>NC_068925.1:65282084-70282084 GCF_023091745.1 Budorcas taxicolor | reverse complement strand
CCCCCTGCACTCATCTCCTTCAGACTGCAACATGCAGGACCTAGGGGGGCAATGATATACAATCACACACACAGAGCTCTGCACCTTATCCATCTTTTTAAATCCTTGACACTGCATAGGGACTGGTGGTGGCAATGATGATATGACAGCAACGACGACGATGACAGCAACTCGACTTCCTTCAGCACTTAGAATGTGCCAGGGATTTTGCTATTAATGCATCCTTGATGTGCCTCAATTCATTCATTCCTCATAGCAATCCGTGAGGCAGGTACTATTAACAACCTTATTCTGTCAATGAGGAAACTCAGAAACAAACTAGAGAATGTTTGTTAAGTAACTGCCCTCAAATCACACCTCTAGTAAGTGACCAAGGTTAAGACTGAAATCTAGATCTTTCTGACTCCTGAACTGGTGAACTGAACTACTTTGATGATACAGCTTGGGGCACGGTAGATGCTTAATAAATATACATTGAAGATAGAGGATAAAAGAACAGAGATGCCCGTGTGGTCTCGGACTCTCAGTGCGACTAGTTTATTTCTACCCAATAAAAAAGTTAACAGGGCTCATTTATAGCTACATGGATGGACCTGGAGATTATCATACTAAGCAAAGTAAGTCAGACAGACATACAAATATCCTATGATACTACTTATATGTGGAATCTAAAATATGACAGAAATGAACTTATCTCTGAAACAGACATAGAAAACAGATTTGTGGTTGCCAAGGTGGGGTGGGTGTGGGTGGATTGGGAGTTTGGAATTAGCATATGCAAACTATTATATATGGGATGGATACACAACAAGTTCTACTGTATAGCAGCGGGGGCTTCACTGGTGGCTTAGATGGGAAAGAATCTGCCTAAAAAGCAGGAGATCCTGGTTTGATCCCAAGGTTGGGAAGATCTCCTGGAGATGGGAATAGCTACCCACTCCAGTATTCTTGCCAGGAAAATTCCATAGACAGAGGGGCCTGGCAGGCTACAGTCCATGGGGTTACAAAAAGTCAGACACTACTAAGCAACTAACACTTTCACTTTTACTCTATAGCCCAGGGAACTATACTCAATATACTGTAATAAACCATAATGGAAAAGAAAAAGTATGATTTAAAAAAAATTTTTAAGGGTCTTCTGATGGGACCCTTTGGCTTCTTGAAAATTACATGTGAATTGGGGGAATAAATATTTTGACATCTAGACCTAAAACACTAGTCATGTGATGACAAGTGTGACCAACAGTCCAGAATGGGGCAGCAGACGTTAGGAACTTGGCCTTAGGTTGTGAGGCTGCAGTTCAATAGGCCTTGGATGAGGCATGGGGAAACCAGAAGAGCAGCTTCAGTCATGAACCTTTCTTTCCAGTTCTATTAAGGTCAGCCTTCAGCACTTAGCTCCAGGGCATGTGGGCTGAGAGTGAACCTTACTCCTTTACGTGATTGCCCTTGTTTCCCTTCGTGTACATTCTCCACCTGGCAAAATTCCCAGCTCTACCTGGTCCCATCAAAACCTGGTCCCAGCTGTACCATCCCATTTCTTGTGGGGCAAGTCACTTAATTCCTCATCTATAGAATGGGTACATTTCATATCTGTAGTGCTTGACTCAGGATTCCTGAGTGGAATTATATAATAGAGATTATTCATTCATCTTCTCAACAAATATTTATTGAGCAGTTGCTAAGTAGCATCATATTGTGAGAGACACAGTGATGAATCAGACTGGCTCTTTCCCATGGAGATCTAGGCAGTGTACATGGCCAGGCAGGTTTAGATTCCAAAGTGAAAATCATCAGTCCAAGAAAGGTCTAGACACTGTGCTATGGGAACTCAGAGGGATAATGGATTATTCCAGAAGGAAGTATGAAGGAAAGCTCCAAAATGGAAGCTGCAGCTCTTGAGCTGAGTCTCAAGAGATAAAATGGAAACAGTTTGGAAACAAAATTCCTCTGCAAATATTGGGCATAGGTTATAAATAATAACTAATTTATGGAATTCGCTATGTTCCAAACTAATGCGTGCCTAAACTAAGGAAGGGGCTTCCCTGGTGGCTCAGTGGTAAAGAACTCACCTGCCAATGTAGGAGTGAAGTGAAAGTCTCTCCGTTCTGTCCAACTCTTCTCGACCCCATGGGCTGTAGCCTGCCAGGCTTCTCTATCCATGGGATTCTCCAGGCCAGAATACTGGAGTGGGTAGCCATTCACTTTGCCAGGGGATCTTCCCAACCCAGGGATCGAACCTAGGTCTCCCACATTGCAGGCAGATTCTTTACTGTCTGAGCCACTAGGGAAGTGGCCGGATTTAAACACAGGTGGTCAGAATTCAAACACTGCCTCTCTGACAAAACTAAACTAATAAAGCGAATGAATAAACAGATAATTCAGTCCCCTCAGAACTATGACTTGGGGAGAAATACATTTTGGATCTTGGTGAATTACAGCACAACCTATCTGGGAAATTGCATTTCAGACTGAGAAGGTACAGGAATAAAACGCCCTTCCTCTTAGGTAGAATCTCAAGAAACCCGGAGTAATTTGCATTGTGGCCGGTAGATGGCAGAAACGGACAAGAAAAGGACGGGAAGCCACAGCGGGGACACCCAGGTGGCTCCCAGTTTGCATCACAAAATGTATTTTGCCTACAGTGTAGTTTGTTTCAAGTAACAAATTCTCCCTCAAAGTGAGCTAGCTCCCAAGTAAAAACTATAATTGATTGAAATTCTCCAGCCACCCAGTCCCAGGACCGTGAGGATGGACCGTCCCAGCGGTTTCCTCTATAAAGCTGTCATCCAGCTCTGGCGGGTGCTGACCACCCCCGGACTCATTCCCAACTTCTCTTTCTGCTGCAGGAACTCTTGGGGCTGTGCAAGTGATAATGTCTGGAAAGTCCTTGGCAATGTCTGAAGAGTTCTACCCCTGTTGAGTTAAGAGAAAGGCCATCTGTGTATTTCTCCAACAATGTATGTCAAGCACCTGCTGTATGCCAGGCTCTGGGTTCAACCCCAAAGTCTGCCCGCGACTATTTATCTCCTCCTGATTTCCCTGCTGCTCACTGTTGGAAAATGATCTAGGAAAGTTAGTTCTGTGGTTTCATTTCCTAAGTGGCTCTGCCGCAAACATAGGAGAAACTGAAACTATCCTGGAGAGAATGGCAAAAAACCTAAGAGAATTTGATTATCATCCTAAGTCATAACTGTTACCTAAATGATAGGCAAACACCTAATAAGAGGTGTTTACCTCTTGAAATAGTAATAGAGAGAATTCAGAATCTATAAAGGAAAGTATATTACTAAACTTGATTATATAAAATTTTTATCTTCTCAACTGTAAAAAGTGTTTTAAAATTCAAAACAAAAAGACTGCAAAACAGATGACAAAGGACAAATATTCTTAAATACATTTAGGCTAAGAACTTGTAAATTAATCAAATGTGTATCAATAACCCTTCTTAAATCAGCAATATGGGCAAAGGCATGCAGTTCATAGGATTTTTTTTTTTTTCAAAGAGAAAATAGCCAATAAAACATCAGTTCAGTTTAGTCGCTCAGTCATGTCTAACTCTGTGACCCAATAGACTGCAGCACACCAGGCTTCCCTGTCCATCACCAACTCCCGTATCTTGCTCAAACTCATGTCCATCACGCTGGTGATGCCATCCAACCATATCATCCTCTGTCGTCCCCTTCTCCTGCCCTCAATCTTTCCCAGCATCAGGGTCTTTTCAAATGAGTCAGTTCTTTGCGTCAGGTGGCCAAAGTACTAGAGTTTCAGCTTCAGCATTAGTCCTTCCAATGAATATTCAGAACTGATTTCCTTTAAGATGGACTGGTTGGATCTCCTTGCTGTCCAAGGGACTCTCAAGAGTCTTCTCCAACACCACACTTCAAGAGCATCAATTCTTCAGCGCTCAGCTTTCTGGAAAAACCATAGCCTTGACTAGATGGACCTTTGTTGGCAAAGTAATGTCTCTGCTTTTTAACCTGCTGTCTAGGTTGGTCATAGCTTTCCTTCCAAGGAGCAAGCATCTTTTAATTTCATGGCTGCAGTCACAATCTGCAGTGATTTTGGAGCCCAAAAAAATAAAGTCTGTCACTATTTCCATTGTTTCCCCATCTATTTGCCATGAAGTGATGGGACCAGATGCCATGATCTTCATTTTCTGAATGTTGAGTTTTAAGCCAACTTTTTCACTCTCCTCTTTCACTTTCATCAAGAGGCTCTTTGGTTCCCCTTTGCCTTCTGCCATAAGGGTGGTGTCATCTGCATATCTGAGGTTATTGATATTTCTCCTGGCAATTCTGATTCCAGCTTGTGCTTCTTATCCAGCCCGGCATTTTGCATGATGTAGTCTGCATATAAGTTAAATTGGCTCAATTTTATTTATAATTAAATGCATTTTTAATGCATTAGGCTTTATTTCTCTATATTCAGTTTATTTTGTTATTTCTGGCCATGCTGGGTCTTCACTCCTGTGTGCAGGCTTTCTCTTGTTGTGCTGAAAGGGGCTTACTCTCTGGCTGGGCTGTGTGGGCTTCTCATCATGGTGGCCTCTCTGGTTGCAAAGCACAGAGCTCTATGCATGTGGGGTCAGTAGTTGTGGTGCGTGAGCCTAGTTGCTAATGGGGTTGCATGGGGGTCTTCCCGGTCTGGGTATCAAACCCATACCCCCTGCATTCACTGGCAGATTCCTAACTATTGGACAATCAGAGAAGTCAAAACGCACATTTAAATAGCTTACTTTTGAGTGTAGCTCTCTCCCAGGATACTAACAAGTGGAAACTGGCCAAAGTTTTAAAGGAGCAATTCAGCAACATTTAAAAACATGCCCGCATGGCCTTGACTCAGACATCCCAGTTTTCTCTGCTTCCCTCACTCCCTGGGTGCACTCACCCACTCCCGCGTCTTCAAACGTGTCCTGTTGGCCACTGGTGCCCAAACCAGGTAGCCAGCCCTGAGCGCCCCTCTGCCCGCGGCTCCTTTCTGAACCTGCCCCCAGCTGTGTGACAAACATGGCAAAGCTCAGCCCCCACAGGGACCCTTCCTCACTGCCCCGCCTCCTCAGACGAGAGCCTGCTGCCTCTCCCCTCCCACCCCCTCTCAGTAAATGGCCCCACCATTTAGCATTTTAGCAAAGTCTCAAACCCGGAGTCATCCTTGATACTCCTTTCTCTTTGACCATGCCAGAAACATTTCTGTCTTGGGGCTTTTGCACTTGCTGTTCTAGAATGTTCTCTGCCTCTCTGTGTGATGGGAACTCAGATGTTCAGCCCAATGTTCAGGTCTTTCATTCAGAGAAGTCTTCCCTGACCTCCCTTTCTGAAACAGAAGCCCTATTGCTCTCCACTCCCTCGCCCTGCTCTGTCATTCTTAGCCCACATCTTGACATACTAACATATCTGCCTATGTATTATCTTTCTATCCACTGCCAGATAAGCACCATTAAAACAGAGCCCTCATCTGTCTTCAACACAGTGTTCCTAATACTTAGAACATTTCCTGGCACATAGCAAGCTCTTAAAAATAGGTACAGAATAGGTGGGTCTAGGACTCTAACCTGTAGATGCTCATTGCAGACTATATATATATATGTATGTATAAAATATAATTACTTACTGTATATACACTATAGTAAGTAATTATATTTAATATACATTCAATTAAATGTGCCTTAATAGGGACTTGTTGCTATTGTTTAGTCGCTCAGTCATGTCCAACTCTTCTGCGACTCTGTGGACTGTAGCCCGCCAGGCTCTTCTATCCATGGGATTTCCCAGGCAAGAATACAGGAGTGGGTTGCCATTTCCTTCTCCAGAGGATCTTCTCGACTCAGAGAACAAACCCTGTCTCCTGTATTGCAGGCAGATTCTTTACTGCTGGGCCCCCAGGGAAGACCCTTAATAGGGACTAGTTAACAATTACATGAACTATGATAATCTTTTTAAAAACTTCAATTTCTGCATATAGAATATAGAGGGGATAGAAGTACCTACCTCATGTGGTTTTTATGAGAATAAAATAAAATAATGCTCAGTAATTGGTATCTAGACACACTCAAGAAATGCAGTCACTACTTAGCAGTCATTTTTTTTAAAATGAGTGAAATCATCAATATCTTTAGACCATGAAATTATTGCAGCTTGTTTTATGTCCCTGGATATCTCCCAGTGTCTCCTAGTTTATAGTCTATGGAAAATTGAATAGAATCTTTATCCTACTGTTGTGTGAAAACTATAGAAACCAATTATATTGGAACAACATGTTGTTAAATGAAATAAAGGCTGAAGTTACAAAGCAGTGTGAATATTAATATAGTACTAGAATAAGGAAAATATCTGGGAACTGGGCTTCCCAGGTGGCGCTAGTAGAAAAGAACTCACCTGCCAATGCAGGTAAGAGGTGTGGTTCAATCCTTGCGTTGGGAAGATTCCCTGGAAGAGGAAATGGCAACCCACTCTAGTATTCTTGCCTGGAGAATCCCATGGACAGAGGAGCCTGGTGGGCTATAGTCCAAAGGGATCACAAAAGTCAGACACGACTGAAGCCACTTAGCACACAGACAACCTCCAAACTAGTGATGACTGGTCCGCTACCTAAGGCAAATAGAGTTCTCAGAGAAAGACATGGGGAAGAGAGCAGGAACCAGGTATATTGTTATTTTATTTAAATATATTTCTGTACCATTTTTGAAAGTTTTTTAAAACATTTTTACTTCTTTTACAATGCTTTTTTTTTTTTAAGCTTTGAAAAAACATGGTACATGGAAACCAGAGAATCCAGAGCTCAGACTATCAGAGAAGCATTCTGTTGTTAGGCTGCAAGAGGGAACTGCATTAACCTTCCAGAAAGCTGAAGTCGAGTTAGTAAAGGGATTTTGACCCTAAGCTGCCCTGAAGTCTCACTGATGGTATCTGACACTATAGTAAAAGTTTGAGAAAAGTGTAGTTATTAGATTTGACTTTTAAGGAAGCTCACAGGATGGCTATGAGGCTTAAGTGAACTAACAAATTTGAAACAGAGCCTTGTACACGACAAGTGTCCATTAAATACCAGCTGCGTCAGAATCTGATGCAGAGAGGAACATGTGTGAGGATAAAGAGAGATATTAAACTGCATTTACTGTTTGCTTGCTTCACTGATTATTGAGCAGCTACTATGGACAAGGCTTTGGGGCAGGTATGGCACCGAGCGGACAGACTGCTGCTTTGCCCTCTGGAGAATGTCTTTCCTTAGTCCTTGAACCACTGCGGGGCCCCCGGGGTTAGCCAAGACTTGGGGAAGGTTGGCTATTTATGTATCATGCTGGATTTTTGTCTACAATTAAGTTTACAGAGTGACAGAAACTCAATGTCTACATTTAAGTTTAGAAACTTAATCTGTATCACAAGTGCTTTCCTGAGCAATGAAATGGCATGAAAGTTGTCCCTAAACACCAGTATTCCAGAAGGGTAATTCGGATGAAATAACATCCTTCACAGATGTCAACAGGTTCTCTGCACCATTCACATGGCAGATCCGGCAACTACAAAGGTTCTAAGGAGAAAAGTCCACACTTTCGGTGCAAAGTAACTTCCCTGGTAGTTCAGCTGGTAAAGAATCCGCCTGCAATGCGGGAGACACTGGTTCGGTTCCTAGGTTGGGAAGATCCCCTGGAGAAGGGATAGGCTACCCACTCCATTATTCTTGGGTTTCCCTGATGGCTCACACAGTAAAGAATCCACCCACAAAGTGGGAGACCTGGGTTTGATCCCTGGGTTGGGAATCCCCTGGAGGAGGGCATGGCAACCCACACTAGTATTCTTGCCTGGAGAATCCCCATGGACAGAGGAGCCAGGCGGGCTACAGTCCTTGGGGTCACAAAGAGTCAGACACAACTGAGCGACTAAGCGCAGCACAACCCATTCCCTAAGAAGGGGGTTTTCTACAAGTAAGGTTAAAACTCACTGTTGCTATGCTCATGTACGAGAGTCAAGGTTCCCATGGACACTTCTGGAACATTATTTACTTGAAAAGGGCCATACATCCCAAGCACCAGCAGCCCAGGGAGGAAGCATCAGTGCGGGGAGGCAGATTGGGATACAATTTCAACAAAACTGCCCCGAGCACCCTCCCAGGTCCAACTTGGAAGACTCTCTCTGAAAGAGCTCGGTCCATACAGAAATCATACACGTTTGCGGCTATCTGCTTACATGGGTTTGTTGTGCTGACCCTCCATCCATTCATTTCACAAGAATTTCCTTAGAATCACTATGATTGCCCTTTTTGACTTCTCTTATGGGGAACAGTTCAGTACCACACTCAGAGTGGATGCCATCTGTAGATGTTGGGAACAGAGCAAGTGGGCACGAAAAAAAAATTACATAAGTCCTTTGAACCACAGAAAACGTCCTAGAGCTTTGTTCTGTGTTTTCTCCATACTACCTTCTGCTCAAGCAAGGCTCTGAACAGAGGATGCAGAAATAGCAAGGCTGGCCCAGTTATTAATATTTGTGGAAGGGGAATGAGCAAGACTAAACTGAAGGCCACTGAGGCCCACAGTTCTGGGATGGTTTCTGTGGAAGAAGGAGACAGTTAGGAAGAAGTTCTGCTTCTTGTTGCCCACTTCTGATGACCCTTCAGGACTAACCTAATCCCATTAGCTGCTGCTCGTTATGAAGTATCCTTTCTGTCTGCCTAAATGGAGGAGACCCAGGCTCCATCCCTGGGTCAGGAAGATGCCCTGGGGAGGGGTCAGCTACCCACTCCAGTATTCTCACCTGGAGAAGTCCATGGACAGAGGAGCCTGGAGGGCTACAGTCCATGGAGTCACACAGAGCTGGACACGACTGAGCGACTAACACTTTCACTTTTCTACCTTTGGTTTAAACTAAACCAGATATCACCAAAAGCTGGTTTTGTTTTAAACCTTCTCCCTCCATTTTAGGATCTGAATTCAAATTATGAGCTTAGTCCATATCACCTCCTATAGGAAGTTACCCCCAAAGACACTAGGTAAAATACAACAACAAGAAAATAAACGATCCAATCATAAGATATACACGCATTTGGTGTATGCTTTCCCTGAAGAAGACATAGAGATGGCACAGGAAAAAAATACTCCACATGTCATCAGGGAAACGTAAATTAAAACAACAATTTTACATATCTATTAGAATGGCTAAAATCCAAAACACTGACAACACCAACTGCTGGCAAAGATGTGGAGTGTCAGGAACTCTCATTCACTGCTGGCAGGAACACAAAGTGGCACAGCCTCTTTGGAGCTCAGTTTGACAAGCTTTACACAAAGCTCAACATGCTCTTACCATATGATCAAGCAATTGCTCTCTTTGGTATCTACCCAAAACAGCTGAAAACTTACATCCACAGGAAAAAGAAAGAAACTTGCACGTGGATGTTTATAGCAGCTGCATTTATAACTGCTGAGACTTGAAAGCAACCAAGATATCTTTCAGTAAGAGAAGAGATACACTGTGGTATACCTAAACAATGGGATATTATTTAGCACTAAAAAGAAATGAGCTATCATCCCACGAAAAGACCTGGGGAACGTGTAAATGTATATCGCTAAGTGAAAGAAGTCAGTTTAAAAAAGCTACATATCCCATGTGCTGTGCCAAGTCGCTTCAGTTGTGTCTGACTCTTTGTAACCCTGTGGACTGTATCCCACCAGGCTCCTCTGTCCATGGGATCCTCCGGGCAAGGATACTGGAGTGGGTTGCCATGCCCTCCTCCAGGGGATCTTCTGACCCTGGGATCGAACCTGTGTCTCTTACATCTCCTGCATTCTGGGTGGATTCTTTACCACCAGCGCCACCTTGGAAGCCCAATCATTCTATGCATGATTCCAACTACACGACTTTTTGGAAAAGGCAGAACTGTGCTGCAACATTGTGATTCTTAAGAAAAACATATATCTGGCTGTTGGGATGACCAAAGGATATTTCTTATATGTATCTGGGCTTTGTCATGGTTCTTGGCTCAGGGTTCCCAAAACGTTTGGAAGTTCCTGAGTGTTAAGAGTATTCAAGGTGTCTTTTGTTATTTAATGAGGTGGCTTTGGGGAAAGCATCTAAGGATGGGGCTGATTGCCAGTGGAACCAATTCTGTGATTGATCCCTGTGATAGAACTTGCAGTCCCACAGCCCTTGACATCCAGGGAGGGGAAGGGGGTTGGGTTTGAATCAATTTCAATGATTGGCCAATGATTTAATCCCTCATGCCTATGCAATGAAGCCAGAAAACACACACAAGGATGGGATACAGAGAGCATTCAGGCTGATGGCCACGTGGAGATGCAGAGAGCACGCCTAGAGAGTGCTTTCCTCATGCCTCGTCCTCTGTCTCGCTCCCATATGGCTGTTCCTGAACCATATCTTTTTATAATAAGCCACTACTCTAGCATTTTACTTAAAATGCTTCTCTGAGTTCCATGAGTTGCTCTGGCAAATTAATTGACCCAAAGGAGAAGTTCACAAGAACGTCTAAATTATAGCCAGTTGATTAGAAGCACAAGTAACAACCTGGGTTTTCAATCGGCTCCTAGGGGCTTGGGCACAGGCTTGTAGGACTGAATCCTTAAGCTGTGGAATCTGATAGTATCTCTGGGTCGATAGTGGCAGAAGTGAGTTGAGTGCAAGACACTGAGCTGGTGTTCCAAGAATTGCATGTTGATATGTGGCTCAGATGGTAAAGCGTCTGTCTACAATGCAGGGGACCCGGGTTCGATCCCTGGGTTGGGAAGAGTCCCTGGAGAAGGAAATGGCAATCCACTCCAGGACTATTGCCTGGAAAATCCCATGGACAGAGGAGCCTGGTGGGCTACAGCCCATGGGGTCGAAGAGTCAGACATGACTGAGCGACTTCACTTGACTTCATGGGAACCTCCACCCCTACATCGGAAATTGGGTTCAGGAATTCATTTACATTGATACAGTAAAAAAAAAAAAAAAAGTCAGTGGTTGTCAGGCGTTATAGGGAGGAAGGATGAACAGGCAAAGCATAGAGGATTCTTAGGGCAGTGAAACTACTTTGTTTGATACTATAATGATGGATTCACGTCACTATAGGGTTTCCCAGGTGGCGCAGTGGTAAAGCAGATGCCTGCCAGTGCAGGAGGTATGGGTTCAATCCCTGGGTCGGGAAGATCCCCTGGAGTAGGAAACGGCAACCCATTCCAGTATTCTTGCCTGGAAAATTCCACGGGGTTGCAAAGAGTCAGACACCACTGAGCACACACACACAGCACACGTCACTACAAATTTAATCAAAGCCATTCACCAAGAGTGAACTCCAGTGTAAATTATGGCCTTTGGGTGACTATGATGCATTGTTTTAGGTTAATGAGCTGTGGGGGGTGGGGGTTCATAATAGGGGAGGCTCTGCATTCGTGGGGGCAAAGCGTATATGGGGAATCTCTGTGCCTCCCGTTCAATTTTGCTGTGAACCTAAAATTGCTCTGAAGAAGTAAACTCTTTTTCTTTTTTTTTAAGTTTGTGATTGGTGAAGGTAACCCAGGGAGAAGAGAATGGGAGACAAGTCCTTGGCCGTTTCTTTAAAGAATACTTTTCAAAGCCAAGCCTGCTCTTCATTTACAGAGAAGTATGCCCAGATCCCAACATTCTTTAGAAACACTTCTGTTCAGTCCCTTCCAGATGTCTTACTTATTACTAATTCTATAATTAAGTGCAGAACTTTCGGGGTGAGAATGATATTTCTGTTCATTTTTTAAAAGAAGTATTTGAATGTTCCTTTCTTCTGTAACCATATACATTTCAAACTTAAACCCTGAGTTAAAAGATAAACTACTTCTCATGAGCATCCCAAAGGATTTCCTTTTAAATCCAGCAATTCCTACACTTAACCTTCATTTCTTTGGATTTTCCCAACAGGACTGCACATCATTACCGGCCCTACTCTCAACTCCAGTCTCTCCCAGCCTTCAGCATATGTCTTCTCACTCAGTTCTTTCTGAGGGCAGGTCAGACAGGAAAAGCTTCCATCAACTCAGCAGGAAACCGGTAGACTCATGTTCTGCCTCCTTCCTTGACCACTTTCCCCCATGCCCCCCACATGGAAAATCCAGCATATATTGTGGGAAGAGATGGAGAAAGATGAGTTAGCTGTGGAGGAATACTTCACAGGAAAGATATGGGACATTTGGGAACATTCATGTTACCAACTAGTCACTCCACAATCTCACTTTACTGAACCCTTAGATGGAATAAGAGGTCATCAACCAAGCCAGTCTCTCAGTACTTTGATCATCTTGTGCCTTTGCTGATACAGTGAGGAGTATCATCATAAATTTGAATCCAAAGACTTAAACTTTGCAAGAAGCTTATTTCAACTGGATTCATTTACTGAAATTGTTGCTTACCACTTTAGCAAATGCCTGGTGCTATTGCTAAGATGCTGGCAATAAAAAGATGAATTTAAACAAAAAAAATTTTTTTGCCCTAATGAAAATAGAGAAACTCCAGCCTACTGCTCTGAAAAACAGTCTCTTTCAGAGAAACTCATCATAGAAATAATTTAGAAAATTTAGGACAGTAGAAGAAAATATTAATAACCCACAAAACACAAGGCACATCCTGGTAAAGTTTCAGAATATTTGGTATTTGGGAACTAAGAAGGAGAAGAGGGTGACAGGATGACATGGTTGGATGGTATCACCCATTCAATGGACATGAACTTAACGAATATTTGAAGAGCAAATGATTGAATGAGTGAATGAATGCATGCATGTATCCACCTTAGCCCTAAGCCTCTCCAGATAGCCCAGGACCAGTTCAGTCACAGGGAAGGGAAATGCAATGAACCCTTGACTCATGGACTTGGTACCTGGGGCAGAATTCATTAATTGCTAATAAATACTATTCTTTCATTCCTTAATATTGAATCTTGAGTTTTAGCCAGGCACATGGCCTTTGTGAGAGTTGGACTATAAAGAAAGCTGAGCACCAAAGAATTGATGCTTTGGGACTGTGGTGTTGGAGAAGACTCTTGAGAGTCCCTTGGACTAACAGGAGATCCAACCAGTCCATCCTAAAGGAAATCAGTCCTGGGTGTTCATTGGAAGGACTGCTGTTGAAGCTGAAACTCCAATACTTGGGCCACCTGATGTGAAGAGCTGACTTATCTGAAAAGACCCTGATGCTGGGAAAGATTGAGGCGGGGAGGAAAAGGGGACGACAGAGAATGAGATGGTTGGATGGCATCACCGACTCAGTGGACATGAGTTTAGGTAAACTCGGGGAGTTGGTGATGGACAGGGAGGCCTGGCATGCTGCAGTTCATGGGGTTGCAAAGAGTCGGGCACGACTGAGCAACTGAACTGAACTGAACTGAACTGAACTGATGCTGGGAAAGATTGAGGGCAAGAGGAGAAGGGGACGACAGAGGATGAGGTGGTTGGATGGCATCACCGACTCAGTGGACATGAGTTTGGGTAAACTCCGGGATTTGGTGATGGACAGGGAGGCCTGGTGTGCTGCGGTCCATGGAGTCGCAAAGAGTCAGACACAACTGAGCAACTGAACTGAACTGAACTGATGGCCTTTATGAAGACTACATTTCTCTCCTGCTGGCACTTCTGAGATTAGGACTTCCTCCAACACTACTTCTTGTCTATTTAGTCTCCTTTTCCTGGCCTCCAAAGGCAAACTCATCCTACTGTTGATTAAGCCATGCTTTAATGTTTCACTTTTGGTTGTCAAGACCAGTTGTGATGCTTGCCAATAAACTGGGAAGATGAGCAATTCCAGGGAAGTGGACACCTGACTGGTGCCACTGTGGGCTTCCAGATTGGGCCAAGTGTGGATATCTATCCCAACAGATGTTTAAGAAATGTCCTTTGGGAGTTAATGGCTAACTACAGTAACTCAGATGACTTTTACCCAAACTAGAACTAGATGATCTAATTCCTTGCTTCTTTTACTGGTTTGTCTATTAGAAAAAAAAAATCTCTATTCCTAAAATTTATTTTAAAACAAGCTTATTGTCTAAGAAGGTTTTCAGGATTTCTCTTCCTCACATCTCGAGAATACTAGGATTCACATTGCAGGCCATCTCATCTACCTATCAACTCAAGCCCCTGGTAGTTTTCGGAATATCCATGATGGTAGAAGTAATAAAACAGAAGAACAACAAATGGATAGAATCCCCGTGAGAAAGTGACAAATAAAGGGTCATTTTAGGCAGGAAAATTTCTTTAGATAAAGTTTTTCCATATCAAACCACACACAGAAACCACAGAAAAGCTACTAGACCATCCTGTATCATTAACTTGATATCCCTTTCAAAGAACTGATTCTATTTAAAACAGAAACTTTCTTCCCCACTGTATTAGTTTGCTAGAGCTCCCATAACAAAGTACCAAAGACTAGGGAGCTTAAACAACTTAAATTTATTTTCTCACAGTCTGGAAGCTAGAAATCCAAGATGCAGGTGTTGGCAGGTTGCTACTTCGGGGTCTCTCTCCTTGCGTGTAAGGTCTCCTCGCTGTGTCCTCATGTGGCCTTTCCTCTGCGCACTCACATCCCTGCTGTCTCTTTGTATATGAAAAGTTCCTCTTCCCATCCTAGCAGCCTCGTTTAACCATAATCTTAATTACCTCTATAAAGGTCTTATCTCCGGACTCACATTCTGAAGTACTGGAACCCTGAGGCATTGGTGTTTCAACACATGAAGTGGGAAGAGGACATATAATTCAATCCATAACGTGCACTTTTCCTTCATTAAACAAATACTGGGATCCTTCAACATGTGAAGAAGCAAGAAGGTCATCTCACTCACAGGGACCAGGGAGGAAACCTTGAGCACCAGAGTGTGAAGCTTTGTGTGACACATGGCAAGAGGAACACACCCAGAGTATCTCGTGCCTAAACATGAGGAAGTCATGTGAGAGAGGAAGTCATGTGAGAGAGGAGTCGTTTGGAACCATATCCTGGAAGGCGAGGAACGGGAGCATAGGTTTGTAGGCTAGCAGTGGGAACTCAAAGGTCTGGGAGGCCCAGGGAGGCAATGCCAGTGGAGGGGGCTGGGCAGTAGTGATGCACACTCGGAGTGTGGTGGAGACACAGTGGGATGCACGTGGCTCAGGGACTGTGCCCTCTCCAAGTTGGATGGGCGCTGCTCAGCTCCAAGGCACAGCGACACTCACTGTCACCAGGTTTTGCTATTCTCCCAAAGAAGGGAAAACCGATGGGAACATGAGCTGATACAGCCACTGTGGAAAACAGTATGGAATTTCCTCAAAAAACAAAAAATAGAGTCACCATAAGACCCAGCAGTCCCACTCCTGGGCATATATCCAGACAAAACTGTAATTCAAAAAGATACATGGCATTCTCCACACCCAGATCACACCCAGACCAGATAAACCAAAAACACTGGTGGTAGGACCCAGGCATCAATATGTTTTTAGGGGAATTAAACAAGGATTTAAGACCTGAACTGGCATTTTCTGAGATCTTGTTCAAAATGCACTCTGGGCCCACCACATCAGAATCTGCGTGGAAGAAGAGTTCCAAGCAATTTAAATGCACATTAAAATTTCGGAAGGATTGACCTAAGAAGGGAAGCACTGAGAGCCTAAAGTGGGCTTCAAAAGTCTGGCTTTATCTTCCAAATTTCACATTTATTAATTATGCAAATGTGGGGGCTGGCAGAGAGAGAGGACTGGTAGGGTTGAACATGAAAGAGAGAAGAGGAATTTAGACTGCTGCAGTGAGTAAAACCCACCCTTGGGTCTGAAGGCAATGCTTTTACTTCTAGTGAGTTCTTGGGTGCCTCATTTCAGTTCATCTGCTTTTCCTCAGATTATCAGAAGATAACTGGCCCTCTCTTCTGTGAAAGAAAAAATTTATTCATGACACTCATTAAAACAGGAAGGCCAGCTTTATTCAGGGGGACTATTGTGATAGATACAGGGACTACCACACTGGGGTTTTGCAGTAGGGGAGAGAGATGAGCTCAGCCTTGAAAGCAATAAGGAAAAGGGGGGCTTTTAGAGTCAATGAGAAGGGGGAGAGGTGGGAGGTCAGTGGATGGAAATTTACTTCAGGGAAACATCACCGGTAAGAGGGGATTCTGGTTAAATTAACTTAACAAGATTCTAGCTGAAGTCAGAGAAATCAGATATTACACCCAGGCAAAGGTGGGGAATGAGCAATCTGGGTAGATACAGGAGTGCGATCGGATGGGGGAGTCTGCTAATCCAGCTTGGCAGGAAAAGTCCAGGCCTAGCTGGGAAGAGAACGCAGAGGAGCCTGGCTGAAGTTCCATCAAGGAGAGGCCATCCCCCACCCAGTCCAGTCTCCATCTCGAGACTAAGGAAGCAGAGAAGGGCCCAGCACTTAAGACTCAACTAAACGTGGACCCAGCTTCATACAAACAGCTGGCATTCCGCAAATGCTCACCACTGTCGCTGGGCTGGATGCTTAACCATCTGGGAGGCAGGTGAAAAAGAGAAAAAGATGACGGGTGGTCCAGAGCACGTCCTGCGGCGCAACTCTGCAGGCCCTTCACCTCTTCAGCCCTCTCCGTTTCCCATGTTGACGTGGAGTGAATGAAATCTGGAGAAATTCGACTCTCGCGTTCTGGTCTCAGTCACAGCCTCGCCCACGTAGCCCCAGCGCCTGCTCCTTCCTCCCGCCCCTGCTCTCTGCCGCCTCCTCACCCCCGCGCCGGGGCCAGGCGGCCTGGCTCTGGGAGGCACCGACAGTGCGTGCTTTCAGCTCTGCAGCCCTGCCTCATCGCCCTCTGCTCCCACAGCAAGGCCTTTGACCGCTGCTCCACCGTCATCAGGTTCCTCTCTGATGCCTGCGTTAATGCTCAGGGGAAGCCGGCTCAGCTGTTGGCCTCCTTTCCTTTCCGCTCAGTTTCTCCCCGTTGAATGTTTCTCAGTGTGTGCTGCGTGCTCATCTGTCAGGCCTTTTTTGGCTCCATTTTAAAAGAAGCCTGAGCATCTTACACATGGTTTGCCACTCTCGGGCCTGGTCATTCAGCAGCAGGATAAGAAAGAAAAGTTGTACTGAAACCTACCTGATTAGCCATCAGGACGCTGGTGGCTTCAAACTGTAGACCATTGGCCTCTGCCCCTTTATGTGAGTTGACCAAGTCTGCCCTTCAAACCTGCTAGTGTTTCCTATTAAATGACTCTTTTAGGGGTCAATCCTTGTCATTTGAGGAGCTCATCAAAGGCTCTCCTGACCCCAAGTACTTTGTTTCATGGTCCAATAATACCTGAAATTTCACTGTTTAGAAGTTATTAGATTTGAACCAAAGGAATGGGCGCAATTAGCTTTTGGAGAATTTGCATAAGAAAGCAACGATTGGTATGTCTTTGGATTGGGGACCTCTGTTGACAGAGGGTGAGTAAGACGGAGAAAGGATCTTTAAAGTCCTAACATGGGACAGGTGAGTGGATAGGTGGGGGCAACGTGCCACTTCACAACCTCGCCTGGAGGCAGCTGTGATTTTAAGGAAAAAAATGTTATCCACTCCCATTCCCCAAAATCATTTCTCATGGTTTCTTTCCCTCCCGACGCAGCCAATATTCAACGAATACATATTAAAAGCTGAAAGTTCTGGCCAGAGAACAAAGAGAAAGTGCAACAAAAAGGTAAAAATGAGAGTAAATGGGTCACCAATCTTAAATACTTTCTAGATTCAGAGATACAAGCCACCACAGATCGCAAACATATAGATCTTGCCTTTAAACTTACAGTTTAAGGTAGGAGGAGACACAGAAGTGGGACAGGGAGGGGAGAGCAAATATGTATATATATATATCCACACACTCACATAAAGTAATACACATTATGTACATATTTCTCCTCATACATCTCTTTACACCTTAGACTGTTAGATTATACACATACATATACATAGTGTTCAACACATTGAAAGTCAAAAAAATAACCTCTCCATCGTTACTGGCGCATCCTCGGTAGCTCAGCTGGTAAAGAAACTGCCTGCAACGCAGGAGACTCCAGTTCGATTCCTGGGTCGGGAAGATCCACTGGAGAAGGGATAGACTACCCACTCCAGTATTCTTGGGCTTCCCCTGTGGCTCAGTTGGTAAAGAATCTGCCTACAATGCAAGAGACCTGGGTTCAATCCCTGGGTTGGGAAGATCCCCTGGAGATGGGAACAGCTACCCACTCCAGTATTCTGGCCTGGAGAATTCCATGAACTATTCCATGGGGTCGCAAAGAGACATGGCTGAGTGACCATCATTACTAATCAAACAAAGTCTGAATCCCATGGGTTAATGGAACTGTCCATCACCCACCATCTCCTCTTGGATTCCTTTAGTAGCCTCGGCTCAACACAACTGTCAACTGTCTCCTCCTCTTTGTTTTATTATTGTTTCTCCTCCAACTCTTCTGTTTTCTCCTTATATTCCTTTGTCACATGCTAACCATCCAGGATCTGTTCTTCAAGTCTTTTAACTTTTCCCTCATGATTGCCTTTTTTGTGTTTTTGTTTGTTTGGGTTGGTTGGCGTTTATCTTTTGCTTTAAGATTTTTTTCTTCCACCTGGTCTTGCAAATTATCATTTGAATCTGAACAGTGTCCATCCTCATCTTCAAATTGTTTACTAAGCATTTTCGCTCACAAGTCACAGTTTTTTTATGTAAATTCTATTTTGAGCTATCCTTAAATCCCCATAAGTGGTCTTATTTTGTTAATGAAGTTGGGCAAATGTCTCGCAGGCTGCTCTACCTTGCTCCCATTGTCTTGTTTGATCACCTCTTATCTGGCTGAGGGGCACGCTTGTTTGTGTCATCTTTCTTTGTCTGCTCTTTGGGACTTCTCCCAGTTGTTGGAACTCCCATGGAGTCCAAGGTCTTAATTGCTCTGAGCCGCCTGCCAGCCCGGCAGCTGTTTAAATCAGGACTGACAACTAGGTTTAGTGATGGGAATGATGGGGAAGTGGGATGAAGTCAGGTTGCCATCTGGCCCCAAATCCCCTAGAAAACTAGCGGCACTGAGTATTTAAATCGCACTCCACCATACTTTCAAGAATCCTAAGAGTCAATGATCTGGATTCGAATGCCATGCTTTCTTCACCATCTGAGTGATCTTGAGCAAGTCCTTTAAAACACAGGGTTCCCCTTCCTCATTTATCAATTCAAGATTAACCACACTGCCCTACTTGCCACCAAGGGTTTGTTATGAGGATCAGGTAAACCAGTAACTCTCAGTTGTAAATGCTGATATGTCTTTGTGACTGCTATTATTCCTAACCCTAGCTCTTTTTCTTTCTTTTTTTTTTTTTAAGCTAAAGTAATAGGGACAGAAGAGGAAAACACTTGAAAAAAATTTGAAATATTACATTCAGCTCCTAGAACTCTATGGAGAATTGCCTACAAACAGAACAATCATAACATGTATTTCAGAGGACTACTAATTTATCCCTTTAGCACACACTGAAGACAGGGAGAAGGCAGAAGAAAGGCAACTGTAGAAACACACCAATGCCTGCTCCCTCCCTCCCTATGAAACAGGGAGCAGGAAAGATAACAGTAAGTTGGGGTGGGGGGGGGGGGGGCGGCGGAAAGTGAGGACAGATTGAGCATAGCAGCTTGGGGATCAGAGACATGATCTTTCACACCAGCTACCATTTATGTGAATGTGGGCAAGCTTTTTATCTCTCTGAACTTATTTTCTCATTTGTAAAAAGGGCAAATAATATACTAGCATTGCCATGAGGTTTTGTGAAAATAAAGTCAAATTCCTGACATCATAAATTCTTCATTAATGGGCTTAAGTCATATATGTATTTCCTTTTTCAGACTATCCACACCACATGTGTTTTACTTTGCAGACTTTCCTTTTTTTGTTTCCTTTTTCTAACTTAAACCCGCAACCCATGACTTGCAGTTTAAGGTTGGAAGGAGGGAAATCCCTGTTTTGAGTTATAAAACAATAGCACTACTGTGATGGGCTTGAATGATAAGCTTATCCTCTGTCAAGAAAAAAATAAAGTGAGATTAACATTCCTATTAGCTGAATACAGGTCCCAGAGAGACTGGCAAGTGTCACTACGTCATCATGGGGACACACTGACAAACAGGGACACAGAGTGCCTGGTGCAATTCTCTAGGCCTAATTATAGAGTCTTTAATTCCCTGGCCTACTTTGGCAGGGATGGCCCCCAGAACAGATTTGTGCAGACAAATAAAGCTTCTGCATCTTAACACTTGGCTTGACAGCCAACAAGGCTTACTGGACACCTGCTTAGTGCTAAGTACCAAGCATTAGGGAGAATCAAAAGAAATTAAAGAAGTGGTCCCTGCCCTTGAAGAGCTTATGGTCTGTGTGGTCAAATTGCTTCTATAGTCTTGCCTTAAATATATATGTACATATAAATTTATACATGTATATTTTTCACACAGTTTGGATTTCACAGACACTTATTTTAGAAACCTTAAATTTTACATTACTCAATCCTTTCCATTTCATAGTTGAGGTAACTATGAGGCTCGCAGAGTTTGTGTGGCTTGTTTATGCAAAAATTATATTATTTAAGGGAAAAGAATAAGGACTTCCCCAGTGGTCCAGTTGTTTAGACTCCTCAGTTCCAACTCAGGGGGCACAGGTTCAGTCTCTGGTTGGGGAACTAAGATCTGGCATGCCCTGCAGCATGGCCAAAAATTTAAAAAAGAATAAATGCTATTTTCCACGTACAGACCTAACAGAGTTCTTCACAATCATATTAGCGTCCTTTGACCACTTCAGGCATGCTGAATGGGGCACAGGACCCAGTGTTTATCACATCTTTGTTTTCCTTTGCACCAAGACACAGATACAGAAGTCTGGCTTAAAGGAAGAAAGCGAAGCCTTTTCCAAAGCTCATCCAAAGCCTTCAAAAGGTTTTATTTCTTTTAATCCGAATGGCCATGCCAACATTAACTCCCCATTCGCAGAACTCTCCACACCGCCTCTCACTCGGGCTATAATTAAATCCTCCAAGCGAAGAGTGATGCCTGCAGGAGGGCAGATGTGGTTCCCATCCTCATTCCCACACGGATTGGTTCTGTGACTAATTGCTTTACAATCATTTCTAAACCACTCCCAGTCAAGGCTTCCTGGTTTGTAAAGTTAGGATCACAATTCCTCGTCCAGGGATGTCACCTTGAGCTAGTAAAGAACCCAGCTGGGGAAGCATTCAGGGAGTGGAGGGTCCACACTCCTCACCTGGTTTTCCCCAGTGACCTTCCCTGTTGTTGTGACCTTCCCTGTTGTGACCTCTTTTGAGAGAGAAGCAGGTTCCGTTCTGGACTCTTGGTAAAAGTGTGCAGAGAGGCTCCAGAAACCTCTAGAGACAAGGTAACCGAGTTTTACCTTCTGTTCAGAATAACAGCCCTTGTTGTTCAGTAGTTCAGTCGTGTCCAACTCTGCAACCCCATGGGCTGCAGCACACCAGTCTTCCCTGTCCTTCACTATCTCCCGGTGTTTGCTCTAACTCATGTCCATTGAGTCAGTGATGGTGTCTAACCATCTTATCCTCTACTGCCCACTTCTCCTCTTGCCTTCAATCTTTTCCAGCATTAGGGTCTTTTCCAATGAGTCAGCTCTTCACATCAGGTGGCCAAAGTGTTGGAGCTTCACCTTCAGCATCAGTCCTTCCTGTGTATATTCAGGACTGATTCCCTTTAGGATTGACTGGTTTAATTTCCTTGCTGTCCAAGGTATTCTCAAGAGTCTTCTCCAACATCAACTTTCAAAAGCATCAATTCTTCAGTGCTCAGCCTTGATTATGGTTCAACCTTCACATCCATACATGACTACTGGAAAAACCATTAGTTCAGTTCAGTTCAGTCACTCAGTCATGTCCAACTCTTTGCAAGCCCATGGACTGCAGTACACCAGGCCTCCCTGTCCATCACCAACTCCCAGAGTCTACTCAAATTCATGTCCACTGAGTCAGTGATGCCATCCAACCATCTCATCCTCGGTTGTCCCCTTCTCCTCCCATCTTCAATCCTTCTCAGCATTAGGGTCTTTTCCAATGAGTCAGTTCTTCTCATCAGGTGGCCAAAGTATTGGAGTTTCAGCTGCAGCATCAGTCCTTCCAATGAACACACAGGGTTGATCTCCTTCAGAATGGACTGGTTGGATCTCCTTGCAGTCCAAGGGACTCTCAAGAGTCTTCTCCAACACCACAGTTCAAAAGCATCAGTTCTTCGGTGCTCAGCTTTCTTCACAGTCCAACTCTCACATCTATACATGACCACTGGAAAAACCATAGCCTTGACTAGATGGACCTTTGTTGGCAAAGTAATGTCTCTGCTTTTGAATATGCTATCTACGTTGGTCATAGCTTTTCTTCCAAGGAGCAAGCATCTTTTAATTTTGTAACTGCAGTCACCGTCCATAGTGATTTTGGAGCCCAAGAAAATAAAATCTGTCACTGTTTCCACTTTTCCCACATCTGTTTGCTATGAAGCAATGGGACCAGATGATATGATCTTAGTTTTTTGAATCTTGAGTTTTAAGCCAGCTTTTTGACTCTCAAGATGTTTTACCTTCATCAGGAGGCTCTTTAGTTCCTCTTCACTTTCTGCCATTAGAGTGGTATCAGCTGCATATCTGAGATTGTTGATATTTCTCCTGGCAATCTTGATTCCAGTTTGTGATTCATCCAGCTTGGCATTTCACATGATGTATTCTGCATATAAGTTAAATAAGCAGGGTGACAATATACAGCCGTGATGTACTCCTTTCCTAGTTTTTAACCAGTCTGCTATTCCATGTACGGTTCTAACTGCTGCTTCTTGGCCTGCATACAAGTTTCTCAGGAGACAGGTAAGGTGATCTGGTATTCTCGTCTCTTTAAGAATTTTCCACATCTGTTGTGATCCACATAATCAAAGACTTTGGCATAGTCAAAGGCTTTAGCATAGTCACTGAAACAGAAGTAGATGTTTCTTTGGAATTCCTTTGCCTTTCCTATGATTCAGCAGATGTTGGCAATTTAATCTCTGGTTCCTCTGCCTTTTCTATATCCAGCTTGTATGTCTGGAATTCCTCAGTTCACGTACTGGATTAAAAGATTTTCAGCATTACCTTGCTAGCATGTCAAATGAGCACAATTGTACCATAGTTTGAACATTCTTTGGCAGTACTCTTCTTTGGGATTGGAATCAAAACTGACCTTTTCCAATCCTGTGACCACTAGTGAGTTTTCTAAATTTGCTGACATATTGAGTGCAGCACTTTGACAGCCTCATCTTTTAGGAGTTGAAATAGTTCAGCTGGAATTCCATCACCTCTATTAGTTTTGTTCATAGTAATGTTTCCTAAGGCCTACTTGACTTCACACTCCAGGGTGTCTGGCTCTAGGTGAGTGACCACACCGTTGTGGTTATCCAGGTTATTAAGATCTTTTTAATATAGTTTTTCTGTGTATTTTTGCCACCTCTTCTTAATCTCTTCTGCTTCTATTAAGTCCTTACCATTTCTGCCTCTATCATGCCCATTCTTGCATGAAATATTCCCTTGATATTTCCAGTTTTCTTGAAGTGATCTCTAGTCTTTTCCATCCTATTATTTTCCTCTATTTCTTTGTGTTGTTCACCGAAGACTTTCTTGTCTTTCCTTGTTATTCCCTGGAACTCTACATTCAGTTGGGTGTATATTTCCCTTCCTCCCTTGCCTTTCACTTCTCTTTTTTCTCAGCTATGTGTAAATCCCCCTCAGACAACCATTTTGCTTTCTTGCATTCCTTTTTCTTTGGGATGGTTTTGGTCATTGCCTCCTGTACAATGTTATGAACTTCCATCCATAGTTCTCCAGGCACTCTACCAGATCTAATCCCTTGAATCTATTTGTCACTTCCACTGTATAATCATAAGGAACTTGATTTGGGTTGTACCTGAATGGCCTTGATTTCTCTACTTTCTTCAATTTAAGCCTGAATTGCAATAAGGAGCTCATGATCTAGGCCACAGTCAGCTCCAGGTCTTGTTTTTGCTGATTGTATAGAGCTTCTCCATCTTTGGCTGCAAAGAATATAATCAACCTGATTTCAATATTGACCATCTGGTGATGTCAATAACATTGTTATTAGCTGACTAATCCTAATCCCAGTTGTGCCTTGAACTCTTTCCCTTCCCCGACGTTGAGGTTAAAAACAGTAACATACATATATGTAGCATGGAGTGGGAAACTTTAAAAATAGTCACTATTTCCAGTGACACAGAGAGTGTTTAAAATAATTTATGTTAGCAAAAAGGAAAATAAAAAGTTCTGCAAGGTCTTGAAATTTTGTGGAAAGAAGTAAGACTGAAGTATCTATCACCTATATTTAAAATTCATTTGAGTAACAAATAAAAAAGCCCATTTTGACTTTCAGAAGTGAAAAATAGTTGGGGGGTTTTTTGCACTATATTTCCTGTTATTTTCCAGTTAGGATGTAAAATCTTGGGAATAACTTTTTGGTTTTCCCAAGTGTTCATTGGATTCAAAGCAAATTAGTCAGAGAATCACAACCTGCATAAATCTATCGTCACTGGAGCCCTTGATCTTAGAACACCACTGTGCTGAATCCTGAGATAAATCTTTATGCCAGAAATCCTATTATTTAGAAGTACAACAAAAATAATAATCGGAGATGACATCAGGATGGTGAGAACATTATACTCTTCTTCTCTGTGTATCAGAAGAAGTTAACATCCGCTCATCACTGGCTGAAGCGACAGTGTAGGAGCCTGAGAAATATCTGGTTGGCTCCAACATAAATAATCTTCTGTGAGGGGGGAGTTTTTTGTTTTTTGTTTTTTCATTCCACAGCTTCAGAAAGAGTACTAGACATGAGCACAAAACTTCTTCTGGAGATGGGGTGGAAATATCATTCAGTAAGTGGAGGTCAGATAAGGATGTGCATTCACACTTGTGAAATAGATCCTGCTGGCAGTATACCCAACACTTTGTCAACACGTCCCTTCTCAATTCTTAGAAGCTTTATACAGAGTATCGGTTGGGGGTGAGGGAAGTGAGTGGTTAGGTAGAAGAAATTGGCAAGAGTTCAACACAGATAAAACTGAAGAGATGAGACAAGCCGAGAGGAAACATCTGGAGCACCTGGCAGGGGTCGTTTCAGGCTCCTCGCCTGAAGTAACTCATTCCCGACTCTTCTTCACCATTGGCCTATGATCTGGTTTTTCCTGCTGTTGCAGATTTGTCTAAAAACAATGGGATAAGAGCAAACATTACCATTCACTTTTAAGATTCACAAGATGTCCTCTCGAATCTCATGTGGAGATCCTGTTTCAATTAGTCACAACTAGTTGGGGTTTTCACTTATACTGTCTCTCAAAATACCAGTTAATTTGGGTAATCTCCCTGAATCACTCACTGTTGCTGCTGTTCAGTCCCCCAGTCATGTCCTACTCTTTGCGACCCCCTGGACTGCAGCATGCCAGGCTTCCCTGTCCTTCACCATCTCCCGAAGCTTGCTCAAACTCATGTCCGCTGAGTCGGTGTTGCCATCTAACCATCTCATCCTCTATCGTCCCCTTCTCCTCCTGCCTTCAATCTTCCCCAGCATCAGGGTCTTTTCTAAAAAGTCAGGTCTTCACATCAGTTGGCCAAATTATTAGAGCTTCAGCTTCAGCATCAGTCCTTCCAAGACCTGATTCTCAAATCTAAGAGAAATCCCTGCAACTGAGTTTCCTGAATCTGACTAGGCTGAGTCAGGAGACAGTACATTTATCTGGAATGTTCAGAGAAAGGAGTTGTTTAAAATTATTTATTTCATTTTATTTTATTGTCATAAGAACACTTTACTCTCTTAAATCTTAAGTATAGGATATACTGTTAACTGTAGATACAAGGTTGTACAGCAGATTTCTAGAATTATTCATCTTGCTTAACAAAAATTTTATGCCCACTGATTAGCAACTCTCCGATTTCCCCCTCACTCCAGCCCCTAGGAACCACCATTTCTCCCCTTGATTCTCTAAATTTGACTGTTAGGTATGTCATATCAGGGAATCATGTAGTAGATATTTGACTGGCTTATTTCACTTAGCATAATATCCTCTAGATTCATCCATGTGACTTGAAGTATGGATGTTTCAATCGGTAGAATCAAGAGTCATTGGATCCTGAAGCCCTGTGAACAAGGCAGACCTCTCCAGGCTCATCTGGAAGATGCTTGTAAGTTTTGCAAAGAATCAAGTACTAATGCTGACCCTCAGTTACCTCATAGAGCAATTACATAGAAGAAAGTTCGGTTGGGCTTCCCAGGCGACACAGTGATCAAGAATCTGCCTGCAATGCAGGAGATGGGCTCGATCCCTGGGTTGGGAAGGTCCCCTGGAGCAGGAAATTCTTGCCTGGAAAATCCATGGACAGAGGAGCCTGGCAGTCCATGAGGTCGCAAGAGAGTCGAATACCCCCGAACAAACGCAGACACACACGTTTGGTTGACATACCACAGACATTGCTTTACAGAACAAGGTTCAAATATCTTTTTATTTTTTAATTTTTTAAAATTTCATTTAATTTTTTTTTTTTTACTTTATTTTACTTTATAATACTGTATTGGTTTTGCCATACATTGACAAATATCTTTTGACTTGTCTTTTTTTTTCCACTTTCTCAAAAATGAAAAACCTAGATACTTATCTGACCCTTTTCCTTTCCCTTTGATTCAGTTACCAATTCTGTGGACATTTCAATCGCAACATGTCAATTCTAGTATATATAAATATAGCTCTTTGGTGACTAAATTAATTTGGTGATTTATTAATAGCAAGAATAAGACAAATGAGATCGTGGGAATTTCCGTTTCAATGAATATCACATTACACTTAATTACACATAGAGTCAAGATGAAATTTATACCTATACATCTTTACCATATGTTTTCAAGGCATTTCTTACAAATTATTCTCTGTACCACAAACAATTGCTATTCATAAATTACTAAATCAAATTAGTCTCAGCAAATGCCCAACTCTTTACTTCGTTAGAGTGTTAGTATGTAAAAGAGGTCCTGAAGAAAGTGGGCCATGAACTTATACGTGCAGATCTGTTCTGGATCTCAGAGAAGCTAACTTCAGTCCTATTTGTTGTAATAGCTCTTGAGTGGAATTTTTCTTTGGCACAGATAATATTTTTATGGAATAGCTCATTCTGTAAAAATATTTTTATTTTTTAATGAAAGTTAAATGATAATAAAATATGTTAATCTTCTTTAATTTGCTCATAAATTATAAAAGTATTAAGTAACTTTACACTGTTATGTTACCTTCTTTTTCTGTCAAACACATTTATCGTAGACGACTGGCTTTTATTAAAGCGATATTGTTTTACTTAAATGAGTGTTAATTGTGGGGATAAAACAGACTGTAGAGGACTCCATTAGGACAGACAATACAACACTGTTATATCGTATTATACAAATAATCTCTGCTCTGCTACATAGTGATGCTAGTGGGCACAGTCAAGTACACAACCCGTCTTAAAAACAATCACCAGCTCTGAAACCATGCGACAGTATTTATGTACACTATTCATTGAACACCAACACCAAACCTGCAAGAAGATACTATTCTACACATTTTCAGATGAAGAAATGGAATCCTAGTGAGATCAAGCAACTTAGCCAGTTAGTAAGCAACAGAACGAGAATATGAACCATAATAACAGTGTTTCTCATTATACCAGTGAGCATCTCCCTGACCAAACACTTTTTCATAATCCAAATACTATTTTTTTAAGTTTCTCTCAGGAATATACAGTTAAGTTTTTCAGAAGCTATGCATTGGCAATACTCTGAACAGCTAATATTAATAGAATGTGGGCTTATATATTCTTGTATGTAAAAATTATCAGTTTTAATTTCTAATATTCATTTATGGAAATAACCCATATAAACAAAAGCTCTTTGGAGTTCTCAATAATTTTTAAGAGTACATAAAACAGTTCTGAGATCAGAGAGCTCAAGAACAAAGAATTATATTGGACTACCTTCCACAGATCAAAGACACTCCAACTTCAGAGTCTTAGTAGCCTAGTAAAAAACAATGATCAAAGTAAAGTAACCTAGTCAATAAGGTATCACCAGAATTAGCAAATAAACAAACAAAAACACAGGGGTCTTTATTGTATTTTATGTGGTGGGAATTTTTCATTTCAAAGTTGAAGAGAAATCACAGGTTGCTTACCAGACGTAAAACTATGTCTGATTTTCACTGAATCATTGATTCTCATTGAGATGCCAAATGAGCTGTTCTTGTGAGCCTCCTCATTGATGTCTAACAGAGCAGTTCCCTCCTATTTGTGACAAAGGTATAAAGCTTAATAGCCAGGGAAGAAGTGGGGAGGGATAAACTAGGAGTTAGGGATTAACAGATACACACTGCTATATATACTGTGGCATAGATAAATAAGAAAGATCTACTGTATAGCATGGGGAACTATATTTAATACCTTGTAATAACACAAGAAAAGAATCTGAAGAAGAATGTATATATATAAAAAACTGAATCACTTGGCTGTACACCTGAAACTAATACAGTGTTGTAAATCAACTCTATGGAAAAAAAAATTATTTAAAGCCTGGTTAAGGATCCAGACTCAGACTGCCTGGTATCAAATCCTGGCTTACCCACATGAAACAAGAGGCAAGTTATACTCACCCTGTTTGAAGCTATTTCCTCATCTACACATATAATAATACATATCATCATAATATAATAATTATGAGGTTATTGGGAAGATTAACTGAAATAATGATTCTCAAAAGTGAATGGAAAAAAATGTGTAGCACATGGTAATCAGTCAATGCATTTCAGTTATCTTTGCTGTTATTTTCGAGTCAGTTGGTAGCTACACGGACTCCTCAATGTGGTCTTATTTTTTTTTCTAAACTCCAGGCTTCAGTGAACAGTTGGTTCTTCCTATGGCAAGGAACTAATTCTTCCTCTTCTATAATATCACATTTTTAGCAACCAAGTGACTTATAATAATCAGGAAAAGTTTCAAGAGGCAGCTTAGCTGGTTGCTTCTTCCTTTTTGAAGAACCATCTGTCAAAGACAGCGATTGTGAAGCAGATATAAATTACAGGCTTTGCACTTAGACCATCTCTGCTGAGAACTGTGGTCGTGATTTAGAGTAGACTCTACTGAGTCCCCCTCTGACTCGACTCAGTCCCCCTGTGAGCTGTGTTTCCCCTTAGGAAAAGGAAATGGGTTTCTCTACAAAGTTTATAAAGATCCTTGCCATCATGTCATGCCATGATTTTTTATATTCAGATGTCAGCATTATTTCCTCCCTGAAAAATCAAAAGAATAACCAATATGTTCATGACATTATTCTATGATATTATGTTTAAATAAAATTGAGTACAATTTGCAAACAAGAATCACAAATATTATGAAACATCAACATAAATATATTGTTCCTCACATTTTCCAGGTAATACACAGATTTTAATATGTCCATGGTGTTTTATCCATTTTCTTGAAAATTTCTAATTTATCATAGGAACATAATCTAATCCTAGACTGATTTCTCTCAGGGATTAGTCAATATTTATTTTAATGCCTTTTAAATCTTTGGGTTCATAAAATCTTACATCTCTCAATTTGAATCAAATCTTGATTTCCTGGAAATCCCAGTTAATGTCAACAATCCCTTGAATCCTTAAAGAGTAGCTGATAACTCGTGGAAATATCTGACACAGATTAATTTTTAGTGATCATGGCTTTCCCACATGGAAAGCAATATATTTTTGGCTTTGTTTATTCACACATTTTAATGAGGAAAACAAAAACAAACTTTTCACTAAGTCAGTCATCAAATATTCATTGAATACTTTCTCTTTTATGATGTTACAATATTAATAGGCTAATTTATTCAATTATTAATCCCATGAATCTCAATGCTGTAAATCTTTCCTTTGTTGTTGTTGTTGTTGTTGTTTTTTCTCCAGACCATTGTTATTTACAGAGATTGCATTTAGGCTCATTCATTCATAAATGTTCTCGGGACATTTCTATTCCAGCTTTCTATCATGCTGTCTTGTATTTATTGTATCACTTCTTCCCTCCCATCTCTCATGGGATAATAATGTTCTGCAAGTTGAGAGAGGAATAACTGTCACTGAATTATTGTTGCCATTCTGGATAGTAAACACCAGTGCCAAAGATTAAACCCAATCTATGTCATTTAGAGGGAGGCTCTGGTGCCCTTAGGCAGACATGATGTGATAATAAACTTTTACCATCAACATTATCATCAGTCAAGTATAGTGATCTGGGAGCTCACGGGCTGGACTATTCTAGGGTGACATTTGGATCTGTTTTGCTCATTTGTGTTCCTCTATTTTTGGAGGCTGTCGGGGGAAAAGATCATAGAAAAGAAGACAGCCCTACAGTCAGGCCTCTTCACCATGGTTTTTAGAAATAGCCTCAAAAGATCCTCCTTTGAGAACTGGTTAAAGCCAGAAAGATGAGGGGAAGTGAGAAAACACAGAAAGATGTAGAGAAGAATTTGCAAATCAGAATGGTGATCCTTTGAACAAGAGAATTCTAATGGAAGACAATGGCGGGGGGCAGGGGTGAAGAGCAGAGCAGAGGAAAGGGATGCAAGGGAACCTGGGAACCAAGTGGACAGACGGAGGCAAAAGGGAAGTTTGCAGGTCTTCTTCCAGTGTCTCAACATCAGTGCTGATTGGCTTATGCAAAATGAGAATTCTGTGGGGTAATTAACACTATACCTCCAGAGATCTTAGATTTGACCTCTAACACTGTCTTCTAGAGACTTTAGAATAATGCTACATAGAAACTGGATCTAAAATTGTACAAGAAAGGCTTCCCTGGTGGCTCAGTGGTGAAGAATCTGCCTGCCAGTGCACAAGATATGGGTTCAATCCCTGATCCAGGAAGATCCCACGTTCCGCCAAGCAACGGAGCACGGGCACCACAACCAACGAGCCTTAAAGCGCTGGATCATAAAGAGTGCACCAGAATTTCCCAGGCTGCTTCTTGAAACACAAGATTGCCTAGAGCTCCCTGTCTGCCCCTCAACCCACAACCCTAGCTATTGATTTCTCAGGTCTGGAGTGGGGCTAGCAATCCGTACTTTAACCAACACATCCAGGTGATTTTGATGCCGATGGTCTAAACACTTGAAGAAATATTGCAGACATTGCCCCAGCATCCTTCTTAAATTTCATTCTCTCTTAATGTTTGCCACATTTTGGATTTTCCAGATCTGTAAAACTCAACCTTAGGATATCAACATCTTTACCATGAAAGTGAAAGTGAAGTCACTCAGTCATGTCCGACTCTTTGCGACCCCGTGGACTGTAACCTACCAGGCTCCTCTGTCCATGGGATTCTCCAGGCAAGAATACTGGAGTGGGTTGCCATTTCCTTCTCCAGGGGATCTTCCCGACCCAGGGATTGAACCCGGGTCTCCCACCTTGCAGGCAGACACTTTAACCTCGACACTAAATAAAGCCTCATGTCAGTTTCAAGGAAAATGTGTGTGTGTGTGTGTCTGTGTCTGTGTCTGTGTGTCTGTGTGTGCACATAGAGAGAGAGATTAGTGCAGAAAAGAAACTATTCAGAGTCCCTTCAACTTGGGTTCCATGTGACTTCACATTTGGACTGTCCTGGGTCTGCCCCTGGTGTTATGGGAGGAGAAATATACATCTTAAAGTGATGAGGGAAATGAAAGCATTATTGCCTGGGCACAGAACCACATTAGTAACTCAAAGTGATGTCAAAGGGGAAGCATTTCTCTTTCCTGAAGGTAAACAAGCTACTTTACATTAGAAAGGATGACTTTTTCCAAGGACGGCCTGAAAAATATATATATCAATAAAAACAACATGTTGGTTTCCCTTCCTTCATCCAGACCTCACTTGGAGGAAGAACATAGGAAGTCGACGGCAGACATGTCTGTGGGTTTCAGTTCCGTGGTGACAGCCTGTGTCTCCAGGTTCTCTGTGCTCAGCGCTGAGGACCCACCTGGGAAAAGCTGGTGTGTCTGCCTAGAAGACAGGGAACAGGGAGCTTGGGCACTGCTGTCTGCCCAAAGGCTGGGAAAGTCCCCAGCACGGAAGATGTTCTCAATCAGTATTTGTTGAATGAATTAATTCTCTGACACATTGGTTGTTCATGTTCTTTTCTAAAAGAATTTAACTTTTTAACAACTTTCCGTGCATGTACATGCACACACACACAGGAACTTAGAAATTTTTATACCATTCTAAAATCCCCCCATTTTGCTGATACAGACATAGATATTTTCATATGGTTGTAACTGAGCGTGTGCATTTACAATGCAAAGCTGGTTTCATGACTCTGGGTTTCTTCTCCAAGTGTGTTCATGAGTTCCTTTCGTCGCTCTCATCCATCACAGCTGCCTCCTCCACCTCTAGGACGGATAATGCTCTCCTCCACACCTCCTAGAGGCTCATGTCCACCCTCCCACAGCCTGTGGCATTCAGAACACTACATCTCAATAAAGACGTATCTCCAGAGGATCAAGAGAAAAGAGCTTATTTCAGTTGCCTTAGGGCTGCCTCTGGAGAAGGAAATGGCACCCCACTCCAGTCCTCTTGCCTGGAGAATCCCAGGGTCAGAGAAGCCTGGTAGGCTACAGTCCACAGGGTCGCAAAGAGTCGGACACGTCTGAGCGACTTCACTAGGGCTGCCTAGGGATTTTCCGTGGATCCATCCAGCCAAAGGAATTCTCTAGCTCTTTCCTTCTCCTGCAAAGCTACGTGAGCTTTAAGAAATACTGATCAACCCCCTGCTCAGCTCACTTCCTACTCTCCACACACACACACACACACACACACACACACACCTTAATTGTCCAAGACAAGGTCTAATTAATTGCCTCTGGGAATATCCCTCCAAATCTTCATCTTTCCTTCAGAAACATCTTCACTTGACTTTGCAATAAGTGACATAAAAACCAGGTTTTCTTCTCTTCTTGGCTGCAGCTTCTTTCTAAGTCTTTCCTTTTAATTTAATGTGGTCTTAAATCCAAAATAGTCCACACCATGCTCATTAAGAAGAAATGAAACACTGGTATTGTCATCCTAGATTGTATATTTTTTTAAATTCTCATTAACAGTTATTTCCATCCTGTGTGATTCTATCAGGTCCCGTCTGAAATCTTGCCCTCTAGCTGTCAAACTGCCCAGAGAGAGCCTTGCAGTGTCCACATGGTGAAAACAAGATAGTGTGACTCCAAATTTGCCTGTTGTAGGAGGGCAGAAGTCACTCTTTCATTATCAACCATGGCAAGAAAGCAGCTGGGTCAATGTGGCTCATTCAGGTGAGACGGACAACTACAAATTTCCAAACTGCAGTAAACTGGATAACTAACAATACAAAAATCCCATAATGACCAGGAGGGTAAAATATTCTACCTCTTATAGTTCTTTGCTCTCGGTGCTTTTAGTCCTTCACTTCTCTCCTCTCTGACCTGTCATTGTGAGTCTCAGAAGACAAACACAATGGGGATGGAAGGAATTATTGTGAAAACTCACACCAGATAATGAAGTGAAGCCACTGACAACACAGTACACAAATGCAAGAGATTACAATAGTCGCAGCTTCCTCTGAAAAGTATATTAAAAAAATATTATAAACCAAGGGTGATTTTTTTTTTGCCTTATGTGATCATTTCAAAGATGCATTCTCTTCACTTCTAATGGGTAAAGACTTGAAAACTCCCATGTCCTTACTTAGCTGTCAGAAAGTTAATGATAAATAGCCCTTAGAAGTATAAAAGAGCTTTTTATCTTGGAGAACCTTAAAGATGGAAGGGTCTACGCAGCTCATCTAGTTCACTGGTCCTCCAACTTGCTTTTGCTGGCTGGACCCACAACTAGAGCTTCTGGTTGTGCAGACTGGGCAGGAACCTGGGAATGAGTTCATTTAAAAAGCCCCAGAGTTGATCTGACATCCAGCCAAGGTGGACAAATCAAGTCCAAACATATTTTTTTAAGTGAGAAACAAAGATGCTAAATGAATTGTTAATGAGACACTTCAATCTCTTTTGAAACAAAACAAAAAGTTTTCATCACTCAACAAGCATTTAACAACATGCCAACCACGTGTTCTGCTCTATATTAGGCAATGACAGGATGAAGATAAACAAGATGTGAGCTTTGTCCTCAATCATCTTACCACATCAAAGCAAACAATCACCCTCTAGTTATTAAATGAGTTAGCATATTTTAAAAGCATTTGCAAACCAGGAATGTTAGGGAGACATAATGTATAATTATGGCTTCTTTGCATTTGAACCCTAGAATTCTATGTAAAGCAAACACCTTCGCACTGCTTTTTCTTTTCAGGATATTGCGGTAAGAGTTTAATCATATGATGGAGCAACCTAAGGCATCCATATCCCCAATCTGGGTAGATTGATAAATAACCTCTGCATATCTGCTGAACTAACCAGTCAGAAACCAAGTTGACTTTATCCCAGTTGACCTTTGTAAATAAACTTCCTCATCAATGGAGAAAAGGGCAAATGAAGGGACTGTAGGTTTCAACGTCTCCAGAACTGTTCTGCTGTGCCTCTGCAGAGGATATGCAACAATAACCACCTCAGTATGTCTTGAGATTCTGAACATGGATGTCCTTTCCAACCACAAGTCAGTGCTTTTGTCCAGCACCGTCGTCTCAATTGCCCCATTTCTTCTGCCCCTTTTGTCTGCCAGTGATCAGGGCTCGACAGTGGAAACTATGCTGCTTTGGGTACTGAGCTGGACAATGCTTGGGTCACTTTTCCATTCCCGTGGCTAGTGTGGGTGCATTCAGTCCCTGATAGAGAGCTCTGGAAGATTAGGAAAGGCATTTATTTTCCGCTAACTGCACAGAAACACTGGTGAGCCAGCTCGGGCTCACTGATGCCTCAGACGAGTCTCTTATCCAAGTTTGCTTCTCACTCTCTGTCTTTTCTCCTGCCATTTGGCACAATATCTCAACTCCACAGGGTTGAGAGCCAACTAACTTTGGGATTTTTTTTTTTTTTTTCATTTATCTGTAGATGTTCTTGTTTTCCATTTCGGGCACAGTTTTCCTAATAAATTCTTAACCAGCAACTCCAGAGTTTCGAGTGATTTTTTGTTGTTGTTGCCAGAATAAACTCTGATCAAGTAGTTAGATGAGTAGGTCCTTGACTGGCTTAGGAAAAATTCATTTTATAGTTAAGACCAAAACATAGAAGGAAAATTCCATGCTGACACAGCCATAGTGCTCAGTAAGGGGACATTAGGGATATTATAATTTGGGGTACACTGCTAACATTTTGAGAATTGCATCCTAAAAGTTGGTGATCATCCTCTTCTGCAAATGATCCTTGTGTCTTGTAAGAAAAATCCTGAGATGAATGGACCATAAGTCTTACTTAAAATTGCCCCTGATTCTTGTTTGGTGAGAGGATATAGATACAAATATAGATGTCGGGCCCGCTCAAAGGTGAATGGCTTATGGGTTGATGCAGTTCAGTTATCCTACCATTGGCTTTGCGGCCTTCTTTATTCTTTTCTGTATTCCGGATGAATTAAACGTAAGTGAAATTACCCCACACTCAGATGTGATGGAAAGTTTAGCCTCATGACAAGGAATCCTCCCTTTCATAGCATTTTAATCATACATTCCCCCCTAGAGGCAGAGTGTGGGAATGGAGGAGGCTCCTGAGTGACAGCTCCTCCAACCGCATCCGTCACTCTCTGAGAGCCAAGGTCTTATCTCACCTTCCCTCTCCAACACGACGTACCAAGTGCACAGGGCCATCTTTCAAACTCTTTTCCTGTTTATTGCCTTAAAACTGGGAAATGGCTCGCCGAACAAAGGCAGTTCCCCCAAGGCCAAGCAGTGTGCAATGCTAATAAATATTCAAGCCAATGTCTTTCAAGTGCTATTGTGAATCATCTTTCCCTCCTTCCTTCCCATGGCTCAGTCATCTTGCTGGCTCCAAATGTTCGCCTTTTGTGTCAGGCCTCAGCTGCCTTCAGTTACTGCCTAGGACGGCAATTGTCTTTGTCTCCGTTATCCGCTTTGCTGTGTCTTGTTTTCCTAAAGTAGCTGGCACCCACTTTTCCACAACATTATTCCTTTGTTCCAGGAAAAAAAATAATCTGGGGAAGCAGCAGAAACACAGTTCCAAAGGCCACAGGGTGACATCCTCTCCCACCTGATCTTTATTCATCTCTGGGTTTTAATTGCATTTTTGTTCCATTTCTCAAGCACCAGATACCTCCCTTCCTCCCTGACAGGAAGGAGCATTTTATTTCTCATTCAAAATGCCTTCCTACTGATCCCTATTCTTCAGAAGCTCCAGAGGCCCCTTGTTACCTGTTGGTTTTTCTCATGTTGGTTGATCTGTTGGCCTTGCTGTAGTTTATTACCTTTTCAACCCTTTTTTTTTTTTTCCGCCTGTTTCCGAACTTAGGCCAGAACTTACAGCCTGCTGTCTTTTCTCATCTTCTCTATCATTATCTCCAGACCCAGTCTTCCCAAAATGGATTTTTTTTTTTTAACCAACCCCGTGCTCTTTAAAGAAACAAAGAGGAGAATTATGCGATGGTTTCCACCGTCGGAGCGTCTGTGGCTTTGTTTGAGGGAGAGCTTCAAATCCAAAGCTAAACCTTGACTTAACACACAAACTCAATTGACAGGAGGAGTACCGGTATTGAAGCCCACCCATTGGCCGAGGACACAATCAGAGGGTTATTGGCAGGTATCTTCTTATCTCCCTGGTGCACTGAAAAAACTCAATTCATTAAAATAATAAAAAAAGATCTTGGTCCCTCATGTGAGCGGCATGTGATTTTTCCATGAACATTCGGCTCAGAAGGCACCGTGCCTATTATACATTCCATTTATAAATCAAACGCCCCTCGCCCTGCGGGCTGCACACTGACATGTCAGCGAGGTTTGGGTCAGCTGCACACACGTCCACGTGCACGGCAGATTAAGGCAAAGAGACAGGGAAGCGGCTCTTTCTTCCCCCCCTTTTTCCACCAGTAATAGGCAGCTTGAACGTTAAAATTGGGCTGAGACTCCAAAACCAAAGTCCCGTGAACCATAGAAGCAAAGGACTTGAGATAAAAGAATCTGTCTGTTCTCTGGGATCCATCACCTTCCTTTCTCTCGCCTTCATCTTGTTCATCGGAAAGGAAAGGATGCGCATGTGTGTGTGAATTAAAGAATATATCTAGGGTAAGATGGGATAAAACCCAGCCCAAGAAAGGCTTTGGTTTCGACAGCTCATGAAGGTAGCTTGGGGGCTGGAGTCTAGGGCTCTGGCCGTGCCCGGAAGTGAAAACAGAAAGACAGCTTGCAGGTGGCCCATCACAAGGCCAGGAGAGGGCCCTGCTGAGTAACTCCTCCATGAAGGCCTTCCAAGTCAGCCCCGCTGGCTTGTAAATTACTCTGTGGTTCCTCACTGCACATGGAATGAGTTTCATCTCTTAGTCTTCATCCATGTCAAAGACGTGAGATTCACCGAGACCTGCTGGGGAGAAAGTTTTACTTAAAAGATTTCCTACTCAACAGTGTTTGTCAAAATTTTCCAATCTTTGCTCCCTTGGCCTCATTCTTATCACTCATACCCCTGTTACTTTTTGTCATGAATAATAGGAAACAAAAGGAGCCAAGCAAGCAAATCTACTTGTAACTTATATTTAACTTTGGACTTTTTTTTTTTTTTCTTAACTGCTGTACTCCATAAAAATGGGGAATAAATGAGTTGAAAAAAAATTTACAAAAAAGCGTGACATTCTGAAGTTGTCCAGTGTCTTTGGGAAATGACCATATGATGGGTATTGATCCCACATACAAATGAAGGAAAGCCAAAGGGGGAAATAAGATATTGAAAAGTGGTGGTAACATAATTTATTATCTTTTTTTTTCATATGTCATGTCCTAAGACAAGGATCTTCCTGTTCCCAAGACTTTAAGGAATACAGAATAAATAATTCAGTAAAACCTCCTAAAAAGGAAAGAATAAAGATGATTAAAATAAACTAGAACTAGTTGTTTTCCTTAAAGCAACTGAAATATTGTCCAAACAAGCAGCCATGACTTGGTAAGTTAATAGGGTATATCTCTAACATTTCCCTCCCAAAGATCCTAGAGTAATGGTCTAGAATTTGGGTAGATTTTAAGGTAAATTGGTCATGTTGGAAATGTTTCATTGAAAAATTTAACTGTCAAGTAGATCAGCATTTTTCATCTTTGGTTGACATTAGAACCAACATTTAATGTAGTTTTCAGAATATATAGACAGTAGACAGATTGAGAAAATATTAAGGGATGGGGCTTGGGCAACATGAATTTGAAAATACAGATCTTCAGATTGTTGTCATATATGTCAAAAGGGGAAAACTGTTAAGGTAAGGATTTGGTCAATGTACAATTTAAAGGTAATTAATCATCTGTGATTTCTTGGACATGTGGTTGACATTTCTGGTTACTTCTTGCAGTAAAAGGATTGGATCTGTATTTTCACCTGGTTCCTGTTTATCGCACGACATTCCATAGAGATGGTAGGACTGAGGAAGGGAAAGCTAGTCGTCCTTCGGCTATAGCTCAACTCCCCACTAGCTGCACAGAGCTCATACTGCCTTGACTCACCAGATAAAGCAAGCACAGTATGGCCTGTCTTCTACTGTAAGGCCTTTTAGAGGTGGCGTAGCTCTTAATATTAGGGCCAGTGTTTATTGTGTGTTAGTCACTCAGTCGTGTCTGACTCTTTGTGACCCCATGGACTGCAGCCCACCAGGCTCCCCTGTCCATGGAATTCTCCAGGCAAGAATCCTGGAGTGGGTTGCCATTTCTTTCTCCAAATGTTTATTACTGTTTTCATTAAATACAATACCTGAAATAAGGATATTTTTCTTAGATGGTGCATTATGTATATCCACTAAGCATTTTTATGTTTAATCTGACATCATTTTCAGGATAGTTTCTAATTCTTCAGTTAACTGAGTTTAGATGACATGTTTTCAAGGCAATTATTCATCCAATTTTGCAAAGCCAGCTTCTGCATTGACTGGTGACCTCACAGAGTACATAAAACAAGCAGTTATAGTTGTGGCAGAATAAAAGCCAATGGATTATTATTTAAAGTAGTTAATTTGATTAGATGCAATGTTTAGAAATATAGAGTATATGCCCTGTTTATTCACAAATAAGCTGCAACTAATCAAGCATTTATCCCTAGAATATCTTGATAGACACACTAATATAGATAGAATGCAATGTTAATATTGTTCTTTAAAGAACTGTGTGTGTTCTTTACCCAGATATTTCCTTGGTCCCGTGACTTAAGTCTATCCGACTTTCTTTTAAGTCCTTATTTGTCAGCCTGTTCCACACAGTGATGCATGGGTGCTAAGTCACTTCAGTCGTGTCGACTCTTTGTGACCTTATGGACTGTAACCCGCCAGGCTCCTCTGGCCATGGGATTTTCCAGACAAGAATACTGGAGTGGGTGCCATGGCCTCCTGCAGGGGATCCTTCCGACCCAGGGATCAAACTTGAGTCTCTTATGTGTCTTGCATTGGCTAGAGAGTTCTTTACCAACACACAGTCATTCAGAATTTTATTTTATTTTTAAAAAGTCTCAATCCACTCATACTACAATTTAATCTTGTAATAAAGCATTTAGATAAATGCATATTCCCAGAATCATACAATATGGTGACTATAAGATGCCTTGCTGTGCTGTGCTCAGTCACGCAGTCGTGTCCAACTCTTTGCAACCACATGAACTGTAGCCCACACAGCTCTTCTGTCCATGGAGAATCTCCAGGCAAGAATAGTGGAGTGGGTTGCCAAGTACTCCTCTGGGGATCTTCCTAACCCAGGGATTGAACCCAAGTCCCCCATAGTGCAGGCTGATTCATTACCATCTGAACCATCAGGGAAGGCCAAGAATACTTGAGTGGGTAGCCTATCCCATTTTTAAGGGATTTTCCCAACCTGGGAATCGAACCAGGGTCTCCTGCATTGCAGGTGGCTTCTTTACCAGCTGAGCTACAGGGAAGGCCCATAAGATACCTTCAAGAGCTTATATTCTAAATCTTTCCATCAACAAGAGAGAAAGGTACAGAGGTCAGAAAGGTACAGAGGAATCAGAAAGGTCCTGATTCCTAGTCCAGTGTTTTTCCCATTAAACCATATTTCCCTGATAGTTACTAATTAACAGGGTTTGGATTAACTAAGAAATTAGAGTTACTTACTCTTGAATAAGAAAACTTATCTATCAGCATACAAGCAACCTAAGATGTGAGCAGAGGAAGAAGAACCCACGAAGAGGTGATAAATCACAAGGAGCGAAGGTTGATCTGCAAACTATATGAAGGAGAAAATTTGGGGAATGACTAAAAACCCAGCTAGTCATGATTACTAACATGCAGAGAGATGGAAATAATTCAAACAATAAATTCTCTCATCAATGAAATATCTAGACAGAAAGTTTTCATCTCCACATGTTTGGGGTAAGATTATACCTGAACCAAAATACAAAAATTCACTTTCAGTATCAACACAGGGGATCTCTCTCTTAGTTCAGTCCAACTCCATAAGAGTAATAGGCCTACAGTGTACTCTATATACCACATTTGTTATATTATGTTTGCCACTAGAAAATTATTCCTGAGATTTTTAAAATATCAAATAAGACTTGTAAGCTTCAAAATAGTTTGCTAAGAATGGAAAACTATACTAGCAATCCTTGTGTTGCCACTGATTTATTTCAAATTTAAATTTTATATTTATCAAAGTTACATATACACTGGAGAAGGAAATGGCAACCCGCTCCAGTATTCTTGCCTGGGAAATCCCATGGACAGAGGAGCCTGCAGTACCTGGGGTCACAAAGAGTCAGACACAAGTAAAGTGACTTAGCATGCATATATACATAGTTTAATATTTCAAATAGTACAAAGCATTATTTTTTTTTTTAAGTCCCTTCTTTCGTGGTAGTTCAGTGGCTAAAACTCCATGCTCCCAATGCAGAGGGCCTGGGTTCAGTCCCTGGTCAGGAAACTAGATCCCACATGTTGCAACTGAAGATCCTGCATGTTGCAACGAAAATCGAAGATTCTGTGTGTGGCAACTACCACCCAGTACAGTCAAATAAATACATACATTCATAAATAATTTTTTAAAATCCCCTGACCCAGAACTGCAATCTAGAGGCAACTCTCTCAGTTCTTTTCAGTTCAGTTCAGTTCAGCTCAGTCACTCAGTCGTGTCCGACTCTTTGCGACCCCATGAATCGCAGCACACCAGGCCTCCCTGTCCATCACCACCTCCTGGAGTGCATTCAGACTCACGTCCATCGAGTCAGTGATGCCATCCAGCCATCTCATCCTCTGTCGTCCCCTTCTCCTCCTGCCCCAATCTCTCCCAGCATCAGAGTCTTTTCCAGTGAGTCAACTCTTCACATGAGGTGGCCAAAGTACTGCAGTTTCAGCTTTAGCATCATTCTTTCCAAAGAAATCCCAGGGCTGATCTCCTTCAGAATGGACTGGTTGGATCTCCTTGCAGTCCAAGGGACTCTCAAGAGTCTTCTCCACCACCACACTTCAAAAGCATCAGTTCTTCGGTGCTCAGCTTTCTTCACAGTCCAACTCTCACATCTATACATGACCACTGGAAAAACCATAGCCTTGACTAGATGGACCTTTGTTGGCAAAGTAATGTCTCTGCTTTTGAATATGCTATCTAGGTTGGTCATAACTTTTCTTCCAAGGAGTAAGCGTCTTTTAATTTCATGGCTGCAGTCACCATCTGCAGTGATTTTCGAGCCCCCCAAAATAAAATCTGACACTGTTTCCACTGTTTCCCCATCTATTTCCCATGAAGTGATGGGACTGGATGCCATGATCTTCATTTTCTGAATGTTGAGCTTTAAGCCAACTTTTTCACTCTCCACTTTCACTTTCATCAAGAGGCTTTTTAGCTCCTCTTCACTTTCTGCCATAAGGGTGGTGTCATCTGCATGTCTAAGGTTATTGATATTTCTCCCAGCAATCTTGATTCCAGCTTGTGTTTCTTCCAGTCCAGCGTTTCTCATGATGTACTCTGCATATAAGTTAAATAAGCAGGATGAAAATATACAGCCTTGACGTACTCCTTTTCCTATTTGGAACCAGTCTGTTGTTCCATGTCCGGTTCTAGCTATTGCTTCCTGACCTGCATATAGGTTTCTCAAGAGGCAGGTCAGGTGGTCTGGTATTCCCATCTCTTTCAGAATTTTCCACAGTTTATTGTGATCCACACAGTCAAAGGTTTTGACTGTTCTTTTAGCTAATACATATTAATATCATCTTTCAACAGCAAGTTTATATATAACTCATAAATTTTTAAGACTGGGAATAAATAATTGTCTTCTCACTATAAAAATTCAGGATTTAACTTTCCTTCAACAATGTTGTACCCACCACCATCATATATAATCATGTGTGTGTATATATAGTCCCTCCCCAATTCTCCAATATTGTTATGTCTTAACTTTTGATTAGTTTATATTCAATGTTTACAGTATTATTACTATGCTTATCCTAATCATAGATGTGCTACTTTATTAGATAATCTTTTTCTTACATTTTAACATCTCTGAAGTCTGGGTGTGTCTTTCATTTATTGTCTGGTTAGCCAATTGTAGCTGCCATTGTGTATGTGCAAGTCTGGTCGAAGAGGTTAATAATGTTACCACTTCAGTTGGGTTTGTACACATCAGGCACTACACATGCTGAGTTTAACGGCCATTCAAAACATCTTCAAACTATTACACTATGAATTGAATTAATACACTAAGTAACTGTGTACCTTAAAAGAAAAAAAAAACCTAGAGTAGTGGGGCATAAATATGTTATTAGTAAAGCAAATATCTCAGTGGAAGAATGATAACAATTCATTTTCTTACAAAGCGTAACTACGTTCTTCATGTAGATCTACGATGCCTAAGGTAGAGAAACCGTGTTATGTTGGTTAATAAGAATATGGAAAAGGTACCTTATCACAGCAATGCAACTGAAGATAGGAAAATACACCAAATCCATCTGTACAGAAGAAAAAAGTTTCAAAGCAAAAAGAGATTGATGTCATTTATTAATACATCATGCAAAACTAACTAACATTAAGTGATTTGTCATCATTTGATTACAGTGATTTTTCTTTCTTAGTAGTCTAAAATGTTGGTGCATTTTATTATTTATAGTCTGAGAGTGAACAAAATATGGAATGTAATATACTAATAATATAACTTTTGCACCAATATATAGTATTATGATTAATTTCTTTTTGAATATGTTTCATTTTTTCATTTGTCTTGTTTTCTAAATGCTTGTCACAGATTCATCCACAACTTGTTCTCTAGAAGTATAAATATCTGAAAGAAATCAAGATCAGGAATATTCCCAGTTTCATTTGATTAGTTCCAGGCTGAATTGGGTGCTCTGAGGTTTATTGTGCAGCTGATATCCTATTATCCTCCATCACTAGCATTCTAGGAAAGTTCTTTCTCCTTGTATATATGTACCTCATACCATATCATTCACCTTGATTTATTTCCTCATTTTGGTATAACACATCCTCTAGTTATTTCTGTGAAGCAGATTCATAGGAGTCATATTTTTGGAGACCTTGCATGTCAAGAAATATCTTCAGGTGATATTTTGACAGGATATAAAATTTCAGGTTGGAAGGCATTTACCCTCAATTTTTACAACATTATCCCAATTCTCTTCTAGCTTCTAGTATTGTTATTGCTAACTCAAATGCTACTGACATCCTGTGTATGTGACTTGACCCCCACCTTCCACTCCCTCAAAGCTTTATGACATTCTCTTCGTCTCTAGCATACTAAAACTTTATGGTGATCTCTCATAATGTAGATAAATCTATTTTCATCCATTTCTTGAGGCTCTTGGTGGGTTCATTCAATTAGTAATAGAAAATTTCATGAATTATTTTTCTAGTGATTTCTATTCCTTATGCTTGTTTATTTCCTCTTTCTGGAACTCCTATTACTTAAATACAGGAATTCCTAGAAGGATTCAAACTTTTAAATTAAAAAAATTCTATGTCTTATATTTATTAAGTTGTTCTACTTTATTAAACAATTTCCACTGTTTCATCTTTCTCCTTTATTTCTGCAATCATACTTTTAACTTCAAGTATTCTTTTATAGTTTCTGAATGTTCTTGTTTTATAGCATCATGTTCTTGTTTCATAGGTATAACTTCTCATATTTTTGAGGCTAATTTTTCTCCTCACAATTTTCTTCTCTACACATGGTCTCTATTTCCTCCAAATTCCTTTTTCAGTTATTTGGTCTGTCTTTCCAGTTAGGAGTTTTCCTTGGATATATCTGCTCATAATGGAGAACTAGAGAAAATGAATTGGAAGCTCTAAGAGAGTGAGGTTTCATGAATGATGGACTTCACTCTAAGATAATTTTGCTTGGCCTTGTCATTCCTGGATGCTGTATGTACTTTGGAGTCTGTGCTCTTAGGCTAGTCAGATTACTCAGAGAAAGGATTCCAATCTCCTGCCTCATTTCTGGCATTTTGGAAGCCTACTGAGGGGATAAAGTTGAGATTCTCCCCTTTTTATGATCCATTCTAATCATCTTGTTTTTAGAGGTTATCCTTTCCCTCAGCTATGCTGGTATTCCCCAGTCCAGAGTTCCTTGGGTTCACCCCTCCAGAAAAAAATACCTTCCCTTCATATTGTGGTGTGAGGAATGGAGAAGGGAGCAATTGCCAGTATAAGAATACTGATCTGGGGCCTAACTGATTCTTTAACAGCCTTGTGAGCAATTCCGGTCTCAGTCCCATCTACACCTTCACTTTCAAAGACCCTTGTACTCCTGAGCCTTTTGTGGTTTGGAAGTTCAAATCCAGTTTCTTCTGTGCTTTTTCACTGCTAGTTTTCATGTCTAGTATCTGTCCGTTGCCTTTCCAACTTCCAATATCATGTTGTTGTTGTTGTTACCTGCTCTCACGTTCTCTTTGTTCTTAATGATCTATGCCTTTAAAAAAACCTTTATTTTTTTATTTCGGCATCATTTTAGGAGGAAGTGGTAATCACAAATGTTCAGTTCATCAACTAGCTGAATCCTCCTGTCTCCCATTAAACTGTGATATAAATATGATATCTTTCTCCAAATCACTCATATGAAGAAAACTTAAGGCATTAGAAATACGTTTTGTCACAAAAATTTGTTAAACATTAGTAACAGAGAAGTACTCATATAAAAAGGATTTTATATATCTGTTGCTCTAGTAATAGGAAAGAAAGGACATTATAGATGCAATGAAGAGATTCTCTAGAGATGCGAAAAGGCATCAACTGCTTATAAAGTGAAAGTGAAGTCGCTCAGTAGTGTCCGACTCTTTGCAACCCCTCCATCCATGGGATTTTCCAGGCAAGAGTACTGGAGTGGGTTGCCATTTCCGTCTCCAGAGGATCTTCCCAACTCAAGTCAATTGTTTCTATTGACTAGTAAATGAGGAAAAGTAAAAGTTTCCCCCTTTTCCATGTCCTCTGAGTTCTAGTTAAACATTTTCATAACTAGATATATCAATAGTTGGTTTTCTATCACTACCATGTGGAGAAAGGCCCTCAGCAAGAGAAAATGGTCAGGAAGCTGAGTCTCAAGAGCAAATCCAAGTGGAGCGCCAGTCAAGTTTGGATTCCATGGATTTTCTATGATGACTGTTTCCCCCACAACGTGCCATCCTGCCCCTGCTGGGGAGCAGTCCACATACTTCCAAGGGCACAGGCTCCACTGAAATCTCCAAAGATGTAAGCAAGTTAAGGCAATCCGATCCTTGGGTCGCTGAGTGGCCCAGGCTTTAAAACCATCAGCACATGGCACTCTGCTGGCCACAAGCACTGGCACTAAGCTCGGATCACTTGCCTGCTAACTGAAGAAAGCATTCCTTCTCCTGGGGCATTTTCAAGAAAGCAAACAGCCTGGCTCTTCCGGCAGCCTCCCTAGGCCTGTCAAGAAAGCCAGCTTTGGACTGAATACAACACACTGGACGGCCAGAGCAGAGAGCCAAAAGTTTAGACTCTAGATAAACAAACCCAGAAGCCTGACTACGTCCCTATTTTCTACTGTATATGGGTCAGTAAACACCTTTATTTTGAAAGTTGAATTTGAGTTTTCTTTACTAATAACTATGATCACATGCCCACATTTCTAGATTGCCTAACCACTATTATATAGTTCATTATGAAAAAAACAAAATGCTTCTGAGCTTGTCCACATTCACTTAACTATAAAGATAGTATAAAAATGGTTCTGATATTAAAAATTCAGATCTTGACCAAATACATTTATGGCATGGGCTTATTTGTAGTTAAGTGAACTTATCTTCACAAATTATCTTTACAAGATGAAACAACAAATATATTTATATGTTTTTGTCTTTGCCTAGAGAAAGCATTTTCCTGCCCCTGCCTCCTCTTGACCAGTACTAACAGTTTTGCTTGGGCAAAACTTTTAAAAGCCATTTACTGTACCATCACAATAAGAACTGTCAAGGCATAAGCATTAGAAAACTAGGAAATGATCATCATATTTCAACAAAACATTTTATTTACATTAAGAAAACATATACCTATGAGAATCACACCACCTCAAGATTTACTTGAAAGGATTTTTGATCTCTATTGTCCCAAAGATTAATGTATTATTGATTAAATAACACAAGGATAAAGCAGCTCAAACTTTAGCTGTCCTAGTGCTTGAATAATGCAGACATTTATAGAAATTAAAACCAGATAATGGAGGCAAATTAATATATTTTGCAAATTTAATTATTTGATGGACTATCTTCAGTAATTTAAGTAACTGTCAATTTTCCCTTTTAGTTTGCATTGTGTAATAACTTTTTAAATAAAATGAGGACAAAATAATTATAAACACATAAAACAGAATAATTCCAAGGACACAGTCCTTAATATTCTTCTTGTTTTTATCCACACTCACTATCTTGGTGATCATATCCAGGTTCATGGCTTTAAATAACATCTGTACATGAATTAAGAACAGCTTTAAAACCTCACCCTTGACCTCTCTCCAATCTCACAACTTCTGTCTCCAAATACCTCTTTGACATCTCCATCTGGATGTCTAATAGTTTAAGCTCAGCACATCCGAAAGAGCTCTTGCTCTTCCCCCTCAAAATCTGTTTGACTTGTCTTCCCTATCTTGATGGAAGACAACTTCATCTTTCCAGTGGCTCAGGACAAAACACTGAGTCACCCTTGACTCATCTCTTTCTCCCAAACACCACATTCTGACTTATCAATAATCTTTCCTGTTGGCTCTCACTTTAAAACATACCCAGAATCTGATGACATCTCTCTACCACGAATTCTATTAGCCTATGCAGAGTCACTGTCACCTCTTGATTGGATCATGGCAATAGCTCCTGACTTGGAAACTTGCTCCCACCTTTATCTTGTAACTCCAAGATAACTCCTTTTAAATGTTAAGTTACATCATGTCACTACTCCCCTCAAAATCACCCAAGGCTTTCTATTTTTACTCAGCATGAAAAACAGCACCTTCACAATGACCTCTATGAATAGCCCTCTACTTCCTCTGTGATTTCATGTCTTTCTATGTGTCCACCCCTTATCACTCAGCTCCTGCCACAATGGGCGCACCCTCACCTTAGACAGTCTTTCCTCCCTGTTCTCTTCCACTTTCCTTCTAGATCATCATGAGGTCATATTTGAGTGAAACCCACCCTAGGGATCCTATTTAAAATCAAAAGCCCTCTTCTTTGCAACCATCTGTTCCAATTTCCTGCCACAGTTGTTTTTCTTTCTACTTTTCCTTGGCAATGATCAGTAACATTCTCTGCAAGGTACTTAGTTATCATGTTTATTATCTCTCTCTCCTGCCAGAAGTGCCTTGTGTTTAGGGATCTTGGTTCCTCCACTTGCGTATCTCAAGCACTGTGACCAGTGTCTGAAACACAGTGAACATTCAATACATATTTCCTGAATAAATGAATAAATAAATAAGAGAGGTAGCCAAAGATGGAGAAGCTCTATACAGTCAGCAAAAACTAGACCAGGAGCTGACTGTGGCTCAGATCATGAACTCCTTATTGCCAAATTCAGACTTAAATGGAAGAAAGTAGGGAAAACAACTAGACAATTCAGGTATGACCTAAATCAAATCCCTTATGATTATACAGTGGAAGTGAGAAATAGATTTAAGGGCCTAGATCTGATAGTGCCTGATGAACTATGGACGGAGATTCATGACATTGTACAGGAGACAGGGTTCAACACCATCCCCATGGAAAAGAAATGCAAAAAAGCAAAATAGCTGTCTGGGGAGGCCTTGCAAATAGCTGTGAAAAGAAGAGAAGCGAAAAGCAAAGGAGGAAAGGAAAGATATAAGCATCTGAATGCAGAGTTCCAAAGAAGAGCAAGAAGAGATAAGAAAGCCTTCTTCAGCGACCAATGCAAAGAAATAGAGGAAAACAACAGAATGGGAAAGACTAGAGATCTCTTCAAGAAAATTAGAGACACCAAGGGAACTTTTCATGCAAAGATGGGCTCAATAAAGGACAGAAGAGGTCTGGACCTAACAGAAGCAGAAGATATAAAGAAGAGGTGGCAAGAATACACAGAAGAACTGTACAAAAAAGATCTTCATGACCAAGATAATCACGATGGTGTGATCACTCACCCAGAGCCAGACATCCTGAAATGTGAAGTCAAGTGGGCCTTAGAAAGCATCACTACGAACAAAGCTAGTGGAGGTGATGGAATTCCAGTGGAGCTATTTCAAATCCTGAAAGATGATGCTGTGAAAGTGCTGCACTCCATATGTCAGCAAATTTGGAAAACTCAGCAGTGGCCACAGGACTGGAAAAGGTCAGTTTTCATTCCAATCCCAAAGAAAGGCAATGCCAAAGAATGCTCAAACTACCGCACAATTCCTCTCATCTCACATGCTAGTAAAGTAATGCTCAAAATTCTCCAAGCCAGGCTTCAGCAGTATGTGAACTGTGAACTTCCAGATATTCAAGCTGGTTTTAGAAAAGGCAGAGGAACCAGAGATCAAATTGCCAACATTCGCTGGATCACTGGAAAAGCAAGAGAGTTCCAGAAAAACATCTATGTCTGCTTTATTGACTATGCCAAAGGCTTTGACTGTGTGGATCACAGCAAACTGTGGAAAATTCTGAAAGAGACGGGAATACCAGACCACCTGACCTGCCTCCTGAGAAATCTGTAGGCAGGTCAGGAAGCAACAGTTAGAACTGGACATGGAACAACAGACTGTTTCCAAATAGGAAAAGGAGTACGTCAAGGCTGTATATTGTCACCCTGCTTATTTAACTTCTATGCAGAGTACATCATGAGAAACGCTGGACTGGAAGAAGCACAAGCTGGAATCAAGATTGCCGGGAGAAATATCAATAACCTCAGATATGCAGATGACACCACCCTTATGGCAGAAAGTGAAGAGGAACTAAAAAGCCTCTTGATGAAAGTAAAAGAGGAGAGAGAAAAAGTTGGCTTAAAGCTCCACATTCAGAAACCGAAGATCATGGCATCTGGTCCCATCACTTCATGGCAAATAGATGAGAAACAGTGAAAGACTTTGTTTTTGGAGGCTCCAAAATCACTTCAGATGGTGATTGCAGCCATGAAATTAAAAGACACTTGCTCCTTGGAAGAAAAGTTATGACCAACCTAGACAGCATATTGAAAAGCAGAGACATTACTTTGCCAACAAAGTTTCGTCTAGTCAAAGCCGTGATTTTTTCCAGTAGTCATGTACGGAAGTGAGATTTGGACTCTAAAGAAAGCTGAGCACTGAAGAATTGATACTTTTGAACTGTGGTGTTAGAGAAGACCCTTGAGAGTCCCTTTGACTGCAAGGAGATCCAACCAGTCCATCCTAAAGGAAATCAGTCCTGGATATTCATTGGAAGGACTGGTGCTAAAGCTCAGACTCCAATACTTTGGCCACCTGATGTGAAGAACTGACTCATTTGAAAAGACCCTGATGCTGGGAAAGACTGAAGGCGGGAGGAGAAGCGGACGACAGAGGATGAGATGGTTGAATGGCATCATCAACTCAATGGACATGAGTTTGAGCAAGCTCCGGGAGTTGGTGATGGACAGGGAGGCCTGGCGTATGACCATCCGTGGGGTCGCAAAGAGTTGGACAGGACTGAGCGACTAAATTGAACTGAACAGAACACCCATATATCACACATGTCTACAGATTTCCAAGCTTGCCTATGGGTTACAACCCCAGCACATGTCTCTCACTGGCCCTAACTCAGTCCAGGCCGATACCGTGGCCACATCCTTGGCTGGCTCTTATCTTAAGATGAAGTTTATTTCTCCTCTAATTTTTACTCCCCAAATTCTAAACCTACAAAAAAGTTTTTAAAATAGCATAATGAACATCATATACCCCTTTGCCTAGTGTTGCTAGTTCTTAACCTTTTGTCACATTTCCTTTTTCTCATTTATACTTGAATTTTTTTCCTGAACTATTTGATGGCAATTTTCTGGTGTCATGGCACTTTACCTCCAAACATGTAAATCAAGCATCACTTAAGAATAAAGACATATTCTATATGTCCACGATAAACGAATCATACTCAAGGAATTCAACATTATTACCCAACATAGTCCATACTAAAATTTCCTCAGTTTCCCAATAATGTTGTTTATGGTCTTGTTTTTTACGTTTAGGATATAACCGTAGACGGTGCGTTATATTTAGACACCATGTACCTAAGACAGTTCCTACTGCTCTTTCCTTCTCCCAGCTGTCTTCTTCTCCTCCCTCCCCTTCTCTTTCTCCTCCTCTGTGATGTCACTGACATTTCAAAAGCATCCAAGCCAATCATTTCCTCATTACTGGATTCAGGTTAAAGATTCTCAGCAAAACCTCTCCTTTAAAATTAAGCTTTCGATGCATGTTTTGATAGTTATAAAAGTGTCTGCATGAACTGGTTACTAGCCTGGTCCATGTGGCCAGATGTAAGGCAGGCGGGGGGCAGGGGGTGGTTAAATCCAGCTCTACCACTCATGTACTGCAAGAAATATTTAGTAGTATTTTGCTGCAGCTCCCCTATTCGATAGAGATGATCCTTCTACTCATACTGTCATGTAGATTAAACAGTTTAGTGTATGAGGTGAAAGTCGCTCAGTCGTATCCGACTGTGTGCGTCCCCATGGACTATACAGTCCAGGGAATTCTCCAGGCCAGAATACTGGAGTGGGTAGCCATTCCCTTCTCCAGGAGATCTTCCCAACACAGGGATCGAATCCAGGTCTCCCACATTGCAGGCGAATTCTTTACCAGCTGAACCACAAGGGAAGCCCAAGAATACTGGAGTGGGTAGCCCATCCCTTCTCCAGGGGATCCTCCCAACCCAGGAATCCAACCGGGGTCTCTTGCATTGCAGGCGGATTCTTTACTGACTGAGCTATCAGGGAAGCCCCCAGTTTAGTATATGATGCTAAGTCACTTCAGTCGTGTCCGACTCTGTGCGACCCCAGAGACGGCAGCCCACCAGGCTCCCCCGTCCCTGGGATTCTCCAGGCAAGAACACTGGAGTGGGGTGCCATTTCCTTCTCCAATGCATGAAAGTGAAAAGTGAAAGTGAAGTCACTCAGTCGTGTCCGACTCTTAGCAACCCCATGGACTGCAGCCCACCAGGCTCCTCCATCCATGGGATTTTCCAGGCAAGAGTACTGGAGTGGGGTACCACTGCCTTCTCCGTTTAGTATATGGGATACACTTAAACAGTACCTGGCATTTGGCAAATGCTCCGTGTTAGCTCTATTTATAGTTTTCAAACAATGTGGACTGATTTCCAGTAGGTGGCTGAGAGGAGGACACAAGATAACTATGAAAGTCCTAGCTTGAAATTAACTAAGTCCCATTATTGTTTTTGGAAGTTCAGAGTGTTTTCACCTCATCTCCTCTTGACAAACGGCATTGGTTGGAAATTCAAAACGGAGAGCGACGGTGTCGGCCCTGTGCAACCCACGGAAATGGTTCCGAGGTGAGCGGTCATGCTCTGACACGCCTCTAGAGGGCAGCAGAGGCACTAGCTGCTCCAGGCTCGTTGCAATAAATTCCCGGTTGACTCACTCCATAAACAGGGTTGGAGGTTGGCCTTATCCCTAAGAGAGTAAAGAGGTGTGCGATCTGTTACTTGGGAGATGAAGCAAATAACCACAAGTAATACCAACGTACATTATCATTTTGGTAAGAAAGCTAAGCTTAGATTTAACTGTTTCTGAAGACTAAATATATCACACCAGTGCGAACGCCTCATCCAAACCATGGTAACATGAAACTCACTAGGTCTGGTTCCAGCAGTTTAATTCTTAGCAAGCAGCTGAGTGTTGAGAGTGACTCTGATATAACTGCTGCCAGTGCCAGCTCCCATGGGCAGGGAATACCACCCTGTCCCAGCAGAACAGAGGCACAGCAGCTATCTCTTCTTCTTTGGTGTCTAAACACCGGCACAGAGGTTTTTCTACTTCCTGTCAACTCTGAGACCTTATGGTGAACGTTCCTATCAGGATTCAAGTGTTCTCCTATAGCTGAGTTATTACCAAGTGCCGAAATAGACATCTCCTAAATTTTTTTTCCTGGGTTTCCTTGGTATATCAGTGGTTGTGAGCCTGCCTGCCAATGCAGGAGGCTCAGATTCCATCCCTGGCTTGGGAAGATCCCCTGGAGGAGTGAATGGCAACCCACTCCAATATTTTTCCCTGGGAAATCCCATGGACAGGGGAGTCTGGCGGGCTACAGTCCATGGGGTCACAAAAGAGTTGGACATAATTAGTGACTAAACAACTACAAAAATTTTTTCAGAGTATTCAAAAATAGAGTAAACTGTAAATAAATAATTATCAGCAACATGGTTAGCACATTCTCAACATTTCAGATGGGCAGTACGGGTCACTGGTAAGATCATGGAATATGAAAGCGGATAACCTGGGTGTGAATCCCAGCTCCACAACTACTAGCCATGTGGTCTTGAACAAGTTAATCTCTCTGTACCTCAGTTTCCTCTTCTGTAAAATGGGGATAATGATAGTACCTGCTTCATAGAGTTGCTAGGAAAATTTAAGGAGTTAATATGTATAAAACTCTTCAAACAGGCCCTTGTACTTAATAAGCACCATAGAAGTGTTAGCTTTTATTATCTAGAGTCTCAAAATCCTTGGCAGGTGTTCAAGTTTTCCCTGCCTTATTTTTGCTTCTGGATATCCATGGCGGCACAGCAGCACCTAGGATCCAGTGTGTCCACAGAGCATTACTCCACACGAGTGAGTGAGGGACAGCTGCTCAGTCGTGTCTGACTCTTCGTGACCCCATGGACTGTAGCCTGCCAGGCTCCTTTGTCCATGGATTTCTCCAGGCAAGAATACTGGAGTGGATAGCCATTCCCTTCTCCAGGAGATCTTCTGACCCAGGGATCGAATACAGGTCTCCCACATTGCAGGCAGATTCTTTACCATCTGAGCCACCCTGCAAAAAAAAATTTAAAAAAAAGGAGCATTCGTCCTTTCAACTAAAACACACAGGAAAAAACTGGACAATTCCTGCACCTCCTAAGCCTTCCCCATGTAAGGGCCCTTGACCCATCTGGTTCCTTTCAGTATAGTCCTGCATTATCCTCTCTGGACCAGCAAGGTGCCAGCTGATTTTCTGGATGCAGGTCGGGTGATCACTTGTTTCTCTCTGGATCACCTGCTCCAGCACGGCCATTCTAACCTCTTAGGGAGAATACTTGACTGGTCACCCACCATTATGCACAAGCTCTCCTCTCCTTTAACCAAGTCGAAAGAGACAGACTGTATTATACACATTTCCCCCTATTAAAAAATATTATACATATTTCCCCATATTAAAATGAAACAGTAGAGTTCCTTTAGTAAAAATAAAATGAACTCCTTTACAATTAAAAAAAAAAAGAATTAAAAACATTTCAGAAAACAGGTATTGTTATACCAAAAGAACAGCAACAAAAATCACTTGAGTGATTTTGAGGGAAAATAAACGTTGTTTAACAAATAGGAGATTAAGAAGATGATGAATATATAGAAAATAGGATCAGCATTTTTAAACTGAGATTATCTTATGTAAAAACAGGGTCTGTGTGAATATATCTTGTTAAGAAAGACTTGTGGTCTCTGAGGACTGGGTGGGTTCCAGTGTTTAGAGTGGTTTCAGAGCAGTGCAAACATACCAACTGTCTAATTTTCTAGTCTGTTCTCTAAGCTTTTCTTAGGCTTGGGGGCTTGGGTATCTGAAGCTTAGTTCAACAAATTATTAATGACTGCTCCTCAGACATACTTTCAGCATTTCTAGAAACCAAATAAAATCAAAATAATTTATGCTCTATAGTCCGTTGTGAAAACTGTAGAAAAATTTAATAATACCACAGCACACTGTAAAGTTTTGATCTTTCCATTGTGACATAGTGGTTTAAACACATCGCATTTAGAGTCAAACAGCATGGTTTCAAACCCAGCTGTTTCGCTTATAAGCTTTGAGATCTTGGGCAAGACTCAGTGGTCTCAAAAGTCACATATCTCAAAACACAGGAAAGTGAAAGTCGCTCAGTCGTGTCTGACTCTTTGTGACCCCATGGACTATAGCCCGCCAGGCTCCTCTGTCCATGGAATTCTCAGGCAAGAATACCGGAGTGGGTAGCCGTTCCCTTCTCCAGCGATCGCCTGATCCCAGGACACCAGGGATCAAACCCAAGTCTCCTGCATTACAGGCAGATTTTTTACCATCTGTGCCACCAGGGAAGCCCTCAAAACACATACATACCTTGTTTTATTGTGCTTTGTTTTATTGTACTCCGCAGATATTGTGTTTTTTCTTTAACACATTGAAGGTTTATGACAACTCTTCATCAGGCAAGTCTACTGGCACCATTTTCCACCAGTTACTTTTTAATTCAGGCCTGTGCATTGTCGTTTTCAACATAATGCTGTTGCACACATAAGACTAGAGTACAGTGTAAAAATCACTGCAGACGGTGACTGCAGCCATGGAATTAAAAGACGCTCGCTCCTTGGAAGAACAGCTGTGACCAACCTAGACAGCGTATTAAAAAGCAGAGACATTACTTGCCAACAAAGGTCCGTCTAGTCAAGGCTATGGTTTTTCCAGTGGTCGTGTATGGATGTGAGAGTTGGACTGGGAAGAAAGCTGAGCACTGAAGAACTGATGCTTTTGAAGTGTGGTGTTGGAGAAGACTCTTGAGAGTCCCTTGGACTGCAAGGAGATCCACCCAGTCCATTCTAAAGGAGATCAATCCTGGGTGTTTATTGGAAGGACTGATGCTAAAGCTGAAACTCCAGTACTTTGGCCACATGATGCGAAGTGCTGACTCATTTGAAAAGACCCTGATCCTGGGAAAGATTGAAGGCGGGAGGAGAAGGGGATGACAGAGGATGAGATGGTTGGATGGCATCCCCGATTCGATGGACATGAATTTGAGTAAACTCGGGGAGTTGGTGATGGACAGGGAGGCCTGGCGTGCTGCAGTCCATGGGGTCACAAAGAGTCAGACATGACTGAGTGACTGAGCTGAACTGAACTGAGGGTAAAAATAACTTATATATGCACTGGGAAACAAAAAAAAATTTGTGTGACTCACTTTGTTGCTGTATTTGCTCTCTTGCAATGGTCTGAAACTGAACCTGCCACATCTCCGAGGTATGCCTGTACCCACCTGTAGCAGATGATGTGGATGTTTCTGACTCATCACCTTCAGTAAGCAACTGATGCTCTTCTTTCATGGATTCCCCCTCCACCCCACATTTCTTGCCACTCCTGCTGGTTGTTAACCGGTGACTCTGGGGGAGGATGGAAGCCAAGCTCCCCCTTCTAGCCTACGCCCCAGCGTTGCCCCTGAAGGACTTTGGCTTGAGATGCAGCCTTACCTGGCTCAACTCCCCTTCCTGACCTGCTTCCCCCGCTCCATACTGGTCTCTTCTGTGGCCAACTCAGGGATAAATCCCTTGCATTCGGACCTCATCTCAGCATCTGCTTCTGGGGACACAGGACTTCATATTTAGCCCTCTTCGAGTTTAGAAAGGACAGAGGAGGATAAACACCTAAAACAGCATCTGGCATATAGGAAGTGCTGTCTGAGTTTTAGCTATTGTTCTCATCTGAGGTTGAACCTATAGTAGCAAGGAGAACCGAGGGAGTCATACAAGGACTTCAAACAAACATAAAGCCGCAAACACACAACCTCTTGAGAATTGTTGAGGGAACTGAATAATCCACATGACTGCTTCCATTCGCATCACTGGTCGCACCCCTGGCCTTAATTACAAGGGAATAAGTGCTTCTGGCTGAGTTGTAATATAAAGAGGCTGCCACTGTGTGCTCCCGTGAGACCCACCACAGGCATTCAATTTAGTTAATAAGTATGGATACTGAAGACTTGAACGTTCTCGCTCCCATGTGCTACTTATTTTTCTTTATAAGTGAAAAGTCTTTGGTTCGTCCTTTAACTGGGTTTCATGGAGTAGTTTCAAGGTTGCTTGTTTGAAGGTAAGCAGCAGGAGTCTTAAGAACTTAATTTTAAGAAATTCAAAGAGAGAGGATGCACTTTGTTCCTTGAGTTTCTTAAACCTATATTTCATATCCTTTCATAGTAATTTGTCTTTTATGGATAAAATATACACAAATCACTTAGGAAAAAAGGCATCTGAAATGACCTTGGGAGGCCAAGTTCTTCTGTTTTTAAATGGCAGACACAGGGTATATTATTAAGATTTCTATATGGTAGCATTTCTAGCACAGCTCAGTAAGAGCATTTACCATTTCTTTATTATTCAGTTCAAATATAAAGGCAAAGAAAGTTACTCATAGGATTTCTTTTTTTATGGTTTTCATTTATCAGCTCCTGGGGAAAAAAAAAAAAAAAACTGGTATAGGCAAAATCCCAACACGATAAAACCAGAACTAAAGTAATAGTGGTTGGGGGGAAACTCTAAGTGAATTATTATGATCCTAGGTCCTAAAAAAAATTATTCTTCTCCGGTTCTCTCATCTGACCCCACTACAGTCTGGCTTTTGTCCACTTCACAGCACTTGAGCCATTAATGATCTCTTCCAGGACAAATGGAATGTTCGCTCTTCTACCCTTATTCACTTTAATCTATTTGTTGCCTTTGTTCGACTCAACCACTATCTTCCTCCTCCTCCATAAGCCTCTCTTCTCCTAATTTTCTCTGATCCTTTAGTATTTTCTTTCTTTTCTATTTTATTATATATTTTAAAAATAAAAATGAAAACGACAATTAGAGGTCGAAGGAAAAAAAGCACCCCCAACCCAAAAAATGTTATTTCACTGGATTCCTCAGGGTTTTTTAAAATGGGTTTTCACATACCATGTATAGGATTTTGTAACCTTTTTCTACAAGATGTTTTATTTTAATTACTTCACGTTGTCATATAATCTCCATAACCTCCACCCTTAATTCCTTTGAATAATTGCATCTCTTGACGCGCTCTCTCCCCAGCAACTCTGCTGATGAGCCAAAAAGTACTTTATGGCCCACATTCTCCTTTTACATTCAAGTCTCCCTTTTGTTCTAATGATATGAATACTATTAAGGAAACAAAACTCCAGTGTCTCACGGAAATATCTGTACCAAAATGCTTTTTATTCTGAAAGTTAATCGGGCAATTTAGATCAAAGATGTATTCTTCTGAAGTGCCTAAAATATATCTTTCCTCTAAATAATTCCCAGGATTTTTTCAGAGTTCCCAGAAAAGTGACAGGTAGGCACAGGCACTTAATTAGTAGTTTTCAACAAGATTAGCATTTTCCAAATTCTGCTCCAGATAAAATCAGTGAAATACTAGTAGATGTTCTATATTAAAAAGAGGGAGGGAGTGGGAGGGATCTCCATTATTTAAAAAAAAAAAAATCGTAAGAAAAATTTTACAGGGTCTCCTTACTGTGAGAATTTTCAGAGCCTTTACTACATTAATCCCAGCACCTAGCACAGTTGGTAGGTGACCAATAAATATTTGCTTAATATATGAATGTGCATTGTGAATCTCCAAGAAATAATACTACGTGTAACAAGTAAATTGGTAAAAGAAAACAATTTATTTGAGATATTTAAATAACTATTTAAAAGATTGTTTATGGTGGGATTATTTGGACTAACTAAAAACAACCAACATATCTGTGGCGGATTCATGTTGATGATGGCAAAACCAAGACAATACTGTAAAGTAATTAACCTCCAATTAAAATAAATAAATTTATATTAAAAAAAATAAAAATAAAAACAACCAACAGTCGTAATGTCCATCACCTTAGAGGCTGGCTGAATGAATTATGGTGCAGTAAAAGACCATGTAGCCATTACAAATTATAATATAGGTTAATGTTTATCAACACTAGAAGATGTCAATGACATATGAGAAAAAGTAGATTTTAGAACACTATGAAATTTTGTATGCTATCTGTCTAAATAGATAGGTAGATATATACATGTATATAGTAATTATTTTTGGTTGGTGCAATTATATATGATTTTCCCTTGGTATTTTATATTTTTATTTTTGATTATTATTTTTTGTATGACCAATACATCTATTTGGTCAGAAGAAACAATAGAGTTATTTCAATATTTAAGCAATAAGTAAATATACGCTGCATTGACTGAACGGAATTACACAGCACTCAGTGGTGTAAAACTGTAAATAGTAAACCAACCTTTTAGAAAACTTTTCCAAGCTGAACACTTTCATCACAAAATTATTTTTAAATAGTCTAGCTTGCTAAAAGCAGCAATAACAAAATTAATGGTAAAACTTATACTGGTAAGTATAATGGTATAACTTATTTATACTGTCTAATACTTCCTTGCATCTCAGTTCTTAGTGTTACTTGACTATCTAAAGAACAACTTGAACCACAGTGAGCATCTTGGGAGCCAAAGACAGCGTCTGGAGCCAGGGCTGGACTGACTCTCACCTTGTTAACTATCCCTGTGGCCGGGATCTGTAGTGACTTTAGCCTCAATCTCCTGAACACTAGAGTAAGGCGTAGGGACCAAATGGTCTGCAGCATTCCTTTAGCCGAAACTTAATGGTTTTACCTAAGATGTCTCGTCTTAATTGTAATGAGATTTTTGGAAAGTAAATGAAATGCAGGGAGTGCTATACAGTGATTTAAGTTATTTTTCTATCCTCTTCACATATGGTAAACATAATAAATCATCAAATAAATATATGCATATATTTTTATATCAGTTCCATGCAGTGTTATCAAAGGTCTTATAAATTTGTATGTTATTTACCCAGCAATTTTACTTTTAGGATTTATCCTAATGAATTATTCAAGAAGATATATAAAAATTTAACTTGATAAAGATGCTCATTTCAACATTATAATAGGGGGGAAAAAGACATTGACAGTATCCAACAAGGAACTAATTAAATGGATTGCTGTACATCATAGAAAATCACAATAGTCATTAAATGATGGAGGAAAATATTTGTCATAGAAAGAGATTTACAACACATTGTTAAGTTGAAAAAAGGTTATAAAATAGCATTTATAATGTGGTCCCATATGTCTGTTGTAAAATATGTATACGTTCATAAACAAAGGTATGGAAGGATCTACAACAAAAATTTTACCTGGCAATCAGTGGGTTTATATATGTCTTCTAAACTTTATAAAGTTAATATACATTGCTTATGGAACAATACAATCAGTGGACTTAGGGATTTTTTTCTACAGTTTATTCTAAGGACTCTGGATAACATAAATAAATCACTTATTGTCAAAAAAAAAAAAAAAGATTCAATAGAACTGTATCAGTAAATCCTTGCTTAAAATGGTAATGTTAAATGGTAAAATCATCAAAGATGCCTAATCACTTTTCCAAAAATAATAAAACTGTAATAAGGACACAAATGAATTTTTTAATGCCCTTGAAAAATGATAGTTTCAACTGCACATGGCTTGATATTTCTTGATCCCCAGTAGTCTGAAAATTAAATGGTGCAGATCATCACCAAGGTCCATGACCAAGAGGGAAATAAAGGAAACCAAGGTGTCAAGATTCTGAATACCTATCACTGGGTTATTTGAAGACTCACCATTTTCCACACTAAGGAATAATTCCAAGTAGTCTCTGCAAACTGTAAAGCCCTTCTTAACATTCATACCTCTAAATTTCAGAAAATAGTATGATTTATTTAAAAGGTGATGGGATCCCCAGAAGGCTGACAATTTTTACTTTGCCTGAAATATTCTATCATTTATAGCCGCCATCATTTAAAAAGAAAAGATATTCTAAACTTGAAAAGATCCTAATATCAGATTTTTTTTAAAGTCCTTCAAGGAAAGTCCCTTTAGCTTTACAAATAAAAGCAGTATCTTGTTCGTGTTTGTCTCATTTTGCTGGCAAAGCCTTTAGCAGGTACTAGCACTGCTTTTTAAGTCTGTTATCTAGTCAAGAGGTCTCTGTTTAAAAAAAGAAAACAGGGTAAACACTGTGTGTATTTGGTCAGCTATTCGGAAGGCTGTGGAGAAGCAATTCAGAGGATTTAAGAAAGTGAACTGTTTAACATTATTTAGGAAAGGACAATTTTTTTTTCCTGTTGAATTTCATTTAAATAACAGTAAACTGAAACTAAAATGAACCTAATCATTTTTCTTCCTGTTTCCCAAACCTCATTCATGTGTTGTGTTTACAAGTTTTATCATATTTGCAGAACACCTCCACTATTATTTATTTTATATTTTTCCTCTCAACCTCTTTCCTCAGCAGTAATATCCGTGATCAAAGGTTTGGTGGGTAAGTGTACACTTTTAACCATTCTGCCATTTAAAGGATCTTGGATATTTGTCTCCACAAACACTCACGTAGTCTAACTTCCTCATTTCACTGAGGAGCAGCGTGTTAAATAATGTTCTTTTTTACTTCTGTGTTTATGGTCTTCCTTGAAGAGAATGGCAGGGCTGTTAATGGATTTGAAAAATAGTAGCAATGCATAGGAGATTCTGTTCATGACATGTCAGCTTAATTGTCTGTAAGATACTTGTGTAATTTTACAGATGTTGCAAGTTACCTATCTCTCCTATTACCAATTTCAATTTTTTTTAAACAGTTCTTAAATGGCTCAACACTCTCTACCTTGTATTATTCACTTATCCAATAAATATTTCTTGGGCACCCACTTTGTGTCTGACACTTCCTGGGCAAAGCAGACAACATTCCTTACCTTCAGTAGGCTCACACTCTAGTAGACTTTTGCAGCTCTCTAAGGATATGGCATGTTTCCTCTTCTAGATTCTAAGTCCCGGGAGGACAAGATCTGGCTCTGATTTAACTCTGACTCCTCCATAGCACACAAGAGAGCCTCTGTACTGCTATCAGGGAATAACTGAACAATGAAAGTCTCCATAGCCCTTCAGTTCATTTACACTTTGGCCGTAAGAACCACACCAATCATTTTCCCTTTTTTCCACTTAACATGTCCTTTTTTCAGTTTTTAATTTTCCTGATTTCAATTTATAAAATTCTGAAGATGAGGAAAAATCAGAGAGAGAACTTGTGGTGAAGGAAAACTAGCAATGAAGCAAGCAAAAAAAATGAACATTTCACCTGGTGCATTCAAAGTGCTCTATTTCAGAAATATGTCAGTGAAATAAATGCCTGAATGTTTAAATTTTCATAAAAAGTAGCATTTAAAATATATTTGATAAGAAAAATTTTTGACCAGTATATATTTTCCAAAATCATTCAAAAACCTATTGGGGTCTTAAATTTGCTGTATTTAAAAATACTATTGTATACATTTATTTTTTTATCAAGCAAAGTCATAAATCCTCTTTTCCCAGCTTAAAAAAAAATACATTGTATTTACCTTAAATTTGCATGATTTAATAAACATTTAATGTTACTAATTGTTCACCCTTTATAGGAAAGAAAACTAAACCAAAGATTTTTCAAAGTGTTGCCATTGCTCACAGTGGAGATGATGACAGTCACTTTTGCACAGATTCTTCTTCAGGAATTCAATTCACAGTGATTGACCTTTTTCCTCCCAATCTTTTCTTCCCTCTTATTAAAAAAACAATAAACCATACTGATGTATTCAAATTCTGTGTAAAGATTAAGCCTATAAAAGGGATAGACTCCGGCTTTAAGGCATTAAACATCATATTTCCTCTCTCTTTTTTGGGGAACTCTTCTGCGTTCAGCTAAATCAGTGGGGACTTCACAGGCAGCACAAAGCCCTGGAACTCTGGCTCCAGGTGAGCTGCTCAAGGTCATGTGCCTTCGGTAACAAAGTCAAGTTCTGTACCCACCACCCCTCCTCCACCACCTCCCCCCAATAAGAAAGTTGCTAATAGTTCTCAGCAAGATCTCTAAGTGTGTAAAACCTCTAAACTCAGTTACCTGTTACCGTCAATACTTTTTTCAACTGGGGAAAAAGGTAGCAAGACTTTCTAGAGATAAAGAAAAAAGCTGACAAGTCTAGATCAGAACCAACTATGTCGGTAATGGGATTTTTCTTGGGTTTTTGCTGCCTTTTTAAAAACTTTATTGAATATATACAGTTGATTTCCAGTGGTGTGTTAATTTCTGCTGTACAGCAAAGGGATTCAGTTATATATATATATGTGTATATATATATACATATATTCTTTTCCATTGTGGTTTATCATAAGAGATTGAATATAGTCCCCTGTGTTATACAGTAGGTCCTTGTTGTTTCTCCATTCAATATATAATAGTTTGCATCTTCTAACCCCAAACTCCCAATCTACCCCTTTTGGGGGGCTGCCTTTTCACTCAATTTTTTGCATCTAGTCAGAATCACTATATTGCCTGCATCATGAGGACAAACACAGCTTAACCTCCCCACCCTCCCGCCTCTTTTTCTTTCTTTTTCACTCCAGATACAAGAGAACATGATTGGTAGTTTGAGACTTGATCCATCTGACTCTCAAATAGTTGGTTATTTTTCTCTGGCTTCTCTTTCTGCTCCTTCTTATTCTGGAGAAGCCCTGACTCTAGTAAAAATGATGCAATGTGACTGAGGTGCCAGTGTTTGGACTGTAAATTACGCATTAGGAAAGCTTTTGCTGCACTCCAGCCCGTAAACAGAGGTTGATTTCTATTGAGTCCACAGCTTTGCTTGCCAGTGAGAAATACATGGGTGCCTCTGGCTGTCTGCTTTGTAAACACTCCAAGTCAATACATATGATTCTATTCACTCAGAAAATGTGTCAGAATTTACCACATAACAAGTATTAATACTACAAATAAATATGATACAGAGTGTCTTCCTTTAACGACCTTTTGACTTACAGGGGGTTATATACAAAGTTGTTGATTATATATATAAAGTTGCTGATTCTATGTCAGGAAGTACAGATAGATAAAGACTTACCTTAGGAAATGGAAATCATTATGGGCAGAAATGTTTGGAGACGGCTTCTCAGAACAGATAGAACTCAAGCTGAGTATGACAGTCAGAGGTAGAATTTTTAAAGCCAGGAAGAAGAGCTTGTCCTTGATGCGATATCCAGTAAGGAGCAACTGAACATTCTTCAACAGAAAAAGCAGTTTTTTGAGATGATGTGTTTGACAGCAGTAACCAAGGCACACAGAGTTGGGAGAGACCAGAGATGAAGCTCACCTATAAATGCACAGAACATTTTGAAAAACTGGAACAGAGTGTGTTAGGAGCCTTCATTTCCCCGGGGTGGTAGAAATGTCTTATCAGTTTTGGGGGTGGGGTCTTGTATTTGGGTGGCATCATGATGCTAAGGCAAGATGTGTTTGCTGCTGCTGCTAAGTAGCTTCAGTCGTGTCTGACTCTGTGCAACCTCATAGATGGCAGCCCACCAGGCTCCCCCATCCCTGGGATTCTCCAGGCAAGAACACTGGAGTGGGTTGCCATTTCCTTCTCCAACGCATGAAAGTGAAAAGTCAAAGTGAAGTCGCTCAGTTGTGTCCGACTCTTAGCGACCCCATGGACTGCAGCCCACCAGGCTCCTCCATCCATGGGATTCTCCAGGCAAGAGTACTAGAGAGGGGTGCCATTGCCTTCTCCGTGTCAGAACCCCTGGTCCTTGGTTATCTCTCTTTTGAATCCTCTCAAACCTATGGGGGTTCTTACGGCGTTATTCCATTCCTTCAGGGTGCAGCCTGGGAGGAAATAAACATGCATGCCCCCTTCACAAACATTCCATCCTCCCTCTGGCTTTCTCTCCAGTTCTCCCTCTTACTTCCTGGGCAGAGGCCTTGCTCCTACATCACCACGGATCTGCTATGACTGGAGTGAGCCCTGAGTCTCCTGAGTTCCTAGGCTCCTGGAGCCCAAGAGTTTTCTCAGTCCTGCTCTGCGATGTCATTTCATCTCTGAGTCAGCACCGCAGACTGGATGGTGATGGAAGGGGTTCAGAAAGAAATGCAGAGCTGTGTACGATCTCTGGCTGCCTAGTGCTGCTGTGATAATCCAGCAACAAAGCCATCAGCAAGGAGTGGCATAAGAATAGAAATGAAGTGAGGTTAAGCAAGAAATAGCGGAAAGGAAGAAAGAAATAACAAGATCTTGTTTGTGACATACTCACAGGACGTAAATGAACTTGAGGGATTGAATGGAACTGATGTCAGCTGTCATCAGACAGATTTTTCCATGGCTCAAATTCCCCTTTCACCTTTCCCTTCATGCACTATTAGCACCAGGTCCTGTTAATTAAAAGTTCTCCAAACCCGTATCCCTTCTTTCCGTTACTGCCCTTGTTCATGCCAGCGACATCTTCCTCTGGGCTACAGACTGCATTACACTTCTTATTTCTCTCTCTGTCCTCACCCTCCTGTAATGTATCCTTGATTCAGCTGTGAAAATGACCTTAAGCAACAATTGAATCACGCTTGCCAAACTTCTCTGGCTCCATAGTACCATACAGGGCATCTAATTCCTAGGCACACAGCTTTATACAACCTTTATAGAAACTTTATAGAACCTTTATAGAACCTTTCATCATTGGGCCACTCCTGCTGGTCCAGCTTTACCTAAGGTCTCCTTCCTAAGGCTGCAGCTTGGGCCAAGCAGGAAGGCAGCGAGGTGCAGTGGTCCAGGGCACAGACTCATTACACACAGCCTGCTTTGAGTCCTCACCCCGCTGTTCACTTGAACAAGTTATTTATAGTGATCCTTCATCTATAAAATGTTGTTAGGAGGATTAGGTGAGACTTTATTTTAAAAGTGCACTTAGTACATAGTCAGAACTATGCAAGCATCTGCAGTAAGACAAAAATACCTCCCCAGATTGTCAAGGTCTCTCCTACCCCAGGGAATTTATACCTTCAGGTTCTTAATCCCATTTGTGGGCCCCTCTTTCCCTCGGTCAATTTTTAGTCTTCCTTCTCAAAGTGAAAGTGTTAGTCAATCAGTCGTGTCCGACTCTGCAACCCCATGGACTGTAGCCCACCAGGCTCCGCTGTCCATGAGATTCTCCAGGCAAGAATACTGGAGTGGGTTGCCATTCCCTTCTCCAGGGGTTCTTCCCAACCCAGGGCTCAAACCCAGGTCTCCTGCATTGCAGGCGGATTCTTTACCATCTGAGCTACCAGGGAAGCCCAGTCTTCTGCTGCTGCTAAGTCGCTTCAGTCGTGTCCAACTCTGTGCGACCCCACAGACAGCAGCCCACTAGGCTCCTCTGTCCCTGGGATTCTACAGGCAAGAATACTGGAGTGGGTTGCCATTTCCTTCTCCAATGCATGAAAACTTAAAAGTGAAAGGGAAGTCGCTCAGTCATGTCCGACTCTTAGTGACCCCATGGACTGCAGCCCACCAGGCTCCTCTGTCCATGGGATTTTCCAGGCAAGAGTACTGGAGTAGGGTGCCATCGCCTTCTCCGAGCCCAGTCTTCTAGGAGGAGTTAAAAAGTCAGTTCCTCTGTGAAGCCTTTCCACTTTGTTAATCCCCCTGAGAACACTTTTATTGTATTACAATTTATTTTAGTTTTTTGTGGCTGCTGGGACAAATTATTGCAGTCTGGGTGGCTTGAAACAACAGAAATGTATTCTCGAGGTTCTGAAGCCTAGAAGTTTGTAATTGGTGTCCCAGGGCTGAAATCAAGGTCTTAGAAAGACCACAGTCCTTCTGGAGGCTCCAAGGGGAAAATCTGCTCCTCGCCTCTTCCAGCTTCTGCTGGAGGTCCCGCATTCCTGGGTTTATGGCCACATCCCTCCCATCTCTGGGTCGGTCTGTGTCAAATCCCCTCTGGGGATGTGGGAAGGCTCTTGTGATGGCATTGAGGGCCCATCTGGACAATCGAGAATAATCGCCCAGCTCAAGATCCTCAATTTAACACATCGGCAAGACCCTTTTGAACCATATAAGGTAACATGTACAGGCTCTGGGGATCAGGGCCTAATATCTTTGGGTGCCATTATTCAGCTACTACGGAACGGCTTGCACATGTGTTGGTCTTTTCACCATGGTACGACAAGGATTTAGCACCGGGTAAGAACATGTAGTCAATGAGCGGAATACACGGAATACAGAGGTACGGTGGTATAGGCAAGGGGCCCACTGTCCGTGTTCATTGGTATTCCTTCTTTGCTAAGGCTTTATATCCCCAGGCCAGAGCTGTTGCCTTCATGTGCTAACCTGTGGCTGGAAGGATATTTCACTCATACATTATTCAATAGATCACCTTCTAGGTTAGAGAAGTTAAGTGAACTTACCACTTCTTATCGCTTTTCCTGAGCTATGGTGAGGCAAAGTCCCCAAAAAGCTCCGTTCAAGCTCCATTCTTTCCAAGCTGTGGGGTGGCAGGCAGGGAAAAGGTGGATGGAGACTCTCCCGGAATGCGAGAATGCGTGGCGGCTGGCTGACAAGCATGAGCTGCATTAAGAGTGCTGTCACCGATCTGCTGCCCTGGTGAGCTGCCATCCCTTGGCAGTTTATTTTAAACACAGTTTTCTTCATAAGCTAAGCTCCTAAATTAATGGCTAAACTTAATTGACCATCTTTCCATCTTGAGTCATTTGGGTTCAGCACAGGCATTTTTCTCAAATGAAGCTGTTTCTTTTCCAGTGTTCTTAAATTAGACCCATCCTCACCATAAGTCTGTTCCCGCCACCACTCACCTGGAAAGACAATTCAGCAGTTAACATGATTGTTTTGCTCAGTTGTTGGAAATCCTTCTCAGCGAAAGAGGAAAAGACTTGCAGTAAAAAGTTAACAAGCAGATTACTTTGCATAAGGAATCCTTATACGGCACATTGTTTACTGTGTTGTAATTGCGCATTTCTACGCCAGTCTTTTCATCTTTGTGCTGGTTAGAGCTGCCAGAAATCAGAAAGTTAAAAAACTATGTGGAGTCACTGAATTTATCCAAGATTTGCCTATGTAGGTGTATATCTGAAAGCTTCTGAGGTTTAAGATAATTCTCGCATTAAAATACAACATCCATGTGTAGTAAAACACAGTAATAAAAACTGATTTAGGTGTAAGTGTGTGCTCAGTCGTGTCCGACTGTTTGCGACCATATAGATTGTAGCCTGCCAGGCTCCTCTCCATGGAATTTTCCAGGCAAGAATTCTGGATTGGGTTGCAATTTCCTCCTCCAGGGGATCTTCCTGACCCAGGGATCAAACCCCCGTCTCCTGTGTCTCCTACACTGGCAGGCAGATTCTTAACCACTGCACCACTTGGGAATATGATTTAGGTATGGTAACTGACGTAAAGCTCATCTAAATCTGGCATCTGTCAGAGGCTTTTTTAATCAGAGGAGACTCCTGTGGGTTGTCCAACAGGACCTACTTACCTCCTAAAATCATCTAGAACAACACTCTTCCTCTAGCCTTGCTCTAGTCACCCTTTCATTGTGGTCACACTTCTTCCAACCAACGACACTTTGCACATGTTACCAAACCAAGCTTGGGTCTGCTCACCGTGTGCAGTAAAGCTGATCTACTGATACAAGGTTGTGGTGAGGAAAGTGCAGCATTTATTGCAGGATACCAAGCAAGAAGTCCACATAACTAGTGCCCAGAAGGTTTGAACTCCCCAGTGGCTTTCAGGGAATGGTTTTAAAAATGGTGATGGGGTTGTGGGGTGTACGACCAACTTGCAGACATTCTTCTGATCAGTTGGGAGGGAGGCAATCTGGAGTCAACATCATCAACCTTCTGGTTCCAACCTGTCTGGGGTCTGTGATGTGCTGATGGTCACCATGCAGTTAACTTCTTCCACCTGACAGGGATTTCAGTATCTGTAAAGCAGCCCAGAGGATGGCTCAGAATATTATCTATAACCCTTGATGCTGCTGCTGCTAAGTCGCTTCAGTCGTGTCCAACTCTGTGCGAACCCATAGACAGCAGCCCACCAGGCTCTGCCGTCCCTGGGATTCTCCAGGCAAGAGCACTGGAGTGGGTTGCCATTGCCTTCTCCAATGCATGAAAGTGAAACGTGAAAGTGAAGTCGCTCAGTCTTGTCCAACCCTCAGCGACCCCATGGAGTGCAGCCTTCCAGGCTCCTCTGTCCATGGGATTTTCCAGGCAAGAGTACTGGAGTGAGTTGCCATATAACCCTTGAGGAGGAACTAAATGATTTTGGCTTTATTTAATGGATAAACTATTGTTTTGTCTTGCTTGTTTTCCCTTTTTTGTACATTCTCTCACTTCTTAGATTAAACTTACTCCTTGGAACCTGGGGAAGGCCTGGGAGGCTAAAGTTTTCCTACAGACAGGAGGCAGGTGGGGGACATGGGATCTGTTCCCAGAAGGCCCCACGGGGTCCTGCTCGGTTACACATGCTGTTCCCTCTGTTTAGAATGCTTGTCCCTCCTCTTCTCTTGATTAAGTTCTGTTCATCCTTCAGATATTAGTTCAGTCATTACTGTCTCTGAAAAGCATTCCTCAGTCAGTCAGTTCAGTCGCTCAGTCGTGTCCGACTCTTTGCGACCCCATGAATCACAGCACGCCAGGCCTCCCTGTCTATCACCAACTCCTGGAGTTTACTCAGACTCACGTCCATTGAGTCAGTGATGCCATCCAGCCATCTCATCCTCTATTGTCCCCTTCTCCTCCTGCTCCCAATCCCTCCCAGCATCAGAGTCTTTTCCAATGAGTCAACTCTTCGCATGAGGTGGCCAAAGTACTGGAGTTTCAGCTTTAGCATCATTCCTTCCAAAGAACACCCAGGATTGATCTCCTTTAGAATGGACTGGGTGGATCTCCTTGCAGGCAAGGGATTCTCAAGAGTCTTCTCCAACACCATAGTTCAAAAGCATCAATTCTTCGGTGCTCAGAAAAGCATTCCTAGACTAGGTCATGTCCTCTAAGCACTGCTCCAGCACTTGAGACTGTTGACAGTTTATATTTGTTTATGTGATTATCTGATTAATGTCCGCTTCCTCTGCCAGACAGACTGTACAAAGCTCTGTGAGGACAGGGAATAAGTCAGTTTTTTGTTGTTGTTCTCATTACCATTATATCACAAGCCTTTATCACTGTTGCTGGAACACAGTAAGCATATCATAAATATTTAAATGATGAATGAATATGTCATGGAATCTCTTGCTAGCTCTGCTTCATTTTCCTCATCAGGAAGAAAAAGCCTCTTCCATTCCCCCAAATTCTAGAATATTTATGGTTCCTGTTTTTTTTTTGGGGGGGGGGGTTAAAAAAAACACTATTTATTTATTTGGCTGTGCTGGGTCTTAGTTGCAGCATGTGGGATCTTCGGTTTCAACATACGAGATTTAGTTCCCCAAACGGATTCAACCCGGGCCCCCGCATTGGGAGCTTGGAGTCTGGCCACTGGACCACCAGGGAAGTCTCTGGTTCCCGTCTTGAGCCTACAAGATTGACTGTCATGTGCCCGCCGTGTCCAGTGGTGTCTTAACAGGTGGGCCTGTGTTCAGTCGCCTCCCTTCCAGTCTGTCGGCGAAGCTGCAGCAGAACTGTTTACAGCACTGGACTGAGCAGCGCACCCCTCTGCTTAACCGTTTTCAGTGACCCCCATACCTCCTCTGGGAGGAAACTCGTCTCCTGAGAAGATGCCCTCCCTATGCTCCTGCCTCACCTCCTGTCCTCCCCCTGAGATCTCAGGCTCCACTCAACACAGCAGGTTGCAACTACACACCATTCTTTCTTTCAAGTCCCTCTGTCTTCACATGCAATTCTTTCAGCCGGGCCAACTGTCCTCCTTTTGTACTTAAGTCTCATCCATCATCCATGCCCAGCTCAAAGGTTACGTGAATGTGGCACCTGCCTTGACCAAACCTGCATTCTCCGCGCTGTTTGTCCTCTCCTGCCTGTTTGCCTGCAGAACGCTTTGTACAAGCCGCCATAACACCACTTGTCTCAGAGAGCTGTCTTTGCAGAGGGTCATTTCACTTAGGAGCATGGGCCTCATATTCAGACTGACTGGAGGCTGAAACCAAATTTTGCAACCTAGCTGTGTAGCCTTGGAAAGTATTCTTAGTTTCCTAGTTTTGGAAATGGGAAACATATAACACCTAACTCACTGGGCAGTTAGAATTACATATTTAATGGGGGTAATGTGTTTAAGCCACTTAGCCCAGTATTTGACCTGGTAACACTCAACAAGGATTGTGAATGTATGCAATGAAAAGGCCCAGGCCCACATTTTGCCCCTCTTTCTATCCCACTGACTGGCCACAGTGGGTGCTCAGTGAATGCTTCTTAAACTGTCTAAATGGGAGAGTATCCATGATGTATTCTTCTCTTCAGGAAAGCCAGAGGCTTATTCATTTTAGGAGTTTTACTGAAGGGTCAAAAATTCTGATGACATACTCAAATCACATTGATCTTACCCTTTGCTGAACCACTCCTGAACTTACACAGGCAACCTAGTTTGAGATCACACTTTCAGTATTCGAGCTTTTGCTAAACCCTCTCTTCATGCACGGAGTCCTTAAGCCCGCACATCAACTGCAGCCTTTCCACACTCCTATGCAGAACAGATTAAACCCTTCTTTCTCATACGGAAAATCCTCTCTGTGACTCATAACCTAATTGACTTTTCTAAGATGACAGTGCGTGGTCAAGCCGATTCGACCCCTAGCCGTGTGCTCTGGCCACAGCACGGCACTGTCTCCGGGCAAGTCTTAAGCTCCTTGACTGCAAGGTTATCTCCTGCCTCCTCCGCATCGTTGCCTGTACGCAGAGTCTGAGTGAGCAAGCCTGGCCAGTGCACTTCCTTTTCCGTCCACGTAATTAACTTCCACCGGAGGGGCAGAGGGAAAAAAAGTAGGTTCACAATCAATACTTGAGATTGCTGGGAGTCACACTGGGCTCTAAAAACCTTTCACCTTGGGGAGGCACCTTTGAACCCTCTGCACATCAGTTTCCTACTGCGGTTTCCCTTCGGCGTTCCCCGAGGACTCCTTCTAGGGTTTTCGACAAGGACAGACGAACCGAACTGAAGGTTGAGAAGCATCTTGCCCCCCAACCCCGCCAACTTCTATTAACCCCGCGCGGGCCATCCTACTGGCTGGTCCAGGGGAGGCGCTGGGTACCTGCCCCACCGCGACCCCATCCCGCCCACCGGAACGCGGCCGCGGCCCGCGCCCTCCGCCAGGACGCACACGCCTCCGCCCTCCTGCCTGGAGCCGCCCCGGGGGACGCAGCTCCGGGCGCTGGCCGCAGCGGCCGACAGTTGGCCGAGTCGGGGGCCGCGGGCGAGGGTCCCGCGCGCGGGGCGGGGCCGCCGGGCCGGGTCCCCCGCCTCCCGGGGGCGCGCGAGCGCCGGGCGGGGCCGCCGTCCCTTCCGGGGAAGCGGTGGCCGCCGCGTCCGCCGGGCGGCTTCCCGCCCCCGCGGCTCCGGGTGACGCTGCTCCAATAACAGCGCGCGGGGAGCCGCAGCCGCGGCGCTCCCCCCCCACCGCGCCAGCCCGGGCACCGGGATGAGGGCCGAGGGCGACGGCGGGCTGGAGCGCTTCTGCAGCCCGGGCAAGGGCCGGGGTCTGCGGGCCCTGCAGCCCTTCCAGGTGGGGGACCTGCTCTTCTCCTGCCCGGCCTACGCCTACGTGCTCACGGTCAGCGAGCGCGGCAACCACTGCGAGTTCTGCTTCGCCAGGTAGGGCGGCGCCGGCGGGCGCGCAGGGGCTCGGGGGGCGCCGCGCGCGCGGGCGGGCGGGAGTGCGCGCGCCTCGCGGGGTCCTAGCGCCCGCGGCTCCAGGGCGGGGGTGGGAAGCGGGAGGGGACCTGGAACCCGGGACTGGCCGGGCCACGTGCACTCAGCAAGACCTGCCAAGTTCCCGCCGCACGCCCTGCACCACGGCACGTTTCCCTGCTGGCCCCGGCGGGCTGTGCGAACCCGCCAGGGCAGGGTCGTGCCTGCAACACGTGGGCTCGGAGCCAGACTTGCTCCCCAGCCCTGGCCACTCGGCGCTTTGCCGGCGGGGCCCCAGGTTTCGCGCAGGGGCCACAGCACAAGTCACCTTTCACTTGTGCTTCCTGCGATGAGATCTGTGCCCTGCTACTTCCCCCCAGCCCCGCGCTGCCGCAGGCTTGCCGTGTTACCGCTGAGGAACTTAATGACACTTCGTATTTCATGTGAAGTACGTGGCCCCTCGTCTTTCTTGTCACCCTCTGCGCTTGGTGTTTGGGGAGAAGCCAGGGGGGCACCGATCCGGGGTTCAGAGGGACTGCAACGGGGGGACGGGATCTAGCCCTGGTTTGGGGTTGGGAAAACCTGGTTGCTTGGGGGATTAGGCAAAACGTCTGGTTAGAATTGGTATTTAAATGGAGCAAATCATGTATGTGTGTATATGTGTATATATTCACATACACCAACGCATAATGTATCTTCAAGCCTTATGACGATTTCAGACCTAAAGGCACTCTTAGAAAGCATGAATGCAACACTTTCAGTTTTAAGGGGGAGAGAACTACTGCCCATAGAAGAAGTATGTATATTCACGCTTATAGTTAAGAAAATGAAATCTGATGTTCTCAGTTCTGCCCATTGCCTACCTAGCCAAGTCTTCAATAAAAGGACTGAGGCAGGAACCATGGCATTGGAGTTTATGCCATGGGACCTTCCCGGACCCTGTTTCCCTTTCTTTGAACCTCAGTTTCTTCATCTTCCAAGTGGAGATTTCTGGGCTAGATTAAGCCCACCTGAGGTTGGCAGGTACCTTTTGAATACAGGTCTCCAGTCCAACACACACCGAAGAACTCAGTGCCTGAGATATGTTCATCTTATTCCACGGTAAGACAGAGCAAAAGAAGGGACAAAAGCTAAATACTATAGTCATCTTGCCCAGACTCCCTGCCAGAGCTGTCTTCCGCTTTGGGGGGACCTGGAAAGGAACTAGACACAGAATCATGCCGTGGGCAGCTTAAGGGCTGTATGTGATGTGTCTCTTTGAATTGGTGAGCCAAGAGCTAAAGGGTCATGGCACCACTTTGCGACGTTTGAGTGAAGTGAGCATTGGGTTTTCCCAAAGTTAAAAAGGCTGCTGTGTCTGGTCCCTTGATCTTCTGAGCCTCGCTGTGGCTCAGAGTCTGAAGCAGCGTGGGTGTCTGGAGTGGCAGGAGCAAAGCAAGGTCACCCCACACAGAAGGGGCCTCCCTCCTCCGTCAGGGATCCTGGTGATTCCTGGGATCCATCGTGGCAGAGAAGACTGCGGGACCAGGCACCTAGTAGGCGCTCAGATGTCTGTTACCAGACTCCTCCTCCGGTGAATTATAGATCAAATCCAGCTGGGTTCGCAGTGGAGCCGCAGAGCGGGGAGATGGTTCTCTTTCGCCACCAACTGTACCTGCTCCACACGCCCTCACCTCCGGACCGGAAAGTGCCCCAGGTGCGGCTTGGCCAGTCACCCCGCCCTATGGGATGGCGTTTGCCTCTGTTTCCCCCTTTTGTGAATGACAGTCATTAGTGTCACTGTTGCCTTAGGCCCCTCTCCGGCGCTGCCCCTGCACTGGGGAGGGACCGCTGCACCTCCTCCTGCTTTTCTCTGGCTTAGGTGAATTTCTGTCAACACCCACAGTTCCTTTCCTCTCTCTCCCTGAGGACTCATTTGAAATCAGCTAAAATAACACACAGGCTATGATGACATCATGACATCATGACACCTGTGAAATCAGAAATATCTTTGTACTCACTCTGTGGTTTCTTTTAAATCCAGTTCACTTAGAATTAGTGGCTAGATCAATCTCAAAGATTTAGCATTCTTTCCCCTGTCAGCTGTTCGTATAGACCGAGGACAGATTATTCTGTTCAGCTATACTGGAGGCACACGTGTATGTCCCCATGGTTCCCCCAGGGATAGGAACAAAATTCTCAAATACTCTTCCATGACTTCCCCTCCCCTGCCATAAAAAGAAAACTGCACATATTGTTTCTTGTGCCAGAAGTTGAAGGTAAATAATATTGCTTAAGGCAAATGAGCCTGCAGAGATCTTCCCTATCATATTAATTGTATCAAGGTTTGACTTATTTTGAAGGAAAAGAAGTGATGTTTTTCAGAATAAGTATGTTCTGCAAATGGAAAAATAATAGGAAGTCTCTTAAGTCAGAGCAAAGTGGAATTCTTACTGTCAGGGTAACACAGGCAAAAGTTTGCCTCTGTATCACATTTTCTCAGGGTGACACTTGGGAAGATGTGTATCTTGCCTCAGCTGCTAAGAGGCAGCTCCTAAAAATATAAATGTCTTCAAGTTGGGAGCTGTCCTCATCAGACCTCTCAGATTTTGTGTGTGTGTGTGCGCACAACGCATGCAAGCACATACGTTGGGTATGGTCAGTATTTTGTGGCACACTTTTCCACTTGATATTTAATGTATTTTAACACTTGCTAGTATTTGTCTCAGAAAGAGAAAAATCTGTAACCCATGTTCCATCTGAGAGGGCTTCCCTGGTAGCTCAGTGATAAAGAATCCGCCTGCCAGTACAAAAAACCCGGGTTTGATTCCTGAGTCAGGAAAATCCCTGAAGAAGGGAATGGCAACCCACTCCTGTATTCTTGCCTGGAGAATTCCATGGACAGAGGAGCCTGGCAGGCTATACAGTCCATGGGGTCCCAAAGAGTTGGACATGATTGAGTGACTTTCACTTTCTATAGGCACATGCTCCTATAATCTATTCCCTGCATCTTTTTACATGTGTTTTAAAGAAATGGGTAGGAAGATTAAGATAGCCAACAGGGACTTTCCTCGTGGTCCAGTGGTTAAGAATCCACACTTCCGTTGCAGGGATCATAGGTTTCCATCCCTGGTCCAGGAACTGAGACCCCTCATCTGCATGGTGTTCCCCCCAAAAAAGGTATATGTACACACACAGGCACACGCACACACACACACAGACAACAGATTTCCTCTAAAAAGTTACACTGAAGAATATAAAATTCAGCCATTTGTACAGTAGATAATGAGATATTGGTTTGCCATTTTCAACATTTCAGTATTTCAAGTTTTTCTTTTATTTAGAGACTGCAAAGGAGGGACTTTGGGGCCAGATGGACTGGGTTGGAATTCTGGTTTCATCCCTTCCTGATGGATTGTCTTGAGCCAAATTATTTAGCCCCTCTGGGCTTGCTAGGTGGTACTAGTGGTAAAGAACCCACCTGTCAGTGCAGGAGACATAAGAGATGTGGGTTTGATCCCTGGGTGGGGAAGATGCCCTGGAGGAGGGTGTGGCAACCCACTCTAGTATTCTTGCCTGGAAATCACATGGACAGAGAAGCCTGGCAGTCTACAACCCATAGGGTGGCACAGAGTCAGACATGACTGAAGCAGCTTAGCATGCACGCACTTACTCCCAGCTTCCTTTATCTGTAAGCAGTGCACATTAACACCCACCTCCTGAGCTGATCCTGAGTCAGGGAAGTCAAGTGCCTAGTACAACCCAGACCCCTCGGGAGGTGTCACAATTGGCTCGGTGTCTTCCTTTTATGGACTTGTTTGATGAGCTCTGTTGGCTAAATGTTAAACAGTATGAGAACATATTCTCATTTCAGGAACATTTTTATGGCGGTCGGGTTGAGCTGGGGAATACTGGGAAGAAAATATTATACCTTGTTGGCCAGTGGAATCATCATTCAGATGGCAAGTTGACCCAGAGTTGAAAGCAGCGGTTCTCAACCTCCCATTCAATTGCGTAAATAATAGGTGTCTGGGATCAGTTTTCAGTATTTTCCAAAACCTGATGAAAATGATATGATGAGCCTACACAGATAAAGCTTTGTTTATTTTTTTTTTTTTTAAGGAGCCTTGTGTAGCTCCAAAATGATTAACGACTTTAATACTCTTTTGCCCTGGAATTAAACAAAGGTTTGAAATAAGAAACAGAGGAAAACAGAATGGTCCACCTAGCAAGGATACCACGGCTCTGCTCTGCTCTCTGCCTTCAGCGTGATTCAGCTGTGGCAAGGGGCAGTCCTGCAAGACTTCAGGTGTGCACAGAGCCAGGACAGGAACATTTTTCACATGCAGGGAGCATCATTTCTGTGCTGGTGTGTCAGGGCCCAGTGACCAAGCTGCATGATTAGCAACGATTTGAGATGAAAGAGGCAGACTGGCAGCAGGATAGATATCCTAAGTGAAATTCAAACCCTGGTGAGTTAAAACCGCCATCTAACCCCTTTCCCTCCAAAAAGCAGTTGCACAATATCCTCTCGATTGTAAAAATTTGAAGATCCCGTATAAAATGATATTCCTTTAAATCGTGTTGCTCTTTGCAACTCATAAAGCGTTTCCAGGTACATTTGTGTTTTGATCCTCCCAGGATGGCTTGTGTAGAGAAGACCTTGTCCTGTGTTACATAGGAAGTAACTGAGTGTTGGAAAAGTTGTTTCCTTGAATTTCACATTTTTGGGGGGCAGATATTGAGTGCCCCCTAAGGGCCAGCCTCTCCATGGAGGGAACTGTGTCTTTCTGTTCTGAGTGTGGTTTTCCTTCACTGTCCTTTTTTTTTTTTAATTTAAAATTTTTTATTGGACGATGATTGCTTTGAAATATTGTGCTGGTTTCTGCCATACATCTACATGACTCAGCCACACATATCTCTGTCCCTTTTGACCTGAAACTACCATGTGGTTCACACCTGGACAAGAGGACTTGAGTCACTTCTGCTTTCTCAGGTGAACACAATTTTTATCACCTCTTTTCTTTTGCTTCCCCCTGCCCCTGTGGATAATGCAGCAGATTAATGCATCGTTTCTAAAAGTTCAGCAAAATCAATTGACTCATCTCTCTTGGATTTATATCTTATGCTGCTGTGGTTTCAGGGAATTTTTTTTTTTAATTCCAATGGTTTGGAATTTGTATAACAACTGCATACATTCTTCTGTATCGTCCACTATTAACTGATGAAATGTGAAAATAAACATGAGGCTCCAGTCCTTCGGTGAGTTTGGAATATTTTTATTTTTTTTAATTTCACTTTTATTTATTTACTTTGACTGCGTTGGGTCTTCGTTGCTGTGTGCGGGCTTTCTCTAGTCGGGTGAGTGGAGGCTACTCTTTGTCGAGGTGCACAGGCTTCTCATTGCGGTGCCTTTCTCGTTGCTGAGCACAGTCTTTGGGTACGTGGGCTTCAGTAGTTGCAATCCTCACCATCAGTCATTGTGGCACCTGGGCTTAGTTGCCCCATGGCATGTGGGGTCTTCCCAGACCAGGGATCGAACCCAGGTTCGATGGACTGGACTCTTGCATTGGCAGATGGACTCTTTACTACTGGACCACCAGGGAAGTCTGGGATATTCTTAAATATGTTCAAATTATTTAAAAGGCGTTTGTCATCTTCGTCTTTATAGGTACGTATAGAGTTTGTTTCTGTGTGCTCTGGTAGGGCAGCATGAGGATGTTAACCACTCCTGCCTATTTTTTTTCTTAAACAGACCCATTCTTCAGAACTTTGCTCTATGCAAAGTTAAACAGACATGGTTTGGGAATAGAATTCATGATGCAGCTGTGCTGAAAGGCCCCTGGATCATATTCCTATAGGACAAGCACTGTCTGACCTAATGGCACACTGTCTGTCCAAAGATTCTTTAAAAGATGCTCAGAAATGTCTTAAATTTCTTTGGGAAGATTCAGAGTTCAGGGCTGTAGTTTGGCAGCAGCTGATTAACAGAACTCAGAATTGCTAAGAACCTGGGACAGTGAAGTTATCTTCAGTTCAGTTTACTTCAGTCGCTCAGTCGTGTCCGACTCTTTGTGACCCCGTGAATCGCAGCACGCCAGGCCTCCCTGTCCATCACCAACTCTCGGAGTTCACTCAAACTCACGTCCCATCGAGTCAGTGATGCCATCCAGCCATCTCATCCTTGGTCGTCCCCTTCTCCTCCTACCCCTAATCCCTCCCAGCATCAAAGTCTTTTCCAATGAGTCAACTCTTCACATGAGGTGGCCAAAGTACTGGAGTTTGAGCTTTAGCATCATTCCTTCCAAAGAACACCCAGGACTGATCTCCTTTAGAATGGACTGGTTGGATCTCCTTGCAGTCCAAGGGACTCGCAAGAGTCTTCTCCAACACCACAGTTCAAAAGCATCAATTCATCTTATAGAACTTGAAAACTGCAAAGAAAGTTGCTACTTGATTTTGGTGTTTGAGACTTAACTCTTTTGCCTGAGGTTCATATCCCCTTTCTTTTTCTTGTCAATATAAAGAAAACGTGAAATCGTTGTAATTTTAAGCCGCTGTATTTCTGCATCCCGAGGAGGCAGTCAGTAATTACAAATATCCCTTTGTAACTGGAGTCATCAATAACTAAGGTCGTTCCCACCATATGCACATCTTGTTTTTTGTACTTCAGACGTGGAGGGAAGTAATCACATTCTCAGTTTGAGGACTGCTTTCATCTGACCTGTGCCAGGACAATTGGATTGAAATTTCTCCTTTCTTACTGATTCTGCATTCCCATGTCCTGTTCCTCTCAAAGGCAGCCCGGCTCTGCTTTGCCTGCTTGCTTTTAAGTCCATGAGTATATAGTCCTGATCACCACCAGGGAACTAGGAACAGGGCACCCTGATTGTATTTGACCAGATGCAGGCTTTGAGCCCTCTTCTGGAGAGGCTTCCCTGGTAGCTCAGCTGGTGAAGAATCTGCCTGCAATGCAGAAGACCCTGGTTCAATTCCTGGGTTGGGAAGATCCCCTGGAGAAGGGATAGGCTACCCACTGCAGTATTCTTGGGCTTCCCTAGTGGCTCAGACAGTAAAGAATCCGCCTGCAGTGTGAGAGACCTGGGTTTGATCCCTGGGTTGGGAAGGCATGGCAACCATGGCAACCCCCTCCAGTAATCTTGCCTGGAGAATCCCCATGGACAGCGGAGCCTGGCGGGCTGTAGTCCATAGGAGCACAAAGAATCAGACACGGAGCCACTAAGCACAACAGAGCGCTGGTCAGCCTGGAGGTTAGTCGCTTCTGGAGCCGTCCCCTTGCCTCTGGAGAGGGGCCCACTCTGGGACTAGAGGTCTCTGTCCTCTCTCAAGGGATCTGTATTAATGCGATCAATCTCTGTACACCACCATCAGTCTCCCATTCTCATCCCAATCCTCGCATCTCTGGATTTCTAGTGAATCTGTGGGAGTTTAGGGGTGCAGTCCTCCAGCAGGGAATTGACTGAAGTAACTGCCTTTTCAGGGGCTGAACCCATGACCTTGGCCTCATTAGCACAGGCGCTCTAACCAGTCACAAAGCCACACACCTCACTTTGTGTAACTTCTGCTGACTCTGTTCCTACCACCCTCGGAGGCCTCCTTTTCAATTGCAAAGGCGTTCACGCCAGCACAATAGAACAGAAGGAAATCGGATCTCTTCTAGACTTCTCTGAAGGCCAGAGATATGCGATTTAGCAGGAAAATAAGACCAAAGTGTCTTGAGGGTTCAAGAAACAACTTATCTTTCTAGTCCATGCATTTGTTGAGAATCCAACTGTGTGTCTCATATTTTCCTTCTATCAAAAATTTAAAAATACTGTGGGACTCCTTGTGCCAATGTATTAAATAAAACCTAGGGGCTAAGTGGAAGGTTTCTGATGACTGAGTGGAAATATGGCATGTGCATTATTCAAGTGGATTGGGTTCGCTTCTTAAAGGAGTACATCCAAGAATCCAAAAGTGCTTCTGTTTCACAAGTTTATAGTCCCTAGAAACCAAAATAAATGCTTGCTGTGATAGCTGAGACACCACTGTGTATCTGCAAGTCCACTGCGATGAACAGGACATCTCATTGCCCAGGGAATCTGCGGTCACCACTTGGGGGAGAGGAAGAATAAGGACGATTCCCTCACGGAGAAGCGAATTTCACACCAAGGCCTGAAGACAGAGGCGTGTCCTGGGGGAGGGAGGTGCAAAGGAAGTCTGGCTAACAGCAGGATGTACTTTTTCATCTGAGCCAAATAGAAATCTCAAGGATTTTATATCCTGGCACTTGAAAGCAGTTATGTTGCCATCTGTGACAAAATGAAAAGATGTTGGACCGGAGGAGTTTTTTGTCTTGAGTCTGTGAGGACCAGGAAAGGCTCTTCAAGGGATGTGGGCCCTGGGCTCAGATCTTGTTGATTTTCTTCACTTGTGCCACCTGAAAACATCTCTTACTCCTCAGTTACACAAATCTCGAGCAGAGTGACGGTCACTGTCAGTCACAGGTTCTTAAAACCTCAGCAGTAAGAGACATTTAATGATTAAGCTGTCTGAGAGCAGGGATTCTGTTCTTAATATATTCAGCAAATATTTATATTTATGGGGCATTCACTGTGGTTCTGGGCTTCCCAAGTGGTACAGTGATAATCTGCCTGCCAATGCAGGAGATGCAGGTTCGATCCCTGAATCGGGAAGATCCCTTGGAGAAGGAGATGACAGCGCAATCCAGTATTCTTGCCGGGAGAACCCCATGGATGGAGGAGCCTGGTGGGCTACAGTCCACGGGGTCGCAGAGAGTCGGACAGGACTGAGCAGCTGAGCACACGCTAGGTTCTGAATCCCGGTGGAAAAAAGGAACAAAAATCCCTCCCACTATGAAGCTTCTGTTCCAGTAGGTTTAATTCATCTTTATTATATGCACTGTAGACTGAAAAGAAAAAGCACAGCGTGAGAGTCGTGAATTAAGTTTTATTTGGGGGCAGAATGAGGACTTACTGCCCAAGAGACAGCTTCTCAGATAGCTCTGAGGCCCTGTTCTGAAGAGGTGGGTGGGGGAGTTCAGCGTACGTTTGATTTTGGTGAAACGCACAGCAGAAGGTTGCTGCTAATCCCAAGGGGGCTTCCCTGGTGGCTCAGTGGGTAAAGAATCTGCCTGTAATGCAGGAGACCCAGATTCCATCCCTGGGTTGGGAAGATCCCCTGGAGAAGGGAATGGCAACCCTCTCCAGTGTTCTTGCCTGGAGAATCGCATGGACAGAGGAGCCCGGTGCACTACCGTCCATGGGGTCGCCAAGAGTCTCAAGAAGGTTGTGACTAGTCACGAGCAGCAGATGTCTCTGCTAATGATTTTAGTGCTTTTCTAGATACGAGGAGATGTCAGAAGTTGGGCTCATAAAATTGTCTGAAAATTTCTAGCTATCTGAAGGCCTGTTCTGCCGGTTCTTCCCAGAGCACAGAGTGCCTCACTCCTCGTCTCCACCCTGGACTCCTTTCAGGCAGTGGTTCAAGGTCAGCGACTGCAGTGGCTAGTGATGTCATCCTTGTAGAAGCAGATAGCAAGTGACAATTTTTAGCTGATGCTGTAGTGCCTTGAACTTTGTCATTTTAGCAGAGTTTTTGTTAAAGGCAGTAATGTTTTGAGTTCAGTGCTTTCTTTCCTCAACACTGATAATCCATGTATGTATGTCATAAAACTGTTAACCAAGAAGTTTAAGCACACACTCTAGTTCATGACTTATGTAAACTAAGGGAGAACTCTGATCAGATAATACTGGGTCAAATGAAACTGTAGCATCCCTGCATTGTGTTACAATAGCAGCACTTTGGGTAGACATTTTTTGGAATTTGATGAAATTTGGTCTACTCATACACTTGAATCAGTTCAGTTCAGTCGCTCAGTCATGTCCGACTCTTTGCGACCCCATGGACTGCAGCATGCCAGGCTTCCCTGTCCATCACCAACTTCCGGAGCCTACTCAAACTCATGTATATCCATTAAGCTTTTTAAGTTGTATTTAGAAATATTTATTCAACTGTATTTAGAAGTGTTTATTCATACATTTGAATACATATTTTTAAATACAACTTTCAAAAGCTTTAGGATTTTTTTCACCTTAAAAACTTACAGGGTCACAAAGTAGTAGAGATTCAGAAACTAACAGTTGACTTATTTCACTCAATAGTAAATTGATTTCAGCACGTGTTCAGGCCTTCCGAGGTACCTACCTGCTAAATATTTTCTAGGCACAGAGTGGGGAAAGCAGCCCACCGCCAACTTCTGTTTTGTGCATCTTCAGAGAGTGACCCAGTGGAAGGCCACTGTCGGGTCAAGGCTGCCTGCAGGCGCGCCCCCAAGGCTGGGCATCACAATGGTCCAGTTTGCTCTGCAGTCTTAATTTCACTCCAGCAGCTCCAAAGTGCTTATAGTGGTACATGCATACATGCTTGGACACACACATGTGTGTGTTTGCACCCGTAGCACCTTCTGCATACTTCCTTCATCACACTTGCTACTTGACTACAGGAACCAGGTCTTCTTCAACCTTGTAGGTCCAGCACTTAGCCTGAGGCCTGATAGTCCATGACCTCAATAAATATTTAATCAATGAACAGTCTCATTTCTGCAGTCTTATTTTACAAACAGCTCTGTGGGAAGGCCTCATCCCCTTCTCTGTTCATTCTTGGATCCTTATAGATTCTTATAGAACACTTCATTGATCCCTGTCTTCAGGGCAGAATCTTGACTGCTCAAGTCCTCCATATTCCACCCTGCCTGGAATTATCCCTTACTGCTTTTTTCACTTAAAACCTAAACAAAATATAAGTGGTCTTTCCAGTTCCCCCACAATGGTGCTGCGTCATTCCCCAATGGTGGCTGTTAACTATGGTCAGTTCTTATAAGAGAGAATAAGTTAAAAATGAGTTTGTTGTTTCTTTCCTTTTGACTTCCTCATTGGTAAGCGTCAGAGAGGTCAAAGACACATTGCAAGGAAGCATCATTGTGATCTCCCACAGAAGTTCATATACAGAATTTCAGAGGAGAATGTTCAGTTTAAAAGCGCACACATCTGTTCTTCAGGCAGGCTTCAGCTGTTAGGGATTTTACAGCACCTGCAAGATGAGGTTTGGTCGTAGGTGCTGTCCAGTGGCTGAAAAGAGTCATCGCCACTGTTCCATAGGCTCAGTAGTTCTCTGCTCTGTATGTGAGCCTCATGGTCTTTTTTTTTTTCTTTCCAAGGCAGAGGAGGATCTCGTCTCAACTAGAGTCTTTGCTGTTGTTCAGTTGCTCCGTCGTGCCCAACTCTTTGCGACCCCATGGACTGCAGCATGGCAGGCTTCCCTAGAGCCTTCACTGAAACAAATCTTAAATCAGCATCCTCACTGTTTTCTCATTGCTGAGTTTGATTTTCATGAGTCAGTGATGTGGAGAGTCATGTCTACAGTATTTTTTTAGCTTTATTGAGGAAAAATCGACAGATATGATTATATGTAAAGTGTACATAGAGACTGTGGGATGATTACTAAGATCAAGATAATCAGCGCATCCATCCTCTCACATAGGTAACTTCCTTTTGTGTGACAAGAATGTTTAAGCTCAAGTCTCAGCAACTTTCAAGCATACTCTACTGTATTATTACCTGTAGTCACCGTGCCGTCCAGTAGGTCCTGTTTCTCCTGACAGCCGAAACTTTCTGCCCTTTGACCTGTGTCACTCCATTTCTCCAGGGTCATCATTTTTATGATAAGGCCAACTATTCAGTGCTGACCACCAAGCCTCCTCTTTCTCCTTGTAAATCACAGCTTCGGTTCCAACATTTGGGAAAACCTATTAGTTGCTACCTTACTGCCCTAAATATTTCCTGCTTCCCTGGAGGCCCTGGGCTCTAACTTTTAACAAGCCTCAGAACAAAGCCAGATGCCCTGGGGGGAAGGTTCAGCCCTGCTCTGGGAAGAAGCTCCCGCAGCACGTGGTCCCGTTTCACTGTTACATTGTGGATTAAAGTGCTACATGGAACATCTTTCAGGGTTACACAAAAACCCATACCCTGAGTATTATCCTTGTCACCTGACCAGGGCTATAATAGGGTTCTGCCACAATTCCTCCAATTTTTATTTCTCTCCAATAAAAATTTGCCAGTGGAACCACTCACTCTGGGTGGGAGGCTAACTTTGTTTCTGATTGTCTTATTTCAACCCATGGTGAAGTTATATTGTGCTGCTGGGGCTTTTTTCCTTTTCTTTTTTCATTTGGCCGGGGCTGCCTCTGTTCAACAGAGCCTCCTTGTCACTTCTTCTATCATCGTTAGTTAAAAGTAATTGTTATTGCAAACCCACTCCATGCCAGTATCATTCTCTTTCATGGGGAAAACCCACAAAGCATTCATTTCAGTAGCAGAAAGGAGGGAGCTTACAGGATCAAATCCTTTTTATCTGGACGCGCAGCACCTGCGGCAATGCATTAACTAGCAGGAGTTGTTAATTACAATCCTAACTTGTTGATCTTCCCGGCTTCCAAATTTTAAAAGCAAGAAAATTAATCACTGCGCGTGTCTCCTTCTGTCGAAAATGACAGGAGCGTGTCTTCTGAGTTCTGTTTCAGCCACTGATAATCACACACTTGCATTTTCCTGTCACATTTCTTTCCTCCTTTTGTGGATGGAACCATTTCTTAAGTTCAAAGAGCCCTTCCATTCACAGCAAAGTAGATATTTGCCTGTAAAACAAAGGCTTTAGAAGCATAAATCCTCTAAATATGAGTCTGAGCAAGATGGTACTGAAGATATTTCAGGAGTTGACATCACTTAAAAAAAAAACCACAAAAGTATGAAGACTAATTAAAAGTGTAGTAGTGGCGGGCTTCGCTTATATTTTTTCATTTAATTTACATAACAAACCTGCGAGATAGAAACTATATCTTTATGGTGGAAGAAACAGGTTCAGAAAGGATGAATAACTTGCCCAAGATCGCATAGGACTCAAGCATGAGAAGGAAAAAGGATTTGAGACAGGGAAGTAGGAAAAGGAGCCCAGCACAGTCATCCTGCATTGTGAAGCAGGAATCAGGAAGAGGTGGAAAGAAAGCTGAGCCTGGCTTCCAGAACACTTGCTTGTCATAGTAAGAAAATACAGTGTCTGCCACTTTATTCCGACCTATCCATCCATCATCAAGGTAGTTAAACCACCTAATCCATCCTGTGTGTGAGTCATTCTTAAGAAGAGTTACATTGTAAGCAGTCTGGACTGCAGAAAAGAATGCTTCAACACTCTTCATCAAATTCTGCCCTCGAAAACTCTCAACCTAAATGGACGACCATAGGCCTAGACGCGCAGTTGTGTGTTATGGAGGCACATTTGACCTGGGTGGCTTTCTAAAACTCCCAGCACAAACCAGTCTGATAAGACTAGCTGGACCCAGCCCCAGACGGGCGTGGGCAGCTGAAGCTGAGAACCGCTCTGAGAGGTTGTGCATGATTTCACCATTAATGTTCCTTTCGTTCCCTTCCTTTTCAGTTATTTCACTTCATTCCTCCAAATGACCTTTATTCTTCTGTCACGGAGGGCAGTTTTCTGTTCCTTGTTTTGCAGTCTTTCCCCAAACCTCCTGGACAATTCAGATCGGGTTCCATCGCAAATGAAAGCTTTATAGCTGGGTCTTCTGCAGGCACAGAGTTTATTCTAAAAGCCTTGTGTATTCCGACAGTGAAAATGGATATCCCATATGAAGTTTCTCTCTGGCTGAACTTTGCAGTCAGCAGTAGTTGGACTCTCAGGAGCTCTACTTTTTGCTCTCTGAAGCACATACACACACACACAAACCCTCTCTTGCTCTCTGAAGCACACACACCCGCATGAGCCAGCTCAGCACATTGTAATCAGGGTTTCCACCATTAGACCTACAGACCATGTGTTTCGCCCTGTGGTAAGCTATGGGAAGAACTGAAGCACGTATCTGGGTAGTTTAAACAGAGTTCCCATCCCTACCCCATTTCACTGAGAACTGCTGTTACCAAATAGACCAAAGGAGATTCTTACACTGTTCGCTGTCAGTAACTGGCTTAGCTTTTCTCCTTCTCTCCACTGAAGGCAGTCTGGCCGGGAGAATCTTTGTGAAGGATATTCACACAGGTAAGCCAGGTAGATGACCCCATAAGCACATATACAGTAACATCTGCATCCGAGCCAGGCAAGGCTTTTCTGTCCTTTCTGAGAGCTGCAGTGTGTTATCACCCAGTTCCCAGAGGACGCAATCCCATGTGGACTGGCCCAGTGTCTGTCTGTGAACACACCTGGATTTACTGCCTGAATTTACTCCCTGAATGAGACAGAGGGACCTTCTTTGCACAGGCTGAATACAAAATCAGCCCTTATTTTAATTCCAGTCCACTTCAGGTGACATTGAGTCCTCTGGCATAGTTGGTTAAGAGACCCTCTGTGGGGATGTTCCCCTTCCTGGATCTCATTTTCAGAAATGACTGGATTCTTCCCATTGTATCTTTGAAGCCAAGTAGCATTAACAGGAGAAGGGATAGGCTACCCACTCTGGAATCCTTGGGCTTCCCTGGTGGCTCAGACAGTAAAGAATCCCCCTGCAACGCGGGAGACCTGGGTTCAATCCCTGGGTTGGGAAGATCCGCTGGAGGAGGGCATGGCAACCCACTCCAGTGTTTTTGCCTGGAGAATCCCACGGACAGAGGAGCCAGCCGGGCTACAGCCATGTGGTCACAAAGAGTCGGACAAACTGAGTGGCCAAGTACAGCATGGCGCAGCATTAACAGGATTCCGCTGGAGCTGGGACACTGTGCAGACAAGGGTAAAGAATGCCTTTATTTACTCGTCACTAGTGCTATTACAGGTTCGATCCCTTGGTCAGGAAGACCCTCTTGGAGATGGGAGTGGCTTCCCACTTCAATATTCTTGCCTGGAGAATTCCATTGACAGAGGAGCCTGGCAGGCTACAGTCCATGGGGTCACAAAGAGTCTGATACGACTGAACAACTAACACTTATTTACTTACTGCTATTACCTTATCAGAAAACTAAGATCATGGCATCTGGTCCCATCACTTCATGGGAAATAGATGGGGAAACAGTGTCAGACTTTGTTTTTTAGGGCTCCAAAATCACTGCAGATGGTGATTGCAGCCATGAAATTAAAAGATGCTTACTCCTTAGAAGAAGAGTTAGGACCAACCTAGATAGCATATTCAAAAGCAGAGACATTGCTTTGCCAACAAATGTCCATCTAGTCAAGGATATGGTTTTTTTCAGTGATCATGTATGGATGTGAGAGTTGGACTGTGAAGAAAGCTGAGCACCAAAAAATTGATGCTTTTGAAGTGTGGTGTTGGAGAAGACTCTTGAGAGTCCCTTTGACTGCAAGGCAATCCAGCCAGTCCATCCTAAAGGCGATCAGTCCTGGGTGTTCACTGGAGGGACTGATGCAGAGGCTGAAGCTCCAATCCTTTGGCCGCCTGATGCAAAGAGTTGACTCATTGGAAAAGACTCTGATGCTGGGAGGGATTGGGGGCAGGAGAAGAAGGGGATGACAGAGGATGAGATGGCTGGATGGCATCACCAACTCAATGGACGTGAATCTGAGTGAACTCCGGGAATTGGTGATGGACAGGGAGGCCTGGTGTGTTGTGATTCATGGGGTCACAAAGAGTCGGACACAACTGAGCGACTGAACTGAACTGAACTGAATGACCTTATCTGGACACATAGATTATTTTTGTTTGCTGTAGTATATGCTCCTTGATCATGTCATCATACTCAAGGAAGGATATTTTGCATGATGGAGACAAAATATGTCCCTTGATGTGTGAATTCTGATTCTGCTACCAACTTGCTGAATGGCCATGTTGAGTTAGATCCTTCACCTCTAAGATCTTCAGTATCTTCATTTGAAAAGCTGGAATAATAACCTCTTCATAGAGCTGATGGAATGATTAGAAGAAATCAGCAGTTTTCAAACTTTTTGTTCTTAAGATCCCTCTCTACCTATACAAATTGAGAACTCCAAAGAGCTTTTTTGTTCACCGAGATATTTATTAGTATTTACCATATTTATAATTAAAAATAGAAAATATTATAAAGCACTTGTTTTTTAAAATGAGGATGCTTCTTTAAGACAAAAGAATTAATGAGAATAATTAATGAGTGGTGTTTTACAGTTTTGCAAATCTCTTTAATGAGAGGTTAAAGAATACAAGTGGATTCTCAGATATGCTTTTGAATTCAGTCTGGCATGTAATGTAGTTTTGGTTGACATATGCAAAGAAAATCTGGCCTCAAATAGGTGTGTAATTGGAAGGGAAGGAGTATTTTAATAGCCTTTTCAGTTAATTGTGGATATTCTTTGATTCACTGTTAGAACTCAGTGAAGTGATTTTTGTCTTAAATATTAGTTGTAACGTGCACTCTGAAGCCATATCTATGAATTTTATGTACTCTGTTACATAAAATCCCTTAGTCTGTCTTGTACTTTGAATGACTCTTTTAGTCATGTGTAATTTTTTAAACATCATACTCTGGTCATTTGGAAAACGTTGGTTCACTCAGTTATATAGACCTCCTAAAACTTTATTTCATCAAACCATGAAATCAAACAAACAAAAAAAAACCCCACAATTTTTAAAACCATCACCAATCTTTCAGATGAGAGACTGTCAAACTCTGGGCAGCAGATACATGTGTTCCAAAATTCTAATTTTTGCTTAAGAGCCCACATTTTATCATTGGCAACAAATATTGTCAATTATTTTCCTTGATGTGATGGACTCACTTCATTTATTTCCATAATATACCTGCCAAATACACAAGTCTGAACAGCCAGTTTGTCTAAAGTTGTTCTTCTTAATAAAAGTGATATTTCAAGAAAACAGTGGCACGTTCAGTTTACAGCTCCAGGGATGGCCAAGAGTTCATCCTTGAGATAACCCTCATTCTTCAGGAGGAGCAGAAACACTTCCTGCCTTCTGCCCCCTTCATCTCAGGGTGCCGAGATGATACATACCAAAGACTCACGATTCAAGGACATTAACATTTGTGCCTGCGTTAGTGGGCCTCCCGGGTGTCTCAGTGGTAAAAAATCTACCTGTAATTCAGGAACTGCAGGAGACTTAGGTGTGATCCCTAGGTCAGGAAGGTCTCCTGGAGGAGGGCATGCAACCCACTCCAGCGTTCTTGCCTGGAGAGTCCCGTGGACAGAGGCAGGCTACAGTCTATGAGATCACAAAGAGCTGGACGTAGCTGAAGTGACTGAGCGTGCACACACGGCTTTATTAGGGACATTCTGTTTTTAATTTATCTTAGCCTACTTGGTTTACAATGTTGTGTTAATCTCTGCTATATAGCAGAGTGATTCAGTTATATATATATATGAATACACACACACACAGAGGAGTCTGGCAGGCTACAGTCCATGGGGTCGCAAGAGTCGGACACAACTTAGTGAGACTGCCACCACCGTGTAATGGTTTGCATTCTCTCATCCCAAACTCTGGGTCCATCCCTTACCCCTTAGCAACTACAAGTCTGTTCTCTATGTCTGTGAGTCTGTTTCGTAGGTAAGTTCATTTGTATCATAGTTTAGATTTCTTTAGGGGTATTCCTAAGTGAAACTGGCTTTTCCCCCCGACTGAGCATGTGGAAGGGAGGAATACAATGACGACTTACTCGCTACTTTGATTTGTACCAAAGGCTTTGTGGCTCAGCTGGTAAAGAATCTGCCTGCAATGCGAGAGACCTGGGTTCGATCCCTGGGTTGAGAAGATCCCCTGGAGAAGGGAAAGGCTTCCCTCACCAGTATTCTGGCCTGGAGAATCCCATGTGCCAGTCCATGGGATCTCAAAGAGTTGGACACGACTGAGTGAATTTCACTTCATTTCACTTCACAGCCTTGCGGGTTTCACCCTCCGGGCACCCTTCACTTTCTAGAGCACAAATGTCAAGACCCTAAAGGCAGTAGTTCATTCTGGAAATAGTTTTGATCTCATGGGCTCCCTGAAAGGGCCTCTGGGCCTCCGGTAGTCTACAGATCACACCTCAAGAACCACTGGCATTATGTAACCTCCTGACAAGTTAGCTCTTTCTTCCTGGTCTTCATTGTCTGTGGCCGTGGACTTGGTGACTAGCCAGGCTGAATGAAGCCTGGCCTTTGGGAGATCTATTATTTTGATGAAACCCCAATAGAGTTCTTCCTGCATTCACCAGAGCCCAGTTTTTTTTCCTTCCTGGGATAGTACCTTGGTAATATCCGAAACAAGCCAAAAACAAGCTGAAAACAAACCTTGGTTTCATATTAGCTTTACTGCTCACATCTATGTGTGGAAGATCTCTGTATATAATCCTTGTTTTCTTTTTGTATGGTGTAGAGCTAAGAAAGACATTTTTTGTGATAGTTTCCTGGTCTGTTATATCGAGGGTCTTAATTCTGGTTTCAGAGACACTTCACTAGTCTGTGCATAGATTCTAGGTGGCTGGTGAGCCCTCAAAATTTCACAACATTTTCTGTTGTTCTTTGAGGGCTGGGGATAAGCTGGGTTGTTGGGGAGAGTTAATAGCTTTAAATTCTCAGAGAGGTTTTATGACCTTGCCCCCTGCAAAACCAACCGTCACCAAATGGCTGTTTCAGATGGACATTGTTACGGGTGGCGTCTACCCATCCATTGTCCAGGTCCCAACACACGTCTTTTGGAAAAGAATTTTCAGAGTTCCCTCTGCGGCTTTGCCCGTCTGCTCTCTCCGTCCCTTTGGCATTCCTTCACGGTGCCTGTCAATTAGCACTTGCTCACTAGTCACTTCACAGTTGTCTTTGAGCACATCGTCTGTCCGCTCCCCCTTGGCATAAAATGCAGGAGACGCCAGGGCTGGCCATCTCATCCACATGTATCCTCGGAGGGTATTTCAGGCCAGAGGATGCACTCAGCCAAATTAGTGGGCTCCTCTTTGAACCACTGAGATGTGCAAACTCGGAATATTTATTTATACCTCAACTGTGAGTTGCTTTTTTTTCTCCCACACAATTCTTCAGCCTGCTGCTTGGAATCCAAGCACTGTCATGAAAACTGCAAGGCAGCCAGTTTCATTCCAACAGTAGCATTTTTGGAACCCTTTCCCGATTCCGTGGGAGTAGTGTGGTGACTACCACTCTCTGAGAAGACGCGGAGGAGGACTCTGCAGCGTGATGATATGTATGTCTTGCAATGTCAGCCCTCCGGGCATGCTGCAGATGGGGTTGGGGTGAGGGGGCTCCATGGCAGGGGAGGGGGCACCCCTGGCAGTAAGCTAGATTGCCCTTTGCAGCACGAGCATTTCTGTACATTGGAAAGCTGGCTTCAGGGTGGTCAGTGAGAAGCAGACAGCGGGCTTTACAGATTGCACTCTCATTTAATGAAGTGGTTGTTCCCCATCTCAGAAAAATTTGAAGGGTTCTGTCATAGGCGGTTTAATTTAGTGGCTTCACAGCTTTTGAAAAATCCCATGGCTTGTCTAATGCAGCAAACACACCAGCACCTAACAGTTGGGGAATAGCAACGTCCCTGTCCCCTATGAGAAGCAGGAAAATGAATTCTATGGTGATGAACGGGGAGGACTAACCTAATTATGACAAAGCAGAAGAATCATTCAGTGGGTACAGACAAGGTAGATGTGTGTGCCAGTCAGATCCAGGGGTATTTTATTTAAGAATATGCCTCCAGTTGCTGGGTAGCGTTGTTTTTAAACTTCGCTTCTCAGACATTTGTTACTGACATGCTCCATCCCTAAATACTAAAGATTGTCACCCACTTTGTGTTCTCAGCAATATAGGTCGACCCCAGTCCTCTGTCTTTACAGACCAGGCTTCCAAGATGGCTTTGTTTGTTTCTGTCCCTTTCTAGCAGCTGAGAAAAACAGGACACAAGAGCCTCTGACTTGCCCCAAAGCATTGAGTCATAGTGCAGGTTGATGTTAACAGCTGTGGTGTCCCAGGCCAGGCTCACAAGTCAGAGAGCATGTCCTTCGTCTCTTTGGAAAGTACCCTTCCTGCTGTCGGGGTCAGTCAGTGGCAGCGTTAGTCCCCTTTGACTAACTCATTCCCACTCAAGGGCTGAGTCTGGTCAAACTCTCCTTTGGGAAAATCCCACGTAGCAGTGGGAGAGCAAGGTAAGGTGACTCTTGGCTCTGCTTTCGAACCAGATGGCGGCTGTTATTGCATGATAAAATGCGCGGCTTCACGTTTCTCTGCCTCTCGCCACTACAGTGCCCTTTCTGTTTTTTAAGGAAAGAAGGCTTGTCCAAATGTGGAAGATGCAAGCAGGCATTTTACTGCAATGTGGAGTGTCAGGTAGGTGTCTCTGGGCCAGCTGGCAGGGAGGGCCTGGTTTCCTCGGAAGCTCGGGACCCCAGCATCCTTCTCATCCTTGTCACGGCATCCCAGGGCCCTCCCGCAGCCAGAGCTGAAAAGCCTTCTTGTGGCGTAGGGTGTGGCTGGATGCCCCTGTGTGCTGGCACCCAGGACTGATGGTGATGGGCAGCCAGTGGGCAGTAACATTTTGGGGACCCACACAGGATCAAAAATAGAGGTTGGTAAAGTGGGAAAGACATAGGGACCACATTGGATACAGGCAGGTGTTTCACCAAGGTCAACAGTCTGCCCCCCACACCTCCCAGCAACAGATGGAATGTGCAAAGACAACCAGTGAAAAATGTTACAATGCTGTCTTTAAAATTGTTTAGTCGGTACCATCACCAAGTCTGAATTTGTATCTATCCCCCTGGCAGGCTACACGTCACCCTTGGGCTGGTCTAATCTAGCCTGATTCCAGCTGGACTTAGGTGGGCCCCTGACACAGCTTTTGTGCAGCCAGAGGTGGACTGGTCTAAACTTGGACCTGGAGACCTGGGGGCGGGGGGTGAGCAGTTCAGGCAGCAGGTTGCGTGTAGACCACAGGCCATCTGGCTGGCTGGATGCCTCTCGAGGGAGCCTTGTAACCCAGGACTGAGGATTTCAAGAGGGTATTTGGAGGAACTCTTGGTAGACTCTTTAAGGGATAAGTTTTTTTTTCCCCCCAAACTTTTCTACTTAATACTGTATAGTTACACAGAATGTTTACAGGTATTACAGAAAATGCACTCCATGTTCTAGCAGTTTGAATTTGGGGAGGATGTGATCTTCAACCTCTGTGTATCCTCCCCAATCTATTTTTTAAATGGGAACCTACTAATATGGCTTGGGAAATGATGCTACTAAATAGTGGTTCTAAGGGAGAGGGAGGCCATTCTTCATATCTGCACCTCGGTTTCGTTCTTCTTCCCACACGTAACTGTCACTCTCCTCTGCCCCCCACCCCTGCTCTGGTCGACCACATTACCCATGGTTTCATTTTTTTTTTTTCTCCTCTGTTTTCTCCCTACACAGCTGGTCTCTGAATGTCTCCAAAGGGTGTTGTGCAGCAGTGGGAGAGGTTGCTAAGCCCCAAAGTCTTATCTGACAGAGCTCCCCTCACAGAGCCCCTGGCCAGAGGAAACACAGGCTGAGCCGTTGGCTTGGGAAGGTCTGCCTTGGCTCTGAAGGCCATGTGCCTGGTCCACCTCCCTGTGTCTCCATGCAGGCTTCCCGCCTGCAGGGCAGTGAGAATATAGATGGGCTTGTCATTGGTTTATCAGGGAGTGTGGCTTCCTCTGAAGAGGAGAGACCGTGCTTTGCTCCTCCCGATTATGGACAGAGAGTTCTGTGGTTAGATTGCTGGGCCCGCGAAGAGGTCAGTGAGCGCCAGAATGATGTGATTAGGTTCCAGGCCTGATAAGTTAGCTGTTTCTATATTTAAGTTAAGCGCTTCTAGAAAAAGTAGCTCATGATATTCTGGTTCTTTAAAGAAGCCAGCTAGTAACTCACACACAGGTCAGACTGTTGTAACACAGAAGACTCGGAGGGTATAGTTCCAGCCCTGCACCTGCCTACCTCTGTGAACTTGACAATTCAAAGGACGTCTCAGAGTCTTTTTCTTTAAGTGTAAATGAGGACAGTGGCCCCTATCTTGATGAATTATAAGGATCAAATGATATGTGAGATATCAGAGTTCTATGTAAACTGTGATGCTGTGTGCAGGCATGAGGGCTTGTAAATAATAATGTGATAGTAATTCAGGCTGGACGAAGCTTAGCTTTATGCAGAGAACAAAGTAGGCAACCCACTTTAGATTTCAAGGACTGGGTTTTTTTCACCAAAGCGTATGGACGGATTCTAAGAAACTTGAGATCCTTAATGGTATACGTTATATGAATAGTGCTTGTTACAAAATGGAGCTTTAACTTCTCTGATGAACTGTAGACTCAGCAAGGATATGAAACATAAGCATCTGTGAGATGCTGAGCTACCTCTTGGTCCCTTGAGCTGTCTTCCATTAGGCCCCCCAGGTGGCATTACACTGATGCATAACCGTAGTCCAGGTTGGGGTGTTGTGGGGGCCATTTTGGTTCCCTTGCCTTTAGGACCTATTCTTCCAGATTTGCTGACTCACTGTGATAGGTGCCTGGCCTTGGGAGGTTCCCGGCAACCAAGTATATCAACCTGTGTGAACCAGAATGCCTCTTTATTGTTGTTAGTCTCTAATTCATGTCCTCCTCTTTGCAACCCCATGGACTGCAGCACACCAGGCTTCACTCTCCCTCACCATCTCCCAGAGTTTGCTCAAATTCGTGTCTGTTGAGTCGGTGATGCCATCCCACCATCTCATCCTCTGTTGCCCGCTTCTGCTCCTGCCCTCAGTCTTTCCCAGCATCGGGGTCTTTTCCAGTGAGTCGGCTCTTTGCATCAGGTGGCCAAAGTATTAGAGCTTCAGCCTCCGCATCAGTCACCTTATAGAATGAAAAGGCAAGAAGATATGACACTGAAAGATGAGCCTTTTTATTACTTTACATCAAGCAGCGTGACAGGCTGCATGTCCTCCTCCTGGTGTAGATAGATTGTACAGGTCACATCATAATGTGCTTGCTGTAGCAAGGAACCCCAGGATGGGGGACACAGTCCTGTGATTCTAAGTCATGTCAAAGGTCCGGGGCGTGACAGCTTGCTGTGTCCAGCCCCACCACGTGCAATCTTCCTTGCATCTCGCCAGCCCCTGGGCCAGGACACCCTTGGTCCTAGAGGGTAGTTTTGCATTTCAGTTTCCCTGTGCTCTGTGAAGTATCTTGTGACCAAAGTACTCTCGTAGATGACAAGTAGTAACACATTTTCCAAAAGCCACCTGTTTCTAGAAATGAGGCTGGATTTGGCCTGTTTCATGTCTGTTTCCCGTCTCTCCTGTCCTGGCAGGAGGAGGCACGTAATCATTAAGGTCTTCGGTCCTGTCATCTGAAGGGCTGAGTAGGAGCAGGACGCTGTATCACAGTGAGACAGGATGGCCATAAAGTTAAGTGCCTAGAAACAAACGGCCGTAGAAGGGTTTCGTCCATAAAATCACTGGGGAGGAGTGTGGGGTATTTGCTCTAGATGGAAATGGACTCGGAATTCTGCCCAAGGGAATACTTGGATGGGATCAAGGTGGAGACTCTGCTGCAGGGTAAAACAAGGGGTGCAAAACAAGGGCAGCAGTGAGGAAGGTGATTGAGTGATTCTCCACCTAAGAAAGCATGGCCCTTGCCCCTGTTGTTCAGGTACTCAGTCATGTCTGGCTCTTTGCAACCCCTGGGACTGCTGCACGCCAGGCTTCCGTGTCCTTCACCATGTCCCAGAACTCACTCAAACTCATGCCCATCACGTCAGTGATGCCATCCAACCATCTCACCCTCTGTCGTCCCCTTCTTCTCCTGCCTTCAGTCTTTCCCAGCATCAGGGTCTTTTCCTCTTCACTGGGCCTTCTTCACAGGCAGACCCCACCCACCTGGAGCCACCGGGGGGTCCACACCACAGAGCAGATGACGGGGGTTGAAAGGAGCTTATCAGTAGATAAGAAAGCAGTGTCCCCAATGGCTGAGTGACTTGCCCAAGGTCACACAGCAACAAAACTGAGACCAGAGTGTGCAGAATCCCTGGGGAGGGCTTTCACTGCTTTCCAGCACTGTGCCTGGGGGTCCTGAGGACCCTCCAGGAGAAGAGGCGCTGTGGGGATGAGTCAGAGAGAAGTGGCCTTTCATGGAGGTGAAAGGGAAGATCCCTTTGAGTGTAAGGTCGACATCCCTGCCTGAGGGCGTCCTTCCAGGAATGCAGCATGTTAGAGCTCCTCAGGACTCTGCTTCCTGCACCCAGCCATCCTCTCTGATTGCAGGACTCTAGGACCATGCTTTATTTTATACAGTTTGGCTCAAGTCTTGTCCCATTTATTCTCCTTTTTGTTCATTTGACTCAGTGTGATCCTGCCAGAGGAGAGATTTTAATTGACAATGCATGAAAGGGTAATGGGAGGAAATATAAAAGAAATAAAAATTCCTTTTTAGTTAGGCTCAGTTTGTAAGCTGTGTGTTTTAATGAACTATATTTATTTTTATAAATATGCCTAGAAAACTAAGAGTGTTGTTCACTCAGACTTTTTTGTTAAATTGTACCACGGCACATTGAAGAGAAGAGTTTTAGAGTTATTACATAGAGGAATCATTGTGGAGTAGAACTTTCTAAGGTGCTATTTCTTAACATTGAAAAATAGAAGAAAACGGTTTGTGTGTTGTAAGTGGAGAAACTTAGGATTACGAGTGTGATTTTGAAAGGAGGAGGGGCCATGTTCTGATGAAGATTGAAGAAAGCATGTATGAGGAGTATGTGACCAAAGATGTGAGAACATTCTCGACGTTTATCACCAATTACAAAGTAACTGAAGGGTAGAAAATGTCTAAGAAATGCTCCCATGACCCTGTCATTTTTTGGGTGATCAGTGGGTGGGCTAGAGTCAAGGTTTAGTCCTGGTTAAATTCACTTCGTTCTCTTCATTCAGACATAGGAAGCATCCTCAAAGGAGCCACTGATGTTTTCCTGTGAATAAATGCTTAACATCACCAGTAAGAATCAATGAGTGTGTCCCATCACTCTTTTATGGAAAGAGAAAACAAAGCAGATAGGGGCCAGCACTGGCTGTCATCCCGGTGTCATCCCGGTGTGAGGTAGTCGCTAAGCCCCTGATTCCTTTTGCATTCCTCCTCTCACAGAGAATAGTGGTGGAGAACAGTAGTCCTATGACATTTTCTTACTATTCCACATTTTATGAAATCACTTATGCATGCTACTCTGCATTTCAGGAAATCACACAGGCATGTATATAAATAAGTTCAGTTCAGTCGCTCAGTCATGTCCGACTCTTTGCAACTCCATGAACCGTAGCACGCCAGGCCTGCCTGTCCATCACCAACTCCCAGAGTCTACCCAAACCCATGTCCATTGAGTCGGTGATGGCATCCAACCATCTTATCCTCTGTTGTCCCCTTCTCCTCCTGCCCTCAATCTTTCCCAGCATCAGGGTCTTTTCAAAAGAGTCAGCTCTTCGCATCAGGTGGCCAAAGTGTTGGAGTTTCAGCTTCAACATCAGTCCTTCGAATGAACACCCAGGATTTATCTACTTTAGGATGGACTGGTTGGATCTCCTTGCAGTTCAAGGGACCCTCAAGAGTCTTCTCCAACACCACACTTCAAAAGCATCAATTCTTTGGTGCTCAGCTTTCTTTATAGTCCAACTCTCACATCCATACATGACCACTGGAAAAACCATAGCCTTGACTAGACAGATGTTTGTTGACAAAGTAATGTCTCTGCTTTTTAATATGCTGTCTAGGTTGGTCATAACTTTCCTTCCAAGGATTAAGTGTCTTTTAATTTCATGGCTGCAATCACCATCTGCAGTGGTTTTGGAGCCAAGAAAAATAAAGTCAGCCACTGTTTCCACTGTTTTCCCATCTATTTCCCATCAAGTGATGGGACCAGATGCCATGATCTTCGTTTTCTGAATGTTGAGCTTTAAGCCAACTTTTTCACTCTCCTCTTTCACTTTCATCAAGAGGCTCTTTAGTTCTTCACTTTCTGCCATAAGGGTGGTATCATCTGCATATCTGAGATTATTGATATTTCTCCTGGCAATCTTGATTCCAGGCTGTGCTTCCTCCAACCCAGCATTTCTCATGTACTCTGCATATAAGTTAAATAAGCAGGGTGACAATATACAGCCTTGATGTACTCCTTTTCCTATTTGGAACCAGTCTGTTGTTCCATGTCCAGTTCTAACTGTTGCTTCCTGACCTGCATACAGGTTTCTCAAGAGGCAAGTCAGGTGGTCTGGTATTCCCATCTCTTTCAGAATTTTCCAGTTTATTGTGATCCACACAGTCAAAGGCTTTGGCATAGTCAGTAAAGCAGAAATAGATGTTTTTCTGGAACTCTCTTGCTTTTTTGATGATCTAGCGGATGTTGGCAATTTGATCTCTGGTTCCTCTGCCTTTTCTAAAACCAGCTTGAACATCTGAAAGTTCATGGTTCACTTATTGCTGAAGCCTGTCTTGGAGAATTTTGAGCATTACTTTACTAGCGTGTGAGATGAGAGCAATTGTGTGGTAGTTTGAGCATTCTTTGGCATTGCCTTTCTTTGGGATTGGAATGAAAACTGACCTTTTCCAGTCCTGTGGCCACTGCTGAGTTTTCCAAATTTGCTGACATATTGAGTGCAACACTTTCACAGCATCATCTTCCAGGATTTGAAATAGCTCCCCTGGAATTATGGTCTAAATTGAAAGCCCCTTTAGAACAAGAGAAACACCAAATGCAGGAGTTAGGAAAGGGGACTTCACAATAAAAATTCAGTCTCCTTATACAGGGAGACAATATATCATTTGCTCAGCAGAAAACTGGCTGACATAACAATCACTCTTTTCTTCCAGCGTTGGAAGTGCTGGTGTACCAAGAGACAATTTTTCAACTCTTTATGCATCTTTAAGCATTTCAGTCCACGCACAAAAAGGAAAGTCATGCAGAGCTGTTGTTACAGTGGCTGAAAATGAACTAGAAGTTTAAAAGGGTGTCAAAAAATTCCCTCTCATACTTTTTACATAGATTTAATTGTTTAAATTTATTGCATGAATCATCTGTGCTCATTATAGAAAAATCAGAAGTTTCAGACTGAAAGAGGAACAGAAAGAGTATCCATACTTCATAATGTTATCCTTCCAGAGAAAACCACTAGTAACACTTCGGCATGTGTCTTTCTGAATCCTTCCTATGCATTTGTTTGTAATATATTACTGTCCTAGAAAATGGGATCCATCTGAATTTACATAAAGTTTTATAAAGATTGCAACCATTAAAGGAGTAACAGCTTAAATTTTGAAGGAAACTAGAAGCCAAGTAGTGCCACTGTGGTATGTCTCTGACATTTCCACCGTCTGACAGAAAAGGAAAACTTCTTACTGGCTGACAGATTTCCCCTGATGAAACTGAACATCATGCTGCTGGTCCTTGAATTTACCCAGCTCTCCGATTTCACTGCTCTGTGTGGGTCTCCATTACATTCTAGGTGCTCTTGCTTTTCTTTGTGTTCGGATATAGTCATAAACGACTTGAAGTCAAAGACTCCATCTCCCATCCCTGCCTCTGGGGTCATCAAGGGCTTATTGAATGAATGAAGGAACCAGGACGTGAACAATTACCAGCATTTGTTGAGAGCACGTTGTGTGCCAGGCACTGGTCTGAGTGCTTCTTGTGGGTTAGCTTGTTTATTGGATCCTCACAACGACCCTTTGTGGTTGCATGAATGCCTGATAATGGTAGGCTTCAAGCTTTGTGTCTGATTATCACTGTTGGAAGGCATACAATCGTAGACTCGGAATTCCGGACCTGCTAAGTAACTTAGGGATCATGTTATTTACAGCCGAGGATACACAGGCAGAGGGATTAAGAGGACTGTCTGGTGTGACATAGCTGCTTCACTGGAGGGCAGGGTGAGAATGCAGGTCTCCCCGAGCCCCAGGCCAGTCTCCTCTTGCTAAATAGAGCTCTGCTCTCCCCCACAGCATGCACTGTAGTGAGGTTCTCTTCCCTGAAGGACATTAACATCAATAGATGTCAGCATTGTGTGTTCGTATTTATTTATTTATATTCGTATTAAATTGTATTAAAAACACATAAGTCATATTAAGAAATGTTAAACTTTTTTCTCACCGGAGCTCATTGTTAAACACCAAAGACACCACATATACTTCAGGAAACTAGCATGTTTAAGGCCATGCAAACACCTTTTCTTAGCACAGCTAGGGTCACAGTGAAATTCCTGTGTGTATTCGTAGGCGTCAGTTACCCGTCTGTCCCCCACTAGCATTCTTCACTTCCTTTGGATGCCCCAGGGTCAGAAGCCCTTGTTGTCTTTCCCTTTTTGCTTTGCATTTGTGTGCGGAGTCAGTTTGTCTGCTGGGAGCTGGACCTACCTGTTCCTACCTCATTGCTTCATCACCGAGCTCTCGTTTTAGGCTTTGGCTAAAAACAGATCCTCTTCTCCCTTGTGTATATCTTGTCATTTCTGTCTCTCCTTGCTCCTGGTTATATTCGGCATGCTGTTATTTAACTCTGCAGAACACCTTGGCACAGTGCTTGAGCCCAGGGTCTGTGTCTCGGGGGCTGCATTAAATCATTAAGTGACAGTGTGTCTTTCCTTCTTGGCCGTGGGGAGGGAGACATCGTCATTCATTCAACAACTTTATTGAGTGCTTAGTGACTGTCAGGCACAGTTCTAGGTTCTGGGATAATAGATTTACCCAAAACAGATGAATAGTGGGGGCAGGGGGGAAAACGTAGTAAACCAAACATCTAATCAGTGTGTAATAAATATGTCAGGTAGACACATAAAGCAAGGAAAAGGGAGAGTGGTGGGGGGAGAGCGCTGGTTTGGAGAGGGTACCTTGAAAAGGGGCATCAGAGCAGAGACATGGAGGAGGGAGGGAGCCAACAGGACATCTGGGGAAGAGGCATCTCTCCAGGAAATGCAGCAAGTGCCAAAGCTCTCAAGGCAGGAGCAAGCATGGTGGGTCCAGGGGGCAGCGAGGAGACATGATGGCCGGGTGGAGTGAGGTGAGGGAGCGTGGTGGGGGTGATGAGCTCGGAGTAGCACAGAGTCAGCTCCTACCACGTGTGGCCTCATGAGTCATCGTTACAGCTTGGCCTTTTGCTCCGAGGGGAGAAGCCATTAGAGCATGCTGAGCCGTGAATGCAGATCTGAGTTGTGTTTTTCAGAATCGATTACTCCGGTTGCTCTCTGGAGCGGAGCTGGGGGTGGGGTGAGGGGTGGAGGGGGCAGAAGCAGGTGTCCAGGTAGGAGGCAGAGGGAGCCATCATGGCGTAGGTGTAGGGTCTGCCGCCCACTGAGGAAGGTGCGGGAGGGAAATGATCAGAGGCTGAGTGTATTCCGCAGGCAGACAGGATGGATTCACTGGAAAGGTGAACATGGAGTGTGGGGGAGAGAGAGGCGGCCAGGAAGTCTCCAGGTTTCTGGCCTGAGCATTGGAAAAGTCAGACTTGCCCCTTCCTGAGGCAGGAGAGGCAGAGGGAAGCCCACAATGGTACCCAGTTCCGTTGAAGCAAGGAGTGTCTGCAGACTTCCATTGAGTCCGCTCCCACAGCCAAGCCCATCGCACCACCACGGCTGGTTTTTATCAGAGCCTGTGTGGCTCAGCCAGTTCCCAGCCATCCCCCGCTGACCCTGTTACCAGCACCAGCGTTGTCCTTTACGCCCCGGTCCTCAGTGCATTCCTCCCCAGCACCCCACCCTCCTCCTTCCCCAGTCTTCCCATCGCGAAAGGGGCATCTCCACCCTTCCAGGAGTGAGCACATGCCCTTCACCCCGCAGCCTGGGGCAAAAAGCATTGAGACCCGTGTTAGAAAGGAGTCCAGTTTTCCTCTTTTTTCCAGTGACTCTTCAGGGAGTCTGTGTTCCTAAATATTCCCGAGAGTTGCCCTGGCCAGACTTTTCGCGGGTCCTTGATCGAGCCCTCGTCTCTGGTAGGATTTTATCACCCATAGAAGAGGACGAGGTGCTGTGGATGGCACTTCTCGGTTACTTGCCCTCATGTGAGAACAGAACCAGACCAGAACCGTAGGGAGCAGAGCCAGACCAACAGCTGATACCCAAGTCACTCACCCTGTGACTGGCATGACAGCGTCCACAAATAATGCACAGGTGTGCGTGGTGTTCAGAATAGTGAGGGGAGTGAGATGCTTGAGGAAACTACACAAAGCAGATTTTCTCTTGCCAGCAAGCTCAGCCAGGCCTGAGTCAAGGTCATACAGCCATGTCTATCTTAAAGGATGTTTTCGTCTCTAACTTTTGTGAGCACTGTCGTGTTTTCCAAAAGGAAACATATTTCACTTGACCTCAACTAGGAGAACTTGCTGCATCCTCTTGTTTCGAACTTTATTGCCGTGTGTGTGTGTGTGTGTGTGTGTGTGTGTGCGCGTGCACATGTGTGTGTGTGATATTTTTTTTTTTAACTTTCCCAGAGAGAAGATTGGCCCATGCACAAGCTGGAATGTTCTCCCATGGTTGTTTTTGGGGAAAACTGGAATCCCTCCGAGACTGTAAGGTTGACAGCAAGGATTCTGGCCAAACAGGTGAGGAATTGGGAACAGGTTCAAGTGTGTTTTATTTTTTTACTCTGAGGTCAGAAAGATGAGTGAGTGACCCGTGGTGATCATCTCTCGCTCAGCATTCTGGGACCGCATTTCCCGTCACGTTCCTATGGACAGAGATGAGTGCAAGGCTCCAGGAGTGAGCTGGCTTGTCTGCCTTGTGCACCTAGGATGTCACTCATCCCAGGCCGGGAACATAGCCGCTGCTAAGTTCTGAGCTTTTATATGAGACAGGTTTGCATAGAAAAATACGGCCTCTCAGGGCATGAAAACCTGAGTGACGGTAATGAGAGCGTCCTAGGGAACCAGACTGGCCTTCAAAGCTTTGGGAGGTCCCCTCTTTCCTTCTCTTACAGCATGCACCCCTGCTGCCACCTCCGCTCACCCCCTGTCCTGGGCTGGCTCCTGCTCTTCCCTGTCTCCATACTTGTCCTGCCTCGGCAGGCAGGGAATGGGGTGAGATAACCAGCATGGCACCTGCTGGGAGAGGAACAAGAGGAGTGGAAAAGTAAAAATCAAGGCCGGGGAGGTGGGGTGGGAACCATGTGGCCATCAGCAATTTCCTCCAAAGATGAAGCCAGGGCTGGCTGTCCTGACCCCTTTTGGGCTCAGTCCCGTACTGATTGCATGATAATAAGACGCCTGATCTTGACAGGACCAGCTTAAATGGAGGGGAGGAAAATGCCACAGGATGTGTCCTTGTGACACAGTGAAATGGGCTGCACGGAGCTTAAAAGGCGAATGTCCACAGAGCTGCTTGCCAGTGATAAGCTGCGGGCAGGGCCTCTGTACTGGAAATCTTAAAGCTGAAATTTCATCTGCCCCTTCTTTCTATCTTCCCTTACCACACCTCCCTCCATTTAAAACTTTCTGGTTTTTTTTTTTGATCGAAACCAAACGTGATCATAATGGTCAACTCAAATCTGTCCCCAGACCAAGTTAGGCTCCTCGACCTCGTAAACAGAAGTAGAACATTTTGAACCTCTGAGGTCATAGTTTCATTATGTTCAGCCTGGGTCAGGTGCTTGATGAAATGCCACTTCGCCCGCTCAGGGTAACCAGAGGCACTCAAGGCTGGCCTTTAGAGTGGGAACGAAAAGTCAGAATTGTTTTCGCTGGAGGAGGTTAACTTTTGGTTCCTTGCTCACAGTTGTCTTTAAATACAGGCCAAGTACTTGGTCGGAAGGAAAGGGTAGGAGAAAATGGTGTGGCTGGGTGAGTGTGTGTGTGTGTGTGCGTTAGTTGCTCAGTCGTGTCCGACTCTTTGTGACCACATGGACTGTAGTCCCACCAGGCTCCTCTGTCCCTGGGATTCTCCAGGCAAGAATGCTGGAGTGGGTTGCTGTTTCCTTCTTGAAGGGATCTTCCTGACTCGGGAATCGAACCTGGGTCTCACACATTGCGGGCAGATTCTTTACCGTCTGAGCCACCAAGGTGTCAGGGTAAATAAGCCATCAGATTCAATCCGTAAGCATCTTGCCAGGATTGAGTGACCAGTCTCCTGGTTCTCCCCAGGCCCCATCTCCTGACATTATTGAAAGTGTGGTGGTTAAGAATTCAGAAGGAGCTGGTGCCCTTTTCTGAATGAAAAGTTTTCCCAGGCAAAATGACTTACTAATCTTATAGAAATGGATCCTATGAATGGGAAGATTTCCACTCCAAAAAAGAACTGTTGAAATGTTTTGGCCCCAGGAGGGTAGTCTGAAAGCTATGATGAGTTTATACCAGTTTCATTCAACTGTTATTATAATTACTGCTACCACTAATAGTCTATTAAATGAAAAGTTACCTGGCTATCTTTTCATCTCTGTAGGACTTAATGATTAAAAAAACCAGACCATTTGTATTCTAGTCACTTGCAAAGGTTTCAGGAGGGGGACAGGCTACCCAACTACCGAGGGGAAGCGTAACATGTTAACTAGGGAGGTGAGCACGCCTGGGTGGACCACCTGTATCCTCAAGCTGAATAGCCTGATTACAAAGACACGGCCTTGGGCCAGCTCTTGAGCTCTGCGTTTGAACTCTTGTCAACACCAAGTTTATTCATGTTCTCAAAGCCTGGCGGATTTACTATTGTCAGCTCCTCTTGGGGTGTCTAGAACAAAGCCGGCAACACGTTTCAAGTGAATCTCGGCTCACGGATACAACCGAAAGTGTTCTTTTTGAAACGCAGGAATTTGAGATCATTTTAGCCTATGCTTAAAGAAAGTGTAAAATGGATGGGGGGGGGGGGTTGATTTTGTTCCTTTTTAGAAGGAGAGATAATAAATGGGATGGCTCATCTGTAGACTCGGTCCTTTTAAGTCGGGGCCCTAAAAAGTTGTTTTCTAGCCACTGTTCTTTCCCATAACAAGCATTTTTGAGCCTACTGTGTGCATAGCATTATCAGGGTGTTAGGAACGCAGCCGATGCTTTTAAAAGCTTTTCAAAAGAGTCCTTTGGGTTTGGATGTTGGGCAAATGCTCTCAGAGCCCAAATGGCAGACTCCTTGGCTTGCTCTTTACTTCATTTAGAACCGTTGCTTTTTTCTTCATGTTGATGTAAGCGTGAAAGCACTATTTTTTGCACAAGTTGTTGCAGTCTGTAACTGTGTGATTTCTTCCCTAATTACTAGAAAATCCACCCAGAGAGAACACCTTCAGAGAAATTGTTAGCCGTGAAGGAGTTTGAGTCACGTAAGTCTGTCTGTGACTGGCTGAGGAATTATTTCAGCCACGTTTTCTGTGGATTAGACAGGATTGAAAGAAGGAAGGGATAGCTGGGTTCTTTGTGGTGGTGGGGATTTTATAGTTATCAGTTTTTATTTTGACTTGTGTGCTGTTTTGGAAAATGGACTATAACTTCCCCCCGCCCCCTCAGTTGACAGGATTGCTAGGAAATAATTAAGGGGAAGTGCGAACTTGCAGGATAAATTATTACATCCTGAGCTATGTCTTGCTGGCTCTCCTGGCATGTTGAATATTTTTTGGATCTTTGCTGAATTACAGTCCTGTACACAGCTGATGTCCTTACTGGAGGCATTAAATCAGGGGCTGTCCACTTTCTCCATCATGACACAGACTCTGGGGCCAATTGGGGGACCCTTGACTAGACCAAGGCTGGTTATCAGTCACTGCCACTATTCCTGACCTCACTGTTAATGGTCAGTTGAAATTCCCTGTCCTGAGTGACTTCCATTTGTCAGAGGAAGGGAAGGAAGAAATGGCATGCTCTTTTTGCCCTAGGGCTTATTAGTTAGACCAAGGGAGGAGGGATAATATTTCCTGGGGGCTCCACGTGTTTTTTTTTTCTTTCTCTCTATGCCATTGATAGTACTGAAAGGATGTATAGCTAGAAATCCAGAGTTTTCTACGTGCTGAATAATGGTTTGTTTATCCACAGATCTGGATAAATTAGACAATGAGAAGAGGGATTTGATTCAGAGTGACATAGCTGCTCTCCATCACTTTTACTCCAAGCACCTTGAGTTCCCCGACAACGATAGCCTAGTAGTGCTCTTTGCCCAGGTAAGCACGCGAGTGTCAGGCGACACTAAGTTTAGCCTTTCCTTGCCAGTGTCCCTCTCCCAGCACATAGCTGGTAAAGATGAATGAAAGCAGAATGATGCCGTCTACCTGATACAGTTCTTGACATCTTGGTCCATGTTTTGCCTAAACTGACCTTGAGCAGAGCAGGGTCCTGTCTGTGCTGGCCCTCACCGATGGTAGAGCGTAGGAAATCCACCCTCCCTGTGCCTCTTGCTGCAGAAAGAGTTTATGAAAACAGAGTTGCCAGGGTCCCAGAACTGTGGGAGACTGCAACACCTTTGGATGGAAAAGACCATTTGAGATTCCTACATTCAATTTTACTCTTCTCTTAAACCTTCCCGTCTGACAGTAGTGGATTGTAGGTTTTTGTTTTTCTTTACTCTTTCTTTTTTTACTCTTACCAATACTGTGTTGATAAAGCAGAGGCAAATACAGATGGCCAGGAAGGACAGACATCACAGAGAGGAGCCTGAGTGGGTCTAGGTACAGTAGGTCTTTCCCGATGATTGCTAAGTAATCCTGTGTAGACTAGAAGCCTAGGTTTACCAAAATCAGATAGGATTAAAAACAAAAAAAAATTAGACTTCTAGACAAGAGCCACTTAAATGCACCAAGGAGCTGACGACCAGCCTTTTGGAAAGGCTGAGGCTTGGCTGGACTTGGCCAGGACAGGAGAAGACAATGTGGTCAGCACCCTGGGCTGGACGCGTGTGGCCGGATTCTTCCTCCTGTTTCTGTGAGGGTCGCTCTTCCTGGCCTGACTCACCAGATCAGATTTCTCTCCCTAACATACGCTTGTGTTTTCCCCTACAAGCCGAATGTGTAGTTGAAGATGACCTTCGCAGAGGGAGAAACACTGGAATACTGTTTTGTGGGTGCAAGTCGCTACACTCCCCTGCCTTCAGTGTCTAGACGGGAGAAAAAGCTCGGGTGGGTACTTACACACTGTCGTCTTAGAAGAGAGTAAGCGTCACCTCGGTACTCTTTGAGTCACTAATTCCATTTTTAGGACTCTATCCTAAGGAAGTAGTCAGAAATTATGGACAGAAATTGACATGCAAATTGTTTACTGTGTGGTTCTTTTTAAAAAACATGAAAACAAAAAGAAAGGGGGAAAAGGAAAAGGAAATACATGTTATAAATGGTCAGCAGTAGTCATTAGGTAAATCATGGCTTAGATTTTCGATTAAAGTTTATATAGCCTTTATAAATTATATTTCAAAGAGCAAAGATATATGAAACGCTGATGACATAACGTCAAGTGTAAAAGCCGGGGAAAAAATGTGTAATATGAAATTTTACTTTGGTTAAAAAAAAAAGCTTAAATGGAAGTTCACCATTAGTTATCTCATGAGTTGTGGAAAATTTTTACTTTTTGGGGGGTGATTTTTCTGGATTTTCTACAGTGAGGATTGTAACTTAAGAAAATAGTGAAAAGAAGAGAAGATGAAAAGCACCCATAGTTCTCCCACTTTAAAAACTGCTCCTATAAGGAAAGAGGTGAGTCATCACCACTTCACTGACCTACTTCATCCCCCAGTGAGAACAGTTTGATGAGTTCCTTAATAGACTTTATGTTTATGTGGATTTTTTTCTGTTATATGACTGTCATAATCAGAAAAAAATGCTGTTCTCAGTAAAAGAGAAAATGGGTTCAAGTCATGGGTGTTAAATTAGACATAATGAAAAACCTTCCTGATTTCATTATATTATCCTGGGATTACAGCGTATTTCCCTGCCCACGCTAAGGCAATGGATTTGGGTAACAGTACACAGTGGAGGAATTGACTTCTCCTATTACATTTTTAGAAAAACTTGGATGTATGACTTTTCTGGATTAGATGAGGCATGGTTTTGTGAGAAAGAAAGAGTGATGAAGTAAACATAAGGTATCTTTTCTCTTCCAGCAACAGAGTAGTGCATGCTGATGGGCCTTCTCAGTGTTGACATAGTAGATATGGGACCATACTTACCAAAAATCAAGGCAGTTGATGTCACAAATCAGTTCAGTTGAGTCGCTCAGTTGTGTCCGACTCTGCGATCCCATGGATTGCGGCATGCCAGGCTTCCCTGTCCATCACCAATTCCCGGAACTTGCTCAAACTATGTCCATCAAATCAGTGATGCCATCCAACCATCTCATCCTCTGTCGTCCTCTTCTCCTCCTGCCTTCAATCTTTCCCAGCATCAGGGTCTTTTCAAATGAGTCAGTTCTTCGCATCAGGTGTCCAAAGTAATGGAGTTTCAGCTTCAGCATCAGACCTTCCAATGAATATTCAGGACAGATTTCCTTTAGTATGGACTGGTTGGATCTCCTTGCAGTCCAAGGGACTCTCAAGAATCTTCTCCAACACCACAGTTCAAAAGTATCAGTTCTTCAGCGCTCAGCCTTCTTTACAGTCCAACTCTCACATCCATACATGACCACTGGAAAAACCATAGTTTTGACTAGACGGACCTTTGTTGTCAAAAATAGAAGTGTTAAATTTGTGCCGAAAGTGACTCAGAGTCCTTGAAATTTGGACTGACTCAGAGTATTCAGGGGATAGATACAGACACACGCACACACATATGTAAATATAGGTAGGTAGTTTTTTCAAAGGCTTTATATTAATCAATATAATTAATGGAGATATCATTCCCTGGAGAAGGGAAAGACTACCCGCCCCAGTATTCTGACCTGGAGAATTCCATGGACTGTATAGTCCATGGGGTCGCAAAGAGTCAGCGACGACTGAGTGACTTTGACTTTCATATTAATCAAATCATAATATCCACTCTGAGACGGTGCGCATACACACCGATGTACATACACACGCACCTTCATGTCTTTTCTCACGTACAAATTTGAAAGGGGACATTTGGTATCCCCAAAGAAAACTCTGAAGCGCAGGTGGAAAGCGCTGTCCCAGCTCCAGCCCCTCTGGCCCTGCTGCTCAGCCCCCCCTCCCCCAGCATGTCCTCCCCTCTGGCCTTGAAGCCCTTTCCTGTCTGGTTCGTGGGAGGCTGTTGTGGGTTAACTCGTGGCCCAGCAGCAGCTGGCAGCAGAAGGTGACTGCGCTCCTTCGACAGCGCCGAGGCGCATTTTAATCACCAGGAGCGTATGCATGGTTGGGATATGTTTTTTTGGTGTGCAGCCTACATCTAGTCTAAATGCTAATTATGAGAATAGCTTCAGCAAGGCACTTATGCCTGATTTGACTCAGGGAAAAAAAAAAAAAAAGACGATGGCCTATGCATCTTTCTTAACAGGCAAGTTCACTTTTCTTCCCTAGGGATCTTTCAGAAGGGAGGGAAGGCTCGCAGGCAAATTGCTAGGTGATTAGGCTTGAACATCACCGCCAGCTCCCCGAAGACACTTGCGTTCACAGGAGTCTTTCTTTGTGGTGGAAACGCACTCTCCCTCATAGTACGAGGACGGGGAGAGGGAATAAAGGGGCCCGTGGGCGTGAACATCAAGCCGGAAGGAATTTGGAATTACAAACGGTCCTTATAGAGGAAGAGATTACAAAGCAAAGGCGCATGTCTGGGGCCCTCACCCCTCAGAGCTAGTCAGGAGCTGTCAGTCCCGAGATCCATTGTGAAAATTGCTACATTCTTACACGCCTTCTTCCACTTTGCAAAATTTGTTGTTGTCCTATGGGAACCAGACACGGCCGAGGCATGTTAGTATCCCAATCCGAGACTGCGTATAGATCCCTGAGTACCTGGTCAGGTGCAGGACGCATAGTTCAGGCCTCAGTAAATTTAGCTGAATGAATGAAAATCCTGATTTACTCTTAACCCGATGTTGGTTGGCGGTCCCTGGTGAATGATGGTTGGTGAATGTCCTGATGACAGAAGAGGTTAGAGTACCTGAGGCCAACACAAAACACAGTATGCTGTGTTTTCTACATAAAAATGCCTGACACCTCAGGATTCCAAAGACTGTATATTGTTTTACTCACTGCAGTCATCTCTTTTTGCGTTGAAAATCATAAATATTGGTTGTAAATGTATTGAATGGTTAAAGCTGTAAGTCAAACCCATCGGAGTCTTTACTTCTGTATGTACCAAGATTTCCAAGCCTTTGACACTGGCCCTTTGCTTTTAAGTAAAATTACAACCAGAAGAATCAGAGATCAGAACAATTTTAGAAGAAGCATGGTATGGTGAAAAGACACACCTGTGTTTCTGACAGCCTCGCTATTAGAATGCCTACTTTGACTTTTGACTCCTTTTCTGCCGCTTGCTACTTATATGGCCTTGAATTACTTAATCATTGACCTCCCTGGGCCTCAATTTCCCCATCTGTAAAATGGGGTAGTATTGTAGATTTGAGGGAGGGTCAGTGTGCAGCACCCAGCCCAGTGGGTAGTCTGGACTAAGCGCTCAGCAAAGTAGTGTTTCAAAAAGCTCATCCCTTGGCCTGAAACACAGCCGTGCTGTGTGTCTGATGGGGAAGAGCCTGATTACAGCTCACGGGGTGGAATTGTTCAGCATGCACGCTTCACAGACAGCCTCTTAGCAGCACGGGAAGAGGCGGGCTCTCAGCCTTTGCTGCTGGCTTTGGTCAAGTCACTGCCCTTCTCTGACCTTAGTTTCATCATCTGAGAAGTAAAGGGACAGAGTTCCCTTCCAGCTGTGAAGTTGTAGGTACAAATGAAAAACCCTCACCGAGCTGTCTCCCAGTGGCCTGGGTGTTCCTGGAGGGTGCAGATTTGGCCTGGTCTTCCTTCTCTGCAGAGCACCCAGCATATAAGGTTTCCTCGGTGAATGTGCAAAGAGTGAGTTTATGGAACAGCCTAAAGTTGGAGATGTATAGTCTTCATCTTCAGCCCGCCAGCTCTAAGCTTGACTTCTAGGATGCTGAGAGCTGCCCTTGGTGATTTTCAGGGTAATACTTCTTGCCACAGATGAGCAGGTGGCCAGTGGTTGATGTGTCTGAGGCAGGAAGGGACATTCGCAGCGCCCTGGCTTCAGGGTCTTGGTCTCCCTGCCTCTCAAGGGGATGGACAGCAGTTAGATTAGCTGTGTAAAGCCTATCAGATGTACCACCTCACCTTATGAGCGAGGCACCAGATTAAGTGGCTTTTTTTAGCAGAAGAAAACTGAGCACAGAAGGGACACAGTGATGGGCTTGAGATCCCATACCAGACCGGGGGCAGAACTGGGGTTAGAGTGCACATGTCCGGGCTCCCATGCAGCTCTGCAGACTTGAGTCCTTGGAGCCTTAGTGGTGCTTTGTGACCTTCCGCCACCACGGGCAGGTGGGCTGGACTAGACGCTTCAGACTTGACGGTTCAGCTTGTATCTGTTTACACGTGAGACTGCTCGGTAAGTAGTGTCTGAACGTAGGATACCTTGTTCAAAAGAGGTGTTCTGATCACTAAACCAAACGTCTTCCCGGCTAAAGAGGTGATTTCTATCCAGAAAGAAGCTTTAGCTCATTTTCCCCCCTTTCTCTCTCTCCCCTTTCTCACCGCAGGTTAACTGTAATGGCTTCACAATCGAAGATGAAGAACTTTCTCATTTGGGATCAGCAATATTTCCTGAGTAGGCTGAGTGTGACTTCATCTCTTTCCTTTTTACTTATTTAACACTGAATTTTTATTTTAATTTCCAATAACCTCCCTAGCTGCATGTGGCAGACATGAAACTCTGAGTGAATTAAATCCCCTTTTTAATTCTGCCAGATTTCAAAATATTTCCCCTGCATTTAAGGATCTGAAGGTAGTAGTTAAGAGAACAGTTGCTTGTTAAGTCCTGCTAGGTAGAGAGCTGTTATTAAAGAATATTTCAGAGTGCGCATAGAAGAAACAACCCAGGCCCTGCTGAGAAATTTGCTTTTTTGCATAGCTGTGGTTCTGGAAATCTTTGGGTTTCTTTCACTCAAAGGAAAACATTAATTGCCGGGAATTGACTGTAGACGTACGTAGGGACTATATAAGCTCCTTCCCTATCTGTCCTTTTTTGAAATATACCAGTATAGAAACAGCACATTTTGGAGGGACAGTATGCTAAAGTAGTGAACTAGGGATAAATTTCACAGACCTATAGGATTTTTCTTAACCTCAGGAATATACAAGTAATTCAAGAAAGTCAGTTGACCAGTGGAAATCATTACAGCTCTGACTTTAACATTACAGCTCTGCCAAGCATGGCTTTGCCGTTATCTGTTTAAAGGACAGGATAGTCTCCTGATACATCAGCCCCAAACATCAAGCCCTGGCTTCACAGATGGAGCAAAGGAGAGCTTCCAGCACCCCCTATCTGAGTCCATCCACACTGGAGATTAGTTTGGTCTAGAGTGATGTTGCTTAATATAAACTACAGGCACCTCTGCCTCTAGGTTGGAGCAGTTGCAGGAAACCCTTAACACCCACGCATTGGCCATGGATGGCACCTGAAGCCTACATGTCTGTCATACCCAGCTCCATGCATCATATGGGTCCAAAAGAGAAAACTCTGTTAGGGGCATGTCTCTTGAGAAGCTACACAGGCTTTCTCGAACCAGAGAAACAAACAGTGTATTCCCGTCATATTACTGTTTCTATGGGCAAAATTGTCTGCATTTAGATTTCCGACAGTGAGGGAAGAAATGGTTTCAGGAGAGGTTCTTTAGGACTTTTGCCCTTGAGAAAAGGAAGGAGAATAGAGAAAGGTGACTAGACCTCTTTAGACGGCTTGCGTTGACTACTTCAGCCCTGAAACGAGCCCTAGAATGTCTTCTCTTGTATCTGAAAGAGTGAAAACCAGGCTCAGCATGGTGGTGTGTGAGGCTTCACCCCAGCAGCTGCCACGAGAACACGGCACCCAGAACATGAGTTAGGTCAGGTCTTCTGCCTTCAGGCAGCTCCCCTGCCTTCATGAGAAAGATAGCCAGCGGTCTATTTTGAGCTTGGTTACTTAATACTTCTTCCCTGGTGGCTCAGAGGTAAAGAATCCACCTGCCAATGCAGGAGTTTGATCCCTGGGTCAGAAAGATCCCCTGGAAAAGGAAAAGGCAACCCACTCCAGTACTCTTGCCTGGGAAATCCCATGGGCAGAGGAGCCTGGTAGGTCGCAAAGAGTCAGACATGGCTGAGCGACTAAACACCAACAACAAAGTGTTGAGAACAGTGTCTGGGGCATTTGTTTATTTCCTAGGGCCTGATTCCCTGTGCATGACTTGCCAGGGAGCCAGGTGGGCCAGGAAGGAGGGTGGAGATGACCTTTCCCGCAGACAAGACAGGAAACCCCTGAACGTCCGGCCCCAGGCCAGCCCCACCCTTCATCGAAACTTCTAGCAGTGGCTTCCCCAGACACAGCAACCTGGGGCGGTTCTTCTGCACCGTTTCCAACCTCTCGCTTTTTTTTATCTTCACGGAGCAAACAGGAGAATGGGTTCTGGTCGTGGAGGGTCCATGCAGGTGACCCCGGCCACCAGAGCCGCTGTACATGTGGATCTGAGTGCCCCTCTGAGTCCCAGTTTCCAGTTTTAATTGGGGGGGAAAAATTCCTTTTGCTGAGAATCATATCAACATTGTGATTTCAAAGGCAGCGTTTTCAGAGATCAAGCACTCTTCCCCTGTAGTTTAGAAATTTCTGTTCTCAGAACTTTGACCTTGATATAACCAGAAAGCTCAAAGCCCTCGCGTAGGCGACTGTCTATCCCCACTGTCCCTTGTAAAGCGACCCGCGAGCAGCAGGAGCGACTGATGGCCCAATTTTCTGGATGAGGAGATGGAGGTTGCAGAGAGTCAGACGGGCCCCTCCGGGTCTCTCGGGGGATCCCACACCCTCACTCAGGAAGCTGGCGTCTCCCCTGGTGGTGATTTCTCAACATCTGAAGACAGCATGTTAAAAGTCATCCTCTGATATAAAACCTGCTTGGCAACGACAGCCTGTTTGTCTTGCACAGTGCCCAGTGGAGGAGCAGTCCACTGGGGGTGTTGAGTTTTGAGTCCTGCATCTAACAGGAAGGCATTTGTTGTCACTCTTTATTATGTGTTTTTATTTTTTCTTCGTTTTTGGCTTAGATATCACTGTTTTGCTTTGCAGATTTCACTTTTCACTATTGCTCCAATTTAAGATGTTAGATCTTGTTATAAATGCATGCAGAACAGCCCCTTAGACCAGCTCTTAGTTTTTTGTTTTTTTTTTAATGTCCTGCAAAGACACAGTTTCCATAACTTAGCAAGTAAGTGGCCAAGGAGTTAGCTGAACAGTCCATCTGCCTCCTGAGAATGTTGGGTTTTCTCTTCTGATTGACAGTGTTGCACTGATGAATCATAGTTGTTGCCCCAATGTCATTGTGACCTACAAGGGGACCCTGGCCGAAGTCAGAGCTGTGCAGGAAATCCACCCGGGCGAGGAGGTGAGTGTGTGGCTGAGGGTGGCTGTGGCGGTGGGTACCGTCCTCGGGTCCTCCGGGTTCAGGATCAGACCTGTGGCGTGGAGTCCACACTTTTCGCTCCCGTTGGGTGCTCAGCGTGTCCACCTGTGCAAGTGTTAGCCGCTCAGTTGTGTCTGACTCTTTGTGATTCCATGGACTGTAGCCCACCAGCCTCCTCTGTCCATGGCATTCTCTGCCAAGAATACTGGAGTCGGTTGCCATGCCCTTCTCCAAGGGATCTTCCCCACCCAGGGATTGAACCCAGATGTCTCTTACATCTCCTGCATTGGCAGGTGGGTTCTTTACCACTAGTGCCACCTGGGAAGCTGTGGCCAAAGGGAGGGGGGAACAAGGAAGATTAAATTCGAATAAAGTTCCTCACAAAGATCTACAGAGATTTATAGAGAAACGAGACTGCCAAAATAACCATGATGAAATCTTAGAGGCTCTGAGTTCCCACTTCCAAATAATGGAGTTCACTTTTGATTCGTGAATTTCGGCCTGTTTTTCTTCCCCCCCAAAGAGCAAAGCAACCCAGCAGTAGCTAATGAGTTACAGCCCCAAATGACACATGGTGCGTTCACATCACATCCCCTGCACCTCTGCCCTTGGGACAGTTCCCTTCCTGGGGATGGAATTCAGATGGGGTGGGGAGAGGCAGTCTGTGGTCAGGGCCACCACGAGCTGCCCTCCCCAGCCTCAGGGTAGGGGGCGAGCCTGCTCAGCGATTCCCTTCTGTCCTGTGCCATGTGGTTCCACAACCACCGCGTCAGGTGTCTCCCCTTGAGAACGCTGACCAGCCCTTACCAGATGTATGCTGCTGCTGCTAAGTCGCTTCAGTCGTGTCCGACTCTGTGCGACCCCATAGATGGCAGCCCACCAGGCTCCCCCATCCCTGGGATTCTCCAGGCAAGAACACCGGAGTGGGTTGCCATTTCTTTCGCCAGTGCATGAAAGTGAAAAGTGAAAGTGAAGTCGCTCAGTTGTGTCCGACTCTTAGCGACTCCATGGACTGCAGCCCACCAGGCTCCTCTGTCCATGGGATTTTTCAAGCAAGAGTACTGGAGTGGGGTGCCATTGCCTTCTCCGACCAGATGTATACAATACGTTCTTAAATCCTGATGTCCATAACAAGACACTTGGATTTTTAGGCAATGTAATCACTTTAAATACATTTCATTTAAAATAATTTGGGTTGGGAAGATCCCCTGGAGAAGGCAATGGCTACCCACTCCAGTATTCTTGCCTGGAGAATTCCATGGACCAAGGAGCCTGACTGGGCTACAGTCCATGGGGCCACAAAGAGATGGACGTGACTGAGTGACTAACACTACCGCTATTTTTTTAAGTTACATGCCTGGATATTTAGAATCTTTTCAATATGATTAGTGTGGCAAAATGATCAAAGGCTCCATTTCTCTGGGTGGTGTTCAATAAGCCACAGCTGAACTGGGACTGCAGGTCCCATGTACAGATCAGACTTGCCATCCTGTAGGAAATGCGTCCTGCAGGGGGCACCCTGTTGACGACCCGGGTGTCTCAGTTTATGAATGTCTTGTGGAGGCTGCCCCAGCACCTCTTGTTAAAACAGCCGACACCCGTCAGCCAGAACCTAAGTCCCCAGGCCCCCGCTCCTGGACTGCCTGGAGCACGTTGTCACCTGCCCTGGCTGTGTCTGGACCACGAGCGGTGATGCTGAGCGGCCTCTGTCGCCCTCTTCTGGGCCCTTCTGTCTGTTGCACCCCATGCCCATCAGTCATTTCGAAGCACTGAGGGCTCTGGCCACCGGGCAGGACAGGCCTCCTTCCTGTGATTTTGCATGGCACCCCTCTCCAGTACTCTTGCCTGGAAAATCCCATGGATGGAGAAGCCTGGAAGGCTGCAGTCCATGGGGTCGCTGAGGGTCGGACAATACTGAGTGACTTCTCTTTCACTTTTCACTTTCATGCATTGGAGAAGGAAATGGCAACCCACTCCAGTGTTCTTGCCTGGAAAATCCTGGGGACGGGGGAGCCTGGTGGACTGCCATCTATGAGGTCGCACAGAGTCGGATACGACTGAAGTGACTTAGCAGCAGCAGCAGCAGCAGCAGCAGCTGTCACCCATCAGAAATTCACCCTCCGCATTTGGGGGGGAGTTGCTGCTTTGGGGGTGACCTGCCCTTCAAATGGGAGGAAGCCATTTGCTGGGGTGTCCAATGAGCACCAATGGGTGTCCGTTTCTGCCCTCCAGGCTGGGGAGAGCTCAGGGCACCTGTGAGCACCCAGCTCGTGTGGGTCCCCCACCCCGGCCTGCCTGCCAGCACCCGAGGTGACTGGCACAGTGACGGCTGTGGGACACCCATCTGTTCCGTCAGACGTTTGCCTGATGATGTGGGATGAGCCGCCAGTGCTGTCCCAATGAGTAGATAATGGGCAGTTAAATGCCGGCCTCCTCCATATGCTCCAGGTCTCAGTTATAGAGACTGTTAGGAAAAAGCAAGGACAGGCGGACTTGATGAGCCCAAAGGTACGACTTTTCCAGGTTTTCCGGCCTGGCTGGGTAAGGCAGCAGCGGGCTGGTGGCCTAGGAGCTGTGCCCTCCTGCACTGACCTGTCCCAGCCTGCTGATCTGACTTCCTGCTCCATCGCCAGCTGGTGGCAGGATAAAGGGAAGTGTGTGTGTGTGTGTGTGTGTGTGTGTGTGTGTGTGTCCACATATGCACATTCATGCTTCCCCACCAGCCACCCAGCAGTGCATGTGAGCCATCCCAGGTCGTGAGATAAAAGACGCCTAACAAAGGCCAAGCGGAGACAGCGCAGGCCCCATCCCAAGGCCAAGCAGACTCTTTGCTGATGGTGCCCTTTGCTTCCCTTCCACAAGGGCATCCACTGCTGGGCCAAAGACTAGCTCACTCTCTGCGGAGGAGGGAGTCAGGGCTGCTCTGAATCCTCCAACTTACCACTTTAGGGACCCTTTGATTCTGTAAGAGGAGGTGGACAACACTAGTGGCACCAGTTGAAGGAATTCAGTGTGTTAGGGTGAAGATTGTATGCTGAGCTGTGGCCCTCCTCACAGCCACCATCAGGAGTGTCTGCAGAGCCAAACAGGGAGGACACAGCGTGAGCTGGCCTGTGGCAAACCAACTTTTCAGATTCCCTTATATTTTTATCGGGCTTCTCTGGTGTCTCAGACGATAAAGAATCTGCCTGCAATGTAGGAGACCGGGATTCAATCCCTAGGTCCTGGAGAAGGAAATGGCAACCCACTCCAGTGTTCTTGCCTGGAGAATTCCATGGACAGGGGAGCCTGGTAGGTGGCAGTTCTTGGGGTCACAAAGAGTCCAGACATGACTGAGCAACTAATGCTTTCATTTTTTCACTTTAGGTTTTTACCAGCTACATTGACCTCCTGTACCCAACGGAAGATAGGAATGACCGGTTAAGAGATTCTTATTTCTTCACCTGTGAATGCCAGGAGTGTACCACCAAAGACAAGGTCAGCACCTTCTCCCAGCACAGATGCTGACTCAGCTCTCTCTCGGGACCTTTCTGCCAAGCGAGCACCCCTGCCTGAGTTGGGCGTCTCCTCCTTGTGTTTTTGAGCCTTTAAACCTGCTTTACTAGCACAGCCCAGGGGATCCAGTCAGACCAGGTCTCTGTTCCAACTTGATTCTCAGAGCTGATGAAAACATTTCCATCACATTGTACAAAGAAGAGAAGAATTCACCAAATTGCTATTTCTTTAAAAGAAATGGATGCTCCAAAGAGAGGGGAGGGAGAAAGATGAGCAGCGAGGTCCACCCACAAGGGGGTGGACAGCATTCTCCAGCATTCCCACTTCTTCACCAGACTCCACAGAATTTTCTCGGACATCGCCCAGGTTACCTTGTCAGTGCCTCCCCTCCTTATTTTATTCCCTTGACTTCATAGATGTGTGAAGACATATTTGCCCACAGCAAACATCGAGGCAGGTGTCCTGCCTCGATAAGAAGCACCTCAAAAATGAGTAGTTTTGTCTTTCTGTGGGTAGGTAATGAATATCGAACTTTCCCGCTGCCTGATTCCCTTTCATTCTTTCGTAACCTTAGAAGGGGCAAGCCTGTACCTCTGGGTGGGGAAATGTTCTATTTGAGAGATTCACCCATCAGTATGGTTTCCATGGGAAGTAACCTATGGCCATTTCCCTCAGGATAAGGCCAAGGTGGAAATTCGGAAGCTGAACGACCCCCCGAAGGCAGAAACCATCCGCGACATGGTCAGATACGCACGCAATGTCATTGAGGAGTTCCGGCGAGCCAAGCACTACAAATATATCCTTCTCAACCTTCCCGGTCTTACAGGGGGCACCGTTGGCGAGCTGGGCACCGGAAGCAGGAGAAGGGTGGGTTTCTGAGTATTGAAGGCAAGCCGTTTCCTATCAAAGGATGGCCAGGGTGAAGACTTACTGGCCATCCACGACCTGTAGTCAGCTGCGTCAGTGTTTCACAACGTTGCCCTTATTTTTTATTTTATTTTTTTTCGTTGCCCTTATTTTTCTTTGTTGGACTAGTTTGCTCAGGAGCTCATCCTGGTGGGTGGCTTTTATTTTCTAAAAGTGGAGAACAGTTCCTTGAAGACCCTTACTGATCGAGTATCTTCCTTTGGGCAAGGCACCTTATTGAGGGTTTTGCTGTGTAACAGGTGGAAACAGGCTTATAGGTAGCAGGTCATTTGCCCAGGGCACGCTGTTCAGCAGGGCAAGATTTTGCCCCAGGTTTGCCAGCACAATCCATATTTTTAACCACCATATTATAGCGTTTTCTTGGATAGATTTGTACTGAAGAAAGGAAACCAGTGAAAGGGAATTAAAGAAAGGCATTTTTTTTTCCTGAGCGTAAGAAAGAACTTTCCTGTGTTGGAGAACGCTTCCTTAAGAGCTTTAGCAAAAGTTCCCAGCTTGGGTGAGGATTTAGATTTAACCAGAAGATTGAAGAATTTTTTTATTCTAATCAACATTGTTCACAGCTGAAGGAAGGCTGTGTTCCCTGTGGCTAAAATTCTTTAGTTGTGTTTAACAGCTGAGGTCTTCCGTTTTTCCTAGGTTTTTTTTTCCTTCCAGAAAAATATGAGTCCTTTCACTTGCTTGCCTTTCTGTAATTTACTTTTTCAGAGGGTGTAGCTGGGGGTGGAGTGGGCAAAACAGTAACTCCTTGCCCCATTTCCGCTGCTCCCCGCCCCCCATCCCCCTCCCCCCGCCCCCCTCCCCCCCCCCGCCCCCTCCCTGCCCCCCGCCCTTGGGAAGCGTCCTCGTGAACTGCCAGGCCGGTTGGTTCCTTGACTCCACAGCACCCCCTAGTGAGCTGCTGGAGATCTGCGAGCTCAGCCAGGAGAAGATGAGCTGCGTGTTCGAGGACACTAACGTGTACATGCTGCACATGATGTACCAGGCCATGGGCGTCTGCTTGTACATGCAGGACTGGGAGGGAGCCCTGCGGTACGGGCAGAAAATCATCCAGCCCTACAGGTGATTGCACGGGCTCTTCCCATTAGCGTAGCTTGGAGTAGAGTTGGGTGGTTTGGAATGCGCCCGTTGGCCGTCCCGTGTCTTCACACTGCCATGTTGGAGCGGGCCGGGAGCAGCTTTCTCTCCTCTCCATGACATCTGCAGGTGCAGGCTCAGGGTGCCTCCCCTGGGCCCAGCCTGTGCCCTCCACCACCCGGAAGAGACACCCAGGGAGGCAGGTTGAGGTGACAGCGGGTGAGGGGAGGGCTGGGGCAGGATCCCTCCTAGGACCCGTCCAGGATGCACTGTTCACTGGAGTTAATTCAGACCAGTGTGGAAAAGCCACCGGCTGGTTTCTCCTCCTTGCTGTGCCTTTTAAGTTAAATGGCTCTGAGTAGTTGGTTAGCGGTGGCCTCAGAAACGCTCTTTTGTTTTCCATCTCCTTCTTTTGCTTTTTTAAAAGTGCAGCCTCAGTTTGCACCAGCTTCTCTGGTGGCTCAGGTGGAAAAGAATCCACCTGCAGTGCGGGAGAATTGGGTTCGACCTGTAGGTTGGGAAGATCCCCTGGAGGAGGGCATGGCAACCCACTCCAGTATTGTTGCCTAGAGAATCTCAATGACAGAGGAGCCTGGAGGGCTATACAGTCTGTGGGGTCGCAGAGTCAGACACAACTGAGTGACTTTCACTCACTCACTCAGTTTGCAAATAAGGAAACTCTGGGACTGCTGGTTGCAGTTATTTAATATTCTCCCGTAGATTTGATTAAAGTAAGTTGGATTTTAACCTGTAATAATAATGAATGTAAATCATGGGAACGTTTCCTGTCGAGAGGGTTAGGAAGGTTAATAAACCTTAAAGTGGGTGACAGGAGGCGGCTCTGACTAGCTGCTTCAGGGCCAGGCTGACCTAGATCAGATCACTGGGGTGCTTGTTAAACATATTTCTGTTAAATGTCACAGAGTCTCTTCAAGACCAAGCGGCTTCGAGTCTCTTGGCATCGCACCTGAAATCTCTGTGTGTCAGGCACCCGGGTGCTTTTGCTTAGTCCTCAGTACTCCTTCAGGTTCTAAGATCAGGGCTGTAACCTGTGTCTAATCTGAATCTCCACTAACCACTTGGTCCTCCACTTACCCCACAGTGCCGTGATTAGCCAGCAGGGGGAGCCCACGGGGCAGCCAGCTCCTAAAATCTGCTTCTAGAAGCAGAATTTGATCCTGTGGGGATAATCTCACAACCTGTCCTTCCTGAGATGGGTGAGGAAGTCCATGCACACTTCCCCCCTTGAGATCTGTACGGGGAGAGAGAACGTGCATGAATCTTGGCCTTGTGGTTGCTCTCCCAGCAGGGCTTGCCATGCTCCACCCTTTATTAGCTTTAGGGAGGCCCTTTGGGGAGGCCCAGCACTGCCTTCCCTGAGTCACTGTGCCGTGCTTAGTGGCTCAGTTGTGTCTGACTCTTTGCAACCCCATGGACTGCAGCCCACCAGGCTCCTCTGTCTATGGAATTCTCTAGACAAGAATACTGGAGAGGGTTGTCATTCCCTTCTCCAGGGGATCTTCCCAATCTAGGGATCAAAGCCAGGTCTCCTGCATTGCAGGTGGATTCTTTACTGTCTGAGCCATCAGGGAAGGCCAGGAATACTGGACTGGGTAGCCTATCCCTTCTCCAGGGGATCTTCCCAACCCAGGAATCCCACCAGGGTCTCCTGCATTGCAGGCAGATTCTTTACCAACTGAGCTACCAGGGAAGAATTTGATACTGTGGGCATCCCCAGGGATTCCACATGCCTGGGAATACAGCGTGAATGTGTCTATGGACTTTGAGGACACAGCAGGTAAAACAGACCAGCCTGTAAACAAACACCTCCAGCTCCTACCTCCCCACCCCCAAAAGCCTCTTGGGCTCTTCATAGGGAGATGGCTCTTTCCTAGGCAGGCCTATCAGCCAGCCTTCAGTTGAAACCAGAAAGAGAAGACCTCTTGTATACAAAGCCCTCTCTTGGACAGTGGAGAAAAGAAGTAGGAAGTATGACTTTAGAGAGCTTATAATTTTGCTAAACCAAATGACATCATAGAGTGTGACAGAAAGCTGAGATCTTGATTCACTGGTGTGTATGTATCTTTAAGGATACTGTCTTTTTAACGTGACGGCATATTCATAAAGAGGGAATTTACCTTTTTATTTTTTTGCTGTGCTGGGTCTTCATTGCGGTGTGCAAGCTTTCTGTAGTTGTGGCATGCGGGTTCTCTAGTTGAGGCACACAAGCTTAGCTGCCCCAAGACATGTGGGATGTTTCTTCCCCGACCAGGGATCAAACCTGCGTCCCATGTGTTGGAAGGTAGATTCCTAACCACTGGACCATCAGGAAGTCCCAGGAATTTATTTTAAAAGACGTTTTTCCCAATGCCTGCAGCAGGTGCACGTAAAACAAAAATCTGAGGCTAGGATTGAATTTTGTGTTTATTTGTGTCTTTATGTAGGCTCTCCCCTGTAGATTTTATGTGGTTTTTCAGAAGCACACAAACTGCATAAAAGGAAGTGCATCCACAATGAGCAGGCAGGGTTGAACCATCCATGTCTTCCACCCAGCCCCTGCCAGGGTCTGGAGGAGCCTGGCTGCTGTGGACAGTGCAGCCATCAGCTGGGCAGCCACAGGCTCACTGTGTCAGGCCTGTGGACCCTCGGAAGCTGTGACAAGGGGGCCTGTTGTCTTCTCTTTTTCCAGTAAGCACTACCCTCTGTACTCCCTCAATGTGGCCTCCATGTGGCTGAAGCTAGGAAGACTGTACATGGGCCTGGAGAACAAAGCGGCTGGGGAGAGAGCCCTGAAGAAGGTGTGTGTGTGATGCAACTGGGCTGCCCAGTGCCTTGCACTTCCTTTCCTTGCACTTCCCTTCCTGCGGGACGTGGGTGACTGATAGAGCCACAGAGAATGATCAGCCATGGGCCACCCTCTGGCCATAGGAACGGGCAAAGGTGGGTTTGCAGGCAGCAGGGGACGAAGTAATTGCGCCTTTGGCAAGTTTGCGTCCTGACCCTCCTTTTGAGAAAGGTACGTCCACATTGTGGCTACAGGCTCACAGCTGTGAAGGGGGTACTGCCCTTGTGCCCTGGGAAGCCTTGGAAGTGCTGAATATGACCATGCTAAGAGGCCAGCATTATTAAAATGTCTTTTCTGATCCACTATAACAGATAAAAAGGAAAAAAAAAAGGCCAAGGATAGGTCAGAAGACTGTGGTGAAGGAATTCTCCAAATTTCTGCTCTTCAGGGTTTATAGATTCATGATGCCCAATTGTGGTAAAGTCAAGGCATTTGGGCCTGGAGAGGCCCTCAGTGTGAGTATTGTGCTTTTTAAAGTGAACCTAATAATCATTGACAGTGTTCACTGAGTCTGGTTACATGCCAGGACCTTCATGTGGTCCTTTTCTTTTAATTCTCAAAAAAAAAAAAAAAAATGAGACAGGCTTTCCCAGTGAATAAATTGAGATGCAAGCAGGTTAAGTAATTTGTTGAGGGTACATGGTGAGGTTCTCATTCAAACTGGGGTCTTTCCAAGTTGAAAGCTTCAAGTCTACCCACTCATGCCGGGACAAACACGCAGGGAGAACCAAGACTCTGGGCGTGGTGTTTGCCAGCTGCCCTGTGCCCAGTGGGTGAGAGCGCTGGGCCGTGCCTCTTTCCTTACAGAAGCACAGTCACTGTCCTTTCTATGGATGTCAATAGCTGATGAAATACAATCGTTGGGACAGTCGTTATTTATGGAGAAGCCCAAAGTTGATCAACTATAACCTTTGGGACAGTCTCTTTGTACCACTAAGAGAAACACCTTAGGGTCATGGACTAGGCCTGGATGCCAAACCCTCCAGATTGCCCAAACCTCCCCAGTATACTATACAGGAAGATGGAATACGGTCCCACATGGTGGACGGAAGTGCCAGGGCCCACCCAGCCTGGACGTGGGAGTTAAGGATCAAATATTCTGGTTTTGAACCACGGAATTGGTTTGTCTAAGACAACGTTTATTGCCTCGGTGAGGTTGGAGGAACATTAAGCAGTTAGGTCTCAGTTGCAGAGTAAGTAAACTGATTGCAGATCCCTGAAGGATAGAGTGGATCTGAGGAAGGAACGCATGTCCTGAGGTGAATGCAGGGAGTGAGGAGAGACATTTAAGTCACACAGTTCCTGAAGACCTGCACTCCCGCTGGTCTGAGACCTAGGAAGAGAATAGGAACAGAAAGGAAGGCTGGTCAACAGTCACAAGCTGCCAAAAATTCCCTGTTTGAGGGAATGGGAATGATTTAAGTGTTTCTATCTGTGAATAATACCTTTGAACACAGAAAAGCAAGATAAATTATTATGGATTACATTGGATATGTAATTCCTATATGCCAGACACTGTTCTAAACACTTGATGTATATCAACAACTCTGAGAGGGCGGTATTGCTCCTGTTTCATTATTACAGATGAGGAAACTGAGGCACAGAGTGGTTAAGTAAATTGCCCAAGGTCACACAGCTAGGAAGGATGGAGCCACCACACTCTCATTGGAAAGAAATCTTATTAAATATATTCTCTCTGGACTCCTCATGCCTATTTTTAGGTTTTTTTAAGAATACATAAAAAGACGTCAGCATACACTTTTCGAAAGGGAAAAATGATTTAGTCGTGTCTTACGCATTAGTGATATGAACTAAAATCAGAAAGGTTTGTCCCTAAATCATTTCTCTATCATTTCTTCAGTTACTGAAGAATGTTTTCCTCAACAGTAGAGACTGGGTGACTAGATATGAGACAATCTTGTCTTTTTCCTTTTTTTTTTTTAAAAAGCCAGAGGCTCTGACAGCCACTTAGTATCCTGCACTGTCAAGCAGAGAAGTCTAGCCTGAATTAAAGTCAGCCTAGGGGAGGGACGGGGCTGGCTTCAAACTCTCAACCCCTGTTCCTCTCTCTCCTAGGCCATCGCCATCATGGAAGTAGCTCATGGCAAAGACCATCCGTACATTTCTGAGATCAAACAGGAAATTGAAAGCCACTGAAACTATGCCGACATTTTAGTTTTTATTTAAATCCTAGTGCAGAAACCTTCAAGGAGTTGACTATTTCAGATCATTGACGTCACGCCAGCATTTCTGTAAACTCACTGAATGAAAACATGACTTGCACTTAAACCTTGCACATGGACATTGATCTTAATCTTTGACCTAAAATATCAAATTCAGTTTTGAATTCTTCCCCCCCCCACCACCCCAAGAGATAATGGCATGGTTTCATATATTATACTTTGGACAGATTGTGTCCGAAGATTTAAAACTGTAGTTATTTTTCCCTTCACGACTACTGTAATGTCCTGAGCAAACATGAATGATGAAAGAGAATAAAAAACATAATAGGATTTGAAGTTTGTGTTTTCCTCTGTTGGGTGAAAGTGAAAGTCGCTCTGTCATGTTCGATTCTTTGCCACCCCATGGACTGTAGCTTACCAGGCTCCTCTGTGGAATTCTCCAGGCAAGAATACTGGAATGGGTTGCCATTCCCTCCACCAGGGGACCTTCCCGACCAAGAGATCGAGCCCAGGTCTCCCACATTTCAGGTAGATTCTCTACCATCTGAGTAACGAAGGAAGCCCCCTCTGTTGGTTGGGGGAACATCAGAGACCACTAGATGGACAAAGGTCCATCTAGTCAAAGCTATGGTTTTTTCCAGTAGTCATGTACGGATGTGAGAGTTGGACCATAAAGAAGGCTGAGCACTGAAAAATTGATGCTTTTGAACTGTGATGCTGGAGAAGACTCTTGAAAGTCCCTTGGACAGAAATGAGATCAAACCAGTCAATCCCAAAGGAAATCAACCCTGAATATTCATTGGAAAGACTAATGCTGAAGCTGAAGCTTCGATACTTTGGCCACCTGCTGCAAAGACCCGACTCATTGGAAAAAGACCCTGATGCTGGGAAAGACTCAGGGCAGGAAGAGAGGAGGACGACAGCAGGTGAGCTGGTTGGATGGCATCATTGATGCAACGGACATCATGAGTTTGAGCAAACTCTGGGAGATTGTGAAGGACAGGGAAGCCTGGTGTGATGCAGTCCATGGGGTCACAAAGAGTCAGACAAGACTTAGTGACTGAACAACTAGTGTCTTTTTCATTTCAGTTATTGTGTTCTTCATCTCTGGTTTTCTTTGTTCTCTAATTTTTTGTTAAAAACTTGCTCTGTGCATCCATTCTTCCCCCGAGTCCTTTACAGTCATTACCGTGAACGCTTTCGCTGGTAGATTGCCTGTCTCCACTTCACTTTGTTCTGGCATCTTCGTCTGGTTCCTTTGCCTGGAACATCTTCCTCTGCCACCTCATTTTGTCTGAATTGCTGTTTGTATGTTATGTGTATGGTAGCTTTGTTGCGTTTCTCAACCTTGGAGAAGTGGCCCTCTGTAGGAGACGTCCTCTGTTTCCCAGCAGAACAGTCCCCCTCTCGTTGCCCAAGCTGTATGCTCGAGGAGTGCCCCCTAAAAGAGCTGCATGTATCCTTCTTTTGGGGGGCTATGTGGGTGGTCTGGTAAGTTTGGCCCCTAGTCTGGTTGGTTGTCATCCCTGCCTTTTATGGATGCTGCTGGTTAGTGGGGCCTGGTCTTGAGGCAGCTGGCCGTGGAACCCTTGGGGGCCTTGGGGTGGTGCCGGCTCACTGGTGGGCAGAGTCAGGGCCCAGAAGCCGCCAGGGCTGTTGCCTGCCCCCTGGTGGGTGACGCCAGGCCCTGGATTTAGTGCTGGCCTATCGGTAGGCAGAGCTGGGTCCTGGAGTTTGGTTACGGGGCTCGGAGATCCCAGAGCTGTTGTCGGATTGCTGGGAGGGCCAGGGGAGACCCAGTTCCTGGGTCTGGTTACTGGAGACCGTCATTGGAGACCGGTTATTGACACAGTTGGGTGTGGAGTCTGGGTGTCTGAAAGCTTGTGTTGCCCTGCTAGTGGGCAGTGTCAGGGACCGGCTGATTCCAGGGTAGGGTCTGGTCTCTCTTTTGGGTGAACTCATTCCACTGCAGGGTTGTGGTTTTCTTTGGTGTGGTGTCTGCCCCCTGGTGAGTAAGGCTGGTCTAGAGGCTAGAGCAGGGCTGGGGCCTGTCTGCTGGCAGACAGAGGTGGATGCTGGACTCCTGGTGGGCAGGGCCCGTCTAAAGGTGTGTTGAGAGGTGGCTGTGGGCTCAGGAAGCTTCTAGGCAGCCTGTGTACTAATGAATGAGGCTGTGTCACTTCCCCAGTTAGCTGGTTGGCCCGAGGCAGCCCAGCGCTGGCTCCTACAGGCTGTTGGGTGGGGCCCAGTTTGGGCACTAATGCACTGGAGGGAGGATCCCACGATGGCACCTGCCCCAGTGGCCACGTGGTAGAACGCCCCTCAGTATGGCTGCCGCCAGTGTCTATATCTGCAGGATAAGCCACAGCCATCCCTGCCTCTGAAGACCTGCAGGTCAGTTTCGCCCAGGCTCCTATCAAATTGCTGCTTTTTGCTGGGTCCCGAAGTGCGAGAGGTTTTGCGTGCACCCTTGAAGAGTGGAGTCACTGTTTCCCCCAGTCCTGTGGGGCTGCTGAAATTAAGTCCCATGGGCCTTCAAAGCCAAGTGCTCTGGGGGCTTATCTTCCTAGTGCAGAACCCCCAGGCGGGAGAGACTGATGGGGGGCTCAGAGCCCTCACTCCTGTGGGAGAACCACTGCAGTCGAGTTATTTTCCAGTTTGTGGGTCACCCCGGGACCCAGGGAGCGTGGCACTTGATGATGTCCCGAGTCTGCCCCTGCTGCCCCTTCTCGTTGCGGTTCCTTCTCTCGTGTCTTTAGTTGTAGAAGATCTTTGCTGGTGGGTTCCAGCTACCTCATCAGTGGTGGTGCTGCAGACAGTTGTGATTTTGGGGGTGTTTGTGAGAGGAGGGGAGCTGAGGCTCTGAGGATCTCCTGATAGTTCTTTTCAAACACGACGTCGTTTTTCTTTTGAAGACGTATCACTGTCTTGTTGCCACAGTCAGCTTCTACGCAGAATGACCCATGTGTTTAGTGAAGTCTGCTTGCATCTCCTGTCACCCCTTGTGGCTTATGGTGCCTCCCATCTTCATGAGGTGAAACAAGCCAGGACGCCTCTGTGGGTGAGTGACTCCTTGTACAGTAATAGGGTTGAAAAGTGGGTTAGTCGCTGAAGCGGTTATAGTGCCCTGTTTACTCATCAAAGAGACAGAAAAGTGTCCACCCTCATCACCAGGGGCTCCCTGTGAGAGTCTATGGCGGTTGATCGGTTGGCTGAAAATACGGGCCGGGGCTGTGCTCTGCCCAGCTCAATTGTGTCCAGCTCTTTGCAACCCCCTGGACTGCAGCCCACCAGGCTCCTCTGTCCATGGGATTCTCCAGGCAAGAATACTGGAGTGGGTAGCCATGCCCTCCTCCAGCGGACCTTCCCAACCCAGGGATCGAACCCACATCTCTTGTGTCTCCTGCATCGGCGGGCAGATTATTTACCACTGCGCCACCTGGGAAGCCATTTTTAAAGAGATGAGTCATGCTGTTAGTAAACTTGAAAGACAAAAACGAGAATTTGGGTTTTCTATAGCAGCCTCTGCCTGTCTTCTCTCCCTCGACAGATCGGGATGTAAATAAATGACGGTGGGGTGGGGACAGCACATTCTTGGTGTTTAATAAGGGTTATCACTAGCAGTGAGAAAGCTCCATTTCTAGGCTCTTCACACTCCATTTACCTAGCAATTACCCCTTTCAGGTTTTGTTCTAACAATGATGACTTTGGGAAATTTCAAATTAATTCTTCAGCGTGTTAATACAGGAATGAAAAGTGGGTAGAAATAAATGGGCTTTAAAGAAGTTAAGAAGGTTTTTCCCAGGCACATTTGCCTATGAAAATAATCCTAAAAGTGAGCAGATGCTTTCAACTAAGGCAAAACATACAGAGTACAGAAAAGATTCAACTGTTTTCTCTGGAAAAAAAAAAAAAAGTTTATTGCATTTAGAAGTCAATAGATATCTTTTACAAAAAAGGTTAGAATAAAGATCTCACATTTGTAAAGGCACATATGAAACATTTTACAGCAATGACAAGGGCAGTGAGGACGTAAAACAATACACAACTAGGACCAATATCTAAAGACTTTATAAAAACAGATAAGAAACAGTGCAAAAATACTGTCAAAAGTCAGTTTCATACACTTCATAACTGCGTATAAAACTGGCAAGCATAAGCTTATTTACTGATATAAAAAAAGCACATAGAAGAGCATGCATAGATTTATTTAAGGCTTTTAATATTTTCGAGAGAGAGTCTATAAAAGTAAAGTTGACATTTGAATATTAATCACTCCCCAACTCAGGGAATATCCTATAAATGTCTCCCCCTCCCCCTCTCCTTACAACTAACTTGTCGTAATGAGACTGGACTTCCATCTTGCACGGTAGCAAGTGGACACCTCGGGGAGAAGAATGTGTTCTCAGGATCCCAAGTCCCCACTCTGGAATGCATGTCTCACAGCAAGAACTCGATAGGTGGTTAAATGTCCAGGTCAGCCCTTGCCAGCCAGCCAGCCAGCCAGCCAGCCAGCCACGCACGGCTGACAGCCCTGCAGTTCAGTGGTGCTGGATGTCAGAAGGCTTCCATGGACTGACTCAAGAACCTTAAGAACAAACCGGTTTCTACATTAGGGACTTGTCTGGACATCCGAAATGAGGCCTATTAAATGTCAACTGGCTTGAATGATATAAAAACTGACAACATATTAAAGACAGAGACCAAGGAAAACTTCAAAATACTGAATTAAGTAGCACAATTACAGTCCAGTGAAACAAAACAGATTAGCATGTTACTTGATGTAACACAGGTTACATAAGGTTACACATTTAATAGTCATCTGCATATGTAAACCCTTTTTTATCCCATTTACATATATATCCTCAAGCAAGTCAGTTGACTATTGAAGGAACAAAGGACATACACAGGAAATCATCTCTGATGAAGAGTAACCTTACTTTTGAAAGGATAAGTTTGATAGATTTTAAAGATTCCAAACTGGCAAGAAAGTTCAGTCAAAGGAAGTTGCAGTAACATCTTACAGTGTTCACGTGGGGGGCAGAAAATGGCTCTGAATTACAGCTCTCAGTTCCAAGCTGAAGGTATTTATTAGCTAACACTGCAATTCAGGGAGGTGGGCGGCCCCTGAGAAATGCTGAGAATACCAGGTACCTCTGCTCTGAGAGCCAGCCGAGCTCAATTCGGAGCAGGATTCCTGAGCTGTTAGCAAAACAGTTCCACCCCAAAGCACAGAAAGACCCCAATCCAATGTTTCCAGGCTTGTCCCCAAGACCTCTGTCAGGTAAGGTGGCCTCTGTGTTTCCCTTGAGGAGGAGGTTGGGAAGAAAGGTCCCATCACAGACTGGATGAATAGCAATCCTGCCCCTCCCTAGACAGTTTTGCAGCTTGTAAAAAGTCCTCGAAGAGCCCAGAGCTTCACCCGTTTCACCAGACCAGCTAGGCTCTGTAGGGGCCACGATGAAAGGAACACGGTCTGCAGGAAGGGGCTGGAGACGATCTGACTCACACGTGTCATTATGCCAAAGGCAGTCACTGGGGATCCATAAAAGGTCACCTCAAAATAAGCCTGAGAGACTGCTGCCATCTTTGTTCAAACAGGACTGATTATCGAATCCAGCTTTTCGTTCATCCCTTCTAGTCCTGAATGATAGTGTTGATCACCAAGGGGAAAGAGAGGGTGGAAGGTCAGCTTCCTGGTTGCTGACAGCACCTGGCTATTTTCATTCTGGTTACTTCCATTTGCCAGATTCTATTCCTTGAAACCACGCAAGTGCCAGATTTTACGTTTTGAAATTATAAAAGCATGTTAAGAATTAGATTTCCTAATTTTATAATTTGGAGAGATTTTTAAGAGTGAGTCCCTATGACTAGATTCAACCGTTTTGTAAGGGTTGCACCAGGAGGGTAAGGAAGGAAAAGGTGTTGCTGTCGAGAGCTGCTCCATAAAAGCAAATGAGAAAAGGAAAGGTCGGCATCCTCCTAAGTGCACGCAGGGTGCTCTTAGAAAGGAGAGGGTGACATCAGAAAGTATTCCCACCTGTGCTCTCAAGTGAGCCAGGGAACTGCCGTTATGTATTGACATCCTCCTGGTTCTCATGCGCTGATTACAAACATGGCATGCTGGGAAGGGGGTGCTCCACTCTGCAGCCACCCGGGGGCCCCCAGGAGAGACACAGTCAAGACGCCCAGGAGCAGCGATGGCTGATTCCAGAGCTGCGTGGATGAGCAAAACATTCTGCTGAAAAGGCTGCCAGCAAAGGGAGGGCCACTAGCAAGCAAGGGGAGGGGTCTTCCTGAGCAGTGGATCGAGGCAGGGAGCAGAACGCAGAACGTTCTTCAAGCTCTTCCACAACAGCGAGGACACAGTTTAAAACGACCAGCGAGGGTGCCATCGATCTTCCCACTGCAGCCAGGTCTTACCTAGGAGTGAGGCTTCACTTGCACCCCTCTGACCTCGCAGAGAAGGACAGAGTAGGAGAGACACCACTGAGTTCAAAAAGTTCTTAGAGTCCAGAACGTTTTGATAGCAACTCCACAGCTGATCTATAAAAGCCTTCCTCTTCCTCCCCCCATTTACAGCTCTTCTCTGGGCAAGCTCCTGGTGTTTTGGGGAAAGAATGGCCTTGACAGCCCAAAGCATGCAGAGGGAACACTTTCTAGACAGATGTTCATCATAGTCAGGCTTGCCCATCAGCTCATGCCCTCCTGTCTTAAAATGTCCTTGAATTTATTTTTAAAATGGGAAGGCTGACCGAAGCTGAACAATAGGAACTGATGCACATCCTCCCTTTTACGGCACCAAACAACAATAAATTATGCGGTCTTGTGACATCGATTGGATGCCAGATATTCAATGCCAGCCTCATGGACATTTAACAGAGAACTTTTTAGTTTGGCCTTGAGAAAGAAGATGCAGCTATAATAAGCTGGAAAAAATAAGTAAAGTAGTAAGCTGGTAAAAACACCTACCCCTCTGAGTTTCTAATGGAAATTCAAAAGCTCAGAGCAGGCAGGATAAAGGTTGAGTATTCGGCAAGCAGGTCATCGAATTTTCAGGGTAATACATATGAGTCGGCAGAATTTGATTGAATACACCTGCCCATTTCTCCCAGGAATGTTGCTGCTCCTTTTAACAGTAAGGTCTTCTGCCCCCAAATGTCTTAGAAGCTGAGACAAAGAGAAAGACCACTCTGCTACCTTGCTCAGAGCTCAGAAGTGTCAAACATAATCTTAACGTCCTAGAGATTTCCACCTGGTAGGGCCAACTAGGACTATTTTAACCCCATAGGCCCAACTAGTTTGTCACCCATAAAGTTCTAGACCAATGGAAATTTTGTGCAGTCTCCATGAAAACCCCAAATTTCTCCATTGGAAAGTAGTGCTAGATGAATTGTTACTTTGCTCACAAAAAGAAATGAGTAAATAAGAGCATGATAAATGCCTGATAAAATCCCTAGGCCATAAAACAAAACACAGTTGCAGAAGAATCTTTGGTAAAACACGAGGAAACAATTCCCACAAAGAGCCACCTTAACAGCCCAACAGGAATTACTTGGTGCTTCTGGAAGTTTCTTACTCTAGGATGCTGACAGTTATTCCCAACACGAAAGAGGAATGAAGGGTAGATTAACACTGATATACCTGGGACTCAATCTCCATTCCTTGAATCTAAGCTTCCTGGCAAACATATTAGAAGGCCCCTGTGCTTACCCACCCCTTGATCTCAATTGATTGACAGATTCCTTCCCCCCCCCCCCCAAAATCAATAACTCTACCCACTTTCTCCATCATACACATGACTGGAAGTGGGGGAGAGATTTGAAAGCACATTTTGCTTTGCCACTCTGGACACCTTTGGGCCCACAATTATTTTCCATAACCACTGGGCTAAGGCCAGCTAATACGGACTATACATCAAGAAAGAACAACAGCTGAAAACCCCCAGACATATGCTTATGAGAATCCAAAGTGCACGGGGATCTCTGCAAAGTGTGACTCCAAGCCCCAGGGGACAGCCCACTCATCAAGTGAGGCAAGGGTCGCTGCAGCAAGGCCACAGGTTCACAGAAAGAACCCAACGTACACGCTTTCGTGTTCATTAGCTCTTGAGAAAAGACATATGGCACACTGGGATCCACACTAATCAAGGGGAAGAAACTGTACATATTAGGTTGATCCAAGTGAATTTTCTGTCATTGTGAATTTTCTGTCATTGTGAATTTTAAAAATGGTCCAAATACTGGAAATTTCATAGGAGTCAACCTGGAAAAGGATAAGAAAGGTCGGCAACTGGATCAGAGTGCTGACTTACTGTAGCCACCAGGGTTTATAGAAAGAGCTGAGTGTAGGCAGGATAAAGGTTAAATGTGTCCTGGGCAGCCAATAGACAAGTCCCACAGGACCCCACCCAGCAGAGCCCACAAGGACCCTCTATCCAGGCTGATGGAGGAAGGTGCCAGAGGACCAAGGAACTTGGAGGCAAATGACTAATGACAGTCAAAACAATAGTCGTGCTTCTCAATCTAGGACCACAAATGTAGAAGTAAAGTTCTCCAAAGTTTATTACTCAGAACAGTCCACGTGGAGATGTCCCTGACCTTACTGTTCTCTCCAGCTGAGGGGAGGAACCCCATTCCTTGCCTATAAAGGGACCAGCAATTGGCATCCCTGCCTAAAGCCAGCAAATCCTTATCTGCTTCCCATCCAGGGAAAGAGATGGGTCTAAAGATAAATACAGCCAAAAGGTGGTGTCTCCTTAGAGCCTACGGATTCCAGTAAAGCACAGCAGGACATGATCTGGCTTTGCTGGCAGCCTCAGCTCAGCTCAAGGATGAAGACATCAAACTCAGCTCCCCTTGGTCCAAGGACCATAGTAAACAAGGATGAACCCTGGGTCAATGCATCCAAATGAGATGGATGAAAGAAACAAGACATTTCAACCAGAAAAGCTGCAAACCCAGAGGCCTGAAAGTGTTGGACAGCCTTGTGGTGACACAGTGTCTTTTTTTCTCCCCTTCCATTTTTTATTTTTTCCCCACTGCAGCAACAGACCCCGGCAGCTCCAGCTTCAGACTTGATATGTCGTCAGGAACTCATTCCAAAAGCTCTAACTAGATAACTAATTTAATACACTTTGCTTCAAGGTTTATTCCTTGGCTTGCTTCCCAGATATAAAGCATCTCTGGGCAATTACAATGCAGATGCCACTGTAAGGACTTTAAATGGCTGCTGCTAATTTAACAGGAGATAGGTTGGCATTTACCGGAGATGCGAAAAGGAATGCAAAATGGGCTCAAGGACCAAAAGCATTTGTTTTTAAAAACAAAATACGGGGAATCACTTTTAAATGCTTTCCTTCGCGTTTTAATATAAACTCTGGCTAGGAAGTTGGATACCGAACCTACTTCTCTACATTTTGTTCATTCATGAATATTCCCTCGGCACCAAGTGGCAACAGTGGGTGAGTTGAAAGGAGGTCCAAGAGTGATGGGCTCAAAGAGACTGCACATCTACTCGCTGCCCACATGAGACATCAACAGTGCCCACGCGGGGGGCTGAGAGAGGAAAGAGGAATACTGATGTGGTTCATCAACAATAAGCCAGTAACTGCAGACCAACCGTTAAAACATCCCTAATGGCAGAGTATCCCAAGGATGGAAAGTCTCTAAGGAAAAGGAAACAAGTACCTCTCTGCCTGCTGCTGATCTGTGTTCTGAGCATCTCCTCGTGAGAGTTATGAGCTCTGATCCGCTGAAAATACATGTCATCCTAGTGGTTTTCCTTCTTCAGATCATTCAGCAAAATTCCAGACCCGAGGGGGCTCAGTAGAAGCTCTACTCCTGACTGATTCTTCAGTCCTTGTAGGAGAAGGGAAGAGACCCTCCCTCGCCAGATACTCTGAGTCCAAATACAGACTCAGGTGTGAAACTGAGTTTTTCATACCTGGCCAGGAATGAAACCAAGTTGATTTATACTCCAAAGAAGCCCATTGGGAATCAGCCTCCGCACCCGTCTATTGTGTGGTGGCTGGAAATCACAAAGGTGCACTCCTTCTGGTGGGTTGGGTGCCATTCTTTCCACGTATTTACAGCTCAGGAGGGGGGAAAAAAGCAGTGGGGGACTACATCATAGAATACCCACAAAAGTCATTTTAAGAACAAAGCCACGACTGAAAAGTTGCACCAAGAGAAGCCAGATGACAGAAGAATTCCCCAAAGTCAGCAAGAGGGAAAGCACCCGGAACATGCTTTATTGTGTACTAACCTATGAAGTTCAGGACGGTGACCAGCAAACCAACGGTGTCGTAGTTTGGTCACTCAGCATGTCTGACTCTTTGTGACCCCATGGACTGTAGCCTGCCAGGCTTCTCTGTCCATGGGATTCTCCTAGGCGAGAATACTAGAGTGGGTTTTCATTCCCTCCTCCAGGGGATCTTCCCCACCCAGGGATCAAACCCATGTGTCTCTTATGTCTCCTGCATTGGCAGGCGGGTTCTTTACCACTAGAGTCACCTGGAAAGCCCCCATCAAGCCACAGGATCCCCCTATATAAGAGAATAGTGTTGCTTTTCCCCTTCAGAAATAGGGTCTTAGCGCTTTATATTTTAGGATGCACTCATTTTCTTGCCATCTTTGATTTGGATATGAGCAATTAGGCTGATGAATTTCAGGGTTGGTCACAAATCTGGCTCCAACTTCACTAGAGATGTGTTCCCTTCTGCCTCTGCCCCCCCCCCGCCAAAGGATGCACCAGGCAACCCTCCCTCCATACAGCCCTATTTACACTGCAGATCAGTCAAAATGTGGTTCAAATGAAAAGACTATATTATTGTGAAAACTGAGTTAGGATGATTCACAAAAGTTATCCCGAAGGAGGAAAAAATAAATTATCTCATATAAAATAGTACACAATGTTTGCGAGTGATCTTGGCTCCCGCCTTCAGGGAGTCCGCGGTCTCTGCCTGCTCCGGCCATCTGCGCCCTGCTGGGAAACAGATGTTGTCTGGAGGTGTTTCCCCATCCGCGAGATGGAGCTGGGCCCCTCTTCCAGGAACTGCCGTTGGGGATGCGGGGGTTAAATGAGTCTGGAGTTTTGGAGAAATTGGATGAGGACCTGATAGACAAACTTGTACTGAGCGATGGTCTGGATCATAAACATCCTTTGCTCCCTGAGGAGCCTCAGCATCATCGGTACTTCTACCTTCTGCAAGAAAAGAAAAGATTCTGAGATGGTTGGGGCGGGGGGTGCTTCCCTTGGGTCATTTCTCATTCCCTTACCTGGAATGAGGAATGTATTTACCGGTGGCCCCTGTACAGGAACAGGAGGAAGCCAAAGACAGCCCCCCTCTAGGTTACCCCATCAAAGACCATGCCTACAACTGGAGAAGCTGGTTGTCCCGCACCACTGATGTGATATTTTAAATACAGACCAGTCTGTTAGAGAAAACAAAGAGGCTGGAGTTAAACCCAACTGGTTCCTCTCAAGGCTACCATGGCCCAACGGTAGGATTTAAGCCAGTTTTGGGTCTTCATTTCTTCCTCTGTGATACCAGCATACCGATGCTTTGCTTTAACACCATGTAGCCTTGACCAAGTCAGTGATGGTTCCTCAGCAGTAACACGGGATGATGAACCATACCCAGCTCACAGGATCAAGTGAAGAAGCGCATGTCAACCATTTAGCACAGTGTCTGGCACACAAGAGCTCTCGATAAAGCCTACTCAGTGTTCTAGTCTTAGTGAAATAAGAGCACCCGTGCCCATCCTGCTACCTTGCAGGACCTCAGGTATAACCCCGTGAGATCATGTATGTGTAAACCTTTAAAATGTCAAAGCACAATCTCTGGACACCACTCATGTTTGGAGTGATCGCCTTTAACGAACAATATCCTGAGTGTTAAATGAGATTGCCTGTGTGTAAATCCTTTGAGGATCTCCAATGGAAAGGAGTGAAAACAGTGGGTCACCAGTGCCCTGGTGTGCCCTCCTTGTGTCACTTCCATCCTCCTGCACCAGCTGGGGCAGAAGCACCATGGAGTCCATGTGCCATCGTGCCCTTGGCACACGGCCCCGTGCTCTGGGAGCCCTTAGTCCAAGGAAACAACCACACCCAGGAAACTACCAAGGACTCAGCAAGCATTGAAAACAGAATAACAATAAAAACTCAGTCATATGTCTTCTCTTCCTTTACTTTCAAAAGTCATTTCAGCTATTTCCAAATTTTGTGTAGCCATACCACACATACCGTCCTATTTCATTGAGCACAACGAGTTAAGTAACACACACCACAGATTTCAAAGGGACAAGTCCCTGGTAATAAGGAAAGAGAAAAAAAGCATGTGAATCCTCAAACTATTAGTCAAAATACAGAGCCTAGACCATAAGCTTCTGATGGTAACCCGTGGGTCTGTGTCTAAACTATATTCTAAAGTACCACAGGGCGCCTAACAACATAGTGCATGATGAGCCTTGCTCTGTGTGGGGCCCTGAATGGAAGGATAGGATAAGACTGTTTCCACCTCACGCCCATCAAAGGCTTTGACAAGAGAGGCAGAGTCACATAGGAGCTAAGAGGTTCTCTCCCTGTGCCTCAGTTTCTCTTTATTAGATGCAGGTTCTAATAGGGATTCTCCAGGCAAGAATACTAGACTGGGTTGCCATGCCCTCTGCGGGGTCACACAGAGTGAGACATGACTGAAGTGACTTAGCAAGCACGCACACACTAGGAGGGCCTCTCTCATAAGGCTGCTGTAAAGGCTACGAGGTGTAAGGCTCTTAAAACAATGCTGGCACGTGTCCAAGTGCTCAGCTGCTTCAGCTGCATCAGACTCTTTGGGACCCTATGGCCTGCAGCCCACCAGAATCCTCTGTCCATGAGATTCTCCAGGTAAGATTGCTGCAGTGGGTTGCCATGCTCTCTTCCCAGGAATCTGACCAACCCTAGGGTTGGACCCAAGTCTCCTGCACTGCAGGCAGACTCTTTGCTGCTGAGTCACCAGGGAAATCCCAGTGTTGGCACCTGGTAAATGCTAAACACATGTTAGTTGTGGTTATTAGAATATTTTCATTCCTCTCGTCATTGTCACCACCCTTCATCCTCTCCACCACCCCCCTTCACCATCTATATCATCTCCTCCACCACCGCCATCTCCTTTACTTCCACCTTCTCCTCCAGTTCCACCACTATCTCCTCCAACTTCCCCACCTCTATCATCATCGCCACCACCACCTTCTTACCACCGCCATCACTTCTATTTGCATCTCTGCCACCACCACTATCATCAAGATCACTACCATCTCCCTAGCCTGCAAGACTCAGCCCCCGAGGCTGACTCAAGGGTGATGTACTAGCTGATGTCGGGCCGTTTGGGGACAAGACCAAGGTTCCCCTGGTCCTCAAGGAAATCCTTCAACCTGCCTTGAAGATTCACTCCCACAGGCTCCACTGTCCATTGTCCCTAGCTCAAGGAATCAGGAGGCCGTTGATGCTTTCTCTACCTTGTTTAGGAGACATTTTCTCTCCCTACTCTATGAACGGGGAGGAGGGGGTAGCCGATTCAGAAAAGCAGCAAGATCAAGACATCTTGCTATGTGGCTAGTGAGGACCTGACCTTTTGTAATCTAGCTGATCGGGGACAGGCAGCCAGGAGAGAGGATCACAAACCATGAAACTGGTGCATTCTGGAGGAAAAAAATGTCTGGGCATTGAAATGTTACAGCTAACATTCGGTGACCAAAGGTAACAGGACACACAGAAGCTTCTCAGGGCAGCCCCTGAGAATCCCCTCCCGTTCCTACCTCACAGCTGCCCAACTTCCCAGTAAGGATCTTCGTTCCAATAAAAAGCATCTCCCTGAGAAAATTCAAACTCCATGGATTATCGACTAAAACATAAAGTATCCGAGATCCAGAAGACAGGAAAAGGAGATGGGAAAGTTTAGACAGGAGAAAAATCGGTCACCTGATTTTATACTGATTTAGCAAAATCTTTTGTTTAATAAACAAAGCAATGAGTCCCACTCCTAAAATAAGGGTTTGAATTTTACTAGACAGGCCTGAAGCAGAACAAGTAGAGAACTTTTTTCCCCTAGCCATCTACCAATAGCAGTTATGGGAAACGGCACAGATAAGGCTCACTATATTTGTGCTAGGGGAAGGGAAGTGAAAAATATGAGTCATCTTGCTATCTTGGAATATCAATGGGAACAGAAGTCGTTTTTGGACTGACCGCCGGTTCCCATAAAGAATGTCCTGGCATGCAACTAGGCATTGAGGAAATCCGCTACGTCTGGATAAACCCCATGGAAAGTCTAATCCCCCCAAGCCTTCCCCAAGTCCACACAGGGTGCTCATGGCCACATCCCTCACTCTGCACCAAGCTGGCTCTGACACGTATTATTTATGTTCCCCTGGGCCAATGACATCTGGTGATCGATGAGCCTTCATGTCATTGCATTAGTAAAGCTCAGTCTTTGATGGGTCTCCAAAGAGCGCTCAGAACAGAGCGCTCCTCCATGTCAGACAAGACAGAGAAAATAGCTTCTCATAGTCAAAAAGGAGGAAAGGGGAGCACAGGAGGGTACGTGGGGGATGGCAAAAAGAAGGAGTTTGTCAAAGAAACTGACATGGGGACAAGATCTCTTAAGTGGAACAGGGACGATGAGGCCCTTTCTCCTCCCCAGGAACCCACCAGGGGAGCCGGGATACGTTGCAGTCATATGTACCCCATTTCCACTGTCTCTCAATCCACCTTCCCAGCACTGAGTGGATCTGCGACTTAGTGGTAAGTCATTATTCTAATAGAAACTTCTAGAGACTTCTAGCAGGGACAGTGAAGGAAACAACCCAGAAATCTTCCGTGAGAAAAAAGGATAAAAACTCACAGAAGACGATGAGATTTCTGTGATGTAGACTCAACTGATTCCGTGATGGGCATTTCATTCCCCAACAGAATGTTTGTCTGTTTGAACAAAAGGCCACATGGATATAATCCTTCTTCTACTTTTTAGCAGCATAAACATTCATATGTACAGGCTGAAAGTTTCCAAAATTAACTTTTTATAGTCAGGGAACTTAAAACATCCTTTGAACATGTTTAAACTCTGCATTGACTGTTTTCCTAGACATTTCAATATAATAAATTTCATGGGGCAATATTTAATCTGATTTTTCAAACCACTGATGCTACTGAGCAAATACATATATTGTTGGATAAATTCCTTCACAGAACATGCATGATAACATCTCCTGATTTTAAAACTATCATTTCAAAAGTCTCCTTTGATTCGCCAAGTTATACAATTTGGAAATTGAACAAGAACCAAATGATACTCGGCATTTGGAGGCAGAGTGAAGACAAGAAATAACTCGGGGCCAGGAAGTGAAGGACCTCATTTCAAACCTTGGCACCAGTGCTTAAGAGCCACCTGGCACTAGGCAAGTCATTCGATTGTTTCTGGCCCTTGGTATCATCATCTCTAAAATCAGAAAACTAACAAAGCTGCTATGAAGAATCCAGTTAAGAAAAAAAAAAAAAATGAAAGTCATTTAAACCCCCTAAAGCCTCATGAGAATAGAGGGCAGATGAACTGGTCTTTAGCCTTTAATTGCTATTTTCTCATCTCCACAAAATCAAAAGTCCCTCAGTGTAACTCTGACCTATAGCAAGAAGGGAATGCCATGCACCGTGTGGGCACAGATAGCCACAGCCCACATCTAGTGGGAAAGAGCCAGCCACGTCTAGCCTGGGCAAAGGCGGGCCATGTCTGTACCCTCAGGTCATCCACCCAGCTCTGTTACACACCACTGCCAACCTAGACAAGAGCAAACAGCCTCCTCAATGAAACCTCCCTCTGAAGAATGAAACAGGCTTTTAAAATACACACATTTTCACGGAGGAGTTAAGCCAAAATACATCCCAGAAATGCTAAGCTATATGGACTGAATAACCCACCATGGAGAATTACCCACAATAAAACCAGACCTTCTACAAAAACCACTGCAGGCTTTTGGAAGTCGATGCCAGTGAAGATCAGATTTTCTAAATGTTTCCTTTCTTACACTTTGCACTCTTCTTCTATATTATTTGGGTCTCTACACAGCGCAATGAAAGGGAAAGAAGATACGGAAGGTTGTAAATGTCAGAGTCCAGGTGGGAATCACGGGTCTGGAAAACTCTTGTCAAGAGAGGAAACTAAGCTGTGGAAATGGAAGGGCACAGGTCAAAGGCTGGCCGTGGTGCAGCCTGGCCCCCAAAGGGAATGATTCAGCAGCCCAGAGAGACTTACTTCATTATGCTCCAGGCAGTAGATCATCAGCTCAGAAAGGATGACCACACCGGTCCGCCCCACCCCGGCGCTGCAGTGGACCACGATCGGGGGGCGCAGGTTCCTGGTGCCTTCCAGCATGCTGTTGGTATGGCGACGGACTGACTGGATCTCCTCCAAGTAGGCTGCAAGACAAAATGCAAATCTCGTCACTGAAGTCCTCCACGGCTTTGCATACAAGAGAGGGGGGCAAAAATGACGGTGAATTTTTTTTTTTTAAGTGACAATAATTTACAGTTCTTACAAGACACTAATTATTTGGCTGGTACCCACTGTACAGTCCTGGATCCAGAAAGGACCAGCTGGGAGTCAATTAGTCCATGGGAGAATTTGTTCTTTAAATTAAATAGTTCTTTTTTAAAAATTAAATTCTGTTTTCCCCTCTGCAAATCCCAAAGTCCCCCAAGCAGATGATTCTCGACATTACTTACAGCAATTCCTACTATTAACAGACTGGGATCAGAACACCAGCTAGGTCCCCTTGAAACGCCCGCCTGTCAGAGCCAATTTCTGGTGGGAAGAGCATCCATCTGCCCTTCCTTCCTTCCCGTCACTGAGTGAGTGAACATCAGCTGAGGCTTGACTCCATTTTTAGACTTTAAAATAGACTTTGGGGAGCCTGGTTTTCAGCTTGGATCCCTTGTGGTTACTTGAGTAGCTCAAGGTAATGGCCCCCCCTTTCTTGGACGCAATGTGTGGGTTGGGAGGGGAGTGCCACCTCCCTCATTGCTTCCAACATCTGCCTGGCCCCGCAGGGCTATGCAAGGAACTGTTTAATATTCCAATTGGTCACAAATGAAAAATTAGTCAATCTAAACCTTAAAGACTTTTTTTCCCCATGATCACAAAAAAAGGGAAAAGAATAATTGTAATCCTCATGCAGTCTAAGAATCAGAAAGTCAGTTTGTAGTTGAGATTGTTATAGTTCAGGGGAGAAGCAGATTTGAAGGTTCTTGATGCTCAGAAAATTTTGTTCCAGGGCAGTAGTGTAAAATCAAATGAGGAGAAAAATTCAGACTGCTAAAGAGAAAAAAAACTGCATTCAAACCATTCTGATAATGTTAAAGCACCAGTTTATATACAATGACTAAGAACTCCTATTTTCCTTTATAACCTTGTTTAATTAGTAATCTGAAGTAGTTTTACCCAAATGAACATTTACTACCACCATCAGTGATGTAAAATGAGATAGAAAAAAACAAGGCAGAAGGCAGTCTGAGGTGACTACATAAAGTAGTTGCTATTTGTACCAACATGAGCTAAATACTGAGCATGGAATCCCCTTCACAATTTTTTTCCAGAGATATTAAGCAAGGAACATTCTCTGATGGCAGGCAATGTTCACATACAAGAGACAAGGTTTTTCTTGTGTTAAATTTAAGGAGAGAAGTGAAAAGAATATTGATCAATAAAACAGATGCCACTATCAAATGGAATTTCATGAAACACAGAGAAATTAGATTTCAATGAATTCTTTCTCCAGCAATCATATTAATAAAGTTTCTTGAGCTATAACTCAGTGAAGACCTCTGGAGGCTGGAAGACAGTTTGACCCAGTTTCTCTGCATCCAGGCAATCTAATTTAAACACGAACAAAAATCTCTTAAAATTCTTAATGACCTAAAGAGCCATCATTTCTAAGACCCTGCTCAGCACACTTGTCCTGAGTTTCTTAGAAAGGTAAACTAATTAATACTATTTAAAATTGTTCTCTATTTTTTTCAGTAATTTAGATTGATCTTTCTTAAACTGGCTCAGATTTAAAAGATTTGATTGTAATTTTAGCCATCTTATAAACTCAATCTTTTATCAGAGCTGTTAGTCAACCATCTGCTGGATTTACTTTCATTGGTTCCAATTTCTAAGTCTTGTTTCTAATAGCAAGTAGCAAAAGATTACCAAAAAAGAATAAAAAGCACACTGTTACGAAGAAAGAAACTTCTGCAGAGGTCACCATGCTCCTTATTAATATTCTGAGCTATAGGTAACTGTCGGGCCTCAGGCAAACCACTAACCCAATCTAGATCTTGTTCTAGGTCCTCTGAGTCCAGTCATCTTTCTTACTTTCAGTGTCCAACTCCCCAAGAACCATCAGCACATTAATGGGGAATGAAATACCTGCACCACAGTCTTTCTAGCTGGACTTGTGAAATGGTACTTTTAGGTTTTTGAAAACTTATTCTCACTTCTCTTCCCCACCCCTCCTATTCTAAATGAGTTATCAAAATGAAAATCAAGATTTTGACATTCAACATTCTCCCTTTGTGGTGGTCACAGGTCCTCTGCCAGCTGGTGAATCAACAACTTAGCAGGGATATAATCAATAATCTGCAGGGCACCCTCGCACCACCTTCCTATGGGTGAGGAAGCAATGGGGCTTCCCACAAGTGCAGGATGTTTAGGGGAGTCTCTGGAAAGGAAAGAGGATGCTACAGCTAGCAGCAGAAGCATCAGCTCTCACCCCAGACTGTGATCATTGGGCTGCCTTCATCAGAAGACTGAGAGAGTCTTTAAAACAGAGACCATTTCATCTCCGCATGCTAAGAGCCGCATTCAGTGTCTGGCACATGGTGGACACACACGCCCAGGTTGTTGGCCTTTCAAATAGCTACCGCATACAATCTGGATGAATTTGTTTCTAAGAGGATCATAACTTGAAAAATATACATAAATGAATGAATTTGAAAATGAAAGTTTCAAATACTACAGGCTGATTTCAATAATTCTCTGTGTTTAGAGTTAGCCACCTACCTTTAATCATAGGTATGGAGAAACTACTGATGGGGATTTATTGCGGTAGGAAATGCAAGGCTTCTGAGATATGAATCTTCCTGAGAAATTTTTTTTTTTTTTTTTTTTAATGCTGAGTTTTAAGCCAGCTTTTTTTTTTTTTAATTTTTATTTTTACTTTATTTTACTTTACAAGAGGAATTTTTAAAGTCTTTTTTTTTCTTTATTGCTCTGTTTTTTATTGTGGTAAAATACATTTAATGCATTAACATAAAATGTACCACTTTGATCATTCTAAAAGTACATAACATTAAGTATACAGTGACAGTAAGTATAGTCACAGAGTTCTGCAAACCTCACCATTATCCACTTACAGAACTTTTTTGTGGTCCCAAACAGAAACTTTGTATCTATCAAACTATAACTTCCCATTCCCCTTCCCCCTAGCTCCTGGTAACCTCTATTATATTATCTCCATGAAGTTGCCTGTTCTGGGTAACTCAGCATAAGTGGAATCCCACAGCATTTGTCCTTTTCTATCTGGCTTATTTTATTTAGCATGTTTCCAAGGTTCCAGGATGCGCTGTGTATCAGAATAGGTACTGAAGATCTAAATCACGGTAGAACCAATTAGTTTACCATATTTAGCTCACTCCATCAATGGTAAACAGAATATAAGTATTAATCTTCTCTGCTCTACACATACCATATAAAGTACTATACACTTCAATGTTACAATACTTTCACCACCTAAGAGAAAGTATCCTCTCTTTTCATCTTACCTCTAACTGATCAGACCATACATGCTGTTGGTAAAACTCCGACTGGGAAGCAAAAACTTACACAAAAATCCTTGGACATCCTCTGGGCAGCCGTGGTCTGGCCAGTCAGTATATTGCAAATGCCACACGGTCCTCTCCTGCCCAGACAGAAGGTGCTTGACCTTCAAGCCTGTCGTTGCATAGCAACCGGAATCTGTTCGGAACTTCGTGGTGACCTTGAACTTGCCATAGGTGGCTGAGCTGTGCTTGGAACCCAGTTTGGGCCAGTATCGGTGGCTCTTGGTTCGTCCGCCTTCCTGAATCACACAGAGAAGCAAAATTGGACAGGAGTCAAGGGAAGCTCTTATCCTCTCAGTTTTAAAATCTGAGGACCGCAGAAAACCTGAATGGCTTCTAAGTCACTGACTCAGTAACATCACGCAGTGTTTCCCACAGAGCAGATTTCATACAGTTTAGCTAAGGCCAGCAGTAAGACTTACCATGCAGTTATATCAATGGAAAAATGTAAAGATTCCCAACCAGGCTGCAGTTGAATGTTAGAGAGAAGAACCAGAGTAAGGACGAGCCTGAGATGGGAACAAGCTAGGTACTGTGAGAACTGCAGGAAGGTCTTCAGTGTGGATGGCAGAGAGGAGGTTAGTTAGAAAGGCCTTGCGGTCCATGGCAGGGAGGGGTTTCATGCCATGGATGGTGGAAAGCCATCTGAAGGTGATGAAGTGACCTTCAGCAGAGGTGTGAGAGATCCCAGTAATCATTTTAAGTCATGCATGCTAAGTCACTTCAGTCATGTCCAACTCTTTGTGACCCTATGGACCATAGCCTGCCAGGCTCCTCTGCCCATGGGATTCTCCAGGCAAGAATACTGGAGTGCGTTGCCATGCCCTTCTCCAGGGGATCTTCCTGACCCAGGGATCAAACCCATGTCTCTTACGTCTCCTGCATTGGTAGGAGGGTTCTTTACCACTAGCGCCACCTGGGAAGCTCCCATTCCAGGTCATGCTTCTCATTTCATATGCTTGACCCTGGTACTACTCTCTGTTACCCCCACCAACCAGCGACACCGTCTCTATCATCTGGTGTCAATTTCCTTTTTTTTTTTTTCCCAGCCTGATTCATTTAATTCCATTGCAACTGAAGCAGAGGAGAAAACTGGCTCTACCCCCTTTTGCTCTCTCTTAATTTTATAATCTTTTCTGGGGAATATGCATTCTTAGCCATTGACAAAAACAGGGTCTGTTTTAAAGTGTTGCAGAATTTTGACATCACAGGGGTGGGAGCCAGGGTGGATGAGATGGTGGCTTACAAGGGGACCCAGGGGACTTTCCTGGTGGTCCAGTGGTTAAGACTTGGTGCTTTCAATGCAGGAGGCACAGGTTTGGTCCCTGGTCTGGGAACTAAGATCCTTCATGATGCATGGTGCGGCCAAAAAACATTATTTTAATTAAAAATTTTTAAAAATAAAAATAAAGAAGGGTACCTAGGGCAGGAGGTGGGTGGAGAGAGAGGAGAGAAGCCCAGCGTACAGGGCGGGGGGAATGAGCCACAGGTGGTGGCTGGTCTGCTGACAGAGCAACACAGCTTCAGGGACCCAAGTGGTCCTGCCCTGACTCTTTTGGTTGAATTGAGTCTTCTTAAATTTGAAGCACACCTCTTTTACTGAACCATCCTATGAAAGAGGATTTATCGGAGGTCTTTACATAACTTGCTGAGTACCTACATCATCTTAGAGAAGGAAATGGCAACCTGCTCCAGTATTCTTACCTGGGAAATCCCACAGACAGAGGAACCTGGGGGGCTACAGTCCATGGGGTTGCAAAGAGTTCAACATGACTCAGCAATAACCTACATCAATTACAGATTTTCAGAGACTGTAAGCCTCTGGCTGCTTCACAGATCACTGGACTTTTTTCCTAAGGCTTCCTGTCACTCAAGTTTCAGCTCACATGCAGCCTCCTCGGAGGGCCCTGGGCTGCCATCTAACCTAAAGTAGTCCCGCAGTCACCCTCCAGCCCATTACTGGTTTCACAGCACTCACCACTATCTGAGCTGACTTTATTGGTTCACTTTTTATGGTAAGCTGACTTTATTGGTTCACTTTTTACGGTAAATCCCACTGGGATGTAAGCTCCCTGGGGACAAGGATCATACCTGCTGTGTTTACCACCTTGTCCCTCCCTGGGGTCAGTACATTGTTTTCAATGGAATGAATCCCTTCTGGGGATGTAATTCAATAGGGTGATAAAACTAGAGACTGTAAGGAGCATTTACTCCCTGTCCGGACAGAAAGGTCAGCCTAGAGAAATACAGCTGGCTTGAAGGGGCCCGAAGTCCTTTCATCACCACCTTCTAATGGGCTGTTCTGGAAAGCATCTGCTCAGAAGAGTCAATAAAAGGAATATGCCTTGTTTTTCACATCTTTCTGTTTCCCATCCTTTAAAACTTGTTAGGAAATAGGTATATGATACCACGCTGTGCTGTGCATAGTCACTCAGTCATGTCTGAGTCTCTGTGACCCCATGAACTGTAGCCCGCCAGGCTTCTCTGTCCATGGGATTCTCCAGGTAAGAATACTGGAGTGGACTGCCATGCCCTCCTCCAGGGGATCTTCCCAACCCAGGAATTGAACCCCGGTCGCCCACACTGCAGGTGGATTCTTTACTGTCTGAAAAACCAGGAAAGCATGTGATCGTACATGGTTAAAAAAAAAAAAAACCAGACACCCAGATGAAGCCTGACCCTTAAATGACTTCAAAACATAAGGTAAAATTTAATGGAGGGAACCAAAGGAAGTGGTTAAAAAAAAATTAGACTGTGACAAGAGCAGAAACACAAAACATCTTTCCCCAAAGACAAGAGGCTCTGAGTGAATTGCTAGATGGACTGGGGGTATACGCCAGTTTTGGCAACACCACGTAGACTTCTTCAGTTACAGTGGGAAAACTATGTTTGACTTGGCAAAGGAAGAAACAGATTTTTTTTCTCTCTCTCCCCAAAGAATAGAGGCCTCCTCTACAGAAATAACAACTTCTGGTCTCTTTTCAGCTGATAAACAGGAGAGCCTATGAGCTGCCATGCCCAGGGTCTGGGAACATACGCCGAGTTACTCAGAGATCCCCCAAAGTTCTCAGACTCCAATGGAAAGACCGTTGCTTTGTTTGGCACAACAAAAGTGAGCTGGCTGGACTGAAGTCTGGTTGTTTTTTGTTTGCTTGTTTAATCGTAGTACATGGTGATTCAAGAAAAACAGTTAAAAGCCGGATCAAAATGGGACATAACAATAAATTGATCTTTGGAAAACAAAACAAACCTATATGGAAATAAGGAGAGAAAAGAGAGGCGCGTCAGAGAGAAAAGGGTTGGCAGAGAAAAGATGCCAGAAGGGGGACAGGGCAGTGGGGTCGCCGACACAAAGCTCATCTTCCGACCAGTCCCTCCCCCGGGGACAGATGGCGGGGTGCCCGTGCCCCTTACCTCCTCTGCAGTGACCATGGCGATCACGTTCGCTCCCTGCTCCCACACCATCTGCCAGAAGTCGTGGCATGTGTGTGGCAGGGGCCCCTGAGTGGCGATGTAGTGCCATTCTGCCCCACCGACCACCACCTGGAAGCCAAGGGAAGCATCAGTGAATGAACCCCAAATCCAGGACAGAATTCCATGCTGACCACAGGTCCTTTTGCAGCCACCTGAAAACCCTGGATAACATTTTTAGGTCCAATGTGTTAGTGCCATTATCAACAGTCCTGAGACCAGGAGTGGCTAGCAACACAGACTCACATGAAAACATTATGCCACTCAAGCTTATCAAAATATATCTCATGGGTTTTGGTCTTCAACTCACAGTAATTATGTATAAATCAGTGCATATTACACACACACACACACATATATATACACACATGTATATTATATGAATATATATGTGCGTAATCTAACAATTTTTACAGACATAATAGTTATGTTTCCAATATGCAATGCATTAATAATTGCCATTCTTTTCCTTTTTTATAGTCTATCCATTAAAAAAACAAAACAAGCAAAAAAACAAAACAAAACCCCACAAGCTCTCCCTTACTAAATTGGTTTTATACCCCACTGCTATACAGTACTGTACAAGAAACAGTACTTGGTGGCATCCTTTTAAATAATAGAAAAGTCTACCATGGAATAACACCCCTTTGGAATAACAATGTCCTTCTGCCACTGCCCTGATGGGAAGTGTGTCCTAAACGTCTGTTGTACCCACTGCTCTGTACCACATACAGTAAAGGTGTTATGAATGCACAGAAGCCAGCAGTACATGATATTTCATCACTACCTTCCCCTTGTGCAGTATCATAGCATCCAACTGAACTCTGGAATCCTGACATGATTTTGGATAATAAAATCATTACCCTACACAGCTCAGGGTGACCTTAGTGAGAAATGGAGTATTTCCTGCCATATCAGTAAACAAAGGATATCACAGTCACCACCAGCATGGATGGTGAGCTGGTGAGCCCTGAGGGGACTCGGGAAGGAAAGAACACCTGCCCTCTAGCAGCCATCAGACTGCAGCCACTCCCCATGGTGAGCCTCCAGGGAGCTCAGGTGGTAAAAAGACCATGCTGGCCCCAGATAGCTGAGGTGCATATCAAAGGAATGATTTCAGTAAGCCCAGACTCTTGCATCTTCCCATTCACAGAAAAGTGCTAAATTCCTTAACTTGGGTTATCTGGTTTTCTTTAATTAACAATAATCTCCTGATGTTCTGACTACCCCGCCCTTTGTTGCAAAACTTCTATATAACCTGGCTCCTCCCCTAGCCTCCAGGGAGCAATTCCCTCAGGTTTACTTGAGATGCTGTCTCCTAGGCTTTACATTCTGAAAAATCCCCACCAAATAAAGCATAACTCTCAACTTTTAGGTTGTGAATATTTTTAAAGCCCACATTGGGAGGATAATTCTGCAGAGATAAATATCAGCAGTGGAGACTCATCAATAAAAAGGTGTGCCCCGAGTGTGGGAGGTGATGCTAGCAGGGGGAAATGGACCTTTGGAGGGACTCTTTCTGGGTATCTCTTCATTCCTGTGCCTTGATATTGCCAAGTAAGGCTTCCTTACACATTCACCGGTGTGGATCTCAAGATAGCTTTAGGGGTAATGGAGTTATCACTGTTTGCAACTTTTTCTCTCATTTGTTTTATGAAACTATATACTAACTTGATTCAAACAAAAACCATGTCAGTTATTATCTCATTACACAAGACATGTTTAGGTCAAAGCTGGCAAGCAAAATCCATTTTCTGATTACTGGTGGGAGATGACACTCGTGTATTTGCTGGCTGGCTAGGAATTTGGCTTATCTGTGGAATCATGCTTTTAAACATTATCCTCTCTGGCACCCAACATACAGGAGCCATAAATACTTCCAGAGTATGCTGCTGCCTGGGGCCTTTCAGCATATTCCCAAGTATTGACAGGAGGGTATTAAAAGCTGCATTAAAAACCCAACCGCCAATGCTACTGAGGTGGGTTTCACAAATGTGATTTCACCTCTGGAGCAAATAAATCTCTGTTCTGTGTTAACGGCTGCTTGGAATCCAGGGAGGAAACACTGGCAAGATATACAACTCCACTCCAAAAACACAAGGACAAGTTCTCACAGGCTCTCTGGGTCTATTAAACGCACCCATGTCTAACCCAGATCCACAAGATGAAATGTGGGCCTCGGAGAATACGGAGGAAGGCACGTTTCTGTTAACAACGCCCGACGGGCACAGCCCATGCAGATTGACAGCTTTTTCCAGCGAGTAGATGGAAAACAGGAGAGGCGATTTGGCCAAAAGAAGATAGCATATTACAGCTGTGGAAGATTTTCACAGATACTCTAGCAAGAAGCAGCTGTGCGATCCGCATCTCTGCTTGAGTCCACTTTTTCGGTCATTATTTCGTCATCTAAATTCAGCCCAGGAAACTCACCACTGTCAGTTTCCTGAAGAGTTTTATGGGGCTCAGTTTTTTTAAAATTGTTTTTATTATTTTAGTTTATTTATTGTTTTTTATTGTATTAGTATTGTTTCGAGAGTTCTCACTCTCAAAAATATGACTAAAATACACAATTATGATCCATGAGAGTTATGCCATTCTATTTCTTTGGACAGGACTTTCTGACAGTTTAAAAAAAAACACTCTATGATGACCTAAAGGAGTGGAATGAGAGGGTGGGAGGGTGGCTCACGAGGGAGGGGATATATGTACACATATGGCTGATTCACAATGTTGTGCAACATTATAAAGCAATTATATTCCAATAGAAAAATATGTGGTTACCTATGCTCAGTGAACAAAACACTGTATCAACAATGGTACACTTTCCACATTCTGCATCAAAACTGTTTGAACTGATACACGGGCCAACAACTGGCTGTATTTTAGAGGCTCAAAGAAACCTACCTGTGATTTGGCTACAGTTGAAAAATTCAATGAAGAAAGGAAATAATGCCAGAGATAGGTTTCTAAGGTTATTGACCACAACAGACTACTAATGTGAACCTTGTATTGTTGAAAAATATCCCGTAACAACTGTAAGAGTGACACGGATACAATTCACATTAGTATACAAATAATTCCCCTAGTTTGGAGGCCAGGGCAAACAGTGACAGTCTAAAGAAATATGCTCTGTCATTAGGGGCCCTGGTGAAATTAAGCTGTTTAGGGAAAACTTGTTTGCATGCACAGATGTATCTATAACTCTAAATTCTAACCGAAGTAAAGCTAAGCTGACTAACTTTAAAGTCTATGAAATACTGAGATATGAAGATTTGGAGTATTCAAACTAGTTAACAAAAATGTAACGACTCAAATACATTGAATAAAGTTGGCAAACCTTGTAAAATTCATTATCAACGTCACCATTATGGTTGATGGTTAAATTAGTCCACTCTTGTGAATATCATACAAATTTGGGATTTCAGCTATAAAATGCATAACCAGTATCACAAGTGAGAAATGACAACTCTGTTTCTCTTGAACATCAGAAAAACTCCAGTGACAGAAACACAGTGCCAGTAACTTCCACAGCCTCAATCGCCTGCAAATTACAAACTGAAAGGGACAGTCCTCAGCTTTACCTGTGAGTTTCCTGAAAAGTTACCACTTACAGAAACAAGAAAAAGTTAAATCCTCCACATAATCAAGCTTCAGAAATAGCTGACCTGAGGTTTTCCCTGAGGCCACTCGGCTTCCTTCTCTCTACAGCAGTAGGCATGGCCTTCGAGTTGACTAAGAAAAACTCCATGAGTTCAAAAACACTCCCTCAGGGTTTGGGGACCAGCCAAATTGCGCAGTGGCAGCCCATCTGTTTTCTCCTCGCTGCATTTTTACCGTTAACCCAGCAATCTTCGACCAGCCTTCCCAACACGCCCCCCTTCTTACCTTGATGTGGGAGGCATTAATGTAGCCTGTGTTATTTTCTTTGGTTGGTATTAGCTCTACGCGGTTCTCCTCATAGGGAACCACCTCGCGGATTCGGCTGCGCTCAGCATTTTCTGGCAGAGCCGCTGTGCTGAAAATGCCATTTGCCTTTTTCTTTGGAATTTGCTCATATTCTGTGAACACCATTCCCTCTTCGAGCTTCTTTTTCAGGGTTCTGAACTGCAACAGAAGGTGATCTTCAGCTCTCTGAATAATCTGATCCAAACACTCTGACAAAACCACCAGATTTCTCAAAATATTTACAGCGAGAGTGTTAATCAGTAGTTTCAAGATGGACAATCAAAACTTGATTATTCGGTCTCCTTCATTCACCATATTGCAAGTTTCTCTTGTCCAATAACCAACTGCCTCCTCACTCATACCTTAAACAGTAAGGTCTGCCAGACTAGGCAAGAGGTGAAATTCAAAATTAGCATTTTGTTATTAACATGTATGCATGCTCTGCCGCTCAGCTGTGCCCGACTCTTTGCGGCCCCATAAGCTGCAGCCTGCCAACTCCTCTGTCCACAAGATTCCCCAGGCAGAAATACTGGAGTGAGCTGCCATTTCCTCCTTCAGGGTATCCTCCCAGTCCAGGGATTCAACCCACATCTCCTGAATCGTCAGGAGGATTCTTTACCACTGAGCCACCTGCTGTTTCAAGTTCTAGTGATAAGGAGATTTTTAAACCTTAGTTATCAAAAAAAAATCCTTTTCTCCACTTATGTAGTTGTTTTTAGCTAAATTTTAGGGTGATATTGGTCCGTAGTTCTCTACTCATGCAGATTAGACACCTTCCTCTTTTATTTTTCCCATGGCCAAAATACTAATTACAATAACGTGGTATTAATTGGATTAAATGATCCTGCTGAAGACCTTTCTAGGAACTTCCCTGGTGGTCCACTGGTTAAGACTCTATGCTTCAAATGCAGGGGGCACAGTTTTTGAGCCCTGGTCAGGGAATATGCCATGTGGTGTGGCCAAAAAAAAAAGAAAAAGTAGGACACTTCTGGCTCTCAGAGCATGCTAATACTTCATATACGCTGACAAAACCTAAAACCCTAATCTTACTGGCACTCTAATACATTTACACAACCTGTTTTTTAACCTGACAGCAATTTTAGGGACTCAAGGAACATGTTTGTTCACCTCTGAAACACTACTGTGCAACTTTCTTTGCTCTTCAAAACCAAAGTTCTCACAATGCATTACCCCAAGAATTATATATCAGTCATACTCTATAGCCAAGCATGTGCCCAGTTGCTCAGTCACGTCTGACTCTTCACAGTCCCATGGCCTGTAGCCCATCAGGATCCTCAGTCCATGGAATTTTCCAGGCAAGAATAATGGAGTGGGTTGCCACTTCCTACTCCAGGGGATCTTCCCCACCCAGGAATCAAACCTGCATTTCTAGCATCTCCTGCATGGGCAGGCGGATTCTTTACCACTAGTGCCATCTAGGAAGTTCCTAGCAAGGGGCCAGCATATTAAAGAATTCTATAAGTGCTTGGGTAAAATAATTACTCCCTAATAAAGGGTACTTGTTCACAAAAATCACAGAAGTCGAGCACTAGGGCAAGGGCTTAACCTCTTCACTCTGCAAAACAAAGAAACAGGCCCAGAGAAATATGGGTTGACTGAGGCCACACAGACAGGTGGCCAGGGGCTGGTGTCTCTAGGCGTCATCACTGAACCAACCTGACCAAGAAACAAGAGTTATTGGACAGGATCAGTCTAATACAGCACAACCCAGGTCGCCCTAATCTTCAAGTTGAAGAATGAATTCGTCCAACACACCTTCGTGCTGGCGTGTCTGGACGAGGAGAGAGCGTCAGAATCCTAAGACCACAGAGAATGAGTCACGTGTTTGACGAGCCCAGCGCTTACCCTCTCGTCCATGGGAACTCGGGTGGCATCGACGCGACTCTCCTCCCGCCCTGAGCCCCGAGCAACTGAGAGTCCATTCAAGGCTGCCAACATCAGTGGCCTCTTCTGCGCCTCCAGGCCTGCCATCTTCTGCTTTTCTAGATTCTTGCGGCAAGAAAAGGCATGTTCTCATTGTTTGTAATATCAGGAGAATGCTGGAATGTGTTTTAATCTCCCCAAATCTATAACTCCCCAGCCAAGGAATGCAGACAATTACCATTAGCAGGGCAAATTCAAACACAGCCTTCCCCTTCATTCCCACTGCGCCCAAGGAAGCCGGCTCCTCTGGGCCTCCTGAGCGTTTCTTTAAAAATGGAGTAAATAAACAAACAAGAGCAGAGACTCTACACAAATACACCCTGCCACAGGGCTCACAAAAACAGCATGCATGAGTCACCTTAGGAAGGTGAGCACTGAACGAAGACAGGACAAAGAAAAGAGAAACAGAGATTCATGAATAATCAGAGCTAATCAAAATGATGGGCCTTTTACGCAGATTAAATGGTAAAAAGCTTATAAAAACTGCTGCATTCTTTTTTTAGATTATTTTTTTATGTTTTAAATTATGTAAGTGTGATAACACATTTACAGGAGACTTGAAAAATACAGAACAAGGCTATATACAGCTCCATCACATAATTATTTTTTAAGTGGCAAAATTAAAGATTTTTAGTTGCAGTTTCAATATCAAACTCTCAAAAATCAGTAGAATGAATATATAGAGAAGCAGAAGGATATAGCAGAAAAACTGTCCCTTTGATAAGAGGATGGATACATATAGAAGTAGAGAAAAAAACTTCCTTCCCAAGTTCCCACTCAGAGGGGCTAAGACTGAGGTGTTAACTCTATATTGAATCTCTCTGGTCCCTGGGATATTATCCCCAGAAAGGGAGCTGATGTAGTTTAACAAACTCACTAATACCATAGCGTGGAACCACCTGAGATGACCCCCCAGCAGGATCCTTCATGCTTCATCCAGAAGACCCACAGAAATGGGCGCCATGGCTCCCGGTGACTAAACCGTGGGAGAACACCATCTGGGGACCAAGCAGACCGCGCCCAGCCCTTGCTTATGACTTTGTGACCCCTCTCTGTCCTCACCTGCACAGATACTCTGAAACTGTTGGGCCCCTGTTATATACAGCTGTGCCTTCCCACTTCCTCTAAGCTGATTGGGGCATGACCAATCTCCAGTTGCTCACTTCAGGCAACAGGGGCATTTTCCACCCAATAATTCTGTCTTAGAAGACAAAAGGACAGAGGGACTCTATAAAGCACAGAAAGAGATGAGTTTTACAGAGTCTACAATTTTGACCCACAGTTTGCAGGTTCCTTTGGTTGCCACAGATGAAGGAGTTATCTTACTCTTTTTTTTTTTCTTCAAATCTTCAGGTATTTTTTTCTTAGCCTGTCATTTAGCAATTTACTTCCTAAAGAAGTGTCTTGATGGAGCTATGGTATTGGGGGAGGATAGAGCACCTGTTGTGTGTGTTGGCTCAGTTGTGTCCAACTCTTTTTGATCCCATGGACTGTATCTCTGCAGGCTCCTCTGTGCATGGGATTCTTTAGGCAAGAATACTGGATTGGGTAGCCATGCCCTTCTCCAGGGGATCTTCCTGCCCCAGGGATCGAACCCAGGTCTCCTGCATTGCAGGCAGATTCTTTACCATCTGAGCCACCAGGGAACACATTGCGAATCAACTATACTTCAATTAAAAAGAAAGAGGAATGGAGCCCTGGCCTTTGTGGGTGATGCTGTCAATAAGATGCTTGGTCCCGTGACAGGGCTAACCCATCAGATAAACCGAAGGAGCATCTCAGAGGAGGATTAACTGTGAGAAAGTGAGAAAGGGCTAAAATATATTCTATTCTGAAGAATGATCCTGGTTTCTCAACCCTGGGCAGACTTTGAAAATTCAGGATTTAAATTTGGGGAGTTTTGTCGGTGTATTTACTTACTAGTTTGTTTTTGTAAGGGAGAACTTCCTCTCTGCCTGCTATTATCTCTTTCAGTTGAGAATGTTTCACTCCTCCGCAAAATTTTGAGACAGCAATGATTTTTTTTTTTTTGTAAATGGTCCTCAGATCCTTCTGACAGTCCTTCTGCTTCCTTCTCACCTGCACCATAAGGTGACCCCAACTGGACCCAAAGCAAAAAGTAACTTACTTGTCTTTCTTGGGAAAGGATTACTACCCAGGCAACACTGAAACCCCAATGATAAACTATTTCTCTTAGCTCCTCCTCATTTATCCTATGAGCTTATTACCAGAGATCAAAAATAATGAATTCAAAGATCTGCTTTAGCCTTTTCTCTCCCCAGTACCTGACTGGGGGTTAGGGAACCACAGACAGTGGAATGTCTTCAAAGCAGCAGCAGGAGCTGTGCGGATCCACACCACAGGCCTGAACTATCCATCAAGGGGACAAGCCGCTCCAGAAAGGTAGAGAGGGCTGCCTGCAGGGCAAATTCTCACCATAGCTGTCTGCTTCCAGTTCCTATTTGGTGACATTTTCTCATCCTAGGAAGGCCTTGACAGCCTTCTCTTAGCTATGCCTAACAAGCCAGGCAAAAGCGACCATGATGGGCACCAGAGTAAGGCATCTGAGATGTGGGGAGGTCACTGGGGTGAGTTTCTTCAGAAAGACAATGGAGACCCACCCCAAGCTCCAGTGTCAGGGGCCAGATCACCATCTTGCCTGGCTCACTGAAGACCCTCCAAGTCTTCCTCTGAGGTCGGGACAACAACCAAGGGTAGCTGCCCTTGAGCTCATGAGTATGTAGGATTTGGAGAAAAACCAGGGAAGGGATTTCCCTAGCAGTCCAGTAGCTAAGACTTTGTGCTTAAAATGTGAGGGGCATGGGTTCGATTCCTGGTCAAGGACTAAGATTCCACAAGCTCTGCGGCGTGGCCGAAAAACAAAAAACAATTTTTTAAAAAAGGTACACTTTAAAAAAAATAAGGGAAAATGACATAGGGCCAGGGTAACAACGTTTCTGAACTAGTTAAGAGGTAAAATCAGCTATTCACTATTACCCAATGGATGGGATGGGAAGACATGTGGATAAACAGTGAAGAAAGGCTTTGTTTTTGCTCTGTGATAATGCATGAAGCTCTATATGAGGAATCAGTGCCGTTAAGTATCAGCTGCAGGCTTTTGTTTAATACAGGTAACAAGAGGGTGAATATGACCATAGTGAGGCTAGGCAATCATGTAGGTGGCAGTAAACAGCCAGTCAGCAAGGGAAATAACAAGGCCAAATGGTTGGACTGATGAGTTCTTGACACTGAGTTGTGTGAAAGGGGCCGGCCCAGAAGTGCTGAAACTCCCTTTCTACCAATGATTACTTTTCCCGAACGTGGAAAGTTCTCCCCTAGGCACCCACCCCGCACTTCATTCCATCCCCAAGCCAAACGGTTTTATTTGCCACAGGCACAAGCACGTCTTTCACAACTTCCCTCCAGGTTTGCGAAAAGTGGAAAAACTTATGCCTGTACCAAATTCCTAGCAATACTCCATGGATGGCTAAAACCGTGAGGCTGAGAATGTTCTTGAGGTTTGTCTCAAGCCGGAACATTGCTATGGATTAGATTCCTAAACCTAGGGAATTGGCTTTCTTAAAACTTTGGCTCTTTACTATTCTTTACAAGTTGATTCCCACTGCAGAACTGGGGAGACTTATACACGAAGAAAGTTTGATGAATTCCCTCAAAGCAAAATGTAAGTTACAACTGTGCTGGAGTTCCTAAAATAAGCGCTGGCTACCTTATGACCCAGATGGGGTACATGCAGAGGAGAAGTCAATCTGGGTTTGAGTAGTGATAATGAAAGGATTTTTTTTTTTTTTTTTAAGGGAGTGAACATCTCCAGGACAAACAGCAATGGTATATGAAATATTCTGTAAAGTAGCAACTACAATCCAGCAATTTCCTCATTAGTAAGATGTAATTCACTTTGTTGCTCTAGATGTCCAACTGTTACTGCATACTTCTGCTCCGGCAACATAACGAACCTTCCAGAGGAAACATACTGAAGAAGAGTGACTTACGTCTAATATTAGGCATTGTCAAATGTTACACGTGTGTGCGTGAGTGTATGAAGATGCCTGTGTGAGTTCTTGATAGAGTAAGCTCACTGGTGAATTCAAGCTCAACTGCATGCTTCTGAGTTTATTGTAATTTTTCATAGATTTGTGCTGACCATCTACTGAAAGAAGATCTGAAACTGAAACTGGACACACCATGGTCAACACTGATGAGCAATCCTGACATCCAGATCTACACAGAAAGCTGTGCTTGGAAGGGAGGCTGCTCTTTTAAAATCTAACTGGGGAAGAACTGCTTTCCCCAGAGAAAACCAAAATGCCAGGAGATGGAGGAAGGTGAGCTCCTGGCAGCTCAGGCAATGGGAAATCTGACCCTGAATATATACACCAAAGTGCTGGCTTAGACACTGATCTCAATACCACATACCTGTAAGATCCTAACTTTGTCACAGCACTTTGCCCCACGCAGGCCTATGAGAAGCCATGAATGAGAATGGAAGGAGCAAAAAGCAAAGTTTTGTGAAACGAAACCCTACCTGTTTAAAAGCAAGTGACTTTTACATTCTATCACATGTTTAAATCCTCCCATATTCCCTGATAAGCCTCACGCTTTCTTCCATGCCCAGAGGAGGGAGGTGTGTCTGAATCACCAAAAAGGAACAGAGAGGGTGCTCTGGGGTGGGGGTCGGGGGGGACCAGCCCCTTTAACCGTCCCTTCAAAGGTGCCCCCGGGAGAAGTGGCCACTTACCCGAATCATCATCTCTCTCTCTATAATGCTGTCCTCCAGGGAAAACATTTCAGACACAGGTCTCTCCTTGACAGGCTCTTTCTTGACCCGCTCCTTCACGCTCGTCAGGTCGGGCTCCGAGATGGATGGCCCGAGAGAGGCCCCGTTGACCGCCAGCTGGTCGGCCCGGGAGACGCTGATGGCCTTGGCGGGCCCGTGCCGCAGCAGCCTGGCCCGGGCCACGGCAGGAGGCAGGCACGCCTGGTCCTGCCGCAGCGCCCCGTTGCTCACGCTTTTCCGGGGCCCGGGGTACTCGGGTGGGGGCTTGTTTGGAATCCGGGCCAAGGCGGCCTGTAGCTGGGTGCTGTACTCCACCTTCTCCCGGAGCACGGGGATCTGGGGCACCGGGACGGGAGCCTCCTCCTCCTCCTCCTCGCTCTCACTGCTGTGGATCAGCATGGTGGCATCCGAGAGAGTCTTCCTGTGGTGGTACTGGGGGAGCTGGGGGACCTCGCGGCTGCCGGGGCCCTCCTCGGGAGGCCCCGGCTCCCGCAGGGTGTTGCGGCGGGCCGTGGGGATGTTGAGCGACTTCAGGGTCATGGCTTCCATACCCCTCACCATGCTGCTCATCGCCTCCAGGCTGTGACGCTTGTGCACCGCACCGTGGTGCTTGGTGGCCGTGAGGGGCTCGCTCACCTCCTGGAGGGACTGGTGCACCACCGGAGAGCTGTCCTCCTGGAAGGTCTTCACGGACAGCTGAACCTTGCGGGTCACCAGGTCGGGGCTGCTGCCACTGACGTACTTGTGGCGGTGGCTGGCGAGGTCTGGTGTGCTGGTGGCCGGCCGGGGCCGTGGGTAGGGGGGTGGCGGCCGGAAGAGATAGTTTTTGAGTACGTGGGCCGCGTTGTAGCTATGGGCGCCCTGCAGCTGCATGTTGGCCAGCTCCGGGGTACTCACCGTGTGTGAGATGGCACTGGGTCCCCCCGGCTTGCTCGGCACCGTGGGATTCGTGGGGTTGAGCTGGTCCGAAGGGCTGACCAGTTTGTTCGCGTAGCCCCCTGGGAGCCCGTAGGGGATCGTGTACGGGTGCCTCTCCCGCATCTCGGGCTGGCTGTACACCAGGTCCTCCGGCTGGTTGTAGGCGTGGGTGTTGATGATGTTGAGGTTTCGCAGGGACTGGCTCTGGCTGTCCGTGTGCACGACGCCCCTCTTCATCTGCCGCATGACCGTCTCGTAATCGGGTGTGGGCCGGTAGGATGGTACGATGATGGCACTGTGCCGGTGGCTGGGGATGTAGTCCGCCCGCATGATGTCACTCCCAGGGATGCTGAGGTTGGAGGAGACGGGAGAAGCCTGGATGAAGCTTTGGGAGCAGCTGAGGGAGTTGATACTGTGAACGCTACACACGCTGCCGCCGTTGGTGACGGTGCCATTTAAATAACTTAAGTCCAGGCTGTTGTGTGAGTTGCAATACAAGGCTTCTTCATTCCCATGGAAGATGCTGTCTGCAAGAAGTCAAACAGAGGCCCATGAACGGAAGTCAAACAGAGGCCCATGAACCTCCACGCCTTCCTGCTTCCATCGAGTTGGTCCTCACACTCATGGGGGTAATTTTTAACTCACAGAAGTCATAAAAAGGGAAATCCCAAGGTTTCCACCCACATATTCCATAGAAAAACCCAGCAATTTCTTGGGCAAGATGCCAACATACTGAAAGGGTATTTTAAAGCACACTATAAAGAAAAAGTGAATCTAAACAAATGAAGCTCGGTATATATGGAACTGTTGTCAGCTGGGTTAAGTTCTTGATTTGGCCTGAGTTTTTAAATCAGGTACCAACAATGGTCCTCACACTGGAAGACCGGTCCCTCTTGTGCAGGGCTTAATGACAGAACTGGATATTTGGGCCAGGAAGTGAAGAACTTTGAGTTCTTGGAGCTGATCTTCCTGACTGCAATGGAAAAACTCCCTGTATCTAAGGGACTGCCGAGCATCAATCAAGACACAAGGCAAGTAACAAAGTCAGGATGTCAGCAAACATGGCTACTTCATTATGATCACCAGGGGAAGGCAAAATAAGACTCAGGAGTGTAATTTTAGCCACTGTCTAAAACCCACCTCTAGACTTGGTTTCATCACCAAGGTCAATTTCACATTAAAATTATTAATACTTTAAACAGGTACCTAAAGAGATAAAAGACAGTGAAAGACAGGGAGGCCTGGCATGCTACTGTCTATGGTCACAAAGAGTTAGACACGACTCAGTGACTGAACAACAGCAATAACAAAGAGAACAGGAAGCAGATTTCTAAAGTCAGGACCATTCTATGCATCCGGTGTTCCCTTAACACACACACACACACACACACACACACACACAGACATACATCCTCGGGATGCAAGCTCTTACAAACACATTTTTCTGTGGGCAAAATATATTCGTTTGTACACTATAGATTTAAGCATGAGCAGAGTAGAGGAATTCAAAGGCAGAGAAGGTTAAAAAACAGAAAAGGTGGCTGAAAATACTCGGCTGCCTAAAGAGGAGAGGTGGGAACACAGACAAAATGAAATGATAGAGGCAAGGAAAACTAGAGAGAGAGAACACGGCATTTATCCACCTCTAATGGGGTTTGGTGCCTTCCCATAGAAGCAGGGTAACTTTTGCTAGTCTGCTCATAAACAGTCGTGTTTTATTAAATTACGTTATCTTGATGATCTTAGTTTCCAGGCTTGCACTTTGACAGTGCAAGAGCCAGCATACAATAACCCAGAAATGAATTATCCTTTACCCCACTGTCAACGTCCAGTGTTTAATCCCATTCGTTTTCTAAGATGCAGTTACTGAAATGATCACGGAGCACTGGCTCCAGAGTTAAGACACTGATTTTCATATCCAAGCTCCTCCAATACCCTTTCTGTATCCCAGTTACTATAGCAAATGGAAATAACGACATCAACAGTACCTATCTCCTTCGTTTATTTTGAGGATGAAATGAGACAATGAAGTGCAAGTACTTAGAACAGTGTTTAAGGAAAAGAATTGCTCTATAAATACTCATCACTAGACCATTATTGAAATGGGTTTTTTTTTTCCCCATACATTTTGCAGGGCAGTGTTTAGAGGGATAAGGAACTAAAGAGTTTAACGAGTGCACTGAGAAAGAGACTGGGGGAGAAGTGGCAAATGAGAGCTAAAATGAGGGGCTGAGACTATGTGTGTGTTTCTTTCAATTATTCTGGACGCCTGTGTTCTCTGTCACCACGAAAATCTGGCTGACTGTTACAAGCTCTCTGACCTTGGCAAGGAAGGTGAAGAGTCTTCCGCTGGGCTTAGCTGTCACTCTCTTCTCTAACCCACTTTCGAGGATGAGGAGGAAGAGAAAGGAACTCGCCTTCTGTCTTCCCCCAACTCCTTCTGCATGCAATTCTGGGGAAGTTTTCGTCTCAGGGGTAAATGGTATTCCGTGACTCTCACAAATCCCAAACTGCTGCCATTCAGATCATGACAAAGTTCAAATAAAAGTGTTGCTGTCATCTAAAACAAAATAATCTCAGCACTGATCCCCAGTACTGAAATTCAGGTCTTAAGAAGGGACAGCAGCAAGCCAGCGTTACCTTGAGAAGTGTGTGTTTCCGAGTAGTGTTCGCCACACTGGACGTGCATGGGAGGCAGGATGTAGGGCTGCTGCCGGGGCTGAAACAGAGAACACAGCACACGTGGGAGGTCCCGTACCGAAACGCTCACGAGCGCCAGCCCGAGCACACGACGGGCCCCACTCCTCATCCCTGCAAGGAGACGTGCAAGGGATTCTCTGCCCTCCTCCCTCAGGCCACCCTCTTCTGAGCATCTGCACCCTCATCTCATCACCAAGCCTTGGACTGGAGACACACAAAACGGGGAATGGGGATGCTGGTTCAAGGTGAGAAAGAGGCTGCAATCAACATGAAGGCACTTCATTATAGCCTATTTTCTAACACCCTTGCAAAGTTCCCACTGCCATTTTTCAAAGGAATAACTCAGAACATGCATATTATTATGTTCCACCTAAAACATAATGAGAGTCAAGGGGAAGCCTGTTTCCTTCTATTCAAAACTGGGTCCCTCCTAAAGCCACAAGCTTCTATCTATCGGCATAGCTGTACCTGTGGCCCAAGTTCCATTGCCACAACAACCTCTAATAGGGATGGGGGAGTGTTAAGCTGGGCCCACTTGCAAACATATATAATCTGAAATGAGGACCCATAACAGTAAGTTTGCAATTCCCAAGATCACTTACTGACCCTCCCCCATTGCAGAACCAAATGTGGAAAGGTCTTGCAGAGAACCTTGCAGGTGCAATCATCTCCCCTTTCAGTGAAGACTCATTGCCATAAGACTCAAACACAGCCATTTACACTCAATCTGAATACCTGCGTGTTGCAGAGGAGGGTAAAACTCTTAGACAAAACACCAAAATGCTTACACAGTTTTGCTATTTGGGGAGCCAACAAAGGAAATATAGTTGTTAATGTGGTCTAGAGGAAGTCATTTAATCTCAGTAGGTCTCAGCTTCCTGTCAATCAAATCAGTCTTCTCCTTCGAACATTATCCATTTTATTTAGATATTGGGGTTCCAAGTAAAAATGGAGGACACAACTGAGCGACTTCCCTTTCACTTTTCACTTTCATGCATTGGAGAAGTAAATGGCAACCCACTTCAGTGTTCTTGCCTGAAGAATCCCAGGGACGGGGGAGCCTGGTGGGCTGCCGTCTCTGGGGTCGCACAGAGTCGGACACGACTGAAGTGACTTAGCAACAGCAGCAGCAAGTAAAAATGTGTTTGAAGAAAGAGTTGTAATGCTAAAAAAATAAACTTCAAGCTTGTAAACCACCAAACCAGATGGTCTCTTACATTTCTATTTGATTATCTTTAAATTTGTCTTATAGACATTGGTTTAAATATTACTGCTTTGGGACAGAAGTTGAGATCAAGCCAAAAAACTATACAAAGCCAGCAGGGGTCACACTTTCTCAGTATCCCTAGACTGAAGAACACTTGGCAGTATGAAGCTGGGTTGATACTCATCTACTATTTCCTTTTCTGCAAATAATGTTTATGTATCAAAAGAGCAAATAAAGAAGATATAATGACCAGAAATCCAAAAATTAGGGAGAATCAGAGGAGAAGAAATAAAAATTGAAACCAATTTAATACAGTAGTTAAGGGTATCAGTTCTTCTAAACATTCCCAAATCTCTCTTTGGCTGGTTTTTGACGAGCAGTTTAAAAATATTTGTCCTCTTTTTGGTAACACCTAATTCAACTCAATTTTTTCCATGACTGGATAGCCAGTTTTCAAGTCAACAAAAAAATACCAAAAAAAAAAAAAAAAAAAAAAAAGCCAGTGGGGAAGGATTCATACAAGAGAATAGAAATACACAGCAAGGCAAAGTTGGTTCATCCTGCCTTCTCTTGCTTTAATTTTTTTAAAAAGAAAAATCCTACAAGTAACTGTTTATGAACCGACATAAGTGTATAAGCAATACAAGTGCGAAGTAATAATAGCAATCTTCCAAATACCATTTCAGGATTGTATTATTTGTTCTATCTCTTTATATATTTCAGTGTATTATTCTGTTTCTTTCCAGATCTGCTAAGACAACGGCAAATTAGATGCCACAATATAGGAGCCAGAGGAGCACGAGAAAAACAACCGCCCGGAACCCTGGTTATCAGCTAGGAAACCCAAAGGCGACAACGTTATCTGGCTTTACTCTCACTCATCCCAAGGAACGCTTGCTGACACGTTTAATCCTAAAGGGCAGAGGAAAGGGAGAAGCCAGGAACCTGGCTTCCTGCAGATTATCTGCGTCTGAATGAAACAGGAAAGCCTCTGCATCTTCTCCAGATAATCAGGATGCGATCAAATCACAAGATAGCCCTGAAACACTCTGCTTCCCCTGGCTTTTCATGGACACAAGTGAACATTTATCTCACTAGTAAAGACCTGTGGACTCTAAGGAAGGGAAAAGGGAAATAATACCAACAAAGGAGAAGACTAAAGAAAACAGTGCCAGGAGGAAATCCGTTGCTGCTTCAGGGGAGAAGCCCAAAGCAACTCATTACGTCTCCAAGGACTTTCTGTGAGAGATCGTGCATTGACACAGAGAATTAACTGTATTTACATGGGTTCTCAGGAATTATTATGTGATGATAAGATGTCCAAACTCTAGAATTCTAAGAATTCATGTGAACGCATTTTCCAGAAAAAAAAAAAATTCCTTAAATAGTTCCTTTTAAATGACAGGTTAAAGATGTCCTATAGGATATATATCATGTATAAAGAAAAATTTTATTCTCCTATCAATTCAAAGGAACTCTTCACCTACAGACATTTAAAGGTCATGTGTTTATTTTGATTTTGTGTAAAATAAATAATAACCTAGAATAAGTTATTTCCTTATTCACGAGTTGTTTCCTTATTCATATGAGGAGAGAAGTTTTTTGTGTGTTTTTTTTAAAGCTAATAGTAGGTAGAAAAGTACCTCAACTCAAATTCTGTTGACCTTAAAATTAGAAAATTAACTAACCTTAATTTTTTTCCCCACTAAATATTCTAGCTGACAGCATCAACTAGACTCCTTCAATATTTCCTTCAAGTAGTCATTTTCTGACTAGTTTATTAAACTGTCTATGGCAGTGAATACAAAAGAATTTGCAGAGATTATAACTGATGACATGTCTAAATGTGCAAAAATCAGGACCAGTGATAAAGCAAGTGGGAAAAACAAAACCCACACACAGTAAGCTGCATGCTGAAGGCCTAAGACCTCGTCGGCCTGGAATAAGACTCCCAGGGGTGAACCTGGGGTCACATTTAGAGAAGTGATGGGCCATGGGTGTGCACACCCCACCTGCAGAGCAGACTGATGTCCTTCTGCGTTCTCACCAGATTTCACCTGGTCATGATGCCCTGGCCACCCCTCCCCTCAAAATTAACCACAGAAGGACACGTGAATCCCAGCAGTCAGAGGACTTGATAACTGAAGATGTCATACATACCAGGGAGGACCGGCTCCAGGTGGGCTGGCGTCTGATAGGGGGTGGAGAATTGGATTGTCTATACGAAAAGTTGAAAAAAATGAGGATGGTTATTCTTATTTACCATGTATAAGATGAGCTGATAGATGAGAGAGGGAGAAGAGGGGAAAGCAGACAAAATGGGTTAAGAATTACAGTAGAACAGGGACTTCCCTGGTGGTACAGTGAATAAGAACCTGCCTCCCAGTGCAGGAGACACAAGTTCAATCCCTGGTCCAGGAAGATTCCACATGCCGAGAAGCAACAAAGCTAGCACACCACAGCTACGGAGCCCTGGCTTTGGAGCCCTGGCTTTGGAGCCCTCGGGCCACAGCTACGGAGCCCTGGCTTTGGAGCCCTTGGGCCACAGCTATGGAGCCCTGGCTTTGGAGCCCTCGCTTTGGAGCCCTCGGGCCACAGCTACGGAGCCCTGGCTTTGGAGCCCTCGGGCCACAACTACAGAGCCCTCGCTTTGGAGCCCTCGCTTTGGAGCCCTCGGGCCACAGCTACGGAGCCCTGGCTTTGGAGCCCTGGCTTTGGAGACCTTGGGCCACAGCTACGGAAGCCCGCGCACCTGGAGCCTGTGCTCTGCAAAAAGAGGAGCCGCCACAACAGAAGCGTGTGCGCGGCAATGACGAGCAGCCCCCAGTTGCCGCAGGTAGAGAAAGCCTGAGGGCAGCAAAGAAGATCCAGCCGACCTACATATCAAATAAATAAGAACTATGGTAAAACAAAAACATTTTCTATATCTGGTTGGTGAAGCCAAGACAATTTTAATTTCCTTTTTTCCTCTTGCTTTATTTGCAAAATGTTTGGAATAAATGATATTTTATAACGTTTTACAAAGTAATATGAAAAGAATGAGGCTTCTTTCTAAAGATGAATTACAAGGGAAATAAAAATCAATGACCATCTTTTAGAGGTCAGAGAACAGAGACCTCTGGAGAAGGATACTGCTCAGATGATGCTGATTTCATAAACTCCAGAGAGCTATCCCAAGCCTTCATGTAGCCCACAGTGAGACTCTGAAACTGCATACAGAGTTTACTGTCTATGTAGGGGATGAGGGTGTTTTTAGAGACTCCCAGTTTTCATCAGATATGAGAATAGGAACCTCCCACACCTGGTTAGGAAGAAGAAAGGAATGGTTACTACAGAAGTACGAAGGAGGACAGAGTTTCCTTAATTTTCAGTCTAATAGGTGACGCTCACTTGTATAAGAAGAAAAGGACACAAAAGAAATACAAATACTCAGAAAGTTTTATAATAAAGCCACTTGCTAAGATATGGTTGAACAAGAAGACTACAGTGATATTTACTCCTCAAAATAGTTTTCTTCTTAAACCCACCCTACGGAAGGAAGTCAACTATAGAATTCTTGTTAATTCAAAGACATCTCAACAAATAAAAGGCAGTAGCAGAAAATTGCAAAGATGTGACCTATAGGGAATCTGTTCAAAAGAATGGTGTGTTTGTGTGTGAGCATGCAAAGGAATGGTTTGTATGTGCAAAAGAATGGTGTGTGTGTGTGCACAAAAGAATGGTGTGTGTGTGCAAAAGAATGGGCTGTGTGTGTATGCACATGTGCAAAAGAATGGTATGTGTGTGTGTGCACGTGTGCACAAGAATGGGGTTTGTGTGTGTGTGCGCACGACAACATGTGTATGCACACGTGCTTTCATAACACAGACACGGCTGTTTAAATTGCTGCTCCTGAATCAGTGCTCTTCTGTTTACTTTTGCAAACTCTGTTTGCAGACCTGATAGAGTCATCCTCGATATCCAAGGAGGAGTGGTTCCAGGACCCCCTCTGATACCAAAATCCACCTATGCTTTTGTGTAAAATGGCATAGGATTTGCATATAACCAATACACATCCTCCCACATACTTTAAATGATCCCAGGCTACTCATAATACTTAATATAATGTAAACAGCTGCCAGTACAAAGGAAATTCAAGCTTTGCTTTTTGGAACTTTCTGGAATTTTTAAAAAATATTTTGATCCACAGTTGGTTGACTCCACGGATGTGAAACCACAGATAGAGAGGGCTGACTGATTGTACTATCAAATATACTTTCAGACTCCAAGAGTGACCAGTGGCAGAGACTGGCTTAGAAGAGTCTCCATCACATAGGCAAAAAAATTAGCCAGGACCTGATCCTCCAGTTTTAAAGCAGTGCCTTCTACAGCAGGATCTGCTCTAGGACAGCGTTTTCACACTCTTGGCTGTGTCCACTGGGGAAGCAGGAAAGCAGTTCTTCTCTTGCATTTACATCCCTGAAGTTCTTTGAAACAAAATTAAGCACCTTGGGCGCCCCAACTGCTGAGGTACTCTGCTGAGGAATGTCTTTTGAAGGCAACCAGAGGAAATTCAACGATAGCATGAGCCAGACACACTCTATCCAAGGTCAGGTCACGGTTAAGTTCTCTCATCAGACTCTCTTTATCATCCCCATTTCCAAATTAAATTGAAAACACACACATGGATTTGTGACATCTATTAGTGTCTTCCAAGTCTTCCTCTAATTACCCTGGCCTCTCATTTACAGGCGGGTGACTTGACCCAGAAGCACACGCAGGGTTAGCCAACTGTGTGAGTGCCATGGGGCTGAGGATGACAGCAGCTTCTTCTCTTTCAAGTTGGCTCATCACTCTGCTACACGCTTCTGAACACACACTACATCTGACACGAAGGGGCGCCCTGGCAAATTGGGAACCGCTCGGCTCCTCCAAACTCATGGCGGAGGTTGGAAAGGCACTGATGTTGGCCACTCCGTCCAGGAAGTCAAGCATTCACAGTCAATTTGCAAATTATTTCCCCCCTAGGCATATAGGCGATACCAGACGGTCTTCATCATTAAAGCTCTTCCCCTCCCGCCTGGCTTCAGCTTGCCCCTTTAGCTTCTACAAGGAATGAGGCGAAAGAGTGAGCCGAAAAGGTGATCTACAACATTCCGAAAGCATAAGAATTTAAGCTGAAACGAGCCATCCAGGGAGCAGGTGGATGAAATGTTTACTTACTCGGTGCAGATTTTGTTTTGTTTGTAAAATTTGTGCCGTGTAGCAAACAGTCGAGATATGTACTTGGCATTTTCGATATCCTCCTTGGAAAAGAAGAAATGGTGAAAAAATAAACATTTGTTTGTATATGCATTTTATTACGATTCCTCTCGTCAGGGACACGTCCCTTCCTCCCTTCACGTCAGACACAAAATAGCCGCCTGAGCCACAAACCAACATGCTGAAATTCAGCGGCGGTCATGTTGATGAAGCCCACCCAAGGATGTTAGATGATACTGCCTGCTAGAGAATCCCTTATGTCCATGAGTTACACTGGTGATCTGGTGTGTCTTTACATCATGCCAAACCAAGTGCTCTGCAAATCAATAAATGAATCAAGGCAGATTGTGGCATGGATATCTAGCGTCATTTAGTTAGAGGCAGAGAGGTGTGTGAACTGCCTTGGTTCCCAAGGAGGCACTCAAGGCAATCACCAGTTTGCTTCAGATCAGCCTTGGGCTGTGATGGCAAAGAAAATCCAAATAAGCCAACAAAAGAAAATACCACGCCATATCATCAGAGCTGACTAGTGAAGGGCATGCCAGACATTGCGATCCAGCACAAATAAGGCCGGTGGAGGAAAGCAAAGCCTGGAGTGAAACTCAGCTTGGAACCCTGGCATTGTGAGCATCAGGTCACCAACACCCCTTGGAAATGAGCGATGGCAGCACTGGGCACGTAATGGGAAGTTATGGGTCTGATAGACTATTCATTCTTTCATGACATGGAGACCAAGGAAAGCACATTAGGAGCTGAGAAGTCAGGCCGCAAGCTGCCTGCAGGATCATGCCTTCATTGTCTGTTTTGTTTACCGTGTGAAAGAGGGCGGTCTCCTCTTTGTTGACGAGTTCCACCAGGATAGTAGACTTGTTGTGGGTGATGTTTCCCATGTCATTCCACCTGCACAGAAGAAATCCCACAGTGTTTGCTCAGAGACTTTCCAGACATTTATGACACCACAGGAGGGTCATCTGCTATTACTGAGCCTCACTTTACAAATTATGGTTTAGCTGTATTTTTAAAAGCTAAACGTTTCTTCCTTCAAAGCAGAAATGGAAATAAAATGCAATATTCATCTACTTAAACAGCTACACACCATCTCAACGTTGTTGTTTGATAAAGTACACTTTCCCTTATGAGCTAGGAGAAAAATAAGCAAGAGATTTCTGCTGCCTAGTTTTTCATATTTCCAGACGAACAAAGTCTTTCCCCTGAACCCCATTTTCAATGCTGGGAGAGCAGGTCATTTAAAAGTCATGTGCGGAGTTCCCAGGAGGTCCACTGATTAGGAGTTCAGCCTTTCACTGCTGTGTGCCCTGGATCACCCCTGGTTGGGAACTAAGACCCCACAAGTCACATAGGACAGCAAAATAATAATAATAAATTATGTATTTTTAGGAACCTAGGCTGAAGAATTCACGGAGATTCTGTGTTGCAATGTACACTACAGATTTCATTATGCCACTTAGAAAAAATGCTGAGGGAATGTTCAGTGTGCCTACATTTTTGTGATCTAAACACACACAGAGACAAATTTCTTTCCCTTTCCTTATGGGGATCTGACCTAAAATGAGATACACAGAGAGAACCACCAGACAAGGGAAGGCAAAGTTCCTGCTTCTCATTCTATTTAGAGCCAGTTTCTAATCATCTCTTACACTACCTGCCCTTCAGTCTGCTCCCCAACCTATAATTCCCTGCCCATTGCCTTTTCCTCTCCATCCTGCTTTTTTTTTTTTAACTTATAAAAATTTTTTTTGACCACATTGTGACAGAATGAGGGATCTTAGTCCCACAACCATGGCTCCAACTCACACCCCCTGTAGTAGAAGTTCAGAGTCTTAACCGCTGGACTGCCATGGAAGTCCCTTTCCATCCTGCGTTTGCTCGTTGCACTCCCATCTCTGCCTGCGTGATTCCTTTAAGACTCAGAAGCGGCCACCTTCTCCAGGCAGCCTTTCCTCATTCCCAACCACCTACATGCCAGGAGAAAGCTGGGTGTAGTCCTTTATCAGTCACCGCATTGTATTACAGTGGTTTATGTCTGTGATCAGATTCCTAACTAAACCAAACTCAGCCATAGGTCTCGCGCCTTGGGCAGAGATTCTGCTTGCTTTATCTCTGTATTCCATGGGCCAAGTACATCTGGAATAGACCATACGCCAGATCTTGCTGAAATAATGAAAAGTAATGATGTTGCCTCCTATCTGTATAAAGGGCCAGTTCTTTTATCAGCTCTCTAGGTAGACAAGTTTCCCACTTTGGAGATGAGGCAATTCAGGTCAAAGGGGAGGAATTACCCTTATCCACTTTCATGCATTGGAGAAGGAAATGGCAACCCCCTCCAGTGTTCTTGCCTGGAGAATCCCAGGGACAAGGGAGCCCAGTGGGCTGCCGCCTCTGGGGTCGCACAGAGTTGGACAGGACTGAAGCGACTTAACAGCAGCAGCAGCAGCAACCTTCCTTATCAGCGTGAGTTCTATCAATCCCCTTTAGGTTTTCCTCCAATCACCCTTCTATTACACCAATGTCATCTGTGTTTATATACATCTACAGGTACTCTGCAAGCTGTCTGCTAATAGTTCCATAAGATCACATCTACATGGCCTCACAGCTACATGCTCCTTACTGAGGGTCTTGAAAGAGAAAAGATATTTCATATTCTCTGGCTCCATTCCCCCAAATCAATGGCCAAAATTCTGGATCCACTCCTCACGCCACCATATGACTTCACCTTTAGTGGCACAGTTAACAGGACACTATAGTAGCAGTAAATTCACATCTTATAAGGGTTATCAAGGCACATGCTAAAGGAAGTGGGCTGGAAGCAGTTCCCAGGGAAAGCCTGTGAGGGGCTTATTATGATCAGTGAACTTTCAAACTGCTATTTTCGATTTAATCCAGAGCCCCAGAATGCAAAATCTATCTGCTTCTCTTCTCTGGACTCAAGCACTGATTTAGCCACAGAGAATTGTGTGGGACAAAAGGCCTGGGTAGCTTTACCTGGGCATAGAGATGTATAGCTCCGACTCTGCCCATATTTATATATTTTGCTCAATTCGTTGCAGGTATGTGAGTCCTGCAACATGTCCCAAAGTCAAAAACATGTCCAAAAATCAAAAAGCTTATTTTGTAGCCCCAACGCACTCTCTCTCCACTCTCCTTCAATAATGTCTCTATTCAAAGAGCAAAAGAAAACAAATGGGCAAAAATAACGGCAGGGTGGGGACCTAGGAAAACAAAAGCCAATTAGGAAGCTTTTAATGGGAAAACTTTCTCAAAATGACCTGCAGTAACTGATGATCCAACAAGTACACGGCTGGCCAAGAATTTACTTCCAGAAGGTGGACCATGCTCTACCTCTAAGAGCCATCTTTGATCTTCCTAGGACACGCAGCTCTGCCTATCAGATGCACATGCAGGAAAGCTGCTTTTCCTGTAAATAATAGGCCACACTACCCTCATAAATGAAAGCACGCATGCAGTTTTTCGGATTTTGACACTAGCATGGGACCTGTGGGCATCAATACAAGGCAAGCTCATAGACCTGTAATGCAGGGGACACCCTGTCACTTCCCTATGCTGCTAAATGGAAAAGAAGGCTGAAGGATCAAAGTAATAAAAAAGGACCAAGGTCTTTTCATTAATGATAACAAATATTGATTTTTCAAAACACACTTTCACAAAGAGCCCTCTTTCTTTAATAGAAAAATTAGTTTGCACCTTTATAGCACATGGCATTAGGCAAAGGGCACGCTGGGCAATGGATGGAAGTCAGGTTGGATTTAATGACTGGTCATGGGTAATGACTGGTCATGGGTAATCTGGGCAAAGGTGATCTTGCAGGAGCCTCATGCCTAAAGAGCCCATTTCTAACCAGACTCATAGAATTTGGTTCCACGCTTCTGGCTCAGTGGGGGTTCAACTATGTACTTCTTGGAGTCAGTGGGAAGAAAGAGCATTCTCCATTCCCCGCTCCCAAACAAACCCCCAGGGAAAGTGAGAGGAATTTCTTCATAACCACTTAAACCCTGCAGAGGGGGCTGATCAACTCTTATCCACGGTCTGGCTCTTAACTCATCCGTATAACTTTCATACTCCATGTGGTTTGCGAGAGCACCTCCAGGGGAAAAAGGAGAAAGGAGACAAATCAGACTACCTGTAGATTACTGCTTGTCTTCCAATTCTGTTCCTCACGAAAATCCCCATAAAGAAAATGCCCAGGTGCACACTGTTTCCATGATTGTCCTGCACAAGATCAACAAGAGATCGTCGTGATGAAAAACATCCCAGCGGTCGGGCAGCCTCCCCTTGGGGACCACACCCCGTTTCTCACCCACACGGGGAATGAATCACAGACGGCATCGGGGCAACAAGGCAATCTGAAGGCAGGCACCCCGCTGCACCTCCTAAGAGACTACACAGATATGTTTTCTTCTTTTATTTCAATTTGTCACATTTCCTGTTTAAGAAAGAATTTTAGGATTTTTCTCAGATTGGCTGGCAGTTAAGACCTCTTTCATGTGCATCTATTGATATCTTTTTTAACCCTAGTTTGTGCGGTTTTTTCAAATCAAAATTGCATGTGCATACATTTTGATTATATATCCATACTGTATATGTGCAATTTACACAGGCACATAATTTGAAGAATCTAATATTCTTTAGATCTTGTTTAAAGCAGCCAGCAGCAGACCCAGCCCCACCATTTCCTCTCCTTTAAAGGCATCCGCTTCTACCATTTAAAGCCCTAGAGTGTGTCTTTTTGCATCCACCATGCTTGGCCTTCCAATTTAGAACCTCGTGTTCCTCAGTTCTGGGATATTTTCTCAAATTACTACCTTCTGTTTCCCCCGTTCACTCTTTTCAGAACTCCCATTATTCAGATGCTGAACATCTGGGCTGGCCCTCCAATTTTATCTCCTGCCGCCCACGTTCTCTAACTTCGGGTTTTGGGGTGAAATTTTTCTTTCTCTTCTAACCTATCCATTAAGTTTGCCATTCCGATATCGTATTGTAAATTTCTGAGAGTTTTTATTTTCTAAATGTTCTCTTTTAAAAGCAATCTATTCCTTCAATGAGGTAATACATAATATATATATAAATACCTATACATATATATGTAAAATCCCTGAAGCTCACAGTGTGAGGGATGGTGGAATCCTTCACCCTGCAGAATCTCTGCCTCTTTCGGGATGCTTCATTCTCATTGCTCTGTTTTTCCTATTGGGGCAACCCTGGGGGGGGAGTGTATGATTGGATATGTATTCACACTCCAGAGTGGGAGGCTAAACACTGGCTGGGACCTTTGTGAGCACAGGATGGGCACGTGGACTGTAAGCTTCACTGCTGGGCAATCGGCTGGGCCCTGTCTGGGAGAGGCCAGGGGTCTTGTCTTCAGGCCCGTCTGTTGGTCCACTCAGGTGCCTCCAACCTCCTGCCTGGGAAAGCATAACCCAGCTTTCAGTGTTCTTGAGAGCAGGGCAGGAGCAGGACTCAGCATCCAGTGAGCAAACTGTCACCCAGTCCCCTGCTTTCACTTGGGAGGCATCCTCTTTGTGGAGTGAGGGGAGAGACACGTCCAACTCAGCCCAAGAAAGAAAAAATAAACCCCTACCTTCCTCGGAATACCCATTTAAGACACAAAGACCCCCTTCTCAAGGACCTCTTCTCAATCCGCCTCCCCAAAACTTTCCATTAACGTAGCACTCTTCTCACAGAGAGAGAGAAAGGGAAAGACAACTGCTGATGGCAAAAGCTGAGCGAGAAAGAACTAGGGAGTAGGGAGAGGGCCTCAGTAATTACAAGGGGTTAAAAGGTAAGTTACATGATAAAAAAAAAAAAAAAAAAAAGAATCTATGTGGGAAAAGAAGACCGGCAAAGTAGAGATGGGAAGAAAAAGGAAAATTTGGTGGAAAGACTTCCCTGGGGACGCTGCCAGGAGGTGGGTGCAGAGGTCGAGGAGGGTGCAGGGAGACGCGGGAGGAGCAGGCCATCAGCGTGGGACAAGGAAAAACACGGACCAGACCCCCGTTAGAACAGCACACACAGCTAGGACTGAGGCTCCAGACCCCGTGTGACCCATTCCAGAAGCCCCCTCCCCCCATGCCCACCTGCTCTGACAGTACAGGAGCCCACGGAGGCTGCAGACACCCGTGTTTGTCGAGGGCAAGGGAAGACCTGTCAGGAAATGCACTGGTATTCCTGCTCCCCAATCTTGAAAAATTTTCTGAGAAATCACTTATGGGGGGAAAAAAAACCCCACACTAAACTTAAACGGTCCTCCCTGGGACATATCCATAACATATGTTTGAAACCTTCCTTGGTCAAGAAGGACCCAACCAGCCCAGAGGGACTCCGTTACCATGGGCAGGCTGCCCTTGGTGCTTTTTCACTTACAGCCGGCTCCATCACAGCCCCCATGGGTACCACCACCCTGCCCCTCATCCTTGGGCCACCAGGAATCATGTGGTCTGTAGGTGGTCACCTGAGTCATGAACAGATATGCGGTGGGGGAGGAAAAAAGGCAGCAGCCCAGAGGAGTTACGCCCACGGGCTGTGAGTCAGCCGAGCCCGTCTGCCCACTCGGAGTAGCTCTGGTAGCTCCCTGTACTTTTCCCACTAAAGGACAGACTCAAAAATGCATCCGAACCCAGCACAGCAGATTTTAACGCCGTCTCCACTGCCTCTGTTTCCCACAGTTCAGAATGACTAAAAACCACGCAAGCAAATGACCCCCACGACCAAACCTCCAACTTCCAGGGCCCGAGAAGTCGGTTTTCTAGAAGTGGAGAAAAGTTTACTCTGATTTTCCAAAATATCATGACTATATATGGGCTGCTGAAATGTAAGTGGGATGCAGATGGCTTCATAAGGCATTATTGCAAGGAAAATGGATTACAACCCTATGAAGGGCAGCTATTAGAGAAGCAAAAGAAAATTAAACAAATCTAAAAAAGAGTCATTTAGCCTTTTTCGCAAGCTGCGGCCACCCTGCTCGATTCTACTTGATACACATGGGCAGTTCTCATTAAGGCAAATTGCAAACGTGCAACGGAGGGGGAACAGAACGCTTATAAAACAGCCAGTGGAGCCAGTTTGGATTGAAATGTTTACGCTGAAATTGCAGGCGTCTCCCAAATTGCTGAAATGTGCCAGTTGCTTTAGGTTTCTGACAAAACTCCGTCTTTGGTAAAGTGGGTCAGCAGAGAGAGGAAAATGAGTTTGGATGATGGACTCCACTGTATAGATGACCTTGCACCATGACCCCACCACCAAACCCTCACTTCAGGAGGTGAATCTGTTGCAAAGGGTGGGATGTGCTTATAACCATTTCCTATGCATACTTTCCAGAAAACACCAAAGGGGCTGGAAATCCACAACAGAGTCTCTCTAGAGCCAGATAAATAAAGTATGATTGTATCCAGGAAATGTTTCATTCTTCCTCACAAACAATTATCCCTGCATCAGCCCCAAGAAGAGAAAAGAAAAGGCTGGGGAGGAAAACTGCCAGGGAGGGTCTGTATTAAGCCACACATGACATTTGCTACGTGTCCTGCTGTAAGGTCGGCTGTGACCTTGATAACTTCTCGGCACCAGATGCGCTGGTGTTGGTACTCACTCAGAACACTGTCATACAATTGAGATAGTCTGCTGAGAACTGGAAAGCTTCAAAATCTCTCCATTAACAGAAAAGGGTTTGCTTTCACTAAAGTATATTGGACTTGCTAACTAATGCCATGTAGAAATGAGAAAGCCAAGCCTTCTGGTTCTCTGCTCTCAAGCAACACTGGTTTTCCAAACGCCTGTGCTGTTCTGAGACAGCTGAAGCAAGGACAGGGAATGCTACCTTCACAGGGAAGATCTCCTGTCCAAATCCATCCAAACGTTCCACCTCGTTGATGTACATAAGCTCGGCTTCTGCTGGCAGGATCCCACTAAAACCAAAAGAGCATCAAAGGAGGAAACGGTTAAGGGCAATAAAATCAGTGGAAGGACCGACCCTCCTGGTGGCGAATTCCAGCACCGTGGCTTTAGTTCTGAGAAAAGCCATCATCACCCAACTGTGGGCACGGTACATTGCTAAGTAATTCATTAACATTTCCTCCAGTAATCTTTCACTCAACAGGGAATAATAAGAGGAAGGCAAAGCATTTAGTTGAGAGCCCCAGCCCTATGAACACGGATTATCCAGAAGTCCTGGTGAATAATGCTGACCATTGGGGGGGGTTGAAAAAAAATATTTTTCTCCAACCTGGGAAAAATATCTCCACTGTTAAGAAAAAAAGAAGGAAGAAAGGAAAAAAGATTATGAGGATGACAATTTGGGAGCCAAGTAACCAAGTTAAGAGAGTCCAGGACCGCTGCACACATCCTCTGAGGTTGGAAGTGGTGGTGGTTTAGTTGGAAGGGAAGCTGTTTATTTTCTATTCATCCCAAAGAGCTCCAAGCAGCCCTGAGCAAGCTCTCAGTGACGACCTGAATCTCACCATTTTTCTCCCTGACCTTGACTTTCCCACCCAAAGTAGCTCTTGAGGTCTACACTCAGCACAGGCAGCCCCAGGCTTCCCAAGTCCAGCAGCAGAGTTTTAGGAAGGTCACAGAGAGGAAGTCCTCTGGCCAACAGCTCCACATCAGCGTGGGTCTACCGGTGTCGAAGAACAGGGGAAAGAGGGGATGGCGGGGGGAGAAAGGAAAAAAAAAGGAAGAGAAAAAAAAGAAAGGGGAGTAGGGGCAGGGAGCACAGTCTTCCACTCTGCATGCACTCTCGGAACAGAGCTGAGCCACTTGCTACAAGGAACAGAACTGCGGGGACTCAAGCCGCAGGCTGCGGGCTGGGAGCCACCACCTCCTGTCTCAGACGGGACAGCGGGCAGCCCTGCCTCACCTGTGGGCTTTGCGCTCCTGGGCCACCTTCTGCGTCAGTTCCTCCAGAACAGCTTCCTCCAGGGCCAAGTCCTGTCAAAATGGAAAGCAGTTCAGGTCCCTTGCGATTTTGCTCTAAGCCTTGAACATGCTCCTTTTTTCTAAAAGATATCCCTGACCCGCCTCCCTTCCTCAACCTCCCTTTACTCCTCCGCAATTCCTTTTTCTTTTAAAGTTAATTTTTTACTGGAGTAGAGTGGCCTTACAATGTTGTGTTAGTTTCTACTGGACAGCAAAGCAGATCAGCTTTAAAGTGTTAAAGTGGTAGTCACTCAGTCATGTCTGACTCTTGGTGGTCCATGGACTGCAGCCTGCCAGGCTCCTCTGTCCATAGGGTTTCCCAGGCAAGAATATTGGAGTGGGTAGCCATTCCCTTCTCCAGGGGATCTTCCCAACCCAGGGATCGAACCTGGGTCTCCTGCATTGCAAGCGGATTCTTTACCATCTGAGCTGCTATGGAAACCCAAATCAGCTTTATGTATACAGATCCCTTGGAGAAGGCAATGGCAACCCACTCCAGGACTCTTGCCTGGAAAATCCCACGGATGGAGGAGCCTGGTAGGCTGCAGTCCATGGCGTCGCTACGAGCTGGACACGACTGAGTGACTTCACTTTCACTTTTCACTTTCATGCACTGGAGGAGGAAATGGCAACCCACTCCAGTGTTCTTGCCTGGAGAACCCCAGGGACGGTGGAGACTGGTGGGCTGTGGGAGACAGACTGGTGGTCTATCGGGTCGCACAGAATCGGACACAACTAAAGCGACTTCCTCTTGTTTGGATTTTCATCCTACTGAGGTCACCACTGAGCATGAGCAGAGGTCCTTGTGCTATGCAGCAGGTTCTCGCTAGTTATCTGCTTCATACACTGTAGTGTGTATATATTAATCCCAATCTCCCAATTCATCCCACCCCTTCTCCCTGCTTGGTGTCCATATATGTGTTCTCTACGTCTATGTCTCTCTTTCTGTTTTGCTCCTTTTATTCCTTTGAATTAAAGGTTGTCATTTTTAGAACAGAGGTTTGTGTTCACTTTTGTAACAGGGCTCTGCATTATAACTTAGGCTACTCCAAGGCATATTTGGAGATGCCACTTAAACTCTGGAGGGCCTACGAATAGCTCTTTTTCATTTTGCTTCTTCTTCCCTACCTGCCCGCCTCTCAGACTTTTATTTAAAACACTTTGTAAGGGACCTCCCTGGTAGTCCAATGGTTCGGACTCCACACTCCCAATGCAGGGGCCATGGGTCTGACCCCTACTTGGGGAACTACGATCCTGCATGCCACCTGGCGTGGGAAAAAAAAAAAAAAAAAGCTTTGTAAGTGCCTATACATTTTTAACAAAAATGTGAGGATATACAGGCAAATGAGTTTCCAGGCCATCATCTCCTCAAAAAATTGAGCCCATCATCTCCTCAAAAACTGAGCCCAGGAAGGGACAGTGCCTGACCTTCTTATCCACTGGTTGAATCCCAGCAAACTAATTCAGAGCCACTTTAGGCAAAGCAGGCTCATTCAGAGGCTACTTGGCAGGGCCTTGGGAGCAAAAGAGGCCACGATAGCTAAACTACCTCAAGGGAGCTCCGGAAGATAACAGCTGGGGAACTAACCAGTTGGCATCTCGACCAGATAAACCCCAGGCCCCTGGACCAGTGTTGTGCCAGCTCCCTTGGGAATAGAGTCAACTGGACACAGGGCTTCTCAACTCCCCTTCTAGGACAGTGTGAGTATTTACAGAGCTTGTTAAACACCTACTGGGAAAGTGAGATGGAGTCTGGAGGCATAAATCCAAGGCGGGGAGACCAGTTGGTTCCTGAGACACTGACCGGCATGGTGATTCTAAAGCTCGTCCTGCGGGTGGCTCCAGCCAGGAACCCTGCTGTCTCTGCCTTTCCTAGGCAGCAACCTGGAAAGTTCTATCCTCCTCTGAGCCCCAGTGGAGGGCTGTGTGTCCCAGGGAGGTCCTCCGAGGCTCATCACAGCCACTTGGGGGTGGGGGCGGGGTGTGAGGCAGTGAGGGCTAATGCTTTCAAACCATCCAAAATGCCTCATTCCCTTGGCTGTAAAATATCAGGTACATAAAGATTACCTCCACTTCAGCCACTTTTCATGAAACACTATCCCCGAGAAGGTACATCTCAAAACTGTAAGAAACATCCCATCTCAAATGATGAAATTGTAAAAAAAAAAAAAAAAAAAAAAGAATGTTTTTAAAGTTGGAAAATGCTAGCATAGCTCTATATTGGAAATTCTTAGAGCTCTGCAGATGGTCCTGAGACATCTTAGAGAAGACTGAGGGAAGTACTGGCAGCTCTTATTTTTCATAGGTGAGTTGTTTCATGTGCTGTTGTCTGTTTAGCCACCCACTTGAAGCAACTCAAGTCCATGTTAGGAAACAAAGCTTGACGTTTTCAGTTTTACACTGTGGGATCACAAAGATGCTACGTGGCTTAGAAATCTAGCTCTGGGTATACATCTGGCTACCGAGGACTAGGGATAACTCGATATTAATTTTGAAAAGCCAATAAAAGGCGTGGCACAATAGGAGAAAATAAAGCTAAGTGAAGGTCAAAGAGTGCTCTAGTAAACCGCTGTCTCTGATTCTCTGAAAGAAGAAAAAGTCCAAAGGGACCCTCCACTATTGTACTCAACCCTACCAGCTCCATCTGCGTCCAGGCCTCCCTGGGGCATGTGGCCCCGCCACTGGGCCAGGGCAGAGCGGCTGAGCTGGGATGAAAAATGGGGGGGAACGAGCCTGCACACAGCTGCACACCTGGGGAGCGCCCTGTGTACTTAACTTTGTTCTTTTGCTCAGCCGCAGAAATGCCATTTGACAAATTTCAGTGGCTTTATGAGATCAAACACAGCCATTCATCCCCGGTTCCCTCCCCCACCAAAGGAATGCATTCTTCCCTTTGAAAGCACTAGTGGAACCCAGCAGAAAGTGTACAACCTCTCATGGCTCCCCACCGCCTGCTCAATCAGGTCACCACCTGGGCCTGGCATTCAGACCGCGCTTCAGGGCGACCCAGACGTCCCTTCAGACCTCTTCTCCCAAGAGTTTGTAACCTCAGGCCAACTATTCCCAACACAAACCGCTTTCACATCTCACCCTGACGTCTTTGAGGTCCATTACACCTACCACTCCCTGGACAAGGCTTCCATGTTCGCCCCGGCAGGACAGAAGCCTTTCCCATTCTGGAGCTATATCTTCGGCCCTGTGTGTCTCTCCCATAGCCCTTACCAGAATCTGCCTACTGTCTTCCTTACATTTCGTTATTGCTGCTGTTTAGTCACTCATTCGTGTCAGCTCTTTGCAACTCCATGGACTGCAGCCCACCAGGCTCCTCCATCCATGGGGTTTCCCAGGCAAGAATACTGGAGTGGGTGGCCATTTCCTTCTCCAGGGGATCTTTCCAACTCAGGGATTGACCTCATATCCCCTGACAGGTAGGTGGATTCTTTACCACTGTGTCACCTGGGAAGCCCTGTCTTTCTTACACAGATGTTTGGATACTCATCTTACCCTTTATCCTTGTCTCCCTCCTACTAGAAATGACGGAGACAAGTTCAGCAAGCTGCAAGCCTCCACATCACCTCCATGGCCCATCTCAGGGCTCTGAATGATACCTGCTTACAAACTCTCTGCATACAGTAGGTGACCAATGAGTGTCGAGTGAGCTGAACCAAATACACAACATGTCAGTTTCATATTGCCAAATGAGATTGTCTTGTTTTTGTTTTAGGTTTTTTAAAAAATTTTATCGGGTTATAGTTGATTTACAGTGTTGTGTTAGTTTCAGCTGTACAGCAAAGTGAATCAGTTATACATGTACACATTGGTTGGTGGTTTAGTCACCAAGTCCTGTCCAATGCTTTGCAACCCCGTGGACTGTGGCCTACCAAGCTCCTCCATCCATGGGATCTTCCAGGCAAGGGTACTGGAGTGGGTTGCCATTTCCTTCTCCAGGGGATCTTCTCTGCCCAGGGATTGAACCTGGGTCCCCTGCATTGCATATATACATATATCCACTCATTTTTACATTCTTTTCCCACATAGGCCATTATGGAGTACTGAGTAGAGTCTGAACTACACAAAGCTGCTGAGTGATCACTGACACCCTCTGCTTGTCCTCTGTCTGTTCACATTTCAAACAGCACAGAGTATTCATGCCTAGAAAACATGCACTTCAGCATCCTGTGCTTGCCTGAGACAGAAAAATACGCTGATGATGACGATAACGTGAATGACGACGACAGTGATGAATGAATAAACACTTACTGAGAATTTACCGTGTGCCAAATGAAGTGCTTCACATCATGCATTCTCTCCTTTTATCCTCACAATCAGATCAGGCTTGTCATCTTCATTTTTACATGAGAAAATGGAGTCTTTGGCTAAATAGCATGCCCAAGTTTGTCCAGCCAGTAAATGGCACAGCCAGGGTACAGGCACTGAACACTTTACCCCTATACTCTAGACCGCCTAACCACGGGCCACAGTGCCTCCAGAATACAACAGGGGTGGGGGGTGTGCTGGAAGGAAAGACACGCACTGTGCTGTGCTTAATCGCTCAGCTGTGCCTGACTCTTGGCCATCCCATGGACTGTAGCCCACCAGGCTTCTCTGTCCATGGGATTTTCCAGACACAATTACTGGCGTGGGTTGCCATGCCCTCCCTCCAGGGGATCTTCCCAACCCAGGGGCTGAACCCAGATCTCCCACACTGCAAGGGGATTCTTTACCCTCTGAGCTACCAGGGAAACCCAAGAATACTACAGTGGGTAGCCTATCCCTTCTCCAGGGGATCTTCCTGACCCAGGAATCGAACCAGGGTCTCCTGCATTGCAGGCAGATTCTTTCCCAGCTGAGCTACCAGGGAAGCCCTAGAAGATACATGACTGATGACAAAAGCCAAGGAATAGTCACGATTCACACATACAGGCCGACATCAGCTTCTGCCACTTCATCCTCAGCAGTGCCCAACAGGACTTTCTGGAACAATGGAAATGTTCTATATCCAAGCCTTCCAGACAGTAGCCACGAGCCACAGGTGGCTATTGAGCATTTTTTAAAATGTATCTTATGCAACTGAGGAACTAAATTTAAAATTTTATTTAAGGTTAATTCATTTCAATCTGACTATAAATAGGCACCCATCACTAGTAGCTACTATCCCAAAAGGGGAAGTTTTCGACCCAAGAACACCACCACCAATATCTGTCTGTCCATAATGAAACTGAATGAGGTCTGGGCTATTTTAATATCCAATCTGCTTAGAGACAAGTGGAGATAGGTTTTATTCTGAAAAAGATATGATATGTACAAAATAACTCCTTTACTGCTTCACAGCACTTAAACCTGCCAAAGCATTTTACCATCCACAAATGCACACATCTCATGCTGGAAATCAACTCTGAATATTCTCCTGGTCTCTGCCTAAAGGCTATGTGGCAGAGACCTTTAATGAGAGAAAGGTAAAGAAAAAGGAAAGAAATTGTAGAAAATGATCAAGTTCATCACCTTCATTTGACACAATCATGCACACTCTAAAATTCTGAGGAATGAGCTTCATTTTTCCTTCCACCACGCACAGGAAAATATCCTGACTTTTGAGGTGAACTTCTGAGATGTCAGAGACATGGACACCAAGTCTCATGCAGAACTTCTCTGCTAAGTGATCTGCAAATCTCTTTGAACAGAGGTTGATTTAATCAGTGGAATTAATAAGGTACCAAAACCAGCAGGTACAGCAGATAATACTGCTCTTATCTTGGAATAAGACTAAAGACAGAGCTACTCATAAAAAGTTAGAGATCTTGCAGTATTTCCCTAATTTAGAAGACTAAGGTTAAGGTTCAGATGAATTTAGAGAAAAGGGAACCCTTGTACACTGTAGGCGGGAATGCAAACTTCCGTAGCCACTGCAGGAAACGGTGTAGAGCTTCCTCAAGACATTAAAAAAACCACTACATGACCCAGCCATTCCACGCCTGGGTATGTACTTGGAAAAAACAAAAACACTAATTCTAAAAGATGCATGCACCGAAAAGTCCACAGCAGCAATATTTACAGCTGACAAACTGTGTGCTCTGCTCAGCCGCTCAGTTGTGTTCGACTCTTTGCCACGGACTCACCACGGCTCCTCCATCCATGAGGATTCTCCAGGCAAGAATACTGAAGTGGCTTGCTGTGCCCTCCTCCAGGGGATCTTCCCAACCCAGGGATCGAATCCAGGTCTCCCGCTTTGCAAGTGGATTCTTTAGTGCCTGAGCCACCAGGGAAGAAGCCCCTGACAATCTACAGAAACAACCTAGACTCCCATCAGCAGATGAATGGGTAGAGAAGATGTGCCAAGCTCACGCACGTGCACACACACACGTCCATCAGCACATGAATGGATAGAGAAGATGTGGCAGGCACGCGCACACACACACACGTCCATCAGTAGATGAATGGATAGAGAAGATGTGGCAAGCACACTCACGCGCACACACGTGCACACACACATGTCCATCAGCAGATGAATGGAGAAGATGCAGCAAGCACACTCATGTGCGCACACACACACACGTCCATCAGCAGATGAATGGACAGAGAAGATGTGGCAAGCACACTCATGCATGTGTGCACGCGTGCACACACACATGTCCATCAGCAGATGAATGGATAGAGAAGATGTGCCAAGCGTGTGCACGCACACACACACACACACGTCCATGAGCAGATGAATGGATGGAGAAGATGTGCCAAGTGCATGCGCACACACACACACATACACACACACGTCCATCAGCAGATGAATGGACGGAGAAGATGTGCTAAGCGCATGCGCACGCACACACACACGTCCATCAGCACATGAATGGATAGAGAAGATGTGGCAGGCGCACGTGTGCGTGCACACACACACATACACACACACACACACAATGACACAGGTAATGCAGCCATAAAAAGAACAAACTTGTGCCATGTGCAGCAATGTAGATGGCTTTGGAGAGTATTATACTAAGTGAAACATGTCAGACAAAGACAAATACTGTATGATATCACTTATATATGGAATCTAAAAAATACGACAAAGTACTGAATATAACAAAAGGAAGCAGACTCACAGACACAGAGAACAAACCAGTGGTGATCAGTCGAGGGAGGGAAGAGGAACAACATGGGGGTGGAGGAGTGGGAGGTATAGATTACTGGACAAAAGACAGGCTCAAGAATGTATTGTACAATATGGGGAACACAGCCAAGATTTTGTAATAATTGTAAACTGAAACTAACCTTTAAGAATTCTATTAAAAATTTTTTTAAAGTTTTTAACTTGGGACTAATTTAGATTCCTCTCATGCACTAACACAGATAATTTCTAGCCTCTCAAAACTTAATACCTTTGTCTCCAGACACTCAATTCTCTCTCAGAGGCCACAGTAGGTTAGATGCCAAGCTCTGCCCATTGCACTTCCAAAATATCTCGTGTTGGTTTTTTTGTTTCTACCGTATAGTGTAGTAGTGATAGTCGCTCAGTCATGTCCAGCCTTTTGCAACCCCGTGGACTGTACCAGGCTCCTCTGTCCATGGGATTCTCCAGGCAAGAACACTGGAATGGCCATTCCCCTCTCCAGGGGATCTTCCCCGACCTGGGAATTGAACCTGGGTCTCCCGCATTGCAGGCAGATTCTTTACCATCTGAGCTACACGAACCAACACCTAATTCCTATGTCATGCCAAGAACACTCATCCGACATCCTCCTGCAAACAGTCTCATTGCTGTAATCCAGCAGTTCTCAAAGTGTGGGGTCTGTGAACCCCTGGATGAAGCCCACACATTTGAACCCCTCAGATGTTTCCCGTTTCTCTACCGCCACTCCCGAGTGGCCATCAGGATGGCCAGCTGACTCCTATCCAGTCACGCCTGCCACCTCACCTCTGCTCCTCCTCCCTCTGTCTAGAGCATCCCTTGCTCGCCCTGACCACCACCTGCCACACAGCTGCTCATCTTTTAAGATGCAGTTCACACACCATTAGTCCCTCAAGCCCAAAACACAGGTAACCTCTCCCTACATAAAATCCTGATCATATTTTATCACACTTGGATTTGCATTCAGATTTTGCAAACCCAGGTCAGTGCTTTGAGCATGCACACACACACAAAGTGGTGAATGATCATGATTTATAAAATCAGAGCTGAATGTTGGAGTGGGCATGGCTTTTCCCTAAGATGGCTTTTCAAATATTTTAACTTTCCTGATGAAAACTCTTCTCAATTACTCCAAAGCTACCAAAACTTTCCCAAGCATAAAAACCTAGCCTCATCCCTAATTTAACCCTAGAATGGACATTTTACTTCATAGACTCATTCAACAAACCCACATGAGCACAAAATTATGTACCAGACAACCATGAACAAGACAGAGAAGCCCCCTGTTTAAGCACCATTGAGAAGACATTTCAGCTGACAATAAAAATGAAGAAGGAACACCTTTAGATCCTGAGAGAGCTCTAAAGTATGCATATAAAAGGGGATTTAGCAGGAAGTGCTGGATGGGTGGAGTGCGTCCTACAGGCGGTCAAGGACAAGGAGGCGGTATTTGAATCAAGATCTGAGGGAGCAGTCACAGGAGGACCCGGGGCCGAACATTCCAGACAGAGGACGGACGGGACAGAGGCTCTGGAGTGGGACCAAGCTGAGAGGCTCAGAAGGAAAGAGAGGGACTTTCCTGGGGCTCCGGTGGCTAAGACTCTGAGCTCCCAATGCAGGGGCCCGGGTTCGATTCCGGGTCAGGAAACTAGACACCACATGCCACAGCAAGAGCTCACACGCCGCAACTAAGACCTGGTGCAGCCAAATAAACACGCAAATATTAAAAAAAAAAAAAAAAGGAAGAGCACGCTCACTACTCAAGGCTAGTCTATGAGGCAGGGAAGGGTTCTTAAGAGGTAAGAAAAGGCATCTTTACTTTTCTCAGGGTCTTATAAAACTCATCTCCATAAATGCAGGGACATTCTTCTCAGGGAATACATGTATAAATTCCTCTGAGATCTTCGAAGGAAAGAATTAAATATCCAAAGAAGATAGAACATGAATTAAGATTAAGGAAGATACACTTACCATAGGAAACAGTACATATTCTCTGAGGAAATCTTGAGAATCAAACTGATTATAATCTCCAAAATCAGCTGAAAAGGAAAGGGGGGGGAGGGTAGTCTTTATTATATGACATTAAAGATTGGATAAAATAGGGTAAACTTACCACCATATTTACTCTTCTCACCTCATCCTATTTCTGCACTAGTATTAAATACAAACAGTGCCAAGATGGGTTTGCTATTACTACCGCTTTTACATAGCAATAATGTAAATATCCGCAGGCAAGCACTGCAACGTATTTTCCAGAAAGAATAGAGACATTTGAAAGTGATTCTTAATCTATTTTAAGAATTTAAAACAAAACTATATTTATCTTTTATGAAATACGTGCCAACACAGATCTTTAGACTATCTGCCAAGGGGACTTTTTAACACAAGGTTAATTTTGAGAACTGAAGAGCCAAACCCATCTGCATCTCTTCATATATTTGCAGCTGGAAATTCCCACTGTAAATCATCCTTGGCAAGCAACGCTGCAAATTTTTACACCTCCTAAACAACTCCATGTGTTACAAGATGCCTCGAATTCCGTTTTGTCCTGTTTTCATCTCACAATCGTAAGTCTGAACACACGTAAAATGAATACAGAGAACCTCTATCATAAATCAATAAATGTCTTGCATCTTATCCTATTTTCTCTCAACAACAACAACAAAATCAAAACAGTATGATATTTAAATTTCATGTTAAATGTTCACTTTCAGGTAGAAATGGATCCAGACATCTTTAAGGTACCAAGAATAAGGGATCCACACAGAAGGCCAGTGTAAAGACGTTACCAAGAAGGCAAGGTTGCACATACAAGTATGTATAAATTCCTACAAGTAATTATAAGGTGTTCAGTCCAGTTCAGTCGCTCAGTCGTGTCCGACTCTTTGCAACCCCATGAATTGCAGCAAGCCAGGCCTCCCTGTCCATCACCAACTCCCGGAGTTCACTCAAACTCATGTCCATTGAGGTGGTGATGCCATCCAGCCATCTCATCCTCTGTGGTCCCCTTCTCCTCCTGTCCCCAATCCCTCCTAGAGTCTTTTCCAATGAGTCAACTCTTCGCATGAGGTGGCCAAAGTACTGGAGTTTCAGCTTTAGCATCATTCCTTCCAAAGAACACCCAAGACTGATTTCCTTTAGAATGGACTGGTTGGATCTCCTTGCCGTCCAAGGGACTCTCAAGAGTCTTCTCCAACACCACAGTTCAAAACCATCAATTCTTCGGCACTCAGCTTTCTTCACAGTCCAACTCTCACATCCATACATGACTACTGGAAAAACCATAGCCTTGACTAGATGGACCTTTGTTGGCAAAGTAATGTCCCTGCTTTTGAATATGCTCTCTATATTGGTCATAACTTTCCTTCCAAGGAGTAAGTGTCTTTTAATTTCATGGCTGCAGTCACCATCTGCAGTGATTTTGGAGCCCCCCAAAATAAAGTCTGACACTGTTTCCCCATCTATTTCCCATGAAGTGATGGGACCAGATGCCATGATCTTCATTTTCTGAATGTTGAGCTTTAAGCCAGCTTTTTACTCTCCTCTTTCACTTTCATCAAGAGGCTTTTTAGTTTCTCTTCACTTTCTGCCATAAGGGTGTGTCATCAGCATATCTGAGGTTATTGATATTTCTCCCAGCAATCTTGATTCCAGCTTGTGCTTCATCCAGCCCAGCATTTCTCATGATGTACTCTGCATAGAAGTTAAATAAGCAGGGTGATAATATACAGCCTTGACGTACTCCTTTTCCTATTTGGAACCAGTCTGTTGTTCCATATCTAGTTCTAAGTGTTGCTTCCTGACCTGGATACAGATTTCTCAAGAGGCAGGTCAGGTGGTCTGGTATTTCCATCTCTTTCAGAATTTTCCACAGTTTATTGTGATCCACACAGTCAAAGGCTTTGGCATAGTCAATAAAGCAGACATAGATGTTTTCCTGGAACTCGCTTGCTTTTTCCATGATCCAGCAGATGTTGGCAATTTGATCTCTGGTTCCTTTGCCTTTTCTAAAACCAGCTTGAACATCTGGAAGTTCACAGTTCATGTATCGCTGAGGTGAGGCATTTGGAAATACCAAAGGCCGACAGCTCTGCCTATTTCCAAGGTCAGTCATCTGTTATCATACTTGTCACAGCTTATATCTTTCTTGATTTGACTTTCTAACTGCCCAATGAAAGTTCTCAGAAAAAAATATTCTACAAATATTATAGCTAGAGGATTTCATCAGATTGAATAGCGAACTTCAAGAATCCAAGTAAAAGGACCCCAGAGTAAGTTCACCAACTTCCTTCAGCCTAAAAGTGATCACTGAGGTCCCTCCAATAACCAGGATGCTTGTAATGAGCCCAATGATGGAAGAGTGAGAGGGGAAAATAGAGAGTTAAAAAAAGAAGAAGAAGAAAAGGAAGCACTTAAAGGAGAAAGACCCAGTTGGAAGATGAGGGACCCACCAGATCTTTCTTTGCACCACCCCCCTTAAGGGTATCTTCTCCACTGTTTGATTTTTCAATTATAACCACTGATGGTTCTGTTATGCAGTCTGGGCATTGCTCCTTCCCTTTCCAGTCTTTAAGTGAACAGATGAGATACAATGTATTTTTCAGACTTCCAATCCACAGGGAGAAGCTAACTAATAAGCATCATATGGCCAACCCAAACTGCTAACCCATTAATATCCCAGGAATGAAAGTTATCAAGGAAAGGCTGCCACTTTAGGCATTTTAAATCTAGAAGGTTTAACTTCAGTGCAGAGTTTGGGATGAGAAGTTCAGTTCACAGCTTCTAAAATAACAATCCACACAGCAAGGACTCTGCAGCTGACAGGCGTATATTTGGAAGGTATCTGATTTTAAGGAAAGTCTCTGCAAGGGAAACATGTTTCTTTTTAAAAAGAAACTTGTCTTTTATCTTCTTGTTTTTAACATGACTAAAGACAATGAAGCTACCAGTCGATAAAGAAAAATGTATAAATATATGTAAAAGATTACACAGTGTGCTACACAAATAGGTGTGAAAATTTACAGAAGATTAAAAAAAAAACAGCTGTCTGATTGATCTAGATCGATGTAAGTAGGGTAGGATGAAAGATAAATTGACTCTAACACACATTAGCTATCTCACATTACAACACTGCATTTTAAATTTCTCTCTTTAACTGTCAGAATAAAGTACACTATAATGTCATAAGCTTTCATACTTGAAACTGATGTGAAAGTCACATAGTCATAACATCAAGCCACAAAATATGACCACACTGGGCAGTGGAAAAATTCTAAGAAAATGGTCTACAAACCCTGCAATGGAGTTTTAATTAGAGGCAGGATGAAAGCTGCTATTTCTTCAAATAAAACTAAAATTATACAAGCTTGAGCAGTTTGCAAACAGCTTTGAGGAATCCACCATCCTGCCACCAAAAGTCACTACCTCTGCACTTTTAATGTAAGATACCTCAAAATGTAAAAAGAGTTACGAACGGATCATTTAAGTAAATTTAACTTTTCCCTCCGAGAGGCTAGTGGTGCCAGCATTCAAGACAAGCTGGATTGTCACACACCGGTCCCCAATCTTACCTTGCACAGCTAAGCCTGCCAGCCGGATCACCTGTTCCAGCGAACACCGCAACCGCCCTTCAAGCACGTCTTTTTTGACTTGCAGGTAATACTGATATCTATTCATGGAAACAGAAGAAGAAATAACCTTAAAAACACATACTTGGAATATATTCCCACGCCATGAATGCCTCTAGATATGACCCCTTGTGCACACAGCAGGATACACAGGTGATGTCGATAAAGGTCAGGTCTATAAAAGATGGAAAGTGACCTCTGCCCTGTTTGTCTTTGTTTGATGTGGCAGGTGCCATGTCCCCTTCGCCCTGAGTTCGAAAGTGCTCTCATCACACTATTTCACAGCAGGCCGGCAGGAGGAACTACTGATAAGGACCAGCTCTTCATAACAAGAGACTGAGGATGGGAGCACTCTTGCCCACCTGGACACGCACAACACACAGCTGCCAAAGCCACGCCACAGTGTGCATTCCTGAAAAAAAAAAAATTATGGGAACACACTCATTTTTCAAATCCCAAGGTTATAGAGGGTAGAAGACAAACAGGCCAAATCATTTAGAATTCTGCTAATGGACAGGATAAAGCTTTTCGGAGTCAGGCTCACCCTCCACATCTGTGACTCATAAAAATCTAATCAAATGTGACACTGAGCCTTCCAACCCAAAGTACATCCTCAAAGCAGCAAAGTGCAGACAGACAGAATCTGCCCGTATACAACATCAACCTCAGATCAGACCACTGTTCTCAGAAGCTAACAGAGTGCTATTGTTTCCTTGCCAGTAAAATCATAATTAGAATTACCTAAGCGTTTTGAAATCTCCTTACCCCAAACTTTACATCCCAGGACTCCACTTCCTTTAAATATACTCTTAAAACAAGCTACCTCTAGAACAGTCACACTTTTTAGGCATTAATTCTTGGCAAATGCTAACAACTTCTTTGCTCCTGGTAACCACAACTCTGTAATGCCTTCAAAACTTCAGCATGTCAACCAAGGGAACTTAGGAGTGACCCAAAACCCTGCTCTCTTGGAGAGAGGCAATCAGTCCTGAGAGCAAATTATTGCTGTCTCTGCCCTGATATCAAGGACATCATCACATGTCAGTAGCCCTGTTCGTCACTCAGTCGTGTCTGACCCTTTGTAACTCCATGCACTGTATGTAGCCCACCAGTTCCTCTGTCCATGGGGTTCTCCAGGCGAGAACACTGGAGTGGGTAGCCCTTCCTTTCTCCAGCGGATCTTCCCAACCCAGGGATCAAACCCAGGTCTCCTGCATTGGCAGGCGGATTCTTTACTGTCTGAGCCACTGCGGAAGCCTATTACATGTCAACCTAGCACCTATTTGAGAAGAAGAGTCCAGCTCTCTCTACAAAACAGTTCTCTACTTCTTTCCTCTTGAGTCTACAGGGCAGGGTAAAGACAGCCATGTCAGCCTCTGGTGGGAAAGTGTGTGTGAGTTGCTCAGTCGTGTCCAACTCTTTGGGGACCCACCAGACTTCTCCGCCCATGGGATTTTCCAGGCAAGCATACTGGAGTGGGTTACCGTTCCCTTCTCCAGGGGAATTTTCTTGACCCAGGGATTGAACCCGGGTCTCCCACATTGTAGGCAGACTCTTCACCATCTGAGTCACTAGGGAAGTCTCTAGTGGGAAAACGTTTACTTAAAATTAGAAAGACCAACACTCTGAGTTATCTAAATATTTTTTCTAGTCAAATTTAGTATCTATTAGAAAAGCCACCTATTTTTCCTACCACCTTTTTATCTTTCACCTAAAATGTTCATAATCATTTTACAGGGTCCATTAAGGCAATGGCACCCCACTCCAGTACTCTTGCCTGGAAAATCCCATGGACAGAGGAGCCTGGTAGGCTGCAGTCCATGGGGTCGCGAAGAGTCGGACACAACTGAGCGACTTCACTTTCACTTTTCACTTTCATGCATTGGAGAAGGATATAGCAACCCACTCTAGTGTTCTTGCCTGGAGAATCCTAGGGACGGGGGAGCCTGGTGGGCTGCCATCTATGGGGTCGCACAGAGTCAGACATGACTGAAGCGACTTAGCAGCAGCAGCATATACATATATATATATGAGAATATTATTATTTATTCTCAGTTTTCTTGGTTAAAAATTGTTTTATTCTCTTAGAAAATTTCAATACAATTATACAAAGTTATACAGTAGAGCAGGGCTTCCCAGGTGACACAGTGGTAACGAATCTGACTGCCAGTGCAGAAGATACAGGAGATGTGGGTTTGAACCCTGGGTCAGGAAGATCTCCGGGAGGAGTAAAAGGTGACCCACTCCAGTATTCTTGCCAGGAGCATCCCATGGACAGAGGAGCCTGGTGGGCTACAGTCCAAGGGGTCGCAAAGAGTCGGACACGACTGAGCACACGTACAGTATAGTGTTATCAGCCACAGTCACGCTATACATTAGTTCCTCAGCTCCTAGTCATCTTCTATCTAAACGTTTGTACCCTTTTACCAACCTTCCCCTATTTTCCCTACCTCTCAGGGGGTCCACTAGTGAGTCAATAATTTGACTTCCTGTCAAAATCAGCTGACTAAATCAATTAAGGCTGCACATCGAGGCTGCATATTGTCACTCTGCTTATTTAACTTATCTGCAGAGTACATCATGCTAAATTCTGGACTGGATGAAGCACAAGCTGGAATCATGACTGTCGTGAGATATATCAATAACCTCAGATATGCAGATGACACCACCCTTATGGCAGAAAGCGAAGAACTAAAGCGCCTCTTGATGAAAGTGAAAGAAGAGAATGAAAAAGTTGACTTAAAACTCAACATTGAGAAAACTAAGATCATGGCTTCTGGTCCCATCACTTGATGGCAAATAGATGGAGAAACAGTGGAAACAGTGACAGATTTTATTTTGTGGGGCTCCATTTTCACTGCAGATTGTGACTGCAGCCATGAAATTAAAAGATGCCTGCTCCTTGGAAGAAGAGTTATGACCAACCTAGACAGCGTATTAAAAAGCAGAGACATGACTTTGCCAACAAAGGTCCATCTAGTTAAAGCTATGTTTTTTCCAATAGTCATGTATGGATGTGAGAACTGGACTGTGAAGAAAGCTGAGTGCTGAAGAATTGATGGTTTTGAACTGTGGTGTTGGAGAAGACTCTTGAGAGTCCCTTGGACTGCAAGGAGATCCAACCAGTCCATCCTAAAGGAAATCAGTCCTGAATATTCATTGGAAGGACTGATGCTGAAGCTGAAACTCCAATACTTCAGCCACCTGATGAGAAGAGCTGACTCATTGGAAAAGACCCTGATGCTGGGAAAGACTGAAGGCTGGAGGAGAAGGGTATGACAGAGGAAGAGATGGTTGGATGGCATCACTGACTCAATGGACATGAGTTTGAGTAAACTCTGGGAGTTGGTGATGGACAGGGAGGCCTGGCATGCTGCAATTCATGGGGTCACAAAGAGTCAGACACGAATGAGCGACTGAACTGAACTGAAATCAATTAATGTACATAACAAGTATCTTCAATGATTTTCAGAGACAAGTCCCTGGTATGTGTAGAAAAAGTCTTTGTGTCCACTCACCACCCTGAGTTCAGAGGACACAGCCTTGCCCTCACCTACTCATTGCATTCTTAGCTGGTTAAAGGCATCGTGGAGTCTAAATCTCAACAAATAGGAACAGAGGTTACATCTAAAAACTTGTGATTGAAAGTCTTTTCCTGGTACTCAAGGGGCGGTCTGCTGCTTCTGAGTGTGCACAATTTGGAGCAAATACTAGATAGGATGCTTTTTAAAATCCTGTAAAATTGAAGATACAGCCCTTATGTGTGTGTGTGTGTGTGTGTGTGTGTGTGTGTGTGTGCATTTCTTTGTTGATGGAGTTTCTGGGAATAATACACAATGGCGGGAAAAGGGGAAGCCATGACCCGCCTGCTCATTCTTCATAGGAGAGAATCGGAGTAAACGAAAATATTTTGAAGGAGTAACCGTACACGAATTAAAAAAGAAACAGCATGAGAGCAGATCAAAGTATTGAAGACCTAAGAAACCTAAATTGCTACAGAGTTAAAATATGTTACATGTTACCTCTAGCTTCCATTTTTCCTCCCTGTTCACTCAAGTCAAGTCCCTAAGCTCAGGCATATTTTTCAGATGTTTCACCCAAGGAAAGTTACCATCACAGAAGGGCAGTCCCATACATTCCTGGGATCCACACCCCTGCTGTTTGCCTGCGTGTCTGCTGTTCCAAGGGGAAGGACGGCCAGCCCACACATGGCAAGCGCCAAGGGTCACAGGTTCCACGGTTTCATTCAGCAAATCAAGAGCCCCAACAAAAATGCTTTACACTAGCACCTTTGCTTCAAGGAGCATGCACCCTTATTAAGTATCAATACAAGCAAAGCCCAGCATTTAATAGCCCTTACTTAAGTAACAGTTTCATGCCTAAAACCATAATCTACTGATGTACACTATTGGTTCATCTCCTGGAAGAAAGGAGACACAGGCGTTGGGAGCTTTCTTCTGGTGCGAAGCTACAGTCCACGTTTTCTGGGGTGTCCTCCACCCTTCCTTCAGGGTTTTTCCTCAGTATATCTCTGCCTCACTCTTTCCCTGTCCCCAAACTGGTTCTTGATTTTTCTCTGGCACCTCTCTTGTGCTTCTGGGCCAATTCTCCAGGAAACAGTAAAAGGTCTACTCATTCATAAAAGGTAACTTCTCCCTCAAGAGACTTAAGGAATTGCTTGGGAGACTTTCACTGAAGATCTTTTATGCTTAGAACCTGGTGGGTCTTTCCTGGTGGCTCAGATGGTAAAGAATCTACCTGCAATGTGGGAGACCCGGGTTCGATCCCTGGGTTGGGAAGATCTCCTGGAGAAGGAAACGACAATCCACTCCACCCTTGTTGCCTGGAGAATTCCATGGACAGAGGAGCCTGGTGGGCTACAGTCCAAGGGGTTGCAGAGAGTCGGACACAATTGAGCAACTAACGCTTTCGTGGAAGATCTTTTATGCTTATAACCTAGCTGGTTCTCAGACAGAACACCTTCCTATGGACACCCAGGCAAACAAGGGGGTCCTTAGGCATCAAAGATCTTTCAAGTGGCAAGAATTCACTGTGAAAGCAGATAGACCTTTAAAGGAGGGTCACTTAGAATCTGAAGACCACACTTTCAAAACTAGGGGAGTAAGAAAAGAGGGATAAGGAAAAGTGTTAACCAGCCTATGACCAGAGAACCCTCCACTCGTGGCTTTTTTCAGAAAAGTTATTGGATATTAAAAACAAATAAACAAACATCTCAAAACCTCAAGAACAGTCTCTCAGGATAGGAAGGAATGTTAATGTTTATTGAAGAAGGCTACAATGGGAATCTCACGACAAGAACATCATGCACAAAACTCCAAACCCAAACAAGCCAGAAGACACAGTTTCAAGGTGGGAAGGGAGAGTAAAGCTTGCCTCCTATTCATATAATGTTTGAAATTCTTCTATATACATGAAACCATCCTAGCTCAAGTGGTTTCGACTCATCTTCTGCTCCGCGCATGGATATTCACACATAGTCATTAAGCACTTCCTTGTACGTCCAACTCGGCTAGAAGCTGAAGAGTTCCTGAAGGAAGTCTAAAGGCAGTCTCTGCCCTGCAAGGATGCTCATCATCTCTCAGACCATTGCTGTCATGGTTTCTCTCTCTAGTGCACTATTAAGGGTTTAATGCTTAAGAACCAGTGAGTAAAAGCATTGTAAAAGGTATTATCCTAGCATTAGCTACCACAGCTAGAAGCCTTTTTGCCCATCACCTGGAGGAAAGAATGAGCAGCTGAGACTTTGGGGAAATATAATCCACAGGATCCAGCTAAACAATAGTCATGATTTTATTTTTACCTTGCTGATCCCAACTTTCAGCTACAATTATCCTTCTATAAAACACATGAGCAGGTTCTATTACAGATCCGATGCTAGGCAACAGCGAATCCCAATCCATTAGCAAGGGAACACCCGGATGTTTCCTGGTCCTTTAGGTTAAACGTGGTCTAATACTGGGAAACTAAACCAAGGAGCTGAAGAATGCAGTGCTCTTTCCTGGAAGCCATCCAGACTACAAGAGAATCTGAATAGTGTTAATGATATGGTACAACAGCCATTTGAGATTGTGGATATTACTACATGAGATCACAGACACGGGAATGGAATCTGAACCACTTTGTTAATTGATTGTTTGCTACATTTCTGCTCAAAAGGCACTTTTATAAAATATAATAATTCTATCCTATATGAAGACCAAATTAGAGAATATGAGCTGAAGTTCTATTTCTAGAGTGTTTGGTTTTTGCTTATTTTTGATTAGAGATTCAATTCTAACAGAAGTCAAATGTAACAGTGAATCCTATTTTGGAAACATGCAATTTCATGGAAGTATACTCCACTCCACCCTGTCATAGCTTTGGGTGGAGGGGGAAAAGAAAAAAACCAATCTTTGTGCCAGGAAAGTAAGCATTTGCCAACTTTCCAAAGGGATCCTCTTTGAAAACCCAAGCCCACAAGGAAAACTTTTAAATAATTTTTATATTCAAAGACCTGGAAATAATCCATCTGACTGCTGAGGTCCAATGAATGCTTTTAGGTGAAGATTTTGCTTTCTCTCCAAGAATTAGTAAACATAATTGTGCTTGTTGAATAAGGGTTACGTTTCTATTTTCAAAGTTTTTTGTTTTGAATCTCCAGAGAATAGTAATTTGTGGATTGAACGCAGGTTTCTCTGGGTAAAGTAACAAAGGCTTCCTGGTAATTTGTGCTATTAAACATCACACCTGGAAACTGGAAGTCACTGAGAACCTATCCCTAGAGATTTCACCCGTCTTGATTTTGTTTTTGTTCCGTCACTAAGTCATGTCCAACTCTTTGCAAACCCAGGAACTGTAGCATGCCAGGATCCTCTGTCCTTCAGTATCTCCCAGAGTTTACTCAAATTCATGTCCACTGAATCAGTGATGCTATCTAATTATCTCATCGTCTGTCATCCCCTTCTCCTTTTGCCTTCAGTCTTTCCCAGCATCAGGATATTTTCTACACAAACTCAAGAAAATAAGGGACTTTTCCATGTTCCCTCCTCTCCCTAAGATTATGAAAAGAAAGTTTTAAAAAAAAAACCCACAGTGAGTTAAATCAATAAGGCATTCAGTACTTCTGCCAGTGGTATCAAAGGACTCTTTCAAAACCCCATAACATTATCCTCAATGTTTACAGATGTACCGCTAAGATCTTTCGTCTCTCATTTTAATTCACATATGAGGACTCTATCTAAGCACTTGTACAAGCCTATTTCCCTTGCAGGTCTATTGATTTCTCAGATTGAGAAATTCCATGTGTTGGCCTGGAAATTTGGACTGTGCTGCCACAGAACCACAGATGAGGCGAGAGAACTCGGAGGCAGAGTACGTGCTGCTTTTGAAGTACTCCCCCCGCCGACTCTCACAAATGAAATATTCTTTCCAAGTCCAGTTCAGCAGAAATGCCTTAAACACAGGAATGACATGAAAATCTGAAAGCTTCAAGATGTGACTTGGGGGGACTTCCCTGGCGGTCCAGTGGTTAAGACTCTGCCTTCCAATGCAGATGGCTCAGGTTCAATCCCAGGTCAGGGAACTAAGATCCCACGTACTATGCTACAAAAAACTAAATAAATAAAATTAAGATGTGATTTTGGTTGGGCTTCTACCCACGAGGGCAAGAGCCTGGGCCAAAATCACAGGATGGTGGAGGCAGGAGGGCAAAAAGTCAGTATCACTGTTCTGAATGTCTGCCGAAATGCGCCACAGGGCTGCCGTTCCCAGAGGGGCACAGCCACCTACCGAATTAACTCTGCGGTTAGCTCTGGGGTCAGTGACGTGGAGGAGCAAACGGCGCGTGCGGATTCCAAGCAGAAGCCTTCCAACCCGTGTCGGGCTCCCTGTTCGACCTCCCTCTGCCATGAGACGTGCAGCACCCAAGCAGGCACTGTTGCTCAGTTAGTCTGAGCCCCAGAGAAAAATGGCAGTGGACACAGCGGACATGGAGGATGGTGAAGAGTGAGCCTTTGGTTTTGAAAGCCACACACAGCTGGAGGTCATACACTGTGGCAGCATGAGTTAGCCTAAGTGATCTAATAACAGAAGGATTGCAACAACTCAAGTCCAGGTCTTTCGTTTCTAAAGAAGGAAACTCCATTGAGGGAGGAGAAGGACTGGTCCAAGGTAATACTGCTCCTTAAAGGCAGGACCACACAGACCAGAGCTTGGAGATCCGTTTCTGCATGGCAACCACGAGGTGACGAGAGTGGGATCGGATTCCCAGCCATTGTAGGCAAGCCATCTATTTCACTGAAGTCAAAAAGTATTGTGGAAATAAAAGTACAGGAAATTCCGTGGTGGTCCAGTGGTTAGCGCTCGAAGTTTTCACTGCTGGGTTCAATCCCTGGCTGGGGAACTATGATACTGCAGCTACTGATGTGCAGCACAGCCACATTAAAAAGAGAGAGAGAAACGAAAATACAAACACCACTGCCGGGTGATTTTCATGATCCCAGGCTTCGATAACCACGCTGCCCTCCCGCCCCTGTTAGAGCATCTATGCCACAGCATATGAGACAAACACTGATGCAGAAGCTGTTCTGTGAAGACATTACACAACACGTTTTACAGTTTGGCCCGTGGATTACTCAGATCTGTGTTTTCTCCCAGCAGTAGCCTCTGGGATATTGCATGTTCCTCCCCCGGAAGGCAGAAGGAAGGAGAAAGAGACTGTGCCATGCATTCTAGCTACTCACTGACAACCTTGAAAGACGCACTGAGGGAAAAAAGTAAAATCTAGAGACTGGGTTCTCAGATTACAGGCTCCTACCTAAAAGGAGAGGTTATACCCAGAAGCAGGCGCAGACTAGTCTCTTAAATGCATTTATTTCTAAATGCAACATGTTTTTAAAGAGTAAACAGGAGTTCATCATCAGTATTACATACAGTCTTTACCGCCTTGCATTGAGTAACCATACTTCCCTATTACAGATCATTAAGTTAAACAGACTTCCCTCAATTAAGGTATTAATAACACTTGAAGCTGTCTGATCAGCAGATACCATCCACAGATTGACCTCTTTTGTGCCCAGTGCCCAAGGAGATCTGGGACAGAAAGAAAATGCTCCTTCATAGTTAAGAACAGGTCAGTAAAAGCACTCTGTTCGCCTATCGAGCTATGCACATGCAGTGTTACCATCAGAGGGCCACATATGCCCTTCCCTTCTCTAAGTTCAATGTCAGTCCAAGCGACCCTTCTCTTCCCATGCGCACAGTCAGTAGCATGGTGACAATCTAGAGAGAGGGGGCATTATCAGTGCCCTGAAAATCCGTCCTGAAAATCCTCAAACTGAAGAAGCTTTTCCATAAAACTACCGGGATGGGAGAATGAGAGAGAAAGACAGATTGTTTTGCCACTGTTATTATTAAGAAAAGGGTAAAGGTCAGGAGGGGCAGCTGTGAGGAGATACTCCTCGTCTAAGGTACGGAGCAGTGGCTGCGCTTTGCTGGAGCAGCCCTGAAGAGATGCCCCACGTCCAAGGTAAGATAAACCCAAGTAAGATGGTAGGTGTTGTGAGAGGCATCAGAGGGCAGACACACAAACCATAATCACAGAAAACTAGTCAATCTAATCACACAGACCAGAGCCTTGTCTAACTCAATGAAACTAAGCCATGCCCGTGGGGCCACCCAAGACAGGTGGGTCCTGGTGGAGAGGTCTGACAGAATGTGGTCCACTGGAGAAGGAAATGGCAAACCACTTCAGTATTCTTGCCTTGAGAACCCCATGAACAGTATGAAAAAGCAAAATGATAGGACACTGAAAGAGGAACTCCCCAGGTCAGTAGGTGCCCAACACGCTACAGGAGATCAGTGGAGAAATAATTCCAGAAAGAATGAAGGGAGCCAAAGCAAAAACAATACCCTGCTGTGGATGTGACTGGTGACAGAAGCAAGGTCCGATGCTGTAAAGAGCAATATTGCATAGGAACCTGGAATGTCAGGTCCATGAATCAAGGCAAATCGGAAGTGGTCAAAAAGGAGATGGCAAGAGTGAACGTCGAAATTATAGGAATCAGCGAACTAAAATGGACTGGAATGGGTGAATTTAACTCAGATGACCATTATATCTACTACTGCGGGCAGGAATCCCTCAGGAGAAATGGAGTAGTCATCATGGTCAACAAAAGAGTCTGAAATGCAGTACTTGGATGCAATCTCAAAAACGACAGAATGATCTCTGTTCATTTCCAAGGCAAACCATTCAATATCACAGTAATGCAAGTCTGTGTCCCAACCAGTAACGCTGAGGAAGCTGAAGTTGAACAGTGTTATAAAGACCTACAGGACCTTTTAGAACTAACACCCAAAAAAGATGTCCTCTTCATTATAGGAGACTGGAATGCAAAAGTAGGAAGTCAAGAAACACCTGGAGCAACAGGCAAATTTGGGCTTGGAATATGGAATGAAGCAGGGCAAAGGCTAATAGAGTTTTGCCAAGAGAAGGAACTGGTCATAGCAAACACTCTCTTCCAACAACACGAGAGAAGACTCTACACATGGACATCACCAGCTGGTCAACACCGAAATCAGACTGATTACATTCTTTGCAGCCAAAGATGGAGAAGCTCTACACAGTCAGCAAAAAGAAGACCAGGAGCTGACTGTGGCTCAGATCATGAACTCCTTATTGCCAAATTCAGACTTAAATTGAAGAAAGTAGGGACAACCACTAGACCATTCAGGTATGACCTAAATCAAATCCCTTATGATTATACATTATTTCTCCTGGAAGTGAGAAATAGATTTAAGGGACTAGATCTGATAGAGTGCCTGATGAACTATGGAATGAGGTTCGTGACACTGTACAGGAGACAGGGATCAAGACCATCCCCATGGAAAAGAAATGCAAAAAAGCAAAATGGCGGTCTGAGGAGGCCTTACAAATAGCTGTAAAAAGAAGAGAAGCGAAAAGCAAAGGAGAAAAGGAAAGATACAAGCATCTGAATGCAGAGTTCCAAAGAATAGCAAGGAGAGATAAGAAAGCCTTCCTCAGTGATCAATGCAAAGAAATAGAGGAAAAGAACAGAATGGGAAAGACTAGAGATCCCTTCAAGAAAATTAGAGATACCAAGGGAACATTTCATGCAAAGATGGACACAGTAAAGGACAGAAATGGTCTGGACCTAACAGAAGCAGAAGATATTAAGAAGAGGTGGCAAGAATACACAGAAGAACTGTACAAAAAAGATCTTCACGAACAAGATAATCATGATGGTGTGATCACTCACCTAGAGCCAGACATCCTGGAATGTGAAGTCAAGTGGGCCTTAGAAAGCATCACTACAAACAAAGCTAGTGGAAGTGATGGAATTCCAGTTGAGTTATTTCAAATCCTAGAAGATGATGCTGTGAAAGGGCTGCACTCAATATGCCAGCAAATTTGGGAAACTCAGCAGTGACCACAAGACTGGAAAAGGTCAGTTTTCATTCCAATCCCAAAGAAAGGCAATGCCAAAGAATGCTCAAACTACCACACAATTACACTCTTCTCACACACTAGTAAAGTGATGCTCAGAATTCTCCAAGCCAGGCTTCAGCAATACATGAACCGTGAACTTCAGATGTTCAAGCTGGTTTTAGAAAAGGCAGAGGAACCAGAGATCAAATTGCCAACGTCCACTGGATCATCAAAAAAGCAAGAGAATTCCAGAAAAACATCTATTTCTGCTTTATTGACTATGCCAAAGCCTTTGACTGTGTGGATCACAATCAACTGTGGAAAATTCTGAAAGAGATGGGAATACCAGACCACCTGACCTGCCTCTTCAGAAACCTATATGCAGGTCAGGAAGCAACAGTTAGAACTAGATATGGAACAACAGACTGGTTCCAAATAGGAAAAGGAGTACGTCAAGGCTGTATATTGTCACCCTGCTTATTTAACTTCTGTGCAGAGTACATCATGAGAAACGGTGGGCTGGAAGAAGCACAAGCTGGAATCAAGATTGCTGGGAGAAATATCAATAACCTCAGACATGTAGATGACACGACCCTTATGGCAGAAAGTGAAGAGGAACTAGAAAGCCTCTTGATGAAAGTAAAGGGGAGAGTGAAAAAGTTGGCTTAAAGCTCAACATTCAGAAAACTAAGATCATGGCATCTGGTCCCATCACTTCATGGGAAATAGATGGGGAAACAGTGGAAACAGTGGCAGACTTTAGTTTTTTGGGCTCCAAAATCACTGCAGATGGTCATTGCAACCATGAAATCAAAAGATACTTACTCTTTGGAAGGAAAGTTATGATCAACCTAGACAGCATATTCAAAAGCAGAGACATTACTTTGCCAACAAAGGTCCATCTAGTCAAGGCTATGGTTTTTCCAGTAGTCATGTATGAACATGAGAGTTGGACTGTGAAGAAGGCTGAGCACCGAAGAATTGATGCTTTTGAAGTGTGGTGTTGGAGAAGACTCTTGAGAGTCCCTTGGACTGCAAGGAGATCCAACCAGTCCATTCTGAAGGAGATCAGTCCTGGGTGTTCTTTGGAAGGACTGATGCTAAAGCTGAAACTCCAATACTTTGGCCACCTCATGCAAAGAGTTGACTCATTAGGAAAGACTATGATGCTGGGAGGGACTGGGGGCAGGAGGAGAAAGGGATGACAGGATGAGATGGCTGGATGGCATCACGGACTCAATGGACATGAGTTTGAGTGAACTCCAGGAGTTGGTGATGGACAGGGAGGCCTGGCGTGCTGCAATTAATGGGGTTGCAAAGAGTCGGACATAACTGAGCAACTGAACTGAACCGAACTTAACTGTAGACTTAAATTGTCCTTTCCTCATTAGAAAACTCTCTTTAGTAAAATCAGCAATATCAGAAGAATCTTGCTAGAATGTCCTAGAAACCCATTTCTCCCAGGACACTGCAACAGGTGCTGAAACGCTCGCATTACTTTCTGGTTGGCATTATATTGGGCCAATAAGAAATAAACACACAAATTTCTCTACTACAAAAAAAAAAAAAAAAAAAAGGAGGGGATTGAACATAAGTTGCCCTTAAAGTCGGGGATATGGGATGGCAAAGCATAAATCTAATTCTTAGACTGGCAGAGGTACCAATACGAGAGGAACAGCACATTCCAGCCTTTCAGAAGGGTGTTCACAGCTGCAAATCCAGATAATAGAGAGGGTGGCCCACCCTGCTCTCTATCTGCCAGGACCAGATAAACAGTACACACGTGAGCGTGAAAGTGAAAGTCACTCAGTCATGTCCAACTCTCTGAGACCACCTGGATTATACAGTCCATGGAATTCTCCGTGGAATCCTCCAAGGCCAGAATGCTGGAGTGGGTAGCCTTTCCCTTCCCCAAGGGGTCTTCCCAACCCAGGTCTCCCGCGTTGCGGGCAGATTCTTTACCAGCTGAGCCACCAGGCAAGCCTGAGAATACTGGAGTGGGTAGCCTCTCCCTTCTCCAGCAAATCTTCCCGACCCAGACCTGAACCGAGGTCTCCTGCATTGCAGGCAGATTTTTTAGCAGCTGAGCCACCAGGGAAGCCCACACGTGAGCAGGCAACCCGACAAACCTGAAGGCTCCCCTCTCTCAGCCCCTCTGTCCTCAAAGCCTCTGAGGAGATCCCAGCTTGTGATTATTCAGGTATAATAATGTGTTCGGTACCTGAGCCATGAACTATCTAAAATCTTTTCTATTTAATGAAATGTTCAGGTTGACAGTCAATGAGAACTCTGCATCATCAAGCAGCTTACAGATTTCCACACTGCCTACAATTATGCAAAACTGAAACAAACCAACAGAGAGGGGATAAAAGAAAGGAAAAGGCTAAATCATAACTCGACAAAGAGAACCTTAAAAGGGAAAGTTATTCTTCTTGCCTTTTTCACACCACAAGCCAACACACATGCATACCTGAAAATACAAACACATGCACACATTCAAATACATACAGACAAGACTGTCTTGGCAATCACTGATCAATATTCCATTCTGCCAGAGACACTTAACTTCTTACCTAGGCTCCTTAAGTTTCAGTGAGTCAAAGGATTGCAATTCCTTCCTAAAAAGGATAATGTTTGTTTAAATGCACACAAACAGACACGGGCCTTAACTGCTAGTGAAAAAAAGGCCAATGATAGCCAGGTGTTGCAAAAGAGCAAAGCATGCCACAACCTGATCCTTGCTTTCTGCTCTTGAACTCTTGCATTAATTATAACAAATTACAGGGAATCCAAGTGCAGTTTATATGTACAATAAGCTCCCTAATAATAGCCTATAATTTAATCAAGAGTTCTTTTTAAACTAGAAAAACTCAGTCTCTACAATACATCCTAGACAGAGAACGTCAATACCCTAACAGTACTTCTTTCTGTCCCACTATGTGCTACTGGGTACAGATTGCTCTACGGTAATCACATCAATGGAATTCTAAAGAGCCAAATATGTTTTCCTGCTGTGAACTGTGATGCTCTAAAGTAGTGAAGCAAGGCAACAGCAGTATAAATACTCCATCTCAAAAAAAAAAAACACACTGACCTCAAGTGTGTGATGTTAAAACAGCACCTGAGTCTGTTTTGCCATGGCTGAAAAAACACAGCGACTTAGAAGAGTTCAGGAATTCCTCAAACTATGGAGTTCTCATCTGACCCAGCAATCCCACTCCTAGGTATACACCCAAGAGAACTGAGAACACATATTCACACAGAAACTGGTACACAAACAGCAACATCATTTGTAACAACCAAGAAAAAGGAAACAATCCAACATCCATCAACCTATGAACGGATAAACAAAGTGTGGTCTAGTCATTCGATGGAATAGTATTTAGCCACAAAAATAAAGAAGGTATTGATAGACTGCTACAACATGGATGAACTCTGAAAACATTAGGCTAAGTGAAATAACTCAAGACAAAAAAGGCCATGTATTGGATAATTCTATTCACACAAAATGTCCAAGAACAGACAAATCCATAGGGATAGAAAGTAGACTAGTGGTTACCGGAGTCTGGGAGACAAGGGATGGGGTATGACGGTGGATGTTCTGAAATGAGATAGTGGTGGTGGCTGTGGTAACTTTGTATATATAGTAAAAACCACTGAACCGTATACTTTACCATCATTAAAATAGTAAATATTATATTATGTGAATTGTATCTCAACAAAACGAAATATCCAATAAGCCTACTCAGGGGGAAGTCCTGAGACAGCACAGCAGGCTCTTCAGGCTTCACTCAGAGGTACTTTCTTTCTAATTTTATGCCTCAGCAGGCACCACACACTGCGTGTACTGTGCTTCCCAGTACCGCCCTCTTGCTATTTCCTCTATCTGAATGCCCCAACTCATCCCTCTCCATTCGGACACTCCCCTCCTCATCCTTCAAAGCTCCATGGAAAGGTATCTCATTTGTAAAGCTTCCCAAACCCTCTCACCCAGCTAACAAACCTCCCTCCCAGCCCTGAGAGCGCCTCACCCAGGCCCCTCTTCACCGCTCTCAGCATCTCTCGCACTCCACAGACTCGGGAACAGGTCTTACCATTTAATGCCAGTACCTGGTGCCAAGGAGAGACACAATATGTGCTTCTGAGTAGAAGAAATACTGACAGAGAGAGAAAGCGGGAGAAAGCGAGGCTGATCTCCTCAGGGTAAGATTTTCAGCTGCTGTCTCGACGGTATGAAACAGGCACCTCAAGCTTCAGAAATGTAAGCCATCACCTATTTATTTTCAGGCAAAGCGAAAAAATATTCAAAGACTTAGAAGAGCCACCATAATGTTGAAGAAGACTCCAGGGGGAGGAACGACACTGTGTGACTTCAAGACTTACTAGAGTGTGACAGCGAGAATATAGTGTGCTATTGTCAAAAGATGAATCAGCAAAACACAATACAGAGCCCAGATACAGACCCCCGCAGACACAGTCAGCTAACCTCTGACAAAGGAGCGAAGGCAACACTATGGAAGAAACATCGCTTCTTCACCAAATGGTGCTGGAACAACTGTGAATCGACATGCAAGAAGATGAACCTAGACACAGACCTTACACTTTTCACAGAAATTAACTCAAAATGAATGACAGAGCTAAATGCAAAATGCAAAACTATAAAACTCCTAGAACACGGAAGAAAATCTAGACGACCTCGGGTATGACAGTGGCTTTTTAGATAAAACAACAAAGACAAAAATTCATAAAAGAAATAATTGATACACTGGACTTCACTGAATTAAAAAACTTCTGATGTGTGGGACTTCCCTGGTGTCCAGTGGCTCGGACTCCACGCTCCCAATGCAGGGGCCCTGGGTTCAGTTCCATCGGGGAACGGGATCCCACATGCTGCAACTAAGACTTAGTGTAGCCAAATTCATAAAAAAATAAAATAAAAACGACCTCTGCTCTCTAAGAGGCAATATCAGGAGAATTATGAGACAAGGCACAGACCAGGAGAAAATATTTACCAAAAACACATCTGATCGAAGTCTGATCCAAAACATAAAGAACTCTTAAAACTCAATAATAAGAAAACAAGTAACTCAATTTTTTAAAAAAGCAAAAGACCTTAACAGACATCCCATCAAAGAAGACAGACAAATGGCAAATAAACACATGAAAAGATGCACTACTCATAAAGCATCAGAGAAATGCAAACCAAAACAATAATGAGATACTACTATGTATCCATTAGAATGGCCAAAATCTACTACACTGACACCACCCAATGCTGGCAAGGATGTGGAACAACGGGCACTCTTCATTCACTGTTGCTGCTGCTGCTGCTAAGTCACTTCAGTCGTGTCTGACTCTGTGCGACCCCATAGACGGCAGCCCACCCAGGCTCCCCCGTCCCCGGGATTCTCCAGGCAAGAACACTGGAGTGGGTTGCCATTACCTTCTCCAATGCATGAAAGTGAAAAATGGAAGTGAAGTCGCTCAGTCGTGTCCGACCCTCAGCGACCCCATGGACTGCAGCCCACCAGGCTCCTCCACCCGTGGGATTTTCCAGGCAAGAGTACTGGAGTGGGGTGCCATTGCCTTCTCCGCATTCATCATTGGGGGACTGCAAAATGGCACAGCTATCTCGGAAGACAGTTTGGTGATTTCCTACAAAACTCTTAACATACTCTTACCATACAATCCAGCCTTGGTATCTACCCAAAGGGACTGAAAGCTTAATGTCCACACAAAAACCTACACATAGATGTGTACAGCAGCTTTAGTCACAATTTCTAAACTTTAGAAGAAACCACGATGTCCTTCAGTAGGTGAATCAATAAATAAGTTCTGGTACATCCACACACTAGACTATTATTCAGGGCTAAAAAGAAATGAGCTCTCTAGCCACAAAAAGACATGGAGGAAACTTAATTGCACATCACTAAGTGAAAGATATCAATCTGAAAAGGCAACGTGCTGTATAATTCCAATTTTAAGGCATTCTAGAAAAGGCAAAGCTATGGAGACAGTAAAAAGGACAGTGGTCGCAGGGGAAGGATGAACAGGTAAAGAACAGGGCTCAGGGCAGTGAAAACACCCTCAATGATTATATAATGACAGAAGCTGCTCAGTCGCTCAGCCGTGTCCGACTCTCCGTGACCCCGTGGACTTTAGCCCACCAGGCTCCACTGTCCATGGAATTTTCCAGGCAAGAATACTGGAATGGGTTGCCACTTCCTTCTCCAGATTATCTTCCTGACCCAGGGACTGAACCCATGTCTCTTGTGTCTCCTGCATTGGCAAGCAGATTCTTTACCACTAGTGCCTCCTGGGAAGCCCCATATAATGACAGATACATGTTATTATACCTTTGTCCAAACCCTTAGAGGGCACAACATCAAAAGTGAACTCTAAGGTAAACTATGGACTTTGGGTGATTATGATGTGTCAGCCTAGGTCTGTGGTAAAAATCCTGCTGAGAGGTATTGATAATGCAGGGGACCATGCATGTGTTGGGGTGGCAGGGTTCACGGGAAATCTCATTACCCATCCTTCAATTTTGTTATAAACCTAAAACTGCTAAAAAAAAAAAAAAAAAAAACAGACTCAATAAAAATAAATAAATACTCCTTCAGCATGTGAATCATTTGTTTACCTGCAAATTATTTACGCTGCTTTCTGAGCTACCAAGAGGCAAAGAAGGAATTTGGGGGTGAATCACAGTCTATGATCAACAAGAGCATGAAGTAAATCCTCCTGGTGGCAAAAGCAGCACAAATCAAGGAGGAACAAAATCCATTCGAATTAGCACTCTACACGGGCAAATGACTCCTCTACACCACTGCTGTAGAACAGGAGTCGCAGCCCCCTAACACTAGGAATAAATATGTCTTGACTCGTCAGCGCCAACTACACATCTGCCTGCCCTGAAAATCAGATGTTCATAATATCACCTACAACAACACTGTGTGAAAAAGAGTGCTTCAATTATACCTGGCCACTGGGTGAGTCAACTGCTCAAAGATCTGGCTTCCTGGGAAAGAGCCAGGTTTGTGGCTAAAAAGTTTGCATAACATCCTTAAAATGTTGGTGAGCTCGAAGATGGAAAAGCAGTACTGCTGTTAGCAATACGCCTGGTTTGAAGGAGAAAATGAGTATAAATCAACGAACAGGAGGCTGGCAAGAAGATCATCTCTGTGGCTAGGCTATCAAGTCATGAGAAGATACGGAGGAAACTTGAATGCATATCAGTCGACAAAAGAAGCCAGTGTGAAAGGGTACATACTGTCTGATTCCACTACATGACATTCTCAAAAAGGCAAACCTATGAAAATGGCCAAAAGATCAGTGACTGCAGTGGGAGGAGGAAATATAACATAGTTAGGGATAGAATCCTTAATTAAAGGTAGCTCCACATTTCCACAGCAACTGTCAAAAGAAGCCAGTTCGGTCAACGAGGTAATGCCCCAGAAATGAGAAGGACATTCTGACTATGGGCTTAATAAATGTTTGATGAATGAATGATGGAATGAAAGTAACTAACTAATCAATTACACATTCTGAGAAACTATGATAAAAACAGAAGTTTCCACTCTGTATTAAGTCACGTGGTTTGACCCATAGGGTATCTGATCATTACTTGTGCCCAGGAAACTCAGTAAGGATAGAGCAGAAAGGGGAGACCGCTGAGTACTAGGATTCTACCAGTATCTTCTCCAACTCAGTTTCCTATCGTCAGAGCAGGACAACACAAAGAGGCGGCTTTCTTTAGTTCTTATAAATGAAAAGTGCTAGCCTATCCAACTCTCACACACCCCCACTAGACTCGAGAAATAATCAAAGATTCTACACTGGCAAAAGGCAAGTGACAAGTCAAACCAAGGCAATACCCTCCGGCCAAGGGAATCTCTAGTCTAAAGTAAGTGTTGGAAGAGAATAATCTGTCATTGACTGTGAGGTTTTTTCCTGTTCACAATGATGGGCTGGGAATCCTCCTTGCCTTTAGCTGTCTTCCACCAACCCTGTCTCCGGGCTCTGATACCTCAGTACTCTGTATGATCAGCACAAAGACACACACCGGCCCCACCACACAGTATCTCTGTTATCAAAACCATGACCCCATTCAGGTTTTGTCCCTAAGAGCTGAAAGTGTGCACAAGTGTTCATCACTCAGGCCTGTCTGACTCTTTGCGATCCCATGGATTCTAGCCTGCCAGGTTCTTCTGTTCACGGAATCCTCCAGGCAAGAATACAGTACTGGGTAGCCATTCCCTTCTCCAGGAGATCTTCCCAACCCAGGGACTGAACCCAGGTCTCCTGTATTAAAGGCGGTCTCTTCACCAACTGAACTACTAGGAAGCCCAATAATTAGGTCAGTAACTTAAGCAGCCAGTGGTGCCCAGTCACTCAGACTCTTTGTGACCCCATGGACTATAGCCTGCCTGGCTCCTCTTGTCCATGGCATTTTTCAGGCAAGAATACTGGAGTGGGCTGCCATTTCGGCAAGTACATTCTTTACCACTAGCACCACCTGGGAAGTTCCAACTAAGAGCTGCTGCTGCTGCTAAGTCGCTTCAGTTCTGTCCGACTCCGTGCGACCCCACAGATGGCAGCCCACCAGGCTCCCCCACTTGTGCACACTTTCAGCTCTTAGGGACAAAACCTGAATGGGGTCATGGTTTTGATGACAGAGATACTGTGTGGTGGGGCCAGTGTGTATCTTCGTGCTGATCATACAGAGTACTGAGGTATCAGAGCCCAGAGACAGGGCTGGTGGGATTCTCCAGGCAAGAGCACTGGAGTGGGTTGCCATTTCCTTCTCCAATGCATGAAAGTGAAAAGTGAAAGGGAAGTTGCTCAGTCGAGTCCCACTCTTAGCGACCCCATGGACTGCAGCCTACCAGGCTCCTCTGCCCATGGGATTTTCCAGGCAAGAGTACTGGAGTGGGGTGCCATTGCCTTCTCCGAACTAAGAGCTAGCCAAGTCTAATTTTACACTCCTGCTGCTGTTTTTACATATTGACCAATTAAGTTTTAAATATTTTTCATCACTAGGCTTTGGACTTTAGTGCTTAAGTCTTCAGGTGCCCACTCACCCCATGCTCTCTTAGTCACTTACTACACATTTCCTCATATACACTGCTTAAAATGTCTGAGACCTAACGGAGTGACTCATGTTAAAAGTATATTTAAAAACACTGACAGGAAAAAAAACAACAACACATAAGTTGGATGGATTGTTCATCAGAAACAACAAAACAGCTGCGATTTCAGTCCTGAAGTCAGAAATACAGGAGAGACCTTGAAATCCTAAGGGATGGTTGAAATTCCCATTGTGTGGACCTGTTGTGCCCCTTCCAGCCCTTTTTCTATGTGGCCAATGAGATCCATGTTCAACTTCTCCCCAGTCACAGCACTTCACATTATCACAGACTTTACACATTCCTAATGATGGCAGGCTCACCCATCCCCATCAAGCCAGAAGCAGTCTGAGGGCAAGAACCACCCCTCATCGCTCAGTGATTCACAGACCCACAGATGATCCCAGACATGACATTAATAACTGTGCTAAAAAAACACTATGATCATTTACTGACTCACAGAAACCCAGTGGATAAAATAGAACACTTTTTTTTTTTTTTTGGAAGCCAGCCACCCAAATAGTTGGCATAAAAGAATACTACACTCAGCAGCAAAACAAAACCCTCAAATCACCTATTCTCCAGGTATTGCAAAATAAAGACTTTCCCCAGCCACAGAATTGGAGTCATTCTTTCCATCCTTTATGTTCCTGCAGCATTTGGTAACTCTCGCATGCCTAATCAGGCAATGTGTTTAATTATGGGGGTTTATTTCTGCCTCTTTGGCTACTTTATAAGCTTATTATGTACATCTTTGTATTTCACCTCAACATCTATATAAAGTAGGTCTTCACTGCATCTCTTCATTAGAGCAAGACATCACGCCAGCCATGAGTGATGCAGCCTTACTTAAAAGCCAGTTAATCACAGACTAGTTGAAAGAAACTTTACATCGTTCGGGGTTCTCTGAAAGAAACAATAAAAACGCACCTCTGTGCATCAAAACCTATGGACAACTTGCATTCTCCACAAGTGAAATTCTCTAGATGTTAAGAAATCAGAAGATTCAAATAATCCTTAATAGTAACAGTGCTTTCCATTTGAAGAGTTATTTTCCAAGCGTTTTCACGGGTACTGCGACACATTACCTCGTATTCACAACAACCCTTCGAGACAGTCCCTACAATTTCCCTTCCACCCGTGAGGAAGCAGAGACTCAGAAAGGCAAGGAGACTTGCCAAGACTTCTGATGTCAGAGTCAAGTGCTCTTTCATGACAACGTTGCGCCTGGGCAGTAAACTGGCAGAGTCTGTAGTTTCTATAAGTCTGAAGCATAAACCTCAAAGGAGAAACTGGAAGGAAGAAAAAAACTCCAGGAGGTTGTAAACACATTGCAACATGAATCCGCTGACCACTTACTGAATTTGTACTGCTGGAAATGAATACTACTATTCTTTTGCAGAATCTTCAAAAGCAGCTGAGAATGTCAAATGTGGCAACAACAGCCAAAGATAAAATACCAAACCAGCAAACATCTCATTGGGCAAGAATCTACCATCTTCCTGTCCTGTTGCTTCCTGGCAAAACTGTCTCTGATATTTTCAGGCATGAAAATGTCTCTCGAAATTCTTCCTTTCATGGGTCCCTAGGATTGAAGGACTAGATACTCCCTGTGGTGCATGTAATTTTGAAACAGTTTTCACTGTCCTTTCTTCCATTAGAGTCTCAGTTTACTAATACTTAAAGGGGTGAGTGAGTGAGTGAAAGTTGCTCAATCGTGTCCAACTCTTTGTGACCCCATGGACTATACAGTCCATGGAATTCTCCAGGCCAGAATACCAGAGTGGGTAGCCTTTCCCTTCTCCAGGGGGTCTTCCCAACCCAGGGATAGAACCCAGGTCTCCCGCATTGTGGGCAGATTCTTTCCCATCTGAGCCACAAGGGAAGCCCAAGAATACTGGAGTGGGTAGCCTATTCCTCCTCCAGCGGATCTTCCCAACCCAGGAATCGAACTGGGGTCTCCTTCGTTGCACATGGATTCTTTACCAACCGAGCTATCAGAGATAGGAAATTGAATTTCCTAGAAATGAATATGATGACCCACAGTGACAACAAGCCATACCCAGGTGGGAAGAAGCCCTTTGTTTAGGTGTGAGGGCAGGGAAGGGGACTGTTAAGCAGAGAACTGCAATTTCCACATCAAAGAAAATTCCTCATTCCTCATTCCATGCAGAAAGCTGCTACAAACACCTGTTTCTTTATCCTTCTGTGTTTAAGAACTTAAAATTATCTCACTAGGAACCAGAATAAAAACACATCAAATGTTTCTTTAGGAACCAAAAACCCAGGTACACAAAACCAAGAAGGGAGCCAGGTCCGGAGAGTCAGTGGCTACACGGGGTCTGGGGCCATGTTCAAAGGGCAGGATTCCTACAGAAAAGGACTATGTAAGCACTCAAACTCCCCCTTAAGCAAAAAGTTCACTGGGCTTCTCCTTAAAAATTATGACCGCAGAACAGACATGGCCTCTTATACTTTGCTAACCTGTTCATGAAACCAGCACAACACCCACTGGGGAGTAATTCTAATAAAAGCCATCAAATTCTACTACTACAGTGATTTTTTTTTTCAACCTCTTATAACACCTTTATTCAAAAATAAAGTCAAGGGCTTCCCTGGTGGCTCAGTGGTCAAGAATCTGCCTGCCAATGCAGCAGACACGGGTTCACGCCCTGATCTGGGAAGGTCCCACATGCCACAGGGCAACTAAGCCCTCACACCACAACTAATGAGCCTGCGCTCTGGAGCTCAGGCGTTGCAACTACTGAAGCTCACTCGCCCTAGAGCCCGGGCTCCACAACAACAGAAGCCACCGCAGTGAGAAGCCCAAGAACCACAGCTAGAGAAGAGCCTGTGCAGCAGTGAAGACCCAGCACAGCCCAAAATAAATACAGAGAATTATATTTGAAAAAGAGTCACTTTCAACCTTTTAGCCAACTTACTCTCTAAAAAAAACAAGTAAGGCCAACATAGACCCAATTTACTGGTAAAATGCAAATAAATTCAATTATGTATTCACCCATTCAATAAAACTTACTGAGTACCTACTATACCAAGAGCGGCTCTCAGCACTTGGAAATAGCAGTGGCTCAAAAGTCCCCATCCCTACTCTCAATCACGTGGGTTACATCTGGTGCAGACAACAAGCAATATTTAAGTAAATAAATAAGCTCACTGAGATAAAAGGAGGTGAGAAGTAATAAAGTGGAAGCAGTCAAGAACGGTTTCACTGATAAGATGAACTCTGAGCAGAGATCTTCAAAAGAAATGAAGAACTGGACATGTGGCTACTTGGAGGGGGAGGTGGGAGTGGTGGTGGATGCTCTCATTCCAAGCAGATAAACAGAAAGTACAAAGGCTTGAGGGGAAGTGCAAGTTGTGATTGTTCAAGAATGGCAAGACGGCCAGTGTAACAAGGAGTGAGCAAGAAGTCAAATGGCAGGGAAAGATGGGTGAAAGACAAGAAGCGGCACAGACTGTAAACAGCTTCTAGGGCAAAATGTCAGGATTTGACTGTTCTAAGGAAGATGGCAAATCAGTGGAGGAGCTGGGCAAAAAAAAAAAAAAGTGAAGTCGCTCAGTCGTGTCTGACTCTTTGCAGCCCCATGGACTGTATGTAGCCTGCCTGGCTCCTCTGTACATGGGGTTTTCCAGGCCAGAATACTAGAGTGGGTTGCCATGCCCTCCTCCAGGGGATCTTCTCAACCCAGGGGTAGAACCCAGGTCTCCTGCACTGCAGGCAGACTTCTTACCATCTGAGCCACAAGTGAAGCCCCTACATAAACTGACATGTCTACTGTGTAGACAATGGGCTGCAAGGGGCAAGGGTGGGAGTAGGGACGCCAATTATGAGAAATGACCACACACTGAGCTAGAGCAGCAGCCGTGGGCGCGGGAGGTAGTTAGAATCTGGACATATTCTGGCCGGCTACAGGGTGTAGGAGAAAGAGAATTTAAGGATGATGGCAAGACTTTTGAGCTGAGCAACTAAACTAACGCTTTCAGATAAAGACTTCTCCTTTATGGAAAACTGACAGACTGCTTTTCAACAAGTCAATTTGAAGGGAAATGGATTTTACTATCAGTTAAAAGGCAGTTATGACCAGATTATCTTTTACTATGATGAGTTCATTAAAACACTGCAAACATTTGAATATTTGATTTACTCCTTTTTAGGTTTCAAGGGGGTGTCTTTGATATAGTAATGGATTCACTTTTTTTTCCTCATTCTTCTGTTTCTTCTTCTCCCGTGTAAAAGCAGAAATTAAGGACTTCCCTGGTGATCCAGTGGTTAAGAGTCTGTGTTATCAACGTAAGGGGCACAGGTTCAATCCCAAGTCAGGGAACTAAGATTCCATATGCCACGTGGCATGGCTGAAATATTTTTTTCTTTAAAAAAAGCAGAAATGAATTAAGTTCATAGATATTTCTTCCTGTTTTCTATGATTAAACTGTTGGGGATTTTTCCAACTGTGCCGTGACACTTGTGAGATCTTAGTTCTCAGACCAGGGATTGAAGCCAGGCCCATGGCTGTGAAAGCATCAAGTCCTAACCACTGGACCACCAGGAAATTCCCTGTGATTTGAATTCTGAGCTCTGATCAAGAACAGCAAAATGGCCCATGTGGCAAATGTGGAGCGAGCAAAAGGACATGTAGGAAATGGGAAATGAACCACGACTCCCATCAAGTCTTTGCAAAACCCCTGGGAAGCCCAAACCATGGGCCCTTCCCACTTCAACTCCATGGTAAAACCGCCATACTTTAAAAACATCGTCATCATCGAATTAAAGAATAGTAACACTAAAAAAATGTTTTGCAAAATAACTTGATGGAAAAACCTGCACTAAAAAGACTAGGGAGGAAAAAAAAGTTTATGTAATTCCTAGTTACTAGTACATGCATTTCCTGTTAAATTTTATCTTTATGAAGACTCATCAAGAGCCACTATCCTCTTTAACACTGCAACTAGGCCCTGAAAAGGCCTGGCGTGCTGCAATTCATGGGGTCGCAAAGAGTCGGACACGACTGAGCAACTGAACTGAACTGAAGCCCTGAAAACATTCCACACAGAACTAAGGCTCAAGCAGGTCTTCACTGTCTCAAGTTAGTATATTCTGTATAACTTCCATCAATTCATACATAAAGAAATGACTGGCTTTGTAAACAAGTACTTCCTCATCAAAGTCATAATCATAGATTTAAGTCAAGCCTAAAGATCAAAAGCTTATTTAAAGAAGAACAAACATCGTAGACCCCTCTACAGTTTATATTATATTTATTATATATATGTGTGTGTGTGTATTTAATATCTATATGATTATCATCTTCTCTATGGCAAGGCTTTTAATAACTATGTAAGAAGAAACCATTTGGGGAGACTTGAACAAAACTGTTTCACAATTTTTCTTTAGGGAATCTGGTATCTGATTTTAATTATTCAGATAACTAGGTACCATTTTATAAAAGGGAAGGAGACGTTCATAAACTACAATAAATATTTTTAAAATGCGACCTTTTTAGAGGGCAGGGAGGTAGGCTATTTTGTTCACTGTTGTATCTCTAATTACTAGGATATTCGCAGCACATAACAGATGTTCAGTAAACACTTACTGAATGTATACCTGCTCACGTGAATGAATAAATGAAAAGCCCAATTGACTGGTATATTGCCCCAACTGGTGGTCTAAGCTAATAAAAAATTATATTGCTATATTCCATGCTAAGGATAAATATGTGGTATTTAATGACAAGAATTTTTTAGGAAGTACTAAAGGTGGACATGGATCATGGAAAAGGCAAGAGAGTTCCAGAAAAACATCTATTTTTTCTTTACTGACTATGCCAAAGCCTTTGACTGTGTGGATCACAATCAACTGTGGAAAATTCTGAAAGAGATGGGAATACCAGACCACCTGACCTGCCTCTTCAGAAACCTATATGCAGGTCAGGAAGCAACAGTTAGAACTGGACATGGAACAACAGACTGTTTCCAAATAGGAAAAGGAGTACATCAAGGCTGTATATTGACACCCTGCTTATTTAACTTCTATGCAGAGTACATCATGAGAAATGCTGGGCTGGAAGAAGCACAAGCTGGAATCAAGATTGCTGGGAGAAATATCAATAACCTCAGATATGTAGATGACACGACCCTTATGGCAGAAAGTGAAGAGGAACTAAAAAGCCTCCTGATGAAAGTGAAAGTGGAGAATGAAAAAGCTGGCTTAAAGCTCAACATTCAGAAAATGAAGATCATGGCATCTGGTCCCATCACTTCATGGGAAATAGATGGGGAAACAGTGGAAACATTGTCAGACTTTATTTTCGGGGGCTCCAAAATCACTGCAGATGGTCATTGCGACCATGAAATTAAAAGACTCTTACTCCTTGGAAGGAAAGTTATGACCAACCTAGATAGCATATTCAAAAGCAGGGACATTACTTTGCCAACAAAGGTCCGTCTAGTCGAGGCTATGGCTTTTCCAGTGGTCATGTATGGATGTGAGAGTTGGACTGTGAAAAAAGCTGAGTGCCGAAGAATTGATGGTTTTGAACTGTGGTGTTGGAGAAGACTCTTGAGAGTTCCTTGGACTGTAAGGAGATCCAACCAGTCCATTCTGAAGGAGATCAGCCCTGGGATTTCTTTGGAAGGAATGATGCTAAAGCTGAAGCTCCAGTACTTTGGCCACCTCATGTGAAGAGTTGACTCATTGGAAAAGACTTTGATGCTGGGAGGGATTGGGGGCAGGAGGAGAAGGGGACAACAGAGGATGAGATGGCTGGATGGCATCACCGACTCGATGGACGTGAGTTTGAGTGAACTCCAGGAGTTGGTGATGGACAGGGAGGCCTGGCGTGCTGCGATTCATGGGGTCGCAAAGAGTCAGACATGACTGAGCAACTGAACTGAACTGAAATGAACTGAAGGAAGATACAATTTTGCAATGCTTCAAATGCTTGTGGATGTTTGTCTTTATCTTCAAGGCAATGATACTTAAACCTTTTTGATAAAAGGAAAATGATGTAAACAACCACCCTTAGGGAAGATGCTTAAAGTTGGTATGTATGTGGTATGTAACATGCAGATGGCTGGGAAAGATACAAGTTAGGAGGCCAAACAATAACCACGACAGTGGTGTCAGGCACTATGAAGCATGCTTTTCCATTTACTAGCCAGATTAATCTTCACCAGATCTGGCTGTGAAGAGACTAAATCATAGAAAGGATAAATAACTCACCTAAGGGCATACAGAGAGTGAGTGGCAGAACTAGAATTCAAACCCCAGTCTGTGCAACTCAAAAGCCTGTGGTCCTCACCACTTCCCTACATCCTGGGCCAGAGGTAAGAAAACATAAAGCAGGGCAAACAAGGCTGGAACGGATTTAAATGAAAAGTGGGAAAGCCCAGGGGTAACCATGGATTCTGAACCACAATGCACAGGTTTGAATCACAGCTCCATCACGTATTCATATCTGGGGCAAGTTACTCAGCTTCACTGGGCTTTTGTTGCCTATTCTGTAAAATCAGAAAAGTAGTAGTATTTTAGTAACAACAACTTTAAGAGCTGTTGTTAAGGACTAAAAGACTTAATACATATAAAGATGTTAGAATTGTACCCTGGCACATATTAAACATTTAATAAATGATAATAGTCATTATTGTTAATAATTAGAAAGATCAATAATCATAAGGATCTGCAACTAAGTGCCCAAATACCTGTTTTTATGTTTACTGATGTGTTCTAGGAACCTCAAACACAGTAGGCATGCTTGTTTAATAATGAACTCAATATACGGAGCCCAGAGAAAGCAAGGTCAAGTAGCTAAAATTTTCTAGCCTTAAAATCTGCTTTTCATTTTCCCAGTAATAATGAAAAATTCTGTAGAACCGTTGAATAAAACAAACGTGCATATTCAGGAAACGAGTCCACTTGTCAAAGCCATATGGGAGAATGTCCATAGAAAATGTACTAGAATGTCTATTGCACGTACAGCAGCACAGTCCACAACAGTCCCAAACTGAAACCAGCCCAAATGTCCTCACAGTAGAATGTGCGAACTGTGGCGTATGTCTGTACTGGAATATTAGGCAGCAATGAAGAGGACTGAGCTCTAACCGTCCTATATTGTTACACGGATGACTCACAAAATGGCGATTACAGAAGTAAGAGACCAAAGACAACATATCATATTAGTCACTTTAAAAAGTTTTTTAAAAAATAAAGTAAAGCTAACCTATGTTGTTTGAAGTCAGATTAATGGTTACTCTGGGGGCATAGAGGCTGAGAGGGAACAAGAGAAAGGATGTGAGGGGCTAGTGATGCTCCAAGTTTTGATCTAAGGACTGGTAACCACACAGTCTGATTTCTGCACTTGTATGTATCACACTTCAATAAAAATTTACCTTAAAAAAATGACTCATGGTAGAGAAAGAAGGTAACAACATGACTTCAAGTGGAAGTGTTTATGAGAGCGCGGAGGAATGGCAAGGGCCTGGTACAACAAATGATAAAAGGATAGAGAGCCCTGGATGACGGTCAATTTATGACAGGGAAAGAAAGACAGAGCTATCTACAGGAAAATGGGATGTTTAGAGAAGGATTTAAGGTCAGTAGAAGGTGGTAGGAGGGTAACAGTTCATCACTGTCTAGCTTTCTAGGTCTTGCAAAACTTTGTTGTGCAAGAGTGAGCAAAGTGCCCCAGGGAGAGGTTATCAACAAACAGTACTGCCCTCATCACCCCGAGGAGCCTAAAGCAAGACTAACAGGCCACAGAAGGGCTCCTATGAACGCAGAAGCTTTAAGAAAAAGGCCGTACTATGCATACGCTTCCAGGGCCATGTATACAGTAGATACTCAACATATGTAAGAATGTATTCTAGACTGTCCTCAGTAGGGAATCAAGAATAAGATGTAAGTTAAGACACATCTATCAGAAACTACCCGTAAAGTCAGAAGATGTTTAAGCTTTATAAAGATCATAGATAAAGAAAAATTTAGATGGGCAGAGTTCTGGCAAACGAAGGATCAGATAAGGGAACGGGACTGGGAGTCTAAGAGGGAGAGAATTTCAGGACTGGACTCTCCATGTCTAGTGTTGGTCGGGAGTGAAATGAATAGGCAAAGGTCCCTGGTTCTGAGGTGGGGGTTCCCATGGTAACCTGCAAGGGGCTCAAATGAGCCAAATAAATGATGGACATAATTTCTCAAGGGCTCCAGATGGAATGGCTAAACAAAAAACGATGGAAGCAGTAGCAGATAAACAGAATACACGCAGAAACACCAGGCACCCAGAGGTAACAGAAATACTAAATGGTAATTAAGAAGTAAAAATGTGAAATGAATATTTGGGGTGAGTTTTTAAAATAGAAAAAAAAAGTCTGATTAAAAAAAGGCAAGGAATCTATGAGAAGCAGATATTAAAGATATTTGAACATCACTGGAAACTGGAGCTTGCCCGGGGAAAGCAATGACAGTCAAGAAAAAAAAAGTGGAAGGGTCAACCTTCGTGCAGACAGCAGACACCCAGTCCTGGGGCCTGGTGAAGGGTGGGAGAAGAGAAGCAGGAGCTGGAACATACTAATGGGCACAGGACGCCACTCCAGAAGCAGACGCCAGCCTGGGCTTTTGGCTCTGGATCTGATCAGGGAGGTTTCTTTAAAGAAGAGCCCCATTTGATGGTCTGTACTGTCCTTTATCATGATAAAGTTTTGTGTTTCTTAAATGAAAATCATAAGAGGAGAATTTGTACAATGGCCAAATGAGCCTCATTCACAACGTTAGTAAACATGATAATTAAATTATATATACAGTATTTCATTATGGATGATCAAAAGCTAGATTGAGTCTCTCATTTATTTAATGCTTTCTAACCAATCATTTATATGATGAGTCAAGGGAAAAGAAAAGTAAAATATTATAGTCCTAGTGTGTGTGTGTGTGTGTGTGTGTGTGTGTGCATGTGTGTGTATATTTTCAGGTGTAAATGCAAGTATCACAGAGCAATGAATAAGAACCTCTGTGATTCAACATTCCTCTCCTGTAGATGGTCAAAGCTCTAAACAGATTTCTAATCATACTGTCCTTATAATCACACAATGTTACAAACTGGCAAATAATCACATTAAATCAGGAAGGAAAAATATCTCCTTTAGTGTATAATGGTTATAAGATTCGTGACACTCTTTTGAAAATGAACCAGATGTAAAGAACACAGCTTTCTTTTATGTGGTATTTTCCAACTTCCTGTGGATAAAAACTTCCAGGCCATAGTTTTCAAAAAATACGAGTTAAATTTTCTTGTAAAAGATTGTCAGAGTATTAGCTCTCAGGATAAAACTTTCAGTACTCATAACAAAGGGGAGCACTTCCACACACACACACAAAACACAAAACCTCTCAAAGTATAGAAAGGTCACAAAAGATAGTTTAGAAAATTAAAATACCTCCAATCTAGAACTGAGAATTTTTATCTTTAGTTTGCTTTTTTTTTACTTAAATATATTGTGCTTCTGGTTGGTAATTAGAATCAAGGATTCCATAAACCAGTCTAGAAAATAATACCTTCTTTAATAAAACTAATGATGAAAACTCTGATGTTTTTACAACTTGGGAATTTTATTTGGCTGAAATATTTTCATCATCACTTCTAAATTCATCTATTGTTTTATCTTACATTTACCTAAATTCAGTAGAAGTTGACATATTGGCATAGCAAGAGAATTACTGAAATCCACACACAGATTCTCAGTTTTGAAATATTTTTTTAAGTTAAATTTATAATTTCAAAGCATGAGTAAACAATGGAAAAGGTCTCACATATGGTTTTAGGGTCCTAGAGTACTACAATTTAGCCCAGTTCTATTAAGGATGTACATAACGCCAATATAGTCAAAGCTATGGTTTTTCTAGTAGTCATGTATGGATGTAAGAGTTGGACCATAAAGAAGGCTGAGTGCTGAAGAATGGATGCTTTTGAACTGTGGTGTTGGAAAAGACCTTGAGAGTTCCTTGGACTGCAAGGAGATCCAACCAGTCCATCCTAAAGGAGATCTGTCCTGAGTGTTCATTGGAAGGACTGATGCTGATGCTGAAGCTCCAATACTTTGGCCACCTGCTGCAAAGAGCCCAATCACTGGAAAAGACCCTGATGCTGGAAAAGATAGAGGCAGGAGGAGAAGGGGACGACAGAGGATGAGATGGTTGGATGGCCTCACCGACTCAATGGACATGGATCGGAGCAAGCTCCGGGAGACAATGAAGGACAGGGAAGGCTGGTGTGCTGCAGTCCATGGGGTCACAAAGAGGCGGACACTACTGAGGGACTGAACAACAACATAATGCTAAATTCTTGTACAGTCAGGAAATTTAATGACTTATTTGAAGATATACCATACATTATATTATATATAACCAGTTATGCATTTACAAATTTTAACTAAAAGGCTAAAATTTTAGACTATAAAACATGAGAAATAAAAACTAACCAAAATTACTGCAGAACCTCGGTTTCTCCATTGTGTTCATGTTAGGCATCGTGAAGATGCCCACTTATTGTACAAATAAGACCACCTATCCTCTGGGCTTCCCTGGTGACTCAGTGATAAATAATCTGCCTGCAAATGCAGGTTTGATCCCTGGTTCAGGAAGATCCCTTAGAGGAAAAATGGCAACCTACTCCAGTATTCTTGCCTGAGAAATCCCATGGACAGAAGGAGCCTAGAGGGCTACAGGCCATTGGGTGGCAAAGAGCTGGACATAACTGAGTGACTAAGCAACAAAAATAATCTATCCTCCAGGTTCCTCAGCCTAAAATGAACTTTGCCACTCTTTAATTCCTTTCCAATTCCTCCAATATATCTTGAGATTGTATCTTGAGAATCTCTATTTACTAACAACATTAGACACTGCTACTGCTAAGTCACTTCAGTCATGTCCGACTCTGTGCGACCCCATAGATGGGCAGCCCACCAGGCTCCCCCGTCCCTGGGATTCTCCAGGCAAGAACACTGGAGTGGGTTGCCATTTCCTTCTCCAATGCATGAAAGTGAAAAGTGAAAGTGAAGTTGCTCAGTAGTGTCCAACTCCTAGCGACCCCATGGACTGCAGCCCACCAGGCTCCTCCATCCATGGGGTTTGCCAGGCAACAGTACTGGAGTGGGGTGCCACTGCCTTCTCCAAACATAAAACACTAGCTACACCTGAAAGAACATCAGGGTAGAATTTCCTTTCATTTAATCAAACAAAGTTTAAGTCTCAACGTGGCATTAATTAAAAGATTTTGACAGGCAATCAAGAGCAGGGTACAAGAATATGCCATTTTTTAAGGTATAGATTCATTTTTTAAATTTTTGCTGAAGTATAGTTGATTTACAATGTTGTATTAATTTCTTCTGTAGAGCAAAGGGCTTCCCTGGTGGCACAGACAGTAAAGAATCCACCTGCTATGCAAGAGATCTGGGTTCGATCCTTGAGTCAGGAAGATCCCTGGAGAAGGGAATGGCTAACCACTCCACTATCCTTGCCTGGAGAAACCCATGAACAGAGGAGCCTGGCTGGCTGCAGTCCATGGGGTCACAGACAGTCAGACACAACTGAGCAACCAACACTTTCATTTTTTCATGCATTTTTCATGCTTCTGAGCCATGCACGCTAAAGACCACACTTAAAGACACAAGCAGTCCAATTTCTTAGTTTTGCTTTTTTTAAAAAAAAAATAATCATCATCACTTACCAAGAGTCATCATTTTCTTAAATAATTTAATTGAAATCTGTTTATACTCTTCAAACTACACCCTCTTCAAGTTACAAGTACTGCAAGACTAGCCCCTCTTTCTGTAGCCAACCTGGCTTCAAGACCCTGAACAGCTGCTCTGACCATCTGTGAAGCTGCAGGCCAGGCCTGCCTTATCCTGTTTTCTCACACTGGTCTGATAACCTCTGCACAGTAAGCACGACCCTCTGGGCAAGATCTGACCCCTCATATGGGACTGGGGCAGGAGTGGGGAATCTACTTAGGAAATACACGTTGATGATAACAATACAGTTTTTGCTTAAATTACTTTTTGCAACTCTACTTTTAGGAAGTGCCAGAGGAAATAAGGGACAAAGTTAAACTTCATTTCAATGACATCAAATCCTTTATCTTTGGAGGGCAATTTGATTTCTAGCACTCACATTGCTGTTGTTCAGTCGCTAAGTTGTGTCTGACTCTTTGGATCCCATGGACTGCAGCATGACAGGCCTCCCTGACCCTCACTATCTCTCTGAGATTGCTCAAATTCATGTTCATGGAGTCAGTGATGCCATCCAACCATCTCATTCTCTGTCACCCCTTCTCCTGCCCTCAATCGGATCAGGGTCTTTTCTAATGAGTCAGCTCTTCACATCAGGCGGCGTAAGTATTGTAGCTTTAGCATCAGTCCTTCCAATAATATTCAGAGTTGATCTCCTTTAGGATGGACTGGTTTGATTTCCTTGCAGTCCAAGGGACTCTCAAGAGTCTTCTCCGACACCACAGTTCAAAAGCATCAATTCTTCAGTGCTCAGCTTTCTTTATGGTCCAACTCTCACATCCATACATGACTACTGGAAAAACCATAGCCTTGACTAGACGGACCTTTGTCGTCAAAGTGATATCTCTGCTTTTTAATACCCTATCTAGGTTTGTCGTAGCTTTTCTTCCAAGGAGCAAGCGTCTTTTAATTTCATGGCTACAGTCACCATCTGCAGTGATTTTGGAGCCCAGGAAAATAAAGTCTGTCACTGTTTTCACTGTTTCCCAATCTATTTGCCATGAAGTGTTGGAACCAAATGCCATGATTTTAGTTTTTTGAATGCTGAGTTTCAAGCCAGCTTTTTCACTCTCCTCTGGCACTCCCATCAAGAGGTTCTTTAGTTCCTATTCACTTTCTGAGATAAGAGTTGTATCATCTGCATATCTGAGGTTGTTGATATTTCTCCCCACAATATTGATTCCAGCTTGTGATTCATCCAGCCTGGCATTTTGCTTGATGTAATCTGTATAGAAGTTAAATAAGCAGGGTGACAATATACAGCCTTGACATATACCTTTCCCAATTTTGAAACAGTCTGTTGTTCCATTCTTAACCGGCATACTGGTTTCTCAGAAGACAGGCAAGGTAGTCTGGTACTCCCATCTCTTTCAGAATTTTCCAGTTTATTGTGATCCACACAGTCAAAGGCTTGAGAGAAGTCAGTGAAGCAGATGATTTTGCTGGAATTCTCTTGCTTTCTCTGTGATCCAGTGGATGTTGGCAATTTGATCTCTGGTTCCTCTGCCCTTTTAAAATCCAGCTTGTGCATCTGTAATTTCTCAGTTCAAGTACTGCTGAAGTCTCGCTTGAGGGATTTTGAGCATTACCCTGCTAGCATGTAAAATGAGTGCAATTTACTTCACTAATTCCTAAGATGTCGGTGTTCACTCTTGTCATCTCCTGGTCGACCATGTCCAATTTACCTCGATTCATGGCCCTAACACTCCAGGTTTCTATGCAGAATTGTCTGTTCAGCATCAGACTTTACTTCCAGATACATCCACAACTGAGCATCATTTCCACTTTGGCCCAGTCTCTTCATTCTTTCTGGAGCTATTTCTCCATTCTTCCCCAGTAGTCTATTGGACACTTTCTGAGAGCTCATCTTCCGGTGTCCTATCTTTTTGCCTTTTCATACTATTCATGCAGTGCTCAAGGCAAGAATACTGGAGTAGTTTGCCATTCCCTTCTCTAGTGGACCACATTTTGTCAGAACTCTCTGCTATGACCTGTCCATCTTGGGTGGCTCTGTATGGCAAGCCCCTTCGCCATGACAAGGGTGTAATCCATGAAGGGGCTAGCACTCATAAGTCAGTACTATTAAAAAGTTTCTAGCCAATAAGAATTTCTATAAAAGCAGGGTTTTTAGTGATTTGGACCCTACTAATCATCAGTTAGCAGAATCAAGAGCTTCCCAGGTGGTGCTAATGGTAAAGAATCCGCCTGCCAATACAGGAGACACAAGAGACATAGGTTGGATCCCTGCATCAGGAATCTTTCCTGGAGAAGGGAAGGGCAACCCAGTCCAGTATTCTTGCCTGTGAAGTTCCACGGACAGAAGAACCTGGTGGGCTATGGTTCTTAGGGTCTCAAAGAATCGGACACAACTGAATAATTGAGCACAGTGAGCTCAGTTAGCTTAGTTAGATACTAAGCCCTTTGGTGGCACTGTAATGTCACAACCTGACTAGATTAATCTACATTCCCAGAATTCTCTTCCCTGTACACTTCTGGTTACCAGGGCCAAAACCAACTGAGAAATATCTGCACAGCAATTGCTCATTACCTCACAGTACCTCTTTGTTATTTAAAAAACAGACATCATTTGAATATCCACTATGTCCTGGACATAGTAATGGGTGCTTTCTGAATTAATCCTCACAGGAGCTATGCTGGCATGATCTCCAGTTGATAATAAACACAAAAGCTGAGTTTGAGGGAGTTTACAGACCCTGACCAAGAAACAAATAACCACAAAGCAGATTTCCTGAGTGCAAATCTACTACAGCAGAGTTTGTTTTTGAACTATATTTTACTTCCAGCTAATATTTTCCCTGAAGATTAGACCAAATACCAGTTCTTCACTGATTCGATTAGTCATTCAAAATATATACACAGTGCAGTCTGGCAGATACCTAACTTGCCTTCATATTTTCCACCAATAGCCATTTTTTCACAGTTGGTCATTTACTTCAAGGATCCAAATTACTGACCTTCTTGAATTTTCCTTGATCTGTGGGTTTCTCTGTTTATTTATCACAGTTCATGTCTTCTGAAGACCTCCTTCAAAACATTTGGTGTCCTGGTCAAAAACATTTGTTTCTAACACTGCTTCTTCAATCTCTCTGATTTTCTGGTAAATTATCATGTGTCTGGCTTGTATTTCAGTGAAACTTACGTAAAATTTGCTGGGATTTGCTCTGAATAACAGTAACACCTTTTCATGTTGGCAGGAAACATTTTTACACTGGCAACACATCCACCCATTCTGGCCAGCTGCAGGCACAAGATTGATGGGCTAACCTTGAGAGCTGGGCTGCTGTAAACTGGAACACGCTGCAACATGTCCCTGCTAGGACGACTCCTCCCCCCGCTCACAAATTATACCAGAAAGCACAGTATCATCCTTTCACAGTCACACCTGGGAACTTGACACCAGCTGACACCTTTCTACTGTTTATTTCCAATGTCTCAATTTTCCACTCTTCTAAAGGGCTTAGTGTCATCTGAAAGCTTGGCACTTTCACTCTATGCCCAGGGCGGCAGATCACTGATAAAAATGCTAAATAAAACCCATCTCAGTTCCAATCTCGACAGAAGGCTCACTATTTAAAGGACTCCATTCAAAGAAGCGCCTGTTTTCCTTTGCCCTTTGTTTCTTCCGTCTAAACTACTTCCTTCCCTTGGACAAAACACATCTCTTCCAGTTCTACAGGGTGTCTTAGCTGTGGCAGGGCAAGGGAGGGGAGTATGGGCTAAGGCTTTTGGAAATTTAAATAAATCCTCTCCCATGTCTGGATCCTTGGCTAACCTACAAACCATGCCAGTACCGGCTGAAGAGCCAGACTTCCATCTCTAAACAGTGGTGTGACTGTGGGCAAAGCCCCTCCATCTCCCTAGTTCTCGTCTCCTTCATCTGTACAATAAAGCAAGTGGCCTCTAGAATGTGTGGCATCTCACGTTTGGATATAAAACCATGACTCTGGTAAAGCTTAGTTTATCTTGATAGACAGCAAACTACTTTTTCAAATAAGCTATGTTTGCTTAAAATTTGGGTGGTTTCTTCTCTGTTTTTTTCCTTTTGGCCCTACAGAACATTTGGTACCTTTCTGATGGATGGAATCTTTTATGAGTAATCAGAGATGAGGCAGATATTGAAAGCAATAAAGAGGAGAAATCTGAAAGACTTGAGCCATATCTCCACCACATAAAGTACAGGAACATGTTATCTGGCACTCTGCAGAGATGTGACATAGAAAGAAACTTTTCAAACAAGGATGTAAGGAGAACGATACTCGCACATCCCTCTGGACCATCCAGTTTCTGGTAGGTGGCTAAAGCATGAAGACCGCTGGACTCTGAGTGCCATAGATCCAGATGGGCCACTGCGGAGATATGGGTGGACCGCAGTACTGAGAAGCACGCCAAGTTATATAGAAAGTACAAGTATCAGCGGTCACAACCTAGATGCCTACAGAGCCAGCAGGTCACTTGCAGGAGTCCATATTATACCACAGGGAGTCGGGGTAATGGGCAAACTGGATGGACAGCACATGCCCACCTGCAAGGCATCCAAATCCAACTCTTTAAATAATGGTCCAGGCACAACAAAACCCACCAGTAGACCAGAATCCGCTCTCACACTGCCAGTTCACCATCTCTGACTTCACAGGTACTCCTGCCCTCGCCTTTCTCTGCTGACCCTTCAGTAGGAACTAACCCCCACTCTTGTTTCTCTACTAAAGCTGGGGAGTCGGGGGACACGTGGACAGAAGTATTTCTCTGGCAATGAAATGTAACGAATTCAACTAATTTGATGGATGAAATCTCCACGTATTAGTAATAAAACTTCTATTAGGGGAAAAACCCACAATCCTTTTTCAGAGACTGCTAATAGAGCCCCCTTTATGGGGTTGTAGCCTGGTGGCTCAGACAAGAATCCACCTACTATGCGGGAGACCTGGGTTTGATCCCTGGGGTTGGGAAGATCCCCGGGAGGCGGGGCAATGGCAACCCACTCCAGCATCTTTGCCTGGAGAATCCCCACGGACAGAGGAGCCTGGCCGACTACAGTCCATGGGGTCACAAAGAGTCGGACACAACTGAGCGGCTAAGCACACAAGTGAGGACCAAAAAAAGAAAATTACTGAACACACTTACTGCAGTACCCCGCACTCTCATGGCTACTACTATTAAATTCTGTCGAGTGACAGAATACCAACTACCTTCTTCCACGAAACCCCATAGAGTTATATTCTCAGGCCCTGCTGGCTAGGCTGGGAGGTCTCGTATTGGGTCAGAAAACAGCTATGCCAAAAAAAAGCCCAGAAAAGGACTCTATGCTTTCTAGATGCTGCTGCTGCTCAGGCACTGTGGGGCTCTTTCACGTGGGAGCCCCGCACGCCTGCCACTTCCCTCCTCCCTCCCCACCCATTCTGCCCCAACTTAAGGTCCCCCTCACTGAGATGCCAGCGGAAAAGCAGAGCAAAGGATTCTAAAACATCTACCCCCCGGTGCCTCTCTCTCCCTGCAGGATTTTTTTAAAACCCCAGTATTGAAATGTACACACTCCTCCCAATCCCACCCATGACAAATGGTATCCCAAAAAATCCAATAAATACTTTTTAAGGAAGTGGATGCTTTCTTTAAAAAAAAATCCATACAGCATAGCTGGCATGCTTTGACATGACAAAACACCTCTTCTCATCACTACTGTTTATTTTCACCCCCTCTCTACCTCTCTGAAGGTAAACACTGCTGTGTGGGATCATTGGGTTCTACTAGGCTTTTGAAATAATTCAATAGTCTAAAATTTTAATCCCTGCTGTATTATAAATCTTTATTACTCCATGAGTCAAATGTTGGATCCTTCTCAGTCTCAGAACCATTTGGAATCAATGAATCAGTGAATAAACACATGAATAAATGTATCTTTGAAGATCGGGGAATACAAAATGAACAAAATCGTTGCCCTTGCTTAAGACATCAAGTTATATCCAAGTAGCTCAACAGAAACACATGATTTTTGTTTGCTTTTGAGCATTTCAGAACAGATCATCAAATACTAGTAAATACACATTAGCCATATGATTGAAAATGAGAATTTTAAACAAAGAAACAACCAGATTGTGTTTAAGTACTAACTTCATTTTATTTGGGTATACCTCATTGTTCTGCTGCCTAAACTTCTATCTCTCTACATATTCTTGCAAATGAGATCTTTTTCCCGAGAGGGGAAAGACAAGGATAAAAAGGATATCCATACATGTGGAAGACTGGGTATGATGAGGTAGGCACTAAGGCGTGCTTCTGCTTTAATTAACAAAAGTCTAAACTTTGGAGAGTCATCCCCTTTACAGAAAAACGTAAGGAAATCCTAGTTGAGGATTGAGATAAGCTAATTAATCAGCTTCCCTAAAGGAAATTCAACTGATTTTAGAATATTAATGGCTCCCCCAACTCTGCAGGATTTTTGCACTAAGTCAAGTCCTGGGACAGAAACGGTTACTAACGCCTCAATTTTATTTTCATATTTACATCCTGTTGTTCAGTTGTTAAGTTGTATCTGACTCTTTGCAACCCCATGGACTGCAGCACACCAGGCCTCCCTGTTCCATACTATCTGTCAGAGTGTGCATACAGAGTGAAAATTTTATTTTTGCTCCTCTGTGGATTTTATTATTATTATTATTACTTACTCTTCCTCTTTGATCACACCCATAACAGCAGACTCAGATCCACCCAGCAAGTCACAAGGCAATAACAAAACAAGCAGAAATGAATGAACAGGGACATAGGTAGCAGGCTGTCCTGGGCAGGACTGGCAACAAAATTTGCAGAGTCTAGTGAAAAATGAAATGCGGGGTTCATAATTCAAAAATCATTAAGAATTTCTGGGACTTCCCCAGTGGTCCAGTGGTTAAGACTCCAAGCTTCCACTGCAGGGGGCACGGATTCAATCCCTGGTCGGGGAACTAAGATTCCACATGCTGCCTGGTGCAGCCAAAAAAAAAAAGAAATCATTAAGAATTTCAAAGAATGGCAGCAGAGCACAAAGCCAAGTTCAGTACCTTTCTGAGTGTGGGGCCCCGTGCAAATAACTGCACAGGTCACAGGCCCACAAAGCTGGGCCAAGAAGATACTTACCAGGCTCCCTGTGATTCACGAAAAGAGCGAGAAAGCCTACGCCAGGAAGTAAATAACATGAGCAGTGTAAGCTTTACAGACAAACTCCAATTTCCAATAAATCAAATAAGTGGAAATGAAATAGACGCTGCTTGGAGATACTGCTCTTTCAGAAGAGAGAGGACGTGTTGAGATCTGTTCATTTTATTCTCCCAACTGACTAGCAAAGTGTCTTAACATGGAATAGGTGCTTAACACAAAGGTTGAAATAAAAAATTATGCAAATGGCAACTCACATCTTCATCAACTCATCTCCTTTGGGGAATCAATTCTTCTGGCCTTCAAGATGGCTGTTTATGGCACATAGCCATCCTCCCCTCCCATCTCATCATACGTGACATTGGCCACACAGTATAATGTTTGAGATTAAATCTCAGTATCAACAGCATCTTAAAATATCTGGCAGAAACAATTTCGTTCTCAGTCATCAGACAGACAGAGAACAAGTTCTCATTCACTGGCTGGAGCTGGCTCGGAGAAGGATTTGCCATTCTCAGCAAATTATATTATCCACAGGGAATTCATGCTGAATCTTAAGTCTGACTTGAAGGGAGTCCCTATTTCCCAGCCCACGGGTAAACTTTAAATAGCCATTAAAATGACATTTCAAAATAATAAAAGAACTCAGAGAACCGGAGGAACAAAATATATGGTGTTGTAAAAGGAAATGGAAACGTTACCATAATTAGAGCTTTTAAAAGAGACATTTTAAACACTGGTTGAACACTGACTTGTTTACAAAAGCACTCGAGGCAGATGCCAAGAGACTAAGGAGGAAACCTTAGGTATTTACAAGAAAGGTAAGGTGAAGAAAGCTTTTGTAAGGTCACTGGAACCACTTCTTGAAGCCTAGTTAAAAAACAAAAATTCAAAACACCAGTTTGACCTTCACGGGGATGTAAAAAGTCTTAAGCAAATCTACCTTAAACATCAATAGAATTGCCAACAGCCCAAAACATATAACTGGAAGAAAAGTGGGGTACCACTCCCCACCACCCTCTAACACTGTAATAACGTTATAACTCCCTATCACTCACCATCACAACAGAAAATGCACCATGCTCTCTATGGCACCGAAAGAGCGCAGCTTTCAACGCGGCCGTGTATTTCCAGTTAGTGGAATGACACATTGTCCCATTAGTTCTTCCCAGACAAGGAATTACATTCAACACTGTGGAATGCTCCCTACTAGTCCATAAAGAGATTAAGAATTTTTTTCAAAATCTTTCTGGAAATAACTGCTAGGCAGTTCTACCAAGCAGACTAGCATGTAGCCTCATTGTCCAGCACTTTAGGGAAGTTGGGAGATGGACAGGGGAAGAGTGACACCAAGAGAAGGGGGACTCACAGAGGCTGAGAAGTGCAGAAAACAGAGGCAGCGCCCACTGGGTGGAGGGAGCCTGCCACAGGTCCCACAGACCTGGAGTCCCCAGCAGATGAGCTACAGTGTCCCGAGACCGTCCTTGCAGAGCGACTGTGCTGGCCACAGCGGCGGCTGAACTGCTTTGCCTAAACGACGCTCACCTCTAGAAGCGCGGACCACCCCACCTCCACAGCGGGCTACAAACGTGTCCTGGAAAAGAAGGAACGGTTATCTGGCCTCCTTAGGACAATCAGAAGCCCCTTGCTGCTTGCTGCTTAGTTGCTCAGTTGTGTCCAACTCTTTGCGACCCTTTGGATTTGGGCCTGTCAGGCGCCTCTGTCCATGGGATTTTTCAGGCAAAAATACTGGAGAGGGTTGCTATTTTCCTCCTCCAAGGGATCTTCCCAACCCAGGGATAGAATCCACATCTCCCACATCTCCTGTATTGCAGGCAGATTCTTTACCCACTGAACCATCTGGGAAGCCTAGAAGGCCTTTGGCACTATGCAAATAGACCATTCAATAGGGATAAAGCAAAGATAAACACGTTCTGATAACGGAAAAATGCCCCAGAATTGAAAATTTTAGAAATCAAGGAACTTCAACCTCGAAGCCAATTCACGCTTCAAAAATTACTTCTTCTCTTACAAAGTGTTCTCTTTAGTGTTGAAAAAACTAAATAGGGACTTCCTCACTGGAGGAAGACTTGGAAAAACCCCAGACCTAAACGAAAAGCAGTGATCTTGGCCAGCAGCTTTCTGGTTTCCCCTGGCTATTATTAAGGATCCTTCTGTTTGACTAAGAATTTCTCCACCTCTCACAAACCATCTTTCTTCATTCTGTGTCCAGAAAAATCTGAACACCATGTGTTTATAATGAGCCTGTTGCTATGCACATCGTTAAAACACATTACAAAAATCTTTCCTTTGAGTCAGGAGGAGGGCAGAACGGGGGAAGATAAACTCCTAACCAGAGTCCCATTGCTGAACAGAAAAGCTGGCAAAAAGGCAGAAGAGAAGCCAAGCAAAATGGAAAAAATTATGGTGGTCCATCCTTGAGTCATTTTAACCAAAGGGGGAAAAACGAACGTTTTTAAAGCCCCAAGGTAATGTATCTTACAGCTTGGAGAGAATTCTCTCCCTAATCTCTTTCCTTTTCATGGTTCCATGACTCATCCTCCATCTGTCTGTTAGTGTGTCCTCTTCACCAGCTTTTTCACACTTCTTTAAGAATATTAAGAGGTTTCCCCCCCTTTTATGTGTACTTCTGTGTGTGTTCTCCTTCTGATAACTTTGGTCTTCTATTCAATCACCACCTAAATGTTGGTTCTGAACTGTCTGTTTCATCCCTGACTCCACCATAGTTATCTTGGCATTTTTTCCTCACTTATGAAGAGGCTTGTTTTTGAAAAGTCAGATCTGGGAGATGAGAGGAAACACAGTATGTCAAAATTAAAGGAAAAAAAAAAGGTGGGGGGGGTTCTTCTCTGGTGGTCCCGGGGTTAAGAATCTGCCTGCTAATGCAGGGGACACAGGTCCAATCCCTGGTTTGGGAAGATACCACATGCCAGTAAGAAAGGGTTAGGAGCAAGTAAGCCTGTGCTCTAGAGCCCGGGAGCCGCAAGTACTGAAGCCCACACGGCCTAGAGCCCGTGGTCCACAGAAGAGGCCCCCACAGCGAGAAGCCCGCACACTGCAACTAGAGAGGAGCCCCTACTCGCCACAGCTCACGAAAAAGCCCGCACAGCAACCAAGACCCAGCACGGCATAAAATAAATAAGTAAAATTATTTTTTTAAAAAACAGCATCTCAATTTTCTAATTTAAAAAACGTTGATCATCTTAATAAAGTCAATCACCTTCTTAAACAGCACGCAATCAACATTCTTCTCCAATTTTTGTTGTATTGTTCCAAATACTGTATTAACCTGCAAGTTTTCAAGGATAGAACTGTCTGAAGACCACAAATGAAACAAACATAATGAAATATACATTAAATATATCTTCTTTTCGCCTCTGTGTTTTTATATAGATTCACACAGAGAGAGAGAGAGAAAGTATTAATTCTAACTTCTTTGTTCTTATCCAGAGAAGTGGCTAATGTTATAGAACCTGTTTTACTCTCAAATAGAGGTAGCCAAATTACTGCAAACATGTGTCGCGTGAAAACAAGTGTGGTGGGCTCCAGACAAAGGCTTATTTTTTAAGCACAGATGGTTGAATGGTTGCCTCCTCCAAAGGGTTGCCTGCAGTGAAAGACAGATCTCTAGTTCTAATCTATGCAAACATCTTACTGTCTGGGCATCACAAAGACTAACTGTTCTGTGTCAAAGCTGCGGACTCCAGGTGCTCTCAGAAGCCCAAGGCCATCTGCACCTGAGACCCTGGTCACTCAGGAAACAGGAACTGACTGGGGAGCCAGTCACTAACCAGCTCCTCGTGAGCGCTGCCGGGGCCTTCGGTGAGACAGTCCTCAGGGACCCTGCCCTACCACGGCTTCTCCTCGGCCGCTCTGCCTGGAAGACAGTTTCAATATTCAGTGGAGACCCCAGATGCTTCTAAAACCTCCCAGGAAGGTTCACATTCCCTAGGGCTCCTAATGACTATCAGTACCACAGCTCTCTTCCACTTGAATTCAGCTCAACTGTTCATCTCTAACTTCAAACTCAGAAATCCTAAACACTCCAAAATGTTGTTCTGTCTGAACCAGGCCTCCTTTACACTCTGGCCTATATGTCCAAAACTAAGGGTGGGTCTCAGTGAGCCAAATCTGGGTGATGGTTGGTGGCCCTCAACCTGCCCAAGTATATACATTCCTTTTTTCTCTTCTTTTTCTTTGTTCGGTCACACTGTGTGGCTTATGGAATTATGGTTCCCCAACCAGGGCTGGAACCCAGGGTCCCCACAGTGAGAGCGCTGAGTCCTGACCACTGAACCCCGATGGAATTCCCTGCTTCTTTTCTTTATCCCTCTATCAACGTTCCTTTATTTACTTACAACACTTTTCTGTCTTGTTTCTCCATCTCTCCAGCATAAGTCTTTGACCTGCTCTGATACCCCTTGGCACATTTCAGTTTTCGGGCCCTCTGAGACAACAAAAATTCCTGCAATGTTGGTGCAGGGGGCTCGGGGGTGGGGTGCGGGGAGGAGTATCAAAAAACTCCTCTTGCAAACCCAGCTCCTAATTACAAATATCCTTTCTCACAGAGAGAAGGTTATACCTGAAATTTACATAGGTTAGTTCCAGAGTTTACATCTAAAAAAAATGTCCTTCAAAGTTCTGAATTATTTTCAGTTCGTTTTTCTGCTCAAACAGCAGTAAGAGAGTCTGCTTCAAACTCCTGTGTTGAAAAACACTCCTTTCCTTCCTTATCAAACCTCTTACATGAACCAACCTAACCAAGCAAAAAGAAGTCAAAAATTCCTATTCTCTACCTCAGGTTCTGAGATTTAAACATGCTTTGCTTCAGCTTATATAGGAAAATATCGACAAATAATGTAGCATTAAGTTTACTTCTCTAGAAAATCTAAAACTGTAAAGAGCTTTATAGGTTAACTAACTTATTTTGATTCCCAAGTCTGGATGAACATCAGAACTACCTGAGGAATATTGTTTATTTTAAACAACACATCCTTGTGATCCCCAGCCTGAGATATTCTAGTTCAGACTTCTGGTGCAGTCCTAGAATCCATATTTCGAATAAATGCTTTGGCTTAATTATGATCCAGCAAGCTCTGGTCTGAGAATCACTGATGATTCCAACATCCTATCCAGTATGGCGGCCTCCTCTTCAAGACACCACACAGGCTATTCACCCTGAGCTACAGCAATTCCAGAGACCAAGGAGCCTGCTCTTTGGTTAAGTCTGCTTCTTCCACTTTTATATGGCTTTAATTATTAGAAACTCTGTTCTTATGTCAAGCCAAATAACCAACGTCTTTCAACTCCTTGAACTTCATTGTTACTGACCCTAATTTTGTTCTCCAGAGCTAACACAGAATTCCTTCCCCATGAGAGTCCAAAGGCAGCTACTGTACCCTTGCAAGTCTTCATCTGTCTAAGCTTAAACAATCTTTCGTTTTTTTAACTTCATAAAGCTTAGTTTCTGAGTCCCTCACCACTTCAACTGCTCTTCCTAAATAGACCTTACAGAATAAATCTGTCTAGAGGAACACAACTTCATTTTTTTTTTTTCTTACAGGCTGAACTTTTCTCAGTATGCATTAATTTATAGCCCATGTTTCACCCTTGGCACTCACGGTCTTGCATTTAAAGGTCCAAGAGCTATGAATCAGCAAGTATTTATTAAGCTAATGCTGTGCTCCGAACACTGTATAAAGTACTCAAGAAGGATTCAAAAGCTGGAGGAAATCATCTTGATCTGATTCGACTTGAGGAGATTTGAGGAGATAATTTCTTGGACAGAAAGGACTTAAATGAAATCACTCAAAACCAGCACATGATGGTCTATAATTAAGTGCTTCAAATGAATGACACCTGAAGACTGATGTAGGTTTCCTGGGTCAGACAGTCAGCCCTCTCACAGCCTCTGTTTTATAGAAACACCACCTATGTAACAATAGTTTGGATTAAAAAAAGAAGAGGATGGACACTATCACCTTAAAATGTTAATAAAAATTTCAACTGCATCCTTCTTTCAGAAATTTAAAATCTAAGAAATGACACAGAGAAGAATCAAGTAGCATACTGTTCCTTCTACCCCAGATGTCACTGGCATTGCTTCCCAAGCACTCTGAATGTCGTGATCCAAGTAAAAGGCTTGTAAGTAGAGAGTTTATGCAATTCCCTTCATTACTGGAAATAAACATTTGATAAACACACACCCCCCCCCCGCATATTTTAACAAACATCAATAAAAACATACTCATTTCATTCACAGAGCTGCAGACTAATCAGATCATTCAAGACTTAGACGCAAATCCCTCACTTTACAGATGGAGGAGAAATACCATTTCAAAGACCACACAGGGTTTCTCCCAGGTAAAGCAGCCAATGAGCAGGAGGGTGGGGCCAATCCCCAGGTCTCTCAGTTTGCTGGCTTCCTGTTTCTTTGTATTAAACCTACCAAATCAAAACTCTTACCCTGTCTGAGCTTTCCTCAACTCTACTCCCATCTTCAGTGACCTTCTCAATCCTCAAATCCAAAGTCGGATGATGCATTTTGTCTGGGGACATTTTGAGGAAAGGAGTGGACCAAACAGCATTAGGTGGTTAATTAATTTTTTTAATTAAATTCTAGCATATTTATTTTACTCACAGTCTCCAATTAATATTTCTATGCTTCTAGACACAAAATTCTACCTGTCTCAGGATCACTTGCCCACTCACAAGCAGAAGAGGGGACCACTGGCATGAGCTACATGGATTCAGACAAAAATTCTAAAGCTGCAAATTGACTGGTAAACAATCCCCAACTACCTCCCCTCTCCTCCATTCCACACACACACACACACACACACACACACACACACACACACACACACACACACAGACACACACACACACACACACCCCCCAAAGCAACCAGCTCATCTACCTCGTCTGAAGCCTCAGTTACTCCACACCCTTCCTTGGAACACGGAGAAAAGCACCTACCTTGTGGCTTCTTGCTGAAGCCATGACACATTTGGCACATAGAACATGACTCCAAAGAAAAGCAGAGGCTCATTAGCGAACTTGTCCAGATGTTTCTTCAGAGGTTTCTCCAGCTCCACCCATCGTGCTTGCTGGCTCTTGCTGAGAAACCAAAGGCCAAAGTAGTGTGTCTAGGTAAAAAGACAAGACAGCGTCAGTTCGGGCCTCCTAAGGGGCATCCTGAGACCACACAGGAAATAAGACTCCAGCGTCTAACCTCACCTTTGGTCCCCCAGCCCGGACACTAGGATCCAGCTTTTACTTTGGAACTTTTGAAAAGAAACCAGAGTCACACAGTACTTACTGTAAACCACCCCAAGTCTCCAGATGGCAGTATTCCTACCCATGGCTGCTCTTTGTACACATGGGTACGGATGCACCTGTGTTAGGTAAGGGCAATGGGTGATACAGAGTGGAGACCATGCGGACTTATTCTAAGATCTCAAGGCTGACTTCCTTGTGCTTTTGGAATGCTTCGTGATATCACATGGAGCTCACTAGCAGAGGCAAACACAGCTCCTGCACCTGCTGCAAAGTAGCTTAACTCTGCTCAACTCCGAAGATGAACCCTTCTGCCAACGTTAAGCGTTGCAGCGTAGAATGTTTTCATAGGGTACCTGATTTGAACAGAAAATGGATTCACTCTGTTTGGGCTTTAATGAAGTACCTTAAAAAACATCGGCCTCTACCACTTCATTATACATGAACTGCGACGAGTCTCTCCCCTATATTAAGCATGGAGAGTGGAAGGAGTCGCTCTTCACAGCTGCCACAGGAGCCCCCAGTGGCTGTTCTTGGCAGATTAGTCGGGGGGGGATTTGATAGATGAAAGTGAGATTTTTCACCCTTGGACTTGAAGCCTCAACTGGTTGAGTTTTGAACAATGTGCTAAATGATTAAAACAGGTACTTTTATGCATTCAATCCTGTCTTTATATATTAATTCATGCTAGGATTTCAGGATTAGCACAGCAGTCACCCAAAAAAAAAAAAAACAGATCACTGCTTTTGAAGCATTCTTTTATATTTCAATTATAGCCTAGAATGGTTTACAGCACACCTGGAAATCTGCCTTCAAAGGCATGATTTCATTACAATGCTTAATTTCCAAAGGCGTTTTTGTGCCCAAGTTCCCACTACAGCTGGCTGCACCCTCAACGATATAGTACGTCAATCCCCATCACCAAGCCACCAAAATGTGTAATCAAGTCTTGACTCTGAGTTTACTAGAAAACCAGACACGTCCTTCCCTACATAAAACTGCAGATCTAAAAATTCTAAAGGATATTTTTTAATGTGTGAGCTTTCAGATGGGACCATTTCCTCCATGATGTTTCACAGGGCAAGTCCACACCAGAAATCTATGCATTTCTCGAGCAACAAAATGCCAACAAACAGAATCAAGGCTATGTTTCTATTCAAAACTTAGGCCAACTTGCTTGAGTGAATTCTGACCCTATTGTTCATTTCCCAGCTCCAGCAAGTCCATTAGTTGTTCCAATGTGACTGATGATATAGAAGAAATGAAATGTGGCTGAACGGAAAGAAAATAGGCTTTGATGTCAGTTCATCTCCCAGCTTCTACACCCGCTGTCTCCGTAACTGTATGAGTGATAGAACCTCGCAGAGTCTCAGAGCTTTCTCCTCTGCGAAATGGGGATGGTGATTACCCCCATCAGCCACAGGCTGTTAGGGGCGTAAATGAGATAAAGACCATCCGCCATGTGCGTGGCCCACCTTAAGTAGCTACTTCACAAATGGTGCTTTCTGTTGCAGCTATGTATCGCCACGCTCATCATCCTCAGTAATAAAAAAACAAAAGCAGGCAAGCCTCAAGCATCTTTGTCATCAGCCGCTATTGCCATCCCTGTCAACCACAGAATCAGAAAACAGAAGTTATCTGGAAATAAAGGAGAAGAGGCAGGCAAAAGCAGAAGCTGGAAGGTCCACGAGTAACATAAAAATCTAAAAGGTATAAGAAAAAACATCACAAAGCAGTGTCTCCCCAAAGAGTTTCTTTAAGAGTCTCACTAAAGGTGTTCATGGGACACTGGAATATCACTCTGAAGCTTTCCGAGGGGATCTATCACGTGGGTTAGGCTAGCCTGAAAATGAGGCAATCCGGGGACTTAATTTAATAAACCATCTGAAAAAGATCCAATGCAGTTCTGCATTGCACCAAATTCCTTCATGGAGCACGGTGCCGTATAAGGGTATTCCACCATATTCAGGATGACTAGGAGTGAGTCTGTATATGATAAATGAGGTAATATATGTAAGCAGTGATGGGCTATGTGATAATTATTTTACTTGGAAAAGAGCCCTTTCGTAAGCCTGGGTGGAGAAAGTGAGGGCAAACTTTGCAACTGCTTCGCAGGCCAGCTGTGATTTATCACCTTTCACTAAAAGCAGTCTTGACATTTGGAGGTATGATTTTATGGTCCCTACTTCACTCAAACTGTAACATTCACTCAAATTAGTAGCACTTAAACTATAAAGGGTCCACCATAACTGCATAAACATTCTATAATTGATTTTGCAACAAAACAAAACAAGGTAACTTTTACTTCTCCTGTGATTTAAAGGCCAGCATTTTAAGTTTCCTTTTCTCCTTCCCACCCAATCATTAAAGGAGACCTGATCTCTGCTCTTCAAAACAAAAAAGAAAGAAAAAACACCCTGAGAAAGTATTCCATGGAATACACATATACACACAGATACACATGTGTGCACATGTGCATACACAGAAAAGGAAGGTGATGAGGTATGAGAATCATGCTGTGAAAATAGTCTTGAGCTATAATTAATAGTATAGAATTCCAAATAACAAGGCAAACCACTTTCAATGTTGAAACCTAATCCATGGCATAAGATACTTTTGCTGCTGCAGTATAGCCTTTTCCACAAGATACAGGGTATTTCTGGGTGACTCACATGCATTTATCCAGTGAAACAATTATTTAACTATTCAAGAAATGGGGTTACAGTGCAGAAGAGGCAGATAGCCTGGAGGACTATCAGTTTCTACCTGTTATGGCCAGAACGACCTAGTTTTAGAAGTGCTCAATTCCGTTATCCACCCCATCCGACACTGTTTCGTAAAGCTCTGCTCCAAGTAACGTTCTCCATTCCCACCTCACCCCTCCCTATTCTTCCTCTGCCATATGCCTGCTCTGAAGTGCTCAACAGAGGAGAAAGACCCTGTCCCCAAGTTCTTATTACCCTGCTCTATTCAAGTCCACAAGGCCGCACGTTTACTCAGCCATGTCTCACAGTGTGTCACAAGAAACAGAACCAGAACCTAACCTCTCACTCAAACTAACATGCGCGCCAGTTAACTTCCTGTGTATCATCCAAGGGGACACTAATCCCATCCAGCCCAGCTGAGGCCACACCAGGCCTGTGCATAAGCCACCTGCCAATTTCAACTCCAGCTGAATTCTGAAAGCTGAGCTCCTCTGCTAAACACTGCCACGTGGTTGAAGAAAACATGGTGGATTCCGAACAGAAACCCCCTCCTCCACGACCAAAGGATTCTACCGCACTGCCCAAGTAAAATGCCTGAGACACTTGCTTGATTTATCTCCAAAGCACCAAACATAAGCCAGGTCCATCTAAGCCTCACAATACCTCTGTGTGAGCTCTAAATCCCATTTTATTTCTCTAGTTTTCTTTAGAAAAAAACAGCTCCGATGCTGTGAATTCTGCAATGCGTTCACTGCTGATAAGAAAAAGAAGACAGAAGAACCAGTTCCCAGGGAGAGGAACCACATCTCTGAATCAACTGCTAAAAATGCACAACTGAAATAACAACGGGAGAAGAGTCACCCTAAACTGTCATTTTCATATGAGTAGCTTCCTGGTTTATTTGGTTTGGAGTTTTGCATTTTAACAGGAAAGCATAAGTGTATGTGAGCCCACAAAAATAGGTTTCTTCAGTGGCAGATTGGCCTGCAAATCCTCCAGCGTGAAAGTTAGACCCCTCTTGTGGGATCATCAAAAGACTATAGTGAAGAAGGCCTTTAAAAACAATTTGAGATGTTTCTGATTTGCTGTCCATTTATCTGTAAAAATGGTATTATTCCCCACAGTAGTTATTAATGAGGGTAAGGTTTTGTTTTTATTTTTTTTAGGGTTTTGTTTTTCTAGTTTTGTGACCAACAGCACAGCTTAAATGCTAACTGTTTATAAGGGTTACAGACACAGTCTTGGCAATTACTAGGGACCAGGGATTAAATTCAATGATCTTATCACAAGCATTTTGAAGAGGTAATCATCCAGGAGCAAAAGTTTAAAATACCTTGCATTAGGTTGTAAGGGTTTCTCTGTAGGAACATATAGTTCGGTTGTAAATTAAGAAGCAGAGAAGTTGAGATGCCTCCACATAAAATATAGAGGAATTACATACAAGCATTCAAACCTTCACTGAAGTATGGAAAATACTTCAAAAGATGACTAGACGCAGACTCTGAAATAGCAGTTCACGCAATTACATTCCAACGGCTTTGGAACATAAACCACCATACATCAGTTGGATAACAGCAAAAAACAACTTATGCGCAATCAACCTCTACTCTGGGTAGTCTGGGATTTCTGTAACTGACACGTCTATAATTAACAACTGCACCATCTTCATTTTCCTAGGCAATCTCTTCGTAAAAGTACAGGAAAAGAAACTGCAGAGTAACACAGACCAAAGAAGCAAATCTCATAGCCAAGAAAAATCCTTCCTTCAGAGGCTATACCACTCACTTGGAATACACAAAAAGATGAAGACCAGGGGATTACCTCACCTACAATCTGTCTATCAAGAAAACAGACACGGTGCCAATTTACCTTACAAAACTGACATTAAGCTAATAAGATTTCACATTATAATCTTTACAAAGAGAAAACACAGTACAAAATTCAGAAATCTCCCCAGCAGCCTACTCTTCAATCGTTTCTTAATCATGGTTGACTATTTTAGTCCTCTGCAAATACAAACATATCTAGATGCATTTAAGCTGGCTATAAAACACAGCAAATTCCTCTATTATCTCATAGGGCCAGGGAATGAGGTGTTCGAGTACTCCCATTATCACAGATAAATTTCCAATTCCCAAAAGATTAACATAAAATCAAGCCATAGCAATGTCTTTAATGTAGGCTAGCTTTACTTTGATGAAAGGAAATGCAGGTTAAGATGCTGTACCTTTATAAACTCTAGCCATTATGAAAATAGCAAAATGTGACACACTTCTACCATAACTGCTAGCTTTAGATAAATCAGCTTTCAGTAAAGATGAGAATACAAATGTGTAAAAGAAAAGGGGATAATTTAGAGGATAATCACCAACCCTATGAAATGGTTATGGATTTTTTTAGGCTCCTTTAAAAACCAGGACTCTTATTCCAGCCTGAGAAGAGACCCAAGAATTATCAAATTCATCCTTCCACAAAGTGCTGGATTTCCTAATAAAAAAGTTATCTTGAATAGAATATGGCCAGGAAGAGTAGTCTCAAGTACTTCTGTTATTTATCTCTCTTTATTATTTTTTAATTAAAGTAAAAGTGAAGTCGCTCAGTCATGTCTGACTCTGTGACCCTATGGACTGTAGCCCTACCAGGCTCCTCCATCCATGGGATTCTCCAGGCAAGAATACTGGAGTGGGTTGCCATTTCCTTCTCCAGGGGATCTTCCCAACCCAGGGATCGAACCCAGATCTCCCACATTGTAGGCAGGCGCTTTACCCTCTGAGCCACGAGGGGAAAAGTATAGTCAATTCTCTACCATATGCAAAAATAGATAAGCAGTGGGAACCTGCTGTTTAGCACAGCTCAGGGCTCTGTGACAACCTAGATGGGTGGGATGGGGGTGGGGGTAGGAGGGAGGTCCAAGAGAGAGGGGATATATCTACACATAGCATATTCACTTTATTGTACAGCAGAAACTAACACAAAATTATAAAGCCATTACATTCCAATAAAAATAACGCAGAAAAAAATGTAGAGTCAAGATTATTCCTAAAGGAAGTAATTCCAGCATATTTTTATATCTTATTGGAATTATTTACATTCCTTATTACTATTAAAGTGGCCTCCTTGCTTTTCCTAGAGCAGCAGTATTTAGCAGAAATATAATGTGAGCCATATACTTAATTTAAAATTTTCCAGCAGCTACATTAAAAAGTACAAAGAAGTAAAATTCAAATTTCAATACATTTTATTTAAAATGGTCATTCAAAGTTTTATGCTTTTAATATGCAACTTCTTCCCTGGGTCTTTCCTGGGTCGGGAAGATCCCCTGGAGGAGGAAATGGCAACCCACTCCAGTATCCTGGACTGGAAGATCTTATGGACAGAGGAGCCTGGTGGGCTGCAGTACATGGGGTCACAAAGAGTCGGGCATGACTGAGTGACTAACATTTACTTACTTATGTAATTAATATAAAAATGACTAATGAGATTATTTTAACCTTTTGTCATACTAGATCTTCAAAAGCTGCTGTATATTTTATACTTACTGCACGTGTGAGTTTAAGCTAGCCACACTTCAAGCACTCGATAGCCACATGTAGCCAATGGCCACCCTACTGGACAGCACAATCTGCAATTAGTAACTGTTCAAGGAACTGAAAGATTTTAGCTCAGTGGTAGATCATAGTTTCTATGACTAAAGCCACCTAAAAATGCAACAAGGAGACTTATGAAAGGGTGAGAGTCCAATCTCTGGAGGGGCCTGGGTAATATCTGTTTTATTAACTTTTTATTTTATATTGGACAATAATCGGTTAACAACGTGATGTTAGTTTCAGGTGTACAGTAAAGTGATTCAGTTATACATACGCAGGTATCTCCCCGTGCCATAGAGCGGGTCCTTATTGGTTACCCATTCTATAGCAGTGTGCACATGTCCATCCCAAACTCCCTACCTAACTACCCCTCCTCCCCCCATCCCCATCTGGCACCATAATTTCCTTCTCTAAGTCTGTGAGTCTGTGTCTGTTTCTGCAAATAAGTCCACTTGTATCATTTCTTTTCAGAGTCCACATATAAGCAATATCATAGGATATTTCTCTTTGTCTGATCTGAGTGGTTTGTCTTGCCAAGCAGACCACTGTATTGAGTGGCTCCTATGTGCCTGACACTGTGATACAGTAGCAATTTTGCAAAAACTAACTCACTTAATCCTCTCAACAATGCATGGAGGCTGCTACTCTGACCATCTCCATTCACAGATGAGAAAACAAAAGCACAGGGTGGTTAAGAAACTACCCAAGATCACAACGCAAATCAGTGACAGAGCCAGGATTCAAACTCGGACAGTTTGGTTCAAGTTCACATTCCTAGCCACTAAACTCTGCTGTTCTCCAGGTGTTTATTTTTCAAATATAAGAGCTAATCATAAGGCAGCATTGTTTTTAGCTATTTTCCTCCCAATCTAGGTCAGTTATTTTTCAAGCCATGTGGGGGGTAAGAAAGGCACAAGGAGATGGGACTCCAGAAAGCCCTATCAATCCCTCAGCAAACAGAGCACCTCCACCTTATCTGTCGGAGTTCCACACAAGAGTTTATTTGGGGAAAGGGAAATGGTAAAATCCATTGATTCAAATATATTGTAGCTGTATTATCAGAATTCTAATTTTCTGAGCCTCCTGTATCTCTCAAGTCTCCTCCTTAATAAAAGTCCCCAGTCAGAAACTCACACCTTTTTTTCTGAACTTATTCAAAAGAATTAAATTTTTTTTTCTTAAAGGGTTCATTTTATTTCCTCTTGCCAGGTTCTTATGCCTAATTGGCATCTCTGTGAGAAGGGAAAGGCAACCCACTCCAGTATTCTTGCCTGGAGAAGTCCATGGACAGAGAAGCCTAGCAGGCTATAGTCCATGGAGTCACAAAGAGTTGGGCATGACTGAGTGGCTAACACTTGCGCTTACTTACTTCCTCCCGTCACCCCAATCCCCATCATTTTTCTGCCATTTGGTTCTTTCTTACAACACAAGGTGCCTGTGCCATGCTTCACCTTGGAATCTTTTGATGGCTTTCTATTTCAAGGCAGTGTTTTATTCCCTAAAGGATTCAAAGAGTATTTATTAGAAGGCTTAAATAACTGTGAAACACTGAGCTCAACACATTCTTTTTTTTTTAACTGCAGAAGTTATGAGAGTGTTTCTCAAAGCATCTTACCACGGCCCCTTTCTCTGCCACTACACATCCCTGGGAATTAGAACAGTGGAGTCAGCCTACCTGGACCATAAAAGTAGAAACCAAGAGTAGTCGCCTGGCACGCTTGTAAGAAGCATTAAATGAGTTGATCAACAAAAGGTGCTCAGCATAGCACGTGATACATTAAAAGCTGGTGATTATTTTAATTATTTTTGTGACATGTTTTAGGAACAATGTCCTATGGGATCTGTTAATAGTTAAAAGTACTTGGATACATCAAACCCTTCAAAAGTGGTCTCCAACTATCTATGCACCTGCTCCTTCCTCCCCTCCATAACCCCTAGACACCCACACCCACACACACCCACACACACACACACACACACAGATCAGTACAAACTCCCCTCTGCCCTTGCCTGAAAATTCCACGTTCTTTCCTGTTTCTATACCTTGGCACAGGATGTTCTCTTTGCTTTGTTTCTTGTTTTTCCTATTCTCCCAGCTCTCGGGTTTTTGGGAGCAGAGACCCTGTCATATTCTGCTTCCCCAGGAGATGACTGTTTGCTAATCATATGAACCAGGCCTGGGAACTGAAATGGCAGCAAAGCCGTGCATTCAAAACCAGATTTGACCTTCGAAAAGTTTACCGTATTAGTTCAGGGATTTTTGAGAACCAGCCCACTGTTCTCCTTGCTTGGCCCTGCAATAAACCTTTTTTTGCTCCAAACTTGGATATGTTGGTTTGGCCTCACTGTGTATCAAACACAGGATCCTGCATTCAATAACAGGAGGATGAAGTCATATAGGACACAGTCAAACACCAGTAGAGAGACAACGAGGCCTTTGGTGACCCAAGGTGCCTCAGGATGACCTTTCATTTTGTTGGAAGAGGAATATGTGTTTAACGCTAAAACGTGTATCCTTTTACATTAACGCTTGAGTATATTTAAAAAATCACTGTTCATTAAATTAAAAAACAGGTTTACCATATGGACAGAGATCATTGTACATTTGTCAAAATCCACAGAATGTGCACCAAGAGTGAACCCTCATGTAAATTATGGACTTTGAGTGATATGATGTGTTAATGTGGGTTCATTGACTGTAACTAAGGTGCCACCCTGGTGTGGGGTGTTGACAGCGGGGAAGCAGTGTGGGCGGGACGGGAGGCATATGGAACTGTGCTTTCCACTCAAATTTGCTATAAACCTAACACTGCCTGAAAAAATACAGCCTCTGTTTTTTGGGGTTTTTTTTGACCACAGCATGTAGCTTGCAGGATCTTAGTTCTCCAACCAGGGACTGAACACGTGTCCTCTGCAATGGAAGCATGGACTGCCAGGAAATTCCCTACAATGTTTTAGGCTTTTTGTTTTTGTTTTTTGGGGTGCATTGCGTCTTAGCGGTGGCATGTGAACTCTTAATTCTAGCTTGTGAGATCTTGGTCCCTGCCCAGGGATCAAATCTGGACCCCCTGCATTGGGGGCATATAGTCTTAACCAATGAACCACCAGGGATCCCCCCTATAGTCTATTTTTAAGTTACCTAATACAACACCAACTGTAATTAATGTATATCAAAACTGAAATCAAAATTTATTTTATTTTCTTAATACAAAGCAGAGAAGGCAATGGCACCCCACTCCAGTACTCTTGCCTGGAAAATCCCATGGATGGAGGAGCCTGGTAGGCTGCAGTCCATGGGGTCACTAAGAGTCAAACACGACTGAGCAACTTCACTTTCACTTTTATGCATTGGAGAAGGAAATGGCAACCCACTCCAGTGTTCTTGCCTGGAGAATCCCAGGGCCGGGGGAGGCTGGTGGGCTGCCGTCTATGGGGTCACACAGAGTCAGACACAACTGAAGCGACTTCGCAGCAGCAGCAGCAGCAAACTCTAAAACATGCATGCTTTATGCCGATTTACACACGGATGCTTAAATGCATACACCCAAATGTGCTACTAATAAGGAAAAAAGAGCCAACTACCAACCACCAAGGTCAGAACCTTTCACATGCTTATCCAATTGTGTCAGTTACCAAGCTACATATATCCTTTGGGCCAGACAGTCTCCTCCACAGGAAAAGAAAAGTCAAAGGAAGACCTGAACACCCAAACCAAAGTATAAACATGAAGACCAGTCAGAGAAACAAGTGCTCAGGTGAAACAGTCCTTCAGAGGATAAGAGGCAGCCTGCGGTAGGTGCCAAGGGGAAAGGAAGACCTTCCCTGACCCCAACTCCTTGTGCAAATGGAAAGAGGGTGTGGATCCTGAGAAGTGAGGAAAGAGATCAAATATGATCATTTTCCAGAGGGACTACCCTGAGAACTGGGAAATGATACCCCAGGGCCCAGGGCAATCACGGACTCTTTCTTACCCTAAGGAGGGCTTGACTCTCAGGGATCTGCCATCAGTTCAACGCTGGCAACCGTTCAACCACGGTCCCTTACCTACCAACCTACAAAGCTCTCAAGAAACAAATGCCTGAGTGGGTCTCTCAAAAGTCTCTTCTCCTGAATGTCTACAAGGCTGCAAAACAGCAGGGCTTGCTTATTACCAAAGGGCATGTTGCTCTAAGAGTCTCTTCTAAAGAGAGGTAACGTGACTGTCTGAATGGTGAACCCCGGGTTTGCTTAAAGCCCAAAGAAAACAAGGGTCATGAGGAATCTTAAGAGGAACAAAACTCCCATTTTACAAGCTCCCACAAAAAAAGCTTCAATAGTCATGCTCACTATAAATGCTTTTTTCTTTTTTTTTCTTTTACCCTCTTTGAAGAGGAGAGTATAGAAACAAACAAAAAATAAAAGCAGCTATATCCACCCAGTATGTGGGAGTTTTCTCCTTGATATGTAGCTGGAACATCAAAACCCCAGCTACCCCACTTGATTGTTTTTAAAGAGAGTAAATGACTTTGGGGAGGAGAATCTCACTGCAGCCTCCTCATGGGCTGAAAGCAAAGGGGAGCTGCCACACACACACCCCTATTTCCTCCCCGCCACCGCCCCCAGCCCCGTGCAAGCTCTAGGGGGTATCCTTGCTTCTCCCAGCGTCAGAGCAGGCCCCGACATCCACTGAAAGATGTTACGAAGGAGGCCACGCTGGGAATCACAGGATGCTTGGAAACCAGGCTGAGGCTGACAAGCCGGCCCCGGGCCGCACTGCGGCCTCTCCACTCCTCACACGCGCGCCCTTACCTCCCGCAGCTCCAGCCTCTGGGCCACCGCCTCCAGGCACTCCCGCCCCGTGCTCTCCACGGACAGCGTGCACTCGATAACACTGCTGTCCAACAGGCGGATGCGAGTGACAAAGCAGTTCTTGCTCAGGACATTGTAGCGCCGCGTCCGGCGCAGCTTCAGGCCGAAAGGCATGGCTCTGCAGGCCTGGGATGCCGCCCTCGTGTCCCGGCGCCCACGCCCTTGAGATGGCCTTAGCAGCTTCGTGACGGGGCACTACCACCCGTGCTCCTCCAGGTGCGGAAAAGGGCGTCCATGCCCGGCGTGGTGCTCCGGAGGGTCGCTGCAAACACAAATGTAGCAGCAAGGTTACGGGCTGGAAGGGAAGCTCCAGGCGGCACACGTTCCTCCCGCATGAGCACATCCCCCTGAGGCCCAGATTCAAGAGCCTGCAAACTCTGATGCTCCCAAGCGCCTTGGTGGAACCCATGCACTTGACCTTATCTTACAAGGGTGATATGACAAGATCCACTTTATGGCTAGAGACACGGATGTTCAGAGGATTAAAAAGACTCATCCAAGAACCCACGTGGCAAAGTCAGTATTCAAACCGATGTCCATGCAATTTCAATTCACATTTTTTAAGAGATCATATTTCATTTATTAGATAGGCACAGACCAAAAAAATTAGTAATACCCACCACTGAGGAAAATGCTGGGTAATATTTTTTGGTGAGAGTGTAAACTGATGAAATGCTCAAAAAACAAAGCTTGGTTACTAATAATACATAAAACTTTAAATGTATATATCCTTTTACTCTCTGAACTTCTACTTTAAGAAAGATTTTCTAGAGATACATTTGACCAAGCTTGAAAAGGACATCCACTAAAAAATTGTTTATAAGTAGCACTCTAGTATTCTGCCTGGAGAATCATGGACAGAGGAGCCTGGTGGGGTACAGTCTATAGGGCTGCCAAGAGTTGGACACGACGGAAGCAACTTAGCATGGACATATAGCATAAAACTGAAACATTTTCTCTGTCAACAGAGGATTGGTTACATAAGTAGTACTATACCTACAGAGTGTAAAAATATGCTATCACTGACAATTGAAATAAATATATCATTTGCAAAGTTGTTTGAATTCGGCTAGGTAGCTAGTGTTTTTAGTGTGGCAGTCTACAACATGGAATTAAATGGAATTTAAAAAAGCAAGATGCTTACTGTATGCATAGATTCCAGTTGCATAAAATTAAAAATATGTAGAGAAAGATATATTCTTGTGTATACATTAAATATTTCTGAAAGGATGCACAGAAAACTGTTGGGTGGCTGCTTCTTGGGAGAGAAATCTTTTACTTTTCCGTGTGCTCTAATAAAGATTTATCCTTAATCTACTTACAGAGTATCACTTTTATAATTGAAAAAAATAGGTAGCCAAAACGTGTGCTCCTAGATCGCTGATGATAGAAGGAAAAGTTACTGTATTAACTCTGGTTGAGTTAAAAACTGAATATTTACGACAACGCAGGTAAAGAAAATCTCCTTCATGTATGAAAGTGAAAGTGTTAGTCACTGAGTTGTGTCCCACTCTCCGTGACCCCATGGACTTATAGCCCGCCAGGCCCCTCTGTCCATGGGATTCTCCAGGCAAGAACACTGGAGTGGGTAGCCATGCCCTTCTCCAGGGGATCTTCCTGGCCCAGGAACTGAACCCTCTCCTGCACAGCAGGTGATTCCTTACCCTCTGAGCCACTGGGAAGCTCCTTCAGTGTACCCATGGTAGTTTTAATGATGGTTGTTTCAGGTGAATAGAATTATGAGAGACTTTGTGGTTTAAACGTTTCTTTGACTACTCTTGATTTTCTGTTTTTATTGTCGTGAACACTGCTTTAATGATCGGGAAAAACATAGTGAATAAGATATTATGTTTACTCAAGAACCAACCTTCTATTAAAACCATCCAACAGCTTGTATTGAAGTCACTTTAACCGTACGGTTGGAGAAGTCTCAGATGGGCAGCAAAACTTGGAGTTCAATAAGATATTTATATCTCATTGCCCCTCTTTACCCAGCTATCAGAAAGTTTGCTTCAAGTATCATTAACTTCAAATTTCTTAAGTCTCTTCTCTATTCTTTTTTTCGATAAACTTTTTATCTTATATTGGAGTATAGATGATTAACAACATTGTGTTAGTTTCTGGTATATAACAAAGTGATTTCATTATACATATACATGTATCCTCTCTCAAATTCTTTTCCTATTTAGGTTGTTACATAATACAGCCTGTCTGCTCAAGAAAGAAGGAGTGAAATTTGAACTTTTTTTAAACTTCTAAATATATTGTCCATTTCAACCCCATTTACCAGCTCTCTGGTGTTGACTTATAATCCCTATTTTACAGATGGAAAATGTGAGGTTCAACAATTTAAGCAATTCATTGATCCTGAACTTAAAATCTAATCTTGCTCCTCTTTTAACATTATTTGTCTCTATTTTTAATACTTATTTTCTTATATTATTGGGTGATAGAAAATGAAATGAATATGCATTTAATTATTAATTATAAATTAGTAATTAATGAGTTAGTCTGCAGCTTTTTTTTTAAGAAAAAGTGAATACATGAATTCTTTAATGTACTTAAAATCACAGCTGTATCCTTTTTTCACCAAATATTTAGACAGATGTGGGGAACCACCCTATTCTCATTTTGTTCCTTTACAAAATGTTTGATGCAAAAGCCCGTCACCAAACTACACCAAATTTAACTCAGTAATAACAAGATTTACTGACCCCCAGATGTCCCATGAATGCCAGTGATGACATTATCGCCATGGACAACACAAGAATAAAATAACAACAACAGCAGCAGCTTTACCATCCGCCCTGTGCCAGCAATGCTCTCGCTGGGAGGTTTCCAGGGCTCTCATCTTCCAAAGAAGCCAGACATGTCCACATGGCCTCTCTGTTCAACTTTCTGTTTCCCGTGAAGCACAAAGAACCATCATCTCCTGTTCATATGATCGTTTTGTTAATTTGATTCCCTAAGTCAGGCAGCCGTTAAGCCTTTGCCACACAGAATTACCTCTGAGCCCCCTACACTTAGACAAACAGGAATAGCTACTTGCAGGAATTCTTGAATTAATAATTCTAATGGCTTCAATATTTAGAAATCACTCCTTGTCAGAAATCACTCCAGGCCTCAAGCCAGGAGGTTGTCAGGACACAACCCTACAACACAGCCAAACACACTCCCGAGACTCTCTGGGCCAGCCTCTGTCGTCTGCCCTCGGCACATTCCTTAGCGTGACAGGTACATGTTTTATGAAGGCTTAAAATACATATGCAAGAGGCTCGGGCTTGGTAAAATAGATGAACGTTTCTAAATCACTTTATGTTGGCAGAGTGTCGTATTTACCTCCAAGGTAGGCCAACCTGATGATCTCCTGATATCGGCAGAAAAAAACACGGAGGGACCCACTCAAAAAAGGAGAAAGAAAAATAAAAAGGGTATCAGAATTCAACTATGGAGTCCTTAAAGAGTTTACTCCTCTCACATTTCCATGAACTTGCTAACACACAGGGCAGAAGACATCAAGATTCAATTCCTATATGAAAAACTAGAGAGCCTCAGAGAGAGAAAAATATTTGCTCTGTGGGCACAAGTCACATTTCTCAGCCTGGGCCGGGCACCTTACCCCTGGGTGTGTCACTCTGAACACCTAGGAAGGAATGCGGCTGGCTCGGCGCACGTTTATCCCAGCCACTGCTAAACACAGTCCCTGCTCTTAAACACATATTTGACAGGACACAATCCATAATCCAGCGATAAAAAGTACACCGTACAACAGGGTGCACAGATAAACACTGTTTTTATAATGAACAAAACACACACAAAGAAATGGGGAAAAAAGTAAGGTCACCAAAATGACTGTTATCTCAGGGCCCCATGGCGATGGTATCAAGCAGAACTCTCATTTTATATTTCATATATTGTACAATCATCCATCAGTCTCTGCAGGAAATTGGTTCTAGGACCTCAACAGAGACCAAAATTCGAGGATGCTCAAGTCCTTATGTAAAATAAAATAGCACAGTGTTTGCAAAGAACCTATCTTATACTTTAATTCATCTCTAGATTACTTACAATACCTAATACAATACAAATGCTTTGGAAAGAGCTGGCCAGTCTGGCAAACTCAAGTGTTGCTTTTTGGAACTTTCTGGAACTTTCCTTTTCAAAAATATTTCTGATCTGAAGTTGGTTGAACCCACATATGTGGATCCCGTGCCTACAAAGGGCCAATTGTATTTCTGAATTGTTCTAACATTTTACAACTGCCTTATTTTTGTAACTAAAGATTCTTTTCACATATACTAGCTACAGAAAATGGTACATCAGGTGCAACATCTGACAATACATCTCCTGCTGCTGCTGCTGAGTCGCGTCAGTCGTGTCCGACTCTGTGCGACCCCACAGACGGCAGCCCACCAGGCTCCCCCGTCCCTGGGATTCTCCAGGCAAGAACACTGGAGTGGGTTGCCATTGCCTTCTCCAATGCATGAACGTGAAAAGTGAAAGGAAAGTCACTCAGTCATGTCTGACTCTTACGACCCCACGGACTGCAGCCTACCAGGCTCCTCCAATCCATGGGATTTTCCAGGCAAAAGTACTGAAGTGGGGTGCCATTGTCTTCTCCGTACATCTCCTAGAAAATACCTATTTTAAGTTTTAAAGAACTTTTGAAATCTTCAGTTTGTCAGACACTTGCCAGGTAAACTATGAACAAGAAAGCTTAAAAGAAAACTGGTCTGGTTCCTCTAAAAGTCAATGTCATGAAACAAAAATTGGACAGGAAGGATTGGAGGCAGACTGCTCCAGAGTAAGAGAAATCCTGGAGTCATAAAAACAAAATGCAATGGGTGACCTTCATAAAACCGAGCTTGCAAAAAAAAAGTTATAAAACACATAAGACATTAGGGAAACCTGAAATAGGGAGTAGAAATGAGATGATATGAATATTTTATGGTTTTCTTCTTTTTCAATAGTGGAATTGTGGTTATGTTCATCCCAGATTGATTAGTGGTAAAAAATCTGCCTGGAATGCAGGAGGAACGGGTTTGATTCCTGGGTCAGGAAGATCCCCTGGAGAAGGAAATGGCAACCCCCTCCAGTATTCTTGCCTGGGACATCTCATGGGCAGAGGAGCCTGACAGGGTCTACGGGGTCGCAAAGAGTCGGACTCAACTTAGTGACTAAACAACAACATTATATATTTAGGTGTAAAAAGTCACTCACTTAACAGAAGGAGAGAGAATTCCAAATGAGCTGAGCAGTTCTACAATTCAAAGTTTAATCTCAGGGAACAGGACACACTCAAACCTTGGTAGCAGAACTGGATTCATCCAGAGAGGCCTAGAATGGATGTCAATTATTTATCCTCAGTTTACTCATCCATAAAGATAAACTCAACCTCAGACTGTGCTCAGTTGCTCAGTCATGTTCGACACTCTGTGACCCCATGGACTGTAGCCCACCAGGCTCCTCTGACCATGAGATTCTCCATGGTCAGAGTACTGGAGTGGCTTTACTCACCTGTAAAGATAATCTCTTCCCCAGGTGTTCGTGAGGTGCCAATGAGAAAACGTTTCCTGGGTGTGCTCAGTAAGTGTGGGCGTTTTCCCCTCCTATGCCCCTAGCTGTGAGCTGGGTTTGCTCAAGGATAGCAGAGCAGGTGTGTTTCAAAAGGACTTGAGGATCTTGGCACCTACTGTGGACAAAGTCTTTTAAAAGAGAAAACAGGCAGGCACTTTTCTGGTGGCCCAGTGGTGGAGAAGTTGCCTTCAAATGTAGGGGGTGTGGGTTAGATCCCTGGTCAGGAAACAGGTCCCATATGCCTTAAGGCAAAAAAAAAAAAAAAACCACCCAAAACATAAAAGAGAAACAGTACTGTAACAAAGTCAATGAAGACTTTTTAAACAGCCCACATCCCTCCCTCCAAAAAAAATTTTAAAAAGAAAAAGGCAAAACAAAGAATATAAAGTTTAGCATGAAGCAATGACAATTCCATGGTGAAACCTGACCACGTGTAAAACAAAATCATGGCCTCTCCCAGCACTGCTCCCTTGACATCCCCCTGACTCTGACATCGGGGGCAGAAATGAACCAGCCATCAGAGGAAATGTCCCATTACCAGCCCATCCTCAGTGGGTCAGAAGACTGTCATCTCAGGCAATAACGTGTAGAGAGTGTGTGGTGTCAGCAACTGGTTTGGGGTTTGGTTTGTTTTGCTTGTTTTTTGGTAGAAGGTTGATTCTAACCTGTCTTTGGTTTTATAACCCATTTGGCTGTTTCTCTACAGCCGCAGGCATATCCCAGTCTCTCTCACACTGAAGAATCTCCCAGAGGCCTCTGGGCTCCCAAGTAGCATCCTGAAGGGAAAGATCTGTGTCAGATTCAGCTCTGTGGTCCCCTGTGACCCGGAAATGGAGCTCTGGCCGTGGCAGGAAGCTGAATAAATATTTGTCGTTATGATGAAAGAAAGAATGAATCCTGAAAATAGTTGAGATTTTTGAAACCAGGGTAGGACAGGCATCTCCAGATGACCTCAGTGAGACTGGAGGAATCTGGAGCCTCAGAGAGGATGGACTTGGGGAAGCTTAAGAGAGGCTTAAACCATGGAAAAAATGGCATGAGACATTATTTAGCTCCCTGGTGCTCTTGGGGGAAGAGTTTTACCCAGATTTCTAAAGTTCTGCTTCTCCAGCCTTTGATGTGCCATATTCCAGGGGTGGACTTGAAGACCAGAAAGATGCCATATGCCCAGAAGCTCTCTGCAAAAACTACACTGGAACTACTGATGGGTCAGGGTTTCAGTGTGCCCATGACTGCTGAAAGCAATTTGCTGGGATATTTGCTCTGTAAACACCCCATTCCTTTCATGCAATAGGCAACAGTAAGAGAGAATGTACAGAAAGCTTTAAAGTCACTTCTAAAACCCACTCCTGACTAATCCATCAGATTTCCCAAACCTCTAACATGTACATATCCATCTCTAACTATCAGCTGTGAATTTCTAGTACTTTGTACTCCTTTTATCTAAACATATCAGTGAAAATCCTGCCAGTTAAAAACACAAAGCAAAAACAGCTTCATCATCGTACAGAAAAAATTATTTGGCTGATCTAATAAATCTTTAAATATGATGGGTTAAAAGTAGAGAGATTTTTCATAATGTCAACCAAATACAGCCTAATCTGCTTTATTAAATTACCTGTACAGTGTTTAGAAAAATGAAAGACAGAAATTAAAACCCAAATCTTCAAGACGGTCATCACACTTTCTCTTGCATTCTCATGCTATGTTACATATACTTGCCTCCTTTCCCTGCCCCCCAAGACGTAACCTTCTGAAATCACTAGCAGAAGCTAACTGTTGTTCAGCTGCATTCTTTATTTACCAACAGCTTCTGGAATCTTTCCAGCATTCCATATTGTTGCAACTCCCAAGCACACCTCACAGAACTATGTAACCCTGGTCTGGGTGTGAGAAGGGAAAAATTGATGTAACTCACACATCCTGTGTATAAACCTGCAGAAGGCACAGCTTGGTTCTGAAAAATACTATGTCATTTTCCTCAGGGGAGTTTTAAAAAAGCATGGAGTGAGAGGGGATGAAAACGTCTTCTCTGACTCCCTCTTTGAAGAGCAGCAGAAAGGAGGGAGGCAGGGGTGAAACAGGAGATTGGGTTTGACACATAAACACTACCATGTGTAAAAGAGAGAGCAAGTGGGAAGCTGCTGCATAGCACAGGGAACCCAGCCCGTGTCTCCGTGAGGACCTAGAGGGCTGGGATGGAGCGGGTGGGAGGGAGGCTCAGGAATGGGGGGTACATGTATACTTATAGCTGACTCACTTCATTGTACAGCAAAACTAACCCAACATTGTAAAGCAATTATCAAACAGAAAGAATAGCAGAGAGGAAGTTCATTTTTAGTAAAAAAAGAAAATCAGACTATTAGTTTCTACTATAAATTTGACATATACCCATATGCAAGGTCTGAAATGCAAATGTCTACTTTTCAGTTGCTAAACAACTACAACAAAAACAGAATGGCCACCTTTTAAAATCCCTTTATTTCTCTCCCACCAACTCACTTTCAAACATCCAGCGGTGAGATGCAAGAAATGTGTCCAAAAACACATTTCCTAACATTCCCATGCGCTAACTACGTAGTTGGCCTTTCAAGCCTTTCTTAAGCTGTACTTAGAGTGAGAAGAAAGCTTCCTAATATAGTGCCCCATCACAAGGGTGCCTCACCCACAGGAAAGGTAGCTACACAGTAACATCTCTGCAGAATATGGCTGAAAATCAGGAAACAGAGCCAAAACAGCCTTTGAGCATTCATATATCACAAGGCCCTTAAGTCCAACAACATACAGTTTTGCTTGGGGAAACAACACTCTCACAGTTCATTTGCTCTAACTTTACATACCTTTATATAGCTAAATCCGCCCTTAGCAGATTCAAAAGGGATAAGCAAAAGCACCTCGACAGGGCATAAAATCCGCAATGAGGGAGGTGACAGATAAACTGGAAAACGACACTGGTGGTAAAGAAACTGCCTGCCAATGCAGGAGATGCAGGAGGTGCAAGTTCAGTCCCTGGGTTGAGAAGATCCCCTGGAGTAAGAAATGGAAGCCCACTCCAGGATTCTTGCCTGGTGAATCCCGTGGACAGAAAAGCCTGGCGGGCTCCAGTCCAGGGGGTCACAAAGAGTCAGACATGACTGAGCATGCGCACAACAGCTGTATTGAAAACACTCTGCAGTAAAAGGGAATGATTAAATAACATCCAGTGGACTCTGGTTGAGAAGGCAGAAAATGAATATATTCTTAAACAGTCCCATTCATAGTGGTTAAAAATAACAAGAAAAAAAAAATGGTTCTTGAGAAGGTAAAGCTTCTGTTACTTGGAATCTTTTTTTTTTTTTTCCTTAAGCAAGTGGTTCCCTTTTATTTCTGCTCTTACACTCAGAAGCAAACCAGTTCCGAGAAGTATCAGATGCTGCCGTTTTTAACTGGGGAAGGCAGAAGGAGAGAGGAGGACAGGGAGATGCAGAGGAAACGGAGGAGACCTGCAGAAGGCAACTCTGGGAAAACAAGCAGTGGACAAGGTCCCCCAAGGTAGATGTTTAAAAAAGTCACTTCCCATGGGGTCGCAAAGAGTCGGACACGACTGAGCGACTGAACTGAACTGAACTTTGAAGATTACTGCCCTGAGGTTTCTAGAGAGACAGGGTCTTCCCACAACAAGGACCTTAAAATGTGAAAATTTCCATTTTTCACTTAACTAAACTTTTAAGGCATTCAAAGTACTTCTTGAATATTTACCAATGAAACGATACAGTGTTTGAATTTGCTTAAAAGGAATGGGGTGGGGGAACTCGGGGTGGGAGGGGTGGGCAGAGGTGAAGCAATACTGGCCTACTGGCCATGAGTAGACAGGTCTTAAGGGTTGGAGCCAGGCAAGTCAGGGCTCAGACCACTCTACAGCTTTGTGCTTGCCATCTTTTCCATATTAAAAAGCTTTTTTTTTTTTTTTAATAAAGAAGTATTTCTTAAATGGTACTTTGACAGCAACCTGGTATAACAGATAACAGTGCCTACTTTGCAAGAGGTATTTTACAGAAAAATAGGGTCAATATTTTCCCTCCAACCCAACCCCTCTTGCCCTTCCAAAGTAAACCTTACATCTCAGTAGATCAAATTGACAGTGGAGTTTTTCATTTCATCTTTAAAAGATGACAGGAATAGCTCTTTTGGTAGGTAAAGTGACAAGTTGGATAAAATACAGAGAACAATCAATCAGGCATAAGATAAAGGGTTCTTCTCTGTCCAACTTGCATAATCACTTGTATCAAAATACCTGACTCGGGTTTACTCCTCAAATGAGTTCTCTCTGTCTATTCATGCCAGGAATGCTTTGTCCTCAAGACTCCACCCTTCTTTGAGAGACCGTAGAATCTGCAGCTCTCAATTCTAGCTCTTTCTTCTGTCAGTGTCTACACCCACAGCATGGTGATGTGTGTCCTGGAATGTTCAAGCCAATCGCCGTCAGGGATCAGACTGGGCGATTCCCACAAGTGTCAGAACATGAAGAAGGCAATGATGGGCGCCTCCATGTTTAAAGGAGATTCGAGGCCAGGGGTGCCCTGCTGAGCTTTAACTCCAAAGGCCCTTGGAGATGGCGCTTCCTAACGCCCCATTTCACAGGATAGGGCATCAAGGCTACAGAGCTCAAGATCTCGCCAGTTCCTAATCATGCTATCTGACCTGCCACATTCTGACTCAAGGAACCATTCTAATAAAATCCAGGAAGCCGGTTGGAAGCCATGACCTGGTGGCAGGAAAATGACAGTGCAGAAGCAAGCCACCACATTCCATCAGGAGGACTGTGACACGCCCTCTGCAGCCTGCCGCTGCTCCCCCCAGATATAAGACACAGACACGGCAGAGGCAGACCCTGAGGCGGCTGAGCCATCTTCAGCCCTAGCATGTTCTATCCAGAGGCCACAGCAGCAGGACAAGGTCCTGTTTGGCCCACGGCACACCCCCCTACCCCCGAGGCCTCTTACCTAAATGGCTTTCCTCCTACAGTCCTGGTCTGTGGTCTATGCCACCCAGTGGGGCAATCCTAGCAGGTCGCATACAACCTCTTCAAAAACCAATTTCAGAAACAATCGCAAGAGCTGTCACCGAGGTTTTCCAGCCTGGTCATGTGACTCACTTGCAAAAATTAAAAAAAAAAAAAAAAACTGGCTGAAGGTAAACACACCTTTCACTTGCTTCACCCCCCTGACCTTGGGATGAACGCCCTGAAGGGACAAAGCTGATGAAGAGCAGGGGCTCTTCGTGAGAGGCTGCAGCAAGCGAACGCCCTCAGCCCGGTTTCTACACCTCCCTTTCCTCCGCTTCCTTCCTGCCCTGAGTCCCCTGTCCAGGGCTTTCGGATGGGAGGACTCATCTGTGTCACTTCCTCTGCAGAGGCGGCAGCCAAGCATCTCTGCCCATTCTCTCCCTCCGGGTCTGCACCATCCAGCTCTGGCTTCCCTGGGTGCGTCGCCTTGTTCCCAAGCCTCTCCAGCCCCATCAAGTGAGCCTCGCCCCGATGTGGAGTCGTTTCCAGGTACGAGCCACTTAAAAGCCACCTCACTTTCTCCATTTGTAACAGGAGGGTGATAAGAGTCCCACCCCTCACAGAGCTGTTGGAGGAATGAGAGGAGTTAAGGACCATTGAGGGGGCTGGCCCAGTGCCTGGCATGTGGTCCGCACTGCGGCTGTTTGCTCTCGTTGCCCTTGTTACTGTTATTTCACTGAATATTGCAGGAAGCCCAAGAAAACCCAGACTATCGCCAAGTCCCCAAAGAGTTAAAAAAAAAACAGTTTTCCAACAATCAATGGTTTTGGAATGCTTAAAGTTAAGGCTATTCATCATAAGGAGGCAAAACATGAATGAAAAACGAGCAATTACTGGTCCCGCTGATGGAGAACCACGCCAGGATGCCCAGTGAGCTTCAGCTATGTGACCACCTCAGGGAGTCAGGAACACAGCCAAGTGGGTTCCAAAGTGTTACAACACAACCACCGTTCGGGAGCCAAGATGCTGAATCGGGGGGAGAAAGATCGGAAACAGGTATGAACTAGTGTCAGCTGTCAGAGAGTTGCATAATCCCCACTGATGCAATCAAATGTTAATTACTAACGGGAGAAAACAAAGCTTCTACATATGGATAGGTGGTCATGCAACAAGTACGTCCCTTCATGTAGGAAGACTACGTACACGTATGCACCGATGCATGACAAACCCACCCTAACTATCCTTTCTTTTCTTTGTCCCTTACCTGGTAGGTAGACAGACAGACAGACAGACAGACACACACACACACACACACACACACACACACACACACAGTGGGTACTTGGTAAAATGTATGTTGTACTAAGTAGTTCTGAGTGACAGTACAAAAATCTGTCTACCTCTAGCATAACATAGTAACTTCACTGTTGTAAAAACATTTTCTTCATGTTAGGATCAGTGACCTCAAACCTGAAGATCTGTTCAGCTGCCTGCATCTCGCAGAGCAATTCTGGGCCTTGAGAAAGAAGATACTGCACGTGGGTTAACCCTTCCCCTGCACAGCGATGTCTGTGCCCTATAGGGTGTGAGCCCCATTAGGACCAGGGCAAATGTCAAGTGCTTCAGTTTGCAATTTGGACTTCAAGCTCTTAAAAACTGAAAAACTTACACATGTACAATTCTAACAAATTCATATCTAACAAATGCAGCAAAGACTGTACAGAGTAAATCTTATCCAAGAGGCCTCCTTTTGCTCTGATTTATATTTTAAAACATTAAGGATTTCAAATTTCCCTGGAAATAAACAACATCTACTGAAATCTTTGTACATAAACAGAAAAAGAAAGAAAGAAAGAAAGAAATCCCTGGGAAAATAAGTGCATATCAGCTTTTCAACTAGATTGCTAGAGGGCAGGAACCAACAATGTTTTACACAACTTCTATAACCCCAAATCCTTCTGCACTGTAATTAACACGTATTCTGACTCAGCAATGCCACTTTGGGGAAACTAACTGGAAATAAAAGCAATGGATCTTCAGGTTACACGCAAGGATGCGGCAGTAAACATCATCTATAGCAGAGAGTGGGGACTAAGAACAACCCCTAGTAGAGTTATGACCAAATAAATTCTATAATTGTCACATTATTTTTGGTATCATGCAGTTATTAATAAATTAGGAATATCTGAACCTATGAACTCAGAGCAACACGTTAAAAACTCTATAACTATTGGCTTCCCAGAAAAGTTGAAAAAAAAAGGGGGAAAACAGCACAGCCAGTCACCTTGAACGTTTCTGCTTATACAAGCTCGGAGAAAGGTGAAGAACATTTCCATCCATCCTCAGAGAGATGAAGGGCAAGCAAAATGTCTACTTTGTCTTTATAGCTTTTGGAGTATTAATACTGTATTACACACACACACACAAAATTTACTTTAAACCACTTAGTCTCTGCCTCTCCTAAATACTATATGAAGGAAATTTGGAAGCAGTCTTCCTTCAGGAGTAGTATTATATCAGCTATCATTTATCACTTCAGTCATAGCATCATTTGAGTGATTAACTACTATGTGCCAAAACTGAGCTAAAGACTTTTCATGCATCATATCAATTAAGCATCACAATCCCAATCTAAGACAACAGACTGCACAACCTGGCCGGTCCCTAAGCAAGCAGGTGCCAGAGGCTCCCTCCAAAGTCCAGTCTTTCACCATTAGATTATACAGCCAGATGCACATTTGCCATATATGCCCTCTTGATAAATATCAATATTTAGAACACTATCTCACTAACCATATGGTTTTCAGCATCATATATAATCATCCCTTGAGTAAAAGCAAAAGGAAAAAAGTCACTTGGGATCAAGCATTCCTTTTCAAAATTAGAACTAATTAAAGCCACTTAATCACAAGGCTTCCTTTGTGGCTCAGCTGGTAAAGAATCCACCTGCAATGCAGGAAACCTGGGTTCGATCCCTGGGTTAGGAAGATCCCCTGGAAAAGGGAAAGGCTCCCCACTCCAGTATTCTGGCCCGGAGAATTCCATAGACTGTATAGTCCATGGGGACACAAAGAGTCTGACAAAACTGAGCAATTTTCAAAGTCACTTAGTTGTGGAACATGCGTGAGTTTTCATTCTTTTGAATTATTAGAGTTAGAAATGTCATTCTTTTTCTCCCTTTAAAACTTTTAATAATCTTTAAGGTTTTGTGTTAATAAATTCATTAAAAGAAAATGGGAAATTATAGAAAATTAAAAGGAAAAAATAAAAGTCACTCATAATGTCATGATCAATATAAAACTTTTGCCCATTTTATCCCATTCTTTTAACTAAGTTATTTTAAATTTGTTTACAAAGTTGGGATTGTACAACATTGAGCTGTTTCCTTCTTTCTCACTCCAACTTTTTATCCACCCATATTACTGAAAATTTTTCAAAAACAAGTTTAAACTGTTACATCATATTCTATGGGAAAGATCAACATTTCTCCATTGCTGAAATGTTAACTTGGTTCTGATTTTTTGCCATTGGTAAAGAAGATTTGCCTAGACCTCTGATCATTTTTTTACAGTAGATAAGAACGAGTGTTATCAAGTCAAAAGCGACACATTTTTAAAAGTCTCATTGTATAATTCTAAATCAATTCCCAAAGGACTATAAAATGCAGAAACCATGACAAATTGCTAAGACTTCCAATTCTTCACCTATAAAATGACTGAAATACCTTTGTTTCCTTAAATACTGTAATAAAAAGCTATACAATAAAACAGAAAGAAATTAAACTTGGGAGTCCAAAGTATAAAGATGAAGTTAAAGCTTCCTTCTCTTACTGGGTTACCATCAGCACAACTCCCCCGAAACCTGAAAAGCCTCAGAAAAGGAAACTTTCAACCCAAAAGGGAGACAGCAAAGCCCCAAAGTGCCATGTGACAAGAGGTCTGGGCAACAGAACGCCCCCAATATCCAGCCTGCAATAAATGGGATCCCCTCTCTCCAGAGGTACAGTGCTGTAACACAGCAGCAGTTCTAAGGATAGCTTTGGAGAAACGGAATATGTTGCCCTCCATCAAGAGGTAACTATGGAAATTACTTGGCCTGAACATCAAATGACTATACTTCCTTATATTTATATATCATTTCCTCAAAAACTACTATTCACTCAGCACAGACTACTGATTGTGGGAAATCCCAAAGAACAAGCAGAGACACCCTCTCTCCCTACCGAGTCATAGGAAATGCTAAGTAAGGATAAAAACCAAGAGCAGCCAATGCTTGGAGCAGCTGTAAAGAGATTCGCCCAGAGAGAGCAAGGGCAAGAAGGAAAGGAGTAGATGAGAATGCACACCAACCATCTGGAGACTGTTTTAGGCTTTAGGATAACCTACAAATAGTAGAAAGGGAAACGACAAAGGTGGGTGGCTCAAGAAGAGCTTCAAGGATGGAGAGGTTTTTGGCTGAAGGTGACATTCAAGCTCATTTTGTTTCACATAAACACAAGATTTGCGACAGAAGCAATGGAAGGTCTGAACACATACAGCACAAGAATAAAAATTAAAACACTCTGTTGATCTTACTATCACATACAGTGTTTTGAAACCATTTCATTTACTCAAACACTGTCATAATCACTAGTTCTCCAGAGCAGTTAAGTCAAGATGGTAAAGGGGTATTCTAATACAGCAGCTCGAACAGGCAAGTAGTGAAGAATGAAGAGGCCATTCTACTACCTGCTCATGGACATTCTCACGGGAGAGTGAACTGATTCGGAAAAAATGTAATGGCACTTAGTCACAAGGTTAGAACTTTCAGATGATGGTTAAACACAACAAAGAAAAATTACCCAGGGTGACCATATTTCAGTAACTCATTCCAACAACAATCTTCACTGTGTTGCAATTTCTTCTTTGTAAAATACCCTTAAATCTCTAGTTCTAATTTCACCCACTTCCTCTTACAGTCTTTCATCTTGAAGAGGGAAACTGTGAGCCATCATCTCTACATCACACCTTCAAATATTTAACACTTATTATGACATGCACTGCCTCAGATTTCAACTTAATCTTTCCTTTCTTACCTTCTCTTTTTAGGTACTAGCTTGCTGCCCTTTAATTATCTCTGTGGTTCCCTATTAACTCTAAATTCCCCTTATCTTCTTCTAGTTGCAGAAGTGAAGTGAGACAAGCTATCTTTACAACTTATTTCATTGAGATGAGCTCATGATTCAACAGAAAACATAGCAGACAAGCAGTTTCCCATATCTTTCAGTTCAGTTCAGTTGCTCAGTCGTGTCCGACACTTTGCAATCCCACGGACTGCAGTCTGCCTGGCCTCCCTGTCCATCACTAACTCCCAGAGCTTGCTCAAACTCATGTCCATCGAGTCGGTGATGCCATCCAACCATCTCATCCCATATCTTTACTTGAAGGAAAAGATCTCTCACTAGAGGAAGACACCAAAAAACGACAAACCAACCCACCCAGTTCTGTTTTCATTTGTACCAGATGAAGAAAAAGAATAGGGCAAAGGAAAAAGAAAGTATAAAATCAGTCTGGAATACGTAGGCTTAATTCCTTGCTCCATCTAGTTGCTTGAATCCAATCAGTAACTACAAATATGCAGCTAGAAGCTAGGAGATTGATGAGTTTAAATTGACAAAATAAAGATGTTTATGCTCTTCTCCCAAATGAAAGATCACTTCAAACTGAGGAGAGGAACAAGACACAAATGCTAAAATCTCCAAGCTTGATGAAAGGAGGGGATTTCAGAAACCCCCAGCAAAGAAAAAAAAAAAAAAAAATGCAAATCCAGATTGGAAAAACCTGGGAGAGCAGGTTAAATTGGCCCTGCTAGCCTACCTTTGAGAGGCACAACACGCCGGTGTTTCGTTTTGTTTGCTGGGGTGGGTAGGTTGTTTTGTTTTGCTCTGCTTTGTGAGTCTGTAGGTTGTGAGTAGAGAAGATTTGAAAGTAGGGGAACTGTTTGAGCATCTTCACAAGGAAGTGTTACTCCTCCCAGTCCAGATGGAACAGGAAGTCAGAGGGCTCCAAAAGAGATGTCTCCAGGAGGGAAGAGGGAAAGGAGAGGGGTGTGAAATTATCCGACAAGACTGGATCATGTGGAAAGTTGTATAAAAGGAGTTTCACAAAGCCACTGGAGGTGTGTGGGACAATTAAAGAAAAGCCAGCGAAGGGAAAGGGAAAGCATTTACTAACTCCAGGAAAAATCAAACTGTGTTTGAAAAAGCAGATGCAATCTCAACACCCTGGGCTTAGCCGTAAACACTACTTACATATTCATATGAATAGAAAGCACTGGACTGAGTCTAACCAGAGTACTCATGAGTCTAATCACTCTGAAAGGATGGTGGAAAGGAAGATCCACTATAAAAGAGCTCAAGCCCTTACCTCCCACCACCAGCAGCAGCAGCCAAGCTACGTTATTGAACACTTAACTGTGTTCTGTAATTTTTATTCTGAGCACTTAAAAGTCAGCTCCTGTCTCTCCTAGGGGTCAAGACAAAAGGCACCTTGAAGCCTCCCAGGCTGAGAAAAGAGGAATGTTTCTCCAGGAGGAAAAGGTCCCCTTGAACACTGCAAAGTCAGCCTTTGGGATTCCTTGAGTAAGAAGAGGAGCATCCCCTCAGTTTCAGGATGTCTGTGACCGAAGAACAGGGTCTCATTAGAGGAAGCTAGACTGGACAAAGAAGGGCCCATGGACCCTGAGCTGGGAGAAGTGAGTGGGGAGAGAAATCTGAAATACAGTTGACTTAGACCTCCAACTCCCGACCTCCACCATTCAGATACTACAGAGGCTAATCTAAATGGAAATACAAGTGGTTCTGCACTGAGTCTAAATCCATGAAGATGGATGACCAGGGGGCACTGAAGACCTCCAGCTTTTATATGTAAGTGGTGATTCCTTGAGGACAGATGTGTACAGATGCTGGAACCACTCTGGGTCAACGAGCGAAGGGCAATGAGAGCTGATCACTAAGTGTTCATGGCCAAAAGCCAGACGTTACAGTTACCATTTATGGAGCATTTCCTCCACACTAAACTCTATGTATATATTATTTCCATTACTCGCATCACCAACCTTCTACTAGGCATCATACCCATTTTACAGATAAGTAAACTGAAGCTCCCCAAGTTTTAAGTAACTCACCTAAGCCAGCTCACTAGCTAGCAATGGAGCTCACATGGTCTCCACTTGGCCGTGTGGTGTCCCATCTCCCATCATACATTACAGGATGAGCCTTCATTATGACTCTTCTAGAGTTTGGAGGAATAGAGGGAAGTCAGTCTCTGCCCATGGACATGGAGCTCAGAGCTCAAGACCACCTGACAGTGTGGAATACAGCTAATTACCACTTAAGAGGAATGCACTCTTAGAGTTCCTAGAATTAGGACGAGAGGAACAAAGTTGCTAGATGACCCAGGGTCAAGAGGAGAAGAAAGAACTGAGATTGGAGGGACTGGAAGGCGAAAAGCCAGGTCCTCACTCCGTGTGCTCCTTTGCTCTAAACACATGCCTGGAGTTTGCCACTATTGTTACTCCTCTGTTTCAAAAACAAAAACAACCTCCCTGGATCCTGAAACTCCTCCTACTAATGAACAGAGGCCAATCTTGATACTGTAGGACTGAAAAAAATAAACCAAAATGTGGGGAAGTTCTTAGACGCTTACATGAAAAATTGGCACATCCCAAGTTTTAGCTTTGACGCTTCTCACGGAATCTGGAAAAGCTGAACCACTGTCACCAGAGGTACCAACCTTCTACCTATTCATGTTCATTTTTGCACTTTGGTCAAACTCTCCAAAGCATCTCTTCATTCTACCAACCAAATAATAAAAACCAGATAAAGACGTAAGGTGACGGATGTGTTCATTAACTGGATGGATGGAACCCTTTCACAGTATACATGTATATCAAATCACTATCACGCTCATTCTAAAAGAACATTACAGTTTTACATGTCAGTTATACCCCTAATAAAGCTGAGTTTTTAAAATCTTAATACCAGAAAAAAACAGTATGCTTTTATATTCTCAAGGGTAAGTGCAGAAGTGAACGCAAATGGCACTGCACCCACTCCTCTTAAGCCAGTGTCAGTATTAAAACAAATTTAACCAATAAGGACCTGCTATATAGCCCAGTGAATCACCACAATGTTTTGTAAGAATCTATAAGGGAAAAAAACCTGAAAAAGAATATATATACACATACACATATATATATAAAAACTAAATCACTTCGCTGTTCACTTAAAACTGACACAGCATTGTAAATCAGCTATGTGTAAGTGAAAGTTGCTCAGTTGTGTCCGACTCTTTGTGACTGCATGGATATACAGTCCATGGGATTCTCCAGGCCAGAATACTCGAGTGAGTAGCCGTTCCCTTCTCCAGGGGATCTTCCCAACCCAGGGATTGAACCCAGGTCTCCCGCATCGCAGGTGGACTCTTTACAAGCTAAGCCACCAGGGAAGCCACATACACAGTAAAAAGATAAAATAACAAAATTAAAGTAAAGTATGCCTATTTTCCAAGGCATATCCTGAAGTCACCAATTTGTGGGTAGCTCACATACACCTAGAAAAGGAAAAAAGGAAAGAAAAGGAAAAGAAAGACCAGACAGAAAACTTACTGAGAGGTTTCAAAAACTAGCCTATAGTTAAGGGAGGTGAATCAAGGACTGTGAAATCCAATTAAGAAAGCACTAGGAAAAAGCAGCTCAACCAACTACACTGTGCAGATAACAGAGGGGAAGGGTAGGAAAGCACTGTGTTGCCAGGTCACATGCTAAACTGGGACTGGAAGGGAAACCAGCTCTGGGTGAAGGCCTCTCTCTGACCTGCCTGGGAAGAGGCAGCAGAGGATGCCATGGGTGTGGTCTTCAGGCCACACAGTCGGCTCATCTGAGGGTGAGGGGAGAGCCCTGCAGGATGGCTTTCCCGCTCGGCCGGGACATCCCTCCAACACTACAGTTAGAGTCAGGAGAGCAAACCGATATGAAACAGAGCCGGCACCAGAAGTCCACACCCGATGCACTGAACCCATTCAGCCCAAAGACCTTACCTTTACAACACCGCGCCAACGGTGCCTCCGCGAGAAAGTGAGGGCTCTGTATACATCAAACAGCATCTAAGCCGACCTTTGAGACAGAATGGCGTTTCTCTCCAAACTCAAATTTTGTACTGACCGCAGGCTACCCTCCCACGTACAAGCCAAGAGAAGTCAGTAAGAGTCAAATTTGTTGAGATTGTATTTCAGGGCAATAGCCTAACAACACATTTTTTAAAAGAAATTTATTATTACCAATATTTAACAAGGACCTACAGTGTGCCAGGCACCATGCTAGATAGCAGAGATAAAACTCCTCAAAAGAGACACAGCTCTGCTGTCCTCAAGAAGCTCACCTACCATAAAATACCTTAATCTCTAAAACAACTGTCTGTACAGTACACAAAAGATCAAAATCACTAAAGCATCCAAGTAGGGGAGTATCACAGCTGAGCACATAAAAATCACCAAATAACGCAGCAGCATTAAGTCTCACCTTTTTTCTTAATGACAGCTGCGCTTGTTTACTGACAAATACCAGAACACTAAGGAACACCATTAACTGTCTCTAATTCAACTCATTTCCACTGAGCAACCCTGCAGACATCGCAGATATCAAGATGCATACAATCTGGTTCTTGTCTTCAGGAAGCTCATAATCTAGTGAGAATGAAAGCTTAAAAATCAGGGAGGGTAACGAGTATTCTCTGGAAAGGGGTTTGAGAGCTGTGTTTAAGAAGAGTTTTTGAGGGACTTCCCCAGTGGCCCAGTGGCTGAGACTCTGCACTCTCAATGCTGGGGGCTCAGGTGTGATCCCCGGTCGGGGCTCTAGATCCCACAGGCCACAACTAAGGGTTTGCATGCCGCAACTAAGACCTGGCACAATCAAATACGTAAATAATTTTCTTTTTATAAAAAGAAGATTTTTGCAAAATTGACACATAGTAATATTATTGCTTTTTCTCCTTACAAATTTCCCCAAGTAAGCACTGACATCATATCAGGCTATTGACCTCTGCTATGGTGGAATGTGCTTATCAAAATGAGCCTGCTGTCACTTCACAAAATATGAAATTCACTCTCCCTCCCACTATGGCATTCAAAGTCATCTGAATTTTCCCTAGTCTTTGGTATGGCTAAAGGCTGCTCCCAAAGACTAAATATGGTTTTATAAGGAAGGCCCTTTAAGATCTGGTCTTTGCCTTCCTTAAACATTGAGGAGGAGTTAGAGAATGATGGTGATAATGATGGTGATTAATAACTGCAGCTTCAATGAACAGAGCATTTGGAAAAATTCTAAAACCAAGCTTCAAGTCAAACATTGGGCTAAGCAGTCTTGGTTCATGGTCATTTAATGCTTATAATAGCCCTATGGGATAGCTATATTATTTATCCCCATTTTACAGATGAGGAAACTGAGGATTGAAGAGGTAGAGACTTTGCTCAAGGATACAAAGCTAGGAAGTGGCAGAGTCATACCTAACTGTCTTCCCAGTGTACTCTGCCCTCCCCACCTGCACCCATCACCTGCAAGAGGCAGGAACCCAGCACACCCTTCCTAATCACCAAGTCCTTAAGTGCTCTGGCCTCTGAGAGGTCCTACTTTCTTTACAACCTTCACCCAGTTGATTCCTACTCGTCTTTCAGGACTTGTTTGGTGTCACCTTTCCAGGAAACTTTTCTAGACTGCCCCTCTCTAAGGTCTGATGTCTCTTCTCTGGATTTTTGCAGCCCTGGGCATGGGTCCTCTGTCTCACAGTACTTATTTCAACATGTCACTCAGTCCTGATCTGCTCAAGGTTGTAGGCCATCTCACATTCAATTTTGGAGCTTCAGAGTTTTGCGGAGCGCTTATGTGAAGCAGGCATCAAATCAGCTGTGCTGGTTGGCTGAACAAATGATCAAGGAGAGAGAACTGAAGCTAAGGGCTTATTCCAGGACATTCTTTGGAGCCAGAAATAAATACCCAAGTTCAAGTCCTAACTTGATCGTTTACCAACCTGACCAACTTTAGTTTTCTAAGCTTCTAAAATGAAGGTTAACAGTAGCATACAGCTTAAAAGGCTGTTCAGAGGATTTAGATTTAACAACACAGCTCAGTATGTGGTATATGGTATGTGTTCAATAAATGTCAGCTATTAGTAGTAAACTACAAGTCAATAACCAACCCTTTAGCAGTAAAGTACTTTGGCCCGGATACCCAGCTCCTCTCTCCCCTCCAGCCTAAAGGCTCTGAGCAGATACAAAGTTGTTCCCCCTACAAAATGGCTACAGGGCGGGACAGACCACTTCCACAACCAATCTGAGTCCCTTCCAGAGCTAAACTTTTAAGAATCACTTAGGTTTCTCAATAAAGCTTTGAGAGGGAAAAAAAATGTTTCACCTATAACCTTGAATTTAACGTTTTCTCCCAAGACAAGCATTTCCCTGGGAACCGATGACCTAGCTCAGAATAAAGCAGTTGCTACTGTAACAATTACCCCTGACAGAGCACTATTAGTAACTGTATCATTACTGAAGTTCAGGTTCAAAAGTTTAGTCCTTTCATACCATACTGGTCAAAACCCAGGGATCGAACCCGGGTCTCCCGCATTGTAGACAGATGCTTTACCATCTGAGCCACCAGGGAAGTCTATTTCTCATTAGGATTTCCCTGGTGGCTTAGTGGTAAAGAATCCACCTGCAAGGCAGGAGGCACATTTTCAACCCCTGGGTTGGGGAGAACCCCTGGAGAAGGAAATGGCAACACACTCCAGTATTCTTGCTGGGAAGTCCCATGGACGGGGGCGTCTGGAGTACTACAGTCCACTGAGTCGCAAGAGAGTTGGACACGACTTAGCGACTGAACAATGACAACAGCAGCCAATTAACAGTGTTGTGACAGTTTCAGGTGAACAGCGAAGGGGCTCAGCCATACCTATGCTGCTGCTAAGTCGCTCCAGTCATGTCCGCCTCTGTGCGACCCCATGGACTGCAGCCTACCAGGCTCCTCTGTCCATGGGATTCTCCAGGCAAGAGTACTGGAGTGGGTTGCCATTGCCTTCTCCTAGCCATACCTATACATGTATCATTCTCCCCCAAACTCCCCTCCTGTTCAGGTAGGAACAATTTGCTTTTCAAATTATATTTTCTTTAATAGGTGTTAAAACTCTATAGATTTTATTACAATAATGATATAGAACTAGAAATGACCTGGAAAATTTCGAAAACCAACCCTCATCTTATATGTTCTCATGATTCCATAATGTCATATTAGTTCACGGAGAAAACTGCGATTTTAAGAGATCTACAGTGGCTGTAGATGGGCAATGCTGCTGAAATATTCCAACTTTTATTCACCGGCCTTGATAAAATACCACTGCATCCTCCCACACTTCCCACCCCGCCCCCCACCTCCGGAAACATACAATGAAAGTTTTGGAACATGGAAAGTTAGTTTTGGAAGGAGACCAGATGAGATGGGTACTCAGCTGCGTAGCCTGCCACAGCAAACTTGCACCTTTTTCCTTCCATGCGTCATTGTTCTCACAACCACCCTCCTCCAACAAAAGGCTTATTTATTACAGTAGATCTTAGTCTTAAAAAACCAGAACACTAAGCAAGACATTTACGTTTTAAACACAATTTTTATTTCCTCAGAGACACAGTGAGATCAGTGGTGATGCTCCAAGTTGATCCGCTGGCCCACGTGTTAGACCTACTTTATGTACAAGAGCCCTACACACCAGGTCACACACACAGGATGAGAAGCTGCTCAAATCGGAAATATTGGCAGAATGATTATATTGAGAGGAGCTTATACAGAACACATTCTTATTGCATCAAAGAAAATAAGGACAGCTTCTAAACCAGTGGCACTCAACTCACATGAAGACAACCAAATATAAAACTGCTGGGACGCTCCACCAGTGTCCTCTCTCCCATCTTCAGCGCCTTCCTCTTCCTCCTTCTCTCTTCCTTATGTTACAGGAGTGGTCTTGGCAGCCTACTGATGGTCCCCAAGGTTACAGAGGTGGGGTGATTCCTGCCATATAACCTACACTGTAATGTTTGCTGGTCAAAATATGAGCAAACTCTGTATATACCTCTTTTACCTGCCGAGCTAACCAAAAAACAGTATGCTCCACTGTGTTCTATCATCTAAGAAGTTAGAGCTGTTGCTCTTTTTTCTGAAGGAGTAGAAAGAGATGATGTTAGGAAACTGATGACACAGAAGCTCTTAACTGAACAGGAGCAAGGCAGAGAGAATGAAAGCTGACAAAATACTTGCATATCTAAAGGAAGAATGGCCTCTCCTGACATTTTAAGACCAAGAGTCTCCACTGCACTATTGCATGAAAGAGAGGAAGTGAGGGTGGGTGATTCTGTTCCTTGACAAGATTCAAGGGAAGGAAGGAATGAAGTATAATTAGCAACAATGACGGTGTGTCATCTTCACAAGTGAACCTAAAGGAAAGAGATGCCTACAAGACCTGGAATTTCTCTTGTCCAGCTCACAAAACTAAATAGATCTTGAAGGTTACTTAACAACTCACTTTAGATCAAGCAACGACAGTCTGAGAACTGGGACCATCACCGGTGATGAAGAGATTCCCTCTCCTTAGCCTCATGACAGAAAAGGATGGACACACATCCTGAAAAAAAATCTAAAGACATTACTAAGAGCTAAGAGCTTGGGCTTTGATGTAAGAAAGTCCTAAATTTGAATTCTAAGCTTGAGTTTTAACTAGCTGTAAAATCTTAGGCAAACTATCTTGACTTCTCTGAACCTCAATATTCTCATCTGTAAGATAAAAATAATAGTCACTACACTTCACAGGGTAGAATGCTAAGTCTCTTCAGGTGTGTCCAACTCTTTGGGACCCCATGGATTTTAGCCTGCCAGGCTCCTCTGTCCACGGGATTCTCCACGCAAGAATACTGGAGTGGGTTGCCATTTCCATCTCCAGGGGATCTTCCCTACCCAGGGCTCAAACCCTCTTCTCTTACGTCGCCTGTGTTGGCCGGGTGGGCTCTTTACCACCAGCACCATGACAGATTAAATGAGACAATACATATAAAGCGGTTAGGGTATTCTGACCGCAAATAAACCCTCATGAGTTTTCTATTAATGTATCTATTACAGCTGGAGGAAAGGTGGTAAAAAGTTAGCACTCAAGGAATTCCCCGGTGGTCCAGTGGTTTGGACTCAGGGCTCCCACTGCCAAGGGCCCAGGTTCAATCCCTGCTCACAGAACTAAGATCCCAAAAGCTTCACAGAGCAGCCAAAGACAAAAACAAAAAAAGCACTCAAGAAATAAATAAATTTGAAGGGTGACACTAACAACTAAACTTTATTTGTTAATGTCTGAAAAACAGTAACATTAAGATGAGGCGTAAGAATTAAAGAGTCAAAATGTCTGCAATAACTCAAAGGAATCCAAATAAGAAAGACTGCCATCCATCTACTCCAGGAGAAAACATATTTAAACAAGACTGAACTTATCCAGTTAAGATAGGGCAGGAAAAAAGCTTCACAACATGGTTAGCAAATGCTATTTTAATACTTTTTTCACACCCGCAGACAAACAACACTTCAAGCTTCTTTTCTAAACATAAAAATAAAACTCTCCTGGCATTCTTGGTCCGGAGCTTAGAATGTACTCAGTAATTTTCCATGTCACTTTTGTGCTCACAGATTTAGAAAAGCACTTTAGTGCTTAACAAAAATATTTATGCTCTGAAGTATTTATTGCTTCTGCTTAACTACATCCCGGTGGACAGATGAGAAAGGTATTCAGGAGGAAATGTGGAATAATAGCGTGCAAAGTGTTCTAGAGTAGAAGGTCAAGCCATGGAACATACTTTATAACTGTAACAGGATAGGGCTGGAAGCAGGGTGAGGCTGAGCCCAGGCCCGCCCAGGGAGCTCAGCGCCGGTCCCCGAGGCAAGGAATCCTTGCTCCAGAAGCCACAGACTACACACAGGATCAACGCCAAGTCCTGGAAGTGCTGCCCCTCTGGACCCCTCCAGGGAAAAAGAGGCTGCTTTTACCTGCCCTGCTCCCCAAATATCAAACACATTAGCAAATCAGTAGGTATGCTTCTTTTTTAAAAGCAACATCTTTATTCTCAAATAAAACATTACAGAGGAAAGCAGAACTGACTTGGTGACACCTTCTGAGTCACCCTGACCCCCAGCCCCGAGTCCTGGGACCTCTAAAGTAACCATAAAACACAATCTTTTTAAAGTATTTATTTTAATTGGAGGATAATTACTTTATAAAATTGAGATGGTTTTTGTCATATATCAACATGAATCGACCATAGGCATACATGAGCCCCCTCCCTCCCAAACCACACCCCCTCACCCCACCCCTTCAGGTCTTCACAGAGCGCTGGCCCTGGGTTCCCTGCATCATACAAAAAGTTCTCACTGGCTATCTAATTTACATATGAAACTTTGGGACTCAGTGGGAGGAGGAGATGATTTGACAGAAAACACAATCTGAAAAGACAAACTATTAATAAATGGGAGCTAGAGAAAAACTGGAAGATCCTCAAGAAAAACATATCTAGGACATGTAAATTTCCATCATTCAGTTTTAACTCGGTTTATTATTATACAGAATTGCTTTGGTAAATCATAAAAATTCCATACAAAAATATACCAGTTTTCATGGTTAATCTACAGGGAAAAGGAATAGTAGAGGTCCACCAATCTAGCTCAAATTAAACGTTAAAGTTACAAAACTGTATAGTTTATACGTTATAAATGTGAAGGTATGGTCTTTCCTAAATAAGATCCTGACCTTCAGAAACCATATCAGATTTTATTACATAATCTAAAATTCCTACATGGCTAAAGATAAAGCAGGTTAGAAGACCTGCTGGGGAAAAAATACTTGCAACATATATAACAGACAAAAAGTCAATATCAAAGACATCCTATAAGAAATCAATAAGTAATCAATAAGAAACTAGAAAAATGGGCAATACATAACTGAAAGACACAGGGCTAAGGAGTACATGAAGACATTCAAACACACTAAATTATTAGGGAAGTGTAAATTAGACACATGCAATTATGTAAATTAAGCATAAGTGGTCTGTTGTTTTATTTTTTAACTCTCAAGTTGGAAAAAAATTAGAGACTGACCATTTTCGGTGCCAATGAGGATACAGTGCATTTTATTGGAACAGACACAAGTGAAAGTGAAAGTGAAAGTTGCTCAGTAGTGTCCAACTCTTTGCGACCCCGTGGACTGTAGCCCTCCAGGCTCCTCCGTCCACGGGATTCTCCAGGCAAGAATACTGGAGTGGGTTGCCATTTCCTTCTCCAGGGGATCTTCCCGATCTAGGGATCGAACCCAGGTCTCCCGCATTGCAGGCAGACGCTTTAACCTCTGAGCTACCAGGGAAGCCCAGAACAGAGACAGGTAAGACCCTTTTAAGGGAAATTCGGCACTACCTGGGAAAACGTGTGTGCATGACCTTTAACCCAGTAATTCTACTTCTAGGAATCTATCCTACAAGATTCTACATGTATTTATGTAAAAGGACATAATAGGGAAACCTTGATAAAACTGAAATTGTGTGTGGAACATGGTGCAAACATTTAAAAGAACCAGGATGTATACATACTCACAGGATAAGGAGCTATTACCACATATCTCTGAGTAACAAAAGCCTAATGTTGTCTCTAATTTGTTTTCTTAAAGCTTTCTTTACATTTCACATTGTGTATGCATGTGCATAAAAATAGTTCAGGGAACACATACCCCAAACTGTCAGCTATTGACAGGGTGAAAAAAGGTGAACATAAAACTATATCAGTATGTTGTTCCCAATTTAATTAAAAACACATACAACCACATGCACACATGCAGGAATGCACATACCTGTGTACACACACAACACAGAAAAGGACAAGACAAGTGATACAGGGATTACTCTTGGGTAGAAGGATGCTGGGTGGTTTTTAATTTTTTGCTTTAAAATTTTTTCTATATTTCTACAACAATAATTATTACTCAAAAATTAATAAAAAAGATACAGTAGCAATAGTCTTCAATAGTCATAAAGATTAACTGATTGACATTTTCATTAAAACTATTAGCTCTTAAAGGAGCTACATGAAGCACTGATCACATTTCTTAGTATGTGTCCAAAAATAAAGCAACATTTCAAAAAATTGTTTAAAACATATGATTTCCAATTTAAATTTAATGCACTTTATCTCTGCCCTCAAAAGAAAACATCAAAGCCAACACTTTACATGGTAAAATTATCTATTTGTATGAACTCAGAAAGTCTGCTAAAGTTCCCGTCACTATAATTTTTTAAATGGTTAACATGTCAAACTCTCTGTAAAGTTGTTAGTTATGTTTATGAGAGTTATGTCTGTTAGTCGCTCAGTGGTGTCTATTCCCTGTGACCCCATGGATTGTGGTCTTCGAGGCTCCTCTGTCTATAGACTTGTCTATAGACTTCTCCAGGCAAGAATATTGAAGTGGGTAGCCATTCCCTTCTCCAGGGGACCTTCCTGACCCAGGGATGGAACCTGGGTTGTTATATGACTTCTAATTCAAAATTTCAAAAAATGACTATAAGACAGACAACTCCTAAAAGGAAAATAATGTTCAGTTCCGTTTGTCTCCAAATACAGAAAACACTCTTCCTATTACAGGAAACTCAACTTCAAAAGCCACTGCATGTCCTGCAGGAACTCTTCCTCCTGGGGACACAAATGTACCAGCCACTTGAGGAGGCAAAGGGCAAGTCCGACCTGCCAGTGTCTGCCCGCAACTCCGTGTGACGTTTTCTCACGGAAGGCGACGAGTCACAATTCCAGTCGAGGGCATCTCGGCTTTACGCTTAATTCCAAGACACCAGCATGGATGTGCCCAAGCACAAAAGTTCTCTGAAGAATATTCTCCCAACTCAGTACCATCTACTTATATATCCATGTTGCTGGTATATTTGTGACCATCATGAAAGGCACCTTGATTTTTAGGAGCCTGGAACAAAAGGGCATAGTCACAACCCAGCTTCCCAAATAAAAGGCACCATATATCTGCCTCACTCCCTGGCCAGTCAAATCTGCAGTTTCCTTTAAAACCTACCCAAGGAGGCTCCAATCTTGTTCAAACACCCCCAGCTTCCCACGTTCTTCCATACGGCTCAACTTCACCTCTCCTAAGCACTCTCTACTTGAGGGCTCTCGTAATCAGAGCCACCCCTGCAGGAATACCATCTTTCTCCATCTCATTAATGAGCTACCATCTGAGCCACCAGGGAAGCCCTTCTCCATCTCAGTAAATGACAAGAGATGGTTCCTAATATAAGTGGCTTGAAGACAAGTGGCTTCCGGGATACAGTGTTTACTGAATAAATCTCTCGAGAAGTACAACATCCTGATGCTGTCAGGACCACCGAGGGACAGGCAGAAATGAATGTCCAGCAATCAGTTCATCACTGGTCTCACCAGATTTCCATGTCAATAAGGAACCTTGGTTATCACAGGAGCAGATGAAGGGCTAACTTGTTACAGCCTATCTAAGGTCTTTATGAGAAAGTCTGAAAGAAACCTAAAGCCAGCCAGGACTGCTCTGGCCTGGAACAACCACATCTATAGGGCATGTGGTGCCTTAGATCCTCGTGTTATGAATATGAGGAAAGCATATATTCATTCCAGAGACCGAGTGTGAACCTTAGAGGAAAGACAAAGGAAAACCTCTGGTACTTGGTAATTATTCATTAATGTGAGAAGCTATGTCAGACACTAACAATGAAGGATTTAACCATGCTCAAGACTAGTTAGAGAAAACTAACTAGAGTAAAGATTAAAATGTATTCTAATTGATAGGCTGTGCAGTTTTAAATCAATACCAACGTTCAAGGAATATCATGGCAAATAATTGAGATTCATCTGGCAGAACTGGGCAAAAATGTTAAAATTTCTTTTCATATTTTAACAGTATTACAGTGTGGTAATAATATTATGGTCTCATAAACCAGAAGAGAGCCGATTAAACAGAAAAGTTAATCAGTAAAAACACCATAAAAATTCTATGAACAAGAAGCTATAAACTCTTCAAGAAGGGACACTATTTATATTTATCCCTGTTGAACTTCTACCTAACACTGTTTATGGAACATATTAGGAGCTTAACAAACACTTAAGAAAATGAACTGGGATCACCAGGTGTAATATAGAGAAAAATTAACTTAAAGCCATTTTCCATGCCATATACTCAATTTTAAGAGCAACTGTTATGACAGGTTCTTATTATGTTGGTTAAGAGTCTGGGCTTTAGAGACAGAGATCTGAGTTTAATTCAGTTCCCTTTCTTACTAGGCAGGCAAATGATGGACACTTTATAAGCTTGTTTTCCCAGGGGCAAGATAAGCCTCCTCTTGCTACAATACAACTCACAAAGGGACAAGAATTATACAAGAAAAATATGGGAACTGAAAAATAATTTATATTACACATGTTAATCATTTAAAAGCTAAGGAAAAGGATAGGCATTTTAATCTAAACTTTGGGGGAAATATAGCATTTGAAGGTCTAAGAATTAGAACAAATTATGAAAACCAAAGGCAGAGTTATTTGACTGTGTGGAAGTGTTCCATAATCAAACATAACACAGCAATGTTAAAAGTAATAGTATCACAGAAAATATGTATGTGGAAAACATAAAAGAGACAGTGTTATCACTCACACCAATTATTCACATAGGAGGTAACCAGATGACCATTAGTGTTTTAACAAGACAGTAGAAAGATCAGATGAGACTTTGTTGAAATTTGTAATTTAAAAAACCTAATAATGACTGTATATAAAATAGATGAACAACAAGATCTTACTGTATAGCACAGGGAACTATATTCAATATCTTATAATAACCTATAGTGAAAAAGAATATGAAAAAAGAATATATGTATATGTATAAGTGAATCACTTTGCTGTATACCAGAAACTAACACAACATTGTAAATCAACTATGCTTCAATTTAAAATTTTTTTAAGTATATTATTGGTAATATATATTATTAGTTTGTTTTGTAGCCTAACCCTATAAAAGTAAACAAAGGATCTCAACAGAAAATTTCAACCAAAAAAACCCCCAAAATCCAGTTAACAGAGGAATTCTGAGTTTTAAATCAAAAGTAAGATTTAAATACAATTTTGTTAAAAATAAACAAGAGCATTAACAATAAGACGGCAAGCACTATTTAGGGTTTTCTATGACACTATTCTAAATATTTTGTAAGAAATAACTCCTTACATCTTCAAAATAACCTCTGACAATACATAAGAGGTAATCTGACCTAAACTTACACCCAGGATTGGGGCTGGCATGGAGAAAGATGTTGCAAGACATTTCAGGCATGACTTCTTTGACATACCTCAGTAATCAGAAGACTAAAGCTTATGTAAACACAGTCATAAATTTATTGCCAGCTGCCCCTCTTCCATTCTTATCTCCAATATGCAGGTATATAGTTACAAGACAAGATAAACTTTAAAAATAGACTTTAAGGAGCAGAAAAATAAAATCCAGCATTGCACTGTCACTTCAAACCTTGGTTTAGAACTGTTATATGTCCACCAACTCCCCAGGGGCTCATTCTTTCCTCTCAAAGCAAAGTGCAGCACCTTTATATGTGGCCCTGTGCGCCTAGCAGTATAATGCTAAAAAAATCTCACAGAAAATGTACATGTGGAATACACAGATGAAACAGTGCTATCATTCTTATATCAATTATTTACACAGGCTGTAACCAGATTTCAAGTTTTCTAATAAGATAGCAGAAAAACCAAATGAGATGTTATTGAAATTTGTAGTTGGGGCGATCAGCAAAAATCATGTGACATATTTAGCTGCAGGAAGAGGAGAGACTAACATCAGCAATAATTACGTGTTGTTTAATTTTATCTGCATATAGAATATTTCTACCTGTCTGGGAGCAAATATACCTGACATACCTACTTCAACAAGGTTGCCTTATGTCTTTTTACTTATTTATCTTAGCTTACAGTTGAGTCTCTGAGCCTTCCCAGTAAGGACAAGCCTAGGGCAACGGCTGGTTTCTGGGGCCCTTTGTTGTTCAGTCGCTCAGTCACTTCTGACTCTTTGCCACCTCAGGGACTGCAGCACGCCAGGCTTCCCTGTCCTTCATGATTGCCCAGAGCTTGCTCAAATTCATCTCCATTGAGTCAGTGATGCCATCCAACCATCTCATCCTCTGTCTTCCCCTTCTCCTCCCACCTTCAATCTTTCCCAGCATCAGGGTCCTTTCCAATGAGTCAGCTCTTCACATCGGGTGGCCAAAGTATTGGAGCTTCAGCTTCAGCATCAGTCTTTCCAATGAATATTCAGGGTTGATTTACTTTAGGACTGATTGGTTTGATCTCCTTGCAGGCCAAAGGACTCTCAAGAGTCTTCTCCAACACCCAGTTCATAAACATCAATTCTTCGACACTCAGCCTCTTTTTACAGTCCAACTCTCACATCCATCCATGACAAGTGGAAAAACCATAGCTTTGACTAGACAGAACTTTGTCGGCAAAGTAATGTCTCTGCTTTTTAATAAGCTGTCTGGGACTCTACCCATTTTGAATACAGAACTTTCTTGTCCTGGGGAAGTTTGAGAAATAGGGAAGTCAGGTACCTTGCCCCAACTGCAGAAGTACGAAATGGTCATTAGAATGCCGTCAGTGACGTCACCCCTTCCCAATTCCTTCCCACTAGTTCTGGAAGTGAGGGAGAGTCAACTTGAGACTGAAGTCTTTCAACCGACATTGCAGAACCGAAGCACAGCCACTGCCTTCACCTGAGCTCCACCTCTGAGATGACCTTCATACTTACATTGGAGGAGTGAAGAAATACACGAGGATTATGACTCCGGTCAATTGCCATTTAGCCAAAGACCATTTCTCTCAGTTGCTGCATGCAAGCATTTTGTCCAGCCCTGGCAGTGGGGAGCTGCCCAAAACCTATTACGACTGAGAACCTGCTTCTCATTGGGAGCTCCTGATGCATGAGTCTTACCCGATCCTTAGAGCAATGTTCTGGAAGTCTGTTTTCTTCCCACGGAACCAAAACTGCCTCCTGCCCTCTATCACTTTCATAACTGTCACACCAACTTAAAGCACCCAAAGGATAGGCATCACTGAAACAGGGTTCTCAGAAGCAGGAAGTCCACAGACTGATATCCCAGCCCCAACTCTGAACGTAAAAGGTAGCACACCCATCAGCCACGGAATAGTATTCACACACTTCCACTAGATTACATAGTTCCAAGGTACTATTCTGCTTGGAGATGGCTGAGTTCTATCCATCAATGGGGAGACAAACAGGTAAACAAGATTTATTAGACGAATGGAATAGGTCAAGAGTCCTGGGGAATCTGTCTGCATGAGGAAAGGTACAGACTGTCTCTGAAGGACAGTAGAATCAGCTCAGTTTGAAGAAAAATACCAACCTTAGAGTAAGGAAAAGGGCTTGGTATTACACACACTGGGGGTGAAGGAGGTTGACTTGAGTCTCCAGTGCATTTAACTCGACAGGAGGTGACACCATGCCCAAGAGTCGGAATATGGAAGAAGGAAGAGGTTTCAGGAGAAAGTCAATGCATGTGTGTGACACTCTGAGTTTGATATTTGCAGTCAATCCCATGGAAAATCCAGGGGCAGCTGGAACGCAGCTGCCCTGAAGACAGAGAGAAGAGTTACAGCCAAACTTGGAAATCAGTGACAGGAGAACAGAGTTCACTTGCTAGACCACACCTGCACTCACAGCTAAGCAGCAGAGAAGAACCCCCAAAGGACAGTGGCAGGGAACACCCAGGGGAGGAGAAACATCACTGGGGCCCAAGGAGGTAATGCTTCAAGGAGGCAGCCAAGGTCCATGTCAAATTCCAAAGGAAGGTCAAATCAGATGAGAACTGAGAAATACGCCCTGTGGCCATTAGGAGATGGCCAGACCCTCTCCAAAGACAGGGTCCAAGGTGAGGTGGGGCTGCCAGCATCTGCATGGAACCAAAGTCTGAATGTGAGATGCAGCCAGCCCGCAGAACTTTCTCAAAAACCATTACCTACAAAGAAAAGGGTGCCCAGTCTCTCTCTTTTAATTTTAAGGGTTTATAATAAACAAAATATATTCCAACCTGGACTCAACTATCAGTTTAGAACACATTTACAAGGAACTCAGTAAGTAAGGGTTTTCTCAATGGCTTAGCAAGTAAAGAATCTGCCTATAATGCAGGAGACAGGAGATACAGGAGACATGGGTTTGATCCCTGGGTGGGGAAGATCCCCTTCATAGGAAATGGCAACCCGCTCCAGTATTCTTGCCTGGGAAATCCCAAGGACAGAGGAGTCTGGTGGTCACAGTCCACAGGGTCGCAAAGATTTGGACACAGCTGAGCACACGACATGACAACAAGCTCTCAGGAGTAAATCCAAGCCAGACAGACGCTGGTCATGTCAGCCATGCATCCTCGGCTCAGACAGCACACAAACTGCAGAGAGGAAATTAAGAACAACTGCTTAGCAAGGTTACTAAGAAAGGAAACCAGGACCCTGATGATAATGACTATGGAACCATTAACACCACTAAGGATCAACTTCTCAGAACTGGCAAAAACTAATCTTCAGCCCAGGTTCATTTTTTCTTTTTAAAGATAAAGACTCTAATGTTTATAGATTGCTCTTAAGTAGACAAGAGCACCAAAAGCTTCAGCTGGACATAACACATGGTAGATCTGAGACTTCTCATCATGGAACAGGCATTCTGTCTGGTGCCCACCACTCAGTAACCAGCAGTGAGGGGGCTGACTCCTTATCCAACCCAACTCAAACAACCCCTGTGAGGAGACGGAGGCCTCAAACTTCTCTTTGCTTCTTTGCTGTTGTCGTTCAGTAGCTAAGTCGCATCCGATTCTTCGTGACCCTACGGACTGCAGCATGCCAGGCTTCCCTGTCTTTCTTTCTTTGCTTTTATTTTTCACCTTTTTCAGTCCAGATGACTGGTCTCCGTCAATAAGAAAGTCTCACCGTCATACGCAGCACAGCAGACAAAAAGACACACCATCTGCTCACACCAGCACTATTTTTTTTTCATATTTTGCACTGAGGAAAGGGCCCTTTGAGATGAATCCCTAGCGAAACAGCTGTGATAGAGTTAACTAAAAACTCAGAAGCAACCATTCTGCTAGTCCTGAAAAAAAAAACACCAAACTATTCATAGATAGCACCTGCTTTCTTTGCAAGGAATGAGTCATAAAATGTCTGTGCGATGTAAATTTTATTTGCGAAAGAAAGAAAAAACCCTTCACAGTCTCACATATTTAAGAGAACAAACTATGGATGGTAGATGGTCTGAGTCAAAGGTAAGGAATGGTTAACCATTAGTCATTCTGAGCTGTAGGTCTCATCAAAGATTAGGTGTTATGTCTGGCATGCTGTAGGAGTTAACCATTAACCGACTGCCTCACAAAAGCCTTGACAATCCTTCCCAGCCTTCATGTCTGTGAACCAGACAGTGAAAAGGCAGGAATGCCTCCTGTTTCTAAGGCTGCAGATATGGTTAATCCCACAGCAATGCTCAATCAATAAAGAACATCTCAGAAGTTAAGACCTCTTAACATATGTACCTTTTTTCAATTAATCCTGAGTCAGGAGAGGTTCACTCCGTAATATTAAATTCTAGAATGAAAATCTCAAGAGGTGTACATAATACCTTTTAACCCTGAAACTACAAATTAGCTGTCACAGACTTAAATTTAGTCTTCTCTGGGATTTGAGAGTTTTAGACTTTACCACTGTTTTCACAGTAAAGAATCCAGCTACAATGCAGGAGACCCGAGTTTGATCCCTGGGTCAGGAAGATCCCCTGGAAGAGGGCATAGTAACCCACTCCAGTAATCTTACCTAGAAAATTCCATGGACAGAGGAGCCTGGTGGGCTCCAGACCATGGGGTTGCAAAGAGCAGGACATGACTGAGCATCTAACACCTCACCACGTTGATTCCATCAAATCTGTTCAATCATTACCAACTAGCAATGCAGCACAAGGAAAGATCATTCATTCATTTACGTTTCTTATGTGGCTACTTCAGTTTATCCATCCTTTCTAAATACACTAAGCTCTGCCACTATGAGATGGTTCAGTTTTCTGGGGAAAAACAAAAAGTTCACAGTCACTTCAACTTTTCCTTCTTTACCTACTATATGCCAGGCACTGTTCTTAAAGCTGTGAATACGGCAGTACACACAACAGATTAAAGATCTTGTTTACATTCTGTTGTTCTGTTTGACCGAGATACTTTTATTTTAGACTCTGAATTTGTTGCCCCTATTTAAAAACCAAGATGTGTGTGTGTGTGTGCTAAGTCACTTCGGTCAAGTCTGACTCTTCGTGACCCTATGGACTGTAGGCCACCAGGCTCATACGTCCGTGGGATTCTCCAGGCAAGAATACTGGAGTGGGTTGACATGCCCTCCTCTAGGGGATCTCCCCAAGTCAAGGATCGAACCCATGTCTCTTACGTCTCTTGCACTGGCAGGCAGGTTCTTTAAGTACCATTAGTGCCACCTGGAAAGCCCAGAAATCAAGATATCTCACCACAAAATACAGATACCATTAGCTCATGAAAAAACAAAAAATTTGATAGCAGTGGCCTGAATTTCAGCCTAGCACCAAGGAGGTGGGACTGCAGTGGCTACTGCATTGACAGGGCAAGGACTCTGGTTTGGCTGTGGTCCTCACCGCCCCCTATGTGACTGCAGCTCTGCTGCCTTCATTCATTCTTCCTGCCTTGCCCTGGAGGCACGGAATCTATAATCTGCACTGGATTTTGCACCTGAAGTCAGACTTCACAGAGTCTGAATTCCATATGTGCCACCACTAGCTATGCAACTTGAGCTAATCACTCTAAGTCAGTTGCCTCATCTGTAAAATGAAGTGTACGTATTTACTTCATAGGATTGTCCCAGAAATTAGATGAGACAAGGTATGCAAAGCGTCTAGCACAATGCTTGGCACAGAGTAAGTCCTCATTAAATACTTGCTATTTTTATTGTGTGTGTGTTTGTTATTACTCTCATCACCATCACCATCCTTATTACGGCAAGGAAAACAACTAAAACATGCAGGAAATTCTAGGACCCATCCAGTTGTGAAAGACTCCTCCCCTGCACCACTCCTAGGCCGACAATTTTTCTCTTTTCTCTCCTGTTTTTATTTTATCAGTTCGGTTACTCAGTCGTGTCAGACTCTTTGCTACCACTGCAAAGACTGCAGCGTGCCAGGCTTCCCTGTCCATCACCACCAACTCCTGGAGTCTGTTCAAGCTCATGTCCATTGAGTCGGTGAGGCCATCCAACCATCTCATCCCCCGTCGACCCCTTCTCCTCCTGCCTTCAATCTTTCCCAGCATCAGGGTCTTTTCTAATGAGTCAGTTCTTCGCATCAGGTGGCCAAAGTATTGGCGCTTCAGCATCAGTTTTTCCAATGAATATTCAGGAGGATAATTTTGAGAGTTGACTTAGGAAAATCAGGTGGTCTTTTACCATCTGGCCAAACCCAGGCAACAAATTCCAGAACAGCAAGCATATTCAACCTGTAACCCCAGGGAGCAAATTAACAGTCTTAAATTGTTCTTAAACAGGGGAAAATACCGCATTTTAAAGGGCAATAAACCTAGCTCCTGAAATAGACTCCCAAGCTCTCTGCAAAATATCATCAGGCGACCCTGAGTTTAGAATGTGCAGCACATATGAGTCCTGTTGATATATCAGAACCACTCTGGGCCACTCACACTCCTTCCCCACAGCTGGATTATTGGGGGAAAAACTTTTCCAAGCTACAAAATGAACTTAGGGCTGTTACAGATAGGCAACTAGGAACCAGCAATTTCCCAAGTGAAAAGCCACCTAAGGAATTTGTTATGCAGATTCCAAGGCTTCACTGAAGAGTGTGATTCCCCATGTCCAGGGTTCCTTGCAGGAACCTACTTTTTTGGTTTTCTTTCCTTTTTTTTTTTTTTTTTTTCCTGGCTGATAAGCATGATTTTCAGAATCTCAGTTCCCTGACTAGGGATTGAGCCCAGGCCGTGGCAGTAAAAGCCTGGAATCCTAAGCACCAGGCCACCGGGGAACTCCAAGCAGGAAACTAGGTTTAACGAGCCGCCAGGTGAGCAAATCTGGGAGTGTGATGATTTACCAGTGTATGTCTACTCCACCATTTGATCCAGCAGTCACCACCCCCACATCCGCTCACCAACTGCTGCACTGCGCACAAAGCCACACATTCAAGGCTCCAAAAGAGACAAGCTGTGCACCCTCAGGCCCTCACACGGCAGCATCCCAGGCTCAGCCTGAGGACCAGAAAAGGCCCTAGAGGCTTAGTGTAAGTCACAGACTGAGCAGCAGCCCTCTTAACCCTGTTTAGTCTCCTGGCAGTGACTCCCCTCCAGTCAACCATAGCTCTCTCTCCACCATGGAGAGGCAGAATTAGCAAGAAAAGAATCCTTTCCTTCCAACACATTTCCACCTCATCAAAATGAGAACGTGCCCAGGGAATGGCATTTCTTCAATGCCTTCTCAATAGTCAGCTCTTCAAGAGTGCAGAAAGATCCCTCCATAAGCAGAAAAAGCCTTACCTCAGGGATTAAAAGACAATAAAAAACGTATACACTATTTGAGTTTTAGAAACTGCCTTCAGCATACTCTCTCCATTTTTAATCCCATAACATGGAATTTCCTCTTTCCTTCCCTCTCTCCAGAAATGTCTTGCTATATCACTGCCCTTGGAACAGTAACATTTGGCAAATACGGCTTTTCTGGCCAAACTGCAATTGGGCTGATACTTTCACTAGGCCTTGTCCTATATCTGATAAAGAGGGTGGTAGCCAACTTTTTAAAGAAACTCCCAATATCTGGGTATCATTCTCCTGAACCCCTCCTGCCAAACCACAAAAGCAGGAAGTACATCTCCACCTCATCTCAGAGGAGCTGGGCTCACCCTATGCCCACGTTCTCAAGGGAAATCCCCCTATTGGCACACTCAAGCCTCCCAGGTGGCGCAGTGTAAAGAATCCACCTGCCAGTGCAGAAGACACAAGAGATGCGGGTCCAATCCCTGGGTTGGGAAGATCCCCTTCGTAGGAAATGGCAACCCACTCCAGTATTCTTGGCTGGGAAATCCCATGGATAGAGGAGCCTCGTGGGCTACAGTCCATGGGGTCTGAGAGAGTTGGACACAGTTGAGCGACTGCGCACACACACATTGGCACACGCACAGCTGACAAACCCAGTCACAAAACAACACACAGAGACGTCCCTGGCGGTCCAGTGACCAACACTCCGCACTCTCAGTGCCGGGGGCCCAGGCTGGATCCCTGGTTGGAGAACTAGATCCCACATGCCGCAACAAAGACTGACGATCCCAAGGGCCACGGCCACAATCTGGTGCAGCCAAATAAAAAGAGAGAACACGTAATCTCTCCAGTTTCTTCACCCTTTGCTACCACCCACTTCTGACGCCACAGTAGTGAAATGGTAGAAATAATTTCCATTTGATGCTTTTTGTTTGGTTTTTCAGGCTCACAGTGTGAGAGGCTGAGGGATGCAAACCAACTGAAGAGTAACTCACAGCACTTCAGACTACCCTTTGCAAGGACGACCGAGACCTGAGACACACACTTCTGTCGCCATCCAAACAAGTTCAAAAGAGTCATCATTATAAAATGTATGCCAGGCAGATATGACCTTTGCCAGAACCCCAGCATTCCTGTAAAACAGATGGTTTATTAAGATATGCTGACTTTCCGGCTGGCCATCATTCTCGCCAGATTATCACCAGAGCAAGACAAATACAAAATGTGCCTTGGTAAGGTATGTTTGACGTTACTTACTCCTAAAAGCTTACCCAGGCAATCCACATTGCTACCAGGACTGTAAATATGTATTTTCTCCGGGGACAGAATCAAATGGGAATAGATAGGCAATTTATGTTTGAAAACAAAGGACTGACTTGGAAACAAGAAAAAAAGAAAGTCAGTGACACTGGCAAGTCCTAAGGGGCCCATCCAGGAAAATTCTTATCTTTCCAAAGATAAAAGTCATACACAATTCTTGGGTTACCATCAAAACCCAGACTGAAACCAATTTCCACTTCCCACCCCACCTCACCCTACTTACCCTAAGAAAAACACATTCTGGACTCCTGGCTTCCTGAACATGCCCTGCATTCAAAGTATCCACACTCTACCAGTCTTTCAGCTCCTGTTTTCTCCCTTCCTGGAGACATTCTTTCTTCTCTTCCCAACAAATACATCCTACTCATTCCTCCTGACCCACCTCTTTCTTCTGCTAAGATTGCCTCATGTCGTCCAGGCAAATTCAATCAGTTCTGCCTCTAAGCGTCACATCTTATTCACGGCATTTATTAAGCAATCATCAACCCTGCGTGTCTTCTTCTTTCTACTTTGTTCCTGCGAAAGCCTGGGAGGTGCACTGTAAAAGTTTTCCCCCAAATTGTATGCATCCACTACAACATTACTGCATGCCTGAGTTCAGCAGTGCCTTCCTAACTCATTACTGCACCGGATCCTAAGGACCCTAGATGGAGAAGGAGACCTCTTCCTCAACTATATCTCAACAGAACACCAGCCATGAAGATTAAGACTAGTTAAGACAAAAGTCAGCCCAAACGTTGAATCTGAAGATGCTTGAGAAATGCTGCTGCTAGAACAGGTTAGCAGCCTTCCTCAGAAAAATGGAGAAAACAGTTCAGGAAAGAAATGTCACTCAACACACACACATCTGAAAATCTTATGATAGCACTAACCAGGAGCCATAAGTGAAAAGATGCAAGAACATACCAGTAAGGTGAAACAAATCTTTCTTCTCAGATAAAACGGAAAGGGACACAAAACACAAACAAATAGGACTTCCCTAGCGGTCCAGTGGTTAAGAATCTACCTGCCAACGCAGGGGACATGGGTTTAATCTCTAGAACCTGAGAAGATTCTTCATGCCGAGGGGCAACTGAACATATGCACCGCAACTATTGAAGCCCCAAAGCCCTAGAGCCTACTCTTTGCAACAAGAGAAGCCACTTCAATAAGAAGCCACCAGGCTGCAACCAGGGAGTAGCCCCCAAGCCACAAGTGTAGAAAAAGCCCAAATGTAGCCAGGAAGACCCTGTGCAGCCATAAATTAATGAATATTTTAAAACAATAAAAACAAACAAAAAGAAAACAAAAACTGAAGGCAAGGAGAGGAAGGAAGAGGCTTAAAACATCTAAAACTTTTAATAAAAGTCCCTAAAAAAGGAATTATGCTTTGTTTTCTTCTCATAATCCCTCAACTATCATGGTGACTTCACCTAGCACACAGTAAACAATAAGTGTTCATCAAAGGAGGGACCTGAAAACCCAGCCATGATGGACTTCTTTACCCAGGGATGAAATTATCATTTGGGGGGAGAATAGAGAAAAGAGGAGAGTGAAAAAGTTGGCTTAAAGCTCAACATTCAGAAAATGAAGATCATGGCATCTGGTCCCATCACTTCATGGGAAATAGAGGGGGAAACAGTGGAAACAGTGGCAGACTTTATTTTGGGGGGCTCCAAAATCACTGCAGATGGTGACTGCAGCCATGAAATGAAAAGACGCTTACTCCTTGGAAGGAAAGTTATGACCAACCCAGATAGCATATTGAAAAGCATAGACATTACTTTGCCAACAAATGTCCGTCTAGTCAAGGCTATGGTTTTTCCAGTGGTCATGTATGGATGTGAGAGTTGGACTGTGAAGAAAGTTGAGCGCCGAAGAATTGATGCTTTTGAAGTGTGGTGTTGGAGAAGACTCTTGAGAGTTTCTTGGACTGCTAGGAGGTCCAACCAGTCCATTCTAAAGGAGATCAGCCCTGGGTGTTCTTTGGAAGGACTGATGCTAAAGCTGAAACTCCAGTACTTTGGCCACCTCATGCGAAGAGCTGACTTATTGGAAAAGACCCTGATGCTGGGAGGGATTGGGGGCAGGAGGAAAAGGAGACCACAGAGGATGAGATGGTTGGATGGCATCACCAACTCAATGGACATGAGTTTGAGTGAACTCCGGGAGATGGTGATGGACAGGGAGGCCTGGCGTGCTGCGATTCATGGGGTCACAAAGAGTCGGACACGACTGAGTGACTGAACTGAACTGAACTGATGTCATGTAGAAATGTTAAGAGAGATTTCGACCCAATGAAAAGATGACTCCAGCATATCCAAGACAGTAGCCTCTATTCGCCAGGACTAATAAAAGATGTCCCAGCCAGATTCAGGACAATCTCCTTTAGAAGTTGGTAAATTATTTCCCAGAATAACAATATTTTATTTCACTTCTTTGTTCATGTGCTGTGCTTAGTCACTCAGTCACGACTGCTCCGTGTGACCCCATGGACTGCAGCCAAGCTCCTCTGTCCATGGAATTCTCCAGGCAAGAATACTAGAGTGGGTTGCCATGCCCACTCCAGTATTCTTCCCAACTCAGGGAGGGAACCCAGGTCTCCCGCATTGCAGGCGCATTCTTTACCATCTGAGCCACCAGGGAAGCCCTTTGTTCATAAAAGTCATTAAATAGAGTAAATGTTGTATTACAAGACCTATTCCAAATATAAGTTCTTTTGTCTAGAACACTACTCTTCTCCATTATCCATTATTATAGATGATGAATTTTAAGTTCCTTCTTTAGAGGATTTTATTATAAGTGTTGCATATATTATAAGTCTCTTTGCTTTCTTCTTTTCTCTCCCTGCCTCCAGTTCTCTTTTCATTTCTTTCACAAAGAATAAAAAGCAGGAGATAATGATAAGTAATTTATTCATACAGAGAGGATGAAGCTTCAAAAATAGATTCCTATGGTTTCTCTTGAGTTCCTGGCTCAAGAGACAGCATCTAAATCAACTAAAATCCCACTGGATACAAGGATCAGCTGGATCCAAGTGGGGGAAAAATATAAAGAAATGATAGAGTTGTCTGTTACCTGCTCTACCTCTAAAGACAACACTTTGCTTTCTATTTTAAGTTAGAATCAACTATATTGAATAAAGAGGAAAAATGGAAAAGCTAAACTACAAACAACAACAAAAAACACAAATGGTAACCTGATGAAAATGTCCTAAAAATGCCTGGCCTATATTCTATTTCATATTCCAGAAATGGTTGCTGCAAACTACTCCCCCCCTAAATGAAAAAAACAAAAAAAAATCACAACCTAGAGGGGTGGGATGGTGTGGGAGGTGGGAGGGAGGTTCATGAGGGAGGGGACATATGTATACCTATGACTGATTCATGTTGATGTATATCAGAAACCAACACAATATTGTAAAGCAATTATCATCCAATTAAAAATAAATTTAAAAAAAAAATCTCTCAAGAAGCAAGTGGGAAGCGTGTTCCGAGAGCAGCATCAATTGCATTCCTGTACCAGGTTCTTACCATTCTAGTCAAGTTAGCTGATTCTGGTCTATTCTCCATCCCCACTCCAGCTAGGAGCACCTTCCTCATTTTCATAGTCCCTGCACCATACCCACAACACAGTCAGTCCTCAATGTTTGCTGGTCCATAAAATACTGAAGTAACTGCCAAATATTCATTAATATATTCCAGAGTCAGTTTGAAAAAAGAAATGTCCAAAAACTGGCAAAATCTTATTCCAGATACCAAAGCACTCTTATTTGTCTAACAGGCTAACACTAAATTGTTCTAATTTACTCATTATATCTATCCTGCCTAGACTTCTGCTGGGTGAGAGAAATGCTTGTCTCAACTGTTTTTCCAGTAGCATATAAAATGAAGGTTCTTTCACATTCATTTGGATTATTAATATTCAAAAAGGGTTGAACCCTCCCACCTCATGAAATCTTTTGAGATAAAGAAAGCAGAGCTGTCAGGTATGGATTACAGCCTTGCCCATCATTTGGCGACACTGCCATGACAAAATGTGAACAGGCCACAAGAAAGACAAGGAGGATGCATCTATGACCCCAGAGTTCACTATGTGATCGGCCTTCTGGGTAGAAAATGTTAGGGACTGCTTATCTAGAGGCACTGTCCACTTCCCTTTTCTGAATAATCTACAAGTACATCCAAACAATTTTTTTTAAATACAATAACATTAAATGATAGAACTTAGAAGAGATCTGGGGACTTCCCTGGTGGTCGAGTGGTTAAGAATCCACCTGCCAATGCAGTGAACACAGCTTCAGTTCCTGCTCTGGGAAGATTCCACATGCCGCAGGGCAACTAAGCTCAGGCGCTCTGCAACAAGGGAAGCCACCGCAATGAGAGGCCCGCACGCTGCAACGAGGGAGATGCCCCCGAGCTGCAGCTAGAGGAAGCCTGAGTGCGGCAAGGAAGACCCAGCACAGCCAAAAATCAATGGATTTTTTTCCAAAAGAAGGTATTTGAATGTTTTTGCTTTCAATCAGGCTGTAATAAGCAATGAAATCAAGTCATCAACCCCAGCGCCACAGAAAATGCAGAATACCCTAGGAACAAAGACAGACAGACTTGGGGCAGAGAAGGTTAAAAAAAAAAAAAAATTGAGGACTTTTGCAAAAGAGAATTCAACTACTTCAAGATGTCTGGAACCTTAAAAGCAAACTGTCAAGTAGTTCAGCAGCAGGTGGGGACAGAATGGGTATAACTGCATTCTTCATCAAATTCACCCATGACCAATGCACCAGAGACTCTGACGGCCATCATTCCACAGCAGGAACAGAAGGGCAGGCTAAATGTAGTCAGTCTGAAGACCCCCGTCCCCTCCCCACTTTTACTGTTCTGCATGCCTCATATACTTTCCTCCATCACTTTGACTTGTTGAGTTTATTGGGATCAGTCTTGTGATTAAGAGCCTTGTAAATAAATACAAAACATTTCACCAGTTCACTCAAATGTTTTACTGCCTGACCTCCTGCTTGGAGGTTACACATGGAGCCGATGAAAAGAATGTCATAAGCATTCTTTTCTACCCACCTGGACTAAACTGTTATTTACCCCAGGCCAGTATCCCCTTAAAGGGGCTCTTCCTTGCTTTATATTACACAAGGGAAAAATAAAACAGATTCACAGTGGCTGCTGGGTCCACATTCCATTTCACAGAGGGAATTTTAGGGAAAGAGAGTCATTTGTTTTCCTAAGTAGAGAATAAAATTTATCTTTGCAAGTAGCAGTTTAAAGAAAAAGAGAGACATAAATGCATGTTTGTTTCAAGTTTTGGTGAAAAGGCATCAATTAGTACGTGGTCCATGAGACATATGACATGTTGTTGCTGCTGCTGCTGCTGCTGCTAAGTCGCTTCAGTCGTGTTCGACTCTGTGCGACCCCATAGATGGCAGCCCACCAGGCTCCCCCGTCCCTGGGATTCTCCAGGCAAGAACACTGGAGTGGGTTGCCATTTCCTTCTCCAATGCATGAAAGTGAAAAGTGAAAGTGAAGTCGCTTAGTCGTGTCCCACTCTTAGCGACCCCATGGACAGCAGCCCACCAGGCTCTTCTGTCCATGGGATTTTCCAGGCAAGAGTACTGGAGTGGGGTGCCATTGCCTTCTCTGATACGACATGTTAACAGAGTAAATAAAAAGACTTTTCATATAAATGCATATACATGTATATTCCTTTCATAAAGTATTTGATAGTCCCTTAATCAGTGGCAAAAAGAACTTAGCTACCTATTCTGGCCCAGGTTATACAAAAGAAATTCCTACAAAACAACTAACACAATTAAAATTGTCACGTAAGAAAAGCATATACAAGTACTAAATTGAGGACAGCATAAATAAATATAAACAAGAAAAAACTAAAGGACTTCAATAAAAAATGTATCCAAAGAGGTAACATAAACAGTTAGGAATATGGGCAATATTGACCCCCTAATTATGTTCCCCTAGTTGTTTGTCAAAGGCACCTAAAACCACCATGTTTCACAATATTTTCACTTTGTTTTTATTTAATTTACAAGAAAACATAAATCAGAAACTTCTTAAATCATTTTTTCACAACTATGAGTGATTTCATATCAGTATTATGGCAACTGAAATGTTCAAAAGTAGTTGTTATTAAATACACAATTGCCAAATGGGTTGCAGAGTCTGTGATAACAATCTCTGCCAAGGCAAGCTTTAAATAGTCAGTGTGCATGCTCAGTTGCGTCCAACTCTTTACAACCCCATGGACTGTAGGATGCCAGGCTCCTCTGTCCATGGAACTTCCTAGGCAAGAATACTGGATTGGGTTGCCATTTCCTCCTCCAGGGGATCTTCCCAACCCAGGGATCGAACCCACATTTCTCATGTTTCCTTCATTGCAGGCAGATTCTTTAGCACTGCGCCACCTGGCCTCCTTTTCAAAAAGGATAACTTGCAAAAGAGTCAGCCAATTCCAGAGACTCGATTCTCTATGTTCAGAAGAGGAACAAGCAAACATCCCAAATCAGTAGAATGTAAGAATGCATGTGCTTCATGGTTTATATCAGATTCTGAAACAAACTTGCTTTCCTAATTACATTTGGCTCAAACCAGCATAAAAAAGAGCTAACATTCCATGAGTCTAAACCAAATGGTGCTAAATGGAAGAGGTTGCCTACGATTGGGAACACATGTACACCCGTGGTGGATTCATATTGATGTATGGCAAAACCAATACAATATTGTAAAGTAGTAATAATAATAGTAATAAAATAAAAATCATAAAAAAAAGAAGTACAGTTAGCAGACTTCAGGCTATTTTAAATAAAGGACATTGGAAAGTATAAATGAAGACCACCAGAAGAAAAAAATAGCAAGAACGTTGTAAAAAAAAAAAAAAAAAAACCTGCACTTGTAAACAAAAGATCACCAGTTGTGAAAATAAATGCCATGGCATTTTTAATGATTTAACGTGCAACTTAATGCTTAATACTTAATAATTGCCAGTGATATCAATTACATTTAAAATACTGGCAAGATAAGACAAAAGGAAAAAGCAGCCACCACTAGACCAGTCAGTTCAGTTCAGTTCAGTCACTCAGTCATGTGACTCTTTGCGACCCCATGAACCACAGCATGCCAGGTCTCCCTGTGCATCACCAACTCCTGGAGTTTACCCAAACTCATGTCCATTGAGTTGGTGATGCCATCCAACCATCTCATCCTCTGTCGTTCCCTTCTCCTCTTGCCCTCAATCTCTCCCAGCATCAGGGTCTTTTCAAATGAGTCAGCTCTTCGCATCATGTGGCCAAAGTACTGGAGTTTCAGCTTCAACATCAGTCCTTCCAATGAATACCCAGGACTGATCTCCTTTAGGATGGACTGGTTGGATCTCCTTGCAGTCCATGGGACTCTCAAGAGTCTTCTCCAACACCACAGTTCAAAAGCATCAATTCTTCAGTGCTCAGCTTTCTTTATAGTCCAACTCTCACATCCATCTAGACCAGTTAAGCAGCAGGGAAATACCAGCATAAGGTTTTTTTTTATTACAATAGTGGTTAGGAGTTAATTGCCAAAATAATGAAAATTATTCTGACTTGACTCCATCGTACTTCTGAGGCATCTAAGCATACAGGAGACTAATATGTTATTAATTCTTGAATGATCCTGATTTTTTCACAGTGCAGGATCTATAGGGACAGGCATGACCCAACTTTACAGAGGGCAGTGACCTTGGACCCTGTAAGCAAAGGCCAACATAATCGCTCATCAAAGCACATCTGCCTGCCCCTCTCCTATCTTCCCATTTTCCTTGTACATCCCTTATGGGTAGTCTTTCCTAATGAGGAGTGAACCCAGAGTAATAACTTTAACTGGCTTCATGGATTTGACAGCTGGGGGCTCTGAAGGCAGTTTCTATGAAGGTACCCAGGGGTAAGGGCGCCTAGGGGTCCAGCAGCAATCCCCAGGCAGCTGCCCCCAAGAGCACCACTGTGAAGTCCAGAGTCCTTCCTCCTGTAGCAACTGACTCCTGTTACTGGGCAAAGACACAGGAGTCACCTTTTGCACTAAAATAGTATTTAAAAGATGAGCTTCTTCTATAATACACAACACAAGAAACTTTTTCTCCAGGGAGCTGAGAACTTAGGATCAATTTTAACATCTTTCTATAGGAAAATCAATTCCTGGTTCTGGGCTAATCGATTTACACATGAACTTTCGGAATCAATTCTTGATAAAATGGGCTTAGAAGTTGAAATAGGATGCATGTTTCAAAGCAGTAAAAGTGAAAGAATTGCAATTTGCATCAATAAACAAAACTCTGTGTGTGTGTGATGAAAAAAAAAAATACTCTGATTACATTAAAATCCAATCACTTAAAGTGGAAAGTAAACAACACAGATGTGCTTTTAAAAATATGAAAGGACTGAAAACAAAATAGGGAGAAAAGATCACATATATACTATGAACTCTATTTTTTCAGACTACTCTTACCCAGCAACTTCTATACGTCAGTTTTGGCTCTCCGTGTGGAAATCACTGGCCCACCTCCCCATCTTGTCTTGTCTCTCTTATCCAGCACCTACTGCTTTCTAGACTAGATTTCCAGCCTGGAATTTGAAACACCCTGAATGTCTTAAAGTATTTCAAAATAAGTGATGAAATTCTGAAAACAAATCAATGTAATAAGTGTATGCTATAAGGAAATCTACCCTGGAGGGCATCAGGAAACCTAAAACCCTCGGAGACGATGTTGCAACTCCCGAAAGAAGACAACTCACAGCTCAGTTCAGTTCAGTTCAGTCGTTCAGTCATGTCCGACCCTTTGCGACCCCATGAATCGCAGCACGCCAGGCCTCCCTGTCCATCACCATCTCCCGGAGTTCACTCAAACTCACGTCCATCGAGTCAGTGATGCCATCCAACCATCTCATCCTCTGTCGTCCCCTTCTCCTCCTGCCCCCAATCCCTCCCAGCAACAGAGTCTTTTCCAATAAGTCAACTCTTCGCATGAGGTGGCCAAAGTACTGGAGTTTCAGCTTCAGCATCAGTCCTTCCAGTGAACACCCAGGACTGATCTCCTTTAGGATGGACCGGCTGGATCTCCTTGCAGTCCAAGGGACTCTCAAAAGTCTTCTCCAACACCACAGTTCAAAAGCGTCACAGCTCAGGAGATGCCAAACAGGCACATATGTAACATACAGCAACCCACAAACACTCTAAGACCTACATGGTAACAACGGTCAGCACTAATCTCCAAGATTTGGAATCCTTTTCCACAATACAAAGACACTTCTGCTAAATTCTACTCATCCTTTTACCCCCCTGATTTCCAAGCTTTGACAGGAAAATACCTAATGCTATCTAAAATGACCTCAATGACCAGGGTGAAACTCTGACAATATATTCAAACAAAATTAGTATCGATCTAAATAAAAGGAATAAGTTCATATATAGCATACAGGATAACCCCATTTTTTAATGGGAAGGGTCAAAGATAAATGCCACAGATTCATTCAAATAAAATTAACCATCACTGCAAAAAAGTTTAACATTTAAATATGCTAGTTGAATCTTTTCCTGGACAAAAATAAAAGAGGCAACTAGTAGTTTCTTCTGAGAAGAGCAATAGCAGAGCTCTCCTTTGCTCTGACCACAAACTCAACCACAGTTAAAACAAAAAGGTTTCCAGAACTATTGAATTTTCAGAGAAGTGTGAAACCAGGAACCTGAGAAATCATGCTCTACTAGATCAACAAACTCATGATGAAGACAAAGAAACTGAGTCAAGAGGGGCCAAGAAACTTGCCTAAAACCAAAATGGCTAATCAGTGGCAGAAGTAGGACTCAGGTTTCTTAAATTGCACAGGAAAGCAATTTCAGACCACATGGGTGATGATGGGGGATGAGTGGAGAGTCTGCAAAAATTCAAACTGGACTTAGCCCATTACACATCTGCCCAGCGTAGTTTCATCGTACACGACCTAAGGACTCTCATGTAACAAGCTAGTCACTTCATAATAGTGCTGCCTTTTTAAGGGGTAGTAGCTTTTTTAGACATATGTGTGATCAAAGTGATTAAAATCAAGCTGAGTGTACACATACCAACAGCAGCTCAAATATCATGCAATGAAGTCATTATTTCGTTTTCTAGGTTAAATAGTAATCTATGAGAAAATATCATTTTAATGTATTCAGTCACCAGCAAAATATGCACAATGAGGAGACTACCCTGAGAGTCTGTTTAGTAACAACTCAAGGTAGGTACCCAGTCACTGCTGCTGCTAAGTCGCTTCAGTAGTGTCCGACTCTGTGCGACTGCATAGACGGCAGCCCACCAGGCTCCCCCGTCCCTGGGATTCTCCAGGCAAGAACACTGGAGTGGGTTGCCATTTCCTTCTCCAATGCATGAAAGTGAAAAGTCAAAGTGAAGTCACTCAGTCGTGTCCGACTCTTAGCGACCCAAGGGACTACAGCCCATCAGGCTCCTCCACCCCTGGGATTTTCCAGGCAAGAGTATGGAGTGGGGTGCCATTGCCTTCTCCACCCAGACACTAGAAAGATACATATCATTTGAGAGAGACAGAACTAACTTGAGTAGAAAAGCAATTCTTTGAGCACAGCTCCCAGGAACAAAGATATTCAAGGTCTTAACCCAGTCTTGACTGGCCCAGACACAGCAGAGAAGACTGGGCTTTTTGACTGGCAAGATATCTGAAAATCTAGAGGGTCTTGTTTGCTTGTTGTTTTATATTAAACCTGGGATGTGTGGAAGAAATGATAGATGAAAGAAGGGACAGAACAGGAGGGGAGAATAGAAAATCAGAAGAAAGTAATGAAGAATTAAAGAGCCAGAGATACAAGCCAGGAAAGGCAAAAAAAAAAAAAAGGTGTATATTATCCAAGAGGGCAGTAGGAAAGCCCTCATGCCTTCATGGGGGAAAACCCTGATCAAGACATAAGACTCAGATCACATGTCCCAGGATATCTGGAAATTTCTGTCCAAATGCCAACAGAGGCTGTCTACGGATCAAGTCTGGTCTTTGACTTTGCCGGTTAAGGAACTTGATTTTGAGTTCAACCAGAAATGACCAATGCCAATTGAGAAATTATACTGAGAAGCTAAACTTTCAAAGGGACTCTGCTCACTCTCAACTCAAAAGGACTAATGGGTTTTGGCAAATCCATTTAGGACTCAAAAATTTACAATGAAGAGAAATAGATCATTCTACCTATTGCTATAAAACAAGCAGAGTCTGTTACCTGCACTGATTCTCATGCTACCTGTCCAGAATGACCCTTAAACATTACTGTAATAATACTTTTAACTCTTCTTTTTTAACATTTCCTTTCATCAACTAAAAACTCCTACTGGCATAACAATATTTCCTTCTAGCAGGCACATCCGAGAGTCTGAATACTCACGTAGTTTGAAAATGGACCTGATTTCATAGTAGCACAGAAATGCATGCTAAGATATGCTTAGCCAATCACAATCAACCCAACAGAAAATTCTAAAAAGTAGTTGGGGAATACAGTTAAGCAGATCCTGAAGTCTTTCAGACAAATGCTGTGTGGATTTTTTTTTAACATTTTTTTTCTCTTCATTGCTTCCCCCACAAAAAAAAATCTATAAACAACATTTTAAAAAATCAATAAAGTACACATAAAGATGAATGGTCAGGGAACTAAGGTCTTCCAAGCCACTCGGCATGGCCAAAAATAAAAGAAAAAGAATTGAAGTATGGTTGTTTTTTAAAATGGAACTTCAGTGTGATACCCACAAGCATAGAAGTCGTGGATGGCGGATTCTAAGCTGTAAGTCAAGGATACCTGATCACTGGCGAAGTACGTGCTTGTGAGACCAAGGTCCTCGAAGCACCAAGGGGAAGATGACAGGTCACTCACAAGGTAGCCACCGCCCAGAATGCAACTGAATTTGACAACTGAGCACGCCAGTGCAACAGAATGTGTTGCCTATGTTTCTTTGGGGAGCCTGGAGCAAGAAGACGGGAGGGAAATTAACATGGTTTTTGCCACTGCCCTCCTTACCAACTGCTTCAGGCACCTTGTGGATATCAACAAATAGGTACTAAGTACTACATGACCAACAATGGGAGAGAAGAACCCCAAGTCTGTGTTATGTCTAAAAAGCACTGAACACTCAACGCTGGTGAAAGACACAGTCAATTGGATGCAGGTATATTAAAACTGTCTAGTAGTCACAGGTCTTCCTAGGTAAACGACCACAACATTGCGCCTGACAATCACCCATCGGGTTAAGCCATGAGACCAAGTTCATTTGGGCTGTTAGAACAAAATACCACAGACTGGGTGGTTTACAAACAAGAAAAATTTACTGCTCACAGTTCTGGTGAATGGAATTCTGAGATTAGGGTGTCATCACGATTGGGTGAGGGCCCTCTTCCAAGCTGCAGACTTCTTATTGTATCCTTACAGGGCAGAAGAGGCTAGGGAACTGTGTGGAGTTTCTTTAATAAGGGCGCTAATCTCTTTAATAAGGGCTCTACCCTCACAACCTAAGCATTTTAAAGTTCACTTCTAAAAGCATCACCTCTGGGGGTTAGGATTTCAGCATATGAATCTTAGGGGGACACATTCAGTGCACAGCACTATATAAGTGGATTCCACTTTTAAGCCAACACACAGGCTAAGAAGGAAGGAAAACAGAAGAGAAAGGAAGACGTTCTGAGGAGTGAACAGGATAACACTAACTAATTTGGGGCAACACTGTACAGAGACCCATAAGTGGGACCATCAGTCCTAGACCTAAAAGCTATATTTACATATATTTTACACCCTTGGGCTTTCCTGGTGGCTCAGACCATAAAGGATCTGCCCGCAATGCAGGAGAGCTGGGTTCAATCCCGGGGAAGATCCCCTGCAGAAGGGAATGGCTACCCACTCCTATATTCTTGCCTAGAGAATCCCCAGAGTAGCGTAGCAGACTACAGTCCATGGGGTCGCAAAGAGTCGGACATGACTGAGGGACTAACACTTTCACTTTCACCTTTACACCCTTAGCCTCAACTCTGAAATACAGAAATCAGAACAGAGGAACACACTGCAAAGATAAGCACTTCTTTTGTCTTTAAAATTATTAGCAGCTTAAGAAAACATTTACAGTGAGCACAACAACCTTTGAGAAAAGTTCAGCAATAACCTTCTGCTTATAAATTCAACATAGATATATCACCACTCAATATAAAACAAGTATCCTATTTAACAACACTGATTTTTAAAAGCTCCTCTTCTGTGATTACTTGGTTTACTCTGTATTAATGAAAAACATCCTCATTCTCCTTACTTTGAGCCTTAGAATCCAATTTTCCCAAAAGATTTAATTACCAAATCAAAACTTCATAAAGCAAGGGTCCTTATCTTCCAAAGAAATTTGTACCAAATTTCAAGACGACCTATACAAAATGAACTTAAGTTGAAATAGGAAACCATCTCAGGAACAAAAACCCGAAGACTTTCATGGCAAATCTATTGAAATTAATATTTCTTCAACATTAATCTGAGTCTTACTATTCACAGTAATAACTCACACTTTTAACATTCTGCAATCAGCATCGATTGTTACTGTTCAGATAAACTCTGGTTCACACACTGATGTCTGGCTCACACATACACTTGTTTCCCACTGAACTGTAATATTTCTTGCAAGCTTGACCAGGCCATCTCTCTCGAAAATGAATTTCTCAGGTCTGAGGATTTTTAACATTCCTCTGCTAAATGAGGTGGGAGGCATTTGCACTTCAATGGTAGTTGCAAAATCAAACCTATCATCCCCAAATTCCAGCACACCATTTCCCATCCAAACATGAACACACACACACACACACACACACACACACACACACACACCTGCTTATTCTGCCTATGCACTCTGGATTGAGTGGCCTAAAGATTTCTCTTATCTGTCTGGCAACTCTTGTTTCCTTGGTCGTGAGATCTCAGATGTTACATGAGGAAGTATAACCAAGGACACTGATGGGCATGTCTAGATACTACTATCTCTAAGCAGAAACCAAAGACAAGCACAAGCATAGCAGCAGGCAACAGGACACTTGTAAAGTAAGCCAAGAGAGAGGACGCAGTTGGTAATAAAGCGTTTCAGTTTACAGCTTGAGGGGGGAACTGTAGGAAAGACTGGTTCTTAAGTTTCAATTGGTATTTTCTGCTATAAAAACCATACGGCCATGAGGAATCTGAATGCTGTGGAATTAAATCCATCCAATGTTAGGCAATAGAACAATAAACAAATCTCCTCTCCTAAGACTAAGATATGCAGCAAAAGTCGGCAATTTGAGTAGGTTCAGCCATTTACCTAGTTCCACAGTAATAATTACTGATTTGCTTTGGATAAAAGTTATCAAACCTCAAATCAAATATATGCTTTCTTTCTACCTTTTTCATCATTTTGTTTCACTGCAAGAATAAAGGTGTATTTAAGAAACAGTGTATTGAGAAAAACAGAAGACACAAATGAGTATTTACTTACAATGACCTTCAGAAACCAGGAAAGGAAATTACAAGTGGCCCTGGTTTTATTCAATTTAATAGAAAAGAAAACACAATTTGTTCTAAACATTTTGTTTTAAAATACCATCCTTGATAATTACAAAAATTAAGTGATAAGCAATGATGAAAACTGCATACTTAAATATTGATGATGCTGCTATAAACTGATAGCCTTTGTAAAGAACAATCTGGCCACATGTAACAAGATCTACAAGCAATCCATGCCCTCTGACCCAGATAGCCTACTTCGGAAACTGTATTCTAAGAAAATACTCTGCAGATAAATAAATGCAATTTGTTCAACAATGTTGACTGCAATGCTATTTATAACTGTTAACACTGAAAACAATCCAAATACCAAACCATAAGAGAACAGTTAAGTCAATGATGGTATAAAAGACGAGATTATTGATTCCAACTCTTTGCTCCCTTCCTATAATGTATCCCATCCATATCCCTGTGACTTGCCTGGGAATCAGGCCAGTGTTGGTCTCCAACTCACTGGCCTGCGGCTTGGCCATGGGATATACTTTGGCCAATGAGACGTGAGCAGGCAGCATTACTTGCCACCTCCATGCTCAGGAGCTCAGTCACATCCAACTCTTTGCGGTCCCATGGACTGTAGCCTGACAGGCTCCTCTATGGAATTTCCCAGGCAAGAATACTGGAGCAGGTTGCCATGTCCGCCTCCAGGAGATCTTCCCAACCCAGGGATGGAACTCGGGTCTCTCACATCTCTTGCACCGTCAGGCAAGTTCTTTCTCACTAGTGCCACCTGGGAAGCCCTGCCACCTCCATTCAGCAGCTGTAAATGAGGCTGCACACCTCTCACATTATTCCTGCCCTCAGTCATGAGAACAGCATGCCCCAGATGGGGGCTGACCTTTAGCCTCGGTCCCAGATATGAAGACATGTGGAGTGGTACCAAGGCCCCGTCAAGCCACCAGGAGCCACAGCACACCGCAGCACTCACATCACACAGACAGGGAATAAATGTTGTCATAAGCCACTGAGATGCTAGAACCTCTTTTGTTACCATATCAAAAACTAATACAACAGTCATGAAAATATGGCAAGGTATAGAGTAGCTGATATAGGAAAACATATTTGAGAAATGTTTGTGAGAAAATAGAAGATGAAACTAAAAGGCATTTACCAAAGACATTTATATAAAATAAGGCAAGCCAACAAGCACCAGAAATTAACTTAGAATGATGTAACAAGTTTATGATTATTTTTATCGATAAAGCAGGTCCTTATATATCTTTAATTCCCTTTTAAATGCTACCTTTATATCAACATAGGGCTTCCCTGGTAGCTCGGCTGGTAATGAATCCACCTGCAATGCAGGAGACTCTGGTTTGATTCCTGGGTAGAGAAGATCCACTGGAGAAGGCGTAGGCTACCCATTCTAATATACTTGGGCTTCCCTGGTGGCTCAGACACAAAGAGTCGGACATGACTGAGCGACTTTCACTTATATAATATATATATATATATATATATATATATATATATACAGATCATAATTATAACAGAAGTAATTCTATCCAACACACTTTTTTCTGCATTAAATGATATAAAGATTAGTGAACAATTAGGCTAAAAAGTGAATCTAGTGTGAAAGGTTAATTGGTTTTAGAAAGCAAGAATTCAGGGTTGATTAAATTCTTTTGTCAGACTACAAGGAAGGGAATTGTCAAAAAACAAAACAAAAAACAGACAAAAGCAAGAGTTATTTTCAGGGATGATCCACTTTCTAGTCATCAAACACTGTGCAAAAGCAAGATCTGAAAAGACATCACTTACCCAGAAAATAAGTTGTGCTGCCTCCAAATTTATTTATGACCTGTTTGAAATTCCACTACGTTTGTATGATTCAAGAATCATGTTTATTAGAACAAGTACTGTTACTCACAGAAATTTATCAAACAAATTCAGCAGTTAAGTTTTAAAACCTGTTAATGTGGGGCTTCCCTGGTGGTCTACGGGTTAAGACTTTGCCTCGCAGTGCTAGGGGCTGGGGTTTGAACCCTGGTCAGGGAGTTAAGATCCCACATGCCTCAGGGCCAAAAACCCGAAATATATAAAACAAGCAATGTTGTAACAAATTCAGGAAAGACTTTCAAAAAAACTGTTAATGTGAAGATTCTCACTATATTCTTTCATGAGATAGCAAGAAATATAAATATTTTCAACAATAAAAAAAGGAACTCACAGTATGTCAATTATATGCAGATATATAACATTCATTATTAAGACAGTAAGAAAGATGAAAAACATGCATATTTGCAAGGGCATTTATATAAAACTACAAAAATATGTTTACATAAGAACAAAGGCTAAAAAATTAAATAGATTTGTAAAATACACTTTTACCAATTTTTGAAAAGTATTATAGCTATACTAAGGAAAAAGATCTAATAATTATATTTACAAAATCTGTACTTGCTATGAGATACATCAATATCTCTCAGTTAAAAGCAATCTGAAGCACACTTAAAAGTTTCTAAAATCAACTTCTGGTAAATACCTTTCTAATTAAGACAACCCTGGATTAGTAAAGAGAGCAAACTAAGCATAACTTCACCATTTCTTGATAACTTGATGCCATCAATGGTTGTACTGCATTCCCTAACTCAAAGATGACCGCAGCCAGGGCTGCAGAGAGGAATGTGTGTCCTTCCTAGGCACTGAATGAATCAAGGAACTGTTACTGATTGATTCCAGGTAATGTTTTCTCTTTTGCCTTTGAGAGGCAGTGATGCAGAAGGGTTACAAGTACACGTGCTGGATTCATGCCCGGATTTGACACTGAGTTCCATCATTTATGTACTTGAATTTGCATGCCAATGGTGTTACACAGTAAACTAGTATTTACTGTGCATTTACACAGTATACTAGTATTTACTAGTATTTAGTGTAGGATCTTGTGCCTTAGCCATTTTAAGCCTGAGGTTTCTCATCTATAAAATAAGCCAGTGAGAGCACTTATTTCACAGAGTTGTTATAAGGATAGAAAAGATACTCTGTGCTTGACAAGTACTTGCTCGTGGTAAGTAGTAAACAAATGCCAGCTAATATTAGCCTCTCTCTGCCGGTCATCCTAAGGCACCATCAAGTTTGCTTTTCACCATCACCAAAAACTATTTCTAATTTTCATCTGCATCCACTGTTCCCTCAGTCCTGAGGCATCACTCAGGGGTTAGGTTTCCCAAGCTTAGTTGGATAACCATCTGTACCAGTCCTGTCCTCAAGGATTCATTATGTCCTCAAAACATAATGTGGACCACAAATGCAAGCCGCATAGGTCATTTAAAATTTACCAGTAGTCACATTTAAAGAGCAAAACAGAACACAAGATATTAATTTTAATAACAGATTGTATTCAACTCAGTAGATCTGAAATTTCAAGAAGTAATCAATTTTTTAAAATTACAATGAAATACGTAACATTGTTTTTTGTTGTTGTACTAATTCTGCAATAATCTGGCGTGTACTTAACACAGCACATCGCAACTCAAACTAGTCACATTTCAAATGCCATCTGGTCTCATGTGCCTAGTGGCTACCTGAATGGTTGCTGAGTCTTTTAAAGATTAAGACCTCAGAAAAACATCCCCACCTTCAAAAACATCAAAATACATTTATTAAACAAATGGATGAAAGGAAAGAAAGAGGAAGGCAGGAAGAACAGATGTCCCTGACCTCCTAGGGTTGCAGTTCAGCACTTGGGCTGTGGAATGAGCTCAAATCCACTTCTTCCACTTGGTAGTTGTGATTCGTTAGCTAATAACCTCTTTTATATGTCTCAAAGATAAACTATAGATAAAAATAACTTCTCTTTCATAAGATTGTTATGAATTGAAAGGTTGTAGAGGAAAAGGGGTTTCCACACAGAAAGTTCCACTTCGTAAAAGGTCAGGAATGAAAGTGGGGAAAACTGAAGGAAATAATGAGCAAATTAGCTAGAGATAATAAAAAGGCCATGGAAGAGAAAAACTGGTCATGTGATAGTCACAGCATCTGTGTTAAATGCCCAGTTACACAAAACAACTGCCACACTGGCAGCTATTAATAAAATAATTGCAGTGACATTTCTACAGCCCTCAACGGTTTATACCTCCTAAGCCAGACTGCTTTCTTTAGGCAAAATGATAAGGGCTGGGAGTGGGGGAAATGGCTGGCTGCCAAAATTTAGAGAATCAAGATTTTTTGGTAGTGTATATATTAATCACAGCTTCTGGCCTCAACTAGACGGATTAGTAAAGATACCTGGATCTTTCTTTGAAGGGTGAGGTTGCTGTAGTGCCTCAAATCCAATTGGCACATTACTCTTCTTTATGTATTACAAATACATAAAATTAGATGTTTACTATTCCTACAACTTTCCTTGAAAGTTGGTTTGCAAATAAAGTCTTGATATTTTAAACTTGCTCTTGTTCTGTGCCTCTCCCCCGATCGCCACTCCCCGCACCAAAATTCAACTAATAAAAAGTATAAAGTTAGCCTAGTCTGCTTACAAAGACTTTTAATGTTTATTTATTTGTGTTAATAATCTAAGTCATTATACTCTCTAATTTAGACATGGGGTTTCTTAAAGACAACAAACAAGCCTTCTCTATTACAGCCACCTTCTAAACTGAGATTTTCCTAGGGAGTATTTTATATAATATTTATGTCCCTTGAGATTACATGTTCCATAAAATTGACTTTAAAAAAAGTCCTTAAATAAATTCAACCTATTTTTTGTTTATTGCAAGACTTCTTGGAGTCTTTAATATGCTCATGTACACAGATTTCAAGCTGCTGTGAGTGAGTGAGTGACAGTTGCTCAGATGTGTCTGACTCTTTGTGACCCCATGGACTGTAGCCTGCCACGCCCCTTTGTCCATGGAATTCTCTAGCCAAGAATACAGGAGTGGGTTGCCATTTCCTTCTCCAGTAGCTTCTCAGCAGCTTCCTTCTCAAGCTGCTATGCTCACCCGCTATTACCATTCTGTCACAAACGAGAAAAATGATAAGTGAATCAAGAGAATCAAACAGCAGGAAGATAGCCTAAGTAACTCATGGAAATAGACATCTGTACAGACCTTTACACCGAGTTTCCAGCTTGACAGGCTGTACTCTGCAGTTCTCCCTTTCATCATCCCTGATACACACACAGTAATTAACCTATCTGTGTGCTGTGCTCAGTCACTTCCGTCGTGTCTAACTCCTTGCAACCCTATGGACTGTAGCCCCACCAGGCTCCTCTGTCCATGGGATTTTCCAGGCAAGAATACTGGAGTGGGTTGCCATTTCCTCCTCCAGGAGATCTTCCCAACCCAGGGATCAAGCCCATGTCTCCTGCATTGGAGGCAGATTTTTTACCACTGAGCCACCAGGGAAGCCCCAGCTAACCTATCAGAGTCCTCCACATGAAGGCAATGTATTACAAAAGAAGGAAGGGAGGGAAGAAGAAAGAAGCGAGGAGAAAGGACGGGAATAGGTAGAAAGAGAGGAGGGAGGAAATTTCTTTTAATGATGTAGTAAGTGTAAACATCACATCATACTCACAGGCAAAGTTTAAATGCCTAAACGCGTGCCTAAGGATGAAGCTACATCAAACATTCACTTGTACCAAACCCACCCCTTGGAAAATAAGCCTCATTTTCAAAACAACCAAACAGCTGCTCAGCTGAAACACAGCACAAATCATCCTTCCCAGCCTTTATTTTTAGATGCCTCTTAAGTAAAACATTAATTTTCTAGAGAATATAATTAAAACTGGTAGGTGTCATTTCATTATTTTAGAGTTTTATTATAATTCATTTCACATCAGTCACACTGTTTGCCCCTCATAAATCACATAATTATATAATATTCCATAACAAATTCCTTTCCTTTGAATAAAAGAATCTGTATGAACGTTTAAAAATATACAGACTTTAAAACAGCACAATCCACCCAGAATGTTAGCATGCTGCTGCTGCTGCTGCTGCTGCTAAGTCGCTTCAGTCATGTCCGACTCTGTGCGACCCCACAGACGGCAGCTCACTAGGCTCCTCCGTCCCTGGGATTCTCCAGGCAAGAATACTAGAGTGGGTTGCCATTAAACAGAGGGAGTCTAAAAGCCCATTTTTCAAATGATAATTTGGAGACGTGTGTATGTCTTAAAAAAGAAAAAAGTGTACCTCTGTCATGTAAAGCACAGTTTACAAAATGTCTAATGAAAAAGAATATGCTTAATAGATCATAGGATTTCATTGGCAGAAACGAATGCTAATTGCCTGCTGGAGTCTTTAATGAAACCTAATTGCTGGCTTGAGCTGTCACCACTGACCCTGGTAACAGACCAGTACACCCTTCATAAACCTAATACAGCATAATCCTCCTTCATTATGGTTATTATAGCTCTGCAGTGGGACATGTCTGCCGCAAAAATAAACTCTGCTGCCTCTCCTCTACAAGGATGTGTTGCTGCTCTATCCCAGAGCAAGTAGCATTGATGGCAGAAGTCTCCCTCACAACAAGCGGTACTACTTCACCGCCCAGATGTACTTCCATACCTAGACTCACACAGACTCTCAGACACTGCTACAGGAAGCACCAGCACAGTCCATGACCATGGAGGGAAAGGACTAAACAAAAAGAACAAGCCAAAACAATTACACTATCCCCTGTCACCATCAGGTAAATGGGAAAAGCAGAAGAAATAATGTCTAAAACTAATCATGGGTTTGAGTTAAGAAATCCATGTATAAATGGATCCCTGGGTTGGGAAGATCCCCTGGATGAGAGCATGACAACCCACTACTGTCATGACAGCTCCAGTATTCTTGCCTGGAAAATCCCATGGACAGAGGAGCCTGGCAAGCTGCAGTCCACAGGGTTGCAAAGAGTCAGACACAACTGAAGTGACTTATCACACACATGTATAAATCAATTCAGTCTACAGTCTACATTTCTGATACTGAATCCACAAGATATTCCTTCCTTCAATTTGCTTTGAAGTTTTTTTGGACACGCTTTAAAAAAAAAATTACTTCCAATTAAAAACCCTAATCTTACATCTATGACTCAAAAATTCCAAGCACTTATTGAATATCTACTTTGTAGCAGGTGCCAAGAACCCAAAGATAAATAAATCAACAAAACATGTCCCCTAAGAGCTCAAAACTGTGGGGAGATAGATGAACAAACAGCTATACTTTAATGTGATGCGTATCAGTAAAGAATGAGGAGACCAAAAGAAGACCGACCAGGTGACAATGAACTCTTCCAAATGGTAAAAAAGGGATGTCGGACAAAACATCTAAGAAGACACAGAACAGAAGAAATTAGTATGTGACCAGATGGGAAAAGGAATCCATGGAAGAGTAACAGTAGACATGAGTCAAAGCCACAATGTTTCAACCCTGAGAAATGTTTCCAGCCCAGGCTAGCAGTTAGGTTAGGTGGAAACAAGAGCTATGCATGCAGAGCCTGGAAGGCTCAGCTAAGTCTGCACTTGACCTTGGGCAGTTTTGGGTATTGTTAAAATTGAGTACGTTAGACACACAAGAGGACATAGTAAACATACATGTTCCCACCACTCAGCTTAGGGAATAAAAGAACACTACACTTCTTGCCTCACCTTCACTACCACCTCGTCCCCTGTATTTGGGGTTTATTGTCTTTCTGGTATTTCTTTACCCGGTTAACCCTTGAACGTGATCTGAACTACCTGGGTCCACTTATACTTGGATTGTTCTCAATAGTAAGTACCTACAGCACTACCTGATCTGCATTTGTTGAATCCATGAATGTGGAACCACAGATATGGGGGTGGGGGGGCGGTACAGAAGTCTGTATTACGTGAGAAGTTTCAAACGTGTAAGGGGTTGGTGCCCTCCCACCAATGCACACACTGTTCAAGGTCCAACTTCACTTTTATTACTGGTGTATGTATCTCTGAACAGTATCAAATGGCGAAATAGATTTCAAGCAAGAGAAGGAAAATTCAGACGTGTTTTTTTTTTTGTTTTGGGGGGGCTGCACCGCACAGCACGTGGGATCTTAGTTTCCAACCAAGGATGAAACCTGCATCCCTCTACCCTCCATTCAGCGGAAGGGCAGTCTTACCCATTGGACCCCTAGGGAAGTCCCAGATGTGTTTAAAACAAGACTCTGAAGTGTAGAGGGTGGACTGGTCTCCGCACTGGCAGCAGCAAGACAGGTGATAAAGAGAGGTGGAGATAACTGTCTTTCCTGAAGGAACTGTTGTCATGGAGAGAAAAGGGGTAGCCTCAGAGGGGATCCCCGGGGCAAGCAGGAGGCAGACCCGAATGAACAGGAACAGGTGACCAGCAGCAGAAGAGAAGCAACCATCTGGGGCAGTCTGTGCCAGGGAGGAAGAGGGGCGTGGAGAGCAGTGAGGCCAGTGGCAGCTCCTGGGCAGCTGGCAGGTCAAGAGAGGGATGAGACAGGTTAACCAGGACACAGAGCACAGAGAAGTCAATGCCAAGATGAAGTGGCAGAGGGGAGACTTTCCTGGTGGTCCAGCAGCTAAGACACCACGTTCCCAACACAGATAGCTCAGGGGGGGCCCAGGTTCAATCCCCGGCCAGGGAGCTAGATCCCACCTGAGGCAACTAAGACCTGATAGAGCCAAATAAAGAACATGTTTTTTTAAAAAGTGGCAGAGGGGCCCAGTCCGGGGGTGGGGGGTGAGATCAGGAAGGTTGTCCAGGGGAGTGGTGTTTACGGTGGACCTTTGAGGATGCTTTTGACAGGTTAGGATGGCTGAACTCTAGGATTCCTGGGACCTGTTCAGGAAACAGCTGCAGCGTGGCAGAACCCTGGTGAAGAGCAGGACATAAAGCCGAAGAAATCAGAGGAACATTGTTGGGGGGGGGGGGGGGCGGTGCGGGGGGTGTTATTCGTGGAGAACCTTAAAGGATCAAGCTCAGGTATACATAGTATGTACATGTAATTCATAACAAACTCACTTTCATGACTATGAAATCTGCCTTAATTCCTTTTACTTGAGAACTGAAATAATGACTAAAGCCCATCTCATGATTTGGGGGATAACATCAGTGATATCAGTGCTGCTTATTACATGGTTCTATATGTAGAACCCAGGTGGCTCAGTGGTAAAGAATCTACCTGCCAAGCAGGAGACACGGGTTTGATCCCTGGGTCGGGAAGATCCCCTGAAGAAGGAAATGGCAACCCACTCCAGTATTCCTGTCTGGGAAATCCCATGGACAGAGGAGCCTGGCGGGCTACAGTCCATGGGGGTCGCAAAGAGTTGGACATGACTGAGCAGCTAAGCAACACCACCACGTCGAACAGGATATCTTGGTTAAGGACAGGTTGGTATCCACTATGACAATGTCATGGAGGGTTTCACTCTTTTCCATTTTAAAGACTAGTAACTCAGAGGTTGAATAATGAGTGATTTGCCTTTTCCTCATTAATCTAAGGAACTAAAGAAAATAATGCACAGAAATGAAATTAAACATATTCTAATCAATACTACCTCTAAACTTGTGAAAACAATTTTGTTTTATGCCTTAAGTCCCAAATGTTCCTACTTACTAATTTTTGTGTGATATTTACACTCCCTTGATCTGCAAGGTTTCCTAGGTTTGAAAAATTGAGAAAGAAAATAACTACATGTTTGAAAGTAACCAAGTAAAACAAAACAATAATAAGAGCCAGAGTCTCAGTAGCTTGAGAAAACAGCTCAGAGATGTGATTCGCCTCCTCAAAGGAACAAATAAGATGTGTATCATAAACAGCACTGATATCTGTTTAACTTTGAAAATCACATACAGTCATTAACATGATATAATCTTCCCAGCGCACCACACCTCCTATTAAAGAATAAACAATAAATTCCACACCAAACTGGGCTCTAAACCTCCAGGTCAGCATTTCAGAAATGCATTCATTCATGGATTCTTTACTCACTTCTTTATAAAAAGTCAACTCCACTTCATTCTCTGCATAGCAGCAATAATAATAGTACCTACTTTACAGGGTTGTTGAAAGACATAATAGAAAGTGCTAAGAACACTGGGATAGAGTCAGCAGCAGTAAAGGTAAGCCGTGGCTCTTTCTAGCCAACCTCCACATAGGGCAGAGATTCTGAACCAAATAAAATGTAAATCCTGCCAGGAGAAGCTTATAACTTAGTAGAGGAGACAGGGAGGTAAACATAAATAATATGGTGAGACAGAAATTACCAATAGAGCTAACTGCAAAGTGTTCTGGAACTTTAAAGAAAGGAATGCCTAACTGGCGGTGGGAAGGAGTGTCAGGGCAGGAAAAGCTTTAGCTGAAGGTGCAGGGGCTAAGCAGGCAGCCAAGGGGAACAGGTCAGTCTGGGTCGGAATGTAAGGAATAAAGGAGAGGGGATTACACATCACCCTTAGGGTCTTAGGGCCCTCGCATATAGAGACAAGAAGAACGGCAGATGGGAATTCAAAGGTAGTCAGGGTAAGGAAGCCTTATCACACAGGTACTAAGAAGCACAGTAAGAATTTAAATACTATAAAAGGTTTGTGTTTTAAAAAGCTCTTTAAGAGAACAGATGAAGAGAATGTGAAAGGCAGCCTTTGAAGCTCTTGAACAATCCCAAGAGGCAGTGGTGTTGGAGGGAAAGGAACAAATCAAGGATACTTTACAGACACAAACTCAAAGGATCTAAGGACTAATTGGGTTTGTTATGGGGGGTTGAGGGGCGGGGGCGGGGGCGCTGGGTGCTAACAAAGAGTGACATGCTGTAGGGAACTCCAAGTGCCTGGCTTCAGCAGCTAACTCAATTCATGTCACTAAGACAGGAAATACAGAGGCAGCAGCTTTTGTGGCAAGAAACTAATGAGTTCAATTTGAGACAGGTAGAATTGGGCATGTATAGCGGATAAGCAGACAGAGAGAAGTACCAGATACACCAAACTGTTTAGAACTGAGCGGTGGGGTCAGATGGGAGAGGGCAGCAAGCAAATCCATTAAAATGGAAGCATCTAATTTATGCTCTCCATGGGCCTAGCTAGGAATAAGTTACCATTAAGTGACTCCCAGCCTCTCCAGAGCTCCAAAACTACCAGAACCAGAATCATTCAAACCACTGCAGTGAAAAACTTAAGTGACTACCACGCAAGGCTGACAAGGACGGATGGACCAAAATGGCTCAGCCATTCTCGAAATGCTGGACCAAGGACCAGGAGTATTAGCATCACCTGAGAGTGTCTTAAGAATGCAAATTGTCAATGCCCATCCCAGACCTATAGAATCAGAAGCTGGGTTGGGCATGGGGGATAATACCAGCAAACAGTGTTTAATGAGCCCTCCAGGTGATTCTGAGGCTCACCGCCTCCTTAGCTAATGTCCCAATTACCTGAAGGGAATGGAGTATGAAAGAAAGAAATCCTGGGAGACAGATTCCCAAAGACCTGAGGAACCCAAAGACCTGAGGAAATGAAGTGCTGGAAAAGGATACACTTTACACAAAGACAAACATCGGGAACTTTTGCAAGTTTTCAACAGTGAAGCCGAAGGAGATCAAGTCAGCAGCCCTCACGGTAAAGCTCCCCGACTTAGGAATATGGGTCAGTACTAAAATCTCAGACATCACAAATGTGAAGGGGATGCTCAGCTTCACAGAGGATGTCATGCCACACTTTTCCTCCTTTTCTCACCAGTCACCCCCCAGTTGACCAGCATCAAGCACTGATGGGATGGCCGCCTGGGGTTTACAGGACCTCTGGAAATGAAACAGATTTCTGGGTCAAGCTAACTGACCAGGCTCAGGATGAAATCCTTGAGCTGGGCCTAATGGAGTCCCCTCAGGAACTAAGCCAAATCAGCCACATACCAGATTTTACATACAAGCTTGATCCAAGCCTGGCCACAATGTGTTTTTTTCTCCAGTAGCAAAGACCATAAAACAAGTCCAGCAAAAGCTTGAGTGGAGAGTGAAACAAAACCAAGCCAAGGCATATGGAACCAACAGGAAAAAGGGAAAGGAAATTGAAACAATGTTCATATGCCATTTATAATCCAACTTGGACACAGAACCACTCCTATCCCACAAAAAGGTACTTAGTCACTTACCTTTTACCTCAGCTACTCTAAATCCTCATCCACAAGAACTGCATCATATCCTCTCATTCAAAATTATAAATAATTCAGAGATTATTTCTTTTCATAATCAGCATGCATGCAATACACAGCAAAGGCAAAGGCTGGTCCTAGCAATGCGATTTCCTCTCTCTTTCCACTGCAAAAACCACCGCCTGATCTACATTTTCCTGAACTTTCTCCCTCTACTCTTCAAAGGGGTCTTCTTTCACTTGGGACCTGTTTGCAATCCTACATCATGTCGGATCCTCAATCAATTTTTGGCTCTAACAATCCATTCGGCTTCTGGAACAGTTACTAAACACCTGTCCTCCTGACGTTTTAGGAGTTGTTCTTTTCTTCTAACAGCCCCTCCTGCTGGGAGGTTGACATGAAGATCAGTGAGTTAATGTTTGCCAAATACTTCAGGCTTCTCGGATGAAAGGCAACATTAAAGTTCAAGCGACCTGAAGCTGGCAGGACCTGAGAGGCGCGTTGCAACTGACTCCTTAGACCTGAGCTTCAAAGAAGGAGAGCAAGGCTGCAGAGACTCATTTGTGCCAATCGGCTACCTTTTGCATTCTTGTTAAAGGCAGGCGGATTTATTCTAACATCATTTAATTCACTGGATTTCAACATTAGAAAGGCAAGGATCCTTGTATTAGCACTAGACTCTCATTATAGGAAGCAGTATATGGAGGAAAGGATCCCTTTTGCTGCCCTTGTCTACATGACTTTCCCTCCCTAAACTAACCTACGGCCTGGTCCTGCAACTCACACCCTCCTTCTACATGAGGGGCTAGCAGCTGCCAGCCAACACGTTTGCTTTGAGCCAACAGACTGAAAAAAAAAAAAAAAAGGTCAAAGACAACGACTTATGTGTATGTTGGCACACATGTGAGTTCAGGCTGCCGGGGAAAAAGTGACACACAAAGAGCACATTCATGGCCACATATAACTCCTGGAACATATAAATAGCCATCCTTGACCCAACACCTACTCAGTGTGAGAGAGGCCCCGCTAGCAGAGGGGCACAGGGCATTACGCACAATTCTCCACAAGTATCCTGGCATGCTAACAACTACCGCCCCCACCTTAAAGATGAAGGAATGGAGACTCGGAAGGGCTGCAAAGTTCAGTCAACATCACAGCTAAAAGACGGCAGAGCTGGGACACAAACTGAGCTATATCTTGAACTCCCAACCCTGGATCTCCGGCTCCAGCACACCAACAGGCCAGAAAAGCTGCTGAATTTGCTACACACACCCCTTGAACCATTCAATAAGCCCTCCCTGGGGCTCAGGCGGGGGGAAGGGTAAATTAAATCAGTAAGGGGAGACCACAGAATCTTATTTTAGACATCAATTTTAACCTCTTCTCCACCAAAACGTGCTTGTTTTCCCTCATTCTTTTTCAAGCAGCACAGCAGCAATAATTGAATTGGCTAAAGATTTCATCTTATCTCTTTCCCTTGCCTTATCGCTAACAAGGCACACTGCACTGAGGCTTAGAATGAGTTCAAAAAATGCACAGCATCTGGTGACTGAAGAAGTCCGAATGCAGGATTGCAGGTGACAAAGGATAAGAATACGGAACCCAGGTGGGGGACAAGGTGCAATCCAAGGGTATATGTTCGCATCCCTGAAGCCCAAAACAGAAACCCTTAATAAGGAGGGAAGGCACTAGGGGGGAAAGTTCTCATAGTTGTCAACTTCTGGCTCATCCATTCAGGACAAGTAAGAATTCTCCCAAACATCCTAATCTCTCTCTGATTTTTTTTAAGGGTCCTCCACATGAAAATAGTCTAAATGCTCTTTCCATTATAGCTGTCTGTTCCACAAGGCCCACACAAACCTGAATATCTAAAGTGTTAATAGTAACAAGTATATGTTTAAGCCAATGATGGAGGATGGACCGGTACCTGGGAATAGCAAGAGTTTCTCTTGAGCCGTTTCTCTCATGAAGGTCCTATACCTTCAGGAAAGCCGTTGTCCAGGGGCTGTTCTTGAGATAAAGAAAGGTGTGTTTTTGTTTTTTTCTTTTTTTTGCGGGGGGGGGGGGCGGTTGGGGGAGGTTGAGGCAACTTCCTACCCAGCACTGTAGGAAGTCAGTGTGCTCTTTACACTGGCATGTACTGGTGTGAGGTCACCGAGAGCTGGACTTCCGCCACCTCGGCCAGGACGCAGCCACTATGCATAATACTACACCGCCACTTCAGCCCAGTGAAGAGGCACCCTTGAGCGGCAAACCACGCATAGGAGGCTCCTGCGCTATAAAAAGCTTTCTAGGCAGGATCTGCTGAATCCTGGACCAGGAGGCGACAACAATCTGCTAGAAGGCATTCAGCTTTTCATAAAGTTTCAGAGGAAGGAAAAGTCATTCCTCCAACGGTGCTGATGCCGTGATGATGTGGGAAAGTGGAGAATACTACAACAACACAGTGACACACACACAAACTCACTCTGCACAGCACAGACGCCCAGTCAGATTAGGCGAAAGGGCATCTGTGCTCTCCAGCTTCCACTCGTTAAGGCTATCATTCCCAAGGCACATGCTTTTAACGCCATCACCAAAAGATAAGGCGACTTCAATGCAAGGTTCTGTAAGCTGCGGTATTATCACCTATTGCTGTCAGGTGGCCCTTTGAAAGGGAATCAGTACCATTCTGCTGAAACCAGGCATGAGCATGAGCCAATTAGTCTCAATGAAAATACAGATGGTCCCCCAACCACTGCTTGTTGCAGATCCAGCATCAGGCATCTAAAGAGAGGGATGTGTGCGCCGCTGGAAGCTACTTGGTTCCTAAGTGCTTCCAGTTTAATATCTGATATTTTAAAAAAAAAATAAATAAATAATAAGCTGTCCTGGCTACACTGAACCAACCAAGCCATAAATCCCCCTTCAGTCCCCAGCTCTCTACTAGGTATGATCTCCTTGCACCCGTATTTTGGATGACTCTTACTTTGCACAAGTTCTTTCCTCCCCCCTGGAAGGCACTTTCCTAATCAGTCCTCTAGGTGAGCAACACCTCAACTCTCCGGACTCAGCGCACACCTGGCCCCCTCTCCTCTGGACCAAGCCGTCCCAGGCCCTCTCAGTACACTCTACTTGCAGATCAGCCAGTGGGTTTCCTCCGGCAGGCTGCAGTTACATCCTGTGTTAGCATCTTTGTATCCCCAATTCCTAGCCCAGGGGGAGAAACTGCCATACTAGGTTTGTTGAATGAATGGGCCAACGAACTAACCCACTTGAAGAAATTCACACCTTGGTGGAAACCCTGTAACCCATCCACAGCCGGTCTGGAAATTCCTCACCTTCACAAAGACCCAGCAACAGCCAGCCCCTGGACGGACTGAAGGCCAAAGCCCACAACCTGCCTTAAGCTGTAGGGAGGGGTGGGGTAGGGGTGAGGGGACCTGGAGGAAGTGGGAAGGAAAGTGGGGGTCAGGGCAGCGCTCCCTCACTGCTCCTCAAAAAGGTGAAAAACCCCTTCAGAGCGTTAAAAGCCCAGAAGTAGGGGTCATGCCAGGAGAAAGGGGAGACGGTGTCTGAACACCACCCTTGGAACTTGTTAATACTCAGAATTTGGGGCGTTCGAGGTGGAGACCTGCTCTGAAATTACGGGGCCAGAGGGTCTCCCTGTGAGTCGGCTGACCACCCAAGTAGGGGCCAAGAAGCCCAGGAGTTTGGTGGCAAGGCTGTGGCCTAGTGGAAGGGCATGGAAATTTCTCCCTCTCAAGATCCTGTGTCCTACGTAGTGGGGGGGGGACCGGGGGCGGGGGAGGGGTGTGGAACAGAGGAGGGTCGCGGCGGGGGACCCCCTCCAACTTGAGAGGCAGCGACGTCTTTGGCTTCCATCCTCCGGCCCCCGCCGTCTGCGTATCTCAGCTGCCCTCACTAGGCCCTCTGTGGTTTCCCAAAAGAAAACAGCAGTGGGGAGGAGGGGGCGAGAGTGTGAGTTTCACCGTCCACTCTGCAGACAGCGCACACCTTTCATCGTAACTCCAAGCCGTGCGCATTAGCGGGCGGCTCCCACCGCCACTTAACAAGTTCAGCTGCCCGGCCCCTCGCGCTCCGGCTGCCCTGCCAGGCGTCCCGGGCCGCCGATCCCAAGTCGGCGTGGCCAGCGTTTGCCCAAGTCATCGGCAAGGCGCCCGGAGAGCCCAGGGCGGCCCCCAACCTGGGGCCCGACTCCCCGCCCCAGACGCCGCTTACCTGCTTACATGGCCCCGTCGGAACCCCGGAGTCCCGCGCCGAAAGGCTGCCCTCCGCGGGCGGCGGAGCCCCAAGTCCCCCCAAGGAATTGATTCCAGTGGCTGGCGGAGGAGGGGCGGAGGGAAGGAGCCGGAGGAGGCGAAAGGGGAGGGAGGTTTCCGCTGCGATCCCGGCGCGAGAGTTGGTGCGGGGGCGCCCGGAGAAGGGGGGAAAGGAGAGCCACCCCGGCGCGGGGCTGTCCCGCCAGAGAGGGAGCCGGGACGGGGAGGCTGGCCGAGGTGGCAGGGGACGCGCCGCCAGGGGCCACGGAGTGGCGGCTGCTCGCCGAGGACCGGCGCCCGGAGGGCAGGCGGCGGAGCGAGCACGAGCGCAGCAACCTGCCCGCGGACTGCGCCCGTCGCGCCCTGCCCGGGGTGAGAAAAGTTGGGACGAACTTTCAGGGGCCGGGAGCGCCAGAGCGGCAGGAAACGCGAGCGGCCGCCAGAGGAGGGAGGAAGGGGCCTGGCGAGTGGGAGGGGACGGAGCAGGCGCCGGCGGCCGCCGCTCCCCCACCCCCGGGCCCGGCTCGGCGGCGCGAGGTGGGGGGGGCGCGGGGCGCGCGCCGGGGGCGGGGAGGAATGCGGCGGGGCGGGCGGGGGCGCAGGGGGGCGGCGCGGGAAGGGGAGCCCCGGCTCCCGAGCCCCGGGCGCGCGTCCTTGGGGACGTCACAGCGCTGGAATCCGAGGAATGCCGGGCTGCCGGAGCTCCTTCTGCAGGCCCGGGAGAAGTCGCGCACTTTTATAAATGTGGTGGCTTTGGGAGAAGGTTTTCAAAGGTGAGGGCTGAGCAGGGAGGACGCGGTGAGACTCCCCTGGAGTAAGAGGCGAGGGGAGTGGGGAAAACGAAGGGACCACAGCAACCCCACCTAGCGCCTCTCCCGGGCGGGGCGCGGGAGTGGGGCAGGAAAAATCGCCCCAAGAACTCCGCAACCTGCAGAGGCGGGGCCGCGACGGGGACTGGCCCACCCCGACCTAGAGCGCCCCACCTTATTCGGGGGACCCCTCCAAGCAGGATGTCCCCACGCAGTCACTGCACAGGGAAAACAGACCCGGAGAAAGGAGGGGTGACTTTCCAGAGTAGGCAATCCTTTAAGTTATCTGTCTAGGACTCCTGGAACCTCTGGGTACCAAACCTGGCGTCTAAACCACCCCTCACCCGCTCCTCCGGGAATCGCACAGTTAGTGTACCCAAGGAGTTAGTATACCCAAGGAATTAGTGTACCCAAGGAGTTAGAATCGTTTTCCCGGTTCTTTCCTTGCCACAGAATCGCCCCACCCAGCCGGCGTAGGCATTGGGAGGAAACTTCCTTAGCATTTTCGGAGGTGGAGTTAATGAGACGCAGCTGGTAAGACGAACCAGGCTCTCGGAGCCAGGCCCAGGAGCCCGGGTTTTCGGACCTGCCCTGCCGTCACCGGCCGAGGAGTGTCCCCGTTCCTGAAAGCCTTGGCCTCCGTAGCTGTAAAAATTAAAGGATTTGCCTGTTTTTCTGTGGTCCTTGGCATTGCAAAAATGATGCCTTAGTCTGTGGTCTTACTCGAGCAACCTTTCCGAGGTTGAATAGGGTCCTCGGAGAATTGCCACTGAGGATGTCGTTCCAAATTCCTTCCGTGTCCCACAACCCAGAGAAATTCCTGGGCTCTTGGGGAAGAGTCTCCTGTAGTCATCAGGCACAAATCTGTGGTCATGTGACTTCTCTGAGCTTTTGCCCGTATCCAAAACTACAAAGAAGCAGAGAAGACCCTAAGGGATGGAAGGAAAAAGGCTGAAGAGAGTTAAGATCAGTTTCTCCAACTTCCAAGAAATAGCTGGATACTTTCAATATGGACTTGCTGGATTTCCAAAGAAAATTAGGGAGTGCCTTATTGTCCACCAAAAAGTGTGGAAAGCACTTCGTGGGTTCATGTACTATTATCCTCATTTGTAAGATGAGGAAAGTGAGGTGTGAAGACATTATCTGTCTCACCAAGGATCACACAGCAAGTATACTATGATAATGGACCCTGCTGTGTCTGGCCCCAAAATGCAAACTTACAAACTCTGTAAAATTTAACCAGGACAGGATTAAGATCAAAGATAAGGAAATGCCTACAGGCTCTCTTGGGGTTTCAAGGAAAAGAGGTGGCATTTGTGTATTTTTGCTCAAAAGTCACTTTGTTACCGAACCCTGGAGCACAACATGCTGAGACTGTTGTGTAGAAGAGAAAAGACTTGTATGTAGACAGCAGTTGTACCTGGGTGATCCTGAGCAAGCCACTTCACCTGTAGGCCTGAGTTTGATTGTGAATTTGAAGTGTGACATGAACTTTGGAGCTTGGTTGAAGGAGTTCATCTCTGAAGTCTTTCCCAGTCTGAAGTAGGATGAATATACATTCCTCTCGGCAGATGGCATGCCTATGGAGGAAGCTAAATGATAAAGGCAGGACGTCTTGGGGAAAGGACTGTTTTCACACTGCCTTCAGAATCCAAATAAATGTTAAGAATGTTGCTGGGTGTTCAATGGCAAAACAGAAAACCACCAAATAAAATTTAGTACTACTCCTATGGACTCATCTTTATGTTAAATAATTTTGTTTCTAAAAAAAAAAAAAAGCCTTAGTAATTTAAAAGCCCACAAAGTGGTTTAAAAAAACTTTCATTCTCTAGATAAATATATAAAAGTAGTCACAAGTTTCTTTCCTAAGAGAAAAAAGCAACCCATTGCCTAAGTCTTCATTATACTTGAGTCTCTTCAGTATGCATCAGAGTGACTAGGAGCTTGGTTGATGGGATAAGCTCCAAACACATCACTACACATTTATTTCAAACTTTGTAATTTTAGCAACTTGTCAATATTACATATGTTCCCAAATCTTTCAATTGGTTCTAAACCCAATTTAAACTACAAATAAAGGCCAAATCTCATGGGCCACCGTGATTCCTCCCGCCTCCGAGGTGTTTCTCATTAATTTATTAATTTTGTACCTTTAAAACCATTGAAAAGCAAAACGAAATAAGTTCCCCAATCAAAGAAACCTGGAAAGTGAGCAGGCTCTCTTAGGAGAAGTCTGACAACCACTAGGGGCATTCTACAAAATGTAAAGTCATATATAAGTAGAGAGAGAATGTTTGCTTTTATCCTAAGTCTAATTTCAGTTCCTAAGAGGATATTTGGCAGTTTACCGTAATAGAGGAAAAGAGAAAAGAGAAGCTTTTTCAAAATACACATCCTCTGTAATCCCTGCTCCCCACATCTCATTCATCTTATCCCCATGGTCTAGGGTAGAGAGACTTCATTTGGTGCATATATACATATCTATATATATATATAATATTTTAGGCAGTATTTTATTGATATAATCCATACTCCATAAAAATGTACATACAACTTGACTTTTTCACGCAGATATGTCCATGTGAAAACCACCCAAATCAGGATATAGAAAATGTCCATCACCACAAAAACTTCCCTTAAGTGACTTTTCAGTCAGTATCACCTCTCAAAATTAACTTCTACTACCATAGACTAGTTCTGCAGGTTCTCAAACTTCCTATAAATAGAATTATAAATATAATGTGTGTATGTATATGTGGGTCTGGGTCACAATTTGCTTATCCATCTTTCTGTTGATATATTGGGTAAGTATATTTTGAAAACATTTCCCAAGTAATTATTTTATGCCTGGCCACCTCCAATTCAGAACTGTTGAGTTACAACAAAAGTAATCATAAATAAGCCTAGATTATTAACACCTACAAAAAATATTAAGTTAGCAGAGGAGGAAAGAATATTTTAGAACAACCAACTTTAAGAGTTTTTTAATGGTAGTACACATTCAGAGCTTCTTATCAATGAAAACAAATTAGGAAGTTAACTGGAATACGGACTTTGTGTTATCTAGTGACTTTTTAAAAAGCTATGTGACTGCAGAACTGTCACGTACAGCCTCATGCACAGCATACAGGATTCCAGGAGCTCAAATAGTCTGCAGTGTGAATGGCATCCTCTGGATAGGGCACTGTGGTGGCTGTGATATTATGAGCTCTCATTTTAGAGATATTAATAACATCGTGGAATCTGCTCTGGAAGAACCATTTCTGGCATAGAAGACTGAGCCCTTCCCTCCTGGTTGCATCTCTGTGGACTTCATGGGGAAGAAAAGTGCCCTTTTTTGGCAGGGGGCGGAGGGAGCATGCCATTCAGCTTGTGGTATCTTAGTCTTCGTTCCCCAACCAGGGATTGGATCTGCACCCTTGACAGTGAAAGTGCTGCACCCTAACCACTGGACCACCAGGGAATTCCCAAAAAGTGACTCTAAAGCTCAGATCTCCCCATGGTGACTAAAGGGAGAAAGTCACACCATACTCAAATAAATAATGCTAACATAACAGAAGAGGTGGCAAGAATACACAGAAAGACTATACAAAAAAGATCTTCATGACCCAGATAATCATGATGGTGTGATCACTCACCTAGAGCCAGACATCCTGGAATACAAAGTCAAGTGGGCCTTAGGAAGCGTCACTACGAACAAAGCTAGTGGAGGTAATAGAATTCCAGTTGAGCTATTTCAAATCCTGAAAGATGGTGCTATGAAAGTGCTACACTCAATATGCCAGCAAATTTGGAAAACTCAGCAGTGGCCACAGGACCAGAAAAGGTCAGTTTTCATTCCAATTCCAAAGAAAGGCAGTGCAAAAGAATGCTCAAACTACCTCATAATTGCACTCATCTCACACGCTAGCGAAGTAATGCTCAAAGTTCTCCAAGCCAGGCTTCAACAATATGTGCACCATGAACTTTGAGATGTTCAAGCTGGTTTTAGAAACGGCAGAGGAACCAGAGATCAAATTGCCAACATCCTCTGGATCATTGAAAAAGCAAGAGAGTTCCAGAAAAATATCTACTTTTGCTTTATTGGCTATGCTAAAATCACTGCAGATGGTGATTGCAGCCATGAAATTAAAAGACACTTATTCCTTGGAAGGAAAGTTATGACCAACCTAGATAGCATATTCAAAAGCAGAGACATCACTTTGTCAACAAGGTCTGTCTAGTCAAGGCTGTGGTTTTTCCTGTGGTCATGAATGGATGTGAGAGTTGGACTATAAAGAAAGCTGAGTGCCGAAGAATTGATGCTTTTGAACTGTGGTGTTGGAGAAGACTCTTGAGAGTCCCTTGGACTGCAGGGAGATCCAACCAGTCCATCCTAAAGGGAATCAGTCCTGAGTGTTCATTGGAAGGACTGATGTTGAAGCTGAAACTCCAATACCGTGGCCACCTAATTCGAAGAACTGACTCATTTGAAAAGACCCTGATGCTGGGAATGATTGAAGGTGGGAGGAGAAGGGGACAACAGAGGATGAAATGGTTGTATGGCATCGTCGACTCAATGGACATGAGTTTGAGTAATTCCGGGAGTTGGTGGTGGACAGGGAGGCCTGGCATGCTGCAGACAATGGGGTCATAAAGAGTTGGACAAGACAGCAACTGAATTGAACTGAACATAACAGGAGACCTTTGTGGATGCATGAGTAGGACGAAAGTGCAAGATACCTGTTTTTCCAGTCTCTTTTCAAGGCCCACCATACTTGCACCCTTTATGTTACATACTGTCTCTGTTTCATCATCTTTCCTCATATCTCAGCTCTCTCATTCTTGATATACCCCGATCGCTGGCCACCAAACCTGGCCACCATATTATTGCCCCACTTCTTTTCTTTTATCCACCTCTCAGGAAAATGCTCCCTGCCTTCCAAAGGGATCATCCTCTGACTTAAGTCAAAGAAGAGAGGGCCCCCAGATCCATGCCCATCAACCAAGGTCACAAATGAATTATTGCCTTGTTATTTCCTTCTGGAAAGAATTTCAAAGATTTTGGGGATGTGTTCTTTCAAGCTGAGAGGAGAAAGATAAATCTGTCCTCTGGGACACTGTGCCAGCTCCCCTGGCAACTGCAGTTGACCACATGGGCCATGGTATCAGCAAGGGTCATTTATACCAGGCAGCCTCACTCTAGGCTGATCACTAGTTTTTCCAAAGAAAATGTATAAGATGCAGCCAACTGTTTACTCTTTAAAATTTGATACAATAGCAATATATATTAATCAAGTACACTTGAGAAAGGTAATTAATTCACACACATTTGCACTATTTTCAGCAAGTTTTAAGAAGAATAAAACCTAGGCACCATTAAGTATCTTGCCTATTTCAATGTATTCATTATTCTCTACTAATTTCACCTTAGATCACAAACACACTTTGAATCATGTCTTAAAGGTGCAAAGTTCCTGGTCATATTCACCGGTCTCAGCTTGCTGACTTTCCCCCCTGCTCTCGGCCCCCGCCTTGTCTTTCAGCCTTTCAGGCTTGATGAGAACACACAGTTTTCCTCCCACACTGACATGTGCACGCGTGCACGTGTGCACACACACACACACACACACACACACACACACACACACACACGAGTCATCACCATAGGCTCCATGGAGCACACTGCCAAGGAAGAGTTTACCCTCCTCTTACTGCTGAAAGCCATCTATTACCCAGGAGAGGGAAAAAAAAGTTTACACTATTTTTCTGGAGAGCTTCTTCATTTTGATTTCAACCATTTTAAACTTTGTAATGAAACAGAGTCATTAAAAAAGAAGGAAAGAAAGAGAAGAGAGGAGAAAAGGAAGGGAAGGAGGAGGGAGGGAGAGAGGAATGAAAGAGAGAAAGAAAGGCTCTCTGTAGTCTTTAAAATGCGATTGATAAACTCAAAAGCATAGTCTGTTAGAGCCTAACAGATCTGGTGCGTGCATGCTAAGTCGCTTCAGTGGTGTCCAGGTCTTTGTGACTGTATGGACTATAGCCCACCAGGCTCCTCTGTCCGTGGGATTCTCCAGGCAAGAATACTGGAGTGGTTTGCTGTGCCCTCCTCCAGGGGATCTTCCCGACCCAGGGATGGACCTTGTGTCTCCTCTGCACTGGTAGGTAGATTTTTTGCCACAGAGTCCCCAGGGAAGCGACTTGATAGCTATGTGACCCTGGGCAAAGTACTAAAGCTCTCCCACCTGAACTTCCTCACCTGTAAAACGAGGAATGATGAGCATGTCTCTCTCATAGGGTTGCAGTAATGAGTAGTAGTAAGGTTGTGGTAAGTGAGTCACTATGTAGGAAACTCTTCAAACAGCACCTGGTTCACATCGAACTCTCAATGTGTTACGTACGTATTAATATCATCACCAACCTCATTCTGTAGATTTCTTATAGAGTGGATTTCTTGCCCTCAGCAGGAAAATACATCTGAATCTCAATCCAAATTCCCAGGAGAAAGAATATGTCTTCAGGTGTCAGTGTAGGGTCTTAGAGAAGGAGCAGGCTTGGTGCAGCCCTCTGGGTGGGAAAGAGAATTCTCAGACAGGAGAGCGCCCAGGGATGCTCCTCATGGTAAAGAAGAAAGTGACCTCCTAGGGAGGGGAGTGACAGAGGGAGGAAGGAAGGGAACCAATATTCCCTGAGCACTTGCTACGCACTAGGAACAAGGCTAGGGCCTGTATGTACGCGATCTGAAGTAGTGCTTGTGACGGTGTTTCAGTGTTGTAGACTGAACTCTGTCCCTCTGAAATTCATATGTTGAAGTCCTAAGCCCCAACAGGGCTGTATTTGGGGATAAGGACTTTACAAAGCTAATTAGGGTTACATGAAGTCATGACGGTGGGGCTCCAATGCAATAGGACCCGTGTCTTTATAAGTAGAGAAAGAGATTCCAGATCTCTCTCTACGTGTGCACAGAGGAAAGGCCACGTGAGAACACAGAAGGAGGCCATCCTCCTGCCAAGGAGAGAGGCCCCTCCAGAAACCAACCTGGCAGCACCTTAATTTGGACTTTCAGCCTCCAAAACCGTGAGAATATTGGTTTCTGCTGTTCACACCACACAGCCTGTAGTGTTTCACTATGGCAGCCCTAGCAGGCTGATACACTGAGGTTAGTGTTTTTGTTGTTTAACAGAGGAATAAACTGAGATCTCAAGACATTAAATAGCTGCATTTAGACGAGTACCTAAGTACCTATGTACATGGCAGAACCAAGATTCAAATATGGACCTCTCTAATTCCAGTTGTTCATGTTCTTTCTAAACCATCATGTGGCCGCAAAGTTTATTGAGTATCAGGATAGTTCAGGAATAGTGTTAGGTGGTGGCTGAGCTTGTATGGTCAAAAAGGGAAATTAAGCCATCAACAGGGTAGAGTCAAAATTCCCCATGAAGAGGACAGTTGTACTTGGCTGATGTTAAATTCTACAAATAAGAAGGCACATACCCAGAGTATGTATCTCCGATTATTTTAAATCCTTCTTTTCCCATGTCTTTCTGAGTGCAGCTTGTAAAAGGGGGAAGGTAAGCTGCTGCCATATGGTCTGGGAGCGGCTCCTTTCAAAGACGTCTAATTTTCACTACTAATTATTTCATCAGAGAAGCCTGGTGTGCTGTAGTCCATGGGACTGCAAAGAGTTGGACATGACTGAGCGACTGAACAGCAGTATCTATGTCATCAGCTCCCAAGATTCCTATGAGTTAAAGTCCTCACTGTTTAGCTACATGAACTCCAAGAAGTGGCAGTTTGGGTCCACGGTCCTTCCTAAAACACAGATGGCCTTCGCCTTTTGCCATGAAGTGACTGTTTCTGGTAGTGCAGAGTCATTTCTGTTCATGACCTAGATCTCAAAAGGTCAGAAATACCCTAATTTCTAAGAATAGTGGCTTGTGAATCTCTCAGGAATCCATGAACTGAGCTAAACTGTTCTTCGTCCTATTTATATCCCTACCTGGGCCAGCTCTGAGGAAGGTACACAGCTATAGAATTTACCAGGGCTGGCCAAGGAGCCATCAACACCTCGAGGGGCTGTGTGAGGGCAGGTCAATGAGAGCTGTAATTATCCCTGTCTAACCATCTCCAAAATATCTGCTTGTTGTCATTTTGTGACATGGTAGTGGCTATAGGTGCCAGGTTGCTAAGAATAACTGGGCTAGAGAAATCCTGAGTGGAATCTTAAAATCATTCTTCATAGGAGATAAAGTGATAGCTAAACACACTGTTATAAAAAAAAAAGAAAAGTCAAGTCAGCCAGGACATTTCTGAGTAAAATGTCAATAGATTCCCCCCTCTCCACTGTGTACATTTTCCTTTCCCACCAACCTCAGAGGAAAAATGTTTAGAGCCAGGGCGTCAGTCCGTACCTTCTCATAATGATGGCATTCAGAATAAAGGGGCCAGGCGAGATACAGCCCTTTTGCTGACACTGTGTTTGCTAATATTTGCAGCTGCCCTAAAATCTCCCTGAAAATATATCCAGCCTGAGGAAGCTGGATTCCAACTGTATGGGCAACTGACTCTTCTCCATCTCGTGTCCTGAATGTGACATTTAAATAAAGCCCCAATAAAAGGCAATTCATTAGTTTGTTCTTTTCCCCTCACCTCTTTGGTTCTGAGTTTATTTTTAAATGTAATTTAAACACCTAAATGAGATTGTCAATAAATAATAATGCAAACTGTACTACTGCATTTATGGAAGTCAAAAAAAAAAAAAAAAGCTAGATAGACTTCCAGATGGATTACAGATTCAGAGGACAGGGTAATAGGACAAGAAAGGGTGCATTCGTTCCTAACACTGGCTGCTATTGCCAGAACCCCCCTCTGCAGGGACGGGCCATGAAAAGAATCTTCTGCTGTGATTAGCAACAAGGAACAACCTTTGCTGGGGGAGGGAAGAATCAGGTCGTGTTTGGGATGCCTTTCTACAGAACATGGACTCCCCAGCCTGCAGGGGTGAGATAGGGTTACCCCCAAGTATGGGCAGGGCTCTGTCAGTGAATCCCATAGCACTAAATCAAACCTTCCCTAAGACCCAGCTGCTTCCTGGCTGCCTCCCCTAGAATAAGGGGTGACTCAGAGTGTGGCTGACTCCCTGACTTCAAACAATTCTGAGTAATTCCCATGGACCCAGACAAGGGCAATTAGAGGACTGGTTTGGAATGACCACTGAGGATCGAAAGATACTTCTGGTGGCCAGCAGGGGAAAGGCAAATGGCCTAGGAAGCTCCATTTTGAGATATCTTCTGCTACAAGAGGAGACAGAGGTACCTTCTGACATCCTAAATCTTAAGATGCTGCTGCTGAGTCACTTCAGTCGTGTCCGACTCCTAGCGACCCCATGGAGTGCAGCCTACCAGGCTCCTCTGTCCATGGGATTTTCCAGGCAAGAGTACTGGAATCGGTTGCCATTGCCTTCTCCCTTAAGATGCTAGAAGGAGCTTACTCATGTAGGAGGGCGTGTCCTGGCCTTCCCTCCACGATGGGCGCCTCTGAGGTCCTGGGATACACAAAGACAGAGCTTTTATATGCTGAAAGAAAAACTTTCCAATCTGATTTCCAACCCTACTTCCCTGGCTTCCTCTGCCCCCGGGATGCCGCCATTTGGCTGTTCCTTGAACATACCCTTGGAGTACTCCCCACCCCAGGATCTCTGCACGCGCTGTTTCCTCTGCCGAGAACTCCACTCTTCTAGGTGTTTTTTCACTTCATTCCTTGGACAGAGTTTTCTCAACCGTCCTGTCAAAATAGAACCTCTTCACACTCCATTCTCTATTCCTTTGTGCGCATGCTCAGTCATGTCTGACTCTTTGCGACCCCGTGGACTATATAGCCCTCCAGGCTCCCCTGTCCGTGGAATTTTCCAGGCAAGAATATTGGAGTGAGTTGCCATTTCCTCCTCCAGGGGACCTTGCTGACCCAGGGTTGAACCCACGTCTCCTGCATCTCCTGCATTGGCAGGTGGGTTCTTTACCACTGAGCCACCTGGGAAACCCTCTCTTCCTTTACCCTGCTCTAATTTTGTTGATAGCACATACACTACCTGACATTATCTATTTACATTTGTTTGTTTCTTGCCCCCCCACCTCAACCCCTGCCCCTCCAGACGCTCCATCACAGGTAGAGATTTTTGGTCACGACTGTATTCCACTGCCTGGTACATAGACCTTCAACAAATTTTTTATATTTGGATAAATAAAAACTGTATAATTTTTATGTCATTATATACAGTTATTTTCCTGTGCTAAGAATTCTACATGTACTATGTTATTTAATCTTTACAACAACCCTATGATGTAGGGGTTATAATCTCCCAGTTGCAGATGAAGAAATTGAGGGTTAGAGAGATGAAATAACTTATCTGTTTTTGTTGTTATTTCTAGCTGGTGGTTTCTGTGTTTAGGGGGTTTTGATGTTTGTTTGCTTGTTTGTTTTTGGTGGCACTGGGCCTTAGTTGAGGCACACAGGCTTTCTCTAGTTGTGGGACTTGGACTTAATTGTCCCATGGCGTGTGGGATCTTAGTCCCCCAACCAGGGATTGAACCCACGTCTCCTGAATTGGAAGACAGACTCTTACCCACTGGACCATAGGGAAGTCTGACTGTTTGTTTATAAGAACCTCAGTCACATGGAGTTAAGTGTTGTGCTTAGTCAGTCATGTCCAAATCTTTGCAACCCCATGGATTGTAGCCCCACCAGGCTCCTCTGTCCATGGGATTCTCCAGGCAAGAATACTGGAGTGGGTTGCCATGCCCTCCTCCAGGGGATCTTCCCAACCCAGGGATCGAACCCAGGTCTCCCACATGGCAGGTGGATTCTTTACCATCTGAGCCACCAGAGAAGCCTGGAATCTCCATTCCAAACACACTCTGTTCTTCAGTTTATACACTGCCTCTCTTTTGCTTATTTTATAATTTTCCCTCTTTATGCCCTGTTCCTAACTTGGTTCTCTTCCTCCAGATTTGCATTTGACATTGTATGTCTAGGGCAGTAAATAATAGTTAAGGGTCCAGCTAGTTTGCCTGGACTGACCTCCTGGTTTTGCCACTTATTAGCTGTAACATTAGGAAATTCTTGGTCATGATTCTTGAACATTTGATCTCTCTCCATTTCCTTTTTTTTCCTTCTGTGTCCCTAGTACAGAGACTTTAACACTTACCTGATTCTCCACGTTTCTTTTCTCTCCATTTTCCATTCTTTATCCTTACACTTTCTTTGCCTCCTGGGGAAACTCCTTAACCTAATCTTCCAGCTCATATATTTACTAGATACCTTCATTCTATAAGCAAGCCATTGAATTGTTTATTCAATAAGTGCAGGATTTTAAAATTATTTTGTCCTTTTTATTGAGGTATAATCAACAAAATTGTTAGATACTTAAAAATATATGGTGCCCTGATGTGATATATGTAACCATTGTGAAAGGATTTTGCCCATTAAGTTAACACGTCTATCATCTCACATATTTACTGTTGGCAGGTGGGTTAAAACATTAAAATTCTACCCCTCTTAACAGATTTCAATTACACAATAGTGTGATTGACCATAGTCACCAGGTTACACATTAGGTCTTCGGACATTATTCATTTTGTAACTGAAAGTTTGTGTCCTTTTACCAACCTCTCTCTATTCCCCTCACCCTTGAGCTCCTGTTTCTGCTCTCTGCTTCTATGAGTTTGATTTTTTTTTTTTTTAGATTCCACCTAGAAGTGACAATATCAGTACTGTCTTTCTCTGTCGGGGTTCATTCTAATTCTTTTACTTTTCTAGTGAAAGTGAAGTCACTCAGTTGTGTCTGACTCTTTGTGACCCCATGGACTGTAGCCTATCAGGCTCCTCCGTCCATGGGATTTTCCAGGCAATAGTACTGGAGTGGGTTGCCATTACCTTCTCCAGGAGATCTTCCCCACCCAGTGATCAAACCTGGGTCTCCTGCATTGCAGACAGGTGCTTTACCTTCTGAGCCATCAGGGAAGGGGTTACTTTTCTAGTAAGAACTGTTTATTCTCACTTTATGTTTCCAATATCTTCTCTCAGCTCTTCAAGCATATTTGTTATTCTGGTTTTAAATTCTTTACCCCTTTTCCATGTGTTCTGCTTTCTCTGACATAAGCTGTTCAGTCACAGTTCTCAGTATTTGCCCTCTGAACTCATCCTTGTTCCTTTGGGACCATTGTGTGTGTGTGTGTATGTGTGTGTGTGTGTGTGTGTGTGTGTGTGTGTGTGTGTGTGTGTGTTCAGTTGCTCAGTCTTGTCTGACTCTGCGACTCCATGGACTGTAGCCTGCCAGGCTTCTCTGGTCCATGGGATTTTTCAGACAAGCATACTAGAGTGGGTTGCCATTTCTTCCTCCAGGGGATTTTCCCTAACCAGGAACTAAACCCACGTCTCCTGCATCTTCTTCATTGGCAGGCTAAGTCTTTATCCGTGGGCTGCCTTGGTTAGCAAAATTCATCTGTGCAGAGGGGCAGACATCTATAGTAAGCTTATGCTGCTCTAGATGAGTTGGTGCCTATATTTGTTATGTGCATCTGTGGGAAAGGCACAGGGCTTTGCTCAACTGGTCTCCAAAGAACTTCTGAATTATCTTTTATTGGAGGCAGCCACTCTGTATCGTAAGTAAATACCATAGTGGGGATGAGAGCGAGGAGATGTGTGAGGAGGGGGTATTATTAGGGACTGGTCAGACCAGCTACACTCATTGCCATCTGCTTATACCCATACCTGATCTGAGCTCTGCCTTATAGTCACCCCATTGCTTCTGGCCTGTGCTCTGAAAATCCTGGCTCCACGGTACCTAAAGGAGGGGGCAAATCTGCCTAGGGCAACATGGATGAGGAAAGGGCAGAACTAAAACATTTCCCCCAAACTTGAGTCCCTGCTTGTGACCCCAGGGCTTCCCCACCCCTGGCCAGTTTCCCTGCTGATAGATCAAGTCAACTCCGATATTCTCCAAGAATTTCTTTCCGTGGCTAACTGCTGAGCACAGTTCCAAGGTCTGTCATCTCCCGTGGCAATTCTCCAGGAGAGAACACTCAATCTGTGTTTCTTTGCTATCTTGCCCTGAACCAGAAGCTTTGTAAATTTCCCAAGATCACCAGCTGTGAGTGATGGAGCTGAGGTTCAAGCTTTGATCTTTTTTACGCCAGTCCTTGTGATGTTAGCCTCTAAACTATGCTCAGGGTTTGCTGAAAGCTGATTGGGTCAAATTATCCATTCAACTAAAAAAATTATTTCATTCCAAATGTTTCCCACTAACCAAAACATGGACTCCTTGGAGAAAGGGCAAACTTCAAGTCTGAGGAAAGAAATGTACAAGAAAGGTATCCAAAGAACACTACGGTCATAACCTAAAAACTCAGGAACCACCTTGAAGAGATTCCCAGTGGGTGTAGATAGACCAATTTTAGCATTTGTAAGTATAATAACAGCAAATGGTTATAAAATTTCAACTGTGTTGAAACCTGTAAGTTCATAATGGTACAAGAAAAAGAAAAAGAAAAAAAACCCCTAACTAGTCACCATTGGAACCAACTCATTATCTTGAAAAATGATAAATGAAGGCATAGAAATAAATCACCATGTCTTTCCTAAGAAATTACTCCACTGGCAACCAAATAGTAGATGAGGAGGGGTTTTACATGATGGAAATACCCTAGATAACAAATGAAAGGGATGATGAAATTAGAATATCACTATTTCGAAACTTCTGATAAGGAATGGATCTAGGCAACAGCTTGAGTGGTTACTAACATCACAAAAAGAGGACTATTTTGAAGACTAAAGAGAGTCAAACATAGGACTATTTTGTTTTGAAAAAGATAATCTGAACCTGATCAGGCCTCTAGATAGAGTTAGCTACCAATTTACAAAACGTGCACGTCAGAGGAATATGTTCAAACAGATCTCAGAGATCAGTAAATGAGTATTAGCAAAATGTAGGCTGTGGTAGTGTCTAGAAGAAAACTTTTTTTTCCTTTTAAACAATACATTTCAATGGTGGGGAAGAAATAAGGTTAATGTATAGATTAAAAGAGACTTAAAAGACATATTAACTGTCACAACTTGTGGCCTATTCTGTATCCTGATTCAAACAGCATCTTAAAAAAAAGTTATTTATTCTATTTATGAAGACCTTTGAACACTGATTAGATATTAAGAAATTATTATGAAATATTTCAGATAACTGATAGTTTGTATGTTAAAAATAGCTGCTTCTGTTTTAAATATACATATATATATACACATATTTTAAAAATTTATTTATAGTTGAAATGTTATATTTCTGCTTTGCTTCCAAATAAGATAGGAGGTGAGAAATTTATGGGGGTATAGGTAAAGCAAGATTGGCAAAGAGTTTATGATTGCTGAAACTTGTTGATGGATATATGGGCATTCATTTTACTATTCTGGTTAATTTTGTATAAGTATGAAATAATAAACTTAAAAGCCTAATAATAAAAAGCTTAAAAAAGAAAAATATAAGAGTAATATGTCCTCATCTCAAATATTATTGAAGTATATAATTAAAAGATGGGTTGCATGTTTTCAAATCCTGTTTCCATCTTAAAATTCCCTGCAGGCGATCACTTTAATTCTATACTGATACAAAGGTTTTATGAGTTATTTTATAGCTATATATATGTTAAGTGCAAGAGAAAATTGAAGCGAAGCATTAGCTACTACAAAATGCTGTCAGCCATCCTACATTTTGGGTAGGATAGACACAAGACTGTAAGTTTTTTTTAAAGTCTGTAATTATACATGTTAAACTGTTAACAAAATAGAAGAGAAAAATGACAGTTTCATTTGTACTAAATTTGGGATTTGAAGCTATCAGAACAAGTTCCAAGATACTTCACTTAGGAGAAAACACAGTATAAACATTCCAAACTGAGGAAACAAATTTGTTTGGGATTGGATAGAAGGAAACTTCACTCAAAACAAGTAAACATAAGTATAGCTTAGGGCTCCTTTAGGTGGTACATTCCACTACTGATTTTGATTTTTAAGTTCTACTGAATTTATGCTACTGCTAAGTCACTTGAGTCGTGTCCAACTCTGTGCAACGCCATAGACGGCAGCCCATCAGGCTCCCCCATCCCTGGGATTCTCCAGGCAAGAACACTGGAGTGGGTTGCCATTTCCTTCTCAAAGGCACACACTCCATGATCCATGATCTGGATTTGAAGTCAGAAGACCTGAGTCTATTGGTAACCTGTGTGCTGGGAATCCAAACAACTGGTCAATCCTGTCAGTGAGGTTTTTAAAACTATCTGTTTCAGCTAGAAATACTCCATTTAAATAGTTGATAAATTACTCACAGTAGACCTGTCCAGGAAAGAGAAGAAAAGAAAGCTCAGCAAGCATAAGAATATAAATAGCCACCGAGTAGCATAACTACACAGACCTTATTTAAAAACAGAGAGAGAAACACTTAGGGTGTGCATCAATCTTATGATCTCTTTTCTGACAGGAAGCAGAAAGATGGACTTGTAGGGCCCTTCTGCATGCCAGGAACCACCTACTCCCACCCATCTGCCAGGCCAGCTCCATATGGTCTCTAAAATCAATGTATCTCTTTGTGAGATTTTTTTTTTGCCAATTAAGGAGAGCACATTTCCTACTCAATTTTTCTGCAAACTCCTCAAAGCACTTACATGACTGAATTTGTGTAAAATTTAATCTCTTTATTATAGATGGTATACAGATTAATACTGGCTAATGTTAATTATTCTTTTCTGTGTACCCAGCTGATATTAGCATTAATTCAAAAGTGTTTAATAAGCCCTTACTGTTTGTTAAGTGTTGATAATATACAGTTGAATAAGACATGTTTTGGGGTGAACTTTTTAAACAATCTTCCATATTTCTACTAAAGCAAGGCTCTGTTATCATCTTTTAATAATTTCTTATCTGTAAGACCAAATTATACATGAATACATGGTTTTTGATACAAATGAAGGGTGTTTTTTTTATAACAGAATTTGGGGAAAAGGTTCAATAGCTACTTTCCTTGAAACACTATTACCACGTCTTTCTATATTCTTTAATTTTAAAAAGAATCATTCGAATTCAGTGATACTTAAGGTAAAACTTGAAAAATATTATGATATCATCAAATCATGACGATTTAGGAAGACAGTCCTTAGGAGGAGCACAAGAATATCATTTCTGGCTAAAATAGCACTTTGCTGTAAGAACTGTAAATGAAGCATATAAAAGGAGTCTGACTTCAAAATTCCTAATATTTGAAAACCATACAAAGGAAGAAAACAATGTCAAAATAAGGAACTAAAAATTTTACTCTAAATAATAGCTGTTCTGCGAGTGAGTTACATCTTTATGTGTGTTTTCTATCTGACTGAACACACATTTTTATTGATTTGCAACCAGCAAAGCCACTGGTACCCATTTTAGTATAGAAAGCAAGCACTCTAGGAAAAACATTTGAGAAAACTCTCTCTATATTGTGGAAAAACATTTGAGAACACTACTATAGTAGTCATTTCTAAACCAAATTCTGTAACCGAGAAAGTAAATATTAATATATGGCCACACAAAACTATTAGTTTCCTCAAAAATGCACAGAAATAAGTGAGTTATAAACAGTTGGCAGGACAGGGGTGTAATTCATGTGTGAGACCCTCCACTCAGGCTGTTGCTGGCCAGGCCTGGGTCACTGGAGCACAGGCTGCTTGTCCATACTCTAAAGCCCCTGCTGAGCTCACCGATGTCTTAGCAAGAGTTTGTAAGAGGAGAAAGTGACATTTTCACTCATACTAAAACTGATATTTCATCGGAAAAGTTCAGCAGCGCCTCATTTTGGAGAAAACCTAATATAAAAATTCCAAACTCATGAACTAAATATATTGAGGGATTGTTTCCCATTCAAGGTAAATAGTCAAGGCTCTAATCACAGGCTCACTTATATTATGTGCTCCAAAATTACACGTCAGAATTCAAAATTTATACAAATTATACACACGCATATACACGCATATATACACACACATGATGTAGTATTTTGATTTGAGGTCAGGCGTGAGATTATTACAAGTTGTAACTGGCCATGTAAATCTACAATTCATTTGTGGGTCCTTGTTTCCCAAACTATACAGTCAGGAAAACTGGCCTAAAACCCTTTTTAACTCTAAACTATATGATTCTCTTATTTCTCTAAGATAAGTTTACTACGTCAGTGGTATAAGTTCACAGTTCCCTTATACACCTTGTCCCCAGACTCCCTATTTTAAAGAGCGGTGGTTTTGGCCAATGGTCTGGAAACTACACAATTGAACTTCCTGTGGTTTCTAGAACTTCGGCTTCTATACATCTGGACTTTGGGGGACATGTCAAGAAAAAATGTTTTTAATCTCCAAATATCAGCACAGAATTCTACCTGAGACTTTCTACAGGTAAAATAAAACAGTTGTGTTTTCTTTGAAAAATCTCTGGAAAAGCAAGTTAATACACCAAATGCTCTCTACCGTTTCTCTAAACATTAAGTTTCTAAGGTCTTCCACCCTTTGCCTATTAGTGGAGGACAGCATTATAAACAGGTAACAAATGAATGCAGATGGGGAAATAGCAGAATACTGAATTTTAGTTCATGAGTTTATTTTTGCCTATAAACGTACGGCTGTCGTTTTCTATTCCTATGTAAACTATAATCATTTACTAACTCAACAACTACAACTTGAACTCTTACTATGTGCTAGGCCTTGTGCTAGACACTAGAGGCAAGTAGATGGAACGAGACAGGCTCTGGCCTCATTAAAGTTACAGCTAGCACAGACATAAGCACTAAATAAATTGTTACACCAAATACATTCATAATCACAAATTGTGCTAAATGTAATGAAGGGAGAAAAGCAAGAGCATCAAGAGAAAGAGGATAAATCTCCTAACTTAGAATTTGGGATACTTGAATCTTCAAAACAATTTCTCTTTTATGCCAGGTCAGATGTGATCTCTGAGGCCAGGCTGAGTGTATCAGTCAGGGGTCTCCAAGAAACAAAATCAACAGAAGCTATATATATATTTGGTTTCCCTGGTGGCTCCGTGCCAATGCAGGAGACATGGGTTCGATCCCTGGGTGGGTCTGGAAGATCCCCTGGAGGAGGAAATGGCAACCCACTCCAGTATTCTTACCTGGAAAATCCCACAGACAGTAAAGCCTAAAGGGCTACAGTCTGTGGGGCCACAAACAGTCAGACATGACTGAGCAACTGAGCATATGCACAGACAGAGAGAGAGAGTCCTTTTAGGATTGACTCAGATGATTATGTAGGCCGAGAAATCTCATGATCTGCCATTTGCAAGCTGGAGAACCAAGAAAGCTGGGGGTGCAGTTCAGTTCAAGTCCCAGGGCCCGATAATAGAGGAGCTAACAAGAAGGCAATGGCAACCCACTCCAGTACTCTTGCCTGGAAAATCCCATGGACAGAGGAGCCTGGTAGGCTGCAGTCCATAGGGTCGCTAAGAGTGGGACACGACTGAGCGACTTCCCTTTCACTTTTCACTTTCATGCATTGGAGAAGGAAATGGCAACTCACTCCAGTGTTCTTGCCTGGAGAATCCCAGGGACGGGGGAGCCTGATGGGCTGCCGTCTATGGGGTTGCACAGAATCAGACACGACTGAAGTGACTTAGCAGCAGCAGCAGCAACAGCGTAAGTCCAGGTCAGATCCGAAGGCCTGAGAACCAGGAGTGCAGATGTCCAAGGACAGGAGAAAAAGGATGTCCCATCTCAGGCGGAAGGAGCAAATCCCCACTTCCTCTGCCTTTTTGTGCTATCCATGTTCTCGATGGTTTGGAAAATTCCCATTCACATCAGTGAGGGTGGGTCTTCTTTATTCATCTTATTAACTCGAATGCTAATCTCTTCCAGAAACACCCTCACAGCCGCTCAGAAATAATGTTTTACCAGCTATCTGGGCATCCCTTTGCCCAGTCAAGTCAACACATAAAATTAACCTTCGAATACAATGAAGAAAAAAAGAAAAAAACAATATTAAAGGAGAGAGTAACCTAGAACTTGGGATATTTGAACCTTTAGAACAATTCATCTTCTAAAAAATTTCCAAATTTTATTTATTTATTTATTTATTTGGCTATACCCCATAGGTGTACCCCACTTAGTTCCTGACCAGGGATTCAACTTTCAGGCCACAGCAGTGAAAGTGCCAAGTCCTAACCACTGGACTGCCAGGGAATTCCCTAAAACATTCATCTTTTATATAAGATGCTTCCTATACATCAGATGTTTTTTTGAAGATCAGGCTGGGGAATGTAGAATGTCCTTTCTCTCCATAACCCTCTCTCTGGTCTTCCTTCTTCATCCACAGGTTCCTGGAAACCAACTCTTTCCTTCCTTCTCTTTCAGAAACAACTAGGCCCCCTTGTACATCCAGCTGGGCTTCCCCTGTGGCTCAGTGGTAAAGAATCTGCCTGCAATGCAGGAGATGCAGGAGGGGCAGATTCGATCTCTGGATCGGGAAGATCCCCGGGGTAAGGCATGGCAACCCACTCCAGTCCTTGCCTGGAGATTCCCGTGGACAGAGGAGCCTGGTGGGTGACCGTCCATGGGGTCACAAAAAGTCGGACACGACTGAAACGACAGCACGGACACACATACACCCAGTTATGGAAACCAATACCCAGGAGACCCAGTAATAGCCGGGAATTAGACATGATGGATCATGATAAATGGTGAATGGTAGATGAAGACACCTTAAGTAAATAATCAGCCACACTGGACATCAGGACTCTCAGAGTGAGGCCATGCTATCAAGCCCTACGTTCATTTTTCTTTCTGTTCTTCCTTTGCTTGGCTTCTTGGCAGCATTTCGCTGAGTTGACGACCTTCTCTTTTGAAACACAACACCTCTTGGTACACTCTTCCTCTCACTGCCCCCTTCCGAACTCTCTAGCTCTTCTCTACGCATCTCTAAATGTTGAAATGACTCAGGGTTCTGTCCTGAGCACTCTGTCTTTGATTCCTCAATTATGCTCATTCATGTGACTTCAAATGCCATTGGTAAAAGATGTCTTCCAAATTTATATCTAATGCTGCAGTCTTTCTTCTGAGCTCCAGTAGCAAGATTAAACTCTTAATTTACATTCTTTAAGCCTGTTCCTCTCCCAGTCTAGCCCATTGTATGCATTAACACCACCATCCACCCAACTGTATGACCCAGAATCATTGGAGTATCTGTGATGCCCTCACCTCTTACTTTCTTCATGCACACCATCATATAATCTTGAATCAGGCCACATCTTCCCATCTCCTCTGCCAGCATACTAGGCCTGGCTATTCCCATTACCCACCTGGACAACTATAGTAACATTCTACCTGTTGATTGGTTTCCATTGTCTTTTGCAGAGGCAGCCATCTTTCTACAGGTTAAAAACCTTCAGTGGCCTCCTATAGTAGTTTAAAAAACAAGTTCAAGTATTTTACTAAGAGTCTTGTATGATCTGACTTCTGCAAACCTCTCCAACCTCATATTGGGCCATCTCTATTTCTCACGGTGCCTAAAACATCCTGAGTTCTGCCTCACATCCTTATTTATCACAAGCTACTTCCCATTTCGGGGCCTTTGGATATATATATGCTCATCCCTTTGAAAGGAATATAGTTAACCTCTATTTCCCATATAGCTGATTCCTTATTCATTGGGGGTCAGTTTATTGTCACCTCCTCAGGTCTTCCCTGGTAACTCTCTGTATTGAGGTTCTCTAGAGAAATAGAACCAGTAAGGACGATGGATAGAAGGACAGACAGATAGACAGAGATGGAGCTATGTAGATAGATAAATAGATAGACATTTTATGGGGGGAGGGGTGGTAGCAGTCTGAAATCTATAGGTCAGCCCAGCAGGCTGGCAACTCCAGGCAAGGGCTGACCCTGCAGTCTTGGGTAAATTCTTCCCCAAAACTGTTGTGTCAAGACTTTTGTTCCTCAGGGAAATCTCAGTTTTGTTCTTAAGGCCTTTCAACTGATTAGATGAGGCCCACCCTCATTAAGTAGGATTATCTCTTTTATTTCAAAGTCAACTGAAAAAATAAAAGGGAAAGTCAACATATTGTAGATGTTAGCCACATCTACAAAATACTTCTATAGCAACATCTAGATTAATATTGAATTGAAAACCTGGATACTATAGCCTAGCTGAGTTGACACATAAAGCCAACCAACACACCCTGCTAGACGTATTGGACTCTTTTTAATCTTTCTTTTCATATGGCTGGCATATGTGTTTTATTTCCTCATACCAGATACCTTGATCAGGGCCTAGAATTTTTCCTTATCACTATTCAAGGTTGGACTAAAGCACTCTTAATGTGCAAGAGAAATTTGGGGCTAGGGAATTGCTTCCACAAGTTTCCCTTCATCCATGTTTTTCCAGCCTAAAATTTTACCAGTTAGAGATAATTTAAGTGTCAAACACTTAAAATGTAAACTCCGTAAGTAGTAATAATAATTATCGTGTTATTGAAAATTCTGAGCAGGTCTTGGTAAAGAAGAGGAAAAAGGAAAGTTAAGTTTGTCTGCAGCTAGTTTTGAGTAGGACTCACTGACTCTCACAAGAAACTACCTTCTCTGACTCTTTTTCCATCTAGTCTCTGGTGTCTACATCTGCTCTAATTTCCTCCTCTCTCTTTACAGTGGCTTCCTATGACTTTGAATATTCTTCTTTGCACTTATACCTGATTGTTCTAGAATACTTACTTAATGTCTGATGTTCCCTAGATTATTGCCCAGATGTGTTATCTAGTACTGGTAAATCCTCAAATTTTCCTTGCAAGAATATAGGGTTTTTTCCTTATAATGGCTTAGTGTATTTACAATTCACATTCTTATACAATAATAGGATGAGCACATACTGTAAAATAACAGAGGAAAATATTTGAGAGAGGCAGCACCTCAATCACTTTCTAGTAAAGGCAATAATTAATAACCCTATCAACTACTGAAATTATTTCAATTACTGTCCTATTGAAAGCAATGCAAAATTCCCCCTTCCCAAAGAATGGGAGGGAGAGAGAAAACGCAGAAGTTCACTAGCTGTATTTAAGCAACGTTAGCCATCATTATGCTAAGGTTCCCTAACTTGGTAAAATCTAGGGAATTGACAAACTGGAAACAGATCAAGGCCAGAAATAATTTTCATATTAGATCTCGCCAATATTAAAGTGGTATACTCATCTGCAGTCTTTGCACAATTAAGTGATGAAGAGGAGGCTAGGTAGGTTGTGAAACTTGTGGGCCACTTGTTTTGCCTTCTTCTGTTCATGATCTTCCACTCAACTGAGCATCTTGGGGAGGAGAGGGCAGGAGTGCAGAGAGGATGTTATCTTCAACTTAGTCTGCCTGTTCTTTTGTAGAAGTACCAGTAGAAGGGAACAGGGGTTGAAATTAATGAGGTGGAAATGAGATTCTGAATTATCAGTGCATTTCCATGATCTCTGCTCACCCTTGCAGGTTGACTGCACTCAATTTCCTTTAAGCTTCCCTAGGTAGGGACGTCTAGACACACAAGAAAGAATTATTTCTCTCTCATGAATCTCTATTCCCTGTATCCACTTCTATTACTACCAAGGGAGATTTTGAAAGTTATGGAGACCTAAATAGAAAAACATTTCTACTTTTTGTTTCATCTAAAAAGCCTTTAAGACATTTTTGTTAATAGAGAGAGGATTTTCCCTAGTATCTTTGGACATGTTTCTGAAAATTCCCCTAGGTTACTTCTCTGCGTATGCTCCCCAGAGCAGAGAATGTAAGTAACACGACATACCCTCTGTGCATTTTTTCTTCAGTTCCTCCTGTCCTTGTTGGAGAAATAGTTTCCATTCTTTCAGAATGCTTTTAAATTCTAATGTCAGAGAACTTTTGCAAAATCCAAATATGCACTTGGGTTGATCATGGTGGATTAAGTTGAAATAATATCATGCCTGGATGCAACAGCAGTGAAAAGTTGGTTATGTTCCACTTCTGTGGATATAGTAAACAATGATAAAATCAGGCAGGGAGACTATTTTTATTTACTTTTTAAGAAAAGAAAGAAAACTGCAGCCGGGAAATCAAAGAGAAAGGCTTTTGTCTCTAGTGGGACTTCCTTGGTGGCTCAGACGGTAAAGAATCTGTCTGCAATGCAGGAGACCTAGGTTTGATCCCTGGGTCGGGAAGATCCCCTGGAGAAGGGAATGGCAACCCACTCCAGTATTCTTGCCTGGAAAATCCCATGGACAGAGGGGCCTCTCAGGCTACACAGTCCATGGCATCGCAAAGAGCTGGACACGACTGTGCAACTAACACTTCACTTTGTCTAGAGTTGACCAGCTAGCTCAAAGAATCTGCCAGAAATAGTGAAAACTATAGCAGCTTCATGATAGTTTGGAGGAAGGAGAGTGCCCTTGGGTTGAAGGTCTTAATTGGTAAGGCTGTTTTGAGTTGAACCTGGAAGGAGAGAAATTAGAGAGGTGGGGGGAAAGAATTCCAAGCAGAGTTTCAAGGTGGGCACAGAGGTTCGAATGAGCACAGTGACGGGGATGGGGGTGGGGGTCGAGGAAGGCTGTTTGCTCCAGCCAAGGGAGGGGCTGCCTCTGAGGAACAGGATACAGCCTCTTCTCTGAAGGATGGCCTCAGCATGCCTGCCCAGTGGCCCACGCCGCTTCTGTCTGGCAGAAAGCCTTCATTAAGAGCTTTTGAACTGCCAAGGAAATTAGTCCCCAGTTTGGGTGAGTTAAAATTCAACTCTCCCCCATCCCACCACCAACCCTTCAGGATCCTTTCCTTTGGCCATAAGACCTTTAACGCTGCTGAAACAATGAGGCAGAGAAGAAAAGGTTAACAGTTTTTCCTAAGCAATTAATTTGGGAATGCTATTTGAGTAACAAGTTTTCTGGTATTCTCATAATTTATTTTTCGCTAAAAATTCATATCAGACTCAGCTACTCCACACAAGGACAAGTTTTGGAATTCTTTCTTTGTTACACACACTCACACTCATGGCCAGTTACAATCTCATCTCTCTCCCTCACTCAGAATTTCCCATAGGTTCTGACCTGGGGCCCACTTTATAGCGCTAACTGGTGAAAGCAGCAAAGGAAATCTTAGCATTTGACTTTCAACTCATACTAAACATTCAACTGTGTGTACACGTTGCATAGGAAAGCATAGAATTATAACACTCAGGGGAAAAAAAATCTGCCATTTCCCCCAGAGGAAAAAAAAAAAGATCACGTTGGCCCAAGAATCTTGTAGTGTTCTTTTATTTCCCCTCTTAATTCCTGAAACCTAACAAGAAGATCCCAGAGAATGATTAGAGTTTCCCAAGCTTGGTCCTCAGTTCTTCTAAAACACTCTTCTTTGGGGTTTACATGAGTGTGTGGATCTTTATTAGATTTGGTCTTTGCCCAAATGCCTAACTCAGTCTGTTGTTGTCCTGTTATCTTCAAGTGAAATCCGAGTCTCCAGGAGGAACTTGAAAAAAAAAAACAAAAACAAAAACAAAAAAAAACCCCCACACCTGGTCTGGCACCCAGAACACTAAGGGCTGAAAGCCAGGGCAGATTCTTCAAGTATAAGAATCAAACCATTCACTGTCTGGCCTTGGGATTGGGTCTGCCAGCCAAGAGGGAACAGGAAGCTTGCCTCTGAGCCCAGGACTATGGAATGCAAACCCCCAAGCAGTTATTTGCTGTGGTTTCAAGTTTTGTCCTAGAAGTTAAGAACAATGTGAACTCTTTTCTAAGTAGCATTCTAGTCAATAAATACCAACCTAGCGCCCAGAGTCTTTGAACCTACTCCAGTACGCACCCTTTACACACTATTTTAACACTGTATTAGTTTTTAAAGCCAATCTAATATGGGTACTAGCGTACAGAGAGCCTGGATCTCTTGGCTCATTAGGTTGCTATTTAAGACTGAGGGAGATCAAATACCCTCCCTAAAAGTCCTTAGTAGGCATCTCAGTGCCTTCTGTAAACCTCAGCCGGCTACTGGACATTTCTCACGGGTCACACTCGATTTGTAGTTTACAGATTTGTCTAGGGGTAGGGGACAGTTTGAGAGGAAAGGTCTGTAGCTAATACACATGTGCATTTAGGCCAAACGCTTGCTGGCATGCAATGTAATAACTCATTTCTAAATCCTTTCTTGGAAAAAGAATTCAGATTACATAATCATGAAAAACAAACCTGTTGCCACTGAGCATGAACTAACATGTTACAGTATTTTATGGCTGAGAGTTGTTAAGCCAGCAGCCAGTTTCATGCACGGAGGAGAACGCTGGGAAAATGAGAATCTGCCAGTTTTGTTCAAAGTTATGCCACTTAGTGGTAATGACACAGGCAGTTCACCTTTCTTATTAGATCACATTACCTTGGGACTCTGAGTTGATTAAGTAGGTGCTCATTTACTGCTCATTAGAGCCATAGGATTATTATTAATAGCCACCTAGGAGCCGGTTAGAGCGATTCATTAGATGAGCTCTTCTTAGCAGGAAGACCACCTTGGGTGTCCCCAGGTGTCCTCCAGTTTCCCATCACATACACCCTCTGCTCTGGAGCCTTCCTGATGCTGCCTCCCTGGGCAACGGAAGTAATGAGCTCCGATCTGGTGTAGCTGTTCACCAGCCTACACTGTCCATTAAAGTCAACCGGAGAATTCTAGTGTTCTGAGTCTGTAAACGTTTCAGTTCAGACAGGCTTGGAGATAAAAGACTCTAAACTGGATTGTCATCTATGCTTCCTAACTTAAGAGCCAGATACAGATTCTGTCCTAAGACTCCTGCTTGTGATTCCTAAAGGAGATCTGTGAGCCACAAGGGTGGGTCGGTGGCCAGGCATTAAAAAGCATTACGTTCTCCTTGCAGACGCTTTTTCTGCCTCAAGCACAAATTTGACCCAAATTTCTATTTTCAGCACAGAAGTGAAAAAAAAGAAAACAATCTGACTCATCAAATTAGGCAACCACCAACTCACCGTATAACCTTTCTTATGATTAATATACCTTATAAACTTACTAGGAGGTGTAAAAATCACCTTAGTTCTTCCAGCAGAAATCACAGGTAATTAGATGACACAGCCTACCCAGAACAGTACCTTTTGAGTACTTACCGTGTGGCCTGGCACTAAGAGCTCTCCACAGATTATCTCACTTAATCCTCATGACAACACTATTAGGTGGATAAAGGTGAAAAGAAATTGAGTCATTTGCCCAGCATTTCACAGCTGGTAGGTGGTGGCCCTGAGACGTGATCTTGAGTTTGATACCTACAGCCCAGCACTGGGCTGCCTGCCGGTCACCAGGCAGGATAGGAATTTAGAAGGCGAGGAAAACACCCTTCAGTTGGTATGGTCAATGGATCACCTTCATACATCCTGAACATATATTCTGTCACCTTTGACTTTTCGTGAAAAAGATATCTTTTTTCTTGGTAATTAAGAGTCGCATGCAAATCTGAAAAGTGGTGGCTACCTGGTTTAAAATAATCAGGTATTCCTATTTTCTGGTTCTAGGAGTCTAGAAGCAAAATCTTCTCGAAGGGAAACTATAAGGGATAACTTTATACTTTTTATCTCTCAGCTGTCTGGGTAACCAATACCAACCATGAGAGGAGAGCTAGGTTCCTTCTCAAAGAAGCAGAGGAGACAGGAAAAAAGAATTTGCCCATTTGTAGTTCGTTTGCACTTCAATTCATCCTCTGAGGTCTGGGGTGAGGCAAAAAGGAAACCAGTCATTCCCCAACTTGTCTCTCCCTTCTGCTCCCAAGGACTTTCACGGCAGAGCTGGATGAGAAGAGTTGGATGAGTTTCTGCTTTTGGGGGACACTTTGATCTATCATTTACAAGTTCTACATACAGTCATTGAAATTTACTATGTGCCCAGCATTGAACTAGGCATAAGGACTCAATGCGCAGCTGTTTTGGTGGCTATGCAGGGAAATGGACGTCTATAAAGTCAGGCAGTCCCTATGTGCTGTTCAGATATTGCGCCTGCTCTCATAGCAGGAATAGGTTTAAGGCCGAGGTTGTGAAGAAACAAAGTCAGGGATCCCCTGGAGAGAAAAGAGAAGGAAAAGAATCCTCATATTTGTCTTGAATTCTTCTAATTTGAGAAGTGAGGACTGGAATATAAGGGAGTCATAAAACTTGCTATTCATTTTGTGATATAGTGAAGGTAAAGAGATTTTTCTGAAATCCTGGCTCAGGGGTGCAGTACTCATGATTTAGTTTCTTCTCATGCAAACCTAGCCTCAGCTAAACACCCTGGCGTCTGCATTCATGTAATAGATATGAGGAGATCATCAATTCTGTCTGCTTGAGACAGTCACAGTTTTAGCATTGAAAGTCACACAACCCACGAATCCATCCTTCTCTCTTGGGCGTTTGTCATGTTGGTCCTTCAGTGATTCCTTGAAAGGCAACAAGCTAAACCTACACCCTCAATATGTAGGATTATGTTTTGCTTAGAAGCAAATGAACCAGTTTTAAACATTCTCTGGCCTTTATTTTTTTTTCAATGTCTTATACCCTAAAATAATAAAAGAATCTCCATCTAAATCCATTTAAACACATTCCAGAACTAGACTCCCTGGGTGGTCCAGTGGTTAAGAATCCACCTTGCAGTGCAGGGAACACTGGTTTGATCTCTGGTCTGGAAAGATTCAGCCACAGAGCACTGAGGCCATGCCACAACTGTTAAAGCCTGCACACCTAGAGCCCGTGCTCCGCAACAAACCACAACAGTGAGAAGCCCACACGTGACGACAAAGAGTTAGCCTCCGCTCTCTATACCTGGAGAAAACCAAAAAGCAGCAACGGAGACCCACCGCAGCCAAATAAAAAAGGATACCTTCTTTAAAAAAAAATTCTAGAACCAATAAAGGGTGTGAATGATTTAATTGTTTCTCAAATTTGGGCTTAAAAGAGAGTGAGTATACAATTTAATTGAAAAAGATTTTTGAGAATACAAAGGCTAACTAAAGTTATTTAACACGTGTCATTTTAACATATTTATTTATTGAGCAATAAACTCTTTTTTTTATATCAGTGGATCTATAAAATAGTTCCATTAAAAATCATTTGCAAAAAAAATTTGCTCTTAAAAACATATGCACCAGGAACTTCCCTGGTGGTCCACTGGTCGACTCCACGCTCCCAATGCAGGGGGCACGTATCCCCTTCCTGGTTGGAGAAGTAAGATCCTGGGTGCCATGAGGTGCAGCCAAAAATCAGAAAGCAAAAACCCATATATACCTATGTATAATAAAGCAAACTTTTGGAAACATTTATATTGATTATCTGAATATTAAAAATAATTTAAGCAGAACAATTGTTGTTGGTATGTATTTATATACTTTATTCAGTTTCTTAGCTGTATCATTTGCTAATACTTTGTTACTGAGATATTTTTGAAGAATATGTTGTTTCCAATATGATCTTTACTTTTTCCATCAAATTGCCGCAGTTTTTTCCAATTGACTCTTCTCTGGAGCCCACAGTATTTTCAACTGAGAACTTATTCTTCAGGTGGTGAGACTCGTGGTAAGCTCAGAACAAATTCTGCTGAATGGAGGAGATTCTCAATTCTATTCTTTTTATTTTTAATTGTGTAAATACCTCAGCAAAGGTATTTTCACAGGTGCTTTATGTTTGCCTTCATTCAGAGTATTTTTTTTTTTTTTACAAATACACTTAACAAGACAAAACTTGTAAGTTGTCTCCATTTATACTTCTTTAAAATATTTTGTACAATTTAGATGCTTCAAAATTGTCAGCTTTTGCAGTTTCATTTCCTCTGGGACAGAATATACATCCATGAAATAAAAGCAAGAGGCTCTCTCAGAAGATTACTCTACAAGTCTGGATATTCCAAGGCACAATGGCAGAATTTCAAAAGTAAACCTTGCAAATTGATTATGCTCTCATAGTTTAATTTGTTTAATTTGCTTTTGTAGTATACATTTCAATATCTCCCTGTTTCCAAATTTGTTTTTAAGAAATGCAATTTTCTAAAAGCTTCAAAACGCACTTCTGCACTCTATATTTTTTATTTAGCAAGAAATTTATTAAAAGATAGACTGTAGGCAGAATTTTACCTGTATGATCTTCACAAAACAAATTATCTTCAAAATTAAACTTTTAACTAAATTTACAATAGCATTCACAATAAGGTCTAATGAACTTTTAAAACTTTGATTCATGAATCTTGAAAAAATTGAACAATTATTGGAATTAATTTTTAATTTGAAACTGTTGACATATAAAAAATGAGTCATTTAGCTGTCTGCAGAGTTCTCCTATTAATTAAGCCAAGCACATTAATAGTTATTTTTCATGGTTCATACTCATCCAAGAAAACCTTAAAATAGTATCTAAGATTTAAAGTAAATTCTGGGGTCTTTATAGCATATTTACTTCCCAGTTTTTGTTACTACAGGCCCCATGGTTTATGGTAAATGTTGGCAAAAATTTTATGTATGTTGTACAAGTATTATCAACCTTACTGAAAAATAAAAATTCTGTACTTCATTTTCACTAAACCTGTGTTTTCGTTTTGTTTAGTTTTGTTTCTTGAGCTCATTGTTCCTGAGAGAGCTCATTGTAAAATCTTTAAAAATTGTTACAATAATAAAGTAAATGCAGGTTTCCCCTGCTTTACAAAAGTAGAGTGTTTCTATTATCTTTCCTAAGCTGAAATGACATGAAGTGAGGAAGAAATTTATTTAGGGCACATCTTGCTAATGGAGGCACAGAATAAATCCAGCGAAGGCACGGATGCTCAAAGTTCAAAGCTGCGGTGGATGTAGTTCCTGGGGAAGGAGCTTGGCAGTGCCTCTCTCCCAGCTCCAAGTGTGTGCTCAGTCATTCAGTCGTGTCTGAGTCTTTGCGGCCCCATGGACTGCAGCACGCCAGGCTTCCCTGTCCTTCACCATCTCCCAGAGCTTGCTCAGACTCATGTCCATCAAGTTGGTGACGCCAAGTGTGTACTGCCTCTGTAATATGGGCTCCTGCAAAACAAACACGCAATACTGTTTCCCCTTTTCGCCCTTTTTTGTGAAAGCAAAAATCCTCTTCAGATTTGGTTCAGTTATCAAAGAAAGGTACAATAAGTGGCTTAAACCAAATTTTCGAAAAGTGGAGGATAGCTGTAAGGTGTGGTCTTACGTACTAGTATAAGACAAAACTGTTTCAGCAAGATTGCTCACACTTCTCTGTAAAAGCTCTACTGCAGGCATGCTTCACCCCCACTTCCCGCCTTTATTTCGCATGCTTGGGAATTTCTGATATCTCACATTTCAAAGTGACCTCTCCTACTGGGAGACTGGCAGTCTACTTCCTCACTCACAGGCCTCTCTCTGGACCAAGAAACCACGATTCATCCACCAGATGGCCACCAGGGGCAGCAGCAAACGCTTCTCCCACATCACCGAGAACCAGAAGTTCCTTGTCCCAAACCGCCTGCCTACAGGCAACTGCACTTTATCAGCCTGCATTCTATACAGCATATAGGAGGAAAGTGGTGGAGTTAGTTACCAGTGTCGAAACTGGTTTTGAATAAGTCAGAGGTCTTATCACTGCTGGTTTGGATTTATCCACTTATTAATTGCTGGACTCTGCTTACGCACAGTGTAGCTCACCAGCTACTACAGAAGGCCATGGGGGACTCCCCTGGTGGGCCAGTGGTTAAGAATCCACCTTCCGGTGAAGGGAATTCAGGTTCCATCCCTGGCCAGGGAGCTGAAAGCCCACACGCCACAGGGCAACTATGTCCGCCTGCCGCAACTAAAGCCTGTGTGCTGCAAATTATGGAGCTGGCATGGCAACTGCTACGACCCAACAGTGGCCAAAACCACATAAATACATAAAAAGAAGGCCAGTCATAGAATATGGAAGTACAAAGTGACCTATCAGACCTAGCCTGGCTTATTTTAATACAACTGTTTTGAATAATGTTTTCTTAAAAACAACAACAGTTCTGGAACACCTGTTAAACCAGAGGGATGCCAGGACAATAGAAGCAGATCAGAAAGTATATTCACCTTATCTACTACCACGGGGTGCTTCGTGAAATGGATTTCTGTACTCTACTCCAAACCTGTTAAATCTGAACAAGGTATAGCATCAAAATTTGTATTATAAGAAGCTTTCCATGATATTCTTGTTTGCTTTAAATTCTATTTATTTGCTTATTTATTTAATGTTTTTTTATTGAATTGTAGTTGATTTACAATGTTTTGTTAGTTTCTGGTATACAGCAAAGTGAGTCAGTTATACATCCACATATATATCTATTTTTTTCAGATTCTTTTCTTTTATAGATTATTATGAAATATTGAGTATAGTTCCCTCCATGGTATTCTTCGGGACACCAAAGTTTTCCTCCTGGTTTAGGGAATTCCTTCACCTTTTACTGTGTCAAGCCCCACGGTCAGAGAGGTTGGGAGGATCACGTGCTTCACTCCATGGCTGACATAACACTTGGATCAAAACTATTATTGAAAATGAGCTAGACACAAATTGAACTTAAATTAAGTCACAAGATAAAAATACTGTCCTCTCCTTAAGCAAACTTGTCTTGCAAGTTGAGAGATTTATTTTTGGCTACATCATTGCCTGTTGGGGAATTTGGCCCTATACCAGCCACTTTCTTTCTTTGAGGATTAAGTTTATAGCTAAGGAATATATAATAAACATCGCTTTTAATACTTTGGAAGAGATAAGCATTAGGTGAGATGTTTCCCTCCTAAAAAAAATGCTACTAAAATTTTAAAAAACATACTTTATTTCATTTCATTCGTACAAATTACTACTGCTAGAGTCATAAGATATGTTTTGAGTTTCTGTAAGGTAGCTGATTCCAGAATAATGATGTTTTATCTGTTTATTTTCTTAATTTGCATTTTGGGTTTTTTTGTGGGGGGAGGGTCAGTAACCACTTGGGTGAATTTTTAGAAATATCTTGATCTCACTGACCTCAGCTACAAAATGATTTTAGTCTAGTGGTTGTCCAATGGTCATTCTAGTTTCCTGAATTCATCTTTTAAACCTTTTTGAATGTTTGGAATTTTTATCATGTGCACATTATTGTTTTATTATTTTGTTAGTAAGAAAGATTTTATAAGCAGTAAGTAGGATTATGAGCTATTATTTTTTCCTCTACTTTAAACAAACACATGTTATCTTAAAAAGAAAGTAAGCAAAAACATTAGATCCACCGAGGGAAGGGAGAGAGGAAAGTAGAAGGATGATGTAGTAACCCAGGATATGGGACAGCAGCAAGTGTTAAACACTTTCTAAGGTACGGTATAGGGGATCACCTAGTGGTAGAACTAGGAAAAGCTTTTTTGAAGATTCCTATGTGAGGGTCCATATGGATTGCAATCAATTTATTTAAAACATGAGATGATGTTGAATATGTATTTTTGTGATCAACTTTATTGAAATCATACTAATAGGTTGAATACGTAAATATTTACCCCAAGCCTCTCTTTTCTAGAGGGATCAAAAATCTCCTAATATTAAGCTTGGAAAATTAACTCTTGTCTCAAAGAGTGTGTTAAATTCATGGTTCCTTGGTCAAAAAAGAGACACGACTGAGCGACTTTCACCTCAAGTTCAGAAAAAGTCTAGATATGCGCAAAACAAGCATGATAGCACGACCCTTACCTATCAGAAAGCTCTGGTCTAAAAACCATGTTGTTGTTTACTTGCTAAATTGTATCTGACTCTTTGTCACCCCACGGACTCTTTGTCACCCCACGGACTGTAGCCTGCCAGGCTTCTCTGTCCATGGGATTTTCCAGGCGAGGTTATCGGAGTGGGCTGCCATGTCTCCAGGGAATCTTCCTGACCCAGGGATCAAGCCCGTGTCTCCTGCACTGGCAGGTGGATTCTTTACCACTGAGCCACCTGGGAAGCCCAGGTAAATCCATTAGGACTGTACTTCTAATTTAACAGTTGAGATAGCTGAGGTTCTATCTATATAACAGAAACTTTAAACTATTTGGGACCCAGATGGAATTTTCACTTGTTGAAAATAATAATGAAACATATGAGGATGACAACTTCTGTTTTTGTTTCGGTTCTCCCCAAACAGAGACTAAGATAGAGATTTAGTAGTAGTTCATTTGGAAGTAGTTCACTTGGGTGATGATTCCAGGAAGCAAAGTAGGGAGCAGGGAGGCTGAGACAGGGGAGGGGGAGAAGCCAGGAGAAGGGGGACAAATGGCAGTTATTACAGTAGATGCCTACGGCTTGATTCTCCCAGCATCTCTCAGAATTGCCTGTAGGAAAGATGGAGCCCTGTGATGTTTATCTGCCTCCTGACTCCGTTCACTGAGGATTGCTCCTGTATACTGTAACTGTCCCACATCACCAAGCTGTGCTGTATGCTGACTGAGCTGCCTCTCTCAGCTTCAGAGAAGGCCCTGGAGCAGAGAATTGGAGTGACATGTGGCTTGTTGAGGTGGAAAAAGTCAGCCTACAGGGAATTCTCTACTACAACTGTGGCTGAAATCAGAGCTGGGCCAGGGAGATGTCATAAAGTACAAGTGAAGGGCCACACCTTATATTACTCAGATCTGTTTGTCCTCTTATTAAGTTCATGCTGTCACTGTACCTTCAAGGTGGTGGCCACAATTTCTAGAAAGGACTCTGTGCAGGAGAAATAGTGGAATAAGGTCATGATGCCTGCTGGTCCCAAGGCCATGACTGATATTCATCAACTACCACTTATTCTGGATGATCTCATCCTTGGCCAACACTGGCTGGTCTAATTTATTTGCCTGGTGGGGGAATCCCAGAACTTCATCTGAGAGGTCAGGCCTTTCACTGTCTTGCCCTTATTTTGCTATAGTGACAGTAATTGCTTGTTCACTGTTATTATCAAACACAAAGACACGTAACGGTACCCCAACAAATCCCCTGAGTTCCAGACATATTCTCCACTGCCCCCTTAACAAAGCACCAGTGCTGGCTTTTTATGCTAATCAAGACTGAGTAACCTCACCAGTATTGTAACTCCTTTCTTTGCCTGCTATTACATCCACATAAGGAAACCAAAGAGATCAGTTGTAGCTTCTAATTTTGTGGAACCCTTCATGTGTCGCTAGGAGTACGGTGATCCACTCCCCACTTTACGCAGTAGAGCCCACACTAGAATGGGAAGCACAAATGGGTTATTGGTAGTGAGAAGGGCAAAATCCTGTTCCATTTCTTGGCATCTGGATTCTAGCCATGGGGGACACCGCTTGATATGTTGGTTAATACAGATAGTGAGTTACGGAGGATATTTTCTCAGGTCTATAGGATGTTGCCTTAGTTGAGCTGTTCATAGGCTGTTCCAATCTGGTATTTGTATTAGTTTCCTGACCCTGCTGTAACAAAGTACAAACAACTGGGTGGTTTAGAATGACTGAAATTTATTGTCTTAGATTTCTGTATTCTAGAGGTTTGAGATCCTGCCATTGGCAGGATTGGTTGCTTCTGAGGCCGTGAACTGAGCCATGAGGGAGACTGTTCCATGCTTCTCACCCAGCTCCTGGTCATTTACCAGCAGTCTTTGATGTCCCTTGGCCCGTGGCAGCGTAACTCCATTCTTCACGTGGTGTTCCCCCTGTGCGGCTGTCTCTGTGTCTGAATATCTCCTTTTAATAAGGACATAGCCATACTGGATCAAGGGCCACCTAATGACCTCATCTACAAGCTGATGATATCTGAAATGACCCTGTTTCCAATTAAAGTCACATTCTGAGTTACTGGCAGTTACCACTTCAACATATGAGTTTATGGGGTGGTGGGGGGAAGACACAATTCAACTCAAACAGTATTAGACCAGCTACTTCCAGGAATACTTTGGCCACCTGATCCAAACAGCTGACTCATTGAAAAAGACCCTGATGCAGGGAAAGACTGAAGGCGGGGGGAGAAGGGGATGACAGAGGATGAGATGGTTGGATGGCATCACTGATTCAATGGACATGAGTTTGAGCAAGCTTCCGGAGATGGTGAAGGACAGGGAAGCCTGGTGTGCTGCAGTCCATGGGGTTGCAAAGAGTTGGACATGACTGAATGACTGAACAGCAACTTTCAGGAAAAAGGTAGGATATAGTTCAGTTCAGTTCAGTTCAGTCACTCAGTCGTGTCTGACTCTTTGTGACCCCATGAATCGCAGCACGCCAGGCCTCCCTGTCCATCACCAACTCCCGGAGTTCACTCAGATTCACTTCCATCGAGTCAGTGATGCCATCCAGCCATCTCGTCCTCTGTCGTCCCCTTCTCCTCCTGCCCCCAATCCCTCCCAGCATCAGAGTCTTTTCCAATGAGTCAACTCATCGCATGAGGTGGCCAAAGTACTGGAGTTTCAGCTTCAGCATCACAGTAGAACCAGCAAATCCCATAGTCATGTACACATTTCCCAATAAAAGGAGTGCCTTGACCCGAGACAATCTTTTGCAGGATGCTATGACTGTTAATCAGGTATTCTGTAAGCCCTTCAGACAGTACAACTGGTAGAGGCACTGCAGAAAGAGAAGATAAACCAATGTTGAGAGCAGGTGTAAAGTCCTTCAGAGTGGAAGGGATCCAATGCAATTGACTTGCCATCAAGAAGCTGGTTGTTTTTTACTTGGGTTTCTGAGGGCCCAGTGTCAGTCTTATGATGACAGGTTGGTTATGCACCAGAAATGGTGGTTGCTGCTGCTAAGTCGCTTCAGTCGTGTCCGACTCTGTGCGACCCCATAGACAGCAGCCCACCAGGCTCTCCCATCCCTGGGATTCTCCAGGCAAGAACACTGGAGTGGGTTGCCATTGCCTTCTCCAATGCATGAAAGTGAAAAGTGAAAGTGAAAGTGAAGCCTACCAGGCTCCTCCGTCCATGGGATTTTCCAGGCAAGAGTACTGGAGCGGGGTGCCACCGCCTTATTGAGCCCATGCTGTTGGGTCCATTTACAGCCACCATCCCTGATGCCACGGCTGCTCTGATGATGGGGCCGTTGTGCGCTTGGGTGACTGAGGACATGCACTGCACAATCCATCAGGTCAATCATCTTGTCCACCTAGTGTGCCTCCTCTGCGGTGGATGCTCTCCAGTGAGTACTGACGTAAGACACAAAGACTTGAATACTTTGTTCTTTTTCCTATAAGGTCTACCCATAATGCCCTTTTCTAAGACTGTTTATAATATTAATAATTTAATCCTGCTCCTTCCAGGCCCCTGATCAATCAGCCAGATCATTTGCCCAGAGGTGTATCCTGATCGTGGGCTACCTTTTCTTCCGTGTGAAGCAGGCAGTAGACTGTTCCGCTCACAGCTTTGCCCACGGGGTGTTCCCCTTGTGGTGCTGTAGGGAACAGCAATTTATTTTCAGGACACCCCAGCACAGTTCTCGAAGTATTGAGCCTTTATTAAAGGAAAAAAAATCATTCTTGATAAAAATGCTGCTTCAAGAAAACCTCTTGCATACTGGAAAAGGGAAAACCTTTCAGTGGTTCCTTGCTGCTCTGGAAGCACACCGTGAGCTGGGACCCATGGAGCCGCCCTCTGCAGGGACAGAGCCCCCTTAGGTGCAGAAGCATCAGCCTGTGCCTGGTGGTCAGGGCAGCGGGGGAGCTTCTCCAGTCAGTGCGGACTCCCTACTCAGGGAGTTCCCGTTAGGATCTCTGCTGCAGGAGCATCGTGTGCAAGGATGTCCTGAAAGCCCCGCTGCCCTGCTGGTGGTGATGTGATCTGCTGGGTTATCATCAGCAAATTAAGCCAAGCCATCTGTGAATGAAGATCAGGCATTTTCTCCTCTGTTGGCTTGTTTGGGGGAACCTAAAATAACCCGCCTGCACTGCAAGGGACGCGGGTTCCATCCCTGGGTCGGGAAGATCCCCTGGAGAAGGGAATTGTGATCCTCTTCCGTATTCTTGCCTGGAAAAATCCCATGGATAGAGGAGCCGGGTGGACTATGCAGTCCATGGGGTGGCGAAGAGTCAGACACAATGAAGCGACTGAGCATGCACGCACGCACTGTAAGAGCTCAGATATTCACAAAGTCTTGGTGAAACAGAACAGGTGACCTATGGCCACTTTTCTATTTATGTAAGTTATTTATGCCATTTGGACCTGCTTGGACCCCATCACAGAATGGTTTGCTGCTGTACCCACTAGAACCCCTGACTTGGTGGGTCTGACAGTACACAGCTAGTGATGGACACCTCTGATGTTCTCAGGTCAGGCGCTCGGTCTTTAATAAAGACAGCAGCACGTCAGGATGCTTTTATTCAGATGGTGAGTCATTCTCTATGGAAAAAACACGGCCTTGCTCCAGGATGCTAGGGAGTCTGTGCAATGAATTGCTCCCTGAGGCTTGCACGCGGGTTGGCCTTTTCTGCTATACTCATCTCTAGCATTGTTAGGTTTGCAGAGGACATGGCCACATACAAGGCCCTCCCTTGATTTTGCACAGCAGTGGCTCTCAGCTTTCTGCTGGGCCAATGCTTGAATATCTCTGGTGATATAAATCAAGTGAAACCCAAATGTGTTGACCACTAATCTCTCACCTAGGAACATAATCCCAATCAAAATTTCAGAAGGCTCTTGGAAAAATGTATATCCTTATTCTATTTTTTTTTTTTTTAGAAAGATAAAGGCCCTAGATTAGATGACACAATTTTAAAAGATCAGAATTTAAATCAAGAATTTATGTTACCTAATTTCATGACTTACTATAAGGTGGCAGTAATCAAAACAGTGTGTTACAGATATAAAGACAGACAACATAGATCCGTAAAACAGAAGAGAGGCGCAAATACATCCTTATTTGTATATTCAGTTAATTTTCAATAAAGGCGTTTTCAAAAAAGAAAGGATAATCTTTTCAACAAATAGTGGTAGAATAACTGGGTCTCTAGATGGGAAAATGTAAAAATATCAATCATAACTTCATAACATATGCTCATGAGCTCAGCTGGGTCTGACTCTTTGCGACCCCATGGACTGTAGCCTACCAGGCTGCTCTGTTCTGTTCTTTCTAGTTCTGTTTTCCTTTGACAGCTAATAAATAGTTGAATAATTACCCTGGAAAACAATGCAGCTGTAACCGTTGTTGGAATTTGGTTTAAATCCCGCAACAGTCAGATACTAGACTCATATAGCAGTGTCTGAGAACAGTTCTCCCCTACCTGCTCCCTCTTCTCTCCTTAGGGCTTCAAGGAGAGTGGAGAACAAGGCCTTGCCAAGATAATTTTAAGTTACGATGTGCAAGGTTACTGGGGAGTTGCTAGGAATGTAAAGATGAATTCAAAAAGATTTTACCCTACAGGAATTTTTGAGTCTGCAGGGGGAGCCAGACAAAAATAGATATCTATATGTATACCCATATTTATCTATCCATCCATTTTAAAACACAGCAAAAATCCTTATAGTGAAGTATAAGCCAAAATCTACAAAAGGTCTAGGGTATTATTTCAAGGGGTGGGTGGGAAGAGCAAAAATTTTAAGAGGAAAGCGGTGTTTGAGTTGGGTGGAAGGATGAGTAAACTTTCAGTGAAGGATAAGGGGCTGCAGGAATAGCCTAATGGAAGGTGAACAGAAAGGTTGGAATCTATTGAGGAACACAATAGTGTCAGAGAAATAGTAATTTAACAATTCATTGTTTTGATCCTGTCTTCTAAGGCTTATTTTTAGTTTGTTGCTGTTATTTAGTAGCTAAGTCCTGTTGGATTGGTTTTGCAACCCCATGAACTGTAGCCTGCCAGGATCCTCTGTCCAAGGGATTCTCCAGGCAAGAATACTGTGGGTTGCCACAGTGGGTTGCCATTTCCTTCTCCAGGGGATCTTCCCCACCCAGGGATGGAAACCCGCGTCTCCTGCATGGGCAGACAAGTTCTTTACCACTGAGCCACCAGGGAAGTCCATTATTTTTAGTTTAGGGTACATAAGTACACACATTACTAGGGAGCTTCATAAGAAAAGAGGGGGTTACATCCTACGTTCACAGTTTTTCTGGGTACAATCTTCTCCCCTGGAATCACAGATAACAAATGCTTAGAATCACTTGTTTAGAAGCAGTTAAACGTGAGACCCTGTTATCTTCTAGATTTCAGTTTCAAAAGACTTAAGCTTCTCCGTGCCTCAGTTTACCTTTAAATAAAAACAAGAATACTTTCCGAAAGAATTGTTAGGAATGACACAGGAGGAAGAATGTCTGCCAGAATAGTACTTTAGCAGATATGTCCTAAATTATATATTTAATAAGTAAGTTGATACGTGTGTGAAGTATTAAAAAGTTTTCACCTGGCAGCCCTCTCCCGCTGGCTGTAGCGGATAAGACCACACCCTCCTAATCCGCCGTCCCATTCCCTGCCTTTGGAGGAAACAGCGGTTCGTAACGCCTCCCAGCCTCGGCTAAAGCACGTGGGCTCCGCCTCCCCACAACAACAAAAAACCCTGTAGCACCAGCCCCGGCCTCTCTGCGGACTTGGCTTGATTTTTAAATCCATCCGAAAGGGCCAATCAGAGGCAGCCGTTCGACTATGCGGAAGCCGATTGGCTCACAACCTCTGATAGTGACCAATAGGCTTGCAGCCGAGTTCAGTCTCGAGGCCGGAAGCGGTCGAATCGAAAACGGGTGGCGGTCGCGGGCAGTTTGAATTGGCCTCTGTGCTCCAGCTCACGGAGGCTGGACAAGGACTCGCCTTTGAGAAGGGTTGTTTGCCCTCTCCCGCCAGCAAGGTGAGCGTTCTCCTTGGGTCTCAGCTCTGGCGGCGGGCGTGAGGGAGCCGCGGTCCTTGTGCTGGGGGCTTCTGGGCGGCGATGCCTGTGGGATGGCGCTTCTCGGCACTGAAGGTGCCGCGGGCCGCTGCCTCCTCCCACCCGAGGGACTAGAGAATCGGCCCTGGGCCAGGTTCTTAGGAGTCTCGGCGCCCCTGTGCTCCCAGTGAAAGTGGGCTTGCACTAGTGTCGGGAGCCCTTGCTCTGCCCTGTGGGGGAACTGATTCCTCTGTACGGTAAGGGACTTGAAGCTCAGCAGGTGTTTCACTGGCATCCTTTCTGCACCTCCTTTTGAAATTTGGACATCGGTCTTTTGTCCCTTGGAGGAGATGCCAACTTGGGATTTGAGGGGTTTGATCTGGAAAACGCTTTGGTGTGCCTGTTGTTCGTTGCGAGAGCATTTTCTCTTGCCTTCCTTTTCTTTACGCATTTATTGGACTGCGCCTGGGGACCTGGCTTGCGCTATGGGATAAGGACTCAGACATTTTAATTTTGATGAGAGAGGACAACTTCGACAGATTTAAGGTGTCAATCATTCAACAATCTATATGGAACCACTGGGGCAACAGGACAAAAAAAAAATGTAAACCTCAAGATGAAAGAGGCAAAGGGGGTAGGGGGTGGGGTGATGAAGAAAAGCCCAGGAAGTCAAGGTTCCTGCCAAAAGGATCTGCAGGGCTACGATCCTTCCAGAAATGCTCTTTCTATCTTAACCAAGTGGAAGACACTTCCCAGGCTCAAATCACTCAACCCCATAAAGTGCCCAAAGAAACTTGTGACTCGCGCACATCACCTACTGCAGTCCGGGTTCACACTTTTCCCTGTATCAGAATCCCCCATCTTCGGCAAGAAACTGGAGTCCCCGCCTACAGTGCCACCGCAGAGCGACTTTGAGTCCTATTCTCGAGCTTGTCCTGGAGGAGCAGGGAGAGTTTTCATTTACAGGCTCCGCCCCCCACCTCCTTTGCCTCTTTGATTTTGAGGTTTACATTCTTAAAATTTTTTTGGTCCTGTTGCCCCAGTGGCTCCATATAGATTGGTGAATGACCGATACCTTAAATCTGTCGAAGTCGTCCCCTCCAATCAAAATTATCTTGGGTCTGGTGATTGCTTTAACCGTTTATGTTTTGCTGTATCTTAGACTTTGAAATGGAAAAGCATTTAACTTGCCAGTCGTCCTTCTGTTTATTTCCATCGTCTGTATCACCTTTTTAAATTGCTTGTTTTAATATTTTGTTTGCTATGGTGTCTTGTTGTAATGCTTTCCATGGCTGGCAGAATTGTTTCAGAGTTACAGTTGTGTTCCTCTGAAGGCACCCCTGAACTCCTGAATGAACTAGCTGGTTTATAATAGATGAGGTTGCCTATTGGGGAAGTGTAAATTGTCTTTGTTGCTGGAGAGGCATGACACTCCTTGAAGTAGTTTTTGGGTAGATGGGAATGGGGTTTAAGATACTGTGTTCAAATAATTAAGGGGGAGGGGAGAATGGGAAAGAAAACCACTTTCCAAGGCTTGAAATTATGTGCTTTCCGAGACCCTTGCTTCTCTTAATTTTTGGAAAAAAAATTATTATTATTAGTATTTTCATCAACTAATTTTTAATCATGCTGATAAATTTCCTTGATGAAGTCGATTGAAACAAAACACTAAAATGGTTACGAACTTCATTTAGTAAAAAAAAAAAAACAGATTCTCGTCCTCTTGCTAAAATAACTGGAAAATGAATGCTTTTTTTCCTTCTATTTATGTTCTAAAGGCTAATGAGAAAAGAATAATTGCCATACTTTTCTCTCAGCTGATTTAAATTTTCTAAGATATGTCCCAGAAAGAGGTAGGCTATTGCTGTCTTGGTACCCTATGTAGCAATATACAAATGAAAAAGTGTTTTTCAGGGACTAATATAATAGTTAATATGTATGGAAAGCTTATCAGGAGATAGTTTTCTAAAGGTTTAGGGAGTCACCACCATTATTATTCCCAAACAGGGAAAACAGAGCACAGCCCTGTTAAATAACACGCCCAAGGCCACACATCTTGCCTATAGCTGAGAAGGGATTTGAATCACTGAGGCTATATACCTGATTCCTGGTCACAGTTGGCCTGGAGACTGACTTGACTGCATTTTGCAGTGATTCTGGGGCTTGTATGGCATTCATAGTTTGTTCATTTGTGCACTGACTCAACAAATGATAATCACGTGGGAGGAGGAGGCGGTACCTGTGCCATGAGAGACTCTGATGGAGAGAAAACAACAGATTATGATGGATGTCCTCAGGGAAGTCTTCCTGGAGGAAGAGGGATGGAGTATGAGTGGGAACTAATGACCTGAAGAGAAGACAAGCGTTTGCAAAATAACTTATGCATCTTCTTTGTCCTGTAAGCCCAATTTCCCCAGAAGCCTTGTACCAAAAAATTCATACCTTGTATAATGAAAATGAACTGAGTGGTAGAAAGCAGGTGGCCTAATGAGAAGTAAGAAATGAGAAATAAGAAAAACCGAAAGCAAGGTGAAACCAAATGAGCATATTGTGTACTACTTCACAGTCAGAGTTATTGGGAGTCACCTGGCAGAGGGTGGCTAGATGGATGCTATACTTTGTTATTTTTTGAAAGAAGTTTTGAAATTTGATTCTTAGAGGTGGTTATGTAGATTAGTTTGTCTCTGAGACTATAAGTTTCATTTTACTGTGGTAGGATCAACAGTCTGTTTATTCTTTTCAGTTTATTTATAAATGTTTGAGTAATAAAGAAAGGAGAGCAAAATGAGCTGGGCTTTGGAAGAATGGAAGGAAGGCCTGCCTACAAGAGCCCTTCAGAAGATTCAAGAGCTTGAAGGCCAGCTCGACAAACTGAAGAAAGAAAGGCAGCAAAGGCAGTTTCAGCTTGAGACCCTGGAGGCTGCGTTGCAGAAGCAAAAACAGAAGGTATCACCGAAATGCTGGTATTTAAAACTGTTCACTCATTATTTGGATCAACAGTTTTATCTTGGTCCTTTTTTACTTTAGAGAAAGATGATTTTGCTGTCTTCAGGTGGTAATCCTCCTTCCTCTCCTCTACTGAGCCTTTTTTATTGTGATCACCTTATTTCTTCCATCCTCTGTCCTCATTTCTGCTTATGTGCTCGTGTGTAGGAGTGCTGAGTTCCATTTTCGCTTCTCTTAGGGACCATGAATGGGACATTGCTTTTGCATTCAGCACCAACATGGCCAAAAGTCTTTGGCTCTGAATCTGGGGTCAGTATGAGAACACTTTGCAGCCAAAATAGATACCGCTTTTTTTTTGCTGGGGTTGGTGGGGTGGGGGTGGTGGGGCTGTGTGGTTTGTGGGGTCTTAGTTCCCTGACCAGGAATCGAACCTACACTCCCTGCAGTGGAAGCTCAGAGTCTTAACCACTGGATCACCAAAGAAGCCTCCTGCTGCTGCTAAGTCACTTCAGTCGTGTCCGACTCTGTGCGACTCCATAGACAGCAGCCCACCAGGCCCCTGTCCCTGGGATTCTCCAGGCAAGAACACTGGAGTGGGTTGCCATTTCCTTCTCCAGTGCATGAAAGTGAAAAGTGAAAGTGAGGTCACTCAGTTGTGTCCGACTCTTAGTGACCCCGTGGACTGCAGCCTATCAGGCTCCTCTGTCCATGGGATTTTCCAGGCAGGAGTACTGGAGTGGGTTGCCATTGCCTTCTCGGAAGAAGTCTCCTAGACACTGCTTTCTGACAGTGAGCTTTCACCGTGGAGTTCCCAGATCTCTCCAGGACTAGTAAATGGAAACTTAAGTAGTACTTCTTTCATACTAGAGTAGTAATAACAATTACTGCTTCTAAAATGTTTTTGCTAGTGGGAGAATTTTTCAGTTTCTTACACTTACTGGCTTTGGCAACTGAACTTGAAAATGAGTAGCTAAGAGAGGGTTTCTAAGGTTAATTTTTTTTTAATTCTCAAAAGCATATTAAAGCCTCTCTAGGATTGGTGTGTGTAGACCTAGCCAAAGACAGTGTAATACATGACTTTGTAAAACTTTTCTATTAATAAACTTCAAAATGAGATCATCTAGGATTTCTCTGTTCATCAAGCATTGACTTCTGGATTATTACAATCGTATCTCAGAAAATTAGTCTTCAGGGTTAGACTCAGATTCACAGGTAATGTCTGATAAGTTCATGAGTAAGTGATGTATTTCCTTTTGAACAATCCCCATTAGATTGAGAATGAAAAAACTGAGGGTGCAAACCTGAAAAGGGAGAACCAAAGCTTGATGGAAATATGTGAAAATCTGGAGAAGACTAAGCAGAAGATTTCTCATGAACTTCAAGTCAGAGAGTCACAGGTGAATTTCCAAGAAGGTCAACTGAACTCGAGCAAAAAACAAATAGAAAAGCTGGAACAGGAACTTAAAAGGTAACTTTTGGGGACAGTATTTATTGGATGTCTTCATATGTATTTATCAGATGCGTCCTTTTTATGATGTTACTACTATATATTGCAGTTTTTTTCTTTCCAGCGGAATGAACAGTGATTCGAGGACAATTCTTATACGCTTCAGTCCTGTTGTCACATGGCTCAGGGCTGTGTAAATTCATTAAATGGTTGCTGGCTTATTCATTTACTTATTCAGTATATGTTTATTAAGCTGCCTCATGTGCCAGGCACTGTGTTTGTTACGAGGGGGGTACAATGATAAATTCCCAAATTGTCAACAGTGGTTACTGGAAAGATGGAGGGAAGTTAAAACGTGGGTTATATTGATGGCTTGTGTCTTCTCTGCATGGAAAAGCTGTTGTAGAGGAGAGAACTAGTCCCAAAGGGTGAGGAGCATTGAGAGCTCAGTTAAGATTGGAGGCCAGGAATTTATAGTGGGACCAGTTTATAGAGTTGTATGAGGTTTTTTTTTCTTTAGCATGTGGGGTGTAAATGCTGAGAAGATATCCCAGAGGATTGATTTAGGGTTTGGGGGCAAGGGTGATGGGATAGAAGTCAATGGAGTAATTGAGGATGTGGAAGAGAGTGAATGAACTTGGGTGCCAGCTGGGTGCCACGGAATCTCAGCTGAAGAGGAGGAAAGTGAAGTCTGGAAGACTTTCCCACTGAGATCCCCATCCGGGAGACCCTTCTTCCATCTTAAGTATTCCCCAATCAATTCACTGATTTCACTCTATGACTGCATCTCTGTTCCTGCCCTGGAAACACGTGGACACAGTTGGGGAAGATGGGGGTGGGGGAAATGGGGAAATTGGGATTGACATACATACACTACCTTGTATGAAAGAGATAGCTAGTTGGAACCTATTGTAAAGCATAGGGAACTCAGCTCAGTGCTCTGTGACGACCTAGATGGGTGGGCTGGGGGCATGTGGGGTAGGAGGGAGGTCTAAGAGGGAAGGGAGTATATACATAGAGCTGATTCCCTTTACTGTGCAGCAGAAACCGAGCACAACATTGCAAAGCAATTATACTCCAATTAAAAAAATAAAACTGCTCGTCTTACAAAAGGCAGCCAATAAAATACTTGTTAAATGTGGAAAAAATCACCAATTTCAATGCCATATTTAAGCAATTTTTTAAAAAGTGCTTATTACTATTTTTCCATTAAAAAAAAAAAATCCCTAAACAACTAGAGGCATTAATCAAAGTTTAGTGGGACTTGAGCACTGCGAGCTTATAAATGGAATCTTCTTATTCTAACAGTGGAAGATTAAAAGCAAAAAAGACTAGCAAATTGCCCCATGTTAATTCTGCAAATGTTCCCCTATAAATTTTAAGAATAAATTTTATTTTTAAATAACTTCATATTTCCAGGATCAGTTGTTAACACCTTACATAACTGGGGTACAATGACCAAACCAGAAATAAACATTAATTCAGTACTATTAACTTATTGGAATTTCTCTCATTTTTCCAGTCATGTCCTTACTCATTTTTCCAGGAATGTCCTTTTTGTACTCTAGGACCTGAGCCAGGATTCCATGTTGCATTTAGTGGATGTTTTCTTTTCTCCCTAAGCTGTGATGGTTTCTTGACTTTTGTGACTTTGACATCTTTAAGGAGCACTAGACCCCTTTATTGTACAATAGTACTCAATTTGGATTTGTCTGCTGTGTTTCAGCAATGGCAGAGCTGACACTTAGGACTGGATTATTTGTTGTGGAAGGCTGCCCTGTTCACCATAGGATACGTAGAATTCCTGGCCTCCACGCACTGCATGCCAGTAGCACTTACCCCATCTCCAAATTTTGACAGTCAGAAATGTCACCAGGCACTGCCAAATGCCCTTTGGGAGGGCAGAGTCATCCTGGAGAGAATCTCTGGGTCAGACTGAGGCTATGGATTTTTGGTAAAAGTATCACAGAACTAGTGACATGCCTTTCTCAGTGCCTCATATCAGAGGGTACATGATTCAGTTTGACTTTTAAACCATCACTTGGTTAGGGTGTCACCTGAATTTCTGGATTGTAAATTACTCTCTTTCCATTTGTATTTAATAAGTATTTTGATACCAAGAACTTTTTTCCAGGCATAGCTTGTGGTTATTTTAATTCTACCTACAAAGCAAACATATTTTTGAAAGGTAGAACATTTAAAAATTAAGAGTTGACTCTACATGTCTGAGTTCTGCATCCACAGATTCAACCAACTAGGGTCAAAAATATTTGAAGAAAAAATTTCAGAGTGTTCCAAAAGCAAAAATGAAATTTGCATGCTGACAACTATTAACACAGTATATACATTATATTAGGTATTATAAGTAACCTAGAGATGATTTAAAATATGATTTTAAATGTGCATAGATTATTATGCAGATGCTATCTATGTGATTTTATATGAGCATTGAGCCCTTGCACATTTTAGTATTTAAAGTGAAAGTGCAAGTAGCTCAGTTGTGTCTGACTCTTTGCAACCCCATGGACTATACAGTCCCTGGAATTCTCCAGGCCAGTACTGGAGTGGGGAGCCTTTCCCTTCTTCAGGGGATCTTTCCAACCCAGGGATCAAACCCAGGTCTCCCACATTGCAGGTGGATTCTTTACCAGCTGAGACACAAGGGAAGCCCTTTAGTATTTAAGAGGGTCCTAGAACCAACCTTCTGAAGGTACCAAGGGTTGACTGTATGCTTGTCTTTTTATGAAGATGATAGGTACACAGCAGTCTTTTTCTAATTTTGTTTTCTATCCATGTGTAAGGTGGCTATTCAGTCGCAATGTTAGAATGATAAATGTCTGTTTTATTCCTTGTTTTCCTAAACTTTATCTTTGTCTGTCTTGTTTATCACTGTATTCCTAGCACCTGGCAATTGCAAGTCCTCAAATACTTGTTGAATGAATAAATGAAAGAAGCTTTTGTTTTGGAAAGCAGGTGCTTGGGAAGTAGGAAGTTCACTTCAGTATGCTGGAATAATCATTTCTTTGAAAAGAACATTTTGGGTGCCAATGTTAGAAATATTGATTTTAATAATTTAGACAGAAACATTCATATTTTAACATTTGAGGAAGAGATGCTTGGCTAAATGAAACCTAGTAGAAAAGAGCTTAATTTAGTACATTTTTTTCAGTGGTGATAGTTTGTGTGTTTTTTTTCCCTAGGAGACAGGTGATATAAAGGTTTATAAAAATAACAGCAGGGTATATTTTTATTTAATATTTAAAATTAAGAAACTTTTTCAAATGAAAAGATAGGGAAAAGGAGATAAGATGTGAATTTGAGAGGGAAAAGAAACACCAATTTTGCGAGTTCCTTCAACATTTCTCTCCAGAGTCACCAGCCTTTTACACCTTGGGAAGTCTGTAGACCTGCAGCGTCCAGTATGGTAGCCACTGGCTACATGTGGCTGTGGGACACTTGAAATGTGGTTAGTGTAAGTGCAGGTATGCTGGAAGTACACACTGAACTCCAAATTCTGAAGATTTAGTACAAAAACATGTAAAATACCTTATTAATGATTTTTGCATTGAGTGAGGTGAAATGATAATATCAAAAATATTGAGTGAAATATTAAGATTGAATTCATTTATTTCTTGTTATTTTTTTCACACTACTAGAACATTTCTATTGGAGAGGTGTTATCTATTGTAAATTCGAAGGTGATTTTATTTGCTACATAGCCATTTTCGGCTCATAACATTACTCTTCTTTCTCGGACAGAATTTAGAGCCGGGAGGAGCTAGGGCGCTGAGGCCCTTCCTTTATTCCTTTCTTCCCTCCCTGCTTTGAGTAATGTGTCCTTGGCAAAGAGAATGGTACCCATCATTAGCGATTGTCTGAGGAGTTTCATTTTGTTTCTTGTGTTAAGGGAAAATCAGAGACACAGGTCAAGCTGCAGGAATTGAGTTCTTTTGAAAGGTGTTAGGACTTAAATGGTAAGGATACTTGACACCTGCACAGTCCAGGTTCTCTGTATCCTCAGCTTCCACACCTAACAATATGAAGAGCTGAAGATATTACTGCCAATTTTATATAAGGGACTTGAGCATCCCTGGATATTTGTCATCTGCAGGGGTCTTGGAACCAATGCTCCACACATACTGAGAATGATTGTGTTTAGCTCACTTTCTCCATTTCTTTGGGTCTGTTTCCTGCCAGTATCTTTTCTACATGCATGAAGTTAACTTAATTTTTATATATGCATTTAAAAAATGTCATAAAAGGCATGGTATGTATATTAAGGCTATGTTTTTATTTATTTAAAATTTCTACTTATTTAATTTTTAACTGGAGTATAATTGCTTTATAATACTGGGTTAGTTTCTGCTGTACAACAGTGGGAACCAGCTATAAAAGTACGTGTACGTCCCGACCCTCTTAAGCCCCCCTGCCAGCCCCCCGTCCCAGCCCTCTGGGTTGTCACGGGGCGCTGAGCTGCGCTCCCTGCGGTCCAGAGCAGCTTCCCGCCAGCCGAGTGTCTGATGCATGGCAGCGTATATGACAATGCTGCTCTCTCCATCCCCCCGCTCTCTCCTTCCTCCTCTGCCCACAAGTCCATTCTCTGTTTCTGCCTGGCAGATGGGTTCATCAGCACCATTTTTCTAGATCCCTTATATATGTCCTAATATGTGATTTACTTGTTTTTCTCTTTCTGGCCTCCTTCATTCTATGTGGCAGACTCTACATTCATCCACATCACTACAAATGACCCAATCTCTTTCCCGTTTATGGCTGAGTAATATTCCATTGTATGTTTGTACATCTTTTTTATCCATTCATTTGTCTGTGGACATTTAGCTTGATTCCATGAACTGGCTATTGTAAATAGTGCTGCGGTGAACATTTGGGGTTGTCGTTGTTGTTCAGACACTAAGTTGTGTCTGACTCTTTTGTGACCCCCATGGACTGTAGCCTGCCAGGCTCCTCTGTCCATGGGATTTCCCAGGCAAAAAAACAACTGGATTGGGTAGCCATTCCCTTCTCCAGGGGATCTTCCCAACCCAGGGATTGAACCCATGTCTCCTGCATTACAGGCGGATTCTTTTACTGCTGAGCCACTGGTGAAGCCCTAACATTGGCGTACATGGGTCTTTTTAAATTATGGTTTTCTCAGGGTATATGCCCGGAGAAGGCAATGGCACCTGACTCCAGTACTCTTGCCTGGAAAATCCCATGGACGGAGGAGCCTGGTAGGCTGCAGTCCATGGGATCGCTAAGAGTCGGCACAACTGAGCGACTTCACTTTCACTTTTCACTTTCATGCATTGGAGAAGGAAATGGCAGCCCACTCCAGTGTTCTTGCCTGGAGAACCCCAGGGATGGGGGAGCCTGGTGGGCTTCTGTCTATGGGGTCGCACAGAATCAGACACGACTGAAGTGACTTAGCAGCAGCAGCAAGGTATATGCCCAGTAGTGGGATTGCTGGGTCATATGGTAGTTTTTAGCTTTTTTAAGGAACCTCAGTACTGTTCTCCACAGTGGTTGTATCAATTTTCATTCCACTGGCAGTGCAGGAGGGCTTTCTTTTTTTTCTGCATCCTCTACAGCATTTATTGTTTGTAGATTTTTTGATGATGCCTGGTCTGACCTGTGTGAGGTGATACCTGTCTGCAGTTTTGATCTGTGTTTCTATAATAATGAGCGATGTTGAGAATCTTTTCATGTTGTTGGGCGTCTGTCTGTCTTTTTTGGAGAAATGTCTGTTTAGATCTTCCATTTTTTTGATTAAAAAAATAATTTTTATTTCCGTATTTATTTTTGGCTGTGTTGGGTCTTCATTGCTGCACAGGCTCTTTTTCCATTTGCAGTGAGCAGGGGCTGCTCTCTTGTGAAACACAGGCTCTAGGGCATGCGGGCTTCGGGAGTCGGGATGCGTGCGCTCAGTGGTTAAAGCTCTGGGGCTCCAGAGAACAGGCTCGGTAGTTGCGGTGCATGGGCTTAGTTGCTCCACGGCACGTGGGATCTTCCTGGATCAGGGATCGAACCCATGTCTCCTGCATTGGCAGGTGGATTCTTTACCACTGAGCCACCAGGGAAGCCCTGCTGTTGTAGTTTTATATTGAACTCCATGAGCTGCTTGTATATTTTGGAGATTAATCTTTTGTCAGTTGCTTCATTTGCAAGTATTTTCTCCCATTCTGCTGCTGCTGCTAAGTCGCTTCAGTTGTGTCTGACTCTGTGCGACCCCGTAGACAGCAGCCCACCAGGCTCCCCTGTCCCTGGGATTCTGCAGGCAAGAACACTGGAGTGGGTTGCCATTTCCTTCTCTAATGCATGAAAGTGAAAAGTGAAAGTGAAGTCGCTCAGTCGTGTCCGACTTCTAGCGACCCCATGGACTGTAGCCCACCAGGCTCCTCCGTCCATGGGATTTTCCAGGCAAGGGTACTGGAGTGGGGTGCCATCACCTTCTCCATTCTCCCATTCTGAGGGTTGTCTTTTCATCATCTTATTTATCGTTTCGTTTGCTGTCTGAAAGCTTTTAAGTTTAATTAGGTCCCATTTGTTTATTTTTCTTTTCATTTCTCTAGAAGGTAGGTCAAAAGGATCTTGCCAAAGTCTATGTTATTAATATAATGACAATATTATATGTAATGTTATCTAGTTTCAAGATTTGAGCCCCTGCTTCAATGATACCAATGTCCTCCTGTCTTAAGTTCTGGGTTTTTTTTTTTTTTTGGTAGCACTGTGTCTTTCTTTGGCCTAGAATATAAAATTTGGTTGGAATGTGTCCCAACCCTCCCAACTCTTCTTTGCTATGATAGTGGTTATTACAGATCTTCATTATAGCCTTTATCACACTGTAATTGGCTGGCTTATATTTCTGTTTTCCTAACCAGACCGAGTTCCTTTGGAGACAAAGGACTGTCTCGCAATTAGTTCTTATGAAGTGTCTGTTGGATAAATGCAGTGGCAGGAATTCTTAGCCGGTGGGTTTTCTTGTCAGTTTGTTGCTCTCTGGGAATGTGTGGTGTTGGCGTTCTGCAGCTGTGACTCTGGTGTGGCATCCTCTCGGGTCGTTTTCTCACAGGTGTAAATCTGAACTTGAAAGAAGCCAGCAAGCGGCACAATCTGCGGATGTCTCTCTGAATTCATGCCTTACACCACAGAAAATTTTTGCAACTCCGCTCACACCAAGCCAGTATTATAGCGGTAAGGATTCTTTTCCCTTTGTATAAATAGCTCTTTTGTTGAGATTTTAATTCTGCCCAAGAAAATGAAATCATTCAACCTTGGATTCGGCTTCTAATTTAAGCATTAAAAACAACAACAAAAAGCAGCCATTAGTTACACATATATTTGTGTATCTGTTGAAATATGTTGCACCATCAGTCAGCCTTTAAGCTTTTCACTTTATCCGTCTATGGTATTTTTTAAAATAATTCAACTTTGGAATATTCAAAATACTTGTGTTTCCATGCATTTTAATACTTGGGTAATTTGAGCAGTATTGGTTGCCTTAACCAAAATGTTCTTTCTATCTGATGTATGAAGATACTCATTTCTAGACTATCATAATGATTCTTTGCAAAATCAGTGATCAAACTGAAACTGTATCTCATTGTCTGTGTTTAGGTTCCAAATATGAAGATCTAAAAGAGAAATATAATAAAGAAGTTGAAGAACGAAAAAGATTAGAGGCAGAGGTAAAAGCCTTGCAGGCAAAGGTAAGTTAATTATGGGCCTTTTAATGGAGTGTGCGGTTGAAGAAGTACTTTGATATAGGTAGGACAGAGCAAAGAAGGAAAAATCTGCTCTGCATAGGATTGGCCCGTTTTTCTTACACTGAGAAAACAGAGTTCCTGGCTCATTGGTTACGATATTTTTAAGTTTAAAAATAGGTTAAGAGTGGAATAAAATGGATTGGGCAGGTGACTTTATCCCTCAATATCAAATAGGCCCCAAATTCCCCAGAAACTGTGGAAACATACTTAAGATCTTACGATAAAGAATATGTTTGGAGAGGGTGGGACCAGAGTTATTCCTGGCTGACTTTGGCACCTGGAGGCAATTGGTTCCTATTCAGACCTTACCAGGGCTTCCCTGGTGTCTCAGACGGTAAAGCGTCTGCCTGCAAAGCGGGAGACCGGGTTCGATTCCTAGGTCAGGAAGTTCCCCTGGAGAAGGAAATGGCACTCCACTCCAGCATTCTTGCCTGGAAAATCCCATGGACGGAGGAGCCTGATAGGCTACAGTCCATGGGGTCGCAAAGATTCGGACACGACTGAGCGACTTCACTTTCACTTTTACCAGGGATGAGAGGTTTGGGGATCATTATTAATGAAATGTTTATTTCAGGTGAGAAGGTTGTCAACATAATCTCTCTAGTTCTTTTAAATTAAGTAGCTGACAAGGGATTTAAACTCCAGTTTGATAGGGGAAAAAAGGCTGAGAGAGGTAGGTGAAAGATTTGCTTAACATCAATAAAATAAAACGCATGTTTTGGGAACCCCAGCTTTTAGTTACCAGGTATTTTCAGGCTCAGTCCTGTATCTGTAGAATATACCTTTCCCATTTCTGCTCACATGGTATTATTTGTGTTTTGTTTTTTTAAATTCCAGTTTGGTACTGAATGGCACAATTGCACTAAGCATGTGAACTTGGTGAGATGGCCCAACTTAGCAGACAGGTTAAGGCTGACTTTATAAATAGATGCCTTAAATAGTGAGGATCAAAAAGTACCTGTTAGAGTTTTAGCAATTTTAATTTTTTTTTAAGCCTTTAACCCTTGTTTTGAGATCACCAGAGTTTTGATACATAGCAAAGGCATTGCTTTTCAACACGAATAAAAGTTAAACAGTAAACTTCTGATTGTCTTGGAAATATCGTTTGTTTTGTTACCCATTTCAGTCATTGGTATCAATTCTGGCCCTGACATCTGTTCCCAGAGTTATTTTGTGGAGGACTGTGAGTCTCCAGAAACATTAAACCTCTCCCCGTGGTGAGAAAAGCCCCTGCTATAAAAAATTTAACTCAGCTACTGTAGCTGCAACTTAATGCTTGTCAGAATCGAGACAGAGAGAACAAACAGGATTCTAAACAGCAGAAGATCCACAAATGTGTTTTATGTAATACAGAATGCCTCTTAGGACATTTCTTGGGGGGAACGGTGTGGTGGAAGATGGAAGAGTTCTTTAGTTAGTACTGAATTCTGAGTCTCTGTGTGCAAAGCTCTAGGGGGCGGGGACCAAGGATGGGCAAAGGAAGATCATATTTCAGAATTCACAATGGCAGTGAGTGCTCACATGCGTTTTTATGAAGTATATGAGGGATGCAGGATAAATACAAAAGCTGAGCCCAGTTGAAATAGATTGGACCTCAGATGGTGCTGGCTTCACCCTCCAGTGGTAAGTCTGACCGTTAGAACATTTCACTGGGTAATGGGACTCAGTGCGTCCCCTGACTTGATGAATGTTCTTTCTTGGTACATGGTAGAAGTGCTATTAAATACCTTCTTGGCATGGCTTTATGTTCTATTTGAAAATAAGTACATAGTCTTTTTAAAAATTTTTAGTTGTTGCATAGCTGATTTACAGTGTTGTATTAGTTTCACCTGTACAGCCAGGTGATTCAGTTATATATATATACACACACACACATTTTCATATTCTTTTCTGTTACAGTTTATTGCAAGATATTGAATATAGTTCCCTGTGTGTAAGATCTTGTTTATCTATATTACATGTAGTTTTTCTCCCACCACCACTTTCCTCTTTCATGAGCATATTTATGTCTGTGAGTCTAGTACGTAGTCTTAAATATTGTGACTTCTAAAGGGCTCTAAAGGGCTTCTGTTTTTACAGAAAGCAAGCCAGGCTATTCCCCAAAGCACCATGAATCACCGGGACATCGCCCGACATCAGGCTTCTTCATCTGTGTTCTCATGGCAACAAGAAAAAACCCCAAGCCGTCTTTCATCTAACACTCTAAAAACTCCAGTTAGGAGAGATTTCTCTGCATCTCATTTTTCTGGGGAACAAGAAGTGACTCCGAGTAGATCAACTTTGCAAATAGGGAAAACAGATGCTAATAGCAGTTTCTGTGATAATTCTAGCAATTCTCATCTTTTGGAGCAGTTAAAAGCACAGAACCAAGGTAACTTCTTGAGTTAAATTTTCCTGAGATAATTTCAGACATGACTCCAGACACTTTTAATCCTAGAAAGTGGTAATGTGTTTTGTTAGACCCATCAGTGGTTAACAGCCTGGTGATATGAAATAGTGTCTTTGGGATAATGAAAAAAGCTATCACCATTTGGAAAGATACCTTTATTTTACTAAAAAGCTGGTGCCGTGAAGACTTCAAAAGTAGGGTGAGTGGCTTTGACTTTGCGAAGCAGGGAAAAGTGGTTACTGTTGACATTCCCTGCGCTTCTCACCTGGCTCCTTTCGTGGCCCGTGGAACAAGCTAGTTTTGGCCAGAGGTGTGGCGTGTGTCTGCAGAACGGCTTTTGTGTGTGCTGCCAGGTTGTCCATATGGGGGCAAACCTGTAACCTTGGCTGCTGCACCGCGCTGCTGCTGACAGCCAAGGGTGCCAGGTGGTGTTTTGGAATCTGCTCTGCAGACTATGATCATTTCCAGTGCTGTGATAGATTGAAAATCACCATCAGCGTGCACTGGTGAGAGCTAGCTATTGCACGGCCAGTGCCTTTGGAACCAGTGTTGTGTATATGTGGGGAGAAAAAAATGAAAAAGAATTATTGTTAATTTTGGCAGTAGAGGAGGTTCACACTGTCTTGCTCTTTACTGGAGGTAAAGCCACTGGAGAACACAGGAGGATGAATTTTCACTGCTTAGCACTCATTTGCATTGATATAGGTACAAGCAAATATTTTAGGGTGTCTAAAACCAAGTGGTAATTTTAACATGGGGTATTATATGTGATACAATTTTTGCAGTTTTCTTAATAAGATACTATTCCTGATTTTAGAAAAGCATTCCCCCCTGCCACAAGTTTTCTATGAAAACATAAAAGTTTTCTTCTGCTTTTAATAGGATTTTTGAATACAAATAACAGTAAAAACTAAATATTGAAATTAAATCCAATTAAAAGCTTCTTTGTTTAATGTGAATTGATTTCTATTTGACTCACCAAAGATTTCAGAGTGTGGTAACGGTGATACATTCTGAGTTTAGTTGTAAATTTCTTTGTGAAAAATATGTGTTAATTGAAGTATGGGTTTTGTTTGTGATTTAAAGAACTAAGGAGCAAGATTAGTGAGCTGGAACTACGTCTGCAAGGACAAGAAAAAGAAATGAAAGGCCAAGTGAATAAACTTCAAGAACTCCAACTCCAACTGGAGAAAGCAAAAGTGGAATTAAACGAAAAAGAGAAAGTTTTGAACAAAACCCGGGATGAACTAGTGAGAACAACTTCACAGTATGACCAGGCCTCAACCAAGGTACTCAACTTTTCATCAGTTATTGATAAATCTGCATTTTTTCATACAATTATTTGGAAAGAGTATGCTTAGACTTGTAAAATAAATATTAGTAATGAACCTTATTAATACATACTACGCAGTATCGATTGCAGTTGAACAGTAAGTTCTTTTAGAATTTGGTAGATCTGGGTCAAATCTGGACTGTATATTTTGTAGCTGAGGGACTTGGACAAGTCGCTGATCTCTCTCGCACCTCAGAGGGTGGTGAAGAACAGAGATGTGCATACAGCATCTGGCAGATGCCTGATGCGTAGAAGAGGCGCTCGAAGTCATGGAGCTTTCAAAGAGGTTTAGGACATATGATAAGAGTTGAATCGATCTACTCATGGAAACCAATATATACCCTTCTGCCATTTAACCTTTTTTCAAGTTTTTTCTTTTGTATTGGGGTATAGCTGATAACAGTGTTGTGATGGTTTTACGTGAACAGCGAAGGGACTCAGCCATACATATACATGCATCCATTCACCCCCAAACTCGCCTCCCATCCAGGCTGCCACATGTCATTGAGTCGAGTTCCCTGTGCTGAACAGTATGTCCTTGTTGGTTATCCGTTTTCAACATAGCAGTGTGTACATGTCCATCCAAAACTTGCTAACTATCCCTTCACCCATCCTTCCCCCCGGCAACCATTAGTTCACTCTCTAAATCTGTGAGTCTGTTTCTGGATGCAATTTGAGTCATTTACTGACTCATTTGGCAAATATTTATTGACAGTCTGCTGTATGTCAGGCACTGTTCTAGACCTAGAATGCGGCAGCAGCAGTGAGTAGATAGACAAAAAGCACTGCCCTTATGGAGCTTCTTCCTAATGGGGGATGCAACGAAAGTGTATCAGGCACATTGACAGTGCGCTATATGGCGACAAGAGTAGAGAGAAATGAATTCATTTTATATATTTCTGAATTTTATTTACTAATGATTTGTTAAGGATTCTTGTGTCTATATTTATGAGGGATGTTGGTCTGCTGTTTTATCTTTTTGTACTGTCTTCGTCTGGTATTTGTATCAGAGGCAATTGTAGCTTCATAAAATGGATTGGGAAGCGTTCCCTCCTCTTCTGATTTTTTGGAAGATATTGTGTAGAATTGGTGTTATTTCTTTATAACATTTGGTAGAATTCTCTGTGAAACTGTCTGGGCCTGATGATTTCTTTTTGGGCGTTTTAAAAGGACAAATTCAATTTTTAAAATAGTGACAACTATTAAAATGATTTATTTCACATTGGATGAGGTGGGTTACTTTGTGATTTTAAAGTAACTTTCATGTAAATTGTCAAATTTATATATGTGGCGTTCATAATATTTCCTTCTTCTTTTGCTGACTGTAGGCCAGGCTTATTCCCTGTTCCTTTCTGATATTTGTGTCTTCTGTTTTTCTCTTGGTCACTGTCGCTGGGAGTTTCCAGTTTTATGGCTCATTTATTGATCTTACTAAAGAGTCAGCTCTTTAATTCATCGATTTACTCTATTTACTCTCTTTCAGTTTTTTTTTTGTTTTTCTGCCCTCTGTTATTTTCTTCTGCTTGCTTTGAGTTTATTTTGCTCTTTTTCTAGGTTGTTGAGGTGGGCCGCTTAGTTTATTGACTTGAGACTTTTCTTCTTTTCTAATGCAGACATTTAATGCGATAGATTTCCCTTATGTCTGGTGGATTATTCAGAAATACGTTGTTTAGTTTCCAAGTATTTGAGATTTTTCTCTTTTTGTTATTGATGTATTGTTTGACTCCTTTGCTGTCAGAGAACGTATTCTACGATTTCAGTTCTTTTAGATTTCTTGGGGTTTGTTTTATGGTCTAGGATATGGTCTGTCTTGGTATATATTTCATAGGCACTTGGGAAAAAAATGTATATTCTGTTGTTGAGAGCAATATTCTAAAAGTGTCATTCAGTTCAGTTCAGTCTCTCAGTCGTGTCCGACTCTCTGTGACCCCATGAATCGCAGCACGCCGGGCCTCCCTGTCCATCACCATCTCCCGGAGTTCACTCAAACTCACGTCCATCAAGTCGGTGATGCCATCCAGCCATCTCATCCTCTGTCGTCCCCTTTTCCTCCTGCCTCCAATCCCTCCCAGCATCAGAGTCTTTTCCAATGAGTCCACTCTTCCCACGAGGTGGCCAAAATACTGGAGTTTCAGCTTCAGCATCAGTCCTTCCAATGAACACACAGGGCTGATCTCCTTTAGAATGGACTGGGTGGATCTCCTTGCAGTCCAAGGGACTCTCAAGAATCTTTTCCAACACCAGAGTTCAAAAGCATCAATTCTTTAGCGCTCAGCTTTCTTCACAGTCCAACTCTCACATCCATACATGACTACTGGAAAAACCATAGCCTTGACTAGACGGACCTTTGTTGACAAAGTAATGTCTCTGCTTTTCAATATGCAATCTAGGTCGGTCATAACTTTTCTTCCAAGGAGTAAGCGTCTTTTTTAATTTCACGGCTGCAGTCACCATCTGCAGTGATTTTGGAGCCCCAAAAATAAAGTCTGACACTGTTTCCACTGTTTCCCCGTCTATTTCCCGTGAAGTGATGGGACCAGATGCCATGATCTTCGTTTTCTGAATGTTGAGCTTTAAGCCAACTTTTTCACTCTCCTCGTTCACTTTCATCAAGAGGCTTTTTAGTTCCTCTTCTCTTTCTGCCATAGGGGTGGTGTCATCTGCATATCTGAGGTTATTGATAATTCTCCTGGCAGTCTTGATTTCAGCTCGTTCTTCCAGCCCAGGGTTTCTCATGATGTACTTCATGCATATAATTTAAATAAGCAGGGCGACAGTATACAGCTTTGATGTACTCCTTTCGCGATTTGGAACCAGTCTGTTGTTCCATATCCAGTTCTAACTGTTGCTTCCTGACCTGCATATAGATTTCTCAAGAGGCAGGTCAGGTGGTCTGGTATTCCTATCTCTCTCAGAATTTTCCACAGTTTATTGTGATCCACACAGTCAAAGGCTTTGGCATAGTCAATAAAGCAGAAATAGATGTTTTTCTGGAACTCTCTTGCTTTTTCCATGATCCAGAGGATGTTGGCAATTTGACCTCTGGTTCCTTGCCTTTTCTAAAACCAGCTTGAACATCAGGAAGTTCACGGTTCACGTATTGCTGAAGCCTGGCTTGGAGAATTTTGAGCATTACTTTACTAGCATGTGAGATGAGAGGAATTGTGCGGTAGTTTGAGCATTCTTTGGCATTGCCTTTCTTTGGGATTGGAATGAAAACTGACCTTTTCCAGTCCTGTGGCCACTGCTGAGTTTTCCAAATTTGCTGGCATATTGAATGCAGCACTTTCGCAGCATCATCGTTCAGGATTTGAAATAGCTCCACTGGAATTCCATCACCTCCACTAGCTTTGTTCGTAGTGATGCTTTCTAAGGCACACTTGACTTCACATTCCAGGATGTCTGGCTGTAGGTGAGTGATCATACCATCATGATTATCTGGGTTGTGAAGATCTTTTTTGTACAGTTCTGTGTATTCTTGCCACCTCTTCTTAATACCTTCTGCTTCTGTTAGGTCCATACCATTTCTGTCCTTTATCGAGCCCATCTTTGCATGAAATGTTCCCTTGATATCTCTAATTTTCTTGAAGAGATCTCTAGTCTTTCCCATTCTGTTATTGTCCTCTATTTCTTTGCATTGATCACTGAGGAAGGCTTTCTTATCTCTTCTTGCTATTCTTTGGAACTCTGCATTCAGATGCTTATATCTTTCCTTTTCTCCTTTGCTTTTTGCTTCTCTTTTCACAGCTATTTGTAAGCCTTCCCCCGACAGCCATTTTGCTTTTTTGCATTTCTTTTCCATGGGTATGGTCTTGATCCCTGTCTCCTGTACAATGTTACGAACCTCTGTCCATAGTTCATCAGGCAGTCTGTCTATCAGATCTAGGCTCTTAAATCTGTTTCTCACTTCCACTGTATAATCGTAAGGGATTTGATTTAGGTCATACCTGAACGGTCTAGTAGGTTTCCCTACTTTCTTCAATTTAAGTCTGAATTTGGCAATAAGGAGCTCATGATCTGAGCCACAGTCAGCTCCCGGTCTTGTTTTTGCTGACTGTATAGAGCTTCTCCATCTTTGGCTGCAAAGAATATAATCAGTCTGATTTCGGTGTTGACCATCTGGTGATGTCCGTGTGTAGAGTCTTCTCTTGTGTTGTTGAAAGAGGGTGTTTGCTATGACCAGCGCATTCTCTTGGCAAAACTCTATTGGTCTTTGCCCTGCTTCATTCCGCATTCCAAGGCCAAATTTGCCTGTTACTCCAGGTGTTTCTTGACTTCCTACTTTTGCATTCCAGTCCCCTATAATGAAAAGGACATCTTTTTTGGGTGTCATTAGCTCCTGTTGATTAATGTTCTTTGTTGAATACCTCTTTATTTTTATTGATTTCCTGTCTAATTGCTTCCAGCAATTGTTGAGGAAAGGGTATTGCAGTCTCCCATAATTGTCTATTTCTCCTTTCAGTTTTATAAATTTTTGCTTCACTTATTTTGTAGTTCTGTAGTTTAGTTCATACACATTTAGGATTGTTATGTCTTCTTTTGGATTGACCTTTATCATGTAATATCCCTTAGTGTCTCTGATAATTTTTTTTTTTTATTCTGTGAAGTCCATTTTATCTGGTAGTAATATAACCTCTCCAGCTTTCCTTTGGTTAAAGTGTCATGATGTATTTCTTTCTCTCTTTTTACTTTCAGCCTGTCTATACTGTCAAGTTTAAAGATATGACCTTACTATGAATTAAAAAAAATAGCCTAATGTTAGTTTTGTAGGACAGCGCATAGTTGGGTCATATTTTTTAATCTACTCTTTTATTCCCTTTTAGAAATACTGTCTCTATTAATTAGTGTTTTTAGACCGTTTATAGTCAATGTAATTACTGATATGTCATGACTTAAGTTTTACATCTTAGTTTTTGTGTTTTATTTCTTTCATTTTCCATTCGGCTGTTTTCATTTTTCCTGCCTTCCCGTAGGTTACTTGAACACTTTTTAGAATTCCATTTTGAATTATCAATAGTTTCTGAGTATATTTCTTTGTGGGGCTTTTATGATTGTTCTAGATAATGTATGTCTACATACAATTTATCAGTTTATTGGTGTTGTCATTCTGTCAACTCTAATAAATTATTGAAAGTTTGCTTCTCTTTTTGTCCTTTTATCCTCCCCTATTTATAGTATAATTTTCTTGAGCATTTTTTATATATACGTTTAGAGCCACATCAGGTAGTGTTACACTTTTGCTTTACTTGTCAAACATAATTCAGAAAACTGAAGAAGAAGAAAAGGAAAGCCTATTGTATATACATTTATTGGGTATACAAATGTTCTTATTTTTCTTCCAGATTTCCTTCTTTCATCATTTCCTTTCTTTGTAAAGAACATCCTTTAACCATTCTTTTAGTGTAGCAACAAATCCTTTAAATTTTCTTTTGTCTGGGAATGTGTTTATTCTTGGGAGATATTTCTGCAGAGTATAGGATTCTGGGTTAACAGTTTTTTCTTTCAGTACTGTCATGCTTTTTCTTAGGTCTCGAGGTTTCTTGTTAATCTGCGTTTTTCTCTCTTTTCAGAGCTTTCTTATGTGTGTTTTAATAAAATATGTGGGTTTTCGATTGTTCTTGTTTTGGGAGTTATAGGGAAATGTTCATCTCTTCCATATTCCTGGAGGTGGTAGTCCTGCTTCATATTTAGAATTCCTCTAGTGCAGTGCTTTCCACAGAAACATTCTCAACAACTTTGGGTTAGATATATGACGAAACATGACGTCCCTTGATCTGTATGTATATTTACTCTCTTTGTGCAGTCTGGGTTTGTATGTAATTCGGTTTTCTAAGTTAGACTTGGATTCAAGCCCTGGCTCTATTTATTCCCAGTTTGGTTACTTTGGAGCTATTTAATTAACTTCGGAGCTTCAGTTGCCTAATCAATAAAATGGTATTAGTAATAATGCCTTTCTCATAGGATTGCTGTAAAGTTTGTGATAATTTTTATAAAGGCTTTAGCATAGTGCCTGGCATATGGTGAACTTATAATAGTTGTTCTTGTTATATTGAGTTCCTAGTCAGTTTGGTTCATTTTCAGTTGCTTTTCTGCCAACTCAGGCTTCTTTTGTATATGAGAATTATGTTAATTCTTTTACATGTTGAGGGCTTCCCTGGTGGCTCAGATGGTAAAGAATCTGCCTGCAGTGCAGGAAATCCAAATTCAATCCCTGGATCTGGAAGATTCCCCGGAGAAGGGAATGCTTACCCACTCCAGAATTCTGACTTGGAGAATTCTATGGACAGAGGAGCCTGGCAGTCTGCAGTCTATGGGGTCACAAAGATACTGAGCAACTAACTTTTACATGTTGTTTTGTTGGTTTTGGTGTGACAGGATCACCAGATCCTTCTCTCTAGCGTATATCATCAGGTCACTTACAAGATCGCGAATTAAAATTTTTGAATAGGACAGTGCTGAAAACATAGCTTTTGCTTTCTTCCTATTAGAGACTTCCCTCTAGATTCTTAAGACTCATTTATTCAATGTTTTCTGGATTCCATTTTTTTCTCATAAACTACGAATCCACCTAACTGAAAATTCAGTCTACCTTTCTCCATCTTGTCTCTAAAGATAGTATGACCTTGTCCAGTATGTTGCTGAAATCAGATTATCCTTTGCTTATGCTGTTTATTCCCTGATCTACCTTTAGAATTACCTATTAAATGAAATGGAGCTAATTTAGCCAAAGTCAACCACGCACTTCAGTAAACATATGCTGTTTCTAGTATGCTTCTTTTCCAAGTATTTACAGACCACTGGGATACAAGGTTTGAACTCAAGTAGAGACAGAGTGCTGGGGCTGGGCAGCAAATCTGGATTTCATACGTTATGGTTAAAAACTCAGGCCCAGAGTACTGAGCCTGTAGGGTCTCTATATACAAACTGTTATATACTCTCTACAAACTGTTAAAGGACTAGAGCCTTGAACCCTTTTTTAGAGTATTATGGAGCATTCATGACACCTAGTGGCCAGGTACTTGTATATGGGTGGTGCATCATAAATACCAACATTAAAAAAAATCTAAATAAAATATAAATTACTCCTAAAGGCTTTTTTTTTCTTAAACCAACTGTTTGTACAATAATAAGAAAGCATTATTGAGTCTGAGATCTTGTGGGTTGCAGTTTGAGGGAGTGCCAGCAGAGGGCGCCAGGGATTCATTCATTTATTCTGCTGTGCGTGGTTTCGCCCACCTCCCCGAGAATTGTCAAAATTTTAGACCATCATTTAGGCTGTGATTTTTGTCATAGTTGCTTACTGCTGTGTCCCCAGTGCCTAGCATGGTGCTTGACATATTTGCTGAGTTCATATTTATTATTGGTAGAAATAATTTCTTTCATACTTTTCCTTAGGGGTTTAAAAATTCAAGAACAATAAGGATAATGATGGAGGTATCTTAATGTTCAAAGCAGTGAATTAATTCGAACTACTGGCTCCATATTTTACTTTTTAAATTCAGGATCTTGAAAGTTCTGATATTTGCAAGATCAGACCAGCTTTATGTTTTCATCTTTGGTTAGTTAATAATTGGTGTCAGGTCTTAAGGGAAATTTTTACATAGCGGTTTCTTTTCCTCTTTGTTAAATTTCTAATAGTTCTAAATGGGTCTATAATGAGTCTCAGAGAAATGTATTAGTGGAGAGATTTGCCACACTGGGGTACATTTCTTTTGGATCAGGAATTCTCCCCCAGCAATGTGAGTTGTTCTTATTCTTCCTTGGGAATTTAGAGTTGTTTTGTAGGGCAGTTCTAGGATTTGAACACCACAGGGAAGAATTAGAGGAATGGGTTTTAACACTTTGAAGATTTAATTTTAAAGAGGATCCTAAATTTCAATGTAGTTCATGTTTTAAAAATTATTTTAAATATAACTGGCTGTGTAAAAAAGAATGGAATAATGCCATTGGCAGCAAACATGGATGGCCCTAGAGATTAGAAGCAAGTCAAAGACAAATATCACATGATATCATTTATATGTGGCATCTAAAAAATCATACAAATGAACCTATTTATAAAACAAAGACTCACAGACATAGAAAACACATATATGGTTACTAAAGGGGAAAGTAGTGGGGAGAGGGATAAATTGGGGATTTGGGCTTAACAGATACACGCTACTATATATAAAATGGATAAAGAATACAGCACAAGGAACTGTATTCAATATCTTATAATAATCTATAATGGAAAAGAATCTGAAAAAGAATGTGTGCGTGTGTGTGTAATTGAATCACTTTGCTGTAACACTGTAAATCAGCTATAGTTCAGTTTAAAAAAAGAGATAACCGGCTATATAAGAAGGCGAGTGAGTGTTCTTTGTGTTACTTTTGGCAGCTTGGTTTAAAACCCATTGTGATATTCTCTGGAGTGCTGTGAACTTCCAAACATTTAAAATGACATAGTGAGAGCATTGTGGAGCAATGCATATTAATATTTAAAATTTCTCACAAAATCTATTATGCTTGAAACAGACTACGTATGAGGATAATAGGTACCCTCTGGTTATTTTGCAGCCTCTAATTTGCACAAGTCAACATCACTGCATTTTAACCTCTCATTTCTGTACGACAAAATGTTAGGTGACTCAATATTCAGACACACTGATGTCTTTTATGGCACAACTTATGAAGGGCTTATTTAAATAGCCTATGTAAGTTTATATCCTTGCTGATATTTCCCCAATATAAATTTATGTGTGCTAAAATAATTGTAGTAGTTTTGGTATTTGGCTAATTGTTTTAGCCCCAACTTTGTATGATATAAAAAAGTCAAAACACAGTGTTAAACTTGAACCAGATCGTGGGACTAATTTTTCTAAAATTCAAAACGTTTGCTTCTTTCCAAGAATAATTTTTGTTTTGTATTGAACGTCTTAATTTGTTTTAGTGTACTGCTTTGGAACAAAAATTGAAAAAATTGACTGAAGATCTGAGTTGTCAGCGTCAAAATGCAGAAAGTGCCAGATGTTCTCTGGAACAGAAGATCAAGGAGAAAGAAAAAGAGTTCCAAGAGGTAAGGTAAACGGATTCATGAGGAGTTTGTCCAGAAGGCTCTTGTGGTCATTTCCTCGTTTGATCATTTGAGAAGAGGAGTGCCTGTCATCATCTGGGATGTCCCACTGCAGGGGAAATGCTGTGTGGGGAAAAGGTTACTGTACTTTCCTTCACACTTTTCCATCCTGCAGTTTTTGATTGGAGAAGGGCTTTAGAAATTTTTTTTTAATCCATGTTTTCTGATTTGTTTGAAATTTGATACCACGTAGAAAAGGATGGTATTTCTTGTTTCAAACACTCTGTGTTATAAGGGAAATTATATTACATTCTACAGCTGGTGTGTTTTTTTTGTTTTTTTACTTTTTTACAAGTTTTCTTTGTTTTTTAATTTTTTGGCCATCCCCTGTGGTGTGTGGAATATTAGTTCTCCAACCAGTGATTGAACCTACACCTGATCCACCTTGGAAGGTGGAGTCTTCACCACTGGTCCACAGGGGAGGTCCTTCCAGCTGTTTCTAAAGTCTGTGAGTTGGCAAATACATTAGAAAGGTGATTAATGTCTGAAGGGAAGAAGTTGGCAGACAAGTTAGGGCTGAAGATGCACTTGGATAAATCTTGGTTTCAGTTTCAGGTGAGTTAGCCTGGAAGTAGGTCTGTAGTCCTTCAGTGAGAGTTATTGGAATTGTTAATCTGGTGTCCTTGTGTGGTTATCAAAGTTAATTGGTGGCATGTACTTTCGGTTATTCTCAATGGTCAGTGGTGTGTGATACTTGATGTCTTAAGCTCCCTTTTCGAGTGTGTTGATTTCTCAGTGGAGTTGTGACTGGTTGGCTCTCAGCCCTACCCTTTTGTCCCTGGGTACCTCAGAACAGAGGTGATTCATTTAGGATGGGGATGAGGTGCCAACGGGCCAGTTTCCACGTGTTCTCCTGGGGGACTGCTTCCTCATCCGCTCAGAGACTAGGATCTGATTCCTGGGACCGGTGCTAAGGCTGCCTGTGTTGGTCATCAAGTAGATGCCGACTGGCTCCATCCTCTCCTGTTCTTTCAGAAGAGCAGTGCCTGGAGGATGTCTGGGTCTTGCCCTGGGCTCTCCCTTGTTAACCAGCGTCTGTTGGATACATTTGTCTTTCACTTTTTAGGAGCTCTCCCGTCAACAGCGTTCCTTCCAAACCCTGGACCAGGAGTGCACTCAGATGAAAGCCAGGCTCACCCAGGAGCTACAGCAAGCTAAGAACACATACAACATCCTACAGGCTGAACTGGATAAAGTAGGGTGCCAACTTATTTCTCCCTCCTCCGTAACCTCCTCCCCCACGTTTTAAAATAACGTGTCATTTCTGTACCTCAGTGGAAATAGGATTCCTTTAAAGGAAGAAAACTTTCCTCACTTTCTGTAGTTATTAAAGTGGAGAGCAAACTGAACCTCTCTGGGTCTGGGTGTTCTCATTTAGAGAAAGGGGACGCCGAGTGGGGATCTCAGATAGGAGGGTCTGTGGGCATCTCTGATATTCTGTTCTTGGTCATGCCACCACATGGGAGCTCTCCTAAGTGTGTATGCCGCCAAGGCAAAGCGCTAAAAAATATATAATTTACTTTTTTAACACCCACTGCACAAATGATTTCATCCAGATTTTTGGCTTTCTGACTCTTCATGTGATGATGACACCCATATTTGAATCTCCAGCCTGGGTGTCTGGTCTGAACTTCAGACTTGGGGGTGTGCATCCAATATTTCCACTCACGTTTCTAACAGGCATTGCACACTTAACGTGTTGTTATTGGAACTCCAGCTTTTCTCAGGCTTGTTCTTTGCTTAGGCTTCCTTGTCCCAGTAAATAGCAATTCCATTCTTCACGTTGCTTCGGTCAAAACCTTCCCGTCATCTTCAACTCCTCTTTCCTCTCATATGTCAAAGTAATCCCTTAAAACTCTGCTGACTGTACCTTTATTTATTCACACACTCACACATACACTTGAGTGTATATTTGCATGCATGTGTATATATGTGCTCTAATACACATCATCGCCCACCTGGGTTTCTGTACTAGCAGAACCCTTCTGTGCCAGGATAAATTTTTATGGATTATTTATTGGCTGTCCTCCAAGATTAAAAAAACAATGAACATTTACAGATGTATAATTTTTTTTTTCTTGCTTGTTTTAATCTTTGTTAAAAAAGGAAAACTGTCTGAGCTTCGTCCTTGTCAGATGTTTTGCAGTTTACTTGTTTTCCCTACTGATGGGTATTGAGGTTTGTGTAGTACCATTGGTAGTATCACTGGGCAGGTAAACGCGTGTGGGGCTGATGTTTCTGTATGACAGCTTCCTGCATGTGACATTGGTGGCCTCTAGGGCAAATATCTTCTCACATGTGACAGGGTACTTCCAAGCCGCCCTCCAGGAATGTCGTAGCAGTTTACCTGACACCTGGTATAAGAGGCCTGTCACCTCCGTCCTACTAGTAGCGGACAGTCCTGGTTTTAAAAATTTTGCCAAAGAGTGAAAAATGTTATTATTTTTTAATTCACACTTTCTTGATTACCACTGAGGTTATTTCTTTCAGAGAGTGACTTGCCATGTGTATCTTTTGTATAAAATTTCTATTTCTGTCCTTTGCTCATTTTTAAATGGGCTTGCTTTTTTGTACATTGAATCATAGCTATGCTTTATGTGTTGTATTTTGGGAATATCATTTTTATTCTGTTGTATTATTGCAAATGTGTTCTCTTAATTTGTTTTCCCATCTTTTGTTGTTTATTTCTCATCTCATTTTTTTAAACAAATTTTAGTTGTTTATTACTATTTAGTTGTTTTATTTCTTGTGGTTATTTTTTTTCTTTTGTGATTTCCTCCCCAAACCCAGCCGTATTCATCAACATATGCTATTGCCAAGTGATGTCATGGGTTAACATGATGATATTTTAAGTTCAGCTTCTAGGACCATGTTAAGCTATAACATATATAGTATGTCTCAACCAAAGTAGATTGCTTCGGTTCTTATATTCCATGACTTTTTTATTATTTAAGAATATGAATAGCTATTGAAAAGTAAAAACAAAAATGAAGCTTTGCCTTGTTTTCTCTTTGTAGGTCACGTCTGTAAAGCACCAGGTAGAAAAAAAATTGGAAGAGTTTAAGCAAAATCTCAGCAAAACTGAACAGGCCTTACAGGCAAGTCAGACCAAGGAAAATGAGCTGAGGAGAAGCAGTGAGGTGAGGAGCAGAGAGCATTTATTTGCTTCTGTGCGTGAGGAAGTGTGAGGGTTAAAGAATTTCTGCACCATTTTCCTGTAGTGTTTTTCTTTTTTATTTGCTAGAAGTATTACAAAGTGTTTTGTATATAATCTATGACATAGAACATAAGTGGTTTTTTCACTTTCTGTTCTGATGTAACTTACTAATATGCATCTAACAATTATAGGAAAACATGACTTATAGTAAGACCATTTGGTACTATTCTTTATTATTTTAAGATAGATTTAGACCACCTGCGAGGTGGAAGGATGGAAGAAAGCACGCGATTTTCTTTTCTTTTTCTTCTTTTTAATTTTAAAATGTGTCTACTTTTTGCTGGGCCGGGTCTGCACTGCACAGGCTTCCTCTAGCTGTGGTGGCTTTTTCTGTTGTGCAGCGGGGGCTCCAGGGCACTCAGCCTCCGTGGTTGCAGCACGCAGGCTCACCCAGTTGCCCCATGGCATGTGGGATATTCCAGTACTAGGGATAGAACCAGTGTCCCCTGAAGTGCAGGCAGACTCTTACCCATGGGACCACCAGGGAAGTCCTGCCAGGGGCTTTCTAAGTGAAAAGTAACAAAATTAGTGATAGAAGGTATGATTTAAGTCCCCTTTCCAAGGGTTGGCTTTTGAGTCATCAAATATTAAAAACCTTGTGCAAAGTGATAGACTTAAATACAATTTTTTTGACAGATAAAGGGTTTCTAGATTTAATATTGTTATGAAAGCATTAACTAATAATTGTATGACTCTGGCTTCAGCAGTCACACACTGACCTTCATGTTAAGCCTGTGCAGGCAGGGGCGCTGCTGTCTTTGTAGAGTCATGGTCGTGATACACCTGGTGGGTGCGGTTTCCCAGTGACGAGGGTGCGCGGAGTAGCCTGATAGCGCTTCTACCAATAGATTTATCCGTATTTACTTTAATTTGCTTCTCTCTGAATTTATCTAGTTGCTTGGAGCTTATTTTAAAGGACTTAATTAAAAACCAGTTAGGGACAGTTAATAGGATGAAACAATTTGAATAGAGCCATAAGTCAGCCTCATAGTTTTATGAAGAAGCATAACAGAACAGTAGAAGTTTCTTCTCCATCAAATGTCACAGGGAAGACTATTTTTCACTAGTTTTTAAAATATTTTTTAAAGTATTAAATATTAAATCTTACATATCTAAAATTACTTGTTAGATTGTACAGATTTTTTTTTTAAGATCTTTGTAAGGAACAGTGATTTATCCAGATGAGGCAAGTCTAAATGTATTTATCCTCTCAGCTTCAAAAAGTGTATCGGTTCTAGAATCAGAACATCTGTCAGTGGCAAAGAAGAGGTTGTTAAAGCAGCTATAGCCTCAGAGGGGTAATATTGCTGGAGAGAGGCGGCCCCAGCCCCAGCCGCCTGAGTAGAGGAAAGCTTCATATCAGATGATGGTTTCATCAGCAAACGTTTTTAAATGGAAGCGTTTGTTTCAGCAAAACAAATGTTTGCCTTTTGGCCAGTGGGGACCAACCAACAGATGCTTCTGCTAACATTTCCACAGGCAGACTGGCACCAAACTCTTCCCTCTCTGAGCTTCCCTTTCAGCCAGGAACTCTCCTGCGACTCCACTGGCTGCCTGGTGGAAACATTTTGTAAAAGTGATTGTCTGGTTAAATGAATCCAAACACTCTTTAAACGGTTTGCTGGGCCAAGGCTGCATAGCGAGCTGGACATATCTTGCAGGTGTTTCTGAAGACTCATGCGTCCCTGCAGGGTCTGGTTTGTCAGCCGAGGAGCTGTCCACCATGAAGTCGAGCTGTGCTGAGTCAATGCCAGTCATGTTTTGCTCAATATTTCATAAAGTTCTCTGTCCAGTGAGGGCAGTCATGGAGGTGTCTAGCACAGGGCCAGAGAGTTCATTTAGAATTAGTCTTCAATGCATGTTTGTGTATATGTGTCTTCTTTCGAGAATAATATCAGAAATTCAAAGGGCTTAGCTGGCGCTCACATTTTGAATTGGGATTGGAATCAGAAAAACAATCTACCCAGTTTGACGGGTGGTATAACTTTGTGGTAAAATGGTGGCTTTAGACGAAGTGAGATCTGAACCTGCTCTGTGGCCTTGGGATCATGACTTATCCTTTCTGAGTGTGACTTGCCTTATCTTCATGTGAGGACTAACAGAACCCCTCTGTTTTCAGAGTTGAGTTAATGATTAAGTATTGTATGTCAAATGCTTAGACCTGTGCCCAATCCATAAGGGCCCTTTGGTCTTGATAACTGTTAGAAGTTTTTTTGGTGTGACCACTGTTTGCTGTCACCCCGAGGCATAGAAAGTGATGAGCAAAGGACACGGCATTTGAGATTTTTCACATTTAAAATTATAGCCTATTCTAGTCTATCACTCTGGGTGTCTTTCTGTATCTAATTATAAGTAAGTGCAAGCAAGTTTAGTGCGCTGATAGGTTTTGGATGCCGAAATAATGTGACAGTTGTACCGAAATGTTCCTTGTCCGTGTTTAGCAAACTAATATGCCGCTCACAATGAGAAATTATCAGTAGTGGAAACGTGCTTTAATGGCCCAATCAAGAGTAAAGTTAACATTTAGTATCAAAGTGAATGGAGGGTTTAGCTAGGCTGCTCATCCAACATCTAGTGCCAGCCCCATAGCACTGGGGTTAGACGATCATAAACCGTCATTTGACAGCCAAGATGAGGGAACACTTGCTTGGGGACCTTCCTGAGCGTGGGGACCTGTATGACACGGGGTCCTCTAAGGGACCTGTATGACACGGGGTCCTCTAAGGGACCTGGTCTGGCAGGCAAGAATGATGAGGTGGAAGGGGAGAAACACATCCTTTGCATCCATCCCTAGTTCACCATATAGACTTTGCACCAGCAGGGGATGTATTAAGCTTCATTCATGGGTGCCATCACGAGATGCCACACAGTAGCTGAAATGTGTTTTGTCTGGCGCTAGGAAATGACACTTCCCTTGCTGCTTCTAAAACCAAAGTTGATCTGGGTGGAATTGCTTGCTAAGCTCTAATGCTGGCTTGTGGTTTCTGGGATTTTTGTTGTGTGTTTCCAGACTGGTGCCCAATTTTTCGAATCATGTTTGGTGGCAAGAGATGCCTGGGAGACTGTGTCCTTGTATGCTTAACTCATTGTTGGTAATGAGCTACCCAATCAAGTCTTAAGTGGCTGTAAGCTGTGCAGAAAACTAATTGCTGATGGATGGCAGCCTACAGCTTCATTTTCAGATACTCATTTTCTAAATTCTGGCCTTTTAAAATTCTTGGGTTGGCCACAGCTATAGCATGATAAGCCTCAGGGTCTCGGGGTTGGCGGAACGTTTCTTCATTTGAAACAAATATTTACGGAGCTAATGCCAGAATAAAGGCACGTTAATCTTTCCACTGGGCTTAGTGCTCACTTAAATGTCTCCAGTTATGGACGTGATAGATAGAGACGAGCAGACACATAAATATAAGTTGTCTCCCTCCCTCCTGGGGTCCCTCCTTCATCTTCTTTTCACCTACCTCCTGCTGGGATGCACCCAGCTTTAGCTTTCTTGTCACACCTCTAGATGTAGATGCCATTTGATTCAATGATTTTTTTAGAGCAAAAAATACAAGTTGCAAAATGTATCAAAGATGGTTACATCCTAGTTGCTGTCTTATGTTGAGCTCATTTAGCTGATCTTAACATTGAACACACAGAATCTAGCGGCTGTTGAATATTAGGAAGAAACACTACTATTAATGCCCCATTGCCCACATTAGAGTGAGTTAAGGTATTTTTCCTTTCACATCTGTGATCTCATTTGAGTGGTGATTATTCTGAGTCTGAAGAGCAAACAAGTGATTACACATTCTCTAGTTGAATGATGCTCGTTTAAGTCAATCACATCCTTGCACCTTAGTGATCATTCATCCCGTGCAGAATTTCACCATGACTGGTATGTCTTGACATGAGTTGGTGCGGGCCTTTAGTTCTGGTGGATCTCTTAATTTGATAGAGTCTCAGTTGAGCACATGGAAAGGTGGGAGGATCAAGACAAAGGAGAGAGAAATATAACTGCAGCGGGCTCTTAAATTTTGATGATGAAATGAACATATATACACGAACACAGCAGCTGCCAGCAAGTTTTCAAGTACTTTGTACCAGCCAGATTCTCCCTCTTCTTGAATTTGGCTTTGCTACATCAGTACCCATCTGCTGGTAGTAACCAGACTGATAATTGAAGGCAGGCTTCCAGCACCATGTTGCCAGGGCCATCTGTTTTCTAACAGTGCAGTAGGGTTTTGGAGGATGGGTCTTAACTGTTTCTTTAAGAATTCAAAAATTCCCTTTACTTCTCAGAGGAATATTTTTCTAAGTGTGTTTGTGTGCTTTTAAAATTAGGCTTATGAGTCTCCCCTCTCCACACCACTCCAAGGATGGGGGTTGCTTCGTTCTGTCAGTTTGTCATGATACCTGCCAATTCCCAGTGATCCAGAAGGTGCCATATAATATAGGTTGAAATAATTAACAACTGTAACATCATTGAAGGTTGAACAGCAGTTTGAGGAATATGGATAGAGGATTTATAATATTTATTATGCAAGTCACATGGTTAATAAGAAGCATTTTTATTCAGCAGACAAATACTACTTTGTTTTAAGACTAAGACAAACAGGTCTCCATAGAAAACAGAGTGAGGCTGCATGTGTCTGTCTGCTAGTCTATGGCACATCGGTGCACGGCTCTTCATTTAATCAGGTGCCCGTCAAAGGACCTGTCTTCACTGGGAAGCCTCAGATTCCTCCATCTAGAATTGATCCTTCCATGCTCCAGCCCGCTCATTTCCCATAGCACACTTCATCTCTCTTGAGCAAATAACACATCCTGCCATGTATTACTGAGAAGGCAATGGCCTCCCACTCCAGTACTCTTGCCTGGAGAATCCCACGGACAGAGGAGCCTGGTGGGCTGCAGTCCATGCGATCGCTATGAGTCGGACACGACTGAGCGACTTCACTTGCACTTTTCACTTTCATGCATTGGAGAAGGAAATGGCAACCCACTCCAGTGTTCTTGGCTGGAGAATCCCAGGGACGGGGGAGCCTGGTGGGCTGTGCCGTCTATGGGGTCGCATAGAGTCGGACACGACTGAAGTGACTTAGCAGCAGCAGCTGCCATGTGTTAAGTAATGGCCCCCTGGCAGGTACCTGTCCTGAGGGCAGAGACTGTCTTAATTTGTAACTGCACCTTTCATAATGCCCATTCCAACATCTTGTACATTGCAAACTTTAATAAGCATTTCTTAAAGGTAATTTACTCATAAAGACATTCCCCTGTAGCAGTGAAACTTAAGATAGTTTTACAAAAAAACATCAAAATCATCACATGAATTTTTTTTGGTTCGTTAGCACTTTGGAACTTTACAAAGATATATTTGATTATTTAGGCGTGATGTAAACTTGGAGCAATTGTTTCTTTGGGAAGCTTGTAAAAAGGGTTTTCCTTATATGCGAATGTTTTAACAACCATAGGGACACCCGGAAAGTTCAAAGAGTAAACTTCTTGAAGTAAAAAGATTATCATCAGTTTTTAGATTTCGTGCTTCTGACTTCTATTTATAATATCATTTTATTGAAATAAAACTATCTAACTTCATTGCTCGAAGGGCAAGTGTGGTTCCTCCCCTAGTGAGAGGCACACATGGTCCCATGAGGCAGAAGTCCCACCAAGGCAGAAGTCTTGAGTTGCTTGAGCATCTGTCTGGGCAGTAAGATAACTAACTAAACCTGTCTTTTAGGAAATGAAGAGGGAAAACAGCCTCCTCAAGAGTCAGTCTGAGCAGAGGGCCCGAGAAGCCTGCCACCTGGAGGAGGAACTGAAGAAGGCCAAGCAGTGTTTGAGTCAGAGCCAGAATTTTGCAGAAGAAATGAAGGGTGAGTGGCGTTTTAGAGTTCTTTCTCTAGGCTAATGTTCCCTCGAGGGAGGGTGGATGTCATTAGAAACTTCTTTGAATTTTTGCATATCTTCTCCCAGAGAGATGTCAGCAGCTGATGTGGAAAAGTTTTTGCTTTTCCACTTTTTAGTTTCCAGAGTGATAGTTGGACTTTTTTTTATTGAAACACATTGAGTCCCCAAATGCCTGGTTTTCAGCACTTTGAAACCAAAAGGGTAAATACTTTCCAAACAAAAGTAACTTGTTGGTGCTGTCTCATTCCCCAGCGTGCTATTTTGTGTCTCAAGCGTGTTTGTTAGTTATATCCAGACGGCTCATCTACTCACCCATTACCGTTTCCCTTATAATGGAAAATTCTGTATTAACTGCATGTTTTCCCAGCCCTTAGTGACCATTGTTTTTGGATGGCTTACTTGACTGAATGATTTTATTTCCTTACTTTCTATATAGCCACAGAATGATGCTATGTACACCAAATGATTCCACTGTTTATTTCACATTTATTTGTATGTGCCATGTGTCTTTATTTAGATTTATTTTCTCCCCTGGGGTGTTTGCACGTCTTGGATTTCTTTTAACCTGAGCACTTCTCTGACTCTTTCCTTTTTTTAAATTCTAACCTCCCCATACAGCTTTCAGTTTTCCACGGCAGGAGGTAGAAATATCAATCTTCAGATTTTTTGAAAGAAAACTATAGCAAAAGAAAGAGGGTGTTTTTTTTCAGCGTTGGTCTCCAGTGTCATTGCTTGAGGCTCTCCCAAGCAAATAGCCCCTATGGCGCTGTCTTCAGCAGCCATCACTCTCATTAGGTAGATGGAGATGAGCAGGCTAAAAAGAGGAATTGCTGTCCAGTTGGTATAACATCTGAGTTTATAATACATGCTACCTTTTTCATCTACTAATGAGATTCTTTAAGACTTCCCATTGTTGAATGAAAGCCATGTGATTATTCTCAACTCGGAGGGATCCGTGGGCAGAGGGGAGTTTTTAAGCAGAGAACAGGCAGTGATGGAGTCTATGACATCTTCCTGATGACTCTCATCTTCACAGTTACCACCCTGACTCTGAGGGGCTGGGTGTGGGCCATTGCTCCTCACTGACATTCCTATGTTTGCCTCCAGAGCTGCTGATACATAGAACCATGTATACTTTGGGGGAAAAAAGTGTACAATTTTTAATTGAAGTATAGTTGGTTTACGATGCTGTGTTAGTTTCAGTTGTACAGCAGAGTGATTCAGTTATACACACACACGCACACGCACACGCACGCACACACACGTTTTCAAATGCTTTTCCCTTACAGAATAATTGAGTATAATTCCCTGCAGCACCACATACTCTTGTACTTAAGCTTGATCCTGTGGATTTTTGGCTAAACTGGCAAAGAAGTTATTAACTTTTCTGAGATATCGGGGATGTCGCATAGTGATGTGGGATATTTCCATGTTAGTGCTGCTCTTGTCACACTTTTCTCTCCTTGAGTAGCTATTTCCAAAGGGCAAAAATATGATATACATAAGCATATACAAGGTAAAAGAATAAAAGAAAGTTTCAAGTGCTTAGGAAAATAACCCTTTGGTGTTTTATACAATATTGTTATGCTGCTTAGAAAGAAGATAAACAAATGTATTGCCATCCTGAAAAGGACCATTTTCTTTATATGAGCTTAGATAATTATCAGGTGGTTTACTTTCAAGGAGATATACAGGCAGTAATGCCAATTTTTACATTTAGTTTTAGTTTTTTTTTCAGAGTTTAGAATTCTTGTCAAATAAGTATTTATTAAAGCTATGACAACTTATGTATTTTTTTCTGTTTTAATAGCTAAGAACACCTCTCAGGAAACCATGTTAAGAGATCTTCAAGAAAAGATAAATCAGCAAGAGAATTCCTTGACTTTAGAGAAACTGAAGCTTGCCTTGGCTGACTTGGAAAAGCAGCGAGATTGTTCTCAAGACCTATTAAAGAAAAGGGAACACCACATTGAACAACTGAATGAAAAGTTAAGCAAAACAGAGAGAGAATCTGAAGCATTGTTGAGCGCTTTGGAATTAAAGAAGAAAGAATATGAAGAATTAAAAGAAGAGAAAACTCTGTTTTCTCGCTGGAAAAGTGAAAACGAACAACTTTTAAATCAGATGGAATCAGAAAAGGAAAGCTTGCAGAGTAAAGTTAATCACTTGGAAACTTGTCTTAAGACACAACAAATAAAAAGTCACGAATATAACGAGAGGGTAAGAACCCTGGAGATGGAAAGAGAAAATCTAAACGTGGAGATCAGGAACCTTCAAAATGTGATCGACAGCAAGACCACAGAGGCAGAGACACAGAAACGTGCTTATGGAGAACTGCAACAGAAAGCTGAGTTCTCAGATCAGAAACACGAGAAGGAGATAGAAAATACGTGTTTGAAAATCTCTCACCTCACTGGGCAAGTGGAAGACCTAGAACATAAGCTTCAGTTACTGTCAAGTGAAATCATGGACAAAGACCAGCGTTACCAAGACTTGCATGCTGAATATGAGAGTCTCAGGGATCTGCTAAAATCCAGAGATTCCTCTGCAGTGACAGTTGAGCCTCATCAGAGAAGTCGTTTGGCTTTTGAACAGCAGTCTGCACTGAACAATTCCTTTGCAAGTAGAATTGGAGAGCAAGAAAGCGTGTCTTCAGAAAGGAGTGGATGCCATGTAGCAACAGACCAAAGTCCGGAAAGTTCATCCATGTTGCAAAGTAGAGTCGTTTCTCTTGAATTTTCCTTAGAGTCGCAAAAGCAGATGAACTCAGATCTGCAGAAGCAGTGTGAAGAGTTGGTGCAAATCAAAGGAGAAATTGAAGAAAACCTCACGAAAGCAGAACAGATGCATCAAAGTTTTGTGGCTGAAACAAGTCAACGCATTAGCAAGTTACAAGAAGACACTTCTGTCCATCAGAATGTTGTTGCTGAAACTTTAGCTGCCCTGGAGAGCAAGGAAAGAGAGTTGCAACTTTTGAATGAAAAGTTAGAAACTGAGCAGGCAGAGATTGGAGAGTTAAAAAAGAACAACCATTTACTTCAGGAATCTCTAAAGGAGCTACAGTTTTTGTCTGAAACCCTGAGCTTGGAGAAAAAGGAACTAAATTCCATCATTTCTCTAAATAAAAAGGACATTGAAGGGTTGACCCAAGAGAATGGGACTCTCAAGGAAATTAATGCCACCTTAACTCAAGAGAAGATGAACTTGCTCCAAAAAACTGAGAGTTTTTCAAACTGTATAGATGAAAGAGATAAAAGCATTTCAGAGTTATCTAATCAGTACAAACAAGAAAGGCTTACTTTACTACAAAGATGTGAAGAAACAGGAAATGCATTTCAGGATCTGAGTGAAAAATATAAAGCAGTTCAGGAAAAGAACTCTAAATTAGAATGCTTGCTGAGTGAGTGCACGGGTGTTTGTGAAGACAGAAAAAATGAATTAGGACAGCTAAAGGAAACATTTGCAAGGGAACACCAAGCATTTGTATCGCAGTTAGCATCAGCTGAAGAAAGAAACCAGAATTTAATTCTGGAGTTGGAGACGGTGCAGCGAGCCCTGCAGTCTGAGATTACAGATATCCAAAACAGCTCCAAGAGGGAGGCTGATGGTTTAAAGCAAGAAATCATGAAGTTAAAGGAAGAGCAAAATAAGATGCAACAGGAAGTTAATGCCTTATTACAAGAGAATGAACACCTGATGGAATTAATGAAGACGAAACATGAGCATCAATGTCTAGAACTGGAACCAATTCAAGACTCTGAGAAAGAAGGAGAGAGGGAGATAAATACATGTCATGTTCAACTTCCGATGGATCTTGATGTTAAAGATTCTTCTCTAGACACTTATAAAGCACAGCCGGTGCAAGTAGAATCTGAAGTCAGAAACATGGAATTAAGACTTCAGAAGAGTGAGAAGGAAGAGTGTCTACAGCACGAATTACAAGCTAGAGAATTAGAAACTGAAGATTTGCAACAAGATACTCAGTCACAAGATATTAGTAGCCTTGGATTCTCTGAAATAGATCCAGAAGAAAAATATATTTCAGTGCTTCATGAATTGTCAACAAGTCAGCAGGACAATGCCCACCTGCAGTGCTCTCTACAGACAGCCATGAACAAGCTGAATGAGTTAGAGAAAATGTGTGAAGCCCTGCAGGTTGAAAAGTCTGAACTCATATCTGAGCTGAATGACTCAAGATCAGAATGTATCAGAGCAACTAGTAAAATGGCAGAAGAGGCAGGGAAACTAGTAAATGAAGTTGAAACATTAAATGATGAGAATGGACTTCTCCAAGGCGAGTTAGTGGAAGAAACACCAGAAGGTGAATTTGGTGAACAACAAGATGAGCAGACATCTGTGAACTTAAATCCTTTGGATGACTGTAATTTCTATGAGCATTTGACCATGTCAAACAAAGAGGTTCAAATGCACTTTGCTGAATTAAAGGAGAAATTTTCATCTTTACAGAGTGAACACAAAATTTTACATGAACAGCACTGTCTGATGAGCTCCAAGATGTCAGAGCTGCAGTCTTACGTTGACACATTAAAGGCTGAAAATTCAGTCTTGTCGATGAGTCTGAGGAGCGCTCAAGGTGACCTGGTAAAGGAGGTGGCACCAGCGCCCGGGGAGGAGCATTTGCTGTCCTTGTCATTCTCTTGTGTGACTGACAGCCCTGGTAACGCAAGTTTGGGAGAATCCTCTTTTTACAAAGATCTTTTAGAGCACACAACAGAAACGTCCCTCTTGAATAATTTAGAAGGGACTGTTTCAGCAAACCAGTCCAATGTAGAGGAAGTCTCTTGCAGTAGTCTGGAGGAGGAGAATCTGACCGAGAAAGAGATCCCCTCTGTCCCACTGCAGAGCACTCGAGAACTTGAGACCCTCTGTCAGACGTACCTCCAGTCCCTCAAGCAGCTGGAAGAGGAAATTGAAAGTCAAGGGCTTACGAAAAACAAGGAAATTGAAGAGCTCAGGGAGTTACTGAGTTCTTCGAGGGAGGAGCTCGACTACCTCAGGAAGCAGTATTTGTCAGAAAATGAACAGTGGCAGCAGAAGCTGACAGATGTGACAGCGGAGATGGAGTCCAAGTTGGCGGCTGAAAAGAGACACACGGAGCACCTCACCCTTGAGCTCGAAGTGGCGCGGCTCCAGCTGCAGGGTCTGGACTTAAGCTCTCGGTCGCTGCTTGGCACCGACTTAGAAGATGTAAGTACACGGACTGACGTGCTGTTTCTCTAATCGCGCGCCTAGGAGGCATGCAGTGTTTGTTGAAATCGACATTAAATCCAAATGAAAATATTTTTAGGGTTTAAGGAAATAAGAGCAAAATATACCAAAGTTTTAAAAAAATAAGCCAGATCTTTAGGAAAATGTGTCAGCTTTATTTAGGGGGGTAATTTCTATCATCATCATCTTTAAAAATTATTATATTGGACATTACTACAGGTGTTTTTTAAAGTCTCCTAGAGAAAATCATGTTACGGAGTCAGAATATCTTCTTGAGGATGTCTATATATTTTCACTTTGTGATCTAATAAAACACATTGAATCTCAAACTGGCACTTAGGAATGGTAAGGTGATCAGAATTTTTACCTCTCTTACTCTCTTCAGACTGTTTTTAATGTTACAGAGTTATAGTCATGAAGCTAAATATTAGTGTTTACTTTGTAATTATGAATACTTTTCTAACAATTTGTTTGGGTACACATCTATGATTTGATATCAGTTATTCTGAGACACCTTTTTCTTTGTTGGATAAAAAGTTGTTTAGTTACTTATACCTTTGTCTTTTCTAGTCTACCAGCTAAACTAGTAATGGTGTACAGTCAGTGAGTCTCACTTGATTCCCTCCCTCTACCTCTGCAGAGTGGCAGGAGGCATGTGCAGAGGTGACAGCCACTATGGTCAAAGGAGCAGATCCCCCGTTTACAGATAAGAGAAGGGGAGGTTCAAACATGTGATTTATCCAAGAATATAGGCCGCTTATATTAAGTGATTAAGTCCTTGACCTGGAAATCTGGTCGTGGAGCCTTACTGCCTTCTCTTATTGAAGAGTGTCATAAATGCTGCAGATGGAAGCTGACCATTTAGTTTGGAATTTGTTAGCCTCTTATTTGATAATCCCAAAGAAAATTTCAAATTTGGCTACTTAGAATATTCCTAACAGGAAAAACATTTTGAAATGTAACGACATCACAGTGTAGATGATGATCACATAAACTGACCTGAAGGCTTTGTCTTCTTGATAAATACCCAGGACCTTGCACATGGAGGACACTTCCTGAATGTTTGTTTAATTGTGTTGACTATTTGGATGGAGAGACATGAATCTGGTAGGCAGTATGCCATTTGAAGAGATGTGTTTAGCAGAGACAGGTATCTAGTTTCCAAAAAAATAATAAGCCTATTTATTCTGATTCTTCTTGAAAAGTAAGCTGCATTCTTATTATATTTTGCAACTACAGGCTATTCCGGGTGGAAACGATAGCTGTGACATAAGAGAATCAGAAGAATATACTTCAGAACCTAAAGAGAGGACCCCACAGCATGAGATTCACCAGGTTTGTGAAAAAGATGTTCAGCAGGACCTCAGTCTAGAGATGGAGAAAATAACAAAGACTGGTGCAGCCAAACTTACAGAAGAATGGTCCAGAGAGCGGTCCTCAGAAGCCAGCCCTGAGGCTCCAGTGGGAGATCCAGCCCAGGGCTGTTCAGAGTGCATTTCTGAACTGTCCCTTCCTGGGCCTAATGCTTCAGTGCCTAGGGATGTTCTGGAGAATCAGGTAACCATTCAGAGTCTTGAGCTGAAAGTAAAAGAGACATCAAATGAGAATTTGAGATTACTTCATGGCATAGAGGAACGTGACCAAAAAGTTGAGAACTTGCTAAATGAAATCAACGAGTTAGATTCAAAATTCCATTTACAGGAAGTACAACTAACTACCAAGATTGAAGCATGTGTGGCATTGGAAAAAATAGTTGAGGAACTTAAGAAAGAAAAATTAGACTTAAATGAAAAATTGGCATCCTTTTCTTGTCATAACCAGAGAGAAGAAAGTTCAGGAGGTCTCACTCCTAGCTTAGAAATGGTCACAAGCAAATTGCTACATGAAGATATTGAAGATGATGTAGCCAGGGTGACTGACAACTGGAGAGAGAAATGTCTCCAGGTGGAAAACGAACTACAGAGGATTCAATCTGAGAAAGATTGCCTGGAGCATCACACCCTCTCTGTGGAAGCCAGCTTAGAGGCAGTTCAAACAGAGAAACTATATTTAGAAAAAGACAATGAAAATAAACAAACAGTTATAACCTGTCTTGAGGAAGGACTCTCTGCGGTCACAAGTGAGAGAGATCAGCTTCGTGGAGAGTTAGATACTTTGTCAAAAGAAAATCAAGAGCTAGATCAGATGTGTGAAAAGATGAAGGAGAAAATACGGGAGCTTGAATCTCATCAAAGGGAGTGTCTGCATCTCCAAGAGCAGCTTCAGAGTTTGGAAAAGGACTCACAGGCACTGTCTCTGGTAAGAAGTGAATTGGAAAACCAAATTGAACAACTGAATAAAGAGAAGGACTCACTTGTATGGGAATCCGAAAGCCTGCAGACCAAACTGAGTGAATCGGAGAATGAAAAGCTGGCCATCACCAAGGCTTTGGAGACTGCACTGATGGAGAAGGGTGAGGTCGCAGTGAGGCTGGGCTCCACGCAAGAGGAAGTGCACCAGTTGAGAAAAGGCATTGAGAAACTCAGGGTCCGCATTGAGGCTGATGAAAAGAAGCAGCTCCATGTCTCAGAAAAACTGAAAGCAAGTGAGCGGAGGAATGACTCGCTTCAGGACAAGGTTGAGACCCTTGAAAGGGAGTTGCAGATGGCAGAAGAAAGCCAAGAGCTGGTGATTCTTGACGCTGAGAATTGCAAAGCAGAGGTGGAGACCCTAAAAACACAAATAGAATTGATGACTGAGCGCCTGAAAGAGTTAGAATCAGACCTTGTCACCATACGGACTGAAAAAGAAAATCTTTTGAAACAGCTACAAGCAAAACAAGGTCAGGCGTCTGAGTTAGATACGCTGCTCTCTTCGTTGAAAAACCTATTAGAAGAAAAGGAGCAAGAGAAAATACAGATGAAAGAAGAATCTAAAGCTGCAGTGGAGATGCTGCAAACACAATTGAGAGAGCTCAGTGAGGACGTAGCAGCCTTATGTGACGACCAGGAGACCTGGAAGGTCAAAGAACAGAGTCTGGACTCTCCTGCCCAGGAGGTACAACAGCTAAGAAATAACATTGAAAAGCTGAAAGTCCACGTGGACATTGATAAAAAGCAGCAGCTCCATATCCTAGAAAAACTGAAGGAAAGTGAGCATCAGGCAGATTTGCTGAAGGATACAGTTGAGAACCTTGAAAGAGAACTCAAGCTATCAGGAGAAAACCAAGAGCATGTGACTCTTGAGGCTGAGAAGTCCAAAGCAGAAGTAGAGACCCTGAAAGCAACAGTGGAGGAGATGGACCAAAATCTGAGAGGTTTGCAATTAGATCTTGTCAATATAAGATCAGAAAAAGAAGATCTGACTAAAGAATTACGGAAAGAGCAGAGTCGAGTGTCTGAATTAGAAACATTAAATTCTTCATTTGAAAACCTATTGCGAGAAAAAGAGCAAGAAAAAGTACAGATGAAGGAAGAATCTAAAGCTGCAGTGGAGATGCTGCAGACACAACTGAAAGAGCTCAGTGAGGAAGTAGCAACCTTGTATGTTGACCAGGAGACCTGGAAGGTTGAAGAAGAAAGTCTGGACTCCCCAGTTGAGGAGGTACAACAGCTGAGAAATAACATTGGAAAGCTGAAAGTCTGCTTAGATGCTGATAAAAAGCAGCAGCTCTATATCTTAGAAAAACTGAAGGAAAGTCAGCATCAGGCAGATTTCCTTAAGGATACAGTTGAGAACCTTGAAAGAGAACTCGAGCTATCAGGCAAAAACCAAGAGCATGTGACTCTTGAGGCTGAGAAGTCCAAAGCAGAAGTAGAGACCCTGAAAACAACAATGGAGGAGATGGACCAAAATCTGAGAGGTTTGCAATTAGATCTTGTCAATATAAGATCAGAAAAAGAAGATCTGACTAAAGAATTACAAAAAGAGCAGAGTCGAGTGTCTGAATTAGAAACATTAAATTCTTCATTTGAAAATATGTTGCGGGAAAAAGAGCAAGAAAAAGTACAGATGAAGGAAGAGTCTAAAGCTGCAGTGGAGATGCTGGAGAAAGAATTAGAAGAGCTAAACGAGAAAATGGCAGCCTTGGGTAATGACCAAGAGACCTGGAAGGTCAAAGAACAGAGCCTGAGTAGTCAAGTAGATTCCCTTGAACATGAGAAGGCTCAGTTGCTGCAGGGCCTTGATGATACCAAAAGTAATTACATGATTTTGCAGTCTTCTGTGAATGACCTCGTTCAAGAAGTTGAAGATGGCAAACAGAAACTAGAGAAAAAGGATGAAGAAATCAGAATACTAAAAAGTCAGACTCGGGACCAAGAGCAGCTTGTCTCTAAACTGTCCCAGATGGAAGGAGAACAGCAACTTTGGAAGAAGCAAAAGGCAGACCTGGAAAATCTGATGGTGGAATTGGAGCAGAAGATTCAGGTGCTGCAATCCAAAAATGATGCTTTACAGGATACCTTAGAAGCTCTGCAGAATTCTTACAGGAATCTGGAGAAAGAGCTTGAATTGACAAATTTGGAAAAAACGTCCTTTGTTGAAAAAGTAAGTGGCTTTATGTCTTTACATTTGAATCTGTTGTCAGGAGGAGGGGCAACCACTGTGTGAATTCTATTTCCTTCTGGACAGCGTTTGCTGTATTGGGTCAAACTTTGTAAAGGCTTTAAGTTTGGGGGTCTTGAACTGTGGGGGATATTGACTTGGCTCCAATAGTGAGTGAGTCTTACCTGTGGCACACACTTCCATGGGGTGCTTCTGTGGATTGGCCCAGTTTTCACTGTGACACCTGGACAGGGAAGAAGCTTTGGGCTGTGTACGGTTCATTTCTTGTAGTACATCAGAATAGTAGCCTGCATACCCATACCCAGCGGAGGACCACTGCCGCGGAGAGTATACCACGTATTAGTCAGAATCTTTTGCCTCTGCCCTACCATTTTTGCCTTTAGGAGAAAGAACTGTTAAAGATACTGATATAACCAACAGAACCCTCGCGGCTCCCAGGACATGTCCCTCCTAGGGATTTGGTGCTTTCAGCCCCATTCTCTTTGGGCAGTCTCCTCTTTTGTTAGCTGATGATGAAAGGGAAGATCTGCCATCAAGAAACTCAATTATTAAAGAAAAGTTAAAAATTTTCCCTATACTTACTGATCTAGGAAAGTGATTCCTTCAAATTAAGCTTTTATTGGAAAAGTAGATTATCCAGAAAATACAGTCAATCGTCTCAATATTTTCCAAGAATTTCAAGTTTTTGCATAGCTTGCAAGTGTAGCAGTTATGGTAGAGACAATTAGACAGACTTTACCAGGCTATTTCCGTCTGGTGTAGGGATGGATACAAACAATCCTGCTTTAACTGGTTTTAACAAACCATCATCCTGTTTCTTGAATTTTAGCATGGCTCTAGGGAATACATAAGAGATCCAGGGTCTGATAGATTAAGTCACTGCCTTGTAAATACTTTCTGACGTTTAATTCAAATCATTACCTCTATGAAGGATTTTAAGATTTGATAATATTATCTTTTCTTGGTCATTCCTTTCCTTATTGCTGTCTTATGTTAAATCTTGCAGAGAAGAAAAGGCAAGCTTATCAGTCGGTTTTGAGAATATTGGTTGAGTGGATTAGTAATGGGAGGATTAGCTGGGTTTTATTTTATTATTGGAGTGATGTGAATGTCACGAATATGCTGTATCACAGTGATTAATTTGATCAAACAGACAACCATAAGCAGATCCTAATGGAAAATGAAATTTCAGGTAAACGCAATGACTGTGAAGGAAACTGAGCTTCAGAAGGAAATGCATGCAATGATACAAAAAACGGCGGAACTGAAAGAAGAATTTAGTGGGGAGAAAAACAGGCTAACGGAAGAATTAAATTTAATGTTGGAAGAAGTAAAGAGCAGCAAAGTAAGTTTCTCTATGACAGATTCATTATACTCTAATAATTCTTGTGCACTGTCTCCTTGTTTGTTTTTGTAAGATCTTCTGAGATGTATCAAAGTTTTTTTAGCTTTTGAAAAGAGTAACCCAAAGCTATGTCATGGTCAGACCTGCAGTAATTGTTGCCATCCAGCACTGTCATGAGCCTTGAAGGAGTCCAAAGAGGCCCCCAGACACATCAAAATACCTGTCAAGGAGCCCAGATACCTTTTTCATAGAAGACAGCCCTTCTGACTATATTAACTCATACCAGAAATGGATTGCATGCAGCTCTCAATAGGCTGTTTTCCTGGCCTGCCCCAGATTACAAGCCAGAGTGTTGCTAGAGACAGATGCACTGATCTTGCAAAGAACTAACAGTGTAACAGAGTCACAGTAAAATGTCGAGTTGGAGCCGTCTTGGGGTGCTATTTTAGGGCGGGTGGTGGCAGAACTATAGCATTTGGGCTGCCACTCCCACTGCTGGTCTCATAATAGACATTGCTGATTCATGTGCTTTCTCCTGAATCTCTTAACAACGAGCCTTAGGTAGCAGCTACCATGCAGCCAGATGGTAAAATTCCTATATCCATATAGTCTGTGTGCAACTTCATCCCCAAGTAGTTCTTAGAAAAGGATAGCAAAATATAATTGTGATCATGACACAGAATAATCACATAAAGTTGCAATGATATTTGGAATAGCCTGTATAAGAAATGGGGGAAATTTGTGTGTGTGTTTTTTTTTAATAAGGTAGGTTTTTAAAAAATTATTAACTTTATGTCTTTGCTGTGTCTTCGCTGCTGCCTGTGGACCTTCTCTAGTTATGGAGAGCGGAAGCTAGTCTGGGGTTGCAGCGCTCAGGCTTCTCGCTGCCGTGACTTCTCTTGTTGCGGAGGATGGGCTCTAGAGTCCAAGCTCCGTAGTTACGGCACATGGGCTTAGTGGCTGTGCGGCTTATAGGATCTTCCTGGACCAGGGATGGAACCGATGTCCCCTGCATTGCAGGGTGGATTCTGACCACGGAACCACCAGGGAAGCCCTGTGCTTTTCTTTAAATATGATATTTAATAAAAGTGGAAAAGCTTTGGCATTTAATCTCAGCAGTTGGTTCATGGGATTTGTGGCAATGCTGTGTGGAAGGAGTTCCTATGAATGATATCTGAGTCCTGCACCTGCTGAAATCTGCTTGGAACTGAGCAGTTTGAGAGTATCCCTAGTATATTGTTACTTGCATTTCATTTATAGGCTCTACTAAAAAAAAAGCAAAGTGTTCAGCTTGAAGGCTGTGTGTATGTGTTGGTCTGCAGTGGCTTTATCCATTCTGTAAACACTACTAAGGTCAGAGGACGGAATGGTGAACGATAGCTACCCAGTGGTTCCTGCACTCACAGAGCTTACCATCTCGACACAGTAAATCGCTTATAGGAAATGTATAAAATAATCATAAACGCTTCGAGTGCTTTAAGACTTCCCTGGTGGTCCAGTGGTTAAGAATCTGCCTGCCACTGCAGGGGACACTGGTTTGATCCCTGGTCCGGCGAGATTCCCCAAACCCTGAGGCAGCTAAGCCCATGTACCCAACTACTGAGCCTGTGTTCTGCAATAGGAGAGACCGCTGCAGTGAGAAGTCTGGGCACCAGAGCTAGAGAGTAGTTCCCCCTTGCTGCAACTAGAGAAAGCCCGTGTGCAGCGGTGAAGACCCAGTGTTGCCAAATAAATAAAAAACAAAACAATAAACAACCGTGAAGTGTGATAAAGGAAACAAGATTCTTTCTGCAGAATGTTTAGGAAGTTGGGTATAGGAGTAGGGAATAACCTAATTTAGACAAGGTGGTCTGAGAATGCCACCCAAAAGGTACGAAGTCACCATGTGAAGAACACGACCAAGGAGGGAGCCTGCTGAGTCTATAGAGCAGTGTGACAAAATCTCTGAAATTAGGGACTTCCTAGTGGTCCAGTGACGAAGACTCCCATGCTCCCAATGCCGGGGGCCTGGGTGCAATCCCTGGTCAGGGAATTAGGTCCCATATGCTGCAACTAAGAGTTCACATGCCCCAACTAAAGATCCCACATGCTGTGATGAAGATTGAAGATCCTGTGTGCTGAGAAGACGTGGAGCAGCCAAAAAAGGGGGGGAGGGGCGGGGGGCAGAACAAAACTCTGAAATTATAAACACCTGTGGACACTTTCGAAATTGAAAGGAAGCCATTGTGGCTGGAGTCAGGTGGAAAATAGTACGAAGGAAGGTTGGAGCAGTAGGAAGAGATGGTCAAGAACTAGGGTACAATCTAAAGTGACACAAAACGCAGGAGGCTGGTGATTGAAGGGAAGGTTTAGGATCGCTCCATGAATTTGGCTAGTTCACCATATAGGTAGTGTTTACAAATTACGAGGATGGTAGAAAATACAGATGGAGAAGAGAAGGTGGAGAAGAGGTGGCTCTGGGCCCAGCCCAGGTGACCCCCAGCACGTAGGGTGAGACAGGAGGAAGAGCCAGCAAAGAAACTGAGAAGACAAGAGGAGGCAAACCTGGAGAGTATCCTGTTCCTGAAGGCATGAGTGGAGGCTGTCTTGGGACTGAAGGAGTGGTCAGCAGCATCAGATTCTGCTCAGAGGCTGAAAGAGATGAGAGCTAAAGGATGGGGTCTGTAACATGGGGCTTGATGATGCTGTTTCAGGAGGAGCTGGGAGAAAAGGAGTGGGAGTGGGTTGAGGAGTGGTTGATGAGAAAGTGGACACAGCATGTATATAAACACACGTAGGAACAGCTATTTGGGATCATGCACAGAGAAGCCAGATGCCCCTAGGGCTGCAGTTTTGCTAGTCCTGCACCGAGAAGGTAGAGAGGGGCAGAGGAGTGGGGAGCATGTGGAAGGAAATTCTTAAAGTGACAGAAGATGCACCTAAGCTGGCCAAGGAAGGAAACACGAGGCTGGAGGGGCTTGAGTGTAAAGGTGTTGGTGGTCCTGTTGATGAGGTCAAGAAATTACTGTAATAGAAGTACTTAAAAAAGTGAGAAGCCAAGGGAGCCAAGAAAGGTTTGGTCCAGGGTGTCTTAGTTGTAAAGCTGAGGTTTCAGAGATCCCGTGTTCCTTGCAGAGGTGACCTGGGGTTGGAACAAAGGAAACTGCCCCTGGAGGTGAAGTTGCCATTTAAAGTGGATTAAGTCATTCCTCTGTATCCACAGGAGATGGGTTCTAGGCCCTCCAGATTCCAAAATTCACAGAAGTTCAAGTCCCTCATATAAAATGGCATAGTGTTTGCATCTAAGCTACACACATCCTCCTGTATTCTTTAAGTCTGCATGTGCTCGGTTGCTAAGTCATGTCCGACTCTGCAACTCCATGGACAGTAGCCTGCCAGGCTTCTCTGTCCTTGGGAATACTGCAGTGGGTTGCCATTTCCTCTTCCAGGGAATCTTCCCGACCCAGGGATCGAACCCAAGTCTTCTGTGTCTGCATTGGCAAGTGGATTCTTTACCACTGAGCCGCCTGGGAAGCCCATACTGGATTACTTAAAATAGCTAATACTATGTAAATAGTTGTAAATACTCTGCCTACAATGCAGGAGACCCCGGTTTGGGAAGATCCCCTGGAGAAGAGGTAGGCTATTCACTTCAGTATTCTTGGACTTCCCTGGTGGCTCAGACAGTAAAGAATCCACCTGCAGTGTGGGAGACCTGGGTTCAATACCTGTGTTGGGAAAATCCTCTGGATCTTCCAGAGCAACCCACTCCAGTATTCTTGCCTGGAGAGTCCTCATGGACAGAGGAACCTGGTGGGCCCCAGTCCATCGGGTTGAAAAGAATTGTACAGGACTGAGTGACTAAACAACAACAATAAGTAACTCACTAGAATATGTAATTACAGTGTAAATGCTGTGTGGAAAATTCCTGGTACACAGAAAATTCAAGTTTGACTTTTTGGAACTGTCTGGAATTTTGGGGGAGGGGGGATGGAATATTTTTGTTTTGTAGTTGGTTAAATTTGTGGATGTTTAATCTGTGGCTATAGAACATCAACTGTACATTGCTAAGGATTATAGCACTAATTTTATATAGATTTTGTCTTGCCTGTAAATGATTTTTTTCCCTTCTATGCTCAGTGTTCCTAAATATATATGTCCAGGTTCTTAATTATCTTCCCATAATTTTATTGTTTTTCTAATTAGGGTCAACTGAATGAGCTCATGCTAGAAAATAGTGAATTGAAGAAGAGTTTGGATTGTGTACACAAAGACCATATGGAAGAACAAGGGAAAATGAGAGGAGAAATAGCTGAATATCAGCTACGGCTTCAGGAAGCTGAAAACAAACATCAGGCTTTGCTTCTGGATACAAACAAACAGGTAAAAATGGGTGGTCTGGTGACTGGGCAAGCTGAAGAGTATGTGTCGATGGTGGTGATGAGGCATTTTTTGCAAGGAAGCCAGTGTTGTTATGCTTCACAGTTTTTTGAATGGTCTCGTTCTATTAACTTCCCTTTCTTTCCCCCAGTAATTTGCACGTGTCTTATTTTATGCCTTGAGTTTTTAAAAAATACATTTCCATCTTGGAGAGAGTTCCAAAAACCATGGTCTTGGAAGAGCCTGGTGGGCTACAGTCCATGGGGTCGCAAAGAGTTGGACACGACTGAGCGAGCTCACTTCACTTTGGAATAGCAGTTTTCTTTTCTGTTTGTTTCCCTTATGATGTTTTTACTTGAGCCTCCTGGCTAAAGTAACATTTTTCTGCCCTAGCATGAAATGGAAATCCAGACATATCGAGAGAAACTGACTTCTCAGGAGGAATGTCTCAGCTCACAGAAGGTGGAGATAGACCTCTTAAAGTCCAGTAAAGAAGAACTCAATAATTCTTTGAAAGCGACCACTGAGATTTTAGAAGAACTGAAGAAAACCAAGGTATGTACACTTATCATTACTTCATAACTTAGAATGGCTCATACATGTAATAGTGGTTTTAGCGGTATGAAATTAAGTGTTTTCATTTTAATTTTCATGAAAAAGGTTTTTGTAGTGATGAATAAAATCATTCATCAGTTGTCTGTTGAGTTGTTTCTACAAATGAGAGGACAGCATGCAGTTCCATAGCTTGAGCAGACTTTATTCATCACTCAGTGAATCCTGTCAAAGTAGAGGATGTCAGAGACTTCTGGAAGTGGATATGAAGATCAAGCCTATAACAGATGACGGCAAGCCCCTCCAGACGTAGATAATGATTTGGTGAAAGTCTTAATGATTGGTCTTCAGGTTCACTATCACCAAATCTTCTTCTCCATGACTTTGGGGCTCAAGGTGGGCCAAGCACTTGGCCAGCCATACATAAGTGTACGTTCTCCTCTTCCTCTCGATGCAGGGACCATCAAACTTTTTTCTTTAGAAAAAAAGGTGAACCCTAATCTCAGTATTGGTAGACTATGTGTGTGGGCTCAGTTGCTCAGTCATGTCTGACTCTTTGCGACCCTGTGGACTGTAGCCCACTGGGCTCCTCTGTCCATGGAATTTTCTGGGCAAGAATACTGGAATGGGTTGCCATTTCCTACTCCAGGGGATCTTCCCTACCCGGAGATTCAGCCCATGTGTCTTGTGTCTCCTGCACTGGCAGGCGGATTCTTTACCACTGTGCCACCTGGAAAGTTCCATTGTTAGAATATAGGAAGTCCTATAGTAATTCTACTTGGAGAAGGAGGCTGTTTTGATTCCCACAAATACTTTGCATAAAACAAATACCATCCAGAATGTGAAATATGAACCTGGAAAATAAATATCTTTCAGAAAAGTTAAGATAACTAGGTATAGATTTCTTATGTTTATAGTCTTATACAATTATCACAGTGAAGGACATATACCAAGGAAATACAAACTAAGTTTAAAATAACATTAATGATCAATAATGTCCTGTTGCTACAAAATGAGAGATATTAGGTTTAATAACAGAAAGAAATAGCTTCAGGTCTACTTTTTAATTTACTTACTTTCTCGTTTTTTAAAATCTTTGACAGTTGTACTGTGGGGAATGTCTATTTATATATGTACAAAATGGTACATGGTTAGTTGAGTCTATTCAAATCTCATAATTTTATTGAAGTTGATAAGCATTGTTGAAATTGAATTAAATCTGTCTCTAATCCATTTATGTTTGGAATCAAATAGAAAATTCTGAAAGTGCAGACTTATTGCAACATTGCTGATTATTTCAAGGTGAAATGTACAAAGAGGGAAATCTACTTGTAACATCAATGTGCTGCTAAGCTGCTGCTTTCTTTTTTTGATAGTTTGGTCTGCCTTTGTATGTTTATGATCTCTTATCAGAAACTCTTAGAGCTAGATTGTTTTAGAATTCTCTATTTCTTAGATATTAGATAATGCAATGCATAAGCCGCATATCCTATCCAAGTCTGGGTGATACTTTAATCAAATTCATAGTTTTATAGCAAAATGTATGAATATTTTCACAAGGTGGGATAAATAAAGACTGTAAATTCCTTTATATCTGTTCAGGTCAAGTTTTGCCTGTAAATCATTTTCAGAACTTGTTTTTTTGATTTTGCAATTGTCCTTAAGGAACTATGAACATGTGCTACTAAGAAGTGCTTGATGACATAATTCTCCCACCATTCTGTTCACTTTTTGTTTGAGGTACTATAACATTTAAATTTGTTATAAACCATAATATCATTTGGCTTTAAATTAGTGTTGTGAGCCACATCTCTGGCCTTCATCTGGTGTGACTCAGCAAATGTCATCTCAGGCATTGAAACTGTGCAACAGCACAGAATCGCAAATGGGACACAATCCTCTCATCTGGAGTGTTCGGCCCACCAAGAGTATGTCCATGGACCCCTGCCCCTACCTCCCGGGTGTGATTCCTGTTGGATAAACACAGATATATTGGGCTACTTAGTAGGGCATTATCTTAAGAAAGGGAGTGACAAAGACAGTGTTTATTGGGGGGACTTAAGACACTGAACAGAGACGAGGAATTGTTTTATGCATCTTTAGATGTTTTGTCTTGTTCTTAAACTTACAGCATATGATTCTTAATTATATCTCATTATTATTTTTCCATATGCTCACGAAAAGCAATTCAAGGTTTTTAAGTGGAATTGCTTTCATTTTGTAGATGGAAAATCTAAAACATGCAGATAAACTGAAGAAGGAAAACGATCGTGCCCAGAGTAAAATAAAGTTGTTGATGAAATCCTGTAAACAGCTGGAAGAGGAAAAGGTGATGTTGCAGAAAGAACTGTCTCATCTTGAAGCTGCACAGGAGAAACAGAGAGCAGGTGGGTGCTAGCCGGGCCCACATAGACAAGCCCTGACTGGCGCCGACTAGTGACGTCACATACACATCGACAGGCCCTGACTGGCGCCGACTAGTGATGTCACGCTGGTGTGTCTGCGCAGGAAGCATGGTCAGCGCTCTGTTTTGTGGCGGCACGCCGAGATTGAGCGGTGAACCGTTTCCCAATTTCTGAATTTTGTGCACGGGCTGGGATCATTAATGGGATTCAGAATGAAGCCTGCATTTAAAAAATAGAATGACTGCACCTTCTGTTCTATCAAACATTCAAAAACCTGGCAGCCCCGTTTGCTAATGAGCCTTTCCAAGAAGAGTTATTCATGTGGATGTCCATTACCTAGTTCCTACATCAAAGGAAGACTGGCCTCTGAGCTGGCACTGGGAATTTACAAACAGATGATTCTAGTTGTCCTTGGCTCTACTAAATAGGTTGGGGACTATATTTTTGGGTGTGTAGGTAGAATGAAACAGTAGTAACGACGCTTTTTGTCACTTTTCTCCACACACACACCCCTAGAGTGGAATGCTTTTTCTGTATGGATAGATGACGGCAAATATAGTATGCATGGCTCTTCTGGACCATACATAGCTTGGCAGGGGTGAGGGGTCAATAGTCTTCCCTGCTGAGAAGAGTAGGCAGAATGGACTGGGGCTTCAAGGATGGAATCAATGCCAACCAGGCGGCTACAAGTGACTGAGACATCTTTCCACGTAGTGTCCTTCAAACACTTGTCCGTCAGATCCTCCATTGCCTCCATGCACTTTTCAGCATTTCTTTGGACTTGTCTTTTCATTGGCCCCTGCTTGTATCCCAATATACAGCCTTGATGTATTCCTTTCCCGATTTGCAACCAGTCTGTTGTTCCATGTCCAGTTCTAACTGCTGCTTCCTGACCTGCATACAGATTTCTCAGAAGGCAGGGCAGGTGGTCTGGTATTCCCACCTCTTTCAGAATTTTCCAGTTTGTTGTGATCCACACAGGGCTTTGGCATATTCAATAAAGCAGAAATAGATGTTTTTCTGGAACTCTCTTGCTTTTTTGATGATCCAACAGATGTTGGCAATTTGATCTCTGGTACCTCTGTGTTTTCTAAAACCAGCTTGAACATCTGGAAGTTCTCAGTTCACATTCTGTTGAAGCCTGGCTTGGAGGATTTTGAGCATCACTTTGCTAGTATGTGAGATGAGTGCAATTGTCTGGTAGTTTGAGCATTCTTTGGCATTGCCTTTCTTTTGGATTGGAATGAAAACTGACCTTTTCCAGTCCTGTAGCCACTGCTCAGTTTTCCATATTTGCTGGCATATTGAGTGCAGCACTTTCACAGCATCATCTGGAATTCTCAAATAGCTCAACTGGAATTCCATCACCTCCACCAGCTTTGTTTGTAGTGATGCTTCCTAAGGCCCACTTGACTTTGCATTCTAGAATGTCTGGCTCTAGGTGAGTGATCACACCATTGTGATTATCTGCGTCATGAAGATCTTTTTTGTATAGCTCTTCTGTGTATTCTTGCCACATCTTCTTAATATCTTCTGCTTTTGTTAGGTCTATACCATTTCTGTCCTTTATTGTGCCCATCTTTGCATGAAATGTTTCCTTGGTATCTCTGATTTTCCTGAAGATATCTCTAGTCTTTCCCATTCTGTTTTCCTCTATTTCTTTGCATTGATCACTGAGGAAGGGTTTCTTATCTCTCCTTGCTATTCTTTGGAACTCTGCATTCCAATGGGTATCTCATTCCTTTTCTCCTTTGCCTTTCGCTTCTCTTCTTTTCACAGCTATTTGTAAGGCCTCCTCAGACAACCATTATGCCTTTTTGCAGTTTTTTTCTTGGAAATGGCCTTGATCACTGCCTCCTGTACTGTCATGAACCTCCATCCATAGTTCTTCAGGCACTCTGTCTATCAGATCTAATCCCTTGAATCTATTTGTCACTTCCTCTGTATAATCCTATGGGATCAGGAAAGGAGTACGTCAAGGCTGTATATTGTCAACCTGTTTATTTAACTTACATGCAGAGTACATCATGAGAAATGCTGGACTGGGTAAAGCACAAGCTGGAATCAAGGGAGAAATATCAGTAACCTCAGATATGCAGATGACACCACCCTTATGGCAGAAAGTGAAGAAGAACTAAAGAACCTCTTGATGAAAGTGAAAGACAGGAGTGAAAAAGTTGGCTGAAAATTCAACATTCAGAAAACTAAGATCATGGCATCTGGTCTCATCACTTCATGGCGAATAGATGGGGAAACAGTGGAAACAGTGACAGACTTTAATTTCAGGGCTAAAAATCACTGCAGATGGTGACTGCAGCCATGAAGTTAAAAGACACTCCTTGGAAGCAAAGTTGTGACCAACCTAGACAGCATATTAAAAAACAGAGACATCACTTTGCCAACAAAGGTCCATCTAGTCAAGGCTATGGTTTTTCTAGTAGTCATGTATGGATGTGAGAGTTGGACTATAAAGAAAGCTGAGCACTGAAGAATTGATGCTTGTAAAACTGTGGTGTTGGAGAAGACTCTTGAGAGTCCCTTGGCCTGCAAGGAGATCCAACCTAAAGAAAATCAGTCCTGAATATTCATTGGAAGGACTGATGCTGAAGCTGAAACGCCAGTACTTTGGCCACCTGATGTGAAGGGCTGACTTATTAGATAAGACCCTGATGCTGGGAAAGATTGAGGGCAAGTAGAAGGGGAAAGTAGAAGGGGATGACAGAGGATGAGATGGTTAGATAGCATCACAGACTCAAGGAATATGAGTTTGAGTAAACTCTGGGAGTTGGTGATGGACAGGGAGGCCTGGCGTGTTGCAGTCCATGGGGTCACAAAGAGTAAGACACGACTGAGCAACTGAACTGCCTCCCAAAGCCTTTACAACAGTAACTTTATATTCTCTGTCGACTTTTACTGTTCATTCACTTAAAATAGAAAGAATGGACAGAGGAATATAGAGAGTGTAATAAATTAATTCATTTTAGGTAGTATAACTACAAGGTGGTTTGATGGATTGGCTGAAATACTAGTTTGAGATATTGATGGGTTATATTTAAACTATCCCAGTAAGTATGTGGGTGCCCCTGTTGGCTGAAGACTCTGCCTGCAAAGTAGTAAAGAATCTGCCCGCCAAGGAGGATACGTGGGTTCAATCCCTGGAGAAGGAAATGGCAACCCGCTCCAGTATTCTTGCCTAGGAAATCCCATGGACAGAGTAGCCTGGTGGGCTACAGTCTGTGGGGTCTCAAAAGAATTGGGCATGACTTAGTGAGTAAACAGCAATAAGTACGTAACTCACTAGAATATGTATCTTGATACAGTCCCTTCCGGACAAGAGCTGTTTGAAATATAAGAACATCTGTAGCTACATTTTCCCCCATTCCTCCAAAATAAAGAAAATCAAGAGCAAGTCTAAGGTTATCTGCTTGATGATGCCCAGTGTTAACTAGAGAAGTGTCATGTTACAAATAACTTGTCATTTTACTTTTGACAGATACCGTTGTAGATGCTAATGTCGACAAATTAATAACTGAAATGAAAGAACTGAAAGAATGCCTTGAAGAAAAAACCAAGGAGGCAGACGAATACCTGGATAAATACTGTTCCCTGCTTATAAGCCATGAGAAGTTAGAGAAAGCCAAAGAGATGTTAGAAACACAAGTTGCTCGTTTGAGTTCACAACAATCTAAACTTAATCTTCGGAGTTCTCCTTTGGTGAATTCGGTTGCTCCAGGACCATCCCCAGTCCCTTCTGCCACTGAAAAGAAGTTACCATCTGGCCAAAATAAATCTTCAGGCAAAAGGCAAAGGTCCAGTGGGATTCGGGAAGATGGGAGAGAAACCATGCCTTCTACACCAGAGACATTTTCTAAAAAAAGCAGGAAAGCCATCAAAAGTGGTACTCACCCTCCAGAGGATGCAGAAGATGCTGAATTTGAGCCAGAGGGGCTTCCAGAAGTTGTAAAGAAAGGTATGACATAATTTTAAAAGTATTTGTGTTCTTTTAAAGACATTCACATACAAAAAGAAAAGAGGCATTTGTATTTGGGGATTATTACGCCATGGTCCTAGTTAATTTTCAGAAGCAATAGTCCACTGTTAAATTGGTAAGGTATATACTTTCTTTTCTGTTGTGAGAGAATGACAGGTCTAATTACTTATGTCACAGTACAAAAACTACTAGGAGATTTGAAAAATGACTGTCAGAAAACTGTTCGGAATTTGATATTTCTGTGCTGAAAAATCCCCAAATCAAAGATAACCCTTCAAGTTTCCCACCTTTAGTGTTGTGCGACCCAGGTAGTAGTGGAGTGGAAGGATGGGCCCTGATGCTGGCTCCTGGCTGCAGCTGCTTACCACGTTTTTTTTTTTTAACCCCAGTTTTCCTCAACGTGTAGCCCAGAGACTGGGGCCAGTCTAGGAATGTTTGTTACTGGCCCATGACCAAAACAATGTATAGAAATCATGAGTTAGAGTATAAAATTTTCATAGCCATTTGCTATTTTGCTGTTTGCAATATCCAAGCACAATCCTTTTTTATTATACTCATTGTATTGTATAAAAGTATCACTCTACAGCAGATGAGAGATTGCTCCCCACCCCTCTTTCCGTAGAACTAGAGAAAAACAAATATCATATATTAATGCGTATATGTAGGATCTGAAAAAATTGGTATAGATGATCTTATTTATAGAGCTGAAATAGAGACACAGAAGTAGAGAACAAACATGGACACCAAGAGGAAAAGTGGGGAGGCAGGATGATTTGGGAGATGAGGACTGACATATATGTATATATTGACATATGACATTGTTGATCCTGTGTATAATATAGGTAACTAATGAGAACCTACAGCATGGGCTTCCCAGGTGATAAAGAGTAAATGATATTCTTTAAGAATGATAAATAAAGAATCCACCTACCAATGCAGGAGACCAGCATCCGACTCCTGGATCGGGAAGATCCGCTGGAGGAGAGCATGGAAACCCACTCTATATTCTTGCCTGGGAAATCCCATGGACCGAGGAGCCTGGTGGGCTACGGTCCAAAGGGTCACCAAGAGCCAGACACAGCTAATTGACTAAACCGGCATGCACTGTATAGCGCAGGGAACTCTGTTGAGTGCTCTGTGGTGGCCTAAACGGAAACACAGTTCCAAAAAGAGGGGTTATGTGTATACGTATAGCTGATTCACTTTGCTGTACAGTAGAAATTAACACAACATTATAAAGCAACTATACTCCAGTAACAATTTATTTTTAAAAATGAATTCTGGGATGTAGAAAACAAATGGTTACCAGTGGAGAGAGGACTGGGGGAGGGGCAAGATGGGTGCAGGAGACTAAGAGGTACAGACCTACTATGTTTGAAATAAATAGGCTACAAGGATATATCATTCAGCATAGTGAATAGAGCCAGTAATGTAGCCAATATTTTATAATAACTAAAATGGACTATAACCTTTAAAAATTGTGAATCACTGTGTTGTACACCTGAAACTAATATAATACCGTCAATCAACTATACCGCAATGAAAAAGAAAAAATTCTGGGAAATGATTTGGGGGGAAAAAAAAATTTTTTTTTTTTTTTTTTTGCCATAGATGGTTTGAGAGGCACTATTCTGAGTAATTCTAACCCTTAGGAAATCTAACCTCCAAATAGTTTGCTTGCTCTTTTTCATTACTGTTTTTTATTTGTAGGTAAAGGGTTAAAAACAAAGCAAAAACACAGGCTCTTGTAGTTAATGTAGTTACTTTAAAGCTGTTCCGAGCCTGTGTGACATGCTTTCTTTTAGTGTCCTTGGGATTGCTGTTCTCCTCTTGGTCATAACAAGTTGCCTCAGTTCCCTCTATGGGGGCAGATGATACCAAGGGAAATTGCTCTTAGCAAGATCCAGACTCTCCTCCCATCCAGTCTTTCAACGTGAGAGTAGTCACTGCAAGTAGCTGTTGTGACTTCACATTTTCCCCCTTTCCACGGGAGCAGGCCTTTTCTTTTGCCTGTCTCTTTCCATTTTACCCCCCATATTTTCCGCTCCAATCCGTCTTACAGGAAGGCCTGCTGGTTTGTTCTTAGTAGAAGCAGGAAGAACTTCTTTCTCTTTAATATTATTTCCGCCCCCACCTCCCTTTTCCCCATGTTGTTTCTTATGTTTCTAATAAGAAGAAAAAAAACACCTGTTAGTACTGTTTGCTGCCTGCAGGGTAATTATGATAAAATGGGTCCACTGTCCACTGCGGCAAGGAGGAAGTGGTTTTGGAGTCACCCTTATCCTTGCTCACTCATGAATGTCACTTGTGAATATCACTCCCACTGGAGAGGCTGATGGAATTGCAGCCAGCAGTGCTGACAATCAGTTTTGTGCCCTTAGGGTTTGCCGACATCCCAACCGGAAAGACTAGCCCGTACATCCTGCGGAGGACAACCATGGCAACCAGGACCAGCCCCCGCCTTGCTGCCCAGAAGTTAGCAGCATCCCCGCTAAGTCTCGACAAAGAAAATCTCACCGAGACCTCCAAACCAACAGCTGGTGGCAGCAGATCACAAAAGGTAAGCTCTGTGAACATGTATCAACTGTGTAAAATCCAGGAAATGAGAGCGGCATCTGGGCAAGGCTTTGACATTGCACTGGCTGACTCAGGAGCTCTTCAAAGTCTGACCTTCTCCCCGTGGTATAAATAAGTTGGTAGTGAGGAGAGTAGCAAGCAGATGTGAGGATAGGTGTCATGTTATCCTGCCGCACAAGCTCATCCTTGACCCAGCAGGCTGCTGATAAACAGTCTGATGGGAAATGGTGGTGTCAGAGCAGAGCTCCAAGGGTGTGTTAGCAAGTTTTGGGCAGAACCACGGAAGGACGCAGCACAGGCAGTGGTCTTTGCTTGTTTACAGGCTCCTCTCTCACCCCTCTGCCCCCTGGCTGTGATTCTTAGTGTTTGTTACTCCTTGACTTTCTACAGAAAGCACATATTTCAGTAGATGTCTAAAGAAAGGAGCTCCGTGGATGTCTCTATTTTGATTGTTGAAGTGAGAGAGGGTTGGAACCTCTCTGCACCTTGCAAACAGCCCAGTCAAGTTATTTAAAGCACAGAGTGTATTTGCTTCACAGTCATACCAGCAGCTACCATTTATGTATGCAAAGTACACGAATTTTAGGGAACTCAGTTTTGTTTTATTTTATTGAACTCTCGTAAGTAGTTACTATAAAAGGATGAAGAAAGTAAGACTCATTAAAGATTGGACCTACCCGGGGTTAACACCTCTCTCAGCTCCGGTCTTGCTTTTTTCCTGTTGTTTCTCAAACTAGGGATCACTGGAATCTTGTTGGAAGTTTCTGGAATAGCTTACAGAATTTTTGGTTTTAATTTTGTGATTTTACTTTGCTTATTGGTTGCTGCTGCTGCTGCTAAGTTGCTTCAGTTGTGTCTGACCCTGTGCGACCCCACAGACAGCAGCCCACCAGGCTCCCCTGTCCCTGGGATTCTCCAGGCAAGAACACTGGAGTGGGTTGCCATTTCCTTCTCCAGTGCATGAAAGTGAAAAGTGAAAGTGGAGTCGCTCAGCCGTGTCTGACCCTTCGAGACTCCATGGACTGTAGCCCACCAGGCTCCTCCGTCCATGGGATTTTCCAAGCAAGAGTACTGGAGTGGGTTGCCAGTTCCTTCTCCATTGCTTATTGGTTAGAGTTTAAGTATTCAATCAGATTACCCTGACCCAGCCAACGAAACTCTGAAGGTGTAGTAACCCTTATTTGTATAATGTAATACTTGTTAAGTGGGCAGGCGTGTTCCTCATTAGGATTTTAGATACCAAATACAAAGATGTTGGTGATTAGTTGCATCAAAGCAACATTTACGCAAATGTTTGTTATGCTGATATATAAGAGCTTTAAGGATTAAGGAGTTTATATCTACAATTGAGTTTTGTTCATAACTTACGTTATAATAAAGCTTTTATTAACTGGGGGCTGAGGAAGAAGGGTCTGAGATTTTCTTTCACTCATTAAAATGGGCCCATCTATGACTTGCAATTAGAAATATTCTGCTATTTTGTGCATAGTTCTTTCCCTTCCCCATCAGTCCTCCCACCTCCAACCTACCTTTCTCTATTTTTCTTTCTTACTCACTCACTCACTCACATTTGGAGTTAACTTTTAAATGTTGGTAGCCATAAAACACTGAAGTATACTGGAGTAGGTCCTAACTCTCCAGGGACCATAAGAAGAGTTTCTTTTCCATAAAGTAACTAGTGCCTTTAAAGAGTGAAGCTTCCAGACTTGACCAAAGCTATTAACTGCAACCTAATTGCTGAAGTGAAGTCTTTGGCTCTTTCCAGTATCCCTTCTGTGATGTTGTTGATTATGTTAACAATTTACTTGTGTCCTCATATCTAATACAGATATCTTCTGAATTAATGGAGCTGTTAATGTCCTGAAGTGATTGCAATGGTAGATGTTTAAAGGTGTGTAGGAAATCACCTCATAAGATTACCGTAGGGGTCACTTTTCCTTCTTTTATGAGGAACTGATGGTAAAGCAGTTTTCACATGGAGTTTGAACTTATTTTCTAAGAGAGCTTTGCACGCTAGGGGGCCTGCTTTCCACACTGCTGTCGCATCTGCTGGGGACAGAGCAGTAACCATGGTTTCCTGCAGACTTGCGAGTGCAGGAGCTATAGGCTGCAGCAGGCGCCAGTGGTTATGAATTGCTAAGCAATTTTGTGCACTTGTGCACATGAATGGCGGGTGGTTCCTCTTGAAAGGAGGTTATAGGGGACTCATGATTAGATGCAAGCCTTCAAAACCCAGCCTATTGATTTTTAATGTAACTCAACATTTTCTGAGTCACTTTATAAAATTCTTGCCTCATCTGCTGAGCATATTTCATCATTCAGTTTGAAAAAAGAGACAGCAAGTTATCCTTTGCTAAAACGGTTGCTTAGAAACTTCAGATTATGAATCTTCGCCTGAAGTCACTGGCTGAGTGTTGAGAGATTTCCTAGATTATTTAACAGAACTGTTAGTGACAGCTGACAAGTTTGAAGGGGAACATGGGTAAGATGCAGAATAGGTGAGGATCCGTCTCTGCTTTGTCTCTGGGAGTTAGTTCCAGAGGGCCGTCCACTAACTGTACGAGATGATTGTGAGGTCATCACCACAGGGCCTGTCAGCAGTTCAGTGGGATCTTAACCATTTTTCCTACTTATGAGTTCCTTTTCCAATGAGCTATTTGCGTACCCACCATCTCCCCACTGTGGCTGCAGACACGGTTTGTAAGACAGTTAGGGTATGGTGCACTTAATAGGTTAAATACCTGGGAAGTCTGACCTCATCTAGTTACGGATAAGTCTGAGGCTAACTAACCAACATGAGGATCAAATCCAAAGTTAAAACTCTGATTACCAACTACAGTTACCTCAATTCAGAATCAAGAGATTGAGTCTGGAAGGGGAGGCCCAAGGGTGAACTTTGGCTATTCTGTTGGGTTTCAGAAGGAGTTTTACTAGCTCAGATTCTCTTTCCCCAGTGCAGTCTCTCTCCCCACCTCCTCTGTTTTTTAATGGGTGCAACTAAAGGTTTGATTCTCCTGCAGCTCATGGGTTCAAGGGAAATGTCTGTCTTCTGTATCACTTTCTACTTTAAAAAAAAAAAAGGAAAGAAAAGAGTGCCAGTAAAACTCTTGTTTTTTTCCTTCAAATTTCCATGGACAGTAATTTTCCATGAAGTCCTGATCCTTTTAAGTGTCCCGCACATCATCTGAGGTAGAGGCAACCTTTCTAGGGATCTGATCTGTTGGCCAGATTTACTGTTTTCTGTAATGAAAAGTATTTAGTTGCCTTTTAAAACCACACACTTCCTATGGAAAGAATATACACAGGGAAATAATTTCCATTCTTTCTTCTTCTGCTTCAGAAGGCGGTCCCGGGCAGGCGGTTGGGCAGGGAGTGGCCTGTCACATAGGTGCTTCTCAGAGTTGGTACTGAACACGTATCACCCTGGTTAAGGGTCCTTCCTCTTTTTCTGTTAAAGATCTTCCTACCTGAACCGTCTACTCTTGCCCTTTCACTTTGGTTGTGACGTTTTTCTATATTTCATCTGTCTTGCTCTTTCTCTCTCCTGACCCCGTATTTTTTCTCACTACTATAGAAACCTCAAAAAATCTCAACACTACCAGTGTTGCGTTACCTGGTAATGCATTACCCTCTCATCTACTTAAAGTCTCACATTTTTTGAGATTCCCCCTTTCTCTTAAAAGGCAGGACATTGGAAAGGGAACTTACTTTTTTTCTGGACTTTAAATGGAAGGAGAATGATGAAAATGTTATTATGTGAGGAAGAGGCTCTAGGTCTTTTAAATGTTGTAAATAAAGCTTCCACCTTATGCAACTGTTTTGACTCACTGGTACACGTTTATCTGAATGATAGAGGATCAAGTAAGATAAATGGAAGCTGGTTTGGATTCTTATACAAATATTGATTGTTTGCCATTAGTCAAGCATATTCTGGGCACTGTGGATGCAAAGGTAAAGAGGACATAGTCTTTGCCCTCAGAGAGCTTACCTTCTGATCTGAGAAGGTCACAGTGGTCTTCAGAACGAGTGTCTGGTCATTAGACATGTCAAGGAAAGCTTTGCAAGATGGCTCATCAGAGGTGGTGTCCGACCCTTTTCTCTAGCTTCTCTGTTTAGGTGGGGGCCTGTTTTCAGAGTAGAAGAAATAGTCACACCGTGTACAACTCCTAGAAGAAGAATTGCACTTCAAATGTGATGACCTAAATAAGTACTTTATTTTTCATGTTGTAGAAATGCGAATATGATTTTAGACCTCTGTCATACTTGTGTTGCAGGTCAAGGTTTCTCAGCAGAGCCCAGTGGATTCAGGCACTACCTTCCGAGATCCCACTGCCAGATCTCTCTCCATCAGTAATCTTCCTGAGAGAAGTCCAGCGGGCAGCCCCAGGGGGGGCCTGAGAGCCAAGCGAGGCCACCACGCCCCCAGCCCAGAAGCCAGCCTGCAGTCCAAGGGCAGCGAGAACTGTAGGGTCCAGTAGAAGAGCCCGTGTGTGTCAGGACTCCTGGAAGGTGGCAGTTGTTGAACAGAAAGCAGTGTGACTGCGCTTGTCTTTATTCATCAGCAAGCACCGTACCAGAGGGAAGAAAACAACTCCTTTTAAACAGAAATATATTGACTATTTAGATCCCCCTGTAGAAGAATTAGAAAAGTTTGGAAGCACTGATTACCTCTACATTGATATTCCTCTTCTGTAATGTAAAATAGTCCTGTATAAAGCATTTTGGCAATGTTACACTTAAACGGCAAGCCCTATATTACAACTCCTGTTTTTATGTGGATTTTACACTAAAAAATGCAAGTAACATTTTCTTGCTTGCAATGGACAGCTCCCAGGAAAATGTAAACTTTTGCTTTATGACATTTCTTTTGTATAATGTTAGACATGGAATAATTTTAGATCAAGAATTCCTTTTGAGTTGAGTAAAATGAAGGAAACCCTGTTACATGTTTTTCAGGAAAATATGCACGCAGATACATGTGTGGGTGTGTCCCCTCTTCCAGTGTGTGTTCTAAATCTCGGCTTACTTGTGTAACCTGTTCATATTTGTGTGTGGTGTGGTGTGGTGGGCGTTGTGTGTTGATTTTCAATTAGCCTGGTTGCAGGCTCCTCAAAGGTATAGTATTTTGAGTTTTCTGTCATTGTGCTGTTTCTCTTCAAGGCCAGTTTGTTGTAGTGTTTTGGTAGGATTCTCATAAATGGTGATCTATAAAATATGGCATTTTTTCCAATAAAAAATTCAATTCACCTTTGTTTTACATACAAATGATTTCTAAATATAAATATGTTATGAACTTTGGTACCATTTCTTGCTAACTTCAACAGCCTCTTGTAAAAATGTTTTAACAAATGGTACTACTACATTTAGAAAACACATTCAGTTATAGTAAAAAGCCATGGTTTGGAATGTGGGTCATGAAGATTATGTAGGCATATAATACGTCCAGCCAGTGCCTAGCACATTTTGTGTACTCATTAAATCTCAACAACAAGGTTACAAGTATGTGGTATTTTCCAGCTCATTTATGGATGACAAAGTTTTGTAAATATGCAGGCATTCTGAGCCATATCAATTCCAAAAACTCTGGAACAAGTCCTTGTGTCCTCGAATCAGGGTAAAGAAGTTTTCCAGGACATGAACTAGTAAAAGATAATTTGCTGTTGACTTTCAGTTCAGATTTATGTATAAACTTTGACAAATACTAACGTTTATATTTTAAAATTGTCCTTAGCTAGGTGTCCTGTATTGCTGGATAATGCTTCAATAATATGAAGCTGCTTAGTATTCATCTGCTGAAAGTGATATCCTGTCTTTCCTCCTGTTTCTTCAGTTGCTCGGGGTTGTGGTCTGGTACAATATCCTTATCATAAGTCATCCCAAGGCTGCCATGTGCTCAAGGCCATGGCCCAGAGGAGATATTACTAATACCAGGCCATCAACTTTATTGGCTGCCTGCAGTTATTGGAAGATTCCACTCAGTAGGTCTGGCTGGGTGGTTCCCTGGGTCCTTGAAAGCATCCTTTATTTTCCTTTTCTATTAATTTTTTACTAGAGTATATTTGCTTTACAATGTAGTATTCTCTGTACAGTAAAATGAATCAGCTATATATATACACATAATCCCTCCTTTTTGAATTTCCTTTCCATTTGGATCACCGCAGAGCACTGAGTAAGAGTTCCCTGAGCTATACAGTGTGTTTTCATTAGTTATCTAGTTTATTCACAGTATCAACAGTGTATATATGTTAATCCCAGTCTCCCAGTTCCTCCCACCTTCCCCCTTGGTATCTGTATATTCTCTATGTTTGTGTTTCTATTTTGGCTTTGCAAATAAGATCATCTATACCATTTTTCTTGATTCCACATACATTAATATACGGTATTCATTTTTCTGACTTCATTTTGTATGACACTATTTCCGTCCATCCATGTCTCTACAAATGACCCAATTTTGTTCCTTTTTATGGCTGAGTAATATTCCATTGTATGTAAGCATCTTGATGCTCCTTGTTATGGGAAATACTCAGCATGTCTTCCATTCATATAATTGTAGAGAATTGTTCACAGTCTTATAAATGGACAGTCAAGACGTTAAATATTTTTTTCCTTAAGCTAACAATACTTGTTATACTATGAGCTGAGTTGCATATAGGTGGTGGTTTAGTTGTTGTATCTGACTCGGTGCAACCCTGTGGACTGTAGCCTGCCAGATTCTTCTGTCCATGGGATTTGCAGGCAAGAATACTGGTGTGAGTTGCCATTCCCATCTCATTGCATAGAGCATGAAAACTTTATATACTAGTCCTAACACTGAAGTAACTGATAAGCCAGTTGAGTCACAAATAAGATCCGGTTGAAAAATCATAGGGGAAAATAGACCAGGTCCAGAGATCTAGGTATTTGATTCTCATTTGTACAATGACAGGCTCGATTGAGATGATTATTTTCATCTTGAATATTTTGTAGGAACTGAGATGGCTCTTTGTATTATTGAGAGTTATCAGGAGTCCAAAGGGACTGCATCTTCAATAAAAAGGAATAAAAACCAACATTGGAATTGTAGCCCAAGTGTCTAAGGGTAACCCCTCAACTCTGTATACATACTAATTTTCTCCAAGATTTGTGATTTTTCTCATTCAATTCCAATCTATTTCTTTTGTTGGAACTATCAAATTTAGATTTGTTTGAACCTGGAAAGTAGTCAGTATACTTCTTCCCAGGGGCTCCTAACTCTAGAAGAGGTGATCCGTTTCCCTTGCTAACTGTTTTTGGTTGAAAAGAGTTCTACTACTCATAGGATGGCTCAGAACATTGATCTTGGAATTTCCAAGTTAGCTTTCCCAAAGCCATTGAGGCTAGGGCAAGATGCCATGAAAATAAGTGGGAATAAACTATGACCAATGTTTTTTTTTTTTCAACAAGGATTATGCATTTCTGTGGCTCTGCTGGGTCTTTGTTCCTGTGTGGGCTTTTCTCTAGTTGTGGCGAGGGGCCGCTCTCCTTGGGTGCAGGCTTCCCGCTGCTGTGACTTCTCTTGTGGAGCACGGGCTCTAGGGCATGGGGACTCAGTAGCTGTGGTTCCCGGGCTCTAGAACACAGACTCAGTAGTTAGGGTACATGGGCTTAGTTGCTCTGCAGAATGTGGAATCTTCCAGATCAGGAATCAAACCTGTGTCTCTTGCATTGGCAGGCAGACTCTTCACCACTGAGCCACCAGGGAAGTCCTTTTTTAAGTCAGAGGTTTCTTATACCACAATCAGGAGTTGAACTAATCATTGGCACGTATTGTATTTCCCTTTTGTGGTTGACAAAGTGGATACAAGTGTTTCTTCAGCAGGACACTGGAATCGGTAGCTGCAAATTAATTGACGACTGAGGATAGTTGAGCTATGTTTTTTTCTCCTACTTCTATTCACATAAGCTGCCTTCCCTTTTGAGAAATGGGCTTTACTGACCAGAGGGAACACTGACGAGATAGAACTTGGGGAGCTTCAGAAGAACCAGGTCGTTCTAGTGAGAAAAGCCTGAGGACCTAACACTAGCATCCTCCCTCCGGGTGGAGCTGTGTATCTAAGGGCACTAGTCACCTGAGCTGTGGCTCAGCCACTTAAGACACTGTGTGGAAAGTTGTATTCATTTCACAAAGTGTTTCACATGTTTGCTCAGACCTTACACCTTCGTGAGGTAGTCATTAGGATCTCCATTTCATCCGCTAAGATTAAGGAAGAGACACAGCTTCTGACGTCTGGAGAGAGCTTGTTAAGAATCATAACAATGGATCTCACCACAAGCTTGCAAAATGGGGATTATCCTCCTTGGATAAAAAATGACAGGGGCTCAGAGAGTTCAAGTATTTTAAGATTGGTTTCGTGAGCCGAGAGGCCACTCTTGTTTATACTGTGCCTCTCTGGGAGCAGGCTGTTCCAGAATAATTCTGATAGCACAGATATTCCTGTGATAGAAGTAGCTTTTCCATTTTGTGCAATGCAGATGTCTGTCCTTCAGTCTAGGATGATGGCATCTGGCTTGTGTTACCTTCTGTTGAATTTTCAAAACCTTAAAATGAGACTAGCTATAAATTTCAACTTGTAAAACTTATAACTACTAACACAATGCATGCATGTGTGCATGCTAAGTCACTTCAGTCATGTCGGACTCTGAGACACAATGGACTGTAGCCCGCCAGTCTCCTCTTGTCCATGGGGACTCTCCAGGCAAGAATACTGGAGTGAGCTGCCATGCCCTCCTCCAGGGGATCTTCCTGTCCCAGGGAGGGAATCCACATCTCTTATCTCTCCCGCATTGGCAGGCAGCAGAGATACCTTTACCTCTGGTGCCAGCTGGGAAGCCCCAGCTCAATGCATAAGCACTATTTAAAATGCATGTTTAATATAATGTAGACATTAAAAGTCAAGTGTCAGAATGCCTGGGCTCCCCATGTGACCTTGGGCCAAGTTTGACCTTCACTGTGCCCCAGTTTCCTCCGGTAAAATTGGGAATAGTAATAAAGCCTGAGAATTCCAGAAAAAACATCTGCTTCATTGAGTACACCAAAGCCTTTGACTGTGTGGATCACAACAAACTGTGAAAAATTCTTAAAGAGATGGGGAATACCAGACCACCTTACCTGCCTCCTGAGAAATCTGTGTGCAGGTCAAGAAGCAACAGTTAGAACTGGACATGGAACAACGGACTGATTCCAAATTGGGAAAGGAGTACATACAGGCTGTATATTGTAACCCTGCTTATTTAACCTATACACACAGTACATCATGGGGAATGTCGGGCTGGATGAAGCACAAGCTGGAATCAAGATTGCCGGGAGAAATACCCAATAACCTTGGATATGCAGACAACACCACCCTTACGACAGAAAGGGAAGAGGAACTAAAGAGCCTCTTGATGAAGGAGAAAGACGAGAGTGAAAAAGTTAGCTTAAAACTCAACATTCACAAAATGAAGATCATAGCATCTGGTCCCATAACTTCATGGCAAATAGATGGGGAAACAATGGAAACAGTGACAGACTTTACTTTCTTGGGCTTCAAAATCACTGCAGACAGTGATTGCAGCCATGAAATTAAAAGACGCATGTTCCTTGGAAGAAAAGCTATGACAAACCTAGATAGCATATTAAAAAACAGAGAGATTACTTTGCCAACAAAAGTCCATCTAGTCAAAGCCATGGTTTTTCCAGTAATTATGTATGGAGGTGAGAGTTGGACCATAAAGAAGGCTGAGTGCTGAGAAATGGATGCTTTTGAACTGTGGTGTCGAAGAAGACTCTTGAGAGTCCCCTGGACTGCCAGGAGATCAAACCAGTCAATCCTAAAGGAAATCAGTCCTGAATATTCATTGGAGGGACTGATGCTGAAGCTCCAATACTTCGGCTACCTGATGCAAAGAACTGACTCCTTAGAAAAGACACTGATGCTGGGAAAAACTGAAGGCAGGAGGAGAAGGGGACGACAGAGGATGAGATGGTAGGATGGCATCACCAACTTGATAGACGTGAGTTTGAGCAAGTTCTGGGGGTTGGTGATGCACACGGAAGCCTGGCATGCTGCAATCCAACAGGTTCCAAAGAGTCTGACATGACTGAGCAACCGAACTGAACTGAATAAAACCTGGTGTGCTGCAGTCCATGGGGTCGCAGAGTTGGACACGTCTTAGTGACTAAACAACAACAACAATACTTCCTGATGCTGTCATGATAGTCAAATTCATTGCTTACTATTTACTTATACAAATGATTTTACACTTAGTAAATTGTTGGTTATTCTGTAGCTTCCTGAGCTTCCTGGTGGCTCAATGGTAAAGAATCCGCCTACCAATGCAGGACACCCAGGTTCCATCCCTGGGTTGGGAATATCCCCTGGAGAACAAAGTGGCAACCGACTCCAGTGTTTTCGTCTGGGAAATCCCATGGAGAGAGACCTGGCAGGCTACAGTCGATGGGGTTGCAAAAGATTTGGACACGACTTAACAATCAAACAATTCTATATACAGAGAATTACACAGGTGATTTTAAATTTTCAGTTTACAATTGTTAGATCAATCTGTTCATCCAACACTGCACATTAATTTCAGATGAAGTTCTGTCCTACAAAATTCTCACCATTCTCAAAACCACTAATGCTTGTTTTGCAAATGAATTTAATCACTGTAGACTTGTTCATATTGTTGAATTACTGATCTTGCAAATGTACTGTCCACTAGTTTTGCTTTTTCTTTGGCTCATTAAAAATACTCAAAGAAAACAGTTGCTGTAATTTTAATTACAAATGAGTTGTGTCGCTGAAGTTCATATAAATTGACCGTTTGGAACTCAAAATACATTTCTTTACAGAAACAGCATTACAAGTTGTGCCTAATTCAAGCTTAGAAAGTCAACTGAGCTCACACATAATGAATTAAAAATGAGAAATACTTTTGTTTCAACTATCAGCACCTCCACTCATAGCATTGTTTTACTGGAAAAAAAATGTATTTTAAGCTTTGAGTTACAGAAACTCATTTTTCTACGCCTCAGTTCTTTTTCTAGTACGTCCCACTCTTCCACCCGGTGTAGTGTTGGACAGAATTTTCTGTGGTTTCTGGAGAGTAATAGGTGTGCAGATTCTTGTCTGCCACATTTCTAGCAGCAGTCTTTCCTGGTATGAAAGCCAAAGGGACTGCTTTTGTGTTGATTCTGATGCTGCAGCAAGATCATCCTATGTGATGTGGATGTATTTATGTATGTAAATGTTCTACTGATGTTTTAGAAAACCACATGGAAACACGCATATCCCCAAACTTAATACATTTTTGTTGACTTGCAGATTGAATTCCAGCACACAGAATTCCCACCAGCCCTCATCCCCTCCAAACAAAGACTGTAGAAGACGAATAAGATGACTGTCCTTTGTTATTCCTCTCCTCTAGGACACCTTGAAGGTGATCAAAGGGTAATGTTTATATGTATACAAATAACCATACTTGTCAAGGGGAATCTTTGCAGTTTCAAATGCTTATCTCATTTGATATTTAATAGTTTTGTGAAAAGTGTTAGTTGCTCAGTCGTATCTGACTCTTTGTGACACCATGGACTGTAGCCTGCCAAGCTCCTTTGTCCATGAAATTTTCCAGGCAAGAATACTAGAGTAGGTAGCCATTCCTTTCTGCAGGGGATCTTCCCAACCCAAGGACTGAATCGAGGTCTCCTACATTGCAGGCAGATTCTTTACTGTCTGAGCCACCAGGGAAGCCCAAGAATACTGGAGTGGGCCCTATTTTGGCACTCAAGAAGACACCCTCCAAACTAGCCAAAAATGTTACAAAGTTTGTAGCAAAACAAAACTGAGGTTCTAGACTGATCTCCAGGCCAAAGCTCCTCGTATATTACCATATACCTTCTAGTAGAGAGTAAAGGAGACCAAGAAGTCAAACACCATCCTGATGAGTTCTTTTTAGGATCCTATTCTGAACCCAGTGGTGGGGGAGTTCTTTTTTTAGGGCTCAGTACAACTCCACACCTAAGGAAAACGTGCTGTATTTAACTTTACTTAACGCTTTAGTCAGGAGAAGGCAATGGCACCCCACTCCAGTACTCTTGCCTGGAAAATCCCATGGACGGAGGAGCCTGGTGGGCTGCAGTCCACGGGGTCGCTAAGAGTCGGACACGACTGAGTGACTTCACTTTGACTTTTCACTTTCATGCATTGGTGAAGGAAATGACAACCCACTCCAGTGTTCTTGCCTGGAGAATCCTAGGGACGGGGGAGCCTGGTGGGTTGCTATCTATGGGGTCGCACAGGGTCGGGCACGACTGAAGCGACTTAGCAGCAGCAGCAGCAACACTTTAGTCAGGAATGGTTTCTAGTAAAAGTTACACTCTTGTAATCATAGGGAATTTCAATTTTTTCCACTTCAAAATTTCCTCCAATGCTGCTTTTGCAAGGAGGTAGGAAAATGGCAGCTTTCCGCAGTTACATGCTTTCTAGGGAAATATTGGGATATTTCTGAGTTTTAAATGTGAGCTGATTCTCTGGGTGTTGAAATCGAAGCTGTTTTCTAACCACGTGTACTGGCTGAGAGCCCTTGCCTTCTTGCTATCTCTTGGGCTGTCCATTGTCCTGGTTGCCACCTGCCTGTTGTTTTAATGGTCATCTTCTTGGACGTGGGCCAGCAGAGGGTCATGAGCGTGCCTTGTGTCCGCCCACAGTGCTTTGTCTCTATGCTGTTTATGGGCGGCCCACAACTTATGTATTCACAGCAGGCTGGTGGTCATTTTCTTCCAAATCATAGACCTGTGGGGAAGGAAAGAAGTGCTACTGCTGATTTGTAAACTGGTGTAGTGAGTGTGGAGTCTTATTTTTCTTTGAAAACAGCCACGATTTGGAGCAGGTACGTGAGCTACACCTTGGCTCACTTAGGTTCTTTCAGAGGTTAGGTATTCAACCTGTGAGACAAGTTGAAATGCCAGATGTTCATGGGCTTGCATATAACAGATTTTAATGGCAGAGCAAATAAATGGAAGATACCCATCATTCCTAGAAGTAAAAACAAGTTCTTATTGAGAAGATTTACTGAAGATCCCACTTACCAATCTGTTGTTATAAAAACCAGAAGCCCAAATTAGCATCCTAAATCTTATTCTAACATGTATAACAAAATTAGAATTTTTTCCTTCTTGAAGTTGTTATAAACTCATTGAGAATATATTGGTTTGCAAAGTCTCACACTGATCTTCCAAACATATTTGGAATGTTGTAGTCAATGAAGGTTGTAGTCAATGAAGAATTATTAATATTTTAAAGCAAATTTAGTAAGTTAAAAATAAAATTATCCCCAGACAGAAAATTTTCATTGTTGTGGTAGAGATGGTTGATTGCCTACTCAACTGCACTTCCACTTTCTTTCTTGCCAATGGAACCTGCTTTTGTTCAGATGCTGGGCAGCATTTGCTCAGAAAATATGGTCCCATTCCTAGGAAAGGAATGAAATTAGCATAAGCCAATTATGGTCATTCCATTCTCTTTTGCCAGAGATTGGTTATCATGACCACTCTATAGTCACTGCTTCTGAGACCAGAAATAAAGCATTTCCAAAACACAGATGCCAGATCACAAAGGTGGGTCATTGACAACTATGTCAAGCCTCTGAACCAATCTTGGATTTCTCGTCATGTCAGAAAATAAGCTATTATATTTTAAGGTAACTTTCAGGAGGAAACTCTGTTACTCTGCCCACAAGCTTCCTGATATAATTGCAAAGCCTGTTTTCTGATTTTTGTTAGCCGGTTCCTGCACTCTTCATACTTTGTCTTTTGTCTGCTACCTGAGCAAGAGAGCCCTTTGAAGCTCATATGCCTAACAATCCTGCTTTTTCCAGGTCTGTCATGAATAGCACTTCTGCCTGGATTGGCACAGGGTACCTGTCTGAAACCTAAATTACACCCGGGAGGACATAAAGAAAGAACATCACTTCCTGATGCTTTTTATTTTATCTTTGGCTGTGCTGGGTCCTAGCGTGTGTGGGCTCTTCCTTGCGGTGCATGGGCTCCTCTTGTTGGGGCGCATGGGCTCCGGGGCGCATGGGCTCGGTAGTGGAGGCGCCTGGTGGCTTCTCTACTAGCAGCACTCAGCTTTAGTTGCCCCACAGCATGGGGGAGCTTAGTTCCCTGACCAGAGATTAAACCCTCATCCCCTGCATTGGAAGGTGGATTCTCAGCCACTGAATCACCAGGGAGGTCTCCCCAGTGCCTCTTAATGCTCATCTTGAAAGTCATTCATTACTCTATTGGGATTTCCCTCAATATCCAGTACAAATATCCAGTACAATACTTTGTATTGTATCCAATACAAAGTCCAAAAATCAAATGCCCTTGGGGGGCATCCATAACTTCTATTATGACAGTATGGTTTAATTATCTAGGTCTCCTTTATCACTTTGAAGATGAAGACATTGAGATCTTGAATAAGAAATTGTTTTCTCTACATCCCACACTTTGTCCTGAAACCTGCATTCCAGCTCCTCAGAATGGTGCTTTAAAAAAAATAAAGCATGTGACCAATGTGAATAATATTTTCTAGAAATGATCATTTGCAGCCCTCAAAGGAGTAGCAAGTGTGAACCACACCCAGAAAACTGGATCTTGAGTTCTACGTGGGTCGAATATCCCTTCGCTCTGTTCTGGCCTTACAGACAGGCGATTTCACTAGGAAAACCAGTAAGGAAGCCACGATTAGGATGCCAGCCACAGAGAGATGTATGAGTGTGTGTGTTAATGGAATCACTGCAGGGACAGACACACAGAGAATGAACCCTCAGTGTTTCTGGTGACAGGATCACAGAAGCTTTCCACCTCCTTCACCAGGCTTTCCCCCAAGCCAATGCCTGTGTGTGCTCAAGGGCTCCTCTCTTCAGTTCAGTTCAGTCACTCAGTCGTGTCCAACTCTTTGCGACCCCATGAATCGCAGCATGCCAGGCCTCCCTGTCCATCACCATCTCCCAGAGTTCACTCAGACTCACGTCCATCGAGTCAGTGATGCCATCCAGTCATCTCATCCTCTGTCGTCCCCTTCTCCTCCTGCCCCCAATCTCTCCCAGCATCAGAGTCTTTTCCAATGAGTCAACTTTTTGCATGAGGTGGCCAAAGTACTGGAGCTTCAGCTTTAGCATCATTCCTTCCAAAGAAATCCCAGCCTGGAATTGGAACCAGTCTGTTGTTCCATGTCCAGTTCTAACTGTTGCTTCCTGACCTGCATACAGGTTTCTCAAGTGGCAGGTCAGGTGGTCTGGTATTCCCATCTCTTTCAGAATTTTCCACAGTTTATTGTGATCCACTCAGTCAAAGGCTTTGGCATAGTCAATAAAGCAGAAGTAGATGTTTTTCTGGAACTCTCTTGCTTTTTCCATGATCCAGCAGATGTTGGCAATTTGATCTCTGGTTCCTCTGCCTTTTCTAAAACCATCTTGAACATCAGGAAGTTCATGGTTCACGTATTGCTGAAGCCTGGATTGGAGAATTTTGAGCATTACTTTACTAGCGTGTGAGATGAGTACAATTGTGTGGTAGTTTGAGCATTCTTTGGCATTGCCTTTCTTTGGGATTGGAATGAAAACTGACCTTTTCCAGTTCTGCGGCCACTGCTGAGCTCTCAAACATGGCCGTGTGTGTCTTTTACACAAATAGGGCTTTAAGTTATAAAAAAAAAAAATCCTCAGATAGAATTTGTCAGAATTTAAAGAACTTCTCCTCCCAGACTCCTTCTCTTCATATATACAACCTATATCCTCAACTTTGATTCAACTGATGAAGACCAGAACAAAATCAGAGTATGAATATCAACCTTCCCAAATCATTCCCAGGTATTCCCTTGAAGTAACAGTGGGTGAGAGCTCTACTATATTGCTTTGAGGAGAATTAATCACTTGACAGAGTGTTTAGAGAGAAATTTAATAGTGAGGTTAGTTAGAGGGTTACACCCGCTGAAGATCAAGTAGAAATACAGATGAAGAATCCATGGTGGTCACTGCAAAAGCAAAATATATTTTATTTCTTGTGTTTATTTTTGTTTATTTATTCTTGTGGCCACACCATGTGGTAGTTCCCTGACTAAGGATTGAATCTATGCTCCCTGCATTGGGCGTGCAGCGCTGCGACACCAGAGAAATCCTGAAAATATATTTTACGTCAATATCAAAAATAACGGAATTTTGAAAATAGAAACATTGTCTATAAACTCACCCTAACTCAAAAATTATTTTTAACAGAGATAGAGATTAAGAAAACTCTTTTTCCTCATGTAACTTTTCATGACACACCATCAGAGAAGAGTTACTAACCACACACTCATCTTAGCTAGAGAGTTACCCACTAAGGTTTCCTCTCAATTCTGTTCTTAACTGTTATATATTTTTTAAGTTCAAAAAGATAAAAAAGTCTTTTTTTGTTTTCTGGTTTCACATATTACATTTCCAATTTAACTATGTTAAAGACTATGTTAGAGTTATCTAACTATGTTAGAGACTATGTTTCTAGTCATTGAAGTAAATGAGCCCCAGGATTTAGGGCTGGTTGACTTAGATACCATGACCAGCTCACAGTAATTGGTAATGAATGTACTACTGGTGGTGATCAGGAAATGCGGAAAGATACACAGTGAAGGAAGGGAAAAAAGGTGTGAAGGAGAACATTGAGCAGATGGGAGGGAAAAACATGGGAAAGGAATGCAGGCTGGGGGTCAGAACACACCCAGAGAGCACTGGAGACTTTCACAGTTATAGTTCAAGGACTGGAAGTTCAGTTGCATGAGAGGACTGCTAACTCTTGGCTGGGCAGACCTTGGACCCCCATCTCACAGCTATTACTTGCCAACACCCATTTCACAACTGTGAACTCATGGAAGCCACTCCAAGGCTCTATCCAGTGTTTAAAGTCTTCCTTCCGCACATACACACTTCCTTTTCAGGCATAGTCAAAAAGCCTCTGCTTATTTAAAGAAGTTTAAAGTCAGGTTATTCCGATTCCAACTCTGATTTAACTAATAGTTGTAGCTCCCACCCTCACATTTCTGACCAGTGATGCTCTCCTGTATTGACTTGGAATGGTTTGCAGTCCTCTACCCTAGACTCAGAGGGTAAAGAGTCTGCCTACAATGCAGGAGACCTGGGTTTGATCCCTGGGTCAGGAAGATCCCCTGCAGAAGAAAATGGTAACCCACTCCGGTATTCTTGCCTAGAGAATTCCATGGACTCATGGACTTCCAGGCTCATCTGAGCGTGGTAGGGCTACAGTCCATGGGGTTGCAATGAGTTGGACATGACTGAGTGACTTTCACATTCACCACCGTAGTACAATTCTGAAAATTGGATTAGAAGTTTCAAGCCTTATATAACTTTGCAGTTATAGTAAAACCTAATGTATCCATTCTTCATTAATTTGGCACTTGTGAAAACGTCTTACGTACTCTAGGTTGAGATGTGTCTGCACTATCTGGGAAGAACAGGCTTTCCAAATGGATTCAATTTACAACATTCCCAGCACTTACCAGCCTCATTAACCTCCCTGAGTGACCCTGCACCTGCAAGGCCTTTCCTTCAGGTATTTTTATTTTAATAATTTTCACCACTTCCCTTTGTTCCTTTCATCTTAGGAATAATGACTGCTTATTGCACTTGCAATCTCTGTAAATCCTTCGTGTTCTTTTGTTTGCTTTTTCAGTTCTGCAATATCTAATTAACAATTCTTTATTAGATTCATTCTGTTTAAATAGTTGGTGTCATTTCTGCATTCTGGTTGGACCCTGTGTGAAAGACCACACAGGTTCTCTGGTATATATGGAGGTAATGGAAATGTTTAAAATTCTCTATGTTTTCCACCTTTTAAATTTTTCACCAAATGTGTCTGAATTAGTGACATGTTCTAGAAATCCTTCTGCAACAATCTATCTACCAGGCTTGATGCTAATACCTCAAAACCAAAAAAAAAAAAGTCCACCAATCTCCATTTCCAGCAGATGAGAGTTGATATGGTTCTGCGTCTCCTTGTCTCCTCACATCCCAGGAAGAGGGGATGAGTTGGAATGGGAGTATCCAAGTCAGTTCCACTCTTGTGACACCGTCCAAATCACAGGAGGGGGCAATGCAGGACATTATGATAATCATCTCCCCCAAGAAGCAGTGATCCTGGGTCTTTCTTGTTCTTGGCAGGGAAGGAGAAGCCCCAGTGGGAGCAACAGAATCGATTTAAATATTCCTTTCAACATTGCTCAGCATGAGTGCAGATGGGCTTTAGGAACAGAGACTTTGGCTTGAAGTTGGCTATTCTGAGGTCAGAGCAAAGTTTCTCCCTTGAGAACTTTTGTGCTGAGAGCAGTGCTCTTGCGTGTTTTTGTTGTTGTTGTTATTATGGAATGGTATCTTTTGCAGGGCAGAAGTTTTTAACTTCAGTGAAGTCTAATTTAACAATTCTTTGTTTCATGGGGCATGTTTATGATGTTGCACCTAAAAAGTTATCACCAAATCCAAAGGCACATAGACTTTTCTCCGATGCTTTCTTCTAGAAGTTTTATAGTGTTCCATTTTATCTTTAGGTCTGTGATCCATTCTGAGTTAATTTTTGCAAAGGGTGTAAGGTATTCAGATTTTGATTTTTATCTGTATAACAGCCAGTTGTACCAGCACCATTTGCTGCAAAGACTCTCTCTTCTATATTGCATTACCTCTGTTCCTTTGTCAAGGATCAGTTGACTGTATTCGTGTGGGTCAATTCTGAGCTCTATGTTCTGGTCCAGGTTCATTCAATTTTCAGAAAATGTTTATTAAGCAATTAATAAATAAAGTTTAGAGAATTCTGCTTAGGTACAAAGGGGAAAGACAAAACCACTGTTTTCAGCAGCTCTCAGTCCTGATAAATGCACCGCTCACAGAACAGCTTGGTAAATGATACAATGGAAATATACACAGTGTACTGAGTTCCCAGAACATATAAAACATCCAACCATTTCTTCTCATGAAACTAAAATTTTCTTTCACGCTTGCTCCTTGGAAGAAAAGCTATGGCCAACCTAGACAGCATATTAAAAAGCAGAGACATTACTTTGCCTACAAAGGTCTGAATAGTCAAAGTTATGGTTTTTCCAGTAGTCATGTACAGATGTGAGAGTTGGATCATAAACAAGGCTGAGCGTCAAAGAATTGATGCTTTCAAACTGTGGTGCTGGAGAAGACTCTTGAGAGTTCCTTGGACAGCAAGGAAATCAAACCAGTTAATCCTAAAGGAAATCAACTCTGAATACTCATTGGAAGGACTGATGCTGAAGCTGAAGCTCCAATACTTTGGCCACCTGATGCAAAGAGCCCACTCACTGGAAAAGACCTTGATGCTGGGGAAAATTGAGGGCATGAAGAGAAGGGGGCCTCAGAGGATGCAGTGGCTGGATTGCATCAATGACTCAACGGACATGAGTTTGAGCAGGCGCTGGGAGATAGTGAAGGACAGGGAATCCTTGCATGCTGCAGTCCGTGGGGTTGCAGAGTCGGACATGACTGAGTGACTGAACAAAAGCAAATTTCTTCCCACCTCTGTCATGATTATTTCCATTTGGGTCCCTGATACTATTATTTTTCACCTTGATTTTTTAAGCTGCTTTATAAAGTTCTCTGATGATGTCTTTGCCTTTCCATTAAAAGAAAGTAGAATTATGTCACTGTTCTGCTAAAAATCCCCAGTGAGCTCCCTTCTACCTTGCAGTAAATGTCAACGTCCTCTCCATGGCCTTCGTGAGCAGGATCCCATCGTGCTCTGGCCCTCATCTCCTAGTCTCACCCTCTTGTTCTGGTCTGGCCTCTCTGACTGTTAAAGTGCCAGGTGCTCTTGTTTCAGTATTGGCTTTTGCTATGTTCCCTGCTGGGGAAAATCTTGCCAGATATCCACACACCTCTCTCCCTCCAATGCCTTTAGAGTTTAATACAATCTATGTTATCAGTGTCTATTACCTGCTTAGTATTTTAGATCTTCTTTTTCAAAAAAGTAATCTATGTCTCCCCAATAAATTCCATAAGGTTAGGGAATTTTCTCTCTCCTCTCCCTTCATTCTCTTCTCTCCACTTTGGTGCCTAGAATAATGCTTGCAATATAATATAAACTCATAACATATTTGTGGAATGAGGGAGTAAAGGCAAGAAAGAGAAATAGGGACAGTCTGGGGTAATCCCAGTAAACTATCAGCTTCTCAAGGAAAGAAGAGCTTATGTGTGCATGCATGCTCAGTAATGTCTGACTGTTTGACCCTATGGACTGTAGCCCACCAGGTTCCTCTGTCCATAGGATTTTCCCAGCAAGAATACTGGAGTAGGCTGCCCTGCCCTCCTCCATTCGATCTTCCTGATCCAGGGATTGAACCTGTGTCTCCTGCACTACAGGCAGATTTTTTACCTGCTGAGCCATCAGCTGCTTCTGCTAAGTCACTTCAGTCGTGTCCGACTCTGTGCAACCCCATAGATGGCAGCCCACCAGGCTCCCACATCCCTGGGATTCTCCAGGCAAGAACACTGGAGTGGGTCGCCATTTCCTTCTCCAGTGCATGAAAGTGAAAAGTGAAAGTGAAGTTGCTCAGTTGTGTCCGACTATTTGCGACCCCATGGACCACAGCCCACCAGGCTCCTCCATCCATGGGCTTTTCCAGGCAAGAGTACTGGAGTGGGGTGCCATTGCCTTCTCCGGCTGAGCCATCAGAGATGCCCCTAGAAGCTTATAAAAGCCATGAGTGATTCTTAGTGTTTGAGCATGAAATAAATGCTGAATAAATGAGGAATAACATACTCAAATACCCATTTACAGTTGAGAACACTGAGGTACAAAACTTTAGATGATTTCTTAAGATCTTGTACCCTTGTAGAGACAGACAAGGCATTTGAGACTACAGTGATACTTTTTTCTTTTCATTGCAACATTTTAAGACTATAATCTCTAAATAAGATGAACTAATTGAGTCAAGGGAATTAATTAGAAGCCAGGAGAGGATTTCATGGGTTATAATGTTTCTCAGTAGGATTTTGAAGGAAGTGAGCCTCAATTAAAAGGTACGAGAAAAGAGGTTTCTCCCTTCCAAATTCCCTATCTTGGCTGAGAAATCGGCCACTGCAGGAGTGTGTGTGCACCAGAAGGTCCTGACAGTAGCCTTGACAAGTGGCCATGGAGACTTTGCTTGCCAATTAACAGAGCTAGGAAGGTATCCTAAGGAGTCGGACGCGACTGAGTGACTAAGTGCATGCTTGCACACACACTCACACACGTGAAGGTATGGGCTAAAAATGGATTTATCGCAAAGAGTCAGACATGAGGACATGCCTGAGTGACTAAATCTCTCTCACACACACACATGAAGGTATAGGCTGAAAATGGATTTATCGCAAAGAGTCAGACATGAGGACATGCCTGAGTGACTAAGTCTCTCTCACACACACACATGAAGGTATAGGCTGAAAATAGATTTATCACAAAGAGTCACACATGAGGACATGCCTGAGTGACTAAATCTCTCACACACACATGAAGGTATAGGCTGAAAATAGATTTATCACAAAGAGTCACACATGAGGACATGCCTGAGTGACTAAATCTCTCTCAGACACACACACATGAAGGTATAGGCTGAGAATGGATTTATCACAAAGAGTTGGACATGAGGACATGACTGAGTGACTTAAGTCACATACCCACACACACACACGTATGGGCTGAAAATGGAGTTAGCAACACACACACACGTGTATGGGCTGAAAACGGAGTTAGCAAGACACACAGACACATGCACGCATGCATGCACACACACATACACACACACACACGGGCTAAGTTAGCATCCTGTAAGGCCTTCTTCCATTTGCATGAAAAAGCAAATGCTAGAAGATTAGGAACACCTGAGCAACCTAAGATGCAGAAGCAATTTTCTCAGACACGAGCTCTTCTCAGGGAATACCAGAGATGACCCAGAGAAAGCTATCCTTCTCAGGGTCCCTCTCACAGGGTCTCTCCTGACCCGTGCTGAAGATGCCTGTCCCAGCTCAGCCTTTCTGGGAAAACGTGGGAAAAGGGTGAGATGTAGCTGACTCTGCTCTCAGTGCTCTCCAGGGCAGAGGTGTACACTGTAGGGTGGTGGGAAGGGTCTGCATTAAGACCTCACTCCATTCAGTTCAAGAGCAAGCGGCCACGGAACTTCTGTACCAGCATCACAGATGCTGTCATTGGTGCTGATGCTGGTAAACAGGCATGGTTGTGTCTGATCTCGCCCGCAAATGGCATTTATAGCTTTTCTTTATATGAACTTTTTGGCTGAAAATATATACCATCAGAGAGCAAATAATGCTGACTTTCAAGATTTATGTAACTAGTTTCATATACCTTTGACAGTTCTATCATGTTTTTAGACAGTTACAAAAGACAACTGGATAGCAACCTGAACAACTCATGGGTGTCTTGCGAAGTAAATAAAATACTAGGAAGTCAAAAGCTAACTACAAATGTTTTTACCAAAATTCATCAAGGAAGAAATGAGGAGAAATATTCTTTATAGGGATAACATGCAGTAAAAAGAAATGCTGCTTTTTTTTTTTCTGTTCAAGAGTCTGTTTAACAAAAACTTTTTTTTTTTTAAGTTAATTGTCTATTAGTAAAGCATCACTGTCTTAAACATGTTCTGAATTTTCTCTTTAAATTTGCCGCGCTTATCATCATTCAGTATACCTGATAAGTTCATTTCTGGAATTTCAGAAGCTTGATGAAATGGATTCATCATTCAATAAAGTACCAAGAAAGAATGGAACATTTTTAAATTGAATTTTGCTTTGCAGTTTCAGGCTTTTATAGAGGTTACAAGAGAAAAAAATAACTTTCTCTCTAAGAGAAGCATCATGACACCACATCTCATCCAATATTTATACCCTAAGGACCGCTGAGTAAGTCAACTGCTCTTTAAGTTTCAGGGATGGAGAGAGGGACTTGGATTTTCACTCTGTAGGGTCTGACTGACAACACTGAATTTTTCTTTGCATATAGATACATTTTCTTGCACTCACGAAGAGAAGAAAAAAAAAAAGCTTGGAACTCTATTCCCTCTGAGGATTCTTCTCTTTTTTCCTCCTTTTTTTTTTTGGCTGAAGAAGCAAAGATGAATGTGAATGGTTATTAAATAATCACTTGTTACAAGTAACTGATTAGAATTTGGACTATGTCAACAGTGGTTGCTTGCCAGCCTCTTGGCAGAGCTCTAATCACGTTAGGTTTTGGGTAATCAATTTATTCTAATACAAACCATATTGAATGACTGAGATTTTATGCCTTTTTATTTCCTTTAAACAGCCTTCTGAACCAAATGCTTATTATTTTGAAATGTAGCCAAATTCCGGCCACCACAGGAGTTCAGTGTTAAGACGGAGCTCCTAGTACTTTAGATATTTTCTTGGCTTACACAGAACCCTTAGAAAATTGGTCCAAAAATTTATGCTTCTGATTTTCTTTCTTATCTGCTGATGATTCAAGTTTCTTTAGGAAAGTAATTTTTTTAATCTATAGAATATTTTTCTGCAATAAAACTCCCTCTTCTTGTTTTATTTTGCCAAAAGTTTAGGTAAACAAAGAGTACCCAAACATTTAGAATTCAAATCCAGTAATAAACAGCAACCATGGGGGTGGACGGAGCCCCAGAGAAGTGAGCAAAAGTGGGGTTTTCTGGGAAGAGATCATGGAAACTAACAACCAACAATGAAGAGGACTAGAGGAGTGATTAAACTTAGAGGCTGGACACAGAAATTACTTAGGGCTTTCCAGGGGAATGAGGCTATTAAAAAAGCCACGTTCTACAGGTGACATAAGGATGTCAACAAGCCAAATATTTTGAGATATATAGGGGAGCAGAAGAAGAAGATATATAGGGCACAGAAGCTCAGATGAGCACCTGTGGATGAGATGGAGAGATGGCTAATGTTTGCGAGAGGTGGCAGTCTCAAAGGCCTGTGGGGAACTGGCAGGTGAGCTACATGTAGAGATGCTATTAATGATGTTTCACTGTTACGGGAGTGACATTTATCAATCAAAACAGACACTGGCCACAGAGGTGGGGTAAAATGGACTCTATGGAGATATAACAGAGAGTGGTGCAGACTGTGGTAAGCCTGAGCAGGCATGCCACTGTGAACCACAGTCCAGTGAGTTTTATGTCCATTGGAAATCTCCGTTTTAAAAACTATTTTTTAACCCCATGCAGGTGAAATAAAACACATTTGCAGTTACTGGACAATTTCCATGCACCAGGGACTACACTAGGTGCTGATAGAGAAAGCTCATAAGATAGTCTCTTTTTATTGCCCTCAAGAAGCTTATTGTCTAACTCAACTCAGCTTTCCACTGATGAAGTATTATCGAGAGTCTGGTTGACATCATCTTACTCAGTCCTTGGAGATGCTGATTGAACAGGCTTTTCTCTTTTTTATTTTTTCACCTCCCTCTCTCATGTTGGGCTTCCCCGATAGCTCAGTTGGTAAAGAATCTGCCTGCAATGTGGGAGATCTGGGTTCGATCCCTGGGTTGGAAAGATCCCCTGGAGAAGGGAAAAGATACCCACTCCACTATTCTGGTCTGGAGAATTCCATAGACTGAATGGGGTCACAAAAAGTGGGACAAGACTGAGTCATTCACTTTCACTCCTCAAGCTACAACACAGTAAGTTCCTCAGCATCTCATCTCATACCCTCCTTATTGTTCTGCTTCTCAAAGTCCCCTATTAAGCTGCCTTGACAAACCTCACCTCTCCAGTCCCTTCATACCCTTTTCCTTTCCTTTAGTGGCTTTTGGACTTCTTTTGCTCAGTTGCTCAGTCATGTCCGACTCTTTGTGACCTCATGGACGGTAGCCTGCCAGGCTCCTCTGTCCATGGAATTGTCCAGGCCAGGATACTGCAGTGGTTTGCCATTCCCTTCTCCAGAGGATCTTCCCAACCCAGGGATCGAACCCAGGTCTTTTGCCTCTCCTGTAGGGCCATCTGGGAAGCCCCTTGGACTTTCTTGCTCATGCAAATCCTCTTTATCCCCCTCAGCCCTCCTAGCAATCATGGGTCTTCAGCTTCACCAGGGACATTTTCCACAGCCCAGCTCATCAGGGCCTATGGCTTTCCTCTGAGCTGCTGCCTGGATCTGATTTAATCTGGGGGAGATTTGTGCCTTTTGCTTTTGACTGACCTAACAGGTTTTCTGAAGCATCAGGTATAAAGTGAAGGGGTAGCAGAAGCATGTTGCCTGACACAAAAGGAGCACTAGACACATCGGATTCACTTAGCAGAGGGAATTGAAAAGACAGGCAAAAGGAGAGAAGGGCAAGTATGCACTTCCTAAAGGAAAAAAAAATTAAAGGGAAAGCCTTCCTTATCTAAACTTGCTGAAAGCTGTGAACAGTGGTAAGTTCAAAGAGCAACACTGTGCAGGCCGGACCATAGAGCTGGTCTCATTTGAAGGCCGGAGAATGACACCTTGGTTTCCATTCAAAGTCAGTTTCTCCTTAGTCTAGGGTGAAACTTGTACACAGCAAGGACTAGAGAAGGTTAAAGACGAGCAGATAAGGCTTCTCAATATCTTATTTTCAGAGTTATGTGGTCAATACTGTTTACATGGGAATGGAGGGCCGCCAGACTTCTGACCTGTACCAGCTGCCTTTTAAGGATCAGAATGAAAGACGGGGCTTGTCAGCTTTCAGGGACCCGCTTACATCCATGCAAAGAAATGACTGCTACAGTGAATGTTCTGTATTCAGTTTCCCCCTGGCAAAGATATGCTGAAGTTCTAATCCCAGGCACCTCAGAGATTGCCCATACTTAGAAATAGGGTCTTTATTATAATTATTATTTTTATTCTTTTAAAAGACTGGAAAACAGAACTTACCTTTATTTTCCTTAGGGAAAACGTGATATCTACAGGAAAACTGGGAAAGTCTCTGACCCAGAAATAAGGTCTTTACAGAGGTTATCAAGTTAAAATCTGGTCACTGAGTGGGCCCTAGTCCCTATGACTAGTATCCCTATAAAAAAGAGAAATTAGGACAGAGACACAGAAGGAAAACAATATGAAGACGCACAGGGGACTTTATCCATATGACTCAAAAATGCTATCTACAAGTCAAGGAATACCAAGGATGGCTGGCAAACAACAGAAGCCAGAATAGGCTGGTAAGGATTTTCCTCTGGAGATGGAAGAGAGAGCATGGCCCTGCCAACATCTTGGTTTGCACTTCTGGCCTCCAACATTGTAAGATGATATATTCCTATTGTTTCAAGCCATCCACTGTTTGGTATAACTAATACTCCTTCTTATCTTGTCAGCAGTCCCATATCAGTTCTGCGTATGGCCTACTACAGGCCATATAATAAAAGATAGATTTCTTCTGCTTAGAGTATGGAAAGAATCACTGTTTTGCAGACACATTTGCACATAAAGGCAGTATCTGTCTATAATCTAGTAATATACAACACCTTCTCTGTTTTTCTGCAACAGCACTGTCCAGTAACACAGTCACCACTAGTTACATGCGGTTCTTTAAAATACAAATTTAAGTAAAATTATTAAATTAAGAATTTAGTTCCTTAGACACACGAGTCACACATCAAGTCATGTGTGACTAGTAGCTACTGTATTAGGCAATGCAGATACAGAGCATGTCCCTCACTGCAGAAAAGTTCTAGAGAAAGAGGTTCTAGTCAGTTGAATTTTCTGGGTAACAGAAAGATAACACATATGGCTCAGGAAGTACAAATCAAAGAAAGAAATGAAAAAAGAAAAAAAAAAAGCCTATACAGTTAACTCTGAAAATGTACTTTGATAAATCTGAAGTGATGCTATGACTTTGAAATATTTTAGAGGTGGGCGTATGAATTTCAACCCTCACTGTATGAACAGTGGGCCAGAATGTTGGCAAACTGAGAGCTGGATTGATTGAACACTAAATAAATCAGCGTCTGTTGTCTAAACTATGGCCCCAGCACAAAATCTAACCAAGTCTGGGGAATAATTTAGGAACATTTAAAGTCATTAGGATCATTAGCTCTGACTCGAGCAAAGCAAAATAACTCTCTCAGCCTGATTTGGAACTAGTTCTTCTACCGCCTTCTAAGTCAAAGCGAAATCCTCTGAGTTTAAGTCTATTACAAATGTTTTCCTTTATTAGGCTATGTTTATTCTTACATCTCTGTGTTTTGGGGGTTTGCTCCATTGTTTTCTGTACTCTGGTTATGCACTGTGTTAGAGCCTTGGGACTGTTAAGGACTGACTGGTCTAGTCTGTCCTTCAGTCTGAAAGGCAACTGAACAGACTGTCTATACTTCTGTGTTCCAGGTCCATCCATCATGGGAACATAAATCATCCCAGGAATATACCTAGCAGTTTGATATTATACCATGATTTCTCTCGGCCCCTTATTTTTCATAATGGCATTTTTTACAGTCTTTCCAAACCTTTGGGTCAGAGTGACATTTAGTCCATTCCTCTGACCTCTGGCTGCAATTTTCTTTGTCTGGACTGCAGAGGGGAGGCTAAATTTCCTTTTTTAAAATTGTAGTTAGAGGGTTCACCAAGGAACAATGGTAGGAATGTAGCTCTGAGTTCTGAAATCATATATAACTAATACTTTATAAACAGAGGGGACTCCAAAAATATTCTTAACTGACTGGTTGGCATAAAGAAATTAACACTCTTCTATAAAAAATAATTTTGTCTATATTTAAGAGAGGTGTGGTACTCTAAATTTGAAAAAAATTGCTGAAGAAGGACTTTACTCCAACTCTTCAGGGAGAAAAGTCATTATATTTGGCTTTATTGATAACACTGATTAAGACATTTATTTCTTTTCTTCTACCAGAAAAATGCCATGCCAGTTACATTGTCAAGAACTGCAGAGCTAACTGGGCTCTGATGAAGGCTTATCAGGAAGGTATGAGCAAGAAGCTCTCCTGGACAAGCAGGCTGAGTCTCTCAGCTGGTGCCCTGGGTGCTCTTTGGGAAGAGAACTGGGTCAGTGGGCCACTTACCTTCCAGGGCCCTGATTATGTGATCGACAGATTATTATGTCAACCAAGAGAAAAGATGAATAGATGAAACAAGAGAGAGAAGTTTAATAGGAGAGCCTTTTATATGTTGAGAATAGAGAGGTTCTATCACATTTTCAAGCCACCTCTGACCCTAGGCAGTCTCTCTTCTCCCCATATGGAAGATACATGATGTTTCCCATTTTAAGAAATTCAACAAATAAAAATCTAGAAAAAGAAACCCAGAATATCTTTTAAAAAACAGTAATTATTGAAAAAACTTTCTGAATTACTAAAGAGTATCTATGTAGTAAGATTTTTTTTTGAACAACAAGACTTGGCAGAAAGTTCTGTTCTGGTTTTAAGTAAATTCATTACTTGTTCTTTTCTTTTCTACCTGGGTTCTGGATACCTCACAGTTCACTCATGGTGCTTTACAATAGCTGCTTTTTCTCTTATGTTGTTCAGCAGCTCAGTCATGTCCGACTGTTTGCGACCCCAAGGACTGTAGCACGCCAGGCTTCCCTGTCCTTCACCATCTCCTGGAGCTTGCTCAAACTCATGTCCACTGAGTCCGTGATGCCATCAACCATCTCATTCTCTGTCATGCCCTTCTCCTCCTGCCTTCAATCTTTCCCAGAATCAGGGTCTTTTCTAATGAGTCAGTTCTTCACATCAGGTGGCCAAAGTATTGGAGATTCAGCTTCAGCATCAGTCCTTCCAATGGATCTTCAGGACCGATTTCCTTTATGATTGGCTAGTTTCATCTCCTTGCAGTCGAAGGGACTCTCTAGAGTCTTCACCACAGTTCAAAAGCATCAATTCCTTGGGCTCAGACTTCTTTATGATCCAACTCCCACATCCATACATGACTACTGGAAAAACCAAAGTGTTCACAGACCTTTGTTGGCAAAGTAATGTCTTTGCTTTTAAATATGCTGTCTAGGTTTGTCTTTTATATTGGGGCCCTTGTTACAAGCTGTAGACAATTCTTGGTCTCTATCCCTAAATTTGGAGCCCCAGCCTACATCTTTATGTACCAAATTATCTAGGTAGTTTTTAACCTGATGGTCCCATGGACACCTCAGACTGAACAGAGCCCAAGACTGTCTTTTAACCCCAAATATATTCTACCAGTACTTTTCCCTGTGTCAGTTTTGGGTAATTGCAAAATACCATCTGCTTAGGTCAAAAACCTTGGAATCAACTGGAACTTACCTCTCCTCCCATTTCCCCCTTTCCCCACACTTCACATCTACTGGTCAGGATGTCTACTTGGAAATATCTCCAGAATCTGGTCACTTCTCACCTCCCCCACTGCTGCTATCAGCCACCACGATCTCCCATTTTATTATAGTGGCCTCCTATCAGTTCTCTCTGCTTCCACTCTTCTCATTTATAGTTTGTTGACTCAGCGGCCAAACTGTAGGAGCCATTGCTCGCTTTTTGACCAGAGGAGTGACAAGATCTGACTTTTGATTTAAATCTCCTAAGACTTGACAATAAACACTCGATTTAAAAGTATAAAGCTACCCTTTCTCTCAGCATTCTTAATGCCCTTAGTTTGATCAAATTACACACGGCATTCATCACTTAAAAGAAAATCTTTGGCTATTCTGGGTCTGTGTTGTTGTGCGTAGGTTTTCTCTCCTGTGGTGAGTGGGGTTTACTCTTTAGTTGCGGTACACATGCTCCTCATGGGTGGCTTCTCTTGCTGTGGAGCGTGGGCTGTAGTGCACGCGGGCTTCAGTAGTTATGGCTCATGGGCTTAACTGCTCCTTGGCATGTGGGATCTTAGTTCCCAGGCCAGGTATCAAACCCGTGTCCCCTGCACTGGCAGGTAGATTCCTAACTACTTGACCTCCAGGGAAGTCCAAGTATTAATCATTTGAAACATAATATATAATTTACCTATTCATCATATTTACTGTGTTCTCTTATCCTATCTCCCTACCCCCGCCCCAGAAGAATGTAGATATCTGGTCTGTTTGCTGATATTTCCAAGCACGGGATCATACTGATACATGGCACATTGAAAGCACTCTGCATACTTGCTTAATGATGAATAACAATTGAATCACCATCCCCAGCTTCTGAATCCTGTACTGGGAAGGGAAGCATGGATGCTTCTAATCCATAGCCTTACCATTTCTAAATCCTGCTCACTAGGCCAGCTTATGACTCCTCATTCCTTCTGAATTGGGAAGAAGGCATTAAGGAAACAAACAGGATCAGAGATTGCTGTTTTTACAATCTGTCCTTGGTGTTCATGAGGCTTGGCAAAAATAAACCCAGATCTAGATCTTTCTCTTGCAATACATCTTGTGGATTTCTAAGAAACCCTGCTTGCCACCCCCTCCGACCCCCCGCCCCCAGCCTCACCAGGAATCTCCGACAGTGACCAGTCCTGTGATGTGGGATGTGGTTGGCCACTTTACAGTACAAACTCTCAGACTCGGAGCCCTGGGCCTTCCACCTTACCAGACTCTCTGTGGTAAGCCTCTTGAGAGCAAGGTCTCTTTGAAGATGGCTCCAGTCTGGCTCCCAGGAGACCCTTATACGGTTGAAAAGGATCTCTCCTTACATCCTTGCCTGTGTAAAGTGCAATTCACATTCACTGTCTCTGAACGCTGCTTGTTAGCATGACTTCAGATATTTCAGCCAAATCTGACTGCAGTACACCGAGGAGTCTCCTGGAATCTCCCACTAGATCGCAGTGTGAGGGTAAAAGATCCCTCTTCTTCCCCTTTGTGGAAAAGACAGATTGAGGGAGTGGATGCAGAATGAGAGCTTCTTCAGAGAAATTCTTGCTCTCGACTTTTTCAACTCCAACTCTGCTGTAGTCTCAAGATGGGTGGTAGATTAGGGGTTGAGGAAAGGATGCCTGGGTACCCTCTTGGCAAGTTCTGTGGGGATGTCTTGGATTTATTATTTTGCTGTCAGCCAATGGGGAGAATAAACATAGAACAAGCCACAGTTTAGGATGTTCTTACAGTTTTAAAATAATAAGGAAATGAGTTGATGTTGTCAGGATGTCCCAACCTCAGTTTTGCCTCCACACACTGCTTTCTGGGCGTGGAGACTCCGTGTGCCCAGCTCCTCTTCCACTGCAGGTCTTGGCTTAGATGGAGTTTCTCACAGAGGCCTGCTTGGCCTGATCAGCACAAGAGAGGTCCCTGTTATGCTTTCTTAGCTCCTGCTTCATTTTCTTCATATATTTATTATAGGTTGAAATCATATGTGTATTGATAGGATCAATTTCTACCTTTCATGCCAGACTTAGTGCTCCAGAAAGTCAGTCTGCTTGGTTCATAGTAGCTTCCCTGGAGCCCAGGACAGAGTTGAGCATCCAGGTCCTGCTCAGATTCACTAGGGACCCTCAGTGCTTCCTGGTGTGGACATGGCTCTGCCACTCACTGGCTGCATGCTCTTGGGAAAGTTCCTCAGCTATAGAGTTGGGACAACAACAGTACTAACTATTAGGTGATATTTGTGTATTTACAGTGTTTAGAAAAGGGACTGGCAGATACCTTAAAAAGATTTGCCCTGATTATTAACTACATAAAGGTGATGCATTATCTAAGTGATACATTCACTGTTTTTAGGAAATGTTCAGTTATGGAAGGGGAGGGCCGAGAGGAGCTACCCCATGTCTGAGGTCAGGGGCGGCAGCCATGAGGACATACCCGTTGTCCAAGGTAAGGAGCAGTGGCTGTGCTTTGCTGGAGCAGCCGTGAAGAGATACCCCACGCCAAAGGTAAGTGAAACCCAAGTAAGATGGTAGGTGTTGCAAGAGGGCATCAGAGGGCAGACACACTGAAACCATAATCACAGAAAACTAGTCAATCTGAATACATGGACCACAGCCTTGTCTAACTCAGTGAAACTAAGCCATGCCATGTGGGGCCACCCAAGACGGACGGGTCATGGTGGAGAGGTCTGACAGAATGTGGTCCACTGGAGAAGGGAATGGCAAACCACTTCAGTATTCTTGCCTTGAGAACCCCACGAACAGTATGAAAAGGCAAAATGACAGGATACTGAAAGAGGAACTCCCCAGGTTGATAAGTGCCCAATATGCTACTGGAGATCAGTGGAGAAAGCACTCCAGAAAGAATGAAGGGATGGAGCCAAAGCCAAAACAATGCCCAGTTGTGGATGTGACTGGTGATAGAAGCAAAGTCCAATGCTGTGAAGAGCAATATTGCATAGGAACCTGGAATGTCAGGTACATGAATCAAGGCAAGCGAAGTGGTCAAACAGGAAATGGCAAGAGTGAACGCTGTCATTCTAGGAATCAGTGAACTAAAATGGACTGGAATGGGTGAATTTAACTCAGATGACCATTATATCTACTACTGTGTGCAAGAATACCTTAGAAGAAATGGAGTAGCCATCATGGTCAACAAAAGAGTCTGAAATGCAGTACTTGGATGCAATCTCAAAAATGACAGAATGATCTCTGTTTGTTTTCAAGGCAAACCATACAATATCACAGTAATGCAAGTCTATGCCCCAATCAGTAACGCTGAAGAAGCTGAAGTTGAACAGTTCTATGAAGACCTACAAGGCCTTTTAGAACTAACACCCAAAAAAGATGTCCTTTTCATTATAGGGGACTGGAATGCAAAAGTAGGAAGTCAAGAAACACCTGGAGTAACAGGCAAATTTGGCCTTGGAGTACAGAATGAAGCAGGGCAAAGGCTAATAGACTTTTGTCAAAAGAATGCACTGGTCATTGCAAACACCCTCTTCCAACAACCCAAGGGAAGACTCTACACATGGACATCACCAAATGGTCAACACCAAAATCAGATTGATTATATTCTTTGCAGCCAAAGATGGAGAAGCTCTATACAGTCAGCAAAAACAAGACTGGGAGCTGACTGTGGCTCAGATCATGAACTCTTTATTGCCAAATTCAAACTTAAATTGAAGAAAGTGGAGAAAACCACTCGGCCATTCAGGTATGACCTAAATCAAATCCCTTATGACTATACAGTGGAAGTGAGAAATAGATTTAAGGGACTAGATCTGATAGACAAGTTGCCTGATGAACTATGGACAGAGGTTCATGACATTGTACAGGAGACAGGAATCAAGACAATCCCCAAGAAAAAGAAATGCAAAAAAGCAAAATGGCTGTCTGAGGAGGCCTAACAAATAGCTGTGAAAAGAAGGGAAGTGAAAAGCAAAGGCAAAAAGGAAAGATATACTCATCTGAACGCAAAGTTCCAAAAAATAGCAAGGAGAGATAAGAAAGCCTTCCTCAGTGATCAATACAAAGAAATAGAGGAAAACAATAGAATGGGAAAGACTAAAAGATGATGCTGTGAAAGTGCTCCAGTCAATACGCCAGGAAATCTGGAAAACTCAACAGTGGCCACAGGACTGGAAAAGGTCCATTTTCATTCCAATCCCAAAGAAAGGCAATGCCAAAGAATGCTCACACTACCGCATAATTGCACTCATCTCACACGCTAGTAAAGTGATGCTTAAAATTCTCCAAGCCAGGTTTCAGCAATACGTGAACCGTGAACTTCCAGATGTTCAAGCTGGTTTTAGAAAAGGCAGAGGAACCAGAGATCAAACTGCCAACATCCACTGGATCATTGAACAAGCAAGATAGTTCCAGAAAAACATCTATTTCTGCTTTATTGACTATGCCAAAGCCTTTGACTGTGTGGATCACAATAAACTGTGGAAAATTCTGAAAGAGATGGGCATACCAGACCACCTGACCTGCCTTCTGAGAAACCTATATGCAGGTCAGGAGGCATCAGTTAGAACTGGACATGGGACAACAGATTGGTTCCAAACAGGAAAAGGAGTATGTCAAGGCTGTATATTGTCACCCTGCTCATTTAGCTTATATGCAGTGTCCATCATGAGAAACGCTGGGCTGGAGGAAGCACAGGCTGGAATCAAGATTGCTGGGAGAAATATTGATAACCTCAGATATGCAGATGACACGACCCTTATGGCAGAAAGTGAAGAAGAACTAAAGAGCCTCTTGATGAAAGTGAGAGAGTGAAAAAGTTGGCTTAAAGCTCAACATTCAGAAAACGAAGATCATGGAATCCGGTCCCATCACTTCATGGGAAATAGATGGGGAAACAGTGTCAGACTTTATTTTTGTGGGCTCCAAAATCACTGCAGATGGTGATTGCAGCCATGAAATTAAAAGACACTTACTCGTTGGAAGGAAAGTTATGACCAACCTAGACAGCATATTAAAAAGCAGAGACATTACTTTGTCAACAAAGGTCCATCTAGGTGAGGCTATGGTTTTTCCAGTGGTCATGTATGGATGTGAGAGTTGGACTATAAAGAAGGCTGAACACAGAAGAATTGATGCTTTTGAGCTGTGGTGTTGGAGAAGACTCTTGAGAGTCCTTTGGACTGCAAGGAGATCCAACCAGTCCTTGCTAAAGATCAGTTCTGAATATTCACTGCAAGGACTGATGCTGAAGCTGAAACTCCAATACTTTGGCCACCTGATGCAGAGAGCTGACTCATTGGAGAAGACCCTGATGCTGGGAAAGATTGAGGGCAGGAGAAGGGGATGACAGAGGATGAGATGGTTGGATGCATCACCGACTCAATGGACAGGGGTTTGGGTGGACTCTGGGAGATGGAGATGGACAGGAAGGCCTGGCGTGCTGCGGTCCATGGGGTCGCAAAGAGTCGGACACAACTGAGCAACTGGAGTGAACTGAACTGAACTGAATCCCATTATGAGGAAATAAATACCTTCCATCCCCAGCAAATCTCAATCTTAAATTAATAAAAAATATTTCCCTCCTTGCTTAATTCAAGCAACACTCACTGGAAGTAGTTTCTAGCGGATTACATAAATCAGACTACAAACGTGAGGAGTGGTTTGAATCTCAGTAATCTCTGGATTTACTCGTACGTGAAGCACCTCCCTGTGAAAGCACTTTGAACTCTTACTACTGACAGCACCATCTAAATCAATGGTGCTGGTGTTATTTCAACCAAATTCAACTTCTGGAATAATCTCTCCTCACACACATAAATCTCTTAGTTTTAAATCCGCCAAACATTAATATAAGATTCTCAGTGTTTGGTTTACTGGAAATGATATTTGGATTACACTAGAAATGCAGATTTCTTGCTAGTTCTATGATAACTGGATGAAAAAAGCTAGATTTTGATTTAGAATTTTTTCCATTGATATTTCTTTGTTTAAATTGTGTACCCATCCATTTTAGCAGGGGGCAAGTGAAGCTGAATAAAGACATTCCACCTACAAGATTAAGTCCCTATTCAGAATCCCTTGGGAACTGTGCTGCGGGGATAGTAGCACTCAGCGACTCCTTGTTATAATCATTCTTCACAATTAAACATTTTGAGGACACTCTCTGGGTCTGTTTTTCAAAGACAGTTATTCTCTTTGACTCTGTATACTTGATGTGATGTCATTTTCTTGTTTTCTCAAGGAAGCTAGATAATTAAGCTAGAGTTTAGACATTTTGGTTAGTGCTTATGGAAATTGAGGGCCATAATATATTTAGCAGGACTCCAAATCTTCGGTCACTACAATCACATGTTTCTGCTGCTTACTAGAAGCCTGGGGTTTTTGTACTTTCTTTGATCTCCCCAGGCTGTACTTCTGAACCGTGGGCTGAAGAGTGCCAGAGAAACTGTTCCAACCGTCAGGGAGTCCCGTAGCTTCAGGCAGGGCAAGCCCTTGCATTGCTTCTTCATCCTGGGTCCATTTCCTTAAGTGACCCTTTCTCTCTCTCTGCACCTGGTCACTGGGAGTCCTACTCTAGATTCAGAGAGCTGGAACTCAGGAGATGGAGGAATGTGGATGAGAAAAATGGCCTGTCTTTTCATATCTCAGTACAGCGAAATGTGTGGACAGGGTATCTGAGAAGAAAGCTCAGATGCTCAGTTACTCTCCTCTCCTGATGAGCCTTTCCTCTTGTTTTTCCTAGTAAACCTTCCTCCCTTCGCCCAAAAGCTTTTTTTCCGTTGCAGAGCCATGGGCGGTAGCACCTGGGTGTTGTAAACTGGCAGAGAGCCAATGGACAAAAGGGTGGCGAGGCTGAATGAAAAGTGCTGCAACTGAGGCTGTGCAGGCTGTCGTTCACTTTCACGGTGCTGTCTGCACTTGCGCCTACCTGCACCGCTGCACGGGGCAACCTCAGCCAGGTGCAACGCGGTTTAACTGAAGACCTACTAGTTTACTTTTCGTGTCAGTGACTAACTTCCTAACTCTGTGTTTAGGTTTTGCTTGTGAAAATGCTTGTGGAAAAGTAAGGTGATTTTTTAAAATTAGCAATTCTCTTTGAGAATTTACAGAATCCATCATAGTTGCCAACAGCACAGTTCATGGTACGTGAGAGAGAATACAGATGGGCCAATGTCATCCCGTCTCTTAAGAGAATGCAGATAAGCTGTGTGGTGTAAAAACAGCATACGTGCATACAGCATTTTATCAAGAGACCTGTGGTTTGATCCAGAAGAAGGAATGCCATGACTTGTTGAATTTTAAAACATCAAAATGGAGAAAAGTTCCAAATTTTAAAAATAAAACTATCAAAGCATTAGATGCAACAGGGCACCTGTGCAATCGTGAACAGAGCAGACACTTCCCAAGCAGACAACACCAGAATTATAAAGGAAAAGCTGGCAGAATTGCCTCTAATAGTAATTTCTCATTGATTTTTTCCTTTTAATTAATGATTTCACGTTGAGATAACTGCAGATTCACTTGCAGTTGTAATAAACAGTACAGAGAGCTCTGATGCACTTTTTGCTCCAATGCCCCCAATGGTAGCATCTTACAATCGTATACTGCAATGTCACAACCAGAATATGGACATTGATGCAGTCAGGATACGTGATATTTCCATCCCCATAAGGAGTCATCACATTACTTTTTATAACCTCAGCCACATTCCTTCCACCCCCATTCCCTCCCTAACCCTGGCCAACCAGTAATCTGTTCTTCATTTCTATAATTTTTTTCATTTCAAGGATATTAGAGACATGGACTCACATAGCATATAATCTTTGGGGATTAAAAAAAACACTCAGCATAATTCTCTAGAGATACGTCTAGTTTGGTGTGTATGTATGTTAATAGTTTTTTCCTTTCTTAAAAAAAAATTATTTATTTGGCTGAGTCAGCTCTTAGCTGCGGCAGGTGGGATCTTTGTTGCCACACGTGGGATATTTTCATTTAGGGTAGGCGGGCTTCTCTCTAGCTGTGGTGCGGACTCCAGAGTGTTGCAGCACACTGGCTTAGTTGCCCGGCAGCATGTGGGATCTCAGTTCCCTGCCCAGGGACTGAACCCATGTACCCTGCCGTGGAAGGCATATGCTTAACCACTGGACCACCAGGGAAGTCCCCAGTAGTTTATTTCTTTTTATTGCTGAGTAATAAAAAGGTATGGTATGGCTATGCCACAATTTATTGAACCACTCCTTGAAAGGACATCTGGGTTATTTCTAGGTTCTGGCTATTATGAATAAAATTATAATAAGCATTAGTGTACAAGTTTTTGTGTTACCATAAAATTTTACTTCTCTTGAATAAATGCCCAGGAATGCAATTGCTGAGTCATATAGTAGCTTAATGTTTAATTTATTAAAGAAATTGCTGCACTGATTTCCAGAGAAGGTGTAATATTTTACATTCCCGTCAGCAATGGATGAATGATCCAGTTTCTTTGCATTCTTGTCAACATTTGGTGTTGGCAGTACTTTTTATTTTAGCCATTCTGATAGGTGTGCAGTGATATCTCCTTGTAGCTTTAATTTGCGTTTTCCTAGGGGCTAATGCTGTTGAGCATCTTATGTATTTACCTGCCATCTGTGTATCTTCTTTGGTAAAGTGTCACTTCATATCTTTTGTCCCTGCTGAGTTTCCAGAGTCCCTTTATATATTCTAGATGACAGTCCTGTGATAGATAGGTAGTTTGTAAATATGTTTTTCCCCTCTGTTGCTTGTCTTTTAACTTTCTTAACTGAGTCTTTCACAGAGAACTGTTTTTAGGTTTGACGAAGACCAATTTATCAAATGTTTTCTTTCCTGCTTTCCCTGTTAAGTCTAGGAACTCTATGCTTAGCCCTAGACTAAGATTTTTCTATGATATTTTTCTTAAAATTTTATTATAGTTTTATCTTCTATGTTTAAATCTACGATCAATTTTGAGTGACTATTTGTGTAAGGTGGGAAACCTAAATTGAAAATCTTTCTCTTTTTTTTTTTCCTCTAGCACTATTTATTGAAAAGGCTATCTTTTCTCCGCTGAACTGATTTTTCACTTTTGTCAAAAATAAGTTGGGCATATTTATGTTGGTCTACTTTTGGGTTTTCTGTTCTATTGATCTATGTATTTATGCTTCTCCCAATAATTCACAGTCTTGAATAGTGTAGGTATATAAGTCATCTTGAAATCAAGTAGACTGATTGCATCTACATTATTTTTATGAAACTATTTTAGCTAATATAGTTCCTTTGCCTTTCCATGTAAATTTTATTTTAATTGAAAATATAGTTAATTTACAATGTTTCAGGTATTCAGCAAACTGATTCAGTTATATATATATATGTGTGTGTGTGTATGTGTGTGTATTATATATATATATATATTCTTTTTGAGATTCTTTTTCATTATAGGCTATTATAAGATACCATGCATAGTTCTCTGTGCTATACCGTAGGTCCTTGTTTATCAATTTTATATGTAGTAATGTGTATCTATTAATCTGTGCTCTACTGTAGGGCCTTGTTTATCCGACTGAACTTTTAAATTTTGGTTATTTGCATTTTTCAGATCTGAAATTTCCACATTGTTCTTTACATTGTTTTTATATTTCATTGATGAGACTTTCTACTTAATCACTGAGTTTTGTTTTTTTTTTTCATTTGTTTCAAGCATGTTCATTATTGCTCATTGTTAGCATCTTTATCATGGCTGTTTGAGAATTTTGTCAAGATACTTTTAGCATCCCTGTCATCTTGGTGATGACATCTGTTGATTTTCTTTTTCTTATTTAGTTTGAGGTAATTCCTCATTCATTGTATGGCAAATGATTTTCAATAGAAACTTAGACATTTCTGTATTACATTATGAGACTCTGGACATTATGAGAGAGGTGCCCCCTCATTACCATTGGATGAGGATGAAAGTTTCTCCTCTCCACATGGTCTCCACTGACACCATGGCATGGTGGCCATATTAACACCGGGTGATGGTGAATGTCCTGAGTCCCTACTAGAGTTCCTTTGATGCCATGCCAGTGGAGAAGTGTTTGGGTGCCTTGTTATAGCCTTGCAAAGGCTGAATTCTGAGCTCCCCATTTGCCCTTTTCTGGCATGGGTAGGGGCTTCTCAGGTGGCACTAGTGGTAAAGAACCTGCCTGCCAATGCCGGAGACAAAGAGATGCGGGTTCAGTCCCCAGGTTGCGAAGATATTTTGGAGGAGGGCATGGCAACCCACTCCCATTTTCTTGCTTGGAGAATCCCATGGACAGAGGAGCCTGGCAGGCTGCAGTCCATAGAGGTGCAAAGAGTAGAATATGACTGCAGCAACTTAGCACGCATGTATTGTTTTCAGAATAGAGTGGTTATTGTCCAAAATGTTTCTCTATTGCTAGGTTTTCTCCTCTCCAGATTTTTCTTTATAAACTTGGCTGTCCCGGGTCTTACTTGTGGCATGGAGGATCCTTGTTGCCATGTGCAGGATCTTCATTGTGGCATGCACGATCCAGTTCCCTGATGAGGGATCAAACCCAGGCTCTCTGCCCTGGACCACCAGGGAAGTCCCTCTCCTGATTCTTTGACTAGAAGGTGTGGCATTTGGATCACATGACATGGAAAACAAAAATGTCAACTCTTTGGTATCACAGGGGAGCAAGTTTTAAAATGTTGAACTTTACTTCTAAGCCACATATCAAACCTTCACCTCCGCCCTACCCTCACCAGCACCTCTGTGCAGATTGTGTTCAGAAGTGTGAGAGTCTGGATCAGTCCAAAGGAAGAAGAACCAGTCATTCATAGCATGATAGGGATCTACAAATGGTGCTGAAACAGCATGAAAAAATAACATGGAAAACACAGAAAAGTAATCCTGGAAAGATACTGAACTACAATAAAAGGAGCAGTGAACTGCCTTATGACCCAGCAATCCCACTGCTGGGCATACACACCAAGGAAACCAGAACCGAAACAGACACGTGTACCACAATGTTCATCGCAGCACTGTTCATGATAGCCAGGACATGGAAGCAACCTAGATGTCCATCAGCAGACAAATGGATAAGAAAGCTGTGGTACATATACACAATGGAGTATTACTCAGCCGTTAAAAAGAATACATTGAATCAGTTCTAATGAGGTGGATGAAACTGGAGCCTATTATACAGAGTGAAGTAAGCCAGAAAGAAAAACACCAATACCATATACTAATGCATATACATGGAATTTAGAAAGATGGTAATGATAACCCTGTGTGCGAGACAGCAAAAGAGACACAGATGTATAGGACAGACTTTTGGATTCTGTGGGGAGAGGGCGAGGGTGGGATGATTTCGGAGAATGGCATTGAAACATGTATAATGTCATATATGAAACAAATTGCCAGTCCAGGTTCGATGCATGATACAGGATGCTTGGGGCTGGTGCACTGGGATGACCCAGAGGGATGGTACAGGGAGGGAGAAAGGAGGGGGGTTTAGGATGGGGAACACATGTATACTGGTGGTAGATTCATGTTGATGTATGGCAAAACCAATACAATATTATAAAGTAATTAACCTCCAATTAAAATAAATAAATTAAAAAAATAAAAAATAAAAGGAGCAGTGTATTCTATCTGTTCCTATCCTGGCATATGACTGGTTATATTTATTTGGTAATTTAATAATTCCCAGAAGTCTCCGTTTTTTTAACTTGTAGATTTGTGCGCTGCATTTGCTGTATCATTTGAGAACTGGTTTGGATTTATGAACTAACATGGAGCAGTGAGGAGCCAACCACAGTTCTCTATCTGAAATTGTAGCAGGGTTTCTAGAATTAGCTGTTTTAGTTGCTGGCACAAGTAGCCCATGTAAGTTTTAAAAAATTATACAACTTTCTGGATCTAAATTTCTGCTAGTTGTTTTCTTGCTAAATATGATGTCTTTGGTGTATTATTAAGAAGAAGTACATCACATAATACAAAATGCTACTGAATACAGAGCATTAAATCACTAAATCACTGTGGACAGTGACTGCAGTCATAAAATTAAAATACGCTTGCCCTTGGAAGAAAAGCTATGACAAACCTAGTCAGCAATTAAAAACCAGGACATCACTTTGCTGACAAAGATCTATAAAGTCAAAGCTAAGATTTTTCCAGTAGCCATGTACAGACGTGAGAGATGGACCATAAAGAAGCCTGAGCACCAACGAACTGACGCTTTTGAACCGTGGTACTGGAGAAGACTCTTGAGAGTCCCTTGGAGAGGAAGGAGATCAAACCAATTGTTCCTAAAGGAAATCAACCTGAATATTCATTGGAAGGACTGATGCTGAAGCTCCAATACTTTAGCCACCTGATGTGAAGAGCTGACTCACTGGAAAAGACTCTGATGCTGGAAAAGATTGAGGGCAAAAGGAGAATGGGGCAGAAGAGGATGAGATCATTAGATGGCATCACTGACTCAATGACACCAATCTGAGCAAACTGCAGGAGCCAGTGCCGAACAGGGAAGCCTGGCATTTGGCAGTCCATGGGGCTGCAAAGAGTCAGACACAATGCAGCGACCAAACCACAATGGAGCATTGACTATGCACAGTAGGGAGATAAAAGGAAATGCAGCACAGAGCACAGTCATTTGTTTCTTTTATTGTGTGTGCTTAACTCTCTCTTTTATATGAGGGAATGCATGAAACCTAGATAGAATGAACCTGGATAGACTTCTGGAGTTATTTTCAAAGAGTCTCCCTTGTTCACTAGGGAACATACATGGACAGCAACTACTGCTCATGGTAAACATATAAATTTAACATACAGTTATAAATCTCAAAGAAATGTGTCACAATGTCCTCTAGAAAGAGGATTAAGTTTGTACTTTTGGCTGAGTCTGAGTGACTGTAAAGTAATGCCAGGAGCTAACGTTTAAGAACTGGACATGGAACAACAGACTGGTTCCAAATAGGAAAAGGAGTGCATCAAGGCTGTATATTGTCACCCTGCTTATTTAACTTCTATGCAGAGTACATCATGAGAAACGCTGGACTGGAAGAAATGCAAGCTCGAATCAAGATAGCTGGGAGAAATATCAATAACCTCAGATATGCAGATGACACCACCCTTATGGCAGAAAGTGAAGAGGAGCTAAAAAGCTTCTTGATGAAAGTGAAAGAGGAGAGTGAAAAAATTGGCTTAAAACTCAACATTCAGAAAACAAAGATCATGGCATCCGGTCCCATCACTTCATGGGAAATAGATGGGGAAACAGTGGAAACAGTGTCAGACTTTATTTTTGTGGGCTCCAAAATCACTGCAGATGGTGATTGCAGCCATGAAATTAAAAGACACTTACTCCTTGGAAGAAAAGTTATGACCAACCTAGATAGTATGTTCAAAAGCAGAGACATTACTTTGCCGACTAAGGTCCACCTAGTCAAGGCTATGGTTTTTCCCAGTGGTCATGTATGGATGTGAGTGTTGGACTGAGCGCTGAAGAATTGATGCGTTTGAACTGTGGTGTTGGAGAAGACTCTTGAGGGTCCCTTGGACTGCAAGGAGATCCAACCAGTCCATTCTGAAGGAGATCAACCCTGGGATTTCTTTGGAAGGAATGATGCTAAAGCTGAAGCTCCAGTACTTTGGCCACCTCATGCGAAGAGTTGACTTATTGGAAGAGACTCTGATGCTGGGAGAGATTGGGGGCAGGAGGAGAAGGGGACGACAGAGGATGAGATGGCTGGATGGCATCACTGACTCGATGGACGTGAGTCTGAGTGAACTCTGGGAGATGGTGATGGACAGGGAGGCCTGGCGTGCTGTGATTCATGGGGTCACAAAGAGTCGGACACGACTGAGCAACTGAACTGAACTGAACGTTTAAGAGAACACCCAGAGAGCAACAATCAGTTGAAAATCAACACTCATAGGGATGAGAAGCTATTACAAAGGAAAACAATTCTGAAATGAGTCTTAGGAGAGGGGAAGCATGGATCATTACAGGTACTCATTTCTTTCTACAAAGTTGCTTTTTGTCAAAAAGATTAACTGAAAGATTTCAACTTCTTTTTCCGTAAGAGAATATTCACTGCCTACCCTATGTCATTCAAATTAAAATTTAAACAACCACTGAAAACATCAATTCTATACTAATTGAGACCTCATGAAGAATCTGAGATTATTTTTTGCATTTAACACACTATCAAAGTGTGTTGATTGTGATTCCATTTTCATACGCTGCACATACTTCACTCCCACATACCTATCATGTAAAATAATGCAAAACCAAACATCAGGATGCTGACATTTTCTATGTGTAGAACGATAGTATTAGAAAAAAAAGTTATGGCAAATTTTCAAAAACCTGATTCTACCACAATTTGAGTAACTTTAAAACAACACCACATTCACTTCAGAAAGTCCTCTGCTACTGATTTGGCTAATAGAAAATGGTTAAATGCACATGACTATTTTTAGGAAGTCTTGAGGAAGCTGTCACTACTAAGATTCAAATACATTATTATAATTATTTTAGATAAAATCAAATTGGCTTCAAACACATTTCCTTGAGGGCAGATTTCGGGTTTATTTCTTAAGGGTCTCATCCACGTGGTCAAAATAAGTGCAAATGTTCATCAACCTACTGAATGTATTTTACTAATCATTTCTCTCCCTAGGCAGCACAAACAGTAAAACAAAGCAAAACAGCTTCTTCCCCCACTGCCTGACAAGGGCATCCAACCCTACTGGCCAGATAGCAGGTAGGCAAATTGTAGTACATATACTGCAGACTGAATGAATGAAGTGGTTGTTTGCAAAATCAGCTTTGGAATCTGCAGGGTTACTAACCATAGGGTGAGATTTCAGGCTCTCAATATTTTTCTAGATACAATATTCATTTTCAAATATCAAGACAGGGATGATGAAATATTTACGGTAGACAGCAAAATTTCAAAAAAGACTTTCTGCTTTTTTAATGTTTTTAACTCATCTCTGTCCATCTCTTTCTTGACAATAACCTCGGCTTCAATTTTATAGATAAGATTGAGTTCTGGATCACTTTGCATGTCTTAGCTTTACCACTTCTTTTCTAGGTAAGAATTGTCCCTTGTCCTTGCTAAGTTCACAACTGGTATCTGAGCTCATGATTCCATTTTGTGTGTCCTTCTTGGTTACACTATGTCCCAGGAGGCTCAGTGGTAAATGAATTCTCCTGCCAATGCAGGAGATTCAGGGGACATGACTTTGATCCTTGGGTTAGGAAGATCCCTTGCAGGAGAAAATGGCAACCCACTCCAATATTCATGACTGAAAAATCCCATGGACAGAGGAACCTGGTGGGCAATAGATCAGGGGGTCACAGAGAGTCAGATACGGCCTATGGACTGAACACACACACAAAGTCCCAGTCTCTGGTAGGGCTTCACTTTTGCCTTTTCTGCTTGCTCCATCTCTGCCTCTAAACATGTCATTTCCTGTTAAAATGTATTTCCCCTTGGTCCTGCTACTATTTCAAGTTTTAAGTACAGTATCACATGATATTGAGCATTTTTTCATGTACCTGCTGACCACCTGTATGTCTTTGGAAAAATATTTACTCAAGTCTTCTTCCCCTTTTTAAATTGGGTTGTTTGTTTTTCTGATTTTGAGTTGTAACCCCTTTTGATGTTGTTCAGTTGCTCAGTTGTATCCACCTCTTTGCAAACCCATGGACTGTAGCATGCCAGGCTTCCCTGTCCTTCACCATCTCCTGGAGTTTGCTCAGACTCAAGTCCATTGAGTTGGTGATGCCATCCAACCATCTCATCCTCTGTCAGCCCCTTCTCCTTCCACCTTCAATCCTTCCCAGCTTCAAGGTCTTTTCCAATGAGTCAGCTGTTCACATCAGGTGGCCAAAGTATTGGAGTTTCAGCCTCAGTCCTTCCAATGAATATTCAGGACTGATTTCCTTTAGAATTGACTGGTTTGATCTTCTGCTGTTCAAGGGACTCTTAAGAGTCTTCTTCAGTACCACAATTCAAAAGCATCAATTCTTTGTCGCTCAGCCTTCTTTATGGTCCAATTCTCACATACAAACACGACTACTGGAAAAACCATAGCTTTCACTATATGGACCTTTGTTGGCAAAGTGATGTTTCTGCTTTTTAATACAGTATCTAGGTTTGTCATAGCTTTTCTTCCAAAGAGCAAGCATCTTTGAATTTCATGCTGCAGTTACCATCCACAGTGACTTTGGAGCCCAAGAAAATAAAATCTGTCACTGTTTCTGCTTTTCCCCCATCTATTTGCCAGGAAGTGATGAGACTGGATGCCATAATCTTCATTTTTTGAATGTTGAGTTTTAAAGCCACCTTTTTCACTCTCTTCTTTCACCCTCATCAAGAAGTTCTTTAGTTCATCTTCACTTTCTGCCATTAGGGTGGTATCATCTGCATATCTGAGGTTGTTGATATTTCTTCTGGCAATCTTGATTCCAGCTTTTCAGAAAAAATATCACTATCTAGCCTGGAGAATTCCATGGAAGAGGAGCCTAGCAGGCTACAGTCTGTGGGGTCACAAAGAGTTGCACACGACTGAGTGACTAACACACACACTCTGCATATAAGTTAAATAAGTAGAGTTACTGAGCATGGTCCTGCCCATGAAAGCAAGACCCAGTTTTCCCTACCAACAGTCCCTCTCATCAGGAAGCAAGAACTAGAATGTCACAGCCTCCAGGATGACAACCAAAATCACAGAAATCTAACCAAAAGGATCACATGGATCACAGGCTTGTGTAACTCAAGGAAGCTATGAGCCATGCTGTGCAGGGCCACCCAAGACAGGCAGGTCATGGTGAAAGAGTGCTGACATAACGTGGTCCACTGGAGAAGGGACTGGCACACCTATGATTAGACTGCTATAAGTGACTTTATTTTTTTTCCTCGTACATGTAGCTGAACAAAAGCTAACTGATATGTAGCTTATTATCCATTGTATTTCCTAATTTGATATCGCTGGCATAGGAGAACACAATTTATGTAGATTGATACCATAGAAATTTGCATTAGTTCTAGACTCTTGCTCCTTTGGAAGAAATGCATGATAAACCTAGACAGCATATTAAAAAGCAGAGACATTACTTTGCCAAGAAAGGTCCGTAAAGTCAAAGCTGTGGTGTTTCCAGAAGTCATGCATGGATGTGAGAGTTGGACCATAAAAAAGGCCGAGTGCCAAAGGATTGATGTTTTTGAACTGTGATGTTGGAGAAGACTCTTGGGCGTCCCCTGGACTGCAAGGAGATCAAACTAGTCAATCCTAAAAGAAATCAATCCTGAATATTCATTGGAAGGACTGATGATGCTGCTGAAGCTCCAGCTCCAATACTTTGGCAACCTGATGTGAAGACAGGACTCATCAGAAAAGACCCTGATGCTGGGAAAGACTAAAGGCAGGAGGGGAAGGGGACGACAGAGGATAAGATGGTTGGACGGCATCACGGACTCAATGGACATGAGTTTGAGCAAGCTCCAGGAGATGGTGAAGGACAGGGAAGCCTGGCGTGCTGCAGTCCATGGGGTTGCAAACAGTTACAAATGTCTGAGCAACTGAACAACAATTAAACAATTAGTTTGTGCATTATATTGATTCACTTGAGGTTTCTCTGTAAAAGAGGAAATCATATGCATATGAGGTTAAACTGTATTATTTCCCCAATACTTACAAGAACTCTTTTTTTTTTTTTTCTTTTCTTAGGTGCTGGTGAAGACTTTGGAGTACCAATGATCATACATTCTAAAAATATTTACTGAGCGTGTATTTTATACCAGATGCTATACTAACCACTGTGGAAACAAAACTTCTCTAGTATACTAAGGACATTCTTTTTTCTTATCTTAAATAAGTCATTCACATATCTTATCTCTTTTATCATTGATTTTAATTTTCTTACTTATAGCTATATTTGTTGTGAAAGCAAGTCTGGTGCTCAGTTGCTCAGTCGTGTCCTACTCTTTGTGACCCCATGGACTGTAACCTGCTAGGCTCCTCCGTCCATGGAATTCTCCAAGAAGAATACTGGAGTGGGTTGCAATTTCCTCCTCCAGCAAGTCTAGTACAGCTTCTCTAGCATGCCTAGAAGGAGTTGTACCCAAAGAATTAACTAACACACATCAATATAAAGTTTCTGTTTACCCATGATATTTGCAGAGGTTTTTGGTAAATAGTTTTTGTAAGGTCAAGGGAATTCTTTTCTGTTACTAATTTCTAATAATTAGAAATTAATTTGTTAAGTTGTATCAAAAAGTTTTCTGGGTTTATTGTGTGGTTTTTCTTCCATAATTAATGTGGTGAATCACATTGATTTTTCTGAGATTTATTTCTGTTCTTGTACTGAATTCCATTTTATTATTATGTAGTACTATATTTTAAAATAAACCGTTCTATTCAGTTAATATTTTATTTAGGATGCTTTTGCATCTACATTTTTAAGTGAAATAGTCCTATACTCTTCATTTCTTCTTGCTTTTATATTTCAATTTTGGAATCAAGACTACTTTGACCTCATAAGATAAAGAGGACTACTTTACTTACTGTCTTTTTTCGAACAGTTTTTTTTTCCTCTGTAGTAGGTCATTTGTTACGTTAATGTTGGGTGGAATTCACTTGTACAATTTTCTGGATCTGTTCAAGCTTTCTATTTCTTCCAATTTGGGCATCTTTTATTTTTTCAAACTTGTGTCCATTTCTTCTAGATTACCAGTGTATGCTTTTTCATGTTATCTTTTTATTCTAAAGTTTCATTCTATCTTTTTATTCTTTTACATTTTGATACATTATTTCTCCCTTTTATTATATATTTTAACTCCTTTTTTCCCCTTCTTATTAAACTTGTCAAAGAATCTAATTTTTGTGTAATTTATTATGTTTTGATTCTTTCGTTTTCTAATTCATTGAGCCCTTAATGAGCTGTCAATTAGTTCTTTTTCTTTTGGGCTTATTCATTGCTTTTTATCTCTTCTCAATTTGGACATGTAGATCCCTTATTTAAAATTTTTATTTAAACTATAACATTTCTTTTTAAAATTAATCTTTATTGGAATAGAGTTGATTTGCAATGTTGTGTTAGTGTCTGCTGTACAGAAAAGTGAATCAGTTATACATATACATACCTACTCTATTCTTTTTTATATCCTTTTCCATATAGGTCATTACAGAATATTGAGTAGAGTTACCTGTGCTATACAGTGAAGTCGTTCAGTCGTGTCCGACTCTTTGCGACCCCATGAACGGTAGCCTATCAGGCTCCTTCGTCCATGGGATTTTCCAGGCAAGAGTGCTGGAGTGGCTTGCCATTTCCATCTCCAGGGGATTTTCCCTACCCAGAAATTGAACCCGGGTCTCCCACATTGCAGGCAGATGCTTTACCGTCTGAGCCACCAGGGAATACAGTAGCACATATAAAATTTCTTTGAGTACTGCTTTAGTGATATCCCACAGGTATTGGCATGCAGTGTCTTCGGTATTACTCAGTGCTTAGCATTTAATAATTTTCCTTAAAATTTCCTCTTTAATGAAGGTGTTATTTCTTAGATTATCTTTCAGTTTCCATAAATGCCAGCTGTCATACTTTTGTATTACCACTTCTGGACTAGTTTGTAAACTCCTTGGAGATTCTGTGCTTTCCTTATTGTCTTCCCTTACAATATCCAGTGGAGATATTTTCTACTTCTGTAAGTGCTTAAAGGATTTCTATGGTAAAACTGGTAATCTATAGGAGAAAATTACTAAATTGATGTTTACATAGCATTGTTGTCATTGCTGGTTCTAATATTGCTTTTCTTTGTGCCTGAATGTAAAGAATTGTCCTCTCAGGAAAGGCATACCCTATAAATAACCCAGCTGAAGAGGTCTACCGAACAAGACAAAAAGCTTAAGAACTGCAAATAGGTGATTATATTCTTACTTTTGACAGAGCTTATAAGTTGATTTAAGTCACTAACTCCTCTCCCTCTTTTGCTATGGTAGATGGCTGCCACAAAGCTGTGAAGGGTGGAAAACTTAATGATACCACTCTGATTCCAGTTCTGTGTTTATTTGATCACTTACCCCCGTGAAGCTAAATGACATGGAAGGACCTATTGATGCCATCACTTTTTTTTTTACATCCCTTGGCTTTATACATATGGCTACTTCACCATCAGCTGAAGATATTTGAAACTCCTCTCTCTCCACCTCAAATAGATGGTGGGATTTATTACTTTACTAGAAATGAGAAACTAAGAGTCATTATTTTTCAGTGCCTAAAAGGCATAAATATGTATAATTTTCCATTTAAAACATTTTAGTCAATTAAATAAAAAAGAGACTAGGAAATGAACAAAATATGCACATCTTAAGTCACTTACTGGCATAGGACATTCATAAATAGTTTGACCTAACAGTCCCTCCACTTCTGCTTTTATGCTATTTATAATACTGATCCTAACTCTTATTTATGGATGACAGTCTAAAGAATGTGACGCAGAATGAATGACTGTTCCACTAAATACATCTACTGGGCACAGTAAAGAAGTCACTATGGAAACTGCCATCTCTTCCCTCCTCCACTCTCTCATTCTCTTACCATTTACTTTTCAAAAACTTTTGAACACATTTATGAACATTGCATGGGCAATGATAATTGTAGAAAAGATGGAATGCGGATCAAAGTTCCTTGGAGGAAAAGAATGTCTTTGTCTGATGTAGGGAAGACTAATCAGGAAAGAGACATATTCTTGGACATATACCTGAGAAAGCCTCACCTAGTTCAGATCAGTTAGAGAACCTTCCCCCGCCAAGCCCTGCAATAGTCATTGTTGCTGTTGGTCAGTGTCTCAGTCACGTCCGATTCTTTGCAGCTCCATGGACTGCAGCATGCCAGACTTTCCTGTCCTTCACCATCTCCCGGAGCTTGCTCAAAACTCATGTCCACTGAGTCGGTGATGCCATCCAATTATCTTATCCTCTGTCATCCCCTTTTCCTCCTGCCTTCAATCTTTCCCAGCATCAGGGTCTTTTCTAATGAGTCTCCTCTTCTCATCAGGTGGCCAAAGCATTGGAGCTTCAGCTTCATCATCTATCCTTCCAATGAATATTCAGGATTGATTTCCTTTAGGATTTAGCAATATTTATACTTAGCTTTATATTCAGTTATTTGTAAAAACATGTTTGTCGTTTATATTCATTTCTTTAGATATAAACTGTTTCCAGACATGAAAATTCAGTTTATAATATTGTATGTATATAGGATACCAGCCCAATGTACACTATTTTGATTTGCAGCTGTTGTACAAGGGACCAATAAGATTGTAGGTCAGGTATCATTTGCATCAAGAATATCTGTGTTTATTTCTCTTTGTACAGGGGCATCCCTTATCACAATTTGCCTTTTGTCTCATGAACATTTTCATTTCATCCATTCATTCAACAGAGGATGCTCATGTTCTCCCTGGTATTTCTACCAGGGAAGAGTGCTACTCCTTTCCCAGTGAACGCGGGACTAGCACAGTGAACACTTCAGTTTCTTCCTCTTTTCACCTAATTAGATAGACTAACAATTTTATTGGTTGGTGCTGTTACCTGACAGTGGGAAATCTCCCTCTAGGGAAGTGCCTGTACTCTGAGCTCACGCAGGATGGTCCTGCACGACTATTTTCCACACCACAGCACCCTTGCGAGGGGCTTTTTAAGAGACCAAGGACAGAGGAGGGAGTCTGACATTTTTCATTTTCTCTAGTTGTAAATACTTTGAAGACTCAACTGTTTTCAACAGCTCCCAGTGTGGCCTCAGGTTTCAGTTACATTCTTCAACCTAGCTTTATCAGTTTTTTTTAAGTTATTAGATCATCACTAATAAAACTGGATTTTATATCTCTATACATCTTCCAGGATCCTTTCTTTACTGGGAAGGACTTGGATAGGAGGAAACGGGAGTATCTGACACTCCAAATATGAGATATAAACATGTAAGTCTGTAGCCCTCAAGTAGCTTATAATGTAGTTGAGGAGGCCAGGAATGAGCATATAAGTTCAATTAAAAATTTAAATGATCAGCTCACTGATGCAGACAAGGATTCATAAAAGACAGCAATCTTTTATGAGTGTTAGGGTACTCAGAGTAAGATTTATAAAGGAGAAGGTAGAAATCTAGAAGCAAGGTTGTTTCAAATAAGTAGGGAAGCATACCAAAACACGGAACTTGAGCAACAGAGAAACTGCAAAGGGCAGATTTTGGACTAATATGAGGAAGTTCTTTCCAACACATTAATTTAAGATTATTGGTTCTAGAAAAGGACCAATCAAAATTTACCATTTTGAACAAAACAACAAACAGAAAAAAGTTTGACACTTCAAGCTAAATTATGAAAATAAATTGATTTTATCTTAAAGTTAACAATATTCTGCCTTTAAATGCAAATACGTATTTATTCTTGGAGTAAAAATAACTCAAATGATTTCTTAATATTTCTGATTATATATGATTTGATAATTTTAACAAGAAATTTGAATTTTGCAACCTTGTCAAAAAATTTAACCCTTTTTCTATTATTTTCTTTTCTAAATTAGCATGGTCAGTGTACAGCCCTGACATTAGTGATCATCCTTGTTTATTACACAGTTTAATCATTGGCCTTTGGATTCATTTATTTAATAATATAATCAGTACCCTCCTATCCAGGATTCAATTCAAGGGTTAGGGTACAACTTTCATCATTATGCTTCTCTTTATTTCCTCCATTTGTTTCTTCCCATCCTGTTGAAACTATTTTGAACTTCTGTGCTTATCATTCCTTGCCTTACTTTTCAGTTTTAATACTTGCAAATACTTCAACATTTTAAGTTTAATTTGCTCTCAAACTTTAATTAAAACAAAGTAGTAGTAGTCCTTATGGGTTTGCTTATATCTCTAAATCCAATATTATAAAGATTTAGCCAAAATATGTAGATTTTATTCATTAATTGCCATTGCTGTAAATTATTCCATTTATATAATTTTACTACAATTTATCTATCTGCTCTTCAGTCAAGGTATGGTTTAGTTGTTTTCAGTTTGGCTATTATTATTTTATGCTGCTACAAAAATTCTTTTTGTTCACATGTGCAAGACTGTCTATAGTTAAAAGTATATGTCTAAGAATGACTATGCCAAAGTCTTTGACTGTGTGGATCACAATAAACTGTGGAAAATTCTGAGAGAGATGGGCATACAAGACCACCTGACCTGCCTCTTGAGAAATCTGTATGCAGGTCAGGAAGCAACAGCTAGAACTGGACATGGAACAACAGACTGGTTCCAAATAGGAAAAGGAGTACGTCAAGGCTGTATATTGTCACCCTGCTTATTTAACTTCTATGCAGAGTACATCATGAGAAACGCTGGACTGGAAGAAGCACAAGCTGGAATCAAGATTGCCGGGAGAAATATCAATAACCTCAGATATTCAGATGACACGACCCTTATGGCAGAAAGTGAAGAGGAACTCAAAAGCCTCTTGATGAAAGTGAAGGAGGAGAGTGAAAAAGTTGGCTTAAAGCTCAACATTCAGAAAACGAAGATCATGGCATCTGGTCCCATCACTTCATGGGAAATAGATGGGGAAACAGTGGAAACACTGTCAGACTTTATTTTTGTGGGCTCCAAAATCACTGCAGATGGTGACTGCAGCCATGAAATGAAAAGACGCTTGCTCCTTGGAAGAAAAGTGATGACCAACCTAGATAGCATATTCAAAAGCAGACATTACTTTGCCGACTAAGGTCCGTCTAGTCAAGGCTATGTTTTTCCCAGTGGTCATGTATGGATGTGAGAGTTGGACTGTGAAGAAGGCTGAGCGCTGAAGAACTGATGCTTTTGAACTGTGGTGTTGGAGAAGGCTCTTGAGAGTCCCTTGGACTGCAAGGAGATCCAACCAGTCCATTCTGAAGGAGATCAGCCCCGGTATTTCTTTGGAAGGAATGATGCTAAAGCTGAAACTCCAGTACTTTGGCCACCTCATGTGAAGAGTTGACTCATTGGAAAAGACTTTAATGCTGGGAGAAATTGGGGGCAGGAGAAGGGGACGACAGAGGATGAGATGGCTGGATGGCATCACTGACTCGATGGAAATGAGTCTGGATGAACTCCGGGAGATGGTGATGGACAGGGAGGCCTGGTGTGCTGCGATTCATGGGGTCGCAAAGAATTGGACATGACTGAGCAACTGAACTGAACTGAACTGAAGAATGGAACTGCTAGTCTGAAGGGTATCAAAGTGAAAGTGCTAGTCACATGAAATGTGTATTATTATCTGAATTTGCAGATGAAAGGAAAAAAAATTCTGAGGCTCTGTATCCTCTCTGGTTCACTCATGATGCATTCATTTATTTAGTAAACGTTTTTTGAGTACCTACAATGTGGCTGGCATTAATCTAGTGAAATATATACATCAGTGAATAAAACAGAAAACACCTTATCTTTAAGGAAGTGCCTTAGTTTAAGTGAAACTTCTAAAGAAAATAAAATGACAGGTATCTTTTATACTACATCTTTTTGTGTTCCTTATTTTATAAAGTAACACTTTAAACCTTTTACATGACAAAGAGAAATGGCACTATTCTTTATTATCCTTGACTCCAAGTTGTGGTCTCTATTTAATACTATTTTAAATTTTATTAGATTAAAAAATACTCAAACTGTTTACAATATTATTTTATTTAGAATGAAAAAAATTTTTTTTATTTATTAGTAGAATAAGCCTTGAAGAAAAAGTAGGCTAAAACTTATGCAAAATAAACATGAAATTTTTTTTTTTTTTTTTGGTTAAAGAAAAAAATTTATTTCTACCTCTCTTCAGGTTTACTTTCAGGCTGGTTTTCCCTTATTTATTATTTTGTTTTTATTTTTCTCTACAGGAAGTAATTCTCAATAAACCTTAAAATTCAGGATATCTTGGTGTTCATTTCTTTCTATAACACACTTCAAGGCAAAGCTTTTGAAGTGAAGTAAACTTCAAAGCTGGACCCTAAGCTTTTGAAGTGGATCTACTCTCGGATCGATTTCAAAACAAAAGTTATATGTTCATTCTCTCTTGTGCTTCACACATGACAGAGAAGAAATTTGTAGGGACAAACAGCACCTCTATCAAGACCTAAAGTATTTAAACCAGTAAGCACAGTGTCCAAATGGTTTAAGATTTTGGAGGCAGAAGTTACCAAAAAAAATTAAAACATAAAAGAAAAGGAAGCTTGGAAGTTCTTTCTACTATCTGGGAACACAGTGGATTAAAACAACTCTAGTTTTCAACCTTGATTTGAAAGATGTTAAGAAAGACTGTGAAGTGACTACAAAAATGCAAACTTAATATACTTAGATTAACCTATCTCAGCAAGCCCAAGCTTATCTATTCTCTTTTTTTTTCCTCCAAAGTTCAAACTCATAGGGCAGCTTTGGTACCTAAGTATTCAGGTTTTAAAAATTGAAACAGTATTGATATATTGTAAATCAACTATATATATAATATATATGAATCCCAAAGAATATATATATAAAACTGAATAACTATATATAACTGAATTCTTATATATGTAAAATATATAGTTAATTTACAATATAAATCAACTATATTTCAATATTATTTTAATTAAAAAAAAATCTGAATCCTTAGGTGCCAAAGCTCCCTTAACATTCTCTTCCATTACAAGTTATTACAAGACATTGAGTATAGTTCCTTGTGCTATACAGTAGGTTCTATTGATTATCTATTTTATATATGTGTGTGCTAAGATGCTTCAGTCATGTCCAACTCTTTGTGACCCTGTGGACTGTAGCCCACCAGGTTCCTCTGTCCCTGGGACTCTCCAGGCAAGAGTACTCTGGGGTGGGTTGCCATGCACTTCTCCAGATATTCCCAACCAACGAGTCAAACCTGCATCTCTTATGTCTCCATTGGCAGTTGAGTTCTTTACCACTAGCACAGTGTGTATTTTTTAATTCCAAACTACTAATTTATCCCCCCTTTATGCCTTTGGTAACCATAAACTTGTTTTCTATGTCTGTGAGTCTAGTGCTCTTTTGTTAAATAAGCTCACTTGTATCATTTTTTTTAAAGATTTCACATAAAAACATTTATCATATGATATTTGTCTTTCTCTGTCTGGTTTACTTCACTTAGTATGATAATCTCAAGGTCCATCCATGTTGCTGCAAATGAAATTATTTCATTCTTTTTAATGGCCAAGTAATATTCCATTGTGTGTATATATATCACATGTTTTTTATCCATTCATCTGTCAGTAAACTCTTTGGTTGCTTCCATGTCTTTGCCATTGTAGATAGCACTGCAATGGACATTTGAGTGCATTTATCTTTTTGAATTAGAGTTTTCTCCAGATGTATGTCCAAGAGTGGGACTGTAGGATCACTTTATTGTTCTATTTTCAGTTTTTTAAATGACCTCCATACTGTTCCTCATAATGGCTATGCCAATTTACATTCCCAACGATAGTGTAGGAGGGTTTCTTTTCTTCCATATCCTCTTCAGCATTTATTATTTGCAGACATTTTGATGATGACCATTCTGACCTCTGTGAGGTGATACCTCATTGCAGATTTGATTTGTATGGATGTGAGAGCTGGACTGTGAAGAAAGCTGGGTGCCGAAGAATTGATGCTTTTGAACTGTGGTGTTAGAGAAGACTCTTGAGAGTCCCTTGGACTGCAAGGAGATCCAACCAGTCCATTCTAAAGGAGATCAACCCTGGGTGTTCTTTGGAAGGAGTGATGCTAAAGCTGAAACTCCAGTACTTTGGCCACCTCATGCAAAGAGTTGACTCATTGGAAAAGACTCTGATGCTGGGAGGGATTGGGGGCAGGAGGAGAAGGGGACGACAGAGGATGAGATGACTGGATGGCATCACCGACTCGATGGACATGAGTCTGAGTGAACTCCGGGAGTTGATGATGGACAGGGAGGCCTGGCATGCAGCAATTCATGGGGTCGCAAAAAGTCGGACACGACTGAGCGACTGAACTGAACTGAACTGAATAATTAGTGATGTTGAGCATCTTTTCATGTGCCTGTTGGCCATCTGAATGTCTTCTTTGGAGATATATCTACTTAGATCTTCTGCCATTTTTGATTGGTTTATTAGGTGGTGTTAAGACTGAGTTGCACGAGCTGTTTATATATTTTGCAGATTAATCCCTTGTCAGGTGCATCATTTGCAAATATTTCTTCCCCTTCTGTAAGTTATTTTTTGTTTTATGATTTCCTTTCCTGTGCAAAGCTTTTCAGTTTAATTTGGTCCTGTTTGTTTATTTTTGTTTTTATTTCCTTTACTACAGGAGGTGGACCCAAGTAATACTACTGCAATTTCTGTCAAAGAATGTTCTGCCTATGTTTTTCTCTAGGAGTTTCATAATATCTGGTTTTACATTTAGGTCTTTAATAAATCTTGTGTTTATCTTTGTATATGGTGTTAGAGAATATTCTAATTTTATTCTTCTTTTAAAAAAGGTATTTATTTTTTATGGCTTCTCTGGGTCTTCATTGTTGCATATGGGCTTTTTCTAGTTGCGGCAAGCAGAGGCTACTCTTCCTTGTGGTCCACGGGCTTCTCATTGCACTGGCTTCTCTTGTTGTGGAGCATGGGCTGCACGTGCTCAGGATTTAGTAGTTGTATGATGTGCTGGCTCAGCAGTTGTGGCTTATAGGCTCTAGAGCCCTGGTTCAGTAGTTGTTATGCACAGGCTTAATTGCTCCTTGGTATGTGGTATTTTCCCAGACCAGAGACAGAACCTGTGTCCCCTGCACTGACAGGCAAACTCTCAACCACTGGACCACCAAGGAAGTCCTAATTTCATACTTTCACATGTAGCTGGCCAGTTTTCCCAGCACCATTTATTGAAAGGCTTTCTATCCTGTTCCATTGATCTGTATTTCTATTTTTGTTTCAGTACCATCCTGTACTTTTGATGACTGTAGCTTTGGCACATAGTTTGATGTCAGGGAGCTTGATGCTTCTAACTCCATTTTTCTTTCTCAAGACTGCTTTGGCTACTTGGGTCTTTCTTGTGTGTTTTCACACAAACTTAAACATTTTCCAGTTCAGTGAAAAATGCTATTGGTAATTTGACAGGGATTGCACTGAATCCTTAGATTGCCTTAGGTAGTACAGTCATTTTGACAATATTGATTCCGCCAACCCAAGAACATGGTGCATCTTTCCTTCTGTTTGCATCATCTTTGATTTCTTTTATCGGTGTCTCACAGTTTTGGAGTTTATGTCTTTTGTCTCCTAAGGTAGGATTCCTAGGTATTGTGTTCTTTTTGATGTGATGGTAAATGGGATCATTTCCTTAATTTCTCTTTTTGAGCTTTCATTGTTAGTGTATAGAAATGCAACAAATTTCTATGTATTAATCTTATATCTTGCAACTTTACCAAATTCATTGATGAGCTCTAGTAGCTTTCTGATAGCATCTTTAGGATTTACTATGTATAGAATCATGTCATCCAGAAACATGGCAGTTTTACTTCTTCTTTTCCAGTTTGGATTCCTTTTATTCCTTTTTATTCTCGGATTGCTGTGACTATGACTACCAAAACTATGCTGAATAAAGCATAGTTTCATTGGTTTTAGTGGTTACAGTGGACATCCTTTTTTTTGATTCTGATTTTAGAGAAAAATGCTTTCAGGTTTTCAGCAGTGAGTATGATGTTAGCTGTGGGTTTGTCTTATATGGCCTTTATTATGTCAGGGTATGTTTCCTCTATGCATACTTTCTGGAGAGTATTTTTTTTCAAGTTATAAAAAGATGTTGGATTTTAGGAGGCTTTTTTTTTCATCTATTGTGATGATCATCTCTGTTTTTTATTCTCAATTTATTAATGTGGTGTATCACATTGATTGATTTGTGTATATTGAAAAATCCTTGCATCCCTCAGATAAATCCCACTTGATCATGGTGTATTATATGTTTCATGTACTGTTGGATTCAGTTTGCTAGTATTTTGTTGAGTTCTTTGTGTCTATGTTTATCAGTGCTATTAGCTGGTAATTTTTTTTTTTTTGGTGATATATTTATCTGGTTTCAGCATCAGGTCTTATAGAATGAATGTGGAAGTGTTCCTTCCTCTTCAGTTGTTTATAATAGTTGATAAGGATAGGTGTTACCTCTTTTCTAAATGTTTGATAGAATTCTCCTGTGAAGCCACTTAGTCCTAGACTTTTATTTATTGGGAGTTTTAGAATCAAATATTCAATTTCAGTACTTGTAACTTGCTTGTTGATATTTTCTATATCTTTCTGGTTCATCTTTGAAGACTGTACCTTTCTAATTGTGTTTCTTCCAGGTTGTTCTTTTTATTGACATATAGTTGTTTATACTAGTTTCGTATGCTACTTTGTATTTCTGTGATATCAGTTGTAATTACTCCTTTCTCATTTCTAATTTTATTGATTTGGGCCCCCACTTTGTTTTTTAATAAGTCTGGCTAAATTTTTTATCAATTTTGTTTATCTTTTCAAAGAACCAGCTTTTAGGTCTGCTGATTTTTTCTATTTTTTTTTCTTTAGTGTCTACTTCATTTATTTTTGCTCTGACTTTTATGCATTTTTTTCTTTCTACTAACTTTGGGTTTTGTTTGTTCTCATTTCTCTAGTTGCTTTAGGTGTAAGGCTAGGTTGTCTATTTGATATTTTTCTTGTTTTCTGAGGTAAGACTGTACCGCTATACAGTTTCCTCTTAGAATTGCTCTTGTTGTGTCCCATAGTTGTGTTCATAGCAAACACCCTCTTCCAACAACACAAAAGATGACTCTACACATGGACATCACCAGACGGTCAATACCGAAATCAGACTGATTATATTCTTTGCAACCAAATATGGAGAAGCTCTATACAATCAGCAAAAACAAGACTGGGAATTGACTGTGGCTCAGATCATGAACTCCTTATTACAAAATTTGGACTTAAACTGAAGAAAGTAGGGAAAACCACTAGACCATTTATGTAACACCTAAATCAAATCCCTTACGATTATACAATAGAAGAGACAAATAGACTCAAGGGATTAGAGCTGATAGACAGAGTACCTGAAAAACTATGGACAGAGGTTCATGACATTGTACAGGAGGCAGTGATCAAGACCATCCCCAAGAAAAAGAAATGCCAAAAGGCAAAATGGTTGCCTGAGGAGGCCTTACAAATAGCTGTGAAAAGAAAAGAAATGAAAAGCAAAGGAGAAAAGGAAAGATACACCCATCTGAATGCAGAGTTCCAAAGAATAGCAAGGAGAGACAAGAAAGCCTTCCTCAGTGATTAGTGCAAAGAAATAGAGAAAAACAACAGAATGAGAAAGACTAGAGATCTCGTCAAGAAAATCAGAGATACCAAGGGAACATTTCATGCAAAGATGGGCACAATAAAGGACAGAAATTGTATGGACCTAACAGAAGCAGAAGATATTAAGAAAAGGTGGCAAGAATACACAGAAGAACTATACAAAAAAAAAAATCTTCATGACCCAGATAACCGCGATGGTGTGTTCACTCCCCTAGAGCCAGATATCCTGGAATGCAAAGTCAAGTGGGCCTTAGGAAGTATCATTATGAACAGAGCTAGTGGTGGTGATGGAATTCCAGTTGAGCTATTTCAAATCATAAAAGATGATGCTGTGAAAGTGCTGCACTCAATACTCCAGCAAACTTGGAAAACTCAGCAGGACTGGAAAAGGTCAGTTTTCATTCCAATCCCAAAGAAAGGCAATGCCAAAGAATGCTCAAACTACTGCACAACTGCACTCATCTCACATGCTAGCAAAGTAATCTTCAAAATTCTCCAAGCCAGGCTTCAACAGTATGTGAACCATGAAATTCCAGATGTTCAAGCTGGATTTAGAAAAGGCAAAGGATCCAGAGATCAAATGGCCAGCATCCATTTGATCACAGCAAAAGCAAGAAAGTTTCAGAAAAACATCTACTTCTGCTTTACTGACCACGCCAAAACCTTTAACTTGTGGATTGCAACAAACTATGAAAAATTCTTCAAGAGATGGGAATACCAGACCACCTGACCTGCCTCCTGAGAAATCTGTGTGCAGATCAAGAAGAAACAGTTAGAACCAGACCTGGAACAATAGACTGGTTCCAAATTGGGAAAGGAGTATATTGAGGCTGTATATTGTCATGCTGTTTATTTAACTTATATGCAGAGTACATCATGTGAAATGCCAGGCTGGATGAAGCAAAAGCTGGAATCAAGATTGCCGGGGGAAATATCAATAACCTCAGATAAGCAGATGACACCACCCTTATGGCAGAAAGTGAAGAGGAACTAAAGAGCTTCTTGATGAAGATGAAAGGAGAGTGAAAAAACCGCCTTAAAACTCAACATTCAAAAAACTAAGGTCATGGCATCCAGTCCTATCACTTCATGGCAAATAGACGGGAAACAATAGAAACAGGGACCAACTTTATTTTCTTGGGCTCCAAAACTCTGCAGATGGTCACTATAGCCATGAAATTAAAAGACACTTAGGCCTTGGAAGAAAAGCTATGACAAACCTAGATAGCATATTAAAAAGCAGAGACATTACTTTGTCGACAAAGGCTTGTCTAGTCAAAGCCATGGTTTTTCCAGTAAAGCAGAGTAAAGTGAAGTGAAGTCACAGTCATGTCTGGATGTGAGAGTTGGACCATGAAGAAAGCTGAGCACCTAAGAATTAATGCTTTTGAACTGACTTGTTGGAGAAGATTCTTGAGAGTCCTTGGACTGCAAGGAGATCAAACTAGTCAATCATAAAGGAAATCAGTCCTGAATATTCATTGAAAGGACGGATTCTGAAGCTGAAACTCCAATACTTTGGCCATCTGATGCAAAGAACTGACTATTTGGAAAAGACCCTGATGCTGGGAAAGACTGAAGGCAGGAGGAAAAGGGGATGATAGAGGATGAGATGTTTGGATGGCATCACTGATTTGATGGACATGAGTTCGCACTAGCTCCAGTGCTGGTGATGGACAGGGAAGCCTGATGTGCTATAGTCCATGGGGTTGCAAAGAGTTGGATATGACTGAGCTACTGAACTAAACAGATAGGTTTTAGATTGTGGTGTTGTTTTCATTTATCTTTAGATATTTTTTGATTTCCTCTGTGATCCATTGGTTATTTTGTAGCATGTTGTTTAGCATCTGTGTTTGTGTCTCTTTGAAATTTTTCTTGTAGTTGATTTCTAATCTCGTATCATTGTGGTCTGAATTTATGCATGATATGATCTTCATTTTCCTAAATTTACCTAGGATTGCTTTTTGGCCTAGCATGTGATCTATCCTGGAGAATGTTCTATGATCTCTTGAGAACAATGGGTATTCTGCTGCCTTTGAATGGAATATTCAATTCAGTAGAGCTGGTCTATTGTATCATTTAAGGCCTGTGTTTCCTTATTCTGTCTGAATGATTTTTCCATTGATGAAAATGAGATGTTAAAATCCCACACATTAATTGTGTTACTGCCAACTTCTCATTTTATGACTGTGTTGTTGTTTAGTTGCTCTGTAGGGTCTGACTTTTTGCAGCCCCATAAACTGCAGCACGCCAAGCTTCCCTGTCCTTCACTATCTCCTGAAGTTTGCTCAAATTCATGTCCATTGAGTTGGTGATGCCATTCAACCACCTCATTCTCTGTCACCCTCATCTTCACCTGCCCTCAATCTTTCCCACCCCCAGGGTTGTTTCCAATGAGTTGGCTCTTTGCATCAGATGGCCAAAGTATTGATGCTCAGCTTCAGCATCAGTCCTTCTAATGAATATTCAGGGTTGATTTCCTTTAGGATTGACTGCTTTGATCTCCTTGCAGTCCAAGGGGCTCTCTAGAGTCTTCTCCAGCACTACAGTTCAAAAGCATCAATTCTTCAGTGCTCAGTCTTCTTTATGGTCCAGCTCTCACATCCATACATGACTACTGGAAAAACCATAGCTTTGACTAGATGGACCTTTGTTGACAGAGTGATGTCTCTGGTGTTTAAAATGCTGTTTAGGTGTGTCATAGCTTTTCTTTCAAGCTATGATTTAAGCCCCTTTGCCCTTCAAAGTCAAGTGCTCTGGGGGCTTCTCTAGTTTGTGGGTTGCCCACCTGGGAGGTATGGGATTTGATAATGTTATAAGTATGCCCTTCTTACCCTCTTGCTGTGGTTTCTTCTTCATCTTCTTCATCTTTAGATATAGAATATCTTTTTACTCATTTTTTTTTTTTTTGCAGTTACTTGTGATTTTGGTGTTTATATGGGAGGAGGTGAATTCAAGCTCTTGTCCCCAAACCTCAGGCTTATTTGAGAACTTATCTATTCTTAGTATGTGTCTGAAAATGAAGTCAAATGCCCTTTGAAGTAGAACAATAAAATGAGATTATCAGAAAATAAAAACACAATATCTGGTTCCCTTAAAAGGAAAAAATACTGACAGGATAATTGATTCCAATTACATTAGTTAGACACCAATTGTAACTATGCAGTAGTTTACCTTGCTTTCTAGATAAAGTTGTCATTTTTTTAGTGCTTTCTAAACTCTAAATATTTACATTAATCAATGACATGTCAGGCTGAAAAACGTCTAAAGATTTTAGACTTAATTTCTAATTCACTGTCACCAACTAAGGCTAAAAAATTCAATACAAAAAGATACAAATGTATAAATATTTAACGATGATAAAAAAATACATTTATGAGACATGACAACATACGTTACCTTCACTTGAGCATTACCTCAGAACACTTTTTCATTTGAGTTCAAAATGGGTCATAAAGCAACAGAGACAACTCCCGACATCAACAATGCATTTTGCCCAGGAACGGTTAATGAACTTAAATTAAAAAGTCGCTCTAATTTGCTCACATCATTTCTATAGTCTCAAGGCTTCCCTCATAGCTCAGCTGGTAAAGAATCTGACTGGTTTAAGTGAGTGAAAGTCGCTCAGTCATGTCCAACTCTTTGAGACCCCATGGACTATATATACAGTCCATGGAACTGTCCAGGCCAGAATACTGGAGTGGGTATCCATTCCCTTCTCTAGGGGATCTTCCCAACCTACGGACTGAAACCAGGTCTCCTGCATTGCAGGTGGATTCTTTACCAGCTGAGCCACCAGGGAAGTCCTCTACAGTCTAAAGTAAATCTAAAATAAACAGCAAGTAATAAGTCATTAGCAAAACACAAAAGGCTAGAAACATGCATTAAAATGATGTATAACATAACCACACTTATTTAAGAATACATTTCAATATCAAATGGCAAAATTCCAACAATGCAAAACTGCAATTACCTTTGTACTGACTTAAAAATTAGAAGCCTTACAGCTTGGCATGTTTTTGCTTTCTCTTAAAATGCTCTAGGGGAAACCAGCTACCACATGAGAAGTTTGATTCCTTTGGCACAAATGTACAGTGCAATTTTGGTTCAAGAAATTTTGCAAAGGAGACAAGAGTCTTAAAGATGAGGAATGGAGTGGCTGGCCATCAGAAGTTGACAATGACCAATTGAGAGTAATCATTGAAGCTGATCCTCTTCCAACTACACGACAAGTTGCTGAAGAACTCAGTGTTGAGCATTCTATGGTCATTCGGCATTTGAAGCAAATTGGAAAGGTGAAAAAGCTCGATAACTGAGAGCCTCATGAGCTGACTGCAAAAAAAAAAAAAAAAAAAAATCATCGTTTTGAAGTGCTGTCTTCTCTTATTCTACACAACAACTATCAACCATTTCTTGATCAGACTGTGATGTGCGACAAAAAGTGAATTTCATATGTCAACCGGTGATGACCAGCTCAGTGGCTGGACCAAGAAGAAGCTCCAAAGCACTTCCCAAAGCAAATTTGCACCAAGAAAAGGTCATGGTCACTGGTAGTCTGCTGCCAGTCTGATCCACTACAGCTTTCTGAATCCTGGTGAAACCATTACCTCTGAGAAGTACACTCAGCAAATTGACGAGATGCACCAAAAACTGTAATGCCTGCAGCCTGCATTGGTCAACAGAAAGGGCCCGATTCTTCTCCATGACAATGTCCAATGGCATGTCACACAACCAATGCTTCAAAAGTTGAATGAACTGGGCTATGAAGTTTTGCCTCTTCCGCTATTTTCACCTGACCTCTTGCCAACCAACTACCACTTCTTCAAGCATCTTGATAGCTTTCGGCAGGGAAAACATTTCTACAACCAGCAGGAGGCAGAAAATGCTTTCCAAGAGTTTGTTGAATTCCAAAGCATGAGTTTTTATGCTACAGGAATAAACAAACATTTCTTGTTGGCAAAATGTGATAATCAAAACATAGTCAAATATATTTTGATTAATAAAGATGTATTTGAGCCTAGTTATAATGATTTAAAATTCATGGTCTGGAACCACAATTACTTTTGCATCAACCTACTACTTAGCTTCTAAAGTCCCAGAGCTTCCTTCCTCTGTGTTCTATTGGTCAATCCAGTCTCTCAACCCAGCCCAGTTTCAAGGGAAGGAAGGGAAAATTCCACTTTTCCATGGGGGAATGACATAAAAAATCAATTCCACTGTATGATGGGGGAATGATATCAGGAGGAAAAAATAATGGCAACTATCTGGGAAAAAAACTATCACAAAGACTATTCTTTGTACGGTACACGAATTAACTGTTTCAAGACTTTGGGGGATAGTTTCTTACTATATATTAGATGATTTCCTGCAGGAGTTTACATGCCTTCAAGATGGGTGAGGTCCTTGGGAAGGGTGTGTGTAGGTGCTTATTTCCACTTTATTTTGAAAAATACAAAAATTCACTTTGTAAGGGTGTAAACGGAAGCAAAATTATTTTGAATAAACTTATATCACCTTACCAATTTCAGCATTACAATTGGTTTTTGTTCATTATACTTTTATTAATAAAATATGTTTCTGAAATTATTTGGTGGTAATCATTTCATTAGGGAAGCATAACTCTGAAGTTGACTCCTTACTTATGAAAACTATTAATGTTTGAACACAAAATTTCATCAATACCTGCCAAATGTCCTTGATGTTATATACTAGTAGTCTCCTAATTATTATTCTGCCTTATATCTATGTCACGAATAGTGAAAGTTGTTCTGTTTTTAAGAAACCAGCAAAGGGGAAAAAAGGGAAAAAAATTAAAGACAAACAAGTATGCTACTTGATGCTACTTTTTATTTTTTTAAAATTTATTTATTTTTTTAATTTTAAAATCTTTAATTCTTACATGCTGCTACTTTTTAAACTGTAGCATCAAGAGTTCCTGAAACATAATTACAACTTAATCTACACCTGAAAGTTCTTGACAAATTTAAACAATTTTAATTCCTGAGGAAAAGAGTATTTAATCTGCAACGTGTATTAAAACTTGCAGTTTCCTAAATTCATATTATCCCAGTTTTACTGGTAAGAAACCAGGTTTACTGAATTTGAGTCATTTGCCCAAGTTGGCATGGCTAAAAAAATGTGGTCTGAGGTCTATGGCTCTCCATTTACTCTGCTGTTTACAACATACATGGACATTCATGATTATCTCAACTTAACACTCCTGTCACTGGGGTTCACAAGAACTGACTCCTATTTCCTGGTTTCCAAACTCTACATTATTTACGGCTAAAATTTATTCATTTATTCACTCATTTGTCAACAAATATTTAGTGCATAGTATTTATGAGATTAAAATAGTTAAGGGAGTTGAAATATTTAAGATGCCTCTCCCTATTTCCTGTCTCCAGAGAATTAAGAAGATGTGCATTCCACAGTTTCTTTTCTGAAATAAACAAAACCCCAAAAGCTCAAGATAGCACCTGAATTTGTTTTCATTTTAATTTTTATGTCAGGTCTGGGCTAAGTTGGACCAAATTTGAGGGAAAACTATTGACTTGCAGTCAGCTGAGACATGACTTAGTTAATTTCATTGGCAAATTGCCTCCCTGACTAAGGAAAAGTCAAGGTCTGAGCATGTCTGTGGCCAAAATGATCTTTCTCTTCTGGAGGACATGGCCTTGCCTTTGCTAAAGCAAGGAACAAATTTAAGTCAAAAAAGAACTTGAGGGGAAGAGTTTTCCTTATGCTTCAATGGAAGTTGATGTTGAAATGACAGGTGTAATAAACTAAGAAGAGTAAAATAATAGTTGGGAAGAAGGCTGTATTATTTCTCAATCTTTTCCAACTTTTTAGATTTTTCAGATATACTGTTAGTCTTTACTTGTAAAATTAAGACACATGTAACAATACCCAACTCTTAAAGCCCATATTACCTTTCTTTTACAGCTCTGTCAGGATTCTGAGGGGATGCATCTGGGGTTGGGGTATGAGTTGGGGTAGAAGGTGATATTAACGTTTTATTAATGTTAAATGGAACTAAGATATATCTACACAATAAAAATGGCATTTTTGGAAAAAATGACATGGAAAATGCTCATGACATAATGCAAACTAAAACATCAGAAGACAGTATTACATTACAGACTGAGACCAAAGACTAGGGGAAAAAAGACTGGAAAAAAAAATTACCTGTGTTATATCAGGGTGGGCATATTTACTGTGATTTTAACTTTTTCCTAGTACTTTCCTGTGTTTTTAAACTTTCTGTGGGGTCATGTATTAATAGTGACTTTAACAGTCAGAAAAAAAGTTGTAAAGCCAAGTCTTTGGGCTTGAACAACTACATTTCCATTATGTTATGATCTAGTTATATTTTCCTCACTGGCTTGTTGCTCCTTTATCCCACTAATGAATTCTGTGTATTCATAAAATATTACCCAAGAGGACATGGAAAATGAGATATTTTATGTAACATCCCCAGAGAGGAAAGCAAGGAAAAGGAAGAACAAACAGTAAAATCAGAGGAATAACCCAGGCAAAGATTCAGGATTCTTGCATAAATTACCAATTAGCTTCTCTTGAAATTCTAATTTATTCTTTCCTCATTTTCCCTTTCATTTTCCTAATTTTTTTCTTTCTCCTTCCTTTCTCAAATATTTCCTTTCTTTTCTCCTTCAAACGTCTGCTTTTTTGGGTAATGGTAATAGTTATAGCTATCTATTATGTGCACTGCAATGTAAGTTTTTAAGGGGCAGGACTAAGGTTCAAATACAGGTCCTCTTGACTCCCAAACTCCACATCATGTTGCCTCCTTATTGTAATCCAAAGGAAGAAATTAATGTTTGATTTATCTTGTTAAAAATAAAGGAAAGTGCAGATTGCAGAAAGGCTTGTAATGTTTCCATGTCATTTTGATTTGCATTCAAACAAAAGAAAACCCAACCCAAAGGAATCATAAGTGAAAGTCGCTCAGTCGTGTCCTGTGCTTTGTGACCCAATGGACTATACAATCCATGAAATTCTCCAGGCCAGAATACTGGAGTGGGTAGCCTTACCCTTCTCCAGGGGATCTTCCCAACCCAGGGATCAAACCCAGGTCTCCTGCATTGCAGGTGGATTCTTTACCAGCTGAGTCACAATCATATCGTCCAGCTTTTCAAATGTTAAATGACATGGCAATATACGAAATAAAGATTCAGAAATAATCTTCACAATCAGAATACAAATACAAGCTAGAGAAGCCAAACGCATAAGTTGTTGAAAACAAAGGACTGACCATAAGCCACGGAACATTTACATTTATGTTTCTAAATAGCTCTCCTTCATTATACACTAAGATACAATTCTCATCTTCAGCTGAATTTAAAGTAGGAGAAATTTCTCATTTGTTAGGGTAACAGTGTTGAATCAAAAAGCAAATTTACATTTTGTTAAAAGATAAAGGTGCTTTAAGGCTTCCCTGTACAAATGTGGCAGAGATTCAGCGTCAACAAATCCTCCCCACTCTCTTGTCAATGTTTGTTTTTTCATTAAATTGCAAACAAATTAGCAACTTTTCTTGTGTTAATATTCTGGCAATGACAACTGGCACTCACTGTGGATTTACTCTTTTGAAAGTCCTCCCATCAAGATTTCTGGAGAAAATAAATTGTGTTGGTTATTATGAAGCTTAATTAGAGCTCAACTGAGTGGCAATTCACATCTAAAGCTTGATTACACATAGCATCTATTGCTTTTGTCTAATAAGTGCTTTTAAAAATAACTTATGAACGTGAAATTCACATAACATAAAAAGAACCACTTTGGAGTGAACAATTCAGTGGCATTTAGCGCAATAACAATGTTGTTAAACCACCACCTCTGTCTAGTTTCAAAACATTTCCATCACTCCAAAGTAAAATCCCTATCCATTAAGCAGTTCCTCCCAATTCCTTCCCCTTCCAAGCCCCTGTCAACCACCATTCTGTGTTTGATCTCTGGATTTAACAATATGTAATCCTTTGTGTCTGGTTTCTTTCACTCAGTATAATGACTCTGAGGTTCATCCACATTGCAGCATATATCAATATTTCATTCCTTTTCTTTCTCAGCTTTTAGTTCAGTTCAGTTGCTCAGTTGTGTCTGACTCTTTGTGACCCCGTGAATCACAGCACGCCAGGCCTCCCTGGCCATCAACAACTCCCGGAGCTTACTCAAACTCATGTCCATTGAGTCAGTGATGCCATCCAGCCATCTCATCCTCTGTCATCCCCTTCTCCTCCTGCCCCCAATCCCGCCCAGCATCAGGGTCTTTTCCAATGAGTCAACTCTTCACATGATGTAGCCAAAGTACTGGAGTTTCAGCTTCAGCATCAGTCCTTCCAATGAACACCCAGGACTGATCTCCTTTAGAATGGACTGGTTGGATCTCCTTGCAGTCCAAGAGACTCTCAAGAGCCTTCTCCAACACCACAGTTCAAAAGCATCAATTCTTTGGTGCTCAGCGTTCTTCACAGTCCAACTCTCACATCCATACATGACCACTGGAAAAAGCATAGCCCTGACTAGATGGACCTTTGTTGGCAAAGTAATGTCTCTGCTTTTGAATATGCTATCTAGGTTGGGCATAACTTTCCTTTCAAGGAGTAAGCGTCTTTTAATTTCATGGCTGCAATCACCATCTGCAATGGTTTTGGAGCCCAAAAAGATAAAGTCTGACAATATTTCCACTGTTTCCCCATCTATTTCCCATGAAGTGATGGCACCAAGTGCCATGATCTTAGTTCTCAGCTTTACTGAGGTATAATTGACAAAACTGAAATATACTTAAAGGGTATAGCATGATGATTTCAATATCCATATACATCATAAAAGGATTCCCACAATCAAGGTAATATATCCATCACTCTCATCACGTTATATATTTATTTTTTGTCTGTGTGCATGTGAGAACACTTAAGATCTATTATCTTAGCAAATTTAAAATACACAGTACAGTCTAATCAACTATAATCACCATGCTATATGTTAGACCCACAGAACTTACTCACTTTATAACAAAGTTTGTACTCTTCACCAATCTATTTTCATTGAAATAATGAAAATACTTGGCATCCACCATTCTATTCTGTTTCTGTGAGTCTGATTTTTTTCTTTGTAATAAAAATGCTCCCTGCTCCCCCCACCCCTCCTAACCTCCCAGTGTAGCCGGGAGCTGGCCAGCTACCCTCGCATGGAACATGCCCAGACAGAATCCACAACACCACACAAGGGCCAACCTGGAAGAGGTGCCTACCAGGGGACACGCGGGGGCTCAGGATTGCCAACGCCATTAGGTTGGCTCCAAAGAGCATGTCGAGTATAGAGAGACCTGACTAGAACACTGGTGGTCAGGAAGCAGGCGAGGGAGTTGGTGGCACAGATGAGCACTACCAAGTCCTAGGCCAGGCACCCACAGAGCAAGGAGAACTAGCTCTGCACAACAGCAACACGTCCTTGATCAAAGCGTTGGGGGTGGCCAGGAGGAGGATAGGACGGGTAGAGAGCAGCTGAAGACCCTGATGCTGGGAAAGATTGAAGGTGGGAGGGGAAGCGGATGACAGAGGATGAGATGGTTGGATGGCATCACCGACTCAATGGACATGAGTTTGAGCAAGCTTCGGGAGTTGGTGATGGATAGCAAGGCCTGGCATGCTGCAGTCCATGCGGTTGCAGAGTTGGACACGACTGAGAGACTGAACTAAACTGAACTGAAGGTCCACAGGGTCTGGGCTGGGGGTAATGCCTGCTGCTTGGCTGGATGGCTCCCGCAGAGGTAGGCCTCCACCTTCACTCCGGGGGCTCCCACCCGCAGCCCAGGCCCTGGGCCCCTGGATACAGCCGACAGTCACCACAACAGCAGCAGGAGACCACGGAAGGGGGCCCGCTCAGGCCTTTGCCCTGGCCAGCTGCCTCCACAGGGTCACCACCAGCAGGCCCAGCGCCACAGACACAGAGAGGTAGGAGCTGAGACTCCAAATCACGGGAAGGTCTTTTACCACCCAAGGCAACTCCACCGAAACCCCGTTGACGGCAGCCCATGCTGCTGCTGCTGCTAAGTCACATCAGTCGTGTCCGACTCTGTGCAACCCCATAGACGGAAGCCCACCAGATTCCCCCGTCCCTGGGATTCTCCAGACAAGAACACTGGAGTGGCTTGCCATTTCCTTCTCCAATGCATGAAAGTGAAAGTGAAAGTGAAGTCGCTCAGTCGTGTCCGACTCTTCACGACCCCATGGACTGCAGCCTACCAGGCTCCTCTGTCCGTGGAATTTTCCAGGCAAGAGTACTGGAGTGGGGTGCCATTGCCTTCTCCGTGAACAGGTGCCAAAGAGGTGGGTCGGTACTAGACGGCCCAGCGGGGGTGCTGCTATTCAGCCTAAGGCTTGAGGCCTTCGGGACGGGCAAAAGTCACTGCCATCTCTTCATTCCCCACTTACGGCCAAATAAGATGCTTTGGCTCTTCTGGGAACCTAAGACCAGTACAAGAAGCACCGACAGCCTGTGCTAGGGTCACCCCACTGCAAGGCTGGCAGGCAGGGGGCACAGAAAGGCGCCACAGCTCCATGGGAAGATGACGAAAGAGGAAGGTAGTTTCTGGGTCTGAGCTGCCAAGACTGCCACCACCACACTCACCACCACGTCACGGGGCGAAGACTCCAGTACAGAGCCGCACCTCAGAACCCACACAGACGTCTCTGGCTTCCGACTTCCGGGATATCCGAGAAAGCCAGGCCAAGTCGGGCCTGGGGGCGTGGCCGCGACTGGCACCGCCCCTCGACGTGTCAGGGGGCGGTGCAGAGCCTTCTCTGCTCCCATCAGGCACCGCGTGTTTCCAGACCCGCGGCTTAAGGAGGCGCCAGCCCCTTGAGAACCCGTGTGGCCAGAAAACGCAGCCAAGCCTGTGCAAGGACCCCAACTCACCGTCCTGAACTCAGGGAAGCCACTGGGTCAGCGCTCCCGGGCATCGTCCAGCGCCCTTGTAAGTTTGAGTTGTTTTTTTTTTTTTTTAAGATTCACATATAAGTAATATAATGCCTTGTCAAAAATTAATTGCCCATGTATCTGTGGGTTTATTTCTGGGCTCTCTATTATGTTTCACTAATCTATGCTAATAGTACTATTTGGGTTACTGGAACTTTGTAACGTCTTTTGAAATCAGGCCCTGTGATGCCTCTAGCATTGTTCTTCTTTTTCAAGATCGTTTTATCCATTTGGGGTAATTTGTGGTTCCATGCTAGTAGTAGGATTGTTTGCTCTGTTTCTGCGAAAAATTCTACTGGAATTTTGCTAAGGATTGAATTGAATCTGTAGATCACTTTCAGTAGTAAGAATTTCAGCAGCATTAATTTTCCCCATCCATGAGCACTAAGTATCTTTTCTTTTATTTGTGTCTTTTTCAATTTCTTTTGTCAGTGCTTTATAGTTTTCAGTGTATAGATCTTTCACTTCCTTAGTTGAATTTATTCCCAAGTATTTTATTTTTGATGCTGTTTGTAAATCAGATTGTTTTTTGAATTTCTTTCCCATAGTTTGTTGTTAATGTTTAAAAAATGTGACTGATTTTTATATATTGACTTTCTATCCTACAACTTCACTGAATTTATTAGTTTCAAACAGATTTTTTTTTTGAGGGGGGAATAGAGACTTTGCATTTTTTCCATGTCTGCTAGTAACATATGCACTCAAATTCCTTCTAGAAAAAATCTGGGAGATGGAGGTTTTTGTCTGCTTCCCCTGGGCTGAGCCTGGGGGATAGCTTTGAGAAATACTTGTACACCCATTTAAAAACTGCTCTATGTTTACTATAGTCCTGTGGGACTGGTGCAAACTCCATTGGTTCTCAGAGGTAGATGATTTGGGAACCTTTGGCTGGCAACCTTAAAAGTTGAAGTGATACATTTGTAGTCCAAGCCGTTCACTCCTTAGGGAGAAGCTGGACTTTGGAGCTTCACTCCTGATTGCAGAGGTGGGGCTGGAGGTGGGGTTTATGGTGAGATTGTTTTTAGCCTTTTTCACCTGCTTCAATGTGGATAATTTTTTTTGTCATCTGAAACGGAAGGGTCACTCAACTAGTTTCTGGATTTCTCTCAGAGAGAGCTGCTCTGTGCATAGCTGTAAATTTATTTGTGGAAGGAGGGAAATTCAGGATCAGGCTATGTCTCCACCTTGGTGATGTGACACCACAATTATCCCTTCATTCCTTTTTATGGCATAATAATATTTCATTGTGTGCTTCTACCAAGGTTTGTTTATTTACTCATTTGTTGGTGAACATTTGGGCTGATTCCACCTTTTGGCTATTGTGAATAGTGAAGCTCTAATAAGTGTTTTTAAGCATTTTTTTTAAAAATCAAAACTGTATAACCACATAGTTTGAAAGTCAGATAGTGGCACGAGGCCTCTTATGAAAAGTAGCAGTTCCCTGAACAGTCCTCCCACCACTTTGGTGCTGAGTTTCTTTGCTCCCTAAAAGTTGGCAGGAATAGGAACTACTCACAGCTTTGTGTGATCTTTGGAAATTGTTCTGCTCCTTTCTGTTAGTTCTTTCCTTGGCCTTACACACGTGTGCCAGCCAGTGCTCAGCCTGCAGGGTCTCCAGGGTTCAGGTGCCCTCTCTCCACATAGTGCCTCCTCTCCTGGTCTTGACCCTGCAAATTCTAACCATCTAGGCCTCCCCCAACTCAGTCTCTTCTCCTCAACTTTGGGCTCTGTTTAGCATACCTCCCCTTTCCTTGCAGCCTGAAAAGTGCCTGAGTCTGGTCCATCTGTATGGCTCATAGATACCATGGGAGGTGGTGAGGTAAATGCTTTTATATAGCAGAACCTTCCTGTATCTCCTGACATATCAAATTATAATCTGAGAATAAAATGTAGAATTTATGTCCTCTTGTGAAAGTGGCTCAGTTGTGTCTGACTCTTTAAGACCCCATGGACTACACAGTCCATGAAATTCTCCATGCCAGAATACTGGAGTGGGTAGACTTTCCTTTCTCCAGGGGATCTTCCCAACCCAGGAATCAAACCCAGGTCTCCCTCATTGCAGGCAAATTCTTTACCAATTGAGCTATCAGGGAAGCCCCTGATATGTCCTCTTAGGAGTATATTAACTGTCAATCGTAAGTGGAGGAGTTAAGGAAGCACCTGTTAGCATTGTAAAACCTTCTTTTAAATTGTCTTACCCCATTCTTGTGTATGTCCAAGAATTTTTACAAGGTAAAGTAGAAAGGTACTTCACCAATCATTTTGCAAGAATGGCAATAGTTATCACTTTCAGTTCAGTCACTCAGTCGTGTCTGACTCTTTGCGACGCCATGAATTGCAGCACGCCAGACCTCCCTGTCCATCACAAACTCTCAGAGTTCGCTCAAACTCATGTCCGAGTCAGTGATGCCATCCAGCCATCTCATCCACTTTTGTCCCCTTCTCCTCCTGCTTCCAATCCCTCCCAGCATCAGAGTTTTCCAGTGAGTCAACTCTTTGCATGAGGTGGCCAAAGTACTGGAATTTCAGCTTTAGCATCATTCCTTCCAAAGAACACCCAGGACTGATATCTTTTAGAATGGACTGGTTGGATCTCCTTGCAGTCCAGGGGACTCTCAAGAGTCTTCTCCAACACCACAGTTCAAAACCATCAATTCTTTGCCTCTCAGCTTTCTTCACAGTCCAACTCTCACATCCATACATGACCACGGGAAAAAACGTAGCCTTTACTAGATGGACCTTTGTTGGCCAAGTATTGTCTCTGCTTTTCAATATGCTATCTAGGTTGGTCATAACTTTTCTTCCAAGGAGAAAGCATATTTTAATTTCATGGCTGCAATCACAATCTGCAGTGATTTTGGAGCCCAAAAAATAAAGTCTGACACTGTTTCCACTGTTTCCCCATCTATTTCCCATGAAGTGATGGGACCGGATGCCATGATCTTTGTTTTCTGAATGTTGAGCTTTAAGCCAACTTTCTCACTCTCCTCTTTCACTCTTATCAAGAGGCTTTTTAGTTCCTCTTCATTTTCTGCCATAAGGGTGGTGTCATCTGCATATCTGAGGTTATTGATATTTCTCCCGGCAATCTTGATTCCAGCTTGTGCTTCTTTCTGTCCAGCATTTCTCATGAGGTACTCTGCATATAAGCTAAATAAGCAGGGTGACAATATGTAGCCTTGACATACTCCTTTTCCTATCTGGAACCAGTCTGTTGTTCCATGTCCAGGTCTAACTGTTGCTTCCTGACCTGCATATAGGTTTCTCAAGAGGCAGGTCAGGTGGTCTGGTATTCTCATCTCTTTCAGAATTTTCCATAGTTTATTGTGATCCACACAGTCAAAAGCTTTGGCATAGTCAATAAAGCAGAAATAGATGTTTTTCTGGAAATTTCTTGCTTTTTCCATGATCCAGTGGATGTTGGTAGTTTGATCTTATCACTTTATCCAATGCTTTTCCTAATGAAATCTCTTATATTCTAACACTTCAAATATCAGATTGAAGTGAAAGTGAAAGTTGCTCAGTCGTGTCTGAGTCTTTGCAACCCCATGGACTGTCCATGGAGTTCTCTAGGCCAGAATACTGGAGTGGATAGCCTCTCCCTTCTCCAGGGCATCTTCCCAACCAGGGATCAAACCCAGGTCTCCTGCATTGCAGGTGGTTTCTTTACCAGCTGAGCCACAAGGGAAGCCCCCAAATACTAGAGTGAGTAGCCCATCCCTTCTCCAGCGGATTAAGCCATTGCTAATTGAGTAACCTTGAGACTCTTGCCTGAAGGAGTGTTATGAACTGCCAGGGAGATGCAGTTTTGCGTATCAGTTTGTAGCAGCTCAACTCTTATTGACCTTTGACTCTTTCTGGTCCTTGAATTAAACATAAAGATAAAACTTATGACTCATCTTGATTTTAAATTTTGGATGCTACTAGGAGCAAATTTTAAGATAAACATTGCATTTTAATTTGCTTATTTTTCTGAAGTGGCTGAATTGAACATTTCAGATTTTAGAACCCATAATTCATTTCTCTGTGTTTCAAACAGAAAAATGAGCGGGGAGGGAAAGTCTTTGTTATTTTAGCTCTCTGTATTATCTAACATGTCCAGTGAGATCATTTTGAAAAGGTTAACTGACTTGGAAATTTACAAGATGTTCTTAGTTTCATGTCCTATTCAGTTCTCCCAGGAGAGGATCTGGAAGCCACTGCCCCTGTTAGCCATCAGTATATCTGACCTGTGGAACCATTCAAGTAAAACAGTACTGAAGGAAAGGGGAAAGAGTAATAAAGGTAAATAATACCTATCTAGAGTTATGGCAAACACAGGAAAAAATATAATGTGATTCCTATATATATGATGTTTTTAGTAAGAAACTATAAATCAGAGAGATGTAAACATTAGAGAACAATACAAAATAATATATAATTAAGAGCTCAGTCATGTGGTGTAAGTTGTCAACACTAGAAAGATTCAGAGAAAGCCGACATTGGGGTGGATTTAGAGGAAGTGAGACAGGCAACAGAACATTCTGAGAGTTTATCATTGAAGGGAAGTTAGAATTCGTTCAGAAACCAAGAAGAGGGAGGGCATGCTGTCTAGATGGAGCAGCACCCAGCAAAGATGAGGAGGTGACAAAGGATTTCCTGCCCAGTAGGAATTGGCTGGATGAAAGTGTGATAGAGAAGATCCATCATATGGGCAGGGAGTTGAAGAAAAGGCTTTCATGGTGATGGAACCATTAACCCCCCAAAATAGTTGTTTGTGTTGGAAACAATTTTTTCCTAACTGCAAATTTTGTAAAATATATCTGAGGCTGGAGGGGGTAAGAACAAGTAATGCAGCAGTCCTGGTGGGCTGTGTCCTGGCTTAGGCCCTCACTGGCTCTGCGATCTTGGGAAGATTCCTTGATTTGTTGAGCTTCGAAATCCCTGTAGCCTGCCCTCTGTCTGCTTATCTTACTGTGCTTCCTATTTTCCAACATACACATTGGAAAAGTTGATTTCTGCCTTGGCCCATAAACTTTTGGGGCCAAAAAACTCCATTCTTTATGTCTTTTATCTAGGTTAAACTTTTTAATTAAAAAAAGAATCCTCCCTATTTATCACATGTTGATGAATCCTAGAGGCCTTTGCAGGTTATATGAGCTCCCTCTTTGCTGGACTCTTGTTTTGAGTCTGTAGCATATCCCATTCAATCCCTGCTCATAAAGTCTCTCATATTATGTATGTACTTCCCTAGTGGCTCAGTGGATAAAAGAATCTGCCTGCAATGCAGGAGACCTGGGTTCGATCCCTGGGTTGGGAAGTACCCTGGAGAAGGAAATGGCAACCCACCCCAGTACTCTTGCCTGGAGAATTCCATGGACAGAGGAGCTTAGTGGGCTGCAGTCATGGGATCACAAAGAGTTGGACACGATTGTGCGACTAACTTTCTTTCTTCTTTTTTTCTATTATGTGATACAGGTGTGTGTGTGTGTGTGTGTCTCACACGGGGTTACATGGTTTTTATAGCTATGACTTTGACATAATACTGGACTCATAAGAGAGGCTCATTCTGCATGTGTCAGTTAATAGGTTAATATTCTGAATTCTGGGTTACTTACTTTGACATTCTTAAGGATTGTTTGGGAACTAGTCACACAGCTGTGTTTTCCTTCCTAAAACTTTATTAGTAGAACCCTCGAACACTATCTTAACATTTTAATTATATATTAATGTTGACTCTTTATAGAGTGAACTTTAAGAATTGTCACATATTAAAGTAATTGCTATCACATTTCCTAAAATTGTGTTATCTCTATAAATGGCTATTCTTAGGCCTTTATCACTATATTAAAAAAAAAAAGCTTTTGCTACTAAAACTATCATTATGTAGATGATTATGATCATCTTAGAATTGAGATATAAGACATCTTTATGGAAGTTGAGTGGAATAATACATATTCCTCTTTTAATGTATATTTTTTAAAGATCTACAATATTTTTTTGGTTAGTCAGTTCAGTTGCTCAGTTGTGTTGGACACTTTACAACTCCAAGGACTGCAGCACGCCAGGCTTCCCTGTCCATCACCAACTCCCAGAGCTTGCTCAAAGTCATGTCCATCGAATCGGTGATGCCATCCAACCATCTCATCCTCTGCCATCCCCTTCTTCTCTTGCCTTCAATCTTTCCCAGCATCTGAGTCTTTTCCAGAGAGTCAGCTCTTCACATCAGGTGGCCAAAATATTGGAGCTTTAGCTTCAGCATCAGTCATTCCAATGAATATTCAGGACTGATTTCCTTTAGGATTGACTGGTTTGATCTCCTTGCAGTCCAAGAGACTCTCAAGAGTCTTCTCCAACACTATAGTTCAAAAGCATCAATTCTTCGGTGCTCAGCTTTCTTTATGGTCCAACTCTCACATCCATACATGACTACTGGAAAAACTATAGCTTTGACTAGATGAACCTTTGTCCCCAAAGTAATGTCTCTGCTTTTTAATATGCTGTCTAGGTTGGTCATAAATTTTCTTCCAAGGAGCAAGCGTCTTTTAATTTCATGGCAGCACTTACCATCTGCAGTGATTTTGGAGCCAAGAAAATAAAGTCTGTCACTGTTTCCATTGTTTCCCCATATGTTTGCCATGAGGTGATGGGACCAGATGCCATGGTCTTAGTTTTAACCAATTGTTTGACTCTCCTCTTTCACTTTCATCAAGAGGCTGTTTAGTTCTTCTTCACTTTCTGCCATAAGGGTGGTGTCATCTGCATATCTGAGGTTATTGATATTTCTCCCGGCAATTTGATTCCAGCTTGTGCTTCATCCAGTCTGGCATTTCTCATGATGTACTCTGCATGTAAGTTAAATAAACAGGGTGACAATATGTAGCCTTTACGTACTCCTTTTCCTATTTGGAACCAGTCTATTGTTCCATATCCAGTTCTAACTGTTGCTTCTTGACCTGCATACAGATTTCTCAGGAGGCAAGTAAGGTGGTCTCAAATTTCCATTTCGTGAGGAATTTCCACAGTTGGTTGTGATCCACACAGTCAAAGGCTTTGGCGTAGTCAATAAAGCAGAAGTAGATGTTTTTCTGCAATTCTCTTGTTTTTTCTGTGATCCAGTGGATGTTGGCAATTTCATCTCTGGTTCCTCTGTCTTTTTTAAATCCAACTTGAGCATCTGGATGTTCTTGGCTCATGTACTGTTGAAGCCTGCCTTGGAGAATTTTGAGCATTACTTTTCAAGCATGTGAGATGAATGCAATTGTGCAGTAGTTTAAACATTCTTTGGCATTGCCTGTCTTTGGGATTGGAATGAAAACTGATGTTTTCCAGCCCTGTGGCCACTGCTGAGTTTTCCAAATTTGCTGGCATATTGAGTGCAGCACTTTCACAGCATCATCTTTTAGGACTTGAATAGCTCAACTGGAATTCCATCACCTCCACTAGCTTTGTTCATAATGATGCTTCCTAAAGCCCACTTGACTTTGGACTACAGGATGTCTGACTTTAGGTGAGTGATCACACCATCATGGTTATCTGGATCATTAAGATCTTTTTTATATAGTTCTTCTGCCACCTCTTCTCAATATCTTCTGCTTCTGTTAGGTCCATACCATTTCTGTCCTTTATTTTGCCCATCTTTGCATGAAATGTTTCTTTGGTATCTCTAATTTTCTTGAAGAGATCTCTCGTCTTTCTCATTCTGTTGTTTTCCTCTATTTATTTGCATTGATCACTGAGGAAGGTTTTCTTGTCTCTCCTTGCTATTCTTTGGAACTCTGCATTCAGATGGGTATATCTTTCCTTTTCTCCTTTGCCTTTCGCTTCACTTCTTTTCACAGATATTTGTAAGGCCTCCTCAGACAACCACTACTTTTATTTTTGTAAAAGCAGCTAAATTAAAATAATTTGCTAAATAATGATTTGCTAAACTCTTAAGAAACTTATTAGAATAAATATTGAAAATTATACCCAAATTATTAATGTAGTTTTAATGACAAAGCAAATGGATGCATTTTTTTCATGTAGCATTTTTCTCTTCAAATTTTGTCTATATTGGTGTACACCAGCATGCTGGTTGCTGCTGCTGCTAAGTCACTTTAGTCGTGTCCGACTCTGTGCAACCCCGTAGATGGCAGCCCACCAGCTTCCCCCATCCCTTGGATTCTCCAGGCAAGAACACTGGAGTGGGTTGCCATTTCCTTCTCCAATGTATGAAAGTGAAAAGTGAAAGTGAAGTCACTCAGTCGTCTCCAACTCTTAGCGACCCCATGGACTGCAGCCCTGGACCAGGCTCCTCTGTCTATGGGATTTTCCAGGCAAGAGTACTGGAGTGGGGTGCCATTGCCTCACCTCAGTTAACTCTTTGTGACCCCATGGACTGTAGCCCACCAGGCTCCTCTATCCGTGGGATTCTCTAGGCAACAGTACTGGAGTGGGTTGCCCTGCCCTCCTCCCTGGGCCCTTCCAGACCCAGGGTTCAAACCTGTGTCTCTTATGTCTTTTGCATTGACAGGCAGGTTCTTTACCACTAGACTCACCTGGGAAACCCGTATATATTAGTATGTTTTTATAAATGACTCCAGCAAAAATAAACCTCTTTTGTTCAAAAAGATTGTACTGCTTGTATTTTCTTGGGGAAAAAACCCAACCCTTTCACATGCTTCTTCAAATTGTACAAGTTATCCGGCTGAGATAACACAGTAAACCAACCAAAAAAAATATTTAGTTATTTTTTTGAGAAAGTGATCCATGTATATTACTTAGAAAAGTTAATTAAATTATGAATAATTAATGCATGGGCGTGGTTCATAAGTTAAATGGTTCAAAGAGAGATACAATATAAAACAAATTTTGTACTTATTCTTCTTTACCAGTAACTCAATTTTCTGAGTCATCTGAAATCAATTTTATTATATTCCCTCTAGAAAGAAAATCTATATTTACAGATATATAATTATATACATATTCTTGTTTTCATAGTATACAATACAGTTTTTCTTTTTTTAAACAAAGAATTTATATTGGAGATTGTACAGTTTCAGAACCTAGTTGTGGTGGCTATTTTTTAATGCATTTTATATATATATGTCTTGAGCTTGGTGGACTATAGTCCATGGGGTCACAAATAAGTTGGACACGACTGAGCACGCACACACATACACACACTTAAACACACATATGTACCAAGGTGTATTTACCCAGTCTGCATCAATGGGTTGTCTGCAGCCTTAAACAGTCTTTTGTTCTTGCTCAGCTAAAGCTTTGCACTTACAATGCTGAGTACATGTTGGAGCATTTCTGTAGGACTCATTTGTAGATGTCGAGTTGTTAGGACAAAGGAACCATGCTTTTTAAAATTTGGTAGACGTTGACATACTAACAACATAGTTCAGTTCAGTTGCTCAGTCGTGTCCAACTCTTTGCAACCCCATGAATTGCAGCACGCCAGGCCTCCCTGTCCATCAGCAACTCCCGGAGTTCACTCAGACTCATGTCCATCGAGTCGGTGATGCCATCCAGCCATCTCATCCTCTGTCGTCCCCTTCTCCTCCTGCCCCCAATCCCTCCCAGCATCAAAGTCTTTTCCAATGAGTCAACTCTTCGCATGAGGTGGCCAAAGTACTGGAGTTTCAGCTTTAGCATCATTCCTTCCAAAGAAATCCCAGGGCTGATCTCCTTCAGAATGGACTGGTTGGATCTCCTTGCAGTCCAAGAGACTCTCAAGAGTCTTCTCCAACACCACAGTTCAAATGCATCAATTCTTCGGTGCTCAGCCTTCTTCACAGCCCAACTCTCACATCCATACATGACTACTGGAAAAACCATAGCCTTGACTAGACGGACCTTAGTCGGCAAAGTAATGTCTCTGCTTTTGAATATGCAGTCTAGGTTGATCATAGCTTTCCTTCAAAGGAGTAAGCATCTTTTAATTTCATGGGTGCAGTCACCATCTGCAGTGATTTTGGAGCCCCCAAAATAAAGTCTTACACTATTTCCAGTGTTTCCCCATCTATGTGCCATGAAATGATGGGACCGGATGCCATGATCTTTGTTTTCTGAATGTTGAGCTTTAAGCCAGATTTTTCACTCTCCGCTTTCACTTTCATCAAGAGGCTCCTTAGTTCCTCTTCACTTTCTGCCATAAGGGTGGTGTCGTCTACATATCTGAGGTTATTGATATATCTTGTGGCAATCTTGATTCCAGCTTGTGCTTCTTCCAGTCCAGCGTTTCTCATGATGTACTTTGCATAGAAGTTAAATAAGCAGGGTGACAATATACAGCCTTGACATACTCCTTTTCCTATTTGGAACCAGTCTGTTGTTCCATGTCCAGTTCTAACTGTTGCTTCCTGACCTGCATACAGATTTCTCAAGAGGCAGGGCAGGTGGTCTGGTATTCCCATCTCTCTCAGAATTTTCCACAGTTGATTGTGATCCACACAGTCAAAGGCGTTGGCATAGCCAATAAAGCAGAACTATATGTTTTTCTGGAACTCTCTTGCTTTTTCCATGATCCAGTGGATGTTGGCAATTTGATCTCTGGTTCCTCTTCCTTTTCTAAAACCAGCTTGAACATCAGGAATTTCACGGTTCACATATTGCTGAAGCCTGGCTTGGAGAATTTTGAGCATTACTTTACTAGCGTGTGAGATGAGTACAACTGTGTGGTAGTTTGAGCATTCTTTGGTGTTGCCTTTCTTTGGGATTGGAATGACAACTGACCTTTTCCAGTCCTGTGGCCACTGCTGAGTTTTCCAAACTTGCTGGCATATTGAGTGCAGCACTTTCACAGCATCATCTTTCAGGATTGAAATAGCTCCACTGGAATTCCATCACCTCCACTAGCTTTGTTTGTAGTGATGCTTTCTAAGGCCCACTTGACTTCACATTCCAGGATGTCTGGCTCTAGATGAGTGATCACACCATCGTGAATACCCGGGTCATGAAGATCTTTTTGTACAGTTCTTCTGTGTATTCTTGCCACCTCTTCTTAATATCTTCTGCTTCTGTTAGGTCCATACCATTTCTGTCCTTTATCAAGCCCATCTCTGCATGAAATGTTCCCTTGGTATCTCTAATTTTCTTGAAGAGATATCTAGTCTTTCCCATTCTGTTGTTTTCCTCTATTTCTTTGCATTGATTGCTGAAGAAGGCTTTCTTATCTCTTCTTGCTATTTTTTGGAACTCTGCATTCAGATGCTTATGTCTTTCCTTTTCTCCTTTGCTTCTCATTTCTCTTCTTTTCACAGCTATTTGTAAGGCCTCCCCAGACAGCCATTTTTCTTTTTTGCATTTCTTTTCCATGGGGATGGTCTTGATCCCTGTCTCCTGTACAATGTCACAAACCTCATTCCATAGTTCATCAGGCACTCTATCAGATCCAGGCCCTTAAATCTATTTCTCACTTCCACTGTATAATCATAAGGAATTTGATTTAGGTCATACCTGAATGGTCTAGCGGTTTTCCCTTCTTTCTTCAGTCTAAGTCTGAATTTGGCAATAAGGAGTTCATGATCTGAGCCACTGTAAGCTCCTGGTCTTGTTTTTGCTGACTGTATAGAGCTTCTCCATCTTTGGCTGCAGAGAATATAATCAATCTGATTTTGGTGTTGACCATTTGGTGATGTCCATGTGTAGAGTCTTCTCTTGTGTTGTTGGAAGAGGGTGTTTGCTATGACCAGTGCATTTTCTTGGCAAAACTCTATTGGTCTTTGCCCTGCTTCATTCCGCATTCCAAGGCCAAATTTGCCTGTTACTCCAGGTGTTTCTTGACTTCCTACTTTTGCATTCTATTCCCCTATAATGAAAAGGACATCTTTTTTGGGTCTTAGTTCTACAAGGTCTTGTAGGTCTTCATAGATCCGTTCAACTTCAGCTTCTTCAGTGTTACTGGTTGGGGCATAGACTTGGATTACGGTGATATTGAATGGTTTGCCTTGAAAACGAACAAGGATCATTCTGTCGTTTTTGAGATCGCATCCAAGTACTGCATTTCGGACTCTTCTGTTGACCATGATGGCTACTCCATGTCTTCTGAGGGATTCCTGCCCACAGTAGTAGATATAATGGTCATCTGAGTTAAATTCACCCATTCCAGTCCATTTTAGTTTGCTGATTCCTAGAATATCGACGTTCACTCTTTCCATCTCTTGTTTGACCACTTCCAATTTGCCTTGATTCAGGGACCTGACATTCACTAACAACATAAAGTAGCACTAATTTCATACCAGTGAAGAGATTAGGGGCTGTTTATCCCTACCTTTACCAAAAATAATCAGACTTTTTGATTTTTGGAATTTTGTTTAATAAGGTGATACATAAGAAAATACCAGGTATCTTATCGTTTTATTTAGAATTTCTTTTTTTATGCGTGAAGTTCAGTATCTTTTAAAATGTTGACAGCCATTTCTGTTATACTGTGAATCATCTGTTTATATCTTCTGATCATTTTTTTCTGTTGATCTGTTGGTCTTAATAGGAATTCATTATATATTAATGGTTAATGACATATTGCTGTAAATATTTGTTTCTGTTTTTTGCAATGAAGAAATTTATTTTCTCTATGTGTTTGAAATATTTAGTCTTTTCTCTTTGTCTTTTGGATTTTGTGTCATACTTCAGTTCAGTTCAGTGGCTCAGTTGTGTCCGACTGTTTGCCACCTCATGGACTGCAGCACACCAGGCCTCCCTGTCCATCACCAATTCCCGGAGCTTGCTCAAACTCATGTCCATTTAGTTGGTGATGCCATCCAACCATCTCATCCTCTATCATCCCCTTCTCCTCCTGCCTTCAGTCTTTCCCAGCTTCAGGGTCTTTTCCAGTGAATTAGTTCTTCACATCTGTTGGCCAAACTTAGAAAGGCCTTTTCTACCTTAAGATGAAAGATAAAATATTTTTTTTTTCCCTTGTTATTTGCTAATGGTTTATGGTTTTATTTTCTTTTCTACATATATATATATATATATATATATATGTATATATGTATATATGTGTATATATATATATATATATGTAAAGAATAAAATGGCTTTGCAGTTGGCTCAGTGGTCAAGAATCTGCCTGCTGATTTAGGAGCTGTAAGAGAAGTGGGTTCCATTCCTGGGTCAGGAATATTCCCTGGAGAAGGAAATGGCAAACCACTCCAGTATTCATGTCTGAAAAATCCTCTGGACAGAGGAGCCTGGCAGGCTACAGTCCATGGGGTCACAGAATCAGACATGATTGAGCATGAGTAAAGAATGGAAGAGGAATGAAGTAGTTTTTCCTATATGGCTACCCTGTTGATACAGCACTATTTATTGAATAATAAATTTATCCAGTAATCAGTCATTATTTTTGGGAATAGACAGACACAAAGACTGCAATGTATTTGCCCCTATTTCTGGATCCTTTGTTCTGATCCATTGATTATTGTACCTTTAAAATAGACTTCAATATCTGGTGGGTCTACCGTGTCTAGTCATCATTTCTCTTTAAATTTTTTCAGAATATTTTTTGTTCCCCCCCCTCCATGGGAATTTTGGAATCAGCTTGCTTATATAAAAAGTAACTCCCATTTTGTTTTATAAATAGTTGCAATGGTAATAAACATTTATTTAGGGAAAACTGTCATCTTGGTAACAATGAATTTTCCTATCTAATAATATCATAGTATGTTTTCCCACTTTCCAAGGTCTAATGTATCTCTCAGTCACATTTAAAATATTTCTGCATAGAAAGTTTTCATACTTAGACTAAGTTTATTTTTAGATATTTGATATTTTTGATACTGTTTTGAGTGTCTTCTCCTCTAGTGTGTGCCTAGTGGTTTTGCCTGTCATTTGAATTAATTTTGAACTCCATCCTCTTTTGAATTCTCATATTTTTGCAGTATAATAGTTTTCTAGTGAATTCTCTTGGATTTTCCAGGTTTATAATGATCTCTTCTTGAAAAAAATGTACATGTTACTGATCTCTGGTGACTTTGGCCTGAATCGGCTTGAAGCAAGTTTCTTGGCCAGAGGTCAAGGTCGGGCAGAGGTAGGGAGAGCAGTGAGCCACTAGACCACTAGGGACCGTGGTCAGTGGCGAGACCCTGGCCTGTCAGCTGTATAGAAATGGATTTCCACAGAGAGATGGAAAGTAGTGAAACAAAAAAGTGTTTATTAGGAGGAAAAGAGTATGTATACACAGACACATGGGTAGGCTCAGAGAGAGTCATGCCCTTATGACAGTTTGAATCACATTTATGGGGCATTTCTTCTGGGTTTCCTTTGGCCAGTCATCTTGCTTTGCCTGATTCTGAGTCCATATTTGGTGTATCTCAGGGTCCTCCCATATGTGCACATGTATCTCTTAGCCAAGATGGATTCTAGTGATGAGGCCTATGGGTAGTCCACCTCACTTACTATGAGGTGACGCCCCCTTCCTTTTGACCTCCAAGGAGCCCTTCTGTGCATGTGTAGTCAGAGAGACTGACTTATTTCTTTCTGTTCATTATTTGCCTTGGTTAGTAGGTTGAGAACTCTGCTAGTCAGTTGTGGCAATAGTTAACAAGCTAAGATTTATCCTTGATCTAATGAAAATTGTTGTTGTTGTTGAGTAGCTAAGTCATGTGCGACTCTGTGACCCCGTGGACTACAACTCACCAGGCTTCCCAGTCGTTCACCATCTCCTGGAGTTTGTTCAAACTCATGTCCATTGTTTTGATGATGCTATTCAACCATCTCATCCTCTGTCACCCCTTTCTCCTGCCCTTAGTCTTTCCCAGCATCAGGGTCTTTTCCAAATGAGTTGACTGTTTGTATCAGAGAATAAAAATTATTGTACTGCTTTTGACTCTTCTGGAAAGCAATTCATTTCATCTATGTTTTCTTATTTGTTTGCACATAACTGAGAAGTCTGCTTTGATTTGTGTTGCTATTTTTGTGATTTCTTTCTCTTATCTTTATTAATTTACTATTTATATGCAAAGAGCCACCTACTAAAACTGAAAGTTCAAGTTTACTGGAAATAGGCATCTGCTGGGCTGGCTTTTATAGTCATGACTTTATTTATGGCATCTGGAGATTTGTTACTTTCTTACAAGCTCAGCAATGCATTTAAAAGTGTTTAAACTCTCTTATCTAGCATTTCCAGATGTTTTATGGCCCATGGCTTTCAATCTGCTGTTAATGGAAATCCTATGTGTTTTTAAAAGTTACCAATATTTGTTTTTAGGAAGTGCTTTTCTTCAGCTACTCTTATCCCTTTGTCTCTTACTATATTTCTTTCATTCTTTTTCGTTTTTGTTATTATTTCCATTTCATAAATGGTGGATTTTGTTTTGCAAATACAATTTGTTTGCTGAATATACTGGAATTGAAACATAATTAGAGAACCACAGAAAGTACAATGCTTCATTTGCTACCTATTGTTAATGAATTGAAGTTGTCTTTTGAAAGAATTCAGAAGAAATTGGCGATGAGAACACCAGGTTCTAAGACGCCCTCAGCCAAGGCATGTGGGTGCAGAATTTCAAATCATTTAAGTGAAACTCTTAACAACCAGTGTTTTCACAAACCCTAAAATATCTGTGGTCTCCCTCATGGCATTTTTCAGGTAGATCGTTGCATCCTTGAACATGTTGGGTCAACGGCCCACAGGAACAGTGGGTGAGGAGTTCTAATGGATGATCTTTCCAGTCCCTCCTAGTTCTGACACAAATGCTCCCACACACTACCTCTTGGCCTGGCTGTCACCCTGAATATCCCTTTGATGGCATTATTGGTCTGCCTGCCTTGCATTGGGTCTGAATATAATCAGGACTCATTATTCATAAAACCGCCTGAACACTCTTGCTCATTTTGTGGGGCTCCTGGGAAACATTTCTGGAGGTAAGCAGGGATGAAGAGAAACGCTAAAGCATTTCTTTTGTAGGATTTTAAATGCTGAGTTCAGTTTTCAATTTCTCTGCTGTCTAATTTGTTAAATAGAAAATACACAGAAAGGCTCATCTGTAATAGTGTCTATATGACTTTTAAAGTGATGCTTTTCATTTTTTCATAGGTCACTGTCGAATCTTGAATCATTTTGAACCAAGCAGTGGGCTGGGGCCATGCTATTGGAGGGGCAGGATAGGCTGCGAAATCACCATGTTCAAATATGTAACAACTTGACAGTCAATGAAAATGTCTGACCAATAAGCATTCAGTATTGTCTGAGGTTCAGTACTGTCCTATCCATTCTCCCCTGATACATTTCTCACCTGTAGTTCTGAAGATCATGACGCCTGCCTCCACTCTCTTTTCATCCCATACCCAGCCTGCCCTTCTGTCTGGTATGGTAGAGCACATGGCTTCATCCTTCCCTACTGCAACCAATTTTAACCTCACTGCCAATTAATCTTCTCCAGTCATTCATTGGTCTTGTCCTCTCTATCCTCAGAAAACTCCCAAGACTCTTCACTTCTGTTGACTACTGATCACTGCTATTTACTGAGCTTGCACTATACTCCAGTCACTCTGGAAAGCTGTTCCCATGCACTTTCTGGTTTAAATACCACAAAAGCTCCAATGAAGTCTATTTTCCTGCCGCATCTATTCCATAGATGATGAAAATGAAATTTACAGTGTCCTTTGTCCACCCTCATGCAACTTCTGTATAGTGGAGCCAGGAATAAGAATTTGCTTGGCTGGCGAAACATTTTGTCTTGGTTTAAAAAAGCCCTTTACAATCTGCTCCAAATGCAACATAGTGCCTGACATGTAATTGTGACTCAGTAATTATTCGTTGATGAATAAATAAGTGTCTTTATATCTTTACCTCTATACTGTAGCAACAAAGGTCAGTTCATTGTTCTGCCTACCTGTTGTGTCCTCTCAGCTGAGTAACCTTTAAGGCTTAGGTAAGTATGTCACACCCCCCTATCTCATGTCCTTTGGAAAGTCCAATGTTCTCCCCAGAGCTCTTATAAATATCTGGAGGTTCTTATTCATATAGTCAGTTTTGATTCTGGGAGTCATGTATTCCCCTCTTAAGAAAAAAGAGCCTCTTGAAAGAGGAGGCTTAAAACTGGCTTAAAAGCTGGCTTAAAACTCAACATTCAAAAAACGAAGATCACGGCCTCTGGTCCCATCACTCCATGGCAAATAGATGGAGAAACAATGGAAACTGAAAGGCTTTATTTTCTTGGACTCCAAAATCACTGCAGATGCTGACTGCAGCCATGAAATTAAAAGACGCTTGCTCCTTGAAAGAAAAGCTATGACCAACCTAGAGAGTGTATTAAAAGACAGAGACATTGCTTTGCTGACAAAGGTCTGTATAGTTAATGCTATGGTTTTTTCTAGTAGTCATGTATGGATGTGAGAGTTGAACCATGAGGAAAGCTGAGTGCCGAAGAATTGATGCTTTTGAACTGTGGTGTTGGAGAAGACTCTTGAGAGTTCCCTGGACTGCAAGGAGATCCAACCAGTCATCCCTAAAGGAAATCAGTCCTGAATATTAATTGGCCACCTGATGTGAAGAGCTGACTCTTTGGAAAAGGGAAAGATTGAAGGCAGGAGGAGAAGAGGATGACAGAGGATGAGATGGCTGGATGGCATCACTGACTCGATGGACATGAGTTTGAGTAAGCTCCGGGAGTTGATGATGGACAGGGAGGCCTGGCGTGCATGGGGTTGCAAAGAGTTGGACACAACAGAGTGACTGAACTGAACTGAAGATTAGTTGTATTTTAAGTTTATATTGTTATTTACTACTATTGTTAGTTTCTCATTTTATAAAGCACTCCATTAGTTGGTAGCATCTTCAGTGAAATGTATAATCTATATTTCCCTGAATCACTATCATAGTGCCTTGGTCATATTCATGATTACTTGACTAGTGCTGGTTTTACCCTCTGGCCTCTGGCTCCATGATGGCAAGAATCTTTTCTATTTTTGCTAAATATTGAATCCTTAGGGCTGAATGCAGGAAGACTCTATAACAAGTGCTCAAAAAAGTTAATATTCATATTCATTTTGCATTCTAAGGTACTAGAAAAATGTACTGACTTTTGAAACAGACTTTGCTTTTGCCCCTTAATAACAGCGTGATCTTACACAAATTAATTAACCTTTCTGAACTCAGCTTCCTCATTTGTAAAATGAAATAATAATTGCTACCCACACAGGGTTGTTGTGAATGCTTTGCTCTTAGGGTGAGCATAATAAATGGCTTGGTTGAAATGAAAGTGGAATACAGATGAACTGTTACTGAGATTTATGTCGTGATTCAGAAAGTTCATTACAGAATAACATAAAAGTGCATTCCTTCTTGAAAAGTCCTAGAACACCATAAATCAAAGAATCATGGGACACATCCTAGGACTCTAAAATATCATCTATACAGCTTTTTGCCTTACTGCTCTCTAATTCAGCATTTCCCAATGGGCTGGCCAAATATGATCGATGTTTAAGATGTTTATAGACGTTCTGTGCAAAAAAAGTTTTGTAGCAAAAACAAAATTTACAAGCACTAGATGAAAAATACTCAAGTGTTCTCTACTGCAGGTCTTCTCATACCTTTTGATATGCCTTGAATATGGTGTAACTTGTAGCATTTTCTTCTCTTACGGTTATTATTTGCTTACATCCTGTAGGATTGATTACTAAGTGTGTTTCTAAGACTATCCTTGAGAAAAATTTAGGTTGATTAGGTTCTAGTTTTGTGTCAAAGTGCTGTAATCTATTCCAATGAACAGAATGTTCTTTAAAACAGGGATTAGAATACATTTATGAATAAGTGAGATAGGTATTACTAGAAATCAGTGCTTTGTGATAATGACAGTTACTAAAATAATAATTGACTAACCAGTGTGATGCTTGGATAATGAAGCAAATAAAGTCAGATTTAAAAATTTTCCTATTTTCCCTGCGACCTCAAGCCTCAAACCACCGTTTATCCCACCAAGTGTGGAAGTTTTAATTGGTATGCTGGAGAGAAACTGACAACTTGTTTTCATTCTAAATGCATGCCTCTTGGGCGAAAAATTTAAGCATAACAGGATCCTTTAGGTGGAACTAGATATAAATAAATCAGACTATATCATCCTTCATTGCATAGCTGAGAGATTTTATTTTTTACTCTTTACAGAGGTCAGAAAATGACAAAACTCCTATTCATTAGAGATCATATGTTGCAAGTTGAGGCCTGGTTGCCATTTTTAAAGTTTTGAGATTCTTTTTTGAATCTGAGAAATTGCTTCTATTTTTACATTGTGTTATGGCTGTGATTATCTTCTATTGGAAGCATTTTTAAGGTTTTTTTTGGGGGGGGTAGATACTGTCCTAAATAAACATCCTTTATTATTGAAGTTTACTTTTTAATGACCTCCAAGAGCTGATGTTGAAAAGTTGAGCTGTCCCCCAAATGGCTTGCTTGGATTCTTCATGTGATAGTCTGAGATAGTGGGAACAGTGTTCTGCTAATAATATCCTTTTTTTCCCCTTATATTTTTTCTTTCACTTTCTTTTTAAGCAAAAATATCTCAACTTTGCAATGGACTTTTCTCTCCTTAGGCAGAAACCAGCCATTAAGTTTTTTCTTTTATGAACTAGGCCTTTGGAGAGCAAGAACTGAGGATTTTCTGATACTGTTCACACAGTTTTCAATTATGTATGTACTTTAGAAAGGCAATATTCTATATCATAGGAAGATCTACAAGATATTTTTTCAATTTTCACATTAACTTACCAAGTAGGCAATTCAAAGGAAAAATTTTGTTCTCAAGACCTAATTTTTCTATCCAGAGGGCTTACTATTTATCAGACTATAAAATAATGATCCAGTCATCACAGCAATTTTATAGATGGAAAAGCAGAAGAGCCAGGATGTCACCCAGGCCACAGCTCTTGAAGCCTGGCTCCTCTTCAGCTCCTTCTAATTGACCAAGCCAGGTGTTCCAACAGAGTCCAGGAGGATTATTGGGGAATAGAAGCTATACCTCACACTCCATCCCCCACCAATCTACTCTCTCCTTACCCCTTTTCTTGACACTCAACTCCTGCTTCTAAAGCGGGAGTATACCTCTATTGCTGTGCTTGGTTGCTCAGTCGTGTCCGACTCTCTGTAACCTTATGGTCTCCAGCCCACCAGGCCCCTCTGGGGATTCTCCAGGCAAGAATACTGGAGTGGGTTGCCATGCCCTCCTCCAGGGGATCTTCCCAACAGGGATCAAACCCAGGTCTCCTGTGTTGCAGGCGGATTCTTTACCATCTGAGCCACCAGGGAAGCCCATACCTCTGTTAGTATAGCAAATAAATACCTGAGTAGTGAGTAGAGGTAAAATGCGGAATTGAGGATGGGGCAGAAAAGTGATGCCTGTCTGTATTCCTTACCAGCTCAGCCAGCCGTAAATCCCTGGTTAATGGTGTAAACCCAGAGTAGCAAATGGCTCTGCCTCCCAGGGGAGCTTTGCCAGTGACCTAGGAGGAGGGACTGAATAAGAAGTAAAAACTGAATAAAAAAAGTAAAGTAAAACTTGTACCATTAAGCATTTCTTTAAGAAATTGAGTGAATATCCAGAGTTGGTGAGAGGTTGCAGTGCAAGTGAATTTTCTCTATGTGACCCCAGTCATAATGAGTAGTGGGAGGATTATGGCTGGGGCCATTATTTTTGCACCCTGGGAACCTTTTGAGAATAGGAGTAGTGAGGGAAGGGTGGTGGCATTCATGCCATTTGTATGCCTGTGAGAGAGGCCCCAGGTGGCCTTTGACCTGGACCTGATACTAGGTGAGTGAGAGAAGTCACTCAGTCATGTTGAACCCTTTCCGACCCCATGGACTGTAGCCTACCAGGCTCCTCTGTCCATGGGATTTTCCAGGCAATAGTCCTGGAGTGGATTGCCATTTCCTTCTCCAGGGGATCTTCCCAACCCAAGGATCGAACCCGGATCTCCTGCATTGTAGACAGATGCTTTACTGTCTGAGCCACATTCTCCTAATGTGAAGTCAAGTGGATCTTAGAAAGCATCACTACGAACAAAGCTAGTGGAGGTGATGGAATTCCAGTTGAGCTATTTCAAATCCTGAAAGATGATGCTGTGAAAGTGCTGCACTCAATATGCCAGGACTGGAAAAGATCAGTTTTCATTCCAATCACAAAGAAAGGCAATGCCAAAAAATGCTCAAACTACCGCATAATTGCACTCATCTCACACACTAGTAAAGTAATGCTCAAAATTCTCCAAGCCAGGCTTCAGCAGTACGTGAACCGTGAACTTCCAGATGTTCAAGCTGGTTTTAGAAAAGGCAGAGGAACCAGAGATCAAATTGCCAACATCTGCTGGATCATGGAAAAAGCGAGAGAGTTCCAGAAAAACATCTATTTCTGCTTTATTGACTATGCCAAAGCCACTGACTGTGTGGATCACAAGAAACTGTGGAAAATTCTGAAAGAGATGGGAATACCAGACCACCTGACCTGCCTCTTGAGAAACCTATATCAGGTCAGGAAGCAAAGTTAGAACTGGACATGGAACAACAGACTGGTTCCAAATAGGAAAAGGAGTATGTCAAGGCTGTATATTGTCACCCTGCTTATTTAACCTCTATGCAGAGTACATCGTGAGAAACGCTGGACTGGAAGAAGCACAAGCTGGAATAAGATTGCTGGGAGAAATATCAATAACCTCAGATATGCAGATGACACCACCCTTATGGCAGAAAGTGAAGAGGAACTCAAAAGCCTCTTGATGAAAGTGAAAGTGGAGAGTGAAAATGTTGGCTTAAAGCTCAACATTCAGAAAACAAAGATCATGGCATCTGGTCCCATCACTTCATGGGAAATAGATGGAGGAACAGTGGAAACAGTGTCAGACTTTATTTTTTTGGGCTCCAGAATCACTGCAGATTGTGATTGCAGCTATGAAATTAAAAGACGCTTACTCCTTTGAAGAAAAGTTATGACCAACCTAGACAGCATATTCAAAAGCAGAGACATTACTTTGCCAGCAAAGGTCCGTCTAGTCAAGGCTATGATTTTTCCATTGGTTATGTATGGATGAGACAGTTGGACTGTGAAGAAAGCTGAGTGCTGAAGAATTGATACTTTTGAACTGTTGTGTTGGCAAAAACTTGAGAGTCCCTTGGACTGCAAGGAGATCCAACCAGTCCATTCTAAAGGAGATCAGCCCTGGGTGTTCTTTGGAAGGAATGATGCTAAAGCTGAAACTCCAGTACTTTGGCCACCTCACCCAAAGAGTTGACTCATTGGAAAAGACTCTGATGCTGGGAGGGATTCGGGGCAGGAGGAGAAGGGGACGACAGAGGATGAGATGGCTGGATGGCATCACTGACTCGATAGATGTGAGTCTGAGTGAACTGCGGGAGTTGGTGATGGACAGGGAGGCCTGGTGTGCTGCAGTTCATGGGGTCGCAAAGAGTTGGACACGACTGAGCAACTGAACTGAACTGCATTGAACTGACACTAGGTATCAGTGAACTTAGAAGTGGCTCTTGTTGACTCTAATGTTGATCTTTTTGTACCCTCTGATCATTTTATTTTGGAGAGATATGGGTCACAAAGACCGATGTTCATGAATCTGAGAGAAATTTAGGATAGTTAAAAATTCATACTCTCAGTATGCCTGTGTTGTACTTATGGGCTCTTTGATCTAATAAGTCTTCTTTTATTTAGGAATGAAAGAACAAGAGTCTGTTTATTTTCATATTCTTATTTCTGTTTTCAACATATGTCATATTTTCATTTTCTTATGTTTTATACTCACTCCACTTTGACAGTTTTAAACTTTCCTATGAAAGAGCCATAATATTTGATTTGAACATATAGTTAAGTGGCTCAAAATCTGCATCATTTCTGAACCAGAAATTTCTTTTTTTAAATTTTTTTGGCTGAAATTCTCTAGTATACCATATTATCTCCTGAAACCCTAAACTAGAGGAGAAAATGTTCTCTCTCTACCAGGAAATGAATTAACCATCATAATATTTTTAAAAAGATTTAATAGAGTACCTGGTGGACATGTGAAAAATAATTCCCTTTCACTACTGAGAATTATGCCTGGCCAGAGTACACCAAGTTACCATGAAATGGATTCTTATAAACTTGATTTCTTAATCTATCAATATCTATACAAAACATGCAAATTATTCTGGTTCAGTTATTGACATTTGCTAATAAATAAAAGATATATGTGTATATTTTAACATATGTCCATGTTTTCAGGTTTCAACAGGAGAGAGTTAGTTATGCAAATAAATCTAGGTTAACAAAACTGGACTTGGATGAATAATTACAATAATTTGCATTTTTGATTTTCTAATCAAGAGCATTTCCTCAATTAAAACTTATTTAGGTCACTGACTTTCTTAGTTTATATTTCACAGCAGAGATGAATTTTTTCAAATGTCACTCTCTAGTCATCTTTTAAAAAGTCCATATGAATCTTTCAGTTCAGTTCAGTTAAGTCACTCAGTCCGACTCTTTGCGACCCCGTGAATCGCAGCATGCCAGGCGTCCCTGTCTATCACCAACTCCCGGAGTTCACCCAAACTCATGTGCATCGAATCGGTGATGCCATCCAGCCATCTCATCCTCTGTCATCCCTTTCTCCTCCTGCCTCCAATCCTTCCCAGCATCAGAGTCTTTTCCAATGAGTCAACTCTTCGCATGAGGTGGCCAAAGTGTTGGAGTTTCAGCCTCAGCATCAGTTCTTTCAATGAACACCAGGACTGATTTCCTTTAAGATGGTCTGGTTGGATCTCTTTGCAGTCCAAGGGACTCTCAAGAGTCTTCTCCAATAGCACAGTTCAAAAGCATCAATTCTTCAGCCCTCAGCTTTCTTCACAGTCCAACTCTCCTCTACAAATACGATTTGCTTCCTTCATGTTGGTCTCCCTCCTTTTTCTTAGCCCTGCTATGCTCATGTTTACCCTGAGTTTTAAAGAAATACATTTATATAATCTGGAAGGCCTTTTCCAGTCCTGTTTTACCATATTCTGTAAGACCTCATTCAGGATATCTACACACATTGATTTATTTCCTTCTCTAAATCCTTCCAAATTTGTGCTACCTAATCAGAATCTAAATATATATATACTGCCTTGTTCTTCAGATGTTTCTGCCGTGTGCTTTTACACAAGTGGTAATGGATGTTAGTTTTGTTCATGAATTATTTCATTGTACATCCTTATTCAATTATAAACCTCCACCGAGAAACTCTCTCAGTGTAATTATTTTGTGTTCCTTCATACCTAAAGAAGGGCTCGTATCTGTGAGAGGTGTTTAATAATTTCTTGGGTTGGTTGCAATTTTATGTTTTCCCGGAATAGCTTTTAATTCATCTATGGGCAGGTCAATTCATAGGCTAATTTAGGTAATTTAATAAGCTTCCAGTGTTAAAAATGTCATTAGCAAGATATTTCTCTCAATTAAATATAAAGACTATATTTTTAAAGAGTTTTTTCCCCAATGTTTTGTACTCAGTCACTGAGTGCTAACTGAATGTAAGGCATCCTTCTTATGTGCCCAAGTGGATAGAGTGTGTATAGTGCTTATTTTTTTAATCATATTTAAAATTCATCCTAAGGGGTTAGTTATGATACAGGATATAGTGTTTATTTTTTAAATCATATTTTAAATTCAGCCTAGGGGGTTAGTTAAGATATAGGATGTATGATAGGATACAAAAAATACTGCAATTCTCTAAACATTTCCTATTGTATGTTTTTTGAAAAAGTATAATTACATAGTGTAGGAAACATGGAAAAGCAGAGCAAGATAAGAATCCCCCGTAACATGATTGGTTTCTTCATTGTTAATGCCACGTATATTTTGGTCTTTTCAGTACTTTTTCTAGATCAGGAATGAATCTAGAACTTTTATGAGATCCAAACTTTTACATTTTGGAGGACTTTTAAAAAAAGGAACACACAAACATAAATACAAATTTGAGTTCAAAAATGAATATTTATATAGAAAGGTAAAGGAAATCACAGAAATCATGAATTTTATAAACTTGAAAATGACCACACATGTCACACAATCCAGAAAAATAACAAATTACTGTTTAATATTTTGTTTGATTATCCTCCCCCCTGCCACATTTTGGGTTGAGCAATCATTTATTGCTTCTTCATAAGACAACAATTTTGAAATAACATATTCTATAGAAATGGGCTTCCCAGATGGCTCGGTGGGAAAGAATCCTCCTGCCAAGCAGTAGATGAGGGTTTGATCCCTGGGTCAGAAAGATCCCCTGGGGAAGGAAATGGTAACCCACTCTGTTATTCTTGCCTAGAGAATCGTGTGGAGAGAGGAGCCTGGCAGGCTGCAGTCCATGAAGTTGCACAGAATTAGACATGACTTAGTGATTAAACAACAAGAACAACATTCTGTATCAAATCTAGAAAGGTGTTTCCGTCTAGGCAGTGACTAGGCAGTGACTCATTCAGATCCTTCTTTTAGGCGACAAAAATAGGATCTGAATGCTGTAGAAGATTCTCTGAGGTGTGTGTTTGCAGACCTGGTAGATATGGAGGTAGGTCTGCTAGTCTGCAGGCTCATGAATTCCCAGATGATCCCTGGGGTATAGACAGTGACCTCCAATCTAGGGCAGTGACTGAAGCTGTTCCTTTCCTCTTGAGCAAAGATATGCCTGACTTTAGAAGGGCGGGTGCAAAGTGGGGGTTGGAACTGAAGTGTACTGGCTTTGTAAGCAGTCCACCCCTTTTCTTGATACATATTTGAACAAAATAGTATTTGAGTGATGTGATTTTTTTTTCATATAACAATCTATTGTGACTTTTTTGCATGCTAATAAATATTTTTCTAGAACATATTTAATATATGCTTGGTAGCCACCATGTAACAAAATGTACTGTCATTTTCTTAGCCAGTCTTTTATTGCTAGATATTTAGGTTTTTCCTAATTTTTAATATGATTAACAATGTTGCATCTGACATTATTATGCACATATATGATGCCATCTTTCAGAGTAATTTTTTTCTTAGGATAAATTTCTAGAAGTTGCAGGTTTTGGACAAAAGTATGCAGTTTTTTTTTTTTTTAAGGCTTTCAAATGTATATTAAGGCTTAATACATTGTCAAGATATTCTGTGGAAATACTGTAACAGTATATCCTATCAGTAAGTTTATGAGTGGAGAAGACTATAATTCTTGAATGGAGAGCACTATAAATTAAGACTAATAATTAACTCAGCACCCCAGAGAGAGCCATTAAGGAACTGCTTTTAGAGAGAAATATACCAGGCATGTGTGCCTGACACAGCAGTCTGCATGAACAACTTTGCAAAAGCTTTTTACTGACATAAAAGCCTGTGTTCTATCATTGAGTTTTATTACTTAGTAGTATGATGTATGATCTGATACTGAAAGAAATTTAAGATGGAATCTTGAAGGTTTGGCTATCTTTGGGAAGCTGAGAGAATTTGGTGCAGCAGGAATTTAAGACCCGTTCATATTGAGTGTTTGCAGTGCAGTATTAATGTCTTTTGATTTTGAAGGATGGTAACAATCAGTGTTTCCTAGTCAGGCATGAATGCATTACTGTGGTTTTCTGTCAATAGATTTGATGGTGTGATTATTTTCTACCTATTGTATTTAATATAAAATGAGGGGAAGTGGGGGCATATAGCATAATAAAAATGATAGAATACTCTATTGTTGTTCCACTGTTATTAGTGAAAGCCAGGAACAACAAAGAACAAAAGCTCTGTAACATAGTGCTAAACAAATAAAACGATTATTTTCAAATAATGGCTAGAACCTCGACACATTACACAGGAAGGATTTAATTTATAAAGAATTTAATTGCTTTGGATATTTAAAATCTCTTATGAAGCCTAGAATTTAAAATTCATTAAAGCCTTACTGTCTGGGGAAAATACTTCAGTGTGACATGTTATAAATAAGTCAAAGAAATTTAATCAAAAAATCCGTTTCAGATTCCATGAAAACAAGTAATGATTCCTTCTAACAACTGGCTGATGTGTCTTTTCTAGGAAATGCACAGTAAAAAACTACAGACATAATATCCCAGCCAAATGTAGTTATAAAATTGAACTAGAAGAAAGAGAAATGCCATCTGAGTAAATGGCACATGACACTTGCTGCCTTTGGGCCTGCACAGGACATTGCTGTAAGCAGGCAAACGAGTCTCCGGCCAGTTTCCTTTAGTGAGGCACTGTCTCCATCACTCATACCCACTTCCAACTATAATGTGATTGTGTTTGCTTTCTTGGTGTCCAAGTCATGTGAGGAGCCCAAGTCATTATATATATATGTATATATATAATCAAATTTCTGGGAAGTACAAAAACTCTGGCTGATATGTGTCCCCAGGTCCCAGTTTTCCAGCCTCTCTAGTACAAGCAGTCGTGTTAGAAGGCTAGTTGCTTTCCAGTAAGCACCTTTGTCATATTGGACATAAGTGATTTAACTTTTCTTCACACAGAACGTGTGTCATTTCATGTGTTAGCAGTTGATGCATAATGTGCCGAATTCATCCAATAATCTTATTCAGTCATATTTTGCGAGGGGATACCTACCAGGTGCTTTAGGATCCACAAAGAAAAATATTTAAATTATTTCCATTCTAAAATGAGAAGAGAAGTCCACGAATAATTATAATATGGAATACGATGACTGATGTAAGAGAAGAAATGCGAAATACTCTGAAAAATTCAAAAGAAGAGATTATATGTTTTGGGCGGTAGATTTGCAAGGTATTATGTAGGAGGTGCCGTTGGAGATGCGCCGTAACTGATGGATGGAATTTTAATGGGTAGAGATGTAACAGTGTAGATGGAGAGCACAGGGTAAGCAAAGGCACAGTATCGTAAAAACATGGTGTGTGCTTTGGAGAACAGAAAGTCATAGCATTCTGTAGAGACAGAGAGTTAGTGGGCATAGTGCCAGAAAGCTCATCCATGGTGAGAGGGTATCACTTAATTCAGTAGGTGGCGGAGGTGAGATATGTTGGTAGATGGCTACTAAGAGTAAAATGATCAGAGTCCAGACTTAGAATATTCTGGTTTAAATATCTTGGATTGCTTAGAACAGAGGGATGCTGATGCTATGCTTCTGCATAACTCTTTAGATAATCCCTTGCCTCTCTCTTTTTTGGGGTCGGTTTCGGTTCAATCACTCAGTCGTGTCCAACTCTGTGACCCCATGAATCGCAGCACGCCAGGCCTCCCTGTCCATCACCAACTCCCGGAGTTCACTCAGACTCACGTCCATCAAGTCAGTGATGCCATCCAGCCATCTCATCCTCTGTCGTCCCCTTCTCCTCCTGCCCCCGATCCCTCCCAGCATCAGGGTCTTTTCCAATGAGTCAACTCCTCACATGATTTTTGGGGTCAGGATGATTCTAGTCTTGCCCATTTTTTCACTTCAGTATTCCAAATGCCTATTCCAGTGCCTGGCACAGAGTAGGTTAATTAATTAACTCTTCCCCTAGACTTGACTATACCAGGGGGATTTTACAAAAGATAATCTGGCCTCTGGCCATACTCTTTTTCTTGTCCTCCAGGCAGTAGCTGCCAGTTTATTCTTTTGGCTCATCAGAAATAATCACCAGTGCCATACCATAATTTCCCTCATTTTTACCCATTATTAGAAGATGTCTGAAACTGTCAGCTTCCAACTAATGAAACCATTGTTAGGTTCCATAGATTTGCTTCTATTTCAGAGCATTTACTGTATCTTGCATGGTAGCACTCCAACTTTTCAACTTTTGGATCCTTTTGGACACTGTGAACAAGTCTCTAATGACTGATTGTCTAATATCTGTGCATGTAAATGATGATGAATATGATCATACCAGTGAATCCCATGGCCCCTAGCCTTTTCCTTCACTATAAAGTGATTTGACTGTTCTGAAGTAGTGTTGTTTGGTATACTCTTACCATGAGACTTGAAAAGAGCTGGCACAGCAGCAGGGCTAGGCCAACTGGGGTAAGAGGTATATGCAACATGCTTGGGCAACCTGTGTCTTTAGGACTTGCTGGAGCCCAACTATACAAAATACACAGCGACCTGTGTATTTTTTTTTTTCTTGAAGGTGGATATGCCAGAATTTATGCCATCCAGATCACATACAGCTCAGATGCCATGGTCATTCATATCTTGCTATAAATTATACACCCTGAAACTAATTGTAGTTTTGGACAGTGAATTTTAAATCATTATAACTAGACTCAAATACAACTTTATTAATTAAAATAGGAACCATTACAATCAGCATATTTTTACCAACAAGAAATAAGTTTGTTTATTCTTGCAGCATAAAAATCTGTGCTTCAGCATTCAGTGAACTCTTGGAAAGCATTTTCTGCCTCCTTCTGGTTGTGGAAGCATTTTCTCAGCAAAAAGTTGTTGAGATGCTTGAAGAAGTTGTAGTTGCTTGGCAAGAGGTCAGGTGAATATGGTGGAAGAGGCAAAACTTCGTAGCCCAAATGTTTCAGCTTTTGAAGTGTGATTATGCGAAGTGTGGTCAAGCATTGTTGTGGAGAAAAATTGGGCTCTTTCTGTTGACCAGTGTCAACTATAAGTGTCACAGTTTTCAGTGCATCTCATTGATTTGCTGAGCACACTTCTTAGATGTAATGATTTCACTGGGATTCAGAAAGATGTAGCGGATCATACGGGCAGCAGACTGCCAGACAGTGACTGTGACCCTTTTTTGGTGCAAGTTTGACTTTGGGAGGTGCTTTGGAGCTTCTTCTTGGTCCAGCCAGTTAGCTGGTTGTCTCTGGTTGTCATATAAAATCTACTTTTCATTGCACGACACAATCCAGTCAAGAAATGGTTCATTGTTGCTGCATAGAATAAGAGAAGATGACACTTCAAAATGATAATTTTGATTTGGGGTCAAATCACAAGGCACCCACTTATCAAGGTTTTTCACCTTTGCAATTTGCTTCAAATGCTGAATGACCATAGAATGGTCAATGTTGAGTTCTTCGACAGCTTTTCATGTAGTTGTAAGAGGATCAGCTTCTTGATGATTGCTCTCAGTTGGTTGTTGTCAACTTCCAGAGGCTGGCTGCTACATTCCTCATCTTCAAGGCTCTCATTCCCTTTGCAAAAATTCTTGAACCACCACTGCCCTGTATGTTTGTTAGCAGTTCCTGGGCCAAATATGTTGTTGATGTTGCAAGTGGTCTCCACTGCTTTATGACCCTTTTTGAACTCAAATAAGAAAATCGCAGATAAGGTATACAGATGACAACACTCTTATGGCAAAAAGCGAAGAGGAACTAAAGAGCCTCTTGATGAAGATGAAAGAAGAGAGTGAAAAAGCTGGCTTAAAACTCAACATTGAAAAAACGAAGATCATGGCATCCAGTCTCCCATCACTTCATGACAAATAGATGGGGAAACAATGGAAACAGCGACAGACTTTATTTTCTTGGGCTCTAAAATCACTGCAGATGGTGACTGCAGCCATGAAAATTAAAAAAAAAAATGCTTGCTCTTTCGAAGAAAAGCTATGACAAACCTAGACAGCATATTAAAAAACAGAGACATCTCTTTGCCAGCAAAGGTCCATCTAGTCAAAGCTATGTTTTTTCCAGTAGTAATATATGGATGAGAGAGTTGGACCATAAAGAAGGCTGAGTGCCAAAGAATTGATGCTTTTGAACTGTGGTGTTGGAGAAGACTCTTGAGAGTCCCTTAGACTGCAAGGAGATCCAACTAGTCCATCCTAAAGGAGATCAGTCCTGGGTGTTCATTGGAAGGACTGATGTTGAAGCTGAAGCTCCAATACTTTGGCCACCTGTTGCGAAGAGCTGACTCATTGGAAAAGACCCTGATGCTGGGAAAGATTGAGGGCAGGAAAAGAAGGGGATGACAGAGGATGAGATGGCTGGATGGCATCACTGACTTAATGGACATGGATTTGAGCAAACTCCAGGAGATGGTGATGGACAGGGAGGCCTGGCATGCTGCAGTCCGTGGGGTCTCAGAGAGTCGGACACGACTAAATGACTGAACAACAAGAACAAATTAATTTGCTCATTTGCTTTTTGTCTAATATCATTTCCGTAGCCTAAAATTATAAAATACACAACAAGTAATGTCATTCACAAAGAAATATAAAGCAAGAAGTGCACATTAAAATGATGTATAACTTAAGCACTTTTATTTAAGTGTATTTAATATCAAAGGGCAAAGTTCAACAATATGAAACCGCAATTATTTTTACGCCAACCTAATAGCAAGGCAGTAGCTTCTAAAAGGGGCCTTCTATCAGTGGGTCAAGGGAACTTTTTTTGTTTGTTTATTTAATATTGGACTTACAAGGACATATTTGTATGTTGAAAAGGAAAATCCACTTGCCTTGCTTTGTGAGTGTAGCTGGATTCAAGTGCAGCCTGCCCATTATTGGCTTCCCTTTTCCTACTCCACATGTCCCCAAAGAGGGGAAGAGGATAGATTTCACTGTTTTTAGTACCGATAAAGATTGAGTATTATGTAGTTATCACTGAAAACAAAATCCCATTGTCATCTGATTAATAGTCACCTTGTGAACACTGATTTTAACTATTCTACGTTTAACATTCTGTGTAAAATATAGTTGAAAATCCCTGTATAATAAGAGAACTTTTTCTAGGTAATATGGTCAATCAGTCGTTTCAGTGATGAGTTGTATGGGCCTTTCTATAGTCCCAAGAGGAGCAATATGATTCAGTAATGAGAATACAGACTTTGGTAGCAGTCAGACCTAATTTCAAGTTCTGGTTCTGCCTCTTCCTAATTTTGTATCTATTTTGAAAATAATAAATATGGATCTTAGCCAAATTAAAAAAAAGATAAAGAGGACTTTCCTTTGGAACCCAAGGGGACTCCTCTCTGATTGTCCTAGAGGGGTTTGTTACAGTCTCCATACAACAACTTGATCTGCCTAAAACCCTTTGAGTTTCCTGGCATCTTTGGGTCATAGCGTTGATGGCAAAAGTTCCGACGACTGGCTGATTCTACCGTCTAACCAGCCAGAAAACATTATCTTGTTATTGACCTCACTCAAGGCCAGTGGTTGATAGGTCATTTAGTAAATGTATCAGAGCATCTTCTCCAAGTGTGACTTATTTTGCCTTTCACATGGAAAGAGGCATACGGTATATTGTGCCTCTCCTTCTTATTGGTGGGGTGAAGAATTTTTTTCTTTAGAGGAGATATTCAGTCACTTGAAATGACTGTGTGCTGACTTGTCTTCATTACTGAGTTGTCAAGCCTCTTTATTTCTGTAGGATCTAGCCCCTGCTCTCTAGTACATGCATCTGTTTCTGAGGTATCAAGAGTATACGCCTTAGGCTAGTGAGCCAGTCTAGAGAGCTTTCCAGTTCCTGAAAAGATCTATTTCAGCTATTGGGTTAGAAACTGGGGAAATAACTTCAAAATATGTGGGGTGATTTACTGAGATTGCCTTGTCTGAACTCCATTTATTATTGTCACACCAAACTTCTGTTTATTAGGTTTGGAACATTTTTCATTAAAAAAAAAAATCAAATAGGATCTTAGCTGCCCATATATTTTCTTCTTACGGGCCCCTGGTCGTTGCCAAAGAATTGGACCATTTTGATTGCTTGCTTTACTACAGTGGCACTTGAACAGAGTGACAATCTATGGGTTCACTGTCTGCAGAGCAAAACTGGTGGTCTCACCTGGCCGGGGAATTCAGTGCCTCCTATGGATTGATTTGTTCCCCAAATGTTCAGCTGCACAGGCCGCGGGTCCAGTGCAGCACAGTTAATTGATAGCCCCACCTACTACCGAATGGGGATTCCCAGGTGTCACAATGGTAAAGAACATGCCTGCTAGTTAAGGAGACTCGAGAGACGCAGGTTGGATCCCTGAATTGGAAAGATCCCCTGGAGGAGGAAATGGTAACCCTCTCCAGTATTCTTGTCTGGAGAATCCCATGGACAGAGGAGCCTGGTGCGCTATAGTCCATGGGATTGCAAAGAGCTGGCCATGACTGAGCACAAATGTGTGCACACACTACTGCTGAATGTGGTATCCAGTCCTAACCAACTAGTCAGCCTGACCAGAGTCCAGACAACCACAGAGCTCATCTTGCAGCCTTACTTGGGTAGGGACCAAGCCAGCAGTCTTTTCCAACTATCCTCAGCCTCAGCACAACACCCATCCCTGTCCTCAGAATCTGAATAGCAGACTTGCCCTCAAGTAAACCATAATAGCAAGCAGACCCTACTAGTCTAAGGACATTATCAAAAGACACATCTCGCAATGCAAACTAAACTTACTGGTAAAAAAGTCTCTGCTATAGCAATGTGTGAATTCTGGAGGAGGGACTTGATTATGCAAATGTACAATAAGGAATCAAGGGTCAGAAAAATAAAGTAAAATGACATCACCAAAGAAAAGCAAAATAAAGCTCTACTAACTAACCCTAAAGAAATGGAAATCTATGAATTGTCAAAGAAATTATTTAGAATAATTCTCTTAAGTTTAGTGAACTACAAGGAAACATAAATAAGCTAAACAAAATTAGTAAACAATGAATAAACAAAAATGAGAAATTTGACAAGGAAATAGCAAACATAAAAAAGCTCAGAAATTCTAGAGTTGAAAGATACCATAACTGAACTGAAGAATTCAATAGAGAGTTTCAGAGGTAGACTTGACCATGTAGAGTCAGTAACCTGGAGGATAAGACATTGGAAATACCCAGTCAAAAGGGCAAAAGAAAAGAGAATGAAAAAGAGTGAAGAAAACCTATGGGAATAATGGGACACAATGAAAATAAACATGGAAACAATGAAAATGTGAAATTTCCAGAAGAAGAAAAAGAGAAGGGACAGAAAGAATATTTAAAGCAATAATGACTAAAGGCTTCTGAATCTGAGGCTAGAAAGGAACATCCCAGATGGATGAGGCCAAATAGGTTGAACCTAAATAAGGCTACAAAGGTCAACAAAAGTCTGTCTAGTCAAGGCTGTGGTTTTTCCAGTAGTCATGTATGAATGTGAGAGTTGGACTATAAAGAAAGCTGAGCACCAAAGAACTGATGCTTTTGAGGGGTGGTGTTGGAGAAGACTCTTGAGAGTCCCTTGGACTGCAAGGAGATCCAACCAGTCCATCCTAAAGGAAATCAGTCCTGAATATTCATTGGAAGGACTGATGTTGAAGCTGAAACGCCAATACTTTGGCCACCTGATACAAAGAACTGACTCACTGGAAAAGCCCCTGATGCTGGGAAAGATTGAAGGCAGGAGGAGAAGGGGACGACAGAGGATGAGATGGTTGGATGGTATCACCAACTCAGTGGACATGAGTTTGAGTAAACTCCGAGAGTTGGTGACGGATAGGGAGGCCTGGCATGCTGCGGTTGATGAGGTCGCAAAGAGCCGGATATGACTGAGCGACTGAACTGAACTCGACTGAAATAGGGCTACACTGAAACATGTTATAATTAAACTGTCGAAGGTCAAAGACAAAGAATTTTAAGAGCAGCAGTAGAAAAGAGAGAAGTTTTATACAAGGGAACCACCATTAGATTGTTGGCAGATTTTCAACAGAAACTTCTCAGGCCAGGATGCAACAGGATGACATATTCAAAATATTGAAAGAAAATAGCTGTCAGCCAAGAATTATATACTGGCAAAGCTCTCCTTCAGAACTGACCTTTAGAATGTCTTCTTGAGAAGACTTTCCTAGACAAAAGCTGAAAGCATTCACTGTCACCAGACCTGCCGTACAAGAAATACTAAAGTGAATTCGTTGAGTGGAAGTAAAAGAACACTAATTAACATCATGACAACAGAAAGGTAGTGTAAATCTCGCTGATAATGGTAGTCATGTTAGTTCTGCAATATGGTACTAGTGATGCATAATTCACAAAAAACTCTAAAAGTTAAAAAAAGACATAATAAAATAGTAAAAATAACCATAATTACAATAATGTCATGTTACATAATACAAAAAAAAAAGTAAATTGTAACATCAGTAACCTAGCATATGAGGAGAAAAAGAAAGAGAAATAAAAATGTTAAATTTACAAATGCTGTTCAGGTTAAATTGTTATCAGTTTAAAATATGGTATTATAAGTTTAAGATATTTATGTAAACCTCATGGTAATCACAAGAGAAAATATTGTAGTAATCATTCAAAAGAACACAATTAAGAAGTTAAAGCATACTGATACCAGAAGACATCAAAATAAAAATATACTCATCCCTAAATGTAATATTGTCAGATTTTTAATATGTTTGCAAATAAATTGCTGTTGGGTTAGAAAAATGAAAGAAGTAGTTAAAGAAAGAGAACAACAGATCTGTAAACAACCAAAGAACATTTAACAAAATGGCAATAGTAAGTCTTTTAATTTAACTATAAACATGAACAAATTAAATTCTTCAATTAAAAGACATGGAATGACTAAATGGATAAAATAACAAGATCCAACAGTATGCTGCCTATGAAAGATTCACTTTAGCCTTAAAGATAAAGGAAGACAGAGCATGAAAGGATGGAAAAAGACATTTCAAGCAAATATTCAGTTCAGTTCCCCACTCAGTTGTGTCTGACTCTTTGCAACCTCATGGACTGCAGCCTGCCGGGCTTCCCTGTCCATCACCAACTCCTGGAGCTTGCTCAAATTCATGTCCATCGAGTCGGTGATTCCATCCAACCATCTCATCCTCTGTCGTCCCCTTCTCCTCATGCCTTCAGTCTTTCCCAGCATCAGGGGCTTTTCCAGCAAGTCAGTTCTTCACATCAGGTGGCCAAAGTATTGGATTTTCAGCTTCAGCATCAATCCTTCCAATGAATATTCAGGACTGATTTCCTTTAGGATGGACTGGTTGGATCTCCTTGCAGTCCAAGGGACTCTTAACAAGCAAGTGTTAACAACAACCAAAAAGCAAGGGTATATATCCTTATCAGACACAATAGACTTTAAAATTGGTGAAGAGACAAAAAGGCCATTATATGATGATAAGTGAAGTCAATACATTAAGGCAAATAGAAGGGGAAATGGTAGAAGTGACAGGTTCTATTTTGTTGGGCACCAAAGTCACCGTGGACAGTGATTTCAGTCACAAAATTAAGAGATGCTTGCTCCTTGGAAGGAAAGCAGTGACAAACCTAGATACCATGTTAAGAAGCAGAGACATCACTTTGCTGACAAAGGTCTGTATAATCAAAGAAGGCTGAGTACTGAAAAATGGATGCTTTTGAATTGTGGTGCTGGAGAAGACTCTTGAGAGTCCCTTGGACTGCAAGGAGATCAAAAGAGTAGATCCTAGAGGAAATCAGCCTTGAGTATTCATTGGAAGGATTATTGCTGAAGCTGAAGCTCCAATATTTTGGCCACCTAGTGCAAAGAACTGACTCATTGAAAAAGACCCTCCTGATGCTCGGAAAGATTGAAGGCTTAAGGCGAAGGGAATGGCAGAGGATGAGATGCTTAGACAGCATCACCGAATCAATGGACATGAATATGAACAAACTCCAGGAGGTGGTGGAGGATAGACTGATTAGAACCATACTAGAAAAGGGATTGAGTCAGTAATCAAACGTCACCCAATAAAGAAAAGCCCAGGACTATATGGCTTCACTGTTGATTTTTTACCAAACATTTAATAAAGATATAAAACCAATTCTTTTCAAACTCTTCTAAAAAATCAAAGAGAACAGAACACTTCTACACTCCTTTTACAAGGTCAGCATTATTCTGACACCAAAACCAGAAAAGGAACTTTCTAGGAAAGGGAAGTACAAACCAATATTCCCAAGAAATATAGATGCAAAAATTCTCAATAAAATACTAGCAAATCAATAAATGGGGCTGAGATAATTGAATTTCACATGTTAAAAGAAACTGGACCCATATATTTCACCACTCACAACATTGACTAAAAATGGATTAAATACTTAAGTATAAGATCTATAACCATGAAACTCCTAGAAGAAAACAGGAGGAAAGCTCCCTCAAGCTTCCCAGGTGGCACCAGTGGTAAAGAATCTGTCTGCCAATGCAGAAGACCTAGGAGATGCGGGTTCGATCCCTGGTTCAGAAAGATCCCCTGGAGGAGGAAAATGGCAGCCCATTCCAATATTCTTGCCTGGAGAATCCCATGGATAGAGGGGCCTGATAGGCTACAGTCCATAGCGTTGCAAAGAGTCAGACATGACTGAAGCGACTTAGCACACATGAACACAAAGCTCTTTGACATAAGGTCTTGGTAATAATTTTTGGAAATGATACCTAAAGCATAAGCCAAAATAAAAGTAAAGAAGTGGGGCTACCTCCAATTAAAAAATTTCTGCAGAGAAAAACAAGTCATCAGCAAAGTGAAAAGAGAGCCTATGGAATAAGAAAAAATATTTGCAGACTATACATATGATGAGGGTTTCATGTGCACAATAAAGAACTTTGTACAATTCAGTAAAAAAAAAGCCCAAATAACCCAATTTAAAAAATGTACAAAGAACCTGGATGAACATTTCTACAAAGAAGATACACAGAAAGTCAGCGTGTACATGAAAAGATGCTCAACATCGCTAGTTATTCAGTTCAGTTCAGTTCGGTGGCTCAGTCGTGTCTGACTCTTCGCGACCCCATGAATTGCGGCACACCAGGCCTCCCTGTCCATCACCAACTCCCGGAGTTCACTCAGACTCACGTCCATCGAGTCAGTGATGCCATCCAGCCATCTCATCCTCTGTCGTCCCCTTCTCCTCCTGCCCCCAGTCCCTCCCAGCATCAAAGTCTTTTCCAATGAGTCAACTCTTCTCATGAGGTGGCCAAAGTACTGGAGTTTGAGCTTTAGCATCATTCCTTCCAAAGAAATCCCAGGGTTGATCTCCTTTAGAATGGACTGGTTGGATCTCCTTGCAGTCCAAGGGACTCTCAAGAGTCTTCTCCAACACCACAGTTCAAAAGCATCAATTCTTCGGCACTCAGCTTTCTTCAAGTCCATACATGACCACTGGAAAAACCAAAGCCTTGACTAGACGGACCTTTGTTGACAAAGTAATGTTTCTGCTTTTCAATACGCTATCTAGGTCGGTTATAACTTTTCCTCCAAGGATTAAGCGTCTCTTAATTTCATGGCTGCAATCACCATCTGCAGAGATTTTGGAGCCCAGAAAAATAAAGTCTGACACTGTTTCCACTGTTTCCCCATCTATTTCCCATGAAGTGATGGGACCAGATGCCATGATCTTTGTTTTCTGAATGTTGAGCTTTAAGCCAGCTTTTCCACTCTCCTCTTTCACTTTCATCAAGAGGCTCTTTAGTTCCTCTTCACTTTCTGCCATAAGGGTGGTGTCATCTGCATATCTGAGGTTATTGATATTTCTCCTGGCAGTCTTGATTCCAGCTTGTGCTTTATACAGTCAAAGCGTTTCTCATGATGCACTCTCACATAAGTTAAATAAGCAGGGTGACAATATGCAGCCTTGACGTACTCCTTTTCCTATTTGGAACCAGTCTGTTGTCCCATGTCCAGTTCTAACTGTTGCTTCCTGACCTGCATGCAGGTTTCTCAAGAGGCAGTTCAGGTGGCCTGGTATTCCCGTCTCTTTCAGAATTTTCCACAGTTTATTGTGATCCACACAGTCAAAGGCTTTGGCTTAGTCAATAAAGCAGAAATAGATTTTTTTTTTTTTCTGGAACTCTCTTGCTTTTTCCATGATCCAGTGGATGTTGGCAATTTGATCTCTGGTTCGTCTGCCTTTTCTAAACCAGCTTGAACATCTGGAAGTTCACAGTTCACGTATTACTGAAGCCTGGCTTGGAGAATTTTGAGCATTACTTTACTAGCGTGTGAGATGAGTGCAATTGTGTGGTAGTTTGAGCATTCTTTGGCATTGCCTTTCTTTGGGATTGGAATGCAAACTGACCTTTTGCAGTCCTGTGGCCACTGCTGAGTTTTCCAAATTTGCTGGCAAATTGAGTGTAACACTTTCACAGCATCATCTTTTAGGATTTGAAACAGATCAACTGGAATTCCATCACCTCCACTAGCTTTTTATGTAGTGATGCTTCTTAAGGCCCACTTGACTTCACATTCCAGGATGTCTGGCTCTAGATGCGTGGTCACACCACTGTGATTATCTTGGTCATGAAGGTCTTTTTCATACAGTTCTTCTGTGTATTCTTGCCACCTCTTCTTAATATCTTCTGCTTCTGTTAGGTCCAGACCATTTCTGTCCTTTATCAAGCCCATCTTTGCATGAAATGTTCCCTTGGTATCTCTAATTCTCTTGAAGTGATCTCTAGTCTTTCCCATTCTGTTGTTTTCCTCTATTTCTTTGCACTGACCGCTGAGGAAGGCTTTCTTATCTCTTCTTGCTATTCTTTGGAACTCTGCATTCACATGCTTATATCTTTCCTTTTCTCCTTTGCTTTTCACTTCTTTTCACAGCTATTTGTAAGGTCTCCTCAGACCGCCATTTTGCTTTTTTGTATTTCTTTTCAATGGGGATGGTCTTGATTCCTGTCTCTGTACAATGTTATGAACCTCCGTCCATAGTTCATCAGGCAGTCTCTCTATCAGATCTAATCCCTTAAATCTATTCCTCACTTCCACTGTATAATCATAAGGGATTTGATGTAGGACATACCTGAATGGTCTAGTGGTTTTCCCTATTTTCTTCAATTTAAGTTTGAATTTGGTGATAAGGAGCTCATGATTTGAGCCACAGTCAGCTCCTGGTCTTGTTTTTGCTGACTGTATAGAGCTTCTCCATCTTTAGCTGCAAAGAATATAATCAATCTGATTTCGGTATTGACCATCTGGTGATGTCCATGTGTAGAGTCTTCTCTTGTGTTGTTGGAAGGTGTTTGCTACAACCAGTGCATTCTCTTGGCAAAACTCTATTAGCCTTTATCCTGCTTCATTCCATATTCCAAGCCCAAATTTGCCTGTTACTCCAGGTGTTTCTTGACTTCCTACTTTTGCATTCCAGTCCCCTATAATGAAAAGGACATCTTTTTTGGGTGTTAGTTCTAAAAGGTCTTATAGGTCTTCATAGAACCGTTCAACTTCAGCTTCTTCAGCGTTACTGATTGGGACGTAGGCTTGGGTTACTGTGATATTGAATGGTTTGCCTTGGAAATGAGCAGAGATCATTCTGTCGTTTGATTGCATCCAGGTACTGCATTTCGGACTCTTTTGTTGACCATGATGGCTACTCTATTTCTTCTAAGGGGTTCTTGCACACAGTAGTAGATATAATGTTCATCTGAATTAAATTCACCCATTCCAGTCCATTTTAGTTTGCTGATTCCTAGAATGTCGACGTTCACTCTTGCCATTTCCTATTTGACCACTTTCATTTTGTCTTGATTCATGGACCTAACATTCCAGGTTCCTATGCAATATTGCTCTTCACAGCATCAGACCTTGCTTCTGTCACCAGTCACATCCACAACTGGGTATTGTTTTTGCTTTGGCTCCATCCCTTCATTCTTTCTGGAGTGCTTTCTCCACTGATCTCCAGTAGCATATTGGGCACCTACTGACCTGTAGTGTTCCTCTTTCAGTGTCCTATCATTTTGCCTTTTCATACTGTTCATGGGGTTCTCCAGGCAAGAATACTGAAGTGGTTTGCCATTCCCTTCTCCAGTGGACCACATTCTGTCAGACCTCTCCACTATGACCTGCCCGTCTTGGGTGGCCCCAGATGGTATGGCTTAGTTTCATTGAGTTAGACAAGACTGTTGTCCGTGTGATCAGATTGACTAGTTTTCTGTGATTATGGTTTCAGTGTGTCTGCCCTCTTATTCCCTCTCGCAATACCTACCATCTTACTTGGGTTTCTCTTACCTTGGACGTGGGGTATCTCTTCATGGCTGCTCCAGCAAAGCACAGCCGCTGCTCCTTACCTTGGATGAGGGGTGTCTCCTCATAGCCGACCCACCTACCTTGATCGTGGAGTAGCTCCTCTCGGCCCTCCTGCACCCACGCAACCACCGCTTCTTGGACGTGGGGAATAAACCATTAAATAAACCATTAAACCAAAGAAATCGTACCATTTTCAATAACATTTACTTCAATGAATACCTTGCAGACATTTTGCTACGTGAAGTAAGTCAGACAGAAAAAAGCATCTGAAATAAAACTAAACTAAACTCATGGAAAAGTAGATCAGGCTCATATTTGCTAGAGGGAAAGTGGAGAGGGCATTAGAGGAAGGTGGTAAAAAGATACAAATTTTCAGTATAAGATAAATAGGTATTATGAATGTAGTGTACAACATGAAGAAGAGTAAATCCTGAGTTCTCACAAGGAGACTTTTTTTCCCTTTTTTTTCCCTTTGTTGCATCTATATGAGAAGATGTATGTTAGATTAACCTATTGTGGTAATCATTGACAATATATATAAATCAAACTATCATGCTGTATTCCTTAAAGTTACTACAGTGATGTGTATCAATTATTTCTCAATAAAACCAGAAAAGAAATCTTCTGTGAACCAGCCAAGCACACTTTTAGGCCTACTGCCAGCTATTGAGCAAGGACATCAAATCCAGAATTTCTGTTAAGTGTGCTTGTATTGATAAATTTAGCCCCAATATAAAACTACTTTCTTTTTTTCCTTGATGGAATACTTCATAATTCATTCTTGTACATATTCCCCAAGATTTTGCCAAAATCAACAAGCCACATTCTGAAGAGTTTTTGGTGTGTAATTCTTTATTCTTGAATTTGATTTTTTATTGGTCCTTTGGGATCTATTTGGATCTGGCTGTAGTAAGACTGGTGACAATAAGGGGTGTTTTGTGTGTGAGTGCCTGCCTGTTCCCACATATGTATTGGGGGTGGAGCATGATAAGAATTAACTTCATCTTTATAGATAAGTCTGTGAGGTAAGGAAGATATTCTATAAATGTATTCTACATATGAGTATCCAGTTTGAATTTGCAGATTGGTATGTAAACTGCAGCGACATAGAATAATGACTGTTCAGGAAATGTTGCCAAATTGTTGAAGTCTGATTTCCCCAGGGATTCATTATCATAAAATCTCTTTTCCAGACCAAGGAAGATTTCACTGGATCAAAGGGGTTAGATTTGGCTGGTTAGAATTGGTCTCTTTTACTTTCTAAATCAAAATCAAGACCAAATAATTCCACTGAGACCTTGCCTTGAATCTGATAGTCCTTGTGATCAAAGATTCCTTTCTGCTCTCTATAACCTCGCTTTTTCTTTCTTTTTTTCTTGCATCGAATCATCTGATCTTCTCAAGGATTTGATAAACAATCATCTATTGTTTGTCATGGATAATAACATAATAGACTTAAACAAGCACTCAATTTGTCATACTCTTTTGGGCTTACAAGCACGTAATTTTGCAAGTTTGAATCAAAGATGGATTTTAGGAAACTGTTTAAAAGTAGAAACAGAAGCCCTGATCCATCATTTATTATAGTGCTTAATTTTGCACAAAATGATCAAGTGAACTCTGAAAGAGTATAATAAATGACATATTCCTCCAGTAACAAATATTAGCACACAAAACAGGCAGACATGAATCTACTCTATCCAAAATTTTACCCAGTAGAGTTTCTTTTGCCTGAGTATAATTTGTACTCACTTGCCTGGGGATCTGTGGAAATTTGCAGCAGAGCCAAGTTCTTTTGATTCCTGCTGAGATTCTTATGATGCCAAGTCACTTCTCACACCCCTGACCTTGGGTTGATACTGCTTGGGAGAATATTGTTTACTTAAGAAAGAACAAAGGTGCCCCCAGAGTTTAAGTTTTTATATATTATTTCTTAGTTTTTATAAAGACATTGTTAAAACAATTATAAAATACTATGAAAGGAAATAAAACTCTAGTTTCACTTGTAACTCAACTCCCTACCACAGCAGCTATTTTCATTCCCTCTTGTGTCCCTTTCATTTCTGAATGCGGACAAATTTAGGGGGCTTCTTGGGCAGCTTAGCTTTCTCGGGCACTTAGTAAGCTTTCCATGTGTTTGATGCCAATCGATTTCATGTATCAGTAAGTGTATCACAGGTCTTTTCTAGACTTCTGTACTTTTATGCTTTTCTCTCTATATATTTGGCTTTCTGCTTCCCTTTTCTCTCGACTAAATTATTAATCGGAAAATCTTTATTTATTTTCGTGCATCATGTCCAAAGAGGGTCAGCAGTGGGCTCTGCCTAATCTTTCATTTCTCTCTTTTTTAAAAAGCTGTCTGCTCCTATGGAAAATCTTTTCTAAATATCATGCTCCTAGCTGACTATTGCTCTTGGGGACACTAATCCATTCAGAGATTTGAGCAATGAGTGTGATTCTTTTGACTTGTTAGCTAGGATTGATCAAGGCTGAGTTTTAATCAACTTAGTTAAAGCATTCCTAAATTTTTCATTGTAGTTTTTGGGTCTGAGAAGCAGTTGCCTCTTTCTACTCTCTAACTCTCTGAATTCATGGACTCTGTTACCTATCTCCCTTGTCTTCAAACTGGGCCAGTTAGTTTCTGTGGCCAGTTCGTCCCCTCCCTCTTGCAAACCTCGCCAAAGGCAATGACAGCACTGGTTCCCAGTATCAGCAGTTTGCTCCCGCATGGCTTCCTCTGCACCTCTAACTTTAGCACGCTGTGTGTTCTGCTTCCCAAGTTTTCCCAACACAGATTGCCGCCTTACCAGCCTCCATTAGCAGTTTTCCTGCTGTCTGCCAGTTGACCATGAAGCCAGTATCACATAGTTCAGGTTTTCATTAGAGCTACTACAGTACATTCTGCTTTTAGGTTCCAATTTTTATATCTGTCCATACAGGTTCAGTTTTGGTGTAGTGACAGACAGCTCTGACATCCCAGTGACTTGACATGGGGGAAATTGATTTCTTGTTTATAGCAGCCAAAGGGGTTGAAGCCTTATAATGTCTTAGGGCGTCAGGCTAATGGGGAATTCATCTGAGCACATCCTTGGATAGCTGCTGAGGCAAGAAAGGGGTGGATAGGATCGTGTGCTGGAATGACACCCTGACATTGGATTGGTCATTATAAGTCATGTGATCAGGCCTAACTTCAGAGTGGGTGGGGAAATGCTGTCCTTCTGTTGTGGGTTGAATACCACTCATCAGAAGATGTTGAGGCACTAACCCCCAGAACCTGTGAATGTGACCTTACTTGGAAATGGGGTTGTTACCCAGATAATCAAATTACAATGAAGTCATTAGAGTGGGCTGTAATCTAATATGACTGATGTCCTTTTAAAAAAGAGAAATTTGGGCAGAGATAAGTATGTGTAGAGGAAGGATTATGTGAAAACACAAGGAGAACATTAACTATAAGCCAAGATCTGCCTGAGGTTACCAGAAGCCAGGAGAGAGTCTCCCGCACAGCTCTCAGAAAGAACCAACCTGGTCGACACCTGGATTTCAGACTTCCGGCCTCCAGAACTATGACGTGATAGATTTCTGTTGTTCGAAGCTTCTCAGTTTGTAATGCTTTATTACTTCAGTTCTAATACACTTCCTGTATATCTAAGAGGAGAAGATTGGAATATTTATAAACAGCGTTAATGAGCATCACAGTGTCTTTATTGATGTAAAACATACATCACTTTACTAGTTTTAATCCCAGTTTATAGAAAAATTTGCACCCCATCTTCTTCACTTAGCATTAATTAATGTCTTTATCCTTTTATACAGACATATTTTCATTGCTAAATTGCTGTGTTATATATAACTATTTATATTTTATTTTTAATTGTAGGATAATTACTTTATAATATTGTGATGGGTTTTGCCATACATTAACGTGAATCAGCCATAGGTATACATATGGCCCCTCCTTCTTGTGCCTCCCTCCCGCCTCCCTCCTCCTTGCATCCCTCTAAGCTGTCACAGAGGACCAGCTTTGGGTTCCTTGTGTCATAGAGTAAATTGCTGCATTATATCTTATCATATAGTCTTAAATGTTTAATTTATAATTTTCATGCTGTTAACAAGTACTATGAATTGCAAAATCAAAAATAGAAAAAAAATATAAAATTCTCAGATAATATCAATTTCCAATAAAGCAGTGAATTTGAGGCACTAGGAGTGTAAATATATTGTCCAGTATTGCAACAAATGTACTTGATGCAGACTCTTAGAAAGTCTGAGATTATTGCCAAAATTTATTTATTATTACACAGAGAACATGTATCAATTTGTTCTGTTACTAGACTTTATTGGAGCCTAAAAATATATGTGCAATATAAAAATTTCTCTGTAAATATTCCAAGGAAAATTTCAGTGTTATCCCTTAATTCAGTGGTAAAGTAAGTCCTGATTTTCTGGGGAATAGTCAATGGAAAAAATCCAAATTAAATTTATTCTTATTCTCAATATCTGGTGTTGCTCAAGAAGAAAATTCTTTGATCTTCAACTCCTACTCAGATATATATCCTTGTAAGGGATGTTGTACTACATGCTGGAACACTTTCTTTCTTCTTTCCTGCTCCAGCATTAAATTATGTATGACTCCCTGGTGTATATAAATATTTCCTTCTAGTTGGAATCTCACTTGCAGATGGTAGAATGTCATAAATATAACTTAAAAAACCCCCCCAGTAACAGACTCAGGATACTCAAGGTATATTAATGTCACACATCTATGAAAAATGCATGAGATTCTTTCATAGAGTGATGATGCCATTTTTATTTCTCATCTATATTTAACCCTGAGAAAAGTGAGCAGAATGACAGAGTAAAATGAAATATGTTCTTTAAGCTACATTTCATGGTTTCATGGTTGAATTAAAGATATCCTTATTTAGTGTCCTGAAATGTCTGCAAGTTTGCTGAGACCATTTCAGTACCAAGCCCAGTTTAATACATTGAAGAGAACATTCAGCACAGTATGTGGGGAATAAGGTTCTCAAGTTGTGTTCTTATAGTCTGTGTGTGGCTTTTTTTTTTTTTTTAACTGTGTTTCATAAAGTTCCAGATAGAGGAGAGGCAGAGTTTTGGTTATCTGAGGATGTCTAAGGAACTAACATATAAAATCAGTTTTATAATTCGAGGCTTTTCATTGGAATCAACCAATAACTTCCTTACCACTCTCATGGAGATACAGCTGTTATTTATTGCAATTACAGTGCAAAGCTCAGCTGGTAAAGAATCCACCTGCAATGCAGGAGACCCTGGTTCGATTCCTAGGTTGGGAAGATCCACTGACGAAGGGATAGGCTACCCACTCCAGTATTCTTGGGCTTCCCTTGTGGCTCAGCTGGTAAAGAATCCACATACAATGTGGGAGACCTGGGTTTGATCCCTGGGTTGAGAAGATCCCCTGGAGAAGGGAAAGGTTCCCCACTCCAGTACTCTGGCCTGGAGAATTCCATGGACTGTATAGTCCATGGGGTTGCAGTCACAGCAATTACTACGTACTGGGCACTGTGCCAAGTGATTTACGTACATCACTCATGTAGTTTTCTCAAGAAACAGATAGAGTAGCTATTGTTATCCTCATTTTTATAGATAAGGAAGCTACAGTTTAGAAAGGATAGAGTAGCTATTGTTATCCTCATTTTTATAGATAAGGAAGCTACAGTTTAGAAAGGATTCGTCCAAGTTAATGGATACTGAAATGTGAATCTAACCAGCTTGCTGTCTCAGTCTCTTCTAACCATTACTCCAGAACTTTCCAATACCGTTTCATGTAGTAGCATGCATAGAAATTGGCAACACTTGCATACACACTTGAGAAAACTGAAGGGGATTTGGGAATATATATAATGGGGCTTGGTGGAAAACAAGTTATTAAATTTTCCCTGTGTTATGTAACTATTAGAAGAAAAATAAAAACAAAAGAACAAGGACTTTTTAAATAAAAATAATAAATCTTGTCCCATTTTATTTTTTCAATTTTAGAGAAGTATGGTTGATTTGCAATATTATGTTAATTTTTGCTGTACAGAAAAGTGATTCTGTTATACATATGTATATTCTTTTTCATGTTCTTTTCTATTATGGTTTATCTCAGGATATTGAATATAGTTCCCTGTGCTATACGATAGGACCTTGTTGTCTGTCTATCCTACATATATTAGCTTGGTACAAATGTAATTGTGGTTTCAGACTATGAATTTTAAATAATTATAACTAGGCTTAAAAAGCAGAGACATTACTTTGCCAACAAAGGTCCGTATAGTCAAAGCTGTGGTTTTTCTAGTAGTCATGTATGGATGTGAGAGTTGGACCATAAAGAAAGCTGAGCACTGAAGAATTGATGCTTTTGAACTGTGGTGTTGGAGAAGACTCTTGAGAGTCCCTTGGACAGCAAGGAGGTCAAACCAGTCAATCCTAAAGAAAATCAACCCTGAATATTCATTGGAAGGACTAATGCTGAAGCTTTAATACTTTGGCCATCTGATGCAAAGAGCTGAAAAGACCCTGATACTGGGAAAGTTTGAAGGCAGGAGAAGGGGATGGTAGAGGATGAGATGGTCAGATGGTATCATCAACAAAGTAGACATGAGTCTGAGCAAGCTCTGGGAGATGGTGAAGGACAGGGAAGCCTGGTGTGCTGCAGTCCATGGGGTTGCAAAGAGTCGGACATGACTGAGCAACTGAACAACAACAACAGAAAAAAAAAAAACCAGCAAGGCTCAAATACATCTTTATTAATCAAAATAGGAACCATTACAGTTATTTTTGGCAACGAGAAATAAGTTGGTTTATTCCTGTAGCATAAAAATCCATGCTTTGGAATTTGGTGAGCTCTTGGAAAGCACGTCTGCCTCCTGCCAATTGTGGAAGCATTTTCCCTGGAAAAAGATGTTGAGAAGCCTAAAAAAGTGGTAGTCAGTTGACAAGAGGTCAGGTGAATATGATAGATGAGGCAAAACTTTGTAGCCCAATTTGTTCAGCTTTTGTAGAACTGATTTTGCAACATGCAGTCAGGTGCTGTGGAGAAGAATTGGGCCATTTCTGTTGACCAGGATTGGCTTCAGGCATTGCAGTTTTGGTGCATCTCATCAATTTGCTGAGTTTTGCAGGGATTCAGAAAGCTGTGGTGGATCAGATGGGCAGCAGACCATCAAACAGTGACCGTGACCTTTTTTTGCTGCAAGTTTGGCTTGGGAAAGTGCTTTGGAGCTTCTTCTCAGTCCAACCACTGAGCTGGTTGTCAACGGTTGTCACTTATTGTTGTACATCACAGTCTGATTGAGAAATGGTTCTTTATTGTGTACAATAAGAGAAGACACTTCAAAATGACGATTTTTTTGATTTTCGGTCTGCTAATGAAGCACCCAGTTTTTCAACTTCCAGTTTGCTTCAAATGCTGAATGACCATAAAATGGTCAACATTGAGTTCTTTGGCAACTTCTCATGTTGCAAGAGGATCAGCTTTGATAATTGCTCTCAATTGGTTCTTGTCAACTTCTGATGGCTAGCCGCTATGCTACTTACCTTCAAGGCTCTCGTCTTCTTTGCAGAACTTCTTAAACCACCACTGCACTGTAAGTTCATTCACAGTTCCTGGGCCAGATGCGTTGTTGATGTTGTGAGTTGTGTTCACGGCTTTATGACCCATTTTGAACTCGGATAAGAAATTTGCTCAAATTTGCTCATCATTTAACATCATTTCCACAGTCATATAAATGGAAATACACATACATATAAAATAATCAAATAATAAGTCATTAGCAAAAAAGCATAAAGTGAGAAATGCACATTAAAATGACATATAAAACATAACCACATTTATTTAAGAATGTATTCAAGAATCAAATGGCAAATTTCAGCAGTGCAAACACCGCAATTACTTTTGCACCAGCCTAATATAATAGTTTGCATCTGCTCTTGGCATATTTTAAATAAGGGACATGAGCTCACTTCTATGACCATATAATTTTGGCATCAGACTTTAGGCTTGAAACATAATTTCTGACCAGATATTTTTTTAAGGACAGTTTCTTCAAATTCTTGACAGTGATCATCAACTAGAAACTTCTACAAACAAACAGGCAAAAAAATTTGAATTCATTTTAATAACCAGTTCTATTTGAAGGGGATGACAGAGGATGAGATGGTTGGATGGCATCACTGACTCGATGTACATGAGTTTGAGTAAACTCCGGGGGTTGGTGATGGACAGGGAAGCCTGGCGTGCTGCAGTCTGTGGGGTCACAAAGAGTCGGACACGGCTCAGCAACTGAACTGAACTGAATTAAATCTAGTAACTCTAAGGATTCCTTTTATCATGTTGAAATAGTCAGTGGTAGAATTTCATGTGAAAATGGATAAGCTTCGAATACCGACTTTTTCACATCAGGGATTTCAGAGTCATGATAAAGCTCTGCTTCTGCCTGGAACTGTCTGGACAGTTCTGGTCCCTAGCCCCCACCCCCAAGAGTGCAACTGGGGGCTTTGCACAGAATGTCTTACATGTTAAAGGGATCGCTAGGCTTTTTGTTAAGAATATGCTTATAAGGTAAAAGGGGTGAGCCTGAATATGGTTTGCTAATAAGATTTTAAAAAAGGAAGACCAAAGGTAATAGATTTTGGCCTAGAGAATTGAAGTCACATATGTAAGTTCATAGAAAATACATTAGGATTTGAACCCCAAACTCCAGAGCCTGAACCCCCTACTCCCACATTTGTCTACTAGATAACATTTATGGCCTGATTCTATTAGAGTCCTTCACTGTTGACTGATATTTAGCATTCTAAAAATGGGCAATTTCTAAGTGCCATTCAGAGTCTTGGTTAATCTTTTAAATCATGATATTTATTTTTCTGTCACTTTCTTTTTTTTTTTAATACTTCCCTAGATATAACTAGGTAAAAAAGAACATCATGCCTTATATCAACAGTGAGTTCCCAGAAGGCAGCTATGCCCAGAACAGCATTGAATAAGTATGCATTCATAATTATTGGTCATCTAATATGTGCCAAACATTGTGTTAAATTGCAGGATAGCATACAAACAATTTAAGTGGTGGGGGTGGGGGGTGGCAAGGGAAGAAAGCCCTGTAAATAGAAAATGGGTTGCTTTTTCTCATAGGATTACAGAGAATGATGCCATGACCTCTACTTGAGGGCATCATGAAAGGCTTTTCAAAAAGTGACATTTGAGGTGGGTTTTGAAGTATGAATAGGAGTTTGACAAACTCTCTCTATATAAAATATGTATGGATATATACATATGCATCGTGATTATCTGAGTTCTCTCCATGTGGTGAGGTGATGTGATATAGTGAAAGAATATTGGGTGGAAAATGAAGAAAAACATGTTCCTGTCCTGATTTGTACATTATAATTTAGGGGTAAGTCATTTAGCATCTCTGTCCTGTGGACTGTTTCATGAAAGAATTTTGAAAAAAAAAATCTTGACAATTCTCAGGGGATTAATGGCACCCAGCAATCATCATTTCTACCCTCTGTTCTTTTACACAAGATTTTGTACCTGTGCCTATTTAAAATCCACTTTTCCTCCTTTGCCTCTCTCAATATTACCTGTAATTAAAAGTCATCTCTTTTCTTTTAATGAAGCATTTCACAGATGATTCTCATTCAATACCACATGGTTATTGAGGAAAAAACAAATTTTAAATTTAAATACATATGTGAACTCCTGCAACATTGGGCTATGTACCATGAGTATATAAAGATTGATATGGACTGCCCAATCCTTGGGAATTTATAATCCAGGAGAAGAGACTGTTACATTTAGAGATTACTCTGGCACAGGCAGACAGGAATAAAAGGGAATCTGTGGTCCAGTGATGGAGGGACAGATCCACTGCACATGAGAAACTCCCAAATAAGTCAAACTCTAAATGAGAAATAGTGTAGGTCCCAATAAAGTGTGGCGATAACCTAAGGCCTATTGAATGTTATTCTGTTTACACCACGCTTTATTTTATATTATCTCATTTGATCCTCACAATAGCCTTGAAATGTAGGAAGGTATCATTTCATTTTATGAGTGAGAAATTCAAACTCAAGGAAATTAACTCACCTCCTCAGGGTTCTTAGTAGTGAGTGGGAGAACAGGGACTGATTTCTAAATTCAGTAATTTTTGTGTAGCACCAGCTGGTTGGATACAGACTCTGGAGGCTGGAGGTGGAAAAGAATGGGACAGAGAGTCAAGTTCTTCATATGGCTCCTGTTTTTAAAGAACTCTTTCATGGGTGGGTGGGGCGTGTGGGGTGAAACTATTGAATACCTGCTTCACCAGTTTCATGGATTAACCGACAGGTGGCACCACGTCCCAGTACAAGCCTTTTCTCCTTGAAGCTATAGCACAGACCACTGACCTTCAGTTAAACTTGGCAGACTAAAGTGAGGCTCATAACCCTGCTTCCCCCCTTCCTAAGATAATCAGGATCTGTTTACTTACGTACTTAAAATCAGTAAAGGAGTGGGAAGCATGAGGATGTTAAAATGTAATGGCTTGGGAATATCCACTCTGCCTTTCATTGCTGAATGAAAGTCCCTCTCAACTCCGGCTTTGGACAAGCAACAAAGTCCCTCACAACTCCAGCTCTTCACCTCTCAAGTGAAGTAAACTTTCACAGAAGTTTTCGTGAAGGTCAGTCATAATGCGTACTGTGGGCCAGCTACACAGCTGTTCAGCAAACGGTAGTTATATTTACCCATAGCTAAACATGGTAAGGAAACCATGATCATACCATCGTCTCTCTACCTACCCATTTGTTACTAGAAACACATCTTCAGGTAGTTAGTCTAGTGTCTACTATTGGTAGGGCATTATTCTTGCATTTTTGGACTCTTCAGCAGAGGATTCTTTCACGAAGTTTGGGCAGGAAGAGTAGTAAGAGGTAGAAAGAGAATACGGATGGCCTTTGATTATGCTGTGAGGGCTTTCATCATCCTCCTGATCAACAACATGATTCTGTCAGAAGTCCCGAAGGTAATGAACTAATGCGCATTTATTAGGTATATAACTAAGTATTCTACATGGTTGAAATAGCATAGAAGTTCTTTCTCAAAATTTATAGTTATAAGGGAAAAGAACTGTTAACCATGAAACAACTGAAAATACTAGATTATGATTATGCATATAGTTATCTGCTAAATGATACTTCTGTGTAGGATTAAGGGAAGTTTTTGCTTTCCTGCTCATCTAATCTGGCTCTGCTCACTTCTGATACTGGTATTTTGAATGCTGGTTATCAGGGTAGTTTCTGGGAAATCATAGCCAATTTCTCAATAAATAACCTGAAGGACAACAGTAAGTGAAATCTACAGATGTCGGAAGTCCAGGGCCCCTTACAATAAATCTTTTTATTTTTATTTTTTAATTTATTTAATTGGAGGGTAATTGCTTTACAATATTGTGTTGATTTCTGGCATACATCAATGTGAATCTGCCATAGATATACATGTGTGCCCTCCCTCTTGAACCTCCCTCTCACCTCCCACGCCTTCACACCCATCTAGGTTGTCACAGAGAAACAAATCTCTTTTCATTTGGCAGGACAGGTCACCCTCAGGAAGTACTAGGGTGAGTCATGTGAACCTGTGAGCTGCTTCATCTCTTTCAGGTTGCAAGGTAAGAGAGATGTCAGGTCACCTAAGAAGAAGAAAGTCTTCTTGCAAGGACGCGTAGAATAGGAGATGAACAGTGGGAAGCTTTCACAGAAGGCTCATGGAATCTAGAAGTTTGTTCAAGTGCCACACGGTTCATGCCATCTTATTCCTTCCGTGTCTCCTCAACAGCAGAAGTTTTTGCTTCCTTTCTCTTGCACAAGTTAGGACACTGTTTCTACTGCTGTTACTTTTATCACATAAGTTCCTATGTTCCCTTCTTTTTCCCCTATAATTGCAGGGTTTCTGCTAACTTGTGGCTTATAGTCGTGCCTTCTGTTATCTTCTGAATAACTTATTTTTTAATACTTTTCTTTCTTTGTCCCCTTTTTCTGTCTAACGACTGTCTGTCTGATGACTCTTTTGGAGTTGAGTAGAGGATTTGATTCTATCACCCATTCATCATGGAACAGAGCATGCTCCTGGGTCACCTGCTAAACATCTGATAAACTATTTTGGTTGCCTTTGGTCAGATATCCTTTCTCTGTTCATTGAATTCCATTCAAGGTATTAATTAGGGCTACATGTTTCAGGGCATGGAGACCTATATGTCAGGAATCTAGAGATGGGCTAAGTCCATGGCAGCCACTTTGAGGATTCTCAGCTGGGGCAGTGTCAATATAGTCACATTTCATGGTGTTCCTAATGGGCTGGGTAGCCCATAAGAAATAAGTAGATTAAAAAAATTTTTTTCTGCCTTTAGTTTTATTGGAGTATAGTTGCCTCACAATCTTGCATTCGTTTCTGCTGTACAGCAGAATGAATCAGCCATACATATACATATCTGCATCTCTGTCTTAGTCGTGTCCAACTCTTTGTGACCCCAAGGACTGTGTAGCCTGCCAGGCTCCTCAGTCAATGGAATTTTCTGAGCAAGAATACTGGAGAAGGTCACCATTTCCTACTCCAGGGCATCTTTCTGACCCAGGGATTTAACTTGAATCTCCTGAGTCTCCTGCATTGGCAGGTGGATTCTTTACCACTGAGCCACCTGGAAAGACTGCAAATACATGGATACATGTATGCACAATGTATCCCCTTCCTTTTGGATTTCCTTCCCACTCAGGCCACCTTTAAGTAGAGTTCCCCCATGCCATACAGTATGTTCTCACTAGTTATCTATACATAGTATCAATGGTGTATGTATATGTGTCAATCTTAGTCTGCCGATTGCTTCCCCCACTCCCATTTGCTCCTTAGTATCCATGTATTTCTTCTCTATATCTGTTTCTCTTATTTCTGCTTTGCAAGTTAGATCATCTATACCATTCTTTTATATCCTACATATATGCATTAATATATGACATTTGTTTTTTTGCATCTCATGCAGCTCAATATAAAAAACAAACAACCCAATCAAAAAATGGGCCTAAGACCTAAATAGAAATAATGATTTTAAAAGAGGTTCCCCGAGCAAGCTCTGGGGCCTGTGCCTGTGTTAATTAGTTTTCTATTTTGGCTGTAATAAATGATCAATTTAGCAGCTTAAAGCAGCACAAATTTATTATTTTATAGTTCTGTAGGTCAGAAGTTCTGTATGGGTATCATTGGACTAAAGCTGGGTGTCATCAGAGCTACATTTTTTTTTTTTTTTCTGGAGGTTCTGGAGAAGATTCCACTTGCAGGATCATTTAGGTTATTGGCAGAATTCAGTTCCTTGCAATAGTAGGATTAAGGATTCTTTCCTTGCTGATGGTCAACTGAAAGCTCCTTCTAGGAGCCACCTGCCTTCTTTGGCTTGTGGCACCTTTCCTACCTTCAGAGCCAGAAACAGAAAGTCAAGTCCCTCTCAAGCTCCAGATCTCTCCTGCTTCTTCTTCTGTCTTCTCATCTGCTTGATTGATCTTTCTGCTCTCCTCTTCTGCTTTTAAGGACTCATGTGACTAGACTGGTTTACCAGAATAATCTAGGATAATCCCACTACCCCAAAGTCTATAATATTAATCACCTCATCTGCAAAATCCCTTTGCCATGTAAGGTAACATATTCACAAGTTCCAGGATTAGGACATGAACATCTTTGTGGGGCCGTTAATCTGGCCTAGCACACCATTTTTTGACTTGCACTTGTCTTGACCATGACAAATATAAATCCTCCAGAAACTGTCACAGTTTTCACATCCTCCTGAAGCCTTCCTCACATATGATTGGCAGTCCTGATTTTTTCTTTCTTTAACTTCTTACGCCATATTGTTTATGGTGTAACATGATCACGTGATCACATTTTGTCACATGATCTTGTAGTACTCTTGATGCTTCAATAAATATTTAGAGTATTATATAAGTAGCAGGCTTTGGGGAAAGGAAGCTTGATGGAGTACCAGTCCCTGGGCTGATGATCACTTCACTGATGTATTTACCACCAAAGTGGAGCTACTAAAAGATTCTTATGTTTTCTAGTTCCCTCTCTTCTGGCAGCCAGAGTTGATTAGAATTTAAATCATTCTTTCAATAGAGTAGAGCTTCTGCCCTTGGATTTTATTGTTTGTTTCATGAAAGAGAGCTCCAGTTGACAATGCAGGCATGGTTAGAATTCAGGAAATCTTTATTGACAAAGATCACATTATAATTACCCTGAATCCAAGTCTCTGTGAAGATAATAGAATGTTAGGAAGTTTAGGGTCAAGCTTAATGCCTAGATTTCATCACTCCTTTTCTGTTCACTTCCAAAGTTCATTGAGTATGTCCATAAAGACAAGACCATGGATAAAAATATAAATGTTGTGAAAGTACCAAGCAACAGTTCATTAATCTGTTTCTTAGAGCAGTGCTTTTTAGTAAGGGACTAAGTTGAGAAGTGTCCATTGAGAAATGACCTTGGGACCTGTGCTATTCTGGTTTACCCACTTACCTGCAGACAGAAAGCTTTAGGCAAGCAAGAAGCCAAATTAGATGTCTCTTTGCTTACTGCGTCACTTCTTGGGAAATAGATGGGGGAGCAGTGTCAGACTTTATTTTTTTGGGCTTGAAAATCACTGCAGATGGTGATTGCAGCCATGAAATTAAAAGACGCTTACTCCTTGGAAGGAAAGTTATGACCAACCTCGATAGTATATTGAAAAGCAGAGACATTACTTTGCCAACAAAGGTCCGTCTAGTCAAGGCTGTGGTTTTTCCAGTAGTTGTGTATGGATGTGAGAGTTGGACTGTGAAGAAAGCTGAGCAACGAAGAATTGATACTTTTGAACTGTGGTGTTGGAGAAGACTCTTGAGAGTCCCTTGGACTGCAAGGAGATCCACCCAGTCCATTCTAAAGGAGATCAGCCCTGGGATTTCTTTGGAAGGACTGATGCTAAAGCTGAAACTCCAGTACTTTGGTCACCTCATGCGAAGAGTTGACTGATTGGAAAAGACTCTGATGCTGGGAGGGATTGGGAGCAGGAGGAGAAGGGGACAGCAGAGGCTGAGATGGCTGGATGGCATCACTGACTCGATGGACGTGAGTTTGAGTGAACTCCAGGAGTTGGTGATGGACAGGGAGGCCTGGCGTGCTGCAATTCATGGGGTCGCAAAGAGTCGGACACGACTGAGCAACTGAACTGAACTGAACTTGCTTACTGCATGGAGGAGGAAGCCAGGGGTTTTAAAAATGTGTTTGTTTTATAGACTTGAAACAGGCAGCTCATAGTGAGTGAGAAATAAAGGAGTCTGTCTTGCTTTGAGCAGCTCGCTGGTTATGTGGCCTGGTCTCATTAGTGACTCTGTGACTTCAACACTCAGAGAAGAGACTTGAAACTTCATTCCTGTTGATCCTTCCTGGATAGTAGAACAAGAGTTTCCTTTCTTCTTCTTTTCTCCTTTCTACCCACTTGGAGCTTCCCAGGTGGCTCAGTGGCAAAGAATCTGCCTGTCAGTGCAGGAGATGTGGGTTTGATTCCTGAGTCTGGGAGACCCCCTGGAGAAGGAAATTGAAACCCACTCCAGTATTCTTGCCTGGGAAATCCCATGGACAGAGGAGCCTGGCGGGTTACAGTCCTTGGGGTCGCAAAGAGTTGGACAGGACCGAGTGACTAAACAACAATGATTGTTCCTTCCTGGACAGTGGAACAAGAGGTCTGTCTCCTCTATGTACATGTGAGGGCAGGGGATAGACACTAAACCATCTGTGGCCTTTCAGGAGCTAGATTTTACTGATCCCCACTTATTTATCAGTCACCAAATTGAGCTCTTTCTGAATATATTTCCTCATCAACCCTCAATAGCTTTTGAGTAGACATCAATGGCACATGCTTTGACCTCCAAAGACTCTTACTTCTGTACTCCTCTGATAAGAGTTAAGGACCCAGGTCAGCCGCTGATTATGGGTTGCAAGTTTCTTGGAAAGAGTAACAGTTGTTAGCCTGTGTCTTCCACATGTAGTTCCATTTTGCTTTTGTAGTTTCCGCTGTGTTGCTTTGCTCTGTTACTTTATCTCCAGGATTCTTCTCTTCTGAATCCTGCTTCTCATGTAGCAGTTAAGAAATGGTTCTCTCTCCCTAATATCTTCTTAAAAAGCCTAAACATTTTAGGTTTACAGAAACATTGCAAAAATTGTGTCTAGTTCACATACACTTTTCACCAAGCTTTTCTTGATGTCAGTAACTTACGTAAACACAGTATAGTGATCAAAATCAATGACCAAAATCAAGAATTGAACACTGATACACTTGTGATCAACACAGAGTTGTGGTTCAGATTTCACCAGTTTCCCTGTCATCAAAATATCCTTTTCTTATCCAAGAACCCAATCAAGAACTTCACCGGTACTTACTGCATCCGTCTCCATAGTCTCCTGCAACCTGTGACACATTATTTCTGTATCTTTCATCAACTTGACAATTTGGATGAGTATTGTTGAGATGTTTTGCAGAATTGCTCTCTCATTTGGGGTTTGTCTGATGTCCTGTCATCATTAGAGTAAGGTTGTGCTTGTTCAACAAAAATACCACCAGTGATGTTGCGTCCTTCTCAGCGCATCCCAGCAATAATTTTCATCACTTGGTTAAGGTAGTGTCTGCTGGGTTTCCACCATTAAGTTATTATTTATGCACTGGAAACTGATAATTATAGTGGGGGAGAAATTTTGAGAGTGGAGTGATATCTTTTTCATCAAACTTTTGCCCAACAATATTAGCATCCATTGGTGGAGCTTGCCTGTAACAGATATTACTGTTGTGTTGGGATCATGGTAATTTTCTAATTCCTTCTTTATTTTTACATTTGTTAGTGGGAATTTTTCTGATAAGAGATATCCTGTATCCCCAACTTATTTATTCAAGTATTTATAATATATAGGGTCTCCTGGATATTTATTTTACTTACATGGCTTATAAATCCAACACTTTCTCTTTTCCTCTCTTTTCCTCTCTTATTTTCTTCCTCCCTCCCTTCCTTCCTCCATTTCTTTCTCTCTTCTCCTCAGTGTTTTCTTTCATTGTTCAAACTTTGGCTCTTTGGAGTTCCTTGCCATTGGCTCTTGTGTCTCTCTGACATATCTCATTATTTTTGTACACTTCCTTATTTTTCTAGCATCATGAGATGTCCCAGGCTTACCTTATATTTTCTCTGCTCTGGTCCTGATATCAGCTAGTCCTCTAAGGAGCCTGCTTTCATTTTTGGAGAACAGAATTTAGAAGATGAAGATCTGGGTACTGGGTGTGCTCCTTGTTACTGTAGTATCATTGATCCCAGGCCCTCTCAGTGGGCAGCATATATACTAACCCAACTATACACATATTTTGGAGAAGGTGATGGCACCCCACTCCAGTACTCTTGCCTGGAAAATCTCATGGACGGAGGAGCCTGGTGGGCTGCAGTCCATGAGGTTGCGAAGCGTCGGACATGACTGAACGACTTCACTTTCACTTTTCACTTTCATGCATTGGAGAAGGAAATGGCAACCCATTCCAGTGTTCTTGCCTGGAGAATCCCAGGGACGGGGGAGCCTGGTGGGCTGCCATCTATGGGCTCACACAGAGTCGGACATGACTGAAGCGACTTAGCAGCAGCATACACATATTTATTTACATTTATGTCTATATTCATAAATCTGCATATACATTAAAAACTGAGTTCGTATTGGTATCTCTGACTCCAGTCCAACACCACAAGGTCTTTGTAGCCTTCCTCCTTTCCTCATTTTTATGTATTTATTTATATTTACGGTTGCACTGGGTCTTCATTGCTGTGCACAGGCTTTCTCTGGTTGTGGTAAGTGGGCTTCCTGTTGCATTGCACAACCTCTAGGCACGTGGACGTCAGTAGTTGCGGATTGTGGGTCCTGGAGCTGGGGCTCAGTAGCTGCGGTACATGGCTTAGTTGCTGCGTGGCATGTGGGATCTTCCTGCACCAGGGATTAAACCCGTGTCCCCTGCACTGGCAGACAGACTCTTATTCACTGCACCACCAAGAAATTCTGCTCCTTTCTTATTTTTAACTTCTTTCCCCCAACAATGAGAAAGCTGGATCTCAATATATGCAATACCTTTACTTATTTGTTCAGTCCTAGAATACACGTAAAGGATTTTAGAATTGCTAGCCCATACTGCTATGAGAAATAGATTTGCTAAATAGAGTACAATATTTTTGTGTACAGTGTGAGATATTTATCTGATTTTACCTTTTTTAAGCAACTTGTCAACATCCATAGGTTGTCCCAGCACCATTTATTAAAATGTCTGTTTTTAACTCAGTGATTTAAGATGCCATTTGTAGCATATACTCAGTGCTCATTGATGCTTGTATCTGTTTCTGGACTTTTTATCCTTTTCTATTGATCTAGTTGTCCACAAAAGTGTGCCAGTACCACACTTTTATTAATTACAGAAGTTTTGTAGTGCTGCATTCAATATGCCAGCAAATTTAAAAAACTCAGCAGTGGCCTCAGGACTGCAAAAGGTCAGTTTTCATTGCAATCCCAAAGAAAGGCAATGCAAAAGAATGCTCAAACTACCGCACAATTGCACTCTTTTCACATGCTAGTAAAGTAATGCTCAAAGTTCTCCAAGCCAGGCTTCAGCAATACATGAATCATGAAATTCCTGGTGTTCAAGCTGGTTTTAGAAAAGGCAGAGGAACCAGAGATCAAATTGCCAACATCCGCTGGATCATGGAAAAAGCAAGAGAGTTCCAGAAAAACATCTATTTCTGCTTTATTGACTATGCCAAAGCCTTTGACTGAGTGGATCACAATAAACTGTGGAAAATTCTGAAAGAGATGGGAATACCAGACCACCTGCCCTGCCTCTTGAGAAATCTGTATGCAGGTCAGGAAGCAACAGTTAGAACTGGACATGGAACAACAGACTGGTTCCAAATAGGAAAAGGAGTAGGTCAAGGCTGTATATTGTCACCCTGCTTATTTAACTTCTATGCAGAGTACATCATGAGAAATGCTGGACTGGAAGAAACACAAGCTGGAATCAAGATTGCTGGGAGAAATATCAATAACCTCAGATATGCAGATGACACCACCCTTATGGCAGAAAGTGAAGAGGAACTCAAAAGCCTCTTGATGAAAGTGAAAGAGGAGAGTGAAAAAGTTGGCTTAAAGCTCAACATTCAGAAAACAAAGATCATGGCATCCGGTCCCATCACTTCATGGGAAATAGATGAGGAAACAGTGTCAGACTTTATTTTTGGGGGCTCCAAAATCCCTGCAGATGGTGACTGCAGCCATGAAATTAAAAGACGCTTACTCCTTGGAAGAAAAATTATGACCAACCTAGATAGCATATTCAAAAGTAGAGACATTAGTTTGCCGACTAAGGTCCGTCTAGTCAAGGCTATGGTTTTTCTAGTAGTCATGTATGGATGTGAGAGTTGGACTGTGAAGAAGGCTGAGCACCGAAGAATTGATGCTTTTGAACTGTGGTGTTGGAGAAGACTCTTGAGAGTCCCTTGGACTGCAAGGAGATCCAACCAGTCCATTCTAAAGGAGATCAACCCTGGGATTTCTTTGGAAGGAATGATGCTAAAGCTGAAACTCCAATTTTTTGGCCACCTCATGCGAAGAGTTGACTCATTGGAAAAGACTTTGATGCTGGGAGAGATTGGGGGCAGGAGGAGAAGGGGACGACAGAGGATGAGATGGCTGGATGGCATCACTGACTCGATGGACATGAATCTGAGTGAACTCCAGGAGTTGGTGATGGACAGGGAGGCTTGGCGTGCTGTAATTCATGGGGTCGCAAAGAGTCGGACACGACTGAGTGACTGAACTGAACTGATAGTGTATTTTAATGTGTGATATGGCTAGTTTCCCTCTGTAATTTTTCTCTTTGGGTGTTTTCCTAGCTATTCTTACATATTTGTTTTTCTATGTAAATTTTAGTTATCAACTTATGTAACTCTGTTAAATAATTTCTTGGTAATTTTATTAGGATGGCATTGAGTTAATAAATTAATGTAAGGGAAACTGTCATGTTTAATGCCAAGTCACCTAACCAAGAACAGAGAATGCCTTGCCATTCCTTAAAATCTGCTTTTGTTTCTTTCAGGAGGTCTGATATGGCTGTGCTAATTTGCACCAGCCTCTTGGTTGTTTCCCTTCCTCAGACTCTCTGCACAGGCGTTCAGGCCATGCCCTTAAAGATCCTTCTCTATGTCTGGCTGCCTCATGGCACTTAACACACATTTTTAAATGGAAGAAAAGAAAAAGAAGAGAGAAAAGAAGAAAAGGTAACTTGTTATGGGCTCATTAGTGTCATCTCCCCCCACAAAAACAATTTGTATTATTGTCCTAACCTTAGAATGAAACCATATTTGGAGATTAGATCCTTATAGAGGTGATGAAGTTAAAATGAGGTCATTAGGGTGACCTTAATCCAATCAGATAAAAAGGGGAAATTTGGACACAGATTTGTTCTATGGGAGGATCATCTGAGGACACAGGGACAAGACAGCCATCCAGAAGCTAAGGAGAGACCTCAGAAGAAAGCAACTCTGTTCACAACTTAAACAGCCTTTGGAACTGTGAGAAAATCAATTTCTGGGGTTTAAGCCACTCAGCTTGTGGTAATTTGTTATTGCAGCCTTAGCAAGCTAATATATTTGTCTAGAGAAAATTTTACTTACCTCAAGAGATCAGCCCTATTGATTAATTAATAGTAAAGTGTTTCTTTGCAAATTCTACTCTTGAGATAGACTTTTTAGACCAGTATGGACGTGCTTTGAGCCTCAATATTGCTGTCATTGAATCAGCCAATATACAAGTGATGTGATCAGTATTTTCAAGTGGTGTCCTTAGGGATGCTACAAATACGACTTTATTTTTTTCTATCACTCACCCTTATTTCTGTCTTGATCCTCAGTGCTGCCTGGTGGCAGAAAATTCACCCAGTTAATTCTAGTTTTAAGTATTTCAGATTAGGTCCATTTGGGGACTTTGCCTTCCCAAATGACTTCTCAGAGATTGGTTCAGAAAAATGCAGTAATCAGTCATGCTTTGTCGTGGCCAAGCTTAATAATGCCTCCTCTTATAATCTTCCCTGCTTCTCTCCCTGTCTCTCATGCCTGCTTTTTGCGTTCCCTGAAATGTGTAGCAGATACACCTTCTCTAGGCTCTCCTTCTTCTGCAGACTAAAATAATGCCTTGGCTTGTCTCCCTGGGCCCCAGTTGGAAAGAAGCTCAGTCCGCCTTTGCTCTCTGAATGCCAGGATTATCTGAGGAGCATTTATCCATCTTTCTTTTCCCTTATACTAAGACCTGATCCTGGGTTGGAGATGTAGGGTTAAAAGCCCCTTCTTTAAGGGTGGAGACCCACAGCCTCCACTAGCCAGACCCATGGCACTTCCTCATTCTTTCCAGTGTCACAGTCCACTCTGTGTATATTCTATAATTTACTTAACTGGTATCTCATCAATGGCTATCTCCTGCTATTGCAAACAGTATGGCAGTGAATATCCTTGTCCATTTGATGAACATTTGCAAATTGATCCAAATACGACATGTGCAGTTTCTCATTGTCTCTACGCCGTCCTCAGCATTGTATGAATTTTATCCTACATTCTTGTTTCACCAACGTTGAGGGCTATCAATCTTTGATATTTGACAATTTTGTAGATAAAATATTGCATATATTTTTAGTTTAGATGTTTATTTCTCATTTTCTGAGATAAGATACTTTTTAATCATATACTTAAGAGCTTTTTATTGTTTTTGTAGCTTATCTGTTCCTGTCCTTTTTTCCATTCTTCTGTTGGTTTGTTGGTGTTGTGATTTTTCTGAGGCCTTTATAAAGGAAATTATCCCTTTGTCTTTCACTTGTTTTAGCTATCTTTTTTCTTTATTTTTCATTTGTAGTTTGACTTTTCTAAAAATGAGTATTGCCAGGAAGAATTTTTAATTTCATTATTAACTTTATCAGTTGTTTTCTTTGGCATCTTAGAACATCTGTGGATATTTAATACTAGGAGTAGTAGCAAAGAAGTTGCTTTTTTTCCTGTTCCTCCCTGCTAGAACTGAAAGCGGGAGGAGCACTAGTGCTGTTTCCAAACTTTGCCTTAAATACCTCCTCGGTAGGTCTACCTCCTCGGTAGAGTGAATTTGAAGTGTTGTTACTCAGTTCTTACAGAATAATCTGGTTGATCCCAATTTACAGAGCTACTCATGCCTTGTATGGTCCTTCAAAACTGTGGACAAGTTTTTCTGAAAAAAGAAAGAAACAGAACAAAACTAATGGTGCAGAACAATCACTTGACTTGATGCCGTGCGTGAGAAAAGCAACTATTCCACTGTTGATAACTGCTATAATGTACTTCATTGCCCAAGTTAATGGATAACAGAGATACAGAGTAAAAAGATATTGTGCTTTTTGCTTTCATTTTCTCAACAGATTTCAATGAAATAACAAAGAATATTCTTTAGAACATGTTTCAACATTTATAACACTTTTTCAAAACTTCTAGTATGATAATGCTACTGGATTAGAGCAGGTAAGAATTGCCTTCTTACAAAAGGAATTTCGTTTCTAAATGCTGCAGAACTGGAGTTTGTCATTTCCTTCTATTACTAGCATAATTTAAATAATCGGCAGAGGTTCTTCAATTAATTTGGCGCATGCCTTCAGTGTGCCTCAAGTAACCTCTTCCACGTTGACAGCCTGGTTTATTTTAGGAAGAAAGGGTGACCTTAAGAAACAACTCAGCCTGTGTGCTCATTGTTGTCAGTAAGGTGGGCTTGACATCAGCTAACTAAGGCAAGAATTATAGTCTTGGTTAAAATTTTCTCCGAAAATAAGTGTACAGTTATCTTTCAGCAGAATATAGCAAAATAAAGAAAAAGCCCTTCTGGCAGTGCAGCTCATTCATTGGGTGATTGTAACAATGCTTATTTTAAAGCCACACATTAAGTTGTATTTGCTATTTGTTAGAGACGCTCAAACTCTTCTGATGATCACATGAATTTCTTACTGAAGGTGCAGGAGCTGCCTGACTTAGGGATAAAGAAAGAGTTAATAAGAACTTTTAGTTTTTATTTTTTCCTAAAAATATTTGGCTCCCACATATGATTTTACTGTCTGTTGCTTAATACCATTTAAAAATTACTGTTAAATGACATAAATTTATGAAGTTATTACCAAATATTCAAGTGTTGAAGCAGATTTGATACTTCCTTCCTTTTTTTTAAAGAAAAATCTTGGTCATTCTGTCTTTTACAGCAGAAGAAAACACACAGGAACTTCAATTAAAAAGTTGGTTATAAAATTTTCTCAAATTTTGAAATTGAGGTATAATTTACATATAATAAAGTACACAGATTTTGAATTTAGTTTTATTAGTTTTAATAACTGTCCATCCACCATCCATAAAAACAGTGTAGAATATTTCCATTTCCTCCAGGAATTTCCCTTGTGTCCCTTTTTAGTCCTTACATGCCTCTTCTTACAACAGGCAACCTGTGGCTGGACATTTGAATTGTTTCCAGAGCTTTGCTGTGTTGGGTAAGTTTTGCGAACATTGTTGTACACATCTTTCTGTGGATATATGTTTTCAGTTCTCTTGGGTAAATGCCTTGAAATGTAACTGCCAGCCGTGAAGTAGATGTATGAAACTGCCTAACAGTTTGCCAAAATATTGTACCATTTCACATTCTCATGGCAGTGTATGAGAGTTCCAGGTGCTCTACATCGTCACCGACATTTGGTAATATCAGTTTTTTATTAAAAAAAAAAAAAAGATTTATTTATTTATTTTTGGCCATGTTGGGTCTTCATTGCTGTGCACAGGCTTTCTCTAGTGGTGAGTGAGGGCCACTCTGCATTGCAGCAGCTTCTCTTGTTGCAGAGCCCAAGCTCTAGGCACGTGGGCTTCAGTAGTTGCAGCGTACAGATTCAGTAGTTGTGGTCCACAAGCTTTGTTGGTCTGTGGCATGTGAGATCATCCTGGACTAGGGACTGAACTTGTCTCTTCTGCGTTGGTGGGTAGATTCTTAACCACAGGACCACCAGGGAAGTCCCAGTGTGATTTTTGACATTAACTATTCTAGTGGGTATGAAATGGTATCTCATTTTGATTTTATTTTGAGTTTCCCTTGAATAATAATGAACTTCTTCTTATATCCTATTGATCACTTGTATGTATAGCTTTTTTTGGGTGAAGAGTTTGTTGAAATATTTTGTCCATTTAAAAACTTAGGTTGTTAAGTGTTGATTTGTAAGAGTTCTTTGTATATACTGGGTACAGATTTTAAAAAACAGATTTAGCAGATATTTTTTCCCTAGTGTGTAGTTTGCCTGTTAATTTTGTAACTGGTGGTTTTCAAGGAGCAAACTTTTAAAATTGTGATGGGTTTGTTTATCAATTTTTTTCTTCAATAGCTAGTGCTCTTGTGACCTAAGAAATCTTCATCTACTCTAGAGCCTTATGGCTCTAGTTTTCAGGTTTATATCTATAATCCACCCCAAATTATTTATGTGTAGAGTGGCATCTGGTCCCATCACTTCATGGGAAATAGATGGGGAAACAGTGGAAACAGTGTCAGACTTTATTTTTTTGGGCTCCAAAATCACTGCAGATGGTGATTGAAGCCATGAAATTAAAAGATGCTTACTACTTGGAAGGAAAGTTATGACCAACCTAGATAGCATATTCAAAAGTAGAGACATTACTTTACCGACTAAGGTCCATCTAGTCAAGGCTATGGTTTTTCCAGTAGTCTTGTATAGATGTGAGAGTTGGACTGTGAAGAAAGCTGAGTGCCGAAGAATTGATGCGTTTGAACTGTGGTGTTGGAGAAGACTCTTGAGAGTCTCTTGGACTGCAAGGAGATCCAACCAGTCCATTCTAAAGGAGATCAGCCCTGGGATTTCTTTGGAAGGAATGATGCTAAAGCTGAAGCTCCAGTACTTTGGCCACCTCATGCGAAGAGTTGACTCATTGGAAAAGACTGATGCTGGGAGGGATTGGGGGCAGAAGGAGAAGGGGACAACAGAGGATGAGATGGTTGGATGAATCACTGACTTGATGGACGCCAGTCTGAGTGAACTCCGGGAGTTGGTGATGGACAGGGAGGCCTGGCGTGCTGCGATTCATGGGGTCGCAAAGAGTCGGACACAACTGAGCGACTGAATGGGAACTAAACTGAGAGTGGAATAGCAGTTGAAGTTTATTTATGTATTTATTTATTTTTAAAGTAATGTACAGAAGACTTTATTTCCCTCATAGAAATTCCTTGACAATTTTTTTTTTTTGAAAACCAAGCAATATATGTGTGTGGATCCCTTTCTGTAATCTCTATTTTGTTCTGTTAATCTGTTTATCTTTGTAGCACTAGCACAGTGTTGATTACTGTTGCTACATTGTGAGATTTGAAACCAGACGGTATACATCTTCAACTTTGTTCTTTTTTAAAAATACAACTTCTGATTCTTTGCATTTCTGTAAACATTTTAGAATCAGCTTTTCTGCTGGAATTTTGGGATTGTACTAAAACATTAATTTGGGTAAAATGTATATTGACAGTGTTGAGTCCTTCAATCTATGAACATAGTATCTTTCCATTTATTAGGTTTTCTTTAATTTCTTTCAGAAATTTTTATAGATTTTAATCTATACAGCTTGTGAATTTTTTGCTTAAATTATTCCTATGTACTTGATGGTTTGTGTTGCTATACTAAATGGTATTGTTTAAAAATTGCGCCTTATTATTGTTTGTTGTTTGTATGTAGAAGTACAATTGATTTATATGTTTTGCCCTAATATTCTTCAAACTTACTAGATTCACTTGTCAGTTCTAATATAATTTGTTTTTGCAGGTTCTATAGGAATTTCTGGGTACCCAGTCATAACTGCAAATAGTGATAGTTTTATTTCCTATCAAAAACGTATGCCTTGTTTTGATTTTTTTTGCTGTATTTGCCTATTAATTCTAGTACAATAATAGTACAATATTTCTAATGTCAGTTCAGTTCAGTTCAGTCGCTCAGTCGTGTCTGACTCTTTGCCAGAATAGAAAAATGAGTAGAAATGGTGAGAATTAGTATCTTTCCTTGTTTCCAGTATTAGGGAGAAAGATTTCAGTGCTTCACTTTTATATTATTGTATTAGCTGTTAACTTTTTATTATTATTATTACTAATATTGCCTTTATTAGATTTCTTTTTCCTCATTTAGAATATTTCTATTCTTTCTAGTCCTATTTCCTTCTATTCCCTTCATTAGATTTTCTTCTCTTCCTTATTTGCTGAGTAGTCTTTCTAAAATCATGGATAAGTACTGAACTTTGTTTGCTGGATTTTTGCTTTTTTGTTATTTTTAGCGATAATTTTATAATTTTTCTTCTAATTCTGTTCATTGTCAATTAACATCAGTTAATTTTTATACCAACTTTGCATTCCGTGTTTATGTTTGTTCTATATTGTTGAATTTGATTTATTACTATTTTGTGTCTATTGTATATATATTCATAAATTATATTGGCCTATAATTTTCTTATTTTTGTTAGGTTTTTGTATTAGGGTTATGCCGGCATCAAAAGGAGTTGAGAACTATTTGCTTCTTGATTTTTCTGTAAGATTTGTATAAATCATAGGATTGTCTCTTAATCAACATTACAGAATGACAACACTTGAGGCATGATGAGTTGATGGTTCAGCATTTTCCAGAATTTTATTTTTGAGTCATCTGATATTTTAAAGAAGATATCTAATAGACTTTTAATTATGAATTTCTCTACTTTTCATAAACCTCTCCATTTCTCAGTTATATAATCAGAAGTCAGTTTTCATGGTTCTAATTCCTTGAAGATACACTTTGATTTTTATGTAATACCACCCACTGTGTATAAAGATGATATAAAGTGATCATTTATAGTTTGTGTTATTTGCAATATCATGATAGTAAGCGTTTCCTACTCTCATCCAATGTCCCTGACATTAAAACCTGCACAATAAACACTTCATAGATTTCTCCAGAAAAAAAGTACATTTTTTTTCAAGCAAATATATAGGTCTTTGAAGAATTTGAACTTTTTTTTTTTACACAGCATACCTCATTTTATTTTGCTTTAGGTCATTACATTTTGCATTTTTGGAGTTTTTTTTACAAATTAAAAGTTTGTGGCTACCTTATATGGAACAAGTCTATAGGCACCCTTTTTGCAGCAGTATTTGTTAAAACTTAGTTACTATGAAGCTCAAAGTTAAATTTAACATTCAGTTGTAATGTCTAACTGACACCAGTTGCTTTAGATAGCTCTGGTAGCTCAGTTGGTAAAGAATCTGCCTGCAATGCAGGAGACCCTGGTTCAATCCCTGGTTGGGAAGATCCACTGGAGAAGGGATAGACTACCTACTCCAGTATTCTTGGGCTTCCCTTGTGGCTCAACTGATAAAGAATCTGCCTGCCATGTGGGAGACCTGGGTTTGATCCCTGGGTTGGGAAGATCTCCTGGAGAAGGGAAAAGCTACCCAGTATTCTGACCTGGAGAATTCCATGGACTGTATAGTTCATAGGGTTGCAAAGAGTCGGACAGGACTGAACAACTTTCACTTTCACTTCTGAATTGGCTGAAGAGATTGGGAAGAAAGGAATTAATAAAAACATTTTCACTGTTGCCCACGGAAAGCTCCATTTAACTGAACACACAACACCAGATTCTTAAACTAAAGGCAAGTGGTATGATTTACCTGCTCCACACCACTTATTCCAAAGTGGAACATTCTTAGCCCAGGATTCTTTTTGTGTGTTTCGTAATGGATGGGTGGGAAGAAACTCCTCTTGGATCATGACTTGACTCAGTTTTTCGTTAAAAGCAGAAACCATAGATGACATATCAGATCTCAGAGCATCTGAGTAAGAATATGGAAAATCTGCACCATAGTAGTCCTGATCCACTAAGTGTAGCCCTCACTGAATTCACTTTGTCCTCTGAACCTCTTTCTTGCTTCCAGTTGGGTCATCATAGATCCACCTGGCTTTGTCACTGGCCCACGGTCTTCAGTGCTCTTAAGTCATTTCTTAAATATTGATACATTTGGGTCATTGGAGACAATGTTCTTAATTAATACTAGGAATCAAAACAATTTTGTGGTTAGATCTCATTGACTGGTATAAACCTTTTATTCATTGATTCAAAATAATACATTAATTTTTTCCCCAAAGAGATAAAAAAATAAAAAGATACAAAATTTCCTATGGAGGCTATATTTGATATCTTTTCTTATTCTTGCAAAGTGTGATGATCATAAAAAAACTCAAAGAAATCTACCCATAGGTGCTTGGCTTACCTAACTACTCTAATTGCCATTTTTCCTTTTTTAATTGTAATTTTCTTATTTTATGTCTCCTAAAATTGTGAGCTGCCTAACAATTTTTTAAAATTAAATAGAAGGGGTATAAAAATACTTAACAAGCTAAAACATTGAACAGGTTGTGGTAAGTCATTTTTATAGTTCTTCCCCCAAGAAGAGTGTAGAGCCATCAAAAGTTGAAGGCAGGGTCATCCTCTCCACATGGTCAAATTAAATACTATTTCTGCAGGAAAAGAAGAAGTATTATGCAGGAGAGTTATGAATACCTAGACATAGGATGCTGCCTCTGTTCCAACAACTTGTTCCAACATTTGCATCTCCTGCCCAGACTTCTCCCTAACTCCACCTTGTGTTCCCAGAATGTCCTCACCTATATCTAAATGGCATCTTATGGTTAACATGTCCTAAACTGATTCTTGATCTTCCTCACCATGCCTCATCCTCCCATGCCCATCTCCTTTCAATAAACGGCAAGTCCATACTTCCAGTTCCTCTGACAAAGCACCTCGAAACCATCTTTGACTCTTCTCTTTTACTCGCATCCCACATCTGATCCACAGTAAATTTTATCATTGCATCTACAAAATACACTCTGAAAATGAACCTGTAGTAGTGATCACTTTCACTATCACTGCCGTCATTTCAGTTCAGTTGCTCAGTCGTGTCCGACTCTTTGCGACCCCATGAATTGCAGCACGTCAGGCCTCCCTGTCCATCACCAATTCCCGGAGTTCACCCAGACTCACGTCCATCAAGTCAGTGATGCCATCCAGCCATCTCATCATTCTTTCTGGAGTTATTTCTCCACTGATCTCCAGTAGCATATTGGGCACCTAATGACCTGGGGAGTTCCTCTTTCAGTATCCTATCATTTTGCCTTTTCATACTGTTCATGGGGTTCTCAAGGCAAGAATACTGAAGTGGTTTGCCAGTCCCTTCTCCAGTGGACCACATTCTGTCAGACCTCTCCACCATGACCCTCCCGTCTTGGGTTGGTTTCATTGAGTTAGACAAGGCTGTGGTCCTAGTGTGATTAGATTGGCTAGTTTTCTGTGAGTATGGTTTCAGTGTGTCTGCCCTCTGATGCCCTCTTGCAACACCTACCATCTTACTTGGATTTCTCTTACCTTGGGCATGGGGTATCTCTTCACGGCTGCTCCAGCAAAGCACAGCTGCTGCTCACTGCCATGGTCTAAGTCATTTCCCACCTGGATTATTGCAATACTTTTCTAACCTACTTCCAGCTTATTCTTTTCAGAATAATTTCAGTAATGCAAAGATCTTGTTAAAATCTAGGTCAGATCTTATAACTTTTCTGTGCCACTTCCCTGTTCTAGACTCTCCAAGAGCTTCCTTTTCCCTCTGACACAGAGTGAAAGCTAGAGAGAGACTTTCCAGTAGTCCGTAGCATGTCCATGATCAGGCCGTGGATCACCTCTCTGAGCTCATTTCTTCCTCCTCCTCTCCTGCCTAACATTCTGCTCCAGCCACACTGTTTTCTCAGGGCGTCCTGTCTGAACCACTTTCTCCAGGTATCATCATGTGTTACTTTCTCATCACTTTCAGACTTTAATCACTGTTATTTTCTCCTTGAGGATTTTCCCGGCCAATGTAATACTGCACTCTCCCGGGTACTCTCTGTTCCATTTCACTGCTTTTTTTTTCTCCTTATCTTTTATTATCACTCACAAATAGTGCTAGTTTCCTTGGGCTGCTGTAACAAAGAACCACAATCAGCTGTCTCAAAACAGCAGGTATTTATTCTTCCACAGCTATGGAGGATAGGAGTCCAGAATGAAGGTGTAGCAGGGTTGGTTCCCTCTGGAGGTTCTGATGGAGAATCTGTTCGCGCCTCTCTCCTGAATTTTGGTGGTTACTGGTCATCCTTGGCATTCTTTGGTGTGAAGCTGCATCACCCCAGTCTCAGCCTTTATCATGACAGGAGGTCTTGCCGTGTTTCTTTTCCCCCTTCTTAGAAGGACATGAGTCATGTTGGATTTAAGGCCCGCCTTAAATCATTATGGGCTTCCCTGGTGGCTCAGATGGGAAAGAATCCACCTGCAATGTGGGAGACCTGGGTCTGATCCCTGGGTTGGGAAGATTCCCCTGGAGAAGGGCATGGCAACCCACTTCAGTATTCTCGCCTGGAGAATTCAATGGACAGAGGAGCCTGGTGGGCTACAGTCCATGGGGTCGCAGAGAGTCAGACACGACTGAGTGGCTTTCACCTTCACCTTTTAATTGAGTGTGGCTTCCCAGGTGGCACTAGTGGTAAAGAAACTGAAAGTGAGAGTGAAGTCGCTCAGTCGTGTGCGACTCTTTGTGACCCCATGGACTGTAGCCCAGGCTCCTCCATCCATGGAATTTTCCAGGCAAGAATACTGGAGTGGGTTGCCACTTCCTTCTCCAGGAGATCTTCCAAACCCAGGGACTGAACCCAGGTCTCCCGCATTGTAGGCAAATGCTTTACTGTCTGAGCCAACCCAGCTGCTAATGCAGGAAACGTAAGAGACATGGATTCAGTCTCTGGGTTGGGAAGATCTCCTGGAAAAGGGAATGGCTAGTCACTCCAGTATTCTTGCCTGGAGAATCCCATGGACAGAGGAACTTGGTGGGCTATGGTCTATAGGGTCACAGAAGTCAAACACTATTGATGGGACTTAGCATAAACATCTGGTCATCAAAGCCACCCTTTCTCCTTTTGATCCAGTATGATCTCATCCTACCTTGATTACATCTGTAAAGACTGTGTTTCTAAATAAGGTCATAGCCATCAATTCTAGATGGATATGAATTTTAAGGGAAAGTGACACTATTAAATTCAGTACACTAATACATTTATCTTGTTTACTGTCTGTTTCCTTTACTGAAAGATACATTTGGGAGAACTTTGCTCATCATTACATCCCTGTTCATAGAATAGTCTGAGACACGTGGTAGGGCTTAGTGATGTTTATTAAATAAATAATATTCTTGGTTGGTCAGACTAGGTTTTAATTAGAGGGCAGATGCCCAGATATATTGCAGCTGATGGTGATTAGTGTGTTAAAGAGAGTCCATTTTTCTAAGTGAAGCCTACAGACTAGTAATTCAATCATAATTCTTTACTCCTTGATTTTTCCTCCAAGATCTATTCACAGGCCTTGGACTAGCCTTCAGTCACCTCTGAAGCCATAACTTAGAAGATAATATCAGTTGTAAAAGACTCTGAGGTCTTGAATAAATGTACCATAACCATGCAAGGACCATTCCTTAAAGACAGTGCTAATGTCACTCAATGATAGAGAGCACTAAATAAACTTTTGATGTGTTTCTGACTTTTCTAAATTCCCCGGATAACAGGAAATCAAATAAGACAGTCCAAGAACAATATTTCCAAACAAAGCAAATAAAAGCCCCCAACATACTTTTGACGTCAAAGCAAAGCTCTTCTCACATTTAATCCTAGTGTGTAAACTCTTGGGTACAGATGAATCAACAGCAGCTAAGTTAACAAATAAAATATGAAACCTCATATCCCAATATGAGCCTTCCCATCCCATTCAAAGAAGGAAACTTCAAGGCATACATTTTTCTCTCAACTAATGAAAATTACATTTGATTAGCAAAAGTTGCTGCCACTGATTTTTAAAAATGAAATGATTGTCTTACTTAAAAAGTGTTCTCAATTTTATTGCTTGCTATTAGTAGCAAGCTAAAAAGAAAAAAGAGCATTTTGGTACTGGTGTCAGTCTTGCTGTGTGAGTTGATTATTTATTTGCTAAAGTTGTGGGTCATTCACTTGAGTGAGATTTCTTGCCAGGCTTTCACAGGACTTTTTAGTTTTTATCGTAACCATATTTGAAGTGAGACGGTGTCCTGCCAGTAGGGTGCCCTGAAGAAACTCAGTGCTTTTCCTTTGGAGAGAGACTGTTATGGACTGATCTGTATCCATCTTCTACCCTTCTCCCAGTTCATATGTTGAAGCTCTACTCTGTACCTTAGAATGTGAACTTATTTGGAAATAATGTCTTTGTGATGTAGTTAGTGAAGGTGAGTCAGTTAGGGTGACGCCTAAATCCAATATGACAAATGTCCCTATAAAGGGGGGGGGGGGGACAGTTTGGATGCAGAGACATGTGCACAGAGAGAACTCTGTGAAGATGAGGGTAGAGATTGGGCCGATGCTTCTATAAGACAATAAATACCAAAGATTGCCGGCAAATCAGTGGAGATTCATGGAATAGATGCTTCCTCACAGTCCTTTGAAGGAAACAGCCCTGCTGATTGATTTAGGACTTCTAGCCTCCAGGACTCTAAGATAATAAATCTGTGTAGGTTAAGGCACCCAGTCCATGGTACTTTGATATGACAGCTCTAGAAAACTGATATACCCTGGATGGCACTCTGGTGGAACTCTTTCAGTATGGCCTTAGCCTGACTGCCTTCATGGTCTCCACTTGGCTTGGCAGACAGGAAGTCACATGCCATCTTCTCCTTCCAGACGCCCAAGCCCTCCCTCTGTTTCCATGTTCTATAGTATCGGGAGATTCCAGGTAACTCCTCTCCTCAGAATTTTCTATTTCAGCAAATATGCAGCCAGGGAAGTGATGTCACATTCCCCTTTTGCAAAAACCCCAGACTCACTTGGAGTCCTCTTCACTCAACTGAGAAGTGAAGACTGAGGAACGTACAGTGAAGGAAATGTTCTCTAGTAACAAGTTCCTGCCATTCATGGGCATTCATGCATCCGCCTCCTTGCATTCACGCATCCTCCTCTTTACCTTCATTCTGCTGGCAAATATTGTTGAGTGTCAGGCTCAAGGCATTAATAAAACAAGGTTTCTGCTCCCTTGTATTCTAGAGATGAAGACAGAAACTATTAACAAATAAATAAAATGTATAATATGTCAGATGATATTAGGTGCTAAGAACAATAAAACAATATGGGAAGGGTTGATTTTTATAGAAGAGGAAAAACCTCTCTGATATAGGAACATTTGTGTGTGAACTTGTGGGAATTGAGAGGAGAACAAGGAGGCTGTTTGAAGGAAGAACCATCCAGACAGAAGGAGTAATAAATGCAAAGACCCAGAAGTGAGCGTGCAGGTGGTTTGTTCACAGAAAAGGAAGCACAGCAGTATGGCTGCCGTATAGTGATCAAGGAGAAAATTGGTAGGAGATGAATTCCGGAAGGTGGGGTGCTTGCAGAACCAGAAAGGGCTTATGAACCATTGAAAGGACTTTTGATTTTACTCTGAGAGAAATTGGAAGCATTGAATTATTTCAAGCACAGGAGTGACATGATCTAATGAATTTTAATGAGGATCTCTCTGGCTGCAGGTGAAGAATAGTCTGCACAGAGAGGAGAAGAGAGGTCAATGTGATGAGTCTATGAGCTGCCCACTAGGGTCCATTCTCTCTCTTTTTTTGTGTTTAGAAATTCCTAATTAACAGAAGTGATAATAAACTCAGATTTTAAAATTCCACAGACTACATTAACCAATCTTCCATGCACATAGGGGATGTCTTGTGGCTATTTCTAGCCAATGAAATGTCATCAGAAGTTGTTAGGAGGGGCCTCTAGAATGCCACTTAGAAAGGGTGCTGCCTCCGCTAGCGTGTGCTTTTTGCCTGTTGTCTTTCACTTCTTCCTGCATGAAGTATGAATATGATGGTTGGAACCAAAGGAACTATCATTAGGGAAATACAATGTAAAAACATAATGGTATAAAATAGTTCATAGAACTCAACAACAAGAAAACAAACATTTGTTTATTTCCAGTATTCTGGGAGGTGGATCATAGAGGATCCTGCTGTGATTTATGTCGGAGAGTGTTTTGCCTATGTTCTCCTCTAGGAGTTTTATCGTTTCTAATTAAAATTAAAAGCTTCTGCACAACAAAGGAAACTATATGCAAGGTGAAAAAACAGCCTTCGGAATGGGAGAAAATAGCGAATGAAGCAACTGACTAACAACTAATCTCAAAAATATACAAGCAACTTATGCAGCTCAATTCCAGAAAAATAAATGACCCAATCAAAAAATGGGCCAAAGAACTAAATAGACATTTGGCTAACAAACACATGAAAAGATGCTCAACATCACTCATTATCAGAGAAATGTAAATCAAGACCACAATGAGGTACCATTTCACATCAGTCGCAATGGCTGTGATCCAAAAGTCTACAAGCAATAAATGCTGGAGAGGGTGTGGAGAAAAGGGAACCCTCTTACACTGTTGGTGGGAATGCAAACTAGTGCAGCCACTATGGAGAACAGTGTGGAGATTCCTTTAAAAACTGGAAATAGAACTGCCTTATGACCCAGAAATCCCACTGCTGGGCATACAAACTGAGGAAACCAGAATTGAAAGAGATACAGGTACCCCAATGTTCATCGCAGCACTGTTTATAATAGCCAGGACATGGAAGCAACCTAGATGTCCATCAGCAGACGAATGGATAAGAAAGCTGTGGTACATATACACAATGGAGTATTACTCGGCCATTAAAAAGAATACATTAGAATCAATTCTAATGAGGAGGACGAAACGGGAGCCGATTATACAGAGTGAAGTAAGCCAGAAAGAAAAACACCAATACAGTATACTAACACATATGTATGGAATTTAGAAAGATGATAATGATAACCCTGTATATGAGACAGCAAAAGAGACACAGATGTATAGAACAGACTTGGATTCTGTGGGAGAGGGCGAGGGTGGGATGATTTGGGAGAATGGCATTGAAACATGTATACTATCATGTAAGAAACAAATCGCCAGTCTAGGTTCGATACAGGATACAGGATGCTTGGGGCTGGTGCACTGGGATGACCCAGTGATATGGGGAGGGTGGTGGGAGGGGGGTTCAGGATTGGGAACTCATGTACACCCGTGGTGGATTCATGTTGATGTATGGCAAAACCAATACAGTATTGTAAAGTAAAAAATAAAATAAAGAGAGAAAAAAAAAAAAAAGAAAACAACCCAATTGAAAAATGGACTGAAGACCTAAATAGACATTTCTCCAAAGAAGGCACATGAAAATATGCTAAATGTCACTAATTATTAGAGAACTGCACATGAAAAGTACAATGAGGTACAAGCTCATGCTAGTCAAATGACTTATCATCAAAAAATCTACAAATAACAAATGCTGGAGAGGATATAGGAAAAAGGGAACCCTCCTACACTGTTGGTGGGGATATAAATTTGTACAGCTGTTATGGAGAACAGTATGGAGGTTCCTTAAAAAACTAAACATAGAATTACCAAATGATCCAGCAGTCCCACTCCTGGGCATATACCTAGAAACAAACTAATTCAAAATGATACATGCACCCCAGTGTTCATAGAAGCACTATTCATAGTAGCCAAGACATGAAAAGGACCTAAATGTCCATTGGCAGATGAGTGGATAAGGAAGATGTGGTGCTTAGGTGCAGTGGAATCCTACTCACAATAAAAGGGAATGAAATAATGACATTTGCAAAGATGTGTATGGATTTTAGACATGTATTGTCATACTAAGTGAACTGAGTCAGAAAGACAAATACCACATGATCTCACTTACACGTGGAATCTAAAATATGGCACAACTGAACCGATATAAAAAACAGCAACAGACTCACAGATGTAGAGAACGGACTGTGGTTGCTAAGGGAGGAATGTGGGGGGGAGGATGGATTAGGAATTTGGTGTTGGCAGATGCAACCTATGATATATAGGATGGGTAAACACAAGGTTCTACTATAGCACAGGGAACTATATTCAATATCCTGTGATAAACCAGAATGGAAAAGAATGCAGAGAAGAATGTGTACATGTGTATAACTGAATCACTTTGCCATACAGCAGAAACTAACACAACATTGCAAATCAACTGTATATTAATTTTAAAAAATAGGGTTATAACTACTCATGCCTATCAGAATGGCTAAAATGTAAGAAAAATGATAGTCCTAAGAGAACACTGCACACAAACAAAACCCTGTGCACACCAGGAGAAAGGAGCAGTGTCCGCACAAGAGACTAAGCCAGACTTGCCAGTGAGCGTCCAGGAGTCTCCAGGGAGGTGTGGGTTGACAGTGGCCTGCTGTGGCATCAGGGGCACTGAATACAAGTCCTTTTGAAGGAGTTCCCGGTTACTGTCCTCATTAGCTCTCCATAGTTTGGCCTCAGGCCAAACAACAGGGAGGGAACACAGCCCCACCCATCAATAGAAAATTGCCTTAAAGGTTTACTAAGCATGGCCCCACCCATTAGAACAAGACCCAGTTTTCCCCACAGTCAGTCTTTCCCATCAGGAAGCTTCCATAAGCCTCTTATCCTTATCCATCAGAGAGGAGACAGAATGAAAACCACAATCACAGAAAACTAACCAAATTGATCACATGGGTCACAGCCTTGTCTAACTCAGTGAAACTATGAGCCCTGCCATGTAGGGCCACACAAGATGGACGGGTCATGGTGGAAAGTTCTGACAAAATGTGTTCCACTGGAGAAGGGAATGGCAAACCCTTCAGCATTCTTGCCTTGAGAACCCCATGAACAGTATGAAAAGGCAAAAAGATAGGACACTGAAAAAGGAACTCCCCAGGTCGGTAGGTGCCCAATATGCTACTGGGAAAGAGTGGAGAAATAACTCCAGAAAGAATGAAGAGACAGGGCCAAAGCAAAAACAACACTTAGTTGTAAATGTGACTGGTGATGGCAATAAAGTCTGATGCTATAAAGAGCAATATTGCATAGGGACCTGGAATGTTGGGTCCATGAATCAAGGTAAATTGGAAGTGGTCAAACAGGAGATGGCAAGAATGAACACTGACATTTAGGAATCAGTGAACTAAAATGGACTGGAATGGGTGAACTTAATTCAGATGACCATTATATCTACTACCGTGGGCAAGAATTCCTTAGAAGAGATGCAGTAGCCCTCATAGTCAATAAATGATTCTGAAATACAGTACTTGGGTGCAGTCTCAAAAATGACACAATGATCTCTGTCCATTTCCAAGGCAAACCATTCAGTATCACAGTAATCCAAGTCTATGCTCCAACCACTAATGCCAAAGAAGCTGAAGTTGAATGGTTCTGTGATGACCTACAAGACCTTCCAGAACTAATACCAAAAAAGATGTCTTTTTCTTATTAGGGGACTGGAATCTTCAAGTAGGAAGTCAAGAGATACCTGGAGTAGCAGGCAAGTTTGGCCTTGGAATACAAAATGAAGCAGCGCAAAGGTTAACAGAGTTTTGCCAAGAGAACACAGTGGTCATAGCAAACACCCTCTTCCAACAACACAAGAGAAGACTCTACACATGGACATCACCAGATGGTCAATACCGAAATCAGATTGATTATATTCCTTGCAGCCGAAGATGGAGAAGCTCTTTACAGTCAGCAAAAACAAGACCAGGTGCTGACTGTGTCTCAGATCATGAAGATGTTATTGCAAAATTCAGACTTAAACAAAGTAGGGAAAACCCTAGACCATTCAGGTATGACCTAAATAAAGTCCCTTACAGGTATGACCTAAATCAAATACAGTGAAAGTGACAAACAGATTCAAAGGATTAGATCTGATAGACAAAGTGCCTGAAGAACAATGAACGGAGGTTCCTGACACTGTACAGGAGGCAGTGATCAAGACCATCCCTAAGAAAAAGAAATGCCAAAAGGCAAAATGGTTGTCTGAGGAGGCCTTACAAACTGAGAAAAGAAGAGAAGCTAAAGGCAAAGGAGAAAAGGAAAGATATACCCACTTGAATGCAGAGTTCCAAAGAATGGCAAGGAGAGATAAGAAAGCCTTCCCCAGTGATCAATGCAAAGAAATAGAGGAAAACAACAGAATGGGAAAGACTAGTGATCTTTTCAAGAAAATTAGAGATACCAAGGGAACATTTCATGCAAAGATGGGCACAATAAAGGACAGAAATGGTATGGACCTAACAGAAGTAGAAGATATTAAGAGGTGGCAGGAACACACAGAAGAACCATACAAAAAAGATCTTAATGACTCAGATAACCATGATAGTGTTATCACTCACCTAGAGTCAGACATCCTGGAATGTGAAGTCAAGTGGGCTTTAGGAAGCATCAATACAAACTAAGCTACTGGAGGTGATGCAATCCCAGTTGAGCTATTTCAAATCCTAAAAGATGATCCTGTTAAAGTGCTGCACTCAATATGCCAGCAAATTTGGAAAACTCAGCAGTGGCCACAGGACTGGAAAAGGTCAGTTTTCATTCCAATCCCAAAGAAAGGCAGTGCCAAAGAATGTTCAAACTACTGCACAATTGCACTTATCTCACACACTAGCAAAGTAATGCTCAAAACTCTCCAAGCCAGGCTTCAATAGTACATGAACTGTGACCTTCCAGATGTTCCAGCTGGATTTAGAAAAAGCAGAGTAACCAGAGATCAAATTGCCAGCATTCGTTGGATCGTCAAAAAAGCAAGAGAGTTCCAGAAAAACATCTACTTCTGCTTCAGTAAATACGCAAAATCCTTCGACTGTGTGGATCACAACAAACTTGGAAAATTCTTCAAGAGATGGGAATATGAGACCACCTGACCTGCCTCCTAAGAAATCTGCATGCAGCAGTCAGAACCAGACATGGAACAATGGACTGGTTCCAAATTGGGAAAGGAGTACGTCAAGACTGTATATTGTCACCCTGCTTATTTAACTGATATTCAGAGTACATCATGCGAAATGTCGGGCTGGATGAAGCACAAGCTGGAATCATGATTGCCGGGAGAAATATCAATAACCTCAGATATGCAGATGATATCAACCTTATGGCAGAAAGCAAAGAGGAACGAAAGAGCCTCTTGATGAAAGTGAAAGAAGAGAGTGAAAAAGCTGGCTTAAAACTCAACATCCGAAAAACTAAGATCATGACATCCAGTCCCATCACTTCATGGCAAATTGATGGGGAAACAATGGAGACAGTGACAGACTTTATTTTCTTGGGCTCCAAAATCACTGCAGATGGTGACTGCAGCCATGGAATTAAAAGATACTTGCTCCTTGGAAGAAAAGCTGTGACCAACCTAGATAGCATATTGATGAGCAGAGACATTAGTTTGTCGACAAAGATCCATCTAGTCAAAAGCTAGTTTTTCCAGTAGTCATGTATGAATGTGAGAGTTGGACCATAAAGAAAGCTGAGCACCGAAGGATTGATGCTTTTGACCTGTGGTGTTGGAGATGACTCTTGGGAATCCCTTGGACTGCAAGGAGATCAAACCAGTCAATCCTAAAGGAAAGCAGTCCTGAGTATTCATTGGAAGGTCATGCTGAAGCTGAAACTCTAGTATTTTGGCCACCTGATGCGAAGAACTGACTCATTTGAAAAGACCCTGATGCTGGGAAAGATTGAAGGCAGGAGAAGGGGGTGACAGAGGACGAGATGGTTAGATGGCATCACTGACTCGATGGATATGAGTTTGAGCAAGCTCTGGAAGTTGGTGATTGACAGGGAATCCTGGCGTGCTGCAGTCCATGGGTTCACGAAGAGTCAGACAGGACTGAGTAAATGAACTGAACTGAACTGAAGAGGATACTAAGAGAATGTGGTGCAATTGGAACTCTCATATGTTGAAAGTGGAAATGTAAAATGAACAACTCAAGTTTTCTTAGAAATTTTAATCTACCCTTACTGTGTGATCTATCTATCTCATCTATGTATTTACCCAGTAGAAGTTTAAACTTAAGTTTGTGTAAAAATATGTATATAAATGTCTATAGAAACTTTACATATAATCTCTAAGCACTGAAAACAACTGAAATGTCCTTTAGTGGATGCATAGGTAAAGAAACTGTAGTATGTCCATGTAATGTGATACTACGCAACAACAGAAAAGAAAGAATTATTGATGTATGTGACAGCGTGCATGAATTTTTAATAAATTTTGCTAAGTAAAAAAGCCAGATCCAAAAGATTTAATACTGTCTGATTTCATTTATATGTCATTACAGAAAGGGAAAACTGTAGAGATAGAAAAGAGAAGAGAGGGGATATAGGCTGCAGAATGGATTGATTATAGAGGGCAGTGTGAGAAAATTTGGGGGAGTCAATGGACCTGTTCTACATCATAATTCTGGTGGGCATACATCTCTGTGCATTTGTCAGAGCCCATAGAACTGTATATCACAGGGTGAAAATTTTATAGTATATAAAGTAAGAAATAATTTTTTTTAATGGGGAAAAAAGGCTGGGAAAATTGTCAGTCTAAATCTGTATTTTCTATTAGAAAGTGGCAAAATAAAATTATCTTGATTCCTGAAACTCAGTTTTGTGGTTCAGTAAAAGATAATTCCTCTTCATGTATACATAGTCCATTTCCCATTTTTTAAACAAGTACTTGCGTTAGAAAGGCAACATAGGGAACAGAAGGGTCTGAAGAATTGAGTTTGGTGTATTTTTTTCCATCTTAATATCTACTCCTGGAACCATTTGGAGAGGGTCAGAGCCGACAGAAAGATAAGTCATGCTTTTAGCTTCTTTTCTTTCTGGTGCATAAATGTTAATATGCCAGATAAATTGCTCTGTAACAGTTGTTGTAGGGATAACATAGGGATAAAAAAACCAATTTCCCCTCTCCCAGAAATCTCTCTCAGTTGAGATATGTAATTTTCAAAGTCTTTATATATAAATGATTTAGTTATTTTTGTTATTACGGATGAAAATGTTTTGGAAGGAATATTTAGCTCTGGGTAGCAACCGAATGAGACAGCTGAAATGCAGAATCCCAGTAAATAAAGCTGCAGTCTGCTCAGCCCACCAGATGGAGAGCCCTGCAAGGCTCTTATCCTGTCACCAATTAACCCCCATCAATCTTCTTTCCAAGGACAGGCTAAGAAAGTTCTTCACTTGAATACTCACATAGAAAATCCTCAAGTAATTCCCTGCCTTGTCCCCAAGCTACTCCAGGTCACTCTCCAGGAGAAGCGAGACCAGCTCGAATTTAACTAGCAGTGAACGCCAAACAGGTGAACGACATTCATTCGACTTTGTGCCTGCACACAGCCCAAATGTTCTAAGATAATAAAAAAAAAACAAACCAAAGATTTATCTGGAGAAGCAGATGAAGTGGAACTCAGTCACTGTGTTTTTACTGAAGGAGATTTCTGAGCCAGAGACAGAGACAGACACTGTTTTATCTCCTTAGATGAGCTCATACCATGTGTGATGATGCCCTCGCATACGGATGATTCCATGCTATTCGAAGACAGCTGACAGAGGCAGTGCTGAACTGGTTGTCTTTCTTGGTGTATCCTGAACTAGGGATTAAGAAGAACAGGGGAAGTAAATGTCTAGAAGGGCCCCAAAGCCTCTCTTGATCATTCTCAAGTCCAGCGGCATCTGGACTTTTTACTGGGCTACAAAGCAGTTCAATATTCTATTTTAAAGCAGTTCCTTGGCCTGCTGGGCGGTAGTGGTGTCCTGGCTCCAACAGTCATCTTTCCCAGCTGTGCAAGTGCAGGGCTTTCCAGGAGGGTGGGGTTGAGGGAAAAGAAGAGATGATGGGCCAAGCAGTGAAAAACCTACCCACCCGTGTTTATGGCTGGGTACAGAATCCTTCCTTTGTGACCTGAAATACACCTGACACACAGGCCAGGACCTGAAAATAAGACTTAAGGAGAGCTGAATCCAATGATATTGGCTAAATTGTGATTCCACATGGGAATAGTTTCCACAAGCCGTTAGTAGAGTTAAAATGGGAAGTTGGTACTGAAAAGTGTGTGCCTTGCACAGAGGAGAGATTGTCCTTGGTCCCCAATCTCCATCTGCTTGCCCCAACCTTCTCTGAAGCTGTTGCACTTTTTTCCATCTGCACTGTATCCTGACCCCACTCCCCATTTGTTCAAATCCCAGTTTTATTAGGATATAATTGACATATAACATTATTTTAGTTTAAGATGAACAATATAATAATTTTATATATGTAAATATTGTGAAATGATTACCCTTGAGTTTAGTTAATGTCCATCATCTCACATAGTAACAATTTTTTTCTTATATTATGAACTTTTAAGATCTACTCTCTTCAGTTCAGTTCATTCACTCAGTCGTGTCTGACTCTTTGCGACCACATGAACTGCAGCACGCCAGGCCTCCCTGTCCATCACCAACTCCCGGAGTTTACCCAAACTCATGTCCATCGTGTTGGTGATGCCATCCAGCCATCTCATCCTGTCATCCCCTTCTCCTCCTGCCCTCAATCTTTCCCAGCATCAGGGTCTTTTCAAATGAGTCAGCCCTTTGCATCAGGTGGCCAGAGTATTGGAGTTTCAGCTTCAACATCAGTCCTTCCAATGAACACCCAGGACTGATCTCCTTTAGAATTGACTGGTTGGATCTCCTTGCAGTCCAAGGGACTCTCGAGAGTCTTCTCCAACATCACAGTTCAAAAGCATCAATTCTGTGGCGCTCAGCTTTCTTTATAGTCCAACTCTCACATCCATACATGACCACTGGAAAAACCATAGCTTTGGCTAGACAGACCTTTGTTGGCAAAGTAATGTCAATATTACTTTTATTTTATTTTTTTTAAAATTTTTATTTTTACTTAATTTTACTTTACAATACTGTATTGGTTTTGCCATACATTGACATGAATCCGCCACGGGTGTACATGCGTTCCCAAACATGAACCCCCCTCCCACCTCCCTCCCCATAATATCTCTCTGGGTCATCACTGTTCACCAGCCCCAAGCATGCTGTATCCTGCGTCGGACATAGACTGGCGATTCGATTCTTACATGATAGTATACATGTTACAATGCCATTCTCCCAAATCATCCCACCCTCTCCCTCTCCCTCTGAGTCCAAAAGTCCATTATACACATCTGTGTCTTTTTTGCTGTCTTGCATACAGGGTTGTCATTGCCATCTTTCTAAATTCCACATTACTTTTAATTTCTATTTTATTTTTAATTTTAGTTTCTACTCTCTTAGCAACTTTTAAATAGAAGAATATTTGTTAACTGTGGTCACCATTGCTCTGCATTGGTCCTGTAGAACTTATTCATCTTTTAACTGGAATTTTGTACCTTTTAACCACCTTCACTCCTTTCCCTCACCTCCCACCCTGACACTGGCAACCACCAATATGTTCTCTGTTTACATGTCTGTTTTTTTAGTATTAATTTAAAAGTGAGGTCACACAGTATTTGTCTTTCTCTGACTTACTTCACTTAGCATAATGCAGTCAAGGTCTGTCTGTGCTGTTGTGAAGGCTTTCACTGAAAAATATTTTTCACTGAAAAATATTCCATAATGCCGTCTTCTCTGTCCGTTCATCTGTAACGGACACTTCGGTTGTTTCCATGTGTTGACTGTTATAAATAATGCTGCAATGAACGTGGTTGTTCAGGCACCTCTTGGAGACAGAGACTTTGTTTCCTTCAGATATGTACCCAGAAGTGGGATTGCTGAATTACATGGTAGTTCCATTTTTAATTTTTTGAGGACTCTCCATACTGTTTTCCATAGTGGCTGTGTCAGTTTACATCCTTGCCAGCGATGCACAAAGAACCCCTTTTCTCCACATATCTCTTCTCTTTCTGATGACACCATTCCAACAGGTCTAAGCTGCTGTCTCATCGTGGATTTGCGTTTCCACAATGATTAGTGTTGACTGTTGAGCACTTTTTCACTTTTCCATTTCTCATCAGGACTCATGCAGCAACCTCTTGGCAATAATCTCTTGCTTCTATTCCAGTCTGTTTACACATTATGTCCAGAGTGATCTTATAACCAATACTCCAGCTTTTATATCTGCTTGTGACATCCAGTGATTTTCTTTCCACTTAGAGTAAACCCCAGCATTTTTTAAATCATGGCTTATGAGGCCTTGAACTCACAGGCCTTACCCCCCTCTCTACCTTCAGTCTAAAACACTTGCCTACTTGCTCATGACATTCCTAGACAACCCTCCTCTTCCTCAACATTCAAAGCCCTTCCTACTCCCAGCCTTTATCCATGCTGTTCCATCTGCCTAGAACACTCTTTCTCCAGCTCTTTGCATGACTGGTTTCATTCTCAGAAACTCTAGCCTTCCCTGACATCTCTTGATAAGATGGCCACCCCCAGGGACTCTGTGATCATTACCCCATTTATTTTCTTTAGAACATTTTCCCAAACAAACACTTATTTGCTTATTTAGTGTCTTCCCTACAAGAATGTATCGATCCCTGGGTCGGGAAGATCCCCTGGAGAAGGAAATGGCAACCCACTCCAGTATTCTTGCCTGGAGAATCCCATGGACAGAGGAGCTTGGTGGGCTACAGTCCATGGGTCGCAGAGTCGGACGCAACTGAGCAACTTCACTTTCTACAAGAATGTATACACTGTTAGGGTAGACAGCTTGTCTTGTTCACAGCTCTTTCCCCAGTGCCTAGCACAGTGTGGAACATTGAAAAGAGCTTTTAAAATACTGGTTGAATGACTCAGTGAATATTACAAGAAGGAACAAATGAGTGAATGAGTGACTAGAAGGAACATCTGGTTTCCCGATCTTTTGTTGGCTCATCTCAGAAAGTTTTTGATGATGACTTCGCTATCTGTGGCACTAGTGGTATGGAACCTGTCTGCCAGTGGAGAAGAGAAACAGGTACAATCCCTGGGTTAGTAAGGTCCCCTGAAGGAGGGCATGGCAACCCATTACAGTATTCTTGCCTGGGGAATCCCATGGACAGAGGAGCCTGGCCAGCTCCTGGATTTTTCTATATCTGGATTTCTTTTTCTGACATTCTGGGCCCTATTACTTGCAGACAGGGTGAACGTGTGATGACTGTTTGGCTCTTCAAACACCCACTGTCCCCACCTTGCAGCTGAAGTACAAACCCAGACTTCATCCTTAGCTCTTTCTTTCCTTTCCTCCACACCTAGTTAATCAGCCACTGTGATGTCTTACGCCTACTTCCTAATATGGAGCTTGACTGTTCTACTTCTCTCTACCTCCACTGTCACCCTAGTCTACATATCACCAGTTTCCCTGCCTGGACTACTTTAGTAGCATCCTAAAGTCTTGAGAAGCCTTGAGTTAAGGTTTAATCAAATGCATCTTTGACACCAAAGCCAGTGATGTGAAAGAATGTAGATCAGATCGCCTTTCTCCTCTGCTTATATTCCTTAGTAACTTCTGACACTTAGGTAAGTCTTCACCTGACTCACAAAACCTTAGGAAGTTGCCCTTATCTTTCACTCCTTTTGTATTGCTTCCCCTTCTCCCCCAACTGGCATATTCTAAATTCTGGCTGTGATCTTTCAGTCCTTCAGGCCTCATGGACTCTTGTTTTCCCTTAAAACCATAGGATGCCTCTGGGTTTGGGATACTGTTTCTCTCCCACTTCATCTGGCCATCTCCTGTTCATGCTTCAGGCTGACCAAAGGGGTACTGATCCCAGGATTTCTCTCCTATCCTCTATGCCTGGATGAGGCACTCTTGCTAAGATCCTCCTGAGGCAGATACTACTTTCTCTGTCACAACTTTTGTCCCTTCTGGACACAAGGGTTCCTCAGGGAAGAGATGCTTTCTAGTTGGTTCACTATTTCTGGCACCTGGCACAGTGCCTGGCACATAATAAGTGCTTAATAAAAATGGCACCAGTGGTAAAGAACTCTCCCTCCAATGCAGAAGACAGAAGAGATGTGGGTTCAATCCCTGGGTCGGGAAGTTTCCCAAGAGGAGGAAATGGCAGTCCACTTCAGAGTTCTTGCCTGGTGAGTCCCATGGATAGAGGAACCTGGCAGGCTACAGTCCATGGTGTTGCAAAGAGTCTGTCACGACTGAACTGAATTAGCCTGCAGAAATGTGTTGACACCAGGAATATCCCTGGATTCCTCTCTAATGCATTCAGTGGTGGGTGTTGGGAGACCTTATTTCTCTGTGCTGTTCCACTCTGATTCTCACTTTTTTCTTTTCTAAAATAATTTTATCTATTTATGGCTCTCCTGGGTCTTTGTTGCTCTGCGTGGACTTTCTCCAGCGAGTGGGGGCTACACTCTGATTGTAGTGTGTGACTTCTCATTGTGGTGGCTTCTCTTGCTGCAAAGCATAGGCTCTGGGTGTGTGGGCTTCAGTAGTTGCAGTTCCCCGGGCTTTAGACCACAAGCTCAATAGTTACGGCACACAGGCTTAGTTGTTACAGGGCATGTGGGATCTTCCCAGACCAGGGATCGAACCCCTGTCTCCTGGATTGGCAGGCAGATTCTTTACCACAGAGCCACCAGGGAGGCCCATTCATGCCTACTCTTGACTTCACTCTGTCTGTACTCTGCCTATTGCCTTGGCACCTGGGTACCCCTCCACCCTCAGTGTACCCAGACTCTGGTTCCTCAAAAGCCAAGTTCAGTTTAGAGGTGGCTCTTCTCAGCATACTCTGTCCCACTCACCTTTGCTCAATTCTTTCGTTAGATTTGGCAGCAATCAGAGAGGAAATAAGCATTTTTAATGCGCATTGTTGAATAGAAGGAAACTGGAGCCCCAAAATGAAATACTTGCCTCAGGTAGCCATTCTTTTGATAAAGAAGTCTTAGGTCACAGGTGGTCCATGTGTTAAAAACTTTTCCAAATTCTGTAACTCCATAACAAGCTAAATAGAAGGAAATGAAATTCTCTGGGATGACACTCGGGGACTTGGTAGATTGCCATCCTGTCTTGCCCACACTTGGAAAAATGCTACTCAGTGAGCTCCGTCCCCTCTCCCACTCACTTTCTCTGGAAAGCCCTGATTTTAGGTGTGAGGTCCGCCTGCCTTTGGAGCGGCTAGTAAAACTCCTGGAACTTGTCTGTCAGCCTAGGTCTCAGCAGTTCGATCCCATTAGGAGAATCTCCCTCCCCTTCACTCCCACTCAGATGTTCTTTTCCGTATCTTGCAGTTTGACACTTACCCATGAAACATCAAGAAAAGTCACTTAAAATTGATTTTTTTTTTTTTTCAGTCAGAATGTCAAAAATAACAAGATTCAGAAGGAGACTGTAGTAATAAACTTGACCCCTTTCTTACCTCCTCTGGCCGTTCTTTGGCGTTCCCTCCTCAGCATTGCCATGGAAACCGCTGACTCCTTTCTTGTCAGGGTGATTATACCTTTTCAGATTTTGACAACTGGAAGATACAAGTGAAAGAAATCCAGACTCTTTCATTCCCGCTCCCCCTTCCACTGATGCTGCTTATGCAAATTGGAGAAAATGGGCTTTGTTATGTTTTATTTCGTATTCTGCTGACAAATAAGTGCATCTGTGAAGTGCATGTGTGAGAGAAGACTGGTTGCCCAGACATTTGGGGAAGCATCGGATTTTCTTGCTTTTATTATATTACTTTAACTACCTGCTTGACAGATACAGTAATCATTACAGATTGGAAATAGCTTTGTCAGACAGCAATTTCCTGAGATGGGCAGCCTCAGAAGTGTGCATAATGTATTGAGTTGACATCTTGCAGGGAGATCCAGGAAAAAAAAAAAAAAAACTTGTGAAAGGGAAAAGCTTATTTTAGCATCAGACTTGGAAATTTCACAGACGTTATAGAGTTCTTTTAAAGTGATGCATGATTTTTCCTCATCAGCTGCTAATTAAGGACATTAATTTATGTATTTGTTTGACACTGGAGACATAAGGCTTAGTTTAGCACGAGTTACAATTGATCATAGTTTTAGTCTTTTAGGTAATCCAAAATTATCCTTTCCAATAAGTGATTTATGAGGAGTTTATAAGTATTCTTATTAAATCAGCATTTTTTAAAATGTATCATTCTCTGCTGTTATGTACCTCTGGAGACTATTAAAGTTTATTACTCAGTGTTCATTTTAATAAGAACCTTCTGACATTCCCAAGGGCCTGAGAAAAACTCTCCATGAGTTTCTGCCCAATACTGAATGTGGCTTTGGTGGTAAGGCAGTCCTCTTCATCAATACTTTGAAGGGAGAAATAAGTTGATGGTTCAGATTTCAGCTTTGAGGCAATGGCTTAGGCCAGAGCTTCCTAGTCATTTTTACTTCATGACTCACTTGTAAACTTCCAAATTTGCAGCAGCGAAACTGGCCCACAGTGAATGGGTGCACATCTGGAAAACAGGAGTGTTGATAGCTGCCGGTGAGGAGTATCCTAGCTGCCGCATGTCCCATGCACCTGAAGTTGGCTGGATCCCGAGTTCTGACTCTGGAGGGAAAAAGGAGATACAAGGACTTTCTGGGACATTGAAGAGGGTCCTAGACTGTTGGGCCCGTGTTATTCTGGAAGCAGTTTAATGGAAAGAAATTGTCTGAGGTTCAGACAAAAAGCCAAACTCACTTCCCAGACAGTCATGGAGAGAAAGATACAACCTCTGCCTTCCAGACACCCTGCCCTGTTACACACATGAAACCATCGTATGTCCCAGGTGAGAGGTTAAGAGTGTAACGCTGAAGAAAAGGACCACAGGTCTTCTTTCTCTTCTGTCTGATATCTTTATTCTTTTTCATAAACTGTGCAATGGTACACTCAAACTGCCTTTCTTCTTATGCTGCATTTGGCCTGATGTCTGACTGGCTGTCACTGTTGCCAAGCAGCCGTTCAGTGTTGTCTGTATGTGTTTGTCTCTGTTTATTTAAAGAAATATTTTATTGCATATAATCCTTAATATTTAAATATGTGTGGAAAACAGGGAAACCGAATTGTTGACATTAGTGATGAAACTATTGAGGTGAAGATTATTCCCCCCCACCCCCAAAGTGTTTAATTTTTAGCTTCAATCGACGCTTATCAGACCTGAGTTGCCAGTGATGTTCAATTGTAAAGGAAGGGGGAAAAAAATAGAGGACAAGTTGGGAATATGTTGTTGAAGATGGTCTAAATGGCATGGTGTAATTAGGGATTTTCCTTTGTCTTTTAGCTTTTTTGGAATAGATCTTCCCCTTGTAATATGTAAGGTGATTGTTCAGCTTTTCTATATTTGGTGTTCATGTGTCTTCTTAGGAATTCATCATGTGTAAAAATTAAGAATTATCTTACTATCTCATCACTTTTTTGCTTTTCTGCAAATGGGTACTATTAGTTTAAGAAAATGTCTTTGTCTACTAATATGCTAGCATAGCTATTTATCATTAGATGTGTTAAAATCCAGGTGTCAATGTTGCCAGTTTTCAAAACTAAAAACTCATTTTTAACACTTTATTTACCACAAATGCTATTTCTATATTTTATTGTATGTCTACCTTTGAATAGATAAGGGGAATCTTCCCAGGAAGACTACTTGTTAGAATTATCTAAATGCAACTGTAATTGCCCTGGGATTTTAAAACAAAAAGGAAATAAAACAATAAACCCAGTAGATATTACTGCTAACATTATTTTAAAACAATTATTTTTCTAAAAATCTTTACTTTTGTGACCTTGAAAGGCATAGACAGGAAATGGAAATAGTGGGTAGGGGTTGATTATTCCTATAGGACTAAGTCCTCAGAAATGAATTGAAATCAAATTGTTACTAACTTTTATGCTAAGTGTCTATATTGAGAAGGACCATGGAATAACACTGTATTGACTGACACTATAAAGTGAATTAAAAGCCATTCATGTTATAGAGGTAAATCTCCAGCACACATGCTAAATCTGGCCTCTATTTAAATTCTTCCAGTCCCTGAGGTATGTACTGAAATATATTAGTCCTGTATGCACCTGTGATGAAATACAGATTAGGTGAAATTCTAATGTAATTCAGTATAATTCCAACCTAGTAAGAATGATACTCCAAAATGATAGACTCCTTTTCTTTTTTTTTTTTTAACTGAGATAGAAAGATGTTATACTGCTGTCTTTTAAGATGGAAAATGGGGCTGTCAGCTAAGGAATGCTGGTGGCCTCTAGAAGCTGGAAAAAAAGAAATAAGGAAACAAATTTTTTTCCTAGAACCTCCAGAGGGTGCACAGCCCTGCCTATATTTTGATTTTAGCCCTGCTGCTGCTAAGTCACTTCGGTTGTGTCCTACTCTGTGCGACTCCATAGATGGCAGCCCACCAGGCTCCCCCGTCCCTGGGATTCTCCAGGCAAGAACACTGGAGTGGGTTGCCATTGCCTTCTCCTGATTTCAGCCCAGTGACACCCATTTTGAGCTTCTGATTCCCAAACAGTAGGATAATAGATTTGTGTTGTTTTAAGCCCCTATGATTATGGTAATTATTTTAGCAGCCATAGGAAATGGATACACTGATGACTGATGACTGTTAATATTTTGATAGCACATGGAAAGGAAAGATGATTCCTGCCCCTCAGTGCTATGAAATGGAAAGTATTTGATCTAAGCCAAGGCATGGTAAACCTATTGGCCTTTGTTGGCAGTGGTTTAGAAATGAACTTGTGTCCCAGTTCCATTCAGTGAGGCATAAAGGGAAGACTGATGGTAAAGAGACTTCCTGGGAAGAATTTTTCTCCTTTATATAAAGAGCTTTTGAGATGAGAAATCTTGCCCCTTCCTGCCTGCCATGACCAAAGTTAAGGGAGGTTTGAATGATTGAAGCTGCACTGAAAGACTTCATAATCATGGTGAAATCTGTGGTAATAAGAGGCTGAAAAGTGTGGTCAGAAGGACCGACCAATAGCAACTAATGACTGCTTGAGGCAAAGAGAAGCTTGATATATTTCCATTAGGGAATCGTGAAGAAAAAGCATTGTACTTGCAGTTCAGGCAGATTTAGTTTTCTGCAGGGAGTTTGCGGTTGATTCAGGAACATTAGATCATGAACTTAAGATGTTCTGTCAGAAAACAAGCATCGGACAATACACTGGCGTCATTGTCCCAGTGTAGGGCTGGAAACTCACACAGAGCATTTCAAAAAAATCTGTTTCTTCCACTGAGCTTTTAATGAAAGGACAAACAAATCAAGTCCCTGATACTGAACTTGACCAAGGCAGACTTGCTACAGAGAAGAATGCCATGTAAGGTGGGTCTCTCTGGAAGCTTCTACAAAGGAATCTCTCTCTCTGGAGAGCCTCCCTCTGTTTCTCCTGTGGTGGTGAAGAGAAGCCCAGTTGCATTTCCAGTTATCTAGGCCAGAAATCTGAGCCTCTGCGTCTTTTCCTGCTCTCCCTTCCCTCCTCGTAACACCTACCTGTGGCCTTTACTGTTTCCCGTGTCTCTGTCCTCCTCTGTTTCTTTCTTGGCTCAGCCTTTCCCCATCACGAGTCTAAATCTCCCAACCTATCTCCGCATCCCCCTCTAATCCAGGCTCCGAACTTCAGGCAAATGATGTTTTCAAAATGCAGAGCTGATCATCACCATCTCCGGCCTCCCAGTTATTTGATGCCTCCTCATTCCCTGCAGGGTACAGTCCGAACTTCTGAGCCTTCACCTCTAAAGAGTAAGAGCCAGCCTGTGGCTCTTCATTGAGATCGCTGGCTAACACTCTTCCTCCTAGCATCTTTAAGTCTAGTCAGTCAGAAGGAGACCTTCAGGTCTCTGATGGAGCCTGGCTATTTCATACCTCCCCACCTGCCTTTCATCATGTTGCCTCCTGTCCTGGAATTGAAACCCTTTACCATTCTGCAAACTCAGTCAAAGATCCCCACTTCTGTAATGCCACTCTGGCCCTCCTCGGTACTCAGGGGGAATGGCTATGGCCTCCTTGGTGCTACACCCTCCTTCAATACCATTTTTGTGTGACTTTCTTACCATGTTACATTTTTGATAGTCTTAGAAATTGTTCTTCACATATTAGATAGTGAGCTTCTGTAGAATAGGGAATACCATTCTTAAGTTGTCTGTCTTTTGTTCAGGCTCAGTACAGTACCTGTTACATACGGGATACTCAATTTCAGAGATAAATAAATACATATTGGTGGGATTTTAGAAAATGATTAACTTCAGAATTGATGTTTTTAGAGCAAAAGGAAACTTTTATGTATTGTTTTGAATTTATGTATTATTTATATCATATAGTTTATATATAATTTTATATGCTATTTAGTCCAACTCTTTCATTCTATACTTGTAGACTGCACTGATCAAGTTGTCCTTTAAACACTTGAAATGTGGCTCTTTTGTACTCGAATGTTCTGCAAGTATAAAATATACACCAGATTTCAAAGGCTTAGTCCTCTCTCATTAGTAATTTTATATGATTATATTTTTATAATGATAAGACTAAATATAAATAGATTAAAATTTAATTCTGCCTATTTGTTTTTACTTTTTAAAATATATGACTACTGAAAAATTTTAAATTACTTGTGTGATTCACATTTGTGGCTCACCTTATATTTCTCTTGGACAGTGTGATTCTAGAACAGGAGTTGACAAACTCAGGCACGTGGGTCAAATCTGACCAGTGACCTGTTTTTTGATGTCTATTAACAACAACAAATTTTTTTTTTTTAACATTTTTTTCCAGTTTCATTCTGATCATTTTCATGGTTGCATTTTAAATGTTTTTGTATATACCTATATAATAGCCTTGATTTTGCTTCTGGGCCCAGAGTCTAACATATTTATTATCTGGCCCTTTAAGAAAAAGTTTGTTGATCCTGTTGTAAAACATAAGGCCTCCTGTGTGACATAAAGTAATGACGATAACGACATGAAACAGTAGCTATTGTCTTAATAGTGATAGCGCACCCGTCACATATTCTGTGTGTCGTGATCTGTTATGAGTGCTTTGCTTGTAGTAATTCATTTCATCTTCATAGCTTATTGGGGTGGCAACAATTGTGCTCACCATAGTTTGGAATAGGTAATCAAGACACGAGGAAGGTAACTAACTTGCTGAAAGATGCCAAACTGGTAAGTGTAGAGACAGAGTTTTAACTCGGGCATCTATTTTGAAGTTGAGAGGTCAAAGACGAGAGCCTTGAAGATGAGGAGCACAGTGGCAAGCCATCAGAAGTTGACAACAACCAGTTGAGAGCCATCATTGAAGCTGATCCTCTTACAACTACATGAGAAGTTGTTGAAGAACTCAGTGTCGACCATTCTGTGGCCATTTGGCATTTGAAGCAAATTGGAAAGGTGAAAAAGCTCAGTAAGTGGGTGCCTTGTGAACTGACCACACATCTAAAAATCTTCTTTTTGAAGTGTTATCTTCACTTATTCAACACAACAGCAAGGAACCATTTCTCAATCAGATCGTGACATGCAATGAAAAGTGGATTTTATATGACAACTGGCGACGACCAGCTCAGTGGGTGGACCAAGAAGAAGCTCCAAAGCACTTCCGAAAGCCAAACTTGCACCAAGAAAAGGTCATGTTCACTGTTTGGTGATCTGCTGCCCATCTGATCCAATACAGCTTTCTGAATCCTGACAAAACCATTACATCTGAGAAGTATGCTCAGTAAATCAATGAGATGCACCCAAAACTGCAATGCCGGCAGCTGGCACTGGTCAACAGAATCGGCCCAGTTCTTAACAACACCCAATTGTATACTACACAACCAGTGCTTCAAAAGTTGAACAAATTGGGCTATGAAATTCTGCCTCATCTACCTGACCTCTAGCCAACTGACTACCACTTCTTCAAGCACCTCGGCACCTTTTTGCAGGGAAAATGCTTCCGCAGCCAGCAGGAAGCAGAAAATGCTTTCCAAGAGTTTGTTGAATCCCAAAGCATGGATTTTTATGCCACAGGAATGAACAAACTTATTTCTCGTTGGCAAAAATGTGTAGATTGTAATGGTTCCTATTTTGATTTATAAAGATGTGTTTGAGCCTAGTTATAATGATTTAAAATTCATGGTCTGAAACCACAATTACTTTTGTACTAACCTAATTAAACAATTATCCATTTGTTTTTGAATAGGTTATTTGTGTAGTTGCATAAAATCTAAGTACCCAATGATATACCATTTAAGGAATGCTTATTCTGTTCGCCTTGTCTGCCAGCTTCCCAGACCCTTACTCCAGAGGCTGCCTCTGCTCTTCATTTGCTGCACACAATTTTTTTCCTAGCTTTATTGAGATACGACCACATATAGCTAGAGAAGAACATGGTAACCCATTCTAGTATGCTTGCTTCAGAGATCCCATGAGCATAGGAGTCTGGTAGGCTACAGTCTATGGGGTCACAAAGAGTTAGACATGACTTAGTGACTAAAGAAACCACATGTAACGTTGTATAAGCTTAAGGTTTGATTTGGTACATTTTATTTGCAAAATGATTATCACCATAGAGTTGTCCATACAGTTCTTTTTATTTATACTTTATTTTTCTTTCTCAGAGGGAGGGAACTTTTCTGGAGTCCTGTCAATTCAGGTGAGGATATTCACGTTGATATTCGCCACGGTCATGCATATAAGGGAGACTTCCCAGGAGACTCAGGGTAAAGAATCCATCTGCCAATGCAGGAGCTGCAGGAGACACAGGTTTGATTCCTGGTTTGGGAAGATCCCCTGGAGGATGAAGTGGCAGCCCACTTCAGTTTTCTTGCCTAGAAGATCCTGTGTACAGAAGAGCCTGGAAGGTTACAGTCCATGGGTTACGAACAGTCAGACACGACTTAGCATGTACACAGCACATGTCAGACACGTACACAGCACATGTCAGACACGAACACAGCACGGTACACACATGCATGTGAGGTTCTGCAGGTCAGTGATTTCTAACTCTGTGTTATAAGTGGAATTTCTTGTGCAAAATGCAAGTTAAATCTGTGAGTTAAGTGATCCAGATGGGAAACACCAGTTCTGAAGAAAAAGAAGCTTGTTTTGGATAATAAGTATTGACCCAATGAACAACTTAATTTTTTTATTTACATCTTTGATTTATAAGTATAATCACCAGTAAAAAGCACAAAACCCATCACTCTCTCATAGAAGATCCATGGAGAATTTTGTGGGTAATATTGCTTATTGTGAACTTTCTATCCTAACACAGATTAACCCCTTCTGTTTAATAACTGTTTTTTCACTTGATAATAGTTAATCTCATTTAATAATTCTTTCTGATAAAATAAGAGAAGGATAACATTGATTCTAAGCCACATAAATATAAGATTTTATAAATACAAGATTAAAAAAATGTCTACATCAAACATATTTTTTCCTCTTTGTTAGTGAAAAAAGGTGAATCCTCAGTTCCAGAAACTTGCAGCCTCATTCAGGTATAGGCTAAATTGACTCATAGGTGTCAGCCAAATATGTGTTCCAGGAATGAATTTCCATCAGAGGCTTTGTTTGGGAAAGAAAGATGTATATGTTTTTCAACAGTAATAAAAATCATACAACCTAGTTTGTAAAATTTTCCTGTAATTTGGGGGCAGATGTTTGGCTGAAGAGTCTAAATACTTTTTTTTTCTTAAAGCAACTATTTGTTGAGCACTTTCTACTTGCATGTCACTGAGATAAGAGCCTTACATGTTTTAAGATGTATGAATTATTATTTGCATGTTGCAGATAAGGAAACTGAAGTTTAGTAAGTTTTACTAACTTGCTAGATTCAAACTAGACCTGTTTGACTTCAACGTTCTGTAATGTAATACCGCTTGTCTAATGACTTATATGTTTTAAACTGTTATAAATCAAGGATTATTTGAAAAGAGCTAAGGAGGTTTCTACTCAAAGGAATCTTATGGGGAGTCTTTTCATCAGTCATCAAACATGTAAAGACAGTCCTTGTAATTTAGTCTTTTAAAATGGCAGCACTCATATTTATTTTTTGTGATTAGGGAGTGATTTAGCATGACAACATTGATTGGCAGGTTTCTAAAAGACCAACACATCTTTTTCTCAGGAAGAACTAGAAACTTCAGTGACTCTATGAGAAATAATCAGTGTAAAATTTTATAATCAACTAGAGTGGTAATGAGCTCCTTGCCTGTTTGTAGTTAAGCTTCTTATGTCTTAACTGCTCTTGAAAAGATAGGCTCTTTTCTGTCAGCGAGCCACTATTCTGGTTTGTTTTCTTCAGAGAATTAACAATACAATTTAAAGCCCAGTCCACTCGTTTTAAACCATATTTAAGCCTTCATCTGTCAGGGTCTTTAGCAGTTGACAAGCATCGATCCATCTATTCATTCATTCTCTAAGTATTGTTTGACAGCCTACTTTGGGCCAGATATTGTGAGTAGGTATTGCAAATTGAGTGTTGTACAAAACAACTATGGTATACTTTCTGATGGACGTTAGAATCTCTCGAGGAAGATATTTCTTAAGTGAATAAATAAAGTTATAGAACACAAGAGGAAAGGCAGCATGAATTTTGGGAATAATAACTTTTAGGTAATTAAACGGAGAAGGCGATGGCACCCCACTCCAGTACTCTTGCCTGGAAAATCCCATGGATGGAGGAGCCTGGTGGGCTGCAGTCCATGGGGTCGCGAAGAGTTGGACATGACTGAACGACTTCACTTTCACTTTTCACTTTCACGCATTGGAGAAGGAAATGGCAACCCACTCCAAGTTAAATAACATAATTTTTAATTACTTAAAATAACTTAAAAGTGATTAAAAGCTAAGTAATTAAAAGCCATCAGGCTTCGCTCATGGTAAGGAATCCATCCACCTACAATGCAGAAGACCTGTGTTCGATCCCTGGGTCAGGAAGATCCCATGCAGAAGGGAGTGGCAGCCCACTCCAGCATTCTTGCTTGGGGAAGAGCATGGACAGAGGGGCCTGGTGGGCTGCAGTCCCTGCGTTGCCAAGAGTAGGACCCAACTAAGTGACTAACACTATCCTAATGCCATAACCCTGACGCTCTTAAGTTATTGGACTGATCTACTTAAGACTTATTGACTGCACGTTTATAGTTAGTATTCCTGTAAATGGTGCTTAAGATTGCTTGAGAAGTTTTATCTCTCAAGTTATTTAGAAATTATAACACTGTATTTATTTTTTCATTGATCAATTTATTCTTTTATTTAGGCATTGCAGCACTGTTTATAATAGCCAAGGCATGGAAGCAACCTGGATGTCCATCAGCAGATGAATGGATAAGAAAGCTGTGGTACATATACACAATGGAGTATTACTCAACCATTAAAAAGAATACATTTCAATCAGTTCTAATGATGTGGATGAAATCAGAGCCTATTATACAGAATGAAGTAAGCCAGAAAGAAAAACACCAGTATGGTATACTAACAGATATATATGGAATTTAGAAAGATGGTAACAATAACCCTGTATGCAAGACAGCAAAAGAGACACAGATGTATAGAACAGTCTTTTGGACTCTGTAGGAGAGGGCGAGGGTGGGATGATTTGGGAGAATGGGATGATTTGGGAGAATGGCATTGAAACATATATATTATCATATGTGAAACGAATCACCAGTCCAGGTTCGATGCATGTTACTGGATGCTTGGGGCTGGTGCACTGGGATGACCCAGAGGGTTGGTATGGGGAGGGAGGAGAGAGGGCGGTTCAGGATGGGGAACATGTGTACACCCGTGGAGGATTCATATCGATGTATGGCAAAACCAATACAATATTGTAAAGTAATTAGCCTCCAATTAAAATAAATAAATTTATATTAAATAAAAAAAAGAACTTGTATTGAGGGTCAGTGGTATAGCAATCTTGGCTCTCAGGAAGCTAGAACCCATGGAAGGGTCAGCATATTGTTACCATGTGATTAATGCTCAAATATGACTGCTTTGTTGTGAGAATATGGAGTTGGAAATTTTTTTCAGGGGAGATGATACTACATCAGTGAACAGAGCTTTGCCTTGGATAAAAGAGGGATGCATTCTAGGAAGAAGGAGCAGCATATGTAAGGGAATGCAGTTTCATGTATTTTAGGGACAGAGGGAACTTCAGCTGAGAGGAGTGTAGGAGTGTGGATGAAAAATGAATTTGGGGGGAGACACTAGAACCTGCCCATGGTTTATCTGGGTGTCCTGCAGAAAAGGCTGAGTTTACTCCCAGTTGATCAGAAACCTCTGATTTTTATTATTTATTTAGCAGTACAGTCTGAATTTTTCAAGTTTATCTTTCTTCTGAGAGACACACGGGGAAAATGTGTGTCTTAGAAGCCAGTTTGAGACTGTTAAAACACAAGTGAGAAATAAAAAGAAATAAAAATCTGGGCCTTGTGGGAGGATCAAGAAGGAAAGTAGACTTGAGAGACATTTGGAAAGTAAAGTTAATTGATTGTGTTGTTGTCGAGCAGTATGATATACATGCAAGGAAAGGGAAAAATCAAGATGGCCACCATATTTTTACATTGAGAGCTCCTGGATTGTGACTCTGTTAGTTCAGAGAGAAAACGGAGAACAGAGCAAGCATGGGGCATTAGAACTTCAACACACAAGTCTTGGGAGTCATGCAGACATTCAAACCATAGCAGCAAGATTAGCTAAGATAGAAATCACCATTAAATCACAGCAGTGGTTATAATATGTAGAATAAAAACAAACCACAGCTCCCCAGTTACTCCTGTTTGATAAAAATAGAGTCCAGGTAATGAGTTTCTAGGGCTTCCCTGGTGGCTCAGCTAGTAAACGGTTTGCCTACAATGCAGGATCGATCCCTGGGTCAGGAAGATCCCCTGGAGAAGGAAATGGCAACCCACTCCACTATTCTTGCCTGAAGTATCCCATGGACAGAGGAGCCTGGTGGGTGGGCTACAGTTCATGGGGTCTACACATTGGCACTGTTAGGTCTTTGATTTTTTTCTCCTGGGCAAGAATTTTGTCTGGTTCTATGAATTCTAGAACACTCTGATATTTCTAACAAATGAATACTTATAAAAGAGTAATGAAAATGGCATTTGCTTCCTTTTGAAATCTCGCTCCCACTTCCATGCTTATCCCACAGCTGCTTTTTCTGGCTGGGGTTTTAATTGTTTCCTTTCTCATATCCTTTTCCTCTGGATAGTTTCGTTAGTCTGTTTTTTTTTTTTTTTTTTAAAAATATGGCACCATCTGAGTTTTTGCCATTACAAATGTTATTATCCTCCAGGATCATTTACAGTGCCCTGAACTACCTTATCCTTGGGAAAAGAATGGAAAAAAATATCTGAGTTTGATATTCAATATATATTATCCTCACAAATATTTGGCCAGTTTCTACAACAACTTTTATTCACAATTTCCACTGGGGATTTTTTTTTTTTAAATAAAGGAGCAACTAGAGTAGGTATTATTTTAGGGATTTATACAATTTAAAGCTTCTCTGATGGCTCAGCTGGTAAAGAATCTACCTGCAACGTGGGAAGACCTGGGTTCAATCCCTGGGTTGGGAAGATCACCTGAAGAAGAAAACGGATACCCTCTCCAGTATTCTGACCTGGAGAATTCCATGGACTATTCCATGGGCTCGCAAAGAGTTGGACATGACTGAGAGACTTTCGCTTTCATACAATTTAACAGGATCACTTTCATACAATTTAACAGGATTCTTCTAAGGATAATTTTGGTGTGGCAATTAAAGAGTGTGGTATATAAAGCCAATTATCCTAATTAAATATCTTTCTCATCATCTTATACTAGTGTATGTTACATTAGTCTCTAATGAGTTACTGAAATTTTTACAAGCATAATTTTACTATTGTTATTTGAGGGAGAGTTTACCTTACTTCTATTACTTAATAGCCAAGAAGTCCATTCTAGAGGAGTGCTATAGATTCAGAGTTGCCATAGTGAACCTGCTGTGGGCAGCTTTTCTCAACTCAATCCCCTTGCAGTTACGGAGAATGCTTGGATGGCTCCTTACTGTGGAACCCAATAGCAAGGTCACAGGTGTGTAGCCCTGTACCAAGGTCACAGGACAAAAATCTCTGGAACTGACCAATCCCCATAGCAGCTGTTGCTATGAGCCTCCAGATCTAAACCTGCCAGTTCCCTGACCCCATATTGGGCAAAATACCCACCCTATTGCCCACCCTATAGCATCCTAACCAGTCACCTAATGCCACCCTTCCAATAGGAATTTTCTGTCTTGACGCTATAAAAAATTGGCTACTAGCCCATGAAAGGGGTCAACTCTCCCTTAATCTGGCCTGCTGTTCTAACAGCGTCTCCCACACTAGTAAACTTTATTCTCCTCTCATTCTGTCTCATGTCTGGAAATTCCTTTCCAGCCTGTGCACAGACCACGACACTATTAATATCAAGGCTAGGAATTTCATTTGCTTTCCACAGTCCCTGTTCTTTCTCTGATCTTTCTGTTACAGAAACAGAGAGATTATCACATACAAACTTATTTTTGCTTTGGCCCTTAACTTTCTATTGCCTTAGCAGGGCTTATATAAACTAAAGTAGAAGTGCTCCAGTTCCTTCAGCTACAGTTTCTTGTAAAATCTGCTTCTGAGACAGAATATGGAGTGGCAGAATTTATTTAAATCAGAACCAGTTTCCTAAAGGATACAACATTCTTCAAAGTTATTTTAACCAACACTTAAAAAGAAACTCTAACCTGGAGCCACAGTCCTTCCAGCTGGTGCCTCCCCAATCCTCAAAATCAGCTTCAAAATAGAAAGAACAAATGAAAATTCATCAGTCTATTTTGTTAGTTGAAGAGTGGCTGATAATTGTAAGAATACTGGTAACAACATTTTTTTTCCCCTGAACCCACAAACAAATCTTTGCTGTTTGGCTACCTTAACTATAAAGAGGGAGATAGTAATATCCTCTTGATAGGGTTGTGAACAGCATCAAATATGGCATGGGAAAACTATTTGAAATATTAAATATAAGCAGTTATTGTTGTTGTTATTGTTTTGGGTAGTGGTGATTATAGTTTTAGATGTTGTAAGAATGGGAGTCATATTAATACCTTATCTTCCGCAGCCCAAGGTCCAGGCAATGTCAGTGGAGAGAAAAGGAAAAAGCAGGGAGAAAGATGGTAGGAGAGGAAAGAATGTGTCTGGGACAGAGTGAGAGAGCTGATCAAGGACAACTTGTAAGGTTGTAGGATGTTACTTCTGTAATAAATGGAGCAATCTTGATTTAATCAAAGTGGACAAGAGGTGGACGTTTAAGCAGCACTTGCACCATCATTGAGTGCTTAAAGGTGTTGTTTCACTGAATCTTCACAACTCCCTGATGCAAGTTTTATCAGATCCATTTTGCAGATGTGAAAACTGATGACAAGAGTGATCATGCAGCATTCTCTTAAGTCATCACACAACTAGTAAATATTAGAAGCCAAGATCAGAAAGTGGAATATGGAGATCTACCAGAAAATAAAATAAGCAAGAACTCAGGTACAGGCACGTGTTGCCTAAAGGTACTTGAATTTACTTCGCTTCCCCTTTGTATCCCAACACTGTGCTAGCCTATTGTTATTATTGTTTGGTCGCGAAGTCCAGCTCTTTGAGACCTCATGGACTGTAGCCTATCAGACTTCTCTGTCCTTGGGATTTCCCAAGCAAGAATACTGGAGTGGGTTGCCAATTCCTTCTCCAAGGGAGCTTCCTGACTCAGGGATTGCACCTGCGTCTCTTATGTCTCCTGCATTGGCAGGTGGCTTCTTTATCACCAGAGAAGCCCAGTAAGGACGCAATTTTGACTTTACTTGACTATGTAGGTATGAATAAAATTCGAATATGACTGGGTACTAGATGAAATTAAAGGATTATAGCTGTGTTAAGTTTTTTAATGTATTGTTGTTATGCAAGAAAATATTCTTTCTTTTTTTTTGAAAATATTCTTATTTTAAAAAATTCACCCTGAAGTACTTTGGAGTTAAATGTCATGGTATCTTGGATTTGCTTTTCAATAGCTGAGAAGGTGAAAAAGCAGGAAAGAGTGAGAAAACATGAGAGAAGGAGAGAGATAAAATATGGAAAAATACTGCAATCATCGAATCTAGGTGCTATATAAACTGTGGTTTATTGTGCTATTCTCTGATATCTATTTAAACTCTTTTATAATAAAAATTTTGAAAAAGAGTTCACTTGAGTTCACAGGCCCAGTGGTAATGCCAGCATCAGTATATGACAAATGAATGTGGTAAATACACAGGGCCAACTTAATACCACCAAGCAATTTACATGAAAGTATCATTTTATGCCACAGAATTATACTGTTTGCTTTTCATGTGTTAGTACTTTTTGTAAAAAAAAAAAAAAAGTAGGAAGGGCAATAATATCTAAGTCTGTTTACTAGCAAAAACACTTGTATAATTGTTTTAATATGCTGTAGCTCCATATTTATTTTTAGCTTTCTTTGTTTTATTGGTTAATTAAAAACACAAACACTTCCTGGCTTAAGCAAAATCAGCATGTCATATCCACACCAGAAGAAGGTCATAATCACTTGTTCTGTCTCATTTGAACTTTGTGAAAAGACAAATTTTCACTTTTTAAAAGTTCACAAGTAGAAGGCAAATATATTTGCAAAAATTTTCCCCGTTTCATTACAGCTCAAATAACAAGCACATTTTTAAAAGAAATCTTTTTTTTTGCACATTCAGTATTCTACTTTCCTATAATATACAGATAATTGAAAACCTAACATCTGATACAAGTTCTTTCCACTTTAAAAGGTATATTCCTAGCTATATTACTTAGGTCAGTATAGATTTTGCCCAGTCTTTCTTGTTTTCTTTATAAATATTTGTCTTCCCAACTTTTTTTAAAATTTAATTTTTATTTTATATTGGGGTATAGTTGATTTACAATACTGTGTTAGTTTCAGGTGGACAGCAAAATGATTCAGTTATAAATATACATATGTCCATTCTTTTCCGGGGGTTCCCAGGTGGCGCTGGTGCTGCTGCTGCTGCTTAGTCGCTTCAGTCGTGTCCGACTCTGTGCGACCCCATAGACAGCAGCAATGGGCTCCCCCGTCCCTGGGATTCTGCAGGCAAGAACACTGGAGTGGGTTGTCATTTCCTTCTCCAGTGCATGAAAGTGAAAAGTGAAAGTGAAGTCATTTAGTCGTGCTCGACTCCTAGTGACCCCATGGACTGCAGCCTACCAGGCTCCTCCCATTCACCTACCCATGCAGGAGGTGCAAAGAGAGTTTGATCCCTGGATTGGGAAGATTCCCTGGAGTAGGAAATGGCAACTTGCTCCAGTATTCTTGCCTGAAAATGTCATGGGTAGAAGAGGCTTTCAGGCTACAGTCGCTGGGGCTGCAAAGCATCAGACACAACTGAGTGTACAACACACACAATTCTTTTTCACATTTTTTTCCCCATAAGGTTATTATATAATATTGAGTGGAGATCCCTGTGCAGTAGGTCCTTGTTGATTATTTATTTTATATATGCATGCATGCATGTTCAGTCACTCAGTCGTGTCCGACTCTTAGTGGCCCCAGGGACTGTAGCCTGCCAGCCTCCTCTGTCCATGGGATTCTCCAGGCAAGAATACTGGAGTGGGTTGCCATCTCCTCCTCCAGGGATATCTTCCTGACCCAGGGATGGAACATGCATCTCCTGTCTCGGCAGCTGGATTCTTTACCACTGAGCCACCTGCAAAGCCCCTATTTTGTATGTAGTAATGTGTATATGTTCATGCCAGCCTCCTAATTTATTCCTTCCCCCACCTTTCCCCTTTGGTAACCATAAGTTTGTTTTTGAAGTCTGTGAGTCTATTCTTGTTTTAGAAATAATAAGGTCACTTGTATCATTTTTTTAAGGTTTCACATATAAATGTTATCATATATTTTTCTTTGACTTCACTATCACTAGTACAATAATCTCTAGGTTCATCCATGTTGCTGCAAATGGCATTATTTCATTTTAAAATTTTTATTGGAATATAGTTGTTTACAATGTTATGTTAGTTTTTGCTGTATGGCAAAGTGAATCAGCCATGTGTTTACATCTATCCCCTCCTTTTTGGATTTCCTTCCCATTTAGGTCACCAGAGAGCATTGCATAGAGTTCCCTGTGCTATACAGTAGGTTCTTATTAGTTGTCTATTTTATGAATATACATAATAGTGTATCTGTCTCAATCTCCCAATTCATCCCTCCTTTCCCCTTGGTATCCATGTATTTGTTCTCTATGTCTGTGCCTCTGCTTCTGCTTTGCATATAAGTTCATCCGTATCATTTTTAATGGCCAAGTAGTATTCCATTTATATATACATCACATCTTTTTTATCCAATAACCAATCTGACCTAAACTGATGTGATGCTCCTTAGAATCTTTATTAATGTTTGTTGCAGACATAAGAATGCATTTGACTGCAAGTTGGGCTTTCAGATGCCATTGGAGACATTATGTGGTATATAGTGCATACCAAGTAATACTTCCCTAAAATCAGAAACACACAGAATTTGAAACACACTTGACTGCAAGGACTTTAGAGGAGAGATTATGGACCTGTATATGCAAATGTTAATCTTTTAAAATTAGTTCAGTTCAGTTCAGTTCAGTCTCTCAGTCATGTCCGACTCTTTGCAACCCCACGAACTGCAGCATGCCAGGCCTCTCTGTCCATCACCAACTCCCGGAGTTCACTCAAACTCATGTCCATCAAGTTGGTGATGCCGTCCAGCCATCTCATCCTCTGTCGTCCCCTTCATCTTCTGCTTCCAATCCCTCTCAGCATCAGAGTCTTTTCAAATGAGTCAACTCTTTGCATGAGGTGGCCAAAGTACTGGAGTTTCAGCTTCAGCATCAGTCCTTCCAATGAACACCCAATACTAATCTCCTTTAGGATGGACAGGTTGGATCTCCTTGCAGTCTAAGCGACTCTCAAGAGTTTTCTCCAACGCCACAGTTCAAAAGCATCAATTCTTTGGCACTCAACTTTCTTCACAGTCCAACTCTCACATCCATACGTGACCACTGGAAAAACCAGAGCCTTGACTAGATGGACTTTTGTTGGCAAAGTAATATCTCTACTTTTGAATATGCTATCTAGGTTGGTCATAACTTTTCTTCCAAGGAGTAAGCGTCTTTTAATTATTTCAGAATTTGCTAAATCAAACTTGGAAAGATATTCACCACAGCAGTATTTACAATAGCCAAGACATGGAAGAACCCTAAATGTCCATTGTTCAGTACCATTGGGATTTTAGCATTTCATATCAAAGACTCTAGAGCTGTATACTCTGGATAAGAGGTCCATAGTACTCTGGAGTCAGATCAGTTTTATCTGTGATTCTTAATAGGTGTGTAACAATGTAAACCTCATTTTCCCCATTTGTAAAATGGAAATGATACCTACTTCATGAATTGTTGTGAAGATAATTTGTGCAAAGTGCTAGGCATAATGCCTGTTCCAGTGTAAGATGTCAAAAAGCAGTAACCAGTCTATCCTAAAGGAAATCAGTCCTGCGTGTTCATTGGAAGGACTGATGTTGAAGCTGAAACGCCAATACTTTGGCCACCTGATGTGAAGAGCTGACTCATTTGAAAAGACGCTAACGCTGGCAAAGATTGAGGGCAGGAGAAAGGGACGACAGAGGATGAGATGGTTGGATGGCATCACTGACACAATGGGCAATGGGTTTGTGTGGACTCCGGGAGTTGGTGATAGACAGGGAGGCCTGGCATGCTGCGATTCATGGGGTCGCAAAGAGTCGGACACGACTGAGCGACTGAACTGATTATAATACCGTGGGGGTTTCTCAGGTGGCACTAGTGGTAAAGAATCTGCCAGCCAAAGCTGGAGAGCTAAGAGATGCTGGTTTGATCCTTGGGTCAGGAGGATCCCCTGGAGGAGGAAATGGCAACCCATTCCAGTATTCTTGCCTGAAGAATCCCATGGACAGAGGAGCCTGGCAGGCTGTTGTCTGCTGGGTTGCAAAGAGTCAGAAACAACTGCGTGACTGAGCACCATTGTAATGCTATATTTGTACTGAATATAAAAAAGATGTGAAAAGCATTCTATTATTTTAAATCAATCTCCAGGTCATTTTGTGTTTGGGTAGGGTGTGTACTTGGGTCCAAGCTATTAAATAAATTAAACCTTTGAATAATGATTATGGAGCTCTGACTGATGACTTTCACCCAAACTAAGCATCAACTAGGCAATATTCTGAATTAAAAACAATGGAATTTTCAAAAATTTGCAAAGTAATTTGTTATGAAGATTTGGTAAAAAATCACTTTTGAAAGTTAAATTAACTTTAAGCACTAAAAAAGTTATTTGCCGTATTGTATATATTTTATTTGAGAAGTAAATATTTCTGAGTACACGCTATATACAGAGCATTGAAAACCAGAAAACAGTCTCTATCCTCAGTTCTATTCCTTGGCCCATGGTTTATTATTTTGCAAAAATTAATAAAGTAAATATATAATAAAGGCATATTAAATCATCACACTTAACATGAAAGTTTCTATTGTGCTTGCATAATACAGCTTTTTCTAAGCTTCAAGTTAGCAGTCATTCAAAATTAAGGTTTTTCTCTAAATGGATAAAAAAAATATGATCTCTTTTCCGAGGCCTGCTATATTTATATTTTGGTTTTTATAAATGTGCGTGGTAGGTTTATATTAAAGATTTTGTCATTGTTGATCCTTTTATTTAATTAAACATTTGAAAGATTGCATTTTTTCCACATTCAGAAGTGATCATACAGATTTTCTCAAATTTTCCAGAGAGGAAAAAAATAACTATATTTGGGTGGAGCTTGAACATGAAATGGAAAGTTTCAGCCTCAAAGACATTTTTTTTCATCAAGTTATGAACATGTGAACATGGATTATAATTGAAACCATTCTGTATACTTCACCATCAAATTCATACTGAAAAGAATGTTTTAGCAATTTAAGCAACAGTTATAACAAAGTCTCACCAGTCCCCAGGATTTATTCAGTATGCGCTGCAGCACTCCTGCGCTAAGTACAGGGGAGTGATGCATGAAGTAAATGGTGAGTTATTAAGGATGTTGTTAATAGATACACATAGAATAGCTAAATGAAGCCTGCAGATGCATCTTTGTTTTATTATTGCTTAAAAATATTTTTAATGTTTTGCTTTTTATTTCAGACATGAGGTGTAGTGGACATATAAAATTATAAGATATTTAAAGTTTACTTTGTGGTGATTTGATGTATGCGTACATTGTGAAAGGATTCCTTCTGTCAATTAACACATTCATTATGTCATATTTAACTTTTTCTTTTCGGTGAGAGCATTTAAGTTTTACTCCTTAGTAAATTTCAGTTATACAGATTTCTTGTATAAGTGTTATTAGTAACACTTGTGTAAGTGTTGTTACAATCACCATGTTTTGGATTTGATCCTCAGACCCTATTCATGTTATAGTTAAAAGTTTGTACCCTTTCCCTTACCTCCCAGCCCCTGGTACCTACTCTTCTATTCTTTTGAGTTTGACCTTTTTTTTCTTTTTTCTTTTTTTTTTTTTTAAGATTCCACATATAATTGATATCATGCAGTTCTTGTCTTTGTCTGGTTTATTTCACTTAGCAGTTTACCCTAAAAATACATCCATCTTGTTATAAATGTCAGGATTCCCTTCTTCTCTGTGATTGAATCATATTCCATTGTGTATATGTGCATCTTCTTTGCCCCTTCACCCATTGATGTACATTCAGGTTGTTTCCTTATCTTGGCTGTTGTGGATGGTGCTGCAATGAACATAGGGGTGTGTGTATCTCTTTGATATCCTGTTTTCATGTCCTTTGGATATATACCCAGAAGTGGATTTGTCGGATCATATGGTAGTTCTGCTTTTAATTTTTTGAGAAACTTCCATATTGTTTTCCATAGTGGCTGCACCAATTTACATGCCCACCAACAGTGCACAAAGGTTCCCCTTTCTCCATATCCTTGCTCAGTACTTGTTGTCTATTGTTTTTGTAACAGTAGCCATCTTAACAGTTGTGAATTCATATGTCATTGTGGTTTTAATTTGCATTTCCTGATGATTAGTGATGTTGAGCATCATTCATGTACCTGTTGGCTTTCCAGTGACTATATTTGACCATCTCTTTTGTGCCAGGTGTTATGATCAGCTCTGGGTAACTACTAATGAAGGAAACTGATAAAGTAATGGTCCTTGGAGTTCACAGTTGAGTTCAGTTCAGTTCAGTTGCTCAGTCGTGTCCGACTCTTTGCGACCCCATGAGTCACAGCACGCCAGGCCCCCCGTCCATCAGCAACTCCTGGAGTTCACTCAGATTCACGTTCATCGAGTTGCTGATGCCATCTAGCCATCTCATCCTCTGTCATCCCCTTCTCCTCCTGCCCCCAGTCTCTCACAGCATCAGGGTCTTTTCAAATGAGTCAACTCTTCACATGAGGTGGCCAAAGTACTGGAGTTTCAGCTTTAGCATCATTCCTTCCAAAGAAATCCCAGGGCTGATCTCCTTCAGAATGGACTAGTTGGATCTCCTTGCAGTCCAAGGGACTCTCAAGAGTCTTCTCCAACACCACAGTTAAAAAGCATCAATTCTTCGTTGCTCAGCCTTCTTCACAGTCCAACTCTCACATCCATACATGACTCCTGGAAAAACCATAGCCTTGACTAGACGGACCTTAGTCGGCACAGTAATGTCTCTGCTTTTGAATACGCTATCTAGGTTGGTCATAACTTTTCTTCCAAGGAGTAAGCATCTTTTAATTTCATGGCTGCAGTCACCAATTGCAGTGATTTTGGAGCCCCCAAAAATAAAGTCTGACACTGTTTCTACTGTTTAACCATCTATTTCCCATGAAGTGATGGGACTGGATGCCATGATCTTTGTTTTCTGAATGTTGAGCTTTAAGCCAACTATTTCACTCTCCTCTTTCACTTTCATCAAGAGGGTTTTGAGTTCCTATTCACTTTCTGCCATAAGGGTGGTGTTATCTGCATATCTGAGGTTATTGATATTTCTCCTGGCAATCTTGATTCCAGCTTGTGCTTCTTCCAGTCCAGCGTTTCTCATGATGTACTCTCATATAAGTTAAATAAGCAGGGTAACAATATACAGCCTTGACGTACTCCTTTTCCTATTTGGAACTGGTGTGTTGTTCCATGTCCAGTTCTAACTGTTGCTTCCTGACCTGCATACAGATTTCTCAAGAGGCAGGTCAGGTGGTCTGGTATTCCCATCTCTGGAAGAATTTTCCACAGTTTATTGTGATCCACACAGTCAAAGGCTTTGGCATAGTCAATAAAGCAGAAATAGATGTTTTCCCAGAACTCTCTTGCTTGTTCAATGATCCAGCAGATGTTGGCAGTTTGATCTCTGGTTCCTCTGCCTTTTCTAAAACCAGCTTGAACATCAGGAAGTTCACGGTACACGTATTGCTGAAGCCTGGCTTGGAGAATTTTGAGCATTACTTTACTAGCATGTGAGATGAGTGCAATTGTGCAGTAGTTTGAGCATTCTTTGGCATTGCCTTTCTTTGGGATTGGAGTGAAAACTGACCTTTACCAGTCCTGTAGCCACTGCTGAGTTTTCCAAATTTGCTGGCATATTGAGTTCAGCACTTTCACAGCATCATCTTTCAGGATTTGAAATAGCTCCAGTGGAATGCCATCACCTCCACTAGCTTTGTTCGTAGTGATGCTTTCTAAGGCCCACTTGATTTCACATTCCAGAATGTCTGGCTCTAGGTGAGTGATCACACCATCATGATTATCTGGGTCATGAAGATCTTTTTTGTACAGTTCTTCTGTGTATTCTTGCCACCTCTTCTTAATATCTCTGGCTTCTGTTAGGTCCATACCATTTCTGTCCTTTATTGAGCCCGTCTTTGCATGAAATGTTCCCTTGGTATCTCTAATTTTCTTGAAGAGATCTCTAGTCTTTCCCATTCTGTTCTTTTCCTCTATTTCCTTGCATTGATTGCTGAGGAAGGCTTTCTTATCTCTTCTTGCTATTCTTTGGAACTCTGCATTCAGATGCTTATATCTTTCCTTTTCTCCATTGCTTTTCACTTCTCTTCTTTTCACAGCTATTTGTAAGGCCTCCCCAGACAGCCATTTTGCTTTTTTGCATTTCTTTTCCATGGGGATGGTCTTGATCCCTGTCTTCTGTACAATGTCACGAACCTCAGTCCATAGTTCATCAGGCACTCGATCTATCAGGTCTAGGCCCTTAAATCTATTTCTCACTTCCACTGTACAATCATAAGGGATTTGATTTAGGTCATACCTGAATGGTCTAGCGGTTTTCCCTACTTTCTTCAATTTAAGTCTGAGTTTGGCAATAAGGAGTTCATGATCTGAGCCACAGTCAGCCTCTGGTCATGTTTTTGTTGGCTGTATAGAGCTTCTCCATCTCTGGCTGCAAAGAATATAATCAGTCTGATTTCGGTGTTGACCATCTGGTGATGTCCATGTGTAGAGTCTTCTCTTGTGTTGTCAGAAGAGGGTGTTTGCTATGACCACTGTGTTTTCTTGGCAATACTCTATTAGTCTTTGCCCTGCTTCATTCTGCATTCCAAGGCCAAATTTGCCTGTTACTCCAGGTGTTTCTTGACTTCCTACTTTTGCATTCCATTCCCCTATAATGAAAAGGACATCTTTTTTGGGTGTTAGTTCTACAAGGTCTTGTAGGTCTTCATAGAACCGTTCGACTTCAGCTTTTCCAGCGTTACTGGTTGGGGCATAGACTTGGAGTACCATGATATTGAATGGTTTGCCTTGGAGACGAACAGAGATCATTCTGTCATTTTTGAGATTGCATCCAAGTATTGCATTTTGGACTCTTTTGTTGACCATGATGGCTACTCCATTTCTTCTGAGGGATTCCTGCCCACAGTAGTAGATATAATGGTCATCTGAGTTAAATTCACCCATTCCAGTCCATTTTAGTTCGCTGATTCCTAGAATGTCGACGTTCACCCTTGCCATCTCTTGTTTGACCACTTCCAATTTGCCTTGATTCATGTACCTGACATTCCAGGTTCCTATGCAATATTGTTTTTTACAGCATCAGACCTTGCTTCTATCACCAGTCACATCCACAGCTGAGTATTGTTTTTGCTTTGGCTCCATCCCTTCATTCTTTCTAGAGTTATTTCTCTGCTGATTTCCAGTAGCATATTGGGCACCTACTGACCTAGGGATTTCCTCTTTCAGTATCCTATCATTTTGCCTTTTCATACTGTTCATGGGGTTCTCAAGGCAAGAATACTGAGGTGGTTTGCCATTCCCTTCTCTCTTGACCACATTCTGTCACATTTGAGAGGAGGGAGATATAACAAGTAATGAAGCAGTACATAGTGGCAAATTCTGAATACCATATAAAGGAAACAAGCAGGATTAGAGGGGGCTTTCTCTTAAGGAGTCTGACTCTGCTTTTAATGTTTGACCATGGACAGCATTCACATCCCACAACTCTTCCTTCCTCCCTTGTCCCACATCTCAGCAATAAACTTTCTAATAATAAAGTTGGGTTCTCCCTCAGTTAGTGCTGGCAGGGAGTTCAAACAATGCCAGGCCCATCTCTGAGAGGAAGCCCTCTTCCAGTCCTGATCCTCCTAACCATCATATAATCCTACGCCTGTTGCCTCTCTGTGCTTTCTTAGGACTTGGTCAGGAGGATACACTGGTCTCCCAGAACAGTGTGAGTGATAAGCCTTTTCATACCCTCTCATGTGTGGCATGATCAGTCTTAATATGCAAACCAAATTTGGGGTGATAGGTCCATCCTTTCTGTGAGATAACCCCAACAGGCTTGCTACATAAATATCGTAGTCCCAACTAATATGATAATAACTATATTTATAATTTAGATGGTTTTGATATGTCTATTTCTCTTAGAGTTGTGGCATAATTTTCTAAGAGTTCCAGAAAGAAATCTTAGGCAGAATTGAGATAAATAAATATATATTTAATAGATAAAGTCAGTATGAGCCCCTGGTGGCTCAGACGGTAAAGTGTCTGCCTGCAATGTGGGAGACCTGGGTTTGATTCCTGGGTCAGGAAGATCCCCTGGAGAAGGAAATGGCAATCCACTCCAGCACTCTTGCCTGGAAAATCCCATGAATGAAGGAACCTGATAGGCTACAGTCCATGCGGTCACAGAGAGTCGGACACAACTGAGCGACTTTACTTTCAAAGTCAGTATATAAAAATACTTCCAGATTTTTCTTTTAGATTATTTAGATAGCATATTAAATTTAGTTCCCAAACTAGAGTCAGCTCTTCATTTAAGTAGGCCCTGTGGTCTGGAGAGCAGAAGGTTTCCATCATCCAAAATACCTACTCCAGAGATATGTCACAGGCCTATCTTTAGACTCACTCTCAAGGGCTCTCTGAAATCATTTATTTTAATCATGGGAGGGCATTAAATAACCTGGAGAAAGAACTCCCAAGGAAGACCATGTTAGGAGCAGCAGTCCCTGGAAAGGACCTAGCATTAGAAAGCCTGGACTCAGGCCCCAGCTCTGCTGGTTTCAGTCTGTGAGGCCGTGAACACTTGTTTTTCTCATCTTTGAAAATAATGGTTTTCTTTTCAATATCTTTTTACTTCTGCTTTAACCTGCCACATCTGGTTGAACGCGCCAACGTGTCCGACTCTGGAAAGTCTGATAAAGGGACCAAGTTTCACTTCTGCAATTATTTTCTGATTACCCCATCAACAACAAAGGCTCCCTGGTAGGTGAGCCACGATAGGTGAGGAGAGCGGGAGGTGTTGGAAAGTGAGGTGGTGCTGTCAAGAGCGCACAGTGTGTTTTAGAGTTGGTGACCCAAGGACCAAAGCCTGGCTCTCCAACTCCTCGTTTTCCTTGCATATAAAAGAGAGATTTTAATAGTAACCCCCTGATAGGCTTGTGAGAATTAAATACAGAATTTTAAGAAAAGTTCTGAGGAAGCCTTCAATAATATTAACTATTATTACTACTATTATTAGCAGTTGTATAGTCATTTTGATTCTTTCTAAAAGAACTGGAGAGCCTAGAGAGTTTTAAGAGGCAGTCTCTAAAACTAACTTTGCCAGTTTTCCCCAGATCTGACTATCATTCTAACACTCAAAGGTCTCCTTGGTAATTTGGAAATGAAACTTGAGAGTGAGAGAGAAAAAGAAGTTATTTCAAAATTTTTTTTTTCTATAAATTAGTGTTATGAGTGAGCATGGGAAAAATTTTAAGACTATTGTTGATGCTTTTTTAATTAAAAAGATAGGATAAAATACCTGGCTAAGCAGCGAAGGGCTCTCAAAGTCAGATATTTGAATAGTGTCTGTGGTGGAGTGGTAATACCCATGGTACACAGTTGCTTTGTAGTCCTGGGCTCTTTAATTGAGCAGACCGATGTGTCGCTTGCATAATGAGTGTTTGGAGTATCATGAGTGCCAGGCATTGCCATCCCTCCTCCCTCGAAGCTGTACATTTGAAGTGCAGGTGAATACAAACCAGTCAGGAAAGAAGGGGCCTGACACCGTAACAAGAACAGCCATGTTGGCAGCAGGGCATAGCAGTGTTAACTCAGGTAACCGGAGATCATGAGGCTAAGATATAGAATGCAGGATTTCCCCTGTTTGAAATCTATCAGCATAAGAAATAGAGAAGAATTACAAACACAATCCCAACCTTTTTGATGCTAGTCTTTTCATATCAGTAAAAAATTTAAAAAGCCTTCTGTCTTCAAAGTTAACTAAGTTGCAGCAAGCGAATTTAGAAGTTTATCCTTAATTTTTCCCCTTTTTTGGTTTTATTACGTCTGTATCAGGGGTTAGCAAACTATGGCCCAAGGACCAAGTCCGGCCCTCTACCTGTTTTTATAAATAGATTTTGGGAGCACATTCACGCTTTGTCACTTCCATATTGTTCACAGCTGTTTTCATTCCATAATGGCAGAGTTTAATAGTTGTGCAGAGAACTTATGATCCGCAAAGTCTAAAATATTTCCCATCTGGTCCTTCACAGAATAAGCTTGCTGACTCTGTGAACTGTTGTCACAGGTCAGTCAAGTCCATTCCCATTTCTTGGATTAAAATCCTTAAATGACATACTGGTGCCTCCAGGGTAAGTCTGAATTGTGAACTTGATTTCGATGCGTCCGACTATGTTTTATATTAAACCCAAAAGTTTTGGAGGTGGTTTGATGTAAAACAAGTAAGTTTAGCTAGTGTTATCTCCTAGAGTAGGTATTAAAATAAAAATTTGTCCTTAACTTTGCATACTTTTCTTTTTTTACTGTTCACTCTCTAATGATGATTTAAATGACCAGTGCAAAGGATTCAGATCAAGATGGCCAAGTAGGAGGACATGGAACTCAACCTCCAGCCACAAGTAGGTGGAATGTAAATCTACATGTGGGGCAGTTCTTTGGGGAGAGTAACTGGAGACTAGCAGAAAGGCTCTTGTACAACCAAGGCTGAGAAAGATCCACATGGAATTGGCTGGGAGGGGAAGAGGAGAGGAGGGATCAAGTTGAAACCGGTGCCCCTGGGAGGGAACAAAAGAGGAGGTAGATGACACAGGCGGAGACCTGCCCTGGGAGTGCGTGGTTCGAGCCACATATTTGGCATGCCAGCTCTGGGCTCCATCACTGGGAAGATGAGTCCCCTTAGCTAGTTAGGAAACCAGTGGAACTAACTGGAGGGCTGGGAGAAATCCAGACCTTGCTTGTAAAAAGTATGCACCCACTTGTTTACTGTCTTCTAAAAAATTTCATTGGAATGTCATTGATTTACAATGTTGGGTTAATTTCAGGAATACAGAAAAGTGAATCAGTTGTACGTATACACATATCCAACTCTTTTTAAAGATTCTTTTCCTTTATAGACCATATTGAAACAAAAGTGGAGAAGGCAGATTGAAAATGCAGTGAACTCTGGCCAGTTTCCCACAACCACCCTGGCGTGTGCCCCAGCCTGAGCCAGGTGCCCGCTGCAGCCCTGCTTGCTGCATGGCCCAGCTTCATCCTCTGCCAGGGTCTGCAGCAGCTGAGGGGAGTGGTCAGTTATGAAGGATATGAGCTGGACTTGGACCCAGAATGCATCTAAATGGGGTGAGGGTTGCTGGGATGGAGTGCTTGCATGGAAGCAGCATATCAGAGGGGGTGCAGAACTCTGCATGAGGCCTTGGCTGCCCAAGCCTGCACTCAGACCCATGCAGAATGGCTGCTGCAAGTCTCACTTGCTACAGTACCACTCCCTTCTCGGGCAAGGGCTTTGGTGCTGGGAGAGGGTGAGTGTGCACTTGTAAACACTGTAAGGGAGAGGAACACCTGAAAGGGTAAGAGGCTGTGGGCAGAAAGCAAATGGAGACTTAAGAGGTTAAAGGTCAGGCACCTCTGGGTGATGACAGAGGAGGTAAGCTGAAAGCCAGGAGGGCTATGAGACCCTGGTGCTTTTGCAGCAGCTACCCTTCTGTCTCCCTGCTTATTTAATTCCTATGCAGAGTACATCATGAGAAACGCTGAGCTGGAAGAAGCACAAGCTGGAATCAAGATTGCCGGGAGAAATATCAATCACCTCAGATATGCAGATGACACCACCCTTATGGCAGAAAGTGAAGAGGAACTCAAAAGCCTCTTGATGAAGAAGGAGAGTGAAAAAGTTGGCTTAAAGCTCAACATTCAGAAAACAAAGATCATGGCACCTGGTCCCATCACTTCATGGGAAATAGATGGGGAAACAGTATCAGACTTTATTTTTCTGGGCTCCAAAATCACTGCAGTTGGTGATTGCAGCCATGAAATTTAAAAGATGCTTACTCCTTGGAAGAAAAGTTATGACCAACCTAGATAGCATATTGAAAAGCAGAGACATTACTTTGCCGACTAAGGTCCGTCTAGTCAAGGCTATGGTTTTTCCAGTAGTCATGTATGGATGTGAGAGTTGGACTGTGAAGAAGGCTGAGCACCGAAGAATTGATGCTTTTGAACTGTGGTGCTTGAGAGTCCCTTGGACTGCAAGGAGATACAACCAATCCATTGTAAAGGAGATCAGTCCTGGGTGTTCATTGGAAGGACTGATGCTAAAGCTGAAGCTCCAATACTTTGGCCACCTGATGCGAAGAGTTGACTCATTTGAAAAGACCCTGATGCTGGGAGAGACTGGGGGCAGGAGGAGAAGGGGACGACAGAGGATGAGATGGCTGGATGGCATCACCGACTCGATGGACATGAGTTTGAGTGAACTCCGGGAGTTGGTGATGGACAGGGAGACCTGGCTTGCTGTGATTCATAGGGTCACAAAGAGTCAGACATCACTGAGTGACTGAACTGAACTGAACTGGGCCCTTCTGGAAGCCTAAACTTTCAAGTTTAGTAAAAGAGTGGTTTACATCTGTCATGCCTACTTCCTCTCTTTTTATTGACTTCTCAAACCACTGTACTAAAATTGTTCTTGAAAAGATTAGTCCTAACTTCATTTTATGTTTCCAGTTAACTTAATTGAGTTTCCTGTAGTATTTGCATTATTGATCAAGCTCTATTTGAAACCCTCTCTGCCTCTGGCTTCTCTTGATTTTCTTTCTATCTCTGAGATGAACAGTTTCTCAGCTTTTTCTTATTCTCCACTTGACTTTCCCAATTCCCCCTTTCCCTGACTGTCCAGTTTTACACTTTTCCTAACTCTCCCTGTCCCCTAACCCCCAGTGATGGTGACCCAGGGCTCCATGATATCTTTGCTGTTTATCCTCTCCAGATTAATCACCTAGTCTTTGGTTTAAATTCCAGCAGTATTCTGGAGAAGTCCACATACATATCTCCTGTTTAAATGTCTCTTTAAAGCTTCATCTACAGCTCATTAAGAGGCATCTCCACTTGGATGTTGTGTTGGTTAGGGTCCAGTTAGGAGATAGAAAATATACCAGTAATTTAAATAAGAGGTTATTTAATAGAAAAAACTGACTGTCGCCTACCAGGCTCCTCTGTCCATGGAATTCTCCAGGCAAGAATACTGGAGTAGCTTGCCATGCCCTTCTTTCCAAGGGAACTTCCTGACCCAGGGATCAAACCTGGGTCTTCTGCATTGCAGGCAGATTCTCTACCATTTGAGCCACTAGGGAAGCAAAAGGAAACGTAAGTCTCTCAAAGTAGAAGATTATTAAATGCAGAAAGCAACTACTACCTCTAGGGCTGTGGAAGAGCAAAAATGTAGGAAACTAAGAATTTAAAAAAGCCACCTTCCTCCCTCCCAGGGCTGACTCAGGCCCCTTTGGAGATTTTGGCTGTCAGAGGAAAGAGAAAACTTGCCAGAGGGCATGGGAGCTGATCTGAGAGGGGTTCTGAGGTGAGCGCCCTGGCCTTCTACATGCTAATTCACTCCTGCTGCTTTGGTCTCAAAGGGTCCCTCCAGTGCTGTCTGCTGATAAACCCTAACACTGAGTCAGCTAGAAAAGGATATTTGTGTACAGGGGTTGCTTTGGTACACAAAGCAAGGAAGGGTTGATTTAGGGGCTCAGAGACAATAATTGATACCTGGCACAAATGGTTCCCTTGTTACCTCCAAGGCAATGTGTCAAAAATAGAGCTAATTACAGTATCTGCTGATTCTTGTTTTACTAAATGGTATCACTTATCTTTCCAGTCAGACAAATGGAAAGCCTGTAAAGCAACCGAGACTCTTTCCTTCTCCTAACCCTTCCATTTTATCAGTCAACAAGTCTGACTGATTTCACTTCCGAGATGTTTATTCATTTAATACATATCTCTTGAATACCTGCTATGTACCAGGCATCTTTCTAGGCACTGCAGATACATAGCAATGACCAAAACTACCCACATGGAACTTATAGTCCAGGATGAAATGAAGAGCATGAATGAAAAATAAAGTAAAATATTATACAGTATATTGGGAGATAAAAAGAGCCATAGACAAAATTAAACAGGGGAAAGGGAATAGGGAAAGTTAAGGGTGGTAATTTTCTAGAAAATTCCCTCTTCCATGAGGAAACTCTCATGGAGAAGGTGGCATTTGGGCAGATTTGAAGGAGGAGAGGGAAGAAATATTTAGAGGAAGTCATTCCAGTAAAAGGGAAAAATCTCTAAGTCAGTAGTGTACCTGGTGTGTTTAGGGATGCATAATGGGAGAAGAGGTCAGCGAGATGAGAGGGGACAAGCCTGTATGACTTTGAGGCTCATTTAAAGAACTTTGGTTAGTATTCGCAGTATGATGCCAGGCCATTGGAGGATTTTAATCAGGGGAGTTACATAATCAGATCTAAGTTTCAGCAGAATCATTTTGGTTGCTGAATGAGAATGGGTGAAGGCAAAGTGAGGAGGGAAATGGGGAGACCAGCTGGGAGGCTTTTGTGAAAATCCAGTCAAGAGATAATAATGGCTTGCCCCAGTGTGGCAGTGTTACCAGCAAGGGCCCGACATGCATAGAATCTAATACTATGGCTTTTGAGGGGGGAAAAAGGGCTTTATTGTGAGGTCAACCAGCAAGGAGAGGAGGGAAGAGTCAAATCTTTCTATTCCATCCAGGGTTGGGGCAAAATTTAAGGGTTAGGGGAATACAAACTAGAAGCCGATTGGCTAGTTTCTATCCGGTCCACAGATGGTACTCTTGTTACTGGAAACCTCACGGTCCCTTTTGATGGGCATCTTGCTTTGTAAAGAGATGGGTAGCAATGTTGTTATTCTTTGAGCTCCCCAGACAGGAGATTCTTGGTTCTAGGATCATGTTGGAGATCTGATTTCCCATCTTGCATGTGTGCATTGTTGTCTGTAAAATAACTCAGGATTTGATTAATCAGTCAACCTATTTAAGGAAGTTGTGTGCTGTTTCAGTTTGGTTACAATCAACAGTCTGTGTAAGGAGGCAAAACCAGTTCAAGCAGGTCAGTGTTTTATGTGCTGTTGCAGTAGCGGTGGGGGAGTGAGAAACAGCCCTGCTGTGGATGAATCTAAAGTCTGTCATCTCTACCCACATGGTCATCATCTTAGAGTTTGTTTTTTGTTTGTTTGTTTTCCATTTTACCTCCTAATTCAGCTCCCCGCTTGCACTTTCAATCTCTGCTAACCTCACTAAAGTTTATTTTTCACTTTAATGCTACAGTAGGCATCTGGTCCCGTCGCTTCATGGGAAATAGATGGGGAAACAGTGGAAACAGTGTCAGACTCTTTTTTGGGGGGGGGCTCCAAAATCACTGCAGATGGTGACTGCAGCCATGAAATTAAAAGACGCTTACTCCTTGGATGGAAAGTTATGACCAATCTAGATAGCATATTCAAAAGCAGAGACATTACTTTGCCAACAAAGGTCCATCTAGTCAAGGCTATGGTTTTTCCAGTGGTCATGTATAGATGTGAGGGTTGGACTGTGAAGAAAGCTGAGCACTGAAGAATTGATGCTTTTGAACTGTGGTGTTGGAGAAGACTCTTAAGAGTCCCTTGGACTGCAAGGAGATCCAACCAGTCCATTCTGAAGATCAGCCCTGGGATTTCTTTGGAAGGAATGATGCTAAAGCTGAAACTCCAGTACTTTGGCCACCTCATGTGAAGAGTTGACTCATTGGAAAAGACTCTGATGCTGGGAGGGATTAGGGGCAGGTGGAAAAGGGGACGACAGAGGATGAGATGGCTGGATGGCATCACCGACTCAATGGACTTGAGTCTGAGTGAACTCCGGGAGATGGTGATGGACAGGGAGGCCTGGCATGCTGCGATTCATGGGGTTGTAAAGAGTTGGACACGACTGAGTGACTGAACTGAATCATTCTAAAATGTAATTCTGAATTTCTTTAGCTCTTGACTTCCCATCTGTAATAGGCTAAAAAGCTCAAATTCTTAGCATGGTATACAGACTGTTCAGTGCTCTAAATCTGTTATCTCCCAGCATGGTGCCTTGTGCTCTAGACAACCCAATTTACTCTTAGGTCTTCAAACTGGCCATAACCTCCCTTTCTTTTTTGCCCTTTTTGTATTCTATTTCTTTTCTCTAGAATGCTTTAGAATTTCTTGGTATTCAACCCTTCAGTAGTTCGGCAACTTTTCCCTGACCCCTCTTCACGAGGTTCTTGCCCTTCCACTGACCCTGATTATCCCAAGTGTAGTTGCATTAGCACACTTAACGTATGCTGTTGTTTGAAGTCTGTCTCCCTTACTAGTCTGAGAACCCATTGAAGGCAGTTAACCTCATTTTCATCTGTATACTCACATTTAAAGTACTCAAACATTTGTGGAATGAATACATTAAACTAGTAAATGAGAAGGGTAAACAAAACTAATGCTGATGCCTCTGCAAAGGCTTCTCAGAGAAGAGTTGTGCCACAGCAAAGCTCTGTGGATACCAGCTCTGGGCCAGAGCTTAAAATGATCAGTCTGAGTCAACTGCAAGACTTAGATCTCTGTGTGAGATCTGGGACCAGGGAAACAAAGGAGAAGGGTACTTTCCTAATAGTTATAAATTATGCCATGGCTCAGTGCTTTGTGTGAGTGTAACCTTGAGATCTGGGCTCTGGACCTCTGCTCATATCAGGAGTGAGATTTATGCTCACTCCACAAACAAACGCTGAGATAGTATATGAGACTAGAGCCAATATTGTACTGTACACATTGCCACATTATATTGTCATTTTATCCCAGCCTTCATCTTATCAGAAGAGAGTGGGTGCTTCTCTACTTGTGTAGTGTCAGGGCCTCACTAACCAATAACAGGGGCTTCTTTCTCAGGCTCTTTTGTGCCCTTCTTGATGTCTTCCACTCTGAGAGAAGGCAGCGGATCACAAGGCCACCCTCATGTCTGCTACCGCTTCTGTCCCTAGCAAATCTCGGAAGAATGAAAGGGAAAGTCCCTCAGTCGTGTCTGACTCTTGGCAACCCCATGGACTGTACAGTCCATGAAATTCTCTAGGCCAGAATACTGAGTGGGCAGCCTTTCCCTTCTCCTGGGGAATCTTCCCAACCCAGGGATCGAACCCAGGTCTCCTGCACTACAGGTGGAATCTTTACCAGCTGAGCCACCAGGGAAGCCCGAGAATACTGGAGTGGGTAGCCTGTCCCTTCTCCAGTGGATCTTCCTGACCCAGGAATCAAACTGGGGTCTCCTGCATTGCAGGTGGATTCTTTACCAACTGAGCTATCAGGGAAGCCAGGAGGAATATTGCTAGGCTATTTATTCCTTCTTGTTGTTGTTCATTCGCTCAGTCGTGTCCAACTTTCTATGACCCTGTAGACTGCAGCACGCTGGGCCTCCCTGTCCTTCACCATCTCCCAGAGTTTGCTCAAACTCATGTCCATTGAGTCGGTGATGCCATCCAGCCATCTTGTTCTCTGTCGTCCCCTTCTCCTCTGTCCTTCAGTCTTTCCCAGCATCTCAGGGTCTTTTCCAATGATATTGTTTATTAACAAACAGAAATCCCCTAAACTTCTGACTTTAATGTGCATAAGATAGGCAAAAATTGCTAGTTGCTTTTCATCACATAGATCAGAACATTCTTCCTTGCATGTAATTTAATGTTATTTGAGATTTATTGAGCTAATAGGTATGGATCAGATACTTAATGAAGACCCCAGGAGGAGCCTTTAAGCCATCAGAAAGCAGGAGTTAGTGCACAAAATTTCAGTGATTACTAAAAAGCTTTCAGCAAGAAATACGCTGCAGGGCATTTTGGATGGACTTCTCAGAAGATTGTTTCCTGCCTTTTCAATCCTGGGCTGTGTATCTTCATTTGCCACACAGATTAAGCTGGTGGTTTGACACAGTCACCTGAAAACTGTGGGATGCAGGGCTGGTGTCCTGGTGGAGGGAGCAGATGACAGTGAGCCACGTTGTTGAGTCCGTAGCTCAAGGTGAGAGCCCGGGCTGGAAGCAGGGTCTGTGAAGGAAGTCTGCAGGAGGCTGAACAGCACTGGTTCCGCAGGAGTACCAAGGATGGGGGAGGAGCTAGGCTGGGAAAGAGCTTCGAGCCCTGGAGGGGATTTAGCCCAGACTTGACCCCGCCAGCTCTTGTAAAATGCCTTGTTGCTCTTTAAACTGCTTTTCCAGTGGGTTGTAAGACTATGTAACTCTAGCTCTGAGAATATCTTTCTAAAAGTAATTTAAATTTTAATAAAAATGTACAAAGAAGAAGCAAATATGGAAAGAGTGCGAAAGGCTTATGAAAATGGTCATCTCCCCCGCCTAATTCCTAGCATCTGATCTACTCTCCAGAGGTGAATTATTCATAGTCTTTTAGTAGCTTCTTTCTGTATTTATCTTCATATTTCTAAATGTTGTTTAAATTATTTCATGGTGAACCAATTTTAGACTCTGTCTCAACTTTTGCCTGAGGATGATTAAGAATTAGCTGTCATATACTTACACTTGTTGCCCAATCATCTCACTTCCTACATACACTCTGAGTCCTTACACCCATCTTTCCAGTACAGTTATAGGACAACTTGGGATAATCAAAACTTAGAGTCTGCATTCTTATGACTGTTATACAAAACACTGTTCACTGCTGAGACAATAACATACTAAAATTTATTTTCTTGAAAAAAAAAAAAAAAGTTTTTTTTTCCTGGAGTTAATCATTGCCTCCTTTCTTTGTTTGAATTTTCTTTGTACCCATTATTAACTATTTTCATTACCTTTCATGGCTTTTCAATACAGTTTTCCGTATTTGAATTGAATGAGGTCATCAATCAGATTCTTGTTTGCCCTTGAAGGAGTTTTTCAGCTTCTTGTTTCAATCCGAATGGTCTTCTCTAGCCTTCTTGGCATCCTGGGGTTTACACTGGGATTTACCTTTGAGTGTCTTCCTGTTCCTTGCTTCCTATACCCTGTCTTTTTTTGATTTTTTTCCCCACTTATCTCATTGTTGCCCTTAGGTGGTTTTTGAGAAAAGTATGTGGAAAATAAATTTCTGAGGCATTGTGTGTGTGAAAATGTGCTTATTATACCTTCACATCTAATTTATAATTTGATTTGGGGTAGGATTTAGAATTCAAAATGATCTTCCTTCCTCCTTGAAGGAATTGTTCCATTGTTTCTAACTTTAAATGTTGTTGATTACTTGTCAAGTGTCATTCTTTTTCATCCTTTGTATGTGGTCCAATTTTTCCTCTCTGGAAGTGTTTATGATTTCATTGTTTCATTTTTCAAAATGATGTGCCTTGGTATGGGCCTGTTTTTATTCAATGAGCTTTGTATCTAGTGGGTGCTTTCAATCCGGAAGCTTCTGTGTTCAGTTAAGTGAAAAGTTTTAGTAGTCTTTCTTTGATAAATTCCTCCCAACTTTTTTATTGTTTCACTCTGGAAATTCCGTTAGTAGAATATTGGGCCTCTTGAAGTCATCTTCTCATTTCCTGGCTTTTCTGTTTTTGTCCAGCATTTGGTCCTCTCACTCCTTTCTGTTGTGCTTCTTGGCTGTATCTTCTATTTTAGTGCATTATTTATTTTTTCCTTATTTTCTGATTGTTCTTTTTCTATGCATGGTGGGTTAAGGAAAGGAGGCATTTCAGCTGCTGCTTATATAATCCTCATCTATTTTCTGAGGGTTTTTTTTTTACCACAACTCTTCACATTGCTTTGTGTTATAAGCTTCATGCTGTGAGTCTCGAGCCTTTCTTGTGAGACTTTCTGGGAGTAAATAGCATTATTCATCACTCATGTTGCAAATCTCTGGGCACTAACATTTTGTGCTCTCCTTTGTTTTTGCCATTTCTCTGATTTGCTTTCAGTTTTCATTTATTGTGGTTTAGCTGTCTTCTCTTTTTACCAAGGATGAAGTTTGTAGTTTTGATTCTTAACACTTTCTGCCATTTTTGGATAATTTATGAGGGTAGAAATGGACAGAAATATCTATTTTGCCATAAAAAAATCCTTGGAATATATCTTAAAGCCATAATATAGTTCTTCACCCAATAAATATCAGACTGAGCCCATAGCCCATGACTCTATACTTGCGACTTTCTCTTCATAATCACATATGTGTAGCCTGATATTTATTTACACAATGAGGAAAAATTGTAGCACTGTAAACTTGCCTCAACTTGAGGGTTTAAACTGCAACTTTATTAAATCAAAATAGCTGCTTATCTGAATCTATCCATTTCTTCAAAATTAGATAAGCTGTGCGCTGATACTATGCTTTGGCTTAAACCCTTGACCTAGTGTTTTCCACAGCTAAAGGCTAATAATCTGACAATGGACAAGAACTTCTCTGTTTGCACACTGTTGCCTCATGCCAGTTGTATTAAAAGGTGCAGGCACACCCTTCGACCCCACTGAGAAGAGCTTGATCCAGCCAAATGGGAGGCTGTCTTGCTGGATCCCACCACAGACGTCTAGGGAGCTATAGCTTGCTTCCAATGTGATACCTGTTTGAAATGGTGGCCTTTGACAACTGTGAACACCTTTTGATGTTTGGAAACTTCCCCAACTTGTGATAACTCCGTCCTCAAGGTAGAAGTGAGTTGTTGGCCTTTCCCTTGCCATTGTATCTCAGGTGTGTGACCTAAGCCCCTAGCAGTCAGACTCACTGAGAGGTTTCAGTTCAGAAACTAATGGCCTTAAGCAGCAGGTGTTGTGGGGCATCCAGCCTGGTGAGGGTGGAACAAGAGATAGCAGGATGGAAGTCCAGTGACAGCATCAGTGGGGAAACTGTGGGGTCCCTTGCTCAGGTGTGGAAAACAATGGCATCTCCACCAGGGAAAACCTATGGTATAATTGGGTCATTGTGGCAGTACCATAGCCTCTAAGCCTGGCTTTCTGAGACTCCCTGCCACTCTCATTTAGGAGTTGTGTTTTTGTAAAGGAGTCAGAGTTGGTTCCGTTTGCAGATCTTTTTTTTTTTTTTCTTTTTAAAGAAGGTTGTGTCTATTATGTGTTTATTTATTTTTATTTTTGACTGCGCTGAGTCCTTGTTGCTGCACACAAGCTCTCTAGTTTTGGCCAGCAGGCATTGTTCTTTGTCGTGGTGAGTGGGCTTCTCATTGCAGTGGGTTCCCTTGTTGAGGAGCACGGGCTCTGGGGCACGTGGGCTTCAGTAGTTGTGCATGGGCTTAGTTGCCCTGCAACATGTCCAGGATCTTCCTGGACCAGGTATCGAACCCGTTCCCCTGCATTGGCAAGTAGACTTTCAACCACTGGAACACCAGGGAAATCTCCAGCAGACCTTATTAATTCATTCATTTGAGAGCAAACATAACATCCTTTCTCACCCATGTTGTTCCCATTATTTCTGACATCTAGTTAGAACTTTGATTTTGTTGATCTCTGTTGCCTTACCGGCTTGTGACTGGCTTTACTTCACATGAGGAAAACGTTCTTTTAGTTGATTTTGAAGTTTTGATGCAAGAAGCTAAAAGCTGCCTTCTGAGAAAGCATTCTTAGTACTCCTAAGCAGGGCACATGAAGTGTGGATCACACTGGGTTTGGTGTCAGACCTGGAGGGCTCCAAGTGACTTGTGTCCTCCCCACTTGGGAGCAACATCACTTGGAAGAACTAGTGACCCTCAGCAATTCCTCGTATTAGAATTCTTCCAGCAAAATTCAGTGGATGCCATGGCTGAGTAAGGTTATCCTTTTCCATGAATTTTTATGAGAAAATTTATTTCTACATGTATTTCAGCTCTTTTTTTTCTCAGATACATTCTGTATACTTTGTGAGGAGTGATAAAATACTGACTTACCAACAGGTTCTTGCTCCTTTCGTAGATGCAGTTCAAGAGGTGAATATGGTCCTTTAATCTCAAAACAGATGTAAATCCAGTCTGTTGCTTGTGCCCAGAGGAGATACAACAGCCTGATTATTTTGTTTTATCCATTGCTCAGCCTCGACATCAGGACTTTGTCTCTGCTGTAGAAATCAAGCCATTGCTTGTGATGTCCACTTTTGCTCTGCAATTCTGAGCCTTGAGGTAAATCTCTGATGTATTTTGCACCTTGGGACTTTTTGGAGGTAACCAGTTAAAGCTAATTATAAAGGGTATATATTTTCTTTGGTTTTGTGTAACCAAGGGAAAAAGTATTTGAAGGCAGCAGCTCAGGAATGCAGTGAACATTACAGATGCATCTCATGCATAGTTTGGTTTAAAACCAGCGGTCTCTAGGGACTTCTCTGGAGGTCCAGTGGTTAAGACTTTGCGCTCCAGTGGAGGGGTATGGGTTTGATCCCTGGTCGGGGAGCTAAGATCCTACATGCCTTGGGGTCCAAAAACCAAAACACAAAGCAGAAGCAATGTTGTAACAAATTCAATAAAGATTTTAAAAAACAGTCTGCATCAAAATATCTTAAAAAAAAACCAGTGGTCTCTAAACTTTTCTGATTGCTTCTTGAGCATATCTTCAATATGTGTATATTAATGTATAAATTATATACACATGCATCTCTAACAATGCATTATATGTATATATATATAAATATATAGAAATAGTACAGATGGGTTATATTAAAATTAATATAAATAGAATTTTTGCTGTATTCTTTTCCCATCCCGATGGGTTGTTTTGTGTGTTGCTCAGCATCCACTCCAGTATTCTTGGGACTTCCCTGGTATAATAGATGGTAAAGAATCTGCCTGCAGTGAGGGAGACCTGAGTTCAATCCCTGGGTTGGGAAGATCCCCTAGAGAAAGGAATGGCTACTCACTCTAGTATTCTTGCTTGGAGAATCCCATGGATAGAGCAGCCTAGTGGGCTACAGTCCATGGAGTCTCAAGGAGTTGGACATGACTGAGTGACTCACACTTTCACTTAGGCTATATGCTTCCAGTTTTGAAGATGACTACTTGTCTGTATGTGGACAAAGCAAATAGGAAATGAGATAGCTCAGGATTCTGCAAGGAAATACCCTAGTTTTGAAAAGATGACTGGTTTGTGTCCTGCCTGGATTCTCGTTCAACTTGGATATGCTTTCTGCCCTTTGCACTTGCCTTACAATACGCCTCTCTCATGGGTTCCTCCTCCTGCAAGAGAGGAACAGTGGTTGAGTGGAAAGAGAATCACTAAGACTTTGGAGTGTCGATATTGCAGCTCCTCCATTAACTAACCTTGCGACTTCACGTGAGTTATCAGACCTCTTTTAGCCTTGGTTTTCAGTGATTAGGAGGGCTTCAAGTCAGGAGGATCAGGAATATGCTATGAAACATTCTTCCCCTGACCAAATGTAAAGTATTTTCAGATCTATTATGAAAAGCTGGTGTGTTTAAGAGGGATCAAGATATTCCTTGGTGGAAAGTAAGGTAGTGTTGAAACTCTGAAGCTTACCAGAAGATAGAGCAGAGATATCTGAAAGTGATTCAGTGCCAGAATATCATCTATAGTATTTCTAACAGAGGGTCATCTAACTTCCAGCTCTTCGGATGGAAAACTCACTGGTTTTTAAAAAAGACAATTCATTCCATTAAGAAAAATTTGAACTGAGATTATATATTTAATGCTTTAAAACTAAGAAATAATGCACAAATGGAGAATGAAATGATTTACACTTATATATATACGTAGGGCTTCTCAGGTGGTGCAATGGTAAAGAATCCGCCTGCCAATGCTGGAGATGCAGGTTCGATCCCTGGGTCGGGAAGATCCCCTGGAGTAGGAAATGGCAACCCACTCCAGAATTCTTGCCTGGAGAATCCCATGGACAGAGGAGCCTGGCAGGTTACAGTCCATGGGGTCGCCAAGGGTCAGACACCACTGAGCATGCATGCACGCACAGATAAACATGGCTACCCTTTAAAATATCTGAAGATAACCATTATACTCTTCTTAATCTCTTTACCTTTAACACAAACATGATCAATCCTTTAAAAAGTCTTCACTTGCAATCACTTCCAGACCCTTTGTTATCTCATTTGCTATTCTCTGAACAAACCTGGAACTGATTTGAGGGTTACTGGTTCCCAAAAGGTGGCTCCCAGAGTTGTTTTTCTGAGCAGGCACCAGCCTCTGGAGACCGTTGCCTCACTTCGAGAAGCACCTACTCTGTCTCTTTCTTATCCACTCCCTCCAAGGAGTCTGAAAACAGACAGGGCTTCAAGCCTTTTGGATGAAACCCCATTTTTCACTTGTTACCAGATAGCTGGCTTGAGGACTGAAACCTGAGTGTGGATGTATTTTTGGATTTTACTTCTACTGTGTCTTTCCGCTGGGCTTGGCTCTCTGAAAGTCAAACTTGGTCAGTTTTCTTAGATACAAAATTTGTTTGCATCATTAGGCTTGCCCTCATACCCTGGATTCTGACCCTCATCTCTGCCCACAGGATGCCCAATAACATTCTGCTCTGCATGCCCAAATCCTAGGACTAATTTTCTTAACATTGCTTGTCGTGTGGTTATCTTATTAAGCCTGGAACAGCGGTCTCTCTTTCCTCTCAGTTTCTCCAACTCTTAATGGCTGCAGAACTCATTTCACATTTAAATACATAGGCCTTCCTGTCATTTGCTTTTATAAGAACACCTCTTGTTTGCCCAGCTGGATTATACATATTCTATACGTAGGGACTAGGGTTTTTTGCATCTTGATATTCAGTACAATGCTTAGTGTAAGTCCTTGAATTACATGCTTAATATTTCTTCTTAATATTCCTTATTAAAGGAATGGCAAGATATTACTTCTACCTTAGGGTATTTTGGAAAATTATTACACTTTTTGGACTAATCACTTTTTTTATGCTTTGGAGAATTTATTTCCTCCTCACTGATGTTGCACATTGTATAACATATTAGATATCCCTTTTAGTTTGGGCTATCAGGAAAATTATAACTAAGTTCATTTACTCTGTTGACTCTCTACTTCCCTACTCGCCTCAATGCTAGTTTTCCACTTCTATTTCTATTATATTAGTTTATTTTATGCTTCTTTCTTATTTTTTTGTAAGGCATTTTTAATCCCTTTGGGAAGGAAAAGATATTATAAATATACTTGCATAAGACTCTTTAATAGAAATCTAACTTTTTAAAATTAATTTTCCATTTAGTCATTCAGGAAGTATTGAAGGAACTGAACTGAAGGAAATGTAAGAGGCAGTGAAGGTCTAGATGCCTACCCATTAAAGAAATATTCATTATTTTTCAAAACACACTGATCATAATTTTTTTGAAAGGCAATGAAATCTAGGGTAAGCTGAGTAACTGGAATGTCAGGTGGAAAAGAGACTGAAAAGTTCATGTATTTCAAATAATACTGTTAAATTACTCAGAATAGAGCCATCTGGACAAAGTCCATGTTAATAAATGAAAGAAAGACAAGTAATTTCCGCAGAGTATACCTTCATGAAATATTTTTCAAAATGGGCAAAATATTAGTTTGGGGAGCAATGAGAAATACCGAACCCAAATCAATGTTAATGACCCTAAGGGACATAGAGTAACTACAAAATTTTCAATAGAAGTTTCATGTGTTGTTTTTGAAGTTATTCTTATTTGTTTTGTAGTCCTGTCTCCATATTACCATATGTTGATGACAAGGTGAAAAGAGTGCATTTCACATAATCAGTTCTGGAAATTAGAATATATTCCCTATCCAAGTTTCAGATGAGTTTGCTTTATACTACTCATTTTAGCACTTTAATCTTATATTGTTCCCTAATTGACTCAGCAAAATATTTATATACAGGAGGCGCAAATAAATAAAACTTGGTAACTGACTTTCAAGAGTCCGCTACTTAATAGGGGAGCTCATACTCTGGATTAACCAATTATATCAGTTGCATTCATCTTGCTGGTTCAAAATATATGATGTGCAGCCCGAATAGTATGATATCGTTGATACCCTTCTGTTGTGTTGAGTAGCAGTAACAACCCACAGAAAAATAATAAGGCTTTTAACCATATGGTACAATATTGCTATCAAACTTTTGAGTTAATCCTGTCATAAATCTGCAGTGTTTAACTTCAGAATAAGGAATCATGACCTTAATGGAATTAGAAAGGAACAAAAAAATAAGACGCAGTATTAGTTGGCATATAGATACTAAATATTTCTCATAATGACTGGCACATGTGACCCAAATAGTTGGTGTTTCACAGATCCTTAATGTTTGGTTGGTATACAGGAGCAGCTGGTCTGTTGGAACTTTGAGAAACAGGATCACAAGACCACACCAGTTTATAAATCAGTTCATGTGTACCTTATGCAAGGAGTGCCCTTTTCTGCTAGGGGCATGAAAGATATTGTTAGACATTAGGATGGTGGTAACAGAGGAGAAATGTATGAATGAAGGTTACGATAGTGGTGGAGTCTGAGTCTGGTCTCAGAAGGAGGATAGTGCTGTTCCTAGATCTGAAAAGATAATTGTTTGGTTGGTGGCTGGAAGTCACTCAGGAGACAATAAGTAGGTAAGAAATAGTAATCTTGGGATTCCACTAGCCATGACTTTTAGATGACTGGGAAAATAAAGATCACAGAGAATGACCACGGTAAGGCAAATATCACCTTTGGGGAGAAGTTATAGGGAGAGGGGTTCAGTGACCCATCAGATTGAAGTACATCAATTGCTGAAGAAATCAGGGGATCTCAAGTCACTTTCAAGTATTTATAAATCTAGCAGAGGAAATAAGAGAATATGAAACTATAGCCTAAGGTAATTGTCAAAAGAATGTGCCATGAAAAACTATGCAACTTCAGAGACTAAATGTGAGGGGATATAATGTCAACTAAATGTATACCATGTGCCAAGAACATGTTTGGGTTTTTTTTTTTTTTAATGTACATGAGGACATTATCATGTGTGGTTGGAAATCAGAAAAGGTTTTATCATTAATTCTTTTTAAAATTGAGCTTAGTCAGAGAACCAAGTCTAGAGTCCAATGATTTGAATTCTGATTTTTTTCATTAATCGTTGTACAATTTTTGGCAAATCATTTAAAAAGCTTCAGCTTGTCCTTCTTAATATGTAAACTAAGGATAACAATAGTTGCATAACCTTGCAGAGTGATGGTGCGCAATAAATGTGGTGGCTGATTTCAGACCTTTTTTTGCCAGCTCATGATATTTTTGGTTATGTAAATAAAAACTTGTTTGCTTTTTCTTTTACAAGGGTCCCAAGACAAGCTATGGCAAAATATGAAAAGCTATGACAAACCTAGACAGGGTATTAAACAACAGAGACATCATCTTGGCGGCAAAGGTCTGGCATATAGTCAAAGCTATTATTTTTCTGGTAGTCATGTACAGATGTGAGAGTTGGACCATGAAGAAGACTGAGCATCGAATAATTGATGCCTTCAAATTGTGGTACTGGAGAAAACTCTTGAGAGTCCCTTGGACTGCAAGGTGATCCAACCAGTCAATCCTAAAGGAAATCAGCCTTGAATATTCATTGGAGGGATTGATTCTAAAGCTAAAGCTTCAGTACTTTGTCACCTTATGCAAAGAGCTGACTTATTGGAAAAGATCCTGATGCTGGGAAAGATTGAAGGCAGGAGGAGAAAGGGGTGACAGAGGATGAGATGGTGGGATGGCGTCACCAACCCAATGGACATGAGTTTGAGCAAATTCCAAGAGATAGTGAAGGACAGGGAAGCCTGGTGTACTGCAGTTCCTGGAGTCTCAGAAAGTTGAACATGACTTAGCAACTGATCAACAACAACAGCAAGACAATTCAATGAAGGAAAGATTAGTATTTTCAGAAAATCTAGATACTCATTTAGAAGAATGAAGTTGGACTTCTAACTCATATTGTATTCAAAAATTAATAACTCAAAATGTATAATGGACCTAAGTGTAAGGGTTAAAACTGTAAAACTCTTGAAAGAAAACATAGCAGTAAACCTTCAGGATCTTGCATTAGGCAGTGACTTCTTGGATATGATTCCAAAAGCATAAGCACCAAAAAAAAAAAAATTGATAAATTACAGTTTATCAAAGTAAAAGATTGTGTTGCAGTGACACCATCAAGAAAGTGAAAAAGATAGTTCATAGAAGTTTGTGAATCGTATATTTGATATAGAGAACTCTTAAAACTCAACAAAGTGGGCAAAAGATTCAAATAGAAATATCAGTTAAAAAATACATGAATGATTTACAAGCACCTGGAAAGATGATCTACATCATTAACCATTAAGAAATACAAATTAAAGCCACAATTATATACGATTTCACACTTCCTGTTGTTGTTGTTTAGTCACTAAGTCATGTCTGACTCTTTTGCGACCCCATAGACTATAGCCCTCCAGACTGCTCTGTCTGTGGGATTTCCTAGGCAAGAAAACTAGAGTGGGTTACCGTTTCCTTCTAGGACAGCTAAAATAAAGAGAAAGGCATAATAAGTATTGATGAGGTTGTGGAGAGTTTGGAACACTGTTACATTGCTGGAGGAACTTTAAAATGGTGCAGCCACTATGGACGATACTTCTGATAAGTGGGTAAACAAAATGTTTAAGTGGATAAGCAAAATATCCATACAGTGGATTTAAAAAAAGTCAAGCACTGGCTTATTTTATAACACAGATGACACTTTAAAATAATTATACCAAGAGAAAGCAGTCAGTCACAAAGGCCACATGTTTTATGATTCCATTTATATGAAACACCCAGAATATCCATAGAGATAAAAAGTATATTAGTGGTTGCAAGGAGGTTGGGAGAGATGGTATGGGCAGATTTTCAACATTTTTTGTGATGTTAGCTGTAGCTTTGCATATAAGGCCTTTATTATGTTTAGGTATGTTCCTTCTGTGCCCAATTTCTAGAGGTTTTAATCATAAATTATGTTGAACTTTGTCAAAAACTTTTTCTGTATCTATTGAGATGACCATATGGTTTTTATTCTTCAATTTATTGATGTGGTATATCATGTTTGTTTATGTATATTGAAAAACTCTTGCAACCCTGAGATAAAGTCCACTTGATCGTGGTGTATGATCTTTTAAGCATATTGTTGGATTTGATTTGCTGGTATTTTGCTGAAAAATTTTGCATCTATGTTCACTTGTGATATCTTTGTCTGGTTTTGGTATCAGGGTGACTCTGGTCTCCAGAATGACTTTGGGAGTGCTCCTTCCTCTGCAATGTTTTGTAATAATTTGAGTAGGTGAGGTATTAACTCTTCTTTAAATGTTCGGTAGAATTAACCTATGAAGCCATTTGGTTCTAGACTTTTGTTGGGCGTTTTAAAATTACTGATTCAATTTCACTGTTGTGAATTGGTCTATTTATATTTTCTATTTCATCCTCCTTCAGTCTTGGGGGATTGTTCCTTTCTAAGAATTTGTCCATTCTTCTAGGTTATCCATTTTACTGGTCTATAGTTATTCCTGGTAGTCTCTTATGATCCTTTGTATTTCTGTGGTTTTGGTTGTAACTTCTTTTTCATTTCTAATTCTATTGATTTGGAGCCTCTCCCTTTTTTTTTCTTAATGAGTCTTGCTATAGTTTTATCAATTTTGTTTACCTTTTCAAAGAACTCACTTGTAGTTTCATTGATCTTTTTTTAGTCTTTATTTTATTTATTTCTGCTCTGATCTTTTTGATTTCTTTCCTTCTATTAACTTTGGGTTTGTTTTTCTTTCTCTAGTTGTTTTAGGTGTGATATTAGTTTTTTTTTATTTGAGATTTTTATTGTTCTTTGAAGTAAGCTTATATAACTATAAACGTCTTTCTTAGAAGTGCTTTTGCTGTGAGCTGTAGATTTTGGATCATTGTGTTTTCATTTTCATTTGTTTCTAGGGATTTTTAAATTTCCTGTTTTATTTCTTCAGGGATTCAATCAATAACATGTTATTTAGCCTCTATGTGTTTGTGTTTTTTGCAGTTTTTTTTTCTTGTAGTTGATTTCTAATCTCTTAACACTGCGGTCAGAAAAGATGCTTGATGTGATTTTATTTCTCTTGAATTTGCCAAGGTTTGTTTTGTAGTCTAGCATAGAAAAAGGAGTACATCAAAGCTGTATATTGTCACCCTGCTTGTTTAACTTCTATGCAGAGTACATCATGAGAAACACTGGGCTGGAAGAAGCACAAGCTGGAATCAAGATTGCCAGGAGAAATATCAATAACCTCAGATATGCAGATGACACCACCCTTAGGGCAGAAAGTGAAGAGGAACTAAAAAGCCTCTTGATGAAAGTGAAAGAGGAGAGTGGAAGAGGTTGGCTTAAAGCTCAACATTCAGAACACTAAGATCATGGCATCTGGTCCCATCACTTCATGGCAAATAGATGGGGAAACAGTGGAAACAGTGTCAGACTTTATTTTTGGGGGCTCCAAAATCACTTTAGATGGTGACTACAGCCATGAAATTAAAAGACGCTTACTCCTTGGAAGGAAAGTTATGACCAACCTAGATAGCACATTGAAAAGCAGAGACATTCCTTTGCCGACAAAGGTCTGTCTAGTCAAGGCTATGGTTTTTCCTGTGGTCATGTATGGTTGTGAGAGTTGGACTGTGAAGAAAGCTGAGCACCGAAGAATTGATGCTTTTGAACCATGGTGTTGGAGAAGACTCTTGAGGGTCCCTTGGACTGCAAGGAGATCCAACCAGTCCATTCTGAAGGAGATCAGCCCTGGGTGTTCTTTGGAAGGAATGATGCTAAAACTGAAACTTCAGTACTTTGGCCACCTGACGCGAAGAGTTGACTCATTGGAAAAGACCCTGATGCTGGAAGGGATTGGGGGCAGGAGGAAGAGGGGACGACAGAGGATGAGATGGCTGGATAGCATCATCGACTTGATGGACATGAGTTTGAGTGAACTCCAGGAGATGGTGATAGACAGGGAGGCCTGGTGTGCTGCTATTCATGGGGTCACAAAGAGTTGGACACGACTGAGCAACTGAACTGAACTGATGTGATCTATCCTGGAGAATGTTCCATGTGCACTTGAAAAGAATGTGTATTCTATTGCTTTCAGATAGAATGCTCTACATAATCAATTTAATGTTAAGTACATTTATTCTAAATTTGCATATTATAAAATTAATATACAGAAATCTGTTGCATTCACTGACAATGAAGCAGCAGGAAGAGATATTAAAGAAGCAATCCCACAAAGCCTTTGCACAGCAAAGGAAGCCCATTGACAAAACAAAATGACAGCCTACTGAATGGGGGAAAGTATTTGCCAATGATATGATGAATAAGGGATTAATAAATAGCTCATGCAACTCAACATCAAGAAAACAAACAACCCAATTAAAAAATGGGGCAATACTTAATAGACATTTTTCCCAAGAGGAAATGCAGGAACATCCCTGGTGGTGCAGTGGATGGGAGTCCAGCTGCCAGTGCAGGGGACTCATGTTCAATCCCTAGTCCAGGAGGATTCCACATGCCGTGGAGCAACTGGGCCCACACACAGCAACTGCTGAGCCAGCACTCCAGAGCCCATGAGCCATAACTGGAGCCGTCATGTGACAGCTACTGAAATGTGCATGCTCTCGGGCCCACAAGCCACAATTAATGAGCCCCTGTGCTACAGCTGCTGAAGCCCACGTGCCTAGAGCCTGTGCTCCGCAACGAGTGAAGCCCCCACAGTGAGGAGCCTGCGCAGAGCATCAAAGAGCAGCCGCTGTTCTCTGTAACTAGAAAAAGCCTGGGTGCGGTGACAGAGACCCAGTGCGACCAAAGACAAATAAATTGTGAAAAAGAGGAAATGCAGATGGCCAACAGGTACATAGAAAGATGCTCATCATCATGAATTGCAAATTAATACCATGATGAGATATTACCTCACACCTGTCAGATTGCCTATCATCAAAGGAACACAAGTAACACACGTTGGTGCAGATGTGGAGAAAGGGGAACCCTTGCACATTGTTGGTGGGAATGTAAATTGGTGCAGCCACTGTGAAAAACAGTGAAGAGATTTCTCAAAATTGGAAATAGAAGTACCGTATGACCCTGAAATTCCTATCCTGGAAATTTATGTAGAAATTTACGTAGAAAACAAAAAGACTAATTTGGATAGGTACATGCACCCCTGTGTTCATAGCAGCGTTATTTACAATTGTCAAGATATGAAAGCAACCTAGTGTCCATCTGTAGCTGAATGGATAAAGAAGCTATGGTATATTTATATGATGAAATACTACTTGGAACATAAAAAAAGAGTGAAAACCTGCCCTTTGCAGCGGCATGGATGGACGTGAAAGACATTATGCTAAGTGAAATTAGCCAGACAGAGAAAGATAAATGCTGTATAATATCACTTATATGTAGAATCTAAAGAATCATACAACAACAAAAAAGCAGAGTCACAGATATATAAAACAAAAGAATGGTTACCAGCAGGTGGGTGATATAGGGGAGGTACAAACTATTGGCTGTAAGATAGGCTCAAGGATGTATTGTACAACTTGGCAAATATAGCCAATATTTTGTAATAACTACAAATGGAAAATTACATTTAAAATTAGTGTAATAAATAAAAATAAATTAAAAAAAAAGAATATCATTATCCATTAACCATCATCTTTAGAACCCAGTAAGTCAAAACACTTTGGTTGACATTCCAGTTTTGCTGTTCATTGCAGTAATTATGTCCATCTAGCCTCGGCCAGTCAAGTTCTGCCATTTGCCTCTGCATCCCAGGATCCTACCATCCCCATTTCTATAAAGAATCCAAATCCTCCCACCCCCCACCGTCACTCCCAAATTACAGAAGATATCCAGAGTAGAATTTTTCAAAGACGCTACTAGCCTTTTCAAATGACAACAGTAACTGTCTTTGTGAAGAGAATATCCTAAAGGCCCCCTCCTGAGAAAGAGTTAGATGGAGGTGCTTGAACCATATACAATACAAGAAAAAAGGAAGATGCTGATCCATGTTCTGTTGCTCAGCCATGTCCGACTCTTGCGACCCCATGGACTGTAGCCCACCAGACTCCCCTGGCCATGGAATCCTCCAGGCAAGAATACTGGAGCAGGTTGCCATTACCTACTCCAGGGGATCTTCCTGTGGGGACTGAACCCGTGTCTCTTGTGTCTCCTGCATTGGCAGGCGGATGCTTTACCACTGCACCACCTGGGAAGCCCGATGCTGATTCAGAGTGCATTTATAAGCAGTTAACTCCATGGGCAACTGGCACCTAATCCCAGTGGGCATCTCCGGGAGATGGTGTGCATATGGAACTCAGAATGGTCTCACTCAAGGAGTGAGGGGACTGAGGGACCATTTTCTAATTCTCAAGTGGGATTGAAGGTTACCTGTAAAGGTGTGGACTCCCTAGCACTTCAGGCCATCCCAGCTGACCCTAAAGATTCACTCAGGTGAAGAGTTACAGGTGCTTGCAGTTAGACACCTCTGTGTGTGTGCTCAGTTGCTCAGTTGTGTCTGACTCTTTGTGACCCCTCGGGGCTCCTCTGTCCATGGGATTCTGCAGGCAAGAAGACTGAGGTAGGTTATCATTTCCTCCTCTAATGGATCTTCCTGACCCAGGGATAAAACCTACATCTCCTATGTTTCCAGCATTGACAGGCGGATTCTTTACTGCTGAGCCACCTTTGGCCTTATGAAAGCAGTGTGTACCAGGGGATATGGGCAAAATCTCAGTAAATTTCAGCTGGACAAATAAACAAATCCCGCATTCTTTAGTATTTGACTCTCAAAAATCACATTCTTGATATTCACTATTCTTGTATCAGTGGAGAATTGACAAGTGAACAGAAGGATCATTTCAAACTTATATAGAAATGCTTCCTTTCAGCAGACTGTAGAAACCATGAGAATAATGATTTTTATCTCCTTTGATCACTGTGACATTCCCAGTGGTCTAGTAGAATACCCAATTAGTTTTTATTTGCCTCATTTTATAGTGTCTGCTTTCTCATATTATTGAAATGGGAGGATTCTCTCTCTTTCTTAATTTTTGAAATTATGGTTCAGAGCATTCTACGAGGTAGGAATCAGTTAACCTGGGCCTGGTAAAAAGTAGGTGGTAGGTAATATTAGTAGAATGAAGGAGAAGCACAGAAAATCATTATTAGTGTTACAATTTTAGTCATGCTATATTTTGATAAATTTTAATATTTTGCTGTTATAAATATTGTGTTAAATTTTAATGGGAGCTACAGTGCTTATTCTGCTGATAAATATTAATACTAAAAGATATATATTTTTCAGTAAATGATACATGAGTCTATTTCATCTGCATGCATTTATTATAGTGTAGTATTTAGAATTTCAGATTATCCAGTTTATGGCTATACTAAGGAATATTTTGACTTTTGAGATGCAAACACACGAATGTACAACTTGACATTCTCCTTTATTCTGTTCATGGATATGTAGATGATTCCACTGAGTTCAGAATAATTGATATTTTGCACTGAACTATGTTAAGTAATTTATTCTTGCAAATGTTCTTCTTAAAGATTTTCCCCTTAGGTCTTGAAATTGGTTTGTATGCCCTGAACATATATCAGCTGAAAGCAGAGAGAGGTCTGACCCACAAAATTTGGGATAGAGGGGAGAAACCAACCTAAAATTAAACATGGACTTTATAGGATCCACAAAATATAGATTCGGCTTTGTCTTTTCTCTGTCATATACCTATCTTTAGAGCATTTGATGTCTTCTTCATCTAAATTCTTCTTTTGCCAAGACTGTATCTGTCTAGATACAGTTTTATTGGCCTATTGCCCTGGTTTCTTACAAGTAGAGAAAGATGGAGCTAATTTGATGTCTGTTACTTTTCCAGTAGTCATGTATGTGTCATGGATGTGAGAGTTGGACTATAAAGAAAGCTGAGTGCCAAAGAATTGCTGCTTTTGAACTGTGGTGTTGGAGAAGACTCTTGAGAGTCCCTTGGACTACAAGGAGATCCAACCAGTCCATCCTAAAGGAATTCAGTCCTGAATATTCATTGGAAGGACTGATGCTGAAGCTGAAACTCCAGTACTTTGGCTACCTAATGCGAAGAACTGACTCATTAGAAAAGACCCTGATGCTGGGAAAGATTGAGAGTGGGAGGAGAAGGGGATGACAGAAGATGAGCTGGATGGATGGCATCACCAACTCAATGGACATGAGTTTGAGTAGGCTGTGGGAGTTGGTGATGGACAGGGAAGCCTGGTGTGCTGCAGTCCATGGGGTTACAGAGTTGGATACTACTGAGGAACTGAACTGAACTGATACTGTTGGGAGGGGGTTCTCTGTAGGAAAATATTTCTTTACTTTTTTATTTCTGCCAAACATTTAGAAATAAATAGCAGGTTTAACACTTGCAATTTCATCTCACAATTATCTCCAATTACAAATTAGCTGCCTAAAATTATTTATAAGTAACACTTTTGCTGACACATTCATTGTAAATGTCTGTGGCTGTATCATGCAAAATGTATATTTAGCTTTATAATGCATTATTCTGTGAAAAATAACTATTAGTTGAGCACATGATGAATTTAGGTTTTGTGAAGACCAAATTTTAAAATTTTGAGAAGCCTGCTTTAAAAAATAAAAGCATTAATATTATTAATATAAAGTTAGGTATAAAAGCAAATATTTATTTAGAATGAGGAATCATAACAACTGAAAAATCATACTTAAGACAAAACCTGGACTGATAACACTACCTACTATTATTGACTATCTGATACGTATGTCTAATAATGTTTTCCTACATTTTTAACTACATATTTTTGAAAGTCTCTTCATAACAGCTATGTAATTTAATTTTTCATGGAGAATAGAAAGATAATTTAGTCTTTTCTCTAAGAATGTTCAACCAAAAGTTGTGTTTATTACTGCTAGTTTAGAAAATTTGCTTTCTGTTCCCTAACTTGTTATGGACAATGTGCTATCCTTGCAGGGAGTGAGGTTGTATTTGGGAAGACTCTCAGATTTCTTTCCTATCTGAACTGTGAGCTTGTAGGACATCACTAGTCGTCTCCTTATGAATTGCCTTTTCTGAACTACTCATCTCCCCTTAGAGAAATGTTGGACTTCTCCGTTATATTCTCTATGCTTCCTACCTTTTCTTTCACTTGTAATCTCCTCTCATTTTTTGTTGTGTGGAATATTTTCTTCTGATTTATCTTTCAGTTAATATGTGTTTTCCAGATCTATTACTAAATCTGACTTTTAAGTTTTAATTTCAGTTATCAAAGTTTTTATTTCTAGAAGTTCTTTTTGCAAATTTACTTAGGTATGTTTCAATCCCTTGATGATATTATCAATCTGCTTTTTACTTCTTTAAACCGTAATGTTGGTAGCTATTTGATATTCTGTTCTCAACATTCCAATACCTGAATATTTTGTTTAATGTTGATTTTGTTGATTGATTCTGTTTAGTATTGATTTTGTTGTGTCCTGCATGGCACCATGTTACCTTGTATGTTTTGGTTTTGACTGTGAGCTCACATTTTCTAAAACTTGATCTAGAGGAGTATTTTAAGGTTTGAGTTGCAGGTCCATAGAAGCAAATAAGATTTTTGTTTGTTCCTGCTTATTCATTAGCACTATCAACTCAGGACTACTTTAAAGTCAATTCTCAGCTCAAAGCTTTATTATTTTTCTTTTCTTTAAAATCTCATAGATAGTATGAATTTGTATGGTGTCTTGTGTCTCTGAATTCTTGGGGGGGAATTTCCCTCTTGACTGGGCACTGAAGTTAGGATAAGTATGTTACCTTGAAAGACTCTTCAGTCCATGGGTTCGTTTCTAGTTCTGCCTCACAGTGAAGGTGAATCTCATTGATATCCCACATTTGTGCCGGGTCCCTATTTGACTCCCTATCTTGGGTTACCCTCGGGGTTGGTCTCTTTTGTCTCATATGCAGGGCGCTGGTGGTAAAGAAACTGCCTGCCAGTGCAGGAGACACGGGTTCCATCCCTGGGTCGGGAAGATCCCCTGGAGAGGGCAATGGCAACCCTCCACAGTGTTCTCGCCTGGAGAATCCCATGGACAGAGGAGCCTGGTGGGCCACAGTCCACGGGGTCACAAAGAGTTGAACATGAGTGAAGCGACTTAGCACGCACAGGGCCATCAAAACTCGAGCTCAAGTTCATCGGGGTTCAGCTGCTGCCCTTGGAGTGAAACCGGAATCAGTGCTCTGCTTGGCTTTTCAGTTCCCCTTTCACCGAATTTTTTTAGCCTCTGAGCATTCTTTACTTCCTTTCCACAACAGCAGTACTTTTAAAAAGATGTTTAAAAAATGTCCACTGTGTTTATCTCTTTCAGCAAGAAAGTTTTTTCAGATTATCGGCGTTAAAATAGGCATCTCTTTGGCTTTGTGTTTAAAATAAGAACCTGTGGAAATAGAACAGGTTGTGGGTTCCTACAGCTCTGTGTTTGGAGCCCAGTTTCACCAGTTACTTTGATAAACTTGCATCAATCACAATTTTCTTATATCTGTTTCTTCTACTTTAAAGAGAGATGGTATTACTTGCTCTGCCTGCTTTTGTAATTATTATTAATGTGTGTGTTTTAGTTGTTCAGTCATGTCTTGACTCTGCAATCCCATGGACTGTAGCCCGCCAGGCTCTTTTGTCTGTGAAATTCTCCAGGCAAGAATACTGGAGTGGGTTGCCATCCCCTTTTCCAGGGGACCTTCCTGCCCTAAGAACCGAACCCAGGTCTCCTGCACTACAGGAGGGTTCTTTACTGTCTGAGCCACCAGAGAAACTGACTGTTATTAATAGTGTAAAGTAACTAGCTTAGTGTCTAATACATTGAAGATATTTAATAAACAGTAGCTATTATCATCATCACCCTAATATTTTTGTATACATAATTTACTACAGTATTTATTATTTTAACATCTTGTTAAAATATACACATACAATAAGATATTAAAATAGTAAATATTGTAAAGAGTTATGTATGTACATATATACACATATATGCATATGTATCTCCATGTTGTTCAGTTGGTAAGTTGTGTCCAACTCTGTGACCCAATGGACTGCAGCATGCCAGGCTTCCCTGTCCTTCACTGCCTCCAGGAGTTTGCTCATGCTTATGGCTATTGAATTGCTGATGCTTTCTCTATATATGCTTGCATATATACATATAAAGTTTGTTCTTTAATCTTCATTTTTTTTTTTTTGGTTGATGACAATCACAGACAAATTAATTCTATGGAACAACGTTTCTCCCAATAATACTTCACTGCTTTTGCCCTAGTCCAGGCCATCATCCCCTCATTCCTCATTATTACCATATCCTCTTAACCAGTCTTTCTTCACCCAGTCTTGGCCTCTTCCAATCTACTCTGAACACTGCAATGAGAATTACCTTTCTGAAATGTAAGTCTCTTCATATCACCCCTGTGCTTCATGGTTCCATTGCCCTTGAGATGATATGAAACTCCTTTTTGTGGCCAGTGAGGCCCTTTGAGACCTGCCTTCACTATCTCAAGTTTTGCCTGGTACCTTGCCTTGCTTCAGCCACAATGAACTTCTTCCAGTCTCCCTCTCCAGGCTTCCTCTTCCTTCCAAGCCTTGGCACAAAGTTTGGTCCTCTTGCCTGGAATGTTCTTCTTCTTCATTCCCTTTTCCATGGGAAATTCTCTTAAGGGCCCTGTTCTTCAAGAAGCCTTTCCTGAATTCTTGTCCCCTAAGTTGAAATTAGGTGCTCCTACTTCCTATTTCTGTAAGAGCTCAATTACCCCCCCTCCCATAGCACTGTGTAAGCCCAACAAGAGCAGGGTCACATCTGTTCTGCAGAACATCAGACCCAGCACAGAGTCTGCCATAATGTAGGTGCTCAAAATCTCAAAATGCATGAAAGGCTGAAGCAGTAAGTCATCAGTGATCTTTGCTGCCGGCTTCACTTCCCACCCCTTCCACCTCACCCTACTCTCCCAAACTGAGTGTATTTTGAGCATATTTCCTCAGTGGCTCCAGGGGTTTTTTCCTTCCCAGGCTTGGCAATGCTGTTTTCTTTCTTTTCCTCTTTATCTCATTAAGTCCTCCTTCTCCACGCTATCCACTTACATGCCACCCTCCAGTATCATGCCCTTCTTACCCTCTACCGCACTTCAGTTGATTATTACACTTCTGCCCTCCTGACACCACCTGCATGTTCTAAGAATGCTTGTTGAAATAGGCCTTCCCCATTCTCTTTCTAGTTCCTGTCACTGTGCCTGTCCCAGCTGATTTTTGTAGAATGAATAAATGAATGACCTAGTATTCTGCTGAACACACCTTGTGGAAAATACTTTAGAAATAGTTGCCTCCAGGCATTTATTTTATTCTTTCTGATTTCTTGCAAAACCTAAAATGAATTTAAATTGAATGTGTTAATAGACACGCTTTTCATTCTGAGTGTGAGGTATCAAATTATAAAAAAGAGCTTCCTCAACTAGGGAGAAGGAGAGCAAGAGTGCAGACAAGCAGGAAGCTACTGAAGTAATTCAGGTAGGAGATAATGGAGGCTTGGGCTGGGAGCCTGTAGCTGTCGTGGTGGGAAGTCTGCAAAGCTAAGGCTGTACATCCACCATGTGACTGGAATCAGCATGACACACACGAGAAAGAGAAGTCAAACATAAAATCCAAGAGAAGACATAACTGGCCTGAGCAACTGGGTGAATAGAGGAATCATTGCTGAAACAGAGCATTAGGTGTTGCCACAGGATTTTGGCAGGAAAGGCCATAAATTTGATTATGGATATTTTGATATGTTTATTAGGCAAAAAGTGGACATGTCAATAAGAGTTAGACACATTGTCAGGGTTGAAGATGGAAATTTCAGAACCATCCGTGATAAGTTGACATTTACAGCCAGCAGGCTGGAAGAGATCACAGAATTTTCTTTTCTATCAGGTTTTCTTTTAGAAACATCAAATAATAACTTTTTCAGTCTTTAGTGAAGCAGTCTATTACTGCACAAGAAAATCCAAGTGATGAGAATGATGTATGTCAGGAGTGCATTTTGTTGTAAGAGCTAAGGATTCTTTTGGAAATTAACCATTTGTAAGATAATGATCTAAAGGTTTTCTGATAGTTGCGATGCATTTTGACTTCAAAATGAGCCTTAGAATTTAAAGTAAAATTTTTAAAAATTAGTTCCATTTGAATAATGAAAATGAAAGGATACACTTTTCCAAGAATGCAAAAGGAATCTGAAAGAGATTGTGGTTTGCCAATGGTGTAAAGCAGAAGATGTGAAACTTTAATTTGAAGCCAAGTTTTCTTTTTTTTCAGGGCCCATTCTTTAAGCTACACAAACGGCAAGTCATCATGTTTGGAAGAAAACAAAGAGAATGCCCTGTCTTCCACTTCTCTCATTTGCTCTTTTGTGAAATCCACAAAACATGCTTTTAAATCACAGAACTGTACCTTAAATTATATCAGAAAAATAATATTATTTTTCATGTAGCAATCTTAAACATATATTTACTTTTTGTTATATATTTCAAATGTTCCATTGATTTTTCTGATTAGAAAATGAAATATATATAATGCAGAAATTAGCATGATGCGAAAAATATAAAGAGGAAATTTCTACCACTTGTACCATAGAAAGATGGTCATGATTCAAGTTTTGATGTTTTTATTTCAAGATTTTATTTTTCTGTGCATGCTCATTCACACTCAAGCTTTTATTTTTTAAAAAACAAAGAAATATAACAAAATGGTAAGGCCATGACATACTCAAGCTTTTATTTTTTAAAGACAAAGATTGAAATATAACAAAATGGTAAAGCCATGATGTATTATAGACACCTAAATATATGGACTAATAGGATCTATATTATTTTTTGTATAAGCTGTAGAGCATTACATTGGTAGAAAATCATAAGTTGTGTATATCAAATGTTCTACTGATGAACATTTCAACTATTATAATTTTATTATAATCAGTGTTGTGGGCAGTCATATAAAGGAATATATAACACAATAAAAATTTTTATGTCAAATGAGAAGTTGTTTTCTGTGGACATTGTACCAGTATATATTTCTTTTGGTACAATATGAGAGTGCTCATTTCTTCAAATTCTTGCCAACATTTTCTTTACTTATTCACTTTTTTTCTTTTTTTATTGGCGTATAATTGATTTACAATATTAGTTTCAGATGAACAACATGCTGATTAAAATTTTTTATAGATTATACTCTTATTATAGAGCTTCCCTAATGGCTCAGCAGGTAAAGAATCCACACCTGCAATGCAAGAGATGCAGGAGATATGGGTTCAATTCCCTAGAGAAGGAAATGGCAACCCACTCCAGTATTCTTGCCTGGAAAAGTCCATGGACAGAGGAACTTGATGGGCTACAGTCCAAAGTGTTGTGAAGAGTTGGACATGTCTGACGACATAACACACCACATAATTGTATGAAGTACTGAGTATATTCCCAGTGATGTACAATATATCCTTGTAGCTTATTTTATATGTACCTCTTAATCTCCATACCTGTTTTGCCCCTCTCCACTTTCCTCTCCCCACTGGTAAGCACTGATTTGTTCCCTATATCTGAGTCTGTTCCTATTGTTATATTCATTTGTTTGTTTTATTTTTTTATATTCATCATATAAATGAGAACACAGAATATTTTCCTTTGACCTATTTCACTATGCGTAATACCATTCAGGTTCATCCATCTTGTTGCAAATGGCAATATCTTATTCTTTTTTATGGTTAAGCAGTATTCCATTGTATATATACACTCTAGTAATACTCTGTGGCTTTTTCTATTTTTCAAAGTGATTTCTTCTTTAGTGGTGGTGGTGGTTTAGTCACTAAGTCATGTCCAACTCTTGCAACCCCATGCACTGTAGCCTGGCTGGCTCCTCTGTCCATGGGATTCTCCAGACAAGAATACTGGAGTGGGTTGCCATTTCCTTCTCCAAGGGATCTTCCTGACCCAGGAATTGAACCTGGGTCTCCTGCATTGCAGGCAGATTCTTTACAGACTGAGCTACAAGGGAAGCCTCATTTTATCCATACAATAACTCTGAGATATAGGCCAAATAAACATCATTTTTCTAATTTCATTGAAGGGAAAGTTGAGACACAGTTAAAAAATAAGCCTGAAAAAAAAAAAAAGAAAGAAGCCTGAGATTTCACAGGTAGGAAGTTTTCAGACTAGGAAAAGGACATTAAATTCTATTATGTTCTCTCCATGCTAATGAAAGTCTTGCTCAGTAACTGTTTATGTGTGTAAGATTTCTAGCTTACCTCTGTGTCTTCTAATCCTATTTTTCCCTTTTAACAGCAGGAGTTGGAGACACATGGTAGATACTCATTAAATACTTTGATAGATGCTCTCTATCAGTGAGGATAATGGTTCCACCTGAAGTGACTACCATGATTGACTGTACTTGCTACCTAGGGGACTGTGAGAAATATTCTGAGAGTATATCTGGGCTCAGGTGGAAAGAGTGTGATAATCGATGAGCGACATCTGTTTTTGAGCAGAAGAGGGCCATATATTCCCGCTAGTGAAGAGAGTAGTCATGCGTACAAATTACTTCTCATTTTTGAATTTCTTATCGACTATTTTTGAAAACTATTTTAAAAATAGTCTTTCAAGTCCTTTTTCTTTTTAATTTATGGATAAATTTATTCAATTCTAGGAAACATTACAGATCTATACTTATTTTAAAACAATGATTTTATGAGTTATGCATACTTCGTGTTTGTGTTTTATAAAAATAAATTCCTTGGGGAAGGATCCTTGGTTTTCTTGTTCATTGCTACATCCTTAGTGTCTGTGTATATTAGGTGCTTAATCAGTATTTATTGAATAAATGAATGAAAGTCTCAGTGGTTTTTATGTTTTTTGAAACCATGATTCCTTTATGTGTTGCTTTAAACTGATCAGAAGCTTAAATCCATCCTTGTGTGGGGGTTGGATGGACTCTGAAAATCTTAGAATCAAACTAGTTAAATAATTTACCTAATTTTAGTGAATATCTGTTGCTGTCTTATAGACCCTGTGACTGTATGAATCAAAAAATTTGAAACTGCTTGGTTAGATTAATGCATATTTAGTAGAATAATGTGGGCTTCCTGGTGGCTCAGGTGGTAAAGTGTCTGCCTGCAACGCGGGAGACCCAGGATCGATCCCTGGGTGGGGAAGATCCCCTGGAGAAGGAAATGGCAGCCCACTCCAGTACTCTTGCCTGGAAAATTCCATGGACAAAGGAGCCTTGTAGGCTAGAGTCCATGGGGTTGCAAAGAGTTGGACATGACTGAGTGACTTCACTTCACTTCAGTAGAATAATGTAGGTCTAGCCTTTGAAGGAGCTGATAGTTGATTCATCTGCCTTTTACTCCAATGGTGTAAGCCGTTTGTGAGATTGTAACGCTGATCCTTCTACCACTTTACCCAGCATAGTGCCTTGGGAAGGAACCAATTTTATCTTTCAAAAATGGAGGAGAAATTGAAAAGTCAACTGTTCAGAGGCACAATTTATTACATTATTGTGTTAATGGACATTAAAACCCAGCACTCACTCATAGCTTCTTTTATATATATCTGTGTCTCTATATATCTATGTCTGTATCTACTCTATGTACATATCCTTCTTGTTTCTTTCTTAGGAAAGTCGTGGCCATAGCTGAAAGTTTTTTATTCATTTTCATTTTATTGTAACTAAATAATTGAATTAAGAAGAGGTGGCAAGAATACACAGAAGAACTGTACAATAAAGATCTTCACGACCCAGATAATCATGATGATGTGATCACTAATCTAGAGCCAGACACCTTGGAATGTGAAGTCTAGTGGGCCTTAGAAAGCATCACTACGAACAAAGCTAGTAGAGGTGATGGAATTCCAGTTGAGCTGTTTCAAATCCTGAAAGATGATGCTGTGAAAGTGCTGCACTCAATATGCCAGCAAGTTTGGAAAACTCAGCAGTGGCTACAGGACTGGAAAAGGTCAGTTTTCATTCCAATCCCAAAGAAAGGCAATGCAAAAAAATGCTCAAAAACTACCACACAATTGCACTCATCTCAAATGCTAGGAAAGTAATGCTCAAAATTCTCCAAGCCAGACTTCAGCAATACGTGAACCGTGAACTCCCTGATGTTCAAGCTGGTTTTAGAAAAGGAAGAGGAACCAGAGATCAAATTGCCAACATCCGCTGGATCATGGAAAAAGCAAGAGAGTTCCAGAAAAACATCTCTTTCTGCTTTATTGACTATGCCAAAGCTTTTGACTGTGTGGATCACAATCAACTGTGGAAAATTCTGAGAGAGGTGGGAATACCAGACCACCTAACCTGCCTCTTGAGAAATCTATATGCAGGTCAGGAAGCAACAGTTAGAACTGGACATGGGACAACAGACTGGTTCCAAATAGGAAAAGGAGTACGTCAAGGCTGTATATTGTCACACTGTACATCATGAGAAATGCTGGACTGGAAGAAACACAAGCTGGAATCAAGATTGCCGGGAGAAATATCAATAACCTCAAATATGCAGATGACACCACCCTTATGGCAGAAAGTGAAGAGGAGCTAAAAAGCCTCTTGATGAAAGTGAAAGAGGAGAGTGAAAAAGTTGGCTTAAAGCTCAACATTCAGAAACCGAAGATCATGGCATCTCGTCCCATCTCTTCATGGGAAATAGATGGGGAAACAGTAGAAACAGTGTCAGACTTTATTTTTTTGGGCTCCAAAATCACTGCAGATGGTGACTGCAGCCATGAAATTAAAAGACACTTACTCCTTGGAAGGAAAGTTATGAGCAACCTAGATAGTATATTCAAAAGCAGAGACATTACTTTGCCGACTAAGGTCCGTCTAGTCAAGGCTATGGTTTTTCCTGTGGTGATGTAGGATGTGAGAGTTGGACTGTGAAGAAGGCTGAGCGCCGAAGAATTGATGCTTTTGAAATGTGGTGTTGGAGAAGACTCTTGAGAGTCCCTTGGACTGCAAGGAGATCCAACCAGTCCATTCTGAAGGAGATCAGCCCTGGGATTTCTTTGGAAGGAATGATGCTAAAGCTGAAGCTCCAGTACTTTGGCCACCTCATGCGAAGAGTTGACTCATTGGAAAAAGCTTTGATGCTGGGAGGGATTAGGGGCAGGAGGAGAAGGGTACGACCAAGGATGAGATGGTTGGATGGCAGCACGGACTCGATGGATGTGAGTCTGAGTGAACTCCGGGAGATGGTGCTGGACAAGGAGGCCTGGTGTGCTGCGATTCATGGGGTCGCAAACAGTCGTACACGACTGAGCGACTGAACTGAACTGAACTGAACTGAAATAATTGAATGAATTCAAGGCTCATCTTGTGACCCAGACCATCTCTCTCTCTGAAGGTAATTAACACATGCTGTATTCTAAGTTTAGAGTAGGAATAATGATGGGAGTAGTTAACGTCACAAGCTTAGACTTAAGTCTGAAAAGGACTGAACAGTCAGTAAATTGATATTTTCACTTCTTTTCTCCTATTGCTCCTTGTTTATAGGGTTGTTGATCTGAAATCCTTCAGGGATTTTGAAAAGATTCATCTATTTCAAATAAATTGCCCTCTGATTGAACTATAAAATGTCAGCTACCTTAATAAGACTAAAGTTTTGAATTAGAAAATGAGAGTTCTGTACAATATTTTAGGGAAAATTTTGATCATTGTAGAGACAGATGGTAGAGTTCTCACCTTCCAAAAAAAAAAAAAAAAACCCACAAATAGGAGCTTTTAGAAGCCTGGTGTTAAAATCACATAAGAATGGAAATTAAGGGAGGAAAGCTGGGATCTAAGAGATTATCTTAATGCATTTTAGATGTGTTCAATTCTATACAGTGATAACTTGTCAATCATCTTTAGTATTAAGTGTATACTTTTTGTAAATGAAGAATTTGATAACCTCTAAGTTAAGAAAGAAGAGATAAAACATCTATCTAGCTGCTGGGAACACCCCAGCAGACATGGAGAACATGAGCAGATGAAATGGAAGTTACTGGATTGAAGGTGCAGTTCAATGCACTGTACTGAGGTAAAATGTGAATGTCTAAAACTATTAAAAACAGCATCTATTGGCATTGGAGCAGGTATGGTATAAGAACAAGACTATGATGTAAACCAAGACATATCCGTTACAGGAATTTTCATATTTTATCCTGTGCCACAAACCCATCTTTCTCCCCTTCTTGGACCACAATTTGAATCCTATAATTTGGGGATTCCTATTAAATTCTTATGATCCAATGAATCACTCTACCAAAAATATTTTTATTTCCATTCATTTGGAATAAAATAATGATGATGTGATTTCTGTTGAAGAAAAATGAAAAAGGGAGATGAAAAGCAAGTAAAGGAGACAGGCATAGGGTATCAAGTCCTGGGAGAGGTGCTTATCAAAAATAGGTGAAGAAACTGAAGACAAACAGGGGCTCATTTTCAGCTTCAGCTCTCTGAACTCCCCTTATGTATACAAGGATTATATAATTTATTGTCAAAACAAAGACACCTTTCTGAGCAAGATGAAGTGCTGTTGATAATATGCCCGGATGGTGGTATAAATCTAACTTTTCTGGGGAAACAGGAATGCATGACCACTCTACCCACTTGGTTTCTTGTGGCATGAAATCCAGCTGCCATGATCGACACCTTTATTTTCTCTAGCAGATTCCCTTAGAGGTTGGTCAGTGTTCTTAACCACACAGGCTCCCACAGGTGGATCCCTTGCCTTTGTTTACTTTGTTCTCCTGGCACACAGCCTAATGTGACGGGTGTGAAACTGGCCAGGGATGCTTCCTTTCAAGAGAAACTCCAACAGTCTCCTTTTACTTTGGCTTCTCATTTGCATCCTAGACTCTTCCAGGGCGACGTGTCGGTGCCGTAAGTTGACCAACTGAGTAGCTTTTCCAGCCTTGGGCTAAGAACTGCCCCTGGGAACTTCTCTCCTTGCTGGTGTGTGTTCTCTGAATTTCCTCACCAGAAGCACAAGAGACTGTTGTGAGTTTAGAGGTAGAAGACAGTAACCTAGTTTATTTTTCTATCATTGTTTTGGCTCCCTGGGTTCATGTAAGCCTTAGCAAAAGTAAACCGATGAGTTGATCTAGTTTATCAGGGTTCTGCATTGAGATTTGAGCTCAAATTTTCAACTAATAAGTTATTCCTTTTCCCGGTTTATGTAAGAGGAGTCTTTCCATTTTAGCTGTGTGACATTTTCCATTTTAGCTTTTTGGTGCTCACGGTTGATCTTCTAGAATATTCTTTTACCTGCCCAGAATATTTAGACAGTATCAGAAGTGTTTGGAGTTAATCTGGATCTCTTTCTCAGAAGTCTGTAATGCTCCAGTGGGGACTATTCACAGATATTTGGAGACAAGGGCAGTTCTTTTTATTTACTTTCAGACATCAGCTTTTTCTGCTAGTCAGATACTTTTGGCTCTGCTTCTTTGCTGATAGATTGAACATCATTTCTAGCCTTTTGGGAAGGCTTTTTCTTTCTGTTTATTCCCTTTGTCCTCTCCCTGAAGCACAACATTGATTTTGCTTTGTGTTCTTTTTTACTTTATTTTTCCTTGTAAAAATGTAAAATATATTTCTATAAGGATGTGTAAACAAATACCTACCTTTTAAAGAGTCAGTAAAAATCTAATGTGTAGCCACCACTCAAATCAAAAATAGAATTTCACAGACACTTTAAAAATTCTCTGTATGCCCATTCCCAATTCTGTCCCCATCCTGGCAACATTCTGACTTTCCTGTTAATCATTCTCTTGCTTTTTAAACTATTTTTATTTTAAAGTCAGCTTTGTATTATGTGTCTATAAGCAATATATTACTTAATTTTACCTTCTCTGAACTTTTCTATGAATGAAAACTAGCTCTCTGGAATTTTGGAAATAATTAACTAATTTCAGTGGAAAAGTTTAACTATAATTTTAAGTAGTGGTATCTGAAATGATTAAAGCATAAATTATATCTGTTTAGTCATATTAATATTGATTAAGAAACTAGATTTGCTAAATAATTACATAAATTTTGAGGATTAACATTATTAAAAGTGTGACTTTGTTTTGCAAAATTATTAATAGTTTCCTTGATGCATTTGGGCTTTCCTAGTAGCTCAGATGGTAAAGCGTCTGCCTACAAAAAACCTGGGTTTGATCCCTGGGTCAGGAAGATCCCCTGGAGAAGGAAATGGCAACCCACTCCAGTATTCATGCCTGGAAAACTGCATGGACCAAGGAGCCTAGTGGGCTACAGTCCATGGGGTTGCAAAGAGTCGGACACGACTAAACGACTTCACTTTGATGCATTTAAATCTTGGCTAATAAGTAATTAACTGCTTTCAAAAAGCAAGGAGAAGGAAAGGCAGAAATTCTGAATGCTATACCTTTAAGGGCCATCACTTAGCAAAATAATTCAGGATTGGAGTTAAAGCATACCTAAGAGCATAAGGCAATAAAAAAGAAGTTTTTTTTTAAAACAATCCAGACATCTCGTCCTCTGCTGCCTTTTCCTTTTGCCTTCAGTCTTTCCCAGCATCAAGGAGAGTCAATTCTTTGCATCAGATGGCCAAAGTATTGGAACTTCAGCTTCAGCATCAGTCCCTCCAATGAATATTTAGGGCTGATTTCCTTTAGCATTGACTGGTTTGATTAACTGGGTTTCCAAGGGACTTTCAAGAGTCTTCTCCAACACTGCAGTTTGAAAGCATCATTTAGTCAGTGTTCAGCTTCTTTATGGTCCATTTCTCACATCCGTACATGATGACTACTGAAAAAACCATAGCTTTGACTATATGGACCTTTGTCAGCAGTTATGTCTCTGTTTTTTAAGACTCTGTCTAGGTTTGTCATAGCTTTCCTTCTAAGGAGCAAGAGTCTTTTAATTTCATGGCTGCAGTCACCATCCACAGTGATTTTGGAGCCCAAGAAAATGAAATCTATCACTGCTTTCACTTTTTCCCCTTCTATTTGCCATGAATTGATGGGACCGGAAGCCATGATCTCAGTTCTTTGAATGCTGAATTTTAAGCCAGGTTTTACACTTTTCTCTTTCACCTTCATCAAGAGGTTCTTTAGTTCCTCTTTGCTTTCTGCCATTAAGGTGGTATCATTTTCATATCTAAGGTTGTTGTTATTTCTCCCGACAATCTTGATTCCAGCTTGTGATTTATCCTGCCCAGCATTTTGCATGATGTACTCTGCATATAAGTTAAATAAACAAGGTGACAATATACAGCCTTGATGTATTCCTTTCCCAATTTTGAACCAGTCCATTGTTCCATGTCTGGTTCTAATTGTTGCTTCTTGACTAACATACAAGTTTTTCTAGAGACAAGTAAGATGGTCTGTTATTCCCATCTCTAAGAATTTTTCAGTTTGTTGTGATCCACACAGTCAAAGGCTTTAATGTAGTTGATGAAGCAGGTAGGTGTTTTTCTAGAATTCCCTTGCTCTATAATTCAACAAATGTTGGCAATTTGATCTCTGGTTCATCTGCCTTCTCTCTCCCCAGCTGGTACCTCTGAAAGTTCTCAGTTCACGTACTACTGAAGCCTAGCTTGAAGGATTTTGAGCATAACCTTATGAGCATGCAAAATGAACGCAGTTGTCCAGTAGTTTGAACATTCTTTGCCATTGCCCTTCTTTGGGATTGAAATGAAAACTGACATTTTTCTATCCTGTGTACACTGCTGGGGTTTCCAAATTTGCTGGCATATTGACTGCAGCACTTTAACAACATCATCTTTTAGGATATGAAATAGCTCAGCTGGAGTTCCATCACCTTCCCTAGCTTTGTTTGTAGTAATGCTTCCAAAGGTTCACTTGATTTCACACTCCATGGTGTCTGGCTCTGGGTGAGTGACCACACCCTCATGGTTATCCCAGTCATTAAAAATTTTTTGTATAGTTCTGTGTATTCTTGCCACCTCTTCTTAATCTCTTCTGCTTCGGTTGGGTCCTTATCGTATCTGTCCTTTACTGTGCCCATCTTTGCATGTGATGTTCCACTGAAGAGATCTCTAGTCTTTCCCATTCTATTGTTTTCCTCTGTTTCTTTGCATTTTGCATTTAAGAAGGCCTTCTTATTTCTCCTTGCTGTTCTCTGGAACTCTGTATTCAGTCGGGTATCTTTTTCTTTCTCCCTTGCTTTTTTACTTCCCTTCTTCAACTATTTGTAAAGCCGCTTCAGATAACCACTTTGTCTTCTTTTTTTCTTTTTCTCGGGGATGGTTTTGGTCACTGCCTCCTGTACAATGTGACAAAGCTCTGTCCATAGTTCTTCAGGCACTCTGTCTACAGGATCTAATTGAGTGAATCTATTGGTCACCTCCACTGTATAATCATAAAGGATTTGATTTAGGTCATATCTGAATGGCCTTGTGGTTTTCCCAACTTTCTTCAATTAAGCCTGAATTTTGTAATAAGGAGCTGATGATCTGAGCCACAGTCAGCTCCAGGTCTTATTTTTGCTGGCTGTGTATATAGGTTCTCCATCTTTGTCTGCACAGAATACAATCAGTCTGATTTTGGTGTTGACCATTTGCGATGTCCATGTGTAGGGTCATTTCTTGTGTTGTTGGAAAAGGGTCTTTTCTTTGACCAATGTGTTCTTTTGACAAAACTCTGTTAACCCTTGCCCTGCTTCATTTTGTACTCCAAGGTCAAGCTTGCCTGTTACTCCAGGTATCTCTTGACTTCCTGCTTTTGCATTCCAATCCCCTGTGATAAAAGGATGTCTTTTTTTGGGGGGCGGGGGTATTATTTCTAGAAGGTCTTGTAGATCTTTATTAGAACTGGTCAACTTCAGCTTCTTCAGCATCAATGGCTGAAGCATAGACTTGGATTACTGTGATGTTGAAAGACATAAATAATAATGTGTTGAAAGACGTATAACATTTCAGTAAATTTCAGTAAATCTCTTTTCATCTTTCCTATTCTGCTGAATTCTATTTTCAGAGGTCTTTCACTTACTCTCCTCTTCTTTGAAATAGTTATATTACTCTTCTGAGGAAATCACCTACTTGAGTCCCTGTTTAGTAGCTAAGATCCATTTTTCTTGGATCATGAATAGTCAATGAACAAATAGTTGGTGGCTATAGTGTATTGTTATTAGAAAAGGAATCAAAAGAAGGAGACTCCATAGTATATGAAAATCATTTTTAAGTATTCTCTTTTTTGGAAATAATCCTTTTTCTTTTTATGTTTTATGAGAAATATGATAAACTTGCCCAACAGTGTCTTAAAATAAGGTGAAACACAGTTGAACATCTGAAACATAGAATATCACAAAGAGCAAGCTACAGTCCATGGGGTTGCAAAGAATCAGACCCAACTGAGCACAACACAAGCAAGCGATGTTATGAATATACATCTATTTTTGCCTTATAAAGAATCACAGAGTAACTTTACTTTTCTCATAGAGAAATTCTTTCTTGTTTTGCTTTCACCTCACAGTACTTACCCAATCTTATAGTAAGAACCATTTCTACTTAAGGATGGGAATATGTAAGAAGTGCAAATTAATTAATCGGGCAGCTTTCAAAGTAAATGTTTTATCCTCTCCATGATTAATCATCTACCCTTTGCTTTAAATTCCATCAGTATTCTGGAGTCTTCCAAGTATAAATCTCCTGTTTAAATATCTCTTTAAAGCTGCATCTGCAAATCATTAAGAAGCATCTCCACTTGGATGCTGTGTTGGTCAGGGTCATGTTAGGAGATAGAAAATACATGACAATTTAAATGAGAGAATATTTAATACAAACAACTGACTGTGGCCTACCAGGCTGCTCTCAGTCCATGGAATTTTCCATACAAGAATACTGGAGTGGGTTGTCATTTCCTCCTCCAGGGGATCTTCCCAACCCAGGTACTGAACCCATGTCTCTGGCAGGTCTTGCATTGGCAGACATGGATTCTTTACCCCTAAACCACCTGAGAAGACATATGTATAACATATTGGCTTACAAAATAAGTTGGCAATGAAAACACTTGCAATAAAATAGCCTGAAATTATGTATATGTAATTTACATAGATAGCCTTCTTTGGTGTCTCAGCAGTAAAGACTCCGCCCGCAATGCAAGAGATACAAGTTCAGTCACTGCGTTGGCAAGATCCCCTAGAGAAGGAAGTGCAATATTCTTGCCTGGGAAATTCCATGGACCAAGGAGCCTGATGAGCTAAAGTCCATGGGGTCACAAAAGAATCAGACACGATTTAGCACCTAGGCAGTTTATTCAGTTCAGTTCAGTTCAGTCGCTCAGTCGTGTCTGACTGTTTGCAACCACGTGGACTGCAGCACACCAGGCTTTCCTGTCCATCACCAACTCTCGGAGCCTACTCAAACTTGTGTCCATTGAGTCGGTGATGCCATCCAACCATCTCATCCTCTGTTGCCCGCTTCTCCTCTTGCCTTCCATCTTTCCCAGCATCAGGGTCTTTTCAAATGAGTCAGTTCTTCCCATCAGGTGGCCAAAGTATTGGAGTTTCAGCTTCAGAATCAGTCCTTCCAATGAAAACTCAGGATTTATCTCCTGCAGGATGGACTGGTTGGATCTCCTTGCAGTCCAAGGGACTCTCAAGAGTCTTCTCCAACACCACACTTCAAAAGCATCAATTCTTTGGCTCTCAGCTTTCTTTATAGTCCAACTCTGACATCCATACATAACTACTGGAAAAACCATAGCTTTGACTAGATGGATCTTTGTTGGCAAAGTAATGTTTTTGCTTTTTAATATGCTGTCTAGGTTGGTCATAGCTTTTCTTCCAAGGAGCAAGTGTGTTTTAATTTCATGGCTGCAGTTACCATCTGCAGTGATTTTGGAGCCCCCCAAAATAAAGTCTGTCACTGTTTCCATTGTTTCCCCATCTATTTGCCATGAAGTGATGGGACCAGATGCCATGATCTTAGTTTTCTGAATGTTGAGTTTTAAGTCAACTTTTTCACTCTCCTCTTTCACTTTATCAAGAGGCTCTTTAGTTCCTCTTCTCTTTCTGCCATAATGGTGGTGTTATCTGCATATCTGAGGTTATTGATATTTCTCCCGGCAATCTTGATTCCAGCTTGTGCTTTATAGAGACATGTAAATTATTTGAATATATATCATGTTAATACAGTTTTTGCTTCTTGCACACTAAATGATTTGATCTATTAGCTGTTGTCAGTTCATATGGACAGATTCTCATTCTGACATCCAGAATATTTATATTTTAGAAAAAGATTGCAAAGCACATTAAGCTAGACAACCAGATTTGAGAAATAACTGCTACTTTCCACACTGAAGACTGACTGTAGGTTCAGAATAAAAGGCTGAGAGGCACTTTTCCATTCCTATCCCTTCTGGAGGATTAGCCAAGCATTTGTATTGTAGGACCTTGTTCTTGTTTGTTCTTAGTCACTTAGTCATATCCAACTCTTTGTGACCCCATAGACTGTAGTCCCCCAGGCTCCTCTGTCTATGGGAATTCTCCAGTCAAGAATACTGGATGGGTTGCCGTACCCTTCTCCAGGGCATCTTCCCAACCCAAGGATCAAACCCAGGTCTCCTGCATGGCAGGCAGATTGTTTACCGTCTGAGCCACCAAGGAAGCTCACTGTAGGACCTAGGCCAATATTTTTCCAAGTGTGGTCCTTGAACCACCTGTTTCCAACTTATTCAAGGCCCTTCCTATAAAAGGATCCACTCAAAACTGACTGACTAAGATGTATACATTTAAAGGTATTTCAAGCTATACTTATCCAGAGTGTGTTTTGAGAATCATTGATCAAGGGCCCCTTCTTTTCCCTTTTGTATCACCTTCAGGTTTAGCCAGGTAGCCTTTGTTGGGGAAGTCAGGCTCAACAAGGGATGCCATGAAGTTGTCAAGAGAAGAAGAGAATGAGGGGAGAGAGGCTGATGCTTGGAAGAAGAAGAGAGTGTTCTCAGCAGAGATTCACTGAGGCAGGCTGTGTTGATGGGTTATAGATTCTGTGGATGATGGAGATTTGCAAAGCTCCTCAACAGGTAATGGGCCACTGGTGGGAGTGGCTCATGGATGCTGGAGGACTTAATCCCTGTAGACAAGGTCTCGGAGAGGCACTTCTTTAGCTTTTCCTAAGAAACAGTATTTAACAGATACTTGAAAGTGACTTCAAGTATAGCATAAGAAAAACAATAACTGTGGAAAGCACCACCATTCAAAGCCAAGCTGACCTTCAGTTTCTTGAAACATGAGGATTCAGAGTTTTGTATAATCCAGTGGATTACAGGGTATGGGTTATGTGGGATAGAAGAATGAGAGCAAACTTAAATATTCAAATATACTCTTAAATGTAAAATACTCTAAAGACTCTCATAAGAAGACCAGCTAGGAACTCTACATAGAGAAGACACCATTGTGAAAATCCCAGAACCCAGGGTGAGGCTGAAGCACTCACTGGTCCACAGAGATGAGGAGAATTGGATTAGATGAGTTTGACAAGCAGTTTTGCTTTGACCACTTTGCTCCCATCGCTCCCAGGCTGGCATAGCACTTCAACAATATGGCACCCGATCCCCACCCCTTGGCCTGTGATTTCTCCAGTGGGAATGCAAAGTGGATATCTAGCTTTCTCAGCATTGCAGGACCCTTCACCAAGAGGTCTCCGTAAATTTCACTTCATGGTGATCATCAGGAGAAACACTGGGGATCAATCAGATAGACAGAAAGCAGACAGGGTTTACAGCAACTGGGCTTCAGATATTGTTCAGATATTCCTACTTGCAGTAGATCTCTAGCAGAGATCTCAGCTAATGGGACCCTCCCATCCGAATCATATGAGGAGAGTCAAGTCAGTGGGCCCATTTAGCCAAGACATGGAAACTGTCCCTGATTTGGACCCCTGGACAATAAGCCCTACCACTGTGGAGCTTGTTTTATGAATCCACTTGGGCCGAGAGACAAATATGCAGCTCCGGTCAACTGCTGAACAAAGCCTCTTGTCCGACTCAATCAGGAAGCCTGGTGAAAGCTGCAAAACCCATTCGACAGTCCCAGGAGCCAAGCCAGCAGCCCTGCCCAACTGTTGAGCATAGCCTGTGACTCTGCATAACCTCAGTAATGACCTTGAGTGGCCTACAGCCCAGCCCTGCAGCCCTGCTCAATTGTTGAATGTAGCCTGCGGCCTTGCCCAGGCAAGGAGACCAGCCAGTGGCCCTGTCCAGTCACAAAACATAACCTGTGGTACGTGGGAGCCTGAATAGTGACCCTGCTCTGCTGCAGCGCACAGGCTTCAGCTCCATACAGCTGTGGAGTACAGCTGGAGGTCATGCCCAGTCAGAGTGCCCGACCAGCAACCTTGCCCAGCAGTGCAGCACAGCTGCACAGCCAGTGGGATACTCAGGTTCAGAGCCCCAGCTGTGGCCCCACCAGACCCTGTAGCACTGCCCGTGGCCTCACCCTATCACAGACCACAGACTGAGTCCCCCCCAACCACAAAGCTCTGCTTGCACCCCACTGAATATGGAGTCTTACAAGTGGCACCATCCAGTTTAGCACAGCCTGGGGCCCCGCCAGACCAGGAGCAGTTGTTCAACCCAGCCCACAGCCATGCCAAATGGTAGAATCCAACCAGTGGCACTGCCCTGCCAGGTTACTTAGCCTGCAGCCCCACTGGCCAGAGCCTAGCTAGTGGCCTGACCTGACTGTGAAGCACCACCAGAAGCCCCTCCTGGGCATAAAGACCACACCATAGCCTCGCTAGAACAAAGAAGCCAGCCGGCAGGCTCACTCAGCCATCGAGCTTAGCCAGAGGCATCCGCTGCCTCTCCTTGACCTGAGAGCATGGGCAGTGGTCTTGACAAGCTAGAGGCCCTGAGAGCAAGCCCTGCATGCCCATGGACTCTGCCTGTTGACCCAGCCAGTACCCCACCCTCAGCTAACTAGTGAATGTTTTTCCATGCTGCAGTGAATCTGTAAAGACTGGAGGAAGAGACCACTTACTTGAATGGTCTCCTCATCACTTCATAGCAAATAGACGGGAAACAATGGAAACAGTGGCAGCCTTTATTTTCTTGGACTCCCTCACTGTAGATGGCGATGGCAGCCATGAAATTAAAAGACGCTTGCTCCTTGGAAGAAAAGCTATAACAAAGCAGGAGGAGAAGGGGACAACAGAGGATGAGATGGTTGGATGGCATCAGCGACTCAATGGACATGAGTTTGAGCAAGCTCTGGGAGGTGGTGAAGAACAGGGAAGCCTGGGGTGCTGCAGTCCATGGGGTCACAAAGAGTCAGATGCGGCTGGGTGACTGAACAACAACTTTAAGTAAGGAGGATGTGGAAGCGGAGTACATTGGTTGTTTCCAGGGCCGCTGGGAGAAATGGGTGAAGGTGATCAAAGGGTACAAACTTCCATATATAAGATGAATACATGTTATTCATCTTATAATGTACAACGTGATGACTATAGTTAACAACACTGTATTGCATACTTGAAAGTTTCTGAGAGAGTACATCTTAAAAGATCTCAAGGCAAAAAAAACAAAAGGTCCTCTGTGAGTTGAGAGGTGATAGATGTATTAACTAAACTTATTGTGATAAACACTTCATAATATGTAAGTACACCAAGTCATCACATTTTATACCATAAACTTACACAATTTTATATTTAATTATATCTCTCAGGTAAGCTGAAAGGAAAAAAAAATACTCTGATCACACTTGACAGTTCTTGTATTCATGATATATGGAGTTAATTAATATCATGAACCATGTATAATTTATATATTCATTGAATATTGAAGTTACACCTTAGAGGAATAATGAATGTTCTCTGTTCTGTTTATTTCAATACATATAAAATATTTAAAACAAAATGTTTAGTTTGTAAACCTTACTGAAAAATGTCTATGGCTGGCACAGAAACCAAGTCATCTCTTTTTATTTGTTGAGATCATGGGAGATAAAAGCTTTAATGAAAATTCAAGGACATTTTTTTGTTGTTGGAATTTCTATAGTATTTACTGCTTTTGGAAGAAACATCAAGTTATTTAATCTATTGCAGATTCACCTATCTCTTAAACTATTGGCTCAAGTCTTTATATTTCCTGGGGGAAAATTACACAATCATATAATGATGACAACAGTATTTTTTAGATTTCCTTTTTCCTCAGTTGTGTATGTATAGTGTGATGAAAATTGTTATTTTGACTATGCTCATTAAACCCTTTTTCACTATTATCTGGATTGTTGGAAATCATTTTAAAAGGATTTTTCTTGAACTCAAATATTTTACATCCACTGGTTTCTGTCTGAAATAGTCCAAATGTTCTGAAAAAATGTTATGCTTTGGTTTTTTTTTTTTTAAAGAAAGGCAGTTTGAATCATAATATTATAAGCTCTATTCTAAGGTTTTGCTTTTTTTTTTTTCTTTTGCTTTGAGTTTTAGTTAAGTCCTTGGGTATGAATGAAAGCCGTTGGTTTCAAAAATGTGTCTAACTGGGTAGGATGTTATCCTAGAAATAGTGGTAGGTGATGGGTAAGGCAGTCAGGTTATTTGTCCCAGCACTGACACCCACCAACTGGATGACTCTGAAGTGAGTCAATTCATGCCTCTAGTTTTGCAACCTAGTTTTTCTACCTATAAAGTGGAGATAATATTTTTTTAAATTCTATTTTGCTAATGTACTACAAGTTTAAGTTTACCTTCTTTCTAAGGGCCAAATGTTTCCAGGAATAAAGACACAAAGACATTAGCAGTGAGGAGAAGAAGGAAGATCCATTAATAAATGTAAAATTTACTGGATCTTGAATTGGCACCAGAGGGATAAGTCAGGACACAATGAATGTATGGGCTCAAATGGTACGCAACTTGCTGGGGAAAGACTGCAAGGTCAACGACAGCAGGACCTAGGGCTGCAGACACGTGGAAGTAAGGCACTGAAGCCCTGGGTATTGTTTCCTTGGTTTAGCGAGGGCCATCATCGCTGTCAGCTGTCAGTTACAAATGGGAGCCTTCAGGGATGCCCCTGGAAGCTCAGATAGCAAAGAAGCTGCCTGCAGTGTGGGAGACTCAGGTTCAGTCCCTGGGTCAGGAAGATCCCCTGGAGAAGGGCATGGCAACCCACTCCAGTATTCTTGCCTGGAGAAGTCCATGGACAGAGGAGCCTGGCAGGCTACAGTCCATGCGGTTACCAAGAGTCGGTCACAACTGAGCAACTAACACTTTCACTTTCAGGGCTGGGAAGACAGGAAGAAATTGAGAAGTTGGAGGCAGATGATCAGAAGACAGAGGATGAAAGAATGGCACAAGGGAAGAAAGTAGGTATTCCCCGTTTATGTTCTGTAAGGGCTGCAGAATAAGAGTATGAAGACCTTCTCAAGGAAAGATGTGGCTTAAGAATCTGCTGAACATCTAGTTATAAGAAGCAGTGTAGCCAGGGCATGTGTAGTGGGGACTGATTAGATATTCAATTTGGATGAGCAGAAGAACTTTCTTTGTTATAATCCAAATTCTGGAGTCAGGGACGAATGCATTTCCCATCACCACAGAAGCTAGTTCTAATTGTAACTGTTTAAGAGAGACAGGGCTAGAATCTGTAGACTTCCTCATCTGTTACCTAGACTAATATAACAGTCTCTGTATTTTCTCCCTCTCGCCAGTCACTTTTTATAATTTATACTAGGCACATTGTTGTCAGAGTGATCATAAAACAAAAACAAAATTTAAAAATCCACAGGTCTGATCATTGCTTAAAATTATTGACTACCTATAGAATGAAGTCCAAATTTTTCAATGTGATATTAGTACTTTTGGTCATAGTCCAGCCTACTTTTCCAACCTCATCTCCTAACCCCCTTACATTATATAAATTTATTTTATATAAAGTTCAATCTATATAAAAAACATTCAATCTGTAATACTGGTTTTCTTGCCCCAGAGTTATTGGAAGCTTTGAGATCAAATCTGTCCTGGATTCTTCTCACAGACTGAGGTTTCTTGTCTCCATGCTGCCCGTGGGCCACTGTGTATCATTTCAAGATCGCTTTCGGTGATCTCCAAATAAATTTTACTTGGGTTGTAGCAGTGGTTAAGTCTGAGCTGTGAAAAGTCTGCAGTGTTACTGTACTTGCAAGCTAACAAGTTGTCCTGCCATAGTTTTCTGTCTCTGTCCTCGTATGTCTGTCTCCAAACCCTTATCCGTGTGTGTGTGTGTGTGTGTGTGTGTGTGTGTGTGTGTATGTAATCTATATCTTTATATATATAAACATAACATCTCAGGATCAGGGAGAGGACCCTTCTCATAGAGCAGCTTCCATCAGTTCCCTGACTCCGAATTCTCCAGGGGGTGAATGCACAGTGAGTGCTGTATGAACCCACCCATGCAGAGGTTTGCACTGTAGGCGAGGAATCCCCAGATTATGAAACTTGGAATTTATATAAGAGTTGCAGGCACAACTGCACATCGTGCCCTCTGGGAGCTTCAAGGGGAACTGGGGAGGAAGGAGATGATGGGTAGAGGGAGGGAAAGAAAGCACAAGAAAGAGAAAATGGCTTTTGTTTTGTAATGTGAACAAACCCTCACTGTGCAGTGTGAACAAATGGTTCCAGGGTGATAACTCTTCGTTCTCTCCAGATGTCCGTATCTTTAGGGTTGCTCTTCAGCTTTCCTTCTACACAGGCGTCAGCGCTGTTCGCTCAGAAGGTCCTGAGTGCAGAAATGTGAAAATCCTGATGGAACACTGCCTCCCAACAGCTGCGCAGCCCGGTACTGTTCTCATCCTGTTACCCCCTTGTGCCTTCTCTGCTTTCCCTGGGTGAAAGATGAGTCAAGGGTATAAAATTTGGCACACTTTTAACAGATATTTGGGAATAACAGGAAGGAAGCACGACACAGGGAGGAATTTATTGTTGCTTCTAGCTGGGCCCAGTTTCAGAACTGATAGACCCTGACACAGGCCCATCCTCTGGGGGTCTCTTTGGGATCATTTCTTGCCTACATGACAGGAACCAACTGCCTGAGCCCATTAAACCTCCTCCAGAGAAGACTTCTCTGGAGCAGTTCACTGTGCTGGGAGAGCCTGGCATTAATGCAGGGATAGAGATAGTCCAGCGGGCACAGTAGAGAGCCCTGGCTCAATTTCAGCTAGATGTTCCATGATGCTTATGTTATAGATCAAGGAGGAAGAGAAATATGATTAAACAAGTGATTCTGGGACAGTTTTTCATATTGAAGGAAGTGAAAATACATTTTACTTCCCATCATAAGTAAACGTTACTTTAAAGTAGGTTAATTATTTAATTGTGAAAGGTAAAATGTGTTTTATTTTTTTGTGTAACTATGAACAAGTCTATCTCAAAACCAGACTGTGTTTTCTGTCACATAGTATGAGTTTATTACATGATGTTTGAAAATGTGTTTTGAGGCTCAGGAGAGATATTTCTGTGTCTCTAGAGTGCTTTATCAAAAAAACACCCCAATATTGTTTATTATGTCCCTACTGCCTTCATTTGTAAATTTGTAATATTTTAGATACAATTCTGTAAGAATTTAAGATGAAGAAGTATCAGAGATATGAAAGAAAATGGGAAAACAAGGCAAATACAGAAAAGTTTAGGGAGAGAGTACACTTCTAAGATTTTACTTTTAATAAGACATATTAAAATTTGAGTAATTTCCGAATGTTTAATAAAATATTTATGTAAGGCATTCTACATTGCTTCTCATCTCAAACAACTCCGAATTATTACTAAATACCACAAGTTGAGATTTGGCACTTAATAGATACTTATTGGATTTCTTGAATTAATGAATTGAAAAGAATTTTTAATGCCAGAAAATGTAAATTTCTGGCCATAATACTGTTGTTGTCATGATTCCGAGGTAGAAAATGAAGGTAACAGTGGCCAAAACTAATTAACATTTGATTGTGTTCTAAATACAACACCGTATTTACAACATTAGAAAGTGTGGTGGTCATTTGTCACTGTTTATTCAAACTCTTTCCAACGTTTGGGAATCCCCCACCTTGGCAGGAGACCGGGGACTATTGGCAAAGACCTCTCTCCTTCTGATGTGGCCCACTGGCTGGCTCAGACTGCCTTGCAGTTAGAGGGCGGGCAGATTACCCAGTGTGCACCGCGCAGCTGCCCTCCCATCAGGTACCGTGTCAGGAGCCAGTGACATGGGGGAAGGAAGGGTCAGAGCAGAGGCAGCAGGAGCTGTCCGGTCGGGCTCCTGGGCGAAGAAGTGCACGCAGCTGTTGTAGTTCAGTTCAGTTCAGTTCAGTTCAGTCGCTCAGTCGTGTCCGACTCTTTGCGACCCCATGAATCACAGCACGCCAGGCCCCGCTGTCCATCACCAACTCCCGGAGTTCCCTCAGACTCACATCCATCGAGTCCGTGATGCCATCCAGCCAACTCATCCTTGGTCATCCCCTTCTCCTCCTGCCCCCAATCCCTCCCAGCATCAGAGTCTTTTCCAATGAGTCAACTCTTTGCATGAGGTGGCCAAAGTACTGGAGCTTCAGCTTTAGCATCATTCCTTCCAAAGAAATCCCAGGGTTGATCTCCTTCAGAATGGACTGGTTGGATCTCCTTGCAGTCCAAGGGACTCTCAAGAGTCTTCTCCAACACCACAGTTCACATGCATCAATTCTTCGGCGCTCAGCCTTCTTCACAGTCCAACTCTCACATCCATACATGACCACAGAAAAACCATAGCCTTGACTAGACGGACCTTAGTCGGCAAAGGAATGTCTCTGCTTTTGAATATGCTATCTAGGTTGGTCATAACTTTTCTTCCAAGGGGTAAGCGTCTTTTAATTTCATGGCTGCAATAGCTGCAGCAAAATGAAGCGGTGGCTGAATTGGGGCTAGCGGGACGTTTGCTCTCCAGAGGGGAGCCTACTCACAACTCACCGTCTTGTCCTGAGACCTGGCAAAAGATCATCAGCTCCAAACACTGTCCAAAATAAGTCTATTTTCCTAAGTCTGTGTTGTTCCCTTTTGAACAATACCATATGTTGAGCCTTATATTTCCAGTGTCTTTACTGTTTCTTGTCTGCGCACAGCAAATATCGTATTTCTTCAGTTTCTAGCATCTTTGCTCCCAGTTTGCCTCTGAGAAAGCGCTTGAACTCAGGTACACACGCACATGCACACATTGCTGCAAAAACAAACACGACAAAGACATAGGGCAGTTTCTGTTCTTATAGAAAACTAGCAACATTTATCTCAACAGCCAGCTAAATCTTCAGAGACATAGCTCTGCTAGAAACATCTGTACTCAGGATGCTCACGATGGATGCTCTGTTGTGCAATAGGTGTTTCTATTTTCCTTTTTTCAGAAAATGAAGGGGCAGTTTGCCTCAGTGGTTAATTTGATTCTCTGTCTGTCAGGAGACAGAAGTATTTGCGGTTTTAAAATGATGTTTTTTCTTCCCAATTTCTGGTCATGAGATTAAAAGAAAAAAAATTAGGCTGAAAGCATATCTTATAAAAAGGGAAGCAGAACTGGACTTAAGGGACGTTTAAGAGTCTTCTCTGGACTTAAGGCACATGAAATAACATGGTGTTAATATACCAAGTGCTAAGTTTCTTCAGTCGTGCTCAACTCTGCGTGACCCTATGGTCTGTAGCCCACCAGGATTCTCTGTCCATAGGATTTTCCAGGCAAGAAGAGTGGAGTGGTAGCAATGCCCTCCTCCAGGGGATCTTCCCCACCCAAGGATCAAACTTGCGTCTCTTATGTCTCCTGCATTGTCAGGTGGGTTCTTTACTGCTGGCGCCACCTGGGAAGCCCAGTATAATAACATGGATATATGTCTTTTGGCCAGCCAGGCAGCACAACACCGAATCAGTTTGATTTTTGAATGATCTCATTAGGTGAGCGTAAGTGGGACGCACAGCCCTTCATCCCTTTCGCTATGGAAACTGAAAAAGGCAAGTTAGTCCCTCCCCCATCTCTGACAGCCAGAGCATGTGCGCCTGGTTTCAGCTCCACCATTAAGATGCTCCTGTCTGGGAACCTGGTCCTTGAGAAGAAGCTGAGGAGCTGTGAGGCCTTTAGCAATGACTTCAGAAATGAGCGGTCAGAGATCACACTCTGCAGTCGGCTTCCAGAGCTTTCTTGGCTCCTGTTTACATATCAAGCCTGCTTCTATACTTTGTGAACCCCTCTATGGTTTTATTAATCTCACCTATGCATAAAAGTCAGTGTTCCTTTCTATGGCTTGCAATCAAGGATGCAGACAGGAGAATATGATAATAATTTTTTGAGTCAGGAGACTGAAGAACCTACAACGTTGTTCTTTCTTGGGCTATAACCAGGCCAATAAGCAGCTCCTCTGTATTCCTTGCTCAAGTTTTTGACCAGTATAATTTTACTCATTTACCTTCCTTATCTCTTCCGACCTTAAAGATAGCAACATAGATCAATGAACACAGGATATCTCTTTTGTCTGTTTTGTTCATGGCTGAATCCTCATGATAGATTGTGGTTGTTTAGTTCTCAGCCATGTCCAACACTTTTGTGACCCCATGAACTGTAGCCTGCCAGGGCCTCTATCCATGGTATTTTGCAGGCAAGAATACTTGAGTAGGATGTCATTTCCTCTCCAGAGCATTTTCTGATCCAGGGACGGAACCTGCATCTCCATGTCTCCTGCATTGCAGGCAGATTCCTTACCAGTGAGCCAATGGGGAAGCTCCTTGTTAGATTAGTACCTGGTTTATAATAGGCACTTAATAATTATTTGTCGAATGGGTGAAGGAATAAATGAATGAATGGGAAAGGCATATGAAAATAAAAACATCAACTGTATTATAGTTATACTTAGTTGCAAGGCCCCTTAGGCCACTGGAGGACATGTGTTCACCAAGGGCAGACCAGCTGTCAAGAATAACAGGGAGGGGGAGTGATAATTATGCCAGCTTATCACTTCTAAATCTGCTTACAGATAATGGGGGAGAGTGAGCCAGGGGTGGACAGAGCCCAGGAGCTTCATGACAGGGAAGCTTGCTCCACAAGGAAAATAACAGCGGGGCTGAGAAACAATGTCCTGTGGTAAGACTTCCAAAGAATAGCAAGGATATAAAAGAAAGCCTTCCTAGGTGATCACTGCAAAGAAACAGAGGAAAACAGTGGAATGGGAAAGACTAGAGATCTCCTCAAGAAAATTAGAGATACCAAGGGAACATTTCATGCAAAGATGGGCTCAACAAAGGACAGAAATGGTATGGACCTAACAGAAGCAGAAGACATTAAGAAGAGGTGGCAAGAATACACAGAAGAACTATACAAAGAAAGATCTTAATGAGCCAGAAAACCATGATGGTGTGATCACTCACCTGGAGCCAGGCATCCTGGAGGTGAAGTCAAGTGGGCCTTAGGAAGCATCACTATGAACAAAGCTAGTGGCGGTGATAGAATTCCAGTTGAGCTATTTCAAATCCTGGAAGGTGATGCTGTGAAAGTGCTACACTCAATATGCCAGCAAATTTGGAAAACTCAGCAGTGGCCACAGGACTGGAAAAGGTCAGTTTTCATTCCAATCCCAAAGAAAGGCAATGCCAAAGAATGCTCAAACTACCGCACAATTGCACTTATCTCACACGCCAGTAAAGTGATGCTTAAAATTCTCCAAGCCAGACTTCAGCAATATGTGAACCGTGCACTTCCAGATGTTCAAGCTGGTTTTAGAAAAGGCAGAGGAACAAGAGATCAAATTGCCAACATCCGCTGGATCATCAAAAAAGCGAGAGAGTTCCAGAAAAACATCTGTATCTGCTTATTGACTATGCCAAAGCTTTTGACTGTGTGGATCACAATAAACTGTGAAAAATTTTGAAAGAGATGGGCATACATGACCACTTGACCTGCCTCTTGAGAAACCTGTATGCAGGTCAGGAAGCAACAGTTAGAACTGGACATGGAACAATAGACGGGTTCCAAATAGGAAAAGGAGCACGTCAAGGCTGTATATTGTCACCCTGCTTATTTAACCTCTATGCAGAGTACATCATGAGAAATGCTGCGCTGGAGGAAGCACAAGCTGGAATCAAGATTGTCCGGAGAAATATCAATAACCTTAGATGTGCAGATGACACCACCCTTATGGCAGAAAGTGAAGAGGAACTAAAGAGCCTCTTGATGAAAGTGAAAGGAGAGTGAAAAAGTTGGCTTAAAGCTCAACATTCAAAAAACGAAGATCGTGGCATCCAGTCCCATCACTTCATGGGGAATAGATGGGGAAACAGTGTCAGACTTTATTTTTCTGGGCTCCAAAATCACTGCAGATGGTAATTGCAGCCATGAAATTAAAAGACTCTTACTCCTTGGAAAGAAAGTTATGACTCACCTAGACTGCATATTAAAAAGCAGAGACATTACTTTGCCAACAAAGGTCAGTCTAGTCAAGGCTATGGTTTTTCCAGTGGTCATGTATGGATGTGAGAGTTGGATTGTAAAGAAAGCTGAGTGCTGAATTGATGCTTTTGAACTGTGATGTTGGAGAAGACTCTTGGACTGCAAGGAGATCCAAGCAGTGCATCCTAAAGGAGATCAATCCTGGGTGTTCATTGGAGGGAATGATGTTGAAGCTGAAGTTCCAGTATTTGGCCACCTGATACGAAGAGCTGACTCATTGGAAAAGACCCTGATGCTGGGAAAGATTGAGGGCAGGAAGAGAAGGGGATGACAGAGGATGATATGGCTGGATGGCATCATCGACTCAATGGACATGGTTTTGGGTGGACTCCGGGAGTCGGTGATGGACAGGGAGGCCTGGTGTGCTGCGGTTCATGGGGTCACCGAGAGTTGGACATGACTGAGCGACTGAACTGAACTGAGCGACTGAACTGAACTGAGCTAGAAAGATTCCAGAATTCCCAGGCAACTAAGCCCATGTGCCAAAACTACTGAAACCCTTCCTCTAGAGCCTGCCAGTAGCAGCTACCAATCTCAAGTACCTAGAGCCCATGATCCACAACCAGAGAACCTGCTGCAGTGGGAAGCCAGAGCTCCACAATGAAGAGTAGTCTCGGCTTACTGCAACTAGACAAAGCCTGTGCAAAGCAATGGAGAGCAGCACAGCCTATATATATGTGTATATATATACACATACATGCATATGTGCACATGAGCTCAGTTGTGTCCAACTCTTTGCAACCACATGGTTCTGTAAATTGCCAGGCTCCTCTGTCCATGGGATTTCCCAGGCAAGAATACCGGAGTGGTTTGCTGTTTCCTTCTCCAGGGGATCTTCTTGACCCAGGGATTGAACAGATTGGTGATTACCAGGGGCTGGGAGTCAGGGGAGTACGAAGTGTGTCCTTGCTACTGCTAAGTCACTTCAGTCATGTCCGACTCTGTGCGACCCCATAGATGGCAGCCCACCAGGCTTCGCATCCCTGGGATTCTCCAGACAAGAACAATGGAGTGGGTTGCCATTTCCTTCTCCAATGCATGAAAGTGAAATGTGAAAGTGAAGTCGCTCAGTTGTGTCTGACTCTTCACGACCCCATGGACTGCAGCCTACCAGGCTCCTCCATCCATGGGATTTTCCAGGCAAGAGTAGTGGAGTGGGGTGCCATTGCCTTCTCCAAGTGTGTCCTTAATGGAAATGGCTTTTCTTTTGGGGGTGATGATAACATTTTGGAACTTCATAGGGGTAATGTTTGTACAGCGTTGTGAATGTGCTAAATGCTACTGAATTATTCACTAAAAAAAAAAAAAAAAACTAGCTTGTTTGTATTTTTATTTTTTGGCCAAGATATGGGGCATGTGGGATCTTAGTTCCCTGACCAGGGATTGAACCTGTGTCCCCTGTAGTGGAAGCATGGAGTCCTAACCCCTGGGCTCCCAGAGGAGTCCCTGAATTGTTTACTTTAGAATGGTTAATGTTAGGTCATATGAAAATTGCCCCAATAAGAATGGCAACAACCACAAAAAATCCCATCTTTGGTAGAATACACAAAAACCTGATGATCTCTGGGAAGCTGTCAGCCACTTAAAAAGACAGAACCAGGAAGAGAGTGCTCAGGTTAGAGAGCCAGCACTACCAAAGCCATTCGTGCAACAGATTTTTACTGAGCATCTATCGTGTGCCAGGCTCTAGTTTACGTACTTGGAATATATCATTGAGTTAAAGTAAACAAAGCCCCTCTTCTCATGGAATTTGTGTTATAATGAGGGGAGACACATAATATATAAGAGACACTTTATAAAGGATATTCAAAGAATATAAAGTGCTATAAAAAAAAACTTGTGGTAGGGTAAGTGAGATCAGGAGTACTGAGGGGATTTTTCAATCTTAAATAGGATGGTCAGGGTAAGTCTCATTGAACAAGTGACGTGAGCACAGATTTGAAAGCAGTGAGGGAATTAGCTCCGTGGATATCTGGGGAAAGAGCGTTCCAAGCCAAAGGGATACGCTTGGTATTTCTAAGAACAAGGAGGCTGGAATGGGATGAGAGTGGGGGATAGCAAAGCAGGAAGAGCGGTATAAAGGGACCAGTGAGGTCAAACCCTTTAGTGTCCTGTGGGCAGCTATAGAGGTTGGACTTTGATGACCCAGTGCATGAGAATTTGTTGTGGTGTTCTGAATTATATAACTAAACTTTTATGTGTTTTATAAATGACTGTGACTGCTGCACTAAGCCCAGACAAAAGAGAGGCAAAGATGGAAACAGGGAGATGAATTAGGCATCTGTTGCAGTTGCCTCTGAGAGAAATGAGAGTGCATGAGAGCAGGATAGTAGCCATAAAGCTGGGGAGAAGTGGTCAGAACCTGGATACATGTTGAAGATCGTGCTGACAGGATTTCCTTGCTGGCTTGGCTCTTCTTTGTAAGGGGGGTGGGGGGGTGTGGGAAACCACAAGGATAGCTCTGAGGTGTTGACCTGAAACCTGGAGAGATGGAATGACTGTGAATTAATATGAGAAGACCATGGACCCAGTGGTTTGGGGAAGGAAGATCCTGGTAGAGTTTTGGACACATTAGGTGGAAGATGTTCTTTTAATATGCAAAGGGAGTTGTTATATAGGCTGTGGGCTATATGAAGAGAGAGTCTGGGAGGGAAATCTGAGCTTGGATGTGTAAGTTGGAAGCTGTTGGAATGTAAGTAGTACTTAAGATCACAGTCAGAGAAGTGAGGAGGGCTGAGGACTGGGTCTGCGATCGCGCCAACATTAGGAAGTTTGAGAGACAAAGAGGCACCGTCACAGGAGATGAGAAAGAGCAGCAAGTGAGATGCGAGGAGAGTCAGGGAAATGTGGAATCCTGGAAAGTACAAGGGAAGCCATGGCTATGCAGTGTCATGGATACTACAGTGACCCCATGTATCAAACACTGCTGTGTGTTCAGTTAGGTGTGGACTGAGAATTGAGCACTGGATTTGTCAATGTGATTGTAACCAGGGACCTTTACAAGAGCAGTTTCAGAGCACTGGTGAGAGAGATCCTGCTCACGTGAATTTAGAAGAAGGGAGCAGAAGAAGGATTGTAGGCAAGGAATGCAAATAATTTTTTGGATAAATTTCACTACAAAGCACGGGCAGAAGCTGGCAAAGGAAGTGGTTTCAAGAGAAGTTATTTGAAAGTGGGGAAAATAAGATCATATGTATTAAACACATTAGAGAAGAGGACAGATAAACCAGGAGAGCTTAAAGACTGGTGGTGAGTGTCCAGGTAAAGATGAAGACTGAGGATGAGTAAGGAGGACTAGAAGCAAGAAGCCGACATCTCAGTGCTGATTGGATCACGTGGGATGTGAACAAGAGGGAGACTCTGTGAAGGGACCAGTGGAACTGATTCTATTGCCTTCATCACACAGGCAAGGAGACATGGGAAATTCTTGTCGGAATCCCCTGCATAGCACATTGTATGTACTTCTCCTTACAGTTGATAACAATGTGCTTTCCTCAGCAATACTTTTCATCCCCAAGGCTTGGTTTCTTTGGCTCTAAAATATGGCTAACAGGGGGACACCTCCTTAGTACACGGTGCATGCAAAGCTCTCAGAAGAGTGTAGGACACAGAGAAAACGTTATTGTTATAATGGTCATTCTCAAGCAGCTCTTTTTTTCATCTTCACAAAACCACAAATGAAGTAATTCCTCTAATTTCTGCATTGTAGGACTGACAGGAAAAGTATCTAACAGCCGGTTTATCATCCGCAGTGACCAAGGAGTGGCACCAGCTATGGTGCTTGAGCAGGGCTCCGGGGTCCCTTGCAGTGGGAAACATTATCCCTTTAGTCAATGGACTGTAGCGAGGTGAGTGAGTGGGTGAGGATGGAGTGGGAAGCCTGTGGGGACTACCGCCATGGTAACCAGGTGACAGCTATTTTCAAACATGATATAATATTTCAGGATTATTACAGCCTGATGAATAGTGTGGCTCCTATCTGAACTTAGGAAAGAATTATAATTTTCAGAGCAGGTGACATCAGGGTGGGCAGCCTTTACTGAAATGTATAATGGAGATGCTTCTTTCTGTTGGCTAGCTTAGTTTTTTTAAAAGCAGGGAAAGTTAGCGGAAACAGAAACTTAGGATGAAAGAGTTCCTCTTTGTTAGCATGCCTCTGTGTGTGTACATATTGTGGAGTAGGGGGACATTTTTTCCTGGGTTGCCTCCTCTGCTTACCCTGCACAGAAGAACATTCCGATGTATTTATTGGTTAAATTGTTGGGAATACTGACTCACTGTGTGTGGAAGGCTGTGCATTTATTTACCTGTGACTTGTTTCTACTGCAGCCTCCGCCAGATAACCAGATGCATGAGGTCAGCTGTTTTTCTCCTTTTGTCTTGCCTTTATAAAATTCACTTGTTACTTTTTAGAATCCTGTACCACTTAACCAATTAGAGGATAATAGGAGCCTAGGTAACCTTCTGGTGAGGCTTTTAGTTTAGGTCAAGTGTTCTGCTGTCTTTGATTTGGAATGGTGTCTTATATACTATTTTAATTCATTGAATGTTTGTTTTCATGGAGGAATTCATGGGTGTGGAAGGATTGACCACACACAATTAAGGCACCTCTAGTTTCTTTAATTAACACCATTAAAGTCTCATTCTAACTGCTAACTAGTAAAATGAACTTTAAAATATGAAAGGAATGATTAATGTAAAGGCCACCCTGCTCCTTTAATAAATGACTGAAGTGTCAAGGGATATGTTTTCAAAAGAAGCAAGTAATCGAGGTGAAGAAACAAAATCACAGAGTATTTTAAGAAACGTAATAGATATTCCTGTAAGCTAATGCAATCCATGAAGATTAGAGATTGATATGAAAGGTTAAGTAACTGTGAATAGCAAACATTTGAGAACAAAGACAATAGAAATCAAAGTTAATGAAAGCATATTTCGCAGTTGTCAATAATGACACCATCAAAAACCAAAACACAACAGACTTCCTGAAATTTTCAAGAGGGAGGGAAGGGAAGTGGTTAGACTAAGAGATGAATACCACCGGGGCTTCCCTGGTGGCTCAGAGGTTAAAGCATCTGCCTGCAATGCGGTGAGACCCAGGTTTGCTCCCTGGGTTGGGAAGATCCCCTGGAGAAGGAAATGGCAGTCCACTCCAGTATTCTTGCCTGGAGAATCCCATGGAGAGAGGAGCCTGGTGGGCTATACGGTCCATGGGGTTGCAAAGAGTCAGACATGACTGAGTGACTTCACTTTCACCACTTTGCTTAAAATGGCATTTATCCAGAAATGATGGAGAACACAATTATTAACTGAACTTTTAGCACACACAATGTGAATGATTGAATATTACCAATACATATTATAAATCACTTTGTCCTTTTGCATTTGAAAGGTTTAGAAAATGATAGTTATAATGCTAAATTCCTTTGTAATTTGATTATTTCTTCATCTAAAGTATATAAATAAACATGTCCTATCAGTTAGCTTGGGTCAAGTTCTCTGGAAACCAGATGCAGAGACACAGAGAGTGTGTGAAGGAAATTTAGTAGCGGGTACTCTTGGGATCAGCGCCTATGAGAGAGTGAGGGAAGCGGGTCTGTTGAACTGTGATGCACAGAGCCCTCAGCTAGAGTCTTTAGAGTGGCCCAGAATCAGTGAGTGACGTAAGGCAACTCTGGCTGACATCAGGCAGCCGTTGGATATGAATTGCCCTTGTCAGTGGGACATAAACTTGGATGAGGCAGGTCCTCTGACTCAGGCAGAGTCTCAGCTCTGAGAGGTCAGCAGCCGACTGTCCCGGCAGCCTGTGGAAAGGATGCCAAGAGCCTGAAGGGGGATCTGGGTGACATTCCACAGCACCCACCCCACTAGTTGCTATGGAGTATTTTCTCTCAGGTAGGACATATGTCTTCATGTTATCCTTTTCTGCTAAAGAATAATATCCATTAACATTAGGGAGCTAGGCAGATCATATTGAAGGAGATCTTGTTAGGGCTATTTGAGAATAGCGTATAGAGGAAGAAAATAAGATTAAAAAAATCAAATTACCACTGTCCTAGGGCAGATTCTAATAAGTACTTTTCTAGACATTCAGTAATCTGTATTTATTCTTTTATATCAATTACTGTAATATCCAACCCAGTGACCTGAGAGATTTAATGCAGCTACTAAAAAATATGCCTAATTTTCACTAGGCAATGGTTCTTGCTTGATAATAGCTGTTCTAATGCTACATTTGCTTCCTTGGGACTCTCAGCTTTATCATTTTTTTTTTTTTAGAATGGAAGTGATGTATGGCCCCTCAGACCCCTATGATTATCCTTATTCCATAGCTGTGAAAATAAGAAAGTCATATTCTGGAACATTTACCCGAACATTTTGAATACATTTACCCGAAGAAAATGAGAACTGGGTTAAGACAATAAGTTGTTAGAACTTAATAGGAATTAAACCAGCTGCTTAATTCGGATCTGCTACATCTCACACTGGTTTCTTCAACAAAACAGAAAACCCAGGAGGGCACTGTGGTGCCATATTGCTTGATTTCTGTGCAGCAGTGATGCTATGACCAGTTTGTCCTTCTGGAGACTTGCCCTCGTTGGCTCTCGAGACACTAGTTTCTTCATGATTATTATGTTGCTCCATTCTGCCAGCTCTGCCAGGCTCTCCAAGGACTTCTTTTCCTCTCTCCACTCTTTATGTGTGGATGTCTCCCTGAATTATGGTCACTTTTCTTTTTCATCCACATTACATTGGTCTGGGATGATGTAATTTATTTTGTGGCTTCAAACCTACCGATGTTCTGGGGATGTTTAAATGTCTTTCTACAGAGTTTAAGATGAGCAAGTCCAGTGGCCCGCTAGACAACTTCATTTGCATGTTCCACAGATGTATCAACTCAGCACATAAGATAGAACACACCAACTAATAATAATCATCCACTATTTTCTATCTTGGTGGCTGTCATTATCGTTTATGGTCATCCCAGTTGTCCAGCTAGGAAAACAAAATCATCCTTGACCTCATCTCTCCTGCCAAAAGCTGGTGCCCAATCTGTTTATTCTGTCTTGCCATGTCTTGAAACAATCTTCTTCTTTCCCCTTTATATCTCTGTATCAACTATGTCTTTTTTTTTTTTTCATTGCAACTTTGCCTTCTTTCAATGATTTTTAACACGATGAAAAAGATCTAATTTGCTAACAGTTGTGAGAGTTTCTTCTGAGGAAGAAATACTCTTTATGGGAATATGCCTTGATGTGCCTGCTTGGGGGTGGCTGAACCACTCCAGGCAGAGAAGTGTACAGGAATCTGACATCAGAGCAGAGGGCATGCTGGCCAAATAGAGAAAAAACCATTTCTTGCTCCTAAGAATATGCCCAAAAGGAGTGAGAAAGTCACAGTGATACAGTAAGGAAAGAGAAACAGGTAACTGCTAAGGGAAACCCAGTTAGACTCTAGTGGGCTGCAATGGATGGCCAAGGGGATTTTGTGTTGTTGACATGTAAACCTTTCTGCATCTTACCGAAGAAAATTTCAGTGTAGTCTTCAAAACAAAATAAGAAAAAAAAAAACCAATAAACTGAAGACTTGGTGTGGGCTTCCCTGGTGGCTCAGATGGTAAGAAATCTGCCTGCAATACAAGAGATGCAGCTTCGACCCCTGGGTGAGGAAGATCCCCTGATGAAGGGCATGGCGACCCACTCCAGTATTCTTGCCTGGAGAATCCCGTGGACAGAGATCCCTGACGGGCTACAGTCCATGGGGTCGCAAAGGGTCTGACACAACTGAACAACTAACACTCACAAAGACTTGGTGTAAATGAAGAAAGTTTTTATTGTGTGTTTGAAATCAAAGGAGAAAGCTGGATTATCTATTGGGGTTGAAAGGGAATAGAAGCCTGAGAGACTGGAGAAGCCAGGAAACAAAAACTCCTCAGGGAACTAGCAGAACTCTCTGAGAGGACCCTGCCCTTGGGGGAATCCCAGGATATTCTTATTATGTCACTAAACGGGGTCAATGCCGCTGACATCAGGGTTACACATTGGTCACGCTGTCATCAGAGCCACTGTGCTTTCTAAAGTACAAGCACATCTTTTGCAAAATACTTCAGTGATTCCCTGTCGTTTCCGCATAGAATCTACACTTCTCATCAGTATAGAATCTATGCTTCTCATCAGTGAACACACAATCTATTACCACCTGCACCAACATCTCTTGTCATTGTTCTCCCGTCTCTAAACTCTGGTTCAATGCAGGTAATAAACATCCCCTTGGTTTGACTCTCTTCTCTATGATTGGATGCCTACTTTCTTGTCTTTGTCTGGCTAAGCTCATATATTGATAAACATGATATTTTCCCTACCTTTTCTGTCTTCCCCTGCCTTTGCTCCTTTTTTCATTCACCTGAAATTTCCATTTCTTTGCATATATAACATGCCAATATTTGAAAGGCATGTTCATGTAACAAAACAGATACGGGTGATATGAGATGGAGAAAATAGCATTTATTGGAATTCTTGGAGAAGGAACATATTTGGAAGAAACTCAGTAGGTATGCTTATGGAATTAGGAATGGTGGCTAAGTGATCAAGTTAGCTTTGTAGGTATACAAAGAAAATTACAACACAGTGTGGAAAGTGTGATGGAAAGGGCCTACAGAAAGACCTAAGGGAGTACAAAAAAAGACACTTGACTAATTTCAAGGACTAGGAGACTCTGTTTCTGAACCCTGAATGCCTGGATCCTAAAATAACTAGAAGCTATTTTCAGTATTTATAAAAAGCCAGTAGAAATGATTCATTATTATTGCAGACCTGCCCATGTTAATTAAAATGCCAATTTTCTTTGCTTTAGCCTGGAATTATAATTAGCACACTGTAGAAATACCAATTTTTCTAGGTTGTTTTAAATTGATGAAGGTAAAGTCCCTTATAGATAGTTGGACTTTTCCTTCTTCTGTCTAGTGAGGCTTCTATCGCCATACTCATCTGCCATATTGTCCCACTTTAAAAATGTCAATTTCTCCCCTCTTCTGGCCCCATTCTATCACTAGATCTTTCTCTTGTACACAAATTCTGTCCATTTCCCTAAGTACAATGCCTGCTTCGTAAACTTGTGGTTTCACTGCTGTGGTAAAGTATAATTTCAAAGTGATATCTATTTCCCATTCTCTGATTTAAGCAAAACCTGTCTGTTTTGTTATTCTCCTGGTGAGTTCCATTTGCCACTCTATAGATTACAAGTGTGACTTTCATTTGTGACAATGGGAATTCTTCCTGTGAAATCAACTCAAAGAACCCCAACTGGGGAAGAAGAGAGTCTCAGGAAAAAATAAAAGCAGAAACATTTGTTCTTCAAGGATGTTCTAGGCCTTTTGATGCTTCTTTGACAGCAGCTTTGTGTGGGAGTGCCCTCGGAGGGGGCTAGAGAGGGAAAGCACTTGGATTCTTTGTTCTTAGGACTTCTGGAACTTTTTTGGCTATGTTTTTTCATATAATAGTACCTTTCCAAAGCATCTGGTAAGTGTTTTAAGTGGTTTCACATCTATCATCTTATTTGATTCTCCTAGCAGCTGTTTCTAAGATCCAAGAAATTCTGGAGCTGAAAGATAGCTTGAGGTCATTTAGGTTAATCCTGTTCCTCTTACATTAAAAGAAGCCCATTCTAGAGAGTTTAAGTGGTAAAAATCTGACCATCACTACTAGGTCTTGGCCTGTGCCCTTTTTTGAGCAAAATAGATCATCAGAGTCTCAAATTCCTCCCTTCCCAATTCCCATCATGGAAAAGCCCACTCTGGGTTCTAGGTGAGTTCTAGGTGTTTTGCAGACAATGGAACTAAGGGCTTTAAATTTCTTCTACAAAAAAAAAAAGGTTGTGATTGAATAGTTATTGCTCCAGGGCCTACTTTTTATGCTCCTTTTTGTATTAACCTCATGCTAGTGATACCTAGCCCAGTTACACTTTGGTTCTCTCCTTTGATTCCTGGAGATAAGAAAATCATTTACTTTTGGGGGTCATGGAGGGAGGGTAGGTTTTGTAACCTGTCACTTATGCCAATTCCTATGGGAGCTTTCAGGCTTCCCAGGTGGCTCAATGGTAAAGAATCCACCTGCCAATGAAGGAGACGCAGCTTTGATACCTGGGTCAGGAAGATCTCCTGGAGAAGGGAATGGCAACCCACTCCAGTATTCTTGTCTGGAAAATCCCGTGGGCAGAGGAGCCTGGCACGCCTCAGTCCATGGAGTTGCAAAGAGTCCAGCACAGATGAGTGACTGAGCATGCAAGCATGGGAGATTTCAATCAAGATGTTTAATAACCCAAATAGGAACTAAGAGCCAATTTATAAATATCTGGAAGAGCCCCCAGTAACCCATCTCCCAGGATGCTATTCAGAGCTCAGTAGAGTTTGTAGCACAGTCCAGGGAGCCTGTAGGAGGCCCCTTATCCTTTGCCTTTGAATCTTGGTTGTACTGGCAGAGCTGATTTTTGACCTGACTACCCATTTAATTTCCTCATGGCAGAGGTAAAAGAGAAAAAAGTGGCCCATGACCTGACTCAGAAGACAGGCTTTGCCCTGGTCAGCTTACCATAAGTGGTCTCACATGGGTCCTGTAATCACATTAAGGGAGTATGATCTTTCCTACCTTAGCAAGGCCTTTGCCTCCAGCTCTGAACTCAGATTGGCAACTCCTTCTGCACAGTAGAGGGTTAACTAGAGCAGTATGGGGTCAGGAGGCAAAAAACTCCTTTCTCACACAAGGCTGACTTCAGAGAGCAGCTGTAAGGCAGGAAAGTATTAATGCAAGCAGACTCCTTGGAACACAATAAGGACTCACCACAGTTTGGCTCTTATTGTTATTTTTTTTTTAAAGATTTTTTTATGTGGACCATTTTTTAAAGTCATCATTGAATTTGCTACAGTACTGCTTCTGTTTTATGTTTTGGTTTTTTGGCCCTGATGTAGGTGGGATCCTAGCTTCCTACCAGGGGATGGAACGTGCACCTTCTGCCTTGGAAGGTGAAGTCTTAACCACTGGACCACCAGGGAAGGCCCTCAGCTCTTATTATTCCTGGGTGCTCCTCATCCTTTGGGGAATTGTGATAACCAAAATAAATCCCATCAAATAGGAAATATAAATGTTTGAACTACACTGGGAAAGGGAGCCCATAGGTAAGGTGAAATCTTTACTTTTTCCTCTTAGCTGAGGGGTCCAGTCTTGGTGAGAAGTAATTAAAGCTCCAGGAATCTTTTCATTTTTACAGGTTGAGACTAGGAGAAACCACCTATCAACTTCTATAGTTTTAGCAGATGTTTGTTCAGTTACAGTTTACATTTTGACTCAGACACCCTTTTAAGGGCTTATCTCATGTCCTTCTGTATGCCCTTGTACTAAAACATCTATTTTGTATGTCTTTGTCTGAATCATTCTATGTTGATAGAAAACGCTCTCCCCTATTAATGCCTCCTATCATTGTGCCTTCCAAGATATTAATGCCCCTGAATTTAGGTGTTCAAGTGCTCTGATAGTTTAGTCCTATTTATTAAAAGTTTAGGAAGTTCATGATTCCAAATACTTTCTAGGTCTTACCATTGGAATAGCTCAAAGCCAGGCAGCGGGTGTGTAATCTAAATTTTACTATTAATATTTACTTGTCCTAGAACTCTGATCAAGATACTTAGTCTCTGTTTGTATTAGTTTCTACATTTACAAAACAGGGGTAATAATAGAACAACCAAATAGGATTAAAAGAATTAATATACAGAAAGCACTTAGAGATCTATCGAATGCATATAGTAAACATCACCACTGCAATTATTCTGTAAGTAAAATTAATATTATCCGTGTGGATCACAATAAACTGTGGAAAATTCTGAAAGAGATGGGAATACCAGACCACCTGACCTGCCTCTTGAGAAAACTATATGCAGGTCAGGAAGCAACAGTTAGAACTGGACATGGAACAACAGACTGGTTCCAAATAGGAAAAGGAGTACGTCAAGGCTGTATATTGGCACCCTGCTTATTTAACTTATATGCAGAGTACATCATGAGAAATGCTGGGCTGGAAGAAGCACAAGCTGGAATCAAGATTGCCGGGAGAAATATCAATAACCTCAGATATGCAGATGACACCACCCTTATAGCAGAAAGTGAAGAGGAACTAAAAAGCCTCTTGATGAAAGTGAAAAAGGAGAGTGAAAAGTTGACTTAAAGCTCAACATTCAGAAAACGAAGATCATGGCATCTGGTCCCATCACTTCATGGGAAATAGATGGGGAAACAGTGGAAACAGTGTCAGACTTTATTTTTGGGGGCTCCAAAATCACTGCAGATGGTGACTGCAGCCATGAAATTAAAAGACGCTTACTCCTTGGAATGAAAGTTATGACCAACATAGAGAGCATATTCAAAAGCAGAGACATTACTTTGCCAACAAAGGTCAGTCTAGTCAAGGCTATGGTTTTTCCAGTGGTCATGTATGGATGTGAGAGTTGGACTGTGAAGAAGGCTGAGTGCCAAAGAATTGATGCTTTTGAACTGTGGTGTTGGAGAAGACTCTTGAGAGTCCCTTGGACTGCAAGGAGATCCAAGCAGTGCATCCTAAAGGAGATCAGTCCTGGGTGTTCATTAGAAGGACTGACGCTGAAGCTGAAACTCCAGTACTTTGGCCACCTCATGCGAAGAGTTGACTCATTGGAAAAGACTCTGATGCTGGGAGGGATTGGGGGCAGGAGGAGAAGGGGACGACCGAGGATGAGATGCCTGGATGGCATCACCGACTCAATGGACATGGATTTGAGCAAACTCCGGTAGATGGTGATGGACAGGGAGGCCTGGCATGCTGTGATTCATGGGGTCGCAAGGAGTCGGACACGACTGTGCGACTGAACTGAACTGAACTGAACTGAAAGGTAATCAACCCTGAATATTCTTTGGAAGGACTGATGCTGAAGCTGAAGCTCCAATACTTGTTGAGAAGAGCCAACTCATTGGAAAAGACCCTGATTCTGGGAAAGATCGAAGGCAGGAGAAGGGGGCAGCAGAGGAAGAGATGGTTGTATGGCATCATCGACTCAATGGACATGAGTTTGAGCAAACACTGGGAGATAGTGAATGATGGTGAAGCCTGGCATGCTGCACTTCATGGGGTTGCAAAGAGTCAGACATGACTTCAGAACTGAATAACAACAAAAGCAGTATTAAGATCCCTCCCACACAGGGAACTATATTTAACATCCTATGGTAAACCATTATGGAAAATAATATAAAAAAGAATGTCTATAAATGTATAACTGAGTCACTCTGCTGTATAGCAAAGATTGGTACAACATATTAAGTCAATTATACTTAAATAAAAAAATAGATTCTTTCCCATAATGCTTTATGGGAACCATGTAATTTATGAAATATGTTACTACCTTACTGCCTTGCAATATCAATATCAAGTTTGGGTCTTGGAATACCCACATTATTGGAAAGATGCCATAAACTATAAGGAGATTAGAAATGAACATGTAAATAAAATAAAGGAAAACTCAACTATCGTCTAAAAACAAAAATGTTTCAGTAGTTTTTAATATATCAGTAACTGTTCTCACTAGAAGCTAAAGTCCATTTAATTTAAGAACTGATATAATTCTTCCAACCACAGACAAACAAGTTAATGCTCAGTTCAATTCAGTTGCTCAGTCATGTCAGATTCTTTGCGACCTCATGAATTGCAGCACGCCAGGCCTCCCTGTCCATCACCAACTCCCGGAGTTCATTCAGACTCATGTCCATCGAGTCAGTGATGCCATCCAGCCATCTCATCCTCGGTCGTCCCCTTCTCCTGCCCCCAATCCCTCCCAGCATCAGAGTCTTTTCCAATGAGTCAACTCTTTGCATGAGGTGGCCAAAGTACTGGAGTTTCAGCTTTAGCATCATTCCCTCCAAAGAAATCCCAGGGTTGATCTCCTTCAGAATGGGCTGGTTGGATCTCCTTGCAGTCCAAGGGACTCTCAAGAGTCTTCTCCAACACCACAGTTCAAAAGCATCAATTCTTCAGCGCTCAGCCTTCTTCACAGTCCAACTCTCACATCCTACATCACCACAGGAAAAACCATAGCCTTGACTAGACGGACCTTAGTCAGCAAAGTAATGTCTCTGCTTTTGAATATATTATCTATGTTGGTCATAACTTTTCTTCCAAGGAGTAAGCGTCTTTTAATTTCATGGCTGCAGTCACCATCTGCAGTGATTTTGAAGCCCCAAAAAATAAAGTCTGACACTGTTTCCACTGTTTCCCCATCTATTTCCCATGAAGTGATGGGACCAGATGCCATGATCTTCGTTTTCTGAATGTTGAGCTTTAAGCCAACTTTTTCACTCTCCTCTTTCACTTTCATCAAGAGGCTTTTTAGTTCCTCTTCACTTTCTGCCATAAGAGTGGTGTCATCTGCATATCTGAGGTTATTGATATTTCTCCCGGCAATCTTGATTCCAGCTTGTGTTTCTTCCAGTCCAGAATTTCTCATGATGTACTCTGCATATAAGTTAAATAATCAGGGTGCCAATATACAGCCTGACGTACTCCTTTTCCTATTTGGAACTGGTGTGTTGTTCCATGTCCAGTTCTAACTGTTGCTTCCTGACCTGCATATAGTTTTCTCAAGAGGCAGGTCAGGTGGTCTGGTATTCCCATCTCTTTCAGAATTTTCCACAGTTTATTGTGATCCACACAGTCAACGGCTTTGGCATGGTCAATAAAGCAGAAGTAGATGTTTTTCTGGAACTCTCTTGCTTTTTTGATGATCCAGCAGATGTTAGCAATTTGATCTCTGGTTCCTCTGCCTTTTCTCAAACCAGCTTGAACATCAGGAAGTTCATGGTTCATGTATTGCTGAAGTCTGGCTTGGGGAATTTTGAGCATTACTTTACTAGCATGTGAGATGAGTGCAATTGTGCGGTAGTTTGAGCATTCTTTGACATTGCCTTTCTTTGGGATTGGAATGAAAACTGACCTTTTCTAGTCCTGTGGCCACTGCTGAATTTTCCAAATTTGCTGGCATATTGAGTGCAGCACTTTCACAGCATCATCTTTCAGGATTTGAAACAGCTCAACTGGAATTCCATCACCTACACTAGCTTTGTTTGTAGTGATGCTTTCTAAGGCCCACTTGACTTCACATTCCAAGATGTCTGGCTCTAGGTTAGTGTTCACATCCTCATGATTATCCGGGTTGTGAAGATCTTTTTTGTACAGTTCTTCCGTGTATTCTTGCCACCTCTTCTTAATATCTTCTGCTTCTGTTAGGTCCATACCGTTTCTGTCCTTTATCAAGCCCATCTTTGCATGAAATGTTCCCTTAGTATCTCTAATTTTCTTGAAGAGATCTCTAGTCTTTCCCATTCTGTTGTTTTCCTCTATTTCTTTGCATTGATCACTGAAGAAGGCTTTCTTATCTCTTCTTGCTATTCTTTGGAACTCTGCATTCAGATGCTTATATCTTTCCTTCTCTCCTTTGCTCTTCGCCTCTCTTCTTTTCACAGCTATTTGTAAGGCCTCCCCAGACAGCTATTTTGCTTTTTTGCATTTCTTTTCCATGGGGATGGTCTTGATCCCTGTCTCTTGTACAGTGTCATGAACCTCTGTCCATAGTTCATCATGCACTCTATCTATCAGATCTAGGCCCTTAAATCTATTTCTCACTTCCTGTATAATCATAAGGGATTTGATTTAGGTCATACATGAATGGTCTAGCGGTTTTCCCTACTTTCTTCAATTGAAGTCTGAATTTGGTAATAAGGAGTTCATGATCTGAGCCACAGTCAGCTCCTGGTCTTCTTTTTGTTGACTGTATAGAGTTTCTCCATCTTTGGCTGCAAAGTATATAATCAATCTGATTTTGGTGTTGACCATCTGGTGATGTCCATGTGTAGAGTCTTCTCTTGTGTTGTTGGAAGAGGGTGTTTTTAATGCTGCAAAGATTTTTTTCTACTAAAAGAGAATGAAGTAAGCTCTCTACATGAGTAGGAACATTCTAGAACTCTCTGCCAGGATTTCATTTACCTAGAGATTTCAGTCTTGTTGTAAAAGCTAAATTATTTGAATGCCCTTGTATTTGTCTATAGACTTTCCTGTTTTTTTTTTTCTTCAGCTGAAGTCAGTGATTGTCTATATTAGTGACTAAGATGACTGTGAAGATTTCTGTATATAAACCTTGTATACTGTGCTTTAGATCAGTTTGAGGGATTTTTGAAGGATAGTTTTGATTATAAACAATTACGGCTTTAACCATGGAGACATAGGATTAATTTTCCTACCACTGATCCCCTGCAGGTTGGCCTTCTAGTTAAGTAATTGAGTTTCCTTGAAGTTCCATACAGACTGGTTTTGAGTCAGTGCTTAGGATGATCAGTCCTAATCAGCTGCAAATTTGGACACTGACCTCCTATCTTCATCCGTACCATCTTGGGAGGAAGGTGCTGCAGTTATCCTCAACAGTGAATACTTAAGATGAAAGGATATGATTGGAACCAAGGCTCTGTTAACTAACATTGCTGTTGTACCTTGGCCCCTGTTCAAACCAGGAAAGGGGCATGCTTCCTTAATTATGCAGTGTAGGAGCCCTAGAGGCCCAAAGTTTGGGTCCCTCTTTTATCATCTGAAATACAAATGTGATAGATTTCTATGCACAACCCAAGCAGGTCTGCTATATGGGACCATTGGCTATTTGCACCAAATTGTGTGATAACCATGGCTTGTATGGGCGCATGCTAAGTTGCTTCAGTCATGTCTGACTCTGTGACCCCACTCAGTGTGGCCTGTCAGGCTCCTCTGTCCATGGGATTCTCCAGGCAAGAATACTGGAGAGGGTTGCCATTCCCTTCTCCAAGATGGAATAGTATACATACATATATTTTATACATTTACAAATCTTACTTTTTAAATTTTAAAGAGGCAAAATTCTCCCATTGCTTCCTCTATCTTTTCCAGCAGAGTTAGAAGGTTAAGGAAGACATAAGCCTAAAACCCTAAACCTCAGTTTTTCAGCCTTTTGCACTTTTCTGCTTGTTATATTATTGAAGTCTAGGCATTGTGTCTATGTCATGTTGCTATAGTCTATTGGCTTCAAGCAGCAATAACAACAGTAGAAAGTTTGAATATCATTTTCCAAGCACTTGTGACAAGCAGTTCAAAGTATTATCTTCCTTAATTCTCATAAGTACCCTCCAAAAAATTATTTACTGTTTTATAAGTGAATAAATAGATGATCAGAGAGGATGAGGAACTTGTTTGTGGATCCATAGCAAAAAGATGACTGATCTTTGAATCAGTCCCTAATCTGTCTGACTCCAGCTTTCAAGCTCTAAAACTTAATCCTCTAGCACCTTTCAACTCTGGGAGTGAGGTGGGGACCCGGATCTGCCACATTACCTCAGTCTCTATTCATGTCTCTTCATCCACAATATTATTCGAAGACTGCTTCCTATAAAGAAGCCTGTATTTTATTTTTCTTTAGATATTGGAGGCACTGACTGTGTAGTTGCTGTTTTTTTCTTAGAAATGTTATTTTGTGACACTTCCTTCATAAAACAATTATCTTCAGTAATTTATTTACAAGTTCATTTACAAAAGGACAATTCCTAAAGGCATTAATTTAACACACTGACACCTTCCTGATATGACTGATTATCTGATTTCAAAGTTCACTGTACTTTTGAAGCATCAAACAAGACAGCAGAGCGCGTTGATGGAGGCTAGGTGTGGCATATGACCACCTTCTATCCTACTCAAATTATCATTTTATTTTAGTTTTTATATATTGTCCTGACAAGTAAAGGAGTTGACAGAAAAATAACAAAATCTGATATGTAAAGTTAAGTTTAAGATTTGGGTAAATAATTCCACTAACCTCAGGAGATTGTCAGGTGAAACTGTAGTAGTATTTTATGCTGGTTGATGTTTATGTGATGATGTTGAGCCATTCCATTCCATATATGTTCTCTCTTAAAAATGGCAATAACACTTTAAATATATATTTGGAATGCTTTAATTACAAGTTAGATTTATAGTAAACATTTTTATGTTTATGAGGTTAAACCTAAATTAGAAATCCATCATTCAGAAAAACACTGTTTTTCAGAGGATGTCCACTTTTATGGTGGAGTACATCAAAGCCCATCAACACCTGAATCTACCATGGATTTACTTCCAAAATAATGATACCTTGGAGTCGTTTGGTGGATATATTGAAAGTCTTCTCTCCTCAGCTAGTTTGCCTGTATGTTTCTCTTTTCCTTACGGTGGGAGTATAGGGGATTTGGAGTCAGTTCAGATGAGAATGAACCTTAGTGCTGTGACCTTGGGCAGGATTTACACCTCCTATTATAAGAATTTATTTTTAAACTCTGGTGGCTCAGATGGTAAAGCATCTGCCTGCAATGCGGGAGACCAGGGTTTGATCCCTGGGTTGGGAAGATCCCCTGGAGAAGGGAATGGCAACCCACTCCAGAACTCTTGCCTGGAAAATTCCATGGACAGAGGAGGCTACAGCCTCTAGTAGGCTACAGTCCATGGGGTTGAAAAGAGTTGGACACGACTGAGTGACTTCACTTTCATATTATAAGAATGTGGTAGCTACGGATTTTTTTTTCTTCCCTGAACATATTTTCTTGTCCTTAACTTTCTCTGGTCACTGAACTCTTCTTTCTATGGGGACCTTCTTTGTGTGGTTTGGTTGAGGCTGATTACACCTTCTCACTACACGATGGGCATGTGACCCACCCTGGCCAGGGTGCCCTGTTCAAATCATTGGTTCAGATAGAGTGATGTGATCCAAGCCAAAAAACCAGAGACTTCCTTGGAACGTTTTTCCTCAGAATTGTCAGGAAAAAGGCACTCTTTCTCCCCTCTGGGATTGTGAGCTCTAAGGCTGATGTCAGCCTGGCACGATCGTGGTCATCCTTGACATACATGGCGAGAGTCTGTCTCAGAATAGGGCCAACACAGAGGGAAACAAGACTGAGCAAAGAAGATGAAGCCAGCAGTATGATAACCTTTGAACCTGTGGCCTCAGCCAGGCCTGAAGGCAGTGCTGTAGATTTTCCAGTTGTTTGAGCCAACTAAATTCCTTTGCTTAAAATAGTTTGAATTGGATTCCTGGCAGTTTTACCCAAAGAATCCTTATTCATAGACTCCTTTGGTTTTCCAATTTGTGAAATGGTAATGAGATTCAGTACATCGTAGAGTAAGGTTTAAATAAAATGATGTGTGCCAGCTACACAGCACACATTACATCCTCAACAAATGAACTCTGAATTCAACAGCAGGCAAGCCCTCCGATTTCCTTCCCTAGGAAGAAATCTCTGTCTGCAGTTTCTCTCTGCGCGGCTCCCAGCTGACAGCCGTTGTTCTTGCCTTCTCCGGGATGGGTCACTTGACTGTGGGGCTGCCTGTTCCCGAGCCCAGTTGGTCAGAGAGGTTTGCCCGGCTTTTGGTGGCAGATGTTCTTCAGAGGGTGAGGAAGGAAAGGTCTCTTCCCTGAGGCGCGCTGGAACTGAGAGAGGTCTCACCTAGAGAAGACAGCAGCTCTCACAGGAATGCCCGAGGAGACCACATTTAAGGCCCGGATGAGCTGATTTTGGTCCTCGTTCAGGGACATCTGGAGGAACAGCTGTGGATGACAAGAAGTGTTTATCTCTTTCAAAAAGAAAAGTAGTGAAAAGGCAGGGACCGCAGCTCGACCAAACAGAGATGTGCTCCCATCATCCAAACTTGGGGTGGAGAATAATGGAAGAAAAACACAGCTTGTTTTTAAATCAAATAGCTTAAAGGGGAATGAGTTGAGGGGGCGGAAGAGAGAACCAGTCTTCAAGCCTTGATGCTTCCTATCTGCTGCTAATGGTAGTAGTAAGAATCTAGACAATATATCAATGTCTGACTTCAAAATTTTCTCCACTGGCAAAACCTAAACTTCTTCCTTATTATTGGAAGATTAACTCCCTTGGGATTTTATTTGGGAGCTAGTATTATTGATGACCTGAAAAAGTCCCTAAAATTTACTATACTTTCACAAGTCAGAATTTTCTTTCTTTCTTTCTTTTGGCAGCATTAAAAAGACTACTATGACTTTTTCATGAACAAATTCAATAGTTTGGGCTTCAACCTTACAAATTTATGATCATGGCTTTTAAAAGAATTTTGTTTTCTAAAAAAGTGCCTGCCTCATATTTCCCAAAACTAGGAAAAATAAAATTTAAGCATTTATGATACTTGGAAAAAAGTAGGCTAGTTGCAGTTTTATGGTCTAAACTCTGACTATAATAACCACTTTTTTTTTTCTTCTTGTAGCCAAGTTACCGAGGGTTTTTTCTCTCTCCTTATAAGCAAATGAAGCTTCAAGTAAATGAAGAAGAATTAGAATCTGATATTAAACTAGTTGTGGAGGCATGTTAGATTGGTTATTATTACATACTTTCTAATTTTCCTTTGTGGGGAAATGATAACAAATCATATCTAGAATACTCATTTGTGGTAGTGCAATGGGGAAATTCAGGTTTATTTTTAAGAGGGAGAAAAAGCCTTGCAAAACATATGGGCTTAGCTTTATAGGAAACAGTTTCTAGACAAACATGGATGAATGATTTAACAGCAGCAGGGCACCCATTTATGTAAATACTGAACTGTGGGACTCAAAAAAACAAATTCAAAGAAAAACATTATTAATCAGCTTGAGATCCCCCCGCCTCCTCTCAACATTCTAAAAGAACAAACAGATCAACATTAAGGAATGCTTTCAACAAGAACAACAAGCAAAGCATGATTTAGAGTTGCCCTTGATAAAACTTTTCAGAGTTAAAAAAAAAAAAAAACTTTTCAGAAGTATTTAGACTCTTTAGCTATTCTTCATTTTCATGCATCATACATGTGGAAATAGTCAAACATCAAAATACCATTATGTCCTAATTGCTTTTCCTTTAAAATGTTGCCTAATCAACTCTGGTTGACCCACCAAATATGCTCCACCCTCTATATGATGAAACCCTGCTTTCATATATACCTGACTTTCATAGAAGAGTTTACATACCAGTGCTCAAACTGCCTTACTGAAAGTGTCTTTGTAGAAAGATACCACAGAGTATTAGCTAGAAATCTTATATTAACTAAATTTGCAAAGTGAAGTGGAGATTTAAAATGCTCTTCTGAGTAATCTAGATCTGAAACACTTTCAGGGTAATCACCTAAAATAATTAAGAAATGGACAGAGAATAATTTTTGTTCCTTGATTTATCACTGTAATTTTCTTCATTGAATGCTTAGTTCAGCCAAAACTTGTGCAAAAGTTCTGATAGTCCCATGACAGACTCTAGGCACCTGTTAGATAAATGTTCAGTCACTCACATCTTACCAAGCGGAAGACAGGGCCACTGGCTCAGGTCCTCTCTGGCTAATCATTTTCATACTCATGTTCTTTAATCAGGGGTCTCCAACCTCTGGGATCTAATGCCTGATGATCTGAAGTGGAGCTGATGTAATAAAAATAAAAAGCACACAATAAATGTAATGTACTTGAATCATCCCCAAACCATCACCCTTCCTGTCTGTGAAAAAATTCTTTCGTGAAACAGGTCCCTGGTGCCAAAAAGCTTGGGGATCACTGCTTTAGATAATTTTGCTTACGCTTGAAGAAGTTCATTGCAGGGTTGGGATGGGGGACAATTTTTAGATATAATAGTAAAACTGTCTGCACATTCCTAAACAGTGTTATTGACCATGAGGTTAATGCATTTAGATTCTTGGATGGCCGATGTTAATCTGTACTTGGATTTGAATGTCTCTTTATATATATCTTTGTTAGGGTTAAAGATTGTGTTTAAATGTAATTGTCAATGCTGAAGATGCTCCTTATTGTATTCTTATAGATAAATGGGTATAATCACACATAAAATGGTCAATAAGTTGTAAATGGGGGTAAATACTTTCTCAAACACATTCAATGGTGCATTTATAAAAATCTAACCCATGTTGAAAGATATTTCTCAATAGAAATAGGTACATAAAAATAATTTCTCAGTAAGTCTATCACTTTTAGTGTCTAGATTAGAGAGCTAACTAGTAGATCTAATTTCTAGATATTTACAACATTTAACAACCATTTATCTGCTATTAGGAATCCTAGTATAACTATTTTCAACTATTTGAGGATTCCTTATGAATTTTTCATAATGTTTTAGTAGGTTTATAAACTATTACAGAGAAGTTCTTTGGACAATGAGATTGCTTACCGTTTTTTATGTGTATGACCAAAAAAAATAATAATGAGCAACTTTCCATAGTCAAATAGCTAGATTTTTAAAAAGAGTTTAGTAGGTATGGTTATGTGAACAGTGTAAAATGACATGTAAGCAACATAATAACAGTGAAACATTTTTTAAAAAATCTTTATTTTCTTGGAAATTTTGTCTCTTCAACAAAATCTAGCTATTTTAATTTTTTTCCTGAACTTTTTCTAGTCCTTATCTATATACTTACAACATTTTAATTATATAGCATGCATTTGTAAGTTATATGTATATGCTATAGTATTTACATTTAAACTATTCTTAAATGTATAGTATATACATTTAAAGTATACTTTATAAAGTATATACTTTATATATTATTTATATACTATATAAAAATTAGTATATATTATTTATATACTATTAAAATATACATAAATATTATAAAAAATATATAAAGTATATACATAAAGTATACTTAAATGTATAGTATATGCATTTAAAGTAGTCTTATTGTTATTTACACCATTGGCGTTGTGTTTCAGCTTTGGTTTTTATGAAGTGCCTTAGTCCATGCTTATTGGAGATCTACATTTGTAAACATGGAAAGTAAAGGTAGGCCTTAGGGTACTAAAAATTGAAAAGTATTAAAATCAAATATTTCTTTTTTGTTACTTAAACACATTTTCTGGTCATGAGGATGAAATATATTAATAACATGATAATTTATTATGGATAATTTATTGGACATTAATAACATGTCCAAACAAAGTTGGACAACAGCAATTATTGTAGTTCTGTTACTAGCTTCTAATAGTCAGTCAGTCAGTCAGTCATGTCTGACTCTTTGCGACCCAATTGACTGCAGCATGCCAGGCTTCCCTGTCCATCACCAACTCCCTGAGCTTGCTCAAACTCATGTCCATCGAGTCAGTGATGCCATCCAACCATCTCATCTTCTGTCGTCCCCTTCTCCTCCTGACTTCAACCTTTCTGAGCATCAGGGTCTTTTTCGATGAGTCATTTCTTCACATCAGGTGGCCAAAGTTTTGGAGCTTCAGCTTCAACATCAGTCCTTCCAATGAATATTCAGGACTGATCTCCTTTAGGATGGACTGGTTTGATCTCCTTGCAGTCTAAGGGACTCTCAAGCTTCTCCAACACCACAATTCAAAAGCATCAATTCTTCGGAGCTCAGCTTTCTTTATGGTCCAACTCTCACATCCATACATGGCTACTGGAAAACTTGAATCTAATGTGATCATGAAATTATATCAGTACTATCTTTGTTCGGGCTGCTCTGGTGAGCACTGAAGGATTCATCGTGTCAGTCACTGACTTTCCATTCTGTAGGGAAGCAAACAAAGGAGAGAGTACTCAGCAGAGATGGGCTCCGGTTCTGACTATTTATACATAAATAAAGAGCAATTAATAGCTTTTCATCTCTACTAACTTTTTTTTGATTGCAGTTAAGTGTTGCACCAAATAGTTTCATCTATGTTTTCTTTCTTAAATGCTCCTAACAATCTTATAAAATAGATCCCATTTTGCAGATAAAGAAACTAAGATTCCAGTGCTTGAGAACCTTGCTTAAAGTCATCTCTCTACAGAGCAATGCCATCGAGCCATGTGTTAAGCCAGGTGGTATGACTCCACAGCAAGTACATGTAACCACCAAAATGCATTTCACCTAAGAGTGAAAAGTTGAAGGAACTCAACTGTTGAAAAAGACCACATTGCTGTCATTCTCTAAGGATTTCATTGTCAACATCATGATCATTTGTCTGGTGAGACATTCTTGAGCTTGTCTTGGAGATGACTCATTTATCTTACTATGGATTTTATATATAATATACTGTGGTACCATGTTGTATATTGGATCATCACATCGTCTTTCAGTATCTGCTCAAGAGATTGAGCCCTTCTTTCCTGGAAGGGGCCTGGATTTACTTTGGGAAAAATAGATCCAAATATGTTTCACTTTTCTTTGTGTACATGATCTAAAAATTTATGAGACGGAAGAGAAGGTGGTGCAGATGCTACTCGCTTCCTGTTACTGCCTGGCCATTATCGCTGCATATTTGCCCTTTGCTACAAATGTGGAGCTGACTCAGTGTAGTGGAGGTCCCAGAGCCTAGATTATATCCATGTCTAGTCCCAGAGCTCTGGAGTGGATGGACATGGAGACTATTTCTCCTGGAGAGAGTTGATAACAGTCAAAGAGTTAGACTGTGAAGAAGGCTGAGCGCCAAAGAATTGATGCTTTTGAACTGTGGTGTTGGAGAAGACTCTTGAGAGTCCCTTGGACTGCAAGGAGATCCAACCAGTCCATTCTGAAGCAGATCAGCCCTGGGATTTCTTTGGAAGGAATGATGCTAAAGCTGAAACTCCAGTACTTTGGCCACCTCATGCAAAGAGTTGACTCATTGGAAAAGACTTTGATGCTGGGAGGGATTGGGGGCAGGAGAAGATGGGGACGACCGGTTGATATAGCTGGATGGCATCACTGACTCGATGAATGCGAGTCTGAGTGAACTCCGGGAGTTGGTGATGGACAGGAAGGCTTGGCGTGCTGCGATTCATGGGGTCGCAAAGAGTCGGACACAACTGAGCGACTGAACTGAGCTGAACACTACAGTCTAGAGCCATTTAAACCAAGATTTTCAGCTCAGTCTGTCTATAGGGTCGCACAGAGTCAGACACTACTGAAGCGACTTAGCAGCAGCAGCAGCAGCAGCAGCATCCTGGAGTTAGTGAGAAAGAAAGCAACAGCTTGTTTCTAACCACTGAGTGCTGGAGTTGATAATAACTGTTCCAATGGACAGGCATATTACAAAACAGTTTATTCACTATGGACAAAGTTCTCTTAAGAACTAAGGACTAGAATTGGCAAGGTGTATTATGATTGCCTGGGCAAATTTTGCTTCATATTTTATCTATATTGTGTCCTTCTTTAAGATATTTTTCTGGTCAGTTCATCTTTTGTGGCTTAAACACAGGTGCCATCCAGTTCTTTTAGGCTGTTGAACCCTTTGGAGACAACAAAATCAACTGGAAAAGCTATCAAAGTTATGAGTCAGTTTTCTTCCTCAAAGTGGAAATCTTTCAAGAATTAACTACGGAAAACATGTTCAAGATGTGTTCACTAGATAGATATGGAATACATTTAGCTAGAAATAAGAATACAACTTTCTTTAAAATGTCTTCATGATATTCTGCACTTATGTGAAGTTAATTTTCACTTAGATTAATCACTTTCCTTGGTTCTGTTTACATAATATAAAAATGTGTCTAAAGTATCATAATAATTATTCCAGAACCATCTGCTCCTTTGTGTCTCCAGAAGCAGAGAATGGCATGCTTTAGCATTTTAAGTTATTCAATTTCTAACAAATGAGAAAATTTTAGAACAAAGATAGATTTTTATGGTTCATACAACACTATACATAATTAGGCAACATACTTTTCAGTAACTTCTCAAGAATGTGAAAACTCTGGGTAAGAGAAAAATCAGATAAGAAATTAACCTCTTATAGAGAGATTTCATTAGGAAACTATCTAAGAATCTACTATATGGTTCATTAAAGACTTAATCAATATTTGCAGTGAATTGTCAATGCGATTTACTTCCTAGAAAGAACATGACTCTACAGTATGTGATGGAATTAAAAGCCAGTAAAATTTAAGATTGTAAGAAATATTATACTTGTTGTACATTGTTTATCATTTTAGATTGATAACTGAAACATTAGCAGAACATGGTGATGTCTGGTATTATACAAAGAGCTCATATTACAAGCTGTTAGTGTGGGATGTGCTTCACAATAGTCTTGCATTGACTTGTCAATAATGTCTTCTTTAGTGTTGCTTATGACTGGTAGCAGGAATGTTTAAAGCCATATGGAAGTAAGAAAATATGTTGTTTCACTGGAGCCTTCAACTTTACATGTTCTTGAGCTGGATAGGGTGAGTAGGAAGCAAGCAAATAGGCAAGTAAGTTGTTTTCCTGGCTAGGGATACTGATGCAAACAAGGACTTTCTTTCTCTAGCTTTCCGCCTAATCATTGTCATTGAGTCATCCATGTTTTATTATTTGGAAAAATGTGTATAATAGTTATGTCTGTATGGATTCAATACAGGTATGTTCACTATCAGCATTTAATTTCTCTCTCTATTTCTTCTAATGAAAGTCTAAACCTTTGGCTTAGCTACAGGAAGCTTTCTTTGCATTTAAGCAATTAAACATTTTCCTTATCCCTCCATGTCCATTTCTGAAAACAAAAATAAATAGATTTTTATTTATTGGGAATAAATAAATAAGTGGGGAGAAAACATTATATTGGAAAATGATGGGATGGGTTTTAGTTTCAGATCTCTTCCTGAGTAGCCAATAATTATGGACAAGTTATGGGCAAATTGCTTAACCACTCTTGGTTTGGGTTTTCTTATTTGTTGGCTTGAGGAGATGGGATCAGGTAAGTTCTAAGACTTGTATCATTGTTGTGTTTTTATGAGTCTAAGCATTTTATTCGGAGAAGGCAATGGCACCCCACTCCAGTTCTCTTGCCTGGAAAATCCCATGGACGGAGTCGGACACGACTTCACTTTCACTTTCACTTTTCACATTCATGCATTGGAGAAGGAAATGGCAACCCACTCCAGTGTTCTTGCCTGGAGAATCCCAGGGACGGGGGAGCCTGGTGGACTGCCATCTCTGGGGTCGCACAGAGTCGGACACGACTGAAGTGACTTAGCAGCAGCAGCAAGCATTTTATTGAGTTAGTCCTCTTATATACACTTATGGATAAGTCTATACAAGTACGCATCTCCATTCTCCCCTTATTTTGTCTCCTATGAACTTTGAAAAGAGCTATCTCTGTCTCTTTTTTGAAACATTCCTCTTTTTTCTTCAGTGACACCACACTCTGCTGGTATTCCTCTCAACTCTCTAGCTGCTCTTTCTCAGTCTTTTTGCTGAGAACTTTTTTCCTCATTAAATATTTCTATTGCCTTTCCTGAGCCCTCTTCTATTTTGCATACTTTCTCTATCTATTATCTTACTGATACTCATACCTCTAAATGTTATCTATATCTTGCTGATTTTCATATCCATATATTTAGCTTTGATTTTTCCTTTGAGCTTTCGGCTTATAGTATTTTAAACTGCCTGCTTGATCTCTCCATTTGAAGGGTTAATAGAAGCTCTAATTTTAACACATCTTATCCTAAGCTCTTGATTTCTCTACCCTCGCCATTGTCAATCCTATTTTTGTTGTTGTTGTTGTTGTTGTTTTGTTTGTGTGTTAGTTGCTCAGTCATGTCTGACTCTTTGCAATCCCATGGACTGTAGTCCACCAGATTCTTGTGTCCATGGATTTCTCCAGGCAGTAATATTGGGGAGGGTCGCCATTCCCTTCTCCAGGGAATCTTTCTGACCCAGGGATTGAACCTGAGTCTCCTGCATTGCAGGCAGATTCTTTACCATCTGAGTCACAAATCCTATTGGTAAATAGCAAGTCCACCTGTCTTCTGATTGTTCAAGCCAGAAATCTTAGACCCATTCTTGATTTCTTCTCTTTCTTCAGAATCCAAATGTCAGCATCAGTTCAGTTCAGTTCAGTTGCTCAGTCGTGTCCAACTCTTTGCGACCCCATGAATCGCAGCACGCCAGGCCTTCCTGTCCATCACCATCTCCAGGAGTTCATTCAGACTCACGTCCATCGAGTCTGTGATGCCATCCAGCCATCTCATCCTCTGTCATCCCCTTCTCCTCCTGCCCCCCATCCCTCCCAGCATCAGGGTCTTTTCCAATGAGTCAACTCTTTGCATGAGGTGGCCAAAATACTGGAGTTTCAGCTTTAGCATCATTCCTTCCAAAGAAATCCCAGGGTTGATCTCCTTCAGAATGGACTGGTTGGATCTCCTTGCAGTCCAAGGGACTCTCAAGAGTCTTCTCCAACACCACAGTTCAAACGCCATCAATTCTTCGGCACTAAGCCTTCTTCACAGTCCAACTCTCACATCCTACATGACCACAGGAAAAATCGTAGCCTTGACTAGATGGACCTTAGTCGGCAAAGTAATGTCTCTGCTTTTGAATATACTATCTAGGTTGCTCATAACTTTTCTTCCAAGGAGTAAGCGTCTTTTAATTTCATGGCTGCAGTCACCATCTGCAGTGATTTTGGAGCCCCCCAAAATAAAGTCTGACACTGTTTCCACTGTTTCCCCATCTATTTCCCATGAAGTGATGGGATGAGATGCCATGATCTTCGTTTTCTGAATGTTGAGCTTTAAGCCAACTTTTTCACTCTCCTCTTTCACTTTCATCAAGAGGCTTTTCAGTTACTCTTCACTTTCTGCCATAAGGGTGGTGTCATCTGCATATCTGAGGTTATTGATATTTCTCCAGACAATCTTGATTCCAACTTGTGTTTCTTCCAGTCCAGCGTTTCTCATGATGTACTCTGCATATAAGTTAAATAATCAGGGTGACAATATACAGCCTTGACATACTCCTTTCCCTATTTGGAACCAGTCTGTTGTTCCACGTCCAGTTCTAACTGTTGCTTCTTGACCTGCATACAGATTTCTCAAGAGGCAGGTCAGGTGGTCTGGTATTCCTATATCTTTCAGAATTTTCCACAGTATATTGTGATCCACACAGTCAAAGGCTTTGGCATAGTCAATAAAGCAGAAGTAGATGTTTTTCTGGAACTCTCTTGCTTTTTCCATGATCCAGCAGATGTTGGCAATTTGAACTCTGGTTCCTCTGCCTTTTCTAAAATCAGCTTGAACATCAGGAAGTTCACGGTTCACGTATTGCTGAAGCCTGGATTGGAGAATTTTGAGCATTACTTTACTAGCATGTGAGATGAGTGCAATTGTGCAGTAGTTTGAGCATTCTTTGGCATTGCCTTTCTTTGGGATTGGAATGAAAACTGACCTTTTCCAGTCCTGTGGCCACTGCTGAATTTTCCAAATTTGCTGGCATATTGAGTGCAGCACTTTCACAGCATCATCTTTCAGGATTTGAAACAGCTCAACTGGAATTCCATCACCTCCACTAGCTTTGTTCGTAGTGATGCTTTCCAAGGCCCACCCGACTTCACATTCCAAGATGTCTGGCTCTAGATTAGTGATCACATCATCATGATTATCTGGGTCGTGAAGATCTTTTGTGTACAGTTTTTCCATGTATTCTTGCCACCTCTTCTTAATATCTTCTGCTTCTGTTAGGTCCATTCCATTTCTGTCCTTTATTGAGCCCATCTTTGCATGAAATGTTCCCTTAATATCTCTAATTTTCTTGAAGAGATCTCTAGTCATTCCCATTCTGTTCTTTTCCTCTATTTCTTTGCATTGATTAGCATATCCTGGTAATTTTTTCCCTGAGATTTATAATAACCCTATTTCCTTTCCTCGTCACTACTCCACCATCTTGGTCAAGAAAATCACTCTTTCTCATCTGGACCTTTACAGAATGAGGTCCAGACCCTCACTTCCACTTTTGTCCTCTACAACCCTTTTTCCAAATAGCAGCTGGAATAATCTTCTTATTATGTAAATCAGATTATGTAAGACATCACACCAAAGATTGTCCCTTACTGGAAGATCAAAGCACTCTGCTGCTGCTGCTGCTGCTGCTGCTAAGTCGCTTCAGTCATGTCTGACTCTGTGCGACCCCACAGACGGTAGCCCACCAGGCTCCTCCATCCCTGGGATTCTCCACGAAAGAACACTGGAGTGGGTTGCCACCATGGCCTTTTAAGACCCAGACTTTGACCCCCTCTGCAGCTTCATCTTGGGCTTCCCTGGTGATTCAGACAGTAAAGAATCCACCTGCAATGTGGGAGACCTGGGTTCGATCCCTGGGTTGGAAAGATCCCCTGGAGGAGGGGATGGGAACCCTCCAGTATTCTTCCATGGAGAAGTCCAAGGACAGAAGAGCCTGGCATGCTACAGTCTATGGGGACGCAAAGAGTCGGCCATGACTGAGTGACTAAGCACATCACACCCAGCCTCATCTTGTGGCCCTTTCCCCTGCACTCATGGCTCCACTAGCCTTTTAGTTCTGTGAAAAAAAGTTTTTCCTGCCTCAAAACCTTTGCATTTTTAATTCCTTCTGCCTCTAAGACTGACTCCTTCTCATCCTTCCCATGACACATATTCCCATTCCTCATTAGTCCTTATTCCTTACTAGCAGCATCATACCTTTTATATTATACTCATTACAGCAACTATTATTTTTTTGTAGATAGTCTTCTTGAGGTGGACACTGTTAGATGCCTTCCTAATATCTCTTCTTGCTTTTTTCTTATTGAGAAGCCCTTGGTATTCTTCAGAGTGTCATTGTGCCCAGGTAAACAGAAATGCTTCACTAAGTTTTCTTGCTACTAGTATGGCAGTGTGATACAGGTCTAGTCAATGAGTCTTAAACTGATGATGGTTTCCTATGAAGCTTAGAAACTCAATCCCATGTGTAATGCATTCTTGATCATTACATTTTCCTCTTGGATGCAACTGAACGAGAACAGCAGCCATGTCCATCTTGCAGTCCCTGCATGTTCCTTAAATGCCTGACACACGGTAAGCTCTCAGTTAATGTTAGTTAATTTAAGACTAGAATTTGAAGCACAAAAACAACCACTACAAAAAAAAGCCAAAGCAGACATTGGGGAAGAATATTTTCAGCATACATCAGAAATACTATTAATATATTTAAAATATGAAGATTTGTAAAAAGCAATAGGAAGAAATATTAATATCAAAGTAATACATACTAAAACAATAAATTGGCATATTTGAATCAAATATTTGACACAATCCATTGTTGCTGAATGCAAAACAAAATGGATATTTTTAATTGATTTTGTTTGTATTGTAAACAGGCTCAACTCTTCCGAAAGAATTTTAGTACAGTTCACTTCAGTACAGTCGTTCAGTCATGTCCAACTCTTTGTGACCCCATGGACTGCAGCATGCCAGGCTTCCCTGTCCACCATCAACTGCTGGAGCCTATTCAAACTCATGTCCATCGAGTCAGTGATGCCATCCACCACCTCATTCTCTGTTGTCCACTTCCCCTCCTGCCTTCAACCTTTCCTGGCATCAGGTTCTTTTCTAATGAGTCAGTTGTACCCATCAGGTGGCCAAATTGTTGGAGTTTCAGCTTCAGCATCAGTCCTTCCAATGAATATTCAGGACTGATCTCCTTCAGAATGGACTGGTTGGATCTCCTTGCAGTCCAAGGGACTCTCAAGAGTCTTCTGCAACACCACAGTTCAAAAGCATCAATTCTTCAGCACTCAGCTTTCTTTATGATCCAATACATGACTACTGGAAAAACCATACCTTTGACTAGATGGACCTTTGTCAGCAAAGTACTGTCTCTGCTTTTTAATATGATGTAATATTTTTTGGGGCTCCAAAATCACTGCAGATGGTGACTGCAGCCATGAAATTAAAAGATGCTTACTCCTTGGAAGAAAAGTTATGACCAACCTAGATAGCATATTCAAAAGCAGAGACATTACTTTGCCGACTAAGGTCTACCTAGTCAAGGCTATGGTTTTTCCTGTAGTCATGTATGGATGTGAGAGTTGGACTGTGAAGAAGGCTGAGCGCCGAAGAATTGATGCTTTTGAACTGTGGTGTTGGAGAAGACTCTTGAGAGTCCCTTGGACTGCAAGAAGATCCAATCAGTCCATTCTGAAGATCAGCCCTGGGATTTCTTTGGAGGGAATGATGCTAAAGCTGAAACTCCAGTACTTTGGCCACCTCATGTGAAGAGTTGACTCATTGGAAAAGACTCTGATGCTGGGAGGGATTGAGGGCAGGAGGAGAAGGGGACGACAGAGGATGAGATGGCTGGATGGCATCACGGACTTGATGGACGTGAGTCTGAGTAAACTCCGGGAGATGGTGATGGACAGGGAGGCCTGGCGTGCTGCAGTTCATGGGGTTGCAAAGAGTCGGACATGACTGAGCGACTGAACTGAACTGAACTGAGTAGGTTGGTCATAGCTTTTCTTCAAAGGAGCAAGTGTCTTTTAATTTCATGGCTGCAATCACCATCTGCACTGATTTTGGAGCCCCCAAATATAAAGTCAGCCACTGTTTCCATTGTTTCTCCATCTATTTGCCATCACTTCATGAATGTCATGATCTTAGTTTTCTGAATGTTGAGTTTTAAGCCAAATTTTTCACTCTCCCCTTTCATTTTCATCAAGAGGCTCTTTAATTCTTCTTCACTTTCTGCCATAAGGCTGGTGTTGTCTGCAAATCTGAGGTTATTGATATTTTTCCAGGCAATCTTGATTCCAGCTTGCGCTTCATCCAGCCTGGCATTTCACATGATGTACTCTGCATATAAGTTAAATAAGCAGGGTAATAATATACAGCCTTGACATACTCCTTTCCCTATTTGAAACCAGTCTGCTGTTCCATGTCCAGTTCTAACTGTTGCTTCTTGACCTGCATACAGATTTCTCAGGAGGCAGGTCAGACGATCTGGCATTCCCATCTCTTGAAGCGTTTTCCACAGTTTATTGTGATCCACACAGTCAAAGGCTTTGGCATAGTCAATAAAGCAGAAGTAGATGTTTTTCTGGAACTCTCTTGTTTTTCTAAGATCCAACAGATGTTGGCAATTTGAACTCTGGTTCCTCTGCCTTTTCTAAATCCAGCTTGAACATCTGGAAGTTCATGGTTCATGTACTGTTGAAGCCTGGTTTGGAGAATTTTGAATATTACTTTGCTAACATTGAAATGAGTACAATTGTGTGGTAGGTTGAGCATTCTTTGGCATTGCCTTTCTTCAGAATTGGAATGAAAACTGACATTTTCTACCCTGTTGTCACTGCTGAGTTTTTCAAATTTGCTGGCATATTGGGTGCAGCACTTTCACAGCATCATCTTTCAGGATATGAAACAGCTCAACTGGAATTCCATCACCTCCACTAGCTTTGTTCGTAGTGATGCTTCCTAAGGCCCGCTTGACTTAACATTCCAGAATGTCTGGCTCTAGGTGAGTGATCACACCATTGTGATTATCTGGGTGATGAAGATCTTTATTGCATAGTTCTGTGTATTCTTGCCACCTCTTCTTAGTATCTTCTGCTTCTGTTAGCTCCATACCATTTCTGTCCTTTAATGCAGCCAAATTTGCATGAAATGTTCCTTTGGTATCTCTAATTTTCTTGAAGAGATCTCTAGTCTTTCCCATTCTATTGTTTTCCTGTATTTCTCTGCACTGATCACTGAGGAATTCTTTCTTATCTCTCCTTGCTATTCTTTGGAACTCTGCATTCAAATGGGTATATCGTTCTTTTTTTCCTCTTGCTTTTAGCTTCTCTTCTTTTCTCAGCTGTTTGTAAGGCCTCCTCAGACAACCATTTTGCCTTTTTGCATTTCTTTTTCTTGGGGATGGTCTTGATCACTGCCTCCTGTACTATGTCACAAACCTCTGTCCATTTTTCTTCAGGCACTCTGTCTGTCAGATCTAATCCCTTGACTCTGTTTTTCACTTCCACTGTATAATCAGAAAGGATTTGATTTAGGTCATACCTGAATGGTCTTGTTATTTTCCATACTTACTTCAATTTAAGTCTGAATTTTGCAATAAGGAGTTAATGGTCCGAGCCACAGTCAGCTCCCAGTCTTGCTTTTGCTGACTGTGTTGAGCTTCTCCATCTTTGACTTCAAAGAATATAATCAGTCTGATCTCAGTATTGACCATCTGGTGATGTCCATGTGTAGAGTCTTCTCTTGTGTTGCTGTTGGAAGAGGGTGTTTGCTATGACCAGTGCATTCTCTTGGCAAAACTCTGCTCGCCTTTACCCTGCTTCATTTTGTTTTCCAAGGCCAAATTTGCCTGTTACTCCAGGTATCTTTGACTTCCTACTTTTGCATTCTAGTCCTCTATAATGAAAACGACATCTTTTGGGGGCGTTAGTTCCATAAGGTCCTGTAGGTCTTCCTAGAACTGTTCAACTTCAGCTTCTTCAGCATTACTGGTTAGGGCATAGACTTTCATTACTGTGATAATCAATGGTTTGCCTTGGAAATGAACAGAGATCATTCTGTCATTTTTGAGATTGCACCCTAGTACTGCATTTCAGACTCTTGTTGACTATGAGGGCTGCTCCATTTCTACTAAGGGATTCTTGCCCACAGTAGTAGATAAAATGGTCATGTGAGTTAGTGTTTTTAGTGTTTCACATCAAAAACTGTAAAACTGATGTCCTTTGATTCAGTAGTTTGTATTTTTTTTCCCCCGAGAAGGAAATTTTGATAAAGGACATTCTTCTTCACAGGAAAAGTAATTGAAATGTCCAACTGAAGAGGAATATGGGTTCCTCACCTTCTAACAGAGTATTATGTGACCATTACATATAATTATTAAGCCTTTGTAGAAATATAAAAATGATTAAATCAGGTGTTAGCACGGTTGAAATGAAAGGTAGGAATCAGAGGGCTCTCTGGTGAGTCGTGGATGACTGTGATGAGGCCTTGTTTATGGCTACCATAGTTGTAAGCAATCAAAGGTTTTCAGAATCGTCCAGGTTTAATAAGCCACAAAAGATGGGAAACTTGCTGTCTGTTAAAACTAGAGCACAACAGTGGGTGGTGCTTTGCAGTCTGAGGAGGTCTATTTTCCATCTTTGGTTGCAGTGTGGGCAGTATCCTCCCAGTAGCCTTATTGGCTGCAAAGTCATGCAGCTGCTCATGGTTGGATCAGCAGTGGTGAATGACACTCTAGATTTAATAGAACAAGCTGGAATCATGTTGGTGGTACAGGCCCTTGCCCAGTATTCCACTGGTGCTCAGCTGGCTGGAGATCTTTCTCCATTGACTCCAGCCCAGTTATGCCCTCACTATGCACAGACTCCAGGCAAACCTCCACAAACCAGGGTTGACAATGTATAATTTTAATATAATATAGCTTCTAAGCAAGCACAGGTAGACTTCATATAACCTCTTATCTCTGTCATAAGAGTTTTGGGATCAATTACAAAGTGTTATGTGTTAGTCCCTCAGACTCTTTGCGACCCAATGGACTATAGCTCGCCAGGCTCGTCTGTCTGTGAATTCTCTAGACAAGAATATTGAAAAGTATTTGCCATGAAAAGGGGTTGCCATGCCCTTCTCCAGGGGATCTTTCCAACCCAGGGATTGAACCCTGGTCTCCTGCATTGCAGGCGGGTTCTTTACCATTTGAGCCATCAGGGTAGCCCTGATCAGGAAAAACAATTTCCTAATAAAGTATTTGAGCAAGTATTTTGGCTTTGGTGTACATGGGCACTGTAAGCAGGCAATCTGGCTAACTCAGAATTCAGTCCTGATTTCAAACTACCCTAACTCAAAATCACATATAGTAACCTTATTGCTTCCTGCAGTGTTGATTGACTTTCATGTAAACATACCTATGAAGTTGGAAAATATAAGAAAGGATAAAGAAAAGAAAGTGGCTGAGTGGAAGGACTAAATTGCTGATTCTGTGATGTATGAATGAAACAAATAATTATCCAGATGACTCTCTGTAGGATTCAATTCAGAGAGTAATCAGCTCAGCTTTGTTTCCTTCCTCTGAACAGTCCTTTCCTGTTCTGTGTGAGATCTGATTCAGCTGAAACTGACATTATTTTCTTTTCTTTTGTCACTTGAACTCCTGGTTTTGTTTACATTAGTCAAATTAAATGGCCTTGGTGGAACTGAAGAGTTTTGTCCAGGAAAAAATTTAATAAAAATAGCTGCCGTTTATTGAAAGGTCTATTAGGTGCCCATCTTCTGTGGTGGATTATCTCAACCAGTGGCTCAGTGGTAAAAGCATCTGCCTGCAATGCAGGAGTTGTCACTTCGATCCCTGCATTGGGAAGATCCCCTGGAGGAGGAAATGGCAACCCACTCCAGTATTCTTGCCTGGAGAATCCCAGGGACAGAGGAACCTGACAGGCTATAGGTCCATAGGGTTGCAAAGAGGCGGACACAACTGCGCGACTGGACACACAGCACAGCACAAGCCTCAGAATAGTTCTGGAAGCTGGATGTTATTATTTCATAGTTATTTTGCGTATCATGGATAAAGAGTCAGAGGCTTAAAAAGTTAAGCTATAACTATGACAAGTTACGCTCATCTCTGGTTCCGAAGATCATGCTATTTGCCTCATATATGAAGCTTAAAATTTTTTTTTTTCTCCTTTTGAGAGTTAACCTTGCCTGTGCAGATGTGATTTTAGCTTTTTACTAAGGACAAGGGTGAAGAAGAGTTATTACACATGTATGGCATTTGCAGATCTTAGGATCTCCGCTTTAGGAAAGAATTGTAATAATGCCACTCAGTATTCCACCTACCTCTGGTGAAAGGAAGATTAGAAGATTGGAAAATTTGACATGACTTTGATGTGTTAAATGCTAAATAGTGCTGCACAGGATAAAAATTCTTTGGAAGAAGACCATAACTATTTTTGCAGGTGTTTTAAGAGCAAAAATCTGTTCACTCAGTGATTCCACATTTTTGGGAAGAAGGTAACTAGGAAAAATTTTAGTTTTTTTCTTTTTTTTCTCAAGGAAGGAACATGAAAATGCCAGAAACATAGAGGTAATTATTTCGATCAAGCATTTATGTTACTCATTATGATGGCAAAATCAATTTGTCCTTTATAGAATCATTTGTCAAAAAGCTTGGGAGTATAGCACATTGATAATTGCGGCAAAAGCAATTATATTTGGTTTCTTGATTAAGAAGAAAAAAACAAGTATAACCCATTAATTAACAAAATTACGAAGAGTCTCAAGTCAAATATACACTTATTTTTCTTGATGACTATGAGGTGATTTGACATTCATAAAATCCCATAGCAGTTTCAGCAGTCCAGACTTTCTAAATGTCAAGAGAAGATAAATTGAAGCTTCACTGGTAACTTGTTCAATAAAATATGTAAGAAAAAGATTAAGGTTCGCGAAAAGGAAAATATTGATCTATCAGGACACTTGAAACTACTAGAGAGATGGGATCCACATAGAAATATTTGACATAGTCTTGGAATATAGCTTTGTATTAGGCTGTAATCCAAATTACAAATCTGTATTTAACCAGATGACAACTAAGGTCAAGATCTGAATCATCCAACAGCTTGATCCGGACCTTTTGTGAGGCCCTGTTAGCCTTTGAGACTTCCCTTGGCATCTGGGTTGACACAAAGAAGCATTAAATATACTGTGACAAGATCGGGAAACTGGCTCCTAAATAAGGCTCATTTCTTCTAAAACCATGGATTTAATATCCATTAAGCTTGTGAAAGTTCTTTCAGAAACTTCTTTGTGTGGGCTGTAGCTCATTTTCGTACTGTATTTTTTTCACGCCATCACTTAGGACAATTAAAAATCCACCAAATTTATTTGAAGTAACCAATTAATACTTTGAGAGGCAACAATTAATATGTAAATTATACCACATTAAGAATCTCAGGAGGAATGAATTAAATTGAAAGTATGCAACCCTTTAGAAGTTAAAAAAGATATTGTTTTACCATCACAGAATTTTTAAATCCATGTGATTTTTCTTCTGTGGTTCATTTTATTATCTCCTTGCCTAGAAGTACCAAAACAAATGACCGTGCCTGTCTTAAATGCATTACATCAGGAGACTAATAGAAGGATATTACACATGATAGTTATATTTGACAGAAGACCTGATGAGGCAAATAACAATGCACATAAATAAATGTGAATTCAAAACAGAATAATTACATCAAAAAGTAAATAATTATCATTGCCATTTCCTTCTCTGAAATGCTCACAGGGAAATGAAGGACCAAGAGGTCATTTGGAAAATATTATCAAACAGGCAAAGTCTTTACTCATGCGTGCAAATTCTGTGGTACAATTAGATTTTAAATGGTTTTTCCTGGTGACTGGATAATGTTAGGGAAATATGAATGTTATCAATAGAACACTTTTGAAATAGTAGCCGAGTCTCCCTGGGTGCTTTTCACACACAGTTTGCTCTTCTCAGGGATTGGCCTGTCATCTAAACCTCACAACAGCTCTATGAAATAGGTATCGTGGTTACTGTCTTACAGGAGAGGAACCCTAGGGCAACGTGATTGACTGAGGCTGCCCAGAGAACAGGGCCAGGGTCTGAGCCTGAAGATCTAACTCAGGAGCCCACCTTTTCCACCATGATGTCATCTCTGAGAAAGGGGCCAGAAAATATTGTTGTGTTTTTTTGAGCTTAAGTATTAAACTGTTAGAAAATTAGATGAATATTGCTATTTAGATAATTGTCATCATGTTTACTTCTTGCTATTATTACTACAATCTAATTATTATTATTCTAAATATATGATAAAAATATGTTGTAAGAATTAATGCACAGGTGTATTGTTTTTCCACTGAGCTCAGGAAGGTTTAAATGTATCATCTCATTATTTTACCTTCAGTTCAGTTCAGTTCAGTTCAGTTCAGTCGTTCAGTTGTGTTTGACTCTTTGCTACCCTATGAACTGCAGCACACCAGGCCTCCCTGCCCATCACCAACTCCCAGAGTTTACTCAAACTCATGTCCATTGAGTTGGTGATGCCATCCAGCCATCTCATCCTCTATCGTCCCCTTCTCCTCCCGCCTTCAATCTTTCCCAGCATCAGGGTCTTTTCCAATGAGTCAGTTCTTCACATCAGGTGGCCAAAGTATTGGAGTTTCGGCTTTAGCATCAGTTCTTCCAATGAATATTCAGGACTGATTTCCTTCAGGATGGACTGGTTGGATCTCCTTGCAGTCTAAGAGACTCTCAAGAGTCTTCTCAAACACCACAGTTCAAAAGCATCAATTCTTCGGCACTTAGCTTTCTTTATAGTCCAACTCTCACATCCATACATGACTACTGAAAAAACCATAGCTTTGACTAGATGAACCTTTGTTGATAAAGTAATGTCTCTGCTTTCTATTATGCTGTTTAGGTTAAATTTTCCTTAATTAGAGATTAGAAGAAGCTACATTTATTCTCCTAGTGTAAATGACAAATATGGAGGTGGTTATTTAGTTACTGGTAGTGGATATTTGCAAGAGAGTTGAGCTAATTATTAAAATTATTGTGGAAAACAGGTATTTTGCAAAGAACTACCAAGTACTAGATTCTCTTTTTTCTTATATATTGACTTGGCCAAAAGTCTGTTTGGGTTTTTCCATAAGATATTATCATTATCATCATCACCATTATTCCTGTCTTTTTCCTAAAGATATGAGACAATTGCTTGAACTATATGCTTCAGGTAGAAGTCACTTTTGGCCTAAAGGATAAATTAAGTCCATTAACAAGTGATTATTAAACGTGTATTCCATACAAAACACTGCATTAGCTGCTTTGTGATGATAATTTTGAAATGCTCTAACTTTTGAGAGCCTGCAGTTTCACTGGGTCAATAAATCATACACACAATTAAAATCAAGGATGTCTGAGGAAAATACTTTTACAAGTAAAAAATCACATAAGAGTGTATAGCGTATTTCCAAGTGGGAATTAAGGATAAGTAGGAGGAAAATCTGAAAATGGTCATGGAGAAGGTGTTTAAATTGAGTTTTATGAGCACAGTAAGTTGTGTACACTCATCTAAATCTATTTATTTTGTGACAGTTTACCAGCTTTCCTCTTAAAGATGGAACTTTTTTACTTTCTGTGAAAAATACTGTGCTAGACAGTCAGTATAGCAGAACTTGAACCACAGCTTTTCTGCTTAGTCACTGTGTGATCTTGGGCAAATTCCTCTGCCTCTGTTTTCTTACCTGTGAAGTGGAGATGATGGTAATATCTGCCTCATAGGGTTCTGATGAGAAGTGAATTAATATGAGTAAAGCAGTACAGTGCTTGGCACTATATAAGATGTAACTGCTTGGATTATTATTTCAGTGGGGATAGCAAGTTCTAACCACGTACATGTAAGAGGCAAGAGTCATTTTGTATGTTTCAGAAATAAGAGGGAGGGCAAAAGACATGAGCTAAGAATGTGGCAAAAGCCCAGATATGGAGACACACAGGGCTTGTTTAATGTCATTCTGTTTTTTTTTGGAGGAAACAAATAAGTGTTATGTCTTCTTTATCATAAGGCATATTTATAGATCAGATAAAGAAAGATTGAGTTTTTGAGGACTCATGAACATTAAATGTTGAATTCCCATTTTGCCTTAGAAGTCTTAGGTTTTTGATAAGAGCCAATACATCATTCCCAAGACTGCCTACATGAAGTGGATAAAATACTGGGAGACAAAACAGGATAGAACCCACTGAAAATTAACTGATCTTTCAAGAGGATTAAAAGCAATCATTTCCTTCTCCCCCACGTATTCATGTAGTAAGGAGACATTTTATTCTCGGTTTTTCCTGAGAGTAAAAACTGTTCTCAATACTGTAAGACAATGTAACTGATTTCTATAGGAAAATTCTCACTTAAGCAGTTATTCACCTCTCTGATCACTTAGCTCATTTGTTATTGTTAACCCAGGCGAAAGTGAAAGTCCTTCATTTCCAATCTTGTATTCCCAAAGCTTATTGACTTATTTTTATAGGGATGCTCAGGTTTTTATAGTAAAAATCCACTTGAAAAATCTTGTCTAGATGTATTCAGGTGCATGCTAATTGATTTTCCTCCTTTTATTAAAATTTGACAAGAGGACAGCTGGAGACAGTTTATTAACTAATTGGAAATCTTGGGCTCGAGAGATACTTGGAAAAGAACAGGAGGGGGAAACTAGAATGATTTAAAAGAACACAAGTGTTCTTCCTGACAGTGAGATATAATATTTATACATTTGCCCATTGACTACTTCCTCTACAAAACTTCTGGCTCAGAAATAGACTGGAAATTAAATTAAGACTGTCTCCTGCATGATGCTCCAATGTATGTATCTTTTGGTATTTGATAGCTGATACTGCTGAAATATATATTTCAGAACCTTCTGTTCCAAATGATAATCACTCAACTCAAAATATTTTAAGCAAAGGAAGGAATTTATTAACTCGTTTAACTGGAAATTTCAGAGTGGTTCTAACTTCAAGCATGGCGGGGACTCATGTAATATCTTTTGGATTCTATCTTGCTGTATCTTGTAACTTTCCTTCCCTTGTGGTCTAGGTACACTTTCTGATGTGTTGTTGTTGTTGTTGTTTTGTAGCAGCAAAAATGGCCCTCACAACCCCAGTCTTAAATCATTGTGGCTTGAGGTTTAGAAGGAAAAGGAGCCCTTCTCCCTAATATGCATGTATCAGGTGTGAGAGGAGTTCCTGACTGTATTTGCTTATAACAAAGGTCCTCTCATGTATGATAATTAGCTGCTCAAACTTTAACATATATACATATCATAAATAAACTCAATAAACGTGTTAAACTGCAGATTTTAATTCAACCCACTTTTACATTTGTTATATAGGTAACTTAACTCCCAAGGCATATAAGTTGCCACAGATATCTTTTAAGCCATATTATAAAAAGGAAGAAAAAGAATAAATGGAAAAAAGAGAAGTCTTCTTCTAGAAGGACCATGCCTTGAACACACTGTATCACTGAAAACTATTAGAGCTTGGGTGCTCCGCCGGTCAGTTGTGTCCGACTCCTTGCAGCCCCATGGACTGTAGCCCACCAGGCTCCTCTGTCCGTGGAATTTTCCAGGCAAGAGTACTGGAGCAGGTTGCCATTTCCTAGTCCAGGGATCTTCCCAACGCAGGGGTTGAACCTGTCTTTCACGCATCTCCTGCATTGGCCAGCGGATTCTTTACCACCAGGGCCACCTGGAAAGCCCATGTTGTTTTCTAAGAATTGAAAGAATAGTATCCTCAAGGCACACTATTAATATTAGACCTCAGGGTTGAAACATTTCATATGTATTACTGAGTTGCAATATGTTTCCAGGAGAAGCAGTGAGAAATCCTTAGAAGTGAGAACAGCGGTGAATATGGGAACCTAGGGAGGTGGATACACATTTAGGCTGTTCTTTTCTTGAGAGCACTCAAACCATGGTGACTTTGAGCTTACAATTTGATGGTTACACAAGATGCAGGACATACTGACAAAACCTAGATCTAAAATGCACCTAATTGGAGATTCGGAGGTTGATAATAGAAAAATAATGAGAAAGAGAATTATTTGAAAAGATAGCTGTTAAGAGTTTTTTAGTCAACATGAGAATGTTAAATCTCTAAGATTTAACTCTGTTGTTTCTGTTGAGTCGCTTAGTTATGTCTGACTCTTTGTGACCCTGTGGACTGTAGCCCACCAGGCTGCTCGGTCCATGGGATTTCCTAGACAAGAATACTGGGAGCGGGTTACCATTTCCTTCTCCAGGGGATCTTCCTGACCCAGGCACTGAACCCGTGTCTCCTGTGTCTCCTGCACTGGCAGGTGGATTCTTTACTACTGAGCCACCGGAACTCAAATGTTTCTATATCCTTAAAGTGAAGTGAAGTGAAATCGCTCAGTCGTGTCTGACTCTTTGCGACCCCATGGACTGTAGCCTACCAGGCTCCTCAGTCCATGGGATTTTCCAGGCAGGAGTACTGGAGTGGGCTGCCATTCCCTTCTCCAGGGGATCTTCCTGACCCAGGGACTGAACCTGGGTCTCCCGCGTTATAGGCAGACGCTTTACCGTCTGAGCCACTAGGGAAGCTCCTTAATGTAGGTATAAACTAGAAATAAAACCATTCCTCAGGAGGAAACAGTAAAGGATGTTGCTTATCCTAACACGCAGCTGAGTGAGAGGAAAAAACAATCCCTTGGAAATGTATAACTATAATCTTCATATAGATATGTGGTCTAGATTCATCCTATCTATGTAGCAAACAAATAAACAAAATCCATTAATTTGTGATTTCGTTGAAAATCATTCTGGGATTGTAATGCCCAATTACAGTGCATTACAGTGAATTACAGTGCCTCGTAGAAGCAAATACATTGTCTCAGGAAAACCTTCCTTTTATGCCTCAAACTTCTCACATGTCAAGATTAAGTTACATGAGTAACACAAATGTCACAAAATACATGCGGACATAAGGTACCATGAGTCAGAGCTAGCAGAAAACCAAACAAACCTGAGGACTCTTTAAATATCAACACAGAGTGCGTGCGTGCATGCTCAGCCGTGTGTGACTCTTTGTGACCCCATGGACTGAACCTCCATCACCTGTGTCTCCTGCACTGGCAGGCAGATTCTTTACCACTGAGCCGCCTGGGAAGCTCACAGAATATAAACATGTTTAATATATTTATAGAAACTAAAGAGGGAGTTGAAAGTGTAATAGAAGAGCAAGACACTTAAAATTTTCTTGGTAGGTAGAAAAAGAAAAAAACCCAGAACAGTAAGAAATGGAAAATAAAATAATTAAGAAAATGAAAAAATATGGTTGACACATATAAGAGGCTTTTTTTTTTAACTATATCATAATCTAATTATCTGGTCAAGCAGTTGATTACAGAAAGATTAGGGGGGAGAGTAAAGTATTGTTTAATAGCTGAGAATTTTCCAGAATTGGTAAAAAGTACCAATCCTATGGTTTTTCCAGTGGTCATGTATGGATGTGAGAGTTGGACTGTGAAGAAAGCTGAGCGCTGAAGAATTGATGCTTTTGAAGTGTGGTGTTGGAGAAGACTCTTGAGAGTCCCTTGGACTGCAGGGAGATCCAACCAGTCCATTCTAAAGGAGATCAGTCCTGGGTGTTCATTGGAAGGACTGATGCTAAAGCTGAAACTCCAATACTTTGGCCACCTCATGCAAAGAGTTGACTCATTGGAAAAGACTCTGATGCTGGGAGGGATTGGGGCAGAAGGAGAAGGGGATGGCAGAAGATGAGATGGCTAGATGGCATCACCGACTTGATAGACATGAGTTTGAGTGAACTCTGGGAGTTGGTGATGGACAGGGAGGCCTGGTGTGCTGTGATTCATGCGGTCACAAAGAGTTGGAAACGACTGAGCAACTGAACTGAACTGAACTGACCAATGCTTAGATTCAGGAAGTTCATTAAATCCCCATGCATGGTAAATTAAAAGGAATTTTCAGTTAAACACATTATGTAAGGTTGTAAACTGAGGTGGGGAATGGTGCAGATGAAGTGGGTGGGTGGAGGAAAATGTTTTAAATGTTGTTGTTGATCAGTCACTAAGTCATGTCTGAAATACAGTGCTGAACTTCCACAATAGAGAAGGAAGAAAAGGAATATAAAAATTTCATTTAACTGAAAGATCAAAAAAGGAAAGAGAAAAAACACAGCTCAAATGTAAGTGCAAAATAATATTGTAGCAACAAGTCCACATATGTTAGTCATCATAATAAACATAAATGGACTAACTTTTCATTTAAGAGATAAAAATCGTCAGGCTCTATAAAAAAATAAAACATCCATTTGTAAGGGATACAACTAATTGCAGGATACAGAGAAATTATAAGACTAAACAAAAATCCACAGGGCAAATGTTAAAACCTCCTCTGTAAAGTTAGAGTAATTAAAACATTTCAGTAATGGTGCAGGGATACTCAAATAGGCATGTCATCCAGGCTCTGCCACTCAGTGGCACCCGTGCCAGACACGAACTCTGGGCCTGGTGACAAAAGGCAGAAGGGCAGTAGTGTTGGTGATGGAAGTGGTTGCTGCAGTTGTTTCCTTATCAGACTAGTTCTGCAGTGTGATTTTCAATGTTTTCCCTGTAAGATTACCTGGAGCTGGAAATTCTGTAATCTACCCTATCTATCCTATGTATCACTCACCTAGAGCCAGACATCCTGAAATGTGAAGTCAAGTGGGCCTTAGAAAGCATCACTACGAACAAAGCTAGTGGAGGTGATGGAATTCCAGTTGAGCTATTTCAAATCCTAAAAGATGATGCTGTGAAAGTGCTGCACTCAATATGCCAGCAAATTTGGAAAACTCAGCAGTGGCCACAGGACTGCAAAAGGTCAGTTTTCATTCCAATCCCAAAGAAAGGCAATGGCAAAGAATGCTCATACTACCACACAATTGAACTCATCTCACACGCTAGTAAAGTAATGCTCAAAATTCTCCAAGCCAGGCCTCAGCAGTATGTGAACCATGAGATTCCATATGTTCATGCTGGTTTTAGAAGAGGCAGAGGAACCAGAGATTAAAATGCTAACATCCGTTGGATCATTGAAAAAGCAAGAGAGTTCCAGAAAAACACCTACTTCTGCTTTATTGACTATGCCAAAGCCTTTGACTGTGTGGATCACAATAAACTGTGGAAAACTCTTCAAGAGCTGGGAATACCAGACCACCTGACCTGCCTCCTGAGAAATCTGTATGCAGGTCAAGAAGCAACAGTCAGAACTGAACATGGAATAACAGACTGGTTCCAAATCGGGAAAGGAGTATATCAAGGCTGTATATTGTCACCCTGCTTATTTAACTTATACACAGAGTATATCATGAGAAATGCTGAGCTGGATGAAGCACAAGCTGGAATCAAGATTTTCCAGAGAAATATCAGTAACCTCAGATATGCAGTTGACACCACCCTTATGACAGAAAGTGAAGAAGAACTAAAGAGCCTCTTGATGAAAGTGAAAGCTGCTGCTGCTGCTGCTAAGTCGCTTCAGTCGTGTCCGACTCTGTGCGACCCCATAGATGGCAGCCCACCAGGCTTCCCCATCCCTGGGATTCTCCAGGCAAGAACACTGGAGTGGATTGCCATTGCCTTCTCCAATGCGTGAAAGTAGAAAGTGAAAACTGAAAGTGAAGTTGCTCAGTCGTGTCTGACTCTTAGCGACCCCATGGACTGCAGCCTACCAGGCTCCTCCACGAAAGTGAAAGAGGAGAGTGAAAAAGTTGGCTTAACACTCAGCATTCAGGAAACTAAGATCATGGCACCCGGTCCCATCGCTTCATGGCAAATAGATGGGAAACAGTGGAAACAGTGACAGCCTTTATTTTCTTGGGCTCCAAAATCACTGCAGATGGTGACTGCAGCCATGAAATTAAAAGATGCTTGCTCCTTGGAAGAAAAGTTATGACCAACCTAGACAGCATATTAAAAAGCAAAGACATTACTTTGCCAACAAAGGTCCATCTACTCAAAGCTATGATTTTTTCAATAGTCATGTATGGATGTGAGATTTGGACTATAAAGAAAGCTGAGCACCGAAGAATTGATGCTTTTGAACTGTGGTGTTGGAGAAGACTCTTGAGAGTCCCTTGGACAGCAAGGAGATCCAACCAGTCCATCCTAAAGGAAATCAGTCCTGAATATTCATTGGAAGAACTGATGCTGAAGCTAAAACTCCAATACTTTGGCCACCTGATGCAAAGTACTGACTCATCTGAAAAGACCCTGATGCTGGGAAAGATTTAAGGCAGGAGGAGAAGGGGACAACAGAGGTTGAGATGGTTGGATGGCATCACCAACTCAATGGATATGAGTCTGAGTAAACTTCGGGAGTTGGTGATGGACAGGGAGGCCTGGTGTGCTGTAGTCCATGGGGTCACAAAGATTCAGACAAGACTGAGCGACTCAACTGAACAGAACCCTATGTCTTTAAACAAACAAATGCTCTCCTGCTGTGCTTTTTCACTCAGAGTCAACTTCTATCACTTGCAACTAAGAATCCTGACTAATACAAAATGTGCTTCCTAAGAGGAAGAAGAGAATATTTTAAGGTTTTAGCCTTAAATTAGCCTCTGGATTGCTAGTTGGGATCCTGTCACTCTGATCTTTCCTGCAAAATGGGAGCACATTTCTGAATTCTCCCATGATTTGCAATGATTTCTTCTCTTCCATTTCCCAGCAAAATGTAAAAGATTAGAATCTATGTTCAGAAGTACATCCAATTTACAAACAACCCGAAGCAAGAGATACTTTTTTAGGCAAAGTTCAGCTTTCAGAAGTTCTTGATGATAATTTTAAAAGAAAGTGATGATAATTTTAAAAGAAATGATAATTTAAAAAGAAACCTGAAGGCGGAGAGTTGATACATGAGGTACATAATTTTTATATTTTTAAATTTTATATTACACAATTTTATATATTAAAAGTAATATGTAATTTGTTTGGAGATTTTTTCTTTCCTTTCAAGTTTTTTTTTTTTTTTTTTTTTTTCTGAAATATAGGCCTAGTTATTTGTACCTTGACCCAGTACTACTTTTCTTAAATGATTTTTCATGTGACTTTGTTTAAATGCCTGCCTCCCTGGGAGACTGTAAGCATCACGAAAGCAGAGAAGAGCTTGTCTTGTTTATTGGGTACTCCTGGTGCCTAACAGAGTGCCTAGTATATAATAAGTGACTGAAAAAAATATTCTCAGTTAAATGAAAAATAATGAATAAGTAGAATATGGTAAAGGCAAAACAGTGTTTACTCACTTATTTCACTAAAATGATAATTTCACACTGAGTGGTTTTAAATATAATACCATAGAAACATTTGAAAAATATATCTGCATGATTGATTAGCATGAAGAAGTACAAATTGTCTTTTTATATCTCCAAACCAACAAAATGACTTTTGATTACAGACAAGTTTAATGTTCTCATTCAAAATTCAACTATTCCAGAAAAAATTTAATTTAATTTTATGTATCCAATAGGCCCTCTCCCAGGATTTTCTTTCAAGAAGTTCATTAAATCTTCTGGATTTGAACAGAAGATTAATCTCCAGAGCTTTCATCTAAATGTCTGTGTAGCACTATCTACCGTAATGAACTTGCCTTTCTTTAGGAATTATTCTTTTTCAGTCTTTAAATAAAATTTCCACTTCTTCCCAGGACCTTCTAAATTAAACAATTCATCTGCCTGGACAGCGCCTATTCCTTCTTCCTCTAGATTAATATTATTTGGAATTTTTACTTAAAAAACCTTTCTTGATATTTATGATGAAAGTGAAATATTAAGTCAAGTCCATAGTGGACTTCCATGATTGACATTGTACTTTGCTGGCCTTGAAATGTATGTCCATGCTGGTGGAGGTGATGGTGAGAGGAGCGAGATGGAGTAGCCACTGTTGAATCTCTCTGGAGAGGGACTGCCTGCCATGTATATGCCCTGGGATGTACATCCCCAGGATGGTCTCCTCATCCTGGGATCAGTCTCCAATGTTCTAATGCACTCCACATTTCCAGTCCCTGCCTGATTGAACAATGCTCAGTGTGTCCCCTGTAGAGCCAGAGCATCTGGGGGATTCTCCATTCTTTTTGATCTATTATCATGGCCTAAGCTGGTGGCTCAGAGGTTAAAGCATCTGCCTCCAATGCGGGAGACCTGGGTTCAATCCCTGGGTCAGGAAGATCCCCTGGAGAAGGAAATGGTAACCCACTCCAGTATTCTTGCCTGGAGAATCCCATGGACAGAGAAGCCTGGTAGGACATTGTCAGAGTTGGACACGACTGAGCGACTTCACTCACTAAGCTCTCTGTATTAGTTTGCTAGGGCTGCTATAATAAAGTACCATGGACTGGGTTGCTTAAGCAACAACGGCTTATCTTCTCACAGTTCTGAAACCTAGATGTCTGAGATCAAGGTGTCAGCAGGGTTGATATCTTCTGAACTCTCTTTCCTTGGCTTATGGGTGTCTATCTTCTCCCCATTTCTTCATGTAGTCTTTCCTCCATAGTTGTGTATCCTAATCTCCTCCTCTCTCAAGGACATCAGTCATACTGGATGAAGGCCCACCCTAATGACCTCGTTTAACCTTTCTCCAAATACAGTCACATTCTGAAGTTCTGGAAATTAGAACTTCAGTGTATGAATTTGGGGGCAATACAGTCATCCCATAACCCCATATATCTTGCTTCTTTGGGCTTCAAAAGCCTACTTGTGAATTGTAAAGGAAAAAGAAAAAGAGAGCCGAGAACATTCGTTGCTTCTTCTTCATCTTCAGCCTTGAACAACTCTAATTTTCCGTGAGGAAATGATTCAGCAGTAGGATTATGTGTAAAGAATAGCAATGGATGGCTATTTTAAAATAGTGTTTCACTGCTTCTACACTTTGCCATGAGTTGTGCTGGGAACTTCCTAAAATTAATCACCTCACTCACATGGGCACTGAGGTGACAGTCTATGCAAGAGGCTGCAGACCCAAGAAGAGTTTGGGTTAGGTGTACAAGGCTAGTGATAGGATTGCAAAGCAGGAAAGTCCATCTCTAAAAACCAAGCTCTCATTGTAAAGGTGACTGTTCTCAGTGTTAGTTGGGCAAGAAAGTTGCAGTGTATGTAGATGCTATTAAAGGCTCATACTGATTATAGCTAATGGATGAAGAGCATTGGGAGAGTAATATGGTGGCCTGCTCTAAAATTAGCGCAGTAGTAATAATTACTGGAGTTCATGGCAGGATCCTCTTCCTGCCATAAGACAGCCAATGAATACACAAGCCTTATGTTTTTGCCATGTGATTCTAAGGCTTTCAATAGGGCAGAGTGGGCAGGAACCTCTCTATTGTACTGATTGGGGCAGAGCTCGGGCCTCTCAGCTCTCTAGGTTTTAGCCCACTCTTGGAAGAGGATTACATCACTTACTACCTGCAATATCCCTTGTCACTTTTTTACACTTCTTACAAAACACCACCAAGGAGTGACAGAAGCAGTAGGCATATAAGCTACTGGGTTAGGAAGGAATTTCAGTGGATGTTTTTCTACATTTTTAAGAAATGTTTTCCTCTGCAGAAAGGAAAATGACCAATCATATAATTTTGATTGTGATGATCATAATGACAAAGAAACAGTATAAATTATTACCATGTGTTATGTTTTGGGCTATGCACATAATACTATTAATGAGTAAAAAAGTGATCTTTACAGACTGAAATGGAATAAATCACAAAATTAATTAAATCTATTTGTCATTATTCCTGGCAGATTTTATTTTTAGCGTTTTTATAACAAAATCAATGTATAAGTTTATTCATAGCAAAGTAACTTATTTATGTGAACTCCGAGTCACATAAATTACTTTTTCTTTTAGGACCAATGTAGAATATATCTGATACCACTTATTAATAATTAAATTTTAACCAAGAGATTGAAAAATACAAAGTAATGCAGTGATTTATTTGCTAGACCAGAGGTTACAGGGAGAGGAGCATAAAATTAGAGTGAAGAAGCTCATGCAGGGTGAGATAGGGAACATGTGGGAATAATAAGAGCCTGTGCATTCTGAACTAAGGGTTCAAGATTCTGAGACTGCTAGGGAGAGGTTGAAGGTTTGGGTTTATTTACATAATAATAGAAGAGGAGGGCGTGTGTAAACAAAGAGTACTATGGAGGCATAGATGTGTTCCTCATCTCCAACAAAGGTGAATTAAAGATGCGTCTTAGTTACAGGTTTTAAAGAAATTTTCTAACTTAAAGTTGCCAAATCCAGATAAAGGTCAATAAAGGAAAATCATCCATTAACTCATTAAACCAACATTTGTTGAGTGTCTTCTGTATAAGCCAGTGTGTGGGCACTGGGCTTGCATCAATAAGTAAGACAGAGATTTCTCATTGGCCTTATTTATCTTATAGTCTTGTAGAGATTATCCAGTCTTTCTGGATATCCTAATAAATAGAACAGAAGTCTTCAATTAGATCATTTTGAATTCTGAGAGCTCACCTGGTTAAATACAGAAGGGAACTTGCTGTATTCTCCCAGGTTTGCTGCTATTTTTGAAGTATAGAAGAAGCTTTTTTTTCAATCTCACAAGGGACTAAGAGAAACATTTCCATTCAAACCGCCTCAAAATTTCAGGAAGTTTTTAACAAGAGCTCACTTGGAGCCCAGAACTTCGGAGTTAGGATACGTGTCTGCTTTCTGTGGTAGTTAGACAGAGCATCTGTTTCTTATGTACCTGGGAGCCAATGGGCTGCAGAAGAGGGGTAGAGGACTGTGAAAGGGAAGAGAAGAAGAGGTGCCAAGGTCAAGAGATACGCGATCAGTGAGAGGGAGGCTCTAGGCAGGGCAGTTTGCAGACGAGTACAGTAAGTTCCCTGCATGCAGACAAGTTCCATCCTGAGGTCACCCTCCTAAGTCCAATGTGTTTTTAAGTCCAACAGAGTTAGCCTAGGTAGCCAACTAACACCATTGGCTATATATTAATAGGACTGTACTGTAATAATTTTATGATATTTTTCACACAAATAATACATAACAAACACAGAAATAATACATTTTTAATCTTATAGTACGATACCTTGAAAAGTACAGTAGTGCAGTACAACAGCTGGCATACAGGGGTTGGCATCCAGTGAAGAGGATGGAAGTGTTACTAATTGGGGGGCGGGGGTGGGGGATGGCAGACCTGAAGGAGCAACAGCAATAGGTGGAAGACAATAGAGGGCAAGCTGCAGTTTCACGCAGGCCTGATGTTGATGGCACAGGTTCTGGTTCCTTGTTGGAACCAGATGTACGTTCACATCTTTGAAAGTTCCGGAATTGAAGGTTCATAGGTAGGGGACTTATATGTTCTTAGACTGCCTGTGATGTTTCCTCCTTAGCAAGATGGTGATGCTCATTTTGAGAGACTTTCCAAATTTCCTATTTCAAGGAGGTGTCTTTTAGGAGGTAAATTGCTCATCTGCTGTCTCTCCCATCCCAATACTTGGGAGGCAGCAGGGTCTATCGCTACAAGAACTCTAATGTCTACTGCTGGGTCTTCCTAATACTCACTTGCAGACAGAGTCCAATGCAGGTCCTACCAGAAAGGCTTCTTGCTTGAGGAGAATGAGTCTGCTCTTCTCTGTGCCCTTTTCAGTTAAATGAGCTCCTCATTGTTTCTTGCGATCAAGCCTTTATTTGTAATAGGGTCCTGGTCCTAAAAGTTCCCTAGTATCTCTGTTGCTTGGATCCTAGATTGCTCCTGGGACTCCTTTGTCCTTTCTCTTTAGAATGCCTTCCCATGAGGTCACTGCTTTCTTCCATCAGGTCCTCCTAATGCTCAGTGCCTCTTGGCTATGGGTTTGCTACCTACTGGAATAGCCCCCTGATTTCCTACTCAGTCTCACTGATATGTAATGCTGCCTGCACTTCTGTTGTTTTTGGTAAAAAGGGATTTGGGAAATAATTAATAGTCCTTAACTCGTCAGAAGCGTCTCTCTCTTATGAAAGTATATGAAAGTGTTAGTCACTCAGTCATTTTCTAAATCTTTGTGACCCCAAGGACTATAGCCCACCAGGCTTCTCTGTCCATGGACTTCTCCAGGCAAGAATACTGGAGTGGGTTGCCATTCCTTTCTCCAGGGGATCTTCCTGACCAGGGATTGAACCCAGGTCTCTGCATTGCAGGCAGATTCTTTACTGTCTGAGCCACCAAGGATACTCTGTAAAGATGCTAATTCTGGGTTCAGTGGAGTTCTGAAAATGTTAGATATGATTAATGTTTACTGTGTGTACAAACCACACATTTTGGTTTTGTTTTTATTGAATTTGTTTTGGTTGAATATATTTATGTCTGAGAACCACATAAGATCATGGGAGAAAGGAATGCTGGCTGAAAATGTTGAGCATGAATTAAATGACGAAGTATCTTTAATAGTTAAAATTACCTGTGAAGGTGCAAAACCGAGAGCATGAATACAGTTGGGCACTTAGCTTGATAAAGATCTTCTGATGCTCACCCTGATCACTGGAACCACAGACCAATATGTGGCTCTTAGAAGAGTGAATAGGTATTTTGAGAAAACCTCTTTAGGATGGAGTAACTTCATGGTCTGCTCTCTCAGAATTCTGTGAGGAGCAAGTCTTCCAGTCTGTCTGCTTGGACCCCAGGAGCTCTGCGGTACAAGGACTTGTCCAGCCACCCTCGGGGATCTCTAGCCTTTCACAGTCCTAAAATCTAAGCTTTATTTTGTGCTCTGGTAATTAGAGGTGCAAGAAAGAAGGCAAAGGCTTCAGCTTTTTCTTCTGGGTTCTCCTAAATAGTCCTAGGGCTAGACCCTTTTTTTTTGGGAGGGGGAAGGAGAAAGGAACTTTAATTAGAGTTTTTAAATGCAAATCTGACTCACTTAGCTTACTGCCAGAATGCCTGAGCACTTGAGTGTCCGCTCCCAAAACTGTCCCATAGCCTCCTGATGGCTGTTTCTCTGCTTGTATTTTGGAGTGTCATTTTTTTTTATCAGACAAGTTACTATATTTTATTTTCTGATTCATTCTACTTAAAAATGAAAAACTTCATTAAACAACTATGTTAGGTTAATAGTTAAATCAATACAGTTCCTGATTTTAAGGAGGGAAACTAATGGATAAACCAGAAAGTGGCATGAAGTGATAGGTCATGGTAGAAAGTACGTACAGGTGAAGGAATGAAGGTGAAAGGAAGAAGGGTCAGATACCGAATTTGAAATTACTCTTGGGTGAGTTTTAAAAATACCTTAAGTCAACCCGTTGGAGATGGACAGGAAGGCCTGGCGTGCTGTGATTCATGGGTCGCAAAGAGTCAGACACGACTGAGTGACTGAACTGAACTGAAGTCAACCCCAGTGACTGCTAAGCCCTGGCTCTAAGACTTGGGCTTGGCTAAGCCAGGCTTGCTTCCCATAACGAAGTCCATTGGCCTCTCAGATTAATTATTCCTGTCCACAAAATAGCAAAGAAACATCAGGCCAAAGCATTTGATTATCTTCTGCTTGAGGCTTTAATTAATCAGGTTTTCGCTGATTTATCATAATCTCAAGCAAGTGCCAGAAAAACATCACGGTGGAATGGAAAGGCACCTTTATTTGCTCAGAAATCACGGAAGATCGAAAGCTCTAAAGAAGCAGCTTAGAACTGGGCTTTGCCATGTACCTGGGCTTCATCAGTCTGAGAATGAGGATGTTTCACTGCTATTTAAAAGCAAAAACAAAAACCTCACCTGCTACTTGCATTTTAAGAAACTGGCATTCAGCCTGTTTTGGGGAATTGACATATGGCTTCATTTTCCTGAATTTCTGTGGCTGTGCTTCTAGGGATTATCTAGAGATACAGACAGTCACGGTGGTTCTACTACAATAGTTTTTCAAGTATTGGCTACCAATATTATAGGATATATGATGTTATTGATTATGGGAAAGAAAGTCCTTTTGCCTCTAGATGGAAGTGGGTTGTATTTTAACATCTAATGCATTTATTTGGTCTCACCATTTTCCCTAAGTTTGGCAAAACTTTGAGAAAGATCAAACTAAGGTTGTCACAAATGGACAAATTTCTGTCAGTGACCCAACAATAAAAAGTTTTAGGTCAAGAACAAACTCATCTTGAAAATTTTTGTCCATCTTCTTCAACAGCTAGCTTTCTTAAGGAGAGCTATAGTTGTTCAATTTTAAGAGTGGCTTGGTAGAAAAATTTATTACAATTATTTAAATGCTATCATCTCATTTTATACTCATGTGAACTATATGGTGTAGGTTGTATTATCTCTGTTTAGTGAATGATGAATTCAGAGCAGATGAAATCAGGTGGCTTGTACAGTTTCAGACAGGTGGTGTGGGGCAAAACTGGGACTCAACTTCACCAGATCCACATGGTTTCCATTAAACCACTCTGCAGTTATGCAACCAATATTGTAGGCTCCTTGAAAACTAGTGATCATTTGTAGCATTTTTTCCCCTCATTGTACCAGATATCACTCTGGGAGTAGATGGCTTGATTTCCTCAGTTTATGGCGCTATTCTCTAGAGGTGTGTAGGTAACTATACCAAATAAATATGGATATATGGCTATATACTATAGCCAAAATATGGAACTATAAAATCCCATTGACTGGAGAAATGAGCATAGAGAATAGACTTATTATGGACATGGGCAGAGGGGAGGAGAGGGTGAGATGTATGGAGAGAGTAACATGGAAACTTACATTACCATATGTAAAATAGATAGCCAATGAGGATTTGCTATATGGCTCAGGAAACTCAAACGGGGCTCTGTATCAATCTAGAGAGGTGGGGTGGGGTGGGAGATGTGAGGGAGGTTCAAAAGGGAGGGGATATATGTATACCTATGGCTGATTCATGTTGAAGTTTGACAGAAACAATAAAATTCTGTAAAGCAATTATCTTTCAATAAAGAAAAAATTTTTTTTAAATCCCATTGACTAACATCTTACAGAGTACTTTTAAGGACTGTGAATTAAGGATTAGATTTTACCCTACTTGCAAACTATGAAGTAAGCCTGCCACAATTTCATAGAGGCTGGTGGAAGACCCAGATTTCTCAAAGTAATAGCAGTAGCCATCAACATTTTTCATATTGTTTCTCCAAGTTCTGCTTCCTATCTGGTGATACCAAGAGGGCCAGATAACACCTCTGCATGCAATGAGTTGTATTATAGGAAGGAACTATAATGGGATAGTAAGCATGCTTCTGGGCTTCCCTGGTGGCTCAGCTGGTGAAGAATCCACCTGCAATGCAGGAGACCCTGGTTTGATTCCTGGGTCAGGAAGTTCCCCTGAACAAGGGATAAGCTACCCACTTCAGTATTCTTGGGCTTCTCTAGTGGCTCAGATGGTAAAGAATCCACCAGCAATGCAGGAGACCTAGGTTCCATCCCTGGGTTGGGAAGATCCCCTGAAGGAGGGAATGGCTACCCACTCCAGCATTCTTGCCTGGAGAATCCCCTTGGACAGAGAAGCCTGTGGGCCACAGTCCATGGGGTCACAAAGAGTCGGACATGACTGAACAATGAAGCATAGCACAGACAGCAAGCATGTTTCTACTCCAAAGTAAGACTGTATTTTATTAATATCTTCTCAAACTATTCACTATACAAACAGTTTAGAAAAGAGTGTTATGGGAAGCAAGCCTGGCTTGGCCAGGCTCAGTTCTTAGAGCCAGGACTTAGTGTGCACTGAGGTTGACTAGAATGTTTTCAAAACTCAGCCCAAAATAATTTCAGCTCTGGCATCTAGAACAAAGGGTAGGTAAGCACCTTGCAAGAAGGTAGATAAAAGAGAGGACCATGGAGAATTATCTCCCAGGACATATTCAACTCCTTTACTTGTGTTCGGCATACAGTTTCAGCGTCTGGGGAGGGCAATTTCCCCACACCATCCAACAATCAATTCTCTGACATCAGTGAGGTGTCCTTCAGTTCAACTCAATTCTAAGGCTATATACCTGGAGATAGCATCGGATTCCACACACCCCACAGTCCTGCAGGACTGCTCCCCTTTCACATGCCAATCTCAAGCCCAGGTTCCTCTGCCTGGCTATAAATCAGAGGTTCCTATGACTCCCTCTTTGGGTTTGATTAACTTGGTGGCTTACAGAACTTGGGAAACCCATGTACTCACTAGATTACCAGCTTATTATAAGGGATATTAGAGGATGTGAATCAACAGCCAGGAGAAGAGATGCGTAGGGGAAGGCATGGGGAAAGGGCTCCATGCTTCCTCACTTCGTCTCCTTCTCCAGGCACACCACTCTCTAATTATGTGGTTGGTTCTCCTGGCAATCAGTGTCCACTATCAGCTTCTTATTCTTTAGGTCTCAGTTTAAACCTTCCTCAAGGAGACTAATCCTACCCCCACGCCTTGAATGGTCTGAAGTTCTACCTTCTGTGAAAGCTAACGCTTTATCCTGCCACACTTTCATAGATGCTGGCAGAAGACACAAAACTTGTGGGTCAGAGACGGTCTTTATTATTACCAGAACAGGTTCATTTGCCAGACATGCAACACGCCAGATGCTGAAAGGCTGAGGCTTACAACAGAGAAGAAACTTACTTGCAAGGTAGCCAAGTGAGGAGTCAGGAGAACAAATCTCAGATCTGCCTCCCAGAAGACGGGGTTTAGGGATGTTTAAGGGTTAGAGGGGCAGGGTGATCTGAGGCATGGGGAAAAATGACTGGGGATAAGAAAAGTGAGGTCACGGCTGGTCTGCACAAGAGTGCTCAGCTTTCGTGCCTCTTACAGGCTGCATGTTCAGAGAATGACTTCATTAGCTGCTCTAAGGGTGGAGTTTTGGGCCCTATGTTGTCAAAAAGTCATCCATCGAGCATTCACTCAGGCCCACTCAGATGGTCCGTGGTCTCAACTGGTCCCAACGGGCAAGATCTAGCTCCAAGTTCCAGAAAGACAAGCAATCATTACTCCAGTGACCCATATGTCAGAGGTGTTTTCTATAAGGAAGCTCTTGGGAGTTTAGTTTAAAATCCGCTAGAAGCCAGCAATCAAAAGCCAGTGAGGCAGTTAGGTTTGGCAGGCTTAATCAGATTTGCCCTCACTTTCATTTCTTTTAGTTCTTTTCTTTTTTTGGCTGCACCGAATCTTCAGTGTTGCGTGCGGACTTTCTCTAGTTGAGGCGAGCAGAGTCTCAAGTTGCAATTTGTGGGCTTCTCATTGCGGGGGCTTCTCCTGCTGCAGGCTCTGGGGCGTGCAGGCGCAGCCGTCGGGGTGCACAGGCTCTGGAGCACAGGCTCAGTAGTTGTGGTGCGTGGGCTTAGTTGCCCTGTGGCATGCGGAATCTTCCTGAACCAGGGATCGAACCTGTGTCCCCTGCGTTGGCAGGTGGACTCTTAGCCCCTGGTCCACTAGGGAAGTCCCTCCGCTTCCTTATTACTCACAGCATAGGAGGCAGCACAGGTGTCCTTTTGCCTCAGTCCCTCTTGTCCCCGAAGTCTCAGGGGGATGGTGCCGAGTAGAGCACGTCAGCACTGTACACACAGTGGGTTTGCCGCGCAGCTGCGGAAACTCATGCTGAAGAACCTTGATCTTCTAAAGGGGACTTTCCGCAAACCTGCCCATCCTTTGTCATGGAGGGTGCAAGAGCAAACCTTCCCTGTGCTTCAGAGGGAGACACTATCTCTATCTTTTGAGGCTGCTTCTTATATAAACATCCATGAAAAGAAAGAAGGGAACAAAAGCTGACATAAGATATACATGAATGTGAGAGACCCAAGGAGAATGGTCTCCCAATACCCCTTCACGACCTCATCTGCATTACGATAAGTTCTCTTGTTATAAATTCTCATAAAACTGTTATTTTCTCTTGGTAACACTTATTCCAATTACATTTAATAAAGTGCTAGTATAACTGCTTGTTTTATTTATGTCTTCTTCACTAGATTCTGAGTTCCAGGTGGGTATAGACTAATTTGAATGCTAAACATATAACCCTTAGCAAAGCCTACACAAGGTGATCCATAGATGCTCATAGAATTTTGTAGAATGATGAATGAACATGGCTGGGGCCTCTCTGCAAGGAGGTCCAACCAGTTCATCCTAAAGGAGATCAGTCCTGAGTGTTCACTGGAAGGACTGATGTTGAAGCTGAAACTCCAGTACTTTGGCCATTGATGCAAAGAGCTGACTCATTTGAGAAGACCCTGATGCTGGGAAAGATTGAAGTCAGGAGGAAAAGGGGATGACAGAAGATGAAACAGTTGGATGGCATCATCAACTCAATGGACATGAGTTTGTGTAAACTCTAGGAGTTGGTGATGGACAGGGAGGCCTGGCATGCTGTAGTCCGTGGGGGTCGCAGAGTCGAACGTGACTGAGCGACTGAACTGAACTGAACTGGGGCCTCTCTAGTGCCTGGACCCTCCTTTGAGAAGTCTTCCCAGATTCTCTAAATATTGGTTTGATGTCCTGTGAGCTTCTGTCCTATCTTATATGTGGTCATATTGCAACGTTCACTGCACCACTGAAATTATTTACATAACTCTGAACTTCTCCACAGCAGAGTCATCATTTCTTCCCCAGTGGCTGGAACAATGCTTTGCACAGAGTAGAAGCTTAATGGGTATGTGCTTTTGTCTACACAGACCTAAATCTCCCTGTTGACAGCCTTATACATTAAACTGCTCTTGCAGGTCATCTCCTAATATCCTGTAAGAAAACAGATAAATGAGTCACAAATATAAAGTTATACCATTTTGATTCAGTGTTTGACCCATACTTAACTCAAAGAGGAAAATATAGGTAGGTAGCTCAGTTGAACAGCAGTGACTATTTTGTCTGGGAATATCAAACCTAAATCAAATAAACATGATCACCAGTTTAAGATATTTTACTTTTCTTATATGTCTGATATTTCTGCTGTTGTCTAGAATATTGAATTGGGACAATTCTCTCTCTCTTTTTTAGAATAATTCTTATTTTATTAAAAGAAAGTGGCAGGATAGCTTAGTTGAAAGTTCATGGACTTTTGAATCAGAAAAAAATAAAACAGGAATTCTGGCTTTGTCATTATGAATTCAGGTAAGTTATACCTTTCTTGATTTCTCAATTCAAAAATAGGAATTGTTATATTTATTTTATTGTGCTAAGAAATGGGTATTACCTCTGTCATTTGCTTTGAAAACACATCTGCGCCCCATCCCTTTTGACATTTGCGAATTCTTTGCAAGTTTTGCCATGTGCCAAAGACCAGCTTTCCCTGTAATGCTGGAGATGGCCTGGATACTCAGGCACAGGTAGGTGACAAAAGGCTTGCCAATCAGAGACACCTTCTCCAGTGGTTGACTCTGTACCTAGTGACACAGCAGAGATGCTCACTTTGTGCCCCTCTCTCTGTCAACAGGGCATTAGCCATGCTTTCCTGGCTTAGTTCTTGACACAGAAGTGACAGTGCCCAACCCCTGATGATGGCTGCACTATTTTCTTCATCACATCACTCCTACGGCATGATTTTGACCATTGTTCCTGGAAACTCAGCCTTGAGCCTGCGTCCCTAGCGCTCCCCGTGGTTCTGGGAACTTTTTTGCTGTTGTTCCGTCGCTCGTCCTGTCCGACTCTTTGCAACCCCATAGACTGCAGCACACCAGCCTTCCCTGCCCTTCACTAACTCCTGGAGTTTTTTGAATACTGGAGTGGGTAGTCATTCCCTTCTCCAGGGGATCTTCCCAACCCAGGGATAGAACCTAGGTTTCCCGCGTTGCAGGCGGATTCTTTACCATCTGAGCCACCAGGGAAGCCCTCTGGGAACTACATGATATCTTTAATCTCATTTGCTACCTACTCAGTCAGAGATAGCTTCTGTCACTTTCATCTAAAAACTTCAAGCCGACACATGGCCCCAGATTTTGAAGGTCCAGTGGGTTCGGCAAGTGAGAGTCAGACCAGTTAGCTCAGGTCCAGGCAGGGTTGAGAGGCTTCTCGACAAGCCCAGAGTCTGGGGCCTTAGATGACTGATGATCTGAGCACTGTACATAATTATTTAGGCCCAGAAAGGTGGAAATGAGGCAGTCGCCGATTCAAGCAAACACGCATGTTCTTTCCTTTGACTTTCTTTTTTAGGGCATTTGGTTTGACTTCGTGCTCAGAATTAACTCAACTTCATGCACTTGCCAAAGAGGCATGTGCCGGGGCGTCAGTGAGTATGAAAAGCCTTTCCTCTAAAAAGCAAGGAGCAGCCAATTTGGGGATGCACCAGGCCCTCAATCAAAAAGGAGGCATTTACAGAAATCCTAAAATTTTATGAAATGTTGGCACCAAATTAAGGCATTATTTTATCATCATGTATTTTTGGTGGAAGTGTTTAGGTTTTCTGATCATAAGCATTAAAACTTTATGTGCAGACTTAGCCTTTAATTTTGCTTTCAAAGACTTTCTAATTTTCCCCAAACCACAAAGAATAAAAAGCTATTTTTAAAAGTCCTATACAACTTGGTTTTAAATAAAAACAAAGAGTAACGTGATTTTAAGAGCTCTGGGCTTGAAGTCGAAAGTTTGTGATTTCTGCCCCTCCAGCTTGCCCACTTTCCACTGTTTGATCCTTCCTCGCTTCTGTTTCCCCATTTGTGGAAGTGGGTCATAAGATTTGTTTCACAGAGCTGTTTTGAGGATAAAATCCTGAGACTGTGTGTGCTAGAGCCCCTGCCTGGAGACTGGACATAGGAAGACGTTGAAGAAGACTGACATTTATACACTATTGTCCCTAAAGTAGGCTTCCCTGGTAACTCAGCTGGTAAAGAATCTGCCTATAATGCAGAAGACCCCGGTTTGATTCCTGGGTCAGGAAGATCCCCTGTAGGAGGGATAGGCTACCCACTCCAGTATTCTTGGGCTTCCCTGATGGCTCAGATGGTAAAGAATCCGCCTGCAGTGTGGGAGACCTGGGTTCAGTCCCTGGGTTGGGAAGATTCCCCAGAGGAGGGCATGGCAACCCACTCCAGTATTCTGGCTTGGAGAATCCCCATGGACAGAGGAGCCTGGTGGGCTGTAGTCCATGAGGTTGCAAAGAATCGGACATGACTAGGCAACTAAACACACACACACGTGTGTAAAATAGCTATTGAGAAGCTGCTGTATAGTGCAGGGAGTTCAGCCTCGTTCTCTGTGACAACCTAGAAGGGTGGGATGGAGGTGGTGGGAGGGAGGTCCATGAGGGAAGGGATATATGCATACAGATAGCAGATATACTTCCTTATACAGAAGAAATAGCATTGTAAAGCAATTATGCTCCAATTAAAAAAAGAGGTTGAATTGATTTTGGTTCTGAAACTATTCTGACATAATTTAAGATAAACTATATGGCGAAGGGGAGAAATGTTAGGTTCTTCTATATTGCAGTTAATGTTTATTTTTGGGAAACTGCTCTCTCATTATTATTATTTTCCCATAGTCTTAAAAATCTGAAAAGTGAAAGTGGCTCAGTCATGTCTGACCCTACATAGTCCATGGAATTCTCCAGGCCAGAATATTGGACTGGGTACCTATTCCCTTCTCCAGGGGATCTTCCCAACCCAGGGAATGAACCCAGGTCTCCTGCATTGCAGGCAGATTCTTTACCAGCTGAGCTACCAGGGAAGGCCTTAAAAATCTGAACCCAAATGATTGGTCCAAATCCTTATTAGAGAGAGGAATTTTTTTTTTTTTTTTAAATATAAGAATGTCAGGATGGGGGCTAAAAGGAGGGAAGATCCAGATTGTGATAAATGAGGACTCCATAAACCTAAGTTTGTTTCTTTGGGGCAGGAGAGAAGGCATCGTGGGAAACTTGGGGCATCCCATAGGAGGATCTATCCTTTATTTCTGTCTGGTTTCCTGCTCCTGAGCTGTAAGCACTACAAATACAGTGCGTATCAGCCCTCCTTTGCCATCTTCCCTCGCCCACACACACAAGAACAATTTGTTACTGTCCTAGGGCTTGCAATTACTGAGTCTAAACCTGCATACACATAAAGGAGTACAGTTCAAGTTGAGCGTCAATGTGAAAGAGCGGATAGCATTTCTAAAAACCTGCCTCCTTTGAGCCTGAAGGATTGAGAGATGTGTGTGTTACACAGAACGTCTTGGAGCAGGGCATTTGTTTGTGCTTTGATGTGTGGCCAGAGCCATTTGCAGGGCTTATCATCATGTGATGTTGGTTTGAAGCCTCTGCCTGACAAGGGCCAGCTCCCAGCTCCTCCACCAGCCCTCTCCCGGGTTGTTAGTATCGGCCCTTGGTGTCTGAGGTCACTTGGTCACAGCAGTGCCTCCATGTATCCTGAAGTCACTCCTTTAACCTGCCATGCTTCTGCTCTGGCTATTTCAGCTTTCCTGACAGTCTTGTCAGAGCAGTTCTGTTGGGCAATGAGGTTCTTCATCTCCAGCCTGGAACTCTGATACAGGCCCATGTTAAAGAACATCAAGGGAAGGCTGGACCCACAGAACCGGCACCAACGTTTAGGTCTATAGTTGTGCCTTGGATGGAAGTGTTACATAAGGGTGTTCATCATTCACTATGCCCAGCCTCGACGAGCCTGTACACCGGCTTGTGGAGGAGATGGCTTCTCTGGGACTCACTCGCACACATCAGGCACTTTCAGAAGGGCTTCTGGTTTTCAGGTCCCTGCGGGTTTGGTTCAGACTTCTAACTATTGGGATGGTCAGATGTGGCCAAAGCAGCTACTTGAAAAACTCATTCAACGAGAAGATGCTCTTTCTCATGGCTATACCATTGACCCCACTTTTTCTACCCCACACTCCACAGACAGCTTGTATTTAACTAATTTTGCTGTTAGTCTCTCTGTCGTGTCTGACTGTTTGTGAGCCGGGGCTGTAGCCTGCTAGGCTCCTCTGTCCATGGGATTCTCCAGGTAAAAATACTGGAGTGGGTTGCCATTTCCCTCTCCAGGGGATCTTACTGACCCAGGGATTGAACCCAGGTCTCCTGCACTGCAGGCAGATTCTTTTTAGTCAAAGCCATCAGGGAAGCATCAATTCTTTAATGGCTATACCATTGACCCAACTTTCTATGCCCCACACCCCCCAAAGTAGCTTGTATTTAATTAGCTTTGCTGAGCCTCAATTTTTCTTGTCTTAGAAATGGGGATAGTATTTTATATCTCATAGAGTTTCTTTGAGGATTAAGTGAAATAATGGTTAGAAATCACTTGACAAATCAGAGGCATTGTGTTTCCTTCTCTTTATGTTTATAACAATTGTCACAACTTGTCATCCTTAGGGATGATTCCACCATCTGTTCTGTGTGTCATGCCAACAAAAATCGTGCTGAAATATATATAGAACAAAAACTCAGCACTTCTGGCCAGTAAAAACCTAATGAGACCTGTTAATTAGCTAGATTATGTTCAACCCTGTGCTTTGGCAGAACAAGATAAATGACAGAAATTAATCCATGACTCTTGTATCAGCTGAAATGAACAAGGAATTTCATGGCATGCACTAAGGGCTTATGTATACAGTGGTCTTAATTACATGTACATTATTGCAGTGGGGTCATCAGTGAATATTGTGCGTATTGACTCTAAATCTGCTTAGATCCTTAGTTACCAAATAAATATTATATTCATTATTAGCCCTCATATTTGAGTAGCCTAGGCTTCCCTTGTGGCTCAGATGGTAAAGAGTCTGCCTGCAATGCAGGAGACCTGGGTTCAATCCCTGGGTCGGGAAGATCCCCTGGAGGAGGCATGGAAACCCATTCCAGTATTCTTGCCTGGAGAATCCCGTGGACAGGGGAGCCTGGTGGGCTACAGTCCATGGGGTTACATAGAGTCGGACATGAGTGAGCAATGAACACACACAGACGATTCTGATGATGGAGATGATTCCAAGTTCTTAAACTTCTGGTATCTCAAAACTTTCCTAAAGAAGTATCCAATCAGGAATGGTAACCAGTGCTTCATTTAGAACATGGAGATCAGTTGCCAGAGGTGGATCCTGACTCTGGTAATTAATTTCAAGACCACAATCGAAAACATCTAGCTTCCAATCAGAGTGTGTGTGTGTTAAGTCACTTCAGTTGTGTCCAACTCTCTGTCACCTTGTGGACTGTAGCCCACTAGGTTCCTCTGTCCTTGGGATTTTCCAGGCAAGAATACTGGAGTGTGGGTGCCATGCTCTCCTCCAGGGGATATTCTCCACCCAGGGACTGAACCCTGGTCTCCTGCACTGGCCAGGCGGGTTCTTTACCACTAGCACCACCTGGGAAGCTCTTCTAATCAGAGTAACTGCTAATTACACTCAAGATCCCGTTAGAAATTTTAACCTCGTTATAACTATATAACCTCGTTATATATATATATAAAATATATATCTTTCTGATTTAAATAAGAATGCTAAATATTTGCTTATACCTTGTAGTAGTTTGGGGTTAAAGTATAAAGAAGAGAAAGGTAATTGATGACAACATTATCTTCACAATCACTTGCATTGATTGCATTACTTCTGACTCAAAAGAGAGTCAGTTTGTTCAGATTATAATCACGTGTTATATTTTTTTTAGATGGCACAATTTCATCAGGGGTGTGTCTGTGGTGCTTTACAATTGGCAGATTCATTAATGAGTGACCAAAGCTCTGCCTCAAGATTTAGCATATTTAGTAGTAATTGGGGTCTCAGTAGAAAACATCCGTTCCTAATATACTATGATTATTCTATTAGGCTGATTCTAGGAGATGATGCTTAATTCTCTATCCTGTCATTTACAGCTGGTTTTCCTAGTAATGGTGATTCACTTATGTCTTATTCTTGATTGTCCGTAGCCAAGTGGCGCTTGTGGTAAAGAACCCACCTGCAATGCAGGTAGGCATAAGAGATGCGGGGCTGATCTTGGGGTCAGGAAAATCCCCTGGAGGAAGGCATGGCAACCCACCCCAGTATTCTTGCCTAAAGAATCCCATGGTCAGAGGAACCTGGCAGACTACAGTCCATAGAGTTAGAAAGAGTCTGACATGACTGAAGCGACTTAGCACAGCACAGCATGCACAGCCAAGTACTGTAATACTAACTTTAGTAAACAGAGTCTACAGGTAACTTGACACCATATTTGGTTAGCTGTCACTTGTGGAGCTGTATTTGTTTTGTGGAATTCTCTCTGCTAGATCTAGGAACAGGGAAAGTTGGCTTGAATATTTGAAAGAATACGATTCTGTTGGCATAGAACTAAGAAACATAATATAAAATCAATGAAGAGTGATTTTGCTGTGTGTTTTACTATTGCATCAGCTGAACAGTTTATTTGTGTTTTTCCGTAACATGTTATGAAAAACCCAAATGAACTTTTTGGCTAACCCAATACTTTACATGTCTCACTTCCATCCTTAGACAGAGATAAGAATGTCTATGTATCAAGCTAAGGAACGAGAAGAAAATGACCAGGACTGTGTGTTTATTGAACAATTTTAACGTTAAACTATGTAGGGTTAACTAGCAATCTACTTCTGCTTCATTGATTACTGTAAAGCCTTGGACTGTGTGGATCACAACAAACTGGAAAATTCTTCAAGATATGAGAATACCAGGCCACCTTACCTGCCTCCTGAGAAATCTGTGTGCAGGTCAGGAAGCAACAGTCAGAACTGGACATGGAACAACAGACTGGTTCCAAATTGGGAAAGGAGTGTGTCAAGGCTGTATATTGTCACCCTGCTTATTTAACTTATATGCAGAGTACATCCTGCGAAGTGCCAGACAAGCTGGAATCAAGATTGCCAAGAGAAATATCAATAACCTCAAATATGCAGATGACATCACCGTTATGGCAGAAAGTGAAGAGGAACTAAAGAGCCTCTTGATGAAAGTGAAAGAGGAGAGTGAAAAAGCTGGCTTAAAACTCAACATTCAAAAGACTAAGATCATAGCATTTGGTCCCATCACTTCATGGCAAATAGATGGGGAAACAATGGAAACAGTGAGAAACTTTATTTTCTTGGGTTCCAAAATCACTACAGTTGGTGACTGCAGCCATGAAATTAAAACATGTTTGCTCCTTGGAAGAAAAGCTATGACAAACCTAGACAACATATTAAAAAGCAAAGACATTACTTTGCCAACAAAGGTCTGTGTAGTCAAAGCTATGGTTTTTTCAGTAGTCATGTATGGATGTAAGAGTTGGACAATAAAGAAAGCTGAGTGCCAAAGAATTGATGCTTTTGAAGTGTGTTGGAGAAGACTCTTGAGAGTCCCTTGGACTTCAAGGAGATCAAACTAGTCTATCCTAAAGGAAATCAGTCCTGAATGTTCATTGGAAGGACTGATGCTGAAGCTGAAACTCCAATATTTTGGCCACCTGATGCAAAGAACTGACTCATTGGAAAAAACCTTGATGCTGGGAAAGATTGAAGGCAGGAGGAGAAGGGGACAACAGAGGATGAGTTGATTGGATGGGATCACCAACTCAATGGACATGAGATGGGAAGGACAGGGAAGCCTGACGTGCTGCAGTCCGTGGTGTCACAAAGAGTCGGACATGACTGAGCAACTGAATAACAACATATATACCTCTTGGTTTCTTAAACCAAATTTTGCCAGCAAGGCACCTTTTCACATAAAAATGCTTCTGCCACTAACCCTCAAATACTGTTTGGCCTTATGATGTCATGGAAATGATTGGAGACAGAGAACATGACTGTATACAGATGCCTGAATTGATACTGACTGGAAACAATCTTGTGACTTGATTCTGCGTTTATATAAAGGCAGGAATTGGAAGTTCCAGACTCATTGCCCTTAGAATTGAGATGGCAATGGCACCCTACTCCAGTACTCTTGCCTGGAAAATCCCATGGACGGAGGAGCCTGGTAGGCTGCAGTCCATGGGGTCGGGAAGAGTCGGACATGACTGAGTGACTTCACTTTCACTTTTCACTTTCATGCATTGGAGAACGAAATGGCAACCCACTCCAGTAGTCTTGCCTGGAGAATCCCAGGGACGGGGGAGCCTGTTGGGCTGCCATCTATGGGGTCGCACAGAGTCGGACACGACTGAAATGACTTAGCAGCTAGTGAATTAGTTTAATCAAATGTTTTGAATCTCTAGCCATTTTCAGCTCTTAAACACCCAGCTAGGGTCTTTTTTCTGTTAGGGTCTCATCCCAAATTAAGGCACAAAAACAGTAACCAGAAACAGTTTCTTCACGACGAAGCCAAATCTGAAAAGTTGCCGTCTTGAAAGGTAGCAAATTCAGTCTTATTTGAGTAGGAAAAAGCAAAAAAGCGCCCATGTCAATTTAACTTTACTCTTGGGAATAACAATACCACAGTTTTGCAAGTGAAGTATTCCTTTGTATGGAATATGTAACAATGGGAATTTTTGAGCAGCTCGGATAAATTGGAAAGAACATGGACATGAGTAATGAAAATGATGAAGGAGCTGGAAGATCTGATTTATGGCAGAAGATGAAAAGAATTTAATATGGATATCTTGGCTAAGTAAAGAATAGATCCTTTGATTAATAACTATGCATTCTTGAAGTGCATGAGCACTATGAAAAAATCAGTAAGTTTGGGGGTGTGGAAAACATGAATAATGGAATCAATTAAGTAAAGGAAAATAGGCTGAATGTAAAATGTAAGATGTCTATTTCTAGATTTTTCAGATGTGCCTCTTGAGGTACTTTCAATGTTAAATATTTTCTAGTAAGATGAATAAGCTCTTAACATTTTCAATTGTGTTTTTTTTTTTTTTTTTTTCTAAAAGAAGCAAAATCTCCCAAGAGTTTTAAAAGGATGCATTTTGTCACAGGGGCATAGTGGTCAGATTCTGGTCTATGATCTTCAGGACAGAGACTTTGTATCTAATGTTATCCATCCTAAAGCTGAAGAACAGGGTTCTGATTTTTCTCTGGGAAGTTTGTCTCAGGCCTCTAAGAGAGGCTGAGGGAAACAGTTGCCAGGCCTTTGACACCCATTGATTCAGGATGACCTGAATGCACGTTGTCACCTAGTAAGAGGAGTCTGAGGCTTGGTTCAGAAGTTGGAAAAGTCTTCAGTTGAAAACTATGAATGAAATACGTCAGCATGGTTATGCTCAGACTTCAGTTGCCAAGACAGGAGTTACAAATGCACCCAAGGATGTGGAGGAGCGAATCTGGAGATGCCAAGCAGGCTGGCACCGTGGTTTAACTAACACATGTTCGTGGATTATCCGTCATTCCAATAAATCTTGGAATCCAGGGCGGCAGCTTCCTGTTTAATCTCAGGCAAATGCCCACCCTCTCTGCATCTCAGTCTGCTCTTTGTGGGCAGCTCCAGGAACTGTTGTGAGGATTGTGTCAAAGATGATATTTACAGAGCTCAGCAAGTGCCTGATTTAGTAAGTGTTCATTGCACGCATGAGTGTGCAGTCGCTCAGTCATGTCTGACCCTCTGCAGCCCCATGGACTGTAGCTTGCCAGGCCCCTCTGTCCATGGCATTTTCCAGGCAAGAATATTGGAGCAGGTTACCATGTCCTTCTCCAGGGGATCTTTCCAACCCAGGGATTGAACCCGAGTCTCCTACATTGGCAGGTGGATTCTAAGTCACCTGGGAAGCCCCTAAGTGTTCAGTAAATCTTAGTAATTATTCTTGTTACTAGCTGGGTTCTCTACTCTGACTATATCCTCCACCACTCTGATCACACCTCTTCTTCCAAAGGTAAGGACCAGTGATGGGCTATTCTTGGGGAGACATGAAACAGAATAATGTCATCATTCCATGAGAAAGTATGGGATATTTCACATATATGTAGATTTCAGGAAAACCTCCATGGTTTAAACTAAAATCTGAATGGTCTGACATGTCTAAATTATAATATTCTAATAGATATTCAATCTTATTCTATTATATTATGAATGATAATCGCTTTGCTTATTTCTCTACTGTTTTCAAATCTTAATTCACTGCTTTTATTTGTATTCTTTCTGTTATTAACTTTTAAATTCTAATTTATATTTTACTAAGATTTTTGTGATTTCTAGTTTCACTGTAAGCCATCCCAAATCTTCCATATAAAAATTAAGGGTATAAACAAATAAATAAAATACACATAGTTGAACTACTTATAAAACAACATTTTATATATATATAGTTTAGGAATATATGCTCATGTTCTTAAAGAATGGAGAAATTCATGTCAACAAAGAATAGCAATCTAATGATGCTGATTCACCCTGGGGGAAAGAAAAGGGAGTTTGGGAAGGTGCATCCAGAAAGCTTTGGCTGTCCTGGGAATGTATGGGATGGATCTAGGGAGAACAGTAGGTTCAGGCTTCAGTTGTCGTTCAGTCGCTCAGTCACGTCCGACTCTGCAGCCCCATGGACTGTAGCATGCCAGGCTTCCCTGTCCTTCACCATCTCCCAGAGCTTGCTCAGACTCAGGCTTCAGTACCATGACATAGTTTCCATGTTGAGTGATCCTGGGAAAACTGGCATAAAGACTGTCTACGAAGATCAACTTGATAAATTCAAGGGTGGTGAGAACTCTGAAGCACAGTTGGCTTCTGCATGTGCTGCTTGTGACTCGGGTCTCTGTGCTTCGTGATGCACCTTCTGACAGTGCTTATGTTCCTTGCTGGTTTGAATCTTTTCTGTCCTTATTATTTTATTTTCTGGGAACTCGGTGTACATACAGGGTTCTATTAACAGCACTGACAGCTCAAGTTTTTAATACCAAATGCTTTACAGGCACCATCTAATCCCATCACTTTAATCTTCTCCTAAAAACCTTTGCAATTCTACACTTGAAATTAGAGCAGAATCAACTAAATTGAAAGTCCATCCCCTCCAGGAAGGCTAATCTAACAGTGATGTCAGCTACTGGGTTTTCAGGTACAGGGTTTGGCTGAGCACTTCTGCCTGGGTTAATTGTTGTGACAGCATAACTGTGTTAGGAAGGCTTAGAAAATGAGCAATTTGAAATTAGAGGCAAAACTGGAAAATAAGAATCTTGGGTGCTGCAGATATAGATCAAGAAAAGGGATCAGTAACACACTGTGGGATTGACTTACATGGGCAAGGCATTAAGTTTTGCAAATGGATAAATATCAGAAATCCAAGTCAGATGAGAATGTCACATCAGAAGAGGAAAATGAGGCTTACAGAGCATTAAGTGATGTGCTCATAGCCACATAACTAGTGGTGGGCAGAGCTGGCTTCAAATCTAGATTTGTCTTTCCTCTAGAGCTCCTGTCCTTGACCTTTAGGTCATGAATGTATGTGCAAATTTCATAGCTGTTTTACTCAACTGAGGAAACATGTGTATCTCCTCACGTGTCAGTAAAAATTTTAATTTCTCTCTCGAGCTCCTCTGATTTCTGATGCAAACATTTTAATTTAGACATTACCAGGGAAACCCAGTCGTATTTAATTTTGTTGTCTCTCATTTCAGGTTTGAAGTTATTCTGCTACAGAGCCTGCTTTTCCCTGGAGTTAACACTGTGCTCAGCAGGCTACGTAGACCGTGCGGAGGTGTTTTATTTTCTGACTTGGATGTGTCTCGGTGGCCCGCTGTTGTCCGTTCGACTTTCCAGCTTGTCTCCACCGTAGTATGGTGCCTGTGGCATTTTAATAGTGGGATCCCTACTGGACAGGCCACTTTATAGTCTCCGTGCTAGTGCCCTGCTGTAATTCCTCTGTAATCTACCAGCACTCTGCACTTTGGCCAACTGCTGCTCCCAGCCTGGGGGACCACAACAACCTCTCAATGTGTTCCTGCTGATTCCAGGGTAGAAAGAGTCTCCTCTCCCCAGCCCTCTTCTCCCCTGCACCCCCCCCCCCCATTATAGTTTATTACAATATATTGAGTGTAATCCCCTGTGCTATAGAGTAGGGCTTTATTGGTTACCTATTTTATATATAGTAGTTCATCTGCTAATTCCAAACTCCTAATTTGCCCCTCCCCAACCCTTTTCTCCCCTTTGGTAGCCATGGGTTTGTTTTCTATGTCTGTGAGTCTGTTTCTGTTTTGTAAATAAGTTCATTTCCATCTCTTTTTTTAGATTCCATATATAAGCGATATCCTATGGTATTTGTGTTTCTCTGACTTACTTTACTTGGTATGATAATCTTCAGGTCCATCCATGTAGCATCATGGATCCAGCCCTCTCCTTTATCCTTGATGGTGCCCACACCACCCTGGCACAGCCAATTCCTTTCCAAGGTCCTCCCCAGGAAAACGGAGGGCCAGGTTTCCCCATTTTTTGAATTTAATGACTGCATTGAAAGGTTGAAGGTATGTTTGGCTTCGCAAGGAGGCTGACCTTGAAGAATGGAGGCATTAGGATACCACTTCCTGCCTCTCTCATTAACGGATAACTCTCATGGTTTGTATCTGTTCTAGCCCTCATATCTTTTCCACCTCAGCCTGCAGCATTCTCTCTAGATTGACGTAGGGGTGAGGAAACAGAACCAAGCTGACGATGTCGTTGTTGTTGTTTAGCCGCCCAGTCGTATCCGACTGTTTCGACCCCAGGGACTACAGCACGCCAGGCCGTTAACAATATCGTCTTCCTAATCCTTCAGTCTTACTCATGGATCTGAAATGTTTGAGCTTACTGGTCCGGTTGTTCCTCTTGAAGCTCTTCCTTAGAGCAAAATGGCCTGAGGGCTCCCAGCCTGGTTGGGGAGGTCACATCTATGGGGGGGCGGGTGATGAGATGAAATAGCACTCCAGTTTGTGCTTACAAATCATTTTCCAACTTCAGGGAAATACTTACACCTTGTTGGAGGCATCTGCTGCTGCTGCTAAGTCGCTTCAGTCGTGTCCGACTCTGTGCGACCCCATAGACGGCAGTCCACCAGGCTCCGCCATCCCTGGGATTCTCCAGGCAAGAACACTGGAGTGGGTTGCCATTTCCTTCTCCAATGAAGGAAGGTGAAAAGTGAAAGGGAAGTCGCTCAGTCAGAGGCATCATTTTGGGGGGGATTCCCAAAATTCATACTATTCTGTAAGTTGCTGATGTTGAAAGGTTGCCTAAATACTGAGGACTTCATAAGTTCAGTCAAAGTTACTTAATTTGCTACTCTGCTGTTACTTCAGGAACCTTGACATTTAAGACACATAAAAGGGAATAATTATGTAAGTCATAAAATTAACACATACTGCGGCAGTTCACAAAATACGTAAGCCAAGTCTGTCTTCCTGCAGGTGTTGGGAATTCAAGGGTGAGAAAACTTTGGCATTGACACGGGATGCTGATTATTATGTGGGCTTGTGCAACTTACATTATCAATCATCCTTGTTTGCACAAGAGAAGCCCTGTTACAATAGTCTTTAAGGAATTGCCCAGATTCTTTTGTTCACATCAAAATGGCTTTAATCCTGGACTCTTGGTTCATCTCCATATCCATGCAGAAACCAAATTCTGTCTTGCAAATATTTGTCCTGGCTTCTCCATCCCCATTATTACTGCCTTAGTTCAGACCCTTGTCTGAACTAGTTTATCTCTTGTCTATAATATTATAAGATCCTCCAGACTCTTCCTGCCTCACCCAGTACATACTTTGTGTGTACCCAGGTATTTCTTATTAAATACAGATCTGATCCTCCCTTCCCACTTGGGAAGCTGTGATGCCTGGCTACTGCTTATAGAATAAAGCACCATCCCTTGGAGCAAAGTGTATAAGGCGCTTTTCTATCTGCATCTCAATCATGTCAGCATGTATGCATGCGTTCACTGACTTGTTCAATAGATTTTTATTGAATGCGTCATGGAAATATATACAAAGATTAATGGGCACAGTTTCTGCCCAGGTAAGAGTGGGGTTCTGGGTAAGGAGTAGACAGAAAGGAGAAAAATAAGGAGAGAAACCACTACACTGGCTGTAATAGGAAGATGCAGAAGACAGAGTGGAGTGCGTGTGTGTGTGTGTGCTCAATTACGTCTGACCCTTTGTGACTCTATGAGAGATACAGAGGAAGTGTTCACTAAATCTGTTGGGGAAAGTTAGAGAAGACATTATCTTCTAGTACTTAGACTTTCCTTCTCTAAGGCACCTTTAATTCAGCTGTTCCACCATCATCCTTCAATTCTGTGAAATTAAGAGTTTCATGATAAGAAGATTCTTTTTCCTTATCTTTGTTGTCCCAGAGTTGCCTAACAGAGTACTTGGAACTTTGTGGCCTCCAGTAACCACAGTTGAATTAGGATATCATACTGAATTTTGTCTGAAATATGCTGAGGTTTGGAACTGTGTTTGCTCCTGAGGGATGTTCATTTTAATGACAATTATTTATGAAAAATAATCTATTTTTTCTCCTAAATATACCCGTAGATGTTTGCCTTACTATCTGTTCTCTTTTCATATACTTGTTCGCATTTAATTCTTAAAGTTAGTACTTAGCATTTTTAAGAGATGGGATTCCAATAGTCATAGGGAAAAAAAAAGCTTCCTAATTATAAGGACAAACTTAACATAATAGAGAAAATACTGCAATAAAAGCACTGAGTAGCTGAGTACTGAGACTAATCATGGAAAGCTTCATGAAGAAGGTTAGCATCTAGCCTGATTTAAAAAGGAGGGGTCAGGTGAAAAGAAGCAATGAGAAACATTTCAGAGAAAGTGGTCTATATGCAAAGGTGAGAAGTATGTATAGGGCATGAAATATGGGTGGTTAGACTATAGGGAGGGGAACATTTAAGATTAAAAAAGAAAGCGCTTGGTATGCTTGTTTTTTTTTTTTTTAAAGATTGTATCTTGTGCTTATAAGGTGCTTAATCCAAAATTTATTGATTTCCTGGATTAATAGCAGAATGATTAAAAAAATTAAGAAAATTGAAACCCAGATCGAATCTCCTGGAGAGTACATGAATTTAATTTTAAGTATATAACACTTCTTTTTAAAATCAAAGTTTTAGAATATAATACAGTGGATCATTTCTGTCTACCAGGGCTTCCCAGGTGGCTCAATGGTAAAGAATCCACCTGTCAGTGCAGAGATGCAGATTTGATCCCGGGGTTAGAAAGATTCCCTGGGGAAGGAAATGGCGGCCCACTCCAGTATTCTTGCCTGGGAAATCCCATGGCGGAAGAGCCTGGCGGGCTACAGAACCATGGGTCACAAAGAGCCAGACACAATTGAGCATGTATATATACATATATATATATATGGAATAGTAAACGGTTGGGCTCTGATCCCCTAAACAAAGCCAGTATGAAAGAAGGAAGTTGGAAATCAAGAGAGGAGCTGTCCTTGAGAGACTGGAGAGCATCATGGTAATATTAGCCCTCCACCCTCCCTACCCTTGTTTTCTCTAAGTCCAACTTCAGCTTAGGCCTAGCGGGTGAAAGGTCTCCCCACTTGTCTTGCCAGGTTAAGTTATGTTTCTGTTATTCGGAGCAGAAGCTGATCTGGCAAGGTTAGTGACATATCCACCGAATCATAAAAGAGACTTAATTTTATCATGAGAAAGCTCTTACAAGGCCTAACCAATTTCTGCTTCCCACTGTCATCAATGCTCTGATTCAAAATGTGTGTTAAGTTGCTTCAGTTGTGTCCTGCTCTGTGCAACGCTATGGACTGTAGCCTGGCAGTCCTCTATCTATGGGATTCTCAAGGCAAGAATACTGGAGTGGGTTGCCATGCCCTCCTCCAGGAGATCATCTTGACCCAGGGATGGAACCCACATCTCTTGTGTCTCCTGCATTGGCAGACAGGTTCTTTACCACAAGTGCCAAATAATGCCCACCTATTTTTAGGTTAGTCTAGATTAGAACACTACTATCTCAACTTCTGGGAGAGGAGGGTGACTAAGAGTCATCGTCCCCCATCCAGGTCTGAATATCATGATTCCAGCTTTCACAGCATACTAAGAAGGCATTTGAGTGTAGAAAAGACTGTTTTCTGGTAACTCAGAATCTCATAAACGCTTGTTGCTTTAGCTGCATCTGACATTCTACTGGGGGACAAATGGGCCCCTGCAGTGGCCAGATTGTTTTCATGTTTTATCTGTTTTCCTTTGGAAAAGGTTGAACTCTCTACTTTGTTTTGTGATGTCTAAGGGTACTGTGTTTATGTGGTTTTTGGCAAGTTTGTTTGACCCTGGATTCCTCCAAATGTCATTCTCTAAGGCAACAGAATATTCACTGAAGACTCTTAAAAATACAATAGTTTTTTTTTGGGGGGGGGGAGGGGAGTTGTCCTTGATTGATTAAGGTATGATTATTTGTAATAATGAATATACTATTACAGGAACATTTTTGAGCAGAAGCAAAACATTTAAAAATGCAACAATAACAACTGCATCTAAGAAAAACAAGGTGTCTTTTGATGATCCCTTTAAGATTCATATCCCTATTCTCATCTTTGCATCAAATGTTTATTTAGTAGGATCTAATAGAGAACATCTTGCCAAGTCTTGGGGACAGCAAAATGAATACATCTCCCGACTTTTCAGGAATTGCAATCTTGTACAGAAGTCAGGGCATATATTACTATAACCAGAGTATATCTAGGCTCCACAGAAAAATACAGTTCACAGTGATAATAAAAAACAAACCAGCAATATTTCTCCAGCTCATCTACTATATATAGTTTGGTCTGCCATTTCCCACCTCAAATTTTCCCAGCTAATTCAGGAAACCCTGAGGGAGTATCTCACCTGTGCTAACCAGCAGCGGTTTCTTGTCTATGAGGTAGGCTCCAGGAGTTCTTCATCATGCCTTGGTTGGCTAGTTGGTTGTTTAGTTGCTAAGTCATGTCCAAGTCTTGCAACCGCATGGATTGTAGCCTGCCAGGCTCCTCTGTCCATGGGATTTCCCAGGCAAGAATACCAGACTGGATTGCTATTTCCATCTCCAAGGGATCTTCCTGACCCAGGGATTGAACCTGCATCTCCTGCATTGCTCGCAGTCTCCTGAACTGCATGCGGATCCTTAACTGACTGATCCACCACGAAAGCTTTCATCATGCCTTACTGCGCAGGTATCTTGGGCACCTTGAGAGCCTACCATGTTCGCTTTCCTGCCTTTCGCTCTGTTCAAGAGAAGAACATGCTTTCTGTCCCTAGTTGGTTGTATGGTCTACTGCCTGGACTAAAAAGAAGCAGCACTGAGTGTGCTCTGTGCCCGGTGGATCTTAACAAAGCAGCACTTTCATTTAATCACGTTATAAACTCTAACTCCCTGGGATTTTGGCTAAGTTCTGCTAGAGTTATTAGGTAAGATGGTGATGGATGGGCTGAAGGAAAATGGGAACAACATACTTCAGTTCAGTTCAGCCAGTTCAGCTCAGTCACTCAGTCGTGTCCGACTCTTTGCGACCCCATGAATCACAGCACGCCAGGCCTCTCTGTCCATCACCAACTCCCGGAGTTCACTCAGACTCACGTCCATCGAGTCGGTGATGCCATCCAGCCATCTCATCCTCTGTCGTCCCCTTCTCCTCCTGCCCCCAATCCCTCCCAGCATCAGAGTCTTTTCCAGTGAGTCAACTCTTCGGATGAGGTGGCCAAAGTACTGGAGCTTCAGCTTTAGCATCATTCCTTCTAAAGAAATCCCAGGGCTGATCTCCTTCAGAATGGACTGGTTGGATCTCCTTGCAGTCCAAGGGACTCTCAAGAGTCTTCTCCAATACCACAGTTCAAAAGCATCAATTCTTCGGTACTCAGCCTTCTTCACAGTCCAACGCTCACATCCATACATGACTACTGGAAAAACCATAGCCTTGACTAGACAGACCTTAGTTGAGTGGCATTTAAAACTACCCCTCCTTTCCTACATGACCCACTGGTCTTGGATTAATCGTTGCTGACAATAATTTACTTTCATAGAATGCTTCTTTGCTTTTCAGGCACATAGATCTTGTGCTCTCTCAACCTTAATGTTCCTCTACCTATGGATTTATTTGATAAAATATACTGAGTACCTACTATGTGTCAGGTACTCTGTTGGACCTTGGCAATATACTGGTGGATGAAACAGTCCCAGTTTCCGTTATCATGCATCTTAGCAGAAAGAATTACAGCCCTAAATGGTCTGAATATTCAGTAGATAGACAGCTTATGTTTTTTAAAAATTTACTTATTTTTAATCGGAAGATAATTAGTTTGCAATATTGTGTTGGTTTCTGCCATACGTCAACATGAAGCAGCCATCAGTCGCCTCCCTCTTGGCTTCAAACCCCTGCTGCAGAACAAATGAACAGCAGAAGGCTGTTTGTTAAATGCAGAAGAAAGAAGCACCATAGGGTTTCAGAGGAGCAGCTGATTACTGGAAAGGCTGGACTAAACTCTGTGAAAGAGATGAGAGTTGAGACCTTGAGAGAAAGGACTAGACGGATGGAAATGAGCAGGAATAGCATTCTAGGTGGAGAAGGAAATGGCAGCCCACTCCAGTGTTCTTGCCGGGAGAATCCCAGGGACAGGGGAGCCTGATGAGCTGCCGTCTATGGGGTCGCACAGAGTCGGACACGACTGAAGTGACTTAGCAGCAGCAGCAGCAGCATTCTAGAACTGCGTATGGCGGGTCCCAGAAGAGAGAAGCAGTCCAGGTTTGTGTCCATGCATACCAGGAGAAATTCTCAGGTCAGTGTAAAGTCTCGATGACCTTGATTCAAATCACAGTCCAATGGCTTAGCGTGGATGTGAGTGACTTTGGGTTTCTAGAGACTAGATTCTCTGAGTCTCAGTGTTCTAGTCTGTAAAATGATGATATTAAGACCTACTTCCTTGGTGGTCCAGTGGTTAAGGCTTCGTCTTCCTGTGCCAGGGGTGCCAGCTTGACCCCTGGTTGGGAAGCTAAGACCCCACATGCCTCATCGCCAAAAAAGGAAAACAACAGATTCAAATACAAGTTTAACAATGGGCCACATAAAAAATATTTTTCAAAAGGACCTACTTCTTGGATTTTTGTATTGATTATGAGAGCACAAAGTATATAAATATAGGAAAAGTGCTCAAACTGGTAGGGCTTGCTGTTTTGGTTGAGCAGATGATGCTGTAGGGTGCAGGAAGTACTTACTTTTAGATACTTATTTTAGATATTTATTTACTTACTTTTAGATATTTATTTTTGGAGTTTACCTGTTGCTCTTGAGTGGGTGAAAATAACCGAGAAACATTCTCTTGTTTTGTTACCCACAAGGTGAAAGAAAAACCAATAGAAAAATAAATGAAGAACACGGACTATTTTCTTATAATTCTTCCAACTTCTTATCATATGTGTTGAGCAGCTGAATTACTCAAACCAGATTCTGTGTTTGGGAACATGTGCTGGGCCAGTTGGGGGCTGCGAAAGGACAGCCCTTTTTTCCCCATTGCTCTTTACTTGGCAAATGGGGAGCAGAGCTGTGTGTGAGATGATCTAACCACATACATCATTGTTATGCCAGAACATCAAGTTAGGTTATTTGAATTTAAAGGCTATTAACAAACAGGACTCATATGTTTCTACTTCCCATCATAAACACTAGCTTATAGACACTCATCTCTATTTGTTCCCATTGTGTCTTACCCTTTATTTGTGACAAAATCAGCTTCACTGATTTAACTTGCTCAGTCCTACTGTTGGCTTCTAATCTGTTTCCTTTATAATCACTTTAAACTCAAAGTCAATTGTAATACCGTAAAAATGGCAGCTTCAACGTGAAGATGCCGTTTCTCATAGAATAAAGTAGATCTTTAATTTCGACTCCACATAGTCAAGGCTTTGAACAAGTCCTAGTGGAAATCTCACCTGAGTTTCTGTTGTAGCCACACTACAGTAAAATGAGCAGAATCAGAAATAATATGTCTGGCTCTTTTTAGTTCTCAGTGTCTTTTGCTGAAAGAATGCCAGCTTGTACCAGAAAATCTAAAAGAGAAAGACAGAGAATTGTCAGTGGGAGTGAGATATTTCATAGTTGCAATGAAAAACCAACTAAAACGAAAAGGAAAGTGAGAGCATTTGGTAAACATGAAAAAAGAAAAGCAAGAAATAGGAGGAAAAGAATTACTAGATAAGTTAACAGTTTTCAAATAAGACAAATGACAGGGAATTGTTGAAAGAAGAGTGGTATAAGATTACTGGCCAGCAATTCCACACTTGTCCCAATTGAATGAGGTGGAAGACTCAAAGGGGATTATAATTCCAATCCAGTGGGTTTCTTTTACTCTGAATTATTAGCAGACTAGAACAGCTTGTATCATGGTTTAATTGAGCAAGGCATCTCTCAATTTGTAGCCCCAGTCCTTTTTGTTCCTAATATGGTTCCTTAGCCTTTCTTCTGAGATTGAACACCTGAGCACCGTTGTATTCAAGTTAATTGATTGAGTGTATCATTGTAGCTGCCAGTGAGACTCTTGAGGGCATGGAGCCTGTTGTGTCCATCAGTGAGTTTCCTATGCCTGACCCAGGACTGGGCACACATTAGGTGTTCTCTGAAAGTTGTGACATACATGAATAAACTAGTGACCCTTTGGCATGGCCAAACAGGCTTTCAGCCCATTTCTTTGAGTATTCTTTCGACAGATTGCTTATTATTCTACTTCCTCTGAAGCAATGAATTCTCTCTGACATCCAAGAGACATTCAAAAAGAGAAACAGGACTTTGATTCCCAAAAGGGTTTCCCTGCAAACACTAAGTATTTCAAGTGTAATGATGAAAGAACCCAAATCAGTCTGGCACCATCATGACAGTAACTGACAGGCTGACAAGCTGTGCTTTGCCTGAAAAATCTCAGAGGGCTGGGTGTGTTTTTCATACCCTGCCAGTTTTGAGCTTCCACCTGACAGATGTCTGTCGGGTGGCAGCAAGAAAAAACAGCCTCGGGGAGGCCCAGTGGTGTTGCCTGTATGTGCAGCTGGGTGTGAAAAGTGGCCTCACTTTGACTACTACGTGATCTCATCTCTGGACCTGGAACCTAAGATATTTTCATTTCCCCAATTCTGGGAATTAGAGTCACATTCAGAAATAGGAACTTCATTGTCCCTTTATTCTAATCTGTATGTGTGTGCATGCTCAGTCATGTCTGACTCTTTGAAACTCCATGGACTGTAGCCTGCCAGGCTCCTCTGTCCATGGGATTTCCCAGGCAAGAAGACTGGAGCAGGTTGCTGTTTCCTACTCCAGGGGATCTTCCTGATCCCGGGATCAAACCTGCCTCTCCTGTGGCTCCAGCACTGGCAGGCAGATTCTTTACCACTGTGCCCCCTGGGAAGCACGTGAAGTGAACGAAGACAGTTTATTAAAAAGGTGTAGATTTGGAAATCAGATGAATAGTTTTTAGGTAAGTGAAAGTGAGCAAATATCAGTGAGTCTGTGATTCTTAATCCAAAGAAGTGTGTATACTTGTTTCACAGAGTTGCTGAGAATGGAGATAGTGTGCCTGGCGTTTATGTTTGTTTGCTCTCCCTGAAAATCCATATGTTGAAACCGAATCCCCAGGGTGATGGCATGAGGACTCATGGCCTTTGGAAGTGATTAGGTCATGAGGGTGGATCCCTCATGAGTGAGATTAGTGCCCTCTTAGACCTTGAAGTGCTTACTCTCCACTGCCACCCTGTGAGGACAGATCGAAAAAGATGGACTGTTTATGACCCAAGAAGCTGATCCTCACCAGACACCAAATCTGCTGGTGCCCTGAGCTTACTTTCCAGTCTCTAAAATTGTGGCATATAAATGTGAGTCAGTTAAGCCACCCAATCTATGGTATTTTTGTTATAGCAGCCCAAATGGATTAAAAGAGGATCTATTGAGCAGTGGTTCTTAACTGGAACAATTTTGTATTCCCCACTATCTAGGGGCATTTGGCAATGTCTAGTGACATTTTTGTTCGTCACAGCTAGGGAAGTTGCTGCTGGTATCTAGTGGCTAGAGGGGTGCTGCTCAACATTCTGCATGCACCACCACCACACACAACCCCCTCCCTCTAAACGAGGAACTATTCTGCCCCAAGTAATCAGTACTGCTTAGCCTGAGAAATGCTGCTGGAGAGCAGGAATGCTCAAGCCCTGAGCAGAAGCTTGTAGGTTTAGGTCCTAGAAGGCTTGTTGTCTTGTTCTCCTTAAATAAACCCCCACTCAGAAATCATCTGACCCTTTAAACCGTGCTCCTCATTTAAAAAGCATTTGGGCTTTAATCTTTTAACACTAGGTTGAACCAGAATGTTCTGTAACATATTTTAGTGACTCAGGCACGCACTCTTTCAGGTCTGAGACCCATGTCATCCTCCCATAGTCTCACAGAGTCCTGCAAAATATTTCCCCGGGCTGTCTCTCATCTTGGCCACATTCCATGGAGTGATGTGTGGGGTCTGCTGTCTGGCTTCTAACTTGCTGTGATTTCCGAGGCACTGTGTTGGCAGAGTTTGCTCATAACTCAGTTGTCTAGCTGTTATGGGTAACTCCCAAACCCCCAAATTCACATGATAAAGTCCCAACCCCCCAATGCCTCACAATGTGACTGTGTTTGAAGTTAAGGTCTTTAAACAGGTGTTCTAGTCAAAGTTAGGTCATTAGGATAAACCTTAATCTAATATGACTGGTGTCCTTCTAAGAGGAGATGAGGACACAAACAAGTACAAAGACTAGCAGTATCAGGGGCACCTGAGAACTCATTAAAAATGCAGATTCTCAAGCTCTATCTCAAACTTACTGAATCAGGAACTGTAGAGGTGGGACACAGCAATATTATGTTTTTAAGAAGCCCTTCAGGAGATTCTGATTTCAAATTTGAGACTCATATTCAAATTTGAGACTCATATTCAAATTTGAGACTCTAGATATGGCATCTTTGATCCTCTGAGAATTCTTTTTGTCTTCAGCACAATCTTTTGTCTGAAAGGGCACTCTGGTATCTAAATGTTGGAATTCCTCCCCAGAGTGACATACTATTCTTTCATTAAAACACCCTTCAGCTGCTTTACTATGGGGAGATCATCAGTAGGTTCACAGATTTTATGATGGGAAATTCAATGCTCAATCATCCTTCCATCAAAATCAGAGCACTGGCTAGCTCATCCCCTGAAAATTATTTTTCCCTGACCAGGCTTGTAACATATTTATCCCTAGTTGCAACATTAAATGCCCTTGTGTGTTATCACCAGGCTGCAATTTCCAAATGTATGTGCTTGATGAGGAAAGGAGGAGGGGAGGGGATCTTCTCAATAGTTTTAGGCAAATAGTAAAATGAATAGTTTCACGTTGTAAAGCATTTTCCAATGTACAAAACTCTCTTTACCTCCTGAAATGTTTGTGTCCTCGTCTGTACAGCAGGGATAATTCTATTCAGCTAATAGGGATTTTAAAACACGCTCATGAGTTTGGTTCCCCATTTCTCAGAAGAGAAGCTGAGGTTCAGAGAAATCACATGACACAAGCTGTGAGTCCTGCAAAGAGATTTTCTGATGCCACCATTGAAAAGCAAGACAAACCCATTTGCTCCCATGTTGTAATGTTTTAGCACTAAATAGGAACAGTCTGCAAGGAGATCCAACCAGTCCATTCTGAAGGAGATCAGCCCTGGGATTTCTTTGGAAGGAATGATGCTAAAGCTGAAACTCCAGTACTTTGGCCACCTCATCCGAAGAGTTGACTCATTGGAAAGGACTCTGATGCTGGGAGGGATTGGGGGCAGGAGGAGAAGGGGACGACAGAGGATGAGATGGCTGGATGGCATCACTGACTCGATGGACGTGAATCTGAGTGAACTCCGGGAGATGGTGATGGACAGGGAGGGCTGGCGTGTGATTCATGGGGTCGCGAAGAATCGGACACAACTGAGCGACTGAACTGGACTGAGGAATGGTCCAGCCACCAGGACTCTCACTGACATGTGCCTGGGAGTCAAATTATGCTTCTTATGTCTTTGGTTGCTGATCCGTGGCCTCACTATAAATAACTGAAATGTACAGCCCACGGGGGCCGGCTTTCAATTCTCTTCTGTAAATTTACAGAGGGGGAAGACAGAGTTCTTACTCCAGCTAATTACAGCTAAAGTCAATGGGAAAAAAGGAGTTGTGACAAAAGCCAGCCAGCAGTGGCAAGGTACTGTCAGCAGTGGGAGAACTTGGGAAGGCTGGTGATGCATGGCTGTGGAAAGCTCTGAAGATGAAGGTGGCTCTTCCTGTTACTGCTGGACACCTGCTGTAAGGAGCCTGAGGATCCGGGGGAAAAAACGGGCTCTGTCCACAAGTTGGAAAACTTTCTGTGTTAGAATGTTGCACATTGCCTGATGCAAAAACTCTGGGGGGATGCTACAGATGATTGACAATTCCCCCAAAAGAGAATGGTGATAGAGTCTTGTGAAAGACTTGCAAGAAACTGGAAAAACTCTGCTGAAACCTTGATGCTTGAATGAGAAAGCGTATGCATTTGTGTTTACGTGTATGTACATGCCCCCCACCCTCTCTGTTTGTTAGTCACTCAGCTGTGTCCAGCTCTTTGCGACCCCGTGGACTGTAGCCTGCCGAGGCTCCTCTGTCCATGGGATTCTCCAGGCATGAATACTGAAGTGAGCTGCCATTCCCTTCTCCAAGGGCGTATATATGCCTATGTGCAGGCAAGTGCCTGTGCTTGCGTGATTGTGTTTAATGCTTCCTTTTATTATACCTTTTAAAAGCCCCACAGATGTTTGCGGGAGAGGATTCTAAGTAATATGTGGGCATGTCAGGTTGTCTTTGAGAAAACATAAATTTCTGGGAGCCATGGAAATTGCAATGGAATTTTCCTAGGTTCTTAAAAGAAGTGAGTGCCAAAATTTAAGGTATAATTAGAATATGTTAAAGTATATTCTTGGCAACCACCTACTTAATAGGTATTTTATGTCTTTTTTTTCCCTCCCTTTCAAGATGAGAGTTAATTGTTGGCCACTTCTTAGCATGTTGGCATAATTTGGATACGTAACCTTGTTCTGACTTCTGAAAACTGCCACCTTGGCCCTTTTGTTTTTCGTTTTGAATGTATAAGTTATTGTTGCTTTTTGCAGTATGATGATATAACTAAAGCTCCAAATAAGTCACAATAATAATAATACAAGAGTTGATGTTTATTTTCTACTATCCACTGGACATTGTTCTAAGATTTTATATGTAATATCAACTTTAACTCCTACAGTTTAGAGGCAGACTGTACTTGCTTCCCTTTTTTACTGAGTTCATTGTAATGAGGGCAGAAATAATCTTTTTAAAAGTATAAATCAGAGATTGAAAGCTGACAATCAAGGTCTGCATTTTGCCAGTGAACATATTTTGATTGGCCTGCAAAGTGTTTGGAAAAATAGTATTTTCTAACATTTAAAAACTGATTGTTTCTCATAAGAGTTCATATCTCTGTCAGTTCTGAAAAAAGATTGGATATTTAACATTTCAGATATTTGACATTTCCTTCTCACAGGTCAGTGATTGGCTTGGGGTGGGTAATGGTTGCCATTCTAGATGAATAGTTAAGTCTTCAACATTCTGCTACATAGTTATTTTATCTTCTTCTAAAATGTTGAAGTGCCTAGGGCTTGATCCTTAGATCTGTTATTTTTTCTATCTATACTCATCACTCTGTACTTACTCCCTGGGTGATTTCATCTAATCTCATGACTTTTAATATTATTTCAATACAGATTAATGCAAAATTAATATTTTCATTACAAAATACTCTGCTTTTCAGTAAATGTCTATTAGCAGATGAATGGATAAAGAAGATGTGGTTCATATATACAATGAAATATTATTCAGAAGGAGTAATAAGAATAAAGGATTAAATAATGCCATTTGCAACAATGCCATGGATGGACCTGGAGATGATCATACTAAGTGAGAAAGAGAAAGACAAATACCATATGATACCACTTATAGGTAGAATCTTAAAAAATGATACAAATGAATTTATTTACAAAACAAAAATGGATTCACAGACATGGTTACCAAAGGGCAAAGGTGGAGAGGGATAAATTAAGAGTTTGAGATACTATTGCATGCAAAGTAGATCAATGGAGAGGATCTATTGTATAGCACAGTGAACTATATTCAATATCTTATAATGACCTATAATGGAAAAGAATCTGAGAAAGATTATGTATACATATATATATATATATACTTATACATATATGTTTATATCTGAATCACTGTATATACCTGAAAATAATACATTGCAAATCAACTATACTTCAATTTTAAAAAATGCAAGTCAGTTCATGGCTCTACACTGCTTAAAATCCTCCACTGACTGCCCAGTTCACATAAAGAAAAGCCTCAGTTCAGTTCAGTTCAGTCGCAAAGTCATGTCTGATTCTTTGAGACCTCATGGACTGCAGCATGCCAGGCTTCCCTGTCCATCACCTGCTCACAGAGCTTGCTCAAATTCATGTCCATCGAGTAAGTGATGCCATTCAACTATGTCATCCTCTGTTGTCCCCTTCTATTCCTGCCTTCAATCTTTCCCAGCCTCAGGGTCTTTTCAAATGAGTCAGTTCTTTGCAGCAGGTGGCCAAAGTACTGGAGCTTCATATTCAGCATCAGTCCTTCCAATGAATATTCAGGACTGATTTCCTTTAGGATGGACTGGTTGGATCTCCTTGCCGTCCAAGTGACTCTCAAGAGTCTTCTCCAACACCACAGTTCAAAAGCATCAATTCTTTAGCTCTTAGCTTTCTTAATGGTCCAACTCTCACATCCATACATGACTCCTGGAAAAACCATAGCTTTGACTAGACCAACCTTTGTCAGCAAAGTAATGTCTCTGCTTTTTAATACATTGTCTAGTTTTGTCATAACTTTTCTTCCAAGGAGAAAGTGTCTTTTAATTTTATGACTGCAGTCACCATCTGCAGTGATTTTGGAACCCAGAAAAATAAAGTCAGCCACTGTTTCCACTGTTTCCCCATCTATTTCCCATGAAGTGATGGGACCAGATGCCATGATCTTCATTTTCTGAATGTTGAGCTTTAAGCCAACTTTTTCACTCTCCTCTTTCACTTTCATCAAGAGGCACTTTAGTTCTTCACTTTCTGCCATAAGGGTGGTATCATCTGCATATCTGTGGTTATTGATATTTCTCCCGGCAATCTTGATTCCAGCTTGTGCTTCATCCAGTCCAGCATTTCACATAATGTACACTGCATAGAAGTTAAATAAGCAGGGTGACAATATACAGCCTTGACATACTCCCTTCCCGATTTGGATCCAATCTGTTCCATGTCTGGTTCTAACTGTTGCTTCTTGACCTGCATACAGATTTCTCATGAGGCAGGTCAGATGGTCTAGTATTCCCGTCCCTTTAAAAATTTTCCACAGTTTGTTGTGATCCACACAGTCAAAGGCTTTAGTGTAGTCAATGAAACAGAAGTAGATGTTTTTCTGGAGTTCTCTTGCTTTTTTGATGATCCAGCGGATGTTGGCAATTTGGCCTCTAGGTCCTCTGGCTTTCCTAAATTCATCTTGAACATCTGGAAATTCTCAGTTCATGTACTGTTGAAGCCTTGCTTGGAGAATTTTGAGCATTACTTTGCTAGCATGTGAGATGAGTGCAGTTGTGCAGTTGTTTGAACATTCTTTGGCATTGCCTTTCTTTGGGATTGGAATGAAAACTGACCTTTTTCAGCCCCGTGGCGATTACTGAGTTTTCCAAATTTGCTGGCATATTGAGTGGAGCACTTTCACAGCATCATCTTTTATGATTTGAAATAGCTCAGCAGGAATTCCATCACCTCCACTAGCTTTGTTCCTAGTGATGCTTCCTAAGGCCCACTTGACTTCACATTCCAGAGAAAAGCCAAAGCTGTCTTAAAGGTGTAAGACCTGACACAGTCCTTTGCCCTAACCTTGCGCATTGCCTTCTGATCTCATTGACTCCTCACCCTCTCCCCTGTACAAGCCACTTCAGTGGACTCCTTGTTCTTCTTTAAACATGTTAGGTATGCCCCAGACTTGGAGCCTCTTTAATTTCCTGTCTGGAACGCTCTTTTCCTGGATATCTCATTTCCTTACCTCCTTCATATTCTTGCTGAAGTATCACTTTCTTACTGAGGCTTTACCTGACAACCCATCATGTATTTCATTGTGTTGCATTCCTACCTCCTCTCCTGCTTTATTTTGATCCTTTGTGAAAATTATCACCAGCTGAATTGCTATATGTATTTATTTTATTTTATTATCTCTTTCTCTTTGAATTGCAATGTTGCTTTCCAAAGGCCAAAATGTTTTTTTTTTTTTTTTCCATTGCTATGACCCATATGATACAATGGTACCTGATACTAAGTAGGTGCTCAATGAATATCTGCTGAATAAATGAATGAATGAATAAATAACTTGGCTCCAAGTAAAATGTTTTCAAGGTGAATGGAACAGATCCAAAGAAACAGATAAAACAAGTAAGTGGCTAAAAAATACTCAAAATTAGATTAAGAAGGTATATATTTCTTTTTTCAACCTGAAATAACATTTATGTGTACTATTTGAAATGAACATTCTTACAAACCAATAGTGTAAAGGGACACAGAAAAAAATAGAGCTATGTTTAATAATGAATTTTTAAGTGTTGGCTTAAAAATCATTGAAAGTTGGAGTTAATTTTAAATGGACCAGGCTTTAGCTGATACCAAAATTTAAAAGTCACAAGCTTAAAGAGCCTCTTCTGTGAACATTACTTTCACTTTCTTGCACTAACCCAGTGGATTGGATCCCCCAGGAAGAGCAGCATCAACATCCTTGGAACTGGTTAGACATTCAGATTCTCAGACCCCACCCCTATCTGCTGCATCAGAAAACAGCTAACGAATGAGAACACACTGTATAGTACAGGGAACTCAACTTAATGCACTATAGTGACCAGAGCGGGAAGTCAGTCCAAAAGGGAGGGCATATATGTATACGTATAGCTGATTCACTTTGCTGTATAGTAGAAACTAGCACAACATTGTAAAGCATCTATGCTCCAATAAAAATTTATTTAAAAAAGGAAGTCCTGGGGTAGGGTTCAGAAATTTGAATTTTAACAAGTCCTCCAGGTGATTCTGATGCATGCGACAGTTTGAGAACCATGGCTGGCTGTCACCCGCTCTCGCTCTCCAAGGGACACACTGCTTCCCTGCCGCCCTCCCAAATGGAAACTGTATTCCAGTTGCTTTCTTTGGACCACTGTCTTGACGTGAGCTAGTGGTGTAGTTGTTAGACCTCCTTGCCTCTCAGGCCGTTTTCACTCCCTCCTCTGACAATGGAAACACGTACACACACACACACACACACACACACACACAGAGGTTATCAGACCAGACTTCTTACCCATTGCACCTTCTCATTTGATATCATCCTTGTCTTCTGCCTCATGCACAAACAAGGTACGCTTTTCCCATTTCTAAAACAAAACAGGGCTTCCCTGATGGCTCAGTAGTAAAGAATCTGCCTGCTAATGCAGGAGACGCGGGGTCGATCCTTGATTGGAGAACCCACATGTCCCGGAGCAACTAAGCCTGTGTGCCCACAATACTGAACCTGTGCTGGAGAGTCTGCGAGCCACAACTCCCGAAGGCCACGTGCTCCAGAGACTGCTCTGCAACAAGAGAGCCACCACAACGGGAAGCTCACGCACTGCAGCTGGAGAGTGGCCCCCTCCTGCCACAACTAGAGAAAAGTCTATGCAGCAACGAAGACCCAGAATAGCCCCAAAATAAAATGATAAAAAATGAAACAAAAACTTGAAAATTCTCTCAAGAACTTCTTTTCCCCTAAGTCATTCTCCCATTTCTCAACTTATTTTTATAGCAGAACTTAAAATGAATTCTCTAAAATTTCTACTTTTTCTTTTGAATCCACTAAATCAGGCTTTTTACTGACACTGCTTTACTAAAACTGCTTTTATCAAGGTCATCTCACTTTGCTACATCCAATGAGCAGTGTTTAGTTCTTCTCATATAGTTCGTCTTCTCTGAGTACCGACCACTTCCCTATTCTATCTATGCCCATTCTACATCTAATACCATAGCTTTAAATACCAATAAAGAATCTGTCTGCAATGCCAGAGACCCAGGTTTGATCCCTGGGTCAGAAAGATCCTCTGGAAAAGGATATGGCTACTCACTCCAGTATTCTTGCCTGGAGAATCCCACGGACAGAGGAGCCTGCAGGCTACAGTCCATGAGATAGCAAAGAGTCAGACATGACTGAGCGACTAACCCTTTCACATTCATATATTGATGACTCCCAACTTTGTATCTCTAGATCCAAATGGTACCCTAGTTCTAGAGCTCAAACCTATATCCAAATGTCTGCTTCTCGTATCCATTTTGGTGATTAACAGGCATTTTGAAATTAATGTATCCAAAACCAATCGCCTGTATGTTCCCTCCCAGACCTACTTCTTTACATTGTTATCTCAGTTGATTATAACTCCATTCTTCCAGTTCCTTAGACCAAAAACACTGATAACCTTTACACTTTTTTCTCGTTCATGTCACATGCAAAGCAACAGCAAACATGGTTGGCTCCATTTTCAAAATACATCCAGAATCTGACTGCTTAGATTCTTCTTCCAGAGCTCTTACACTGGCCCAAGCCACAATCATATCACGCCTGGATTGTGTGGTAAGCTCCTAAATGGTCTGACTTCTCTTGTTCCTGGTGAGTCCATCTCAGCGCAGCACTGGCCAGATCCTGCTAAGCCTAAGTCAGATCTCCACTCCTCTGCCCAGATCCTTTCAGTGATTGCCTCACCAGGCCAGAGTGCAAAGCAGAGCACTTATGATTGAAGACGTCTGCTGTGATCAGTCCACCATTAAGTTTTTGATCTGAATTCCTGCTCACTCTCTCCTAGGCTCCCTGACCTTCTTGCTATTTTCGTTCTTCCTTCTTTTCTGAAAAGTTTTGTCTGTTTGGACACACCATGCAGCACGTGGGATCTTAGTTTCCTGACCAGGGATTGAACCCGTGCCCCCTGCAGCGGAAGTGTGGAGTCTTAGCCACTGGACCCCAGGGAATTCCCATCTTTGCTGTTTTCTTAAACACTTACCAGGCGCAGTCCCACTTCAGGGTCTCTGCCCTGCAGTAACTGCTGCCTTTGCCTGGACTATTTCCTTGCAGTTTTCTGCATTCCTCTCTCTCACATCCCCCAAGGTCACAATTCCAATGTTCCTTGTCTAATGTTTTAATTCTCTCTGATAGCTTCTCTCTCCCTTCCATTTATTTATAACACAAACTTTATGACTTAGCACCATATGGCAGATGGTGTATTTTATTCATCTGTGTTGTTCATTGTCTCTCTTCCATACTAGACTATAACTTTGTGAAAGTAGAAATTTGTGTCTCTTTTGCTCTTCCCCAGCACCTAGAGCAGTGCCTGGCATGTCCTAGACACTGAATATCTCTTTACTGAGAAATTAGTGAACTAAAACGTAAGCTCATAATTTCAAAAAGAGCATCTGTACTCATCCACAGGCCAAAGGGATAATATAAAACTCTTGCATTTTTAATGGAAAAAAATTTATAAATATTCTTGTGATGACTTTGTTAAGGCCTATCCCTCCTCCCACTTGATTCTGAGTAGCATGAAGACTGGAACTGAGTCTCATTTGCTCACAGTTGTCCAGGAGCAACTGTGACAACTGAGGCTTGTTCTTTGGACATTAAGTGTAATTGGAGGAGGGCACACCAAGTAATCAAGATACATAATATTTTGATACAATATTTTTAAAATGTCAAAGTGTAAAAATCTGATGAATAGCATATCAAAATAGGATTAGTATTCCTGACTGTCTTTAGCTTCAGTCTCAAATTTGGCTTCACTTGGTGCTAATTTTACCTTTTTTTAACCTATATTTATATATATTGACTTGATTGATTGATCCGAGCATGGCACATAGTAAGTGTTGGTTGCTTTAGTTATTAATGCCAAAGCATAAAGGAAGGTCTCTAAGAGATAGGTTTCTCATACTCTGTACCTTTGCTGGCCTTCATTTCTTTGTTCATGCAGCAAATGGTTATCAGGTGGCAAAAGGTTATGAATGTGTGTGTGCATATGTGTATAATAATTTATTAATTTAAACATTCCCCACACACTATAAACAGTTATTTCTGCTATCACCCCCATTTTACAGATGTGGAAATTGAGGTACAGAGAGATGAAATGACTTGGGTGCGTTCATAGTAAGTGGCAGCTCTAGGCTTGATAGTGGCAGATCTTCTGTGGATAGGAAGTCTGGTAGTCTGTGCGGCACCAGGATACATTCCCGGAAAAGGGAATCTGAGCAAATTCTTTTTACTCTTATAGAGCAAGTTCACACAGACACCAAAATAAATCATGAAAACCTAGGAAAAAACATATGTCATGATCTAAACACTAGGCTAGGGAAACTAATGTGGAATTATTTTATGAAGCCTGTGAAACATATGGAACACGTTACAAAGCAGGGTCATTAGTTTCTTTGTTTTTTTTTTTTTTTGTTGTTGTTGTTGTTGTTTTTGTTTTAAAGTACAATTGGCTTCAGGAACCAGGGTGTAGTATAGAAGAAAGAAGAATGAAGGAAGGAGGTAAATTATCCTACCCTCTACAGTAACAGAGACAGGTTGCTCTGATAGTTTCCTTATCATTATATACCTTTTAAAATGCTTTCTCCTTGTGAGAAATAATTCATGGTGCCCTTATGCGAATGCAGGCAATCCACTAAGCTCTAAATGGTTTTGTATATAACAGGTAGGATCCTGTTATATACAACAGGTAGGGATTACGTGCTAGAGATTATTTGTAAGTCACTCATAGCGAATACCATTGGTGTTAGCTATACTAATTTGGAATAGTGCTTCAAGGCTATTGTTGACGTTTATCACCAGAAAGATAGCTTACCATTTAAAATGTATAAGCAAGCTTTCAGGAAATAACATTAACACATTTAAGTGAATATCATCTCTACGCCATTACTAAAAGCACCATCTCCCCTTGCTTTGTGCAAAACAGTGAACTTTTATTGCATTTGGTGAATATTGGCAGTAACATAAGTAAATCTTTGAGAAATGGGTTAAGGGTAAATAATGTGAGAGGCCTGTAGGTCTGGTCCAGGCTTCTGTCAAATTACTGTTCTTGTCCCTTTTCCTAGTGCATGTGAGGTTTGTGTGTGTGCTACCCTTGTGGCTCAGATGGTAAAGAATCTACCTTGTAATGCAAGAGACCCAGTTTCAGACCCCAGGTTGGGAAGACCCTCTAGAGAAGGAAATGGCCACCCACTGCAGTATTGTTGCCTGGAGAATTCCATGGACAGAGGAGCCTGGCAGACTACAGTCCACAGGGTCGCAAAGAGCTGGAAATGACTGTCCACTTTTTGTATTTGCAAGCTCTGTCTTAAAACAAGTTGCATAATATTTGGGTAGTGACATGGTTTTGAATTCCAGGTGCTTAGATGACAACTTCTGGCTTCCCTCTGCCCTTCTCAAAAGTCATCAGCAAAGTGGGCTCCACCTGGACTTGAAGCCACAGGCTTCCCCTCCTGAGCTCCTAAGCTGTTCACCCTGGCAGACGAGAAAAAAATAAGAAAATAAAAGTGCATCCACCCCCAGGCTCCAAGTGGAATTTTATATTCTGATCTGACTCCTTTTCACAGGTGTTGAAATAAAGTCAGATTTTTTTTTACTTCCCTTTTACGTGATTTTCTGAGGCTCTTTGAAGTCCCAGAGCGGACCAACAGCTTTACTTAGTTGTTTTATGAGACCTTGTAATTGCTGTCCTCCTGTGCCGTTTTGTTCTGTGTGTTCTTGAGAGTAGAACTCTTTGCTTTTTGGAGTATGTGAGGAATGATCCCTGTCCTAAATTACTGAACGCTTCATTGGAAATAAAGAGGCGTTTTAAAGTTGTGATTTCACATAAAAAGGGTCTTCTCTAGCAGCACAATTTGAAAGCATCAATTCACTACTCTATGCAATGTGGATGACTAATAAGGACCTACCATATAGCACAGGGAGCTCTACTTAGTCTATAAGACCTAAATGAGAACAGAATCTAAAAAAGAGTGGATATATGTGCATGTATAAATGACTCATTTTGCTGTATGGCAAAAACTAACAACATTGTAATTCAACTGTACCCCAGTAAACATTTTTAAAAATAGTAGTTATTTCAAAAGATGGGGGAGGGACATAGCCCCAAAGCATCATTTTCCAATGTAGACTAAAATCATTTGGTATCTCCCAGTAGGAAAAAAAAGAGTCCGAGAGCACTGAGACCAGACTTCTTTGATATTTCTGAAGTCGAGCGCAGAGGTTTGAGAGAAAACCCTGGATTTATCATACTGTTCCTGTTAGGCAATATCACGATGAGTTACAGTCTAATGTTACAAGAGGGCTGAAGCAATGAGTGTGGCAGCCTTGTTAAATCACTCTGCTATCAATCAGTTCTGTGACCTTCAGCAAGACACTTTTCTGGGACTTGAGCTTTTCTTTTTCTCTAATTCTTTTCTTCTACCTATGCAAGAAGAAATTTAAAAGTTCACAGATAAAATTTCATTCATTTGTTCATTGGACATTTGTATTGACCATCTACTTTTGTGCCAGACTGATCACAGGGTACCAATGATTTAGCGGCAAGCAAAGTAAAACTTGGTTGCAACACTGTTGGAGTTTACATTCTAGTGGGAAGAGGTATGCATTATTCTAAAATCATAAAAAGAAAAATGTATAAATATAATAACTTTAAAGAGTTAGGGGAAATGCTTTGAGCCATGCAAGCATTTTAAAGGGAGAATTGAGCTAGTCCACCATGATTCTATTTTATGCAAGGAATAGTTTAGGAAAAAGAAAATGTTTATGACAAATTTTTTTTTTCACACAAAAACAGTTTTATTGAGTCACACAGAGGAAATCATATATCTTTATTTCATGGTATGGAGAAAAACAATTTAGTAGATTATATAAGAACTCCTTGAAGGTAGAAAACCAGTTTTGTACAGAGAAACCAAGCTTCTAAGGACTGAGTATGGATGAGCTTCTGTGTGAGTGAGCAAATGGGCTACATTTGTGAACAGGCTTGAAGGTGTAGGATAAGAAGAGGGAATGGTGAGTGGAGAGAGCAAGATGACAGACAGGAGGCAGTATGAGAGGGACCCCTACGGGGCTTCCCAGGTGGCACAGTGGTAAAGAATCCGCCTGCCAATGCAGGAAATGCAAGAGATGTGGGTTCAATCCCTGGGTGAGGAAAGATCCCCTGGAGTAGGAAATGGCACCCCACTCCAGTACTCTTGCCTGGAAAATTCCACAGAGGGGCCTCGTGGGCTACAGTCCAGGGACTTACGAAGAGTCATACATGACTGAGTGACTGATACCTCCCCATGCCCCAGATCCTTTAAGTCTTAAAGCTACTCAACCCATATAGTGTTTCTACAGAAATTGATATAGAGGTTGGACTTTGTGATTCTAGGTAATAGGCCAAGAAACAGAGATCCTGAACTGTCAGGGATCTGCAAAAAGTGAAGCTGGGGTCTCTGGGTGTCACTAAGGTTAAGTTCCATAAGATTTCTGTGAGGCAAGAGGATTCAGCAAATATCAGTGTTATACTCCATGTTCTATTATATGCTATATTTAATAGAAGACAGCCAAAGAGAAAATTCGCTCTGCTTTTTTGCTACTAAAATGGTATCTGTTATCTCCAGTGACTGTACTCAAATCCGCTGAGCCTCATCTCCCCGTGGGCTTCAGTTCACCTCATGATATCTTCTGTTATGTACACATCTCTTTCTATAGACCCTGGTGGAAACCTGCTCTCTCAAGGATTTGAATGGACTTGGAAATTGGGAGAGTACCACTTCCAAGAGCATTCTTTATGGAGTGTGGGAACAGATGGATAAATTCATCCCCATGTGGATAGTTCTAAGATACATTAATATACTTTTTATAAACCCTCCAAGAACAAGCCCAAGTTGTCCACAGAAGTGACCTCAAAAATTAGCTTTTCCCTCCTCCTTAATTTTCCCTCTTCCCTCTCTCCTTCTAAGAATTGCTCCTCAACTGGACTACCTGGATACAAGTCCTCATATCAGGATCTGCTTTTGTAGGGAACACTAAAGATGACAAGCGTTAAAATTGGTGTGTATTTGAAAAGAAGAATATGGATGCTGCTCTCTGTTTTTCCATTCCTGGATTTGTTTATGCCTTTTTGAATTCCAAAGTACTATTATTATTGTGTTTTATCTTTGAAATTATTCTTAAAGTAAGAATTTTTATTATCCCCATTGTACAGGTGAAGAAATTAAGGCTCAAAGGAAAGAAGTGAAAAAGTAACTTGCTCAGTGTTGCACAGACGTCGCCCACATGGAACTAAAATTGGTTATTCCGCAGTCACATTCCACACATGGAATGCCTACCGTGTGCTATGTCCCAGGCTAGCCACTGGGCCTTGTTATTCTTCTTTCCCCTGGGTCTCCTTTCCAGATCTCTGTAGGATCTCTCTTCTACTTGGGCTGATCTAGGCCTGATCCAGAAGAGAAGGGCACTCCCTCTAGCATCTGGAACGACTGGTGGACAGGATACTAAGATTCCTTTCTTCTTGAAGTTGCTCTTGTCCCAGTGGCCCAGAGATATAGTTCCTTCATCTTTCACCTCAGAGGTATCTTTATGGACTTCATTTCACTCTTCACTCTCAGCCAGATGGCCCAGGACCAATAATTCTGAAAAGATTCCTCTTTGAAAAGTTTGCCTTGGTAGTTTTCTTCCCTGATCTCTCTGCTTGGTAAGTTCTGAAAGGTTGTGATTGAAATTATTTTATAGAATGTATCTCAAGGCTGTATTGTCCATGATCTCTCCTCGGTGTTTTGAAGTGTGTTGACTCTTAGATAGGCCTTGAATGAATATGAAATTATCCTTCCCCCACAGACAGCAATGAATCAACTACAAATGGTTTGATTTCTGAAATGATCCCTAAGGCTGACATAAGAAAAGGATACTGACCAGAATCAATAATGCTGGACTATCAATCCACAAATTACTATGCATGCCTTGATTTGGAATTGGGAAATAAGAAGGATAAAATCAAGATCACTTAAACATCTGTATTGTTTTGCTATGTATATTATAAAAGTATACTGCAAATGGCATTAGAAGTTTGCCTTATTTTCTACCCAACATGAAATAAAAGAGCACACATTAAAAAAATTGTCAAATGGACATTAATCTTAAAATATTCCTCTGCCATTAGCAGAGCAACTAAAACAGATTTTTGGTTTCAGGCTTCATAACATTTAAGAGAGAAGTATTTTAAGCTGAAAAATGTCTTACGCTAAAAGTCTTCACGGTACTTATTTCATTTATATAGAATTTTGAGAGTCTGAAACCCCACTTTCCTAAAGGATTAGTGTTCTTAATGATCATTTTCCAAAATTTATAGCTGCTGTTTTACTAAGTTCATATTTATTACTTTGTGTAAAGCTTTTTTTTTTCCACTAGCAAAGAACAAAACAACACCATAAAGAGCAAACACAAATTCTAAGGTTTACAAATTCTTTATGACTTAAATATCTTATGTCATAATGTCACCATAGAGTACTTAGGGATTTTATGTGGTATGGAATTTTATATGGAATAGTAAAAGGAAATAAATTATCATAGGTTGTAATTTTTCATATATATCTATATATTTATATATCAAACTGTATTTGTATAATTATATATATAGTATGTATAGGTATATATAAAATTATGCACATATATATATGCACAGATGTCTTCCCCTGGATTCCCTTGAAAACTGAATGTAACAAAAGGCTGCGGTGCTAATGCATTTTTGGAAAGAGAACCCCAGGGTAAGGACTTCCTTGGTGGTCCAGTGGTTAAGAATCTGCCTTCCAATGCAAGGGATGCAAGTTCAAGTCCTGGTCAGGGAACTGAGATTCTCACATGCCTTGAGGCAGCTGAGCCCCTGCACCACAACTATTGAGCTTGCATACCCCCACTAGACAGCCTGCATTCCACAGTCTTCAGAGCCCACGTGTTCTGGAGCTCATGCACCTAAGCTAAGACCCAATGCAGCCCCAAATAAAAGAATAAATAAAAGTTAAAAAAAAAAAAAGAATTGCAAGTTAACAAGAGTGAAGAAAAGGGCAAGTGTGGCAGCGAACAATGGGAAGCACATCCAAGCTGACATGTTATCATACTGACCACTGCTTCGCAAAGAGCCGCAGTGAGACGTAGCCATGCCGTCAGCTGGGCACCTACTTGGCCGTGTGTCGTATGGCTTACCCAGATGGCACGGCAGAACCTTGTATCTCTAACAGCCCATCTCAGGGAAGAAGTGAGATGACATTTATCTTCCTGCTCTCTTTCATTTTCTGTTTCTTGTTGGTCGCAGTTGGACTCATGAGAGTTGATGCACATACACTTAGAAAGTTCTCTCATCCGGTCCCTTCAGCAGCTTTGGGGAAGCCATCACAGTCTGTGCAATGTGTGCTTCTAGAAGTGGTGAAAGGAACCAGGGGCTCCATATATTTTTGCTTGTTTGGTCTCAGGTATAAAATCACACATCAGACCCACAAGTAGCTCTCGGGGTCAGAAACTGGATGGAGGAAGTTGCTGAGAGCCTGGGAGTCAGGTGAGGTCAAGAGAATGTAGGTAGGAGGATAAAATGCGATAATACAGTATCAGCTAGTCAATCTCAGATGCAGCCTCAGTACCAACATAATATATGATGCATCCTCAAACCTCTGCACTAAAGAAAGAGAAAGAAGTATTATAAGCTTGTACAGAATACAATATGAAAATATGCCAAACTTTGGAATGGGTGTTTATATTTCCTGAGATCCAAGTTAAAAATCTGAAAACAGAGTAATGAAGATTTATTTGGGAGACTTGGCTTAGGAAGCTAAAGAAAACCATCTTTATCTGTCATCCTCTCTTTCACTCCTTGGATTAACCACTTGCAGTAAAAATTTGTCTTGAAATAGACAGGAGAGTCTTCCAAACAATGCCAAGAATTGGATGCTTAGTAAGAGCTGTCTCCCAGAGCAGAAGAAATAGATCTTTGGATTTTAAACAGCTTCCCCCTAGGCTGCCTGTAAACAAAATGAGGTAGGAAGCCAACAATACAAGTGGAGAAGTTGAATCAATAAACCTGAAACTCAGAAAACGGCAGTGTGAGTAACAATCTTTCAGATAAACAAGGCTGAGAATTATAAGTGCTTAATTTACATGTATTTTCTAGGTACTGTAGGAAGAGATCTATATAGGAAAACATACATTCTAGAAATCAAAAAGATGAGGGTTCAGAATATTAGACCAATATTCTTATAAACAGAAAGTCATTATGTAGTAAAGTGTCACGAGCAAGTTGATTTAAAAATACCTAAGGGGCAGGTTTGGTCCCTATATGTGTGCACAGTGCATACCCAGATCTACCACAGTGGATGTCTTGGCGAGGCTTTCTTTATATTGTGGCACTTGGGCATCTAGGGCTTTTGGGTCTGTGTGTAACTGTCTAACTAGCAGCTAGGGACACTGCCCTCCCTACCCCCTCCTCAGCTCGCTCAGCTCCCCCATTGCAGCCCAGCAGAGAGAGAGTTTGGCAAGGGATGGAGCAGGCAGACAGAGGTGCTAAAGCCACACTCCCTGCCCAGGCCAATCTGATCAGCATCCCATGCCAGCAATTCGCAGGTGAACAGGTCAGTGTGGAGGACATGCAGGCAGTCTTGGAAGCCTATGGGAGCAAACCCTGCTGAGTGGGCAGTGTGTGCCAAGTTCGACCAGTACAAGTGTCCCTGAAACCTGGAGAATCAAGGAAATGGAAAATTTAATCTCGTGATTCTATGGGTGAAAGACATGGCAACAGTATCCATGATCGCACCGACTCCTGCGGCCTTCTGGGTATGCTGCAGGGAAATCTAAAAGATATTATTCTTCAAACTTCAAATCAAGAAGTCTGAACGAATCTTGAGGGAAAACCAGTGTACCTACATCAACGATTCCATTGGCTTACATCGAGTACAGACTATCAGCCATACAGAACCTACCCTGAGCCTTCACTTGAACAGTTCTGCTGGGAGCCAGCGTGAGGAATCCCACCCATGGCAAAGGTCATGAGGAAGGAAGCCCAACAAAACGCAAAGGTGTGATCTGGCTTCAGGGGTTCCCCCTGAGTTTTCCTGAACATCTACCCCCAAAAACCAGAGTAGGCCTGATTTTATTGTACTGTGCTTTTCCACTCTTCTGACACTCTCTGGAAAAGTTAACTTAGGGCTTCAGTCTTCTGCATTTGAAAGGAATGTTTCAGCTCAAATCCCCTCTGATAGCTCTCTAACTTGCCTAACAGGTTCCCCCGGAATTTTTACAACTTGTGAATTGTTTACAGCCCCCCAACCATGAGAGGCACAAAGCTTAAAGCATCTTAAAGATATAGAGCCTTTTCTAAAGAGCTAAAAATCATATTGGTGATGGGTTTTCACCGTTGAGTCAATGACTGTTGCCAAGCCTCCATATTCTTTATCTTTTAACACCTGAAGGATATTAATCAATGTAATTGGGATATAGAAAAAGGAATATAGTAGTTTTGATGTTAGCAACACTAGACTTTTGAGTTAACTACTTTCCTTTTGTTATAAATCACTGTACTCCTTTTACTTGTTGTAAATTGTTGTGCCTTTGCTATGTAAGAATGTAACTTTATTTAGTGCTTTCTGAGAGTGGCACCAGACTTTGGGAACAACAAGACAAATAAGTCTTCTGGTTGAAAAACCCTTATCAGAAAAGGGCCGTAAAATGTTAATTGGCCCTCTGGCCAGAAGATGATGTAAATCACCTAAGACTTGTGTATACAACTAGGTATGCAGAAAGAAAGCCTGGTTTTAATAAGAGTCAGGGCTGCTGATGCTGCATAATTTTATATTATCCATTGATGTCTATGTACATAAAAAGGTATAAAAGGCCTTTCTGGACAATAGGGGATGGGCCAGCCGCTGGACTGGTTTCCCCCATGTCTTTACTCTATTTTCTGGCTGAATTCCCATCAGGGGCATGGAGGCTTGCCATGTCTACTTACTTGCCCTGGCTTTTAAGATCCACGTGAGAGGAAGCCTAAGGTGGGGCACCCCCCCGCTATTCAAGAGGACGCCGGTGGCCTAACATAGATGGTGCAAGTTCCTTGTCTGGAACTTTATTGGCTTTCCATGTAAACCAAGTTATTCAGCCTCTTTTCTCCACTAAATTTTCCTACTACACTATTTCTTCTTAATCTCTCTTTATATTTCTAAATAAATAAGCTTTCCTCGCCTATGCTGTTCACCCTTCGAATTACCCTGGATCCACCGGGGCAGGACCCCGGCACAGTTCGCCTCACCAACTCGATAGACATGAGTTTGGGTGAACTCCAGGCGTTGGTGATGGACAGAGAGGCCTGGTGTGCTGCAATTCATGGGGTCGCAAACAGTCAGATACGACTGAGCGACTGATTTGAACTGATGCCTTTGATCAAAGAACAGGATGTAAAAACAGTCACCCTGACATACCATAGCAACTCTGGAATCAGGACTCCACCTACAACTTCAGGATCACTGGAGAACAACTAAGGAACACCAAACCCTCAGAGATCTTACTTTAAGTTCCAGGAAAAGTTTTGCCTTGGGAAAGGTCTCCCACCATTTGCTGTCCAGTAATACTACTCCTTGGAAGGAAAGTTATGACCAACCTAGATAGCATATTCAAAAGCAGAGACATTACTTTGCCAACAAATGTCCATCTAGTCAAGGCTATGGTTTTTCCAGTGGTCATGTACGGATGTGAGAGTTGGACTGTGAAGAAAGCTGAGCACTGAAGAACTGATGCTTTTGAATTGTGGTATTGGAGAAGACACCTTGGACTACAAGGAGATCCAACCAGTCCATCCTAAAGGAGATCTGTCCTGGGTGTTCTTTGGAAGGAATGATGCTAAAGCTGAAACTCCAGTACTTTGGCCACCTCATGTGAAGAGTTGACTCATTAGAAAAGACTCTGATGCTGGGAGGGATTGGGGGCAGGAGGAGAAGGGGATGACAGAGGATGAGATGGCTGGATGGCATCACTGACTCAATGGACGTGAGTTTGAGTGAGCTCCAGGAGTTGGTGATGGGCAGGGAGGCCTGGTGTGCTGCAATTCATGGGGTCACAAAGAGTCGGACATGACTGAGGGACTGAACTGAGCTGAACTGAATATACTTTACAAGGCCAATGCTTAGATCATTAATACTGTAAAGCAGATGTTAATTATAAGGCATTAAGTAAGCAAATAGTGCCCTAAGCTACTATAGAAGAAAAAAAAAATCGCACTAACTTGTGATTTTAAAATACCAAATCAGGGGCACCACTGCTTTTACTCTCAAAACCCACTGGAACCATACTTTGAATGTTGATGAAGGTGTTCATGGTTTTTGGAAACGCGTTCTCTGAATTGTAATTAGAAACAAATAAATGTAATACAAGACATCAAACCACATGTCTAGTTACTTGAAGGACTAAACATAGATGTCTTCAATATACTTTGTATGTTCTTAATATTTGAAGAGAATTCTTTACATCTGTGCATTTTAGTTTTCCAGTATTACTTTACAAATACCTGTTCTATAAATAATAAGAGTATTGTAGATAGAGAAACTTAAGGCACATTGCCATTTGGTAATGAAATAAAGGACATAAGATTTAGAAAAGTACATGTACCCAAACCCACAACAAACCAAAATTAGAAACTCATGTCTATTTTGTGTCCAGTGGTCAAACTTTGTCCTGCTGCCAGAATTGCCAAATAATTTTAATAAAATGGATTTAAACATAAAAAAATAAAAATCAGGGGCAATTAACTTTGGGGTGGGATTCTAGAAGTACCCATTAGAATTCTAGATAAAGAAGACAAACATGCAAACTCTTGAAATGCACAAGCTTTCAGGAGATAAAAATATCTTTGTGGTGGTTGGTGGTTTTGCTGCTAAATCATGTCTAAGTCTTGTGACCCCACAGAATGTAGCCTGCCACGTTCCTCTGACCATGGGATTTCCCAGACGAGAATACTAGAGTGGGTTGCCATTTCCTTCTCTAGGGGATCTTCCTGACCCAGGGATTGAGCCCAGGTCTCCTGCACTGCAGGTGGATTCTTTACCACTGAGCCACCAGGGAAAGCCAAAAATATCTTTAGGAATGTCTTAACTATGTGTTTGATATTCTAGGAAGATCTAACAGTTTTTACATTATTTGTAGTCTGGTGGCAAATCACTTATAATTTGTTAATGTTAAATATATATATATATATATATTTGTATCGTCTGTTAGAGATTGCTCCATAGAAATGAAACCTCTACATATGGAGTTTCAGGTTTATGGCCTGTGGGCAAATCATGCCTACTGATGTTTTTCAAAATATTTTCAAAATTAGGAAAAATTATTGTAGAAATTTACTATCTGGCCATACTAAGTGCTCAATCGTTCACAGCTGATACTGGCTGGAGATAAGTGTAGCAAGGGTGCCCTTGACACGGGTGCTCTTCTGTTACCTCACTTCATGACTATTCTATTGAATAAACTTCATCGTCTCCTGTAGGTGTAACTGTGCGCCTCCTCAAACAGCCACCTTGAAGGAAATGAATCCAAAGAGATTCCCCCGAGTGTTCATCTGTTTGACTGTTGGTGCTTGCTAGTTCAGCATGGTTGGTCTTCCTTTGGCTCTCACGCGTTCCTCGTTGCCATCTCTGGCCGTCCCTCCAACGTCGTCTCTCTCACAAGCGCCATTTTCGGGTATTGCCTGTGCATTCTTAGGGCTCTTTCCACCCACTTCAATTTGGGATTTGGTCTTCATCCTCTCCCTTGGTACTGAAAGCTAATTCTAGTCTCACAGGTTGATGCATCCCAATGTTGTGTGTGTGCTCAGTCACTCAGTCGTGTATGACACTGTGCAACCCTGTAGACTACTCTTCATGGGATTGTCCTGGCAAGAATACTGGAGTGGGTTGCCATTTCCTCCTCTAGAGGATCTTGCAGATCCAAGGATTGAACCCACATCTCCTGAGGTTCCTGCATTGACAAGCAGAGCCTTTACCTCTGAGGCACCTAGAAAGCCGAAATTGTTGTGGATTCATCCAAGTGACTGAATGTGACTGACTTCTTATTTTCAGTATGCCTGTGGTAGAGAGATTGTATGAATGGGCCCAACTTTCCGTGCCTCTGTGTATCCACATCTTTTGATACTGAATCTCTGCCATCTCCAAAAACACACATTGACTCTGGGCTCAGCTGTTGCTGCTGCTGCTAAGTTGCTTCAGTCGTGTCCAACTCTGTGCAACCCCATAGACAGCAGCCCACCAAGTTGACCCAAATAGAGATGTTAAAATGCACTTGTACATTTACACTTCCTCTCTTGTTTTGATTGACTGGAAAACACATTTAAGCTGGCCAGAGAGTTCCTGAGCTCACTTATTGAAGGGTTATGAAAAACAGGTGCAAGTGAAGACACAAGAGTTCAGTTTTCCCAGCTATTGAGTTATATGAGTCTATTCTATATCAGCTTGCAGAGAGCTAACCTCCCAAACATAATAAAGATCACAGAGTCACCTACTTGACATGCAGCTGTTGCCCAGATATGACAATCTGACAATTCTGGAATTGTCATGCTGACCTATAAAATAATCAATAATAAATGTCTATTATTTTAAGCCATTGAGTTTTAGAGTAGGTGTGTTACATAGCAATGACTAACTGATACAGTGTCCCAGTTAGTGAGATATTGGTTGTACTTACCATATAGTTTTCTCATGAAAACAAATCTGTAGGAAGAGCTTGGGCAGCTATACATGTAACAGTACACCAGGAAAATATTCTTATAATATTTTGAAGTTCTCAGAAGTAAAATAATTTAATTGAAGGGTTCCTTTGGGGTAGGTTGTTTTTATTTGGGAGAATGTGAACATGTCTCGTCTAAAAATTGAACATGTTCTGGGGACATTCAAACCCAATGTTTGTGTTGCAAATGGCGTTCCAAACCCATTTCCACATAGGTACAGGGATCATGGGCTGGCATACAGAAAATATTTCAAAACAAACCATTGCATTCACTGTTACTTTGAGGTCTCTATGCAGGAATGCGATTGAAAATAAATGCATCAGGGACCTCAGAAAGTTTGGCAGTGCCTTTTAGATACTTATCTGAGCCACACAAGTTCGGAATCTGGGATGGAAATCTCCTAAGAATAACCATTCTCATGAAATTTCCAATCCCTCTTTTTTTTTTTTTTTGGCAGAATTTAAAATTCCGTGGAAATGGCTCATGTTGCAAGACTTCTGTGTGGTGCTGGCCAGCACCAGGCAGAAGGGTAGCCCAGCAAAGGAAAACCAAACCAGTGTGGCTGCATGTTTTCACGCCTTTGAAAAGGTTTGGGTTTGGCTCAAACCAAGAAAGAGCATTTGAGGTTTTTATTTTGTGCCAATTCCTTCAAATACCATTCACCTGAATCATGGAACTTTGTGCATCAGGAGGAAACAAACCGTCAACCATCATTAACCACTTGCTTATCTCTCAATCCCACATTAACCAACCATTCGTCATTCCCAACATGACTTTCACCCCAGTAGCTTTCACCCTCTCCATCCTTGGGTCACTTCATCAGCCTTCTCATTTGCAAATATATAAGGTCAGCAAATGTTCATGACTTAGGACTTTTTCATCCACTGGTCTAATTCTAGGATGCTAATTTAAAGAAATCTTAACTTCTAGACTCTAAAACCATTTACAGCTCTGAATTATGTGACATCTAATAATATGGTAATATTTGGATTTGAAATGCAGAAATTCTTTCCCACAAAGTTAAAACAGGATAAAGATAATCTGATTATTTTTCAAGTTGCCAGTGACTGGGTACTTCATCAGATTGTAGCATGAGATGGTACTAATGAAGCAAAGGTCAGGGGTTCATGTCTCTGTCTGGTCCAATTAGCATTATTATTTTTCACCTTCCCTTTCCATTCCCCTCTCTCTCCTACCAGTTAGTGCAACTGTGCAAAGAGACGTCCAGAAAAGAGAGCATGGAAAGGATTCAGTGACAACTCATTCAATTCTGCATGAAGTCAGTTTATGTGCACTCGCCCCTTATGTGTACACATACGTTTGTGCCTGGCGAGGGTTATTTTGGTATATGCAGGCATAAATATGTGTCTGTCCAATTTCTCTCACTCCCACATGATTTGAAAAGCGTGCATTGTTTTAGTCAGATGGAAAGATTAGGTTACCTGAATACCGGTATTTAATGTACATTATCACATTTATTATCATATCAAAACCAGATGTTTAAAATTTGGGCTAGAAATTCCATAACACGGGTTGTATTACCTCAGGGTCACCCGACCGCCTTATGCTCACTGCTCAGCTGTATTTTGTTACGGCTCTAATACAGCAGTAATGTGTTTCCACAAGTCTTAGTCTGGTATTAGATGACATGTGGGCTAATTTTGGTGGGTTGAGCAGACTGGTAGGGGGTTATACAAACCAGAGCAATTTGCTTTCCCAACAATAAGAAAATATGTGAAGAATTATTGTTAATGGTCAAAGCACCCCCGTCTCTCTCTCTCTCTCTGGCTTTGGCTCCTTCTCCTAACCTCTCCTCTTCTCTCCTCTCTCTCTGCCTTTCATTTTTTTAATCTTTGGTTTCTTTATTTAAAGTTTGTTGTCCTTTTCATTGTCTCCAAATGCCCCTCAAACTTACTCCAGAAACAGGAGCTGCCTCTAATTACTAATTTTCTTATCTCTGCAAAAGCTATTGGAAACCTTCCTCTTATTTGCGTGGCTTGCATTGCTTCTGTACTGATCAAATTCAAACAAGCAAGCTCAGAAAAGTGATAGCATTCTTGATTTAAGAAATTATAATCAGTACAATTTAGATAAGGTTTTTTTTTTTTTAAAAAAAAGGAAATAAAAGCCCATGTGGAACCAAGCCAACGATTCATCTGTTTGCATTAATAGGTTCCAGCTATGGTACTACAGGCACGGAAAGCCTGCTCGCCACTGCACTTAGCAAGCACATGAGCTTAAAAATAAACTTTGACAATGTAGATCTCTTTGTCCTTTCAGGAATGGAAAACATTATGTACTTCAAAGCATACTAAGCCTGATTTTAAAATATAGTTGGGACATTATTACTGTGGCAATTGGGAGTGTCTTTAGGCTGCACACAGTACATGATGCTTTGGGTGCAGTAGTACTTGAGCCACAAACTAATGCGAGTAAATGATTCTGGCAATTTGGATATGCTCATTCACAAGGAAGAAACTTCTGCCTTTTGAGTTCTCTGGGACAACTGTGACATAGTTCCTCCTTTCAATGAGGGAATTTCTTCCTGAACCAAACCGCAAAAACAGTGTTTGAGTAGCACATTTTCACTTGCATACAGCAGCGTTTGTTCACTTTTGAGTGTTTCTGGACAGGAAATCGATCTACAGGGTAACATTCACACACAAAAAGGAAACAGTATGGGACAATGTCTTGTTAGTACAAGTGACTCTGTTTGGGAAATTACGGACAAGAAGCCTTGGAGGAAGAACGGCATTAAAGATCAAAAGCATGATGACTCCTGATGAAAACATCCCCAAATGATGAACCCACGAGCAAAAAGGAACTTCTACTGTAAGTATTTTTGTGATAATCAAGTATCTAAATATTTTCAAAATTTCTAGAGTATGTGGAGTTAGATTTCCAAACAAGTACTTGATGTAAGGAGTCTTCATTATAGTCAAGTCTATAATTAAACTCATTGGGTGATTCCAACAGAGGATTAGTTACTGGAATTTTTTCCATGACCTTGAAACACAAATAAATTGCAAGTTGACATGGGCATGTTTTATACAATAAGCATGTAATATCAGGCTTTTAATGTGTGATATATTACTCTGGCAATGTAAAATTGATCAATATTTGTATCTATAAATCCCCTTACATTTGGATTCCAGTTATTTAAATGATATTTACTTTGGTTTTGTGTTATGTTTAATCCTGCAATTGTGTTTTTTCATAAATAGTTTGACACATTATTTGTAATTTGCTTAGAGAGAATATTAGTTCTTTCCTTAGTGAATCTAATTTATATACAGTAGGGGGGAAGAGATGTGTTAGAATTTTGAAAATGGGGAAGAAGAGATATGATAGTTTTAAACTTGAAAGCTAAGGCATTTGAAAATGTTTACATTTGCATAATATATTGGTAAGTAATTCTGAAAATCATTTAGATTTCTGTATGTAAGACTTATAACTCCATATGAATATTGTTACGGTCTTGGAAATGTGAATCAAGCTCATCAATAGCATAATGCTATCTAATTATTAAATATAGCTAAGTCCATATTTAGTGCCTGGCACAGAGTACGTACTTGCTAGTTGTTGCATATTGAGTATAGGCTGATGTTGGGTAATAGAACAGGTATCCTGATTGTACAATAGTCATTTCATATCAGGATTTCACTTTATGAACTTACCCATGAATGTGTGATTAAATTGTTTAACAAAGAACTGTAGAATAATGGTGTTACATTGTTTTGCTGTCTTCAATCAGGAATAGCTTTAAAAATCAAATTTTGAATGGATTTCTATTCCTGGTTGTTTGTGTAACATTGTTTATCTGAAGGGGTATCATAATGCTTCTGGAGCAATTCAGTATATAAACTATCAGTTTAGTTCCAATTAGTATGTGATTTCCAGGAGCTAGTTTGTGGCATTGAGACTTGGAATTAGCAATTTTGGAGCCCCCTCTGCTGAGGATTGATGGGTAGGTCAGGACACTGGCCAAATCCTCAAATGAGGAGATCATTTTTTAGGTGTAAGGGACATGAAAACAAACTGAGAGGTGAGTAGATGAAGAGATTCTTGGAGTCAAGCCAAGTGTTTTTGGAATGAAAGAAGAGAAGCAGAAAATATGGAAAAGGCATAGAGTGGGAGAGAGCTGGAGAGGCAATGGAAACCCATTATAGATGCCATCTCTGTCTCATGTGATGCCAGATAACACTGTTCTAGGACCTCAGTTTTTTCCTAGGTCACTTGCTATAGATACTTATCAAACTAAATACATGTCCTTCTACTACCACAAGTAGGAAATAAGAATGCTATATGCATGATTTTGTTGTGTCTTATTAGAAGTGATGGGGACCTTTGAGTAGGAGATGATGGAAGCTGTAACTAAGCAACAGCTGTCATCAAGGTAAAAGATTTTCGAATAATCATATATAATATTTAGATAAGCTTATATTATCCCAATAATTGTTCGGTTTAGTCACCTACTTTCTATGTATTTTTATAAGTAATTTATCCAGGCATATCTATCAGAATGTAACTATAATTAGACCAAGATATTCTATAGGAATCATTTAGAAGTTCTTTTAAGAATTAAAAGGTTGGCTGATATGCTGATATTGTCTGCATGAGCACTTTTTCACATTAAATTCATCCTGATTTATTAGGCAGGACTCTGAGACCTCAGTCAAGAAATGATGCAACATTGGAGGAGTCTTAAGCCTTCATTTTTAAGGAACAGAAAAGGATCTGATTATAATCTGAAAGCCAATGTATGGTAGACTGATTTTAAGGATTATCTTCAAAAGGAAAATGTAGGTTTAGGATGTGTCCCTCCCCCCCACCCCCACCCCCGCCAGTACTGATCAGAATATAGTTATTGATAACAAAGAATAATTGGAATTTTTATGGCATAGTATAATCTTTCCTAGTTAGTTGTTTGACACCAGAAATACCTATTGCCGAACAGTTTAAGATTTGCTGTATTAGGAGGAATAAACTCCTTGCTACTCCTACTGCTGGCAGATGAGGAGGTTCAACATGCAGGGAAAAGAAAACATTTTGAATCAGACAAATGTGCATTGGAATTCCACATTTCTCATTCATAAACTGTGTGACCTGGAGCAAATCACCTAAACTCTAAATGTGTGGTTTCCCATACAGAAAATGGGGTTAATAATTATTCCCTTTTAGATTTATTGTAAAGATTAAGTGAGATAATTTATGTCAACTGCTTGGCCTGGTAAGATGGTTAAACTACATGAGCTTTGGAGACCTGTCTAGTTTTCTCATTCTAGTAATTCTAGACATTTGCCTGCGTGGTGCAAAGTCGCTTCAGTCAAGTTCCGACTGTGCAATCCTATGACCTGCAGCCTGCCAGGTTCCTCTGGTCTGTAGGACTCTCCAGGCAAGAATACTGGAGTGGATTGCCATGCGCTCCTCCAGGGAATCTTCCCCACCCCAGGATGGAACCAGCCTCTCTTCCATCTTCTGCATTGGCAGGCAGGATCTTTACCACTAGCGCTACCTGGGACGCCTTCCGCTCTGCTAAGTCACTTCAGTCGTGTTCGACTCTGTGTGACCCCATAGCCAGCAGCCCACCAGGCTCCCCCGTCCCTGGGATTCTCCAGGCAACAGCACTGGAGTGGGTTGCCATTTCCTTCTCCAATGCATGAAAGTGAAAAGTGAAAACGAAGTTGCTCAGTCATGTCCGACTCTTAGCGACCCCATGGACTGCAGCCTACCAGGCTCCTCCATCCATGGGATGCCTTCGACATTTAAAATAACCTAAATTCCTTGCTTGTGCTAAAACGCTATTCGAACATGCAACTCAGTAGAAATATCTATTCTCCATCTCGTGGGCTCCTCATAAGAAAATTGTACAGCAAAGCTATTACAAATGTAGTAAAAGAATAAGGCAATCAGAATGTATGATTTGAAAGTAAAAAAAGGTTTTTGTGATGTTTTTGATGTGTTCAGTTCAGTTCAGTCGCTCAGTCGTGTCTGACTGTTTGCAACCCCGTGGACTGCAGCAGGCCAGACTTTCCTGTCCATCACCAACTCCCGGAGTTTACTCAGACTTCTGTCCATTGAACTGGTAAAGCCATCCAACCATCTCATCCTCTGTCATCCCCTTCTCATCCCACCTTCAATTTTTCCCAGCATCAGGGTCTTTTCAAATGAGTTAGTTCTTTGCATCAGGTGACCAAAGTATTGGAGTTTCAGGTTCAGCATCAGACCTTCCAATGAATATTCAGGACTGATTGTGATGTGTTAGGTGGTCTAAATTAATTTGAAAGACTGTTCTACAGTCTTCAATGACTAAGATGTTGGCCTTGGCTAATGAATTTCCTCTTTCCTGTTTTTAACGCACTTTAGGAAACCCACCATAGCCAACAAGGTAATTCTCAGGAGAAATGGTTTTGGAGAGTTTCAGTTCAGTTCAGTTCAGTTGCTCAGTTGTGTCCGACTCTTTGCAACCCCATGAATCACAGCATGCCAAGCCTCCCTGTCCATCACCATCTCCCAGAGTTCACCCAGATTCACGTCCATCTAGTCCGAGATGCCATCCAGCCATCTCATCCTCGGTCGTCCCCTTCTTCTCCTGCCCCCAATCCCTTCCAGCATCAGAGTCTTTTCCAATGAGTCAACTCTTCACATGAAGTGGCCAGAGTACTGGAGCTTCAGCTTTAGCATCATTCCCTCCAAAGAAACCCCAGGGTTGATCTCCTTCAGAATGGACTGGTTGGATCTCCCCGCAGTCCAAGGGACTCTCAAGAGTCTTCTCCAACACCACAGTTCAAAAGCATCAATTCTTCAGCACTCAGCCTTCTTCACAGTCCAACTCTCACATCCATACATGACCACGGGGAAAACCATAGCCTTGACTAGATGGACCGTAGTCGGCAAAGTAATGTCTCTGCTTTTGAATATGCTATCTAGGTTGGTCATAACTTTTCTTCCAAGGAGTAAGCGTCTTTTAATTTCATGGCTGCAGTCACCATCTGCAGTGATTTTGGAGCCCCCCAAAATAAAGTCTGACACTGTTTCTACTGTTTCCCCATCTATTTCCCATGAAGTGATGGGATCGGATGCCATGATCTTCCTTTTCTGAATGTTGAGCTTTAAGCCAACTTTTCCGCTCTCCTCTTTCACTTTCATCAAGAGGCTTTTGAGTTCCTCTTCACTTTCTGCCATAAGGGTGGTGTCATCTGCATATCTGAGGTTATTGGTATGTCTTCCGGCAATCTTGATTCCAGCTTGTGTTTCTTCCAGTCCAGCGATTCTCATGATGTACTCTGCATAGAAGTTAAATAATCAGGGTGACAATATACAGCCTTGACCTACTCCTTTTCCTATTTGGAACCAGTCTGTTGTTCCATGTTCAGTTCTAACTGTTGCTTCCTGACTTGAATACAGATTTTTCAAGAGGCAGGTCAGGTGGTCTGGAATTCCCATCTCTTTCAGAATTTTCCACAGTTTATTGTGATCCACACAGTCAAAGGCTTTGGCATAGTCAATAAAGCAGAAATAGATGTTTTTCTGGAACTCTCTTGCTTTTCCCATGATCCAGCAGATGTTGGCAATTTGATCTCTGGTTCCTCTGCCTTTTCTAAAACCAGCTTGAACATCAGGGAGTTCACGGTTCACCTATTGCTGAAGTCTGGCTTGGGGAATTTTGAGCATGACTTTACTAGCATGTGAGATCAGTGCAATTGTGTGGTAGTTTGAGCATTCTTTGGCATTGTCTTTCTTTGGGATTGGAGTGAAAACTGACCTTTTCCCGTCCTGTGGCCCCGGCTGAGTTTTCCAGATTTGCTGGCATATTGAGTTCAGCACTTTCACAGCATCATCTTTCAGGATTTGAAAGAGCTCAACTGAAATTCCATCACCTCTACTAGCTTTGTTAGTAGTGGTGCTTTCTAAGGCCCACTTGACTTCACCTCCAGGATGTCTGGCTCTAGATTAGCGATCACATCATCATGATTATCTGGGTTGTGAAAATCTTTTTTGTACAGTTCTTCAGTGTATTTTTGCCACCTCTTCTTAATACCTTCTGCTTCTGTTAGGTCCATACCATTTCTGTCCTTTATCAAGCCCATCTTTGCATGAAATGTTCCCTTGGTATCTCTAATTTTCTTGAAGAGATCTCTAGTCTTTCCCATTGTTGTTTTCCTCTATTTCTTTGCATTCATCACTGAAGAAGGCTTTATCCTTTCTTGCTATTCTTTGGAACCCTGCATTCAGATGCTTATATCTTTCCTTTTCTCCTTTGCTTTTCGCCTCTCTTCTTTTCACAGTTATTTGTAAGGCCTCCCCAGACAGCCATTTGCTTTTTTGCATTTCTTTTCCATGGGGATGGTCTTGATCCCTGTCTCCTGTACAATGTCACGAACCTCAGTCCATAGTTCATCAGGCACTCTATCTATCAGATCTAGTCCCTTAAATCTATTTCTCACTTCCACTGTATAATCATAAGGGATTTGAATTAGGTCATACCTGAATGGTCTAGTGGTTTTCCCTACTTTCTTCAATTTAAGTCTGAGTTTGGTAATAAGGAGTTCATGCTCTGAGCCACAGTCAGCTCCTGGTCTTCTTTTTGTTGGCTGTATAGAGCTTCTCCATCTTTGGCTGCATAGAATATAATCAGTCTGATTTTGGTGTTGACCATCTGGTGAAGTCCATGTATAGAGTCTTCTCTTGTGTTGTTGGAAGAGGATGTTTGCTATGACCAGTGCATTTTCTTGGCAAAACTCTATTAGTCTTTGCCCTGCTTCTTTCCGCATTCCAAGGCCAAATTTGCCTGTTACTCCAGGTGTTTCTTGACTTCCTACTTTTGCATTCCATTCCCCCATAATGAAAAGGACATCTTTTTTGGGTGTTAGTTCTAAAAGGTCTTGTAGGTCTTCATAAAACCGTTCAACTTCAGCTTCTTCAGCATTACTGGTTGAGGCATAGACTTGGATAACTGTGATATTGAATGGTTTGCCTTGGAGATGAACAGAGATCATTCTGTTGTTTTGGGGATTGCATCCAAGTACTGCATTTTGGACTCTTTTGTTGACCATGATGGCTACTCCATTTCTTCTGAGGGATTCCTGCCTGCAGTAGTAGATATAATGGTCATCTGAGTTAAATTCACCCATTCCAGTCCATTTTAGTTTGCTGATTCCTAGAATGTCAACGTTCACCCTTGCCATCTCTTGTTTGACTGCTTTGAATTTGCCTTGATTCATGGACCTGACATTCCAGGTTCCTATGCAATATTGCTCTTTACAGCATTGGATCTTGCTTCTATCACCAGTCACATCCACAATTGGGTATTGTTTTTGCTTTGGTTCCATCCCTTCATTCTTTCTGGAGTTATTTCTCCACTGATCTCCAGTAGTATATTGGGCACCTAATGACCTGGGGAGTTCCTCTTTTGGTATCCTATCATTTTGCCTTTTCCTACTATTCATGGGGTTCTCAAGGCAAGAATACTGAAGTGGCTTTCCATTCCCTTCTCCAGTGGACCACATTCTCCACCATGACCCGCCCATCTTGGGTTGCCCCGCAGGCATGGCTTGGTTTCTTTGAGTTAGACAAGGCTGTGGTCCTAGTGTGATTAGATTGACTAGTTTTCTGTGAGTATCGTTTCAGTGTGTCTGCCCTCTGATGCCCTCTTGCAACACCTACCATCTTACTTGGGTTTCTCTTACCTTGGGAGTGGGGTATCACTTCACGGCCACTCCAGCAAAGCACAGCCACTGCTCCTTACCTTGGACAAGGGGTATCTCCTTACCGCCGCCGTTCCTGACCTTCAACGTGGGATAGCTCCACGTGGAGAGTTTAGGGACATAAAATGTTCATCTTCAAAATTTTTCCTATGACATCTTCCTATGGTGTCTACAAAAGTCCAGGTTTTAAGGGGTTAGTATATTTTGACGTTTTAATTTGTGTCCATTTGTTACCAGCGCAAAGCACTTGGCAGAACCATCATTCTTATACTACTGCTTAAACTAGCTTAAGCAATGTTTACACGACACAGATATGAAATAACAATCTAGCTGATAGATTTACTATCTGGAAAGTTGTGAGTGTGCGTGGACATGTTCAGCCGTGTCTGACTGCAACCCCATGGACTGTAGCCCCCCAGGCTCCTCTGTCCATGGGATTCTTCAGGCAAGAATACTGGGGTAGCTTGTCACTACCTACTTCTGAGGATCTTTCTGGCCCAGAGATTGAACCCGCATCTCTTGAGTCTCCTGCATTGGCAGGTGGATTCTTAACCAGCTGCACCACCTGAGAAACCCATATAGAGAGTTACTATGTATTAAGGAGAGTGTCATTAGTAGCTATTAAAGAAAATATTATCTTACATCTGTCTAGTGTCATTTTCTTGAAAAATATTTCTACATATATACTTTCATTTTTTTCTCATCTTTGAAGTAGAGAGGAATACTACATTTACTTTATTTACTGCATAATATGAATAATAGGTCAGAGATTAGGCAGAATTGTGTAAGTTCAGTCAGTTCAGTCAACTCAGCCATGTCCGACTCTTTGTGACCCCATGAATCGCAGCACGCCAGGCCTCCCTATCCATCACCAACAACCTGAGTTCACTCAAACTCACGTCCATTGAGTCGGTGATGCCATCCAGCCATCTCATCCTATGTCATCCTCTTCTCCTCCTGCCCCCGTCCCTCCCAGCATCAGAGTCTTTTCCAATGAGTCAACTCTTCTCATGAGGTGGCCAACATATTGGCGTTTCAACTTAACCATCAGCCCTTCCAATGAACACCCAGAACTGATCTCCTTTAGAATGGACTAGTTGGATCTCCTTGAAGTCCAAGGGACTCTCAAGAGTCTTCTCCAACACCACAGTTCAAAAGCATCAATTCTTAGGCACTCAGTTTTCTTCAAGTCCAACTCTCACATTCATACATGACCACAGGGAAAACCATAGACTTGACTAGATGGAGATTTGTTGGCAAAGTAATGTCTCTGCTTTTGAATATGCTATCTAGGTTGGTCATAACTTTCCTTCCAAGGAGTAAGCATCTTTTAATTTCATGGCTGCAATCACCATCTGCAGTGATTTTGGAGCCCAAAATATAAAGTCTGACACTGTTTCTACTGTTTCCCCATCTATTTCCCATGAAGTGATGGGACCGGATGCTATGATCTTCCTTTTCTGAATGTTGAACTTAAGCCAACTTTTTCTCTCTCCTCTTTCACTTTCATCAAGAGGCTTTTGAGTTCCTCTTCACTTTCTGCCAAAAGGGTGGTATCATCTGCATATCTGAGGTTATTGATATTTCTCCCAGCAATCTTGATTCCTCTTGTGCTTCTTCCAGCCCAGCGTTTCTCCTGATATACTCTGCATATAAGTTAAATAAGCAGGGTGACAGTATACAGCCTTGACGTACTCCTTTTCCTATTTGGAACCAGTCTGTTGTTCCATGTCCAGTTCTAACTGTTGCTTTCTGACCTGCATACAGGTTTTTCAAGAGGCAGGTCAGATGGTTTGGTATTCCCATCTCTTTCAGAATTTTCCACAGTTTATTGTGATCCACACAGTCAAAGGCTTTGGCATAGTCAAGAAAGCAGAAATAGATGTTTTTCTGGAACTCTCTTGCTTTTTCCATGATCCAGCGGATGTTGGCAATTTGATCTCTGGTTCCTCTGCCTTTTCTAAAACCAGCTTGAACATCTGGAAGTTCATGGTTCATGTATTGCTGAAGCCTGGCTTGGAGAATTTCAAGCATTAGTTTACTAGCGTGTGAGATGAGTGCAATTGTGCAGTAGTTTGTGCATTCTTTGGCATTGCCTTTCTTTGGGATTGGAGTGAAAACTGACCTTTTGCAGTCCTGTGGCCACTGCTGAGTTTTCCAAACTTGCTGGCATATTGAGTGCAACACTTTCACAGCATCATCTTTCAGGATTTGAAATAGCTCAACAGGAATTCTATCACCTCCCATAGCTTTGTTCGTAGTGATGCTTTCTAAGGCCCACTTGACTTCACATTCCAGGATGTCTAGCTCCAGGTGAGTGATCACATCATCGTGATTATCTGGTTCGTGAAGATCTTTTTTGTACAGTTCTGTGTATTCTTGCCACCTCTTCTTAATACCTTCTGCTTCTGTTAGGTCCATACCATTTCCTTTATTGAGCCCATCTTTGCATGAAATGTTCACTTGGTATCTCTAATTTTCTTGAAGAGATCTCTAGTCTTTCCCATTGTTGTTTTCCTCTATTTCTTTGCTTTGATTGCTGAGGAATGCTTTCTTATCTCTTCTTGCTATTCTTTGGAACTCTGCATTCAGATGCTTATATCTTTCCTTTTCTCTTTTGCTTTTCACTTCTCTTCTTTTCACAGCTGTTTGTAAGGCCCCCCAGACAGCCATTTTGCTTTTTTGCATTTCTTTTCCATGGGGATGGTCTTGATCCCTGTCTCCTGTACAGTGTCACGAACCTCTGTCCATAGTTCATCAGGTACTCTATCTATCAGATCTAGTCTCTTAAATCTACTTCTCAGTTCCACTGTATAATCATAAGGGATTTGAATTAGGTCATACCTGAATGGTCTAGTGGTTTTCCCTACTTTCTTCAATTTAAGTCTGAGTTTAGCAATAAGGAGTTCATGAATTGTCTAAGGAGGAAATTAAATATGAAATAAGATTTTTCACCTAGTATAATTTATCTGATGGTTTTATGACTATCTCTGATTTTTATCTGAAAGTATGAGACTCATCTGCTTGTCTCATACCTTAATAGGACCCTTAAACTTGAGCAGTAATTAAAATTTACCTTGTTTTGTGCCTTCTGTGGGGGCCCAACCAATCAGGCACACAAAAAGAGATACTGCAACTAGGTTCAACCCTAGTTAGGCATGCAGAAAACCTGTGTTGTTGGAATTCTCTGTATTCTCTACTATCAGTATATCCTAGACACTTCTAGAGAGTAAAGTGGTTGAGACATGCTCTTTGTTTTACAGAGGAGTCAAGGCCACAGTCAACACTCTTGGCCATCTTCCTCTTCTAAAATGACATGGATCTGAACAATTTTATATATCATATAGTTTTTCATTTATATGCTATATAAACAATAAAGCATATAGACGCATATACACAAAGGTTCAAAGGTTGATAAGCTACATCCTATAGGCATAGATACAGAGACTCAGGGCATGGTTATATCTGTTGATTTGTGTCTAATAATCAGAAGTCTTTCTTGGTGTGACTGAAGATTTTAGTCAGCAAGAACCACAGTTTACAGATACAAGAGAAAACCAAAAAACTATACAGCAGCAAGGTCCATATATCTTACACAAGTTATCCACTAGGTGACTTAGAAATGAAATGCATTGATTTTTTCTTAGCAGCAACCCTTTTTGTACAATATTGTGTTAGCTCGGTTCTTAATTTTCTTTTCATTTAAAAGCTTAACATTGCCACATGTTCTGTATAATACTTCTGGTTGATGACATTTTATGAGAAATGTTGCCTTGAAGAGGAAACTTTGGAACCGAGGGCTTAGGCACATTTTGAATTGAATACATTGAAACTTCGAGAAAACCTTGATCTGCGAGAAAATGGCTCAGAGAGCAGTACCCTTATTACTCCTTTCTCCTGTGAGGGAAACAGCCTCTAAGATTAGACTTGGTGCAGCAGAGCTAATGGAGGTGCAATTACAGGTCATTAAATATCATGATGCCAAAGTGTTTTGTTTCCATTATGCTGTTTTTGTTCTTTTGAAACCCAAGGTGAGAGGTCAAGCTGAATTGAACAGTCATGTATAAAAGCAGACAGTAAACTTTTCACACCTTGACATTTTAAGAGTTCTGAGTAGTGCAATCCTGGGAAAGTTCTTACTTCTCCTTCTTTATGCTTTGAAGTTTTTTTTTTTGTTGTTGTTTTTGAGAATGATACAAGATTCTTTAGGTCTTCCCTGGTAAGCTCAGATGGTAAAGAATCTGCTTGCAATTCAAGAGACCCAAATTCAATCCCTGGGTCAGGAAAATCCCCTGGAGAAGGGAATGGCTTCCCACTCCAGTATTCTTTCCTAGAGAATCCCATGGACAGAGGAGCCTGGTTGGCTACAGTTCACGGGGTCGCAGAGTCAGACGTGATCGAGCAACTTAGATTTCACGTCACAGGATTCTCACCTGTACATTTAAGATAGTCTGAGCACAGAAAAACAGATTTTTATATTGTTTATATGTCTTAGATTACTAAACAATGTACATAATATGAAATTAACTAATATTTCTGTGCATATATCTGTGAGTTTTGACAAATGTATGGAGTCTTGTAGCCATTACCACAATTAAGATAAAGAACAGCTCCTTCATTGCCAAAAATCCCCTCATGCTGCCAGTTTGTAGTAAAAACCTCCCCATCCCCAACTCCTGGGAACAGTTATCTGTTTTAGTCTCTATAATTTTGCCTTTTCCAGAAAGTCGTACAAGTGAAATAATACAGCCTGCAGCCTTTTGAGTCTGGTGTCTTTCCCTTAGCAGAATGCAATCGTGATTCATCTGTCTGTCAATAGTTTGCTTCTTCTTACTGCCGAGCAGTATTTTATTGTACCAGAGTTTGTTGATTTACTCACCAGTGTAGAACACTCAGACTATTTCTAGGTTTGGGGGATTATAAACAATGCTGCTGTAAACATGATGCACTGTCAACACAGGGTTTTGTGTGAATGTGAGTTTTCATTTTTCCAGGGTAAATGAATTCCTAGGAATGAGGTTGCAGCTAATATGGTAAATGTGCATTTAAGTTTATAAGAAACTGCCAAATTGTTTTCCAAACCGACTTTACCAATTTGCATCCCCACCAACAAGATGTAAGAGTTCTTGTTTCTCTGCCTCCTTGTCAGCACTTGGCACCACTGGTCAGTTTTATTGTCTGTCTTGTTCTTTTCATTTCTTATCCTTTCTAAGAAGTGTGTAATGGCATCTCATTATGGCTTTAAGATGGTGAGCATTTTTTCACGTGCTGATTTGTGATCTGAATATCTTTTTTGGTGAAATGTCTGTTCAAAACTCTTGTCCATTTTTCATTAGATATTTTTTCTCTGGTGATGCAAGTAAAATCCAATGATGCAAAGAACAGTATTGTATAGGAACCTGGAATGCAGAGCCATGAATCAAAGAAAATTGGATGTGGTAAAGCAGGAAATGGTAAGAATAAACATCAACATCCCGGGAATCAGTGAACTAAAATAGATGGGAATGGGCGAATTGAATTCAGATGACCATTTTATCTACTACTGTGGACAAGAATCCCACAGGAGAAATAGAGTAGCCCTCAGAATCAACAAAAGAGTCCAAAATACAGTACTTGGGTGCAACCTCAAAAATGACACAATGATCTCGGTTCATTCCCAAGGCAAGCTATTCAACATCACAGTATGCTGAATTCAAGTCTATGCTCTTACCACCCATGCCGAAGAAGCTGAAATTGATCAGTTCTGTGAAGATCTAGAAGACTTCCTAGAACTAACACCTAAAAAAGATTTTCGATTCATCATCAGGGACTGGAATGCAATAGTAGGAAGTCCTGATATACATGGAGTAACAGGCAAGTTTGGCCTTGTAGAACAAAAGGAGGCAGGGCGAAGGTTAACTGAATTCTGCCAAGAGAATGCATTAGTCATAGCAAATACCGTTTCTCAACAACAGAAGAGACAACTTTACATGTGGACATCACCAAGTGGTCAATACCGAAATCAAATTGATTAGATTCTTTGTAGCCAAAGATGGAGAAGCTGTATACAGTCAGCAAAAACAAGACCTGGAGATGACTGTGACTCAGATCATCAGCTTTTCATAGCAAAATTCAGGCTTAAACTAAGGGAAATCAGGAAAAACAATATGCCAGCCAGGTATGATTTAAATCAAGTCCCATATGAATTCGCAGTAGAGGTAACAAACAGATTTAAAGGACTAGATCTAGTTACCAGTGTGCCTGAAGAACTGTAGACAGAGGTCCATAATATTGTACAGGAGGTGGCAAACAAAGAAAAATAAAAGCAAGAAGGCAAAGTGGGTGTCTCAGGAGGCTTTACAAATAGCAGACTAAAGAAGAGAAGCGAAAAGCAAAGGAGAGAGGGAAAGTGCATCCAATTAAATGCAGAGTGCCAAAAAACAGCTAGAAGAGACATGAAGGCCTTCTTCAATGAGCAATGCTTATAATAGAAGGAAACAACAAAAGGGAAATGACTAGAGATCTCATCAGGAAAACTGGAAGCATCAAAGGAGCATTCCACCCAAAGATGGGCACAATAAGGGATAAAAATGGTAGAGACCTAGTAGAAGCTGAAGAGATCAAGAAGAGATGGAAGAACTGTATGAAAAATGTCTTAATGAACTGGATTACTACGACGGTGTGGTTAGTTACCCAGATCCAGACATTCTGGAGTGCGAAGTCAAATTGGCCTTAAGAAGCACTGCTGTTAATAAAGCTAGTGGATGCAATGGAATTCCAGCAGAACTTTTCACATCTGTAGCAGATGATGCCATCGAGGTTTTGCATTCATTATGTCAGCAAATCTAGAAGACCCAGCAGTGGCCACAGGACTGGAAAAGGTCAATCCTCATTCCAATTCCCAAGAAGGGTAGTATCAAAGAATGTGCTAACCACTGGACAGTTGTACTCATCTCCTGTGCTAGTAAGGTCATGCTTAAAATCTTGTGTGCTAGGCTTCAGCATTATGTGAACCAAGAACTTCCATTTGTCCAAACTGGGTTAAGAAAAGGAAGAGGAACTAGAGATCAAATTGCCAACATTCGTTGGATTATAGAGAAAGCAAAGGAATTTCAGAAAAACATCCCTGTTTCATTGACTACATTAAAGCCTTTGACTGTGTGGATAATGACAAATTATGGTAAGCTCTTAGAGAGACAGGAATACCAGACCACCTTACCTGTCTCCTGAGAAGCCAGTATGTGGGACAAGAAGCAATAGTTAGAACTCAGAATAGAGCAACTGATTGGTTCAAGATTGAGAAAGGAGTATGATAGGGCCATCTGCTGTCACCCTGTTCATTTAATCTATGTGCTGAGCACATCCTGTGTAATTCTGGGCTGAATAAGTTACTAGCTGGAATCAAGATAGGCAGGAGAAACATCAACACTCTCAGATATGTGGATGATATCACTCTAATGGCAGAAAGAGAAGAGGAATTAAAGAGCCTCTTGATGAGAGTGAAGGAGAAAAGTGTAAGAGCCAGCTTTAAGACTCAAAATTTAAAAACCTAAGATTATGACATCCGACCCTATTACTGCATGGCCTATAGAAGGGGAAATGGTGGAAATAGTGACAGATTTTCATACTGTTCATGGGGATGGCCATCTGATGTGAAGAACTGATTCCCTAGAAAAGATTCTGGTGCTGGGAAAGATTGAAGGCACGAGAAGAGGATGACTGAGGATGAGATGGTTGGATGGCATCACCGACTCAATGGACATGAGTTTGAGCAAGCTCCAGGAGTTGGTGAGGGACAGGGAAGCCTGGCATGCTGCAGTCCATGGGGTCACAAAGAGTCAGACACAACTGAGTGACTGGACTGAATTGAGCGACAGATTTCCTCATCTTGGTCTCCAAAATCACTGCAGAGAGTGACAGCAGTGATGAAATCAGAAGACGATTGCTTCTTGGCAGGAAAGTGATGACAAACCTAGACAGTGTGTTGAAAAGCAGAGACATTACTCTGCCAACAAAGGTCTGCATAGTCAAGGCTATGATCTGCCCGGTGGTCACGTACGGTTGTGAGAGTTGAACAGTAAAGAAGGCAGATTGCCAAAGAATTGATGCCTTTGAACTGTGGTGCTGGAGAAGACTCCTGAAAGTCCCCTGGACAGCAAGGACATCAAACCAGTCTATCATAAGGGATATTAACCCTGAGTATTCACTGGAAGGACTGATGCTGAGCCGGAAGCTCCAGTATTTTGGTCATCGAATGTGAACAGATGACACATTGGAAAAGTCCCTGATGCTGGGAAAGATTGAGGGCAGAAGGAGAAGAGGGCATCAGAGGATGACATGGCTGGATGGCATCACCGATGCAATGAACATGACTTTGGGCAAACTCTGGGAGGTGGTGAGGGACAGGGAGGACTGGAGTGCTGCAGTTCCTGGGGTCACAAAGAGTCAGACACGACTGGGTGACTGAACAACATTTGTTTTCTTACTGTTACTTTGAGAGTTCTTTAAATTATTGGTATAAATCCTTTGTTGGTTTTGTGAGTTGAAGATATTTTCTGTAGTTTATTTTTCACTTTCTTCACCATCTTTTATTGAGAAGATGATTTTAGTTATGATGCAATATAATCAATCTATTATTTTCTTATGGATCAAGCTGCTAGTGTTATTCATAAGAATTCTTCACAACCCAAATTCATGAACATTCTCTCGCGTGTTTTATCAGAAGATTTATAATTTTATGAAGTATAAATTATAGGTCCATGATCCATATATAAACTAATTATTTAAATAGGATATGAAGTGTGGGTTGAGGCATATAATTTTGCATATGAATTTCCAATTGTTTCAGGCTTCCCAGGTAGCACTAGGGGTAAAGAACCTGCCTGCCAATGCAGGAAATTTAAGAGACACGGGCTTGATCCCTGGGTTGGAAAGATCCCCTGGAGGAGGGCATGGCAACCCATTCCACTATTCTTGCCTGAAGAATCCCATGGACAGGAAAGCCTCGTGGGTTATAGTCCATACAATCACAAAGAGTCTGATACAACTGAAGTGACTTAGCACACACACATCCAACTGTTTCAGCACCATTTGTGGAAAAGATTTATCTTTTATCCACAGAATTGCTTTTGCACTTGTATTAAAATTCAATTGACTATATTTTTGTAGGTCTCTTTCTGAGCTCTCCATTTTGCCCCATTGATTTATGTGTGTAAACTTTCACTAAAGCCATACTGTCTTAAGTAGATTCTTTACTGTCTGAACCACCAGGGAAGCCCTAAGTATCTGATATTATAAAATAAGCTCTTTTATCCTTATTCCACTATTATCAGTAACTGGGTATAGTATAGTTTTCTCCAATAAAACCTAGACTCCAAGCAATTTTGATAATAAAAAGAAGCAAACACAAATATAGAGAATAAAGAAGCAACAAGCACAGTGGGAAGAGAGAAGGGAGGAGGAGCAATATAGGGACAGGAGAGTAAGAGGTGCAAACTGTTAGGTGTAAAGCAAGCTACAAGGATATACTGTACAGCACTGGAAATAGCAAATATTTTATAGTAACTCTGAATGGAGTATGACTTTAAAAAGTTCCTAATCACTATATTATATACCTGTAACATATAATATAGCACATCAAGTGTACTTTAATTTCAAGAAAAAGGAAAAAAAATTAGGAGGCCCATTTCTGTTTGACAGAGTAATATCATTTTACTTTTAAAATCTTCTGAACAGATAAAACTACCTACTTGTACGATGTGTTTTTCACCTTTTCTGAAGCGAAAAACAGACTTGAAAAGATAGGTTGCAAATAGAGGTGTTGTGTTTCGTATTCAGTTCACACAAAGGAAAAACACCTACCTCTATGTGAAAAGGTTGTATTTCTCCCATTAAGAAACAGCCATGAGCCGCGCTCAAACACGTCCAGTACAATAGCGTCTGGATTCCCTGGTGGCTCAGTGGTAAAGAATCCGCCTGAAATGGATGCAGGAGACACAGGTTTGATCCCTGGGTTCAAAAGATCCCCTGGAGAAGGAAAGGGCAACCCACTGCAGTATTCTTGCCTGGCAAATCCCACAGACAGAGGAGTCTGGCAGGCTAGAGTCTATGGGGTCACGAAAGAGTTGGACAAGACATAGTGACTAAACAACAACAGTGATAACGTCTGTTCTAAGTGGCTTGTGTTGTTAGCTGACATACCTTTCTCACTGGTCAGTGCTGATGCAGTCTTTTTTTTTTTGGCTGCACATCTTGGCAAGTTGGATCTTAGTTCCCTGATCAGGTATCAAACCTGCTCCCCCTGAGCTGGAATGGTGGAGACTCAGTCACTAGACTGCCAGGGAAGTCCCCTGATGCATTAATGTTTGTTAAATACTCAAAACTCACTCCACTCATGAATATTAACATAATATTTAAAATTTCCCTTTGGAACATAGTTCATTTAATTCATCTTCTATATGGTTGGAATTAGAGATTGAGGATAGGCAACATTCAGACACACCACCTACAATCCTTTTAGGGGGCAAGGAAGGAAGACTGTCAGAGAGACTTAGTTTATGTATTTATTTTTATTTTATTTTATTTTTTATGGTTGGAATTAGAGGTTGAGGATAGGCAACATTCAGACATACCACCTACAATCCTTTTAGGGGGCAAGGAAGGAAGACTGTCAGAGAGACTTAGTTTATGTATTTATTTTTATTTTATTTTATTATTTTTTAATTGGATGCTGATTACTTTACAATATTGTGGTGGTTTTAGCCATACATTGACATGAATCAGCCATGGGTGTACAGGTGTCCCCCATCCTGGACCCCTCTCCCACCTCCCTCCCCATCCCATCCCTCAGGGTCATCCCAGTGCACCAGCCCTGAGCACCCTGTCTCATGCATCGAACCTGGACTGGCGATCTGTTTCACATATGATAATATACATGTTTCAGTGCTTTTCAGAGAGACTTATTTTAAAGATGTTTAAGGTCATCTCTTTTTGCATTGTCAGTTTTTCAAAATGCTTGGGTATGTTCCTTGGAGAATACTCCAGCTGGTTTGCCTCTGCTATGCTTTTCTCCCTTTCTTTGATGTGATATTATTGTTTTGCCTTTTAAAAAGGAAAAAAAAATGTTAAGAGGATTTAGTTCATTATTCATCATAGATCACTTGGTCAAAGTTCGTAGTATTAACTGTCTTTCCTCCCTTATTGAATGGATGTGCATCTTTCATCATTTGTGGCAATCCTTTTGTAGCTCATTAGCTGTCCTTCAGAAGTGTGATGCTTTGGATATTTTCAGCGGAGCATTCTTTGAGGATAGTTTTGTGCTGTAAACCCCATTAATACTGTTTGGGGCCAATTTATTGGGTAAGTGTATCAAGCTTAGAGATATTATTAATAGTCAAAGATAAAGTCTGATTATAGAGACTTTTAGACTACTTCAAGACTACCTTTCTTGAATGTCTACCTTTCTTGACTGACAGCACGTGTTTTCTTATGGGGCTTGTATGCCATCTCAGAAGCCAACTTCAAAAGAGGGATTCCAAGAATATTTTCAGCATTAGTCCTTTAGATGTCAATGGTTTTCCAGTGTGATTGTTTCAAGATGGTAATCATTTAAATGTGGGAATTCTAGAAAGTTTCCTTTATACTTTATTCTTTGTTCCCATCATATGGGTGCGTGAGTGCTAACTCACTTCAGTCGTGTCAGACTCTTTGTGACGCTATGGACTGTAGCCTGCCAGGCTCCTCTGCCCATGGGAGTTCTCCAGGCATGAATACTAGAGTGGGTTGCCATGCCCTTCTCCAGGGGATCTTCCCAAACCAGGGATCAAACTCCCGTCTCTTATGTCTCCTGGATTAGCAGTGGGGTTCTTTACCACTAGTGCTGTCTGCGAAGCCCTCCGATCACAGACACTCAGACAAATAATTAGGATTAAAAAACCTTTAACTAAAATGTCGTACATAGGTTATCACCTCTTAATTTCATTTATAAGAATCCTGATCTGCCTAACACTAATAATCAAATCCATTTTGATAGTGAAGAGATTGAATCATTTCAACAGCTTCAAATGATCCAATTTTTAAAAAATCACAGAATGCATGTTTTCATTGATAGATGAAAGCTGGATATTGGATATTAAGAACATTTTTTAAACTTTATGGTAATCGTCATCTATGTTTGGACAGTGAGAAAAATATGCTGGAGGTAGTCATGTGAAGTGCTTATGATTTTCAACCTATAAATTTGAATGTTTAAGAAATATGATTTCATTTTCCTTTAAAGTAAACTTAACTTTTAGTTTACATTCCCTGTTTTACTTGAGAGAAATTTAATCTTGGGTCAATTTGGAGTTTTTTCCATTGTTTCAGGGTCTTTTTAGTCAATTTAGGATCTTCTCAAATCCTGGATTTGGTCGATTTCAGCAGTCTAAGTCCTTGGCATGGATATTTTGCCATCTCTCCTGGTAGCACTGGCAAGATTGTGCCATATCTGGTTATTGAGTCCTCAAAAGTTGTATCTTCCTTGTCCTAAACATCAGCATTCATCGAGTCTGTTTTGGCAATTGCTCAGCCCCTCTCAGGAAGACACGGGAAATATGTGGCTGTTCCCTTATGCCACTCTGGGTCCACAGGGGCTCTCTGATGCCATGCCCATCCTTTTTTGGCTGGAAACCTTAATGCCAGCCTTTGCTACTCAAATGCTACCATGCCAAGCATGGCATAATGTATTTTAAAGAAATTTGCTGCTTACTGAAATCTGCAAAGTGAGTTTTAGGTTGCAGGCTCCTATGGGATTACCCAAACCCCAAAACCCAAACCTGTCTAAGGAGTTGGATTCTCCCCGTGGCTGACTTGGTCTGGTGTCAGGGGAGGGTACAGGGCCCCTTCCCAAAGATTCAAGAGCATCTAATCTCACTTCCTCTCTCTGCTATTTGTCTCCTCTTCCCAGCCCAGATTATTTTTACATTCTCTGAAATAGAAAAAAATTAACCTTGAATTTCATACATCATGATTTTCTCACCTTTAATGTTTTTTTTTTTTTTAACATTTTAATTTGTATTGGAGTATAGTCAATTAACAAGCAAAGTTGTGATAGTTTCAGGTCCATCCACCTTTAATGTTTATATAAAGACTTTGGCTTCTGAAACGCAGAAGTCAGTGCTTTATTTTGTTCTTTTCTTCCTAGAGGCTGTAAATTTAGAATTGATTTAGTCAATGGGAGTAGAATCACATGAGTAAGAAGAAATGACTAGGAATGAAGAGAGACCATCCAGTTATATAATATCAAAGTAGGAAGAGTATGGTTGTGTATGCATGGCGTTCCTCAGCTTACAGAGTTTTAAACTGAAGGAAGTGACCCTAAAATGCGAGGCTTCCACTTTAATGGAGCTATTGCTACTGTGAAACAGCTGTGGAAATCCCTTTCAACTGACCGATCTTGTCTTTTAGCAACTTTCTCTAAGGCTTCGTTTGCTTTTTGTTGTTGCATTTCTTTCCCCCGTACAGTTAAATTAGGAAAGAAATCTTTTCTTGGAAATACACAGGCCCTTTGGGCTCTAGCCAACTCTATTACAAAGACATCTTTCTGTGTACCTCTATTTAACAAAGAGAATTCCTGCTGTATTATCCAGCTGTGCATAACCGAACGTGTCAGTTCAGTGACTCTTTAATGAATCTCCTTTTAGTGTCTGCCCTCTGGACATAAGTATGTCACTTAAATATTACTTTATGGTTTGAATTGAGTTACATGGAAACATTTTGAGAATGGAAAGACACGAGAGTATTTTACTTTAAATAACTCCAGAACAATCATAGTCAATAGTTGAGTGTCCTGGTTAGTGAACCTGGGCACGTTGCAAGCAGAGTTAGCATCTAAGGATATGTATCACAGCTAAAGCCCATCCATCAGCAGATGCCTTTTAGTGAGCACCAAATTCCTAAATTGGTTTTGATGCTGGTGTTGACTAATGATGGGAGGGGTGCAAAACAATTATGCATCTAAAGAAAATAATTTTTAGTTTACAAGACACTCTTTCCCAGGTGAGAAAATTTGGATGAGGGATGCTCAAAGCTTGGTTAATCTATTGCAGCGGCTATGCTTGACTCCACATCAGTCAGTTCAGTCACTCAGTCATGTCCGACTCTTTGCGACCTCATGAATCGCAGCACGCCAGGCCTCCCTGTCCATCACCATCTCCCAGAGTTCACTCAGACTCACGTCCATCAAGTCCGTGATGCCATCCAGCCATCTCATCCTCTGTCGTCCCCTTCTCCTCCTGCCCCCAATCCCTCCCAGCATCAGAGTCTTTTCCAATGAGTCAACTCTTCGCATGAGGTGGCCAAAGTACTGGAGCTTCAGCTTTAGCATCATTCCCTCCAAAGAAATCCCAGGGCTGATCTCCTTCAGAATGGACTGGTTGGATCTCCCTGCAGTCCAAGGGACTCTCAAGAGTCTTCTCCAACACCACAGTTCAAAAGCATCAATTCTTCGGCGCTCAGCCTTCTTCACAGTCCAACTCTCACATCCATACATGACCACAGGAAAAACCATACCCTTGACTAGCCAGACCTTAGTCGGCAAAGTAATGTCTCTGCTTTTGAATATATTATCTAGGTTAGTCATAACTTTTCTTCCAAGGAGTAAGCGTCTTTTAATTTCATGGCTGCAGTCACAATCTGCAGGATTTTGGAGCCCCCCAAAATAAAGTCTGACACTGTTTCCACTGTTTCCCCATTTATTTCCCATGGAGTGATGGGATTGGATGCCATGATCTTAGTTTTCTGAATGTTGAGCTTTAAGCCAACTTTTCCGCTCTCCTCTTTCACTTTCATCAAGAGGCTTTTGAGTTCCTCTTCACTTTCTGCCATAAGGGTGGTGTCATCCGCATATCTGAGGTTATTGATATTTCTTCCAGCAATCTTGATTCCAGCTTGTGTTTCTTCCAGTCCAGCGTTTCTCATGATATACTCTGCATATAAGTTAAATAATCAGGGTGACAATATACAGCCTTGACCTACTCCTTTTCCTATTTGGAACCAGTCTGTTGTTCCATGTCCAGTTCTAACTGTTGCTTCCTAATCTGCATACAGATTTCTCAAGAGGCAGGTTAGGTGGTCTGGTATTCCCATCTCTTTCAGAATTTTCCACAGTTGATTGTGATCCACACAGTCAAAGGCTTTGGCATAGTCAATAAAGCAGAAATAGATGTTTTTCTGGAACTCTCTTGCTTTTTCCATGATCCAGCGGATGTTGGCAATTTGATCTCTGGTTCCTCTGCCTTTTCTAAAACCAGCTTGAACATCAGGAAGTTCATGGTTCACCTATTGCTGAAGCCTGGCTTGGAGAATTTTGAGCATTACTTTACTAGCGTGTGAGATGAGTGCAATTGTGTGGTAGTTTGAGCATTCTTTGGCATTGCCTTTCTTTGGGATTGGAGTGAAAACTGACCTTTTCCAGTCCTGTGGCCACTGCTGAGTTTTCCAAATTTGCTGGCATATTGAGTTCAGCACTTTCACAGCATCATCTTTCAGGATATGAAACAGCTCAACTGGAATCAACAAAAACAAGACCAGGAGCTGACTGTCCCTCAGATCATGAACTCCTTATTACCAAATTCAGACTCAAATTGAAGAAAGTAGGGAAAACTGCTAGACCATTCAGGTATGACCTAAGTCAAATCCCTTATGATTACACAGTGGAAGTGAGAAATGGATTTAAGGGCCTAGATCTGATAGATAGAGTGCCTGATGAACTATGGAATGAGGTTCGTGACATTGCACAGGAGACAGGGATCAAGACCATCCCCATGGAAAAGAAATGCAAAAAAGCAAAATGGCTGTCTGGGGAGGCCTTACAAAAAGCTGTGAAAAGAAGAGAGGCGAAGAGCAAAGGAGAAAAGGAAAGATATAAGCATCTGAATGCAGAGTTCCAAAGAATAGCAGGAAGAGATAAGAAAGCCTTCTTCAGCGATCAATGCAAAGAAATAGAGGAAAACAACAGAATGGGAAAGACTAGAGATCTCTTCAAGAAAATTAGAGATACCAAGGGAACATTTCATGCAAAGATGGGCTCGATAAAGGACAGAAATGGTCTGGACCTAACAGAAGCAGAAGATACTAAGAAGAGGTGGCAAGAATACACTGAAGAACTGTACAAAAAAGATCTTCACGACCCAGATAATCATGATGATGTGATCACTAATCTAGAGCCAGACATCTTGGAATGTGAAGTCAAGTGGACCTTAGAAAGCATCACTACGAACAAAGCTTGGAGGTGATGGAATTCCAGTTGAGCTGTTTCAAATCCTGACTCCAGATAGCCGAACCTAAATTTTACATTATGTGCTGATTTGTTTCGTCTCCCACCACTGCACCCTGCTGCTTTTGATGTCTTGTCATTAGGACACAGAAGAGAAGGGCCAAATCTGCATAACCAGCCCTGGGGATCCCCGCCTGCCTCCCACCAGTGCAAGTATAACTACCATGGGCAGCAGCTGCTGCCAAGAAGCAGGCAGGAGAAGGGACTTGTGCCCCCTTTCAGGATGGGGACATTTATTTTGCTTCTGACAAAGTAGGGGTGGCATGAAGTTCCTGAGGCAGGTGTAGGGACCTGATGGGGTGAAGGCTTCTGCCAGGCACACCCTATGGAGTCATCAGCCACATGGACTAAGAGAATCCCTGGATGGGCCCGTATTTATCGAGGACTTCCAGGCTGGGGCCATGTCAGGTGCCCACACAGCATCTGTGTCATCTTCTCATGGTGTGTGGTTCACAGTGTTAAGAGGCTCAGTGTTGCGGGTCCTCCTGCCCAAAGAATGTCCTGGCACTTGGCACTGTGTAGACCTCTGCACTCCTCTAGGTTTATCAACACTGCATGCATGTGTGCTCAGCTGCTTCAATCGTGTCAGACTCCTTGCCACCCCATGGACTGCAGCCCGCCAGGCTCCTCTGGCCATGGGATTCAGGCAAGAATACTGGAGTGGGTTGCCGTGCTCTCATCCAGGGGCATCTTCCCCACCCAGGGATCCAACCCGTGTCTCCTGCATCTCCTGCACTGCAGGTGGATCCTTTACCTCTGAGCCACCAGGGAAGCCCCTCATCAACCCTGCTTTCACGAAGAAACGCTTGTGCTGGCCCAGGCTCCTGCAGCAATGTAGGTTTTGAAGATGACTTGCAGTTTTCTGCTGAATTTTTTCTCACACTATTCTATGATTTCTCAAAATCTTACCTATACACTAAATATCACCTCCTTCATAAAGCTTTTCATGTCTGAAATTCCCACTGAACAAATGTTACTTAAATGTTAAAGAACTCTAAATGAGAAAGAAAAAAAACCCTCAATGATTCAGGAATTGTTTTTGCTGTGTAGGAGACTATCTGACTACTTATTAGACATGTATTAGTGATACAAAAGTCTTTATCATCATCCCCACCTACAAGAGCTAATAAATTAATAGCCCACAACCAACCTAGCAGACTTCTGCAAATTTTTTTCTTGCTCAGACAAGCATACATATCTCTTGGAGTTTATCTTTTTATGGAAATAAAATTATATTATACCCATGACATTGCAGTTGTGTATTTAGCTTAACAATAAGCCCTGGACATAAACTGGTTACAAAGCAATATGCCTAGTGGCCAAGGCTTCAGGGTCACACTGCCTGAGTTCAAATACAAGCCCAGGAGCTAAATATTGTGTAACTTTGGGAAAGTTATTTAACCTATTAGTGTTCTCATTTGTTAACTGAGCAGTAATAAATCATTTGAACCTCTTGGGGTTGTTGTGATGGTTAAGTAAGTTAGTACATACAGAGTGCTTACAAGAGCACACTCAATGACTGTAGCTGTTACACATTGCCTGTGTGGGTCAGAAAATATGTATATATACACACAAATATAGTTTTATGTAAATGAGATTACCAAAATGCTTTCATTTCAGTATAATATTTCTTTTTTGTTTCTCCTTTTAGTCTATTTCTTTTTCTTGCCATATTTGCTTCTTTTGCTCCTACCACTTGAAGTAATATCAACCTTAGCAAGTATAAACCCTCTTCACAGGACTTCCCTGTGGTCCAGGGGCTGAGAATCTGTCTTGCAATGCAAGGAACATTGGCCCAGGCCCTGGTCAGGGAAGGAAGATCCTACATGGCCCAGAGCAACTAAGCCCTCTAGCTGCAACCACTGAGCCTGTGCACCACAAGAGAGTCTGCGCCTCAAAACAGAAGACCGTGCATGATGCAGTGAAGATCCTGCATGCTGCAACTAAGACCCAGCCAAATAAAAAAATTTAAAAAAAACCGTAACTACGGTCATCGTACACGAATTGTCTGTAAAGTCCCTGATGACTGTTGAACCAGATCTCACACGTATGCTTATACATTTAATATATACATGTGCCCACAGATGCTCATGTGTGTATGTTTGTGTCATTGTTTGCTCTGCAAAAGTGAAACCATAGTATATACACTTTTTTGGCATCTTACTTTCTTCATGCACTCATTGCTTTTGGGAACCCCTCAAGCTTAGCATATATGAACAATAATATTGTGCCCTTTGGATTACCTGAATTTTCTGAATTATCTGAATAATATTGTATTCTATGGATTACCACAGTTTATCCCTTTGTATACACATTTATTGCCACTATCAAGAGTACTGTAATAAACATTTGGGCTCACATATCTTTCGTTACTGGTGATTATATTGTAATGGGATATATACCTAGGAGATAGATTGCCCTGTCAAAAGGTTTGTGTTTTTAATTTTAATAAATGCTGCCATACTGCTTTCTAAAGAAGCTGTACCCATTTGCATTTCCACTAGCAAAGTAGAAAAGACTCTTTTCCACATATCCCATGGACAATGTTACCATTATTTAAAATTTTTACCAGTCTGCTAGGCATAAAGTAATAGTTTATTGTTAACTCTGTTTCAATTTCCCTATTAGCGAATTTCAAAATATGCTTATATGTATTTACTGGCCATTTGGATTTGCTCATCTATGAATTGCCTATTTATATCTGTTGCTCATTTTCCTCTTAGGCTGTTGCCTGTTTCTTTTCAATTTTTAAAGCTCCCTTTATATAATTATAGCTTTTAAACCCTATCTGTCATCTGCATTGCAAACATGTTTTCTAGGTCTGTTATTTGTTTACTGTCTTTATTGTCTTCTGCCATACCACAGTTCTTTGTTAATTTTTATGTATTCCCTAAAGTCCTGATAAGATATTTAAATAAGATTTAACACTTTTAAATAATCTACCTTTTTAATATATGACATGAACTAGGATTATTACTTTAATGTTTTCAGGATGGATGCCCAGTTTGGGGAGAAATTTTGTTAAATACAGATTTTTTTCCTCTTGATTCTCTCTTCTACTTTCTCTTGGTTTGTTTTATCATTGTCATTCTAATTCTCAGGAAATATACTAAGATGAGTTATTTTAGTTCTTCTTTAATAGCAGAGACATTTAAACTATGCATTTTCCTTTGGCTGAAATTTTCACTCTTATAGGTTTTTGCATTTTTCATAATTGTGGTTTATAACATTTGGTGAGGTGCACAGATTGTAAGTGTACAGTTCTGAGTTTTGACAAATGCATTCAGCATGTGACTATTAAGATATTCATTCGGCTTCTGAACAGGACGGTTTTGAACTGTGCAGGTCCACTTACACACATTTGTTTTTCAGTATATACAGCAAGCCCTCCATATCTGTGCTTGTGGAATCCAGGGATACAGAGAGCTGAGTATGTTACTTGAGCATCTGTGGATTTTGTATGGTTTTAGAGTATTTCCATCAACCTAGAAAGCACACTCGTGTCTTTGTCTGGTAAATTCCTTACAACACCTAGGAAAACAGTGCTCTGATTTCTGTCACTATAAACTAATCTTCCTGTTGTAGGACTTCATATAAACTGAATAATTTAATGATTCTTTTGAAATTCTGATTTATTCCATTTAGAATAATGTTTCAAATTCATTCATATTTTTACATATACCATTATTCAATACTTTTCATTGCTTAGTAGCCAATAATATATGGATAGAGCATAATCTATTTATACTCTCCATTGCTGCTAGATATTTGTGTTGTTTCCATCTACTTTACTAGTGTGAATAAAGCTGCTATGAATATTGTATACTTCTTTTTCTGGTCTGTTTAACTATTTCTCTTGATTAAATACTGATGAACTTTGTAAGTAACTTCCTGTTTCTGAAGGGGTTTTTATCATTTTACATCATCACCAGAGTGTGTAAAAGTTCCGGTTGTTTCACATGCTTGCAATATTTTCTGCTGTTAGTTTCTGTAATTCGAGCCTTTCTAGTATTTGTGAAATGATATCTCAGTGTGGTTTTAATTTGCAGTTCCTTGCAAACTAATAATGTTAAAAAAAAATTAAGCACTTCACATTTGCTCTATTCTGTCTCTTTTTTTGTGAAGTAGCTGTTGGAATTTTGTGCCAATCTGGGGAGAGCTGTTTGTATTTTTTAGGCTTTAATTTAAAGAATAGCAAGGAGAGATAAGAACACCTTCCTCAGTGATCAATGTAAAGAAATAGACAAAAACAATAGAATGGGATAGACTAGAGATCTCTTTAAGAAAATTAGATATACCAAGGGAACATTTCATGCAAAGATGGGCACAATAAAGGACAGAAATGGTATGGACCAAACAGAAACAGAAGATATTAAGAAGAGGTGGCAAGAATACACAGAAGGACTATACAAAAAAGATCTTCAAGACCCAGATAACCACAGTGGTGTGATCACTCACCTAGAGACAGACATCCTGTATTGCGAAGTCAAGTGGGCCTTAGGAAGCATCACTATAAACAAAGCTAGTGGAGGTGATGGAATTCCAGTTGAGTTGTTTCAAATCCTAAAAGATGATGCTGTGAAAGTGCTGCACTCGATATGCCTGCAAATTTGGAAAACTCAGCAGTGACCACAGGACTGGAAAAGGTCAGTTTTCATTCCAATCCCAAACAAAGGCAATGCCAAAGAGTGCTCAAAATACCACACAGTTGCATTCATCTTACACACTAGCAAAGTAATGTTCAAAATTCTCCTAGCCAGGCTTCAACAGTACGTGAACCATGAACTTCCAGATGTTCAAGCTGGATTTAGAAAACGCAAGGAACCAGAGATCGAATTGCCAACATCCGCTGGATCATGGGAAAAGCAAGAGAGTTCCAGAAAAACATCTATTTCTGCTTTATTGACTAACCAAAGCCTTTGACTGTGAGGATCACAACAAACTGTGGAAAATTCTTAAAGAGATGGGAATACCAGACCACCTGACATGCCTCCTGAGAAATCTGTATGCAGATCAAGAGGCAACACTTAGGACTGGACATGGAACAACAGACTGGTTCCAAATTGGGAAAGGAGTACATCAAGGCTGTATATTGTCACCCTGCTTATTTAACTTATATGCAGAGTACATCATGAAAAATGCTGGGCTGGAAGAAGCACAAGAGGAATCAAGATTGCTGGGAGAAATATCAATAACCTCAGATATGCAAATGGCACCACATTTACGGCAGAAAGCAAAGAGGAACTAAAGAGCCTTTTGATGAAAGTGAAAGAGGAGAGTGAAAAAGTTGGCTTAAAGCTCAACATTCAGAAAACTAAGATCATGGCATCCGGTCCCATCACTTATGGCAAATAGATGGAGAAACAGTGGAAACCGTGAGAGACTTTATTTTTTCGGCTCCAAAATCTCTGTATATGGTGACTGCAGCTGTGAAATTTAAAGATGCATGCCCCTTAGAAGAAAAGTTATGACCAACCTAGACAGTATGTTAAGAAGCAGAGACATCACTTTGCCAACAAAGGTCGGTCTAGCCAAAGCTATAATTTTCCCAGTAGTCATGTATGGATGTGAGAGTTGGATTAAAAGAAAGCTGAGTGCAGAAGAGAGTGTTTGCTATGACCAGTGCATTTTCTTGGCAAAACTCTATTAGTCTTTGCCCTGCTTCATTCCGTATTCCAAGGCCAAATTTGCCTGTTACTCCAGGTGTTTCTTGACTTCCTAATTTTGCATTCCAGTCCCCTATAATGAAAAAGAAATCTTTTCTGGGTGTTAGTTCTACAAGGTCTTGTAGGTCTTCATAGAACTGTTCAACTTCGGCTTCTTCAGCATTACTGGTTGGGGCATAGACTTAGATTACTGTGATATTGAATGGTTTGCCTTGGAAACGAACAGAGATCATTCTGTCGTTTTTGAGATTGCATCCAAGTACTGCATTTCGGACTCTTTTGTTGACCATGATGGATACTCCATTTCTTCTAAGGGATTCCTGCCCACAGTACTAAGATCATGGCATCTGGTCCCATCACTTCATGGGAAATAGATGGGGAAACAGTGGAAACATTGTCTGACTTTATTTGGGGGGGCTCCAAAATCACTGCAGATGGTGACTGCAGCCATGAAATTAAAAGATGCTTACTCCTTGGAAGAAAAGTTATGACTAACCTAGACAGCATATTGAAAAGCAGAGACATTACTTTGCCAACAAAGTTCCGTCTAGTCAAGGCTATGGTTTTTCCAGTGGTCATTTATGGATGTGAGAGTTGGACTATAAAGAAAGCTGAGCTTTGAAGAATTGATGCTTTTGAACTGTGGTGTTGGAGAAGACTCTTGAGAGTCGCTTGGACTGCAAGGAGATCCAACCAGTCCATTCTGAAGGAGATCAGCCCTGGGATTTCTTTGGAGGGAATGATGCTGAAGCTGAAACTCCAGTACTTTGGTCACCTGATGCAAAGAGTTGACTCATTGGAAAAGACTCTGATGCTGGGAGGGATTGGGGGCAGGAGGAGAAGGGGACGACAGAGGAAGAGATGGCTAGATGGCATCACCGACTTGATGGACGTGAGTCTGAGTGAACTCCAGGTGTTGGTGATGGACAGGGAGACCTGGCGTGCTGTGACTCATGGGGTCGCCAAGAATCAGACACGACTGAGCAACTGAACTGAACTGAGTGCAGAAGAGTTGATGCTTTTGAACTGTGGTGTTGGAGAAGACTCTTGAGAGTCACTTAGACTGCAAGGAATTCCAACCAGTCCATCCTAAAGGACATCAGTCCTGAGTATACATTGGAAGGACTGATGCTGCAGCTGAAATTCTTTGGCCACCTGATGTGAAGAACTGACTCATTTGAAAAGACCCTGATGCTTGGAAAGATTGAAGACAGGAGGAGAAGGGGATGATAGAGGATGAGATGGTTGGATGGCACCACCGACATGACAGACATGAGTTTTAGTAGGTTCTGGGAGTTGGTGATGGTCAGGGAAGCCTGGAGTGCTGCAGTCCATAGGGTTGTAAAGAGTCAGACATGACTGAATGACTGAATTGAACTGAATTGAAGTTTTAATTTGGAATATTTTTTTATTTATATAGAAGTTGCAAAGATGCCATTGAGTTTCCTCTATGAAGATGAATCCTTCTCCAGCTTGCCTTAATGTTCAGTTCAGTTCTGTTGCTCAGTCGTGTCTGACTGTTTGCGACCCTATGGACTGCAGCACGCTAGGTTTCCCTGACCATCACCAACTTCTGGAGTCTACTAAAACTCATGTCCGTTGCGTCAGTGATGCCATCCAACCATCTCATCCTTTGTCGTACCCTTCTCCTCCTGCCTTCAATCTTTCCCAGCAGCAGGGTCTTTTCCAGTGAGTTGATTCTTTGCATTAGGTGGCCAAAGTATTGGAGTTTCAGCTTCAGCATCAGTCTTTCCAATGAATGTTCGGGACTGATTTCCTTTACAATTGACTGCTTGGATCTCTTTGCAGTCCAAGGGACTCAAGAATCTTCTCCAACACCACAGTTCAAAAGCATCTATTCTTTGGCAATCAGCTTTCTTTATAGTCCAACTCTCACATCCATCCATGACGACTGGAAAAACCATAGCTTTGAATAGATGAACCTTTGTTGGCTAAGCACTTTTTAATATGCTGTCTAGGTTTGTCATAGCTTTTCTTCCAAGGAGTAAGTGTCTTTTAATTTCATGGCTGCAGTCACCATCTGCAGTGATTTTGGAGCCCCCCAAAAGTAAAGTCTGTCACTGTTTCCATTGTTTCCCCATCTACTTGCCATGAAGTGAGAGGACCTGATGCCATAATATTAGTTTTCTGAATGTTGAGTTTTAAGCCAACATTTTCACTCTGCTGTTTCATTTTCATCAAGAGGCTCTTTAGTTCTTCATCACTTTCTGCCATAAGGGTGGTGTCATCTGCATATCTGAGATTATTGATAATTTTCCCAGCAATCCTGACTCTAGCTTGTGCTTCATCAAGCCCAGCATTTCATGTGACGTACTCTACATATAAGTTAAATAAGCAGGGTGACAATATACAGCCTTGACGTACTCCTTTTCCTATTTGGAACCACTCTGTTGTTCCATGTCCAGTTCTAACTATTGCTTCTTGACCTGCATACCGATTTCTCAGGAGGCACGTCAGGTGGTCTGGCATTCCCATCTCTTTAAGAATTTTCCAGAGATTGTTGTGGTCCACACAATCAAAGGCTTTGGCGTAGTCAATAAAGCAGAAATAGATGTTTTTCTGGAACTCTCTTGCTTTTTTGATGATCCAGCGGATGTTGGCAATTTGAAATCCGGCTCCACTGCCTTTTCTAAACCCAGCTTGAACATCTGGAAGTTCATGGTTCACGTACTGTTGAAGGCTTGCTTAGATTATTTTGAGCATTACTTTGCTAGAATGTGAGATGAGTGCAATTGTGTGGCAATTTGAACATTCTTTGGCATTGCCTTTCTTTAGGATTGGAATGAAAACTGACATTTTCCAGTCCTGTGGTCACTGCTGAGTTTTCCAAATTTGCAGGCATATTGAGTGCAGCACTTTCACAGCATCATCTTTTAGGATTTGAAATAACTCATCTGGAATTCCATCACCTCCACTAGCTTTGTTCATAGTGATGCTTCCTAAGGCCCACTTGACTTCACAATACAGGATGTCTGTCTCTAGGTGAGTGATCACACCATTGTGGTTATCTGGGTCTTGAAGATCTTTTTTGTATAGTCCTTCTGTGTATTCTTGCCACCTCTTCTTAATATCTTCTGTTTCTGTTTAGTCCATATCATTTCTGTCTTTTATTTTGGTCATTTTGCATGAAATGTTCCCTTGGTATCTCTGATTTTCTTGATGGGATCTCTAGTCTTTTCCATTCTGTTGTTTTCCTCTCTTTCTTTGCCTTGATCACTGAGGAAGGCTCTTTAACCTCTCTTTGCTATTCTTTGGAACTCTGCATTCAAATAGGTATATCTTTCCTTTTCTCCTTTGCCTTGTGCTTCTCTCCTTTTCTCAGTGATTTGAAGGCCTCATCAGACAACCATTTTTTCTTTTGGCATTTCTTTTTCTTGGGGATAGTCTTGATCACTGCCTCCTGTACAATGTCACAAACCTCCATCTGTAGTTCTTCAGGCACTCTGTCTATCAAATCTAATCCCTTGAATCTGTCACTACCAAAGTATAATCTTAAGGGATTTGATTTAGGTCTTACCTGTGTGGTCTAGTAGTTTTCCCTACTCTCCTCAATTTAAGTCTAAATTTTGCAATAATGAGTTCATGAGCTGAGCCACAGTCAGCTCCCGGTCTTGTTTTTGCTGACTGTGTAGAGCTTCTCTATCTTTGGCTGCAAAGAATATAATCAATCTGATTTCGGTATTGACCATCTGGTGACGTCCATGTGTAGAGTCTTCTCTTTTGTTGTTAGAAGAGGGTGTTTTCTATGACCAGTGCATTCTCTTGCCAAACTCTGTTAGCCTTTGACTTGCTTCATTTTGTACTTCAAGGCCAAATTTGCCTGTTACTCCAGGTGTTTCTTGACTTCCTACTTTTGTATTCTGGTCCCCTATAATGAAAAGGACATCTTTTTGGGGGTGTTAGTTCTAGAAGTTTTTGTAGGTCTTCATAGAAATATTCAACTTCAGCTTATTCAGCATTACTGGTTGGGGCATAGACTTGGATTACTGTGATATTGAATGGTTTGCCTTGGAAATGAATAGAGGTTATTCTGTCGTTTTTGAGACTGCATCCAAGTACAGCATTTTGGACTCTTTTATTGACTATGATGGCTACTTATTTCTTCTAAGGGATTCTTGCCCACAGTAGTAGATATAATGATCATCTGAGTTAAAATCACCGATTCCAGTCCATTTTAGTTCACTCATTCCTAAAATGTCATTCTTCGCTATATAACCATGTTAACTAGAATGTTAACATTGGTACAGTGCTTTAACTACATTGCAGACTTTACTCAAATTCATCAGTTATTGCAATTAATGTACCTATATTTATATAGTATTATTCATTAAAATCTGTATATTATTCGAATTTCTCTAGTTTTGACTCTCTGTGTTCTGTTCCAGGACTAAATCCGGAACACCACTTTGCATTGAGTTGTCATGTCTCTTCAGTCTCCTTCAGTATGTGACCACTTCTCAATCATTTTGCTTCTGTTTTTATTTTTCATGACCTTGATAGATAGAAAAGTTTTACTGGGCAAGTATTTTGTATGATGTTCCTAAGTTTGAGCTCATCTGGTATTTGCTCATGATTGGACTATAGTTACGGTTTTTGGAAGGATATCACACAAATGAAGCTCCCTTCTAATCACCTCATGTCTGATTACACACGGTCTCAACATGGCTTTCTGATGATGTTAGCCTTAATCACTTGGCTAACTTAGTGTGTCAAGTTCCCACTATAAATTTACTATTTTCTTTTTCCAAACTCAGTCTTTTTGACTCCATTCACTAAGTCCATCTCACAGTCAAGGGGAGGGAAATTAAGTATCACCTCCTGGAAGAAATATCTATATATACTATTTGAACTTTTCTGTAAGAAAGATTTGTTCCTTCTCCACTATTTATGATTGACTTATTCATTTATATCTGTAGGGATTTGTATATATTTATTTTATTTATATTATAACCTAATCCAATTACTATTTTGGTTCACTTTATTCCACCTTTGGCTGCTGGGAAGTCTTTTGCCTCCTACCTCCTTTGGATATTCAATATTCTTTTTCTTCTCCTTTTTCTCCTTGTTACCATTTTTCTTCTTGCGCTTTCTTATTTTCTAGCATGAGGTGCTCCAGGCTCATCTTGTATCTTCCCTGAACGAGCCCTAAATTCAACCTTTTTCACAAAGAACCATGAGTCCTTTTATTGGACAAAGATATTAGAAAGCAAGATGTAGACAAATATGCATCCATATATTTATATTTATCTATATGTATATACTTTAAAACATACATGAATTCATGTTGACATTGATGATCCTAATCCAGCATCACAGAGTTCATTCTAATTAACCTACTCCAACCCCTACCACTTGCTCATTTGTAACTTCTTCCTCAGACAGTGAGAAAGCTGGATCCTGTTAGCACAATTTGTTTACTTTTTGTTCACCTCTGACATACGTGCAGTTTCAGAATTTCTAAACTACAGCCCTGTGAGAAACAAACTTGCCAACTAGAGTTAGTGTTTGCTTACAAATCATTTTGGTTTTTACTTACACTGTCTAGTAAAAACACAGTTTTCCAAGTTACTCTTTTCCATTCCCACTTTAGTGATGTTATGTCATACATATTTAATACAGTCAGACTCATTTATCACAGTCTGCATTCCATCCTGTCACCACCTGACATCTGGTTGAGTTTTTAATATTTGCATATGGTAAAGTTACTTTGTATTGTACCATTCAATGGGGATTTGACAGATGTCTAAGGTCATGTATCCATCATCCCAGTACTATACAGAACAGTTTCATCACCTTAAAATTCCTTTGTGTAGCTTTATTGTCAATTTCTTCTTAATTTCCCAATTCCTAGAAACCATTATCTGTCTTCCATTTCTATAGTTTTGCTTTTTTCCCGGCATATAATCGAAAGTTTATATATGTAGACTTTTGTTCTGGCTTCTTCTCCTTAGCAAAATACACTTAAGTTTCACCCATATTATTGTTTGAGTAACTTGAGTAGTAATGCATTGCGTAGATATACCACAGTTTGTTTATCCATTCACCTGTTGGAAGGTATCTTGCTTGTTTCCAGTTTTCGACCATAATGAATAAAGCTACTATTGACATTGGTGTACAGGTTTTTGTCAGAACCTAAATGTTCAGCTCACTTGTATAAATTCCTGGGAGTTGAATTTCTGGTTTCTTTGGTAAGTATATGTTTACCTTTATAAGAAAATGTCAAATTACTTTTTAAAGCAACTGTGCATTCTGCTTCCCGGAGCAGTGAATCATGGTTTCCGTGCTCTGCCTCCTGTTCATCATTTGGTGTTGTCAGATTTGTGATTGGTTTACAGAATTCTTTATGTATTCTGGACACTGGTCCTTTGTGAGATACATGCATAACAGATATTTTTTCCTAGTTCAGTTTTTATCCCTTCATTTTCTTAACTGCCTTTTGATAAAATTTTAAAATTTTTCATGAATTCCAATTTATTAATTTTTTGTAGTTAGTGCTTTCTGTAAACTATGTGAGAAATCTTAGGCTATTTCAGGTTTGTGAATACTCTATGCTTGTTCTAAAATTTTATAATTTTAATTTTCACTTTTAATCTGTAATCTATCTAAAATTAACTTTTGTGTATGATAAGACGAGCATGACTATAAGGTCCATTTGTTTTCCATATGGATATTCAGTTGTTCCAGCATCATTTGTTGAAATGATATTCAAATACTTAGGTTTATTGAAAACCAGATTGTGTACACAAATATGGGTCTATATCTAGACTTTCTATTCTTTTCCAGTGATCTATTTTGCTATACATCAATATCATACTGTCTTAATAAAAAATAACTTTATACAAAATTTTAAAACATTAGTGTAAGTCTTCCAACTTGGTTCTTCCTTTCCACATTGCTTTAACTATTTTGTATTTTCAATTTTTTGAATTGGTTTGTTAATTTCTTCAAAATACCTACTAAGGTTTGAATTGATTTGTCTTTGATCTATAGATTATCTGAGAAAGAATTTGCATGTTTGCAAGACTGAATCCTCGAACATACTATCACACTTCATTTATTTAAATTGTCTTTGATAATTTTTTTCAACAATATAGCATTTAGTTTATAGACCTTGAGATTTTTCATTAACTTTTCCATTAGTATTTCAGTATTTTTTAATGTTGTTGTATATGGTATCATTTCCTTGATTTCATTTTCCAGTTGTTTGTTACTAATAAACAGGAGTTCAGTTGACTTTGTGTTTTGACCTTATATTCTGCAGCCTTAATAAATTCACCAATTTGTTCTCATACTTGTTCTGTAGATGGTTCAAATTTACTAAATGTATAATCATATCATCTGTGAATAGAGATTATTTTACTTTTCCCTTTTCATCCGTTATGTTTTTTATTTTTTTTTTCTTGCCTTGTTGCACAGGATAGAACACCAATTCAGTATTGAACAGAACTGATGGGGATGTGTATCCTTACTTTGTACCTGATCTTTGGAGGGCAAAACACTCAGTGTTTCATCCTTAAATATGTTAACGACTGTAGCATTTTGAGATTTTTGGCAGACAACTTTTATAAGGTTGAGAAAGTTACCATTTATTCCCAAGTTGCTGAGAACTTTTTCAATTTTTTTTTTTATCTTGAATGGGTATAGAATTTTGTGAAATGATTTTTCTATATTTACTGCATAATCACATTTTAATTTTTTCTTTTAATATTTTAATGTAGTGTATTATGCTGACTGGTTTTCAAATAGTAAGTCAACCTCATGTTCCTAAGATAAGCTCTAATTGGTTGTGATGAATTGACTTTTTATGTATCTCCAGGTTTGACTTATTGGTATTGTTAAGGATTTCTAGGTACAAATTCATATAGGATATTGGTTTGTAGTTTTATTTTCTTATAAAATCATTGTCATATTTTCATGAGTTGTACTTATTGACCTTGTAAAATGTTGTAAAGCATTCCATTCTCCTTTATATTTGGAAAGATTTGTGTAAGATTATACTATTTCTTCTTTAAATGTTTGGGTGAATTCATAGATGTTACCCAAGCCTAGAGTTTTCTTTTTGGTAAGGTTTTAAATTATGAATTCAACTATTTACAAGTTAATATTTTGATATTAACATTATGATTATCTAAGTCTTTTTATTAAGTCTGTTTTTATAATCTGTGTCATTCAGGTCATTATCAATTTTGTCTGTGTTATCACATTTATTGGCATCATATTTTTTAACACACCCTATTTCCTTTTAAGGTTTGTAGAATCTGTAATGATCTCTTTCATTTCTGATACTGGTCATTGTGTTTTCTCTCTCTCTTTCTTTTTCTTTTTTTTTTGAGAGATATTCACAGTGGTAGGAAGTAGTTATGTATGTTACAGCAACAGGTAGGTTGTCAATGTCTCTTTTGAGACATAAGAGGAAAGCTTCTAGCTGTTCATTCTCCTTGTTCTCCTAACCTCAATGGTAAAGAAAACTTAGTCCCCATGTTTATCTCTTCTGTAAATCTTAGAGACCAAAGAGACCCCACATCTCACTAAGAATATCATAGACCCACCCACCCATTCCAGGGTCTTCATCCATCCACCCTAAGTTGCTTATGTCCAACTCTATGACCTATGGATCTCAGCCCAGCAGGCTCCTCTGTCCATGGGATTCCAAGCAAGAATACTGGAATAGCTTCACATTTCCTTCTCCATGGGTTTTCCTGACCCAGGGATCAAACCCACATCTCTTAGGTCTCCTGCATGAGCAGGTAGGTTTTTACCACTAGCACCACCAGGGAAACCCTTCCAGGGGCTTAACGACAAGCCTTCTCCTGGATCCACCTCACTTAGTTCCTTGATGTAGGGCCCATCAGTGATGTCTTTTGAGTCAGGCCTCAAATGATACAGATTTATGACTCATTGACTCATGCCCTTTAATTATATTTTGCTTGCTGGTACCAACAGCTGCTGGTCCTTCAGGAGATTGTAGGGTAGCGTAAGAGTTGAAAGTGAATGAAGTTGGTATATGTTAAGGTGTCCAAATTTCCATTTCAGGGTCCAAATTTTATTCCTTAAAGTTCATAAACATTGTCTAGAAGACTCTATCTAAATATTCCCACGGCATTTCTAGTACTATAGTCAAGCTCCAGAGTCACTTCTTATTTTTAACTCCGTATATTTCATTTTGTCCCCAAAGAATTTGCAAAGGGACACAGAAGCCAAATCAGTTAATTGTACTCTTGGAATAAGGAACTCTTTTCCTTTTTTCCTCAGAAAATTTTAAAGAAATATTATTTATTTAAAAATTCTAATCAAGAGGCATCACTATATGACATTTTCTCTCAATTTGACCCTTCCTCAACATTCCTGAAATGACTGAAAATGTTGCATTCCAAGCATTTCTGCTTGCTGAATGCCACTTCGTTTGCTTCTATTTCTCTCCTTTCTCTCTTCAGTTATAAGACCATTTACATGAAGATGGCATCTTAAGATGGCTTATCAATACGTTATGATTATTTTCACCTGTAGCAAGGAATGCTCTCACATCTTTTATTGTTGCCATGGAAGAAATTATGCTATAAAATAAGAGAATTTATATTTCAGTTAGAGTAGAATTTAGGTTGGATAGATAATGTTGAAAAAATGAAAATGTGTCTGCTATTTGTACCCAAAGAAAAACAAAGTATAAATTAGATAGTAATTAGTTATTTCATTTTGAGACTATGTGTAAGAATATAAAAAATCAAATGTGGAGCTAAAGTGTGTGCATTTTACCCATTCAATAAAGCTAAGGAGTGTCAATCTGTGTCTTGACTGCTCTTTAATCTTTGTCAATTGAATCGGGTCACACACAAAAAATCATGGACTGCAGCATACCAGGCCCCTCTGTTCATGGGCTTTTCCTGGCAGGAATACTGGAGTGGGTTGCCATTTCCTCCTCCAGAGGGTCTTTCTGACCCAGGGATTGAACTGGCATCTCCAGGGTCCCCTTCATTGCAGGTGGATTCTTTCCCACTGAACCACCTGGGAATCCCTCTATCTTGAATATACTTCTGTTTTAACAAGCTAGCCCATAACTTAGATCATGATTCTTCCAGCAAGACAGGAACAATTCCATCTGTTCATGAAATTTCTCACAAAATTAATCTTCAAAAATGAAGTGTAGTCATTCATCACAGAGGTCACTGAGTTATACAGTAATTTCCTTAGAGTCTCTACTCGGGAGAATCTTTTTTCTAGTTTTCCAATAAAATTCATCCATGCTTGTTATGTCTTCATTATCTTCCAAATTATAAATAAATATTGTCAAAGAAGGTAGTATTTGAATATTGAAGAGAAGTAACTTGAAGGTAAGCTATTTTGAAAATTGATAGAGACACTATTTAAATGGAAGGGTAAATTACAAAATTTAACTTGAAGTTGAGGCATAGTAGGTAAAATATATGACTTCAAAATATTTCAAAAATTATTGTCAGAAACCAAACACAATTATGTCTAATGGACTATTTTGAAAGTTTTCTCTTTAATTTTATTTCTACAAATATTTTTCTTCTTTTAGGCTATCCATAGTTCAGTATTTGGATCCTTGCTATCACATATAATTTGCTTTCTAATAGTTTTTTAATTTATCCTCTGAAGAACTCAATTACTCTGAACCTTCTGAGACTGGGGTGTTTGGGACAGAGAAAGAATAAATGAAGACTTTTTCTATGCTTGTTTTCTTTCAGAAGAGCTGATTTTATGCGGCACATCACGATTAACTAGGGACTGAGCAATCTGACTATGCCGCTTTGCAGAACAGTATGGAATGTCATTCTTTGGACAGTTTTAGAAATGGGCAAGGATATGCATGATGTAATTGAAGGAGCTCTGAGTTGAGTGTTTAATATGTTGTAGTTCCTGCGCTAACTACTTTATATTAGAGTATTGTATTGGTCACAGGCTTCTGAACCAGTCTGGTTTTGAATTTAAACTCCACTTACTGTTACGAGATGGTGGGCAACTTATTTAACCTATCTCTGCCTTTTATTAGTTAGGAAAATAATACTCTGTCTACCTGTAAGACTTGTTGCAAGGCACATAATCGGGGCTACATAATATTTGCAATTCCCTTTAACATTTAAACCTAAAAGAAAGCACTGCTACTACTTTTGTTTTACAGATGACAAAGCAGATGGTTAGAGAGGCTCCACAGCTTGCCCTAAGTCATCCTCCTAGTTCAATGGCAAGATCAGAATCTGAATCTAGGCCTATTTGCTTTTAAAGACATTATTCTTTATGATTATACCAGATGTGACTCTGCTTCTAAATAACTGTACGATACTGGGGAAGCTAGTTAACCCTTCAGAGCCTCCCTTATACAACTGTATGACTAACGAGAGCCCTGGGACTTAATATAAACAAAAAGACTGACCCACTTAGAGGAAGTCTCTTGTTTATGAAGTGAGGAAGTCTCTGTCACTAGAAGTGAATTGACATGATGCGGTAGGAAGCTAGCTACTTGCTAGCTGTAAGGTTTTGGGCAAACAAACCAGTTTTCTCAAGTCTAATTGAGATTCAGTCATTATCAATTTTCAGTGCCTGCCAGTGTTACACCAGATTTTCCAGGCAAGAGTACTGGAGTGGGTTGCCATTGCCTTCTCCGTTTCTAGCTGGACTGAGAAAACCATTCGATGCTCAGCAATAGAGTTCCATGTTTTAGGAACCAAACTGTCAGGAAATTATACTTTATTCCATTCTTCTATTTTTTATATATTTTTGGAGTGGCTCTGCCACTTCTTAGGGATTCATTTTGAGTAATTACTTTTCTCACTAAGCCTCAGGTTTTTTTTTTTTTTCCTTAAATTCGTGAACTGAGGATAATAAGAACCACTTCCGTAAGTTAAATATGGTAGAAGAATTAAATATGATAATGCATATAAAGTGCAGAACAAAGTGTGTTCTAACAATAGCTCACAGTGTGTGCTAACTGTAAAAAGTTAACTGGTGAGAAGAGCTCTGAGGATATGAAATGAAATAAAATTTGAGTGTATAAATCTTGTTTCTTGGAACTCTGATCCAAGATGATAGAAAAGGCCAACTGTTTTCTTAAATTATGATTTTGAAATTTTCTGTGATTCATGTTTTCTTTGTCTACCGTTAATATGGATAATCAAGGAAATCGTATATAATCAAAATTTGATATTATTATTTTGCTAAAAATGTTGGATTTTTAAGCACAAATGTTTGTCCTCAAAACTGTGTGATGAATTATTAAGTATATATAGGCCGGGGGAAAGGCAGAATGCCTACCATTGATGATTTTCAAATGAATGAAGGAGTTTGCAAGTGTTTTCTGAGGTGTAACTCATCAGCAAGGGCATGAGCCCATTAAACATGGTTTTGTCTAGAGTATCAGGTTTTTTGAAAGCATGCTGAAATCGTCTTTTTTTCTATAGGAGTTCACAGTTTCACAAACAATATTTCTGAAGAAAGTCATAGAGAGGACATAAGCACAAAGGAACAAGTATTGAAGAAATCTTTGAATTGCATTTGCGGGCATGGCTTGCCCAGTGAGGATATTTTATTGGAGGCACTGCTTTAGACAAACTGAATAGGAAAAGGAGTTTGAGAAGGTTCCTAGAGAAGCTAGAATTCTGTAAGATAGATCAGTGATGGAGTCAAAGAGCCTGCCAAGTTGTGAAAATAAAAAGTAGCACATTCATGTCCCAATGTAACTTTGGGAAGAGGCATCAGCAGGAGTAGAACGGATGGACTAAGGGTGTATTGAGCTAATTTGCCTAAGAATAATATTAGGACAGCAGAAAGTACACTGTCTTTATATTCAATTTTAAAATTTCTCTTAGTGGCTCCCCTGCCAGACAGTCAATCAAGATGCTAAACTTAGAGTCACCTTTTATTCTTCTTTAAAAAAAATTTTTTTTTTGATGTGGAGCATTTTAAAAGTCTTTACTGAACTTTTTGCAATATTGCTTCTGCTTTATGTTTTGATTTTTTTGGCCATGAGGCATGTGGGGTCATAGCTCCCTGACCAAGGATTGAATCCACACCCCCTACATTGAAAGGTGAGATCTTAATCACTGGACCACCAGCGAAGTCCCTCTTTCTTCTCTTTTACCAAACTCTTTTGGGTTGATTTTACTCTGTTCTCATGAACTCATGACTGGTTTTGCCATTTCCTATATGGGCTCAACTCCAGAAGAAATTTCCAACAAAAATGACCATTTCTTACCTCAAATATTTATTTTTTTCTGAATTCACAATGGCTCCCACTTTAACAATGGACAAAGTACAAACTCATCTTTCCATTCTAGGCTTTCTCTTTGAATGTAGTCTTCTCTCTTACTGTATATAATAACTCCTTCCTAAGCATCCAGTACTCTTGCCTGGAAAATCCCATGGACGAAGGAGCCTGGAAGGCTGCAGTCCATGGGGTCACTGAGGGTCGGGCACGACTGAGCAACTTCACTTTCACTTTTCACTTTCATGCACTGGAGAAGGAAATGGCAACCCACTCCAGTGTTCTTGCCTAGAGAATCCAGGGACGGGGGAGCCTGGTGGGCTGCCATCTATGGAGTCACACAGAGTCAGACACGACTAAAGCAACTTAGCAGCAGCAGCAAGCATTAGGTATGTATCACATGTTCTCTTAGGTATCCATGATCATGTGATAAAACACTGTGTGCCCTTGTGGGGCTACAAGATCAATATTTGAAACATTCCTTAAATCATAAGTTACTTGACACCCACTAACATTGCTATTATCAGTTCACTTCAGTCGTTCAGTCATGTCTGACTCTTTTCGACCCCATGAATCGCAGCACGCCAAGCCTCCCTGTCCATCACCAACTCCCAGAGTTCACCCAAACTCATGTCCATCGAGTCAGTGATGCCATCCAGCCATCTCATCCTCTGACATTCCCTTCTCCTCCTGCCCCTGATCCCTCCCAGCATCAGAGTCTTTTCCAATGAGTCAGCTCTTCACATGAGGTGGCCAAAGTATTGGAGTTTCAGCTTTAGCATCAATCCTTCCAATGAACACCCAGGACTGATATCCTTTAGGATGGACTGGTTGGATCTATAAGCAAACAAAAAAGAAAGAAAATAACAAGTGTTGGAGACGCTATGGAAAAATTGGAATCTTTGTGCACTGTTAGTGGGAATGTAAATGTTGTAGCTGCTATGAAAAAGAAGCACAGCAGTTCCTCAAAACATTACACTTAGAAAAAAATACACAATCCAACAATTCCACTTTTGGACATATACTCCAAAGAATTCAAAGCAGACTTTAACAGATATGTGCAACCCTTGTTCACAGCTGCATTATTCACAATAGCCAAAAGGAAAGCCACCCAAATGTCCATTAAGGGGTGAATGGAAAATATGGCATATATGTATGCAATGGAATATTATTCAGCTTTAAAAAGGAGGGAAATTCTAAGACATGCAATAAAATGGATGAACCTTGAAGGCATTGTGCTAAGTAAAATAACCACTCACAGAAGGACAGACACTCTAGGCTTCTAGTTACATGTTAAGATAACAGTTGTCAAATTCACAGAGATGTACGGTGAAATAGTGGTTTCTGGAAGCTGGGGAAGGATGGAATGGAGAGTTAGTGTTTAAAGTGTCCAGAGTTTCAATTTGAAAAATGAAAAAGTTCTGGAGACAGATGATGATGATGAATTTAAGTGTCATGTATATTTTACCACAATAAAAATAAGAGAAAGAAAATATTAGATAATAATTAGCAAGTCATATACTCCCCCAAAAATTGAGTTAGCAAGGTATATGAAATCCATGTTGTTGTTCAGTCTCCAAGTCATGTCCAGTACTTTGTGACTCCATGGATTGTAGCATGCCAGATTTCTCTGTCCTTCCCTGTCTTTGGAGTTAGCTCAGATAGAAGTCCATTGAGTTGGTGATGCTTTTAACATCTTGTACATCTCATCCTTTGCCATTCCCTTCCCCTTTTGCCTTCAGTCTTTTCCAGCATCAGGGTATTTTCCAGTGAGCTGTCTTTTCCCATCAGGTGGCCAAAGTATTGGAGCTTCAACTTCAGCATCAGTTCTTCCAATAAATAGTCAAGGTTGATCACTTTAGGATTCCCTGCTTTGATCTTGCAATCCAAAGGACTCTCAAGAGTCTTCTCCAGCACCACAACTCAAAAGCATCAGTTCTTTGGTGCTCAGCCTTCTTCATGGACCAACTCTCCCATCTGTACATAACTACTGGATAAAAATCATACCCTTAACTATATGGCCCTTTGTCAGCAAAGTAGTGGCTTTACTTTTTAATACACTGTCTAGCTTTGTCATAGCTTTTTTTTTTTTTTTCTCAAGAAGCAAGCATCTTTTAATTTCATGGCTGCAGTCACTGTCCACAGTGATTTTGGAGCCAAAGAAAATAAAATCTGTCACCGTTTCCACTTTTCCCCCATCTATTTGCCATGAAGTGAGGGACAGGATGCCATGATCTTGGTTTTTGAATTTTGAGTTTAAAGCCAGTTTTTCACTCCCCTCTTTCACCCTCATCAAGAAGCTCCTCAGGTCCTCTTCGCTTTCTGCCATAAGAGCTGTATCAGTGCATATCTGTGGTTGTTTATATTTCTCCTGGCAATCTTGATTCCAACTTGTGATTCAGCCAGTCTGGCATTTCTCATGATGCAATCTGCATATAAGTTAAATAAGCAGTGTGACAATATACATCCTTGCAGTACTTCTTTTCTAATTTTGAGCCAGTTAGTTGTTGCATGGTTCTAACTATTGCTTCTTGAGCTGCATGTAGTTTTCTCCAGAGACAAGTAAGGTGGTTGGTTCTCTCATCAATTTAAGTATTTGCCACAGTTTGTTGTGATCTACCCAGTCAAAGGCTTTAGCGTTGTCAACGAAGCAGAAGTAGATGTTTTTCTGGAACTCCCTTGCTTCTCCATAATCCAACAAATGTTGACAATTTGATCTCTGGTTCCTCTGCCTTTTCTAAACCCAGCTAGTACATCTGGAATTTCTCGGTTCACATGTTGCTGAAGCCTAGCTTGAAGGATTTTGAGCATAACCTTGCAAGTATGTGAAATGAGCTCATTTGCATGGTAGTTTGAACACTTTTTGGCACTGCTTTTCTGAGACTGGAATTAAAACTGCCCTTTTCCAGTTCTGTGATCACTGCTGAGTTCTCCAAATTTGCTGGCTTATTGAGTGCAGCACTTTCACAGTATCATCTTTTAGGATTTGAAATAACTCAGCTGGAATTCCCTCACCTCCACTAGCTTTGTTTGTAGTAATGCTTCCTAAGGCCTTCTTGACTTCACATTCCAGGATGTCTGGCTCTAGGTGAGTGACCACATCATTGTGTTATTCAGGTCATTAAGATTTTTTTTTTTTTTTTTTTGGATAGTTCTTCTGTGTATTATTGCCACCTCTTCTTAATATCTTCTTCTTCTGTTAGGTCCTTACCGTTTCTGTCCTTTATCATGCCTATCCTTGCATGAAATATTCCCTTGATCTTCCCAAATTTCTCGAAGAGGTCTCTAGTCTTTTTCATTCTATTGTTTTCCTCTACTTCTTTGTATTGTTTATTTAAGCAATAAACTTTTCTCGCCTTGCTAGTCTCTGGAACTCTGCATTCAGTTGAGTATACCTTTCCATTTCTCCTTTGCCTTTCACTTCTCTTCTTTCCTCAGCTATTTGTAAAGCCTCCTTATACAACCACTTTGCCTTCATACATTTCTTTTTCTTTGAGATGGTTTGGTCACTGCCTTCTGTACAGTGCTACAAATCTCCATCCATGATTCTTTAGGCACTCTGTCTACCAGCTCTAATCCCTTGAATCTATTTGCCACTTCTACTGTATAATCATAAGGGATTTGATTTAGATCATACCTGAATGGTCTAGTGGTTTTCCTTACTTTCTTCAATTTAAGCCTGAATGTTGCAGTAAGGAGCTCATGATCTGAGCTATAGTCAGCTCTATGCCTTGTTTTTGCTGACTGAAAAGAGCTTCTCCTTCACTGGCTGGAAAGAACATAATCAATCTGATTTCAGTGTTGACCATCTGGTTATGTCCATGTGTAGAGTCATCTCTTCGGTTGTTGGAAAAGGGTATTTACTATGACCAGTGTGCTCTTTTGACAAAACTCTGATAGCCTTTGCTCCACTTCATTTTGTACTCCAAGACCAAACTTACCTGTTACTCCACATATCTTTTGACTTCCTACTTTGGCACTCCAAAACTCTATGATGAAAAGGACAGTTTTGGGGGGGTGTTAGTTCAAGTAGGTTTTGTAAGTCTTGTGTTCATAGAACTGTTTGATTTCAGCTTCCTTGGCATTAGTGGTTGGAGCATAGACTTGGATTACTGTGATGTTGAATCGTTTGCCTTGGAAACAAACCAAGATCATTCTGTCATTTTTGAGGTTACACCCAAGTGCTGCACTTTGGACTCTTTCATTGACTATGAGGACTATTCCATTTCTTCTAAGGGATTCTTGCCCACAGTAGTAGATATAATGGTCATCTGAATTAAATTTTCCCCATTCCTAGCCATTTTAATTCACTGATTCCTAAGATGTCAATGTTCAATCTTGCCATCTCCTGCTTGAGTATGCCCAATTTACCTTGATTCATGATCCTAACATTCCAAGTTCCTATGCAATATTGTTCTTTACAGCATCAAACTTTAGTTTCACCACCAGACATATCCACAACTTAGCATTGTTTCTGCTTTGACCCAGTTGCTTCATTCTTCCTGTATCTATGAGTAATTGCCCTCCACTCTTCCCCAATAGCATATTGGACATCTTCCAATGTTCTGGTGTTACATCTCTTTTCCATTTCATACTGTCCATGGAATTCTCCAGACAAGAATACTGGAGTGGATTGCCATTTCCTTCTCCAGTGGACCACATTTTGTCAGAATTCTTCACCCAGGATGGATGACCCATCCATCTGGGTGGCCCTGCAGGGCATGGCTTATAACTTCATTGAGTTAAGTAAGCCCCTTCACCACCACAAGGCTGTGGTCCATGAAGGGGAGAGGAAGTCCACAGACAATGACAAAAAATATTATCATGATGAAACAAAATGAGAGGAAAGATAAATATATAATAAAAGTTCTCCAAATAGGTAGAGAATAAAAGGATAAGACAAAGATAATTAATAAGATATAAGAGAAGAAAATATAATTGAATTGAGGAAGAACACCAGTTTGAAAAGTGTACAGGCTCTTTATTAATAAGTATAATAAATTAATTAAAAAGAAAAACACATGCTTTGGGGCCATTTTTCCAAAAATACATTCAGAAAACACTAGTCCTATATGACGTTCTGAGTGGAGAGAAAAGGTTACTATATATTAATATATTTTGGAACTAGTATGTATATATTATCTATCTCACAGTGTTAGTTGCACAGCTGAGTCTGACTCTTTGCAACCCCATGAACTGTAGCCTGCCAGGTTCTTCTGTCCATGAGATTTCCCAGACTGGAGTGGGTTGCCATATCCTTCTCTAGCGGATCTTCCCAACCCAGAAATTGAACCCAAGTCTCCTACATTGTAGGCAGATTCCACTTCATAGATGTTTACAAAACTCATGAGCTCTGAGGATCCCTATGATGAAAAAACTGTTAATTTGTGTCTAACCCAGCATTTTCGTGATCTATTTGAGCAAAAAGTCTGTTAATATTCTAAAACACACCTTGGAAAGAATTGTATAACTGAAAGCACATGGGTGACTTCCCTGTAGCTAAGACTCCACACTCCCAATGCAGGGGGCTAGGGTTCAATCGCTGGTTAGGGAACTAGATCCCACATGCTGCAGCTAAGAGTTTACATGCTACAAGTAAATATCCTGAGTGCTTAAGACCTGGTGGTGCTGGTTCAGTTGCTCAGTCGTGTCCGACTCTTGTGATCCCATGGACTGCAGCCCGCCAGGCTCCTCTGTCCATGGGATTTTCCAGGCAAGAGTACTGGAGTGCATTGCCATTTCCTTTTCCAGGGGATCTTCCCGACCCAGGATTAGAACCCGGGTTTCCTGCATTGCAGTCAGATTCTTTACTGACTGAGCTATGAAGGAAGACCTGGTGCAGCCACACAAATAAGTAAGAAAATAAATAAATATTTTTGAAAAGTAGATAGGATTTTTTTAGTTGCGAGGCCTGGGTTTGAATGCCATTTTTCTGTGTCCCAGTTTTCTCAGTTATGAAGTGAGCATAATAATAATAATAATAATAGCATCTACTTTATGAAGTTGAATGCTAGAAGTTAAGATTGCTTGACAAAGTAACCCATTCGTTGATTTAATTAATCAATTAACCAGTTACCACCTATTGACATACAGTATAAGGTAGTATCTTGAAAGATTAGGATTCTGAAAGGGCACAAGTTGATAGGGAGATACGAAAATTGAGTCTATAATTGGGGATCGTCGTTGACCTGAGTGATGTCAGCTCTATAACTGACACCTGGGAGTTTGTTTGTGTGTGTGTTGATGGTGAGTTGACCAGAATTTCTTAACATATGAACAAAGTTAAAACAAATTTGGGATTAGCTAAACTATGAGTCAGTAACTACTCCTACCAATAAAATAAAACTTCGTGATCTCATATAAAACTGAGTACTGGCCTAGGAAACTAATTTGTCTGGGTCTTTGTACCATTAATTATGTCCCTATATGAGCTGCTGGAGAGATCTAACCTTTTTCTCAATGTGACAGTTTTCCTTTGCAAACTAAAATTCAAAGAGAACTCTAATGTTGCTTATTGCAGTTCATCAAAGGATGACCTTGTGTGTAATACTTGAGATAAGAAATTTTAAGGATTATGCATATCTTGGGTTTTTCCTAAGTGCACATAAAATAATTCAAATATGCATAAAACCTTTGCTTAATTTGATAGACTGCATCTGAAATTCTGTCCTTGAATGATTATCTGAAAGTCCTGTTCTTCAATCTATGTGTTTCTGACCTTGGGTAATTTTTTAAATAACAAAATGGCCTTGACTAGTTATCCAAAGTAGGACATGTGTTCCCAGCAGGTTTTCCTGGGCTCTTGCCCATAAATAGATTTTCCTTCCTGTGGTTCCCTCATATTGCCATGCTAACAAATGCATGACTTCTGTAAGAGTGTTGACGTGTGCTCCATGATTATGACCATTAATGCTAATAATGGTGCAATCAATTTGCATTAATTACCTTGTTAAAGGACTCACCATTGGCAAAACAGAACAAAATCCATTATATTGTAAAAACAGTTCCAGAATGTTAACAAGTAGAATTTTATAGCATTCTGTGTGATGGATTACACTTTTAATACTTCAAGTAATCACGGGAAACTCTACTATCCAAGAATTGGTTATAATTCACAAATATTTAGATCTTAAGCTAACTCAGACTTGTAAATTCTAGGTCATATCCAGGAAAATAGAACCTAATGGAATTGTCCCTTGGGATAAATGGTTTTGATTTGCAAAATATGGTTTGAGAAATACAGCAGCTCTACATTTTATAGAGACGGCCCTCGGCATAAAAAAATAATGTATCTAAGAAAAAATTTAAAGGATTAAATATATACGTATTCATGTACTTTAATTTTTGATGCTATATAAATTTAATATTTTTCAGGTATTATGAATATGTTTGGGAACTATATTCGACTAAAGTCAAATCTGATGTATAAGAATGTGTCACTTAGAAACTTTATAAGAAAGTTTCATTTTCTGACATAAAATACTTATTCTGATGCTTTTGTTTCAACTTTGAAAGTTCAGGGGCAATTAACTTCATTTGGCATAGTTAGAATAAAGTTGTTCTCAGAATAAACAGATTCAGATTGTGCTGATTATTACCATATTCATAGAATCAGATTAGTTTTCCTAGGATTTTTAAACATACACTCTTTTATAGAAACAAAATCTTATATCCTACTTTCATATTATAGAAAATTTACAAATATATATGTAACATGACTTAAAAATTAACTTGATAAAATAAATTTTACCTCAAAAGGTATATTTCTTGACTTTATCATGTGATATAAATTTAAGGCTTGACTTGGCTTGATTGTGAAGTGTGAGCAGAGTGTAGATCGATTTCATGTTAAGTTTGTGGGAAAAGAGAAACTAACCTCTCTACAGTGATTTTCTAGCAATTGTCTAAGGTGATCAAGTCACACGATTTTAAAACTTCTTAGAGCCTGGAATAGATTGAAAATGATTAAGAATAAGGTTCCTTGAACATTCAAAGTGGGAAATTTCAGCATCATGACAGGAAAATATTGTCTGGTTTCAATTTACAGAAGAATAAATATAATTTAATGTTCTGCTTTAGAATATTTTTCACAGAATATAGACAAATATATTAGCACTAATTCCTATAGTGATCATTGATTTGGATGAAGTAGTTAGGATTATTATCTTCATTTTAGAGACGAAGTTGAGCAAAGTATAGTACCTAAGACTTAGATTAAGTAATAGCCCCAGATCACACACCTAGCAAATGAAAGAACCTAGATTTGAATGTAGAGCTCTTTGACTGCCAAGTCCCGAATCTTGATCATAGCCTACGATATACATGATCGATACTATGAAGCAGTGCTATGATGTTTGCTCCCTCTATTAATGCATTAAAACTTAAGATATCCCTGGGAAATTTGCCAAAAACTTCTGAGAATTATTTCCTACAATTGGAGTAAAATTTCGCCCTTGTTTTAACAATGCAGAAATTATAGCTTATATGTCTCCGATCTGATCAAGCATATTTTCTTTAGCAATCTCTATACAGAGTTAAATATAAAGATATTCTTTATGCTGCTACAATCAGGTAGCACCTCACACCCACCAGAATGGCCATCATTAAAAAGTCTACAAACAATAAATGCTGGAGAAGGTGTGGAGAAAAGAGAATACTCTTACACTATGGGTCAGAATGTAAACTGATACAACCATGGTGGAGAATTGTATGGAGGTTTCTTAAAACACTAAAAATAGAATTACCATATGACCCAGCAATCCCGCTACTGGTCATATACCCAGAAAGTGAAAGTGAAAGAAAGTGAAGTTGCTCAGTTGTGTCCAGCTCTTTGTGACCCCATGGACTGTAGCCTACCAGGGTCCTCCGTCCATGGGATTTTCCAGGCAAGAATACTGGAGTGGGTTGCCACTGCCTTCTCCAAGAGATCTTCCCTACCCAGGGATTGAACCTGGGTCTTCTGCATTGTAGGCAGATGCTTTACTGTTTGAGCCACCAGGGAAGTCCACCATATACCCAGAGAAAACCATAATTCAAAAGACGCTTGCACTCCAATGTTCATTGCAGCACTATTTATAATAGCCAGGACATAGAAGCAACCTGAATGCCTATCAGCACAGGAATGGATAAAGAACATGAGATACATATACACAATGGAATATTGCTCAGCCATAAAAAGAACAAAATCTGCTCATTTGTAGAGATGTGGGTGGACCTAGAGTCTGTCATAGGGAGAAAGTGGGGCAGAAAGAGAAAAAATATATTGCATATTAATGCATATATGGATAATCTAGAAAAATGTTATAAATGATCTTATTTGCAGAACAGAAATAGAGAATAAATGTATGGGCACTAACAGGGGGAAAGGGGAGTGGGATAAATTGGAAGATTGGGATTGACATATATATACCCTATTGATACTGTGTATAAAAATAGATAACTATGAGAAGCTACTGTATAGCTCAGGGAACCCTACCCAGTGCTCTGTGGTGACCTACATGGGAAGGAAATCCAAAAAAAAGGAGGGAATATATGTACACATAGAGTTGATTCACTTTGCTGCACAGCAGAAACTAATACAACATTGTAAAGCTACTGTACTCCAATAAAAATTAATTTTAAATGGCCATCAGTAAAAAGTCTACAAATAATAAGTGCAGGAGAGGATGTAGAGAAAAACGAACCCTCTTACACTCTTAGTGGGAACGTAAATTCATGCAGCTGTTGTGGAGAACAGTGTGGCATTTCCTTAAAAAAACTAAAAAGAGAGTTATATGTGAGCCAGTGATTCCACCGCTGGGCGAAATGTCTGTATATTGAGAGAAGACTAATACAAAAAGCTACATGCATCCACTCCAAAGTGTGGGAGCAGCATTCACACTATAGCCTGCATGAGAATCTTCAGTGATGAGGTTTTTTGTTTTTGCTTTTAATGCTTAGTGATTAAAAGAGAAGTTTCTGTGAACTTCCTATAGACTTTGTGGCTTTATTTCTCACACTGGCTGATAGTATGTGCTACACAGAATCATGCTTTGCAACGAAACAAACAATAACAACAAATAAAATATAGCCCCTCACACTTTTTATTTTTAAAAGGGCTTTTATGCTTTTCGATTCAAGTTTTCCTCAAGTCAAAGGGGCCCTGCTGTTGTAGACAGATAATAGCCAGAGTAAACTCTATTTCCTTCTTTGCTAGCTCTGTGACTTAACCATTGAGCACTCAACCAAAGGGACAGGGGAGACAGGAATCCACCGCTCCCCATGCCTTGGTCAAGCTGTGTCATCCAGCAAGAATTCCTCCAAGCTTGGAGATGCATTCAAGTTTTGTGTGTGTCAGTAGTTTATAGTTTTGTTTTTTTAATTGCTGAGTAGTATTTCATGATATACCAGAGTTTGTTTAACCATTATCCTCTTAAAAGCCTCTGACTTGCTCCCACTGTTTGACTACTGTGAATAAAGCTTCTATGAACATGATATAAAGGTTTTGGGGAGCACATAAATTTTAATCTCTCTGATGCTGAACAGCACAATTTCTGGGTCATATGATAATTATATGTTTTGTTTCATAAGAAACCACCAGACTGTTTCCCAGAGTGGCTGAACATTTTCCATTCCCATCAGCAATATACGAGTGATTCAGTTTCTCAGCATCCTTGCCAGCACTTGAGGTTATCACGAAGTTTTATCTTGGGCTTTCGAGGGGGCTCAGTGGTAAAGAAACTGCCTGCTAATGCAGGAGATGCAGAAGACATGGGTTCTATCCCTGGGTTGGGAAGATCTCCTGAAGGAGGAAATGGCAACTCACTCTAGCATTCTGGTCTAAAATATCCCATGGACAGAGGAGCCTGGCAGGCTACCATCTGTGGGGTCACACAAAGAGAGTCAGACACAGCTCAGCACTCATGCTAAGTTTATTTTAGCTGTTTTGATGGGTATTTGGTGATGTCTCATGTTGTTGTGTTTTCAATGTGCATTTTCCTAATAGGTAGGTTAATATATATATATTAATAGGTTAATATATATATATTATGTATATATATATATATAATGCTATGCTAAGTCACTTCAGTCGTGTCCGACTCTGTATGACCGCATAGACGGCAGCCCACCAGGCTCCCCCATCCCTGGGATTCTCCAGGCAAGAACACTGGAGTGGATTGCCATTTCCTTCTCCAATGCATGAAAGTGAAAAGTGAAAGTCAAGTTGCTCAGTCGTGTCCGACTCTTCGAGACTCTATGGACTGCAGCCTACCAGGCTCCTCCACCCATGGGATTTTTGAAGCAAGAGTACTGGAGTGGGGTGCCATTGCCTTCTCCCATATATATATTAGATAACCTAATATAAAGGTTAATCATATTTTCATGTGCTTATTTGCCATCTGTACATTCTCTTCAGTGAAAGGGCTCTTCAGGTCTTCTTTTAAAATTAATTAATTTTAACTGGAGGCTGATTACTTTACAATATTGCGGTGGTTTTTGCCATACATGGACATGAATCAGCCATGGGTGCAGATGTGTGCCCCCATCCTGAACCCCCCTCCCACCTTCCTCCCCACCCCATCCCTCTGGGTTGTCCCAGAGCACCGACTTTGAGTGTCCTGCTTCAGGCATCAAATTTGCACTGGTCATCAGATTTACACATACAAATTTCAATCCTGTTCTTTCAAATCATCCCACCCTCACCTTCTCATAGTCTAAAAGTCTGTTCTTTACGTCTGTGTTTCTTTCGCTGCCTTGCATATAGGATTGTTGTTAGTATCTTTCTAAATTCCATATATTTGTGTTAATATACTGTATTGGTGTTTTTCTTTCTGACTTATTTGACCCTGTATAATAGGCTCCAGTTTCATCCACCTCATTAAAACTGACTCAAATGCATTTCTTTTTGTAGCTGAGTAATATTCCATTGTGTCTCTTTCATCTCTTTTAAAAAGTACTTATGTTTCTGGCTGCGTCAGGTCTCCGCTGCAGCACACAGGACCTTTGTTGTGTCATGCAGGATCTTTTGTTGCGGTGCACAGGCTCTCCAGTTGTGGCACGGGCTCAGTAGCTGCAGCACCCAGGCTTAGCTGCTCTGTGGCCCATGGGATCTTAGTTCCCTGACCAGGGATCAAACCTGCATTCCCTACATTGCAAGGTAGATTCTTGATCCCTAGGCCACCAGGGAAGTCCCATTTCTTCATATCTTTTGCCTGTTTTCAAATTGCATTTTTTAAAAACTGTTGTTCCCAGAGAACTTTGTTTACCTAGGTAACAGTCTATTGTTGAATATGTAGCATGCAAATACATTTTCTCACTCTGCAACTTGTCTTTTCATCCTCTGAACAGGATCTTTGCAGAACAAATGCTCTTACTTTTGATGGGATCTGAGTTACCAAGTTTTCCTTTGATGTCCAGTCTGATAACTCTTTGTGTAGCCGTAGATCCCAAAGATTTTATTTTTTCCCCTATAAGTGTATTATTGTTGTGTATTCACCAAGTTGTGTCTGACTCTTTGTGACCCCATGGACTGTAGCCTGCCAGGCTCCTCTGTCCATGGGATTGCCCAGGCAAGAATACTGGAGTGGGTTGCCATTTCCTTCTGCAGGGGATCTTCCTAACCCGGGGATCGACCCTGCATCTACTGCATTGGCAGACAAATTCTTTACCACTGAGCCACCAGGGAAGTGCGAAAGTTGTATAACTTTATGTTTTACATGGATGTGCATGCTTAATTTTGAGTTAGTTTTTGAGTAATGTGTGATGTTTAGGTTCTTTTTTTTTTTTTGCCCATGAAAGTCCAATTGCTTTGGCATCATTTGATGAAAAAGTTGTCTTCCTTCCCTTAAATTGCTTTACACCTTTGTAAAAAAATCAATTGGGCATAAATGTTGAATTATCTGTACTGGTCATTGAACCTGTGTATTTATTCCACTTACTATTATAGCTTTTCAGTGGGTCTTTGTATCAGAACAATTCCTTCTATTTTATTCTTATTTAATTTAGCTATCCTATAGCTTATACCTTTCCATGTGAATTTTAGAATAAGCTTGTCTATGAATTTCATTAAGCTGGTTGTTCAACTTTGGGGGAGATCTGACATCTTCACTGTTTTGAATCTTCCAATTCATAAACTTCCATTTGATTTCTTTCATTAGCATTTTGTAATTTTCAATATACAGATCTTGTGCATATTTTTAAAGTGTAAATCTAAGCATTTCATTAGCTTTCAGAATAAATGTTGCTAAATTTTGATTTGTTTCTACAGGTTAATATATAGAAATCTGACAGATATGTATGTTGGGATGATTTTTTTTAAAGTTGTTCCTAGTGCAAAGACCTCCTGTAGTATTATAAGTTTTCATTAGTTAATTCATTCAGCAGATATTTCCTGGGAGCCTTCTGTATGCCAAGAACTGTTCTAAGTAATAGGGATAGAACACTAAAAAAAAAAAAAAAATTTAGAATTCCCTAGTGGTCCAGTGGTTAGGACTCTGAGTTTTTACTACCAAGGCCTCAGGTTCAATCCCTAGTTAGGGAAATAAAATCCTACAAGCCATATGGTGAGGCCAAAAAATTAGGTAAAGTTTCTGTACTGTGGGAATTAAATTCTAGTTGAGGAGTAGGAGTGGGGGGCAGGGGGTACAGAGAGGAAACAAACAAAAAGTATCATGTTGTAGATGGTGATAAGGGTTATTGTGAAAAATAGTGCAGATTAAAGATATGGTGACCACATCATTTATCTTCCAAAGTGGGACATCTTTCAGGGTGACAGATGGCACTGACCAAGTGGTGCATAAACAAGAGGTGTACACTTGGATCCTCCCAGCAACCTGGTGTTTATTGACATGTTCCTTAAAGTCATGGAGCATGCTTCTTGAGGTTGGTGATGCTATTGTTGATGCCCCCCACCCCCCCAACCAGGCAAGATCTAACATAAACACACCTGTAGTCACACAAAGTTGGGTTTATTAACTCATAGCAATGAAGAAGACTGCACATCATAGGAAGCTGGGATGTCTTGGTAAGAGGTTGTTAAGACAAGCCTTATTATAGGGTTTGACCTTGTGTTGTGTGATTTTGGAGAACTTTCAAGGAAGTGAGGTTTTGCTCTTGATTGCTTACTGTTAGAAAGTCAAAGCAATTCTATGATTTCCTTAATAGTCTTAATATGTGAGGTGTAGGGCACAAAGTGGAGCTACGGCTGAAATTGATAAAGATGCAGCAGTCACTCATATTAGCAGGAGAAAGGAGAGTGTTTGACAGTGTTCCTCTCTCTCTCTCTCGGTCTCTACTCACCACAATTACAGACTGCTTTTGTTTTTGTCTTGATCTATCACATCACAAAATAGCCTTGTCTAATGGTGGTGTTCTGTAAAATTGTTTGTAATTCAAGAGAAAAATGCATTTGCCTGGCTATTATAGCGAGGACAGCTCCAAGCTGATGGTAGATGAGGGCTGCATTTTCTTTCTTACTTTTTTATATAATGTAGTCAGGGCCAGCCCTTCTAACAAGAGGTCACTTGACCCAGCGGATGTGAGAATCATGGGACGTCTAGGGTCCAGCATACAGACTGGAGAGCAGCCAGTGCCAAGGCTCTGAAGTGGGCATGTGCTGGGCATGTTTAGGAGCAGAAGGAAGGCCAGCATGTGGCTCAAGTTTCGAGAGGCAAATGTTAGGAAATCATGCAGGGAAGGTACATGTGGTCCAGATCATGCAGGATCTTGCAGGTAATTGGAAGGGCTTTTGTTTTAACTCTGGATGAGATAAGAATCCTCTGAATTCTTTTTGTTTTTCAGTGTGTACAAGACCTTCCAAAGTCCTCAACTATCCTTTGCCCCTGCAACCATAAGTTCATTTTCTAAGTCTGTGAGTCTCTTTCTGTTTTACAAATAAGTTCATTTGTATCATTTCTTTTTAGATTTCACATACAAGGGATGTCATATGATATTTCTCCTCCGTCTGGTGTACTTAGTATGACACTCTCTAGGTTCATCCTCGTTGCTGCAAATGGCATTACGTCATTCTTTTTAACAGCCAGGTAATATTCCATTGTATATGCGTGAAGTGAAAGTTGCTCACTTGTGTCCAACTCTTTGTGACCCCATGGACTATACAGTCCATGGAATTCTCCAGGCCAGAATACTGGAGCGGGTAGCCTTTCCCTTCTCCAGGGGATCTTCCCAACCCAGGGATCAAACCCAGGTCTCCCACATTGCAGGTGGATTCTTTACCAGCTGAGCCACGATATATGTACCACATTGAATTGATTTGAGTAGAGTTAATCATATAAAAATTATATATTATTTTAAATGTGTAAAATGAAAATAATATAAATGAAATGAAAAGTAAAGTAAAAAATGAAAAGTGGCTTGTAAATCCAAATAAAGATGATTAGATGAGACTGCAATACAATTAATATAGGGTAATGACATATAGTGTTTGGGGGAGAAGGGAGTTATTTACAGATGATGATTCTGGAAAAACTTGCTGAGAGATGATACTTCAATAAACTCTTGAATACTACAAAAAGAGTCAGCATTCCAAGGAGAGTATATGAATGTTCTGAAGTGGAAAACTTGGCAGGTTTGAAAAATAGGATAAAAGCAATGACACTTGAGAACCATGAACAAGGGGAGAGTGCTGGGAGGTGAGATGGTGAGCAGTGCCCAGTGTAGTGAGAAGCCACTGAAAGGTTTTAAGAAGAGAAATGTTATAACGTGATAGAGATTTTTAAAAGATCATGCTGACTATAGAACAGAAAACAGACTGAAGGGGTTACAGTGAAAAGCTATTGCTGTGGTCCAGGTGAGTGGTGAGAGCTTAGATCTGGGTCAGATGATAGATTTAGATTCAAGATAAATTTTGGAATTTCAGCTTTTAGGATTTGCTTTTGGGGTTCAGTGATTCTTAGTTGAGAATGATTTTCAGCCCTCTCCCCCAGGGGATATTTGAAAATGTCTGGGAACATTTTTGGTTGTGATTGCTGGGGATGTGCTGTTAGCATGAAGAAGTCAACCAGTGCTCAGTTGCTCAGTAGCATGTGACTTCTTATGGCCCCATGGACGGTAACCAGGCTTCTCTCCCCGTGGAATTCTCCAGGCAAGAATACTGGAGTGGGGCACCATTTCCTACTCCAGGGCATCTTTTCAACCCTGGGATTCAGCCCATGACTCTTGTGTTTCCTGCACTGGTAGGTGGATTCTTTACCACTGGTGCCACCTGCAAAGCCCTGGATGCTGCTAAATATCCTGCTGTGACCAGGACAGCATCCCCACAATATGAATTATTCAACTCCAAACATCGGTGATGCGAAGACTAAGAAACCCTGGATTAGAAGTTGCGGGAGAAGAGTCAATGATGATTTCTATGTTTGGGACATCAGCCATGAATGATGTTCATTAGTCATTAGTTTTATGATGAGAAAGAAGGGAAGAGGAACAGTTTTGCATTGTGACTACCACATGGAATGAAGTAGCATACTGTGGATGAAGAAATACTCAGGTATTTCACTGAATTTGTGCCAAGGTACTCAATTCCTGTCTTACCTGTAAATGATAGTTATGTTAAAGTCAGCTGAGTAGATTCAAGAACCCAAACCCAGAGAATTCAAGCTTCTCAAGTTTTCACTTGCAGAGTTTTTTGTATTCTGGGTTGAGCCAGTTAATGATGGCTCAACCATCATTATGCAACTCCCATCTATACAAGAGAGGCATGAAGAATAAATCCGTGTAGACACATGAAGCACAAAACTCCTCTCAGGAAGGATGCTTGCTATGTGTCTCCTGAAATTTTTCCGAGATAAGAGTGACAATGACAGATATTTTTCCTAGATACTTTGGGTAATAAGTAGGAAGGTACCAACTGAAAAATGTTTGAGGCCCTGGGATGTATGAGGACATGAGGTTAGATGTTGGAAAATGTATTAAATGAGCAGTGAATAAATGAATGAACAAACCAGCAGGCAGGGAGAGCGAAAAAGGCCAAGGCAAATTATTACAGCTTGTGGAATTTGTTAAATGTACTTTTTTTTTTGGACAGAAATTTATCTGAAAAAGTGATGTTTCATGCTTGAACTCAATTCACAATCACAACTAGGAAATTCTACTGCTACTGCTACTGCTAAGTCACTTCAGTCGTGTCCAACTGTGTGTGACCCCATAGATGGCAGCCCACCAGGCTCCCCTGTCCCTGGTATTCTCCAGGCAAGAACACTGGAGTGGATTGCCATTTCCTTCTCCAATGCATCAAAGTGAAAAGTGAAAGTGAAGTCGCTCAGTCGTGTCCGACCCTCAGCGACCCCATGGACTGCAGCCTTCCAGGCTTCTCCGTCCACGGGATTTTCCAGGCAGGAGTACTGGAGTGGGGAGCCATTGCCTATTCTAGTAAAGAGAAAATGATAAATGAACACTTTCTTCTTCATTGTGTTTCTAGCTTACAAAGGTAGAAATAAAGTCTTAGATACATATTTGTGAATGAAGCACAGCCCTAGCTGTTGGATTTTGATTTCTTTTTTTTTTTATTGCTGCTTTTCAAAGATGTCTTTTCTTAGTCAGTCAGAATGGTCTTCTACCTTACGTAAATGATGGCATAGATACCAGAAAAATCTATAAGTTTGAGCTGCAATTATATTTTTGAATTTTTCAATTTCTGTTAGTATTAATTCCCCGATTAAAGAAATCTATGGTGGGGACTTCCCTGACGGTCCAATGTTTAAGACTTAGCCTTCCATCTCAGGGGGTGTGGGTTTGATCCCTGGTGGACTTCCCTGGTGGCTTAGACGGTAAAGCATCTGTCTACAATGCGGGCTACCCAGGTTCGATCCCTGGGTTGGGAAGATCCCTTGGAGAAGGAAATGGCAATCCACTCCAGGACTATTGCCTGAAAAATCCCATGGACAGAGGAGCCTGGTAGGCTACAGTCCATGGGGTAGCAAAGAGTCGGACACGACTTCACTTTCACTTTCAGAGGAGCTAATATCCTCCCACAGGCCTGGTGGTCAAAAAACCAAAACATGAAACAGAAGCCATATTGTAACAAATTCAATGAAGACTTTTAAAATGGTCCACATCAAAAAAATCTTTAAAAAATAAAAGAACTCTACAGTTGCTGAGATTTCATTTAATTCAGAATTATCAATGTCACTTTCCTTGATGGAAGGGAATTGGATAGTTAGGAGACTGTTAAAGGGAGTTTTGAGTCTTTCTCCTCCAAGTCGGAAAGGCTTATAAACAGCTCCTTATTTTTAGCTCTGACTGCTAAAGCCCCCAGGTCACTTTGAAAAACTTGAGGGGTTTCAAAGACTGCTTTGTTTTCGGCACCATCCTTCCACCAGGACACTGTAATTCATCATGAGTAAAAAATGAGCTGTAGTCTCTTCAGTATAACTTAGCTTCCCCGGGCATGTACCAAATACCCAGTGGAGTTGGTTGGTTCTCCTTGCAGGGGCCAAGAAGACACCAACTGTGAGTTATGCATGAGGAAAAGTCTGCAAGCTTTGTGTCAAGGTCACTGGCATGTCTTTCTATAAATAGCAAGTGATAATGCAAACCATGAAGATATATAAAGACAAGGAAACTATTGCTTGACTGGGGAGATTTTCTTGGCTTTTCCTATACAAACCAATCAAGGCTTGTTCAAAAAGATGATTCTCAGTGCACATATATTGATACTGTAAACTATTTTTCATTTTTTCCTTGTGTGTTCTTTCCACTAGGTTTGTTTTTACTTGTTGTTACCAAATACTATGTGTTCATGAAACTGTATTTGAAAGCACTAATTTGACTGTTGAGCACAGGATTCAGGTGTAAGATCCCTATTGTAAATAGTGAACGTAGAATTGAAATTTCATGATCATTGGACTGAATGAACTGCTTATCTCAGCATATTACAGGACTGTCATAATTTCTCATTAAATCTAAAATACATCAGAATCCTGATAAGTCTGACCTTGAATGATTAGTTTATAATATAAGAAGTGTCTATGACACTCTGTCTTTCAAAGAACATTGCCATTATTCCTAAGTGAGTGAATGTGTATTAAGTCACTTTAGTCATGTGTGTCACCCTGTGGACTATAGCACCCCAGGCTCTTCGTTCATGGAATTCTCCAGGCAAGAATACTGGAATGGGTTGCCATGTCCTTCTCCAGGGAGTCTTCCCTACCCAGGGATCAAACCAGAGTCTCTTACATTTCCTGCATCGGCAGGCAGTTTCTTTGCCACTAGCAGAGCCTGGGAAGCCCATTCCTGAGTAAACTTCAATAGAGACTTTTTAAATGGTTCACATCAGAAAAATCTTTTTTTAAAAAATGTTCTGCGAATAGTAACTAGAAGAGCATGTCCCTTTTCTTTGCTGCTCCACCTAAGCTTCTGAGAATATGCCTGTAACTATGGAGGCAGTTCTTTAGGAATGCTTTCCTGTAACTTGAAAATCAACGCCCAGTGCAACATCCATATGTTAGTCCTTTTGCATGGCTTGGGGAAGGATACACGTCCTATTCTGTCTGAAATGGGAAGATATTCCGTGCACGTAGTGAGAATCTCTAATCCCACAAAGTTATTGGAAAATATAAAACACTTCTCTGAAGGTGGTATAAAAATACCCAGATACTGATAAATCTTTTGCTCTGCTGTTTACTCAGGGATGGGCTTCCCAGGCCATGCTAGTGGCAAAGAACCTGCTTGCTAACACAGGAGAAGTAAGAGACGCAGGTTCCATCCGTGGGTCAGGAAGATCCCCTGGAGGAGAGCATGGCAACTCACTCCAGTATTCTTGCCTGGAGAATCCCATGGACAGAGGGCCCTGGCAGGCTACAGGCATAGGGTTGCAGAGTCGGACATGACTGAAGCGACTTGGCACGCATGCACGCACATCATCCGCACTATGTTTGTAAGGTAGGATGTGCCTTAAACCAGGGGTCCCCAACCCCAGGGCCATGGACCAGTACCATGGATAGGAGCCAGCCACACAGCAGGATGTGAGTGGTGGGCACACAAGCGAAGCTTCTTCATCTGTATTTACAGTCGTTCCCCATTGCTCGCATTACCGCCTGAGCACTGCCTGCTATCAGGTCAGCAGTAGCGTTAGATTCTAGTAGGAGTGTGAACCCTATTGTGCTGCAATCATCCGAAAGCCATCCCCCCACCCTCCCAGTCCGTGGAAAAACTGTCTTCCATGAAACTAACTGGTCTTTGGTGCCAAAAAGGTTGGGGTCTGCTGCCTTAAACACTCAGGCTGTGGAGACAGCAGAATCAGATCTAGCTCCCAGGAAACTTACTATCCTGGAGACTCAGCAGTAGAATAGGAATTATTTAATAACTATCTAAAATGTTTGTTGGAAGAGCTAAATGTAAACAATTCATCACTTGTTTAGCTCAGAGTAGGTGATAAAGTTTCTTACTTGTCTATATTACTCCTTTTTGGATTTCTGAAAAATCCAAACCTGCTCATTTCCTAACCTGTTCTTAGCCAGCTTTCTGCAGTATGCAATTGGATTACCCAAAAGTCAGGTGAAGTCTGCGCTTGGGGTAATAGCAAACCAGAGGTACAAATATAGGTTTGGAGTGAATTTGAGCTTTTATATTTAAGCAGAGAGCGGTTATAGGATAATCACAACTCTTTTGGACATTCTTGCCCTTATTTTGGGGGTCAATATTATTCTTGTTTTGAATTATACATAGTGAGTTATGTAGAGACTTGTAGGTGTAGCAATGTAGGTGTAAGTGTAGGAAAAATGATCTTTTAAGTGCTTATAAGCCTGGTTGAGTATATGACAAAGGTCCCACATGTACAGAGGGCTGGGCTAGATGTCAGGGCAGAAAGAATAGTTTCCACAAATGGCCTGACTCTGGATGTGAGCGTCAAGGCAGGATCTACCAGGTGACAATGAAAAAGGATGGTTTCTGCCTCCGTCTGTATTTCTATGTTAGGAGCAGTGTTTCTGTGGAATAGAAGCTACATTGACCTGCTTTTAAGCCTTAGCTCTGCTCCTGAAGTTCTCTCAGTTCTAATAGTCCATAACTTCTAATTTCTATTTGTAATAATAAAGCAAATTTCAGATCAGGAATAGCCAGATAAGACAGAGGGACGAGGCAGGGTAGTCTGACTAGAGTAGAAGAAGGCAACGGAAGAAGAGAAGAAGAAGGAAAGACAGGCCAGGAGGAGGTCAGGGGAAGCCAGAATGAAGGGGAGAAAGAAGAAAGGAGAGAGGGGTGGGAAAGAGAAGACAAGGAATATGAAGGAAGGAGAGAGGAGTCACAGAGCCTGAGTGCTTAGGCAGACAAACTTGTTTCCACACTCAGCTCTGCCCCTTCCTGGCTGGGTGACCTAGCCTTGGGTAAGCTGCTTTGTCTTGTCAAGCCCAGGGTACCTTTCAAGGGGTCTATCACATCTCCCCCAGGGAAGTTTCAGGAAGTAATACAAACTGTCAGTGTGTGCTGGTTTAATGCTCCATAAATAACGGCAGCAATGATGGTGGCGCTGATGGTGATGATTATGATACGATCACGATGATGAAGGGCAAAACTAACAAATTTTCAGAAGTAAGAAAAAAAGAGGGAGAAGAAACCTGGAGAATAGCAAAGTATATTAGGAATAAAAAGGGAAAAAGCAAACATGAAAGAGGTTCATTTTTTGAATGCCATGTAGATTCGGTTGAGGCTTCACCCCAACCTTCTTCAAGGAATAGCATCTCTTTCTCTTCCCCGTGATGGCAGCCATGCCCCTCCACTAGATAGATACAGGTCATTTACCTATTCACCGGCTGCCAGAGGCACTCAGTCCTCACGTCTGTGATATTTACCACCTCCTTGCGGACAGAATTGTGTCTTACGAGCTGCAATCCAGGACTATAAGTTATGCAGATTGGGGATGGATATATGCTCATTCTAACGCTATATATCTTTTCAGAACATGCCAAAAGCAAAGAAATTATTCTTGATTCCTCTTTCTATCATTCATCAAAAAATCCTGCTGATTTTACCTCCAAAACGTGTACTAAATGCATCCACTTTCTTTATACTACTATCTCTCTAGCCTGAGCCTTCCTTGGCAGTCACCAGGTATTCTAAGACAAGCTTTGCTTCCACTTTTGCTTCCCACAGTCTTTCCCCAAAGGTAAAATTATTCCCCTATCAAAAGCATCCTATGGGATGGCCTCCCTTTGCACTTGAATAAAATCCAAACCTTTTCTCTTTGTTTACAAAGCCCTGCATAATCACTTTCATTGACCTTTCCAATTTCTATTCTGCTTTTCTCTTTGCCTTTTACCCTCAGGCCAGACTGAAGACATTTCTCTCTATTTCTTGAACTGGCCAAGTTTTGATGTTTCCCTTTAGGGCTTTTCAAATGGCTCTGTCTTTTCTTTCTTATCTTCATATGCCAGATTCCTTCTTGTCATTCTGATTTTAGCTTAAAAGTCACTATATGAGCAGCTTTAGATTGCTACTCCATGCAAAAGTCACCCAGTCTCTTGGGGCATAGTAAACAACTTTATTTCTTCACACCAGCTCTTCTCACTTCTGTTTCTCTCATGTATGTATCTGGGCATATGTATGTATGTGTGTATATGTGTATGACTCCTTGCCCAAGAATTTCAGCGCTAAGAGTACAGAGGTCACACCTGTCTTGCTTACAGAATGTGTCCTGGTGCCAAGAGTTATGGCTAGTATATAATAGGAACTCAGTACATAATCTGTTAAATTAATGATTCAGACTCTGAATACAGAATCCTTGCCAGTATTTGAAATTCTTTGTAGGTAATCAGCATTCCAATAAAGCTGTTAATCCAGAAAGCTTTTCCATCCTTCTTCTAATTTAATAAGTTAATAATGAGTAAAATTTGCTAAGTCAGTAGAGATACAAATAGTAAGAAATGCTCCTTAGAAGAAAGTTCAGATGCTTTTATTTTTTACTTTCAACATACAAACAACTCAAGGCATCCATCTGCCTTGAGGTGAAGTGGGATTAAGACTGTTAAGGAAAGAAAAAAAATCATTTATTTTATGACTTTCAATACAGACTCTTGCAGCAAATCGGTGGCTTTAAAAGCCAGAGGCTGTTGAAAGAAAAAGAATTTTCTAAATCTCTATAGCTCCCATTTAACAGTCTCAAATGCCAGGCCTGGCCAAACTAGATCAGATAATTTTATATACAGGCAATCTGTGATAGAGAAAAGATGAAGTAGAAGAAAAATCTGTCTAATCGAACCCTGGAGAAGGGGAAGAAAGATAAAAAGAAAATATGGGTAAAAGTCAGAAACATACCCTCTTGGTCTGAACCATGAGGCCATAGGAGTGTGGGTTGTTGACATTCTTAGGCCTTGCTTCTCTTTTGTGACATGGTCCTCATGCATGGAGGGGCTGAGGCAACACAGAGGGGTGGGCTTGGGGCCCAACACAGTTGACAGGACAAACCAGCCTGGTCAGTGTGCCTGGGGACTCTGCAGTCTTGAAGCTTATATAGATGGCAGTGTACGGCCCAGCTTCAGTTTCCCTGAAGCATGGGTTCCAAGGTGAGAGCCAGCAGACCCAGCCTAGGGACTGTAGTCTTGGCCAAGACTCAGAGGGTCTGCAGGGCCAGCCAGCCAGAGCTGAGGTGAGGCTGAGTCAGCAGGCAGGGCCTGGACCCCAACCCACAGGCAGAATAGAGACGCTTGGTGTATTGACTCCAGAAGTCACGTGTTGATACTAGCAGAATGCTCTGGAAGAGACTGGCCTGATGACACTTCAGGGGATCAACTAACTCGCAGCAAAGGAGGGACATGCCCTCCTCTGTGGCTTCCTTCCTCCCAGTACCAAGAGACGAAGTAAATGTTGTCCTGATCCCTAGACCCCATCTCTGAAAGAAGCAAGGAGAAGGTGTGACTGAGGACAGAGCAAATATTCCCAAAGGACAGGTTATATAATACCCAGGTGTCTGGTATAAATTAATGGCTCAGACAGACATTTTTTGTCTTTGGCTGCATCAGATCTAGGTGTGGATTCTGTTGTGGCCCATGGTCTCCCCTCTCGTTGAGGTGCTGCATGCTCAGTAGTTGTGGCTCCTGTGACTTAGTACACAGACTTAGTAGTTGTGGTTTGTGGGTGTGTGGGATCTTAGTTCCCTGACCAGGGAGCAGAACCCACATCCCCTGTGTTAGAAGGCAGATTCTTAACCACTGGACCACCAAGGATGTCCCTCAAATGGACTTTTGAACTGACTTGAACTCAATTCTTCCCTCCCTCCCTCCCTCACTTTCTCCCCTTTTCTTATGCCATAGAGCAGGTAAGGAATTTGGGGAAGATCAGAGCAGTTTCAGCCAAAATTATGAATCTACATTTTCTCTACATACCTATCATGTGAGTTGCTTTTGTAACTCATTTTACCTTATTAAATGGAAACTCGTTCTTCATTCTGATTCCTTAAATATTTACTGAATATGAATTATCTTCTCAAACTGAGACTAATAATATCAACACTGAATATGATTTCTTAAATGTTTCACTGTTTGTGTGGATATAAAAACATGAAGGAATACATTTCGGAAGACATTTGTCTATTTAAGCCAAATATTAAGAATATATGATTGCACAGCTAGAAGATTATATATATTGTTGTCGTTCAGTCACCAAGTCATATCTGACTCTTTGCGACCTCATGGTCCACAGCCTACCAGCCTTCCCTGTCCCTCAACATCTCCTGAAGTTTGTCCACGTTCATGTCCGTTGCATCGGTATATATGCATATATAAAATATTTTTAAAATTCTCAATAAATTTTCTAATTACAGAAGACATGAATGTTAGGAAAATTTGTTATATATATTTAACCATATATAATAGAAACAGATCGAGCACAAAATTGGTAGCATGTTATACATTCTGTTTTTACCACCTTTTTAAAAATTGATATTATAGTAGCTGGTTTATATATCATGCTATGTACCATGTTCAACTTCTAAACTCTTCAAATATTCATTTAATCAGATTGAGAATATTTTCCCATACCATTAAAATATCTTCAAAAAACAGTTTTTAATTTGTGTGTAATGTTCAATAATGCCTATATATCATGATTTATTAAACCATAGCTCTAATGATGGATGATAAACATTTCTTCTATAGAAATAATTCTGCTTATAGATAAAACTTTGTGTATATCTCCCAATCATAGCTTGTATGAGAGTGAGGTTTATTATTGATGGATTAGCCTATTATCAGCTATTGTCACCTTCAAACAATATGGTCTTTGCTTATTCTCAAAATGCTTTGAAGCATCTGCTTTAAGCATCCACGTAAAATGAATGAGGTTTGACATACTTTAAATTTTGAAATTAGTTACAAATATGAATCTCTCGAGTATTTATATAGTTTATTTTTCAAATTAAGTTTCAATGCCCCTTTTAAAAGAAAAAACCTCCAAAGAACAAGTTTTAAATTGTATTATTGATTATTTTTAAGTGTCTGTTGATTTAAAAATTTATGGTAGCTTGTCAAATATGCAAATAGTCTGTGGATTAAAACTTAATTAATTCACTGGTGCAAACTCTTTAGGCCTTTCATAAATATCTTAAGAATTACTTTGTATACCTGAGAGGATTTAAGAGATAAGTGAATTCCTTTAAAACTATTCCAGATGTATTGTTTTTCTCTAATAAAAAATAGTTGTCCTTATAGTTAATTTAAGTAATTAACAGTGGCTCAGCCTGTTTCTTTGGAAACATGTTATTTAGGAAATAGTCAAGGGATAGTTGGGATAAAGAAGGATTTGTTAGCATTTGTTTTATTTTTAAAAGAAAATAATCTTAAAGTTATAGAAGCTTTAATTAAACACTGACTTTAAATTCTAAAAATTATTTATAAATTATTAGGCAGTTTAAAGTAATTTTACAGTGTAATAATAGATACTAACAATCCTCAATGCAATATTATGATTTTAACAGTAACATTCTTCCTTTCGGCTCTAGTCAATACATGGCATTCATTAAATTCTACACAAGTCTCTGACAGAGTTAATTGTCTAAGCCTGTTCAAAAGGCCAAAATTTCTCTCAGGGAATCAAAACATTATGCTGGAAACCAAGGACACAGATAAGAGAGTGGACTTAATTTAAAGAAAAGAGATGAATCCTGCTCAATAAACACTCTCTACTTTGGTTTTAATAGCTACAGCTTTTTTTTTTTTTTTTTTAAGCACCACTTCAGATCAGTTTAAACCCTTGAGATCCAAACAAGACTCGCGGTCAGCTCATAAGCCAAACTCACTGAATTTTGTGTCTAGTACCTTAGCAATTCTATAACATCCAGTATTTTACCCGTAGGTGGAACATAGTGGGAAAATAAATATATCAAGCTTCCAAAAGGCCAACTCTAAGAAGGAAGGTAAGACAAACATAGAATCTACAATCCCAAAATGCAAAGTAAAATCTTTAAGCTGGTACTCATGATCCTTAGATGTGGAGTGGACTGAAGTTTAGTTCAACACTATTAATTAAACAGTGTAGCAACTGTGCAAATAAAATCACAGAAGATTAAGACCTGCTTTGAGAATCTTTTAATATGTTTAAAAGTAAAACTGCTGATCCCAAACTCATTTTATACACTCTTCAAACATTTATTAAAACTTCCACTACATGTTGGCCCCTGGTCTGAAATTTGTGGATCTAGAAAGTGAAAGATGTACGCTCTGATTTCAAAGGAGAATGAACGTACCAGAAAACAGAAGAATGTAATACAGTGAAATGGGAATGGTGAAAGAGTAAACTTGGTGCTGGAAGGAAGAGTCCAAAAAGTTTCCTGTGAGAGAAGAGGGAGATGGTAATGCTCAGTCTTGGAAGGTGTTCTGAAGGATGAATGCAAGTTAGCCAGATGGATCTGGGTCAAGGAGCAAGGAGATCTTCTGCAAAGAGATGTCAGCTTGGGAGAGCTTGCGCTGTTTGGGGGAACATAGCAGTAAAAGGCTGGGAACTAGAGTCATAATATGTGGAAGCAAGATAGAGCGTGAACCTGAAGAAACATGCAAAGGAAGAGCCTCTGTAACTTGCCAGTAGCTGGAATTTTATTTTGAAGGCTATGGGAAGCCACTGGAAGGTTTATAGCAAGGTTGGATTCTGACCAGGGGGAGGGAAAAGGTTAGAAAGAGATATGGCAGAGGCAAGGGCACCAACTTAGAGCCTACAGCAGGAATCCAGGTGCAAAATGATCAGGTCACCCTTCCCTGTCCGCAACTCCATGCATACTCATATTTTGGACTTTCTACTCTGTGTGTCGTAAGCATTTGAAAGATGCTTTTCCTGCCTCTTCGGAGAGTAACTGTGCTAATGATGATAATGAATATCTGTGTGTCAGACACTTCCATACCCTTTCCAGTTCACAAATGACATAATCCTCAGAACAGCCCTGTGAGGACTATCATTATCTCCATTTTATAGGGGAAAAAAAGGAACAAGGTAGTCACAAGTGGGTGGCAGAAACTTGCTTGAGTCTGTTTTTGACCAATTTGCTCTCATTACTGTCTTCAGTAACATCATTCTTTGGATAATTTCTTTCCTTTGTCTTGATTACTCTCCTTAGTTTGATTTTGATTTTGTTTTGGCTTAGTGAGTTTTCAGTCACCCATGCCCACCCATTTTTCAGTTTCTGCACCTAGACTTGATCCTGGTAGGACCCTGGGTTGACCTCTCAGCTGAGGTCACCCACGTCCAGGTAAGACTTCGCACTATAAACCATGAGATGGAGAAGAAAGGGTGTAAGGTTCTCACAGGCTAGAATCTGGGGGATTTGTTGACTAAATGCACATATTGGGTTAGGAAGCAAACAGGTACAAGGGTGTTAGACCACAATTATTGGTTGTCAATATTCAGTGTTTACATTATTAATATTTAAAAATATTATTCACTGTGACCCACATAGTGAAATGTGACTATATTTCCTTTTTAGTATTACTTGTCTTTTCTCTGAAATTAATAATTGCCTTAGGGCTTCCCTGGTGGCTCAGAGGTTAAAGCGTCTGCCTCCAATGCGGGAGACCGGGGTTCAATCCCTGGGTCGGGAAGATCCCTTGGAGAAGGAAATGGCAATCCACTCCAGTATTCTTGCCTGGAGAATTCCATGGACGGAGAAGCTTAGTAGGTTACAGTCCATGGGGTCGCAAAGAGTTGAACACGACTGAGTGACTTCACCTTCACCTTATTTTTTTAATTTGCTGTTTCCCATGTACGTATCATTATATTGTTCCTCAAGTCTCTGACAGAAATAGAAATCTTTTCTCACTGTATCACCCATGAGGAAATCTGTCAAGTTCATTTTTTACTTGGAGACATCTCTCTGGTCTTCCTTATATCCTCTTTTAATCAGACAATTTGCTCCTTAAGGCTGTCTGATCTCTGAAGTCCTGGACTTTCCTTTACCATCTTTCTGTGAGTTGCTTTTGCCTCATTTCTATATCCTGTATTACATGTCTTCCAATTTCTTATTCTGTCTCTTGGCTTTGTTGGAGCATGTGTGCTAAGGTGCTTCAGTTGTGTCCGACTCTTTCCGACCCTATGACTGTAGCCCACCAGGCTCCTTTGCCCATGGAATTCTCCAGGCTAGAATGCTGGCGTGGTTTGCCATGCCCTCCTCCAGGGGAATCTTCCTGATCTAGGGATTGAACCGTCATCTCTTATGTCTCCTGCATTGGTAGGTGGATTCTTTACCGCTGTATTATCCCACAATTGCTGAGAAAGAGCTCACGAAAAACTGGGCAGAATCCACATTATGCCCCACATAGATAGACATAGATAGTTAATGATAGACATGCATTCTGATTGATGTTGGTCTTCTGTCCTGATCGTTTTTGAATGTTTTAAATTTCTTGTCAACATATAAGGTAAATATTTTGAGAATTTGCATGTCTGAAAATAACTGTATTCTAAGAGATAAGCAAGTATTGTATATTAATACACATATATGGAATATAGAAAAATGGTACTGATGAACCTAGTAGAGACCAGACTTGTGGACCCAGCAGGGGAAGGTGAGAGTGGGACACACTGAGAAAGTCTTGACATATATATACACTATCATGTAGAAAATAGATAGTAATGGGAAGTTGCTAAATAACACAAGGAGCCCAGCCTGGCACCCTGTGATGACATAGAGAGATGGGGTGGGGAGGAATGGGGAGGCTCAGGAGGGAAGGGGTATATATATATATATATATATATATATATATATAGCTAATATATATATATATATATATGTGGCTAATTATCCCTGGTGGCTCAGAGGTTAAAGCATCTGCCTGCAATGTGGGAGACCCGGGTTCGATCCCTAGGTCGGGAAGATACCCTGGAGAAGGAAATGGCAACCCACTCCAGTATTTTTGCCTGGAGAATCCCGTGGATGGAGGAGCCTGGTAGACTACAGTCCACGGGGTTGCAAAGAGTCAGACACGACTGAGCAACTTCACTTTGTCTAATTATGACCAACTATGTATATATACATATATATATATATATATAATTATGACCAATTTGCAATTCATGGCAGGAACCAGCACAAAATTGTAAAGCAATTTTCCATCAATTGAAAAAAAAGGTAAAAATAATAAACTCATAGGATTAGTTTAGTAGGTATAGAATTCTCATTTGGACATCATTTTTACTCTGAAATTGCAGTTTTTGCTAAATTTTCTTCAAATTCTGGTGTTAGGGTTTATATGTCCAAGTGAAGTGAAAGTCACTCAGTCATGTCTGACTCTTTGTGACCCCATGTACTATACAGTCCATGTAATTCTCTAGGCCTGAATACTGGAGTGGATAGCCTTTCCCTTCTCCAGGAGATCTTCTAAACCCAGGTCTTCTGCATTGCAGGCAGATTCTTTACCAGCTGAGCCATCAGGAAAGCTTACTTATACATTCAGAATAATTCTAAATTCTGCTTTGTAGTAAGTGACCTCTTTCTTCTCTTTTGAAGTGTTATGGATCTTTTTTTTTTTTAATCTCCATTGCTCTGGGAATTTCTACTTTTTTTCATTTATTAAGATGTATGTTCCATGAGGTATTTCAGTATGATAACTTTTGGTCTTCATTTCTGGAAATTTTTCTATTATTTCCCTGACAATTTTCTCTGCTAAAGTCTCTTTTTCCAGAACTACTACTATTTTAACACTAGAACCTCTGAACTAATACTCCATCTTATATTTCCTCTTTTCTATTCTCTGTGTTTTCTGTTAATTTCCAAGGAGTACCCTCAGATGTATCTGCTCAAACTTCTCTGCAATTTTTTATTAGGGCTACCCAAATTTTGATTTCCAAGAGTTTCTTTTTGTTTCCTGATCACTTCTTTTTTATAACCTCCTGTTACTTTTTGGATTGTCTTTTTTTGATCAATAATTAATTTTATTGAATTTTCACTAAAAATATAGGTTTATCTCTTTATTTTACTGACATATAAACAACAAATAAAAATTGTATTTATCTAAAAAGCACAGTATGATGATTTTGTATAAGTATGTATTAGAAATGATTATCACAATCAAGCTAATAGTCACATCCGTCATCTCACCTAGTTACTTCTCTTAGCTCTAAGAATAAAACTTATAGTTTCTATGAAATTATCATTTGGTCTCTGGATTGTCTCTGTGTGCTGAGATTTTTTTTTTTAAGTTGTTTTGCTCTTTTTTGCATTAAAGGATTTCCTCTTACATTCAATGATCCCTGGTGGTCCATTTGTGTTTATGAGAACTAACATCAATGTGTGTGTGTGGTGGGAAGTGCCTGTGGAGTGGTGAGTTTCTGAATAGCGACTTTACTACAGGGATCAGGCAGACAGTGAGCTCCAGACCTTTCTTCTTGGGCCTGTCAACTTCTCCATAGAGGAATTACCTAATCCTTGGCCTGGGGAACTGACTTAAGCCTGCTGTCAGCATTCTGGGAGCCAAGTGAGGGAAGGGAGCATTTCTTCAAACTATCTGAAAAATAGCACTGACTCTTGTTTAATTTGTTCTGTATTTTGTCCAGATTTGTTGGGATTACTGAGACTTCTCTTCATGAACAATTATGGTAAACATCTGGGCCAATCCTAGAAACTGTGATTGTCACTATATACTCTAAACACTGTAAGACTCTAAAAAATCATCTTTGCAGGTGATTAAGTTGTTTCATCAATTTGCCATAATGACTGACATTTTTAGCACTAAACTTTGTGAACAAAGCTGCCTTTATATGCACCTATGTCACCTGAAAGAGTATACGTCATCGAATAATATACAATGTTAGCTAGTTATCTCTTAATCCAGATTCTCTGAATGGCAGGCAGACAGATTTCTTTTGATTGGGAAGAGAGTAAAGGAAACACATAAAATGCATGATATGCTAGCCTTCATTTCCCTACTGGAATATCATAACTGAGGAACCTGGCAGATTTTGTGCCGAGTAGAAATGGAGAAAGAACACAAAGAAATAGAACCACCAGAAAAATTAACAAAATTAATAGCTGGTTGACTCTGTAAAAGTAAGAACTTAAAAGTAACCAGAGTGGAAGGGGCCCCGTAGAATGTGTCTGGGGGTGTTTTATGGATCAGTTCTCTCGAGCAGTCCTAAAGTAGAAAAAGAAATATGATGTGGAGGTGACATCACTGAGAAAAAGGGATTGTTATCTATCTGTCGAAATATCTATCTATCTACCAGGTTATTAAGCATTTTCTTGTAATCTAAGTAAGCTATGTAGACTCACAGGTACTCATGCAAAGAGAATTAGAGAAATAGGGTTCTACATGAAATGTTAGAGTTAAAATACCACATTTATCTGAAATATCTGAACTATCCTGATCATTGAGACAAAATTGTGTCAAGTCTGCATTTTTAAAAGCTTATGTCTGTAAGTATTTAATATGGTTGGATCCAACCAAAGAAAATAAATAACTGGATTTCATAGAGTTCAGAAAATTCAGAAACTTCCCGAGTCCCAGAACCAGTGTTTGGCTGCATCACCTTGGTGATGAGGCTGCAGAATCCAATGTCTAGAACAGTTTTTATTTCCCTGGGTGATTCCAACAGGCTTGGCTTGCTCACTGTTTTCTAAGGACCTCGCTGCTCGGACACTGAGCTCCTCCATAAAGGGATGCAGGTAACTGGGAAAGTTATGGCTTGCTCTAGGTACAGCTGGAACCTGGGACAGGGAGGAAGCCAGCAAAACTACTACTGAGTCTGCCCTTCCAGGAGCTGGGAAACAGGCCACTCTTGTTTTCTTAAACATCAAGGCCAAGCTTCACTGAAGGCAGGGTTGTTTAATATTCAAGAGCTCAGGCTGAAGTCCATCTCTACCAATTATATTACTTACACTTGAATTCCTTTGCTGTTTCAAAGAAAAGGTCTGTCTTCTTTCTGCTATTGCTTTCTTCCCACTGCTAGCTCTGTGCATGCTCAGTCACGTCAGACTTTCTGTGACCCCATGGATTGTAGCCTGGCAAGCTCCTCTGTCCGTGGGATTATCCAGGCAAGAATACTGGAGTGGGTTGGCATTTCCTTCTCCAGGGGATCTTCCTGATCCAGAGACTGAACCCACATCCCTTGTGTCTCCTACATTACCACTCCACCACCTGGGAAGACATACATCCCGTTTATTTCTTGTGTTTGTGGGTTGTGCAGAGTTGTGGTGCAGTGTTTAAATATTAGCTGTGTCTTATTAAACAGATTAGGTTATGATCTGATTTGGGGAAACTTTACAAATGAAAGGTAATAAAGGATGAAAAATTTGCCAGTAATGCAATATACTACTTATTTAAACTAATTTTAAATTGAGGGATTAGGCATTATATTATCAAGGCTTTGCATTCTAACCCATAGAGATTTATCTAATGTTTTAAGCAAGTATTTTTTAGACTTTTTGTAAACAGAACTTTTAAAATGGAACAAGATTTTTAGAGGTACTCTAATTTGAAGATGCACTCAGATAAATCCTCTTACAAAGCCAGAAGCTGCCACCTATTTTATCTGTCTTCAAACACTGGATTTGAACCAGAAGTTAGAGAGAATTTCAGATGTTCTTTAAGTTTTTTTCCAAAAGACTTTTTATTGGTCCTTAGTCTTAGCTAGATTTTTTAGGGGAAAATAAAAAGAATGAAAAGTAAGAATTTCAAGCATCTAATTTGCGAGTTGAGTTATATGAAATACATTTATTGAAACATTTAGGATTTCAAAACTAAAGTTCTTTCCCTTAGCAGTACTCATCTGGTTATTGACTAGAGGTAAATTATAACTCAGTGTTTTGGTTTCATGTTAAATGAGAATTAGGTGCCTAGGCGGAGAAGGCAATGGCACCCCACTCCAGTGCTCTTGCCTAGAAAATCCCATGGATGGAGGAGCCTGGTAGGCTGCAGTCCCTGGGGTCGTGAAGAGTCAGACACGATGGAGCAACTTCACCTTCACTTTTCACTTTGATGCATTGGAGAAGGAGATGGCAACCCACTCCAGTGTTCTTGCCTGGAGAATCCCAGGGACAGGGGAGCCTGGTGGGCTGCCAGCTATGGGGTCGCACAGAGTCGGACACGACTGAAGCGACTTAGCTGCCGCAGCAGCAGCAGCAGGTACCTAAGAGCCAAATGATAAAAAGGACTTTGTGTAACAAAATGTTTTTAGGAAACTGTGCATGTGATTAACAAGCAAGTCTCTTCTAAGCTGCTGCTTTGTTTTCACAAACACTACAATCTTATTTGATGGGAAATGAGGACAACTTACATTAGCAACCCATGTTCTGAGTTAATAGCCTGTCTAACTATTAAGTCATATATGTGTCATTGAGGTAAAAACTGAGAGGAAAGGAAAAGAAAGATGTCTCTTCTTAAATTTCAAGAGAACTTCCCACCTCCTTTTCTTGCCAATACTCTAAACTGGGCGTGAATTTGGTGACTGCTGGACAGTTTTTGGTGTGGATCTTTGGGTCAGTCTGCAAAGTACATGCCCTGTCTATCATTTCTAATCCCTGGTTCTTAACTCAGGACTTTTTGTTTTGATAAAACAGTGAGTAGAAAGGGCTGGTCAAGGTAGTTTAACAACGTGAAAAGGCATGAAAGAGACTCTTTGCCTCATATTCATAAGACTTTCTTTCATTTTTATAACCTAAGGCAAATATTAGATTTTAAGTGATAAAGATTTTTACTCTAAATTTGATTAGGGATCATTCTGAAAAAGCTCTGCATATCTCAACATGGGTAAATCTTGACAAGGTAAGCTTTAAGTGAAAAAAAAAAAGCCAGTTGAAAAGAATTAATTGAATACAGTACCACTTATGTAAATTTTAAAATGCTTGGTATTTTTATGGCTACATAAGCACATAAGAAAAGCATATTTACAGTCACAAGAAGGATGAGCACCAACTCTAGGAGGGCCTCCTCCTTTGGGAGGAGACAGAGGAGAGGAACAGGATGGGCTCAGTGAATCAGGACTATGGTTGTCATATGTTTTTTTTTAATCAAAAAAGGTGAAAAAATATATCTGAAGCAAACATGGCAAAATGTTGGTAACTTTTAAAATCCAGGTTTACACTATTTTAGGTTATTTTGTAATATTTGCTACTTAAAAATTGGCAAAATTTTTATAAACAAAAAAGTCTCCAAGGTTGCTAAAATACTGGAGATTTAGCAAGGCTTTGTTGAGAATCTACTGTGTATTAGGTATTAGGGAGAGTGGCATGAGGGTGACTCCATCCCTACCCTAAGGATTTCACTGTCAAAGGGGAAAGAGATACCCTTGACATAATAAATACCCATAATCATGTTATATGTGGTCATCACAATCATGTTATACATAATGGTTTCTACATGGAACGATTGACTCTGAGATGATGCCTTTACTGGCTGAATGTTAATGAAATCTAGCCCAAGATAATGACAAAAAAATCATCACGAATTGAATTTTAAAAATAACATCTTCATATTTAATATTTCAAATGGATTGCTAACAAGGTATTCTCAAAGAGAGGTTCTCAAATATAACTGGCATATGCTCCCGTGTAATTTATTTAAATAAATATTCATTATGTACCTTAGCAGGTTTCCTTTGTGGTACCTTCTAGCTCTGTCTTTATGATTCATATTTTTGTTCATGGAAATGTTGTCTTCCCAGCTAGATAAATCTTTTCAGAGAGGGTTGTCTGGTTTTTATATTTTTATCTACCAATCCCTAGAGCTTTAAGTATATATGTATTATTTATGTGCAAACAATAGCAATGGTACAATAACAATACACAATAGCAATGGAAAATTTTTATTGAATGCCTACTATATGTTATAGGATCATAGTAAAAGAGTACTTAACTCTGAACTCAGAATTGAGGGTCAAGGGTAGTGGGAAACATACATAGATTTAAAATCTATATTGCCAGAAATATGTGGATATAGTATGTGAAAAATGTAATGCCATATATGAAGACGTTACAAACAACATACATCACTGCAGGCAAAAGAAATACTGTGGTTAATTACCAAGAAGTTTGGCAAGGCATTTTGGAATCTGAACAACACACTGCTGGTTCCCCTTCTTAAGAAAATATTAATGCAAAACAGTGAAGTTTTTTTATACCCAACTTTTGTCCAAAAAAATACTACCACAAAACAGCATTCTACTGTTGGGGTAGAAATAAAAACAAGGAAAAAAGGCCATTTATTCTGGTTATGGCTGTGCTTGGTGGCTAACAGATCTTCATCAGAAATTGTTAAAAATAAAACAGTAAATATTTGACATCTCAATTTTAATTAAAACGAGCATAATGTGATACCAAGGTGAGAAGAATAGAAGAGATCCCTGACAAATCGGCGAAGAGGGAACAGGTACAGTATCTGAGTCACAGGAGTAAATACACACCACACCTGTTGCCTCAACAGAAAACCCCATTCCTGGAACCCTTACTGTGTATGTTATTTGCATACATTGGTCCCCTTAGCAACCAACTTGGGGTTCTAAAAATTTTACCTGAACCGAAGACCTGTTTGTGGAAGAGTTTTATCTGTGTCCAGAAGACAACATTGATAACAATGAAAGGGGGGAAGAATCAAGCAAACCCAGAAATGTTGAAAGCAATTATAGTTGCTAAGGAGATAGAAAGTAAAGTCAACACAATTTAAAGGCCAGTTGTGGCTCAGCTGGTAAAGAATCCACCTGCAATGAGGGAGAATGGGGTTTGATCTCTGGGTTGGAAAGATCCCCTGCAGAAGGTAAAGGCTACCCACTCCAGTATCCTGGCCTGGAGAATTCCATGGACTATATAGTCCATGGGATCACAGAGAGTTGGACACAACTGAGTGACTTTCACTTTCACTTCAGATAGCAACAGTTCAAAATGTTGGGGCCATAGCCAAAGGGAGATCCGAGTATGTGCACGGTAAAGAAAGTGGCAACATCCCATCTATAACGATGAGAAGAGAGCTTTAGGTCTGTTTCTGGGCTCCCAGTATAGCCTTATGAGCCCCGTCTACTGACTGTCTGCCTTCCTAACCCAACTGGATCTCATCCATCCACCTTTGTTGGCTACATCCTTGTAAGGACTTCTCTGCCATCAGGTGGGATGGGCAAGGCTTCCTGCTCTAGGAAGAAGCCTTCTGAGTTGCCGAGTCCTCTTCATTCTAGAACAGAAAGGCTAGAATATGACCCCATCTTTTGCAGCTGTATTTTCCTTCCTGAATCCCTGTTGTTCATTTGGTTCCTAAAAGCCAGTTTCCAGGTGTTTGCTGACCAAGCCCCAGAAGATTAATGATCTCCTTTTTGTTTTCACTTACCTCGGATCCATCACCTTTCCCTCTCTCCATGGTTTAGGGCTATCGGTGCGAGTAATACTATTAATAGTGACCAATGTTTACTGAGTTCTTACCCTGTTTAGGGCACTGTTCTAATACTTATCATGAATTGATTCTTTTAGGTCTCATTAACAGGTTGAGGTTGATTACTTTTCACCCCCATCTCACAGATGAGGAATTAAGGCACAAGTAAGTGCCTTAAGTGGCTGAGCCTAGACTTGAATCTGGGCAGCTCACAGTTTTCACCAGTGAACTACACTGACCTTCATGTGAATCTTATGTGAAGACAGAATTATATGAGATAATAAAGAGCATGAAAGAAATACAGTGACTTTCAATGTGCTAAAAATACCTTGATGTGAAAAATGCTTTCTGATGATAAATGTCACAGTTACCGTGAAATCCTCTTTGAAAATCATAAGAGCTGGTGATTTTGTGTGTTGGGATACTGGTGGTCTTTAATTTACACCAATTCAAAAAAAAATTGCATATACTATGTGTTTTAAGAAATAAAAAAATTCAGATAAGATACTTGTCTTCAGAGAGCCTTAGTCTAGTAGAGAAAGCATGACATGGAGACAAATATACACACAAGAGTAAAAGATGCTATGAATTTATAGCAGGATCCATAGACAATTGCGATCAAATTTATCAGAGGTTAAGAAGGTTTCACAGAGCAGGATAGTCAGGATATATGGTCAGGTAGCTGTCCTGATCAAATTTTCTAACTATATTTTTTTGTTTTCCAATGTCTGAAGACCCAGATTTCACAGGAACTTGGGACTTCATTATATCTTGTTCTTATTCAAATTACGGTTACAGGGATTAGGCAGTATTGAAGTGTCTATGCTAGTTCTGTTTTCCCAGTGAGTGTTTTGACAATTCATAAATAGATTCAGATCTCCCTTTGGCTATGGCCCCAACATTTTGAACTGTTGCTATCTGAAGTGAAAGTGAAAGTCACTCCGTTGTGTCCAACCCACTCCAATATTCTTGCCTGGAGAATCACATGGACAGAGGAGCCTGGCAGGTCATGGTTCATACAGTCGCAGAGTTGGACACAACTGAAGTGACTAAGCACACAAATATTATTTGCATAACTGGGTATGTTAGTCCTTGCATGAGGTTGACATGTCTTATGGCTCTTAAGCTTTGAAAAAAGCTTTCTAGAGATTGTGACAACCCTGAATTAACATTTTGCCTTCAGTTATTACCTAATTGTGCACATTAATTATCTCATGGAGGAGTCTGCTGTGATGATGGGTGAGAAGGTCTGTATTGTGAGTGGCTGCTTAGGAAAGGTCACAGTGTTCTCTATAATGTCTAGTTTTAAAACATTTCAGATGTGATTTCTCAGCTGAAAGCTGAACCACCATAAGAGCATTCCAGGGTTACGAACCTGCATCTGTTGGACTCCACTGGCAAGCTGTTGCAGGGCTAGAGACAGATCTCCAACTGAAGTATCTGGCAGTGTGGCAGAAGTAAGCAGGTATTAAGCTGAAAGTATAGTTAAGGCAATTCCATCAGAAATGAGTTGCAACATCTCAGAGGAGAAGAAACAACAGCGCTCAAGAGGCATTCTTTCCAAGGAGGAAGAAAAACTTGAGATGCCACTGGAAGTGTAAGTTTTTTCATCATATGTGCAGTGCAATGCACATTTGAGCACAGTATTTTGAGTAAGTGATAATTGCTTCCTCTGCAATACACACTGTACCTGGAGCTCCAGGAAAGGGACACGTAAGCAATAAAAGAGAGTTCCCATGTGTGATCTAGCAGGGAGGGTGAACAGCAGCGAAACAAGACAGCAGGACCAGGACTAAGGTGAGGCTAGTGAGGCCAGCCTCTGCACGTGCAAGGTTGGATCCTCTTTATTCAAAACTGCAAGCTTTTTGTTCGCCATGTATTTTTCACATTAAGATTGATTTTTAAATACTGTATTCAAATATTATTTATCTGTGTTTTGATGCCCATTTAAATTTTGTGCCCCAGGCGAGTACCCTCTCACTCACCTTAGCCTAGTGCCAGCCCTGCATGACTACAATTGAAATGATATTTCAACACTTGCCATAGCCTAGAAGATAAAATCATTGCATTCTATTGCAGATGTGACCTCACAGGGCATCTGATGTTACCTGAACCCAGAGGCTGGAATCAGAGAGCCTCAGGACCATGTGCAGCCTACAGATATGTTTTGTTTGCCATTATCATTGTTTATTTTGGGACAATGACTTACCCTCCTTGCTAGATCACACACACATGGGAACTCTCTCTTATTGCTTATGTTTCCCTTTCCTGGAGCTTCAGGTACGGTGTGTATTGCAGAGGAAGCAATTATCACTCACTCAAAATACTGTGCTCAAACATGCATTGTACTGCACATATGATGAAATAACGTATACTTCCAGTGGCCCCAGACATGGAACAACTGACTGGTTCAAAACTGGGAAAGTAGTATGACAAGGCTGTATATTGTCACCTTGTTTATTTAACTTAAATGAGGAGTACATCATGCGAAATGCCAGGGCTGGATGAATCACAAGCTGGAGTCAAGATAGCTGGGAGAAATATCAACAACCTCAGATACGCATATGATACATTCTAATGACAGACAGTAAAGAGGAACTAAAGAGCCTCTTGATGAGGTTGAAAGAGGAGAGTAAAAAAGCTGGCTTAAAACTCAACATTAAACAGACTAAGATCATGGCATGTGGTCCCATCACTTCATGGCAAATAGTAGGGAAAAAGTGGATGATTTTTATTTCTTGGGCTCCAAAATCACTGCAGATGGTGACTTTAGCCATGAAATTAAAAGACACTTGCCCCTTGGAAGGAAAGCTATGACAAACCTAGACAGAGTATTAAAAAGTAGAGACATCACTTTGCCAACAAAGGTGTGTATAGTCAAAGCTATGGTTTTTCCAGTAGTCATGTATGGATGTGAGAGTTGGACCATAAAGAAGACTGAAGGCCAAGGAATTTATGCTTTTGAATTGTGGTGTTGGAGAAGACCCTTGAGAGTCCCTTGGACTGCAAATCAGATGAATTAATCCTAAGGGAAATCAGTCCTGAATATTCATTGGAAGGACTGATGCTGAAGCTGAAACTCCAATATTTTGGCCACCTGATGGGAAGAACTGACTCACTGGAAAAGACCCTGATGCTGGGAAAGATTGAGGGCAGGAGGAGACGAGGGCAGTAGAAGATTAGATGGTTAGATAGCATCAATGACTCAATGGACATGAATCTGAGCAAACTCTAGGAAATATTGAATGACAAGGGAGCCTGGTGTGTTGCAGTCCATGGGGTCACAAAGTCAGATGTGACATGTGACTTAGCAACTGAACAACAACAACAATTTGAAATTGAAAGATGTCTTCTAAGACAATCTGGATATCTGACTTCTCTTGGAAAACTGGAAGGTTTAACACACTGGATCCATGTTCTTTCATGGATTGACTAAATATGACTAGAATATCTCCTCCAGTTCACTGGTTCACTAGACCCAGTTCATGCATATATGTTCCTGCCTGATGCTGTGTGCATTGTGATTCTGAGCCCTAATTAACTGCAGGATTCTTTCAATAATATCTCTTTATAGTGGACTTTCATTCATTTAAGGAGTATTTATTTTTGTGCTTATTGTATGTAAGATATTGTGCTCAGGAACAAGACGATGAGATCCCTTCTCTGTTGGAACTTGTTTTAGTCCCACACACAATGTTATGGGTTGAATTGTGTCCCTCCCAAAAAAGGTATATTGAAGTCCTAGCCCCAGTACCTGAGAATGTGACCTTATTGGGAAAAGGGGTCTATACCAAAGTAATTAAGTTAAAAATGGGCTTCTCTGGTTGCTCAGTGGTAAAGGATCTGCCTTCCAATACAGGGGACACAGGAGACACATGTTAGATCCCTGGGTCAGGAAGACACCCTGGAGAAGGAAATGGCAACCCACTCCAATGTTCTTGCCTGGATAATCCCACGGACAGAGGAGCCTGGGGAATTACAGTCCATGGGGTGGCAAAAGAGTCAGACAGGACTTAGCAACTAAACAACATCAACAACAGGAGGTCATTAGTTGTGCCCTGATCTAGTATGACAGGCATCCTTTAAGAAAAGAGAAATTGGGACACAGAGCCAGACACAAACAGGGAAAATAATGTGAAGACATGCAAGGAGAATATGCCCATGGGGCTGGAGCGATGCACATACAAGGCAAAGAATGCCAAGGGGCAGCAAGGATTGATGGAAAATACCAGGAGCTAGAAGCAGTGAGAAGGGATTCTCCCTGAGTGCTGTCAGCTTGATTTCTGACTTCTCGTCTCCAGAACCGAGATAAAAATGTCCGGTGTTCTTAGCCACCCAAGTCTTTGACACACTGTCATGGCAGCCCTAAGAAACTAATACAGGCCAGTGACTAAATAATTTGAAGAAGTAGTTAAATAACAATTTTGACCACAATAATGAGGGGAGAGTCCAGAATGGTACGAGAGTGTATCTGTTGGGGTGATGGGTTGGTCTTGTTAAGAGGTTATGGGGCCTTTTTTGAGGAAGGAAAATCCCATGAACAGAGGAACATAATGAGTCTCAGAGTTGGACACGACTAAGCGTGCACACACACACGTCTTAGCTGAAGCCTGAAGACATAGTGTAAGTTAGTTTCTATAGTAAGGGAAACAGGCAGAGTCTAGGCTAGAAGGACTGGTATGTGTGAAGACACTAAGGAAAGAAGGAACAGGGGATACTCAAGAAACTGGAAACGAGAGGAAAAGCTGGTGAGCTGGGCCTATATAGTAGGTATATTGATTAATCAGCTATGTTACATTGGGGAAATTATTTTAACTACTCTGAGGATAATCACAGTGGTAGCTCAGAGGTTAAAGCATCTGCCTGCAATGCGGGAGACCCAGGTTTGATCCCTGGGTTGGGAAGAGCCCCTGGAGAGGGAAATGGCACCCTACTCCAGTATTCTTGCCTGGAGAATCCCATGGAAGGAGGAGCCGGGTGGGCTACAGTCCGCAGGGTCTCAAAGAGTCAGACATGACTGAGAGACTTCACTTCACTTTCACTTTTATCTCATTGGTTGTTCAGTTCAGTTCAGTTCAGTCATTCAGTCGTGTCTGACTCTTTGCAACCCCATGAATCGCAGCACGCCAGGCCTCCCTGTCCATCACCAACTCCCGGAGTTCACTCAAATTCATGTCCATCGAATTAGTGACACCATTCCCCCATCTCATCCTCTGTCGTCCCCTTCTCCTCCTGCCCCTAATCCCTCCCAGCATCAAAGTCTTTTCCAATGAGTCAACTCTTCGCATGAGGTGGCCAAAGTACTGGAGTTTTAGCTGTAGCATCTTTCCTTCCAAAGAAATCCCAGGGCTGATCTCCTTCAGAATGGACTGGTTGGATCTCCTTGCAGTCCAAGGGACTCTCAAGAGTCTTCTCCAACACCACAGTTCAAAAGCATCAATTCTTCAGCACTCAGCCTTCTTCACACTCCAACTCTCACATCCATACATGACCACAGGAAAAACCATAGCCTTGACTAGATGGACCATAGTCGGCAAAGCCTCTGGTTTTGAATATGCTATCTATGGAGGATTAAATGAAGAAGTAAATGAAATGATCTTAAAAGAATGGCCAACACACATGCTCTGTTAGATGTTACCTCTTGTTACGAGTCCCATTGTTCTTGTTGTTACTATGATTATTCACAGGGTAAACACTTTCAAGGCCCTGAGAATGCCCCTAGACTATTAGTCTCTATGGTGAAGGCAATGGGAGATTAGTGTATGCTTCAGGGCTTCAGCTTAACTGGGTTTTATCTCTAAAAGCTTCCTCTGGCCACACTGTGGAGGATGGATCAGAGGTTAGTGGAGATGAGGCCGCTGGTGAAGGTCCTGGGGACAGGTGGCCGTGGGGGTGGCAGTCTTCTTGCCTGGTTCACTTTGTAGAATTTGGAGAGATTGCACAATCAGCTCAACAATTTTAAAAATTCAAGAAAAAGCTGCCTTCTTCCTTTCTTTCTTATAGAACAAACATGCCTTGGGTGATGCATAGGTTTTTAATCTCAATTCTTCCATAAACTTAGTAGAAGGCCTTGAGCAAGACTTGTATATGCTCATTTAATCATAGACACAGAAACGTATGAGGGAAAGTTAAATTCTATGTGTGTATGGTGACACTGGGCTTCCCTTGTACCTCAGCTGGTAAAGAATCTACCTGCAATATGGGAGACCTGGGTTCTATCCCTGGGCTGGGAAGATCTCCTGGAGAAGGGATAGGCTGCCCCCTCCGAGATTCTTGGGCTTCCCTTGTGGCTCAGCTGGTAAAGAATCCACCTGCAATGCAGGAGACCTGGGTTCAATCCCTGGGTGGGAAGATCCCTTGGAGAAGGGAAAGGCTACCCACTCCAGTATTCTGGCCTGGAGAATTCCATAGACTGTACAATCCATGGGGTTGCAAAGAGTCAGACACAACTGAGTGACTTTCACTTACAATGACATTAATGGTGATCTGACATTAAGATCTCTGGTTACTGAACACATTAACAAATATCTTTAAAAGAGTTCAAACCTCACAGTCTCTATTTGCTTTTCTATTGCCTTTCTATCTTGTGACTTAATTTTAGAAGAGAAATTGAATTGATTTGTTCGTCACACACAAAAATTGATTTGTTCTTCATTGTTGTCAGAATCTGCGTTCTCAGGTGAAGACAAAATGCTGGATTGGCAAGTTTTCATAACCAATACAAGTTAAATAAAGTACTGGATGTGCTGAAAATTCATTAAGAAATGAAAGCCATCAAGAAAAAAATTTAAGTTTAGTTCTCTCTGAATTTATGGCTGATTTTTATAAAAAGCACCACATTTGATATAATTAGTTTGCCTAATGTTGGCAGACTTTAAAAATTATTTAAAAATGAATCCATTGTTAGTCTAGATACATATCAGTGAAATGTTCATTTCCTGGTGATAGTGTATGATACTCAGCTTTGAAAGGAGGAAGAAAATTTGGAGTAGAATTTCCTCTTTGTAAACTAAGTAAATTCTAATGTTTTCGGAATTTAATCGTAACAGAGAACCATTATGATAAGGATTTCTTTACAACACCCTTAATCAAGACCTTATTTTCTTTCGAGCAAAGTTATATATGAATGTTAACTTATTTTTATAAGTAACACTTAAATGTACTTACGGTTTAAAGAACTGATTTTATATGCAAAAGTTGGGTGTTTTGATTTTCATAAATTTTCAAAACTGAAAAGAAATCGCATGGGACTAAGAATTGCCATTATAAGAGAGAGTCTTGTTTACATTTTAAAATCTTATCACTCTTCATATTTTTGTGTAAACATGTATAGTATCATATATGAAACGAATCTCCAGTCCAGGTTCAATGCATGATACTGGATGCTTGGGGCTGGTGCACTGGGACGACTCAGAGGGATGGTACGAGGAGGGAGGAGGGAGGGGGGATCAGGATGGGGAACATGTGTATACATGTGGTGGATTCATGTTGATGTATGGCAAAACCAACACAATATTGTAAAGTAATTAACCTCCAATTAAAATAACTAAATTTATTTTAAAAAATAAATAAAACCAAAAATAAATTAAAAATAAAAAATAAATAAAGTAAGCAAATATATAAAGCCATTAAAAATATTGCTGAGTGTTATATATTTTAGAGTGACTTTAATTTTTGCAAAATGAACCTCTTGATAAATTTTGCAAAGTTTAGTGGAAAAAAATGACTTTTTTTTTTTTTTCATTTTTTAGGGTGAGGTACTTTAATCTGAAACCCCCTCAGTAACTTGATGACATTTTTCCAATAGACACAGACATGGTTTCACTGGTGTGATTCTTTCCTTATTTTGACTCCATGATTAGAACGATTTGGTGTGTCTTTTTTCCTAGAGTGTATCCCTAAGTACTAGAAAAATGCCTGTCTGATACATGTGCATGCCTGCTCAGTCACTTCAGTCATGTCCAGCTCTCTGCAACCTCAAGGGCTGTAGCCCGCCAGGCTCTTCTGTTCATGCGATTCTCCAGGCAAGAATACTGGAGTGGTTTGTTGTTCTCCAGGAGTTCTTCCTGACCCAGGGATCGAACCCTGGTCTCCTGCATTGCAGACAGATTCTTTACCGCTGAACCACCAGGGAAGCCCCATCTGATACACAGTGGTGCTTAACAGTGAGAGTGAATGGTGATATGCGCCAGTGCCCCGCGTGATTTGCCAACCCTGGGCAGAGGGCCCGAGTTGTCATCTCGCCCAATTTCTTATCACTGCAGAAACCACCTCTGTGATGGTGAGCGTCAGTAGTTCAGTTCAGTTCAGTTCAGTCGCTCAGTCATGTCCGACTCTTTGCAACCCCATGAAACCAACTCCCGGAGTTCACTCACACTCACGTACATCGAGTTGGTGATGCCATCCAGCTATCTCATCCTTTGTCGTCCCCTTCTCCTCCTGCATCACTCCAGCCTGAGACCTACTGCTCGAGACAATTCATGTATGGGCACTGCCTCCATCTACCTCTTTGTTTTCTTTGCTCTTCTCCTTGTAAGTCCAACTTCCCTTCTGATCGACATATTTCAACTTTAGGTTTATGAATATTTCAAAATCAATACATTTTGGCCTTTTTTAAAAATTGTAATTTATTTATGGTTGTGCTGGGTCTTCCTTGCTGCACGGGCTTTTCTCTAGTTGTGGTGAGAGGGGGCGGCTCTCTAGCCGGGATGTGCTGGCTTCTCACTGCAGCGGCTTCCCTCGCTGCGGAGCACGGGCTCTTGCGGGGGTAGACTTCAATAGTTGTGGCTCCTGGCCTCTCGACACAGGTTCAGTAGTTGTGATGCATGGGCTTAATTGCCCTGAGCATGTGGGATCTTCCTGGATCAGGGACTGAACTCGTGTCTCCTGCATTGGCAGGTGGATTCTTTATCAGCTGAGCCACCAGGGAAGCCTCACTTCGGCTTTTGAGGAACTGCTTTCTTAAAGTAACTTTCACAACTCAGGTCTGACTGATACTTCACAGCTTACTTGGAATTTAACTCTTAGAGGTTGTATTACTATCTGTTGCTGCATGGAGAATTATCCCAAAACTTAGCACCTGAAAACAAAGAAACATTTATGGTTCATAGTTTTTCTTTTTTAATGTTTTCAATTGAAGTATAATTGATGTACAATGTTGTATTAGTTTCAAGTGTACAGCAAAATAATTCAGTTATATATTGATATAGACTAATATGCATATGTGTATGTATATATGTACTGTTTGTGTATTTTGGAAATTAATCCCTTGTTGGTCATCTAATTTTGCGAATATTTTCTCCCATTCTTTAGGTTGTCTGCTCATTTTATTTATGGCTTCTTTTGTTATGCAAAAGCTTTTAAGTTTCATCACTTAAGTTTCATCATTTGTTTATTTTGGTTTTCATTTCCATTAATCTAGGAGATGGATCCCCCCCCCCCCCAAAAAAAGTACTGCTGCAATTTATGTCAAAGAGTGTTCTGCCTATGTTTTCCTGTAGGTGATCTCACAGTTTTTGAGGCTTAAGCATTTGGAAGGAACTTACTTGGGTAGTTGTGATTCACGGTCTCTCAAGAGGCTGTACTCTCAAAAGGTGTTATCTATGACTATAGCGATCTCCTGACTAGAAGGGAGAGGGATCGGCCTCCAAGCTCACTTATGTGGCTGTTAGAAGAGCATAGGAGACTCACTTCCAGGTTCACACAGGCTTCTCCTCTCCCTTACGACATGGAAGTTGGCTGCCACCAGAGGGAAAGATCCAAGACCCTTACCCCAGAGTAAGAGGGCACGCACAGGAGGAAAGCCACAGTCCTTTTATAACCTAACCTGGAAAGAGGCATCCCATTGCTTGCACTGCATTTTGTTCATTGAGGGGGATGGGTTTACTGCAAGGCATGAATACTAGCAGGCAGGAATCATTGGGGGTCAATTTAGACATCCCCATATAGGTAAATCATTTCTCTCTTCCTCCAGTTCCTTGCTTTATAATGTTTTGATTAGGTCTTTCTAGTATCAGAAATCTCAAGACCAATTGGTTTATACAAAAAGAAAATGTGTGTGGCTTATGGTGTAGTTTGATACAGGGAACTGATCAAATGTTGTCACAAGGACCTGGTCATTTTGGTTCTATCTGCTCTTTACTGGCTTCATTCTTAGGTAACTTCTCTTCTCTTGCTGGCATAATAGTCTCCCAAACCTTCAGGTTCAAGGTGAGAGGTATAGCAGGAAAGCCTCTTTCCTCGGAAATCCTGGCATAGGTTCCATTGACTGAGTGGGCCATAGGCCTGTGCCTGAACCAACTGAAAGACCAAGAAATCGTGACTGTGTTACTGAGGCCCAGGACACACACAGCACCTGCAATCAGGGGTGAGTCCCACAGGAAACATAACAGCCATTAGCAGGGAAGGTAAGTGGCCCTGGAGGGACCATATCAGGCAGGCATTTCACAGAAGTACTGCCTATAGCTGTCGACTCCTCTGAGTTTGCATGAACTAGAACCTCGGATAATGGCCACATTCTCCCCCAGCGTTTCCTCCCCACATGCAGGGGATCACGGAGTCCCGTTGATCTACTGATGCCACCTCTCTTATCCCCTCTTCCGCTCCCATCCAAGTCACCACAAAGTCCTCACCTGGACTAAGCAAGAGCATCTAACTCCCTGGGTACATGTTTCCACTTTTGTCCATCTCCTGTCTCTTCCCCGTGTAGCAACCAGAGTGATTTCTTTTAAATGCCATGTGATGAAGTTAGATGAAAATTCATCAAAGTCCCAGTAATTAAAATCCAAGGCGTTAATACCTGGTCTCTGCCTGCCTCTTTAGCTTGACTGCGGTCTGTCACCAGTCTTCCTCTCTGAGCTCCCCACATTCTCCAAGCTTCTTCCCACCACAAGGAAGGGCCACAAGCTTCACCTTCTGCTGAGGAAGCTCTTTCCTTACATTATGTCTCCCCCTCTCTGCCCTTGCTCATCATCAGGGCCCAACTGTGATGTCACTTTTTACAGGCCTTCCTGGACCGTCCAACGTTAGGTACTCTCATTGTGTTCCATACCTTCTCTTTATTGCACTTTTCAGAATTTTCATTTTAGGTTTATTTAGCACCTTCCCCCTCTGGACCATAAGCTAATGAAAGCCGTAGCCTTGCTCTAGCCACAGAGCTTCTGTTTGGTTCCTCGTAGGTACTCAATAGACATTTGATAAACGTGATGCATTTCCCTTATTTTAGACTTGTGCAACTGTGTTCTCCAGAGGATTAAATAGATGACGAGATGTACTACAGAGTTGAGATCTGTTGGTGGTCTTGTTCGGCCGGGAGCCCCCTGGTTCATTGGGTTAGGTCAAGCACAAGAGAGAATGAAATCTTTTTGAGGACCTGCAATGTTAAACATATATATGTGTTTAGTTCTTACAACAATCTCTTGCAAGTTCAGTGTGGTATTCTTATTTTATGGATGAGGGAACTGATGGTCAGAGAGAGAGAAGGACTCCCTCAAATTCACATTGTTCACAAGTGGCAGAGTTAGGATACTTACAGAAGTGACCTTGATTGTAAAATTCCAGGTCTGAATGGAACTATGGAAAAGTCAGTGGCATGTTCTGTTTTGTTTTTTGTTTTATCTTTGAGTAGGGCAAGGTCAAAAAAGAAATTAAACGTGAAAGTGAAGTAGTGTAGATTTCTTGCTTCTAGTTGAGCACAACAGAATCTGAAAGCACTGGAATGAAGGGAGTATGGAATTTGGGGTGCAGAATTTTTATTATGTATTTCAGGGTTTCCCATCCAGTAAAATAAAGTTAGCAGGTGTTGCATAGCCTGGGGCTGGGAGCATGAAAGAAATAGAGTTCATCTAGTCTTTCTAAACCACCTTTGTAGATGAAGGTGAAGTCGCTCCGTTGTGTCCGACTCTTTGCGACCCCGTGGACTGTAACCTACTAGGCTTCTCCATCCATGGGATTCTCCAGGCAAGAATACTAGAGTGGATTGCCATTTCCTTCTCCAGGGGATCTTCCTGACCCAGGGATTGAACCCGGGTCTCCCGCATTGGAGGCAGACGCTTTAACCTCTGAGCCACCAGGGAAGATGCCCTGAAATGCAGACGTAAAATTAAACAAGATAAACCATCTCATTTCCTTGTTTCTCGAGTTGCAATGATACACAAACTAGTCTATTCCCCCTTTTTCCCTTTTATCTCAAACATGGTGAGTAAGCACAAGAAGGCTCTTAAAGGAGTAGGAGGCTTTAACTGAGGGACTGTATGGGGCTAGAGTCAGTGTGGAGACTAGTTTCTTGGTTCTTTTGAATTAGTTGTGAGGTGAGGCTAGCTTGTTGGAATGATTCCTACTAATGTCAAAGATTTAAATTTTGTTTGTTTTTAAAATTTTAACTTAATGTCTCTGTAAGTTAAATCTGTGGCCCCCTACCCCCGGCCCTATATGTACGTGTGTGTGTGTCTGTGTGTAAGTGTCTCTGTGTGTGTGTCTGTGTGTAAGTGTCTCTGTGTGTGTGTCTGTGTGTAAATGTGTGTGTGTGTGTGTGTGTGTGTGTGTGTGTGTGTGTGATATGAGGATATGCAAAGGGGACCTGAAAGACCACTGCAGCACCTGACTTGAGAGAAGGGAAAATGGCCAATCAACATTTGGGACTGGTGGTGAGTCTTACATCCCATGAGTAAGGGAGGCACTACATAGGCACATTTATTTATTTTTATTATTTAAAATATTTATTTACTTACTTATTTGGCATCATCTGGTCTTAGATGCAGGCCGCGGGATCTTCACTACATTACTCAGCCTTTTGTTACGGCGCACGGACTCTCTGGCTGTAGTCCACAGACCCCAGAGTGCATGGGCTCAGTAGCCGCTGTGCAGTACATGGGCTTAGCTGCTCCACGGCATGTGGGATCTTAGTTAACTCACCAGGGATTGAACTGCTTCTCTTGCATTGCAAGGTAGTTCTTCACCACTGGACCACCAGTGAAGTCCCCACAGGCAGATTTAAACTATGAGTTAATCTCCCACTTTAGCAAGCATTAGCCAACTGGACAGAGGACTAGTGCTTGGCAAAGGGTGGCTAAATTTGCAAAAGACCCAAATGCAACAGAAAAGAACCATCAAGTTGTTAATTAAAAGGGGAAAAGTAAAAAAAAAAAAGGATATGCAAAATGTTTAGGGTCATTTTACTAGGAGAACAAGAAGCCTATAATACGGTAGAAAATGATTCTGAAGTGAATTCATTTCATTTTCTATAAATGTAAGCTACCTAGTTCCAAAAGCCTAGAAGGAGGTCAGGTAAATGATGTCTGCAATCACACTTTCATTCATATGTTTATCAAACACCTATTTATCTGTAGTCACTGGTTACTGTTGATACTATGGGGAACATAGAGCCATGGTTTATATCCTAACTGAACTGTAGTCAGTTCAGTCACCTAGTCGTGTCCGACTCTTTGTGACTACATGGGCTGCAGCATGCCAGGCTTCCCTGTCCATCACCAACTCCCGGAGCTTGCTCAAACTCATATCCATTGAGTCAGTGATGCCAGCCAACCATCTCATCCTCTGTGGTCCCCTTCTCCTCCTGCCTTCAATCTTTTCCAGCATCAGGGTCTTTTCCAATGAGTCAGTTCTTCGCATCAGGTGGCCAATGTATTGGAGTTTCAGCACCAGTCCTTCCAATGAGTATTCAACTGAGCTTACGGTCTGATTAAGGAACTGAGCTTACTGAACTGAGCTTACAGTCTGATTAAGGAACTGAGCTTATTGAACTGAGCTTACAGTCTGGTTAAAGGAGCACAACACAACGTGAGAGGTGCACAGACAGAAGTATAAGTGTGACGCCAGACTAGGGTTCAGGAGACACTTCAACAGCTGGGGGATCTGGAGAGTAAGACCTACGATGGTTAGTTTCATGGGTCACCTTGGCTCGGCTATGGTGGTGGTGGTTTAGCCGCTAAATCATGTCTGCCTCTTGGGACCTCATGGACTGCTAGGCTCCTCTGCCCATGGAATTCTCCAGGCAACAACACTGGAGCGAGGTGCCATTTCCTCCTACAGGGTATCTTTCCCACCCAGGGATAGAACCTGGGTGTCCTGCATTGCAGGTGAATTCTTTACAGTCTGAGCCACCAGGGAAGCCCCTGGCTAGGCTAGATCACCCAGCTATTTCATCAAATACTTGCCTAGGTGGTGCTGTGGAGGTATGTTGTAGATATGGTTAACATCTACAATCAGTAGACTTTAAGGAAAGATTACCCTTGACGATGTGGGTAGGGCACAACTAAGGTTTTCCAGAAAAAAGGAAATTCAAGACCGAAGCATCAACTCTTGCCTGATTTTCCAGAATTATCCTAGAGATTTCAGATGGACCTGGCAGCCCCCATAGTTGTGTGAGCCAAAATAAAATTCACACACACACACACACACACACACACACACACACACATCTTATTTGTTCTGTTTCTCTGGAGAACCATACTGGTGCAGGATCTTAGTCATGTAAAGTTGGGAAGAGGACTGGGAAAGGTGTGTGACGCAAGCTGACAATATGTACAGAAGCCAGGAATGAGAAAAAGCAGCCAGACCAGGAAGCGCCTTACATGAAAGGGTTTTACCTCGGCGAGTGAGAGGATCAGATTCACAATTTACAAAGGACATCCGATTATTTTATTATTGAGAGCAGAAGTCAAGAACGCCGTTTCAATTCCACCAGGAAGGAATTCCTAGTAAGGGAAATATTTTTAATAGGAGAAAGAAGGAGACAGCCAGCTGAGTCTATTCTGGAATTTAAAAAGTAATTTGGCATTTCAAATCGTCGATGGCCACAGCCTCGCATACAGCGTTCTTTTTACAATCCAGAGCCTTTCCGCTTTACCTCCCTCCTTCACGTCTATAGCTTTACGCGAGGAAATTCTCCTGGTCCCTGGGGAAATGCTCCAATCTGACCGAGCAGCGGTTCTGGAACATAAACTCTCTCACAGCGCTGGAGGTGGGAGGGCGGAGGTCAGCAGGGGATTCCCGCTGCGCAAGTGGGAAGGAGGAAAGAGTTTACAAACCGGCTGAAGTTCCGTTACAGCCTGTGTGCGGCGAGAAGACTCGTCCATCACAGCTGCAGCCGGGCGTCTGCCCACTTTCTGCCCGCTCTCGTGCGGGTTCGGTTCCCGCCCCACCCCCCTCCCGCTCCCCGATCGCCGGGAGTCCAGCTGCCCCAGCGCGGCGGTCTGCCAGTCTGGGAGACGTCTAGGTTCCTGACAAGCTAGGATCCGGGTGCGGAGGTGCGCGCGGAGCACCGAGTTCAGACTGAGGTCCGAGGGTCCTCACCGACCACATTCGCAACCTCTGTGCCCGGCCAAAGAGGTCTTGCCCTGAGAACCAAATGGATTTTTCTTTCATTTCCTTTGCATCCCTAAATGTCTTCACCCTGGCTCCCGGTGCCCTCCCCGATTCGATCAACGTTGTGCTGACAAAAGCTAGTTGCCCAGGTCCAGCACCCTGGAAGATGGGGGGTGGAGGTCGCTGGGGCTTGATAAACCTTCCCCAGGCGCGGGCTGGAAGAAATCAGCATCCTTATTACTGCCCCCACTCCAGGGATCTCAGGGGGTACGTTTCTGTACAGCCCTGGTGGGGGAGGGAGGAGAGGATGCCCACGTGCTGGAGTCCAGGACCCCGCTCCCCAAAGCTCGGTCCCACACCTTGCAACCCGACCTGGAAGGAGACAGGTTGGAGCCGGGTGTACCCGAGAGCGTGAGTGAGGATGTAGAGAGAGGGGGCAGGGTTAGCGGACCGGTCGGAGAGAAGAGGCAGCAGGTGAACCCAAGGGCTGGGCCCGCAGGCAGGGACGCGGATTGAGGGGGCCCTCGGAAGAGCCAGGGGAGACGAGGCGAGGGTTGGGTTCGCAGGGCTGGCGGGGAGGCGAGCCCAGGCGGTGAGACGGACGGGGAAGGGGGGGCGGGGAGCCCAGGGGGAGGGAGTTCCGAAAGGAGGGAAAGGAGCGAGCCTGGAAGGGAGAGCGGCGGCGGCCGGCCGAGCTGCGAGCTGGAGGGCGCCCGGCGCGCCCAGACCGTGCCATCCCCACCTTCGCCCCCGGGGCGCCGAGGGCTCTGCCGGGGAGACGCACAAAGACATGCGAAGAGGGGCTGAGCGAGGCTCGCGCACAAAGACGCCAGGGCGCACAGCCGCTCGGGCTGCACCCACCGCCCCCGCGCCGCGCCGCGCCGGGGCCGGGCCAGCGCGCGGCCCGGGGCGGAGCGCGCGGCGGCGGCGGCGGCTGCGGGCCGGCGCGGGACCCGGGTCGCCCGCGCTCTCCGGGTGACCCGGGCCCGGCCGCAGGCGCGCGCGGGGGCGGCGGCGCCCCAGCCCAACTTGGCCTCGGCCTCGCCCTCTGCCCGGCCCGCGGGTGTCCCCTCCTTCCCGCGATTCCGTGTCTTCTCACGCTCCCCTCCTCCCTCCCCGCGTCCAGCCCTGGCTCTCCCCACCTTGTAAAACAAAGCCGGGGGAAAAAAAATGCCTGCCTGTGCAGCTTGGAGCGCGCAGCCCGTCTCTGAATAAGTGAGTACAATGGCGTGTTGTTTGTAAAAGCTTCAAGTCCGTCTTTTTCCAAAAACAAACAAAAAAAATTGTGAATGCTGCATGCCTCATGCTTCCCAGCGCCTCGCGGGAGAGAGCCGGCTATAGAGCAGGAGGTGAGACCCCCGGGTACCCCCCCTCCCCATCTCCCGCCGCGCGTTTTCCGTCCCAGCCAGTCCCGGGAGGGTTGTAAAAGCCCCGCTGGCAGCACGCGGACGTTTTCCACCTTTCGTTTCCCGTCCAAGGTGCTGGATCCCAATCTGGGGTTGGAGGTAAATCTATCCCCGGATCCACTCCTGGCTGCTTCTCCCCACTCTCCCGCGGGTGCCTGGGCGTTTTGCATCTGTCTTGGGTGTAGGTTTGGGACACTTAGGGGAGTTTCCGAAGGAGGAGGGTCAGCTCTTGGGAGTCGCCCGACGGGTGACCCTGGTCACACTTGTTGCCTACAGCGCGGTGGCATAGGCAGTGGTGCTGAAAAAAAGCCCATTTCTCCTGGAATTGAGTCGTCAGTTGTGGCCGGGAGCGAAGAAGACAGACGTGGGTGCGGATGAGAGGCTGGGATTAAGCGGAGGCTGTGAGGTGCTGCAGGCAGAGAAGGGAAGGCGTGATGGTGCCCAGAGTGTGTGGAAGGGGTGAATCTTTGATTCCTTATTCTAAGGAGCTTCTCTTCATGATCATACATCAAACGACATGGAGATGGAAACCCAGAGGGTTCCCCATATTCGTGCGGAAAGACTCTTGTTTTTTATTTTGGTGTTTCACCAGGTTCTGCCCATTCTGTCTGCCAAATGTGCATTATATATACTTCTACTAATTAAAAAGAAAAAGCAATAACTTAAAAGAATTAAAATACACCAGGAAATGTTTTAGCTTAATAATACACACAGTACACACACAGTCTTAAAAATCTCTTCCTTTTCCCCCTAACCATATAATATCTTAATTTGGCATTGCAATTTAGGATTGGGATTTGGAAGCATCAAGGTCTTGGTGTTTTCCAGTGCTGCAGACAAGAAATCAGTGATGGGAAAAATGAGAAAGATGAGAAGAGAGCACAGAGAACTGGGGAGGAAAGGCTTGGACAGCTTCCTTCAGAGAGATAATGTGGAGTTTCTGAGTGATTTTCTGTTATTTTTGTTCCAAAGATGGCTTAATTTTAGATGATGACCTTTATTTTTCACTGAGACTCACTAAGCAGCTTGGAGGTGGGGTGAGGTGGCTAGACAGCAGATGACAGTAATTTCAGCTGTTATCAACATTTCTATTAAAATGTTTCAAAAAATTAAAGCCTTGAACACATGCTGTGCCATGCTTAGTTGATCAGTTGTGTGGGACTCTGTGGTCTACAGTCCAGACCCCATGGCCTGTAGCCATGAAACACATATCCAATGCTTATTTGAGATGAAGTTTCCTTTATGAATATCACATGTTAAAAGGTGTCTGCTAATTTGTGGTTTTATTTGAAGCAGGTGACAGTATCAGGAGGGAAATGTGTACATATCTGTGCATAGCAGGTTGAACCATTTGAATCTGCTGAAATGACCTGTACTTATGTGGAATCCCTACTTGGAGCCCAAGCCACAGTTACTTCATCAGGGCCCTGACTTCCCTTCAAAGTCCGAATCATTCAGAGTTATGCTGATTGAGCAGCGCTTTGTTACCTGCCATCATTACACAACACTCCTTACTTAGTTCTGGTGCTTCACATAGCTTTGTTTGCAAAGCTTCTTTCAGATGGGCACAGATGATTTATTTTATGAACGCCAACTGTGGCGGTCCTACATTTAACTCACAGTGGTAGACAAGAGGGCAGAGTATGTAGTCATGTGAAAATTGACACTCCTTATTCCCTTCTTATTTTCAAGTAATTTCAGCTACCTGTATGATGTTTGGGTGCAATTGCATAGGTATTTCTTATGTACTTACCTAAAAAGTGTTATTCAGATTGCTGCTGCTGCTAAGTCGCTTCAGTCGTGTCCGACTCTGTGCGACCCCATAGATTGCAGCCCACTAGGCTCCTCTGTCCCTGGGATTCTCCAGGCAAGAACACTGGAGTGGGTTGCCATTGCCTTCTCCAATGCATGAAAGTGAAAAGTGAAAGTGAAGTCGCTCAGTGGTGTCCAACTCTTCGAGACCCCATGGACTGCAGCCTACTAGGTTCCTCTGTCCATTGGATTTTCCAGGAAAGAGTACTGGAGTGGGGTGCCATTGCCTTCTCCGGTTATTCAGATTAGGTTATAATTTTATTAAACACCAAAGTAATTTTGGGCTTCCCTCATGGCTCAGCAGTAAAGAATCCACCTGCCAACGCAAGAGACGTGGATTCAATCCCTGGGGTCGGGAAGATCCTCTGGAGAAGGAAATTCCAGTATTCTTGCCTGGGAAATCCCATGGACAGAGAGGCCTGACCGGCCATGGAGTTGAAAAAAGTCAGACATGACTTAGCAACTAAATAACAACAACAATAACAAAGTAATTTTACTTATATTTGTAAGAATTATGGATGGTAAATCAATTATTCTGTCCGAGTTAATGATATTTTGAAGTGTCCCATCTTACAGCCATTCTATTACCCCTTTTGGTTCAGTGTTGCCTTTCCAATCAAATACTCTGTAGTAAATGGCTTATTTTCCCTTTAGCAAGTGGAAGTCTAGTATCTCTTGAATTTTCTAAAAATAAATCCATTAATGATATTTTGGAACAGCTGAGATAAATAATAAATGGATTTAGAGTCACCCCAGAGTATATGGGAATTTGTAAGAGAAACATAAATCCTCTCTAATGGAGCAATTAGCTTTGTACAGAGCCTGTAGGTCTAAGGTGTGAGACAAGGTTTTAATTTTTTTTTTCTTGATAATGTTCATTGTTGAAATGGAAAGAACATGTCATCTCTTGGCTGCACCTGTGATTGAGCCAGAATGGGTGACAGTGCTTTTGTTTTTCTTTTTTCAAGATATCAGAGATTGAATAACAAAATACAGAGAATACTTAATCATGAGCCCACTTTGGATGCGGGCAAAAAGAAATGATAGAGCTATTGAGTGGTTTATTTGCCATCACGTTTTACCAGATAATTACTAATGTTTTACTTCGAGCAACAATGTCTGGAGTGCAAATTCACTTATAATACAGTCCCTTTATTGTAATGAATTTTTAGATAATTTGCTTGTGATATAGAGTGTTCTTGAGAATAGGAATAATACCTTAGCCTTCTTTATGAGCATTCAGATAGCTAGTTTTAGTACCATCAACTCTTAGGAGTTCTGCAAATGTGTTCACTAGCACGTTGGACAGGTGTACATTGTTAAATTAATTAGGAAGACCGCAGGCATTCTTTTATTCATTTTTTTAAAGGTTCTTGGTCCACCTCCTGGTTTTTTCCTCCTCCTATTGGAAACCCCAATAGCAGCAGAGAGCTGAGACCCACCCCCTTCTCCCTGAACCTCATATACGGTCCTGGATGCGACCTCATGGGCACACTTCTGGTTTAGGCTCTGGAGCTCTCACCAGGATAGCAGGCGGAGTCCAGACCACTTTTGCTGACCCCTCTAACCTCCCTTCTCTGTTGTTGGCAGTGGCGGCCCCTGATTTGCTGGATCCTAAGTCTGCTGCTCAGAACTCCAAACCCAGGCTCTCCTTCTCCACCAAACCCACTGTGCTTGCTTCCCGGGTGGAGAGTGACACGACCATCAATGTTATGAAATGGAAGACGGTCTCCACGATTTTCCTGGTGGTCGTCCTCTATCTCATCATCGGAGCCACCGTGTTCAAAGCCTTGGAGCAGCCTCACGAGATTTCCCAGCGGACCACCATCGTGATCCAGAAGCAGACGTTTATTTCCCAGCACGCCTGTGTCAATTCAACCGAGCTGGACGAACTCATCCAGGTGAGGCCCCCAGGAGTTGTTACTCCGTTTTCCCTGCGGGGAAGACAAGTAAGAAGAGGCAGTAACTCAGCATCTGCCTGTGGGGTCCTCTTCCCTCTTCTCCTTAGCCTGGGCCTCTTTGGCCACCGTTTCTTTTTCTTGGTATTGTGCTGCCTCTCTCTTCTCCTGCTTCTCCTTTATTCTCTGTCTTGCTGCTCCTTCTCATCCCCTCCTGCCCTTGTGTTTCTCTGCTTCTTTCCTATTGTCACCTCCCTTCTTTCCGTTTGCCTTGTCTTGGAACTGCCAGTGAATGCCCGTGCACGTGGGGTCACCCTGCTGGAGGCCCTCAAGGCGAGAGGCCCCTTGCTGGCTGAGAAACTTGGCTGTGACGAATGAAGGGAAAACGCAAGGCGGGAAAAGGGCAGTAATTGTGGCGCTGGCCGTCATAGGAAAGAAAAGATGGGTTTGTGGTGCGACCCGCTTCAGGTGGGCACCCCTCATGGTCAACAAGCCGTAGCTCACTTCTTTAATCTCACCGAAGTATAACTCCAGTAACTGGCTTTTTAAGGTGTCTGGGCAGAAGTGATTAATCATTGCTTCTCTAAACCCCAACTAAAAGCAATTTACTACTAACACAGAAAAATGGAGTTTTTGAATAAAAAGTAATTTAGTTTTAATTTACTCTATAATGGCAGAGTAGTATCCTTATGGAAAAACTTTTTTTTTTTTTTTTTTTCAAAAAAAAGTTAATCCCAAAATGATGTAAAAATTTCAGTTAGACTCCTTGGAGATGGCTATATTTTTGTTGTAGATTTCTTTTGTTTAAAAGAATACATTGGTCCAACCAAGAATCTTGGTCAAGATGAAAACCCTAGAATTTTATTTCATAGTTGAACACATTTTAATGATATATATATATTCATTTTTCTATGGAGCCTATTTTTCTCACCAGTTTTAAGTCAAATGAGATTGAAAACCATCTGTGAGTCATCAACTGAGCAGTTTCTTCCTCATGTTATGCTTGGTTTTTTGCATCATTTGAGTGAGCTGGGATAGTCGATTGAGGGAAGAAATTATTAGTGATTTTTTATCCAGTTTCTTGCTCTATGGCTTTTCTTCTCATATTCCCTCTTGCCATGGATCCCCAAATGTTACTTCTGTCTTTTATCACCCTATTTATAGAACACACACACAAGTTCTCATTCAAGTTTTGTTAAAAGCTATGAAAGCTCGTACGCTCTTTTTCTCATCTACCACAGTCAGCACTTCTGCATCTCACCTATTGGACTTAAATTTTGGAAAGGTTCTTTAGCCACTAGATACTGAATTCCCTACTATTTGTAAATGATGGCAACATTTTCAGTATTGACAATGTACCTGCCAGAGAATATTGATTCAACCATCCCATTTCCTATTCCTGCATAAGATCATTTCCACTTCACTCTTGATTTGTGCATATCATCTGTAGTGGTACTAAAAATCTTTGAAGAATCCCCACTTCCCTTGAGTTTTAGAAGAGCTCCTGGTTATTTTGGCAGAGGGAACATGAAGTTGTGGTAAAAATCTAAACTTTGGGGTTGGATAAGATGTTTTAAACTCCATTTGAGTACTTTACTAGAGGTTTTATCTTGAACAAGTAATTTTCCTCTCTAATTCTTAATCTATCTAGAATGAAGGAAGAAAAGCTATCAAACAGGTTGCTGTGAGGAGTAATGAGATAATCCATGTAAGGCATTGAGGTGCTCAAGAAGTGTTAGGCTTATTTGCTGCTGTTGTTATTTTTCCTTCCCTGCTTATCTCTTAATTGGGTGGAAGCTTCTGTTTCAGGTAGTTGCATTCTTACCTTCTCCAGAGAGATTGTTTGTCTTTGGCAGAGAAAGAAAATGTTACTTTTTTTTTTGGAATAAACACAAATGGAGCTCAGTATATGACCTAATTTTTATTTCTTTCTGCTATCCACAGGCAATCCATTTTAGCCTTATTGATATTCACTGCTGATTGAGTATTTTTGCTTCTCAAAAAATCTTAAGGATTTTGGTGCTTATTCAGTACTTTTAAATGCAGAGGTTGCATGTTATTTATAGTCATATCCATCACCTTTCTAACCCTGTGGTTTAAATAAATTATTTTTCTCTCTTTGAATATAACTTGTTCTTATCAGAGAAATCTTTGTAATGGCATGGCTCCAAGGGTCAAGATCAGTGTCTAAATAGGGAGGAAAGCGAATGAGCCAGGAATCGTATATTAGAATTACATTTCATTTGTGTGATTCTCATAAATTTCCAAGTGTTTTCCCCATGTTTATTTTCCTTTTTACTCCTGCCTTAAAGCCTCATGAGTAGTCATATTAAGCAGTCATATTGCAGCTCTAAGGATTAGAAAACTAAGACACAGAAAGCCTCATTGACTTACTCCGGACAGTATCATTAGGATCAAAGTTCAGGTCTTCAGATCTGGTTTTATTCCTAGGCGTTTGCACTCTTCCATGGCTTTCAGAGCTGAGGGTGTGACAGGTGATAGAAGTTCAGGCCTAGTGCTGATAGAGAAGGAATTCTGGATTCTTTTTGTAATGAGTGGGAAAGGAGGAGGAAGTGGATAGTAAGACAGTAAGACCAACATCAGTTAACCTTAGGTTACCTACAGTTAACCTAATCTTTGTTGTTATTGTTCAGTCGCTAAGTCATGTCCAACTCTTTGTGACCCCATGAACTGCAGCATGCCAGGCTTCCCTGACCTTCACTATTTCCTGGAGTTTGCTCAAACCCATGTCCATTCAGTCAGTGATGCCATCCAACCATCTCATCCCCTATCACCCACTTCTGCTCCTGCCCTCAGTCTTTGCCAGCATCAGGGTCTTTTGCAATGAGTCGGCTCTGCCTCAAGTGGCAAAGTATTGGAACTTCAGCTTCAGCATCAATCCTTCCAATGAATATTCAGGATTGATTTCCTTTAGGATTGACTGGTTGGATTTCCGTGCAGTCCAAGGGACTCTCAAGAGTCTTCTCCAGCACCACAGTTCAGAAGCATCATTTCTTTGGGGCTCAGCCTTCTTTATGGTCCAACACTCATATCCATACATGACTACTGGAAAAACCATATCTTTGAGCAAATGGACCTTTGTCAGCAAAGTGATGTCTCTGCTTTTTTTTTTTTTTTCCTATTAATTACACCTCTCAGTGGGCGATTGCAACCTCATTCCACGCTGCGGTTGTCTCACAGGGTAGCCTAGGCTTGGGGGCAGGGGGGAAGGGGAGATAGGGGGATGCCGCCTTAAGGCACATGAGAGCGACTTCCTCTTCTCTTTTGATTCCCAACATGTGTGTTCCATCTAAGTGCTGTTTTTGGCACAGGCCCTCTAAGGCAAGATTGAGGTGGCGGCAGAGATATCAAGACAAAGAGATCTATTCTGGGATGAAATACTTTGAAAACTTTGATTTTTCAACTTTCTTTACATTTGTTAGTTTGATATCAGTACAGAAAAATATATGGAAACATCTTTAAATTTCAAGAGTCATGAATACATTAATAATAGCCAAAATTTAATGAGTAATTTCTATGTGCAAGGCAATGTTCTAACTCTTTATATGTGTTATCTCCTTTAATTCTCTTAAACAACTCTATGAGGAATGTGCTTTATTATGTATATTTAACTTATGTGAAACTGAATCAGAAGGAGCTAATTTTCTAAAAGTTAGACTGTACTGTTAGTCAAAGCTAAATGGACAGACTCCAGAGCCTATGCTTTTAGCTCTTGAATTTACTGCCTCTTAAAACAGGTAATAAGAATTAAAGTTTGCTGCAAAGTTCTATATCACTTTATTTAGTAAAGTGTAATGAATATCAAATTGTAGTCCTCTGTATGCAGTGATTTATATTCTATAACATAGCTTTCTCTCCATATACATAGAGAATATATAACCTGTATTTTAACATTCTTTTTGGACAACACTGTTTGAATGTTGTTGTAAACCAGTAGAGGCATAGTTATATTAGATATGTGAAAAAAAGTAAAAGTGTTAGTTACTCAGTCCTACTCTTTGGGACCCCATGGACTGTAGCCCACCAGGCTTATCTGTCCATGAAGTTCTTCAGGCAAGAATCCTGGAGTAGGTTGTCATTCTCTTCTCTTGGAGATCTTCCTGACCCAGGGATCAAACCTGGGTCTCCTGCATGGCAGGCAGATTCTTTACCATCTGAGTTACAGGTTGTTGTTGTTCAGTTGCCAAGTTGTGTCCAACTCCGCTCGATCCCATGGACTACAGCATGCCAGGCATGCCTGTTCCTCACCATCTCCTGGAGTTTGCCCAGGTTCACGTCCATTGAACTGGTGATGCCATCCAACCATCTCATCCTCTGTCGCCCTCTTCTCCATCTGCCTTCACTCTTTCCCAGCATCAGAGTCTTTTGCAATGAGTCAGGTATTTGCATCAGGTGGCCAGAATATTACAGCTTCAGCTTTAGCATCAGCCCTTCCCAAGAGTATTCAGGTTTGATCTCCTTGCTGTTCAACGGACTTTGAAGAGTCAGCTCCAGCACCACAGTTCGAAAGCATCAATTTTGCAGCACTTAGCCGGAGAAGGCAATGGCACTCCACTCCAGTACTCTTGCCTGGAAAATCCCATGGATGGAGGAGCCTGGAATCCCATGGATGGAGGAGCCAGTCCATGGGGTTGCCAAGGGTCAGACACGGCTGAGCAACTTCACTTTCACTTTTCACTTTCATGCATTGGAGAAGGAAATGGCAACCCACTCCAGTGTTCTTGCCTGGAGAATCCCAGGGACGGGGGAGCCTAGTGGGCTGCCATCTATGGGGTCGCACAGAGTCGAACATGACTGAAGTGACTTAACAGCAGCAGCAGCAGCAGCAACAGCCTTTATTGTCCAGCTCTCACATCCATATGTGACTACTGAAAACTCTTTAATTAGATGTACCTGGTTTTGATCTAGTTATTTCCATGTTTGCTGAATCAATTATGAGATTTAAAAAAAAGAGCAAAATTTTTTGATCTATACATTGATCAAAAGTATTTCATGGGGTATTTTACTCTTGTTTTACCATCTGAGCTCTACCCTCTGTGAGGTAGGTAGGGAAGGTATTTATTCTATCTGCTCTTTGGGTGAAGAAACGGACACATTTAACATGTGGTAGGTCATGTAGTAGCCTCAGATCTAGGTCTTGGAGTTTTCCTGTTGGGGGATTATATTCTCTGCATGGTTCCCTCCTTTCAGTTTTGTTCTTATGGATTCATTCAGTGGTGTTTATTGAGCACTTCCACTGTGTTGACCTTTGTGCTGGATATTGAGCCAAGTAAAGTGACGGAAATAACTTGGCTTCTCTTAAAATCCTCTCTCCTCCAGAGTCAATGGAAGAGACTGTTATGAACTTAATCATGAGATAAGTACTTACAGATTGGAGCTGAGCTGCTGAGGAAGAAATTAACCACCCAGTGAGAGTGGAGAAGACACAGAAGTAGTGAAAGGGAAACTGGATTTTCATTGTGGAATCAGAGCTCTCTGGAGGAAACCTGGGGATCAGCAGATGTTTGAGGCAGAAGGCATGGTGTAACTGGATTGTCTGGGTGTGAGGGGCGGCATTATGAGCAACTCTGGTAGAGCAGAGCAAGGCCTCTTGTTCCATATGAAGGAGGTGGGCTTTATCCTAGGCCTGGTCCCCTCCTTCTGGAGGAGGAGTGCCACTGAGGGCATTGGCTGGGTACCAGGGGATGCCTGGAGCTACCTGCCTTAGAATGCCAACAGACTAGACTTAAAAAAAAGAAAAACTTTGCTTTATATTAATTCTACTATCATTATTAGTTCACAAGTATTTATTAAATCCCTGCCATGTGCATTGTCCCAGGCACTGAAACACAGTAGAGAATAAAACGTGAAAATTCTTGCTCTGGGTGAGCTTGCATTCTCCTAAGGGAAGACAGTTTATTAGGGAGTGATAAGTCTCAAGAGAAAAACATAACAGTGAAGAGGGATAGGAAATGTTGGATGGTCCTGGTGATGAATGTTAGATAAGGTCACTGAAGAAGCTCCATGGATAAGGTGACTTTTAATGAGGGAATTAACTCAGGGGCCATCTGGGGAATAACACTCAGCAGAGGGCTCAGCGTAACCCAGAGATGAGAGCGTCCCTTGTGTGCAGAGGAGCAGCTGGGATGCTGGGAGCGCATGGTAGAGAGGGATGTCAGGCAGGTAATGATGGCCAAGTCCTGTAGGGCCTTGTAAGTGATAATCAGGAGTTTGGCTTTTTTGGTACAGATGAGTGTCCTCTCGCGTGTGTTTCACCAGGATCCCTCTGGCTGCCGACTAGAAGATAGACTGCAGGAGGCGACGGGCAGAAACTGAGAAAGCAGTTCTGAGGCTCCTGCGGTAATCCTAGTGATGGATCAGGGATAAGGGGAGCTGGAAATACGGTAGTTGTGGTAAAGGTTGTAAGATATGGTTAGATTCTAGATATGGTTTGCAAGGCTAGCCAGTGAGACTTACTCACGGACAAGATGGGCAGGGCAAAGGTGAGGCGTTGAAGATAACCCCAATATTTTTGTCCTGAGGAACTAAGAGAAGGCAGTTTTCATTTTTCTGAGATGAGGAAGAGTGCTGGGGGAGCTTAGTTTTGGGCTCTGATAGTGTCCATTAGACAGACTTTGGTTACTGAAGAAGAGCTGTGCGTGTGTGCACGCTAAGTTACTTCTGTCATGTCTGACACTTGGCAACCCTGTGGGCCGTGGCCCACCAGGCTCCTCTGTCTATGGGATTCTCCAGGCAAGAATACTGGAGTGCGTTGCCATGCCCTCCTCTAGGGGATCTTCCCAAGCCAGGGGTTGAACCCACCACTCTTATGTCTCTTGCATTGGTAGACGGTTCTTTACCACTCATGCCAAAGAAGATTCATAGGACCCCCAGTAACAGTGCGGGAACATGGCTCAGTACTGCAGACCCACAGTCCATGCCAGGCCATACTCTTAGAACCCCCTGTGTGTGCTTAGAACACCATGGGACCAGGAAGACCAAAACGGCGTCTTAACTGGAGTTTCCAGTCCCCTGCTGGCCACTTCGGCATTTTCTTGTCATATCATCAGCCTCGGTGGCACCGCTTTCCAGGAGACTTTCTGAGACCAGGTGCAAATCATCTGTCATACTGTTATCCGCAAATAATGCCGACAAGCTGGTGCTCACCTCCCTGAAGTGCCTTAGGCCGTGGTTATAAAACAGCAGTCTTGATCAGTGTGTCTCATGCCTTTACCAGGGGACGGTGTTGTGTGGTTATTTTAGCCCAATGGCTCAGGCTAATTCTTGCCCAGCCAAGTCAAATCTGAGATGCCTGTGAGCACATCCAAGGGTTGATGTTGTGTGGGATCCTGGAGATGTGTTGGCCTTTGGGGGAGTGGTCAAGAGAAAGATATCCTTTTGGAACTCATCTTTATGCCAAAACCATTTGAAGTCAAGACTTTGGGTAAAATCACCTGGGGAATTGGTGTAGGTTGAGATGAGCAAAGATTATAGTAAACTCCCAGGAGAACGTCAACATGTCGAGGTTGCTAAGAAATAGATCCCAAATTTACATGAATGATTGATTTACAACCTAAGATTTCAAGGATGTTTCCCTCATTTTAGCAACGTGTATCACCCCATTCCCCCAAGGTTTCATTTTTCTTTGCATAGGGACCCTTTAAAGAAACATGTAAAAAGTGGTCTCTAATCATGGGAGCCACTGAAAATGTTTGAATGGGGGAGCAATTATGTTTGGAACTGTGGCTCTCTTAATGGCAAATAGGATAGTTGGGCATATGAAAAATGCACTTAGACCTGATTGTATATGGTGGTGAGTGATATTACATGGTTCTACGTATAGTATTGTGATTCACACCATTCTGTGTACAATTAGGGTTAGGGTTAGGGTTAGAGTTGTATAAGCATCCAGGTATATATATTTGGCTTCCATTTAGGGGATGAACCCACTTCTCTTGCATCTCCTGCATTGACAGAAGAAATCTTTACCACTTTACCACTGTGCCACCTGGGAAGCCCGATATATATTATACACACACACATATGTTCATCTTTGATCATTTTATTTATGGATACAATATCATGTTGTCCAGAGAGCATCTAAAATGGCTGTCTTTTCTTTTGGATGAATTTTGACTTTAGAACATGATTTTAACAAAAAAAAATACCCCCCAAATATTTAAACCATCCCATAAATACTTTTGGGTTAATCTCTGGAGAAGGCACTTTTAGATAGCATAATGTGTAAACTTCTAGTTGCTGTTCGTTGTTCAGTCGTTCAGTGATGTCCAACTCTTTGTGACCCCATGGACTACAGCACACCAGGCTGTCCTTCACTATCTCAGGTTTACTCAAACTCATGTCCATTGAGTTGATGATGTCATACAAACCATCTCATCCTCTGTCATCCCCTTCTCCTTCTAGTAGCATGGATTAGTTTACCAGAATATCTAGGAGTTATTTAAAAACCTGGGCTTCAAGGGTGAGGATTACTCAGGAGCACTGTCTTCACAGTTACAAGAAGGAATAAGGTATCAAGGGTGATACAGAAGTCTTAAGGAAAACCTTGTCAATTTCCAGTTTTCCTGGGATTTCCTGGAATTCTGTCATTTGCTACTTTCTTAGTGAGATGTGTTTGCCTCCCATCTCTCCCTATATTTTAATGCTATCTTGACTTTCAGAGTGAAAGCATTGAAATGGAAAACTTTTTTTTCCATGTGTAAGTACATTAAGTAACAACTGAGATATTTTCATTCACTGTTTTCTAATTACACTTAAGTTTTTGTATAAAGCATAAAAGTAGTTGTCAGAAAAATATTTTATCTCCAAAGGATATATGAAAATTAAGTAGTTAATATTTGTTAAAAGATTAGTAAGGTACTATATGAATATTATATATCAATAAAATATGACCCAAACTGATATGATTAAAAAGGAATATTTTCAAATAATAATGGCATGATTTGATAGCTGGAATGGTTATTGGAGAATATGAGAAATTCTTTTGCAAATACATTGTGAAACATTTAAAAATAGATTTTGGCTGACAATTTATTTGGGCTAAACTAAAAACATGACGTAAATGTAAAGCTCCAATAGTATTAGAGTGAAGCTTGACTAGAATATATCTGTCAATATCAATTATGATGGTGGCTGTAAAATTCTTAGAGTTGTGTATCTACATTTTCATTTTGTCATATATTTGAATACTATTTTTCATGTTAAGGCATATTATATTACTTAATTCACACAGCCCCTGACATGTATATTTTAGTTCACATTTGTACAATGAGGAAACTGAGGCACAGACAGATTAAGTGCCTTGTAGTTCAGGAAGAGACAGAATGGTACCTTGATTAGATTCTTCCTTGTGACCCCATCTCCAGGGCCTTTTGCTTAGATGGTTACGCAAGAATGTGTGTAGCATAATGTCTAGTGATAGTAAATACCCAATAAGTATTTAGTTCAAGGGTGTTGGACTGTGCTGTGCTGAGTCTCTCAGTTGTGTCTGACTCTGCAACCCCATGGACTGTAGCCCACCAGGCTCCTCTGTCCATGGGATTCTCCAGACAAGAATACTAGAGTGTGTTGCCATGCCCTCCTCCAGGGGATCTCCCCAACCCAGGGATCGAACCCAGATCTCCCACATTGCAGGCAGATTCTTTACTGTCTGAGCCACCAGGGAAGCCCAAAAATACTGGAGTGGGAAGCCTATCCCTTCTCCAGATCTTCCCGACCCAGGGATCCAACCAGGGTCTCCTGCTTTACAGGTGGGTTCTTTACCAGCTGAGCTAACCTGGAAGCCCTAGGTCAAGAATACATCTTTTAAAGAAGTAATTTGATTTTGTTTGGTCAGGAAGCAGAGAGGTTATTCTTCATCATCCCCTTTTGTAGATAAGGAAACTGAGGCACAGAATGTCTAACTCTAGGTTACTCAGCCTTTTTTGTCTTAAGGTGCTGACAGTGGCATAACCAGCATTAGAATTGTGGAGTTGTCCTTCTGGTGATTCTGTAGTTCGTTTCCACTGTTCCAAAAGCCTTTTCGAAAGCAACATTATTTTCTTGTGTGTTCTCACCCTGGGCCCCGGTTTTATCCAGTCCTGCAAACTAAATCAGATTTCTGACTTGTGCACCAAGGATACACTGTCTTCATTTGAAGTTGCTAGTGCATCTATACACTCCACGCTGTTCTTAGATCAGCAGCAGAAGGTGCAGCAGGTTTGTAAGTGTGAAGGCAAGATGTATGCTTGTGGAAAGCTAGACTACAATTATAAGGCCACAATGAGCAGCTAAAATATAATGCAGAAACACGTGTTTGGGCGCAAGTCATGCTGAAGCCTGAGCAGGTGAGGTAAGTCAGGGAAGGTGATTTAGAGCTGGTGAATTCTTACCTGGAAGGAGGAAGGTGGACAGAAGTGAAAAGTGGAAAAGCAGAGGGAAATAATGGCAAGAACAGACTAAGTTAACATTCTGTCTGTAGGATTATAGCACTTGCATCCCTTTCTTGATTTCTAACATTCACAATAGTATCTTGTACAAAATCCAGATGATTCCAGTAGATATCAAGAAGAAGGTAACAGTCTGAAATCCTTCCCCCAGAGTTGGCCAAGACCTCTCTTTAGGCATTTATATAAATGGAATAGACTGGTGTGTGTGTGTGTGTGTGTGCGCGCATATATGCATATGTCCGTGCAGAACTATACACACAAGGAATCACATAGGCATGCCATTTTGCCATCTCCATTTTTTTGCTCACCGTTGTGTAGGGGTCAATTCAGGAATATTCCAAGTCTTCATGTTAGATATCGTCTGAAGGGTTTTGACATAGAAGCCTAACAGAGAGTGCTACCCGCCCCCGCAATGTCCCTTGTGGTGGGGGATTTAAATTCTCTTTTGGTCCTTTGGTCCAAATGGTTCATTCTTTTCATAAGCAATGTGTAGAGGAAACTGAAGTATTGACTGAAGGGTTCAAGTACGGAGTATTGAGGAATATGCAGTAGAGCCTGTGGCATTGCAAGAGAGAACTACTCCTCTCTCTAGATCTTGGAGTAGCAGAACTGCTATATCCTGAAAGGTTTTCATCTCAGGAAGTGAACGATGGTTCTTTTTAGCCATTAAACTGGGAGCCTCTGGTCTAAACTCAGAGGCATGGCCCCATTCATTCCTATTTTGTTAATTTTAAGTATTCACATAGATTAGATGATATCCTTTTCAGTAAGGGAATGAGATGATGTTTTCTATCTTTTTTCAGCTGTTTCCCTGCCTTTTATTTTTATGCACATTTGAATATCTTGGCTGAATCAAGAAGAGTAATTTATCTAGCTTAGGATTTCTTACTCTTAACAATGGTACCAAGGAACATTTAGAAACAGTTCCATGGTTGCCTTTATAAAGCCAGCTTTAAAAGGGATATGTCTACCCTGTGCATCCTGACATTATAAAAATCTGTCATGGATCTAATATCCATAAGCTTAATTTATCTAAACCCTTTGAATTTAGCTGTATTTCATCCTGTACCTTCTCTTGAGATATGTCTTACTTTCTATTCAATAAAGTTTTTCCTTTCAGTTGCTCTTTTATAGAATTACATCCCTTAAGTTTTAAGCCATTTGCCTAGTGAATTTTGCAAACAAAGAAATGTAATTCCCTTCTAAAGAGAGGGACACTGTCTTTTTTCTTTTCATTCCCTACCGCATCTAAATTCATTCTCACTCAGCTTGTATGCTTTTATAATTCTTGATAATGTGTCTTGGGTCTTTGACTTTCTGGTAGTAATGATTTTTCATCTTTTCCTTAGCTTACAGCGTCTCCTAGATTATTTTACTTATCCTTTTTTGAAGGATAAGTTAACATTTTGATAAGTGTCAATTAAATCTGTGGGCAGTATTCCAGAAGAGGAGGAATCATTATGTAGCACAAGAGTGGCTGTCGGTTTTGTTTCTTTCTCTGTCCTTTTTTTCCCTTCTGTTTTACTTCTGTTACCTGTCTAGTTATGCCTAGTGTTTGTATGCTGGCATTGTTGAATGATGCCTTCAGGCAAAGAATCGCAGTGACTTGAGGCTTCTTCTAGGTTACTGAAAACACTATTTGAAAAGGGTGCATGCATGCATGCTCATTTGCTCAGTCGTGTCCGACTCTGTGACCACATGGACTGTAGCCCATCAGGCTCCTCTGTCCGTGGGTTTTCCCAGGCAAGAATACTGAAGTGGGTTGCCATTTCCTCCTCCAGGGGATCTTCCTAACCCAGGGATCGAACCTGTGTCTCCTGCATTGGCAGGCTGATTCTTTACCACCTTGAGCCACCTTGGAAGCCCATTTGAAAAGGGTAACCTAGGTTATTTTCTCACCAGTCCATTAGTTTTCACTTGACAAAGATGAGCTTCAATTCTCATTCATGTGCCTCTTCACCCAGGCACGTGAGATTTTAAAAATTTAATTGAACATCAGGCATTTCACAATCCTAAAGATCATAGTAGTACTTCCACACTTTGACATTTCCCTTTTTAGTGTAAAATTAAAACTGCAGAACAGATACCTTCAAACAGATTTAATCCTTTCAGATATCTATTTATTGTATCTACATTTCTAAACTATTAAAGCCTTTCCTTTTAGATCTGTAACCAAATGTATGCATTTTTACAAAGAATGTTTGTTTCTCAGTCTTTAGTACATACTCTTCTTTTTATGACTTCTTACATTTTACTAATTAGTTTCTCTCTATGTACTCGCTTATAATAGCTGTTTGATTGGTGAAGCCTACTTTCTCTATGCACAACTGCTTTATTTCCCCTCTATGATTAGTTATCTTGCATCTGTGTTCAAAAATATACTCTATGTGCTTTCATTCTGTTCTGCTTTTAATTTTTCTCAGAAGACTCCAGTTTATTTAGAATTTGTTGTTATATGTGAGAGAGCTCCAATTAGTCCTCAGTCTATAATGATGTTTTGTGAAAGTGCCGATATTTGCAGAGTGTTAAGTTTAAAAATGGCTTCTCAGGTGGCTCAGGTAGATTAGCAGGTAAAGAATCTACCTGCTAATGCAGGAGACACAGGAAATGCAGGCTTGACCCCTGGGTTGGGAAGATCCCCTGGAAAAGGAAACGGCAACCTACTCTAGTAATCTTGCCTGGAAAATCCCACAGAGAGAGGAGCCTCGCTGGTTATAGTCCATGGGGTCACAAAGAGTTGGACACGACTTAGTTACCGAGCAGCAACAGCAGCAGCCAGCAAGCAAGTTTAAAAATATGTGCTTCTTTTTAGGGGTACCTAAGAAATCACAACTTACCAGAAACTTATAGAAGTAAGTTATGTTCTCTGGTGGTGTGACCATGAAGGGAACTCTGGGCAATAAGTAAAGTGACGAATGTGAGCACTTTGGACAAGGTGAAGGACCACAGTAGACACTGTCCCACGACCAGGTTGGTTGCAGTGATGCACATTTCAGTAAAAAGAATTTTTAATTCTTAAATGTTCCCTTTTTAGGGTCCCCACATAGTTTCTTGGCTATCGTAAAACCTCTTTTCTCCAGTTATGCATCTATTGTTATTTTGCTAAAACTCACTTCAAGGAATATGGGGGGCCATTAGAACTCATAAGCTAAAACAGGGCATGTTCCTTTTGGGCAAATGAAAAGTTCTCCTTTCCTGTCACTGTTATTCATGTACATATAGAGAGGGTGATTTAAGTGACATTTGATTTAAGTGACAGATATGGTAAAAGGAGCTCCTTTCTCCTTGACACCATGTACATTTGGCCCAAGCGGACTCTAATGGTGCCAAGGAAGCAGAGTCTGAGATTCGTGGGTGAGGAGACACTGGCCTGTGTCTGTTTTGATATTTTGGTGTAGTTCTGAGAGCAGAGGTGCCTCACTTCTCCTCCATGTTTGAAGGGGCATCCTTAGGGAGGTTTTGTGTTAACCAAGAGTCGCGTGTGTCTGTGGTTCTGTGTGTGTTTCCAATAAGGTGACAGTGTACTCAGGATTCACTAACAGATTTCCAAGCAAGGCAAGGCCAAATGGGTTAGAAAGGAGAAGCATTGTTATTAGATGGTAGAGTTCTTATGCTTTATTTTCAGAGGGAATAAAGGGAAGGTCTTATTTTTTTTAAAATAGCCCTGGAGATGAATAGAAATTATGTTCTTTAGTGGGCAGCATATTTTCACATAGCAGCATCCAGATGTTTCTCGAGCAAAGCAGCAGCTGGTGAATATGGCAGAAATCTCCTTGGCTTTGACTTTAGAGCCTGCTCGGGCGATTGTGCCGTTTTCTGGTAAAACAGAGTTTACAATGTTAATTGCATATCAGTCCATAAGGAAATTTAAAGGTGTCTGGGTGCAATTCTGAAGATCTTGTTGGGTGAGGGAGGAATTTCTCTGAACATCTGTTTTACCCTTGCTTCTCAGAAGGTGAGGCAGGCTGCTGCTCTTCTCCATCTGTCCCAGTGGATGCACAAATCAAGAGCATATCAAAAATGGAGACATTTATTCCCAGGTTTTATGAAAAAATTTTATAAGACAAAATTATATTTTGATTAGTCAACTTATCACTAATATAGGAGAAAAATAATTGATTTGTAGCATAGTTTTGTGAATTCGAATTTTTTTGACATTTGGACATACACTGAACATCCTGAGTTCTCTCTTTCTGAATCATCAGTTCAGTTCAGTCGCTCAGCTGTGTCCGACTCTTTGCGACCCCATGGACTGTAGCACGCCAGGCTTCCCTGTCCATCATCAACTCCCTGAGCTTGCTCAAACTCACGTCCATCGAGTTGGTGATGCCACTGAATCCTCACTCGGAAACATTTTTGCATTCATCTGTCATGTTCAACGGAGAAGGCGATGGCACCCCACTCCAGTACTCTTGCCTGGAAAATCCCATGGACAGAGGAGCCTGGTAGGCTGCGGTCCATGGGGTCGCGAAGAGTCGGACACGACTGAGTGACTTCACTTTCACTTTTCACTTTCATGCATTGGAGAAGGCAATGGCAACCCACTCCAGTGTTCTTGCCTGGAGAATCCCAGGGACAGGGGAGCCTGGTGGGCTGCCGTCTATGGGGTCACACAGAGTCGGACAGAACTGAAGTGACTTAGCAACAGTAGTAGTCATGTTCAGCATACCAGCTCTTAGAGAGACCTGAAGTAACATGATGTAAAGATCTACCCGTCTAAAGGAAGTAGTTAAAATGCACTTTCATTTTGCAGCAGTGTTTTTTAAAAGGTGTGGTTTTAAGCAAGAGGGATCATCAACATAGAGCTATACTGACAGAGTGCTCTCTTGAAGCTGTTACACTAGTGGGAAGTGGCTGAAAATAAAGAAGCAGCTGAACAAGATAATTTCAGGAAGTGCAAATATTCTAAAGACCAAAGAATGACCCAGTGAGATAGGGGAAGGGCTCCTCTAGAAGGGCTGTGTTCAGATGAGTTTTCTCTGAGATGATGCCAATGAGATGAGGTTTGAGTGAGGGAGTCAGTCATGTAGAGATCTTGGGAGGAAGTGTTCCAGGAGGAGTTGGCAGCAAATGCAAAGGTGAAGAGCATCCTTGGTGTGTCCTAGGACCTATGCAAGCACTGGCGTGGGTGGGCCATTTTTTGTGAGTTGAGGGAAGCCGGCCAAAGCTTTCTGCTGCTGCTGCTAAGTCACTTCAGCTGTGTCCAACTCTGTGCGACCCCATAGACAGCAGCCCACCAGGCTCCCCTGTCCCTGGGATTCTCCAGGCAAGAACACTGGAGTGGGTTGCCATTTCTTTCTCCAATGCATGGAAGTGAAAAGTGAAAGTGAAGTCGCTGAGTCATGTCCGACTCTTAGCGACCCGTAAATGGTCTAGGTTTTACATGCAATGGAAATCAACAGATAAAAAATTAAGAAAGAAACAAATGTAATTATGTCATAGTAATGCTAGGCAAATAATACAGTGATTTGTTAGGGAGATTTAATCAAATAAAATTTGAAAGATTAGTTGGATAAATTTTAATGAAAGTTGATTTTGTGAAGAATTTTAAGTAAGGGGGAACAAACGAGGTTTGGGCTAGTAGGAGAGGAGAAAGTCCTTCAGGAAGACATGTTAAAGGGTGATGAGCCTGGTAATGTGTGTACTTTTGGGGAAGATAAGGGAGGACAGATGACTAAGGGTTCTGAAGCTGATACTAGATATTCAACATAGTGTGTGTAAGATCCATTGGGAAGAAGATCATTTCAATGAGCATAGTAATTGCTAGATGATTTGCATGGGCTCTGTGTGGCAGAAGCCCTTTATTTTGTTTTTATTTTATCAAAATACATCATAATCTCTTTTAAAATATAAGATGTATATTTATTGCTTAAATTTTTTTTTTATTTAAAACTTCCCACAATGGTGATATTTCTGGTCATGTTACAGCTTACATGCTACTGTAAAAAGTTGTATAATTACTTTTTCCTTGATAAATATCAATGTTCTTTTTTTTTTTTTACTCTGGTTAATAAGTTCCAAAGCTTCACACCAGTTTTCATTTTTCATTTCTGGAAGATGTTTATCAGATGATGACATTTGACTCCTAATTTGAGCAGGCCTGAAGAATCTATTTCTTGAGGCTCGTTTTAAATAAATTGGTTTAATTAAAATTGTGAATAGTGTTTTTTATAATATTGGTATCATTCCTGGGGCATAATTTTCGTGGACAGCCATACGGTGCTGTCTGTATGCATTATGCAAAAATAATGCAAAACCCTTTTTTTGAAAAGACAAGACTTCCTGCTTTATTCTCCTTTTGTTAGTACCTCACAGTCTTATTATTTCTTGATCCATAGAGAACTTGTGTGTATGTTTGTATGTTTGTCTCTGTGTTTTATGCCTTGTGATTCTTCCCTTATGCAGGATTACATTGCTTCAGATAGCCTTCTTCCTTGAGCAAAAAGAAAAAAAAAAAAATTAATCTCATTATTAACCAAACTGCAATGTGTGTCTTTGAGTCTCAAAATACAGAGAACAAGCAAAAGTGGTAACTTTTATATCTGAAAGTCAGGGAATCTCTGAAAAACATCAGATTTTTCTAATAAAATCATCAAATTTTTTCATAATGTATTTTGAATTAATTGCATGCAACATTTTAAGGAATAAACTTGTTGAATTTGTAACTTGGAATCTACATTGCCTAGTCAAACTCTGTCATTTTAGAACTAAACAACAAAAAAACAGTTCAATAATTTTTCTAAGAGCCTGCTACCAGTTAGGAACAGAACAGTATTGGATCCATGAATTCAAACTCCCTAAAACTTCCCCCACCTCCCAATTTATCCTTTTTCTTTTTCTCTTATAAATATCAGCATCTTTCTACAATCAGAGCTGATAGACTAACATTTTTTATTTTGTTGAAATAAATAATCCATATATTTTGCTTTTGCCCTCTGTTTATAGTTTATATTTTCATACAGATATGACTCATTATTTGCACCTATCCATTGCTTACTGCCTCTTACACTGAATGAATGAATGAATGAGACTATGATTTAAAATTGTATTTTATAATATGTAATTTTTATATCCTTATTGTCTCACTTTACAATATATCATGAATCTATATCTATATCTTTCACTATAGGTTTATGAAATCCTTTTAAATGGCATTTTAGTATGCCATTTTATGGAAGTATCATATTCTGTTATGATTATTCTCCTATTTCAGGGACTTCATCTTTTATTATTATTTCTTTATTGTGGAAAAAGCACATAGCCTGAGATCTGCCTAGTTGACATATTCTTAGGTATGAAGTGCAGTGTTAACTGTAAGTAGTGTTGTTCAGCAGACCGCTGAGCTCTTGCATCACGTGTGACTGAGGCTCTGTATCTATTGAAAAGCACCTGCACTTGTCCCCTCCCCCAAACCCTGACATCACCATCCTACTTTATGCTTCTGTTGTTTGACTACTTCAGATACCACATGTAAACGGAATCATGAAGTATATGTCCTCCTGTGACTAGTTCATTTAACTTAGTGTAATGTCCTCAAGTTTCATCCAAGTTGTTGCATGTGAAAGAAAGCCTTTCTTTTTGAAAGCTGAATAATATTTCATTGTATGTGTATACCACTTTATTCCGTTATCCATTCCTCCATTGATTGACATTTAGATTGTCTTCACCTCTTGACTCTTGTGAACAATGCTATGATGGCCAGCGTCATCTTTGAGAAACTGTTTTGTATTGCTTTGGTTGAACATTCAGAGGTGGAATAACTGGATAGTAAGCTAGTTCAATCTTTACTTTTTGAGGACTATCCATACTATTTCCTATAGTAGCTGCACCTGCACTGTCTTACAGTCCCACCAAAAGTGCCCAAGTGTTGCAGTTTCTCCACACTACTGGCAACACTTTTTTTGTTCTATTTTTTTGTTTGTTTGTTTGTTTTATAATGGCCATCCTAACAGGTGTGAGCTTATATCTCATTGTAGTTTTGATTTGAATTTCCATGATGAGTAGTGATGGTGAGCATTTTTCATGTTATCTCTTGGCCATTTGCATATCTTTTCTGGGTGAATGTCTGTTCAAGTTTTTTGCTTATTTAAAATATTTAAATTTATTTATTTATTTTGCTATTCAGTTGTAGGAGATCCTTATATATATTGGACATTTACCCCTTATCAGATAAACAGTTGGCAGATATTTTCTCCCATTATGTAGGTTGCCTTTTCACTCTGTTGATTGTTTCCTTTGCTGTGCAGAACATTTTTAGTTTGATGAAGTCCCACCTGTGTATTTTTTGTCTTGTTGCTAGTGCTTTTGACAACATGTCCAAGAAATCGTTGCCAAGACCAATTTTATGAAGTTTGTTTCCTGTGTTTTATTCTAACAGTTTTATAGTATCAGGTCTTATGTTTAAGTCTTTAATCTATTTCAAGTTGATTTTTATGTATGATGTAAGATAAAGGTTCACTTTCATTCTTTTGCATGTGAATATCCAATTTTCCCAGCACCATTTGTTGAAGAGACTATATTTTCCCTGTTTGTGGTCTCGGTACTCTTGTGGAAGATCATTTGACCATGTACTTGCTGTGCTGTGCTTAGTCGTTCAGTCGGGTCCAATTCTTTGTGACCCCATGGACTATAGCCCACCAGGCATCTCTGTCCATGGGGTTTCTCAAGGCAAGAATACTGGAGTGGCTTGCCATACCCTCCTCCAGGGGATCTTCTCAACTTAGGGATTGAACCCAGGCCTCCTGCATTGCAGGCAGATTCTTTACTGTCTGAGTCATCAGGGAAGCCCAAGAATACTGGAGTCAGTAGCCTAACCCTTCTCCAGGGGATCTTTCCAAGCTAGTAATTGAACCAGAGTCTCCTGCATTGTAGGCAGATTCTTTACCAACTGAGCTACCAGGGAAGCCCTTGACCATGTATGTGTGGATTTATTTCTGGGCTCTCTCTTCTGTTCTGCTGTCTATATGTCTGTCTGTATGCCAATACTATACTGTTTTGATTAAGTAGCTTTGTAATATATTTTGAAGTTAGGAAATGTGGGGCCTCCAGCTTTGTTCTTTCTCAAAATTGCTTTGGCTATCTGAGGTCCTTTTTAGTTCCATGTGAATTTTAGAATTTTTAAAAAAATTCTGCAAAATGTAAAATTCCAAGTTCAATAGGATTGCATTGACTTTGCAGATAATTTTGCATAGTATGGACATTTCAATGATATTAAGTCTTCCAATATATGAACACAGGGGTGTATTTCCATTTATTTCTGTTTTCTTTAATTTCTTTCAGCAAATTTTGTGATTTTCATTATACAAGTCATTCATCTGCTTGGTTAAGTTTATTTCTAAATGTATCCATTTTGATGCTATTATGAATAAGAATTGGTTGTCTTTTTGTGCATTAACATTTTATAGTTATAGTTATTTTTTATACTCTGGTATTTTGACTTCTATATCAGAATTAAAATAATTTATACACCACCTTAACAGTTCAACAATATTCTATATTTGTTTATCTGTTTACCTTTAATAATGAAGTCTGTGCTTTTATGTGCTGTCTTGTTGATCTCTAGCATCCTTTCACTTCAACTTGAAGTATTCCCTTGACATTTTTTTAAAGCAGGCTGGGTACCCTATTACCAAAACCTGACAAAGATCCACAAAAAAGAAAACTACAGGCCAATATCACTGATGAACATAGATGCAAAAATCCTTAACAAAATCCTAGCAATCAGAATCCAACAACACGTTAAAAAGACCATACATCATGACCAAGTGGGCTTTATCCCAGGGATGCAAGGATTCTTCAATATCCACAAATTAATCATTGCAATACACCACATTAACAAATTGAAAAATAAAACCCATATGATTATCTCAATAGATGCAGGGAAAGCCTTTAACAAAATTCAGCATCCATTTATGATAAAAACTCTCCAGAAAACGGGAATAGAAGGAACATACTTCAACATCACAAAAGCTATATATGACAAACCCACAGCAAACATTACCCTCAATGGTGAAAAATTGAAAGCATTTCCCCTAAAGTCACAAACAAGACAAGGGTGCCCACTTTCACCGCTACTATTCAACATAGTTTTGGAAGTTTTGGCCACAGCAATCAGAGCAGAAAAAGAAATAAAAGGAATCTAAATTGGAAAAGAAGAAGTAAAACTCTTACTGTTTGCAGATGACATGATCCTCTATATAGAAAAACCTAAAGACTCCACCAGAAAATTACTAGAGCTAATCAATGAATATAGTAAAGTTGCAGGATACAAAATCAACACACAGAAATCCCTTGCATTCCCATACACTAAAATAATGAGAAAATAGAAAGAGAAATTAAGGAAACAATTCCATACACCATTGCAACGAAAAGAATAAAATACTTAGGAATATATCTACCTAAAGAAACAAAAGACCTATATATAGAAAACTATAAAACACTGGTGAAAGAAAGCAAAGAGGACACTAATAGATGGAGAAGTATACCGTGTTAATGGGTCAGAAGAATCAATATAGTGAAAATGAGTGTACTACACAAAGCAATCTATAGATTCAATGCAATCCCTATCAAGCTACCAGCGGTATTTTTCACAGAGCTAGAACAAACAATTTCACAATTTGTATGGAAATACAAAAATCCTCGAATAGCCAAAGCAATCTTGAGAAACAAGAATGGAACTGGAGGAATCAATCTGCCTGACTTTGGCTCTACTACAAAGCCACAGTCATCAAGACAGTATGGTCCTGGCACAAAGACAGAAATATAGATCAATGGAACAAAACAGAAAGCCCAGAGATAAATCCATGCACCTATGGACACCTTATCTTCAACAGAGGAGGCCAGAATATACAATGGAGAAAAGACAATCTCTTTGACAAGTGGTGCTGGGAAAACTGGTCAACCACTTGTAAAAGAATGAAACTAGAACACTTTCTAACACAAAAATAAACTCAAAATGGATTAAAGATCTAAATGTAAGACCAGAAACTATAAAACTCCTAGAGGAGAACATAGGCAAAACACTCTCCAACATAAATCACAGCAGGATCCTCTATGACCCACCTCCCAGAATATTGGATAAAAGCAAAAATAAACAAATGGGACCTAATTAAAATGAAAAGCTTCTGCACAACAAAGGAAACTATAAGCAAGGTGAAAAGACAGCAAATAGAAAATAGTAGCAAATGAAGCAACTGACAAAAATTAATCTCAAAAATATACAAGCAATTCCTCCAGCTCAATTTCAGAAAAATAAATGACCCAATCAAAAAATGGGCCAAAGAACTAAACAGACATTTCTCCAAAGAAGATATACAGATGGCTAACAAACACGTGAAAAGATGCTCTGCTAAGTCACTGCTGCTAAGTCACTTCAGTCGGTGTCTGACTCTGTGCAACCCCATAGACGGCAGCCCACCAGGCTCCTCCGTTCCTGGGATTCTCCAGGCAAGAACACTGGAGTGAGTTACTATTTCCTTCTTCAATGCATGAAATTGAAAAGTGAAAGTGAAGTCGCTCAGTTGTGTCCGACTCTTAGCGACCCCATGGACTGCAGCCTACCAGGCTCCTCTGTCCATGGGATTTTCTAGACAAGAGCACTGGAGTGGGTTGCCATTGCCTTCTCCACTCATTATCAGAGAAATGCAAATCAAAACCACAATGAGGTACCATTTCATGCCAGTCAGAATGGCTACTATCCGAAAGTCTATAAGCAATAAATGCTGGAGAGGGTGTGGAGAAAAGGGAACCCTCTTCACCGTTGGTGGGAATGCAAACTAGTACAGCCACTATGGAGAACAGTATGGAGATTTCTTAAAAAACTGGAAATAGAACTGCCTTATGACCCAGCAATCCCACTGCTGGGCATACACACTGAGGAAACCAGAATTGAAAGAGACATGTGTACCCCAATGTTCATCGCAGCACTGTTTATAATAGCCAGAACATGGAAGCAACCTAGATGTCCATCATCAGATGAATGGATAAGAAAGCTGTGGAGTATTACTCAGCCATTAAAAAGAATACATTTGAATCAGTTCTAATGAGGTGGATGAAACTGGAGCCTATTATACAGAGTGAAGTAAGCCAGAAAGAAAAACACCAGTACAGTATACCAACGCATATATATGGAATTTAGAAAGATGGTAACGATAACCCTGTATGAAAGACAGCAAAAGAGACACAGATGTATAGAACAGGCTTTTGGACTCTGTGGGAGAGGGCAAGGGTGGGATGATTTGGGAGAATGGCATTGAAACATACATATTATCATATGTGAAACGATCACCAGTCCAGGTTTGATGCATGATACAGGATGCTCGGGGCTGGTGCACTGGGATGACACAGAGGGATGATATGGGGAGGGAGGTGGGAGGGGGGTTCAGGATGAGGAATACATGTACACCTGTGGCAGATTCATGTTGATGTATGGCAAAACCAATACAATATTGTAAAGTAATTAGCCTCCAATTAAAATAAATACATTTATATTAAAATATATACACACAAATAAATAAAGCAGGCTGGGTGATAATGAACTCCATCAACTTTTGTGTATCTGGTGAGGTTTTTATTTATTTTTCATTTTTGAAGGACAGTTTTATCAGATGTAGTATACCTGGGTGGCATTTCTTTTTTCTTTCAGCACTTTGAATAAATATTTCTGTCCTGCAGATTTTCTGTAAGTGGGCTCCTTTGTATGTAATGAGTTACTTCTCTTTTGCTGTTTTCAAAATTCTGTCTTTGACTTTCAACAATTTGATTATATGTGTCTTGTGGGGACTTCTTTGGATTCATCCTGTCTGGAATATTTTGGGCTTCTTGAATTTTTTATTTTCTTCTTCAGAATTGGGATGTTTTGGATCATTATTTACCCAAATAAACCCTGCTTCTTTTTTTCTTTTACTTCTGGGTCTTTGGATGTATATCGATCTACTTGAAGGTGATCTCTAAATCCCTTAGGTTCTCTTTGCCCTCTTCTCTTTTTTGACCATGCTGCTCAGCTTAAGGGATCTCGGTTTCCTGACCAGGAATTGAACCCAGGACTTGGAACTGAAAACACTGAGTAATAACCACTGGACCACCAAGGAATTCTCTCTCTAGTCTCACCGTTTTTCATTCTTTTTCTTTTTGTTCCTTTGACTGGGTAATTGTAAATATCTTGTCTTTAAATTCCCTGAACCTTTTTTTTTTTTTCCTTGCTTGGTTGGGTCTGTGGTTGAATGCTTCTAGAAAATTTTCCATTCAGTTACTGCATTTTTCAGATCCAAAATTCCTGTTTGTTTCTTTTTTATACTAATTTTTTTTCTATTCTCATTTTGTTCATGCATTGTTTTCTGGAGCTCACTGATCATCTTTATGATAGCTATTTTGTATTCCTTGAGGTAATTCATATATCTTTTTTTCCTCAGTATTTGTTTCTGTAGCTTTGTGTTGTTGTTTTTTTTTTGATTGAGCCATGTTTCCCTGTTTCTTTGTGTGTACTGTAACTTGGTGTTGTGATCTACACATTTGAAAAAACAGCCACCTCTCTCAGTTTGTACAGACTGATCATGTACAGGGAAAGACTTTCATCAGTCTGCTCAGAATGAGATTTGGTGGGCCTCTCAAACCTTGTATGTGGATATGTATGTGTGTTAGTTGCTCAGTTGTGCCTGACTCTTTATGGTCCCATGGACTGTAGCCCGCCAGTCTCCTCTGTCCATGGAATTCTCCAGGAAAGAATACCAGAGTGGGGAGCATTCCCTTCTCCAGGGTATATTTCTGACCCAGGGATTGAACATGGGTCTCCTGTATTGCAGACAGATTCTTTACCATGTGGGCCACCAGGATAGCCCAGACTTGTGCATATAAACTCCCAGTTAGATGGACTTGCCTGTTTGTAATCTCTTGCTACCTCTGGAGTATATGTATAGTAACTTCAGGTTTTCTAGAGCTACTGCAGGCTTCCCAGGTCTTTTATTCTCAGTAATCCTATTGTTTCTAGAATATGATGCATCCTATTAGTGGTTTGAGTCAGATGAGATAGAAACCAGTCCTTTGAGTAGCCTCCCAAGAAGCCAGAGTATTAGACACATGCTCCACTCTTGTCGGTGCCCTGATGGAGAGATCGTTAAGATGTAACTGATTGTCTGCTCTACCATGGATCCTTTGGGGCAAAAGCAAGCTTCAGTCTACTTAGCACTTTGGTTCTCAGTGTCTGCTAAGCATCTAGAGTGTATGGAGTCCTCTAAGTGCTCTAAGATAGGCAAGACCAAAACATGTCCCCTGGATGGTACCCCCAAAATCCAGGACATTAGATGTGTGTTCCAATTTCTTTCCTAAGGAGAAGCCAGAAGCTGAGTTTTCTCCCAGTTGCACCACACTGAACTGTAAGGTGGGGGGGGGGGGGGGGGAGTTGTGCTAGGATTTTTTCTACCAATTTTGATGCAGGTGATAGCATGCTCATTTGAAGTTTAGGAACTTCTTAACTGATTTCTGGATTTCTTGCTAAGGTAACTGATCTGTGCATTGTTGAATTAATATCTCTTTCTGGGGAGGCAGGGTGGGGTTGGAGAATCTTGGGATTTCTATTTTACCATCTTGCTGATGTCACCCAACTTAAGGACATGAACATTAAAGCCATGAATAACTCAGTAAGATTTTTATAGTTATCTTTATAGGAGTAATAAATAAGTAAACTAATAAATATATAAGGTAATTATAAATAAAACCCCCACAATTCTAAGTGTTTTGAGAAAGTAATGTAGTTTGTGTGATAGAGAGTCACTGTGAAGTGAAAGTTGCTCAGTCGTATCTTACTCTTTGTGCCCCCTTGGACTGTATAGGCCATGGAATTCTCCAGGCCAGAATACTGGAGTGGGTAGCCTTTCCCTCACTGCCTTGGCTAATTAAATCAGCAGATCAGGGAATGCAGATATTTTAGCATGGATCTCGAAGGTAATAAATAACTATACAGACATGTGAATAACCAGGGGAAGGCATTCCAGGTAGAGAGAACAAAAGCAAATGTCCAGAGATAGGCAGATTCTTGGCAGACAGGCCATGTAGTTAGAGGGGATAAATGAAGGGGAAATAAATATTTAAAAAGGTTAGAGGAGTAACAGGAGCTCAGATCCTATTTGTTGTTGTTGTTCAAGTCACTAAATCATGTCTGGCACTTTGATACCCCATGGAATGTAGCTTGTAGGCTCCTTTGTCCTCCACTATCTCCCCAAGTTTGTCCATTGGGTCAGTGATGCTATCTAACCATCTCATCCTCTGCTGCCTTCTTCTCCTTTTGCCTTCAGTCTTTCCAGCATCAGGGTCTTTTCCAATGAGTTGGCTCTTCACATTAGGTGGCCAAAGTATTGGAGCTTCAACTTCAGCCTCAGTCCTTCCAATAAGTATTCAGGATTGATTTCCTTCAGGATTGACTGGTTTAATCTCATTGTAGTCCAGGGGACTCTCAAGAGTCTTTTAGCACCACAACTTGAAACCATCAATCTTCAGTACTCAGCATTTTTTTATGGACCAACTCTTATATTCATGTATGACTACTGGAAAAACTATAGCTTTGACTCTATGTACCTTTGTTGGTAAAGTGATGTCTTCACTTTTTTTTTTTAATTTAGTAAAGATATTTTAATGTAAGACTAATTTTTCTCAGGATATTTTTTAAATTTATTTTTTATTGAAGGATAATTGCTTTACAGAATTTTTTGTTGTTTTCTGTCAAACCTCAGAGATGTCTCCACTTTTTAATATGTTGTATAGGTTTATCATAGCTTTCCTTCCAAGGAGTAAGGGTCTTTTAACTTCATGGCTGCAGTCATCATCTGCTGTGATTTTGGAGCCTAAGAAATGAAAATCTGTCACTGCTTCCAATTTTTCCTCTTTTATTTGCCATGAAGTGATGGGATCAGATGTCATGATCTTCGTTTTTTAATGCTGAGTTTCAAGTCAGCTTTTTCACTTTCCTCTTTCATCAAGAGGCTCTTTAGTTCTTCGCTTTCTGCCATTAAAGTGGTATCACCTGCGTATCTGAGATTGTTGATATTTTCCCCTCGATTACAGCTTGTGATTCATAGGGCCTTGTAAATTGGTATATGGCATCCTAGATTTTGCACAGAGTGACTGGCAGGACCATGAACAGACTTAGGACAGAGCAGGGACATGATCTGACATATAGCTTAAAGGGATCACTGTGGTTGCCCTGTGAGGAGTAGAATGTAGTGGATGAAGCTGGAAATCCACTGCAAGAGCCCAGGGGGAGATAGTGGTGGCCTGGATAAGCAGGGAAGAAGCGAATGTGATGAAATTTCACATTGGGATCTTTTGAGGGTAAAACTAGCAGATTTTGATGTGAGGTGTGGGAGAAAGGAGTCAAGAATGATTCATAGGTTTTGGACCTAAAAAACTGGAAAAATAGAGTTGCCAACTGTTGAGATGGGAAAATCTCATATGGAGCTGGTTCACGAAGGAGCGTAGAAGTTGGACTTGGCATGTGGTTGGTTTAAGTTGCCTTTCAGACATCTATGCAGGGAATGGTCCAGGATGAAGAATACCTCTGGGAGTTATCATCATATTGACAATATTGAAAGCCTTGAGTTTCAATGAAATCACTTAGGAGTGTGTGAATAGATAGAGAACAGAATTGTGGGCTCAAAGGTGAGGGGGATGAGACAGAAGTCAGGAAGATTTGAGGAAGGCTAGACTGTGGTGTTCTGTGAGCCAGACATGTTGCCAGGTGGGAGAGATTAGCTGTGTCAAATGCTACTGCAAAGTCTTACTGTCTTTATCATGACCTGTAATATGTAATTAGAACTCTTATCAGCTAATGTTAGTGATTTTATGTGTACTTAGAAACCAATAAGCACAGCCTTTGCCACAAATAATCCTCGAGCAATCAATATTATGCTAGACATACAGGCCATGTGTGACATAAAGATACAAGACAAGGCCTGATGAGCATTTGGGGTATATTATACACAGGTAGACAAAATAAACAAGATGTTCACCCCGCTTCAAACTTATGAATGGGACTGTTACTTTAAAATAATTCATTTATAAATGTAATTCCTACTTGGAACTTTCAAAGTATTATCACGTATAAATAATACTATAAATAATAGTTATCTCTAAAGCTAGGTACCCAAAGCTATGCTGCTACTGCTGCTGCTGAGTTGCTTTAGTCGTGTCCAACTCTGTGTGACCCCATAAACGGCAGCCCACCAGGCTCCCCCGTCCCTGGGATTCTCCAGGCAAGAACACTGGAGTGGGTTGGCATTTCCTTCTCCAATGCATGGAAGTGAAAAGTGAAAGTGAAGTCACTCAGTCGTGTCCGACTCTTAGCGACCCCATGGACTGTAGCCCACCAGACTCTTCCATCCATGGGATTTTCCAGGCAAGAGTACTGGAGTGGGGTGCCATTGCCTTCTCCAACCCAAAGCTATAATACAGCTAAACTGTAACATCGAGACCAGTGACTTATTTTTCTGGTTATTTTATTATTTGTTTACTTACTTTGAAACTCATGATCCATTTAGTCTCTCTATACCTCAGCTTTTGTGGAAAATACACTTGAGACATCTAATTCCTGTAAAATGATACCGTTACCGATAGTGGTCAGAGGGTTATTTATATAAGATGATGAAGCATCTCAGGTCTTGCACTGCTGGTTCCCAAGAGTTACTTAAGGAGAGATAGCTGTCTGGAACACACACAATAGTTGCACACAGCAGGGGACTAAAAATGAAAAAAGTGAGTAAGTGTTGCTTTACTGTGACTTTTCATTCCTCTCTCTTTCAGCCCAGTTTAAACATAGTCTGTCCTGCTCATCCCACTAGCACAAACACATTCTTGTTCTGAAGGAGTTTGAGGGGCAGGAGAAGTGAAGATCACAAAGTATGTTTAGCCCATCTTGGTACCTCTCCAGGCAGTAGACCCAGTCTCCAGCACAGATTGCCCTGGTAATGGTGTCTTCATATTCCAGACTTCTGAGCATAGGGGACCCTCTAGTCTCATGCTTATCACATGGATTTTAGGGCATCTTCCCTTTTGTAGGTCCCTGGGCCGGGAAGATTTCCCTGAAGAAGGAAATGGCAACTCATTCCAGTATTCTTGCCTGGAAAATCCCATGGACAGAGGAGCCTGGTGGGCTGCAGTCAATGGGGTCACAAAAGAGTCCGACAGAACTTAGCAACTAAACAACAACAGCGACCCTTTCCTAGGTTGCTGTGCTCTGAAATGGTCTTGGGATTGGTATCCTTGTGTGAATGAAGATCAACAATACTGCATATGTGAGTGACTAACATAAAAAACATGAAGAGAATGCCAGGCTCATTTTCAGTGCAGATGAGTGGTGTGACATTCCTAAGTCAGGCTGAGAGGTGCCCGAGGGAAGAGTTTAATTGCATTTTTGTGCAGTAACTACTGGACAGGTGTCAAAGGGTAGCTCCATCATTCCACTTGGCTTGAAAAAGTGTAAGAAATTCTATCAGGTTCCTATTTTCGACAAAATGGATTTCCACCAATTCACATTTGCTGTAACTGGTGAGTGTATGAGTGTGTAATTGAGAAAGATGGGGGAAATTTTGAGAAAAGCTAAGAAGCTAAGACAGAGTAAGTATGAATCACTACATTTTGGGAAGTTATTCATATATTATTTTTTTTCTGACTTGATTTTGTGACATTAAGAGCCCAGAAATATTAACATATTAAGCAGTTTTACAAAACTTCCTATTCTCTGCGTAATGTTAGCAAGTCATTGGTAAATTTACTCTGCGATGTGTTAGGAAGTTTTACCTGGATCTTGAAAGCACAGACATTTCTTGTAGGCTTATTAATGGCAATGAGTCAATTCAGTTGAAGTGAGAAATACATAAACTTTGTGCTGCCTGAAACAGAAGGACTGTTTATCAGAATATTAATGGAATGTTTTAGTATTGTGATATTTTGCCTTTAGTATTGTGATATTTTGTGGTGTGAGAATTTTGGTTTACTTTAACACAAACTGGGTTAACTACTTACTTTGTTGGCTCTGCAGGTGTACATAGACCTTAAGATTTTTAATCCTTGTCACGATGTTTTACGTATTCAGGAAGGGCAGGAAAAATTCATTTGTTTTTAAAATATATTATGAAAAAGAGATTGCCTTTCTGTGAAAACCTGAATAGCTTCCCTAACTATATCCCCTGGGATCGATTTTAGTGTAGGTGTTAAGCACTTTTTGGTTTAAACTGGTATCTATTATGGAAATATATGCTTAAGTGTGATGGAAAATCAAATAAGTGGAAGCCTGTGACATTCTGTGGAAAAGGCCAACAGAATCTCCAAATTTGGGAATTCTATGGATGTGTGTAATTGACGGAATAAAACCGCCTTTGTTCCATCTTGGACTATTTTTTTTTCTCATCAGTTTAGAACTTCAGGCTTTAAAAACAGAGCATGAATAAACGCTGGTTGGTGGTGTGCCTTGGGCAAACTGGTGTAAAAATATTGCCTAGTGCTGTCTCCTTGATCTCACTCTTCCACCTACCCAAATCCTATTTTAAGGATAACCTCTTTCAAAAGAACTTCCTAGACAGAGTGTGACGATAACTTGTATTAAGTTCCTATCTTATTCTTCTAGACCTGTCTTTTTGTTAACTAAACAGCCTTTATCTTTTTCTTTTCTGCTTGTTCTTTTGTTTCTTTCTGACTTCTTGCTCTGTCTCCTCTCTCCAAAGTTTCCTTTTCCTCCATTAACCTTCCCCCCTCCCCCTGCCCAATTTATGCTGAGATGAGGTGGAAAGGGACAGATAGACAGAGATTAATATTCTGATAGAATATTAATGGACCATAATATGGAATGTAGGAAAGTTCATGGAAAAATGCACAGCTGGGGAAATGCAGGGTTGTCTGCTTGCTTGTACATGTATTTTTTCTGGCTCTTTCAGAGTTACAAGGACTCAGATCTTGGCCATGTTTTATTGTTTCTACATCACAGTGTTATTTCATGCAAGATTAAAAGAATAACAGAATTTCAGTGTTTCCAGCTTGATCTTTGTCTGATGTATAAATCATCTCTATAATCATCTTTCAAATGATCGCCTGAACTTGGATTCTGTTATACAAATTCATTTAATGATAGAAGAGTAGTATGTAGCTACTCAGTGAGATTTTGATGATTTCAAAATGCCTTGGAACATGCTTATACTAGATGAAAACTTGAAAGCACATTGATTATGACAACTATTAAAACCAAACATTGAATATATGCATGTTGTAAAAAAAAACATTTTCAGGGACAGTGAGTGAACATTTTGATTCTTGTTTTTCCAAATGTTCAATATTGTATATACACACATGTATGTATATCTATAACTTGTATGATTTAAAAACAGCTTCCAGAGTGGATAAAACAGGGAAGGTGACCCTCATACCCTGTAATGTGCTTCTTGCTTCTGGCCCTGCTGATTACATCCACCTCCAGCTTTCTGCTGTTTCCTACTTTGAACTTCAAACTTTTGTTTCTACTAATAGGAAATACATTTACACTTACAAAAGAACGAGAAAAAAGCTGTACACTTCATTAGTCTGTATAAAAATAGCTTTGACATGCAATGGCATAATCCTTAAATAGAAAGAAAGTCTTGGGAAGGTAAGCAAGATGTTTACTTTTAGAGGTGCTTTCTAAAATCTGGTATGTGGAAATTGCTTTCTGTAGGTAATACTCTCCTTTCTAAGCATTAAGAATTAAGCTTTTTGCGTTTTTTACAGAAAGGACTCTTCTTTACAAGAAGTTTCTAATTAATGTGTGGTTAAACTTTAGGTCATGCATTGTGTGGAAACACATTCTAAGGGCTTTGAAAGCCTTTTTAAGATAATAGGAAATGTGTTTTGACTCAAATTGTGTCCAACAAAGACGAGATTAAAAACATTACTGCATATTACCTTTCTGACTTAAAAGATATACTCTGGGGAGACCTTGAAAACTTCCTCCTTTACCAGACTCTAAATATAGAATTATATAATCACCTGTGTTCTGTATGAAATATGCAAATGTTCTATTCCATCTTTTTTTCTACATATAAAATCAGAAATATATCTTTAAAAAAAATAAAGAAAATAAAAATATTGATGTAGATTTAGAAATCTGACCTTTGCCAATACTTAAAACAGTTCATTTAATTGAGATATAAAATTTTGGGATGTATCTTTCTTTTTTGAATTTATGTAGGTGCCTCTAATTTTCCTAGACAGGAAAAAAAAGAAAAAAATGTCATCTTTATGTAACTATAGAATTTTTCTTATCTTGACTGATTTTTGTTAGGAAATAAGTTACATAATGTGTTTCAGTTTCATCTATCAAACTGGAGGTTAGAATGTACAGTAGTATGAAATATTTGATCAAAAGATGAATATATACATTTACTGATAGCAAATGTTATCATCTTAAATAGTAGATAACATCACCTGATTTCTGAGATGTGTGCAAAAGTTGGACATAACATGAATTTCCGATAAGGATGCAATGGTTGGTCCATATTTTCTCAGAATAGCATTCTAAACCATATAGAATTCTTCTTAAGCTAACACATACATATCCTTCACAGTAGGACTGTACGCAAGACCATACTAGATTAATTTGCTGTTAATAGTTTCCTGCTTATTAGAGTTAGCTTTAATTCTGCAGTATGATGGCTCAGTGGGTAAAAAATCCGCCTCCAGTGCAGGAGACTCAGGAGACGTGAGTTTGATCCCTGGGTCAGGATGATCCTCTGGAGAAGGAAATGACAACCCACTCCAGTATCCTTGCCTGGGAAATCCCATGGACAGAGGAGTCTGGGGAGCTACAGTCCAAAAAGTGGCAAAGAGTTGGACATGACTTAGCAACTAAACACTTAACACAAGTGTTAAGCTCAATGAAATTTATCATGTTATAAACTCTTAGTGAAAATATATATACCATTCTGTTGTATGCTATTATGAAATTGTCATTTGATAGATCAAAAAGTGCTTGGATATTGGCCATTTGGCGTAGTTCAGTCAGTATCGTCATTAGCTGAGAGCTACTGCTGGAATGTTTTTGTGGAGCTGTGTGCTGATACTGTATGGTTTTCAGAAAGTTGTTTGATTCCTTGTTGGATTGTCAACTATCTCAACTGACATTCTGACAGAAATATCTCATGCAGGGAAGCCTGTGGCACTGTTTAACTTTCCAGAAGACCAAGAAAGAACCCAAGTCGAAGAAGATGAGTTTGGTTTCTGGGGATTTTTCCAGTGGTACAAAGGATATCATGGGTTGCCTTTGTATGTAAACTTGCAATGAAACCCTAGAATGTTAGTTCTTGGCTGAACCTGATTTCGTTTGTAGAATGGCCTGGGAAGCAGCCCCAGTGATTAAGACTACAACCTATCACTGACATTAGAATAGAAGCTTCTTATGCAACAGTTGCCTATAAATAACATTTAAGACAGATGTGTATGGCTAATAAAGATTTTCCAAAAAGCACCTAGGAAATGGATAAACAAATGTTATTATTCATTGATTAAAAAATGCCGATTGAGGTTACCTAGGATCTCCCAGTGTTGCATCTGAATGCTGAGTCTGTAAGAGTAAAGGCCATTTTGAGATACTCTCTGGTTCTATCTGGGGCTTCTCTGATAGCTCAGTTGGTAAAGAATCCACCTGTAATGCAGGAGACCCCAGTTTAATTCCTGGGTCGGGGAGATCCTCTGGAGTAGGGATAGGCTACCCACTCCAGTATTCTTGGGCTTCCCTTGTGGCTCAGCTGGTAAAGAATCTGCCTGCAATGCGGGAGATTTGATCCCTGGGTTTGATCCCTGGGTTGGGAAGATCCCCTGCAGAAGGGAAAGGCTACCCACTCCAGTATTCTTGCTGGAGAACTCTATGGACTGTATAGTCCATGGGGTGGCAAAGAATCGGACACGACTGAGCGACTTTCACTTTCACTTTCTGGTTCCAAAGCAGCTCACATCATCTGATACTAGGTAATCATGGTGTATTGGTACATAGCCAGAAGGTTAAGGATAAGCGTAAGGATCCTGTAGCCGTTGGCAAAAGTTCTCAAGCATTGCTGCATATTATTGATGGATGTTGATTGTTTTTTTGTAGTGTAACAATAAATAGCAATGATACCTACATAATATCGTCCCCCACAAAGTCATTTGGCAACGAGAACATAATTATTTTGCTTTCCTCATTATGCATCTTCAAGTCTTTCAAAATAGTCTTGTTTACATGGTTGAAGTGGTCAGACCTGTGTGAAATGGTCAGATGTGTGATTTGACTTCTTTCCTAAAGAAGAGCCTCCTCAGGATGAAATTAGTTCCCCCACAAGGATATAATGACCAAAAAGGTATAAAATTGTGTCTTACACAAATTTGGCAAGAGAATATTTGTTCCTCTTTGTGGAACTTTGTAATTATACAGATGTCAATATAACTCTAGTTGGACTTAGCTATTATATCAGTTTAGTAGAAATAATGTCCTTTTTCAGAGGAGAAAATGTGAGATCAGTCTTAAATATCCAGTTAAAAGAAGCTGTCACTGAACCAGTTACCTGTACATCATTGTGCCTTTGCACTCCGTTGCTTCAGTCACAGCTGACTCTTTGTAACTCTATAGACTGCAGCCTGTCAGGCTCCTCTGTTTGTGGAATTTTCCAGGCAAGAATACTGGAGTGGGTTGCCATGCCCTCCTCTAGGGGATCTTCCCAACCCAGGGGTTGAATCTGCATCTCCTGCACTGCAAACAGATTCTTTACTGGTGAGGCACTGGGGAAGCCCTGTACATCACTGTAGCCCAATTAGATGCCAGTGCCTTGTACCTGCAGTCTGAAATTCTTGTATCACTTCAAATTTTCAGATTACTAGCGTGACCCTACTTTTAGGATTATAGGTATAATAGCATATTTTAGTGACATCTTGATTATAATATTAACAGGAGAGGAATCTGTAGTAGGCTTTCAGGACAATCTGTATTGTTCTGGTAAACATGAACATCTGAGCATCTGAGCAAAGGAGGGAAAGTCGTGAAATCAGAAATTGTATTTTAAGATTCGCAATATAACCTACTCTGAAAACAATGTGTTCTTCAGGCCTTCCCTGGGGTTGCTTACTTTCTAATAAGCTATTCCTTAAAGCTAGTCGAGTACTTTAATACACATGTGAAAATTATTCCTAGGCATTGGACCCCCAGGAACATTTTCATGTTTGTCATTGACTGCCTTGAGTTCCAAGCCTATACTAGTCTCTTACAAATAAGTGTGTCTTAGCATGGTTTGGTGTTAAAGCTCGATACAGTTCCAAAATGCCAGTGACATTGAGACACAAACAGTACAAGTCAAAAATGCACAAATTCCCATTAGAACTCAGTGAACTTTGATTCTAAAGCCACCATTGTCAAAGAAACCAAGATTTTTTAAATAATTATTTTTAAGAGCAATTACCTTTATCAACTCTAGAAGTATAAGCCTCTCAGAGCTCTGTTTCTTAAGTTTAAGTTCCCATTCTTGAATAGAATCATGTATGCAACTGCCTTTCATTTCCTTTTTTTTTCACTATACATATATATTTACTTTGTTAGATTTCACTATACATATATATTTACTTTGTTAGATTTGTACAATTTTTTTGTAACTTAGTGGGTATATCTATATCTATATATATGTATATATATATTTAATGCAACTGCCTTTCCTTAATGCATGTTCTATGATTGTAGATGAGCTGAAAAGCAAAATTGAGTATGAATCCATTGAAAATTATTTTATACTATTTCTACTGTAGGTTTTATGTTTGGAAGTCCTCTCGTAATCAATACTTCAGGTAATAATATGTTAGGATTAAATGCAGAGGATCCTACATTTCCTTTACCCTAACCTAAAAAATATAGCTTATTCGTAAATTGTCAATATGTTTGTTCACAAGAGTTGTCTTTAGTGGAAAAGTGAGTCTTTATTGTACATGAGGTGATTGTTGCTTTAATCACATAATATGGCGCATACAGGAACACTTCTTAGGAAGGCACTTGTTAAGTGCTCCGATGGCCCGAGCTGACATGGAAATTACAGTCTCTTAGGTCTGTGTGAGTGCCCTTGCCAAGGGCATCTGATATCCTTTGGATGTTGACCAAGGGACCTTGTACAAACAGATAAAATGAATTTATAAGAATATTTCAGAGAAAGGACCTCATGGTAGACTCATTCTCAGAGTGATTTGACATGTTCCTGGTTCTATCTAAAGCCTCTGTTGCAATAATCACAGCTCTGTGATAACTATTTACAACCCACACGTTGCCAGACATTACTGTCTCTAAATCTACATGTGCTTCTTTTGGATTTAAATAATTTGTGGAACTTATCCAATTGTCTGGGTAATGCTGCGAACCTTGTCATCGACAAGCAAAAGAATGAACTAAAATGATGATGCTGCCTATGGATGTTATATTGTTGGAGGACTTAGCTGGCTTCTAGGAAATAAAATAATTAATTTTACTTAATTAAATGGAATCAACAGACATGTCTTATCTTTTCTCATAATTATATCACCCGTGTTTTTACTTCTCTGTTGTCTCTCCATTGCCTAGCACCATAAACAATTGGTAAATATTTTTGAATAAATGAATATGTTGAAGATATACTTTTTAATTAAAGTACAGTTAACATATAATATTCATTTCAGTTGTAAACCAAATGATTCAACATTTAAATATATTACAGAATAATCATCCTGATAAATCTAGTAACCTCCTGTTCTATACAAAATTATTAAAGTATTACTGACTATATTCCTTTTGCTATATATTACATCCTTGTGACATTTATAAGGAAGTTTTTGTTATATATTACACCCTGGTGACTTGTTTATTTTATAAGGAAGTTTGTACTCTTAGTCCCCTTCATTTATTTCACTCAGTTCCCTGCCCTTCCCCCTCTAACAATCACTAGTTTGTCCTTTGTATCTATGCTTTTATGTTTCGCTTTGTTTATTTTTTAGATTTCATATACAAGTGAAATCATATGGTATTTTTCTTTCTTTCTGACTAATTTCACTTAGCATAATACCGTCTAGGTCCATTCATGGTGAGGTTTCACTCTTTTTATGGCTGAGTAATATTGCATTGTACATGTATTCATTTGTCTATTGGTGGGCCCTTAGGTTGCTTCCATATCTTATATCTTGACTATTGTAAATAATGTTGAATTGAACACAGAAATCCATGTATCTTTTTGAATTAGTGTTTTTCATGTTTTTTGAATAAATACCAAGAAGTAGAACTGCTGGATGGTATGGTAGTTCTGTTTTTAATTTTTTGAGGAATTGCCATATTGTTTTCCAGATTGGATGCAGGAGCATATATTAGAGTGTGACTGTTTTATATTAAGCCTGGCATTTCAGAGATTTATAAAATCCTAAAACAATGCCTGTCTTCTCACTAAATCTTTGTTTTGGAAAACATAATTCTTTTTCATAAAAATGTGTTAACATTTATTGTTATTTTTATGTGAATTAATCAAAACATTTGAAAGTTAGAAATCCAACCAAAAATGCAAGTATCAATAGCTGTAACTCACATTCCGATGTTCCTGGATGTTTGCAATATTTTTTGAGACTGTAAACTGTTTTGGAGATAAAAAGTCTGAGAGTTGCTGGCTCAGAGAAGGGAAATAAATATTTGTGTCTGTGTGTGTGCTCAGTCACTCAGGTTGTCCCACTCTTTGTGGCCCTATGACAGTAGCCCGCCAGGCCCCTCTGTCCCTGGGATTCCCCAGGCAAGAATACTGGAGTGGGTGGCCATGTCCTTCTCCGGGGATCTTCCCGACAAAGGGATTGAACCCATGTCTCTTGCATTGGGAGGCAGTTTCTTTACCACTGAACCACCTGGGACGCCCATATTTGTGTGTACAATAGCAATAACCAAGTGTAATTTAAAATATAAAAAAAGTAAAATACCTAAAAATAGCCTTACAGGTCTATTTGAAGTATAATAAAAAATGCTCTATCTCAGAATATTAAAGAAGATTCAGTAATTGAAGATTCACAGCATGTTATTTGGTGGGAAGTTTCACTATCATAGTGGTATTCATTTTCCTTACTTAATTTATAGATTACACATATATCTAAACAGCAAAAATATTTTAAACCAGTGAAAATGAAAATTTCTATAAAAGTTAACTAAATAATTCTAAAGTTTATGTGAGAATAATAGGTTAGTAGCTGCAAAAAATATTTTTCAGTATTTTTAAGGAGACCTGTTTATCTGATATTATATTTATAGTAGAGAGTCAGATAAACAAAATCAGTGATCTCAAAACTAGCTTCATTGTGTGCTATGCATATATGTGTACATATATATATTCATGTGCATTTAGTATATGTTAAAGGAAACAGGCAATGGCAACCCACTCCAGTACTCTTGCCTGGAAAATCCCATGGACGGAGGGGCCTGGTAGGCTATAGTCCATGGGGTTGAGAAGAGTCGGACATGACTGAGCGACCTCACTTTCAATTTTCACTTTCATGCATTGGAGAAGGAAATGGTAACCCACTCCAGTGTTGTTGCCTGGAGAATCCCAGGGACGGGGGAGCCTGGTCGGCTGCCATCTATGGGGTCGCACAGAGTCGGACACGACTGAAGCGACTTAGCAGCAGCAGCAAAGGAAACATTAGCACTCAACTTTGCTCACAATAAAAGACATATAAATGTAAACAATTCCTATCAGTTTGGTTAGGATAGATTATTAATATTAGAGGTAAATTGCATTTGTAAATTGCTGTGGGGGCAATTATAAATTGTAACTGCCTTCTTGGATAGCTACTTGCTATTATATATCAAGTGCTTTAAAATATTCATAATCTTCAATGTGGCAAATTTATTTCTAGTAATCTCTTCCACAAAAAATATTCAGAAATGAAAAAATATTTATACACAAATATGTTCATAACAGCAGTTTTTATAATAAGATAAATTTTAGAACAGCATGTATGTCTACATATATGGCAGTGATTAAGTAAATGTGGTAATTGCAAGGAAAACCACATGTATAATAATATTAAATAAAAATAGAGAATACATTTCATATAGTACATAAGTCTGGCTATGTAAAATGTATAACAGAATGCCTGGAGTAGACACCTTAATACATTAACTGTAGTTATCTCTCAATTCTGGAATTGTGAATAATTTGTATTATCTTCTTTATTCCTTTCTGTATTTTCCTAAACTTTTTAAACAATGAATATATACTGTTGTTAAAGTAAATAAAAGCTTGCAATTCAATTAACTATTGAAGTTTCAACCTGTAGATTAAGACAAGTCAGACAAATGTAATTTTATATTGCATTTCAGCTCGAGATTACCTGCTGTTTTACATTTGACAATAAGTTCTTTGGGTAGTACGTCCGTTTTCCAGTGTAGCTTTTGTCCATTTGCAAATAAACTGTATGACTTAGTCACTTTACCTCTCTAGGTCTTTAATTCCCTTGCCTATCAAATGAAGTTCCTTCCAATTTTAAAATCTGGAATTGCGTGATAAATATTTAAAAACTATATTTCCAACGGAAACGCCTTTTGCCGCAATCTATATGTATCTCTCTCACTATACATTTTCTCCTTATTCTCTTCTGTGTTTGTGTTTCTGGAGCTCTGTCTTCCCTCCCTAATATCTGGTGATTGAGAAAGTGAAAGTGAAAGTGAAGTCGCTCAGTCCTGTCCGACTCTTTGCGACCCCATGCCTACCAGGCTCCTCTGGCCATGGGATTTTCCAGGCAATAGTCCTGGAGTGGATTGCCATTTCCTTCTGATTGAGAAGGGATTATAATATCATCTTTCTATCTCCCAGTATTACTACTCAAGGCAGCATCTAGATTCTAGTGTTCTTGTATGAATATTGTTGACTGTCATTTACAAGTCATCAGTGATGTACACTGTCATAGAATTTATAAAAATCTGTAGAGATTCTATGAATCTTGATATCAGTGGATTGATTTAAGCTTGATGGTGAAGGGCAATTGCCTGTTCCTTGTCATCTTAGCCTGTATTATTGGACCTGACTGATTTTATCATGAGTTTGAGCAAACTCCGGGAGATGGTGAAGGACAGGGAAGCCTGGCACACTGTAGTCCCTGAGGTCGCAGTGTCGGACACAACTGAGTGATTGAACAACAACAACTGATTTTATACTCTATACTGTTGTACACAATCCAGGATTGGATACTTACATTTACCATTCAAAATGACTAGCATTTTGGAAAAACTTCTTTTTTTTTTTTGATGAAACTATTATATACTACTTAAATTGTAGTTGGCAATCTGATATTTTTAACTCGGTGGTACTTATTAAAATTATTGCTATATTTAGTTGTTAATTCAAATAAATTGCTAATGGTACTGGATGATATTATGAATACATATCATAACACTATATGATAAACTTTATGCAGATCCATTCTCTTGATATCAAATATACTTTTCTTATAATTTAATGTATTAAATTCTTTAGTGTAAAGTTTTAATCTATAGTGTATACTTTAAATGGAAGAGTAGACCTTAGAATTGATGCTTTTTGACTAACTGGTTGTCTGGGGGGGGAATATATGCTGTTTGATGCCTCCATGTGATTCATGTGTACTGATAAATTTCTTTTTAAACTTGCAGCAAATAGTGGCAGCAATAAATGCAGGGATTATACCTTTAGGAAACACCTCCAATCAAATCAGTCACTGGGATTTGGGAAGTTCCTTCTTCTTTGCTGGCACTGTTATTACAACCATAGGTAGGAGACAACTTATTTTGTTGTTTAATTTTGGTACAGCTTGTGAGTTAAAATTCATTTGTTTGAATTTTTTTACGGTTGGTCAAAATGGTCTTCTCAAGGTAGAAAACTTGAGTCTAGTAAATTGATTTTGAAAAGAGAGTTTAAAAGTTTGAACAAAGGAATGATGAAAATGAATTACTGATTCAGAATACCGAGTTGTTTAAAATCCACCCAAAATTCGGGAGCAGTTCAGTTGAGTCCTTTGACTAATGGACAAGAACATCAAAAAATGGCTTGAAATAATGGTTTTGGTAGAGGGGACAAGTAGTTTAAAAATTTCCTGCATCTTTGATTCTTTAGTACAGAAAGAAATGATTTGAGTACAGTTTTGACATTCTTTTCATGAAGTTCTTATTGTATATCACTTTCTTCAACTTATAAAATTTAATTCTACTTTTTAGCAGATTGTTCTATTCTTATGTGGTTGTCTATTATGACTGCGTCAGACCTTTTTATGCATTATGTTTTTCCAAGAACTCAAATCTGTAAAAAATTAACAGTGAAATATGAGGATTACAGAAAGAATGAAACTTTAAGCCTTTTATCTTTTCATCACGTTGAATGTCATAGTGTTTGAAAGTGGAACATGGTCTCTTTTGGGGGACTGACTGCATCCACTCAGCACGCCCTAGGCAGCAGAATGGGTACATGTAGGCAACGTCTCTTCTGTTATTCTTCAGTGCCCAAGAAATATTCCGAGGATATAAACGCAGACCCCATAGTGAAAGCTATGCTTGCCATGCTGTGAGAATTGGGAGGGGTTACAGTTATCTTATTTCATGGAAGGAGGTAGGTTTAAAGAATAATTTTCAACAAAGGGAAGAAAATGGACCCATCACAGTTATGTAGAAAATATGTGTGCAAAAGGAATTCTCTTGCACATATGCTTGTGATGAGATTTCCTCTCATGAGCCTGACCTCTGATTTGGGCACATGAATTAATTTTCTAAAGGCTTTAATTTTATTGTTTGTCATAAGTAGATTATGAAGTGCCTACAGTTTTCAAATGAGCATTTCTATCAAAGTCCTGAATAAGAGAACATGGACAGTTTATGGATGAACTCTTGCTTAAATTTTCCTTTGAGAAGAATTTGTCGTGTCCTGTCATTATGTGGATCCACTGTAATGCCTTTTTGTGCTGAATCACTTGCCAGTGAAATAAATCCCTTAGCATGTTGATGTTTGGCTTCGTTCAGAGGTCAAAGAACTATGTTTACTCTTACATTTCCATCAGCTAGGTCAAAAGTTGTGTGGCTGTGAAAATCTGGAAGAATGGCAACCTTGATTTCTAACCATAATAATAGGTTAACCGTGGAGCTTAGACGGCTTGGCCATTTCTACTTGGAAATAACTGTTTATTGGGTAAACTACTTAGAGTCTGGAAGGAAAAAAAAGCTCACAGACAGAGTGAGAATGGTTTGTTTCTGCCCAGTGAAAACTCAAAAAGTCCACGTTATAGCTCATTGTGACCACCTCTAAATTATTCTCCAAGAGACTTAGTCATTATACAGACTCACTGTTGCGTCCTATGTTTATAAACAGTCTCATTTTTTGAATCCCAAATTCAGTAAGTTTTGCAGACATATACTTCAACACATGAAAAAAATAAACCATTATTACCAGCCTTACCCCAAATTATAGCCATTAAGCACAGTAGCTGATTATTTAGGTTGTTTAGGTAGCTCCCTGACAGCCCACATCTCTTACTGTTCTACCTCCGGCTTTAATCTTAGGTTGATTATGTCATTCTAGGCCACTGACATTTACTCCATGGTCTTCTACTCTAAGGTCAAGGCAGTCTCCTCTAACCTTAGACTAGGTTTATGTCTAGGGCAAGGTAAACGTTTGGCCTTTTTCAGAAGTGTCCATTTGACATCCAAGTCATTATTTAATAAAATTCAGTGTAATTATTAATATTGCTAATGATAATAATTGTCTGACCTTTGAAGTGGCTTTTAGAAATTGAGGAAATTGTAACCTCTAGCACTAAGCTGCATTGCATTAGTTGTTTAAACAATAAACTTGAGACAGTCTGGGAGAATCCGTTTCAGTGGCTTCTTGTAGGGTGCCTGATACGGGCAGTGTTTCATGGAGCTTCATTGACTGACACTGTCCCTGATTTTTCTGCTTAGTGTAGACAATTTATCTAAGATGTCAAAGTGACCCTTACTATTCATTACAAATATGCCCAAGAGAAGTTCAGTTATACAAAATAGAATGTTAACATTTAAGGTCTAATTTAATCTCTTCATATATCTACATGCTCTTTCCAAAACCATACTCTTCCAAACCCTTCACAAATTCCATTTCACAGACTAATGTACATTGTTGAGTATTCTTTTTCTCTCATTCCTTACCCCCAGTTCATCAGTCAGTCCTGCTGGCTATGCCTTTAAAAGAGATCTAGGATTTAACTACTGCTCCCCATTCAAACTGCCACCATTTTTGGCCCAAGCCGGCATCATCTCAGTGCCAGCATTCCTGTATAGGGAAACCTTCGGCCCAGAAATACTCTCTGGATTCCAACTAATTCAGAGTAAATGCTGTTCTCCGTTGCTTAGGTTATCTAGTAAGATGCACGTTCTGGGTTTTTATGTATTTGAGTCTTTTCTGTATCCCCCAATGCCTGACACATAGTGGCTGCTGCTGCTGCTAAATCGCTTCAGGCGTGTCCGACTCTGTGTGACCCCATAGACGGCAGCCCACCAGGCTCCCCCGTCCCTGGGATTCTCCAGGCAGACACATAGTGGATACTTAATAATTATTTTTGGAGTTAAAAAACAGAGGTAGATTCTAAATGAGATGAAATACAGCTTGTTGGAAATTACATAACATTAAATTGATAACTTATTACACTAAATTCTTAATTCCTTAAACAGGTTACTAACATTTTTGTTCATTTATTTATTCAGTAAATAATAAAACATGATTTGTCTGCCACTGTAAAGATAAGAGGTAAATTATTTGGGACCAAGTGGCACACAGACCAGTCAGGGAGGTCAGTAGGCAAATTGTCATTTACCATGTAGCCTGCCAGGTGCTATGGCTTAAGAGCATTTAATGCAGATATACTGGGAAGATTCTTTGGAAAAAGAAATGGCAACCCACCAATATTCTTGCCTGGAGAATTCCAAGGACAGAGGAAGGAGCCTGGCAGGCTACAGTCCATGGGGTCACAAAGAGTTGGACACAACTGAATAACTAAAATTTCACTTCAGGTAATTAAAGGCATTAATAAAATGAGAGCTTTGTAGGCATCGGGAGTTCATGTGGGAAAGATTAGAGGTAACAGAGAGTATGATCTGTTCAGGAACTGTTGTTGAGTTGCTCAGTCATGTCCAGTTCTTTTTCAGCACTATGGACTGTAGCCCACCAAACTCCTTTGTCCATGGGATTTCCCAGGCAGAAATACTAGAGTGGGTTTCCATTTCCTCCTGTAGGGGAAGCTTCCTCACCCAGGGATCGAACCTGCACCCCCTGCATTGCAGGCAGATTCTTTGCCACTGAACAACCTGGGAAGCCCGTTTAGGAGTTACATGCCATCCCAAATGGTTGTTTGTAGTTGAAGGGATTCATCTTTAGGACTGTGTAAATCAAGTCAACATAGTAGCTCCTACTGAAATCTATGCTAGTTTTGCTGCTGCTGGGAGTGTAAAAGGAAATAAGAACACAGTTTTGGTTTGCAATCTAATTTGAGAGATAAAATTTATGGTTAGGAAATAATGGGATAATGACAGAAATAGGTCTTGTAGAATCAAATATTATATGGAATGATTGTTTCAGTGCTATAAGAAGAGAAAAAGGAAAGAACATGTGGGCTAGAACAGGGGGAAAAGGCTTAATTAGAGAAGTTGGGTTTGAGCTATGCTTTGAAGAAAATGTTTTGGTTTAGATTGGTGGAGGGAATAAAAGCCTCCTGGTCTGTGAGATAGCCAGGGAAAAATACCAAGAGAGAATGAACCTGACTTATTTTGAAGACAGAGAAGTATTCAAGTAGACCGGAGGAATTGTTTAACCGGGTAGTGGGAAATGTTATTGACTGATTCAAATGGGAAGAACACAGTTGAATATAATTTGGTTTTTGAGAAGTTTGGACCTACTGTACTAAGACAGAACAAAGGAGTTTTTTTTTGAAAGTGAGTTGATAGGTTAAAAGTAACCTTAGAAGATGCATCTGTCTGGAATGGAATATGTGGAGACTTCAGTGAGGGAATAGTTAAGAGGCCTTTACCGTGATCCACAGAAGAGTCAGACTATTGACTGGGAGGATTGGAGCTGGTGTTGAGAAATGGGATTCGGACGAAAGGTTGAAATAATTAGATGCAAGAATCAACAGGCCTTGGGGAGTAATGCGATGAAGAGAGAGGTGTCAAAATGTTGACTATTGAATATTTAGGCAGCAGGTCAGTACAGTTCGTAGGCAGTGCTAGTTGATGCTGTGAAGAAAAAGAAGTTTTTAAAAATGGTCAATTAAAATAAATAAATTGATTTTTTTAATGGCCAAAATTTTATACATGTTGTTGTCTTAGGAAGCTTCATTTTAGTTGTTTTCCTTCCTCAAATTTAAATTTGTTGGTTTATTCTTCAATTCAGACAGACTAGAAAGACAAGTTAAACAGGCTCCCTCCTGGAGCGCTTGGCTTTGAGGAAACTCAAAATCAGTCAGTGCCCTGAAAAACAAAATCAGTGGTGATAAGTGCTCCATAAAAGTTCATGTGTGTGATGGAGAGTCGATTGTGGAGCCAGGGCAAGGAGTGGGAGGTGCTCTAGAGCAGACTGATTCAAGAGCTCTCAGAGCAGGTAACAGTTAAACTAAAGATTAAAGGATGAAACAAAATCAGCCAGGAAACCAACGAAGATGCGTGTGGGCTCAGTTGTGTCCAACTCTTTCCAACCCCATGGACTGTAACCCACCAAGCTCTCTTGTCCATGGGATTTCCCAGGCAATAACACTGGAGTGGGTTGCTGTCTCCTTCTCCAGGGAGATCTTCTCGACCCAGGGATCAAACCTGCACCTCCTGCAATTGGCAAGCTTTGGCAGGTGGATTCTTTACTGCTGAGCCACCCGGGAAGCCCAAGTCAGGAAGAGAAGAATGCAGAGATGAGTTCAGGCAGAGGGCACAGCATGGCAAAGAAGAAGCAAGGTTAGCAAGATGAACAGGGGCTGGAGCATGTTAGGACCTGATAGTTGTGACAATATCCTCAATTCAGTGGGAAGCCAAGGAAAAATTTCAGCAGAAAAGAGTCCTAATGTGACTCATGTTGCTGTTCAGAGGGCAAAAGGGAAAGCAGGAAGGCCATTGTGAAGGTTATTGCATTAATCCATAAGAGAGAAAGCAACATAGAGACTGTCATGCTGAGTGAAGTAAGTCAGACACAGAAAGACAGATGTCATATGAGATAGCGTATATGGGGAAGGGGATCTAAAACAAAAGAGTATATATGAGCTTCTTTACAAAAGAAAAGCAGAGTCATGAATGCAGAAAACAAACTTACAGTCACCAGGGGATAAGGGAGGGGAGGGGGATACACTGGGGTTTGGGACTGACATATACACACTTCCATACATAAAACAGGTAATGGAATATCAGTAACCTCAGACATGCAGATGACACCACCCTTATGGCAGAAAGTGAAGAGGAACTAAAAAGCCTCTTGATGAAAGAGGAGAGTGAAAAAGTTGGCTTAAAGCTCAACATTCAGAAAACGAAGATCATGGCATCTGGTCCCATCACTTCATGGGAAATAGATGGGGAAACAGTGGAAACAGTGTCAGACTTTATTTTGGGGGGCTCCAAAATCACTGCAGTTGGTGACTGCAGCCATGAAATTAAAAGACTCTTACTCCTTGGAAGAAAAGTTATGACCAACCTAGATAGCATATTGAAAAGCAGAGACATTACTGTGCCAACCAAGGTCCGTCTAGTCAAGGCTATGGTTTTTCCTGTGGTCAGGTATGGATGTGAGAGATGGACTGTGAAGAAGGCTGAGCGCCAAAGATTTGATGCGTTTGAACTGTGGTGTTGGAGAAGACTCTTGAGAGTCCCTTGGACTGCAAGGAGATCCAACCAGTGCATTATGAAGGAGATCAGCCCTGGGATTTCTTTGGAGGGACTGATGCTGAAGCTGAAACTCTAGTACTTTGGCCACCTCATGCAAAGAGTTGACTCATTGGAAAAGACTCTTAATAAGGACCTACTGTATAGCTCAGGAAACTCTACTCAGTACTCTGTAATGACCCTTATGGGAAAATAATCTAGCAAAAAGAGTGGATATATGTGTATGTATAACTGTTTTTTGAAATTGATACAACATTGTAAATCAACTATATTCCCATACAATTTTTTTTTCAAAGGAGAGTTTATGAATAGAAATATACTTGTCTCTGAGAATAGTGCCATGAGAAGTTTAATGTTTTAAATTTTAAGTTATTTTAAAGCTAATAAGAAATCACTTAAACTCTAGGAAAGTCTGTTGGCAAAAGTGATGTAATGGAAAACTGTATTCTATTTTGAGGTCAATTTGAAGATTAGAATAAGATGTAAGGTGATTTTGTTCCCAGAAGGCATTAAAATATAATGCAATTTTCCCCAGTGGAAAGTAAATTGAAATGCCAGAGCCAGGATTTGCCCAAGCTTATCACTGAATCATCATGATCTCTGAGTGTCAGAATGCGAATTACAATATAGCACTATGGTCTATAGCAACTTCAAGATCTCAAAGCATCATGTTAGGTCTTATGGAAAACATTTCCTCAGAGTCATGTTTCTTGTATTTACAAAGGACTCTTGTTTTCTTCCCCTTGAGTTATAGAGATTGGATTCAAGTATATAACTTCTGTGTTTAGTTTTTCTGTATTTTGAACCAGCCACCGAATCTCTCAATTTCCTTATACCTTGATTGAATTATTGAATTGCTGACACTGTTAGGACAATAGTCACAGATTTTTTGCAAGCTCCTGTTTCACCTGTTTAGCATAATGCTTACTTGAGTAGACAAAAAGGACAAAAAACTAGAGAGTAGTTTAAACAAACAATTCCTGATAAAAAAAAGAAGGTCAATTTTGAAAATGCCAGAAGTATATTGAAAAGTGTAAAGCCTTATGCATATCTTTATCAGGGAATCTAGGGCCTTCCTGTTGGACATGATAAAAAACAAATAAACAACAGCAACAAAAAACTATAGTTTAAAAGGTGAGGAAAAAGTTGTAAGAGCTTTTCTGTACAATTTTGTTATCTCATGAAACCACTAACTGAACTTGGAAATGAGCAGACTTAAGGCAGTGGGATGTAGAATTTGACAGCCAGCGTTTTCCTGGGGGTGATGTCATTGCAGCTTTGGTTGTTAGGTGCTATCTTATTTATTTGGTATACTCGTAATTCGGTGGCATTTCACTACTCTCTTGGATATTTTCTGAGAACTGCATATTGGATTTTGGGAACCTATTTTAAAGGAAAGCTGAACTTCTTTCAGGCAGCTTAAAAGCTGAATTATCTCGCAAGGTGACTTCCAGCTCTGACTCTACAATCTCCTTGCATTTTTCTTTATACCAGTTTGTTAAAGTAGATTATTCTTTTTCCAAAATCTGTAATTCTAATGCTGTACAGTTGAAATTCAGAAGTTGAAATTAAGAAATTGTTTTGGGTCATTGAGGCTCTGTTTCTCTTCTAATCACTAAAATGAACAAAAGGAAAACCTGTCTCAAGATATTTGTGTATATATATATATATATGTTCCTACCATTCAAAATCTTCACATAGGTTTATTTTCTAAGTTAAAATGCATTTCTTTCTCAGAGAAGAAAAATGCCTTCTGAACAGTAGTTAAGTTTGCAGAGTGTAAGATTATATTTGATAGACAATAAAGCAGAATTTTTACTTAAATAGTGTTACAGACTCTAAAGCAGTAATAATGAAATAGATTAGTCATCTTCTTTTTTCATTATGTATGTTAGTATGTATGTTAGTCATCCACAAAGAGGTTTAATTCAGAGCACTGAGTATTTAGAATCCTATGCTAGTTGAAAGGAGTGTTATGGATGTAGTCTTCCCAGGAGTGAAGCAGTGTTTATTATTATTATTTTGAGGTAGTAGAATGCAGAGCAAGAAAGTGTAGATATAAAAGAAACTGGAAGTGCCAGTGAGAGGAGGGCTATGGTATCAGCTTAGTAGTCATCCATATCTTGGGTGTATTCAAGGCAGAAATTGCTTATATTCTGCAACAAAATAAACTTTTATGTATTTCTGTCTACTTTCGAAAAGTTTGCGTTAATATTCTTTTAATCTTCTGGAAAGCAATCACTGTTAAACCGTGTGATTGTGAAATTACCTTAAAGTTGGAAGCAAAGAATTGTCGTGAAGTTCATGCCCTGAATAAATACAGAATCTATTTTTAATCTTGTCTTTTCTCCTTTCCCAACCACTGACATGCAGCACGTTTCTCATACATTATAGGTTTTAACGAACATCTGATTGACCCCTAAATATGCAAGTATTGCTCGGAATGTGATTAAAACTATAGGTGGGATGATTATCAGAAAAACATTTTTTTAAATTGTCTCAAGTACTGCATTTGATAGGGAAGGAATGTAATAACATTTGTCTGGGCCTGTCTACTTTAAGCTAGTAATTATATTACATATTTGTTTTCTTCCCAATCCTAAAAAAAAAAAATCTAGACTTGTGCAATCTTACTCTTGGAAATTGGCATTGTTATTTATGTGGTACCGAAATTATAACATGATATATGCAAAAGAAGTGCCTGTGCCAAATGAGGTTCATGAGTAATTATTGTGGTTTGTGTGCACATAAGGTACAATGCAAATAAATAATTTTAAACAGAAAATAATTCCAGGCAGCCATCTTTTGGTTCTAAAGTACCACTGGAGGAAATATTGATCATATAAACTTTTGAAAGTCACAGTTCAGTTCAGTTCAGTCGCTCAGTCATATCTGACTCTTTGCAACCCCATGGACTGTAGCACGCCAGGCCTCCCTGTCTACCACCAACTCCCGAAGCTTACTCTAACTCATGTCCATTAAGTCGATGATGCCATCCAACCATCTCATCCTCCGTCGTCCCCTTCTTCTCCTGCCTTCAGTCTTTCCCAGCATCAGGGTCTTTTCCAGTGAGTCAGCTCTTCACATCAGGTGGACAAAGTATTGGAGTTTCAGCTTCATCATCAGTCCTTCCAGTGAATATTCAGGACTGATTTCCTTTAGGATGGACTGGTTGGATCTCCTTGCTGTCCAAGGGACTCAAGAGTCTTCTCCAACACCACAGTTCAAAAGCATCGATTCTTTGGTGCCACAGGTCTCAAAAATGCATCTTAATTACTAATCTTAAACTTCTTTCCCTATTAACTTTATTTTTAAAGCAAAAACAACAAACAAGTGGACAAGTTTGGTTGATATGTTGTGCCTTTCCTCTCTAAGTTTAATCTTCCCTTATTGTAGATTCTAACAAAGAATTTCCAAAGGCAAGCAGCAAGAGAAGGAAAAAGAGAGGGTATGGAATAAATCATGATCCGCTTAAGCAGCTCCTGTTCAAACAATGCAGGTTTTAATAGGTCATTTCATTGCTACCTGTAGATGACTTAATAGAAACTCTGTTTAAATTTCATTTGATGCATGAAAAAAACAGATGTAGACATGACCTCCTAATAAATATTATACTGCAAGTCAGTGAAGTTCTGTATGTATTCATGCTAGTTTTACTTACATTGTCCCTCTCAGAATGAAAATATTTCTCCCTATTTTTTTAAAGAAGTGATGCAGGAGAAGGAACATCAGATTTCATTTCAGAGACGTTGTTTAGGTTTTGTCTTTACTGTTAACTAGGGTTGTGTTCTTTTAAGCAAATCACAGTTCTTCTATTATCCTTAACTTTCTTCTTTATCAAAGAGGGCTAATGTTTCTCACAATCAAAATTGTTGTGAAGGTTAAATAAACGTATATGTAGAATCAGTTTGTATACTGAATGACAGTATAATAAATTGAAACTAATTTTGTTACTAGGGTAATTTTTATTTCATTATTAAACTTTATATTACATTTATTTATGTTACTAATGTTAACAAAGAAAGTTCATTCTTTCTTAAAGATTTGATCCACTCATTTTAATTATTATAATATTTATAATGTTGCCTTCACATACTTAAGGTGTGCTCAAACCAGTTATTCTCACAATGCTCAGTGCTAGATTTGACTAGTTTCTTCATCTAGTTAATTTGTAGTTTGATATAACAAAATGAGTTGATTTTAATGATATTTAGGTGATGTAAAATGTGATCATCAGAATAATATATAATGAAGCAAGGTGTTAACTATTAGTTGAGAATAATAAAAGTTAGTGAAAGTCAGACAGTCGTGTCCGACTCTTTGTGACCCCATGGACTGTAGCCCACCAGGCTCCTTTGTCCATGGAATTCTCCAGGCCAGAATACTGGAGTGGGTAGTCATTCCCTTCTCCAGGGGGTCTTCCTGACCCAGGGATCAAACCTGGGTCTCCCACATTGCAGGCCAATTCTTTACCAACTGAACTACTATTTGAATAAATGTTTTTCTATATCATGAAAAAAAATCTGTGCCTCTGTATTAGTATCTGCCAAGTTATTTTCTGTAGTAAACAACCCTCACATTTTGTTGGCTTTACAGAATTAAATGTTTATTTCCTGATCACATTGTATGTCCAGTGTGGATCAATGGGAGGGCCCTGCCCTTGTAAGAAGGAGGGCGTGGAAAACTGACCGCTGGTTGATCATACTTTGTGTGTGTGAACACACTGTATTTACCAACATGACATTAGCCAGACTACCTTCAAGAGTATAGGTGGGGAAGTACTCTCCTGCCCTGAGATCAGAACAACCAGGGTATTTTGTGATAGCCCTACTAACTTCCACAAGCAAATATACTAATTAGATACTTCCTTGAATGTTCTTTGATAGTCAAAGTAATTAAACATCATAACAAAATATAGTTTGTATTTTAATTCGCTTTTTCAAATTGTGTCTCCTTAACTCCGTCACTGCAATACGATTCTCATTTTTCACATCTAATATTGTGCTACTGAAGGAGATTGTGTTCCAAATTTACCTCCGTCTACAGTGTTTCATCAGTGTTACTATCTCAAAATGAAAATAAGAATCAATATATAAAATTCTAGTTTTAGTTTCTTGGCAGAGATTTTGCTGTCACTCATTAGTGATATTGCATAGGGTTCCATTAGCATTTAGAGTACAGTCACCTTTTGATATACATGGAAGAATTGACTCCAGAACCCCGACAGGTACCCAAATCCATAGATACTCAATTCTCTTATATAAAATAGTACAGTGTTTGTATATAACCTATAGATTATACTTTAAATCACTTCTAGATTAATTTTAATACCTAATGTAATGTAAATGCTATGTAAGTAGTTGTAAGTATGATATAAATGCTATGGAAATAGTTGCCAGCATTTGCCAAATTCAAGTTTTGCTTTTTGGAACTTTCTGGAAATTTTTTTTCAAATATTTTTGATCCGTGGTTCATTAAATCTTCAGATACAGAAACCAAAGATATGGAGGGCCAACTGCATTTTATTAATGATCATTTATCAAGGTCAAAATTATGATGATACAAAAACAGTAAAACCATTTAGGAAAATAAATTAAACAACTAAGTTTACCTTTGATGTAGAAGTGAAATAATGCAGGGGTCAGCAAACTATGACCCTGTGGGCAAAATCCAGCCTTGCTTCTGTTATGTAATTAGAACACGGTGATGTCCACTTATGTTAGTACCCTCTTTGGTTACCTTCATGATGTAATGGCAGAGTTGAATAGTGCACCAGAGGCTGTATGGCTGCAAAGCTGAAAATTTTACTATCTGGCCCTTTATAGAAAACATTTGCCAAGCACTGGACTAAAGAACATAAAGCAAAAAAAAAAAAAAAATACAATTTGTAACTAGAAGACCCGGGTTTGTCCTGATTCTAACATTATTCACTGTGTACTTTTGACCAGATCACTGAACATCTTTGAATTATTTTCTCATGTGACTAGTCCATATGATTTCTTAATAAATGAATAATAGTTGTGCTTCCCGTCCCCCAGGATTTTATGAAAATTCAAAGGATATTTAATAATGCTTCACTACTATGCAATTAAAATTCATCATTTTAAAAGAAGATGCTTTTTTTTCTCCATTTTTCCTCATTGTCCAATAAAGGTTGAAATGCGCTCTGTGACTCAAATTCTGTGAACCTCTGGAACGTTAAGCCTAGGGGTTTATAATCTTATTTTCCAGAGAGATGACCCGTAATGTACATTAGATCCTCAAAGTGTCCCATAATTCTTAGAAGAGTTTAAAACCATTGGCTTGAATAATTTCTCTTTTAAATTTTAGACTGATAGAAAGTAACATTTTGTAGCACTTGAAAAATTTAGCAAAAGTACTGTGCCAGAAACATTGTAGTGAAATGCTGGTGTTGATGCGGCGGACAAAATAACTGCTTAGAGAACTGAGTACAGTGGTCAGAAAGAAGCCATGTAAGAGCACATTTCTAAAAATAAGAAAATCTTATGTTACTGCTGAGCTCTGAGTGATATTGTAGTGTCAAATATCTTCAGTTCTTCCAAAATCCTGCAGATTCTGAATTGTTTTCTGTAAACATGAGAAGAAATGTTATGCTTTAGAAAACTAGAGTATTACAATTCCCAGCCATGACATTCTGGATTTTAAGAATCCAGCCTTCCTCCTGTTCTGTAATTATTAGAACACAGCTACATCAGTTTATTTCAGTATTGACTTGACTATCTACACACTGTGTTGGCAGAGTTGAATAGAGAGCAGAGGCTATTTGGCCTGTAAAGCCAGAATCTCGAAAAGAATACACACACACACTCTCACACATGTATAACTGAATCACTTTGCTGAACACCGAAACTGACACAGAATTATAAATCAAGTATGTATGCGTCCTAAGTTGCTTCAGTCATGTGCAACTCTCTGTGACCCTATGGACTGTAGCTCGTCAGGCTCCTCTGTCAGTGAGATTCTCCAGGCGAGAGTACTGGAGTGGGTTGCCATTTCCTCCTCCAGGGGATCTTCCCAACCCAGGGATCGAACCAGTGTCACTTAGGTCTCTTGCACTGGTAGGCAGGTTCCTTACCACTAGCGCCACCTGGGAAGCACCCCGCCCCCAAATTAACTGTATTTCATAAAAATTAAAACAAAAACAAGAAAAAGGAAGCATGCAAATATAACAATTAAAAAAGTGGTACTGGATAAAGGAGAAAAAAAAGACTAGACCAGGAAAATAGGCTGGGAATGGGAGGCACAATTTTAAAGGAGTTTAAAAGATGATATTTCTTTTCCAGTTTTTATGTTATTTGTTCTTGCTTTGGATTTGTGTTTCTAAACTGTGAACATGGAGTGTGAATGGGGGCCTCAGAAGTTCTTCCCACTTAATTCAATGTGGGCAGGCTTAGTAGCAGGATAATATAACTAGAGTTAGCTACCAATTAGTAATTTCAGTGCACTGCCTTCTACCAAGGAGAAGGCAATGGCAACCCACTCCAGTACTCTTGCCTGGAAAATCCCATGGACAGAGGAGCCTGGTAGGCTGCAGTCCACGGGGTCGCACAGAGTCGGACATGACTGAAGCGACTTAGCAGCAGCAGCAGCCTTCTACCAAGTGGAAAAGCCTCCCATATTCTCTCTCTAGAGGCTCTGAATTGTTATGGAAACAAGGAAATCATGTTTTTATAGCCATTATCCTGAGCTATCTTTAAGAGTGTCTTGTTGATTTCTTACTAAAATGTATGGCAAAACCAATACAATATTGTAAAGCAATTAGCCTCCAATTAAAATTAATAAATTTATATAAAATAAAATAAAATCTTGCATTCCAGGATTAGGTTTTCTAATAGACTGAATTCAAGGTATGGGGCTTAATCCGAGATAGTCTTCATAGCTGTAAAGAGATCATAGAAAAGAGAAAAATATACTCAAGAATTCACATTTCGGGCACGATGAGGCCTTCTTGTAATTATTTGTGTGAGTGTGTGTGTGTGTGCATGTGTGTTCATGCTTCAATTCAAGTTCAAATGAGACTGTATAAGAAATTAAGAAGTAAGAATGCAGGTGGTGAGAAACAGCAGTGGTCATACTCCTTCCCTGTCTACCACCTCTTGAATCCTTCCTTTAGATTAAACCCTAGGAATGTCAAATAATCTAAAACAGGTAGATGGAATTATTTGTGTGTGTGCATGTCTGTCTGTGGCAGGGCAGGGAGAGTGGATCATATCCAAGAGCAGGCAGCCTGTCTCCATAGTTGGGAAAGGCTTCCAGGTCGCATAGATGTGCATTTAAATGCTGGTTGTGCCACTTTCAATTGCTCATGTCTGTTTTACTTAACATTTCTGAGCCCTAAGTTTTAAGACACCTTTTCCAGAATGTTACTTTGGGAATTAACTGAGGAAAACATACCCAAAGTGCCTAGGATACCACAGTCTCTCCCTCATAATAGATTCTCAGTGTTAAGTTCCTTTTATACATCTTTCCAGTTCAGATGTTCCCGATGAGAGTTTGGGGGATGGGCCTTTCCCCACCCTCTTCTCCTAGTCCCAAGGCTGAGAAGAGCACATTTTCTACTATCTGTGGGAAATAAATTCTAGACACCATAGGAAATGACCCACATAAAGCAGAACATTAGACAGAACAAAACCAATGAAAATTAATAGCCTATGATTGATGAATCACCAACAGTTGTTGGGTGGGTTATTTGAGCGTTTGATCGTCAGTTGCTTGACAGAACTATGTAATAGATGTAGATTAGTTGTTGTTTGGTCACTAAGTCATGTCCGACTCTTTGTGACCTCATGGTCTGTAGCCGGCCGGGCTCCTCTGTCCATGGGATTTCCTGGGCAAGAATACTGGAGTGAGTTGCCATTTCCTTCTGCAGGGGATCTTCCCAGCCCAGGAATCCTACCCAGGTCTGCTGCATTGACAGGTAGATTCTTTACCACTGAGACTCCACTAGGTGTAGATTGGTAAGACTTATAAAGCCAGTGCATGAGACATGAGAGACACAGGTTCCATCCCTGGTCAAGAAGATCCCCTGGAGGAGGGCGTGGCAACCCACTCCCATTTTTGCCTGGAGAATCCCATGGGCAGAGGAGCTTGGCGGACTACAGTCTACAGGGTTGCAGAGAGTCAGCGACTTAACACACGTGCATAAAACCCAAAAGACATTGAGAAATCAGCAAAACTGTGGCATCAGACTGAGATACTTGTCTTTTATATGGTCCCTCATGTAATAACATAGTAATAGCAAAGAAGTGTAACATTCAGTGGGCTTCCCTGGTGGCTCAGATGATAAAGAATCTGCCTGCAGTGTGGGAGACCCAGGTTCAGTCCCTGGGTCGGGAAGATCTCCTGGAGAAGGGTATGGCAGCTCACTCCAGTTGTTCTTCCCTGGAGAATTCCATGGACAGAGGAGCCTGGTGGGCTCCAGTCCTTGGGATTGCAAAGAATCAGTCACAATTGAGTGACTAACACTTTCATAACATTCAGTATGTGCTAGGTACTGTTTTAAGTACTCTATGTATATATTCAAACATTTTCATCCCTACAACAACCTATAAGGTATTGCTGTCATTATTCCCATTTTAGGAAAAGCAAAGGGAGGCATTGAGCGTTTAGATAACATGCCTGGGTCATGCAGTGAGTAGATGGCATTTAGTGGGGTTTTAAATCCACCTGGTTTGGCTGCAGGGTCCACATTCATAATCTCTGGCCTCTATTGCATTATACGTTGAGAAAAGCAGGATATATGTGATTTACTGTAAACTCCTTCTGAACTGATCGTATCTGTCCACCTGTCTCTCCTAATGGTTAAGGACTGTTTCAGGACTCTACCTTTCTAGGTGAATGAATGATGCCATTGTTACCTTTGGAAAAATGTATAAGTAATTTGGAGAAAATCAACTTGAAAAGTGCAGGGCTCTGATGGATCCTCCTACACTTGTTACTTGTGAATATTGGATTAAGTAAAGCATATCTGCCATTACCATGTGTGGAAAACCTTTTATATAAATGGCCTTACTCTCTTGATGTTGAGGATATAAATTTTTAGACATGAAAATAAGCATCCTTAATTTTCATTTTTTAGTGTATTTAAAAAAAAATAAGATACACAAATAAATTAGTTTGAAGATATTTAATTTGTCAAAATCAAAGAATGCATGGAAATCTAATCTCATATCTGAGGTGCATCTTAAAAAAATGTTGGATATTAAATTTAAATTGAATTTACCCAATGTCTCTTAATGGTTTGGGTGATATATTCTTTCATCTCAGTGACCCAGCTTCAGCTGTCATCACTCAGGTTCAGTATCTGGATAATCATACATCTTTCAGGTAGGTTGGCTGTCACATTCTCTTTCTTTCCCTTTTTGACACTGGCAGTAGTTGATGAGGTTTGAATTACTGCCCCAGGGTAATAGCCAAGACGAGCATAGAAAACTCCTTATACCGTAATTCAGTTTTAACGTAAATTGTATTAAATATGGACACGCAGCACTTAAAAACTTTGCATTCCGTCTCTTCAGCGTCTGCTACCTAATTACCACCAGTACTTCAATTTTCTTGGTCTCAGCTTTTCGTATTTGTGTAATCATGGGGTTAGAATTCTATTTGCCATTTCAATTCTTACATCTTATAATTTTGTTCACTAACCTAAGGTGACTTTTCCCTCTTTATTTGTGGTACTTTATAGCATGAATACAGAAAAATAATAGGCCATTTCAGATAAGATACTATCTAGAGGTCCTGTGAGAGATGTTGAAGTAGTTCCTCCAGAACAGTAGGTTTTGCTGTGATACAGTTACTACGTTTGCTGCTTGCTAATGACGGATGAAATATCTAATAGCTGCCAAGGCCTGGTTGGCTGTGACAGTAACCAGTGAATTGCAGTAACACAGAGCACTTTGTTCATTATTTGCTTGGTATCATATAACTGGTTTTGTTCCATGGTGTAGTCTGCCCAGTGAAGAGCATGAAAAAAGAGCATGGTATGTGATTCAGCCACAAAAAGGAACAAAATGATGCCATTTGCAGCAACATAGATGGGCCTAGAGATTGTTATATTGAGTGGACTAGATCAGACAGAAAAAAAAACAAATAACATATAATATCACATATATTATAAGTGGTCACTTATAATATATGTGGTATAATAATATATATATAATAATATATAAGTGATATAATATTACTTATATGTATAATCTAAAAAAATGGTTATAAGAACTTATCTATAAAACAGAAATAGAGTTACAGATGTAGGTAATAAACACGCTTACCGGAGGTGGGGGGGCGGGCAAGGGGAGGAGGGAAAAATTGGGAGGTTGGGACTGACATATACACACTACTATATATAAAATGAATAACCAACAAGGACCTACTCTATAGCACAGGGAACTCTACTCAATACTCTGTAATGACCTATATGAGAAAAAAAATCTAAAATGGAGTGGATATATGTGTAAGTATAACTGACTCACTTTGCTATACACCTGTAACTAACACCATATTGTAAACCAACTATACTCCAATAAAATTTTTTTAAAGAAGAAAAATCATACTGGCTCAACTCCTCCTTACTCTAAACACATTTCAGTGGCAGAAGTAGCGTCAGCATAAGCACCACTATCTTTACCACCTTTGTTTTCATCAACAGTGGACATTTATTCCCCTGAAGAAGGAAATGGCAACCCAGTCCAGTATTCTTGCCTGGAAAATCCCATGGACTGAGGAGCCTGGTGGGCTACAGTCCAAGGGGTCGCAGAGGGGTGGATACGACTGAGCGACCGAGGTGTGTGTAAGATGGACATCTATTCAGAGCACCAGTGGCAGGGCCTGAGCCAGCTTTATGGCAGAACAGTGGCATTGGCCAGCTGATACTCACCAACTGTTGGCCACGTGCCAAGCACCATAACATGTCCTTCCTGTGTCGTATATCACACAATCCTCATCACTCTCCGCAGATGAGAAACAGAGGCACAGTGTTTTTTCAAAAACTTTTTAGTAACTTTCTCAGTGACAGAGTGGCAAAGCTAGAATTCAAACCCAGTTTTGGGGGCTCCAGAGCCTGCAGTTTTAATCACTATGCTATATTGCCCTCCGTATCCTTGAAGGGAGATGCGAGTGAGTCTGTTTGCAATTGAGGAAAATTATTGCGTATCAAAGATAGTGTAGCTTTCTTGGCAGTTCAGATTATCAGTGTCGTCCAAGATCCAACTCTCTAAAATGAAAAAGAGAAAAAAATTACACTTATCATGTCTAATATATTCTTTTTAAAGGTATTGTATAGTTTTATCATTTTACTGCTTATAATGTTAAAAAAAAGATTTATTCAGTGACACTCATCAGAGTGGTAAGGCAGACTTCATTCAGGGCCGTGTGATAGCTGTAGGAACCTCTGCAGTAGTTTTGTAGTAAGGCAGAGAGACTGGGCTCAACTCTGAATAATGCAAAGCAAAGTAGGGATTTATAGCCAAAGAGCACAGGGTGGGGAATCCATAGATAGAAAGTGACTAAAAGGGGACATGAGGACACACAAGGGGCTGATTTTCACCAAACCACCTTAACAGGAGTTTTTCTTTCTTCCTTAATATGGCTGTACCAGGTCTTAGCGTGGGCTCTCAGTTGCAGCATGTGGGATCTAGTTCCCTGACCAGGGGTCGAACTCAGGCCCCCTGCATTGTGAGCGCAGAGTCTTAGCCACTGGACAACCAGGGAAGTCCCCCTAACAAGACTCTTGCTAAAGGCCTGTCAGAGGTGATCAGGTATCACCTGGGCAGTGATGAAGGATAAGGAAAAAAGATGATCAAATACTGAGAATGGGGGTAGGGGGCGCAGTTCTGGATATACTGAACTTCAACAGGATTCTTACTAGAACTGAACTTTATAAAAAAGGACATGGGAGCCCAAGGCTTAGTCAAAAGAGAACTCAGAAGAGCCAGACCAGAGTTTGGTCCAAGACAGAATGTTTTCCAGGGTTTGGTCCAAGACAGAATGTTTTCCAGTAGACAGTATGGTTTTCTTTCTTGCTTTGATGATTTGTCATTTGATGCCATGTATGACCAGGAAGATAACATCAAATTATACTCAAATTCTTATCAGAAAATTCTTTTAACAATAACCTTTAAAGTATGATTTCCAGAAAATGCATTTGTCATAGTTCAGATTCTTGATTACAGTCTCTATATGTGTGGGAAAATGTAAGTTATTCAATTTGCTTGCTCAGAAATAGTTTTTGCCACTTCCTTGATGCTGTTGGATCATCTTTCTCCCCTCTTGGGATAAGAGGAGAACCAGATAATAAGAGGCAGTTAAATAGCACGTGAATTTGCTGCCATTTATAGAAATATCATTTCATTACACTTTGAACAGATCTCTGTTTATTGGCTTGAGCTTCAGATGAAATTGTTGACCAACATTTAGTGGTCATGTTTCATCACAATGCACATCTTTGAACACTGAGAATCTAATCCAGGACAATTAGGTGCTCTCACTAGGAGAGGCAGATGGGGACTTAGAAGAACGTTGAGGTGAGATGTTTTACTTCTTCCTTGACCCGTACGGTCTAGGCTGTCCTCACCAGTGGCTGAAGCTCTGGTGCTACTTAAATATGCTCTCTTGCTCCCACTCCCCTCACTGGATCTCTTTCCTTCCTCCCACGTATTTGAATCGGTGAGAGGAGAAAGGGTGCAGTTCCAATGTATTAAGTGAAAAGCTAGAAGCAATGTACAAGTAGATGGCTACTGCTCCTTGGCAAGATTACTTTGCAAGAGAATTTCCCTCCAACCTTTACCTGCAGGTGTAGATTTTTATAACTGTATCTTGTTAGCAAAAAATAAAAAAGCAACTTAAGAAATAGGGAGCTTCTTATACATTTGCCATTATTCAACTGGGATGTAGGATTTTATGATGTAAGTTGCAACTAAAGATAGCAAGGGAGCCATCTTGTGAAACACTGTTTGAACTGCAGGCTGGTGGCTTCTGGGCCAAGAGGAAAGCTGGTGATAGTAATGGTGAAACAGAAGGTCAAAATTTAATTCTTTTAACCGACGCAATTGTTCTGGTGCTCCTATACATTCTTTCCCAGTCTATGTAAATCAGCAAGTATTGGAGGAATAGTATGTCCAGGGATGGTTCATATTCACTGGTTATTTAACTGAGAAATCCCTTAAGTTTGAGGAATGATACTTGTAGCCTTTTTAATTCTAAATACTTGCTGTAAGCGATTGAATTAATAGTTTAAATTTCAGCCTTAAAGTCTAGTAAGTATTTAACCTTGTACACATAACTTCAGTAAACCTGTTTGTTTCTGAATGAAGATAATTAGCAGTACTACTCTCATAGGGTTGTAAAAGTTGAATGGAGTGTACACACGCGTGAAGCACCTGGGCTTCCTTGGAGGTTCAGATGGTAAAGAATCTGCCTGCGATGCAGGAGACCTGAGTTCAATCCCTGGATCGAGAAGATCCCCTGGAGAAGGGAATGGCTACCCACTCCAGTATTCTTGACTGGAGAATCCCATGGACGGAGGAGCCTGGTGGGCTACAGTCCATGGGGTTGCAAGTAGAGATGGCTAAGTGACTAACACTTTCACTTTCATGAAGGGACTAGCATTGTATCTGTGATGTAGTGAGAGAGAGAAAAAGAGTGTGTATGTGTGTCAATAAATAGTGTTAGCCATTATTTTTATCATTGATAATGACAGTTATTTTATTTTTATTTTATTGTTTTATTTTTGGTAATGAAAATAGAGTAATAAAGTAATGCCATAGGCTGGTCTAAAAGAGGTACTCTGTGATGAGATGGACGAAACTGGAGCCGATTATACAGAGTGAAGTAAGCCAGAAAGAAAAACACCAATACAGTATACTAACACATATATATGGAATTTAGAAAGATGGCAATGACGACCCTGTATGCAAGACAGGAAAAAAAGACGCAGCTGTCTATAACGGACTTTTGGACTCAGAGGGAGAGGGAGAGGGTGGGATGATATGGGAGAATGGCATTCTATCATGTATACTATCATGTAAGAATTGAATCGCTAGTCTATGTCTGACGCAGGATACAGCATGCTTGGGGCTGGTGCATGGGGATGACCCACAGAGATGTTATGGGGAGGGAGGTGGGAGGGGGGTTCATGTTTGGGAACACAAAGAATTAAAGATTTTAAAATTAAAAAAATTAAAAAAGAAAAAAAAAAAAAGAGGTACTCTGATCACGGTCATCCTACATACAATTTGCTTCCTAATTTTGCTTTCTTTTCTCCTGAAGAGCCCTACCACACCCCTCCCCCCATATTGAAGAGCTTTAGACCCACAAAACCATGCCCATGTCACAGAATGTAAATCAGAATCACATCTGTAGATATTTAAAAATACATGAACAGAATCCCCTCCTCTCCCAGGGGAAGATAAGAATTTAGGTGTTCTGGGGTGGATTTTTGAAATTCCCTCTGTGATTCTGATCTGCACCCTTGGTTTAAAAACAATGACCTAGAAGAACAATGTACTACTTTGTGAAAGTCCTGAAATGAATATTTCTTTTCTCAAAACATTGTTTAGTTGTCTCTTAATTAAAATCATATTTTTTCTAGAACTACTGTTTCTTATTCAGTGTTCGGTTAGCTTGTCTGTCAGTGCTGTGGGTTTGACTCACTTTTTAAAAATGACCAGGTGTAGGACTTTCCTGGTGGTCCTGTGGTTAAGACTTCACCTCCATTGCAGGGGGTGTGGGTTCGATCCCTGGTGGGGGAACCAAGATCCCACATACCTTGAGGCCAAAAAAATCAAAAGATAAAACAGACGCAATACTGTAACAGGTTCAAAAAGGGTCCACGGGGGAAAAAAGAATCATTAAAAAACAAATAAATAAAAAAGACCAGGTGTGATTATCATTTCACTTTGTTTTCTGAATAGTTTCCTCTTTTTCTTAGGTTGCTAACAGAGGACACCCCGAATTTACCCTGTTCTTCTTACCCTACCTCCAGTATTTTATCCTTATACCCTACTCTATTGATATTTTTCTGCATCTAAAATAATGTAAGTTGTTTTATATTAAAATACCATTTTAGTTGTTACTTTTAGGGGTTACTTTTTAAAGAATACAGTTTGCACAGATATGGAACTCTCTTTTTACTTGTCAGCTCCAAATAAAACTAAAAGGAGTAAAAAAGTACAGTAGAACTATTTAGATCTGAGGATGTCTATTTAATTAAAATGTATTAATAAGACCCATAGATGTTTCTTCTTAATTCAATATATTTTCTTGGGCATCTGCTCTGAGCAGAGCACTACACAGTTTTGTATGTAAAGGAAAGAAAAATATCTCTGCTCCCAAGAAGTTTGTCATCCAGAAGAAAGACAAAAGCATGTAACCAAATGGCAGGAATTCAAGTAAAAGTCATATATAATCCCTGAAAAGGAAATAGCAAGTGTTATGGATGTTCAAAGAAGCAAGATCACAGCTGGCTGAAAGGAACAGGAATGACCATATATTGGAAGTGATGTGTGAAGGGGACAGAAAGGACAGAAAAGATTTCAAATCATGATCGAAGGAGCCACGTTCGTACCAGTTAGAAGGAGAAAACAATATAAAACGTGTAAGGAATCAAAAAAGGCGAGCTAAGTTTTTTTTTTCAATGAGTAATGATGACTCTGGTGTTACTGAAGGGGGTACAATTGCATAACAGGGAGTTTGGGGAAATAGGAATGGTACTTTGTAAGTAAAGGCCTTGGAACAGCTAAGCGTTTTACAGATTACAGAGTATAAACACCTAACTGTGCTTTAGGGAGAATGAACTGTGGTGAGATGGGTTTGACTGAGAAAAGACCACGGTCAGGCTGTTTGGATGGCCTGAGGTAGTGGCAGAAGAACCATCGAGAAGCAGAGGTGGAGAATGGAAGGATTGTCATGGACTGGGGATCTGCTTCGTTGCCTGCAGAGCTATATGGCTTTGGAATCTTACGGGATTTACACTACAATGCATGAAATAGCTAGCTAGTGGGAAGCTACTGTATAATACGGAGAGCCCAACCCAGCCATACATGTATATGTTGGCTCTTTTGGTTACACGCATATATGGCTGATTCATATTGTATGGCAGAAACCAGCATAGCATTGTCAAGCAAATATCCTCTGATTAAAAATCTTTTTAAAATATGGCACGACAAAGTGAGTGAAAATGATAGTTATCTGCTAGTCATCCACTAAGAACAAAATCCTGAATTACCAGAGGGAGGGAAGTTAGACATGCTAATCTGATTATTTTTAAAGGAAATATACTGTTCAGAAGTCAACACAATAAAGAGAAACCTCAACTAACAACTTAGGCACAGAGGAGATTTTGAAGGAATAACGAGAATCAGAAGGATTCCATTGTGAACATCTTTCCATAACCCGACCATTTCATGAGAGCCACAACAAACCAGCTGTTTGAAGGCATTTTAGGTCTAAGCTCTGAAAGTGAATCAAGTATTCTTGAAATCACCAACATTTGAAAAATGGAAACTGCCTAAATAGAAAGAAGAGAGGGCTTGCAGTTTCCTTCCCTGAAAGGGAGTTTCAGGAAGAATATATATTCTTCAATTTTTATTTTTTAGAATTGAGCTTTGTTTTTGTTGCTGTTGTTATTTAAATTTTATCTTGTTTATTATTTGGTTGTACTGTGAGTTCAGCATGCAGGATCTTAGTCCCCCAGCTAGGGATCAAACCCATGCTCCCTTCAGTGGCAGTATGGAGTCTTAACCAACCGGACCACCAGGGAATCCCAGAATATATTTACTTTAGATGGCCAAAGGAAAAGCCCTAGGGCTACAATGAGGACCAAGGAATGGTCCCTCACAGAACTTCTACTTATGGAACTGATGGTTATAATCTAATGAGATGATTCTTAGGATAAAGGGAATGTGTATACAGGAGGGGGACCAAGCCCAACCTTGGGGCTGTATAGTGAGGGCTCAAGCAAGGCTTCTTGGAGAAATTAATTCCTAACCTAAGTAATGATGGAATCTTAAGGATCAACCAGGTGAAGAGTTGTGGGAGGGGGAAGGTATGCATTTGAGGTAAAGGAAGAAACATAATCAGAGGGGATCAATAGGGAGGTAGTTCAGTTTGGTTAAGTATCTTTCATCTGCATGGTACTTATTTTTATATAAGGTGAATTTTTCTTCAAAATAGTAGTCCATTTTCTCAGCCTTATTAATTGTATAATTATTCAACTTTGAATTTATGATGCTTTAAAAAAGGTGCTATGTCTAACCTTATTCTGGTCTTTTCTGTTCTTTTCTGTTTTCTTGCATTGCACTCTAAACTAGCCCAAACTCTTCTCTAAAGCTCTTCCATATGTCTTGATAAGATTACTTTTAGGTATTTCATAATTCCCTTATATTAAAAGTAAGGTATTTTTCCATTTCAATTAGCAAATTTGAGATTGTGCTAAAGTAGCATAATGCTGTTGGTTTCTGCATATTTATCACGCATTCAGCTATTTTACTGAGCTTTTTACCTATTTGATAATTTTTAATATTCTTTTGTACTTACTAGATATTTAATTCCACCTACAACTAATATATTTGTCTTCTTTATAATAATCATTCCTTTTATATGTTTACTGTCATTATGCCTGCTAGAACTTTCAGAATAATTAAAAAAAAAAAGTAAATTGTGAAATGGACATTTTTCCCCCTGACTGTAAGGGGATTCCTCTTATTGTCCTTTAATAGTAAGTATGATATTGAATGTTTTGAGATAGTCACTCTTTGTCACGATAAGAATTATTTTCTGTTTATCACTTTTAGAGAATTATAAGAAATTATACAGATTGTTAATCAGATTGCTTTTTTAAAAGCTGTATAGTAGATATCATGTAGGGCCTTCCCTGGTGGCTCAGATGGTAAAGAATCTGCCTGCAATGCGGGAGCCCTGGGTTGCATGCCTGGTTGGGAAGATCCCCTGGAGGAGGGGATGGCAGCCCACTGCAGTATTCTTGCCTGGAGAATCCCCATGGACAGAGAAGCCTGGCGGGCTACAGTCCATGGGACTGCAAAGAATTAGACATGACTGAGCGACTAAGCACAGCACATATATCATGTAGAGCAAATCTTCCTACCTCATTTCCCCCCAGATATTCTTAGCTATTATTGGTTCTTTACTTTCTTTTATTACTTTTATAAAATTCCATTATTTTGTACTGAAAACTGTTGCAAAATATTTATTGCATCAGGGTCTTTTCCACTGGACCAGTTCTTCCCATCAGGAGCTTCAGCTTCAGCATCAGTCCTTTCAGTGAATATTCAGGACTGATTTCCTTTAGGATGGACTAGTTGGATCTCCTTGCAGTCCAAGGGACTCTGAAGAGTCTTCTCCAACACCGTAGTTCAAAGCATTAATTCTTTGGTGCTCAGCTTTCTTTGTAATCCAACTCTCAACATCCATACCTGACTACTGGAAAAACCATAGCTTTGACTATACGGACCTGTATCGGCAAAGTAATGTCTCTGCTCTTTAATGTGCTGTCTAGGTTGGTCATAGCTTTTCTTCCAAGGAGCAAGCGTCTTTTAATTTCATGGCTGCAATCACCATCTGCAGTGATTTTGGAGCCCCCCAAAATAAAATGTCACGGTTTCCATTGTTTCTCCATCTATTTGCCATGAAGTGATGGGACTGGATGCCATGATCTTCGTTTTTTGAACGTTGAGTTTTAAGTCAGCTTTTTCACTCTCCTCTTTCCCTTTCATCAAGAGATTGTTTAGTTCCTCTTCACTTTCTCCCATAAGAGTGGTGTCATCTGCATATCTGAGGTTATTGATATTTCACCCTGCAATCTTGATTCCAGCTTGTGCTTCACACAGTCTGGCATTTTGCATGATTATTTATTATTAACATATATAAATAATAAATTGATCTCTGTACTCATGGAACTCATAAATGATAAACTCATGAAATAAAAAATATATATCTATAATAAATGATCTCTACACTCATGGAACTGATAGTCAAGTGAGGAATATATATAGATAACAGATATTAAATCAGTTGTTACAAATAATTATATAATTGCAAGTGTGCAAAGTATTTGAAAAGGGTCTTATTTGTTTGTAGTATTAATAAATTCTGTCATAAAAGTGACATATTCACTTGGAGCTGTTCAGATGGGGGTGGCATATATGGGCCTCCTCTAGGTATTCCACTAACAACGGACCTACGGCAGCTTTCTGCAGAAGGCCCTTCCCTGAAAGTGATGTGAAGGCAAGATGATAGCTGTTCTGATGATATATTCCTATAAATGTCAGCGGTTGGCCTAGAGGCATTGGTTTGGCTTCCATTCAGATCTCTAGCACAGACTGTGTACAGTCTCCCAAATTTGGCTCTTATTCTGTACTATATTGGTCAATATTAAGTAGCTGAAAAGGGCGAAGTCCTAAATTGTAGTGTTTGGCAATTTCTGAGGAGAAAATATGTCTATTATAGTTGGTTTCAGACTATCAGTGTGAAGTCAACTGACTTATAGCATTCCTGAGAATTTAACCACTGATCTCTCAAGATAGGGTCAAGATACCGCGGAACCCTCTCCTCCTCCTCCCAGGTCCTGTCCCCTGGTTTCTGCCCCACCCAACCTCTTCCACAGTCAGGCCCCTTCAGTCTTCAATCTAGTCTGTTCCCTTAAGCTCTTCGGAAGCTGGACCGACTGCCAGTCCTTTAACTTGTTGCCAAGCATATGTGATGCTATAAACTGACAGCTGCTCTCCTCAGGCGAAGCATTTTGAGTGTGAACACCTTAATTTAGGAGTTACAACAAAACTTAATATTGTTTCTTTTCCATTTTCTTCTTGCCAAAACAGTCTGTTTCACCCTGAGGCAAGGAAGATGCTGCTGACTAACCAAGGGAAAGAGTCAGGATGTCCAGACAACCACTAAAATTAATCTTTTACAAGCTTGGCACACTGTGTTGCTTAGAGTCAATAAATACTTTTCATAAGTCCATTTATAGTATCAAGTCATTTAACTGGGGTCTACTCATTGCTTAAAATGTGGTAAACGCCTGGAGTGAAGACTGCTCTTCTTTTATGGAAGACAGGGAAGAAAACACGAGGAACATCCCTTGAACAGCCATGTGGTCCTCTCACTCAGGCAAATGTCCGGGGCATTGCTGGCATGTCCTTAATGTCAGAAAACTGCTTGGCGGCTTTGTGTGTGCATGCTGGGTGGCTATGTGAGGGCTTCCACCTCTGAGGCACAGGTTGAGGAGGAGAGATCAGCGTAACGTTATCGAGAGAAGGTTCATGTTTGGAAGATGAAGCAGGAAGAGACTCCCAGAAGAGTTATATCAGGCTCCCTCAACCCTACTCCTTTCATTCTCCCGACTGCTAACTTTGGAGATAATAAAGATGAAGCATAGAGATGCCACAAGGAACTGGTCTCTGTCTTTTGATCAGTGAAAGGTAGATCGGCTTTCTTTACATCTAGAATTCTTTGGATTGGGGGCCATCTCATGCAGTGACCTAAACAGGATTTCTGAGGAAATCCTTTGTCCCCTTTTCTGAAGATGTTCTGGTTTCTTCTGGCCGAATCTGTCAGTGATGGATGGAAAGTTGGAGTCTTGTTTCTTATGTCCTTTTAACTCGTGTGGGGCAGATCAAATTGAGCCCTCAGACACTTAGGCTTTTTATTTTTTAAATGGTAGAGCCTATTTTTAGTGATACCCCAGTCAGTATTTGTTTTCATTGTATCTTCTTTCTGATCCTTGATCCTTTCTGGTGGTAGGTTACTTCTCATGGTTGTAACTCTGAAGATGTTTATCCTCTTCTGCAGAAAGAGAAAATGGGATGATGTGGGATAACTCAGATGCTTGGCCCACTTCAGGTCACATGGTTGTTCCTCTGGTGGTGGTGGTGATGGTTCAGTGTCTTGGTCGGGTCCGACTCTTTGCTGCCCCATGGACTGTAGTCCCCCAGGCTCCTCTGTTCATCTGGAGAGACAATAGAAAAAGTGTTGGATCTTAGCAGGACTCTGGAATAATCAGAGAATCCAGGTCAAAACAGTCCACCCTGCAGTCTTTCTTGTTATTGATATGCTGCTTATTGATGCTAGAATACAAGACAGGGTTGAGATGGTTGAGTTCCATCTTGGACAGTGTTAAGAAATGCTACTCTTCCAAACAGTCCGGGTTAAACATTCTACCTAACTTTTGTGATGGCCTTTCCTTCTTCAAATTACCTTGATACAAGACTTCTGGGACTTTTTCACACATGCCCTGGATGCATCTTTGTATATATTGCCCTGATGCTCAGCATTCCAAAGCATTAGTAGACAAGAGCAGATGCAAGGTAAATGTGTAGGAAGGTAAATGAGTTAAATGCATAGACAGCTTACATCATATTCTCCAAGCCGTCAGTGGGTCTGAGAAGTAGTAAGGCAGCTTTTGAACTGGAGGCTTAAAAAATAAAAAAGATTTGTCGACTAAAAGAAAAAAGCACAACATAAGAGTTGCAAGTTAAGTTTTATTTGGGGGCAAAATAAGGATGATAGCCTGAGAGACAGCCTTTCAGATAGCTCTGAGAAGCTGCTCCAAAGAGGCAGGGGGGAAGGTCAGTATATATGTGATTTTGGTGAAGGAGGAGTATATGTAATTAAGCACATTATTTATTTTTTTGCAGAAGGTTTCTGCTGGTCACAAGGAGTAGTCATCACCATGAAAGATTTAAGGATTTTAGTGCTTTTCTAGACATGAAAAGATACAAAAATTTGGCTCATAAAATTGGCTCCTGGAAATGTCTGACTATATGCAGACCTGTTCTGCCAGATTTCCCCAGAGCACAGAGCACCTCATTTCTGCTCTCTACTCTGAACTCTTTGCAGGGGATTTTGAAAATCAGCAGTAACAGCTGCACATGATTTAATCCTTGTAAATGTAGATGGCAAGTGCCAATTTGTAATTCACAGGGTTGTTAATTTTAAGTTTTCATTTACTGCTTTTTGGTAGATACTTGAATGAAAAAAATTTTTTAAGTTGTTATTAAATGTTTAATGATTTAAGCGTATTTGAATACTCTAATAAATGGCAGCAAAAGCTTTGTAGTCAACAGCATTGGCAGCATAGAGAGGTGGAAGTAAATTGAATGAAAACATTGACTTTATCGTGTGTGTTACTCCCTCAGTTTTCATCATCTAGTTTAATTGGAACATTAGCTATACTTTGGAGATTGTTAGAGTGCTTGTTTATATGAAGATTTTACATTAAAAGCTTATGTGGCATAAAGAAATTCTTAATTGGTTGAAATCTAGGATTGATATTTTATAATATTTGGAAATTTTTGAATCAAGTTTGAAGTCATATGTTTTAAACTATTACTCATTTCTAAACAACTGAATTCTTCTTCTTCTTTGTATTTTTAGGATTTGGAAACATTTCACCACGCACAGAAGGGGGGAAAATATTCTGTATCATCTATGCCTTACTGGGAATTCCCCTCTTTGGCTTTCTGTTGGCTGGAGTTGGAGATCAACTAGGGACCATATTTGGAAAAGGAATTGCAAAAGTGGAAGATACGTTTATTGTGAGTATGATAGCCATTTAACTGCATATGTTAATTGTCTCATTTTTCAAAAATATTATAAGTTTTCTGTTCACCTCAGATATAGTTAGATGTAAGCTATTGGGTTTTCTATAACAATTTACATGAGCTTCTTTTTGCAAATAACTCACTGTATAGTTGTTTTTATACTTCTCTGAATGAATACATTAATGAATGAGAAAAAGTGAAATATACAGAAAAGTAGAAATCTGACAGTCCTGGGCTCAAATTCCAGATGGATTGTATCCTGGCTATATTCACTTAAGCTAGTTATTTTACCCTTAAATCTCCATTTTGCAATAATAGTACTGATGATGAGGCATTACTCTGAGATTTAGAGATATTCTAAGTGAAAGCTTAACATAGCTAGTAAACCTTAGCCCTTTGCTGAATGATTGAATAATATATAGCAAACATGATAAAGGGAATCTTATAACTTATTTTAATAATGTTGCTGATAGAAATTTAACTAAGGTATGTAATTTAGTAGGACCCAAAATAATATAATGAAGATGTTCATGGGCATATGATATTCAGTAGAAAAAATAAAATGAAAATGCTCTTAGAATTTTAAGTGAAAAATAGTAATAATACCATGATGACAAGCTTTTATTCTTGAAAATTATGAATGAAGAAAATAATTGTGTTAGAGAGTCAGATTATAGATGATTTGTTACTTCTGTCACTACTATTATGTTTTATTTATTATTTGATAATATTTTATCTTTTCATAAAAAGTTCGAGTATTTAACTATTGGTGAAATAAGATCACTGAGTGTTAGGTTTTCAATTGAAATTATAATTCCAGTTTTAACATTAGATATATTTCATATTGGGGCTTCCCTGGTGGCTCAGTGGCATAAAAAATATTCCTGCAATGTAGGAGCCATAGGGGATGTGGGTTTGATCCCTGGTTTGGGAAGATCCCCTGCCGGAGGGCATGCAACCCACTCTAGTATTCTTGCCTGGAGAATGCCAGGGACAGAGCAGCCTGGCGGGCTACAGTCCATAGGATTGCAAAGAGTCAGACACGACTGAAGCGACCTAGCATGCACGCACATGCTTCATATTAAATTCAGAGGTGAAGCAGTGTGGGTCCTCTGAGGGCAGCTCTAGCTTAGAGGTGTTGAAGACTTCTCGTTGTCTACATATCGTGTCTTGTATATTTAGTTGTACAGTTTGAGGTCACAGAACAGTGAGATGGTTTGTCTAGTTCACATGGAAATCAACTGGGGACTTTAAGACTGCTAGTATTCCGCTGTAATCAGTTGAACAATGATAGGAAAATGTGGTGGGAGAAGGGAAAAGTCTCCATGAAATTAATGATTTTATCAGTTATCAACAGTGGATATTTAATTTATGCTTCAGTTTTCTCAGTTTTCATGTATTTCTAGGTTGTGTTTGGCCCAAAGTCAGTTGTTTGCTTGTGGAATAGAAATATTTAAAAAGTAGTTCCGGTAAAGAAAGAATGATGTAAACCTGAAATTTTGTTCTCTGAGCAAATATTATGTACCTTAGAAAGTATTTTACCTGTTGCAAAGCTATGTAAAAGTAAAGTAGCATCATTATTAGTGCTGGTTGTTTACAGTTATTCATATTATACCTAATATATTTTAAAGACAATTGAAAATTAATTATAAAAGAATAAAATACCATTCTTATTTGCTAATTTGCTGATAACAGTGTGTATAGGTTATATGCATAAAATAAATATATAATACGAATATAAATATATAATAAATATAAATATAAATAAAATAAATATATAATAAGTTCCCGTATCGCTCCGGGAACTCTCCTCAGAGCTCTGTGATGTCCTAAATGTGAAGTAAATCCAAAAAAGAAGCGATATGTGTGTGTGTGTGTGTGTGTGTGTGTGTGCGCATGTGTATGTGTGTGTATGTATATAAATATCTATATATATAGCTGATTCACATTGTTCTACAGTAGAAACTAACATAACATTGTAAAGCAACTATACTCCAATAAAAAATAATTTAAACAGTATATATAGGTTAACTTTGCAGGTACATCACTAATCGATCTCAGTCAATTTCTCTCTCTCAGTATCTATCTCTCCCCCACCCCTCTCTCACTCTCTCATCCCTAGAAGTGGAATGTTAGTCAAACCAAGATACGAATCATCTCAACAATCATCTTTATTCTGTTTGGCTGTGTACTCTTCGTTGCTCTGCCTGCGATCATATTCAAGCACATAGAAGGCTGGAGTGCCCTGGACGCCATTTATTTTGTGGTTATCACCTTAACCACCATTGGCTTTGGCGACTATGTCGCAGGTAAGTTTTTGAAGAAACATTGCTCTCCTAACCCTTCTCCTTTAGTTAAACTTTTTCTCTTGGGTTTGCAGACAACACAGTGACTGCCTCTATTTCCCAGGGCTGTCATAAGAAAGTACCACAAACTGGGTACCTTTAAACAAAAGAAATTCATTCTCTTACAGAAGTTCAAAATCAGAGTGCCAGCAGGGGCAGAGTCCCTCTGGGACTGGTAGAATCCTCCCTTCCTTCTCCCCAGCTTCTGGAGGCGGAGAGCATCAGTCCCTGCTGGTCCTCGGGTGGTAGCTGCGTCACTTCATCTCTGCTTTCGTCATCATATCGTGTTCTCCCTGTGTCCCCGTGCTGGGATCAAATTTCCCTCTTCTTATAAAGACACCAGTTACATCAGATTAAAAGCCCACTCTACTCCAGTATGAATTCATCATAACTGATTGTATCTTATTTCCAAATAAGCTCATGTTTCAAAGTGCCAGGGTTGGGACTTCAACACATATTTTTGGAAAACACAGTTTCATCTGTAACAGTGACGGAGCCAAAAAAATAAAAAAAAGAGATCATTCCATGACAGTGAAGGTCAGCAAAAGGGTACAGTTGAATATTTATTTTTCATTCCATAAAAGAAATTTAAATTGCTGTCTGTTCAGAGTGTTATGCTGCTAAGTCCCTTCAGTCATGTCAGACTCTGTGCGACCCCATAGACAGCAGCCCACCAGGCTCCCCCGTCCCTGGGATTCTCCAGGCAAGAACACTGGAGTGGGTTGCCATTTCCTTCTCCAATGCATGAAAGTGAAAAGTGAAAGGGAAGTCGCTCAGTCGTGTCCGACTCTTAGCGACCCCATGGACTGCAGCCTACCAGGGTCCTCCGTCCATGGGATTTTCCAGGCAAGAGTACTGGAGTGGGTTGCCATTGCCTTCTCCGACCACTCTAATTTCAGAAACCACTTCAGTTCAGTTCAGTCGCTCAGTCGTGTCCGACTCTTTGCGACCCTATGAATCGCAGCACGCCAGGCCTCCCTGTCCATCACCAACTCCGGAGTTCACTCAAACTCACAACATCGAGTTTGTGATGCCATCCAGCCATCTCATCCTCTGTTGTCCCTTTTTCCTCCTGCCCCCAAATCCCTCCCAGCATCTGAGTCTTTTCCAATGAGTCAACTCTTCGCATGAGGTGGCCAAAGTACTGGAGTTTTAGCTTTAGCATCATTCCTTCCAAAGAACACCCAGGACTGATCTCCTTTAGAATGGACTGGCTGGATCTCCTTGCAGTCCAAGGGACTCTCAAGAGTCTTCTCCATATATGACCACTGGAAAAACCATAGCCTTGACTAGACGGACCTTGGTTGGCACAGTAATGTCTCTACTTTTGAATATGCTATCTAGGTTGGTCATAACTTTCCTTCCAAGGAGTAAGCGTCTTTTAATTTCATGGCTGCAGTCACCATCTGCAGTGATTTTGGAGCCCCCCCAAAATAAAGTCTGACACTGTTTCTACTGTTTCCCCATCTATTTCCCATGAAGTGATGGGACCAGATGCCATGATCTTCGTTTTCTGAATGTTGAGCTTTAAGCCAACTTTTTCACTCTGCTCTTTCACTTTCATCAAGAAGCTTTTTAGTTCCTCTTCACTTTCTGCCATAAGGGTGGTGTCATCTGCATATCTGAGGTTATTGATATTTCTCCCAGCAATTTGATTCCAGCTTGTGCTTCTTCCAGCCCAGTGTTTCTCATGATGTACTCTGCATAGAAGTTAAATAAGCAGGGTGACGATATACAGCCTTGATGTACTCCTTTTCCTAATTTCAGAAACCACTTATCTGCCTCTTATTTGTTTTTTTAGTGGTACAAGAATTCAAGTTTAAATTATCTTTGCTCTTTTTACTAGGCCTTTCTATATCTTAGTTTTTCCTCCCAGCTTTCTTGAGAAATATTTGACATACATCACTGGGTATGTTCAAGGGGTAACAGCAGGATGGTTTGATTTACATAGATCATGCAATGAAGTGATCACCACAGTCGGTTCTGCTAACATCCATTCTTCTAATGCAGTCTGCCTTGGTGTCTGGGGTCCCAGGGTGCTTCAGCCCCACTCCCATGTTCTAGGATTCTCTCAGTGGTGTCTTGTCCTTGAATAGTTGTTAGTTTTTCTTCTTGTGAGGGGGCAGTGAAGCCAGGAACAAGCTAGTCACCATCTTGGTAATGTCACTGTCATATTTTAGTTTTAGAAACATCTCAAACTTTGGAAGATGTGCTGAACTACTTAAAACCTTCTTTTCTCTAAGATATTTCTCTCCTCTAATTTTCAGTTCTAATATCAGTGTTTTTCATCTTTTTAGCAATTTATCCTTATTTTAAAATTCATGATTTTAAGACATGTTTCCTTTGTCTATATATGTTATTTCTGTTGCTGTTTGCTTTATTGTTTTATCTCTTAGATCTTATATCATTTCATCTCTCTTTTCCTATTATATTATCTCATTATTGTTACTGTTCAGGGGCTGCCCCAGTGCTCAGCGGTGAAGAATCCACCTGCCAGTGTAGGAGACTTGGGAGATGCAGGTTTGATCCGTGGGTTGGGAAGATCCCCTGGAGGAGGAAATGGCAACCCACTCCAGTATTCTTGCCTGGAGAATCCCATGGACAGAGGAGCCTGGTGGGCTATGGTCCATGGAGTCGCAGAGTCAGACACGACTGAGCACACACACACATTATTGTCCTAACTCCAGTATTAAGTAAATTGTAGTAATAGTGGTAAAAGTAATGTAGTAATTCTCTGTCATGCATCATTTTGACCAGCTCCTAAAAAATCTAAATTTTTCTTTAAAAAAATAAGTTTGAAGTGTTAGAAAAACATGCTGATAACCATTATAGTAGGAATGTGCTAGTAAACTTCCCAGAATAAACTAAGTAGCCTAATTTAATTTTAGGAGGGTTTTATACTTTCAAGTTGTTTGCTCTTCTTTTTTGACTCAAACCTCTTACTTAAATATTATCCAAAAAGAAAATATGTTGTGTAGCTTTATAAAAATTTCAGAGAAGGCATCTGTTTTTATTATTTGTTAATTACAGTTAAACTTGGCAAAGCCCTTCTTTCTGGGGAATGTATAATATCTTTGAAGACGGGGATGCTTCTGCAAGCAAAGATTTGCTTTTGGTCCAAAACAGTACATTCACATCTCTGTGCTGGATGGGAAAGGGTGGAGATCTGTTTGTTTCCTAATTAGCAAAATGCAGAGAGAATAATCTCAGACATTTGTAGCTCAATATTGGACAACAAGCTTTTGTCCTAAAATAACCTTTTTTCTACCTTTCATTAATGTCATAGATATAGTTAGAAATGGAAAGAGCTTTAATGTAGCAGAAAGTGAGATGTAGGGATGTCAGGCAGAGTGAAGTAAGTCAGAACAAGCAAAACAAATATTGTATGTTAATGCATGTATGTGGAATATAGAAAAATGGTACAGATAGACGAACCTATCTGCAAGGCAAGAAAAAAGATGCAGACATAGGGGATGGGTGTGTGGACATAGAGGGTGGTGTGGGATGAATTGGGAGATTGGAACTGACATGTGTACAGTGCCATGTGCAATGCAGATAGCTAATGGGAAGCTGCTATATAACACAGGGAGCTCAGCTCTGTGCTGCCTGTTGGCCTAGATGAGTGGAATAGGATGGGATGGGGAGGGGCTAGGAGGGAGGTCCAAGAGCAAGAGGATATGGTGTATGTGTGTATGTATAAGCTGGTTCACTTCACTGTATAGCATAAATTAACACAACATTGTAAAGCAGCTGAACCCCAATTAAAAAATATTGTACTTGTGTGTGTCTGAGGCTATTGTGCGTGTGTCCTGTCACTTCAGTTGTGTCCAACTCTTTGAGACCCAATAGACTGTAGCCCGCCAGGCTCCTCTGTCCACGGGATTCTCTAGGCAAGAATACTGGAGTGGGTTGCCATGCCCTCCTCCAGGGCATCTTCCCAACCCAGGGATCAAACCTGTGTCTCTTGCATCTCCTGTTTTGGCAGGCAGATTCTTTACCACTAGTGCAACCTGGGAAGCCTGGGGTATTGTACTATTCTGTAAATATAATTAGTGATTATATTTAATTATAATTAGCAATTTTATTTAATTATAATTAAATTATGTGTAATATAATTAACCAGAGGTCTTATAGTACCTGTGGAATATATAGGTATTAGGTGACAAGTCTTCCATTTTCAAGCCAACAGCCTTGTATTGCACATGTTATTATATCCTATTTAATTTTTGATGTTTTATGGTAATACATAGTTGTGTTTATTTATTAATGTATTTATTTTTCAGCTTTATTGAGGTACAACTGACTGATAAAATCATAAGATATTTAAAGTGCACATCATGGTGTTTTCATATACATATATTATACATTGTGAAACAATCCAATTGATTAATACATTCCTCACCTCACTCTAGGCTTCCCCAATGGGTCAGCAGGTAAAAAATCTGCCTGAATGCAGGAGACACAGGAGATGTAGGTTCAGTCCCTGGGTCATGAAGATCCTTTGGAAAAGGAAATAGCAAGCCACTCCAGTATTCTTGCCTGGAGAATTCCATGGATAGAGGAGCCTGGTGGGCCATAGTGCTAAGGATTACAAAGAGTCCATCACAACTAAGCAGCTAAGCATGCACATCTCATTTATTTATTTGTTTGTTTAATGAGAACTTTTAAGTTCTTTTATCTTAGCAGATTTCAGTGATACAATATGGTGCACATGTTATTTTAAATAAGTGTCAGTCCAGCATGAACCTCATAGTCTGAGACTCTCTAAAAAAAAAAATTATAAATAAAAATGTGGGTGGGTGGAATCCTAAAATAGTGTTATATTTGTGACCACAGTATAAACCAGCTTAAAAAAAAGACAAACAAATATTTTTACTTTATGGTTTTGGAGAAGATGAAGAAAGTGAGTTTTAAATTTCCCTTAGGAGACCAACACTCTGAAACTGGCTGGATTGCGTTAGTCTTTCTGTAGCCTCTCTCAGCTGTCTGAAAACATCTTGTATATCAGTGGGAACCCTGAATACAGTCATGGTCACAGTATTGGAGAACAGGGGAACAGAATATTTGCATGGCATTAGATATAGTCTAAGAAACATTGTTATTACTACTAAGGTTTTATTTTATTATACCCCTCTTTATGCCCATTATTTTAATTTCATTTGTACAGAGGAATAGTGAAAAATGGTAGAAATATGCTTTGTGAATAACTTGCAAAGGAATTTAATGTGTTCGAAGTGACAAATGCTGAGAAAATTAGAGAAGCAGGATGGACACTACTTTTGTTGACTTATCTCTGTCTCCTTAATTTACATATTTTGTACCTATTTTGGTCTTTGTGAAACTGTAGAACCCTATTCCTGGTCCTATAGTCTTTACATCCTATATCTGCGTGCCCGGGAAGCATTTTTTTATTGAAATGGTGGACAAGGGAAAGATGTGGCAAAAGCTGCCTAGGAAATGTGTGCCCTTCATGAGAGTCTTTTGGAAAAAAAAAATTGTGAGTTTTTTAAAGGATCTTGGAAAATAACTGCTATAGTTAAGTAGAATACATAAAAATAGTCTTTCCTTCTGCGTACCTTGTGACAAGTAAAATTAGCCACTAAGTTAAAGCGACGGCCCCATCTGGGAAACATCAGTTGTTTACTTTTTAGAGCCTTCCCTCTTGCTATTAGATGTCTCTACAGATAGGACTCGCACTTAATTTTCATATTTTTGCCAGGAAAAAGCAAGCAGCATTGCTCAAACTTGAACCTTCTCATCTTTCTATTAGACTATAAATCTCCAAAGGAAACAGAGACATACTTCTCTTAATAGACACCCGCTGTCTGATGCCTTTCTCAAGTCTGCAAGTGCTACTCCAAACGGGATTAGAATTCAATTATATTTTTGTATTAGACTTCTTTGAAGACAACTTGAAAAACATACACTTCAAACCATGGTGTTATTAAAGTAAAAGGAGTAACTTTTGGAATGTGATATCTAAATGTTTAGGATACAGGTTGTAACATTGGTGTAAGTATTAGGAGCATCTCAGAAGCAGCAAGAGATGATGTGATGTGGCAGTGCAGACAGCTCTGAAGCAGAGTGCTCATCCTCAGGGAGTGAGCATGAAATTACATGCAGCTAGACCTTTTGCCACGGGAAGAAAACAGGTCAACCCTTGTTGCTTTGTATTTTTAAATGTCCATTTCTTACTTTTTATTTTATTTTTTGGCTTTAGATCTATTATGTTGCTATAGTCCTATGATTATTATTATTTTTTTTTAATTTGTAGTATAACTACCTTTGGACTTCCCTGGTTGCTCAGATGGTAAAAAAAAAATATCTGCCTGCAATGCAGGAGACTGGGTTTGATCCCTGGGTCAGGAAGATCCCCTGATGAAGGGAACGGCTACCCATGTCAGTATTCTTGCCTGGAGAATTGCATGGACAGAGGAGCCTGGCGGGCTACAGTCTATGGGATCGAAAGAGTTGCACACAACTGAGCGACTAACGCTATACAAAGATAAAGCTGCTTTACGATGTTGTGGTAGTTTCTGCTGTACAGCAACGTGAATCTATCCTCTCTCCCTTGGACTTCCTTCCCAGTTAGGGCACCACAGGGCATGAGTAGAATTCCCTGTACTCTACAGTCTGTTCTCATTCGTTGTCTGTTTTATACTAGTGTGTACATGTCAATCCCAGTCTCCCAGTTCATCCCACTCCCTCCTTTCCCCACTTTGTATCCATGTATTTGTTCTCTACATCAGTGTCTCTATTTCTTCTTTGCTAATAATATCATCTACACCAGTTTTCTAGATTCTACATAATTTCATATTAATATCCACGTCTGTCTGCCTCTCTGCAAATGGCACAATTTCTTTCCTTTTTATGGCTGCGTACTTTTCATTTTTTGTATGTCATAATGTTCATGATATAATCTATTAGGGCATAATATATTTCTAATTCATAAATAAATGTAAATTTACATTTGCACCCACCAGTCCTTTCCACTGTTGGCTATACTGTATCAGAAGCATTTAACAACTACTAGTAAAGGGCAGCTTTCTCTGTGTATGTGACTGAACATAAGAATTCAACATTTAATGGTTTTTCTTCAGGAAGAACTCCCCCAGCAAATTTCAAGCTTACATTTATGTTAATGGAAGAATGTGTTTTACTGGCTGATTGGTTGCCTTAGTAATTTGTGTTTACTCCTTCCTGATGGGCTTTTTTGTTCTTTTACTAATGCTCAATATTCTAGAGCTAAAAAAGACCTGGGAGCCACAGGTCCAATGTAACATTTTTATTTTACATATGAATAAACAGACCCTCTGTTGCTAACTGGAGTTCACAGAGCAACTCTTCCTAAAAGATAAAACGAGAAAGTACATTATTTAGCCAAGTATCATTTACTTGATTTTAACAATGTCTATAATAATCTGTAGTCGAATTCGTAGAGCTAAGTTAAGTGTTACTCACTCAGTCTTGTCTGACTCTTCCCAGCAGGCTCCTCTGTCCTTGCAATTCTCCAGGCAAGAATATTGGAGTGGGTTTCCATTTCCTTCTCCAGGGAAATCTTCCTGATCTAGGTTTCAAATCCAGGCCTCCCGTATCGCAGGCAGATTCTTTACTGTCTAGACCACCAGGGAAGACTGGTAAAAATTATATTTGACAGCCTACTCTTGGTTTCCTATATTTCATTTCTTAACTTTTGTCATGTTATTTCTCATTTGATGAGAAGTCTGAATTGATAAGTTATTAAATCATGCTTGCCTTATAGGCCGAGAGTTAGATCTCATTAAAATCTAAGAAGTTATATTAATTATATAGAAATGTGTGAAAGATTGACCTCTACTTATTTAGGCTTGCTTATAAAACTTGTTGTCTAAATCCATGATTTTAAAAAATCACTATGGGTTGGGGGATGGGCAAAATAGGTGAAGCTGATTAAGAGGCACAAACCTCCAGTTATAAAATAAATAATACAATAAATAAGTTACAGAATAGGGAGTATATTAACTAATATTATAATAACTTTAGTGACAGTAACTAGACCTATTGTCATGATCATCTCATTTATATATATATATATATATATAAATGTTGAACCACTATATTATACACCTGAAACTAATGAAATGTATGTCAGTTATATATCAGTAAAAAATTAGTTGATGATTCTTCAGAAGTGAAGTCAAATAATTACCTAATTTAACATAATTTAACATTATTTTTCAAAGTTAGCATCCTCTTTAATATATACTGTTAGGACTAGAGTAAGTCATGGAAACCAAGAAGTGCATTTCTATGAACTGATAGGCATTGCCCAAAGAAGTCTTTTTGTTCTTGTTTAGTCTCTTAAGCCTTGTCTGATTCTTTTGCAACCCCATGGACTGTAGCCCGCCATGCCAGAAGTCTTCAGCAACGCTCTTTTGTAAGCCAGGTTAGTTCATAAGAGATAATATGATTGAGTGAAAGCCAGATATAAATACATAGTTTCACAAAGCAATGTCCTCACATTAGATACTTTTCTAATAAAAACCAAAAATTGTAACCAAAAGTTTAGATGTATTCTAAGAAACCCTTGTAGTTGATATTATGAGAACACATTTTCGTTCTGAGCATAAATTTACTTTGCCATCCAAATATATATTCTTAGAATTTGGATCAGTGAAATTTAGTATATTTAGTTGAATAATGAAACTTTTTTTGTCTCACATGTAGTTTTGAGTACTTACTGGGTTAATCAGGCTTTAGGTGTAATGTCATATGCTTCTCTAAATAGAAAAAAAAAAAAAGGGAAATTAAAGCAGGTAAAACTGGCCTTCCAGCGCATTTATCCTTTCAAAACTTTATAGATTTTCAGTTTTTGAATCTTTTGTCTTCATATTTTTTGACTTGGGGAAAAAAACATATTTGTTTATCTCATATTAAGAATTAAGTCTTCTTGGAATTATGTTTCCAAAGTCATTATTGGAAATGCAGTTTTTTGTAACCAAGCCATTGCTTTCTGTTATAACCAAAAACATGACTAATTTAGTGGAGTGCTCAGAGCTTGCTTAATGGAAGATGAGTTTATTATGAAAACATATAAATCTCCATTGAAAAACCATGACAAGCATTTTTTGTTCCAGTTTGTCCTAATAGACAACTTCGAGAAAACAGTTACTGATGTGGTCTAAAAGTTTTGCAACTATTCAAAGGCCAGGTATTAAAATTGCTGTTTATTGGGCTGATCACTGAGCAGAGATTTGCCAGGAATTTAGCAAATGACAAGGAAAATACCTGATCAGAAGTGAGGTCAACTGAAGAACAGTCAGTTCTTCAGCACCACCATAGTGGCTCAGAAAATTTTCTCTGATTGAAAAGAGAGGGCTTACATGACTGTTAGGGAGATGCCTTATAGTCATCAGTCATATGTGCATTCATTCTGATGTTTAGTGAGCACGTATTCTATATTAGATAACTGTGCATAGCACTTAGTGGTAATGATTGCACTAGTCTTGTTCCTATGGGACATAATGTTTGAAATCCAGGAGTAACAATTAAATAGGAAATTATTTTCTCTTCTTGATAGATCTGTGTGTTAAAATGGAAAAATTCTGTAAGACATCTGGTAACCCCCTGAATCAGCTGGTGACTCTCAGAGAGCTCAACTCATCAGAAAACTGAGAGCTATATGTGTAATTAACTAAATGGGATTAGACCCAAGCAGTTCAGAAGTTAAGGACTGTGGGCAAACCAAGGAGTTATTTAACTTCTAGGATTCAAAATGGATATATAGAAGAATTTTAGAACACGTGGGAAAAAATGACAAGGAAAACATTGATTGACAGTTGATTCTCAGTGAGCTAGGCAGTAAATTGTACTAAGTTCAATGAAAAAGATTGCAAATTACTGTCTATTGATATATAGGCTTAAATATAATTTGTAGATGTAACAGTAATGTACATCCTATATCCTATAGATTTCCATCCTTATAAAGGATGAGTAAGACAATGTGTTGATTTTTCTTTCTTTATGATCATGAGACTGCTGTTTTTCTGATGGCAGTTTCTTTAGTCCTTAGACCAAGTACCTACCAGGAAATGGACAACTTCTTGAGTGCTGAAATTGAGAATCTCCAAATATAGGTTCAAATGCTAGAGAGATTTAGTTACCTTTTTTGGTCTTGTGTTGTTTTTTTTTTTTTTAACTTGATAGCATAGGGAAAGCTTGATTTAGTGGGTGAGCTGTTGTTTAATACTGAAGTCATATTTTCATTTGTAAAAAAGGAAACATAATTTACAGCATTATTGAAAGAGCCTCTTAATTCTTGCTGCATTAAGAAAAGACTTTATTAAGTTAAATTGCTTTACTATAAAAAAAGAAAATATACTAAAGCAGAAAATAAGTTTTTGCCCCTTAATATTAAGACAGCATGCACGCGTGTCAGTCATGTCCAACTTTTTGCGACCCCATGGACTATAACCCGCCAGGCTCCTCTGTCCATGGGGGTCTCCAGGCAAGAGTACCGGAGTGGACTAACACGCAGCTTTCATGAATAAAAAGAAAGTCAAATGTATCCAAAATACTGAAATCCATATTTGATACCTATATTAAAATACAGACCCATGTAAAACATGACCTTTATTTTCTTTAAAACAAAGTTGTATATTTTATCTGTATTCTATAATATATATATCATTTTAGAAAAGCTGAGGAGAAACATGGAGTTTGATCCATAATGGCTAAATCATTCTTTAAATCCTTATTTGTAAATATTCTGTGAGTCAGCATCATCCAAAGAAAGAAAATTAAATTTAAGGGAGAGAGGGCAATGTACATTCAAGTGTTGTAGAGCAGAATAGGACCTACTTTTGGAAACTGTTGGAATGGGGACATAAGACAAGAAGCTACTAGTAAAACAGTGCTGACCTCAGACCCACCTGGTTTCTAGGTAAGAACCTTGAGGGAAAAGAAGCACCTTGTTTGACGTAGCATCTCCAGCGCCAGCTAACTGTCTGCCATACAGTATGGATGAAAAAAAGAAGGTGGGAAAATGGGAAGGACAGTAACTGAATGGGAATGACGGGAAGGACAGTAACAGGTCACAGGTGACATAGCCAACCTGGTTCAATGACAGGAACCCCTGTTAGGAAGCCAGACAAGCCTGAGTGTGAATTCTAGCTCTGCTGTCCCCTTTGCTGTGTGACCTGACAACTGTTATTATACTTACCCTACAGAGAGGATGGCTTGTCTGTTGGAAAATGGGGTTACTTACTATTGGGATTTTAGGAACCCAATACAAATCTTCCATCCTTGAGTTCTGAACAGACTGTGAGAATTATGGCACTTAAAATATCAGCTTAACTACTGATAAAAACATCTGGAGATATGGCCTAAGGCTCAATGACCAATTGGTCTTACCAAGAATCTTGTGCTAAAAAAAAACAAACGAATCTTGAGCTAAATCAGTGGAAATAGGAGGAGTGGGAAGGGCTTCCCTAGTGATTCAGACAGTAAAGAATCTGCCTGCAATGAAGGAGATCAGGTTCAACCCCTGGGTCTGGAAGATTCCCCTGGAGGTGGAAGTGGCTTCCCACTCCAGTAGTCTTGCCTGGAGAATTCCATGGACAGAAGAATCTGATGGGCTACAGTCCATGGACTTGCAAAGAGCTGGACACAAATGAGCAACTAACACTTTCACTTTCATGAGGAGTGGAAATACAACGCCCTGTAATACCTTCCTACTCATGTATTTAGTACGGCATGATTTCATTCAGGTAGACCATCAGTAAATCTTAGCTCTCATTCCCTTCTCTCCATCAGAGTTTGAATATTCTGTAAATCAGCCGCAGTGAGCTTATTAGCTAGGACTGGGTTATCTAGGACTACGAGGCCAAAATAAGAACCTCAACCAACAACTCTTTGATACCAGATAGGAAAGGGCTTCATTAATGCTGGAACCAGGTAAGAAAGGGATTGTTGTGGGACAGTGTTTGGGAAGCTCATCTTAGGAGAGAATGGGCTCCTAGGAATAATGCCAGACTGAAATTGAAACTTTGCTGGGCTTGATGAGCTTTATTAGGCTCTGGTGATTTCCTTATTGAAGTCTCAAGGAGAATAATTCCAGACAAAAATGGCACCATCTAAAAGAGGCCATCATGTGAGAGTCAGAAAGAGGCTTATTTTAACTATTTTTAAAAGTTTATAAGATTCCCCAAACCTTGGTACCTCCACCCCTCTTCGCTGTTTTTATTACCATCCGCCTGCTCTCTTGTAATGATCAGCCAGAAAGCTCTTAAAATGGAAAGGACTTCCATGCATGTTTTCAGTGGCAACACAGAACATGGCAGTGAGGTGCCAGATGAGGAGGGAAGAGCGGGTTGTAGGAGCCCACAGGCCACGGTCTCAGGAGTCTGGGCAAGAAAGAAAAAAAACAATGGAGTGGTGGAATGCAGATGGGAGTAGGGGCCAAATAGGGAGGGACTATGCCAGGACAGAGAGACTACGCTAGGTTTTTTTTGGGGGGGGGGGAGGGAGGGTTAGAGTTGCTTTACGATGCATTAGTTTCTGCTGTACAGAAACGTCAATCAGCTATATGTATACGTATATCCCCTCTCTCTTGGTCCTCCCCTCTCCCGTCCCATTCATTTAGGTCACTGAGCTGAGCTCCCTGCACTATGCAGTAGGTTCCCACTAGCTAGCAAGAGACCCATGTACAGATTTCTTGAATGTGCGGAACTAAAATTAATGCTTATAATTACATTTTAAAAATATTTCCTAATTAAAAAAAAAACAACTTTTTCAGCAAGTTATCTTGACATTATAGATTTTTAAAATTTGGCTAAGGTCCTTGAATCTAATAGATTGAATACTGTGAAAATTAATTCATAAATCTTAGATATTAGAACGTGTAAAGGTTTTGTGAGTATTGGATAATACTTGTATATACATTAGCTTTCCCTGGATCACTTGACTGCCAGTATTTCATCTTAAGAGTGGCAATTAAGAGTGAAAAAACATCCCCCAGCCCACACTACCCCCAGCCTAGAATCCACTAAAACTTGTGGGATGAACATTTTACCCAAATATAGACCTTTTAGTGATTAAGTTAATTTACTCTTTTCAAACTGTGACATCCTGTTTATAAGAAAGAAAACTTATAAAAAGTCATCTTGAGCATGAACTAACTTCTAAAATCAACATTTTGGTGAACTTATGTGTTAAGTGAGTCACAACTATTTGGATGAGGACTTTCTGGTTTTGAAAGAGAAAGTACTTGGGGAAAAAATGTCATTTTGGTTTCTTTGAAATGGAAACATTTAAAAAATGGAATTCACTAGTGAGCCTATCATGTAACGGATTTCCACACACATTTCCTAAGTCACTTCTGTGAATTTGTAGCACTGCATCCCCCATGGGCCAAGTCTTCACCATCCCAAGATGCATTTAGCCTTTATAGTCCTTCCCAGAAATGATATTTTTAAAAATGCTGCACAAGGTAATTTTTTTTTACAATATTTTGAAGGTAAATATTATTGACTTTATAAACTGAACCTTGAAAATTTTTCTTTGTCCCCAACAACGGCTGAACTTCTTTCTGTTCCTATTATTTGCCTGATGGAAAAATATTTTCTTTTACTCTGACCCTTTAATATTTGAAAATGTCATTGTGGGTAACTCACAGTCTAAGTTATAGAAAGTATGTTATATTCAAATTTTTATATTTGATTTTTAATGTATACTGGCTGTTTATTAGCTGTTCTTCTGAATATACAGGTGGAGTTTTTTAAATTATGTCCACAACCCCTGTTTAAATATCCCCAGTCTTTATGCTTTTGATTCTAAAATCATTACCCGCTCTTCCCTGTTGTGTGTGTGCTAAGTTGCTTCGTCGTGTCCGACTCTTCGTGATCCCATGGGATGTAACCCACGAGGCTCCTCAGTCCATGGGATTCTCCAGGCAAGAATACTGGAGTGGGTAGCCGTTCCCTTCTCCAGGGGACCTTCCCTGACCCAGGGATCGAACCAGTGTCTCCCGCATGGCAGGCAGATTCTTAACTGTCTGAGCCACCAGGGAAGCTGTGCCCTGTTCAGTGTTAGATTTGTATTTAAGGATCCTGCTGCTTGTCTTGCCTGTTGGTACCTCAAGCACTTCAAAATTGTTTTGCCCCAGTCTGAATGGCTTTTCCTTTTATTGTCCCTGTTCCTTCTCCTGTGTTTGCTGTTGAATTGCTGGTACCATCCACCCAGTGAGGGTCTCTGGCCTCTGATAATGCTGGAGCCCTTCCTTTCACTCACCACACCAGCTAAGTAATCGTCAGTTCCTGACGATTCTGCCTCCGATCTCTTTTCTTTCCATCACAGTCTGACTCTGCCTCAATCTTTCCTTAGCTAGCCCAGAACAAAGTTTCTCACTGGGCTTCCCTGCCAAACTTTCCCTCTCTGCCCCTAGATCTTTCTGAGCATGTAAGTCAAACACCAATCTGCCTAAAAGCCTTTACCTATGCCCCACTGCTTTAAGAACAAAGCAGTGGTTTTTGTTTTTTGTTTTTTTCCTAGATTCCTCTCTTCTACCTGTCTGTTCTCCTGACCTCCTTCCAAATGTTGCTTTAGCTGATACTGGCAGCACCTTTGGGGTCTTTGCTGCTGTGTAAGGGCCTCCTCGAGTTGCAGCATGTGGTCTTCTCATGTTGCTCCCGCGCAAGCTCTGGAGCGTGAGTGCTCAGCAGCTGCGCCAGGCTCGCTTCTCTGTTGAGGCATGTGGGATCTCACGTCCCCAACCAGAGACTGAACCTATGTCCTCTGCATTGGAATGCGGATTCTAAACCTCTGAACCACAGGGGAAATCCTAGTTCTTTGGATATATCAAATGTTTTCACACTAAATGTTTTTCTGTTTTGATCCTCATTGTTTGACTCACCTTCTGTCTTCTCATCTACGCCCTTCCAGAAGAAAAAATCATTTCTTCCGTGTCCTGTCACAGTATTTTTAATTCTTTTTTGCTGTCCTTTGATATGTCACATTGTGATCAGTTGTCTATGTGAGGCTTTCTCAGGCTAAATTATTAATTTCTCAAGAGAGAGACTGCTTACCTCTCCTGTGAAAAGTATAACTGTTTTGAAACTTTAAGTTTCAAACATTATTAAGTTTGAAACTTAGTAAGTGCCCTATTAATATGTGCTAAAGTTGGGATACATTGAAATGTATTCAGATTCTCATAGGTGCAATTACTGCACCAAATAAATGGAAAAGTAACAAAGATTAAAACAGAAGAACTCCATTGCCATTTTTTTTTCCTTGAGAGTAAGGGATTTAAATTTATGACAAACATGGGTATTCCCTTGAAACTTCAGATAATAATGAATGGCAGTATCATCTGAAAATTGCTTCTTATTCAAATTAGACCCACCAAAATATTGTCACTGGCATTTGTTATCAATCCATTGTATTGATGATTTTAAAGTTGGAACTAATTTCTGTCCAGGTTGTCTTTGAATTGATTGGTTTGCATGTACTGATTGGCTAGCATGAATTGATGAGAAATAGGATAAAAATACTAAGCTAAATGCATGCTAAAAAAGTATCAATTCTGTTCCCTATCACCAGAGAGGTGGAAAGAAAACTAATACACATAATAATTAAGTGCTAGACTAGTTGAGATTCATTACAATAAACAGAAAGAAACATGGGACAAGGAAAAATTGTTATTACCTGAAGTAACGAAAGGTCTTATTAAGAACTTATTATATCTGAAACCAATATAATATTGCAAATCAACCGTCAGTTCGGTCGCTCGGTCATATCCAACTCTTTTCAACCCCATGGACTGCAGCACGCCAGGCTTCCCTGTCCATTACCAGCTCCTGGAGCTTTCTCGAACTCATGTCCATGGAGTCGGTGATGCCAGCCAACCATCTTATCCTCTGTTGTCCCCTTCTACTCCTGCCTTCAATCTTTCCCAGCATCAAGGTCTTTTCCAAAGAGTCAGTTCTTTGCATCAGGTGGCCAAAGTATTGGAGTTTCAGCTTCAGCATCTACTATACTTCAATTAAAGATGAATTAATTTGAATGGTTCTTGAAAACTAGATAAGGATTACTGCATGAAAATAAGGAATTCCTTATGAAGTAAACAACACGGATCAACTGATAAGATTTCTGTGTTCTGAAGGCCAACATGCAGTTGATAATTTCAGTAGGAATCTATGTTGTTTATTTCTATAATATGAAGTTATTCTGTTCTGCTTTGGTTTTGTCTCACAGGTGGATCGGATATTGAGTACCTAGACTTCTATAAGCCTGTCGTGTGGTTTTGGATCCTTGTAGGGCTTGCTTACTTCGCTGCTGTCCTGAGTATGATTGGAGACTGGCTCCGAGTGATATCAAAAAAGACAAAGGAAGAGGTGAGAAATAAAAATGTGTGTAAAAATATGATTTAATTAATTCAGGAAAGGTTACTTTTAATGTTTTTTAACAGTTTTTTAATATTAAATATTTACTAATTCATTTAAATATTTAAAAATATTTGAACATTACTTAAAATTTTTAATGTTTATGTTTGGTGTGCATTTGCTACAGGAGGCTATCAATCATATAAGGTGCAATTCATTGACTTAACCAAAACTTTTAAATACTTCTCCATGTCAGATGATATCTTGGTGCTGAGAGTAATTTGTAATGAAAAAAAGATGCAGTTGAAAACATTTTCTTCATAATTTCTTTTTTTCTTGATTTCCTCAATGACATAGAGTAAATTTTATTCCATAAAGAGACAGCAGGAAATATTTGTGTCAAGATATCAGTAGCATGAAAAAGTGAAGGTAATATATAATATTCAGTTTTCATTGTATTCAATTGTTTTCTTTTCTCCTAGGTCTGTATAAGTGTGTACACATGCACATGTACACACACACATGTATTCCCCAAAGCTGTTTGCATTAGAACCCATTACCCTGTGTACAGATTTCAGCTGTTCAAAAAGATATCCTTTTATCTTTTTGTTGCAACTGTATATACAGAAATGACCATTAGAATTTTTGACTCATGAGATTTTGGAAAGTTTGAAATTTCAGTCTTGACTGAAATTTTTTATAGTTTAGGAGTTACATTTTAATTTATTTTGAAAGGTGCATAAGTACTACTAGTTTGAGTGTGACAGAGTAGTGTTTTATTATGAATTCTATATTTTTTGCTTCTGGGTCTTAGCCAACTTTACTAATTTTTTTCACAGCACAACAAATTCATAAGACTTACAAATATAGTATCCACAGTCTTCCTTTAATTATCCCTTCATTTCATTATCTGGTGAAATTATCCCTTCATTTCATTATTTATAGACCAAGAGACATCAGTGTCAAAATCGTTGACTGATATAGCAATTGTGATTCTTTAAACATACACCCAAGAGAAATAGACTAGAATAATAAATGATAAAATTAATTTCTCTCTACAAACAAGTATTTTCTTTGAGCACATCAAGTCATATCAGTTCAGTTCAGTTTAGTCGCTCAGTCATGTCCGACTCTTTGTGACTCCATGAACTGCAACATGTCAGGCCTCCCTGTCCATCACTAACTCTTGGAGTTTACCCAAACTCATGTCCTATAATTTCTTATTAATACCCAAGGTGCTTATGGTAATTAGAAGGAGTGTAAGTTATCCAAGATTTCCCTTCTTGGATACCATATTTCTCAGTTGGTAATTCATATATTCAATCTGTGTATATTAATCTATATCTTAGTTATACCATAAAACCAAAAACTTTATTATAAACAAGTCAGCAGGACAATATGCTTGGTATTCTAGTTTAACTCATGTGAAAGGTACTTTGAATAGGACCTCAACTGATTTGCCTCAGTCTTATTGTGTGTGTGTGTAGCCCGGGGGGAGAAGGGAGAGTGAGAAAGGGAGGGAGAGAATAAGGTGGATGGAGAGGGAGAGAATTATGGTTATTTTAACTTCAGTGTACATTTAAGGATCTTGAGATGCTAAGGGGGACAAAAGAAATTATAACTAGGAAATATGCTAGATAACATAGCTAAAAAAGGAACTTTCAAACTTTTCGCATAAGATGGCATTAAAATGCATTTTTAAAACACACACACAAACTTTTTTTCTAAATAAAATAGAGTCAAACAGAGAATATCTATGTTAGATAGTTTAAAATGTATTGTTTTGTGGAAATATCTATTTCCACATACACATATATAATAAATGTGGTATATATTATATATATACATACACAAACACACACATATATATGTATGTATACACACACACACACACACACACACACACTAAGATTATTATGGATCACACTCCAAAAGTTTGAAAGCCACCAAGGCATGTCTAGTCAAGGCTACGGTTTTCCCAGTAATCATGTGTAGATGTGAGAGTTGGACTGTGAAGAAAGCTGAGTGCCAAAGAATTGATGCTTTTGAACTGTGGTGTTGGAGAAGACTCTTGATAGTCCCTTGGACTGCAACAAGATCCAACCAGTCCATTCTAAAGGAGATCATTCCTGGGTGTTCTTTGGAAGGAATGATGCTGAAGCTGAAACTCCAGTACTTTGGCCACCTCATGTGAAGAGCTGACTCATTGGAAAAGACTCTGATGCTGGGAGGGATTGGGGGCAGGAGGAGAAGGGGACGGCAGAGGATGAGATGGCTGGATGGTATCACCAACTCGATGGACGTGAGTTTGAGTGAACTCTGGGAGTTGGTGATGGACAGGGAGGCCTGGCGTGCTGCGATTCATGGGGTTGCAAAGAGTCAGACACAACTGAGCGACTGAACTGAACTGAACTGATTGTTAAAAAAAAAAAAACACAAACAGTGCATTTTCTGATAGGACTAGCTAGTACAAAGTACTAGCACATTTTTTCCAGAGCATTGAGATAATCATCTGTATTACTCTCCTTGGGCTGCCATAACAAGGGTGACTTAAACAGTAGGAATCTGTTTCCTCACAATTCAGGAAGATGGAAGTCTGGGATTAAGGTGCTGGTTTCTGGTGAGAGGTCTCTCCTTGGCTTGCAGGTGGTGCCTTCTTGCTGTGTCTTCACAGGGCCTTGCCTCTGCACACGTGCCTGCAGAGAGAAGGTTCTCTGTCGCCTTCCTCTTCTCACAGGGATACCGGTGCTGTTGGATTAGGGCTGCACCCTTATGACCTCATTGAACCTTAGCATGTGTGCTAAGTTGCTTCAGTCGTGTCTGACTCTTTGCGACTGCAGCCCACCAGGCTCCTCTGTCCGTGGGATTCTCCAGGCAAGAATACTGGAGTGGGTCGCCATGCCCTTCTCCAGGGGATCTTCCTGACCCAGGAATGGAACCCGTGTCTCCTGCATTGGCAGGCGGGTTGTTTACCACTAGCGCCTGGAAAGCCCCACTGAATTTTAATTACCCCCTTAAAGGCTCTGTCCCCAGATACAGTGACAGTGGGGATTAGGGCTTCAACAAAGGACTTGCTGGAGGACCGGATTCAGGCTGTAACACAATTGTTTCAAAGAAATTTAAATTTCTACATTAACTGGCTTGTTTAATATGAGAAACAAGTTTGTTTGCCTCCTTTTGAATGATCTTCTTGATTCTCAGCCAGAAGTGTGAGATGTATCATTGTGTGTTTCCAACACTGAAAAGTAGAAAGCTCTTTTCTTCTTTTACCATAAGTCTTTTGGCTTGTCCCTCGTCTTTGGAGTGACATGTCCTTTCTGGTGACTGCATCTGGAGAAAGCTCACGTGAGGAAAGGCCATGAACAAGTTTACGGAAACCCTCTGGAGCTGCAGCTGCTCCAGACAGTTGAGCCAGTTGCAATGGAACTGTCACTTTGAGCAGATGTGTGTTTTCTAATTTGTAATCCAGTTTAGGAAAATGACAAAAGTGGGTCACAAATTCAACAGAGAATGTAAAGAGAGGAAGGGAGAGGGGATTTATAATTGTGAAAAAAGAAAGAGAAAGACAGTTTATAATTGTGAATGTATAGATTGTTAGGGCCAAAATTTTTATAGAGGAAATATGACTAAACATTTCTACAGCAGTGGAAAAAGATTATTGAATAAGTTTAATCTTGAAATAACTCACTAAAGTTAAATAATTAAATAAAAGCCAACTAAATACATCCTAGGCGTCATCTTTACACACACAAACCATATTGGGTGACTGCTCACTATGTATTCAATTACTTTTTGTACTTAAACCATTCCAAACGCTCCAACTTTTAAAAATTGCCTAAATGTTCAGAAGCAACAAGAATATTTCCAGTTTTCAATTCCGTAAGAATGCTAAATAATTGTTGATAACTTGGAATCCTTGTTATTAAAAATGTCATTGGTACAGAACATTAAAAAATCAAAATAACATTTTAGCAAATTTTCAAGTGGTGATACAAAAACACAAGCTTTCCCTCCCACAAAAGATTCTGGCTAATAGTAAGTTCCAGTCTTGCATTACTTTTTCAAAAACAAATCTCCTTAAATCATATCAGGTAAGTGCAAACATAGAGCTCTAATCATATGTGACCTTATTTCTGAGTTTTATTTTTATCTTAAAGTCTGTTCTGTTTCCAATGAAGATTAATTTTAATGAAAATATATTTAGAAGTAAGGACAAAGTTTTTGATGAACATGCTGAAACAAAACATTGATACAGCTAATCTATCTGAACTGTTTGAAAGGAAAGGGTTCAAACTGAGAGAGTAGCATTGGCGTGTATATACTACCGTGTGTAGTAAAATAGCTAGTGGGAGCTGCTGTGTACCACAGGGAGCTCAGCTCTGCTCTGTGATCACCTAGAGGGGTGGGCTGGGGGGTGGGAGGGAGGCTAAAGAGGACGGGACATTCATATACATACAGCTGATTCACATTGTTGTACAGTGGAAACTGACACAACATTGCAAAACACTTATAATCCAATTAAAAATAGAGTTAGTTGGAGCAACACTGTGTAGTTTCAGAAGTGTCACATGTAATTATAGTTGATCTGCCTTCCTCACGGAAAAGAATAATGACCTCAATAATTTTTCCATGAAGTCATATGCATCTCTGTGAAAGGATTTATCTGTTTCATTATATCTTAAGCTCTAATGGAGAGTAACAATATTCAATGTGGAGAATTGATACAACTAATTATCTTTTTCTGTGAAGCCATGTACCCTCTTTTGAGGAAATAATGTTTCCATTTAGAAAATAAAGATTATTTATATATTCTAAATAACACAATAATACTGATATCTGAGGCAGGTAAAATAAAAAGTGACCACAAAATTCAGAAGGTAAATTCCTAAGCAGGCAGGGGATAGTGCGTCCTTATGTAGATGTAGTTCAGTTTGCTACTGCTGACTTTCCTTGAGTTTGAAAGACCTGTAATTTCTATATCGTTCTTGTACTGATGTACAAGCACCACAGTTTGTTGGGATGGTCTTGTCCAAATGTGTGACAAGCACCACTTCAGCCCCTGTATCAGCTGGCACTGTTGTCTGTAGTGCCAGTGGCAGTCTGTTGTTGCTGGTTGATGGCTGAGTTGTGTCTGACTCTTTGCTACCCCATGGACTGCAGCATACCAGGCTTCCCTGTCCTTCACTATCTCCTGGAGTTCACTCAAATTCATGTCCATTGAGTTGGTGATGCCATCCAACCATCTCATCTTCTGTCATCCCCTTCTCTTCCTGCCCTCAGTCTTTCCCAGCATCAGGACTATTAGTTGGCTTTTTGCATCAGGTGACCAAAGTACTGGAACTTCAACTTCATCAAAAGTCCTTCCAATAAATAGTTAAGGTTGATTTCCTTTATAATCTATTGGTTTGATCTCCTTGCAGTCTAAGGGTCTCTCAAGTGGCACTGTAGCTAGCCATACTGAATGAATACCCAAGAGTTGCTTTTTTTTTAACCAGTGAACTATGATGTGCTTAGTTGCTCAGTCACGTCTGACTCTTTGCGACCCCATGGACTGCAGCCTGCTCCTCAGTCCATGGGGATTTTCTAGGCAAGAATACTGGAGTGGGTTGCCACGCCCTGCTCCAGGGGATCTTCCCAACTCAGGGATGGAACCCAGTTCTTCCACATTGCAGGCAGTTTCTTTACCTTCTGAGCCAGCAGGGAAGCCCTTTTTAACCAATATCATTTCTTTAACCTCTGAAGGTGTTTGTGCAAGTAACATTCACTTGAGTAAGTTGACCTTATATTATGAAAACTCCCTTTGATTAGGAAGCCCTAGTGCTAAGCAGCCTTGAAAGACTGTTCCTGGAACTTGTATTTGGCTCCAGCATTGTGCAGGGACCTGAGAATACGGAGGGACATAGTTTTTCTTCTGGTAATGACCTGGCCAACAGCATTTGGTCTTCCCTGGTCTTCACTCAGGGTGGTAATGCCTCCTGATAGTGAAAGAGCTGGGATTTAACAGCTCTTTATCTTGTCTAGAGATGGAGAACTAAAGAATAGTTGCAGCCTGAGCCTTGGAAAGCTTACAGAAGAGTACTTTATCATTAGGTCTTATGGGAGAAGTGCTTTTAAGATGAAAGGTTTCATATGCCTTTTGAAATAAGTTAGACTTTATTCTGAAAACCTTAGGGAGCCATTGAAGAATTTTAAATAAGTGGAATGAAATATCTTGTCAACAGGAAGGCAGATGGATTATAAACAAAGCCTGATGCTGATAAATCAGTTGCAAGATTATTGAGATTATTGAAGGAATCCTGGTAGTGCAGAATGAAGAGTCTCTGGTGGCAGCAGAATAGAGATGAAAGTAAGAATTTCAAAATTATTTGGGGGATAGAAGAGATAGGTTACCCTTTAGCCGTGGACAATAAAGAGAAAGGGGGGATGACATTCATGATTCTAGCTTTGGATGGAATTACAAAACACAGGAGAGAGAGATATTCTGAGTAGACGAGAAGAATGAGAATGTCATTTTGGACATATTATGATTGAGGGCTGTGTTGGACATCCAGGTAGCTTATCAAGTGTAGAGAATGGGATATGCAAGCCTGGAAAGTAGGAAGGGCGGGAGTTGCAGAGAGCTGGCTGGGTTGGGGCTGGGGAGAGGGCACTTATGACAACATGCATGACAATGGAAGTTCTGATTCTAGATGAATTCACCTAATGAAGACTTGGAAAGGAGCCAACCATAGAGCTAAAAATGGAACCTGGAATAAAATGGTTAAGAGGGTGGATGGAGAGACCATGAAGAATGGGGTAGCAAATAATATGGTCAAATAAATTGATTCATGGAAGGGCAAAGGCATTGAGGTTTTGAAGAGAGGATGGTTCAAATGATGGATTAGACTGGCTAAAGACAATGGGTAAACAAAGGAACCCAAGAGAAGATTGACACAGTCACCTAAAAAATAAATTAGTGAGAGTTCTCTGTGAGGTTGTGCTCCAAGACTGCCACTCCTGTAGCAGAAACTTTAAATATTTACCTCTGGATTCTTGGAGGAGGAAATGGCAACTCACTCCAGTATTCTTGCCGGGATAATCCCATGTACAGAGGAGCCTAGTAGGCTACGGTTTATGGGGTTGCTAAGAATAGGACATGACTCAGAGACTAAAAAACAACAATAAGCGACTAAGCAACAACAATAACTCTGGATTGTACAATACATTGGATATATCCTATGAACATTCTTTAGGCACATCAAGAACAATTCCAAAGGGTAATATTCACAGAATATTTTATGGAAATGGGAGCATTGGAGCACAAGTAATAAAAAAACTGTTGATTGAGCAGTGTAGCAGCGTTGACACTGGGTACTGCTGGGCATGCATCCGTGGTGAATATGGACAGTGTGGTGGGGTGGGTGGGACTGTGGAGAGACAGTGCCAAAGAGGCAGGAAAAGGAAAACTAGTCTCGTGGAGACCAGTTAGGGAGTTTAGTTAATGTCTAAGTAAGCGTTAGTCGCTCAGTTGTGCCCGACTCTTTGTGATCCCATGGACTGCAGCCCACCAGGCTCCTCTGTCCATGAGATTTTCCAGGCAAGAATGCTGGAGTGGGTTGCCATTTCCTTCTCCAGGGGATCTTCCCAACCCAGGGATTGAACCTGGGCAGATTCTTTACCTACTGAGCTACAAGGGAAGAGCTAGTAAATAGTTAAGATAGAATTCAATCTCAGTTTTAAGGGTTCCAAAGCCCATGCACATTTTAGAAAGGATACAAATCATTTCCAATCATTTAAAAGAATTTCAAAGCTTTAGATTTCACTGATCATAACATAACCAGCGACCAAACTGATTTTATAAATTCACGAAGCTCTTCTCTGTGTCTCCATTTTCTGAGAAAATGCTATTTAACTCCCTTTATGGGGGAGCCTGGTGGGCTGCCGTCTGTGGGGTTGCACAGAGTCGGACACGACTGAAGCGACTTAGCAGCAGCAGCAGCAGCAGCAGCATGGGGCTGCTGTAAAGATTCAGCGGGTTGAGTGTGGGATGTGGCTAAATTCTTCCTGAATGCTTATTCTTTTCCTCATGGGTTTTCTGAAGGAATTAGTATCAAATTATTGTCCCAAATCAAATGACCTGTAACATTCAAAGACTATCGTCTATACGTCATGATGTATTGTTCTCTATAGAGTATAAAATGCTGTGAGTGCTTATATGTCTAAACATCTTATCTGGTTGAAATGATAAAAACACAAAAGAAAAGAACTGTGTACTGCCTCTGTTCATGGGATTCTCCCACAAGAATTCTAGAAAGGGTTGCCAGGGGATCTTCCCAACCCAGAGATCCAACCAGCGTCTCTTATGTCTCCTGCATTGGCAGATGGGTTCTTCACGACTATGGCCACCTGGAGGCCCAAGGAACAATTAAGGTTATGTATAGTGCTAGAATTTGATCATTATCACAGAGTCCAAACTAGTCTAAGAAAAAGGTGAATTCAAAGATTTCAAATATGTTGAATGTTCTCTGGACTTGAAAGCTAGTTTTTGCATTAAATATTCCTCGTTTAGGCATAATCTACCTAATTACTGCTATCTTAATTCTTCCCTTGATTTAGAGCTAGAGATTTTCTGCTGTTCTGATGTGTGGACTGAGGTAGAACCCACTTTTATTTTTCCTTTTATTAAACTGAGAGTGAGTAGCTCAGTTGTTATATTAAAAAATAAAACCATGAAGGAAGATTCTTTTTTTTTATGTTTTAGATTTTAGATTGAACCCTCACTGGTTATAAATTGTAACTTCTTTTTGCTTCAGTCATTTCACAGAACATCATCTGGTAATGAAAATGCAGAGTAATTTTTTCTTTTCATTTGTACACAGTAGGAAAATAACTTAAGATAATAGTTTTTGCCTCAAAGCACTTTATAAGTAATTTCATTTTTTTTTTTTTAGCTAGAGAGCACATTATGGAATTTAATGTAACAAGATGTAATGTTATCTCTCTCTTTTGACTGTTTCAACAATGTCATCTGTTCTGAGATTTTGTGAGAAAAGTGACCGCCATGAACTTGGCTTTCAAAATTGTTTTTGGACTTCCTGCATCAAAGTAAAGTATTGTGCTCTCCTGTACTCAGGGCTAAAATCAATCACATCTTACAAAAAAAAAAGAAAAGAAAAGAAAATCAGGCCTATGTTTGTTGAAAACACAAGCAAGTGTGTTTTCAGAGATGGAGCAACACAAATAATTCACTCTTATTTCCTCCATGGATGGCTTTCTGAAAGAATATTAGTTTGTGGTCAGTCAGAGCTGAGAGTAGGTAGAGCACTTTGAAGTTTAATCAAGGATTTTTATTCATCTTTAGCAACAAAATATGGTGATTTGTTTAGTGTTTAGTGGACGGCATCCTAATTTTAATAAGGCAGTTTCATTGTCCCTGCCTCAGTCTTGATTTGAACCAAAACAATGGCTTCTCATTAATGATATCTGTGCCTTTGCACATACACAGTAAATCTCCTGCTTTTGAACAAGGATGAACCCGTTCTTCCTTCAGTAAAATTGTTAGTCATCAATGCTATTCACCTATTAGACAAGTTTTATATGTTATTTATTATACAAATAGTTCCATTTGTCTGTCCATCCAGACATATGGTAGGATTGCATTTCCTCTTGCCCTTGTGGTTGGTGAGCTATGGGAATGGTTCTGGCCACAGTTGTGGGCAGAGTGGGAAGACGATTTAATTGCACCTGTGAGTCCCTCAAGGGCTTACTTGCCTCTGGCTCGGTGACCATAAAGATCACGGTGCTGTGTCAACCTGGTCCCTGAGTAACCCCAGTGAGCAGAGCCTGATGCCCTCGTGTCGTGGGGATTCAGCAGTCGTGAGGCATTAGCCTTTGTTGCCTTAAGCCACTAATATTAAGGAGCTGTTTGTTCTATGTTATAACCTCGCCTGTCCTGACTAATCCAGTAAAACGGTAAAATACAGTTGCTCTAACAGAGTTAAAGTAGCAATAATAATTTAGAAGATTTAAATTTTATGAGCCATACTCATATTTGGTGAATTTTGTATTAGTTTCCAAATCACTGATAGGATTATGTTTATTATCTGCATTTATATTATTTAAGATATATTATCTGTATTTATCTTACATAAGATTCGCTAGTGGTTTTACTAAAATGGAAGCATCAAGTTAAGAGCTGAAGTAAAATAGAGCAACCTGCCTTTTAAAGAAAGTATAGGTGGGATTTAAATTACCCAGAGACCAAATATTCCTGTTCCTATTTAAAACAAAAAACACAACAGTCTCTCTCTCCCACTATTCAGGATTATGTACCCACTCAAAATTGGGCCAGTGATATTAAATCTGTTGTGTATGTAAGCTCTCTGAAATAAAGAAATTTGAACTGAAATTTAAGTTTCAAAAACCAGTGCATCATACCAGAGTAATCATAGATATGAAAAACGAGGATCTCCTTATATAATTATTTTTGAAATTTATTCGGTTGAACTGTTGACATTCAACTATTTTTGACCTTAAGAATCACAATTTCATATGATTGAACCTAATATTCTAACATTCAACTGTATTTCCAAACCAGTTTCTATAAATAATTTTCATGTTATAATTTATCATTAGATTGTGACCTATACATTATGCAGAATCACATGGCTAGACATTGCTGGTATCCTTTCTTTATTTAGTACTTGGCTAAAACTTTGCCAAATTCTATTTTTATTATGTATAGACTGTAGACTGATCATCTCAAGTCAAAGACAGACTCATGTATTGTACTCTCACATTCCCAGATCCATCCCTGTCACTTGTCAATCCAAACTGCAGCTCAGAATTTCCCTCTTCTCGCTCCCAGCCACGTCATAACTGCAGAAGTTCTCTCTGGGACTGCTTAACTGCATTCATGGTTTTAGACTCCTTACTCTGTTTCCCAGAAAGCAGCTAGTGTGGGGCTGAAACAATTTATATAGTTTTGTGGAAGGCTTGGGGATAACTTAAGGGAATTACAGAGTAGAAAAGGGAACGCTTTAAGCTTGGGCAATTAGACAGTATTGCTGCTAGAGTTCACTGGTCATCTTCGCAAAGGGTTCCCCCTTGGCATCTCACTCTTCAACCCCTGGCTCTGAAGCGTATTCCTGGGGTCTGCTTATCACCCTAGATCCATTCATTCTAACTGGGTATTCCTTATCCTGAGTGCAGGAACTGGGGCTTCTCAGGTGGCACTATTGGTAAAGGATCTGCATGCGGACGCAGGAGACGCAAGAGACAGGGGTTCGATCCCTGGGTCAAGTAGATCCTCTGGAGTAGGAAATGACACCCCAAACCAGTATTCCTGCCTAGAAAATTTCATGGGCAGAGGAGCCTGGCATGCTGCAGCTTGTGGGGCCACAAAGGATCAGACACGACTGAGCCACTGAGAATGCACACACACACACACACACACACACACACACACACACACACACACAGGGACCAAACCAGCTGCAGACAAGTTGATGCAATGAAGAGAACAGACTAACAGACTTGGGACACAGGGTGGAAGTCAGGGTACGAACTGAGAAAGTAGCATTGACGTATATACACTGCTTAATGAGACTCTGCTCTGTAGCACAGAAGTTGAGCTCGGTGCTCTGTGATGACCTGGTGGAGGGGGGAGGTTCCAGAGCGAGGGGATATATGCACACATATGGCTGATTCACAGTGTTGTACAGCAGAAACATTGGAAAGCAGTTATATTCCACTTGTTTTAAAGAAGCATTCTACTGAAATAGAAAAAAAAAAGAATTCAATATATACTATATACATATATATGTATAGATATATATTACATGCATACACAATATATGCATATATACTCTCCCACAAATGGAGATGGCTGTTTAAATTCTTAAACATGATATTAGATATCTTAGCCTAAAGCAACTTCATTCTTCAGTGAAGATTGTTAGTAACTGTGGATCCGTATTTGACTGACATTTCTGTAGTTAAACAAAACAGACAGACAAATAGACAGGCTCACCAAGACAGTCATGTTTATAGTGAAAGGAGTTCCACTACAAAGATAAGCTCTAGCTCCAGAATATCAGGCTGCACGTGATCCCTGAAATGTCTGTTTTTTCACCTGTAGAATTAAAACAAAAAGCTTCTTACATCTTGTAGCTGTTTATCACTACCACACCTAGTTCATGACCACTCTGGTCTTTACTAGTTTCATAATCTCTCCATATCAGCTGCACCTAGTTATCTTTTAAGCAAAATGTTTCTATGAAATGGTGGCTCAGACGGTAAAGCGTCTGCCTGCAATGTGGGAGACATGGGTTCAATCCCTGGGTCGGGAAGATCCTCTGGAGAAGGAAATGGCAATCCACTCCAGCACTCTTGCGTGGAAAATCCCATAGACGGAGGAGCCTGATAGGCTACAGTCCATGGGGTCGCAAAGAGTCGGACACGACTGAGCGACTTCACTTTCACTTTCTGGGAAATATTGCCCTAAAGTTAGGTAGAAAATCAGCCATATTCAGAAATCTTACTATACCAAGGAATTTATTTCCAAAATTGGAAGCTGCGTGTAAAAATATGATGATGTTTTTCATGGTCTTTCAAATGGCAACCCACTCCAGTACTCTTGCCTGGAAAATCCCATGGACTGAGAAGCCTGGTAGGCTAGTCCATGGGGTCACAAAGAGTTGGACACGACTGAGCGACTTTCCCTTTTCTCATACTTGCCAAAATTTGGAGTGTGTCTATGGCGCTTTCAGTTTTCCAGTGCCTATTTGTAAGAAGCTAAAATATTTCTGTTAGTGAGGGTGTTTTTATGTCATCCAGCATTTCATACATTGTTGGTGTGAATGTGTGCTCCATCATGTCTGACTCTTTGTGACCCCATGGACTGTAGCCCTCCAGCCTCCTCTGTCCATGGGATTTTCAGGCTTGAATACTGAAGTGGATTTCTATTTCCTACTCCAGGGGATCTTTCTGGCCCAGGGATCAAACCCTCGTCTCTTGTGTCTCTTGCCTTGACAGGTGGATACTTTACCACTGTGCCACCTAGGAAAATATCACACATACTCATCTTTATACATAAATACAGGGCTTCCCTGGTGGCTCAGATGATAAAGAATCCACCTGCAGTGCAGGAGACCTGGGTTCAATCCCTGGTTTGGGAAGATGCCCTGGAGGAGGGCATGGGAACCCACTCCAGTATTCTTGCCTGGAGAATCCCCATGGTCAGAGGAGCCTGGCGGGCTACAGTCCATGGGGTTGCAGAGAGTTGGGCACGACTGAGCGACGAAGTACAGCGCAGCACATAAATATATGGATATTATATATTCATCTTTACTCCAAATTGTGCCATTTCTACCATGCTTTCAGAGCCTGTTGGTTAACCTAAATATAAGTTCAGCTTAAACGCTACTGTTTTGTGTTCAATATACATTTCCAAATGAGCTATAAAGTCTACAAAGACATACATAATCAGGGCAGGATGAAAATTGCTTTCCTATTTTGAAGCCACATGGAAGCAACATGCAAATGTTATGGTAAATGTGGATTGATCCAAAGGCAGTATGGTCTAAGTCTGAGTATAGGACAAATAAGGATTTCACTGAGTTGTGCTTCTGCTATGCTAGTTGTAGACTGCTATACCACACCGCAAAAATATGCACAACGGGCTTCATTCCATAAGAACTAAGTGACTGGTCTGTTCATCAAACATGTTTTGATTGTCCATGGTACTCCAGGCATTTTAGTATTGGAAATGGACACATAAAAAAGTGAAAGCATTTGCCCCTAGTGAGAAATTTACAGGTAAGATGATGCTGTTAAAATGCTGTACTCACTATGTCAGCATATTTGGAAATTTTTCAGCAGTGCCCACAGGACTAGAAAAGGTCAGTTTCTTTATTCCAATCCCAAAGAAAGGGCAGTGCCAAAGAATGTCCAGACTGCCATACAGTTGGGGTTGTTTCACATGCTAGCAAGGTTATGCTCAAAATCTTTCAAGCTAGGCTTCAGCAGTATGTGAACCAAGAACTTCCAGAAGTAAAAGCTGGGTTTCAAAGAGGCAAAGGAACCAGAGATCAAATTGCCAACATTTGTTGGATCATGGAGTAAGCAAGGGAATTCCAAAAAAAAAAATCTACTTCTGCTTCATTGACTACGCTAAAGCCTTTAGCTGTGTCGATCACAACAAACTGCGGAAAATCCTTAAAGAGATGAGAATACCAGACCACCTGACCTGCCTCCTGAGAAACCTGTATGCAGGTCAAGAAGCAACAGTTAGACCGGACATGGAACAACAGTCTCTAAATTGGGAAAGCAGTATAATAAGGCTGTATGTTGTCACTCTGCTTACTTAACTTATATGCAGAGTATATCATGCGAAATACCAGGCTGGATGAATCATAAGCTAGAATATAGATTACGGGGGAAAATATCAACAACCTTAGATATGCAGATGATACCACTCAAATGGCAGAATGTGAAGAGGAACTAAAGGACCTCTTGATAAGAGTGAAAGAGGAGACTAAAAAAGCTAGTTTGAAGCTCAGCATTAAAAAAACTAAGATCATGACATCTGGTCCCATTACTTCATGGCAAATAGATGGGGAAACAACGGAAACAGTGACAGATTTTATTTTCTTGGGCTCCAAAATCACTATAGAGTGTGACTGCAGCCATGAAATTAAAAGATGCTTAGTCCTTGGAAGGAAAGCTATGACAAACCTAAATAGCGTATTAAAAAGCAGAGACATCACTTTGCCAACAAAGCTCCATCTAGTCAAAGCTATGGTTTTTCCTGTGGTCATGTATGGGTGTGAGAGTTGGCCCACAAAAGAGGCTTAGCACCAAAGAATTGATGCTTTTGAACTGGGGTGCTGGAGAAGATTCTTGAGAGTCCCTTGGACTGCAAGGAGTTCAAAGCAGTCAATCCTAAATGAAATCAGTCCTGAATATTCATTGAAAGGACTGATGCTGAAACTGAAGCTCCAGTACTTTGGCCACCTGATGTGAAGAGCTGACTCATTGGAAAAGACCCTGATGCTGGGAAAGGTTGAAGGAAGAAGGAGAAGGGGGCAGCAGAGGATGAGGGTTAGATAGCGTCACTAACTCAGTGGACATTAATTTGAGCAACCTCTGGGAGATAGGGGAGGACAAAGGAGCCTGGCGTGCAGCAGTCCATGGAGTCACAAAGAATCAGACACGACTTAGCGACTAAACAATAACAAAAAAAGATGTGTTACAGGGTAGGAACTCTGATAGAAGTATAAAGAAGAAGCTTTGTGTTCAACGGTGTACAGAAGTGGAATTACTAATCTAGTTGAGTGAAATGGGGAAAATTACATAAACAAGATGATATTCCTGACCTCTCTCTTTCCAGTTTTACTTTCAGTCCTACAGGATTGATTGGAAAACACATTCTGACTCAAACCACTTCTCACTTTGTCATGATCGTTTTCCATGTCATCACTAACTCACACCTGGGTTATTCCCAAAGCATCCTAACCAGTCTTCCTGCTTCTGCTTCTGTTTTCTATGAAGTTTATACTCAACCAAGATGCTAGAGTAGTCCTTTGAAACAAGTTGTAATATATCATCTCTCTGCTTATGTTTCCCAATGTCTCCCTATTGATCGCAGAGTGAGAGTTGGTCCGTAAAATGATATAAAAGGTTCTGTATAATCTAGTCCCCTTTACCCTGACTTCTCTTACTATTCCTCCCACCATAGACACACCCTCTCCCATTGCTTTTGGGCTGTTTCCTGGATTAGAAATACTCTTTTCCAGGATATCTATTTGCTTGCCTCGCTTCCTAATATCTTCTAGTCTTTAAAAAAATAATAATAAATTTTTAATAATGAAAACAATTCACCATTCCAGAAACAATTTTAGGGGAGAAAACTCTTTTGTATGAAAACAAACTCATCAAAATTATAAATAGTATGACTTTTTACTTCTTCAATTTAAAATCCTCCCCTACTGTTCTACCCCTCCATTCAGTATCTTTCCTGTGCCATCTCATATTGAAGATAAACAGTATTATAGCAGACCTTGATAGTTTAACTTAACAGAAGAATTTGTGCAGTGAGTTTTTTAACACATCTTTGGCTTTAATGGCTTTCCTTCTATGTTGGAAGTGCTGCTGCAGTAACCATTGTGGAAGATATCTGCTTAAAAAATACACAACATGAGAGCTGAGAGTCAAGTTTCATTTGGGGCAAAATAAGGACGATAGCCAGGGAGAAGACACGTCAGACAGCTCTGAGAAACTGCTTCAAAGAGCTAGAGGAGGTCAGTATGTATGTGATTTTGAAGGGGGAGTTCATACAATCAAGGATATATTTTTTGCAGAAGGTTTCTGCTAGTCATGGGGAGCAGATGTCACCATAAAGAATTCTGGGGCCTTTCTGGTCCTCAGGAAATACAAGAATTGGGCTCATAAAATTGGCTCCTGCAAATATCTAACTACCTGAAGACCTGTTCTGTCAGCTTTTCCGGAGCAGAGTGAGCGCCTCCTCTGTGCTCTCCACCCTGAGCTCCTGTCGGGCTGCGGTGGCACATGATTAAATTCTTGTAGAGGTAGATGGCAGGTGCCAGTTATAGCTGACAAAGAGAACATTCTCATCACCTACCATTTTGTCAGTGAGGCCACATCGACCACCCTATTTAAAGCTGAAACCCCTTTTCCCCCAGCTCTCTTGACTCATCTTGCCCTGTTCTAGTTTTTCATTATACTTACTAAATTCTAACATTCTAAGTGATTTACTCATTGATCATTTCATTGTTTAATTGCCTGTTTCTCATTTCAGAAGGTATTATTCATCGGAAATGAATTTTTGCTCTTAATCCATTGAAATGAAGTAAAACATGGCTTGGCATATAATAGACACTCAGTAAATGCTTGTTGAGCTGAGTGAATGCAAAAGTGTAGAGATAAAATGATTCAGAATTCAAAGAGTGTACTTTGGAATTTGGAAAAATTTGGAGATATCTAAAATAACATATGGAATTAGTTTTTCATGCTTATTTTCAATTTTAGCCTATTTGGTGCTTCAGTGCTAAAAGAGGAAAGGGCTAGTTTTCCTCTCTGTTGAATCAGATGATTTTAATTTTATTCATTTTTTAATGTTTTCAGTAGAACCCAAGTATACTTACTTTAGTGGTTTTTATTCAACTCTGTTATTGTGTATAGGAATGAAATAGATTATAATTAATATTTAAGAGATTAATAGCTTGACATATACATGGGTTATAATTTCCCGTACGCTAAAACAATTCATGTTTAAATTTTTAAAACTTGAATCATTACTGTAAGATGTAGTACAAAATTTGATACCATTAAGCTAGAAGTAGTTCAAATAGTTAAAGCTTTAAGAGCTTTAGTCATGAGCCTTTAACATGTTAAATAAAATTGTGTGCATGCTCAATCATGTCCAACTCTGCAACCCCATGGACTGTAGTCTGCTAGGCTCCTCTGTCCACGAGGTTTTCCAGGCAAGAATACTGGATTGGGCTCCTCCAGTATTTCCTATTCCAGGGGATCTTCCTAACCAGGGGATCGAACTTACATCTCCTGAGTCTCCTGCATGGCAGACAATTTCTTCACTAGTGCCACCTGGGAAGCTCTGAATAAAATTAGACTTGGCAAAAATTCTGTGTCATCCACGTTCTGTGATTGTTGGTTTAATGTGAAAGATAATGAATCCAGATGTACTTAGTATCAAATCAAAAACAACAGGTAACTCTGGCATTTGAATTTGTCATTGCTTCTCCCGGCCTCTTCTCACATTCCTGTATATTCCTTCCCCTCTAGGACTTGATGTAAGGCAAGCTTTCTAAAATAACCAGACCCAAGTATAACAGAGATCCACTATAACACAGCTCTCTGTTAAATGGATACAAACAAAAATAGGTCAAATTGTGTTCTCTAAAGCATGAAGTGATATCATAAGTGCTATATGGGAGAGTTAGCCTGGAGGAGATTCGCGGAAGTGGAGAGGTTCCATTTCATTCCTTTTTTCAGTAGATTTCCGTACTCTTTGTATGGTGGGAATAGATGCTTTGGAAGCTCCGGCTGCCACAGTCATGGGGCATGTGTGCCCATTATGCTGCCTTTCGGGATATTATTTAGAAGCATCTATTGAGGGAGATTAATGTATGGTTCTTTAGCTTTTTTTCACAGTGGTTGCTTCCTATGTTTTATCCTTACATTCTGTGACATTGTTTTCTCCTAAATTCTAAATCCACCATCAGTAGACACAGCTGGGGACAGAGGTTCATGGCCTTCCTGATGCGTGTACATCACTCAGGGAAAGCACCTGCACTCAGGTGAGAGGCCTGCTGTGCCTTGCTGTCCCATCCTCAGTATTTCCATTGCCCCTTCCTTAATTTTCTATCTTTCCCTCCTGTTTCTTAGGCAGCCTCATCATAGTTTGGCCAAGTTAATTGGAATATGGCGATATGCTTGTAAGACAGAGCCTCTCCAGCACAGTGAACAGCCTTTCCGTAGGATTATCTTGCCATTGCCATTGTGATCAGTGCCATCTTGCCATTGTGAAGACTGGTTCCATATGCAGTGAGCATTGTATTATTCGACCTTTTCTGCCAGTTCGTTTTCTTTTGGCCATGTGGCATGTAGGATCTTGGTTCCTCGACCAGGGATTGAACACATGACCCCTTGCAGTGGAAGCATGGAGTCTTAACCACTGGACTATGAGAGAAGTTTATTTATTTATCCATCTGGCAGATTTATCCATCTGTCAGTTTTATTTGTTGAAATAGAGTGGGGGGGGGGGGAAATTGCTTATTTTGTATTATTTTCCAAAATTACATGACCACTTTTACTTGTTTTCTGAAAATTTTTGTGCACATTCATAAAAGCATAAAAGCATGATATTTTGAGTTCAATTTAAAGATGGCATTGGAAGGGCATTCTATAGACCAGTGCTGCCCAATAGAAATAGAATGCAGACACAAATGCAGGTCACATGTGTAACTTTAAATTTTCTAATGGCCTAATTAAAAAAGTAAAAAGAAACATGAAATTAATTTTAATATTATATTTTATTTAATATATTCAGCAACTATCATTGTGATATGTAAATGTTGAAAATAGAAAACATAAATGAGATGCTTTACATTTTTTGTAATAAAATTTTATTATCTGATGTGTATTATGCATTTACAGTGCACCTCAAATCAGACTGGCCATCTTTAAAGTATTCAGAAGCCAGAATGATAGTGGCCACTGAAGTGAACAGCACAGCTATAGACTAAGATGAAAAGATAGACTGTAGCCTATAGTATAGAATAGAGACTAAGAATCTCAGGCCATAACTTGTTTTAAAACAGCTGCTTCTTCTGTGCTAATGATATAGATTGTGTTTTTTCCTTCTAGAAATTTTATTGTCTTAATTGATATCATTTCAAGTAGTTAGAAAGAATAAGAGCAAAAGGCAAGTTGCAAAGGCAGTGACATACACGTGTCAATTCACCTTACTTGCTCTTTTCCCTATTTGAAGCAGTTCTGGGAGAATACCTTTGAGCTTAATATTAGGGTTACTATTGCTGCCTCTGCATTTCATCTCAAGTGTCAAGGTGAATAGCTATATGTGGATCATCAAATATTTCAGAGGGTTTCTGTAAAGGTTGACCACCCACACCCATGCAGTTGTACAGAGGAGAGTTTACTCTGTAAGAGCAATTTTCTGGAATCAGATTCCCCTTTGAAAAAGAAGTTGGAAATATGATTTTTCCTGGATCTGTTTGCTTAGACCATATTGAATATTATCTTCACATTCCTTTATGTAAATTTTAAATATGAGAAAACTATTCTTAAACTAATAGAGCATGTCTTTAGATACAAATGCATTAACTTCTGAAAATAACAACAGACAACGACAAAATGAAGACATTCTTCTCTCACTTCTTTATTACTCACTTCCCTTCTTTTTCACACCCTGAAATCCTCCAGCTCCTCATCTAGAACTTGCACTGACACTGATTCTAGAAATGCACCTGATCAGACACTGGTTTATCCCTGGAAGCCTAAGTAACTTTTTTTAACTTTCATAGGAAAAAAAAAAAGAATGCATAGCTGGCATTGCTTGGAATTGGATTTCTAGTGCGCTTAAATTTCATGAATACAGACTAGATTTAATGCTTTAAATGTTTTTTTTAGCTTTTTATTTTATATTGGAGTATAGCCGATTCACAATGCTGTAATAGTTTCAGGTGGACAGTGAAGGGACTCAGCTATACATATACAAGTATCCATTCTCCCCCAAACTCCCCTCCCATGCAGCCTGGCACCTGACATTGAGCAGAGTTCCCTGTGCCATACAATAGGGCCTTGCTGGTTATCCACTTAAAATATAATAGGGTGTACATGTCAATCCCAAACTGCCTAACTATCTCTTCCCCCTTGGCAACCATAAGTCTGTTTTCTAAATCTGAGTCTGTTTCTGTTTTGTAATTAAGTTCACTTGTATCATTTCTTTTTATATTCTGCATAGAAAGGATGTTATATGATATTCTCCTTCTGTTACTGACTTCACGCAGCTTGACAATTTCTAGGTCCATCCATGTTGCTACAAATAGCATTATTTCATTCTTTTTAATGGCTGAGTAATATTCCATTGCATGTATGGACCACACCTTTATTCATCCATCTGTCCATGGACATTTAGGTTGCTTCCATGTCTTGGCTATTATAAACAGTGTTGCAGTGAACACTGGGGTGCATGTACCCTTTTAGAGCATGTTTTTCCAAGGAATGGGGTTGCTGGATCATATGGTATTTTATTTTTAGTTTTTTAAGGTGCGTTTATACTGTTCTCCATAGTGGTTGTACCACTTCACATTCTCACCATCACGGTAGGAGGGTACCTTTCTCTCCACACCCTCTCAAGCATTCATTGTGGATTTTTTTTTTTTTTGATGATAGCCTTAATGGCTTTAAAATTTAAAACAATTACCTTTAGTTTACTGACTGAACTGGATTCTTGAGCATTGATAGGTATCATTTACCTATTTCAATAGATTTAAGGTAAATAATTAAAAGAAAAAGCAGTTATTTTTGTAAGCACAGTTCAGTTTTTTTACAGTTCTAAGGGGCAGCCACTGTGTTCAGACAATGAGACTGATGTTGGAGATTAAAAAAAATGACCCAGTTAGACACAGTCTCAGGCTTCAATGATGAGTTCAGTTCAGTTCAGTCGCTCAGTCGTGTCCGACTCTGTGACCCCATGAATCACAGCACGCCAGGCCTCCCTGTCCATCACCATCTCCCGGAATTCACTCAGACTCACGTCCATCGAGTCCGTGATGCCATCCAGCCATCTCATCCTCGGTCGTCCCTTTCTCCTCCTGCCCCCAATCCCTCCCAGCATCAGAGTCTTTTCCAATGAGTCAACTCTTCGCATGAGGTGGCTAAAGTACTGGAGCTTCACCTTTGGCATCATTCCTTCCAAAGAATCCCAGGGTTGATCTCCTTCAGAATGGACTGGTTGGATCTCCTTCTAGTCCAAGGTACTCTCAAGAATTTTCTCCAACACCACAGTTCAAAAGCATCAATTCTTCGGTGCTCAGCCTTCTTCACAGTCCAACTCTCACATCCATACATGACCACAGGAAAAACCATAGCCTTGACTAGACAGACCTTAGTCGGCAAAGTAATGTTTCTGCTTTTGAAAATACTATCTAGGTTGGTCATCACTTTCCTTCCAAGGGGTCAGCGTCTTTTAATTCATGATGAGGGTCCAGTAGAAAATGTAGTAGATGTAAGCCAGTAGCCACGATATGATTTGTGACTATTAAAGTAGGTGTACAGATAGTATTTGAGGGAATTTATGGGGTCCTGGGAGGGTATAGAGGTGATGCTTTATGGGGAGTAGCTAGAATAGCAAAGGAAAGAGTCAAGATAGACCAGTGGACTAAGACGCTAATGAACCGAGTGCCTGCGAGGCTCAGTGCAGTCACCATATGGGATATTGGTGATAAGAGAGTAAAAGAGCTAGAGAGACTGGACTTATGGTCAGAGATTAGGTCCAGGATAAGGCCATGCCAGTGGGTGCTAACCTAAAGCTAAGGTTATGGTGCCAGGGATGCTGGAGGGGGAGATTGGTGGGGCTCCTGTGCTCACTGGAGATGGAAATTCTGCTGAGAAGTTGGCAGGAGCTGCTGTGCAAGAGATACTTTATAATAAACCACTACTTTATCATCTCGAACTTAAGATCTCATCTCAGGTTCCAACCCTTAGAAAATTATCACAACATATATTCATTTGCTTATGCCAAAATCTTTGCAGTCATTCTTTTTTTTTTTTATTTTGATGTGGACCATTTTTAAAGTCTTTATTCAATTTGTTACAATATTGTTTCTGTTTTGTGTTTGGTTTTTTGGCCATGAGGCATGTGGGATCTTAGCTTCCCCGCCCCCCAGGGATTGAACCCACATCCCCTGCATTGGAAGGGGAAGCCTTAACCACTGGACCACCGTGCAGTCATTCTTGATACTTTGTTTTCTTCACCTCTGTGGTTTGTGCATCACGAGTTCTAATGATAATGTCACCAAAACACATTTAAATGCTTTCCTGTACATTCTGTGTCCATACTCCTCTTTTAGTCTGCCTGATCCAGCACAGTTAGCATCCTAACTAGATGTCTTCCTTCCCTCCTCACCTTTCGATTTCCTCTCTTCAGTGGTTTCCAGAATTTTTACTGTGAATTGTTATTAGTAAAAAACGTTTTGGGCATGTACCTCTACAGTATGCATATGTATTTATAAATTACATACTTGTACTACTGTATTCCTGTACCGATATTTAGATATTTATTTACACATATGTAAAGGGAGAAATTTTAAAAGAGGAAAATTAAGCAGTTTAAAATGTATTAATTGTGTTTACTGGTAATTCAAATTTTTGCTCTCACAAAAAATTAATAATGAGAATAGTATGATTTGAATGTCTTATTACTTTGTCAGATCTGGATTTAGCACTCTACATTATAGTAATCCCCAATTCTAGTCCATAGTGTAGTTTATTTTGATTCTTGATTTGATGGCATGTCAGAGAAAGGTAACTCATAGTGCAAATGAAAGAAGTACATTTAAAATTCTGCCTTTTAAACATTGAACTCATTTTAAAACATTATTCACTAGTTGTGAAGATTATTTTGTTAGGAAATATCCATCTTCTCTGATGCCAAACCATTGTTTTTAAGGTTAGCCCATTTTCAATATCCATGGAAGCCTTTTGTTTGAGAGTCTTTCCTACAGGTGGTAAAATCCTTCTTCCAAGTTTGCTAAGTATTAAGATATGTGATTTGATAAGTAACACCCCATTTGAGGGGACAAATATAACAATGACCATATGTGAAAACACTCATTAAGATTTTTTTTTCTTCCATCATTGTACACACAATTTTTTTCTTTGAATAGCAGTTACCATCTTATATATCTTATATCCTTTGAAGGGGCAGGCTAAATAGTTTCTTTGTTTCAAAATATCTGCCAAGTAGCATCCCATGGAACACCTTTCTCATCACAAATTAGGTCATCAAATTTTAAGGAAGAAAAATGCATAGATTATACCATGTGTCATTTGCCACCAGTATGTTGGTGACAGAGATTTTCATGGCCACGCCCCATCTCATTACTTACTTTTACAAAAACTCTATGATTCAAGAATTTTGGTTTTATCAAAGTAATCATATTGCTGATATCCAATAGGCCATAAATTCGAATGCACTAGAATACGCTAACAGCAAGGGAACAAGCGAGCCCCTGTCCCCTAGCCCATCAGGGAGATCAGGTTCTTCCCCTGGCATTCCTCCATGGAACAGGGACCAAGTGAAGGCCCTAGGGGCATCCCATACAGAAAATATTAGTAGCCACTTAATAAAAATAAATGAAACTAGAACTGTGTTTCTTTTTTCTGCATTCCCAAGAATTTTTTGTCAACATGTGGTGCATGCAGAGAAATTAAAGCCCAGATCTGACAGTGTTATTCTCTGTTGCATATTGTTGAGTTGCCTCAAGCTCGAAATCTGTTGATGACCATGATTTTTGCATTCATGTGATTTGGGCCCTACCTCCCTTTCAGGTCTCATCTTGTAGATTCACTACAATCATGCCACATAGGTCTTCTTTCAGTAGTTCTCTGATTGCACCAGACTGTCTTTTTACTCATGTCCCTTCCCTTCTTACACATTGTACCCTGGCCTTGAATGTTCTTCTCCACACATTGCCCCCTTGCTGACTACAGAGCTGCTTCAGATCTCAGATCAAATGTCACATCTCTGCAGACATCTCATCTGACCTCTTTAATATGAATTATTCCTCCCCTTTATATGCACTCTTCACATTTCTTATCTTGGCTTAACTACATTTAATCATGATTTGTGATTAGGTGTGAGTATTTATTTATGAGGTTATCTTTCTCACCCAAGAAGTACCATGAAGTCAGTAGCTTTTCTTCCAACCCCTTTCCAGTGGGTCTTTGTGTCATGGCACACTTCATTTGAAATTGATAGCATTCTCCATAATCCTGTCTACCATCCTCTCCTCTGTTATCTACCCACCTCCTTATGACATCTAAAATTCATTTGGCTTCTGGGACATTTATTCAGCAAAAATTTAAAAGTGTTTACAATATGCCTGTACTGTGTTAGGCAGTTGACATAAAACAGTACACACCATGAAACTTAGAAAACATAGTGCTTTGAATGATGTTCCACTTTTAGTAAGGAAGATTCTACTTATAAACATCAGTGTTGAATTTACTTAATAGAGCAGGAGTTTATGACCTTTTTAGTGGGTCACATCCTCTTTGAGTTTGTTAAGAGCTCTGATCCCCTTTCACAGTGAAAAATGTTCAAATCCTAAGTGCATATACAGTTTTAAGAGGTTCGACTAACTCATAAAGCTCATGGTTGGGTGACATTTCCTGAATCAATCATGTTCTTGGAATGTAAAAAATATTTACATTCTCCTGCTAACTATGGGATAGAGAAGGACAAAAAGGTGAAAAGGAGGATAAAGAAGTGAATCACAACTTCTGTCTCTGGAGGAGGGGAAGGGAATGGATGGTAGGAGAAAACCTATTCTCATTGCTGCCTGATACCATAGTTATGAAATACTGGTCCACAACAACAGTCTGTGTGAATTCTCTGAAAGTATTTTGAGAAGTGGGGTCTGCCCACACATATTTTTAAGTTAAAACCTAAAATATTTTATTTTAGGTTAAATAATTTTCATTGTAGGTTAATTTCAAGGGATTTAATTATCAGTGAACTTAAACACTGACATTTAACTATGACTATTACGTGGGGGTTTCCCGATGGCTCAGTGGGTAAAGAATCCACCTGCCATGCGGAGACACAAGAGACCAATGTGTCAGTTATGTTTGTTGCTATTTCGTTGCTAAATCATGCCCGACTCTTCTGCGACCCCAAGGACTGTAGTCCACTAGCCGCTAGGCTCCCCTGTCCATGGATTCTCCAGATAAGGATACTGGGAGTGGGTTGCCATTTCCTTCTCCAGGGGATCGTCCCAACCCAGGGATCGAACCTGCGTCTCATGAGTTGTAGTCTCCTGCACTGCCAGTGGATTCTTTACTGACTGAGCCACCAGGAAAGCCTTATATACTTCTATTAAAAAAATAATAATTACAGAGAAAATCATGAATTCAAACTGATATTCCCAGTTCCAATCTAACACAGGAGTTCCTTCTAATCTGCCTTTTTTGTATTTGTAATTACTTCCTCTTACAGTAAAATACCTAATCCTTGTTATTCCCAATATTTTTTTTCTTCCTGTATATAGCCAGGCTTGAATTGCCTCTGCTGCACCCACTCCCAGCCCCAGGGACGCCCTCTCCCCGCTGCTTGGTCTCCAGCTGTATACCCTGGACTTACTTGTGGGGTTGTCCTCCTTACCCCGCTCAGGCTCTGAACCCCACACTGGGTGCCACTCCTTGTGTGGGTGCTCCCTTCATGCTGATCTAGCTCTGACATTTCACTCTGGTACCAAGGCCCCCTCCCCAAACCCGTCACACTGATGTCTCCGCAGTTCTGTTCATCTAACTGCTTTGGGGCTCATTTGTTTAGAAAGGAAACTGCAAGAAGAAGGGAAGCAAAGCTATTTTTTAATACACAGGTCTCGTATTCCTTATGGCTTCCCTGCTGGCTCAGTGATAAAGAATCTGCCTGCCAGTGTAGGAGACTTGGGTTTGATCCCTGGGTTGGGAAGATCCCCTGGAGAAGGAAATGGCAACCCACAACGTATTCTTGCCTGGGAAATCCCATGGGCAGAGAGCCTGGCAGGTTATAGTCCATGGGGTCGCAAAAGAGTCAGACATGACTTAGGGAGTACACAGCAACTTGCATTCCTATAGGAACATAAAATACCCTTTTGTTATAGGTAAACTACTGTTAACTCCAGATATCCTAAATGAATTTTGAAGTGTAATTACGTGTTTTGGTTTTATTAATTATATAATGAAGATATTTTGTGGAGAGTGCCTGTAAGATTTTCAGCCCATCCTTTCATTTGAATGGGTGTTTTTTTTTTTTTTTTTTTTTTTTTTTTTTTTGCACAACTATACACGTTTAGTTTAAGGAATTAAATAACAAACAGATGATGACCACCTCCCGGCACCACCCCCCAAAATCACCCCCCTCCATCATAGAGTGTCCACACTTACTAACAGACACATATCTAGTTACTGTAACTCAATCATATAAAAGTGTGGAGAATTGTATTAAAACGTATATAAATTGCTTTGCTTCATGAATTTTAATTCCCATATTTTTATAACATAATAAAATGTTATTTAAGTTGGATGAGCTCTGTAATATAGGTTGTTAAAGTAACCCCAGACCAGGGGGGAAGCTTTCAGAGGTGTTCAGTGGAGAAGGAAATGGCAGCGACCCCATGGACTGCACCCACCAGGCTCCTCCATCCATGGGATTTTCCAGGCAAGAGTACTGGAGTCGGGTGCCATGGCCTTCTCCGAGTATGTCACTACAGTAACAATAATTAAGAAGCTGAGTTTACTGTACAACGAGCGAGTATCTGATTTTACAACCCCACCTTATTATTAATGCAGTTAATAATATACATTATCCTTTTGCAATTTTCTATGAACGATAAAATCATGGTATCAGTATTATTATCCTTCTTGACTTTTTAAATTAAAACTATTGTACTTAATCTTTACACAGTTGTGTTAATATGTGTGGTATTAAGAAGTGGAGAAATTGCTAACTAAAAAAGATAGCTTTGATTAAGGAGACCTTATGAATATTACATATACTTTCCTGAAAACGAGAGAAAAACATCATGTATTGTTCTGTCAAGATAATGTGACACTTTGTAATCCTTTCAGTTGTTGGGTGTGTGCTTTTTTTTTTTAACCTGGTTGATAAAGAGAATACTTTGAATTGTTCTTTTAATAGTACAGTTCAACAATACAATGAAATGGGAATACTTCAGAAAATGAATTAATGATAATTGTCAGAAATTATAGTCTAGGCAACCTTTGAAATCGGAATACAAAGTAGGCTTCAAATTATTTTTACATATTTAACCAGAGGGATGATTTCAACTCAGCTACTTGCTTGTAATATTTAACTTTCCTCAAGTCATTAAGGTAGATATGTTTCTGATTACTGAGAGGAGTAAATTAAAATCCCACTCTCCAAAGGGTCAGGAAAAAACATTGGTCAAAGACAAGAAAAACCTCTTAGTGTTATGTCTGGCGAAGGATGTTACTTAATGGCTGTTAAATACTCAGTGTTCAGCTTTGCTTTATATCCTTAGGGAAAAGGATTTCTATTCATGCTACTCTGATCAGTTCTGCCTGTAAATGGAATTTTTTTTTTTTTAAAGAAAACTTGAGGCTAAAGTATTATCCAATATTTGAGTTGGCTGTGGGTAATTGTGAAAACTTTACAAAAACCTTCCAACATTTCAGAAAAAATTTCCTCATCCAGTTATGACTCCATAAGAGGGATTAGGTTGCCTATAATGAGTGATTATTATTCATAGTTAATTGAGTGCACATAGGAAGAAAAAGTAAAGCCAATTAGAACAGAAAATATGGGTAAGGCAGGGTAAGATCTCCAGGGAAAAATCTTTTGGAAAAGATTGTAGCTCTGAAAAAAAAAAAATGTTCTTGTACATGAAGTGATAATGGGGATGGAGTGATGCAAGGAAAATGATTGTTGGGAGGGACTTTAAGGAAGGAAAATCTGAATTATCACAGAGGACCAGCAGAGTTGCCGCTGCCAGCTTTCCAAATCATGCCACCAGTTTCTACTTGGAAGTAGCTGCCTGCAAATAATTGCTGAGATACTCATCTTTGGAAATGGGTACTTTAGAATATTAGCAAATTTTTATTATTACTCATCTATTAATGATCAAAACCCAAATCTCTATAAAGAGGATCGTAGAAATTCAAAGCTAGTAAATAGTTAGGCAAAGTGGGTAGTTATAATTCTGGTGAAAAGCTGATGCAGAGAACACTTTCCGATATAAGGCTTTCAGATATAAGGGAAAGGTACAGAGGGCTAAAGATTTGTTCAAGATGGTGGAGTTTGGGGTGATTCTGAGGGTCATAGTGAACTAGAGAGTTAATGTAAATAAATGATTAAGGTTAGAATTATTCTAAATTTGAGGAATTTCACAGGTTTACCTCTTATCAAGAGTCAAAGTAGCATTAAGACTTCCTGTCAAAGAAACATGGCTCAGAAACAGATCAGAGGGGAAAAAAGGAAAGTGTAAAAAAGTACTGCTCCCCACGAGTCAGATATTTTTTGTTGTTTGGTTGCTAAATTGTGTCCGACTCTGCGACTCCAGGGACTGCAGTACGCCAGGCTTCCATGTCCTTCACCATCTCCTGGAGTTTGCTCAAAAGTCAGCTTTACTCTCTTGGTAAAAAACATTTTGCTGATGTTTTGTACAGTTGTTTGGAGGAAATTAACCTTAGAGATGCAGTTGATAAAGATCAAGCATTTAAAAGACATACTATTTAAAATACTCTTTTCAAACTGAGAACACTGAAAATTCTCTTAAGTTCATGTTGTACTTTTTATTACTAAGAAATGACTACTCCAGTGAAGATTGACCAGGGGTAGGGACAAGCATACTTTCAGGAGTGAAACTGTTAACAAATATGAAAAACACAACAGGGAATTATCCTTCATCACACTCAGGTGTATAATTATATATATATATATATATATATATATATATATATATATATATAAAACTATAGTAAACAATTTAAAGTTATGATTTAGAAATATTAAACATTCTCAATCATTCCCAACTCAGGGATCAAACCCAGGTCTCCCGCATTGCAGGTGGAGTCTTTACCAGCTGAGCCACAAGGGTGGGTAGCCTATCCCTTTTCAAGGGAATTTGCCGACCCAGGAATCCAACTGGAGTCTCCTGCATTGAAGGCGGATTCTTTATTCTTTGAGCCATCAGAGAAGCCCTAGATGCTTCGTAAGGATTGCTAGTTAGTGATGAAGATGTTAGTGATTCTTCTAAAGTTAAAAGGTTGAACCTTCTTTATCTTTCAAAAGGTTACATCCCTTGAGGATAGGGAAGCCCAGGATCCAGGATAATCTATTAAGGTATTATCATGCAGAGTGATAAAAACAATAGGAAAGATTAAGGAGCCAGTAAGGAGAAGGGCTCAAAATTCTCTAAGCCAGGCTTCAGCAATACCTGAACTGTGAACCTCCAGATGTTGAAGCTGGTTTTAGGAAAGGCAGAGGAACCAGAGATCAAATTGCCAACATCCACTGGATCATAGAAAAGCAAGAGAGTTCCAGAAAAATATCTACTTCTGCTTTATTGACTATGCCAAAGCCTTTGACTGTGTGGATCACAATAAACTGTGGAAAATTGAAGAGATGGGAATACCAGACTACCTGACCTGCCTCTTGAGAAATCTGTATGCAGGTCAGGAAGCAACAGTTAGAACTGGACATGGAACAACAGACTGGTTCCAAATAGGAAAAGGAGTACGTCAAGGCTGTATATTGTCACCTTGCTTATTTAACTTCTATGCAGAGTACATCATGAGAAACGCTGGGCTGGAAGAAGCACAAGCTGGAATCAAGATTGCCAGGAGAAATATCAATAACCTCAGCTATGCAGATGACACCACCCTTATGGCAGAAAGTGAAGAGGAACTCAAAAGCCTCTTGATGAAAGTGAAAGAGGAGAGTGAAAAAGTTGGCTGAAAGCTCAACATTCAGAAAATGAAGATCATGGCATCTGGTCCCATCACTTCATGGCAGATAGATGGGGAAACAGTGTAAACAGTGTCAAACTTTATTTTGGGGGACTCCAAAATCACTGCAGATGATGACTGCAGCCATGAAATTGAAAGACACTTACTCCTTAGAAGGAGAGTTATGACCAACCTAGATAGCATATTGAAAAGCAGAGACATTACTTTGCCAACAAAGGCCCATCTAGTCAAGGCTATGGTTTTTCCAGTGGTCATGTATGGATGTGAGAGTTGGACTGTGAAGAAAGCTGAGCATCGAAGAGTTGATGCTTTTGAACTGTGGTGTTGGAGAAGACTCTTGAGAGTCCCTTGGACTGCAAGGAGATCCAACCAGTCCATCCTAAAGGAGATCAGTCCTGGGTGTTCGTTGGAAGGACTTATGCTGAAGCTGAAACTCCAATACTTTGGCCACCTCATGTGAAGAGTTGACTCATTGGAAAAGACCCTGATGCTGGGAGGGATTGGGGGCAGGAGGAGAAGGGAACGACAAAGGATGAGATGGCTGGATGGCATCACCGACTCGATGCACGTGAGTTTGAGTGAACTCTGGGAGTTGATGATGGACAGGGAGGCCTGGCGTGCTGTGATTCATGGGGTTGCAAAGAATTGAACGCGACTGAGTGACTGAACTGAACTGTAGGAGAGGGCCTGGAGAAGGAAATGGCAACCCACTCCAGTATTTTTGCCTGGAGAATACCATGCTCAGAAGAGCCTGGTGAGCTACAATCCAAGGAGTTGCAAAGAATTGGACACAAGTGAGTGACTAACACACAAGGAGAAGGGAAGTTCTTCACAGGTGGCACTGGTGGTAAAGAATCTGCCTGCCGGCACTAGGAGATGAAAGAGACATGGATCCAATCCCTATGTTGGGAAGATCCCAAGGAGAAGGACATGACAACCCACTCCAGTATTGTTGACTAGAAAATTCCTTGGGCAGGGAAGCCTGGTGGGCTACAGTCCATGGGGTCACAAAGAGCTGGACCTGGCTGACCATGCACACACAAGGAGAAGGGAAAGGAAAGGAAGATTGATTTAAGGGAGGATCTGTACAAGAAGCATGATGTTCTTCACTGTGAAAGAAGACATTGGCAGCATCATAGGCTTCTTAGAATGCTGAGGAAGCTCTCCAAAGACTAAAAACTTTGAGGAAACATGCTTTGAACCTTTACTTCAAATAAACCTGGCCATGTCTCCCTCCTGAGGTAAACAAGATTATCCCAGTACAGTCACTAAAAAGCAGACTCTTTTTCAATGGAGTATATATTCAAACCATGATTGATTGTCATTCACTCGTCTCAGTTCAGTTCAGTCACTCAGTCATGCCCGACTCTTGGCATCCCCATGGACCACAGCATGCCAGGCCTCCCTGTCCTTCACCAACTCCTGGAGCTTGCTCAGACTCATGTCCTTTGAGTCGGTGATGCCATCCAACCATCTCGTCTTGTCTTCTGTCGCCCCCTTTTCCTTTTGCCTTCAATCCGTCCCAGCATCAGGATCTTTCCCATTGAGTCAGTTCTTTGCATCAGGTGGCCAAAGTATTAGAGCTTCAGCTTTAGTATCCGTCCTTCCAATGAGTATTCAGGACTAATTTCCTTTAGGATGGACTGGTTTGATCTCTTTGCAGTCCAAGCGACTCGCAAGACTCTTCTCCAACACCACAGTTCAAAAACATCAATTCTTTGGTGCTCAGCTTTCTTTATGGTCCAACTCTCACATCCATACATGACCACTGGAAAAACCATAGCTTTGACTAGATGGACCTTTGTTGGCAAAGTAATGTCTCTGCTTTTTAATATGCTGTCTAGGTTTGTCATAGCTCTTCTCCCAAGGAGCAAGCATCTTCTGATTTCATGACTGAAGTCACCATCTGCAGTGATTTTGGAGCCCAAGAAAATAAAGTCTCTCACTGTTTCCAGTGTTTCCCCATCTATTTGCCATGAAGTGATGGGACCAGATGCTATGATCTTAGCTTTTTGAATGTTGAGTTTTACGCCAGCTTTTCCACTCTTCTCTTTCACTTTCATCAAGAGACTCTTTAGTTCCTCGTTGCTTTCTGCCATAGGGTGGTGTCATCTGTTTATCTGAGGTTATTGATATTCATTTGTCTAACAAATGCTTATTGAACTTCCACATGTATACCCCTCCAGGTTCTGAGAATACTGAGTAGTACATGGCAGACAAAACCTCTCTATTATCATGAAAGAGCCTCCCTCGTGGCTCAGGCAGTAAAGAAGCTGCAACTCACTCCAGTATTCTTGCCTGAAGATTTCCATGGACATGATGAGAGTAATGTCAGGGAAGTACAGAAGTACAGGCTTATGTAGATACCGGTATCAAGTGATCTGATGTCTAAAGAATCAGAGAGTGGCCCCATAGAGATGTCTAATTTAGGATGAGTAGAAACTGTCCCAGAGAAAGACTGGAAATCACCATTCTGGATAGAGAAAATAGTAAGTAATGAATGAATGAAAGACAAGAAAGAGTGGCATGTTTGAGTAAATGAAAGAAATGTTCAGAGACTTCCCTGGTGGTCCAGTAGGTGAGACTTCACCTTCCAATGCAGGGAGTGTGGCTTCAATCCCTGAGCGGGGAGCTAAGATCCCAAATGCCTCACTGCTAACAGCAAAACAAACAAACAAACAAACAAATAAGCAGTATTATAACAAATTCAATAAAAATTAAAAAAACAAATGTTCAGAATGGCCCCAGGAGTAGACTTTTGAGAGGGTTGAGAGTGAGGATTGAGCTGGAACAGTAGGTAAGCCTTGAAACATATGAGCCACTTTAAGGAATTTGATAACCTCAGATATGCAAATGACACCACCCTTATGGCAGAAAGTGAAGAGGAGCTAAAAAGCCTCTTGATGAAAGTGAAAGAGGAGAGCGAAAAAGTTGGCTGAAAGCTCCACATTCAGAAAACGAAGATCATGGCATCTGGTCCCATCACTTCATGGGAAATAGATGGGGAAACAGTGGAAACAGTGTCCGACTTTATTTTTTTTGGCTCCCAAATCACTGCAGATGGTGACTGCAGCCATGAAATTAAAAGACGCTTACTCCTTGGAAGAAAAGTTATGACCAACCTAGATAGCATATTGAAAAGCAAAGACATTACTTTGCCAACTAAGGTCCGTCTAGTCAAGGCTATGGTTTTTCCTGTGCTCATGTATGGATGTGAGAGTTGGACTGTGAAGAAGGCTGAGCGCTGAAGAATTGATGCTTTTGAACTGTGGTGTTGGAGAAGACTCTTGAGAGTACCTTGGACTGTAGGGAGATCCAACTAGTCCATCCTGAAGGAGATCAACCCTGGGATTTCTTTGGAAGGAATGATGCTAAAGCTGAAACTCCAGTACTTTGGCCACCTCATGAGAAGAGTTGACTCATTGGAAAAAACTCTGATGCTGGGAGGGATTGAGGGCAGGAGGAGAAGGGGACGACTGAGGATAAGATGGCTGGATAGCATCATGGACTCGATGGACATGAGTCTGAGTGAACTCCGGGAGATGGTGATGAACAGGGAGGCCTGGCGTGCTGTGATTCATGGGGTCGCAAAGAGTCGGAAACGACTGAGCGACTGAACTGAACTGAACTGAAGGAATTTGAACTAAGTGAAATGAATGTCAATTGTATGGTTTACGCAGGGGAAATAGTTGATTGATTTGTGTTTATTAAGGGGCACTCTGGCTGCTGTGTGAAGAATACACATTTGGGAGATAGACTTAGGTCAGCAAAACTTGTTAGGAAGCTGCTGAAATAATATAGATGAGACAAAATGATGGATAAATAGTGTTAGCAGTGGGAACAGAGAGAAGTACGTGGAATAGTTAGAAAGAGGTAAACCAGCAAGACTTTGGGTTGATTTGGTGTTGATTGGGTGAGAGGAAGAATAAAGGATTATCACTGAAGTTCCATTTAGGAAACTTGCTGGTTAATGGTGCTATTCACTGTGATAAGAAATTAAGTAAGAACAGGTTTAAGAAGTTAAAGGATTTCATTTGGGAATGTGCTGTATTTGAGATGCCTGGGGTCCATCTAAACTGAAGCTGTTTCATAAGCAGTCAGTTTTACAGATACAGAATTCAGTAGGGAGACTTGATCTAGAAATACGTATTTGAGAGTTGTCAGCAAATAGATTTCAATGGGCATGATTGGAAGGATATGGTTATCCAGGGGAAATGAGAAGAATACAAGCCTAAGGTACAAAGGTAGAGGAGGGTGAAAGGAAATGATCCCTCTAGGTTGATAGAGAATTAACCTGAATGGTTTTAAAAAAAGAAAAGAAAAACATGAAAATGTACTGATTTGGAAATTAAGAGCAAAGACTGACTGGGAGGGATGGAGTCTTCACCAATGCCTTTTTTTGCTACAAAGGCCAGGAGAAAGAGGGACAGAGAATGGTGCAACTCCATTTAGTCACAAGGATGAGAGCATTTCCAGTAGCATTTAGAAGGCAAGCGACCATTTGTAGCACTCCATTTTCTTTCTTTTCTTGTACATCAGATTGCCAGGCTGTGAGAATTAAGTGAATGTTAAGAATACATGGAATACAGAGGAAGATCTCTTCTTTGAGTCACGTGCATGAGCTGCAGGCAATCCCCTAGGAGCTATTTCTGCTCATGTTGGAGTCTTCAGCTTTGTTGTTATTGTTTGTAGATTTGCTTAGTTTTAGGGAGATGACATACTTCAGTATTTGAATAAGTTCTTGAACAATTTTTCTAAAAACCTGATGAAACAAGCATGCTTTAATGCATAAGGATTCATTGTAATTATCCATAAGCATTAACATTTCAATGGAGGAAAAATTTACTTATATAAACGTACTGATCTCTGGACCTTATTTTTTAACGTCTTTGAAATCAAAAGAGCACCTTCAGAGTTGGAACGTATAATTTTATCATCATTTAAAAATATGAATCTGTTCTTTAGGATACGATGTGCTATTTTATGAATAATGAATTCATTGGTATAGACAGTTCTCTCAGGTCAGGAATGTTTTAGACAAATGGGAATAAGTAACTATGTTGGTGGCCTTAGTTTTGTTTTTGAGAGACTCTCCTTTCTTTTCTTTTTCTTTTTTTTTGCTTTGAGTTTGAATTGCTGTGTTCCTAGTCTAGTATCGCGAGGAATAGCAAAAGCAGAAAAATAAGGGCACAATAGAGAGGAAATAGATCTCATTATTGAATTGGTAAGTGCTCCTAGTACATTTTTTTATGAAGAAATTTTCATTCTTTTCAATATCTTTAGGAAATTATGGTGGTAGATCCTCACTGTAATAACCTGCTATAGGGTGGATTTCCACATAATGTGAATTTGCCTTGCACTCCTCCCAAAGATGTTTATCCTTTAGAATTAACAAGATTTTCCTGGTGAGGCAAAACAATATGCTGGAGTTAGACCTCCAAATTTGAATCCTGGCATATTCATTGTGTGTCTAAAGTTTTTTAACCTCTCTAGCCTCAACTTCTTCTGTGAAATAATAAAAATCTTCCCCAGAGTTGTAAATATTAAATAAGTTCATATTATTTAAAAGAACAATGCCCAGCACATAGTGGGCTCTTATCTGTGCATACAAAATTTACTCCTTCCCACCACATAGACCTATATTAATAATGAGAGTCCATTTTATTATGAGTTATACATGTTTATTGAGTGATACAATAAATTCACTATTATATTTTACAGTATTTGTTTAGTTGTAATAATGAGGATAAGGCCAACACAAACAATCTCTTGCCTTGACATTCATTTGAGTGATGAAATATCTCATTCAGTGTCTCTGACTGGGATGATTGGCCAATTGAATTTTTATGTATGTCTCCATTCTCAAGCACCTCATGCCTTAAAGATCTCCAAAACTCTGGGTTGGTCCTTCTGTAGCACAGAACTTGGACCATGCTGCCCTTGGGTGCTTAGAACCTGTGAATTGTATTCCAGGGGAAAATGTCTCATTGTTTTTCAATTCTATATAATTTATTCTGTATCTGGTACTTTTCTTTAAGCTGTTTAAGTGCCCTTAGCAAACCATATCATCATTACCCAGTGTTATCATCATAATCACTAACTGTGCAGTTCTTTATGTTGTAAGAACACAGACACCCACACACATACACACACATGCATACACACACCGTTTGTTTCTCCTGTGAAATAGATTATTATAACCTTATTTTATGGATAAGGAATCTGAAACTCCGAAAAGGTTAAATTGCTTGGCTGCAGGCACTCAGCTAAGTGACAGAGCTGGAACTGGAGGCTTCTTCTCCCCTCTTGCTAACCCCTCCTATCCCTGTTTGATGATATTTCCAGCTGCAGCCCTTATGACCTCCAGAGATGGCATTTCCACCCCTGGGAACTCCAGAAAAATTAGGGGGGAAAAAAACAACATTGTCCCTAGAAGCGGTATTCTACCAGCGTCTGCCAGAGATTGAGTGCAATTAAAGATGAGAAATTAAAGAGTTATGAACTCAGACAAGTCTGAGCTTTACTTGTATTTAGGCTTTTACTAATTTGCAGGAATCACTAATTTGTGGAAGCACCTTGCTCTGCAGAAAGCTGTGTGTCGTCAGTGCAACCTGAGTGATCATGGTGACTTCAAGAAACCTGCTTCTGGAGAAAAATCAGATGAAGTTAAGGAAAGCTTTCACTTTTCAGTCAATTTTTTATGACCAATTAAATTTCCAGTCACAATAGAGATGATTAAAATCTCGAAAAGAGTTTCTACGCAGGATCCATGATCTGGTGCTTTTTTTGCTGTGAAAAGACAGAGGTTACCTCAGTGTGCAAAAAGAGGAAATAGTGGGGTGACTGGGAACCTTGAGTCTGAAGACAGTAGGGATTAGATGGAAATTTCAGCATCCTCAAAGTCTGAAAATATATGTGTCTTTTGACACAGTTTTTCTACTTCTAGTAATACTTGATCACATTAACCAAGATATGGGTATAAGAATATTCACTGAAGTATTATTTTCTATAGCAAAAAAAGACAAATGAAAAACAAACCCTTATTCATCAACAGGGGCATGCCACATTCATCATCCCATGGAATGCTGCTGCTGCTGCTGCTAAGTCGCTTCAGTAGGAAGCTAGTATAAACTATGAGGTGGTGTGTGTGTGTGTGTGTTAGTAGCTTAGTTGTGTCCAACTCTTTGTGACCCCATGGACTGTAGCCAGAGTGGGTTGCCATGTCCTTCTCCATGAGGTAGTATAATGACTACTCATAGGAAAAAAAAAAAAAAAAGACTAAAATTGGTTATGTGAAAAAAATCCATTTGCAAAACAATATGTTTAATATAAGACCATTTTTGGAAAAATATTAATGGTCACCAAAAGGGAGGAGGAATAAGGTTAGAACAGAGAAGAAAGACCAGTGGTGGTATGCATGCTATCCTATGGCTCTAGTTACCATTCAGCTGCGCGATGACAGAGAACATGAATTTGGGGGCCATATACTCGTTCATGTAACAGGTATTTCTTAGAAGTCAGCCACATACCAGGTACTATCCTAGGTGCTGGGATATACATAGAACTTACATCCTAGTTGTAGGAGGTAGAAAGTTAGCAAATAAAAGTATTAATACCTGCATTTTAGATACACAAAATCTATTATTAACAATAAGAGGATTTTTATTGAAGTATAGTTGATTTACAATGTTGTTTTTATTTCAGGCGTACAGCAAAGTGATTCCATCATACATATATACATATCTATTCTTTTTCAGATTTTTTCCCTTATAAGTTATTACAAAATATCGAGTAATGTTCCCTGTGCTATACAATAGGTCCATGTTGGTTATCTGTTTTATATATAGTAATGTGTATCTGTTCATCCCAAACTCCAAATGTATCCCTCCCTCTAAATTGGGAGATTGAGGTGGACATACACACACCACTGTATATAACATAGATAACTAATAAGGGCCTACCATATAGCTCAGGGAACTCTACTCAATACTCTGTAATGACATACAGGAAAGGAATCTAAAAAGCAATGGATATATGTATAGGTATAACTGATTCACTTTGCTGTATGGCAGAAATTAACCCAACATTGTAAATCACAATTCACCAGTAAAAATTAATTTCAAAAAGAGAATAGACCTAATTTTAGGTCCATCAGTTTTGACAGTGCCTCCAGACTTGAGGCATGATTTAGGGGCCTACTCAGATGGATGTCCTCTAAAAAAGTGATTATTTCTAGTTAACCAGTCATTTATGGGAGGAAATTGAATACAGTAATTAATTCTTACACTTTTCACAAACATTTATTTAAACAAATATGTAGACTCTTAGCTCTTTTCTTTATAATATGAACCATACTATTAATATAAACTCATAATAGAAAATAGTATATTAGTATTTTTTCTTTTTATACTTAGAAAATTATGAATTCTCAAATAGAAAAGGTTAATTCCTTTTTAATAAAATCATTGGTAAGATGGGACTATAAGTCAGATGGAATGTTTAGTTTTTCATCAATAGCAATTGTTTTATTTTAAACAGTAAATTTCACACTGCTTGAGATTATCTATTTGTAATGTAAACTAGGAGAATTTAATGATATGTTGGACAATGAAAACTGTTTTGTTCAAGACCATATTAATCAGGTTCTCTCTGTAAGCATACGGCAATTTTAAGTCTTTAAAATTAAATCAAAACTGACAGAGAAACAACTGAATCTCTTAACTTTTTTACGTTAAAGATATTTATTTCAAAACTTTATGAATAGTGTTTACTTATTAATTCAGTGCAATTCATCAAATTTCTACTGAGTGCTTTTTCTGTTCCAGACACTAGATGTGTTATATACACCAATGAATATAGTATAGACCCTAGACTCAAAAATGCTTAGTCTAATGAAAAAGACAGCTGGGCAAACAGAAAAAGAATATAAACAGTTGGAGGGTTTATTTATAAGTGTGTTTGGAGTGATTCAGCATTTCTAACCACTGATCGATACTGCCTAACCAGAGAGTTTCCCCAAAGCAGAATTAAACTTTTAATAATTGTTTTTGGAGCTAAGTGCAGTCACGCACAGTCCCTTATGGGAAGAGTAAGAATCTTCAGGCTGAATTCCTATAAAATTAGCACTTCTTTTCCTGTAGGTTCCCTCTAAGATGCCTCAGTGATTAAGGAATGCTTGATCTTGCGAATTATGTGTGCCACGAACTCCTCGTTTTTCCATTTTTGCTTTTTCCCAAAACCAGATCCGGAAAACAAGCAATTATTCCTTGTTAGGACAATACAAGTAGAAAGTGGACTCTTTTTAAATAAAAAGTAGATCATGAAATGCATGCATGTATGTAATTATGGGTGGATGCAGAAGAATTGATCTGCTATGTGCTACCTTCCAAGGATATTTGAACAGTTCCATCTTGTGTAACACCCCCTCCCCACCCTGCAACCCACACACTTATCTATGACTTTCAGTGTAAATATTTAGAATCTCACTTAGTTCCATCAGGCTGCTATAACAAAATACCACACACTGGGGATCTTATAAACAACTTGTATTTCTCACAGTTCTGGGGATTCAAAATCATAGTGTCAGCATGATAAAGGACTCTCTTCCTGGTTTGGAGCCAGAACCTTCTTGCTATGTCCTCACATGGTGGAAGGGGTAAGGGATTTTTCTAGATTCTCTTTTGTCAGAATGCTGCTCTCATTCATGAGGGCATCACTCCATGACTTAAGCGCTTCCCAAACGGCCCACCTCCTGAGACAATCACCTGTGGAGTTAGGATTTCAATATATGAATTTTTAGGAATTCAAACTATAGCAGAAACTATCAGTTATGTTTCCCATATCAAAATTTAAAACAAAAAGCAACAGAAGTAAAACAAGACCAAACAAAGCTGTAGTTATTCACTCGCCAGGTCAGGAGGTGCCCACATCATTTAAAAAGTGAGTGAAGTGGGCCCCCAAAGCAGCAGTGCTACCGATGATGGATGGGGGACTTGTCCACCTTAGGAGATTATTCTAGGAAGTCTTCTTGATGACTGAGTTCTTGTTGATTAAGAAAAAGTTTAGCATGGGATTGGTCATTGTTCTGTTTTAGGTCACTAAAGTACAGAATCATTTTAAACAGGTCAGAGAGAACATTATTATGCACATGCTTGAAAGGGAAAGTGTTAATCCCTCGGTTGTGTCTAACTCTTCGCGACCCCATGGACTGTAGCCCACCAGGCTCCTCTGTCCATGGGATTCTCCAGGCTGGAATACTGGAGTGGGTTGCCATGCCCTCCTCCAGGGCATCTTCCCAACCCAGGGATCAAACCCCAGTCTCTTGCATTGCAGGCAGATTCTTTAGGGCCACATGGTTAGGACTTGGCAATGTTTTTTCTTTAACCTTCAAACAAAGGCTACATTGCAGTTGAACTACATTAGTCCAACCATCTTGTTAGGAATATGCTGTAAAGATGCCTGTTCTGTTATAGCCACGCGTTCCAGGAAACAAACTCACTCAGAAGGACAATGCAGACAGTGGAGTGCAGTTTATTACACCGGCGGGCCCAAGGCAGAGTCTCCTCTTAGCCAAGGACCCCGACCAGCATTTGTGAGAATCTTTTATACCCCATGTGCACATGTCTGAACCCACCACCCCAAATTCTTTGAGACTTACATAAACCAAGGAAAATACAATCCCAGTAACCCCATCATTCACGTGCTATGTGCTCATGTGCTCAAACAGTCAAACAATTGGCCAATAATCAATAAGCCCGAGGTTACACTCCGATAGATACAGAAAAATTTATGGCCTGTCTGGAGGAAAGGGTGATCAGTGTATGTTTTCTCTTAGGCAATGAGTAACCTAGATACAATCTTCAAGGTTCCCCTGTCTGGAGGGGGTCTTATCCTTCTGTTGTTGTTTTTATAGGCACTAAACACAGAGTTCAGAGTCCATTGGAAAGGTGGCCGGGCATGGTCAACATGAACAGGCCTAAGATGGAGTCCAGGCCCTATGAATTCCTTCTTCAGTTCTACAGCTGATGAAATGGGAGCTCAGACAGGTTACATTAATTAATTCCATAGACATTCACTGAGGAACTATTTCTTGGAAATTCTCCAAATGGGCCTCACAATAAATTTGTCAGTACTTTTCTATTTGCTTTCCCTGGAAGCAGAGACAAAACATTTTGTTGCTTATTTAGTAAACAGAGGATTCCTAAATGACAAGTATGGGGTTGAATTCAGAGTTCTTGCACACACCATTTCTGGTTTCTAAAATCTGTGTTTACATCCAGAGCAAATAGCATCACTGCTATGAGAACCAAGTCACCTGGGTTCACGTTTCTGTCTTGCTGCTTCTCCTATGTCTTCCTGACTTCTTCACATTCAAATACTTCTTAAAATTACAAATTAAAAAAAACTCACAGAATTTTAAAAAGTTAGAGATTGCCTTTTTATAGCATCAGTGACAGGACTCATCTCCAGAAACAAGGACATCTAGTACCTCTCATATAATTTGGTTAATAGAGTTTAAGTTCATAGATTCATTTTTAGAGTTGTATCTGTATAGAATAGAATCTTGCTCTTCACAAATTGCACAGTGACCTCAATTCTCAGATGGCTCCTATTACAAAAAGCTACAACCTCCTTTTCAAAGCTTCCAAATACAATGATCAGAGGATAAAGCACACAGAATGTTGACTGTCCTGTTGGTATGTCTGTCTTTTCTCTGCATGCGTGTTCCAGGTGGGAGAGTTCAGAGCCCATGCTGCTGAGTGGACGGCCAACGTCACGGCTGAATTCAAGGAAACCAGGAGGCGGCTGAGCGTGGAGATTTATGACAAGTTCCAGCGCGCCACCTCCATTAAGCGGAAGCTCTCTGCAGAACTGGCTGGAAACCACAATCAGGAGCTGACTCCCTGTAGGAGGACCCTGTCCGTGAACCACCTGGCCAGCGAGAGGGATGTCCTGCCTTCCTTACTGAAAACAGAAAGTATCTATTTGAACGGACTGACACCACACTGTGCGGGCGAGGAAATCGCTGTTATTGAGAACATTAAGTAGCCCTCTCTTTGAAGAGCCTCAGGCATAGCAATTAGGTGAGGACTTCTATATGCTCTTTATGACTGTTGCTGGTAGCATTTTTAAAATTGTGCATGAGCTCCAAAGGGGGAAAAAAATAGATACACCCATCATGGTCATCTGCCATCAAGAGAATTTGGAATTCTGAGCCAGCACTATTTTTTTTTTTTTTTGATGATGCTTGTTGAACAGTCCACTTTCTTTGACAAGTGGAGTAAAACAAGCGATGTCTGATGCCTTTTTGTGCCCAGACTGTTTTGCTCCCTTTTCCTAACGTGCCATAAGGCCTCAGAATGAATTATAATTGTTTCTGGTAATAATGTAGCTTTGAGGGATCAGTCCTTACTTTTCAGGGTCTACCTAACTGAGCCTAGATATGGACCATTTATGGATGACAACATTTCTTTTTGTAAATGGCAAGAAATTCTTATGCAGCCTTTTACCTAAGAAATTTTCTGTCAGTGCCTTATCTTATGAAGAAACAGAACCTCTCTAGCTAAGTGTGGTTTCTCCTTCCCTGCCCCACCCCTAGGCTCAACTCCACAGTCCTTTTCCCCGCAACTCCCGTTTGAATACCATACCTTGCTGGAAACAAGTGTGTAAAATGACCCAAGTGATGATACCCGAAGAAGGAACAGAGGCCAAATTAAATGGACACTGAAGCAACACTCAGAAACCCTAGCATTATAGGCACTGCAGAGAAATGAGGTGCAAAGATGGCCCCTCTGAGTATTTATTTGACTCGGGTACCAATGGTACATGTATACAGTGTAATTACCAGGCCAGTAAAATTGACTGCTCCCAAACAGTCCCTTCTTTTCCTGGCAGTATTTAAAACTTATCATTTATTACTAACTATGTATGTATGTATATATATATATATATATATATATATATATACACACACACATTTTTTAAAGGTGGAAGAAGAAAATCTATCTATATATATATATCCATAAGTGATCTGACAAAAGAAAACTGTTAAAATGGATATTATTGAAGATGAATTTAGACAATTGGTGTGAATTGCCACTCAGATGACATGAAGAGAGCCAAACAATGTGTTATAAGCATTTGCTAATAAACATTATACTGCCAGCATCTATCTGTTTTCTGATGTCTGAAAGGCTTATATGGTTTTCTTTCCCTGGGTAACTTGTGCCCAGTGAGGGGAGGGGATGTGTAGGCAGAGCTGGGCATGGCCCTCGCCTTCTGTGGGTGTACCTCTGGAGTTGTGGCTGAGTGTGAGAGCAGAAGCTGAAACTGGATCACTGTGATTTTGCACATGGAAAAATGCAGATTGCAGGCATAATTCATCTCTGACATTAGAGAAAAAGCTGTTATAGCACAATTTAAATCTTGAGAGCATTTTTTTTTTTAAGATAGAAAAGGCTGTTAATCCTCTTTAGTTTAATTTTATATCCTGCAACTCTTTGGAGGTTTTCAGGATTCAGAAGAAATTCAGTAAAGGCACCTAGTGGATCACTCCTCTTTCTTTTATTTTCATACATAGATCTGCTGTACATTGTAAATAAAATTTTTAAAACACAGAAAGAAAATGATTTCCCTAAATATAATTGCAAAACATGACTTTTATTCTTGGGGGTGGGAGTATTTGAATAAGTGGCATTCATATTAGGGTCTTAAAAAATAAATCCAGGATCTTAAAAAAAAAGGAACATTTAACAGATGCTTATTTTTCAAAATTTAAGCTAGAAATGTAAATATTCAGCTAACTTGTTGACGGTACTTTTATAAACTTAAGAATTCTAACCAAAATTTTGGAAAATCAGGCTCTTTTAGAAGGAAAGCTACACCCATTTCCTCGATAACTATTCTGAAAGTTCATATGGTGGATTGCACCATGTATAAACTGTGAATTGTGTTGACAAATAAAGTTTGTAATTAAAGTCAGCATCTTCTGAGTCTCCTGCTTGCTACTGAGGGTTTGGATCTGATCCTGGCTGTGCAGAACTCCAGGATGTCACAGTCCATGCTGAGTTTTTGTGGCTCCTTTGTTCGCAGTATTCAAGAAATATTTTTGATGCAGTATTTCCACCCTTGTTAAACACATGCAAATGTTCTTCTTAGTGGCTGTTAATCAAAAGTAAGAACCCTGAAATTTCACTTTTGAAATATGATATTTTAAAGAGCATATAAATTCAAGATTGTTTCTATTAAATTGTTATGTCAATGTCTTATTTTGTCATTGTTAGATCTTGTCTTGACCTGCCTGAAGTAATTGGAATGCTGAACATGGGCACCTGAATGTTTTGTAAGGAGAAAAAAAAAAAAATGTCAAACATCCTGGCAGTATTAAAGCTTAAAGAAGGTAGTTGCCAACTAATCTTCTAGACCTCATACCCCAAATATTTGGGCTATATACCTTGTCAATAGCTTACATAAATTTAATTTTTCATTCCCAAGCACCTTGCTATTCAGTAAATATCCTAAAACTGGTCCCCAACATTATCCTTCGAATTGGGGGAAATCTAAGGAAGTGTGTACATATCGTAGCAATTTTGTTTTTCAAGCTTCATTTTGTTTACCTCTTGTGGAGAGAACGTTGATTAACATTTTGACATAACCTATGAGTTTATTTTTAAAACAGACTAGTTTAAGAATAAGTGGTTTTGCCCTGAAGGATATTTGAAAACAAAAAGTACCAAGCCCAGCAAGAGTTAGGACTCTCTTATCTGGAATCAGACATGGATTCTAGACAAGGCTTTTTACCTGCCGTACAACTAGTAACTGTTAAATGATTATTTTGGAGTTCTTTTAATTTATTACATAAATCTATGTACTCTACTACCATAGTTCATGTCACACAGCCTTTTTTCCCAATAATATTTCATTCTTTCAATATAGGAAAAAGTGAAACTCCTAAAGCCAAGAGGGAATTGAATAATATGTCATGACCTTCAAAAGAACAACAGGCCATAAGGCTTGGTTTCTTTCTCAAATTCTAAGGAACATATGACATACATGAAGAACTAAATCCCACCTCACTATGTATAAAAAAACCTGTAGACTGCTTTGATTCTGAAGGCTAGGAGTTCAAAGAGATCAAGAAAACTTTACATGGAACACCAGAAAAAAAAAATGTAGACATTCTGAATATTTGAGATAGTTATTTACGCCTAAGAACTGGAGGCCTAGATCAACTTTTGTTTTCCTTTAAAAATTGTTTGCTGTTCTAGTAAAAATCATAAGTTATTTGTGGTTTGCGTTCCTTATCAAAGTGTGAGTATAAATTTGCTTTTGTATAAAGTAAAAGATGTCTCTATTTGAATACTCATAACTGCATTAAAATTAATATATGACTTTTGCTTCAGCATGACTTTACTTAAAAGGGTCTTTTCCAGAGAAACTTACCGGTCTTGCAATATGCTCATGTGTTGGTTCCAAGATGGCATGGAGTAACCTGGTTACTTTGGGTAGGAACTTTTGAGAGTAACTTATTGTGGCTATCTTAATAAGGGGAAAGCTTCATAACTCCACAAGCCACCTTCATCCCACCCTACCTCAAAGGTTTATACAGCTTTTGTCACACATGATACTTCCCCACCCAGATCTCAGCTACCCCTTCTTAAAACACAGGGATTAGTTCCAATGACCAGGACTTTTGACTCCGCTCTTTTGTTTGACTCAATACCATTTGTTCACTAGGCCCCACTTCTTATTATATATCAAAGATTCATAAAACCATTTATTTTCCTAAGATTAGCCTTATAAAATACATTCACTGTTTTATGCTTGTCTCAGTTTACAAGTATTTTTTTTTCCTCTTATCTGTCATTCTTTTCCAAATTATTGATACTTCGCTGCATTGACAGAAAGCTCACTGCCTGGTCTTTATTCTTTTTCTTTGCCCTCTCGGACTTGGATTCTCTCTGAGTTCTGTATTCATCTAGCTAACTCCAGTTGGATTTCTCCACTTCTCAAAAGCACTTCAACATAGCTAAAGACTCTCATCATCTTTCCCCAGACCTGGACCTCTTTAGTGTCTATTTCTGCAAATGGCATCCCCATCCATCCAGTTGGGCAAGTCATCTTTGATGTTGTCTTCTCTCCTTCAACTCCATACCCACCTATCATCAAGCCGTATTGACCTGTGCCCTGAATGTGTCTTGAATTTATACACAGTCATCACTTTAATCCAAGCCACTCCCATAGCTGCCCCTTCTACTAACTGCTTTTGTTTCATGCTCCAGTCATTGATGGAAGAGTGGTCTTTTTCATATGCAGATCTGATTGTGGTCACTCTGCAATTTAAAGCCACTAACTGTCTTTCATTTCTTTAGCAGTAAGATCAGAATCTCTCAAATAGGACTTCTTTTGGTCTCCCTTTTGCCATCCTCTCTGGGTTCATTCTTGGGCTTTCCTTGAGGCTCAGCTGGTAAAGAATCTGCCTGAAATGCGGGAGACCTGGGTTGGGAAGATCCCCAGGAGAAGGGAAAGGCTACCCACTCCAGTATTCTGACCTGGAGAATTCCATGGCCATATATTTCATGGGATGGCAATGAGTTGGACATGACTGAGAGACTTTCACTTTCACTTTCTGGGCTCATATTGAATCTCTCTCTCTCTCTCTCTCTCTCTCTGCATTTCAGTCCCAGTGCTTTCTCTTTTTTTTCATGAAGCTGTTCCTTGAATGCTTGCTCTCTTTTTCATCCTCAGCCTTTTTCATCTAACAAACTCATTCTTCATAACCCAGCTTAAGTATTCCTTTCCCTGATAGGCCTTCCCTGACACCAATTCAGGCACCTTTATAATATACTCTATAGAACCCTGTTTATATCCCTGTTTATGTTTAGCTATCCATCAGGATTCCTCTTTGATTATTATCTATCTTTCCCACTAGAATCTAATTCATTTTTTTCACTTACTAAAGGTACTTTCATTTCCAAATATTAGCAAAGTACATATAGTGAGTGTTCAAAAAACATGCGATGAACAAATGAAAATAAAAACAGGGATTTAACTATTGTAACCATCTGAAGTATCCTCATGTATAAGTATCCCACGTTTTCTCAGCTCTGGAAACATTTATCTGTGCTCTTCTACAAGTTTAGTTGTAAATGAGATACAAATATTTCTCCTATTAACTGACAAGCTGGTAATAGTTAACTCATTGTATATAAAAAACTCAAAACCAATTCTTCAACTAAAGAGGCTTGCAGTTTGTCATTATACTCTTACTCCTTCTAAACAAGGGTTTCATTATTTTCATTTTCAAATTTTGGCTTATAATAGATACTATCAAAGCTTTTCAATTATAATCCTGAAAATTTGTTTAGAAATTAATTGTAAAGCATATTTGCTAATACTTGTAAATGGGTGCCTTTTATTAGTAGAAAGCTAAATGCACATTTATTATCCTTGCCAAATAAAATTCAGCTTTTTCATGCTTAAACAAATTTATAAGCAGTCTGGGAAGAAATCCATTATTGGGTACATTTTGAACTGTATCCAATTGAGAATATTAGTCACTTACATGGTATAATTTTGAAATCAACTCATAGAATAAACATTAGTTTCCATCCCATTGACACCTGAATTTTGTAGGTGGTATCCATCTCTGCTACTGCTGCTGCTGCTAAGTCGCTTCAGTCGTGTCCGACTCTGTGCGACCCCATAGACGGCAGCCCACCAGGCTCCCCTGTCCCTGGATTCTCCAGGAGTGGATTGCCATTTCCTTCTCCAATGCATGAAAGTGAAAATTGAAAGGGAAGTCGCTCAGTCGTGTCCGACTCTTAGCGACCGCATGGACTGCAGCCCACCAGGCTCCCCCGTCCATGGGATTTTCCAGGCAAGAGTAAAGAGTAGAATGCAGACGATGTTTACCATACTACTTACTCTGTTAAAAAACATTTTAGACTTTTAAGTATTATTGACATTAGACTGTATGTTTCTGGAATTTTATCAAAAATTCAAAGTGAGCATTAGTAAGGGGTAGTATCTGGTCCAGATTCAAGTTTTATCACTACCCAAGTATTAGATGGGAAGACATAGCATCAAGACACTATCAAGATATCTATCAAACCCATTCTGTCCCTTAGTCAGGTACACCAATTAAGAGTGTATACACATGTGAGAAAGTTTAATATTGCTAAAATATTAGCAATATTTTAGATTATGCAGACAGATATATGCAGATTAGCCAAGTGTGTGAATCTCTTCAATAATTACTTTGTATGTGCAAACAAAATATGACTCTGTTCATGGTTTACCAAGTCAACATTTCCCAAGAGCTCTTAATGTGCCAATCACTGGAAATACTAAGCCAAAGAAAAGTCTGCTCTCTAGGAGATGGCAAACATGGACAAGCAGCACGGATGGAGGGGAAGTCTTGGTACAGAGGAGCCCTGAACACAAGGACTGTTTATGACCCTGGGGAGCCGAGGCAGAAGGAAAGGGAGAAGGGCTCACAGTGGAAAGTTACTGAGTCAGAGTGGAGAAAAGTGCCTCAGTTGAGGCCCCAGTAAGGAGGTAGAGGTGCTTGAGTCTGAGTCCTTGACTGCAACTTTCTCTCCAGACGATTGCATTGCACTCTAGTGGGAGGGCAGGCCAAGGACGCCTGCCAAACAAAACCTTGACGTTGTCTATGCCCGGGGCTGGGAGATCACACAGGGCATTCTGGCCTGGAGCCAGGCTGCTCAGAAAGAACTGTGAGGCGTCTCCAAGAATTTTGCATTTGACAGTGGGAAAGCCATTTCAAACTTTCAGGAATGAAATGAATACATCTGTCCTTCTAGAACAATCACTCAGGCAACCGTGTGGACTAGATGCTGGGGGAAATGAGGTGTGATGTGTGGCAGGAAGTCCCTGAGAGAGACTGAGCCTTGAACCCCATGAGGGCACTGAGGGGATGCTGCTGCCTTCAGCACAGATTAGGCCAGGGGAAACGGGGAGGCTTCACACTCCTTCCCAGTAGGAGGCACCCTACTGGGTCACAGAAATGAAAACCCTCCATGCACAGTTAGAATATGCCCATGAACTCAGGTCAGAAATCCTAGGAAGAGAAATGAATGTAGGAATCACTGGCATTAGAAGTCTGCACATTGAAAATTAGAAATCGATGTCACCACAGTTAACATTGTTAAGTATATTTCCCCTTGTAAATATTTGGTGCTCCAGTAATGATACTTGTGTGCATGCTCAGTTACGACAGTTATGTCCAACTGTTTGTAACCCGACAGACTGTAGCCTGCCAGGCTCCTCTGTCCATGGAATTCTCTAGGCAAGAATACTGCAGTGGGTTGCCATGGCTTACTCCAGGGGATCTTCCTGACCCAGGGATTGAACCCACATCCCTTAAGTCTCTTGCATTGGCAGGTGATTCTTTACCACTATGTAGGTTAGGTATATTTTAATGCAAGTGAAAAAAAAAAAAAAAAAACTCTCTCATGTGAGTTAAGTAAGTAGACCTTGGAACATTTTCAACCTAAATGTTAGTCAAGAATTATTTGAGAACAGGTCCAAATGGCAACCCACTCCAGTATTCTTGCCTGGAGAATCCCATGGATGGAGGAGCCTGGCAGGTTACAGTCCTGGGGTTGCAAAGAGTCGGACATGACTGAGCGACTTCACTCTCACTTTTCTAGTAATACTGGAGTGGGTTGCCATTTCCTTCTCCAGGGGATCTTCCCAACCCAAGGACAGAACCCACGTTTCCTGCATCTCCTACATTGGCAGGCAGACTTTTTTTTACCACTGAGCCACCTTGGAAGCCCATCCTCTCTTCTTAGAAAGGACAAATTTAACTTAGTCTTGCTTTAAAATAGAAAAACACAAATGAAAACACACATGACAGCTTTAGTGGACAGTGTTGTTGTTACTGGGCCAGTGGCCCCATCACCAGCTGCTCTGAATGTTGGATACTAACACTTCACAGCCTCCTTTTCTGGAAAGCAGCCATATGCAGATTAGAAGCCTCCTCACTGGAAAGTTACCTAGCCCCAGCCCCACCCCAATATGGGTGTGAAAAAGTGAATGTTTGTCAAGTCTTTGCGACCCCATGGACTGTAGCCCATCATGCTCCTCTGTCCATGGGATTCTCCAGGCAAGAGAATGGAGAATGGAGTGGGTTGCCATTGCCTTCTCTAAGGAATCTTCCTGACCCAGCAATTGAACCTGGTCTCCTGCATTACAGGTGGATTCTTTACCATCTGAGCCACCAGGGAAGCCCCAGAGTGGGGTGACCCAGGGCCAATAACTGACGTGGGGGTAACAGAGCGCAGACATCTTTGCCTTAGGTGGCAGTACCTCTGTGATACAGCTTCCACTCCACAGCTCTCTGTGGGGCCAGGCTGAGGCCAGATTCCAGCTGAGACCACATTCTGGCTTAACACTTCCTCCCTTCACTCACATTTTCCACACTCCCTTTCTCCCAAGGGCAAGTCTCCAAATACCTCATGTACCCAAATCCCTGTCTCAGGTTCTGTTTTGAAGACAATCGTAGAAATTATCTATTGGAGTAAGGTCCAAGGTAGGGAGAAATAAAACATTTTTTAATAGATGATAACTTTGAGGACTTATTTGACTTCTATTTTCTAGATAGCCACATTGGAAAGTAAAACCTTGATCGGTGAAACAATAACTTGGTTCTCATTGTCCATGATGAGAAAGTATATCCATGTCTCATGAAAACAATGCCTTTTCAGGGCGGAGCTTTAAATATAGACATTTTATATGGGGCTTCATCCAGGTAATAGAGAAAAATGCAAAGTGAGACAAAACATGACATTTATACAAAAAGTGAATTTATAGTGAATTCTATGACTCTTTTAACATTGGTTCTAGATATAAGGTAATAGAATGGCACCAATTCTAATTTCATAAAATCATTTCTTTTACATGGGTCAAAATTATGTGATTCAAGTGTGCATCTTTCTAATATCTGCCTTAGTAATATTTGAACCCACCTGCCAATGCAGGAGACCCAGGAAACTCAGGTTCAATTCCTGGGTGAAGCTGATCCCCTGGAGGAGGAAATGGCAACCCACTCCACTATTGTTAACTGGGAAATTGCATAGACAAAGGAGCCCAGGAGGCTACAGTCCATGGGATAGCAAAGAGTTGAACATGACAAAGCAACTAAACAGCAACAAAACAATGGCTGATATATTATCTAGAGCCCTTGAGAAGGGACTAAAACCCCTTGATTTTGTTTAATGGCTAAACTATTATTATTTTGTCTTGGTTGACTATTTTCTGTTGTTTCTTTATGTTCTCATTTCTCTGATTAAATTTATTCTTTGGAACTTGGGGAAAGCCTAGCAGGCTAAAGTTTTTCCACAAACAAGAGGCAGGTAGAGGGCATGGAATGGGCAGGTGATCTGTCCTGGGAAGATCCTGTAGGTTCCTACCCAGTTACCAGATGTCCCCTTGGGAGCAAATTACTCCTAGTTGACAATAACTGAACTACACATTTGTATATGTTATAGTAAGGAGTTTAGTAATATTCAACAAAGAGGAAAAGAAATACTATAGCAAAATAAATGGGTGGGCAGCTAATTAAATATATGCAGTTGAGAGATACTCACAAACCAAGGAATGCTGTTAGAGAACTGGTTCAGACTGAAAATGTGTGTTCACATCAAAGCAATGAAACCAATGGATGAGAAGAGCTAGCCACGCTGCCTGCAATTCCTTTTGAGTTGACTTGATTCAATTGAAGTGTTAAAGAGAGAGTGCTCCCTTGGTTAGGTTTAGATTAAGTGGAATTAAAACCATTTTTAACACTGTGGTCTGAAATTCTTACATTGCCCATCCATGGGCAGCCATTATAACCAAGGGAAGTGGTCAGATAAGTGGTAAGCAGTTCCATCTGCTATGATTGCCACAAGCTTGGATAAGCTATATCTGCATTTTGGAGGTTAGTAGCCTTTCTCAAATCCCTTTTCTCCTGAGAGTCATGGAAATCCTCTTTGAGCTTTTCCCTCATGTGTTGTCTAAGGAAGACTGCTGCGATGATGTAGACTCTTGTAAAGGTCTTACTCTCATCTGAATCCCAGCAGCAATTTCCTTCAGCAAAACAAGGATCTTTGAGTTTCAGCTTTGAAATTTAAAAAAAAATGCATTTCTTAATCATGTGTGGCTGCTCGCCCCGTAACAGAGTTGACTTTTAAAGATTTAACATTCACAATTTATTAATTTCTTATGATCAGCTATGGAATATGACCAACCTTACAGAGATGGACTCTAATATTTGTGAATTATTTTGGCAATGGTTGTTGGCAGAAAAATACCTATTTAATCAGATATCGATAATCTTCTGCCAATTAAGTGCTAAAATGCCCTCTGCACAGGAAATGCACTGAAGATTAGGAATTTGGAATGCTTTGACTTCTGTGCCTTACTCAGCCAAGTGCATCTGGGCTTTTCCAAATTTCTCTGAATTGACTGCTCTGAAAACTTTACTTACCTAAATGGATCTGATCTTTTCTTAATGTGACTGTGAGGCGTGACTGGGGCAGGGAGATCTATGTCGAAGATGATTCATGCACGTGGCTGCTGGCAGGGGGCCTGTTATTTATCGGGTGCACCTCTTCACAGAACTCCTGAGGGTCCTCCTGACATGGCAGCTGGCTTCCCACAGAATGAGGCATCCAAAAAATCAGAGAGCAAGCAGAAAGCCACAGTATGTTTCATGATTTAGCTTTGAAGTCATACACGGTCACTTCCACTACGATTCTATGGGTTGGAAGTGAATCACTAAGTCAAGCTAACATTCTAAGGCAAGGGAATTAGGGAGCACTTTGAAGGAAGCATCAAAGAAGTTGTGGGTTTATTTTGCTGCTGCTGCTGCTAAGTCACTTCAGTCGTGTCCAACTCTGTGCGACCCCATAGACGGCAGCCCACCAGGCTCCACCGTCCATGGGATTCTCCCGGCAAGGACACTGGAGTGGGTTGCCATTTCCTTCTCCAATGCATGAAAGCGAAAAGTGAAAGTGAAATCGCTCAGTCATGTCTGACTCTTAGCTTCCCTGATAGCTCAGTAGGTAAAGAATCTGCCTGCAATGCAGGAGTAAAGTGAGCAACATGAAGTCGCTCAGTCGTGTCCGACTCTTTGCGACCCATGGACTGGGGCCCACCAGGCTCCTCTGTCCATGGGATTTTCCAGGCAAGAGTACTGAAGTGGGGTGCCATTGCTTTCTCCAGGATTTGTTTTGAACCACCACCTAATCAAATGGTTTAATCTATCACTTTCTTAATTTACTTGGCCACAGAATTCTCTCTGCCCATAATACCTACCAGCATAGTTAACAGTCCTGTAGACGAGAACATAATCAACGGGATGCTGAATTATACTTTTTTATTTTCACTCACTGAAATGTGGACAAGAAAAGATATAAATGGTGTACATAAATTGGTAATTTGACAAAATATCATCTTCATGTTTTATATTTCTAATTTTGCAAATCTATCTTAACACATTTTTAGAGAGAAGTTAGTTAATGTTACTAAGAAAATTATACAATATAAAAACAATCCTTTTCCTCACATAACACTTGTAATGCTATGTACAACTTGTTATGGTTGGAGGTACTTTTGTTGTTTAAACAACATTCTATACCAAAGGATTTCCCCAAGTTCAGCATAGAATGATAACTGTTGCAGGAAGGAAGCAATGATTACAGCCTCTGGGAACATTTCTCTTGAAGAGGTCTTGAGAGTTTGCAAGTATACGAATCCTCAAAATGAAAGCAGAAGGCTCATACGTGCACAGGTCTGTTAGATACTGATACTCTTGATTAAACCAACTGAAGCTTATTTTATTTTTAAGAAAATCAGTTTGGTTTTCATAGGAACTCAGGCTTTTTGGCAATGTGAAGTCATGACATAATAACAGATAGTTATTTCTCAGTTCACAATCCATTCTGTGTACTTAAATGTAAATCTTGAAAAAAAAAGAAAAACTGGTTATTAGAGATCCAGGTTATATTGGTTTTCCATAAATTAAATGCATTCCATCTTGATGCACCATTTAAGTATGCCTTTATTACATTATATAAATATGTATTTATTACATGGTTATATATATGTATGGTATGGAGTATATATATAAGGTATATAGTAATATATACAAACACTTTATCATCAGAAAATATTTTTCATATGAATAACAATTCTAGAAATATCTATAATTCCTTTTTGTCCAGCATGGGAAAAAAAACAGACTATCAATTACCCTGTGAGAGTTGGACAGCTTAGACAACATCAGTATGCATCTTAGGTGAAAACTCTGACAAATCTATTGTAGATCCAAATGGTATATGTTACAGGTGAATATGTGTCAATGGTTCTTAACAGAGAAAAAAACTGTGAATGATTAGCCTAATCAGTGTGGGTGGTTTGCTCCCTTGCAAAGAGTACGAATGGTGACAGTGTAAATCCTCTTAATTGCTAAAGAGTTACCCTCTATTTCATGGGCACAGTCCAGTGTTCCTGACTAGTCCTTTTTTTTTTTTCTTTTAGAAATTTTTTTAATTAAATTTATTTTTTTACTTTACAGTACTGTATTGGTTTTGCCATACATTGACATGAATCCACCACAGGTGTACATGAGTTCCTAACCCCCCTCCCACCACCCTCCCCATATCGTCTCTCTGGGTCATCCCAGTGCACCAGCCCCAAGCATCCTGTATCCTGTATCGAACCTAGATTAGTGATTTGTTTCTTACATGATAGTATACATGTTTCAATGCCATTCTCCCAAATCATCCCACCCTCTCCCTCTCCCACAGAGTCCAAAGTCTGTTCTTTACATTTGTGTCTCTTTTGCTGTCTCGCATACAGGGTTATCATTACCATCTTTCTAAATTCCATATATGTGTGTTAGTATCTTTGACAAAGGAGGCAAGAATATACAATGGATTAAAGACAATCTCTTTAACAAGTGGTGCTGGGAAAACTGGTCAACCACTTGTAAAAGAATGAAACTAGAACACTTTCTAAGACCATTCACAAAAATAAACTCAAAATGGATTAAAGATCTAAATGTAAGACCAGAAACTATAAAACTCCTAGAGGAGAACATAGGCAAAACACTCTCCGACATAAATCACAGCAGGATCCTCTATGATCCACCTCCCAGAATTCTGGAAATAAAAGCAAAAATAAACAAATGGGATCTAATTAAAATTAAAAGCTTTTGCACAACAAAGGAAACTATAAGCAAGGTGAAAAGACAGCCTTTGGAATGGGAGAAAATAATAGCAAATGAAGCAACTGACAAACAACTAATTTCAAAAATATACAAGCAACTTATGCAGCTCAATTCCAGAAAAATAAATGACCCAATCAAAAAATAGGCCAAAGAACTAAATAGACATTTCTCCAAAGAAGACATATGGATGGCTAACAAACACATGAAAAGATGCTCAACATCACTCATTATCAGAAAAATGCAAATCAAGACCACAATGAGGTACCATTTCACACCAGTCAGAATGGCTGTGATCCAAAAGTCTACAAGCAATAAATCCTGGAGAAAATGTGGAGAAAAGGGAACCCTCTTACACTGTTGGTGGGAATGCAAACTAGTACAGCCACTATGGAGAACAGTGTGGAGATTCCTTAAAATACTACAAACAGAACTGCCTTATGACCCAGCAATCCCACTGCTGGGCATACACACCGAGGAAACCAGAATTGAAAGAGACACATGTACCCCAATGTTCATCGCAGCACTGTTTATAATGGCCAGGACATGGAAGCAACCTAGATGTCTATCCGCTGACTAGTCATTTTAAAGAAGTCTGCTTGAAGTAATTGATAAATGATGTGAGAGAAAGTAGATAGCGCAATAAAACACCACAAGTTATAACTGGACTGGATAAGACAGAAACAGTCTAGACAGTCAACAGCAGCAGCTGGATTAGCTTTTAACAGTAAGAGACCCTGGACGTGGATGATAGCTACCATTAGAAGAACCCACTCCAGGCAGGAATAGTCTGGTCCTAAGATTCTTACTGTATCCCTGGTGGCTCAGACAGTAAAGAATCAGCCTGCAATGCAAGAGACCTGGGTTTGATTCCTGGGTCGGGAAGATCCCCTGGAGAAGAGAATGGCTGCCCACTCCAGTATTCATGCCTGGAGAATTCCATGGGCAAAGGAACCTGGTAGGCTATAGTCCTTGGGGTGGCAGAGGGTCAGGCATGACTGAAGCGACTAAACATGCTGCAAAAACAAAGCCTGGGGTTGAACTGTGTGGTAGATCCAAAAATGTGTGAAGTCTAAGGTATCGATCAGCTATACACCGTGCAGCAGGTTTTCTTGAGGTGAGCTCTGAACAGGGCTACCATGTCTGACACCAGTTGTTTGTTCCACACACCCTGTGGGGGATGGAGAGATCAGGGAAGTGGGCAAAAGGACAGACACCCAAAGAGACACCAAACAGTTCCTTGTTCCTGTTTTTGTCCAGATCTCCACTGACTGAAGGGCTGAATGTAGTTAATAGGATGACTAGAACTTGTGTTCTCCTTCTTCGAAAATCCAGAACTCTCCCACTTTTATTTCAAACTGGCCTTAGTCCTGTTCGCATACAGACTCTTGTCTTGACCTCTATGACCGAAAGTGTATTTGTGACAAAGGGAAAAAATTTGATATGGATGATGGAAAAAAGTGAGTGAGAAAGTTTTAAAGATAAGGTGTGGTTAGATCACAGACCCCTTAAGGCTGTGGTTCTTAGACTTTAATTCTATTTACAAATTGCTATGGAATATTAATTATGGCATTAGTGAATACGAGTCCTTTTGCCACAGGCAAGAAACTGTAACTGCACCTCACCGTGGAAATAAAAGTACAAATGATGTCTATTATTTTTTTAAAAGAATAATAAATATGAAAGAAAATATGCACCTTTTCACTACTTGTATGTGCTTGTTGTATACTTTGTCACTCAGTTGTGTCCGACTCTTTGCGACCCCATAGCCTGTAGCCCGCCAGGCTCCTCTGTCCATGGGGATTCTCCAGGCAAGAATACTGGAATGGGTTGCCATGCCTTCCTCCAAGGAATCTTGCCAGCCCAGGGATTGAACCCAGGTCTCCTGCATTGCAGGCGGATTCTTTACCATCCAAGTCACCAGGGAATTTTTTAAACTGCATCTGGGTGAAACCTTGTGTGTGTTATTTGCAGAGTTTTGCTTCTGCTGCCAATATCATTTCTCCAGGTAAACATATTTCACTCTATCTCATTGCCCAGTTGTAGGAAAGGCATTGTTTACCTTTCAGATCTTATGCGAGTAGGTTACTAGATTAAAAAAAAAAACAAAACAAACTAGACAAGTCAGGACTAACCCAGAGGCTGGAAAGCTTATGGAACTGCACAGGGTGAGTGATGCTGACCATAAGTCAAACATATCAGGAAATCTTCCTTTATCTTTTAGAGAAATCTATATATCTAATGACTCTAAAATTAGACTAGCTGCAATCATATAGAATGGGTTGGTATAATTACTACATATCCAATTACATCTATTCAGAATCCAGATTTATTTATCAATTAAAGTTACTAAAGGGAGTCTTTAATTAGTGCCAGCTCTCTGAGAATGAAGAATGGGAAGATTAATACTGCCTAGAATATTAGGGCTTTCAGGGGTTTTATTTGCTCCTAAGTGTATTTCCTACTAGTCTCCTAAAGGAACTCTGTCTTGAAAACTCCATTAGAAGTAAACGTAATTTCATGGAGACTTCACTAGTCATCCAGTAATTAAGACTGTGCTTCCACAGTAAGGGGCATGTGTTTGCTCCCTGGTCAAGGACCTAAGATCCTGCATGCAAAGTAATATTTATGTCTTTGTAATTTCCAAAGACACATAAATACTACCCAGTATTTACAAATTATGCCCACTTCTGGGGTATTATCCTAAGGAAATAAGTGTAGGCAGGAAAAAATACCTATAAATTTAAAGATGTTTTAGAAGTGTTGATTATATAGCCAAATCCCTCAGGTATCACTAGATCACAAGAACTGATGGGGTTGCACTGTTAGTAAGAACTTGAGTCTTTTTTTGAGTTCTTGAGTCTTTCTCACATCCTGGCAAATGCTCTTCCCCCAGGTATTTCTAAGAGTCTATAGAAGGGTCTCCCACATGCCCACAAACAAGTGTCCTGATGAGCATCATTCTTGCTTTGTGTCCCCCACCAGGCACTGCCATCTCCCATCAGGTGTTACCACCACTGCTCTCAGGAAACCCTCCATCTGCAATATATGTTCTCTTCTAATGCTTAAGCTGGGCCACTGACGGTGGCAAAATGGAGGGTATCCCAAAGCAATTTTGCTTCATGACCTCAGTAGTTCACTGAGAAACTGACTGTGTAAAATATTATGTTAATTTCTACTTACTGTCCTTTACCTCTCATATAGAGAAATGAGTCCATGTGGCTGAACTGCATAAGGATTTTGAGTGGCAGCTGCCAAGCTAAACTGAAAATCAGTATTCCTTTCTGATCCTGGTGTATTGTTGCTAAAATCATCACACTGTCCCTCTATTCCAGGCTCCCATTCAGACAGGCTTCTGTCGGCCACAGGTATCAGTTAACCAGACATAAATAGATCTGCGTAAACTTCATTGGAGGCTCAAAGTTAAACTTATGCTACATTTCTACTATCAAAAAACTAGAAACACAGTGATTTCTCAGTAGATTATAAGATGAAAAATTCAGTCAATGTGAATATTATAAATGCTAAATATTAAAGCATTGAAAATATATGGGAAAACATGGCAATGAATGGACTCTAATGTTAAATATTAAAAAATCACTTATCAATCCCATTTTATATATCCAGAGATTATATGTGCTCAGTCACTAAGTTGAGTTCAACTCTCTGTGAACCCATGGACTGTAGCCCTTCGAGGCTCCTCTGTCCATGGGATATCCCAGGCAAGAATACTGGACTGGGTTGCCATTATAGTAATAAGCATATATGAAAATGCAAGCTATACAAAAGCATATATGGTGCATGGTACATATATTTTATATATATAAGAAAAATTATATACACTTCCCAAAATTATTGTGTGGAGCAGAGAGAAACATATATAGTAACATACTGACACTTGAATAGTTCACTAAAGTCCAGTAAGATCCCAAGGTTAATGGAGGTCAGATAGAAATGGTCTCAGGGCCTGGAAAGTAATTCTGGTCCAGAGAATGGGTGGTGGCCAAGGTGGGAGACCACACTGCGGTATGACCCCAGTTCAGTTCAGTTCAGTTGCTCAGTCGTGTCTGACTCTTTGCGATCCCATGAATCGCAGCACACCAGGCCTCCCTGTCCATCACCATCTCCCAGAGTTCACTCAGACTCACGTCCATCGAGTTGGTGATACCATCCAGCCATCTCATCCTCGGTCGTCCCCTTCTCCTCCTGACCCCAATCCCTCCCAGCATCGGAGTCTTTTCCAATGAGTCAACTCTTCGCATGACGTGGTCAAAGTACTGGAGTTTCAGCTTCAGCATCATTTCTTCCAAAGAAATCCAGGGTTGATCTCCTTCAGAATGGACTAGTTGGATCTCCTTGCAGTCCAAGGGACTCTCAAGAGTCTTCTCCAACAGCACAGTTCAAAAGCATCAATTCTTCAGCGCTCAGCCTTCTTCACAGTCCAACTCTTACATTCATACATGACCACAGGAAAAACCATTGCCTTGACTAGACGGACCTTAGTCGGCAAAGTAATGCCTCTGCTTTTGAATATGCTATCTAGGTTGGTCATAACTTTTCTTCCAAGGAGTAAGCGTCTTTTAATTTCATGGCTGCAGTCACCATCTGCAGTGATTTGGGAGCCCAAAAAAATAAAGTTGACACTGTTTCCACTGTTTCCCCATCTATTTCCCATGAAGTGATGGGACCAGATGCCATGATCTTCGTTTTCTGAATGTGGAGCTTTAAGCCAACTTTTTTGCTCTCCTCTTTCACTTTCATCAAGAGGGCAGCTGAAATCTTGACTCCTGGAAGGAAGGTGCCAGGAGTATATTCAGTTCAATTCAGTTGCTCAATTGTGTCCGACTCCTTGTGACCCCATGGATGGCAGTAAGTCAGGCTTCCCTTTCGATTGTGAACTCCTAGAGCTTGCTCAAATTCATGCCCATTGAGCTGGTGACACGATCCAACCATCTCATCCTCTGTTGTCTCCTTCTCCTCTTGTCTTCCATCTTTCCCAGCATCAGGGTCTTTTCCAATGAGTCAGTCCTTTGCATCAGGTGGCCAAAGAACTGGCATTGCAGCTTCAGCATCAGTCCTTCCAATGTATATTCAGGACTGATTTCCTTTAGAATGGACTCATTCGATCTCCTTGCAGTCAAAGAGACTCTCAACGGTCTTCCCCAACACCACAGTTCAAAAGCATCAATTCTTTGGCACTCAGCTTTCTTTATAGTCCAACTCTCACATCCATACATGACTACTGGAAAAACCATAGCATGGACTAGACAGACCTTTGTTGGCAAAGGAATGTCTCTGCTTTTTAGTATGCTGTCTAGGTTGCCCATAGCTTTTCTTCCAAGCAGTAAGCGTCTTTTAATTTCATGGCTGCAGTCACCATCTGCAGTGATTTTGGAGCCCCCCAAAATAAAGTCCGCCACTGTTTCCACTGTTTCCTTGTCTATTTCCCATGATGTGATGGGACCAGATGTCATGATCTTAGTTTTCTGAATGTTGAGCTTTAAGCCAAATTTTCATTCTCCTCTTTCACTTTCATCAAGAGGCTCTTTAGTTCTTCACTTTCTGTCATAAGGGTGCTGTCATCTGCATATATGAGGTTATTGATATTTCTCCCAGCTATCTTGATTCCAGCTTGTGCTTCACCCAGCCTGGCAATTTGCATGATATAACTTCCATATGAGTTAAATAAAGCAGGATGACAATATACAGCCTTGATGTCCTCCTTTCCTTATTTGGAATCAGTCTGTTGTTCCATGTCCAATTCTAACTGTTGCTTCTTGACTTGCATACAGATATCTCAGGAGGCAAGTCAGGTGGTTTGGTATTCCCATCTCTTGAAGAGTTTTCCACAGGTTTTTGTGATCCACAGAGTCAAAGGCTTTGGTGTGGTCAATAAAGCAGAAGTAGATGTTTTTCTGAACTCTCTTGCTTTTCCAATGATCCAGCATCAGATGTTGGCAAATTGCCTTTTTAAATCCAGCTTGAACATCTGGAAGTTCACAGTTCACTAACTACTGAAGTCTTGTTTGGAGGATTTTGAGCATTACTTTGCTAGCATGTGAGATGAGTACAATTGTGTGGTAGTTTGAACATTCTTTGGCATTGCTTCTCCTAGGGATTGGAATAAAAACTGACCTTTTCCTGTCCTGGGGCCACTGCTCAGTTTTCCAAATTTGCTGGCATATTGAGTGCAGCATGTTAACAGCATCATCTTTTAGGATTTGAAATAGCTCAACTGGAATCCCATCATTTCCACTAGCTTTCTTCTTAGTGATGCTTCTTAGGGCCCACTTGACTTCACATTCCAGGATATCTGGCTCTGGGTAAGTGATCATACCATCATGGTTATCTGCGTCATGATGATCTTTTTTATGTAGTTGTTCTGTGTATTCTTGCCACCTTTTCTTAATATCGTCTGCTTCTGTTAGGTCCATATCATTTCAGTCCTTTATTGTACCCATCTTTGCATGAAATGTTCCCTTGGTATTTCTAATTTTCTTGAAGAGATCTCTAGTCTTTCCCATTCTGTTGTTTTCCTCTATTTCTTTGCATTGATCACTGAGGAAGGCTTTCTTATCTTATCACCACAATTTTGTGGTCACTCACCTAGAGCCAGACATCCTGGAATGTGAAGTCAAGTGGACCTTAGGAATCATCACCATGAACAAAGCTAGTGGAGGTGATGGAATTCCAGTTGAGCAATTTCAAATCCTAAAAGATGATGCTGTGAAAGGGTTGCACTCAATAAGCCAGCAAAATTGAAAAACTCAGCAGTGGCCACAGGACAGGAAAAGGTCAGTTTTCATTCCAATCCCAAAGAAAGGCAATGCCAAAGAATGTTCAAACTACCACACAGTTGTACTAATCTCACATGCTAGCAAAGTAATGCTCAAAATTCTCCAAGCCAGGCTTCAACAGTATATGAACTGTGAACTTCCAGATGTTCAAGCTGGATTTAGGAAAGGCAGAGAAACCAGAGGTCAAATTGCCAACATCTGATGTTGGATCATAGAAAAAGTGAGAGAGTTCTAGAAAAACATCTACTTCTGCTTTACTGACTATCCCAAAGCCTTTGACTATGTGGATCACAACAAACTGTGGAAAATTCTTCAAGAGATGGGAATACCAGACCATCTGACCTTCCTCTTGAGAAATCTGTGTGCAGGTTAAGAAGCAACATTTAGAACTGGACATGGAGCAACAGACTGGTTCAAAATTGGGAAGGGATTACATCAAGGCTGTATATTGTCACCCTGCTTATTTAACTTATATGCAGAGTACATCATGCAAAATGCTGGGCTAGATGAAAACACAAGCTGGAATCAAGATTGTCAGGAGAAATATCAATAACCTCAGATATGCAGATGACACCACCCTTATGGCAGAAGGTGAAGAACTAAAGAGCCTCTTGATGAAAGTGAAGTGAAGTCGCTCAGTCATGTCTGACTCTTTGGGACCCCATGGACTGTAGCCTACCAGGCTCCTCCCTCCATGGGATTCTCCAGGCAAGAGTACTGGAGTGGGTTGCCATTTCCTTCTCCAGGGGATCTTCCCGACCCAGGGATCGAACCCTGGTCTCCCACATTCCAGGCAGACACTTTAACCTCTGAGCCACCAGGGAAGCCCTGGTGAAAAGTGAAAGAGGAGAGTGAAAAAGTTGGCTTAAAGCTCAACATTCAGAAAACTAAGATCAGGGCATCCAGTGCCATCACATCATGACAAATAGATGGGGAAACAATGGAAACAGTGAGAGACTATTTTTTTGTGCTCTGAAATCACTGCAGATGGTGACTGCAGCCCTGAAATTAAAAGATGTTTGTTCCTTGGAAGAAAAGCTATGACCGACTTAGACATCACATTAAAAAGCAGAGACATTCTTTTGCCAACGAAGGTCTGTCTAGTCAATGTTATGGTTTTTCCAGTAGTCACATATGGATGTGAGAGTTGGACTATAAAGAAGCTGAGAACCAAAGAATTGATGTTTTTGAACTGTGGTGTTGGAGAAGACTCTTGCGAGTCCCTTGGATTGCAAGGAGATCAAACGAGTCTATCCTAAAGGAAATCAGTCCTGAATATACATTGGAAGGACTGATGCTGAAGCTGCAACTCTAATAATTTGGCCACCTGATGCAAAGAACTGACACCTTGGAAAAGACCCTGATGTGGGAAAGATTGAAGGCAGGAGGAGAAGGGGATGACAGAGGACAAGATGGTTGGATGGCATCACCGACTCAATGGACATGAGTTTGAGTAAGCTCTGGGAGTTGGTGATGGATAGGGAAGCTTGTCACGCTGTAGTCCATGGGGTCGCAAAGAGTCAGATAGGACTGAATGACTTAACTGAAGTCACAATCTCCTATAAATGCTCAGATGGGAAGTGTAAGAGGCAAATCCCTAAGAGTACTTCTGATTAAGTTCAACAACTCATCTCCATTCATGTAGCTTCAGGGTTACAAGACTTTCTAAAATCTTTGTGAAATTTCAGGGAGAAACCCAATGCTGGTCCAAGGCTGTTGAATGGAGAAGTTTGCAAGCTAAAAATACGTATAGCAATTACATGTTAGTGACCCCATTTTAAAGTGAAATGAGATATGTCTATCACTGTGCCCTAGAGTCAGCCTAAGAGCTCAGTATAATTAGCAGTGATTCCTCAAAACTTATTCAATAACAGAGTCAAGATTGAGTACATTTCCTGTGTAAGCCACTGATTGCTGGGAATAAGATGTGTCTATTTGAGGTGTAAAGAGAAAGAAGAAACAAAGATCTTAGAAATATTGGTCTATTGGTCTATGTCCTATGACAACGTGAGACAGGAGTATCTTCTATTATTCTCACAGAAAACCTAATTTCTTTACCTTAAAGTTCATGTATCATTTATATAATACATTTTTTCTCAGGGTGTTGAATTATAGTACTTTGAAGGTAGGTATTTTTTCGTTTTATTTCCCTCTGTTCACCCATAATACACAGTGGCTTAAGCTTTTTATACATGGAAGGTACATCTCTGGGGCTGAGAGGGGAAAAGAGAGGCAGGCAGGCAGCTGGTAGAAGTTGAGAGGGAGGGAGGAACTGACCTAGAAGACTTCTGAAAAACAACGTGGCAGGAGAAGGCTGCGACACAACTTTATTTTCATTTATTTATTTATTTATTTTTATATTTTTTACAACTTTATAATTTTGTTATACTTGAGAGGCTTTGGAAGAGGTCTGCACTAGATTAGGTTGTCATCAGATGCCTATGGGTTCAACATTTTCTCAGAAACTCCAGTGTATAAATGAGAATCAGATTCTAAGGTCAGTTCCTTGGTAAACCATCCTCAGGCCTGGTAAGACTATCCTCCTCTCTTCACTCAGGATTCCATTCCATCACTAGAAGAGCCACCATCACAGTCATAACAGCCATTTAATGCTGAAAATGCACTGAGAGAACCACATATCAAAGTCAGATCTGTCAGCCTCCACAGCAGCTGGTTTTCCCACCATGGAAGCTACGTGCCAGGAAGCCCTACGGCCTAGGGTCACAGGGCTGCCATGTGCATCCACAGTCACAGTGAATACCAGCAATACTTTGCTTACAAAAGTACCTCAGAGGAACAATCCTGGGGGAGCACCCAGCTCCTTTCCGAGCCAAGATCTTTCTCTTTAAGCCGACTGTATGCTACCTACCATTAGAGGGTAGCTCTGGCTTTTCTAGATCTGTAAGGACCACTCAACATGGATCGTGTGACTTTACTGTCACTTTCTTAATCCTACCCTAGGTCAAGGAAGAAGCCCAGTTTTCAACTCAACCTTGAACTCTAAGACCGTCCTTTCCTTTAATCTCAGATCCATCTCATCACCTGTCAGCAGCCTGGGTACCAAATATAGTAGTAGCTAGGATGTGCATCAGGGGAGCGGTAAAGTGTGGTCTTCCTCCTTCAAAGTCATCATCACCCACAACCCAGACTTGCCCTCCCCACCTTAGAAACATGCTCTGGCAAATATAATGGAGGCTAGAATAGGTGGATCCTTGAGTTTCTTTTTTGAAAAATGAGCTTTTTCTTCAAATTAAAGGGCTGTTGAAGTAATGTCTAAATTATACAGCAGTTTCTTCTTTGCTGGATTTTTATCCAACCTCTTTGTTTTGTGCAGGTCCAAGGCATATCTGTGGTGGGTTAGCAAGCTGACACCTTACATAGCTTTTGACTGATAAGTGTTTCTGAACACTAAAGAGCTGGGAGAGGCTTCTGACCCAGGAAGTACTTTGACTATTTGAAAGAGTCAAATATAATAGCAAGTCATTGCAGCTTTAGGACACAGAATGGAAGTTAGAAAATGTTTTGGACCTCTGCATGCAATAAACCAACCTCTAGGCCTTTTAGCTGATCAAAGACAATCTTTGGATTCTCTTATCTTATGCAGATCTAGTCAAAAATAATTAGGTAATCATCACTGGACCAGGCTCTGTATATTACGCCTGACATACTGGTCTTTAAACAATGTTTATTAAATTGAATTAAATTGAAGGCCCTTCGGGAAATTATTATTTCTTTTATTTTAGAAAATCTGTTTAGTGATAGTCTTTGCTGAAACTTATCATGAGGAATATTGGCACAGAAAATGGGTCCTTAGGTTGAACTTAAGATTGATTCATGGTAGAATGGAAACTGTCCTAGTCTTGGTTCTAGTTCTAATTCTCCTACTGCTTGACTGTGTGATGACAAGCAAGATGAGATTCAGTTTCCTCGTTTTGCAAATACAGGGCGGGGACTGGCTAATCCTTTTAAGATTGAAATTTCTGGTATTTTAATGCCTTCAAGGTCAAGGTGCCTTCTTTTGTAAATTCCTGAGCCATTAAGATTTACCATTCATGGTAAGTGTTAGAAATGGAAAAGGACCAAGGGCAGACCAATTCAGCCATTCAGAGATGAAAAGTAGTATGTACTCACATCACCCATGGAAGGAAAGAGTGCTTAGTTCATCCTGACATCAGAGGACTCAGTTAATTTATTTCCAACCTCATCTCAGGCCAGCAAAATCCTTCCATTCAAGGCTGTGAGAGAAAAATCCAGGGCACCCTGGTCATTAATGTTTGGGACAAAGGATGTCATGACTTTTGTTCTATTCTGAGTGGCATTTCATTCAGTAGAAATTGTAAACATGCTTGGCATGTCTTAGTTGTCACTTTCCTATAGAAGATCCTTAGACAGCATGCTGGCCTGCTGCCAAGTGAGACATTTGTTCCTCTAATTTCCCATACAGAAGCTATTTATCTGTCTCCAAGGCAATTCTAACTATAGTGTCTCAGAAGCAGATCAGAAGTTTAGAGTCAAGAAAGACTGCAGGCCCTACTGGACCCAACTAATCAAATGGCTGTCAGAGGATAAATATGAGTGAAAATAAAACAGATGAGAGATTTTAACATCTACAGAATAGAGATGTAGTGACTAGTTACCTCTTACTTATTAAAATATATTTTTTCAAGAGTATACATATCATAGCTACACATTATTTAACCTCAATAGTGAGACATTTGCTTTGCTCACAGTAATTATCACATGCAATTTGCTTGAATTTTGAAACTTTGTATTTCCAGCAGAGAACAGCCTCAGCAAATACACTAAGGAGGATGAATGATATTGTAGGAAATGCATTTTGATTATTTTTCCAGTGTTTCAATTTATATTTCAAATTAAATTATATTCCAAAAATATTGAAGAAGCTCACAGTAAAAGACACATGTGACAGAAGAATAAGATTATAACCAAGACTCAAATTTACATATGCGTTTCATACTAAGTTGGCATACATATACAGTCTTATTCCTTTGACTAATTGTAAAAATTTGTGAATAGGCTGCCTGGAAAGATTGAGACATGTTAGATTTATTTGTTTCCCTCTGTACCAAGAGAGAGAGGCAGTAAATTTTACTGGGCACTTATGTATTAGGCAGCATCAGAGGCTTTATAAATATGCACATTTAAGCATCCCAAGAATTCAAGAAAGTGGATTTAATTTTTATCCTTTTGCATATAAGGAAACTATGTCTCTTAGTCATCCCAAATAATTTCCCGAAAATACACAGTAAATGAACTGAGATTCTATCCCAAGTGTCCTTGGACTGTAAGATGTGTGCTCCTTATACTATCTCCTGTGTTCCAACCAAAATATGGAGTTCAAACAGTGGTTGAGATAAGAATCAACTTTATGCCCACTCACTACCCATAGGCTAGTAAGAACTGTATTTCACTCAGGAGGTTGATGGGGGGCTTCCCTGATAGCTCAGTAGGCAAAGAATCTGCCTGCAATGCAGGAGTAAAGTGAGCAACGTGAAGTCGCTCAGTCGTGTCCGACTCTTTGCGACCCATGGACTGGGGCCCACCAGGCTCCTCTGTCCATGGGATTCTCCAGGCAAGAATACTGGAGTGGGTTGCCATTTCCTTCTCCAGGGGATCTTCCCAAACCAGGGCTCAAACCCGGGTCTACCGCATTGTAGACAGACGCTTTACTGTCCCTGGTTCAATTCCTGGGTCAGGAAGATCCCCTGGAGAAGGGAGAGGTTACCCACCCCAGTATTCTTGGGCTTCCCTTATGACTCAGCTGATAAAGAATCTGCCTGCAATGTGGGAGACCTGGGCTCGATCCTTGGGTTGGGAAGAGGCACCGGAGAAGGGAAAGGCTACCCACTCCAGTATTCTGGCCTGGAGAATACCATGGATTGTATAGTCCATGGGGTCACAAAGAGTTGGACACAACTGAGCAACTGTCACTTTCAGGAAGTTGATCAAGAAAAAAGCCATGGTTATTTGGTAACTAGAGCATCCTCGTGGAGTCTTAGGAGTGACAGCTGTTAGTTGAGCCCAAAAAGGAGCCAGAAGGAGCATGGGCCATGGGGATCCATGGAGAGTGAACACATAGACAGATATGATGATAATGAAAAAGGTTGGTGCAGCCAGAAGAGCTGAGCCTCATTATTTGCATGTGTACATTTACAAAATATTTATTTATTTCTTTGGCTGTTCCAGGTCTTAGTTGTGCACGCAGAATTTTTTAGTTGTGGGGTGTGGGTTCTGCTCTAGTTCCCTGAGCAGGAATCAGAATCAAGCCCCTGCATTGGGAGCACAGTCTTAGCCACTGAATGACCAGGGAAGTCCCCATTTGTACATTTTTAAGTGGTACATTTTAAAGGTGTAAAATTTGTAAGGTTAATCTGGCTCCAGGGGTTCTTCTTTTCTACATCACATTAGCATCTTGTGACTTCTCAGCTAATGATTTCTCCCATTTATCTATTTAAGTTTTCTACTCACTTGCTGTATATGTAATTTATATGTTAGAATTGTTAAACTTTCTTCCGCTAAAAAAACTGTATTTCTCAGTTTTTATTCCTCATTAATTCTGTACATGTATGCATATGTATGTATGTAGGTGTGTGTGTGCTCAGTTGTGTCCAACTTTTCAGAGCCCCATCGATTGTAGCCTGCCAGGCTCCTCTGTCCTTGGGATTTTCCAGGCAAGAATACAGGAGTGGGTTGCTATTTCCTTCTCCAGGGGCTTTTCCTGACCCAGGGACTGAACCCGCATCTGGCAGGCAGATTCTTTGCCACTGTGCCACCTACATGTATATATTATACATGTATATGAAATTTAGACTTTTTATGTATTCCAATCTGAAAGGAGAGATCTAAGGTGAAGCATTAATGAGATTCTTTTCTCTTAAGGTTCAGTCCTCTCCTCTCCAATTTTCCTGTTTTCTGTAATTGATCCTGTCCTAGGTTATCCTCGATTTTTCCTTATTACACTGATATATGTGGCTTCAAACTCCCCTTTCTGCTCACCTTGGAGTCAATTTATCTTTGCATATCCAAATACTTTGACTCACCTGGAAGCTAAGCATATTTCGTGAACCAAACTAAATGTGACTTTTGGGAGCTAGAACTGCAGATGCTTCCAAGTGCTCCATGTCCAGGAATGCTGTTCCCCACCACTGGCAGCTGCATGGTATTCTTTGGAAGGAAGCATGTCAGTTTCCATGAGTGTAATAGGAGATCAACACCATCATTTTCTTCCCTGGGATTGTACTTAGTGACCACTGTTGGCGGCAACTGTAACAACCCTAAGTGAAGTGTAACTTTTAAAACAAGTTGTGGGTTGTATGTTTAGGGTAGGGGAATGTACAAAGAAGACAGTATCTCCCTTTCTCATGACTTATTTTATCATTTCTTTTTTTTCTCTCTCCTTAAAAAATTTTACTCTATTGGAGTACAGTTGATTTACAATGTTGTATTAGTTTCTGGTGTATAGCAAAGTAATTCCATTATGATATATATAATAGTAAGCATCTACAAATCCCCAGACTCCCAATCCATCCCTCTCCCTCTGTTCTCTATGTTCACGATTCAGTTTTCTTTTTTCGAATGAGACTTTCAGTTAAGGAAGAACGCACTGCAAACTTTTGGTTAGAGAAACCATAAATAGCCATACTGGAGTTCCTCCAAAGGAGGGCAATTTCTAAAGAATTGAAAGATTTATCAATGAGGTCTCCATGGGGCAGACCCCGGTTTGGGTTCAGTAGACAATGTTTGATATTTAGTCAGATTTTGTTGACCACTTGTTTTCTTAATATAGCACTTCAAGGAGAAAGGAAATTGATTATATACGCATGACCTGTGTGAATGTATGATTATAGCTTAAGACCATTCAACGTTGCATTCAATAGAGACTCAACATGAACTATTAAACTCTGATACCAGTATTATATTCTTCTCTCACCTTAATGTACTTACAAATAATCACTCATTTTCTACATAGGAGGACCTCGACAATCTTACAGTTAGCATGTGTGCAGACATCCAGATTTCCTGGCCAATTCTCTTTCCAAATTATGTTTAGCTTGAGGTCTAAGTCTGGAAAGTCAGCAAGCTACTACCGGTCCCCTATTTCCTCTGATTTGTTTTCCAGTTACTCTCTCCAAAGGTGGCTGGACCCGTGAGGGTTATCACTAGCTCTAGCGGATGCTTTCTGCCCTTCCAGGTGTCCTGCAGTTGGGTTAGACTGCATCCTCACAGAAATTGCCTGAAATTAGGGAATCTTTAACAACTCTGCTTATCAGTTTAATCTTAAAAGATCTCAAAGAGAGTGAACTTTAAAAAAATATATTGCTATAAGTCAATGCATAAACAAAATTCTACTAATTAGATTTCTTCTTTTTTATTTCTGAAACTCTGAATCACTAGCTACAGTTAACTCTAGGCTAGGTTCTGCTGGGTCTCAGAGGGTTACTTTGGTAATATACTTAATTATTCAGAAAATGTCAGAACAACTGCAAACACAGTTCAGTAGATGGTCCAGTGGTATAGAATCTGCCTGCCAATGCAGGAGAAACAAGAGATGCAGGTTTGTTCCCTGGGTTGCGAAGATCTCCTGGAGAAGGAAATGGCAACGCACTCCAGAATTCTTGCCTGGAAAACTCCATGGATGGAGGAGCCTGGTGGGCTACAGTCCACAGGGTCACAAAGAGTCAGACATGACTGAGCATGCACACAACACAACAACACTCACACAAGTATATTTTTAATATATAGTATCAGCTCAACTAAGAAACATTTTGGAAATTACTCTTCTTTAATGAATTATTAAACAAACAAAAAGGCTTACAAATCTGATAAGACTTTTGGGTTTTTTTTTTTTTTTTGGTTGCTTGTGTGAAAAGTCAGCTGAAAGACAACTGGGAGTCTTTTATCACTGCTTGAATGCAATTTTTCAGTACTCATTATTTTGTCTGTTCTTCACCTTTCACACCCTCCCTCTAGTGATAGTGCCCCAACTTTCTTTGGAGAAAGATTCCTCCCCATGCCATGCGGTTGTGTTGATGCCTGCAATTAGAATGTTCCATCCATGTGGACATGTTACGTGGTGCTGGCCACCATGACTAGCTTCCTATTACATGTGCCTCTTCAAAATTCCTGTACACTGGAAGAAATTTGTAGACCATGTATGTCTTTTTCAATTTGTAATTAATTATGAATTCCCTACTCAGTACTAGTCTCTTCCAAAGATGCTCATAACAGCAATCACAAAGATAGAGATTTTTATAGCTCTGAAGGCTCAAATAATTCCTAATACTAGACTCTGAAACACTCCACCAAAGTGCTGGTCTTTTTCTAACCTCACGGTCCTATTACAATCATATACGTTTTCAGCCTTTTGCTTACATCTCATACTGTATCCCTCCCACACTTGTCAGTTTTTGGTAACAGGTGTTCTCTACCAGTAAACTCAAAGTGTGATCTACGGGACACTCTAGACTAGCTGCACAGATCAAGGGAATCCATTTTCAGTTGGTAGAAAAAAAGAAAAAAGTTTCAAAATTACTTAATTGAAATATGTTTGCCACAAACCTTCTCTTCCCTTCCAGAGAGAATTTATTTCCTAAGAAATTGATAAATCTGTTGAATCTGTGAAAAAATTAACCACAAAATTAATATCAAACTTTTGAAAGTTGATTAATTTCCTGAACTCACACAACGTGAAACAAGTCAAATTCTCTGTACAGTCTTACTGGGTCATGTAACTGCTGACTGGCAATAATTCATTCTCTGCAATGTGCCTCCAGCATTTAGAGGACCATCCCATTTTATGCCAAGTCAGTTCTCAGTTACTTGTATGAAAAGGCAAGAAGCCAGAGACTCATAGTGAAAGCTGAAATTCTCTCTTGACATGAATTTGAGCAAACTCTGGTAGACAGTGCAGAGAGGAGCCTGGCATGCTGCAGTCTATTGGGTCACAAAGAGTCGGACACGGCTTAGCAACTGAACAACAGCAACTGGGATGCTAGATGTTAGACCTGGGTCCAACTCCCACAGAGTAGCTCCAAAATATGACTAATATAAAGCTGCGCCTTCCGTTCAGTCTTAGCTAAGTGCTGCGTTCAGAGGAAGTACACATCCAAATGTCCAGAAGGACTGTAAAACAATGGAAATCTTATGTGTCAGGGCAAAGGAAGGGATTTCATGTCATGCCATGAGCCAAAACTATTACACATGCATTCTTTCACCCCCTTCCTCAAAAGTCTTTTTATCACAGTATGACACCTACCACACACGACATCCACAATTTTTCCTCTCTTCTGACTATCCTAATTTTTCCCCATATAGTTTTTTTTCCCCTCTGTTTCTCCTATTTTCTTTTCATTTTTCCTTCCATTGGTTCCTTGTTCTTCCCAGCAGAATTCAATGCATGCTTTCTAAGCTTTTATATTAGTAGAGGTCTGATCAAGAGACAAAAACAAGAGCAAAAAGAACTTAAAGTGTTAACTAGGAATAAAGTTGGTAATTAAGACAATGGAAAGGTAAAAAGACAACTTTAGGATATTGTACAGGAGCAACCACAAGAAGCCATGCCCACTCCAGCAATGACAACAAAGATGATGGTGAAATCCCTAAAGCTTAGAAACCTAGGGAATAACTCCAGGTAGCTAAAACTCTGATCTCTGAGGAGGAAGCACTGCTTGGCAGATGCAAGAGTTTAATGACCATTTCTACAGGTCTTGAGAAAACTGAAATCTGTGTCCAGTTACTGCTCTAAAAAGAAACTTCCTCTCTGGAAGAAAGAAATTTTGCTACAGTGACTTTCACAGAAAAGGCAAGCAGAGAAATAGCCCACAGGAAGCACACAGGAAGGAGCTTTTCTTGCTCCTCTTTGTGAAGTGAAAGTCGCTCAGTCGTGTCCAACTCTTTGTAGCCCCATGGTCTATACCGTCCACGGAATTTCTCGAGGCCAGAACACTGGAGTGGGTAGCCTTTCCCTTCTCCAGGAGATCTTTCCAACCCAGATATTGAGCCCAGGTCCCTTGCATTGCAGGCAGATTCTTTACGAGCTAAGCCACCAGGGAAGCCCAAGAATACTGGAGTGGGTAGCGCATTCCTTCCCCAGTGGGTCTTCCTGACCCAGGAATTGAACCGGGTTCCGCTGAATCGCAGGCAGATTCTTTGCTGGCTAAGCTGCCAGGGAAGCTCAAACTGTATTAGCTACCTCTTGCGCCCTCTACTGGCAGAGCCTAGCGTAGAGTCAGGTGGCAAAAACAAAATGGGGTTCGCAGAAGCTCAAGCTCAGCATCACGGACAGGTGACACAAGGGTGTATTTAGAGTTGGAGCAGTAGTGCAGTAACTGGCATAGTCTGCCTCTGGCTACTTCGCATCCGCAAGCAGTATTCTACACGTTTTTCCTTTCATACAATAAAATATGCTGTTTCTGCCTAAGACGATGCAACTACCTTCACAAACGAAGACATTATCACTCTCTCTCCAAAAAGGAGTTACAAAGTCTAATAACCAGTGAATCCATTTTGGGCCTCCGTGTATTACTCCTTAAAATCAGTCACAATTCTGTCCAAATATTCTGTTACTTAGGTGTTCTTTGGAAGGAATGATGCTAAAGCTGAAACTCCAGTACTTTGGCTACCTCATGCGAAGAGTTGACTCATTGGAAAAGACAATCACCACTGGCTAACTGGCTGCCGGGTGCACCCATGGTCATCCCAGGGATAAGAGGCTGAATGACACATAGATCAGAGAAAGCAGACAACCAAATGGACCAATCTGTGATGCTGGGAGGGATTGGGGGCAGGAGGAGTAGGGGACGACAGAGGATGAGATGGCTGGATGGCATCACTGACTCGATGGGCATGAGTCTGAGTGAACTCCGGGAGTTGGTGGTGGACAGGGAGGCCTGGCGTGCTGCGATTCACGGGGTCACAGAGTCAGACACGACTGAGCGACTGAACTGAACTGAAAGACGAAACAGTAAAGTCAACCTCCAATAAAACTCGTTTAAATTAATGATGAAAGAGGAGACAGAAGAAAACAGTTGATCCGTATAAATGCATAAGCACACAAAGATATCAATATATAGATATAAAGACACATACAGACAAAGCAAATAAGAAAATGCATGTCTACTATTTTTTTTTAATTTTGTAACTAGTCAGGAGGCCACAGTAGATACATATGTAACTTCCTTCTTGCAATACACATTCTAAATCTTTTTGCTTGCTTCCGCTCATTTAGTTACTTACCTGGTTAGGGTACTGAGCGACTGAACTGAACTGAGGGCACTCAAATTCATTCCTGGAGAGTCTGAATTCTTAATGAGCTTGTCTTTTGTTACTGGTTGCAGTAATTTTCTATTAACTTTTATTTCTGTAGAAATGCTGTATGGAAAATGATAGCAGATTGAAAAAAAAAAAAAGCCCTTTTGTAAGTCCATGAAAGGGAGCTCTGGAAAAAAACATGATATGCAGTAAAGAAAACTGATGTCCAGAATATGTATTTGTTTCAGCGATGACAAATCAGTAGTCACGTGGGAAGAAACTCAGTGTCACAGGTCTGTTATCAGGTACTGGATGGTCTGTCTGGTCCCTGCTTTTGGCAGGTGAGGCATCTAGCCTTGGTGAGGAGAAGTCCATGCTGCTGAAATCATGCGTTGTCCCTCCATCCCTATCAGCATTGCCACCACTGGCTACCTGGCTGCCGGGTGCACCCATGGTCATCCCAGGGATAAGAGGCTGAATGACACTCATAGATCAGAGAAAGCGGACAACCAAATGGACCACGCAATGTCTGACCACTGTGTGGAGTACACTTTGGCGCTTTTTCAGGCTCCTCCTGAGTGATACTATACTGCTGCCTTTGTCCACTTTCAGTGGGGTCTGCATACTGGGTAGAACTATCTGTAGGCTAGGAGTGAGCGGTGTTTTTCCTCACTTCCCTGTTATAAAATTATGGAATCTTAAATGAGAAGATGATGCTAGTAGAAGCTGATGTCAAAGAAGCATGAAGCACCTGCTCATGCAACTAGCTAGTGCCTTTTGGACCCGCTCAAGGACAGTCTCATATATGCCTTTACCAAATGCCTTTACCAACTGATAACAGGTTGCTTCACTTTTATCTTAGTGAGTTAAGCAGCACTGAGCATACTGGAAATCTCAGGTTGCATGGCCACTCAAAGTCCCATGGTTCTACGTTCAGTCTCTCCCCGTGGTTCGATAGTAAGCCAGAAGCTGTTTCTCAAAAGAAAAACAATTATCAGCAAAAGAGAGTATAGACTTTCTCCAAAATTCTAAAGGTCTGCACTGAAATTATTCCTATTGGTGTTTATCAGAGGTTCCACATAGCATCTGGAGAAGACAATGGCACCCCCCTCCAGTACTGTTGCCTGGAAAATCCCATGGACGGAGGAGCCTGGTAGGCTGCAGTCCATGGGGTTGCTAGGAGTCGAACACGACTGAGCAACTTCCCTTTCACTTTTCACTTTCGTGCACTGGAAAAGGAAATGGCGACCCACTCCAGTGTTCTTGCCTGGAGAATCCCAGGGACAGGGGAGCCTGGTGGGCTGCCATCTATGGAGTAGCACAGAGTTGGATACGACTGAAGCGACATAGCAGCAGCAGCCACATAGCATCTGTATTTGTCTTGATACTTCAAGTATCACCGGATCCACTGGGTCATTAGGTAAAAGTGGAAGAAGTGGTTTGTACTGCACGGGACCAAAGGCTTCTCTTAACTCTGGTCCCTTCCTCCCCAAAGGCACCCTTTTAAGCTTCAAAGTAACACATTCAAATCTGGTGTACATTGCTTCAAAACAAACAGGCCGTCAAACACTACAGCTTTTCATTTTTACTGGAAGGTGTACAAAGTGAGTTTCACTGTCGAGAGCTAACTGGATAGTCCTCCGACCACTTCGCTTGAAGTGGCAGATGGCTGATATTTCACTTGGTTTATCTCCTGCTCTCACATTCACGTATGAGGAGGCATCTCAAATACTTCTTACTTATGCAAAATATATCCAGTCAGCAAAATGCCATCAGTGGCAATGAAATCAGGAATTTCATCTCAGATAGGACATTTCCTATTTTCATACCTGGTTTACAGAAGAGAGTCATCACAAGCTTTTCAGAGTTGCAGGTACTTCACACATGCATATATTTCTCAATAGCTGAGGAAAGGGAATGCCTTCTGAGCCCTGTTGGGAGATGTTGTTGACATACTGGTGTACAGTTTGCATATGATATAATTTCTCCAATATTTGTATCTCCCTAAGCCTTTTAAATTAAAAGACACTTGCTCCTTGGAAGAAAAGCTATGACAAACCTAGACAGCATATTCAAAAGCAGAGATGTTCCTTTGCCAACAAAGCTTCATATACTTAAAGCTATGGTTTTTCCAGTAGTCATGTATGGATGTGAGAGTTGGACCATAAAAAAGGCTGAGCACTGAAGAACTGATGGTTTTGGACTGTGGTGCTGGAGAAGACTCTTAAGGGTCCCTTGGACTGCAAGGAGATCCAGCCAGTCCATCCTAAAGGAAATCAGTCTTGAATCTTCATTGGAAGGACTGATGCTGAAACTGAAGCTCCAGTACTTTGGATACCTAATGTGAAGAGCCAACTAATTAGAAAAGACCCTGATGCTGAGAAAGATTGAAGGCAGGAGAAGGGAATGACAGAGGATGAGATGGGTGGATGTTATCACTGACTTGATGGACATGAGTTTGAGCAAGCTCTGGGAGATGGTGAAGGACAGGGAAGCCTGGTGTGTTGTGGTCCATGGGGTCGCAAAGAGTTGGACATGACTGAGTGACTGAACAACAAAAAGCCTTTGAATTCCTTTCGCTACATCTTGCCATGAAAGTTTTGCCATCTCTACCTCAACACACCAAGGAAACTGCTTGAGTCAATTGTAGCTCTATGGCCTAACACATTAAATCTGGAATCTTTTAAAACTGCAGAAGCAACTGACAAGGGGTTAATCTCTAAAATATACAAACAGCTCATGCAGCTCAGTATCAAAAAAAAACCAAGCAGCCCATCAAAAAACAGGCAGAAGATATAAATAGATAATGCTCTAAAGAAGACATTCAGATAGCAAAAAGTCCATGAAAAAATTCTCAACATTACTAATTATTAGAGAAACACAAATCAAAACTAAAATGAAGTATCATCTCATACTCATCAGAATGGCCATCATCAAACATTCTATCAACCATAAATTGCTGAACAGGGTGTGGACAAAAGGAAACCCTCCTACACAGTTGGTGAGAATGTAAATTGGTACAGCCACTATGGTGAACAGTACGGAGACTCCTTAAAAAACTAAAAATAGAGTTAGCATACGACCCAGAAATCCCACTCCTAGGCATATATAAAAGAAAACCATAATTCAAAAAGATACATGTTCACCAATGTTCACTGCAGCATTATTTAACCATGGGCAGGACATAGAAGCAACCTAAATGTCCATCCACAGAGGAATGGATAAGGATGGTGTAGTACTTATATACAATGGAATATTACTCAGCCATACAAAGCAACACAACAATGCCATTTGCAGCTATAAAAAGGACTGAACATCTGCCATTTTTAGCAACATGAATGGACTTGGAGGACATTATGTTAAGTGAAATAAGTCAAACAGAGGAAGACAAATACTGTGTGGTATCACTTATATGTAGACCCTAAAAGATACAACAAACTTGGAACTATAACAAAAAAGCACCAGACTCACAGATATAGAGAACAAGTGCCCACCAATGGGGAGAGAGCAATATAGGGGTGGTGAAGTGGGAGCAGCGAAGAAGATAAGCTACAGGGACACACTGTGCCACCAGGGGCATACAGCCAGTACCTAAATTTGTTTAATAACTATAGAGTGTAACCTTTAAAAATTGTATAGCAATTTTTAAAGTTAAAAAACACTAGGGTAAAACTTCACCCCTCTCCGTAAATTAGGTCTGATTTTATTCTATATCCTATCTTCTTCATTCTACCTTTCCCACTTAGAGCTGACTGCGGCTCATAACCCCTAGGTTTCTAGCAACATATATTTGCAAAACCAGACAACTGTTTTAGTGTATCAACTATTTCCCTCGGGTCAGGTTTTGTACTTGACCAATAGAACATGCTGAGATCTGACCCTAGTTAAAAGTCTAGCGGCAATAAGAGATGGTGGAGATTAAGTGTGAACAAAATGCAGCTCCACTTGCAAAGCAACAGCCCCTGGTTAGATGTTTGCAAGTTTTCAAGCAAGGAAAGGCTAATGTTTTCAGACAGAGACAGGCAATCAGCTCCTATAGACAGGGGAGACTCAGTGACTAGGGTCTAAGATTCTCAGCCTCATGTGAGTCTAGCTTGATGTGTTCATTTTGAATATCTTAGCCCCTCTTCTTCCTAATTAAGATCTCAACTTTCTTGTGAGACTCTAGGTGAGGCTGTGAATTCAATTCTGCAACACACACAGTTTAATTTTTTGAAATATTGTTTCTGTGCCTACCAAACAGAAGAGAGAGACTCATTTAGGGTTGGCATAGACGATTCATGATTCTCTGGCTATGATTTGAGCTGAAAATTTAAAGACCTGTATTTGTCATTTCCATACTATAATGCACTCCTAAAAATGCATCCCATACCCCAGTCTTTATAGGCATCCTTATTCTCACAAGCCACATACAGACCTAAGACCCTCGATTAAGTAAACACTTCATCCCAGTCTTCCCTGGCTTCCCTGGCGGCTCAGACAGTAAAGCATCTGCCTGCAATGCGGGAGACCTGGGTTCTATCCCTAGGTCAGGAAGATCCCCTGGAGAAGGAAATGGCAACTCACTCCAGTATTCTTGCCTGGAAAATTCCATGGATGGAGGAGCCTGGTGGGCTATAGTCCATGGGGTCCCAAAGAGTTGGACACAACTTCACTATCACTTTCACTTTCACTTTCTTTTCATCACAGTCAACTGCAAATAGTAACTTGATTAATTGTAATGAGACTACTTGCCATGGGCTATTAGAATCTCATCTCTCCCTAACAAGACCCTACTGTACAGCGCTCTGTGGTGACCTAACTAGGAAGGAAACTCAAAAAAGAGAGGATATGTATACGTATAGCTGATTCACTTTGCTGTACAGCAGAAAAGAACACAATGTTGTAAAACAGCTATACTCCAATGATAACTAAAAAATCTCATTTCCCATTGGTAAATAACTCAGGAATATGGCCAAGCTAATCCCAAAATAATTTGGAGGACCCGATATCCTAAAATGACCCCTGGAATAGTAATTTCTGGGTAAGTAAGGGCTCAGTCCCGAGTCAGACACAGCACTACCTATTTGAACCAAGAAATGTTAATATAAAGAATGATTAACTAATTATAAACTTCTTCAGTAGATATAGAGAAGAATGCCAGTATAATACTAAGATATCTAAGACACCAGCTGCAGAAAGTAGATGCCACCCTTAGGGCTGAGGCAGCAAGGAGAAAAGGCTGGAATCATCAAAACTGAAAACTTCGTTTCTAAGTTTAATACTTTCTGTGGAGCTGAAATACAGGCATTAGAAGAAGTGTCACTCAGCTAGAGCTGGGATACCTGAGCTCTGTGGACCTGGGACCCAGGTCTCAGGAAAGGGGGCATCAGACAGTTCTTGCTGGGGTTTTGGGGTGGAGGACATAGTGACGCTGATTCTGCAAGTGTGATTAAAAACCATGAATTGGTTTCAGTTGCTGCCACGGGGAAGAAATAAACTTGCTACACAGTGAAGAAACAATTCTGAAGTGATGTTCATGGCTACTGCCCTCAGAGGAATAAAAAGTGTTGCTTGTTCCTCCGGTAGCCTTGTGGACTCTCTCCGGCTCCCCTCCTTGGCAGTGTTTAATAGCGGGCAGCTGGCAAAGCCAGCGTGGTTTGCAGAGTTCAGCATCACAAAGCAGAGCAGAGAAGGGTGAGTCGGGAGCTGAGGACAATGACAACCGACACAGGCTTCTTCTAATTCTGCTCTTATGCCGACTGGCCTCGTAAATCCAAAGCAGGAATCTGTTTAGAGTGTAGGCAAAGGGAAAGGAGCCTACATCACTTTGATATTCTATTTTCAATGAAATAAAACCACATTGCTCCCGATGCTAGAGGCTGTGCTCAGTCACGTAGCCATGCACGACTCTTTGCGGTCCCATGACTAGCCTGCCAGGCTCCTCTGTCCATGGAACTTGCCAGGCAAGAATACTGAAGCGAGTTGCCACTTCCTACTCCAGGGGATCTTTCCCACTCAGGGATCAAACTGGCATCTCCTGCATCAGCAGGTATATTCTTTACTACCAGCTCCTCCTGGGAAGCCCAATTCTAGAGGCATTGGTACTATTTTTGTACTATTGACAACCTACTCCTCTTGGCTTTTCTGGGCTTACTGTCGCCTCTCTTTTCTTTTTTTTAAATTTAATTTTTTTATTATTATTATTATTTACTTTACAATATTGTATTGGTTTTGCCATACAGCAACATGAATCTGCCATGGGTATACACGTGTTCCCAATCCTGAACGCCCCTCCCACCTCCCTCCCCATACCATCCCTCTGGGTCATCCCAGTGCACCAGCCCCAAGCATCCTGTATCACCTCTCTTTTCTGTGGCTTCTTCTGTCAAGTCTCATTGACAGCCTTTAGGCTTCACCAGCTTTTCCTCAAATCTGCCCTTTCTCCCATATTTGCCTCAGTAAATGGCATTAACTTTTATAACATCCAAGCTAGAAATGGAAAAGTCATTCCCCATCTTCTCCAGCCTGTGCATCTAGACGGATAACAAAACCTGTGTGTTCTGCTTCCTCCCTAATCATTCCCATATATCTTCCTTCACTTCCTTTCATTTTGCCCCTAATAGTATTAAGGTCGTCATCATTAGCCCCTTCTAACTGATTTCCCTGCCTCTATTCTAATCCATGCACCACACTTCCCTGCGTAAATTCTCTCTATGCTTCCTATCGCTTCTGCTCTGTGGTTTTTCACCCAAAACTGTGCCAGAATCACCAGAAGAACTTTACAAAATACAGATGCCTGATACCCTACCTCTAGAGGCTTCATTTAAACTGGTCTGGACAGGTGTCCAGGCTTTGATGTGTTTTAAACTTTCCCAGTTGATTCTAACGTTCAGCCAAGGGGAGCCACGGCTTGAGCTGAAGTATCCAGTGCTCCTTATAAACTGTCTCGTTCCTGTTTCTCAAACCACATGTTCAATACCTTTCTCATAATACACCCTGTGGCCTAGTCTTAATAAACCACTTGCTTTCTGGCCTCAAATGTTCTCCCCACCACTTCTCTTCTTTAAAAATCCAGAACCTAAGACTCAACCTAGGCACCCATTTGGGAAGTGACTATAGTTGACCCTTGAATAACATGAGTCTGAACCATGAGGGTTCACTTATACATGAATATTTTTCAGTAGTAAATGTTATGGTAATACACAATCCATGCTTGGTTAAATCCATGGATGGGGAAAGAGACCCAGTCATAAAGGATGGACTATAAATAATGTGTGAATTAATCCTCACATTGTTCAAAGATCAACAGTATTGCCAACTCCTAACATTGTATAATTAACAGGTAAGAGCACAGGTTTTGGAGTCTGAGCATTATAATCTCAGCTCTAACAGGTGAGATTTACAACAGCTATGTGGCCTCAGGCAAGTTACTTAGCCAATCTAAGCTTTAAATCCTTATCTGTAAAATGGAGATAATATCTACCCTAGAGGGCAGGTATACCAAATAAATAATGTATTTGCACTGCCTATCATAGTGACTGGCAGTAGATATTATCTAAAAATCATCAGCTGCATACACTTTGTATTTTCTTTATCCATCATGAGTTGTAAGCACAGCAGTTGTAGGGCCTATATTTTTCATTTTTGTACCACAATACTTAACACAACAGCTGAAACATCACAGATATAAAAAAAATCTATTAAATGAATTAAGATATGGTCCCTGTTCTAGATGTCTCAGAGTCTATTAAGAGAGATAGTCAGAAAACTAACTTAACTCTTTAATTTTTGTCCATCTTTCATCTCACCTGCAGCTATTAATATGTGGTGTGTGGCTCACATAGATACTCATACATTTTAAAAATTATCTTCCATATGATAAGTGATAGAGCACAAAAGTTTTTCCTTAATCTATAAATTAGAATTGTTCATCTCTCTGAGTTCCTATTTGAATACAATATACCCAATTTTTTCAGTGATACTTATTGAGTATCACAAGCATCAGGCATCATTCCCTACACTGGGGGGAGATGTGTGAACCTGTACTCTGGGGTATCACCCATTTGGTGGTGGACATCTTTTGGAAGGAAAGAGCATGGAAGGAAGGAAAGAAGGGAAAAAAGAATGAAAGGAAAGAAGGAGGAGCTGAGAGGAGGAGGGAGGAAGGGAGGGAAAAAGAAGGAAGACAGACCTCTGAGCTGGCTGCTTTTCCCCACAGCCTCCTCTGCCATCTCCACATTTACAAATTCAGTTCAGTTGCTCAGTCGTGTCCAATTCTTTGCGACCCCATGGACTCCAGCATGCCAGGCTTCCCTGTCCATCACCAACTCCCAGAGCTTACTCAAACTCAAGTCCATCGAGTCGGTGATGCCATTCAACCATCTCAACCTCTGTTGTCCCCTTCTCCCGCCTTCAATCTTTCTCAGCATCAGGGTCTTTTCAAATGAGTCTGTTTTTCCCATCAGGTGGCCAAAGTGTTAGAGCTTCAGCTTCAGCATCAGTCCTTCCAGTGAATATTCAGGACTGATCTCCTTTAAGATGGACTGCTTTGATCTCTTTGCAGTCCAAGCGACTCGCAAGAGTCTTCTCCAACACCACAGTTCAAAAACAACAATTCTTTGGTGCTCAGCTTTCTTTATGGTCCACCTCTCACATCCATACATGACCACTGGAAAAACCATAGCTTTGACTAGATGGACCTTTGTCAGCAAAGTAATGTCTCTGCTTTTTAATATGCTGTCTAGGTTGGCCGTGGCTACAGTCACCATCTGCAGTGATTTTGGAGCCCAAGAAAATGAAGTCTGTCACTATTTCCATGTTTCCCCATCTATTTGCCATGAGGTGATGGGATCAGATGCCATGATCTTAGCTTTTTAAATGTTGAGTTTTAACATTCAGTTTTTTTCACTCTCCCCTTTCACTTTACAAATTTCGTCTGTCTATTTCTTTCTTTTTTTAAAGTCTACAATCTCTCAAGACCTATTTCAAATGCCACCTTCCACAAAGGATCCTCCAGCTGGAATGAATCATATGCCAGTAAATGTGTGATCATTGTACTTTGTGTCTGTGTCACACTGCCTTCATCCCCTGCTGGAGACACTTGCTCTACCTCTGACTCTTCCAGCAGACTCTGCTGTCTGAGGCAAGGGTGACGCCATGTATCTTCATACCCCTCATGATATGTAGCATAGCTCAATACACATGGTGGTTATCCATAGGGGCTAACTATTTTTTATTGCGATTTTACATATTATCGAGAGTTTTTTTGTTTTTGTTTTTTAAACTCTCTTCATACCCTCACTTACTGGAGTATTTGTACCACAGTCATAGGCTTATCATCACTATCATCACTTACCATAACAGCATAAGTGCTATTAGGATTTGAGAAATTGTAAAAATTAGTTGAAAAGTAGTGATCTTCTTTCCTTAAACTAAATGGGGAAAAACGCAACCACAGAATCACTTATCTTTAAAACGTCTGCAGTGAAGGTAGAGAAATGCCATAGGAAAACACATACTTCTGAAACCTCAATTTCCTGTGAGTCATCCTTGGGGAAATACAATATGAAAAGAATCAGCACAGATTCCAGGTGGGAGGGTTCCTTGAAACACCCTCAAAGTTGGATGAGGGTGTTCTGTAAACTGTTGGTGATTTATTGATCTGTACTGTGTCTGGCCAAGAAATGTGTGATCCAGTCTGGTCCCCCTCTCTCTCCTATCCCTCTTATCTCAAGGGTTTGCTGTGAATTTGCCTAAATAAGGATCTTTGTTTGTTTGTTTGTTGTTTACAGAATGTAATAACAATTACTGCGAACCTTCTTAGAGTTGTTCCTTTAAATCACTTGCTTTGAGAGCAATATATGTTCAGCCTTATTTTTTTTATTACATGCATTAATTTTGCACTCTAAAAAGAAGCAATACATCATGGAGATTAAGAGCACAGAATCTGGACTTAAATTTCCTGGGCTGGAATCCTAACCACATTATTATGAGGTTTGTGGCCACGAACAGGTTATTTAACCTCTTTGTCCCAGTTTTCCAATCTTACCTGTCTTTTAATATGTATTTGTACCACTAAATTAATTAATACATATTGGTTTCTTAGAATAGAACGTAGAGTAATCACTCAATAAGAGTAAATACTCAATAAGTCTCAGAGATTATTATCAAAATTATTAAAAATTTACTCTTTCCAACCTTACCCCAAGGGTGCTTCTTCTTCCCTCCCTCCCTTTCTTCCTTCCTTCTCCCCTTTCCTTCCTTTTTGACTGTTTATTAAGAAATATTATTGAGGAACCATAGTATTCCAAGCTCCTCTATGTGCTGGCGAAAAAGACAAGAACAATATAGACAACCTTCCTTGCCTGAAGAGGAGGCTTTGTTCACGAGGAGGAACCTGACAATAAACGAACGGATCTATAGTGCAAGAACAGAAAGCAGCAACAGAGTCATGTTAAGGAAAACAAGACAAGGTAAAGTGAATACATGGCTGTTTCAAGTACAAAGGGGACAATGATACATGGAAATATGAACTGTACTAAGGTGGATGACTTTTGGATTTCGCAGTATATTACCTCTGCTTGCTGTCTTAAACTGATGACAAGAAGTGCTGATTTAGACATCAATACTTTGCTTTGTCAACTTGCATTTTTTTTTCCTGGGGTATTCTGCCCAGACTGTCGTAAAATAGAGCTAAGTAGGAAGGAAAGGAACCTGGAGCCTTGACACATGCTTCCGGGTCTGCAGGGAATCCATAGACCCAGAAAAGCAATGATGGAGGAAAGTTTCATTTCTGGTCAACATTAGAGAGGTCTTGGTTAAGCAATAATAGTAATGATAGCATTTTATGAATTTTGAAGCTGAAACTTCAGGAAGTTAAGTAACTTGCCTTGGTTTTATATTTGTAAAATGGGAACTGAAAAACAACTTCATGGAGTAGTTGCAGAGATTAAAGTTAATTGCTAAAAGTAAAGAATGAGTGATTCAAACCCATCATGATCAGACTCTAAAGGCCGTGGTATCTCTGCCAGGCAGCCCTCCGGATCCCAGAGGGCAGACTAACATCAGTATGGAGGAAGTGTTGCTGCAGACAGGAAGTCCTTGGCACAGGGTGTGAGTGCTGCTTGAAGCAATAGGATTCATCAGGACAGAAACAGTCCTCAGACAGAAACTGAGGCAAAAGGGAAGAGATTTGGAACATGGATTAGGAATGCAGATTATTAAGAAGTCCAGTTATCAGAAAAGAGTCTCAGGTTGATATGAAATTAACAGCAAAGTCTGCCTCCTGACTCACCATAAACTCTACAGGCCTTTATATCCCCCATATCAGGCTGAAGTCAGCCCTTATGCTTAAAGTATAGTAAAGACATGCAGAGTTAAGAAAACAGTTATTATGATGTTGAGAAAATATGTATATCACTGTTTTGCATCATTAGTGTTGATTATGAGTTAATATGCAATACTTCGGATTCCTGATCCTTAATCTTTAAATAGCAGCAGATGCCATGTGTTAATCTACCTGAATGTTTCTATTAGGTACAAAGGTTCAAAGGTAGACACTGTAGAGTAGATGATTAGGTGGTTTAGTCACTCAGTCATGTCCGACTCTTGAGATCCCATGGATTGTAGCCCTCCAGGCTCCTCCATCCAGGGGATTTTCTGGGCAAGAATACTGGAGTGAGTTGCCGTTTCCTTCTCCAGGGAATCTTCCTGACCAAGGGATTGAACTAGAGTCTCCTGCATTGCTGGCAGTGTCCTGAATTGCAGGTGGATTCTTTATCAACTGAGCCACCAAGGAAGCCCAATTTTTAAATAGAAATAGATACCATTTAATTTACCTGAATGTTTCTATTAGGTACAAATGTTCAGAGGAAGACACTGTAGAGTAGAAAGCACACGGGACTTGAAATTGAAGTCTGAGTTTTGAGTTTGATTCCCAACCAATGAGACTGTATACTTCTCATTTCATTTCTCTTAGATTTTACAACTACAAAAATGACACCATTCTTGTTTCATATTGTTTACAAAATTGTTATTAAGATAATATGTATGGAGAACAGTGTGGAGATTCCTTAAAAAATTGGAAATAGAACTGTCTTATGACCCAGCAATCCCACTGCTGGGCATACACACTGAGGAAACCAGAACTGAAACAGACACGTGTACCCCAATGTTCATTGCAGCACTGTTTATAATAGCCAGGACATGGAAGCAACCTAGATGTCCATCAGCAGATGAATGGATAAGAAAGCTGTGGTACATATACACAATGGAGTATTACTCAGCCATTAAAAAGAATACATTTGAATCAGTTCTAATGAGGTGGGTGAAACTGGAGCCGATTATACAGAGTGAAGTAAGCCAGAAAGAAAAACACCAATACAGTATACTAGCATATTTATGGAATTTAGAAAGATGGTAACAATCACCCTGTATGCGAAACAGCAAAAGAGACACAGATGTATAGAACAGTCTTTTGGACTCTGTGGGAGAGGGAGAAGGTGGGATGATTTGGGAGAATGTCATTGAAACATGTATAATATCACATATGAAATGAATCGCCAGTCTAGGTTCGATTCATGATACTGGATGCTTGGGGCTGGTGCACTGAGATGACCCAGAGGGATGGTATGGGGAGGGAGGAGGGAGGGGGGTCCAGGATGGGGAATACGTGTATACCTGTGGCGGATTCATGTTGATGTATGGCAAAACCAATACAATATTGTAAAGTAATTAACCTCCAATTAAAATAAATAAATCTATATTTTAAAAATTAAAAAAAAATGAATTAATACACAGAGTATATGAAATATTGACATATAAGGTGATAGCTTTATGTTCTTATACAGTTGCAGGTAAAAAGAAAGTTCTATATAGTAGAACATTTAGTGCTAGGAACTGTCATTATCTAGGGGAATTGTGATAATTCTTTGGCCAAATTTCTAACTCATAAAAATGAATAGTTTCTCAAATGCATCTATTTATAATTTTGTATGTTGGCTTTATTTAAGCTTAAAAAGCCAACATCTTAAGTCCAGTTTACTAAAAACATTTTAACCTGGTCACAAGCAAGTGGAGGACCACTTCTGTCAGAATGGTGAGGATAGCTGCTAAGATGGGTGTTCAGGGTGACAGCTGATAGTTGAGTGTCGGATGCTGCTCAGACTCTTCCTCTAGTGGTAATATGAGCTTAGCAGACTTCAGAGGTGGTCCTAACTGCAGATGGAAACTATCAAGAGACTGCTGTGGCAACAGAACAGAAGGCAGCTGTATGACACAGTGGACCATGTCCTACTCGGGAGAAAGAAGCAGGAAAGATTGAGAGCAGGGTAAACGGAATCTGACTCTTGCATGAGCTCACTTAAGCAACATCATGAAAGTTACTCATTCTCCATTACCAATGCTTATATGTCCAAGTCTTTTGCGACCCCATGGACTGTATCCCACAAGGTTCCTCTGGCCATGAGATTTCCCCAGCAAGAATACAGGAGTGGGTTGTCATTTCCTCCTCCAGAGGATCTTACTGACCCAGGGATTGAACCCACATCTTCTGCATTGGCAGGTGGATTCTTTACCACTGGCTACCAGAGAAGTCCCACAAATATGCTTATTTATCCCTTAAAAATGACTGGGATGAAAAGAGATACTTGGTTCTTTCACGTTGTCGCCTGGAGACAGTGGATTTACATGGATCTTAGTAATATCAGAAATAAGAGAAGGATTGAGTAAGCTCCAAATGCTCTGAGTAAGCAAGAGTATGAGAGAAGCTTCACTACTTTGATGATGGTGATTGCTCTTTTCCAAGAGTGAGAGAAACTCGCCATAGTCTTCTAAGGCAGGAGAAACTGTTCAGTGGTTTTCGCCACTCACTATTTCATGTTATTTTTATAATATGAATCTTGAAATACTGAGTCTATAATATGATATTGAATGCCCAGGTTGCTGGTCCATGAGACAAAGCCTTCAGACACTTCTTGACTTCACTCAAAGTATTATTTCTCAGAATCTTCTGTGTTTGACAGCTCATAGAATTGTTGCACATGTCCATAGAAGTATCAGAAATGCCCAAGATAAGATTCTTTCTCTGATCTAAATTCCATCTAAATTAAAACCAGAGGCATAGTTTTCTTCCAACCGAAATTAGCTTTGCAACTGTGTTGTCCAGATGTACAATCTCCTTGACAGTTTGTTTATGGGTTGTACACATGTATTGCTTTGGAAAACAGAAAAGCTGTTGTTTTGACAGTTGACTGTCTATGCACTTATAGTAGTTGTTTGTGGGACCTTTCCTGGAAATCTGAACATCTGACTGACTCAGATGTTGCCAATCAGTATCCTCCTCAGCCCTTAGAATCTTCTACACAACTTAGCCTGCTATCACGTCCTAACAAGATACAGTTGTAGTTTAAGAGGATACATGTGGGATGTCAAATTATATAATCCAAGAATGGTATGTTCAAATAATCATAACTAGTTATGACTCTGGGCACCATTCTGAATGTCAGTGATTTTCTTGTAAAAGAAAGGAGAAAGGATACGTGGTTTTGCACTGTTTTTTCTTAGCTGAAGAATTTGTTGCAGTTCAGTTCAGTTCAGTTCAGTTCAGTTCAGTCGCTCAGTTGTGTCCAACTCTTTGTGACCCATTGAATCGCAGCACGCCAGGCCTCCCTGTCCATCACCAACTCCCAGAGTTCACTCAAACTCATGTCCATCGAGTTGGTGATGCCATCCATCACTATCCTCTGTCGTCCCCTTCTCCTCCTGACCGCAATCCCTCCCAGCATCAAAGTCTTTTCCGATGAGTCAACTCTTTGCATGAGGTGGCCAAAGTACTGGAGCTGAATTTGTACCTTGCATCGAACTTTATTTAAGAGTCATCTTGTTATTTTTTAATGGGTTATTTCTGCGATGAAGTACAATGAAAATTAACAATCAGGTCATATCTTTGTAATGTTCAAAGTTCCAGTACAATCAGTCTTTAAAAAGTCAAATTGAGTCTGTTTCATTTGCAGAAAAATTCCGAGTATTATTAGTAGAGATGGTAGAGATGGTTTTAATTTCACTTAAAAGTTTCATTTAAAACATTTTGTGTTTTAGTCAACTTGGACTTCCATTGCAAAATACCTCTAACTATGTGTATTAAACGGCAGAAATTTGAATTCCCACGGTTCTGGAGGCTAGAAGCCCAAGATCAAGGTACTGGCATGGTCAGGTTTTAGGGAGAGCTGTCTTTGTGGCTTGTAGACAGGTCTTTTTACAGTGTGCTCACCTTCAGGGAGAGGAATGGCCGAAATTCTCTGGTGTCCCCATTTATAAAAGGATTAATCTCATCATGAGAGCCTCATGAACTTCTCTAAACGCACCGACCTCCCAAAGGCTCCCTCTCCAAATACCATCACACTGGAGATAGGACTTCAACAGAGGAATTTTAAAGGAGCATAATTCAGTCTACAGCAGCTTGCTTTGTCACTGCGCACATAAACGATTACTTCCTGCTCTGAACGTATGGCACCATCCAGACACTTTAAATTGTCTCAGTTAGTGGTGTAAGTTTCTCAACACAAAATTGCATTTCTCTTTAATTCAAATAATATAAAATATGAAGCCTCCATCTTGGGAAAATTAATGACTAACATGGTAGGTAAATACCTATAAAATAATAAAGTAGGAGCTATTAGTGAACTCAAAACCGGCAAAAACTAAAACACACACGAACATGATATTTCTATGTCAAAAAATTTGGAGTCATTGACATAATGAAAGCTAAAACATTTGGGTGCTTGAGAGCTGAACTATCCATCTAATGAGCTTATAAATGCTAAAAACTTTGACAGTGAGTAGGAGGTTTTAGTTCAGTAGTAAGTATGATTTACACATTATTAGGTTTATTCACACAACAGCACAGGGATGGCTCCAGCAAACCACTGCAGTGGGTCTCTGTTGTAGTTACCACTTTGGAAGCAGGACACTTGGAATCAGGCTAGAGGAAGGACTCTGCGTCACAACCCTTTAAAATCACCACTCATCTTTTCAATACCCTGTTTCAGCTGGGCATTTGGCTCACATTTCAACTGGTGGCTCATATGTAAAGAATTTGCCTGCAATGCAGGAGATATGGGTTAAGTTCCTAGGTTGGGAAGATCCCCTAGAGAAGGAAATGGCAACCCACTCCAATATTCTTGCCTGGGAAATCCCATGGTCATAAGACCCTGGTGGGCTATAGTCCATAGGGTTGCAAAGACTCAGACACAACTTAGTGACTAAGAAACAAAAACAATACTAAATATTTTATTTCAATTGAATTAACTGATTAATTTATAAAAGTATAGCTTAATTTCCTATTTTCTTTACTCCTTCCCAATATATTGAATACTCTCTTTTACCATAATTAATTGTCCACCTATTGTTTTTGTTATATTTGTAAGCAACATATAAAATAATACTTGAAGTGTCCTATAGGCAAGGATCTAGCCTCAGACTTGTGCACTCACATTTACTTAATATTAACTCCTTAGCATTTAAATGTGTATCTCTACTTAGAATAGTAATTCTCAAAGTGTGGGCTCTGGATAGCATCATCTCTGAACTTGTTAGAACTGCAGAATCTCTAGCCAGCCACACACACAGCAGATCTATTAAGTCAGAAACTTTGATGGTGGAGACCATTACAATAATCTGTATCTTAACACGCCTTCCCAGTTATTCTGATGCATGCTGACTTTGTAAAACACTACCCTAGAATATTAAGATATTAAGAAGAGATGGCAAGAATATACAGAAGAACTGCACAAAAAAGAGCTTCACGACCCAGATAACCACGTTGTTGTGATCACTCACCTAGAGCCAGACATCCTAGAATGTGAAGTCAAGTGGGACTTAGAAAGCATCACAACGAACAAAGCTAGTGGAGGTGATGGCATTCCAGTTGAGCTATTTCAAATCCCGAAAGATGATGCTGTGAAAGTGCTGCACTCAATATGCCAGCAAATTTGGAAAACTCAGCAGTGGCCACAGGACTGGAAAAGGTCAGTTTTCATTCCAATCCCAAAGAAAGGCAATGCAAAAGAATGCTCAAACTACCGCACATTTGCACTCATCTCACATGCTAGTAAAGTAATGCTCAAAATTCTCCAACCCAGGCTTCAGCAATACATGAACCATGAACTTCCAGATGTTCAAGCTGGTTTTAGAAAAGGCAGAGGAACCAGAGATCAAATTGCCAACATCCACTGGATCATCAAAAAAGCAAGAGAGTTCCAGAAAAACTTCTATTTCTGCTTTATTGACTACGCCAAAGCCTTTGACTGTGTGGATCACAAGAAACTGTGGAAAATTCTGAAAGAGATGGGAATACCAGACCACCTGATCTGCCTCTTAAGAAACCTATGTGCAGGTCAGGAAGCAACAGTTAGAACTGGACATGGAATGACAGACTGGTTCCCAATAGGAAAAGAGTACATCAAGGCTGTATATTGTCATCCTGCTTATTTAACTGCTATGCAGAGTACATCATGAGAAATGCTGGGCTGGAGGAAGCACAGCTGGAATCAAGATTGCTGGGAGAAATATCAATAACCTCAGATATGCAGATGACACGACCCATATGGCAGAAAGTGAAGAAGAACTAAAAAGCCTCTTGATGAAAGTGAAAGAGGAGAATGAAAGGTTGGCTTAAAGCTCAACATTCAGAAAATGAAGATCATGGCATCTGGTCCCATACTTCATGGGAAATAGATGGGGAAACAGTGGAAACAGTGTCAGACTTTATTTTCTGGGGCTCCAAAATCACTGCAGATGGTGATTGCAGCCATGAAATTGAAAAATGCTTACTCCTTGGAATGAAAGTTATGATCAACCTAGATAGCATATTCAAAAGCAGAGATATTACTTTGCCAAAAATGGTGTGTCTAGTCAAGGTTATGGTTTTTCCAGTGGTCATGTATGGATGTGAGAACAAATCTGAGAGCTGAAGAATTGGTGCTTTTGAACTGTGGTGTTGGAGAAGACTCTTGAGAGTCCCTTGGACTGCAAGGAGATCCAACCAGACCATCCTAAAGGAGATTAGCCTTGAGTGTTCATTGGAAGGACTGATGCTGAAGCTGAAACTCCAATACTTTGGCCACCTCATGTGAAGAGTTGACTCATTGGAAAAGACTCTGTTTCTGGGAAGGGTTGTGGGCAGGAGGAGAAGGGGACGACAGAGGATGAGATGGCTGGATGGCATCACTGACTTGATGGACATGAGTTTGAGTGAACTCTGGGAGTTGGTGATGGACAGGGAGGCTTGGCATGCTGTGATTCATGGGGTCGCAAAGAGTCGGACACGACTGAGTGACTGAACTGAATTGAACTGAACCCTAGAATATAAGCTTCATCTCCAGCACCTAGAATAAGTGCTTGCATTTACTAGATGCTCAATTGATAGTCATTGATTAAATTAATGAGTAAATTAAAACTTTTCTCAATACATGGAAAAAAGAACTATTAGACATCATCATAATTAGCAAAGAAAAGGTGCTGTGCTTAGTTGTTCAGCTATGTCCTATTCTTTGCAACCCCTGGACTGTAGCCCACCAGGCTCCTCTGTCCATGGGGATTCTCCAGTCAAGAATACTGAGGTGGGTTGCCATGCCCTATTCCAGAGGATCTTCCCAACCCAGGGATTGAACCCAGGTCTCCCACATTGCAGGCGGATTCTTTACAATCTGAGCCACCAGGGAAGCCCATGAATACTGGAGTGGGTAGCCTATCCCTTCTCCTATCCCTTCCTGAGACAGGAATCGAACCGGGGTCTCCTGCATTGCAGGCAGATTCTTTACCAGCTGAGCCACCAGTAGAAGGTATAACAAATATAATGAATGATTGTATCAGAATCCTAGATAATCTCAGAGCATGGTTTGTTAGATTCAGCAAGAATAAACTTATCATGGATAAACATTATTCTTATATTTAGATAAGAAAAAAGTGCTATTACACCAATACATGCTAGGAAGATACGGTTTGGATGTATATGTAAACAAGTTTGATTTTAATTTAAAATATATTTTATATGAGCCAATAGTGTGTTTGGTTGCGGAAAAAAAACATGCTAATGTAATCTCAAGCTGCGTCACAGGAAGTATGATATTCTATCTTGAACAAGTATGGCTTCAATCCTCTCTCTACTCACCAGACCTCATTTGAACTATTGAGTTGTGTTTCTGAGAGGAAGAGGCACATTGAAGCATTAAAGGGGAATAAGTGAATCCATCCATCTATTTGTTCAAAAATAAATAAAAATGAAACTGCTAATAACTGGGCAAGGCAAATGGAAACACAGGATGAATATGACACAGTCACTCATTCTAGGGAACTCACCTATGACAGAGAAATCAGACATTTAAGACAGCACAGCTGCCTGCCAAAAAAGAGTTCTCTTAAGGTAGTGAGTGCACAAGGAAGATTTAGTCAGCAGGCTCTGTGAGTCTCAAAAACACATCCCGTCATGCACAGTTTTTAAAATTGGAAATTCCCAGCTTAGAGAAGAGTAAACCAAGTCATAGCAATCATAAAATAATTGAAGTACTATCATGAGGATGGAAACGGGGCCTTTATCATTAAAGATCCAGGGGAGTGGACAAGGTCAATGGATGTAACTCTGAGGAGGTAGAAACTTTGATATAAGAGAGAACTTTCTAAAAATGAAAGCTTTCAAAGGCTGGAAGGAATTTCTTGGAAAAGAGGGAACATATGCTAGGGACTATTCTATAGAACACTTTGACTTTGGAAGGGCATTGGAGTATATAAATTTTATGATCTCTTTTTACTCTGAGGTTCTATATAATTTACTATGATTCTAATTAGGATGGAGAGAAAATAATTTTGTTTGGGATTTTTTTTCCCCATTCTATTTTAAAGAAAAAATTTCTTTTAAACTCCTTTAGTTTTAGTCAACTCATATCCCTTGAGAGTACTTCCTATTTACCAAGCCTAACCAGGGAAGCCCAACAGTTAGAGGACAGGGGCTTATGAAGAGTAGGTTTTGAGGACAGAGTGGAGACATTTGGAGAATGGGGTTCAGTACAGAACAAAACTTCATGGGGGGAGAAGAAAGGGCCAGCTGTAGATTATGTGGGGATAAAGGAAAATGTAGACTGTTGGGCAAAGAAATAAAGGTTGACATCAAACAAGAAGGATGACTGGCAGTTCTTCAGTATAGGATGACGTGATCAAAACCAGCCTTTTAGGAAGTAGTATGTCAGTAGTATGAGGATTCAGCTATTAAGCAGGAGTCAGATGTGAGGTGTGGAAATTAAAGATGGGAGAAGGCAATGTACAACACATTAGTGAACAAGACTCATCAAGATTTGTTAACTGACTGCAACTGCAATGAAAGAAAGAAAGGATGAAAATTTATAGCACAATTTCTGTGGGACTGAGAATGATAGGGGTCATTGATTAGGAGCATTAAAAAGGAACTTGAAGGAATAATGATTCTCACTCCAGTTCGGGTCAGGGGTTTTCCCCACGCCACCAAGAATTCTCTGATATCATCCGGGAGTCCTACAATTCAACACAGTTCTGACACTATCGACCTGGAGGTTCGCCAGATTAAGGGCTCATTCTCACGAGACTGCCCTCTGCTTCAGATGTCAAGTGCAAGCCCAGGTTGTCACCTATGCTTCTGAGCCACCAGCTATAAACCAAAGGTTCCCAAGGACCCCCTCCTTAGGTTCAATTAATTTGCTCAGCAGCTCACAGCACTCAAGAAAACCAGTTTACTCACTAGATTACTGGTTTATTATAAAAGAATATGACTGGGGAACAGCCAGATGGACATGATACACAAGGCAAACTATGGGGAAGGGTGCAGAGCTTCCATGCCTCTCCAAGTGCACCATTCTTCCCAAATTGACATGTTTATTAGCCCCGAAGCTCTCTTGAAATTCCTTGTGGATTTGTATGTAGGCTTCAGTACAGACACAAAATTGATTAGGCTATCAGTCATTTGTGATTGAACTCAATCTTCAGTCCCTCCCCTCTCCGCAATGATCAGGAAGGACTGAAAGTTCCAACCTTCTAATCACAAGGTTTTTTTCCCTCCTGACCACTAGCTCCAACTCCGAGGTGCTTTCCAGAAGTTGCCTCATTAACATAATAAAAGACACATTGATTACTCTCATCACTTGAAAATTCCAGAAGTTTTTCTGTGTCAGAAATGGGAAAAGACTACATACATATTCCATATTATAAATTACATTGTCACAAAGAATCTAGACAGAAACATTCTGGAGACATTTAAAAAGTTTTCAGGTTATTTCCTCAGCTCATGATCTCCTCTTATCTCAGGAGTCTGACCCGACACGAATGATTCAGTTATGTACCAAGTTATAACCTTAGTGAGTGAAAAGCTTTTCTTCCATTTAAGATTTATTGCTTAAATAGAAGATAATTAAATTACTGTTGGTTTCATATGACTTTACTTTCTGTTAACTTTCTGTTACTTTTTAAAAACGTCAATAACAACACAATTTTTTTTTTACATTTTTAGACTTTGTCATTATTTCAGAGTAAAACGTATTAGAGCAGTAACCGCTGCTGCTGGGATAGTTGCTCTTGGTTATGTAACTTACAGAAGATTTTTGTGTTAAATATCATCAGAGCAAATCTATGGAAAACCTTCACATCCAGAAAGACAACCCCAAGATAATACATGCTTTTGGCATGGAGGGTTTGGGAGATAAAAAGCTTTGTACTGCCACTGTTGGAGTTCCAAAGTTCTCATTCTGTGATGAATCTCATCCAAAGCACAGTAAAAAGAAAAAAAAAAAAAAGAATCTGCAGAAAACATGGAACCTCCGATTGTTAACAAAAAAGAAACTTAACTGGAGAGTTTTGTTGCCGCAGACCAACTTGGCAAAGTTGAATGACTGCAACTTTTTGTCTGATTCATGTCCCCTTGGTTCTATATATATATATATATATATATATATATATATATATATATATATATACTGTAAACTGCAGTTTCCATATTCATGGCATTTGTCTTACTTGAAGCATTGTGGTGCACATGGAAAATAAGCCAGCACTGGTTTTCCAAGGAAGGGAGCAAGTTCTCTTCCTACAAGGGTCTTTAGAATTACAATGTAATATTATTTTGATTTAATTATGTATTAAATTATGATAGTATTAAAAATAACATTCTATGTTCTAGAGTATATGTATAACAGTATTTCTCTTATATGACTAATCATTTCCTTCTTATAAAACATTTTATGATAGTGAATGTCTTCCATATATAAAAGTAAAGAGAATAGTATCATCTTATAGCCAATCTTCGTTTATCTCTTCTCACCACAAATTAAAGAAAAATTTAGACACCATATTATTTTATCTCTAAATACTTCAGTATGTATGTCTAAAATATATATAGAATCACAATGCTATTGCTGCATCAAAGTAAGTAAGTCAAGTCACTCAGTCGTGTTCAACTCTTTGCAACCCCAGAGACTATACATATACACTCCATGGAGTTCTCCAGGCCAGAACACTGGAGTGGGTAGCCTTTCCCTTCTCTAAGGGATCTTCCCAACCCAAGGATAGAACCCAGATCACCCATGTTGCCAGCAGATTCTTTACCAGCTGAGCCACAAGGGAAACTCATATCTAACAAATTAATTAATCCTTCTTTTGATATACAAAATTATCTTATAATTTTATTATAAAATTATGTTTCCTTTTTGTTTTGTTGACCTATGGCAAATAGCTGCCAGTTATTTTTCCAGCAAGAAAGTGTTTGTTCAGAATCAGTAAAGATTTGCAATTTGGGGTCTGAAGCCATGGAGAGTCTGTACAACTCCCTCCACAGATAGGAGAGGAGAAATCTTTTAAAGAGGGGAAAAGAAAATTCGGAGGGCTAGAGTTAACAAAGTATCTATTGGAGGAGTTAAGAGTTTGAAGTACAGTGGCTTCCTATTGGCTGAGTCATAACAGTCTCTCATTGTCTGAGCTTTTGCCAAGAAAGAAGTCTATGTTCTTCTCCTTGGGCTCTGCTGTCATCAAAAAGTGTGAGAAACTGCCCTTCTGTTTTCTCAATTTTATGTAAGTGAGGTTTCTGTTTATTAATATTTTACATTTTCCCCTTTTGATGAAGATCTTTCTCTGAAAGCACTGCTGACCAAGAGTCTGGATTTCTAGTTTCAGTTCCTTTCTATCCCTCCGTATCAGAAAGGGCCTCTCCTATGTGTGGCGCCTCATGTTGGAGGGAAAGTGAATAGATTGGGAAATGAAACACAGGAGGTCAGTGTTACCCAAAGCTATTTCCAGCAGATCATTATGAACAGTCAGGAGGTGATCTTTCAGCCTTAAGCAATCACGAGGGACTTCACTGGAGACGAAGAGGAGAAGAGTAGCAGTGTTAAGGCTATTACAGTATAAAAATTATGTGAGGAGCAGTTAACTAAAGAACTTCATAGAAGGTGAGATGGTTGAGTGAGAAATCCTGAGTAGGCTGGGATTCAGGAGGACTTTTATTTCATGAGGTAAAAAATGGATAAAGAGGATCCCAAGAAAGATTTTCTTGATGGTCTTAACCAAAAGGTCAGTGGCAGTAATGGCTCTAAGGTAAGGGGGATCCAGTTGCTGGCTATAACAACCTATGGGTTAATGGTGGTCCCAATGGTTTGGGTGAATACCTCAAGGGCATTCTCTTCATTTTTATACACAAAAAGGAAAATGAGAATCTGACCGTTGGGAATCCAAGGGTAGGTGTGCTTATCAAACTCTTCTTCAAGGCCCTTAAAATCTGGGTCACCCAGTTCTTCCCATAAAATTGTGTTGGGCGTGTTGCTCTTCAGTAAAAAAAAAACGAAAATTTGGCCATAAGAGAGAAATTTGGAATCCAATGCTGGGCATACACAACTGACTTAAGAAAACCTCACAGCTGATGCTTAGTTTGGGGTTTTGAACACCAGGAAGCCTATCAGAATATAGATGTAGCCCTTGTTTTAAAATTCAGTTCAGTTCAGTTCAGTTCAGTTCAGTTCAGTTCAGTCCCTCAGTCGTGTCTTACTCTTTGCGACCCCATGAATCACAGCACGCCAGGCCTCCCTGTCCATCACCATCTCCCGGAGTTCACTCAGACTCACGTCCATCGAGTCCGTGATGCCATCCAGCCATCTCATCCTCGGTTGTCCCCTTCTCCTGCTCCCAATCCCTCCCAGCATCAGAGTCTTTTTCAATGAGTCAACTCTTCACATGAGGTGGCCAAAATACTGGAGCTTCAGCTTTAGCATCATTCCCATTAGAAATCCCAGGGTTGATCTCCTTTAGAATGGACTGGTTGGATCTCCTTGCAGTCCAAGGGACTCTCAAGAGTCTTCTCCAACACTACAGTTCAAAAGCATCAGTTCTTCAGTGCTCAGCTTTCTTCATAGTCCAACTCTCCCATCCATACATGACCATTTGGAAAACCATAGCCTTGACTAGACACACCTTTTTGGCAAAGTAATGTCTCTGCTTTTGAATATGCTATCTAGGTTGGTCATAACTTTTCTTCCAAGGAGTAAGCGTCTTTTCATTTCATGGCTGCAATCACCATCTGCACTGATTTTGGAGCACAAAAAAATAAAGTCTGACACTGTTTCCACTGTTTCCCCATCTATTTCCCATGAAGTGATGGGACCAGATGCCATGGTCTTCGTTTTCTGAATGTTGAGCTTTAAGCCAACTTTTTCATTCTCCTCTTTCACTTTCATCAAGAGACTCTTTAGTTCCTCTTCACTTTCTGCCATAAAGGTGGTGTCATTTGCATATCTGAGGTTATTGATATTTCTCCTGGCAATCTTGATTCCAGCTTGTGCTTCTTCCAGCCCAGTGTTTCTCATGATGTACTCTGCATAGAAGTTAAATAAGCAGGGTGACAATATACAGCCTTGACGTATTCCTTTTCCTATTTGAAACCAGCCTGTCATTCCATGTCCAGTTCTAACTGTTGCTTCCTGACCTGCATACAGGTTTCTCAAGAGTCAGGTCAGGTGGTTTGGTATTCCCATCTCTCTCAGAATTTTCCACAGTTTATTGTGATCCACACAGTCAAAGGCTTTGGCATAGTCAACAAAGCAGAAATAGATGTTTTTCTGGAACTCTCTTGCTTTTTTGATGATCCAGTGGATGTTGGCAATTTGATCTCTGGTTCCTCTGCCTTTTCTAAAACCAGCTTGAACATCTGGAAGTGCACGGTTCATGTTTTGCTGAAGCCTGGCTTGGACAAATTTAAGCATTACTTTGCTAGCATGTGAGATGAGTGCAATTGTGTGGTAGTTTGAGCATTCTTTGGCATTGCCTTTCTTTGGGATTGGAATGAAAACTGACCTTTTCCAGTCCTGTGGCCACTGCTGAGTTTTCCAAATGTGCTGGCATATCGAGTGCAGCCCTTTCACAGCATCATCTTTCAGGATTTGAAATAGCTCAATGGAATTCCATCACCTTCACTAGCTTTGTTCATAGTGATGCTTTCTAATGCCCACTTGACTTCACATTCCAGGATGTCTGGTTCTAGGTGAGTGATCACACCATCATGATTATCTGGGTCATGAAGCTCTTTTTTGTACATGAAGCTCTTTTTTGAAGCTCTTTTCTTCTGTGTATTCTTGCCACCTCTTCTTAATATCTTCTGCTTCTGTTAGGTTCGTAGCATTTCTGTCCTTTATCAAGCCCATCTTTGCATGAAATGTTCCCTTGGTATCTCTAATTTTCTTGAAGAGATCTCTAGTCTTTTCCATTCTGTTGTTTTCCTCTATTTCTTTGCATTGATCTCTGAAGAAGGCTTTCTTATCTCTTCTTGCTATTCTTTGGAACTCTGCATTCAGATGCTTATATCTTTCCTTTTCTCCTTTGCCTTTCACTTCTCTTCTTTTCACAGCTATTTGTAAGGCCTCCCCAGACAGCCATTTTGCTTTTTTCCATTTCTTTTCCATGGGGATGGTCTTGATCCGTGTCTCCTGTACAATGTCATGAACCTCCGTCCATAGTTCATCAGGCACTCTGTCTATCAGATCTAGGCCCTTAAATCTATTTCTCACTTCCACTGTATAATCATTAGGGATTTGACTTAGGTCATACCTGAATGGTCTAGTGGTTTTCCCTACTTTCTTCAATTTAAGTCTGAATTTGCCAATACGGAGTTCATGATCCAAGCCACAGTCAGCTCCTGGTCTTGTTTTTGCTGACTGTTTAGAGCTTCTCTATCTTTTGCTGCAAAGAATATAATCAATCTGATTTTGGTGTTGGCCATCTGGTGATGTCCATGTGTAGAGTCTTCTCTTGTGTTGTTGGAAGAGGGTGTTTGCTATGACCAGTGCATTTTCTTGGCAAGACTCTGTTAGTCTTTGCCCTGCTTCATTCTGTACTCCAAGGCCAAATTTGCCTGTTACTCCAGGTATTTCTTGACTTTCTACTTTTGCATTCTAGTCCCCTAAAATGAAAAGGACATCTTTTTTGGGTGTTAGTTTTAAAAGGTCTTGTAGGTCTTCATAGAACCGTTACTTCAGCTTCTTCAGCATTACTGGTTGGGGCATAGACTTGATACTAAGGCTATGTTTGAGCAAACTCCAAGTTTTCTTGAGATGACTTTGTATTTCTAAAAGCTTTAGCAAGTGGATGCTGTCTTCCTACGAGAAAGCTTGAGAAGAAGAGCAAAGGAAAAAATGGCCCACATATAGTGACAAAGGAGAACTCTAGGAAGCTTTATATCAGGAGCTCAGCCTTCAGGATTTGTGAGCAATAAGGACTCTCAGTAAAACCCTGAGGCATTTCTGTCCAGGTAATTTTGTTTCTTCTCAAGTGAAGGCAGAAGGTATTGGCTAGCTTCATTGACAGGAATAGTAAGGAATGCACTGCAAAAATAAGTTACAATAAAGAATTTGCTTCTGATGAAAACGGATGTTGGTGGTACATGAGGGTTAGAAACAATAGGGTGTGTTGAGGGATAACAATGTTGTTTATTGCTCAGGGCCCCAGGACAAGACCTTGGGTTTTTCTCATCAGTAAAAAAGAGTATTACAGGGTCTAGCACAAGGAATAATGAAGCCTTAAGTCTTGTAATCCTCTATTATGGGCTTTATACCTTGAAGGGTTATATTACTTATAGGTCATTCATTACTTCTAGGAAGATATTTTCAGGGATCTATTTGAATCTTGGTGGAAGGTATGCTATGAATTTTGCCAATATCAATTGCAGATTTTGCCTGTAAAGAATGTGGTAACTGATTCAATACAGACAAATGTTTCCTGTTTCCCGAGTCAGCTCCAGTATCATCAGAGATGTAGCAAAGAAGATTTCAATATGTCGTTTAATTTACCAGCTTGGCTGCCCTATTTATGGTCAAATTCTAGAATTACTTCCCCTTTTTGGGAGAAAGAATCTCTGGTATGATACTTTTCTAAGAAGTCCCCACCTAGTAGGGCTTCCCAGGTGGTGTAGTGGCAAAGAATCCACCTGCCTGCCAATGCAGGAGATGTAAGAGACATGGGTTCAGTCCCTGGGTCAGGAAGATCCCCTGGAGAAGGAAAAGGCAACACGCTCCAGTACTTCTTGCCTGGAGAATCCTGCGGACAGAGGAGCTTGGCAGGCTACAGTGAATGGAGTCCAAAGAGTCAGACATGACTCAGCAACTGAGAAACACACACACACACACACACAGCCTAGTAAATAAACAGGGGCAGAGGGACTAAGGACCAAAGTGTACGTCTCCAAGGACCTAAACAAAAGGGAATAGGTTCAGAGTTAGAAGCCTTCTGAGATTCATCAGAGATCTCCACTGTTTGAAATGTTTTAGTATTCTGAGTTGGCTCTGATTTATGGTAGTGAGTTGAGTACTGACAGTGTGACTTCCATGTCATTTAGGACTGGAAGAGATTCATCCCCAGTCTGGAGTAGTGTTTCTCCAGCCGATTAAGAGGGAGGATTGGGAAGACCCTCTACAGTTGAGAATTTGGAGGACATTGGAAAGGCTGGTTAGAGGCCTAGAGGCACTTTGAAGGACTTAATTTTAAACACCCTAAACTGTTCAAGCAGCTTCAACACCTTAAACAGCTTAAATAATCTATAGGCCTCACACCAGCCAGTTCTGAGAAACAGTTTTATCCTAAAGGATCCACGCTGAAGTCTGTTTGGGGCAACTCTAATGAAACAGCCTAAATTCCAAGGAGCCAGGCTGACAGTTTACAAGCACAATTCCAACAGAATGCTTCTCTTTCCTAAAAGTATCTGGCTGAGGGATACCACAGTTTCAGTTGAAACAGCCTGGCTTCAAAGAATCAGGCCAAAGTACAAAAGGAATATTCTCCTACAGAAGAAAGTCTTAACCAGAAGAGACAAAACCTTAAAATAGATCCCAAATAAGGCCTGGAGAACTTCAAAATGCAAACAGGGAGGAAACTCAGATCCAGGAGAAAGACTTTCCCTCAAACCCCAGAGTTGGCTACAAAAACAATGAGCAACAGTGGGCTCAACTTGCGTACTACCCCTGTTTGCTTATCAGCCCCTGAGTCATTGGGGGTCTTCTCTGGATTCCTGTATGGACCACCAAAATGTTGACTTAACCCAGTAGACTGCTGACTGTTTCTCCAGCAAAAATGGATAAATTATTTGGGGTCAGCAAAGAATTACAATCTGAGGTCTGCTACCATGGTGAGACACATACATGATCCCTGCAATGAAGAAAGCAGAACTCTTTCGAAGAGAGGAAGTTGGGAGGCCTATAGCAAACAAAGTGTCCACTGGAGGAATTGAGAGATCAAGTATGGCAGGTTTTCACTGGTTAAGTTGTGACTGTCTCTTACTGGCTGAGCTCTTGCCAGGCAAGAGGAGCAGGTCTTTCTTCACCCTACTGGATTCCACTCTCACAGAAAACATAAAAGCTCCCCCTTTTGACTTCCTATTTTAATTGAGTCTATTTTAATTGAGGTTTCTGTTTATTAGTTTTTACAGTCTCTAATCCAAAAAATATTCATATACTGTATTTCAGTTCAGTTCAGTCGCTCAGTCGTGTCCGACTTTTGGACCCCATGAATCGCAGCACACCAGGCCTCCCTGTCCATCGCCATCTCCCAGAGTTCACTCAGACTCACGACCATCGAGTTGGTGATGCCATCCAGCCATCTCATCCTCTGTCGTCCCCTTCTCCTCCTGCCCCCGATCCCTCGCAGCATCAGAGTCTTTTCCAATGAGTCAACTCTTTGCATGAGGTGGCCAAAGTACTGGAGCTTCAGCTTTAGCATCATTCCCTCCAAAGAAATCCCAGGGTTGATCTCCTTCAGAATGGACTGGTTGGATCTCCTTGCAGTCCAAGGGACTCTTAAGAGTCTTCTCCAACACCACAGTTCAAAAGCATCAACTCTTCGACGCTCACCCTTCTTCACAGTCCAACTCTCACATCCATACATGACCACAGGAAAAACCATAGCCTTGACTAGAGGCATCTTTGTTGGCAAAGTAATGTCTCTGCTTTTGAATATACTATCTAGGTTGGTCATAACTTTTCTTCCAAGGAGTAAGCGTCTTTTAATTTCATGGCAGCAGTCACCATCTGCACTGATTTTGGAGCACAAAAAAATAAAGTCTGACACTGTTTCCACTGTTTCCCCATCTATTTCCCATGAAGTGATGGGACCAGATGCCATGATCTTCATTTTCTGAATGTTGAGCTTTAAGCCAACTTTTTTGCTCTCCTTTTTCACTTTCATCAAGAGGCTTTTTAGCTCTTCTTCACTTTCTGCCATAAGGGTGGTGTTATTTGCATATCTGAGGTTATTGATATTTCTCCCGGCAATCTTGATTCCAGCCTGTGCTTCTTCCAGCCCACCGTTTCTCATGATGTACTCTGCATAGAAGTTAAATAAGCAGGGTGGCAGTATACAGCCTTGACGTATTCCTTTTCCTATTTGGAACCAGTCTGTTGTTCCATGTCCAGTTCTAACTGTTGCTTCCTGACCTGCATACAGATTTCTCAAGAGGCAGGTCAGGTGGTCTGGCATTCCCATCTCTGGAAGAATTTTCCACAGTTTCTTGTGATCCACACAGTCAAAGGCTTTGGCATAGTCAATAAAGCAGAAATAGATGTTTTTCTGGAACTCTCTTGCTTTTCCCATGATCCAGCAGATGTTGGCAATTTGATCTCTGGTTCCTCTGCCTTTTCTAAAACCAGCTTGAACATCAGGGAGTTCACGGTTCATGTTTTGCTGAAGCCTGGCTTGGAGAATTTTGAGCATTACTTTGCTAGCATGTGAGATGAGTGCAATTGTGCGGTAGTTTGAGCATTCTTTGGCATTGCCTTTCTTTGGGATTGGAATGAAAACTGACCTTTTCCAGTCCTGTGGCCACTGCTGAGTTTTCCAAATGTGCTGGCATATTGAGTGAAGCACTTTCATAGCATCATCTTTCAGGATTTGAAATAGCTCCACTGGAATTCCATCACCTCCACTAGCTTTGTTCGTAGTGATGCTTTCTAAGGCCCACTTGACTTCACATTCCAAGATGTCTCGCTCTAGATTAGTGATCACATCATCATGATTATCTGGGTCGTGAAGATCTCTTTTGTACAGTTCTTCTGTGTATTCTTGCCACCTCTTCTTAATATCTTCTGCTTCTGTTAGTTCCATACCATTTCTGTCCTTTGTCGAGCCCATCTTTGCATGAAATATTCCCTTGGTATCTCTAATTTTCTTGAAGAGATCTCTAGTCTTTCCCATTCTGTTCTTTTCCTCTATTTCATTGCATTGATCGCTGAAGAAGGCTTTCTTATCTCTTCTTGCTATTCTTTGGAACTCTGCATTCAAATGCTTATATCTTTCATTTTCTCCTTTGCTTTTCGCCTCTCTTCTTTTCACAGCTATTTGTAAGGCTTTCCCAGACAGCCATTTTGCTTTTTTGCATTTCTTTTTCTTGGGGATGGTCTTGATCCCTATCTCCTGCACAATGTCACGAACCTCATTCCATAGTTCATCTATCAGATCTAGTCCCTTAAATCTATTTCTCACTTCCACTGTATAATCATAAGGGATTTGACTTAGGTCATACCTAATGGTCTAGCGGTTTTCCCTACTTTCTTCAATTTGAGTCTGAATTTGGTAATAAGGAGTTCATGATCTGAGCCACAGTCAGCTCCTGGTCTTGTTTTTGTTGACTTTATAGAGCTTCTCCATCTTTGGCTGCAAAGAATATAATCAATCTGATTTTGGTGTTGACCATCTGGTGATGTCCATGTGTAGAGTCTTTTCTTGTGTTGTTGGAAGAGGGAGTTTGCTATGACCAGTGCATTTTCTTGGCAAAACTCTATTAGCCTTTGCCCTGCTTCATTCCGCATTCCAAGGCCAAATTTGCCTGTTACTCCAGGTGTTTCTTGACTTCCTACTTTTGCATTCCAGTCCCCTATAATGAAAAGGACATCTTTTTTGGGTGTTAGTTCTAAAAAGTCTTTTAGGTCTTCATAAAACCATTCAACTTCAGTTCCTTCAGCGTTACTGGTTGGGGCATAGACTTGGATAACTGTGATATTGAATGGTTTGCCTTGGAGACGAACAGAGATCATTCTGTCATTTTTGAGATTGCATCCAAGTACTGCATTTCGGACTCTTTTGTTGACCATGATGGCTACTCCATTTCTTCTGAGGGATTCCTGCCCGCAGTAGTAGATGTAATGGTCATCTGAGTTAAATTCACCCATTCCAGTCCATTTTAGTTCGCTGATTCCTAGAATGTCGACGTTCACTCTTGCCATCTCTTGTTTGACCACTTCCAATTTGCCTTGATTCATGGACCTGACATTCCAGGTTCCTATGCAATGTTGCTCTTTACAGCATCGGATCTTGCTTCTATCACCAGTCACATCCACAGCTGGGTATTGTTTTTGCTTTGGCTCCATCCCTTTGTTCTCTCTGGAGTTATTTCTCCATTGATCTCCAGTAGCATATTTGGCACCTAATGACCTGGGGAGTTCCTCTTTTGGTATACTATTATTTTGCCTTTTCATACTGTTCATGGGGTTCTCAAGGCAAGAATACTGATTGGGATATTTCTTAAATTTTTTTACCCTATTTGGACCTCTCTGATCTATTTGCTTTTCCTTTCAACTCTTTGTTGAAGAGACTGTATTTTGTCTTACAGATTTTCCCACAGTTTAGACTTTGCTGATTTCATCTTCATGGGGTCATTTTACATGTGTGTATTTCTTCTGCATTTCATATACACGGTTAAGAGTGATGGATCAGTGTCAAGTGTAATTTTATGTTAAGCAAAATTACTTCATAGGTGGTGTTGAACTCCATTGGGAGGTTCATAATGTCTGAGTATCCCTCTTCTTGTAATGTTAGCAGTCTTTAACAATCATTGTTATGAAGGTAAGTTCTTATATTATTCATAAGAAAGTGCTAAAATTCCCCACCACTGAAATTACTCTCAGAAAGAGCTACCCATAAGTTCAACATTCCCCTATTTATCTTTTATGTCATATCTTCACTTCTAAAATTATTTTAAACAATTAACCTAAGAATAAATATATTCTAAAGGAGCAGCAGCTGTGTTTTGCTGGAGCAGCCATGAAGAGATACCCCACGTCCAAGGTAAGATAAACCCAAATAAGATGGTAAGTGTTGCAAGAGGGCATCAGAGGGCAGACACACTGAAACCATAATCACAGAAAACTAGCCAGTCTGATCACATGGACCACAGCCATGTCTAACTCAATGAAACTAAGCCACGCTGTGTGGGGCCACCCAAGATGGGCAGGTCATGGTGGAGTGGTCTGAGAATGTGGTCCACTGGAGAAGGGAATGGCAAACCACTTCAGTATTCTTGCCTTGAGAACCCATGAACAGTAGGAAAAGGCAAAATGGTAGGATACTGAAAGGGGAACTCCCCAAGTCGGTAGGTGCCCAATATGCTACTGGAGATCAGTGGAGAAAGCACTCCAGAAAGAATGAAGGGATGGAGCCAAAGCAAAAACAATACCCAGCTGTGGATGTGACTGATGACAGAAGCAAGGTCTGATACTGTAAAGAGCAATATTGCATAGGAACCTGGAATGTTAGGTCCATGAATCAAGGCAAATTAAATTGGAAGTGGTCAAACAGGAGATGGCAAGGGTGAACGTCGACATTCTAGGAATCAGCAAACTAAAATGGACTGGAATGGGTGAATTTAACTCAGATGACCATTATATCTACTACTGCGGGCAGGAAACCCTTAGAAGAAATGGAGTAGCCATCATGGTCACAAAAGAGTCCGAAATGCAGTACTTGGATGCAATCCCCAAAACGACAGAATGATCTGTGTTCGTTTCCAAGGAAAACCATTCAATATCACAGTAATCCAAACCTATCCTCCAACTGGTAATGCTGAAGAAGCTGAAATTGAACGGTTCTATGAAGACCTACAAGACCTTTTAAAACTAACACCCAAAAAAGATGTCCTTTTCATTATAAGGGACTGGAATGCAAAAGTGGGAAGTTAAGAAACACCTGGAATAACAGGCAAATTTGGCCTTGGAATATGGAATGAAGCAGGGCAAAGGCTAATAGAGTTTTGCCAAGAAAATGCACTGGTCATAGCAAACTCCCTCTTCCAACAACACAAGAAAAGACTCTACACATGGACATCACCAGATGGTCAACACCAAAATCAGATTGATTATATTCTTTGCAGCCAAAGATGGAGAAGCTCTATACAGTCAACAAAAACAAGACCAGGAGCTGACTGTGGCTCAGATCATGAACTCCTTATTGCCAAATTCAGACTCAAATTGAAGAAAGTGGGAAAAACCACTAGACCATTCAGTTATGACCTAAGTCAAATCCCTTATGATTACAGCGGAAGTGAGAAATAGATTTAAGGGCCTAGATCTGATAGACAGAGTGCCTGATGAACTATGGAATGAGGTTCGTGACATTGTATAGGAGACAGGGATCAAGACCATCCCCAAGAAAAAGAAATGCAAAAAAGCAAAATGGCTGTCTGAGGAGGCCTTACAAATAGCTGTGAAAAAAAAGAGAAGCAAAAAGCAAAGGAGAAAAGGAAAGATATAAACATCTGAATGCAGAGTTCCAAAGAAAGCAAGGAGAGATAAGAAAGTCTTCCTCAGCGATCAATGCAATGAAATAGAGAAAAACAACAGAATGGGAAAGACTAGAGATCTCTTCAAGAAAATTAGAGATACCAAGGGAACATTTCATGCAAAGATGGGCTCGACAAAGGACAGAAATGGTATGGACCTAACAGAAGCAGAAGATATTAAGAAGAGGTGGCAAGAATACACAGAAAAAAGTGAAAGTGAAGTCACTCAGTCATGTCCGACTCTTGTGACCCGTGGACTGTAGCCCACCAAGCTCCTCCATCCATGGTATTCTCCAGGCAAGAATACTGGAGTGGGTTGCCATTTCCAAAAAATATCTTCATGACCCAGATAATCACAATGGTGTGATCACTCATCTAGAGCCAGACATCCTGGAATGTGAAGTTAAGTGGGCCTTAGAAAACATCACTATGAATAAACCTAGTGGAGGTGATGGAATTCCAGTGGAGCTATTTCAAATCCTGAAAGATGATGCTGTGAAAGTGCTGCACTCAATATGCCAGCAAATCTGGGAAACTCAGCAGTGGCCACAGGACTGGAGAAGGTCAATTTTCATTCCAATCCCAAAGAAAGGCAATGCCAAAGAATGCTCAAACTACCGCACAATTGCACTCATCTCACATGCTAGTAAAGTAATGCTCAAAATTCTCCAAGCCAGGCTTCAGCAAAATGTGAACCGTGAACTTCCAGATGTTCAAGCTGGTTTTAGAAAAGGCAAGGAACCAGAGATCAAATTGCCAACATCCGCTGGATCATGGGAAAGGCAAGAGAGTTCCAGAAAAACATCTATTTCTGCTTTATTGACTATGCCAAAGCCTTTGACTGTGTGGATCACAAGAAACTGTGGAAAATTCTGAAAGAGATGGGAATACCAGACCACCTAACCTGCCTCTTGAGAAACCTATATGCAGATCAGGAAGCAACAGTTAGAACTGGACATGGAACAACAGACTGGTTCCAAATAGGAAAAGGAATACATCAGGCTTTATATTGTCACCCTGCTTATTTAACTTATATGCAGAGTACATCGTGAGAAACGCTGGGCTGGAAGAAGCACAAGCTGGAATCAAGATTGCCGGGAGAAATATCAATAACCTCAGATATGCAGATGACATGACCCTATGGCAGAAAATGAAGAGGAACTAAAGAGCCTCTTGATGAAGGTGAAAGAGGAGAGCGAAAATTTGGCTTAAAGCTCAACATTCAGAAAACGAAGACCATGGCATCTGGTTCCATCACTTCATGGGAAATAGATGGGGAAACAGTGGAAACAATTTTGGGGGGGCTCCAAAATCACTGCAGATGGTGATTGCAGCCATGAAATTTAAAGATGCTTACCCCTTTGGAACAAAAGTTATGACCAACCTAGACAGCATATTCAAAAGCAGAGACATTACTTTGCTGACTAAGGTCTGTCTAGTCAAGGCTCTGTTTTTCCCCGTGGTCATGTATGGATGTGAGGTTTGGACTGTGAAGAAAGCTGAGCACCAAAGAATTGATGCTTTTGAACTGTGGTGTTGGAGACAACTTTTGAGAGTCCCTTGGACTGCAAGGAGATTCAACCAGTCAATTCTAAAGGAGATCAGTCCTGGGTGTTCATTGGAAGGACTGATGCTAAAGCTGAAACTCCAATACTTTGGCCACGTCATGCGAAGAGTTGACTCACTGGAAAAGACCGTGATGCTGGGAGGGATTGGGAGCAGAAGGAGAAGGGGACGACAAAGGATGAGATGGCTGGATGGCATCACCGACTCGATGCACATGAGTTTGAATGAACTCTGGGAGTTGGTGATGGACAGGGAAGCCTAGCGTGCTGCGATTCATGGGGTGGCAAAGAGTCGGACACGACTGAGCAACTGAACTGAACCGAACCGAAACAATCTAGGTGCAACAGGCATTTGGTTATTTAAATGAATATACAACAAGTGCAAAGTTTATTTACCTTAGATATGTTCTGTGCCTTCTATTTCTTCCATATCATCAATTTAAAAATATTGATCCTTTAACCACTTTTTTCTAACTTAAAACCTACCATTTCCACTGACATTAAAGAAGAATAAATGGTTTCTTTTCAGTTTTGACATTTATTACCTTTATTTCATTTTTCTGTGCCTTTATAAATCTAATCTTATTTTTTAAAATTGAAGTATAGTTGATTTACAATATTGTGTTAACTTCTAGTGTACAACAAAGTGATTCAGATATGTATATATACATATATCAGATATCTATTCTTTTTCACACTTTTCCGTTATAAGTTATTACAAAATGTTGGATATAGTTTCCTGTGCTACTCAGTAGGACTTTGTTGTTTATTTGCTTCACATATAATAGTTCATATCTGTTAATCCCAAACTCTTGATTTAACCCTACTTGTCTCTTTCCCCTTTGGTAACTGTAAGTTTTATTTTCTATATCTGTAAGTCTGTCTGTTTTGTCGATAAGTTCTTTTGTATCATAGTTTAAATTCCACATATAAGTGATATTATGTGATATTTTTCTTTGGCTGGCTTAGTAAAATAGTCTCTAGGTCCATCCATGTTGTTGCAAATACATGTATATATATACATATATATACACGTGTCTTGGTTATTGTAAATAGTGCTAGAATGAACATTTGGGCTGCGTGTATATCTTCAAATTAGACTTTTCTCTGGATATATGCCCAGGAGTGGGAATGTAGGACCATATGGTCATTATACATGTAGTTTTCTGAGGAACCTCTATACTGTTTTCCATAGTGGCTGCACCAATTTACATTCCCAATAGTGTAGGATAACTCCTTTTTCTCCACACCCTCTCCAGCATTTATTATTTGTAGACTTTTTGAGCATCTTTTCATATGCTTATTGGCTATCTGTATGTCTTCCTTGGAGAAATATCTATTTAAGTCTTCTGCCAATTTTTTTTTCCCAATTAAAACATTTTACAAATTTATTTTTATTTATTTATTTTTTGATTGCACCATGCAGCATGCGGGATCCTAGTTCCCAGTCAGGGATTGAACCTGTGCCCCCTGCAATGAAGTGTGGGTTCTTAACCACTGGATTTCCAGGAAGGTCTTGTGCCAGTTCTTTTGATTGGGTTTTTTCTTATATTGGGCTGTAAAATTTGTTTGTATATATTTTTAAATTAACCTCTTACTGGTCACATCATTTGCAAATATTTTCTCCCAAGCTGTAGGCTGTCTTTTTGTTTTCTTTATGGTTTCCTTTGCTGTGCAAAAGCCTTTAAGTTGAATTAAGTCTCATTTTTGCATTCAATACTATTGCCTTGGGAGACTGACCTGACCTAAGAAAACACTGTTACAATTAATGTCAGAGAATGTTTTGCCTATGGGGAATAAATGTTCTTATTTACACTATTTTTTATAATAATCGACCTATTTTGCTGGGTTTACTAGGTCATTCATAGACTTAGTCCTTACATCAGAAATTACAAATTCTTTTTCCATATGTAATATTTTTCTAATATAGTCTTACTTAAATTTATACATACATTTAATATCAAAGACTAATAATTTATATTTTTTAATATGACAATTATAGGAATGTAACTTACATTTTTTTCTACTTTTTTTGACTACCATTATATTCATTACATATTTGACTCATATTATAGCGCCACTCCTTGTACCTTTCCACATTTAAAAAATTTACTTCTTATACCTGAATAAAAAAACTGCATACTTTTAGGGTCCTATGTTGCTCCTAGATGGATGTATTTTAAAGAAAACCCATTTTCTCCTATTTTTTCCCTCCATGATTATATTGCTCTGACTATAAATGCTGGTAAGAAAAGCATAGACTAGCATGATAAGCCTGAAAAAATAAAGCTGTTGTTTCTTAATCATTTGTGATGTGGCCCAAGTTTCTAAAATTAAAGAAACAATAAATCAAACAAATAAATCCCAGAACAATTTATATTTGGAAACAATTTATTTTTAAGATATGAATATAGCATTGTTGTTTTTAAATTGATCTTTCTTTCTAATCAGACTACATTTTATAGTTAAAAGAGAGAAAAAATTACCAGGCCAAGCAGTGACCTTTAGAAAGATCTACTCAATCCTTCTAAACTTTTTCAATTGTCAGTTTACTTTTCTATTTTGGGTTTTTCTTTGGGGTGGGTGGTTCATGAGGTGTAAGAGAAGGAAAAGTTCTCTCTGAAGGAATCAAGCAGATTAAAGATAATAAATTATTATGTCAGAAACAGAGCTCAAATAAGAAACACCATCAGTAAAATGACCAGATGGTCTGGATAATAACACCATATACACCCAAAGAAAACCACAGCTGTTTATAAACACATCTGCAGACAAATGTTCATTGTGAATGGAAACCTACTCCAATGAACCAACAAGACTATTTAATTGAAGTTTAATATGAAAGCAAAAGAGACTTAATAATAGAACAGAACATTAAAGAACTATCAGCCTTCTGCTCAGCATGCACCCTAGTTCTTTGAATGTATTTTTATTGTATACTTGTTGGGGCTAATCATAACCAAATGTTGGAGTGTGTATTCCATATACTTGGTCTCAACATTATATTTTCATCCCATGTGGTAAAAAGTTTTCCACTCAAAACCTTAATTACTCCTATACATGTGCATGAGTGGACAGGATGTATATATCTATGGAAATGAACAGGGGTCTGAGTTACATCCTGATTCCCAAGGAAATAACTTATACCCACAGGAAGTCATTAACGTTTGCCTTCCTTCTAAAATAATAAAATACCGTCATCGGCCTCACAGAAGCAGAGCCACATATTGTTTCCTAGAATTTACAAAATTCTTCAAGAATATGATTATTCTTGAAGATAATGATTTAGAAAACAAGGATGCTATTCCCATGAAGGCTAGCTCTTTCCTATACATTGGCCAGACAGCCTGACAGTTCTCCATCATGATCATGCGAGTCTAGAGCTGAAGGAATATCTAAAGGTCCTTTGCTTCAGTCCCCATGTAATTAGCCAGGTGAAAACCAAAAGATATATAACTGATGTTGCTATAAATTCAACTGATGCAATGAACACAAAAGATATTTTTGCTCAATTTTCCTATAAGAGAAATAAATATTAATTTCATGTAAGCAACACAATAATGTGACTTTCTACATAACCAAACAAGATAAAGTAGTTATATAGTAGGGAAAAAATGTAATGAGTTATCACTTTTCATTTAGATTATATTCTGCTTTGAGATGAGGGTTTTGTTGTTGTTGTTGTTGTTGTTGTTACTGTTGCTGTGATCACTGCTGTTTAACTATAAAATAGGTTTCTCTAGTTGTGTTTACTGATCTTCAACATCATATGCATTGCTAATCTCCTACCTTGAAAATTTTCCCACTGATCTGCTGTGTGACAACAATCTTCTCTCCATGAACATCATTTTGCAATGGAAATTTTCCATATTTAAACATTGAGTAGTCTCACACACATTGTCTGGAGAGCATGCATGTAAGACAGTAGTAGCCATTTTTTAACCAAGGATTTTTCTTAGTCACAAACGGTTACAACTGGTTCCCTTAAGAGTATTCATTTGCCTAGATAAAATTAAATCACTAACAAATATCTATCCCATGTCCAGTAGACTTTGTAAACTTAAGTTTTAAATGAACCTTTATTTTTAATACATTCAAACACAAATTCTAAATTGTCTTCATTGTTATTCTTGAGTTTGTTGACTTTTAACTTCTCAGTGTTTTCTGGCCTAGACAAATTCACTTGATAGAATTCTTAAGCCTCTTGCCTACAGCACTCAGAGTAGTGGAAGCACATTTTCTTGCTTTACTGTTAATTATATGCTAAGTCGCTTCAGTCGTGTCCGACTCTGTGCGACCCCAGAGACTGCAGCCCACCAGGCTCCGCTGTCCCTGGGATTCTCCAGGCAAGAACACTGGAGTGGGTTGCCATTCCCTTCTCCAATGCATGAAAGTGAAAAGTGAAAGTGAAGCCACTCAGTCGTGTCCGACCCTCAGCGACCTCATGGACTGCAGCCTTCCAGGCTCCTCTGTCCATAGGATTTTCCAGGCAAGAGTACTGGAGTGGGGTGCCATTGCCTTCTCCGGTTAATTATATAGGTAAATTAAATCACTGCTTATTCTTCTTTCTTACTTGACTATAAAACCTATATAATTAATTATGCTATTAGATTAGTTTCTCTTCAGTTCTTCAAGTTGTCTTGGCTATAAGGTACAGCTTCAGAAATGTTAGCTTCAGTCACAAAAACCATTATCATAATGCTAAATCCTTCAGGTAACTGAATTGGTTTGTACACAAAAGGCACTCAAGTTATTTTATATTAACATATGTGGACTCCTACATAGCACATCAGAGAATCTGCAGCAGCTCTTGATAAGGAAGCAAGTCTTTGCCACAGTTACAGTTGGGAGCATCGAGGTAGATGTACAAGGTAGATTGTTGTTAACAACAGTTTGCCACATCTCAAACAATTTTGTTGCTCTTAGAGTCTTACAAGTGCAATAACCATGGTCCCTACTTCTCCTTTGTCTCTTGAATTTTTAATTACACCTGGAACTCATCTTCTCAGGGAAATCACTTGGGTCTATTTGCCCCTTGGATAACTACTGGAGATCAAAACTTATTCTAAGTGGAAGGGTGAAAACTTCTGTTTTGAATTGTCTGACTACTTTGTCTACATGGTGCCAAACATTTGGATATCTGGGATGCCTCCAAATGATTGACTGAAGTTTTCATTTTCAACCAACATGGTTTCTGGCATCATGGAAACAAAGTATCAGGCTTTGTTCACGCAGTGGCCTCAAGCCAACTGCTAAAGAGTAAACTGGTGCCTACCCACATAAGCTCTCCTGTCTGATAAGAGGAAACACGTGTAATTAGTTGCTTCTTTGTTCTGTATCCTAAGAGGGGTAGAGGGGTTGGCAACTTTATCACAAGAGATGAGATCAGAGATAAAAACAGCAGCTAGATCTTGAAAGGCTTTCAAAACAATGTTAAAGGAATAGAGAACCACTGAAGTGCTAAAAGCAGGGAACTAATGAGTTCACTCTTGATTTTAGAAACAATCATACTGAGAACATATTGCCACCTTGATTAGAGGCAGGTTAATTGGAGGCAGTAAATAGTCTATCTATTGCAGTAAGCAGATGAGAAGTTTATGACGGCTTAGACTATAGTTGTCAGTGGTGATGGAAATAGTGAAGGTTTTTGAACAGCAGTGGAAATGAAAAGAAATAAACTTTAGGAAATTTAATATTATAGAACTCTATAAGAGTGGTCCTCAACATTTTTGGTGCCAGGGACCAGTTTCATGGAAGACAGTTTTTGCATGGGCTGGGGGGGGGGGAGGTGGTGGTGGTTTGGGGATGATTCAAGGACATTACATTTATTGAGCACTTTATTTCTGTTATTATTACATCAGATTCACTTCAGATCATCAAACATTACATTCCAAACTTTGGGGACCCCTGCTATATAGGAAACAGTTGAAAGGAAAACAAATGGAAGCTGGGATAGTAGACTACATGAGAAGTAAGGGCCTGAACAAGTGTAATGCTGTGGGGATGGAGGAGGAAATGGATGTGAGAGAGGAGAAAAAGTTAGAATGTCTAGAATTTAGCAGGATCTCTAACGAAGTGTAAGGATAAAGATATATTCCAAGACAAGTGAGGTTTCACTGAGATGGCAATACCCACAAAAGAAAAGGGACATCAGGAAATTTAATTCTGATGAAGAAGGGGAGCTCACCTTGAGATCTTGGCGATATCTAATACAGTTTAGTGGAGATATTTGACACGTGGTTTAGGAATTTAGGCGTGACGTTGGGACCAGAGAGGTAGACTTGAAATCAGAAAAGTGAATGAAATTGCCAAGGAGAGAAGGCAGAGAAAGACCTACTATTATGTCATAGAAGAGAGAAGATGAGACAATTCAGGAGATACAAAAGAAATAACCTTCAAGACAGATGAGTGAAATAGGAGAGGCCAGTATCCCATGACCCCCACTGCACAACCCCTGTGCTCATTCCCTTCAACAGTTATGCCCAGGAAGAGGACTCTTTAGATCTTTCCTGCTCATCTGAGTTACCAGTTCTATAAAAAGGAAAGATACTCTTGGACTCTGATGAGAGATTTTTCTTTTTTCCTAACTTGCTCCGGCTCTTGTAAATCAGTTATGATGATGATTAAATGGGCTACGACCATAATTACCCAATGTCTGTAGCTGCACTGCCTAGGTGTGTTTCATGGAGAGAGTTATCTGCTTTACTCATTACGCTCCAGTTCCTCCAGCTCATTTACTTTCCTCGTTCCTCCTGTGTCTTCACATATGGCTGTTAGCATAACTGGTGCCATCTTGGGCCCTTACAGTTTCCTCTGTCCTTTCACTGACCCTACCCAGGACTGTACTGTGCAGTGAGTTGCTTGTCTACCACCAGGGACTTTGTAGTTAGTAGACATTGTTTAATAATCAGTAGAACCATGCTGCTCTGTAATCTTCAATGATGAAAATCTTCCCTGATGTATTTCTGGCACCCACTAGACTAGTTAGCCAGTCATAAAATCTTCACTTAGGAATGCACGTTCTGTTTCCAGGCACCTCTCCCCAACACTCTAGGTTAACTATAAGATGGTCCCAGTGGCCTCCATAAGTGTGGAGTGTAGCTGTAAATGCTTCCGGACTGTTATCTTCCCAATACCCATCCACTCTTGAGAGTAGGTTACCATAACAAACTGATCCATTGACTATATGGACTTGCTTGCCTCATTTTTCAGTCTCAAGACGCTTTCTCAGTTTGGTGGGCAATTTTCTTCCCCCTGCATCACGCAACCCTTTATACTGATTACTTTATCCATCCATACATTGATCCATTTGTTTCTCTCTAGATTTAGCCCAACAAAACTTCAGACCAGATAACTGCACAGATTTTTGGAGCTAAGAGAGTCTGTCTCTTAGGACCATGGACATAATGATAGACTCACATTACTTTTATGTAAATTACCAGTTACCCCTTATTTCTTCCCCTCTACCAGTTTCCAGTGGTCACTGGCTCCAGCACTTCATTTAGAATGCCGAGTTGACATTTCTAGTGTGAATATGTTTAGTCTGGATCCCAAGAAGGGAGAAAAGTTAACGAATGGAATGAGTAAATCAAATACCAGAAAGAGATTGAGAAGGATAATAGAGAAAGGATTATTATATTTGGTAATGAATCATGGATATTTAAAGATACTAGAATGTTGATAGCAGAAGAGTTATAGGAGATAAAGAGAATGAGTTTCCCCTTTTACAGAATTTAAGTCCATTTAAGCAAGTATTCCCTTTCATGTATCACTGCCAGTAGTCATATAGGGATGTGAGAGTTGGGCCATAAAGAAGGCTGAACACCAAAAAATTGATGCTTTTGAATGATGGTGTTGGAGAAGACCCTTGAAAGTCCAGCAGACTGCAAGGAGATCCAACCAGTCCATCCTAAAGGAAATCAACCCTGAATATTCATCGCAAGGACTGATAAACTGAAGCTGAGGCTCCAATATTTAGCCGCCTGATGAGAAGAGCCAACTCCTTGGATAAGACCCTAATGTTGGGAAAGACTGAGGGCAGTAGGAGAAGGGGGCAACAAAGGATGAGATGGTTAGATAGCTTCCGACTCAATGAACATGAATTTGAGAAAACTCTGGAAGACAGTGGAAGACAGAGGAGCCTGGTGCGCTGCTGTCCATGGGGTCGCAAAGAGTCAGACACGACTTAGTGACCAGACAACAGAACAAGTATTAATGCACACTACTCAGTACTTCAGTATTAACTATTCAAACTCATTTAAGATTGGCATCTCAGTAAACATTTTTTCTGAAAGATTCTATAAAGGAAATTTCAACCGGAAGCTATTTCTCTCTTGCTTGCTAAGTCTATCCTTGTAGATAGCGTACAGTTAGTACTGACAGTACAGTTAGCACTTTCAGTAAGGAGAGCTCCCTGCTGTTTAATTTTTAACTTTTTCATTGCTTCTACATTCAACTACATTTTTAGAAAGTGATTCCTGTTGGTATCAAATCCTCACCAGCTGGTCCTGCCAGACATTTATTGGAGGCACCAGCACAAATGAAAATCAAATACAACTATGAGGAAAATAAAATAAGTTTATGGCAGGCTGTATTCAATAAACAAGGAGCAAAGCTAGCATTTTCCTGCCCTCTTAAAGCAAGAACAGTATTACTACAAACACAAAAAGGGCACGCTTTAGAACAAATTCTCCATTCTCCATTGGCCATCCCACATTCCACTGGCATCCTGGAATGTGGAAACTTGGTTTGAGGGCAAAATTCAACTCGACTGGCAATAAGAAAGTCCCTGACTCAGAACTCCTGAAATGTTCATGGGAGAATTTTTGCAACTTCTGGTTGTCTTTGGGTATGTAAAAAGACAAGGTTGTTTTGGAAATACCCAAGGCTTGGAAACTATTTTTTTATGTAATAGTCTGGGGTGAGAAACATGAGTGTAGCTACTGCCCAAGCAGTCAGTGAGGCCTCAGAACTCATAAAAACCAGACCATTTAAGCATGGGTGCCTTTAGGGGATAGTACAAGTCGTTTTGCAAAGTTTGCTGGTTATTTACAGCAGACGCTGTTGTCAACCCTGCATCCTATTTTCCTTTCTTCTTTGGGGCAGAGTCCTGGTTTTGTTCTTAAAAGGGAACAACTGACCATGGCATGGATTGTAGACTCTTGTATTTAGCCATATTCAAAAGCAGAAATCATTAGTCAAAAGAGCTTTACTGTTGCGTATGAAGGAGCCGTAAGAACCAAAAGAGCACCTCAAATAATAACAATTTCAGTATTATCTTTGCCATTATGTGTCAAATACTTGGCTAGGTATTTTACATCTCTCGTTTGTTTCTCTTATGACTATTATAACATAGGTATCTAATAATTCCTCATTTTCAGATGAGGGTCACAAACAGTAATTTCATTAGGCACACAGTGAGTATAATAACAGTAATAACGAATATCTACCTTGTGTGTGTGTGCTGCTAACTTGCTTCAGTCATGTTCGACTCTCTGTGACCCCGTGGACTGTAGCCCACCAGGCTGCTCTGCCCATGGGATTCTCCAGGCAAGAATACTGGAGTGGGTTGCCATGCCCTTCTCCAGGGGATCTTCCAGACCCAGGGATCGAACCCTGGTCTCAGGCATTTCCTGCACTGACAAGTGGGATCTTTACCGCTAGCACTATCTAGGAAGCCCTATTTATCTTGTATTTACTGTATATCAGGATTTCCTAAGCACTTTTTGTGTATAGCATTAGCTCATTCATCATTACATTAACTCTGTGGAGAGATTACTTTTATTTTCATTGTTTTGTCAATAGGGAAAAGAGCACAGAAAATATGAGCAAATTTTCTAAAGTCACATTAAGTAAGCAGTGGTGTGTAACTGCAAATCCTACACACTTACTGCCTCCCCTCACACCATGGCCGTGAGTCACAGTATCTACGTTTGTCTAAATTCTAGGCCTATGTTTCTCCCTCCAGGTTGGGTAGGGATGACAAAATATGTTTTGGTTACCTGCTCTGTTTCAGAGACCCAGAATGAAATTTAAACTTCAAAAAATGATTTTGATTCCATGAATGAAACAGGCAAACAGTCTGGTTTAAGCAAGGGGAGAGCTTGCTCTCTGACTCCAGAGAGCTTTTGCTGTGTCCTCACATGCTAGTAAAGTCATGCTCAAAATTCTCCAAGCCAGGCTTCAGGAATACATGACCTGTGAACTTCCAGATGTTCAAGCTGGTTTTAGAAAAGGCAGAGGAACCAGAGATCAAATTGTCAACATCCGCTGGATCATCAAAAAAGCAAGAGAGTTCCAGAAAAACATCTATTTCTGCTTTATTGACTATGCCAAAGCCTTTGACTGTGTGGATCACAAGAAACTGGAAAATTCTTCAAGAGATGGGAATACCAGACCACCTGACCTGCTTCTTGAGAAACCTGTATGCAGGTCAGGAAGCAACAGTTAGACCTGGACATGGAACAACAGACTGGTTCCAAATAGGAAAAGGAATACGTCAAGGCTGTATATTGTCACTCTGCTTATTTAACTTTTATGCAGAGTACATCCTGAGAAACACTGGGCTGGAAGAAACACAAGCTGGAATCAAGATTGCCGGGAGAAATATCAATAACCTCAGATATGCAGATGACACCACCCTTATGGCAGAAAGTGAAGAGGAACCTAAAAGCCTCTTGATGAAAGTGAAAGAGGAGAGTGAAAAAGTTGGCTTAAAGCTCAACATTTGGAAAACGAAGATCATGGCATCTGGTCCCATCACTTCATGGGAAATAGACGGGGAAACAGTGGAAACAGTGTCAGATTTTATTTTTTTATGCTCCAAAATCACTGCAGATGGTGATTGCAGCCATGAAATTAAAAGACTCTTACTCCTTGGGAGGAAAGTTATGACCAACCTAGATAGCATATTCAAAAGCAGAGACATTACTTTACCAAAAATGGTGCATCTAGTCAAGGCTATGGTTTTTCCTGTGGTCATGTATGGATGTGAGAGTTGGACTGTGAAGAAAGCTGAGCGTCAAAGAATTGATGCTTTTGAACTGTGGTGTTGGAGAAGACTCTTGAGAGTCCCTTGGACTGCAAGGAGGTCCAACCAGTCCATCCTAAAGGAGATCAGTCCTGGGTGTTCTTTGGAAGGACTGATGCTAAAGCTGAAACTCCAATACTTTGGCCAGCTCATGCGAAGAGTTGACTCATTGGAAAAGACTCTGATGCTGGGAGGGATTGGGGGCAGGAGGAGAAGGGGACGACAGAGGATGAGATGGCTGGATGGCATCACCGATTCGATGGACCTGAGTTTGAGTGAACTCTGGGAGCTGGTGATGGACAGGGAGGCCTGGCGTGCTGTGATTCATGAGGCTGCAAAGAGTTGGACACGACTGAGCGAATGAACTGAACTGAACTGAGAGAACAATAAGGAATAATGGGCTCAAAGAACAAGAGAGTGTCCAGTTGCATATACATGGAGACAGGGTCCCAGCCCTCCAGAGCAAATCATCAGAGGGGTGCAGATTTAGTCCATGTCATCTGATGTAGTCCATTGCAGCTGATGGAAGAAGTAATGGGGAAATTCCTGGAAGTATGTATAAAAGGAGCAAAGATACATTCAACATTAGATGCAGAGGATTTAGGGCAATGAATGAGATTTATAGTCGCATTCACCTTGATCTGCTAAAGCTGCTGATTGAATACAGTGTGTAATTAAGGTTTTCATTTATTTATTTTCATTCAATAAAATTTCACCATGAGGCTGACTCTGCTGGGCTCTGCTCGGCTCTATGGATGTAACCCCCAATATCTTACTGTTACACAGGAACAATCCTTTGATGTAAAGGAAGCTTACCACTGCTATCTCTGCTACTGCCATCTGTACTCCTGTTCACTCCGGTGCAGCCTCACTTCTCTCCCGGCTTCTGGTGACACAGAGCTGGACGACCGTCTGCTTTAAGGCGACGGCTCTGCATTCTCCCCTCTTCTTTATACAGATCACACTTCTCCCAGATACTTGTTTGACTGGCTCACTCCTCAGTTGATTCAGGTGTGTACTCAGAAGTCATTCCATCTGTCACTATTCTCTCATCCTACTTTGACTGACATCACCTATGTATTACATATTTACCTGTTCATGTATTTTTTTTAATTGTCTCTACCCACCCCTGCTTGTTTTTGTTAAGGGCTTTCTTCCACTCATGGCTATATTTTTAGCACTTACTGTAGTGATTAACATATAGTTAGTCCTCAAAAAGTATTTGTGAAAAAAGAAAAGATGACACTTATGGATACAGCCAGATGTCTAGAATATGACAGAAGCTCTCCTCCAAAGACTCCAGTTCAGCGTTTTAATACAGTATAATCCAAAGGTTTAATAATGTGAAGGTTTGTGTGAACAATTGTTTGTTATATAGTACAGTTAAGTATAAGCCCCAAATATGTGCCTATCCCATCTTTACCTCCGAACATAGATTAACAATAATAAAATTTTAAAACTTGATTGTTGCTGTAGTTTTTTTTTTTTTAATCTGCAGATATTCTCTTAATTGTTGATGTGGAAATTGCTGGTTAGCCCTTATCTGCTACTGTTGGTAAACTGGATCTTCCCACGTAACATGGAAACTTGTAACAATGATTTGTATGGGATAGTAGCATCAGCAAAAATTTAGAGCAAGCAAGGAATATTGTTCTTGATTCCATGTCATACCTAAAATCAACTTAAATGAATTTTTCAAAAGCTCTGGTATTTGGAAATGTGTGTTGCGTGAGCAACTTCTACCCAAGCAAATCCAGTACATTCCATTTTTGTGCTGAGCATGGGCCTGTCCCGAAAATTGGTGCCAAAACCAGATGTTTGACTCTGGAAAAAGGGCATTCCACGCATTCATCAAGAACACTTCCTGGCAAATCCAAGCCAACGGTACAGGACACATATGTGTCTCCATGGTGGATAGTGCAGAAACCACATTGGTTATTTACAGGAAGCATTGTAAAAATTGGATGTATTTATAGAAACGCCTATGAAACACACAGTTATTTTTAACAAGAAAGAGTTGAAGCTGTTTAGTGCAGATGCATGAATTGCTTTACAAATGAAATGATTGACTGTAACACAATCCACACTTCCAGATATTATCTGATAGCTTCACCATCAAGCACTTCTTGTACATGGCAAAGAACTGGAAACTGCACAGTAGAAAGAGATCTACTACTATGCTTGATCTCTGCAAAAACACATACTCTCAAAATAAAATGAGAGATGCCTGCTTGTGCAGAAATCAAACGTTTCTGAGAAATTGGCTAGTCTTCTATGACCATCAGCACATAGGATAGAACCTACTAGATAAAGTATCCACGCTTGTTTTTGGTCTTTTTGCATTGTAGTGATGGATATAACTGAATTCTTTAGTAGTACCCCATTGTGTCCTCTGTACTAATGAAAGCTCTCAACTGATAAAAAGGAACAAGACAACTCGATTCTTCATCACAACTGCTTACAAACTACATAAAAACTGAAAATAGGTGATATTTTAAAAAGGCAACTTCCAATTCAAGATATTATATTATTAACCCTTCAACAAACATTCCTTTACCTTGCCCCTACTGATATGCTTAAAATAAACACAAAGTGGTAAGAATTTAATGTGGAGAACTGTCACTACAGGAATACTTCAGAGATATCGTGGGTTCGATTCCAGACCACTGCAGTAAAGCAAATACCACAATAAAGCAAGTCACACAACCTTTTTAGTTTTCCAGTGCACAAAAACTTGTATTTATGTGTTACTCTAGTCTATGAGGTATTCAGTAGCATTATGTCAAAAAAAACCTAATATACATTGCTTATTTTAAAAAAATACTTTATTGTTAAAAAGTGCTAACCATCATCTGATAACAATGGGTTCCACAAACCATCAACTTATAGAATACACAATACCTGCAAAGTGCAATAAAGTGAAATGCAATAAATCAAGATAAACAGAAAAATTCTGGCTTCTTGGGGAATGCAGGTTTTAAACTGAGCACCAAAGGCTGGGTAGGATGTGAAGATAGTAGGAAAGGAAATTCCATGGTGGAGGGAGCTGATAGGAACAAGCGAGAAATTTTTGTGACAGTGTGGCAAGGTCTTAACATGAAGGAGCTGGTAGAGAGCAGGACTGGGTAAGAATTCTAACTGAAAGGAAAAGTAGATGATCTTACCTGTTTGTTCACACTGTATCTCTATAAACTAGTACAGTGCCTAGAATGCAGTAGACATTCAATAAATACTTAATGGTGAAAAAAATCCCAGCTAACCTGGGTTAGAGTGACTATAGCATTGTTATTGAAGAGGGATCACAAAGGACTGAAACACTAAACCAAGAACAAAGGGAGAGAGTGAGCCTCCAAGCTCTGTTGACATGGTATTCTCATTTACCAAGCTCTTATACATAAAGAGACTGGAAGTTCTCACACCTGTCCTTACAACTAGTTAAAAAAAAAATGAACGAAACAAAAATCAATGTCTTTCTTTGGACTTACCAGAAACAAGAACTTCCAGATATACAAGCTGGGTTTTGAAGAGGCGGAGAAACCAGAAATCAAATTGCCAACCTTCACTGGATCCTGGAGAAAGCAAAGGAGGTCCAGTAAAACATCTACTTCTGCTTCATGACTATGCTAAAGTCTTTGACTATGTTTATCACAATAAACTGTGGAAAATTCTTAGAGATGGGAGTACCAGACCACCTGACCTGCCTCCTGAGAAACCTGTATGTGGGTCAAAAAGCAACCTGGACATGGAACAACAGACTGGTTCCAAATTGGGAAAGGGGTACGTCAAGGCTGTATATTGTCACCCTGCTTATTTAACTTATATGCTGAGTACATCATGAGAAATGCTGGGCTGGAAGAAGCACAAGCTGGAATCAAGATTGCCGGGAGAAATATCAATAGCTTCAGATATGCAGAAGACACCACCCTTATGGCAGAAAGTGAAGGAGAGCTAAAGAGCCACTTGATGAAAGTGAAAGAAGAGAGTGAAAATGTTGGCTTACAACTCCACATTCAGAAAACTAAGATCATGGCATCTGGTCCCATCATTTCATGGCGAATAGATGGGGAAACAAGGGAAACAGTGAAAGACTTTATTTTGGGGGGCTCCAAAATCACTGCAGTTGGTGACTACAGCCATGAAATTAAAAGATGCTTGCTCCTTAGAAGAAAAGTTATGACCAATCTAGACAGCTTATTAAAAAGCAGAGACATTACTTTACCAGCAAAAGTCCATCTTGTCAAAGCTATGTTTTTCCCAGTAGTCACGTATGGATGTGAGAATTGGACTATAAAGAAAGCTGAGTGCCAGAGAATTGATGCTTTTGAACTGTGGTGTTGGAGAAGACTCTTGAGAGTCCCTTGGACAGCAAGGAGATCAAATTAGTCAATCCTAAAGGAAATCAACCCTGAATATTCATTGGAAGGATTGTTGCTGAAGCTGATGCTCCAATACTCTGGCCACCTGATGTGAAGAGCCAACTCATTGGAAATGACCCTGATGCTGGGAAGGATTGAAGGCAAAAGGAGAAGGGGGCAGCAAAGAATCAGATGGTTAGAGAGCATCTTCCATTCAATACACATGAAAGTGAGCAAACTCCGGGAGATAGCTGAGGACAGAAGAGCCTGGTGTACTACAGTCCATGGGGTTTTAAAGAGTCAGACATGCGTTAGTGACTGACAAACTACAGCTAAAATATCAAGCCATCACCTAAGGAGAAGTTTTTAGAGAAACTGAAAAAGAATAGGGAAATAAAACACAAGAATACCAGAGTAATTTGAAGTCTCAGAACATCTACAGCTGCAACAAAAATTAAACAGCTCAATTCCTAACCAGATTATCATAAAACGTCACATTAAAGGATTGTTTACCTCAGTTACTATTACCTGATCAACCATGTCCAGCTTTCAGTAAAAAATCCTAAAGCATACTAAGAAGCAAGTAAAAATTCAGTATGAAGAGACAAAGGAAGCTTCAGATCCAGATGTACATATGGCAAAAAAATTGGAATTACTGGACAGGAAAAGTAAGGTAACTATAATTAATATATTAAGGGCACTAACAGAAAAAGTAGACAACATGTAAGATCAGATGGGTAATGTAAGCACAGAAATGGAAATTCTAAGAAAGAATAAAAAAGAAATGCTGGAAAAATGGTTTTTCAGTTAAAAACATTGTAACTGAAATGAAGAATGCCTTTAATGGGCTCATCTGTACTCTGCTGCTACTGCTAAGTCACTTCAGTCATGTCCGACTCTATGCGACCCCATAGATGGCAGCCTACCAGGCTCCCCTGTCCCTGGGAGTCTCCAGGCAAGAACACTGGAGTGGGTTGCCATTTCCTTCTCCAAAGCATGAAAGTGAAAAGTGAAAGTGAACTCTCTCAGTCATGTCTAACTCTTCACGACCCCATGGACTGCAGCCTACCAGGCTCCTCTGCCCATGGGATTTTCCAGGCAGGAGTACTGATCTGTACTCTAGCCACAGCCAAAGGAAGAATCAGTGAGTTTAAAGGCATGTTTGTAAAAACTTCTTAAACTGAAATGCAAAGGGATAAAAAAGACTGGAAAATTAAAAAAAAAAGAAACACCAAAGTGAGAGGACTAAATAAGAGATAGATAGATGGGTAGATAGACAATATACAGATACATATTTGCACATATTAATTTATAATTTTTATATTTTTACATGTAGTTAATATTTATATAGCACTCTATAATAAGCATATTGCTAAGAATTTCACATATATTGACTCAGTCCTCAAAACACTTTTATGAGAGAATTATTTCCCCATTTTAGTGATGAGGCTACAGAGATTGCAAAGGCTTTGTTCAGATACATGGCTAGTAAATGGGAGTCTGAGAAGTGCCAAGATAAAGAAAATAGATGGAAGAAGACTAACACGTCACAAATCCAAATCTAAGAGAAGTCAGGAAATGACAAGGGAATTCAAAGAAAACATTTTAAATTCAAATCAAGAGGGTGATAAAACCAGCAGCAAGTTGTATAAATCAAGACTGTGAAATCCCTCCATTGTGGACCCAGGGATTGAACTTGGGTCTCCTACATTGCAGGCAGAGTCTTTAGTATCTGGGCCACCAGGGAGGCCCACTTAACGGGTTAGAGAGTTTATAATGGAAAGTAATAGACCAAACTGAAAATGCTCAGTGGCTGAGAAGTAGAAGGTCATGTCTAACAGGATGAGCAACAGGCAGTAGGGACTTTACAGGCATGTGAATTAAGTAAGTTCTGAAAGAAAAGACATGGAAGGGACAGAGAGATGGGTGAGCATTATTAGGCTGTCATTGAACTATAGACATAATTGTGAACTAAACTGTTGCTAAGGATTAAAGATGTCTGAAGTTCCTTTGCAGGATGGAGATGAATGATCCTCACAAAATCCTGAACACTAGAAGGGGAAGCACATAATAGAGAAAACATGAGGATTCAGCATAGCCACTTGGACTGTCTCGGAGTCCTCAAGTGCAAATCCAAGAACTGTCTCTCTACTCAGCCTGCCCTCCTTATCAACTGTCACTATATATTAAAAACCTATTATATTCCTGGTGAAATTCTAGGCACTTTGAGGATTCTCACAGCCTGAAAGAGAAGGCCTAATCTTTACTTTCAATGAGAACACATATTAATGAAAACATTTTCTTCTGATTTGGAGCCAGTTGCTAAAGATGTATGCTTGAACACATGGGTGTCTTTTTTTTTTTAAACAAGCAAAGCACAAAACCAGAGGCTGAGCAATATTTCTGTAAGTACAAAATCTATGATCATTATCTAGCTTTCCAGAAACATCCGGGATTTGAATTTCTGTTTTCACTACTCTGGAAAGCAATAAGCTTCCTCTTAACATTCACTTCCAGTTGACCTTATTGTAACAATGCTTACAAAGAGCTCCAGATTTGTCTATGGAACTAACATTTAAGACACTGCCTAAATCATCTCATGATCCATATTGTCCAGAATCATTTTTCCTTGAGAGTGAGATGGGAATGATTGTTAACTATAATTGTGCTTTACTTACTAAACATTTTGTTTCACTTACCTTCTGTGTTCCTGTTTAACCTTATAAGACAAGGATGTCCACTTTTGCCACTTTTATTTAATGTAGTACTGGAATTGCTAGTCATAGCAATCAGAGTAGAATCATAAAAGGAATCCAAATTGGAAGGGAAGAAGTAAAACTGTCACCATTTGCAGATAGCATAGTATTATGTATAGAAAACTCAAAAGACTTCATCAAAGAACTATTAGAACTAATAAATGAATTCCATAGTTTCAGAATACAATATCAATACATAGAAATCTGTAGTGTTTCTAAACACTAATAATGAACTATAAGAAAGAGAAACTAAAAAACAATCCCATTTATAATTCCATTAAAAAGAATGAAATAGCTATGAACAAATTTAACCAAGGAGGTGAAAGATTTGTATTCTGAAAGCTATAAGAGGTTGATGAAAGAAACTGAAAGCGACCCAAATAAATGGAAAGATACACCACACTCATGGATTGAACAAATTAATATTGTTAAAATGTCCATTCTACACAAAGAAATCTATAGATTGAATGCAATCCCTATCAAATTACCAATGGGCATTTTTTCACAGAACTGAAAAAATAATTCTAAAATTTGTATGGTACCACAAACACTCCCACTAACCAAAGCAATATTAAGAAAGAACTATAGTGGAGGTATGTTTTCTGATTTCAAAGTTATACTACAAAGCTAAAGTGGTCAAAACTGTATTATACTGGGACCAAAACATGCACAGAGAACAATGGAACAAAATAGAGAGGACTAAAATAAACTCACACTTGGATACAACAAAGGGGCTAAAAATATACAGTGAGGAAAAAGCCTTTTCAATAAATGGTGCTGGCAAAGCTGGACACAGCTACATGCAAAAGAATGAAACTGAGCCACTTTCTACACCACATACAAAAATAAATAAAAATGGATTAAAGACTTAAATATAAAGCCTGAAATCATAAAACTCCTAGAAGAAAATATAGAAAAAAAAAATACTGTCAAGAGCAGTAATGCTCTTTAACATCAGTCTTCACAATACATTTTCCACATTGCTCTCTTCGGGCAAGTATGACAAAAGCAAAAGTAAACAAACGGTGTTACATCAAACTAAATAAAAAGCTTTTGCACAGAGAAGGAAATCATTAGCAAAATACACAGGCAACTTACTGATTCAGTTCAGTTCAGTCGCTCAGTCATGTCCGACTCTTTGTGACCCCATGAATCGCAGCACGCCAGGCCTCCCTGTCCATCACCATCTCCTGGAGTTCACTCAGACTCACGTCCATCGAGTCCGTGATGCCATCCAGCCATCTCATCCTCTGTCGTCCCTTTCTCCTGCTGCCCCCAATCCCTCCCAGCATCAGAGTCTTTTCCAATGAGTCAGCTCTTAGCATGAGGTGGCCAAAGTACTGGAGTTTCAGCTTCAGTATCATTCCCTCCAAAGAAATCCCAGGGTTGATCTCCTTCAGAACGGACTGGTTGGATCTCCTTGCAGTCCAAGGGACTCTCAAGAGTCTTCTCCAATACCACAGTTCAAAAGCATCAATTCTTCAGTGCTCAGCCTTCTTCACAGTCCAACTCTCACATCCATACATGACCACAGGAAAAACCATAGCCTTGACTAGACGGACCTTAGTCGGCAAAGTAATGTCCCTGCTTTTGAATATACTATCTAGGTTGGTCATAACTTTTCTTCCAAGGAGTAAGCGTCTTTTAATTTCATGGCTGCAGTCACCATCTGTGGTGATTTTGGAGCCCAAAAAAATAAAGTCTGACACTGTTTCTACTGTTTCCCCGTCTATTTCCCATGAAGTGATGGGACCAGATGCCACGATCTTTGTTTTCTGAATGTTGAGCTTTAAGCCAACTTTTTCACTCTCCTCTTTCACTTTCACCAAGAGGCTTTTTAGCTCCTCTTCACTTTCTGCCATAAGGGTGGTGTCATCTGGGGGAAGATATTTACAACTGATAGATCTGATGAGGGTTTAATATTCAAAATATATAAAGAACCAGAACAACTCAATATCAGAAAATAAACAAAACTCAAATAAAAAATGGGTAGAGGACTTGAATAGACATTTTTCCAAGAAGATGTATGGATGGCCAACAGACACGTGAAAAAATGTTCAACATCACTAATCAGCAGGGAAATGCAATTCAGTAGCACAATGAGATGTTACCTCACACCTGTCAGAATGACTGTTCTCAAAAAGAAAACAAATAACAATGTTGGGAAAGATGCGGCAAAAAGGGAACCCTGGTGGACTGCTGGTGGGAATGTAAATTGGTGCAACAATTATGAAAACAGTATGAAAGTTTCTCAAAAATTTAAAATTAAAACTACCATATGACACAGCAATTCCACACCTGGGTATTTACCTGAAGAAAATGAAAACACTAATTTGAAAAGATAAAAGCGCATAGATGTTCATCAGTTCAGTTCAGCTGAGTCACGTCAGACTCTTTGTGACCCCATGGACTGCAGCACTCCAGGCTTCCCTGTCCATCACCAACTCCTGGCACTTACTCAAACTCATGTCCATTGAGCCAGTGATGCCATCAAAACAATCTCATCTTTCGCTGTTCACTTCTCCTCCTGGCCTTCAATCTTTCCCAGCATCAGGATCTTTTCCAACAAGTTAGTTCCTTGCATCAGGTGACCAAAATACTGTAGTTTCAGATTCAGCATCAGTCCTTCCAGTGAATATTCAGGACTGATTTCCTTTAGAATTGACTGGTTTGATCTCCTTGCAGTCCAAGGGACTCTCAAGAGTCTTCTCCAACACTACAGTTCAAAAGTATCAATTCTTTGGTGCTCAGCTTTCTTTATGGTCAACTCTCACATCCATACATGACTACTGGAAAAAAACCATGGCTTTGACTAGATGGACTCTTGTCAGCAAAGAAAATCTCTGCTTTTTAATATGCTGTCTAGGTTTGTCATAGCTTTTCTTCCAAGGAGCAAGCATCTTCTAATTTCACGGCTGCAGTCACCATCTGCAGTGATTTTGGAGCCCCCAAAAATAAAGCCTCTCACTGTTTCCCCATCTATTTGCCATGAAGTGATGGGATCAGATGCCATGATCTTTGTTTTTTGAATGTTGAGTTTTAAACCAACTTTTTCACTCTCCTCTTTCACTTTCATCAAGAGGCTCTTTAGTTCCTCTTTGTTCTCTGCCATAATGGTGGTATCATCTGCAAATCTGAGTTTATTGATATTCTCCCAGCAATCTTGATTCCAGCTTGTGCTTCATTCACCCTGGCATTTCACATGATGTGCACTGCATATACGTTAAATAAGCAGGGTGAAAATATACACCTTGATGTACTCCTTTCCCAGCTGTACTCCTGTACTCCTGTTGTTCTATGTCCGGTCCTAACAGTTACTTCTTTATCTCTATACAGATATTGCAGGAGGCAAGTCAGGTGGTCTGGTATTCCCATCTCTTGAAGAAGTCTCCACAGTTTCTTGTGATCCACACAGTCAAAGGTTTTGGCATAGTCAATAAGGCAGAAGTAGATGTTTTTCTGGAATTTTCTTACTTTTTCTATGATCCAACATATGTTGGCAATTTGATCTCTGGTTCCTCTGCATTTTCTAAATTCAGCTTGAACATCTGGAAGTTCTCAGTTCATGTACTGTTGAAGCTCTGCTTTCATAATTTTGAGCATTACTTTGCTAGTGTGTGAGATGAGTGCAATTGTGTGGTAGTTTGAACATTCTTTGGCATTGCCATTCTTTGGGACTGGAATGAAAACTGACCTGTTGCAGTCCTGTGACCACTGCTGAGTTTTCCAAATGTGCTGGCATATTGAGTGCAGCACTTTCACAGCATCATCTTTTAGGATTTAAAATAGCTCAACTGGAATTCCATCACCTCCACTAGCTTTGTTCATAGTGATGCTTCCTAAGGCCCACTTAACTTCGCATTCCAGGATGTCTGGCTCTAGGTGAGTGATCACACCATCATGGTTATCTGGGTCATGAAGATCTTTTTTGTACAATTATTCTGTGTATTCTTGCCACCTCATCTTAATATCTTCTGCTTGTGTTAGGTCCACACTGTTTCTGCCCTTTATTGTGTCCATCTTTGCATGAAATGTTCCTTTGGTATATCAAATTTTCTTGAAGAAATCTCTAGTCTTTCCCATTCTATTGTTTTCTTCTATTTCTTTGCATGGATCACTGAGGAAGGCTTTCTTATCTCTCCTTGCTATTCTTTGGAACTCTGCATTCTGGTGGATATATCTTTCCTTTTCTGCTTGCCTTTAGCTTTTATAGCAGCATTATTTACAATAGCCAAGATACAGAAGCAATCTAAGGTTCCATCAACAGATGAATAGATAAAGAAATTGTGGTGCATATCTATATATCCATATTATATAATGAAATTGTTGTTTAGTCACTCAGTCCTATCCAACTCTTTCTGACCCCATGGACTGCAGCACACCAGGCTCCTCTGTTCATGGGATCCTCCAGGCAGGAATACTACAATGGGTTGCCATTTCGTTCTCCATATAATGAAATATTAGCCATAAAAATAAAACTTTCCATTTCCAACCATGTAAGTAGACATAGAGGATATTATCTTTATTGAAATAAATCAGACAGAGAAAGAAAAATACTCCATGTTACCAGTTGTATGTGGGACCTAAAAGATAAAACAAATGTATAAAACAAAGCAGAAACAGACTCACAGATGTAGAAAATAATTTAATGGTCACCAGTAGAGAGAAGGAAAGGGAGGAGGGGAATATAGGGGTAAGGGATAAAGAGAGGCAAATTTCTATGTATAAAATAAATAAGGAACAAGGATATATTGTACAGCACAGGGAAATATAGTCATTATTTTTTAATAAGTATAAATGGCATGTGAAGGTGAAGGTGAAGTCGCTCAGTCATGTCCGACTCTGCGACCCGTGGACTATAGCCCACCAAGCGCCTCTGTCCATGGGATTCTCCAGGCAAGAATACTGGAGTGGGTTGCCATTTCCTTCTCCAGGGGATCTTTCTGACCCAGGGATCGAACCCAGGTCTCCCACATTGCAGGCAGACGCTTTAACCTCTGCACCACCAGGTTATAATCCGTACAAAAATTGAACCACTCTTTTTTCATCTAAAATGAATATACTATTGTAAATAAGGGCTTCCCTTGTGGCTCAGCTGGTAAAGAATCCGCCTGCAATACGGGAGACCTGGGTTCGATCCCTGGGTTGGGAAGATCCCCTGGAGAAGGGACCGGCTACCCACTCCAGTATTCTGGCCTGGAGAACGCCATGGACTGTATAGACCATGGGGTCGCAAAAAGTCGGACATGACTGAGCGATTTTCACTCACTCACTCACATTGTAAATAAACTATATTTCAATTTTTAAAATGGAAAGAACTCACTGTAATATAAAAAAAATATTTTAAGCAGCTAGAAGTGATGTATCATGTGCAGGGGAATGATGATAAAGATGTGACAGTAGAAGTCTCATTAGAAACAATGCAAACTTGAAGAACACATAACAACAACAACAACAACAACAACCTGTCAATCTATAATTCTTTATCCAGCAAAAATGTCTTTCCAAAACAAAGGTGAAATAAATACTGTTTAACATACACAAAAGCTGGAAGAATTTACTATTGGCATGACTTCCTTCACCTTGGGCAGTTTCCTTATCTGTATATGTTAATCTCTACTAAACTGATTTTAGTTTAATTCAAAGCAACTTGAATTTCAGAGTTCTTTCTCTATGTAGCTCTCTCCTCTCTGGTACTCTGCTCCTGTGCACTCTAGCTAACTTGTTCTTCTATGTTCCTAGCTTCCTCTTCTAATCTTTGAGAGGACACTAGGCTCTTCTCAGGGTCTTTTTCCACACCTCTGGGCTGGAAACATTCTCTAGGCAATACACTGAACAATTATAAGTCTCATTTTATTTGTTTCTCTTCTCAACAATCCAAGTTGCCTCCTCATATACAATATCTGCTGCTGCTGCTGCTGCTAAGTTGCTTGTTGTGTCCGACTCTGTGTGACCCCATAAATGGCAGCCCACAAGGCTCTGCTGTCCCTGGGATTCTCTAGGCAAGAACACTGGAGTGGGTTGCCATTTCCTTCTCCAACACAATTTCATAATTTTGTCCAGTTTTTTAGTAGGTGGATATATACAATCTCTGCTAGCTCATCATGACCAGAATTTCTCTAACACCCTTTGCCATTAAAGAAATTCTCTCCAAACTGTCCTATGAAAATATATATATGTTAATGGTTGGCTCTCAAGTTGATGCCTATTCTTATCTGGGTGCATCCTGACACCTTTCATTGACTAAAACCTATAACAAATATCCTGGGCTGAGTTATAGGCATATTTTAGAAAGAAACAATCTTTATATCAATATGATTACATGACATTACGAAGCCATGTCAGCAAGTACCTGATGAGGATATGTGAATGTAGATTCCAATTTTAATGGTGTTAACCAATGAAGACAGAACATAAGACTTGATTGTAGGTAAATTCCTTGTCCTGTGTTTCTTCTTATGTGAGATTAGGAATTTAATTTTGTGTCCAAGGGAGTAGGTTGATAGTTTATTGGGTTAAATAATCATATTATGAACTCAATCAGGGCCATGCTGTGCCTGCATGCTTAGTCGTGTCCGACTGTTTGCTACTCGTTGGACTATAGCCTGCCAGACTCCTCCGTCCATGGAGTTTTTCCAGGCAAGAATACTGGAGCGGGTTGCCGTTTCCTTTTCCAGGGGATCTTCCTGACCCAGGGATTAAACCCACATCTCCTGTGTCTCCTGCATTGCAGGAGAATTCTTTACCCTCTGAGTGATCGGGGAAGCTCAGTCAGGCTTCTCTGATGTCAATCAGGGCCTACAGGTATGAAAAACAGAGAGAGATGAAGAGAGGGCTTTAGATTTAATCCTGTAAGCAAATGGGGATGAGCAATACTGTTTTCCATCCTCTTTCTGTCCATTCTCTCTATCCTGCTTTTCTAAAACAAAATGAAAAACAGCAAACTTTGAAAAAAAAAAGCAGCCAAACCAAAAAAAAAAAAAAAAACTGAGAAATTGTTTGGAAATAAAAAATCCACCTAAAGAAAAATGAATCTCAGTGGCTAACTGTGGGTGGCATTACTCTTTAAAGTATATTATTCTCTTCATATATGAGACTTAATACAACATCTAAATAAATGGTATGAACCCAGTGAATCTTAGCAATTTTTACGCCCTGCAATAAGGGTAGACATGATTTGTGTCCTTTTGGTATCTTTGAAACTGAAGCTTTTCAACACAGAAGTTTGGATCTGAAGAATTATTCTATAGAAAGGTTGACCATAAGATAGTTACACCAATTCCTCTTTCATTACTCACCATTGAGACAGTAGTCAGAAAGAATACTTAATGAATTCCCTAACATATTTTACTTTTATTCAGTCAATGTATGCTGATGTGGATGAAGACTCACAGGGTCACATACACTGAGTTCTGTGTTTTGTATAGCAGATGCTATTGCAGTGCCTTCCGCTATTTTGGTCTTCTCTAAGGCTCTGTTTTTGGGTTAATGCAAACTACCTGTCACTTCTGGATTACCTTCTATGCACTGTGTAGAAACTGTACTGTACAGCATCTTAAATGCAACTCACTCCAGCATTCTTGCCTGGAGAAACCCATGGACAGAGAAGCCTGGTGGGCTACAGTCCATGGGGTCACAAGAGTCAGACATGACTTAGTGACTAAACCACCAACCACAGCATCTTATGTCTCCAATAACTCTCTTGGGTGTCTCTCCATTAAATAAATTTTACAACTGTTTTAAAAACTTTTTATTATATTTTATTCCATGGGAAAAAAATAACTATTGTGGTTAACCCAAAGTGCTTCCTCAGGAATATTATTTCCCTTTAGTGAGATTCCTTCTTTTTATTGGGTGCCAGGCTGGTGTCAGCCCCTGTTTTCTCCCAGAAGTCCTTACTCAGCCGTATTGTTAGCAGGCATGCTTCAAGGTACTTGCAGTTTCAAAAAGGCAATAAAATTTTCCTTCTGGGCTTCAGTTATCTACCCTCATACCTGGCTTCATGGGCTTAAAAAAACTGTGATAGCCTTTGGTAAATATCGCAGCAAATTCTAAGCTATGATTCAACAGTTCATCTTCTCAGTAGAGGCCATCTCTGCAATCTGTAGTGAGGTCTCCTAGGGAATCTTTCTAATACTGTTATGGAAAATAGGCCACACAAGAATTACACTGCAATGGAAAGAACCTGGTAGTAAATAGCCTTCCACTGAACTTCAAAAGAACAAAGGCACTTTAATTAAAACAGCCTTGGAACTATCCTGCTTCTTTGCATCAGGCACAGTCAATAAGGAGTGCATCTCCTGAATTGCCCCTACATAGCACTTTTCTTAATGTCACAACATGAAAAATGAATAATTTGACTGAATTGTCTTCTACTTTATGACATATTGCCGTATTACTCTTGAACTTGAAGAAAATAAATCACAGCTAAAAGCTCTCACAAGATCCCAGAGGTTTAAGCAATCTAAGAGAGCCAGTACAAATACTAGGAACATCAAAAATAAAACATTTTGTCAAATAAATATTTTTACAGCTACACTGGCCAGAAAACCAAAAACACACCAAGTTGATGGTACTTCTATCCTTCCCTTTTCTCCTTCATCCTCAGCTAATCTTATCTCTCAACTGAAGTTACCCGCTATTTTGATCAAACAAAACCCAGAGGAATTTGGCACCAAGTGAAAATGGGAAATCAACTGCCACCCACACTCTCTAACTTGGGAGCTTCCAAGGAAAAAGTGGGCTTTTCAAAGGTATTGTTTCAGAATTTGGAGCTGCTTTCAATGGTAATAATATAACACCCACCCCCACCACCCTGTCCTATCCAAAATCCCAAAACAGACAACAGAAAAAGTTATTCTACTGCTTGACCTCACATAACCCCATATAAAAATATAAAAATGGCGATTTAGAGTACTTCATGAAGTCTTGAGTTCAAGCTAATAGATTCACTTAGGATAATTTTATCTTCGTATAATCTTCTCAGAGCTAGTTAGTACCGTCCTACACTTCAAGTGAATTACTGCTCCTTAGAAAATATTCACTAAATAAGACATTGGAATATTGTAAGCCTGAGACAGAAAATATCTGATTAATGTTAAAGGACTTCTCTGGCTGCTGTGTTGAGGATTATAGGAGATGCAAGAGCAGAAAGGGCAAGATTAATAAGACTAAGAGAATAGTCAAGGCAAGAGATGGCAGCTTACAACAGGTCACTGCAGTGGAGCTGGATAAATGTGGATGCATTTTGCAGGTAGATTCAAATCACTTATGAGTATCTACAGCCATACCACCCTAAATGCACCTGATCCTACCTTGTCAAGTCACTTATGGGCGAATTAATGTAACAGTGGTGGAATAAAGAGATGAGTCAAAGAGGACATGTACGTTTTGCACCCCCAAACTTGTAAGTGGTAGTGACATGCTACGGTAAGGAAGGGCATAGGAGGACTCCAGTGTTTAGTTTTGAACATACTAGGTTTGAAATATCTCTAGGATAGCCACATGTACTTCACAGGTTGGCATATGTATATGCTAAGTCGCTTCAGTCTTGTCTGGCTCTTTGCAACCCTATGAACTGTAGCCACCAGGCTTCATTATCCATGGGATTCTCCTGGCAAGAATACCGGAGTAGGTTGCCATTTTCTTCTCTAGGGAATCTTCCCAACCCAGGGGTCAAAAGCACATCTCTTTTGTCTCCTGCATTGGCAGGAGGGTTTTTTACCACTAGCACCACCTGGGAAACCCAGGTTGGCAGTCAGATATAAAGTCTAGTGTTCAGAAGTAAAGCCAGATACAAATATGGGAACTTACTTACACACACACACACACACACACACACACGTATACTTCAGTTCAGTTCAGTAGCTCAGTCGTGTCTGACTCTTTGCGACCCCATGAATCAGCACACCAGGCCTCCCTGTCCATCACCAACTCCCGGAGTTTACTCAAACTCACATCCATCGAGTCAGTGATGCCATCCAGCCATCTCATCCTCTGTCGTCCCCTTCTCCTTCTGCCCTCAATCTTGCCCAGCATCAGTGTCTTTTCCAATAAGTCAACTCATCGCATGAGGTGGCCAAAGTATTGGAGTTTCAGCTTCAACATCAGTCCTTCCAATGAACACCCAGGACTGATCTCCTTTAGGATGGACTGGTTGGATCTCCTTGCAGTCCAAGGGACTCTCAAGAGTCTTCTCCAACACCACAGTTCAAAAGCATCAATTCTTCGGCACTCAGCTTTCTTCACAGTCCAGCTCTCGCATCCATACATGACCACTGGAAACACCATAGCCTTGACTTGATGGACCTTTGTTGGCAAAGTAATATCTCTGCTTTTCAATATGCTGTCTAGGTTGGTCATAACTTTCCTTCCAAGGAGTACGTGTTTTTTAATTTCATGGCTGCAAACACCATCTGCAGTGATTTTGGAGCCCCCCAAAAAAAGTCTGACACTGTTTCCACTGTTTCCCCATCTATTTCCCATGAAGTGATGGGACCAAATGCCATGATCTTAGTTTTCTGAATATTGCGCTTTACGCCAACTTTTTCGCTCTCCTCTTTCACTTTCATCAAGAGGCTTTTTAGCTCCTCTTCACTTTCTGCCATAAGAGTGGTATCATCTGCATATCTGAGGTTATTGATATTTCTCCCAGCAATCTTGATTCCAGCTTGTGCTTTTTCCAGCCCAGCGTTTCTCATGATGTACTCTGCATATAAGTTAAATAAGCAGGGTGACAATATACAGCCTTGACATACTCCTTTTCCTATTTGGAACCAGTCTGTTGTTCCATGTCCAGTTCTAACTGTTGCTTCCTGACCTGTGTATAGATTTCTCAAGGGGCAGGTCAGGTGGTCTGGTATTCCCATCTCTTTAAGAATTTTCCACAGTTTCTTGTGATCCACACAGTCAAAGGCTTTGGCATAGTCAATAAAGTAGAAATAGATGTTTTTCTGGAACTTTCTTTCTTTTTCGATGATCCAGCAGATGTTGGCAGTTTGATCTCTGGTTCCTCTGCCTTCCTTTATAGAGTTATATAAATATCAAGTAGATTAAAGTGGTTAATATTATTGTAAAAATCATCTCTGCCTTTACAAATTTTTGTCTAGCTGTCTCATTCATTGCAGGCCAATGACATTGAACTCTATTACTATAATTGTAGAGTTGTCTACTTTTCCATTTAATTTTGTCAATTTTTGTTTCATTTTTTCATGTATTTTGAAGTTGCTTTATTTGGTGTATACATATTTATGACTTTTATGTCTTCCTGATGAATTGACATTTTTATCATTCTGAAATGTCCCTATTTATCTCTAGTAATAATTTTTGTCTTAATTCCAAATTTTAAAGATATTAACATAGCCACTCTGGCCTTCTTAAGTCAGCATTTGTAGCATGTTGCTCTCTGGGCTCCCCTGGTGGCTCAGTCAGTAAAGAATCCACCTGCAGTTTGGCAGACTGCCTGCAATGCAGGAGATCGGAGTTCATTCCCTGGGTCAGGATGATCTCCTGGAGGAGGAAACAGCAACCCACTCCAGTACTCTTGACTGGAAAATTCCATGTGCAGAGCAGCCTGGCAGATCACAGTCCACAGGGTCACAGGAGCTGACATGACCTAGTGACAAAACCAGCACCATATTGTTTTCTAATAATTTACTTTCACTTTGTGGGATTTTTCAGTGTTAAATATTCTGATTATATCTGCCTTTGAGTGTTTAGGCTGCTAATGTGCTCAGTCATGTCCACCTCTCTGTGAAGCCCTGGACTGTACATGGTACTTTTCAGGCAGGAATACTGGAGTGGTTGCCATCTCCTCCTCCGGGAATCTTTCTGACACAGGGATTGACCCTGCATCTCCTGTGTTGGCAGGTGGATTGTTTACCATGGAGCCTCCTGGGAGGCCCCTTGCTTCCACTAATATTTAGTGTAAAACACTGACAAGTTTGGAATTATGTCCACCATTTCATTATTTGTTTTATGTTTGTCCCTCTGTTTTCTTTCTCTGTTCTCCATTTCCTTCCTTCTTGTGGTATATTTGAATATATTATTTTATTTTAAATTTGCTTAGTAGCATATATTTTTTTCCTACATGCCAGGAACTAGATTTTATAGTAGTAATATGAAACAAAACTAAATATTTATTTCTCCTGATGCTCTACAATATGGAACAAGATTTGAAGTACAGCAGCTTTGGCATCTAAGCTTAAGAAAAGATGGCAATGACGACCCTGTATGCAAGACAGGAAAAAAGACGCAGCTGTCTATAACAGACTTTTGGACTCAGAGGGAGAGGGAGAGGGTGGGATGATATGGGAGAATGGCATTCTATCATGTATACTATCATGTAAGAATTGAATCGCTAGTCTATGTCTGACGCAGGATACAGCATGCTTGGGGCTGGTGCATGGGGATGACCCACAGAGATGTTATGGGGAGGGAGGTGGGAGGGGGGTTCATGTTTGGGAACACATGTAAGAATTAAAGATTTTAAAATTAGAAAAATAAAATAAAAAAAAAAAAAAAAAAAAGAAATGGAAAAAAAAAAAAAAAAAGAAAAGAGACTAAGAGGGCGTTAAACACTTGAAGCATGTGTATTTTTTCTCATTGTAAGAACTTTTTATTTTGTGTTTTTGCTTTAATAGTGTTTATGCAGCTTGACTAACAATTTTATTCTTTATGAAGTTTGGGCATATACCTTCACTGTAGGTTAAGTCATTAGCAGCAAAAAAAGCTATAATATAAGGGAAAATACAGTGTAGGTAAGCACAAATGTCTTTGCTAATTAACAAGAGCAGGATAAACAATGGAAAAGGTAAATGAGTGTATGTTATAATTACGAGGAAGAGCATTTTCATTCTGCTCAAGAGAATAATTTCTTAGAAACTATTTAACCACTTTAGAAATAAAACATGCACGTACTGGAAGCACTAGAGACTTTTTCAAATTAATTCAGTGCCAGAAAACTATGCTGGAGGAGTAATAGAAGTTAAGATGAATTTGTTCGGGCCCAATTAATTTTCTGGTTATTCCCTTGCCATAAAAATGAGCTCATTTCTCTCTCAATGATTTATTTGCAAATAGGACTTATGAATTAACTCTTTTGGATGGCTGTTTGTTGTCATCAAGAAGAATGGTGTTTTTACATTTTATCTAGTCTGATTTTTCATATTTTCCTATAATAAAAGGAGTAAATACTGTCATACACCACCACATGAACTACTATCAAAATCATGGTGCGCAGCCAAGGAATCCAATCACAAAACACCCCATAACATATGATTCTATTTATATAAAATTCTAAAACAGGCAAAACGATAATGATAGAAAGTAAATTAATGGTTACTGAGAAAAGAGGTAGAGGAAAGAAGTGGGGAGAAGGAAATAGGGGAAAAGGAGAAAAAAGAAAGCGGTAGGTAAAGGATACCAGGGCAAATAGATATATTGGCTTATGGTGCCTTTAATTTCTTCCCACTTCTATGCTACTACCGTGTTTTATTTCAACTAACTTACTCAATGTATGGAATTTTATGCTTCTTCTCTCTCATAGTTGTCATTTCATGAAGATTATTTTTATCATTGAATAAATGACATAGGAAATAAACGTTTCCTTTCAGAATGAAGTACTTTAAAGCTTACTTGCTAGCTGCTATAGAGTATGGTGCTGCTGTTGCTAACTTGCTTCAGTCGTGTCTGACTCTGTGCGACCCCACAGATGACAGCCCACCAGGCTCCCCCGTCCCTGGGATTCTCCAGGGAAGAATACTGGAGGGGGTTGCCATTTCCTTCTCCAATGCATGAAAGTGAAAAGTGAAGGTGAAGTCGCTCAGTCGTGTCCCACTCCTAGTGACCCCATGGACTGCAGCCTACCAGGCTCCTCCACCCAGGGGATTTTCCAGGCTATAGAGTGTACCGTTTGGAAATAACTAGGCTCAGTGTAAGTCATGCTCTTTACATGTAACTTTCATACGTATATGTTCTTCTAACAAGTATCCGAAGTATCATATTTATAAATTGTTATTGTTGAGATAAAAATTAAACATGTTACACAAGAAAAACATTCCAAATTCATAATCTCAGAGGTAGCCAAGAGGGTAGCAGGAGGTCTAGATATAAAATGTATTCAGATTAGGATCTGCTATTATGTGTTTGCAGCTCTATGTTACCTCTTCTCAGAGGCTACAACAAAATTAGTTCTTTTAGTCAAATAATGAGCACAGCGGCCAACAGTGAAATAGCCGTTGAAAGCTGATACTCTTCTGTCTTTGGAGTAGTATCATTACTGGAGTCTTACTCCAGGAGGAGATTAACCAAGAGCAGAATATATGTTCTTTTCTATTCTTCTCCAGAAAGCATATTCAGAATCTATACTTTGTCAGGCAACCTTATATAGAACTCTCAAGAAAAACAAACAAAAATTTTAGAAGGTATGTTCAGAAAATAAGCTATTTTATTAAACCTGAGTTGCTGTAAAAGAAAATAATGCAGGAGAATTACTCAAATGTATCTACTTTTGAACTCATGGCAGTGTTAGTAATATTGTCATCACTGTACTCCCAGCAGAGATCTTTCTTGCAGAGTGTGTTTGGGCACATCAGCACCCTACCTTCATCACAATGGAGTCTCTGATCCAGGTTATTAAGTAAGACTAAAACTGTCTCAAATATGCTCAAAAATCAACGGACAAAGTAGAAAATAGAATTGATGATGGTCATCAGAAAGAACCAATTTTAAGGAAAAAAGATAGTTTTCCCCAAATTGTACTGAAACAGAACTTTCTAATTAATCCACTAATGTGGCTGCAGTATGAAGTCTTTTCAAGAGTAAAATGGATGTTTTTATTTGGAAATTTTGTCTTTTTGACAAAAATGTGGTGTAGAACCTATTGGAAGTTGTAGTAAGAGTCTTCCAATCAGAAAACTACTCACTAATAAATGGTGATATGGACAAACAGAGAGAGGTTAGCTGTGGCACCCAAGGTCACATAGCTAATTAGTGGCAAAGGACTAGTGCCTAGGTCAGCTAACTCCCAGTTCATATTTTTCCTCCTACCTGGTCACTCATTCCTTCAACAAGTATTTATTGAATGTTACCATGGTCCTATTACTGAGATATGTACAAGAGATAAAATAGTCAAACACGTTATAACTTTTGTTCTTGTGAATTATCTATTCTATCGGAATGGAATGGTATAAAATTAAAAGCAAGCAAGTGAAACAATTACTACAAAAATTAAAAAGATAACTTTGGAAAGTCAAAATTGTAATAAATACAATAAGACAAAGTGATTGAATAACAAGTGACTTGTGAGGAGTTCTTATTGACTTGTATTATTTAGATAATTAAGGACTGTATAATCTAGATAACTTACACAGTTAAGGACAAAGGGTCATATTTAAACTGAATAATAAGGCACTAGTTATGAGCAACCTAGATGGTATATTCAAAAGCAGAGACATTACTTTGCCGACTAAGGTCCGTCTAGTCAAGGCTATGGTTTTTCCAGTAGTCATGTATGGATGTGAGAGCTGGACTGTGAAGAAAGCTGAGCGCCGAAGAATTGATGCTTTTGAACTGTAATGTTGGAGAAGATTGTTGAGAGTCCCTTGGACTGCAAGGAGATCCAACCTGTCCATTCTGAAGGAGGTCAACCCTGGGATTTCTTTGGAAGGAATGATGCTAAAGCTGAAACTCTAGTACTTTGGCCACCTCATTCAAAGAGTTGACTCACTGGAAAAGACTCTGATGCTGGGAGGGATTGGGGGCAGGAGGAGAAGGGGACGACAGAGGCTGAGATGGCTGGATGGCATCACTGACTCGATGGACGCGAGTCTGAGTGAACTCTGGAAGTTGGTGATGGACAGGGAGGCCTGGCGTGCTGCAATTCATGGGGTCGCAAAGAGTCGGACACAACTGAGCAACTGAACTGAACTGAGTCCTGCAAAATTCAAGGAGAAAGATGCTTCAGGAGGAGGAAAGGGAAAAACTGAGGTAGGTAGGTCAAGTTGGCTGAATGTAACGATTGAAAGAGAGCATGCCACAGGACTGTAGTAGATTGGATAGTGACCCCCGCCAAATTCAGGTCTACATGGAATCTCAGAAGGTGACCTTATGTAGAAATAGGCTCTCTGAAGATGTAACTAAAGACTGAAAAGAGAACATATTGAATTAGTGCGAAGAAGTGAAGTGTTAGTCACTCAGTCATGTCTGACTTTTTGCGACCCTATAGATTGTAGCCCGCCAGGCTCCTCTGTCCATGAAATTCTCCAGGCAAGAATACTGGAGTGGGTTTCCATTTCCTTCTCCAGGGGATCTTCCTAACCCAGGGATTGAATCCAGGTCTCCTGTGCTGCAGGCAGATTCTTGAATGATCCCTAAATCTATGAATGTGAACATAAAACAGACAGAAAAGGACAAACACACACACAGAAAACAGCCACATGAAGATGGAGGTAGGCAAAGACTGGAGTTACATTGCCACAGCCAAGGAATGGATAGGGTCCCAAGAAGGTAAGAGTCAAGAAAGGATTCTTCCTACAGCCTTCAGATGAAGTGTGGTCTTGTTGACATCTTGAATTGGACATGTAGCCTTCGGAATTGTAAGAGAATATACTTTTGTTGTTCTAAGGTCTTTGGAGCCTGCACCTTTCAGTCTAAAATAGGCCCACTTAGAGAAAACAGCTGCCAATGGCATCACTAACTGGATGGACATGAGTTTCAGCAAGCTCCGGGAGATGGTGAAGAACAGGGAAGGCTGGTGTGCTGCAGTCAAGGGGTCACAAAGAGTCAGACATGACTGAGTGACAAGAGAGAAAACAACATGGATAAAGAGTTAAAAAAAAAACAACAAAAACAGATTCAGTCACTTCCATATCTAACTAGGGACCTGTTTATAAAATATTTTGTTGATTTCCTCACGCAGGGGTTATAGTGACATGACTGGAGTATTATGTTCCAATTTCTGAAATGACTATAATATTTCCTAGTGACTGTTAATTATACAAGATAAAGGTTAACAACTCACCAATATAAGATTTCCAGTTGAAAATCCAGTTGTCCAAAGAAAATGGTTAATTTTCTTTTTCATTTTGCTTGGTCCTAAGAGTCAAAAATGTTTTGCCAACAAATTAAATTTACAATTCCCAGTGCCAGCTAAGATTATTATTCTTTCAGTAAGCTCTAGTGCTGACTTTGATTTAAAACAAAATTCATTAAAATTTAAACATTTCAGAGGAAATCCTAAATAAGCCTGTCCTTTAAGCTGCTTCCCTGGTGGTTCATTGGAAAAGAATCCGCCTACAATGCAGGAGACCTGGGTTCGATCCTTGGGTTGGGAAGATCCCCTGGAGGAGGGCACAGCAACCCACTCCAGTATTCTTTCCTGTAGAATCCCCAAAGACAGGAGCCTGGTGGGCCGCAGTCCATGGGGTCGCAAAGAGTCAGACAAGACTGCGTGACTAAGCACAGAGCAGCAAGCATAAGCCACGGCAGGAAAAATAAAGGCATCTGACCTCACATTTCAAAACACAATATTTTACAAACACTAGTGTTGTAGTAATTTGAATTAATGTTCCTTAAGTGAAGTCATCAAATACAGACATTATTTTCCAAATGAGTGGTTTCAATTTTTCCAGGCTTTCAAATTTTATAAACAACCAAAACTGTTTTCTTTTTCCAAAAAGAGCACCAATAAAATACTTCCAGATTTCTATTTTGTTAACAGAAAACATTTTTAAAAACTTATTATTTTCTAGCATAGCCTTTTTATAAAGGAAATTATATTTGAACCCTCCAGAGTAGGAAAAACATAATTATAGAAAAAGCAGAATAAACCTTCTAAGGAAGTGGGCAAAATATTCATAAGTTAAAAATTCTGCCATGGGCTACTAGAAGAATGCCATGTCTAGATATTATAACTGATTTCTCTAAGACCTAATTAAATAACTTAATCAAGATCGTTAATACAGGCTGGAGGTCGGCAGAGGTAGGCACTGGCTAGGTGTTGGCTGTTTAACAGAACCCAGGACGCTGCCTTCTAACCCAGTGTGCCTAATGGATTTAGTTATTAATCAGAGATATTCAGAATGCATTTTGTTCTGTTTGTTTGTTTTTGTTTTTCTAGTTCTGGCTGCATCTTGGGGTTTCAATGGCCATTAGCTGCAACGTATCCCTTCCTCCTCATACTCCAGGTGTCTACAAGGGCAGGAGACCTTCCAGTGCTGGAGTTTGCCACTGGCTTTTTTACCTGACTGCATTTCAGATTCATCTGGGATTCAATAAACATATAAAGTGAAAGCATTAGTCACTCAGTGTCTCCGACTCTTTGTGACCCCATGGAATCTAGCCAGCCGGTATTCTCTGTTCATGGGATTCCCCAGGCAAGCATACTGGAGTGGGTTGCCGTTTCCTTCTCCAGTGACTCTTCCTAACCTAGTGACTGAACGTGTGTCTCCTGCACTGCAGGCAGATTCTTTAAAATCTGAGCCACCAGGGAAGCCCTAAAGCCTTGTCCCTATTCCCAGAGGTTCTGACATAATTGCCCTGGGGAGGAGACTAGGTATGAATATTTGTTAAACTCTCTGGAATATTCTAAGGCATTAGCAGGTTTGAGATGCACTGCAAAGAGTCAGGTATGACTGAGCAACTATCACTTTTATTATAGGGGAATGGAATGTAAAATAGAGATACCTGGAGTAACAGGCAAATGTGGCCTTGGAGTACAAAGTGAAGCAGGGCAAAGGCTAGGAGAGTTTTGCTAAAAGAACACACTGGTCATAGCAAACACACTCTTCCAACAACACAAGAGATGATTCTACACATGGACATCACCAGAGGGTCAAAACCAAAATCAGATTGATTATATTCTTTGCAGCCAAAGATGGAAAAGCTCTACATAGTCAGCAAAAACCAGATTGGGAACTGACAGTGGCTCAGATCATGAACTCCTTATTGTAAAATTTGGACTAAAATTGAAGAAAGTAAGGGAATGGGAAAAGGTCTAGGGAAAACCACTAGACCATTCAGGTATGACCTAAATCCAATCGCTTACGATTATACAGTGGAAGTGACAAATAGATTTGAGGGATTAGATCTGGTAGACAGAGTGCCTGAAGAACTATGGACAGAGGTTTGTAACATTGAATAGGTGGCAGTGATCGAAACCATCCCCAAGAAAAAGAAATACAGAAAGGCAAAATGGTTGTCTGAAGAGGCCTTACAAATAGCTGAGAAAAGAAGAGAAGATAAAGGCAAAGGAGAAAAGGAAAGATATATCCATCTGAATGCAGAGTTCCAAAGAATAGCAAGGAGAGATAAGAAAGCCTTCCTCAGTGGTCAATGCAAAGAAATAGAGGGAAAAACTAGAATGGGAAAGACTAGAGATCTCTTCAAGGAAATTAGAGATACTAAAGTAATGCTGAAAATTCTCCAAGCAAGGCTTCAATAGTACATGAACCAAGAACTAGATGTTCAAGCTGGATTTAGAAAAGGAAGAGGAACCAGACATCAAATTGCCAACTGGATTTTACAAAAAGCAGGAGAGTTCCAGAAAAATACCTACTTCTGCTTCATTGACTATGCCAATGCCTTGGACTGTGTGGTTCACAACAAACTGGGGAAAATTCTTCCAGAGATGGGAATACCAGAGTACCTTACCTGTCTCCTGAGAAATCTATATGCAGGTCAAGAAGCTGTAACAGTTAGAACTGGACATGGAACAACAGACTGGTTCCAAATAAGGAAAGAAGTATGTCAAGGCTGCATATTGTCACCCTGCTTATTTAACTTGTATGCAGAGTACATCATGTGAAATGCTGGGTGGGATAAAGCACAAGCTGGAATCAAGATTGCTGGGAGAAATATCAGTAATCTCAGATATGTAGATGACACCACTCTTATGGCAGAAAACAAAGAGGAACTAAAGAGCCTCTTGATGAAAGTGAAAGAGGAGAGTGAATAAATTGGCTTAAAGCTCAACATTCAAAAAAACTAAGATCATGGCATCTGGTCCCATCACTTCATGGCAAATAGATGGGGAAACAATGCAAACAGTGACAGACCTTATTTTCTTGGGCTTCAAAATCATTTCAGTAGGTGAATGCAGCCACAAAATCAAAGGACGCTTGCTCCTCAGAAGAAAAGCTGTGACAAAACTAGACAGCATATTAAAAAGCAGAGACATTACTTTGATGACAAAGGTCTGTGTAGTCAACGCTATGGTTTTTCCAGTAGTCACGTATGGATGTGAGAGTTGGACCATAAAGAAAGCTGAGCACTAAAGAATTGATGCTTTTGAAATGTGTTATTGGAGCAGACTCTTGAGAGTCCCTTGGACTGCAAGGAGATCAAACCAGTCCATCCTAAAGGAAATCAGTCCTGAATATTCACTGAAAGGACTGATGCTGAAGCTGAACCTCCAATACTGTGGCTACCTGATGCAAAGTGCCAACTTATCGGGAAAAACCCTGATGCTGGGAAAGATTGAAGGCAGGAGGAGAAGGGACAACAGAGGATGAGATGGTTGGATGGTATCCCTGACTCGATGGGCATGAATTTGAGCAAGCTCTGGGAGTTGGTGATGGACAGGGAAGCCTGGCGTGCTGCAGTTCATGATGTTGTAAAAAGTCGGACATGGCTGAATGACTGAAGTGAACTGACTACTCATTAATACATATATGTGGAATCTAGAAACATGGCACAGATGAACGTATCTGTAGGGCAAGAAAAGGGATGCAGACATAGAGAACGAACATTTGGACACAGTGTGGGAAGGGAAGGATGGGGCAAGTTGGGAGATTAGGTTTGACATAAATACACTACCATGTGTGAAATAGGTAGCTACTGGGAACTTTTTGTCTAGCACAGGGAGCTGAGCTTGGTGCCCTGTGATGCCCTAGATGGGTGGGATGGGAGACATCCAAAATGGAGAGCATAAATGTATACATATAGCCAACTCACTTCATTGTACAGCAGAAACTAAAACAACATTGTAAAGCAATTATACTCCGATAAGAATTTAAAAAGGTGTTAATCTCTTTTCTAGGTATGAAGAAAATCAATACTTAAATTAATAATTCACAGATAGTGAACCATGCCAACTGTGCTTAGGAGTCCGGCTGATATTCAGATGTAAAATACTATATGGCCAAACAAGTGTGAAAGCATTTTAAATAAACTCTTTGGGGGTAATACGACTGGAATTAGTAACAAGTTCAAAAATTTTCTCCTTTATAAAAGCTGTGAGACTACTGGCCAACATTATCAGAATCAACATTTTCAGAATTCTGCAAATCAATCAAAGTATTGACAGAATCTGGGAAACTATTTTTTTTAATTTAAATATAGGTAATTTTAATTTCCCTTTTATCATCAAGCCCTCCACAACTCAGAGGTTTCTTTGAAAACCAAAACTTTGAAATCACACTGAAAATCAGCAGCCTGACAGGCTCTGGAGGGGGAAAGATGGAGTTGGATCCCTTTGAAAGCCTCATTTTCAGAGAACGGTTATTATTTGACCTATCGGATCATTCCCTGGAAGAACCCTCTCTCAAAGCTTGTCTTTATCGGGCTGGACTTGGAACTTTCCTCATGCAGCAGCCCTGGGGCAGCTGTTGAAAACAATTGGTGGAAATTATTTAACATTGCTACTATCGCTTCTTGGCTTTTGACTAAGATCAAGTGTAACATTGCTGTTGTCTGGGGGTGGTAGATAACAGTTGGAGAAATTTTTAATCAAAAAGGAAACACAATGAGCTGTCCATATGGGCCTTTTAGAAACTCTGACATATTCTGGGGAAACTAGAAGTCTTAACTGTTGCTTCTAGCGGAACCTGAGGCTCTGAAAAAGTAGGATGTGAAGGCTAAGGCAGAGCTCTCAACTGCCTGTCTGACTGTTGAAGCCATGCTCAGACATGCACACAGAGACCCTTGACAAAGCCTGTTGAAACATTAATACTAGGTATTTCAGGATCCAGGTCAAATCATTAACTCATTAGTGATTTAATATTTAATACTAGCTTCTTGGCTAAATGGTTGATTCTAGGACTGCAGCCTATAAGATAATGTCTGGAACATCTTGTACTGCCAGAAGGGAAGAAGTGTTAAAATATTAAACATGCAGATATCCACTGGGAAATAGCTGCTACTCTGCATCCTCCATATGCTCCCCTCCCTTCTTTCATACCTGTCCTAATAACTAAAAGATGAGTGCCCTTCACAGTAGAAGGTCTTGGAACCCAGAATCCTGCCATAATACAAGAGGCTGCGGGCAGCATCTGTTGTGATCGGTCCATGTCAGTGCCAGACAAACTGTTAAACACTTGGACTCTCATTCCTGCTTTGAAGCTAGTGATTATTTTAATATTTGCCTTTTTAACACATACTATGAGAAAAAAGAAACAGGTATTGAAGTTACTATGTGCTATTTTCTTCCTTAAAAAAATTGTCTCTTTGTTGCCAAGACATAGATAGTAGACGGTAGTCAAGTAACAAAGAGTAGATTTTATGTCATTGGATTGCTTCTTTTGGAATGTCTTATGTTAAAAAAAAAAAAAGTTATGCCAAGAAGAAAAAGTCATCTTGTTACAGACATCCCTTAAGAAGATCTAACTTGAGAGGACTTATGTCACTCAGATCTTTTGCCCCAATTATGTCACACTGTTGAACAGACCACAGGTACATTTACTCATTCTTCCACCATGCACAGCTGTACAGCATTCTGTGCTGCCATTTAATTACTTACCCGGATTAAATTTTGTCATGATGTTGCCAGCTTATCCAGAGTGTGGTGAGTCCTGGGCTGCAGGCAGCCATGTTGTGATTATCTGGAGTGTTTTTAAGGAGGCTGGCACTGAGCATGCTGAGGACTATGTTAGACTGTGATAAACTAATTTATTCTTGGGATAATGTCACAAATGTTTTTGCTTCTTCTGTATAGCTGGACACTAGGAGTGGTATAATGCATTCCATTTACCTTTTCTCCTGGGCTCCTGGCAGTCTGTGAGTCAAATTTGTGATTCTATTGTAGCCAGTGCAAGGAGTTTCATAGTATTAAATGCTATTTTGACCTTGATTTACTAGTATTACTTCCTGTTTCATTTTTCATATATATAATAGTATCTCTCTATATACCCATATCTCAAGTAAGAGAGAGTATGCTAATTAATATTCTGGCTAAAGTGAAACCTAATCATCAGTCACACAAATATTATTTAAGTGGTTATTACTCTTAGAGAAGCAAATTTATCTTAAATAATTGTCTTTCATGCCTTCTTTTCTCCAATTTTGTTTCCATTCTTGCACTGTTTCTATCTCCTATTTAGCCTTCTATGCTTATATATCAAACTTCTTTGCCAGTGAATTGCCTGATAACAGGTGATTTACATATTTAAAATGTATTCTCTTTTCACTTTGTTTACATTCAGTAGAGCTCTGCAAGATGAAATTTGCATTCCTTCAATGAGTGAAATATTTGCCTTGTTTTCACTGACCTGATGGTGCCATCAATTTTCTTTCCCTTGTTTCATTTTAAGCCATGTGAAATGTATCTTATATATCAATGGACACAAATGACTTGCAAGTTTAGAATCATCAGATCAGACTACTTAAATTTTCTAACTTTTGGCCAGCTATCACAGTACATAGCAAATATGCTATTTTTGCCTGTCTACTAACCTTTCTCCTTCCTCTGCTAATAGTAACTGTATTTCCTCTTAGCGACACATTCCATATGGTCTGGTTAGAGCTATTTTTTCTCTACAGGCTTAGAAAATCAGCTATCTTCTGACCGTTCACAATAATTTGTTCAAGAATGAGCAAGTGACCCAAGCGAGACCCAAGTCTTCCCTAGAGCTTGCCTGTCAGTTATTGAATAAAACATGTGTTCTTTCACTGAGAAAGAAAGCTGATAAAGTAAGTCTTTTAAGTCTTGGCTGTAAGCAGCTATTCTGCATTCACATGAAGGTAGCTTGCTCTATGGCAGAAAGAGATTTGGTATCTTAAAGACATTTTCTTGAGTCCTTACTTTCAGCTATGCTTGGAATCAACACCATGCACCAGTTTTTCAGTTGTGTAAGGCCAACAGAATACCATTTTTGTTTAAGTCAGAGTGAACTGAGTCTCAGTCTTCTGCAAATGAAAGAGTCCTGGCTAGTCACGGTATATTTTACCAGGTGAAAATAAAGGTATAAACCAAGTGTCACTGGAATATAAAGGAAAGTGTAATTGAACTTGAAGAAGCCAAGGAAGGCTGCTCAGAGGATGTAGCAGATGAAGTCAATCCTACAAAAAATGACTTTTCAAAAGAGAAGGAGATAGGTTGAGGAAACCAAGCACATAAAACAATGCACTTAAAAACGCAGATATATGAAAGAACAAAGCATGTCAGAATCTGGAATGTGTTGTACTTAGGTGTAGATGGAACTATTGTGGGAAACAGAGGCTGAGACAGAGTTTTACATACAGAGTATTTACTAGGTACCAATACTTGTAGCACAAACTACTACACAATTGCACTCATCTCACACGCTAGCAAAGTAATGCTCAAAATTCTCCAAGCCAGGCTTCAGCAATACGTGAACCATGAACTTCCTGATGTTCAAGCTGTCTTTAGAAAAGGCAGAGGAACCAAAGATCAAATTGCCAACATCTGCTGGATCATCATAAAAGCAAGAGAGTTCCAGAAAAACATCTATTTCTGCTTTATTGACTATGCCAAAGCCTTTGACTGTGTGGATCACAATAAACTGTGGAAAATTCTTCAAGAGATGGGAATACCAGACCACCTGACCTGCTTCTTGAGAAACCTATATGCAGGTCAGGAAGCAACAGTTAGAACTGGACATGGAACAACAGACTAGTTCCAAATAGGGAAAGGAGTACATCAAGGCTGTATATTGTCACCCTGCTTATTTAACTTCTATGCAGAGTACATCATGAGAAATGCTGGGCTGGAGGAAGCACAAGCTGGAATCAAGATTGCCGAGAGAAATATCAATAACCTCAGATATGCAGATGACACCACCCTTATGGCAGAAAGTGAAGAAGAACTAAAGAGCCTCTTGATGAAAGTGAAAGTAGAGAGTGAAAAAGTTGGCTTAAAGCTCAACATTCAGAAAACTAAGATCATGGCATCTGGTCCCAAGACTTCATGGCAAGTAGATGGGGAAACAGTGGAAACAGTGGCTGACTTTATTTTGGGGAGCTCCAAAATCACTGCAGATGGTGATTGCATCCATGAAATTAAAAGATGCTTACTCCTTGGAAGGAAAGTTATGACCAACCTAGATAGCATATTAAAAAGCAGAGACATTATTTTGCCAACAAAGGTCCATCAAGTCAAAGGTATGGTTTTTCCAGTGGTCACGTATGGATGTGAGAGTTGAACTATAAAGAAAGCTGAGTGCTGAAGAATTGATGCTTTTGAACTGTGGTATTGGAGAAGACTCTCGAGAGTCCCAGACTCTTAGACTGCAGGGATATCCAACCAGTCCATCCTAAAGGAGATCAGTCCTGGGTGTTCATTGGAAGGACTGATGTTGAAACTGAAGCTCCAATACTTTGGCCGCCTGATGCGAAGAGCTGACTCATTTGAAAAAAACCCTGATGCTGGGAAAGATTGAGGGCAGGAGGAGAAGGGGATGACAGAGGATGAGATGGCTAGATGGTATCACCAACTCAATGCCCGTGAGTTTGGGTAAACTCTGGGAGTTGATGATGGACAGGGAGGCCTGGTTCATGGGGTCGCAAAGAGTTGGAAACCACTGAGCAACTGAACTGAACTGAACTGAATACCTATAGATTGGAGAAGTAAGAATGAGGATTGGGTAAAGAAGTTGAACCTTAAAATTTTGACCAGTCTCATAGGAAGCTTTGCTTCTCAGGTGGCTCAGGGGTTAAGAATCCACCTGCATTGCAGAAGAGATGTGGGTTTGATCCCTAGTTCAGGAAGATCTGAGTAACATATATTTATGTCTTTTAAAGGAACAAAAAAATGACTGAATAAAAAAGAGAGAACGGTTCTCTTAAGTAACCTCATATATTATGCTATGGATCTTGGCCTTTATTCTATATATACTAGAGATCCACCGAAAGAGTTCAGCTGAGAGGTACAAAGATTATTTATGTTTTTAGAGAAGTACTTTTTGTCACTATGAAAGGAGAGAATGCAGAAGCAGGGAGGGCATTAGGAGATTCACAATAAACCAGGAAGGAAAGGATGTGAGTGTGAACTAAGAGAATAGCAAAGAAAGTGAGTGGGAAAGAATTATTTCAAGAATAGGGTAAAAAGATCCACAGATTTTTAACAATCTATGTCTTTAGTATATGGCATATACATGCAAGTAAAGTAGATGGATTTAGTAAAATAAGTTGATTTGAAGAAATGGAAAAAATGCATAGAGAGAGAGGTCAGAAGTTCCTCCAGAGAAAAATGTCAAAGTGATGAGGGTGGTGTTTCTTAAATTTTTTCTCTTTCATTTTCATACTGCTTCTCTCATAGAATCATTTTTTTTCTTGCCTGGAGCAATACCACACCCTCTGAGGATGCATGAGTTAGAGAAATGTAGCATTATTGCCAGGCAGGCAGCATTTGGGACTGTTTTCGCTGTCATTAGGTTCATGGTCGTGAATTTAAAGGACAACCAATCAGGGACTTGTTAATGCTCTGTGAAGATTAGAATCCTGCCCCCCACTCTGCCTTTAATGACACCAGCCAGCGGCAGGAAAAGTGTAGTTTGGAGAGTCATTTTACAGCCTGGTAGGTGTGGAAGTCTAGGTTTCCCACTTGACTTCTGAGGGTCTGGGTAGGGGTCAGACCACAGCTTTTTCTGAGGTGTAGGCTGCAGTAGAGTGGTTATTTTGTAAAAGTTTTCTATCTTTCCAGGCTGTGCAATTTTTTAGTTCTTTGGCTAATGCTGGAAGGCTTTCTTTAGCTGGCTTTTTTTAAAGGGGTTTGCTGCACATATTGGCACTTTCTGATTGCCATCTTCTATGCTACCTGGTCTGGGATATATGAGTCACAAAGAAAACTCAGGCAACTCATTCCTGTCAATAGTAATGAAAGTGAGTGGGAAAGAATTATTTCAGGAATAGGGTAAAAAGATCCACAGATTTTTAACAATCTATGTCTTTAGTATATGGCATATACATGCAAGTAAAGTGGATGGATTTAGTAAAATAAGCTGATTTGAAGAAATCAGCAACTCATTACTGTCATTCCTTGAGTCCCAAATTCTCTCAACAGTCTGCCTTTTCTCTGCCTCTGTTTGTTTCATATATAACATCCGGGGTGTTAGCTCTACTTAGATTTTTTGAAACATAAAATGTGTTACAAACTAGAGAAAATATAAAGAAAATAAAAATGGATTTAAGAAGTTAATCACATGTATTGATAGTTTCTTGTGACTATTTAAACCCTTTCTTGTAGAAAATTTCAAATACATATAGAAGTAGACAAAGTAATTGAGTGAACAATTGTGTATACCTCAACCAGCTTCAACAACATCAACTCATGTACAATCTTATTTCATCTATACTGCTACCCTGTTTCCCTACATCAAACAATTTTAATGAAAATCTCAGACATGAAGACTTGCCTGGTGGTCCAGAGGTTAAGACTTGGCCTTCCAGTACAGAAGGTGAGGGTTAGATCCCTGATCAGGGAGCTAGGATCCCACATGCCTCACAGCCAAAAAATCAAAATATAAAACAGAAGCAATATTGTAACAAATTCAGTAAAGACTTTAAAAACTGGTCCCTATTACAAAAAAAAAAAAAATCTTAAAAATCTCAGACATCATTTTCATAAGATTTTAGTAATAACGGTAAACTATTTTAGTAAAGTCATAATTGGATAATAAAATCCTTAATATCATGCTTCATTTATTACTTGATAAGATTAGAATCACATTTTCCATCACAGTGTATTTTTCAAAGAGGCATCCAATGTGGTCTCCCACCCCACATGCTCTTATGATTCTATAACTTTGAAAGTCTGTCCATGGAGAAGCAGGCTTTGTATTCCCTCCCTTTGAACGTGGGTGACACAGAAGTCAAACTGTGAGACTTCCAAGGATAAATGATACAAAGCAATACAGCTTACAGCTGGTACTCCTGGGGTGCTTTCTCATGAAATTTAGTTGCCATGCTTTGAGAATCCGAAGAGCAAGGAAAGGTTACATGCAGGTGATCCTGTTGATAGCTCCGCTAAGATCCCAGCTGGTGGCATCAACTGTCAGATGGGTGGATGTATGAACCTTCAGATGATTCTAGCTCCCAGTCATCCAGTCACACCCAGCGTTTGCATTTCCCAACTGAGGTGTCAAATACTGTAGAGCAGAGACAAGCTATCCTCCCTGAGCTCTGCCCAAACTGCAGTTTCACATTGTAAATAACTGACTATTGTTTTAAATTTGGGGGTGGTTGGTTAAACAGTAGATAACCGAAATACTACTGCAGGAACATCTACGTTAGAGGCTACCTTCTATTTCTTTTCTTCAAAAAATCCCTGAATATCCTCTTGTTTGGTGAACTAGATACATTTTCATTTCCTCATTTATTACTAAAGTAAACCTTCTAAGTTTAGTAGATAACGTATTTAGCTGGGTGGAAGAGAGGTGCTGGGAGAGAGAAAGGCCACAAAACTGTAAATAGAGGACCACACCTGTATTCAGGACCAAAGTGGACAATAGAATCAGAAGGGAGACCTTATTTGGAGGAGGGGAGGGACAGGGCAGGTAAACAATTTCAGAAAAGGCTGCACAGAAAAGCGTGGGCAGAGCCCAAACCTACACTCCTGGGCCATGCACATCTGGGGTTCTGGCCAAACAAGTGTTTCAGGAACTGAGTACATTCCAGGAATGAGATGGGACCAGCCCTAAGGTCCCAGAACATGAAGTAAATGATATCCAAACACGATGCAGAGAGGCATTATATATGAAAGAGCTAGACAGAAGGATGATGACAAGACTGGACACAAAGTTTTCCTCTGGAGAAAGTATAACAGATACTTTGGGAGGGCAGCGACAGGCAGCACCCAGATTATCAACCCGGGGTCCTGTGAAAAATCTCACAGATGGGCTGTGGTGGCTCTGGTTATTTAGAATTCAGAGTTTCAGTGACCAAGATGGGTGATACCAGGAGTTTATTTAGTCTGAAGAGAGAAATTTGAGGATAGATGCAACCTTCTTAGAATTAGGGGTTGTCTGGAATCATGAAGAGTTCCTAGAGTCAAGAGTTAACCAAAAGGGACTTCCCTGGTGGTCCAGTGGCTAAGACTCCATGCTCCCAATTTGAACCCTGGTCAGGGAACTAAATCCCCCATGCCTCAACTAAGAGATCTCATGCCGCAAATGAAGATCCTGCATGCTCTTACTGAGACCCATCATAGCCAAACAGATTAATTTTTAAATAAATTAATTAAAAAAATACATTTGAATCAGTTCTAATGAGGTGGATGAAACTCGAGCCTATTATACAGAGTGAAGTAAGCCAGAAAGAAAAACACCAATACAGTATACTAACGCATAAATATGGAATTTAGAAAGATGGTAACGATAACCCTGTATGCGAGACAGCAGAAGAGACACAGATGTATAGAACAGTCTTTTGGACTCTGTGGGAGAGGGAGAGGGTGGGATGATTTGGGAGAATGGCATTGAAACATGTATAACATCATATATGAAACGAATCGCCAGTCCAGGTTCAATGCATGATACCGGATGCTTGGGGCTGGTGCACTGAGATGACCCAGAGGGATGGTACGGGGAGGGAGGAGGGAGGGGGGTTCAGGATGGAGAACACGTGTATACTTGTGCGGATTCATGTTGATGTATGGCAAAACCAATACAATACTGTAAAGTAATTAACCTCCAATTAAATAAATTTACATGTAAAAAATAAAAATAAATTAAAAAAGAGTTAACCAAAACTCACTCTTGGACATCAGTACTAGGGCAATACCGTGTGCTAGAATAACTCAACTGCAAAGGAAACAGAGGGCATCCCAGCTCCCATAAAGTGTTTGGGAAATGTGGCTGGAGAAGTACTTGCTACATTATTTATTAGGGATTAGTGGAGGTAACCAGTTTTTAAATTTTTCTGGAACTCTGTAAAGCTTATAGGAGTCCAGGTCCATTAATTTCCCACGGAATGGGGAAGAGGAGAGAGCAGCCCAACAACTTCAGGGTTCACATTCAAGGTAGCCTGTAATGGAGCTAAAATGGAAGCCAGCTCTAGAAATTGAAGGACAGTGGTTGAGTAGAAGCCGTAAAACTGTCACACAGACTAATGATCTAGTTACATTGAAGCATTCATGGCACAACAGCAAACATTTTTATTCAAAGGAGGAAATAATGTGGGGTTAATTATATGGTAATCATTTAAGCACAATAAATAATTTCCCTCAAAATGCATGCTACTCAAGCCAAACGACTGATTCTCCCCAGGTCCACACCACCACCCCCCGTCTCACCCAACACACACCGCTCTCTATTAGCTGATTGAGACTTCCCCACCACAATCTATCTTTGGATGTGGGCTGCTCCAGGGAGTATGAGAATCTGGTCATAAGATACTCTTCAGATGAGATGAAAATAAAAAGTGAAAGTGAAGTCGCTCAGTCGTGTCCGACTCTTTGTGACCCAGTGGACTGTAGCCCACCATGCTCCTCTGTCCATGGGGTTTTCCAGGCTCCTCTTGTCCATGTCAAGAGTACTGGAGTGGGTTGATAAATCTCACAACAGCTGACAGTTGGGTCAGTAAGTCCTTTCTTGAATGGGATTGATGCAGTGATTCCATCTCCATATTCACCAAAACAGAATACTTAATAAAGGCTGGTTGAATGAATGAAACAAGTAAAGCATCAAATAACTCTATGATAATGCAAGCACAATATTTGGCTTTATTTCAGGGTTAGTTCATTTTTCAGGAAGGATAATCAATTGTTTGCAAAATACCCATTTTCCTCAGTTCAATCGTTTTATCTTTCCCCAGACAACTAACATTGCTTATTAATCACTTTGCTCATAAGTGTTAAGAACTATGGGAAATACAAAGAAAAATCAAGACTGTGGTCTTACCATTCTTATTTATTAAAGTCTTATTTATTTGCCAGACTATATCCAGACTGCATACGTATCACAGAACATTAAAATCTTATTGCCTACAATTTTAGAACAGAGACATTAACTTTGGATTAGGACACATTTATAGGCTTTCCTTGTGGCTCAGATAGTAAAGAATCTGTCTGCCAATGCAGGAAACCTAGGTTTGATCCCTGGGTCTGGAAGATCCTCTGGGGAAGGGAATGGCAACCCACTTCAGTATTCTTGCCTGAAGAATTCCATGGACAGAGGAGCCTGGAGAGCTACAGTCCATGGGGTCACAAAAAGTCAGACAACTGAGTGACTAACACTTTCACTTTTATCTTATGACTAAGGGAATAGAATATTCAGATATAAAGTACAAATTTACTATAACACGAAGGTCAATAGTCATGTTGCTTCCAAATTATATCTGAATTGATTCATAGCTCTCTATGAGTTGAATATCAAAGAAGAATCTAGAAATCTATGATTTGCAATTTCATAAGGTATAGCAAATCAGGAAGCATGGCTCCCTAAACATAAAGTGATAGGCTAATATTAATTGTTCAATTGATTTTAGGGAGTAAAACTGAAATTAGGATTTAATTACCCTCATTTCCCACTTATATATTTTTATTTATCTATTTCTACTCCTCACTGTTATATCGTAACTTTGAGCTATTTGGGTTCTTTTGTGTGCATGTGTGTTTTTATTTAATTTTTATTTTATATTGGAGGGTAAGCAATTTATGTTGATTCTTCATGTTCACTTGCTTCTGTGACTTTAAGTTAATAATCATTGCTATATAAAAATCTCCAATCAATATGACTTATGAGAACAGGATAACCTCACTTATTCAGGACTAGAAATAACATCAGAAGAACTGTATTTTTGCTCCCAGAAACTGTTACCCTGAACAAGACTCTTCATCTTTAAAATTTTTTCACCTGTTGGTCTGAAGGAACATTAAAACTATGAAGTTCTGTTTGTCTCCTCTTGCTCTTCTTGCCTGTGCTTTAGTGCCATATCCAAAAGAGCATCACTGAGGCCAATGTCAAGAAGCTTTCCCCCTGTTTTCTTCCAGAAGTTTTACAGATTAGATTTTTATGTATAAATCGCTAACCCATATTGAGTTTATTTTTGTGTGATATAAGATAAGGGTCCAATTTCATTCTTTCGCATACGTATACTCAGTTTTCCTAACACTATTTGTTGAAAAGACTATACTTTCCCCATTGCATGTTCTTGGCACCCTTGTCAAAGATCAGTTTACCATATCTGAAACACAGATTTATTTCCACACTTTTTATTATGTCCCATAAGTCTATATATCTATTTTATGCCAGCACCATACTGTTTTAATTACTGTAGTTTTATACTATATTTTGAAATCAGGAAGTGTGTCCAGTCTTTTGCATATCAATTATTTCTCAGTAAAGTTGTTTACAAAACTCTTCTGAAGTAGAACTATTTTGAATGGTAAGAAATATCTGATGGACTTTCATTTACAAAACGGTTTAAGCAATTTGTGCACTTCTAAAGGACAGAGCTAGGATAAAAGTAACAAGAAGGCTGGTATTAGCTCACTAAAAGAAAAATTTTATAATATATAAAACTGTTCAACAGTAGGCACATCTGCCTTGAATATAAGAGCCTCCCTATCATGTCAAGATTAATGGGTTAAACATTGGTCTGTGAAGTTTTCAAGTGTTCCTGCAGATACAGGAATATTAGAATAGGGAACCTCAAAGTTTATTTGTAAATCAAAGTTTCAGTAACTCTATGGAAAATAAATTGTTCTCTGTAGAATCATTTGCATTACCTACCCCTCATCTAGTAAATCTTTTCAGATATATTAACTGAATGTTGGAGTTCGTCTCCTTCTTCATTACCTGTAACAGGCTATTCTGTCCCAGTAAGTCAATCTGAGGAACTTCAAAGCCTCTGAGGGATCCCCACAGTATGGGGAAGATGCTAGCAGGGGAATAACAGTGGTAGGCAATCAGTTTTGTTCCAACAAATAAGTCCTAGGGATGTCTATCCTTGCCATTATTAATGTCTTTTTCCCCTTGTTAAATGAAATAGTACTTCGTGTACTGATATCACAGGACTTTTGTCAGTGAGATAAGTATTTTTATCAGTGAAAATGTTATATAAGTATAACATTATTATTATTCAAGGCTTCTCCTGGGGCTTAGACAGCAAAGAATCTGCCTTCAATGCAGGAGGTTCAGGTTCGATCCCTGGATCAGGAAGATTCCCTGGAGAAAGGAATGGAAACCCACTCCAAAATTCTTGTCAGATGAATTTCATGGACAGAGGAGCCTGGTGGGCCATAGTCCATAGGGTCACAAAGAGTTGGATATGACTAAAGTAACTGAGCACACACGCATTGGAGCCATCTCTCTCTGAAAACCTCCATTTGAGAAAAAATCATTTTAAGGAACTAGGAATGGAGTGAGATTTCATTAAGCATCCTTTAAAGAAAGTCACATAATTAAAATTAGGTGTAAATTACTTAAACTCAGGTAAAACAGAATCATAGAGGCAAAGATTATGTCATAATATACATAGTAATCAACTTCATTAAACTCATTGAATCCATCTGCCTATTTTATTTACATGCTGGCAAATTACCAAATAAGTTTTCACTTTTTAGCCAATTATTTCATGTGAAATTCTATTCTAGTTAGCAAGACTGGATTAAGAATTAGGCTCACACTTATTTCTCCATCAAATTTTTTGTATCTTAAGAAGATGAGGGAGAAAGAAAGAATCAACAAAGCAGTGTTTCAGTGATTTACTCTTTGAAAAAAAAAGCATAAAAGACACACCAATATTATTTAATGTTGTATGTAGAGTGAATTTTGATTTAAAAAGAACCACAGTAGCTCCAGTGGTTCAATCAGTTAGTGTACCCATAAAATACATCATAAATCAAAGATAACTTTGTACTGGTTACCCAGGTTCTGAAGAGTATTAATTCTGTCACCATGAGTAAGAGAAAATGCTTGAAACAATCATTAGACCCTCACTCTTCTGACTGAACCATGGGGGAAAGTAAGGAAATGATGAAATACATTCAGATAAAAATCTGTTTATCTTATGGATGAAACAGATTGAGGAAGTGAGTACTATTGCTGAGGCATCAAGAAAGCACCATAAGGAGCCTGATTCAGGCAGGCAAGCAGTGAGCAATTTGCTAAAAGGTTTTGGAAACCCAACTTTACCCTCATGGCTTCCCAAATAAGAACAAGCCCAGTAACACAGTATGGAAAGAGATCAATGGTCAAGGATTGGTCCCAGATGAGTTATAAAGATCATACATACCCATCAACAGCCATGGCCATTCTAAATGAAAGTATCTCGACAGTGAAAGTATCTAGAACTCACCAACGGGAAACAGCAGATGGAGGTAACAAAACATTGATAATTGAAATATTTTTTTTCTTTTTTTGTTCACAACACTCAGATTTTCTTTCTCTTTCTCCCTCAGTCTCTTTTTTTGCTTTTCTTCCCTCCTTCCTTTTTTCTTTCCTTCTTCTTTACTTCTCTCCTCCCTTCCTTTCCATCTTTGCTTCTTTTTTACTTTCTTCTTCCTACTTCTCTTTTCTCCTCTTCCTCCTTCCTCTTAGCATGATACTGAATTATAATGCAGACACATGAGACAAATTGTCTGGTCCCTATATTAAACTGTCTGAACCAACAGATTGAGCTGGTCCTTATTTTTAAAAAATTGTCCTTAAGCCATTCCTCAATACCTCATTACAACGTTATCTACATAGTTTTCATGATTATATGAAAAATATCTTTCATGTGGGAAATTCTTAACTATTATAATTTTGACAACAGTAAAACCATTGTTTATCTACATGCAAGTGTCTAGTTTCATAGTCAAAACTTATTTTAAGTAAAACAGATTTTTATAATAGGATCAAATTATTCAGAACACTTCATTTGTTGAAATATTTCCATAACTGAATTTTATTTTTCAGCTTGAATAATGGTGCCAAGTAAACCAACACTATAACAAAACCGATTATTTAAAGAAAGCCACATTTTGGATTGCATGTTTTTTTTTAAACTTCCAAGAGCTCAACTACTTCAAATAGTTATTTTTGAGAAATAAATCCAAAAGTTGAGACTATACATACCTGTTGTGCTAGACCAATTAGCTCTTAGGCTGAATATGATGAGCTAATTAGGCAAAATGATAATTTTTGATTGTCAGTGCAATGTCAACATGGTATGACAGAAAAGAAGTCATACTTTTTATTTCCTGTTTAATTATCAAATAAACTATTAAAATTAAATAAGTACAATTAGATTAAAAAGTCTACTAGAAAAATAAATGGTAAAATCAAAAGATATAAACAAGATAAAAATGCAAAATAAACAATAGTAAACAAATATAATGTCAAAAGATAAAAATTAGAATAGCAAATAACAATGAAATAAATAAAAAGAATTTTAAATAATATAAAGTATTTGTTTACAAGATAAAAAAGCAAGGACATTGCAGTAATAATAAAGATTACCTAAAAGAATGTAGAAGAATAAGTAAATTATAAGGATAAATGGTTGATAGCATTTAAGAATGTAGACCAAAGCAAAAATAAACTAAAAGATTTTACTCTTGTGAATAAGTAATTTAAAGTGACCATCCAAAGTATAATAAGCAAGAAGGGTAACAGATCAGATCCAGATCAAACCCATTTTATCAGCCTGAGGCAGAAACAGGTATGAGACAGGTTTTTTATTTCATTTCAAAACTGTCATCAGGATTTCTCTCAAAAGATTCCCAAGAATGAAAGTCCCCAGCATATAGCTCCATCATAGAGACGAACCCTGTTCCTCTGATTCATGAATCTGAACTTGAAGACATATTTTTAATCTAAGGACAAGGCAATATTTAATTGGCATGGATTCTGCAGAATAATGCAAGAAGTACATCCAGAGAGACATTTCTCTCATCAAGGCTACACTGTTTCTTTCTTCAAAACAAATGAACTAAGAACAGTTTTTATAGAACCTAAACCATCCACATTACAAATGCATTACACCGCACCATACCCTTAAGACCATGCTTAGCAGAAATCTTCTTAGAATTCTGGATCCTAAAACACAAAAACACAGCCATATTCCGTATCAAGACTAATATAATCCAGTGTGCATGTTTTAAATCACAGAGTAGAGAAGGAGTGGCCAAGATGGTAGAATAGAAGACCCTGAATGTGCCTCCTCCATGGGCACACCAAAATTACAACTATTTACAGAGCAACTATCTATGAAAACAATCTGAAGACCAGCATAAAGGACCCTTTATAACTAAAATTATATAGAAGAAAAAAACGAGATGGGTAAAAGGGATGAAGATGACACACTCTAACCCATATCCCCAGGTATGCATGCATGCTTGCATGCTAAGTCGCCTCAGTCATGTCCGACTCTGTGCGACCCTATGGACAGCAGCCCACCAGGCTCCTCCATCCACAGGATTCTCCAGGTGAGAATACTGGAGAGTGCTGCCATTTCCTTCTCCAACCCCCAGGTAGGTAACCTACAAACAGGAGGGAAATTACAATTGCAGAGTTGCTCCCCAAGGAGTTAAGTGGTCCAAGCCTCACACTGGGCTATCAAGACTGTAGGCCCTACAACAACAGAAAAAGAGCCCCTAGAATGTTTGGTATGGATATATTTCCTAAGGCAAAGAAAACAAAGGCAAAAATATACAAGTAAATGGGGCTATATTAAACTAAGAAGCTTTTGCATCGTGGAAATTATCAACCAACCAAAAAGACTGACTACCAAATGTAAGAAGATATTTGCAAACAGTATATCTGATAAGAGGCTGATATCCAAAATACAGAAGAAACAAACACAACTCAATATCACGAACCAAAACAATCCAATTTAAAAATGAGCAGAGGACTTGAATATTTTTCCAAAACAAACAGACAAACATACAGATGGCCAATAGGCACATGAAAAGATGCTCAACATTACTAATCCTCAGGACACATCAACCATTACTAATGACACCTAGAGTTTAGTGTTCCACTGGAAGACACCCAAATGATGCTACTTCACTGTGAATGGTGATGTTAGTAACTAGAAATTGGCTTAACTCAAATAAACACCAAGGAGTATATCACTGGATAGAACACAACCTGTTCAGGAAGTTGTTTTTTAAGTAATTTTATTGGTCAGCATTTCTTTTCTTTTCATTAATTTTTACTAGCATATTTTGTAAGTGTCTTCTTTTATCCTTCCCTGGTGGCTCAGAGGTTAAAACGTTTGCCTGCAATGCGGGAGACCTGGGTTCAATCCCTGGGTTGCGAAGATCCCTTGGAGAAGGAAATGGCAACCCACTCCAGTATTCTTGCCTGGAGAATCCCTTGGACGGAGGAGCCAGGTGGGCTACAGTCTACCGGGTCGCAAAGAGTCGGAGACAACTGAGCGACTTCACTTCTTCACTTCACTTCTTTTATCCTCCAAAGAAAGTATACCAGTTTTATATTTTCATTTTATGGAGAAAGATGGTAACAAAATCTAGGAATATTTGGCTACACTTATAGGATAAGTTGAGACTAATTTTAGGGAGGCAGTAAAGATGTTACTGTTTTTGCTCCCTGGTATTTCATTAAAGCTAGCTCAAAGTCCATTAAAAATAAATATTTTTAAAAGTAAGCTTATGAATATAGATTTTTAACTCATTTCTAAAACAGGGTTCAGTTCAGTTCAGTTCAGTTCAGTCACTCAGTCATGTCCAACTCTTTGCAACCCCATTAATCACAGCACACCAGGCCTCCCTGTCCATCACCAACTCCCAGAGTTCACTCAGACTCACGTCCATTGAGTCGGTGATGCCATCCAGCCATCTCATCCTCTGTCATCCCCTTCTCCTCCTGCCCCCAATCCCTCCCAGCATCAGAATCTTTTCCAATGAGTCAACTCTTCACATGAGGTGGCCAAAGTACTGGAGTTTCAGCTTTAGCATCATTCCTTCCAATGAACACCCAGGGCTGATCTCCTTTAGAATGGACTGGTTGGATCTCCCTGCAGTCCAAGGGACTCTCAAGAGTCATCTCCAACACCACAGTTCAAAAGCATCAATTCTTCGCGCTCGGCTTTCTTCACAGTCCAACTCTTGCATCCATACATGACCACTGGAAAAGCCATAGCCTTGACTAGACGGACGTTGGTTGGCAAAGTAATGTCTCTGCTTTTGAATATGCTATCTAGGTTGGTCATAACATTATTTCCAAGGAGTAAGCGTCTTTTAATTTCATGGCTGCAATCATCATCTGCAGTGATTTTGGAGCCCCCAAAAATAAAGTCTGACGCTGTTTCCACTGTTTCCCCATCTATTTCCCATGAAGTGATGGGACCAGATGCCATGGTCTTAGTTTTCTGAATGTTGAACTTAAGCCAACTTTTTCACTCTCCTCTTTCACTCTCATCAAGAGGCTTTTTAGTTCCTCTTCACTTTCTTCCATAAGGGTGGTGTCATTTGCACATCTGAGGTTATTGATATTTCTCCCCCACTAAATGTACAGCTACACCATTTTTTTTTCTTTTCCCACTAGTGGTTTGTTTTGGTTCCTTATGTCACATTTTCCACCAGTTTATTCATAATTACCACTGAACTAAAAATAAATAAACAAAGAAGCTTTTCTAAACTGCTATAATTAGTAATGCCATTTTATAATGAATTCAGCTGTTGCTTGAATAAACAACTGCTGCTGCTAAGTCACTTCAGTCGTGTCTGACTCTGTGCGACCCCATAGACAGCAGCCCACCAGGCTCTGCCATCCCTGGGATTCTCCAGGCAAGAACACTGGAGTGGGTTGCCATTTCCTTCTCCAGTGCATGAAAGTGAAAAGACAAAGTGAAGTCGCTCAGTTGTGTCCGACTCTTCGCAACCCCACGGACTGCGGCCTAGCAGGCTCCTCCCTCCATGGAATTTTCCAGGCAAGAGTACTGGCGCGGGTTGCCATTGCCTTCTCTAATTTACTTAAATATCTGTAACAGAATAGAAAAGCTGCAGTTTTTCTTAATGATTACAGTAAGTCAGTTTTCAGGTAAAGCATAGGATTATGACAGAGCATCTGGAAAACTATGTAGCAAGTTTATAGAAAAAATATTATGCTATATTGTTTGAGCCTCCTCTTTATAACTGTGCTTCTATGGAGACACAGAGCTTGTTAAATAGAACCATGCAATTTAGAGCAAACTGCATGACTCTCATTTGAGATCCTAGGCTCCCTCTTTCCAGATCCTCCACTCCTTCATGTACCTGTAAGAACAGTATGGAAAATTTCAAATAATATCTTCAGAACAAACGTGTTTTCAGCGATTCTGCTTTCTTGGGGCTTTCTTGTTGTCTAGAAAGAAATAAAGTCAGAGCATTTCAGCTGGAACATGCTTTTGAAATTCTGGAATCCAAATGTCCCCTTTTATGGAGTTCATAATGAGAGCCAGAGACATGAACAGACTTGCCTGGCAGCTGGTTAACAGCACTGAGAAATGACTACAAGCACTCCACTTCAGCTCAGGACTCTTTTCCACTGCCTTTCCACTCTGGCTCCTAACATTTTCTGACCACGGCTCTCCTTCCCCCTCAGCAAAACACTCTATAATGCAGTAGGATGCAGCAATTCTGAACCCCCTGGAGAAGAGGGTGAAGATCCTGATCCCCAGCAATACTAGAGAGAACAAACCCTGGTGCACCAAGCTAACAACCAAAGAGAGATGGAGCCACCTCCTTGCAGAGGCCTCACATCTGAGAAAACAATGGCTCTCACTCAGACTGAAAACAGACAGGACTATATCAGCAACTTCCCCACTTGTAAGGGGTGAATTCCTGGTAGAGTGGTGAGTGAGATCATTGGGGAGGAAGAGGAGGAAAGTAAAAGCTCATTCTGATGACACACAGCCGCTAAATAATATTCAGAATAATTTCCTCCTAAATAAGAGGAACATACTCCACAGGAGCAGGTGAAAATGCAATTTTAGAGCATTTGCTAATGGTTCTGTCTCTGACATGTCTACCTTCCAAAAGAAGTGGGCATCTGTTTGGTTACTTTGCAGACAGTGTGCGATACCGGTAAGCGGATACAGGGCTGGTCGAGCCCTGATAATGGTAAGTGCAGCCTCTCCTCACATCAGCTGTAAGAGAAAACCATTACGGTGCTTTGCAAAGGGCAAACACTCAGAACTGACTGAGAGAGTGGCTGTGAAATGAAGTCATTGTAACTGCTGCATAAAAGTCAGGAATGAAATAAGAGTGCTGTGCACAAGGAATGAAGGAGTTCTGTCTGGCTTAGAAATTTTCTTATATTTTTCCAAAGGAGTGAGCAATGTCTGAAATTTACCTTAAGGTTGTATTCATCCTTATTCTAAGGGCAATGCCTCTATAGCTCCAGTGCCTGTTCAACCCAGTCTCTTTTTAGGTTTTCAACATGTTCTGTTCCAATGACACTCCTCTGCCAGTCAGCTTCTACATGCAATGGGCCTATGTGCCTTTTCACATGAAATGCCTCTCCTAGCAAAACAATGTGCCTTTTCTTTCCTAATTCATGCCCCTGACCTCTTCAAAATAATAACCACAGGATATCTGTACCAGCAAGTCCTTTGATCACTATAGGTTATTTACCGTGAAGCCTTTTGATGAGCAAGTACATGGGTAATGCATTGTTTTTGATCTTTAAATACGTTTTTTGATAAAATACTTAAATTTTTGTCATAGATTTTGGATGAATTGCTTCAGGAAATTTGAAAACTCCTTGAAGTGCTTCCTTATTTGCTTTCCATTTTTGCCAGAGAATTTAGCATATTGCCTTGCATACAACAGATACCCAATACTAGTTTTTATTGACTGCTTCCAAAGGAAATGAGCCAAAGTCTCTAATTTCACTTCATTTCTCACCATTTCACCATGAAGTATGTTAATGAACCATATTAAGAAAGAAGATAAATCAAAGATAAAAATAATCAATAGGCTTTATCTGATTAATTTTTCAAAGATTACAATCATAAATCTTCATAAACATTTTGACCACAAGAAAAGCTTAAATATCACCTGCCTTCTTTTGGAGAAAAACTGATATCATACTATACTAACCACGAAAAACAGTTACATCAGAGGCATTAGAACATTTTTTGTGACCTCTTAGCTGACCTGTACCTTCCAAGGCTGGAGACATGGAAGACAAAAATGGGTATTGACCTCTCTCTATCTTAGGACTTTTATAAGGATTTTAATTTCTATTGAAGCTCTAGTTTTTATAAAGCATTCCCAAATTTCTAATATGTAGGTTACTGGCAGGAAAAACCAATTTAGACACTTGTAAAATAATCTGCTACTTTTCAGGTGCCGTTAATACGACAGAGTTCCTGCTGTTGAAGCACATGAGCAGTTATCCTGCAGAGCTTTGTTTTTCAGTCTAGTTGCTGCAAAACAGCATCTGGAGATCAAGATGGCAGAATAGGTGCACACTGAGTTCATGCCTTGCTACGAACACATCAGAAACACACCTATATGCAGAGAAATTCTCATCGAAGATGAACTGGAGACTGGTGGAAAGACTTCCATAACCGAAGCCATAAAAAAGATCCACATTGAGCTGGGTAGGAAGGGAGCGGATGTGATCAAATTGGAACCTGTGCCCCCAGGAGGAGACACAGAAGAAGGGGATATCACAGGCTAAGAGAACCTCCCTGGGGACTAAGAGGTTTAAACCATATGTTGGGTACCCCAGCCTTGGGATCTGGCAGGGGAAAAATGAGTCCCTATAGTTGGTATGAAAACCTTTGGGACTTACAGAGGGGCTGTGAGACACTGATGCTGCTCTTGAAGAGAACACACACACTTGCTTACTTCTGGGAACAAGGGAAATAGATTGAAATTGTCAGTTTTCTGTGACTCTTGCAGTACAGTCCAGGCATCGGTAGCTCTGGTGCAGCTCCTCACTAAGGTAAAGGCTGCCAAGTGCCAAGGAGAATGCGTGCTTGAGGGCACAGAGACATCTTGGATCTGACGCTACTTCTGAATGGTGGTGGATCAGGAACTGTGTTAAACTCTGACATGCTGAGATTATCATGGCATTTGCCTCAGCCCATGCCAAACACTTCTGACCCCTCTCACTCCAGCACTGCTCCTCTCTGGGGTGAAGGTGCCATTGCTGGGTGAGGGGAGAATGTACTCTTGGATCAAAACCAGGTTGGATCTGACCCTGCCTCAGATAGGGTGGTGTTGGCAGAAGAGAAAGTGAAAGTGAAAACTGAAAGTGGCTCAGTTGTGTCCAACTCTTTGCAACCCCATGGACTATACAGTCCTTGGAATTCTCCAGGCCAGTATACTGGAGTGGTAGCCTTTCCCTTCTCCAGGGGATCTTCGCAATCCAGGGATTGAACCCAGGTCTCCCTCATTGCAGGCGGATTCTTTACCAGCTGAGCCATAAGGGAAGCCCAAGAATACTGGAGTGGGTAGCCTTTCCCTTCTCCAGCAGATCTTCCTGACCCAGGAATCGAACCGGGGTGTCCTGCATTGCAGGCGGATTCTTTATCAACTGAGCTATGAGGGAAGCCCTGGCAGAGGAGAAGCCCTGGCTCCTATCTGGCTCTGGCTCTGTCCCCTCTATCTCTGGCCCCATCTTCCACCAAGGTGATAGCTACCAGCACACCCTGAGGGAAGGCATGCAGTGTGCTCACTTCAGGTCCAGCTCTTCCACCTTAGCCACTGGCCACATGTACAGACAGGGATCCTCCTACACAGGGCACACCTTCAAGACTGGGATAGGCAACTGTTTCACCTAATTTCACAGAGACAAAGAAAGTTTCAAAAAATCTGAGAAGACAGAGGAATTTGTTTCAAATGAAAGGACAAGAAAAAATCCCTGAGAAAAACAACTAATTAAACAGAGGCAAATAATTTACCAGATAAAGAGTTCAAAGCCTTAGTAATAAGAATGCTAATTGAATTTGGGAAAAGAAGAGATGAACACAGTGAGAATTTTAACAAGGAACTAGAAAATATAAAAAATAGTCAGCCAGAGCTAAAGAAAAACAATAATTGAAATTACAAACAAACTAGAAGGACATACGGAGAAGGCAATGGCACCCCACTCCAGTACTCTTGCCTGGAAAATCCCATGGATGGAGGAGCCTGGTGGGCTGCAGTCCACGGGGTCGCTGAGGGTCAGACACGACTGAGCAACTTCACTTTCACTTTTCACTTTCATCCATTGGAGAAGGAAATGGCAATCCACTCCAGTGTTCTTGCCTGGAGAATCCCAGGGATGGGGGAGCCTGGTGGGCTGCCGTCTCTGGGGTCGCACAGAGTCGGACAGGACTGAAGCAACTTAGCAGCAGCAGAAGGATATAAAAGCAGGGGATATAGAAGGGGATATGGGAGAACACATAAATGATCTAATGGGCTGAATAATGGAAATCATCCAATCAGAACGGCAAAAAGAAAAACAAATTTGAAAAAATAAGGACAGTTTAAGGGACCCCTGAGACAACAGCACAAGGTCATGAAATTAAAAGACACTTGTTTCTTAGAAGAAAAGTGATAAACCTAGACAGCATAATAAAAAGTAGAGATGGTACTTTGCTGACAAAGGTCTGTATTGTCAAAGCTGTGGTTTTTCCCATAGTCATGTATGGATGTGAGAATTGGACCAGAAAGAAAGCTGAGCGCCAAAGAATTGATGCTTTTGAACTGTGGTGTTGGAGAAGACTCTTGAGAGTCCCTTGGACTGCAAGGAGATCAAACCAGTCAATCATAAAGGAGATCAGTCCTGAATATTCACTGGAAGGACTGATGCTAAAGCTCCAATTCTTTGTCCACCTGATGCAAAGAACTGACTCATTTGAAAAGACCCTGATACTGGGAGCAACAGAGGGTGAGATGGTTGAATGGCATCACCAACTCGATGGACAGGAGTCTGAGCAAGCTCCAGGAGTTGGTGATGGACAGGGAAGCCTAGCGTGCTGCAGTCCATGGGGTCGCAAAGAGTCAGACGTGACTAAGCGACTGAAATGAACTGAGACAACAGCAAACATATTAACATTTGCATTGTGGGGGTCTCAGAAAGAGAGAAAGGATTTCAAAATATATTTGATAAAATTATGGCTGAAACTTCCTGAACATGAAGAAGGAAACAGATATCCAAGTACAGGAAGCACAGAGAATTTCAAACAATATGAACCTTAAGAGGTCCACACCAAGACAGATAATAATTAAAATGGCAAAAGTTAAAGAGAGAATTCTAAAGGGAGCAAGAGAAAAACAAAGAGCCACAAACAAGGGATTTTTTGCAAAAACTTTGCAGACCAGAAGGGAATGGCATGATGTATCTAAAGTGCTAAAAGTGAAAAACCTAAAACTTAGCATACTTTACAAGCAAGATAATAATTCAGAATTCAAGAAGAGATACTCTCTTAGCCAAGCAAGAATTAAGAGTTCATCAATACTACATTGACCCTGAGATGAGATCTCCTCTAAATGGAAGAAAAGGCTACAACAAGAAGTAATAACTTATAAGAAAGGAAAAATCCCACTAGTAAAGGCAAATATAAAAAAAAAGTTGTTGGTCAACCACTTAAATAAGCGAGTACAAAGATTAAAAATATAAAAATTATAAAACCAATTATAATTAAACAGTTAAGGGATAAATATGAAGATGTAAAATGTGATATAAAAACACAAAACATGAGGGAAGGTGGTTAAAAATTCAGATTTTTTCAAATGTATTAGAACTTAAATGACTATCTTCTAGAATGTGTTTGAATTTAATGACTATAGTTTAGAATAAGTAGATACAATTATAGGTCAACATATACAAACCCCATGGAAATCACAAATCAAAAACCTAAAACAGATACACAAACAAGAGATAAAAAAAAATTACTAAAGAAAATCACCAAATTACAAGGGAAGAAACTAAAAGAAGAAAAGAACAGAGAATAGCAAACAACCAGATAATAAGTAACAAAATGGCAATAACTACATAACAATTTATAATCATTTTAAATATCATAGGGTGGCTAACTGGATAAAACAACACACCTCTATATGCTGTTTATGACAAATTCACTTCAGAGGTAAAGACACACAGAGACAAAATGAGAGGATGAAAACAGATATTTCATGCAAATAGAAAAGATGATAAAGCTCAGTAGCAATATTCACATTAGATGAAGCAGACTTAAAACAAAATCTGTAACAAAACACAAAGAAAGGCATTATAGAATGATGAAGGATCAATACAAGAAGATATAAAGTTCATTAACAAATAATATGTACCTAAAACAAGAGCATCTAAATATATAAAGCAAACATTAACAAATATAAAGAGAGACACTGACAACAATACAATAGTAGGGGACTTTAACACCCCACTTAAATCAATGGACAGGTCATCCAGGCAGGAAATCAATAGGGCAACACAGCTTTAAGCATCAGATAAAGTACGAACTATGTATAAAGATAAATGTATCTTTAAACTGTACAGTCACCCAGAGCTTGGCAAAAATTTTACACTGAGAGGCAGTTATTGAAATAAAAAATTACATCTGAAGAGAGGTCATGCTTCCCATCTCAGGGAAACGTTAGGGCTTTTGCTCTTTGAGTCTGATGTGGGACAGAAATTTCTACTACTCATTTTTCAGATGAGTGTATATAGTTGAATTCTCTATTAACATGGTAAAATCTAACACCATCCTTTTGTCACTCATTTTTTTTTTTTTACTCATTTCTGTCCTCGATACCCACATGTTAGTCTTCTCTTTCCCTCCCTCCCCCCACCTCTTCCTCTTAGCTATAATTTGCTATTCATTTTAGTGTTCAAATACCAGTCAGTTCAGTCACTCAGTCGTGTCTGACTCCTTGCAACCCCAGGGACTGCAGCACACCAGGCCTCCCTGTCCATCACCAACTCCCGGAGCTTGCTCAGACTCATGTCCATCGAGTTGGTGATGCCATCCAACCATCTCATCTTCTGTCGTCCCCTTTACCTCCTGCCTTCAGTCTTTCCCAGTGTTCAAATATAGAGCTGCACAAATGCTATGCCGTCTCAAGAGTTCAGCTTATTTCGGGTCTTGCTATAGCTGTAGCTGTTGCTCTTCCCCTTGGCTTTAATTCTGCCAACATTAACTGGGCATCTTTGCTTCATGTGCTGTGCAGGAACACAAAGATAAATAAAACAAGACCTCTGGCGTAAACAAGGCGTTTACAATCCAGAGGGACTATTTTTATTGTGATTTTTTTTTCTTGCTTTCTTTTATCTCTTCAAAATTCACAATTTACATCTCACTATATTATTCTGAGTTCAGTTGCCCCTCATACCACAAAGTTGCCATATTCATTGCACTGAATTGACATTTTCTAATACAGGGCTCACTCAGACTTCTAAAATACATCTTCCCCCTTCCCCAACCACTGATCTCCAAGGCAGCAGGATCAGTGACTCCCTTGGTTGACTCCTTTCTGGTCATGCCATCATCCTTGCTACCTTGGCTGCTAGTGTCAAGTTATTTAATTCAACTCGCCTTTACAATGAGGTTACCCCTGCCACCTGGCTTGCCTTCTCCATCATGGAAGCGAACATTTATCCGTTTCTACAGATTTGAGTGCAGCAGAACCAACTTTCCAGCTGAGAAACAGTAGGAGGACTGTCTTCATGGAATACTGTAAAACCCTGAGTCTCAATGCCTAATTTCCCCTATTTCTACTTCAAAGCTTTTCCCCTCCTGTAGCTAAAACACAACATGACTCTTCTTCAAAAGATGCCTGCACACATTTCACTGCAATGATTCCAGATATTTTTAGAAGTCTGTTAGCTATTTAACTTGTATAAAGTGATGCTGTTTCTAGGAAAACCCTTTCTAGAAATGTATTTCTCCTGAAAGATCTGCTTGTGAATTTAAAATTGCAAAAGTCAGGCTAAGCAGACCTAGAAGGCTCCTCCCTGCCTCTAGACTCATCGGCTCTGGAAAGACAGGAGGAGACCTGAGAGTGACCCTTGCTCAAGCCTCACCAAGGAGCAAAACAAAGAGCTTTCTGATTTAAAAAACCCAAAAAACCGTAAGGTATTCAGGAGCAACTCCTGTGGGATTTTCCCCAAGGGAGCTACAAAATGTACAAACCTATTTAAAGTGTTAGACATCAATCAAAGAATTAAGAGAATGTAAGTGCTACCACATAGTACTTTTAAAATTTTTATTGAGGTATAGTTGATTAACAGTGTTGTATAAATTTCTGTTATATATGTATATATATTTATACATACACAAATATATACATATACATACATATACGTATATATACATATATGTATATATACACAGACACTTTTTCATATTCTTTGCCTTTATAGTTCATCACAGGATATCGAATATAATTCTCTGTGCTGTACAGTAAGACCTTGTTGTTTTTTCATCCTATATATAATAGTTTGCTTCTGTTAATCCCAAACTCCCAATCCTTCCCTCTCCCACTCTTCACTCTGGCAACCATAAGTTCATTCTCTAAGTTTGTGAGTCTGTTTCTAGTTCATAGATATGTTCATTTGTGTTGCATTTTAGATTCTACATATAAGTAATATCATGTGGTATTTGTCTTTCTTTGCCTGACTTACTTCACTTATGAAGTGTGACCATCTCTATGTCCATCCATGTTGCAGCAAATAGCATTATTTCATTGACTTTAATGACTAATACTCCATATATATTTATATATATACACACCACATCTTCTTTATCCATTCTTCTGTCAGTGGACATTTAGATTGTTCCTATTTCTTGGCCATTGTAAATAGTGCTGCTTTGAATATAGGGATGCATGAATCTTTTTGAATTATAGTTTTGTCTGGGTATAGACCCAGAAGTGGGATTGCTGAAACGTATGGCAAATCTATATTTAGTTTTTTGAAGAGCCTCCATACTGTTTTCCAAAGCAGCTGCATCAATTTACATTCTCAACAACAGTGTAAGAGGGTTCCCTTTTCTCCACACCCTCTGCAGCATTTATTATCTGTAGATTTCTTAATGATGGCCACTCTGACTGCTGCGAGGTGGTAACTCATTGTAGTTTTGATTTGCATTTCTCTAATAATTAGCAATGATCAGCATCTTATCATACAACATGGTGTTTTTTTTTGTGTATTTTCTTCACTGCTATACCTCAACATCTAGAACAGTGTCTGGCACATAGCAAGCACTCATTAAATTTCATGAATTAATGTAAAACTTTTTATTCAACAAGCTAAAGGTAATGGGTACCCAAATAAAGTGAAAATTATCTGTGAATGGCCTTCAAAACTGAATACAAGAGGCATGCAATGGTTGCACCCTTGTATAAAAATCCTGTATCTATGCTAAGGATATTAAAAGGAAAAATGCCTGAATGCTGTGTAGGGGGTGGGGTGGAGAATCATGCTGCTGTGAATGAAAGACGAGGTGGCTTTGGAGTAGATGCTCAAAGCATTAAAGAATTCACTGGCTCTACAGAGCCTGTTCAGACACTCGAAACCTTTTAGTTCCAACTGTTTGGTGAAGAAAAATAATAGGTCCTGTAAAATCAAGAGAGGAATTTAGTCCTTTGCTTGAGATTAAGTCTGCCCATTAATTACCCTTCCATTTGAGGAATGAATTGCTATTCTTTCATTCCAAGCCTTCACATTTTTGTGTTCCTTTTTATGGTGCTACTTTGGAAGTTCTCAGCCTTGGTGGCACATCAGAATCACTAATGTGAAACTTTCTGGAAATACCAGTGTCTCGATTCCCAAGTCCCAGCCCAGCGCCATTTTTATTTTGGGGGGTGGGGTGGGACCCAGGCATTGCCATCTTTAAAAATCTCCCCAGATGATTCTCATGTGCATCCAGGGCTGAGAAAATTTTCCCTGCCTCATGTTTTGACCAAGATACATTTTCTACTCTATCACAGAGACTATATAATAATTTTTCTTACCTCAACAATTATATGTATCTACCCTTTCCCTTTCTCTGTGTTTATTTCTACATTCTTTAGTGGTCTTCATGAATGCACCATCTGATTACTAATTTTCCTTCATGATCATTCTTACTTCTTGCAAAACATTTAAAAACAGTCTTTTCAAGAGGACTCTGTTACTTACACATATAAGTACATGCAATGTAGATACACAATTTTCTATTTTGGTTCTGAAAATGACCATCTCAATAACAACAAAAAATGACCCTTTAAACAATAAGCACTGGTGAGTTCAGGAATGTTAGCTGGAATGTTAGCAAACCTGGAAGAGGAGAGAAATCATAGCTTTATCTTCAAATATACATATATATATATAAACTCTTTTTTTTTTTTTTTTTTAGAAATTAGCTCTCTAGGCTCAAAAAAGGTTCTTAAGCTAAAGCAAGGTATAGGCTTAATTCACTGACTATTAAGCAGAAATACAGTTCTATTAAGAAAATACTTGCTGGATATTACCAGAAAAGATGAAAGCAATTTGGAAAGATACATGCACCCCAATGTTCAGAGCAGCACTGTTTACAATAGCCAAAACATGGAAGCAACATAAATATCCATGGAGAGAGGAACAGATAAAGAAGATGTCATGTATTTATACAACAGAACACTTCTCAGCCACAAAAAGGAATGAAATAATGCCATTTGTAGCAACATGGATGGACCTAGAGATTACAATACTAAGTGAAGTAAATCATATAGAGAAAGACAAATATCATATGACCTCAATTATATGTGGAATCTAAAAAATGATGCAAATGAACTTATTTACAAGAGAGAAATACACTTACAGAACAGAAAACAAACAGAAAATCAAGGGAGAAAGGGAGGGAGAAAGGTAAATTACAAGTATGAGATTAACAAATACATACTACAATACATAAAAAGATTAAAAACAAGGACCTACTGTATAGCATAGTGAAGAATATAGTATATTCAATAGCTTATAATAATCTATACTGGGAAAGAATCTAAAAAGGAGATATATACATGCTGAATCACTTTGTTATATATCTGAAACTAACATATTATAAATCAACTATACTTCAATTATTCAAATAAATAAATAAGTAAAACGATATTTTTCTCTTGTGTGTGTTAGTTGCTCAGTTGTGTCCCACTCTTTGCGACTCCATGGACTGTAGCCCATTAGGCTCCTCTGTCTATGGGTTTCTCCAGGTAAGAGCGCTGGAGTGGGTTGCCAGTTCCTCCTCCAGGGCATCTTCCCAACCCTGGGATTGAACCCAGGATCCCACATTACAGGCAGATTCTTAAACCATCTGAGCCACCAGGGAAGCCCCATTTTTTTTTCCTCTTGTATACAAATAATTTAATTCATTTCATCTATGGCTTGCCATCCACATCTATGGAAATAAAGATAATTGACTGTTTCAGCCCTAATATGCCACAAAATGTGATTGTAACTGGTATCCTGATAGAATTCCTTGTTTTGCCAAGCAGTGCACCATTAAATAGAAATTTTCAAAGCCAAAAGTTGTTTAGAGATTAGGTGCTAGGGCTGAAATGAATCCATATGGCACCTTCTCTCCGGAACTCTGCAGCTGGTTCGAGGGTGACATTTATCTTTGGAAGGACACTCGATCTCAGGCTCTTTAGTCTGTGATTGGCCCTCAAAGCATTTGATTAATAGGTACACATTTATGAGATATGAACCACTCCCTTCATATTTTGGGGCAACATGTGCCCTGAAATAGTTATGACAAATTTGGGGATACAGCAGCATACAGTTTTTGAAGAAAATAATTTCCTGTCAATCATTTTTGGAAGTACAACTAAAATTAAAATGCAAGGAACATAGAAGCAGCTGGCAAATTTTCTGGGACTTGATTTAAGATGAAATTATTAATAGGTATTTATTAAGAAAGAGAACCATCCCAAAGCACCCTGGAAATTCAACAATATTAAAACCCAGTCTGGTAACAGGACTCCTACCATTTTCAAAAGACAATCAATGCTTTCATGGCGTGAGTTAGCTCCACAGTCCAGGACTAATGAATAAATCTATTTTAATCCATATGTCTAAGAGAGAAACGTTTATAAGAGAAACCTGAAGAACTGAGTTCGTTGGCTAAGCAATGAAGGGATGGGGGGGGCTTGATGAATACCACACGAGGATCGATTTGGTAAACCTTGTGCAGTGCAATGAATACTGGCTATACTCCAATAAGATGCTTCTGCTAGTATCCACTAGCCATAGGAGTGTGCCATGAAATATACTCACAACTGTAAATTTGGTTGTATATAAACAGCCCTCTGCTAATAATAGTGAAGTGAAGTCGCTCAGTCGTGTCCAACTCTTTGCAACCCCATAGACTGCAGCCTGCCAGGCTCCTCTGTCCATGGGATTTTCCAGGCAATAGTACTGGAGTGGATTGCCATTTCCTTTTCCAGGGAATCTTCCCAACCCAGGGCTCGCACCCAGATCTCGCACATTGTAGACAGAGGCTTTACCGTAAATTGTGTTTTAAATGTGTTTTTCTAAACATTACTGAAGAACAAAGCAGGCAGAATAAAAAGTTGTCATTTAAATGAATATGCATCATTCTTCAAAACTTCATTTATTATTGATTGTACATAAAGTCCAGTCTCATCTTTGACTCTTTATACAACTTCACTTGGATGCCTAATTGTTGTTCAGTCACTCAGTCGTGTCCGACTCTTTATGACTGCAGCATGCCAGGCTTCTCTGTCCATCACCAATTCCCAGAGTTTGCTCAAACTCATGTCTATTGAGTTGGTGATGCCATCCAACCATCTTATCCTCTGTCGTCCTCTTCTCCTCCTGCCTTCAATCTTTGCCAGCCTCAGAGTCTTTCCAGTGAATCAGCTCTTCACATCAGGTGGCCAAACTATTGGCGCTTCAGCTTCAGCATTAGTCCCTCCAATGAATATTCAGGACTGATCTCCTTTAGGATTGACTGGCTAGGTCTCCTTGCAATTCAAGGGACTTTCAAGAATCTTCTCCACCACCACAGTTCAAAAGCATCAATTCTTTGGTGCTCAGCTTTCTTGATAGTCCAAATTTCACATCCATACTTGACTACTGGAAAAACCACAGCATTGACTAGACGGACCTTTGTCAGCAAAGTAATGTCCCAAGAAAATAAAATTATGCCACAGTCAGTTCAGTCACTCAGTCCCGTTTGACTTTTTGTGACCCTAGGGACTGCAGCACACTGGGCTTCCCAGTCCATCACCAACTCCCAGAGCTTTCTCAAACTCATATCCATCAAGTCGGTGATGCCATTCCTTTAGCACGCCTAATAGTATCTCAAAATTGCCATGTCCTAACACCTGGCTTCTGATCTTCCCTTTTAATTTTTTATTTCAGTCTTCTCCATTTCAGTTACATGAAATGCAACAGTGGCAATTACATCTTACCTGTTGCTCAGGACAAAACCCTGGAGTCATTCTGTTTCTCACTTTGCATCCAATCAGACAGTAAATACTTCGAAACTACCACCTCTCAACACCTTCGCTCACACCAGAATCTTAGCTATTCTCTCACCAAATTATTGCTTCTGCTCTGCCCTTCCCCTCATTATATCACACTCTCAACACAGCTGTCAGTATGTCAAGAACGTCTCCATGAGGCTCAACACCTTTGAATGGCTTCCCACTGCAGTCCCAATTAACACTGCCTCAGAGGCTCTACAAAATCTACCAAATCTAGTCTCAAGCTTCTCCCTGAGTCTGTCGTTTGCAACTGTCCCCCTTGTTCTCCCCTCTTTGGCCACACTGGCCCCCTTTAAGCTCCTCAAATATGTTAATCAAACATGTTAAGCAATCCTCTGCTTCAGAGACCTTGGTGTAGCTTCTGCCAGGTAAGCTCTTCATCCTATCTGCGTTCTTTATTCCTTCACTTCTTTTAGGATTGATTTTCTAGAGTCATCTTCCCAGGAAGGCCTTCCCTGACCACCCTTATAGAATAATTATGTACATACTTACATGGAGGACTTAACTCCCTTCACAGTTTTATTTTCCCCACACACTTATCACATGATGAACTATATATGTATACATATGTGTGTGTGTGCATGTGTATTTGTTTATTGTCTGTCTCCCCAGAGCAGAATGAAAACTTCCCGAGTGTAAGGACTTTTGACTCTTTGAGTCCCTGTCATATCCCGTCATGTCCCTAGAAGAGCGCCTAGACAGTACCTGCACACGGGAGGTTCTCGATAACCATCTGTCGCACAAACAAATGAATACACTGATGAATTTGTTACATTCAATTCTATACTTTTTGTGATTATTTTATTCTACTTCTTTCCTGGGCCATGCACATTTACTGTCCTTTTCTTCTGTTGTACTATCATATTTACCTTAATGTCTAGAGCTGTCCCTTAAACTCTTATTTTCTAGGATGCATTTTTTCCATTAAGTTTTTATTTTAAGCTCATACTGATACATTTGGTCAAATTTTCCTTCTGCTCCATGACAGCATTCTACTTATAAATATTCTCTACCATTTCGTTTTCTGCTCTTGGCCTACTTTTATCTTGTTTTATCTTGGTATGCAGATCCTACACAAGCTTATGTTTAATGACTCATCTTCAAATAAAGTTGATCTCCTTAGATCTGCTATTTGCATGAGGGTCCTGGAGAAGGGACCAAGCTGTAAGAGTTTTCCTTACAGTACAGAGATCATAGGGATTTGTATGAAATCCTATAAATATAAATAAATAGCAATAAATAATTAAATAATAAAACCTATAAATATATTTGTATAGGAGTCTTTACTCTTCCCTCAACCACTAGGACTTTCAGAACTGCCTACAGTGGCTTCTCTCCTGCCTTTCTGCCTCTCCAAACACTGCTACTGCTAAGTCACTTCAGTCGTGTCTGACTCTGTGCGACCCCATAGACAGCAGCCCACGAGGCTCCCCCGTCCCTGGGATTCTCCAAGCAAGAACACTGGAGTGGGCTGCCATTTCCTTCTCCAATGTATGAAAGTGAAAAGTGAAAGTGAAGTCGCTCAGTCATGTCCGACTCTTGGCGACCCCATGGACTGCAGCCTACCAGGCTCCTCCATCCATGGGATTTTCCAGGCAAGAGTACTGGAGTGGGGGTGCCATTGCCTTCTCCATCTCTAAACACTGCTTCCTGCAAATACTGCTTGCCTGAGTGAGTACTCCTTTGATTCCTCATCTCCCTTCCCAAAATTATGCAACTCATTACCAGGTCTAGGGAAGAACTCATCATGAGCCCTCTTATTCTTTCTCAGTATCACCAATAGAAGTTGTCAGTTTTGTGACTCCATCTCTTTGGAAAAATGCTCTCTGTTAGCTTTTTTCCGAGATCTGCAACAATGGACAGTCTCTCTTCCTATTTTCATACACCTCACCATTTTGGCAAACCTTCCTCCCATTGTGTGATCTGAAGTTTCATTTTTTTTTTCTTAGTTTTGTTTAAAATGAAATTCTAAAGCACATATGTCTTTATGTTAACATCTGTTAAGTCTAAGCAATTGAAACATAGGATATATTGTTTTGCTAATTTTTTAGTGTTAGAAATATTTCATAATTAAATTTTTTACTTCTACTTTTAACAGATTGATATAAAGCACATAAATTACAAATTAACAGGAATGGTTAAGATGTGGTATATATATACAATGGAATACTACTCTGTCATAAAAGGGCACAAAATTGGGTCCTTTGTAGAAATATGGATGAAACTAGAGAGTGTCATACAGGGTGAAGTAAATCAGAACGTGAAAAACAAATATCATATTAGATATTGGACAAATCTAATAGTATAGATGAACTTATTTTCAAAAAAGAAATAGATACACAGACACAGAGAACAAATATATGGATACCAAGGGGGAAATGGGGGTGAGAGAAATTGAGAGATTGGGATTGACGCATATACACTATTGATATCACGTATAAAGTGAATAACTAATGAGAACATAATGCATAGCACAGGGAACTCTGCTTAAGGCACTGCAGTGACCCGAATGGAAGGAAGCCCAAAAGGGAGGGGCTGTGTCCTTTACATATGGCTGATTCATTTTTCTGTACAGTAGAAAATAACGAAACACTGTAAAGCAACTATATTCCAATAAAATTAATTTAAAGATAAATAGATAATAAAGAATAGTTAGAGATTTTTAAAAAGTCCTTCAACTCTAATTCAACACATCCACAATGTTTTGGCTTGGTATTATTAGAATGACTAATTTAGGTAATGGGTAGTAGGTATTCTAATAAATCAAATTTAATATTTGTTGTGTTTGGATAATGGATAAGAGCACAGACTCTAGAACCATATTGCAAGGCCTTAAACTCTCCGTTTCTACTGCTTATGAGGTATGTGACCTTGGGCAAGTCATTTAACATCTGCACCTCATGTTTTCAGTTATGAAGTGAAGCTAATAAAATTGTTATGAGGAGTAGACAAATTTACATTTATAAAGAATATAGAATGGTGCTTGACACATAATAATTGCTACATACTTATTCCATGTGTAATGGGATTCAAACATAATTTAAATAGTTTAGCAAATGCAAAATTTTATCATACATTATTGGAATATTCTAGTTATGTTAATTTGGCATGCTAAATAGATGATATCTCAAGTTCATATTTTGAAAATTAGTGAAATCATGGATGGGAAAATGATTTAACACCTGGTTCTTAAGGTCAGGTCATTTAAATAGGCCATCCTCACTGGAAACATTATGATACCATGTGCCTATTAATCATTATTAAGTTCCATGAGTCTTTTCCTGTATCTCTAGTTTCATAGTTCTGGAGGTTCTAGCATGAAGAAATGAGGTCAAGATCATTTACAACTTTTTTCCTGAAATGAAATATAGAAATGGTTTGTTGCTGTTGTTCTTTAGTTGCTAAGTCATGTCTGACTCTTTGTGGTGCCATGGACTGTAGCCTGCCAGGCTCCTCTGTGCACGGGATTTCCCAGGCAAGCATACAAGAGCAGGCTGGCCTTTCCGTTGACAGCAGATCTTACTGACCCAGGGACTGAACCCACATTTCCTACCTTGCAGGTAGATTCTTTACTGCTGAGCCACCAGGGAACCCCATGCTTTTCTTCTTGCTAGTGGCTTCCAACTGTACATATAGTAACTTAAGGATGGAGGCAAAATACCTGTCTTTACCCTCCATTCACTGATATATTCACTAAGAATAAGTCACTACAAGTCACTATGAAAAGCTGGAACTACAGAAATTCATTAAGCAGATTTTCTGCTCTGTAAGAATTTCCAACTAAGGTCCGCCTAGTCAAAGCTATGGTTTTTCCTGTGGTCATGTATGGATGTGAGAGTTGGACTGTGAAGAAGGCTGAGCGCCGAAGAATTGATGTGTTTGAACTGTGGTGTTGGAGAAGACTCCTGAGGGTCCCTTAGACTGCAAGGAGATCCAACCAGTCCATTCTGAAGGAGATCAGCCCTGGGATTTCTTTGGAAGGAATGATGCTAAAGATGAAGCTCCAGTACTTTGGACACCTCATGCGAAGAGTTGACTCATTGGAAAAGACTCTGATGCTGGGAGGGATTGGGGGCAGGAGGAGAAGGGGATGACCCAGGATGAGATGGCTGGATGGAATCACGGACTCGATGGACGTGAGTCTGAGTGAACTCCGGGAGATGGTGATGGACAGGGAGGCCTGGTGTGCTGCGATTCATGGGGTCGCAAAGAGTCGGACACGACTGAGCGACTGAACTGAACTGAACTGAACTGAACTGAACTGAACTGAAGAATTTCTATCTAGTAGAAGGGATAACATGAACATATAATCCACAGGTGCAGTAGTTTGTTTAGCCAATGAAGTAATAGAAAAGGACAGAAGAGCTAGCTCTTCTCAAATGCTGCATTGTAGAGCATGTTTTCTTGTTGATTAATTATGGTTCAAATGTAGCCTTCAATTTTGCAGGTTTAGGAATTGAGAGCATCCTAAGGATGGTTACAGCTCTCAAGTCAGAAGTAAATGAGTATAAAGCTGGTTTTAAAACTGGTATAAAATTCAAATTTGCTAATTTATAATCTTGCTATATTATTTTATATTATAGTATTAGTCTATTATAACTTCAACATATTAATTTATAATTGATTAATTGGACTTCCCTGTAGCTTATACAGTAAAGAATCTGCCTGCAGTGCAGGAGACTCAGGTTCGATCCCTGGGTCTGGAAAATCCTCTGGAGAAGGGAATGGCAACCCACTCCAGTATTCTTGCCTGGAGAATCCCATGGACAGAGGAGCCTGGTGGGCTACAGTCTGGCGGGGTCACAAAGAGTCAGACATGACTGAGTGAGTAAAACACACACTATAGGATAGGGGTTGCTTATGCCTATTTGATCATAAAGAACATCTTAGGCCAAGTCTTATTTAACCTCCTTCAACCCTACCACTTTTTAACCAACCTCTGAATACCATTTTCTAATGTGGATAAATTCAACCACTAATTGAATATTTAGATGTACTGATCAGGTTATAACTGAATCTTACTGTTCTTGGGTTCTTCTATCTTCTTAATGTGACTCTGCACATCTCTGCCCTGATTAACATAGGGAATCTTACTGCTTAAATGTCAGTATGTAATTTGATATCACTTATATTATAGGAAAATATATTGAAATTAATAATTCATATGCCTTAATTATTTGGTTGTCTGTATCTCCAAATAATGAACTTAATAAAGTGGGTAATTGAAATGAATAATAATGACCCATGAAAAAAACATAGAAATTTATTTTATTTTCCATGAAATATGCCTTAAATATTGCATTAAAATAGATTTTCACAAAAATCATGTGAATAAGCCCCCTCCCAAGATAATTTATGGAGAAGGAAATGGCAACCCACTCCAGTATTCTTGCCTGGAAAATCCCATGGACAGAGAAGCCTGGTAGGTTACAGTCCATGGGGTCGCAAAGAGTCGGACACGACTGAGCAACTTCACTTCACTTCACTTCAAGATAATTTAACCAAACTCAAAATTTAGTTTAAAAAGTTAGAAGTAATGAGTTCTATGCCCAAACTTACAACATTTAAGTCAAGGAAAGAGAAAATGAAGTTACAAACTAGTTGCAATTATGCCATGGGTACAAGGAATTAGGACAACAGTCTTGCAGATTATTAACCCTCCAACCCGAAGTCCAGCTAGGTGCCTACAGTTACACAGTATGCCATTGTAAGGTATCCTGTTGGGTATGACCAGGCTTCCCTGATAGTTCAGTAGGTAAAGAGTCTGACTGCAGTACAGGAGACCTGGGTTCGACCCCTGGGTTGGGAAGATCCCCTGGAGAAGAAAATGGCAACCCACTCCAGTATTCTTGCCTAGAGAATCCCTTGGACAGAGGAGCATGGTGGGCTACAGTCTATGAGGTCATTAAGAGTTGGACACCACTGAGAGACTAAGCACACACATAATCAGATGGATGATTTCCCATTGATACTACAGACAGTCAGTAATCTGATCTAATAATTTGAAGACAACACGGCAAATTATTTTGACTTTTTTTCAACTTGGAACCTTGCCTCTCAAGGGCACCAGTCATCACGTGAAGCCTGGCTAAGAACCATGGAAGAGTCTGGTTAACAACACAGACATACTTTTTCCTGATTTCTGCTTCTCTCCCTGCCCGGTAACTCTCCCTTTGATACTTTTCCATCTCCGTTCATCCAGTCTCCGTTTACTGTTGACCCTGATGTGCTTCATTCATATCTAAGCACAGGTTACCCAGAACTATCCTCTCCTGGAAGATGGAGGCTGCAGTTAGATTACCTCTTGAAACTTGTGAACAGTCGATCATGTTACAGTATACGTTTCATCTGGCTATTGAATGTGACCATCAACACAGATTAGTTCTCCCTTCATGATAGATGTCCAAAATATTAATATCTGACTCACTCTGAATTGCCTCTATCCATTATTCTGTACTAAATAGAGTGGAAATTTTATATTTATCCTTTGAGACACATTTAGCAGAGGAAACAGGATGCCCTGATACATCAACTCAAATAGCTGAGTATTGACATCACAGTATGATTGTGTCAACACTTAAGATTAATTTAAAGAACACAAAAAATAATTTATTATAGAATAAAATAAATTCACTTTGAATCATAATATATTATGTGCTAGATTACATGTTAATTCAACCAGGTTTTCATGTACCAACAGTACTGCTTATATGCAAATTCTACTTTTCTTGAATATGTCTATTCAATGTCACAAACTATCATTGTTTCTATCATTTCAGTTTAAAGTTCAATAAATAGTTTAAGAAAATCAGTCAAACCAGTTTTTTCCTGTGAGATGTACAATCAGAAAATGGACTGAATGTTGATTTCACTTTTTTTTAGGTATTAACAGTCTCTTCCCCTGTCTTCTTTTGTTCTCTCTCTCTCTCTCTTTAATGCCTGCTTTGAGACATTGGGATACTGTGAGTTTTCATTCGTCATCCTCTCATATTCTCATTAAAAAAATTTTTCCCACAGTGCTTAACTCTAAGCCTGTTGAATTAAATTTCTTTCTCTCTTTATGTCTTTTTTGTCCACCAGACCATGGATACTTTGAAGGCAAAAAGGATGTCTTCCTCATTTTTATATCTTCAGAGTCTATCACAATATCTAGAATTTATCAGAGATTCATAATTTTTTCTAGGTACATATTTTGCTTTTATAAAAGCATTACAGTTAATATGACAAATGTGAATATAATTTCAATTTCCTGGCTGCATTTTCTTTCCTGACCTGGTATATTGAACACACAATGTTTGAAAAAGAGTTCCTCTGATTTTTCATATTTTTGTTTACATTAGACTACAAAGGCCATTCAAGATAACATGAGTCTTCTTATTCATTACCAGTAACATATGTTTGTTATAATTAAAACCTATTTCTTTCTAATAGTAATCTTTGTATGCATACTCTGAAATGGATTAATAATGTAGTTTTATAAAATCTATGACAATTAGCTCAAAGATCAGCAAATTTGGTATAAAGAGTAATTGGTTATATACAAAAATGCTGTTTTACTAAACAAGTTAGCCAATGAAATTTCTATATGGAGAAATGTCTAATATTATTAGTCTCAATTCCAATGCTGGCATAATTTTTCTTGGTCTTCATTTTAATATCATTGCTCCAATTGTGTTCTATAAATTATAATATTAATAAATGTGAATGTACTATTCATAAATATAATAAATCCCAATCACATTTCAATATATTAGTTTTAAGCTTATTCTATTGCATTAGAGATATGACAAGTTAATTTTTAGATCTCATTCTTACTCATGTTTATAATTAGAATAAGCTTCTACTTATTTGAAGTCATATAGTATTATCTATATTTCACATATCATTAATTATCTTTTATTGATCTCCATTTAGTTTAATAAATTAACATTCCATGTGATTCTCAATATAGAGTAATTAAGAAAAGTAATTTTTGATTAAAATAACTCAATATTCAAGGCCATTTTTCATTTATTCAACAGAGCATGTCAAAATGACATTAAATTTAAATTATCACACCAAGTTGATTTAATTTCAATGAAAATTGTCAGACATACTTCTTAAATGTCTGGTGTTTAGACTACTTCAATGATGAAATTATGTAGATATTTTCCTTAATGGACATTTAATTTATGTTCAGAATTATCCTGTTATAACTTCAAAAAGAAGTTACACTCATGTTCATTGCAACATTATTCACAATAGCCAAAATAAGAGGTGGAAATAATACAAGTAGCTACTGATGGATGAATGGAAAAACAGAATATGGTATATATACTTCCAATAACATTATTTAACCTTAAAAATAAGGAAATCCTCTTGTATGCTACAATTTAGATGAAGTTTGAGGACACTGTTCTAAGTGAAATATGTCAATCACATGAAGAGACAAATGGTTCCATGATTCCACTTATTTCAGGTACCTAAAGTAGACACCACCCTTATGGCAGAAAGTGAAGAGGAACTAAACAGCCTCTTGATGAAAGTGAAAGAGCACAGTGAAAAAGTTGGCCTAAAGCTCAACATTCAGAAAACGAAGATCATGGCATCCGGACCCATCACTTTTTGGGAAATAGATGGGAAAACAGTGGAAACAGTGTCAGACTTTATTTTGGGGGGCTCCAAAATCACTGCAGATGGTGATTGCAGCCATGAAATTAAAAGACACTTACTCCTTGGAAGAAAAGTTATGACCAACCTAGATAGTATATTCAAAAGCAGAGATATTACTTTGCCAACAAAGGTCCATCTAGTCAAGGCTATGGTTTTTCCTGTGGTCATTTATGGATGTGAGAGTTGGACTGTGAAGAAGGCTGAGCGTCGAAGAATTGATGCTTTTGAACTGTGGTGTTGGAGAAGACTCTTGAGAGTCCCTTGGACTGCAAGGAGATCCAACCAGTCCATTCTGAAGGAGATCAGCCCTGGGATTTCTTTGGAAGGAATGATGCTGAAGCTGAGACTCCAGTACTTTGGCCACCTCATGTGAAGAGCTGACTCATTGGAAAAGACTCTGATGCTGGGAGGGATTGGGAGCAGGAGGAGAATGGGACGACCATGGATGAGATGGCTGGATGGCATCACCAACGCGATGGATGCAAGTCTGAGTGAACTCCGGGAGTTGGTGATGGATAGGCAGGCCTGGCGTGCTCTGATTCATGGGGTCGCAAAGAGTCAGACACGACTGAGCGACTAAACTGAACTGAACTGAAAGTAGTCAACTGACCAACCTGGATAGCATACTAAAAAGCAGAGGCATTACTTTGCCATCAAAGGTCTGTCTAGTCAAAGTTATGGTTTTTCCAGTAGTCATGTATGGATGTGAGAGTTGGACTATGAAGAAAGCTGAACGCCAAAGAACTGATATTTTTGAACTGTGGTGTTGGAGAAGACTCTTGAGAGTCCCTTGGACTGCAAGGAGATCCAACCAGTCCATTCTGAAGGAGATCAGCCCTGGGATTTCTCTGGAGGGAATGATGCTGAAGCTGAAACTCCAGTACTTTGGCCACCTCATGCGAAGAGCTGACTCATTGGAAAAGACTCTGATGCTGGGAGGGATTGGGGGCAGGAGGAGAAGGGGACAACAGAGGGATGAGATGGCTGGATGGCATCACTGACTCGATGGACCTTAGTCTGAGTGAACTCTGGGAGTTGGTGATGGACAGGGAGGCCTGGCGTGCTGTGATTCATGGGGTCGCAAAGAGGTGGACATGACTGAGTGACTGAACTGAACTGAAAGTAGTCAAACTCTTAGAAACAAAGATCAGAATGATGGTTTCCAGGAACTGAGGAGAGGAAAAAGTAGAATTATTGCTCAATAGGTATAGAGTTTCAATTTTGCAAGATAAAAAGTTTCTAGAAATCTGCTGTAGAATATTGTGGATTTAGTTAGCATTGCTGAATTGAACACTTAGAATGGTTAAGATAGTAAATTTGACTTTATATATATATATATATATATATATATTTTTACCACTCCAATTAACACATTTTTTTTTAATTAAAAAAGCTATCCTGTTTTAGAACCTTAGAACTTAAAAGGGTATTTAACTTTAAAAATAGATAAGCTCTCTTAGAGTAGGGTATTTCTCCTTGGACATCTGCAAAACTCAGTGCCTTTGTCTGGAAGGGAATTCTTTCCTTCAGGCTGGCTTACTTTACCCTTTGTACGTTCATGTCTCCCAGGAACCCACCTATTTAGAACCTGGTTGAGAGCTGCCTGAAGAAATCAGAATAGTGTCCCCTAACTCTTCATTATCAAAAGCCTCAGTCTCAGAGATCTAGTTGCCTTCTGGCATCAGTCTTTAAAAAGACCAATGTTAAGCATTTGTATTTAATTCTTCTGTTAGTTAGCACCAGTTTTTTTTAATAAAATGGTTTCATTACTATTTCTTGCTTATTTAATTTTTGATTATCTCTCAGCTACATATCTCAAAAGACAAGATTTAGGCTACTTCAAATCCTCCCCATGAATGTATCACAATTATATGCTTTATCCCTTAACTTAAATATTTTTTGCTCCCTTAGTCATGTTCCTTACAGAATCCATAAGAAATTATTTTAGCTATTATCTTATGTAAGTGTTTCAGTACTGAGACAGAGTGATTCAAATTATTTGAGAATTACAATAGGGAATAAGTTTGAAACCTAGAGTTTATGTCAAGCCCTATGTAACTGTAAACAGGGAGTTGTAAAGAATGAATCTTACTTCTTTTATCACTTGGGTAAGAAGACTTCATTACATAGATATGCATGAGTTTTCTTCTTTCCATACCCTCTGTTAACATCATAGTCTTGTCCATTAAAGTATTTTATGGAGAAAACTGCATAGAGTTTACTAGTGTTAATTACCCCAAAGCACAAATCTTTGATTATGTCATTTTCCTACTTTAACCTTTTATTAAAATTCAGCATGGCTTACAAACTATTGCATTTTTCATTTTATAGAGGAGAAAACTAAGAACAAGAGGCTAAATAACTTTCCTAAGAAGAAATGACTAATAAAAGGCTAGAGCCAGATTCACACTTAGCTTTGTCAGTGTTGACATGCTGAGGGCTAGTGAAATGATCTGAGAAGGCTGAAGGAAAGGAACAGGACCTTTCAAATTTTATTTGGTACATGCCACATGACAGGCACTTCATTAATTTCTGATGCTACAAAAATAAGTAAAATATTAGTTACAGGGCAGTGTAAAGGAGTAAAGAAAGTATTAGAATTTTTAATTTTCTTTCTTGCTAATTAAGGAGACAATACCATGAGTAATTTATTAAGTTTCCTACGATATGACAGTGGTTCCTCTTAATTCTTTCAGCACAGCAGCAGAGGGGTGTAGCAGTGAAGAATGTAGGCTCCAGGTTCCAAAGACCTGGACTCTAGCCCAGCTCCATATAGTGTAGTTATGAAGATTAAAAGTGGTAATTCATGCAAAATGTTTAGTCCAGTCCTGGTAAGTAATATATCCTCAGTCCATAGTAGCTATCATTAAATGAGTTTTTGTTTTCCTTCTGAGCAGCAGGATTCAGGAAGAGACTATATCTTTAACACCAGAATTTTCAGTGTATGGCAATACATAGTAGCAATTCAATAGTTAGTACATGAACAAATGGCATGGATTACGGCACAAAATTCTTTGCATGTACTAAAACAAAGACTCCCAAAAGGATAAATCTGTTTTGAGTAGCTTAGTATGGATGGAGGCTGTGGAAGAAGCATAGGCTATAAAGGTAGGCAGATATTCCTTGAGCAGCTTTATAAGACATGTAAAGAAGACAGAACTTCGCTCTGAATAGGGAAAAATGTAAAGCAATTTATGCTTAAACAGTGCAGTCAAACTTCTGAATTTTAAGCACAAACACTGACTGCTAATTGAAGGCATTACTGGAGAGTTACCTGACAGGAAGCATGGAAGCTGTTAAGAAGACACTGATGTAAATTGGGTAAGAGTAAGGAAAGCCTTCTTACCGGAGGCAATGACAATAAGGGCATCATTGTGAACTTGTTAAAGGAAAAATCCACAGAACTCTTTCGTGAATTAATGGGGTGATAAAAAACAGGACTGAGTCTATATAGTAATTCCTGAATACCAATATTTAGACTTGCAAAATCAAAGTCACTTTGAGGAACTTCTGAAGAATACAGTTTTCTGGGCTCATCTACAGAGACCTAATTCAGTATAGCAAACAGGGCCCTAAATTGTCATTTCTATGCATTGTTTAAACTTGAATTGCACTGTGTTCTTGATTTTTTGCCACAATACATACATGAAAGGCAAAATTATCAATTTCATGCAGTCACTTGCCAGCCCTGTTCTAGGCGAAGTGGTGCATACAAAAGAAAGGAACACAACTGTTAATTCAAGTGCTTTGTAATTTGATTGAGAGGACAAAGATACATTAAACAATGAGATAGCAACTAGCTGTTAAACCGTAAGCTATTGGTGACGGACGGCATAAATGTTTTAGAGATACAAGATCATCATGGGAATTGGAGCAGATATGAATTGAATGGACCCATAGTAGGAAGAGTACTAGAAAATTAAAGGAGGAAACGCTATAGCTCAGCTATGACATGAGCAGCACAAACTGAGCCACTCAGCGTGGAGATGGATGAGAAGAACATCATGAATGGAACGAAGGGAGAGTCAGTGTAATTTGACAGGCTGGGTAAGACAGAGGAAAACTTCAAGGCAGTAATATTTAGGAATATAGCAGTAGCATAAGAAAAGTGAATAATGGAGAAACTGGAAAGAGGCAAATTATTCTGGGGTGAGTGGGGGTGTGTTTCAATAATTTCAAATATGAGGTGATGGAAGCATAGGTCTAAGTTATATATATATATATAAACAGAAATGAAAATGTGATCACTAGTTTTATGTGTTAACTTGGCAAACCAATGTACCCAGTTGTTTGGTCAAAGAGCAGTTTAGGTGTGGCTGTTAAGATATTTTTAGAGGTGATTAACATTTAAAATGTTATCAGCAGGCTTTAAGTAAAGCAGATTAGCCTCCTGAATGTGGATGAAAGTGAAAGTGAAGTCACTCAGTCCTGTCCGACCCTTTGCGACCCCATGGACTGTAGCTCACCAGGCTCCTCCGTCCATGGGATTCTCCAGGGAAGAATACTGGAGTGGGGTGCCATTTCCTTCTCCAGGGGATCTTCCCAACCCAGGGATCGAACCCAGGTCTCCTGAAATGCAGGCAGACGCTTTAACCTCTGAGCCAGATGAGTTTCATCCAAACAGTTGAAGGCCTTAAGAGCAAAGACTGAGCTTTCCTAAAGAAGGAATTCTCTACAAGAATGAAACATAGAATCCCTGCCTGTGTCTCCAGCCTGGTACCCTGTAAAATTCAAAACTATAACATCCACTCTGACTTACTACTCATCTGCTCTACAGACTTTGAACTTGCCAGTCCCCATCATCATATGAGCCAATTTCCCCAAATCTCTTTGTCTATATATATATATATATATTCTATTTAATTCTGTCTCCCTAGAGAACCTGACTAAACAGACAGGATGAATACCAGAGATATTATGAAGGGGAAAAAAAACCCTGAGAATAAAAAGAACATTAAAAAAAATCAAAGGTAACTTCAAAGTTTCTAGAAGACTGAAAACAGCTGCAGCTTCAGGAGCTGGCTATGATCTATTGTCTTCACATGCTTCCCTCAAAGGAGTTTTGCTCTCTTGAGTGTTTAATGATCCTGGTAGATGGGTTGTGTTGAATTATTGCACTGTCAGCAATCCCATTGACCATTTAATAATATGGTTCCTTTTATTGTATTACACAATTTGTACCTTCCTTCTAAATATTTGATATTTTTCTAATTTTAATGTTTTAAATATTCCATTAAATATATGCTTAATTGCCTTGGAATTTAAGTTTGGGGATCCCCTTTATTAATATCTAAAGAACCAGCAGAGCTATTCCTCTTGGGTTACAGAACTGGGAAGTAGATCCAGAAGGCAATATAATTTCTTGGCTTTGATGTTAATGGAGGGTGAACACCAATGTAATGCTGGAATAACTAATTATTCTTACTTGAAATTATGATTCAACAATAACTGAAATTATGATTCAGTTTTTATATAATACCATTCTGCCTCAGATTCATCAAGTATGTTTTTCAGTTCTCTCTTGGTTCAGACTGACCTCTGATGAGTAAGTTTCCTACGATGGAAAGCCAAGGGGGAAAAAAAAAATCTCAAAAGCCTTGTGCAATGCTGTAATTTTCCTTATATATGGCACCATGAGCTAACAAAGTATTCTGCTGAGTGCTTGATTAATCTAATTCACCACTTCTGCCTATTTCAGTACATTTCAGCTATCTTTCTAGAGTCATTTTGCACCTTATAATTCCCAATTTGTTTAGTTGTTGTTGTTGTTCAGTTGCTCAGCCATGTCCAACTTTTCTGATTCCATGGACTGTAGCATGCCAGGCTTCCCTGTGCTTCACTATCTCTTAGAGTTTTCTCAAACTCATGTCCATTGGGTCAATGATGCCATCCAACCATCTCATCCTCTGTTGCCACCTTCTCCTCCTGCCCTAGATCTTTCTCAGCCTCAGGGTCTTTCTCAATGAGCTGGGTCTTTGCATCAGGTGGCCAAAGTATTGAAGCTTCAGCCTCAGCATCAGAACTTCCAGTGAATATCCATGGTTGATTTCCTCTAGGATTGGCTGAAGTCCATGGGGTCGCAAAGAGTCGGAAGTGACAGCCATTGAACTGAACTGAACTGAACTGAGGATTGACTGGTATGATCTCCTTACTGTACAAGGGGCTCTGAAAGGTTTTCTTCAGCACCACAGTTCAAAAGCATCAGTTCTCTGGTGCTTAGTCTTCTTTATGGTCCAACCCTCACATCCATACATGCATGACTACTGGGAAAATCTTAGCTTAGACTATACAGACTTTTGTTGGCAAAGTGATGTCTCTGCCTTTTAACACACTGTCTAGGTTTGCCATAGCCTTTCTTCCAAGAAGCAATTTGTTTAGAGAATTCACTAAGTTTTTTTTTAAATTTATCAACTATAATTTTTAATACTACCATCAACAAAATTGTATCTTAGTTACCTGTGATAGATGTAATAACTGTGGTTCTTTGAAGCTTAAAAAATGAATGCAGCAGAGTATTCTTTCTGCTAATCTACATACAAACACTTAAATTTTTTAAATTGCTTACTATATAAAAATAGGTAGCGGATTCTATTTCCCGTGAAAACCAAGCATCTATTCACTCCTTTTCTGGAAACTCCAATTTTACTCAGGTATCTGGTCTCATCTATTTGTTTCAGGGAAGGATGATAAATCTATGCCAATTCTTCCCAAGAGAACACCCTGTAATGATGAAAGTATTCAATACCTGTGGCTGTCCAATATGGCAGCCTCATGTCACGTGTGACTACTGAGCATTTGAAACATGGCTAATGCAACTGAAGAACTAAACAGCCACACGTGGAGAGTGGTTATCATATTGGACAGCAGAGGAAAGCAATGATGCTATTCTTTTAATAACCCTGCAAGTGATGGGTTTAAACATACATGGTTATAAGATAATGCTGACCAATAATATGAAATGGAGTGTCTGAAGGGGAACTTATGAGAAAGTTTTAGCATATCTACTAGACATACAAGTCAACTAACACTAAGTGAACAAGAATATGGATTACCTAGAATTCTCATAGGAGATCAAATAAATACAACCACTTTGGAGGAAATAAGTTAGTTGCATCTTACAAAAGTTTCACTTCTTTATACCTAATGATCAAGTAATACTTCAGGTTTATACTTTAGAGAAATGTTTGTGCATAAGCATAGGACACAAAAAAAGAATAATCAAATCAGCAGTGCTTACAATTTCAAAAATTAGAAACAGCCATATTAATCAAGAAAGAAATAAAAGTCATTGAAGAATATTACGTATCAGTGAAAAAGAGCAAAGAACAACCAAATATGTCAACAGAGATAAACTTTAGACTCATAATTTTGCCTGAGCAAAAAGAGAATTACAGATAACAATATACATCATGCTACCATTTTCATAAAGTAAAAAAGCAAAATTAAAAGGTATACATTTTATGGATGTATATATATATGGCAAAGCTAAAGAAAATCAAGGAAATTTTTTATTTAATTGAAGACACCTGAGGAGTTAGGGGTGAATTGGGGTAGAATCTGGGTTAATGACACATACAGGTTCTGCAGGATTGGAAACATTCTGTTTAAGTTGTTACTATTCTTCATAAGTTCCATGCATATTACATGTGTGCATGTGTGCTAAGTTGCTTCAGTCATGTCCGACTTTTTGTGACCCCATGGATTGTAGCCTGCCAAACTCTTCTATCCAAGGGATTCTCCAGGCAAGAACACTGGAGTGAGTTGCCATGCCCTCCTCCATTCTCCTTCACCCATTGATCAATTCATGTCTCTTATGTCTTCTGGCCTGGGAGGCAGGTTCTTTAACGCTAGCGCCACCTGGGAAGTCCCTATGTATATTAGGTACATTGCTTTGAATGCATATTACATACGTTGCTTTGAATGTATCAAATCTTTCTCGCTTAAAAGAAAAAAGGAAGACAAACAAGAGATATATTTTATCATACAAAGAATCAACAAGGGAACATATTCAGAATCTGAATGGTACATTGCCTAAAATTTCTAGGTTTTAACAAAAAAATTATGAAAGACATAAAGAAACAGGAAAGTGTGACCAATACTAAGAAGGGAAAACAGTGAATAGAAATTTACTCCAAGTGAGACTTGCCTGGTGTTCCAGTGGCTAAAACTCTGTGCAGGGGACGTGGGTTCAATCCTGGTCAGGGAACTAGATCCCACATGTACAACTAAAGACCCCAGGTGCCACGATTTAAAAAGATCCCACATGTCACAACTAAAGAAGATCCCACAGGCTGCAGTGAAGACTGACGACCCCACATGCCACAGCTAAGACCTGGTGCAGCCAAATGAAATTTAAAAATTAAAGAAGTGAAACATAAATTTTTGAAAAATGGAGTGTCATTAAAAAAAAAATTACTTCAAGTTGTTCCAGATCTCAGATGTAGCAAAGACATCAAAGCAACTATTATAAATGTATTCAAATAATTAAACTACATAAAGAAATTAAAGGAAACTACAATGACAATAACTCATCTCACTGCATTAAGGTAATCTCAAAAAATAAATACAAACTATTAAAAGTTGAAAATTACAATAACTGAACTCAACTTAAAAATGAATCCATGAACTTGAAGATAGATCATAAAAATTATCAAGTAGAGGAACACAGTAAGAAAGATTGAAAAACAAAACTATCTCAGATACTTATGGGACAATATCATAATGGATGTTTCAGAATAAAGGCAATAGAGAACATGGTACACACACACACACACACACACACACACAAATGTTAAAGAAATAATGGCCAAAAATATCTTAAATCTTATGAAAACATTAAAACTTGAACATTTCTATCCAAGGGAGTCAATAACAACCAAGCAGGAAGAACACTAAGAGATTCACTCCTAAACACATCACAGTCAAACTGTTCAAAGTCAGAGACAAAGAGAAAATCTCAGAAACAAAGAGAAAAGCGACTGAAATCTGACTTCTTAGAAATAATGGAAGTCAGAGGCAGTGGAATGATATCTTCAAAGTGCAGAGAGGAGGACACATTTCTGGAATAACGGTTCGTAGTTTCTCAAAAAACTAAGCATAACTTACCACATGACCCAGTAATTCCACTCCCAGTTATATACCCAGGAAAAATATAAACGTATGTCCACACAAAAACTTTTGCCTGAATATCCATGACAGTTTTATTTACACTGTTCAAAAGTCAGAAACAATCAACAATTGAGTAATATTCAGCTATGAAAAAGAAATTAAATTCTTATATACACCACAGATGGATAAAACTTGAAAACATTAATGTAAGTGAAAGGATTCAGTCACAAAAGGCCGTATGTTGTTTTGCTACATTTACTGAAATATCTAGAAAAGGAAAACCCATAGAAAGGGAAAGTAAATTAGTGGTTTTGAGGTTCTAAATAGAACCTAGTAAAACCTGAATAACTCACAAAAACAAGCTCAAACACTGTTTTGGTATAATAGGAAAGTTATAAAATTGGATGATGGTGATGAATGCACACGTCTATATATTTACTAAATGCCACTGAATTATATGCTTACAATGGGTAATTAACAGTTTGCAAATTATACTCCAATAAATATATTAAAACACTTATACAAAAATATTCATCCACATTCAGTATTTTTTCCATTTTAACTGTAAATTGCCAATTTAAAAATTATCTAAGTTTCAGTAAACTCCTTAGGGAATTCAGCCATAAATAAATAAGTTGCCTGAAAAAACTAAAGTTAATTAACTAATTATTCATTTTAGCTTGGGTTTTGTATTGACAAAAATATTCTTTGAGAGATCCATCATCATTGACAAATTGATTTAATGTGAAATTGCCTAATTATTAATATAATTCCTTTCTGCATTGTACATATACAATGCCTAGTTATCCTAGGTATGTATTCAAAGTCTTTGCAAGGATCATAACAGGGAATCAGGTTGCAATTTACAAAATAAAATGTAGCTAAAAATAGGTATTACCTAACCATCTTTTTGAATGGCTTCAATTAACTCTATTTTCATGTAGCATACCTCTGTTATCTATAGGAAATTTAACCTTAATTGCTTTTCCAAAATGAACTTTCCATATTAATAAATTTTAATTGTTAATTGCTCCAACATCAGATCAGCATTACTGACTTTCAAAGATAATTATATGTTAATAGAATCAGAAATTTACTGCTTAAGTACCATAATCCTAACTAGAATTTGAAATGGAAAGTATATGCAATGATATGCAGACTGTGACAGTTTATTGGCAAATATTTAGCAACTGGCTCTTCAGAGAAAAAAATTCTAATATAATATTCCCCAATTTTCAGAAATAATACTACCAAGGCCAATGTCAAGCTGGTGATGTCAAGCAGTCTGCAAAATTCCTGAACACTTAATAACTGGCTCTTACAAGCTAGTACAAATAAATTCTAGCATTCCACTTCCAGTATGTCTTTTTTTGTTTACTAAAATGGGAACTGTCTTGATTTGCCCTGATTTTCTGAATCTTTGATTCATGATGCTATATTATGTTTGCCCATTAGAAGGGTAAGTTCATTGAGGGCAGGAATTCACACAGAATTTTTCACAAAGAGCATATATTCTTTTTCTCTGCTGCTACTGCTAAGTCGCTTCAGTCATGTCCGACTCTGTGCGACCCCGTGGAGTACAGCCTACTAGGCTCCTCTGTCCATCGGATTTTCCAGGCAAGAGTACTGGAGTGGGTTGCCATTGCCTTCTCCTGTGGAATGCAGAGGTGGCAGGCCCAATCATATATATGTCCATCACAAACCAGTCCAGACTTGGTGGCAGTAGCTTGGACGGTAAAGCGTCTGCCTACAATGTGGGAGACCCGGATTCGATCCCTGGGTCGGGAAGACCCCCTGGAGAAGGAAATGGCAACCCACTCCAGTATTCATGCCTGGAAAATCCCATGGACCAAGGAGCCTGGTGGGCTACAGTCCATGGGGTCACAAAGAGTCGGACACGACTGAGCGACTTCTCTCCTCTCTTCAATCTGGAGTTGACTGGACTTAACTGGGAAGTTCTCAGTTGCTGTCTTTCATATGGAAGCACCTTACGAAAGCCAAGTAAAAATATTAAGGTTTCTATTCAGTTCAGTACAGTTCAGTCACTCAGTCGTGTCCGACTCTTTGCGACCCCATGTATCGCGGCACGCCAGGCCTCCCTGTCCATCACCAACTCCCGGAGTTCACTCAAACTCACGTCCATCGAGTCAGTGATGCCATCCAGCCATCTCATCCTCTGTCGTCCCCTTCTCCTCCTGCCCCCAATCCCTCCCAGCATCAGGGTCTTTTCCAATGAGTCAACTCTTCACATGAGGTGGCCAAAGTATTGGAGTTTCAGCTTTATCAGTCCTTCCAATGAGCACCCAGGACTGATCTCCTTTAGAATGGACTGGTTGGATCTCCTTGCAGTCCAAGGGACTCTCAAGAGTCTTCTCCAACACCACAGTTACCTAGCTTCAAAAGTCCTAAAATGTCACTTTTGTCACTCAAGACAGTCACTAACACCAAACAAATTCAATTGAAGTGGATGTGGTATCTACCTCTCTATTTCATTAGAAAAGAAAGAACTGATGGTGCCATTTTGAAGACTATCTACCACGCCATTCCGCAGGATATTATGGTGATACAATATATTTATAATATGCTGATAGCACCTAGTAAGCAGAATACAGCTAGTAGTAATGTTTAATGCTTAGTAGAATTCACCTGTGAAGCCATTTGATCCTAGAGTTTTATTTGTTGGGGGATTTTTGTTACTGAAACAATCACCTTTCTCATTATTGATCTGTTCAGATTTTCTTTTATTTCATAATTCAGCCTTGGTAAGCTGTGTGCTTCTAGAAATTTATTCATTTCTTTTAAAATGTCTAATTCATTGGCATGTAATTGTTCACTATAGTCTCTTATGAGCCTTTGTATTTCTGTGGTTTCAGCTGTATTCTTTCACTTATAGTTTTACTACTTTGAGTCATCTCTCTCCTTTAGTCTAGTAAAGGTTTTTCAGTTTTATTTATCTTTAAGCAAATCTTAGTTTCATTGACCTTTTCTATTGTTTTCTAGTCTCTATTACATTATTTTTGCTCTTCTCTTTGCTCTTATCTTATTTCCTTCTTTCAGCTAACTTTGGGCTTAGTTCTTCCTTTTCTAGTTCCCTGAGGTGTAAAGATGTTTATTTGAGATCTTTCTTTTTTCTTAATGTAGGCATTCATTGCTATAAACTTCCCTTTTGGAACTTCTTTTGGTGATTCCTATCAGTTTTGAAATGTTGCATTTCCATTATCATTTTTCTCATGATATCTTTTTGAATTCTTGATTTCTTCTTTGATCTATTTGTTATTCAGAAGTATGGTGTTTAACTTCCACATACTTGTGAATTTTCCAACTTTCTTATTGTTACTGACATCTAGTTTTATACCACTGTGGTAAGAGAAATACTTGACATATTTTCAGTCTCTTTGAATTTGTTAAGACTTTTTGTGAGCTAACATATGATCTATCTTGGAGAATATTCAGTGTGGATTTGCTAAGATGTGTATTTTGCTGCAATTGGATGGAATGTTCTGTATATGCTTGTTAGGTCAATTTGGTTGAAAATATAATTCAAGTCCAATATTTTCTTGTTGATTTTCTCTCTGGATGATCCATCTATTGTTGAAAACAGGGAACTGAAATCCTCTACTATCATTACTTTGTTGTGTAATTTCACCTTCAGATTTGTTAGTAATTCTTTAATATATTTAGGTGCCCCAGTAATTGTTATGTATATGTCTACAATTCTTACATCCTCTCAATGAACTGACATCTACCTTATTATATAATGACCTTGTCTCTTATTTCAGTTTTTGATTGAAAATCTATTTTGTCTGATATAAATATAGCTACCCCTGATCTCTTTTGGTTTCCACTTTCATGGAATATCTTTATTCATCCTGATACTTTCAATAGACTGAGGCTTCTGTTGAAGCTCTATATTGCATCTTTATTTCATTTGTTGTACTCTTCAGCTCCCGGATATCTATTTGGTGACTTTAAATAACTTTTCTTTTTCCACTGAATTCTTTTTCAAGTAACTCAGAGGCCTCTGTTTCTTTGGAGTCAGTTCCTGGAAAACTATTTGGTAGGACCACGTTTCCTTGCTTTGTCATGTTTCTGATGGCTTTGCATTTACATCTGCACATTTGAGGGCACGTCCCCTCTTCCTGGCACAGAAGTGTAGTCTCTGTACATCTCCATCAGCTGCGGTCAGATGGCATGGACTGCAGGGGTCTTCTTTGGTCAAGAATATGATGGGCTGTGGATGGCAGTAGTGGCTAGCGCTCCTGGGATCCTCAAAGGTGATGCTGGGGTCTTCCTGTTCTCTTTATTTTGCCCATGGGAAGTAGTAGCCAAGGAGATTCCTCCTGGTACCTGGTTTGGTATGCTATCACTCAGGGTCCTGGGGTCAGGTGCACATAAAGCCAACATAGTGTCTTGGTCTTGGAGCACAGGTGTACTTTCTAGAGCAGTGGCACTGGTGTCTCAGGAGGCATGTGCAGATCATCAGTAGAAGCAGAGCGTTCAGAGTCACTGGGGTGGATGCCACTGCAGCATCCACAGGGCCCTGGCATGACATGGTAGAGCAGTGACTTGGACCCCAGCTGCAGTATTAGCACAGTGTGGGAATGGCGGGTCAAAGTCCCAACTCTGACTCCAGATGGTTGTTGTAGGGCAGAAGCATCATGTCCGCAGTGGTGGCCTATTAAAGCCACATGTCAAGAACTATGGAGTGGAGCTCAGAGAAGCAGCAGTATGGCTGGGCAACAACAGGCCAGGGCCATGACCTGGGACCCAGAGGGCAGAACAAAGGGCAGTGGCAGTGATTTCATAGATGATAAGGCATTGTGACCACCCAATCAGGGGAGCAGGGCACAGCAGTCGTTGGGATCTCTTGGAGCACATTTTGCCGAACTGATAGCTCCAGTCTCAGGGAGAGGATGCAGTGAGGATGGAACGAGGGCAGCTTCATCAGCTAGAACCCGATTGGGGTACACTGTGGGCGTCTACTCTTGAGAGTCCCTTGGACTACAAGGAGATCAAACCAGTCAATCTTAAAGGAAATCAATCCTGAAAATTCATTGGAAAGATTGATGCTGACGCTGAAGTTCCAATACTTTGGCCACCTGATGATGCAAAGATCCGACTCATTAGAAAAGACCCTGATGCTAGGGAAGATTGAAGGCAAGAGGAGAAGGGGACAACAGGGGATGAGGTGGTTGGATGGCATCACTGACTCAATGGACATGAGTTTGAGCAAGCTCCAGGAGTTGGTGAAGGACAGGGAAGCCTGGGGTGCTGCAGTCCATGGGGTTGCAGAGTCTGACACGACTGAGCAACTGGACTGAAAGTGAACTGACTGTGGGAGACCACATCAGCAGCAGACTGTCAACTTGCACAGTGATAAGCCTTGCTGGGGTCCTTGTGCTCTCCTTTTCCTCATGGGGTGAATGTTCCCTAAAGGAATCTCTCCTGGCATCAAGCTGCTCTGGACTGGAGGATTGGGTGACACAGATAAAATGCTTCCTGTACTTTCTGTGTAGCCACAAAGCTCTGCTGGCTTTTTGCTGCTTCTCTGTTGTAGTCCAGAACACTCTCTGAGCTATTAACTTTGGTGTGTAGTTTTTTATTTATAGCTTTGGTTGAGGAGATGAGGGTTGGGACTTCCTTATCCTCCATCTTGCTTTTAACTATATTTTAAATCTTTGTGTGAATTGGACAGTCATTATTTTATACATTTTCCAATTATTTTATTAACATTTTATTGATTTTTAAGAACCCTAAGTCTTAAAGATATTAAAAATTTTTGTTGTTGTTGCAAGTAATTTTTCCCATGACACTGAACATTAGCTATCGGTAATATTGCTCAAACCTTTCCTTCTTCCTGTGATGCAAATGGCTGGAGCATAGAATAACTATTATAGTTACCTTGAGGTTAATCACTTACCTGAATGCTGGCATAGTTTTTACATTTACTTGCTGAGTATGAGATTAAGCAAGGCAATTAACTTCTCTAATTTTCTTTCCTCATTTGTATAATTAAATGTTTAATAGGTAATGCTAAGATACCTTCCAGCTGTAAATTCCTAAGGCCTTTTATGAAATGTAGTGGACAATTGCCACATGTGGAATTTCCTAGGCAATTTGGAATGCCCTCCCCATAACCTTCATATAATTAATAATGAACTTTCTTTTCTCTATAAAATGCACTGATTATGTTCTTTGTATTCTAATAACCATAATTGCATTATACAATTCTCTGCACTTCTCTGAAGTACTTTAAAGTATCACAGTTTTTCATAGCTGTAAGAATCTTCAAAATCATACCCCCAACGATTTCATTTGAAAAACAAGGGAATGTTGTTTCAGAAAGATTAAGTAGATTGCCCACAGCTGCCCAGCTGTGATATGATGTAGATTAGAGCCTGCAATTTTATGATTTTTAATCCAGTGTTGTTTTCACTGTATTTCATTGCTTCTGCTTTGGAACTCTACTGTTCTTTCGCTATAGTTGCCTTTATTTTTTTATTTTTTTTATAGTTGCCTTTAGTATTTTAACATTTATATCATTTTGTACACAATAGTATTAAAAATATTCATGGGCAGTGTCAGTTTTACAAACTTGACACATACCTTTAAGAGCTTATATTTGAAAGAAACTAGTCCATTTTTTGCTTATATATTGACATTTAAGCTTACTTTTCATAATCCTGACTTGATACTTTGGAAAACCCCTTCTTCTTTCTGTTTAGACAGATAGCCAGATATCTAAACATTTAATGGGGCTTACCTGGTGGCTAAGATGGTAAAGAATCTGCCTGCAATGTAGGAGACCTGGGTTCAATCCTTGGGTTGGGAAGATCCCCTGGATAAGGGAATGGCTACCCACTCTAGTATGCTTGCCTGAAGAATCCCATGAACAGAGGAGCCTGTGGGCTACAGTCCATGGGGTCACAAAGAGTCACACACAGCTCAGTGACTAAGCACACACACATATGCCTGTGATAGGGTTGTCTACCATGAGTCAGAGTACTTTCCTGGGAGTTAGAGACATGGCGATGATAGTCATACACCTTGTTCACAAAGAGATCAACTTGGTGGAAAGAATACACAAAACTACAAATAAGTAATGATTATTCTATGATAATAATAACACCGTGCACTTCTCTGTTAAACAGTTTGGATAAGTCACATAAATCAAGTTAATATTAAATTGAAAATATAATTAAAGGATTAGAAAGCAGAAGCATGCATACAGTTAGGTATAATTAATCTATTGAGGTCTTCCCAGGTGAGTGATTCCAGATGAAGTAAAGCTTTTGTTTTTTGTTTTTGTTTCCTGCTTTGTGTTTGTTTTTGTTTTTGTGAGTCATGTATGTTTATTGAGTGATACAATATATTCATTATTCAGTTCAGTTCAGTCACTCAGTCGTGTCTGATTTTATAATATTATTTCAGTTGCAATAATGAGGATAAAGCAAATATAAACACTCTCTTGCTTTGACCTTCGTTTGACTGATGAGATACATCTATCAATGCACATACATGTACAGACATGAAATACATCATTCAATCCCATTCAGTGGGATGATTGTTCAGTTGTATTATTTTTAAATCTTTATTGGAGTATAGTTGTTTACAATGTTGTGTTATTTTCTGCTGTATAGCAAAGTGAATCAGCTATATGTGTGTGTGTATATATATATATATATCTCCTCCCTTTTTTTTTTAGTTTTCCTTCTCATTGAGGTCACCACAGAGCACTGAGTAGAGTACCCTCCACTGTACAGTAGGTTCTCATTAGTTATCTATTTTATACATAGTAGTGTATATATGTCAATCCCAATCTCCCAATTCATCCCTCCCCCCCTTCCCTCCTTGGTGTCCATGTGTTTGTCCAGATGAAGTAAGGCTTTTGAAAAAAGAAATAGACAAGAATCGGTGGAGAAGACTGAATAAGGAGGATAGCATATTCAAGATGGATAACCCAATTGACTGGAGCCCATTTTGGCAAGTAACCATAAAGCAGTAAAGAGACAGTGGGGATCTAAAATCATGGGAAATAAGAGGGGTACCTTCCTTTTCCCTACAGTTTTACCCCAGGAGATGAAAGCATTTAACTAGATGAATTCAAATTAGTCCAACATCATTAATAGGAAGTTCAAATATACCTAAAGAGGGTCTATTTAATTAGTGTACCCTACAGGTGTTGGAACTGACTCTGTCATCCGTGACTTTCTTTCACTTATTTTGGAATAAAAATTTGCTTTGAGATTGGATGCTGTTGAAAACCTTTGAAGTAAAGCCAAAATGTACAGCTTGGGCTTCACTAAATTTATTTAGATAAGAAAACATTTCCTTTGGGAGATCTCTTGATCACAGAAACAATTAACTTAGCATAATAAACAGAAGAGCAAAAATCCTTCAAATGACTTGAAATAATAGATATTGTGCAATCACATTTTTGAAGCCTCACTATGTAATTTGAAACAACTTTCAAAACCGTTAGCTTTAATCTTCTTCGCAGCACCATCATGCCAATATGGACTGGTCTGTGACGATGAGGAAATTGCAATGGCTAATTGGGATGTTTGGAAACTGGAATCATTATTTAAACTGCAAGAGTCATGAGAGAACATGCGATTATTCTTTGGTTTCAAACATAACTATTTGTAATAGTTCAAAATTAAAAAAATTAAGTTATTGGCAATTCTAACATCCTCAGAAATGTATTCTTTGATAAATACATTCAAATATTTAAAGCAATACAGGTGTCAGAAAATGTATGTTTAGTGTATATTAGGTAAAGTCTAGATTAAAATTGTGAAGCTCAAACCAAATTTAAAATGTGCTGGGACTCATCATTCTCACAAATTTATTGACAAATTCACCTGTAAATTTTAACCTTTTCATTTGTTTACAAGTTACTCCTTAAAATTTGTCATGTTATATTAGCTTAAAGTACAAGAAAATGGATTTCTACATACATATGAAGGAAATATTTCTTAAATGCCATCAAGAATGTTGCTGCTTATTTCATGAATTGTATTAATTTTTCTTTTGTTTTCACAGCTTTTCTTTTTTCTCATAAAAAAAAGTATATTTATTTTTTCATGGAAAGGCATTCTATTTAAAATAAACTAGTGTGTACATGCTAATCTCAAACTCTCAAGTTATCCCTCCTGCCATCCTTCCCATCCCCAGTAATCATAAATTCATTCTCTAAGTCTGTGAGTCTGTTTTATAAATAAGTCCATTTGAATTATTTTCTCCTTTAGAGTCCCCATATAAACAATATCATATGATATTTGTCTTTCTCTGATTTATTTCACTTGAATGATGATCTCCAGGTCCATCCATGTTCCTGCAAATGGCACGCCTTCATTCTTTTTCATGGCTGAGTAATATTCCTTTGTATATATGCACCACATCGTCTATATCTGTTCCTCTGTTGATGGACATTTAGGTTGCTTCCACGTCTTGGCTATTGCTTCAGTGAACATTAGGGTCCCTGTACCATTTTGAACCATGTTTTTCTCCAGATATATGCTCCAAATTGGGATTGCTGGATCATATGGTAGCTCTTTTTTTCATTTTTTAAAAGAACCTCCATACTGTTCTCCAGAGTGGCTGTACCAATTTACATTCCCACCGACAGGGTAGGAGGGTTCCCTTCTCTCCACATCCTCTCCAGCACGTATTGTTTGCAGATATTTTGATGATAGCCATTCTCACAGGAGTGAGGGGATATATCTCATTATAGTTTTGATTTGCATTTCATTAATCATTAGAGATGTTGAGCATCTTTTCATGTGCCTTTTGCCCATTTCTTTTGTCTTATTTGGAGAAATGTCTCTTTATGCCTTCTGCTCATTTTTTTGATTGAGTTGTCTTTTTGCTATTGAGCTGCATGAGTTGCTTATTAATTTTGGAGACTAATCCCTTGTCAGTCACATCATCTGCAAGTATTTTCTCCCATTCTGTGAGTTGTCTTTTCGCTTTCCTTATGGTTTCCTTTGCTGTGCCAAAGCTTCTGAGTTTAATTAGGTTCCATTTGTTTATTTTTGTTCTTATTTCCATTACTTGGGGAGACAGATCGGAAATAATCTTGTGGATTATGTCAGAGTTCTCTGTTTTCCTCTAAGAGTTTTATAGTATCTGGTCTTACATTTACATTTTTAATCCATTTTGAGCTTATTTTTGTGTATGGTGTTAAAGAAGAAAACATGTATTTTTGACATCCCATCACTGATATATAACATTTAGCATGCAATAATAAACATGAACTCTTCAACAGATACATTTCTGAAATTCAACATAAATATGTATATAGATAAGTGGAAATAGAATAAAGTGACATAATTTCACATACATTGTCAATGAAATAAGATTGCAAACCAGAAATACTCAGAAGCTTTTTGACAAATACCCACATATATCCATGTTTTTCTCATTCTCTATTGCCCTCTCCAGAACATTATTCCTCCACCTGGAGGCTTCCTTGAGGTTCATGTCACTGTCTACTTAATCTTTAATCTCTGATTTCTGTGTTATCTATCAGTCTGTTTTTCTTTACTAAGGCTGTAATACCAGGCTCACTACCAGTTTTCTTTGCCATTCCCAAGTACTGCTTCATGTCCAGTGATTCAGATTCCTGTTGACCTATCCAATACTCTGGCATCATAGTTCACCCATATTTACTGTTCTAGGGGCCTTTATCTCTATTCTAGATATCTACAGAAATTTGTTGGTGATTAACTGGAACATCCAACCAGTCCATCCTAAAGGAGATCAGTCCTGGGTGTTCATTGGAAGGACTGATGTTGAAGCTGAAACTCCAATACTTTGGCCACCTGATGCGAAGAACTGACTCATTGGAAAAGACCCTGATGCTGGGAGGGATTGGGGGCAGGAGGAGAAGGGGACGACAGAGGATGAGATGGTTGGATGGTATCATCGACTCGATGGACATGGGTTTGGGTGGACTCCAGGAGTTGGTGATGGACAGGAAGGCCTGGCCTGCTGCAGTTCATGGAGTTGCAAAGAGTCAGACATTGAGCAAATGAACTGAACTGAACTGAACTGAACTGGAACACTTCACTTCCACAACCTTCATTACGGAGCCTGTCATTTACTAATCACACTTCTTGCTCCCTTTCACTCACTTAAGTATTTTCTGTTCTTGGCACAGGGATCTGCAGTCATTTGGACCTTTCTGTATTCTCCTCTTGTCTTCATTTCCTTTCCTACTTAGTTATACTTCTTGGTTTATCATTATACTAGGCTTCATTTCACTTTTCACTTTCATGCATTGGAGAAGGAAATGGCAACCCACTCCAGTGTTCTTGCCTGGAGAATCCCAGGGACAGGGGAGCCTGGTGGGCTGCTGTCTATGGGGTCACACAGAGACAGACACAACTGAAGCAACTTAGCAGCAGCAGCAGCAGTCTTATGTTGGTATTTCAAATCTCTTTTTTAAAACTGAAGTATAGTTGTTTCACAACATTGTGTTAGTTAATGGTACAGCAAAGTGATTCAATTATATTTATACACACACACACATACATATTCTTTTCCATTATGGTTTATTCAGTTCATGTCAATTGCTCAGTCATGTCCAACTCTTCGCGACCCCATGGACTTCAGCATGCCAGGCTTCCTTGTCCATTGCCAACTCCCGGAGTTTACTCAAACTCACATCCTTTGAGTTGGTGATGCCATCCAACTATTTTATCCTCTTTCGTCCCCTTCTCCTCCTGCCTTCAATCTTTCCCAGCATCAGGGTCTTTCCCAGTGAGTCAGCCCTTCACATCAGGTGGCCAAAGTATTAGAGTTTCAGCTTCAACATCAGTTCTTCCAATGAACATTCAGGAATGATTTCCTTTAGGATGGACTTGTTGGATCTCCTTGCAGTCCAAGGGTCTAAAGCATCTTCTCCAACACCACAGCTCAAAAGCATCAGTTCTTCGGTACTCAGCTTTCTTTATAGCCCAACTCTCACATCCATACATTGCTACTGGAAAAACCATAGCCTTGGCCTTTGTTGGCAAAGCAATGTCTCTGCTTTTTAATATGCTGTCTAGATTGGTCATAACTTTTCTTCCAAGGAGTAAGCATCTTTCTATTTCATGGCTGCAGTCATCATCTGCAGTGATTTTGGAGCCCCCCAAAAATAAAGTTTGCCACTGATTCCACTGTTTCTCCATCTATTTGCCATGAAGTGACAGGACCAGATGCCATGATCTTTGTTTTCTGAACGTTGAGCTTTAAGCCAACTTTTTCACTCTCCTCTTTCACTTTCATCAAGAGGCTCTTTAGTTCTTCTTCACTTTCTGCCATATGGTTTATTACAGGATACCAAATATAGTTCTCTGTGCTACAGAGCCGGATCTTGTTTATCTATTTCATAATTTGTATCTGCTAATCCCAAACTCCTAATTTGTCCCTTTTTCACTGCCGTTTTGTTTTGGTAAACATCAGTGTGTTTTCTATGTCTGTGAATCTATTTCTGTTTTGTAAATAAGTAAATTTGTGTCACATTTTAGATTCCACATATAAGTGATATCACATGATATTTGTCTCTGTCTGTCTGTCTTAGAATGATAATTTCTAGGTCTATCCATGTAACTGCAAATGGCATTATTTCATTCTAATATTTCAAATCAGTGGAAGTGACAACTAGAATCAAGGGATTAGATCTGATTGGCAGTGCCTGAAGAACTATGGACAGAAGTCTGAGACATTGTACAGGAGGCAGTAATCAAGACCTTGCCCAAGAAAAAGAAATGCAAAAAGGCAAAATGACTGTCTGAGGAGGCCTTACAAATAGCTGAGAAAAGAAGAGAAATAAAAGGCAAAGTGAAAAACGAAAGATATATCCACCTGAATGCAGAGTTCCAAAGAATAGCAAGGAGAGATAAGAAAGCCTTCCTCAGTGATCAATGCAAAGACAGAGGAAAACAATAGAATGGGAAAGACTAGAGACTGCTTCAGGAAAATTAGAGATACCAGGGGAACATTTCATGCAAAGAGGGGCGCAATTAAGCACAGAAATGGTATGGACCTAACAGAAGCATAAAATATTAAGAAGAGGTGGCAAGAATACACAGAAGAACTATACAAAAAAGATCTTCAGGACCCACATAACCACAATGGTGTGATCACTCACTAGCCAGACATCCTGAAATGCAAAGTCAAGTGGGCCTTAGGAAGCATCACTATGAACAAAGCTAGTGGAGGTGATGGAATTCTAGTTGAACTATTTCAAATTCTAAAAGATGATACTGTGAAAGTGCTGCACTCAACATACCAGCAAATTTGGAAAACTCAGCAGTGGCCACAGGACTGCAAAAGGTCCAGTTTTCATTCCAATCCCAAAGAAAGGCAATGACAAAGAATGCTCAAACTACTGCAAAATTGCATTCATCTCACATGCTAGTGAAGTAATGCTGAAAATTCTCCAAGCCAGGTTTCAACAGTACATGAACTGTGAACTTCCTGATGTTCAAGCAGGATTTAGAAAAGGCAGAAGAACAAGAAATCAAATTGCCAACATCCACTGGATCAGAGAAAAAGCACAAGAATTCCAGAAAATAATCTACTTCTGTTTTATTGACTAGGCCAATGCCATTGACTATGTGGATCACAAGAAACTGTGGAAAATTCTAAAAGAGATGGAATACCAGACCAACTGACCTGCTTCCTGAAAAATCTGTATGCAGGTCAAGAAGCAACAGTTAGGACTGGACATGGAACAATGGACTTGTTCCAAATTGAGAAAGGAGTACATCAAGGCTATATATCATCACCTGCTTGTTTAACTTATATGCAGAGTACATCATGAGAAATCCCAGGCTGGATGAAGCACAAGTTGGAATCAAGATTGCCAGGAGAATTATCAATAACCTCAGATATGCAGATGACACCACCCTTATGGCAGAAAGTGAGGAAGAATTAAAGAGCCTCTTGATAAAAGTGGAAGAGGAGAGTGAAAAAGTTGGCTTAAAACTCAACATTCAGAAAACTAAGATCATCGCATCCGGCCGGCCCCATCACTTTATGGCAAATAGATGGGGAAATAATGGAAACAGAGAGAGACTTTATTTTGGGGGCTCCAAAATCACTGCAGATGTTGACTGCAGCCATGAAATTAAAAGATGTTGCTCCTTAGAAGAAAAGTTATGACCAACCTAGACAGCATATTAAAAAGCAGAGACATTACTTTGCCAACAAATGTCTGTCTAGTCAAGGCTATGGTTTCTCCAGTAGTCATATATGGATGTGAGAGTTGAACTATAAAGAAAGCTGAGCACCGAAGAATTGATACTTTTGAACTGTACTGTTGGGGAAGACTCTTGAGAGTCCCTTGGACTGCAAGAGATCCAACCAGTCCATCCTAAAGTAAGTCAGTCCTGAATATTTATTGGAAGGACTTAAGTTGAAGCTGAAACTCCAATATTTTGGCCACCTGATGAGAAGAACTGACTCACTGTAAAAGACCCTGATGCTGGGAAGGATTGAAGGCAGGAGGAGAAGGGGATAAGAGAGGATAAGATGTTTGGATGTCATCACTGACTCAATGGACATGCGTTTGAGCAAGCTGCGGGAGTTGGTGATGGACAGGGAAGCCCAGTGTGCTGTAGCCCATGCAGCTGCAAAGAGTCGAATATGACTGAATGATTGAACTGAACTGAACTTGATGGATCTTGAGAACATTATGGTAAATAACATAAGACAGAATCACAATTATTGTATGACTTACCTATATCTAGAATCTAAAAAACAAAACAAAATTATTTATAAAAACCTAACTCATAAATTCTGAGAACAAATTGGTGGTTGCCAGAATCGGGAGTTGAGGGTTGGTGAAATGAGTGATGGTGGTAAAATCTACCTACTTCTAGTTATAAATAAAGTCCTAGTAATGTAAGGTATGGTATGTTTACTATAGTTAATATTTCATTGCATGTTTGAAAACTGTTAAGACAGTAAATCTTAAAAGTACTTATCAGAAGACAAAAATGTATAGCTATGTATGGTGATGGGTATTTAACTGAAACTTACTGTGGTAATCATTTTGCAATATATACATATGTTGAATTATTATTTTGTACACTTAAAACTAAGACACAATTATATGTCAGTCATATTTCAGTTATAGAAAAGAAAGAAGAAAGATTCGAAAACTCACCGTTGTAGGTTTCTCTTTCATATAAAGATGAATACTGAACAAGATCAGATACAAGCATTCAATATTTTTAATTTGGCTCAACTCCTTCACAATGGATTAAGGAATGTTTTCATTCATGTGCATGGATATACTCATTTGTATAGTAATATATGACAGGAAATAATTATGAAGGTGCTATTATTTGTGTACTACTTTTGAAAACTTTTTCCTTCTGATTGTCTTTTCCTAATCTGTTCCCTTTTGTCTTCTCTCTCTTGTAGAATATTATTGATTCGTAATGATTTTACTATCCTCTCCCTATTTGTAATATTCATCTATTCCTTTCGGACCTTATTGCCAGCTTTCTTTGTATAACATAACAGCAAGCAGTTAAGAATTTCGGTAGCATTTCTGTTTATGTCAGTTCACAGGGATGTGTATATGCACAGGGCATGTACATGTAAACATGGATGGACAAACAAGCCAGAGAGCCTGCAGTAGCAAGTAGAAGGGCTGCTGGATCTTCTAATATTGAGAAACACTCCACTACAGCTCTACTTTCCTATATCATTACTTTTCTTTCACCCCAGCACTCAGATGTCAATATACTAGAATACAATTTTGAAATGAAAAATTCTCCTCGTTTTGGATGTCAGATCTGATCTCATTTTCTCTCTGATTTCTCTTTAAATTAAGTTCACCTAGGCTTCCAAAATACCATTTGGTCCAATTATTTCTGATATGTTCAGACTTGCTCTATTATAAGGCACAGAATAATGGATAATTTGAGCAAAGTATTTTATATCATTTTTAAAGGATCTGTAGAATATTTTTGAAAAAAAAATGGAAGGAAAAGCCACCTCAGAGCCATAGAGAATTGACATAAATTAAGTTTTCACACAGCTGGGCAAAAAATACTCAGTGCTGAATTGTTATACTTAATTGGCTCACATAAGGCTCAGAATAGTCCATATTCTCACCAGTCACAGAGGAAAAACATGGGTTATCAGTACAGTCCTCAGAAAGTATCTCCTTAGAAGTGGGGATTAAATTTTCCCTGGATTGAGAGTTTGGACCCAAATAAGAATGTTCAAAGTTTCAACAAACTAGATTTGAAGGTCAATGTTCTCAACCTGATATTGGGGATCTGTGACAAACCTAGTTATCACCACACTTCATGGTGAAAGACTAAATGCTATCTCATTAATATTAGGAACAAGTGAGGCTGTCATCTATCTCCACTCCTATTAAAAATTGTACTACTCAGTGCTTCAATTCAAGAAAAAGTAAAATTGTGCATAAAGATTAGGAATAAAGGACAGAAACAGTATGGACCTAACAGAACCAGAAGATATTAAAAAGAGATGGCAAGAATACACAGAAGAATTATATTAAAAAGATCTTCATGACCCATGATGGTGTGTTCACTCACCTAGAGCCAGACATCCTGGAATCTGAAGTCAAATGGGCCTTAGGAAGCATCACTACAAACAAAGCTAGTGGAGGTGATGGAATTCCAGTTGAGCTATTTCAAATCCTAAAAGATGATGGTGTGAAAGTGCTGCACTCAACATACCAGCAAATTTGGAAAACTCAGCAGTGGCCACAGGACTGGAAAAGGTCAGTTTTCATTACAATCCCAAAGAAAGGCAATGACAAAGAATACTCAAACTACCACACAACTGTACTCATTTCACACGCTAGTGAAGTAATGCTGAAAATTCTCAAGCTAGGCTTCAACAGTATGTGAACTATGACATCCAGATGTTCAAGCAGGATTTAGAAAAGGCAGAGGAACCAGAGTTCAAATTGCCAACATCCGCTGGATTATTGAAAAAGCAAGAGAGTTCCAGAAAAACATCTATTTCTGCTTCATTGACTACGCCAAAGCCTTTGACTGTGTGGTTCACAACAAATGGGAAAATTCTTAAAGAGATGGGAATACCAGACCACCTGATCTGCCTCCTGAGAAATCTGTATGCAGGTCAAGAAGCAGCAGTTAGAACTGGACCTGGAACAATGGGCTGGTTCCAAATTGGGAAAGGAGTATGTCAAGGTTGTATATTGTCACCTGCTTATTTAATTTATATGCAGAGTACATCATGCAAAATGCCGGGCTGGATGCAGCATAAGCTGGGAGGGATCAAGATTGCCGGGAAAAATAGCAATAACCTCAGATATGCAGATGACATCACCCTTGTGGCAGAAAGCAAAGAACTAAAGAGTCTCATGAGGAAAGTGAAAGAGGAGGGAGAAAAAGCTGGCTTAAAGCTCAACATTCAAAAAATGAAGATCAAGGCATCTGGGCCCATCACTTCATGGCAAATAGATGGGGAAAAAATGGAAACAGTGACAGACTTTATTTTCTTAGGTTCCAAAATCACTGCAGATGGTGACTGCAGCCAGGAAATTAAAAGACCCTTGCTCCTTGAAAGAAAATCTATGAGCAACCTAGACAGCATAGTAAAAAGCAGAGACATTCTTTTGCCAACAAAGGTCCATCTAGTCAAAGCTATGGTTTTTCCAGTAGTCATGTATGGATGTGAGAGTTGGACCATCAAGAAAGCTGAGCACTGAAGAATTGTTGCTTTTGAACTGTAGTGTTGAAGAAGACTCTTGAGAGTCCCTTGGACTGCAAGGAGATCAAACCAGTCAATCCTTAAGGTCATCAATCCTGAATATCCATTGGAAGGAATGATGTTGAGACTGAGGCTTCAATACTTTGGTCACCTGATGCAAAGAAATGTCTCATTAGAAAAGACCCTGATACTGGGAAAGATGAGAGGCAGGAGGAGAAGCGAACGACAGAGGATGAGATGGTTGGATGGCATCACCAACTTGATGGACATGAGTTTGAACAAGCTCCAGGAGTTGGTGATGGACAGAGAAACCTGGTGCACTGCAATCTATGGGGTCGCAAAGAGTTGGACATGACTGAGCGACTGAACTGAACTGAAATGAATTGAAAGATTCGGAAAAATAAAACAAAATAATCTTTTTTCACAGATGACACTATCATGTATGCAAAAAACAGTAAGAAATCTACCAAAAAAAAGAGATCCTAGAACCAGTAAATGAACACTAAATTTGCAGAAGTGGAATCAATATACAAAAATCTTATTCTGTTCCTTATATGCAAACAACAAGCAGCTGGAAATTTAAATTAAAATACTATTTATGATAACATCAAAAATATAAAATTGAAATAGATTTACCAAAGTAAGAACAAGACCAACACAATGAGTGTTATAAAATTTTGCCTAGTAAGTTAAAGAAGAGTGAACTAAAGGGAGAGATATGTTAATGGATTGGCAATATTGGTAAAATCCAATTCCCCCTAAATTGATCCACAGATTTAATGTCATCTCAATCAAAAAATCTCAGCTGGTATTTTTGTAGAAATTGACAAGGTCAATTGTTTAAAATTAAAACAAAAACTACCAAATCTGTTGACTTTAATTCAACTGAAATTTGAAGACTTTTATAAATCACTTTATTTTATTCCTGAGATAAGGCATCACTGAGTAGAAAGACTGAAAGATGAAGCCAGAAAACATTTTCTATTGTTGATTAATTATTCGTTCTGAGATAGTTTACTTAGTTCCTTGGTCTTCAATTTCCTTCAATTCAGTATCTACTGGATACCTACATTTTATACTTCACATGAATCTGTAGTGATAAAATGAGAACAAACGTTTACTTTGAACATCAAATATTTTGAACTCAAATTCTTGTTGAGTGCTGAGAAAATATCAGAAGTGGAAAAAGCAGAAGAATGTGAAGTGTAGAGAACTGACGTACTGTCTCAGTGGGGGAAACGATGGCAATTATTGCTCAGCTTTGACTAATTATTGTCATGCTACCATCACCACACTGACAATGAGATTCCTCATCCAACTTCTCAAGAGAAGAAATATGGATTTATATATAACATATCCCACTCAAAAATACTGGCAATCAATTAAAATGATCATATGTAGTGTGGGCCAACAAAACATGTCTGTAAGCTGTCTTCAGTGAGTGGGAACCAATTTGTTTCTGCTATCATGAACTGTTTTACACATGCTGGGTATTAATAATATAATGATAACAATATTCATAATGAAAGGTGTGCCAAACACATTAGTTGCTTTAAGAAACAGCAAAATATAATTGAAAAAACCATACAGATATTCAAGAGGAGATCAATATCAAATGAGAGATTCACATTTCAGATAATATTTTAAAGAAAATTAGACTGATTCCTAATAGTCAGGACATTTCCTGGTTGGCTCTACAAGCTTCTGACTCTGATCTTCAGTTGGTAAAGCAAATTCAAAAGAATGCAACTATGATGGCATAGAAGGTGAGGGTGGCCTGCCCTTGCTTAAATAAATTACTCCACCGAAACAATCACATATACATTCAGGCAGCTAACTTACTTCGTCAAGGATTCAGAAAATCACTGAAATTACCCAATTTCAGCTCTTCTCTTTTTGTTTGAGTCCAGATAGCTCATTATACAGTATCTTAATCATGACATAAATCTAACTTCTTTTCCATTAATTTTCAGCCCTCTTTCGATAATGGTGTCTAATTGATGGTTATATGTAAATGTTCTTCTCTCTCTTATGCTATTATAATCATTTAGTGGGATGATTTCCTACTCATATTCTAGCTTCCAGAATTTTTTTGCATAATTATTTTTTATAAGTGCAAAGTAACTACTGAATATATAAATTTAATCAACCTAGAATCCATCAATAAGTTGAGGAGAATTAGCTAAATAAGTAAAATCTATTAATCCACTAATTCAGTTAGCCATTTAATAAGTTAAAAAAAAAAATGAGGCTCTGCTTGTGTAAAACAGTTGATCTAGCACTTTTCTTCCTACAATTTCCGCATGAAGTAAAAAGAAGAGGAGAGTGAGGGAAAGGAGGGAAGGAGAAGGAGGAAGTCAATTTTTTTCATAAAAAAAAATAAAACTGAAACAAATCTCTCTAGTGAGCTGTATTTTACAGCAAGTAATGAATATTTGAGGCTAAAATCTAACAAGTATACAAATTGAAAAAGGAAGCTATAATCTCCTGCTGTATTTATCAGACTTGTTACCACATTAAAATGAAAATATAATCACTGAAGGAAGGCCTTCGAACATAGTAAGAAATAACAGCTTTCTACTTCTCCTACCAGCTTACAGGGAAGAGTCTTAGATTAAATCTTAATAACTTCAGGACTGAATTTGGACTGAAGAGCAGTAAGTCATCAAATAGCTACTGTTTTCTTATAAGAAAAAAATCTATCAAAAGGTCCATTTTACTGTGGTTAAGCATCATGTTCTAAATCTCACCCTTAAAGGAGCATAGCACTAGCACTGGAGAAGGTGATGGCACCCCACTCCAGTACTCTTGCCTGGAAAATCCCATGGATGGAGGAGCCTGGTGGGCTGAAGTCCATGGGGTCGCGAAGAGTCGGACACGACTGAGCGACTTCACTTTCTCATGCATTGGAGAAGGAAATGGCAACCCACTCCAGTGTTCTTGCCTGGAGAATCCCAGGGATGGCGGAGCCTGGTGGGCTGCCGTCTATGGGGTCTCACAGAGTCGGACACGACTGAAGCAACTTAGCAGCAGCAGCAGTCTTTGTTGATGGCATAACAGATGCCAGGCACTGTGTTAGATGCTTTTATATTATAGTTCATTTTTCTTTCTGAGCTTCTGAGCACACTGTGCACTATATTTTGGTGAACTATACAGCCATAATTATGAGTTCTGCCACTTAATATACTTTATGTCTCTTTCAATCCTTTTATATCTCAAGTTCCCTAGTATAATGAATCTGCAGTTCCCTTAGGCAGACAGTTTGTTTCAAAAGGTATAAAATGCAGACAGGCATATATAAACAAATGGTATAAACAGAAAAAGACTGATGTTTGAGACTCAGCCTTATGTCTTACCAGTTATGGGGCCTTGGGAGAATCACTTCATGTCTTTAGGACTTCGTTTGTAAAGTACTTATGTGATAATGATAATAACCTATCATTCAAAGGCAAGATATAAAATTTTCTCACTGAGAAGAATAAGTGAATTTAATTATCATCAAGAGTTTTTTTTTTTTTAAGTTCAGAAAATTCAATATATGTTTTATGTAAGATATCATGATTTGATCAATTTTGGGCCCTTAACTGCTGGAATTGAATGTTATCACAATTTCATTTCTTTGTTATTAACAATCCTGAAGGTTCATTCTGTTGCACAAAAGAGTTTTGAAATGACCTGATTTTTAAAGCAAATACTGTCAAAAATATCAGGGAAGCATGTTGTCCTACAAAACCCTTTATGTGGCAAAGAAGCATACTCAGAGCTGGACCATCAATTTCAACTTTTTTCCATGACCTTAAAAAAATTACACATTCATGAGAACTAATAATTATACCCTTCTTGCTCATAGGAGGATGTGTACACTTGGAATATATAAGTTCAGGTATGTTGAACTGGGTTCTTTGAGAACACATTACGACATCCCCATACTTAAATGCAAATTCTGTATTTTATGTATATAGACTATTTAACCATCATTTTACCATCATTGACTTGTAATATACCAGAAGTCTCAAAACAGTTTGATAAAGCCTCAGGAAAGACTTCAATAGGGAATCAGTAAAGACACAATCTTTTTCCTGGTTACAGTGACTTCCTCTCATAGACTAAGTCATAGCCTTTACTTTTCCCTTATCTGGAATATACACTTCCACTTCTATTAATTAAAGTAGCCTATTTGCTATAATGAATAGACCCCAAAATGTATAACTGCTCAAACACCAACACAATAGAGGTTTAAAGGAAAAATTATGCTCACATTAAAGTACTTACCTGGTAAATCCCCAGTCCTTTTTCACACAGCTATGAACCAGACCAGCATGGCTCTGCCATCACCAACACATGGTTTTCAAGGTCACGCTGAGATCATCTCCATTTCAGCTAGCTGGAGAAGGGAAAGGACATGAGTGAACACGTACAGAAGATTTTTATAGACCAAGCCTGGGATTTGACTAGATCGCTTCTACTTACATTTTATTAACTAGAACTCAGTCATATAGCATGGTATCCTAGGAAATAAATTCTGTGTTCCCAAGATGAAGAAAACATGGAGTTAGTAAGCAGATAGCACACAGTGACAGCTTCTGAATATTCACGTGGAAGTTATCTTGATATTTTATAAATAAGTTAAAGCCATTTTCTATTCCAGTGTCATATGCCATTCAATAAATATTTACTAAACATTCATTAAATATATTTTCTATATACAGACAATAGTTTTGTGTGTAGATGTGTACTCCAGACTCAATGGAGAGGAATCAAGCCCAACAATCCAACTTTGTACTTAGAGAACTCAGAGCAACAAAAATTGATGCTTCCACACTGATGTTATGCTTTTTGACCAAAAGTAGTTCTCAAAATTCCAGGCTATAAATGATGAGAAAGTTTTTCATGGGGTTTTTGTTCCTTCAAAATTTGCATGACCTCTTGTAATAAAATCTTCATATACTTCATCATGGGCTCAGCCAGGTTAGTTTCAAGGAGCAAAGTGCTTCTGTGTGAGGGAGAAAGGATAGAAGATGAGGTTATCATACTTAGTTGATACAGGACTTCTTTCTTTAGTTTGGAATAAAGCAATGTATTTGAAATACACACAGAAAGGGTCATATGTATACCAAAGAAGTAGAAGTTTCAAGAAATATCCTTATCATTCATGAATCTCTGATACTATCTATTCTATTCATTAAATTAAAAAAAATCAGCCACAATTTTATAACCAACTGAATGTTAAAACAAACAAACAAACAAAAACATAGTGGAAAGCACAGAGCAAGGGCTTTGGATCTGTATGGCATTAAACTTTTATTCCTGGGGCAAGTTAACATGTTATAGCTTTATATTTTTTTCATTTATATGATGATCTTGTTTTTTATTGGACATTATAAATTAAGTGACCACACTATAAATTAATTTGTAGTGTGTTTGTCACTTATAATAACATATTCAATAAGTGTTTGTCTCCTAATAAATTTTAGAATTTTCTTATTCTCCCCCTCTTCAAATTTTGCCTTTGCATCTATACTTTATTTTACTGTGTTGATTAAATGGTGAATTAAAATTGGAAAAAAGGATTATCACTGAGATCTAAATCACTGCAGACGGTCATCCACAAAATTAAAATATGCTTGCTCCTTGCAAGAAAAGCTATGACAAAACTAGACAGCCTGTTAAAAAGCAGAGACATTCTTTTGCTGACAAAGGTCCATTTAGTCAAACTATAGTTTTTCCAGTAGTCATGTATGGATGTGAGATTTGAACAATAAAGCAGGCTGAGTGCTAAAGAACTGATGCTTTCAAATTGTGGTGCTGGAAAAGACTCTTGAGAGTCCCTTGGACTGCAAAGAGATCAAATTCAGGAAATCAACCCTAAATATTCATTGCAAGGACTGATGCTGAAGCTGAAGTTCCAATACTTTGGCCACCTGATGTGAAGAGCCAACTCATTGGAAAAGACCCTGATGTGGGAAAGTCTGAGGTCAGGAGGAGAAGAGGGTGACAGAGGATGAGAGGGTTGGATGACATCACTGACTCAGTGGACATAAGTTTGAGCAAACTCTGGGAGATAGTGAAGGACAGGAAAGCCTGGCATGCTGCAGTCCATGGGGTCACAAAGAGTCAGACATGACTTCGCAATGGAACAACAGCATAGATCTTTGGCCTGTTGTCAGGATAACTGTGGCAATTCCTATTTCAACAATTCCTATCTGCTTTCTTGAAGCAGAATATGAGTAGTGTTGACATGTACTACTTCCCTGTGGAAGTCTTTGAAACTAACAATTATCCTTCACATTATCACAGTGACCAGGATGTTCCACATGTGGAGAGTCCAACTAGGAACAGAGCCTCCTACTGATCTCAAACAGGGTGGGAGGTGGAAAGTAGGTTCAAAGGGGTATATTGTCACCCTGCTTATTTAACTTCTATGCAGAGTACATCATGAGAAACGCTAGGCTGGATGAAGCACAAGCTGGAATCAAGATTGCCAGGAGAAATATCAATAACTTCAGATATGCAGATGACACCACCCTTATGGCAGAAAGTGAAGAAGAATTAAAGAGCCTCTTGATGAAAATGGAAGAGGAGAGTGAAAAAGTTGGCTTAAAGCTCAACATTCAGAAAACTAAGATCATGGCATCTGGTCCCATCACTTCATGGCAAATAGATGGGGAAGCAAGGGAAACAGTGACAGACTATCTTTGGGGCTCCAAAATCACTGCAGATGGTGATTGCAGCCATGAAATTAAAAGACACTTGCTCCCTGGAAGAAAAGTTATGACCAACCTAGACAGCATTTTAAAAAGCAGAGACATTACTTTGCCAACAAAGGTCTGTCTCGTCAAAGCTATGGCTTTTCCAGTGGTCATGTACGGTTGTGAGAGTTGGACTGTCAGGAAAGCTGAAAGCTGAAGATTTGATGTTTTTGAACTGTGGTGTCGGAGAAGACTCTTGAGAGTCCCTTGGACTGCAAGGAGATCCAACCAGTCCATCTGAAAGGAAATCAGTCTTGAATATTCAGTGGAAGGACTGATACTGAAGCTGAAACTCCAATACTTTGGCTACCTAATGTGAAGAACTGACTCCTTGGAAAAGACCCTGATGCTGGGAAAGATTGAAGGCAAGAGGAGAAGGAGATGACAGAGGATAGATGTTTGGATGGCATCACCGACTCAATGGACATGAATTTGTGTAAACTCCGGGAGTTGGTGATGGACAGGGAGGCCTGGCATGCATAGGGTCACAAAGAGTTGGACACGACTGAGCGACTGAACTGAACTGAATTGAATTGATAGCTGATTCAATTTGATGTATGCCAGAAACCAACAAAATATTATAGAACAATTGGCATCACGGACTCGATGAACGTGAGTCTGAGTGAACTCCGGGAGATGATGGACATGGAGGCCTGGCGTGCTGCAATTCATGGGGTCGCAAAGAATCGGACACGACTGAGCAACTGAACTGAACTGAACTGATCCTCAAACTAAAAATAAATTTTCAAAGTAAAATATGAGCTAGAAGTAATCTTTTTAAAACACTGAGAATTGGGGGTTATTATCAAAGCATAGCCTAGTATATTTTGACTACTTAAAACAAGTTTTCTTTTTTATATATATAAGTAATTATATTACCTAAATTTTTAGGTGAAGACCAATTTTTTGCTGGAGTACCCAGCCATAGGCTTAAGCATGATGTTCTAGAACAAAATATTCCCTGGAGAGATTTGAGTGAGGAGACAGAAACAAGATCATTTTCAAAAACAGCTTTGAAAGTTTGTCCGCCTTCATGGCTCTTCCGAGAAGCAAGACCCAAAAGTTAAAAAGGAGTGCTCTGGGTTAAACCACTGACTTCCTAAATATAGACAGGTGCACACTCTACATACAGGCATTGCTCATTTATTAAAATGTGGAATATGTTGACTTTCATCTGGGGGTGAGGTGGGATGGAACTATAAAGGCATCTATTTGTGCTAATTATACCTTACCTCTCTCTCATCTTGTTAGCAAGACAAACCCAAAATTTAAGGTCCCTTGACAGAAAGGCAGTTTGACTGGGCACTCTTTATTTTAGTAGCTTGTGATTTTTCACTTTTGCAAGCAGAGAAAAGAATCAATTTGTCAAGGATGAAATGTTAAAACTGAAAACAGTGCAGTTTTTACAGAGGAGCAAGCCAGCAGCTGATTTAGCCATCATCTAAAAAGCAGCAACATCCTGGCAGCGGAATTCAGATCATCTATTGAGAAAGTCCTGACTTGTCCTGGAAGTTGGTGGTGAGCATGATGAGTGTTGTGACCGCCTCCAGGAAACCCTCGGAAGACAGAATGGTAGAGGAGGTGTGGTGGGCTGTGAACTCAGAGTCACAAACTGATGACAGTACTCTGATCTCTTTATTCCTTGGCCAGTACAGAGAAAGGTCTACATAAGGTCTACAAAGCTAGATAACTGCAAAATAGATATGTTCTTCTTAAACCTGAAATCCCCATGGATGAGGGAAGGCAGCTAACTGGGCTGAAATGCACACTAGAGCTTCAGAATATGAATTTGGCCGTGTGGTACCACTAACCTTTACATCATTTTTTAAACTTTCTTAATAAAAGAGAATATTTCAACCCATGCAAATAGCTTCAACTATATCTTATATCTGTGATCTTCATATTGGTATAAGGATATATTCAACTATATAAAAAGTTCCTGGTCCTTCATTAAGGGTTGAACATGGAGTATCTCATTTAATTCTAACAACAACTTTATGGTGTAAGACTATTATTAGACCAACCATGTCAATAAGGAACAGAGCTGACAAGTAATGTATCCAGTTTTACCTTGAATATATTTTTAGAGTAAATACATATTGTAAGTAAAATTTATTTGGAGTAAATGAATTAAGACTCCAAACTTAACACTTTGCTGCGTCCATAGGCAAAGTGGGAAAGATGCAGACCATGTATAAATTTCTAAGAAACATATGAAATAAACATTAAAACAAATATATTTTATTAATACTCTGAGTATCTTCAGAAAGGCAACAACATAGTGGGTTATAACCACCAAGGAATTTGAAATTTACCCTTCTGGTGTATTTTAAATATATTGAGGAAAGCCAAACTCTGAAAATGATGGCATTCATCTTAGAACACATAAAAAGAGTCATGCAGACAAGGATGTCACTTAAAGCAAGAAAATGTTCATTCTCAGAAAATATATTTGCATTCTGTATGTAGATTGGTTCCTGTCGGTAGGACTGATAGCAGATCTGTGTTATGGGTTGGATGTTTGTGTTCCTTCAAAATTCATATGGTGAAGGTCTAAACCCCAGTGTGGCTACATTTGGAGGTAAAGCCTCTAAGGAAGTAAAGGTTACATGAAGTTGCAAGTGTGGACTCCTGATTGGATAGGGTTAGTGTCCTCTGAAGGAGAGGCACCAGAGAGTTCAAAGCAATGGCCATGTGAGGACAAAGGAGCCATTCTTAAGCCAGAAAGACAGCTCTTATCATAAACTGAACCCTGTTGGCACTGTGATTTTGGATTTTTCAGCCTCCAGAACTGGGAGAAAATGAATTTCTGTTTTTCAAGCCACCCAGCTTGCGGTATTTTATTATGACAGCCCAAGCAGACTAACACAATAAAATGTTTGGAGAAATCACATTTTCAAGTTTTCACTTTAATATTTTTGTATTAGTCATTTCTTTTGTCCTCTGCTAGCAGCAGACGGGTAGTAGCAGGTCTTAAAGATTTAAGAAAATCAAATATCAAATAAACAATACTTTGTATTGATTTATTTTTCTGTAATTTTGAAAAATAACATTATGCTTTATTTCAAGTCAATAAGCTGGTTGAGCTCCCAGAATACCACTATCTCCCAGAGGATAACCAGGAGCCACTGGACAGATGAGAAATGTCCTAAGCTTTCGGTTTGAGAATACCTTTTTCTATGAAAGCTTTTGTGCTTTTATATTGTTGTTTATTTTCAAAACAATTTTGTAACTAATGACTACTTACTGGAAACTTCCAAGGAAATAAATGTACCCACAGTATCACTACTCAGATATGCTGGTAACACTGGAGGTATTATGGTCTAAAGAGATCCATCCCTCTTATACTATCCTCCTTTACAGAGGAGACACTACTGACCATGGGTTTAGACAGTTGAATTTATGCCAGGCTTTGTCACAAACTCTTTGTGAACTAGAGAAAAGTCTGTTCTTCCTGGTTTCAATAGAGAAATGCTAGTAATCTATGTTAACTCCCAACTTCCAGGACTGCCATGTGAATGTATTTTTACCTATTAGAGCCAGATCGTTCTCAAAGAGGGAATAACATGAAGGTCAATATTGTCATCAGTGACTGGCAGCTTTTAGGATAGGTGAAGAGTATGACTTGTTCCCAAGAAGCAGAACCCAACTTCTTTCAGTTCAGTTCAGTTCAGTCGCTCAATCATGTCTGACTCTTTGCTACCCCTTGAACCACAGCACGCCAGGCCTCCCTGTCCATCACTAACTCCCAGAGTCCACCCAAACCTATGTCCATTGAGTCGGTGATGCCATCTAACCATCTCACCCTCTGTTGTCCCCTTCTCCTCCTGTCCTCAATCTTTCCCAGCATCAGGGTCTTTTCCAATGAGTCAGCTCTTCGCATCAGGTGGCCAAAGTATTGGAGTTTCAGCTTCAACATCAGTCCTTCCAATGAACACCCAGGACTGATCTCCTTCAGAATGGAGTGGTTGGATCTCCTTGCAGTCCAAGGGACTCTCAGGAGTCTTCGTCAACATCACAGTTCAAAAGCATCAATTCCTCAGCACTCAGCTTTCTTTATAGTCCAACTCTCATATCCATACATGACCACTGGAAAGAACATAGCCTTGACTAGATGGACCTTTGTTGACAAAGTAATGTCTGTCCAACATCTTAGTAGGTCCAAAAAAAAAAACAAAAAAACCAGGTCAACAGGAATACTGGACATTTTATAGAGCTGGACCTCTAAATCACAGTCAGAACATTTATGGATCTATCAGCCAATGTCCATCAGGAAAACAGAAACCATTCCAAAGATTTAAAACAGAGAGGGCTTTAATGCAGGGGCTTGAAAAGGGTTGTAAATATAAAAGGAAGAGAGGTTGACTGTGCTGTGATAGGAAAGCTGCTGCCATCACTGCTGCCACTTTCTGCCACTATTATAACTGAACATGAATCCAGGAGTCTACACTCCACTGAGGAGCCCACACACAGTCTCACTGCTGCTGCAAAAAATACCTCTGCTTCTGCTTTTAGAACTGCTCTGTCACCACTTAGTGAGAATCCAGGCACTGAGATCTCCACTGAGGAGCTGGCTCTCCCATTTCTGCTCCTGCTCAAAACACCCCCAAAAACTAGGGGGAAATGCTTTCCTCTTTCCTCTTGCCTCACCAGTCTTCTATCAGGACATCATGCAGAATCACCTGTAAACCAGGTCTCAGTTTTTCTTCTGCTACCAGTTTGACCACAGAAAGCAAGTCAGGAGCTATTTCTCAAAGGGACAGTACCTGCTTGCAGAAGAGGCCATAGCTTTGCTCTAAACTACCCATGAGATGTTAGGTGTGAATTGAAGGATGATAGCAATAAAGCAGAAGTGAATTAAAGTAAAAGTCAGTCGCTCAGTTGTGTCCAACTCTTTGTGACTCCATGGACTATACAGTCCATGGAATTCTCCAGGCCAGCATACTGGAGCTGTAGGCTTTCCCTTCTCCAGGGGCTCTTCCCAACCCAGGCATCAAACCCAGGTGTCCCACATTGCAGGCAGATTCTTTACCAGCTGAGCCACAAGGGAAGCCCAGGAATCCTGGAATGGGTAGCGTATCCCTTCTCCAGCGGATCTTCCCAACCCAGGAATCAAACTGGGGTCTCCTGCATTGCAGGTGGATTCTTTACCAACAAACTATCAGGGAAGTCCACGCAAAGCAGAAGTAAGGGTTACAGAAGTCTGAACCACTGGTCATGAAATTTACTTCTGTTTTTAGTGGCTTATCAAGTCTAATCTCATATACTCAGCTTCCACTTAATGACAGAATACTGCTTCCTTATATATTTCTGTTTAGAGCTTGGTGGATCAGATAATACTCGGTTTATGATGGGCAATTCAGATACTCAATAATCAAGCACTGGTTTTTACCTGGGCCCCCCCAAAAATCAGGAAATGTTTCTAGAGGGAAGGTGGTTGTTTATAGAAGAAAGGATAGTTTTCCCTCCAAACCCTCAGGGTATGCCCTATAAGTCTGTACTGGAATACATCAGAACTTCCATAGCATCTTAATCTGTGATAGACATTTGGACAGCTATTGAATCCTCTGGTCATAAAACCCAAGTGGAAGCACCTTGAGCACCACTATTTTGGTACCCTTGCAGTTATTCAGTAAATACTCAAAGCAGCACACTGAAATGTGGTATTATTTATCTCAACAATGCAAAGATGAACACAAAGCATGTACCTCTTTCATAGTGGTGAATAGTGAAAGATACAGTCCTTTTATTTTGGAAGAAATGCCCCAAAAGATTAGACTCCTCAAATTCCACCAAGATGCCAGACCCTTGAATTTTTATGAGGCTTATCTCCTACCTTCTCACACACATGTAGTTTTTAAAGGAAGGCTGCTGCTGCTGCTGCTGCTAAGTCACTTCAGTTGTTTTGTGTCCAGCTCTGTGTGACCCCATAGATGGCAGCCCACTAGGCTCCCCCGTCCCTGGAATTCTCCAGGCAAGAACACTGGAGTGGGATGCCATTCCCTTCTCCAATGCATGAAAGTGAAAAGTGAAAGTGAAGTTGCTCAGTTGTGTCCGACGCTTAGCGACCCCATGGACGGCAGCCTACCAGGCTCCTCCATCCATGGGATTTTCCAGGCAAGAGTACTGGAGTGGGGTGCCATTGCCTTCTCTGATAGGAAGGTTATAATTCTCAAATTTTAGTGCTCATCAGAACTACCCTGAGGGCTTGCTAAAACACAGACTGATCCACCTACTGACTCAGTAGGTCTGTGGGACTGAGGCTGGAGAACTTTTAACACATCCACTGATGGTAGTGATGCTGCTGGTCTAAAGATCACACTTTATGAACCACTTTTCTAAGTCACCAATAGAAGTTATCACTCCCTGATCACTAGGATCAATTAAGTTGTTAAGATCTATGTAATGTACCATCATTATTTTCCAGAGGATGGTGATATAATCAAGATCTTTGCAGGCTAGATTATATTCAAGAGTACATGAGAATTAACAAAGTCAAAAGTGAAGGTGAACTTTTGTTCTTGCCAGATGGAAGCAAAATGTTTCTTGTAAATTGGAATAGAAAAGAAAAACAAAAAAGCCAGATTGATAACTATAAACCATGTTCCAAAGGCTATCTGTTTTGTTCCATGTCTTATATTTATAATTTATAATTGCAATATATACTTGGAATTATTTATCACTTGATTACATCTGCAAAGCCTCCCATTCTCCAAGATCCACCTGCCCTTTTCACTAAAGACAATGTTATTTAGGTTGGCAACATTTTTCAAATTTGAAAAACGACATTAATTTCTGTGATTCTTCCTATAAATGAGATACTTCTTTTAGTTTGTATTTTGGTAGGAATGAGAAGTTCTAAGGGCCTCCACTTGGTCCTGACTATAATAATAGCCTTCCATCCATAGTTTATGAGTCCATGGTGGGGATTCTATCTATTGCCAAAAACATCGTTTCAATTATGTATTTGAGAGCTATGAAAATCACAACAACATGGGTCCATGGGCCTATTAAACCCACTGTGAAATGTAGTAAAACCAAACCTCCACATAGTTTTAGTTGGATTAAAATGATACTTGTCATCATCAGAGAATAGCAATTCAGAGATACTGATTTATAATGCTCTAAATGTCTGGCTTATTTCCCTTTCCTCAGTACACAGCCATTCTGGTATATGGATTCAGATCCCTTTGGATGTGTTAAAAATTCTCCATCCTCAGTCCTGCCTCAAACCTACTCAGTAGGTAGGTAGATCAGTCTGTGTTTTAACAAGCCCTCATGGGAAAGGATCTGAAAAGAATCATGGTATTTACTAATTACATGGTCCCAGGAACCTTCTTCAAAGACAGCTAACCTTCTTTTCCTTGGTCTTTAAACTGCTTCATGTCTGGAAACTGGATGAGAGACATGATGCTCTTTTGTGCAGATTCAAACAAGCCTTCTCTTCCTAGTCCTACTAGAGTTTTACTAATTATAAGCTAAGTTGCAAATATATCTTATATTCAAAGACTTTGCAAAAAAAAAATCCCTTTGCCAAGAATCTCTGCAGGCTGAAACTGTCACTGTGGCCCCAACTGAAAACACACTTAAAATTAAGCACTGTTATGTGGCTTCTGCCTTGGCCTTTGGGGATCTTATCATCCCCACTAAATAAGAGAATCCATTATATTTGGTCCTTTTTGGGCTACCCACTGAAAACCCATTCCTATATACATTCTCTAGGGTTTTTTTCTTTTTTTTCCAATATAAGCTGGCAAAAATGTTATCATTCTTTTAATGTTAATCCCTTAGAATATTCCAAGATCTTTTAATTTTGAATCTACAGGCAGATGGACTTCCCTGGTGGCTCAGACGGTAAAGCATCTGCCTACAGTGTGGGTTGGGAATCCTGGGTTGGGAAGATCTCCTGGAAAAGGAAATGGCAACCCACTCCAGTATTCTTGCCTGGGAAATCCCATGGATGGAGAAGCCTGGTAGGCTACAGTCCATGGGGTTGCAAAGAGTCGACTGAGCAACTTCACTTTCACTTTCACAGGCAGATGGGTGTTAAGGATAGATCATGAGGAGAAAGTGAAACTGAGTCCTGTAAGATAATTGCTAGATTTTCAAGGAACGTGAAAGAGTAGTTAGAAAGGGGATGAGGGGCTGCTTCTGAAAGCAAAGGACACTCAGATGGTCTGGGGTGTGTATCTTACAGTCATCTGAGTATTCTCGATTGTCCCCGTTCCCATCCGAGTTTTCAGGGTCCCATTCCATACCAATCAACATCCATTCCTTTTAATGTAAGAGACCTGGTTAAGTACTGAATTTTAATTGCATTGCAGTTCTATAGTCCACCAAGTAGATTAAATGTGTAAGATTCGTTGCATTTTTCAGATAATGGCATTTCTATGTAAACGTATGCCTATAAAATAGCCAAGATACACTTTATCAATATCATCAGCTCAGTACAATGACACAAGTAAGCATCTTTGGTGATAATAATATATCCACTGAAGAATGTTTTTCTATTGAGTGGTGCTTTGTGACCACATGAAGTGTTTTGTGTGAAATGGGTACTATAGATTAACTTCTATAAGACATAAACCTCCACCTCAAATTCTGGCCATCAAGGATTTTAGTCAGGTGTCCCATATCCTAATCCACTTGGCCAAACATAACATCTAAGAAAAGTCATGTCACATTTTTTGTGCCCAGAGATGAATACTACTCTGATCAGTCATACTATATAATTTTTTCCTTCGTTATTGACATAAACATATGATTTCTGTCTTGTGATTTAAAGAGTAAATAATTTTATAGTTTGACTGAAAATCACAGGCCTCTGACTCAGAATTGCCAGAATTTGCAATCAGTTAGACTCTAGAGAGATAAAAACAGTCCAGAGCAACATTGAAAGCATGTCCTGTTCTGATCAGGTAAGATCAAATGGGCACAAAAGCTTTATTCAGACATCACATGGAGTTTATAAAAAATCTATGTAGACTTGAAAAGCAAAAATGTTTTAGTTTAAAAAATCCAATATCCTACTGAGCTACCAGGGAAACCCGTAGCTGGAAAAAAAAATTTCTGGTAAAAAGGCAGGTTTCTTCCTCTCTCCCATTCCATGTGTCAAGCTTTTAATATAATTCCTCTTACTTCAAATACATATTCAGTGCCTACAATATATCTGACATAGATCGAAACACTTGAACCACATGATTAAAAAAACTGACAAAGCTCCCCAACTCTACCCTTGTGAAATTTATATTCTGACACAAAGAGAGACAACAAAAATACATAGCAAAGAAATTACATGACTGAGTAGGAGGTAACAAGTAATAGGGAGGAGAGAGAAACTAAAGCAAGGAAAGAAGCAGTAAAGATTACATTGCAAAGTTTACAGTTTTAATTAGAGTGGGTCAATGAAGTCTGAAAAGACTTTAGGGTGAAGCTTTAAAATATTTTAAGCAAATGAAAATTAAAACACAACCTACAAAAGTTTGTGGAATGTGATGACAGCAGTGCTCAGACACAAACTGATAATACTGGATACGTACATTAGGGAAGATGGAAGACTTAAAATCAGTAACCTGTTTTCACCTTCAGAAGCCAGAGAAAGACCAAAATTTAATCTTAAAGAAGCAGAAGAAAAAAAAAATGGTGAAAATGAGATCAGAAACCAATGAAATTCAAAACAGGAAAACAACAGAGAAAAATCAATAAAACCAAAAGCTGTTTCTTTGGAAAAGAAATCAATAAAAATGATAAACCTATAGGCAGGCTAACTAAGAAAAAGAGAATGAAGAATGCAAAGGGCCAATATCAGAAATTAAAAAAAGGTTATCATTACTAATTTTGCGGACATTTAAAGTTTACTGCACAGTTTTAAATATACACAATTATATTTGTCAAATATTCTACAATAAAGCTTTGTAAAAAGGATGGTAAAGGAATACTGTGAACACCTCTATGATACAAATTTGATAAGTGAAGAGGACCAGTTCCTTGAAAGACGCAAATTACCACATTCACACAGGGAGAAACAGATTATTTGATAGGGCTATATCTGCTAAAGGAACTAAATCAATAATTAAGAAAATTCCAGAAAAATAAAACATCAGAGTTAGGGAGTTTGGGATGGTCATGTACACACTGATATATTTAGAATGGATAACCAACAATGACCTCTTACATACACACGGAACTCTGTTCTGTTTTATGTGGCAGCCCAGATGAGAGGGGGATTTAGGGAAGAATGGACACATGTATACATATGCCTCAGTCCCTTTGCTGTTCACCTGAAACTATCACAACATTGTTAATCAGCTATACTCCAATACAAAATAAAAAGCTAAAAAAAAAAAAAAAAAAGCTTCAAGTAGCCTTTAAAAAATAATACATCAGACCCAGATGGTTTCATTGATAAACTCTACCAGAATTTTAAGGAAGAAATAGAACTAATTCTCCACAATCTCTTCCAGAAAACAGAAGCAAGGAAAATATTTCCTAATCCATTCTATGAGGCGATAGTAATTCTAATACAAAACTAAACTGTTAGTGACTTAATTCGCCACTCCTCCAAGGAGATTTTTAATTTGAAAATAAAGATCAGACCTCTCTGCGTGGGACTATCCCTATTTGTATGGTACCTGGATTCCTTTGGATCCTCTTCATGTCACAAAGGTGACTCTGGGCAAAAAACTGATCTTTGAGCTTAAAGGTCAAGAAACTGAAGAATCAAATCATACAAGACAGAATTGATGAAATTACTTTCTTGACTTCTCATTTGTTTCAAAAGTTTGAAAATTCTTGGTACATCCTTGATAACATTCAAAGTATTTAGCCTCCATGTTAACAAACCCAAAATTTACCAATAGCCTGAACCTGGTCTTGCTCTTACTGCAGCCCTGTCATATGCCCTTGATTCCCACATCCTGGGAACTTCCTGTGTGTGGTTTGGCCCTCACCCTCTCCCCTGTTCCTCCTCCTCTGGTTTCCCCTCAAATCTCAGTAGTCCTGGTGCTTCTCTTTCTCCCTACTTCTCCCGTCACCCACGGTCCTGGCACAGAGCACATAATCCAGACACGTTGTCTTTCCCATTTTAAACATCCAGATAGCCGGATACCAGGCAATGGACTGAATTTTTCATTTTCCTTCCAAGGGGTGGTAGCCTGTGATCCAGAGAGAGTCTCTGAATTATCTGATTCAGTTCTGGGAATTGTCAAACGATCTATAAAGAAGAATGAAACAGACACAGGAGTGAGGGAATCCAGTGGGTTTAAGGAGATCATCCTAATCTTGACCCTTGCAGTCAGTGTTACTGTGGTAAGAAACATGTGCAAAATCTGTATCTCCATACTAACATGTCTTTTGTTTAGAAACTCAGCTCTTGAGGGGGTGAGGTCAGGGAACAGTCGGGGGAATTGTTTCGACTTCATAATAAGCTAAGAACTTCTACCCCAGCGAGGGGGAGGAGGATAAACTTCCTCTTTAAAAGCTATTAAACATATCCCTGAAAAAAGCACAAACTTGGACTGAATGAGACAATGCAATGGAATTCCATATTCCTTGATGATCTGGGAAAATACTGATAGTGAACATAGGCAATGGGTCACATTGTTTTCATTTGACTCTTCCAAAGGTACCACCACCATATTTGGGAATTGGAAATGAGACTTTTGAAAAATCTCATCTGGAAATTACAAATAAGAAACTGTAAACACAATTCACAAACTGAAAACAAATAATCCTAAGAAACTTACGCAAGCCTTATGCTAGATTAATTCAATTCCTTGATATTTATTAACTATCAACAATAACAATGACTGAAACTTGTTATCCTTGTTTTTTCTCCATAAATCAACACAAATAAGAAGCCTACAAAGCACTAAAACAATTCTTTGTATGGAGTTTATAGATTTTTGGTTTTACAGGAGCTGGCTACAGACTGTGGGAGTTAGAGCCATTTACAATCTACAGAAGGGTTTTAATTTTATGAGTTAGGTGCTTGACCCTTTTAAACATAAAATAAGTATTTAAATTCAAAGATCAAATATGGCTCCTACCGTATCCATCCTCCATTTTTTGTGTAATTTAGATTTTCAAATATGTTTATAAAACACAAAAATGAGAATGACAAACTTCACAATGGATTAATGATCTTGCAAGAAGCTCTGTGCTATATCTGTTCTAACGGAGTGACTTATTTTGGAAATAGTATCTTACGTCATTTAGATTCTGTATAAGTAAAACTGCTTAAGTGAAATGTTTATGATACTGGCACTGAGAAGTTTTTTCCAATCAGAGCTTCCAAGGAAAGGATTCTAATTTAATTCTTGAGCAATTTCTTATTGTTTTTAACTATGAGATAATCAAATATTGCCTCGTGTAGGTAGACATTGCTTCTGGGTGAATTTACCTTAACATAACAAAAGATAAATCCAAAACCTTTGACATTTGAGTTTAAGGTAAGGATAGTTGACATGCTCCATTTCAAATAAGATTCACTACAAGGCTCAGAATTTGAAGGCAATCACAAATCCCTGAACTACATAGGTTTCTTTTCTCTTTTTAAAAAATTTGTTATTGGTTTTTTACACCAAAAACACACAACAAAAATTTACTTTCTTAATGATTTTTAAGTATACATTACTGCTTTAACTATGCACACTGAAGTGAAGTGAAGTCGCTCAGTCGTGTCCTACTCTTTGCGAGCCCATGGACTGTAGCCTACCAGGCTCTTCCCTCCATGGGATTCTCCAGGCAAGAGTACTGGAGTGGGTTTGCCATTTCCTTCTCCAGGGGATCTTCCCGACTCAGGAATCAACCCGGTCTCCCACATTCCAGGCAGACACTTTAACCTCTGAGCCACACTGTTGCATAGCAAATCCTCTCATGACTGAAACAAAGCATTGAAAAACTCTCTGTTTCCCCTTCCCCCAGGCTCTGGCAACCACCATTCTACTCTTTGTTTTCATGAGTTTGATTACTTTAGATAAATCATACAAATGAACACAGGTCGCTTATTCTTATTTCTTATTAAGTCATGACAATCAATATTTAATACATATTGACTGTATAGTTTTACCATCCAGGGTTTGCTCAACTGTATTTCTTGCTAGTTGTGTCTTGAACTGCAGACAGTAGAAAACTAAAGTTAGGATTTCTCACACCCACATCTGAGTTTTAGTTGATTTTGATTCTGCCACTTAGATCCATTCATGTAAGATTTGGAAGCAGAAGCAAGAAAGGGGCTGTGTTTCTGGTGCTCTTAGAAGTCGCTCTGCCAAGCAAAGATACTAGTGACTTAGATTCTTCTGCAATGGTGTAGCAAGGTCCAGTCATTTTCTTTGTGGGCGTTGCAAGGCAGTATGGTAGTGTTGGTGGAAACTGGAATCCATGCTCCAGCATCTGGTTAACAAGTTTGTTTTGGTCAAGAGGCAGTGGAGCTTCCTGATCCTGGATGGCAGCTACAGCAGACTGCTCTTGAACTCACCAATTCTAGTCATCCCTTCTGATCCTCCAACTTCCTGACTCCAGTCAGCACAGCTGTTTCCTGGGTAGTTTGGTTTAGCTATTTTACTCTAGGAGTCTTTCCCAGAGATGAAGTCTCATATGCTAAGTCATTTCAGTCGTGTCCGACTCTGTGTGACCCCATAGACGGCAGCCCACCAGGTTCCCCCATCCCTGGGATTCTCCAGGCAAGAACACTGGCGTGGGTTGCCATTTCCTTCTCCAATGCATGAAAGTGAAAAGTGAAAGTGAAGTCGCTCAGTCATGTCCAACCCTCAGTGAACCCATGGACTGCAGTCTTCCAGGCTCCTCCATCCATGGGATTTTCCAGGCAAGAGTACTGGCATGGGGTGCCATTGCCTTCTCCGGAAGTCTCATATACATTCCTTCAAAATTTGCCGTAATTTTTAAAGCAACTAATTCTCTCTAGCAAATCACTTTGCACTTCAAATTACCAAAGTGTTTCTCATTCTTCCAACTGGCCCTTGGCCGATTCACCAACCAGCATGTTTTAACTAGATTCCAGCTTTAATGGCCCTCCCTCCCTTAGTTTATTACATGTCTTTAGCTTTAGTTAACACTAAGTAGAGAGGGATACTCATAATCATTTTATTGCTAGTCTTTCTAGTTGCTCTGATTACATTATTGCAGCAAAATGATCAACTATCATTTCAATCTTATTCATCATAATTTTGAAATAATATACCAAAATCAGTATTTCATTTGTATTTAGAATTTATAATATTTTTAAATCAACAAAACTAAAAAATGTAATAGATTTTAAGTAGAAAAATATCTAAAAATTTAAATTAATGTGTGTAAGCATACACATTAATACTAAGCACACATTCTAATTCTGATTTAACTACTAAATAATTAAACTAATAAAAGAAGCATTAGCAAAAATTGATGTGCTAAAAATTACTGTAAGATAAATCAGTCAGTCAGTCAGTTCAGTCTCTCAGTCGTGTCTGACTCTTTGCAACCCCATGGACTGCAGCATGCCAGGCCTCCCTGTCCATCACCAACTCCCAGAATTCACTCAAACTCATGTCCATTGAGTTGGTGATATAACATTGTAAATAGTAAAAATTTTAAAACAAAACATTATTTTACCTATTTTCTAAAGTGAAGCCTTTTACAATTTATAAGGAATATATATATATTTGATACAAACAGTACATACAACTCCACAACAAAAAAACAACCCAACTGAAAAATAGGCAGAAGACATAAATAGACATTTCTCCTAACAAGAAATATACATGGCCAATAAGCAAATGAAAAGATGTTCAACATCATTAATTAATAGAGAAATACAAATCAAAACTACAATGAGGCAACACCTCACACTGGTCAGAATAGCCATCCTTAAAAAGCCTACAAGCAACAAATGCTGGAAAGGGTGGAGAAAAGGGAGCTCACCTACACTGTTTGTGGGAATGTAAACTGGTGCAGCCACATTGGAAAACAGTGTGGAGGCTCCTCAAAGAGTGGGATATGATCCAGGATATAATCCCACTCCCAGGCATGTATCGGTACACAGAGATAAGTCAGAAAGATACATGTACCCCTGTGTTCATAGCAGAACTATTCACAACAGCCAAGACTTGAAAACATAAACGTCCATTGACAGAGGAATGGGTAATGATCTACACATATAGAGCAGAATACTACTCAAAATACTACAAAAAATAATGCCATCTGCAGCAACACAACGGAACAAAACATTATCCCACTAAGTGAAGATAGAGAAAGAAAGACAAATATCACATGATATCCCTTGTATGTGGAATTTAAAATGAACCTATACAAAACAGAACAGACTCACAGACATAGACAACAGACTTGTAGTTGCCAAGAGGTAGGGAGTTGGGGGCGGAATGGACTAGGAGTTTAGGGTTAACAGAAACTAGATATACAACAAGGTCGTACTGTATAGAGAACCCATGAGCAGTATGGAAACACAAAAAGATATGACACTGTATAGCACAGGGAATTATATTCAGTATGCTGAGATAAACCATAATGGAAAAGAATACTTAAAAGGATATATAAAACTGAACCAATTTGCTGTTATAGAAGAAATTAACACAACACTATAATAACTTATACTTCAATTTATATATATATACATATATTTGGTCATTCTCAGACATATTTGGTCTTCTTCCACAGTTCCTGGCTCAAAGCTTTTGTAAACACTTGGAATTTTCTGATCAATAATAACAGTGGGAGCATCTTTTGTTATATTTGGTCTCTTGTCCTCAGTTCCAGAAAAAACTGCAGGGCCAAAAATGTTAAATGCATATCTTGTGACTCATAACAAGCCATTTCCATCGCAACTGGGTTTTATCATAATGAAGATGACTTCAGATCCCACCCCGAGGTGTTGCCTAGATAATTAATCTTGTGATTAATTCAGTTCAGTTGCTGAGTCGAATATGACTCTTTGCAACCCCATGGACTGCAGCACACCTCCCTGTCCATCACCAACTCCTGGAGTTTATCCAAACTCATGTCCATTGAGTTGGTGATACCAGCCAACCATCTCATCCTCTGTGGTCCCCTTCTCCTCCTACCTTCAATCTTTCCCAGCATCAGGGTCTTTTCCAATGAGTCAGTTCTTCACATCAGGTGGCCAAAGTATTGCAGTTTCAGCTTCAGCAATTCTTCAGCACTCAGCTTTCTTGATAGTCCAACTCTCACATCCATACATGACTACTGGAAAAACCATAGCTTTGACCAGACAGACCTTAGTTGGCAAAGTAACATCTCTGCTTTTAATATGCTATCTAGGTTGGTCATAACTTTTTTTCCAAGGAGCAAATGACTTTTAATTTCACGGCTGCAGTCACCATGTGCAGTGATTTTGGAGCACAATAAAGAAAGTCTGTCACTGTTTTCATTGTTTCCCCATCTATTTTCCATGAAGTGATGGGAGCAGATGCCATGATCTTCGTTTTCTGAATGTTGAGTTTTAAGCCAACTTTTTCACTCTCCTCTTTCACTTTCATCAAGTGGATTTTTAGTTCCTCTTCACTTTCTGACATAAGGGTGGTGCTATCTGCATATCTGAGGTTATTGATATTTCTCCCAGCAATCTTGACTCCAGCTTGTGCTTCATTCAGTCTAGCATTTCTCATGTACTCTGCATACAAGTTAAACAAGCAGGGTGACAATATACAGCCTTAACGTACTCCTTTTCCTATCTGGAGCCAGTCTGTTGTTCCATGTCCAGTTCTAACTGTTGCTTCCTGACCTGCATACGGGTTTCTCAGGAGGCAGGTCAGGTGGTCTGGTGTTCCCATCTTTATAAGAATTTTCCAGTTTGTTGTGATCCACACAAAGGCTTTGGCATAGTCAATGAAGCAGAAATAGATGTTATTCTGGAACTCTCTTGCTTTTCCCATGATCCAGCAGATGTTGGCAATTTGATCCATGGTTCCTCTCCCTTTTCTAAAACCAGCTTGAACATCTCGAAGTTCACAGTTCACATACTGTTGAAGCCTGGCTTGGAAAATTTTGAGCATTACTTCACTAGCGTATGAGATGAGTGCAATTGTGCGGTAGTTTGGGCATTCTTTGGCATTGCCTTTCTTTGGTATTGGAATGAAAAGTGACCTTTTCCAGTCCTGTGGCCAATGCTGAGTTTTCCAAACTTGCTGGTATGTTGAGTGCAGCATTTTCACAGCATCATCTTTTAGGATTTGAAATAGCTCCACTGGAATTCCATCACCTCCACTAGCTTTGTTCATAGTGAAGCTTCTTAAGGTCCACTTAACTTTGGATTCCAGGATGTCTGGCTCTAGATGAGTGATCACACTATTGTGATTATCTGGGTCATGAAGATCTTTTTTGCACAGTTTTTATGTATAGTCTTGCCACCTCTTCTTAATCTCTTCTGTTTCTGTTAGGTCCATACCATTTCTGTCCTTTATTGTGCCCACCTTTCCCTGAAATGTTCCCTTGGTATCTCTAATTTTCTTGAAGAGATCTCTAGTCTTTCCCATTCTATTGTTTTCCTCTATTTCTTTGCACAGATCGCTGAGGAATACTTTCTTATCTCTCCTTGCTATTCTTTGGAACTCTGCATTCAAATGGGTATATCTTTCTTTTTCTTCTTTGCCTTTCACTTCTCTTCTATTCACAGCTATTTGTAAGGCCTCTTCAGACAACCATTTTGCCTTTTTGCCTGTCTTTTCCTTGGGGATGGTCTTGATACCTGCCTCCTGTACAATGTCACAAACCTCTGTCCATAATTCTTCAGGCACTCTCTCTATCAGATCTAATCCCTTGATTCTATTTGTCACTTCCACTGTATAATCATAAGGGATTTGATTTAGGTCATACCTGAATTGCCTAGTGGTTTTCCCTACTTTCTTCAATTTAAGTCTAAATTTGCCAATAAGGAGTTCATGGTCTGTGCCACAGCCAGCTCCCAGTCTTGTTTTTGCTGACTTTATAGAACTTCTCCATCTTTGGCTGCAAAGAATATGATCAATCTGATTTTGGTATTGACCATCTGGTGATGTCCATCTTCTCTTGTGTTGTTGGCAGAGGGTGCTAGCTGTGACCAGTGCAAATCTTGCGATCAGAGGGTTGGAATTTTCAATCCTGTCCCTGATTTCTGGGGAGGGGAGAAAGGGCTTGAGGTTGAATCAACTGCCATTGGCCAATGATTTAATCAGACATGACTGTGTAATGAAGCCTCCATATAAGCCCCAAAGGACAACTTTTTGACCCTTTTTTAGACAGCTTCCACATCAGGGAACCAGAACACTTCTGCGTGCCACTTTGTAGAGCCCCAGATTCCATGAGGACAGAAGCACTCTTGTCCCAGGCCTCGCCCTATGTATCTCTTCATCTGGTTGTTGATTTGTATCCTTTAGTATCCTTTTATAATAAATCAGTAATCTAGTGAGTAAATGGGTTTTCCTGAGTACTATCAGCTGCTCCAGCAAATTAATCAAAAACCTCATGGTAACCTCCGATTCACAGACCATCAGAAGCACAGGTAACCACCTGGACTTGTGATTGGCACCTCAAGTGGAGGCTGCTTGGGGAATGGTGTCCTTTACCTGTAGAATATGATTCTATCTCCAGGTAGATAGTGTCAGAACTGACAGGAATTGTAGGTCACCCAGCTGGTATCCAAGAACTAGAATCAGGAACCCTTTTTAGTGTATGTGTGAGGCAGAGGGTGCCTGCAGGATCAGCCCCAGTAGAATCCCTGGGCCCTGAGACTCTAAGGAGCTTCCCTGGTAGAGGGTGTTTCCTGTTGTCAGGGAATCAAGCATGTGGTATGTGACTCCACTGAGAGAAGGCTTCAGAAGCTTGTGCTTGTCCCCCTGGGGCTTCTCCCAAGCCTTTTCCCTTTGCAGATTCTGCTCTGTATCCTTTTATTTAATAAATTCAGCCATAAGTATGACAGCACACCCAGCCCTCCAAGCTAATCTCTGAGTCTAGGGGTGGTCTTGAGAACCTTAGCACAAATAGCCGTTCATAGTATATACTATTAAAATTCATTCCACTTCTTTCTTTTTGCTTACCCTGGCTACTGGAAAATTCACCATGATGGATGTGTTCACATGATGTTTCCATTGCTCCAGCACCTTGGAATTGCAAGCTTCAGCAGAGAGGCCAGAGTTTCCATTCTGAAGAGAAGTGAGGCTCAGAGTGGGTGTGGGTTGTGGCTGAGACCACACAACAAGGAGGGAACAGGAGGACCTGAGCAAGGGGCCCCCTGCAGGACTCCAGCCCCCAAGTACTTACCAGATGCACGTGGAGTGGTCCAACTTGCGGACTGAGGATTTTTTGGACGAGGTGCCCGGCTTCCTTCGTCAATGGGCTGGTTCTGGGCCTGCGTAGCCAACTGACTCAGTCCCCACTGACCAGCCCCTTGGTTTTGACAGCAGTCACAGGAGTGGCTTTCAAGGCGGCAACGCCAGGGTTAGCGTGGGAAACGCTTCTGTGTACCGCCAAGGCCGAAGCAGCATATCAGGGTCCATCGTGCAGATACCAGGCAGGACGGGCAACAGTGGGGAGATCTTGAGAAGTCCTGAGTGGGTCGTGGCGAGGGACCCCCCAAAGCCCTCTGTGTCCTCACCTGAATCCGCAGTCTCACGTAAGAGGTCCGAGTCAGACAGAGAGAGCAGCGACTTGCTGACAGACGTGACTGGTGTCTCCTGGGCCCCCAAAGCACCCATTAGCTCCTGGGAGCAGGCTCTGTCCCTGGAGCTGCCAGGGGACACGGGTGTCAGCCTCATGGGTACTCACAGGGTGACACCAGGCACAGGGCCACGTCGTGCAGGGAGACGCGGGGCTCCACCCGTGAGCCCCAGAGTTTGAGGTTCAGCCCAGCTTCACTCAAGATGGCGGGTGGTGGCAGAGGCCCTTGCTCAAAGGTGACTCGTCCATCTGTAGCTGGTCACTGTGGGGAGGCACAGGGCCCAACCTCCCTACCCCTCAGCGGGCTCGGGGGCAGTAGCCCAGAGCTCTCAGCTGGACACTGGTGGGCTCCGCAGGCGGAAGAGGGGCGTGCATGGCCAGGGAGTGCTGGTAGCCAACTGCAGCACCAGGGTTTTCTCCTCCAGGATGCACCCTCCTCCCTGCCGGGCTCAGCCCTACTCCGTTCGGCTCTCCCGGCTGCGCATGCCTGCTGGGAGAGCAGAAGGCACACCGGGCCCCGCCCTCCAGAAGCCTGAAGCCGCTGCCGGCCTCCTCTGGTGGGCTGGCCTCTCCACACCGGAAGTTGGGGGGTGCGGCGGGGCCCATTTTCTGCAGCGGTTGGGTTACCTGGGTGGGGTGAGTTGCATGCTCTCCAGGGCTTGGGAACCACCTGGGCATCTGCCTTCTTGCCTCAGACCGCAGTGGAGGTCACCTGGCACCTCCCGCCCGCTGTGGTCTTTCTTCACCTGCGGTGGGGGCCAGGGAAATTTCTAAAAATGCAACCATAAAAGTCCAAGTACAGCGAGCACGAGCACGTTAAACGGTGTCAGGTATTTTGTGCAAAATATTTTAAGTTTCAGTTAAAAATTCTGAATTAGAATGTTGAGAAGATAGTGTTATGTCAGTCAAACATTTACCTGTAACTTTTTCGTCTTCAGATGGTGCTATCTCCTGTAATTATTTAATTATATACACACATCTAATTTTTAAAGACTTTTATTTGGGGGGAAGGGATCAGAGAGGAAATATTTATATGAGATGTTCTTGTTTAAAGAAAGCGTTTCTAGTTTGTCTTCCTCTTCCTTTTTTTCACTGTGTATAGATGGAAATTCTGATTTAGAATTTTGATACTCATATTTTCCGTGTTTGGAAAGTCTTCTAACTAAAATAAAGTTTATTCTTCCAGTAAAAGCTTTGCAGTACCCTAATATGGATGCTTATTTAAGCTCATGCAAGCTGGGTTGTGTCTAAACTTGTGGACTGCATATAGGTTTAGTTTTCACACACACAAGAACTCTGTCATTTAACTTAATCTCAAGATGTTAAATCACTCAGATTTCAGATTTTTTAAAAATAAACAATTTATACCCACAAAAATTCAGTTCTCCAGCACATCTGTCACAAGGACGTTTCTCTCTCCACCCCAAATGCATTTCTCTGTTCTACCTCTCTGTCACCCTCAAGCCCCCCCTCTCCTATCTCTCAAAGGATCAGACTCTCCTTCCTTACTGTAAACTTATAAGCCTTCTAAGCAAAGCCTCGTGTGGCGATTTCTCCTGACTCCAAACACTTCTGTCTTCATCCGTTTCTTCCCCCCTTTTCCCATCCCCCCACCCCTCTTCCTTTTCCGGGGGAAGATGTCCTTTTGCGTCTCACCTGCTTCTAATTCTTTTTCTCTAGTTTTCTGGGACTCTTATTCTGTGAATTCTCTATTCCCCTTCCCAATTTTCCATCATCTTTAACTCTTTCTCTTCGTCTCCAAATATGTCAGTTGTCCTCATATTTTTAAAATCACCATTGATCCTGTTATCACCTAGCCATCTCTTTTTTCTTTTGCAGAAGCAGTTCAGTAAGGGAGTCCTGCCTGACAAGATAATCTGCTGCCCGAATTTGCAGGCCGGCTCCACCATCTGTTAGCTGTGTGACCAGCAAGTTCCTTCATCTCTGGGTGTAAAATGCAGACGACTGTATTGTTTTTATCAGTTCATTTTTCTATCTTCAAAAAGATTAACCATATTTCCCCCTATCTTTTCTTCTGTGGTCTTTCTTCCTACCCAACAGAGAGGTAGAAAATGTAAGGTCAGAACACATATATGCAAAAATGCAACTTTCTTTTCTCAGAGGTGAATTTAACTTGCTCATAAGCCCTAATTCTACTCCATGATAGATAACGCTGAAATTGGCCCTTGGAGGAAAATGAGGAGCTGCTGATTTTAAAGGTTGTCTGATACATCAAAGCTCAGTTTAAGCCTCTTCCATTGTATGTGTTTAATTACATCAAAGGGAAGAAAAGAAAGCTCAAGGCAGCCGTATCAATAGTCTTCTTGGTGAAAAAGAGTGTGTAGCAGATTTAGCCTTAGAATCAGAGACAGAAATTTTTATCCCTACAGCTCAATTTCAGTTTCACCGACAAAAGCAATGAGGTGTAACCTGTGATGGAATGCTTTTGATCACAGCATTACAGCTGAGAAAATAATTTCCCTGTGCAACTGCTGTGTGTGTTGTTCTGAAGGATGGATGAGAATAAGAACAATATCCTGAATTGTTTTGCTGACTATTCTGCAATATTCTCCACACGTGTTATCTTACATTCATCTAGCAAAATACACATTTACTAAAACAAAAGCTTAGAATTTTTTAATAAATATAATGTATTGTGGTATAAGGAAGTCTTAGAATTTAGTTCATTCTACACAGTAGCTGCTAAATTGACTCACACCGAAGAAGCAGTAAATCCGACTGCTCAGTCTTTTCTTATGGTGGGTGTGAAAGGGTTAAAAGTTGCATTCTTCTGACCCTGCTTGTTCTGATGTGTTAAGTCTTTTCTCTCTTGGGACACTGGAACAATGCCTACAGTAGCCTGAATTGCTACAGGTAAGGCACTTTAAAGTGAAAGAGGAGAGTGAAAGTGTTGGCTTAAAGCTCAGCATTCAGAAAACGAAGATCATGGCATCCAGTCCCATCATTTCATGGGAAATAGATGGGGAAACAGTGGAAACAGTGTCAGACTTTGTTTTTTGGGGCTCCAAAATCACTGCAGATGGTGACTACAGCCATGAAATTAAAAGACGCTTACTCCTTGGAGGAAAAGTTATGACCAACCTAGATAGCATATTCAAAAGCAGAGACATTACTTTGCCGACTAAGGTCTGTCTAGTCAAGGCTATGGTTTTTCCAGTAGTCATGTATGGATGTCAGAGTTGGACTGTGAAGAAATCTGAGCGCCAAAGAATTGATGCTTTTGAACTGTAGTGTTGGAGAAGACTCTTGAGAATCCCTTGGACTGCAAGGAGATCCAACCAGTCCATTCTGAAAGAGATCAGCCCTGGGATTTCTTTGGAAGGAATAATGCTAAAGCTGAAACTCCAGTAGTTTGGCCACCTCATGCAAAGAGTTGACTCATTGGAAAAGACTCTGATGCTGGGAGGGATTGGGGGCAGGAGGAGAAGGGGACTACAGAGGATGAGATGGCTGGATGGCATCACTGACTCGATGGACGTGAATCTGAGTGAACTCTGGGAGTTGGTGATGGACAGGGAGGCCTGGCGTGCTGTGATTCATGGGGTCGCAAAGAGTCAGACACGATTGAGTGACTGAACTGAACTGAAGGCAGTTTAAATCAGAAACCATTCTGATTAGATGAGACTTGTTGCAAAATCCAGGAAGTTTAAATTAGATTGAGGTTCTAGAATGAAGGCGGAGGTAATTAAGCAAATTGTGGTTGGAAAGGAAAAATATGCTTTGGGATTTTGTTCCCTCCTGAAGTTGGCCAAAACTTACCTCCCCTCCCACTTCACTTTTTCCTATTTACTTCCTACAGGAAACAGTATTCACGAATACCAATTATACAGTTATTTAATTATTTGGATGGCTACCTTCCCTGAACAAAATAAAGGTAGCAATGTACAGCCAAAGTGCAACTTATGCAAGAGTGAAGACAGTTGGTCCTTTGGGTCATCATAACACAGAGCTCAGATGTTGGAATGAGTGTGTACTGTGACACCAAAGCAAATTGATAGTCACTAAACCACAGCTGACAAAAAACATCATTTTAGAGTAGAGTCATGATCATTGAATTTTCCTGTAGAGGTTTGAAAAGAAAGAAATGTGAAGTAATCTATTCTTGACAGGAGTATGGGAAATAAGTGTGCAATTCATGTACTAAAAACAATTGTCCCCTTTATTATTGAAAAAAATGTACATTGCACTAAATATATCTGCTAATTTCTCTGATAAATATTTTAATAAAATAGATTTGGTAGAATCTTAATATACAATGCATTGTCAAACCATCTATTAGCCAAGCTCATTTGTTTATTTACAGAAATACTAAACCATTTTCCATTACTAAAAGAAGTTAGGAGGTCAAGACTATCCTTGCAGGTGTGGCTAACACAAGGTGAAGTGAAGTTGCTCAGTTGTGTCCAACTCTTTGCGACCCCATAGACTGTAGCATACCAGGCTCCTCTGTCCATGGGATTTTCCAGGCAACAGTACTGGAGTGGATTGCCATTTCCTTCTCCAGGGGATCTTCCCAACCCAGGGCTCAAACCCAGGTCTCCCGTGTTGTAGACAGACACTTTACCATCTGAGCCACCAGGGAAGTCCACATCCTTGCAGGTGTGGCTAACACAAGGTATCAGCCTATATAGTCTTTTTAAAAGTTTTTAAGTTTTACATACAAAAAATGTACAAATCTTAAATATATATCTCAAAGAGTTTTTACAGATGGATGCTTACCTATCCAACCGCACAGATCAGCGTATAGAATAGCATCAGGCTTCCCAGGGCACTAGTGGAAAAGAACCTACCTGCCAGTGCAGGAGATGGAAAAGGCTCCAGTTTGATCACTGGGTCAGGAAGATCTCCTGGAGGGGAGCATGGCAATCCACTCCAGTATTCTTGCCTGGAGAATCCAAAGGATAGAGGAGCCTGACAGGCTACTGACCGTGGGGTCACAAAGAGTTGGATACAACTGAAATGACTTAACATTCACACAGAATCCTCTGAGCCAAGTCTCAGTAACTACCACTTATAAGGAAACCGCTCATTTAACTTCTATCACCACACATTAAGTTTTCACTGTTTTTGAGCTTTAAATAATCATACAAAGTGCACATACATTTGCTCTTATGTGTTTGATATATTTCATTCAATGGTTTGTGAGATTTTTCTGAGGTATCACAGTTTTATCATTGTTGCACAGCTCCCTTATAGAAATATATCCAAATTTATTTATCCTTTCCATTGGTAGCATTTGAGTTGCTTGAGGCTGTTACAGGCAAGGATACTCTCAACATTCTGGTACATGTCTTCTGGAACACATGTATAAGCATTTATCTTGGAAATAAGTGTAGGAGAGAAATTGCAGAGTCATAGATTATATATCCTGTTTTCCAAAGTGGTTTTGCAAATGTAAACTCCCACCAGCAGTATACAGAAGTTCCAGTTGTTCTACATTCTCACCAACTACTGGCATCAGATTTTTAGATTTTTTGCCATTCTAGTAGCTGTGTAGTAGTATCTCATCATGCTTTAATTTATATTTCCCTGATGCCTAAAAAATTTGAGCATCTTTCTTAACGCTTATTGGTGATTTGGATATATTTCTATCGGAAGATATGGTCTAAGAATTATCCTATTAATTAGATTGTCTTGTCTTTCTTTTACTGATTTGTTAGACTTAGATAATCTAGATGAGTCATCTACTGTGTTTAATATAATGCAAGTTTATCTTCAGCTCTGTAGATTTTCTTTCATTATGATAACTTTTAAAAGGAGGAACTCAATTTTAATTACATTAAATTTAGTAAACTTTTCAGATGTTCAAGCTGGATTTAGAAAAGGCAGAGGAACCAGAGATCAAACTGCCAACATCTGTTGGATCATAAGAAAAGCAAGAGAGTTCCAGAAAAACATCTACTTCTGCTTTATTGACTATGCCAAGACCTTTGACTGTGTGAATCACAACCAACTGTGGAAAATTCTTAAAAGGATGGGAATACCAGACCACACTGACCTGCCTCCTGAGAAACTTGTATGCAGGTCAGGAAGCAACAGTTAGAATTGGATATGGAACAACAGACTGGTTCCAAATAGGAAAAGGAGTACGTCAAGGCTGTATATTGTCACCCTGCTTGTTTAACTTATATGCAGAGTACATCATGAGAAATGCTGGACTGAATGAAGCACAAGCTGGAATCAAGATTGCCAGGAGAAATATCAGCAACCTCAGATATGCAGATGACACCACTCTTATGGCAGAAAGTGAAGAGGAACTAAAAATTCTCTTGGTGAAAGTGAAAGAGGAGAGTGAATAGTTGACTTAAAGCTCCACATTCAGAAAAGTATGATCATGGCATCTGGTCCCATCACTTCATGGGAAATAGATGGGGAAACAGTGGAAACAGTGTCAGACTTTATTTTGCGGGGCTGCAAAATCACTGCAGATGGTGACTGCAGCCATGAAATTAAAAGATGCTTACTCCTTGGAAGGAAAGTTATGACCAACCTAGATAGCATATTCAAAAGCAGAGACATTACTTTGCCAACAATCCGTCCAGTCAAGGCTATGGTTTTTCCAGTGGTCACGTATGGATGTAAGAGTTGGACTGTGAGGAAAGCTGAGCGCTGAAGAATTGATGCTTTTGAACTGTGGTGTTGGAGAAGACTCTTGAGAGTCCCTTGGACTGCAAGATCCAACCAGTCCATTCTAAAGGAGATCAGCCCTGGGTGTTCTTTGGAAGGACTGATGCTAAAGCTGAAACTCCAATACTTTGGCCACCTCATGCGAAGAGTTGACTCGTTGGAAAAGACTCTGATGCTGGGAGGGATTGAGGGCAGGAGGAGAAGGGGACGACAGAGGATGAGATGGCTGGATGGCATCATCAACTTGATGGACATGAGTTTGAGTGAACTCTGGGAGTTGGTGATGGACAGGGAGGCCCGGCATGCTGCGATTCATGGGATCACAAAGAGTTGGACATGACTGAGTGACTGAACTAACTAATGGGACCATGGTCTTAGTTTTTTAATGTTAAGTTTTAAGCCAGCTTTTTCACTCTCCTCTTTCACTTTCATCAAGAGGCCGTTTAGTTCCTCTTCGCTTTCTGCCATAAGGGTGGTGTTATCTGCATATCTGAGGCTATGATATTTCTCCTGGCAATCTTGATTCCAACTTGTGTTTCATCCAACCCAGCACTTCGCATGATGTTCTCTGCATATAAGTTAAATAAGCAGGGTGATAATATACAGCCTTGATGTTCTCCTTTCCCAATTTGGAACCAGTTCGTTCTTCTATGTCTGGTTCTAACTGTTGCATCTTGATCTGTATACAGGTTTCAAAGGAGGCCCAGTAAGGTGGACTGGTATTCCCATCTCTTGAAGAATTTTCCAGTTTATTGTGACCCACACAGTCAAGGCTTTAGCAAAGTCAATGAAGCAGAAGTAGATATTTTTCTGGACTTCTCTTGCTTTTTCTAATATCCAACAGATGTTGGCAATTTGATCTCTGGTTTGTCTGCCTTTTTTAAACTCAACTTGTACATCTGGAAGTTCTTGGTTCATGTACTAGTCAAGCCTAGTTTGAAGGATTTTGAGCATTACCATGCTAAAATGTGAAATGAGTGCAACTGTGTGCTAGTTTGAACATTCTTTGGCAATGCCCTTCTTTGGGAATGGAAAGAAATTGACCTTTTCCAGTCCTGTGGCCACTGCTATGTTTTCCAAATTTGCTAGCATGTTGAGTGCAATACTTTAATAGCATTATCTTTTACAATTAAATGTTAAATAAGAGTTTTGGTAACAAATATCCTTGTCTTATCTCTGACCTCACACAAAAAATCTTTCAATATTTTATCATTAAGTGTGAAGTTGCTAGGTGTTTGTAGATATCCTTTACTGGATTGTGGAAGATATTTTCTGTTATGAATTCTCTGAGAATTCTGTTTATAATTAGTGAGTGACATTTTTTTCAAATATTTGTGTATGTATTGAGGTGATCATACATTTTTTCTTATTTATTCTCTTAATATAGTGAATGGTACTGATTGATTTTATTTTATTTAAAAAAAAAGACATTTATTCAGCATCATGATCAGACTATTACATTTAGCAATCAACAGCATGGGTGCAAAAAAAAAATCTACATTAAAACCCTTTGTTGGCATGCTTTACACTTTCCACAGAACAGAAACTAAAATAACCTGTTATACAATTAGTCACAAGTACAGTCCTCAAGTTTTTTGCCCATACACATGAGTATTGTCTAAAACATGTCTTCTTTGTAGCAGCTAGGCCCTGCCACCACTGTGCTTGGCTGAGTTCACAAATCTGTTGTAACCTGTAGCTTCCCTGTCACTTCTCTGGCTTTCCTCTCCTGCTAAGCTTTGTTTCCTGGCAGTAATTAAAACCTTCTGCCACTGCCATAGCTACTGCTGCTGCTGGAGCCACCATAGCCACCTTGGTTTCGTGGTTTGGCAAACTATTGGCCTCCACCACCATAGGGGCCAGAACTTCTTCCTCCAAAGTTTCCTCCTTTCATAGGTCCAAAATTTGAAGATTGATTGCTGTAATTGCCAAAATCATTGTAGCTTCCGCCACCTCCAAAATTGCTTCCATCATTACCAAATCCATTATATCCATCCCCACTGCCACCATATCCGCCACCACCGCGGCTGCCACCAAAGCCACCTCAACCACTGAAGTTTCCTCCACGACCAAAGTTGTCATTCCCACCAAAACCACCTCCACGACCGCCACCAAAGTTTCCAGAACCACTTCAACCTCTCTGGCTGGATGAAGCACTAGCCATCTCTTGCTTAGACAGGGCTTTTCTCACTTCACAGTTGTGGCCACTCACAGTGTGGTATTTCTGAATGACAATCTCATCTACGGAGTCATGGTCATCAAACGTTACAAAAGCAAAGCCTCTCTTTTTTGCCACTGCCTCGGTCAGTCATGATTTCAATTACTTCAATTTTCCCATACTGTTCAAAATAACCTCTCAGGTGATGTTCTTCAGTGTCTTCTTTAATGCCACCAACAAAAATCTTTTTCACAGTTAAGTGGGCACCAGGTCTTTGAGAATCTTCTCTTGAGACGGCCCTCTTTGGTTCCACAACTCTTCCGTCCACCTTGTGTGGCCTTGCATTCATGGCCGCATCCACCTCCTCCGCCGTGGCGTATGTGACAAACCCGAAGCCTCTGGAGCGCTTGGTGTTTGGATCCCTCATTACCACACAGTCTGTGAGCGTTCCCCATTGCTCAAAATGGCTCCTCAGACGCTCATCGGTTGTTTCAAAGCTCAATCCTCCGATGAAGAGCTTCCGCAGCTGTTCGGGCTCTTTGGGAGGCTCTGATTTAGACATGACGGCAGTGGAGGCGGGGAAGACTTCAACGATGCTTTCTCGGCGGTGTCCACGGGCAGAAAGCCTGATTGATTTTAGTATGATAAGCCAACCTTGTGATTCTTGGATAAACCACCGCCTGGATAGTGATGTGTGATCTTTGGAATATATCAATAGATGTTATGTGTTAATATTTAATTCAGTAGTCTTTCATCTGTGTTTCCATGTTGCCTTGTAGTTTGATTTGATTTTCTTATAATTTTCTTGTCAAATATTGGTATCAGTGTTCTAGCCTTATAAAACAAGTTGGGAATTGATTTCCCTTTCTTTTTTCTATTGTCTGAAATTTGCACAAGTTACGTTATTTCAGTCTTAATTATTGAGAATAATTCACAAATAAAGATTTCTTGACTGAAATTTTTCTTTATGGAAGGTTTTAAATTATAGATTCAACTTCATTAACAGATATAAAATGATTAGGCTTCAAATTTCTTCTTATATCAAAAAATTTTTATTGTGTTTTGCAAGAATGTGACCATTTTACCTAATTTGCTAAATTTACTTGGCAAGATATTCACATATCTTTTATTTTTAGAGTTTCTGTAGGATCCATAGAGAGTTGAGAAAGGACGAGAAGAGGAAGAACATTTTTTGACATAAATCATCAAAAGATAAATAAGGCAAAGGAGAAAAACAGAAGTAAACAAGTGTGACTTAATTTAATTTAAAGTCTTTCGTGCAACAAAGGAAACTATTGACAAAACAAAAAGACAACCCACTGAATGGGAGAATATATTTGCAAATGATATGACTGATAATGGGTTAATATTCAAAATTTCTAAACAGCTCGTACAACTCAATAATAAACAAATAACTCAGTTTAAAAAAATTAGAAGATCCAAATACACCTTTCCAAAGAAGACATACATATGGCCAGCAATTACATGAAAAGATGCTAAATATCACTAATCATCAGAGAAATGCAAATCAAAACCACAATGAGATACCCGTCATGCGTGTCAGAATGGCCATCATCAAAAAGACCACAGATGTCAGTGTTGATGAGGATATGGAGAAAAGGGAACTCTTGTACACTATTGGTGGAAATGTAAATTGGATCAGTCACTATGAAAAACAGTGTGGAAGCTCCTCAAAAGCTAAAAGTAAAACTACCATATGATCCAGCAATTCCTCTCCTGCTATATACCCATAAAAAATGAAAGCACTAATTTGAAAAAATACACACACTTCAATGTTCAGAGCAGCATTATTTACAATAGCTAAGATATAGAAGCAATTTCAACAAAGGAATGGATAAAGAACACACACACACACTGAACAATTACTCAGCCATAAAGAAGGAAATTTTGCCTTTGGCAACAATATGGATGGACCCAGGGGTATTATACTTAGTAAAATAAGTCAGAGAAAGACAAATACCATATACTTTCACTTATATGTAGAATCCAAAAAAAAATGAAATGAATGAGTATAACAAAACAGAAACCAACTAGCTAATATACAAAACAAACTAGTTAGCAGTGATGGGAGGGAAGGGGATAGGGGAAAGAAAGGAGTAGGGAATTAAGAGATATAAAATATTGATACTACATGTAAGATAAAAAAGCTACAAAAAGATATTGTATGGCGTGGAGAATAGAGCCAATATTTTATAATAATTTAAATAGTGTATAATCTATAGAAATATTGATTCACTATGTCATACATCTGAAATTATTATAATATAAATCAACTATACTTAAGTCAAAATAAATAAGCTCCATACTTACTTTTAAAATAATGCATTTTGTTATTGTACATGAAAACCTCAATATTGTTAAAATCAAGTAATCCACATACCTGATTTTTATTGTATCAGATAGCAGAGATGAAATATTAATGGATCTGGAATAAAGTATCTAATTTTTTATAAATGTAAATATAAATAATTTTTATTTGTTAATGGTATGTGCTGATGTGCTCAGTCGTGGCCAACTCTTGGCGACCCAATGGAATGTAGCCCACCATGCTCCTCTGTCCATGGAATTTTCCAGGCAAGAATACTGGAGTGGGTTGCCATTTCCTACTCCATGTTAATGGTATAAACTGTGTTAAGTAGAAATAAAATATAATTTCTTAAATATACAGATACATTCTAGTTAAATATTTGCTGATGTGAAAATCATAAAAGCAAACCAATTGATAGGTCATAAAATCTCTGCCTTAAATTTTCTATAACTTTTTAAGGGTGACAAGCACTGTTACAAAAAATTTTTAAGTAAGTGAAATCTTCTATTACTTATAGTTTTCTTGGGGAAGAAAAAAAATCACATGAAAAAATCTTAAGCAAACCTTGTTGTTGTCGCTCAATTGCCCAGTTGTATCTGACTCTTTTGCGACCCCATGGATTGGGATTTTGCAGGCAGGAATACTAGAGTCTTGCCATTTCCTTCTCCAGGGGACCTTCCAGACCCAGGGATCAAACCTGCATCTCCAGTCCACCTCTTATGCATTGCAGGCAAATTCTTTAGCGCTGAGCCGCTGGCGAAGCCCCAAGCAAGTCTTAAAAGCAACATAAAATGCAGTAGAAATTAGTATATTGTAGATGAACTAGAAATACAGTTAAGAAGATTGAGTGATAATTAGCATTTTATAGATTACAAAGCATTTTCACCTATGTCTTCTCATACATTTAACCTATCTCCCAAATATAATGACTACTTATCAACGATGGGCTTTAGCAGTGGTAGGAGGTACGATGCAAAGAATAAAACTCAAGTGGGACCTGTTTTCATGGAGCTTATGAATCATGAGGGAGGCAGAAAATAACTCAAACAGTCACAATACACAGTGATAAGGTCTGTGATGGTGGCAGTGAGAGGTGATATGAAAAATGAAGGGGACCTAAATCAGATCTGGAAGACAGATGATCAGAGAATTCTTTTCTATAGAAAGAAAACTCTAAGAAGGATGAAATACAACCCAGAGGTAGGAAAGGAGAGCTTGTGTGAGATGGGGAAAGGAGAATGTCGTGGCTGGAATAGAGACGTAGGGGTCCGCTGGCTATGACGAGGCTGGCCATTTTGAAGTCTGTATTGGTACTTTATACTATAGAGTTAGTAAAAGAGTACGACCAATTATTTTAAGTATTTAAGAGATTTATAGGAATGCTAGCAAGCATATTTTATTGTATTAATGAATTGTAGTTCTCAAAGCAGATTTAATTTCTAATTATAAGCTTATTGATAAAAATTCTGAAAGGACTGTTCTGCTCATGTTTTGGAGGTGCTGCAGAGATTAGCAGAGACCTAACTGGTTCTTTGGAGAAAGCAATGGCAACCCACTCCAGTACTCTTGCCTGGAAAATCCCATGGATGGAGGAGCCTGGTAGGCTGCAGTCCATGGGGTCGCTAAGAGTCAGACACAACTGAGCGACTTCACTTTCACTTTTCACTTTCATGCATTGGAGAAGGAAATGGCAACCCACTCCAGTGTTCTTGCCTGGAGAATCCCAGGGACAGGGGAGCTTGGTTAGCTGCCATCTATGGGGTCGCACAGAGTCGGACATGACTGAATTGACTTAGCAACAGCAGCCTGGTTCTTCACACATATTTGTGAGGTTGAATTATCAGAAATTCTAAATGAATGCCAGATGTATAAGATGAAACCTATCATGCACTGTAGGAAGGCCAAGTGAAGCTCAGAATTAGAACCACAGGCAAGTTTGGAGAATGTACCACATTCCTGCAATTCCCAGGTGGAACTAGTGGTAAAAAAATCTGCCTGCCAAGGTAGGAGACACAAGAGACAAGGGTTTGATTCCAGGGTCAGAAAGATCGCCTAAAATAGGAAATGGCAACCCGCTCCAGTATTCTTGCCTGAAAAATCCCATGGACAGAGGAGCCTGGTGCGCTACAGTCCATGAGGTCACAAAGACTTGGACACAACTGTGCAACTAAACATTCATGCACCACACTCCAAGAACCCTGTCTCAATCAGTTAACAGGAAGTTAACCAAGAAAGCATTAAAACTTTAATTCCACAAAACAAGACTGAAGTTGGAAAAATTAATAACAGACTAGTATGCTTGGACCACACAGGAAGACAGATGTTGAAACAAGGAAGGCTTTCAGATGCTCTGCCTCTTTGCAGTGAAACTGCACAATCCCCAAACACCTGGGTAAATCCTTTCGTGAGATCCCTTAGGATTCAAAGAGGAATCTGGCTTCTCTCAGTCAAGGGCTTACACTTGGAATGTAGACCTTGTTTCAGCCACAAAATGTGCAAAGGCATTCTTGATCATTTTCAGTGATGTTGCCAGACCAGAAAACTCTTCTGGGAAAAATGTGTTCCCAGGAGCAAAATAATCCCTTCATTAGGAAGCTGTGGGAATTCACTGCACTTTAGGATCTCATCAAGGTGGAAATTTGGAGGAGCAAGCAGAGTTTTGTGAAAGGAGATGCTTTTCCGAAAAAAGGGAGAGGAGAGCACCAGCCAAGCCCATGTTATATATCCTGTTCATTTACTTTACCTCATAATCTATGATCTCTTTCCATTGGGGGCTCACCTGATGCTCCAGGTACCTTCCTGGAAGACCCTGTACCAAGGGTCTTCTATTGTCATCCTTATAGCTCCCAGCATGGGGGCAGTGTCACTATTAATATTCATTTCATTCCATTTAAGGTAAAGACTTACCTTAAATGTTATTTCTGGAATTTACTGCTGAATTAATGTGTTTCTTTGGTTTAGAAAGCACAACCTATTTGAACACATACAATTTTGGATCTCTAATTTCAGGTCCTGAAGACTATTTTACTAAGTCAAGATAATAAATATTTTCCAAAATTTTATTTCAGCCTCACACCCATGACTTGATAAATCCTTCTCATTTATATTCATGCAATATGTGCTTACATCTTCAAAGGAATCAGTGTAGTTCTGAAAAGGATAATAAGCTAATGCAGCAGTGGAGATATTGAGGTCTGGTGTGCGTGCGTGCTCAGTCATTAGTTGTGTCCAACTCTTTTTTCATGACTACATAGATTGTAGCCCATCAGGGTCCTCTGTCTATGGAATTTTTCAGGCAAGAATACTGGAATGGGTTGCCATTTCCTTCTCCAGGGGATCTTCCTGACCCAGGAATCAAACCCATGTCCCTTGTGTCTCCTGCATTGGCAGGCAGATTCTTTACTACTAGCACCATTTGGGAAGTCCAAAGGTCTATTACAACCTTTTAATTCCTTCTGAATCAGCTTTCACAATGAGAAGGTTGTAACCATTCAAGTTGCATAATATCATGAACCCAAATTGGTAGAAGACTGGTGAGTTCATTCCTCTATTGTTGATTGACTTCATTGTTCCATTTTTAAATCTTTTTAAAGCTCTCTTGTCTATATGGAGGTTCTCAGTGCATCTCCTTTGGCAGGTTACTATTCCTGGACATAGGCGATGTGACCTCAGGAGCACAGTCAAACATCTTGGCTCAAATTCTCTGAGATTGCTGACCTAATGTTGTTCCTTAGCCTCCTCCATTGGATCATTCTAGTGTAGAAACAGCATGGAGTCAGATCAGATCAGATCTGAGCCCTAGCTCTGCCACTTTTTAGCAGATAAATCACTTCACCACTAGGACTTTCAGTTACTTCATCTGTGAAATTAATAATAGCAATATCGAAGTGCCTTGCTGAATACCGACTAGATTCATTGAGATGTTTGTGAATGCTCTAACAAACTGTTTAGTACAAATAGACAGTACGTACTATTTTTTCTGTCAATGGCTGAAATCTACAACCTAACATATTTTCTTAATGCTGTCTCTATCTCCCTTGCCTTAAATAAAACAATCACTCCCCAAAGCCATCACTCAAGTGTTTATTACTCCTTGTTCTCATGTGGTCAGATAAGAATAGGCTATTTTTTTGAAAAGAAGAGGTGATTTTCTCACATGTTTACTGGCTCTTCCAGACCTTCCTCTTCTACCTTCCCTTGAAGATCTTTCTTTCCATAACTTCACCCTCTCCCTCTCCATTGATTCATTTCCTTCACCTATGGTTATATTCAAACACTTTTTATCTTAAAAAAATACCTAAACAAATAAAAAGTATCCGCTTTAATTCTGTGCCCCATAGTTATTACTATAACTATCTCTTTCTTGACATAAATGGCAAGTGAACGTGAAATGAGTAAGTCAGAACTCTTGCTCCGAGTTTGTTCATGGTACTGGAAATGATAGATTTCCATTATCAAATTTAGTGCATTATAGTGTGGTTCTGTTTCCTCATTTGTAAACAGGAGATAATAAAAGTTAATTTTTTGCTCATGCAAATCTGATGTGGAACTGGCAGCCTTCCACAGATTTCATGACCAAGGAAGAGAAAGCTTCATCGTTCTATGGAAAGTTTTGCAGAACCTAGCCTACCACTAGCTTACATTGTATAAGCAATTGGTCACATCCAATTGACCGGAACTAAGTCACATGTTCCCAAACTAATGGCAAGTACAAGGCAGCTGTGCGTGCTCATTCCTGTCTGACTCTTGGTGACCCTGGTAATGTAGCCTACCAGGCTCTGCTAACCATGGAATTTTACCGGCAAGAATACTGACGTGGGTTTCCATTCCCTACTCCAGGGGAATCTTCCCAACCCAGGGATTGAACTCAAGTCTCTTGTGTCTCCTTCATTGGCAGGCAGATTGTTTACCACTGCTCTATCTGGCACATATAAGGAAACCTGAAAACACAGTTTTTATGCATTCCCAGGAAGAAAAACTATGGTGAATGTACAGTGTTATCTCTGCCTAACATTAATATCATCTTTTTAGTTACTGTTTATTTCACTTGTATGTAATTTCCTCAGGGAAATGTACTCGGTGTTTCTCTTTTTGCTTCTCTACAGTACATGGCAAGCACTCAGTAATATTTGTGAAATGACTGACAGAGTCATTGAATGAGCAACCCACTGAGAATGAATGAATGGCTGATGACCTGAAGTTTGTTATTGGTTAAAACTAGAACACAGTATCACAGATAGTCCTACTGGAAGATGATTCACTATGGGTCTTTGGCATTTTTGTACATCTTGCAAATAGTCATTGGCTGCCCCTTGTTCTAGACTACAATTTCAAGGATGTTCACCTACCAATCCACCTTAGAAGACAGAGATAATGTCTCCCACTAGAGCTAAGAGAAGTTTTGTTCACAGCCTTTTAAGATGGAGATGATGCTCTGAAACAAAGGACAGATGTAACTACAATTCAGTAAAATAATGTCTAACTCCAAAGCAAAGGGAAAGCACGCTTCAGTTCAATACAGTCACTCAGCCGTGTCTGACTCTTTGTGACCCCATGAATCGCAGCACGCCAGGCCTCCCTGTCCATCACCAACTCCCGGAGTTCACTCAAACTCATATCCATCGAGTCAGTGATGCCATCCAGCCATCTCATCCTCTGTCGTCCCCTTCTCCTCCTGCCCCCAATCCCTCCCAGCATCAAAGTCTTTTCCAATGAGTCAACTCTTCATATGAGGTGGCCAAAGTATTAGAGTTTCAGCTTCAGCATCAGTCCTTCCAAAGAACACCCAGGACTGATCTCCTTTAGAATGGACTGATTGGATCTCCTTGCAGTCCAAGGGACTCTCAAGAGTCTCCAACACCACAGTTCAAAAGCATCAATTCTTCAGCACTCAGCTTTCTTCACAGTCCAACTCTCACATCCATACGTGACCACTGGAACAACCATAGCCTTGACTAGATGGACCTTTGTTGGCAAAACAATGTCTCTGCTTTTGAATATGCTATCTAGGTTGGTCATAACTTTTCTTCCAAGGAGTAATCATCTTTTAATTTCATGGCTGCAATCACCATCTGCAGTGATTTTGGAGCCCAAAAAATAAAGTCTGACATTGCTTCCACTGTTTCCCCATCTATTTCCCATGAAGTGATGGGACAAGATGCCATGATCTTCGTTTTCTGAATGTTGAGCTTTAAGCCAACTTTTTCACTCTCCTCTTTCACTTTCATTAGAGGCTTTTTAGCTCCTCTTCACTTTCTGCCATAAGGGTGGTGTCATCTGCATATCTGAGGTTATTGATATTTCTCCTGACAATCTTGATTCCAGCTTCTTCCAGCCCAGCGTTTCTCATGATTTACTCTGCATATAAGTTAAATAAGCAGGGTGACAATATACAGCCTTTTCCTATTTGGAACCAGTCTGTTGTTCCATATCCAGTTCTAACTGTTGCTTCCTGACCTGCATATTACTGCCCTTTATAAAAGATTCAAGTGCCCAGGTACCCAAAGTTCAGAATTCCTCTCCTACAAGGCAACCCACTGCCTGCACAGGTGTCATTTGGCCCTATTCACATCACCCTATGGGAACAGCCTCAGAAAATCAATACCAAATACAGATACTCCGGCTATCGCTATTGCTGTGAGTAATAAATAGGCCTTCGATTCTCACCCAGGAGTCTCAATCCTTCTACAGGCATCCATGAAACCGTGTCAGGTTAACTTGTTAGTTTGTACGCAGTGTAAAATCTCAGACCTTTCACAGTTTTAGACAACTCCTTTCACTAGAAATTTACATTTTTTATGTTCATTTTACTTGTAGCTTGCTTTGTTTTGCATGACCTTTGTACATAAAGTTAAGAATCTAGCTCCCCCCCTCCCCTGACAAAATGTTTTGCATATCTTTGCTTGTTTTGGTCCTTGTTTTGCAGATAAATGTAAAAGCAGTTTCCTGTATTTATTTACCAAAAAAAAAAAAAAAAAATAACCATTTTGTTACTGATGTAAAAAAATTGTCATGTTGCTGACAATTATATATTTTTGAGGTCCAGTAAAAGCTGTTGAGGTCATTACTCCCCCTCGCTAAAGTTACAAAGATTCCTGTTCACAAAAGGCATTAGCAGACTTTGTGATTAGAATGATCTAACACACAAGAGGGTCTGTTAATACAGGGCATGTTCCAAGGAATTTGGAACATTTCAGAATGTCTTTCCGCCTCCCCTTTGTTCCGGTGAACACAATCTTTGCGAGAGTGCAGGTGTGTTCCTGAGATGGTTGTACTTGAAGGGAACAAGCACTGTGCCAGAAGCCAGTGGAAGCATTTTTCCAGTTTCCCGTAGGAAAAAAGTGAATGGAATGGTAAACCGTTTGTGAAGCCAGATGAAAGCAGTGCATTAATGCATGGATTTGTGCCATTCCTTGTTCTCCGAGACGCCCACTAGTTTGTCTTGCTGCAAATGGCCCACTGGAGTCAAAAGAGAATACATACACATTTCTTAAGAATCAAATGAGTTTTCCGTTGGCTGACATTGATGAATCTCAGTCTCTAAAGAGTTCTTCAAACTCCGTTCTTCAACACTGATTCTGTTGGAATCTTATGGAATAACCTGTAGTCTTACTCAAGAGTGGAAAGATTCAAGCTGCTTCCTGAAACAGTGGAAGAGGAGTGATGTCCTCTCTAAACCATTGGTAAGGAAGACTAAAAGCACAGTGATTTATGCTTTAGCAATTTGTAATAGAAGAATGATTTCCTCCTGCTTAACAGATTCTTAATGGATTGTTATTTATTCATTTCCAGCAAGGACAAGTTTGTTTTCCTAAAAGAAATGGAATTAAAGCTGCCATAAAAGCTAGGATTGGCGGGGTTCTAGAAACCTTTTTTCTCTTTTAATTTGAAATAAGAATTATACATCTATAATTCCCAAAATGAGTCTCAGAAAGAAATAACTAGTTTAATTTTTTTATGGGTTATGTTTTTTAAGATAGTATAAAGAATCATGTGTTTATCAACATCTGTTGATGCTCAAGGCACCATAAAATGAAGAAGTTTATAAAACACAAAAACATAAGGACTTTATTTTATAGAGATTCATCTCTGAATTTGCTGTTTTAAAACTGATCAAGACTAATTTGTATCTATACATATATTGATTTGTTCATGACAGGAACCCATCACAAGCTCTCCTTCAGGTTCCTGCTCTGAGATTTGGACCAGGCTACCAGAAAATCTGTCTAATTCCTTACTTAGTGCTAGAAGACAGTAGTACTTTTACGTTACTCAAGCATGAGACTTAGTAAAAAATTTGCAACATTGTGTTAGGATGTCTAAGTGAAATTTTTTCACTGCTTCTGGCACAGTGCTTGTCCCCTCTGAGGATGACCACCTGAGAAATATACCTGCAACTCTAGCAAAGATTGCATTCACTGGAACAAAGGGAAGTAGAAAGACATTCTGAAACATTCCAAACTGCTTGGAACAAGACATGTATTAACAGACCCTCTTGTCCATTAAGTCATTCTAATAACAATGTCTGCTAATGACAGGAACAGGAATCTCATGTAAAATCAGAATGAGATCAATGAGTGATCCTTTCCACTCACCTGTTTGTACAAATGTGCCCCTTGCAAACTGACTGGACATGGGTATTAGTATGTGATAAGGAGTGGGGATGAGGACATTGAAATCTTTTCAGATATCTACTAAGGCCCAGATAATATAGCCAACTGCTCCCTGGTTGGTTTTGTTCTTTATAGTTATCACTCGAAACAAGTTGTTTTGGGGTCTTCATTTGTTTGCTCATATAACTAAGAAACATTTATTGTTGTTTGACAAGAACACCTAGAGAAACAAAAATACTTAGCACCCCCTCAAGCCACGTGATTACTCTACCAGCATAGATGGCTACTGTTGGCATAAGAGTGTCTAGTTGGTACGGGCTGCTATAACAGAATCCGACAGACTGGGTAGGTAATAGACAACAGAAATTGACTTCTCACAGTTCTGGAGGTTGGAAGTCTAAGATCAGGATGCCAGCATATTTGGATTCTATTGAGGGTCCTCTTCTCGGTTGCACTTGACCATTTCTCCCTGTATCCTTACACAGTATTAATAGAAGGAGCACAGGAGCTCTCTGCATCTCTTTGTAAGGGTGCTAATCCCATTCAGGAAGCTCCCCCCCTACACACACACACTATAATCTAGTCACCTCCCAAAGGCCTCACCTCTTAATACCATCACATCTGGTACTAGGCTTCAGTTTTGGAGGTACACATTCAGTCCCTAGCAAAGATAATCAAATCTTTAAGTGTCTATAGCTACAGACTGTCTACAGAGTGTCTACAGCTACAGACTCTAGAAAATTCTAGGCCCCTCTAGAAAAAAGTTCATGCTTTCCTACTCTACAATCTTCTGATTTTCCTTCCCCCTTTTCTTTCCTCAGACCCTCAGGAGCAAAGGGGAGGGATGCCAGGGAATTGTCATCCTGATGACTATGTAGGAAGAGTCGTTTTCACTGCCATCCTTGCTGTATAGCCCCACTGTTTCAGAAATCTGCCCTTCACCATGGATCCAGGCTAGACGTGAGAGGACAAGACTTCTATTTGGTTAAGTGAATGGACATTCCCCTGTCACTTTTATAAGTTCAAGATTTTCCTCTGCCCAGAGATTTGGTAGAATAGAAGCCCACCGTGTATGAATGACTGCAATTCAAGAATTTGCATTCTGCCTCAAATTCCCTCCTGTTAAGGTAGACAGACAGGTCTGTACCAAGTGATAAACCAACCACTGTACTTCATAGCCAGTTTGGCTCAGAGCAGATGGCAGTGTCAGACAGGAGAGATGAATAGGTTGAACTAACCTCCTCTGGCCTTTGGGTTATATTCAAGTGAAGCTTGTCTTCCCTTCATGACGTTCATTCTAAAGCCAGGTGTCTGCACCTGATTCTAAAACATCAGCTTTGTGAACCTCACCCTTATTTTTACTTTTTTTTAATTATTATGGTAAAAGCCACACAATATAAAACACACTAGTTTAACCATATTTAACTACACAGGTCACTGGAACTAAGTACATTCATACTGTTGTGCAACTCTCACCAGCATCTATCTCCCAAACTTTTTGCTTTTTTATACTGAAACTTGGGGTTCCAGGTGGCACAGTGGTAAAGAATCCTCCTGCTAATGCAGAAGCCACAGGAGATGCAGGTTCAATCCCTGGGTCAGGAAGATGCCCTGGAGTAGGAAATGGAAACCCATTCCAGTATTCTTGCCTGGAAAATTCCATGGACAGAGGAGTCTAGCGGGCAACAATCCATGGGGTCGCAAGGAGTTGGACACGACTGAGTGACTTGAGCAGGCAAACTGAAGCTCTGTTCCCATTAAACACTAACTTCCCGCTCCTGTTGCTCTCTTGCTACCCTTTCAACACATTCATTTCTCATCCCGTACTCCTTCAGGGGACATTTTTTTTTTTTTCAGTTTGAATAACTGAACCAAGAGTTTCTGTCTAGCAGTCAAAGCCAGGAAATCAATTCGGTTTAGGACAAGCTGAGCTAGAGTCTGCACCACTTTTCACTGCTACACTGTGGGTCTGCATTTTCCATTAAAGCACATACCACAGTGGATTTGCCTGTTTAAAAAAATATTTCCTGGCCAGGCATCCCAACTTGCAGCACCACTGACCTCTGACCAAAGACCTGCAGTCCTTTCCTCTTTGCTTCTGTCTTTTTGATTTCCTCTTCAGTGCCAGTATAATTTCCCTAGCAAAGTTGACTTGTCTTGATTTATCTTTACAAAGCAGCAGTAGCAAAGTTAATGCCTTAGCCCTGCCCCACCTCATCATAAGCTTTTCCTTGGAGCAGCTCCTGTTATACTGGCAAGGTTACTATGCCAGGAAGGTAGTAGGTTATGCCAGGAAGTCATAGTCATGGGCAGTCATCTGTCATTTTGATGCCAGTCACTGCAGAAGTCATGTGCTGTTCTCTCCCACTAGCATTGAAAGTGAAGTGGTCACACTCTATGCTTCAGTATTATTTTAAGAAAAATTCATTACAATCTACAAACCCTGCTTATAGAACATGGTCTCCTCTACAGAAAAGGTGTGATCTGTTTTTGTTGATGTCTCTAATAATGCATGCTTCCAGCAACATGCCTATTTCTGCAACAATAGGTCTTTTTAAAATAACTTTTTATTTTGTATTGGGGTATACAATGATAACAATGTTGATTGTTAATCAAAACTTGTTAACACTGATTACTAATGTTGTGACAGATTCAGGTGAACAGCAAAGGGACTCAGCCATATACATGTATCCATTCTCCCCCAAACTCCCCTCCCATCCAGGCTGCCACATAATATTGAGCAGAGTTCCCTGTACCATACAGTAGGCCCTTTTTGGTTATCCATTATAAATATAGCAATATGTGCACATCTATCCCAACCTCCCTAACTATCCCTTCCCTCCATTCTTCCCCTGACAACTGTAAGTTCGTTCGCTAAGTCTGTGAGTCTGTTTCCGTTTGCCTACAACAATAGGTCTTAGTTAGTTTTACACTTATACATCATGATCCTAAAAATGATCATCAAAACTAGTGGGATTTTCAGGGTGTTTAAAGAGGGTTCCAGAATGTAACTTTTTCACATAAATCCTGAAACAGATTTGGAAACAGACAAGCCCAGATTCAGATATTAGCTCTGCCACTTACTAGTTCTTAGACCTTGGGCAAGCTTCAGATACAATTCCCACATCTGTAAAATGGGGGTGGAGAAAGCAATCACAGTGAACAAGCAGTGCTGTGTCTCACGCACTATGCTGAGTGTTTTACAGCCATCATGTCATTTAATCCTCACAACCAGCCAGTGAGTCGCACAATGCTCATACCCATTTTAGAAAGGGGAACACTGAGGCTCCAAAAGGGTAAGTATCTTCACCATGTTGATGTGGGGATGAACTGAGGAGAACCATGAGGAGGGCTTCGCACACTGGGACAGCTGCTGCTGCTGCTGCTGCTGCTCATCACTCTGGGTCCCCTTCTCAAATGCATCCTTTTAATACTTTAGTCCAATTGTGTACTCATTTCTTGGAACACACTTTGGTTGTCAGTCTTTTCCTTCCTGTCTCACAGCCATCGCTCTGTAAGTTTTTCATTTCCCATTCTTTCTCCTTTCCTTAACTTGTTGGAAGCGAGATGATCAGGTCTGTGGAACAAAAAAATGTAACTTGTATTCTTCAGTTTCACATTCTTAAAGTTAGAAGCACCTTCTCTCTTAACCGAACATATGGTGAATACTTTAGCTGCTGTGTTTTAAGTTATTTTGATTTATGGATCCACCAGATAAGCTTCCACTTTAGGCAAACTCTGGAGTTCCCTTGACCTTTATTATTTATTTTTCTGATTGCTCAAATCATACAAAATTCAAACACTATAGAAATAATTAAGTTTAAAAAGGGAAGAAAGTCCTCCTCACCAAAAATTTCAGAGATGGCCACAGTTAACCGAATGAAACATGTCCCTTCATCCTTTTTCTCTCTGCATACTAATCTATTATTTCTATTATTTATTTACACACAAATATGTAGGCATAAATGTATCTCATTCTTTTCAATGACTCTTTAGTATTTTGTTGTATGAATATACCTAATAATTCATGTAATTCTCATCATTTGCCTCACAGGAAGTCAAGCATCTAAGGAGCACACACCCATACATATATGCACACACAGATGAAATATCTCCCATAAGCCTGTTTCTGCTCCTGGAAAATTCTTTCATTACTTCTTTGCTATTGAAATACGTTATTTCTAGATGTGTTCTGTTCTATTCCAATCCTGGTATCCTGTGTTAGTCACTCATTAAATGATTAACACTTGGAGCTTGGTGCCTGGATAAATTGAGGGAGAAGGAGCAGAAAGTGAAAATGAAGATACAAAAGAAAAACTTTTGCCATTATGGTTGTTTTCTGAATGGTTGTTTTCACAGGGCCCAGATAGTTGCCTGGGGTCAGAATGCAAAAGAATGACCACAAAGAAGCATAAAGTAACTTTTTGGGGTGTCAGCAGGCCATCCATTGGCAACAAGAAGAACCAAGAGATATGGGACATCAAATGCCGACTGTCACTGGTGAAGCCCAGTTGTCTATAAAGCCTCTATTGCAAGATGGTGTCTCCTCTTTTCTTTGAACAGGGAAAGTAAGCAGGAAGCCCAGTTGTGGAGAGGTCAGTTATTTTTATTCTTAGTTTTCTGTTGCCTTCCTTCTGCAAGTATATTAGAGAACCATTGAAGACAGAAAACTATAAAGTGTTGCTTTTTAGAAATGACTATGAAAGCTTTTTACTGCTATACCCTTAAGAGCCTCCGCTCTATGCTTTTTGAAATTTCAGGGAGAGTAGGCCTGTAATTTCAAGATACCTTAAATACCAAAATTTGAACCACGCCTTCCAAGTGCCATTCTTCATAAATCTATTTAGAATCAAGCTTAAAAATCACCACCAGCAAATCATTTTCATAGCCTATATGGCAACTGAACATCCTTCTATTTAATTTTTCAGCACTGCTTTATTATAAGACATAGGTTACAAAAAATAATAAGTTATTTGTATTGTCAGCTGAAAAGAATGAGAATCATAGAGTAGATCTGCAGCAATCTTCTGAGGATGGCAAGAAAAATAGACATTTCAACAATGTCTTTAGATTCGCAATCAGGTTGATGGAAACAAATAGCCCCAGGTCACTTCAGTTCAGTCGCTCAGTCATGTCTGACTCTTTGCGACCTCATGAATCACAGCACGCCAGGCCTCCCTGTCTATCACTGTCTCCCAGAGTTCACTCAGACTCACGTCTATTGAGTCCATGATGCCATCCAGCCATATCATCCTCGGTCATCCCCTTTTCCTCCTGTCCCCAATCCCTCCCAGCATCAGAGTCTTTTCCAATGAGTCAGCTCTTCGCATGAGGTGGCCAGTGTACTGGAGCTTCAGCTTTAGCATCATTCCTTCCAAAGAAATCCCAGGGTTGACCTCCTTTAGAATGGACTGATTGGATCTCCTTGCAGTCCAAGGGATTCTCAAGAGTCTTCTCCAACACCACAGTTCAAAGCATCAATTCTTCGGCGCTCACCTTCTTCACAGTCCAACTCTCACATCCATACATGACCACAGGAAAAACCATGGCCTTGACTAGACGGAACTTAGTCGGCAAAGTAATGTCTCTGCTTTTGAATATACTATCTAGGTTGGTCATAACTTTTCTTCCAAGGAGTAAGTGTCTTTTAATTTGATGGCTGCAATCACCATCTGCAGTGATTTTGGAGCCCCCAAAAACAAAGTCTGACACTGTTTCTACTGTTTCCCCATCTATTTCCCATGAAGTGATGGGACCAGATGCCATGATCTTCGTTTTCTGAATGTTGAGCTTTAAGCCAACTTTTTCGCTCTCCTCTTTCACTTTCATCAAGAGGCTTTTTAGCTCCTCTTCACTTTCTGCCAAAAGAGTGATGTCATCTGCATATCTGAGGTTATTGATATTTCTCCCAGCAATCTTGATTCCAGCTTGTGTTTCTTCCAGTCCAGCGTTTCTCATGATGTACTCTGCATATAAGTTAAATAAGCAGGGTGGCAGTATACAGCCTTGACGTACTCCTTTTCCTATTTGGAACCAGTCTGTTGTTCCATGTCCAGTTCTAACTGTTGCTTCCTGACCTGCATACAGATTTCTCAAGAGGCAGGTTAGGTGGTCTGGTATTCCCATCTCTTTCAGAATTTTCCACAGTTTATTGTGATCCACACAGTCAAAGGATTTGGCATAGTCAATAAAGCAGAAGTAGATGTTTTTCTGGAACTCTCTTGCTTTTTCCACGATCCAGCGGATGTTGGCAATTTGATCTCTGGTTCCTCTGCCTTTTCTAAAACCAGCTTGAACATCAGGGAGTTCATGGTTCACGTATTGCTGAAGCCTGGCTTGGAGAATTTTGAGCATTACTTTACTATTACTAGCATGTGAGATGAGTGCAACTGTGTGGTAGTTTGAGCATTCTTTGGCATTGCCTTTCTTTGGGATTGGAATGAAAACTGACCTTTTCCAGTCCTGTGGCCACTGCTGAGTTTTCCAAACTTGCTGGCATATTTAGTGCAGCACTTTCACAGCATCATCTTTCAGGATTTGAAACAGCTCAACTGGAATTCCATCACCTCCACTAGCTTTGTTTGTAGTGATGCTTTCTAATGCCCACTTGACTTCACATTCCAAGATGTCTGGCTTTAGATTAGTCAGCCAACCAGAGGTGTAAAATTGGTATAGAATTTAAAGGCTCAAGAGATGGTTTTCTATGACAGTTAACCTGGGGTATCCTCTAATGCACATTAATGAAGTCTCCTTTATGTACAGTTGGGAAGGTCCCCTGCAGGAGGAAATGGCAACCCACTCCAGTATTTTTGCCTAGAGAATCCCGTGGACAGAGGAGCCTGGTGGGCTACAGCCCATGGGGTCACAAAAAGTTGGACACGACTGAGTGACTAATATTTTTATATATTTATAAGCATGTAATTGTATGTGTTATATGTGTAGTTATACATTTGTCCAAACTTATGTAACTGTGGGCTTCCCTGATAGCTCCGTTGGTAAATAATCTGCCTGCAGTGCAGGAGACCCCGGTTCGATTCCTGGGTGGGAAGATTCCCTGGAGAAGGGAAAGGCTATCTATCCACTCCAGTATTCTCGGGCTTTCCTGGTGGCTCAGCTGGTAAAGAATCTGCCTGCATTGTGGGAGACCTGCATTTGATCCCGGCTGGGAAGATCCCCTGGAGAAGGGAAAGGCTACCCACTCCAGTATTCTGACCTGGCGAATTCCATGGATTGTATAGACCATGCGGTCGCGAGGAGTCAGACATGACTGAGCGACTTTCACTTATCTAACTATGCTTAAAATAGATGCATTTTATTTCATGTAAGTTACATCTTAATAAAATTTTGTTTAACGTTATGTGTTGTCTATTTTTGTCTCATTATCGTGGGTTCATCTTGTCTTTGTGTTCTGTAACTCTATAAATCAGGGGCTACTTTAGAATCTTTTCTGAGTCTCTTCCATCTCCTCCTTGGCAGGCAGTTTCTTTACCACTAACGCCACATGAGAAGCCCAGTCACAGGCATTAGTATACTTATTATACTGCCAATCAGGCAGCATATCCCATTTAAAAGAAGTGTGTCTTTCTCTGTTTGGTGGAGAAGTTGCATGTGTTTTTTCCAAAACTTTATGAATATTAGACTTTGCTCTTGGTGACTAACACACTGTGACTTTAATTGAGATTAACTTAAATTTATCAATTTATTCAGGAAAAATTGTCAACTTTTCAGTTTCAGTTTTTACTTAGGTTTCTTATTAGAAAAATGCTAAATATCTCTTCTCAAGCTCTTTTATGTGACTCAGGGATTTTTCACTAGCTTTCTTGAGTATTTTCTTAGGTATTTCTAACTATTTTATATTTCTTTTGCTATTATATTTGAGCTTTTCCCTTTTATATGTTTGAGTTGCTTTTTGTTGATAAGGAGAAAACTATTGTTTTTATGCCAGTATATTTACTTTGTAATTACTGATTTTTTTCCTTTTTGCATATCCTGGTTTTCAGCCACAATACCTACATATACTAAAATAATTTCCATTTCCCTCTCCAGTATTTGCAATTCTTATTTATTTTGCTTATAACATTAGCTAGTATTTCCAAAATAATATTAAATAAAAGTGGTAATATTCTTATCTTTGATTATAATGACAATCAATGCCTACAGTGTTTATCACTAAATAAATGTTAGCTAGTGGTTTGTAGTATAGTTTCCTTACCAAAAAAACTTAATGACTTATAAGGTCACTTTACCAGGAATTTATATTTTAGAAATATTTTCAGCACTGAGACAGATAAAATCACCCCCATTGTTAGGTTGCTCCAGTGTCTTCTCATTATAATGAGAAGAAAATCCCAAATTCCTTACTATAGTCTATAACAGGGGCCCATAACCTGGGGCACAGACAGGTACCAGGCCACCCAGCAGGAGGTGAGTGGTGGGCTGCAAGCAAGTGAAACTTCGTCTACATTACTGCCGCTCCCCTCCGTTCACATTACAGCCTGAACTCCACCTCCCATCAGATCCGGGGTCAGCATTATATTCTCACAGGAGCATGAACTGTGAACTGTGCATGTGAGGGATCTAGGTTGCATGCTCTTTATGAGAACCTAATGCCTTATGGTCTGATTCTCCATTAGGGTGAGTTGTATAATTATTTTTTTATATATCAGAATGTAATAATAATAGAAATAAAAAGCACAGTAAACGTAATACACTTGAATCATCCTGAAACCATCTTCCCCACATCCCTAGAAGAATTGTCTTCCTCACAACCAGTCCCTGGTACCAAAAAGGTTGGGGACCACTGGTCTATAAGACCTGAAGAGCTCTTGTCATCAACAAACCCTTCAACCTTATCTCTCCCTTTGGCTCTGATGTATTAACTCAAGCCTTATTGTCATTCGTTTCATACACATGCCAAGTTTTTTCTTAACTCAGGGCCTTTGCCCCTACTATTCTCTTTGCCTAAAGAAGATTACTTCCAGATTATTTCATACTTGAACCTTTCTTTTCACTTAGATTGTGTGTCAAACATCCTCTCCTTAGAAATATCCAGTATAAAGAAATTAATCAAACTCTGGTCCCTCTCTAACATATCTGCCTTTATTTATACTTGGCACAATCTGATATTATCTTATGTACATGCATAATTTTTCTCTCCCAATCACCTGCCGGCTAGAATATAAGCTCCATGAGAATAGTCTTGTCCAGGATTTTGCAAACGTTTTATAGAAATGGTCAGATAGTAAACTTTTGTTTGCAGTATGGGCCATATGGTGTGTATTGCATTTAGCTACTCTTCCTTTATGGGAAGTCCAGGTGACTCAGTGGTAAAGAATCTGCCTGCCAATGCAGGAGCCACAGGAGACATGGGTTCAATCCCTGGATCAGGAAGATCCTTGGAGAAGGAAATGGCAACCCACTCTAGTATCCTTGCTGGAATAGTCCCTTAAACAGAAGAGCCTGGTGAGCTATAGTCCGTGGAATTGCATAGAGTCGGACACAACTGAAACGACTGAGCATGCACGCACTCTGCCCTTATAGCATAAAAGAAACTATGGACAGTAACCCAAATGAATGGTCATGGCTATGCTCCATTAAAACTTTATTTAAAAAACAGATAACAAAACAAATTTGCCCCAGGCACCATATTTGCCAGCTCCTGTCTTATCAGTCTTGTTCTTTGCTTCATCCTCAATGCCTAGAAGAGTATCTGGCTCATAGCAGGTAATCAATAACATTTGTGGAAAGCATGAATGGTCATCAAAATATTTTATTTTGATATACTTACTCAATCTTGCAGAATCTGGTGTATTTATCATTTTTACTTTGAATTAATTTCATTTTTTAAAATATAATTTAAATATATTTTACTTGACATTTTTTCTTCTCTTCCTAAAATATATACCTTATACTTAATTACAATCAGAGCCTTTTTAATTCAAGTAGGGTTGATTTAAATAAAGATTCAGGTGTGCAATATAAAGATTTAATATTTTTATAGATTATACTCCATTTAAAGTTATTATAAAATGTTGGGTATATTCCCTTTGCTACACAACATATACTTGTAGCTTATTTATTTCATACACAGAGTTTGTACCTTGTAATCCTATTGGGAGCCATCTCTGGCATGATGTAGTATCTGAGTGGAGAGAGGACAGCCATTGATGGTGCTTAGAAAGACAGTGAATTGGGAGAGGTCCAGAACTGTCACTGGAGCCAGGACCACCCCAGTCTGCACCACAACCTGTGCTGAACACCTACTCCAGCCCATCTGGCCCCAGAACTGTTTCCCTGTAGGGCAAGGGTGCAGGTGCTGGAAGCAGGCATAGCTAGCTCAGACCTGACCTGCAGCCTTCTGTTCCAGCAACTTAGGGCCTGACTTTGCCCTCCAATAGGATGGTGTTGGCCGCTGAACAGAGGAAACACCAGGGTTCACACCTGGCCCTGGCTCTAGCCCCATCCATCCATCTCCAGCCCCATCTCCTACCAAGTTATAGCTGCCAACTTACCCTGGGGAAAGATATGATTCTTGCTCACTTCAGATACCATTCCCCCACCAAAGCCACTGGGCAGACTGTATGGGATACTACAACACAAGGACACGTTTTTAAGACTGGGGGAAGTAACTCTTTCATCTAATTTCACTGGGGCAGAGAGAATAAGGCAAAATGAAATGGCAGAGAAATTTGTTTCAAATGAGAGAACAAGGAAATAGTTCTGAAAAAACAGCTAATGAAACAGATAAATAATTCACCAAGTAAGGAGTTCAATCAAGGCTTCTAAAAAATGATGCTTCTCTGCTGAGAAAACTTGATAAAATCATTGTTTAAAAGTGTTTAAGTGTCTATCAGTGTTTAGCTGTATAGAATTGTGCAAAATCACTAACACAGTACTTTTGAAAGAAGACAATAATAATAATTGTTATTTTTTGTCAACTATAATTAGATTAAAATAGTTTTTTATTCTCTTTGTGTTACACTTTGTACTGAGCAATTAACAAATCTATCATTTTATTATAATTTGTTAAAAGTTCCTAAGAAATAAGAATTTAATTTGATAGATGCATCCCAGAGCGGATTTCATAATTTTCAAGTAGTGTCTTCTTTCAAGTGTTACTCTTATAAATATAGTTGAAATGATCTCTACTCTCATGGTTATTGAAGAACAAAAAATAAAATATAAATCAATATGAAAGTTAACTGTCCTATTGTTACGATTTTGTAAACATTAAATATACTGAAATCTTCCCCCTGACCTCTCTCTCACCCTCCTTCTTTCTCTTCCCCAGTCTCTCTCCTCTCCCTCTCTCTTATTTGGTTGCCGGAACTGATCAGAAGATATAAGCCATGTGAAGGTAATATCAGAAATCTGTCAATATCTTGGTAGTGCTGAAGATAGTTGGTAAGCAAAAGACCTAATAAGACCTAATATAAGATTTTATTGGTATGTATTCCCACTATTTAATATGCATTTCAGTTACCTGGACTTCCCTGGTGGCTCAGAGATTAAAGTGTCTGCCTGGAATGTAGGAGACCAGGGTTCGATCCCTGGGTCAGGAAGATCCCTGGAGAAGGAAATGGCAACCCACTCCAGTACTCTTGCCTGGAGAATCCCATGGAGGGAGGAGCCTGGTAGGCTACAGTCCATGGGGTCGCAAAGAGTCGGACACGACTGAGCAACTTCACTTTCAGTTACCTAAGCTGACTCCCTCTATTCAGAGTGAACGAACAGATATGAATTGGCATCTATTGCCAGAAAGAAAGGAAAGTATATAGTAGTGTAACAAACAAATATGAAAATGATATATTTTATTTAAAAATTTCTTTTACATTTTAATCCTGAAATCTATCAAGACAAAAAATAAAATACTGTTAGTAGACAAATCAAACCCAGCCAACCTTCTTAACGTGACCAAAAAAAAGTGGGCATGAATAGGATTATTTAGATAAGTTACTAAGGAAGTTTTAAAAAATTCATTAAAGTAACTTAAGAACATATTATCTCTGCAGATGGTGACGGCAGCCATGAAATTAAAAAATGCTTGTTCCTTGGAAGGAAAGTTATGACCAACCTAGACAGCATATTAAAAAGCAGAGACATTACTTTGCCAACAAGTCTGTCTAGTCAAAGCTATGGTTTTTCCAGTAGTCGTGTATGGATGTGAGAGTTGGACTATAAAGAAAGCTGAGCACCAAAGAAATGATGCTTTTGAACTGTGGTGTTGGAGAAGACTCTTGAGAGTCCCTTGCACTGCAAGGAGATTCAACCAGTCCATCCTAAAGGAAATCGGTCCTGAACATTCATTGGAAGGACTGATGCTGAAGCTGAAACTGCAATACCTTGGCGGCCTAATGCAAAGAACTGACTCGTTGGAAAAGACTCTGATGCTGGGAAAGATTGAAGGCAGGAGGAGAAGGGGACAACAGAGGATGAGATGGTTGGATGGCATCACCAACTCAATGGACATGATTTTGAGTAAACTCTGGGAGTTGGTGATGGACAGGGAGGCCTGGCATGCTGCGGTTCATGGGGTCACAAGCAGTTGGACACAACTGAGTGACTGAACTGAACTGAAGAAAATATTATAGCTTATTATACAATATTCATATATGTATTTCACAAATTTTTCCTCTAAAGTAATTCTTATACATTTATATGACCAGCAATCCTCCTCCTAGTTGCTTACTTAAGAAAAGTGAAAACTTGTGCTTTCATACAAAAATGTGTATTTGAATATTTATAGTGACTTTATTCATAATTACCAAAAACTAGAAACAACTGAAATGGCTTTCAGTTGGTAAATGATGAATGGATAAAGAAACAGTTATAGCCACAAAACAGAACATTGCTTAGCAATTAAAATGAGTGAGTTTCTAATACACTCAACAACAAATAAATTGCAAATGCATTACAGTAAGTGAAAAGGCCAAATTTAAAAGGATAGATATTATATGGTTCCATTTATAGGACAAAATTACAGGGACATAGATTCAATGGAGTCTTGATCAGAATCCTGCCGCGTTAATTTGTGTGTATCAACAAAATGATTCTACAGCTTATGTGGAGAGGCTAAAGACCCAGCACAGCCAATGTGATACTGAAGGAAAGAAAGAAAAACAAAGTTGGAGAACTGACACTGTAGGACTTTAGGACTTAACTATAATGCTATGGTAATCAAGACAGTCTGGAATCAGTGATAAAATAGAAAAATAGATCAATGGAACATAATATAGAGCCCAGAAACAGACCCCAGGAAGATAGAAAACATCTTTGATGAAGGAGCAAAGGCAGTACAATGAGGTGAGATAGTCTCTTCAACAAATGATTCAGAAGCAAGTAGACAGTCAACATTCAAAAAATGAATATAGACACAGACTTTAGACCCTTTACAAAACTTCACTCAAAATGAATCACAAACCTAAATGCAAAATGTTGAGCTGAAAGACTCCTAGTTGATAACATAGAAAAAAACATTAATAACTTTGGGTATTATCTTTAGATGAAAAAAAAAAAGACACAATTCATGGAAGAAATAATTGATAAACCAGACTTCATTAAAATTAAAAACTTCTGCTCCACAAAAGAAAATGTCAAGAGAATGATAGATAAGACAAGCCACAATTGGAGAAAATACAAGTGAAAAGCACATAAGATAAAAGACTGTGATTCAAAATATACATCGTAACTTAAAACTCAATACTAAGGGAACAATATTTAACTGAAAAATTAGCTAAAAACTTTACCAGATAACTCACCAAAGAAGATGTACAGATGGTAAATAAGCATATGAAAGATACTCTGCATTATATATCATCAAGCAAATGCAAATTGAAACACTAATAAAATATTAATAAAATATCACTGTTATTGTTCAGTCGCTAAGTTGTGTCTGACTCTTTGAGACCCCATGGACTGCAACACACCAGGCTTCCCTATCCACCACCAACTCCCGGAGCTTGCTCAAGCTTATGTCCATCGAGTTGGTGATGCCATCCGACCATCTCCTTCTCTGTCTGTCCCCTTCTCCTCCTGCCTTCAAACTTGCCCAGCATCAGGGTCTTTTCAAATGAGTCAGTTCTTGGCATCAGGTGGCCAAAGTATTGGAGCTTCAGCTTCAGCATCAGTCCTTCCAATGAATATTCAGGACTGATTTCCTTTAAGATTGACTGGTTTGATCCCCTCCAACACCACAGTTCAAAAGCATCAATTCTTAAGCTCTCAGCTTTCTTTATGGTCCAATTCTCACATCTATCCATGACTACTGAAAGAACCAAAGCTTTGATTAGATGAATCTTTGTTGACAACCTTTGTTGAAGAAGGAAATGGCAACCCACCCCAGTATTCTTGCCTGAAGAATCCCATGGACGGAAGAGCTTGGTGGGCCACAGTCCACAGGTCACAGAGTTGGACATGACTGAGCAACTTCACTTTCACTTCACTTTCACTTTGTTGACAAAGATATGTCTCTGCTTTTTATTATGCTGTCTAGGTTGGTCATAGCTTTTCTTCCAAAGAGCAAACGTCTTTTAATTTCATGGTTGCGGTCATCTTCTGCAATGATTTTGGAGCACCCAAAAATAAAGTCTGCTATTGTTTCCATTGTTTCTCCATCTATTTGCCATAAAGTGATGGGACAGGCCATGATCTTCATTTTTTGAAAGTTGAGTTTTAAGCCAGTTTTTTCACTCTCCTCTTTTACCTTCAACAGAGGCTCTTCAGTTCCTCTTCACTTTCTGCCATAAGAGTGGTGGCACCTGTATATCTGAGGTTATTGATATATCTCCTGGCAATCTTGATTCCAGCTTGTGTGGCATCCAGCATTTTGCATGATGTACTCTGCATATAGGTTGAATAAGCAGAGTGGCAATATACAGCCATGATAAACTCATTTCCCAATTTTGAATCAGTCTGTTGTTTCATATTCAGTTCTAACTTTTGCTTCTTGACCTGCATACAGGTTTCTCAGGAGGCAGGTCAGTTGGTCTGGTATTCCCATCTCTTTAAGAATGTTCCACAGTTGGTTATGATCCATACAGTCAAAGGCCTTAGTGTAGTCAATGAAGCAGAAGTAGATTTTTTTTTAATGCCCTTGCTTTTTCTATGATCCAACACATGTTGACAATTTGATCTCTGCTTCCTCTGCCTTTTCTGAATCCAGTTTTTACATTTGGAAGTTCTTGATTCACTTAGCATTGACACCTAGCTTGAAGGATTTTGAGCATTACCCTGCTAGCATGTGAAATGAGCACAGTTATATGATAGTTTGAATATTCTTTGGTGTTGCCTTCTTTGAGGATGGAATGAAAAGTGACCCTTTCCAGTCCTGTGGCCACTGCTGAGTTTTCCAAATTTGCTGGCCTATTTAACAGCATCATTTGCTGCATGTAAATTAGCCTCAATAAAACTGAATGATAAAAAGAAATAATCAAGGTAATAAAAGAAGACATATTTTTCATATATTATTTATAACTGAGAATCAAAGACTATCAGAGTTTTCACTTGTTTAATATTTGGTGTTAATTAATAGTGGAGGACAGAGGAGTCTGGGGTGCTGCAGTCCATGGGGTTGCAGAGTCAGACATGACTTAGCTACGGAACAACAACAAAGCAAATGTTTACAATTTCTAAACTGCTTAGTAGCCAGTATAAACTATATTTAAAAAAATAAAATATATTTTCTCCACCAATAAAATCGCATAAAATTAAAAAAATGAAGCAGGTAAAAATACTGGAATGAGGTGTCATTCCCTCCTGCTAAAGGATTTTCCCAACCCAGGAATCATACTTGGGTCTCCCACATTGCAGGTAGGTTCTTCCCCATCTGAGCCACCAGGGAAGCTCATATAATGGCATAGAACTCAGAATATGGTCTATTTAGCTGAGTTCTGAGGAATAAAATGAACAAGTATTTCAAACATCAATCATAATAAATAAGTGGTTTTGATTTGTCTTCACCCAAAGATGAATGTTGATGCTTCCCTCTGTATATCAGCATTATCCCTCCCTCAGGGCTTCTGGTCCTGAATACAACTGATGGCAGTTCTCCCAGGAGAAACCTCCCCAGAGACACAGCGGAAAGAAAAGCTGAGGAAACTACTTATAGCAGAGCAGGTTGCTGATGCTTTTTCAATACCAAGTATATTTTAAATCAATAGTTCTAACTACAATTGTATACCTTGGCAATATGTACATATATTTATTATCATCACAGCCACTTGATATGATCACTTTGATTCAGTTTTATCTTCCTATAGTTAAAATTGCTAGTATTGTGGGATTTCTCTCAAGTCATAGAGACTCAATATAAAACCAGTTTAACGCTAACTTATACTTTCACAGCATCAGATGACTTTTGTGTCTAAATGTTGTGGAGCTGTGGAGGCTCCATGATACTTCTTCAGTCTTCTTTCTATTACTACTGGATAGTCCTATATCTGTTGCAGTGAGAAAACATAAAATGCTTTGATATCATATGTGGAATGTTTTAATTAAGCATATATTGGCTGTATTGTAAATTTCTTCCAATACCATCAGGGGAAAGAATTTCTGAATAAGATCATTTGTGTCTCCAGAAAAATACAGAAAGCTGTGGTTCTGAGATAATGTTTTTAATTCAGTAGATATATTTGTCTTTGTTAGCACATTTACATTATAATGTCTGACCAGTTGTCAGGTTTTGTTTTTTTTTTTTTTAAGGAACAGCAAAGCCAACTATGTCTTTAATACATGACACCAAAGCCAATTTCATAAATGAGCTGAACTAAGTATCACTTAAATATAGAACAAGTGCTTACAGATTGATGGAGCATATGGCAGCAGAAAAAAAAAATGCCACTTGGCTCATAGTAAGCATCCAGAGGACAAAGAAGTATTACCAATTCATCAGGCAAGAACTAGGGCAGTAGCCACTGATATTAATAGTAGCACAGGCACGGTTAGATTGAAAATACGCGCAATGCTGCATCACATGAGTGTCTAAATGGGAGTTGAAAAATGTAAAATATTGACCTTCAATCATCCCCAACAAGGGGCTTTCTTATAAGCAATTGCTTACTGGAGGTCCTTTTAACTGTTTTGCACCATGTTGCTCATGGCTCTGAATATTGATTTGCAATGGCTCCTAGAGATCCATACTTCTGTTATCCTCAATTGCTCTTATGAACTGTTAAGATGTTGAAACAATGTTGCAAAGTAACTCATGTTTATAATCTTAGTTTCTATTTGATATTTCCAGACTCATAGTATGTGAGATGAAAATTTAGGTCAATTTTTGTTACCTGTTTCAATTTATTCAATAAGAGTGTCTTTACGATAACAATGAAGAAATGAAAACCCATTTTAGGGATGTTTCACTTATCTCATTTTTTGTGGTTACTCAGTAAGAAAGTTCTACTGGAGATTCAGAATGCATGTTATAATGACAAAAAATTAAAGTGATAAAAATAACTAGAAATAACCAATGGACTGACTGAAAATATAGTGGAAATTTAAAAAAAAAAACACTTTAGTAACATATTGGTTAATAAATATCAACTTTTGCAACATGCTGATTGAGATCTTTTTTCTTTCAGTTACTTCATAAAAATATCTGATGGTGGTGTATCTTTCACTAAACAGAAAGAAAGCTAGCAAGGATCATGCTGGGTTATCTTGGAAAGTAACAGAGAATTTACTTTTTTGATTTGTGTAAGAGGTGGCATGATTTACATTCTAGCAAAGTTAAAATGAAATAGCTTTTCCAAACTTTATCTAGGATCAGGGTTTCAGGGTTAAAATTCTGTCGTATACAACAATTTCTCAGGAAAGTCTAATAGTTTATTTAGAACACAACACAGAAGGCATGAGAAAAGATTGAAAATCATCCACTAGGTAAATATTTAAATAGGAGCCAAGTTTACATCATAGTGGGTGAGGCATATTTCCACATGGTCTTGGCAACCTTCAGTTATGATGTAGGCAAAGAATGACCCCCTAGGAGTCCATGGAGAAGTAGTAGCAGTTTTCTTCTGGAGGAAGATGGCACTGGGGAACCCAAATTGGAGGAAAAGAGAAACTTATCCTTGTGAACTTGGCTTAGAGCAAGGCTCCAACTTAGGTCGTGGATGCGGGAACACTGAAGATAAAACAGAAACATTGCATTTCAAAGAATTTGGGCAGTTAGAAGGGAGATAGATTGGCAGTTGCCTGCAAAGAAGAGAATAATAAAGGTTGCCAAGGATGAGCTCCAGGCCAGTCTCTCTGTGACAGGTTAACGGGCAAGATTCAATAGGCCGTGTTTATTCTGTAAAAAAAATCTCTTCTCTGCTTCTATTTGGTGGATAGTCAAGGACATTATGATATAATGAAAAGAGCAGAGATTTTGTAGGCTGAAAACTTGGGCTAAAATTCTGGGTCTTCTATCTACAGATTATGACAAAAGCTGCTGGCTCTTCACCAAAATGTTATCTCTTTTTTCCTGGACACCCAGTGAGGTTACATTTCTCAGCTTCTCTCACAATTAATCATTATCACAAATGACTGTTTTAGCTAGTAGAATGACAACAAAAATGATGTTGGTGTGATTTTGACAAAAACAAAGATGCTTAAGAATTGTCCTAGAGGGTCATTAGGCATTTGCCAGGTGGTCTATTTTAGAGCATGTGCTGTGCACACACTCAAAAGGTAAAAGTGGAAGAACCCTCATGGTTCTCCAGAACTCTGTGTTCTTATTCAAGAACAAACTGAGTCTGTGTTGCTAGTCCTCTTTTCACCATGAAAACAAAAGAGAGAAGGTTTTTTATGTACTAAAAGTGAGCTTCACTAACTAATAAAAGATATTTACAAAATTTCAAACATAAGCCTCACATTTAACATTTGATGAAAACCAGAAATATTTTTCTCTACTATCATTTAATTAAAACACTGTAATGGGGCATTTTGCCAGAGCACTAAGACAATAAATGAAAAATATTTTTAAAATCCTGTAAAAGAGAAATTAAAATATGCAAGACTTTAAGGAAACTATAAAATTATCCAGAATGACAGTAATAATAATCTGAATAAATGAAATTCATTATAGTTCTCAAAAAAATAGTCCAAATCCAAATTCCAACAGGATTTTTGAAGGAATTTGACACGCTGATTCACAATATCATGTAGGAGGTCTTAACTATAAGAATATCTCAGACATTTTTGACAAAGAAGAAAAAAGTGTATTATGAAAGCATAGCTAAACAACATACAGAAATTAAGCTGGCTAGGATCACAATAGGGCTTCCCTGATAACTCAGTTGGTAAAGAATCTACCTGCAGTGTGCGAGACCTGGGTTAGATCCCTGGGTTGGGAAGATTCCCTGGAGAAGGGATAGGCTACCCACTTCAGTATTCTTGGGCTTCCCTTGTGGCTCAGCTGGTAAAGAATCTGCCTGCAATGTGGGAGACCTGGGTTCGATCCCTGGGATTGGGAAGATCCGCTGGAGAAGGGAAAGGCTACCCACTCCAGTATTCTTGCCTGGAAAATTCCATGGACTGTATAGCCCATGGGACAACTGAGCAACTTAATAAAAAAAGAAGAAGAAAAAAAAGGATCACAATAAGAATAGCATGTCAATCAGTCAAAACAAAGAATCAAGAAACAGACACATTAATAAATGTAGATTTTGTAAATAAATAAAGCTGGTGTTTTTAAACCACTAAGGAAATGATACATTATTCAATAAATGGGGTTGGAGCAGATGAAGAACAAAATATTAAAGGAGTAATAAATTTGACTACATCAAAATTAAAAGGCCTTATATGTAACCATAAAAGTTTTTACACCAAACAATAGAAAAGGGAAATATATTTGAAATCTCTATCACAAGAAAATAGTTCATGTCCAGCATATAAAAACATAACTCTTACAAATTAAAATTTTAGCGCTCTACAAAAATAAGGAAAGAATATAAATGGGCGATTCCAAAGCGGAAGACTAAACAGCCAGTAAACAGGACACGCAGCCTCATGGGTCAGGGAGGAAATGGGAATTAAAGCAACCATGTGATGCCATTTTTTAAAAAAACGATCTAATTAAGGGGAAAATGCTATAATATCAAAAGCTATTTATTGAGCCTAAAGGTGAAAATAACTCTCCAAAGCTGCTAGTAGTAAATTAGTGCAGTCACTTTGGAAAGCAATTTTGTGGTATTTGTTAGATTTTTTTTAAATTGGAGGATAATTGCTTTACAATGTTGTGTTTGTTTCTGCTGTATAACAACAAGAATTGGCTATATGTATACATATGTCCCCTCCCTCTTGAACCTCCCTTACATTTCCAACCTCCTCCCACTCCTCCAGGTCATCACAGAGCACCAGGCTGAGCTGCTTGTGTTATACGGCAGCTTCCCACAGGCTAGCTATTCCACACATGGTAGTGTATACAAGCCAGTGCTATTCTTTCAGTTTGTCCCACCATCTTCTTCTCTGATGTGTCCCCAAGTCCATTCTCTATGTCCATGTCTCTATTCCTCCCCTGCAAATAGATTCATCGGTACCATTTTTCCAGATTCCATATATATGCATTAATATACAATGGGCTTCCCTGGTGGCTCAGAGGTTAAAGCATCTGCCTCCAATATTTGTGCTTCACTTTCTGACTCACTTCATTCTATATGACAGATTCTGGGTTCATCCACATCACTGAAAATGACCCAGTTTCATTCCTTTTTTTGACCAATATTCATATATATAAATAAATATTCAAAAGCAGAGACATTACTTTGCCAACAAAGGTCCGTCTAGTCAAGGCTATAGTTTTCCCAGTGGTCAGGTATGGATGTGAGAGTTGGACTGTGAAGAAAGCTGAGCACCGAAGAATTGATGCTTCTGAGCTGTGATGTTGGATAAGACTCTTGAGAGTCCCTTGGACTGCAAGGAGATCCAACCAGTCCATTCTAACGGAGATCAGCCCTGGGTGTTCATTGGAAGGAATGATGCTAAAGCTAAAACTCCAGTACTTTGGCCACCTCATGAGAAGAGTTGACTCATTGGAAAAGACTCTGATGCTGGGAGGGATTGGGGGCAGGAGGAGAAGGGGACAACAGAGGATGAGATGGCTGGATGGCATCACTGACTCGATGCACGTGAGTTTGAGTGAACTCTGGGAGATGGTGATGGACAGGGAGGCCTGGCATGCTGCAATTCATGGGGTCGCAAAGAGTCAGACACGACTGAGCGACTGAACTTAACTGAACTGATATATATATATATATGTACCAGACACGTGCATATATATATATGTACCAGAACTTCTTGAAGCACATCTCCTACGCCTTGCCACTTCCAGCTTTAGAGATCTCTAGAGAACCATTCTAGTAGTGTGCCTAGAGAGATATGCATGAGGTATTGCAGCAATTTTAAGTAGTTAAAATTGCTTGTTTAAAAAAAGAGAAATAAGCATATATATCAACAAAATGATTTATACTCCTACATATTATATCCCTTTTCTGAATTTTTAGTATCTTATGGGAAAACGTTATTTGGATATGGGAATATACATTATCATTTATATCTTTAAAAAAATACTATGTACCATTTTTGTATAGAGACATTTGTTTATGCAAATATATAGAAAGTCCTCATAGCATATAAGGTATTCATTGATAGTAATGGCTACTTGGTCACTTCCCTGGTGGTCTAGTGCTTAAGAATCCACCATGCAAGGCAGGGGGCTGGATTCAATCCCTAGCCAAGAAACTAAGATCCCACAAGCTGTGCAGCAGCTAAGCCTGTGGGCAGCAACTGCTGAGCCCGTGCTCCAGAGCCCAGGTGCCACCGACAGAGAGTCTGTGCCCCACACGAATAATCCTGCATGACAATGAAGCCCTGACGCAGCCAAATAAATAATAATGGTCACTAGAAGGGAAAGGCCTGGACATTAAATGTGATGGTGAAGTAAGACTTGGGGTTAGCATAATATTTTTGCATATATGACAATGAGAATATGTTTATGTATTCATTATTAATTGTGTAATATAATAAAACTTAAAAATATTTTGGCATGTTTAGACTCTGCTGGAATGGGTGTCAGGAGCTATCTATATCCAGCAGCTTAGTGTGGCAGACAGAATAATGGCCCCCCCCAAAATGTGCATGTCCTAATCCTTGGAACATATGTTACCTCACATTGAAATAGAGACTTTACCGATGTGTTAAAGACCTTGAGTTGTGAAAGTATCCTGGAAGATCTGGGCAGATCCAATGTCATCACAAGGGTCCTTATAAGAGGGAGGCAGCAGGGTCCATCAAACGCTGATGTGACAATGGAAGGAGAGAAAGAGAGTTTGGATGATGCCACACTGACTGCAGGCTTTGAAGATGGAGGAAGGGCTCACAAGCCAAGGATTGCAGGTGGCCGAGCCTGGTGGGCTACAGTCCATGGGGTCGTAAGAGTTGGACACAACTTAGTGACAATCCCAAAGCTAGAAAAGAAAAGCAACCAGATTCTCCCTCAGAATCTCCAGGAGGAACGCAGCCCTGCTGATCCATTTTGAACTTCTGACTTCCAGATTGGAATGTAATAAACCTTTGCTGCTGCTGCTGCTGCTGCTGTTAAGTCGCTTCAGTTGTGTCTGACTCTGTGAGACCCCATAGACAGCAACCCACCAGACTCCCCCATCCTGGGATTCTCCAGGCAAGAACACTCTGAATAAACCTTTGAGTTTGTGGCAATTTGTTACTATAGCGATAGGAAACCAACAAGACTAGTTATAACAATAATTTATGAGTCAGTAAATAGATAAGGCAGGCGACCTTGATTGCTAAATAGCTTCTACTTTATTGTTGTTGTCAGATGCCCAGTTATGTCCAACTCTTTGCGACCCCATGGGCTGCAGCAGGCCAGGCCTCTCTGTCCATCATCATCTCCAGAAATTTGCCCAAGTTCATGTCCATCGCATCAGTCTCATACAAAAAAAGTTTTAATTTCAGGATATGTTTAATAAAAGTTCCTAAATACAGAGATAGTATATCAAAATACAGATAAAAGATTAAATATAAATTATTAACACCAGTGACTATTTTTTATTAAAAATCCTATTTATCACTTTTTTATTCCTGTCAAGGACATTTTTAGTGATGTTATCTTGCTTCTGGGTCAAGTTGTGGAGATATTTTTAGTACTGTTTATGAATAAGTTCTCAGTTTCAACAAATATATATCTTACTTACCAGCTCGTTCATCTTTTTAATCAGATATTGGTCTTACCTGAGATACAGAGCAAAGGTTTTATAGCTCTTCCGCAGGCAGAAACCAGCCTTATAGACAGGCTGGGACCATCAGAATGCATCAATAGCAGAGAGGGAGTTTTTCGTCAGCAAACTTTGCAGGTCACTCTAAGCTGCTTTATCTTCTTAAATAACAGAGGGAAAACATATATTTTTAAATTAATTTTTATTGGAGCATAGTTGCTTTACAATGTTGTGTTAGTTTCTATAGCAAAAAAGAAAAAAATCAGCTATACATATACATATATCCCCTCCCTTTTGGACTCTTCCTTCAACTTCAGGTCACCGAAAAAAAACCTACATTTTTGTAAAATGTATTTTTAGAGTAGTTAAAGATTCACAGCAAAATTGAGAGGAAGGTACAGAGATTTCTCATATACTCTCTGTCTCCACACAGGCACAGCCTCCCTCAGTATCAACATCCCCCACTACAAACTAGTGACTATAACAAAGAAGAAACAGACTCACAGATATAGAGAACAAACTAGTGGCTACCAGTGGGGAGGGAAGAGGGGAGTGCAAGATTGGGACAGGAGTTAAAAGGTACAAACGATTATGTACAAAATAAATAAGCTACAAAGCTGTATTGCACAATGCAGGGAATATAGGCAGTATTTTGTAGTAGCTATAGGTGGAATATAGCATTTAAAAATTATGAATCTCTATGTTGTACACCTGTAATTTACGTAATATTGTACATCAACTGCACTTCAATTTTAAAAAATGAAAAAGAAAATCTCCCATCAGAGTGGTGCATTTGCCACAACTGATAAACCTACACTGACACATCATTATTTCCCAAAGTCCACAGGTTACATTGGGGTTCACTATTGGTGGTGCATATCCTAAGGATTTTGGCAGATGGAGAATGCCATATACCCATCATTATAGTATTTTCACTCCTTTAAAAATCCTATAGGCTCTACTTACTTATTTCTCCTTCCACTCGAGCCCCTGGCAACCACTGATCTTTTTACTGTCTCCACAGTTTTGCTGAGTAAAATTTTTTTAAAAAAGACTAACGAAGAGTATTTTTAAATTCCTGTTTGATTTTCCCTTCTGTTAAAATCAAACTGATCAAACTCACTCACCAATTGCATTTTCCACCGACAGCATTTTTCCATAAAGTTGTCTCCTGATTTATTTTTCAGTGTCAAAAAGCACTTAAAATATCAATGGCCCTCTCCAGAACAAGTTCATGGATGAAAGCCCTTGACAAGTTTATAGTCTACTTCTTTAAAAAAATAAAATAAAAAACAGTATCTCCAAGTCCAGGAGTTTCAAAAAGACTACTTTTTAGAGAAGACTTTGGAAAGTCTAGAGTGAGAGATGCTATTTTGGGGAGAGGAGTGGGATGAGGAGAGAAGAACTTTAAGATAAACTTTCCCATTGATGGGATTAGTCTATTATCTTGAAATTGAAACATAAGACAAATTGCCCTCCTTTCCACTTCTGCTATTAATGTCATCTTTTCAACTGACAGTGTCTTATGGTTCTTGAGAAAGTTGCTCTGCTGACAATCTCTCAAGCAAAATTGCACTGAACACAGCGTGAAAAGGGGCAGGTTATGAGGATGATTGAACACACAGTAGCAGTCTGTATGAACCAAACACCAAGGAAGAATTTTTTTAAATTAGAACAGGTCATATTATTTTCTATTTTCAAGACAATTCAATTTAATCATTTTATGGAGCTCCCTCAAGTAGATGTGATTTTGTTCTTTCTCAATAGCCTCAGCATAAGCAGATCAAGATGGAATCTGAAATCGAGAGAATCAGATTTTGAATTACATCTCTGCCAGTTCAGCTTCTTCCCTAGGTTAGTTTTCATACAATGCTTTAAGATCTTGTTTCCTCATCTGTTCAATGGGGGGATACCTCCTTCACTTGACTGTCATGAGTACTGAGTGAGATAGAAGCCTCTTTGCACTATGTCAGCACATACTAAGGATTCAGTAGACAACAAATGTTCCTGTTTGATTCGTATTTTTTAAATCACAGTGATAATCAGGAAAATTTATTGCTATGACTAATAAAATCCATCCACTTCTTTTAAGCCAATTTCTTCTTGCTTAAATCTCTGCAGTCCTAGACAGCATACCATGACACCTACTTAATTATGCTAATTGGGCAAGAAGTCATTTAATCCATAAAGTCAATCTAATCCACTTATTGATGGAATGGACTAGAACAAACAATTATGTTGGATTAGATAATAAATCTGAAGCAGATATCCTTTATATATCACATTTCTCCAGTAATGGAATATCCCAACTTAATTTCTATCAAGACTACAGATTGAGAAACTCACATTAAATTCTGTTACTTAAGCAACCCTCTGTTCCCAGAGACATTTATCCTCAAAAAAGAGAATGAACCAAAAGGGACACTATGGTGAAAGGCTCCAGGTTAAAGTGTGGGTCCGTGAATAATTAGTCTCATTTATTCGTTTTATCAATACGTATATTTTGAACACCTACCAGTCAGGCGTAGTTCTAGGAGCTGGAAATGGAACAGAGAATGAGGAGGGCGTGGTAACCCACTCCAGTATTCTTGCCTGGAGAATCCCATGGACAGAGGACCTGCAGAGCTAGTCTGTATGATTTCAGAAGAGTCAGACACAACTGAAGTGACTTAGCATGTGTGCACCATGGTGACAGGGCACTTGGTGCCAGCCGTGAGAGGTAGAATTGTTCTGTTAGAGAAAAATTTTCAGGCCAACCAAAAGGCAAAATTCTCAGTAGTCTCAGCAGCCTTAGACAGGAGCCACAGTTGTTCATCAACAGATGTACCTAACACGTGTTCAGTGAGAAAAGACACAGATGACCAAACAAACAGCAGCTTCTTCTAAAAAGACAATGATACAAAAATGCCCTTTCTCGATGCCCAAGCAAACACACACATTTATTCCATTTCATATGTCTTGGTCACACACATAATAGGCATTCAGTTCTTAATGCTATAAGACACTGCGCGGTATGAAAATATTACATTTAAAGTAGAAGAAACAATTTAGCCTTACTCACCAAGCAATTTTATGATGGGGAGTCTTGTTCTGAATCATAAAAAACCTGTCTTAATATTCTCTGCCATCATTTGGCTTGAGAAGACCTCTGTGTCAGTTTTGCCTTGGGCTTAGTTCTCATATTTTTATGGGTTGCATTTTCAAAGAAATGCAGGTGGCTGCCAATATATCTGACATATGCTGATCAAGCAACTATACCTCAAGCAGTCTGCTAATGCAAAATTTAATAATATGATCACAAAACTTGCATATGTTCATACTAGAGAAGCTTTTGCCTGTCTGATTCTGTATCTACTTTCCAGGACTGATAAACTGTCTTGACCCTTCTCCTCGGTTTCTTCCTATTCAGTATCACAGACTCCTGGGCTTCTTGGGAAGGTTGTCTGAGCTCATTCAGACTAGAGCAGTCATGAAACACGTGTCAGGTGTTTCATGTTTGCTGTGGATTATCCGTTGTTGAAAGTAGTTCCATACTGTATAAGGCAGAAGCTATGAGGCAATTTATACATGACAATCACATTATTAAATTTAAAGAGCCAGGCTCTGTGCTACATAAAGAACAAAGTGAGAAAAAAAAAGTGTTTCTAATCATAGGGTGACTGTAGTGATTTAAACATTTTAATAGATTCTGACTTGTCATTTATATTCTAAATGGAAGTTGAGATAATTGCATTTTAAAAAACTAGAACAGTATAGATTAGAATATAATAAATATACCGAACTGAAGATGAATGAAGAGATGAACAGAATAAGGACCAAGCTAACACAGTATGAAACTGTAAGATAATTACCAATTTCAGATTGTATCCCTCTATCAAATTTCATAGCCATATCATACTAAATGATGAACAAAAGTTATCACTAAGGCAATCCGCCATTAAATGCAGTGTATTATAGACCTGAACATCGTGCTTGAAATTATGGAGTTTCTATAAATTAGCCAAGCATTGGAAAGCCCTGAAGTGGATGGGAAAATAGAGGAAGATGGGGGTACAGGACAGATCATTTCATCAGTTATTGACAATTTGTAAAACTTAAGAGAACCAAATAAATCAGTGCTGTTAAAACACTAAAATTTCCCTTCAAATTTAGAGAACTTGAGCATCTGAAATAAACAAGATGGGACATGTTTGAGTGATCAATTATAGAACACCTCTGATTGCCAAAGCCAAGATATAATTGCACCTGGAGAATTAATTGATCATTAAGGCATGTCTGATCAATTTATTTCAACATGGATTTTTTCATTCATTGAGGACCTTGGAATTGTGAAAAGCTGTAAATAAAGTCTAGTGTGATTAAGTCCTACAGGATGGAATCAGGTAAATATAGAAGTTGAGAAAATACATTGCTAAACCAGCATTTCATTTTCTGGCAAAGATGGTAAAGTGAATTTTAAACATACAAACACACATACACGTCAAACCATTCTTTATGTTTCTTCATTCTATCCATTGGCTTGAATCATTTTTCTTAATTTAATTAATGCTAGTCCATATTTAAAGTGACTTCACAACCCTAGAAGGTTAAGTGAAGTCGCTCAATCGTGTCCGACTCATTGCAACCCCATGGACTATAGCCTACCAGGCTCCTCTGTCCATGGGGTTTTCCAGGCAATAGTACTGAAGTGGATTGCCATTTCCTTCTCCAGCGGATATTCCCGACCCCGGGATTGAACCCGGGTCTCCTGCATTGTAGACAGACGTTTTACCATCTGAGCCACCAGGGAAGTCTTCCCTGGTGGCTCAGGCAGTAAATTGTCTGCCTGCATTGCGGGAGACCCAGGTTCAATCCCTGGGTCGGGAAGATCACCTGGAGAAGGAAATGGCAACCCACTCCAGTACTCTTGCCTGGAAAATTCCATGGACTGAGGAGCCTGGTAGGCTACAGTCCATGGAGTCACAAAGAGTCTGACATGAATGAGCGATTCATTCACTATCTGCAATCTTAGAAAGTTAAGGTCATACCAAATTAGTAGTGCTAAAGGCTTTATCTAGAGCATCTCAATTAATCCTCACAATAACCCTGTAAGACATCACTGTATCAGTCCTGCCAGATGGGTTATTCAGTGAAAACACACTTGACCTCAAGAGCATGATTAGTGAGTGTGACAAAGCATGACAAAGCATGTTAGACTGAGCAGATGGCCTCTTGTATCCAGCGAGGAGCCCTCATGAGACAATGGCATAGCTCTTATTTTTACAGTTCACACCTTGGCAAGGACAGCATGTTTCAGCAGTCAGTTATTTTCCTGACTTTTTCAGAAATGTATCAATTTAAGCACCAATGTTCAAAACATTCAATGTAGACCAGGGAAAATCCAGTGATGTAAACAAGAAAGCCTTAGTTCAAGGAAGGCAGGGATTCACCGATGTCTTCCCGATGTCTAGGAGAATACCCAACACATACACGGTAGATACATAATAATATTTGTTTAATAAATGGCCGTATGGATTCAAATATATTGTTTGAATGCAAAGTTTTAGGTTGCGTGTACCCATGTTTGGGGTCAAGGGCCCATACTTCTCATCAGATTCTCTAAATGGTCTGTGAAATGAGTTATGATCCACAGCTGGAAGAAAGGGATCTATGTGTTGTTGCAAGTAGGACTAGATGACCTCTAAAGACTTTTCAACTCTAACATTTGACCTCAAAATACTTATAGCTCTTATAATGTTAGTATGTTTACACATCAATTGCATCAGTCTTTAAAACTCAACATCTACTCATGAGATTGAAATTGCTCTTCTTAGAAAGAAGCTAAAAATTGTATTGAACCAGAGGGGAGCCTGATGGAATCTAGAAACCTGTGATATAGGGCACCTCCAGAGCTGCTAATAATATTATAGGAAGCCCTGCCCTTCTGTCTTTTTTTCTATCAAGATGAGGCCACCATAAGTGCCTCAGCACAATCCACATGTTGTGAATTTCCAGCAGTGGGAGTAGGTTTAATTTATGGCAACCACATTTCCTATTGTTTCATATAACTAATTACACTACTATGTATACTTTCTAAACAACTAATTAGTGCCTAGAGCCTATAAATATTTGTCTGACTTGTGTTTATATAGAAAGTCTCATATTGTCATAAAAATATAATAGCAAATCCTCTTTACTTAAGAATGGATTTGTGGTGATCATAAATTCTAAAAACCCGACATTTGGGACACAAAGCCAAAATTTTTGATCCCCAAATTTGTTACTCTAAAACCACATAAAACTCTACAGGAAAACCATATTAAATTATACCTTTGATATGTGTGTGTCTTATGGTTCACAGGTAAAAATGAGAAATTATGAATTTTGCATACTTAGAGCCTCAAATTATCATCATGCGCCTGATTCCAATTTCAATATTCTATAAAGGTTAAGAAGAAAGAGCAAAAATTCAGGAAGTTGAGAGTTCCCTGAAGTTTAGATTGAAAAAAAAAAGCGGAATAAAAAGCAGGACGAGAGGGAGGTCTGGGAAGGGGATGCGGGCGTGGCTACACTAGATGAGCAAGAATTCCTCTGAACCCTCAGGCTCTGAATTCCCTTCCTCCCTCACGACCTGCCCTGGTCTCCACTGTCTCCTAGTTGATTCCCTTCCCTCTTTCTGCATTTTCCCCACTTTGTTCTTAAGGAAATTCCTCTAACATGGTGTAAGGATCTCTAGTCACAGTGCAAGCTTGGTACATGCTGTTCAACTAAACAAACTTGATACCATTTTAATCCTATTACGCAGTCCTAGGCTAAAGTTATTACAAAGCTTGTATTATTCCCACAGCGAGCAGAGTGCTATCCTTGAACTTGGAGCTGCAAAGAAGAAAATCAGGTGGAACTATTATGTCTCTCTGAGTGCATTATCTCCACCAAGGAAAAGAGTGTTTCCTAACTCTCCTCTGTTGTTCTCCAGCAAGAAGCCTGGGTCTCATATTTATTGAGTTTTATAGTTGACCGTCAAGCTGCTTGACAGATTTCAACAGTGATGTTTAACAATGAGAAATAAATCACTCTTCCCTACCAACTGTTGACAGCTCCTGCTCTTCGCTTTCTTAGCTCTATTATTTATTATCATCTCCTAATATAAATAAGGAACCAAAAGGGAATTCATATAGTGTTGGCCTGTGAACTACATTAGAAAAAGTGTAGCTTACTCAATATCGTTGAAAAATAGAGCAAAATGCTAAGGATAAGAAAATGCCTTTCTAAAAGAATAAGGTTTGAAGCAGATGCTTCTGAGTCTATATTTTGTAGTTACAAATCCTGGCAGATATGGAACAATGTTTATAAATAGAGACTTTTCTATGCCATATATTTTGTCATTTTTCAGAAAACACAAATATAGTGAACAGGTCAAATTTTACTTCTTTTGTTGTAATATCCAGGTTCCTCCAATTTAATATGTTGTATGTGCTCAGGTTTTGGTCACTTCAGTTGTGTCCGACTCTTTGTGACCTCATGGACTTGTGGCCTCCCCAGTCATGCCCTCAGGGGAGCTTCCCAACCCAGGGATAAAACCCATGTCTCCTGCATCTCTTCCATTGCAGGCAAATTGTTTACCACTGAGCCACCAGGGAAGCCCCAATATATTCTCTGTGGATATACTAAATACACACGTGTGTCTCATTTTTAACTGTTTATTTATATCTAGTTGTATATATCAACTTTACATACATTATTTTAAGGTATTTGTTATTTTTAGAAGGCTTCCAGAAATGTGAATGCTTAAGACAGTTTAAAACTACATTGAAAACATTTTAAATGTTATTTAAAATTTGAACTGAAGGAAGTGGTCTTTGAAAGCAGCAAAAAGCTAAGAGCATTTCAATTATTTTGAATTTGATCATTCCCTATCAGCATAACATTCCGTTAATAAGCATATTCATATGGGACATAATATACTCTAGACTGCACTTGGGCTTCCCCAGTAGTTGAATGGTAAAGAATTTGCCTGCAGGAGACGTGGGTTTGATCCCTGGTTCAGGAAGATGCCCTAGAGAAGGAAATAGCAACCTTCTCCAGGATTCTTGCCTGGAGGATCCAGTGGACAGAGGAGGCTGCCAGGCTACAGTCCATGGAATCATGACAGAGTCAGACACAACTTAGAGACTAAATACACACACAGATGGCACTTCAATTCAGTTCAGTTGCTCAGTCACTCTTTGCGACCCCATGGACTGCAGCATGCCAGGCTTCCCTGACCATCACCAACTCCCAGAGTTTACTCAAACTCATGTCCTTAGAGTCGGTGATGGCATCCAACCATCTCATCTTCTGTCGTCCCCTTCTCCTCCCACCTTCAATCTTTCCAAGCATCAAGGTCTTTTCCAATGAGTCAGTTCTCATCAGGTGGCCAAAGTATTGGAGTTTTAGCTTCACTATCAGTCCTTCCAATAAATATTCAGGATTGATTTCCTTTAGGATTGACTGGTTTGATCTTCTCGCAGTCCAAGGGACTCTCAAGATTGCACCTACACACCAATAATAATGGGAACTTATATTAAATTAAAATAATGAATTAAAACATTTGATAAAAGCATGGATACCATGGCCTCAGAGCATTTTGCCAGAAGGAACCAGAGAGCTGAAGAAAGTATGTGATTTGAAAATTCAGCTAAAATGATTTAAATGTTAAGAAGCAGGAGGAATGTGAGAGACTTGAATGTCATGAAAGAAACTTAAAACTAGCTAGAACTATCAGGTTTTAGCTATGCAGTTTCAGTTAAAAAAAAAAAAAAAATCAGTCAGGTGTGTGTGTTTTTTCTACCCAAAGCCAGAGACGATTTATACAAAAGCACTTTGAAAAACTGTATGCCTGTGACTAAACAGAACTTTGCTAATTGTAAAAAATTTTAGACTTTGGAACAGGCTGCTAAGATAAAAAGAGTGGAATTTTCTTCCCTGGATACTGTTGATGCAGAATAAAGAGTTGTCTGGCCTCCTTCCTGCGCAACCTTTTAGGGTTCTTTTCATTTTGCCATTTTATAAAATTTTCTAAAGCTACAGGATTAATATTGGCATTCTGCAAGCTTTCTTGACTTTGGACTTTTGTTTCCATTTTCTTTAGCAAGGAAGAATCCAACCTGGGTAGTAAATGATGGCTTCAAGTTTTAGTACTTCAAGATTTTCTCCTACTTGTTTGCTGTAAAATACGTAGCAATGCCTCATAGAAGGAAGCTGTGAGCTTTCTATGGTATTTTTGGAACAAATGAATCTTGCATGCTGTCCTTGGTACTCCCTTGATTGTTGCCCACATATCAAATCCTGCTTCATCCGAGCATGACATTGACAATCCTCATAAATTCAGTATGACTGTGATGGACAGCCGTGTAACCCGAATGTTCTTGGGTTCACTGATCATGATGCGGTGAAGCCTAGCCATTGTACTCTCTACACAGACATGATCTATGGGTCTGGTCTCACTAGGTTAATTAACATAAAGCAATTTCACACATTAACCATTATTTTAATGTGGGTGAGAAAAATTTCGAGAATGATGACCTACCTGACTGTGTATTTGGTCAGTTAGATAAGCATGACCATATAATCTACTGTCCAATTTAGGACACTTTTGAAAGCAAAGCAAAGGATTGGGGAGTCATCAGTAACAACCCTGGGACCACACATATGTAGATGGGAACCATCCTAGGAAACCTGGGAAATGTGGCTGCCCTGCTCTGAATCCGAGCACTAACAAACAAGAATGCTGTCCTATCTGAGGCACAATGTTAGAAAAGTTTATCACTCCTAGTTATTTACTGAAAAGGAAGATTGCTAAGTGGGAAGACATTGAACAAGGGTATCTATCACTTTTCTTATGCACTCTAACCTCTTTGCTATTTTTACAAGATGCAGATTATTAAAATTTAATTTCAGTGATGTCTATCTTTTGTACAATAAAGGCATTTGCTTTTATGTTAAGTGTTTTGATTTAGATGGCTCCAGTTCTAACATCTTGCTTAATAACCTCCCTGAACAGAGTAGCATAAAGCAGAAGCAATCATTTCTTATCTCTTCCAACTCTGGTAGTTGACTGGGCATAAAGTAGTTCTTGTTCCATGGACTTTCTTGAAGTTGCAGTCAGATGGTGTCTGGGTACTAGTTTCATCTCGGAGGCTTCCCTCTTGACATGACAGGTAGTCATTGCTGACTATTAATCAGGACTTCAGATGGGCTTGTCAGCCAGAACCCCTCACAGCCATTAACAATACAAGATAAATACAGAATAAATACAAAATAAAAAGTTAAAAAGGAAAACATAAAGGTGTTCTTGAAAAAGAGAGAGATTCCTGAAGGTGATAGAGTTCATCTTGCTCAGGAAAACTCACAGAAACAGTAACACAAGAGAGCTGGAACTCATTTTGGTCTGCTCTAAGGTAAACTTTGATTATGACAATGAACTCTAGGTCTTACAAGAACTTGTTTAACCATTTAACTCTTTGGGATGCAGAAGAGCATCCTTAAATGTATTAAAATTGATCCCTTTCTCAGTAATTAGTGTTATTGAAACTGCACTTGTAGTCATCAGAGTTTAATTTTCAAAGAATAACTTAGAATCGTGATCTTCCAAAAGCATTTATGTAAAACACTCATTCTACATACCATACTAAAACTTAAGTTCAAGGTCAGAGTGACAAGGGGAAGGCACAGTTGGTAGAGATGGTGATAACAGTGACAAAGCTGGGGAAATGGCTTGAGACATCACATTAAAACAGCTACTTTGATGTCTCAGGTCAGAGAGGCTCGGAGCAGAGAGAACAGGCTGGAAATCATGGACCCCTAAGACCCACAGGGCTGAATGAGAAAACATGCCTGGAAATGTCTGGTCTGTAAACCCACAGTAATTCTGTCCCACTCTTTGAGGATATATGAAAATAGTTAGAAAAATTTTGTCTTGAAGCCAATTGTTCTGCTTCCTAAATTCTGTCTAATTTGATTCAAATTGTTCACTGATGTTATGAATTTTCCAGTGCAGCATTCCCTTTCACCATAAGCTCGGAAAGAAACTATTTGGAAATTAAGTCATAGTGCATTTTTCTTTAACTATTTCAAAATAATGGAAAGATCATCATCTAAATGTAAATACCTGGTTAGATATCTTTCCACTCTATCAGCATTAATTTAAATAAATGCCTGTAAAATTTGTTTGGTCTTCTGTTACTGTTTTCAGTATAATAATGTTTGCAATTTTCTTTCTGGAATAAATCACTCATGTTTTAATTATAAGCAGTACGTGCATGTGCATGCATGCTCACTCAATCCAGTCATGTCCAGCTCTTTGCCACCCGATGGACCAGAGCCCGCCAAGCTCCTCTTTCCGTGGGGTTCTGCAGGCAAGAATCCTGGAGTGGCATGCCAAGGGATTGAACCCGCATTTCCTATGCCTTCTGCATTGCAGGTGGACTCTTTACCCACTAAACTACCTGGGAACCTGTGAGCAGTATAGTGCTGGTGGAAAGAGCTTCCCAGGTGCCTCAGGGATGAAGGATCTACTTGTCAAGGCAGGAGATGGGGATTTGATCCCCGGGTCAGGACAGTTTCCTGGAGAAAGAAATGCAAGCCACTCCAGTATTCTTGTTTGGGAAATTCCACGGACAGAGAAGCTTGAAGGACTACAGTCCATACAGTTGCAAAAGATTCAGACACTACTTACAGACTGAACAAGAGCACAACAACTAACAGAAAAAGTGAGGGTTAGAATTCTGAATCTACAACTTACGAAATGTGTTACTTTGGATAAATTATTCAACTTTTCTGAGTTTCCATTTGTTCACCTATAAAAACAGGATAGTATAGTGTATAGTAGTTTTCAAAATGGAAACTATTAATACTAGATGTTCATGTGGGAGGGGTTCCCTGGTGGCTTAGATGGTAAAGAACCCGCCTGCAATGAGGGAGACCTAGGTTTGATCCCTAGGTTGGAAAGATGCCATGGAGGAGGGCATGGCAACCCACTCCAGTACTCTTACCTGGAGAATCGCATGGACAGAGGAGCCTGATGGGCTACAGTCCAAGGGGTCGTGAAGGGTCAGACATGACTGAGTGACCAAGCACAGCACAGCACATTCATGTGGGATCTTACCACAGATCACATCCAAGTCAAAAGCAATCATACTCTACCCATAAAATCCAGACTGGTTTGTTCTTGCAGTGACAAGCAGAAGCCACAGGAATTGTTGTTTCTGATAAATCTGTAAACCCAAAGCTCTGTTCACCATTTCCCTATCAGGACACAACTGAGCGACTATCACTCACTTAATCACTATCAGCGACTATACCCACAGATATTTTTTCATACCAAATGTTTAACTCCTGAACTGTAATCACTCAAAATGCTCTCAGAAAATGACTAGTCCTTTGTTCTAAAGATAACCTTCCTTTTTAGCGAAGGAAGAAAGGAAGATTCAAACGTGAAAAGAAAGGACTTCTTTTAAAGAAGTCTATTTAATATGCGATACCTGTGATTCCTAGACTTTCCATAAAGGAAAACAAATGAGTTATTTTAGTTACTCTTTGCTCGGATAATATTCAAGAGGGGCAGAGGAAATGATCGAGGTGTCTGATTCTACTTTCCTGTGAGTAGCTGCTGGTTGTTCAGAGGCAATTGAAGCTAATCTCTTTCTACTCTGATACAATGACTGATAGACCTTTTCATTCAACATAATAGATGGAAATCATGAATTGATTTAGAATAATATGAAGAGCTGTCCATCAATAATTTAGTGTATCATTTTTTCCAAGTACATTAGGGTTAGATTTCTGGAACATATTTAGCCTGTGGCAAAGAATGTCAATTTGTTTGGATTAGGGTGGGTTCGAGATCTGAAGTAGAACACCAACAATACCAAAATGTTCCTTCTGCTTCTTCCAAGAAAAAAAAAATCCACTTGGAGCTATATAAATGTAAAAGAGGACACAGGATGAACAGGAGAAAAGGGACATAAAGACAGCAAATGGTCACTAGACAATATTTTAAAGGTTGGAATGTATGAGTTTGCAATGGAATGAATGTTTGATTTTTACCTATTGATCCCTCCATTTCCTTTCCTTAACTGAATCTGGATCCTTTGAGGATATTGCTTTTTCTGCAATTCCCTTAATGTGAAATTCTTTACTCACTTGTGCCCAGGCACTGCAGTGTCCAAATGCACAGTGAACACCCTGGTAGTTTATCTGGTGGCCCAAACTCATTGCTGCTCTCATTTCGCTTCATTTTCACCTTCATTTGAACCCTCCTCCCTCCTTTAGTGTTCATGATGTTTGATTACACCAAAAACTGGCTGTATTTCTGCTGGTAGCATTCTACCTGGCCTGGAGGCCATCAGGGAAGATTCACTTTCTCCTGGCTCCTCACTGCAGTTTCCAGGCCTCTGGTGACCGTCCTCATTTCACAGAAGCTCCATCTTTGAACCTCATCCCTCTAGCTGACACCAGCTTAGTTTAATTGCCCACGTTTCTAGGCTGTTTCTGTTTAACAAGGATATTAGCACCAAGTTCACTGTTTTCCTCTCTAGACTGGCTTCTTCTGTCATCCAAAGAGATCTGACCGGCTCAAGATCTCTGTATCATAGCTCTGCAATCCACTCTACTATAATGATAGTAATAATTTGTATCTAATTTTATAGCCCAATACAAATATTAGTCCCATCTATAGATGAGAAAACAGATAAAGGTTAATTTTTTTTTTTTCATTTCTACAGGAGCTAAGTAAGAGAATTAAATATACATCCAGCTCTGTCTGATCTCAAAAGCTGAGTTTTTGGCAACTGAGTTCTGCTGCCTCCTAATGATCCTCATCTCGATTTGGGTTTCTTTCCTGAATTCTAAGTTCTTTTAGCATGAATTGCATCAATTTGCTTCACTTTTGAAATACTGAACTATGAAACCTCCAGTAATAACTCCGAACTTCTTGCATTCCATGTCTCACTCTTTCTGACTAAACCCTCCTTTTCAAGCTCACCACAGCTTTTAATTTCTAGATAACTCCCTGTTTTCTCAATTACCCTGCAACTCTGCTCTTTGTCATGCTGAATTCCACTGGTGGAATAATCCAACTCTATTTTCAGTGGTTCCCTTCCTTGCCTTGCCACAAGTTTGCCAGCTATCCTCTTTTTCTCTCCAGACCCAGGGTGTTGCTGAAAGGAGTATTAACTAATTTTGTGCATATTTAACAGACATGGCAGCCAATATGATACGATAAAGATATACAACCCAACCTCAAAGAACACATAATCTGGAGGAAAATGGCATGCAAATAGTTAAGCATAATAAATGTTATTTAAACAGTTTGCATTCAGTGAATATAGATAAAAGTCCATTTAAATCCAGGAAATAAAAAGTACTATTGGATGGCTGTCTATGTGAAAACTGAGGTCTCCTAGACAACAGGCAGAACTTTGGGAGAGAAGAAGAAAAACCAGTGCGTCCTTTGTCTAAAGTTCTATTTTATTAGCAAATAAAAAAGGGGGCAGTTAGGAGGTTCAGTGTTGCAGTTGAAGTATTGGTGAAAATAAGAACTATCACTTTTCTTCTCCTTTTGACAACAATCTTGATTTTCCTTTGGGAATTCACACTTCCACCTCTCTGTGTCTGAAGTTGGCCCAAATACAGTGAATAAGAGAATTTTGGCAAGAGCCACCAAAAAAAGAGACTGTCTCTTTAGAACTGAACTTGAGCTTGAGCTCCTGCAGACATCTGACCGTCATGTACAGTTTGAGAGTGAAACCAACCTGTCAAAGGCAGCATAAAGTAGCAAAGACAGGAAGTCAGATCTCTAATGGAACTGTTAGAGGCTGAAATCAGTCTGCACCTGAAACCAGCTCTACTCCTGGATAAGTTTCCAAGTTCATGAACCGTTAAGTTTCCATTTTTATTCTCAAGAGATTTGGATTGCATTTTTCCATTACCCGCAACTGGAAAGAACCGATAGACCATACATAATAAAGAAGGTACATGGAGCCAGACCTAAATAAAATGTATATGTTTCTTCTACATACAAAAAAAAGATCAGAAAAGAGTCTAGTAAATTACATTCTTAAAAGCAGATTGCCTGTATCTAAATTCCAGATTTGCTGCTCATTCGATGTGTAACTTTGGGCAAGTTACTTAACATCTCCATACTTTCATAGGTAAAGTGAGAATAATAATAATTCCCATCTGATAAATCTGTTATGAAGATAGAGGAATCAAACCCTTAGAATGATCTCGGTGCTATTTGTCAGATCGGGATAATCTGAGAAAGGTAAGGCGAGTAGGAGAAGTGGAGAAAGGAATTGCAGCAGAAAAAGTGAAAATTTATATTTAGAAAAATCAAACAGTGGCATATGGAAAGCAAAATGAAAGAAAGTGTAAGCGTTAGTCCTCAGTTGTGGTCAACTCTTTGCAATCTGTGGACTGTAGCCAGCCAGACTCTTCTGTCCATGGAATTCTCTAGGCAAGGATACTGGAATAGGTAGCCATTTCCTTCTCCAGAGGATCTCCCTGACCCAGGGATCGTACCTGCATCTCTTGCATTGCAGGCAGATTCTTTACCATTTGAGCCACCGGAGAAGCCCAAGCTGGAGAAAAATCCAAGATACCAAACAGGCTGATGTCAAAGAGAGTTTTGGAGGGAGAATGAAGTTTCAAGGTCTGAGGCCTATGAGGAATGGGGAAAAAAGATTTTACGAATGGAAAAGATTTTCAAAAGGGTTAGAGTGGTTTATAAATTGGTCTTTTACAAATCAAAGAGATAAGGCAACAAAAATTGTTTTAATGTGTATCCTGCCCTAAGCTTGGGCCAAGAAAAGCCCCAGCTCATAGCTGGTTTATGTATTCTTTGACAACATCACTGGTTTAAAAGCAACATAAGACAAGGACAGAGAAGTGGAAGCAAAGTTGACAAAAGATTGAGGAGCCTGTGGAGGTTTTCAAAGGTTTTGTTATGTCTAGTGGTAGAGGAGTAAATTGATTTTCATGATAAAGGGATCCTATTTCTTTAAAATAATGGAAATGAACAGTTTCCCTGGTTAGCCGTGGTGCTGTCTCCTGCAGGGAAGAGGAGGTGTTTACACATACATGTGTTAAGTGCCAAAACACTGCTGACTGAATAATATATGTTCCATCTCATTACTGACTTCAAATCTCGTCTCCTGTTGTGCCCTAGTATAAAAAAAAGGAGGGAAAAAAAAAAATACAGTCCACCTCACCTCCTCCTGGTGGCTCAGAGGTTAAAGCGTCTGCCTGCAATGCGGGAGACCCGGGTTCGATCCCTGGGTCGGGAAGATCCCCTGGAGAAGGAAATGGCAACCCACTCCAGTATTCTTGCCTGGAGAATCCCATGGATGGAGGAGCCTGGAGAGCTACAGTCTATGGGGTCACAAAGAGTCCTCCTGATTCATAGACACTATCAAGATTTGTAATATGATTAAAATATTTGAGGGAAGTCTATGCACAAAATATCCAAGGTATAACCACCTTTGTGCTCAGTCATGCCCATCTCTGTGGCCCCATTAACTATGGCCTGCCAGGCTCCTCTGTCCATGGGATTCTCCAGGCAAGAATACTGGAGCGGGTTATGCGTGCTACCTGGGAAGCCCATCGAAGGTATGGTCTGTCTGTATTTGAACAGTAGCAAGAATTACTCAAGACTTTAAAATTAATGACCTACTTACCCAAGTGTATCAACCTATACAGACAAAGATGTTTTCCACGAATTACCTGACACTAAAAAGCAATCTAAATGCCCATTAATATGGAATGATTACATTAATTACAGCATAATAAGTACATTTTTGTGTTGCTTAAATGTTCAGTTTCATAATTAGAAAATTTTAATGTCAAATTATATAAAAACTATTATGTGTGACGTAGCTGCTGAAAAGAATAAGGTGGATATGTATGCACGTACATGGGAAACATTTATGAGATAACATTTTTAAATTTTAAAAAGCTACAAATTATAGTAGAATCTCACTTTTTAAATGAATGATTAAAATTCAACTATTATCGGTGCTATTTGTGTATCCTTAGAGAGAATTGTACAAGGTTACATATCAAACTGTTATCAATGGTTATCTATTGAGATTGACAAACAGAAGATTGTAATTGTTTAACATATAGCTTTTCTATCATCTGGATTTTTAATAATTACATATTTATTTTATTTAGTATGAAACAAAACAATAAACTGCAAATAATCAAATATTTTAAAGGATATTTTAAAAAGCAGCTTTTAAAAAACTATTTTAAATCAGGCAAAGAGCTCTTTTTCAAGATCTTGAAATATCATTAGCTTGATGTTTTTTCTGTGAATATAATAAAGGAAAATGAAATACTTGTATGTGGGAAATAAAGTTATATGCAAGATTCAGAGGAATATAATAAAACTTGTATAACTGAGAATCAGAATTCATGCTTATTAACTGTCAAGAACATTATCTGGATCTTTGCTACAATCTAGAGACCAAACGAACTAGAATACTTATATGCCACCCCACTATTTCAGTTCAGTTCAGTTCAGTTCAGTCACTCGGTCATGTCTGACTCTTTGTGACCCCTTGGACTGTAGCACACCAGGCTTCCCTGTATACTACCAACTCCCGGAGCTTACTCATGTCCATCGAGTTGGTGATGCCACTCAACCACCTCATCCTCTGTCATCTGCTTCTCCTTCCTTCAATATTTCCCAGCATCAGGGTCTTTTCCAAGGTGTCAGTTCTTCTCATCAATTGGCCAAAGTATTGGAGTTTCAGCTTTAGCATCAGTCCTTCCAATGAATATTCAGGACTGATTTCCTTTAGGATTGACTGGTTTGATCTTCTTCCAGTCCAAGCAACTCTCAAGAGTCTTCTCCAACATCATAGTTCAAAAGCATCAGTTCTTTGGTGCTCAGCTTTCTTTATAGTCCAACTCTCACATCCATAGCCCACTTTTCACACCACTGGAAAAACCATAGCTTTGACTAGATGGACCTTTGTTGGTAAAGTAATGTCTCTGCTTTTTAATATGCTATCTAGGTTTGTCATAGGTTTTCTTCCAAGGAGCAAGTGTCATTTAATTTCATGGCTGCAGTCACCATCTGCAGTGATTTTGGAGCACAAAAAAGTAAATTCTCTCATGGTTTCCATTGTTTCCCCATATATTTGCCATGAAGTTATAGGCCCAGATGCTATGATCTTCATTTTTTGAAGGCTGAGTTTTAAACCAACTTTTTCTCTCTCCTTTCTCATGTTCATCAAGAGGCTGTTTAGTTCTTCTTCGCTTTCTGCCACAAGAGTGGTGTCATCTGCATATCTGAGGTTATTGATATTTCTTCTGGAAATCTTGATTCCAACTTGTGCTTCATCCAGCCTGGCATTTTGCATGATGTACTCTGCATAGAAGTAAAATAAGCAAGGTGACAGTATATAGCCTGATGTACTCCTTTCCCAGTTTAGAACCAGTCTATTGTTCCATCTCAGGTTCTGTTGCTTCTTCACCTGCCTACAGATTTCTCAGGAGACAGATAAGACAGTCTGATATTCCCATCTCTTAAAGAATCTTCCACGATTTGTTGTGATTTACACAGTCAAAGGCTTTGGTGTAATCAATAAAGCAGAAGTAGGTGTTTTTCTGGTATTCTCTTGCTTTTTTGATGATCCAATGGAAATTGGTAATTTGATCTCTGGTTCCTTTGCCATTTAAGTTCATGATTCACATATAGGTGAAGTCTGGCTTGGAGAATTTTGAACATTACTTTGCTAGCAGGTGAGATGAGTGCAATTGTGTGGTAGTTTGAGCATTCTTTGGCATTGCCTTTCTTTGGGACTTGAATGAAAACTGACTTTTTCCAGTCCCGTGACCACTGCTGAGTTTTCCAAATTTGCTGGCATATTGAGTGCAGCACTTTCACAACATCATCTTTTAGGATTTGAAGCATCTCAATTGAAATTACATCACCTCCACTAGCTTTGTTCATAGTGATGCTTCCTAAGGCCCACTTGACATCTCATTCCAGGATGTCTGGCTCTAGGTGACACTCCTCCACTACTTGGCCATCTATCATTTCCTCCTGTTATGCAACCACTAATCTAATCTACTGTTTTGCTCTGGAGAATAGATGAAGACAAAAATTTAAATAGTGTCTGTAAGCAGATAATTGCATATGTGAATTCTCTAATATGTTATTATTTATTTTAAAATAAATTTTTAAAGAGACTGTTTTCTCCTGCTAAAGTCCCTTTTCATCACTTATCAAACTGGTAATTCTTCCAGCAATGTTATGGAATGCATTGATATTGGTAAAAATCTGTATTTTCATAGCAAATCAATATAGGAAGTCTAAATAATTATGGTAGTATTATAATAAAAATTTCTCTTTATGATTATAGCTTTAGTTGGAGTTCTGTTTAATTATTAGATTATTTCCTTACTTCCAACTCTCCTTCCGAAGGGCTTAACATTCAACAGATGTGACATATAAAGCAAAAATTCATAAAAATTATAAACAAAATAAAATATTTTGTCAGTTACTTTATTCTTTTTGACTCTGGGGGTGAACTTGTCAGAAAGTTTTATTTAAAGGGAATTATGGGGTAAATTATTTTGTTCTAAGCTGTTAATATTTTTTACATTCAAAATCACTTTTATCTATAGAAGAGCTTCTAAAATATTTTTATTGAATATTATCTTCATAAATGTAGATATTTCCTTCAGAAAATGAAGATGAGACACTAAAGTACAGAGCAGTAAATTATATATAGTGAAATTTTATGACATAGATTTCTTGCTAATGCATTTTGCAATATAATGTGTTTGTATGTTTATACAGCTTGACCAGGTTGCAACAATGAAACTTCCTTGGGATTGAGAATGAGGGTTCCATTTATTGTCAAAAAAGGAAGCTTATGTTAGTAATAAAAGCATGCTGCCCAAATGATCACCTCAAATTATAGAGAATTAAATTGGTTGTGATACAACATTAGGGAAAAAACTGGTTAAAAAAAAAAAAATCTGATTACAGTTTTCCAGTAGTCATGTATGGATGTGAGCATTGTTTTGATGCCAGAGAGTATTTTTTCCCCTACTGCAGCATTATTGTGCTGTGACTATAAGGAAAAATATTAGAAAGGAGTATCATAAATATTAGTCTTTTTGTTTCTTCTCAATAGAGAACTTACCCTGTGTTTTGAAAATTGTCCACTTTTGAATCTTTGTTTTCTCTTGAATATAGAAATTAAGAAGGCAATAAGGTTGTCAGATTTAACAAATAAAAACACAGGATGCCCAACTAAATTTAGATTTCACATAAACAGAAAATAAATTTTCAGTAAAAATATGCTCAATAAGGATAGCCTCCAAATTCTGCCACCCTAGAAGACAAGATCTTGCTTTCCCAGTCTCCTATGGAGCAAGGATGTGACAGAGAATGGTCCTGTGACCTAAGATTAATCAATTAGATGCACTAGATTGACCAGATCTTGAATCAGAAGAAGCAGGCACAGCGGGGACTCCATTTAGTCACTGGCCTGGTGGAAGCCACAGCAGCAGCATCAAGTTTCCATGGTAACGAGGACACTTGTGATGCAGTGGTACCCAGCAATGAAAGCTTTGGCATACTGTGTCCAGTAGCAGCGATAGAAACAACAGTATCTCCACTAGTCTGATTCAAGGGTGTGGTTTGGCTCCTTAGCTTCTCTTCTTCCAAAACATTACCAAGTTCAATTCTTTGGAATTCTTAATGATTATTTGACCTACCAAACATCGTTTCAAACCTAGACAGCATATTGGAAAGCAAAGACATTACTTTGCCAACAAGGTCTGTCTAGTCAAAGCTATGGTTTTTCCAGTAGTCATGTATGGATGTGAGAGTTGGACTATAAAGAAAGCTGAGTGCTGAAGAATTGATGCTTTTGAACTGTGTGTTGGAGAAGACTCTTGAGTGTCCCTTGGGCTGAAAAAAGATCAAACCAGTCAATCCTAAAGGAAATCAGTCCTGGGTGTTCATTGGAAGGACTTATGCTGATGCTGAAGCTGAAGCTTCAATACTTTGGCCACCTGATGCAGAGAACTGACTTGTTGGAAAAGACCCTGATGCTGGGAAAGATTGAAGGCAGGAGAAGAAGGGGACAACAATGGATGAGATGGTTGGATGGCATCACAGACTTGATGGACATGAGTTTGAGCAAGTGCCAGGGGTTGGTGATGGACAGGGAGGCCTGGTGTGCTACAGTCCATGGGGTTGCAAAGAGTGGGACATGACTGAGCAACTGAACTGAACCGAACTGAACATCCTTTCAACAAATTCCTTTTCTGCTGAAATAGTCCAGAATCACTTTTGTTCTTATATAAAAAGTGAAAGTCATTCATTCAGTCATGGCTGACTATTTGTGACCCCATGGACTGTATAGTCCCCATGGAATTCTCCAGGCCAGAATACTGGAGTGGGTAACCTTTCCCTTCTCCAGGGGATCTTCCCAACCTAGGGATCAAACCTGCATTGCAGGTGGATTCTTTACCAGCTGAGCCATCAGGGAAGCACAAGAGAGTAATTTGTGGAGGGAGGAAAAAGAAGAATTTAAGCCTTCAAACACAATACATTTCCAGTCATTCTCTTGAAGACAGTAGAATCTTCACTCCCAAGAGCAACAGAGCAGTGTTAGAATGTGGTGCTGGAGCAATGGCCTCTGGGTCCACAGCCCAACTTTACCACTTACTACCTAAGGAACATTGAGCACATTGCTTATTTTTTCTGTGGTTCAGAAAAGTTTGTTTCCACACCTGTAAAATGAGCACAGGAATGGTTTCTATCTTATAGAATTGTCTTAAATTTCAAATGGTTAATATTTAGAACAGGTACTTGTATGTAATGGGGCTTCCCTGATGACTCAAATGGTAAAGAGCTGCCTGCAATGTAGGAGATCCTGGTTCAATTCCTGGGTTGAGAAGATGCCCTGGAGAAGAAAATAGCAACCCATTCCAGTATTCTTGCCTGGGAAATCTCATGGACAGAGCAGCCTGGTGGGCTACAGTCCATGGGGATGCAAATAGTCAAACATGACTGAGTGGCTAACACTTTTACTTTACTTTTCAGTGGTATATAAAGAGCACTATATACATGTTTAAAAAACAACAACAGCAGCAAAAAACCCAATCATGATTCACAATTTTGAGCTGTATTCAGAGGTAAAAACAGTCAATCTTAGTTAGCATACTGGCTGTCTCTTCCAGGTGCTAGAAAAGGGCTTCAGAGGAGACTTTCATGTGATAAATGATTTCATGATCATACATGTTTGAACAGGCAAAACAGTCTTAATATTAGTACCAGACCTCTAGCCTCATGATAAAAAACTAGTGAGGCAGGTGGTCTTATTTGAAAGTGAAATAGGTGAGATTTGAGAGGAAGTATAAAAACATATGTAAAAACATCCATATACCAACAACATCACCCCCAACCCCCACTGCCAGCTTGTGGTGGTCTTCGTTATTATCAATGGGCTAAACAGAAAAGGTGCATTTGGATCAGATAGCTAAAAAATCAATAGCAGATCATGAAGGAGAATGGATTTGATTAATTAATTAATAGTACAGGTCCTGGAGTTACATCATACAGGACGTGGAATTTTTAGTAGAGTCCATGATAAGAAGCAAGAGAGGGGAATTTTATCACCTCTTGATGAGGGATGTGTGAGTTGAGCTCAAGAGCAGGACAGAACAATAGACCAAGTGTCAGGAATCTGAATGGGTATGAGAAAGGAGATGGCAGGAGAACGACATCTCCAACTGACAAATGACCCTTTATTGACTCATTTAACAAATACTTATTAAGTGCCTCCCCTATACCAGATATAATTTTATCTAGACTCTGTTTGGGACAAAAAAATAAGGCATAAAATATATCATTAATGAGATAAGCCTAGAGTCAGTGCTGATTCTGCTTGTATTTCTTTAATCAATGGGCTGAAAAGGCAATAGACACCAAAAATCATTTGGCATAAACTAGAATCAAAAGGAACCACAGGAATAGAGCATTTATTCCAAAGCCAGAAACACGTGTAAGAAATGGAAACAGATTTCTTTTCTTGGCAATTAGTTCTGGAAATTCTTTTAAGAAAATACTGAATGTATTCTTTAAAAACTATGTTGATAAACATTTTTGTTGTTGTTGTTGATAAACGTTTTCGCAGGAGAGGGAGGTCCCAGGGGACATAGTCAAGAGAACAGAAACACGGGTACTAAATTTTTTGTAGGGCTCCATCAAACTTGGTACACTACCCAGTATCCAAAGGATAAAAATTATTCTTCTGAGTGTTTGGTAAACTGATTTTGCTTTAAGCTCTCCATCTTATTAATGGTTGAATTTAAGCGGGACGTCAAAACAACTTTCACAGTTTCTCAAATACTCTATTTAGGGCAGAGGGGTCTGTAATTGCACAGATTTAGGCCATGTTGTTATAATTTCTTTGCCAATTCTTCTTTATCTTCAATTTTTTGGCTTAGTTGGTGTCCCTAACATTAGACCTCTAGCAAAGAGTAAATAAAGCAATCCACTCACATAATTTTAACGCCTCAAAATTCCTCCTTAAAGAGAAGTTGAGAAGTATCTTGTCACTGAGAAAGGTGGTAATGAACAACCTTCTTAACAACTTTCACATTTTAAGAAATATCTGTGTTTGGTAACAACAAAAATTGGAAGATGAATTTAGATTCCAGAAATGAAGAGATTATTGCATCATATCAAACCTGACGAGAATTATTTTGGTACTTTTTGTGTGTCAAGCACCATTTTAGCATCTCTCAAATGCATTACCTTAATTTTCAGAAGAATATTGTTAGTGTTAATCTCATTTCTCAGATAAAGAAGCAGGTTACAAAAATATTATTTGAGGGAGCAAAAGTACTATAAAGCTAGAATAGCGTATTCTAATTCTACAGATTTGGGTACCAAAATACAAAGAGTTTGTTACTTAAAGTCATTCATCAAATCCAAATATAAAGCTGATTTTCTGCTCCATTATTTTTGGAATACTCACAGTTCCTTAAGCTTTCTAGTGCATTTGTATTTTTAAAAGTGATAAATCGCCCACTGCATTAGGAGGGAAGATTAACGCTACTTAATACATGTGGGACACTTGGAACAGTGCCTGACAAAGATAGGCACTCAGCAAATACCGCAAACTGTTACTATTCATAATATTAATGCCAGAGTTTGAGCTTTTAACAATATGAGAACATTTGGGGATGGGAGAAAGATATCTGGAACAAGAGACTAAACAAACGGTCAGGATAATGTGGTTTAAAATTTGACCCTGAAATAAGCTGCTATCTAGACACAATTTTTTCTGTTAAATCAAGCAGCATTTATTAAGCATCTTCCTGAAGTTTAGCATTATGTCAGGTACTGTGGGGAACATAGAAATGGATGAAACAGTCACTATAAAACAAAGCATAAAGGGGCAAGGGCCATGTGAAAGTAATTCATTACCATGGCAATACAGAACAGATTCCTTTCAAATAAGGCTGTGAGCAAGAAGTAGCATCTGAGGCAGATAATCAACACAGAAGCTATTCAAAGAAAACGAATATCTCAAACACAGGGACAGTATGAGCAAAGGCATAGAACAAGAAAAGAACGGGACTCATTCATTATCCATTCACTCATTCACCAAATTATTATGAGCCAGACACTGTCTGAGGTCCTAGAGACATAGAAATGAATATTAAAAAAAAAAAAAGAAAAAAGGCTTAAAGGCTTTGTCATCAATGGGGAGAATACAGGGAAGCAAGTAAGAGTCACAAATAATTAGAGATACCATAAAAAATATATATATAATGACAACCAGGCAGAAATATCTGGTTACAGAGGCAAGTTTATAGAGTTTTAAAAACTTCACAAGAAAGTGTCTGACCAGTCGGTAGTGGTTTATGGCAACAAGGGAACAATTAGTGAAAATAAACAAGAAGTGATGTCTCATAAGGATAAAAAATAAACCACTTACTTGACTAAAGATTTCTGATAATCCCAGGTAGTCTAGAGTCTGCAACTCAATGACCACAAAAATATAGAGGTATGACTAGATAGAAATTAAAATCAGACAGCTACATGAAGCTGATATACCCAAAGATATTCCACAGTCGATGTAAGATCCAGGTAAATTTCAGCCACAAAGAAAGTGAGTTCTAGTCTCAGATTTGGCTCTGGGTAGACTGGAGTTGAAAAGAAAAATGTCTTCCTTAAAAGTCATAAACCACTGGGTGATATTCATGTGACACAAATTTTATGAATGTGGCCCAAAAAACTGCAAGTCAAAAGTTTAGCCTGGAGTAGATTCAGGTTGACAATCCTCCCAGGTTGCTATTAAATAGTTCGCCAGCTATAATTTTTATTGTTGCCAGTGACAAGTCGGCTGTCAAGTTAGTCACCACTTTTTGCAGTCACTGGGATGCAGCACAAGACTGATCAGAATAAGCATTGTTCAATTCCCAAGGAAACAATTCATCAGTTCAGTTCAGTTCAGTCGCTCAGTCGTGTCCGACTCTTTGCGACCCCATGAATCGCAGCACGCCAGGCCTCCCTGTCCATCACCATCTCCCGGAGTTCACTCAGACTCATGTCCATCGAGTCAGTGATGCCATTCAGCCATCTCATCCTCTGTCGTCCCCTTCTCCTCCTGCTCCCAATCCCTCCCAGCATCAGAGTCTTTTCCAATGAGTCAACTCTTTGCATGAGGTAGCCAAAGTACTGGAGTTTCAGCTTCAGCATCATTCCCTTCAAAGAAATCCCAGGGCTGATCTCCTTTAGAATGGACTGATTGGATCTCCTTGCAGTCCAAGGGACTCTCAAGAGTCTTCTCCAACAGCACAGTTCAAAAGCATCAATTCTTCGGCGCTCAGCTTTCTTCACAGTCCAACTCTCACATCCATACATGACCACAGGAAAAACCATAGCCTTGACTAGACAGAACTTAGTCGGCAAAGTAATGTCTCTGCTTTTGAATATGCTATCTAGGTTGGTCATAACTTTTCTTCCAAGGAGTAAGCATCTTTTAATTTCATGGCTGCAAACCACAAGTGTAGAGTATACATCTTGCATAAATGTACTTGGCAGCCCTCAAAATTTGTTTTCTACGTTACAGTTTCTTTGGTACTTCTTATATGCTTGTTTCTCATATAGCAATGGTTCTCAATTTCACTGCAGAAAATCTATATATAGATTTTTTTTTCTTATTCTACTTGAGTTCATTTGGGTTCTTGAATATAAATTGTGATGCCTTTCTTTTTTAAATTCTGAGAAAAATCTCAGCCATTCTTTCTTCCCATGTTGCTTTCGCCCACTTATTCTTTACTTTTGTTCAGAATATTCTCTTTTTCTTCTATTTTTTATTTCTCTCACTCTCTCTTTGATTTGTTTTATTTTTATCTTTCTATGTTAGATTTTGTGTGATATCTTAAGATTATACTTCAATTCACTAATTTTCTCCTGGTTTTGCCTAATCTTAAATTTATCATGCTTAACAAATTTTTTCATTTTTTCCAACAATTATTTATTTATAAAAGTACTTTCTTGATATTTGCTTTGTTAATTTTTATAGTCTCTTGTAATTTCACCATACTTGAAATTCTCTTTTTTCTTTCTTTAAATATATCAAGTATATCCTGTGTCTAAGAATTTTAATACTTTTATCTGATTTTTCAGTTTGAATTTCTGCTAATCTTACTAATGGTGACTTGTTTCTCATGTGTTTAGCAAATTTACACATTGTGAGCTTATGTTTCTTCTATATTTGTTGAAATTTTTAAGATCTACTATTGTAGATAGATAGAATATCTGAAATGCTAAGATAAAATAACGTTCATTGTAAAAATTTGTATCCAAAGAAAGTGTCTTGCAATCTCAAGCCTGAAATAAAGAGGTTTTTCCAAAAATTGGTAAATAAAAACTGAACAAGATTACTACAAAGATGCTCCACCAAGAATCTTCAAAGGATGAAGGAATGAAGAAGAATGATCAAAGAAGTTCAAATATTCTGCTCATATTATGAGCCAAAAAAAGAACTGCTAAACTTGAGTAAACTGAACAAGTAGGCTATATAAAACAATAATAAAAATCGTTTAATATGTGGGACAAATTTTTAGATAATAATGTCATGAATTGAGAGAAGCATAATTTGGGATACAGAATTATAAGTTCTTTTTATTGATTGACAGGATGGTGAAAAATATTAGTTGACTATAGAAATTTGCTAACTATATCAGCAAATATTAAAAGAATAAAATTACAAAAGTGTAACTCTCAAATTAGTGGAAAGAACAAAATTGGAAAAAAAGGAATTTTAAAAACACAGAAAGGAGCAAATAGAATGCGCTAAATAAATGGAAGAAATAAAACCTAAGACCTCAATAAACATAACCAATTTGAATAGACTAACTTCTCCAGGGGGAAAAAAAAAATTGTGAAACTAGACTTTTAAAAACTCAAGATATACTCTATTTAAAAGAAATGCACCTGAAACATCAAGATAAAGTTTTCAGTAAATTTCTAACATAAAAATATATACAAGTGCTAACCAAAGAAAGCTCACATGAAAAAAACAAACATATAGATGAGAAAAACAGAAGAAAGAGCCCAGAAATAAACCCATAGGCCTATGGTCAATTAATCTTCAGCAAAGGAGGAATATACCATGGAAAAAAGACAATCTCTTCAACAAATGGTGTTGGGACACCAGGATAGTCTCATGTAAATCAAAGAAATTAGAACCTTCCCTCATACCATATATAGAAATAAACTCAAAAAATGGCTTAAAGACTTAAATATAAGATTCAAGAGCCAGAAGCCCTGATTTGAGTTTGAATTTCTGCCGCTTGGTAGCTTTGTAATTCGGAGCTACTTATTTTTCTAAGAAAAGTAAATTATATACCTATATCCCTGATAGCTCAGTTGTTAAAGAATCCACCTGCAATGCAGGAGACCCGGGTTCAATTCCTGGGTCAGGAAGCTCCGCTGGAGAAGGGATAAGCTACCCACTCCACTATTCTCGGGCTTCCCTTGTGGCTCAGCTGGTAAAGAATCCACCTGCAATTTGGGAGACCTGGGTTTGATCCCTGGGTTGGGAAGATCTCCTGGAGAAGGGAAATGCTACCCATTCCTGTATTCTGGCCTGGAGAATTCCATGGTCTGTATAGTCCATGGGGTTGCAAAGATTCAGACACAACTGAGCGACCCTCACTTTCAAGAAATGTTCAGTTTCAAAAGTTAGATTATCTTTTCACTTTCTATATTTCATCATTCATAAAGTGCACTTTTTTCAAATTTTAACATCTTCAAAATTGACATCTTCTAATCACTGGTGTCTTGGCATCACTGTCAGTGATGTTGAAATTGTGATGTGTTTATCATTGACTGTAAGTCTACAAACATGACTGTTTAATACCTGGTAATATGACTAATTGCAATCCCTTGATGTTTTGGTAAGTAAACCAAAAGAATCTTTTGCAGAAGGAATATAAATTCTTACTGGCATCTAAAAATTTAGATGGAATTGACACTGTAATTAAGAATATTAATTTTTATGAGTATTCTGAGTATCTAATGTACAGCATAGTCACTAAAGGCTATTATAGCATACTTGAAATTTGCTAACAGGGTAGATTGTAAGTGTTCTCACTGAATACAAGCAAACAGGGCTTCAGTGGTAAAGAATCTGCCTGCCAATGCAGGAGACAACAGTTTGATCCCCGGTCTGGGAAGATCCCACTTGTCCCCTGGCAACTAAGCCCCTGTACAACAACTACTGAACCTGTACTCTAGAGCCTGGGAGCCAAAACTAGTAAAGCCCTGTGCTCTAGATCCCTTCTCTGCAACAAGAGAAATCCTCACAGTGAGAAGCCCATGCTCGCCGCATCTAGAGAAAGCCTGTGTGCAGCAACAAAGACCCAGGACAGCCAAAAATACATAAATGAATAAAATCATTTAAAAAATAAAGTGGGAAGAGATATGATGTTTTAAAAAGCAAGCAAACAAAAAAAATTAAAAGGTTAGTATGTGAAATGAAAGATGTGTTAATTAACTTGCTTGCAGTCATTTCCCAATGTATATCAAATCATGCCATTGTACCCTTTAAATATATTACAATTTTAATTGTCAATTATGCCTCCATAAAGCTGGTAGGAAGATCCTAATCTAATCCTCACCTGCCCTCCTGACCTGATATCTCATCCTAGGTATGAGCTGCCTGGGGCATCCATCGCCTCCATCCGATATACACTTTACATTCTTTGCCTCAAACACCCTGAAGTCATTTCAGCCCCAGGCCTTAATACTGGTAGTTGATTCTGCTTAGAATTTCATCCCCCACAAATTCCTGCAATTGCTTCTTCCTACTCTTTAGGTTTTCAGTGAAATTATATTTCCTCTGAGAAAATATCCGTGGTCACGTGATCCAAAATAACCCCCACTCCACTTCTCTATTTCATCTTGTCCTCGTGTTCGTGTTTCTACGTCACTTGCTTCGTTTAAATTTATTTGTTAAATGTCTGCTTCTCCGCCTAGCCCGCAAAGACACTTAAACTGGGTATAACTGCAAGAGGATAGTGTTCTTACCCATCTTTGCAACTGCAGCTTCGGTTCTAAATTTGTTTCTGGCCTCCAGTGGGATCTTTGGCTTGAACAAGTGAATGCTCACAGCCACCTAATGCAGTGGGTAATGGCATTCTTGTTTTACAATTGGAAATTCAGGCTTAGAACACTTGGCTCAAACACTCAACTGTTAAGTAAACAAGATTCCAAATCCAGGTCTGTTGTTCACAACATTTGACTCTCCTCCTAGGCCAGGAAGTGACTCTTTTTAAGCAACAGGAAATTGAGGAGACATTCCACTCAAATGCATAGTAGGAGTCTGTTAAGATATTTGCAACTCAAGATCCTTGGTTAGTAGGAAAAACAAAAGATAATTTTAAGACATTTTTTCCTGTGATTTTCATTTGGCACAATTTGCCTTTTGCACGTTTGTAATATTCTTCCCTCTTCTCTTTGTTTGGCTAACTTCTACTTGTCCTTCATGCCCCTCTTTGATGCCATCTCCTCTTGGATATATATTCTGACTTTTTAGACCTGGGCTAGGTGCTCATATTATGTTCACCTAGAGCACCTTGGAAATGAATCATCTTATTACTCTGTATGTAATTAACTGTTTATTTGCCCAAAGTCTTCGAAGGGACTTTGTCTTGATCACTGTTATTGTACACCTGCTACTGTGTCTAGCATATACGGTCTGTGTGCAAAACTTATTCGTCTTAATACATCATGGTCCTTCAATGACAATGGGAAGGAAAAAAACTGTCCACACTTTTAGCAAAATAATCACAACAATTCCATCCATAAATATTTACTATTCTGGTCACTGAGGTTATGAAAGGGGACAAGGCAAGCTGCCATCTTGGAACGTACTGAAAATCAACCAAATACATACTGTCTACACTGTATCGTCTGTGTCTGTATGCATGCTCAGTCATGTCCAACTCTCTGACCCCATAGACTGTAGCCCCACCAGGAGCCTTTGTCTACGAGATTATCCTGGCATGGATACTGGAGTAGGTTGCCATTTCCTCCTCCAAGGGATCTTCTTGATCCAGGGATCAAACCTGTGTCTCCAGCTTCTCCTGCATTGGCAGGCAGATTCTTCACCACTGAGCCACTTGGAAAGTCCACACTATATAGTACATTATGTCAAATGGTGATGAGTCCTATGGAGAAAAATAATCGAAGAGGAGCAGGCAGTAGCCCACAGTTGCTACTTTGCACACTGTGATGGTATCCTCAAGTGGGGAAGACTAAGCAAGTATCTGAGTGAGAAAAAATCCAGTCAAAGAAAAGGATGAGCAAAGGTCCTGATATCAGAGAGGACCTGGTAAGTTTCCAGACTGCATGGCTGAAGGAGAACATTTACAGGAGGAGAAAAAAACATAGGAAATGATGTTAAAAAAGTAGCGCAGTCATGCGGTGGCTTTTAGCCATCAGGTATTTTTCCAAACGCAATAGAAGCCACTGGAGAAGTATCTCTCGGGTGCCTGACAGAGCAAATTGGGACACACTGACCTTTTCTACCCCACCGGGGTATCTCTTGGTTAGATTTCCTAAGGAGGTCATTCTTCTAGCTGCTTCACCCTCTAGCAGGCCAGTATGTCTTCCTGTCCAGATTTTTCATGATTTTTCTTCCCAGTACCACTGTCTATTCTTCTTCCAAATAATTTATGGAGAGTCTCTGGTGGGAAAAAATTTTGAACATCTTATTGTTGGGGACATGTGGGTCACATCCGGATATAATGGATTCCAATGGTTTAACTATAATAAGATCCTCAGTTAATATTTGTTGCTTGGGTTAATCTTCTCTCAGCTAAGGCTACCATCTTGTTTCTCTGCCTGATAAGTCATCTCAAGTTATAGCACATTATGGCGACACACCTCTGGGAAAGAAGTCACCTGGGAACTAAGTCTGCCGGGGTCCAGCCCCGGTGAATCCAGGGAATTCGAAGGTGGGGACGGCGTCGGCATCCTTGGAAAAATACATATTTAATTACAGATATATAGAGAGATTAGAAACGGATAGTGTAGTAGGAAGATTAGTGGAGAAAAAGAGGCTGAATAACTTGGATTACGTGGAATAGCATCCATGCTCCAGATGGGAATTCAGCCAGAAAAACAGGGAGCAAGAAAGAAACAACATGGGGGAATCAGTCTTTCTGGAAACTGATCCAATTTCTTTATTTTTGGGTTTGCTTATATACCTTTTGTTACATATAGGGATGAATACAGAGTCACACAGGGGTCAGCAGTCCTGACCTTTATCAAAATCAGGTGCTTCACATAAAAAGATCTTAGGGATTTTACATCATCTGGCCATGAGACCTGCTGACATATTATGATCCTTTCTTTCTGATAACCAAAAAACTTATTTCTTCCAAGGGTGTTTTTTCTTAAACCAGGCACCACCCTCCAAATAAAGTTACATTCTTATAGGGTGAGGGTGTAGTGAGTTACAATCAAGAAAGGAATTTATTTAACCCAAGGTTAACATGATTAATCTTAAAGGTTAATACTTATTTCTCCTATATGCTTAAAGGTTAATACTTATTTCTCCTATATGTTAGTTATATTCATTATAAGGGCAGGGAATATGGAGATTTAGCAGCAAACCTCAGCTCAACAAATGAAAATCCTTTCACCAATGTTCCCCTTAAGATCTATTTAGTCTTAAGATAGTGATAAAGTTACATTTTTACATAGCAAGGACACAGTGATTTATATCAAAGCACAGTGATCTATTACAAAAGAGAAAATTCATTAACTAAAAAAGTCTAGTATTGCTAACCTTAAAAACTACTATATTTCCTTTTCTATATTCCAAATACATTGATTAATATATTTCCAGGTGCCTAAGGATATGGAGGCCTGGCGGCAATCATTGACTCAACAAGAAGAAAAAGCCCTATGCTAATTAAGACTCTCAAAATACTCGAAAACTCTCTGTGCTCTTTATGGTTAAGAGGTAGTAAACAATCATGTGCCTAGTGGCAGGAGTATGGATAATCCTGTCACACAAGCTAGCATGTCAGCAGAGAGGTTTGACCTGAAACACCCTTGTCCCACCCAGGGCAGGGAATTAGCAGCAATTATTGGCACAACAAATGAAAAACCCTTCACCAATATAATTCCTAACCAACCCACTATACTGATAATTTCCAACTCCCCAAAAGAATTTGCCTTTAGTAAGTCTAAAACATCTCGTGCCTCTCAGGTTGGGAGGCTGTAAACAATCACATGTGGCCGGACGAACCTATACAGGTGAGCTAGATAACCTTCAGAGGAGTCCGTAAGCTGAAACACTGTTGTCACGCCCAGGAATTTTTATTGCCTTGGAGCTGCACGTTTACTCCTTCTCCGAGAGAAACGGTTATGGGGGAGAGCCCCCTGTAAAGTCAGAGGTGTAGCTGAGAGCATTAAACAGAGTCTGGTTTTGGGGTTAGATGCTCGGGAACAGGGGGTTTCCTGAGGCTTGATCACACCTTTGCGTATGCCAAGCCTCCTTCCTCATGACCTTTGCCATGGGCGGAGTTCCTCACGCTGGCCCCAGTCTTCTGTTTGATATGCAAGGTTTTGTGGGGAGTGTTAATGAAGTGACTTCCCTGGTGGCTCAGATGGTCAAGCAAGTAGTTTGCTGGAATGTCACTGAGTCTGTTCTTTCATTACTAAGTTGTTTCGTGTGGGTGCACAATTGCGTTACACAATCAAAACCAAGAATCTATAGCGTTTTGAGAATTTGATGCTACAATGTGAAGATTATATATATATATATATATATTTTTTGCTTTTCAATGGTCTGGGATTACTGTATTAATCTTTATGAAACCTTGCAATAAATGATTACAATACTAAAGAATACGTAAGAAAAGACAATGAATTCCCCAGGAGTAATACGGCACTGCATTGACCAGCACAGTTTACTGACAAAATGTAAATTGAAAAGTCATAAGCAAGTAAAGAGTGCCACAGTGTGGTTATAGTACTTAACTTCATATAAGCTTGACCAAAAAATTTTTTGAAGCTAAAATAAGATTGCTGCTGCTAAGTCATTTCAGTCGTGTCTGACTCTGTGTGACTCCATAGATGGCAGCCCACCAGGCTCCCCCATCCCTGGGATTCTCCAGGCAAGAACACTGGAGTGGGTTGCCATTTCCTTCTCCAATGCATGAAAGTGAAAAGTGAAAGTGAAGTCACTCAGTTGTGTCCAACTCTTAGTGACCCCATGGACTGCAGCCTACCAGGCTCCTCCATCCATGGGATTTTCCAGGCAAGAGTACTGGAGTGGGGTGCCATCGCCTTCTCCGAAAATAGGATTATTTTATTGCTATTAAAATTTCTTCCATAACTGCACATTAAAATAAAAAAATTTAATCTATCAGTTGTTTAGCTTAAAGATTCTCTTAAAATAGACACATGTGATGATTTGTTATTATTATTTAAAGGCCAAAAGTCACACTACTGATAAATGGATGAGCAGTACTAAATTTTACTTTTATCTGATTTCAGGTTCTATGGTTTCAATAATCTATGATGTAAGCAAACACCTGTATAACCTAAAAGATACCCTCCTCCTCACTCCGCCACCACTGCAATAACTAATGATCTTGGCTTCCCAGGCCAAAAGGATCAATTACTACACATATTTTTCAGAAATCACATGAATACCGCAAACAGGACATACCAGGTTGGAGGGACTTTACAGTAATCTTGTCAAACAGAAGAGATAGGTAGTAATATTCATTTTTTTTTCAACCAAGGAGAATAAAATTCAAACTATATAGGTACTAATGTTTATATAGCACTTAAGTGACAGAAATCAGACTGGGGTTTCTGGGTTGCAGTCAGTACATTTGGATGATTATGAGAACATGTGGGGTCAGAGGTCAGGAGACCAGGACTGCAAGCTAATCTCTGTCTGATTAGTTGTATAGTGGTAAGCAGGTCACTTAAATCCATGAGTTTCTAGTTCTTTTTTTGTAAATAAATTAATCCTACTCCCCTTGCTTGTCTTTAGAGACTCTCTCCTATCAATCAAAGGAAATAGTATATTAAATACCTTTTTACAGACTGTGAAGTACTATATATGTTCGCTGTTTTATTATTTTCTTTCTACCACCACAACATAAGAGCACTTTGATAATGTGGTGAAGTTTAATCATGGTTTTTCAAAATGCAATAAACTGATAACTGTAACCTAAGCTAAAATGTCCATTTTAAATTACTCATTCAAAATTAGGAGTTTTACGCCAGTCTGGAAAAATGCATAACCATCCAATTCTTACTGATCTCTTATCATTTAGGGATGCAATGGTATTGGCTTAGTAAAGAGTCTCCACGAAGTACAACATATGTATTACATATAGTAAAACAGATCTGGAGTTATAGAAGGTGAGCTTTGAAGATAGTGCGACAGTAATTCTGATATTACATAAACCTTCAAAAAATCCAAACACTGTACACAAAGGAGATTAAGCTAACTCACTTCTCACAGGAGCTAACATGCTAATAAATTTAGACGTTTGCTCTTTAAAATTGGCTAGAAGACCATCTCCTTGAGCGGGGGGTAGCAGCAGTAATTTCATAAAAGTTTCTTGAAAGTGTTGCCAAGGAGTCAGGGGTATATTTCCTATATGTGGTTCAGATCTGTTCAAATTCCCTAACTCCAGGTTATCTGTTTTTATTCATCTCATTAGTTATTAGTCATACAATGAGTTCAAGCAAGTTCTGAAATAAGGTTACATACATCCTTTTATATTACAACGTTGTTATAAAATTAACAGCTTTAAAGAACATTTCCACATTCACAAAACAATGTAAGAAATTCTGGGCTTTTACAACTGTGTTGTTGTGTAGTCACTGAGTCGTCTAAAGGACAGTCATCTATAGGGGAGTGCTACAGTGCAGATAAGCACACGGAGTGCAGGTGAAGGGAAGACACGTAGAGAGAAATGGGTCTTTTTTGCCCTTAGGATGAAGGTCAGGAAAAAAGCTGAGAGCAATTAGCACCTGGAAAAGCTAGGATTTTGCAGAAATTCCAAGCCCAGGGACAACATGTATAAAGGCATGGTTGAGAATGTGTTAAAAATGGGAAGGTGATTCTCTGAGTTGGGTAGATCATCCACTTATAGGTTTTCATTATGTCTTTCTCATTACTCCATTTTACTCCTGGGTATCTTTAAATTATTTACAGTAGCAAACAAAATTTACAAAAAGATGGTAGAATCATTTTTTAAAATATGTGTTACACTATTATAATCCAATTACATAATATTATACATGTTTTCTAAGTGCAGGATATGCTCTGAAGTTCTATTTCTCATTAGAGAAATGTAACTATATTTGCATTAACAGACCTATTGACGTGCCAGTGTTAGTCACTCAACCGCGTCAGACTCTTTGCAACCCCACGGACTGTAGCCCACCAGGCTCCTCTGTCCATGGGACTCTCCAGGGAATACTGGACTGGCTTGCCAGGCCCTCCTCCAGGGGACCTTCGCTATCCAAAGATCCAACCCTGGTCTTCTGCATTGCAGGCGGATTCTTTATAGTATGCTGCTAAGTCGCTTCAGTCGTGTCCCACTCTGTGACCCCATAGACGGCAGCCCACCAGCCTCCGTCGTCCCTGGGGTTCTCCAGGCAAGAACACTGGAGTGGGTTGCCATATCCTTCTCCAATGCGTGAAAGTGAAGTCGCTCAGTTGTGTCCGACTGTTAGCAACCGCATGGACTGCAGCCCACCAGGCTCCTCCATCCATGAGATTTTCCAGGCAAGAGCACTGAAGTGGGTTACCATTGCCTTCTCCCTTTATAGTATGAAGACGTACTGCTGCTGCTGCTGCTGCTAAGTCGCTTTAGTCGTGTCCGACTCTGTGCGACCCCACAGACGGCAGTCCACCAGGCTCCTCTGTCCGTGGGATTTTCCAGGCAAGAGTACTGGAGTAGAGTGCCATTGCCTTCTCCGATGAAGACGTACTAATGTAGAACAATTTTTGGAAGAATGCTTCCATCTAGTGGTCAAACTGAGAATTTCAGTCAGTTCAGTCGCTGAGTCGTGTCGGACTCTTTGAGACCCCATGGACTGCAGGACGCAGGGCCTCCCTGTCCATCACCAACTCCCAGAGCTTGCTCAAACTCATGTCCACTGAGTCGGTGATGCCATCCAATCATCTTACCTCTGTCGTCCCCTTCTCCTTCTGCCTTCAATCTTTCCCAGCATCAGGGTCTTTTCCAATGAGTCAGTTCTTTACATCAGGTGGCCAAAGTATTGCAGTTTCAGCTTCAGCATCAGTCCTTCCAATGAATATTCAGGACTGATCTCCTTTAGGATGGACTGGTTTGCTCTCCTTGCAGTCCAAGGCACTCTCAAGAGTCTTCTCCAACACTACAGTTCAAAAGCATCAGTTCTTCGGCTCTCAGTTTTCTTTAGAAATCAAACTCTCACATCCATTCATGACTATTGGAAAAACCGTAGCTTTGACTAGACGGACCTTTGTTGGCAAAGTAATGTCTCTGCTTTTTAAGCTGTCTAGGTTGGTCATAGCTTTTCTTCCAAGGAGTAAGCATCTTTTAATTTCAAGGCTTCAGTCACCATCTGCAGTGATTTTGGAGCCCCCCAAAATAAAGTCTGGAGAAGGAAATGGCAACCCACTCCAGTACTCTTGCCTGGAGAATCCCATGGACGGAGGAGCCTGGTAGGCTGTGGTCCATGGGGTCGCTAAGAGTCGGACACAACTGAGTGACTTCACTTTCACTTTTTACTTTCATGCATTGGAGAAGGAAATGGCAACCCACTCCAGTATTCTTGCCTGGAGAATCCCAGGGACAGAGGAGCCTGTTGGGCTGCCGTCTATGGGGTCGCACAGAGTCGGACATGACTGACGCGACTTAGCAGCAGCAGCAAAATAAAGTCTGTCATGGTTTCCGCTGTTTCCCCATCTATTTGTATGAATTGATCACCTACATGCAAACATATTTCTCAGTGTTTCTTGTGAGTTTTATATACTGATTAAATATCTTGTTATTCATTAATATTTAATGATCTTTTTATTTATTTTCAGTTGTTGGGGGTACTAACAATTAAGTCTTGCACCTGGTCTCTTGATTCTTGAGGAAATAGCCTCTGTAAAGAAAAAATAAGTCATCCAAGAAAGACCTTTTATTTGTTAAAGTTTTGTTGTTGGCAATTCTTAATTAATTAATTTTAATTGGAGGATAATTGCTTTACAATATTGTGATGGTTTTTGCTATACATCAACATGAATCTGCAACGGGTACACATGTGTCCCCTCCATCCTGAAGCCCCCTCCCACTGCCCACCCCACCCCATCCCTCTGGGTTGTCCCAGAGCACTGGCTTTGGGTGCTCTGCTTCATTCATCGAAATTGCACTGGTCATCTATTTACATACGGTAATGTACACGTTTCAGTGCTGTTCTTTCAAATCATCCATTCTTGCCTTCTCCAATGAGTCCAAATCTTTATATCTGTGTCTCCCTTGCTGCCACGAATGTAGGACCGTCGGAACGATTTTTCTAAATTCCATATATATGCGTTAATTGCAGTATTTGTCCTTCTCTTTCTGACTTACTTCACTCTGTATAATAGGCTCTAGGTTCATCCACCTCATTAGAACGGACTCAGATGTGTTCCTTTTTATAGCTGAGTAATATTCCATTGTGTAATGTACCACAACTTCCTTATCTATTCATCTGCTGATGGACATCTAGGTTGCTTCCATGTCCTGTTGTAAATAGGACAGCTATTGTAAATACTGTTACAATGAACGCTGGGATACATGTCCCTCTTTCAATTCTGGTTTCTTTGGGGTGTATGCTCAGCAGTGGGATTGCTGGGTCATAAGGCAGTTCTATTCCCAGTTTTTAAAGGAATCTCCACACTGTTCTCCATAGTGGCTGTACCGGTTTGCATTCCTACCAACAATGTAAGAAGGTTCCCTTTTCTCCACACCCCCTCCAGCATTTATTGCTTGTAGTTTTTGATGTGACCAGTGTGAGATGGTATCTCATTGTGGTTTTGATTTGCATTTCTCTAATAATGAGTGATGTTGAGCATCTTCTCATGTGTTTATTACACATCTGTATGTCTTCTTTGGAGAAATGTCTGTTTAGGTCTTTTGCCCACTTTTTGATTGGGTTGTTCTTTTTTCTGGAATTGAGCTGCATGTGTTGCTTGTACATTTTGGAGATTACTTAAAGTTTTATACACCCTTTATCATTTGATACTTACAGTCATCTTATGAGGATGTAAAAGTATTTAATCTTATTCCCCCTTTTATAGGTGAGCAAACAAAAACATAACAGAGTAAGAAATTTACCCCAAGGGCGTCATGCAAAAACTGACTCATATCAGGACAATTCAGTTTGAATGTTTCATTTTCTCGATGCATTACAGACTTGTTTCATCATTAACTCTCTTGGTAAAGCTATGAATCCTTTATGTGATATGAATCATATCAATTTTGTAAGTCTGGAATTTGGAAGATGTGAAGGTTTTCATAATGTAACGTATTAGTCGGCAAAGGCTACTTAATGCCAGCGTAATGACTCCTAGATCTCAGGAATTTCACACAAGAAAGTAGTACTTCTCATCTTGATTCAGCAATAACTTACAGCACATCTGCTTGCAATTCATCAGGGAAATGAATGGGAGCAAATTACCAGTTTGAGGAGGATTACTTTCTACCACAGGAGCTATACTCTGTTTTCTCATTTATTAATGGGTATATAAAGTAAGGCTCATGGAAGCTTTGGTGTGTTTTTGCTTTTATTTCTGTTTTTGTTGTTGTTGTTCCCATAAAGGACTTCAAGATCACAGAATTGTTTTCATCTTAATCCTTAGCTCATGGCATTTTTATGATTGGTCCGTGTATACATGTATGTGTGCTAAGTCACTTCAATCATGTCCAACTCTGTGACTCCATGGACTCTAACCTGCCACGCTCCTCTGTCCATGGGAGTCTCCAGGCAAGAATACTGGAGTGGGTTGCCTTGCCCTCCTCCAGGGGATCTTCCCCACCCAGGGATCAAACCCACATCTCTTATGCTTCCTGCATTAGCAGGTGGCTACCACTAGTGCCACCTGGGAAGCCTGGTCCATGTATAGCTCTCTTCTAATATGTATATATGCCTGCATGTGTGTATTTAATAATGTAATAAGCACCTCTGGACATAACAGCAAATATGAAATTTCAGACTTTGGCAGTAAGTTACATCTAGTTGTGTGGTCCCCACTCCACCCACCTGCTGATCAACACACACTCCCTAAGCCAGGAGTGAGTTACCTCATAGCTGACAAATGGGCCAAGCTCAGTTTCATCTCTGCACCTCAGTTCATGCAGTGACTCAGACTTATAAATTTCTCTTAACTTCTCATGGCTTCATGAACCCACCTGTAAATGCTGAAGTCCATAATTCCTTGCCCTTCCCAAAACGTACATGATAACTAGCACATAATTCAGAAATCCTAAAGGTATTTCATATTTGTTTCTTTTTTCACTCAACAAAAGTATCATAAGTTCCTTAATGACAGGGGTCTTCATTTCATATGTGTCCTTCAAAATGAATTTATTTTGTTTACCATGCATTATCCCATCAGCAAAAAAATACTGTGCCAATCCCTAAAATGTGCTTTCCCAGGTATAGAATCACCAGACAAAATAAGTGGTGTGATTACTGTTTTAAAAATTAGTAGCCTTTAAATATTTCTGATCATTATAGTTGTTGTTGTTTAGTTGCTGAGTCCTGTCCAACTCTTTTGTGACCCCATGGACTATAGCCCACCAGGCTCCTCTGTCCATGGGATTCTCCAGGCAAGAATACTGGAGTGGGTTGCCATTTCCTCCTCCAGAGGATCTTCCCAACCCAAGGATTGAACCTGGGTCTCCTGCATTGGCAGATGGATTCTTCCTGACTGAGCCACCTGAGAAGCCCACGAAAACACACAGACCATGACTAACACAAATTCTGCCCATTGAATGAGGAAGTTGTATGAGTTTGGATGGTCCATTTGAAATGGGCAAATTTGAAACGTCAGGAAGCAGATGATCAGGCTTCCTTGGGTTGTGTTTCAGACAGGCAGAACAAGTGAGGCAGGCACGCTTTTGGCCTTGTTAATGTTCCCCCGTGCTGCCGCCCCAGCACTGATTCAGAAGTCCTCTCATTTTCTCAACACATCAAGGTTTTAATGCATTCACAGTGGGGGAGGGGTGGATTTTAGCGCCTCTAGTAGGGGTAGGTTATTATTTGATCTAAACCAATATTTCTTTCTTTCTCTTCTTTCAAACCAGTATTTTTTGAATTTACAATCTCATTTTTCCTTTTCTGAGACCAATAACTGGGCTTTTCTAGCTAATTTTTCTTAAGCTACCATTTGAGGACATAGCCCTTCAGACCATGACAGCCCTTCAGACCATGACAGAGATGGTTACTTGAAAGGCAGCAATCCTGTAGAAAGGTTAGCAAGGTGGTTTCCTCTAGCTTCCAGAAAGTCAAACGTAGAATGCCCCAGAATCTTACTAAGAGCTAAAATGGCAGGTAACAGTATCATATTCAATAATTCCTGGCCACAAAGGCCATTTTAAATTTTATTTCTGCTAGAAGGAAGGAAGACATGTTACTTCCACGACATTCCAAAATCATGAATGACTTCAAAATATTTCCACTGTCAGTGAAAATATTGGCAATTTTGCCCTTGGTTAAAGTACAAACTCATGTAAGAGTATATAATTCATCCTGTTGGGTCAACATGGTCATAGGTAAGTATGTTGCCTCAACAATATCAACAGGATTGCAATAGCATATCCAGCACAATATTTACCATTGTAACCCTTTAAATAAAACCATCACAGAGTCCAAAAGACTGTTCTATACATCTGTGTCTCTTTTGCTGTCTCGCAAACAGGGTGAGGGAGGAGGGAGGGGGGTTCAGGTTGGGGAACACGTGTATACCTGTGGCGGATTCATGTTGATGTATGGCAAAACCAATACAATATTGTAAAGTAATTAACCTCCTGCTGCTGCTGCTAAGTCGCTTCAGTTGTGTCCGACTCTGTGCGACCCCATAGACGGCAGCCCACCAGGCTCCCAATTAACCTCCAATTAAAATAAATAAATTTATATTTAAAAAAATAAAATTGAGTTAAAAAAAAAAAAACCATCAGTGAACCATGAGAAGTCAGTGTTACTCAGAGACTTTTCCTGCAGATGATCCCAAGGAGCCTGGAGGAGATCTGTCAGCAATAAGTAGATATAGATAAGAATGCTGATACTTGCCATTTCAACCTAACACTACCAAACACATTCTGGTTTTCATGTTCATATTTGTTGAGAATTTCATGCTTCCTCTGAGATGAGAAACCTGGCTTCCGTTACACTGAGCACATTTAATTAATCTCCAGGCGTGTAACCCATTCACACCAGCAGTGCTCTTTCTCTATCTGGATGTCTTCTGACACTGTGCTTATTCTGATGTCTTACTTTGATTCACGGTGGCTCTGTGACCATCACCATCTCTGCCTACCTGTCTCTGCCCCACTTGATGGCTTTAGGATGAAATAGTTTAAGAATTAAAAGGAGAGGAGGAGGAAAAGAAAAGAGGAACGATCGCCAAAATTTTTTATGAAGGTTTTCAATATCAGAATGAAGCACTTGTGTCTTAAATTATCGCTTTCAGAGAAATGAAATGTGTCTAGGTATACACACACACACACACATATACATGCACACACACATATACATGCACACACACTAAACTTTATCTTAGTGTTTTTATTACTTAACAACAAAGAAAGTTACCTGAAATTTGTCAGCCTGTACTGGGTGAAGTAAAGTAGGATCCCAGTCAAGAACATGAACAACAAGCAAATGCTTATGTCAAAGAGCAAAGAACTAAGCCAAAATTATGGTGCATGTGGACAGTTTGCAGGAAGACAGAGGACATCTCATTTATCAGTCATTCACTGAGTCAGAGATAGGATAAAAAAAACACATTTATAGATTTAATTTGCCATCAAAGTGTGTTTTTATAAAATCAGAACTCTAGCAAATTTATAAATGAACAAATTGTTAACACTGAACTAGTTAGGAGCCTCTGTAATGGCATTTAAGAAAATGAAAGCCTGTGAACGAAGAGAAAGCAAGGAACCTAGATCATTCCAGTTTTATAATTCACTAGTCTTTAACGTTTCCATCTAATTAATTTCTTGGAAGCACCATCAGTTATGGTATAGATGCCATGAAGTCAAGGGCATAGGACACCAGCTCAGACATTAGTAACCTTGGACAAGTCTCTTAAGCTCTCTGGTGGCAGTTTGGTAGCTAAGTTGTGTCCAACTCTTGTGACCCCATGGACTGTAGCCCGCCAGGCTCCTCTGTCCATGGGATTCTCCAGGCAAGAATACTGGAGTAAGTGAGCCATTTCCTTCTCCAGGGAATCTTCCAGACCCAGGAATTGAATTCACGTCTCCTGCATTGCAGGCAGATTCTTTACTGACTGAGCTACAAGGGAAGCTTTCTGGTCTTGCTACTTCCCAGGGTGTATTTTGAAAGACAAATGGAATATAAACAGTATTGTCGCATCTTGAAAAAAATTAAGTGAAAATTAATTTTTTACATTTCCCACTCTGTTCTGGGCACATCGGTCTTTTTCTTATTCCTGGAACATGCTTGGCGCTCTACCTGAGAGCATACGTATCTCCTATCCCCTCTGCTGGCTATGTTCTTCCCTTAAATATCCACAGGTCCTGCCCACTCAGCTCCAGTATTCTTGTCTGGGAAATCCCATGGACAGAGGAGGCTGGCGGGCTACAGTCAATGAGGCTGCAAAAGAGCTGGACAGAACTTAGCGACTAAACAGCAGCAACAACCATCTCATTGTGATCTTCCCCAGGGCTAACATTCTAGGAACTTATTGGTACAGATTATTGTTGGTCTTCTCCATTAGAAAGTAAGGTCCTTAAAAGTGTGAAAGTGATTGAAGCTGGGTCTCCTGCATTGCAGCCAGATTCTTTGCCACCTGAGCCACCAGGGAAGCCCACGGTCCTTGAAGGTAGGCATTTTCGTCATTGTTGCCCAATGCTGTATCCCCAGACCCTGCAACACGCCTGATGGCCTGTAGAGGGCACTCATTTGCCATGTGCCCTCTACAATGATCAACCAATGAATGAACTTGTCACTTTGTCTTTCCTCACAGGTAGAAATGTGAATGAAAGGTGAGAGGGAAAAAGACATATGAACAGAGAGATTAAAGAATGGTAGACTCAGTGCAAGAAAAGGAAGCCCTTCTATTTGGGATACTAACTCTGAATCTTAGTGGTTCAGTAGTAACAAGCCACAGTCATGAAATACAGACTGTCCCTAAGACAAGCCTTACAGATACAGCACTTGTCACTCTTCTGGATTTTTCTCTGAGGTAACTGCTGTCTGTCGCACAAATAGGATAGTATCAGCAAAGTAAACTAGAAGGGGTAACATTTTTTTTCCTATATTCTGAATAAATATAAACCATTTGCTCAAAAAACACATACTTTCTCTTCTAAGAAAAATCACCATGATTTAAAATGTTGTTTCACATTTGAGTGTAGGGTTAACAATTTTTGTGTCTGAAAACCATGACTCTGAGCATCTGTCATAGCCACAGCACAATAGTTCATTAAAGATAACAGCAACAAAAAAAAAACTCAGTTACCTCTTGCTCATTTGTATACAGATGTATTTATTTCATATATGCATATATAAATAAAAAATAGTGTTGTCTCATGGCATGAATAAATCCAGTCAGTGAGTTACACTCACACACAATACAAAGTCTTTTAAAGATTGAACTGTTAAATATTCTAAAAAAGGAACCACCTTTTAAAAAAAGAGGACACATAGCTAGTTGGTGAGAAATGTCTAAAAAATACAGTATATGTCCCTACATTTGCATCAGGGAATCCATACCGATAGAAAATGTAGATAAGCTATATTTTTACAAAATTGACATCATCTGTCAATCTAGCAAAGTTTTACAAGTATTGTTCTCATGCAGCTAAGTAACTGCAACTTTGATTATCAACCAGTCTCTTAAGATCAGTGCTAATACCTGTCCTGGGCTTTTAAATCCAGTTGTCATGGAATTTCAAACGGCCTCCGCATCAGAAATTGCTACCCTTTCCAGTACACAAATTATGCTGTGGGTTTGCTTAGAAACTCCTTGTTGAAGAATCTTCTTGCCTCAACACTACTGAGGGAAACAGAGCAACGAGACGGATTCTGCCTTCTATATTCGATGCTTTCAACTATAGCATTTTTTATTACCTGCAAATAGAGGCAAAAGATGTGTAATTAGTGTTACTCAGAACTCAGTGAAACAGTTGTTTGGGCAAGACATATGTATCTCTATCTATCTGTCTCTATACATCATCCATCTATCACTTTTCATCCATCTGCTGCTGCTGCTAAGTCGCTTCAGTCGTGTCCGACTCTGTGCGACCCCATAGGCAGCAGCCCACCAGGCTCCCCCATTCCTGGGATTCTCCAGGCAAGAACACTGGAGTGGGCTGCCATTTCTTTCTCCAATGCATGAAAGTGAAAAGTGAAACTGAAGTCGCTCAGTCATGCTCGACTCCTAGCAACCCCATGGACTGCAGCTTACCAGGCTCCTCCATCCATGGGATTTTCCAGGCAAGAGTACTGGAGTGGGGTGCCATTGCCTTCTCCAGTCATCTATCTATATATCTATAAATGAGGCAAGTCTGAGAAGTTTACAACATCAGAGCTCCTCCCACCCAGAGCTGGTGTGGCCCACTTGGCCTTGGAGATGTGTACCCAGTAGGGTTTTCCCATTTCCTCATCCAATCTCCATGGGCAAGCCGGGAGAAGAGAAATGTGTGACTTGGGTGATGCTAACCTACATTAATCTTCTGTGATTTATGTGAGACCCACTGGGGCAGGGCCCTCTGTTCTCTAATGGTAACTTTAAACAAACTGTCATATTCTAGGAAGAGGGATTTATCATGCGAATGTGACACCTTTATTTGCTTTGTGATTTTTAATTTTATATGTTTTTCCCAGAAGACAATTATATATATAATTTTAATTTAATTTTAGCTTTATTTTATAATTTTCCAATTTAATTATAATTTTATAATTATAATTAAAAATTACAATTTAATTATAATTTTACAATCGGTATATAATTGTCTACTGAAAAAGATGAGTTCAAATGTTACTGAGTCTTTTAAAAGCAGGTATCCATTGACCTCACCTTTCCCATGAGTGAGGGAAACATAATTCTACAGAAATAGAAGAGGGGCTTCAGGTCTATGATGGAGACCATGCTAGAGGGCCTCCAGGCACAGGGATTTCTTGGCTGTGGATATCAAGGGGAATTAACTTATATCCCCCAGCCATTTCTTCTTCTTTAAAATGGAAATAATAATATTAATCTGAGCTTCTGTGGGAACTGGAGATCATTTATTAATGCCTAGCACATAGGAAACATTTCACAACTAGCATCTATTTATTATTGGTATTTTCACTAACCATACATGAGAAAATTTAGGAGCTTTACCTTAGATGGGAGGCTGTAATATTTACTAGAAATAAACCCACCATATATAGCCAATAGCAGATTTTTTATGATGAAAGTCAGAAAATCCATTACACTATCAAATGTGCCCTACTATGTCTCCTTTTAATTAATCTCACTGTCATTCTAGAAATCATGTCAGCAAGTTTTGAGTTAGTCTCTCCTTCTGAAAAGAGCACCAAAACAACATGAGACACAGCAACTCTCATTGCAGAGAACCCAAGTAAAATTAAAAATCAACTGTTTACTTTCCAAATAACTAAAAACCTTTAAAATATATAAAAGATCACTGGGGACATCACACTGATAATGACTGCAGTCAACCCCTTTACAATGAATTCATGAATACAAAAACATATCAATGTTTGAGCAAAAACAACAATATGAATATCACAAATTACTGGGTTTATCATAGTTGGAATCTGGCAGATACTTTTAATAAAGGGTCATGATTATCAAGGAAAATGGATATCCACATTTATAACTCTGAAAAACCTAGAAAGAAAGAAAGTGAAGTCACTCAGTCGTGCTCGACTCTTTGCAACCCCATGGATAGTAGCCTGCACCAAGCTCCTCCGTCCACGGGATTTTCAAGGCAAGAGTACTGGAGTGGGTTGCCATTTCCTTCTCCAGGGAATCTTCCCAACCTAGGGATCAAACCCGGGTCTCTCGCATTATAGACAGACGGTTTACGGTCTGAGCCACCAGGGAAGTCCTGAAAAACCGAAATCATATGCAATTAGAATGTGCGATCTGAACCACTAGGTGGCACATTAACACTATTAACCAGATTTTCAGACTGTTACAGAAAATACTCATTGGTTGTGATCTATCAACAGGAATGGCTGAGCTTAATACTACATCAGTGGCTAAATTCAAACCTTTTGGCAGGATACGTGGTACAATTAGACATGTTCACAGAAACATTAAGTTATATTTGAGCCTTTCTATTTTCTTGTTAGACTAAGTAATTATAAATAGTAGTATAGTCACTCAGTCATGTCCAACTCTTTGCAATCCCATGGACTGTAGCTCGCCAGGCTCCTCTGTCCATGGAATTCTCCAGGCAAGAATACTGGAGTGGGTTGCCATTTCCTTCTCTAGGGGATCTTCCCGACCCAGGGATCAAACCCAGGTCTCCTGCATTGCAGGCAGATTCTTTACCGCCTGAGTCACCAGGAAAGCCCCTGCTGTAAATAGTATTCATATCTTTTTTTTTTTTCATTCCCCTCTGAAAGTCATTGAACTCCAAAGCTTTCCCATCAGTGTCATTATAGCACAGATCCTCATAATCAACCTCCTCCATCCCCATCACCTATTCCCAAATAAGACATGGGTCATCTTTCTGGTACCATTTAATGGTCTCCCAATCTGCCAGATACTTTAAATATTTGGCAATAAAGGCAAAAAGTAAGAAAACATGCGAAATGTCATCACTCCCCAAAAGGAACAAACTTGGAAGCATGAGATGGGAAGCATTCCACAAGTAAGCACTGAATTCTCAGAACAGAAAATTTAAAATCAGCCTTAGAAGAAAGTTACAGTGTATTCTGCAATAGAAATAAGACTTCTAAATATAACAAAAGGCAAGAGGATAGTCTGGCCTAAATTACTGTGGATTTGCTGGTTAATGCCTGCCTTCTGAATCGAAACTGGTGTTATGAAAGCAAAGGTCTTATTAGTCTTCTCATTTTTGATTCCAGCACTTAGAACACGGAAGGGAAAAATAAATATTTGTAAGATTAATGACTGTCCAGAAGGTGCTCACTGGAGGTCAAATTAAACAGGATAAAGTTCAATGCCTGGGGACAATGAGACTTGAGCTGAGGTGAAGGACAAGCAGGATTTGATACATGGAGTGGAAAGACCGGGTCTTGTCAGGAAACAGATAGTTTCATAAAGAGGCTGAGGGCATGTACAGGAAATACCTGGGAAGTAGGCTGGCTGGGAAGGAGGCTGGGTATGGAGTAACCAGGAAATAAGGCTGCCTGCGAGACAGATGGTTCAAAAGTGAGGAAAGAATGAGGAAGAAAACAAACCAACCTATGGCCCCATCTCAGCCCCTCAACAAAACTGTGTGTCTTCCAGGAGTCAGCCACAATAATCCACGACTCAGTTGCCTCACATAGAAAAAAAAAAAAGTACCTACCTCATAGGCCAGCTCTGAGTGCTCAATATTTGAAAAGGATGTATCTGGTTTATATCAAGCACTCAAAACTTTTCCTTGTTCTTTTCATGTTGTGCATTATTTATCCTTAGTTCCTAAAACAGTGCCCGGCACAGTAGATACTCAATAAATATGTGTTGAATTAATAAATAAATAAGATGTAAAAAAGATTATAAGTAGCATTAAAAGTAAATGAATTTGGGCCTAATATTCAAGGCCATGATAACCAACAAGGACCTAGTATACTGCACAGGACACTACACTCAATATTTTGTAGTAACCTAAAAGTAAAAAGAACATGAAAAGGGATATATATATATATATATATATATATATAGAGAGAGAGAGAGAGAGAGAGAGAGAGAGAAAGAGAGAGAGAGAGAACTGAATCAGAGTGCTATATACTTGAAACTAACTTGAACTTTAACATTGTAAATCAACTATGCGTGCATGCTTGCTAAATCGTTTCCGTTACGTCTGACTGTGTTTGGTCTCTTGGACTGTAGCCCACCAGGCTCCTCTGTCCATGGAATTCTCCAGCAAGAATACTAGAGTGCATAGCCATTCTTTTCTCCAGGGAAATCAGCTATACTTCAATTTAAAAACAAAGAAATGCCCAGAGATATCACACTTTTAAAAGGCTATGATATATAATAAACTTCTAAATTATTTTGTAGAAGATAAAAACTTTAACTTGTACCTAAATACTCTTAACATGATGATGAAATATCAACAAATAAAGAAGTAGATACCAATACTTATGGATATATGTTTTTCCTCATTTTGAGTGAAAAGTGAAAGTTGCTCAGTTGTGTCCAACTCTTTGTGACCCCATGGACTATACAGTCCATGGAATTCTCCAGGCAAGAATACTGGAGTGGGTAGCCTTTCCCTTCTCCAGGGGATCTTCCTAACCCAGGGATTGAACCCAGGTCTCCTGCATTGCAGGTGGATTCTTTACCAGCTGTCACCAGGGAAGCCCTTTCTTCATTTTAGTTAACACCTAATATTTAATATTTTATAGGATCATTGGAGAAAGAATTTTAAAAGCTCATGATTACACAGCATTAGTGTATATTGAATAAACTGCCACTGTTTTTATAGTATGCCTGCTAAATTAATACATTGAATGAGTGAAACTGTGTAACAGTAATTTTCCTGGGATAACTGAATCATCAAGGTCTTGGAAAAGAAACCTCAGAAGGTGTGTTACCTCCAGATCAAGGTGGCAGTTTATGGGTAGAGCGTGTAACCACATTACCTGGTCAGCATGCATTTCATGGAGTTACTCCACGGTCAGGCATCTGCCTCCAGAGTCCTATATCCTGACACTCGCTACCCCCGTATCCTGCATATTAAAACTCTTCAACAGTTTCAGCCAGTAAGTCGATGACATGTTCTAAACGAATTGTGGACATTTTATTACATATTTACTTTGGTACTGGCCACTGTGATCAGTATCTCTGGAGGATACAGGGTAAAAAAAGCAAGCCATTGCTTTTAAATGGTTTACATTTATAATTAAAAGCAGAAGATAAATATGAACACGGATAAAAATTAACAACCTTATCATATTACCCATTTCAGTTTATTGAGTGTCTCATGCATGCTGAGCTCTTAAATTATATTCTTTTCCTTAATCGTCATCCCGATCTTGTAAAATATATATCACTATTTCCATTTACAAATGAGGAAAGTAAAATTTGGAAAAGTTAACCAACATGCCCAAGGTCACACAGCAAAAATTTGAGCACCAAATTTGGCCTGACTCCAAAGCCTCTGCATTTTCCACATACCACTTGTTTACCAGTGTAAGTCACTATATGTTAGGTTTCCTTAAAAAAAAAAGACCCCCAAAATTGATATGCTGCCACTGTAAAAGCACTTGAGCAATGTTCAGCGAAAAAGAATTTGGGAGGACTGAGTAAGTGCAGAAACCTGACGCTAATGAGAAGCCCAGCCTGCTGTCACAAAGTGAAAAGAAACAGAAGCCACTTAAGCTGAACAGGAATTTAGCTTCAGTAAGGCTGGCCCCCTGAGATCTCTGGAAAATGAAGCAACAGAAGCACATAGCTGTCAGAGACAGGTTGGTCTTTTCAGAGTCAAGGTTTAAGTCAGAATGTGAATTGAAGATGAAAATTCCCCTGAAGTCATAGTGGTCGTGGCCAGAAAGTTGAAAACTGCCTCCGTGGGACGGGCACTCAGATGTCTGTGCATGAGAAGAGTTTGTATACACAGTGTCCACAACTGGTGAGCAACTCTGACAGTCTATGGCAAGGAAGCATGTGCTGTGTTGCTGCTGTGTGCATTAGTCACTGACTCTCGTCAAATGGTGTGGGAGCGAGTGACTTAGCTCATGACTGAGCCTAATGACCTAACAGCCCACCTCAGAGTTCGGCTGATCTTTATTTCTCATCACTTATCAAGAAGCTTTGATTCTGATAAAATATGCTTTCCTGGTTAAAAACAAGGAGTGGGCGTCATCAAAGGAGAGATAGATGTCTGTGAAAACTAGAAGTCTTACCTGGGTATGAGGCGCATACACACATATACACACCCACGAAAAATCTCAGTGGTTATATAATTTAAGTGGGAAGCCTAAATTCATTCCCTCAAAAATACATGCATTTACTGCCTAGACTGCTATTACCTGTACTCATTTATTTCTATTCTTACTTCTCACCATTTGCGAAGGTCTCGACATATATCCGTCATGGTGCAGGATATAGACATACATAGGTATCAGTTCAGACAGTTCAGTCGCTCAGTCGTGTCCGACTCTTTGCGACCCCATGAATCGCAGCACCCCAGGGCTCCCTGTCCACCACCAACTCCTGGAGTTCACCCAAACTCATGCCCATCGAGTCAGTGATGCCATCCAGCCATCTCATCCTCTGTCGTCCCCTTCTCCTCCTGCCCCCAATCCCTCCCAGCATCAGAGTCTTTTCAAATGAATCAACTCTTCGCATGAGGTGGCCAAAGTATTGGAGTTTCAGCTTTAGCATCATTCCTTCCAAAGAAATCCCAGGGCTGATCTCCCTCAGAATGGACTGGTTGGATCTCCTTGCAGTCCAAGGGACTCTCAAGAGTCTTCTCCAACACCACAGTTCAAAAGCATCAATTCTTTGGTGCTCAGCCTTCTTCACAGTTCAACTCTCACATCCATACATGACCACTGGAAAAACCATAGCCTTGACCAGACGGACCTTTGTTGGCAAAGTAATGTCTCTGCTTTTGAATATGTTATCTAGGTTGGTCATAATTTTTCTTTCAAGGAGTAAGCGTCTTTTAATTTCATGGCCACAGTCACCATCTTCAGTGATTTTGAAGCCCCCAAAAATAAAGTCTGACACTGTTTCCACTGTTTCCCCATCTATTTCCCATGAAGTGATGGGACCAGATGCCATGATCTTCATTTTCTGAATGTGGAGCTTTAAGCCAACTTTTTCACTCTCCACTTTCACTTTCATCAAGAGGCGTTTTAGTTCCTCTTCACTTTATGCTATAAGGGTGGTGTCATCTGCATATCTGAGCTTATTGATATTTCTCCTGGCAATCTTGATTCCAGCTTGTGCTTCTTCCAGCCCAGTGTTTCTCATGATGTATAGTTCCCACTTATTAAGCAGCTTCTGCTTGTAGGGAACTGTTTGTTCATCCATCACCTGACTGAGGGACTTCCTTGGTGGACCAGTGGTTAAGACACTGCCTTCCAAGGCCAAGGGCATGGGTTCGATCCTGGGTTGGAGAGCTAAGATCAATAATATCAATAACTTCAGATATGCAGATGACACCACCCTTATGGCAGAAAGTGAAGAAGAACTAAAGAGCCTCTTGATGAAAGTGAAAGAGGAGAGTGGAAAAGTTGGCTTAAAGCTCAACATTCAGAAAACGAAGATCATGGCATCTGGTCCCATCATTTCATGGCAAATAGATGGGGAAACACTGGAACCAGTGGCTGACTTTATTTTTCTGGGCTCTAAAATCATTGCAGATGGTGACTACAGCCATTAAATTAAAAGACACTTGCTCCTTGGAAGAAAAGTTATGACCAACCTAGACAGCGTATTGAAAAGCAGAGACATTACTTTGTCAACAAAGGTCCGTCTGGTCAAGGCTATGGTTTTTCCAGTGGTCATGTATGGATCTGAGAGTTGGACTATAAAGAAGGCAGAGCACAGAAGAATTGATGCTTTTGGACTGTGGTGTTGGAGAAGACTCTTGAGAGTCCCTTGGACTGCAAGGAAATCCAACCAGTCCATCCTAAAGGAAATCAGTCCTGAATATTCATTGGAAGGACTGATGCTGAAGCTGAAACTCTAATACTTTGGCCACCTGATGCGAAGAACTGACTCCTTTGAAAAGACCCTGATGCTCGGAAGGATTGAAGGCAGGAGGAGAAGGGGACGACAGAGGATGAGATGGTTGGATGACATCACCGACTCAATGGACATGGGTTTAGGTGGACTCTGGGAGTTGGTGATGGACAGGGAGGCTTGGCGTGCTGCAGTTCATAGGGTCACAAAGAGTTGGACACGACTGAGCGACTGAACTGAACTGAACACCTGACTGAAAATTCACTACTGCCACCGTGGTAGGTACTGTTACACTTGTTTCAGAGATGAGGAAATTGAGGCTCAAAAAGTTTAAGTAGCTTATTCAAAGTCATAAAAATAAGCCCATCTAACAGCTAAACATGATATACAGTCCATGACCTTGCTTCTACATACTGTGTCAAGTAAGTTCTTAGCAGTAATTAAAACCTGTTTAATTGAATGGCTTGTGAAAAATCTGTGTTTGATGAGCTCTAAGTCAGGACAGTTATTTTGGGATTCAGTCTGGTTTTGTCTAGGCATTAACTTTTTCATCTATGTGTCAAACAAAGATGAATTATTCATACTATGAAGAATGTTTGTAAAATATATAAACAGAACTATATCATTCCCTAAATAGCTTAGTGAGTTTTATATAAACCAGAACTGAAAACAATGAGAAAAATGAAGTTGTGTAAATTATATACACCTATATGTATATATATGTCATATACATAAACATGAATATATACATATATGTCGATATACAGATATACTTGTATGTTTGTGTATGTATCCTTTAATTTTCCCAAGTCCAATAGGTATTTATACATTCCTATAATCTATTTTTTTTAATCCATTTGAGGACAACTGATCAAGTCTAATACATTTCATCCCCATGAGAAGACAATATAATTATTTTTTTACTGGCTTCATACTGGAAACAGAGGATTATTGCTTTAGTAACCCTTAGTGCTTTTTTGTTTTTAACAGCATGAGGTTTTATAAAATACAACTCTGTTCTGAGAATATCTGTTTGTTCCCTAAAATCATGGATTAAAATGTTGATTTTCTTCTATTAGTCTTTAAATTTTCACCATCACCACAGAAACAATGTAGCATGCAGATTTCAGATTTTCACTGACTAATAAGGTAAAAGAAAAGAAATAAATCCATTTAGAAATGATATGTACTGTGAATGTTGCTATCCATGTTTTACCTGAACTATCACATATCGTTCACAAATGAACACTGACAAGAAACACTTTGGAGTTGCAGAAGCTGAAGGTTATTGGGAAATTTTCATATGTTTAAAAAAATTAAAGATATTGATTAATAAATATATTATGGTGTAACTGTCACAACTGCACACAATTGATCATTACTAGTTTCAGACCAAACTAAACAAACAAACAAACTAGATGTGCCAGGATTCTATTAGATCACAGAAATCGAATGAAATCTCATATGCACAGAAGACTCATTCACACGTGGTCCATTCTTTTACTCCATTCATACAATCTCCAAAAGGACTGGCAAATCGGGTGTGAAGCCTTTTCCTCTCCATTTAATTTTTCTTTCTTTTCCTTTTATGCTTTTTTTCTAATGTACAAAATCCAAGTAGACTCATGAACTTGGGCTTTTACCACTGATCATCATTTGTCAGACACTATGATGTGGAACCACAAGCCAACATGAATCCAATTACACAACAGCGGTCTAAATGGTGAGTTAGCAGCTAAAGAATTTTACACAGATACAGAATCTTAGCAGCAGATATACTAGTGCTAGGAATAACACTGAAGAGAATGACTTGTTTTAATGTTTGTGAAGCAAGGCACACTTGATATCTCCAGGGCTAAACTTGGAGAAACTGCTACTTCTAGAGACAGTTCCAAGATCCACAAAAATAAAAAGACATTTAAAGGCATGAGTCTGTTCATTAAAATTCATGCTATTTTTGCAGATTAATTGCACTTCTGGTAGCACTCACTTCTCTACTCATATTTCCATTGTATGACTTTTCTTCCAACTTATAGTTTACTTTATCATATGATAAACCTACTAGATACTTTAGGAAAGAAGCTGAGGATTAACTAATCCTTCACACAATAGCATAAAATGTGGGCTCTGCCAATTTGGAGGCACTGGGTTCCTTATTTGTGAATTTTATGGGGTCCTTCTGGAGATTAGTAGAATTTACAAAAATGAAAATGGTAAATTTTGGGGTGGTATCATTCATAAAAGTTATTTTTTATGAATTAAAATGAGGTATTGCTATGTTCATTGATATGGAAATATTGGACATTTTCAATGATCATAGGAGATACTTACATCAATGTTGTTCAAGGTATTGAAGTACATGAGATCATGCAGCCTTTTAAATGCTTGATTTGGGTATTGAAAGTTGAAGGTCGAAAACGGTGATTCAGGGTCATCAAAAATATCAAAATCAGCTATTTCTTTCTCTTCATTAGTTTCTCTTGGAACACCTAAATATAGGAAGAGTTTCAAATGATGTTATTTCGAAAACCACAAATTATCTCTAAAGTCCAGGGCATAAAACATTCAAATAGCCATAAACACAACCTTGGGAGACCCTTCAGGAGTCATATAATCCTCAGTGCACACTATGAGGCCTCTGCTCATATACCCTGGACTTGCTTTTTTCATGTCACAAGAATCCCCTCCACAGCCTGTTTTTGAGAATTAATAGTGACAGAAAATTCAACATTTCTTATGCTTTAGGTATTTCACTGTTCAATAACTAAAAATTCCAGCTAATACTTCCTTCTTTTGTGTTGAAGCATGACTCAGGAGAATCTCCACCTCTATTGACCTTTTCTCTGACTTCGTCCACTATGTAGAAGAAGATCACTTTCCTCCCCATAGTCTCAAACCTTCCATGGCTATTTTTTCATCTTTTCTTTAACAGCTACATTTTCTGGTCTGAAAATAATATAACGTTGAGACATTTAGTATCTTGCCGGTCAATCTCTAGCTCTCCTTTTGTTAATCAGTATCTTCCAGGATATAGAAGAGTCCATAGACTCCTTTGGATGTGGCAAAACAAAATGCTGGTGCCTTGAACTTGATTCTCTTTTTCTAAAGGAATGTAACATGGTGGACCTGAAATTACTATCCATATTGTACTGCTAGATTTCATGAATTTTTATGGTCAGTTAACATTCCCACAATTTTTTGCACGATTTTTTCTGAAACAAGGCCTCCCTTACAAAGGTAGCAATCAAAATATTTAACAATGCCTATGACAAGGACATTTGTTCCAATCCATCAGAACAAATATAACCTGAGATTGCAGAATAAAGCCCCAGAGGTTTTATCAAGCTAGTTAATTACCCTTCAGTTTCTGGATTATGAGGAACTCAGGAGACTCTAGGGTGAGAAAGGGGGGAAGTGCTTGGGGTCTCAGGATGGTAGCCATTTATCAACGTAAAGGAAGTGTTCAATGTTGTAACGGCTGGTATGGCAGTGCCAGCATGAAGCACCTTAATGTCATTCTTATGCTTTATCAGCTTTCTGCCTTACAGACCATAATTCCTGATGTACCTGGAGCCTTGTACTTTCTGAAGTTGATGTTGGCCAGAACAAAGTGAATGATAGTTGGGCAATCTTTCTCGACATCAGGATTCTTGGGTTTAAAAACGTAGCATTCCTTCAGTCCTTCTCGATCGAACACGTAAGGATCAATCTTTGGAAACGGGAGCTTGTTCATTTTAGCCCACTTTTCTGCAAGTAGAAGTTCCTATGGAAGAGAGGGAAAGGTCATTTGTTCAGCTGGTCTGCTCACCATTCACTATTCATTAGCTATCTACCATGTGTTAGTATGTTCCTTGCTGAAGATGAGTAACGATCTTGTACTTAAGAAACTTATCAATCTCAAGAAATACAAAATTACTCCATGAACAAACTCACGATCATTTTTTACTTCTTTATATAAGGCTAGTTCCATAGGAGGCATTGGAAAAATTACTAATGAACTTAACTGACTGAAATTACACTGATGCAATTGCTAGAGATTCTGGGTAGGCTTTCCTGGTGGCTCAGTGGTAAAGACTCTGCCTGCAAGGCAGGGGCTCAGGGAAGATAGCCGGAGTGAGAAATGGCAACTCACTCCAGTATTCCTGCCTGGAAAATCCCATGAATCGCAAGAGTTGGACACAACTGAGCGACTAAACAACAACAACAACAACAATGGGTTCTGGGCATTTACAAGTCATGTGAATGTTTTTTAACCCTTCAAAGTTAAAAAAAATCTGTTGAGGCAGAATGAGGAGCACTCTGTTACTGAATTTTTACCTGCATTTTCTCCATAAAACTGATTAAAAATGAATACATCTTATGAATGCAAAAACAGTTGAGCTGCTCTGAATTAGCTTCTTTTTTTGCTTCTCTTTAGGAAAAGAAGCTATTTTGTTGACATGTAACATGACCACGAAGTACATGTTTGCTGTTGACTACTGAGGTTTTAGAAAAGGCAGAGGAACCAGAGATCAAATTGCCAACATCCGCTGGATCATCGAAAAAGCAAGAGAGTTCCAGAAACACATCTATTTCTGCTTTATTGACTATGCCAAAGCCTTTGACTGTGTGGATAACAATAAACTATGGAAAATTCTGAAAGAGGTGGGAATACCAGAGCACCTAACCTGCCTCTTGAGAAATCTGTATGCAGGTCAGGAAGCAACAGTTAGAACTGGACATGGAACAATAGACTGGTTCCAAATAGGAAAAGGAGTACGTCAAGGCTGCATATTGTCACCTTGCTTATTTAACTTATATGCAGAGTACATCATGAGAAACGCTGGACGGGAAGAAACACAAGCTAGAATCAAGATTGCTGGGAGAAATATCAATAACCTCAGACATGCAGATGACACCACCCTTAGTGCAGAAAGTGAAGAGGAAATAAAAAGTCTCTTGGTGAAAGTGAAAGAGGAGAGTGAACAAGTTGGCCTAAAGCTCAACATTCAGAAAATGAAGATTATGGCATCTGGTCCCATCACTTCATGGGAAGTACATGGGGAAACAGTGGAAACAGGGTCAGACTTTATTTTGGGGGCTCCAAAATCACTGCAGATGGTGATTACAGCCATGAAATTAAAAGATGCCTACTCCTTGGAAGAAAAGTGATGACCAACCTAGATGGCATATTCAAAACCAGAGACATCATTTTGCCGACTAAGGTCCATCTAGTCAAGGTTATGGTTTTTCCTGTGTTCATGTATGGATGTGAGAGTTGGACTGTGAAGAAGGCTGAGTGTCGAAGAATTGATGCTTTTGAACTGTGGTGTTGGAGAAGACTGTTGAGAGTCCCTTGGACTGCAAGGAGATCCAACCAGTCCATTCTGAAGGAGATCAGCCCTGGGATTTCTTTGGAAGGAATGATGCTAAAGCTGAAACTCCAGTACTTTGGCCACCTCATACGAAGAGTTGACTCATTAGAAAAGACTTTGATGCTGGGAGGGATTGAGGGCAGGAGGAGAAGGAGACGACATAGGATGAGATGGCTGGATGGCATCACTGACTCGATGGACATGAATCAGAGTGAACTCCAGGAGTTGGTGATGGACAGGGAGGCCTGGCGTGCTGCGATTCATGGGGTCGCAAAGAGTCAGACACGACTGAGTGACTGAAGTGAACTGAACTGAGGTTTTGGGCTTGCCTTGGCTCAGATGGTAAAGTGTCTGCCTACAATGCAGGAGACCCGGGTTTGATCCCTGGGTAGGGAAGTTCCCCTGGAGAAGGAAATGGCACCCCACTCCAGTACTCTTGCCTGGAAAATCCCATGGACGGAGGAGCCCAGTAGGCTACAGTCCATGGGGTCGCAAAGAGTCGGACACGACCGAGCGACTTCACTTCACTGAGGTTTTAGGCTTATTTTCGTGTCAAGCAAGACTAACACAGAGGGTAAGCACAAAAAATAATTAATTCAAACTGGAGAACATAAATCAGTACAGAGAGGTGCAGTGAACAGAGCTTATTTCTACTGAAATGCAGCTTAAAGGCACAGGGGACAAGTAAGAAACAGACTGTGGTAGTGGGAAAGCGCAGACTCTGGGGCCAGACTGCCCAAGTTAAAGTGCACGCTCGGGGACCTTGGGCATGTTCCCTGAGGCCTCTACACTCAATACCCTCAAATATAAAATAAAGATGGTCAAGATAATCCATATCACATAAGACCGCTATTACAATTAAATCAATTAGCATGGTTGCAATAGTTAGTAGCATGCCTGTCACATCACTTTTTATACACGTTTGCCAAATAAAAGTCAGTAAAGAGAGGAAGAGATGTGGAAGGGGGAAAAGTGAAGAAAGAAAAGAAGAAGAAGGAAGAGAGAGAGCAACACTATTAGGGAAATTCCTAAAGAGCAGAAGTTTTGGAGAAATGATCATTACCATCTTAAGTTTTTTTTTTTTTTAACTACTTTGTCATCACATTGATTCCTTCAATGATAATCATTAGTCGTCAGTCTAAGCTCTATGCTAGGAGGTGGGGACATAATGGTGAGTAAAACTTATTCTTACAGGATGTACATAGAGAGACAGTAATCAAACAACCCTCTAGGTTTAAAACTGTGGCAAATGCTATGAGTAAAGTATTTAGTTGCCGTGAGATTTTGCAACATACCTGGACTATTTCCTCACAGTGCATATTAATTCACTCAACATTATGATGAAGCACCTATGTTCCAGGCATAAGAGAGGAGCTATGCTTGAATACCTAGGGATGATAAATTAAGGGGGAAGATAAAGAACAGACATGATAGTGCAGTATGAAAGAGATAGGGAACATGAGGGATGGCTTCATACCTGGGCTGTGCAGCCTGAGAGGCCCAGCCTATCTTGACTTGCAAGCTGGGTGATCTGAGACAAACTGCTTAGCACAATAGCTCCACATGGAAGAAATGGTTTTGTGTACAAAAAGAAAAAAAAAATGCAGTGATGCTCCTCTAATGGCACCATAGGGATCATAAGTAACAAGCAACACACATGGACCAGGCTGTGTACTGTCTTTGAAGTAGCAGACTCCCAATCCCATTCTGGGGCCTCCCAGGCGGCTCAGCGGTAAAGAATCTGCTTGCCAACGAGGGAGCTGCAGGAGACAAGGGTTCGATCCCTGGATCAGGACGATCCCCTGGAGAAGGAAATGGCAACCCACTCCAGTATTCTTTCCTGGAAAATCCCATGGACAGAGGAGCCTGGAGGGCTGTAGTCCATCAGATCACAGAGTCAGACATGACTTAGTGAATGAGCACCCACAGTCCCAGTTTATCTGCATTTCAGCTGTTTCTTATTTTCCACCAACTTATATGTAAATAAATGAGCTGTAAAATAAACTTGATACTATTATCTTCCTGAGCATTGCTGTATGGATTAAGCGAGATCATGTATTTTTTAAAACTCAGTAATTTATATTTAAGAAAGGTTTTTATTTATATGTGAGTTTTCCCCGATAAATTATTTTTTTAATTGGATGAAAACTGCTTTACAAAGTTGTGTTAACTTAGTGAAGAAAATAGTTACTTTAAAATAGCACCTTAAGTTTAGAAAAAAAAAATCTTTTCATTGAGCATTCACTGTTCCTGATGCTTCTGGAGTGTGAACATTAAGCTGATCGACTCTCTCAATGTCATTTACTGAGGAATAAAAATCTGGGAAAACAGATTTATATTAAAACATTTGTTCCATAGACTGTCAAGCTAAATGTGATTATATTTCACTTAAAATTCCATATGCACACAGGGACAATTGTGTGTTTGAAACTTGAGAATTATCTCTAAATCCTTTATCTTCCTGTTCAGCTGAATTATTCAGGCTGTTATTTCTTGTCTAGCACTGTTCACAGTTATTCATTAACAATTATTCAACATCAAAATAAAACCAAAAGTTCACACTGTGGAAGTGCATGGGAACAAGGGAAAGGAAGGGCTCTCCAGTGTTTACAAACGTGACTCAAGGGTGTGACCAAGACGTGTGAGTGCGCGGAGAAAGAGGAGAAGGGAATCGCCTGAGGTAAAAGACCAAGCTATTTTTAGATAGATATTTTATGCAGGAATCAGGAAGTGATGGAAACTTTCCCTTTCCTTATATGAGCCTGATGTGGAAAGGATTAAAACCTGATGACTATAAAGGCAGTGATTACAGGATGGAAAAACCGTCTCCTCTCCTCCCATGTCCCGTTTGTAAAGGCTGAGAAGCAATGACACAACTATGAGTGGGACAGACGAGTTTGAAAAGAACATTTTAAAAGAATGCAGTGAGCAAAAAAAATTGCTATTCCACAAATTACAGCAGAACTGAGTTCTAACCATCCATTTTGGTTATTGCTTGACACCTCAGATTTTCACAGACTAATTCATGGTAAATTACTTCCCTGGTGGCTCAGACGGTAAAGCCTCTGTCTACAATGCGGGAGATCCGCGTTCGAGCCCTGGGTTGGGAAGAGTCCCTGGAGAAGGAAATGGCAATCCACTCCAGTACTATTGCCTGGAAAATCCCATGGACAGAGGAGCCTGGCAGGATTCAGTCTATGGGGTCGCAAAGAGTCGGACACGACTGAGCGACTTCACTTCACTTCACTTACATAGTATTAACTAAAATGACGTTCTGTGAAGATAAAAATTTGAAAGTATCCTTCCAAGTTATAGTTTGTAGGATGCTTATACTCATTTAAGAGTACTAAAACACTTTGAGATGGCTGGATGGCATCACTGACTCGGTGGACGTGAGTCTGAGTGAACTCCGGGAGTTGGTGATGGACAGGGAGGCCTGGCGTGCTGTGATTCATGGGGTCGCAAAGAGTCGGACACGACTGAGCGACTGAACTGAACTGAACTGAAAACACTTTGAAAGATAGGAAAAACAATCTGAATAATATAAAAATATGTACAAACTATAGTATGAATGGCATATATATGCCATTTTATTTATTTATACATGTAGATATATATTTTAAATTATTATATTATATTAGCTTTTCTCCAGAGGAAATGAAGTTTTTTTCTCTATATACCTAGGGCATGTGTTTCCTCATTACTTAAAATCTACTTTTAGATTGGATAGAGGAGTATAACTGTGTAAATAAATTTATAGAATTCTAGGAAATTTTTGAAGAAACTAATGTAAAATACAATAGGTAGAAACAACAATTTAGAATTCATTATTTTGTGGTTATGATCATTCTCACTTCCAAAAAAAGTGTTAGGTCCCAAGAGCTTTACAATGCAATATGCACAAAAATAATTTTCTATATCTGATAGTGTACAGAGCACTTTACATTTCTTCTTAGTTCTTCTTCACTGAGAGGTTACTATACATTCACAAAAATATGTAAGGAGAAATTAATGTTGAGTATATTTCCTCATGACAAGGCCTCTAATCCTCCATGACCAAACAGGTGTAGTGGGTTGAATGGTGGCCCTCCAAAAGATAAGTCTATGCTCTAACCCCCCAGGACCTGTGAATGCAACCTCATTAGGAGAAGAGGTTTTTGCAAGTATAATTAAGTTAAGGGTCTGAAGATGAGATAATTGTGGATTAGCTGGGTGGGCCATAAAATCCAATGATGAATATTCTTATGAAAACACACACACACAGAGGAGAAGGCCATAGGAAGACGGAGGCTGAGATTGGAGTTATGTAGCCACAAACCAAGGAAAGCCTGGAACTACTGGAAACTGGAAAAGACAAAGAAGAGTTCTCCCATAGAGCTTTTGGAGGGAGTGTGGCCCTGAGGACACCTTGATCTCGACTTCTGGTCTCCAGAACTGTGAGAGAAGAATACATTTCTGTTGTTTGTGGCAACTTGCTGCTCTGCTGCTGCTAAGTTGCTTCAATCGTGTCCGACTCTATAACCCCAGAAATGAACTTAAGCCGTAAGCCTATAAAGGCTACACTCAATAACATGCACTTCCCTTCATCAGCCATGTTGGACTGATGCCCACAGAGCTAACACCTGGACTGGTCTGGCCATGATGGTTTGACCCAACTTAACAATCTAAGTACAATGTATGCTGCTAAATCACTTCAGCTGTGTCTGACTCTGTGCGACCCCAGAGATGGCAGCCCACCAGGCTCCCCCATCCCTGGGATTCTCCAGGCAAGAACACTGGAGTGGGTTGCTATTTCCTTCTCCAGTGCGTGAAAGTGAAAGTGAAAGTGAAGTCGCTCAGTCGTGTCTGACTCTTAGCGACCCCATGGACTGCAGCCTACCCGGCTCTTCCGTCCATGGGATTCTCCAGGCGAGAGTACTGGAGTGGGGTGCCATTGAGGTTCTAAACCAAGGAGCATGCCATAATGTCAACAAATAAATCAGGTTAGCATTGAAAAATACAGATTCTTTTTTGCATTATTTGTGGTGGTGGTTTAATCGCTAAATTGTGTCTGACTCATGGACTGTTGGCCGAAAGGCTCTTCTGTCAATGGGTTGCAAGAATACTGGAATGGGTTGCTGTTCCCTTCTTCAGCGGATCTTCCCAACCCAGGGTTTGAAAATTCCAGGTCTCCTGCATTGCAGATGGATTCTTTTGGAATAAAGGAAGCCCTTTTTTGTCGGTAAATGAGATTTTGACCTTGATAAAGTTAATTTAGATACATTACTTCTATAATTTGTAAAGACTAGCTACTTTCAAATTTCCTTTTAATTCTCTTGTCCTTTTCCCCTTCCCTCATTGCTTCCTTCTCTCCTTTTCTCCTTCTTTCTCTCTTTCCTTTTATTTTTGAGAGGATAAACTCATTGTTCTGACTTCCAGCCACTAAGCATTTAAAAGGGCACTGAAATACAGCTAGATTCATGCCCAACATACGGCAGCATAAAGTAACATAATTTATGGAATAACAATCCAAATCCATTACTCTACATAAAACTTTATAAGCTAAAGAAAAAAATCTAGAATGGTAAACTCTAAACTTCCCTGTATTCCTTGCTTATTCTTCAAAACATCCAAAGCTTTTTCCCCCCTCCTTTAAATTCAACCTATTTATTTTGAAGACTTGACTATGAAGGTACTGGATTATTTTACGACCAATATGAAGAACAAACCTTATTAAAATTTATCTTGGGTAAACCCTACGGGAAAACTAAATTTGCATGGCATATATCTGTTATTAAATGATTAACAAAAAGAACTTGATAAACTGAAACCCAAAATTATTTTTCTTAAATCAATTAATAACACTACTTAGAGTTATGAGGTTCTGTATATTTGGACTATTATTAGAGTGTGTAGCTACTAATCTACAAAAAACAAAATCCTTCATTATCACCGACATTGACGTCATGAACTTTCTAGGCTGGTTATAAAGTAGATATAATATGAAATGTGTTGCCTTTATCAAAAGGCATGATATCCATCATTTTATATCTCCCTGACAAAATCTGAGATTTAACTATATTTATGAAATGCCTAAGAAACATAGTTACTGGCTCTAAATTTTTGCTCAGAATTTATGCTCTACTCCTTAACTTCAAATGGTATCCAATTTCAGTCTAAGAAATAGGACACTTGTTGCCATTGCTGTTTAGTCATTAAGTTGTGTCTGACTCTTTGCAGCCCCATGGACTGTAGCCCACCAGGCTCCTTTGTCCATCAGATTTTCCAGGAAAGAACACTGGAGTAAGTTGCCATTTCCTTCTTCAAGGGATCTTCCTGACCCAGGGACTGAACTCCTATCTCCTTCATTGGCAGGCAGATTCTTTACCACCGAGCCACCAGACAAGCCACCCAAATAGAAAATTATTCATTATTTAATCACCTTAAAAACTCATATTGCATATATTCAGGTATTGCGTTGGAACTTCTCTGCTATCAAAAACTTTTATGTACAACTCAATTTTTATGGCTCAGGAGCAAAGAATCTGCCTGCAGTGCAGAAGACACAGAATACCCGAGTTCAGTCCTTGGGTTGGGAAGATCCCTGGAGGAGGGCATGGCAACCCACTCCAATATTCTTGCCTGGAGACTCCCATGAACAGAGGAGTCTGGAAGGCTAGTTCATAGAGTCACAAAGAGTCAGATATGACTGAAGCAACTTAGTATATATCATACCTATAATAAGTATTCCACTTTAGTATTAATAGTACAATATTTTTATACTTATATGCAGAGTACATCACGAGAAACACTGGGCTGGAAGAAGCACAAGCTGGAATCAAGATTGCCGGGAGAAATATCAATAACCTCAGATATGCAGATGACACTACCTTTATGGCAGAAAGTGAAGAGGAACTAAAAAGCTTCTTGATGAAAGTGAAAGTGGAGAGTGAAAAAGCTGGCTTAAAGCTCAACATTCAGAAAACAAAGATCATGGCATCTGGTCCCATCACTTCATGGGAAGTACATGGGGAAACAGTGGAAACAGTGTCAGACTTCATTTTTGGGGGCTCCAAAATCACTGCAGACGGTGATTGCAGCCATGAAATTAAAAGATGCTTACTCCTTGGAAGAAAAGTTATGACCAACCTAGACAGCATATACAAAAGCAGAGACATTACTTTGCCAACTAAGGTCCGTCTAGTCAATGCTATGGTTTTTCCAGTGGTCATGTATGGATGTGAGAGTTGGACTGTGAAGAAGGCTGAGTGCCAAAGAATTGATGCTTTTGAACTGTGGTGTTGGAGAAGACGCTTGAGAGTCCCCTGGACTACAAGGAGATCCAACCAGTCCATTCTTCAGCCCCGGGATTTCGTTGGAGGGGATGACGCTGAAGCTGAAACTCCAGTACTTTGGCCACCTCATGCGAAGAGTTGACTCATTGGAAAAGACTCTGATGCTGGGAGGGATTGGGGGCAGGAGGAGAAGGGGACGACAGAGGATGAGATAGCTGGATGGCATCACTGACTTGATGGACATGAGTCTAGTGAGCTCTGGGGGTTGGTGATGGACAGGGAGGCCTGGCGTGCTGCGATTCATGGGGTCACAAAGAGTCGGACATGACTGAGTGACTGAACTGAACTGAACTGAACAATATTTTTTATTAACTTAAAAATTATATTTGAGTAATCTTTTAAGTCCATATTGAAATGCATATTATTATAATGACAATCTATATAACAATATTCATAAGTTTAAAAAATCATTTTAAATATTCCAAGTGAGACTGAAAAGTTCATTTCACTCACTCTGTATTTTCTGAAGTCCATTTTTGGAGGAAAATGTATCATATATAATATATTGAAATTTCTTTTATATTAAGTCTCTGAAAATACAGCTCATTAATTCTAGAATGATAGGCTTCATGCTACACCAAACCAATCGTTAAAGGATATATTCACATAGGAGGAAGAGGGTAAGGTGTAAGGAATTGACAAAATCATTCTAAAGCACATCTATGAGCATAAACATCTGTAATATTTTTCCATGCCAGGAAAGCCGTGTAAAACAAGGATTTGCCTGTACAATCTAATACAGTAATATAAACTGGTGCAGCTTTTTTGGAAAGTGATCTGGAAATGTTTATTAAAAATCTTAACATATATATATCTAAGAATCCAAGTAAGGGAATAATAAAAAGTGTGATTAAAGATTCATGTGCAAAGATGACAATTAGAAGAAAGAATTGACAAGCTAGCAATAATCTAAAAGTCGAAAACAGAGCACTGATAATAAATTCTTGCTTCTTCATATACAGAGATATCATTCTGTGTTTAAAATTATGTTCTAAAAATATTGAATGGCATGGGGAAATGCTTACAATGTAACTTTTAGAAGAAAGAAGCAGATTGCAAAAACATGTAACCCTGGTGTTGATACATACATTTGCACATATGTATGCACACATGCAGTGAAGAGAGAAAAAAATAGAAACAAAATATCAGCAGCTATTATCTATGAATAGCAGAAGCACTTGATGTATTTTTATGAGTATTCTTTTTAATTAGAAATAGTGAATCAAAGTATGTTTAAAAACTACAACAAAGTACAATGGTTCTTTTCAGAGGTACAACATAATATTCTAAAACCTTCTAATATCAGTTCATTAAGGTGGTGGAGCTCTGATTCATGTATAAAATGATGACTTTGACATTTTACACTTCCATTGGTGAAATGAATAATCAGGTTCTTCCACCTCCAGAATGAGCTCCTAAATTATCACAGTGGAGTCATGCGTTGAAACTCACCTCCCCATTGCTGCTCATCCATCATCAAATCCTGCTCTTGGTTTTCACAGTCACCCTCCCTGGTGCATACTTCACTGTCCTACACTTACATTACAGTAAATCCCTCTTAATTTTAACCTTTTGCTCTCCACCCCCCAATTCATCCAATTTTCCGTTATCAGATTAATCATTCTAAAATTCCAATTTCATGAAGTCATTTGTCTGCTGGAAATCCTTCACTGATTTTCCATTTGCTATCATCCAACCATAAATTCTTCTTTAAAGCCCTCCTAATGGGAGTGTAATATCTATCATTTTAATCAGATCACTCCTCAGATGTGCTCATTGCCATTTCTGGGCCATTTTTATCCAATTTCACTTATTTCCCTGCTTGTCTACTCCAGAACACACCAATCTATTTTTGAATGGATCTCCTATAACACTCACAGTTGTTGTTGTTGTTTAGTTGCTAAGTCAGGTGCAGCTCTTTTGCAATGTCATGGACTGTAGCCCACCAGGTCTGTCCATGGGATTTTTCAGGCAAGAACACTAGAGTGGGTTGCCATTTCCTTCTCCAGGGGATCTTACTGAAACAGATTCTTCCTGAACCATTGGCAGGTGGATTCCTTACCACTGAGCCACTAAGGAAGCCCAACACACATACTTGTATACGTTCACATAATATACATAGTTATATAAACCCAAATAACTATTTAACAAGAAAATCTCTCAATTTCTTTCCAAATGACTGGTGTTTTGAAGTCTCCCCTCCTGCCAAAAGCAAAATGTTTTAGACATCAAGAACCATGTTTTACCACTAACTGCTGCACACAGCACACACAAAAAGAATATACATCGTATATATAAAGCCAGGCAGCTAGTGAAGTGAAAAGAGTGTTAGATTCTCATCCTGGATCCTTGGAATCTAGTCCACCTTGACCATTACTTACCTAGTATTGCCCCAGCCAGATCCTGGGCTATGTTCTTTTTTTTTTTTTTAGGTAGACTATTTTTAAAGTCTTAGTCGAACTTGTTACAATATTGCTTCTGTTTTATGTTGGTTTTTGGCCTGAGGCATGCAGGATCTTAGTTCCCCAACCGGGGATGGAACCCATGCCCCACGCATTAGAACGCAAAGTCTTAATCACTTTGCCACTGGGGAAGTCCCCGGGCTATGTTCTTTTCACCCATTGTTGTTGTTTAGTCACTCAGTCATATCCGACTCTTCTGTGACCACCATGGACTGTAGTCTGTCCTGTGTCCATGGGATTTTCCAAGCAAGAATACTGGAGTGGGTTGCCATTTCCTACTCCAGGGGGATCTTCCCAACCCAGGGAGTGAACCCACGTCTCCTGCATTGCAAGCAGATTCGTAATGGCTTAATGGGAAGACCTTTCACCCATTATCTTATTTAATTTCTTGGCATGATGAGATTTCTTATCTCATCAATCCTTGTTTCCTTCTCTGAATACTACTAACTGCCTCAAAAAAGGTGAAATATGAAAGCGCTTTTAAAATATGAGATTTATATATGTTAAAGAGTTATTATAATCATTATTGGGTCTCGAGAACATCTTAAGAGTACAACAGAAATGAAAACATGTCCAAGGACCTGGGTCATCACTAACTCTTCCTGGTTGGGAGATGGTGAAATGTTTCACTTAATCTCTGTGAGTACCTGTTTCTTAATCTATGAAATGGAGATAGTAACTTCATCTCTATTATAATATTTCATTCATTCACCCATAAAACGTATCCTACATACCATAATTTGGGCTAGCACTTATATAGCAATTAGAACCAAATGATTAAAACAAAACAGAAATATACACAAACACAAGTTAATGTTCTAGTCTCCAACGAGTTCACAGAGAGTTCACAGAGAGTGGAAGTAAACAAATATAGACAGGACAACATGCAAATTGCTGTGTTAGGAGAATTTACTAAGCCTTTCATACTAAAACTATACTTGTGGAGGTCAAGAAAGGTAATATTTGAGCTATATTGAAAGGAAGTTTGAAGTCAAGGGGACAAACAACATTCATGTCTCACTTAGATGCTGCCCAGCAATCTTTCCACATGACCCTAGTTAGAAATTTTCCTTGTGTCTTCAGACAGGCAGACTTGTTATCCTTGTACCCCTGGCTCGACCTCCTCTCTACTCAAAGATAGTGCTGACTCCGAATTCCTCTAAAAGTTAGAAGGCATTGCATGAGCGCTTTCGCATCTTCCCATCTCTGTACCTACAACTCTGTGCCTCCAATCTACAACCACAACATCCCCCTTCTCTCTTGTCCCGATATGGATGTATCTAGACTCCTCTCCATCTGTATTTTTGTATCTCCCTTCCACTCCCCACCCCTACAATCTCCCAGGGATGTGATTCTGTTGTACACATCATCTCTCCATCTTCCACAACATTGCTTCATTCACAAGTCCTAGACATCAAAACATTTAAACACACTCAAGTATTTCCAACCCACCCCTCCACATACATGCAGTTTTCCTATTCCCCACATCCTCCTGTAGATATAGTCCATTTCCTTCTTCCTGGAATGGTTTATAGGATTGTCTCCATGTTCTTAACTTCCACTGAACCTTCAAATCACTGCAGTATGACATCTGCTCTTTCGGTCCTATTGAAACTGTTCTCATCCACTTAACCAAAGACATTTTGTTGTTAAATATCTTCAGTTAGTTTTATAATACTGCATACTTCCTTCATTTTTGTCCTTTTCCCCAGATACTGCTGTTGAATCATCAAGATACTATTTCAAGTCCTCTTCTCTCCTCATGGTATACATTCCCCATGCATGACTTTGAAAAGTCAAGTAAAAGTTGTTCAGTCATGTCTGACTCTTTACGATCCCATGGACTAAACGGTCTATGGAAATCTCCAGGCCAGAATACTGGAGTGGGTAGCCTTTCCCTTCTCCAGGGGGTCTTCCTAACCCAGGGATCGAACCCAGATCTCCCACATTACAGGCAGATTCTTTATCAGCTGAGCCACCAGGGAAGCCCAAGAATACTGGAGTAAGCAGCCTATCCCTTCTCCAAGGGATCTTCCCAACCCAGGGATGGAACTGGGGTCTCCTGCATTGCAGGCAGATTGTTTACCAACTGAGCTACACGGGAAGCCCATGCATGGCTTTACTTGGCTTTACTTATCTTTTACCTGCTAACTCTCAAATTTCAGGCTAATTTGCTTCCTGAACTTCAGACATATTGCATTGTTCTTGTCCTGCTCAGGACTGTGAACTTGAATGAGGCTTGGGAAATGAATTAAAGGCTTTGTTAAGTGGAAAAGTGATTGAATCACATCTGTGTTTTAGAAATATTACTCATAATAAAGTAGAAAATAGGCTAAAGGGATAAGAAATCAGGATCCAGAAGACAAAGATAGCTACAAGACATGCACAAGAATGTGGCAGGTGATGGAATGCTATATAAATTCTCCTTACCTTGAATGGAGGACTGGAGTCACTTGGTCTTGCAGAAAAGTCAAAGGAGATGATGAGATCAACTCCCCTCTGAGGTCTCAGGATCAAAGGGTATGGAAGGTTAAATGTGAGGCCACTGTCCACCACATGAATCTTTTTACTTTTGACATCCAAAGGTTCATATATCTGCTCAAATTCATCAGGATCTTTAAAAAGGAAAGAAACGATCCGAATGGGTTAAATGATCACTTAACATTATTTAGAATTTAAAACTATTTGTTATGTATATATATGTGAGAAGAATTCCATACGGTTAGACCCTCAGGCCTTGGAGACTCTTCATCTGTAACATCAGAGTAAAAGGTTCTATCAGTAAGAGTGCTGTGAGGAATTTCTTTAAGATTTTTTTCTTTTTAATGTGGACCATTTTTAAAATCTGTATTGAATTTGTTACAATATTGTTTCTGTTTTACGTTTTGGGTTTTTGGCCATGAGACATGTGGGGTCTTAACTCCTGGACCAGGGATCAAACCCACACATCCTGAGTCTTAACCACTCGACTGCCAGGGAAGTCGCTGCTGTGAGAATTAAGTAGGGCAAAATGAAAATGCAAGCAAGGCTCAGGCCCTAGGAGTAAGTTTAAGCTGTGTACCGTGAGCCCTGTCCTAGGATTACTTACATTACATAGGTCTTTACAGGTTTAAAAACACTTCCTCAGGCATTATCTTTTTTAATACTTAGAACAGACATGTGAGATAGAGGATACTATAAATGGAGAATGAAATACACAAAATGCATCTCTAAAGTGGCATAACTAGCGAGTGGCAGAGTCTGAAGGGTCCCACAAGCATCTCTCTAGGTGATGGAAGTCCCAGAGAATAGTCCAGGCAATTGAGCCAACACACATCCTCTGCTACTATCTAGGCACTACTTAAGTGCTGAACAAGAGATGCAAGCTCTGCTCCAATAGAGCACACTGCTGGTAAGTCAGTAAACAAATATATTAAAAGATGGTTCAGGCACTGCTAAAAGGAATGAAAAAAACAATAGAGGGTAATAGGAATGTGGGGGCGGGGGGGGGGTGCTTCTCTGGTGACTCAATGGTAAAGAATCCACCTGCCAATGCAGGAGACATGGGTTTGATGCCTGATCCAGGGAAGAGCCCCTAAAGAAGGAAATGGCTACGCACTCCAGTATTCTTGCCTAGGAAATCCCATGGACAGCAGAGCCTGGTGGGCTATAGGCCATGCGCTGCAAAACCGTGGATACGACTTAGTGACTCAACAACAACAACAACTGTAGGATAGGGAAGAAGTTCAGGCAGATGGTCAGCAGAGACCTCTCTGAGACGGAGAGTCTAAGACCAGATTCAGGGACTTTCCTGCTAGTCCAGCAGTTAAGAATCTGCCTTCCAATGCAGGGGACACGGGTTCAATCCCTGGTCTGGGAACTAAGATCCCACAAGCCACGGGACAACAAAGCCTGCATCTCATGCACTGGCAGGCGGGTTCTTTACCACTAGTGCCACCTGGGAAGCCCCTTTGTTATATTACATATATGTTCTCAAACCCAGCTTTAACATCTATCCCTCTGAAATTTTTATTGTTTAACAATTTTATAAGGCAAAAAATTGTGAGTCTGTGTAAGTTTTAAAATATTTCACTAAGAAGCTGGAAAATCTTTATTTGGGTATTTTTATTCCTCCTAAAAGCAGCTTTATTTGTGTGTATATAATATATTGTATAGTAGCCGTGCTCTGTCGCTTAGCTATGTCTGACTCTTTGCAACTTCATGGACTGTAGCCCTCCAGGCTTCTCTGTCCACGCGATTTCCCAGGCAAGAATACTGGAGTGGGTTGCCATTTCCTTCTTCATGGGATCTTCCTGAGCCAGGGATCGAATCCGTGTCTCCTGCATTGCAGACAGATTCTTTACCACTGAACCACCTGGGAAGCCTATATATTAGTAATTTCATATATAAGACTTACCAGAAGACAAAGGAAATATCATTTATATCATTTTAAAGATCAGGATATGAGGCCCTAATAAGTCCAGTTTAACATAGTAAGAATGAAGACTCAAAGCCTGGTCCACGAAGTCTAAGCCCTAAACACAGTGTCACATTGTCATTTCAGAAAGTGAGTGGCATAGCCATAAGACTCAAGAATTTTGAAATGGGTAATTTAAAAACGCAATAAATGCAATGCACAGAGGTAATCTGCACATGCATCTATCAATCATGAAAACCACATTGATATGCATATTTCACAATAAGCATAAAAAATTAAAAACATTAATGGGAATGTTTGTTTACAATGCAGAGAGTTTCCCTAACAAACTACAATGATAATTCACAAATAATTTTTTTGGTTTCATAAACTGATGCTTTAAATTTCAGCTAAAAGGTTAACTAGTAACAGACTATTTCTCTCTTATTCTATTTGATTTGCTCCCTCTCATCATGAAACTGATAGTCTCCTTTTTCCTCTTTTAAATCCAAGATTACATTTGAGAGAAAAGTCTTTATGTAGACCAACTCACAGCTCTGGCATGTAGCTAACCACCATGATTCCAACTATCCACCTAAACTGACAGGAAACAACATTTCTTAACTGTGTTGTAAAAAATACAGTTTTGCAAGATATTACCAGATAGTCTATGTAAAAAATAAGAGTTGCATGATTAAATAGGTTTGAGAAATACAAGATTCAACAACTTAAAGTAACAGCAAATTATAATGTGTGTTCCCGATATTCCTTACTATGCCTTGGACTAACCACACTTTTAAGAGGAGATGCTACTTAATCCTGACAATAACTCTATAAGACAGTTAACAACTTTCTATTTTAAAGTCAGCCTTTGGGGTAAACAGTAAGGACTACTGCACACTCACTAACCTACAGGTTCATCAGGATCAGGGTGCTGGTTTTTAGTTTCGCTCTACTTTTCTCTTGTTGTTTACTGAGGTTATGCTAGTAATGGCACAGGACTGTCCAGCTAATCAATGACACAACTGAGATTCAAACATAGCTGCTGCTGCTGCTGCTAAGTCGCTTCAGTCATGTCTGACTCTGTGAGACCCCATAGACGGCAGCCCACCAGGCTCCCCCATCCCTGGGATTCTCCAGGCAAGAACACTGGAGTGGGTTGCCATTTCCTTCTCCACAGATACGGCTAGTCTGCTTTTAAAGTACTATACTTGAGCAGTCTTTAAGTAGGACCTCTCAAACTCATTGGAGCATCCCATTTCATGTGAAGTGGGATGTGGAGTTGTTAGTTTTACCAAACTTATTTGAACTTGATCGCTATTTATTACCATCCACTAAAATGTTACAGAAAGTTTGATAAGTGCCCCTATGAAAGAACATCCTCCCATAAATTAAAGCATACATGGTTTCCAAACCTGTGAATGAGTGAACCAGGTTCTTTGATAGGTATGGAAACGTGCTCTGCTTTATAAGTATGAACCATTTCCTTAAAGCGATTCTGCTGTGGAAATTTTATGATGGTCATTTTACAAATACATCAACTGATTCCATTTATAATGCACAAATATTTGGATGTTGGTGTTTTGAACTCTTCCCTAGATGAAGTCATGTCTTGATTTCTTATTCCAGATGGCGTGTGTTGCAGAAAATAACATAAACACAAAAGTAAACAGGAAAGCAGTCACGTAACTAATGACCAGCTTATCCAAAATTAGTTTCCACAGGTATACAATCATTTTGAAGTAAACAAATGAAGGGAATTTTATCATCTGATTTCTCTTGTTTTCAAAAGAGGGACTGCAAGGTGAAGTAATAAGCACAAAAATAGCACACTATCTTTTTCTCATTTTAGGTTGATTGTTTTAAGATGCTCAAATTTTAATCTGTTTAAACAAAAGAGTAAAGCAAATGTGAAATTTTTCCAACATAATATATAGATAAAATAAAAAACTCTATATTTAAGATAAAAGAGGAATAACCTTAATGTTTTAATTAAATTGTGGTATTTTAATTGTATAATAAATAAAATTTTTAATGAAGACTTTATGAACCAAGTTGACTACCATTTATTTATGCTAAACCTTGAAACTTTTCATTTCAAACATACAGTCATTCTAAAACTTGGAAATAACCAGAAGGAGATAAGTGGAGTCCATCCTGGTAAAAGTTTTATCTGAAAAAGCACTAATCAATTTAGTACATTTAGTCTAAAATGTAGTCATTTTTAATAATGTTGGTTTATAAACAATAAATTTGAATGAACTTGTCACTCATCTGACTAGATTTTTGACTAGTCAACATTCTGTATACATTTTTCCAATCAGAAAAATACAAAATAACAAGTATAATTTGATGAGATGTTCACTGACAATATTTAAAGTTCCTTCCAAAGTTCATTACTTTAAAATAACTTTGGGCTTCCCTGGTGACTCAGACAGTAAAGATTCTGCCTGCCTTGCAGGAGACCCAGGTTTGATCCCTAGGTCGGGAAGACATCCTAGAGAAGGGAATGGTTACCCACTCCAGTATTCTTGCCTGGAGAATTCCATGAACTACAGTGGGCTATGGTCCATGAAGTTGCAGAGTCGACACGACTGAGCTATTAATACTTTAATAATTCTAGGTTAGAACAAATCAAAATTTCCCAACAATAGAAATATTTAGTCAATTTAACATCATATTTTAATTGCAATATTAAATATGTAATATCATACTTTGGGATGAAAAGAGGAAAGAGGAAAATGAAGAACACTCTGAAATAAGGTGAGCATAATGAAAGAGGCACACTTCCTAAGGGTACCAAATTTATCTAAAATGTAGGATGTCCAGTTAGATTTGAATTTCAGATAAATAGCAAATGATTTTTATATGAGAATGTCCCAAATGTTACAAAGGAGCGTACTTATTTTCTCTCTCTATATATATAGATAGACATATATCTATATATATATGAATTGAAATTCAAATTTAACTGAGCACTGTGCTTTACCTAGCAACTCTAACACTTCCAAATCTACTGTGAAATCACCAGGAAGTTGTTAAAATGTTGAGTGCGGAGCCCGTGCTGTGTAAACCACAGAAAGATCAAAGTAGTAACATAAAACAAATGTAATAAGTACACACAAGGAAATTTCCATTTTTACATCAGCAAGACAATGACTAATAAAACCAAAGGCTATGAGGAAGGGAGTGAGCAGAAGGGAAAGGCTTCTGAGCAATGTCAAGAGGCCTATTCAAGTGTCCCAATTCCAGTTCAGTTGAGCAATTCTAGGCAAACATGATGCTGACTCCTTTGATCTTCCTTTTCTATGGAGTAAAATACTAATGATTCTTTCTGGTTCTAAATGCTCTGTGAGGCTAAGTTTTTCTTTTTTTTTTTAACCCATCATCACTCATCTATAAAGCCTAAGTTTCTAAAGAAGATGCATTTAACTGGTATTGCAATAGCAGTAAGTAAAATCATAAGTAACACACACACAAATACCATCACTGATTGTACAGTCAAGGGTTTTTATTTTGGATGAATTTTTAAAAAGATACTTTATCGCAAATATTCATAGACTTTTATTATAGTTCATATGAAAGGGTTTGCATGACAGGTTTATAATCAGATATATCTCATATCCTAGACTTTGATGCCACAAACATAATGCAAAATATAGTGAGTTTCCACTTCTCTTGTTTAAAAACAAGAGTAAGTAAAAACAAGGGTAAATTTTGGATTTATATAAAATTTACCCAAAAACAAGGGTAAATTTTGCTTCTGCAATTTCCCTTAAACTCAAGCAACAAACAAACAGCATTACCTAAACAAAAAGATCTAAAGCCATGTCCTAATTTTGACAAATGTAGGTAGAATCCTCCAACAAAAAGTAGCAGGAAGATTTTTGGAAAATTTTCCATTTACATTTTCATAGCCTCCTGTCAATGTTCTTAGGCAGAAATGATTGCAAAATGACATTTGGGCAATTAAGGGAAACAACATGGCATGATGAAGTAGAAAAAGTTTACGATGACAGGAGCATTATAAGAAAGATGATTATGTAGTGATTAGTCACCAAGGCAAACTTAACTTTTAATTTGGAACACCCATGGAAATGAAGAATTGGAAGTATTCTTTAGTTTGGCTAACTGACAATCCTGAAAGTGAGTGGGTTCTTGGTGGGATTCTTAAGGGGCCTTAAGAAAGTTACCTAATCTTTCAGAGAACTGGAGGGACAAATTCAATAGCCTGTTAACATACGGTATTTCTTTTTCTCTGCCTTTACTTCACTCTGTATAATAGGAACTCTACGGGGTCCAGAAAGATAGTACTGATGAACCTACTTGCAAGGCAAGAGGAGACAGAGAGAGAACAGGCTTGTAGACACTGGGGGTGAAGGAAGGAGAGGGGTGAATGGAAAGAGTTAACATTGAAACATGTATTACCGTACGTAAAATGGATAGCCAGTGGGAATTTGATGCATGAAGCTGGGAACTCAAACCTGGTGCTCCCTGACAAGCTAGAGGGGTGAGATGTGGTGGGCGGGGGGAGGGAGGTTCAAGAGGGAGGGGACATATGTATACCTATGGCTGATGCATGTTGACAGTTTGGCAGGAACTAACACAATATTGTAAAGCAATTGTCTTCCAATTAAAAATAAATTTTAAAAAATTCGATAGGCAGAGGGACGCTGCAAATAGGTAAACACAGCTGACTCTCACCCCTAGGGGCAGGCATTACTGCTCTGCACTCCTAGGAGCAGGGGGCAGGGGTCGGGGAGGACTTCATACATAAGATTCCCTCCCAGCTCTGGGTCTGCTGAGACTTACTTTCTTTGCCAAGGAGAAACACCCACATGAGATTTGAAGGAGGAAATGAGACAGAGACTACATTTGTGCTATTTCTACTGCCAAGCACTGTTGTGGGGGCGTTTGTGGGGGTGATTTTGAAGTGTTTTTGGAATCATTCCTAGATGCTTAGCCTGGAGCTTGCTCCTCCACGCCTCAGAACAGTTTTGTAAGCACTCAATTCCCTTCTTTAAACCCCTTTCACTTAAACAAGCGAGAGGGTTTCCTGTTTCCAGTGAGTGAGCCTTGGCCAACACAGAGAAGCAAAGTCCCTTTCAATATTTCAATGAAAATTGTTTATGTTGACACGACGATGCTGTTTCCTGTCCGGTGTATTTTTTCTTCCAAAAAACCAATAAATCATGGTCCTTCCCCCATTAAAAAGAAAAGAAAGCGAAGTCGTTCTGTCGTGTCTGATTCTTTGCAACCCCATGGACTGTAGCTTGCCAGGCTCCTTCATCCATGGAATTCTCCAGGCAAGAATACTGGAGTGGGTTGCCATTTCCTTCTCCAGTGGCTCATCTGGATCCAGGGATCAAACCCGGGTCTCCCACATTGCAGGCAAACTCCTTACCATCTGAGCCACCAGAGAAGTCCCTCCCCCCCATTAAATGCATGTTTTAAAACTGGATTATAAATGAGTTACTAGTAACAATAATTAAAATGCTCCTCTCCAGAGAAGGAAGAACAATCTCTTGAATTAGCTTTCGTGGGTTACACTTTGTGTACCTACCTGCGACAGCGGCATCCAATTCGTCTTCATCCAGGGACTCTTGCATGGTAAAGTCTCTCAAAGGAGACATTGGATAGGATGTATTGAGATTCAAGCCCAGCATGAAGTTGTGCACCTTCCCGGCACGTCCTTCTCTGGTATTGAACAAAGCTGAGTCACCCACCAAGGCCATGAGCATACGTTGGACCCAACTTGCTTGATTATCATTTTGATATTCCCTTTCTGCTTCTTCATTTTCAGTGCCTATGGAAAAAGATCATTATACATTGTCCAAAATCCATAGAAATGAAAAAAGATTTTTGGTCTATAGAGTGTTAACATTAGGGGAATGCAGGTTCTCAGTTCCCCGACCAGGGATCGAACCCATGCCCCCTGGCAGTGGAAGCACAGAGACTTAACCACAGAACTGCCAAGGAAACCCCTCCAGTTTTTTATTCAACAAATGTTTATTCATGTAAATTAATAAAGTCAATATTTCAGTTAACCATTTTTGTTCTTAAATTGTTCTTACCTTTACCAACTTCCCTGGTGGCTCAGACAGTAAAAGCATCTGCCTACAATGTGGGAGACCCAGGTTTGACCCCTGGATCGGGAAGATCCTCTGGAGAAGGAAATGGCAACCCCTTGCAGTACTCTTGCCTGGAAAATCCCATGGATGGAGAAGCCTGGTAGGCTACAATCCATGGGGTCACAAAGAGTCGGACTTCACTTTTCTTTCTACCATTTACCTATAGTCAGTCTAAAGGCTGTATTCTTGACAGTGTTGCTTGGCTTATTCTTTGATCTTTAGAGAAACTTCTATTTTTCCATTTTTTCCCCTTTCCCCAATTCTTTTCTTCTCTTTTCTTGGCTATGGCTATGCATAAGAGGGAATATCCATGGTAGCTAATCCCCCTCCTTTCCCAAGTTTCCTTCCCTGTCATGTTAGAGAAACATCCAGAAATCATGCAAACTGAGAGCAGACAATGGAAGGACTCAACATATATTTGCTTCTCTATAAACACCCTCTGAAATGTCATTGCATTCTTGCTTATAAAGTTTGGGGCTTAAAAGTCTGTAATTTAAATTTATGTTTTAAAATGGTTTTAAAATTTGACAATCTTCCAAAAGAAGCAGTTTTCAATGACATTTTCCTTAAAATCGATGCACTTGTCACTACTACTGGGAAGCCATATTGTGTCATTATTTAGAGCACTGGTTCCAGAATCAGACTGCCCAGATTCCAATCCTTTTTCCACTGTTTACTATTTTCAGTATTCATTTCCTCATCAGTAAACCTCATTGGGTTGTTATGAGGATAAACTAAGTTAATGCATTCATGCAAATTTCTTGGAAAAGTGCCTGGCCTACGTTAAATTCTCAGTAAACACTAGTTGGTTAGTAGAAGTAGCTGTAGTAGCAGCAGCATCGTAATCGTCATCATCAATATTCTTCATTCATAGTCAAATCTAAGAACGTTGTATGGTAGAGGATAATCCCTTACCTAGAACACTTCTGTTCAGATTTCTGGGAACCTTGAATATAAATATACATGCATATATAAATCTGTATGTGTGTGTGTGTGTATTGAGAGAGGAAAAAGAGAATCCATATTCAAACTTCATAATTTTCAATAAATGCTAACTAAACATACATAAAACCATAATGTCTTCAAAAGATTAGCTTAACTGAGCTCAGTAAGTGAAGGGCTCTTTCTCTCCATCACCAATCCAGACGACCGCATGGTCATGAAAAAACAAATATACACTCTTTTCTACTCCCACGCTTTTCTAATGCCAAATATGACAAAGAAAATCTTTCACTAGAACAAATCAAGCTTTAAAATAAATGATCTATATCTTCAGTTACACAGGATATGAATAAGATACTCAATTATTTCCCAAAGATTTGGTGCTTCCTCTTCTTCTCCTTTTTCGTCATCACTATTGTTGTTATCAAATTTATCTCATTTCTGTACCAGCAATGGGTCTACCTTCCATATGACATATTTGCAAATGGCAACAAGATAACACAAATGATATATCTTGCTTATTAGCTTTAATACTAATAGTAAATTTCTATTTATTAGCCTTTCACAGTGTAAAGCCCTTTGTATGCATTTGACTTCCCTGGTGGCTCAGACGGTAAAGCATCTGCCTGCAGTGTGGGAACCCTGGGTTTGATCCCTGGGTCAGGAAGATCCTCTGGAGAAGGAAATAGCAACCCACTCCAATACTCTTGCCTGGAAAATCCCATGGATGGAGGAGCGTAGTAGGCTACAGTCCATGGGGCCGCAAAGAGTATGCATTTGCTAGTTTTATGATTACAGCAATTCTGTAAGAGGAGGCAAAATGATGCCAACAGAGGTTTGAAAAAACTGAACCTGAAAATGTCTTAAAATCATGTTCAAAATCACTTGACTAAATACAAAGAAGCCTCAAGAGAAGAAGACAAGCTACAGACTGGGAGAAAATATTTGCAAAAGACTCATCTGATAATGGGGTATTACCCAAAATGTACAAAGAACTTTTAAAAACTCAACAATAAGAAAACAAACATCCTGATTTAAAAATGGGCAAAAGACCTTAACATACACCGTGCGGAAAAAGGGGACTTCCCTTGCAATTCAACTGTCAGGACTTCAGCCTCCAATGCAGGGAGCCCAGGTTCAATTCCTGGGCGGGTAACTAAGATACCACATACCTCCAGGTCAGGAAACCAAACAAGAAACAAAGCAATATTGTAACAAATTCAATAAAGATTTTAAAACCGGACCACATTAAAAAAAAAATCTTGAAAAAAAAAGACATATAGATGACAAGCACATTTATGGAAAGATGTTTCATCACACGTCATCAGGGAGATGCAAATAAAACCAAGATGACACTACACACCTATTAGAAATGTCAAAATCTAAAACAGACAACACCAAATGCTGGTTAGAATTTGAAACAACAGGATACTCAAACACTGATGGTGGAAAAGCAAAGTGGTACAACCTCTTTGGAAGTTTCTTACAAAACTTAATTATACTTGTATCACATGATACTGTAATCATTCTCCTTCATTTTTACCCAAAGGAGTTGAAAACATATGCACATAAAAATCTGAACATGGAGTTTTATGACAGAGCCATTCATAACTGCCCAAATTTGAAAGCCACCAAGATGTTCTTCAGTAGGTGAATGGATAAACTGTGTAATAATACCCAGACAATGAAATACTATTCAATGCTAAAGAGAAATGAAGCCATGAAAAGACCTGGAGGTAATTCAAATGCATATTACTGAGCAAAGGGAGCCAATCTGAAAAGTTTATCCATTGAATGATTCCAACTAGATGACATTCCAGAAATGCAAAATGATGGAGACAGTAAAAAGATGGGGTTGCCAAGGGGGTGGGGAGTGGGAAACAGAGGGATATTTAGAGCACAGAGAATTTTAAAGGTAGTGAAATTCCTCTTATGACACTATAATGTTAGATATATGTCATTATACACTTGTGAAAACCTGTAAAACACACAATATTAAGAGTGAACCCTAAAGCTTAGACTTTGGGTGATAATGACATGTCAGTATAGGTTCATTGACTGTAATAAATGTACCTCTCTAGTACAGGATGTTGAAAGTGGTGGAAACAATATGTGTGGATACAGGGAATATATGGGAATTCTCTCTACTTTTTGCTCAATTTTGCTGTGAGTCTAAAACTACTCTAATAAATAAAAGTTATTTAAAAAGAAAACAGAACATTAAGAGCTAATAAGAAATCCTCAGAAACACCCTAAATACCATTCTCCAATGTTGGCTGGTATTGAAACCAAAGCAGCCATATTCAGAGGGTCCTTGAGCTTCTCAGCTTTAAGATAATCTGCCAGTACTGGTAGAGGTGATCAAATGTACTGATGATTTTGGCAATTTACTTAATAATCAATAAACCATTATTAATCTACTTTATGGTCCCAACATCAATACAAAATTAATCCTATGAGTGGTAGGCATATGCTGTCCATCATTTTTTCTATCCCCCTTCATTAAAAGGAAATTCAAAACAGAAGAAAAAAGACCTGAACAACTGAAAAATAACAGCCTGGCTATGAAAAGAGAACTTTAATTTCAGTGTTGATTCAGCAGAGATAAAACAGCCTCTTCTAATAGCCTTAACTTAGCTGATGAAATAATTAAGTTTTGGACAAAAAAGTATTTAATCTCTTTTAAAATCCAGATGATTTTATTTAAACTATAACAGGACATGATCATCTAGTTGTTGTAAAATATTCTCCTTTTTTTTTTTTTTTTTGGTTTCTGAGCTATTGGGAACATTTGCCCAAATGGCTCTGTCCAAATGTAAAATCATTCCATTTTACCACATAATAATTGCAACAAATATGCCAGATCTTTTCCAGAGCTCTCCCCTGACTCCACACGGACTATTGTGATCCACACAAGGTGAAAACTGCCTTGTCAAGGTGTAAAAGAACTCGTTTATACAACAAAGTGATACATGAAAGAAAAAGTTCTCAATCTACTCCATCACTGATCCCCTTTCAGAGAGATAATTTTGGCAATGGGATAAAGCTCAGGAATGGAGTGAGAACTTAATTTTTCAAATGTTACTTAATAATAAGATTTTAAAGGATGAAACTTTAATTATTAAAGCTACATAAAAATGTTCTGACATCACCATTTCTATGCTTAGAAACCTAGTGCTCTAATCAGATTTAACACAGAATTTGGTATTTCTGTTATACCATCTCAGTTTGTTCTCTGTTCTACTGATTAAATTTTTGAGGTATATAAAATAAATGGAACAAGGCATACTTATATGTTGCATATTTTATTGCATATATGGCATTGATTCTCTCTCTGAATTGAAAGCTACAATTCTATCACTCCATGCCTTAAGCAGAGACTACCATTCGTATCTTGAGTGAGAAAATCAGACAAAACATTCACAGTCTTTCCTAATGCAGTTCTACCGGAGGAGTTCCCAGCTCTCTTACCTTTGGGTCCTTGTGACTCATCATCACTGTCTGAGCTATCATTACTCACAATATGCTTTGCTGTAATATTTTCTGTGGAAAGAAAACAAAACAATGAAAGAATCTCAGGTGTCAAGACTCACAGTGAAATTTACTGTAAGGAAGTACTCTCAGCAAAACCCCAGCGAGCGCTACTAGATTTATCAGTGTAAATCTAGATCAATTTAGTAAATTTAAATGTATTAGATTTACTAGCATTTTTCAAATTTCTCATTGGAAAACAAAATTTCCCAGAGCACGAAAAATTAGTTTAGAATTTATTCATATGTGATTTAAAGGGGAGAATTTTTGTTTATATTAATTCTTACAGGAAGAAAATCTTGATTATAGAATTCTTATTATCCAAAAGATACATGTTTCTTTAATTAAATATGCTGAAATGACGTTTATGAAAGTCAATATAGGGTAAAGCCAAAATCTACAATGGGCTACAATAGTTTTATTAAGATGAATGAAGTTACTAATATGAGGGGATTTTTTTTTTAATAATAATGAATATTATCTATTGAAATGTGTGTTTTGGTTTCGATTTGTGCTTCCTCAGAATGTATTAAGAGAACAGTTATAAAAACTAAAATAGAAACCATAAAGCCTTAAAGATAAGAGTGAAATTTAAGTACCCAAATTATGGAACACACAGACCATTTTATAATCATCATTTATAGAAAAATTAAACTTTGAGGGGACATTTACATGAAATCCTTTTCTGTAGAGTGACTTTTTTTCCCTTCTATTAGTCAATAGAATTTTTATTTTTTTGACTGACTTCAAATTTATAGTTTTCAGTGATAGAACCATTTGGGCTTTTAAACTCAGAAAAATATAGGTATAATATTTGGTTTGCTCATGCTGCCGCTGCGAAGTCACTTCAGTCGTGTCCGACTCTGTGTGACCCCGTAGATGGCAGCCCACCAGGCTCCCCCGTCCCTGGGATTCTCCAGGCAAGAACACTGGAGTGGGTTGCCATTTCCTTCTCCAATGCAGGAAAGTGAAAGGGAAGGCGCTCAGTCGTGTCCGACTCTGCGACCCCATAGACTGCAGCCTACCAGGCTCCTCTGCCCATGGGAATTTCCAGGCAAGAGTACTGGAGTGGGGTGCCATTGCCTTCTCCGTGGTTTGTTCATATTACACCCCAATTGACCTTAAAATCTTTCTTTGAAAGAGAAAAATGAAACTAAAACCACCTCTGAGCATCCCTTTAACAGGCAGAGTTTAGCTGGCCAATGGATGAAAGGGTCACCAGGAGTCCTGAGATTCCCCTCAGTCACTCACCTCTCCAGTCTCATTCCTGGAAACCCTTCCCTAATCTGAGGTAACATGCATCCTGCCAGCCGGGGGTTCTCAGGACACAATATTCCCCTTAATTCTGACACACAGTGAAAGTAAAGAAGCTGCCAACCACTGGTCTCAAAGGGGACATCTAACAACAAAGAGTATTCTCAAGAATGTTGAATATAAACATTCTGCTTTTCATCAGCCTTCAGCTATTGTCTCACCCACCCTCAGATGTGTTGTTTCAGTCCTATTCTCTTCCTATCTTAGGAGGAAAAAGCAACAAACCGTGGGTTTATCTGGATTATTCAAGAGAGAAGAGCAAGAGAAGCAAGCCTCACAAAAGGCAGTAATTCTGTTCTTTTTGTCCCCTTTTTTTTTCTTGCCTGAAAACTTCACATAACTTAGAGAAGAGTTTATTATACCCACAAAATTAAAGGTGAGAACAGGATATTCATCTGGGATACAATGTTCATTAAAATAAGTCATGTCAGAGCATTTCAGCATTAAACACTTTGCCTTGCAGTTACCCTTAGGAGCATGTAGCCCTGTGGTTAAGGTCAGAGAATGCTCCAAAGTTCCAACCTTGGCTGCTTGTTCCCTGGGTGATGCTCACAAGACAGGAGCAAGTTAAAGGACAAAGTGCCTCTTTGGTTGTTTTTATTTTTATTCTAAAGTCTTTGACTCTAGGGAAATCAAAAGATCAGTTTCACATTATTTATTAAGAATTACACCCAAAATATTAAGGACTATAGAAAGTTGCTGCACTTAATATATATATATCACATATCAAAAATCAACTCTTGCAGGAAAAGTGACTTCACGCTTTTTAAAAGTCAAGTTGGGGTACATCAATTAAAGTTATAATTGTATTTTTGTTTGCATATAGAGCTTAATTAAATCAGCTGTCATTGTCTGCAATAACTAAGGACAGTTTATTAGGAAAAAACCCTATAGTAAGTTGTTAACATGCAAGTATTTTTCAAGGAGATTGTTGAAAAAGTCATTTCTGTTGTTCTGTTAACTCTGAAATAGATGTGGGATACTTCGGAGGCACAGAAGAGGAGGTAGGGAGGTACTTTGTTGATAATCTCCAGGATCCTTCCCAGACTGTGCTGGGCTGGCCCCAAATTCAGATTCAGCATTCCCCTGACCCTTCCTACTTCCAGTCAAAATAGTCATAACAAAAATTCAGTGCTGACTACGATACAGATGGCACAGCACTTGAGAGATCCTGAATGTATGTTTTGTGTAAATCAAATTTATTCATTAAAGATAACATGTTTCTGTGGCATTAATATTATAACAAATGAAAACTACTGGTCCTCAATTGAGTTTTTCTACTTTTTACAAGTTGTATAAAAATTACTTTTTAATTTATTAGGGGCTCATGAGTTAGATTTGAAGAAAATTATTAGCAGTAGTTTATTAGCTGTGATTTGAAATATTTTTTTCATGTTTTTGGTATGAATTAGCAATAAGAGGAGAAGGCAATGGCAACCTACTCCAGTACTCTTGCCTGGCAAATCCCATGGACAGAGGAGACTGGTAAGCTAACAGAATTCTAATGAGGTAGTATTGAAGAGGTAATAAACTATCAAGCTTGAATTTAAGTATCATATTGTGTTCAACTGTTGATGAATCTAATCATCCAAAAGCTGCCCTTATTCATAAAAGGAGAATAGATCTCCCTCGACTTATGATGGAGTTACATCCCAATAAGCCTACTCTAAGCTGAAAATTTTGTCAGATGCATCAGGCATGCATTTAATACATCTAATCTACTGAACACCACAACTTAGTCTAGCTTACCTTAAACATGCTCAGAAACTTACATTTAGCCTACAGTTGGGCAAAATCATCTACCACAAAGTCCACTTTATATTAAATGTTGAAGAACTCACATAATTTATAGAATGCTATACTAGAAGTGAAAAACAGAATGCTTGATAGGGTGCATAGTGGTTTTAAGTATATGGGTTGTTTACCATTGTGATTGCGTGGCTGACATGACTAGGAGTGGCAGCTTGCTATTGGGAGGGAGTATCGTACTGCTTATCGCTAGCCTGAAAAAGGTCAAAACTCAAAATTTGAAGTATGGTTTCTACTGAGTGATATGACTTTTGCACTATCATATAGTTAAAAACTTGTCAGTTGAACCATAGTAAGTCAGGGACCACTTGTATTCTCTAATACGAATAGTATGTTTTGATGTATAATAACTAAAAGGAATAAAGATGCTCTCATAAAACTGATTCCACTGTAGATATATACACTGGAATACCACTCAGCCATAAAAAGGAATGCATTTGAGTCAGTTCTAATGAGGTAGACAAACCTAGAGCCTATTATACAGAGTGAAGTAAATCAGAAAGAGAAATATAAATATCATATACATAGATCCTATAAATATATGGAAACTAGAAAGATGTTACTGATGAATTTCTTTTCAGGGCAGCAATGGAGACACAGACATAGAAAACAGACCTAAGGACATGGGGAAGGGGAGGGGAGGAGGGAGAGGGTGAGATTTATGGAGAGAGTAACATGGAAACTTACGTTACCATATGTAAAACAGATAGCCGATGGGAATTTGCCATATGACTCAGGGAACTCAATCAAGGGCTCTGTAACGATCTAGCAGGGTGGGATGGGGAGGGAAATGGAAGAGAGGTTTGGGAGGGAGGGGACACGGGTGTACCTATGGCTGATTCTTGTTGATGTATGACAAAAAACCCACAAAATTCTGTAAAGCAAATATCCTTCAATTAAAAAAATTAAGGGGCAAAAAAACAAAAGGATTCTCAGGAATCAGCAGTTTCTATGAACTCTACAACCTCAATGTCAAAACGATAGTTAAGAGGTAAAAGCATGTATTTTTAGCAAATAATTATGTTGATTCATCTAAAATATTGATAGCATTAGAATAATTACAATTTTATGAAGATTTAACTTTGTATGTATGTGTTAATGAAGTTTATCAATATAGCATAATTATGACCAATGCAAGCATGTTTTTACAATACCTAGTTCTTCTTCCATTGTGGAACCTTTACTTTGTGATCCAGAAACTCCCAAGACTCTGTTGAACAATATAGAAAAGGCACTACCCCAGACACCTAAAGGAGAGCAAAAACAGAATATGATTTAGAATGTACCAAGATTTAAAACAGTCAAACAAACTCATGGTAGATTTGGATCACTTACCCATTAAGAAATGCAAGGGGTTTTCTTCATATTTCTTTACAACTGTTCCCATAAAAAATTTGCTTCCAAATAAGTCAGGTGCCATAAAAGTACCATATTTAGCCATGCCAATCTCAAAAGGACTAAATTCAACCCAATCTGAAATGATTTTTAAAAATGCAATCCATTAGTAGAAAAATACTGCAGAGATATACACACTGATTACTCCAACACTGGCATAATTATTCTCATTCATTAAAATATTTTTAAACATTAACAAATATCTATCATGTATATGAAAGTGAAAGTGTTAGTCACTCAATTGTGTCTGACTCTGCAACCCCATGGACTGTAGCCTGCCAGGTTCCTCTGTCCATGAAATTCTCCAGGCAGAAATACTGGAGTAGGGAGCCATTCCCTTCTCCAGGGAATCTTCCTCACCCAAGGATTGAGCCTGGGTCTCCTACATTGCAGGCAGATTCTTTACTGTCTGAGTCATCACGGGAGGAGATCGGGGTGACAGAGGATGAGATGATTGGATGGCATCATTGACATAATGGACATGAGTCTGAACAAACTCCAGGAAATAGTGAATGACGGGGAAATCTGGCATGCTGCAATCCATAGGGCCACAAAGAGTCAGACACATCTTAGCAACTGAACAACAAGGAACAACCATGTGTATGACGTTATATAGATATTGGGGATGAAGCTCATAGATGAATGAGAACACAAAAGGATTCCTTACTTTGCACAAACTGAATACCCTTTGGCATTTAAAAACTCAGACATCTTTTATAAAGTCCATCTTAATCAGACACAGTTTTACAACTGCCGACTCAGATGTTTAAAATCCATGGAGGAGACAAAAGAAATTAAACTCTTTCTGATAATGGAAGCAGACTATAAAAATGGAAGAAAGTGGTGTTTAACATTTGCCTTTTCTTCATCTTTCCTTAATTTTTCTTATTAACCATTATTCTAACTCACAAAATTACAGTGCAAAGCTTTTATATTATATATATTCAGAAATGCATAGGAATAGAGCCAACAGAGTTTATTTTCTCAGAGTAGAGGCTTTGCAGCCAGAAACTTGAGCTCAGATTCTGTTGTGTTGTTTACTAACTATGCAGCTTTGGATAGATTACATGTATTCTCTGTGTCTTAGTCTCTTAATCTGTAAAATGCTAATAAAATCAGTAGATAGTTTGCAAGATTTTGAGGAGGAACCAATGAGTTAAGAAACGTAAGGAACTTAGAAGAGTACATAGTACATTTTAATCACTCAGTACATAGTAGCCACTATTATATTTCATACATTCCTGTGGTTATAACTATGTCTAAAAACCATCTGAATCTTAATCTATCCAAACAGAATTCCTAGCTCTGAATCCACTTCCTTGTCATTTTCTCAATCTTCCCCTTCTTCGTAAATGGTACTTCTTTTCATATATTCATACCACCATCCATACTATCCTTACCACACTTTAGAATAACTCTTTTTTAGAGTTCAGATTTCTTTTTTGATGTGGAACAAGTTTAAAGTCTTTATTGAATTTATTACAAGATTGCTAAATGTTGCTTTTTTGGCCACAAGGTATGTGTGATCTCAGCTCCCTGACAAGATAGCAAACACACCGCCTGCATTGGAAGGTGATCACTTAACTACTGGACTGCCAGAGAAAACCCTATCTCAAAGAGAAAAAAATCAAGTTCTGTAGGCTCTATCATCAGATGTGATTAGAAACTGGCTAGTGATCCATTTGGTCACCAAGACCATACTGGCATAAGCTGCCATACTCTCTCCTGGATCTTCACAATAGCCTCTGAAAACATTTTCTCTATTCCCCTACTATCTTTTAGATACCCTGTTGCCAGAATGAATTTTTAAAGATACAAATCACAGCATACTAATGCCAGTTGAAAACTTTCCAATGGCTTCTTATTTACTGAAATAAAAACATGGTCGAGAAGTGTTCATGATGGTCTGGCTCATGCTCCCTGACTGACCCATGTCCTAAACAGACTCCTAGCACATTTTTGTCTTGCTTATTCCACTTCAGCCACATACCTTCTTAATTTCCTCCAAGAGACCAAGCTCATTCCCACCTTGCAGCCCTTATGCTCCCTATTTCCTTCTGTAATCATAAGGCTTGCTCCTTCTTATCCTTTAGTTCAAAGTCTTAGTTGACCATTTTCTATGGAAGCCAACTACCATGCATCCCTGCCTAACCCCAAACCCTCTGTCCTCCTTTTTCATCCCAGTTTTTCCTTTTCTAAAATTTTTGCATCTTCAACCCCTTATCCAACAATCTGAAATCCAAATAACTCCAAAATTCACATGGATTTTGCTACTGGATTTTGCAATTCCTTTGCTATTCATTCGATGCTAAAATTTGCCCTGAATTCATTTAGTAGAAAACCAGTCTTAATCTTAATCTTCACATGAGGCTTAATCTTTACATATCTCACTCAATATGAATATCAATACATCCCACTGGAGAAATCACTATTTGATTATAAGACCCCAGTGGGGTGTTATGTAATATATAGTATAAGCACATATAATATAGTGTAAGTATACTTTATAACTTCAAAATCTAAAATATTCTGAATTTTAAAACACCTGTCCTCAAAGTTGTGGGGAAAAAATCATGGATATGTATGTTTTTATTATTTACTCAATAATATAGAATGTTCTACTTTTGTGAAACAAGTTATAAACCACAATTGTGATGAGAACACAATGCAATTCATTTCAGATCAAAGCCAAATGGCACATATACCCTTCATGACAAAGTGGTATGTTTTATAATGATTTACATGGAGTTGGTGAGGCATGACTAACCATGAATCAGAGACCATTAGGAAACTTTCTATATCACCACAAGCAATTTCTTATCTGTGAGTTTCACACCCTTATCCGTCGTACTAAAACAAAGATTTCCTGGTTCCTACTTCTCCAGCAGTCTCTTCTTGTTTAATGCTGTGGTTTTGTGCACACATTTTTGAGAGGCAGATTTGCTCTCTGGTCGTTACTGAAGAAGTCACCATGGTATTTTGACTACTATTTCTCTGCTGCTGAACTAGTACATTTCAAACTTGAATTTCTCTCATGAACCTCCATCTATTCATCTCCAACTCCCTGTTGCGCATTTACACTTGGGTATGGTGCCATCACATCACACTACACTTGCCTGGAAAGGAATTCATCACCTTTCTTCCTGCTCTAGCTCACCTGTTTCTATAAACCATGCTATCACAGCCCAGAAAAAAACTCTTAACCGAAATCACTCTTGTACCCACTCACATCAAATCCATCCATCCATCACACATTTCACTGGTAATATTTAAGTTTTTCACATCCATCTTCTCCTCTCTTTCCTTATCAGTATCTCCCTAGTTCTAAGCCCTTATTTACACAAATATAGTAATACCACTGCTTTCAGTTTGTTTCTGTGCCAGTCTACCCATATGAACTATTAAAATACTTTTTTTCAAAAACACAACTTAAACAACTTCCTACCAAAAATCATTAAATGTTTCCCCTTATCATAATTGAATAGAAACATTTCTATCTGGAAGTCAAATCTTTCTATAGCTTGACACTAACTTCCAAATATACCATCTGCTCTTCACCAGTTCATACATTAACCAAATCTAGTGCCTTTTTACTGCTCCCTGAAACATACCTTTGGCTTCCCTTCTGAGCATTTTCTTATACTGTTTTACACAAAGATGTTTCACCCCCAATTGGTAGATCTTTCCAAGTTCAACTTGAACCTGACTTCTACCACCTTTATGAAGTCTATCTTACAACTACGCTAAATCTCTACCATCTTACACATTATGTCAAGTCTATATACTCTAACAGACAACAGTGTTCTATGTGTATTTTTCTTGCCAATAGGAATGGAATCTTCTTGAGGAAGCGTACTATGTTTTTCTTCTGTAATGTCTGTTAAAGGACTTAACATGATGTGAAGTTGTAAATTGTGCTCAGTAATTGCAATTCACTGACAACGCAAATTAAAGGTTGAAATCCTATCAGAAATGTAGTGAAGTAGAGGAGTCAAAAATATGTAACCATTTAAACAACTAACGTTTATTTGTTTAAAGTCTTCAAAAGGTGAATGTGTTTAAAACTTTTCTAAGAGGGAAGAAAAACATTCTCTAGTATTATTGAAATAAAGTTGATAAAACTTCTGTAAGCTAAGATAACTGGGATCTTTGACTTTTCATAATATAATTTGAATAATATTTTAACTGTTTTCCTGAATAGCTGACCCATTTTAATCCAAGCGAATTTTAAAGGCATAAAGTATAGACATGTCTCTCATTTTTTTCTTCCACAACTCAAGCTCTTTGAACATTCATAACATGCCCCTTTGAATGTCTTATCTGCGTACAAGATCCACAGAACTAATGCTTCATGGTTTTGTCCAACTCTGTTGGAAGAAACCGCTTGAACCTCCTTATCATAGGAGCTTAACAATGAAGGTTAATGGCGCTTCTCTTGTCTTGGTAACGATATCTCAGTTAGGCAGCTGGCCCAAATCAGGCACGTTCATGTTGAAAGACTACTAATTGAACATAAAGTAGCCTTTTCCTACTCTAAATAAATCAAAAATATTCACTTGCTAAAATATTATTCATTCTTTAATTATTTTACTGAGATTTTCTCTTGAGAACGGCCACTGACTGGAAGTATAGAATAAAAAGAGTCAACTGTAAAAATGCCCTAAAAATCATAACAGTAATAAAAAAAGTATTATATTTTAATGTGTCTTTTTCACATTCAGTATTATCCATATCTCATTCAATTGTCTTAATAGCTCTGTAAGATAAACTGATTTATTAATATCTTTTTTAATAATGAAAATAAGAATCAGAGAGAGTAACAGACCCACTTAAGGTGTATATTTACCAACCAATTTCCAAGCATTCCAAGACTTTACAAGACACCAGCTAAAGGGAAACAAACAAGCAAAACAACAACAACACCAATTTGTCACGGCCTTTTCTTTCCATATATGATAGAACGTGAATCAAGAGAAGTTCTAGATGCGCAAGCTGGATTTAGAAATGGCAAAGGAACCGGAGGTCAAATTGCCAACATCCGTTGGATCATGAAAAAAAACAAGAGAATTATAGAAAAACATCAACTTCTGCTTCATTGACTACACTAAAGCTTTGGATTGTGTGGATCATAAAAACCATGGAAAATTCTTAAAGATACCAGACCACCTTATCTGCCTCCTGAGAAACTTGTATGCAGGTCAAGAAGCAACAGTTAGAACCAGACAGAGAACAACAGACTGGTTCCAAATTGGGAAAGGGGTACATCAAGGCTATATATTGTCACCCTGCTTATTTAACTTCTATGCAGAGTACATCATGCAAAATGATGGGCTGGATGAAGCACAAGCTGGAATCAAGATTGCCAGGAGAAATATCAATAAACTCAAAATGCAGATGACATCACCCTAATGGCAGAAAGCAAAGAGGAACTGAAGTAAAAACACTGGCTTAAATTCAATATTCAAAAAACTAAGATCATGGCATCTGGCCCCATCACTTCATGGTAAATAGATGGCGAAACAATGAAAACAGTGACAGACTTTATTTTCTCAGGCTCCAAAATCACTGCAGATGGTGACTGCAGCCATGAAATTAAAAGAACCTTGCTCCTTGGAAGAAAAACTATGACAAACCTAGACAGCATATTAAAAAGCAGAGACATTACTTTGCCAACAAAGGTCCATCTAGTCAAAGCTATGGTTTTTCCAGTGGTCACATATGGATGTGAGAGTTGAACCATACATAAGGCTGAGTGCCGAAGAACTGATGCTTTTGAACTGTGGTGTTGGAGAAGACTCTTGAGAGTCCCTTGGACTGCAAGGAGATCCAACCAGTCAATCCTAATGGAAATCAACCCTGAATATTCATTGGAAGGACTGATGCTGAAACTGAAGCTCCAATACTTTGGCTACCTAATATGAAATGCCAACTCACTGGAAAAGACCCTGATACTGGGAAAGATTGAAGGCAGGAGGAGAAGGGGACAAAAGAGGACGAGATGGTTGGATGGCATCACTGACTCAATGGGCATGAGTTTGAGCAAGTTCCAGGAGACAGTGAAGGACAGGGAAGACTGGTGTGCTGCAGTCCATGGGGTTGCAAAGAGGTGGACATGACTGAACAGCTGACAACAACAATGGTCTCTTTCACAAAATGTGGTTCCTTATTACTGCTGAGTATGCCATGATTATCCGAGAATCCTAGGATATCCTAGAATAAAACTGAAGGTCTTAATCTCCATCTGACAACTAAATTTGCTTTCATATACAGATTCCATTCATCTTTAAAATCCAGACCTCTAACTTTTTTCATACAGTTTTCACAGGAGATTCCAAATTGCTAAGATTTAGTGAAACTTCATTTGGGCTTACAATTAAGTTCTTTACATACTTTATCTCATTTATTTAGCAAAAACTATGAGAATCTCATCTTCACTTTAACAGATGAGGAAACAAGCTAAAAGATATCATAATTTGGCCAAGGAAACAGTGCATAGTACCATTCTGCTCTTCTTTTTTGCCTTAACTTCTTTAATAACTGCTGTAAATTTCTCAAAAAGATTACTAGGTCTTACAGGAAAAGGGTAACATACTGTGGAGGGGAAGAGAATTCATACTTCATGCCCGGAGCACCACATTCTACATCATCAGCAATCAGAGAAATCAATATTTTCATAAAAGGAACAAAGTAATTCAAGACCAATTCTTAGCTCTTCTACTTACTTTGTATGTGGCAATCATCAAATCTTTCTGAAATTTTGTTTTTTCTTCTTTGAAGCAATGGTAAATATATCTCCCTCCCTCCCTAGGTTATAGTTAATATTGAATAAGATAATGAATATGATGAGTGCTTTCTGAACCATATGCATGAGAAACATTTTAGTCAAGATAATTGATAAAACACTTGTTGAATGAATGATTTCCAGGTGTACTGCTTTTATAAACTATTCCAAATCTTGCTTGAGGGTAGTCAGTTGAAGAAAAAGTGAGACTTGGAAAAAATACAAAAGAATTCTAGATGTAAATCTAGAATTAATTTCATGCCATTTACAATGATTTTTTTAAGCTCATGATATGACTAATGTCACTGAGGTACTTTTCCTAAAAATATAATGAACCCTACCAGCCACAGTCATAGATGCTGCCACACTGCAAACTAGGAATGTCAGTGGCCCCCAGAAAGAAGTAGAGAGTCATGTATTTTGAGAGCACCCACCAAGAAGCAGAGCTACGGAAGAAATAAATGTTTATATCTGAGACTTAACAGAATGAGGCATTTTATTCACCATCTGTCACAAATATAGACTGATACTTTTAAGGTGCTAAATTATAAAAATTAGAATAGAGTTTTAAATGATAAATGTCATGTAACCCAATTTAATGAACAGACATGCAGCAAGCAAAAAGATATGCATTGCCTAAAACAGGCAAGCTACTTTGTTAAAAATCCTTGACAAATGGATAATTAAGACTGAATATTGACTACATTCATGATTTACTTTTTTATATCTCCTTTCCCACTGATTTGAATGAAGATATTAGTAACTAGTTTCACAGGATATCTCTACAACCAGAAAATTATCTAGTGTAAAATATTCTTAGATTTTCAAGTGTTTTTATGTTACAGAAAATATATTAAAATAAGCAACTAAAATAGCTTATGATCTTCCTCTAAAGAAAATCATTAAGAACCACAGTTCCAAGTTTCCAGGAAATGTTTTGCAAGATGAAATTCCATACCTGCAAACATCAGCTCTGAGACATCGGGTTTGACATGGAGACAGGTGAAAAGAGGCAAAGGACACTGTCCAGTATTGACCTTTTCCTTCAAACTACTCAAGGTAGTGTTCATTCTCTGTCCACAGAAGAAAGAAAAGGTTTTACGTATATAAACTTTCTTACAGATAAGAAAAAAAAAATCTATGTAAAATAGTGCTTCCAATCAAGACCCTTAAAACTTTTATGATAAAAATTAGCCTTATTATTATCTAGAAATCTCTGATCCTGAAAAAAAATAAAAGCTCACTGGAAGTAATTATCTTCCTTCTAAAAAACAGCCATAACTCTGGGGACTATGTTGACATTTGAAATGGAAAAAGATTTGGCAGCGATGGCACCCAGAAGGAATTTAACCCCCAGATTCTCTGGCACAGGCTCCATACGCCTACTTTATCTTCAGATAAAATATCACCCTATGGTCATATGTCAAATGTGTTTCTTCCATGTGATTCATTCCTTTTTTTCTGGCTTTCTCAGGCAACCTCCATTCTTCCTCTGCCACTTAAATATTACTTGTATTCACCTCTTTATCTAAAAACTCTTGCTACTTGGGCAGAATGAGCAGTTGAGGGTTAAAATGTATAGCTTTCTAAAGAAAAAGAATACAAAAGTATTTCCCTATACATCAAAATTGACACATGGGGAGTTCCCGGGAAGTCCAGGGGCTAGGACTCCTCACTCAAACCGCTGAGAGTGTGGGTTCTGTCCCTGGTCGGGGAACTAAGATCTCATAAGCCAAGCAGCACAGCCAACAACAACAACATATAATTGACACACACAGAATCAATTAGTAGGCACAATTGTAACGTGAAATGTAGAAGAGTTATATCTGGCAGGGAGTATGTACTCAGTGCATGTTTATAGGATAATGGCAGTCAACTGACTTTTACAAACATGCACCACATTTTGTTTTATTTAAAAACATGATATACATGGTCTTCTTGCATTAAAAGGATTGTAGACTGAGACAGAGCTTACACTGTGAATTAGTGTTTCTCCTATCAACATCCCGAAGATATCAGTAAAGGTGACAGGTTGTCCAGAACTTTTTTTCCTCCATAAAGACTCAACATATCTTTTAATTTTCTGTGGTGTGAGAAGTAAAAGAGGGTTGTGGCTGACATTTTTCATTAGCTCTTCGTTAATCTCCTCTGGCCCTTTCTCTGGAAAATCAGGGTGAGAATATAAGGTCGACATATACCTGTAAAGACAATAAAAGATAATCAGTCAGGATAAAGGGCATCACATAGTAAGTAGTCTCCAAAGAAAGCAGGCGTCTCTGCTATCAGAAAAAGAAAGAATAATGGAAGTAGTTGATTAACTGATCTTCTGATTGAACCTGCTGCTGCTGCTAAGTCGCTTCAGTCGTGTCCGAGTCTGTGTGACCCCATCGATGGCAGCCCACCAGGCTCCCCCTTCCCTGGGATTCTCCAGGCAAGAACACTGGAGTGGGTTGCCATTTCCTTCTCCAATGCATGAAAGTGAAAATTGAAAGTGAAGCCACTCAGTCATGTCCGACTCTTAGCGACCCCATGGACTGCAGCCCACCAGGCTCCTCCATTCATGGGATTTTTCAGGCAAGAGTACTGGAGTGGGTTGCCATTGCCTTCTCCATCTGATTGAAGATATTAACTCATTTAAGAAAAGAATGCATCAATCAGAAAATAGCTGGTCTACAATAGACATAAAAGGGAGGTTTCAGAGGAAACACTGGACTTCCCTTGCATAGTCCAGAGGAGAGAATGCCTACTGGGCTCACTCTCCACTCTCTCTTCTCCAGGAATGGGCGTCCCTATCTGACCATCAGATACTGATGACACAACACATTGAGAACCATGTGAATAAATGGGACTTCTCTGGATATAATGGGCTTCCCTGGTGGCTCAGACAGTAAAGAACCCGCTTGTAATCTAGGAAACCTGGCTTTGATCCCCGGGTCAGGAAGATCCCCTGGAGAAGGAAATGGCAACCCACTCCAGTATTCTTGCCTGGAGAATTCCATGGACAGAGGAGCCTGGTGGGCTATAGTCTATGGCTTCCCAAAGAGTTGGTCACGACTAAGGGATTAACACTTAACTTTTTTTTTTCCTGTCTATAATACTAGCCAAGCAATCTGATCATTTCACTTTCCATGGTGATTATCTATAGGTAGAGAATGTGCTATCCAGACTATTGTGAATGCCTGATTCTCCGGATACATGTGGTTTTTGTTTTAATTGTCCATTGGCCAACGAGACAAAAATCCCAAGTCTTGCCAACTGTATGTCTCAGAATTTCTAAGCATACAAATCTAATGGTGAAATCCTAGAGAGAATAGTGTTATCAGGTAAATGTCTTCTTATGAAGATTCTGGCACCAGCCATTTGGCCACTTAAGGTGATGCTGGAAATCAACATGTAGCTTAGTATTTGATACTGAGATGATAAATGAAGTTACAGTCTTCCTGGAAACCAGTATCTTTACTACTGTAGCTCTCATACTAAATATTAATTATTAGTTTTCTTAACTGTCTCCCTTAATTAGTTGCGATCACCATCAGGGAAAGCTTTACTTGTTTATATCTGTTTTTATCTCAATGATTAGCCAATACCTAGTATATGACAAGCGTGCTTGTTTTGAACTGTTGAACTGGGAGCACAAAATAATGAAATATTCCACCACTTCATCCAACCAAAGAGAACATAGTGAATATATTTAAATCTCCTGTTTCCTTATATTCAAGTCAAATTGCCACCACAATGATTTATTTTCCCTTCATACAGGAGAGAAAACTAACTCTGGTATGTTCTAGGCCTGAGCAGGCTAATTGATCACAAGGTATTGTCTTGAAGACTTGCGATAGCTTTCAATTCTTCTGTTTTAAAGATAAGCAGAGGATTGATGAATTTATAATATTTTCACAGTTCCCCAGTTAGGAACAGAAGAACTCAAATTTAAATTTGTCCTCTTCCCTGATAGGTTTTATTTCTTAAAAAAAAATCTTTAAAATGATTTCAAGTCTTAGAGACCAAATGATTCCCACTACACACTGAATTGGAATTCTTTGATGGATTCAGAGTTATTTAGAGACAAACTGAGATTAACCATAACTTAACAAATGGAGAGTGATTATAGACTGAAAATGGAACATATGCTCTGCAAAAAAATTTAAAATTCTTAAAAGAGATTTATTACACAAACATTTGTTAACATTAATGTTAAGGATTCTTAACATTTCTCATAACTTGCAATAGTATCACTGACTCAATGGACATGAATCCGAGCAAAATCCAGGAGATAGTGAAGGGCATGGGAGCCTGGCATGCTGCAGTCCATGGGGTCACAAAGAGTCAGACACAACTTAGAGACTGAACACAGCAACAAAGATTAAGTCAAACAGGCAAACTCTGAACTCAAGCCTGGTATAATCAACACATATCTACAAAAGAGATAGCTGAAGTTGCTAGAAAGATGGAGAGTCCATTCACTTCTACAGCTGCTCCAAGCTCTACTGCATGATTCATCTATATAAACAAGGATCCAATTCTGGACCTCACCATACTTTTCAATAAATGTACATATTGGTGTAAAGATATTGGTTTACATTTAAAGATACAATAAAAATGGAAAAACAAAAATTCTCTTTGAGTCTCTAAGTGATCAGTTCTGGAACTATTCAGAATGTGTTTCATCCTTTATGATAACATTAAGAAATTCTTTATTGGTCTCACTTATTATCAAGAATAAGTTCTACATCCATGGACCACTGGCTTGCCCTTAACTTATAAAAAATGTATATTATGTAACTATGCATTGTTTGGATTTAGCCTTGAATTCTAGAAAACTTAAACCCAAGCCTATGTCTCATGCCTCCCAAAGCTACAGGTTATAGCATGAATTTTTAATTTAATTTATAGTTCTATACATATATACATACAAAACACATATATTGACACTTTTTTCCCACTTCTATCTTTATTGTATGAAATCCAGTTTTACTTTACTTGTAAAACTACATTAAATCAGTTCCTTAATGAAGCAGGATTTAAAAACAAGGAAAAGGAAAAGAATCTACATGATGTCAGAGAAATCAACTCAGTCACAGAATAGTTTTTTTAAAGGTAGGTGAAAAGGAAACAATATGATAATTCTGCTATTAGAAGTTGTTTTTAACAGTTCAGCAGAAAGATGTAATCTCATTTACATTACTTAAGACTTCTCTATATTTAGTTGGTCTTTCAGTGAATTAATGTATGATTTTAACAAGCACCTTAGCCTCATAAATTTCCTCCAGAAAAACCTGGAGCCTCCTCTTTTCTTGTTCCTTCCTCCCAGTGTTAGCCACTGGATCTAGATTGAAAATCCTTCCTCTTAGGTTAAGGAATTGCTCAAAATCTAGGACTTTGTGCCACAATTTCAGAGGTAAGTCTTTATAAGAGGTCAAATGTATATGGATGTCAGCTCGATTCTCTGTTTTTGCTCCTTGTAGAATGGCTGCAGTCCATTTTCTGCTGTTTAAAGTTTGAAGTTACCTCATTCACATAGGGAGTCTCTTTCCCCTTTCTTTCTTCCTCTCTCATGAGAAGATTGGCTCAAGTATACAAGTCCCTTAGAGAAACAGAAAGACCTACAACACCTCAGCCATTTGCACTGGAGCTAATGTTCTCTGCTTGTTCAGTATTTATAAGCCTATTTCCCTTAGAATTAACAAGTGTGAATTGGATAGACCTTTGATAACATCATTGCGGTGACATCTATGACTTGAATTTTTGCTTTGGTGATGGCTAAAAATGGATTAGAAGGCAATGGTCAATTTTCCTAAAATAACTTTTAAAAAAACTTTTGTATTCAATTTTATGTTTTTCAACATATTTATATGATAGGACACCTCATTCTCTCCATATGAATGCCTTTTAGGCTAAATACAAATTAAATAAATAAACAAAATTATTCCAGAGAGCAAGGAATTCTCAGCTCAATTCCTGATGCCAAATCACAGAGTCGATGTTTTAAAATATTAGTGCCTGGTGCCTCAGGACCTTCCTAATCAAAATCTTCAGGGATAAAGATCTAGAATTTCTGTGCTTAAAAAAGTTCCAGAAGTAATTCTCATATGCAACTAATGCTGCACATGTCTTGACAAGACCCTCAACACTGTGAAGCAAATATCCTGAAACCCTAAAGAAATTCTTAATTTTCCCCCAAAATGCAATTACTTATGCAAATCTTCATTTAGTCATGAAGTATGTGACAAGTGGGAGAGGTTCATAGGGATACAAAATAAGCATATTCCCCACCTCAAACAACATATTTTTCTAACATAATCTTTATCTTTTAGTCTACCATTTCTTATGGGCCAACTTCTATTAAAACTGGCTTATTTTCCAATGTCCCACAAATTCTTCAGACTGTCAAACTGAGAGTTTTCATTCTTGAATTCCATTTTATAGCTTTAAATCAGGTCTTATGGTCTATAGATACAGAACTGTTCTCATTTTTCCTTTCAATGATAATGACATACAAATACAGCAGTCAATATCCAATAGTCTAGCAATTCCACTACTGGGCATATGCCCAGAGAAAATCATAATTCCAAAAGACATGGCTCACGGAAGCAGTATTCACAATAGCCAGGACATGGAAGCAACCTAAATGTTCATCAACAGAGGAATAAGTGAAGAAAATAAAGCATACGTATACAATGGAATATTATTCAAACTATAAAAAGGAATGAAATTGGGTCATTTGTAGAGACATGGATGGACCACCTGGTGACTGTCACACAGAGTGAAGTAAGTCAAAAAGAGAAAAACAAGTATCGTATATTAATGCATATAGGTGGAATCTAAAGAAATGGTATTGAAGATCTTATTTGTAGACCAGAAATAAAGATACAGACGTACAGAGTAAACATAGAGACACCAAGGGAGGGAAAGAAAGGTTGGGATAAATCGGGAGATTGGGATTGACATACATACATCATTGACAGCATGTGTAAAATAGATAACCAATGAGAACCTACTGTGTAGCACAGGGAACTCTACTCAATACTCAGGGCTGACCTAAATAGGAAAGAAATCCAAAAAATAAAAAGAGGGGATATATGTATACGAATAGGTGACTCACTCTTCTGTACAGCAAAACTAACACAACATTGTAAAGCAACTCTGCTCCAATAAAAATTAATTTATTAAAGAAAAAAAGGAGAAAAAAATCAACAGCCCTTTGATACTCCAGATGAACAGCTGTGCTGAGGGAGAGCGCTGTGTTCACTGAGTAAGGAACACAGGCTTACGGTCACTAGTTCACTCAGGCCTATTTAATGAATAACAGCCATCATCCAAAAGTCATTTCAGAAATAATTACTATAAAGGTAGCAGCAATTACAAAGAAGCTTTTGTCTTACATAAAGTTCTCTTTAGAAAACATTACATATGTCTTACATAAAGTTCTCTCACAGAAAACATTATGGGAGGTCCCAGCCTTCTCCAGATATTCCCGTATTACCTAACTTGTCCCAGGGAATGGTCATGTATCAGCAGAATATAAAAACTTACACAAGAGTGCAATTTGTTTTTCCAAGTCTTTCTGAATCCCTTCGTTCGAACTACCTTCTCGCCTATACTTTTCAAAAGAAAATTGTTAATATGAGTCATCCTGAGCACTTTTTCTTTTGTCTCAAGAAGTATATCTTCTCCATGGTTGACAGCCTTTTATCTTGTCCCTATCCTGTCTCTGCCCAAATCTTTCTACCCATGATCCATCTGCTTCTTTATCTTTCATCTATCCCTCTACACCATTTCCTTTGTCTCAGACTTCCACATAAACACTCTAGTCCCTTATACTCTGAAAAAGAAGCAAAAACATTTCCTGGGTCCTATGTTCCCCTTCTTGAAACAGTAAACGGCTCCTACTAAGGTTCACATTCCCACCTTTTTCCCTTTCATATTCTACTCATTTCTTATTGGTAATTTCGTGATCAAAGGTGCCCTTCATGTACCTTATCTACTTTAATTTTTGCTAAAACCATGAAAACTCTAAACCCAGTTCTAAGGGAAGCTTCTCACAGATTTTTGCTCTATTAAAATATACACTACTTGTGAAGCACTCCCCATCCTTGGCTACTTTGCACTGTCTGTTATTGTTTGTTCTCCTCTTCTTTTTCTTCTTTTGGCCCACTAACTTTTTGGATGTTTTGGAGATCTACAAATGGAATGACTGATGATAATAACTGAAGTGGTAGAAGGTGGTGAAATTACTAAGGGAAGATGCGTAAATATAATAGAACAAAAGGGAGGTCCTGGAGAAAAGTTCATTTTAAGGGGAAAAGTAGTAGAAGCAGAAAAGACAACAATGAAGAGAGAGCAATCAGAGAGGATGGGGGGGACAAGATAGGTGGGATCTGAAAGAGGGACAATTCAATGTGTGAAATGTCTCAACTCCCAACCTCATCTTCCCAGGCTCCCTGCAGAAGTCACGGAAAATACCTTCAAAAAACACCATTATATTTGGAAATTATGTGGTCTCCAGGTAAAAAGGGATTGTAAGAATTTTCGGAGTGCATGCCTGTGCATGCTCAGTTACTTTATTCATGTCTGACTCTTTGTGACCCTGTGGACTGTACCCCACCAGGCTCCTCTGGCCATGGGATTCTCCAGGCAAGAATACTGGAGTGGGTTGCCATGCCCTTCTCCAGGGAATCTTCCCAACCTAGGGACTGAACCCACATCTCCTGTGTCTCCTCCACTGAAGATAGATTCTTTACCTATTGAGCCATCTGGGAAGCCCTTAGGAGTACATGGCCTTTAAGGAAATAGAATAAATAAAAGAAGGCTAATCTGAGGAAATCAGACACTAATGGATAGAGCAGAAAAGCTGTATGTATCAAACAGTGACCTACAATGTTTAAATGACTGGGCTGTAGTATTTAAAATCCCCTTGATTATTCTTTTTTCAGAACCCTGACAGGATTTTAGATGTGTCCCTAAATGTATAACTGAAGCAATGACTGCTGCTCTAATTAAGCCCAAATATACACCATTACACCCTGCAAATACCACTGAAGGTCTGGTCTTCCTCTATTAGATGAGTTTAAGACAAGTTTCTTGCAAAGTATTAGTCAGTACTGGACCAAAGGGATCTAAAAAGAATAATGATTAGATAAAGAAAATTATCTGAAGAGTAATAATAAAATGCCTGAGTAGGTGAAGTTAATCTAAGGGTCCAAGTTTTTCCATCATATTCATATTACTCATTAAACAGGCAGGTGCCTGCTCTTTCCTTCAAGGGAAGGAATAATGATGGGCTACACCCTTCTTTCAAAAGAGATAAATCATGTTGAGGGGACAGAAAAAATAGATGGCAATCATAGTTTTAGGTTCCTGTTTTTCAGCTAAAGAATTTGGTTTAAAATATTTAAGAAATTATAGATTTTTTAAATGTGACTCTCTAGGTAGAATAGACAGATGTACAAGAGAAGGTTATGGTTGAGTTGAAAGAATCCAGAAATAGGGGATGGAAACCCTGAGTTTCTATGTTGGCTCTGCTATGATTTGGACAAATCAATTGACTTCTGAGTCATATTTTCTTTGCTTGAAAAATAAAGAAGCTCATAGCCAACTCACGGGATGAGAAGATATAGAAATTTTAAAATACAGACATATATAATATATATTATTACATATATGTTGTAATTATATAATATATACTAATATTATATAATATATTATAAATATATATAATATATAATACAATTATATAATATATACTTATATAATACTTATGTTATATAATTATATACAATACAATATTATAAAAGATAAGTTTTACCACAGGCTGAATGACTAAAAGGCCTTGTAAACCATTCTGTAATAGGTGATACTTTTATTTGAGACAGCTAAGCAAGACACTTGATTTTCAGTGTGCTTGTGTGAGGTAAGCACACCAAAAGGTACATAGTATCACCTTTGAAAATGTTTTACAAATATATTTTTGAAAAGGCAGACCTACAGTATGCAAATATTTACAAATATTATGCCTTAACTCCATCCAAATTTAGTTGACCTTAGATATATTTGAAGGATTAATTTCATTATTAGTCAGATATAAATCACTGAAATTTATTGCATTTATTCATTCAAAAGTTGTCTTCCTTCTTCTGTTTACTAAAGTATCTTGCATTTCACTCTATTTGCCCTAAAGAAGAAAATGAATACCCAGTGAATCATGTAGACTTAGACATGATCACTGCAAGATTACAAATCAGTAAATTATAGGAAGATTAAATTAATTATGGGTGGAGTACATTATTCCACTTATGAGATATTTCTATAGAATTATTTCAATTGATCTATTTTTTGTTTTAGGTTCAACTATTACATTTTAAGTCACAAACGGCTTTAAAGGGAGCAAACTGATGATGAGAGGCATCAGTAGGTATGAATTTGCCTTAAAAATATTTTTAAGAAACAAATTTCTGCATCAAGCTGGAATATTTCAGTAATTTGAAGTTAATGTCAACTTTTAAAATACTCTTCTCTGGTTTCAGGTAGATAAATGCTAAGCATTTAGGATGATAAAACCGAGATGTAAAATGTATACTAACCATGTGGATCCAGAAAGACCAGCAATGTAGGTAGCACAGTCTAAAATCCCTGAGTCATACAGCGCCTTCATCACACCAGAGAATCCTACCATGGCTCGAAATCCCCCACCTGAGCCCAGTATGGCCACCACAGGCACCTGGAATGATGAAACACAGGATTATTTATCAAATAAAGTCATAAAATATGTCATGCTCATCTCCATTTTGATATGTCCCACATTTGGTAATAAGGGATTATAAGTTCATTCATATTTTGATATTATCTGTTAAATATAAAATCGTGTTTAAGAAAATCAAGAATTAATGTCTATTAGAAAGCAGACATTATTAAAATGGCCAACTAACCCTATTTGAAAACAATAATAATAGCAACAGCAGTCCTTTATATTTGCTTGACTCTTTGCAGTCTGGGGCTTGCTTTTGGGTGTACTTTTTGTTTTAACTGATCCTTTCAAAATTGCTGTAAATGAACAAAAACAGTATTTGGTCATTTTTCAGATGGAAGTTCAGATGGAAAGGATGACTTATATAAATCTATTAGCTGGTAATCTGTAGTTGAGTAAGCACCTTGCCTTCTTGATCCAGAATTCTTAGCAATCCTTTATGCTGACTCACTTCAAAAAATATGCTATTATTTAAGCCATCAAAAAGAACGCAATCATCTTAATGACATATAAAATTTATCTCTTCTATCTTTAAGTCATTCATCAATCCGATTAAGTGGCCTTTGTGTTTCAGGCATCCCCACAGTGGATCTGGGGAATACAGTTAATTTAACTGAGGCAGAAATGTAATAGTAATCGTGACAACAACGAAAGGCATAGATGACATTCATTGAGCTCTTATTATCTGGTTGGAATTGTTCTCAATATTTGATAGACATTGCCTTATTTAATCCTCACGAAATCTCTATGAGATTTCTATTTTACAAGTGAGGAAACCCAGGCCTTGAAAACTTGTGTAGAGTCATGCAACCAATAAGTAGCAGAGTTGAGTCAAGAGTCATACGCTCGGCGTGGCAGCACGCCTTAAAGTCAAGTGCTACAGGTTAGCAGCACATCGGGTCCAGAAGGTGTGGTCAGTTCCAATCAGAAGGATCGGAGTGGTGGAGAAAGTTTCACAGACCAAGAAACCTGAGCTTGATGTTAGAGATGCAAAATTATCCCATAGGGAGGGATAAAGACAAGGGAGAAGGCTGTTCTGGGGAATGGGAGCAGCACAGGCCAATGAAGAGTACTTGCAGCGAAACAGAGAGGCAGAGACTGTCTGTAACATGACTGAGATACAAGCGTGTTTATTTGGAAAACCTGTGTAGAGCCAGGCAATCAATAATTAGCACAGCTGAGTCAAGAGTCATACCCTCGGCCCTGGTAGCATACCTTATCTCATGTGTGCATAGCTTTCAGGGGGCCCACAAAGTCAAAAGTCTTTTCACAATAACAAGAAGATCTTCCTTTCCTTCTTTCATTCTCATTTTCTCATGAGTGTAAAATGAAATTTTCCAGAGACTAGATGATATTAGATAGAGCAACAGTTTGACTTTAAAAACACAGAATAACCTGCATTGAGTTTCAAGCACTTAAATCCTAACGCTTGGGTGTTCACTCACCAGTGGGATAAATATAGACATTCGTGACATCATTTTTTGAGAACTAAAAGGACCAAAAAGGCTATAGAATTCTTACATATAGAAAGGGAAGTCTATAGGGGTTCGGTCTTACTGGAGGTAGAACAGTGAATGGCAGGACAACCAGAACTGATTTCTTAATCCAGAGCTCTTCTGTAGTACTTGGTGGCTATCAAATTTCAAGCCAATTGAAGCCCTCATTCATGAAAACACAGTGCAATGAAGCGATTGAAATGGTTTTAAACTTGTGTATACTTAGATGAATGGAATGCTCTGAAACATAGTTTTTAAATTGTAAATAAAGTAAAATATATAAGTTCTGAAAAACTTATATGGAGAGGGATGAAAGCTAAGATAGGAAACTAAAGTGGGTGAATGGAGTATAATACAGTATTAAGAGTAGTGGCACCCCACTCCGGTACTCTTGCAGGGAAAATCCCATGGACGGAGGAGCCTGGTAGGCTGCAGCCCATAGGGTAGCTAAGAGTTCGGCACTACTGAGCAATTTCACTTTCACTTTTCACTTTTATGAATTGGAGAAGGAAATGGCAACCCACTCCAGTATTCTTGCCTGGAGAATCCCAGGGAGGGGGGAGCCTGGTGGGCTGCCATCTATGGGGTCGCACAGAGTTGGACACGACTGAAGCAACTTAGCAGCAGTAGCAGCAAGAGTAGTTGTAAGGATGCCAGGTTAGAAATTAGGAGAAGGGATTTGAGTTGGGCCTTGAATGAAGGGCTGAGTTTATAGGTACTATAATAGTAATGATAATAATAAACCATTTACTGTTACTATGTGCCAAACACTAGATAACTTCCCTGGTGGCTCAGATGGTAAAGCATCTACCTGCAATGTGAGAGACCTGGGTTCAATCCCTGGGTCAGGAAGATCCGCTGGAGAAGGAAATGGCAACCCACTCCAGTACTCTTGCCTGGAAAATCCCATGGATGGAGGAGCCTGGTGGGCTACAGTCCATGGGGTTGCAAAGAGTTGGACACGACTGAGCGACTTCACTACTGCTGCTGCTGCTAAGTCACTTCAGTCGTGTCCGACTCTGTGCGACCCCATAGACGGCAGCCCACCAGGCTCCCCCGTCCCTGGGAGTCTCCAGGCAAGAACACTGGAGTGGGTTGCCATTTCCTTCTCCAATGCAGGAAAAGTGAAAAGTAAAAGGGAAGTCGCTCAGTCATGTCTAACCCTTAGTGACCCCAAATAGCCACAAATAAGAAAAGCTATGTGATTCTGAGATGAAAAGATCAGCCTTAGTAGTAGGACTATACTAGGGAGCTAGGAAAAAAAGATTAGGCAAGACTTTAAAGGGAAAAAAATGTCAGGGTTGATATTGTAGAAGGAGGAAGACTATTTACATTCAAAATTATGTGGGGGCTTTTAATTCTGTTGATTTGGTTACTTGCAACACTGTGTTATTGAAAATAATGTTAAGCCCCATACAGATAAGGTAGTTCAGAGTAAAAGTAACAGGAAACACTGTTTCATTTCAACATATAATACAAAATCTACAATACTGTTCAAAGAGAAATTTCATAAGAGAAGTTGGAAAATTGAATGCAAGACCTCTTTAATCCTAAGAAAACAATTCTCCAGATGTCCTTCACATGCCGGGAGCCCAGCACATAATTACGGATGACAATCTCATGTTAGGAATTTTCTGAAAACAGCCACTTATTAAACTGGGACTCATGTAACTCAGTTTTCATCATTGCTTTACAGTAACCCTAAAGAGGTTTTCAACCCACTCCAGTGTTCTTGCCTGGAGAATCCCAGGGACGGGGGAGCCTGGTGGGCTGCCGTCTATGGGATCGCACAGAATCGGACGTGACTGAAGTCACTTAGCAGCAAAGAGGTTTTCAGGTCAAAAATTTGGATTGCTATCATTTGAAAGAAAATGCCATATTATTTGTATATAAAAATTAAATAATGAAATAATTGAACTGTACAGATTACAATTTACAACCTTATTTATGGCACATGAATTACTATGTTTTTGTGTATCATTTAATTTTTGCAATTCTATGAGATACATCTTATTGCCATTTTAAAGATAAAGGCATTGAAACACAAGAAACACCACTTTTCCATGGTCATAAAGCCAGAAAGTGGTGTCCTGTGGATTTAAAGCTGGGTTTGTCAGATTCTGAAGTTTTAAATTCACTGTGCTCCACCGGAACAATTCCCCCATACCTACGGGGACCTTAGCAAAGGAAATCCTCTTTGAACTTCCTTAGCAAAGGAAATCCTTTTTGAAAAAATTTGGGGGTAGGATTAATAAAATTTTTGCTACTGGTAACATTCTGGATTCTATAAGTCATACAGAATACGCATTTTTAAAATATAAAATTACAATTTTTATTAACTATAAATAGGAAATTTAGACTTACGAAGAAAATTTATTTCATTTAATCTTGTGTGTGTGTGTGTGCTCCGTTGCGTCCGACTCTTTACAACCCATGGACTATAGCCCACCAGGCTCCTCTGTCCATGAAATTCTCCAGGCAAGAATACTGGAGCGGGTTGCCATTTCCTACTCCAGGAGACCTCCCTAATTCAAATATCAAACTTGTGTCTCTTGCAACTCCTACACTGGCAGCCAGATTCTTTACCAACTGCACCACCTAGGAAACCTCCTCAAAAGGAGATTATTATTTTCATGTCTCAATTGAGGAGGTATTTAACTGCACACGTTATACCGTATCTGCATCCATATTGCTGATAATCAGAATGTGAGATGCGGAGTCACGGGCACATAATTCATGCTCTTTCCTTTTCCCCATTAGAGTAATCCTTGTTGAGAGAAACCATTTGGTATTTAGCTAAATTCCTTCTTCTTTTTTTTTTTTTTTGCCATGGCTCATTGCTGCTGGGATCTTTCTGACCAGGGATTGAACCTGCACCCTCAGCAGTGAAAGCACATAGTCCACCAGGGAATTCCCTAAGTTACATTTCAGATTTATGCATCACTTCAGACACCAGCACAATTTTATGTAACAAATAAAGACAAACTTTGGATGTTTTAATAGGGGCAGTCATTCTGAAATAACTTCCAAAGAATAATGGGGGACTTATAAGGTGCAGATGTTAGTCCTGGCTCTAAGTCTAAAAAAATGAAAAAAATAAAAGTTGCTGTGAGATTTTAGGTTATATTTAGACTTAATTGCACCAATATTTGTGTATAAATGATATCAATGAATATTTCTCATACTTCTGTCATACGATTACAGGAAATGAATTTTATTTACCAAAACCCTGTGTTTTGGTTACATTATTCTCATGCATGGGCTTGCGGATATTATTAATTTCCTCCTTTGCAAAATACAATGTGAAGATGCTCAAAGATTTTTTTTATGTTTTAATAGCTTTTAAGTTCCAACAATTATATAAGACTTTTGCCTTCTTGGTTCCTGTATTAGTCAGAGTTCTGCAAAGAAATGGAACCAGTAGGTAGGTAGGTGGGTAGTAAGGTAATCTATCTAAGAATGAAAGTGACTCACACAATTATGAAGAATGGCGAGCCCAGGTTTGCTGTTGCAGTCCAAACGCCAATAGGTAAGGAACCGAGAGAGCGGATGACTCAGGTGAAGCCCGAGTCTGTTGGAGAATCCTCTTGCTTGGTAAGGTTGATCCTTTTGTTCTACGTAGGCCTTCAACTGATTAGATGGGGCCCACCCACATTATAGATGACAACTTGATTATTCAAATTTCGCTGATTTGAAGATCAATCAAGGGACTTCCCTGGTGGTCCAGTGGCTAAGACTTCACGCTCCCAGTGCAGGGGGCTCGGGTGTGATCCCTGATCAGGGAACTAGTTCCCACATGCTGAGACCAAGAATTCTTATACAGCAACTAAAGATCCCATGTGCTATAAGTAATACCTGGGCAGCCAAATAAATAAATAAATACTAATCAAATAAAAAAACATCCTCCACACTGATGAAAATTGACTATCACAAGTCCACCCCTTCTCAACTCAGCAGCTATATGCATCCCTTTAACCATACTTAATCTCCAAATAAAGACAACAAAGGTCATACACCTACCTAACATGATACAGGACTTCCCTGGTGGCTCAGATGGTAAAGCCTCTGTCTACAATGCGGGAGACCCGAGTTCGATCCCTGGGTTGGGAAGATCTGCTGGAGAAGGAAATGGCAATCCATTCCAGGACTATTGCCTGGAAATTAAAAGACGCTTACTCCTTGGAAGAAAAGTTATGACCAACCTAGATAGCATATTCAAAAGCTGAGACATTACTTTGCCAACTAAGGTCCGGCTAGTCAAGGCTATGGTTTTTTCCTGTGGTCATGTATGGATGTCAGAGTTGGACTGTGAAGAAGGCTGAGCACCAAAGAATTGATGCTTTTGAACTGTGGTGTTGAAGAAGACTCTTGAAGGTCGCTTGGACTGCAAGGAGATCCAACCAGTCCATTCTGAAGGAGATCAACCCTTGGATTTCTTTGGAAGGAATGATGCTAAAGCTGAAACTCCAGTACTTTGGCCACCTCATGCAAAATGTTGACTCATTGGAAAAGACTCTGATGCTGGGAGGGATTGGGGGCAGGAGGAGAAGGGGGCAACCGAGGATGAGATGGCTGGATGGCATCATGGACTCGATGGACGTGAGGCTGAGTGAACTCCAGGAGATGGTGATGAACAGGGAGGCCTGGCGTGCTGTGATTCATGGGGTCGCAAAGAGTCAGACACAACTGAGCGAATGGACTGAACTGAACTGCACATGATATAGATATCCTGTGTGCAAATGGAAATGCACTAATCCTTTCCCCAGAAAAGAATGCAAAGTCCTTAAATATGCTTACTCTTCTCCTTGATGCCTCATAACTTAAATAGGAATCTGTTTTTATAATTCTGTGTGTGCATGCACACACACACACATTCATAATAAATTAAGGAAGAAATATTCATGTCAAATACAATCTCATTTCAGTCATCTGGTAATAGCTGGTATTTATAACTACCTCCTGCTGCTAAGTCACCCCAGTCATGTTGGACTCTGTGTGACCTCATAGACGGCAGCCCACCAGGCTCCCCGATCCCTGGGATTCTCAAGGCAAGAACACTGGAGTGGGTTGCCATTTCCTTCTCCAATGCATGAAAGTGAAAAGTGAAAGTGAAGTCGCTCAGTCGTGTACAACTCTTAGTGATTCCATGGACTGCAGGCTACCAGGCTCCTCCGCCCATGGGATTTTCCAGGCAAGAGTACTCGAGTGTGGTGCCATTGCCTCACTATCCACTCTCTATTTTCTTTGCCTTCAACCAGCACCTCAGCTGGTGGGTGATCTAACCTTCATTTCTGAAAGTTCTGGGTCATTAGCAGTCCTTCCTGGACTGGGTTCTTAGAGTTTTCCACTGATGTAACTCAGGGCATGCTAATACTAACAGACAGACACCACAGAGGATCTCTTGTATCTCAGATATACTCTTCCTTACCACATCATCAGTTCAGTTCAGTTCAGTTGCTCAGTCGTGTCCGACTCTTTGTGACCCCATGAATCACAGCATGCCAGGCCTCCCTGTCTATCACTAACTCCCGGAGTTCAATCCTTCTTTAATAGTCAGCAATCACTCCCACCAGGATAGTAGTTCTCTTCTTTCAGTTCAGTTCAGTTCAGTCGCTCAGTCGTGTCCGACTCTTTGCGACCCCATGAATCGCAGCATGCCAGGCCTCCCTATCCATCACTAACTCCCGGAGTTCAATCCTTCTTTAACTGTCAACAATCAATCACCCCCATCAGGATAGTAGTTCCCTTCTTTACCTGCTGAATAAAGAGGAGGCCAAAAAGGTCAGGAAGCAGTCTTAAATTATACTTCAGTGGAATCATTGTTGCACTTTCGGTGGAAGCATTCCTTCCTCAGAATTAAGACCTCTAAGTCAGAAGAGTATAAGGTCATGCAGACAGGAAACAAATATTTTGCTAGTGGGTCACTAGGGGTAATAGTGAGTGGAACCACTTCCACTCTTGGAGTCATGAATCCTGGGGATAAATAGCACAAATTTTGGATGCTGATTCAGAGGATTTAAACCTCCCAGAAAACCATATTCCAGGTCTGCAAGGTACTGCCACTGAGCTGGCACTGTAACTGAATCTTCAAAAGGTATATTCTAGCATTCCATCAAAGCAGCTACTTCATGATGGTGGAAAAGATGGCAAAGCAGGTAAATTCCGTGACATGGTTCATTGCCATACTTCATTTGCTGAGAAGCGATTTCCTTGATCAGAAGCAATGCTGTATGGAATATTACGACAGTAAATAAGGCATTTTGTATGTCTACAGATGGTAGTTTTGGCAAAATTCTTGAGTACAGGGAAGGCAAATTTGAATCCAGAATAAGTGTTTATTCAGGTAAACACAGAACATTGCTCTTTCCATGATGGCAGCAGTCTGGTGTAATCAATCTACCACTGACAACCCATAGGAACGATGCCATGTTGGGGACTCAGTGTTGGTCTCTGCTGCTGGCCAACTGAGTACTTAGCGGCTGCTGTAGCCAGTTCAGCCTTGGCAAATGGAAGTCCACACTGCTGAATCCAAGCCTAACCTCCATCCCTGCCATGATGGCCACTTTTTTCATGATCTTATTGGTGATGACAGAGATGACTTGTGAAAGAAACTGACTGGTATCCACAAAACAGTTCATCTTATATACTTCATTAATAAAATCCTTCTCTGCTAAGGCCACTCTTTGGTGGGCATAGACCTAGGATACAGCTATTTTCCATCCATTCGGAAAGATCAATTCATACACCCCCTGTACAATCTTTTCCTTTTTTGTCATCAGTTTTCTAATCGTGTTCTTTTAAAGTCCCTAACCAAGCAGCCCAAGAATTGGCCACAGGCCATGTATCAGTATATAATTTCATGTCTGGCCACTTCCCCACCCAAGCAAAATGAAAGAGTAGGTGCCCTCTTATAACTCTGCCCTCTGGGAAGATTTCCCTTCACAACTTTCCTTCAAGGGTATCTCAGAAAGGGACTGGGGTCCTGCAGCTGTCCTCTTTCAGGTGGTACCGAAACATTTGCAAAATCACCTGTGACAAGAAACTAGTGTTCTTTCCTCTTGTCAACTGACTCCCTTATGAGGCTCTGGATGCAGGATGGAAAAGAGAGGTTAGGGTAACAAAAGTGGGACACATGGGCAATTGGGCCACCGCTTAATGGAATTTATGTGTATCTTCAGGGCCTGGTCAGCCTGATTTCATGTATAAAACTTCTTTCTTTAGTATGATGGAGTGCATCTGTGCACACCCAACTTTATGGCTTGGTGGGTCAGGTAACATGACAGCCAGCTGAGGTCACATGATAACTTGGTGACCTATAGTTAAGCATGCAATCTCTACTAAGGCCCAGTAAGCAGGCCAAAAGCTACTTTTCCGAAGGATAGTAGTTAATCAAAGAGGATGGCAAGGTCTTATACCCAAGGTGCCTGTGCTGCAATCCATCTGCAAGTACCTACCCCAGCCAGCAAAGAGCATTCCTATCTGCCACACATACAAACAGATCTGGCCGCCGGGGCAGAGCAGCTCACAACTTAACTGAGTCCTATTGTAGAGCCTTCTCTTGTTTTGGACCCCATTCAAAACTAGCTAAGGGGAGCTCCAACTGATTGTCCAACCATGTTTACAACTAAAAGGAATAGGAATTGACACAGGAAAGTGCTATTGTCATAATGAAGGTGGAAATGAGAGGAAGAATATTCTTAATGCAGGAAATCGAATAAACAAAGAAATAAAAATTGTTGCTGAAAACCCAAGGTTGATTTTTATTACCTCCTTCTTTGAAACTATTTGGCTTTTTCTCCCCCTCTGTCACTAGACAGTCTTTTCTTTCTCTAGTTTTTCACTTAATTTATCTGACAAACTTAAGTACATAATAGTAGTCTAGATAACAGAATATATTACTTAAGGACTACTTATACTCTTATTTCCATACAAAGCTATCTGTCTGTGTATTCCTTATATTCTGCCCTAAGAAGGAATATTTCCATCTTTATTCTTCCATGAAAGTTGGAACAACTTTCCTTCTCTCATTTCTCTGCTATTTTAATTTCAAATCTGAGTCCCCTAACCAGTTCTTGCTCTCTTTATAGTCAGTTATGTGGGGACATGAAAACTGTTAAGCAGCATTTCTCTTCAAATAAGAGACTCTAATCTGGAAACTTCATCTGATTAAAAGCTATTTTGGAACAAGAACATTTAAAAGAACTGGCCTTTAAATAATCCAAATACGACAAAAATTCCCACACACAAAGTGTCACAGATCTTACTCACAGGAAAGACCTCAGCCCTTTTTATTTATGGAGGAATTATATTCATCAGAGACACTGTTCCAACAACAAGCTCATTTATCAGATTTTAATTCCATGAAAACAAAGTTGAAAGAGAAAGGGATGATTTGGAGAAATTACATTTAGGGAATACATAGAGCTTGGAGAAATGGCAGCTGATCGCAGTGGCTGCAGACACGAGAGCATTTAAACCATTTCAGTCTGGGCAAAGAGTGATGCTTTTCAGAAACTTTTCATCCAAATGACTAAAATCAATACATTTTAGAACTTCTTATTATCAAGAATAATTTTTTTTTAAGTCTTAGTGCTGAGGAGAAGAAACTCTTGGGTTACTCGAAACATTAACTATTTGACTTATTCAAGTGGCTCAGATGTTAAAGAATCCGCCTGCAATGCAGGTTCGATCCCTGGGTTGGGAAGATCCCCTGGAGGAGGGCATGGCAACACACTCCAGTATTCTTTCCTGGAGAATCTCCACGGACAGACGAGCCTGGCGGGCTACAGCCCATGGACTCGCAAAGAGTCAGACACGACTGCATGACTAAACACAGCATTATCCAAGTAGGAAAGCTCAGGTTTTATTGAACTTGACATTGCCCTGGGGTGTTATGTAACAGCAATACCCACATATTGGTTTAATAGCTACTATTGTATTAAGTGCTACTATAGTATTAAGTAACCAAGATGTGCCTTACACATTGTTTGGGCTGGTTTACAAGCCTTTACACTCATCCTTTTAGTTGAATAAGAGACATTGTCTCTATTTTACAAGTGAAACACAGAGAAGAAGCAAGGGACCCAAAATTCCTTCGGCCAAAATTCATTCTACATTTTAAGTCAACATTGGTATCCTAAACTGAATGCTGCGAAATATTTGTTGAAAACTGGGAACAAGACAGGCAACATCTCCGCACCAATGTTGAGTAGGACTGTTCTGTCTTAGACAAACTGCTATAGCAGTCTGCTCCTTTAACCTTCAGGAGGCCACCTAGCCAGTACTGAATCGAAGGTGAAGATCTTGGCAGGGAGCAAGGGAAATGGGAGCTTAAGAGGCCCTTGGCCCAGGAGAAACACAAAATAGGAAAATGATACTTGTGTTATGGGAATGGGTGGTGCTGAATACATCTAAGTGGATGATTTCTGCCAAGAGAAAAAAATCTCAACTAAAACATCAAAAGTTCTAATTCTAGGAATGACTACCAAAAACATGAGTTTAATATTTTTGAAGACTAGCCCAGAGAAAAGCATAATTACCTCATTCTCCATCTGCTGCAGAAAAGTCAATATGTATGAATAGTAGGCCAAATTTCATTTTCCCAGAAAGACTCTTTTTCACAACAGGAGTGCCTAGGAGATGAGGCAGCAATTTTCCTTTTGAAAAGGAAAACCCATGACCAAAGGCCACTGGACTTTTGTGGCAACATGCCCCATAGACTTTCAATTCAACCCTTCAAACTGAGATCTTTTCATCCAAACCTGTCTCCTCCCCAGTCTGTGTTAGTCACTCAGTCACGTCTGACTCTTTGTTAGAGTCGGACTGTACCTCTGTCCATGGGATTCTCCAGGCAAGAATACTGGAGTGGGTTGCCATTCCCTTCTCCAGGGGATCTTCCCACCCCAGGGATTGAACCTGCATCTCCTGAAGCTCCTGCCTCAGAAGGCGGGTTCTTTACCTCTAGCACCACCTAAGAAACCCCCTCCTCCCAATAAACTGATCAAATATTCCTGTTATGAGTCCCTGCTCTCTCTCTTTAGTGAACCCATCCCCTGGCTGAAATGCCAAACCACTGCCTACATTTGTGCCCTGACACTTACTGTTCCTGATGAATTTGAGGTTCTTGATGTCTCACTGTGAAAGAAATCAGTGAGACACAAAGTGATAGTTCGGAAGTGGATTTATTTAGAGAAAAATACACTCCACCGAGTATGAACCATCTCAGAAAGCTAGAGAGCACTGAAAAATAGTGTGGTTAGTTTTAACGGGCTGACTAATCAGGCTAATCAGTGGGAGGAATATTCCAATTATCTGGGAGAAGGGGCAGAGATTTCCGGGAATGATGTCATGGTTCACTTTTTGGCCTCTGATGGTTAGCCTCACAACTGTCGTGGTGTTGGCTGGTGTATCCTTTAGTTAACTATTACAATGAGCATATAATAAGGCTCAGGGTCCACTGGAAATCGAATGTGTGACCACCTTGAACCTAGTTGGTTCTTTTTTGTCATACCTTATGGCTATGTCATTCTTTAAAGGTTGTGCCTTGCCCCATTCCTTCCTGTTTTCATTACAACACCACATTTACTGAGGGCCTACTAAAAGCTAGGAGCTGAGCTGGTGCTGGGAATATAAAGGCGAAAAACACAGACACTGCTCTGCTCCTCATGAAAATTATATTCTAATGGAAAAAAAAAACAGATATTAAATGAAAATTTGTACAAGTATTTTAAAAGTTTGATTGCGGGAAATCCAGAGAAGATAATGTACATATCTGTGCTGTAAAAGAACATGACTGAGAGACCTAACTTGGACCCAGGGGGAGAGACAGAAGGATGGAGCGAATGACAAAAACTGCTTGAGTAACACGTGATCTGATTCAAGAATGAGGGGCTGTAAGTTCCCTGAAGAGGGGGTGGGGTGGGGGGAGGGGGATGGGGGAGGCAAAGGCAGACAGAAGCACCAATGAGCACACGAGAATGCAAACTGGGAAAGGGTTCTGTGAGATCTGGAGCCAAGAGGTACTCAGTGGAGGGGGTGGAGGGGATTGGGGATGAACTAGAAGCACGTGGGTGTCTTAACCACCTAGATCAGCAGGGAAGTCCACACTTCGCTGTATACTTTACTTCCCAAGTGCTGCTAGTGGTAAAGAACCCACCTGGCAATGCAGGAGACATAAGAAACACAGGTTAGATCCCTGGATTGGGAAGATCCCCTGGAGGAAGGCACAGCAACCCACTCCAGGATTCTTGCCTGGGATAATCCCATGGACAGAGGAGCCCTGTGAGCTACAGTTCACAGGGATGCAAAGAGTTGGACACGAGTGAAGTGACAGCAGGCACAGCAACATGTGAAGCTGGAAAGATGCTTTGAGGCCAGTCCTAAGAGCAGGGGAAGGATTTTAGGCTTGAGTTTGATAAAATCATATTTGTGTTTTGGAAAGATCATTCAGACTTCAGTGTGAACAAAAAATGGAAAGAAGGAGGACAAGCATCAGTAGAACTATAAGGAGGAGAGGATTTGAGGTTCGGATTCAGATATGCTGAGTGTGAGGTGTGAGGAATACAAGTGAATGAATCAGCGAAAGGAGGTACCGATATTTAGGTCTGAAGATCGCAAGGGAGGTTCTAAGTCACTGAGAAACAACACCATCTCATCCCAAAGGTGCTGGGTGAAACATGGAAGAGAGAAAAGTACAGAATGAAGAGAAAAGGGGCTTGGGACTGAGTCTTGAAGAACTCACAAATAATGCGCCGAGAAAGAAGATCTGGTAAAGGGAACCAAATAGGCACGATGAAAATAAAGAGAAGACACTAGATACAGTGGTGCCAAGGGGAGAAAGGGTGAGAACACCTGGGAGATTGGCATTGACACATAGACCCTATTGATACTATGTATAAAATAGGTAACTCGGACACAACTGAGCAACTGAACTGAACTGAACTGAATTAGAACCTACTGAGCGGAACCAGGGTCTCCTGCATGGCAGGCAGATTCTTTACCATCTGAGCCAGCAGGGAAGCCCAGAGAGCAGAGGGAACTCTGCTTAACGCACTGTGATGACCTGAATGGGAAGGAAGCCCCAAAGGGAGGGAATAGATGTGTATGTATGGCTGACTCATTTTGCTGTACAGCAGACACTAACACAACATTGTAAAGCGTCTATGCTCCGACAAAAACTAATTTTTAAAAAAGAGAGAAGACAGTAAGTGAAGGAGAGTGAGTGTTTCAAATAGCAGAAAACATGAGTCATTTGCAGCTATGGAATCAGGTGTAAGGCAGGGCCAGAAGGTCCTTTTGCACGTGTTCCTTGGTACTGGGGACAGTGGCGCAGCTGCAGTAGAGTCATGAGGGCAGATGCCTGAGGGAAGCAAGGAAGTAGAATGAGGTTGTGTAGGAAACTGGGAAATTTTGTGAAGATAAGGAGAGAAGCAGAGCAGAAAAGAGAAGGGAATGTCCGTTCCAGGGGGATTTTTATGGTTCTGTTTTGTTTTTTTTTTTCCTAAATGTATCAGAGTTTAGAGCATGGTTATGTTTTTATAGGAAAAGTTCACACAGAGGTCGAGGCCAACAATAGAGGTGGGGAGTGGTCCTGCGAGGACTGGAAAGGTGCTATGTTGGGATTCCTAATCGGAGTTTGCAATCCCTATCTGTGGTGTGAGGTGACTGAACTGGAAAGAAAAGGTGTGGTTTCTTCTGCTGAACTCAGACGGAAGTGGCAAAGGCTAAGCCTGGGCTATGGAATATGTCAATCCTCTGGCAAGAAATGAAAGATTTATCATCTCATGACTTTTAATTTCCCGGATTAGCAGGCAAGTCTATCCATTGTGAGGGAGCCAGAGGGTGGATAAGCGGCCGGGAATAAGAAACATTCTCATTCCATTTGCAAATAAATGGAAAGCAGCAAGGTGAGGAAGCACTGAGACAGCCAGAAAGGGTCTCCCAAATGAAGCTGAGAGCCATGAATTAACAGAGATACCCATTTCCATCACTTTTTTTCTGCTTAAATGTCTTTCTTTCCAGCGAGGCTTTAAACCTCACCAAGGAAAGTGACTGGTATTAACCATTTCAGCTTTGTTCACCTTCAGTTCCTAGCACAATGTCTCAATGAATGACAAACGGCAGAAAAGAAAAATAACTTGAAATACCATTTCTCTGCTCCAAGGATATAACAGTGTCGGACAAGGCTGGGGACAAAAAGAAGGTGTAGAACTGCCGAAAAAAGGTAGAAAACAAGATCATAAAGACATCCCAGGAAACCAGAAACTCCTGAGTAATATGTACTCAAGGATGTGTCTTCAAGGACTTATTAACTGAGGCAATAAAAAGTGAAAAAAGTGAAGTCACTCAGTTGTGTCTGACTCTTCACAACCCCTTGGACTGTAGCCTACTAGGCTCCTCCATCTGTGGGATTTCCCAGGCAAGAATGCTGAAGTGGGTTGCCATTTCCTTCTCGAGGGGATCTGCCCAACCCAGGGATCGAACCCAGGTCTCTCACATTGTAGGCGGATGCTTTACCGTCTAAGCCACCAGGGAAGTCACGCTAACTGAGACAATAGTCAACCACAAGATGAAGGACTGAAGAGAAGTCTCTCATTTTTTCTTAAACAGAAACATCCATGGAGGTTTTGCTCCTCCTCCAAGCTTCCTTTTAGCAAAAACTGCCAATCAGCAGCATCTTATCTTACAGTTTGCTCCTATCATAGCAAAGCCATTTCAGCATCAGCAGACTGGCTTTTGACCTCGACACTCACCTAGAAACACAGGTAGATACTCTGTCATCACATATGGAACAGGTACACATCTGATCCCCTTATTCAGAATTTCTCTCTCGTTTCCAATTGCATTTGGTCCTTAATTTACAATAATCTTGAATATCTGATCTGTGAGTACATGCATGGGGATAAATATGCATGCTTATAGATATATATTGATTTATGCATTTAATAGGGGCTTTCCTAATAGCTCAGTTGGTAAAGAATCCGCCTGCAATGCAGGAGACCCCAGTTCAATACCTGGGTCAGGAAGGTCCCCTGGAGAAGGAAAAAGCCACCTACTCCAGTATTCTTGGGCTTCCCTTGTTGTTCAGCTGGTAAAGAATCCACCTGCAACGCAGGACACCTGGGTTGGGTCCCTGGGTTGGGAAGATCCGCTGGAGAAGGGAAAGGCTACCCACTCCAGTATTCTGGCATGGAGAATTCCACGGACTATACAGTCCATGGGGTCTCAAAGAGTCAGACACAACTGAGCAACTTTCACTTTCATGCATTTAATATCTTTCTAAAAGTAAAGTATATTCATCTAAAATATTCAATTAACAGAAAAGCTCAAAGCAACAAGTAAAAAGTATTACCTGATATGCCATTAAGAAGAAATTCCATTATTATCATTTGATGAGCATTACTACAGCACTTTTTAAATGTTGTTTCATTGAGGTATGATTGACATATCTTATAACTGCTTTAGGTGTACAACATAATGATTTGTTATTTGCATATATTGTGAAATTATCACCATAATAAGTCTAGCTAATATTCATCCCTATACATAGTTATAAATTTTTTTCTTGTGATAAAAACTTTTAATATCTACCCTTAGCAACTTTAAAATATATATTACAGAATTATTAACCATGGCAGAAATTTATTTTGTAGATTTCAGAAAGAAGAATAGACCAATAGATGGATGGATGGGTAGATGGACGGATGGATAGGTAGATAGGTAGGTAGGCAGGTAGATACATACATACATACATAAATCAGAGAAGGGGTAAGTAGATAAACAGACAAAAACTGGATTATATAATATGTTACTGAATAAAATAAATGCCACTTACTTTGCTGGAATTTAAGGGAAGAAAAAGGAGTTAAAGCACAATTGAAGGATTGTACTTTCAATATTCGTTGACAAACTTTTTAAATTTTAACATCTCTTTATAATTAGAATCATGAAAAATATTCACATGTGGAGATCATTGTTTTAACTACCTGGCCAACTTTGGATATCTTTTCACTCCCTGATATGAAATAGTAATAATTTGAAACATTTCCTTTTATCTCCTTTATTCATGTCTTTTAAGAAAAAAATTTTGTTTGTTGTTGTCATTAAGATTTATAACATTTTGTTCTGGCTCCATAATGATAATTTTGACAATTATTTAATCTTAGTTTGTATTAAAATGAATTCAATGACCCGTTTACAGGTTAAACTTTTCCTACAAATGAAATGAACATCTTGTTTGTGCATCAGTATGCCTATGCCTCTTTTAAAAATTACATCTGATAAATACTAACAAATATGGGCAGTCCTTGTAATGATCTTCCTCAAAGAGTTTCCATTTATGAAACACTCACCTTACCTTAGAAAGATAGAGAAATAATACTCAGTCTCAATATCTTCACATTTGAGAGCAATTTGAGAGAAAGCACAAGCAAAATTGTTATTAAACTGCAAAACCATTTTGAAAAACTTCCAACTCACATCACGTGTAGAATGCAAGCCTTCACTATTCTTCGGGCCCAGCAGTTTCTTCATGTTTTCCTTTATGTTTTCCTTTCTTTGTTGTCTGAAAGCTTTCTCCTGGTCACACAGAGCCATACTAAATCGGAGGTCTGGGGATGAACTGCATATAAAACAGAGATAATGAACTAATGTCCTCAAGTCTACAGCCTTGTTATACATCATCCAGTTCCCACAAGCCCGCGTAACTACACTGATACGTTCTCACTTCTTCCCTCAAGCCGTTTCCTAGGAGGGGATCTGAAATGAAATTATAAAACGATGCCACTGCATCTTATCACAGAAACATCCAAGGGACACTCCTCAGTTTTATCTCCTCTTCTGTTCCTCACAGGTAACACAGGTAACATCCGTCCACTACTTTAAACTTGCTCTTTCTTTTTCTGATGTACTTATTTATAATTTTACATTATACATTTAGTTCTAAATAATATAGAGTCATTTTATAGGTTTTTAATATTTTGTGTAAATGCTATCAACCAGAGGTATTCGGCAAATCACTTTCTCCATTGAACTTTTTTTGAGGATTCATTTGTGTTTATAAGTAGAATTAATTCAAATATCTTTACTACTCTGTGGCATTTTCATTATGTGATTATTACACAATTTATGTATCCATAAGTATTGGTGTTATGTCCATTTTTTTAACTACTATAAGCAGTATTACCACAAACGTGGAAAAGTTTCTGGTAAGACATGCTCTTTAGAAAGAACATCTCATTAAATTGTCACAACAGATATACTTATAAAGTACTTTTATTTTACAAATAAGTAAAAAAGTGATTAGAAATATTTCAGCCATTAGCAAAATTAGCAAGCAGATACTTAAATCCAGGACTTCTCATTCTACAACTCACGTTCCTTGTAACATACTATACTGATCATTATTTTACATTAAGCACAAGAAGCATGATTTTTAAAAGATCTACAAATAAAGCAATGAACATAGATGTTTAGAAGATATCAGTATGAAAATATGTAAAAGAAAATTCAAAACATTTTGAATAATTTGGCAAATATAGTAACAGAGGTATGGTTCATATCTTCTGTACCATCTTTAAGCTCTCTAATTCATTTCTTTCCTGATTTTATTTTTTATTTAATTGAAGACATTCCATAAAAACTGAATTTTTCTTTAAAGAGCATTTCATTTTAGAATCAAGACAAATTAACACGTAAAACTAGAGTTTAATTAAACTTTCAGTTCAGTTCAGTTCAGTTCAGTCGCTCAGTCGTGTCCGACTCTTTGCGACCCCATGAATCGCAGCACGCCAGGCCTCCCTGTCCATCACCATCTCCCGGAGTTCACCCAGACTCACGACCATCGAGTCCGCTATAGTAAATTGCTTCTAGACCTATGTATACTATTTAGCTGCGGTTTTTTTCCTACATTATTTTTGATAATTCTGCTTTGCTAAAGCTAATAGTGTATTAATTACACCAATGGAGACCATTTCCCATTAAAATGAATAGCATTACTTTCATAGTCAAGTAACAAAAATATTTCTAATCTCATGCCAAAATATATCACTTACAAGTGAGAATAGATATAATGCAAAATAACAGAAGTAAAAAAGCTGTCCTTTGATACATCCTGATTATTTACTGAAGGGCAGCAGTAACTTATGTAATAGTTCTCTAAGTTGAATCAACATTATCCAGGGATCAAAATAAGAAAAATATATAAACCCAATGTCAATGTATCCATACTCATTCATTTAGCAAATTATACGATATAAAATGTTACACTAATTCTGTGGTGTCCATGTAAACAAAGTGTGTATTAGGAACTTTGGTAAAAACCCACTTCAAAGAGATGCGGAGAGCTTGAAGAAGGCAGCATCTATTGACCTCAGTCTTAGATCAGAGATGAACTTATTCTCAAGGCAGGCCTGACTCCCCTAAGGCTCACCATTTGAAAATGAATAAATTGGATTTCCAACATTCATTATTGGAGGCCACTTTGAAAGCACAACACATATTGTGGAACTTCATCATTTGTTTTCCGGCTGATCTTTATGAACAAAGGCAGTCTCAATTTTCAGTGTTTCCTCTTACAGTTTTCTGTGTATGTTCACTTTCATGGTTTTAAATATCCATCTGAATCAACCATGAAAAATCAGCTTCAATAGCTGTATTTATTTCTATGGGAATATATATTTAACTTGATGGAGGGCCCTTTCTAAAGGCTCTTCTTCTGGCAATTATGATTTAACCACTAAATTACTGGAAACTTAAGCAAAGAATATTAGTTTCTAGGTTTTTTTTTTTAATGCTGTAGCTATTAGGAGAGAGCTAAAGAAAAGCAAAGTACATTTAGTGCTCATTTTTGATACTCAAAGCTGTCAGAATTACTTCATATATTAAAAGCATAATTTTTAACAATTAAAATCTGTGGATCACTCACAATATTTTCTATCCAATGAAATAAATGCACTTACCAAACTTCAAGAGACATTTCCAGAATCATTTCAGTGACCTAGAACAGATAAATTAGTTAGTTAGGTCATAAAATGGATGTGTGTTATTTATAATGCAAACAAAGTCAAAATAATTTTTAAGTGACAGATGACTTTTAACCTAAAACTATAGTAAAAATAAAAGTACCATAGCTCTTTTAAGATCCTAAATTACAGGTATATTTCAATAAATAATTTTTTGCTGTTTTTTTCATGAGATAGGCCTACTTTATAGTCATTTTTTTCTCTTACTTTTTGGCTGTGCCATGGGGTATGTGGGATCACAGTTCCCTGAACAGGGATCCCACTGTAGGGCATGAACCCTCGTCCCTACAGTGGAAAGGCAGGGTCTTTACCACTGGACCACCAGAGAAGTCTTATACGTGATTTTAACAAGCATAAGAATTGCCTTGATAGAGTTGTTATCCTCTTTCATAAAAAAAAAAGCAGTGAATTTAAAAATCATTTTTCAAAAATCATAAAAATTTCCTAAGATTTAAAACTACAGAGATGTGTACCATTATTTAGGGGCTATCCCCAGGCCGCAAAATCAGGGGCCAAAGTTAAAGAAAACCTGGATGAAAAGTCACATTTGCGCATTTGTGACAAATGTACGCTGTAGTAAACCAGAAACAGAATACCTGTCCAAAGTGGACAGCAAGACCTAGGGGCCAGCCAACTGTGGTCAGTGTAAGAAACATCTGAAATGGGATGTGGGGCTCAAGTTTTTATTTTTTCAATACTGTGTGAACCAACCAAACTTATGGGAGGACTCTATCCTTCCAACAGGCCGATTTGGGTTTAATGAAGAAAAGAATGACTAACATCCACAGGGAAAAGGGGTATTAAAAAATGTCTTTCCAGAGACTATAAATATATTGTATAGAAAGACCTTCTCAATATTATGCCAGCCATTAGTGATAAACTATGTAACTTTAGATTGTTACAAGAACCAAATGAGAACATGTTTCAAAGTTTGCTGCACAATTGTAAGATGGTGCTATTATTTGTATTACATCAGTTATTTTAAGAAAATAGTTTGAATGAATGTGTTGAATACCTTCAAATAGAACAGAACCAGGATATGCCTCTTAACATGGGAAGAGGATATTTTTTGAGCCAGCATAAAATGCTGCAGACTATTGACTTTTTCTTTTTTTGGTTTCAGGAGATGGAATAAAACAAACTAGACGGAGCTTTCCAAATGTTGAAATAATCTCATGGATAATTCTCAGTACCGAATTTTATGAGTAAGAAAAAGGCATGGAAATTATCTGTATAAAAATTTGCCTCTCCCACTAGACTGTAAGCTCTGTCTTAAGTAGGTCTCTATTACAAGTTTATTGCACAGTGTTTGGCATAAACACACAATCAATAAGTATCTGTTGAATTACTGTGCATGTGTGCGTGGAAGAGGAGCATATAAAGCATCATTTCCTGTCAAGAAATATTTCACTGCTACTAGAGGAAAAAATCATAGGCTGGTCCCACCCACACAGCAGTTCTCATAAGGAATTCTATGAATATTCAGTATTACTTTTAAGTTGATAAAATAATCAAGAATCCCAGTACAAATGGAATTATTCATGCCTAGATAAATTATAGTTCAGTTTTAAGTCAAAAAGGTGATTGGCTTCTAAACAATTTGTGTAATTGCTGTGCATTCTATCAAGGAAAGCACTGCTCAGACCGCATTTCAGCACAGTTCTATTTCCACATTTCAAATGGAGTCATTTCCAAAGAGGGGCTTGGAAAACATTTTACACTGAGTGAGGTTACTTTTTCAGATATTCAGTAAGAAAAACAAGTGGATAAAACACGGTCTGCTTGTTAAAAAAAAAAAATACATGAAAACTGGTATTAAAATGAGACTAGATTTACTGTTTTTATCTATAAAAGGCAAAAGCCCCAAGAAAGAATGGAAATTAAAAGAACAAGATTACAATATGGAGTTTTCTAACTCATGGAAAAATTCTAAGTTGGAATGGGCTTCCCATTTCAATATGCCACCTCATGACAGAAAGTGGGAAAAAGCTGGCTTCTCAACTGGTAGCTCTCTAAGTATTTTACATTTAAAAACATCTGATGCCTGAATATATCTAATGCCTACTTGTCCCAACAATAATAAAAAGAAAATTAACTGCTATGTTTAGGGTCATATTTGTTTTCTCCATGAGAATGTCCCTTCTACATCCAAATGCAACATTTCTTGGCTAAGACACTCGTGATCCTAGACAGGCTGATAAGACTCTTTAAATGAAGGCAGGCGAAGAGAAGAGAAGACATGATTTTTCTGAAATTTGGAGTATTATAGAAGGTGCTGCCATGGTTCTTGTCAAGTGGATTCGGGTCCTTACTTCCATCTGTTGCCCCAGAGGACCAGCCACAACCTGGAGGAAATTTTAAATTCTCCTTTTTGATGCTCTGTGTTCAGACATGCTATGAAGATGGACATTCACAATCTCTCTGCATCTTTCACCTGGAACGTATCATTACAGATAAAACAGCCACAAAAATATGTACTTCCTGTGAGGCATTAAACAACTATTGAAAACTCCTTCCCACACATCGCATGAAGCAGTTCCGCATCACCCTCTTCCTGGTTGCTTGCATTGTCAAGGCTATTAAAAGGAAAGGTGGTCAAATCTCCCTGGGCTCCTCAACCCCAAAATACACTTAGCCAGGACAATGAGAAGTCCACCTCTTCTAGGAATTACTAATATAAAAAGCAGGCTATACCCACTGCATGCTCTAGGGATAAACAACAATCTCTTCTTTGAATTTCACAGTGTAAAACAGTTTTAGATGCTTATAATGGAAGATGTTCAGTTGGGGCAAGCAGGGGAGGGGAACTATAGGCGAGAAACTATTTTTCTAAAGCCATTTCAGACTTAAAAAATAACTTTTAAAGTATCTAACCCACTAATTCTCTTGCAAACTTCCTGGGTTATTTTGAAATAATAAAGTGAATAAAATAAGCACAGTGCCCAGGATTAAGAAAGTCCTTTAGAATTATTTCCAAAAGATGCACACAGTCAAATAAATTGTAATTTGAAAATCTATCGTATTAGTAAAGAGCTCTTCAAATATGCCATGCCATCACTTATTATAACACTCCAGTATTTACAAACTTTACTTTCAATAAAACTGATTTTGAATTCTGATCCCTCCTAAGTCAATCTACCCATTCCCCACCTTGTTAGAAACAAAGAGCAGCTTATCACCATGTTGACTCAATAATCATTACATCTTTCAGGAGAAATACATGATATTTTCTACTTTATCTGCATTTACCTGACCTATGCAAGATAACAAAAAAATTATATCAACAAATAAGGGTCATTTTTACAAATAATCATGTCTACATAAACTGTAACTTCATCCTATGAAGAAGGAATCGGATGTAGATGTAGAAAAGTAGGCAATCCAGGTACAGAGGGGAAATTATAATATCACCAATACAAGTCACATCTAAATAAATTTTGCATGTTTAAAATTGAATGATATGCTGCTAAAATCATCTTTTTAAATACATATGACCTTTCGATATCACTGCAAACTAACATTTTTTTAATTGAGATGTAATTCCATATACCATTATATTAGTTTCAGGTACATAACAATGATTTGGTGCCCGTATATATTGCAGTAGGATCACCACAGTAAGTCTTGCTAACAAATATAGCTTCTTAATAAAATTAAATTTGCATTCACTACCAGGAATCATATAATCTATCACCCAAGAATTCAGGGCAGTTGTACCCCCCAAAATATCCCAGGCAGTCTTAAAAGATTTGAAAGACAAAAAAATACACTATTATTTCTGTAGCCATGTTTCACTTTATCACAGTTTCCCTGTTTACATTTGACAACAGTCTCTTTTTCCATAACGTCCCTTTTTTTTTTAAACATGGAGATTGGAAATTCAGAAAGAACTGTGTAACCATCAGCTGTCATACAATAAATCAGACTTCTTATGGCACTACTATGAAACCAAAATACTATCTCTTTTTCAAATGGGAATCTCTCATGCTCTTAAGTGTTTCTCTTTTTTAAACTTCATTTACTTTCATTATGCTCATCTGAGCACTTTCCAGGTTTCCTGAATTTCCCACATTCATTTATCCATTCCTTCAAAAAGGAAAGTATCTGATGCCTGTCAGGTCAGATAAGTAACTGAAAGTGTTCTAGTCCTTGATGGAGCTTTGGTCCAGAAGAGGACCCCAAGGATGCACGGGCACTCTCAGATGCCCTGACGTTTAAAAGTTATAAATTGTAGAAGTATCAAAATAGATTCATGCAAGTTTTCATTGCTAGGACGCCAAAATACAAATGCGTTCTCTCATAAAGTCAGGAATTGTTTGACCTTTGTCTGAACTCTGTCCTGTGTTAATACAATGGCATTCACATCTTAGCTGAAGATCTCCCAAATTCCCACAAAATTATAGATTTCTCTTGCTTTCCCTCCAAAGTCTGCTCCGTCTCACTCACTGTGCTAAATCATAGTCTTTGCCTTCACATATCAATACATAGTTTTCCAATGCAATCATTCTGATACTAACTCACCATCAAAACTACCTTTTCTTAATTTTGTCACTATCTTTTCTATAGGACTCTCTCATTCATTTTCAAGTCACAATCAGGAATGCACAATAACCAAAGGAAACATTCAGTCAAAGTTAAGATACCACAGAAACCATGAGATATGGCTATTTTAAAACAATAACACTAACTTCTAAATAAATATGTCCAATTGAAACACCATACAGCGGGAAATCCAAGACTACATTCCTCAGAGTATTGGCCAAGATAAAGATTCATCTAGAGAATTAAGTGTAATTTTTACCCATCTAACTTCAAAACCTTAGCATGTTCATGATTTTCTTGAAGTGGGTGATTTTGCTTACACAAAACATATTAAACTCAGAAGAAACCCTATCTTTCCACTTAAAAATTGGATACTGCAACAAATGTCACACTTGATATATTCAGTAATGGGTGACTAGAGCATTTTTGATTCTGAACTGGGTTGAAACAATGATCACTAAATGTACAGTCTCTACCTGTATATAAAGAAGTTCATTTCGGTCAGTAAGTAAAATCAGCAAGTGTAATAGTTAAGTCAGGTTCATGAAGCACTTGACAAATACTTCAATCCAGCCAGTATAATTATAATGAGAATATTTAATATTTATTTGGTGCTTAGTGAGCCAGGCACTGCTCTAAAACTTTCCATCTATTAACTCATTTACCCATAACCACAACCTTTAGAGGTAGGTACTACATATAACTCTGCTTCACAAATAGAAATGCATGGCTGAAAGAAAAAAAAAAAATCATCCAACATCACACAGTGAATAAGTAGCCAAATCATGATTCCAACCCAGACGGCTGTCTGTCTGACTCTGAGCCTAGGGTCTGAAAAGCTGCACGTCTCACCAGTCTCGCTCGCAAGACAACTCTGACTGTCTCCAAACTTATGATTCCAACAAGCACAGCCTAACCCAGATTTTATGAGTGGTAGCTGGGAAACAAAACTGTGGGCTCAAATTGGTTTTCTCCTCAAAAAAAAAAAAAAGAAAAAAAGAGAGAGAGAGCATTCTAAAATTGAATTGAATGATAAATCATAGCCTCAGGAAAAGCTGGAAAACTTCCAGCTTTCCAACTTCAGTTGATTCTCACTGTCACTGACCCATTCCATTCTCCGTTTCCTGACACATTAAAGCTAATGCCACACTTATTGTTTGCTCATGTCACCCTGTATTTCTCACATCTATACCTGCCACTTTCAACAGAGCTAGTCTGTTAAAGCTGTATGAACCTTCTTGTTCTCAATATCAAACATTCTATATCTTTACCTACCAACTTTTGACTTAGTAATACTTCTGAGGAAAAAGCCAAATCCTGTTTGCTCTAAACTCCCCCATGACTTGGTCATAAACCTTCCATGACTCACTGATATCAGTAAGATAATACTCGAATTTCATCTTGAATTTGAGCCCTGCTTAGGTTTGATCTCCATGTACCTATTCTTCCTTCACACATGAATGCTCTGCCCACCCCGCCCCCTGACTTCCACCAGCACTCGTCTAGACGCCACTTCCTGAACATGCTTGTCCTTTCTAGTCCTGGAACTGTGAGCAAAGGCCCAGGGCTCTTCTCTCCACCAGAATGGCCTTCTGACCTTTCAGTGACCCAACCGCATCCTTCCCTTAAGAGCAAGCCCCCACCATTGACCCACAAGGGTCCACTGTGGCCACAGGCCCGTCCTCGTTTCCGGCTGGCCACCCTCCCTGCGACTCTGTGCTCCAGCCACGCTCTCCCTCTCGCTGTTCTCAACAAGTCAGGCAAACTTCTGCTTCAAGACCTTCCCACACCGAGCGCCTTCTGCCTTCAGATAGCATCACAGATGCTGTTCTTAGTCACAGTTTTGAAACTGCCTTTGCAACCCTCTTCACAGACATATGCCTACTCCCCTCTCCTCCTTCCTTGATTTAGTTAGCTCTCTATCCAACATAAGTATCCTTTACTTATTTATCTTACTAGGTATTGGGTTAGGCAAAAAGTTCATTTGGGTTTTCTGTACACTGTTATGGGACTAACCTAAACAAACTTTTTGGCCAATCCAATAGAATATGAGTTCCAGGAGGGGAAGGATTCCTGTTTGTTTGTGTATTGCTGAATAGGTAGTGCCTAAAGGCTGTTCACACAGTAGGTGCTCCATTGTTATTTGCAAAATGTATAAATGGATGAATAATTCTCACTGTCTACATTGTCTACATGATTTATTTGGCACTTGCAATTATAATTCATAAATCCTGAACTCTAGTTGCTGATGTGCTGAAGTGTGTTTAGGGAGGAAACAGGCTGTTGTCTGCAGTCTGTTTTATTTTTTAATTAGAAATGTATTTATTTTTTAACTGAAGGATGTCCCATCCCTCTTGACCTGCAGTTTGTTTTCAAATGTATCAAGATGGAGACGTTCCTGGATGCTCAGTGGTTAGGACACCATAGTTTCACTGTAAGAGGCTGGATTTGATCCCCAGTCAGGGAACTAAGATCTCACAAGCCTTATTATAGCCACAAAATATATATATATACACATACATACATAAGTATGTATCTAGATGGTTTGATGGATGGACAGATAGAAAGATATGTGAAAAGCAAATAGAATAAAATGTTAATTGTAGAATCTAGGTAGCATTTATATGGGTATCCAATGTGAAAATATTTCAATGTTGCATATGCTTGAAAATTTTGAAAAGAAAATTTGAAGAAAACACTAATACCTTTGAAAGGCCTTTTTTGGTTATATAAACTCCATTGCCCACCAACTGTTCTCTATCACACCCCTCTATTTTATTTTCCCCAATAGCATTTATCACTGGCTGATGTTATGTTGATTATCCTTTTGCTTCTTGGTGCCTATTTACTTTCCCCATCAACATGCAAGCTCCCTGGGAACCATCATCCACCATGTCCTCTGCTGTCTGCCCATCACCTGGAATATTCCCTGGAACACATTCAGTGTTGAATAAGTCAATCAATGAATAGATGCGTCATGAGACTACTTATTCTATTACTTATCAGCCTATCATGAATGCTTACTCCTTCTCCAAACAAACTGTTAGTTCTTTGAAAATGAAACTTTTGATAGCTTTCCTGATATTAAACAAAGTTTTAGGTACACTGTAAAGACTCAGATTCTCATATTAAAAAATAAGCTATGGCTAGGTAAATACTTTAAAGATGCATAAAAAAGATTTTTTTAGTTATTACATTATCATTTTCATTAGATATCATTATTACATTATCATTAGATTTTAATTATTACATTATCATTCTCCATATCTGTAAATGGGAAGCATTAAAAACTTCTGGGTAAAAATAGTCAAATGATAAACAAGACATTCTTTCTAGTGCATAGAAATTCATGAATTAAAAAGCATCTAGAAATAAGTTAATGGAGGGACTTTCCCTGGTGGTCCAGTGGTTGAGACTCGTTGCTTCCAATGCAACAGGTGCAGGTTCCAGCCCTGGACTGGGAAGATTCCATATGCCTCAGAGCAACCAAGCCTACGTGCCACAACTCCTGAGGCCATGCTAGAGAGCGCACACTCCTAGAGCCCGTGCTCAGCAACAAGAGAAGCCCCGACAATGAGAAGCCTGCACATCAGAATTAGAGACTAGCCCCTGCTCGCTGCAACTACAGAAAAGCTAGCTGGCAGCAACAAAGACCCAGCGCTGCCAAAAATAAAGAAATAAATTTTAAGAAATAAATTAATTAATTTACAAAAAAAGAACTCTCATTCAGATTGAAACTACAAAGGACTCAAGAATGGTGTAATGAAAAAAAGTTGCTTGGCCAACTGTTTTTCCAAGCACGTTAAAGAAAATAATTATATAAGCTACTCAAAATTCAGGAATGCAGAAAGTCTTTTTCAGAGCCTGCAGCCACACAACTGAGCATAGGAAATGACAGGAGAGGTAATGCATGTATTCCTACAGTTTCCGCTCTTAAAATCAATCTTTGAGTCACAGACTGAAGAGCAGGAAAAAACGTTCCATTTCAGAAAGGCCCATCGTGCTTACAAAGCCCTCAACAAGGGTCTGCTGAGAACTGACCTTAGTAACATGCCTAGGTAATGTTAGCCTTTAACCACCTCTAACTCTACCCACTGCCTACCAGCATGTACTTGCCAAGCTGTGTAACTTGTCATGCCTCAGCTTGCTTTCTTTTTTCAAGACTCCATGCCTTGGCAGTTTCTACGAGAAACTAGAATGCTCATAACTGCTTCTCTGCCTACTGAAATTCAGCTCTTTACAAACATTTATATACTGCTTAATAGGCACACACACATGTATGAGGCACTAAGTATTATATGTACGGATGGATAATCTATGTGAAGTAAAGTGAAGTCGCTCAGTCATGTCTGACCCTTCGTGACCCCACGGACTGCAGCCTCCCAGGCTCTTCCATCCATGGGATTTTCCAGGCAAGAGTACTGGAGTGGGTTGCCATTTCCTTCTCCAGGGGATCTTCCAGACTCAGAGATTGAACCTGGGTCTCCCGCATTACAGGTGGACACTTTACCCTCTAAGCCCCGGGGAATCTGTCTGAGTATTATATATATTTCTATACTTAATTATTGTTATATATTTTATATGTGGGCTTCCCAGGTGGCTCTAGTGGTAAATAATCTGCCTGACAATGCAGGAGATACAAGAAACATGGGTTCAATACCTGGGTTGGGCAGATCCCCTGGAGTAAGAAATGGCACCCCACTCCAGTATTCTTGTCCGTAAAATTCCATGGGCAAAGGAGCCTGGCGGGCTACAGTCCATGGGGCCTCAAAGAGTTGGACATGACTGAGCACATTTTATATGTAGTGTTATATACTTAATGTATAAACTAATATATAATCATATTTCATAAAAAATTATATAAATATAAGTAATTCTCAAAATTCTCCAAGCCAGGCTTCAGCAGTACGTGAACCATGAACTTCCAGATGTTTAAGCAGGTTTTAGAAAAGGCAGAGGAACCAGAGATCAAATTGCCGACATCCGCTGGATCATGAAAAAGCAAGAGAGTTCCAAAAAAATATCTATTTCTGCTTTATTGACTATGCCAAAGCCTTTGATTGTGTGGATCACAATAAGCTGTGGAAAATTCTGAAAGAGATGGAATACCAGACCATCTGACCTGTCTCTTGAGAAACCAGCATGCAGGTCAGGAAGCAACAGTTAGAACTGGACATGAAACAACAGACTGGTTCCAAAGAGGAAAAGGAATACGTCAAGGCTGTATATTGTCACCCTGCTTATATAACCTATATGTAGAGTACATCATGAGAAACACTGGGCTGGAAGAAGCATAAGCTGGAATCAAGATTGCCAGGAGAAATATCAATAACCTCAGATATGCCGACCACACCATCCTTATGGCAGAAAGTGAAGAGGAGCTAAAAAGCCTCCTGATGAAAGTGAAGGAGGAGAGTGAAAAAGTTGGCTTAAAGCTCAACATTCAGAAAACTAAGATCATGGCATCTGGTGCCATCACTTCATGGCAAGTAGATGGGGAAACAGTGGAAACAGTGTCAGACTTTATTTTGGGGGATCCAAAATCACTGTAGATGGTGATTGCAGCCAATTAAAAGATGCTTACTCTTTGGAAGGAAAGTTATGACCAACCTGGATAGCATATTTAAAAGCAGAGACATTACTTTGCCAACAAAGGTCCGTCTAGTTAAGGCTATGGTTTTTCCAGTAGTCATGTATGGATATGAGAGTTGGATGGTGAAGAAAGCTGAGCACCAAAGAACTGATGCTCTTGAACTGTGGTGTTGGAGAAGACCCTTGAGTGTCCCTTGGGCTGAAAAGAGATCAAACCAGTCCAACCTAAAGGAGATCAGTCCTGGGTGTTCACTGGAAGGACTGATGCTGAAGCTGAAACTCCGGTACTTTGGCCACCTCATGTGAAGAGTTGACTCATTGGAAAAGACTTTGATGCTGGGAGGGATTGGGGGCAGGAGGAGAAGGGGACGACAGAGGATGAGATGGCTGGATGGCATCATCGATTTAATGGACGTGAGTTTGAGTGAACTCCAGGAATTGGGGATGGACAGGGAGGCCTGGCGTGCTGTGATTCATGTGGTTGCAAAGAGTCAGACACGACTGAGCGACTGAACTGAACTGAACTGAACTGAATAATTATATCAGAATATATTTAAATGTAATATGCATTACATATAAATTATATAGATAAATATAAATAGAATTAACTCATTTAATCATAGTGATTTTCCTATGAGATATTATCTCCACTTTGCATGCTCAGTCATTCAGTCATGTCCAACTCTTTGAGACCCCATGGACTGTAGCCCACCATGCTCCTCTGAGCATCGAATTTTCCAGGCAAGCATACTGGAATGGGTTGCCATTTCCTCCTCGAGGGATCTCCACTTCACAGGTGAGTAAATCGAGATTCAGAGAAGCTAAGTGATTTTGCCAGGATGAAACAGATGGTAAGAAACAAAGGTAGGATTTAAACACCAAACAACCTGGCTTCAAATGACAAAGTGTTAACAGCTATGTTCACTGTTTGACCTGCTCAAAATCACCTACTGATACGGATCCACACCTGGCCTCCTCTCATAACACAATTTTTCTTTATTCTGTCTTCCCACTGCAGTCTGTATATGCCTCATTGATACTTAATCTTGCTATGTGGTGGTTTCTTTTCACCACATCTATCTCTCTATATCCATTTGCTTTCCCAGCCTCTACCTCACCTCTGCCCCAGATGAAGATAATTGAGGGAAAAACTTCCTATATCTTATTCTTCTTTAGAAGCCTTGAACACAACACAATGATGGGTAGACTCCAGTAAACATTTGAAAGAGGAATGAATGAAATAACTTTAAAATGTGGCCAGTGTATCTCTTGGCACTGGACAGAAAATATATAGAAGACGTGGTTTTTGTAGCAGCTAAAGGGATAGGTGGGGAGTGCGTGACTGCAGTGTGCATAAGGCACCAGGGTTCCTCTGATTACATGAACTGGTCAGGTAGTCCTCAGGGCTTAAGTCATTTCTTAGGCATGCATGACCACTATTCTAAATTTCTGGACTACAGGATTTTAGTTTGCAGAGGTTAAAAGATTCAGTCCCAATGAACAACATGTAATTATCATGGAGGTTCATGAAGAAAGAGATAATTCAGGATGGTAACTGTTAGGAAAGGAGGTAAGATTAAGGGATATGTACATTTAGGTGAGAGGAGAGAGATTTGGAAAATCATTTGAAGGGACAAAAACACCGAGCTGCACCCAACAAGAATAAATTAACGCATTGGCAAGCTTTCTGAATCCTGGTCTACCAGTTGCTTACAATTCTCATTGTAAAATACTAGTTTCCTGTAAAAAGACTCTAATGTTTGCTCAGTGTAAATAATTTTTCTAAAGGTTTATTATTCTTTAAAAAATTATTGAAATCTGAGAAATGCAGCACAGCTAAGGAAAAGAGCAAGGAAGGAAGGGAAGGATTTCCAAACATTAAACTCCAACTCTCCAGATTAACTAGATTTTATCCGACATAAGGTTGAAAAATAATTCTGTTGTGTTGCTTACTTGATTGAAAATAAAAGGAACCTGTTTCTTCTCTCCAACTTTCATAGAAGATATGGGAAACGTTGTCGTCCCAAGAGTTTCATCCATAACATAGTTGGCATCCATTAACGTGATCTGTAGAGAGAAAAAATAGAGCACAGATATCAAATTTTTCTGGGATCTTTGGAAATTATATCTAAAATCTCCACCACACTTTAAAAAAAAAATGAAAAACCTCAAGCAATATTTAACAGTCATTTGAAATCCTAAGTATTCTACTAGTAATACTTTGTCTTTTCTGAGTTTCTAACATAATCATTGATTTTTTCACTCTTGTGATTGACCTATTCATTATGACATTTTGAAAAATGAAATTTCTCCCCTCTCAGAGGAAATGTTATTTTGGAATATGAGAAAGAAGTTAATGTAGAAAACTCATGTAACTGTTGGAAAAAATTTATGTGAACTTATTCTAAAGCTAACTATTTCAAATTTAAGAAAATTAACTTATTTTGACGTCCTAATCGGCAATATTTTATCCTTTGTACTTGGATCCTCCCTTTTAAAACAGAAAGAATATTTTCTCCAAAGTGCAATTGATTGGCATGGTTTAGTCACTAAATCATGTCTGACTCTTATGACTCCATGGACTGTAGCAAAGTACATGGTGAGGATTAAAGACTCTAGCCCCTCGTAACTTCTGCATTTGGACACTCACATAGCTCGATGTGTGGCAGCTAGAAGCTCATCTACCATATACTGTACAGCTGTACTCCAGCCACCTAACTGAGAAGAATGAAGGCAGTGAGAGGGAAAATTTGATGCGTTCAAGATCAACTTGAAGATAACCCCCCCACCCAGTGACTCACTTGACCCCCATTGACCCACTATCCCCCGATGACTCACTTACCTCTAAAACATTTTCCTGATTAGGATCCAAAATAAATTCAAAGGTCTCATTCCACACAGGGTTTATGTCATTATTGAAGTGTCTTGTTCTCTTCCTGCTGTCAGGGGTTGAAGAGATGAAAAGTTCCACATAGGGGTCTGGAGTGTCAACTGTAGACATTAAACACAAGTGAGAAGGAAGCAAAAATGTGATTAAATTCTGATTTGTTTTTATTGACATGTGTTATCAGGTTATTTTCAATGAATCTACAATTACATATTTGAAATGTCTGAGACCAAATGATATATACTGGAAGAACATTGTAGGTTATATGCTTTCTACATATTATGCTCCTGTACTTCCTAACAGTCCTTTGAGAGGGAATCATTTATTAGGTGACCTATTCAGAATTCCTCTCTCTGCCTAGAGGGCATGGTCACTGCAATCAACATTTCAGTCCAACTACAGACAATGATAACAATCTCATTTAGATAACCACAACATAACCTCTATCCTAGGACTACAATGATGACAAGATTATGAGCTCAGGATCATCATGATTGTTTGTATTAGAAAAATTACCCAACTATGTTATTTGCCAAACCAAATAATGAAAGCCAATGTGACATAAATACTGTTTAAGGTTATAAGGCTGCCTTGGATGGTTGTACAGGTTGTACACTGAAAAACTCTAAGGGGAGGCATTTACAATAGTAGTCAATACATATTTCTGTATTTATTATGGTACTCAATCGGATGGAAGTGAGTATATCAAGGAAGTGACAGCTTTTTCAGTTGCATGTAAAGACCCACTGAGTCAGGACATGATATGGTTACCATTTTAAACTGAGAGAAATGACTGGAATGAACTGTTTAAATTTCCTCCCTCTCTCTATATATATTTCATAGCAAGGGAACTGACCCTGTGTGTGGAAATATTGATCATTGTCTCTTGAGTGGCTCTTCTGAATCCTCATCTTACACTACTGCACTTTTCTTACAAGACTGTGAACAACGTGAGGTTAGGAACTCCTCTTTGTATCTTCAGAATTTAACAACTATTACAATATTTAAGGTCCCGAAGAAAAGTTATGACCAACCTAGATAGTATATTCAAAAGCAGAGACATTACTTTGCCGACTAAGGTCAGCCTAGTCAAGGCTATGGTTTTTCCTGTGGTCACGTATGGATGTGAGAGTTGGACTGTGAAGAAGGCTGAGCGCTGAAGAATTGATGTGTTTGAACTGTGGTGTTGGAGAAGACTCTTGAAGGTCCCTTGGACTGCAAGGAGATCCAACCAGTCCATTCTGAAGGAGATCAACCCTGGGATTTCTTTGGAAGGAATGATGCTAAAGCTGAAGCTCCAGTACTTTGGCCACCTCATGAGAAGAGTTGACTCATTGGAAAGGACTCTGATGCTGGGAGGGATTGGGGGCAGGAGGAGAAGGGGACGACCGAGGATGAGATGGCATCACGGACTTGATGGATGCGAGTCTGAGTGAACTCCAGGAGATGGTGATGGACAGGGAGGCCTGGTGTGCTGCGATTCATGGGGTTGCAAAGAGTCAGACATGACTGGGCGACTGAACTGAACTGAACTTAAGGACTCAACTTTTCTGTTTAACACATCCTTTCCTGTGTGGCCATTATAACTCATAACCACGAAAACCAGCCATTGAGTGATGACTGACAGGATTTCTGCTGAGCACGTCACACGCGGGAGTCTCATTCTAATCTCACAAAACAGCACTATAAAGTACTTTTAGTGTTGAGGCAACAAGAAATGAGAAATGTTAATATCATACACCTAATAAGTATCAGAGCAAGATGCGACTGTGACGGTCATTCTCTCAATGACATCATGCTCCTGAGTGCTAAAGATGTGATCATAATGGGTGGCTTGCCAAGGCAAGAGGGGCTGGAAAGGAGTTTTGGGGAAGAAGAAGGGAGACAGGAGGAAGGGAAGAGAGGGAAAGTGGAAACGGAGAGAGGGTAAGGGTGGAAAGAGAGAGAGAGAGGTGCAAAAGTTCACACAGAAAAAGATGCAAACATTGAAAACAAAGCAAAAGCAAAAACAGTTCTTAAATGACTGACTTTCAAAGAATAATTTTATGAATAATTTTTTAAAATATACTTTGTCCTTTTACAATAGTTACGGTCAAATAATGTAATTGATGCCCACCACAGTTCTCTGTGGTTATCATACTTTTTAAGTGGGCTTTTTTTTTTTTTTTTACTGTTAAGTTAGAAGATCTACAAAAGAATAAGCATTTGGGATTGTCATTTAGTTAATTTTTCCACTTGAAGTTTATGTATCATTGGTCAAGGGAAGCTGAGTCTTAAAACAGAGAGTATAAAATAAATGCCTAGGATTTTGGTTAAATACACAGAACTTTGACCCTCATTCCATAAGACCCATAATCAGATCTATAGAGAGATTGGGGATCTGCATTTTTAAACAGTTATTCAGTTGATCTGAGGAGGTCATGTCTGTTCACACTTTTGATATCTTTCTTTTAGACAGAAGGAAATAGCTAGTTATTTTCATTGAATTTATATATGTCTTCATATTGAGATATAATTGATGTGTAACATTGTGTAAGGTACACAATTCACTGGTTTAGAACATTCATACATAGCAATTTCTAACTTGATGCTTTTCTCTCTCGACAGGTCAATGGTAGACAAATTAGAAAATAGAAGACTAGGCAGGAAGGATGGAAGAGAAAATGGGCCAAAGAAGAGAAGGACACACTAAAAGGGGATTCAACTCACTCCTTGACCAAGAGATGACTGTTCCTTTTCCTTAACCATGTTTCTGCCATGTCACCAGTGCTCAGGGCTGCAAACCACAAATAAAACTACATATTTAGAATAGCAAGTAGAGGACTTCCCTAGTGGTCCAGTGGTTGAAAATCCACCTACCAATGCAGGGAATACAGCTTTGATTACTGGTCTGTGAAGATTCCACATGCCGTGGGGCAAATAAGCCCAGGAACCACAGCTACTGAGCCTGTGTGCTAGAGCCCAGGTGTCACAACCAACGAGTCCAAGAGCCACGACTACTGAAGCCCCTGATCCTAGAGCCTGTGCCCCACAACAAGAGAAGCATCTGCAATGAGAATTCCATGCACTGCAATTAGACGGTAGTCCCTACTGGCCGCAACTAGAGAAAGGCCACATGCAGCAAAGAAGACCCAGAGCAGCCAAAAATAACGAAATAAAATCATTAGAATAGCATGAGGTGGAAGATTATAAAGAAAAATACCTTTCCTTTTCTGAGTAGAAGTAAATACATACTCTTAGGGAGAATATGCAATGGCTCTTCACATTAAATGTATAAAAACGTAGCCCTTCCTCATCCCATAAGTTTAGTTTTTTATGGGACTAATGCTCTTTCCCCACCCCCCTGAAATATCAGAAATGAAGAAGGAAATGGCAACCCACTCCAGTATTCTTGCCTGGGAAATCTCAAGGACAGAGGAGTCTGGCAGGCTACAGTCCCTGGGGTCGTAAAGATCAGACCCACTTAGAGACTTAACAACAACAAGAAAATATTGGAAAACAAAAAACCAAGCAAAAGCTAATCTTGGAAAACAAAAAGTATGCCAGGAAGGGGAGGTAAACATGGTAAATATCATTCACTCATTCAACAAATATTTGGGTGCCTCCTAAACGCCAGGGACTGCCCATCAAGAAGCACTTTGAGGGAGCCAAACACGAAAGTGCAGATTTGAAACGTGGAAGTGAGTCAAATGCTAATAGCCTAATTTTAGAGGCAAGGAAGACAAGCAGATACGCTAAACTAGTGACTAGCAACTCAGTCACCCAGGTTGTTACACATACATAATGTTAAATCATAGGTGGAGAAATGGCCTTATGAGGTTTGATCTTTATTTGAATCTTTGAAAAAGAGGAGGGGCAGGTTTTCTCCAGTCACACAAGAAAGAGAAAGTAGATAGTGAAGTTCTTTGTGAGGAACTAGATAGAGGCAGGAAGCAGCAAATTGAAGTGGCATGAATCAACCAGTGATATTACCATCTTCTCATTTTGGACTCACATTGGGTCATATGCTTTTCCAGATTCTAACTCTTGCAAAATAATTAAGAAAATACCATACAACATGATGCCAGCCCTGTGTTTATATGTCAGAACATCGACAGATTTTTTTTTAATCTTTTGGCCATGCCACATGGCATGAGGAATTTAGTCCCCAGTCAGGAAGTGACCCATGCCCCTTGCATTGGCAGTCCAGTTTTAACCACTAGACAACCGGGGAAGTCCAACAGACATTTTTTGAAAAAGAAAAAATTGAAATCTGGTGCAAAGCTGTTATTTTAGATTCTTATTTTTACTTCTTAATACAGTCAATACTCTAAAAGTTTTTGTCAAGACTGGTGGTTTTTCTAGTTGTGCTTCATTAATAAGACACATCAAAGAGGAGACATCAAAGGTTGCTAGACAGTGGAAAACCACTGACAGCTGCAAACCATGATATTGCAATCTGCATCATTGCTTATCTTTGCAAGTTAAGAAACAGCTGTAACAGTGGTGGACAACACAGGATGAAAGGAAGTTTTAAGAAGCTATTTTAAAATTGGATTAAGAGAATTACATATCTCAGCTCACTTAAAAAAAAAAAACATAATCTATAATCTTCATTGGCAGGAAACTTTGAAAGGGGACATCAGTCCATTTTTGACAGCAAAACTTAGCCCATACTTTAGAGTAATTCCTAGAAATGCATTAAGGGGAGAAAAAGTCAAACACATGAAAAAAACTTTATTTCATGCCTTTGTGAATTAATGCCTATCGGATTAACAGGGTGTTGTTGAGTCACTGATTCAGCTTCACCTTGATTAGCTCCAAAGAAACGGGTGGTAAAGATGCAATGTGTGGGCACAGACTTTCTTACATTGTATCCTTTTGTCTGAATCGTGACTAACAAAAATGTTGGGGATGTGAGATATAGATCTTTTTTTGCTCCCATAAAGATGACATGAAACTACACGCATCAGAAATAACTTCAGAATTCCCGGGTTGTAAAACTTCTCATAAACTTCAGTAGTTGAAGGAGTGCCCGCCTAAAGTCATAACAAGGCCATCTGTCATTTCAGCTTTGTCTGAGTCATATATTATATGATTCATCACAGGAGCTGGTGGCAGCTTCCAAACTCCAAGTCTGATTTTAAATATGCTCCATTTGCTTTCTCATATCCACTTTGCTCAGTAGCACCTTAAACCCTTTGCTTCAAATAAAGATGCCCCATGTGCTGTGCATGGTCGTGTCCAACTCTTTGCAATCCCGTGGACTGTAGTCCGCCAGGCTCCCCTGTCCACATGGGATTTCCCAAGCAAGAATACTGGATTTGACTGCCAGGCCCTCTTCCAAGGGATCTTCCTGATCTAGGGATCAAACCCGAGTGTCCAGAGTCTCCTGCATTGTAGCTGGATTCTTTACTACTGAGCCACTGGTGAAGCCCAAGATGCCCCATAATGTTACAATTCATGTGATATATGCAGCAAACCAAACAAACAAAAAACCAAAGGAAAAGCACCCCCCCCCCCAAATCTACAGTAAAATATCTGGGGACTTCCCTGGTGGTCCAGGGGTTAAGAATTCACTTTTCAGTGCAGAGGACTCAGGTTGGATATCTGGCCAAGGAACTAAGATCCTACATGCCTCTGAGCAACTAAGCCCGTGAGCTGCAATTACTGAGCCTACATGTCACATCTGAGAGTCTGTATACCACAAAGAAAGATCCTGCATGATGCAGCAAAAGGGCCAAGTGCTACATCTAAGTAAGACCCAAGGCAGCCAAATATATTAAAAAATTAAAATCCCATTCTGAATAGCTGCAGTCCACTGACAATGAGCTTAAAGTAGTGTTTCCCAAAACATAGTCTACTAAAGTATCTTCACAGAATCACCTGGAGTGTTAAAATGCAGACACTTTACATTTTCAGAATCTTCAGCATGGACCTGGAAATCTACATCTTAACAACTTTATCAGATGATACTTAGGCACACAAGTTTGAAAAGTGGGGTTTAAAGTACCTCATGACAATCATGTATCACCAGCTTCCCTGGTGGCTCAGATGGTAAAGAATCCACCTGCAATGCAGGAGACCCGGGTTCGGCTCCTGGGTCAGGAAGATCCCCTGGAGAAGGAAATGGCAACCCACTCCAGTATTCTTGCCTGGAGAATCCCATGGACAGAGGAGCCTGGTGGGCTATAGCCTATGGGGTTGCAAAGAGTCGAACACGACTGCGCAGATAGCACACACATGACAATCAAATAAAGAACAATGGTTTAATAACATCCACAAAAAAGTAGGAACATTTTGGCACTGAGAAGTCAACACGCACCAGACTTCATCATGGAGTTATTCTGCCTGTAGACTATATTAAGCACAACAAATTAATTCATGTCTGTTTCTCTTTAGCCATTAAATACATTTTCAAGTGACCAAATGGAAACAAATCCAAGAATAAAGACATGAGGGTGTGTGAGCTGGCAATCTATTTAAGGTGATGGACTAATATTCAAGTGTTCTGCTTCAGTTGCCACCAAAGCAATGCCATAGTAAGACCAAAAATTAAATAATAATTTGTTGAAAAAATGCCTCTGAATACTATTCTGCAATGGGGTCACTCCTTTAAACATTTATGATTTAAGAGTAATAATTAGATGGAGAACTTAAAGCTTTTAAACTTAAAGGTTTAAAAACATAAATGTTTTATGATGCCAACCTTTTCACTATTTCCACACTTTTTGTTGTTCAGTTGCTAAGTCACATCTGGCTCTTTGCAACCCCATGGACTGCAATACACCAGGCTCTTCTGTACTTCACTACCTCCCAGAGGTTGTTCAAATTAATGTCCATTGAGTTGGTGATGCTATCTAACCTTCTCATCCTCTGTCGACCCCCTCTCCTCCTGCCCTCAATATTTCCCAACACCAGGATCTTTTCCAAAGAGTCAGTTCTTCACATCAGGTGGCCAAAGTATTGGAGCTTCAGCAACAATCTTTTCAATGGATATCCAGGGTTGATTTCCTCTAGGATTGACTGGTTTGATCTCCTTGCTGTCCAAGGGACTCTCAAGAGTCTTCTCCAACACCACAGTTTAAATGCATCAAGTCGGGGCTCAGGCTTCTTCAACGCTCCCTGCACTGTGCCAGCTCATTTACTAATATAAACCCTGGGAAAGTGATGGTTAGCTCCACTATAAACATATGAATTTCAGTAAGAGTTTAGTCCCTTTCTTAATGTAATATTTTTATTGAAGGATAAGATAGATGCAGAAAATGTATTAATAGATGATTTTAATCATACAGTTCGGTGAATTTTCATAAAATGAATTCATCCATGATACCACCACCCGGATCGAGATACAGAACAATATCAGCACTCCAAAAGCCTTCCCCATCTCCTCCAGGAGGGTGAACATTACATTGTCACTAGAGAATATTTTTACTTTTATTTTTACCCTTATATAAATAGAATCAAGAACAGTATGTACTCCTGTACGTATCAGTCTGGCTTACTCTGCTCACCATTAAGCTTGTGAGACTCATCCATATTGACATGTGTAGAATAACACATTCATTCATTATTAATGTAAACTGTTTTACTGTTTGAGCATTTCATAAAATGTTTATCCATTCCACCATAAGTGGACATTGGATTGTTTCTACTTTGGGCTATTACTAATGGTGATGCTATGAACATTCTTGGACGTGACATTTGGTGCACACATTTTTACGTTTCTGATGTGAAATTCCTAAGAATGCAATTACTTGGATGTTGAATTATTAGGCCTTTGCACATCTGGATGTTAATACTCACATGGCAGAAACCATTCTCAATATTTAATATTGTCAGTTTTGTAATTTTAAACATCTGGTGGATATGTAACAATATCTCATTATAGATTAAATTCACACATCTTGCATGACCATCTGAGGTTGAATAATTCTTTATGTGTTTCTACTGGTCTGTTGGATATGTTCTTGAGTAAAAGACATACTCAAAATCTTGTCCAATAAACTTGGCATTATTTATTAGAAATGCTGTCTTTAGCCCTTTAATACTACAATATAAACATTTCATTAATCAAGTGGTTGTATAAGTGTTTATGGACTTACAGACTGTCTACTGTATTCATTTAAGCTTGTAGCAACTCCAATTAGTATTATTACAGTTTATAATAAATAATGGTTTTATAATAAATTGTTGTGATAATTATTATTGTATTTTATAGTAAATGATTATACTGTAAATTATTATTCTTATTTTATTTCAGCACTTAAAAAATGTCATTCTGTTACCTCATGGCTTCGATCTGGTCTGTTGAGGAATTTACTTTCAGTTTTTTGCTTTTCTCTTGTTCAGTTGCTCAGTAGTGTGTGACTGTTTGCGACCCCATGGACTGCAGCATGCCAGGCTTCCTTGTCCTTCACCATCTCCCAGAATTTGTTCAAACTCATGTCTGTTGAGTCGTGATACCATCTAGCCATCTTATCCTCTGTCGCCCCTTTCTCCTGCTGTCAGTCTTTTCCAGCATCAGGGTCTTTTCCAGTGAGTCAGCTCTTGCTATTCTGAATATGTCTTTTCCCCTCTAGATAAGCTTTTAGGATGTTTTTTCTTTGCCTTTAGTTTTCAACAGTTTTAATGCAATATGCATAATATCTGATTTTTTTGTATTTACCCTTGAGTTCATAACAGCATTTTTATCAGTTACAAAAAATTCTCAGCCATTATATCTTCAAATATTATTTCTGCCCCATTCTCTTTCTCTTCCCCAGAGATTTTTAAATCATACCCCAGATATTCATTATATTTTAATCTATATTTTATTTCACATTTTGTTCTCTGTATTTTAATCTGGATACTTTCTACTAGCCTATTCAGTTTACTAATTCTCTCTCTTCAAATTCCTTGAGTTCAGTTCAGTTCAGTTGCTCAGTCGCTCAGTCGTGTCCAACTCTTTGCGACCCCATGAATCGCAGCACACCAGGCCTCCCTGTCCATCACCAATTCCTGGAGTTCACCCAAACTCATGTCCATCGAGTCCGTGATGCCATCCAGCCATCTCATCCTCGGTCATCCCCTTCTCCTCCTGCCCCCAATCCCTCCCAGCATCAAAGTCTTTTCCAATGAGTCAACTCTTCGCATGAGGTGGCCAAAGTATTGGAGTTTCAGCTTTAGCATCAGTCGTTCCAAAGAACACCAAGGACTGATCTCCTTTAGGGTGGACTGGTTGGATCTCCTTGCAGTCCAAGGGACTCTCAAGAGTCTTCTCCAGCACCACACTTCAAAAGCATCAATTCTTCGGTGCTCAGCTTTCTTCATAGTCCAACTCTCATATCCATACATGACCACTGGAAAAACCATAGCCTTGACTAGATGGACCTTTGTTGGCAATCATTAGCAAGGCATTATCTTGAACATTTGGGGATGTGTATAGCCTACAACCCAGAATTTTTAAAGTTCAGTCTACTTCTTATCCACTCTCAACTGAGAGCCTGGGGCGTTTCCTTGGCCCCTTTTATCTGGCAGCTCTAGTACCCGTTTGTCTTGTCCTCTTGGCACTATGACACTGCCAACAACACTGCTTTTCTTTTCTCATAGTTTGTGTTGGCCTCTTAGCCTGCTGTCTTGCATAAATTACAAATTTGGCTCCTACACATGGTTCAGGTGCTGACTTCCGGGCTTCTCTATGCTTCTCTTCTCTCAGGGATCTTGCCCCTCAAATTCTCACTGACTTGGTTCTGAAATCCAGCTTTTATATCCCCAAGTCCTTTGAGATTGCCAAAGTTCTAGTGGATTCTTCACTACCTGGCCACATCTCACATCCCCATCACCCCTATACCCACTGAGATTGCACAGTGGATTGAGCAGGAAGTGGCTAGCAGAATACTGGACCTAATTCAATGACTTCTCTTCCTACTGAGATCTTAGTCCCTCAAATCCTAGTTGACTCAGCGGCTTTTAAATCTTTCAGACATTTTAAAAATTAATTTAATCTGTATTTTCTAAATTGCTCTTAGGAGAAAGGAATGCTCCACTGTTAGTTGCTTCAGCATAGTCCAATGACCATTTAACTATTAACTTGAACAAACATATAACTAATCCCTATTCTTTTTTATTTCCATCCTCCATGTGGTTGTTCAAACATTTACTGCTTTTCTCGAGTCACCTACCCTACTCACTATTTATCATTTAAGAAAACAACTCAGGTTCACACTTCACTAGGAAAACAAGAAGGAGAGGATTAAATGTTCTCTTCTAGTTTCTCTTCCCCATCCCTCACAATTTAAAAAATATATTTATAATATGAAATTGTATTTATTCATACTTAAATTCTTCCCTGATATCTTAGAAGAATAAGTTTCCATGTACTCTTTTCTCAATTTCAGACTATTCCACCTCCTTTCAGAGATTTCTCATTTATTTATCCCCAACCTCAAATGTAATTTGTATATATTTATGTGGGCATGGCTACTTCCTTTCAACCTATAAATATAGACAAACATTGATTATTCTAAAAAACAAATACAACTTTAATTGATTCTGCCAATTCCTCAAGATCTTTCCTCTTTTTCATCAAAGTTTTTGGAAAAATAATATAGTTTATATGTACTGCTTCTAAGTCCCATTACCCATAAACTCCTAACCTATTATGCTCTGCCTTATTTTATCACCATAATCAGTCTATTCTCTCTTATTGCACAATTTTATTGAGATGTAACTGACAACTGACACTGTGTAACTTTGAGGTATACAATATGGTTATTTGCTACACATACCTACTGCCAAATGATTACCACAGTTGAGCTAGTTAACACCTCTGTTTCCTAACATAATTGCCTTTTCTTTTTTATGGTAAGAACGTTTAAGATCTACTTTCCTACCTAATTTGAGGAACATAATACAAGTTTGTTTTTTTTTTAGATTTATTTATTTATTTTACTGTGCCAGGTCTTAGTTGTGGCACGTGGGATCTAGTTCCCTGACCAGGGAAGGAACTCAGGTCCCCAGCACTGGGGGTGCAGAGTCTTAGCTACTGGACTACCAGGGAAGTCCCAGAAACAAAGTACAATGTTATTAGCTACACTCAGCATGCTGTACATTACAGCCCCAGAACTTATTCTTCTTATAACTGGAAGTGTGTACTTTTTAACAAACATTTCTCTATATCAACCTCCTCTCATTAACTCCTGACAGTCACCATGCCCCTATCATAACTTCAGTGTCAAATTCAGTAAGTTTTTCTTCTCAATTTTCATTTGATTTGGCATATATGCAATGCCCTTTACACAATTATCTTCTTTTGTGTTCAAAACATTTTTTTTTTCCTGATTCCCTAACTACATCTCTGTTTCCTCATTGTATCTGAAATCTTTTATCCCCAGCTTACCACTAAACTATGGACTTTCTCTTCATTGGTCTTACAAATCTCCATTAGAATGTTTTAGAAGAAAGTAAACTCTAAAAAATTTAGTGCTAATGTAGTCAAAAACATTTGAAAAGGAATTACCACAGCTACTTATACAGTTTCGGGGATTTTGGTGGCCCTATCACACAGCATGTGGGGTCTTAGTTCCCTGACCAAGAAGCAAACCCATGTCCCCTGCAGTGGGTGGACAGAGTTCTCACCACTGGACCACCAGGGAAGGCCTATACAGTCTTAAGAATACTCAGTGTGCACCCTTCAAGTCACACGGCACATATCAATCCTATAGGATAACTATTCTCAGATCCTCTAAAGCCAATCATCTTCAGGTTTAAATGGCAGTCATCATACATTCCTCCTTGCAGCCTTAAAGAAATGACAAATACAAGATTCTTCATTATACACCCATATATCATTTATTGCTAAGTAGTCCATTTTGAACTTTTTTCCCTAAATGCAAAAGGAAAGAAAAAACATAGCAAAACAAAACCAAAAAAACTGAAATAAAAATGTGTTATTTTTCCCGAATTTCTTATTTTATTGAATAGTACCATCATTTCTAGCTGTTGGAGGCAGAAACATGAGAGTCATTCTCTTTTCCTCATAGATCCTGTTTCCAGCTTTTACCTATTTAACGTTCAATATGCTGGCTCCTCAGTTCCTCTCGAAAAGTCACCTACCCAGTTCAACTAAGTCACCTGGACTAGTCACATAATTTTGTTTGTTGCTTATCTTCCCACATTCAAGCCACTCTCCATAATGCTGCCATACTTGTCTTTGTGAAACACTTTTGACCTTCAGTGCAAGCCTAATCATTGTGATAACAGGCCTACAAGGCCTCCCAAACTGGACCTCAGGTTTCTTTCTGGTCAGTGACCCTCCTCCAACAGGCACTAGAACATTCAGGCCATGGAGCAAATCTGGAATCCACATATTTCAAACACGCTGCACAGTCACATTGATGGCAGAAGCATCTGTTCTATCTAAGAGAACATTGCTTCTCTTTTACTTAAGCATATCATTGTGTTTTCATTGGACAGTTTAGCTGATAACTAAACACTAGTCATTCATAACTAAATGTTATTCATGTCTTTATCCTTGTCCTAAGACTATCCAAGATAAGGGTCACTTAAAAGATGCATGGAATGAGATGTTCTCTCTATGCTTCCCTTATCTAGTTCATAAGTCAACTTCTATTTTCCTCTCGGGTTACATTGGGCACTGCCAATCATGTCTCCTAGTGGCCTCATCTTCATAAAATTAAAATAATTCCACATAATCTTTAGCTCTCAGCAATACTGTAGAAGTGGTGACCTTTATTATAGGCACAACCATCTCTCCTCTCTAACTTCTTTCTACTCTTTGTTAGTATGTTTCATACTTCCTAGTACTTTGTCCTACCCCATTTATTTGTATTTTAATACACAAATATCAATGTCAGTTATTTTTCTCCAAGTGCATTTGAATTTAACTTTTATTTCCAAGTAGTAAACACAAATATAAATGAATAAATAAGCATATCTTCAAATCCCAGAGTGCCTTCCTTAATAACTCAAAAAATAGGGCAAAGTGCTAAGGGTTTATGAGTAGCTGCCCCTACTCCCTCCAGAATGGGCTCAAAATTAGAATTGTTATGGCTATAGGTGCTGAAGGGTAACCCCTGTAAATTGCTGGAAATGCAGAAGCTGGAAAAGTTAGTGAAGAATTTGATGTGGTTTAGTAAAACAGATCTTTGATAGTGATTCTATATAAATTGGGGAAAGATGTGCAAAACCCTTATAATTAAGGCAGCATTGTCTGGAACTCAAATAATTATAGAATGCTTTTTCTTCATTTGAAATTATGAAGCCATTTTATTAACACTGTTTAGGGATCCCTTTATCAGGCAGAGTCTCCAGTTTGAACACCTCCTATTTTTCATTTTCCTTTTTTCTCACAGCCTCTGATGTTGCATGGTGTCTTCTCAGCGTCACATGTTTCCTTTTGAAATGAACATGAAACTATCAGAATGTACCATCAGCCAAATGGATGTCAGAAAGAAAGCCCAATAATATCTACTCACAATTGACTTGGTACATTTTGTACTAACTGACTTACTAGAGTAAGGAAGCAGGTTACCACCTGGCATATAACAAAAACAACTTATTGTAAAGAATGCTGGTGTTGATGAAAGAACAAAGATACATGGAAAATGACCCAAAGAAAGCTAAACATAGATCTAAAACAGAACAGCAAGTTTTGTTGTTACCTGCATTGCCCTCTTAATTAAATCTCTATGATGCCTTTTTGGAAGAAAACAAAAATATTTCTGTTATCAGTATTTCTGCTTGGAATGTTTTAAAGATTCATAAACTAGGGATGTTTCTTGGAATCCCTTTAGGCTGGAGAGAGTAAATCTCTAGAAATTCTTCTGTAGAATTATAAATCATATTAATATATTTATATCATTAATTTTAGCTATGTGGATTTATCAATATATTATATATATATATATATAATTCTACTCTACACAAGAATAATTCTTTTTCATTAAAACTACTACTACTACTACTAAGTTGCTTCAGTCGTGTCCAACTCTGTGCGACCCCATAGACGGCACAGGAGTTCTTAATTTTGACATTATTGACATTTGAGGATAGATAATCCTTTGCTCTGGGGCACTGTCTGTGACCTCTAACCACTAGAAGCCAGCAGGATCTCCCAATTGTGACAAGTAAAAATGTCTCCAGGGACTTCCCTGATGGTCTGATGGTTAAGACTTCATGCTTCCAATGCAAGGGGTGCAGGTTTGATCCCTGGTCAGGGAACTAGTATCCTACATGCCACACAGGGTGGCCAAATAAATTAAAAAATAAAATAAAAAATAAATCAAGATAAAAGTATCTCCAGACATTTCCCCATGTGGCTGGGGCCAAAACTAATCACCAGTTTAGAACCACTGCTCTAGAGGGCATTATCCTTGCTATCTGATATTTATTCTTGGGATAAATCATTAGAAATCAGCTAAATTCCCTAAGTAGTGTAATTCAATGGGCTATGTCAATCCCATTTTTAAAATATTTTCTTATATTTTTTCCAAATTGAAATATCCCACATCCATATCCATTCCAGACATTAAAACTGTACTTAAGTTATAAAACCCATCTATACCTCTATTCAAGCTGTAAAGTCTTCTCAGAAGCTTAATGTCAACACTTTTCAAAATTAGTAATACTGTGTAATCTAAACACACAATCTCTGAGCTATTTACACTCGTTTCATCTTCTCAACTAGGTTATAAATAGCTCAAAGGCAAAGCTGCTGCAAGAACAGACATCAGCATGAGACAGGCTTGAGCTCTCGCCCCAAAACAGAACAGCTGTGTGATTTGGGGCTATTCATTTAATGTCTTTAAACAAACCCCTACACTGGTAAAATTAACAACATCACATATCTCACAGTGCTACAGAAATGGGTATATGAAATATAAAATCCTAAGAACTCTGCTTAGCATTTTTGTTTATTCATTTAACAAACACATTGTGTACATTATGCATCAAGCACTTTTCTAAGCATTTCACAATCTCATTTAATCCTCATTAAAAAAAAGTCTAGGAGGGAGGAAGGATAAATTAGTTTAAGGTTAACATAAACTCACTACCATTAACATATATAAAATAAATAACCAACAAGGACCTCCTATATAGCACAGGGAACACTTTGTGATAACCTATAAGGGAAAAGAATCTGAAAAAATAATATACGTGTGTGTGTGTGCACACATAATTGATTCAGCATGCATTGATGACATTAATAATGCTGGGATAAGCACTGGGTTATGTGTAACATTTCTTTCCCAAAGATGAAATTTCAGAACTGTTATTTCATTTTGCATCTGGAAGTTTAGATGATGCTTTGAACAGCAACTTAAAATAATTTTGTCTAGGATTTGATCTAAAACATTTTATGAAAAACGTACTGATACATCAAATGAGGAGTGAGAAGGTAAAAGTGCTTCCAAAAAGTAGCAAAATCTACAAAACCCCTCATACCAGATCTCAGTGAACTTTAACTAGTCATTTCAATTTCTGCATCATACAATTTTCTTCTAAAGAAAAAAGTGAAAATATAAAATGTACTAAAATAATATATATGATAAGTGTCTTCCCAAAAATTTTAGACCAGCAGAGCCACTCTCTTTGAAATGAAAACTTTAACAGTATGCTTTTCTTTGGAAATTTAAGGAACATTTAACCTGTTTTCTAATTTAATTCCACTACGTACTAATCACAGCAGTTCAATATATTAATAGAAGTGGTATATGATTTTGGACAAAGAGTATCTACTTAGCACATAACAAGAAGGTCATTATTACTCAGATGTAAAAACGGTTTTAAAAATTAGGGTTTTTTTCCTTTAACTTTAGAAAATTAAAGATACTCTGTAGAACACTGAGATGTTAAATAACACGTATGAAAAACATAAAAAGTTTTTTTAAGATGAAGAAGCTCAAGTATAAGATATATATACAATAAAGAACTAAATGAGGGAATTCCCCGGAAGACCAGGTGAGCAGGATCCACTACTGATAGGTCTTAAAAAAATAAAAAGAGAACACATGGGCTGTGTCCCTACTACTACTGGTAATGTACTCTTCACCTGGACAGGAACCTGCTAATAGATTATCTCACAGAAGCATGGCTGCCAAATATACCACTGGAATATGGCTCTATTTATCTTATTGAATAAATGTGGTGAAATCCACCAAGGATCCATTGATGTTAACAAAATATCATAAAATAGTGTCATTCACTACATTTACCTAAAACACCCAAATATATACCTGTAAACAAACAAAAAAATCCATTGAAATTTAGATAGAGAGGAAAAAGACTAACCATACTCACGAAACCATTTGACAGCTTAATAAATTGCATGACATTCTAATTAAGTTCTAAACAACAAAGCCTCTCTAATACATTTCTATTTTCCTACCACATAGAAAATACTAGATAAGAGATAAGAGACAGATGTGTGTGTTCCAGAATACTTTGCTCATCTTGAAATTATTTTCCATAAAAAGCCCACTGGGAAATATTTCAGAATTTTTAGAGTCATGGGTGGATACTCAAAAATATTACAAAAATATTTAGTAAACCAAAATTCATGTTCAATCACCACTGATGTTAGGGAAAAGTTTGATTCAGAAGAGATGACAACAGCAGTGCCATTTATAAAAAGAAGTATTTGCAATTCCATAATTAATCCAAGAAAAGATTAATTATATTATAAATCAATCCAAGGTGTTACAAGTTTGAAACCTATGAAAATTTTGGATAGCTATGGATAAAAATAGCAGAAGTGTTTATAATCTATAAAAATGCAGTATGAAATTGTTTTTTAAATTCTCTCTCTAGTGAGGCAAAAAAGGAAACAATATCCAAGAAGAAAGGTATAGTTATATATATTTATGCATTTTATTCATTCACCCAAAATTCTCTGAGATCTTCCAGACTCAAGCGCTTATTTTCTAAAAAGTAAGAAATAGGCCCCTGCCTTACAAGTACATGTGACAAGTATTTTGTGGGAAGGGATTGTTTTTGTTTCATTGGGGGGCCATGCCATGTGACTTGTAAATCTGGACCAGGGATTGAAACCTGGTCCCCTGCAGTGGAAGCACAGAGTCCTAACCACTGGACCACCAGGGAATTTCTGCATGTGATAAGTGCTAAACAGAGGCCTGGACAGCTGTCAAGGCAGCAAACGAGTGAACTGTGCCCAAGAGTATCAATAAGACAGTGAAAGCACCATTCCACCATTTCCCTTGAGCTGAAAAAGAAACAAAAAGCAGAAAAAATTCTGTAAAGCAATTATCCTTCAATCAAAAAAAAATTAATTAAAAAAAAAAGACCAGAGTGTTGGCCGGGGGCGGGGTGGGTGGTTGTGTGGCAAGGATCCAATCATCTGCTCAACACAGAAATTCAGAATGGAAATTTCCTGTTTCCAAGATGAAAAACTGAAAATTATGTCAAGTGAACAATCTACCTAAATAGAAAATTATTTGATTCATATAAAGATTATATATAAGAAATTAATGTCTTCTTACATTCATATCCAAAATCATTTTAACAATAATATATAATAGTCATTGAGTAATTACTATGCATGAGGCATGTAAATGCATCACATGCAAGGATCCAATCATCTGCTCAACACAGAAATTCAGAATGGAAATTTCCTGTTTCTAAGATGAAAAACTGAAAATTATGTCAAGTGAACAATCTACCTAAATAGAAAATTTTTTGATTTATATAAAGACTATATATAAGAAATTAATGTCTTCTTACATTCATATCCAAAATCATTTTAACAATAATATAAAATAGTCATTGAGTAATTACTATGCATGAGGCATGTAAGTGCATCACGTGTATCAGCTCACTGAATTCTCTCAACATCTCTAAGATGAGGAAAAAATAAAAAGACAGGAAACTTGCCTGAAGACACAAGACTGCTGCGTAGCGTTTTGCCCCTGAAGACCATTTTCTTTCATAAATACATCCTGCCTCCTCCCTGGAGATTCTGATCACTGTGGAACTCAAGGACAGCTAGAGGAAGGGACTTTCCTGATGGTCCAGTGGTTAAGAATCCATTCTTCCACTATCGGAGGTCTGAGGTCAAGCCCTGGTTTGGGAACCAAGATCCCTTATAGTCATGAACTAAGATCCCTTATGGGCTTCCCTGGTGGCTCAGAGGTTAAAGTGTCTGCCTCCAATGCGGGAGACCTGGGTTCGATCCCTGGGTCGGGAAGATCCCCTGGAGAAGGAAATGGCAATCCACTCCAGTATTCTTGCCTGGAGAATCCCATGGACGGAGAAGCCTAGTAGGTTACAGTCCACGGGGTCGCAAAGAGTCGGACATGACTGAGCGACTTTATCTCACCTAAGATCCCCTATGGTGTGGCAAAAAAAAAAAAAAAAAAAATGGCTATAGGAGAGGATAATGTATTTTCATAGTAATTTCTACATTGCCCTTGCTTCTAATGAAGATTCTCAAAAGATTGAATAGGTGATGTTTCTTTACATACAGACCCAACACCATGCCTCTCGGCCCAACATTTACAAATAGGAAGGATGAGTTCTGACTGCCTTTCCCAGGGAATTATTAACACTTTGTGTTGGGAGTCATATCCTTTGAAGAAGTTTAATCCTCTGGATGGTCTAGAGGTGACAGAATTCAGACCGCTGCTTTGGAGAGACAAGAGGGCTACCTGTCCTAAAGCTCAAAAGAGTTTCGATTTTCTGCAGTTTCTACAAGAGTTGAAAAGTCATGCTTCTGCTGTTCTGTGCACAGCGTGATGACTATGGGGTGGTCACAGAGTCTGGTCTGTAAGCACTGTAGCTCAGAGCACAGGAGTGGAGTCTCTCTCTGGTGTGGCATGTGATCACCAGGAAGACTACTCTGAGTTGTCCTAGCGCCTGTCCTAGGGGAAAGCGCGGATCCATGCAAACAACATTTAGCTGAAGGTTTGATACCAACGACAGCAGCCACCAAGGCCTATGGCAGGCCCCACTCCTAATTTACAGGCAACTCCAAGTGCCTGAGGGCTTCCCTGGTGAATCAGAGGGTAAAGAATCCACCTACAATGCAAGAGACCGGATCGGAACTCTGAGTCGAGAAGATCCCCTGGAGAAGGGCATGACTACCCACTCCAGGATTCTTGCCTGGAGAATCCCATGAGTAGAGGAACCTGGTGAGCTACAGTCCATGGGGTCACAAAGAGTCGGACACGACTGAGAAACTAGGCACTAAGTGACTAAAATACCTGAAGGACCCTGAGGAAGGGAAGATCACCCTTAATCCCCCACCTAATCTGTAAGCCAGGGGCTCAGAGCCAAAGTTAATGTGATTTAGAAAAATCATAAAAGATGAAATTTTATGGACTTCATTAGCGTGGAGAATAGTCATTTCACTACACAGAGATGTGTGAACTCTCAGAGGAATTACTCCATAGGACTGAAAAACATAAAAAGCAGCACAGAATGATTCAAAAAGAATTGAACATTTGCAAACAATTAGTCGGCTCAGTTAGTCAGTTCAGTCACTCAGTCGTGTCCGACTCTTTGCGACCCCATGAATTGCAGCACACCAGGCCTCCCTGTCCCATCACCAACTTCTGGAGTTCACTCAGACTCGTGTCCATCGAGTCAGTGATGCCATTCAACCATCTCATTCTCTGTTGTCCCCTTCTCCTCCTGCCCTCAATCCCTCCCAGCATCAAAGTCTTTTCCAATGAGTCAACTCTTCGCATGAGATGGCCAGAGTACTGGAGTTTCAGCTTCAGCATCATTCCTTCCAAAGAAATCCCAGGGTTGATCTCCTTCAGAATGAACTGGTTGGATCTCCTTGCAGTCCAAGGGACTCTCAAGAGTCTTCTCCAACACCACACTTCAAAAGCATCAGTTCTTCGGTGCTCAGCCTTCTTCACAGACCAACTCTCACATCCGTACATGACTACTGGAAAAACCATAGCCTTGACTAGACGGACCTTAGTCGGCAAAGTAATGTCTCTGAATATACTATCTAGATTGCTCATAACTTTTCTTCCAAGGAGTAAGCGTCTGTACTTGATGCCTATTTTATATATGAATAAGTGTAAACAAACGTCTGCCTTTAGTTCAAACCATCTAAAGATGCTCCACTTGCATGCTCCAGGTCACAAGCCCTGCATCAGTACTGATGCTGATCCTCAACTCCACACCAACCCAGAAAGTAGAAGTAAAGCCCCAAGTGTGTGTGCTTCCTCTCTCCGCAAGATGACCAAGGGGTACAAACCCAGCACTCTTCCTGAATCCCCACAAGAAGTCAGGTGGTCCAGAATACTTTAAAAGTCTTCCATTTCTTTTGAATCACCATGTTTTTATATATTCTTTGACAATAAGTGAAAGATGACAATTGAAACCTCTTCTGTGAAGAACAGCCAAGTTCTCAGTAATGATAAGCTTTTATCCAAACTTCTTGCAGTCAACACCCTTCGAGTACACATCTCAATCAAAGCTCTTTGCAGAGAGAGAAATAGTATTTCACAATGTTACAGCAATGAAAAGCAGACTACCTAAATTTACCCTGCCTGAGTTCTTAGAAATGTCCTAAATAAAATCACAGATTACTAAGTTGAGGGAACATTAAAACATATTAAAATATTTATAGAGAATATATTTGTGTATATGAGAGGAAAAGTATATTTGTGTATACGACAGGGAGACTATATTGATGTACATGAGAGAAAGAGTGCACTATATTCGCACAGGTATACAGTACCTGCCGTACGTTTGGTCATTTCACTTAAAGTGTGTACTCTGACCTTTATTTCTGCTTTATTGACTATGCCAAAGCCTTTGACTGTGTGGATCACAATAAACTGTGGAAAATTCTGAGAGAGATGGGAATACCAGACCACCTGACCTGCTTCTTGAGAAACCTGTATGCAGGTCAGGAAGCAACAGTTAGAACTGGACACGGGATGACAGGCTGGTTCCAAATAGGAAAAGGAGTATGTCAAGGCTGTATATTGTCACCCTGGTTATTTAACTTATATGCAGAGTACATCATGAGAAACGCTGGGCTGGTGGAAGCACAAGCTGGAATCAAGATTGCCAGGAGAAATATCAGTAACCTCAGATATGCAGATGACATCACCCTTATGACAGAAAGTGAAGAAGAACTAAAGAGCCTCTTGATGAAAGTGAAAGAAGAGAGTGAAAAAGTTGGCTTAAAGCTCAACATTCAGAAAACTAAGATCATGGCATCTGGTCCCATCACTTCTTGGCAAATAGATGGGGAAACAGTGGAAACAGTGTCTAACTTTATATTTTTGGGTCCAAAATCACTGCAGATGGTGATTGCAGTCATGAAATTAAAAGACTCTTGCTCCTTAGAAGGAAAGTTATAACCAACCTAGACAGCATATTAAAAAGCAGAGACGTTACTTTGCCAACAAAAGTTTGTCTAGTCAAGGCTATGGCTTTTCCAGTAGTCATGTATGGATGTGAGAGTTGGACTGTGAAGAAAGCTGAGCGCCAAAGAATTGATGCTTTTGAACTGTGGTGTTGGAGAAGACTCTTGAGAGTCCCTTGGACTGCAAGCAGATCCAACCAGTCCATTCTAAAGGAGATCAGTCCTGGGTGTTCATTGGAAGGACTGATGTTGAAGCTGAAACTCTAGTACTTTGGCCACCTAATGCAGAGAGCTGACTCATTTGAAAAGACCCTGATGCTTAGAAAGATTGAGGGCAGGAGGAGAAGGGGACAACAGAGGATGAGATGGTTGGATGGCATCCCTGACACAATGGACACGGGTTTGAGTGGACTCCGGGAGTTGGTGATAGACAGGGAGGCCTGGCATACTGCAGTTCATGGGGTCGCATAGAGTCAGACACGACTGAGCGACTGAACTGAACTGAACTGACCTTTGAAATGGTAAAAATAGATGCCTTACTCTCTTCATTGCTTTCATCTAGAATGATCATGCAATTATATTATAAATTTCAGAATTTCATAATATAATTGTGGTGGACGTTTAAGATATTTGCATTCATTTCTATCATTTTTCTCAAGGATAATATATTGAGCCATGTAATTAATCCTTTATAGGAATTTTAAAAATAAAATGTATTAAAGTGTTCATGGTTATTTCGTTTAAGAAAAGGTTAATCAGCAGAAACCCCGAAACATTAGAATCTTTGCCCATTTTAGAATACTTAAAGTTTTGATATTTTTTTCTTTTTTCTGAGCTTTTAAGCACTGTGGACTCGGGATGTGTGTGTGTTAGTCACTCAGTTGTGTTTGATTCTTTGCAACCCCATGAACTGTGGGGATTCTCCAGGCAAGAATACTGGAATGGTTTGCCATGCCCCTCTTCAGGGGATCTTCCTGATTCAGGGATCGAACCCCCGTCTCCTACATCTCCTGCGCTGCAAGTATATTCTTTACCTACTGAACCACTGAGAAGCCCCAGACTCAGAATAAGCAAACATAAAAGAAATTGCCTAGACCTTGCCTCCCCAAATGCAGTCTATAGATGGGCAATGTCTGCATCATTTGTGTGCTAGAATCTACTCCCCAGACCTTCTGAATCAGAATCTGCATTTTGGACAATATCCTGTGCTGATTCATAGCTACATTAAAGTTTGAGAAGCACTATCTGGAGAGATTAGGTCAGCCTCAGATCTGCTATTTAAAAATGAAGAATTTTATGCAGATCTGGTTGAGTTTATCTGAAATAAAATACACTTTACCCATAGACAAAGACATTATGAAAAATTAAAGTGTGGGATACTAAAAAAAAAAAAAACAACCTTGAAAAGGTTCCTTAAAATATTAACCAGGAAGAATTTGTAAAAATTGGTTTAAATACAATGAGTTCACAATTCACCCAAATATTTTTATTTTCTTCATAGAGTTTAAATGTTGGCATCAAGCTTTGTTGTCTCCCAAATGCTGAAAGAAGATCTATCTGCATTTCTATAACTGTCCTTAGAAGCCGTAGGGTTTATGGTGCTAATTTTGTAAAGAGTTCAGCATCCAAGGAGACAAGAATTCTCAGTACATGCGCATAATTAGGATATTAAAAACACTGAGCATTGATAAGGCATTTTATTGTTTCAAGAACACTATGATATTTATTATCTGATATTATCCTTAGGGATTTCATCTTAGTCAATGATTTCATCGACCTAGTTCTGAATTCTGAGACAAGCCTCCATTATCACCTGTTATCGTACATGATCTGTTTTCCCCAACTTCTTTAAAGGAACAGAAATTCACTGAAGGAGCTACAGCCTTTGTACCAGCTGTCTTATTTGGTTATAAAATGAGATTTGTGGCCAGGGCTGTGTGCTTTGTTTCATATATGCACAAAGGAAACTAAATAACCAACTGAAATTGTACTGTCGCTGTACTCATTCTACAAATACATACCTTCTGTTAGAAGAGGAAAGGAGCAGTGCAAAATACAGAGTTTAATATAATATTTAATATAATGTTAACTAATCCAATCAACGCTTGGCACTGGCACAACTGACTAGCTCCTGGTCAGGTCAAATTAACACAAACTACTTTTTAAAAAATAAGTCTATGGTGAGTCACTGGCTCAATGGACATGAATTTGAGCAAATTCCAGGAGATAGTGGAGCACAGAGGAGTCTGGCGTGCTGCAGTCCATATGGTCACAAAGAGTCGAACACGACTTAGCAACTGAGCAACACATGGTGAGTCAGGTGCGTATCTGAACTTCAAACTACTTTTTCATATGGCGTGAGCATAAGATAGGGAAAGGCTGGCCCTGAAGCCCTGGGTATTAATGATACATTTGAACAAACCGAGATTAACAGTGATGTCTGGGAAGGGGCTGGCCCAGTGTTCTGAGGTTAAAAAAAAAAAATTAAAAAAAGGAAATGAGTGAGATGTTATGATTCAAATGTCAGCTCTTACTCCCTCAAGAGAGACCGTGGGGGTGTTCCTGATGCTATGATGATGTTTTAGCAACACGAGATGGTATTCTTAAATGAAGCTAGTTAGAATAGGAGGGCTTTACAAGGGACAAAATGAAAAATAGATACAATCTTAGTATTAGATTTTTTTTAAAGTCAGATACAGGTATTTTGTCAGGTGTCAGCTATTTGTGCAGCTGCCACACGCACAGGAAAAACTGGAAAACCCAGTAGCAATCGGCCATGGTTCTCAGCTGCTAAGCCGCTTCAGTCGTGTCCAACACTGGACCCCATAGACGGCAGCCCACCAGGCTCCGCCATCCCTGGGATTCTCCAGGCAAGAACACTGGAGTGGGTTGCCATTTCCTTCTCCAATGCATGAAAGTGAAAAGTGAAAGTGAAGTCACTGAATCGTGTCCAACTCTCAGCGACCCCATGGACTGCAGCCCACCAGGTTCCTCCGTCCATGGGATTTTCCAGGCAAGAGTACTGGAGTGGGGTGCAATTGCCTTCTCCGTCATGCTTCTCTACCAACATGCAAAACTATATGGAAATTTGCCTTTTTAAATAAATGTAGACACTATCAACAACAGAAGTGGGCATAGTTTCCTGTCATCCTTTGCAGATCTTAGGACATTTTTTATAGTTCTATCTTCAGCTATCTTTAAAGAACTTCTATGTACAAACATGCCAAACTCTGTTTACTAGGTAATTTGTATGGATCAAGCTCACCAAGCAACGCCATCAAAACTCTTAAGTGACAGGTCAGGCTGGCCCATGCCTTTTCTCACATTAATCACCTACAATTTCTCGAAAATAGTTTGGCGCTGTGTATTGTCCCTCTACTTGTTCTTACCAACCTTATTATTGAATTTATTTCTCTAAGACTCTCTTTCTGTAAACTCATCAAGGTGACATCAAGGGGTGGCAACAATTCCTCCCCCTCAAAAAAAGATGATAACTCAAGCAAGATAAAGTTAAATGACAAATGCTGTTTAAAAATGTTGAGAGAATCTCACAACACAATCCTTTCTCCAGTAGTGATTAATGTCAGGTATTCTTTTGATGGGTCTTTCACTTTAAAAAAGAAGCTTTGGGTAATTCCCTGGTGGTCCAGAGATTAGGACTCGATGCTTTCACTGCTGTGGGCCTGGGTTCAACCCCTGGTCAGGGAACTAAGATCCCACAAGGCACCTGGCATGGCCAGCAAATAAATAAGTAAATAAATCAATAACAAGCTTTCTGGAATTCAGGAACGCAACCTGTACTGTATACACTATGGGGATCCAAAACATACCTGTTGGCTATTTTGTGAGATGAATTAACGTCTCATGTTTATTTTTGAATAATGTTAGCAATATCAACTCAAGTAGGTTTTAAAAGACATTTGTGACATTACTCTCTTTCCAGTCCTAATTACAATAAATGTGTGTGTGTGTGCTTAGTCGGTCCAACTCTTGCAACCCCATAGGCCATAGCCTGCCAGGCTCCTCTGTCCATGGGATTCTCCAGGCAAGAATACTGGAGTGGGTTGCCATTTCCTTCTCCAGAACTACAATAAATAAGCACTGCCAAAGTGCCTGAGGATTATGGAGAAAGTACTGACTGCTAAGAAATCAGATCCATACCAGTTGAAGAGATTCAAAGTAGAATTTAAACTGCTGGTGACCTCACCTCAAGCATAATAAAGATCCTTGTCTCTCTAGGACAGAGTTCTGCAACTGATATAACAGAAAAGGATGCTGCTACTTTATATGTCTGTGCTCAGTTGCATCTGACTCTTGCAAACTCAAGGACTGTAGCCCTCCAGGATCCTCTGTCCATGGCATTTTCCAGGCAAGAATATGGGAGTGGGTTGCCAGTTCCTACTCCAAAGTAAGTAGTTCCTATGGAACTACGACCCAGGGATTAAACCCACGTCTCTTGCGTCTCCTTCTTTGGCAGGTGAACTCTTTACCACTGAGCCACCTGGGAAGCCCACACTACTTTGTATAAGAGATAACTAAAATTTTTAAAGTCAAATTAGGTCAGTAACTTGTATGGCTGATGAGTCACTGACATAGCCTTTAGTCGAATTATAAATGGCTTTTCTAACTAATAGTACATCTAGAGTTGTAAGGCATGTGCTTTTCTCAAGGTCACAGGGTTACCAGATTTTAAACATGGCATCTGATTTGGCTTCTTTTTCACAGATACCTTTCTTCTAGCGAACTCTCATTGAATTGATGAAAATTCAAAGTAGTATAAAAAGCAAAAGAAGAATAACAACAAAAACATTGGCAGAGGCATGATTAATTGAAGTGTATCAGTGTATGAGATAAAATTTAGAAAATAAATCCCTGATCAGTTTAGGGACAATGTAAAGACATTGTCCTTGTTCCATCATGTCTCCTGAGAAGCATTGTTCATCGGATCCCACCTCCTGGTCATTCCCTTATTTCCAACTTTTACTAACTTCCTGGACACTCATCTTCAATCACTGAAGGCTTGTTGGAGTATAGCCGACCAACAGTGTTGTGATACTTTCAGGTAGCCACACTTATACATGTATCGATTCTCCCTCAAACCCCTCTCCCATCCTGGCTGCCACATAACATTGAGCAGAGTTCCCTGTGTTATGCAGCAGGACCTTGTTTGTTATCCATTTTAAATATAGCCGTGTGCCCATGTCCCTCCCAAATTCCTTAACTATCTTTTCCCGCCATCCTTCCCCCCTCCCTCAGCAACCATAAGCAGAACAAATATTTTTTAAAATAAAGGGCGAATCATGTGATTTGTGACTCAAATGCCATCAAGTTCTTCCTGCTGCATTTCTGATAAAATTGCAGCCTTGTTGAATTAATCTCGCTCACCTTCACCTTTGCTGTGTGTCCAGCAGCTCACGACCTCACAAGTACTCTGCCCTTCTCTCACCCTTGAATATGCTATTTTCTCTGCCTAAGACTCTCCCTGCTCTCAACACTAGATCCTGCTCCTTCGAGTACCAGTTCAAATGCCATTTCAGCAGGAAAGACTTCCCTGTTTCCCAGACTGATTAATGGCAATCTCCATCTTTCCTCAGAACCCATTCGGAGAGGTAGATTGCCATTTCCATATTTTAGCAATCATCTACAACTAACTTTACCCAATTCAGCATCACAGTACTTATTCATTTTTCTTTGTATTCCCACATCCATGACTCCCAGTCATTTGAATGGTAAGATTAACCAGGAAAACTGCATTTTAAAACATAGAGAAGGATACTGCCAACAAGTTAATTCAAAATTATCCTGAGACTTTTGTTCACATCATTTCAAACTGTCCCATACCAGTTTCTATAGCTATTTTCACACATAAAAAACACAACTTAAAGGAGTAAGAATTAGATAAACTGCATTGTAAAAAAAATCCTATAGGCACAATATCTCACAGACGCAGGTAACTTAAATTCTCGACTCAGTCCTCTTTCCAAAGGAGAATACAAATGTCTTTGAAATCTGAAACTCTGTATGTCATAGGACAGTCATTTTATCTGACTCCAAGTACTCACAACTTCGGCCACCTGATGTGAAGAGCTGACTCATTGGAAAAGACCCTGATGCTGGGAAAGATTGAGGGCAGGAGGAGAAGGGGATGACAGGATGAGATGGTTGGATGGCATCACCGACTCAACGGACATGGGTTTGGGTGGACTCCAGGAGTTGGTGATGGACAGGGAATTAGTGATGCAGTTCATGTGGTCGCAAAGAGTCAGACATGACTGAGTGACTGAACTGAACTGAACTGAACTGAACTCGCAACTGATGTAAAGTCAACATGGAACACTACTCCAACAGATAAAAGAGCATCAGAGAACCATTCGAAATGTTACCATTCAAAGCTGTAGACAAAGATAATCACATCTGAAGAAGGGATAGCCCCTGGCTTGTCAAGGAACTCAAACCACTGAAGAGTGAATCATATTTACGTATTTTCAACAGAAGAGCAAATAAGAGAACTTACGCATGTCGCCAAAGGTTCCCTTTGTCACTTTTGTGGCACGTAGCACCACTACTGTGAACTTGTGGGAATAATGGTGCTCCACCTGGAAGAAAATAAACAATAATGAATTTCAAACAAGCCTGAAATATAGGATTTGAGCAGATTGTTCTCAATGCTTCCTTGATACAAATCAAAAATATTGCAGTTGAAAGGAAGCAACATGCATACCAGAAACATTCTTTGATTCTTTGCTCTTGAGGTTCTTCCTTTTTTGATCCTCTCCTCTCTGTAGCACAGACAACTGAGATGTTTAGATCATGCTTGATATGTCTCTACAGCTTGACTGCTAGAACAGCTTTGCAGTCCCTACTTTACAGGGTTTATCAAGCCCTGAGGAAAAATGTAAATAAGGACTGCAGGCTTTCTCTCGGTGTACAATCAGGCTTTGTACTGGGTGATAAGTAAGACCTGCCTTAGAAAGGTGAAGTGCAGAGGAAGATGTTTGCATTATCTAAATTTGCTTGTTTTTATTGTTACTGTTCAATAAAACTCTTTTTTCTGGTATAACATTTCCAGAGCAGTTTTCAGAATTCTTTGGATGTAAAACAATAACCAGCAAACTACTTAATTTTAACATATCTGTTAAAACCATACATGACAATGTCAAAAGTTTTTATTAGCCTAATAGCTTGTATGCACATAGGAAATATTAAGAGGTAGAAGACTTGATTAAACACTTTATTAAATACCTAACTGGAAATTAGTTCTCAAATAACTCTACTCACCAAAGCAGAATGGGAAAGCAGGAATTCACAAAATTCTCTGAGCGACTGAAAAGATTAGAGTCTTTATCTAAAGTTCAAGCATTTTTGTTTTAGGAGAGACTCACATTTAAAAGTTACTACCAGGAGAAATATCAATAACCTCAGATATGCAGATGACACCACCCTTATGGAAGAAATTGAAGAGGAACTAAAAAGCCTCTTGATGAAAGTGAAAGTGGAGAGTGAAAAGGTTGGCTTAAAGCTCAACATTCAGAAAACAAAGATCATGGCATCTGGTCCCATCACTTCATGGGAAATAGATGGGGAAACAGTGGAAACAGTGTCAGACTTTATTTTTTGGGGCTCCAAAACTACTGCTGATGGTGACTGCAGCCATGAAATTAAAAGACGCTTACTCCTTGGAAGAAAAGTTATGACCAACCTAGATAGCATATTCAAAAGCAGAGACAATACTTTGCCGACTAAGGTCCATCTAGTCAAGGCTATGGTTTTTCCTGTGGTCATGTATGGGTGTGAGAGTTGGACTGTGAAGAAGGCTGAGCGCCGAAGAATTGATGCTTTTGAACTGTGGTGTTGGAGAAGACTCTTGAGAGTCCCTTGGACTGCAAGGCGATCCAACCAGTCCATTCTGAAGGAGATCGGTCCTGGGTGTTCTTTGGAAGGAATGATGCTAAAGCTGAAACTCCAGTACTTTGGCCACCTCATGTGAAGAGTTGACTCATTGGAAAAGACTTTGATGCTGGGAGGGATTGAGGGCAGGAGGAGAAGGGGACGACAGAGGATGAGATGGCTGGATGGCATCACTGACTCGATGGACATGAGTCTGAGTGAACTCCAGGAGTTGGTGATGGACAGGGAGGCCTGGCGTTCTGCATTTCATGGGGTCGCAAAGAGTCGGACACAACTGAGTGACGGAACTGAACTGAACTGTGTGTGTGTGTGTGTGTGCGCGCGCGCGCGTGTGTGTGCATGCATGCTCAGTCATAGCCAACTCTTTGTGACCCCTTGTACTGTAGCTCACCAGGCTTCTTTGTCCATGGGATTTCTCAGACAAGAATACTGGAGTGGGTTGCCATTTCCGACCCAGGGATTGAACCCGTGTCTCCTGTATTGGCAGGCAGATTCTTTACCACTGACCCACCTGGGAAACCCAAGTTACTCCTACTTTTCATAATTTTAATAGACTTGCTAAACTGGTTGAAAAGTCCATAACTAATTAAAAGAAGCTAAGAAACTGACAATACTGAGAAGTGAGTCTAAAAGCAAGGAGGCAGATGAGATGAAGTCATGAATAAGCATACCTTGTTTAAAAAGACAGAAGCATATAAAATCTTTCAGGATAATTCTTATTCAGGATTATTGTCAAAGAGAAATACCTTCCATATTCAGAAGAGCTCTGAAGAGCCAAGGTTATTCCACATAAATGAAATTATCACTCTTAAAAAATGAATGCCTAAAAGTAGGCATATTGTCTTTTACTACTACCAAAAATCACACACACTCTTCCCACCAAAAAAAAAAAAAAAAGAGAGAGAGAGAGAGAGAAAGATAATCAAAGGAAATCCCTGGTGGTCCATGGGTGAGGACTCTGTGCTTAGACTGCATATCCTAGAACTTTTAATGACTACAAGATTTTTCAAATGTCTAAAACCTTTCCTGTAAGATAAAAATGATTATCAATACTCACCTATTATTTAACACAATTTTTGAAATTGCTATATATTTACTCATGTCAAATGTTTATTAATAACATGTGCAAAGAGATTATATTGTTATTATAAGGATTCATTGAGAATGAACCATATGTCAAATATTCTAATAGATGCTAATTCTGTTTCCCAATAATCCTACAAAATAGATGCTACTATATATATTTACAGACGAGTAAGTGAGATTCTGAGATATTAAGTAATTCCCAGTATCTCACAGACAATAAAAGCTAAAATTGAATTAGAAACCAGTCTTCCTGTCCCCAGTATCTTTATTCTTTCTATATTCCTTTACTTATAGAGAATAATAATACCAACACTGATTCCTGATAGTAAAAAAGGGTTACTTCCATTTATCAAAGTTTTACAGATAGTTACAATCTAGTCTATTATATCTGAAGTTAATCTAAAGTCTCTCTAGTAACTGGGTAATTTTCTCTATCATTCAACTCTCCATTTTAATCTGTTTTTATTTCCATTAGCCTCAATTCTAAATCAGAACTTATATATATGAACTTGCACACTGCTCACAGAAGATAAAGAGCAACCACTTTCTTGGTTTTTATAAGTTAATTTTGGAGGCATCACAAATCTTCAGATGACCAGTACATCACCTTCAAAACAAGAGTGTAAAATTATGCTCTTTTTAAGTGTATGTTTCCTAGGGCCAGTATCACATATAATTTCAAACTAGTATGGACTAGGCTAGCTTCTAACTTGGATAAGAGATTTTGGTTATGTCTCAGGAATAATGACAGAGGAAATAATGTTATTGAATACAAAACCAGTGTTCCCTGCGGTGCGGTGGGGAACCTAATGACTCAGCACTGTGCTACTTGGTAGTTGACAAAAGAGAGGCCATATTTCAAGTGAGACATCAAATATAAGCTCAATGCCCTGACTCAGTCACCAAGATTAAGCCTTGCCTTCAGGTCTTGGATTACCTTACTCTGAGTGTCTTTTGTTATCCAAAATCTTTTTCATAGTGAAAATCATGACCCACCCGCCCTCCTTTTTTTTTCCACAACTACAATTCCCAAGTCATCATGAAAACTGCTACTGCATTAAATTCATCCTGGAGAATTATATTGACATCTGTAACTAAGATGATTGGGAAAAAAGAACTAATCAATTTATACAAAATCAATTTGATGATTATCCTAATCTTTGAAAGTTCTACAGTCACAAAAAAGAAACAAAGAACAATCATGAAAGAAACCTGATGGAAGAGAAGGTAGATTCTGCACACACACATTTTTTTTTTCCTGTTCAACTGCCATTGCCTAATTTTAACTGAAATTAAAACTAAAGACTGTTAGGATGATCAGGACTACAGAATCTCAATACTGAACACAGAGATTGTGATCACCATAATCAGCCACAGGCAACTTCAAACAGATCTCAGCAATTTTGAAAAGAATCGCTGCATTGATGTCATCCAAGAGTCAAGATGGTTATTTAGAAAAAATACTTATTTTCAATGTCACATTCTAGTGTGATTTCATTCTAATACATTTAAGAGACACAGACCTTGTACACTATTCTCCCACATTTTTTAAAGAAAAGAGCAATCAGTTTATTTAAAATCAACAGTTCTATCTAAACTTGCTTTAAGAACTACTAGTCATGGATTGGCTGTATGTACAAATTACCCTAATGTCCAAAACACCAAAGTTGGGAACAAAATTTAACTTTAGCAGACATCATTAAGGAAAATTATAATCAGAAATATGACTTGTGCACAGAGTCGGACACGACTGAAGCGACTTCGCAGCAGAAGCGGCAGCATTGTTTCTAGCCTTTGTGACTTAAGTCAACAAAAGCTTGGACTCTGTCAATCTTGGCTGCAATTATGCCAAACTAAAGGCTCAAGCCCCTTCATGAAGATGCATGTACTCTTAGTTTAAAACTTCCCCAATTTTGCAGTTTGGGAAACACTATTTTGGGAAAGAAGCCTGGTATTCTCCCTACTTGCCACAAATAGTAAATCCTTCCTTCTCTTGATCTTTTGCGTGATTGTGTCTTTTGGTTCAACATTCACCCAGTTTTCAGGTAACAATAATCCTGAAAAAAATGTACACTCTCCTAGGAGTAATTACGGCACAGTTAAGGCCTGCGAAGTGTAGATACACCTTTGCCCTCCTGGAGGGGCTCACTAGAGCCCAGGAAGCAGCATGTGCCCTTGAAAAGTTCTCCCCATAAGTCCTCAGAGTCCTTGGGTGTCAGATGCTAATTCGGTTTAGAATTATTGACCTAGGTGATATGTCATGTCCATTCAAACCTAAGATGTCTTTGCACTGATGATTTTCAGAGGTGAACTTTTTAAGTCTAGTAGACCCAACAGACTTAAAAATATGAATATATTTACAGATACTATTTTGGACAATATACCCTTATTTTAAGGGACTTGTTAAAAACCTCTTTGTCTTACTTGTTCTTTCCCTTAAGCATTAATTGTAAAGTGATTAATAGTTAAAAGACACAGGCAAAAGTCAGAAAGGTATTTACAATATAGTGTTTTGCCCTTTCCATCTTCATTTTCTACCCCTGCAGTGCTATGACTTATAAGAAATATATATATATTTGGTTATGCAGATAATCAAATATACATATATCATCATAACAATTTTATAATTATATAATTATGCATTTTATAATCATAGAATTGAGTTGAATTCTTGGTCACTCTGCTAGTGTCCAAGAATTGTTTGTTGATGTGGAGAAGCCTTCACACACATCTTGGAACTAGGTCCAGGAACCCCTTGCAGCCTCAGTTTCCTCATGTGTAAAATGGCAACTATAATATTACCAACTACACGGGATTTCTCAAGGGTCCCCTGTTACAAACCCAGATTCCAACATTGGAATTTCACACACGGCAATATGGAATGTCAAGTTTGGGGGATAATTTTACCATCTGTGGAAATCATTTAAGACAAGATGATTATCTTTTTGGAATTATCTAGAAGCACACGGATTGAGAGTAAAAGGAAGACGTTAAATTCCACTTGTGATGGTGGGAGACTAAATAATCTGAGTTACCACTTCCCACAGAAAATAAATAAAAACTGAATGAGGTTTTATGAGGTAAGTAAGCATTTTCCTAAAAGTAACTGTGATGTTTAATTTCATTTGTCAACTTGGCCACAAAGTGCCCAGATTAAACATCATTTCTGTGTGTGTCTCTGAGGGTGTCTGTGGATAAGATGAGTACTTGAATCACTGGAGTTGGGAAAGGAAATTGCCATCTCCAGTGGGTTGGCATCATCCAATCTGTTGAGAGCCTGAAAAGAATAAAAGGAAGAATTTGCCTTTTTTTTTCCTATCTCACTGCTTGAGCTGAGACATCTCATTTTATCTCCTGTCTTGAACTGAATTACACTGCTGTCTGTCCTGGATCTCCAGTTTGCTGATGGTAGATATGGAACTTTTCAGTCTCCATAACCTCATAAGGCAATTCTTCACAATATATCTCCATGGCTAGATCAATCTGTTATAGTCTGAATGTTTGTGTCCCCCCAAAACACATGTTGACATTTAAACCCTCAAAGATGATGGTATTAGAAGATGGGACATTTGGGAAGGAAAAAAAAAAAAAAACATGAATGGATAAGTGCCTTTATGAAAGAACTGAGAGAGATGCTTTGCCCCGTCCACAAAGTGGACACTGCAGCTACAAACCAGGCCCTCATCAAATACAACCATGCTCATGTCTCAATCTTGGACGTCTCAGATTCCATAAATGTGAGCAATAAGTTTCTATTGTTTATAAGCCAACCAGTCTGTAGCGTTGTCCAGTGCCTGTTATTAGTCGCTCAGTCGTGTCCAACTCTTTGCGATCCCATGGACTGTAGCCTGCCAGGCTTCTCTGTCCATGGGGAGTCTCCAGGTAAGAATATTAGAATTCTAGAGTGGGTTGGAGTGGAAGACTAAAGTGGAATACTGGAGTGGGTTGCCATTTCCTTCTCCAAGAGATCTTCTTAACACTAGGACCGAACCCAGGTCTCCCGCATTGCAGGTGGATTCTTTACCATCAGAGTCACCAGGGAAGCAGCCCAAACAAATTAAGACACTATCCATCTCCTTTTGGTTCTGTTTCTAATCAGAGATCCTGACTATTACAGTAACAAAGAACTAACAAGATAGGAATCCTTAATTCCCATGAGAGAGATCAAGAAGTGCAGAGAAACACAGGGATGAGCAGTTTGACCACAGGACATTTGCTGATCCAAAGAGGAGGAGGCTGAGAAGCTGAGGGATTAGGAGCCTTCTAGGGATAAGTGATAAGTGAAGTGAAGTCGCTCAGTCGTGTCCAGCTCTTTGCGACCCCATGGACTGTAGCCCACCAGGCTCCTCCATCCATGGAATTTTCCAGGCAAGAGTACTAGAGTGGGTTGCCATTTCCTTCTCCAGAGGATCTTCCTGACCCAGGGATCGAACCTGGGTCTCCAGCATTGCAGGCAGACGCTTTACCATCTGAGCCAGCAGGGAAGCCCTTTATCTAGGGATAAAGAACCTAGTAAACAACTCCTTTGTTTCAAGCCTAAAACTCCACAGACTGCGCCACAGGAATAACTTTGTACAATGCCCCCTACCCCGTACTGTCAGCCAGATTTAGTGTCCTTCAGGAAACCCAGAGAACAAGTAACCTGAAACTGGGATTACCTTTATCCCAGACGGCTAGTTTCCTGAGGAGCCTGATGGAAACCAATGAAATTCTGAAGAATTATTTCTAGAGATGATTTTTCATTATAATGATGTTCAGCAAAATCAAAGGTAATTAGGAACACGAGGAGGTATCACACCAAGACTACAAACCAGCACAGTTAATCAACAGACACAGAAATAGTCCTCTCCATGAAACAGTGAAACTACACTTACCATGTTTAAGGAGACTGAAGTCAAACTTCAGTAGGATTATATTAAACTATATATATATATATATATACACACACAAAAGGCTCAGAAGTTTTGAAAAAGAACCAAATCAAAATTCAAGAACTAAGAAGTAAGCCTGGTGACTTTCTAGGGATTCCCAGCCTGTGCTCTGTGGTGAAGAAGCAGAAATAGGGACATTACTTTAAATGCACATACTTTTGCCTCAAATGAAAGGCTTGCGGCAGGGAACGGCTGGTATCAGAAAAACAGCAGAAGCTTATCGTTAACCGTCCTCTTTCTCACTTTGCTAGAATTGGCTAGTGCTCACTAAAAATATGCTATTGCCATAAACCTCATTATCCCTCTGTGCATTGTACTTGTATTTCTGTAATAGTTTTGTCACCTTTATATTTATGATTTCCCAGCAGCAGTATCTCACCTCCTGCTGCTCTCTGGAAATATCTTACCTCATTAAGTTTCTAAAGAACACTTATGTACAATTTATTATTTACAAAGCCCTGTGGAACAGACATACAGGTACTATTCATACTACATGTGAAGCAGCTAAAAGTTTAAGTGCTCAAGAGCACGTAACTGAAGTCTGAAATTGGCTCTAAAACACTAGTTCTTTGATGACCTACTCGGTGGTTTCCCCCACCCCCCATGTTACCATAATAATCTAGAATAATAGCTTTGTACTTTTTTGGTAACATTTCCAGTCATCCTACAATGACCTTTTTCAAAGGTCCCTGTATTTTAGCAGGCAGTCATGCTCGCATACCCAGGTGGTTGACCTCAGTGTGGACACAACCTCAGTTTTCCGTGGATGTGGGGCCCTGGCCCTCCATTGCTAATAGATGGTGGGAAGAGCTCTGGATTTTTTTCACTCCAGGGAAGTGACTCATCCCTTCAGAGTAAAAAGATAGAAATTTTTTAATAAATATTTTATATTTGATCTATCTTTGTAACACTGACATCTTCCTGATCCAGCACAACTTCAATAGACTGTGGAGACATAAAGACCCTTGAGGTTGGACAGAACCTCAGAACAACTCTAGACCTGTGGACATTGCATTCTGTCATAGATGTGTTACTCCACTTTCTCCTCCATTCTTAAAAGTTGGCACCACTGAAAATGAGAACTTGCTGTATCAGCCCACAGGATTCGCCAACATGTCCCTGCATCACAGGTATGGTGAAGATGAGTCTAATCTTCACTGCCCTGAGGCAGCTGAAACTGCGTTGGCCCATCTGGCACCCTTCACTACAAGTAAGTTGGCTTGGCTTTCCACATCTTTCCTTTTTAATAAAATTGTTCTGTGTTGAGTGCACTTACCTGTATATTGTGAAAAGTATCTTTCTGTGAAAACTAAAGCAGGAAATTTTGTCACAAAAGAAATTTACACACAGGCACAAACGTACATAGTTGTTTGTTTGTTTTTTAAAAACATGTAACAAAAACAAGCATGAATAATACCAGAAAGCTCTTAGGATCCTCTGTTTTGAAAGGGCTATACAATCACAGGGAACTCTGCTCAATGTTATGTGGCAGTCTGGATGGGAGGGGAGTTTAAGGGGAGAATGGATGCATATATATGTATGGCTGAGTCCCTTTGCTATCCACCTGAAACTATCATAATATTGTTAACTGGCTATATTTCAATATACAATAAAAAGTTTTTTAAAAAGAAAAGGGCTATACACTGGAATGTTGATGGGGCATCCAATTCTGATGCTGGGGAAGGTCAAGAAAAATGTGATACAAATATGTGGCTTTGGCACATTTCATCACATTAAGGTGCCATATAGGTAATTATTGGGCTTCCCTGGTGGCTCCAAGAGCAAAAAATACACCTGCAATATGGGAGACCTGGGTTTGATCCCTAGGTCAGGAAGATCCCCTGGAGAAGGGAATGGCAACCCACTCCAGTATGCTTGCCTGGAGAATTCCATGGACAGAGGAACCTGGTGGGCTACAGTCCACAGAGTCGCAAAGTTAGACACAACTAAGTGAGAGAGAGAGAGAGAGAATTATTATGACCTACATATTTGGCTATAGTTAACAAAATCTGCAAGGAAAGATGACAGAAATGAGCCTTAAACTATCCAGATACAGTTTGATTTTAAATACGTTATCCCTTGTTAAAAAAAAAAGGAGAGAAACTAAATGGCCAGTTAATATGGCCAACTGCCATGAGACCTGTGGGACTGCACAGGCGTTAATAGCAAGTCCTGGTCAAATGAGGTAGAAAAGCGAAGGTCATTTGTAATAATGTTTTTCAAAACATCCAACCATACCTAACTTCTTTCATTTCCTAACGGCATGTACTTTCTTACCTCCAGACTACTTATGTCACACATGCCCTTTCCAATCCAGTCATTTTCTCGCTCTTTTCCTAACCTCCAGATCTGTGCTTACGTGTCACTTTCTCAGGGAATTCCAGAAGGATTCCTGTTATTAGTTATTCACATTGCATATCTCCAGAGTAATCTTCATCATCTCCTATCAGAGTCGTTGCGATTATTATAGACTGTTTGTCTGCCAGATATAAGCTCAATCTGGACACGATTAAGTGACTGAGAACCAATATGCACTTTAAGCTCAACTCAGGGATTATTTTGATTCCCAGTGCCTACTGACCAGGACTAGAACACAATGGGCGTTCAATAAATTATGATAAAGGAAATTCCCTGGCAGCTCAGCGGTTAGAACCCCACACTCTCATTCCCAAGGGCCTAGGTTCAATTCCTGGTCTGGGAACTAAGATCCTACAAGCTGCAACCAAAAAAATAAAAATTAAAAAATAAAATAAATGATGATAAGTACTCAGAAAAAATATATATTAAAATAGATTTGGAGTCAGAGTAAATTAAAAGTCCAAATGTTAAGATTTAGAATTATCATTGGTCTTTGTCTCAAGCTCAGGGTTATACACTTTAACCTTATTTTTCTTCTCAGATTCAGGTGCCAAAGTGTTTATGTCAACACTTTGATTGTATTCTCTGAGTTACAGAAACTATCCATATATCTTGAGATGGTAGAGTGAGGAAAAAAACTAATTTCCACAAAAAATATAGAAATGTCATCATTATGAAAAACCAGTTAAAAAGAACCTACCTTCATTGTTTAAATTCATCTACAAAAAACCATAATGCTAGAAGGAATGTAGGATATTGTTTCAGAAAACAAAGATTATCTCAAATTAAACCTTGATTATATGCTTTTTATAAGAACCACACATTAAATAAAAGGAAAATATAAACTGAAAGTGAAAGGATGCACTTATCAAAGAAACTAAAAGGGATTATTTTAATAAAAGACAAAGTAAAAATTCAGCCTCTAATAATGAGGTAAAAAAGACCTATTATAATGATAAAATATCAATTAAACAGAGAGATATACAATTCAAAACTTATATGCATTAATAATATATCTTAAAAATTCATAAAGCAAAAGTTGAATATGAAACACATTGTTGTATATGGAACCTTTACCAGAATAGACAATGTGCAGTGGCATCTCATGTAAAATCTGAAACAGCAAAAATTATAGAGTATATTCTCTGAACAGAAAGGAATGAGATTAGAAATTAATGACAAAGAGAAACAAAAAAATTACCAAATGTTTGAAAATTAAGAAATAAATGTTTAACCTATATGTCAAAAAATAAATCATAATAAAGATTAGAAAATTCTTTTAAATGAACAATTATGAAAATAAAATATTTTCAAACTTGTAAGCTATACCTAAAATAGATGGTCTACAATCAGTAAAGCGGAAAAATAAATGAACATTAAAAATTAAAAAGGAAGAAATAAAATGAGTTATTCACCAATAACAGGAATGTGCAAGTTAAAAATCTAAAAGAACCTACAAACTATTAGAATTAATAAAGAAATTTAGTAAGTTCACTGCATCTGCAAAAATAATTTCCATATAAATGCAACATTAGTATTTTAGTTTCTAGTTGAACATTAGTTTAACGTTAGTTTCATGCATTGAAGACTCCCCTAGTGGCTCAGACGGTAAAGAATCTGCCTGCAATGCAGGAGACCCAGGTTCGATCCCTGGATCTGGAAGACCCCCTAGAAAAGAGAATGGCAACCCACTCCAATATTCTTGCCTGGAAAATCCCACAGACAGAGGAGTCTGGTGGGCTACAGTCCATAATGTCACACAGAGTTTGACATGACTGAGAGACTAACGCTTCGTGCATTGGAAATGGATTGGAAGATTTAATATTATTATCATGTCATCTCTCCCCTAAATTACTTACAAAATAATTTAAGTTCTAATAAAAATCCCAGCATACGTATGTGTGTGTGTGTGTGAGTTGACAAAGTGATTTCAAAACTTATATGGAAATGCAGAACCCTAAAAAAAGACAAGAAATCTCAAAGAAGAAAAAGTTGGAGGATTTACACTACTATTTCAAAGCCATAGACATTAAAGTGGATTGGTATTGGGGCAAACAAAGACCAACAGAACTGAAAAGAAGCCAAATCATACACTGCCTGATTAGCAAAGGTACCACTGCCATTTAGTGAGGGCATGAGGGTTATCAGTGGACTAGATAAGTTTGCTGTATTCAGGGCTTCCAGGTGGCGCTAGTGGTAAAGAACCGATCTGCCAACGCAGGAGACTTAAGAGACATAAGTTCGATCCCTGGGTCAGGAAGATCCCCTGAAGGAGGGCATGGCAACCCACTCCAGTATTCTTGCCTGGAGAATAGAGCCTAGTGAGTTACCATTCACAAGGTGGCAAAGAGTCAGATATGAAAGCGTCAGACTTGGCACGCATGAGCACAGTATTCAAATAATGAGATACTACATGGCAATGTAAAAGTGTGGAATTCTGCTACTCACAACAGCATGAATGAATCTCACAGACAAAGAGTGGACTGCAGGCATCTAATGAAGGTCAAGAACAGGAAACCTGATCTTTGGTAAGAAAAGACAAATAGCTGGTTAGTTTTGTGGAGCTTATAGACTGGAAGGGACATGAGCAACTCTTTCAGGGTACTTTTAATGCACACCTTTATCTGAATGATGGTTTCATGGGTGAAATACATGTGCAAAAATCCATCAAGCTGAACAATTAAAATTTGTGCACTTTATATATCTTATGTTTCAGTTCTTTAAAAAAAAAATCAAACATTAAAACAAGCTTGCAAAAAAAAAACTTTTTCAGGAGTTTTAAGAACAGAGAATGACCAGCAGAGATGGGGTGAGGGGTACTTGAAGAATCTATTTAATTCAGCAGCAAAGAGGTCCTTGGTGATGAGACCTTTATGGGAAGCAGAAAAGCTGAATACAGTTTTCAATGATTCAAGTTGTGAATGGAAGAAAGAACTACAAAAAGTTACAGTATATTAATCCTTGCTATCCAAGCAGGAGAGAGAGGATGGCAGCTTGTGAGGCTTTGGGTAAGAGAAAAATGGTTCAATTTAAATAGAAATGAGGTTTTGTATTATTCCTTAATATCCATAAAAACTATTTCTAGTCCATATAAATCTAACTGGATCTCAAGTGTTAAACTTAGCAAAGAAATTTTTTCTCCTCTGCTTCTATGATCAGAAGAGAAAGTACAATTCTAATGGAATTTGGAAAGTTCCACACTAAAATCTGAAATACTCAACATTTTACTAAAAATTACCCAAGCATAAAAGAGTTTGTTTAAATATATCTTGGGCTTCCCAGGGGGTGCTGGTGGTAAAAAATCTGTCTGCCAATGTAGGAGATACAGGAGGTGTAGGCTCAATCCCTGGGTTGGGAAGATCTCCTGGAATAGGAAATGGCAACTCACTTCATTACTCTTGCCTGGAAAATCCCATGGACAGAGGAGCCTGCTGGGCTACAGTGCATAAGGTCACAAAGAGTCAGACATGACTGAGAGATTGAGCACACAAAATATATCTAACTAAAGGATAGTTTACAAAATTAATTACCTTGAAAATGCATACCAAAGTATAGTCCTTAATGCAATAATTGCTTTCTCCCTCTGTCATTTCATATGAAGAGTGCAGGTTGACAATTGATAAGTGAGAACTACACAGTATCAGACTTTATTTTCGGGGCTCCAAAATCACTGCATATGGTGACTGCAGCCATGAAATTAAAAGACGCTTACTCCTTGGAAAAAAAGTTATGACCAACCTAGACAGCATATTGAAAAGCAGAGACATTACTTTGCCAACAAATGTCTGTCTAGTCAAGGCTATGGTTTTTCCAGTGGTCATGTATGGATGTGAGAGTTGGACTATAAAGAAAGCTGAGCACCAAAGAATTGATGCTTTTGAACTGTGGTGTTGGAGAAGACTCTTGAGAGTCCCTTGGACTGCAAGGAGATGCAACCAGTCCATCCTAAAAGAGATCAGTCCTGGGTGTTCACTGGATGGACTGATGCTAAAGCTGAAACTCCAGTACTTTGGCCACCTGATGCGAAGAGCTGACTCATTGGAGAAGACCCTGATGCTCGGAAGGATTGAGGGCAGGAGGAGAAGGGGATGACAGAGGATGAGATGGTTGGATGGCATCACCAACTCAATGGGTATGGGTTTGGGTGGACTCCGGGAGTTGGTGATGGACAGAGAGGCCTAGTGTGCTGTGGTTCATGGGGTCGCAAAGAGTCAGACACAACTGAGCGACTGAACTGAACTGAACTGAACTACACTTTTTATTGTTTCATAAACATTCAATACTATTTCAGATATTTTGGCATTTTCCCCTCCGCATCCCTCTTTTCGGAAACTTACAGTGATAAAAAGAAGAGATGAGTTAGCTTTATTACAGATTCTACCTTATTTGAACCACAGTAAGTTCACATAATTTTCATTAAAAAATATAAGACTTTTCATAGATTTTTATATTTTTGTCCACTTAAAAGAAAGCTGCAAGTTAAGTTTTATTTGGGGCAAAATGAGGATTGCACCCAGGAAACAGAACCTCAGATAGCTCTAAGAATCTGCTCCAAAGAGGTCAGTGTATATGTGATTTTGGTGAAGGGTGAATACATGGAATCTAGCACATATTTTCCAGAAGGTTTCTACTAGTCTTGTGAAGGTGTTGTTAGTCACAAGGAGCAGTTGTCACCATGAAGGATTTTAATGCTTTTCTAGACATGGAAGATATAAGAATCAGGCTCATAAAATGGGCTCCTGAAAATATCTATCTAAAGACCTATTCTGCCAGTTCCCCCCGCTCCACCTCCAGCACATTTAGACTCTCTGCTGCTAAGTCACTTCAGTCGTGTCCGACTCTGTGCGACCCCATAGACGGTAGCCCACCAGGCTCCCCTGTCCCTGGGATTCTCCAGGCAAGAACACTGGAGCGGGTTGCCATTTCCTTCTCCAATGCATGAAAGTGAAAAGTGAAAAGGAAGTCGCTCAGTCGTGTCCGACTCTTCGCGACCCCATGGACTGCAGCCCAACAGGCTCCTCCACCCATGGGATTTCCCAGGCAAGAGTACTGGAGTGGGGTGCCATTACCTGGTTCATTTACACTCTCTACCCTGAACTCCTTTCAGGGGGTGGTTGAAGGTCTCAGCAGAAGCACATGATTTAATACTTGTAGAGGTAGGTAGATGGCAAGTGCCCATGTCAAGTGCCAATTTGTAGCTGACACTTAACAAGAAACATCAGCGATACTCACACACAAAAGTATGTCTGACCCCCTCCCAGAAGAATATATAAGCAGTAAATGACTTACTATAATGTGTTGATAAGGATCTATAAATGACATGTTGGTTTCAATTACGAGAAATCTCTTCACACTTCAAAAGTCTTCTTTGGCACTCTAGCTTCTTTAAAACCTACAAAATAAACAGTCCTTATTGTTAAGCCTTTTCTTGGATGCATTTACAAGATTTAAATGATGATGCATATGACTCTTAGGAAGTAAGATTCTACCCAAGGGGACTTGTGCAGATTGAGCTCCCTAATTGTTTATACGTGTGGGTATACACACATCACTTAGAAAAGGATAAACATATTCTGCTATTACTGCTTACTTTCCATATTTGTTCAGATTCATTCTGTGAGTAATTATTAGGAAACTCCAGGATTTTTCTTTTTTGCATTTCCCAAGTACTTCATGAGAAATTTATTGCAATTATGGAAAATTAAAATTATTTTTGTACTATTTATAATCGAAACGCCACCTGCTAACGTTTGTTTTCTTAATTGGATCAGTACTACACACATTCACAATTTTAAAAAAGGAATGTTTTTCATTTTAGCTATGTGTTAAGAGTTTTAAAAACATATTCATGTTAAATTTCAACTTTTAATGCTGATTATTTAAAATAAATGATTTGTTCATTCTAAAGTTCCAGCTTAATTTGAAAGCAATTAAATGAAAGTTTAAGTGATTAGAAATAGTGCTGTACAAAATGATGGAAACAAGCAAGTGAAACTAGGGAATAACTGGGAACTTGATCTCAGTAGAGGAGCAAGTATAGAGGGTGAGGAGGAGTGAATTTAGAATTTAGAGTTCCAGGGAGGCCGTTTGAGGAACTGAGAGAAAACACTGGCTGGTGAATGGTGAGCAAAAGTGGCTCATGATGAGTTTGGAAATATGGGGAGGAGCAGATCATGCAAGGCTATGGAAGCAACAACTATTCACCTAAATATAGCTCAGCCACTCTCCAAGACTCAGCGTAAATGTCACCTCCTCTGAGAAGACTTTCATGATGTTCAGAGTATGTTTGGTTTGCCTGTTCCTGGTTTCACTTGTACCTTGTACTTCTTTTTCAAGTCTTTCATTCCACTTATACAATGTCTGCCTTCCCTGAGAGAACTAAAGACGCATAAAGTCAGTGACCATATTTATCTTGTTCATAGAGTTATCCATCTTTATTGCCTGGTGCTGCGCCTAAAATATAGTAGGTTGAGGATAAATATTTGTTGGAAAGATGGGTGGATGGATGGATAAATATTACATAATTTCAGGTTTATGTATGAAGGAAATTCACAGAATAGTACTGGGTACTCTCTTTTGATGTCCCTCTTTTTCATTCCTAACTATTCTTAATGTAAAAGGATGTTAAATATCCATCTCTAATTTTAAAAGAAAAAAAATCAGAACCAGTGAAATCCGAGAAGGAGTGAGGCTAGTACTCCAAATGTTTAGAGGAAATTTGTTGCTGGTGCCCAAAGTTTGGTTTCAGTAACTTTATTTCCTCTTTCCATTTCTAGCAACTCCATTCATAACCCCTGTGCTTACCACCTAACTCTTTACCACTTCTGTCAATACTGTATCCTGCATCAGGACCTAGATAGAGGCTCTCTCCATATTAAAGCCAAAAGTAGGCAACATGCGTACAATAGCTAACTGGCCAGGTCTATGGTTTTTCCAGTAGTCGTGTACAGATGTAGAGTTCAACCATAAAGAAGACAGTGCCGAAGAATTGATGCTTTCAAACTATGGTGCTGGAGAAGACTCTTTAGAGTCCATTGATCAGCAAGGAGATCAAACCAGTCAATCCTAAAGAAAATAAACCCTGAATATTCATTGGAAGGATCGATGCTGAAGCTGAAGCTTCAATACTTTGGCCACCTGATGTGAAGAGCTGACTCACTGGAAAAGACCCTGATGCTGTGAAAGATTGAAAGCAGGAGGAGAAGGGGACAACAGAGGACAGAGAATGAGATGGTTGGATGGCATCACTGACTCAATGGACATAAGTTTGAGCAAACTGTGGGAGACAGTGAAGGACAGAGAAGCCAGGTGTGCTACAGTCTACAGGGTCATAAAGAGTCGGATACGACTTAGCAACTGAACAATACAAGATATTATATTGGGGAAATCTGGGTAATGAATATATGGCAATGGCAATTTTTGCTGTTTCTTAACTTAGATTATTTCAAAATAAAAAATACATCTTAAAAGTCCACTATATGTGAATAGGTGCAATTTATACATACAATTTTCATTCCAAACTTAGAGAAGCAACATCAGTCATATGGGAAAACTGTTGGGTAAGGTTCACTTTCTTCCGAAAAAAAAAAAACATTGGTTATTATTGCCAGACAGTGATGACATTTTCCGTTCCAGTTACAAATAGGCACCCTGTCATCATTTTACCTCCCTAGGCTGTTAATAGTAGCAATAGATATCTTCAGTTTCTGTGGAATTATGACATTTCTGTCCACCCAGCCACATTAAATACTGAGAAAAATGCCACCCCCCCTTCCCCTCCCCCACCGCACCCCTTGCAACTAGCATAGCCTGGAAACATTATTGCAACTAGTTTGCATAACCACTATCATGAATGCTTATAAAACAGCAGTTTGGAGCAGGATGGGGGAGCAGGGTGGAGGGGAGGGTTGTTTTTACTAATTATGCCGAATAACCAATCTTGGTGAGTGTACAGTCTTTTAAGTCTGAAGCAACAAATATGAAGCTCATAGTTTCTTTTATTCTTTACGTTCCCCTCCTCCCCTGTAATTAGATACTTCCTGAACACTAATGAGGGGGAAATGCAGATACACTTTTCAACACACACTTGCCTGTGCGATGTAACTGTTGGCTTTCAGTGAATGGTTCATAGTGTGTGGTCTGTCCCAAACCCTGTTAGTCATGTTGGCAGGAGAGATGGACTTCTCTTGGGAAGGTGAAAAAAAAAAAAAAATACCCACAGACTAGAAGGTTTTGTCATTCTCTGCTTCTCTGGTGGTTAAAAGAATCTGCACCATGCAGGAGACCCAGGTTCAATCCCTGGGTGGGGAAGATCCCCTGGAGAAGGAAATGGCAACCCACTCCAGTATTATTGCCCGGAGAATTTCATGGACAGACAAGTACGGCCAGCCACAGTTCATGGGCTCGCAAAGAGTCAGACACAGGACTGACTAACACTTTTCCCTGCCTAGAATTATAGGAAACAGGAAAACAAGGGGTTATCATGGACATGTGAAGGTGAACTGAAGGTGTTAGTCACTCAGTCGTGTCCGACTCTTTGGGACCCCACGGACTGTAGCCCTCCAGGCTCCCCTGTCCATGGAATCCTTCAGGCAAGAATACTGGAGTGAGTAGCCATTTACTTCTCCAGGGAAACTTCCTGACCCAGGGACCAAACCCATGTCTCCTGCATTGCAGGTGGATTCTTTACTGTCTTAGCACCAGGGAAGCCCAATCATGGACATACTTCAGAGATATTGCAGGTTTGGTTCCAGACCACTGCAACAAAGGCAGTATTTCAATAAAACTAAGCACAAAAAATGCTTTGGTTTCCGAGTGCATAGTAAAGTTATATTTAAACTGTAATGTAGTCTATTACGTGTGCAGTAGCATTGTGTCCAAAGAACAATATACAAACCTTAATTTAAAATACTTTATTGCTAACTAGCATCTCAGCCTTTCAATTCAGTTCAGTTGCTCAGTCATGTCAGACTCTTTGCGACACCATGGACTGCAGCACACAAGGCTTCCCTGTCCTTCACCAACTCCGGAAATTGCTCAAATTCATGTCTACCCAGTAGATGATGACATCCAACCATCTCATCCTGTGTCACCCCCTTCTTCTCCTGCCTTCAATCAGTCCCAGCATCAGGGTATTTTCTAACAAGCCAGATCTTTGCATTAGGGGGCCAAAGTATTGGAGGTTCACCTTCACTATCAGTCCTTCCGGTGAATATTCAGGACTGATTTCCTTTAGGATTGACCAGTTTGATCTCCTTGCAGTCCAAGGGACTCTCAAGAGTCTTCTCCAATACCACAGTTCAAAAGCATCAATTATTTGGCACTCAGCCTTCTTTATGGTCCAGCTCTCACATCCATACATGACTACTGGAAAAACCATAGCTTTGACTAGATGGACTTTTGTTGGCAAAGTAATGTATCTGCTTTTTAATATGCTGTCTAGGTTGGTCATAGCTTTTCTTTCAAGGAACTAACATCTTTTAATTTCATGGCTTCAATCACCATCTGCAGTGATTTTAGAGCCCAAAAAATAAAGTCTCACTGTTTCCATTGTTTCCCCATCTGTTTGCCATGAAGTGATGGGACCAGATGCCAAGATCTTAGTTTTTTGAATGTTGAGTTTTAAGCCAGCTTTCTTACTTTCCTGTTTCCCCTTCATCAACAAGCTCTTCAGTTTCTCTTCTATTTCTGCCATTAGGGTCTTATCATCTGCATATTTGAGTTTATTGATATTTCTCCTGGCAATCTTGATTCCAACTAGTGCTGGATAACCAGCCCAGCATTTCACATGAGGTACTCTGCATGTAAGTTAAATAAACAGGGTGACAATATACAGCCTTGACATACTCCTTTCCCAGTTTGGAACCAGTCTGTTGTTCTGTGTCTGGTTCTAACAGTTGCTTCTTGACCTGCATACAAGTTTCTCAGGAGGCAGGTAAAGTGGCCTGGTATTTCCATCTCTTGAAGAATTTTCCACAGTTAGTTGTGATCCACACACTCAAAAGCTTTAGCAGAGTCAGTGAAGCAGAAGTAGATTTTTTTCTGGAATTCTCTTGCATTTTCTATGATCCAGTTGATGTTGGCAATTTGATCTTTGGTTCCTCTAGCTTTTCTAAAATCAGCTTGAACATCTGGAAGTTCTCTCTTCATGTACTATTGATTCCTGGCTTGGAGAATTTTGAGAATTATTTTGCTAGCGTGTGAGACGAGTGCAATGTGCAGTAGGGTGAACATTCTTTGGCATTGCCTTTCTTTGGGATTGGAATAAAAACTGACCTTTCCCAGCCCTGTGGCCATTGCTGAGTTTTCCCAATTTGCTGGCATATTGAGTGTGGCACTTTTACAACATCATCACTGAGGATTTGAAATAGCTCAGCTGGAATTCCATCATCTCCACTAGCTTTGTTCGTAGTGATGCTTCCTAAGGCCCACTTGACTCTGCATTCCAGGATGTCTGGCTCTAGGTGAGTGATCACACCATCATGGCTATCTTTGTCATCAAGGTTTTTTTGTATACTTCTTCTGTGTATTCTGGTCACCTCTTCTTAATTTCTTCTGCTTCTGTTAGGTCTATAACATTTCTGTCCTTTATTGTTCCCATCTTTGCACAAAATGTTCCTTTGGTATCTGTAATTTTCTTTAAGAGATCTCCAGTCTTTCCCATTCTGTTGTTTTCCTCTATTTCTTTACATTGATCGCTGAGGAAGGCTTTCTTATCTCTCCTGGCTATTCTGAAACTCTGCATTCAGATGGATATATCTTTCCTTTTCTCCTTTGTCTTTAGCTTCTCTCCTTTTCTCAGCTGTTTGTAAGGCCTCCTTAGACAACCATTTTGCCTTTTTGCATTACTTTTTTTTGGTGATGGTCTTGATCCCTGCCTCCTGTACAATGTCACGAACCTTTGTCCATAGTTCTTCAGGCACTCTATCAGATATAATCCCTTGAATCTATTTGTCACTTCCACTGTATAATCATCAGTTCAGTTCAGTCGCTCAGTCGTGTACGACTCTTTGCGACCCCATGAATCACAGCACACCAGGCCTCCCTGTTCATCACCATCTCCCGGAGTTCACTCAGACTCACGTCCATCGAGTCCGTGATGCCATCCAGCTATCTCATCCTCTGTCATCCCCTTCTCCTCCTGCCCCCAATCCCTCCCAGCATCAGAGTCTTTTCCAATGAGTCAACTCTTCACATGAGGTGGCCAAAGTACTGGAGTTTCAGCTTCAGCATTATTCCTTCCAAAGAAATCCCAGGGTTGATCTCCTTCAGAATGGACTGGTTGGATCTCCTTGCAGTCCAAGGGACTCTCAAGAGTCTTCTCCAACACCACACTTCAAAAGCATCAATTCTTTGGTGCTCAGCCTTCTTCACAGTCCAACTCTCATATCCAAACATGACCACAGGAAAAACCATAGCCTTGACCAGATGGACCTTAGTCGGCAAAGTAATGTCTCTGCTTTTGAATATGCTCTCTAGGTTGGTCATAACTTTTCTTCCAAGGAGTAAGCATCTTTTAATTTCATGGCTGCAGTCACCATCTGCAGTGATTTTGGAGCCCCAAAAAATAAAGTCTGACACTATTTCCACTGTTTCTCCATCTATTTCCCATGAAGTGATGGGACTGGATGCCATGATCTTTAAGCCAACTTTTTCACTCTCCTCTTTCACTTTCCTCAAGAGGCTTTTTAGCTCCTCTTCACTTTCTGCCATAAGGGTGGTGTCATCTGCATATCTGAGGTTATTGATATTTCTCCCGGCAATCTTGATTCCAGCTTGTGTTTCTTCCAGTCCAGCATTTCTCATGATGTACTTTGCATATACGTTAAATAAGCAGGATGACAATGTACAGCCTTGACGTACTCCTTTTCCTATTTGGAAACCAGTCTGTTGTTTCATGTTCAGTTCTAACTGTTGCTTCCTGACCTGCATACGGATTTCTCAAGAGGCAGGTCAGGTGGTCTGGTATCCCCATCTCTTTCAGAATTTTCCACAGTTGATTGTGATCCACACAGTCAAAGGCTTTGGCATAGTCAATAAAGCAGAAATAGATGTGTTTCTGGAACTCTCTTGCTTTTTCCATGATCCAGCAGATGTTGGCAATTTGATCTCTGGTTCCTCTGCCTTTTCTGAAACCAGCTTGAACATCAAGGAGTTCATGGTTCACATATTGCTGGAGCCTGGCTTGGAGAATTTTGATAAGGGATATGATTTAGATCATACTTGAATGGTCTAGTGGTTTTCCCTACTTTCTTCAGTTTAAGTCTGAATTTGGCAATAAGGAGTTCATAATCTGAGCCACAGTCAGCTCCCGGTCTTGTTTTTGCTGATGGTATAGAGCTTCTCCATCTTTGTCTGAAAAGAATATAATAAATGTGATTTTGGTATTGGCCAGCTGGTGATGTCCGTGTGTAGAGTTGTCTCTTGTATTGTTGGAAGAGGGTGTTTGCTATGGCCAGTGCATTTTCTTGGCAGAACTCTGTTAGCCTTTGCCCTGCTTCATTTTGTACTCCAAGGCCAAACTTGCCTGTTACTCCAGGTATCTCTCGACTTCCTACTTTTGCATTCCAGTCCCCTATGATAAGAGTGAAAGTCACTCACTCGTGTCCAACTCTTTGTGACCCTGTGGACTATACAGTTCATGGAATTCTCCAGGCCAAAATACTGGAGTGTGTAGTCTTTCCCTACTCCAGGGGATCTTCCCAATCCAGGGATCGAACCCAGGTCTCCCACATTGCAGGTGGATTCTTTCTCAGCTAAGCCACAAGGGAAGTCCAAGAATACTGGAGTGAGTAGCCTATCCCTTCTCCAGTGGATACTCCTGAACCAGGAATCAAACCAGGGTCTCCTGCATTGCAGGTGGATTGTTTACCAACTGAGCTAGAAGGACATTTTTTTCTGGTATTAGCTCTAGAAGGTCTTGTAGGTTATCATAGAATCATTCAACTTCAGCTTCTTCAGCACTAGTTGGGGGCACATACTTTGATTACTGTAATATTGAATAGTTTGCCTTTGCGAGTCATAAGCTTTTGCTGGTGGAGAGTCCCACCTCAATGTTGATGGCTGCTGACTGACCAGGATGGTGGTTTCTGAAGGCTGGGCTGACTATGGCAATTTCTTTTGTGTGTGTGTAGCAATTACTTAGAATGAGACAACAATGGAGGTTGCCACATCAATTAATTCTTCCTCACAAGCACAATTTCTCTGTAGCATCCAATGTTATTTGAGAGCATTTTACCCAGAGTAAAATTCTTTCAAAATTTGAGTCAATCCTCTCAAAACTTGCTAGTGCTTTACCAGCTAAGTTTATGTAATATCTTAATTGTTTCACCGTCATTTCAACAGTCTTCCCAGCATCCTCACCAGGAGTAGATACAACCTTAAGGAAACACTTTGCTCATCCATAAGAAGCACTTCCTCATCCTTTCAAGTTTCATCAATCAGACTGTAGCAATTCAGTCACATCTTCAGGCTCCCTTCTATTTCCAGTTCTCTCAGCATTTCCACCAAAATCTTGAACCCCTCAAAGTCATCCTTGAGGGTTGGAATCAACTTCTTATAAACTTCTATGAATGTTGATATTGTGACCTCTTTCCATGAATCACAAATGTTCTTCATGGCATCCAGAATTGAGAATCCTTTATAAGGTTTTCAGTTGACTTTGCCCAGACCAATCCGAGTCAGCAATTGCCATATAAAATTTACTTCTTAAAGAACAAGACTTGAGTCAAATAAATGGATGTTGTGTCAAGAGGCATGAAAGCAACATTAATTTCATCTCTGTCTGAGCTCTTGGGTAATAACTGCATTGTCAATGAACAGTAGTAGTATTTTGAAAGGCCTTTGTTTCGAGAAGTAGGTCTCAATCGTAGGCTTAAAATATTCAGTAAATCATGTTGTAAACAGATTTGCTTTCATCCAAGTTTGTTGTTCCATTTATAGATCACAGCAGAGTAGATTCTGAAGGGCCCTAGGATTTTTGGAATGGTAAATGAGCACTGGCTTCAACTTAAAATCACAAGATGCAACTGTGAAATCAGCCTGTCCTTTGAAACTTTAAAGCCAGTCAATGACTTCTCTCTAGCTATTGAAGTCCTAAATAGCATCTTCTTCCAATAGAAGGTCGTTTCATCTCCATTGAAAATCCATTGTTTAGCCACCTTCAGTGATTACCTTAGCTAGAGCCTTTGGATAATTCACTGTAGCTTCTACATGAGTACTTGCCGCCTCACCTTGCACGTGTCTTCCTTACTGAAACCTCAAGAACCAAGCTCTGTTAGATTCAAACGTTTCTTCTGCAGTATCCTCGCCTCTCTCAATCCTCATAAAACAGAAGAGAGTTAGAGCCCTGCTCACCATTAGGCTTTGGCTGAATTAAATTTTGTAGTTAATTGGATCTTTCATACAGACCACTGAAACTTTCTCCATATCAGCAGGAAGGCTGTTGGCTGTTTTGCTTTCTTATCATTCATGTGCTCACTAGAGTAGCATTTTTAATTTCCTCAAGAACTTTTCCTGCGCATTTCACAACTTAAGCTAACTCTGGCACAAGAGGCCTAGCTTCCGGCCCATCTCAACTTTCAACATGCCTTCTTCACTAAGCTTAACCTTATTTCTAGTGTTTTATTTTAAAGTGAGACATGTGACTTTTCCTTTCATGTGAGCACTTAAAGACCACAGTAGGGCCTATTAACTGGTATAATTTCAAGATTGTTGTGTCTTAGGGACTAAAGAGACCTGATGAGAGGGACAGAGGTGGGGAGCAGACAGCGGATAGAGTCTTCAGAACACACACAATACTGACTAAGTTTACTGTCCTATATGGGTGCAGTTTGTGGAGCCTCCACACAATTATAGTAGTTTCTTTATCTGTAACATGGGAGAAATGGTTCCCACACCTCACAGAGGCAATGGGAGGATGAATTGAAGATATGTATGTCAACAATTATGCACAGTACCTAGCAGGTCATAAGTATACAAACGTATTATTTGTTATTATTAGTTATGAAACATGCTTCCTCCCAAATTCCTGAGATTGGTTTGGCTCTATGAAGATTTCTAAGAAACTCAAATAGGCAAGTTTGATGAACATCTTTTCTATAAAGACTGTGTATTTGTCATCCTCAAAAATGAGTTTTAAAAAAATGCGTTTTAATTGAGATTAAAAAGTACTGCTATTTCTGATCTATAAAATTGTATGTATGTGTATGCGACTTCACTTTCACTTTTCACTTTCACTGGAGAAGGAAATGGCAACCGACTCCAGTGTTCTTGCCTGGAGAATCCCAGGGATGGGGGAGCCTGGTGGGCTGCCATCTGTGAGGTCACACAGAGTTGAACACAACTAAAGCGACTTAGCAGCAGCAGCAGCATATGCATACATATATGTGTGTGTGTGTATATATATATATATAACTCTGATGTATCTGCTTCCAAATTCAAAGCTTTCTCCATTATTCTGGATATAGAAACATGTTCTAAAAGGACTAAGGATAGTTCATTACTGTTTCCATCATCATCCATAAATATAAATACACACACACAGTTACTAAGACATCAATAAAGTTTTAAATCCTTAAATTATTTTGCTGTTGCTTTTCTAAAACCTAGGCTAAGAAAAGAGTTAGACATCACCAACAAGCACAGAAGAATGAAGAAACAATAAGAATTAAGTAAATGAGCTGCTTTAAATTAGAACTGTCTCTCACGCTGTGTGTATGTGCTAAGTCACTAAGTCATGTCCAATTCTTTGCAACGCTATGGAGTGTAGCCCACCAGACTTCTCTGTCCGTGGGATTTTCCAGACAAGAATACTGGAGAGGGTTACCATTTCCCTCTCCAGTGATCTTCCCAATCCAGGGATCAAACCTGTGTCTCCCATATTGCTTGCACTGGCAGGCAGATTCCTTACCACTGAGCCACCTGGGAAGCCTGTCTCTTAGGCTGAACCCTAATTTTAATACAAGGACTTCCCTGATGGTACATTGGATAACGGTCTGCCTGCCAATGCAGGGAACACAGGTTCAATTCCTGGTCCAGGGAGATTCCACATGCGCTGGAGCAGCTAAGCCCATGCACCACAACTACTGAAGTCCATACGCCTAGAGCCTGTGCTCTTCAACGAGAGAAGCCACTGCAAGAAGCCCCCGCACCACAAGCAGAGAGTATCCCCTGCACCCCTCCACAAGAGAAAGCCTGTGCAGCAGCAAAGACACCGTGCAGCCCAAAATTACATAAACACACACACACACGCACAAAATCTGTTAAAATAACTCTCCCATTTCCAAGGAAATGGAAAAGCATGGCACCAGATACAAAGGCACAGATTAATGAACTGGGTCTATTTCTCAAGCCAGGAAACCAAGAGTATGGCTTGTGCCTGTTGGGCCCTGCAGTGAGATACCTGCTCCCTCACTGATGTTCGTCCACAATATTCCTTTTGAATTGACTTTTTCCACTCTTTATTTTTATTCCTAGACCACTGACTCTGCTTCTTTGTCTCTCAAAATTTCATTATTGAGAGTTCATTATTTATTCAGACAAGTTTATACGGAAAATCTCCTAGAGTTTCAGAACCGAGAAAGATTTCCGTGGTTTAAAACAGACAAGGCTGGCTGGAGAAGGCAAAAAACTGAGCTGATATTTGAAACCAGGAAAGGGCCCAAATATCTAGAAAGGGGAGGATGAAAACATGTGCTGTGGGAAAAGGTCATGAATAGCAAGCTACAGACACAGTGGAGATGCCCTTCGCATCTCAGGCTGTCATCGGTGCTACCCAGTCACCCCAAAATGCCGCCCAAAACCTTCCTACCCCACTCCCCACATACCTTCTTGGCCTTGCCATGCATGGTCTGTGAGATCTTAGTTCCTGGATCAAGGACTCAAACCTGGGGCCCTTGGCAGTGTAAGCACAGAGTTTTAACCACTGGACTACCAGGGACTCCCTCCCCCACATGCCTTCAGCACAGCAGAGTCTCTGCCTGTCCTTCAGGATTCTGCATAAACTCACTCTCTGAAGTAAACCGGCTCTTTTATCTACGTGGTTAGGACCTGTATTTCTCCTAGATACCTCTTACCACAGCATTACGTACACTACTGCCATGATTTAGAGGGGACTGAGCAACAGGAGGGAAATTCTGTCTCCTTCTCCCTGTATTCTTGTTGGACCTCAAGTGATCACTCCACTAATATTTATTAAAGGATAAATGAACAAACTTGGGGATTTGTACGGAGTAGAGGGGAAAACTGATGAAACCACAGATGAGGTTCTGTGTTGAGTAACAGTTAAGGAGAAGTAGAACCTAATTATAGAACCTGGAATGACAAGCTGGAAAATATCTCAGCAATTACTAATTTAAATACTTAATCTTCAAAGTTCACATTAAACATTTGCTAGATGCCAGTGATGCTGTGCTAAGTGATTTTTATATATCATCCTGTTTTGCCTTCATAATAAGAGAGGGATTGCTATTGCCATTTTAGAAATAAAGCGTGTTTAAGATCAGTTTAAAAATCACTGACAACTCAAACTGAGGCAGACGGGCCCTCATATACTCTACAAGAAAATACTGACTTCCAGAAAGACTAAGAAATGTTTCCCAGCTCGTCCGGCTTCAAATGTTGAGCTGGTCCTAGAATCCTGACTCTCTAACTCATACCAAATTCTCTTTCCACGTCATTCTGCCATTCTACAGAAGAACCCACAGCACAGGCAGAGAAAGCGGACACAGTGGAAGTGATACTTTGTATTCACTTGCTAGGGCTACTGGGATAAAACACCACAACCTACATGGCTTAAACAACAGAAATTTATGTTCTGACAGTTTTAGAGGCCAGAAGACTGAGATCAAAATGCCCAGCAGGTGTGGGGTTTTATGGCTTTGCTGTGTCTTAGTTGCAGTACGTGAGAGTTTCTAGTTGTAGCTCTGGTTTCTCTTGTGGCTCAGGGGCTCTAGACTGCAAGGGATCAATACTTGCAGTACACAGATTTACTTGCCCCACAGCATGTGGGGTCTTAGCTCGCTAACCACGGATTGAACCCATGACCCCTGCATGGAAGGTGAATTCTTAGCCACTGGACCACCAGGGAGGTCCCAGGTTTGGCTTCTTCTGATGCCTTTCTTCTTGGTTTGAAGATACCGTCTTCTCCCTGAAACCACACATGGTCTTTCCTCTGTACCCATGTTCCCCTGGTGTTTCTTTGAGCGTCCAAATCTTTGCAACCCCATGAACCATAGTCCACCAGGCTCCTCTGTCCATGGAATTCTCCAGGCAAGAATACCGGAGTGGGTTGCCATACCCTTCTCCAGGGGATCTTCCTGATGCAGGGGTCAAATCCAGCTCTCTTGCATTGCATGCAGATTCTTTACTGTCTCAGCCACCGGGGAAGACCCTTCTCATAATAACACCAGTCAGTTTGATGAGGGCCCATCCTGAGGGCCTCCTTTAACTCTGTTGTCTCTTTAAAGACCTAATCTCCAAAAGCAGTCACATTCTCAGGGCCTGGGTGGGGGTGGGGGTGGTTAGGACTTTAACATATGAATGGGGAGGGGCACAAATTAGTCCACATCACAGTTCAGTAATATAAATGCAACAGATAAACAAATAAGCATACAACTGTTCATGGAAAAGGGTGGCATTTGAGAAGGGAGGAGTAACCAGCAGAGAGGTCCAAAAGTCATAAAATGGGCACCTCAACTAGGACCGGGAGAGGATAAAGAAGAGAGAGCACAGCACCGTTTAGATAGACCAGCCTCCCTCATCTGGTTATTTTGAAAGCACACCCCATACGTGCACATGTGCATATGTGCACACGCACACATACACATACACACACACACACACACACACACACACACACAGTGTACTTAAGTGAGGCACAATGCATAATGTCGTTTATTTTACCCCTTCATGATTGGGAAGTACAAAACTATTTTAAGGACCAGAAAACTGGCTAGCCCAGTTTCACACGCTGCATTACAAAAAAGCAATAACGTGTCCTCACAGTCTGCTGTTATTTTTCCATTGTTTCACCACTTTGGTGGCAAAAAATAAGGAGCCACTCAGGCTCTATTTTAAGATCACAAAAGAGAAGCAGTCATAATCGCCACCCAGACAGACCTTGTGCACATTTGTAAGCTAAGGTCTAAAGATATAAACAAGCCTAGAGTTCACCCAGTTTCAGAAACAGCTGAACTCATCTTGCACTCTCAAGCTGGGGCCCTTTCTTTACACCCTTTCAGCATCCCTTCCTCTCCTTTCCCTCCACTCCCCTGAAACACTCAGGCTAAAAAGATAATAGAGCCAACAGTAGAAGAGCATTTGTGTACAACTTAGTTTGACCACTATTTTAAGTTGCTAAGCTATTTTTTGGTGGTGTGAAGCAGGCTTAAGATATGAATCGGAAGGAAAGGAATAACTGAGTTTCTCTCTGTGATTGGTTAAATAAAGCTGGAAAAGTTATTAGACGCTGGCTTACAAATCCTACATGGATGGTTTTTTAAAAATTCCTCTTCTCACAATGGACCTAGAGTCTATCATACAGAGTGAAGTAAGTCAGAAAGAGAAAAACATCATATATTAATATATATATATGGAATCTAGAAAAATTGTACAGATCAATCTATTTGCAGGCGAGGAATAGAGACTCAGATGGCTTTCCCTGCTGTGGCAATCTTGAGTATGTCATAAAAAGAGGCAGCGATTAAAGAGGCAGTGGAGCCCTCAACAAAACACAGATACACTCTAGGGGGACATATTTGCAAACCCTAGAGATCGGTAGACAGCGGATGTGTGGACACAGAGAGGGGAGGGGAGGATGGGATGAATTGAGGGTAGCACTGACATATATATACACTACCGCGGGTAAAACAGACAGCTGATGGGAACCTGCTGTGTAGCACAGAGAGCTCAACTCGGTACTAAGTTATGGGTTGAGGGGAGGTGGAGGGTGAGAAGGAAGCTTAAGAGGGAAGAAACACCTGTGTACCTACAGCTGATTCACTTTGATGTACAACAGAAACTAGTATCATATTGTAAGGCAGTTATATTCCAAAAATAAAATATGAAAAAAAAGTTTTTAAAAATTTTCTCCCCCACACAGACACTGATGTCTCACTGACACTGAACAAACTATATTACGCTCATTTTCAGAAAATGTTCCACCTTTTATTTAAAAGAAACCGATCATGGAGAGGAATCAGTATTAACGCTTCTTAACTGTACCTAACAACGTGGTACAAAATGCCAGGAAAAGGAATGGGTTTTGAAAAGTGCATTTATTTCTACGATTTTCCCTCTCCAGACGAGACGGTTTGCAAATATGTCCCCCTAGAGGGTATCTGTGTTTTGTTGAGGCTCCACTCCCTCTTTAATTGCTGCCTGTTTTTATGACGTACTCAAGATTGCCACAGCAGGGAAAGACATATCTTTTTCTAAAGAAAACAGTCCAGGGAAACCCCCCAGGAAAACCGTCATGATGGCTTCAGTGTTTCATGAAAGCCATTTTATTACTGGATGAGTTATAACATTCTGGAGAAGTTTTACTTTTCAACTCACACTGTAACTATTTAAAGCAGCCACTGAGGTTGATCTCATAATTAAAAGTGGGATGCTGACTATGATCTTGAAGTGGAAAAAAAATGAAAGAAAAAATAGCAGGAGCTGTGGAAGATCAGAGGCTCAGTATACTCACCCATCTCATGGGTTACTGGGAAGCTAAACCACGAAGCATGACATGAGCGTTCTACAAATCCTGGATTGTGTAACATTTAATATGGGTTCAAGTTCACCATTCTGTTTTCAGGTTGTAAGAAGTTTTAGAAGGGGCTTCTAGACACTGTGAATGACAATTCACTTTTGAAATAATCCAGAAATTTAGTCGTTTGCAGGATTAAGAACTCTGTTCATAGGAAGTGTGCATCTGAGGAGGAATTCTCAGGAGCCCTTAATATGTTTTGTGTCTTGGATCTCTTTGGCAGTCTGGTGAAGCCTGCAGGCCCCATGATATGGTCTGACACTGAAAAATTCTTAAAATGAAAACACTGGATTACAAAGGAAACCAATTATATTGAAATACATGGAATCTATGCAGTGTAGTAGACCTCTTAAATGGTATTTATGTATGCTTTGAAGGCTTGCATTTTCTCTCGCTACCTCTGTGGAATACACCCAGATAATTCTAAAGTTCAATGTAAAATTTTTGAAGACAGAAGAACTTACAGAACTGTAAGGGGTGAAACAATAGAAAACTAAATGGCTTTTGTTTCCTCTGCTAGCACTGTAATAAACATGTAAACCCAACCTGAATATTTAGGGGTTACATATAATAAGGACATGGGGAAAGAAATGGCAACCCCCTCCAATATTCTTGCTTGAAAAAGCCCATGGACAGAGGAGACTGGAGGGCTGCTGTCCATGGGATCACAAAGAGTCAGACATGACTGAGCAACACACACACACACATAATAAGCACAGGTTAAAATGAACTAGAAATACTCATTTGCTCCAAATTATGAAATTTATATTTCCTCAACCTTTGATCAACAGCAGAGAACAGAGACAAGAACATTAATAAAACCTATAAGAATGTTCCAGTTGAGCTTCCACCCATGAAATAGTATGCCTCAATGGGTTTGTGAAAATGCAAAATTACCAAAAGCAAAGTTATACTCTTCTCTTCATTTTGGACAGGAAGAAGTTTGATAACTAAACCACAGCCTAAGGAAATTTGGGCAGCACCAGGAATAAAGTCCAGGATGACTTTCCAACACATGTTAGACATGTGTCGTTGAAACAGGGAGGAAAGGAGGACAAAGAGGCATCTCCTGAGTGCCAGGCCGTGCATCTGAGAAACATCCGAGCCAGAAGCACACTCAAGTTCATCTGATCACAAAGAGCTTCCTCTCCATACCTCCCTGCCCAGCCTGACACACACAGATTCACTGCTTCCATTCACGGAAGCACCTGGCCATCAACAGTATAAAACCAGAGCGCTTCAATAAAAGTATGTATGAAAAATGGCTATTGAATCAAAAATTTATTAAAACAAGATTTTTTTTAACTTTGAGGAAATACAAGAGTCAGTATTTCTTTTTTTAAATAACCTTTATAAAACTTTTTATTTCATCTTGGGGTATAGCTGATGAACAACGTTGTGATAGTTCACAGTGAACAGCGGAGGGACTCAGCCATATATATACCTGTATCCATTCTCCCTCCAACTCCCATCCCATCCTGCCTCATAACATTGAGCAGAGTTCCCTGTACTGTCCAGCGGATCCTTGTTGGTTATCCATTCTAAATATGGCAGTGTGTACATGAGAAGACCCTTCTTTGCAGTGGTGGATTACAATCACTCAATGTTTCAGCTCTCTTTACATTGCACAGTTGTAATGGTTCCAAGTCTATAACCACTGTCTTCTAGGGAGCACTGAGGTGGCCTTAGGAGCTAGCAGGAGTTGAGGAGTAAGATATAAACCATACACTAGAACCCAGCTAGACATCCAAGAAAGGTAGGCATGGCAACAGGTAAAACTTTTAGAACTTCACAATCTATCGACTAGGAAGGAAAAGGAGCCCAGCAGAATGGCTCCTGGAAATAGGTAAAGGCACTGAGGGCCACTGAAGTATAGAACCAGGCCTACCAGTTGGCTAAGCCCAGAGGCCAAGAGGGTAAAAGAACAAAGACTCAATCCTTGCCAATCAGATGCTGGAAATCAAGCTAATTTGTGACTACTCCCTACAAGTTAATAATTACCCTGGAAAAAAGGATGTGTATTCTACATGCTCATGAATTTCTATGTATTTTTGTTTTAGGTGTTTTGTTTTGTTTTGTTTGCTTTGTGTATTCGGTGATTTATTTTAAGGATTTCTAGATTTTCTTCCACTCTTTAAAGATTTCACTCTCTCTAGATTTCTTTCACTGCCACTGAAACAAAACAAAACAAAGCTATCCAGAAAAACTTAAGCCATTCTGGCTTCTCTAGGTTTGCTCCTAGCATTTAAACACAGCTGGAGAAAAACCACCTAACCTGGAAAACTGGTTTTTAATCTTAGGTTCACTTTCTCAAATCTCAGAGAGGCTCTCACGACTACACAGCATCTTGTTAAATTGTTCTGGTGCCCTTGTATGCCAACACTAGAAAGACTTTCTTCTCCCCTTCAAGCCTCTCACCTGGCCCCACCCTCACTCTTGGCTGTGACCTCATTTCCCTTCACTGAAAACACAGAAGGCAGCGGACAGAAGTTCCCCATCTTCCCACCAGCGACTCTGTAAACTCCTCTGCCCAGGCACTCGGGTTCTCCTTCTCCCTGTCATGAAGGAAGCAGAGTTCCCCCTCCTGTTGCGAGCCATGGGTGGCTTCTAGACACAAAATCCCTCTATCTTCCTCAGGTACTTCCCTCTAATGGCCATGCCTTTCTTTTCTAAGTTATCAAACTTTACTTTCTACTAGATCATCTGATTGGCAAACTGTGTTAGTCTCCCCCTGACTTCACATTTCTTTTCCCTTCATGTTTCCATTTTTTAAAAAATAGTAGGAATACACCACTTGCTTTAACGACTAGAAAAACAATTATGGTTACTATTAAAATATCAGTAAATTACCAGATAAAGCTGGAAAAAAAAATCCCTTCCAACCTGTTTTCCGGTGTTGAAGACTGCCTTCTCCCGGGGTGTTTTTCCACCCCCTTCTTCCATCAGTGAACATGTCTGGGGTCTCTCAAAAGACAAACTCCCACTTCTACACTCACACATCAGTACCAAAGATGCCCAGCATTAAAAGACGCTTACTCCTTGGAAGGAAAGTTATGACCAACCTAGAGAGCATATTCAAAAGCAGAGACATTACTTTGCCAACAAAGGTCCGTCTAGTCAAGGCTATGGTTTTTCCTGTGGTCATGTATGGATGTGAAAGTTGGACTATAAAGAAAGCTGAGTGCTGAAGAATTGATGCTTTTGAACTGTGGTGTTGGAGAAGACTCTTGAGAGTCCCTTGGACTGCAAGGAGATCCAACCAGTCCATTCTGAAGGAGATCAGCCTTGGGATTTCTTTGGAAGGAATGATGCTAAAGCTGAAACTCCAGTACTTTGGCCACCTTATGTGAAGAGTTGACTCATTGGAAAAGACCCTGATGCTGGGAGGGATTGGGGGCAGAAGGAGAAGGGGACGACAGAGGATGAGATGGCTGGATGGCATCACCAACTCGATGGACATGAGTTTGAGTGAACTCCGGGAGTTGGTGATGGACAGGGAGGCCTGGCGTGCTGCGATTCATGGGGTCGCAAAGAGTCGGACTGAGCGACTGAACTGAACTGAACTGAACTCCTCAAAGTTCTGCCAAGAGTATGTCTCCATTTTTATGTTGTGTTTCCTGGACACATTTCTTGAAAGGGCCATTTGCTCCCAGTGTATCTATTCATGTCCTCAGAGTCCTCACCTCCCATCCCCTCCACCATGTTATCGAATCCCCACCACTCCACTGGAACTGCTCTTATTAACACCACTAATGACTTCCAAGTTTTCAAACGTGGTTGTCAACTTTCCTGTTTCTCTGGAACCACTTTGCTTTTTTGGTTCCACGACATCATCCTAACTACTGGTTTTCCATCAGATTTCCTGGTTGTTCCTTTGCAGGCTTATTTGCAAATGCTGTTCTCTGTCTGAAGCTCCCATCTGAGCTTCACCACCCTCAATCCCTTCCCCTTTCATGCCTGGCTTCTCAACCTTCACATCCCAGTTTAAATTTTACCTCCCCAGGAAGCCTTTCCTTCACCTCCCCAGGTTAGCCTGTAGTAATAAAGTCCATTTGCTCCTCTTATTATTTGTTTATTATTTGCTTAATTATTATCTCTCTCCTCCAAGAAGGAATTAACTCTTTATTCAGGTAAGTCGTAAATGTAGCACCGTGCCTAGCATGTAGTTAGTATTAATTAAAACATACTGAATTCGTGAAGGAAAAAATGTGCATAGCCCAGAGATCAAACATTCCTGGATAATACTAGCATCTGCCTTTTTATTTCCTTGACCCAGCAGGTAAAATTCTTAAGTGAAAAAGTGAGTACAGACCATCCAATATGCTTTCTCTAATACCTCTTCTTCTTTGAAGAATTTTAAAAAGGTATATGTTTCCTACTCTTTTCTTAGGCATATTGCATATGTTAATGAATGTGCGTGTGTGCTAAGTCACTTCAGTCCTGTCCGACTCTTTGCCACCCCATGGGCTGTAGCCCACCAGGCTCCAGCTCTTCCCTGGAATTCTCCAGGGAAGAATACTGCAGTGGGTTGCAATGCCCTCCTCCAGGGGATTTTCCCAAGCCAGGGATCAAATCATACTCATGAACAGTATCTAGAAATTCTTTTCTTCACAGAAAATTATAATTTCTACAAGAGTGCGCTTTTCATTGTGACAATAGCTCATAAGGTATTAGTCAACCAAGCCAATTTATCAATTTAACACAGAATTTAAGCAGACAGTAAAATTTTCTGCAAACACTGAATGAGTCTCAAAAAACTGGTTCTTTTATTGCTTTTCACTGACAACAGAGGGGTCATTAGTGATAAAAATAAGAAAAAAATTTCATATAAACATTGTGAACATTTATATATTTTAAATATAAACCCCTGATTGACACTGCCTCAAAAAATAAATGCCACACATCTTAATATTTTGCAACTAAATTTTTAATTAAGCAATCTTTATAAATGAGAATTTTTGCTGTGAGAAATCATTCTAAAATATGTTAAGGGCACACTTATCAATGATATAATGATAATCTGAAGTCATATTTGAACATGAATTCCCATTGCACACTGAAAGCAATGATTTTGAAAACTATTCCATGAACTACAGAAATGCCCTAGCATTGTCTCTTTGAGATCTAAGTTCATACAACCTCAACCAGCTTTAAACTCATCTGCCACTTCCTCATGACAGTTGCATGGAAAGGAAGTTGATACCTGTTTGAGGTAGATAATAACAGGGATTGATGGATACTAAGAAATCTTAATTACAAAAGCAGGAATCTAGTATGTCCTCAAAGCCATATGCATCTTTAGATACTTTCTCCCAGGATGCTGTTCTAGAAATTCTTACTTAATTGCTCTAAATTACTTTCCTTACTGGACAGATGGCGCTAGTGGTAAAGAATCTGCCCACCAATGCAGGAGACACAAGAGACATGAGTTTGATCCCTGGGTTGGGAAGAACCCCTGGAGAAGGAAATGGCAACTCCCTCCAGTATTCTTGCCTGGAAAATGCCATGGACAGAGGAGCTTGGAAGGCTACAGTCCATGGGGTTGCAGAGTTGGACGCAACTGAAAACGTGTACACACATGCACTTTTCTTACTACTCACATATTGCATCAACTACATATAAAAAGATCACAAAATGGATGACCTTTTTGTTTCAAGAAATAAAAAATGAGAGCCTGGGGACAATTCTGGCATTCCAGTGGTTAAGACTCCATGCTTCCACTGCTGGAGACATCAGTTCGATTCCTGATTGGGGAATTAGGATCCAGCATGCCAAGAAGAGGCTGAAGAAAACTTACAGACACCAGTTATCTCCCCTTAAACAATCCCAGGCAGACACTATCTCTTCTACAATTACAGATGCAAGAATCTCCCAAGAATACATAAAGGGTCTAACATCTCAATTTACTGCTGAGGTACGGCACTCATCTTGTCGAAGCTGTGGACATAAAAGTATGGGGCAAATAGGAAGTGTGTCAGTTTACTGACCGAAATTCAGAAGCTACCTGCTGACCTAATGTGTCAAGGGGCAAAGTTTCATCTAGCAGTCAAACATGACCTACTGTGTGTTATTTATGATGGAGTTTTACATATGTGTGTGTAATAAGCCATTCTATAACTAAAGTTGATTCTACTCCAGAAAAAAACAATATCTAGTTTAGGTAAGCTACTGAATTGCTTGGAAAGGTAAAATAATGATGAGGATTTCATACAACTGATAAATCCAAAGTCAGAGTAACTATTTCGATACAAATGCTTTAAGCTAACCACCAATATTAATGAGGCCAAAGGAACCATAGGCTCTGCAGGTTATACTCCGAATATTCTAAAAGAATGCTCTATTACCAAATAAAAGTAAAATCTTCAGTAGAATTAGTGTTTTTTGTACAACTCATAATATGTCTATTTTGCATTTTTGGATTAAACTTCATATACCTTATTTTCTTAAAGTAGCATATACCTATATACAATGCTAAATAGTTACAAAGTAAGAAATTCTAAATTATATAATACTTCTGGAGACTCCCCTGGCAGCCCAGTGGTTAAGACTCTGTGCTTCCAGTGCAAGGGGTGCAAGTTCAATCCCTAGTTAGGAAAATAAGATTCCACACGCCCTGCGGTGCCTCAGGCAAAAATAAATTAATTAATTAAATGGGAAAAAAAGGGAAAAAAATCTTTTTCATTAAAAAGGAGCTAATTCAACAAATAAATATATCATATACTACTTCTTCAATCATTCTTAAATGTTTATGCAACTTTCTCTATATGTCAATCAGTAATCCCATTATAAGAACAGAATAGTTAAGAGGGGAACTGTTGGGATGTGTACTTTCTAGTTCTTCCCCTATAATTTTTCTGATGTTAACACAAACAGGAAGAGGTGGACAGTCTTAAATAACATGCATCAAAACTGGAAATATAAACCAATCAATTAGTCAATTGAAGCATACAAAATACATCAAAATGAAAATCATAAGACTTGGATACTAAATAAGCTAGAGCAAGTCCCCAACATATGAACCCGTTCTATTCCAAGAGCGTATTCATAAGTCCCAACAAAGTTAGCCTAGGTACCCAATTAACACAAGCGACTATATAGTACTGTACTGTAACAGTTTTATATTAATAATATTTGTCACATAAAAAGCCAACACAAAAAATAGAGAAAACATTTTAAATCTTACAGTATAGTACTTTGAAATGTACAGTAGTATGGTATAACGCTGGCATACAGGGGCTGCGACATATGTTCACATCTTTGAAAGTTTACAACTTGAAGGTTTGTATATAAGGGACTTATGGTATTTAACTGTCCAACCACACCTCTTTCACATGTGTAAAATGTGAATATCTGCTCTGCTAACTTACATGGTTAGTATGTGAACAAAGTTCTTAAGCAGTCTCTTTATAAACCACAAAATGCTATGTAAACAAAAGGTATTATTGTCCCTCTGATATTTTGTTTCAAACTAGGTAATCAGAAAACAGACTGTAAATTAAATAAAATGAAAAACAAAGCTCAGTGTTACAAAAATGAGTTTTTCATATTATGGAAGACTGAAATCACACATATTATGGATATTTGTTTTCTAACTCAAAACAGACTATTACCTAAAATGCATAAACTTCCCTGCAGACTTCAGAAGTCAAGCAAATGAGGAATATTAAGGAAAAGGGCACAGTTGATTTACAAGTGCACTCTCCTCCCTATAAAAAGGGAAAGCAAGGGAAATGAGTGCAACGTGGTCCCAGTCCTTCATCTTTGACTCAGTGGTTATTAAACTCTGACAGGGATCACTTATAGACGATTGCTGAGTTTCACTAAAGCTATTTCAACTCATTCAATAAGCAATCAAACTGGTGGTGCAGCTTCATAAACCTGCTTATGGAGAGCACTGAATTATTTAAGCTTATATTATATTTGTATGATGGAGAAATAAATTATATTTTCAAAGAATGTTCTAAGAGTGGACCAGGAATCAAAGAGAATCCAAAAAAAAAGTGAGAATCACACACTGGCAAGGGTAGCAAAATTTGGGTGCATCTCTTTTTCTCAGGTGTATAGCAGCATCAAAAGACAGCAACAAAATCAGCTCTGTTGCACTGGTTTCTTTGGAAAGAAATCCAGAACCAACTCTTTGGTTCTCCCAACTGTCACTGCCCTAGTGGCCAAGGAGCAGAAGATGAATAGCTAAAGCTTAAATTCATTGTCTCTGAGTTAGTTCTTGACAAACATGGACACCATTTTTCTTACAAAGCCTTTAGCAAGAATTATCTGTAACCCTTAGTCCTGTCTCCATCTTCTCTGCATTAAGCAAGTCTGGACGTTTCTAAAGCTGTGGGAGATTCTACAAAAGCTTTGGCCCTCTTCTCGGAAACCTCTTCTACTTCCCTGATTTTGTAGAAAATGACAGTCTATGAGAATAAAAATAACTTGCTTTCATTTTTCTATGCATCTCACCCACTTTTTAAGGAAAGTTATCAGGAAACAATATGAATAAATCCTCTAAACTCAAAAAAAGCAATGTTTACAGAATTTCTATTTCTATTTCAAAATTTGGCCTTTAATGTTAAGACCCCTAAAACTCTTCAAAATTATTGAGGACCTGCAAGGGTCTTTGATTATATAAGTTATATCCACTGATATTTACCATGTTAGAAATTAAAACTGAAAAAAAGATTGAAACATCACATTAAAAGAGGCAATTCATAAACACAGAGACAGAAGGGGCTGCCATGAAAACTGTTCAACCTTATTTCTGAAAGAAATGCAAATTTAAACAAGATACCATTTTCATATAACAATTGTCTCAGCTTTTTGATTTGCTGTTATTCTGTTTGAATATTAACATCATGTTGGCTTAGGGAAATTATACTCTTATTCTATTTATACATGGATACAGTATTTATCAACAGAAAAATGGCAAAAATAATAACTAGCACTCCACAATATTTTGCTGAATATTTTTTAAATCCTCTAGATACTCAATAAATATTATTATTAACCTTTTACAGTTGACAAAAGAACATTTTGGTTAAGCATTTGACTTAACAATCTCACCTGTACTTAGAAGAACTTTTAATGGAACTTGAAAAATACATTTTAAGAATCTATCCAGGACTTCCCTGGTGGCACAGGAGATAAGAATCCACCTACCAACGCAGGGGAGACTGGTTTGATCCCTGTCCAGGAGATTCCACACGCCACGGAGCAACTAAGCCAGTGCGCCATGACTGCTGAAGCCCCAGTGCAGCGACTGCTGAGCCCTCATGCTGCAGAGCCTGCGCTCCACAAGAGCAGCCACACCAATGAGAAGCCCAAACCCTGCAACGAAGAGCAGCCCCTGCTCGCTGCAACTGGAGAAAGCTGGCACACAGCAATGAAGACCCAGCACAACCGAAAATAAATAAATAAATAAAGTTGTAAAAATCTATCCAAATGTAACAAACAAACATTTGTTTTAAGAGGTCCTAAGTGAACCACTATTAATAACAGCAGAAAAATTTCATCCATGTAAAGATCTAGCAATGTATAATCAGCTAATACAGAATTTCCACCGACAAAAAATTAGATCTTAGCACCATACTCTCTGGCTCATGGCTAGACTGCCATCACTTGCATAGTGCTTGACCCATAGGAGGGCTCACTAATATTTGTTTACTATCTGAATGAATATTAAAGAAAAGCTAAAGACTATAAAAATGTCTTGTGAGAAAATTTCATGATTGAGGAGAAGCATGTTACAAAACAGCAAGAACAGTGCATTAAATTAATTAAACATGGAGGTCATTAGACTAAGGTGACCCTAATGCCACCACAACCTGCATCAGCAAACCAAAATTTAAGCCAGTAAATGCCTCAAAGTTACAAAATTGAAAACTCAGGACAATCATTCAGAAACAGCCAACTAAGCTTTAAGCTGTAGCCAATCAATAAATTTCCTACTCTGCTTCTGCTTTTCCTCTATAAAATCTCTCCCCCCATATAATGTCAGTGAAGCACTCCTAACCACTTCTGGTTGGGCACTGCCTCATGCCAAATAAACTCAAATATTTTTAATATGCCTCAGTTTATCTTTTAACAAGTGCAATCACAATTTTGTGAAATCTACATATAGATAAATGTATTATAGAAAAATGTCTAAAAATATAAAGAGATGTATATACTTGAATTCCTTGTCTCTATGCTGATGCATGCTAGTTACTCAATAAATATTTCTGATTGAATAAATGACATTTTAAAAGTAGTTACCCCTTAGGGGGACTATATGTACAGTTTTCCTTTTCTTCTTTGCAATTTCTATATTTGACAAGATTTAACCAATAAGCGTGAATTATTTTTGTAATAAATAAGAATATGATAAAACATACTTATGCTGGGAAATGTCATTAAGAATTTTGGAGCAAAAGTAGCAAATATAAACATCCTACAATCTAATAAAAAGAATAACATGTATCTTACTTCCCTATTACGTTTTACTGATTGCATTTGGCGATAAGAAATATCAGATGTTACAGAAAAATGGCAAGCTTAAGATTGTACAGCTAATTACTATTGGGGTGGAGTCTAGAAGGTAGGTCATTTGATTTCCAGGCAAGTAGTTTTTCCATTACACCAATTATTTAGAGTTCTGACACACTAACTGAATAGATGCAATATTCACTATAAGGCAGTTCTTTACTTATAAGGGAAATAACTTGCTAATTATTTTATACTGTCAGAAAACTCCAAAATTCTAAGAAATACTATGTTTTCACATGACATGAATCATTTGGAGAATCTGAAATTCCTAAAGGTGTTTAAAAATGTGTGCATTTTTGAGGAGCGTATGTCATTATTCAGGGAAGGGGTCTATAGCTTTCATAAGATTTGTAAAAGGGTCTGTGAAAATAAAAAAGAAGTTGAGAATGACTAAAGCTTAACTCTACAAGCAAGAGGAAGAAAAAAACTAATGGTAAATAAAAGGCACAAGAGAGGAAAAGGAACCACAGCTAATTCTGTCTTCCTCTTTTTTATTCCTGGAACATATTTTTATAATATGCAAACAATTTGGTTTTTATGACTTTGCTTTCTAAGCAGACACTAGGATAGATACTGATAGGTTAAAACCACAGGTAAATTACCTCTGTGGGATGAGCTTTATCAGGTACTGTTAGCAAGAAGCTGATAAATGTAAAATGTAAAAAAAAGAAAAAATTAACATTGCAGGTCACTTTTGAGATATTTTTCATTCATGTTTAATTGAGAAAAGGAAAATTATTAAATACATTTCTTAGTTTCTTGTCCCATGAAATGTGCTTCCCCTACAGGAAGTTTGTGAAGCAGTTTTGAGCAAATGAGATTAAACACTTCTCTGTGCATTTCACAGTTATTGCTTAAATGAAAATTTAACTCTTTCTTTGCACAATGAAAGAACCAAATATCTGTTGTTTAATCCCAATATTCAACTTGATCGGCAAGGTTTAGAGATATCTGGAACATAATTTTAAAACTCTTAAGCAAGATTTGTTTCATTATTCTTCCCTGCAAACCTCTCTTAGGCCACAATTTCAAATTTGTGCAGCAAACAGAAATAAAACAAAACAGAAATTCCCCTTGAATCCAAAAGGTTATACATGCAAATATCATAGGTTGAAATTGACATACATCCAAATGGTCTGCTTCCTGTATGCTCCATCTCCCTTAGATGAATAAGTGCTTACGTCATCAACCAACCTGAAGACCATTTCTTGTTTTATGTTTTGAGGTCGTTTCTAAGACTAAAATGAGTACAATATAGGAGACTTAAATAAATTAAACCACTATCATTTCAAATCCAAGTGGCTTTTTCGTTTTTTTTAACGAATGCTTTCAATACGAAATTACTAAAACAGTTTCCCACTCAAAACTTAACTTTCTTATTTGAGCAAATCTTTTCCACCTCTAGTTTCAAGCTCTGCCCTCTTGGCATGTCCAATAACTTAGAAGGACGAATCAGAAGGCCAGTCAGTCATTGTACAATTAGTTTTTCAATGTTGTCCGTCTTTTCGCGTAACACTGCTACACATTAAATACCCAGGTATGCTTTGCATAAGTAACCGAAATGACCATTTTTCAATTAAACCTTAAATGAGTGGATAAATTCCTTCGCTAAAGATCCTCAGGGCTGTCAAACAGCAGGTTGCGAGTATGGGCATTGGCCACAACCTCACGTGGAGCTCTAGCTAGAGTCACCTCCCTGCGGTTCTGAACGTTAGCTTTCTTTCCGGGCTGTAAAAGAAGGAAACGCCTTATCTCGGACTCCACAGTGCCTCTAGCCCCCGGAAAGCAAACTGGCATTTGTTAGAAGCAAATTAAGGTCCCCCGATCTGTGTCTTATTGCAAAATACAGAAGGCATGCAGACTTTCGAGAGAGCGACGCCTCCTAGCCTTCCCTCCGTCCCTTCTTCCTTCCCAGCAAGGTAGAAACTAAAAGTTAGCGAGAGTGGGAGAGAGACCTGGAGCGAGCGGGCATGGGGGTGCGGGGAGAGTAAATAGATTGCTTACAGTTCCCAGAGTTACAGTGAGATCCTTCGGGCTCCTTTAACGCCTCTAGTTTTCAGTCGGGATCCTTTCTTAGCCCAGGACCACAGAGAAGTTCAAGTCTTATCCTTGGTAGGAGGGGCTAAAATGTGGGCTGGTTTCCTTTCGTCTTTGCAGATGCGTTAAGGTGGAATTAAAAAGGAAGGGAGGGAAAGCGCTGTTCTTGGAGGAGTTAACATCTTAAATGTAAACGTTTACTGTTTAGAACTAGGAGGCTGAAGTCAGCCAACATGCACAAGTAAAAGTTAACCAGTTCTAAATTTCATGGATGCTGTGTATGCATGTGTGTGTTTGAAAATACTTCTTGTCCTTAAGTAGCTACTGCTTCCTCCTTTTTTTCCTAAACAAGAACTCAATTGAAAAGATGAATAACCCAGAGCATTTTTTTTTCCTCTTTACAAAAGCAAAGTTTATAACGAACCTAAAATATAGGCTACGCATTTTGGAGATGAACTATTAGACCACTTTAAAAATGAAATCAATTTAAATATTTCCTCCCCAAACACCAAAGGCCAGTTTATAACCACGTGTTTGTAACTTTAAGATTAAAGACATACCAAAGAATGTACTACATATGTTGAGATTTAGGGGGAAAAAAATCAAATCAGGTTAAATCAAAAATATGCAGAGTAAATTCAAATACCTGATGTCACTGTAACAAAGAAGGTATATAGATTAAATTTATCCAAATTCCACAAGAATCAATTAGTGTCTTTAAAGACTGACCTATTCATTTAGTATATCTTGCTTTTCAAACACAGGATCTTCTAATTTGGTCTTTTTTTAATTTATTTTTAATTGGAGGATAATTGCTTTACAATGTTGTGTTGGTTTCTGCCGTACAATAGTGTGAATCAGCCATAAGTATACATATGTCCCCTCCCTCTTGAAACTTGCTCCCACCGGCTATTGCATCCCACCCCTGGAGGCTGTCACAGAATACCACGTTGTGCTCCCTCTGTTATACAGCAATTTGCCATTAGCTATCTATTTTACGTATGGCAGTATATATGTTTCAGTGCTATTCTCTCAGTTCATCGCACTTTGTGCTTCCCCACTGTGTCCATAAGCTTGTTCTCTCTGTCTGCGTCTCTACTGCTTCCCCACAGATAGGTTCATCAGTATCATTTCTCTAGATTCCATATATGCGTTAGTATAAGAATTTTGTTTTTCTCTCTGACTTACTTCACTCGGTATAACAAACTCTAGGTTTTATCTTTCATATTGAGCACACTCTTTTAAAACATTTTCAAAGAATATAACTTCTGTAGATGCCATCATTAAATATTCTGGAAAATTATTTGCTTTCTGTAGCCCAAGATCCAACTTCTTTTTGTCTTGATTTTCTCCCATAAATTCAAACTGCTATATCATCAATGTATCCTTCCTAAAAAAAAGGTCTGTGGTGTCTCAGAAAGTCAAGATCTTTTTCTTTCCGAAGAAGATTCTGAATTTCTGAAGGTTAAGTATGCTAAGCAGAGGAACAGAGAGCACACTACTATTTTTTCTTTTTTACCTTTTTCCCAAGGTAAAAAAAAAAGACTATGTTTTTCATGGCATACATCCTAAGACTCTTGTGAAGAAAGACTCCTTCGAAAAACAGCTTCACCATGCTCAGATCAGTTTGATAATAAAAAATTGTACCTCAGTATTTGGAGGGGATAGCCAACAGTGTGTAACCTGTTAGAGATAAAAGTTTTGATTCTGTCATTCAGTCGTTCAGTCGCTCAGTCGTGGCCGGCTCTTTGCGACCCACGGACTCCAGTGCGCCAGGCCTCCCTGTCCTTCATCATCTCCCGGAGTTCACCCAAACTCATGTCCACTGAGTCGGTGATGCCATCCAACCATCCTGTCTTCTGTCTTCCCCTTCTCGTCCTGCCTTCAGTCTTTCCCAGCATCAGGGTCTTTTCTAATGAGCCAGCTCTTCGCATCAAGTGGCCGAAATTTTAGAGCTTCAGCTTCAGCATCAGTCCTTCCAATGAATATTCAGGACTGGTTTCCTTTAGGATGGACTGTTTGGATCTCCTTGCAGTCCAAGGGACTCTCAAGAATCTTCTCCAACACCACAGTTCAAAAGCATCAATTCTTTGGCACTCAGCCTTCTTTATGGTCCAGTTCTCACATCCATACATCTTTAAAAACATTTAATCAAAAAAAGTTTTGATTAAATGCTTTTAAAGAGAATTTCAGGGTATGTTATGATTAGGGTTAAAACATATGGGGAGGGCTTCCTTGGTGGTCCAGTGGTTGAAATGCTGCACTTCCACTGCAGAGGGCATGGTTTTGATCCCTTCTTGGGGAGCTTCCACATACTACACAGTATGGCAAAACAGCAAACAAAATGTATGGCAAGTGAAGCAACTGACAAATAATTAATCTCAAAAATAAACAAGCAGCTCATGCAGCTCAATTCCAGAAAAATAAACAACCCAATCAAAAAATCAAAGAACTAAACAGACATTTCTCCAAAGAAGACATACAGATGGCTAACAAACACATGAAAAGATGCTCAACATCACTCATTATCAGAGAAATGCAAATCAAAACCACAATGAGGTACCATTTCACACCAGTCAGAATGGCTGCCATCAAAAAGTCTACAAACAATAAATGCTGGAGAGGGTGTGGAGAAAAGGGAACCCTCTTACATTGTTGGTGGGAATGCAAACTAGTACAGTCACTATGGAGAACAGTGTGGAGATTCCTTAAAAAACTGGAAATAGCACTGCCATATGACCCAGCAATCCCACTGCTGGGCATACACACCAAGAAACCAGAAGTGAAAGAGACATGTGTATCCCAATGTTCATTGCAGCACTGTTTACAATAGCCAGGACATGGAAGCAACCTAGATGTCCAGTGGCAGACGAATGGATAAGAAAGCTGTGGTACATATACACAATGGACTATTACTCAGCTATTAAAAAGAATGCATTTGAATCAGTTCTAATGAGGTGGATGAAACTGGAGCCTATTATACAGAGTGAAGTAAGTCAGAAAGAAAAACACCAATACAGTATATTAACGCATATATATGGAATTTAGAAAGATGGTAATGATGACCCTATATGTGAGACAGCAAAAGAGACACAGATGTAAAGAACAGACTTTTGGACTCTGTGGGAGAAGGTGAGGGTGGGATGATTTGAGAGAATAGCACTGAAACATGTATATTACCATATGTGAAACAGATCACCAGTCCAGGTTCAATGCATGAGACAGGGTGCTCAGGTCTGGTGCCCTGAGATGACCCTGAGGGATGGGATGGGGAGGGACGTGGGAGGGGGTTTCAGGATGGGGAACACATGTACAACCATGGCTGATTCATGTCAAGGGGCAAAAACCACTACAATATTATAGAGTAATTAGCCTCCAATTAAAATACATAAATTAATTCTTTTTAATGTATGGGCAGATGTTTGCCTCTTTCCACCCTTGCTAAATCAGGCTGACTTAACTCCATCCTTATAGTGAACAATCTATTGCAGGTATGTCTCTTCCTCTCTGGAATGGATGTCAGGTCACCTCCCATTGCCCACATTCTATTCAGTTTGGCTCCCTACCTATGATCTCATTGTTTACTCCTTGATGAATGATGCCTATTCAAATTGGCTATCCTCGCTTTGTCCTAGTTCCTCCAAAAATATTTCCAACGCTAGCCTACTAGTTCCAAGAATCTCCACCTTAGGTAATACAGTCCCTGCTTTCATAGCCTGTCTCGATATATAGGATGAATTAGGTGTGAAGACTGTTATTCATCCTATGTACTGGGCCTGCCCGTCAAGATTTGTTAGAAGGAATATAGGTGGGCCCATCTGAAACTGAACAATATTGTATGTAGCAGCCTCTTTAAGTCCAATCCCACCTTATGCATTATTACTAGTCATTAAGTTTCAGATCCTTTACCATTAGTTATGAAAATTTTGAAAAATTTAGACAGAAGATAATAAGGTAAATTATTCACTAGATAAGTAAGCAAAAAGAGCAGCCTAAGAACTTGCTGAAATAACTACAAGAAAGTAGTTACTTGTCAAAATCCATGGCTTAAAAGCAAAAAGAAGACTGATGTTTTCATGACGGATTTTTCTTCCTTTACGTGCAGTCGCTTTCTATTCTTTTTCACGACTTCTACTTCACCTTTCCTATATTCTAAGCACATGAAAATGATCAGTCTCCCATGACCTTGGACTTGAGGAATAAGGTAGTATTTAATAGTTTAATCCATACATCCAGTGAAAATTATTAGCCAACACGGGATGCTTAATTGAGAACTCTAACACAGATTGCAGATAGAACAGAGAAGGTTCTAAATCGTCACCAGTGAACCAATCTACTCATAATAATATGTCCCTCTCGTATACTGCTTCACTTCGGTGTCCTACTCCATAATGCAACAATAGTGATAGTAAAACAATAAATTGGCATTGTCACTGTTTATCTGTCTGTGAATATAATTAATGAGTCATTCCTCTCTTTATATATTAACAAAATCAAGTTAATAAGACACCCCAATCAAAGAAAATGAAAGTAAGTCTCACTTGTGAATTTTTTTGGCATCCAGCTAATGAACTCTCATCTTTCATTCAGACTGCCACAGAAACTAATCTCCTAGCACAACTTTCTCTACTAAAATAATCCTACTTATTCTGCCAGGCTTACCTCAATTATACCTTGTCTGAAAAGTTTCTCTACCCACTCCCCTTTCCAGCAGAATTATTCTTTCAATTTCAATATGAACACTTAATAAAGCACTATAAATTTGTATCACACTTGGCTGTCTAAGATAAAATATTTTATGTTCCATGATGGTAAGAAATAGACCTTTATTTTAGTAAACCCTTTTTCCGCACAAAGTCTATAACATATTAGGAGCTCAAAGGATGTTTGTTGAATTTGTTATTGATGGTATTAGGTTCAAAGATGTCTTAAACCTAACACCCAATTAGCACCCTACTTGTCACTGCCATTTTCATCATTATGAAAGAAGAAAATGTTAATTTTTTTAATGCCCCTACGTTGTTGTTGTTTAGTTGCTAAGCCATGTCTGATTCTTTGTGACCCCACAGACTGTAACTGGCCAGGCTCCTCTGCCCATGGGACTTTCCAGGCAAGAGTACTGGACTGGGTTGCCATTTCCTTCTCCAGGGGATCCTGCTGATCCAGAGATCAAACCTGTGTCTCCTATATTGGCAGGCAGATTGTTTACTGCTGATCCACCAGGGAGACCCTATGTCCCTCCCCCTACCCACCGCACACACACACACACACACACACACACACACACACACACTAATAAAATTCCTGGAAATATGAAGATAATCAGAGACAAGGATGAAATGAACCCTACTTAAAATATATTTACAATTAATTTAAAAATTAGATATCATGGGAGTTCTCTGGTTGCCTAGCAGTTAGAATTCTGAGCTTTCACCACCGTGGTCTGGGTTCAGTCCCTGGTCAGGGAACCGAGACTTTGCATGGTGCAGCCAAAATAAATCCGTATTTTTAAAAAATACATAAAAATTAAATGTCATGATGAAAGCACAGATCTAGGGAGAGTATATTTATGAACAATAAGAACTCTATTTTAATAGCGAAATACCTACTAGAGGTTATCGTCTATATTTTCAATGTACATTTACTGTACCCATGTTGGCATCAATATTTTGACCTAACAAATGGAAGAGATATTTTTCTCTCAATTACTATTTTTTTAATCGAACACATTAGGGAGATTGTTACTACTTTATGAAACTTGTCCTCCTCAATGGTTTTTTAAAATATATTCAGAGGACTATACCAGATAATAGTATTGCATTACCGACACAATAGACATGAGTTTGAGCAAACTCTGGGAGCTGGGGGAGGACAGGGAAGCTTGACATGCTACAGTCCATGTGGTTGCAGAGTCAGGCACAACTTAACAACTGAATGACAACACCACCAGATAAAGCAGCAGTCATATCATTGTTGCTCATTATCTAGAGCCGGTGCTGGGCCACGTACTTTGTTTCATCACTACACTTGCAGTATCATTAACCACTGTATTAAATTAGGCATTATTTAATCAGTAGTGAAGCCAGGATTTCAATCCAAGTCTGTCTGACAATTATTTCAGTGTATCATGCCATCTCTTATAGCAAGTATTGTTTGACCATGCTTTCAGCCTATTCCAAGTCAGCGAAACCCCTGACTTACAAATTTATGTTGTACAAATGGAGTCATATTTTCAGTGATTAATATGACTTAATACACAGTAGAACATGTTCAGGAACTTTTGACAAAACCAAGTCGTCCTAATTCATTTGACTTTCTTGTGGCAATAATGTACAAGCTATTTTCTTCTCTTTAAGATCCCACTAAATTTGGTAAAGTAAACTTATGTCTAATTTCAGCCTTTCTGTCAGAATGGGCACAAACCCAGTCACACAGCTCAGAAACTGACTTGCAGACACTTTATAGGGATTTAAAAATTCTTGTGCCTTTGGAATTTAAATGTACTGGCAGTCATGCAAGAGGCTGAATCCGTGTCTTTTGCTTTGAAGGTAATCTTGATTAGGAAGAATTACTGCTAAGCAAATGTCCAGAGTTCCTCAATTAACTGAGCTCTGATGATGTCAGTAGAGGGTTTCCATTAGAGAATGGTAATAGCATTTCTATATTTATGTTTATAAAACCAGTGACTAAGCACCTCAAAAGCACTTTTGCTATTTGACTTTTTAAATATATTGTCAAGACCAACATTTTCTCTTTGGAAAAATATGTTTTCATTCATTCTTTACATATATATATATAGTCTTTCTCTGATTGGAAATACAACAAAGACAACTCTTGATCTTCACCCAAATGACAAAAATAGTCACATAACAAATTTTAATTTCATTACATTTATAATTTAGCCTTAAAGTCCAGTTAGTCCCAAGTTTATTTTTTCAGATAGAGTAAAATTTGATCATTTATAACCACAGTAACAAAAATCCAGAAGTTATAAAAAAAATTTCTGCTAATCTAACTCATTCCAAATTAACAAAATGATCCAACTGTTTTCTACATATAGACAGGACTATTAAAGAAAACAGTGCTGATTCAACAAATTTAAACTTAATTTAAATTTAATTCCCTAATTAATACCCTACTGAAGTATTTTTGCTTTCCTGAAAATAGCAGTGGTCCAGTAATTGAATTAAAAATAAAATTTTAGGCTAATATCCTAAACAGTTGTATGTCCATTGTCACTTACAAATTGCTAAATTTAAAGAAAGCATTGAAATATCAGATAATGTTTTCCTTTATCACTAAAATAGGAAGAAAGAAGGTACAACTATTTTGCTATAAATAATAGTTCTAGGAAAACATTCTCCTTTTCATTTGGCTCTCTAGATGGTTCTATTTACTTTCCTTAACAGCCATTCTGCTATTTGTAATAAACCCACGACTTACGTTATATATCGTCATTATTTTGGAATGTTCCACCAACTCTCATACATCATTCTCTTTGGATTTAATGTGTGTTTAGTAAACAACATCAGTTCACCCAATTAATATGATTCATTCATTTGGTCCCTCATTCACAACGGTTTTTAAATGTCCGTGTGAGGAAATCCTTTACGAATTTTGTAATATACTTGGGGAAGCAAAAATTAAACTCAGTAAGCACAGAATTACTACTGAAGTGGCCAAGTCACTTAATCCCTTGAAAATAAGACTCGTTTACCCTACCTCTATGCCAAGATTGGGCCTGAAAATTCCTGGAAACATAACCCAACTTTACCAAGGGCTCCATACAGCCAGTCGCCAGAGGTCTTTCCTACTTACCCTGTGCCTAGCATATGGTTAGGCACTGGAGAGAGTGAACAATGTCCATATTTTCATGGAGGTTACATCCTAGCGCAGGCAGGAGACAAAGAGCAAGATAAACATGATAATGACCGGAGGAAAAAAAAAAAAAAAAAACATGTCCAGAAAAGGCTGTTCTGAGAATACATTTTGACTTGAAAGATGAGACTATGCCAACCAACCATGAAACCATGTGAGAGGAAAGTTTCAGACAGAACCAACAAGTACAAGCATAGAAACCTGTTATCATCACACGAACCATGAAAGACATATATGACCAAAGCAATTACGAGTGTCTCGAACAGGAAATAGGACAGTAAGGAAAAGACAAGAAAGCACCAAATCAAATCTGAAATCCAAAACTAGGATTGGATTTTGGTGGGTAGCTGTGATCAATTTAAGCAGCGAAGGTAAAGGGAGGAATTAACAATTGAGAGGGGGTATAAAGGCAATTCTAAGAATGGAGGAGAGCTTGTGAAGAGAGCAGTTCAGAAATGCACACTGAGGGTCAGACTTTAAAAATTCATGAAAAACAGATGGAGGAATTTAGACTATTTCCTGTGATGAAGAAGAAACTTCCTGGACTTCTCAGGTGGCGCAGTGGATAAGAATCCACCTGCCAATGCAGGGAACACAGGGGACCAAGTTTTGATCCTTGGTCCAGGAAAATTCCACATGCTGAGGAGTAACTAAGCCCAAACTTGAGGGCCTGCGATCCATGACCACTGAGTCCAAGCGCCCTAGAGCCTGTGCTCGGCAAAAGAGAAGCCACCTCAATAAGAAGCCCATGCACCATAAGGAAGAATAGCCTCCCCCCAACCCCACTGCTTGCCACACCTAGAGAAAGCCCTCATGAAAGCAATGAAGACCTAGCACAGTCAAAAATGAATTAATTTTTTAAAAAAAAGTAAGAAAGAAACCTTCCCTGGTATCACCGAAGTGGAAGAAGGGGGATAATTTAGGAGTTTGGGATTAACATGTACATACTACCACATATAAATAGGTAACCAATAAGCACCTACTATATAGCACAGGGAACTATCCTTAATATTTTGCAATAATCTATAAGGGAAAAGAATATGAAAAAGAGTATATATACATGTATAACCGAATCACTTTCCTGTACCCTTGAAACTAGCCAAGAAGCTGTCAATCAACTACACTTCAACAACAAAAAATATTTTTTACAAAGAGAATAAATGAATGTGGCAAATTCAAAAAAAATAAAAAAGAAAAAATGATGGAAGTAGTTAGTTACACTATTTTGTTTTGAATCTGGTAGTTGATTGTCCAAGATGGGTGTTGGTTTCTTGGCCTAGTAAGGGAATGACATTTTTAACCTGGCAGAGATTGAAGAATGGAGACTGTAATGTGGGGAAGGGAAACCCAGAATTATTACTGTGTCAAAAAGGAATGGTCAACTCCCAAGGGAGGAGAATTATTAAAATGGGAAAGACTAGGTTGAAGCAATTTGACAAAACTCAGCTACAGGAATAAACCAGGCCATTTGATATGAGAAGATAATCTGTATCAGATGCATGATTCAGACACTCAATCTAGAGACTTAATGACTTATACATGGTATGTATTTAATAGTGTTTTATTAAGAATTAAGCAATGAGTCAGATACAACTGAGCGACTGAAGATATAATCTCCAAATTGCCTCTTACTTCATATATTTATGTCTGAACAAGTTAAGTCGGTTTATTCTTAGTTGGGATCAGTTTTGCCATCTGAAAGCTGTGAAAAACAATTTAGAGGAAAGGGAGATTTAGGATTATAAAATGTATCCTCTGCTTTTAAGTCCTCAGAGGGGCAGACATGATTGCTTAAAGAAGAAACTCTTCTTTAACACCCCAGTGTCCTGAGGTCTTCTGATGGACTGTAAACTCTGAGATTATGGGAGGTCTTTGCAGCATTATCCCAACCTTGTAAAGTAGAAGATTTACCCAAAATTGAACATCAAAGTTTAACCAAACCTTTGACCTCAAATTACATATCTATAGCCATTTCCCATTGCTTGTTCACATTTGATTAAATAGCCCATCACTGACTCAGTGGATATGAAGTTGAGCAAACTCTGGGAGACGGTGGAGGACAGAGGAGCCTGGCATGCTGCAGTCTATGGGGTCACAAAAGAGTTAGACACAACTTAGAGACTGACCAAAAGAAATTCCCAGATAAATTAATTGAGCCTTAGAAGTCAAAGGAAAAGCTCCCAAATAAATAGGAAATGGGAACGTTTCTGAGTTTTTGTCTACAGCTGCTTGCTTTGTTCCCTGATAACTTTTTTTAAAAAATTCACATTAGAAAGGTAACAATTCCACTGTTGAACATTTAGAAAAATGTATGTGCCATCCTTTTTTGTTTATCCCTCATGATTGTGGGTATTTTTTTCTTTTTATTCCAAGTCATGATTTTGTGTTCCCTTAATAAAGTATCTTTTAAGAAGTAAAAGCAACCACCGTAAAGCATAGAGTTTACTACTGTGGACTCCCCACTTTCCTCCATGTCTTTTCCCAATTATGTATGAAAAGCACACATTCTTGTAGGGAATTATGAAAGGGAACAAACATGAAGACAAGGTAGAAGGGATCCAGGTGATTTGTGTATTTACAGAGAATTGGTAACCCCATGCCTCAGATAAAGAGCAGGTAACAAGACTTCTGCAGAATGGCTAACTGGCCACATGATAGAAGATAATTTGTGTAGGATTGCTGGTTCAGAGACTCCATTTAGAATTAAGGACTTTAGCGCCTTACACACAGTAATAGATATTATTACATAGTAGTACATAAGTAGTACACAGTGATACACAATAGCATGCATTTGATCATGTATTTTTAGATTTCATCTTTAAATTTACACGCATCATGAATTAATTCTTAAACAAAAAAGCCAGTTTATTCTTAGTGGGAACCACTTTTACCATGTGAAAAAGAGAAAAACAGGACTTCCCTGGAGGCCCAGTAATTAAGACTCCACCCTCCCAGGGCTTCCATTGCAGGGGGCATGGGTTCGATCCCTGGTCTGGGAACTAAGATGTCAGATGCCATGTGGCACCACCAAAAACAGAAATGAGAAAAACAATTTGAGGAAGCATGAAGAGATTTGGGATTACAAAATGCACAATGACGGGGTAAACATTGGACTATATCTGCAGGAGTTCACAGGACTCAAGCTTGGCACAGAGGCATGAGAACAATTCTTAGATTTGAAGGCATGCTGGGCTTATCATGGATGATGAGAATATGCCAAAAGCTGAAGATTCTATTTAAAAGTTTGGAACTTTACAGTATCCACAGGACATTTGCACAAACTTGGAGAATTTTAAGAGGAAATAAGTTTCAACAGTATCTGAAATTAAATGTCCTAGCCAGATGGCAACTGGGAACAGCTTAACTTTGACTAGAAAAATAGAAGAAACATGGTATTTCTTACATCCTGGCTTAAAGAAGTCATAGCCTAGTTATATAGAAGAAAAAAAATAGAAATCATACACCCTAACACCCAGAGTTAACAATGGGTAACATTTGTTGTATTATCATTCTGGTTTTTTATTCTATGCATATGCATGTGATTTTCCATAACATTACACTGTATACATTGTTTTATTTCTATTTCTCCCTATTCATAGCGTGCTGGAAATATTTAACATGCCAATTTTTAACAGTTGTGTAGAATTACAATATATGGTGCACTAGAATTTTTTTTAAAGGATAAGTATTTTAGGATATACTGTTTCCAACTTCTCACTGTTATAAACAATGCTTTGATAAATTTTTTGTAACTAAAACTCAATTGAAATAAAGAATTAATCAAAGAGACAAGCTTTGATTTAAGAAGCAATGGGAAATTCAACATTTGCATGTTCCCTTGTGGAGAACACTCTAGATCAGGCAGATGGATGTCCACCATCCTATATATTCAAAGGGATCTAAGTGGAAAGGAAGCGCTGTACACCAGAACTGGAAGAATGAACTTGAGAAGAGAATGAAGTGAAGTGAAGTCTCTCAGTCGTGTCCGACTCTTTGCGACCCCATAGACTGCAGCCTGCCAGGCTCCTCTGTCCATGGGATTTTCCAGGCAATAGTACTGGAGTGGATTGCCGTTTCCTTCCCCAGGGGATCTTCCCAACCCAGGGCTCGAACCCGGATCTCCCACATTGTAGACAGAGGCTTTACCGTCTGAGCCACCAGGGAAGTCATTTATTGAGGGTCCAGAAAACATACTGATGCTCTTTCATTCATGTTCAGCTGCACTGTGACAAGGTATTATCCACATTAATTAATAATTAATAATATTCCCATATAAATGAAAGACTATGGCACAGTTTACCTAAATTGCCCAAGGTTAAGTTAGTAAGTGTTAGAGCAGAGACCCAGATTCAAGTCTTCCTGATTTCAAAGCCCATGGCTTTTTTAATTGCTTTTTTTTCTTTCTTTTAAAGCGGATAACTTAAAACAAGTTTGACCGACACTGTACATAGGCAAGATTTTAGCTAATAATAATAGCATTTATTCTGCTCTAAAATATGTAAGAAATGATGAAGGAAGCAGGAAGTTCAAATTTCTGCAAACACTCTTCTTGGTGGGCTAGTAGAGGCATGCTTGCATGTTCCTCTCCAGGTGAAGACTAAACACACAGACCTTCTTAAGCCTGCTTTATATAGAGATGAAAATTACATGTTTATGTTTCCAAAGCTCTTTTCCCCCAGAGGAACTATTTTAGTTAAGAATAAAAGGAAAGTGAAAATATAATGTCGATAAACATTTTTAGAGATGCTCACTATTTTCTAAACATTTTCAATATAAATTAATATATATGCAGCTATTTTAGGTGTCTGTTCCTTAGAAAAATGCCACAAGTCACGGAAGTCTTAAGAGGTTTTAAGTTTCTGTTCCTATTCTGGGGTTACTTTTCAGCACCCTTGAATGAAAGCATGATGACTCATCAGAATTGTGTTGTGTCTTCCAGAGGAATATTTACAAATCTAGTGGCTATCAAACAAAGGAAAACTCAGAAACATCTGTTCTCTTCCAGTGAATAAGCAACCAATGTTGCTTTCTGGGTAAGAGAGGTTAATCCCCTGGTTGACGTTGTTAGTGGCTCAATCATATTTGATTCTTCGCAACCCCATGGTCTGGGACCCCGTAGCCCACCAGGCTCCTCTGTTCATGGGATTTCCCAGACAAGAATACTGGAGTGCGTTGTCTTTTCCTTCTGCAGGGGATCTTCCGGACCTGCATTCCCTGCATTGGCAGGCAGATTTTTCTATCACTGAGCCACCAGGGAAACCCCAAGCCAAAGACACAGCTGTGGACCTAAGGTATATGTCAAACCCTTAAGTGACTTAGGGTATGTTTGATTCACAATTAAAGGCAACACTAGTTTTCATCCTGTCTCTCTGGTAGGTAGAGCTGTTCAGTTCAGTTCAGTCGCTCAGTCGTGCCCGATTCTTTGCAACCCCATGAATCGCAGCATGCCAGGCCTCCCTGTCCATCACCAACTCCCAGAGTTCACTCAGACTCACGTCCATCGAGTCCGTGATGCCATCCAGCCATCTCATCCTCTGTCATCCCCTTCTCCTCCTGCCCCCAATCCCTCCCAGCATCAGAGTCTTTTCCAATGAGTCAACTCTTCGCATGAGGTGGCCAAAGTACTGGAGTTTCAGCTTTAGCATCATTCCTTCCAAAGAAATCCCAGGGCTGAGGCATACACAAATTCAGTTTTGGGGCCATTGTGAATAAGACATAATGTTATAGCTTTGTGAACTATATAACTAGAAAAATCATATACACAAAAATGTTATTAACTGTCCTTTCACAGGAATGAAAAGCCTTACCATCTACTGTAGGATTATATGCTCTTTGAATTTTGGTGTTGAGGACTTTCCTGGCCATCCAGTGTCTAGGACTCCATGCTTGCACTGCATGGGGTGTGGGTTCAGTCCCTGGTTAGGGAACTGAAATCCTGCATGCTGTGGGGTGTGGCAAAAAATAATTCAATATAAAAATGATTAATAAAATAAATTTTTAAAAATTTTAGCATTAAAAATAGCAATCCAAATTTTTATTGGAGCTATTGCTTTGTTTTGTTTTTTTGGAGGGGAGAAGGAAGTAATTTTTGATCCCTGATATCCAAAGGTCTGAAAACCAAACTTTTGAACCCTTTCCAGAAAGACTAGAAAATCTTGCTTTCTTAAAATGCTCCCAGCAGTACAAACATTTACAATCTCACAATGAGTGTTGTCATCAAGAAAGAAGACTTCCCAGGCTGCCTAAATGTGATAAATCATCACACCAAACTTCTTCTTGCTTTTTCTGCAGTTAACACAATCTACCTTATTATCTGGTAGACGTATTTTCCCAGAGGCACATATAGATATACACACATATGTTCCCCACTTGCATTTATTTTCCTTCCAAAGCTTTCTCCAATAGGATCCAGTAAGATCATGATCACTGTGGTACACAACCCTTTTGTCACTTTCCTTCAATGGCTCCCCACTTCCTTTGAGATGCTACCCATTCTCTTTGACACCATCTCAGAATATCTTGACCCAGTAATCATCATCTGTTTCTCATATTTGCATGAATATATGATATTTATTCTTCTCTTTCTGCCTTCACCCTGTCTCTACAAATCAGTCAAGTTCATTCCTTTTTGTGGCTGAGTAGTATTCCATTGTATATATGTACCACCTCTTCTTTACCCATGCATCTGTCAACGGGCCCTTAGATTGCTCCTATGTCCTGAGTATCGTAAGTAGTGCTACTGTGGACACTGGGGTGCATGTGCCTTTCTGAATTGTGGTTTTCTCAGGGTATATGCCCAGTAATGGGATTTCTGAGTCATAACAGTAGTTCTATTTGTAGGTTCTTTTGTTTGTTTGTCCCATTGCTATGTAGACTTCTTTCAGTTCAAAGAATATCTCATACTCTTGACTGTCTAATTATCATCCCATGTATTCCATGTCTTTTTCATCATCTCTGCCCTGCTGGCATCTAGTTAACTTCAATGTTCAATTTAAACATTACTTTTTCCAAAAAGATTTAACCAGGTCAACACTTCCCTTCTTCTGCCCAGACAAACCAGGCTTCTCCCCTTTTCCTTCTATTTCCCCAGGGTGTCTCCATCTTAAAACTTCACGTTATTGGGCAATGCCTACATTCCCTATAGTTTCATGCTCTGGACTATACTCTTGCGGAGCAAAGGAACTGTCTATTTTGTGCTCTGCTGTAAAACCAATGAAAAGGTCAACTTTCATTCCAATCCCAAAGAAAGGCAATGCCAAAGAATGCTCAAACTACCACACAATTGCACTCATCTCACACACTAGTAAAGTAATGCTCAAAATTCTCCAAGCCAGGCTTCAACGGTATGTGAACCATGAACTTCCAGATATTCAAGCTGGTTTTAGAAAAGGCAGAGGAACCAGAGATCAAATTGACATCAACCGTTAGATCATCGAAAAGCAAGAGTTTCAGAAAAACATCTACTTTTGCTTTCTTGACTATGACGAAGTCTTTGACTGTGTGGATCACAACAAACTGTGGAAAATTCTGAAAGAGATGGGTATACCAGACCACCTGACCTGCCTCTTGAGAAATCTGTATGCAGGTCAGGAAGCAACAGTTAGAATGGTCCCAAATAGGGAAAGGAGTATGTTAAGGCTGTATATTGTCACCCTGTTTATTTAACTTATATGCAGAGTACATCATGAGAAGCGCTCGGTGGATGAAGCACAAGCTGTAATCAAGATTGCCAGAAGAAATATCAATAACCTCAGCTTTGCAGATGACACCACCATTATTGCAGAAAGTGAAGAAGAACTAAAGAGCCTCTTGATGAGAGTGAAAGAACAGAGTGAAAAAATTGGCTTAAAGCTCAACATTCAGAAAACTAAGATCATGGCATCTGGTCCCATAACCTCACAGCAAATAGATGGGGAAACAGTGGAAACAGTGTTGTGTCAGACTTTATTTTGGGGGGCTCCAAAATCACTGCAGATGGTGACTGCAGCCATGAAACTAAAAGATACTTACTCCTTGGAAGGAAAGTTATGACCAACCTAGATAGCAATATTAAAAAGCAGAGACATTACTTTGCCAACAAATGTCTGTCTGGTCAAGGCTATGGTTTTTCTAGTAGTCATGTATAGATGTGAGAGTTGGACTATAAAGAAGGCTGAGCACCAAAGAATAGATGCTTTTGAACTGTGGTGTTGGAGAATACTCTTGAGAGTCCTTGGACTGAAAGGATATCCAACCAGTCCATCCTAAAGGAAATCAGTCCTGAACATTCATTGGAAAGACTGTTGCTGAAGCTGAAACTCCAATACTTTGGCCACCTGATGTGAAGAATTGACTCATTTGAAAAGATCCTGATGCTGGGAAAGATTGAAGGGAGGAGGAGAAGGCAACAGAGGATGAGATGGTTGGATGGTATCACCGACTCAATGGACATGAGTTTGGGTATACTCCGAGAGTTAGCGATGGACAGGGAGGCCTGGCGTGCTGCAGTCCATAGCGTTGCTAAGAGTCGGACACAACTAAGTGACTGACCTGACTGATAGAACCAATGTAAAGCCTGATACCTAAATAAGTTAATATTAACTTATTTATTAATTCAATAATTTATTAATTAACTATAAATATTTTCAATGAATGAATTCTCTCTGCTTAGCTTTCTAAGCTCTTTTGTCAGATTATTTTCTATTCTATTAGTTTCAATAACTGATCTTAATTCATTCAAGAGACAATGTGATAAATCAGTATCCCACTTTCCAAGGTTTTACTCAGTTCAGTTCAGTCCAGTTGCTCAGTCGTGTCCGACTCTTTGTGACCCCATGGAATGCAGCACACCAGGCCTCCCTGTCCATCACCAACTCCCGGAGTTCACTCAGACTCACGTCCATCGAGTCCGTGATGCCATTCAGCCATCTCATCCTCTGTTGTCCCCTTCTCCTCCTGCCCCCAATCCCTCCCAGCATCAGAGTCTTTTCCAGTGAGTCAACTCTTCACATGAGGTGGCCAAAGTACTAGAGTTTCAGCTTCAGCATCATTCCCTCCAAAGAAACCCCAGGGCTGATCTCCTTCAGAATGGACTGGTTGAATCCCTTTGCAATCCAAGGGACTCTCAAGAGTCTTCTCCAACACCACAGTTCAAAAGCATCAATTCTTCGGCGCTCAGCTTTCTTCACAGTCCAACTCTCACATCCATACATGACCACTGGAAAAACCATAGCCTTGACTAGATGGACCTTTGTTGGCAAAGTAATGTCTCTGCTTTTCAATATGCTGTCTAGGTTGGTCATAACTTTCCTTCCAAGGAGTAAGCGTCTTTTAATTTCATGGCTGCCATCACCATCTGCAGTGATTCTGGAGCCCCCCAAAAATAAATGCAGCCACTGTTTCCACTGTTTCCCCATCTATTTCCCATGAAGTGATGGGACCAGATGCCATGATCTTCGTTTGCTCTGCATTTAATATATGATAATAACATGTTTTCCTGTAACATTTCTTCTTTGTGTTACCAAATTCTGTGTTATGCTTCCCAGATTCTGGTTTAATTTTTTAAAGATAAGCTGCGATGAATACAGGACCAGTAATAACACAAGCTAGTATGCTTCTATTTCTCATATTCAGGGTAGAGTGAAGTCTTAAGACTCTGCAACATACCTCAACTGGATGATTGACGGCAGTAGGGCTTCTTTGTCATTTCTGAGGGTGTGATATGGTGAAATCGTTGAAAGTAAACAGAAAAAGCGTTTTGTCAAATAATTACTGTGGAGGAAAAGGAAACCACAATAGAAGACCATCTCATAACTATGGTTAAGTTGTCATTTAAATTTAAATATGAATAAATTTAAAAATTCTAAATGTTGTTTAAATTTTAAAAAAGAAAAAATGGTAGGCAGTTGTGTGAAACAATGCTTACTGAAGAGAAGAAGCAATCGCAAACATTTTTAGGCCTTGCAAACTGAAAAAATTCACTATTGTGTGTAGAACCTGGGAAAGATTTTGGATTATATACTTGTTTTTAAACATATTTGTTCATTCAGATAATGGTCACTTTCAGGACCATCATTTTGAAATAAAAAGAGGGAAGGAAGGGGAGGGGAATGTAAAAGAAGGAAACTGCCTCAATTCACAAGAAACTTACAAATTTAGAGGACAATGACCTTCAAAACCACCTAAGAAAATTCTCGTCAATTCAAATATGAGGAACTGAGATATGAATTGCTCTAATTTACGTTCACCCAGTCCATGATATTTAAAGGGATCATTTTGTTGTTTAGTCACTAAGTCACATCCAGCACTTATGTGACCCTGTGGACTATAGCCTCCCCACCCCAACCCAGGCTCTTCTGTCAATGGGATTTTCCAGGCAAGAATATTGGAGCTGGTTGCCATTTCCTTCTCCAGGAGATCTTCCTGACTCAGGGATCAAACCTGCATCTCCTGCATTGCAGGCAAATTCTTTACCGCTGAGCCACTGGGGAAGCCCAAGTGAACCCTTAGGATACCTTAAAAATGTAATGAATTTTAAGCAGCCCTTAGCACATTCCTAAAATTGGATTCTATTCCAAATTCCCTAGTGCTCTTAAGAGCCATAGGCTCATATTCCTAGAGTTAAATTTGTAAGAACTCTCTCCATGTTATCCTACATTTAATGAGATTCTGTCATTTTTTTTTCCCTACTCAATATCTCCTATATTATTCTTTTCTTTTCTAGTTCTACAGCTTCAATTCTAATTCTCCATAATTCCTCATGTGGAAGATCTGTGATAAGCACCAACTGATCTCTCTGTTGAGTCAGCCTGTACAAAGTAGCCAGAGCAATGAAAATGATTATCTCAAAGATCATTTCCATCATAGCATATTACATGTTATTGTATCACTTAAAATCTTAAATAGTTCTCCACTGCCTAGTAAAATGAAAACATTCATAGCAATCAGGAACTATCTGCACCTGGACAGAAAATTCCTCTTCTTGCACACATGTCTGTGAGTTCAACAACATCCTTGCTGGGATCTTGGGCTAACTGGATAAGATAAGCGCAGCAGTGGAAAGAACCCAGACATCATTTCCCAGCCTTGCCCATCATCAGATGTATGACCTTGCTGCTGCTTTTCATTCGCTCTGAGCTGCAGTTTGTAAATGATTTCACTCTCCACCACATTGACTTGCTGTGAGAATTAACAGACATAATGAAAGTATGAGATTTTTGGATGGCATCACTGAATCAATGGACATTAGTTCTAGCAAACTTTAGGAGATAGTGAAGGACGGGGAAACCTGCAGCCCATGGGGTCGCAAAGAGTCGCATGTGAACAACAACAACGCAGGTATAGCGTGTGGCACGTATTAAACATACTCACACTTTTAATAGTTGCTGCTGCTGCTGCTAAATAGCTTCAGTTGTGCCCGACTCTGTGCGACCCCACAGACGGCAGCCCACCAGGCTCCCCCATCCCTGGGATTCTCCAGGCAAGAACACTGGAGTGGGTTGCCATTTCCTTCTCAAGCACATGAAAGTAAAAAGTGAAAGTGAAGTCACTCAGTAGTGTCCGACTCTTAGCGACCCCGTGGATTGCAGCCTACCAGGCTCCTCTGTCCATGGGATTTCCCAGGCAAGAGTACTGGAGTGGGGTGCCATTGCCTTCTCCGCTTTTAATAGCTACTGTCTTATATATCTGCCCTGCCTGATTTCACAAAGGATTTAAATAAGCCATCATGTACTCATTTTTAAATTCATGTATTTAACCAAATATATTGAACACTTCCTTGTGTCAGACATTATGTCCGTTATTTGTAATATAAAGAATAAAATGTAATCCCTCACCCTGGAAAAACTCACATAGTATCAAAATGTAAAAATATAAATATAAAGCAATGCACCTGTGTGAGGATAGTAGTACACTGTGCATTGGTGGATCCCTGAGGGTAGAATCTTAAACTCAGCTAAAATTTGAAAGTTGAGGGTCTTTCCTGGTGGTGCAGTGGTTAAGAATTCACCTTGCAATTCAGGGACTCAGGCTTGATCCCTTAGGTCAGGGAACTAAGATCACTCGTATCACACATACCCAGAGCAACTAAGCCCAAATGCCAGTACTACTGAGCCTGTGTGCTCTGAAGCCCATGAGACACAATTAGCGCCCGCGCATCGCAACAAAAGATCCTGTGTGCCATGACTAAGACACGATGCAGCCAAATGAATAAATAAATACATGCTTAAAACTTTGAAATTTGGGTCGAGAGAATGGGACACCTGATTTCAATCAATAGGCAAAAATGAGTTAATGTTATGAAGGCAAAGAGAGAACAAAAGGCTGTCAGAGGTATATGGGTCGATTACTGTGACAATGTGGTTGTCAGTGTGGTTATTACTATTATAAAGATCTCCACCAGAAAGCACTGCCTCAGATCCAAGTTAACTTCTGCCTCCTTACTTACAGCAAACTGTACTGGATTCTAACTTTGCCCTGTTTGTCTGTGACTGAATCCCACACCTACCCCCATACCCAGCTCTGGACACATTCTCTCTGAACTGCTTCTCTGCTTCTGTATAATTCAGAATCGTGGTTTAAATTCCTGAGATCCTTCCTCACAGGGTCCTTTACCGTGCTTGCCTAGCCATTTGTTTCTTGTCTGTTCCTTCTTGGCCACATTGGCCTCCCAGGGTTTTGGAATTAGTTTGTCTGCTGAAATTTTTCCACCAGACTGAGTTCATTTCAGCCACACATCCCTCAGTGTATGTGTGTGGCTCCTTCTTGACATCAGGTCTTTGCTTAAATATCACATCTTCAAAGGGCCCTCCCCTGCTCACCTCCCTTCCCCATTTCCAGATTTAAAAGAAAACCTCAAACTCAGTCTCTTTCCTAGTATTCACTTTAATTTCTGCATAGAAATTGTTATCTGGTATTTTTTCCCATGTGTTTACTAGGTGTTTCTGACTCTTTCCCTAAGATGTAGGTTCCATGAGGTTTAAAGCCACGTCTGTTTTACTCCCTGTTGCATCCACAGTTCAGTTCAGTTCAGTTCAGTCGCTCAGTCACATCTGACTCTTTGCGACCCCATGAACCACAGCACACCAGGCCTCCCTGTCCATCACCAGCTGCCAGAGTCTACCCAAACCCATGTCCATTGAGTTGGTGATGCCATCCAGCCATCTCATCCTCTGTCGTCCCCTTCTCCTCCTACCCTTACTGCCCAGACCATTTTTTGGAACATAGTAAATTATCAGTAAATATAAAATTAATGAATGGATGAATGAATATCTCTATCAGCTGACCATAAATTGCTGCTCTCCAGATTCTCAAGGCCGGTAAGATTCCTTTGCTTTCAGTTAACTTCTGGTTTTCTCTTATGATCTACCCCACTGGTTGCCATACAAGTCCCTAGATCCACATAAGCCTATAATTGAAGATCATCCATTATTTTACCCATCTTTTTTAAATCAACAATTTGACCCCTCTACTTTAGCCAACAACATTTAGTTGTCATCATTCAGCCAAACTTACTAATGTTTATCCTTGTCCCTTAACACAAGTCACTATCTTAGCTTTAGAATATGAATTTATTTTCAATGTCACTGAAGACCAAAATAAATTAATCATGTTTCCAAAGGTTGTTGTGGAGCACAGCTTGGCTCTTTCACTCCACCAACAGCTTAGGCTGTGACACTGGAGTGCTGGATCCACTGTTTTGGCGTCCATGGAATTGTCACAGAGTTGGACTGTGCTTGCTCACTGGAATTGACCCAGATGGCTGTGCTTGTGGGTCTCATTGCTTTAGCACCAAAACATCAAAAGCCCACTGTTCTTAGCTTTCTCTTACTTGTTATTACAGAAACTCCATTCTTTCCTCAATAGGCAGAAAAGCAATATTTGTAATATTTTAGGTGCTTTTTCAATGTATCTTGTTTACCATTCTGTAATTTATTTTCCCGTATTGTGTACAAGGCAAAAAGACCCCAGATTTAGAAGAATCAGTGATATGTTTGTGACAGATAAGTGGTGAAGAGTAACATGTTACTGTATAAGACCCCAACTCAGCCAGGGCTTAGCTATAGAGAAAACAAAGGAGGGGTCACTTCAATCATAGTAAGAGGCAGAAAATGAGAACTAGGTAGGTCTCAAAGTTAGAGACAGATTATTAGCAACATTTTTTGCTGGAGGCTGAGCTAACAAACTATTATTTTAGTGCTTATTATGTTTTCCTTGATTTGGTTCCAGAGTCTGAAGCAGAGCCAAGAAGTGCCCGTAGGTGTCAAAAAAGCCCAGCTATAAAGTTTGGAAAAAGGAAATGAGAAGGGGACAGGCAAGATATTATCCTCTTGGGTGCATCCTCTGGTTGGATCATACTCATTTGATCCCTGTGTTTATGAGGTCCATTTGCCCTTCTCTATTCCGACTTACATACACATGTATGATGCTGTACTCTTTTTCTTATAAGCCTGATATTAACCTTGAATATTCTCATTGGATCAGAATTTAATTTTAGTTATATTAACTCAAGATGGTATTTTCTTATTAGAAATTTAAGAGAATTTCTTGTAATTCTGAAAGCACTGAAAGTTTATTCATCTAACATCAGTTTCCTTATAGAACCATAATCCTTCATTGTTGTTGCTGTTGTTCAGCCGCTCAGTTGTGTCCGACTCTTTGCAACCCCATGGACTGCAGCATGCCAGGCTTCCCTATCCTTCACCATCTCCCAGAGCTTGCTCAAACTCATGCCATCCAACCATTTCATCCTCTGCCGTCCCCTTCTCCTTCTGCCTTCAGTCTTTCCCAGCATCAGGGTCTTTTCTAATGAGTTTGTTCATTGCATCAGATGGCCAAAGTATTGGAGCTTCAGCTTCAGCAACAGTCTTCCAATGAATATTCAGGGATGATTTCCTCCAGGATGAACTGGTTTGCTCTCCTTGCAGTCCAAGGGTCTCTCAGGAGTCTTCTCCAACAGCTTATTTCCAAAGCATCAGTTCTTCAGCGCTCAGCTTTCTTTATGGTCCAACTCTCACATCCATACATGACTACCGGAAAAACCATAGCTTTGACTAGACAGACCTTTGTTGGCAAAGTAATGTTTCTGCTTTTTAATATGCTGTCTAGGTTGGTCATAGCTTTTCTTCATATAACCTGCCAATCATTCAGTTGATTGACTATTAAGAGCTTAACTATATAGACCAGGCTTCCCAGGTGGCACTAGTGGGAAAGAATCCAACAGCCAGTGCAGAAGAGACTACTCACAGGAGCTTGAACCTGCTGTGAACTGTGCCTGTGAGGGATCTAGAATGCGTGCTCCACATGAAAATCATCCCAAGAGCACTGCCCTCCTTCTCCAGTCGGTAGAAAAATTGTCTTCTGTGAAACCAATCCCTGGTGCCTAGAGGGCTGGGCACCACTGATATAGATGACTTTCATCTCTTTTCCATTATTTTGTGTAAGAGGTAAACTACTGGCCCGGAATTTAGCTAAGCTTATTTTGTATCATGGGCTTATCTCATAGTTCACTCGGTAAAGAATCTGCCTGCAACGCAGGAGACTCGGGTTTGATTCCTGGCTCCAGGACTCCAGTATTCTTGCCTGGAGATCCCATGACAGCAGAGACTAGCAGGCTATAGTCCATGGGATCGCAAGAGTCAAAGATGACTTAGCAAGTAATCCAGAACCACCCTTTTCTGTTATACTTCTATTTTTCATATTGATTCATACTCAAATCTCTTCTTTTTGCGTTCATTCTTTTCCTGTAGAATTTTGACCTCAGTCTCCCTTGAGGAGCTATAAATTATTTATCTTGGAATCTTTTAAAAATTCTTGTGGCTCAAAAGATTTCAGTAGTAAGACTATTTTCATCACTATGAGGCAATCTCTCAGTGAAAGCAGCGTAATCTTCACTTTGCTAGGCTGTCACCCTGTATTTTCTCTCTTAACAAAACAAAAATGTATTTGGGGATTGCCACAGCCCTCTTAATTCCCTTTTTGTAAAAATTTATTCATGCATTCAATACGCCTTATTCAAACCTTTATTACATACCAGTAACCAAGGAGAAATATTGAAGTAAAGAATGACTCAATACTTTCCTTCCAAAAGCTTGTAATCTAATTGGGGCTATAAAAATACATATATGCATTAAAAAAAGTAATGACAATAATAGTTGTAAGAATAATAATAACAATAGCAATAACATTCTTATGGAGATTTACCATTGTTAGGGAACATTCTCTTATTTGATCCTACAATAATCCTGTGAAATGGATGATATTACCCTGCCTATTTTACATATGAGGAAACCAAAGCCTTTGCCACTAAAACAGAAACATTTAAGACAATTATCTATATATTCATCTAAAAATAAGAATAATAGCTTCATTAATAAGAACATAAATATATTTTAGGGATAAATAAGATTCTCCAGCAAAAAAAAAAAAAATTAGTGGGAAGAGTAGCATTATTGGACATTTTTGCAAATTTTTGTACTGTCTCGCTGAAGAGAGGATGTCTATATACTGTCCCTGGTCTGTCCATTGCAATATATTGCTTCAGTTAAAGTGTACAAAGAAAATCCAGCTTCACTCAGATATGCCACTGGGAAAAGAGAAACATTTTAATAGCTCTTTAACAATTACCTTTGGTCACCCTGGTCTCCAAGTCCCTGAAATTTGGAGTCTTCTTTTTCTCTTCCTTAGCTTTCACCCTTGGACAGAAACAATATGGGATAAAACGGGGCTGATTATTTCTCTACTATATTTTCGGGACGCCTCAACGTCCTCTCCAAACCATGTTTTACTAGCAGAAGCTCCCTACTGATTTCCCTACTCCCAGCCTCTGTGAGTCAGAATTTAAGTCCACCTTCCACAGCTGTGGGGTTCCCTGGTGGCTCAGTGGTTAAGAATCAGGAGGCATGGTTTCAACCCCTGGGTCGGGAAGATCCCTGGAGAAGGAAATGGCAATCTACTCCAGTATTCTTGCCTGGGAAATTGCATGGACAGAGGAGCCTGGCGGGCTACAGTCCACAGGATTGCAAAAGAGTTGTACACGACTTAGCGACTAAACAACAGCAACCGCAGCTGTAATTTTTTCCTGGACAGGATCATGACACTGCCCTAGCAGAAAGCCTAATCTCACATTCTTGCTCCTTGCACCAGACTCAGAATCCGCACTGTTTTGTCTTTAGGTTGTTCCTTCCTCAATTGCTCTTTAACTCCTCTAACTGCCCTCGTTTTTTATTACTTTTCAGCCTAGTCCTGATGAGACTGGAAGACTGGTGATTCTCCAGTGAAAGTGAGGAAGAAAGTGGTTCCACTGATCAGCCTTCAGCTGGTTGCCTTTGTACAAATCGGCTCTCTGTTCAGTTTTTCTCTTAACTCTTTTGGATTATAATTGTAGGACGGCTGAATCCCCTTGCCCACCTTGAGAATAAATCTCTTTCCTTTGCATCTTCCAGTTTAACTAATATGTGCTTATCTAAAATGTATGCCGACACAGACGTTTCTTTTTCTGCTTTACAGGTGTAGACATGACTCTATTTCGTTCCAGTAAGCCACAGTGTGTAGATATTATCACCAATATTTTAATGAAAAATTTAAACCTTAGAATGCTGAAAGCGTATTATGCCTGTTTGGCAGTGCGTGTTGGAATACGGACATTTACTATAGCTTGAAAACAGTATAACTGAATTAACAAATGACAAGCTGGCTCAGTTAAGGTTTTTGGGCAAAATGTTAAGCCTTGAGGAGCTGAAGACTTTGAAAGGGTCAGAGTCAGGGGGCTTCGTCTGGAACTGCTGACTTGGCCCACATGAGATCAGCCCCTCTGAAGATTCCAAAAGACGCAGCCTTAGAGGAGTAACTGGTGCTCATGCTTTTGGTTCTGTGTCAATTAATAAGAAGTTCCTACCCCAGGGAGCCAGAAGGAAGTGCACTGAAACCCAGGTCTTTGCAGCCTCATGGACTATACAGTCCATGGAATTCTCCAGGCCAGAATACTGGAGTGGGTAGCAGTTACTTTCTCCAGGGGATCTTCCCAAGCCAGGGATTGAACCCAGGTGCCCCTCACTACAGGCAAATTCTTTACCAGCTGAGTCACCAGAGAAACCCAAAACTACTGGAGTGGGTAGCCTACCCCTTCTCCAAGGGATCTTCCCAACTCAGAAATTGAACCGGGGTCTCCTGCATTGCAGGCGGATTCTTTACCAGCTGAGCTACCAGGGAAGCCCAGGTCTGTATTAGCTAACATTAGCGTTGACTTTGGGAGGAGCACTGCCTTTCTAAACACAGGCTTCTCCCTCTATCAAGGCTGATCGCATTTTAGCTGATTACATCCAGGTTGAATTGTTACTGGCTTAAGAAAAAAAATGAAATCTTTCTCAGTCTAACTGCTAAACTTGTTATCTGAAGGATTCTTTGCAAAGCTTTTATCTGATATGAATATCTGCCACGGTTCTTCTCTTATTTTTTTTTTTTCCCTCGACTGGTATACTGCCTCTGCAGAGTTCAGTTTTTGCTACTGGAAGGCTTTGTAGCACAGAATTCAGTGATACGAACACTTGATTATCATGGAGTATTTGGGGACAGTCTTGGGAGAAAAGGTTGTATGTCAGATGTGGTATGTATTTGGCTGTTTGTTGATTATCAGCCTGGGATAAGCTGAGCTGTGCAGAGGTTACTACACACCATCAGCTTCTGAATAGAAGAGGACCTTGCTTCTTGCAGAAATACTTAAAGCTTCAAAGATAGGGAGGGAAAAAACAAGTTAATTCAGTCCTAAATTACTGCTCAAATGGTTTTATCTCTGAGGTTTGAATAGAGATTAGCTTAAATGACACTGAACTTCACTTTTCCTTGTGCATATCTTGTGTGCATCATTGTGAAGAGACCTTTCTTTTAGTTTTGTTAGTAATCACATGAATGTTAGTTGCTGTTTGTTTCCTTTTCCTGAAGCAAATCTCTCCATCTCTGGGCCGGGTTGGCAAGAAGAAGACCCGGTTTAGGTTACAGAACAGTATAAACCTAGTGCTTTGCTTATGTGCTAAAAACAGCCTATCCTACAGGGTGTTACAAATAATATAAAATCACAGATATGTGTTCTTGACAAGGAAGTATTTTATATATAAGGCTTTTATTAAAACAGCGATGGTTTAGTGATGGGCATTATGATTCTGGCTCCTATTACTACTAATCACATTTGTAAATCCCTCACACATTTGAGACTATTGAAAAATTCTGTGCTGAAAGGATTAATTCAGGATGTAGTCAACTGTCTCTAAGGTGAAACTGAAGAATAAAGTGGCAGTAAGATTAAGATCGGGGAAGGCAATGGCACCCCACTCCAGTACTCCTGCCTGGAGAATCCCATGGACGGAGGAGCCTGGAAGGCTGCAGTCCATGGGGTCGCTGAGGGTTGGACACGACTGAGCGACTTCACTTTCACTTTTCACTTGTGGTGCAGTGATTAAGAATCCACTTGCCAATGCAGGGGATATGGGGTCAATCCCTGCTCTGGAAAGATTCCACAGGCCATGGAATCTAAGCCCTTCTGCTACAACTACTGAACCCACTCTCTCGGGCACATGCTCTTGCAAGAAGAGAATCCACCACAATGAGAAGCCCGTGCACTGTGACTAGAGAATAGCCCTGCTCAGCATAACTAGAGAAATGTCATGTGCAGCAGCAAAGACCCAGCACAGCCAAAAACACATAAATAAATGAAATTAAACAATTACCTTTCCTACCACACCACACTATAATATTCTTAAATGTGAGTTGAAATGTGGACTCTGAAACCAAATATCAATAAACTTTTTGTACTTTTTTTATGTTCAAATTCATTGGCTTGTCTTACGCTTGAATAGATTTTTTTACTCATGCATGATTTTGTGGCAAATGTGTTTGTCTTTGGAAAATATTGGTTGATTGAGTCACACACTCTTTAAAACATTGGCATACTTCATTATAGAAAACGAAAGGTCACATTTGTTAATATTACTACCTATCTCATCAGAAAAGTGTTTAGGTATTTAGAAACTGTCAAGCTCACAGTGCTGGATATAAGCTTTCCGAAATTCTGATTTTCATATGAAACTTCAAATGTTATTGTCAACAAACACTGTGAGCTGTTGTCCTTGAAGTGACAGCCTCACTTCATTCATTTTTGAGAGAGTGAATGCCAAAAATTAAAGCCGAAATAACCATAATCTGTCAACCAGTGGGCCTTTCAATTAAAAATGGTAGTACCTTAAAAATGTGACTATTTTAGCTCAAAGCTCAGACAACTGTATGCAAACTTTTTCCTTGAGACACCATCATATTCAGGAAATAGAATGGTTTTATGTATTCTGTTTGTATCACACAGAATATTAAAAAGGAATATACTCAAAAGTTGAGGTTTATTAATAACAAAATTACTATATTTTACTACTTCTTAAAGGGCATTTTTAAGTAATGCTGGCTTTTTTTTTTTACTGAGATTGTATGGTAGTCAAGGATTCCGTGACTGTAATGAGTATAGTACTAGCAGCGGCGCCCCACTCCAGTACTCTCGCCTGGAAAATCCCATGGACGGAGGAGCCTGGTAGGCTGCAGTTCATGGGGTCGCTAAGAGTCAGACACGACTGAGCGACTTCACTTTCACTTTTCCCTTTCATGCATTGGAGAAGGAAATGACACCCCACTCCAGCAGTCTTACCTGGAAAATTCCATGGACAGAGGAGCCTGGTAGGCTGCAGTCCACTGGGGTCACGAAGAGCCGGACACGACTGAGCGACTTCACTTTCACTTTTCACTTTCATGCATTGGAGAAGGAAATGGCAACCCACTCCAGTGCTCTTGCCTGGAGAATCCCAGGGACGGGGGAGCCTGGTGGGCTGCTGTATATGGGGTCGCACAGAGTGGGACACGACTGAAGCGACTCAGCAGCAGCAGCAGCAGTACTAGCAGTGAAGAGTACAGTGACTTCTAAAAAATGGTTAAATAAGGCTTCCTTGGTGGCTCAGCAGTAAAGAATCCACCAGCCATGCACTAAATGCTGGTTAGATCCCTGGGTCAGGAAGATCCCCTGGAGAAGGAAATGGCAACCCACTTCAGGCTTCTTGCCCGAGAAATCCCATGGACAGAGGAGCCTGGCACCTTTCAGTCCAGGGGGCTGCAAAAGAGTCAGGCCCAACTTAGTGACTAAACACAACGGTTAAATGAATAATGGGCAATTACTACCCTAGCATTGTTATGAAAATGTTTCTCCTTATAGACTTCTTAATGGGATTTGGGCGACCCCTAAGTACTGTTGCTTTAGAACATCTGATAATAGCTGATGTTTATGGACTTTTCCTATTTGCCAGGACCTATTCTAAGCACTGAGTTATTTTAAATCTGGATGTGATGTCATTTTTACTTCAATGAGAATTTTAAATGTGTCAAAGTGGAAGAATATAATACTTTTTAATAAAATACATCCAGTAAATGCTCTCAGTAACTCTTTTTCCCATACAGTTTCATTGAGAAAATGGACATACAGGACTGTGTAAGTTTGAAGTGTATGGCACAGTGTTTTGACTCGCACACATCCTAAAATGATTATCACGAAAAGCGTAGAGAATATTCATCATCTCATGTGGATTCAAAATTAAGGAAATAGAAAAAATACAGATTTTTTTCCCCTTGTGATGAGAATTCTTAGGATTTGCTCCCTTAAATGTCATATAACATACAGTAGTGTTAATAATATTTATCATGTTGTACATTACACCCATAGTACTTGTTTATCTTATAACTGGAAGTTTATACATTTTGACCACCTTCACCCAATTCTCCCACCTCCTACCCCCAACCTTTGGTAACTATGTGTGTCCATCTTTAGTTGTGTCCAACTCTTTGCAACCCCATGGACTGCAGCCCACCAGGCTCCTCTATCTACAGGATTTCCCAGACAAGAATATTAGAGTGGGTTTCCATTTCTTCCTCCAAGGGTTCTTCCTGACCCAGGGATTAAGCCCATGTCTTCTGTATCTGCTGCATCAACAGGCATATATCTGATCTATTTAGCTATGAGTTTTGTTTGTTTTTGCCTTACAATTGACCTATAACACTATATTTGATCCTAGTATGCAACATAGTGATTCAATATTTCTGTACATTTCAAAATGGTCACCATGTTAAGTCTAGTTAGCATCTGTCACTATACAAAGATATTGTATAAGTATTGGCTATATTTCCCATAATGTACATTGTTGGTTTTTTTTTTTTTTTTTTACTTTATTTTACTTTACAGTACTGTATTGGTTTTGCCATACATTGACATGAATCCACCACGGGTGTATACAAGCTCCCAATCCTGAATCCCCCTCCCACCTCCCACCCCATATCATCTCTCTGGATCATCCCCATGCACCAGCCCCAAGCATCCTGTATCCTGTATCGAACATAGACTGGCACTTCGTTTCTTACATGATAGTATACATGTTTCAATGCCATTCTTCTAAATCATCCCACCCTCTCCCTCTCCCTCAGAGTCCAAAAGTCCGTTCTATACATCTGTGTCTCTTTTGCTGTCTCATCATTCATTTTGTAACTGGAAGTTTGTACCTCTTAATCTCCCTTACCTGTTTCTCTCGTCTCCCAACCCTCTCCCATCTGGCAACCACTGGCTTGGTCTTGGTACCTATGATTCTGTTTCTGTTTAGTTATGTTTGTTCATTTATCTTGTTTTTTAGATTCCACGTGTGAGATCATGCAGTATCTGTCTTTCTCTGTTAAACTTATTTCACTTAGGATAATACCTTCTAGATCTACCTATCATGTTTTCCCAAATGGCAAGACTCTTTTTTTCCTGGCTGAAACTATATCTGTCTATTGATGGCCACTTAGTTACTTTCCATATCTTGGCTACTGTAAATGAAGCTGCAGTGAACCTAGCGGGGCATGTATCATTTAGAATGAACTTTTTCCCCTTTGTATAGATATCCAGGAATCAACTGGCTGGACTGATTCTCTGGCATTCGTCTTAGCAATACTTTTTTGGATATATCTCCCCAGGCAAGGGAAACAAAAGCAAAAATAAACAAACGGGACTACAGAAAACTAATTTTTTTAGGAACTTTCCTACTGTTTTCCATAGTGGCTGCACCAATATTCCCACCAACAGCGTACAAGAGTTTTCTTTGCTCCACATCTTCGTCAATACTTGTGATTTGTTATCTTTTTGATAATAATCATTATGACAGGTGTAAGGTGATATCTCATTGTGGTTTTGATTTCCATTTCCTTGATGATTAGTGATGCTGACCATCTTTTCATGTACCTGTTGGCCATCTGTGTGTCTTCTTTGGAAAAATGTCTATTCATTCTTTTACCCATTATTTAATCAGGTTATTTGTTATTTTGATGTTGAATTATATGAGTTTCCTGTATATTTTGGATATGAACCCCTTATTGCATATATCACTTGCAAAAATCTCTCATTCAATAAGCAGCCTTTTTGTTTTGTTGATAGTTTCCTTCACTGTATGAAAGCTTTTTAGTTTTTTTTAAATTTTCGCTTTTATCTCCCTTGCCTGAGAATATATATCCAAAAAACTATTGCTAAGATCAACACCAAATAATGTGCTGCCTATGTTTTCTTCCAGGAGCTTTATGGTTTTAGATCTTACATTTAGGTCCAGTTTGAGTTTATTTTTATGCATGGAATAAGAAAGCGATCTTGTTTGATTCTTTTGCATTTTGCTGTACAATTTTCTCAACACTGATTGCTGAAGAGGTTTTCTTTTCTCCACTGTATATTCTTGCTTCCTTTGTTGGGGATTAACTGGCTTGGTCTGTGTGGGTTTATTTCTGCCTCTCCATTCTGTTCCATTAATCTGTGTGTCTGTTTCTGTGCCAGTACCATGCTGTTTTGATTACTACAGCTTTGTCATATTGCTCTCAGTAACTTGAGATCTAAAGTATATACTTTTAAATGATACACACTGGTAAACTGTAATAAATCAACATTTTTGTGGGACTATAAGTAGAATGAAATTTCCCCAGTTCTTAGCACCAATTTCTCCCATTGGCAAAACAATTAACAGAGGATTTTAAAGAGAATTATGCCTACTTGGTGTTACAGCAATTTTAGGAAGACCCAGTTCCTATCCTTAAGAAATTTATTTAAGCTCAGAATTAGGCTCTAGTCCAATGTGTACTATTTTGTGGTGCATAATACAAATCACTAACTTTTGGGGTGCTGGAGTATTAAAGGAAGAATTTTAAAGTATGTAAAATCATTAAAAGAAAACCCAAAGCCTGCTCAAATTCTAAGGCAAGAGTCATTAAGAAGGATTGTTCAGCAGACATTCTCCTTTGGAAGTGGCTAGTAAGAGAGCATTTGGAAAACACGCATTTAGCCATTGGAAAATAGAAGATTTTTAGGTCTTATGGAGACGTCAGTGAATAACAACCACACTAATCTAGATAGTCTAAGTAATAAAGAAAAAACAACAAATGGAAAACTCGTTTCTCTAGACTTCACACTATACCATTTTATCTATATTGTTTGCTAAAAGTTGGTTTCTTGTTCTGTAAAACTGATCTAATAATACTGGCCTAAATGATTTAGGAGGCGGCCGAGAGGAGCAACCCTACTTCCAAGGAGCGGTGGCTGTGCACGTGCAGGAGGGCCTAGAGGAGCTACTCCACATTCAAGGTCAGCAGGGGCGGCTGTGAGGAGATAACCCTCGTCCAAGGTAAGGAGCAGCAGCTGCGCTTTGCTGGAGCAGCTGTGAAGAGATACCCCACGTCCAAAGTAAGAGAAACCCAAGTAAGACAGTAGGTGTTGCAAGAGGGCATCAGAGGGCAGACACATTGAAACCATACTCACAGAAAACTAGTCAGTAGGAACACACGGACCACAGCCTTGTCTAACTCAATGAAACTAAGCCATGCCATCTGGGGCCACCCAAGACGGGCGGGTCATGGTGGAGAGGTCTGACAGAATGTGGTCCACTGGAGAAGGGAATGGCAAACCACTTCAGTATTCTTGCCTTGAGAACCCCATGAACAGTATGAAAAGGCAAAATGATAGGATACCGAAAGAGGAACTCCCCAGGTAAGTAGGTGCCCAGTATGCTACTGGAGATCAGTGGAGAAATAACTCCAGAAAGAATGAAGGGATGGAGCCAAACAAAAACAGTATCCAGTTGTGGATGTGACTGGTGATAGAAGTAAGGTCCGATGCTGTAAAGAGCGATATTGCATAGGAACCAGGAATGTTAGGTCCATGAATCAAGGCAAATTGGAAGTGGTCAACCAGGAGATGGCAAGTGTGAATGTCCACATTCTAGGAATCAGCGAACTAAAATGGACTGGAATGGGTGAATTTAACTCAGATGACCATTATATCTACTACTGCGGGCAGGAATCCCTCAGAAGAAATGGAGTAGCCATCATGGTCAACAAAAGAGTCTGCAATGCAGTACTTGGATGCAATCTCAAAGACGACAGAATGATCTCTGTTCGTTTCCAAGGCAAACCATTGGATATCACGGTAATCCAAGTCTATGCCCCAACCAGTAACACTGAAGAAGCTAAAGTTGAATGGTTCTATGAAGACCTACAAGACCTTTTAGAAGTAACACCCAAAAAAGATGTCCTTTTCATTATAGGGGACTGGAATGCAAAAGTAGGAAGTCAAGAAACACCTGGAGTAACAGGCAAATTTGGCCTTGGAATGCAGAATGAAGCAGGGCAAAGACTAATAGAGTTCTGTCAAGAGAACGCACTGGTCATAGCAAACACCCTCTTCCAACAACACAAGAGAAGACTCTACACATGGATATCACCAGATGGTCAACACCGAAATCAGATTGATTATATTCTTTGCAGCCAAAGATGGGGAAACTCTATACAGTCAACAAAAACAAGACCAGGAGCTGACTGTGGCTCAGATCATGAGCTCCATATTGCCAAATCCATACTGAAGTTGAAGAAAGTAGGGAAAACCACTAGACCATTCAGGTATGACCTAAATCAAATCCCTTATGATTATACAGTGGAAGTGAGAAATAGATTTAAGGGCCTAGATCTGATAGACAGAATGCCTGATGAACTATGGAATGAGGTTCGTGACATTGTACAGGAGACAGGGATCAAGACCATCCCCACGGAAAATAAATGTAAAAAAGCAAAATGGCTGTCTGGGGAGGCCTTACAAATAGCTGTGAAAAAAAAGAGAAGCAAAAAGCAAAGGAGGAAAGGAAAGATATAAGCACCTGAATGCAGAGTTCCAAAAAATAGCAAGGAGAGATAAGAAAGCCGTCCTCAGCGATCAATGCAAAGAAATAGAGGAAAATAACAGAATGGGAAAGACTAGAGATCTCTTTAGGAAAATTAGAGATACCAAGGGAACATTTCATGCAAAGAGGGCTCGATAAAGGACAGAAATGGTCTGGACCTAACAGAAACAGAAGATATTAAGAAGAAGTGGCAAGAATACACAGAAGAACTGTTTAAAAAAGATCTTCGTGACCAAGATAATCACGATGGTATGATCACTCACCTAGAGCCAGACATCCTGTAATGTGAAGTCAAGTGGGCCTTAGAAAGCATCATGATGAACAAAGCTAGTGGAGGTGATGGAATTCCAGTTGAGCTATTTCAAATCCTGAAAGATGATACTGTGAAAGTGCTGCATTCAATATGCCAGCAAATTTGGAAAACTCAGCAGTGCTGGAAAAGGTCACTTTTCATTCCAATTCCAAAGAAAGGCAATGCCGAAGAATGCTCAAACTACCACACAATTGCACTCATCTCACATGCTAGTAAAGTCATGCTCAAAATTCTCCAAGCCAGGCTTCAGCAATACATGAACCGTGAACCTCCTAATGTTCAAGCTGGTTTTAGCAAAGGCAGAGGAGCCAGAGGTCAAATTGCCAATATCCACTGGATCATGGAAAAAGCAAGAGAGTTCCAGAAAAACATCTATTTCTGCTTTATTGACTATGCCAAAGCCTTTGACTGTGTGGATCACAAGAAACTGTGGAAAATTCTGAAAGAGATGGGAATACCAGAGCACCTGACCTGCCTCTTGAGAAATCTATATGCCGGTCAGGAAGCAACAGTTAGAACTGGACATGGACCAACAGACTGGTTCCAAATAGGAAAAGGAGAATGTCAAGGCTATATATTGTCACCCTGCTTATTTAACTTATTTGCAGAGTACATGATGAGAAACGCTGGCCTGGAAGAAACACAAACTGGAATCAAGATTGCCGGGAGAAATCTCAATAACCTCAGATATGCAGATGATACCACCCTTATGGCAGAAAGTGAAGAGGAGCTAAAAAGCCTCTTGATGAAAGTGAAAGAGGAGAGTGAAAACTTTGGCTTAAAGCTCAACATTCAGAAAACGAAGATCATGGCATCTGGTCCCATCACTTCATGGGAAATAGATGGGGAAACAGTGGAAACAGTGGCTGCCTTTATTTTTTGGGCTTCAGAATCACTGCAGATGGTGATTGCAGCCATGAAATTAAAAGATGCCTACTCCTTGGAAGAAAAGTGATGACCAACCTAGACAGCATATTGAAAAGCAGAGACATTACTTTGCCAACAAAGGTCCATCTAGTCAAGGCTATGGTTTTTCCAGTGGTCATGTATGGATGTGAGAGTTGGACTGTGAAGAAAGCTGAGCGCCGAAGAATTGATGCTTTTGAACTGTGGTGTTGGAGAAGACTGTTGAGAGTCCCTTGGACTGCAAGGAGATCCAACCAGTCCATCCTAAAGGAGATCAGCCCTGGATATTCTTTGGAAAGAATGATGCTAAAGCTGAAACTCTAGTACTTTGGCCACCTCATGCGAAGAGTTGACTCATTGGAAAGGATTCTGATGCTGGGAGGGATTAGGGGCAGGAGGTGAAGGGGACGACACACGATGAGATGGCTGAATGGCATCACTGTCAATGGACGTGAGTTTGAGTGAACTCCGGGAGTTGGTGATGGACAGGGAGGCCTGGCGTGCTGCGATTCATGGGGTCGCAAAGAGTCAGACACGACTGAGCAACTCAACTGAACTGAACTGAACTGAGAGCTGTCAGTATAGTAGAATTCCAAGACAGCACATTCCTGGCTATAACGAGTCAAATTATAGGACAGTTTTGGTGTCATAGACTCTAAATATCAGAATAAAGGATCAAAAGTCCCAAATCAACCTCTAAACTTTCCTGCAATTACTGAGTTTCATTCTAACCTGGGAGGATGGAACATAATGTGTCCTCCATCATCATCATATTCAGGAAAAAGGCCTGTCAGACGAAACGCAGGGAAATGACATAGCATTCTCTCACAGGTCAGCAGGGGGTGTCACTTCACCAGCCTTCTTGTCGTCCTGTAAGCTCCTGCAGTTGGAGAAGAGATCTTTGAATGAACAAAGCGTTCAACGAAATCCATCCAAGACAGCTGTGACTCTTCTCATTTTATTCCCTTCTAAAATGACAACCCACTCCAGTATTCTTGCCACGGGATTCTTGCCTCTGTCCACGGGGTTCTCTAGGCAAGAATACTGGAGTGGGTTGTCATTTTAGAAGGGAATAAAATGAGAAGAGTCACAGCTGTCCTGGATGAATTTCATTGGAAAGCTTTGTGGTCCATAGGGTCGCACATAGTCGAACACGACTGAAGCGACTTAGCATGCGTGCATACATAGGAGAAGGACATGGCAACCCACTCCAGTGTTCTTGCCTGGAGAATCTCAGGGACAGAGAAGCCTGGTGGGCTGCCATCTATGGGGTTGCACAGAGTCGGACACGACTGAAGCGACTTAGCAGCAGCAGCAAGCAGCAGCATTGATCTCTTGTTTCCTTATGGTTTTCAGAACTATCTGTCTAGACTTCTGTAGAAAATTAATATATTATATTGCTGCATTAAAAATTATATTGCAGCATAAATAAATTTAAAATAAAATAAATCAAAAATTATATTGCTGCATAAATAAATTTTGTTCCTGGACTCAGTTCCTGTGTGTGGGCAGGGTGCGGTGTGGGGGGCTCTCCCAAACTAATGAGCAATTCTCAGATGCCAGCAAGGTGTCCAAGAACTCAATTCATTTCTGGCCCTATCTAATTGGAGATTAAGTCAGATTCCACTGGAAAAGAGCTCAGTTCCACCGTACCCCACTCCACTTCAGATGTCAGTCTCAGGTCCAACTGGTTACCTGCGCTTCTGACCACTTGGTAATAATCAAAGGTTCCTATGACCCCATCCTTGGGTTTCATTAGCTTGTTAGAATGGCTCACAGGATTCAAGAAAGTCCATTCACTCACTCAATCACTGATTTATTACAAAGGATATGAGCTAGCCAGACAAAGGGAAACATAGAGTGGTAAGGAGGTGGGGAGGGGGTCCCTTACAAGGAGGCATTGTCCTTGCGGAGCATGGGGCCTGACACAGTGGTACATGGAAGTGTTCTTATAAGAACTTGTTATGACTGGATAAGGAATGAGTGAGGAAGAGATGGCTTTCAGAGATTTTTTAATTTTAATTGTTAAAAAACCCCACAAATTTAAAATGCTTCTTTAGAGCCTGTTGCGAATAGCAAGACACCCATTTTACCCATTTCACCTTTGCATCAAAGAAGCATTTTCAGAAACTGAGCATAAGACAGCAATTATTATAACAAAGATACTCTTATTTTTCAGGAAATTTCAAAGGTTTTGAGAACTATGAGTCAGAAACTATAGATGAAAACAAAATATATATGAGAAATATATTTAACCAAATATATATATATATATATATATATATATATATATATATATATATATGACCGGAGTTCGATCCCTGTGTCAGGAAGAGCCCCTGGAGAAGGAAATGGCAATCTATTCCAATATTCTTGCCTGGAGAATCCCATGGACAGAGGACCCTGGCAAGCTACAGTCCATGGGATCACAGAGTCAGACATGACTGAAGTGACTGAGTACACAGCACTCACACACATATATAACCAAATATAAATATTTCTTATAAATCATAATATTGCAACAAAATTATTTAAAATTCTCAGCTTATATTTTACAAACATGTCCTTATTTTTTAATCACTGTCACAAAAATCAACTCATTTTAAAACAGAATTAAAGCAAATTTCTCATTCTTTAAAATAAATTTTTTGAAAAGCAGAAAAAAATCAGAGTCAGCCCAGGAAAAACTATAGAATTCCTCAAGTGATATGGAGCATTACAGACTGTAACTATAGAAGAACTTTAGAATAGTGGTTGTTGGACAAATAAGCAAAGTTTTCCTCAATAAAATTTAAGTCAAGTATTAAGAGACACAATTCATGCTATAGAGTTGCATCTTGGCACAACATATCATATGGGAAGCTGGTAAAGATTCACAGTCAGGGCAAGGGTATCATGTCTGGTAAGGAGTGAGTGAGGAACAGATGGATTTAGGAGATTTTGCCATCTTTAATTGTTTAAAATAAAAAGAAGAAATTTTAAATGCTTATTTAGAGGCAAATATAAAACAGCTTACAATTTTTTTCTTTTTAACTTTATTTTAAAATTTATTTTTAAAATATTATTAAAGTGTAGTTGATGTATAGTGTGGTATTCATTTCTGCTGTACAGCAAAGTGATTCAGTTATCCACATTGCAACACTCCGGGCCTCCCTGTCCATCACCAACTCCTGGAGTTCACTCATACTCACGTCCATCGAGACGGTGATGCTATCCAGCCATCTCGTCCTCTGTCCTCCCCTTTTCCTCCTGCCCTCAATCCCTCCCAGCATCAGAGTCTTTTCCAATGAGTCAACTCTTCGCATGAGGTGGCCAAAGTACTGGAGTTTCAGCTTCAGCATCATTCCTTCCAAAGAAACACCCAGGACCAATCTCCTTTAGAATGGACTGGTTGGATCTCCTTGTAGTCCAAGGGACTCTCGAGTCTTTTCCAACATCACAGTTCAAAAGCATCAATTCTTCAGCACTCAGCTTTCTTCCCAACCCTGCAATTTTTTTAAGTCTTGAAAAAATTCATGGGGGGAAAAGCTATTTGAAGGAGCTAGTAAGGGAAAAGCCTGCTCTCTTCCTATTCACGGGAGAAGGCAATGGCACCCCACTCCGGTACTCTTGCCTGGAAAATCCCATGGACAGAGGAGCCTGGTAGGCTGCAGTCCATGGGGTCCTAAGAGTCGGACATGACTGAGCGACTTCACTTTCACTTTTCACTTTCACGCATTGGAGAAGGAAATGGCGACCCACTCCAGCGTTCTTGCCTGGAGAATCTCAGGGACGGGGGAGCCTGGTGGGCTGCCATCTATGGGGTCGCACAGAGTCGGACATGACTGAAGCGACTTAGCAGCACCAGCAGCAGCTTCCTATTCACTTTGTGCATCAATGGAAACCAGGACATTGGGCTGTGCTTTCTCTGTTGTCACAGCTAGGATCTGGACAATTGTCCTCACTAACTACTGATTCCCCCAGATGACTGCAACTCAATCAACTTTAGCAACTCATGTGTTTAAGAGAATGTAGAAAGTAAGTTAATTACTTAATGTCTTTTGTGTTAATAGATAAACACAGCTCTGACCATCTCATGATGTACTTTATGGAAGCAGTTTTCGTCAGCTTGGTTATTTTCTTCCTCAAGTGGGCCAGGCAATCTGGATCCAGGGGTGGATTGGTATAATTCATGAACTTTTAAATAATCAGGAAGGGAGAAATTCTTCTCTTTCTAGGTTCTTTTGACAGGTCTAAAAATTAAAATGACATGAAATAGGGACTTCCCTGGTGGTACAGTGGGTAAGAATCTGCCTACCAATGCAGGGAACATGGGTTTGATCCCTGGTCTAAGACATATCCCACATGCCTTGGAGCAACTTGGCCCGTGCTCTGCAACAAGAGAAGTCACCACAATGAGAAACCCTCACACCACAACCAGAAAAAGCCTGCACAAAGCAATGAAGACCCAGCACAGCCAAAAATAAAATCAATCAATCTATAAAATTATTTTTTTAAAGACATGAGACAGATTAACTAACAGAAGTTTAATAAGATGTATTTATGGGAAAGATACCCCAAGACTGAGCAAGTTACTAAAATGGCTAAGCAAGTCACTTAAATACTACCTTCAGCTAAATACAAAAGAGGAGGTTGAGAGTAGTGGTTTGGAACCTCAAGTAGGAGGAAGGTAATTTACATGGAGGTGGACAAACAAACGTTTGGTAAACAAATGCTTGCTGAGCCATGGGAGACAATGAGACACAGAGTGGCCTCTGATCTCCAGGCCCTGCCTAAAGTTCCCCCCACCATGTTTAGTCTGTGTGGGTGGTGGTGGTGCTTGTTCACTAAGTCACATCAACTCTTTCACAACCCCATAGACTCTAGCCCACCATGCTCCTCTGTCCATGGGATTTCCCTGGCAAGAATACTGGAGTGAGTTGCTATTTCTTTCTGCAGGAGATCTTCCCGACCCAGGGATGGAACCTGCATCTCCTGCATTGGCAGACAGATGCTTTACCACTGAGCCCCCAGGGAAACCCATTTAACCCAACTCTTTGCAAATATATCTGGTGGTAGCTCTATTTGAGGCATAGGCCTTCTTTCTAAATTCTTCTAAGCAGTTAGGGGGGAGATCAAAGTTTCTTTCTGTTTTTTGGCCTTGATTATTTTCAGGTCAAAAGTTATCCATACTGAAAAGATATTTTGGGGTGGCAAATTTGCTTCTCTACAGAACAAAGGTGAATATTTCCAAAGAAAAGAAATCTATAAGTATGGCACACAATTGTTTTAAGCCTGGTGATATTATAATGACAAATTGATTCATTATATGTTTGAAAGAAAGTTCACATCCTGGCTGATTTATGTTCACGTTGCTGGAAACTAGTTATTTCAAAGCACTGATATCGCACTAAAAATTTCCACTCTTACTTGTGTCCAATGTGGATATTGGTTAAAATACAACAACCAGGGGCTAGGGAGAGTAGGTAATCAAGAGGCAATGGTGTGAATAACCTTGTATGCCCTTCAGAAAAATACTGCGTAATAACCGTGTCCAGCCTTGAAACAGCATAGTTGATTATGTTTCTGAATGCTCTATTCAATCATTTCAAAACTTGTCCATGGTTAAAGAGTAACAACATTATTATTTCCTTTTTCCCAAGGGAATTACCAAATTGCAAAATCCTGTTATGAGGACCCAGGCCTCTGACAACATACTGAGTAGGAAAACCTCACTCAGAATAATTGTGCAGGCGGCTCCCTTGTTCTGAATGGGGTCTCTAGAGCGCTTTCGTAAATACTTTAATTTATAGACTATTTTGGAAAAAATGTGGCTTATTCATTTCCAGCACATTTTATGATACTCACATCAGTGAGTTCGGATACTCGTAGTTCACACCATGGTTTCAACAATATTGTCTCAGAAGAGCCAGACAAAATTATTTTTACCTCCAAAAGTTAACAACAAACAGCAATGAGCAAAATTTTCAAATGAGAAGCTTAGATGTTTGTTTTCAAGGCTCTCCAAACTCCTATTCATTATTATCCCCTTCAACTTAAGCAGTATTTATTCTTTCAGATACCCACTAGGACCACACAGTTTAATCTCATCTCTCATTAAGGAAAGAGGAGTAAACCTGACGATAAGTAAAGAAGAACATGCATTCATTCTCATCAATCTCTTCACTTTTACGAGTAACCAATGTAATCCACAGATGGCCCCTTCTTTGAAAAGTCATTGTAGGCAATAAAAAGTAGAATGCAAAGGAATTAGAATGAAAGATGTTAATGACTACACACAAGTTTCACCTGGGCTGAGACTTCCCTAGTTTTCCAGTAGCTAAGACTCTGAGCTCCCACTGCAAGGGGCCAAGATTTGATCCCTGGTCAGAGGACTAGATCCCACATGCTGCAACTACGAGTTCCAATGCCACGACTAAAGATTTTGAGCTGGCGCAGCCAAATAGATAGTTTTATTTTTTAAGTTTCATCTATGCCAGTGCCTCCCTCTTCTCCATTCAACCCCGCTATTTCTTCTGCCCGAAGGACTTTAGGCTGAAGGAATCCAAAATCTGCTCTCATTTCAAAGCACTCCCTGATCTATATGTCCTTGAATACTCATACTTTTTCATTTATAGCATGTTAAAGTATTCCATCTGAGAAATAAGGGGCTGGACCAGGTAGTAACAGTAGGAATAAAGACATAGCCACACTAGATACCTGCCTTTAACAGTATGATCCCAAGACGGAGAAAATGTTGCAGGTGCCCAACTGGTGTATGTCAGACACTCAGAAGAGCATCTCGTCCCAAAGGGTTAGTACAAAGGGACAGAAATGTTACTTTCAGAACTTCAATTAAGATTTACATATTCACACTATAATAATACATAAAACAGACACTGAATAATATCTACTGTATAGCACAGGGAACTCTCCTCAATACTCTGTAACGATCTACATGGGAGAAAAATAAAAAAGAGTGGATACACAGATTTAGAGAACTTATGGTTGTTGGGGGAAGGGATGGGGGAAGGAAGTTTGGGATTGTCACATACATACTGCTATATTTAAAATGGATAACCCACAAGGATCTACTGTAGAACATAAGGAACTCTGCTCAATATTGTGTAACAACCCAAATGGGAAAAACAATTTGAAAAAGAATAAAAATAAAAAGATAAAAAATTGAAAAGAGTAGACATGTGCATACACACAACAAATTCACTGTGCTATGCAGCAGAAACTAACCCACCGTTGTGAATCAACTATGCTTCAGTGAAAATTAAAGATAAATAAATGAATGAGTGGATGGATGAATAAAACTTCCCTCATGGAGGACAGATCAAGGCAATGTGAGCAGTGGCTGGAAGTGAACAAGTTATTTCACAACATTGCTACTCAGGAATGTCTGCTCTCCACATCTCTGCATTGGGAGATACTCCAGAAGACCCTTAGAAAATTCCATCGCGTGCATCTATAGCAATGGTCTTGGCCATTTTCTATACAAGTTTCTTCTTTCACATGGAAGAAGAGGAGAGCAGCAAGATGTCACTGGTTGATCTAATATTTCTAGAGAAAAGAAGAGGCCTGCCTCTCAGAATCCCAAATGAGAAAGAAAAGTTATAACTGGTTGGAAAAAAAAACAAAAAAAATCTTTCCAATAAGGAAAGCAACCTCATAGTCAGAGAGCTAAGGAAGAAGTAGGAGTGATGTTTGACAATTGTTCTTAATTTTATCTTGAATAAAATAGACCAGAAACAATGGTAAAAACTATTTTTGCCTGATACCTTTTTCTTAGAGTTCTTAATATTTTGATATCTTAAAAAAAACACAAAATGTATTCCCTTTGAGTTCGATAAAGATAAGAGAGTCTCTCCTGACATTCCTCAAATATGCCATCAAAAAGGAGATTTAGGATATATCCCAGGTGAAGTATTCTTTTGGTCTGCAGGGCAAGTGAGGAATATAAAGAGACTACATCATCAGTATCTTCCAGCATTTTTCAATCTAGGTCAGGTAGGCACTTTATTGGGGCATTTCTTTCTTGTGTATGTGTTTCTATGTTTTGCCCGTAATAACTTCCTCTCCATTCAAGTTTTGTTGTTATATTAATAGTATAATAAAGTGAAGAAAACAAATTGATGGACTATGTGGTGACTCCAACCTAATTAGTCAGTGATCACTGATTTTTGTTCTTTCTTTCTTTTTTTTTTTTAAAGCCATGCCATGAGGCATGAGGGATAACTCAGTTCTCTGACCAGGGATCAAAACCATGCCAGGTACAGAGGAAATTTGGAATCTTAACCACTAGACTCAAAATCACTGCAGATGGTGATTGCAGCCATGAAATTAAAAGATGCTTACTCCTTGAAAGAAAAGTTATGACCAACCTAGATAGCATAATCAAAAGCAGAGACATTACTTTGCCAACAAAGGTCCGTCTAGTCAAAGCTATGGTTTTTCCTGTGGTCATGTATGGATGTGAGAGTTGGACTGTGAAGAAAGCTGAGAGCCAAAGAATTGATTCTGTTGAGCTGTGGTGTTGGAGAAGACTCTTGAGAGTCCCTTGGTCTGCAAGGAGATCCAACCAGTCCATCCTAAAGGAGATCAGCCCTGGGTGTTCATTAGAAGGAATGATGCTAAAGCTAAAACTCCAGTACTTTGGCCACCTGATGTGAAGAGTTGACTCATTGGAAAAGACTCTGATGCTGGGAGGGATTGGGAGCAGGAGGAAAAGGGGATGACAGAGGATTAGATGGCTGGATGGCATCACCAACTCGATGGACATGAGTTTGAGTGAACTCCGGGAGTTGGTGATGGACAGGGAGGCCTGGCGTGCTGTGATTCATGGGGTCGCAAAGAGTTGGACACGACTGAGTGACTGAACTGAACTGAACTGAACCACTAGACCATCAGGGAAGTTCCAATATGTTTTTAACTAACTAAATTTAATTCTTCTTCTTTTGATGTACCAGCCATGTTTCATAATTTCTTCTCATTTATTTATATTCCTTTTTATTTTATTCCACTGTTCAACTGTGTGGGCTTGTTTAGACTCCAGAAGGCAATCAAAGAACAATTTTTAATGAATAATTTTAATGTTGCATGGTACATTTATTTTATATTAAAACATAATAAATCCTAAAAATTTTCATCATAGGGAAAATTTTTTTCTTATTTCTTTGATGTTGTTTCTATGTGAGATGATGAGTACTCACTAAACCTACTGTGGTAATCATTTCATGACGTATGTAGCCAAATTACCATGTTGTACAGCTTAAAGCTATTAGTTCAGTTCAGTCGTTCAGTCGTGTTTGACTCTTTGTGACCCCAGGGACTGCAGTACGCCAGGTTTCCCTGTCCATCACCAACTCCCAGAGCTTACTCAAACTCATGTCCATCAAGTGGGTGATGCCATCCAACCATTTCATCCTTTGCCATCCCCTTCTCCTCCTGCCTTCAATCTTACCCAGCATCAGGGTCTTTTCAAGTGAGTCAGTTCTTCACATCAGGTCACCAAAGTATTGGAGATTTAGCTCCAGAATCAGTCCTTCTAATAACTATTCAGAAGTGATTTCCTTTAGGATTGACTGGTTTGATCTCCTTGCAATCCAAGGGATTCCCAGGAATCTTCTCCAACAACACAGTTCAAAAGCAGCAATTCTTCAACACTCAGCTTTCTTTATGGTCCAACTCTCACATCCATACAGAAGTACTGGGAAAAAACACAGCTTTAACTATCTGGATCTTTATTAGCAAAGTAATGTCTCTGCTTTTTAATATGCTGTCTAAGTTTGTCATTGCTTGTCTTCCAAGAAGCAAGCATCTTTTAATTTCATGGCTGCAGTCACCACCTGCAGTGATTTCAGTTCAGTGCAGTTCACTTCAGTGGCTCAGTCGTGTCTTAATCTTTGTGACCCCATAGACTGCATCACGCCAGGCTTCCCTGTCCACGATCAACTCCCGGATCCCAGTCACACTCACATCCATCGAGTCGGTGATGCCATCCAACCATCTCATCCTCTGTCGTCCCCTTCTCCTCCTGCCTTCAATCTTTCCCAGCATCGGGGTCTTTTCAAATGAGTCAGTGCTGCGCATCAAGTGGCCAAAACATTGGAGTTTCAGTTTCAGCATCAGTCCTTCCAATGAATATTCAGGACTGGTTTCCTTTAGGATGGACTGGTTGGATCTCCTTGCAGTCCAAGGGACTCTCAAGAGTCTTCAACACCACAGTTCAAAAGCATCAATTCTTTGTCACTCAGCATTCTTTATAGTCCAACTCTCACATCTGTACAGGACTACTGGAAAAACCATAGCTTTGACTAGACGTACCTTTGTTGGCAAAGTAATGTCTCAGCTTTTTAATATGCTCTCTAGGTTGGTCATAGATTTTTTTCCAAGGAGCAAGCATCTTTTAATTTCATGGCTGCAGTCAGCATCTGTAGTGATTTTGAAGCCCCCAAAAATAAAGTCTCTCAGTGTTTCCATTGTTTCCCCATCTATTTGGCATGAAGTGATGGGACCAGATGCCATGATCTTAGTTTTCGAAATGCTGAGTTTTAAGCCAACTTTTTCACTCTTCTCTTTCACTTTCATCAAGAGGTTCTTTAGTTTCTTGTTTGCTTTCTGCCATAAAGATGGTGTCATCTGCATATCTGAGGTTATTGATATTTCTCCCTGCATTCCTGATTCCAGCTTGTGCTTCATCCAGCCTGGCATTTTGCATGAAGTACTCTGCATATAAGTTAAATAAGTAGGATGACAATATATAGTCTTGACGTACTCCTTTCACTACTTGGAATCAGACTGTTGTGCCATGTAGAGTTCTCACTCTTGTTTCTTGACCTGCATACAGATTTCTCAGGAGGTGGGTCAGGTGGTCTGGTATTCTCTCTCTTGAACAATTTTCCACAGTTTGTTGTGATCCACACAGTCAAAGGCTTTAGTGTAGTCAATGAAGCAGAAATAGATGTTTTTCTGGAATTCTCTTGCTTTTTCTATGATCCAACGAATATTGACAATTTGATCTCTGGCTCCTCTGCCTTTTCTAAATCCAGCTTGAACATCTGGAAGTTCTCGATTTACACAGGAATTGAAACCTAGCTTGGGAGAATTTTGAGCATTACTTTGCTAGCATGTGAGAAAAGTGCCATTGTGCAGTACTTTGAACTTTCTTTGGCATTGCCTTTCTTTGGGATTGGAATGAAAACTGACCTTTTCTAGTCCTGTGGCCACTGCTGCGTTTTCCAAATTTGCTGCCATATTGAGTTCAGCACTTTAACAGCATCATCTTTGAGGATATCTCAATAAAACTGGAAATATGTATACATTTATTATGTATATATTTATTATATACATATGTAAAATACATACATAATATATATGCTTATATTTATGTGGCCTTCCCTGGTGGCTCAGACAGTAAAAAATTTACCTGCAATGCAGGAGACCAGGGTTCAATCCCTGAGTCAGGAAGATTCCCTGGAGAATGGAGTAGCCACCCACTCCAGTATTCTTACCTGGAGAATTCCATGGGCAGAGGAGGCTGAAAGGCTGTTATACACTGTAATATTTAAATATTTGTAATTTTGTATAGTTTAGTGAAATCGCCTACATTTTACAAAACTGATATACTTGAAAAGACTAATTAAATAACATTGAGTCGATAATCTTCAAGGCCTGGAGTATTAGGTAACTATTCAAGAATCAAATATCCTTCTAAGCCTCTAAAAGATAATACTCAACGTAATAGGACTCTTAGGAGTACAGACTCAAGAGTTTCTAATATTCTTGAACGGGTGTCTGCTATAAGCCAAGGTTAAGGAGAAAAGGGATTTGAAATGCAGAGGAAGTTGAGAATTCTTGGAATTTGATCACATTATAGCTGTGTCTAGAGATTTCCCAAAAATATAATCAGTTCAAATTGTACAAATTGAATGTCATCAAGCAGATAAAATCTTACCTGGCAAGCACAAAAACAGCATGAAAGATATTGTCTTAAAATATTTTTTAATTGAACTCAGTAAATGTGATAGCATCTTTAGTTACACTGGCCAGCTTGGAGTCTTTGGTGTGAATCTGGAGATATGGATATCTACAGTCCTAAAGATAATGTGGAGAAGAGCTGAAGAACATGAATAAAAGTGAACAGAGCAATAACATCGTATATGCATGATAAATCTCTACACATTTCCTTCAGTCTAATTGTCCTTAAAACAATAACCTGGTAACAAGTTAAATTGACTGGAATGAACTAGTCTTTGTCACTCTTTGATACTCAACAATATTTGCAGGTGTGTTGGGCTTCCCTGGTGGTGCAGAGGTTAAAGCATCTGCCTGCAATGTGGGAGACCTGGGTTCGATCCCTGGGTCGGGAAGATCCCCTGGAGAAGGAAATGGCAACCCACTCCAGTATTCTTGCCTGGAGAATCCCATGGACGGAGGAGCTTGGTGGGCTACAGTCCACGGGTCGCAAAGAGTCGGACACGACGGAGCGACTGAGCGACTTCACTTTCACTTTGACCAAAGTCCAGCATTATGACCTACATTTCTATGCTTTGAATATCATGCAATAATTATATAACATTGCAATTAAAATTGTCAATCTATCATGTACTACTTATAGAATATATATCTATGGATTGTGCTAAAGTATTACAAACTCATTAGACAATAACACCCTTGCTTGCATTGTAACATGAAGACTCATGAAATAAGAATATTCATGATTTTTTATAAAGCTGTAATAAAAATAAAAGATGTTTTCTTATTTTACTATCTTTCACATAGAATATTTTCTACACACAAGAAGGGGAAAAAATAAACAAGAATCTATTAATAAACAAATAACTTGACGTAGTGTGATTGCAAGAGTATATCAGTTCAAGAAAAAAGAGGAGGAGAAATGGAGAGGGAGTAAATTGGAAGGAGAAGAAAGGGAAGAGGAGTAAGGAAAAGAGCAATAAGACAATTCAGAGACAATCAACAGGAATCTTTTTAAAAAATAAGGCAGAAACTTCATAACACTATATAGTATTATTGACCTTATAATACTATGAATAAGTAAAAATGTATTATTAATGTATTATTTACTCAATGGCTATGGTCAACTTTGAGATGTGAAAAGACACTAGGCAACTCCTGAATATTCCAGCTCAGTAATTACTGATCATTTGGAATTATTTTAAAGTTATTTAACAGTAAACTTGTGGTTAACGTGGGGAGAAGAGGAGAGGGATAAATTGGGAGATTGCGACTGACACATACACACTGCTATATATGAAATAGATAACTAATTAGAACTTACCATTTAGCACAGGGAACTCTACTCAGTACTCTGTAATGGCCTATATGGGAAACAAATCTGAAAAAGAGAGGATATGCTATGGGTATAACTGATTCACTTGCTGTACCATGAAATTAACACAACATTGTAAATCAACTGTACTCCAATAAAAATTTAAAAATAAACAAATAAAAAATTATTTAACAATAATGCCATCAGTGACTCCAGATGAATAAATTTTTTTCTTTTTATTTTGTGTTGAGATATAGCAAATTAACAATGTTGTGATAATTCTAGGTGAACAGCAAAGGAACTCAGCCATACATATGCATGTATCCATTCTCTCCCAAACTCCCCTCCCATCCAGACTGCCACATAACGCTGAGCAGAATTACATGTGCTATACCATAGGTCCTAGTTGGTTATCCATTTTAAATATTGCAGTGTGTACATGTCCATCCCAAATTCCCTAACTATCCCTTCCCTCCATCCTTCCCCTTGGCAGCCATAAGTTCCTTCTCTAAGTCTGTGAGTCTGTTTCTGTTTTGTAAGTTAATTTGTATTATTTCTTTTTAGAGAGATGAATATTTTTTATCTACTCCGTTTTCTCTTTAATTTCATCCTTCTAATAGTTGAGCATGTTTCACATGTCAGAGATGCAGAGTTAAATCATCAGATCAGTTCAGCACAGTTCAGTTGCTCAGTCGTGTCTGACTTTTTCTGACCCTATGGACGGCAGCATGCCAGGCCTCCCTGTCCATCACCAACTTCCGAAGTTTACTCAAACTCATGTCCCTTGAGTCAGTGATGTCATGTAACCATCTTATCCTCTGTCATCCCCTTCTCCTCTTGCCTTCAATCTTTCCCAGCATCAGGGTCTTTTTAAATGAGTCTGTTCTTCGCATCAGGTGGCCAAAGTATTGGAGTTTCAGCTTTAGTATCAGTCCTTCCAATGAATATTCAGGACTGATTTCCTTTAGGATGGACTGGTTGGATCTCCTTGCAGTCCAAGGGACTCTCAACAGTCTTCTCCAACACCACAGTTCAAAAGCATCAATTCTTCAGTGCCCAGATTTCTTCATAATCCAACTCTCACGTCCATATGTGACTACTGGAAAAACCATAGCTTTGACTAGACAGACCTTTGTTGGCAAAGTAATGTCTCTACTTTTTAATATGCTGTCTAGGTTGGTCATGACTTTTCTTCCAAGGAGCAAGTGTCTTTTAATTTCATGGCTGCAATCACCATCTGTAGTGATTTTGGAGCCCCCAAAATAGTCTCTCACTGTTGTCTATTTCCCATGAAGTGATGGGACCAGATGCCATGATCTTAGTTTTCTGAATATTGAGTTTTAAGGCAACTTTTTCACTCTCCTCTTTCACTTTCATCAAGAGGCCCTTTAGTTCTCCTTTGCTTTCTGCCATAAGAGTGGTATCATCTGCATATCTGAGGTTATTGATATTTCTCCTGGCAATCTTGTTTCCAGCTTATGCTTCATCCAGCCCAGCAGTTCTCATGATGTACTCTGCCTATAAGTTAAACAAGCAGGGTGACAATACATAGCCTTGACGTACTCCTTTCCCAATTTGGAACCAGTTTGTTGTTCCATGTCCAGTTCTAACTGTTGCTTCCTGACCTGCATGCAAATTTCTCAAGAGGCAAGTCAGGTGGTCTGGTATTCCCATCTCTTGAAGAATTTTCCATAGTTTGTTGTGGTCAACATGGTCAAAGGCTTTGGCATAGTCAATAAAGCAGAAGTATATGTTTTTCCGGAACTCTCTTGTTTTTTCGATGATCCAACGAATGTTGGCAATTTCATCTCTGATTCCTCTGCCTTTTCTAAATCCAGCTTGAATGCCTGGAAGTTCATGGTTCATGTACTGTTGAAGCGTGGCTTGGAGAATTAGTCTAAATGTATAAAATCTCATTTGCTTAAAAGACATTTCCATCATTACCAAATCTGTTATGGGAACAGAAACAAAGGGTAAGACCTCTGGTTCTCTGTGATTTCCTCTCATAATATCTGCTAAAAATGTCCTATATTTCTTAAATGGAAGGATGTTTCATCTGACATGATATATGAGATCATAGTGAGGGATATTTGCATAGAGCTTATCTGTATTTTTTTTATGAATTGAGTTGTCTGTGAGACAGCTCTTAACTGGAGGTCCTGGAATATGGAAATCCATAAAAGATTAAAAGATTTGTGAGGAATGTGCTGTATAAGAGAAGTAAAGACTTGGTTTCAGGCAAGATTACTAGGAAGCCTGTCTCCAGTCACCTGATCCCCTCTACACTTTTCCTCATTCATGGTGCCTCTTTCTCTGATCTGGCTTCCTCACCACCCCAGTAGACACTTTTTTCTTTTACCATCTAGTGGCCAAACAACTCCATGAGGATATTATCTCATTTATTCAGGTTCAGGTTCAGTTCAGTCGCTCAGTCGTGTCCGACCCTTTGCGACCTCATGAATCGCAGCACGCCAGGCCTCCCTGTCCATCACCAACTCCCGGAGTTCACTCAGACTCACGTCCATCGAGTCAGTGATGCCATCCAGCCATCTCAACTTCTGTCGTCCCCTTCTCCTCCTGCCCCCAATCCCTCCCAGCATCAGAGTCTTTTCCAACGAGTCAACTCTTCGCATGAGGTGGCCAGAGTACTGGAGTTTCAGCTTCAGCATCATTCCTTCCAAAGAAATCCCAGGGCTGATCTCCTTCAGAATGGACTGGTTGGATCTCCTTGCAGTCCAAGGGACTCTCAGGAGCCTTCTCCAGCCCCACAGTTCACACGCATCAGTTCTCCGGCGCGCATAGAGTCACATAAAAGTATTTGGAGGATTGCGTGTGCTCAGTCGCTCAGTCGTGTCTGACTCTTTGAGACTCTTTGGATTGTAGCCGCCAGGCTCCTCTTTCCATGGGATTTTTCAGGCCATTTTCTCCTTCAGGGAACTTCCCAACCCAGAGACTGTACCCGTGTCTCCTGTATCTCCTGCACTGCAGGTGGATTTTTGACTACCAAGCCATGATTACCATTCCTGAAAGTATTTGCATCAAGAAATATATACTTTTGGGGACTTCCCTGTTGACCAGTGGTTAAGAATCTGCTTTGCAATGCAGGGACTGTGGGTTTGAGCCCTGATTGGGGAACTAAGATCCCACATCCACCAGGGCAACGAAGCCCATACACACCAATTAGAGCACAAACGAAGACCCATTGCTGTCCCCTCCACAATATATATAGATAGATAAATAGATAGATAGATATAGATATAGATATATGCTCATTTTTTTCCAGATTATTTTCCATTATAGGTTATTACGGAATACTGAGTATAGCTCCCTGTGCGATACAGTAAGTTCTTGCTGGTTATCTATTTTATATATAGTAATGTTGTATATATGTCACTTCTAACCTCCTAATTTATTCCTCCCCACTATCTTTTCCTTTTGGTAACCATCTGTGGGTCTATTTCTCTTTTGTAAATAAGTTCATTTGTGTGCATATATGTATATACACAGATATACACATATATAAGATTCCACCTAGGAGTGACATTGTATGGTATTTGTCTTTCTCTGTCTGGTTTCCTTCACTTAGTATAATAATCTCTAGATCCATCCATGTTGTTGTAAATTGCATTATTTCATTCTTTTCATGGCTGTGTAATACTACATCATACAAATATATCATATTTTTTTTTATTCATTCATCTGTTGATGGACATTTAGGTTGCTTCCATGTCTTGGCTGTTGTAAATAGTGCTGCAGTGAACATTGGGGTGCATATATCTTTTTAAATAATAATTATTTTCTGGATATATGCCCAGGAGTGGAATCAGGTGAGCTATGATCATATCATAGTTCGATTTTTAGTGTTTTAAGGAACCTCCACACTGTTCTCCATAGTGGCTGTGTCAGCTGACATTCTTATCAACAGTGTAGGAAGGTTCCTTTAAAAAATACAAACTTGAGTATAAAGAAATGAAATAGAATGACATTTCAAACGTAGTTTGGGTGAAAGGGCTTGGGGACTGGTAGAAGCAGTGGCGAAAATACAAAATGGTAGCTTCTGATGCACTGTGTAGGGATGTATCTAACACATTTATACACAGCCCCTAGTCTTTATACCACAGTCCTACTAATTATTGAAACTGTCTGGCATTATGGAAAGAGCTTTAGATCAAGAATGAAGATCTGACATATAGTTCTAGATTTTCTCACCCTATCTGAATGATTCAGATGGACTTACTTGTTATTTCATTTCCACAGCAACTTCCTTTTAGCTGTTTTATTTTTAAAGTATAGAAATTGAGTTATTGTGTGCAGCAATATTAGCAAATTTTGAAGTTTAACAGAACACTCTATTTGCATCTCGTGGCTGAATTAAAATGCTGGCTTCCTGTGAAATTTCCTATTCTTGAACCCTGTCAAGAGTTCCATTCATAAATCCAAATGACATAATTTAAAATGAGTTATGACTTCCTATTCCAACTCCCACAGAGGCTCTGAGCTGATAAGGAATCTTTTGAAAGGGATTGTTCCTTCCAAGGAATTTAGAACCTAACAAAGAATAAGGTAAGTAAGCGTTTACTGATGTTTTGGAAACCAGAAAGCTAACTGAGTTCAGTGGTGAGCAGATAGTCTAACTACAATAGTAATACGACTATAAAGATTCTTGAGATACACAACCTGTTGGATTTTCTGTTTACCTGTTTTACTTCAAGAAATTCTAATTTTTTTGCTCAGGGGTCTTTTGCTTATTTATGATTACATAATTTCTTTAGTAAATAACAACTTTTGCTACTCTAAACTCCAGTTTATAATAGAAGGAAAAAGTGTGAAAAACACAAACAGAAACACACATGACCAAGCACAAACTCATAAATACCCACAGCTCTGGAATGCATCACAAAAATCCTTGACCATCAGACAAGGAAAAGATTAGCAGGTTGGGAAGAGAAGTTGCAGGAATTGTCTACGGGGGTGATTAAAGTGATGAAGCCAGAACCTGGATAGAGGGGAGTTTGGGGGAGAATAGATACACGTATATATGAGGCTGAGTCCCTTTGTTGCCCACCTGAAGCTATCACAACATAGTTAATCAGCTATACTCCAAAACAAATTTAAAAGTTAAAAAAAAAAGAAAGTGAGCCAAACTTGGTCAAAAAGTTTGACCAAGCTCTCTGAAGGAGTTAGGTATTAATTTGTAATAGTCTTCTTTTATTCTTACATCCTCACATGAAAGCCTAGAAAACTTGTTATAACTTTGTAAATGACTATAGTCTTGTACTTAATTTTTATAAGATACTCTTTGTAATAAGCAGGGTGTTTTTTTTTTTCTCTTTAGAAGATTTTATAGACTAAAATTCTTTCCCCCAGGTTACCTTTCAAGCTATCTAAAATTCCAAGTTGGAATTTTAGATACATAGTTGGACCTCTGCATCCTACTTTACTTGACATCTCTTAGATCTCTCAAAGGTACCTCAAACTCAGTGTGACAACACTTTAAATCACAACTGTTGTCTCATACCTGATTAGTGATGGCTTTCTCAGTGAATGACATACGCATTCGATTGTCATCCTTGACAATTGTCACCATTCATCCTCCATCATCAGGTCTGTTGATAGAACTTCAAAAATATCCCTTAAATCCATGTACACCTCTCTTGATTTCCGTTGTCACCACCTGTAACTCAAGCAAGGTCTCCCAAAGTAGCCGCCTAATCTGGTTTTCCATATAGTTTCTGTTTCTTACCATTGATCCCCTCATCGGCGGGGAGATGGTAAGATGGAGATGGGGAGTGGTAAGATGTCTCTTCCCGTTGATCCAGCCATCTGTAGGGGCTCATTAAAATCTAAATCTCATCACATTATCTCACTCTGGCAAACTCTCCAAAAGTAATACATTTCTTTTCAAATAAAGAGAAGACTCCTTGACATGTTCTAGGAAGTTCTGAATGACCTAAGTCCAGATCACCTCAGCTCTAGCCTTCTTAACTGCTATTTTCTTCCTCACAGTCCTCATTCAAACTTATGGCTTCTTTCCGATTCTGAATATGAAAACATGTGTTGACAAGGGTGTGGAGAAATCAGAACTGTCATATAAAGCTGGCTGAAATGTAAAATGAAGCAGTCCCTTTTTAGAACAATTTGGTAGTTTCTGAAAATGTTAAACACGGAGTTCTCATATTACCTAGCAATTTCATTCATAGCTATATACCAACAGAAAGTTTTTTAAGATGTTCACAAAAGACTTGTACATGAATATCCATACGTATTCATTCATAAAATTCATACATATTTCGTTTTATTTGTTACAGTCAGAACATGGAAACAGCCCAAATGCCCATCAACCTGATAAATGGATAAACAGAATGTGGTATACAATGAAATATTATTCAACAGTGACCGTGAATGAAGTGATACATGCTACAACATGGATGTGTCTTAGAAATATATGAAGTGAAAGAAATCGATTACAAAGGATCAAATACTATATGATTCCATTTAGATGAAATGTCCAGAATAGACAAATACATAGAGACGAAAATTAGATTAGTATTTCTAGAGGCTGGAGGGGAACAGGAACATGGAGACTGACTGCTTAATGGGTAATGGGGTTTCTTTGGGGGATGCTTAAAATGTTTGAAAGTTAGGTGCTAGTAATTGTTGCACATCTCTCAGAATGTATGAAAAACCACCATGCATGCACACTAAAGGAGTGAATTTTATGGTATATGAATTATATCTAAAAACTGTTATAAAAATAAATACAACATATTAGCTAGTGGAAATCTAATAATATGTACAAAATGTAGGGGTGCATGGACTGAGGAAAGGCATGGAACAGAGTTCATGGGATAGATGATGTGAAGTTTGAATTATTTGTCTTTCACCCAGCCTTATCTGTTGACACCTTGGGAGTCAGTTTCATCAGGCTTTGGCTGCCCAGACACATAAATATTTTTTTAAAAAATAATAACCATAGTGTTTAGTGTCGAATGGAAAATATGTTCCAGAACTTTCAAGCATATAATTCCCAGGAGGTTAAGCTTTGGGCAAATCTAATTTCCCCAGCTAGATCTCTAATAGAGGTCATCACAGCAGGTCAGCTACACCTGAGTTTATTCAGTGATTTTTTTTTTCTCTCTCTCTCTTCAAAGACTCATAAATACAAGAATTTCTAGGAGACAAGAACCTCTCAAACATTTCATTCCCACAGGAAGTTGAATAAGTAGTCTTTAAAACTCACTTCATTTATCTGGTTGTTAACTGTGTAACCAAAACAATTCAGGCCTCCAAATGTTTGCTCACATACTGAAAACCTAAACAATATTAAGTAGCGCGCTAAAGACAAGAAATGCCTCCTGGAAACTGCTGTAATACTGAGTATTTTGGTACCATAGTCAAACTTATCCAGTAGGAAATGTGGTCTCTTTTATCAATGCATATGCTCAGAAATTACAGCAATCAAATCCCTAATCTTCTCTCTATAGACTAAATCTGTGCAAAATGGAAAAAAAAAAAAAAAAAAAAACCTTTTAGACTGTCCAAGCCAGAGTTCATATATACCATTAACCTAGGGCACAGTTTTTATGGTGCTATTGGCTACTTGTTAGTACTGTTCCATCAATCTCACACAATGAGTAAATAATAACATGAAAAATGTAATAAAAAAATGTGAAAGTGTACTAAAGTCGAATTTTTATTGTAATCCAGGAAATGAAAAGCTTGCCGTTCATTTCTCCTTGCATACCACTGGATCAAAGTAACAAGAACAAGTTGTTCTAGTAATAACAAAAACCTGCATCACAAATTATATGTTTTGTGACCTTAAAGTTTCCGGCAAAAGAAATGTCATGTCAAAAGACCACTGTGATCATGAAAGAATAGGAATCTATGGACCAGGAAGAAATGTGTCTTAGCAGAGTCAGTGACCAATCCCTGGCTCATATTGGGAAACTATACTTTGTAATACAATAGAAGTGTGCTGAGTCAGAGTTGAAGTTAGCCTGTAATGATAGACTAGTAGAATCAGAAAACAATATGAACAAATGATGTAATCCTCACATTTCCACTGACTCACTAAAGTTGACTATATCTTGACCTCCAGTGGGGATGTCAGCTGTACTCTGTTCTGCATAGGTCTCATACTGGACAAGAAGAGAGGAAAACAAATCCTGAAAAGTTTGGAATGGGGAAAGTCAAGCAGTTTTGCAGGGTGCTCAGTCGTATCCAACTCTTCTCGAACCCATGGGCTGTAGCCTGCCAGGCTCTTCTGTCCATGGGATTCTCCAGGCAAGAATACTGGAGTGGGCTGCCATTTCTTCCTCCAGGGGATATTCCCAAACCAGGGATCAAACTGGCATCTCCTGGATAGGCAGGCGGATTCTTTACCACTGAGCCACCTAGGGAAGTTCAAGGAAAGTTCTTTATGACAGCTTGCCTGCATAGTAGAATAACTACAGAAAAACTTATCTTGTATTGTGAATGTTAGTTTGCCACTAGTATTCGGTTTGTGCTATTAAATCTTTTTTATTGAGATTTATTTTACTGTAGCGAAGTAGATAGACTTCAAAGATACAGTTTTGACAAATGGATAAGCTCATGTAATCTACACCCTATCAAGATATAGAACATTTTTATGGGTCTGGAAAATTCTGCTTATGCCTCTTTCTAGTCAATCGCTTCTTGGCAGGAATAGCTTTGGTCAGATTTTTCATCACCATCAAAAAATATTTTTGTACTACCAGTTTATGCAAATATATATTTCTTTATGTCAGGATTCTTTCATTCTGTATAATACTGCTGTGTGCATCTGTAATTTATTCCTTTTTATAGCTGAGTGGTGTCCCATTGTATATTTGTCTATCCATTCTTCCATTAATGGAAATCTAGTCTGTTTCCTGGTTTGACCTATTAGAAATAAAACTACTGTGAATATTGTTGTACAAGTTTTCTTAGACATATTATTCTTTCTCTTGAATAAAACTGGACTTGCTGGATTATAGGGCAGAAGTATGTTTAAGTGTTTCAAAAACTACCAGTTTTCCAAAATAGATACCTCTTTTTACACTTCCACCAACAATATTCTATTATTTGCTTTATACATTCATCAACATTTGATTATGTCTTTTCATTTTAGCTTTTCTGGTGACTGAGTGAGTGAGTGTTAGTCTGACTCTTTGCGACCCCATGGACTGTAGCCCACCAGGCTCCTCTGTGCATGGAATTCTTCAGGCAAGAATACTGGAATGGGTGGTCATTCCCTTCTCCAGGGGATCTTCCCGACCCAAGGATTGAACCTGGGTCTACCACACTGCAGGCACATTCTTTACTGTCTGAACCACCAGGGAAGCCCAGCCTTTCTAGTGGCTACATGTAATTATTTCACATGATAGTTTTAATTGGCATTTTTCTAATGATTAAAGATGCTGAACATATTTTCATGTGCCTATTAATCATTTATATACCTTCTTTGTGAAGTATCTGCAAGTCTGCTAGTCATTTTTATACTGAGCTGGTTATTTTTGTATTATTGAAATGTAGCTAACTTTCTATATTCTGAATACCAGTCCTTTTCTCAAATACATGTTGCAAGTATTTTTCTCCTTGCCTAAGGTGAAGTCACTCAGTCGTGTCCGACTCTTTGCGACCCCGTGAACTGTAACCTACTAGGCTTCTCCGTCCATGGGATTCTCCAGGCAAGAATACTGGAGTGGGTTGCTATTTCCTTCTCCAGGGGATCTTCCCGACCCAGGGATCGAACCCAGATCTCCCGCACTGGAGGCAGATGCTTTAACCTCTGAACCACCAGGGAAGTCTATGGTGTGTATATTCATTTTCTTAGCGATGTCTCCTGCTGAACAGAAATTTTGAATATTAACATTCAATTTATCATTATTTCTTTTAAATTTAGCTTTATTTCTGTGTCATTTCTGAAAATACTTACTCAATACAAACTTGCAAATATACTCCCCTTTTTTCTTCTTGGAGCGTCATAGTTTTGGCTTTTGCATTTAGGACTATCATTCATTTCAAATTAATGTTTGCATATGATTTGAGGTAAAGGTCAAGTTCTTTTTTCCCCCAACATGGATACCCACTGGTTTCAGCACCATTTATTTTAAAAATAATTTTTGCTTCTGTTAGGTTCTTTGAATTACTTATACAAATTTTTACAATTATCTTCTCAACTGCTACTTTAAAAAAGTCTGCTAAGAATGTGATTACAAAGATCAATAGACCAGATTTTCCGAGTGGTACAGTGCATAAGAATCTGCCTGCCAGTGAAGGGGACATGGGTTCGATTCCTGGTCTGGAAGACTCTACATGCCACAGAGCAGCTGAGCCTGCGTGCCACAACCTCGGAGCCTGTGCTCTAGAGCCCATGCACCACAACCAAAGGAGCCACCGCAATGAGAGGCCCGTGCACTGCAACTAGAGAGCAACCCCTTCTCACCACTGGAGAAACCCCACTGCAGCAACAAAGACCCGGTGCAACCACAGAGAAATAACGCAGTGTGTGCTTGTCAAAAAAAAAAAAACTCATGCTGATGTGTGGCAAAACCAACACAATATTATAAAGGAATTAGCCTCCAATTAAATAAATTTATATTAAAAAATAAATTGGTACAGCAAAAAAAAAATCGATAGAATAATTTGAGGATAACTACATTTAATCACCTTCCCTGGTGGCTCAGAGGTACGTTTAATCATGTTGAGTCTTACAATTCATTATTCCTAAGTATTTATAATTTTGAGTTATTATAAATGCTATCTTAAATTTTACTCTCCAGTGTTAGAAACATAAAAATAGAATTTAGTTTTGCATATTGGCTTTGATACTAAAATATTGCTAAATTTACCTATAAGTTCTAGTAGACTTTGTATAGATTACATAGGAATTTCTACAAGTTCAATCATGTCACCCAGAGAGACAGCTTTATTGTTTCCTTTTGTATCTGTATGTCTTTTATCTCTTTTTCTTGTACTAGATAGGACCTCTATTACAACTTTAAATAAAAGTTGTAAAAGTGGACATCCTGCAAGAGACTAAGAAGAGAGATTACAGACTGGGAGAAAATTTTGAAAAAGATGTATGTGATAAAGGACTATTATTCAAAATATACAAAGAAATCATGAAATACAACAATAAAGAAAAGAAAACCTCACTTAAAAATAAACAGAAAACCTCAACTGACACCTCACCAAAGAAGATACATGGATGAAAAATAAGCATATGACTTTAACATCAAATGGCATTAGGGAATTGCAAATTAAAATAATATGCCTATATATATTATAGCTATTATAATCTATTATACCTACTAGAACCCAAAATACTGACAATCCAAATGCTGCTGAGGATGTGCAGCCATGGAAACTCACATTCGCTGCTGGTGGGAATACAAAGTGGTACAGTCACTTTGGAAGACAGTTTGGCAGTTTCTTACAAAACTAATATGATCCAGTAATTGCACTCCGAGGCATTCACCAAAATGAGCTGAGAATTATGTCCACATGAAAACCTGCACAAGAATGTTTATAGCGGTTTTATTCATAATTGCCAAAACTTGGAAGAAACCAAGATGCCCTTGTCCTTCAGTAGATGAGTGTATAAATAAACTGTGATACATTGAATCACAGTTGAATATTATTGTGCAATTGAATATTATTCAGTGCAAAAAAGAAATATGCTCAAGCTATGAAAACACATAGAGGAATCTAAAATGCATATTGGTAAATGAAAGAAGACAATCTGAAAGGGCTACATAGTATATGCTTCAGACTATATTACATTCTGGAAAGAGGAAGACTCTCAAAACATTAAAAGGACCAGTGGTTGCCAGGCGTTTAGGAAAGGAGCAAGGATGCACAGGCAGAGTACAGAGGATATTTAGCAATGAAACTATTCTGTACAGTGCTACAGTGACAGATACATGTGATTATACTTTTATCAAAATCTATAGAATGTACAACACCAAGAGTGAACTCTGATGTACAGCATGGGCTTTGGGTGATATCATGTGTCATTGTAGGTCTGTGGATTGTAACAGATATACCTTTCTGGAGGGAGGTATTGATAATAGGGGAGGCTGTGCATAAGTCAGCACCAGGGGTATGTGTCTCTGTATCTTCCTCAATTTTTCTGTAAGCCTAAAACTACCTTATTTTTAAAAAATGTGGCTACCCATGCCTTTTCCCTGTTTGAGGAAGAGCATCCAGTATCTAATCAGTAAGAATGATGTTAGAAATTTTTATATATGCCTTTCTGAGAATTTTTTAATCTATCCTTATTTTGCAGAGAGTTTTTATCATAATTTAGAGCTGAAATTTGACAAATGTTTTTTCTTCATCTGTTGTATTATATAACTTTTCTTCTTAATTAATATTTAAAATAACATTGTTGAAATTTTATGTTAAACCAACAATGTATTTTGCATTTTCTCTGTCGCTATATTTGATTTGCTTATATTCTGTTAAGAATTGTTTGTATATTTATAAGAAATGTTAATAATTTTTCTTTTCTTGTAATGTCTTCAACACTTTTGGTATCAGAATTACACAGAGTTCACAAAATTAGCTAGGAAATACTACCCTATTATCTTTTATTATCTGAAAGAGTTCATGTAATATTAGTAATATTTTTTCTTATTTTCTCTGTATTTTTTTCCTTTCCTGTTTTTAGCTAGTACTTCACAAAAAACCCTCAAACTTTGCACCTAAGAACTCTAGCTCTAGCTCTGGTTTATGGCAGTTAGGTCTTTGAGTTGTAAGAGAAAACACGTCTTGCATGTATACATTTTTTAAAAAGACTCTTTAAACTCTTTAAACCTCTATTATTTGACAGATGTGTGTGTGTGTCTGTGTTTCGCATTTAGGTGAAATTCTAAATCCTTCCACACATCTAAAATGAGTAGGATAGCCTGGCTAGCTCCAGCAGGTAGTGCACCAGCCTTTTAATTTGAGGGCCCAGGCTTCAAGTTCCTGTCTAGTTGCCAAAAGTAAAGAAAGAAACAAAGTTAATTTTATCTAAAAAATAAAAGCAACAATGCACACACGTGTGTGCACCAGAACACACACGTACATGCAGACAGATATTAATAGATTAAGACCACAATTTTTGAAATGCCTTACTTCTGCTGGTGTAATAGCTATTGTTTTAGCTTTAGCTATCTTCTTCTTGAAAAGTAAGTTGTCTAGATACTGAGGGAAAGATAAGTTATACAGGAAAAATTTGCCATCTAGTGAAAGGAATGCTCCAGACAGTTATTATTTACACAGGTGAGAAATTAAGATTGCATTGCAACTGGTAATATTGACATTTCTAAGTTTTCTACAGATTGAATCTCAAGTGAAATTATTTTCTAAAGAGGTAAAAGACCACATAAACTAGAGACTTTAGTTATATTTTTTTAAGGTTTTTTAAAAAAAGTGGACCGTTTCTAAAGTCTTTTATTCAATTTGTAACAATATTGCTTCTGATTTTTTTGTCTGTTTTAGGCCAGGAGGCATGTGGGATGTTAGATTCCCCCCCAAGGACGGAAGGCAAAGTCTTAACCACTGGAGCCCCAGGGATGCCTCTAAACTGTATGTAAGTAGCAATTTTCAAGGCAGTGGGCAGAGGCACTGACCAAGCCAAGTTACACAGCAAACATATTGCAGACCTGAGACTCAGTTCTGACTCTAAATTCAATACTCTTACACATGCAGTATCTCCCTATTTAGAATCATTGATGGAATGCCTAAAGCACTCAACTGGCAGAGCACTTTACCTATTACATATTCTGTCTTTTCATACCCAATCTCAATCTAAACTTTGGCATATTTTCTTAATATTTTTAACCTACTTCTAAAATGCTGCATTGTCACAACGCTGCAGAAATCCACACAAACAAATGAGTAATTAACATTATACATCAAAAGTATCAATGACAATTAAAATATTTACAACATGCAATATAAAAGATTGTTATCTTTAATACTGACTATATAAAGAATTCATTTAATAATAAAGACAAGCACTCAATAAAACTATGGGTAAAAGGTATTAACAGGAATTTTTTTCATAAGATAGATAAGTTCTTCAAAAAGATTAAGTTATCATGTGATTCTAAAATAAATGTCATGGGTGGGGAATCATTTTCCCTCCCTCTATCAGACTGGAAAGACAAGAGAGAATCTATGCTCTTTTTGTTGCTTTGAGACACTGGATCTTTTGTGGCAGTACACTGCCATATCTATGTATACCAAGCTTTGTTTATTTTTGTAATAATCACTATAAAAATAATACAGCATCCCAGGTGGCTCTAGTGGTGGGAATCCACCTGCCAATGCAGGAAACAGAAGAGAGACATAAAACATGAGGCTGGAAAGCAGAGAGTTCTTATTCACTTCCTGCTTCGTGCCTTTAACGCTTGAGTGGGTCAAGGCTCTTTTTGTTTGCAAGTGACAGAAACCTGGCTCAACTGGCTTCATTTTATTTTTTTATTTTTTTAATTTAAATTTATTTATTTTAATTGGAGGCTAATTACTTTACAAGAAATCAAAATATGCATAGAAATGAATGAAAAGGAAAAGAAAAGAAATACTGGATTCATTTTAAAAGGGGATTTACTGAGTTATAGAGCTGAGAAGTCCAATAGGAGAGCCAGCCTGAGAAACTCTAGGAAATCAAATCATCTTGTCAGTCCCGCTTTTCTCCTCCCCTACCCCTTCTTCCGCACCCCCTCCTCCTCTTCCTCTTCCCATTTTTATGGTGAGGGGGATGGTGACCAGAGTTAATAATACTGTTCAGCATATTTGAAAGTTGCTAGGAGAATAAATCTTAAAAGTCTTTATCACAAGAGAAAAGAAAAATTGTAACCGTATCCTTGCCTGGAGAATTCCACGGACAGAGGAACCTGGAGGACTATAGTCCACAGGGTCGCAAAGGGTCAGACACGACTGAGTGACTAGCACTCACTCTCACTTGATGATGAGTGTTTGCGCATGCCAAGTTTCTTCAATTCTCCGACTCTTTGCGACCCGACCCTACGGACTGTAGCCCACCAGGTTCCTCTGTCCAGGAAAGAATACTGGAGCTTGTTGCCACGATCTCCTCCAGGGGATCTTCCTGACCCAGGGATGGAACCCGTATCTCTTGGGCCCCTGCATTACCACTAGCGCCACCTGGGAAGTCTAGTGATAAAGGAGGAGGCTGGTGGGCTGCAGTCCATGAGGTCGCTAAGAGTCGGACACGACTGAGTGACTTCACTTTCACTTTTCACTTTCATGCATTGGAGAAGGAAATGGCAACCCACTCCAGTACTCTTGCCTGGAGAATCCCAGGGATGGGGGAGCCTGGTGGGCTGCTATCTATGGGGTTGCACAGAGTCGGACATGACTGAAGCGACATTGCAGCAGCTGCAGCAGCAGGCTTACTGTGATTATTTTGCAGTTGCTTTTGACTCATGCTTGATTTATAAGTTAATTTCCAAACATGTGGGGATTACAAAATAGTTATTATTAACTATATCAATAGCTTAATATGAGGTCAGAGGATATATTTTAGTATTTGAAATTTTGAGATTCTTTTATGACCTAGAATATAGTGAACTTTTTGTACTTTATGTGTACTGACAAAACATACATTATTCTGCACTTGTGTGCAGTGTTCCATATTTGTTCAGTAGGTAATTTTAAACTTTTATTATTCAAATCTTATATCTCCATACTGATTTTTTGTATGTGCCTGTTTGTTTTACAAAATACTATGAGAAATGTGTTAAAATGTCTTACTGTGGTTGTGGATTTTTCTGTCTCTTTGTAGTTTTGACTTTGCTTTTTCTGTTGTTGAGGTTACAGTTTGCTTAGCATGAAAATTAAATATTAATACATTTTTCTGATGGATTAAATCAAGAAATTAATTCTAATCATAAAATGAACTTTAATCTCTAGTACTATTTTATCATAGAATTTTATCTGATGTAATATTAATATAGCTATATTTGTTTTATTGTGTGGTTGTTTGCATATCATTGTATGCAATCAGCTAAAAAATGTGTAAGAAACTACTCATTAGATTTATTTGGTTCGTTTTAAAATAACTTCTAGAGGCTTCCCTGATGGTTCAGTGGTAAAGAATCCACCTGCCAATGCAGGAGACATGGGTTCAATCACGAATCTGGGAAGATCCCACATACCACAGGGCAACTAAGCCTGTGTGTGCGTCACAACTACTGAGCCTGTGCTCCATAGCCCAGAGCTGTAATAACCGAGCCCACATACCGCAACTACATAAAGTATTTACAAAAAGTTCACTAAAAGCCTGAGCACCTGATTGATTGCCGCAGCTAGAGAAAGCCTTCGAGCAGCAATGAAGACTCAGCACAGCCAAAACTAAACAAATAGACAAAAGTTTAAAATAACTTCTAAGCCTTTGATAACATTATAATTAGGTCTTTTGACATGGAACAAAGTTTGCGATACCTTAATGAAAAAAACAATACCAAATATAATAAATAGCATATTCTCACGGGCAGAGGAGGAGAATGTACGAGGTGGGGTGTGTGTGTCTGTGTGTGTTTGCTCATAGTGAACTGCTTTGGGTAGTTTGTCCTAGGTAATGGAATGTTGGTGATCTTTGTTTCTTTTTGCTTCTTTATATTTTCTAAAATGGGGTTTGGGGTTTTGTTGTAAAGAAAAACTTTCTAAAAAAAGAATTAAGAGAAAGGGAAGAGTGTCAAATAAACAAGGAGAAACCAACCTGTAACTGGACTGGAGAGACTCATTGCCAATAGCAATGTCTTCAATACCTGACAAGCAGAGTTTAGTGGAGGGTCTGAGGCTGAGGTTAGAGTATTAATGGACTTCAGAGTAGGAAAAACAAGGGAAGGCCATGAAAAGGATGAATGGTGTCTGAAAGAAAAAAGAAGGCTTAATTTTATTTTTGCTTAGATTAAAAGAAAAGTTAACCTGTTCCTTGGCAAAGGGGAAGAAAGAAGATGAAAACATAAAGGCCAGCTGATGGAGCCAGACAGAGGAAAGCCTTAAGACATAAGTGACAGTATCTTTTAAGAAACAGAAACTGAGTGGAAACCTGCAAGGATTGCATTCTGTACATTCCTTTCAAATCAAGAAACAATAAATCAGTACCTAATGTTTACAATCAAAGAGGCATGCAAGACCTTCAGGCATCCCTTGGGGATATTGTGGGTTCAGTGTCAGAGCACTAAAATGGTTACTGCAATGAAGCGAATCATGTGAACTCTTCAGTGTTCCCGTGCACGTAAAAGTTTATGTTTAACTGCATTGTAGTCTATTAAGTATGCAATAGCATTACATCTAAAAAACAGTGTACATACCTAATTACAATATATTTTATTAAAAAAAAAAAAGCTAACCATCATCTGAGCTTTTAGCAAGTCATAATCTTTTGCCTAGTGGAAGGTGTTGCCTTAATGTTGGCAGCTGCTGACTGATCAGGGTGGTGTTTGCTAAAGGTTGGGGTGGCTGTTACAGTTTCTTAAAATTAGACAACAATGAAGTTTGCCACATTGATTGACTCTTTCATGAGCAATTCCTCTTTAGCACGCAAGGCTGTTTGAGATCATTTTACCCACAGTAGAACTTCTTTCAAAATAGGAGTCAAGCCTCTCAAATTACTGCTTCTGCTTTAAGTGTATGTAATGTTCTAAATCTTTTGTTATCATTTCAAAAATCTTCATAGCACCTTTGCCAGGAGTAAATTCTACCTCAAGAAACTGCTTTCTTTGCTCATCCATAAGGAGGAGCTTCTCATCCATTCAAATTTTATCATGAGATTGCAGCAATTCAGTCACATCCTCAGGCTGTACTTCTAAGTCTGCTGCTGCTGCTAAGTCACTTCAGTCGTGTCCGACTCTGTGCGACCCCAGAGACGGCAGCCCACCAGGCTCCCCCGTCCCTGGGATTCTCCAGGCAAGAACACTGGAGTGGGTTGCCATTTCCTTTGCCAACGCATGAAAGTGAAAAGTGAAAGTGAAGTCGCTCAGTCGTGTCCAACTCTTAGTGACCCCATGGACTGCAGCCCACCAGATCTCCTGTCATTTCTACCGCATTTACAGTTACTTCCTCCACTGAAAACTTAAACCTTTCAAATCTTGAGCCCAATCCAAGAGGGTTGGAATCAGCCTCTTATAAATGTCTGTCAGTGTTGATATTGTGACCTTTTCCCATGAATCACAAATAATCTTCATGGCATCTAAAGTGGTGGATCCTTTCCAGAAGGTTTTCCCCTGAACTTGCCCAGATCCATCAGAGAAATCACCATCTATGGCAGCGATAGCCTAGTAAAGTGTATTTCTTTAATCAAAAGACCTGAATATTGAAATAACTCTTTGGTCTTGGGTTACAGAATGGACTTTGTGTCAGCAGACATGAAAACAATGTTAATCTCATTGTACATCTCTGTCAGAGTTCTTGGGTGATCAGGTGCCTTGTCAATGAGAAGTATTTTGATAAGGACCTCTTTTTTTCTGAGTAGTAGGTCTCAACAGTGGGCTTAAAATAGTAAGTCATGTTGTAAACATGTATGCTGTCATCCAGGCTTTGTTGTTACATTTATAGAGCATAGGAGAGTAGATTTAGCATAATTCTTAAGGGCCCTAGGGTTTTCAGAATGGTAAATGAGGACTGACTTCAACTTCAAGTCACCAGGTGGATTCACCCCAACCAACAGTCAGCCTATTTTTTGAAACTTTTTGAAGCCGAGCACTGACTTCTCTTCTCTAGCTATGAAAGTCCTAGACAACATGTTCTTCCAAGTAAAGCTGTTCTATCTACATGGAAAAATCCGTTCAGTGTACCCTCTTCATTAAGGATCTTTGTCAGCTCTTCTGGATAATTTGTTGCAGCTTCTGCAATAGGACTTGCTGCTTCACCTCATAGTTTTATGTCATGAAATTGGCTTCTTCCTTGAAACCTCATAAACCAGTCTCTGCCACCTTCAAACCTTCCTTCTGCAGCTTTCCCACCTCTCTCTGTCTTTGCAGAATTGAAGAAATTTAAGGCCTTGCTTGGAATTAAGCTTTGTCTTAAGGGAATGTTGTGACTGGATTGATCTTCCATCCAGACCGCTGAAACTTTCTCCCTATCAGCAATAAGATGATTTCATTTTCTCATCATCCATGAGTTCACTGGAGCAGCATATTCAATCTCCTTTAAAGAACTTTTCCTTTGCATTTAAAACCTGGCTACCTGTTTGGCCCAAGAGGCCTGGCTTTCAGCCAGCTAGGCTTTTGACACAGCTTCTTCACTATGCTTTATCGTATTTCTAGCTTTTGATTTAAAGTGGAAGACATACGACTTCTGCCTTCACTTAAACACTTAGACGCTATCATAGGGTTATTAACGGGCCTAATTTCAATATGGTTGTGTCTCAGAGACTAGGGAGGCCTGAGGAGAGGGAGAGAGATGGGAGAATAGTTAATTGGGTGGAGCACCCAATACTAATTGGGTGTAGTATGTGATATCCCTTTGATGACATTAACATTAAATATCACTAACCATAAATCACCATAACAAATATAGCAATAATTTAAAAGTTTCAAATAGTTTGAAAATTACCATAATATGACAGAGACATGAAATGAATAAATGCTGTGGGAAAAATGGTGCTGATAGACATCCTGAACTCTGGGTTGCTAGAAACCTTTGATTTATTTTTTTTTAAATGCAATAAAGGGAAGTGTAATAAAAAAAAGGTATGCCTAAAGTTTCAACTTGCTTAATGTTGGCATTTTTTTCTGAAAAAAATAACACAAATTCCTAACACATAGCAGCCTGTTAAAGGAATTAGAAAAATCTAGACTACGTCTTGGAGAAGGCAATGGCACCCCACTCCAGTACTCTTGCCTGGCAAATCCCGTGGACTGAGGAGCCTCGTGGGCTGCAGTCCATGGGGTCGCTAAGAGTCGGACATGACTAAGCAACTTCACTTTCACTTTTCACTTTCAGGCATTGGAGAAGGAAATGGCAACCCACTCCAGTGTTCTTGCCTGGAGAACCCCAGGGATGGGGAAGCCTGGTGGGCTGCTGTCTCTGGGGTCGCACAGAGTCAGACACGACTGAAGCAACTTAGCAGCAGCAGCAGCAGACAATGTCTTGCATTTATACCTGAATCATTAAACCATTCCAGTTGCCTTTTATAACTAGACTTGGGGTCACCAATACTACAGACTCAAACGAAAAATAGAGCAAGGATGTTTTCTTTTTGCCTTGTCTAAAAGGAAAATGTACATTAATTATTAAATGATTATTTATAAGTATAGTTCCCCTTAGATTTACACCCAAGGGCAGCCATTTAAAGTAGCATATTCATAACATTAACTTGTTTTGTTTCAAGAAGTTGTGACAAGACATGGAACTTCATGGAGGGAAACAAAGCAAGCTGCTGCTGCTGCTGCTGCTGCTAAGTCGCTTCTGCTGCTGCTGCTGCTAAGTCGCTTCAGTCGTGTCCGACTCTGTGCGACCCCATAGATAGCAGCCCACCAGGCTCCCCCATCCCTGGGATTCTCCAGGCAAGAACACTGGAGTGGGTTGCCATTGCCTTCTCCAATGCATGAGAGTGAAAAGTGAAAGTGAAGTCACTGAGTCGTGTCCAACTCTCAGCGACCCCATGGACTGCAGCCCACCAGGTTCCTCTGTCCAAGGGATTTTCCAGGCAAGAGTACTGGAGTGGGGTGCCATTGCCTTTTCTGAACAAAGCAAGGGAAGGAACCAAATCACACTGAATATTCAGGATTGGTGGAAACGATAACTCTGATGCTTATATTTTACACATGATGAAACTGCACCTAAAGAGATAAAGTTATTTACCCTAACTCACACGGCTAGCAAGCAGAAGCACTAGAATTTCACTCTAGAATCCATAGTTTCCACTCTGCCAGCCTGGCTAAAGATCTGAATTTCCAATAGATACAAGGATGATTGCTGATCTCAGAGCTCAGTCTTCCACAATTATGGAACCAGCCAATAGATCCTTACAGAAGATGAGTAAACGAAAATGGCAAACGAGGAGAAGACTAACTTCCAGAGAAGAAAACTGGCCTCTAGGCTCATGTCAGCCCACATACTTTCCACGTGGCCGAGGGCAACTCATTACCTTCTCTGGATCTCAGTTTCCTTATCAGAAAAATGGAGACTTTCACTAAATTACTCTAAGATTCCTTTCAAGCTTCAGAGTGCAAGATCTCACAGTACTTGCTCTGTGCTGAAAGTCCTGACTGGTTTTCATTATTTTATGTGGTTCTTAAGATCCCTCAGGATAGATGGCTTGCCTACTGAGCCCAGAGAGCAAGATAGGAAAAGATACAGTCCTTCAGCTCAGAGTCTGGCTGCGATCAGCCTACTGTTGTTGTTGTTCAGTTGCTAAGTCATGTCCAACTCTTCCTCCTGCCTTCACTTATTCCCAGCATTGGGGTCTTTTGCAGTGAGTTGACTCTTCGTATCAGGTGACCACAGTATTGGAACTTCAGCTTCAGCTTCAGTCCTTCCAATGAATATTCAAGACTGATTTCCTTTGGGATTGACTGGTTTGATCTCCTTACACTCCAAGGACTCTCAAGAGGCTTTTATCCAGCACCACAGTTCAAAAGGATCAATTCTTCAGTGTTTAGCCTTTTTTATGGTCCAACCCTCACATCTATACATGACAACTGGAAAACAACCAACTTCCCACTATCTTTCCAAGTCAGGAACTGCATTTGTTAGCAAGGACTCCTTTTTCATTAAAGGGAATTTTATTGCCTAGTCTCTGCCTTATTTTTGATTATGCAAAGATAGAAAAGAAAAGAATACATTTTGAAAAACATTTATTTATTTTGTTTATTTCTTTGGATGTGCCGGGTCTTAGTTGTGAGGGAGTTAACCAAATAGATAACTAAGTGGGCATGTCTAGTGTGCTCCAGGAAGAGGAAAGAGGTTATTGTGACTTGAGTGGAGATTGAAGGAAGGAAACAGGGAAAAAGAAAGGGGGAAAGAGAGGAAGAACAATAGAAGGAAAGACCTTATCTCAAAAATGATTTATGTAACTGCAAACTTAATTTACATTAACCTGAATCTCTGGAAGGATTACTTCCCCCAAAGCAGCACTTGTTTGTAAATGGACCTGTACTACAATATTTCAGTACTCCAGATAAATGTGTAACATAGATTCAAATGAAAATTTTGCATTTATATTTTCAATTGGAAAACTATTTGGGAAAGGAGGACATGCATTTAACTGGCATAAGTAACTTTGTTCAGTAACAGAGCTGAAGGACTTCTCTGGTGGTACAGTGGATAAGAATCTGCACGGTGATACAGGAGACACAGGTTCTATCCTTGGTCCAGGAAGATTGCACGTGCTGCGTGGCTGGTAAGTCCATGTGCCACAACTACTGAGCCTGGCTCTAGACCCCCTGAGCTGCAACTGCTGAAGCCTTGTTCACCTAGAGCTGGTGCTCTGCAGCAAGAGGAGCCGTTGCAATGAAAAACTCATGCACCACAGCAAGGGAGTAGGCCCCACTCACCGCAACTAGAGAAAGCCTGCACGCCGCAGAGAAGAACCGGCATGTGCAAAAATTAAAATAAAATAGCAGAGCTGAAAATCTGTCCATCCATCTATTTATATTTAATCCCCCAGGGCAACAAACATCTGTCCACCTACCTAGCACACTGATAAAAGGTGATAAAAGGACAGAAACACCAGGTCTGGAGTGGTTTGAGTGAATCTGGGGTGCAGCAACCTGCACCTGTCGATACCCCAGACCAAAATATTAGTTTCAAGAATAGGAAAATGTTGGTTTCTAGTAACAAAAGCCACTCCTACTGAGGAGGTAGGTGAGTAGCTCTATATGGAATGCTAGTTTAGTCATTGATGCTTCCTTTCTGTAGCTTCTTTTTGCTTAGAGTAAGGTCAATAATAACTTTAATTGGAGTTTAATAAATGTCAACAATAAAAATGATAAATTTATTTGAAAACATTGGAGTTTATTTAAATACACACATAGCAACTTGCCAACTGCAAAGAAAAGAGCAATAAAACTGGTCAGGCTTACCTGTAATGAGTACTCAACCCTGGAAAATATCTTGAGCATCTCCCCAAACAAGAAGCAATCTTCAGTTATAATAACTTTACCAAGCATCTTACAGGCATTAATTCATTTATTCTATGCAACACTTCTATGAGGTAGATACTATTGTGATCCCTAATAGATGAGAAAACTCAAGCACAGAGAATTTAAGGAAGTTGCCGAAGGTGGCATAGATGGTAAAAGGTAGAGCTGGGATTTGAACTCTAGTGTTATGGGTCCAGAGTTGGGCTCTATACCAGTACCCATTCAGCCTTTCCAGTGTGTCTACTGTGAACTTAAACACATTACCAAATACTGTTCATCCATTACCTAATTTAATCCTCTTAACAAACTGTGAAACTCTGAAGTAGGTACTATTATTATAGCCATTTTTATAAATAAATTAACCAGTCTGGTTTTAGCCTCAGAATTGTTACCACCAGCTGATGTTGCCTGTAAACCATGCTCCATTTTTTTTTTCTTTTTATAAAAACTGGCATACGATTTATTTACAATCCATTTTTCTTTTATTGTTGTTTTTTATGTTTCTTAAAAGCTTATTACAACAGTCAAGGTTTATATTCCTTCTGGGAATTCCCTGGCAGTCCACTGGTCAGGACTTTGCACCTCCACTGTGAGGGTTTGGGTTCAGTCCCTAGTGGAGGGACCACTTGCTTTCTTCCACTAAATTGTCTGCCAAGATTTGCATTTGGCAACTGACGACCCTTTTAGAAGTGTATTTCAGATATTATCCTTAGTTTCATGTAAGAAATGAGCTAAAATTCGATATAAGAGAGGTATTGTGTTATCCTTTGATTCTTCAGAATCACTTAGTTCACACATGAGAAACTGTCCAACTGAACCACAGGTTGACCAGAATCTCCTGAGAGAGACTCATATACTCATATTGAATTCCGAATACTCCCGAATTGACTCATTAATGAGAAGGTTTTCATGAGACAATGACGGTCAGGGTTCCCCTTTATCAGCAAGGGCACTGAAAAGTTCAGCTCAAATCCTCGCCCTTAAACGCCGCGACACTTTCTTTTTCCCAGGGTGTCCTTTAAAATGGCCTCAGCTGCACAGCAGTTGCCACTTTTCAATGACCAGGAATCTGCCTGCAGACCATTTGTCTCTTGACGACGTTTGTTTTTGCTTCCAAGAGAACTGTTTCACTGAATGCTACCTGAGACAATCATCTCCTGGGGGATCTGATAACAAAATCATGTGGAATTTGGCAACAAAATCAGATTTGGGCTTTGAGATAATACTAATGAGAAAATGCTTTGGGGAAAAAGTTCCATCCTTAGTTATTTATGGGGCTGTTTTGTAAAACCAAAACAAACAGAGAACAAATGCATGTTATTGATGCAAATAAAATAGTTCCTAAGACACTATACAATCATCTATAAGCTGAATTTTATTCATATTTTACCTTTTTTTTTACAAGAAAAATTTGAAAATCAGAATAATTAATGTGTGCATGTGGAGCAAAAGTACTCAGTAAGCTCCAAGTTAGCAGAAATCTATAAGAAAGACAAAACACAGAACCTGTCTGTGAAGTTGAACACAGGACAAGATGGAGACGATTTATGATGCCACAGCCAGATAAGACAAGTCCTGAAGCATAAAATCAAGAAAATAAAGGAGCAATTGTCCTTCTTTTGAGGCTTAGTCATCATGACAAATTTTTCTTGAGGGATGAAAACTTTGACTGAATCAGAAGAAGAATTCTTAGAATTCTTAGAATTCTTAGGCTAACAATATGTTGAGTAGAATAAAATAAAATAATGTTGTTGGTCATTCACTGATTTGTTGAATATTTATTGAACAATCACTCTGCCTGGATTGTATAAAACACCAGGGTCAGATCTATGGGCGATAAAAAGAAGTAGATGACTTTGATTGGTCCTAGCCCTTGCAGACAGAAGACAGACGTAAAAAAAAATACTTTCACTCCAAAGCTGTCTATGAATGGTAGCATATGGAAGGAAAAACGAAAGTGAAAGTTGCTCAGTTGTGTCCGACTCTTTGTGACCCCATGGACTACACAGTCTATGGAATTCTCCAGGCCAGAATACTGGAATGGGGAGCCTTTCCCTTCTCCAGGGGATCTTCCCAACCCAGGGATGGAACCCAGGTCTCCAGCATTGCAGGCGGATTCTTTACCAGCTAAGCCATAAGGGAGGATGGCAAAGACACTGAATATGTTTCTGCAATGTTAAGACAGACTTTCCTGCTATTCCAGTGGTTAAGGGTCTGTGTTTCCAACAGAGGGTACGGGTTTGATCCCTGGTCGGGAAATAGTGATCCCACATACCTTGTGGTGTGGCCCCCCAAAAAGATAGGAAACCCCACTGTGAATTGGGAGAAAAAATTTCTCCTAAAGAGAGGCCAAATAAAATAAAGGCTGACAGGAAATATCTGACTATTGGTTGCAATCCTGACACCCTTTCAATTTCTTTTCCCAGAACTTTCCTGGACCTAGCTTTATTATTCCTTCAGAGTCTATAAGATTAAATAAAGAGCCCTGTATAATAAGTTACCAATGTTTCCAAAGTTACCTAAAGCTATTATTATTTACAGCCACAGTATTCTAACAGTGATAGGGAAAAACAGGTCGTAGAACAAGTCAGGAAGTTATTGCAGTATTCCAAGTGAAAGAGGACGACAGCCTAAACAAGCTTGAAAACACTGAGAAGGAAAAGAAAATGGATCAGTTACTGATATCCAAGGCAGACAATAACTCTTACTGATCTATTTGATAGGGCAATGTGGCAAAGATAATTGCTTAGTTCAGTTCAGTTCAGTCACTCAGTCGTGTTCAACTCTTTGCGACCCCATGATCCACAGCACGCCAGGCCCCCCTGTTCATCACCAACTCCCGGAGTTCACCCAAACTCATGTCCATTGAGTCAGTGATGCCATCCAGCCATCTCATCCTCTGTCATCCCCTTCTCCTGCCCTCAATCTCTCCCAGCATCAGGGTCTTTTCCAATGAGTCAACTCTTCACATGAGGTGGCCAAAGTATTGGAGTTTCAGCCTCAGCATCAGTCTTTCCAATGAATACCCAGGACTGGTCTCCTTTAGGATGAACTGGTTGGGTCTCCCTGCAGTCCAAGGAACTCTCAAGAGTCTTCTCCAACACCACAGTTCAAAAGCATTAATTCTTTGGTCCTCAGCTTTCTTCACAGTCCAACTCTCACATCCATGCATGACCACTGGAAAAACCATAGCCTTGACTAGATGGACCTTTGTTGGCAAAGTTTTGTCTCTGCTTTTGAATATGCTATCTAGGTTGGTCATAACTTTCCTTCCAAGGAGTAAACGTCTTTTAATTTCATGGCTGCAATCACCATCTGCAGTGATTTTGGAGCCCAGAAAAATAAAGTCTGACAGTTTCCACTGTTTCCCCATCTATTTCCCATGAAGTGATGGGACCGGATGCCATGATCTTCATTTTCTGAATGTTGAGCTTTAAGCCAATTTTTTCACTTTCCTCTTTCACTTTGATCAAGAAGCTTTTTAGTTCCTCTTCACTTTCTGCCATAAGGGTGGTGTCATCTGCATATCTGAGGTTATTGATATTTCTCCCGGCAATCTTGATTCCAGCTTGTGCTTCTTCCAGCCCAGTGTTTCTCATGATGTACTCTGCATATAAGTTAAATAAGCAAGGTGACAATATGCAGCCTTGACGTACTTTTTTTTCCTATTTGGAACCAGTCTGTTTTTCCATGTCCAGTTCTAACTGTTGCTTCCTGACCTGCATACAGATTTCTCAAGAGGCAGGTTAGGTGGTCTGGTATTCCCATCTCTTTCAGAATTTTCCACAGTTGATTGTGATCCACACAGTCAAAGGCTTTGGCATAGTCAATAAAGCAGAAATAGATGTTTTTCTGGAACTCTCTTGCTTTTTCAATGATCCAGCGGATATTGGCAATTTGATCTCTGGTTCCTCTGCCTTTCCTAAAACCAGCTTGAACATCAGGGAGTTCACGGTTCACGTATTGCTGAAGCCTGGCTTGGAGAATTTTGAGCATTACTTTACTAGCGTGTGAGATGAATGCAATTGTGTGGTAGTTTGAGCATTCTTTGGCCTTGCCTTTCTTTGAAATTGGAATGAAAACTGGCCTTTTCCAGTCCTGTGGCCACTGCAGAGATAATTGCTATATGTTTACAAAACCATTATGTTCTTCTGGGCACACTGCTAAACATTGGTACAAGTATCGAGGTGGTGTAGTATGATGAATTCTCACCGTGGAATATAAGTAAAAGTTACGTGTCGGTCTAGTCCAAGGTAATTAAGAAAAGGCTCAGAGGTAAAAAATCCGCATGCCAGTGCAGGAGTTGTGGGTTTGATCTCTGTGTTGGGAAGATCCCCTGGAGAAGGAAATGGCAACTCCCACCATTTTTCTTGCCTGGGAAATTCTCATGAGAAGAGGAGCCTGGCAGGCTGTAGTCCCCGGGGTTGCAAAAGAGTTGGACATGACTTAGCAACTAAACAACCACAACAAATACTTTCTCCACTCTCGTTTTTGTCCATCCAGTCAAAAGAAAAGACTCTTACGATGGTAGTATTTCCAGATAGATGAATCTTGAATCCCTGAGTCACCAGTTTGTGATTTGTTACTTTTATAGTGAAATTGTCTTTAGTAGGAATTGTTTTCTATGGAATCCAAGGTACCCCTAGTTTTTGAAATGTTGCGATATTTTCCTTATGTTGCTGCTCTGGAACCAGTTTTTACTAATGCTCAACTGAGATACTATTGCACCATCTGTGTTCCACGTGGCAGGTTTACAATTCCCACGTGTGTCTGTGTTTTTCTGCTCCATCCCCTTTCTCATCGAGGCGGTACTCTTTCCAGTGTCCTGCTTTTAGGCAGACATCTCATTTTCAACTGTTTGCTTGCCTCATGCAGGTTCAAGGCTTTATCTGCTTTCATTCTTTCTTTCTTCGTTTCTTTTTTCTTTTGGCTATACCATTGGGCATGCAGGATCTTAGTGCCCAGACCAGGGATCAATCCCAGGCCCCTTGCAGTGGAAGCACAGAGTTCTAACTGCTGGACTGCCGGGAATTCCCTGCTTTCTTCATAGACATTAAAATCACAGCTAGTTAGACATTAAGCAAATGTTCAGATTCAAGATCTTCTAAGGACATAGTGGAAAAGGCGTGAGCCTGTTATTACTGATGGTGAATGCTCTTTTCATTCCTTGGATTTTCTTTTTATTTGTTTTGAGCAGTTGTGTATAGAGTATGATGATGTATTTTTTATATTCTATACCATACTTTTTTTTTTTAATTAAGAGGGTTTCCTACTAACTCAGACTGCTGTGTTATCAAAGACAAAAATACAGGATGTCTATTTGGTTATGTTTACTTGAGAGCTCCATTGGACATACAGTGGATATGTTTAATATTTAATGGGCTATCTGGGTCTGAAGTTTTAAAGACAGATCTGGGATGGATCCATAAAATCAGAATAAAAACAATGAGTTTACCTGGATTGATGATACAAAGAAAGAAAAAGAGAAGATGAAAATAATAGGAACTTTGAGAAAAACACTAATATTTAATGAGTAGAAAAATAAAGGATGATTAAGGAAAAGTTAGGCTCCCCTCAGATAGCTCAGATGATAAAAATCCACCGGCAATGCAGGAGACCCAGGCTCAACCTCAGGGTCAGGAATATCCCTTGGAGAAGGGAATGGCTGCCCACTCCAGTATTCTTGCCTGGAGAATTCCATGGACAGAGGAGCCTGCTGGGCTATAGTTCATGGGGTTGCAAAGAGTCAGATATGAGTGAGCAACTAACACTTTAAGGAAAAGTTAGAAAGAACAGTGGTAGGATGAGGGAAGGGAAGGGAGGCTCAAGAGGGAGTCTATATATATATTTATATATATATAATAATGACTGATTCATGTTGTTGTACAGCAGAAATAAGCACATCTTAAAGCAATTTTTCTCCAATTGAAAAAAAAAGGAGTATGTGAAAGTACTGGGAGAAATAGGTTGCAATCATTGTCAGCTTCAAATGTAAAGTCAAGCCCTTCAATTTACAAGAAATATTTAAGTGAGGTGTCAAAACTGACACAGGCTTGAATAAATCATATGAGATTCTTGGACAGAAGGTGGTCTTTTGCAGTGGCAGTAAATTTACTAAAGAAGATTAATCCAATGTCTTTGGTCATAGGTAGTATACTTTTACATAGTTTCCATGATTTTGCGATGGGGGCCGTAGAAGCATCTGTCGTGGCCCTGGGCATTCTACCGGCAACTGAGTGTACCCTTGGCTCAGGCTAGTCTAACAAATAGAATACAAAGTGAAAAGTGAAAGTGTTAATTGCTCAGTCATGTCCCACTCTTTGTGACCCCATGGACTGTAGCCCACCAGGCTTTGCTGTCCATGGAATTCTCCAGGCAAGAACACCGGAGTGGATAGCTATTCCCTTCTCCAGAGGGTCTTCCCAACCCAGAGACTGAAACCAGGTCTCCTACATTGCAGGTGGATTCTTTACCATCTGAGCCACCAGGGAAACCCATAAATAAATAGAAGAGAAAATAATCTCACAAATCACACACAGACAGTTTCTCAATTCCTTTCCCTCTGCCAGGGTCTCTTTTCTCTTTTCCATGTTGTATCCTTCAGGAACATGAGATCAATTGGAGAGTGAGAGGGATGGCTTGGATGCCCCAGGACCGATGGCACTGCAGTCCTCCATCCAGTTGAGGTATTTTATCAGCAACTGTTTGTCCTGCCATTTCTGATGGGCCTGAATCCAGATACATTGCCCTTTACCATTTTAAGGGCCAAAATCAAGAAGGAGGGATGTTATTCATAGTATCAAGTGCTGCGGAGGGCAGAAGAGGATTCAGATAAATTTCCTAGCTAATAATAGCAATATGTCCATTTAAATTACTGACCACAGTTTCAGCAGGAAAAAAATAGGTGAAAGGCAAACTGTAGCACGTGGAAAAGAAAGAAAATTTGAGGAGATAAAGAAGACTGAGAAATGTTGCCATTTTAGTAAGTGTGGCTCAGGAGAAAAAGGAAATAGGTTGGTGACCAGGACAGGAAGTAGGGACCAGGAATGTTTGGTTGTTGTTATTTGATGATTGGGTCATTTGTATATGTTAGCAGCTAAGGGGAAAGTCAGAAAAGAGGCAAATATGGTGTCAAGAAGGATAAGTGAACAGAAAAGTTTCCTAAAGGGAGATGGACACCAAGAGAACAACTCTGGGAGAGACTCAGAATGTCATCTGGTCAATATTCTTTTTCAAGGATCAGTGTTAGTTGATCAGTTGCGTCCAACTCTTTGTGACCCCATGGACTGTAGCCCGCCAGGTCCCTCCATCCATGGAATTTTCCAGGCAGGAATACTGGAGTGGGTTGCCATTTCCTTCCTCAGGGGATCTTCCCGACCCAGGGATCAAACCCAGGTCTCCTGCATTGCAAGCAGATTCTTTACTGACTGAGCTACTAGGGAAGTACCAATTTTTTTTTGTTTGTTTTTGCTGTGCCACACAACTTACATGCTCTTAGTTCCCGGATCAGGGATTGAAACAGGGTCCATGGCAATGAAAGCTCCAAGTCCCAACCATTGGACCACCAGGAAACTCCCAAATCAGACTCTTAAAGTAACAATAGGTTTGGGGAATTCCCTGGTGGCCTAGTGGTTAGGATTCAACTTTCACTGTCATGGCCCAGGTTCAAGTCCCAGGTTCAGTTCCCTGGGGAACTGAGATCCCGCAAGCTGTGCGGTGCAGCCAATAAGGGAAATGGAGGTTTCACATCTACTTTGTTAACTAGTTAGTTGGCTTTAATTTTCTACCTAATAAGTTTTCTTAAATTTTCCACTATGGAGAACAGTGTGAAGATTCCTTAAAAAACTGGAAATAGAACTGCCTTATGACCCAGCAATCCCACTGCTGGGCATACACACCAAGGAAACCAGAATTGAAAGAGACACATGTACCCCAATGTTCATCGCAGCACTGTTTATAATAGCCAGGACATGGAAGCAACCTAGATGTCCATCAGCAGATGAATGGATAAGAAAACTGTGGTACATATACACAATGGAGTATTACTCAGCCATTAAAAAGAATACATTTGAATCAGTTCTAATGAGGTGGATGAAACTGGAGCCGATTATACAGAGTGAAGTAAACCAGAAAGAAAAACACCAATACAGTATACTAACACATATATATGGAATTTAGAAAGATGGGGACGATAACCTTGTATGCGAGACAGCAAAAGAGACACAGATGTATAGAACAGTGTTTTGGACTCTGTGGGAGAGGGAGAGGGTGAAATGATTTGGGAGAATGGCATTGAAACATGTATAATATCATATAAGAAATGAATTGCCAGTCTAGGTTTGATGCAGGATACAGGATGCTTGGGGTTGGTGCACTGGGATGACCCAGAGGGATGGTATGGGGAGGGAGGTGGGAAAGGGGTTCAGGATGAGGAACACATGTACACCCATGGCGGATTCATGCTGATGCATGGCAAAACCAAAACAATATTGTAAAGTAATTAGCCTCCAAATAAAATAAATAAATTTAAATTTTAAAAAAAATTTCCTGTGCTGTTACTTGTATAATTTGTGTCCATTAAAGAAATTATTTTGATATATATTAGTAGAAAGCCCAACCTATCTCATTTTGAAGAATTTATCTTTATAATCTTAAGTTCCTATAACCACTTTTCTCCTACCACAAATGTTCCTCTTAAGTTTAAGTTTTATTTTAAAATAGGTTATAATTCAAAACTCAGGTAAATTAGCTTAAAGGAAGAACAGGGATTCATTTACGTTTGTGTATTTATATTATTAGTCCCAAAGATGCAACAAGATATGAAATTTAAAGAAACTGAGTTATCTCTAAAAAGCATTTTGGGACTAGTGGAACCATTGTTATTTCCAAGAACAGAGATGTTAAAATGTCAAGTTAATTCTTAGTTATTCACAGAGTTTGACATAGGCTTGAATCAAGAATCTAAAACAATAAAAGAATCATGCATTTAAGACACCTTTATTTCTGGAAGATAATCATGGAATTTATATTTGTATATAGAGATTCTGATGCTTTGAATCATTTAGATTTTCCCCCCAAAATGAACCTACAGTGTAAATATCTACCTTTTCGTTAGATTCACTTTGGTGCTGCTGCCAAACACCAGGCTTAGCCAGAGCTACATCTGCCTTATTTCAGGAAATCAATTATCTTGCTTGTTTATGCTGGTACCTACTGTAGGCAATTGCATTGGCTAAAATGGGAATTATTTTATTATGTAAAAAGTGTTTGTTTTATCATGTCAGTGAAGAATCTACCTAATTAAGTACAGAAAGTAACAGCATTGGTAAGAATTTTTAGGCACTGTTGAGAATTAATTTTATGCTACTATCAGATTCTTACAAACTCTGCAGATTTTTCTATGTTCCCACTGGATCCTATGCATTTATCTGTTATTAAATTATTACTATATGTTGAAAGTTCCTCAGGAACAAGTTTTTGTACAAGCTACGAAAGGGGATGGGCTTCCCAGGTGGCTCAGTGATAAATAATCCTCTTGCCAATGCAGGAGACATAAGAGATGCAGGTTTGATCCTTAGATTGGGAAGATCCCTTGGGGGAAGAAATGGCAACTCAATTCAGTATTCTTGCCTGGGAAATTCCATGGACAGAGGAGCCTGGTGGGCTCCATGGGGCTACAAGAGTCAGACACAGCTTAATGACTGAACAATAGCAAGAGTATGGAAGAGAATACATAGCTGCTATTTGGAGCAGGAAGAAAAACAGACAAAAAAAAAAACACAAACAAACATGAAGGGCAAGTGAGGGCTCCAAGAGGAAGGGCCCTCTAAAGAGGGATGGGAAGATTAGTTTGCACTTAAGAGGAGTTTGGGCAGTGGCTCTAGGCTCTAGGAGGGGCTTCCCCAATGGCTCAGTTGTAAAGAATCCACCTGCCAATCCAGGAGACACGGGTTCATTCCCTGGGTCAGGAAATCCCCTGGAGGAGGAAATGGCAGCCCACTCCAGGATTCTTGACTGGAAAATTCCATGGACAGAGGAGCCTGGAAGGCTACAGTCCATGGGGTCAGAAAGAGTCAAATATGACTGAGCAACTAAGCACACAAACACAAACACGCACACATTAGACTCTAGGAAGGGACAATGGAATTCATGGCCCTGGTGTGGCAATCTGTAATTAGACCCAGCTTTCAAGCTGATGTACCCTAGTTATGTTGCTACATTGTGAAAGAGTTACAGATACGTTTAAATCCTGATTCCCTTGCCCTTGAGGGTTCTAGATGAGATCTCAGCCCAGTTGTCCTAAGACACAAGTAAACGTGTCGGTTCACCACAATGTGCCATACATACAATATCATTATCTGTGTATTACAAAATGTCTTGGGAAGTATTGCCTTAAAAGAAATAGTTGAAGTTGTAGCTAGCATGTGGAGTAAAAATTAAGGAGGAGAGGGAAATGAGGACACCAACGGTAAAGCACAGAAACATCATGAAAGGTCTGTAAACCATGAGAAAGATTTGGGAGGGATGATTTAATAGACATAGGCAAAGAACTAACATGAAGAGATTTGCATTTTTGAAAAAACACTCTGTATGCTGTGAGAGGCGAGATTGGAAGGTCAGCCATGGAAGACTGGTCAATATGCTATCATAGCAACTCAGGAAAGAGTAGTGGTTCCTGGACAGGGAAAAAGGTAAGATGATGAAGAGTGTGAATCAGTTCCAGGATGTTAAGGAGATAGAAACTATAGAACCCAGAAATTAAGGACAAGCTAGAGAGAAAATAAATACTAGAGAAGGGAAAGATTGAGAGCAGGAGGGGAAGGGGGCGACCGAGAATGAGAAAGTTGGATAGCATCATCGACTCAATGGACATGAGTTTGAGCAAAGTCCAGGAGATAGTGAAGGACAAGGAAGCCTGGTGTGCTGCAGTCCATGGGGTTGCCAAGAGTTAGACACAACTTAGCCACTGAACAACAGAGAGAAAGGAGGGGTAAAGGTCAAGGATGACATGCAGGCATTTGGTTTAATCCATTAGGTCGATGATAATAGTAATAGTGGGTGTTTACCCAGCACTTTTAATTTTATGTATTCATTTTTGGTGGTGCTGGGTCTCCGTTGCCGCGTGGGCTTTTTCTCTAGCTGTAGAGAGCATGGCTACTCTCTAGTTGGGGGGCACTGGCTTCTCATTGTGGTTCTTCTCTAGTTGCGTGCAGGGCATGGGTTCTAGGGCATGCAGACTTCAGCAGCTGCGGCACATGAACTCAGTCGTTGCAGCCCCCAGGCTCTAGAGCACAGGCTCAACAGTTGTGGCACACGGGCTTAACTGCTCTGCTGCGCGTGAATCCTCCCACACCAGAGACTGAACCCATACCTCCTGCATTGGCTGGCAGATTCTTCACCACTGAGCAACCTGGGAAGCCCTGAGTGCTATTTTGTGATTATATCCAGGTGCCTGGCACTCTTTCAAGGATTATATCAGCTCCCTTAATGCTACAAATGAGCAGTTATAACTCACTTAATGCTCATCATACTCCTATAAGACAGATGCTATAAAATAATCCCATTCATGGAAGAAAAAAAAATGAGGCCCAAAGGCAATTTTGTTAGTAAAAGATAAGAACCTGGATTTGAGCCCAAGAAGACTGACTCTAGCACCCACTTCTTTGTTTCTGCATTATACCATCTCTGGTGCAATTCACTAAAATTGAGAACATAGGAAATGGATCAGATTTTAGCATGAAACTGATGAGTTCAGTCTTGGACATTGTTTTGGACTAGATTATCCCCCTCTCCCCCACACCCAAATTCATATGTTAAGCTCAGCCTCCAGAGTGGCTGTATCTGGAGATAGGGCCTTTCCTTTGTGGAGGTGTTTAAGATTAAATGAGAATATAAGGGTAGGACCCTAATCTGATGGATTGTGGCTTTGTAAGAAAAGGAAGAAAAAGATTCCCTAGACCACCATCATAGACCACCCAGGGCATAGTGAAAAGCTGTCAGCAGATGAGCCCACTGGAACCCAATCATGTAGGCACTCTGATCTCAGACTTCTAGCCTCTACCACTATAAGAAAATAAATTTCTACTGTTTAAAAGCAGCTATTCAGTGGTATTTTGCTATGATAGCCTGAGCAGACTAAGGCAAATACCTCCCTGTGGAAATACAAGGGGAGCTGTGTGCATGAATCTGTCACTCAGAAGAGCTGCTGGAATAGACCTGTGGATTTGGGAGTCATCAGCATACGGATGGAAAATCGAACCATGGGCCTTAATGAGATTGACTGGCAAGAGTATCTGTAATAAAGAAAGCTAAGGATAAAGCCCATGGAAACACCAACATTTAAGAAATAGGCAACAGATGGCAAGCTGGCGAAACAGGCTGCGAAAGAAGAATCAGCAAGGAAAATAATAGAGAAAAAAAGAGAAAACAGGAGAATGTAATATCACAGCATCAAGGAAAGAAAGATTCCAAGAGAAAGGAACAAGGAGCAATGGTCAATGCTCCTGAAAATTATATGGAATAGTAATTATCCATTGAATTTAACTATAAGAAATCACTAATTCTTAGAATGAATTTATTATAATAGACTTGTAGAGGCAGAAGCCATATAGAAAAGTATGAAGACTAAGGGGGGTTGTTGGAAGTGGTGAGAGTAGGTCACTTATTCAAAGAGATGTACTTACTAGGAAAGAAAGATGAGTAGAAGCTTTTGTTGATCTTAAAACAGGAGAGCTTGAAGCAATATTAAAACTGATAGGAAGGACAGAATGAAAATGTGATAGGAGAGAGGTGGTTCATTAACAGATGAAGAAGCACAGGCCTCTCAGGTACAAAAATGAACTTTAAAGAGAGGAAACCCATTTCTTTAACAGAGAAGGAAAAGAGAAGAGTATGGATGCAGATGAATATTTAGACTTAAACACGATGGTAAGAGGTCTCTTATTTGATGGCATATATGTCCTTCAGAATTAGGCATTAAAATGTTCTAAGAATAAGGGGGAAGTTGGGGAGGCGTTGAGTAGAAGTTTAGTTTGCTGGTGCAGTGCTGGAAACGTGATATTCATCCATGCTTGGAATTTCACAGGCAGGGGTAACAGTAGATTGGGATGTAGATTATCAGTAAAAGAAACGTTAGAATGTGAATCATGTAATCAGATGGAGGGGAAGGTTGAGTTATTGGGAGAAAAACTGATAGGTGAAGATAAAGGAAAAGTGTCCTGGAATCCCAAGTTCTCGGAAAATCCCAGAATAGAAAATGGAAGTGTAAATGACAAAGATATTGTCACCAGAGAGTAGGATGACTGAGTTGAAGATTTCAAGTTCTTTATGGTGACAAGGTCTAGAGGGTGATCTTTGGAAATGAGTTGCTTTTATAAAAGAAATAAAGAAGAGAGCGTATGAACAGAGAGAGTCTTTTTAAGCAAGTAGTCAAAATGGCACCTGAAACTCTCAGATCAACCTCATCCCTTTCTAGTTCAAGCATGAGAACAAGCAGAGAAAGCAATCATTGCCCTCGCACACTGTAGGAGGGAGCCTCAGAAGGATATTTCAAAATCAGGACACATGGACCCACACCCTTGAGAAACCTCTGGCACATCCACGCTTTCCATGTCTTCAGCACTTTACTCCTGCCAAACATAGCCTTTGCTTAGCAATAAGGTAACTGTACCTGTAGACAAGGAGCCCGGCAGACTGAAAGCTCAGGGAAATATCTGAAGCTGTTTGTCTATCACCCCAGCTAAGATCCCCACCTTTGACACCTCCAGTGACAACATCACCATCTAGAATACCAACACCTTTGTACTTTTTCCTGTTGTTAAAAAGGCTATCTCCTGATGGTGTTGCAGCCTATAGTTACAAGATGGCAATGTTTCCAAGGGTTCTTTCTACACACGTTGAAAGAATAATGTGGGAATAATGTTAGAATAATGTTGACATCAGTGGAATAATTCTAATGCACACAGAAAAGTTAAAATCAAAGTAAGGAAAACGTATGGAAGAAAAACTGGCTTTGATCAAATTTTATTATATTAGAAATCAGAATTATGAATGCAATCTAATAAACCATTCTTCCACCACCTTCAAAACATGAAAAAGATAACTTTTGCTTTTTCCCATTTCTAAAACCACCACTAGAAACTCGCTTTTCCCTGTGTTCCTTCCAGGATATGGATCATTTCTTTTCTTTTTAAATTTTATTTTATTGTTATTACTAGTATTTTGGTTGCTCTGGGTCTTTGTTGTTATGCACGGGCTTTCTCTAGTTGCAGAGAGCAGGAGCTACTTGTTGCAGTGTGTTGAGCTTCTCATTGTGGTGGCTTCTCTTGTTGCAGAGCATAAGCTCTAGGTCTTCAGAAGTTGCGTATGAGGGCTTAGTTGCTCTGCAGGATGGGGAATCTTCATGAGTCAAGGGTCAAACCCATGACCCGTGCATTGGCAGGTGGATTCTTATCCACCATACCACCAGGGAAGCCCCATGTATCACTTCGGTCTCGGGCCGCTCACTATCTCTTGGGTCAGATTTGAAGAATACTGCCTCTAGATCTACAAGAGTCATCGTTTTTGCCCATATTTGAAGGTTAGGTTCTATGGGCTGCTTGTTATCATGAGCAGGTCTCCTGAATATCATTCTCCGTTCACACAGGGGTGACCATCTTTTCCAAACATTACTCAGTTCAGTTCAGTTCAGTCACTCAGTCGTGTCTGACTCTTTGCCACCCCATGAATCGCAGCACACCAGGCCTCCCTGTGCATCACCAACTCCCGGAGTTCACTCAGACTCACGTCCATCGAGTCCGTGATGCCATCCAGCCATCTCATTCTCTGTCATCCCCTTCTCCTCCTGCCCACAATCCCTCCCAGCATCAGAGTCTTTTCCAATGAGTCAACTCTTCACATCAGGTGGCCAAAGTACTGGAGTTTCAGCTTCAGCATCATTCCCTCCAAAGAAATCCCAGGGCTGATCTTCAGAATGGACTGGTTGGATCTCCTTTCAGTCCGAGGGACTCTCAAGAGTCTTCTCCAACACCACAGTTCAAAAGCATCAATTCTTTGGCACTCAGCTTTCTTCACAGTCCAACTCTCACATCCATACATGACTACTGGAAAAACCATAGCCTTGACTAGACAGACGTTAGTCGGCAAAGTAATGTCTCTGCTTTTGAATATACTATCTAGGTTGGTCATAACTTTTCTTCCAAGGAGTAAGCATCTTTTAATTTCATGGCTGCAGTCACCATCTACAGTGATTTTGGAGCCCCCCAAAAATAAAGTCTGACACTGTTTCCACTGTTTGCGCATCTATTTCACATGAAGTGATGGGACCGGATGCCATGATCTTAGTTTTCTGAATGTTGAGCTTTAAGCCAACTGTTTCACTCTCCACTTTCACTTTCATGAAGGGGCTTTTTAGTTCCTTTTCACTTTCTGCCATAAGGGTGGTGTCATCTGCATATCTGAGGTTATTGATATTTCTCCCAGGATTCTTGATTCCAGCTTGTGCTTCTGCCAGCCCAGCGTTTCTCATGAAACATTACTCACCATCCATTTAAATCCTGTCATCTCCTCTTGAAGTCTTCTCTGGCCATCATGAGCTGCAGAGAGTTCTCTTTCCTGCAGCATGAGCTACATAGCTCAACGTGAATTTATTGGATGCCTAATAAGATGCAGGCACTGTACTAGGTTCTGGTAATATTTTGTTGAATAATACAGCTTATCTAAACAATGACACTTTCCAACTGTGGTGCTAGAGAAGACTCTTGAGAGTCCCTTGGACTGCAAGGAGATCAAACCAGTCAATCCTAAAGGAAATCAACCTTGCATATTCATTGGAAGGACCAGTACTGAAGCTGAAGCTCCAATACTCCAGCCATCTGATGCAAAGAGCCAACTCATTGGAAAAGACCCTGATGCTGGGAAAGATTGAGGGCAGGAGAAAGGGGTGGAAGAAGTTGAGATGGTTGGATAGCATCACCAACTCAATGGACCTGAGTTTGAGCAAACTCCAGGAGATGGTGAGGGACAGGGAAGCCTGGTGTGCTGCATTCCATGGGCTTGCAAAGAGTCAGATGCAACTGAGCAACTGAACAACAATAAAGAGTATAAACAAGGGGCAAAATGCAGAGTAAAGAAATAAATACTTGGTAAGTAAACTTTTTGGCAGAGGTTCAAGGTGGAATAAAATAAATTTTTAAGCCTTCTCTTCTACAGACCAAGACTTTAATTTTCAGAGTATCCCTTACAGTTTTACATAAGAAAAAACTGGCCAGAAGAGTCTACAAGGAAGAAACTCACATAAAGGTCATGTGATAAAACAGAAATCATCTGGCTCATTCCAAAGCCAAGCTTTGACCACTTTACTGAAGCTGCCTCCATAGGCTAGGATGGGGCTTATTACATTAACAAGCATTTATTGAGTACTTGTTACAAGCCAAGCATTATGTAAGCATTCATTTAATTCTTATGTCCATGGTATGAAGTGGACCCTATTATCCTTACTTTAAAGATAAAAAACAAAAAATTACTAGAGAAGAGGTAACATAACTTGTCCAGGGTCTGCCAGCAAGTAAAACACAGCCAGTATTCTAACTCATTTTCTCTGACTGCAGAATTCAAGATCTTTATTATTTTATGAGCACTTAAAGGTCAGGATTCTAGATTGTAGTCATGACTCCCATCGTTATGAGTTGTTTGAACCTGCAAAATTTCATGAGCTTCAAATCCTTGGTTTTTCAAGTGAGAAAAATGACATTGTCCATCCTGACATTTTGTGGAACCATGTGAGGTTCCAGTGAGAATTATTTCTTAGGTTTAATTATTTATTAATAGTAGATAACAAAAGTTAAAATTTAGAATAGGTTACTGGCTAGGACCTTCTGAAGAGTTGTCTGTTATCAACTGCTGCTCAAGGAAAAGTCTCTTTATTTTAAAATTTAGACAGGATGACTTATTTTTAATGAATGGCACCTCAGAAATTTAACAAACAATCCAATAGCTTTATTCTCAATGTAGATTTTTTTTTTTAAATTCAGTGTACATAATACAGAGAAGGGGGCGGTGGCAGAAGATGAGATGTTTGGATAGCATCACCAGCTCAATGGACATCAATTGGAGCAAAATCTGGGAGATGGTGAAGGACAGGGAAGCCTGGCGTGCTGCAGTCACTGAGAGTCAAACACAACTTAGTGACTAAACAACAACATAATATGGAAAGTTGTCTAACTGGGCAAGTTAAGGCAGTTCAAAGGCAGAGGTGGGCCTGAGGGATTCTTCCCTACCTGGGGCCTCCCACAGGTGTGTCCTGCCCCTTTGCACAGAATACCAGGGCAGTGGGTCATCTTGTTCGGAGGGAATTTGCATACCAAACCCAGGCTCTGGGCTCTGGGCCTAGGAAGCTGGCAGGGCAGAGAGTAGGGCCCTACATGCTCCGGAGCTCCCTGCACACTCATGGCCATGACTCTGCTCTTTGTTGAGTGAGGAGACTGGCACAGAGGGGACCAGACTTGTACCCAGGCATCCTGGGTCTTGACTCAGAGATTCCAAGTTCCAAGCATTCTGGCATCCAGGATCTCGCTTGCAGGGCCAGAGGTGTGGACAATGATTAAGCAGTCTTCTAGTTCTGGGGACATCAGGTAATTATCATGGGGAAGGACACGGGTGGTGAAGGCCAGTAGCCCTGTGTTATAGACGAGAAGCCAAGGAACAGTGAGACCAAGGGGAGGTGCTTACAGAAAGCCACCTAGGTTAGGTGTGGGGTCCATCCCTTGTGCAAGTTACCAGACATCCCCAACCCAAAGTGCTCAGAGCTGTGTATGCTTTTAGCATAAACTAGTCTTATGAGGTGGAGAAGAAAATGGCATCCCACTCTAGTACTCTTGCCTGGAAAATCCCATGGATGGAAGAGCCTGGTGGGCTGCAGTCCATGGGGTCACTAAGAGTCGGACACAACTGAGCGACTTCACTTTCACTTTCATGCATTAGAGAAGGAAATGGCAACCCACTTCAGTTTCCTTGCCTGGAGAATCCCAGGGATGGAGGAGCCTGGTGGGTTGCCATCTATGGGGTCGCACAGAGTTGGTCATGACTGAAGCAACTTAGCAGCAGCAGCAGCAGTCTTATGGGGACATTAGTCCAGGGGTTGATGACTTCTGAGCAGCACCTCCCCAACAAAACTGAGGCTGCGGAGCACATGAGGCACCTTTCAGGCACCTAGAATCAGTGGAATGACAGGACCGTTCTCTAGGATGTCATTGCCACAGGGGAGGCAGCCCAGGGGATGATGAGGAAGCCAACTGTATGTGACTCTGGGCACGTCTTCCCTCTTTGGGAATTCGCATCTCTAGTGGTAAGTGGAGGGGTTGAACAGGAAGTCCAGCCCTATGATGGGCCACAAAGATGGCTCTGGCCTTGTCCCTACCTTCAGTGCAGTAGAAGAGATGGGTATAAACAGACTCACAGTCCTAGATGACTAGAGTGGTGACAGAAGCCTGTGAAAGCCCAGAGGAAGGAAAAACAGTGTCACCTGGGATGAGACTGGTGTGAAAGAGCCTAGCATACCTGGTCCCTGGGCCTGGCCTGAAAGCAACCCAAGAAATGTTTTATTGCCTTGGTGCTTATCCCTGTCTTCAGGGGCTTCCTGGTCATGCAAAGAATGTCTTTCTTTCTCTGAATTTCTGTTTATTGTAGGAGCTTGGTGGGGGGTGGGGACTGGTAGGGTCAGAGAGCCTAGGGTTCAGGCTGCCCTGATGGCTCTGAGTGTCCACACACACTTAGACCTTTTCTTGCCCTATCTTTGCTTAAAACCTCTCAAGCCTATCTGCCTTCAGGATAAAGTACAAATTCTTCAGCACAACAACAGCACGTGCCTTGCACAATTGGACTCCTCCTGAGATTAGGCTAGGCTTTCTGAACCTTGGTACTATTGATATTTGGGGTTGGATAGTTCTTTGTTTGGGCTTCCCTTGTGACTCAGCTGGTAAAGAATCCGCCTGCAATGAGGGAGACCTGGGTTCTCTGTTTAGGGAATGGGGGGCTGTCCTATGAGTTGCAGGATGCTGGGGGGCATCACTGGCCTCTGCTTACTAGACGTCAGTAGCACACATAACCTCTCCCCACTTGTGATAACTGAAAATGTCTCCAGACATTGCCAAATGTTCTCTGTGGGTCAAAGTCACTCCTGTTTGAGAACCCCTGGACTAGGGGAGGATCTTTTTTATTTCCAGGAATGTGGCTTACTATCTCTTTCCTCATAATATCCTTGCACATTTATCCCCTCTTGTTGTTCAGTCGCTCAGTCATGTCTGGCTCTTTGCAACCCCATGGACTGCAGCGCGCCAGGCCTCCCTGCCCTTCACCGTCTCCCAGCACTTGCTCAAACTCATGTCCATTGAGTCAGTGATGCCATCCAACCATCCTGTCTTCTGTCATCCCCTTCTCCTCCTGCCTTCAGTCTTTCCCAGCATCTCCCCTCTACCTGGCTGATAACTTAACTACAGATGTCAGACGTCCTCGCCCCCAGAAGCCCTAGCTGAGCCCTTCAGACTGGGTCAAGTGCCAACTCTGGGCTCCCACAGCCTGCCCGGCTCCCCTGACCCAGCCCAGCCCACCTGGCATTACCACTGGCGGGCACCAGTTTGCCTTCCCCACTGGACTAGGTGCCCCAGAAAGGCCGTCTTTGTCAGCACCATGTCCCCGGCGCTGCCTAGCTCAGGGTTGTGTGCAAAGCAAGAGCTCAGTGTTTTTGGAGAGCAAGAGGCTGGGCTGAGCTGGAACTCCCTGATGCTAATTGAGGGTGGATGCTAGAAGCCAGCTGGGACCTGCTGGAAAGTCTGCCTGCCTCCTGGCCTCTGCCTGGCACCGTGAGGACGTGCGGGAAAGTCAGGCCGCCTTCTGGCCACCTGCCTAGCCCTCAGCTTTCTCAGCTGCTTCTTAGCCCTCGTGGGTCCCTGAGCAGAGGTTCCTGGGGATGGTTTGATATTGGACATACAGATCCAAAAGCAAGAACGGTGTTTTAGTCACCACTCTGTCCACAGTCAGCAGCAGCACCGACCTCTCCTGTAGCCAGAGGCCCAGACACAGGGCCCAGAGGCCTGCCGTTCATTCCTTCAGCCAAAGTGTCTGGAGCCACTGCCACAGGCAAGGCCCTGTGCTAATGCTGAGGATATGGCCATTACAAAACAGAGGCCCTGCCCTCTTGGAGTTCTGCTCTAGCTGAAGGCAGGGGTGAGGCAGGCGGAGGGGGACGAGCACACACAGTGAGCAAAGTGCAAGCGTGAAAGTGTTAGTCACACAGTCATGTCTCTTTGCGACCCCCTGGACTGTAGCCCACCAGGCTCCTCTGTCCATGGGATTCTCCAGGCCAGAATACTGGAGTGGGTAGCCGTTCTCTTCAGGGGATCTTCCCAACCAAGGGATAGAACCCAGGTCTCTCGCATTGCAGGCAGGTTCTTTACCATCTGAGCCACCAGTGAAAGTAAAGAAACAGGGAGCAAGGTAAATAAAAATATATAGCAGGTCAGATGGCAATAAGGCCATGGAAAGAAATAGTTTTCAGTAAGGGGACAATAAATGAGGGAGATTGGGTATGAGGTTGTAGTTTAAATAGGGTAGTCGAGGGAATTCCCTAGCAGTCCAGTGCTTAGGGCTCTGTGATTCTACTGCAGGGGGCACAGGTTCCATCCCTGGTCAGGGAACTAAGAAGCCATATGTGAATGAAAGTGAAAGCGTGAGCCGCTCAGTCGTGTCTGACTCTTGGCAACCCGAATGGACTATACCCCGCCAGGCTCCTCTGTCCATGGGATTTCCCAGGTAAGAATACTGAAGTGGGTTGCCATTCCCTTCTCCAGGGAATCGACACCAACCCAGGGATCAAACCTGAGTCTCCTACATTGCAGTTTCCTTCACCTCTGAGCCAACAAGGAAGCCCTCCTATATATGAATGGCAAGGCCAAATAATTTTTTAAAAAATAAAGTAACAATGTAGAATGGTCTGGAAGGGCTTCTCTGAGGGGGTGACATCTTAACAAAGACCTGAAGGATGTGAGTGAAGGAGCAGATACACAGGGAAGCGTGTTCCTGGTGAAAGGAACAACCAGTGCAAAGGCTTGGAGCAGGGAGGTGCCTGGGATGATGAAGGAGCAGTGAGGAGGTCTGTGGGGTAGGGAGTGGGCGAGTGAGGAAAGAGGAGAGAGCTCAGGGAGGCAGGGAGGGGACCAGATCATGCCAGGACTTGGGGACCATGGTGAAGATTTTGCCTTGACAATGAGGGAAGGGGAACACAAGAGGATCGCTTCTTTCTTCATCAATCAAGGCATAATTTAGAGCGCATTCTTAGGGTGGGGTTCAGTGGACTTCAGTGCAGTTATGCAGCTATGTAGTACACTCATCACCTTCCTGGGAACACTTCCATCCTTGAAGAAATGTCCCTGCTCCTCTTTTTCAGTAACTCTTGGTCCACCCCCAACCCCAGGGGTTACTAAAGTGCTTTCTGTCTCCACAGTTTTGCTTTTCTAAAGGTTTCTTATAAAATGCAGGAGACTCGGGTTCAATCCCTGGTTTGGAAAGATTCCCTGGAGAAGGAAATGACAACCTACTCCAGTATTCTTGCCTGGAGAATCCCATGGACAGAGGAGCCTTGCAGGCTACTGCCCATGGGGTCACAAAGAGTCGGACACGACTGAGCAATTCTCACTCACTCACTCACTCAAAGGTTTCCCATAAATAGAACAACAACAACAAATTCATGTCTTATTCAATATGGCTTTTTTTAGTACTTTGCCTCTGGTAGTGAACCTCAAAAATAAACAAAGATAGAACTCAAAAATCAACAAAAGTATTGCCTTCTGAGGCATGAAGAGGCCAAATGAGTCACTACATCATAAAATAAGTCAGTTACTACATAAATAAGTTAAGTAAGAAAAGAAAAACTTTGTGATATTGAGACTGTGATACTAAGACTTCAGAATCCTATTCTGTGTTGCTTCTTACTGTTTAAACTTTTCACCCTGTTGAAGTTCTCTCCAATGAAAACAGCCTTAGGAGGAAACCCCAGTGTTTGTAGACGCACTTTGGAAAAGAACGCCTTGTATGTTTGTATTTGATAACGTTGTTATAGTTACTAAAATATCAGCTCATGTTTCTGGAATTTTGTAGGATTCCCAACTGAGGAGGCAAGGTTATTCATGGGCCCAAGCTTCTCAGTTCAATATTTTCTGTAATATTGGGTTGCTATAGAACAACAAATGTATGAATTTCCTTGGTATCCAAGCTAGTCTAAATTGATTTTCAATATGAGTAAATGTGAATGAAAAATACTGTACAGTAATTTTTATTTTTTTATTATGCTCTTTGCATCTTCTTAAAATTTATTATATTTTAAGTATAATTGTTTTATGATGTTGTGTGGGTTTCAGGTGTACAGCAAAGTGATTCATTTACATATATATATACATATATGTATATAAGAATAATATATACATTCTTTTTCAGATGCTTTTCCCATAAAGGTTATTACAAAATATTGAGTATAGTTCCCTGTCCTATACAGTAGGTCCTTGGCGGTTTTTCTACTGCACATTGTTTTACAAAAGAACTGATTTCTCAATATTCATCCTTCCACTTATATTTTTTGGTACATCATAAAGTTTTACAGGATGTTTCAAGGAAAAATGTAAATTCTGGTATATAGGGTCTATTTTCAGACATTCATAGAATGGTCAAGATATTTGAATCTCATGGCAAGAGGGAGACATCACTCTGATCAAATTGTCAAGTCCAAATGGAGTAAGATCTCATTAGAGTTCTGTAAAAACAGCACAGGAATAAATATTAGTCATATTTTTTAAAATTAATGGCTCATTAAATTTGAGAATGTTGGAGTAATGAAATCTGTTTATGCAGAATTATTGGCTACTGATTTTGATACATGATACATGACCCAGCAAGAATAACACCAAGTGAGCATTGTTATTAGGGTTTGTTATTAGGGTTATATGAATTTTCATATTTGAGTAAAATGAGAAGATTAAGACCAGAGCAAGAACAGATTTGAGTATATGTTGCATATTTCATTTCCATGAATCCAAGTGTTTTGTGGTCCTGATACAATTATTTTTTGATTACAATATAATTGGCTTACAATATTATTTTCATTTCAAGCACACAACACAGTGATTCTATATTTCATACATTCTTCTGTATTTTACATATTATCTACATTGTGATCGCCAAAATAAGTCATATTACCAACTGTCACCATACAAGGTTATTACACTATTAGTGACTATATTCTTTATGTTGTATATTACATCCCTCTGACTTATTTATTCTATAAATGGAGGCTTGTACCTCCTAATCCCCTTCCCGTATTTCACCCATCCACCCACTCCTCTTGCCTCTGGCTACCAACCCGTTTGCTTGCTGTGCCTACAAGTCTGATTCTGCTTTGTTATGATTATTCATTCATTCTTCTTTTTAAATTCCACAAATACATTAAATCATACAATATTTGATTTTGTCTGAGTTTATTTCACTTAGCTTAATATTGTCCATGTTGTTGTAAATGGCAAAAGTTTCATATTTTTAATGGCTGAGTAATATTCCACTGGAGCTTTGCTGGTGGCTCAGCAGTAAAGAATCCACCTGTAATGCAGGAAACACAGATTTGATCCTGGGTTAGGAAGCTCTCCTGGAGGAGTGCATGGCAACACACTCCAGTCTTCTTGCCTGCAGAATTCCTTGGACAGAAGAGCCTGGTGGGCTATAGTCCATAGGGTTGCAAAGAGTCAGACACAACTGAAGCAACTTAGCACGCGTGCACACAATATTCCATTGTGTGTGTGTGTGTTTTGCTTGGCCAGGGGTTGGGGGGCTTCCCTGGTTTCTCAGATGGTAAAGAATCTACCTGCAGTGCAGACCCAGGTTTGATCCCTGGATTAGGAAGATCCCCTGGAAAAGGGAATGGCAACCCACTCCAGTATTCTTTCCTGGAGTGGACATGGACAGAGGAGCCTGGTGGGCTCCCGTCCATGGGGTTACAAAGAGTCGGACATGACTGAGTAAGCGTGCACATGTGTATATGCACATGTCTATATGTATATGCATATGTGTATACATACACACACCATATCTTCTATCCTGTCATCTCTCAATGGACACATATGTAAAATTAAATATTTTCCTTTAAGATCCTGAATACCAGGGCAGTGACTATTCGTAATGGTGAGAGGTGCACATAGTATACTGGCAGCGTATGATCTGAGACATAATATCAGATTCAGGGAGCGCACAGAGTAAACTGAGACCATTTGTGGGATGTTTAGTATACAAAATGAAAAGTGATTCCTGGTAATTAATGGGAATTCATTTAAGCATCCGATTAATAGCTATATAAATCATGCCAACAATATATGTGTAATACTTTTTTTTCTAATTTTCTTTCTTTTTTTGCATCTGAAAAGACAAGGCGGGGTGGTACTTCCCTGATGATCCAGTAGCTAAGAGTCCATGCTCCCAATGAGGAGGGACAGGGTTCGATCTCTGGTCTGGGAACTATATCCCACATGCTGCAACTAAGAGTTTGCATGCTGCAGCTAGACACCCTGCATGCCACAATAAGACTCAGTGCAATCAAATAAATAATAAATAAAAAGACAAAGGGTATGCTACACAAACCATCGAGACTCACACAAGACATATAAACCAAGAAGGTAAAAACTATTTGTTTCACTGAAGATATGACTTTCTATCATCCCAGAGCACCCCCTTTCCAGTAGCAGTGTCAGTTTCCAGTGAGAATGAGATCAAGGGATTTGGCATCTGATAAATCTACACTCAAATCCAACTCTGTAAATTGCCAGCTGAATTTCCAGCAGCCTGTTGTACAAGTCATTGCATTACTATGACTCAGTTTCTTCTTCAGTGAAATGGAAAAACTCAGAATTGTTGGAAAAATAAATCAACTTGCTCAAAGAGCATAGAATAGTGGTTGGCTTATGGTAAATAGTACAAATACACGGTCCAAATACATATTGAAACTAATCAGTCAGTTCAGTTGCTCAGTCATGTCCGACTCTTTGCGACCCCATGAACCATGGCACGCCAGGCCTCCTTGTCCATCACCAACTCCCGGAGTCTACTCAAACCCGTGTCCATTGAGTCGGTGATGCCATCCAACCACCTCATTCTCTGTCATCCCCTTCCCCTCCTGCCCTCAATCTTTCCCAGCATCAGGATCTTTTCAAATGAGTCAGCTCTTCGCATCAGGTGGCAAAAGTATTGGAGTTTCAGCTTCAACAGCAGTCCTTCCAATGAACACCCAGGACTGATCTCCTTTAGGATGGACTGGTTGGATCTCCTTGCAGTCCAAGGGACTGTCAAGAGTCTTCTCCAACACCACAGTTCAAAAGCATCAATTCTTTGTCACTCAGCTTTCTTTATAGTCCAACTCTCACATCCATACATGACCACTGGAAATACCATAGCCTTGACTAGACGGACCTTTGTTGGCAAAGTAATGTCTCTGCTTTTGAATATGCTATCTAGGTTGGTCATAACTTTCCTTCCAAGGAGTAAGCATCTTTTAATTTCATGGCTGCAGTCACCATCTGCAGTGATTTTTGGAGACCCCCAAAATAGAGTCAGCCACTGTTTTCACTGTTCCCCCATCTATTTCCCATGAAATGATGGGACTGGATGCCATGGTCTTAGTTTTCTGAATGTGGAGCTTTAAGCCAACTTTTTCACTCTCCTCTTTCACTTTTATCAAGAGGCTCTTTAGTTCTTCTTCACTTTCTGCCATAAGGGTGGTGTCATCTGCATATCTGAGGTTATTGATATTTCTCCCGGCAATCTTGATTCCAGCTTGTGCTCATCCAGCCCAGCGTTTCTCCTGATGTACTCTGCATATAAGTTAAATAAACAGGAAACTAATAATGTATTATTAAAAATAATAATTCTAGCAAGACTAAAGTTACAGCAAATGGGCCTGAAGAATACTGAACTCAGATTATGATACAGTATAGAGTCTCATCCTTTTTTAACTAGAGAAAACCACCTTCTGAGTGATTGGAACATTTATGTCCACTAGAAATATTTGGTTTTTCCCTACATGTTTTAGCTTTTTTTTAGTACTATTTAAGAACTGACACATTTTTACTCTTTAATTTCCTTATTTTAAACAATACATAAAGTGTTGTTGTTTAGTTGCTAAGTTGAGACAGACTCTTTTGCAACCCCATGGACTGTAGCCACCAGGCTGCTCTGTCCATAGTATTCTCCAGGAAAAATACTAGAGTGGGTTGCCACGCTCTCCTCCAGGGGATCTTCCTGACCCAGAGATCAAACCTGCCTCTCCTGCATCACCTGCATCGGCAGGCAGATTCTCTACTGCTGAGTCACCAAGGAAATCCACATAAAGTGTACTGCAATCCAATTAAGGGGCTTTTTTTTTTTTTTTGCATAATTTAAATTGCACTCTTTCCTGAAGATACAGTATTTCACTCTGAATTTGGAAACTACATGCCCAACATGTTTGTAAATCATCCCTACAGTAAGCTCTTTCATTTTCATTTTTCCTCTCACTGACTTTAGCATGAGAGAGTGACATTTTTCTGGCTTTGCTTTAGCTCTTGCATGATCTAACCTGGCTCTATGTAACTGTGTTTAAGGTGGGGCATGACTAAATAACAAGTGTTTAATTTCCCACCACTATTAGATTACTTGAAAGAGACCACCTAAGTTCCAACTAGACTTAAAATATTTTTTAGACACTTCCAAAATCACTGCAGATGGTGACTGCAGCAATGAAATTAAAAGACGCTTACTCCTTGGAAGGAGAGTTATGACCACCTAGACAGCATATCAAAAAGCAGAGACATTACTTTGCCAACAAAGGTCCGTCTAGTCAAGGCTATGGTATTTCCAGTGGTCATGTATGGATGTGAGAGTTGGACTATAAGGAAAGCTGAGTGCAGAAGAATTGATGCTTTTGAACTGTGGTGCTGGAAAAGACTCTTGTGAGTCCCTTGATTGCAAGGAGATCCAACCAGTCCATCCTAAAGGAGATCAGTCCTGGGTGTTCATTGGAAGGACTGCAGTTGAAGCTGAAACTCCAATACTTTCACCACCTGATGCAAAGAGCTGACACATTTGAAAAGATCCTGATGCTGGGAAAGATTGAGGGCAGGAGGAGAAGGAGACGACAGAGGATGAGATGGTTGGATAGCATCACCAATTCAATGGACATGGGTTTGGGTAGACTCCGGGAGTTGGTGATGGACAGGGAGGCCTGGCGTGCCATGGTTCATGGTGTCACAAAGAGTCGGACATGGCTGAGCAACTGAACTGACTGAACTGAACTGAATCTGACACTTGAGTCTGTGTTCATAACCACTGCCCCAGGCTGTTTTTTTTTTCTCCTAGACAGGGTGATGGTCGGTGTATTGATCTTCCAAAGTCTCTTTTAGCTTGAATTTTCTGTGCCTCTGAATCTGTTTCATTCCCCGCAAAGTAGGTTGATAATTTCTCTTTAACATCAACATTAAATTCTCACATCACCAACTCACAACACTGTGCCAATGAGTGTTTTGGGCTCCTACTCTTCCCCTACCTCTGTTGAGATCATCCTTTACATTGTGGTCATTTGCACTTGAACTTACTACTACTAGATCGCGAATCCCTTTGTTTCTTTATTTGTTCTTTCATTCTTTTGGCTGTGCTGGGTCTTCGTTGTTGCACACAGGCTTTCTCTCGTGGCGATCTGGCGCTACTCTCTACTTGTGGTGTGCAGGCTTCTCACTGAGGCGGCTTCTCTTGTTGTGGAGCATGGGCCCTAGGGTGCTGGCTTTAGGAGGTGCAGCTCGTGGTTTCTAGAGTGCAGGCTTCGTAGAGTTTCACACAGGCTTAGTTGTCCTGCTGCATGTGGAATCTTCTCAGACCAGGAATCAAACCCATGTCCTCTTGCATTGGCAGGCAGATTCTTAACCATTGTGCTACAAGGGAAGTCCTAGATTGTGAATTTCTGTGGTCATGAGCTGTCTATCTTCTCCGAAACTCACTGTGGAAATGTCCTTAGGCACTTAGGTCAACTCTTCCTAAAAACCTTACCATTCTCAGAGCTAGAGCTGACATGATACCAAATTTCCACTGTAATTTAAAGGTCTACTCATTCATGATGACACAAATGTCTGTGTACTTAGTCAGTGTCCAAATGTAGTCATTTGGGAATATCCAAATTTTTCCTGTTTACTTTATCTCTTCCTCTTCTAACGTCTTTCCACCTGCTCCATTGTTCTCTTATTTCCTCCTCCTTTCTACTGTAACCTGTAAGATTCGCCACTCAGGTGAACAAATTCTCCTGCCTTCTCAATCTCGGTAGAGCAACCGATTTTTTTTTGAGGCAGTCATCTTCGACCCAAACTACCCATACATTCATTGTAGAAAGCAATAGCATAATTTCTGGAGCCGCAAAACTAGCATGACTGACCATAAGATTCAAGGTGGCGGGTTATTTTACAATGAACGCAAATGCTCTTTAGGGACGAGACTAAAAATAACTAACTCATTGATTAAAATAACTCAAATACATCTCTTTCTTTATTAGAATCCATCTTTACACAAGAGCCCCAGCTGAAACAGCGCTTTGGAACTTGATGCTTCCTGGAAAATACAAATGAACATATCCTCAGTCTGATCATACTTGAGATAAAGGAAGCATATTTAAATGTGAACAGATGGCTCTGTTAACAAAATATTCATGAATGAAAGCTATCAAAGATTTTAGAATGATTAGCTTACATTTTTTGAGTTTCTTCAGATGTGTGGCCAATGCTTGGTTACTCTAACTCTGGCAGAAAAATAAGTGCAGCATATGCCGTGACATCCAAAATTTTGTTCAAAATAAAAGTTAAAAAAATGATGGTTTCTTGGTGAAGCCTTTCTATTTTGGAACTACATTGATGGCTGTTGAGAAAAATTTTTTAAATTCCATCAAGAACTATAAGGTTTTAATTAACAGTCTTCACCTATTTTTGCCTTAGCTTAGGCGAAGTGTGAATTTCTTGAGAAGTAATTTAACTTCATTTTGTTAAAACAGTGTTGTTATCTTGAACTTTAACTCTTTTGCTAGACTCTTCCAAAGCATAGGCCAAATTTGTGCAAGATTAAATTTATTAATATATTGATCTAGCACATTAATGGCCATGTCTTTGGTGGCACCTATTATGACTCGGAATGATTCTAGAACCTAAGAACACAGGATTGGATAATCCAGGATGTAGAGGTCATGTTGGAAGAGACCTAGCCACACTTATAACTGCAGACAGCAATGCATGGTGAGTGTGCAGTATCAAGGGATGAAGAAAATGGATTGATATATCACAGTGACTACTTTCGGCAGAGGCAGGGGAGGCTAGAGAAAGTTGCACATAAAACTGAATTGTTTTAGGTAAGTTTTGAAGGATAACCCAGAGCTCTCCAGTTGGATAAAAGGGCTAAGAACATTTCAGATGGAGGGAAACCGTGCATCCTACGAAAGCAGAGGATTGTTTTGAATCAAACTTCTTGAGTCACTCAACAGGCTCTCCCCAGTATGGAACTAGGTATTCTGAAAAGATAAAATACTTGGCCCTCTCATTCCAGTTCTGCAAGACCAAGATGGAAATAACTCTAGGGAGTAGAAAAGCAAATAAATGCTTGCATGTTACACATCATTTATCTAATAGAAATTAACATCAGTTGAGACTGGGTGCTCCTTTTACCTAGGGCTGCATTATGACTTCTGTTGGTCCTAAGCACTTTCCTCTATGGATTCCTTCCTCCATTAAAAAAGTACTAAAAATAATATTTTGCAATGGTGCTGGTAAAGTGATCCAGAGGTTAATATTACACATTAAAACATTTTTTTCTATAAGTTCATTTTTATCTTCTGATTTTAGAGCAAATTGAAACATTTTCTTGGGACCCTAAGCACTGTGTCTAGTGATAAATCCCTTCAGATATCCTCTCCCATACTCCATTTTACATTTCGTTGCCAAAAATACTTCTAAAATTTTCCCTTTCATTGGATGACAGAGAACCTTTCAATGTTGCAATCCCAGAACCTCTGCCTTGAACTCATGGCTTCACTGAGCCTTGTTTTGGTTGACAATTCAACCTGACTTCTAAATTTACCTCTTACTTCATCAGACCACACTCTCATTAGTCTGACATTGTGAAGTGAAGTAACCTCCAGAGGTGTTCGGCTTTTTTTTTTTTAAATTATTATTTTGTTTTTGTTTTGTTTTAAATTCTGGCTCCCAAACGAATCATATTGGAATCTCTGGGTGTGGGACCCAGAAAGCCATAATTTATAATGCTTCTCCGCGATTCCAGTTTGCATACAGGTTTGTGAACCAGTGTTCTGAGTAACAGAAAATGGTAATCATTGTCCTGAGTGTGCTCTCTACATGTATGTATGTATCACATTGCTTTGTCATAGCTTGTTTACACGAGTCTCTTTAGGTGGAAAACTCCAAGCATGATTTCCCAATCATTTTAATTTGACCCACCAGCTAGTTCAATGACTAGCATCCAGTAGACACTCAATAAAGGTTTTTATGGAATGAGTAAATGGGTGAATGAATTGGCACATGCTCTTAAACTGTTACTTTCTCTCTTCCATTATTCTTCTTCATTGTCTTACTACAACTGTTCTCAACCCTACCTGCACATTAAAATCACCTGAGAGCTTTGTCAAACTATCCTGGGCCCCACCCCAGGCCAATTAACTCAGGATTTCTGAGGGTGGGGCACAGGGAGTTTTTAAAAAATCCTTAGGCACAGCCAGGGTTGAGAATCACTGACTAAGATTTACTCACTCGTTAGGACCCTCTTTAAAATCTAACTTTTTCAGGAAACTTTATCTGATACTCTGTCACATGTATCTTTCAATCTCTTAAATTCTGGTTCTTAAGAGAAAAATACATTTCTGTCTTCATTATTTTCTTGATCCCATCTAATGGTATTCTATTCCTCTTTATGGGCTTCCCTTGTGGCTCAGCTCATCAAGAATCCGCCTGCAATGTGGGAAACCTGGGTTTGATCCCTGGGTTGGGAAGATCCCCTGGAGTAGGGAAAGACTACACACTCCAGTATTTTGGCCTGGAGATTTCCATAGGCTGTACAGTCCAGGGGGTCGCAAAGAGTCGGACAGGGCTGAGAGACTTTCACTTTCACTCCACTCACGCTTTGTATAGCGTTGCTATCCTGGGAGATATAAGAAAGGTGCTAAGCCTGAATTCTAATACTTGGTGACAAAAGACAGGTATACGGGGATTTTATGTGGGAATAGGCAAACCCACTCCAATACTGTTGCCTGGAAAATCCCATGGGCGGAGGAGCCTGATAGGCTGCAGTCCATGGGGTCGCGAAGAGTCGGACACGACTGAGCGACTTCACTTTCATTTTTCACTTCCATGCACTGGAGAAGGAAATGGCAACCCACTCCAGTGTTCCTGCCTGGAGAATCCCAGGGACGGGGGAGCCTGGTGGGCTGCCGTCTATGGGGTCGCACCGATTCAGACACGACTGAAGCGACTTAGCAGCAGCAGCAGCATGTTTCATGAGCCAAGCTTGCCACATACTACTCAGTAGATCTTAGGCAATCAATAAATTGCTTGACATTTTCAATGTGTTGTACTTACCAATTAATTTTCACAACTTGTCCCTAGTTTATAAACAGCTTTGATTAAACCTATAACGAATCTGACCCCACACTGATGGACACCTCCTTGAAAGGCACTCATTCAAGTTATCAAACAAAGATCAATAGACTGATTTCAGTTTATGAAGGAGCAAGCCAAAGAGATTCAAAATTCAAGTTACATTGCTATCCTTGGTATTTCTAACTCTTAACTCATATTTTCCCAGGGGAAGTAGAGGTGGTGTAAGAATTTGGGAGGCACCTTCTAGCACTCACCTTGGGCATGTGAACACCTGATTATTTTCATGACCAAATCAGAGAATACCATAACGCTTATTAAAAATGCTGATTTTTTTATTAGTCAGCATTGCTGTGTGGCTGAGTGGTATGAATTTGGTAACTTAGCAGTTAATGGATATACATTTATTAATGGCTGTGAACCGTTTCAGTGCAGGATTTTATATACATATTTCAGCTCTATATTTGGTAGGACTCTTCTGTTTTGAAATTTGAAATTTGTGTATTTTTAAATTTAGAAATAAACATATAACAAATATGTGGTTTCTCAACTAGCAAAAATGCACGTGCCTCATCTGTATTGGAGAGGCAAAAAGCAGATAAAATTAATATGGGGATTTGGTCTATCTGTGATGAACGAACAGTATCTGACTCTTGAAGGAAAAAAGTCACACATTTAGAAACGCATAATGCAGGGGCAAAATCTGAGTTAATTTCTGCATTCAAAAAGTTTACTTACCTGAAACTCTTGTTAAATAAAGTCACTAGAAATGATGACTTTCATAAACTTCTACAGTAAGTTCTCATCAAAACCAAAGAAATTTTTGTCTTTTCAAGACTAATTCAGTGAGACATTTCTTTTTACAGTAAAGATACCTGTTTTCCATTAATATATGTTGTTCTTCAAGTTAGTTTAATCGTGATAAGCACAAATTCTTGGAAGGGGTTGATGAACATCTGCTTGGAAAAAATTCTGCTAAGTACCAAATATTTGTAAAACACTCAAACCCACACAGACATGCACAAACACATCCAAAAGAGACGTTTTGGTTTATGTTCGGAGATCCAAATGAAGAAGTGAATGTGTAATAAAAATTCCAGTTTGGCACTAAATATACAGAAGTGTTTGAATGTAAATACTAATTCAAAAGCCTGATTAATATTTAGAATCCTGTGTCTTTGCAAACCTACAGTTTTTAAATAGCAAAGCAATTGAATACCGAATATTGAAAATATAGAGATTTCTACTCAGTCATTTGTTTCAGGTTTCTTGAAAGAAATTAACATGGATGGTTTTATTCATAATTAATACAATTCAGCAATCTTTCTTTTTGGTATTGTACTCATATGGGTTAGGTGGCAATAGCCAAAAAAAAGATGAAAAGCCAATTACTTCATCCTGCTGTATCAGGTAATAAGGAAGAAGACCCAACTTGTGCTTTACATTTTTAAAGGCATTTTAACAAATGTTTATTTGCATTTTCCCCCATTTATTAGAGGTAAGTAAATGAGATTCAGGAAGCTTCAATGACTTTCCCAATTTTCATGATCTTCAAACTCAATGGCAATTGTTTATATTTATAATTACACAACAGCTTTATAACAGATAAGGCACCATATTTTAATTTCTCTGTTATAAGAAACACAATACCATCTGCTTTCAGGTCAAAGCCTGGCCACTTTATTATATAGTCAATACCTCTCACTTTCTTTCTGAAATACCTTGCAGCAAGAAAAACCTTTCACCACAATTCTCAAACATTCCTGAAATGTTTAGAAGATACTAGCTGCCCTTAGCTCTCTCATGAACTAGCAATTGCTATAGTCACTCCTGAATTAAAGTCTGGGTAACTGCTGCTGAGAGCAAAGTCCATTCATGCTTAGTACAATGGGTCCCTTCAGCTTCAAGAGTTAGCATGAAGTTGGCAGTATTTCTATACAAAGCGATTTTTAATAAGTGTTGGTTCCTAATATCATAGTGGTTGTAAATGCTAATAAACTTCTTACAAGGGAAGTAGAAGTGGAAAATTTTATTTGTTAAACATTTTATCACTGTACTTGGTTAGCATGGACAATTACCCCAGTTCCCTGAGGCGCATACTCCCTGAGTGTTTAGTAGTTAATGAATACAGATAGTAGCAAACCAGCAATTTTCAAAACCATAAATAATTGTTACTCTGAAAGCTCCTTCTAATGGAAAAAATTTAAATAAAAAAGAAAATGGCAAAAATATTACTTATTAACTTAAGGTCAAAACTAAAGTTCTAAATCTTTCTAGCTTGTACCATCCCAGGACACTATAAAGCTCTTCAATTAATTCACAGATGGAGCTTTATAAATGCAACTTTCAAATGGTTCTTTTCCACCTACAATATTTATTTCTTATATGATTTCCTAAAAAATAGACTATAGTAAAATGTCCATCAATAGGATGGTGTTCTTGATGTTTCTATAATCATTTATTATTATTTATTTATTATTTTTCTGAATTAAAAATATTCCTGGACTTCCCTAGTGGTTTGGTGGCTAAGACACCACGCTTCCACGCTAGGGGGCTCAAGTTCAATCCCTGGTCAGGGAATTCAATCCCGTGTGCCACAACTAAAGATCTTGCATGCCATAACTAAAGACTCACGTGCCGTAAGGAAGATAGAAGATCCCGGGTGCTGCAACTAACACTTGACTCAGTCAATTAATTAGTTAATGAATTTAAAAATCAACATTAGAAAATATTCCTTTAAGAATACAAGTTCATAGGGAATTCCTTAGTGGTCCAGTGGTTAGGATTCTGTGCTTTCACTACCCGGACCCAAGTTTGAACCCTGTCAGGGAACTCATGCAAGCAGTGTGGTACAAAAGATAGTGTCTGTGGATTTTTTCCACTATAAAGTTACTTTTCCCCGTTCCCAAATTCTATTCTTAGGAAATAAGTCTCTAAGTGCAGCTCACACTCAAGGAGAAAGGTAGAGGTGGGTGGATTCAGCACTTTTTTGAAAAACTTATCCAGATATATTTGTCTAATTTTCCTGTAGCAAGCACAGGCAATAGAAACTAAGTTACTAATCTTTGTCTCTAATTAAGAAGTCTGAATTGTCTTCCTCTATTCTGATAAAACATTTATTTGCTACCTGATTTTGAAGAGAGATGGATTGATTCAAAAAGAGGTAAACATGGAAGGAAGGGAGAAAGGAAAAAGAGGGAAAGAAAATGGAAATATTGCCTAATTTACAGCTATGCCATGCAAACCTCAGTATCCTGAAGATGCTTTTATTAGGGAGTGTGTTTAAAATGGAATTGGAGATGCATTTGGGAAAGAAGATAGGGAAAAGTAAAAAAAATTCTTCAGATTACTACACAACTACAAAATTTTATTGCTCTCTAGTATTATTTCGGAAGCCAATAGCATTTTGAAAGAAACAATAATGTATGCAGCATTTTATTTTAAGTAATACTTGAGTATTCATTCATATCCTTATTCATTCAACTCATATTTACTGAACACTCAGCGTATATTAAGCATTCTTCTGGGCACAGAGCATACAGGAGTAAACAAGGAGTCACATCTTTATCAAAAGTTGTTGCTTTCAGGAAGCAACAGTGCTTGGGAAAAAGAAAAATAGGTGGACCACAGAGAGAGACAATAAACAAGCAAGCAAACAAATGAGCTAATGTGATGGAGACAAGTCTGAAAAAGAACTCCAGAGATCATAAAGCAGAGATGGTGCAGGGAGAGGCTACTTTATGTTGAGCAATTTAGATTCTGATAATAAGGTCACAGCCTGTATTGTTTGTGCTGGTGTTTTAGTTTTCAGATGTGGTCCGTCTTTTCTCTTCCACTTCACTATAAAAAGGGGAGAGCAGTAGGAGAGAGCAATGCAAGCAGAATGGATCCAAAAATGACTTCTGTTATAAGGTTTCTCAAATGAAATGATCAGATTATGTTCTCAAACCGGGACACCACTACACAGATATTTAAAGAAGTCTGCTGCTGCTGCTGCTAAGTTGCTTCAGTCATGTCCGACTCTGTGCGACCCCACAGTCGGCAGCCCACCAGGCTTCCCTGTCCCTGGGATTTTCCACGCAAGAGTACTGGAGTGGGGTGCCATTGCCTTCTCCAATGAATGAAGGTGAAAAGTGAAAGTGAAGTCGCTCAGTCGTGTCCGACTCTTAGCGACCCCATGGACTGCAGCCTACCAGGATCCTCTGTCCATGGGATTCTCCAGGCAAGAGCACTGGAGTGGGGTGCCACTGCCTTCTCCGTAAAGAAGTCTATATAACTGTATAGAGGTAAAAGGATTTTTAACACTAGTACCAATGCATCCAAGTGAATATTTTCTGGTACTTTGATCCCCTCAGCATATAAAACATTTACTGAAATTATACTGTACTACTCAAAATTCCCAAAGAGGACAGAAGAATTTGAACAAGCATTGGATAAATCAGCTCAGAGCTCAGTGCTGATAACCACAAAATTTACTTCTTTGAAGGGACTGATATGCATTCAGATGAATGATTTCTGATCATTTGATATTTAAAAATGAGTCATCTTACTTTGCAGTCACTCTTCATATTCTTCTATAACCACTGCTAGGAAATTTGGGGGAACTCCCTGGCTGCCCAGTGGTTAGGACTTTTGATGCTTTCAGTGCTGAGACTAGTATTTAAACCCTGGTCAGGGAACTAAGATTCTGAGGCCAAAAAAAAAAAAAAGAAATTGGAGACCTTTGCTTTTATATTTTATTTATGTTATACTGAATGGTTTTGTTCAATCTAGGAAGAGTTCTTATGACTTTAATTTATATATATAAATTTATTTTATATAGATACATATTTACTATGTATAATAAATTTATTCTATTTAATTTTATTTCTATTTATATATATACACACAATCTGTAGCTAGTCTCTCTCTTTACTGCAGTCTCTCTACTCTGCTCCAGCTAAAATTGTCTCAGTGCTGTTCCTAGGATTATCTGGGTGCATATGTGTGTGCATGCTCAGTTAGTCCTGTCCAACTCTTTGTGACCCCATGGACTAGTCCACCAGGCTTGTCTGTCCATGGAAATTTTCAGGCAAGAATATAGGATTGGGTTGCCATTTCTACTCCAAGGAGAATTATATAGGTTAAGTCTTATCAAATACAGATGACATATATACATATGTAGATATATAATCTGAGAGATATTGGTGTAGTTGCACAGATATGTAATTAAACGTTAATATGTTGAAGATGCTTTTTAAGAGAAAGACTTGGTAATTCAGTAAAGGCAATCCTTTAAAAATTGACTTCGTATATAAAATTTCAAAATTAAATATCTGTTTTGGCCTGTAGAAATAAATTTAACTTAACCAATTTTCCATAAATCCTATAAACAAGACATGTAGGGTTAGCATCATTTTCATTATTACTATATACCATTTATTCTCTTAAAATGGAAGTGACCTACTATAATGACCATTTAATCTTGTGATTATGAATAATATTACTTTGTCACTGGTTTCCCAAGTGGTGCAATGGTAAAGAATCCCCCTGCTAAGGCAGGAGACCCAAGAGATGTGGCTTTGATCCCTGGGTCAGGAAGATTGCCTGGATTAGGAAATGGCAACCTGCCCCAGTATTCTTGCCTGGAAAATTCCATGGACAGAGGAGCCTGGTGGGCTACAGTCAGTGGGGTCACAAAGAGTCGGACACAACTGAGTAACTGAGTGCGCGCACACACATACACACGCACACACTATGTAATTGTTAATTTAATTCATGTTACTGTAGTCCTACAGCTTATTTTTAGAAATATTACTACCCTACAAGGACATATGAGAAAAAATTGTATACATTTTTTAAAAGGATAAGGAACCCGATTCACGCTTCTTGATTCCAAAAACAGCATTTGGTTTCAGTGAAGCCTTGGCCAACTTTTCAGTTGTAGATGTGTGGAATTGAACTGTACCCATCTCATTGCCTTAGTTAACTTCTTCATGAAAACTTTAGGAGAATTACAAGCTATCCATTGATAAGGCATTGTTGAAGTGGGCATGGCTGACTAATGACAGCTACTCACGAATGACAGCTACTCACTAATTTGCTTAGCTGGCTTTGGGCTGTTCTTCTGCCTTCAGGGAACCGACACACCTAAATATTCTACTAGAAGCTCATTTTGGGTTGTCCTAACAAGCTTCTCTGAATCGGAAGTAAACTAAATGAGGATCTTTGTCATCCAGGGATGTGTCACTCGTGCTTGCTATATCTGGCTACTCCCTATTATATCCTCCCCCTTTTTTTTTTCCTCACCTGGCCTTCTGGCAATTCAATTAAATTTCACTGGGCAGGACTTCCCTGGTGGTCTGGGATTCCCACGTGGCACAGTGGTAAAGAATACACCTGCCAACGCAGGAGACATCGGTTCAATCACTAGGCTGGGAAGATTCCACGTGCCACAGGGCAGCTAAGCCCACGCACTCCACCTACTGAAGCAGGAGTGCCCTAGACCCCTGCTCCCCAATAAGAGAAGCCACCAAAATGAGAAGCCCCAGTACTACCCCAACTGTAGCCCGCACTTATCCCAACTAGAGGAAGCTCACACACTCCAGCGCAGCCAGAAATAAGCAAATCAACATTTTTAAAAAAATTCTTTTGGCAAGTATTGTCCCTGCTCCTTGCCAGTTATTGTGCAAGGCACAGCAGTGATCACAAGTTTTTGCCTTTGAGGCACATGTGGTTTAGAGACAAAGATTGATAAATAAAAGGGCAACTTCAGAACTTTACAATAAGTATAAAATTACAGGTGTGATATAGCATACATTAGGGATCCTTAATCCAGTTTTGCAGAGTCATGGAAGACTCCCCCAGGTAAAGTCTAAAACGAAACCTTAAAGTAAGTAGAATTTAGGCAGGATCGCCATTGTCCTGAAACTGATACTTTGCTGAAGCTAAAACTCCAATACTTTGGCCACCTGATGTGAAGAACTGATTCATTTGAAAAGACCCTGATGCTGGGAAAGACTGAAGGTGGGAGGAGAAGGGGACGACAGAGGACGAGATGGTTGGATGGCATGCTGCAGTCCGTAGGGTCGCAAAGAGTCGGACACAACGGAGAGACTGAACTGACTGCCATTGTCCTCCATGGTGCTAAACTGAAGGTAACTAGTTTTCATTCTTAATCTTCCTTGGCCTATCAGTAACCTTTCTTCCCTATCTTTGTAAAGCTTTCTTCACTTCACTTTTACATCCTGATCTCCTGGCTTTCCTGCTATCTTATCTTACTGAGTCATCTCCTTTGTTCCTTAGAAGCTCTGAGGAATATTGGTGCTCCAAGGCTCAGTCCTCAGACTTTTATATCTTTGCTAAATTTCTTGATTATATATCCAGTTTCATCTGAATCCAGACTTGTATCCTGAACAGTCTACTTAAACACTACATGAAGACTCTTGGGAGTCCCTAGGACAGCTAGGAAATCAAAGCAGGCAATCCTAAAGGAAATCAACCCTGAATATTTCTTTGGAAGGACTGATGCTGAACCTCCAGTATTTTGGCCACCTGATGTGAAGAGACGACTCATTGAAAAAGACCCTGTTGCTGGGAAGAATTGAAGGCAATAGGAGAAAGGGGCGGTGGAAGATGAGATGGTTAGACAGCATCACTGACTCAGGAGAGATAAATTTGAGCAAGCTCTGGGAGATAGTAGAGGAACAGGGGAGCCTGGCGTGCTGCAGTCCTTGGGGTAGCAAAGAGTCAGGCAGGACTTAACAACTAAACAGCAACAGGACATCCTGAACTTAACATAGTAATAACAGACATCTCACTAGCACTCCCCAAATCTGTTCTTTATGTAATCTTCCCCTGTGTCACTTAATGGTAACACTACACTTGTGTGTGTGTGTGTGTGTGTGTGTGTGTGTGTGTGCGCGCATGCTACCCCATTGACTGTAGCCTGGCAGGCTCCTCTGTCTCTGAAATTTTCCAGGCAAGAATAGTGGAGTGGCTTGTCATTTCTGTCTCCAGGGGATCTTTCTGACCCAGGGGTCAAAAGTTAAGCTACTTAAGTTACTCAGGACCAAAACCTTAATGTAATCTTTTTTTATATATACATGTATTTATTTTAATTGGATGCTAATTACTTTACAATAATATTGTATCCCTTTCTCTTTCAACCTCACTTAAATCTGTTAACAAATCAAATGGATTCTTCCTTAAACATACATCCACAATGGAATCATTTATTACCAACATAACAGCAATCCTAGGCAAGCTACCTTTGTTGCTCATCAGAATTATTTTAATAACTTCTCAATTTGCCTGCTTTTGTCCTTGACCCCCTTCATATTATTTTAAAAGAAAGCAGATCACATTTTATGCCTTAGTTTAAGACCTGCTGCCCTTCCTGTGGTTTCCCATTTAATCAAGGGGCCAAGGGTCCTTATCTCTCTGAATTTATTTCCACCTAGGCTCTCCCTTTTGCTCACTTTGCTGCAGCTATGGAATTTCTTGATAAGACCTAATGGTTGATTTGGATACTGGATGGTTGAAGTAGAGAAGAAATTAAGAATAAGACTTGAATTTGTGGGTTGCGCCTCTAGGGAAATAGTGATGCATTCAGTAAGGAAGGGAGCATGGATGGAAGGCTGGCTTTTGAGTTGATGGGAAGAGAGAGAATGAGCCCTTTGTGAAAATGCTAAATTTGAGTTGCCTCTGAGACACCTATGGAGATACGATAATAATTTTGCATAAGAGTTAAGCTCAGAAGAGAGATCTGTGTCATACATTTCTATTTTGAGGTCATTACTATACAGTAATTGGGGCCATGAAATCTGCTGAGATGACTGGGGAGCAGGCCTAGCAATGGAATGACTATGAATCCACTATAAGCCAAGGGATAGACAATGCTTGAGGTACTTTCAAATACAACAAAGAGAAGAAACTAAATATACAATTAAAGAAAACTAGGAGAGTGAGAGGTGTCATTTAGGATACAGAATATCCTACCAAACATAGCTTTAAAGGTAGGGATTTATTATTTACCAAGACAATTTATTATCTGGAAGGGGGCAATTCAGTGGCTCATGAGGCCTCCAGAATCCAAACTCACTCTGCCTACTCTCCACCCTATTGGTTTTTGTCCTCAGGTATTTTTTATTATTCTTCAAACAAATACTCTATACAGAAACTGGAAGGAAGGAGGCAGGACACAACCTTCAAAAGAAGGACATAGCCATTGGCCACGACATAAACAGGTTAGGCCCAACTAGATCCAAGATGGCAGAAGATTCACTTCTAGTAGACATCAAGCCTCAGTATATGCTCACTGTAATGCATTAGCTAAATGACACACCCACAGGCGCCATAACTGCTTCAAGACTGACCATAAATGGTCAAAAAGTGGGGAGTGGTTCAGTTTCTGGAAATCCCCACCCCTTCCCCAAAATAGCTGGAATATTCCTCTCACTCGTTAGCCTATGAAATTATCCACCCCTATAAAAACTGACAACCCCTCATACCCTGAGGCCTCTTGCCTTCTGAGATGGCCCACACTCCATGGAATGTGTTTCTCTCTAAATAAATTCACTTCTTACCTATCAACTTGTCTCTCATTGAATTTTGCTCTGATGAGACATCAAGAACCTGAGCTTAACTAAGTCCTGAGATCAGATGTCTGATCTCAGTTAAAAGGCTGTCAAGTCCCAATCTTTGTTTAGGCTGATGTTCAGGTCCCAATCTGAGCTACACAGTTTCAGTACCAGTCCCACTGTTTCATAAAAAATAACTTACTGATGCCTCACTTTAGTCCTCTTAGGCAGTTCCATTCCCAATTTACAGATGGGAAAGGATCAGCACAGAGAAATCAAGTATTTTACCCAGGTTATAAAATAGCATCTTGGGGAGCTGGAATTTGAACAGCAGACTCCAGAGTTCATGCTCTCAACTACTATGTTATGCTGCCTCTCCTTTTTACCTAAGATGACTAAATCACAGCTTTAGTTATCACTTCAACTCCTTCAAGGGCTGAGAGGGCTTACCAATAGCCCTCTACCAGAGTTCTTATACCTTGTGAGCTATAATTAAGTCATCTGTACTCTCCTAAATCGATCACTGGTAGTAGCAAATGGGATAACTGCTGGAATACAGCATCAGCAGATATTTGAGAAAGAATTCAGGTCCTGTCGAAAAACAAGAGGTAGGTATTGAGGAGACACTATCATTATGGAAAACGAGGGAAGACTGTGCTTTAAAAAGAAGGGACTATTCAAAAATTTTTGATTTTACTTTTTTGGTTGCCCTGGGTCTGCATTGCTGTGGACTTTCTCTAGTTGCCACAGCCAGGGACTACTCCTTGTTGTGGTATGTGGGCCTCTCATTGTCCTGTCATCTCTTGTTTCAGAGCACAGGCTCTAGAGCCTGGGCTCAGTGGTTGCAGTGCCCAGGCTTAGTTGCTCCAAGGCACGTGGAATCTGCTGGGATCAGGCATCGAAACTGTGTCCCATGCATTAGCAGGCAGAGTCTTATCCACTACACCATCAGGGAAGTCTGGAATATTCAAAAATTGTTATGATGAAATGTTATGATGAGGTTGCTCCTGCTGCTGCTAAGTCACTTCAGTCATGTCTGACTCTGTGCGACCCCATAGACGGCAGCCCACCAGGCTCCCCCGTCCCTGGGATTCTCCAGGCAAGAACACTGGAGTGGGTTGCCATTGCCTTCTCCATGAGGAGGTTAGGTAAGACTTTAAAAGTGTTAATTGGATTAAGTGAGAAGGACCTCTCATTGGTGACCTTTGCAAAAGAATTTGGGGGTAGACCAGATTGGAAGGCATTTATGAATGATGAGACTATAAAGAAGATAAAACTATTCTTTGAAGTGGAGCCAAAAAGGGAAAGGGGCAGTAGATATTGGGGCTAAGAAGTTCAGAGGAATTTTCTTATTTTGATGAAGTGAGAAATTGACTTGAGTGTTTCAAAACCTGAAAGATGATGCTGTGAAAGCGCTGCACTCAATATGCCAGCAAATTTGGAAAACTCAGCAGTGGCCACAGGACTGGAAAAGGTCAGTTTTCATTCCAATTCCAAAGAAAGGCAATGCCAAAGAATGCTCAAACTACCGCACAATTGCACTCTTCTCACATGCTAGTAAAGTAATGCTCAAAATTCTCCAAGCCAGGCTTCAGCAATACGTGAACCATGAACTCCCTGATGTTCAAGCTGGTTTTAGAAAAGGCAGAGGAACCAGAGATCAAATGGCCAACATCCGCTGGATCATGGAAAAAGCAAGAGAGTTCCAGAAACACATCTATTTCTGCTTTATTGATTATGCCAAAGCCTTTGACTGTGTGGATCACAATCAACTGTGGAAAATTCTGAAAGATGGGAATACCAGACCACCTAACCTGCCTCTTGAGAAACCTGTATGCAGGTCAGGAAGCAACAGTCAGAACTGGACATGGCACAACAGACTGGTTCCAAAGAGGAAAAGGAGTACGTCAAGGCTGTATATTGTCACCCTGCTTATTTAACTTCTGTGCAGAGTACATCATGAGAAACGCTGGACTGGAAGAAACACAGCTAGAATCAAGATTGCTGGGAGAAATATCAGTAACCTCAGATATGCAGATGACACCACCCTTATGGCAGAAAGCAAAGAGAAGCTAAAAAGCCTCTTGATGAAAGTGAAAGAGGAGAGTGAAAAAGTTGGCTTAAAGCTCAACATTCAGAAAACGAACATTATGGCATCTGGTCCAATCACTTCATGGCAAATAGATGGGGAAACAGTGGAAACAGTGTCAGACTTTATTTTGGGGGGCTCCAAAATCACTGCAGATGGTGACGGCAGCCATGAAATTAAAAGACTCTTACTCCTTGGAAGAAAAGTTACGACCAACCTAGATAGCATATTCAAAAGCAGAGACATTACTTTGCCAACTAAGGTCCATCTAGTCAAGGCTATGGTTTTTCCTGTGGTCATGTATGGATGTGAGAGTTGGACTGTGAAGAAGGCTGAGTGCTGAAGAATTGATGCTTTTGAATTGTGGTGTTGGAGAAGACTCTTGAGAGTCCCTTGGACTGCAAGGAGATCTAACCAGTCCATTCTGAAGGAGATCAGCCCTGGGATTTCTTTGGAAGGAATGATGCTAAAGCTGAAACTCCAGTACTTTGGCCACCTCATGAGAAGAGTTGACTCATTGGAAAAGACTCTGATGCTGGGAGGGGTTGGGGGCAGGAGGAGAAGGGGACGATAGAGGATGAGATGGCTGGATGGCATCACAGACTCGATGGACGTGAGTTTGAGTGAACTCCGGGAGATGGTGATGGACAGGGAGGCCTGGCGTGCTGCAATTCATGGGGTTGCAAAGAGTCGGACACGACTGAGTGACTGAACTGAACTGAACTGAAACCTAAAAGGTGATAGGAAGGAACTGACAGAAGGAAGCAGGAGAAATGAGCCTCTTGCAAGGGAGACTGGGATCTAAAGTACAAGCGACAGAAGTTAAATGTCAAGTAGTTACTCTGCCATTGACATGAAGGAAAACAGGAATAAATATGCAGGCTTAAGAAAATTGTAGGGACCACCACTCCCTGGTGGTGCAGTGGCTAAGACGGAGCTCCTAATTCAGGGGCCCAGGTTCAATCCATAGTCAGGAAACTAGATTCCACATGCCACAGCTAAAGGTCCCAAATGCTGCAATGAAGATCAGAGATCCTGAAACTAAGATCCGGCAAAGCCAAATGAATAAATACTTTTTTAAAAACAAAGAAAATTCATAAATATAACATTAGGACTTTGGAGTGGCTCCTATTTAATGACTATGCTTGCATCCAAGTGGTAGTTTTTAAGGTAGTAAGAGTTTTCCTAGACTTGGTTCAGAAGTAAGTAAATAAATACTGTGGAAGCCTATTAAGACTGCTCATAGAAAACACCCACAGGCAAATTCCACGGTGGGCCAGTAGTTAGCACTCTGTTCCTGGAGGCTCCGGGTTGCATCTCTAATCAAGGAACTAAGAGCCAGAAAGCCACTGAGCCAGAAAATAAAACAAAAATGCCCACAGCACTGATAAAAGACTGTTTCCAGTAGAATGTAACATCTCAGACTTCACTTGCCTTATCACAGGTAAGTCTTTAGACATGTTCATTTAGAAAGTAACATTAAAGAGAAATGCTTTGTCATTTTCATTTTTTTGTATCGCGTTTTGTGTTCCTGATTAGATTTTAATCCCCTCAAATATTCAGTTAAGTTCAGTTCAGTTCAGTCGTGTCCGACTCTTTGTGACCCCATGTATCTCAGCATGCCAGGCTTCCCTGTCCATCACCATCTCCCGGAGTTCACTCAAACTCATGTGCATTGAGTTGGTGATGCCATCTAACCATTTTATCCTCTGTCGTCCTCCTAACCCCAATCCCTCCCAGCTTCAGGGTCTTTTCCAATGAATCAACTCCTGGCATGAGGTGGCCAAAGTACTGGAGCTTCAGCCTCAGCATAAGTACTTCTAATGAACACCCAGGACTGGTTTCCTTTAGGATGGACTGGTTGGATCTCCTTGCAGTCCAAGGGACTCTCAACAGTCTTCTCCAACACCACAGTTCAAAAGCATCAATTCTTCGGCGCTCAGCTTTCTTCACAGTCCAACTCTCACATCCATACATGACCACAGGAAAAACCATAGCCTTGACTAGACGGACCTTTGTTGACAAAGTAATGTCTCTGCTTTTGAATATGCTATCTAGGTTGGTCATAATTTTTCTTCCAAGGAGTAAGCGTCTTTTAATTTCATGGCTGCTGTCACCATCTGCAGTGATTTTGGAGCCCCCCAAAATAAAGTCTGACACTGTTTCCACTGTTTCCCCATCTATTTGCCATGAAGTGATGGGACCGGATGCCATAATGTTCGTTTTCTGAATGTTGAGCTTTAAGCCAACTTTTTCACTCTCCTCTTTCACTTTCATCAAGAGGCTCTTTAGTTCTTTGCTTTCTGCCATAAGGGTGGTGTCATCTGCATATCTGAGGTTACTGATATTTCTCCCAGCAATCTTGATTCCAGCTTCTGCTTCTTCCAGCCCAGCTTTTCTCATGATGTACTCTGCATATAAGTTAAATAAGCAGGGTGACACTATACAGCCTTGACGTACTCCTTTTCCTATTTGGAACCAGTCTGTTGGTCCATGTCCAGCTCTAACTGTTGCTTCCTGACCTGCATACAGGTTTCTCAAGAGGCAGGTCAGGTGGTCTGGTATTCCCATCTCTTTCAGAATTTTCCACAGTTTATTGTGAGTCACACAGTCGAAGGCTTTGGCATAATCAATAAAGCAGAAATAGATGTTTTTCTGGAACTATCTTGCTTTTTCAATGATCCAGCAGATGTTGGCAATCCCCTCAAATGTAGGATTTCTTTTTTTCATCTCCTAATACTGGACTGTGAAACTAGTGAATGGCCAATAAGGATCACTGATGAGTGACGGTAAAGAGTGATGGTTTTAGAGTAAATATATGGCAAGTTTTATAACCTTTCTTTATAATGCAGGAATGAATGCATTATTCATATATGTACATTTATTCATATATATATATAGTACATATATACATATATATGTGTGTGTGTGTATGTGCATGTATATATATATATATTGGCCTTACTGCATAGCTTGTGAGATCTTAGTTCCCTGACCAGGGATCGAACCTGTGCCCTCTGCAGTGGAAGCACCAAGTCCTAACCATGGGACTGCCAAGGAATATCCTGACCTTCATATTTTTTAACAACCATTCTGGATTACCCTGGTGCCTCAGCTGGTAAAACATCAGCATGCAATGCGGGAGACCTGGATTCGATCCCTGGGTTGGGAAGATCCCCTGGAGAAGGGAATGGCTATCCACTCCTGGCCTGGAGAATTCCATGGACTGTATAGTGCAAGGGGTCGAAAAGAGTCTGACACTCACTGAGTGACTTTTACTTTCACTGGATTGCCCACAGAAAGGGTTAGTATTTTACAAATCCATTTTACATGTACAGTAAATAACTTCCTGCTGGCCAGTAGCCGTTATCTCCTGTGACTGAATGAGATTTGCGTTCTAGATAAAATTGTGCGGTGTCAGAACTGGAAAAGGTATTCCAAAAGTGATAGGTCACCTGGGTGCAGCACATCTCTGAATCACTTAAGGATGCCCATATGAATCATCAATGACCAAAAGTCAAATTATGACCAAATATAAACAAAAATCTTTAAACAAGTCGGATAAGTGGGAGTGAAGGATGGATGAAACACACAAGTAAAATTTCTCCCTGTGTAAAACTAATACTTCATTAAATGTCATTGAGCAGTTCACTGATGTCAGCCCTTTCATTTTCGAATTCAATTTTAGCCTAACAATTGGAGAAGACACTTATGGGTTTGTTCTGCTCCCAAGTATGCCACTTTCAACTCTAAAACTGCAGCAGCACAGCATTCCTTCCTTCACTTATTCAGACATGTTTTAATTCAACAGGTATATATTGAACACCAATTTTTCATCAGGGACCAGGAATTCAGACAAATGTGGTCATGAACTTTGTCTTCAAGCAATTCACAAGTCAGTCCAGCACCTCACAGTTTAGTTATGAATGATTTTAACTGGACATTAAATTAATAATTTCTTCTTAAATGATCCATTGCTCTGAACTTGTTTAATTAGCAAAATTCTCAGAAACTTCTGTTCTTTTCATTACTAAAATGAAGATAAAAGAAGAAAAAGCTAAAGTGGAATGTAGGTCTTAAAAAAAGGGTGTGTTGCTCTTTCAATGTCTTTCAGTTATTGAAAGACATTTGCATTCCATTTCTGAAAAGGAATACACTGGGGATGATACACATGAATTATTTTAGATACAAGGCAAATCTCTTATATATAAGATACCTAACAAACAGTTTAAATATGCAAGCAAAGAAAATATTAAATGGCTGGTCTTGGCAGACCTCAAGATAAAAAGTAACTGCACATGGTCTTAACACTAGTCTATTCCTGAAAATGTTTTCTAAAATATGTTAAATATAAAGGAGTATTTCAATGAATTTGTTCATCTAAACAAAATACATTTAGTTTTATGTCTTATATTCTAAGTGAACTCATTAATGAGTGTTTTTTTGTGCTTCTGAAATTCAAATAGCCATTCACATTTTCTGTGCTTACTGGTAACCAAAGCTAATTAGCTATGCATTAACAATTAGTTAAGTAAGGTGATAATGTTTCTCCTATTCCTGTTAATTATTTACCTAAAAGTACAACTACCTTACAACTTTTTAAGCTTATAATCCTCATTCATTTGTTTTAAAAATATTACTAAGCATAAAATATATGCAAGGCAGTATGCTAATATTGGAAATTTAAGAGATGCTTCATATTCAACAAGCTTGTATTTTAACAGAGGCCACAAGTCATGCAACCACATTGCCACAAAATCAATAGAAAATGCTAGAAGTCATGACAGAGATTTAGTGTATGATATGAATTGAGAGGAGAGGAGATTTGTACTGAAAGGGAGCAAGAAAGAGAGAAGGCTTTGAAGAAGATGTCCATGAACTTGATGTTGAATGGAGGTGGATGAAGGGATATCCCAACCTGAGAAAAGAGCATGGTGGGAAAAGATGAAATATTCCAGGATGACAAGAGCATAATATATGATAGAAGATTTGGAAGACAGGCATGAGCCAAAGAATCAATATCTGAATACTAAGTAATAGAATTTTGAGTCTAGACAATAGAAAATAAATTACAAGGGAAGAAGAACAAAAATCCCTCGAAATTTAATCAAAGAAAACAAGAAGGGTTCAATGCCAAAAACACTGTTCATTTTTCCACCTTGCAAATAGGCATTAAAGATACCCAGTTTCTCTCATCACCCACCCTCCCCTTGCCTTTTATCCTGCAAAGCAGCAGACAGCTACATGGTGGCCATCACTAATTGCCCAAAGGACGCTGCTAAGGGTGTGGTTGGGAGGGGCTATCGTAAGTCTCCTATTTCTTGCACGGAATACATTCATACCAAAATTATTCTAAATCATTGCAATAACTACGTGACAGAACACATCTCTGTGATTCAGTATATGAGTCACAGCAACTCATAATCAGTGTGTTTTTCATTGCAAATAATAGAAAATTTTCATCAGTTGAAGGTATTCCACAAAATGGTACATCCATACAATGGTCTATTATGTAGCCACGGAAAATAATGATTGAGAGCTATACAGATTGGTTTAGAGGGATTTCCTCAAGGTAAGATAGGTAGCAAATACTAATAATAACTCATTGCTGAGTGCTTAGTGTATAGCAGCATTTTCTGTATATTATCTTATTTAAAATCTTCAACCAAATCCTGTTATTATTATCTCATTTTAAATTTGGAATCTACAGCACAGTGAAGTTAAGAAATTTGCCCAAGATCACACTGGGAGTAAATCGCAGAACTGGGCTTAGAACACAGGCAGTCTGCCCTTGTAGATTCAAACCTTTTAACTACTATCCACTTAATGACATTATTTGTGACTAGGCCTAGATCTTCCTGATAGATTGTCCAAATTTATTTTTCATCTTCTCATCCTCTGAGCCACCTCTTCTTGGTAGACCTAAGAGAAGCCTCAAATGCTGGAATCATTTTTCTGTGATTTCTTGTCCCATATGTTTACCCTACATATTTTTAATGCTTTGTTAGGTTTCTCATGCCATTTGTCATTTAAAAGTGTTTTGGCCATGATTTCTTGTTGTTCTTGATGAATGAGTTGGTTGAATTTCCTACTCCATTATTCCTAAAAGTGAAAATTCCTCCCAAAATGTTTGTTGTTCCTTTTCTATTCAGTAGACTGCCTCTGATTCCTCCAAAGTTGAAGAAAGGATGGATGGAAAGCAAAAGTAAGAGGTAGGAAAAATCTTACTCAACTGACACCAGTATAATCTACTATTAGTTTCTTCTGTCTGATGCCAGAATTACAAATGGTCTTTTTTCCTCTTGAGCACTCTAGTGGACTTTTGGCACGTGCCTTTGATTCAGACTTCACTCTTCAGCTAATAATGCACAGCTGTTCTTCACCCAAAGAGTCACTTTAGAAATATTTTTCAAACATTCCTCAAGGAGAAATTAGGGATTAACTGGTCCCTATTGCTTGAACTCTTAGTCCAAATGGAGGCATACAAGTCCCAATTTAATAATGCCTTAAAAAGGCACAAAGCATGGCTCAGTGGTTAAGAATCTGCCTGCCAATGCAAAAGACACGTGTTTGATCCCTGAGCAAGGAAGATTTCATACGCCATGGGAAAACTAACCTGTGTACCACAACTACTGAAGCCTGTACCCTTCAGCATGGAGAGGTCCATTCACCACAATTGGAGAGAAAGCCCTCACACAGTGATGAAGAGCAGGGAAGTCCAAAATTAATTAATTTTTAAAAAGATTTTTATAGGGGCTTCCCTGGTGGTGGTGGTGGTGGTGGTGGTGGTGGTGCTCCTGCTGCTGCTAAGTCGCTTCAGTCGTGTCCGACTCTGTGCGACCCCAGAGACGGCAGCCCACCAGGCTCCCCCGTCCCTGGGATTCTCCAGGCAAGAACACTGGAGTGGGTTGCCATTTCCTTCTCCAACGCGTGAAAGTGAAGTCGTTCAGTCGTGTTCGACTCTTAGCAACCCCATGGACTACAGCCCACGAGGCTCCTCCATCCATGGGATTTTCCAGGCAAGAGGACTGGAGTGGGGTGCCATTGCCTTCTCCCTTGTGGTGCAGTGGTTAAGAATCCGTCTATCAATGCAGGGCACACAGGTTCAGTCCCTGCTCTGGGAAGATCCCACTTGCCTGGAGTAATAAATACTGGGCGCTCACACCGAGAGCCCATGCTCTGCAACAAGGGAAGCCATTGCAGTGAGCAAGCCCATGCCCTGCAACAAAGCACAGCCCAGCTCACCCCAACTAGAGAAAGCCATGCGCAGCCACAAAGATCCAGCACAGCCAAAAATAGAAATAAATAGAGAGATCTTTAAAAAAAAAAGATTTACATGTAAAAAAGTTTGTAACCCTTTAAAAAAAAAGGCACGAAGCAGGAGGTGAAATAACATTTGTCAACTACAAAGCTACACTGATGGCTGATTGAAAATTCTAATGAAATTGACATGTATTTTTATCTTAAAATTTGGTAAGAGAATTAAGAAATAAAGAAATGTAGAAGAACTAAAATTAAGAAACGTAGGAAACTAAGCAAATGTGTGTCGTGCAGTTGATTTAGAAATAGCATATATTTTGAAATTCCTTCAGACTTTTTCTTAAGCTGAAAGTGAATTTTTTGCCTGGAATCTAGTTTGTTGCACAACTAGTAAATTACATCAAGTAATCTTCGTCTTCCCTGTGTTGTCACAATCACAGTGCCCTCTTAAATTTTTCTCATCTTTATTCCCATGAACTCACTGGTTTGATTCCTCATGAGCACATTCGGCATTAACAAAACAACTTCTTGGTTGATTTTCCAGTTCTAGTATTATCCTCTTTCAATTGTCCATGAACTGAACACTGCTTACAAGACTAAACCTTAGAGCATACTGTTTTAATCACATCATTCCTTAATCCAAAACAAATACCAAGGCCTCCTGTTTGGTTTTTTTGGATGCATCAGGGATTTTAGTTTCCTGACCAGGGATTGAACCAGACTCTTGGCACTGAGGACACAGAGTCCTAACCACTGGCCCACTAGGGAATTCCTAAGGCATCCTATTACTAGTTTTATCTCCTGGGAGAGGTAATTAAGAATAAAGCCACTAATTCTGGACTGCTGCTGCTAAGTCACATCAGTCGTGTCCAACTCTGCGCGACCCCATAGACGGAAGCCCACCAGGCTCCTCTGTCCCTGGGATTCTCCAGGCAAGAACACTGGAGTGGGTTGCCATTTCCTTCTCCAATGCATGAAAGTGAAAAGTGAAAGTGAAGTCGCTCAGTCGTGTCCGACTTTTAGCGACCCCATGGACTGTAGCCTATGAGGCTCCTCCGTCCATGGGATTTCCCAGGCAAGAGTACTGGAGTTTGGGGCCATTGCCTTCTCCGAATTCTGGACTAGGCATTTGCTAAAGACCTGAGAAATACATAATACATAATACAGACTGACAAAACATATTCCACTCTATTCATCTATTTATTTATGGTTGTGCTGGGGCTGCGTTGCTATGGAGGGCTTTTTCTCTAGCTGCAGCTCAGGGGCTTCTGATTGGGGTGGCTTCTCTTGTTGCAGAGCATGCGCTCTAGGGCACGCAGGCAGCAGTTACAGCACGTGGGCTCAGCACTTGGGGCACATGGATTTGGAATCTTCCCAGAGAAAGGATCAAACCCATGTCCCCTGCACGGGCAGGTGGATTCTTGACCACTGGACCACCAGGCAAGTTCTCCACTCTGTTTTTAGCTCTAGTCTTGGATCCAAGCCCCAATTTCAGGCTACCCTAATGTAGTTTAGTCCCATTTAACCTAGACTATCTCATGTCTACACAGTATTTCTCTTGGCCTCTACTCTCTTCCCTCCTAGTTTTTTTCAAAACAGGAATCATGACTCTTTTAATAGGAACCTACCCTCTGACTGCCTGAAGTTCCGTGAGAATTTCATGAGACAGAAGTGCAACAGAAAGACTTGGACAAAGGACCCTCAACTCACTTCTCTTTGTAATTCCCTTACTACCTACCCCTCAAAACTCCAGACTTAGAGACCCATGATTCCCTGAGCTCCCCCTTAAGTTCAGAGCATTTACTAACACTACAAATTCACAACTCTCATTGTACTTAGAGCAGACCATATTAATCTTAGCATCATTTGCTTGTATATGTAATTGAATAGAAGAAATACAAGTAGAGTAGAGAAGAAATTTAAAAGTCTTCTAAACATCTAGGGAAAGATTTGATTGATTGTTTCATCATTCTCTCATTCATTTATTCAATAAATGCCTTGGGCTGGAGCATAAATATTGCCTTTCAGTTTTAGCAGAATTATCCTCCCAGTAGGTATAGAGACTAGTAGGAATAAAGGGCACAGTGGGTAAGTATCTCGAAAGAGGGGCAGGGGTACGAAAGAAGAGCATCTTCAAACAATAAAGACTCAAGTTGCCTGTGTAATTCATTAATGTATTCATCCAGTCAATATTTTTTATTGCTTGTATCGAATGTCATTTGATATGAGGATTGAATAGTGAACAAGTTGCCGCATCTGTCTGCATGAGATTAACAACCCAGCCAGTGCTGACACTCAGATGACAAGAAAGACACCATGTGGAAGAACAGCAGAGTGGAAACAAGAAAGCAAAGAGGACAGTGTTTCAGGATAAGGCGACATTTAGTTGAATTTTAAGGGATGAAGAGATTTGGAATAGTTGGGAGGAGGGGGAAAGTTTACTGGATAATGTCAGGTAAATGTATCATTGAAGTATCATAGTCCAATAAATAAACTGGAAATTTACACTATAACTCTAGTAAGACTTTTTTCTTTTTAAAATATTTTTGGTCACATTGCATGTCGTATCCTAATTCCCCGACCAGGGATCTAACTCAAGCCTCCTGTCTGCACAGAGTCTTTCTTACCCACTGGAGAGCCAAGGAAGTTCCTAAGAAGATTTTTATTACAGTTTTTTTTTTTTTTTAACCTCCAAGAAGAGTTAGGAAAGAAAAATCTCTCAAATGCCTCTCCAATGGCCCTAGATGATCTGAAACAAAATAGAAACTCAGAGAAGGAATAAAGAGAAGGAATGAGATACACTAACAATAAAATTAATGATAAAATTAACAATAAATTTTTCCTGTTTAAGTTATGATTTGGGACATCTTTGATTATTGCGATGGTATCTTCAGTTCAGTTCAGTTCAGTCGCTCAGTTGTGTCCAACTCTTTGTGACCCCGTGAATCACAGCATGCCAGGCCTTCCTGTCCATCACCAACTCCCAGAGTTCACTCAAACTCATGTCCACAGAGTCAGTGATGCCATCCAGCCATCTCATCCTCTGTCATCCCCTTCTCCTCCTGTGCCCAATCACTCCCAGCATCAGTGATGGTATCTTAAGGGCCTCAAAAAGAAAAATCCCAATCCAATTCAGTTCATATAATAAACAAGTTTTCTTCTACCCACACAACCTTGTAGATAAACTAATCCTTGCATTTGCAAAGATTTGAAAGCTTGTAAAAAAAATAAATAAATAAAACACAGACCCCAGAAATAAGTAAACAGTGACACAGGAGTTGGTGGCAGGTGCAAAAGAGATATGATTCAGTGATATGATCTACCATGATATATATGATCTACCATGCCAGACTGGAAAAATCAAAATATTGCAAGAAGGAAAGATTATGTAGAGCTTCATTAATATAATTTTCTTTCCACAATCACTATGTTATGCTGAGCTTTAAATTTTCCTTCATTACTTACAATGTAAGAACTACTAGAGCACACCAGTAGCAATAAATCTTTGAGACTGTTAAAAGCGTACGATTTTATTAAGCAAGTAGTTTTTTTTTAATGCTGTCTCTGAAGACTTGGAATTTTCCACTTTTTAAGTTCTTACCATGTGCAGAAAAGAATGGAAAAACACAAATTCATTAAAAATGCCTTCACAGAAATAATACATTCTCACTCAAAATATATGAAGTTGGCCTTCCTTTATGTGAAGTTAATTTTTGTTCATTATAATTTAACAAAGATTTATTAAGCACTCACTGTGGGTAGGGATTGTACCGAAGGCTAAGGAAAAAATAGTAAAAAACAAACAAACAAAAAAAAACATAAAATAGACCTACGTCTTGTTCTTGTGGCAAAAAGTCTTGTGATTAATGTATCTCAGAAACAGTATGATTACAAAGCTATTTATTTCAAGTATCAATCAGTCAGTCAGTTCAGTCTCTCAGCCATGTCTGACTCTGCGACCCCGTGGACTGCAGCACGCCAGGCCTCCCTGTCCATCACCAACTTCTGGAGTCTACCCAAACCCGTGTCCATTGAGTCCGTGATGCCATCCAAGCATCTCATCCTCTGTCATCCTCTTCTCCTCCTGCCCTCAATCTCTCCTAGCATCAGGATCTTTTCAAATGAATCAGCTCTTCACATCAGGTGGCCAAAGTATTGGAGTTTCAGCTTCAACATCATTCCTTCCAATGAACACCCAGGACTGATCTCCTTTAGGATGGACTGGTTGGATTTCCTTGCAGTCCAAGGGACTCTCAAGAGTCTTCTCCAGCACCACAGTTCAAAAGCATCAATTCTTCAGCACTCAGCTTTCTTTACCATCCAACTCTCACATCCATACATGACAACTGGAAAAACCATAGCCTTGACTAGATGGACCTTTGTTGGCAAAGTAATGTCTCTGCTTTTTAATATGCTGTCTAGGTTGGTCATAACTTTCCTTCCAAGGAGTAAGTGTCTTTTAATTTCAAGTATAAGTCTATGTAAGGGATTCCCTGGTGGCTAGATGGTAAAGAGTCTGCCTTCACTGTGGGGGACCTGGGTTTAATCCTGGGCTGGGAAGGTCCCCTGGAGAAGGAAATGGAAACCCACTTCAGTATTCTTGCCTGGGAAATCCCATGGACAGAGGAGCGTAGCAGGCTACAGTCCGTGGAGTCACAAGGAGTCCACGTAAGTCTATGTAAGCTTTCAGTGTTTCCGTAGTTTCTTTGAAATTAAGGAAATAAGTTCACTAATCACTGTCGACTATAAAAAGATGTACAACTTGACAGTTGTGAGTTAAGTTTTATTTGGGGGCAAAATGAGGACTGCAGCCTCGGAGGCAGCATCTCAGATAGCTCTGAGAGACTGCTCCAAATGGCAGTGGGGGAAAGTCAATATATAAGATTTGGGTTAAGGGGGAGTTCAATATCATGAAGCACTCATTTGACAAAAGCACAAATTTTACTCATCAGACATGAGGATCTGATGTCACCGTGAAGGGATTTAGTGCTTCTCCAGAGGAGAAGCAAGGATTGAGATCATAAAATCTGTTCTTAAAAACACCCAACTACCTAAAGATCTGACTTCCCTGGTGGCTCAGACAGTAAAGCGTCTGCCTACAATGCAGGAGACCCGGGTTCAGTCCCTGGGTTGGGAAGATCTCCTGGAGAAGGAAATGGCAACCCACTCCAGTATTCTTGCCTGGAAAATCCCATAGGCGGAGGAGCCTGGTGGGCTACAGTCCATGGGGTCACAAAGAGCCAGACACAACTGAGCGACTTCACTTTCACCTAAAGACCTGTCCCACCAAATTCCCTGGAGCACATGGTGCCTCACTCCACCTTGAACTCCCTCAGGGGTCGCTGAATTCGGCAGCTATAGCAGCATGGGCTTCAGTCTTCCTAGAGGCAGATGGCAAATGCCTTTGTTGTTGGCAATGTTCTTGGTAACTGCCAAGAACAATTTGTAGTTGACATCACAAACAGATTTGCTCTATATCCTTGCCCTCAAGATACTGACCTTAATTTTGGATAATCTGATGGCTCTAAATAATACAGCATTTGGTTTGTAATTTGCACATACTAGTTAACTAAAGAGCTGCATGTATTTATTGGTCATTTGTATTTCTTCTGTGAAATGTGTTTGTCTCTATGTTTATTGAATTGCTGATCATTTTTTTTGAGCTTTAAGAATTCTATATATATTAAGGATATTAACCTTTTGTTATCATTTATATTCTTGTGTGTGACACAAACGCCTGGAAGGCTTGATATTGATTGTTGCTTAGTGAGTCCACTCTTGCCTATATGCTAGTCTAAGCTGTTCTCACCTTTGCACACTCAAATCATATTTATGTTCTCCCCTAAAGTTCTTGTCCTGAATTTGCCACCTACCATTAAGGAGTATTCATCATATTCTAGAAGTTCTAATAATATTTCAAAGCGATTATGACATTATTGACTCTGCAGCACTTAGTGTCTGACATCCTGTGGTTATTTAATGCCTTAGATTAATGAATGAAAGAATGGCACTAACTGTTCAGGATCTGCATTTTCTAACACTGGGGCTACTTTATCATTTTTTCATACAACAAACATATGCTTAATATTTACTTATAAGAAGCAATTCAGAAACTAGAAAGAAATTTTAAAATGGATTCAAAGCCTTAAATAACACATTAAAAATTATTCTTAGAGTCATAAGAATAAGAGAAGGATGGAATCATGTTTGCTTATCTCCTACTTCCTCCTGCAAAGAGCCCAAGTGGGGTTTTCAGGGGAAAAAATATTTAAATAATGTATACAATGTAAATATGAATTTAATAAATCAGAATCCAGTAAATATGAATTAAACTAGTATGTCAAAATCAGGAACTCAATTATGTAGGTCATAAGATCATACACATTTGCTGCTTCAGATGTGATTTTAAAGTTACTGGCAAACAAAGAAGAAAGGGATATAGCAAAGATTTCAGATCTTTCATCATCAAAATGGAGAAAATGTAACAGTGCTTTAGACAATCTTTTCCTAGAACTGAACTCTACATAAATTTCCCAAGTGTCGTTACTGGAAGCAATAAAAAGGGTCCTAGAAAATGTCCTCCACACAACCTTTCCCTATGAAGCAAAGAGTTGTGTGGAGGACCTTCTTGCATAGGTTCAAGTCAGGGGATTTGGGAGGATCTGGGAGAAGCTGACCCCCTCCGTCAACTTCTGTTCAGGGGATGGGGAAGGGTGGGAGGAATTCCAAAAAGAGGAATGGCTAGGTTCAAGCTGAAGAAGATCAAGTTCCAAAACCAATTCTACAGATGGGAGATAGAGTATACACAAGCCCATGTCCGACAGTAGAAAAATAAATCAAAGATAAGTGCAAGTGAGGACAAGGATCAGTGCTGTGTGGAAATCTGAGGTCAAGGAGATGATACATGAATTCCTGTTAACAGGTCACCAGGGCGGCAACTTTGTTGCCTCAGGGTTTCTTTTGAAGTCTCTATTTCATGCATTGGTCTACCCAGGGTTTTAGAATGATTCATCCCATTCTCTACTCTTCAGGACTAAACTGATGAGGTCAATCATATTTGAGAAAAAAACACAAATATTTTTAATGACTGACTTCCTATTATGCACCAGACATTTTTGATACATTATGACAATACTCAAGGGATCTTCCCTGGTGGTCCAAAGGTTAGGACTCTGTGTCCAGGCAGGGGGTGGAGGATCAGTCCCTGGTTGGGGAAATAAGATCCCCCATGCTGGGTGACGTGGTCAAACAAAACAAAACTACTGTCAAAACATTCCCATAAAGTATAATCTTCATTTTGCAAAAAAGCAAGGAATGATAAATTTATAGCTATTTAGTTAAGAATACTGTGAAGAATTCAAATGAACAATAAGAAGGGTAAGCTACTTTTCTGCTTGTGCAAAACCAAGTTTTATCATGTTGAACAAGTACAACAAGGTTGATTTTGCATCAATCCATTCTTAATGGCAATCTACCTAGATCATGTGCTCAGTTTTATAATTAAACTTCTCTTTTGGACCAGAATCTGCCTTCTAATAAGAAATATTACCCCCGTACCTCCTCACCTTAAACCTGGAGCTCTACCTTACCTTCTGAATAATCAGGTCCCCTTCTCAGAGTGTTTTGATTCTGAGCACTTTACTTTTGTGTTTTTTCCTGGCCACAGCATGGCTTGTGGGATCTTAGTTCTCTGCGGGAGGATTGAACCCGGGCCCCCTGCAGTGGAACCCAGAGTCGTAACCACTAAACCGCCAGGGAATTCCCAAAGCTTTACTTCTTGCTTTTTTATTTTCTCACACTAATGAATTGCCTGGCAACCAAGATTTTCAAGCGCAGAATCCCTTAGAGTCCCTGCTCATTATTCATTCCCCATCCCTTAGGACCTGGGGTTTGAAACTGTACTGTTGTTTTTGTGAAAAGCTATGCCTGATACCCTACACATTAGGCATCAAGTCTTGCCTAAAAATTGAAGTTTCTATTAATGTCTCTAGGAGAAGCCCAGTGTCTCCCTACTCCATAGCTAACATATCCTACAATAAAACTTACTCAAAAGTTCACACACAATGAAAAATACTATTTTAAAAATTAGCTTTCTTACTAATACCTAGGAAATTTAAGGAAGATAAAAGTATTTTCTTAGACATTGAAAACTCTAAGAAGTTAGATTAGTGAGCATTTGATAAATATTATGTGGTAAGGCTGAGAAACTAAATTATTTTATAGTCTATCATAATCCTTTTTAATGTAAAATTAAGCCCAATTGGAAAAATATCCATACTCAGCTTAACTATCTGTTATTATGATTTATTCCTCAGTAATGACCTACTAAGTATTTTAGTATACATTTAGCAACTAAAGAAACAAATATGTAAGATATTTTCTTTGATTTCTTTTATCATCTTTTTCCTTTCTGCTTTATCATTTCTGTTGAATTATATTTTTGTATAAATTTTATCTTGAGAACAACCACAATTGAGGGAAAATTCCACTGGTTTACTGCATTGAATCCTCTTTTAAGGACAGACTAAGTTACAGGAAATTTGGTGCTTATCAGTTGAGTCAGATAAATCTTAAAGATCATCTGTCCAAACAATTCTATAATTGTGCCTAATCTCAACGGTTCTATCCTCTAGACTTTGCTTGAAAATAAAGAACTTAGAGGAAGCTTGTCAAAAGTTTCAATCATTCAAAATGTTCATTAAAAGCTGTTAGATTCTTGGAGATGGCAGTAACTGATCTGAAAAATAGCTTTTCTTCATAAAGGGCTCAAAACTATGATTCTCTGTTACTCATAATCATTGATTTTAAAAAAAAATTACAATATTGATTTACCATAGAGACCAGAACCTACACTCTAAGTAGTAATATAGTTCAAGGTTATCAGATGAGGGATGTCTCTCCTCAAACCTTCAGAAGCTTCTCTCATATTCCTTATCAATTTTGTATTAAATTATGTTACTTCAGTTCAGTCGCTCAGTCGTGTCTGACTCCTTGCGACTCCATGAATCGCAGCATGCCAGGCCTCGCTGTCCATCACCATCTCCCGGAATTCACTCAGACTCACGTCCATCGAGTCCGTGATGCCATCCAGCCATCTCATCCTGGGTCGTCCCCTTCTCCTCCTGCCCCCAATCTCTCCCAGCATCAGAGTCTTTTCCAATGAGTCAACTCTTCGCATGAGGTGGCCAAAGTACTGGAGCTTCAGCTTTAGCATCATTCCTTCCAAAGAACACCCAGGGCTGATCTCCTTCAGAATGGACTGGTTGGATCTCCTTGCAGTCCAAGGGACTCTCAAGAGTCTTCTCCAACACCACAGTTCAAAAGCATCAATTCTTCGGCGCTCAGCCTTCTTCACAGTCCAACTCTCACATCCATACATGACCACAGGAAAAACCATAGCCTTGACTAGATGGACCTTAGTCGGCAAAGTAATGTCTCTGCTTTTGAATATGCTATCTAGGTTGGTCAAAACTTTTCTTCCAAGGAGTAAGAGTCTTTTAACTTCATGGCTGCAGTCACCATCTGCAGTGATTTTGGAGCCCCCAAAAATAAAGTCTGACACCGTTTCTACTGTTTCCCCATCTATTTGCCATGAAGTGATGGGACCAGATGCCATGATGTTCGTTTTCTGAATGTTGAGCTTTAAGCCAACTTTTTCACTCTCCTCTTTCATTTTCATCAAGAGGCTTTTTAGCTCCTCTTCACTTTCTGCCATAAGGGTGGTATCATCTGCATGTCTGAGGTTATTGATATTTCTCCCAGCAATCTTGATTCCAGCTTGCGTTTCTTCCACTCCAGCATTTCTCATGATGTACTCTGCATATAAGTTAAATAAGCAGGGTGACAATATACAGCCTTGACGTACTCCTTTTCCTCTTTGGAACCAGTCTGTTGTGCCATGTCCAGTTTCTCAAGAGGCAGGTTAGGTGGTCTGGTATTCCCATCTTTCAGAATTTTCCACAGTTGATTGTGATCCACACAGTCAAAGGCTTTGGCATAATCAATAAAGCAGAAATAGATGTGTTTCTGGAACTCTCTTGCTTTTTCCATGATCCAGCGGATGTTGGCCATTTGATCTCTGGTTCCTCTGCCTTTTCTAAAACCAGCTTGAACATCAGGGAGTTCATGGTTCAGGTATTGCTGAAGCCTGGCTTGGAGAATTTTGAGCATTACTTTACTAGCATGTGAGAAGAGTGCAATTGTGCGGTAGTCTGAGCATTCTTCAGCATTGCCTTTCTTTGGAATTGGAATGAAAACTGACCTTTTCCAGTCCTGTGGCCATTGCTGAGTTTTCCAAACTTGCTGGCTTATTGAGTGCAGCACTTTCACAGCATCATCTTCCAGGATTGGAAACAGCTCCACTGGAATTCCATCACCTCCGCTAACTTTGTTCATAGTGATGCTTTCTAAGGCCCACTTGACTTCACATTCCAAGATGTCTGGCTCTAGTTTAGTGATCACATCATCATGATTATCTGGGTCATGAAGATCTTTTTTGTACAGTTCTTCCGTGTATTCTTGCCACCTCTTTTTAATATCTTCTGCTTCTGTTAGGTCCAGACAATTTCTGTCCTTTATCGAGCCCATCTTTGCATGAAATGTTCCCTTGGTATCTCTAATTTTCTTGAAGAGATCTTTAGTCTTTCCCATTCTGTTGTTTTCTTTTATTTCTTTGCATTGATCGCTGAAAAAGGCTTTCTTATCTTTTCTTGCTATTCTTTGGAACTCTGCATTCAGATGCTTATATTTTTCCTTTTCTCCTTTGCTTTTCGCCTCTCTTCTTTTCACAGCTACTACTGCAGGCAGGAATCCCTCAGAAGAAATGGAGTAGCCATCATGGTCAACAAAAGAGTCTGCAATGCAGTACTTGGATGCAATCTCAAAAATGACAGAATGATCTCTGTTCATCTCCAAGGCAAACCATTCAATATCACAGTTATCCAAGTCTATGCCCCAACCAGTAATGCTGAAGAAGCTGAAGTTGAACGGTTTTATGAAGACCTAAAAGATCTTTTAGAACTAACACCCAAAAAAGATGTCCTTTTCATTATAGGGGACTAGAATGCAAAAGTAGGAAGTCAAGAAACACCTGGAGTAACAGGCAAATTTGGCCTTGAAATGCGGAATGAAGCAGGGCAAAGGCTAATAGAGTTTTGCCAAGAAAATGCACTGGTCATAGCAAACACCGTCCAACAACACAAGAGAAGACTCTACACATGGACATCACCAAATGGTCAACACCGAAATCAGATTGATTATATTTTTTGCAGCCAAAGATAGAGACATTCTATACAGTCAACAAAAACAAGACCGGGAGCTGACTGTGGCTCAGATCATGAACTCCTTATTGCCAAATTCAGACTTAAATTGAAGAAAGTAGGGAAAACCACTAGACCATTCAGGTATGACCTAACTCAAACCCGTTATGATTATACAGTGGAAGTGAGAAATAGAGTTAAGGGTCTAGATCTGATAGATAGAGTGCCTGATGAACTATGGAATGAGGTTCGTGACATTGTACAGGAGACAGGGATCAAGACCATCCCCATGGAAAAGAAATTATGTTACTAGCTAATGTGAAATGCCTAGTACCCACCCTATCTCCAGCTAACTTCCTTCCTCATTCTTTATCTAGGAAGGATTAACTTCTGTTTATCTCAGGGCAACTAATGTTCACAGAAAATAGGCATCCATGTTTCATTTATTTTGAAAGAAAGTAAAGGTGAAGTCGCTCAGTCGTGTCCAACTCTGTGACCCCATGGACTGTAGCCTACCAGGCTCCTCCGTCCATGGGATTTTCCAGGCAAGAGTACTGGAGTGGGTTGCCATTTCCTTCTCCACAGGATCTTTCTGACCCAGAGCTTGAACCTGGGTCTCCTGCATTGTAGGCAGAGGCTTTACCCTCTGAGCCACTAGGGAGCATTTGTTTTACTGCATAACAATAATTTTGTTATCATTTTCATATTTAAGGAAGACCCTGGACATCCATACCTCAGTTGACATTTAGCCCTCTGAAGATGAATGACATGATGATTTGTAAAAGTCTTCCTAAATGCTCATTTAACCAGCCTATTTCTAAAGTCCTACAAAATGCTTACTGGTGGGAGAATTTTAAAATGTAAAATCACCTAACAGCTAATTAAAACACACACACACACACTCACTCACTTTTTTTATGTGCTAGAATAATGCCTGAGTAAGTTAAGTGTAGAGTCATATTCATTTGCATTTATCTTAATAATTTATCTTAATGGTAATGCTTGAGTCCTTAATACTCAAACTAAAGAGGTGGTGTATATGTATATATGTATCTATATATGTATACATCAAGATTTACAAGCCCATATAATGATACCACCTTATATTCATGTGGCATTTCACATTATTCTCTCATTATCACAAGAAGCCTCATGAGAAAAGTCTTCTAATCTCCTGTATTATCTGCATTTTACAATTGAGGAAGCTAAGACTCATACAGCTTCATAAATTTGCCTAAAGCCACAAAGCTAGTATCAGAGGTAGGACTCACTCCTGGTCTTCCATCCAGAGGTTGGTACTAGTCAATTCATAAAGACTGTTTCATGTTCCCTACCTCTGATAAGTTCTCAGATACCATCCTAGAATCCACCTGTGATACAGAACTTGAGCAGATAACCAAGAACATGTTTTTAAATGAGTGAGATAGAAGTTGAATTGAAGAGTAAAGAAAACAAGCTTTAGAGTCTACTAACACTTGATTTGCACCCTATCTCCTAAACTTACTAGCTCTGGGACCTTGGACTAACCATTCCTCTTTTCTGTATCATAGAAACTTTACAGGATTATTGTGGATAATAAAAAACAAAGTACCTGGCTCATCACAGGCACTTACTAAATGCCAATTATAAAAAGAATGAAATGCCCCAGTAAAGGTCCAAATTTTGGCTCATTATCAGAATCACCTGTAGAGCTTTGGGAAAACATGAATCTTTGCGCCCCAGTGCAAACCTGTAGAATCTGAATCTTCATAGATAGAGCTTGAGAATTTGTTTCTCTCTCTCTCTCTCTTTTTTTCCAATTTTTGGCACACAGGCTTAGTTGCTCTGCAGAATGTGGAATCATCCCTGACCAGGGATTGAACCCATGTTTCCTGCAAAGGCAAGCAGATTCTTCACCACTGAGCCACCAAGGAAGCCCTGAGAATCTGGAAGACTTGGATTAGTTCATAAAATATAAACATTTATTTTTATTTAGCATTCATTAAATGATACTGGAATATAAGGGAAATGTGTTCAATGCCCTCTATAAGACAGAAACCAGGCCAACCATCTGATAGCAATTTATCACACCAACACAAAAGAAATAATTCTTTTCAGGTTAAAGAAAACTGACACTCGAAGAGTTTATGAATGGTGGTGCCAGAATTAGAACTTCAGCTCAGTTCAGTTGTGTCCGACTCTTTGCGACCCCATGAATCGCAGCACACCAGGCCTCTCTGTCCATCACCAACTTCCAGAGTTCATTCAGACTCATGTCCATCGAGTCAGTGATGCCATCCAACCATCTCATCTTGTGTCGTCCCCTTCTCCTCCTGCCCCCAATCCCTCCCAGCTTCAGAGTCTTTTCCAATGAATCAACTCTTCCCACGAAGTGGCCAAAGTATTGGAGTTTCAGCCTCAGCATCAGTCCTTCCAAAGAACACCCAGGACTGATCTCCTTTAGGATGGGCTGGTTGGATCTCCTTGCAGTCCAAGGACTCTCAAGAGTCTCTCCAACACCACAGTTCAAAAGCATCAATTCTTTGGCACTCACCTTTCTTCACAGTCCAACTCTCACATCCATACATGACCACTGGAAAAACCACAGCCTTGACTAGACGGACCTTTGTTGGCAAAGTAATATCTCTGCTTTTGAATATGCTATCTAGGTTGGTCATAACTTTCCTTCCAAGGAGTAAGCATCTTTTAATTTCATGGCTGCAATCACCATCTGCAGTGATTTTGGAGCCCCCAAAATAAAATCTGACACTGTTTACACTGTTTCTCCATCTATTTCCCATGAAGTTAAGTCTGTCTAAATGTTTTCACTCTACATATTATGTTTCTACATATTCATGTTTGCTACAACTATGACGTATGTTGTCACTGAAGTTGCTCTCAAAGTTAATGTGATTATGGTGATGACGTGCTTCCGAACCATAAACTTGTTGATGCTGATTAATGCCACATGAGGGGAGTAGAGTGGAAATACACAGCATTGTGTAAATTGTTAGATTTTCTTTTTAAGACCAATGGTTGTTTACTTATTTCTCAAGACTGACCTTCTGAATATAGATCATTTAACTGAAGTGAATCATTTCTTCTGATGATATTTAGTATAGATGTACTTTTCAAGTAGAAAATTCTACAATTTCACTTTTTCCATAATTTCCTATCTTCTCTGTAGAAAAAACTCATTCGTACAATCACAAAAATATGTAGCTGTACATTTACATACAATTCATGTTGCAGAGTATTCACTATTTTTGTAGAAAGTTTAATGAGACATTTGTGATGTTAAGCTTCAGTATGATAGTTTAATGTCTACATGGATAGATGGAACTCAGTCATTTATCATCTATTCAATTATTCACTCAATCATTAGATGGATGATACAAATTATGTTAAGAATACAAAGGTGAATAAAGCCACTGAGGTCCTTCTTATGAAGCTTACAGTCCAGTTGGAGAGATGGTTCTCACTCAATAAAACAAGCAAGTGTAAAAATGTAACTGTCATGGTACCATGAAGGAAAGGTATACAGTGCCATGAGGAGTGTGATAGTTAATTTTATGCATCAGCTTGACTGGGTCACAGAATGCCCAGATGTCCAGTTAAACATAATTACTAGGCATGTCTATGCAGCTGTTTCTGGAAGACAGTAACACTTGAATTGGTCGCTGGAATCAGCAGATGTGCCTCTCCAAAGTGGGTGGGCATCATTCAGTCCACTGAGGGCCTGAGCAGAACAAAAGGGGGAGGACACTTGGGTTCAGAGCCCCTCTGCCTCAGTGAGCTAGAATTGATCTTCTGTTCTCACTACTGCTGGTTCTCAACCCACCAGCATTCTTGGGTCTCCAGCAGATCACAGGATTTCTAGTCTCCATAATCAAGCAAGATATTACCTTAAAATAAATCTCTCTATATAGCCTATTGCTTCTGTTTCTCTGGAGAACCCTGACTAATATAAGGAGTTATATAATTGGAAGGCTTGTAAAGTAACATTGTCTGAAGGATGAGTAAAATTTACTAGGTAAAGAGAAGTAGAAATAAAATGCAAAGCAAAGGAAGGGTGTGTATAAATGCTCAGTTCTAAGAACTGAAAAAGGTGAAAGAGGACGGTGGAGTGGAAGTAGGTGACACCAGGTTACGCAGAGCCTCGTAGGCTGTGTGAATTTTTTCCCTGTAACCTAAGAACATCTACTCACTCCAGTACTCTTGCCTAGAAAATCCCATGGACGGAGCAGCCTGGTGCAGACTACTCCGTCCACAGGGTCACAAGGAGTTGGACACGACTGAGCGACCTCACTTTCACTTCGCAAGAACAACTACAAACATCAAAGGATTTACATAAGGGGATAGTCTGGCAAATTTTTGTCTGAAAAAGATCTTTCTGGCCTCAGGGGAAACATACAAGAAGAAAGAAGATGTAAGGGACACGAGATGGTGGCTTGACCAAGATAGTGGGGGTGGATATGAAAGAAAAAAAAATTACACAAATACGAAAGATATTTAGGAAGTAAAATCATGAAAGAAGGCTTTTATAACTATATGGATCATGCTATGATTCACTAAAAAGGGGAAATTGACAGATTTAGTGAGGTAGGTAAAAAGAGCGTGCAGGAGGCTACATGAGTGCCATTTTGGACTTGCCAAGTTTGAGGGACCATTGTAACATTCAAGTGAGAAAAGTAGGCCTTTAGGTATTCATAGAAGTCTGAGCCAGAGATATAAATATTTGAGCTATCTGCATGTAATGGAGCCTAGGGGATGGGGAAAGAAGGAGAAAAGGAGCCTAGGATCTAGCTTGGAGGAAGAACAAAATAGGACAGGTGAGGACAAGCCTATAAAGATGAGTGATGAAAAATCAGCAAAGACGGAGGAAGAAAACCATGAAAGTGTTTCCAAAAGTTAGGAATAGGACAGTTTAAAAGAGAAAAAAATCAATAGCAACTTGTGCGGAGGGATTTAGTATCATGAAATCTGAAAAATGTCCAAACTTGTCATATTATTTTATTCCATCTTCCATAATATGTGCCTCTCCCCTTTTATTATTTTAACTATGGATATACATGCATTTAATTTCCAAAATATTCTATGGCTAACCAGACACGTGAAACTTTTGTAAACAAGGAACTTTTCAGATCCTGAGATTTAATAACTGAAATAGAAAGCTGTGCTTCCAGGTTATACTTCTCAAATTAGATAATGAATTGTTGTCCCCAAATGCTAATAACACACACATAATCTTAAAATCACTGAACTGTAGAATGTGAAGCAGAATGAAAAGCATCTTGGAAAGAAATTTCAAAGTTTCTCAGAGCCAGGTATATTTGTTGTCTAGAAGTTAAACAAGAGGTGTATACCCCCAGTTAGATCATAAAACAAAACCTATCTATACAATATGCAAAATGCATATCTTAAAAAGCTAGCAAAGACTAAGAACAGGAAATAACATGGCAGGCAAATGTGAAGAAAAAGAGAGTACTGATCAAAATATTAATAACAAACAAAATTGAATAGAGGACAAAATGCATTAAATGAAGGGGGAAAAAGAAAAAATTTTGTTATAGTAGAGATCAAGTGAAAATGAAGATCCATTTGTCTTGAATCTTTTGCTGTTGTTCAGTTGCTAAGTCTTTGTGACCTCATGGACTGCAGCATGTCAGGCTTCCCTGTCCTTCACTATCTCCCAGAGTTTGCTCAGACTCATATCCATTGAGTCGATTATGCCATCTAGCCATCTCATCCTCTGTCATCCCCTTCTCCTCTTGACTTATATCTTTCCCAGCATCAGGGTCTTTTCCAATGAGTCGGCTCTTCACATTAGGGGACCAAAGTATTGGAGCTTCACCTTCAGCATCGGACCTTCCAATGAATATTCAGGATTAATTTCCTTTAGGATTGACTGGTTTGATTTCCTTGTGATCCAGCAGGCTCTCGAGAGTCTTCTCCAGACCACAATTTGAAAGTATCAAGTTTTTGGTACTAAGCCTTTTTTATGGTCCAGCTCTCACATCCATACATGACTACTGAAGAAACTAACAGTTATCCAATCTGTAATCAATAGGTTAAGAATATATAGATACTATCCAATACAATTAAATAGCAAAAATAAATACAAAATATGACTTTTTCAAGTGGTAATGGAGTTTTTATAAAAATCGACACACATCCAAGAGAAATAAAAACATATGCTCATAACTAGATTTGCATAAAAATGTTTTATAGTCAACTTAATAATAAGTTGGAAGCTGGAAATATCCATGTGTGTATCAATAGGAGAATATGTAAAGAAATTGGCATATTCCTACAATGGAAAACAATAATAATAAAAGGAAGGAATTGTTGTTACAAGAAATAACATGAGTTAATGTCAAAGAAAGCTCACAATAAAAAAAAGTCATATACAGAAGAGCACATATTGTTTAATTCCACTCAGATGACAGACAAACAAAACTATGGTGGGAAAATATCAGAACCATGGATACTTCTAAGGGTGGAAGGTTGGAGACTGATTAGGAAGGGATATGAAAGAACTTTCTCAGGTGATGGTAATATTCTATATCTTAACGTGGCCTACATTACACCAGTGTACCCATTTGCTAAATTTTCACTAATATACACTTACTATTTTTGTACTTCATTATTTGTAAATTTTAACTGAAAAGGAAAAAACTCTAAACAAGTAATACATTCTAGTTAATGATATGCATGCTGAATTATTTAAAGAAAATGTAATCAATTTATAATTTACATTGAAACATGAAAAAATAAAATGGATGGATGTGTGGATAGATTTAGAGATGGATAAATATGGAAAAGTAAGTATAATAAAATGGTAGAATGTAGATGGTAGTTTCTTGGTAAAAAAATAATCAACATGATAAAGTCAGGAAATAATAACCAGATAAGAGTAAGGGAAAAACCCATTAAATTCTAGATAAGCCCATTATCTACTTTTATAAATAAACAAAAACTAATTAACCACTAGTTAGCATAGCTAATCAAAGGAAAAATCCTCCGAACAACAAAAATGTAAATGGGAAGAAAAAAACAACACCTATATACTAGAAACTGTAATACTAAAAATTAAATAATTTTCTCCTTTCTATTCAAAAACATTTGAATATCTGAATTTTAAAAATTGTATTCAAGGAGACTTCCCTGGTGGTCCAGTGACTGAAGCTCCACTTTCCCAATACAAGGGGCCATTCCCACTGGGTTTGATTCCTGGTCAGGGAACTAGATCCCACATGCCACAACTAAGATCCAGTGCAGCTAAGTAAGTAAATAATTTTAAAATTGTTTTCAGGGAATAAAAATGCCATGTTTGAAATTAAAAAAAAAAAGAAATCTGCACTGACTTTAATAGAAAAAAATTAAGAGGTCAAATACCAACATCCTAAAATGATACCAAAACTACATGATTTCACAGATAAATTATATCAGTTACTCAAATAAATCATTTCAATAATATCTACTTATTCCAGACCCTACAGAGAGAAGATTGGCTTCCTGTTTCTCAAGGACTGGGGCCTTTGGTTTTGTCAGTCAACACTGGAGTCCAAGTCAGTGACTAAGAATGCCCTATTCATCAAACAGGTCACTTTTACAATAGAAGCCACAGGAGGCAGACACTCACTTTCCCAGCCTCCTTTGCAGCTAGAGCTGGGCCCAAAACCTGGGATGTACCAGGAAGGGCCTGTGAGTCAGCCAGCTGCTCGAGAACTAGCGCTTCTGTCAAATAAATTCTAACAACAGGCAGCAGAATGGTTTCAGCCATCTCTGCTTTCCAGAAATAACAGTGACAGGAGATTCAGTGATACCACTGGGAGGCCTGTGTTCATTATATGGGACCATTCAAGTCACAAGAAAAAATCTAACAAAGTTCACCAAGAAACGAAGTTGAAAGAGCTATAGTTAAGTTAAAACTAACAGGAAGTTGGCAGTCAGCCCAATTTTATTTGGTGTATATGTTTTCCCTTGTGGCTTCCCCTGTGGCTCAGCTGGTAAAGAAGCCGCCTGCAATGTGGAGGAACTGAGTTTCATCCCTGCTCCGGGAAGATCCCCTGGAGAAGGGAAAGGCTACCCACTCCAGTATTCTGGCCTAGAGAATTCCATGGACTGTATAGTCCATGGGATCGCAAAGAGTCGGACACGACTGAATGATTTACACGTCACTCAAGTTATAGTGTCCGGTGCCCAAGAGTAGCAGAAGTACTGTCTTCTCCGTATCAGCCCAGGGAATGCCTGTGAGGTGTTTATCTGGCCATGTAACTTCCTAGTCTAATTCTCAATATTTTAGAGATTTAATGAGCTTCCCAGATTCTTTCACGATTTCATTTTACTACTACTAGTTAATACGTTTCCCTTCATTTCAGTTGAGAACCCCAACTATACACAATAGACACAATGAAACTTTGGCAAGAGAAGCTGACAGAGATAATCTTTTGAATGTATAGATCCATCTCACGTGTAAGCATCAATACTAATGCAAAAATCATTTAATAGAATCCAGCAGCTTATTAAAAGAATAATTCACCATGACTCAGAGGGGTTTTCCCAAAGGAGATTTTTTTATTATTAGGAAATCTACTGCTATAATTAATGTAATTAAAAGGTCAAAGGAAATAAGCCATTTAATCATCACTAATGATGCCAAAAGACATGTGATAAAATTAAGCATCCATTACTGATTCACAATGAAATTTCATAAAACCGGAAGAATAGATTTTTTTTTAACATAACAAAATGCAAGTTTTTTCAAACTCAAATTACATCATACCTAATAGGGAAAGTATATTCATACTCTCACTAAGATCAGGAACAAGCTAACCATGCCTGCTACATTAATTCTTGCCATAATTTTTGAAGAACTGGACAAAGTAATTAGAAAAAGGCAGAGTCCTTAAAAACTGAAGAACAAAAGAGAAAATGTCACTTATTTCAGATGGTATGACTGCATATCTGTGAATCCTATCAATTGCAAATTAAAAAATAATTAAGCTAGCTAGACACAAATTAATATACAAATATCAATGTCAGCAGCTCTCCTAAAATGACTTTCCTTACAGTTACTTAGGAAAATAAAGAAAGAAAAGATATAATTTATAATAGCAACAACAACAACAAAAAACTAGGAATAAGCTTAAATGTGTAAGAATTATGTGATGAAAACTTCAGCCAAAGATACCTTCAATAAAGCTGAATAGAGATGCAACCATTTTTAAGAAGCTTCGCTTTTATAGTTGCATTTATTTTCCTTTAAGTTATTGTATGAATGCCATGTAATCTCAATAGAAATACAAATGTTTTTTGAGGGAACAAGAAAAATCTACAACAAAATTCATGTAGAAAAATAAAAATAGAATAGCAGGTGAAGAAATAATGAAGGCCTAGTTCTACCATACATTTAAATCTGTAATTACAGTGATTACAGTAGTATGACATTAGCAAATAAAAAGTTCAGTACAATAGAGGCATTCATAAAGAAACCCAAACAGATAGAATAATTTGTATATACTAGGACAGCATTTTGCAATAGGGGAAAAGGGCAAGCTGTTCACCATACGGACAATTTGGCTGTTATGGCAAATGTTTAGCTATTTGAAAACAAAACTAAACAAAACGGTATTCCTACCTAGTTCTTTAGATCATGATAAATTCCAAATATATCAAATATGTGATGTCAATACTATAATAAAGTAAAAATTTCATACAAGAACATGAGAGAATCTTAGTGGGGAGGTCTTTCTTCATAGGCAAACCATAGAAGCAATAAAAGAGTTTGACAAATATGAATGCATTAAAGTGAAACATTTCTAAACAATGGCAACAATATATACACAAATATGAATATGTGTGTGTATATATATATTATATATGTGTGTACAAGTATGTACGTGTAAATACCAGTAACTATGCCAGATAAAAACATAGTTTGAGAGTGAGTCTGGCAGGATCTGCGAAAGCTTGAGCTACTCAAGTGGCTAACCACTGGGTAAGGCAGAAAGGGATAATCATTCTCCATCATTCTCTTCCCAGTATCCTCCCACAGGGGAACAAGAACCATCACACTACCCATAAGAAAATTACCAAAAGCTTGGCCTTTCTGTACACAGGGTACTGAATCAAATCCTGGAGACAGTTCTGGGTGAAGTAGAAAAGCTTTATTGATTTGCCAGGGAAAGGGAGACACACCAGGCTTTTTCCAGAAAAACTTTTTGTCTCTCCACCCAGAAACCCTGAGGAAGGTTTTTATAACAGTGGGTCAAAGTGGGGTCTCTAACAAGATTAGGGTGTTTGCACTTTCTTAAGTTCTTCTCAGGTGTCTCCTAATCTTGATAAGCTTCTCTGGTTCTTTCAGTCTTGCTTGACGTCATTTCTCAGCTGTTCCTCACTTGATTAGCAACTGTTCAACTGCCCTTTGGACCTCAGGGCAGGTCATAATACTAGAGTCTTGCCTACAAGAAATGGGGGACAGAAGGCCTCTGTGATTTGGAGCCCCTCAGGGCCCACTTGGTTTCACTAGTAAGAGCACAAAGACAGCAGAGGCCCATTTAGAAACCTCAACCTCCAGTCCTGACTGTCTGACCCGCTCCAGGTTCAGTTCAGTTGCTCGGTCCTGTCTGACTCTGCGACCCCATGGACTGCAGCACGCCAGGCTTCCCTGTCCATCGACAACTCCCGGAGCTTGCTCAAAATAATGTCCATCCAGTTGATGATGCCATCCAACCATCTCATCCTCTATTGTCCCCTTCTCCTCCTGTCTTCAATCTTTCCCAGCATCATGGACTTTTCCAATGACTCAGTTTTTCATATCAGGTGGCCAAATTATTGGAGTTTCAGCTTCCAGCATCAGTCCTTCCAATGAATATTCAGGACTGATTTCCTTTAGGATTGTTTTCCTTTAGGATTGACTGGTTTCATCTCCTTACACTCCAAGGATCTTTCAAGAGTCTTCTCCAACAACACAGGTCAAAAGCATCAATTCATTGGCTCTTAGCTTTCTTTATAGTCCAACTCTCACACCCATACATGACTACTGGAAAAACCATAGCTTTCACTAGATGGACCTTTGTTGGCAAAGTAATGTCTTTGCTCTTTAATATGCTGCCTAGGTTGGTCACAGCTTTTCTTTCAAGGAGCAAGCATCTTTTAATTTCATGGCTGCAATCACCATCTGCAGTGATTTTGGAACCCAAGAAAATAAAGTCTGTCACTGTTTCCATTGTTTCCCCATCTATTTGCCATGAAGTGACGGGACCAGATGCCATGATCTTTGTTTTTTGAATGTTGAACTTTAAGCCAGCTTTTTCATTCTCCTCTTTTGCTTTCATCAAGAGGCTCTTTAGTTCCTCTTCACTTTCTGCCATCAGGGTGGTGTCATCTGCATATCTGAGGTTATTGATATTTCTCCCGGTAATCTTGATTCCAGCTTGTGCTTCATCTAGCCCAGCATTTCGCATGATGTACTCTGCACATAAGTTAAATAAGCGGAGTGACAATAGACAGCCTTGATGAACTCCTTTCCCAATTTGGAACCAGTCCATTGTTTTCTGTCCAGTTCTAACTGTTGCTTCCTGACTTGCATACAGATTTCTCAAGAGGCAGGTAGAGTGATCTAGTATCTCCATCTCTTTAAGAATTTTCCACAGTTTGTTGTGATCTACACAAAGGCTTTGGTGTAGTCAATGAAGCAGATGTTTTTCTGGAACTCTCTTGATTTTTTGATGATAAAATGTATGTTGGCAATTTGATCTCTGGTTCCTCTGCCTTTGCTAAATCGAGCTTGAACAGTTGGAAGTTCTTGGTTCAAGTACTGTTGAGGCCTTGCTTGGTGAATTTTGAGCATTACTTTGCTAACCTGTGAGATGAGTACAATTGTGCGGTAGTTTGAGCATTCTTTGGCATTGCCTTTCTTTGGGATTGGAATGAAGACTGACCCTTTCCAGTCCTGTGGCCACTGCTGAGTTTTCCAATTTTGCTGGCATATTGAGTGGAGCATTTTCACAGCATCATCTCTTACAGTTTGAAATAGCTCAACTGGAATTCCCTCACCTCCACTAGATTTGTTTGTAGTGATGCTTCCTAAGACCCACTTGACTTCACATTCCAGGATGTCTGGCTCTAGATGAATGATCACACCACTGTGGTTATCTGGGTCATGAAGATCTTTTTTGTAGAGTTCTACTGTGTATTCTTGCCACTTCTTCTTAATATCTTCTGCTTCTGTTAGGAGGTCCATACTGGGTACAAATGAACAGTCAGTCATAGCTCAGGGTCCTCAGGAAACTGCCTCTGAGTGAGAGATTTTCAAAGGAAGCTTACCAAAATATGCTCTGGGAACAACATCCTTAGAGTGGTTCCAAGGAAGTAGTATTGGGCAGAAGAGAGTCACTGAACTTCAGGGATCTCAGTAGTGTGGCTCACCATCACACCTCCCAGAAGCTGAGGAAATGAGTCCCTCAGCCCTGCAGAGGGATCCAGGCAGTGCCCACATCATCCACCACAGAGAGCAGGAGTGTTTCTGAACACCCTTGGTGCAGGGCAGAGATGAACAAATGCTGAAGTTATTTTCCAAATATGTAAATTTTGTTATTCCAGTCTTTTGAATGGTCTCAGGTTTGCATTTTATGCACTGCTATATCCCCCTACATACCTAGATACACACCTAAAACAATTCCTTAGTTCAACAGATGGCCAGATAATAGTATTGAATCAGTGAACAAATAAACAAGGCAATAAAATTTGATTTCCTTAAAATATAAATAATTCTTTCAACCAATTGGCTAACATCTATCAGTATTTTTAATGTATATGTCCTTTGGCTTTATGATTGCATATCTAGAATTTTTTCTGCAGTTATAGTCGCATAGATGAATAAAATACATGTGATAGAAAATTGTATCTTGCACCATTATTTAAATTATGAAGACTGCCATGCCTGCGTGCTTAGTTTTTTCCAACTCTTTGCAACCCTTTGGACTGTAGCCCACCAGGCTCCTCTGTCCATGGGGTTTTCCAGGTAAGAATACTGAAGCAGGTTGCCATTTCCTTCTTCAGGGGATCTTCCTGACCCAGGAATTGAACCCACGTCTCCTGTATCTCCTGCATTGCAGGCAGATTCTTTACCTGCTGAGCCATCAGGGAAGCCCATTTAAAGACTGCAAACAATATAAAGTCTATAAATACGGAACTGACTAAGAATGAATGACAGATAGATACAAGTGAACACCGTGCTGTTTAAAAGGAGGTGATAGAATGTACTGAAAAGAAATTATCTCCAAGGCATATTTAGTAGTGAGAAAAGTATGCTGCTAAACTGGGTATGGGAACTCCCTTGTGGGCCAGAGCTGAAGAATCCACCTTGCAATGCCAGGGGTGCGGGTTTGACCCTTAGGTCGGGGAACTAAGACTCATGTCCCATGGGACAGCTAAGTCTGTGCTCTGCAACTACAGACCCCATAGTCCAGAGCCCGAGTGTCACAACTAGAGAGCCTGCCTGCAATGCCTGACAAAGCCAAAAAAATAAATAGTAAACAGCGGGTATAAAGTTCTCATGTTTGATAAAAATGAAAAATATCCATACATAAAAATAAAAGTCAAGGCTCTGCTAAGTATAAAAATATATATATATATGTCTTTTTTTTTTTTAAAGATTTGTTTCTTTATTTTTGACTGTGCTGGGTCTTCGTTGCTGTACCTGTTCTTTCTCCAGTTGCGGCAAGCAGGGACTACTCTGTTGCCGTGCGCAGGCTTCTCATTGCACTGACTTGTCCTTTTGCAGAGTACAGGATCTAGGGTGTGCCAGCTTCAGTAGTAGCAGCTGGTGGGCTTAGTAGTTGTGGCTCATGGAATCCTCCTGGACTAGGGATCAGACCAGCATCCCCTGCATTGCAAGGCATATTCATAACCACTGGACCAGCAGAGAAGCTCTATTTGTCATGTTTTTAACATCATCAATTAAAAGGGTTTGAGTTTGAATAAACTCCAGGAGTTGGTGATGACAGGGAGGCCTGTCATGCTGCAGTCCATGGGTCACAAAGAGTCGGACACAACTGAGCCCTGAACTGAACTGAATTGAACTGATTAAAAGGGCTTCTGACGTTCCTCCTTCCAAATCCTATTTGTTTTTCAAAGATTTTTGTTTAACATGGACCATTCTTTTTAAAAAAAATTTTGGCCATGCCCAGTGGCATGTGGGATCTTAGTTCCTCAACCAAGGATCCAAGCCACACCCCATATATAGGAAGACGAAATCTTAACCACCAGCCCACCAAGGAAGTCCCTTTTCCTTTTTCTTTTTTTTTTTTTTGAGGTGTAAAATGGAGTAGCTTTATTCCTTTGCCAGTAGGATTTGATGAGGAATTTTATAATAATATTTCCCAAGGGTGGGGTTGCTGACAAGAAGAGGGAGTGTGCAGGGTGTCAGGTGGTCAGATCTCCTAATCTTGATGACTTTCTCTGATCTCTTTAATTTTGCCTCAGGTGGATTCTCGACTGCTCCTCCATTGATTAGCCATTGTTCAAGGCTGCCCTTAAGAACTCAGGAAAGGTCATTGAGGCTGGAGTCTTGCCTACAAGAAATAAGGGGGAAAATATTCTTCTGTGCCCCAACTTGGTTTCACTTCCCCCTTTCTTGGATCCTCCCTACTATCAGAGTAGTTATATCATACCTACTTAAAGTCGACATTTGTAATAATCATCACTGGTTTCAGGCATTCTTTAAATTTAACTCTCTTCTAAATTTCAGCTTTCTCGGTCTAGGTCTAAGTCGTGTTCAGCTCTTTTGGAACCCCAGGGTCTGTAGCCCACCAGCCTCTTCTGTCCATGGGATTTCCCAGGCAAGAATACTGGAGTGGGTTGCCATTTCCTTCTCCAGGGAATTCTCCCAGCCCAGGGATGGAACCTTAGTCTCCTGCTTAGCAGGCAGATTCTTTACCACTGAGCCACCAGTGAAATGCAATTTCAACTTTACTAATTAATAGACAACTCAGTATTTCACATTATAGATAAGCCTCAGTGTTTTTCTGAATTTACATACATTTTCAAATAATATTTCAAAAACTATTTTTAATTTGATTATTTACTTCTATAGAGAGAGCATCATAGGCATTTTTAAAGCTGAAATAAAACTTTAGAAAGCACGTTAGATATGAGGAAACTTGGGTCCAAGGAGATTAAAAGCATTATAGGAGATTAAAAGCATTATGGAAGGTTCAGCACTACTCAGTAGCAGAGACTGCAGAATACCACACATCTGATGGCAACCAGGTGTTCTCTCTTAGTAAAAACAATCTTTTATTATTAGATTTTGTCTGTCATGATTTTCAGATCATGTGAGACAGCTAAGAATAAATTGTGACTTGGTGAGAAGACAAATATAAACCATCTAGTATGTTTATTTTCAAAGATAGTACAACCAAAGTAATCATTTATCATGTAGTTTATACATAGGCTAACTAGGGTGATTTTTCCAGTGTGGACCTGCATAATATAACCCTCCTGAAACCAAGAAAACCTTTCTAGTAGGACTTTATTAAATAAATCCTTAGTTAAATTTCCTTCCTTTCTCAAAAGAATTTATATTTCTGTTTAAATAGGATGTTTGAAAATTATACCTTTAAAGACTTCTCTTTAAAAAAGTCTGCCAGGAATCAAGGTCTATTTTATAGTCAACAACAAGAATCACAGTTTGATCACACTGGAGAAGAGCACACGCACTGGCATCAGATCGCCCTGGTTCAAATCCCAGTTTAATATTATGCCTCTTAATATTATGCGTGACCTTGTACTGTCTCTGCACCGCAGAGCCCTCATCTATAAAAGATACATGACAACAACACGAATCTCTATGAATTGTTTTGCATCTTGGAACTTAAATGAGTTTTACTCTGAAGAAGCGTGGGCTTCCCAGGTGGCGAAGTGGTAGAGAATCTGCCTGCCAGTGCAGGAGACATGGGTTTGATCTCTGGGTTGGGAAAATCCCCTGGAGAAGGAAATGGCAACCCACTCCAATATTCTTGCCTGGAAAATCCCATAGACAGAGGAGCCTGGTGGGCTATAATCCATGAGGCTGAAGAAGAGTTGGACACAACTTAGCGACTAAACAACAGCAACATAAAGGAGCTTATAATAGAATCAGATTATGTGTGTGCTCAGTCACTCAGTGGTGTCCAACTCTTTGTGACACTATGGACTATAGCCTTCAAGGCTCCTCTGTCCATGGGAATTCCCAGGCAAGAATGCTGGAGTGGGTTTCCATTTCCTTCTCCAGGAGATCTTCCCAATCCATTGAGTCTCCTGAGTCTCCTCCATCAGGAGGTGGATTACCACTGAGCCACCTGGGAAGCCCAATAAGTTAAACTGAAAACCTACGTAAAAGTTAACTGTTGTTATGCAGAGATGTAGCTGGGCTCTTGAAATTCTGCAGTAATAGGAGACATCTCTAGTGGTCGATATCTTTCCCCCTTCCGTCTTCCTTCTTTCTTAAATAAGGATGTACTGAGCACCTACTTGTTCAATAAACTTACCACACTTGGAATAAATGTGTCTCTGTGTGAGGATAACTAAATTTTGTAGTCTTCCTCATCTCAACATATTTTTTTTTAATTGGAAGATAATTGCTTTAAAATGTTGAGTTAGTTTCTGCTGTAAATGTGAATCAGCTATCTGTATACATATATCCCCTCCCTCTTGGACCTCTCTCCCATTGCTGCCCCATCCCACCCCTCTAGGTCATCACAGAGCACCGGGCTGAGCTCCCTGTGTTATGCAGCAGCTTCCCACTAGCTATCTGCTTTACACATAGAGTGACTAACACACACACACACACACACACACACAAACACACACACACACACACACGTGTATATATGTCAGTGCTACTCTCTCGGTTTTCCAACATATGTGTATTCGTTACTTCTACTGAATGCCCTTAGTAGGTCATGGACTGAATTAATTTTTCTAGCACCCATGATAAAATTGCTCAGCACCATCTTCATTTCTTTTCTCATCCACTTTTGTAGCTTTATGAAACGGCATGTTTGGATTGGATGCTTAGTTCCTGAATAAGGAATAAAAACAACAAAAAGTGACCACTACATTTCTCACTCCCCAGTCTTGAATCGCTTTTGAACTTATTACTCAAACTAATTTCTAAAGCACAGAAATTAAACTATTAATATTGTTAAAGAAATCAGAAAAATTCATACACATTGTGTATTGTTTTGTTTATTTTTCACGTGGTCTCACCCCAAAGTTGATTTACTGTGAAGATAACATTTTTAAGCTCCTGGCACCAACTTCTTCTGAGGTCTTAGATGCCCCAGTCTTGTAGAACTTGGTTGTTGTGTACTCAAAAATCAATTAAGATTAGTGTCTGCATGAGAAAACGACATTCTTACCACTTAATTAAGAAAAGAAACTTGATATTTACCCATATTTTATATTACCAATAGTGAGCATTATACACACTGGGTGTTTAATATATAGAGAGATTTCCTTTGGGAAGCTTGGTGTGATCTTCAAATCAATATGATAGGAATTTTCTCAAAGCCCTGGGAGACCCTAAATCAAAGTAAAGAAGCCACTTTTTAGAGCAGTTGAAGCCACCACCCAGTCCCATGAAGGCAGAAAGATACTGAACGTTTAAGAATGTTAGAACACATGTGTAGAGTGCCTCACTCAGAACTTGTATACGGAAGAATTAATAGGTTTTGTCTACCATAAGTATTAATAACATTAAAATACACATATATATGAAAATATCTAAGATTTACAGTGTTGACTTTGTTGCTATTACTGACCAGGGTTCTTGGCCTCCTTAATTAATAAAAATTGATAAGAGGTCAGACAAGCAGGTTCCAGCCTGTCTCATTGCTAGGCACTATGCTTGGTGTCTCATGTGCATTATCATATTTTATCCCTACTTACAGATAAGAAAATTAAGAGAAAGCGTAAGTGCTTTTTCAGAGATTGAAAAGCAAGAAATTATCAGGAACCTAAATCCAGAATCCATACTCTTAAACATACAGGGTCCTACTGCTATGTAGCTTATTCTGTATAGTTGGAAAAACAGATATGTAAATAATTAAATCTCAGATTAGTAATTCACAAGATGTGTTACCTTGGTCCTCTCTGAGGCCCAGTGTTATCATACATAGAACAGACTTCAAAATATACATTGGGGGATTTCCCTGGCAGTCTGGTGGTTAAAAATCCTTCTTCCAATGCAGGCGATGCAGGTTTGATCCCAGGTCTGGGAACTAAGATCCCACATGCCATGAAAAAAGCCCATGCACTACAACTAAGACCCCATGAAGCTAAGTAAATATTAAATATATATATATATAACAACTGTTAGTGAAGATTAAATTACACTCTATATTATGCCTCACCTCAAATATTCAATAGATGCTATAATGGAAAGAATAAATAACCAAGCATTGTGAAAGCACTGAAATCTTGACTTTTTTTTTTTTTTCAACTTGTTTTAAATTGTTGGAACACGAACATTTGATACTGAATATTTTCAGGAATTCCCTGGTAGTACAGTGGTTTAAGACTGTGTTTCCACTGCAAGGGGCACGGGTTCAATCCCTGGTCGGGAAATTAGGATCCCACATGTCAGGCAGCACAGTCAGAAAACAAACAAACAAAATTATTGGCCTAGAGAAGGGTGATGACTCCGTGCTAGCAATGTTTAAAGTATTATATTTCCCTATTAAACAGGACTAAAGAATGAGTGACCATCTTAGCTTTTTTCATCTTCTTGCTACATATCTTATTGTAAAGCTCAAAAATATTGTATTAAAACCACCACATATGGTGTGTTTCAGTGGCTCACTTTTCATAACACAATCCACCACAGAAAAAAGGTATGTTATGTTCGGCATTAACAGACCCTCTTTGACCAACATATACTTTTCAATCACTGAACCTGTTTAATGCCTTCATATAACTTAATTCAATTTGTAAATACATTCATTTCTTCCTTACTAGTTTATCTTCTGCCTTCCCCTTAATAATATAAGCAAGGCCCTTATTTTTGGTGATCAGTGATTACTGTTAATACCTATAATGCCAACAGATGACTGAGTGGACATGGTTCCAAGGACACAGAAGAATGACAGTCATGCACAGTATGTCATTTGCCAAATACATATTGAATAATTACCTTGAGCCAGAGATTTACAATTACCCTCATTGTCATGTTTACTCATAAAAGCAGGCCATTGTTTTGCTTGCTTCAAAACCAAGCTCTGAATTTGGTTTGATGATAAAGCTTTGCATCTCCTACCCACAGAAGGCACCTAGTATTTTGTGAAAATACATTCAGCAACAAAAAAATAACAAATATTTCATTCGGTGACTGTAAAATAGATGACTTATCTTAATGTATTTAGGATCTCGTGCTACGTGCTAAGTTGCTTCAGTCGTGTCTGACTTGTTGCGACCCTATGGACTGTAGCCTGCCAAGCTCTCCTGTCCATGGAATTCTCAAGCAAGAATACAGAAGTGGGTTGCCATGCCCTCCTCCAGGTCAAAGATAACATTTGGAAACAAACAACAAACAGCCTAGTGAATAACCCATCCATTAAACCACTTCAAATTTTTGTTTTGTTTTTCTAATTTCTTTTGTAATAAAAAATTGGTAAGGAAGTTGGGAGCAGGTACCTTCTTTAAATAGATTTTTTTTTCCATTTGCTTCTAAAATAAATTGTGCATACCACTTATAAGTGAAAACAGCTGATTTACTTAAACGCTAAGTTTAAGTAAGTGAGTAAGATTTACCTAAATGCCAAGTGAGTAAGATTTTACTTAAATGTCAAGTGAAGAATGCAAATTTAAAAATAGTATTTGCAACTATTCAAATAATACCAAAATGGAGTCAGTTTAAACCACAAAAAGGAGATGTGTTTTGGAGTTGAATGTCATATCAGCACTGTGATCACCTTTGTGGCAGATGAACATTTTAACAACAGCCAGCAATCTGAGAATAGTTCAAAGTATAAAACTAGAAAGATGAAAATAAAAATACAAAGACATGAAATATCTCAGTGGCAGAGCAGAGCAATGATCAGATTTCATTTGAAGAAAAGGATTTCAGGAAGTCTAAATGTCCTGGATTTGGATGTCTTCTCATAGTTTAAAGGATCCTCATTACCAACTTATGAGTTGATGAAGAAACTAACAAAGATAAGACCTGTCTAAGGTTTTAAGATCAATCTCTCAAATTAAACGCTCCTTTCATTACACTATATTGGAAATAATGATGGCATTTGACATAAAGAAGTTTTAAATATTTTAGACCACATCAAATTAGGCTATGTAATTAGGCTAAGAAATACATAATTAAAATATATTTATTTTTATTAAAATACATATCTCTTATTATAAAAATAATGAGCATTTGTTTAGAAAATATAGAAATAAAGATTAGCATGGCACTTCTTTGGTGGTCTTTCTCTGGTGGCTCAGATGGTCAAGAATCTGCCTATAGTGCAGGAGACCTGGGTTCCATCCATGGGTCAGGAAGATCCCCTTGAGAAGGGAATGGCTAGCCACTCCATTATTCTTGCCTGGAGAATTCCATGGACAGAGGAACCTGGGAGGCTATAGCATGGGGTAGCAAAGAGTGGGACATGACAGCAACTAACACTTTCATCATCTTCCCTGGTGGTCCAGCGGCTAAGACTCTGAATGTCCAATACAGGGGCCCAAGTTCCATCGCAGGTCAGAGAACTAGATTCCACATGACTCAACTAGAGTTCAGATGTTGTAACTAAAGATCCTGTGTGCCACAACAAGACCTGGTGCAGCCTAATTAATTAATCAATTTGTTAAAACTTCTAGCAAAAAGATGAAAATTAAGATTACCTTTAGTCCCATAGCTAAGAGATAGTCATTGTAAATATATATTATTTAGTGTTCCAGTTCAGTTCAGTTCAGTTCAGTCGCTCAGTCATGTCCGACTCTTTGCAACCTCATGAATCGCAGCACGCCAGGCCTCCCTGTCCATCACCATCTCCTGGAGTTAACTCAAACTCACGTCCATCGAGTCGGTGATGCCATCCAGCCATCTCATCCTCTGTCGTCCCCTTCTCCTCCTGCCCCAATCCCTCCCAGCATCAGAATCTTTTCCAATGAGTCAACTCTTTGCATGAGGTGGCCAAAGTACTGGAGTTTCAGCTTCAGCATCATTCCTTCCAAAGAAATCCTAGGGCTGATCTCCTTCGGAATGGACTGGTTGGATCTCCTTGCAGTCCAAGGGACTCTCAACAGTCTTCTCCAACACCACACTTCAAACGCATCAATTCTTCAGCGCTCAGCCTTCTTCATAGTCAAACTCTCACATCCATACATGACCACAGGAAAAACCATACCCTTGACTATACCCTGGGTAAGCAAAAGTGAAGTTGCTCAGTCGTGCCCGACTCTTAATGACCCCATGGACTGCAGCCTACCAGGCTCCTCCATCCATGGGATTTTCCAGGCAAGAGTACTGGAGTGGGTTGCCATTGCCATAACATCAAATACAAAGGCCTTTGGGCAGCAGAAAGTTAGATGTGATTATGACACACATAACCCTGTGTGACCGGATCATAGTGAGGAAGAAAGAGTTGTCTGAGGAAGTTGGAGAGGTGGGTAGGGCCTTGCAGGCCATTTTAAAGAGTTTAAACGTTATTTCAAATGCAACAAGAAGCTGTTAGACTTGACAGACGAAACATGATGTTTAACATCCCTTTTAAGAGTGTTTAAGTCTATGGATCACAATAAACTGTGGAAAATTCTGAGAGAGATGGGAATACCAGACCACCTGACCTGCCTCTTAGAAACCTATATACAGGTCAGGAAGCAACAGTTAGAACTGGACATGGAACAAAAGACTGGTTCCAAATAGGAAAAGGAGTATGTCAAGGCTGTATATTGTCACCCTGCTTATTTAACTTATATGCAGTGTACATCATGAGAAACACTGGACTGGAAGAAGCACAAGCTGGAATCAAGATTGCTGGGAGAAATATCAATAACCTCAGATATGCAGATGATACCACCCTTATGGCAGAAAGTGAAGAAGAACTAAAGAGCCTCTTGATGAAAGTCAAGGAGGAGAGTGAAAAAGTTAAGTTAGCTTAAAGCTTAACATTCAGAAAACTAAAATCATGGCATCCGGTCCCATCACTTCATGGGAAATAGATGGGGAAACAGTGGAAACAGTAACAGATTTTATTTTGGGGAGCTCCAAAATCACTGCAGATGGTGACTGAAGCCATGAAGTTAAAAGACACTTACTCTTTGGAAGAAAAGCTATGACCAACCTAGACAGCATATTAAAAAGTAGAGACATTACTTTGTGAACAAAAGTCCATCTAGTCGAGGCTATGGTTTTCCCAGTAGTCATGTATGAATGTGAGAGTTGGACAATAGAGAAAGGTGAGCGCCGAAGAAGATGCTTTTGAACTGTGGTGTTGGAGAAGACTCTTGAGAGTCCCTTGGACTGCAAGGAGATCCAACCAGTCTATCCTAAAGGAGATCAGTCTGGAAAGACTGCTGTTGAAGCTGAAACTCCAATACTTTGGCTACCTGATGCAAAGAGCTGACTCAAGAAAAGACCTTGATGCTGGGAAAGATTGAAGGCAGGAAGAGAAGGGAATGACACAGGATGAAAGGGTTGGATGGCATCACCAACTCAATGGACATGGGTTTGGGTGGACTCCGGGATTTGGTGACGGACAGGGAGGTCTGGCGTGCTGCAGTTTATGGGGTCGCAAAGAGTCAGACATGACTGAGCAACTGAACTGAAGTGTATTAAAAAAAAACAGGAATATGAAAATGGACATATGTTGAGTCCAACTGCTGCCAGTGATTTTGAGGTTCCTTCTTTGTCATGAAAGAATTCAGAGATGAAGCAGAGAGATTTAAGAAATTAAACTATGAAAGGTGTTAGTTATTCAGTCATGTCTGAGTCTTTGAGACACCATGGACTATAGCCAGCCAGGCTCCTTTTCCCATGGAATTCTCCAGATAAGAATACTGAAGTGGGTTGCCATTTCCTTCTCCAGGGGATCTTCTTGACCCCTGATGAATCCATGTCTCCTGCATAGGCATACAGATTTTTTTTTTACCATCTGAGCCACCAGGGAAGCCCAAGAGAGTACAGTGAAAGTTTATTTAAGCAACGATACCCGGAGAGTGGGCAGACAAGCTGCTTATAAGGGATATACAATGAAGGGGTGGAACATTCAACGGTAAGGAGGAGTTTGGGGGTTGACTTTCCTGATTTTCATCCCAGCTCCATTTTCCCAAGAGAAGGAGGAATTTCTGTCCCCATTTAGCCTAGATCAGAAGGGTCATGGCATTCATGCATGATGGAGAGCTTATCTGTAAGGCAAATCTTATTATAATGAGAGCACAATGAGAAAAAAGTTACATTTGGATGCAGGATATTCCCTCCTAGCCCTATCTTTCTTTGCTACTCAAATCCTTATCACTCAAAATGTGTGCTTTCAGGTTGAAGGTTCTTGTTTTCCATTGTTTGCCTATGGACCCCTGAAGTTTATAAGATATGTGATTTTAGCCCACTAGGCTCCTCTGTCCATGGGGAGTCTCCAGGCAAGAATACTGGAGGGGGTTGCCAGGTCCTCCCCCAGGGGATCTTCCTGATCCAGGGATTGAAACTGCATCATTAATCTGCAGACCTGTACAAAGGGTCAGAGCAGTTCCTGGCAGGAGAGCCCTCCAGCAGTGTCAGCCATAACTATTGCATCAAAAAAAAAAAAAAAAAGCTTTAAAAATGTTGATACCATTGATTTGGAAATTCAAACTTTAGGAAAGGACTATAAGATGAAATGAAGATCATCTAATTATTAAAGCTTATTTTGAAACCAAGCAAGACCCTGTGGGACTCCTGGGCATAGAAGCCTTTCTGTGTCCCCCCTATTTTTTGCACAAAGTAGCCTCCATGACCTTCTTCTCTGAGTTCCAACAGTTGCTAGTCAGGGAAGGGAGGGGATACACAGATAAGGGAAGAGCAGCCTAGAAGCAATAGTGCAGCCTTGGGGCAGAGTCAACCTCATGGGATACACATGACAATATCTTTGAGCTATTTACAGAACTAAAACAAATGGAAGATGTTACCATTCTTCATTCCAGAGAAGACCACCAGAGGCCAGATTAAAGGAACTAGCGAAGCTCATCAGGAGATCACTTGAGGCCAGGTTAAAGGTTACACATACCTGATCCTTATCAGCAATCTCTTCCTTGAACCCTTGCTGTAAAACTTCTCACCAAATCTTCCTGGCTTAGGACACACAATTTTGTGACACAGGAATCTGCTGTGTCCTCCCTTCTTAAGCAAAGCAATAAATCTATTCTTTTCTGCTTCACCCCAACTTCTGTCTCTAAGATTTGATTCAGTATCAAGTGCATAAAGGCTGAGTTTTCAGCATGAACTTCACAGAAGATGTCATTGTTGTTTAGTCACTAAGTCATGTCTGACTGTTTGCAACCCCATGTACTGTAGCCCACCAGCCTCTTCTGTCCATGGAATTCTCCAGGCAAGAATACTGGAGTGGGTTACCATTTCCTTCTCCAGGGGATCTACCCAACCCAGTGATCGAACCCTCATCTCATGCATTGGCAGGAGTGGTTCTTTACCACTGTGCCACTGTGGAAGCCACAGAAGGCAGTTCCACTCATTCATTCAATAAATAGTTATTGAAATGTGTAGCACTTGAAATACTGACAAATGCTAATAAATGATAAATCTGGTTGGATTGTGAGCCTGTTAACTCCTATGGTGAATATTAAAGGAAAATAGCTTTATGCTGATGCTGAAGTTCCAATACTTTGGCCACCTGATGCAAAGAGCCAACTCATTGGAAAAGACCCTGATGCTGGGAAAAATTGAAGGCAAAAGGAAAAGGAGTTGGCAGAAGATGAGATGTTAGCATCACTAACTCAGTGGACATGAATTTAAGCAAATTCTGGGAGATAGTGGAGGGCAGAGGAAACTGCTGTGCTGCAGTTCATGGGGTCACAAAGAGCTGGACTGTTAACTGAGTCCAGGCTTGCTCTGCTCACCACATGACAGGCCAATGAGCCTGAGAGACTAGGTGTTGAGGCAAGGAAAACAACTTTATTCAGAAAGCCAGCTGATTAGTCCACCATCTTGGCCTACATAGCATCATTCTGATGTGAAGCTCTTATAACTGCTTCCATAAGCTTCCAGCGAATCTCCCTGATAGTGAAGCCCTTTTCATAATAGCATCACAGTACAAAAGTATCTATAAATGACAAAAGACTTAAAAATCATGGTTAGACATCTGATTAATTGATAAAGACACTTGGACAATACTTATTCCTTAAAATAACCAGAGATCTCAAAAGCAAATAGAAGTCACTTAAAGACAAAGAAATTCATGTAGTTTGTTATCAAAAATGCATTCCAAGAAAACTTTTCTCTGAACAACAACAACAACAAAAAAAACAAATCCAAGTCTTTGGAAATTCTGATTGTTGGAAATGCTCTCAAACAGCGTGGCAGGAATAAAACAGTCAAAAATGGCTCATCAAGGCGGTCTTAACTGCTGCCAAAGGGGTTGCTACAAACAAGGGTCTTGGAGCAAGCACATCCAGTGGGAAATCTGCTTGGTTTTTATCTTTAAGACTCAGGTTCGTTCCCTCGCTTGGCTCTTCATAAGTTAAGGACCACAGACTTAGAATCTTTCCCAGATGTCGCCTAAGTTTTTACTGGACAATTGGTAACTATTTTCCCTACCCATTGAGTTCTTCGGGCTTCCCTTGTGGTTCAGCTGGTAAATAATCTGCCTGCAATGTGGGAGACCTAGGTTCAGTCCCTGGGCTAGGAAGATCCCCTGGAGAAGGGAAAGGCTACCCATGCCAGTATTCTGACCTGGAGAATTCCAAGGGGGTCTCAAAGAGTTGGACATAACTGAACGACTTTCACTTAGTTCTTTGCACATGTCCAGGATAAAACCTGCAAACTTAGCCTGTCAAACTGTTTTTATGAGGAAAGAGAATCAGAAGCAAAAAGAAAAAAGGATTGGCAACAGCCACCATGAAGTGTGAAAGTGAAGTGAAAGTCATTCAGTCTTGTCTGACTCTTTGCGACCCCATGGATTCCATGGAATTCTCCAGGCCAGAATACTGGAGTGGGTAGCCTTTCCCTTCTCCATGGGATCTTCACAACCCAGGGATTGAACCCAGGTCTCCCATGTTGCAGGCAGATTCTTTACCAGCTGAGCCACAAGGGAAGCCCAAGAATACTGGAGTAGGTAGCCTATCCTTTCTCCAGGGTATCTTCCCGACCCAGGAATCGAACCGGGGTCTCCTGCATTGCAAATTCTTTACCAGCTGAGCTATCGGGGAAGCCACCATAGTAGGAATCTTATTCACAAGCCGGCTATATATCTTTCTGTTCGACTGTTTTGAAAATGAATTTCTTCTTTATTTCTTATAACATCTCCTTTGATAGAAAAGACCATATCTTTCCTACATGATCATGCATAACTCTTTTCTGTATTTTTTTTTTTATTCATCACACTGTCTATTGAAAACACATCTTAGTTTCCTTAAAGTTTTTTTCCACATTGAGGTACTTGGTGACATTTGTAACAGATGTAATAGCTTATTTATGTTAAACCTAGGCACAATGAAAGTTTTATACTTAATATTATATTTAATATGTTGATTCAAGACATGTCTATATTATTAGTAGTAAACAATCAAACATTAATATTAGGTACTAATGTAATATTACATGATTTCCAGTTCATGTGAAATGGAAACTTATTTAACTTGATTTCTCTTGTATTTAGAATGTTTTTGGTTTAAAAGTGGTTATTAGTATTATTTAGGCCAATTAAATAGAGCTATTTTTACAATGAACCAGGGCAATATTTTCTAAACAAGAGATATACATAAACACACAGCAGCAAGGCCCCAGTTCTTACTTTGAGACTTCAGTTCTGAGTCAGGTACAACAATGTAAAACCCACCAGCTTACAAAAGAGGTGGATTAAAAGTGGGGCTCTCACAGATGAAACAAGTCAGGCTCACTTAGCTAGATGGAAAAATATTAATATTTGCAGAAAAATCAATTTCTAATTACATAGGACATGCCAGCTTCTAATTACTTTCAGTTGAGTAAGTCCCTCAGTCATGTCTGACTCTGCGACCCCATGGACTGCAGCACGTCAGGCTTCCCTGCGCATCACCAACTCCTGGAGTTTACTCAAACTCATGTCCATTGAGTCAGTGATGCCATCCAACCATCTCATCTTCTGTTGTCCCCTTCTCCTCCTGCCCTCAATCTTTCTAGCATCAAGGTCTTTTCAAATAAGTCAGCTCTTCGCATCAGGTGGCCAAAGTATTAGAGTTTCAGCTTCAACAGCAGTCCTTCCAGTGAATACCCAGGACTGGTGTCCTTTAGGATGGACTGGTTGGATCTCCTTGCAGTCCAAGGGACTCTCAAGAGTCTTCTCCAACACCACAGTTCAAAAGTATCAATTCTTTGGTGCTCAGCTTTTTTTATAGTCCAACTCTCATATCCATACATGACTACTGGACAAATCAGAGCATTGGCTAGATGGACCTTTATTGGCAAAGTAATGTCTCTGCTTCTTAATATGCTGTCTAGGTTGGTCATAGCTTTTCTCCCAAGGATTAAGCGTTTTTTAATTGCATGGCTTCAGTCACCATCTGAAGTGATTTTGGAGCCCAGAAATATAAAGTCTGCCACTATTTCCACTGTTTCTCCATCTATTTGCCGTGAAGTGATGAGACCGGATGCTATGATCTTTGTTTTCTGAATGTTAGGCTTTGGCACCCCACTCCAGTACTCTTGCCTGGAAAATCCCACGGACAGAGGAACCTGGTAGGCTGCAGTCCAGGGGGTCACTAAGAGTCAGACATGACTGAGAGACTTCACTTTGACTTTTCACTTTCATGCATTGGAAAAGGAAATGGCAACCCACTCTAGTGTTCTTGCCTGGAGAATCTGAGGGACGGGGGAGCCTGGTGGGCTGCCGTCTATGGGGTTGCACAGAGTCGAACACGACTGAAGCGACTTAGCAGCAGTAGCAGCAGCAGGCTTTAAGCCAACTTTTTCAGTCTCCTCTTTCACTTTCATCACGAGGCTCTTTAGTTCTTCTTCACATTCTGCCATAAGGGTGGTGTCATCTGCATATCTGAGGTTATTGATATTTCTCCCAGTAATCTTGATTCCAGCTTGTGCTTCTTCCAGCCCATCATTTCTCATGATGTACTCTGCATATAAATTAAACAACTAGAGTGACAATATACAGCCTTGATGTACTCCTTTTCCTATTTGGAACCAGTCTGTTGTTCCATGTCCAGTTCTAACTGTTGCATCCTGACCTGCATACAGGTTTGTCAAGAGGCCAGTCAGGTGGTCTGATATTCCCATCTCTTTCAAAATTTTCCACAGTTTACTGTGATCCACACAGTCAAAGCCTTTGGCATAGTCAATAAAGCAGAAATAGATGTTTTCATGGAGTTCTCCTGCTTTTTATGAGCCAGTGGATGTTTGCAATTTGATTCTCAAGTTCCTCTGTACCTTTTCTAAAACCAATGCCAAAGAATGCTCAAACTACTGCACAATTGCACTCATCTCACACGCTAGAGAAGTAATGTTCAAAATTCTCCAAGCCAGGGTTCACGGATTGTTGAAACCTGGCTTGGAGAATTTTGAGCATTACTTCACTAGTGTGTGAGATGAGTGCAATTGTGCGGTAGTTTGAGCATTCTTTGGCATTGCCTTTCTCTGGCATAGGAATGAAATCTGACCCTTTCCAGTCCTGTGGCTCTACTCTTTGTAGAGTCAGATGGAAAGAAGTAATGAGGAACTGAAGCCAAAAGCCACAATTGCACTCACTTCACACACTAGTAAAGTAATGCTCAAAATTCTCCAAGCCAGGCTTCAGCAATATGTGAACTGTGAACTTCCAGATGTTTTAACTGGTTTTAGAAAAGGCAGAGGAACGAGAGATCAAATTGCCAACATTGCTGGATCACTGAAAAAGCAAGAGTTCCAGAAAAACATCTATTTCTGCTTCATTGAATATGCCAAAGCCGTTGACTGCATGGATCACAATAAACTGTGGAAAATTCTGAAAGAGATGGGAATACCAGACCATCTGACCTGCCACTTAAGAAACCTGTATGCAGGTCAGGAAGCAACAGTCAGAACTGGACATGGAACAAAAGACTGGTTCCAAATAGGAAAAGGAGTATGTCAAGGCTGTATATTGTCACCCTGCTTATTTAACTTATATGCAGAGTACATCATGAGAAACACTGGGCTGGAAGAAGCACAAGCTGGAATCAAGACTGCCGGGAGAAATATCAATAACCTCAGATATGCAGATGACACACCCTTATGGCAGAAAGTGAAGAGGAACTGAAAAGCCTCTTGATGAAAGTGAAAGAGGAGAGTGAAAAAGTTGGCTTAAAGTTCAACATTCAGAAAACTAAGATCATGGCATCTGGTTCCATCACTTCATGGGAAATAGATGGGGAAACAAAGGAAACAGTGTCAGACTTTATTTTTCTGGGCTCCAAAATCACTGCAGATGGTGATTGCAACTATGAAATTAAAAGATACTTACTCCTTGAAAGGAAAGTTATGACCAACCTAGACAGCATATTCAAAGGCAGAGACATTACTTTGTCAACAAAGGTGCATCTAGTCAAGGCTATGGTTTTTCCAGCGGTCATGTATGGATGTGAGAGTTGGACTGTGAAGAAAGCTGAGCACCAAAGAATTGATGCTTTTGAACTGTGGTGTTGGAGAAGACTCTTGAGAGTCCCTTGCACTGCAAGGAGATCCAACCAGTCCATCCTAAAGGAGATCAATCCTGGGTGTTCATTGGAAGGACTGCTGTTGAAGCTGAAACTCCAATGCTTGGCCACCTCATGTGAAGAGTTGACTCATTGGAAAAGACTTTGATGCTGGGGAAGATTGAGGGCAGGAGGAGAAGGGGATGACAGAGAATGAGGTGGTTGGATGGCATCACCGAGTCAATGGATATGGGTTTGGGTGAACTCCGGCAGTTGGTGATGGACAGGGAGGCCTGGAGTACTGCAGTTTAGCGACTGAACTGAACTGAACTGAAAGTCAAAAAGCAGAACAGAGAGGGAGAGGCAGTGGGGAAGTAAAGTGAAAGGGTCTACAGTCTTGCAAAACATCTCCAAAGGGATGGTCAGCCTTTGGAAGGGATGTATTAATCTCTTCTATTTCCAGGTGTGCAGGGACAAGCCATCTCTCCATGAGCTGAACAAAAGTCCTTTAATTTACAGACAAGCAGAGGGGCAGGGTCCTTTTAAGCAAGCCATTATGTATGCTTATAATAACAAAAGCAATGAAAAGTAAGTTAAAGAAACAGTTTCCATCATGGGGTCAGAATTGGCTTTTTCTCTACAACAGGACATGACTTAGCAACTGAACAACTCAATTTTATTCCCAGATGACACAGTGATAAAGATTCTGCCTGCCAATGCAGTAGACACAGGAGAGGCAGGTTTGATCCCTGGCTTGGGAAGATCCCTTGGAGGAGGAAATGGCAACCCACTTCAGTATTCTTGCCTGGAAAATTCCATGGACAGAAGAACTTGGCAGGCTGCAGTCCACGGGATCGCAAAGAGTTGGACATGACTGAGCACGCACAAAAGAATGAATTTTAAGCTGAGGGTGAGTTTGGCTTCTAGTACGGTCTTATGAAAAGTTCCGGGGGGCAGTTGTATAAGTATTTGAAATTTAAATTAGATTAGAGAGTAGAGATACAGCTTTAGAGGCCAGAAACCCTGAAGCTTTTGCAGAAGCAATTGGAAAAGATGTACACGTCTTATGAGTAGTGCTTCTGAAATTGAGCAGGACCCTGTAAGGCCCTCCTGGGTATAAAAGCCTCTCTGTGGTGACCCAGGGACAAAAGAGCAGATAAAACCAAGGAGGGTTTTGGAATGCAGGAACAGAAAAACCGGACCATTATCATCCTTCCCTCCCCCGCATTATAGCTATTAACTGATTTCAGGTTCTCCTGAGCAGTATAACCTGTCTCTCCTCCTACCCAATAGGGAGGAGATATTTGTGTTACTCTTCCCCTCCTGCAATATATGTGCCTCATCCAATCAGCAAATGACCCACAAGAGCCCTATCCCACTCCTGTACCTTGGGTATAAAAGTGGACTAAGGACCCCTGTTCAACACTGGCTCTCCCTTGAGCTGGCCCTCTGTCTCCCGCTCTAATAAACTTTATTTCCCTCTCATGTCTGGAAATTCTTTACCAACCCACACCCAGACCACGACACTCTCCATCCTCCTTATTTCTTGTTTACAGGAAAAAAGGCTTCAGCCTACTTGATCTTTCCTGAGTTCTAAAGGGGGCTTCCCTGGTGGCTCAGATGGTAAAGAATCTGCTTGCAATGCAGGAGTGCTGTGTGTGTGCTAAATCACTTCAGTCATGTCCGACTCTTTGCGACCCTTTAGACTGTAGCCCACCAGGCTCCTCTGTCCATGGGATTCTCCAGGCAAGATTACTGAAGTGGGTTGCCATGCCTTCCTGCAGGGGATCTTCCAGACCCAGGAATCGAACACACATCTCTTATGTCTCCTGTATTGGCAGGCAGGTTCTTTACCACTAGGGCCACCTGGGAAGCCTGCAATGCAGGAGACCTGGGCTCAATTCCTGGGTTAGGAAGATGTCCTGGAGAAGGAAATGGCAACCCACTCAAATATTCTTGCCTGGAGAATCCCATGGACAGAGGAGCCTGGCAGGCTACAGTCCGTGGGGTCACAAAGAGTCAGACATGACTGAGCAGCTAACAAAAAGCAGATTCAAATAGTTCCTAACTAGGGAAGGATGTCAAAGGTATGAGAATGGAGGTCAAAACCATAGTCAAACCTATGGTTTTTCCAGTAGTCATGTATGGATTGAGAATTGGACCATAAAGCAGGCTGAATGCCAAAGAATTGATATTTTTGAACTGTGGTGTTGGAGAAGACTCTTGAGAGTCCTTTGGAATGCAAGGAGATCCAATCAGCCCATCCTAAAAGAAATAAGTCCTTAATATTCATTGGAAGGACTGATGCTGAAGCTGAAGCTCCAATACCTTGGCCACCTGGGATGTGAAGAACTGACTGATTTGAAAAGACCCCGATGCTGGGAAAGATGGAAGGCGGGAGGAGAAGGAGACAACAGAGGACGGGATGGTTGGATGGCATCACCGACTTGATGGATATGAGTTTGAGCAGGCTCTGGGAGTTGGTGATGGACAGGGAAGCCTGGTGTGCTGCAGTCCATAGGGTCGCAAAGTGCTGGACACAACTGAGTGGCTGAACTGAACTGAAGGGAAGGGAGGAAATGCAGAAACAAAGGAGGAGCAGGGAAGAAACAATAGTGCAGTGATAAAGCAGGTCTTGGTTTCTCCTCAAGGGATATACATGTTTTTGAGATCTTCGTCAGGAACAAAGGTCTCAACCCCAATAGAGAATGGCAACTTCAGGCTGAGCACAAGATTCCCGGGGCACCACCACGCTGTTGCCTCACCACCAACCAATCAGAAGAAAGTCACATGCCCTGCAGCTATCACCCCAAATTTCACCTTTAAAAACTCTTACCCCAGATGATTGGAGAGTTCAAGGTGTTTGAGCATGAGCTGCCTATTTTCCTTGCTTGGTCCCTGCAGTAAACCTTTCTCTGCTCCCAACTCCAGTGTTTCCATTTGTTTAGCTTCCCTTTGCATTGAGCACAAGCACTTGGGTATGGCATCATTTCAAAAAAGGGGAAAAGAGGACTTCTATGAATACAATGTCTGGATATGAGAGGAATGAGAGAAGGAATAAATTCTTCAGATTTTATTAATAACAAGGGAATAACAAGTTATTAATAGCAAGGGAATTATTCTCCTTAGGGTACAGAGAATTTTTAGTTAGGAAAAGAGCATCTGTCATTTTTCAGATTCTGCAGCATTCAGCCTTGAAGATTTTTACCAATGATTACGAATAGTCAAAAAAAAAAGGCATTGCCTTTAGCAAAATAGCCTTGTGGCTCATATGGTGGAGGTTGTTTTCATCCACCACTAAAATTAACGTGAAGCATGTGTGAGAAGAGTAGAATTAATATGTGAACAAATGAAAAAGAAACAGCTAAAGCAAAAGCCCTTTTATGGGCTGAGGTTCTTTTAAATTTTTTTTTAATTAATAAACTTTATTTTTTAGAGCAGTGTAAGGTCATGGAAAAATTAAGCAGCAAGTACAGAGTTCCCATATACTCATGTCCCCACACATGGACAATCTGCCCCATTCAAACAGTGGGAAAGGAACCTGAAGAGACATTTCTCCAAAGAAGACATACAGATGGTTAACAAGCACAAACAAGCACATGAAAAGATGCTCAACATCACTCATTATTACAGAAATGCAAATCAAAACTACAATAAGATACCATCTCACACCAATCAGAATGCCCATCATCAAAAAGTCTACAAACAACAAATGCTGGAGAGAGTGTGGAGAAAGGGGAACACCCTTGCATTGCTGGTGGGAATGTAAACTGATAAAGCCACTATGAAAGACGGTATGGAGAGTCTCTAAAAAGCTAGGAATAAAACCACCATATGACCCAGCAATCCCACTCCTAGTCATATACCCTGAGGAAACCAAAGTTGCAAAAGACACATGTACCTCACTGTTCACTGCAGCACTATTTACAGTAGCTAGAACATGGAAGCAACCTAGATGTCCATTGATAGATGAATTGATAAAGAAGCTGTGGTACATACATACAATGGAATATTACTCAGCCATAAAAAGGAACACATTTGAATCTATTCTAATGAGGTAGATGGACCTAGAGCCTATTATAAAGAGTGAAGTAAGTCAGAAAGAGAAATATAAACATCATATACTGACACATATATATAGAATCCTAAAAGATGATACTGATGAATTTATTTTCAGGGCAGCAATGGAGAAACAGACATAGAGAACAGACCTGTGGACATGCGGCAAGGGGGGAAGGAGAAGGGGAGATGTATGGAGAGAGTAACATAGAAATTTGTGTGTGTGTGTTAGTCGCCCAGTCATGCCCAACTCTTTGTGACCCCATGGACTGTAGCCCACCAGGCTCCTCTGTCCATGGAATTCCCTAAGCCAGAATACTGGAGTGGGTTACCATTTCCTTCTCCAACACAGAACTTTACAATACCATATGTAAAATAGATAGCCAATGGCAATTTGCTGTATGAATCAGGGAACTCAAACAGGGGCTCTATGGCAGGTTGAAGGCTGGGCTGGGGAGGGAGATGGGAGGGATATCTGGGTGGGAGGGGACATGGGTGTACCTAAGGCTGATTCTTGTTGATGTGTGATAGAAAACCACAAAATTCTGTAAAGCAATTATTCTTCAATTAGAAATTAAAAAAAAAAAAAAGCTTTATTTTTTAGAGCAGTTTAAGGTTATGGCAAAATTAAGCAGCAAGTACAGAGCTCCCATATACCCATGTTCCCTCACACGGACAATCTGCCCCGTTGCCAGGGTCCCCACCAGAGTGGCCCGTTTGTTGCAGATGATGAACTTAAACGGACACACCGTCATCACCCAAAGTGGCTTTTCTTCTCATCCTCTTTACAGGGTCTTTCAGAAAGCAGAAGTTTTTAATTTTAGGGACATCTACATCATCAATCATTTCTGATTTCATGGATCATGAAAGGCTGCTCTATCTAAAACGTCATTGTGATAACATAGGCCACATAGATTTTCTCCTACATCATCTTTTATATTTTTTCAGTTTTGCATTTCACATTTAACTCTATTTTGAGTCAATTTTTGTGAAGAAAACTGTATCTAGATTTTTTTTTCTTGCATATGGATGTTCACTTGCCCCAGTAGCTTTTGTCGAAAAGACTATATTTCTCTATTATATTGCTTCTGCCAACGATCAATTGATTCTATTTATGGGGTCTATTCTGGGCTCTCTGTTCTATTGATCCATTTGTTCTTTTGCCATATTGCACTGTCTTAGTGACTGTAGCTATATGCTAAGTCTTGAAGTCATTTATCAGTCTTATACTCTTGTTCTTCTCCTTCAATATTTAACTAAATAGCCTGGGTCTTTTCCATTTCAAATCTTTAGAATCAGTTTTCCTATATCCACAAGATAAATTTCTGAGATTCTGATTGAAAGTGCATTGAATCTATCAAGTTGGGAAGAACTGACAGCTTGACAAAGTCTTTCTATTTATGAACATGGAATTTCTCCAATTATTTAGTTGATTTTTTTTTGTTATCAGAGTTTTGTAGTTTTCTTTATAGAGATTTTGTACATATCTTGTTACTTTGCATACTTGGAATAAATTCCACTTCATTATGGTGTATAATTTTTATGCATTGTTGGATTAATTGTTGTTGCTGTTGTTTAGTCACTAAGTCATGTCTGACTCCTTGCAATCCCATAGACTGCAGCACACAAGGTCTCCCTGTCCTTCACTGTGCCTCAGAGTTTGCTCAAACTCGTGTCCATTGAGTTGATTATGCCATCCAATCATCTCATCCTCTGTCACCCCCTTCTCCTCCTGCCTTCAATCTTTCCCAGCATCAGGATCTTTTCAAATGATCTGGCTCTTCACATCAAGTGGCCAAAATATTGGAGCTTCAGCTTCAGCATAAATCCTTCCAATGACTATCAGGACTGATTTCCTTTAGGACTGAATGGTTTCATCTCCTTGCAAGAGTCTTCTTGAACACCACAGTTCAAAAGCATCCATTCTTCACTACTCAGCCTTCTTTATGGTCCAGCTCTCACATTCATATATGACTACTGGAAAAATCATAGCTTTGACTATTTGGACCATTGTCAGCAAAGTGATATCTCTGCTTTTTAATATGCTGTCAAAGTTTGTCATAGCTTTCCTCCCAAGGAACAAGCATCTTTTAATTTCATGGCTGCAGTCACTGTCCACAGTGATTTTGGACACCAAGAAAATAAAATCTGCCATTGCTTTCACTTTTCCCCCATCTATTTGCCATGAAATGATGGGACTGGATGCCATGATCTTCGTTTTTTGAATGTTGAGTTTTAAACCAGCTTTTTCACTCTCCTTTTTCATTCTCATCAAGAGGCTCTTTAGTTTCTCTTCACTTTCTGCCTTTAAAGTGGTGTCATCTGCATATCTGAGACTGTTGATATTTCTCCTGGCAATCTTGATTCCAGCCTGTGATTCATCCAGTTTGGCATTTCCCATGATATACTCTGCATATAAGTTAAACAAGGTGACAATATACAGCCTTGTCTTACTCCTTTCCCAATTTTGAACCAGTTATTCCATGTAAGGTTATAACTATTGTTTCCTGACCTGCATATAGATTTCTCAGGAGACTAATAACCAGACCAGGTGGTCTGGTATTTCCATCTCTTAAAGGATTTTCCACAGTTTATTTTTACCCACACAATCAAAGGCTTTCACATAGTCAATGAACCAGAAGTAGATGTTTTCCTGGAATTCCCTTGATTTCTCTATGACTGAATGAATGTTGGCAAACCGAAAGATTACTGATTTTAGATCCTTCTTCTTTTCGAATATATATGCATTTAATGCTATCAACTTCCCTTCAAGCAGTGCTTTGGCTGAATCCCATGAATTTTAAGTTGCATTTTTATTTTCACTTAGTTTAAATTTTTTTAATTAAATTTAAAAATTAAACAGTTTAAAATTTTTAAGCCTTTGACTGTTTGTATCACAACAAACTGTGGAAAATTCTTAAAGAGATGGGAATACCAGACCACCTGACTTGCCTCTTGAGAAATCTGTATGCAGATCAAAACGCAACAATCAGAACTGGACATGGAACAACAGACTGGTTCCAAATCAGGAAAAGAATACGTCAACGGTGTATATTGTCACCCTGCTTATTTAACTTATATGCATTGTACATCATGCAAAATGCCAGGCTGGATGAAGCACAAGCTGGAATCAAGACTGCCTGGAGAAATATCAGTATCCTCAGATACGCAGATGACACCACCTTTATGGCAGAAAGCAAAGAATAACTAAAGAGCCTCTTGATGAAAGTGAAAGAGGAGAGTGAAGAAGTTGGCTTAAAACTCAACATTCAGAAAACAAAGATCATGGCATCTGGTCCCATCACTTCATGGCAAATAGATGGGGAAACAATGGAAGCAGTGACAGACTTTATTTTCTTGAGCTCCAAAAATGACACTTGCTCCTTGGAAGAAAACCTATGACCAACCTAGACAGCATACTAAAAGCAGAGTACTTTGCTTTGCCAACAAAAATCCGTCTAGTCAAATCTATGGTTTTTCCGATAGTCATGTACAGATATGAGAGTTGGACTATAAAGAAAGCTGAACGCAGAAGAATTGATGCTTTTGAACTGTGGTGTTGGAGAAGACTTTTGAGAGTCTCTTGGACTGCAAGGAGATCCAACCAGTCTATCCTAAAGGAAATCAGTCCTGAACATTCATTGGAAGGACTGATGCTGAAACTGAAACTCCAGTGCTTTGGCCACCTGATGCAAAGAACTGACTCATTGGAAAAGACCCTGATGCTGGGAAAGATTGAAGGCAGGAGAAGGGGACAACAGAGGATGAGATGGTTGGATGGCATCACCGACTCAATGGACATGAGTTTGAGTAATCTCCGGGAGTTGGTGATGGACAGGGAAGCCTGGTGTGGTCCTTGGGGTCAAAGAGTCAGACATGACTGAGCAACTGACCTGAACTAAAAATTTTAAATGTCTCTTGTTATTTCTAATTTGACCCATGTGTTATTTAGAAGTGTGGCTGGTAATCTCCAAATATTTGGGAATTTTCTGGTTATCTTTCTGGTTATTGATTTTTAGTTTAATTCCACTGTGGTCTGATACATTATATGATTTTTATCATTCTCAGTTTGTTAAGATGTTCTTTTTTATGGCCCAGAATGTGGTTTATTTTTCTGTATTTTCTGTGTGACCTTGAGAAGAACCTATATTCTGGTGTTTTTGAGTAAAGCAGTCTACAGATGTCAGTTATATCCAGTTGATTGATGGTACTATTGAATTCAACTATGTTCTTTGATTTTATGCCTGCTGGATCTGTTTTTGATAGAGAAATTAGAGTGACTTCATCTATTTCTCCTTGCAGTTCTATTTCTACCAGTTTTTGCCTCATGTATTTTGAGGTTGTTTTGTTAGACACATACACTTTAAAGACTGCTATGTCCTCTTGGAGAATTGACCCCTTTGTATTATTTAATGTATATCTTTGTCCATGGTGTGGCTCACAGGGTAAAGATTCAGCCCACAACGCGGGAGACCTGAGTTAGATCCCTGAGTCAGGAAGATCCCCTGGAGAAGAAAATGGCAATCCACTCCAGTATTCTTGCCTGAAAAATCCCATGGATGGGGGAGCCTGGCAGGCTATAGTCCATAGGGTTGCAAAGAGTTGGACACGACTGAGAGACTTCATATATACATATTTGTCCATGATAAGTTTCCTTGCTCTGAAGCCTGTTCTGTCTGAAATTCATATAGCTACTACTGCTTTATTTTAATTGGAGTTAGCATGGTATCGGAAAAGGCAATGGCACCCCACTCCAGTACTCTTGCCTGGAAAATCCCATGGATGGAGGAGCCTGGTAGGCTGCAGTCCAGGGGGTTGCTAAGAGTCAGACATGACTGAGCGACTTCACTTTCACTTTTCACTTTCATGCATTGGAGAAGGAAATGGCAACCCACTCCAGTGTTCTTGCCTGGAGAATCCCCCAGGGACGGGGGAGCCTGGTGGGCTGCCATCTATGGGGTTGCAGAGTCGGACACGACTGAAGCGACTTAGTAGCAGCAGCAGCAGCAGTAGCAGCAGCAGCATGGTATGTCTTTCTCCATCCTTTTACTTTATTCTATATTTGTCTTTGTATTTAAGGCGGTTTCTTGTAGAAACCATATAGGTGGTCTTCTTCTTTGGTTTGTTCTGATCATCTCTGTTTTTTAGTTGATATATTTGTACCATTGTTGCTTAAAGTGATTACTAATAGAGCTGGATTAATATCTACCATATTAACTTTTTTCTACTTGTTTTCCTTGTATTCTGTTCCTATTTTCGTCTTCCATTCTTTTTCTTTCTGATAATTGTGCTTTTAATTGGGGATTTTATATGACTCTATTTTTTCTTCCTTTTTAACATATCAATTATGCTTAAAAATATCACAGTGGTCATCATATGCATTTGCAATTAAACCAACTCCATTTTTAAATAACATTACACCACTTCATGCTTCATAACAAAATATTCCCTATTCCTCCCTCTTCCTTTGGTGTAATTTACCTCTTATACATAAGCTGTAATTTGCCTCCTATACATACACTATAATCCTTAAATACACTTTTACCATTATTATGTTGAACAAACTGCTACTTATTAGATCAATTAAAAATAAGAAGAATAAGTTTTTATTTTACCCTTACTTAGTCTTCACTAATGCTCTTTATTTTTCTGTAGATCTGAGATTCTAACTTTCATCATTTTCCTTCTCTCTGAAGAACTTCTTGTGTAAGGCAGATCTACTGGCCACAAATTCCCTCAAATTTTGTCTGAGAAAATTTGTTCCTTCACTTTTGAGGGTTAGTTTCCCAGTATACAGAATGCTATGTCAGTGAGTTTTGTTGTTGCTGTTTTTTCAACATTTTATTTCATTGTCTTCCTGCTTGTATGGCTTCTGAGGGGAAATAGGATATAATTCTTATCTTTGTTCTGTATATATGGTAAGGTTTTTTTTTTTTTTCCTCTAGATTCTTTTGAGATTTTTTTCCTTTATATTTTCCTTTCTGCAGTTCTAATATAATACACCTAGGTATGGTTGCATTGGCACATCCTTACTTGATGTTCTCTGAGCTTCCTGGATCTGTGATTAATTTAGGGAATTTCTCAGTTAATATTACTTCAAATATTGCTTCTATTCCTTTCTCTCTTTCTTTTCCTACTCTATTCCCATTATATCTATTTGACACCCTTTGCAGTTTTCCAACAATTCTTGGCTATTCTTTATGTTTGCTTTTTTAACACTATTTTTTTCTCTTTTCATATTTTTCTTTTTCGATTTTGGAAGTGTCTGCTTCCATACCCTCAAGCTCAGAGATTCTTTCCTCAGATGCGTCCAGCCTACTAAGAAGTTCATCAAAGTCATTCTTCATTCCTATTACAATGTTATTGACCTCTAGAATTATTTTCTTTATTCTTTCTTAGAATTTCCATCTCTCTGCTTATATTACCCATCTGTTCCTGCACATTAACTACTATTCCATCAGCACTCATTGATCTTATATTTCCACCATCTGTGCTGTATCTCTGAGTCTGGTTTCAATGTTCACTCTGCCTCTTCCAACTGTTTTTGTCTCTCATCGTGACTTGTTGTTTTTTTCTGAAAGCTAGGCAAGGTGTACTGGGTGAAAAGAACTCTGATAAATAGGCCTTTAGCAATGCGGTGGGAGGGGTGGGGTGGGGGAGTCTTCTAGAGTCCTGTGATCAGGTCTCGGTGTTTTACTCAGCCTATGCCTCTGAGCTGTGAGTGTTACAAGTGTTCCTCCATTCCCCACTGCCACAGATTAAGCGGGACATGGCTAGAGGGTGCTAGTTTGAGTACATCCTTTCCCCAGGTCATTTAGGCTCTGATAAAATTCCCAGAGTTTAGGCTCTGCTAATAAAATTTCTTTTGAGCCTAATTTAAAAGAACAAGGCTCTGGCATATTTCAAAATGGTTATTTTTCCCCCGCTTCCCTGCCAGTCCTCCAAGGGGATTTTTTTTCTTTTCCTGATAATTCATTGTGGGAACTTGTTAGAGTTCCAGGAAGTAAAACTCATGAAAGTAAACAGACACCCTCTGCCCCCTGGAATTTTTAACCCTTAAGATTTATTCAAGATACGTGTGTGTGCGCTTTACTCTTCAGGCTTCCCTGGTGCCTCAGACAGTGAAGAATCTGCCTGCAATGTTGGAGACCGAGGTTCGATCCCTGGGTTGGGGCAATCCCCTGGAGAAGGGCATGGCAACCCAGTCCAGTATTGTTCTCCCCATGGAGAATCCCCATGGACAGAGGAACCTAGCAGTTTACAGTCCACGGGGTCACAGAGTCAGACACAATGAGCGACTAAGCACAATCCATTACTCTTTGGGTTTCCCTACATAGGCACTGGTTTTCAAGGAGGTGTCTGCCTGTAGGTTTCTGTTCTGGCAAATTGTGCTTCTCTCTATGGCCAATCTCTCCAATTTTGTTGCTGTTGCTGCTTAGTTGCTAAGTCGTGTGGATGCTTTTGCAACCTCATGGATTGTAGCCCTCGAGGCTCCTCTGTCCATGGGATTTCCCAGAAAAGAATACTGGAGTGGGCTTCCATTTCCTCCTGCAAGGGACCTTCCTGACCCAGGGATTGAATCCATGTTTCCTGCACTGCAGGTGAATTCCTTACCACTGAACCACCATGGATGCCCTCTCCAATTTTGAGGGCAGCTTTTTATCCTGTCACCTCACTTCTTTGGAGGATCTAAGAATAGCATTTTGAGTTTTCATTTTGTTCAGATTTTTGTTAGGATAGAGTGGCAACTTCCAAACTCATTTAAACTGGGTTTAATCCATCAGCGTCAGTGTGGTCTCATTATGTGGCCCCAGCTCACCCTACTCACACTCTTTTGTATTTCCTTATCCTCTTTTAGGATTCCTAGCTCTAACACAAAGACCATGTCCAATCTACCTTGACTCACCTTAGTAGTTATGATATACAACCATGAAAAATGAAGGAAAAGAAAAATCTATCTGGGAACTAAGCTGAGAAAAAGGAGATACTTTTTAAAAATAAAACTTAGGACTAGATATTGTTTGGTATTTCTTCATTGGTTTATTTGACAAGGACTTTTTTTTTTAATGTTTGTCTTTGTCAACTGAAAAAAAAAAAAACCCTACATAATCTAAAAGGTGAGAATTATGTTTTCTTTGGTGTTAAGCCCAGGAATACCATCTCTCAGTAACTCTGAAAGACTTTTCTGAAGAGGTAAAGGAGTTAGGATATACAAGTGTTTTTGCAAAGCAAAACCCCCCAAACCCAGGAAATGGAAGATCAAAAGATTCCTGCTAATCAAAAGAAACCAGACATCTGAAGCTAGTTAATTTAGTGCTGTCCACACATGGGAAGATGCAAGACCCTGGGATTATCGCAATGCTTTCTTCGATAGGGCCACTATCCCATTTTTCTGCACCGAGTCCCCTCGGGGCGCACAGTCACTGCAGTGGCAGCCTGTTTACCTCCCCTCAGGAGCCACTGTCCTGACCATCAGGCTGGGGTGGGGGCAGGGAGCAGTGGCTGAGGGTTTTACATCCTTTGTTTACTGAAATGAGAGGTGACATTCTTTGTCCACACGCTCTTGTTTTTCTAGCTGAAACTCCTATCTTGTGTAGTCAGGAATAGGTAAATAACCATGATTTACTAAAAGCCTGGGCTTCCCAGGTGGCACTAGTGGTAAACAACCCACCTGCCAATGCAGGAGACATAAGAGATGTGGGTTTGACCCCTGGGTCGGGGAGATCTTCTGGAGGAGGGCATGGCAACCCACTCCAGTCTTCTTGACTGGAGAATCCCATTGGCAGAGGAGCCTGGGGGGCTACAATCCATAGGGTTGTAAAGAGTCGGACATGACTGAAGCAACTTAGCAGGCATGCATGCACTAAAAGACTAAAGCAGAGGTCTTCTATGGGTATTTTTGGACTTCCCTGGTGGCTCAGACGGTAGAGCCTCTGTCTACAATGTGGGAGATCTGGGTTCAAGCCCTGGGTTGGGAAGATTCCCTGGAGAAGGAAATGGCAATCCACTCCAGTACTATTGCCTGGAAAATCCCATGGACAGAGGAGCCTGGCAGGCTGCAGTCTATGGGGTCGCAAAGAGTCGGACACGACTGGGAGACTTCACTTCATGGGTATTTTTATGGGTACATCTGTTTCTGCCCTTTAAGAAACAGATGTACACTGTGGCAAAACCTTGTTAAAAATTTCTCTTCAGGCAAGATGCAAGATAGTAAAGCTCTCTTTCTAGTCAGCCTGTCATGAATAAAAAAGACAAGAGCAATCTCCACTATCTTTGAGTGAATCAGAATAGGATAAAGGTGAAGACAGGGAGATAGAAAAGAGTTCCCTGTCTAAGATAGTAGATATGACCATCCTTTCATGTCTGAATAGTGCGTGTGTGTGTGCAAAGTCGCTTCAGTTGTATCCTACTCTTTGCAGTCCTATGGACTGTAGTCTGCCAGGCTCCTCTGTCCATGGGATTCTCCAGGCAAGAAGACTGGAATGGGTTACTGTGCCCTCCTCCAGGGGATCTTCCCAACCCAGGGATCGAACCCACATCTCTTATGTCTCCTGCATTGGCAGGTGGGTTCTTTACCACTAGCGCCACCAGGGTAGCCCCTGAATGGTAGAACCCTGCTCAAAGCAGTAAGAAATATCTCCTTCGAAAATGTCAGTGCCTTTGGAATTTTGGGTATTAATAGTCTTTACTGTTCATTTTCTTTTAGCTTATATGAATGGCTTATTACTTCAACTAACACATATTTCATTCCTTTTTTAGTATCTTCATGAAGGTTAAATCTCAAATGAAAACTACATATGCAGACTTTTAAGAATGTTGTAACATCGGACACAAAATCTTCCTAGTGATCTTTACAACAATCAAGAGAGAAAAAGAAGTTGATAAAAATTGAAGCAGCAGAAGGGGGCAGTAAAACGCAGCAGAATGCTCCAGAAGATTTTTTTAATATGCTTGCTTATTTTCAGTTAACAGAGAATTCTCCAACAAATTTCAGAGACTAATGTATTTTATATAACAGATACATGTATTTGTCTAAAATGAACACAGAAACACTAAACACAGACACAGGTGAGAAACATTAAGTCTCACATGATTATAATCTTATTTTTTATGTTGTGACATATCATGGCATAATAATCATAGTACTTTTCCACACAGGACAGGATTTGGCCATTTTGAGTTGGTTTGGGACATTTAATATTTCCCCAAATGCACTACCCATTCTATTTTACTGTCCCAGACTTACGAAAGTTAATAAATCATAACAGTTTTTCCTCAAGTCCATAACCGGACTTCCTTTCTAAACTGCACCCATCCTATTTTCTGACAGCATAGGTATATGCAATTCTCTCTACTCTATTGTGCTATATAAGTTACAGATTAAACCAAGTAGTTTAACCGAATAGGTATTTTTTAATTGAATTTCCACTATGAAATGGAGTTCAATTTCTTTAAGTTCCAAGTAATCTAAATGTGATTATTCTCAGCACCCTGTTTTGTTCACACTTTGAATTTAGTCTCCCTGCAAACAATAGAACACACTTTTATACGTAGCAGGTATACAATTAAGATCAGATGAGGACAATGATGATGATGACTTCAAAATGAATTCAGGATTACAATATAAAGCCAACAGAGTCAGAGTATGAATTCTTCCTTGGCATCTAACCAAACTCAAATTGGTAGTCCTAAATATCCACTTAAAATTTGAGTAGACACATGCTACCACTTAAAATGAAACAGAAAACTGGAATTATTAAAAGATTGTTTACATCTATGCTCTTAGCTGAAATTTCATGTAAGACTCAGTACAATACATGGGAGTGTCACAAATGGAATGATTAAATATGACTAGAGGAGAAAGGCTTCCTGGGTGAGATGGAATTTTAGTCATTTGTCTCACGTAGAATCACATTAAGCAAAATGTTGGGGAAAAAAAGTTGATTGTCTTTTTTTAAAGGGCTCTACAATGCAGCTACTTTTTTCTTTTCTCTTTTTTGGGGGGCGGGGGAGGGGGGTGGCATTTCACCTTCACACACCCCTCCAGACCACAAGACAGAATCAAAGGAAAACAAAAGATGATGAAATTGAAAATTGTCAAAATCACCCTTCCTTCACATCCATTCCATCCGAATTCCTCATCAAATTACCTTCCAAAATGAGCCTAGAAAACTGGCCCTAATAAACCCAGACAACCGAGAAGTAAACGTAATGTTGTACTTGACTCCTTTGTCACAACTCATCATCCTAGAGAGGTAGGCAGAAAACACACACACACAAAGCAAGCTTTAAAAATCTACTTCCTTCAGTTGATATCTCCTGTGAAGAGCTGGTGACCAAAACAGTGAAAATCACTGCAGCAGAGAAAGAAATGCCTTAAAGCAGATCGTTTGGACGGTGAGCATCCTTAAACATCCCGGTCACCTCCGCTCCCCTTGTTCATGGGCGGAGAGGAAAGGTTATAGCGGTGACCCCTCAATCTCAGATTGACTATTTACAGGATAAGTGCTCAGGGTCAGTTTTGAGGGGAGGAATTTACCTTTATTTCCTCTCTCCAAGAAGCAACGTCGGGGTGGTGGCATGAAGAACAGTATTTTTTATGTTGAAAACAACTTAGCAAGAAAAAGAACCTACAGGTACGTATACACTGACTACAGCTATTACAGTTCATTTGGTCAAGTAAAAAAATAAAAAATAAAAAAAATTTAAAGTTTTGTATGTGCGTACATCTACACGAGGTTAAGAGCAGTCACTGAAATCAGGACACATCTGAAAAACATGAGTAAAACATGTCAGCCTTTCTTGGCCCGATTCTCCCCAGTCTCTCCAGACTGTGACTTCCTCGGCCCCCAAAAGCCGAGGGACCAGACGTGGGGGGCTGGGGAGCGGGGGCGCGCGAGGGGATTCCCTGAGCTCCGGAACGTCCCAGCCCCCTGATCGATTCCGGGAGAGGAAGCCGGGAGGCCGCCCTCCCCACCCCCGCCCTCATCCAGAAAATCTACCTCGGACCCCCTCTCGGAAGCCTCGGTCCCAACCGCGACAGAAGGAAAGGCGTCTGGCGCGAAGCACGGCGCCAGCGGTGGAGAAACCGGCCGAGGGGCGCTGGAAAGTCGGAACTGGGAGGGGGCGATCCGCTTTGCACCCACCTTAGGGAAGCCAAGCGCGACTCCCCAAGTTTCCGATTTTCTAGTTTGCGCAGCTAAAAAGAAAGAAAGAAAGAAAGAAACCCTACCCCCACCCGGGTCTTACGCAATTGCTTAAGTAGAAAGAGGGGGAAAAGTTTTGGAAGGGGGGAAGGAAAGGCGGAAAGAAACAGTCATGCCGTCACGTGGGCTATTTCACGCATAAAAGGAAGGTCCTCTCCGTTAGCTTCCAGTTGTCAAAGGACTCGCAGCGTCAGAGGACGCCCCGGAACTCCGCACAGCGCCTCCTTCGGCCCCGCAGCGCCGATCCGCGCACCTCGACGCCTCCGCCGGCCCCGTGCCCCGCCCGCAGCCGAGATGCTCGCCCGGGCCCTGCTGCTCTGCGCCGCCGTGGCGCTCTGCGGTGCAGGTGAGTGAGTTCCTGGCGCCCGTGCCCGGGATTCTGCGGCTCCGTCCACCCGGGCTGAGTTTCTGCTCAGACTTCTCCCGGGAACTCCAGGTATTCTAAATACTCCCAGAATTCAGAGGCCGAGTCCGGACCACTCGAGTCCAAATAAACTGGACGGCTAGCCCCGCTTTGCCCTCAGCTCTGTTCTTCATGGGCCAGTTATTGCACCCATCTTTTCTCATCTACTAAATAGGAACGGGGATACTAATTTGCAGGTTGTCATTATAAGACAAGAAGATCTGATCGATATATGTGAGATGATTTTGTATAGCACCTAACTGCTATTGAATGAAAATAATTGTGTTATATAACTTCCCTAGTTAGTGCTTTCCCGTCCCAGGGAAGACCAGATTGTTTTTTAAGATAAACAGAATAGCTTAAAAGCAAGCTGTTTTTACTTTGCAAATTTCTCTATAGTTTGTTTTTGTCGTTGTTGTCTTTTTCTAATGTAAATTAAGTCATGCCACCTTAATACTGTAAATCATTCAATGATCTCCCCTGACACGTGAAATAAAACCCAAATTCCCATAAACCCCACAGGATCTGCCTTCACCTTTTCTGAACTTAGCGTCCACCTCTTCCTCTTCTGTCAGGCATGCCTCAGGGCCTTTGCACTTATTTTCCTCTCAACTTAGAATGTTCTTCCTCCAGATCTTTCTCCAGCTTTTTGACAGAGAAGAAAGAAGAAGAAAAAAAAAACAAAGTTTGATTAAAATACTTGGTCTATTCCCTCTAGTTTTGAAAGTCCTACTTTGAGCCTCTTCTAAAGGCTAATTTGAGCATCTAAAGTTTCTAAGAAAAATTTAGCAACATGATTTCCCTGGTGGAATATTCTGTTACCTTTATTTAGAAAAGGAAGTTGGTATTTCTACATTATAACCATTCTGTAAGGCAAGTCAAAAAAAAAGTTTTCCCATGACTACCTGTATATTTCTTGAAATTTTTATTGTGAAGTTGACTCATAGTAAGTAAAGCAATTAAATGCTTAAGTCAAGATTGACACTGAAAAATTATTTATTCACTGTCTGTACTGTTTTTGTAGCAAATCCTTGCTGTTCCCATCCATGCCAGAATCGAGGTGTATGTATGAGTGTAGGATTTGACCAGTATAAATGTGACTGTACCCGAACAGGATTCTATGGTGAAAACTGTACCACACGTAAGTTTGTTGTTGAGTGCCCTCATTTGGAATGGGGTATATACAGTTATCATTTTACAGAATTGTGTCTTATAATGTGTCCCGTTAATTTCTTTTTCCTCTCATTGCAGCTGAATTTCTGACAAGAATAAAATTACTCCTGAAACCCACTCCCGACACAGTGCACTACATACTTACCCACTTCAAGGGAGTCTGGAACATTGTCAATAAGATCTCCTTCCTGCGAAATATGATTATGAGATATGTGTTGACGTGTAAGTACAAATCACTTTCTAGGGTTCTCAGCTGCCTCAAAGAAAAACGTACTTTATAAATTTTAGATTTTAAAACTTAATTCAAAACATGTTTAAATATACCATTTTAGTTTGCCTACTATCTTAATGGCCAAAAATATTGACATCCGAATCCCCTGAAGCTTCTAAAGTTCTGTCTCACAGGCAGAATTCTGCTTAAAATACTGCCTGCCTCTGCTGACCTTCACTGTTCTTGACAGTTTGTGAAGGACGCGTGGTCCCGTTGTTTACTGAATGGCCATGGGGCACAGAACTGCACCCATTAAAATAAATGAATAATTTGGATTGGGGTCGGCAAGAAAGTAACCTTTATTTCTAATGTGAGTGTCAAGCCCAGACATTTTGCTCATGGGCCTCTTGAACAATAAGTGGATGGTTATTTGAAAAAAATCAAAATGGCTAGACCAAAACATATTCTGTAAAGAATATATACTTTATCAAAGATGCCTTTTAATGCATCATTCTTTCCTCTTTTTTGAGCACCAGTAGCAGGCTTTGAAGTATGATTACTTTAAAATAGAGTATCTTTGTATTAATTAAATTAAATTTATTCTAGTGCCACTTTGTACATTATACAATAAAAATGAGCATTGATTTGCCTTGTGGATGGGAACAAATAACATTTTTTTTTTCCTCTAAAATTTCAGCGAGATCACATTTGATTGAGAGTCCGCCAACTTATAATGTGCACTACAGCTATAAAAGCTGGGAAGCCTTTTCTAACCTGTCCTATTATACCAGAGCTCTTCCTCCTGTGCCTGATGACTGCCCAACACCCATGGGTGTGAAAGGTGAGTGAGAGGAGACAGTTATATTAACTGTAACTGGGACTGGATTGATACCTAGAAAATTTGACCCCAAACTATGATTATTTGTTAATAAAACTGTTTTTTCCCTTCTTATGGATATCTCTGGATATTTTTTGAAATTGTGAGTCCAAGTAAACTATTCCATGGAAGCTAATAGGCGTTTTGGTATGAAAAAGTGAAAATGTTAGTCACTCAATTGTGTCCAACTCTTTGCAACCCCATGGACTATGGCTAGCCAGGCTTCTATGTCCATGGAATTCTCCAAGCAAGAGTACTGGAGTGGGTTGCCATTCTTTTCTCCAGGGTATCTTCCTAACCTAGGTATCGAATCTGGGTCTTCTGCATTGCAGGCAGATTCTTTATCATCTGAGCCACCAGGGAAGCCCAGACATTTTGGTATAATGTCATATGTTCTCAAATTCTTTCATTAAAACTGAATTAATACTAGTTAAAGTAGATTATTCAGTAAGAGGTTGTTCCCCTATATCTTAGAACTTCCATTAATATTATGATCTTGTTCAAAGTTGTATTTTTCCTGTAAGTGAAGAAGACCCTGGTAAATTGACAGTTTACTCTCTGCTTCCTTAAATATATAAATGGGTTCTTATTTTGGCTTTCTCATTTTTTATAGGGAGGAAAGAGCTTCCTGATTCGAAAGAAGTTGTGAAAAAAGTACTTCTAAGAAGAAAGTTCATTCCTGATCCCCAGGGCACAAATCTGATGTTTGCATTCTTTGCCCAGCACTTCACCCATCAATTTTTCAAGACAGATTTTGAACGAGGACCAGCTTTCACTAAGGGAAAGAACCATGGGGTGAGACGGAATTAAATGAGAATTTGTAGCAAATCAAGTTCTGTGTGTAAAAACCTTAATGGAGTTTCCATTTTATCTCACTGGTTGAGTGAAAAAATACATAAAACATACTTACATACATATATACAGATTATTATTTGTAGTTTGACTCATATTTTTAGTTTAAAATATTGGATCTGCAAAAAAGTTGTCTTCAAAAAAATTTGTTACCTTGATTACGCTGCCTTAAATATTATAAGGTGAGATTTTTGCAGCATTATTATCTCTTGGGTTTCAGTGACATAGCTTCAATTAATAAGTATTTTATATCAAAACATTTTCTGCTGCTTTTTAAAAGAAATTAATTAGAATGAAAAATTCTGATACAGGCTCCATATGAGACACTAATTTAGATTTATAAGCTATGGGGTTATTTTTAGTGGATAAACAAGTGAATTTATTAATTTTGTGGCTATGAAAAAAAATATGTTACTGAAAAATTTTAAAGCAAACTACATCATCACATTATTTAGTAATAAATACATCCTAGGCATTTTACCTAAGAACAACTTCAGTAGCAAATCAAAAATTTTCCATAATCTTCTAGGTGGACTTAAGTCATGTTTATGGTGAATCTTTAGAGAGACAGCATAAGCTGCGCCTTTTCAAGGATGGAAAAATGAAATATCAGGTTTGTTCCATTTAAATATTAAGAATTCATTACCACTCACCACCCACCTATGTTCTAAATCTCTAATGATGAAAATTTGTTTCTTACCTCTTCTTACTGATACTTTTTTAGATGATTAATGGAGAGATGTATCCTCCCACTGTCAAAGATACTCAGGTTGAAATGATCTACCCGCCTCATATTCCTGAACACTTGAAGTTTGCTGTGGGCCAGGAGGTCTTTGGTCTGGTGCCTGGTCTGATGATGTATGCCACCATTTGGCTGCGGGAACACAACAGAGTGTGTGATGTGCTTAAACAAGAGCATCCAGAATGGGGCGATGAGCAGTTGTTCCAGACAAGCAGGCTAATCCTGATAGGTGAGCAAGAAGAGCAAATCACTTAAAAAGAAAACCCTCTTCCTCGAAGAAAACTAACTTGTTTCCTTTGCTTGGGAGGAATATAATACTTGGAGTGTCGTGCAGGTACAATCACCTGCTTCATATTCATTCAGTCCTTCAGCTGGATTGGTCAGACACCTACCTCAATGGCGGAAAAGAAAATCTAGATAGGAATGCCAAATGACCAGTTGCATTTCAGTTGCTTGAACATTTGTGAGCAGAAAGAATTCATGTTTTCAATTTTTTATTTTGTGCCTGTAGGAGAAACTATTAAGATTGTGATTGAAGACTACGTACAGCACTTGAGTGGCTATCACTTCAAACTGAAGTTTGACCCAGAGCTGCTTTTCAACCAACAGTTCCAGTACCAAAACCGTATTGCTGCTGAGTTTAACACGCTCTACCACTGGCATCCCCTTCTGCCTGACGTCTTTCAGATTGATGGCCAGGAGTACAACTATCAGCAGTTTATCTATAACAACTCTGTCTTACTGGAACATGGTGTCACTCAGTTTGTTGAATCATTTACCAGGCAAATTGCTGGCAGGGTAAGCATTATTAGTGAAAAATAAAATAAAACAAAGGACTAGCTGGTAACTAGAATGTCTGCTGCAGAAAAGATTTTTCTTAAACCTACTGAAAGATTAATTATTGCTAGTAATCTTTCCTTGAAATAAGAAGGATATGTAATATATATATTTATTATTATATGATCTTGATTATAATATAATTTTACCATTATAATCTAGATCATAGAAATAATCTATAAATATTCCAAACTTATAGTTTAGGTCTCCACTGGTAGCTTCAGTTTACCTACTTGGCACTCAAGGGATGTTTTTAAAATAGAAATCTTGGGAATTCCCTGGTGGTGCAGTGGTTAGAATTTCTTGCTCTCACTGCTGAGGGGCTGGGTTCAGTCCCTGGTCAGGGAACAAAAATCCCACAGGCCACTTAGCATGGCCAAAAAAAGAAAGAAAAAAAAATCTTACATATGCCTAAAACTCAATTAACATGTTCTACAATTTAATTCATATTCCACAGGTCGCTGGCGGTAGGAATCTTCCAGCCGCAGTAGAGAGAGTATCAAAGGCTTCACTTGACCAGAGCAGAGAGATGAAATACCAGTCTTTTAATGAGTATCGCAAACGTTTTCTGCTGAAGCCCTATGAATCATTTGAGGAACTTACAGGTGAGAAGCAGTTTCTAAACTTCTTCAAAGAGCCAAGGGGCAAATGGAAACAACAGAGAAGTTGAAAGTAAATTGAGCGAAGGGGTAACACTCTTCATTTTGTCAAACGTTTGACGTTGGTTGTGTCTGTGTCCTTGTCACCCTCACAGGAGAGAAGGAAATGGCTGCCGAGTTAGAAGCGCTCTACGGAGACATAGATGCCATGGAGCTGTATCCCGCCCTTCTGGTAGAGAAGCCCCGTCCCGACGCCATCTTTGGGGAGACCATGGTAGAAGCCGGAGCACCATTCTCCCTGAAAGGACTCATGGGTAATCCTATATGTTCTCCTGAGTACTGGAAGCCTAGCACTTTTGGTGGAGAAGTAGGTTTTAAAATCATCAACACTGCCTCAATTCAGTCTCTCATCTGCAGTAACGTGAAAGGCTGTCCCTTTGCCTCATTCAGTGTTCAAGATGCACACCTCACCAAAACAGTCACCATTAACGCAAGCTCTTCCCACTCGGGACTAGACGATATCAACCCCACAGTCCTACTAAAGGAACGTTCAACCGAACTGTAGAAGCCTAGTGGTCATATTTATTTATTTATATGAACTGTTTCTTTTAACTTAATTATTTAATATTTATATGAAACTCCTTGTGTTACTTAACATCTTCTGTTAAGGAGAAAAAGGGGGTCATACTTGTGAAGATTTCCATGTTGATTTTAAAGATGTCGAAGTTTCTTCAAGTTAAAGGGGAAAGCAGTTTTCATTCTTCTGTACAATCCAATGGGAAATGAGTATGACATCTTTTTACTTGAATTTCAACTTATAATAAGAACAAAAGCTAAATTTGAACATGTAAGTGCTGTTGCAAGATGACAAAATGCTGCACATTTCGACACTGTCAATATTTCCAGGGTGTCTCCTAAGATGCCTGAGAAACAGCTGTCTACTCACTGGTCCTTTTATGGTCTTCTTTTAGCCATTTGCAGATCAGTTTACTTCGTCTCTTTTGTTTTCCTGGTTTTAAGGTCTGAGTTTGTGTTTTTTGGACTCTCCCTATACTTTCTTACCTGAACTTATGCAAGTTTTCAGGATATCCTCAGCTCAGAACTACTACAAAAGGCCTTTACAAAAAGGTATACATTCGTTTTAAGTGAAAGGCAGAGAACTTTACAAAGAAACTATAACCTAATAAAAAGCCCAATAATTAAAGCCACAGGGGGTTCTTGACACCAAGAAAGTATTCCTATTCTAATTAATGTCTTTCCTCATTTAAAAGCAAATAATTGCTGAATAGTTCCCAGGGGGACAATGCTTCTTTTCCACATCTCATTGTCAGTTGACATTTTCTGGTACTGTATATTAATTTAATTTATTGAGAGCTATTATGTCTTCTTAGGATGACTGTTATAAACTGGGTTTAAGGCTGCATGGTGTTCTTTTTTGGCATTATGTCAGAATCAATGTATCTTTTAGGATTACCTCTCCGGATTATTACTATAACATAAATGTTTGGATTAAGATTTGTGAAAACATGTTAGGAATCCAACTCTGGTATACTGAGCTGTAAAGTTGGAATTCGTCTTTAAGGTTTACCTATTCACCAGCCCACAGAAAACATTGTCTCATTACCCTGGATGTGCTATAACACTGACAGTGTACACGTTTTTGAAGGACTTGTGGATGTTTCGTTAATTCATTCACCCCTAACTTTCTGGAGAAACATTCTTTACAAAGCACTGTGGGTCTTAATATTTTTAAATCATGCACTGAAAATCAGTATTTATGTAAATAATTGAAAAAGTATGCCTGTTAGGCAGAGGGAGAAAAATGAAATTTCATTAAAGAGAAATAACTCAGGGGAATTTTCAAGATTTTATGTTTAAATGATTTATGGTTAAGAAAGAGTCAATAGTAGAAGAGCTTGTATTAAAAAACTGTTACCTTCATTGATTTAAAAAAAAACTGATTTGTTAATATCTGAATGACTGAATCTGGGAATTTGGAATATGTGTGTTTTGGTGCCTCAGACTATGTATGATTAAATTAATTTATGTAAACTGTAAGTGTTGAAACAAATAGCTGTTTATTTTTGTATTATTTAAAAATTGAAAACCTCTTCTAAAATAAATAAATTTTGACTGTTTCTGTATATCTTTGTCATGAGATGGTTTCTGTAAAGCATCATTCTTCCATCTCTCCCAAACTGGACTGGCCCTTAGTGAAATGGTTCTGCCCTCCATCATATAGAGGTCTTAAGGTCACTGTTATAATCTCTCATACATGGAAACACTGTATTTGAAAATGGGTGCTTTGTCCTATAGAAGAGAGATAGCAACAAGCTTATTTTCATTGCCTAATCTTAGAAGTAGGAAAAAAGTACACAAAAGGCAAAGAATAAGGCAAAGATGCTAAGGAGGCACAGAATCTAAAAGAAAGTTGAAAGAAGGAGAGACTAAGTTCTCTTGGGTGAATCGCTGATACCAGGTTCATTGGCTCTGTCATTAGCTACTCTGGATATCTTGGTAATTTCAATATTCACATGGACTGCACGTTTCGCATCCTGCCTGGGGTCTCTTGTCTTCTAGTCTAGTGTTCCCTTCTTCCATATTTCCTATGATCATACAGACTTTGATCTCATCATTAATACTGTACCATTTCCAAAATCTTCATTTCAATCATCTTTTACTACCAACACTTGCAGCTCACGTATTTTAGTACTCATGCTCTAACATCTAACTTCAGCTTCACTGAACCTATTGATTCACCAAACCTTATCACCTCCTATCTCCTCATTTCTTTCCTTATGCATCTAACTCAGATTCCATTGTCCATCTTGAGACTCATTCCCTCATTTCTTGGTCTACTCTCCATTGTACGTAACTGACACAACTTAATTTCAGCCATAAACGGATTATTTGACTTCTCAGTAGCATTCAACACAAATGTCTATAGCAGCTTCACCATAAGATTTTTTTTTAATTGGCTTCATGGCTTATACTCTCCTCATCTTTCCCCCCTTCCATAAAGAGTTGCTATTGGGTTGTTTATTTTTAAAGCTCTTCATACATTCTGTGTGGTGTGTGTGTGTGCTCAGTCACTCAGTTGTGTCTGATTCTTTGCAACCCCATGAACTGTAGCCCTCCAGGCTCCTCTGTCCATGGGATTTCCCAGGCAACAATATTGGAGTGGGTTGCCATTTCCTCCTCCAAGGGATCTTCCTGACCAGGGGTTGAACCTGCATCTCCTGCATTGGCTGGTGGATTCATTACCTCTGATCCACCTGGGAAACCCTCATCATCACTATAAATTAAAGTGTCCTGATTCCTCTTTCTCTTCTTTATCTGTACTCTTCCAGGTTAATCCCGTCCAAGTTTATAAACTGAACCACTAATTAATCACTCAGATTTGTTTCTAGAACCAATCTCTGTCAATTAACAACTCAAATTCATATTTTAGTGGCTTATTTTATATCTCTGCCCTTTCAGCAACACATACTCCAAATAATAATCATTCAATATTAAAAACACCACTATTACCTAGTTTTCAAGCAAAAGCGTCTCTTTCCTTCACACTCATAGCCAGTCCAGCAGCAAATCTGTTGTCTATATTCCCGCACACAAATCTTAAATCTGTCACTTTCCATCCAACTCCATGGCAATCAACCTAATTGATGTAATAATCTCTTAATTGGTGTTCTCTATTCTTGCCTCATTCTAAATCACTGTCATAGCAATGAGAGTGATCATTTTCAGACATAAATCATAGCACGCCCCTTCGCTTGTTTGAAATCTCAGTTCAGTTCAGTTCAGTCACTCAGTCGTTCCGACTCTGTGACCCCATGGACTGCAGCATGCCAGGCTTCCCTGTGCATCACCAACACCCAGAGTTTACTCAAACTCATGTCTATCAAGTCGGTGATGCCATCCAACCATCTCATCCTCTGTCGTCCCCTTCTCCTTCCACCTTCAATCTTTCCCAGCATCAGGGTCTTTTCCAATGAGTCAGTTCTTCACATCAGGTGACCAAAGTATTGGAGTTTCACCTTCAGCATCAGTCCTTCCAATGAATATTCAGGACTGATCTCCTTTAGGATTGATTGGTTGGATCTCCTTGCTGCCCAAGCTACTCTCAAGAGTCTTCTCTAACTCCACAGTTCAAAACATCAATTCTTCAGCACTCAGCTTGCTTTATAGTCCAACTCTCACATCCACACATGACCACTGGAAAAACCATAGCTTTGATCAGATGGACCTTTGTTGGCAAAGTAATGTCTCTGCTTTATAATATTCTGTCTAGGTTGGCCATAGCTTTTCTTCCAAGGAAATCTGATGATTTCCTATTCCACAATGGATAAATCTAAACTTATCCTATGTACTTAGTGATCTACCCCTGCCTATATCAGTCATGTCTGCTACGATTTTCCACCCTCGTTCCACTTTTCCACTTTGGAAAATAGTTTGGGAGTCCCTTCTAAAACAAAAAAAGAATCATCTACAATATGTATTAGCTTTATATTTAGGCTGTTAACAAATTACCACAAACTTACTAGCTGAAAACAACACAAATTCATTGCCTACAGTTTTGGAGGTCAGAAGTAAGAATAGGTCTTGTGAGTTAAAATCAAACAGTGAGCAGCACTGTGTTTCTTCTGGAAGCTCTAGGGAAGAATCTATTCCTTACCTTTCCCAGCTTCTAGAAGCCACTTGCAATTCCTTGGCTCATGTCTCTTTATCTTCAAAGCCAGCAGGGTAGCATCTTCAAATATCTGTGACTCTGACCTTTTTGCCTCTTTCTCATTAAGGCCCTTTTGATTGTTTTGAGCCAATGAAGATAATCAAGGAAATTCTTCCCTCCTCAAAATCCTTAATATATTTGCATATACAAAGTCCCTTTTGTCACATAACGCAACATATTCACAGATTCTAAGGATTGGGCCTGGACATGTTTGGAGGGCCATTATTTTTCCTACCATATCATATAATCTAGCCAATGATCTCTTGGGTATTTACACTAGAAAAATAAAACCTATATTCATGCAAAAATCTGATCAACACAAAAATAGCTAAAAGCTGGAAATTAGCCAAGTGTCCTTTAATAGGTTAATGGTTAAATAAAATGTGGCAAACTGTGGTGTATCTATACCATGGAGTACTACACAAAACAAACAAATGAAACTATTGATACACATAATAATTTTGATGGAATGCAAGGGAATTATGCTGAGTGTAAAAAAACCAATCTTTAAAAGTTACCTATGGTAAGAGTCTATTATATAACATTTTTTAACTAACAAAAGTTTAAGGATGGAGAATTGATTAGTTGTTACCAGATTAGGAATGGTGGGATGGGTAGCTATAGCTATAAAGGGGTAGCATGAAAGCTTTGTTCTGGGATAAATGAAACTCTCATAAATTACTGATGATAGTGTAAAAGATTATAGCCATTTTGGAAGCCACTCTGGCAGTTTAAACATACCCTATGTCCAGCAATTCTACTTCTAGCTACTTACCTAAGAAAAATGAATATATGTGTACATAGAAGACTTAAGACTGTCCGTGCCACTCTTCCAAAAAATTGCAGAGGGTGGAAAGATCCCAAACTCATTTTACAAGGCCACCATCATCCTGATACCAAAATAAGACAAAGATACTACACAAACAAAAAAATTACAGACCAATATCACTCTTGAACATAGATGCAAAAATCCTCAGCAAAATTCTAGCAAGCAGAATCCAACAACACATTAAAAGAATCATACACTAGGATCAAGTGGAGTTTATCCCAGGGATGCAAGAATTCTTCAATATATGCAAATCAATAAATGTGATACACCAAATTAACTAACTGAAAGATAAAAACCATATGATCATCTCCATACATGCAGAGAAAGCTTTTGACAAAATTCAACACCCATTTATGATAGAAAAAAAAAACTCTCGAGAAAATGGACATATAAGTAACCTACCTCAACATATTAGAGCCCATATATGACAAACCCACAGCAAACATTATTCTCAATGGTGAAAAACTGAAAGCAGTTACTCTAAGGTTAGGAACAAGACAAGGGTGCTCACTCTCACCACTATTATTCTATATAGTTTTGGAAGTCCTAGCCATGACAGTCAGAGAAGAAAAAGAAATAAAAAGAATCCAGATTGGAAAAGAAGTAAAACTCTCACTGTTTGTAGATGACATGATACTCTTCATAAAAACCCTTAAGATGCCACCAGAAAATTACTAGAACTAATCAATGAATTAGTAAAGTTGCAGGATACAAAATTAATATGCAGAAATCCCTTGCATTCCTATACACAACCAATGAAAAATCAGAAAGAGAAATTAAGGAAACAATTCCATTCAACATTGTAACAAAAAGAATAAAGTACATAGGAATAAATCTACCTAAAGAGACAAAAGACCTATATGCAGAAAACTATGTGTGCATGCATGCTAAGTCACTCCAGTCGTGAGACTCTATGTGACCCCACGGACTGTAGCCCGCCAGGCTCCTCTATCTGTGGGATTCTCCAGGCAAGAATACTGGAGTGGGTTCCCATTTCCTTCTCCAGGGGATCTTCCCAACCCAGGCATCGAACCCTGGTCTCCTGCATTGCAGACATATTCTTTACTGACTGAGCTATGAGGGAAGCCCTAAAGACAGTACGGTCTGGCACAAAAACAGAACTATAGACCAATGGAACAAGACAGAAAGCCCGAGATAAACCCACACACCTATGAGCACCTTATCTTGGACAAAGCAGGCAAGAATATACTACCTTTTCAATAATTGGTGGTGGGAAAACTGGACAGTTACATATAGAAGAATGAAATTAGAATACTTCTTAACACCATATACAAAAATAAACTCAAAATGGATTAAAGACAAAGGTAAGGCCAGAAACTTAAAAAACTGGAAGAAAAGAGGCAGAACACTCTTTGACATAAATTGCAGCAAGATTCTCTTTGACTCACTTCCTAGAAAAATGAAAATAAAAACAAAAATAAACAAATGGGACCTAATTAAAAGTACAGCTTTTTTATAGCAAAGGAAACTATAGACAAGATGAAAAGATAACCCTTAGAAGGGGGGAAAATAATTGCGAATGAAGCAATGATAAAGGGTTAATCTCCAACATATATAAGCAGCCCATACAGCTTAATATCAGAAAAACAAACAACCCAATCAAAAAATGGGCAAAAGACCTGAACAGACATTTCTACAAAGAAGACATATAGATGGCCAATATACACATGAAAAGGTGCTCAACATCTCTCATTATTAGAGAAATGCAAATCAAAGCTATGATGAGGTATCACCTCATACTAGTCAGAATGTCCATCATCATAAAATCTACAAGCAATAAATTCTGGAGAGGATGTGGAGAGAAGGGAACCCTCTTGCACTGTTGGTGGAAATGTAAGTTGATCCAGCCACTATGGAAAAGAGTATGGAGATTCTTAAAAAAAAAAAAAGGGGGAATAAATCTACCAGATGACCTAACAATCCCACTAAACCCTGAGAAAACCACAATTCAAAAATACACCTGTACCCCAATATTTGTTGCAGCACCATTTACAATAGCCAGTACATGGAAGCAGCCTAAATGTCCATCAACAGCTGAATGTATAAAGAAGTTGTGGTACATATACACGAATGAACATTACTCAGCCATGAAAAAGAACAACTGCTAATAAGTTGAACGGAGGTGGATGAACCTGAAGCCTGTTATACAGAGTGATAGATGTCAAAAGAGATAAACAAATATCGTATATTAATTCATATATACATGGAACCTTGAAAAATGGTACTGATTAATCTATAGGGAAGGGATGGAGATGCAGACATAGAGGAGGGACTTGTGGACACAGTGGGCAAAGGAGAGGGTGGGATGAGTTGAGAAAGTAGGGTAAACATATGTGCACTGCCATGAGTAAAATAGATAGCTAGTGGGAAGCTGCTATATAACACAGGGAACACAGCCTGGTGCTCTGTGACAACCTAGAGGAGTGGGATGGGGAGGGGGGTGGCAGGAAGGCTCAAGAGGAGGAGATAGACGTATGTATACACACACGCTCATATATATATATACATATGAGCACAGGTTTCTGCAACGACGCGTAGAGCGCGGCCAAGAGGAGCTACCCCATGTCCGAGGCCAGGGGCGGCAGCTGGGAGGAGTTGCCTCATGCCGGAGGCCAGGGGCGGCGGCAGGGAGGAGCAACCCCAGGTCCAAAGAGCAGTGGCTGCACGGGCGCCAGAGGGCCTAGAGGAGCTATTCCATGTTCAAGGTCAGGAGGGGCAGTGGTGAGGCGATACCCCTCGTCCAAGGTAAGCAGCAGTGGCTGCGCTTTGCTGGAGCAGCCGTGAAGAGATACCCCATGTCCAAGATAAGAGAAACCCAAGTAAGACAGTAGGTATTGCAAGAGGGCATCAGAGGGCAGACACACTGAAACCATACTCACAGAAAACTAGTCAATCTAATCACACTAGGACCACAGCCTTGTCTAACTCAATGAAACCAAGCCATGCCCTGTGGGGCCACCCAAGTCGGGAGGGCATGGTGGAGAGGTCTGACACAATGTGGTCCACTGCAGAAGGGAATGGCAAACCACTTCAGTATTCTTGCTTTGAGAACCCCATGAACAGTATGAGAAGGCAAAATGATAGGATACTGAAAGAGGAACTCGCCAGGTCAGTAGGTGCCCAATATGCTACTGGAGATCAGTGGAGAAATAACTCCAGAAAGAATGAAGGGATGGAGCCAAAGCAAAAACAATACCCAGTTGTGGATGTGACTGGTGATGGAAGTAAAATCTGATGCTGTAAAGAGTAATATTGCATAGGAACCTGGAATGTCAGGTCCATGAATGAAGGCAAATTGGAAGTGGTCAAACAAGATATAGCAACAGTGAATGTCGACATTCTAGGAATCAGCGAACTAAAATGGACTGGAATGGGTGAATTTAACTCAGATGACCATTATATCTACTACTGCAGGCAGGAATCCCTCAGAAGAAATGGAGTAGCCATCATGGTCAACCAAAGAGTCCGAAATGCAGTACTTGGATGCAATCTCAAAAACGATAGAATGATCTCTGTTCATTTCCAAGGCAAACCATTCAATATCATGGTAATCCAAGCCTATCCCCCAACCCGGAATACTGAAGAAGCTGAAGTTTAATGGTTCTATGAAGACCTACAAGACCTTTTAGAACTAACACCCAAAAGAGATGTCCTTTTCATTATAGGGAACCGGAATGCAAAAGTAGGAAGTCAAGAAACACCTGGAGTAACAGGCAAATTTGGCCTTGGAGTACGGAATGAAGCAGGGCAAAGGCTAATAGAGTTTTGCCAAGAAAATGCACTGGTCATAGCATACACCCTCTTCCAACAACACAAGAGAAGACTCTACACATGGACATCACCAGATGGTCAACACTGAAATCAGACTGATTATGTTCTTTGCAGCCCAAAATGGAGAAGCTCAATACAGTCAACAAAAACAAGACCGGGAGCTGACTGTGGCTCAGATCATGAACTCCCTATTGCCAAATTCAGACTGAAATTGAAGAAAGTAGGGAAAACCACTAGACCATTTAGGTATGACCTAAATCAAAACCCTTATGCTTATACAGTGGAAGTGAGAAATAGATTTAAGGGCCTAGATCTGATAGATAGAGTGCCTGATGAACTACGGAATGAGGTTCGTGACATTATACAGGAGACAGGGATCAAGACCATCCCCATGGGAAAGAAATGCAAAAAAAGAAAAATGGCTGTCTGGGGAGGCCTTAAAAATAGCTGTGAAAAGAAGAGAAGTGAAAAGCAAAGGAGAAAAGGAAAGATGTAAGCATCTGAATGCAGAGTTCCAAAGAATAGCAAGAAGAGATAAAAAGCCTTTCTCAGCGATCAATGCAAAGAAATAGAGGAAAACAATAGAATGGGAAAGACTAGAGATCTCTTCAAGAAAATTAGAGACACCAAGGGAACATTTAATGCAAAGATGGGCTCAATAAAGGACAGAAATGGTATGGACCTAACAGAAGCAGAAGATATTAAGAAGAGGTGGCAAGAATACACAGAAGAACTATACAAAAAAGAGCTTCACGACCAAGATAATCATGATGGTGTGATCATTCACCTAGAGGCAGACATCCTGGAATGTGAAGTCAAGGAGGCCTTAGAAACCATCACTATGAACAAAGCTAGTGGAGGTGATGGAATTCCAGTTGAGCTATTTCAAATCATGAAGGATGATGCTGTGAAAGTGCTGCACTCAATATGCCAGCAAATTTGGAAAACTCAGCAGTGGCCACAGGACTGGAAAAGGTCAGTTTTCATTCCAACTCCAAAGAAAGGTGCCGGGAGCCAGCGTGAGGAATCCCACCCGTGACAAGGTCATGCGGCAGAGATCTGATGTGCAAGCTTGAGTCAGATCTCAGGTTTTCCTCCTGGTATTTCCTGAGCATGTACCCCCCAAAATAAGAATATGCCTGCCTTATTGTATTGTACTTTTCCACTCTCTTGACACACTCTGTAGAAAGTCATCTCAAGGCTTTAGTCTTCTGCATTTGAAAGGGTGTTTCAATCCAAAAACCCTTCTGATGGCTTTCTAGCCTGCCTCCAGGACTCCTACAGCTGCGCATGTGATTGTTTGAGGCCTCCAGACCGAGGGAGGCACAGGAAGCTTAAAACATCCTAGGAATGTAGGGGCTTCCGAGGAGTCAAAATCATTAGAATAGGACTGATTAAAGGTTTCATTTGTTAAGCCAATACTTGCTGCCAAATTTTCATATCTTTTATTTGTAGAGATAGTTGGTATATAGAAAAACAGGTAGTAGACCTGGTATTAGCAACATTAGATCTTTGAGTTCAGTACTTTCTTTGTTATAACCCACTGCACCTTTGTTCTACAGGAATGTAACTTTATTTAGTACTTTGAGGGTGATGCAGAGTAAAGAAAAAACACTTCTAGGGAAAAGGAGTTTTCTGGTTGATAGACAATTATCCAGGAAGAGAGCCATAAAAATGTTAACAAGCCTCTTGGCCAGAAGATAATGTAAACCACCTGAGACCTTTTGTATACGGGAGGGTATGCAAAAAGAAAGCCTTGTCTCAATGAGGGTCAGGACTGCTGCCCCTGCATAACTCTGCATATTCCATTATGCACAACTTGGGGTATATAAGCTGATTTTGAAAAATAGTTTTTGGAGTCTTGCACCGATGCTGGGCTTCCCCATGTCGTTCTTTTCTCCCTTTTTCGGCCGAATTCCCATCTGGGGCGTGGAGGCTCACCATGTTTACTTTCTTGTCCCGGCTTCTAAGATCCATAAAAGAGAGACCCCAAGGCGGGGCACTCTTTGATATTCAAATGGACGCTGGTGGCCTAACGAAGACGGTGCAAGTTCCTTGTCTAGAACTTTATTGGCTTTCCACGTAAACCAAGTTATTCAGCCTCTTTTCTCCACTTAATTTTCCTACTATACTATTTCTTCCTAATCTAATCTTATATTAATAAACAAGTTTTTTTCCTTGCCTATCCATCTCCCCTTCGAATCACCCTGGATCCACCGAGGCTCGACCCTGGCAGAAAGGCAATGCCAAAGAATGCTCAAACTACCGCACAATTGCACTCATCTCACACGCTAGTAAAGTAATGCTCAAAATTCTCCAAGCCAGGCTTCAGGAATATGTGAACCGTGAACTTCCAGATGTTCAAGCTGGTTTTAGCAAAGGCAGAGGAACCAGAGATCAGATTGCCAACATCCGCTGGATCATCGAAAAAGCAAGAGAGTTCCAGAAACACATCTATTTCTGCTTTATTGACTATGCCAAAGCCTTTAACTGTGTGGATCACAATAAACTGTGGAAAATTCAAAAGATGGGAATACCAGAGCACCTGACCTGCCTCTTGAGAAACCTATATGCAGGTCAGGAAGCCACAGTTAGAACTGGACATGGAACAACAGACGGTTCCAAAGAGGGCAAGGAGTACGTCAAGGCTGTATATTGTCACCCTGCTTATTTAACTTATATGCAGAGTACATCATGAGAAAAGCTGGACTGGAAGAAGCACAAGCTAGAATCAAGATTGCCGGGAGAAATATCAATAACTTCAGATATGCAGATGACACCACCCTTATGGCAGAAAGTGAAGAGGAACTGAAAAGCCTCTTGATGAAAGTGAAAGAGGAGAGTGAAAAAGTTGGCTTAAAGCTCAACATTCAGAAAACGAAGATCATGGCATCCGGTCCCATCACTTCATGGGAAATAGATGGGGAAACAGTGGAAACAGTGTCAGACTTTATTTTTGGGGGCTCCCAAATCACTGTAGATGGTGACTGCAACTATGAAATTAAAGGACGCTTACTCCTTCGAAGAAAAGTTATGACCAACCTAGATAGCATATTCAAAAGCAGAGACGTTACTTTGCCAACAAAGGTCCGACTAGTCAAGGCTATGGTTTTTCCTGTGGTCATGTATGGATGTGAGAGTTGGACTATGAAGAAAGCTGAGAGCCAAAGAATTGATGCTTTTGAACTGCGGTGTTGGAGAAGACTCTTGAGAGTCCCTTGGACTGCAAGGAGATTCAACCAGTCCATTCTGAAGGAGATCAACCCTGGGACTTCTTTGGAGGGAATGATGCTGAAGCTGAAACTCCAGTACTTTGGCCACCTCATGTGAAGAGTTGACTCATCGGAAAAGACTCTGATGTTGGGAGGGATTGGGGGCAGGAGGAGAAGGGGACGACTCAGGATGAGATGGCTGGATGGCATCACTGACTCTATGGATGTGAGTCTGAGTGAACTCCGGGAGTTGGTGATGGACAGGGAGGCCTGGTGTGCTGCGATTCATGGGGTCGCAAAGATTTGGACATAACTGAGCGACTGAACTGAACTGATATACACACATATAGTTATGACTGATTTGTGGTTTTGTACAGCAGAAACCAACACAACATTGTAAAGCAATTGTCATCCAGTTAAACAAATTTTAAATAAAGAAATAGAACAGATAACATAAAGAAGTACTTAAGATAATTTATAGCATGATGGCCATGGTTGCCATGCTGTATGATATATATGAAATTTGTTAAGAAATGAATCCTAAGAATTCTCTTCAGGAAGCACCAGAATATGCTCTTCTGCATGGCAGTGGCAAAGAGTAAGTTTCAGATGGACGCTTGGCAATGGTTTTGATTTTGATAGGGAAATTAAAATGATGAAGAGAGTAGGCCTTTGACTGATTTCTGACCCTGCCTGGACTACATACCTGCCTGCAAACACACCAATTGTTACCAGAAAGTCAAGAGGCACTTTAGATAAGAGAACAAGTGGGTATTGGATTTTCTTGAGCCCTTAGAGGCCTGGCCAGCCCCCTGGGGTCCTGAAAATCTGGTGACTTTCATCCAGAAAATTCAGATGAAGCAAATAGCTTTGTAAATGTTAAAGAAAAATCAGAGCTGCATTTTTGCATGCAAACTGATGATATCAGTTTAGAATTATAATCGGGAGCCCCAAAACTGAAATTTGCAGTCTCATCCATGGGGTGAATGCACAGCCTGGGACCTCTTCCCAATTGGGACTCCAGATTCCTGTTAACTAGGGACTTCTCACTGCTGTTTAAGTCTGGGTGTTGCTCAATCAAATTTGATGATGTATGTGCCAGTACTTTCTTTTTTCTATTTCTCTTCTTTTAATGACTGTGTATTGAAATTAAGTCAGTCAATCCTTTATTAAATATTGAAATTGTTCAAAACAAAACAAAAAACTTTGTCGACTTACCAGTGTTCAAACTGCTTTTTATTTTTCTTTTAGAGATATGAAGAAATAGCTAACAAGGAATGTCAATGAAATGCAAATCTCATATATTTGAACGCAGTTACTATCATATCTTTCAGTTTTCTTCTTATCAGGAGAAAACCAATACCTTTCTCTCCCTCGCTCCTTTTTTTTTAGGTTCCATTATTTAAATGTAACTGTGTTGGATCCATTTGACTTCTCTCACACAGCTTAACAAAAGAACAAATTAAAACACACATTCACACATGATTAAGTCCTCAGAATCTGCCTTCTTCTATAAGGCTCAGCTCCATCACTCAAGGTAGGATGCTACCTAATTTTTCTATTCCTCCTGCTAAAAACATGTGGACTAATCTTTATATTCTTAGATGTACAACACACTGTGATTATGTGATTTTGATTGAATTTGTTGATTTTCCACATATGTAGACTATTTTTCTATGTGAATGAGAGCTCCTACCCACTCTGGATACAGAGTTTACTATGTGAAAGCTTAAGGAAAGATTCGGAATGGGCCATCTAATTCCTTATAAATGGAAATGTTCCTGGCATCTCATAACCAATTACTGCATATAGAAGTAAATACATATCACTTTCATGAAAGTAGCTTATTTAATAATCACAATAGAGAATAATGAAAAATAAAAGCAAATCAATGAGGAATGAAAATAATTGTAATAAACTTCATGTGCTAAAGCTAGCATACTTTAATCACAAGAAAGCATTTGAAGACCTCAGTGAAAAGCAATTTTTTTTCTTTAACTTCTTTCTTTTTCTGACTGCACTGCACAGCTTGTGGGATTTTAGTTCCCTGACCAGGGATCAAACCTGAGCCCTCAATAGTGAAAGCAAAGAGTCCTAACCACTGGATCACCAGGGAATTCCTGAAAGGCAGTTTCTTCTTGATGAGGGTGCTTGCTGATAACCTGGTAATTAGGAAGATGAAGAAAATAGAAAAGTAAATAAACACACATCTCAAAATTGAAATATAAGTGAAATGTGGTTGTTACATATTTTACAGTATGTGAATGATCACTTTAGTAATCAAGAAACTGCTACTTATCATTTTAAAAATGGGTCCCTTTTTGTTCCTTTACTTTCCTTCATTCCATAGATATGGATATAGATAGGGAATTCCCTGGCAATGCTGCAGTTAGGACTCCAAGCTCTCACTGCTGAGGGCCCAGGTCTGATCCCCTGGTCAGAGAAATAAGATCTCACAAGCTGTGTGGTGTGACCAAAAAAATATAGATAGATAGATAGATAGATAGATAGACAGCATTGACAAATATTATAACTTGCCTAATAATTATATCTTAACAACTTAATATCATAGACTTAGGATATTCAGGGCTGCTTTTTTCCATAGTTGAAGATTAAAAAATGATTTAAAAATTACAATTGTCCCCCAACTTGACCTCCAATTTCAGTGTATTACTAAGGACTCAAGTTTTTGCAGAGCTTAGCCACAGTCTGGGTTTGAAATAGAGGGAAGCAGTATAAGATGAATAGTAAACAGTTTGGAAAATCATTCTGTTTTTAAATTTTTAATCCAGACAAAAAGCACTACTTCTGTGGATCCTCACTAAATACTGTTGGCATTCAAAAGTAATCAGATTACTCTCACTATAATAATTAATTTAAAGGCCTTAGATTAAGTAGAATGTATTACTTTTTCAGCATTCTACATTATGTTACTCAGAAAAATAAATGGCCAAATTGCCTGTAAGATTAATCCATGAAGGAAATTCAGAAAATAGATTGCTTTTTTGAGAAAATAACACAAAAGGTTATCTTCTGTTTACTTTCCAACTTCCTTCCTAAAAGACTCATCACTGAAACCAAACGGAAGTTTGAGATTTGAGTTGGTCATGTGTCTCAGCCTCTAGTGTTTTAACTTCTCTTTCTTCTGTGGCTTCGTTCAAGTGGACTCTGTCCAGATAGCAGGCACTTGCTGTTTCATGTTCCTGATTGTTTCTAATAGATAATGTGAAGCATCATAGTGTGACTTCCCCTGGTTATTACTCAATATCTGTTTAAGATGGCAACATTCACAAAATGCAGGGTGGGGTCTGTTTTACAAGCTCTTGAAAAAGTGGAAAACATTACAATCTGAAAGAAGCAAAGAAGAATGGCCAATGGATAAACAATCTTTCCTCAAACAAAACAATATTTAGAAATGATGCAAGTGAAGAATGTTCCTTTCACCCACATCCTGAAATCTACCATGTATGTTTTTTTGTAAGATTATCATGGTATATATGTGTGTGTGTGTGTGTGTGTGTGTGTGTGTGTATCTTAGACTCAACATCGCTATTGAGAAATATTTTAAATATTGAGTTATCTGAAATGCTCTTTAAAGTCGGAAGATGCCTCCTTCACAGAGAAAAAGGGAGAAAAGCATTTGAATGTTAGAAACAATGTAATTGCATTAAAAGCTCCAACTTCAAAGAGGCTAACACCAAATAGATTGATGTACACTCCCTTTTCTCATGTTAATTCTCTTTATTCATCTAAAAAATGAAATATATTATAAATATTCTTAATAAGGTGGAGTCATATAAATAGGTTCATTTAGAATATGACTTCTACTCTATGTTTAGAAATCTATAGCATCACTTGAAATAAAGTTACGTCCTTGGAAATTATAAAACAATTGTGAATTTCTAAGCTAAACTACTTAATTTAGGTGTTACAAGTCAAGAATAGGACTTTTCACATTCGTGAGGATATTAGCATGGTGGTGGACTGGCTAGATCCTTGCAGACAGGATGGGCTTGGGATTGGACAAATATGAGTTCTGTTCCTTTCTAGCAGTATGGTTAATAAGAGCCCTATATTCCTCATCATTCAAAGGTAAAATGGGAATAGTAATACCTACTGCATTCCTGGGGTTTCCCTGGTGGCTCAGACAGTAAAGAGTCTGCCTGCAATGCAGGACACCTGAGTTCCATCCCTGGGGTGGGAAGATCCCCTGGAGAAGGACATGGCAACCCACTCCAGTATTCTTGCCTGGAGAATTCCACAGACAGGGGAGCCTAGAAGACTATAGTCCATGGGTTGCAAAGGGTCAGACACGACTGAGTGACTAACACGCACACTGTATTCCTAGCCCAGGATTGACATACAATTCAAGGAAGCAAGTTTTATTTTTCTATTTCAAACCATAACTCAAGGCAAATTACTTTGTAGGTGTTCATTTCTCTGAGTGAGTGAGTGAGTGCAAGTCACTCAGTTGTGTCCAACTCTTTGGGACTCCATGGACTATACAGTCCATGGAATTCTCTAGGCCAGGATAATGAAGCGGGTAGCCTTTCCTTTCTCCAGGGGATCTTCGCAACCCAGGGATCGAACCCAGGTCTCCTGCATTGCAGGCAGATTCTTTACCAGCTGAGCCACCAGGGAAGCCCAAGAATACTGGAGTAAGTAGCCTATCCCTTCTTCAGTGAATCTTCCCGACCCAGGAATCAAACTGGGATTTCCTGCCTTGCAGGTGGTTTCTTTACCAACTCAGCTAATCATATAATAAATACGTTGATAATAATAACACATTGAAAAAACTAACAGAGAAAGTGAAAATAACTTGATGTTCTAAAATTGGCTTTCTGTGACATCAAGAACTAGGAATCTCTCTGGACTTCATTTGCTTCAGTTATACTATAAGAAGTTTTAGAGAGGGCTACATAATTCCTCTTCTTATATATGACTACTAAATTAACAATATCCACACATCCTGTGGTAACTCAATATAGTTCTTTGCTTCTCAATTGGTTTACAGCTCAGCAAAGGTCTACCCTGTTATGCCATGATACAAAGCATTAATTAGGGCATTTAAAATTTTTTTTTAGCTGTGTTAGGCAGAATCATGTCCCCTACCCAAAGCTGTCTGGGTTCTAACTCTTGGAATTTGTCATATAACAACATGGAATAAAAGCTGCAGAGAAAATTATTTTGCTAATCATCTGACCTCAAACTAAAGAGTTCATCCTGGATTACCCAATGTAAGAGTAACTCAAAAGGGTTCCTAAATATGAAAGAGGAAGACAGAAGGCTCATTGACAGGGTGATGCAATGTGAGAAAGACTTGACTGGCTATTAGTAGTTTTGAAGATGGAAGCGGCCGGGGAAGCAAGAGTGTGAGCAGCCTCTAGGAGGTGGAAAAGGGCAAGAAAACATGTTCTCCCCTAGAGCTCCCACAAAGGAATGTACACCTCGATTTTAGCCAATGTGGCCAGTTTAGGACTTCTGAACTACAGAACTAAACGATAATGAATTTGTATTGTTAAGTTTGGGTGAGCTGTTACAGCAGCAATAGGAGATTAATACAGTAGCTAACGTGAGCAAGAGAACACATTGGGAGTGATGAGACCAACCTCCTATAATGGCAAGTATGTGTAAATCACTCAACACAGGTACAAGCAAAAAATCATATGGTGTCTTTTGAGCTCTGTTTCCTTCTACTGTATGATAATGTTACAGTTCTTCTCAGACCTGCTTACAGCATTCCCAATAGACTGGCAGGTGTATGCTTTTTGCTTCAATGCCCTTATGACTTGGGTTTCCCTGGTGGCTCAGATGGTAAAGAATCTGCCTGCAATGTGGGAGACCTAGGTTTGACCTCTGGGTTGGGAAGATCCCCTGGAGAAGGGAATGGCTACCCACTCCAGTGTTCTTACCTGGAGAATTAATTCCATGGGCAGAGGAGCTGTGTGACTAACCCTTTCGCTTTTTTCCCTTGTGACTTACTTCTCTTAGGTCTTGTCTTATGCATTTACCTTAAGTGTAGTCTTTTAAGCCCTAAAGTCATCACAGTATTTCTTCAGAGATTTTCCGTTTTTGAATTTTCTCTGCAAATACTAGCAATAGAGTGATTCATTATCTTTCTTACCTGTGTGCTCACACTGTGCCCGATCTCTGTTGGGCCCACTCTAGTCTATATTGTGTGTGGATTAGAGGGAGATTTAAAAGGAGAATGTGTAATTTTCTTCCTGGAATTAAAACAGAAAATGAAAGCCTCCACTTGCAAGATAAGTGGAACATCACCAGAATTCTTTTTTTACCCAACACAATGTCAGTTCAGAATAAGGAAAAAATAAAACTGGTCAGCTACTTCATGCCCAATATCCTACAGCTTTAATAAGATCTAGAAGGATAAATTGGGAGTTATCATGGAATGGTGAAAAGAAAAAAATACTAGTTTTGGAGTCAACAAAACTTGTATGTTCAACAATTATGTTCCTCTTCAGTTCTTCCTTATCATTTTTTCTCTTTTAGTAAGTCTTTATTACAGAATTGTGACATTCATTTTTTCATTCTTAGCATGAAGCTCACTACTGGGAAATACCCTTATTGGTTTTTGATTGAATGGATATACCTAATTTAGCACAGAAAGGAACTTTTGAGTGAGAAAACTGTCACTCTGATAGGATACAGAAAACCACTGCTTAGTAGATGGACACTTTTGCTATCATAGATTATTTTGAGAATCTTATAAAAGCTAAACACCTAAAACAAAAAATAACACAATAATTATCATAAAACTTCAGATAGTTCTTAAGCTTTTGAACATGATCCAAATTTAAAAACTACAGCAGTGGATTCTCCTGCAGTAAAATAAAAGGGAATTAGTAACAACTTGGAAAAAACTGAAGAGAATTACATAACAAAAGAGGGTAGTAATGTCATAGAAAGAACTTTCAGTTGAGAATCAAGTAACTAAGAGATCCAGTTTTACCAAGAATTTATTTAATCAAATTATTTAAAACATTTTGATAGAATACATCAAAGAGGACTTCCCTGGCATTCCGGGAGTTAAGACTGCTTCCAATGCAGGGTGTGTGGGTTCAATGTCTGATCAGGGAACTAAGATCCTACGTGCCATGTGGCCAAAAATTTTTAAGTTAAATTAAATTTTAAAAAATCAGTAGAAGGGTTAATCGTAACACTTGGTAGGTCTCTTTTCATCTTGTTTCTAACACTCTATTGATCTGTTTCTACTTTATAAAATTAAGGTGTTAGTGATATGGGTTAAATGTTTGTGTCCCTCCAAATTTCACATGTTGAACTTCTAACCCAAGTATGGATGAATTTACTTCTCAGGAAGTAATTCAGTTTAAATGAGGTTATAAAGTGAGGGTCCCGGATAACAACAAGGTCCTACTGTACAGATCAAGGAACAATATTCAATATCCTATGATAAACCACCATGGAAAAGAATATTTAAAAGAGAATATAAATATATGTATAACTGAATCACTCTGTTGTACAGCAGAAATTAACACAACTTCGTAAGTCAACTATACTTCAATAAAAAAAGAAGTCACGGCCCTGATCTGATAGTATGACTATCCTTGTAAGAAAAGACACTACATTTGGTACAGTCAGACAATAGAACATTAAGCAGCACTAAAATGAAATGAGTTATCAAGCATGAAAAGACATGGAGTAATCTTAAATGCATATTACTAAGCAAAAACGACTCTTCTATAAGCCAGGAAGAGACCTTTCATCAGAAATCAAATTTTCCAGCACCTTGATCTTGGATTTCTCAACCTTCAGAACTGTAAGAAACAAATTTATGTTGTTTAAACCACCTAGACTGTGGAATTTTCTTATTGCTACTTTTTGGTTGCATCAGGTCTTAGTCATGGCGTGCAGATTTTCCTTGGGTCATGTGGGATCTTTCCATGCAGCTCACAAGCTTAGTTGTCTCCACCTCCCCACCCACCCCCAGCTTGCAGGATCTTAGTCCCAAGACCAGCAATTGAACCTCCATCCCCTGAATTGCAAGGCAGAGTCTTAACCTCTGGACTATGAGGGAAATCCCTGTGGAACTTTGTTATGGCAGCCCAAGCAGACATACACAGCTGAATAATCACCAAGGTTCTAGTGTCATTTCTATTTCCATAATGTCATAAATCTCGAATCAGTCCAACTTGGGAGGCCAATATAAGAAACAACTACAGATGACATTTTATTTGTATTATGAGATAACACATATAAAATCAAAAGTTTGTGTGTTTTTTTTTAATTTATTTTACTTTACAATACTGTATTGGTTTTGCCATACATTGACATGAATCTGCCACGGGTGTACATGAGTTCCCAATCCTGAACCCCCCTCCCACCTCCCACCCCATATCATCTCTCTGGATAGCTACCACCCAAAAAGCTTGAACATAAGACACCGCCAGGAGCGCGCACAGAACAAAGGACGGAACAGAAATAGCCGGCTGCAGACCATCCCCCTCCGGTGACAGGCAGCCAGAGCCATAAGGGCTGGAAGGGGGCAATCGCAGCCCAAGAGAGACATTACCTACCAGAATTGAAAGTTTTTTTTTTAAACACAATCTTGAACTATACCAACAACTTTTTGTTATAAAATGTGTTCAACTATTACTATGTTTTCAACTCTCTTAATTTTTTTTTTAATTTTAGGTATAGAACTTTTATTAAAAATTTCCAGTCCAAAGACAAAAATTATCCAACTTCCACAATAAATCAATAAGTCTGTAGGATATCCATATGCCTTAGACAATCACTGTATCACTCAAAATAAAACATTATTGTTCCATTGTTCCAATGAAAATGAGGAAAAATATAGCTTCACACACAAAATGATAAAATCACTAATTATAAATCATATTCATAAGAATAAATGTACATATAAAAGTCATGTCCAATGTTCCTGACTCAAGTGTTATAACCATGTCCAAAAGTGATTAAAGAAAAAGTAGGGGACTTCCATGTGATCTAGTTGTAAGATTCTGCACTCCCAATGCAGGAAACTCAGGTTTGATCCCTGGTCAGGGAACTAGGATCTAGCACAGTCAAATGAATAAATAAATATTTTAAAAAAATACTTTGTTAAAAAAGTAAAAGTAGAAAATACTTTACTAAAAGTGAAAAAGGACACACAGTTTTAAGAAACTTTAAGTCTGTCAGAGGAATCAACTGTTAACTGTGTCTACACATGCAATTTTATTCATAAATATTCATACAATTTAATTTTTGTTTAAAAAAATTGTGTGACTTTTTTGTCCCATTATAGACATTTTAATATACATTGCCTCATACAGATCTACATGTACTTCATATGGAACTTTTATAGTCATTAATTTAAACTCTATTCTCAAAGGTAACTTGTTATTGACTATAATAATTAGGAATAATGAAATTTTTCCTAAAATAATTAACAAGTGAAAACTAAATAAAGCAAGTCTAAAGAAGAAACCAAGGAAAGAAAAACAGGGGACTTTCCTGGTAATCCAGTAGCTAAGACTCCATGCTGTCAATGCAGGGGACCCAGGTTTGATCCCTGGTCAGGGAATCAGATCCCACATACCATAATGAAGATGGAAGAGCCCACGTGGGCCAAGTAAGACCAAGTGCAGCCAAATAAATAAACAAATTTTTTTTTTTAAAAAAAGAAAGACAAAGAAAATAAAACAAAAGTTGAGTTAACTCTACCCTTTGGTTAAGATCATGGCATCTGGTACCATCATTTCATGGCAAATAGAAGTGGAAACAGTGACAGATTTTATGAAAATGTGTTCAGACGGTGACTGCAGCCATGAAATTAAAAGATACTTGCTCCTTGGAAGGAAAGTTATGACAAACATAGCACATTAAAAAGCAGAAACCTCACTTTGCCAACAAAGGTCCGTCTAGGCAAAGCTATGGTTTTTTCAGTAGTCATGTATGGATGTGAGAGTTGGATCATAAAAAAGGCTAAACACCAAAGAATTGATGCTTTCAAACTGTGGTGGTGGAGAAAACCCTTGAGAGTCCCTTGGACAGCAAGGAGATCCAACCAGTCAATCCTAAAGGAAATCAACCCTGACTATTCATTCATGACCCAGAACACCATGATAGTGTGATCACTCACCTAGAGCCAGACATTCTAGAATTCGGAATCAAGTGGGCCTTAGGAAGCATCAACTGGAATTCCAGTTGAGCTATTTCAAATCCTGAAAGATGATGCTGTGAAAATGCTGCACTCAATATGTCAGCAAATTTGGAAAAGCACTGGCCACAGGACTGGAAAAGATCAGTTTTCATTCCAATCCCAAAGAAAGGCAATGCCAAAGAATGTTCAAACTACTGCACAATTTCACTCATCTCATGTGCTAGCAAAGTAATGCTCAAAATTCTCCAAGCCATGCTTCAACAGTACATGAACCATGAACTTCCAGATATTCAAGCTGGATTTAGAAAAGGCAGAGGAACCAGAGATCAAAATGCCAACATCCACTGGATCATCAAAAAAGCAAGAGAGTTCCAGAAAAACATCTGCTCTATTGACTATGCCAAAGGCTTTGACTGTGTGGATCACAGCAAACTGTGGAAAAGTCTTCAAGAGATGAGAATACCAGACCACCTGACCTGCCTCTTGAGAAATCTGTATGCAGGTCAAGAAGTAAGAGTGAGAACTGTACGTGGAACAACCGAATGGTTCCAGATCGGGAAAGGAGTCCATCAAGGCTGTATATTGTCACCCTTCTTGTTTAACTTATATGCAGAGTGCATCATGGAAAAGGCCAGGCTAGATGAAGCACAAGCTGGAATCAAGATTGCAGGGAGAAATATCAGTAACCTCAGATATACGGATGATACCACCTTTATGGTGGAAAGCAAAGAACTAAAGAGCCTCTTGATGAAAGTGAGAGGAGAGTTAAAAAGTTGGCTTAAAACTCAACATTCAGAAAACTAAAATCATGGCATCCGGCCCCATCACTTCATGGCAAATAGATGGGGAAACAGTGACAGACTTTATTTTGGGGGACTCCAAAATCACTGCAGATGGTGACTGAAGCCATGAAATTAAAAGATACTCGCTCCTTGGAAGGAAAGTTATGAACAACCTAGACAGCATATTAAAAAGCAGAGATGTTACTTTGCCAACAAACGTCTGTCTAGTCAAAGCTGTGGTTTTTCCAGTAGTCATGTATGGATGTGAGAGTTGGACCATAAAGAAAGCTGAGCACCAAAGAATTGATGCTTTTGAACTGCGGTCTTGGAGAAGACTCATGAGAGTCTCTTGCACTGCAAGGAGATCCAACCAGTCCATCCTAAAGGAAATCAGTCCTGAATATTCATTAGAAGGACTGATGCTGAAGCTGAAACTCCAACACTTTGGCCACCTGATGTGAAGAATGACTCATTGAAAAAGACCCTGATGCTGGGAAAGATTGAAGGTGGGAGCAGAAGGGGATGCCAGAGGATGAGATGGTTTGATGGCATCACCAACTCAGTGGACATGAGTTTAAGCAAATTCCAAAAGATAGTGATCAACTTGGAAGGTTGGCGTGCTGCTATCCATGAGGTCCATGAGTCTTGGACATGACTTAGCAACTGAACAACAATAACCATTCTTTGACAGGATATTTTCAGGATGCTTTCTATTAAGTTGTTTGAGGGTTTGGGTGTCAGTGTTGGATTTTTAATTTGTTATATATGTATATTTATATGTTTTACTGAATTATGATTAATTTACTATTTATTTGATTTTATTTATTTTTGGCTGCGCTGGGTCTTTGTTGCTTCATCTGGGCGTTCTCTAGTTGAGGCGAGTGGGAGCCACTCTTCATTGGGGTGGTGAGACTTCTCGTTGTGGTGGCTTCTCTTGTTGTGGGGCACAGGCTCCACAGCACTGGCTCAGTACTGTGGCGCATAGGCTTACTTGCTCTGTGAACTGTGGGATCTTCCCAGACCAGGGATCAAACCCATGTCCCCTGCTTTAGTAGGTGGATTCTTAACCAATGGACCATCAGGGAAGCCCTAGTGGATTTGCTATTGTGACTTTGAGGAACATAATTTGTGATGGACCAGCAAGTAATTGACAAAAGGCAAAGAGGTTGTCCAAAGATAACGGTTGCCTAGAAGTTCTGAGTGAAAATTATCTACATAATATTAAAATGTATTTCTGTTAAAGCAGATCTCTCCAGACTAGAGTCGTATGGCTCAGGTAAATACACAGATCTTCAAGAATAAACATTTCTAAATTAGGAGCAGGTTAATGTCTTTCTCAATTAAATGGGAAAGGACTCAAACCAGAATGGGATTCTGAATTGTAATGGACTTTCTGTAACACACAAATCTTTAAGAAATAAATATTCCTATGATGTTTGGAACAAGATACCAAAGCTTTACTCTTATAAAGCAGCAAGTAACATAACAACTAAGTAATACAGAGTTTTGTGAGTCAAATTTGTATTTTCTCTGTGTTAGTCAGGCATCTCCAGAGAGATAGAACTAGTAGGAGATTTATCTTTATCTCCTAAAATGCCAGTTAATCTTAATATGCTATCAATCAGAAAATACTAATTTCTGATATATAAAGTACAAACATGAAATACGTATCTAAGAATCTATATAAGGGAGGTCCTATGATGGCACTCTGGACTGGGAATCTAAATAATCTAAACATTAAACAGAACAGCTTCCTCAAATATCTGGGAATTTCAGAATGACTGATACTTCTGAAGCTGTGCCAGATTTGAAGCGATGTTTGCCAGTAGATTCGCAGATGACAAATTTCGTTCAGTTCAGTCACTCAGTCACGTCTGACTTTTTGCACGCCAGGCCTCCCTGTCCAAAACCAGCTCCCAGAGTTTACCCAAACTCACGTCCATTGAGTCGGTGATGCCATCCAACCATCTCATCCTCTGTCCCCTTCTCCTTCTGCCGTCAATCTTTCCCAGCATCAGAGTCTTTTCAAACCAGTCAGCTCTTTGCATCAGGTGGCCAAAGGATTGGAGTTTCAGCTTCAACATCAGTCCTTCCAATGAACACCCAGGACTGATCTCCTTTAGTATGGACTGGTTTGATCTCCTTACAGTCCAAGAGACTCTCAAGAGTCTTCTTCAACACCACAGCTCAAAAGCATCAATTCTTTGGTGCTCAGCTTTCTTTATAGTCCAACTCTCATATCCATACATGACCACTGGAAAAACCACAGCCTTGACCATACAGACCTTTGTTGGCAAAGTAATGTCTCTGCTTTTTAATATGCTGTCTAGGTTGGTCATAACTTTCCTTCCAAGGAGCAAGCATCTTTTAATTTCATGGCTGCAGTCACCATCTGTAGTGATTTTGGAGCCCCCCAAAATAAAGTATGACACTGTTTCCACTGTTTCCCCATCTATTTGCCATGAAGTGTTGGGGCCAGATGCCATGATCTTAGTTTTCTGAATGTTGAGTTTTAAGCCAACTTTTTCACAAAGAGTGCCAAGATGACAAAGAGTACCAAGAATAACTGAAACACCCTCCTGAGTCCCCTCCAATCGTTGAGAAATGGAATAGCAGATCCAGTAGGAACCAGAAAAATAGAGGTAATCGGTTGCAAGGTAATAGACAGTTTAGAGGTAGGAATAGCAGACAGGGGTGCCCAAGTGACAATTGACCCAATCAGTGGCATGAATGATCCTGGGGTAACAATTGCCTGCAGCACAGACCAGAATTTACTAGCCCACCCATATGGACATTATGGTTACAACCAACAGCCTCCCTAAGGCTACTACTGATAGAAGTGTCAGCAGCTTGTAGTAAAACCAACTACTTTGTTAACATGACAAAAGTTTATATTGTACCTTCTGTTGGTCACAGTTTTCTATTCTGATTGTAGCAAGTGAATTATTATTTTTTTTTGGAACTTGAGAGTTCCTAAAAATTATATCTTACTGGAGAGATGTAATGGTTGCTGGAACTAAATACCTCCTAAAAAGGTTTAAACAAAAATCTATGAAACACTGTTATGAAATTCACACTTATTGTTTGACATTCACTACCAGCAGAAATTAGTTCAGGAAGAAGAGAATGAGGGCCTAGAAATCTCATAAGATATGACAAAGGGTGAAAGAAACTTGTTACCTAATTGATGCTTCTAAATTACTGAAGAGAATGTGTTAACCAAAAGGGTGTTCTCTGTTTGTAGTTTTGAAACAGGTGACCCAATAAACAAAAATGTGCCTGCAGCACTGTTGACAGTTTTATAATAAAACAGAACTCTGTTCCATGGGGTAATTATATTCCAATAGCACCAGATTAGTATAAGTAAATCTCCTGAATCTGTGAATCTATTAAGAAACTCAAGTTCACATCGTATCATGGAGCAAAATACAGTTACAGTTTGGAGGTAATACCAGCAGAATATCCAGTCTGTAACTTATAGAAGCTAAACATTATTTTTTAAGATTATGTGTATATTATATATAAAAAACAGCCTGCATTTGCATGATAGAGACTAGAAATAAGGGGAATTGAAAGAATTCATGTATCAGATGGTCTCCCCAGGATGTTTCTTTAGTTTAAAGCAGTTTAATTCAGTCTACTTAAACCACATGGGTTCCCACATCCTCTTGTATGGAATTCTAGTAAATACTGAGTGAATATTAAAGGACTGTGGAGACGGAAGAAGAAACAAACTTCAGGATTGAATGGAGGGAGGTGTATATGTCATCAAAAGCTCAGCTTCTCTACACACCAGTGCCAGATTCAGAGACAGAGCTTTGGCTGAAGTAGAAAAGGATAGCTTTATTACTTTGCCAGGCAAAGGAGGATATAGCAGGCTAATGCTCTCAAAACTGTGTATCCCATCTTTAAGAGAATAATGAGAAATTTTATGGTTCAAAGAGGGCATCTCAGCTTGTGGATACACTTCTGATTGGTTGGTGGTAAGGTAAAAAGAGTCAGCGTTATCAACCTTCAGGTTCCAACCAGTCTGAGATCTTTATGGTTGTGGGCAGCATACCCAGGGATTGAATCCCATCTAGAGGGAGTTTCCATATCTGCAAAACAGCTCAAATACATTGTTGTGTGTATTGATGAGGAATCAGGACCCTGCTCCAAGACTGCATTACTGTTTCTCTTGACTCTTTCTTTCTTTCTTGTCTTGCTTCCCTCTCTTTCCTAACTAACAGGTGCGTGAATCTTCCCATTGAAACAGGGAATGTCATGGAGGCTGAATGAAGGCTATTTTCTATAATCAAAGAAACGGGGGACACAGGAAGTCTTTGTACCCAGGAGGCCCACAGGGCCTTGCTCAGTATCATAGATTAGCAAGATTACTGCATGTTTCAAGAGGAGAAAAACAGCCTTAAAATCTGCACCAATTATGGATACTGATTACAAACACTGGAATACTCATGCAGAACGAGAATACAAATCTGCTTCATTATTACTTTGGTGAGGCTTTTTAGGGGGTTGGAGGGGGCAGAGAGGGTAAGGGTGGGTGGTTTTGGTAATGGGTAGGAGTGGAAATGTTTATAAAAAGCAACATGAATAAAATGAGGCTATTTTTGGCTATGCTGTGTGGTTTGCAGAATCTTAGCTCCCTGACCAGGGACTGGGCTATGGTAGTGAAAGCACTGAATCCTAACCGTGGAACAGCTAGGGAACTCCCATGAGATCTTAAGCAACTTCCTCCAAATGAACCTCTTGCCAGTGTTTTTCTGACATTCAAGTAATCTTTATCAAAATGAGGAAGTGGATCAGGAAAACCTAGGGTAGACAAGACAATCAGTTGATACATAAGCAGTTGAGAGACTTCTTCTGTAAATCAGTAAGGGGCTGGTAAGATTTCTTAGACTTAAAAGGTTGCTTGTCATGTGGCAGAGCCTCTCATCACTTTCTCATCTTCCTTTACCCTAAATTTACTGATACAATTAGGCATGCACACAAATTAAGAGGTTGAAATATTAAAGAACAGTCAGTATAGTAGGAAAGTAAAGATTTTAACATTACATAAAATGTTTACAACATGCATGCTATGCAGCCGTGTTTGACTCTTTGTGACCTATGGACTGTAGCCCACCAGCCTCCACTGTCCGTGGGATTCTACAGGCAAGAATACCAGAAAGGGTTGCCATGCCCTCCTCCAGGGGATCTTCCTGACCCAGGGACTGAACCTTCATCTCTTATTGTAAATCAGTTTCCTATACTTCAATTTTTAAAAGTTCATGTACTACAGCTTGCTCTATATTCCAACTGCAAATTACTTTCCACTCATCAAGCAAGGACTTTGGAATCTGAGAAAGTAGTCTCTTAAATACATGTAGCAGATAAGCAGATTACAGAAGTTTATAAAGATTTTTAGTAATTAGATAGCCTAATCCTTTCATTGCAAAATATAAACATGAAGTTATAATCCAGAAAGAGAATGAGAGTTTTGTTTTTTGAAAATATATAAACTTTTCTTGTCCTACTAATTCCTCCAGGCCAAGAATTGTTCATATCTTTTCTGTAGACTGGTGGTTTCCAGATATCTACAACACACATGAAGCAGAGGAGAGAGATAGTTGGATTAAATACAACATGATGATCCATTGTTAAAAATATGACTCCTCCAAGGTTGATTCTAAGAGTTGCCATTTATGCATAACCAGTTCTAGATTCAGGTGGGGGCAGGAGGGGATGTTTCTTTGAATAAAATAGCAAATTTTAGAGATGTAATCTACCAGTTCCCTAGTCCATAATATCCTTGTACAATCCTTAATCAGACATTGCAGGTTTTGATAATGGCTCAGAGTCTTGCACTTCCCCACAACTCTCGCTTACCTTTAAAATGATTATAAGGATCGTGTAGCTGATCTGTTCAACAGCCTATAATTTTCAGTACTTGTCTATTCCAGACACCATCCACCCCTTCCAGTTCAGTTCAGTTCAGTTCAGTCACTCAGTCGTGTTTGACTCTTTGAGAACCCATGAATCGCAGCACGCCAGGCCTCCCCGTTCATCACCATCTCCCGGAGTTCACTCAGACTCACGTCCATCGAGTCCGTGATGCCATCCAGCCATCTCATCCTCGGCCGTCCCTTTCCCCTACTGCCCCCAATCCCTCCCAGCATCAAAGTCTTTTCCAACGAGTCAACTCTTCGCATGAGGTGGCCAAAGTACTGGAGTTTCAGCTTCAGCATCATTCCCTCCAAAGAAATCCCAGGGTTGATCTCCTTCAGAATGGACTGGTTGGATCTCCTTGCAGTCCAAGGGACTCTCAACAGTCTTCTCCAACACCACAGTTCAAAAGCATCAATTCTTCAGCGCTCAGCCTTCTTCACAGTCCAACTCTCACATCCATATATGACCGCAGGAAAAACCATAGCTTTGACTAGATGGACCTTAGTCGGCAAAGTAATGTCTCTGCTTTTGAATATGCTATCTAGGTTGGTCATAACTTTTCTTCCAAGGAGTAAGTGTCTTTTAATTTCATGGCTGCAGTTACCATCTGCGGTGATTTTGGAGCCCAAAAATATAAAGTCTGACACTGTTTCCACTGTTTCCCCATCTATTTCCCATGAAGTGATGGGACCGGATGCCATGATCTTCGTTTTCTGAATGTTGAGCTTTAAGCCAACTTTTTCACTCTCCACTTTCACTTTCATCAAGAGGCTTTTTAGCTCCTCTTCACTTTCTGCCATAAGGGTGGTGTCATCTGCATATCTGAGGTTATTGATATTTCTCCTGGCAATCTTGATTCCAGCTTGTGTTTCTTCCAGTCCAGCTTTTCTCATGATGTACTCTGCATATAAGTTAAATAAGCAGGGTGACAATATACAGCCTTGACATACACCTTTTCCTATTTGGAACCAGTCTGTTGTCCACCCCTTCCAAGGCAACCTTTATCACCTTTTAGCAGAGTACTTGTGCTCACGCTCAGTCACTGAATTGGGTCCAACTTTTTGCAACCCTATGGACTGACTGTAGCCTTCTAGGCTCCTCTGTCTATGGGATTTCCCAGGCAAGAATACTGGAATGGGTTGCCATTTCCTCCTCAAGGGGATCTTCTTGACCCGGTGATCAAACCTGAGTCTCCTGCTTCTCTTTCATTGGTGGGTAGATTCTTTACCACTGAACCACCCTGGGAAGCTCATAATATTTAACTTCTTTCCACTCACTTCTGTACCAACAGGTATCTCCCACCTTAACTCACACCTCTTGTGGACCTAATTCTTTATTCCTCTATTTTGTTCCAGTCAATCACTGTTCTTTGGTGCTTTCTTTCTTACCTATGATATATTTTTACCATCCAGAGACAACTATTCCTAATATTTTGGTATATAAGAACATGGCAGTATTATCTTCTCATTTATTTCTCTGGCTGTCCCAGGTCTTAGCTGCAGCATGTGGGACCTTCCGTCTCTGTTCATTGAGCCATACGGGATCTTCAGCTAGGGCATGCAACCTTGCAGTTGTGGCTTGTGGGATCTGGTTCCTCGACCAGGGATTGAATCCAGGCTCCCTGCACTGGGAGAGAGGAGTCTTAGCCCCTGGACCACCAAGGGGGTCCCAATATTAACTTAATTTGCAGAAATTATGCTTTTTATTGGAGTCAAAACTATGAACTCCTTATTGCCTGTGATTTTAAATTTTGTTGAAAGCTTCCTCACCCTAAGACCTACAATCTTTTCTTCTAATTGTATAGCTTTGTGTTTCACAAATAGGTCTTCAATGTGTGAGAAGCTCACATTTGTAAAAGTAGAGTAGAAGTGAGGAGTCCTGAGGGGTTGGTAACAGAGGCAGCAGAGATTAGGTAGCTTTGCTCTCACTCACCCACTGTCTATAGGGAAGCTCTACTCACTTATCCCCTGCTTAGCAAAACCCGTATCTTAATATGTTCAGAGGAGAAACTTTGACATTCTTAAAGCAAAAGACATGCTATGAAAATGAACCAATCATCAAACAAAGAAGAAGTTACACATAACTAAACATATGATGCTATCAGTAAAAAATTCAATATGTATAGAAACCTAGAAACAATCTTCTGGAAAGTAGAATAAAAGGTATGTGAAGGAAATGGGAAAGAAAAGATAAAAAGATTAGAGAAATCCAGGAGGGCCAGCATCAGATAAACTGGAGGTTTTGAAACGTAAAACAATAAAAATATAGGGAATTCTATTTAAATTATAAATAAAACGTCCTATGGTGGAGAGAGGTTAGTGAGTCCCAGCCTAGAAAATGAAAACAGATCTGAACCATAATGTTACAAAATTTTGGAATACTTAATGATGAAGAGGAGAACTAAAAGGATGAAAAGAAGTTACGACTTTAAAAAGTGTTAGTCGCTCAGTCACGTCTGGCTTTTTGTGGCCACATGGACTGCAGCCCATCAGGCTCCTCTGTCCATGGGATTTCCCTGGCAAGAATACTGGAGTGGGTTGCCATTTCCTTCTCCAGGGGATCTTCCCAACCCAGGGACTGAACTCAGGTCTCCAGCATTGGTAGGTTGGTTCTTTACCACTGAGCCACCAGGGAAGCCCCTAGTTTCATTAAAAACTTTCAAATGAAAGCCTCTGGTTGGCCTGGCTGGAATCACATGTTCATCCTTGGCTCCATCACTACAGCCAGAGGAATGACTGACTCACTCTGACAGGCCAGGTACAGATTAGGTGCCCATCCTGAGGAGAAGGTACCATAATGGGGAGAATGAGCAGGAATGGGAGAGGAAACCAGACAGATAAATAGAGAAACATCTACCCTACATATCAAGGGCTTCCCTGGTGCCTCAGACAGTAAAGAATCTGCTTGCAAAAGCAGGAGACATGGGTTTGATCCCTGGTCTGGGAAAATCCCCTGGAGAAGGAAACGGCAACCCACTCCAGTATTCTTGCCTGGAAAATCCCATGGACAAAGGAGCCTGGTGTGCTCCTACTATCCGTGGGGTCACGAAAGAGTTGGACACTATTTAAGTCAGATTATGCTCCTGAAGGATAGCAGAGCAGTTCAGAGAGTGAGCTTTGAGATTAGCAGAACTATATTTGCAAAAGAAATTTGCAATTTACAAATTATATTCTTTTGGGTAATTTTTGTAACCTCTCTAAGCCTTAGTCTCTTCATTTGTTAAATATGGTAAATAATGAAACCAAAGGACATGATACCAGAAAAACACTTGGCATAGGTCTCCCAGGGAACAGGTGTGAAATTTTCGGGGGTTGGTAAAAAGTACCCATCAGAGATTTCCTGTCTCATACAGGGCAAGAGACTGCTTCTCAGGTCTTTAAACTATACCACTGGCTTTCCTGGTTCTTCACCTTCTAGATGACATGTCATGGGGCTTCACAGGCTCTATAATTGCTTGAACCAATATCTTAGAACAAGCTATAATTCTGTTCTTTTTCTTTAGAGAATCCTGGCTAATACAGCTGTTAATTAGAGTCCATGCCTTATTCAGTTTTTGCTGGATTTTTATACCCTCATTTTCGTGTGTGTGTGTGTGTATATACTTTCATACAATTTTAATACCATACACAAATTCATTAACCACCATCAAAATCTATATACAGAACTACTCATACAACTCCATAGCAAAAAAGCAAACAATTTGATTAAAAACTGACAAACAATTTGAACAGATATATTCTCAAAGAAGAAATACAGATGGCCAGTATATATATAAGGACATGAAAAGGTGTCCAACATCATTAATTATGAAGAAAATGTAAATGGAATAACAAATATTGGCAAGAATGTAGAGAAAAAGGAAAGCTTATATTCAATACATTGTTGATGGTAATATAAATCTGTGTATGTATTTGTATAAATTTCCATAGCCACTATGGAAAACGATATGGACGTTCCTCAAAAAACTGAATATAGAATACTGTATATCCAGAAATATATATATGTGTATATATATATATATATATATATATATATATATATACACACACACACACACACATATATATATCATACAAATACTGTATAATCCAGAAATTCCACTGCTGGGTATTTATTGGAAAAAAGTTAAAACACTAACTCCAAAAAGATATCTGCACCTCCACGTTCATTAAGCATTATTTACAATAGCCAAGGCATGCAAATAACCTAAGGGTCCATCAGTGAATGAATGAATAAAGAAAAGACATATAATAAATATATGTATGTATGCTATTCAATCATTTAAAAAGGAAATCCCACCACTTGTAACAATGTGGATGAACCTTGAAAGCATTATGCTAAGTGAATAAGTTAAAGACAAAAATCATATAGGAGCTCACTTATAAGTAAAATCTAATAAAAACCACTGACCTTATACATAGAAAGAACAGACTGATCATTTCCAGAGGCAGGGGGTGGTGTATGAAATGGGTAAAAGTGGTCAAAAGCTACAAACTTCCAGTTATAAAATAAGGAAGTCCTGAGGCTGTAATGTGTGGCATGGTGACTATAGTAATAACACTGTATTATAAATTTAAAGTTGCTAAGAGAGTAGATCTTAAAATTTCTCATCACACACAAAAAAATTGTAACCATGTGTAGTGGGAAAAAAAGAGATACAGAAATGTTCCACCAGCATATAGTAACTCCACAAGCTCTTCTTTATAGTCATACCCTCCACATCTGTCCTTGTCTGCTCATCTATTCTCCACATTTATAGTTTTGTTATTTTGAGAATCCAATCTCAGTGAAACCATGTGCTATGTAACCTTTGAAACTGGCTTTTTTCACTAAGCATGAGGCTCTTGAGACACATCCAAATTGCTGCATGCATCCTCATTTCCTTCATTTTATTGCTGGCCAGTATTCCATTGTATAGATTCCATTGGACCAATATTTGCATAATCATTCACCTATTGAAAGACATTTCAATTGTTTCCTCTCAAATTTATTTTTAAAGAAGTAAACATTTAAATAACTTTAAATCTTGCCAACTCAGGGATTGAACCTAGGTCTCCTGGGCGGATTCTTTACCGTTGGATCCTTTACTGTCTGAGCCACTGGGGGAAGCCCTTAAATCTGCCTCAGTTCAGTTCAGTTCAGTTGCTCAGTGGTGTCCAACTCTTTGCCACCCCATGAATTGCAGCACACCAGGCCTCCCTGTCCATCACCAACTCCTGGAGTTCACTCAGACTCACGTCCATTGAGTCGGTGATGCCATCCAGCCATCTCATCCTCTGTCGTCCCCTTCTCCTCCTGCCCCCAATCCCTCCCAGCGTCAGGGTCTTTTCCAATGAGCCAACTCTTCACATGAGGTGGCCAAAGTACTGGAGTTTCAGCTTCAGCATCATTCGTGGGATTAATTCACTGATTAAGTGTTTCTGAACAAGAGGAATGTAGTCATCACATGGGATGCCTATTTGAATAAATATGACTTTCTGAGGGTGACTTTTAAAATTCTTTAATCACTAATCAGTTGATCATCATTCTTTAGTCGCTCAGTTCTGTCCCATGGGACCCCAAGAACTGTAGGCAGCCAGGTTCCACTGCCCATGGGATTTCCCAGGCAAGAATACTGGAGTGGGTTGCTATTTCCTTCTCCAGGGAATCTTCTCAACTCAGGGATTGAACCTGCGTCTCCTGCATTGGCAGGCAGATTCATTGCCACTGAGACACCAGGGAAGACCTAGTCAGTTAATAGCTTAATCCTAAACAGTGTCAAGTCTCAGGAGACCGTAGGGGCAGGGGACCAGAGATGGTCAGCATGAGGCAAAGAGGGCCGGCCCGGTTGAAATATTACTGTGGTAAGGAGGAGAGCTGATGGAGAAAGTGGTGTGCCAAACAGAAAGAGTGGTTTTGCAACAGGAAAGATGACAGCATGGGAATCATTTACACTTCCCATTTCCCTCGAGTTCCAGCAGCTGGACTGTCACTGTCACTCACTACAACACCCCTTTGAGCCTCCACTTACATCCAGTAATAGCCATTTCATCATTAATTTTACAAAACCATACATGGAAACTAAACCCACCCCAAAGGCCACGATTTTTGTTACAAAAAATTCAGAAGAACATATTCTCTTTTAAATCAATTACGTGTCTATACATTTGAAGTTAGTTTTAGCTCATTTGGGGTAATAATATACCCTCTTCAGACCTTCTGTTTCTATACTTGCAAGGTAGAAAAATCATATCTTATCTTCCTGAAAGTAATGAACATGTAAAAAAAAAAATTCTTTGAATTTCTATTTTTACTATTTCATTAAAATAGTGCTGTATCTATCAAAAATATTTTATCAGTTCAGTTCAGTTCAGTTGCTCAGTCGTATCCGACTCTTTGCCACCCCATGAATTGCAGCCCGCCAGGCCTCCCTGTCCATCACCAACTCCCAGAGTTCACTCAGACTCATGTCCATCGAGTCAGTGATGCCATCCAGCCATCTCATCCTCTGTCATCCCCTTTTCCTCCTGCCCCCAATCTCTCCCAGCATCAGAATCTTTTCCAATGAGTCAACTCTTCGCATGTGGTGGCCAAAGAACTGGAGTTTCAGCTTTAGCATCATTCCTTCCAAAGAAATCCCAGGGCTGATCTCCTTCAGAATGGACTGGTTGGATCTCCTTGCAGTCCAAGGGACTCTCAAGAGTCTTCTCCAACACCACAGTTCAAAAGCATCAATTCTTCATCACTCAGCTTTCTTCACAGTCCAACTCTCACATCCATACATGACCACTGGAAACACCATAGCCTTGACTAGATGGACAGGAAAGAGCTTTTGTTCTTTCAAAAGGAACCAAGAGGTTCCAGGTGAACAAAATAAATTTTAGATGCAATCTCTTCTCTCAATGGGCTCCCAGTTTAACTCAGTGGAGAAAACAAATGTCAAAAGTATAAAGCATGGAGTTATTGTAGTAATTACAAATAAATATATCATGGCTATTCAACATTTTCTTCTTCAATGAATTTTCCTCCACTCTTTCTTAGTGGTCCATTTCCATAATCATCACCTAGATAAAGTCATCATGCTATTAAGTCAAGCATTTTGCTCTGTGACCATATCCTTCTATTCTTTCAGATTCTTTGTTTGAATAATGCCCTCCCCACTATGGGACATCCCTGGGTCCCCTTGGGCTCTCCAGTCCTTTAGCATCTCTGCTATATCTCTTTTCTTTAGCTCTCTTCTGCCTTTTGTTCTCTCCTTTTCCAGAATAAATGGCCCATCACCTCAATAATTCTCTTGCCAAAACATTAAGCTCACTTGTCCCTATTTTCATTCCCTTTTATTATGGTAAAATCCCTGGAAGCAACTAAAGATTCAGTTTTTCCACATTTTCTCACAGTGACTTCATACTTAACTGATAATTTTTCTACACGTGTTCCATACTCACAGGAGAGAATGTGGGACTCTTACCAATTCATGATTCCTAAATTAAAATGTGCTTTCAGTATTCCTGGTGATCCTATTGCCTTTTCTAACCAACACTCTCCTTCCTATCCAAGAGGGCTTTTCCCCACCTTCTCTCTCCTCAAACTTCTGCCCTGGACAAATTCTTCCCCTTGCTCCATGAAGACAACCTACTTCCACCTCAACAGAAAAAAATAAAGGCCAGCAGCGGTGAACTCCCACAAGTTCCTCTTATCCCACCTGGAAAATGTCCCTGTGCCTGGGTCTACCATAGCCTCCTTCACTCCTGTTTCATCTCCATCATTCAAGATCTAGCCTCAACCTGGGTTCCCACTCCCTTGTTAGCCCAGGGCCATCCACTGTCTGCCTTTCATCTCTTTATCTCTTCCTGTATATTAGTCCTTTCCATCATGGCATCCGGTCCCTTCACTTCATGGCAAATAGATGGGGAAACAATGGAAACAGTGATAGATTTTATTTTCTTGGGCTCCAAAATCAATGCAGAGAATGACTGCAGCCATTAAATTAAAAGACGCTTGTTCCTTGGAAGGAAAGCTTATGACCAACCTAGACAGCATATTAAAAAGCAGAGACATTACTTTGCCAACAAAGGTCCATCTAGTCAAAACTGTGGTTTTTCCAGTAGTCATGTATGGATGTGAATGTTGGACCATAAAGAAAGCTGAACACTGAGGAATTGATGCTTTTGAACTGTAGTGTTGGAGAAGACTCTTGAGAGTTCCTTGGACAGCAAGGAGATCAAACCAGTCAATTCTAAAGGAAATCAGTCCTGGGTGTTCACTGGAAGGATTGATGCTGAAGCTGAAACTCCTGGCATGCTGCAGTCTATGGGGTCACAAAGAAGTCGGACACGACTGAGCGACTGAACTGAGCTGAACTCATCAGCACGTAAACATGCATATCCATCTCAGAACAAACCTCCCTTAATCTCACTTCCTCTTTCCCAGTTACCATCTTCCTCCCTCCTTTCCCATGGGGCCCAGAAACTCTTTTTTTTTTACCCTGATGACTATAGTTTTTTGCCTCAAAGCTGTACATTAGTGCCATCCTCCCAACCCATTCCTTTTCTAGTAAAAGACCCTGCCCTCGCTACAGAAATGGGCTTATGTCCCAGACTCGACCAACTATGGTCATTATCTGTGCTCAGCAATCAGTGATTGGCCCTGAGACCTGAGTAACCAAGGGCTCAAGAAAGTAAACAGAAACCACACTGGGTACTTCAAAGAGAGAAGAATTAATCCAGGGAACTCTTAAGTATGAAAAGGTTGGAAAAGCAAGCAGGAGCTTAATAACTGCTAGATCTGCAGAAGCCAAAAAAATTTAAAAAAAAGGATGAGGGGTAGCGACATAGGAATTTATGGGAGGGGGTCTCTGAGATCTGTTGCTACAAGTTGTAGGGGGAGATTCTCCACAGCTAGTGTGTGGACTTTTGTGGAGGATATTTGTCTGGACAGATCCCTGGATGGCCTAGGAGCTACAGCCCAGTGGGTGATGTGAAGCAGAACTGTTACCCCAACTACAAGGGGATACATCCTGATATCAAGATTTTCTGGTTCTTCTAAGGAACACAGTGAAGGGGGTGCTGAGAATTCAGAAAGCAGCTGGAATCTGGAGCCATCTTCCCCTGCTGCTGAAGTGACAAGATGCAAATGGAGAAACAGGGAAGAAATTCCTTTGCTTTCCTCCTCTTGTCTTCTAATTTTCTTCTCTTGCTTCTCACTGATAGGCCCTAGTGAGAAACCAGCTGGGGCTTCCCTGGTAGTCCAGTGGTTAAGATTCTATGCTGCCAATACAGGGGGTCCAGGTTCAATCCCTGGTCAGGAAACTAGATTCCACATGCTGCAACTAAGAGTTCATATATTGCAACTACAAAAAGACCCCGCTAAGGTCCAGCATGGCCAAATAAATTTTTTAAAAGAAAAGAAACCAGCTGACAAAGGAGTCCAAGAAATGTAGTCCCAGACCCAGCATCACAAAGCAGAATATAAAAGGTTAGTGTTGGTAAAAACCTAGCATGTGACCTCAGCTAGATTTGACTTGGAAATCCAGATCAATAGTAGCCTCTTTTTCTCCTCAGCTTCTAGGGCTGTGAGTACTGATTTCAGAGTGCAGGCTGTGCCTAGGAAAGCCTGAGCAAAGAATGGCAGAATACATCAAGCAGGAATAGGTGATTTCCAGCACTCCCCCGCCCAGCTTCTAAGTCCCTGAAGTTGTAAGATGTAAAAGTAAAGGAATGGATCGCCATCGATTTCCTACCATGTGTAGGAGAAGATTGCCCTGTAAGTAAATTTTAGATATTCTTTTAATAATAAATGTTATGTTTTGATCATGGCAAGAAGCATGCTTGTTCAGTATAACAGTTACTCCACAGCTTTGAAGAGGGGACTAGAGGAGGAAAAACCTGGGCAGAAGACAGAGAAGCTTTTGTCAGGAAGGCAAGAGAGGTCAAAATAACATCTTAGAAGTCAAAACAGGACAGAGTTTTAAGAGCTGGACAAAAATGTCGAATGTCTAATGAATTACCAGGTGATTGATTAAGCTAACATTACTTGTAGCTGTGAAAGTGAAATCACTTAATCGTGTCTGACTCTTTGCGACTCCATGGACTGTAGCCTATCAGGCTCCTCAGTCCATGGGATTTTCCAGGCAAGAGTACCGGAATGGGTTGCCATTTCCTTCTCCAACTTGTAGCTATTGGTCTTGCTAAATTTTGTGATCAATGATTCAATGTTGAAGGGTCCCAACAACCCATAAACCCTTTGAATAAATTATTTCTGGATTTCCAATTCAAATTGAGGGCAATATTCTTGGTTTATTTATAGTTTGCAGATTTCACTTCTCCTATATGAAAAATCAAAGAATTAAGTTAAAGAGTGATGGAACTTCCCTGGTGATCCAGTGATTGAGACTCCTTGCTTCCATTCCAGGGGACATGGGTTCCATCCCTGGTTGGAGAACTGTGATTCCACATGGCATGGACAAAAAAAAAAAACAAAATAAAGAGTAGGTTCCTAATAGATGCTATCACCTAGACAGAGAATGCACAAAAAACAAGAACAGGGCTGTTTCTTTTCTGAAGGAATTTACAGGCCAGTCAGGGAGACCCTTATTCAAATTGAGAACTCTGCAACTTCAGTCAACTTCAGAGGAAAGTCACAAATTTTATTCTATAAAGCAGACTTCTGGGAATTACTGTGTTATTTGTATATTTATTTGGTTGTGCCAGGTCTTATTTGCAGCACATGGGATCTTTGATCTTCGATACAGCATGTGGGATCTTTAGGCATGCGAACTCTTAGTTGTGGCACGTGGGATCTACTTCCCTGACCAGGGATTGAACCTGGGCCCCCTGCATTGCGATCGTGGAGTCTTAGCCACTGGACCACCAGAAGAATCCTGGAAATCATTCTTTTAAAAGAGAAAAAAAACACTCATGAGGTCATTTTAAATTTCACACCCTCTGCATTACTTTGCAAGGGTTGCCATAACATAATACCACACACTGGGTGACTTAAACACCAAAAATTGCATTTTATCACAGTTCTGGAGGCTAGAAATCTAAAATCAAAATGTCAGCAGGTTTGGTTTCTCCTAAGGCCTCTTTCCTTGGCTTGCATGTGGCTGCCTTCTCCCAGCATCCTCACCTGACCGTCCCTCTGTGCATCTGTGTTCTAATCTCTTCTTCTTATAAGGATATCAGGCATACTAGATTAGAGTCCACCCTAATGACCTCATTTTACCTTAGCCAGCTCCTTAAAGGCCCTAGCTCTTGTGAGGTACTGGGGGTTAGGGTTTCAACATATAAATTTATTGGGATACAATTCAGGCCATAACACCATGAAAACCAATTCTACATAATGCAGTGATTTGTACAGTCAGGATGATTCATGCATGCTAAGTCTCTCAGTTGTGTCCAACTCTTTGTGATCCTATGGACTGTAGCCCACCAGGCTCCTCTGTCCATGGGATTCTCCAGACAAGAATATTAGAGTGGGTTGCCATGCCCTTCTCCAGGGGATCTTCCCAACCCAGGGATTGAACCTGCGTTTCTTATGTCTCCTGCACTGGCAGGTGAGTTCTTTACCACTGGCACCACCTAGGAAGCCTAGGATGATTCATAAAAGCACTAAGTATTGTTCTGTGTGGATAGCTTTCTAATTCAGAAAAAAAAAAATTTATTTTTTCACATCACTTCACACCTAAGTATTAAGAAAACTGCCTAGAAGGAAATATCATCTACCTAATAAATTTGAGTGCTTCTTACAGTGCTCCTTTCCCTTCCAGTCGAGTTACCTGAATCTTCAGGTCCTGAGTTAATTCCTCTAATTTTCATGGCAACAGTTGGGTGTGATATCTGCTGTTCTCATTCCAATCCAGATCCTATAAAGAAGAGCCCCAGGAGTGTATACACTGTTTACTTTGCACAGCCTTGCTTGGCAACAGGATTTGGAGTCTCCCTCATTTTTAAAAGCTCCGTTCCACACCCCTCACAAGGCCCTTTAGGAGAAAACATTTTCCACATATGCTTCTTATGTGTCTTAGTAGCTGATTATACCTGTGTGTTTGTTTCCAAAATACTGCCCGTTACAACTTGTATAACTTGGAAGCAGGTATATTATGCAAAAGTCTACATTTACATGAAAATTTGTCTCCCTTTTCCTGCAGGCAGCAAGTTGCAGTGCCCTGCCCTTCAAGCCCTTCATAGTATTTGAGAGGGCAGGGCAACGGCAGAACACATACCCATGCATTATTACCATGGCGGAAGAACCGGCTGGTCTTCAGGCTCCCCAAGGGAAATTATGTGTCTTCTACTAGAAGGCAGGGAGGGAACCCTCCACCTCTTACTCTAAGAAATTCCTTTGGAGAACTGGATGATGCTCTAACCTGCCATGTAGGATGAGACCATGCCTAGAAACAGTGAAAGCCAAACAAACCTGTAAACAAAAAGTCTTTAATGGCAAATCATGACATTAATTAACATCAAAAGTGAGTGACTATCCAGACGCTAACTGCAAATCTAAGAAATCTATCCGTATGTATTCTCAACGCAATACATGTAGCATTTTAGAATTTAGACCCAGGAAAAGCATTCCCCCAACTCCCTGAGAAACTAGGAGACACCGTTTTCTCCGGTGATGTGATCCACATAACAGATTTTCCAACCATGATGTCATATCTCTTGAGCATATCTGGTAGTGTTTATAGGTTTGCCCAGATATTGATCCTCTCAGCCTCACGTTTGTTGGATCCCAGAGTTAATAGAGCAGGCGCCTTTGTTTTCCATCACATCCCATAAAATAATTACAATGTTCTGTTTGTACTATTATATAACAGGTAAGAAGCCCTGATGTAACTGACCACATTTTCCACTGGTTTTTCCTTGTAAGTCAGGAAGCTCTGAGACAAGTATAAAGCTTGACTACTAAATTATCACAGAGTTAGGATATTTTGTTTTCTTTCTCCCTTTGTTCTGATTTTCTATTTTACTAATGCTATTTTGCATGTCTTTTGTGCAAATAAAATCCTTATGGGAAAAAAACAAGATAAATCTTCTGTTAGTGACACTAGAGGAGTTGAAATACAAAATACAACTATACAGACATTGCCCTGGCTGCTTTACAAATAAAAGTGAGGATCCCCCTAAGAAGAAAAGTGACCTTTGATGAAAATCCTGCACCAGACTGCAGTTAAGCACATGTTTTTATATTTATTCTCAGCTGTTTCTTCCACATGTCACTCATTATGTTGTTCAGAAATATATATTTAAAGACTCTCAATATTTGATCGATATGTGCAGTGCAATATTGAAAAACACAGTTAACATGGGATGATATACAGCGGTAGAGAGGATTGAGTGGGTGGGAGCTTCTAAGATGGAAAAATCAAAATCCATAACTGAAAGATTCTTCAAATAATTCCTTCAATTCTATTCTACCATATTCTACCTTCAAAGGATCTTTCTTTTTACCACATTACAGATAGCATCACTGACCAAAGTCTTGATATCAAAGAAATGATTGTTAGAAATGGTTCTGCCAAGGTGTAGAGACTAAAATATCCCATGACTGCATTTCACCTCTTGTTAGTTCACAGTAACACTGGGACACTATAAATTTTCCTAACTGCTATGAAGAAGATTAGAATAAATTTAAACTAGAAACATGACCAGCAGTGTAATACATTGTTTATAGCAATTAAACCTCTAATCAAGAGAGTCTCAACTATTGGTTTTGAATACATAAATGAACTTTATGTAGTTCATTTAAAAAGGAATAATTCACTAATGTTTTTCAATATAAGCTAATGTACAATTCCAAAGATCAACTCAGTAAATCTGGATGATTTAATTCAAAGAAAAAAATGTCTATAAGAGTTCACAGACTACATATTTCTAAGAAAATAGTCCAGAAATACATAGCTTTCTGCCAAATTTCTGTTAAGTCCAGAACAGCAAAGAGCATGAGGTCTGTACTCATTAATGAATGCTTAGAGTTCAGTTATTTGATGCTGTGTATTAAAAGAAAACTCATAGAAGTGCTACAGGCAAAGTTAAAATTCAACAACTTTTCATTTTAATCAGGCCATAAATCTAAATAAAAGAATATTGAGTCTCCAAGTAAAGGTAGGTGCCTAAGTCAATATTTTAACAAATACATCTTTTTTAATATTTATTTTTTGAATTAATGTATTTTTTTGGCTGTGCTGGGTCTCAGTTGGGAAATCGATCTTTGTTGTGGCATGCAGGATCTTTAGTTGCGGAAAGCAAACCCTTAGTTGAGGTTTGTGGGATCTAGTTCCCTGAGCAGGGATCAAACCTGGGCCCCCTGAATTGGGAATGCAGAGTCTTAGCCACTAGGACACCAGGGAAGTCCCAATAAATATATATCTTAACCAAAAAGATTCATAAAATTTAATTTGCATTAAGCTCCTTTTCGACTTTTTTTTCTTTTCAAATTTTGCTTATACTAGTGATGAGAACATAAACCTAGAAATAAGATTTGCAGTCATCACTTTCCTTCCAAATTCCCAAATTAACATTATAACAAACACTAGTGTTGTTTTGGACTTCAGGAAAATTATATAAGTTTTCTAGCCCTTGGTTTTCTAACATGTATAATGAAAATGATTAATAGTACCTACTTCACACACCCTCCCCCTGGTGGCTCAGACTATAAAGTATCTGCCTGCAATGCGGAGGGCCCCGAGTTTGATCCCTGGGTCGGGAAGATCTCCTGGAGAAGGAAATAGCAACCCACTCCTACTCTTGCCTGGAAAGTCCCATGGATGAAGGAACCTGGTAGGCTACAGTCCATGGGGTTGCCAAGAGTTGGACACGACTGAGAGACTTCACTTTCACTACTTCATAAGGTTGTTTTAAAATTTTAGTAAAATTTCACATATGAGGCAATGGCCAAAGGGTGTGGCACAGATTAAATGTCCAATAAGTGTTAGCTGCTAATGTCACTATTGTGATTATTATTACAGTTAGAACTGGACATGGAACAACAGACTGGTTCCAAATAGGAAAAGGAGTACGTCAAGGCTGTATACTGTCACCCTGCTTATTGAACTTATAGGCAGAATACATCATGAGAAACGCTGGACTGGAAGAAATACAAGCTGGAATCAAGTTTGCCGGGAGAAATATCAATAACCTCAGATATGCAGATGACACCACCCTTATGGCAGAAAGTGAAGAGGAGCTAAAAAGCCTCTTGATGAAAGTGAAAGAGGAGAGTGAAAAAGTTGGCTTAAAGCTCAACATTCAGAAAACGAAGATCATGGCATCTGGTCCATTCACTTCATGGGAAATAGATGGGGAAACAGTGGAAACAGTGTCAGACTTTATTTTGGGGGGCTCCAAAATCACTGCAGATGGTGACTGCAGCCATGAAATTAAAAGACGCTTACTCCTTGGAAGAAAAGTTATGACCAACCTAGATAGCATATTCAAAAGCAGAGACATTACTTTGCCGACTAAGGTCCGTCTAGTCAAGGCTATGGTTTTTCCAGTGGTCATGTATGGATGTGAGAGCTGGACTGTGAAGAAGGCTGAGCACCGAAGAATTGATGCTTTTGAACTGTGGTGTTGGAGAAGACTGTTGAGAGTCCCTTGGACTGCAAGGAGATCCAACCAGTCCATTCTGAAGGAGATCAACCCTGGGATTTCTTTGGAAGGAATGATGCTAAAGCTGAAGCTCCAGTACTTTGGCCACCTCATGAGAAGAGTTGACTCATTGGAAAAGACTCTGATGTTGGGAGGGATTGGGGGCAGGAGGAGAAGGGGACGACCGAGGATGAGATGGCTGGATGGCATCACGGACTCGATGGACATGAGTCTGAGTGAACTCCGGGAGTTGGTGATGGACAGGGAGGCCTGGCGTGCTGCGATTCATGGGGTCGCAAAGAGTCGGACACGACTGAGTGACTGAACTGACTGAATGATCTTTAAAGTCATTATTCTGTCGCATCTTTTCCTGATAGGCTTATATTTAAAACCATCTCATCTTTCAGTTTCTTTCAATATTTTCTTAATTTTTCCACAATTTCAGCCATGAAAACTCTGACTAATGTCCAAATGATAATGATAATGACAATGACAATAACCTTAATAATGAGGATAATAAAAATGAAGTCCCAAAAAGCTTGTTATGGGACTTTCCTGGTGGTAGTGGTTAAGAATCCAACTGCCAATGCAGGGAACATGGGTTGAATGTTCCAGGAAGATCCCACATGCCATGGAGCCGCTATGCTTATGCTCTAGAGCCAACTCAACTACTAAAGCCTGCATTCCTGAAGCCCGTGCTCTGCAACAAGAGAAGCCATTGCAAGGATCAGTCTAGGGACCACAATGAAGACCTAATGCAGCCAAAGATTAATAAATAATTTTCTTTTTAAGTTTGTTTTGATAGATCATGAACTTTTGGAGAATGTTCATATGGTATTGTTGCCAACAAACCCCAAAATTCTTCCACACAGTCTTTGCCCAGTTATTCCTTCCCACATGACTTCCACAAAGAAGAAGCATGCACAGGATCCAAGGAAAATGGCAGAAAAGCTACCATTTTATTATTAAGTGGGCCTGTACTTAAATTTCAATGCAGAGATCTCTGGTTAGCCAGATTAATAATGTGACCTGGTGAAAAGGATTACTGTAAGTGCCTTTCTCACCAGTTTAAGTACAAAACCGGGTCCACACCTCAGGGTCTTTCTATCTTCAGGTTGATCACTTAGTACAGAAGACTAAAGAAATGGGAGTGTTTGTAGATGCTAAGAAGGGCAAGGAAGGAGAGTAGGACGGCTAGGATTACCTTAGGAGAAGATCCTTTGAAAGTTTCTATGGCTCCTGCTTCATGGGGCAAAAGGAAGAAGAGAGATTCACAATTAGGCACAGGACCTTTCAATACACTATAACCCACCCCCAGGTAGATGCAGTCCAACAACATCTGAGACTTGGCTCCAATCAGATTAATGTTCCCTTGGAAGGTTAGTATTTCCTCGGAAGAAAGCATAAGAGATCCTCCTCAACTCTTTCCCAAATAGTGGTTCAATAACACTTTGAGTCTATAGCATACCAAAAACATACCAAGAAGTGATAATTACTTAAAAATGTTTGAAAAATAATAAATAAATTTTGACTCCTTGACTTTTAAGTACTCTAGAAAACTATGTTTTTAAGAACTAATTAGAAATACCTAATGAGAAAGACCTAATGTTTCTAAAGCTATGATCTTTTCCTGGACACAGAGCTTTGAATAATAGAAATGAATACATTTTTAAAGGCCTTGTATATTGGCTTAGTTCTCAACTAATCAGTGAAATATGGTAGTTAATCATCAATTAACATTTTTATATACAAAGATGAAAGCTTTTTCTTGAAATTCAAAAGAAAAAATAAAAGTTGAATTTTTTGGTGAAATCAGCATACGATTCCTGGCAGTAGCTAAAAGACCATGAAGATATTAAACAATCAAGTGGAAGACTATCTTCCAATGCACTTGGTCTCTTAAAATCTTCTGGCCAAACAACCACCTGAATAACACATAAGTGATTGTTAACCATATTTATAATTGGAAATTTTAATCTAATGTTTTTATTTATTTATTTTTTAATTTTTATTTTTACTTTATTTTACTTTATAATACTGTATTGGTTTTGCCATACATTGACATGAATCCACCACGGGTGTACATGAGTTCCCAAACATGAACCCCCCTCCCACCTCCCACCCCATATCATCTCTCTGGATCATCCCCGTGCACCAGCCCCAAGCATCCTGTATCCTGCATCAAACATAGACTGGTGATTTGTTTCTTACATGATAGTATACATGTTTCAATGCCATTCTCCCAAATCATCCCACCCTCTCCCCCTCCCTCAGAGTCCAAAAGTCCGTTCTACACAACTGTGTCTCTTTTGCTGTCTCGCATACAGGGTCATCATTACCATCTTTCTAAATTCCATATATATGTGTTAGTATACTGTATTGGTGTTTTTCTTTCCGGCTTACTTCACTCTGTATATATAATCGGCTCCAGTTTCATCCATCTCATTAGAACTGATTCAAATGTATTCTTTTTAATGGCTGTAATGTTTTTATTTTGAACATGCAATATATTTCCAGAAGTCTGTAAAGGCTAACCAAAGATTTTCCTTATTTAATCACAGAGAATAAGAGAAGAAGAAGAGAAACTTATTGTCCATTTTTGATTGGTCCTTGTTAGGGTTGAATCACAACAGTTTGTGTTTCATAGACTTCTGGAAATACCAGTTACATTTCAATAGTTCATTTTAAACTACTTATGTATCATAAAAGGGAAATCAAATTGGCTTAGACTATCTCATTCACTTACTCATTCAAGATATGACCCTCAAGAATACAGTCTACGGGGCGGAGAGTTGTTATATAAGGAGGTAATTAGTGCAATGTAAATGTAGAAAGAAGGCATTATGGGAGTAGAAAAGAGGGAACAACTCACTCTGCCTGGGGGGAGGAGAAGGAGGTGTGGGAGGGATTCAAGGAGAGATGGAAAGCTGTTTTTAAGTATGACTAAGACAACTAGGTGGACAAGGCAGGATATGAGGTGTGGCAGAGGTGGAGGAAAGGGCCTTTTAGGTGGAGGAAAAATCTGTATGCATGCATGAAGGCATGACAAGCTATGGTATGCAGGGGGAGCTGACAATCCTTTTTGTCTAGAAATCACTGGAGAAATGAAAAAAAAAATGCAAGGGAAAGAATAGTAGAAGATGAAGCTAGAAAATTAATCAGTAAACAGGTGGTGAAAATAAGCATAGAAAGGAGTTTTCTGAAGGGGGAATTACTGACAATTTACTTAGAGAGTATCTTCTAAAATAGAAAAAGAAGACTAATAAAAAGGCCATTACAGGGTATCTCCTGCTGGTCCGGTGGTTAGGACCCCCCTGCTTCCATTACAGGGGGCACAGGTTTGATCCCTGGTCCCAGGTAGGGGAATTAAGATCCTGTTATAAATAAACAGTGTGCAACTGAAATCTGACAATAGAAACAGAGTAAAGGAAATGCTTAGGAGATAAAAGAAAAGGTTAGAAAAACAGATTAGATGTTGAGGATGGAGGAGAAGATATCAATATAAGATGAGTCCCTAGTATGATTTTAATTAACTAATGGTAGAAATACAGGGGAGATCAAATTAGTGGAGAAATCTGTGAATTCAACTTGGTATACACTGAGTTTGAGACACTTCTGGGACAATAAGATGAAGCTATTCCATTGTCAATGGAGTAAAGGAATCTGTGACCAAGAGAAAGGTTTTGGCAAGAGATAGAGATTTGTAAATCATTGACATTCACTTGGCAGTCTAGGCTATGGGATTGGAAAAGACAGCCCAGAGAGAAAATGTAGACGGAAGAGAAGTGAATCACTCTCGTTACATAAAAAGTGAGTCATCAGATGGGATATCAGGTCTGTCTACTGATAATGCGTGGGCAGAGCTCGACTGTCCCCCAAAGCAAGGAATGATCTCTTTAGTGTCCCTCTGGCAAGAGTGGAGAAGTTATGTTTCCAGAATTTTTTTCCTTTGAATTCTTCCCATCCTTTCTATCCCTTTTAATTTCATACTTCTTCATGGTCTACTGGTCCTGGTCCCTCTCATACCTAATCTTTCTACATAAAGCCTCTTCTTCAATCCATCCTACACTCTGTTTCCAGTCAGTCTTTATAAATAGCGCTTCCAATCATCATGCTCTCCCCTCCCATACACATACCTCTTAAAATAGGCCAGTAAATACATTTCACACATTTTGCAAAAAAAGGCAGTGCTTCATAGTGGAAAGAGCCAAGCTTTGGAACTAGATCAATCTGAACTCAAATCTCAGTTCATTAGATAGAATCATGTAGAACCATATATAACCTTCATCTTTGTAGGTTAAAAATGGTTGAATATCAGCAGTTCCTATGGTTCAATTCAGGTTTCCAAGGTTGCATTAGCAGTAAAGAACTTGCCTGCCAATGCAGGAAACATAAGAGATATGGGTTCCATCTCTGGGTGGGGAAGATCCCCTGGAGGAGGAAATGGCAACCCACTCCAGTATTCTTGCCTGGAGAAGCCCATGGACAGAGGAGCCTGGCGGGCTACAGTCCAAAGGGTTGCAAAGAGTCAGACACGACTGAACTGACTTAGCACGCACATACACACATGGTTCAGTTTAATAGCTTTGTGAGCCAGGGCTCACTAGCAAGTTAAGTTACTCTCTCAGAGCTTAATCCCCATTGTCTCCTATGTTAACAGAGCCAGGGATCTCCCAAAGATGCATTCCTAGGTCAATTGCTAAATTTGGGAAGCAATGAAACATGGCTAAGTATCAATTTCTTCTTCCTTGGGAAGAAAAATTCCTTCTTTTAGGTTGAGGCAGAAATGTTAGGAGAGGAGGAGAGAATTTAGGGCCCTCCCAAAGTAATATGATGGATCCATTTGTTAAAGTCTTCCTGTTCCATGATCTGATACTAATCACTATCTTTTCTTCAATCTTTTGTGAGGGGCACGTTATTTCTTTGGAAACATAAATGTTACTGATTTGGCTGAGTCATATATTATTCAGACCTGAGAACCATCCTCTTTCTTCAATACATTACAATTTTGCCTAGTTCTTATATCATTTCTTAGTTTGAATTTCATAGTTGAACTCTCAGAAGTCAACTTCATTTCCAAGCTCTTGAAGATAGCTCACTATGTTCTCATGTACAATTTACATAAGTAAATTATTTAATTTAGAATCCGTACATAGTTAATTTATTAAATTTCCAAAATAGTGTTCTCTCCAACTAACATTCTGACTACAGATACTGTTTACTGATCAATGTCAAGTTGTGATACAATTCTTTACTGATGAAGGAATATAAATACAGGCTTCCATAGTGGTTCTTATTATTACGTAGGTTATGGGCTTCCTGGGGAACTAGATAAAAGCAATGATGGTTCTCTGCACACACACACCCACAAATTGCATGGCCAAAAATACTCAAAAAAATTTTTATAGTCTAAGGAGATGACAAGCCCTTTGAAATTTTTCATAAGTTATTAAGAATTCCTTTCTATAGTGAGGACAGTCCACTGATTAACTGAACAAGATTTCATGGTAAAAGAGAAAGAAAACAGCTTCTAATTGCACCCTAAAGATATTGATGCATCAAATGCTGATTTAAAGTTTCAGCTATTATATCAATAGGATGCTGCTAGGTTACACTGCATTAACAAACAATCCCCAGTCTCAGGGGTTGAGCACAAAAAAAGTCATATTTCTTACTCACCTGTGCAATGTAGGTTGGTACATGTCTTTGGTAATCAGTGTCACTCAGAAACACAGAATGATGGAGCATCACTGTCTAGGCAGTGTTTTCTGATCACTGAGATAGGAAAAGCCAGTGTAATTTACCACACTCTGACTAACAGAGTTCCTGTGCGGAAATGACAAGTAATCTTTCTACTCAAATTTCATCAGCCAAAATAAGAGATACCACATGTATAGTTTTAAGAGGTAAAGAAAAGAAGAGTGAGAAATAAAGACTGTTTCTATGGTCTTTGTTTCAAGAGTTGATTGTATGTGTTCTTTGTTATTTCTGAACTTCTTTGAACATGATGTATACTATTTCTTTGTAATCAAAGATGCTAAGCTTTTGAAACTTGATACTCTTTATAAGGATTCTCATCAAATATTATTTATAATTATGCATGGGTTCTATTAAAGTATTCTTTGAATTCTTCTTTTGGGCTATATTCCAAGTCAAACCTTCCAAAATGGGAAGATTAATCGCTTAGCTTTATGGAACTGGCAACATAAAAACATGCCACCATAGTGTGGGTAGAGATGGCATGTTCACTGTCAATTTCTATGATGTAATCGAGTCAATATAAAACTTATTAATGTCGGGGGGCTTTTCTATCACTCCAATGGTGTGAAGGCACAGGTAAATATTCAACTACCATCTCTTGCTGAAGCCATTCCTGGCCCTCCAATTCTTCCCACAGGGACTCTGTATGCCTTTTTGCACTTGTTTAATTGGCCCATAATTGTCTACATGCCTTTCTGCCCCATTGACTGTAAGCTCACTCATTCATTTGTTAAACAAATATTTATTTTTAATCTACTTTACATTTCTGCTCTTTGCATAGGGGCTAGTACAGATGGGAGTTCAGAAATTAAAACTGATACGTGTGCGCTCAGTCATGTCTAACTCTTCGTGGCCCTATGGATTGTAGCCCTCCAGGCTCCTCTGTCCATGGGATTTTCCAGGCAAGAATACTGGAGTGGGTTGCCATGCCCTCCTCCAAGGAATCTTCCTGACCCAGGGATCAAACCCACATTTCTTATATCTTCTGCATTGGCAGGTGGATTCTTTGCCATTAGCACTACCTGTAAAATTGAATTAATGAATAAATTGAAGAATATTGTTATTAACAGTCGTGTTATTTTTATAGTGGCAACTACTATTTATTGAAAGGAAGTCAGGATCCTTAACTAATTTATTGAGTACTTTTTATACATTCTGGGTTTTGTGCTAAATGTTTTACATGTGTTATCTTGTGTGTGTGAGCATGCTCAGTCACTCAGTCGTGTCCCGCTCTTTGCAGCCCCAGGGACTATAGCCAGCCAGGCTCCTCTGTCCATGGGATTCTCCAGGCAAGCATACTGGAGTAGGGGTTGCCATTTCCTCCTCTGAGGATTCTTTCCAACCCAGAGACTGAGCCTACGTGTCCTGTGTCTCCTGCATTGGCATGAGGTTATCTTCTTCAATCCTATAATAACTCTAAGAGATAGATATTATTATCCTTATGAGATGACTCCATTCACTGTCTCAGTCACTCTGTTTTCAATTGCATCTAATTGGTTTTCACTTCCTTCCTCAGTTTGGGAGTTTGCTATTAGCAACTTTCCATCTCTTACATCTAGGATGCATTGTGGCCCTCTTCTAATCTCATAGCTTGAAGTTCTAACCCCCAGAACCTCAGAATGCGAGCTTACTTGGAAATAAGGTTTTTGCAGATGTAATTAGTTAGAACAGATAAAGTTACACCAGTGTAGGTAGGCCCCTCACCTGACAGATGCTCTTATAAAAGCAGGAAATTTGGACACAGACACACAAATTGGGGTAATGCCATGTGAAGACTGGGGAATTGGTGACAAAGGAACAGATTGTGCAGAGTGAAAAATCTGGGGATAACTGTGTTTGTTGTTGTTTGTCTACACCATGCAGCTTGCAGGGTCTTACTTCCCTGACCAGGGATTGAACATGGGCCAGGGAAATCCCTAGGGATACTTGTTTTATACTGAAAAGCTTTCATAGAACCATCATTTGTAACAGCTTACACACAAACTATATGCTAAAGAGCCTACAGTTCAAGTGGAAGTAATGGGAAAACTCATAGCATCAGTGTGAGTCGGCTGCTTTTTGCCTCTTGTCAAAGTTGTAAGAGAGTCATGAATTCAGGCTAGCTATAAGAGGTGCTTCTGATTCTAAACAGATAGTATATTTAAAAAAAAAAAAGAAGAAGAAGGAAAGAAAGAAAGCTGTTCAGTTCAGTTCAGTCACTCAGTCGTGTCCGACTCTTTGAGACCCCATGTTCGCAGCACACCAGGCTTCCCTGTCCATCACCAACTCCCGGAGTTCACTCAGACTCACGTCCATCGAGTCAGTGATGCCATCCAGCCATCTCATCCTCAGTCGTCCCCTTCTCCTCCTGCTTCCAATCCCTCCCAGCATCAGAGTCTTTTCCAATGAGTCAACTCTTCGCATGAGCTTTAGCATCAGTCCTTCCAAAGAAATCCCAGGACTGATCTCCTTCAGAATGGACTGGTTGGATCTCCTTGCAGTCCAAGGGACTCTCAAGAGTCTTCTCCAACACCACAGTTCAAAAGCATCAATTCTTCAGCACTCAGCCTTCCTCACAGTCCAACTCTCATATCCATACATGATCACAGGAAAAACCATAGCCTTCACTAAATGGACCTTAGTCGGCAAAGTAATGTCTCTGCTTTCGAATATGCTATCTAGGTTGGTCATAACTTTTCTTCCAGGGAGTAAGGATCTTTTGATTTCATGGCTGCAATCACCATCTGCAGTGATTTTGGAGCCCAAGAAAATAAAGTCTGACACTGTTTCCACTGTTGCCCCATCTATTTCTAGCCCATCCTTTCTCAAGCATCTGCATTAGGTAATGAGAACTTGGTCACGATGAAACTTATCACTGGCAAGAATCAGATTCTAGATGCTACCCTCTTACTCAGGGCTTCTCTTCCAGACAGCTTCAATTTGGGGATAAGTGACAGGTGTGGCTAGAGTGCCAAGGGCAGGAAATTAAAGACCACAGATTTCAATCACCGTGTGCCTAGATGACAGGCTTTGCTGTGGTTACCTGGAAACACAAGAAGCATATCAAGGAAACTTTACTGCTAAAAAGAACTTACAGGCTGGCTCACAAAAGCCTGTGATATTTTTTGATCTCTATAGGAACCTCTGGATTCCCAGATCATCACCAAGAGGAAGCAGGTGTAAATGATGTTTAGCCTCCTAAGGAGAGCACAGTCCTTCTCCCGACTTTAGATACAATCACAGGAAACAGATATCTCCCAGAAAGCAGAATCAGGGGATAAAAGATACACTAACCCCCTACTTTATAAACTCAAAATGAATTAAAGATACGTAAGGCTTGAAACCATAAAACTCCAAGAAAAAAACATTGGCAATACTCCCACTGACATAGATCTTAGCAATATATATATATATATAATTTTTTTTCCTGCAGGGGGTGGATCTATCTCCTCAGCAAGGGAAATGAAAGCAAAAATAAACAAATGGGACCTAACCAAACTTAAAAGCTTTTATACATCAAAGGAAACCATCAACAAAATGAAAAGTCACCCTACTGAATAAGAGAAGACATTTGCAAATGATATGTCTAATAAAGGGATTAATAGCCAAGGTATGCAAATAATTCATGCAATTCAAAAGGAAAAACAAACAAAAACACATAATTCATTTCAAAAATTGACAAAAGACCTGAAAAGTTATTTTTCCAGGAAGCGTAGATGACCAACAGACTTATGGAAAGATGCTCAGCAACAGTAATCATCAGAGAAATTCAAATCAAAATCACAATGAAATAGGGACTTCCCCGGCAGTCTAGTGGTTAAGACTTCACCTTCCAATGCAGGGGGTGCAGGCTTGATCCCTGGCTGGGAAGTTAAGATCCCACATGCCTCATGGCCAAAATCCAAAACATAAAACAGAAGCAACACTGTAACAAATTCAATTTTTAAAAGTACACACAATAAGATAACACCTCATAGCAGTCAGGATGGCTATTGTCAAAAAGACTGGAAATAACAAGTGTTGGTGAGGATGTGGAGAAAAGGAAACACTGTGCACTGTTGGTGGGAATGCAGATTGGTGCAGCCAGTATGGAAAACTGTAGGGAAGTTTCCTAAAAACACTAAAAATGGAATTACCATATTATCCAGCAATTCTGCTTCTAGGGTGCTTATCCAAAGAACACAATTTTAAAAGATATATGCACCCAGTGTTCATAGAAGCATTATTTTCAACAGCCAAGGTATGGAAGCACCCCATATGGCCATCAACAGATGAATGGATAAAAATTTGGTAAACAGACACAATGAAATATTTAATATTGCTCAGGGTAGGGAGTTTTGGTAATATCTGTTAGTAGGATTTTAAAATGGCTAGATATCAGTGCTTTTTATGAATTTCCAATTTTTTCACTTTCTTAATGGGAGTTTGTATTGCACTTACTTGGTTCCCATTCCTTCTTTGTATACTGCTTGGGGCTAAGGTTTGTGGAGAAAGTGTTTCTTTCAGTTTACAGGTTGTTGGATCATAAGACCCACATCCCATCCTAATTAAAAGAACATACATCACTCAGACATACTGGATAACACCCAGCAAACCTGGACTGTAAGCAAGTGCAGCAAGCAGATAATACTCGGCGACCATCTCACTTTCGTAGGGGCAAAGGTGTTCCCCTTGTGAAAAAGCAATATGCTCAGATATTTGGGTCACCAAAGTGGTTTTGGCAGAGGTTGCTAGCTGTGCCCTTGATGTTTGTTTTCCACTTTGTCTCCAGTAATAAAAGCTTCAGTAGGAAACTTTTATTAGACTGCTGAGTTTAAGATTCTCTTTTTAAGCTAGACATCACCATGTAACTAGGTTCCGGCTAAGGGATGTGAGTAGAATTAATGTGTGTCACTGTTCTTTGTGATTTTAGAAACAGAGTATAACCAACTTTCTTCTCCATTTCCTGCTGGTCAAATATGAAACATCATTTAGGAACAGCCACACCAGAGGAACCTGGGTCCTTCGATGAATTTCATGTGCAAGCTGCACTATTTGCCATGAACCACCTATTAAATAACTTTAGATGAGAGAGAAATTGTTACCTGAAAATTGGATTCCCCTCTTGGTGGGTGTTGAGCCAAAAGACACAGTTCAGTTCAGTTCAGTTCAGTTCAGTCGCTCAGCCATGTCTGACTCTTTGCCACCCCTCTACTCTAAGAATTGGAGAAGAAAGTGTTTATTACCTGCAACAAGTAAGGAGAACAGCAGGGATCTTTCCCAAAGGACTGTCACCCCAAACAGCAAAATCAGGGAAGTTTTAAGCTAAGGGTACATGCATCTTCATGAAGGGGCTTGAGCAGAGGAAAACTTGGTGTAGAGTTTCAGCAAAGGTCAACAGAATCCATGCTTTAGTTGACTGAAGTCATGAAATTCAAAAAGGGTCAACATCATCATCCCTTAGGTTCCACTTGATCTGATGGTTGAGCACTCAAGGGAGGCTTAAATTCTGCAAAATGGCTCAAGAAAGTGCTTCAGGCTAATCTTTGCCATTGGTACAGAACTGGAGTTTTTGCAAATGGTCATTATCTTTGCCATTTTTACTTCTCTTGCCTGATAACAGTCTTTTGTTCCTGAATTCTTTTTTTATTTTTTAAAGAAATTTTCATTTATTTGGCTGCGCTGAGTATTAGTTGCAGCATGTGGGATCTAGTTCCCCCACCAGGGGCTGAACTCAGTCCCCCTGCATTGGGAGCAGAGTCCTAGCCACTGGACCACCAGGGAAGTCCCCTGAATTCTTTTGTTCCTTGAAGATGATTAATTACTGAGACCAGTTCAAAGGCAAGCATTCTGGTCAATCTTGGATCACAAAATGATTTAAGTCAAAAATGGCTTCTCTTATGTCCAGAAAGCCATGCCTGTTTCTCTTCCTCCAGGGAATGAATTGAACCTAATAAGGTCACTTTTACCTTAGCCTAATGTTACACTGGAATGGGTTAATTTAACTCAGATGACCATTATATCTACTACTGCGGGCATGAATCCCTTAGAAGAAATGGAGCGGCCATCATGGTCAACAAAAGAGTTCGAACTGCAGTACTTGGATGCAATCTCAAAAATGACAGAATGATCTCTGTTCGTTTCCAAGGTAAACCATTCAATATCATGGTAATCCAAGCCTATCCCCCAACCCGGAATACTGAAGAAGCTGAAGTTTAATGGTTCTATGAAGACCTACAAGACCTTTTAGAACTAACACCCAAAAAAGATGTCCTTTTCATTATAGGGAACTGGAATGCAAAAGTAGGAAGTCAAGAAACACCTGGAGTAACAGGCAAATTTGGCCTTGGAATGTGGAATGAAGCAGGGCAAAGGCTAATAGAGTTTTGCTAAGAGAACGCACTGGTCATAGCAAACACCCTCTTCCAACAACACAAGAGAAAACTCTACACGTGGACATCACCAGATGGTCAATACCAAAATCAGATTGATTACATTTGCAGCCAAAGATGGAGAAGCTCTATACAGTCAGCAAAAACAAGACCAGGAGCTGACTGTGGCTCAGATCATGAACTCCTTATTGCCAAATTCAGACTTAAATTGAAGAAAGTAGGGAAAACCACTAGACCATTCATTTCAGTTCAGTTCAGTTCAGTCCAGTCGCTCAGTCATGTCCGACTCTTTGTGACCCCATGAATCACAGCACACCAGGCCTCCCTGTCCATCACCAACTCCCGAAGTTCACTCAGACTCACGTCCATCGAGTCAGTGATGCCATCCAGCCATCTCATCCTCTGTCGTCCCTTTCTCCTCCTGCCCCTAATCCCTCCCAGCATCAGAGTCTTTTCCAATGAGTCAACTCTTCGCATGAGGTGGCCAAAGTACTGGAGTTTCAGCTTTAGCATCATTCCTTCCAAAGAAATCCCAGGGCTGATCTCCTTCAGAATGGACTGGTTGGCTCTCCTTGCAGTCCAAGGGACTCTCAAGAGTCTTCTCCAACACCACAGTCAGGTATGACCTAAATCAAATCCCTTATGATTACACAGTGGAAGTGAGAAATAGATTTAAGGGACTAGAAATAGATTTAAGGGACAGACAGAATGCCTGATGAACTATGAATGGAGGTTTGTGACATTGTACAGGAGACAGGGATCAAGACCATCCCCACGGAAAAGAAATGCAAAAAAGCAAAATGGCTGTCTGAGGAGGCCTTACAAATAACTGAGAAGAAGAGAAGTGAAAAGCAAAGGAGAAAAGGAAAGATACAAGCATCTGAATGCAGAGTTCCAAAGTATAGCAAGGAAAGATAAGAAAGCCTTCCTCAGCGATCAATGCGGTGGTTTGAGCATTCTTTGGCATTGCCTTTCTTTGGGACTGGAATGAAAACTGACCTGTTCCAGACCTGTCGCCACTGCTGAGTTTTCCAAATTTGCTGGCATATTGAGTTCAGCACTTTCACAGCATCATCTTTTTGATTTGAAATAGCTCAACTGGTGAGCTATTTCACCATGGATTTCACCAGTGATTCCATCACCTCCACTAGCTATGTTCTTAGTGATGCTTCCCAAGGCCCACTTGACTTCGCATTCCAGGATGGCTGGCTCTAGGTGAGAGATCACACCATCATGATTATCTGGGTCATCAAGATCGTTTTTGTACAGTTCTTCTGTGTATTCTTGCCACCTCTTCTTAATATCTTCTGCTTCTGTTAGGTCCATACCATTTCTGTCCTTTATTGAGCCCATCTTTGCATGAAATGTTCGCTTGGAATCTCTAAGTTTCCTGAAGAGATCTCTGGTCTTTCCCATTCTATTGTTTTCCTCTATTTCTTTGCACTGATCAGTGAGGAAGGCTTTCTTATCTCTCCTTGCTATTCTTTGGAACTCTGCATTCCAATGGGTGTATCTTTCTGTTTCTCCTTTTCTTTTCCCTTCTCTTCTTTTCACATTATTTGTAAGGCCTCCTCAGTAAGGGATTTTATTTAGGTCATACCTGAATGGTCTAGTGTTTTTCCCTACTTTCTTTAAGTCTAAATTTGGCAATAAGGAGATCATGATCTGCGCCACAGTCAGCTCCCGGTCTTGTTCTTGCTGACTGTATAGAGCTTCTCCATCTTTGGCTGCAAACAATATAATCAGTCTGATTTCATTGTTGACCATCTGGTGATGTCCATGTGTAGAGTTTTCTCTTGTGTTGTTGGAAGAGGGTGTTTGCTATGACCAGTGTGTTCTCTTGGCAAAACTCTATTAGCCTTTGCCTGCCCTGCTTCATTCTTCCAAGGCTAAATCTGCCTGTTAGTCCAGGTGTTTCTTGACTTCCTACTTTTGCATTCTAGTCCCCTATAATGACAAGGACATCTTTTTTGGGTCTTAAACTAAGCTTGCACACCACAACTATTGAACTCTAGAGCCTGGGTGCTGCAACTACTGAGCCCACAAACCCTAGAGCCTTTGCTCCACCACAAGAGAAGTGACTACACTGAGAAGCCCATGCACCAAAAGAAAGAATAGCTCCTGCTTACTCCAACTAGAGAAAATCTCACGCTCAGTGAAGATCCAGCAGAGCCAAAGATAAATAAAGAAATTATTTTTAAAGAAAGGAATAACATAATGATTTAAAAAATCTGACGGAAGAAATAGAGATCTACTAAATTATTAAATTGCATTATGAACACATTCGTGTATTTCCCTTAGATTGATGGGGAAAAAAATAAAACTGTTTCTCAGTTTTATTCAGTTAGATTTCACACTGAAATTAGGCTGTTCAATCACTACATTAAAACTAATGAAAACTACTTCAAAGTCTATCTATTTTCTTACTGGCTTCTACAAAAAATGTCATTTAAACAGATACCCTACTTTTATAGTAGAAAGAAAAGTTTGGCTAGAAAATCATAATGAAGAGAAAGAAACTGAAGTCTTTCTAGGAAAAAAATTGAATAAATGGTTTGAAAGAAAAGTTAATATGTTTTTTAAGAGTCATATTTTCATCAAAGTGAAAATTTTCTGTTTCCACAAACAATTACAGTGAATGTATATAAAATGCAAATTGGGCAGAAGTTTTTTTTTCAGCAATTTTTGGATCAACAGTTTTGATCCAAAACTGTTCAAAGTATAAAAGATGAGCCTTCATATGTTGAAAAGTTTCTATTATTTTGAAAGTAAAAACTGCCATCAAGTGGATTTTCCAGAGTAAGCCAGTTGATTCACTATATCAGTGTTTGCCTTGGTGTCGTGTAGACAAGGAATTTCAGGAAAGGATTTAAAATCTGAAAGTCATTAGGGTCTACTCTTAAAATTCCAGGTTTGTTTGAGTGTAAATTTAGGACCAGAGCTAGAAGGGCCCTGGCATCTGCTGTGGGAACATATGAGCAGCTCTGGCTTCTGTTAATGAGGGCACAAATAGAGTATGTTGTATAAACATGCTGAGCAATGGAAAGTAGGTTGCCCTAAAATAGAAATAGCATACCAGTTTTACTGAATATCCCAAAAAGGACAGATATTAAATGCCCCTAATTAGTGAGTGCTAAAAATAGTACTACAATTAGAAAAGTCATTTTATTCCAAGAGGTAGCACTCAAACTTCCCAGGTGGCGCTAGTGGTAAGAACCTGCCTGCCAATGCAGGTTAGATATAAAAGACTCAGCTTCATCCTCTGGGCTGGGAAGATCCCCTGGAGGAGAGCACCACAACCCATTCCAGTATTGTTGCCTGGAGAATCCCAAGGACAAAGGAGCTTAGCAGGCTGCACAGAATCGGACACAACTAAAGGGACTTAGCACACACCACTCAAACTAGGCATCTATAAAGTGATTCCAAAATGATTTTATAAACAGTGGCAGAAGGGTAGTAAAATACTGAAAGCATGCAGCCCAGACTGGGACTCAAACCCACTGTCTTTTAACTGAGATCATACCTGGTCTCAGGACTTAACAAACCTGGGGTTCTTAATGTCTCATTATAGAAAGAATTCAGTGAGAGACAAAGTGATAGGTAAGAAATGGATTTATTTAGAGAGAAACACATTCCAGAGACAGAATGCAACCCATCTCAAATGATGAGAACAGCTCTGGGAGGAAAACACTCCACAGAGTGTGGGCCATCTCAGAAGGCAAGTGGCCTTGAAATATGGCATGGTTAGTTTTTATGGGCTAATGAGTGAGAGAGGATTACTCCAGCTATTGTGGAGAGGAGGCAGACATTTCCAGGAACTGGGCCACCAGCTCAGAACAGTGATGGCATTGATGATTGATGGCATTAGCATTTAGCATGCTAATATATTACAATGAGCATATCAGTTCAGCTTAGTTCAGTTGCTCAGTCATGTCCGACTCTTTGCAACCCCATGGACTGCGGCATGCCAGGCTTCCCTGTCCATCACCAACTCCTGGAGTTTACTCAAACTCATGTCCATCAAGTCAGTGATGCCATCCAACTATCTCATCCTCTGTCGTCTCCTTTCCTCCTGCCTTCAATCTTTCCCAGCATCAGGGTTTTTTCAAATGAGTCAGCTCTTCGCATCAGGTGAGCAAAGTATTGGAGTTTCAGCTTCAGCATCAGTCCTTCCAATGAATATTCAGGACTGATTTCCTTTAGGATGGACTGATTGGATCTCCTTGCAGTCCAAGGGACTCTCAAGAGTCTTCTCCAACAGTCCAAAAACATCGATTCTTTGGCACTCAGCTTTCTTAATAGTTCAACTCTCACATTCATACATGACTACTGGAAAAACCATATCCTTGACTAGACGGACCTTTGTTGACAAAGTAATGTCTCTGGTTTTTAATATGCTGTCTGGGTTGGTCATAACTTTCCTTCCAAGCATCTTTTAATTTCATGGCTGCAATCACCATCTGCAGTGGTTTTGGAGCCCCCACAAATAAAGTCTCTCACTGTTTCCACTGTTTCCCCATCTATTTGCCATGAAGGGATGGGACCAGATGCCATGATCTTTGTTTTCTGAATGTTGAGTTTTAACCCAACTTTTTCACTCTCCTCTTTCACTTTCATCAGGTATTCCATCACCTCCTCTAGCTTTGTTCTTAGTGATGCTTTCTAAGGCCCACTTGACTTCACATTCCAAGATGTCTGGTCTAGATCACACCATTGTGGTTATCTGGATCATTAAGACCTTTTTTGTATAGTTCTTCTGTGTATTCTTGCCATCTCTTCTTATGCTTCTGTCAGGTCCATACCGTTTCTCCCCATTATTACACAGTGAATGTATAATGAGGGTCAAGATCTACTGGAAGTTGAAACTTCTGCTATCCTGGTTGGTTCTAACCAGTTTTTGCTGTGTCCTCAACAGCTATGTCACTATTTTAGAGGTTGTGCTGTGCTCATTTTCCTTCTGTTTCAATGAGTTCACAATCAGAAAAATTATTGAAAATAACTGCAGCCAAGTTCAGAGACCTGGGATCACAGCTCTGGGATGTAGTAGGTATGACTATTGTTCACTGACCTAGACTATGTCTAGAGTTTGTGCTTCAGTTTTAATATCTCTATGTTGCTACAAAACAGACAAACTAAGGAACAAAGCTTTGCTGAACCATAAAAGCAAACTGGGCAAGCAAATAAGAGAATTGTAGAAGCTTGGTTGAGAAACAGACACTGACTTAAAAGAAGTTTGCTTAGAGTTTTACCCTTGGAATGACAACAGAGGAAAGGAAAGAAAGAAGGCTGGGGTTTTGATGGAACAGGCTTTGAGAGATTGGGGCTTCAGGCTCTTCCAAGCAAGAGTGGTAACTAAAGACCTTTCTAAATCTGTGACTCTTAAATGTTGTGATGCTGAAAAAGAAAAAAAATAATAAAATAGAATTCTCTTGGACTATTCCTTGAACTTTTTTCCTCAAAATTTTGTAAGCAGATAGGGTAGAGGGAGCCCTAGAGAAAAAGAACCAGAGATGGCTATCAAAACATAAGAGAAGCCATTTTTGGCCTAAGCCATTTTGTGATCTCAGCCTGACCACAATGCTTGCCCTTGAACCAGGTCTAAGTAATTAATGATCTTAATTAAGGGAACAAAAGAATGCAGGAACAAAGGACCATTATTGGGCAAGAGAAGTAACAATAGCAAAGACAATAAACCACTTGTAAAAGACTCCTAGTTCTGTCTCATTGGCTAAGATTACCCTGAAGCACTTTCTTGAGCTGCTTTGTAGAATTTAAGCCCCTGGATCCAGGGAAAGTTGGAGGACTTGCAGGTCTGGCCACTGGTTTACACAAATTGGGTCAGCCAGCAGACAAATGACAAAATGTGTGAGCTACAAAGTGCTGCCTCACTTCTGCCCTCAAAATCTTGCACAAGAATATTTCCTGTGACTTACCCTAACCAGAAACATACAAGAAAATTCACTCTGAGAAACAGATTTCAGGCTAGCCAACTCGACACAGTACAAAGTCTATGCAAATTATGTGTGTCAGTAGCCTATGCGAATTATGTGTGCATGCCAAATGACATCACAGCCTGGTGTATAAATAATAATACAACCTATTAAATATTTTCTATGTTCTATTCTTTGGGCATTAAGTCATTAAATTATCATAACTCAGCGCTGAAGGGACTATTTTTGTTCCCATTTTCCAGATGTGGAAACTGAATCAAAAATAACCAAGTTAAAAAAAAAAAAAAAGTTAAGTAACTTGTGTAAGGCCAGAGAGCCAGTAAGTATTAGCAACAGCAGGATTTAAACCACCCAGGCAGTCTAGCTGTAGCGCCTCTGCCCTTACCCATTACCTCTCTGCAACATCCAGAGAGACAACGTGAGGAAGGCTTTGGAAGAACTGAGTCAAAAGAGGACACAGCGTAATCTCAGCCTGACAAGTGCAAAGGGACCTGAGCCACACAGTCAGCAGGGATTTCCCGTTGGGAGCAGCATAACACTGTTCACGTGATTAAATGAATGATTTAAATTTTGCATGAATCTGCTTTATAGATTTCTCTTTTCATGTACAATTTTTTGGCTGAAAATAATTAATAGCAGTACAGCTCTTAACTAGTGAACAGCTTAGCTTATATGGGGACCAGCTGAACTATTTCTGATAAAGAGGATGAAGGAGGAGCCAACACTTCTGAGAACATCATTAAACAGTGAACACGTGGGACTTCCCAGGTGGTCCAACGGCTAAGACTCCATCCTCCCAATGCAAGGGGCCTGCGTTTGATCCCTGGTCAGGGAACTAGATCCCACATGTCATAACTAAGACCCAGCAGAGCTACATGCATGCATATATATATACATATTTTAAAAAAGAATGAACAAGTACATTAAGTATAAAAGAATGAAGCATTAGTTAAGGCCATGGAGAAATTTTTTTTTAATTGTCCATCCCTACTAAATGAGAGATGCTTTTGCCAGATGATATTAAGTGCTTGAACTAAATGTGCATGCAGTTTTCCTTGTCCATTCACAAAACGCCAGAATTTCACAGCAAAATGCTGCCTCTTTGTCCCTGGGGGCAGATTTTAAAAAAATGTCCCATGTATGTTCTTGGAGGGAAAGGCAGTGGGAACCAAGGTACGTCAGTATGATAATGGCTGTCTGGCTGAAAGCTTTGCGCAATTCTGTGTGTCATTCAGCATTTGAAGGTTAGAACGCATTTGGCATTTTCTGTGACAATGGCTTTGTATTACACAACTGCTTTCAATCACTCAACCACTTCCCCCTTGCATGGATGGCGGGCATTTCCTTCAGGGCACTTGATGCCCTGGAGAGGCACTTTGGCTATAATGTGTCTTACCTGCCAAATGCTGTAGAACCACACTTGGCACCGACCTAGCCCACTCCTCACAGATGTTCAGCGGCTCTATCCTGAAAAGCTAATTTGTGGGAAATCCTGAAACTACAGCTCTCTACAAATACTCCACATAAAGCGCATTTCCCCCAGAATGATTCATTAAAAGCCTCGCCTGCAGATCATCCGCTGGCCCTGGCCCTAGACTGTCTCCCGGTCGGCAGTGGATTCCACTGGCCATGGGTGCCAAGTCCAGGAATCTCCTCTCCTGAATCTTTTGAGTCCCTGCTGATTCCCCACAAAACTCTCCCACACATTTTAAATTCCTCTAAATCGAATCAACTGCCTCTCCTTCTGACAAACTCGTCTGACAAGTCCAGACCACTGTCCTCTATCCGGTTTCAAACATTTGGGATGTTCCTGTGCTTTTTCAGCCTTTATTTTAGTTTCAAGGTACTAGTGAGCAGCTCAAATGCAATCCTTTCCTGATGCCACCAGGCAGTTAATTATTTTTCCCTTAGTACTTCCACAAAATGGTTTAGACTTCACTTTCTTTCATGTTCTTCTTTTATTTCTTATTTTTAATTGACACAAAGTACTACTATGGCCTCTTGTAAAAGATCAAAGCCCTAGATTCCAATTCTGCCTCCTTCACTAACTATGTGACATTGTTCAAGTTACTTGATCTTTCTGGTACTCAGTTTTCTCATCTGCAATGTGTTAGTAATAATCATGATAAAATATAACAATAGTTTTAATAAGACCTAGCATATACAGTGCTTTCTATGTGTCAGGAACTCTAAGAGTGAATATAAATTAATTTTTTAATAATGAAGAAGCACGATTAAATAATTTTTTAGCAAATCCATACCATAGAGTATTATGTAGCCATTAAAAATAATGAGGTATAATAACATTAAGCTATGTCACTGATATAATATTAAGTATGTCTCTCTCTGACTCTTTAAAAATATATTCACAGAGACATGCACATATGGTTTGAGTTTTTACAAAGGATATGTTTATACATTCATATAGTTTAAATTTTTCAATGAACATTTTAAAAACAAAATAAATAGATAAATTGACTAAAAATAAATTATAATTTTACAAACATACCAGAACCTGCAGCTTGAGTAAATTGTTACCACTCATGAAAGTAGAAACTGCTATGTACTATCCCTATTCCAATCACAATTTAAAAACTATTTTGATATATACCTTTAAGAACTGCCAACTAAACCAGGCTTGCATGTTTCTGATTATCCTCAGTGAGATAGACTTCTACTTTGGGAATGATTGATATTTTTTAACAGAAACGATTATTTGTCATCATGACTGAAATTGTTTATCAGGTGGGTAATGCTGGAGAAGGAAATGGCAACCCACTCCAGTGTTCCTGCCTGGAGAATCCCAGGGACGGGGGAGCCTGGTGGGCTTCTGTCTATGGGGTCGCACAGAGTCGGACATGACTGAAGTGACTTAGCAGCAATGCTGATTCTAATTAAAATTATCACAGACTTCTCTCATTCAAGGCCCTTTAAATTTTAATTTTTAAAAGATTGTTTTAAATTAAGATATGTACATTTTAAAAAATTATGCAAGCAGGATCTCTGGTGTGTCATACAGCTCTTTCAGTGTGGCTCCTGGACTCTCGAGTTGTGGAACTTGGGCTCTGGATATCAAGGGCTTAGTAGTTGCCTCCCATGGGCTTAGCTGCCTGTGGGATCTTAGTTCCCCAACCAAGGATCATACCCACATCCCCTGCACTGGGAGGCAAGTTCTTAACCACAGGACCTCCAGGGAAGTCCCCAAAGCCCTGCAATTTTTAAAAGATGTTGTAGGGGCAACAGCTCAGTCCTTTCATAGGATATAGAGCTTCCAAAATGTTTCCAATGTCTATTTCAAAATAATAAGCTTAATTATGCTTTGCAGGAGGAAATCTGCACACTTATTGAAATTGTGCGGCTTAGATTCCATTCTTCTAGTTAGCTGCCAATTGGAACCAATCTCTAAAACTTTTCGATAATTTTATCAGGCCTAGAAGCTGCTAAATAAATGCCTTATTTATTTGCTGTTCAGTCACTGCGTTGTGTCTGACTCTTTGTGACCCCATGGACTGCCACACGCCAGGTTCTCTGTCCTTCACCATCTCCCCAGTTCACTCAAATTCATGGTCATTGAGTCAGTGATGCTATCCAACCATTTCATTCTCTGCCACTCCCTTTTCCTCCTGCCCTCAATCTTTACCAGCATCAGAGTCTTTTCCGATGAATCAGCTCTTTTCATCAGGTGACCATCAGGTGTGTATTCCATGGATCACAGCCTTGTGATGGTGAAAGGGCTTCATATTTATCAGTTTGAATATTTTTACTCTTCTTTTTATAAAAGACTCTCACCATTACTTTATCTCTATAGGTAACTTTTATATATCACACATTTCACTTAATACTATATAACTTATTCTTGTTTTTAAATGAAAAACATTTTTTATTTTAGTTTTACCTGTAACTGCTACCATCACAAGTAGCCTATCTTAAAAATGCTGTTCCTTCAAGCTGAATTCAATACAGCAACTTCCTGTCCCACCTCCAACAAGTATCTAGCTCTGTACTGTGGCTTGTCTATATATCTTTTATTCAGTAAAAGAGGAGAACTTCTGTCTGAGATTAATCGCTCAGCCCACTCTCAGAGACTTGCTCCACCATATAGATCAATTCATCTTTATCATCAGCTCCTCTTTTGACTCAGCTTTTGCTCTTTGGTATTTAAACAAGTCAGGTCTCTCCCACAGAGACCTGAGAGAGGGGGGCAGAAAGAGAAAGAGACAATCATGGAGAGAGAGAGAATCTTGATCCTAGGTCTCCTTCTAGTTTCTGAACCATCCCTGGACTCCTTCTTTAAAACAAGTCAGTGCTCTTATAGATTACTCTCACATTCTTCTAAAGCCATAGCAGTTAGTGTTATGCCTCAATCACTCCAATAAAAGCATCAGCGGTGGTCACTAATGACCATCCATTGTCTAAACCCAAGGGATAATTTTCAGGCATCTTACTTGAATTCCTTGGTGTTGCACATTTCACACTCTTCACCACTTCTTCCTTGAAACATTTAGTTTGGCTTCTGTGAAATCACACTGTTTCTGTTCTTCTGCTTCCTGTTCCCTTTTTTGTGTATTTTGCAGATTCATCATCTAAAACTTGATGCCCCCCAGAATTCCATCATGGGCCCCTCTCTCTTCTCCATCTATACACTTAGCCTTATCTCTTCTTTGTTCAAGCCCTCAAATGCTACTTCTTCCTGCTGGCATCCTAACCTTCGAGTCTAAGCTGGCCTTTGTCCCCTGAGGGCCATTTGGAACTCATCATGTGGCCCCACAAACTCTCTTATCCTTCCTGCTCCCTTTTTGGCAAATGGCACCACCCAGTTTCACAAAATTACACGGAGTCCTCCTAGGATTTGTCTGTCTTCCTCATTTCCCATATCCATTGATCTTCGAGCCTTGCCAATTCTGTTTATTAAATGCATCTTCAAGTATTCATTTAGGGCTTTTCCAGCTTCTTATCTAGATTCCTGTCATTGTCTCACTACACCTCTGATTCTAGTTTTATCTCTTCCAGTATACCCTCCCCAACATCATCACAAGAAATGTTCTAATACACAGATCAGTAACTCATCAATTTCCAGTGAAAACCTAAACCTAAGACTTTACATAATCTGGCCCTGCCTGCCTTCCCAGTTTTATCTTCTCTAAACTCCACAGGCATCCTAAGATCTGGCCACATGCCAGATCTGGAATTTTATAAACGTATCATACTCTCTCTTCCCACACCTTCCCATTGTTTTCCCTCTTCCTCTTTTCTTCTCAGCGTTGCTAATTATAACTTCTTGGGAAATTTAGTTTCAGTTTTATCAAGATTTGTCAGGGCTTCCCTGGCAGTCCAGTGGTTAAGACTCTGCTCTTCCACGGCAGGGGCGCGAGCTGGATGCCTGCTTGGGGAACTGAGATTGCACACGCCATAGAGCGGAGGCAAAAAAAAAAAAAAAAGATTTACGTATCTGAACTTCTAATGAAATTGCTTAGAATTGAAATAAGCGACCTTCCTTTGGGAATCCTTATATCTCTGTCTCTCTTATTACATGTATAATACCAGGTCTCTTATTTGCAAGTTCTGAAATTAAACCCAAATCAGACTTAAAAATAGGTAAAGGAGGACCAAACAGAATGCAGTATGTAAAAACTAGTGAAAAGCCTATGATGTGAGTTTTAAAGCATAGCTGAATAGAGTGGCCTAACCAATTTCCTCAGGAGTCTGTATTTTTCTCCATCTTTATCTTTGTTTTTCTCTATGTTGGTCTTATTTTCAGACAAGCTGTCACTACTTGATGGCAAAGAAGGTTGTCAGCTGCTTTCTTGAAACTTCCATCAAAAATTCTAGGATGAATAGAAAAAAAGAAAAAAAAATCCTAGGATGGTTTCTTATTGGCCTAACTGTGGCCACATGTCTGTTTTACTGAATAATCACTTTGGTTAGGACAAAGAGATACCTTGCCTGGCCAGGTCCAGGCCATAGGCCCAGCATAGGTGTTGGGGTGGTGGGTAGGGTCCTAAATTGAGAATGGGAGAAATGATTCCATCCAAAGCATGGTGGACAGAGAGGGGCACATATGTCTGCTGCAACCCTTCTCGCTGTTTTCATACAGTGTGTTTGTCTGCCTACTCACTGAGTTGTGAGTTCTTTCAGGGGAGGTACAGATTAGATTTTCACATATGTAACCCAAGCAAAGTATACCACATGTTAGTGTTCTTGTGAGAACTTCATCAAATAATATATTTAAACTCTTTCAAGCATTTAGCCACACACACACACACACAAGAAATCTTGCCATTTGCAACAACATGGATGGACTTTTAGGGCATTATGCTAAGTGAAACAGGTAAGACAAATACCACAGATCTCCCTTATATGTAGAATCTATAAAAGAAAACAAAATAAACAACAGAAAATAATAAAACAAAACAAAATAAAAGCCAAGCTCATAGACACATACAGAGAACAAACTGGTAGATGCCAGAGGTGGGGGGTGGACAAAAATGGGTGAAAGGGTCAAAAGGTCAAAACTTCCAGCTGTAAAATAAGTCACAGGGATGTACTGTATAGCACAGTGAATAAAATCAATAATACTATATTTTATGTATTTGAAAGTTGCTAAGAGTATAACTATTAAGACCTCACCACAAGAAAAAGAATTATGTGTAACTATGTATGCTGACAAATGTTGACCAGACTTACCATGGTGATCATTTTGCAGTATATATACCTATCTAATCATTATTCCATATGCTTGAATATATACATTGTTGTCTCTCAATTATACCTCAAAAAATAAAGCACTGATCATAGTCAGATATATAATAATAAACATTAACTATACTATTGGTATTAATGTTTCATATATAGAGTGAAAAAGGTAGTATGAAATCAGCTTCATTTGTACAGCCAAAGTACTGAAAAAACTCATATGCACAATTTTTTTTTTTTTTCCTTTTTGACTGTGCTTAGTTCCTCAGCCAGGGATTGAACCTGGGCCCATGGCAGTAAAAGTGTGGAGTCCACTAAACTGTCAGGGAATTCCCATCATACACGTGATTTGTTGTTGTTGTTTAGTTGCTAAATTGTGTCCAACTCCTTGCAACCCCCTGGACTGTAGCCCACCAGGCTCCTCTGTCCATGGGATTTCCCAGGCAAGACTACAGGAGAGGGTTGCCATTTCCTTCTCCTGGGGATCTTCCTAACCCAGAGATGGAATCCAGGTCTCCTGGTTGGCAGACAGATTCTTTACCACTGAGCCAATGCATTTCTATCATTAGAGAAAATAGTTTCACCTTCAAGTGATGGAAGAACCATCTACAAGTGAATTAAACTTAAGAGATTTTTTATCTCACATAGCAAGGAGTCTAGAAGCCACATGGTGGTAAAGAGATAGTTATATCAGTGGTTAAAAGAAATAATCCAAGATCCAGAGTACTTACATCTTTCAGTTTTGCCATGCTCAGAGGGTAAGTCAGTTCTCTTCATGGTCACAAGAGACTGTTGAAGCTCCTAGCAGTATGTTCTCACCTACCATATGGCCTAAAGGCAGAAAAAAGGGATACCTTTTTCCATGGTTCTCTTTTTAAGAACAAAGAGTTTTCTCAGCATTGTCCCTGTCCCCAGCCAATTACTACTACAAATCTTTGGTCAGAATTGGGCCAGAGTGAGATCAAAGTGATTTCATAGATCAAGCAAGACATTTTCAAAAGGGGCACATGCTTTCTAACATTGTTGACCCTGACAATATGGAAGGGCTTGGGATATCAGCCACATTTTGTAGGCATTTCCAAATACGTAATCACTGTTGCATTCAATACATCCATAGTGTTTATAGTAAAATTACTATTTCCCCCTACTGGCCCTGATTTTATCCCTTAGTATACACACAGTTAACTGCTGGGGGAACTGTTTCTTATTTTCATTTGCTCCTACAAAAATGAAAGCATATTGGTGAGTTGGCTCCCCCAAATGGAAACATGCTATATACGTTCTACATTTTCAAAGTGATGCACATTATTTGCATGATAGAATGTGTCGGCTATCAATTTATTGCCTTTTGTTTCCAAACTTCTTTTATTTCCACCCTTATTTGCCCTGTTTTGTGACTCTGGAGCTGCCTTTTTAAACACTTCTCCTTTGATTTCTCCTGGCTCAGTTTTAGACTTTGTCAACACCGGGTGCTAGAGGGACACCACGAGGCCAGAGCAGGAGGAAGGGGGTCTTCCCTTCCTGCTTCCAGAGGGGTGTTCTTGGCAAGGGAGCCGGTTGATGGGCTCACATTATCATCTCTGCTCATGGGCACTCTGATAAGTGTTTCTGGCCCACCCTGCAGGTCGGTCCCATGGTTCGGCTGTGGCTACAGCCTCAGCAAGTTTCTTTCCACTAGCCGACTGCATGTTCCTATGGCAGCAACACCCTCTCCAGAGGTCAGACTCTGTCTTGGGCAAAGGGAGGAGAGCTCTTCTAGATTCTTCCTTCCTTCCTTCTTCAAGTTCTTCAGCCCAAGGATTAGTAAATTCTTTCTGTATTTGCTACTTCTGTACTTCTTAGACCTTTATTTCTCCCTTTAACTAGTTTACCACATTTGACGGGTTGACAATTTTTCATATCAAATTGTCTCTGTTTATATTACCTTTGTGGTTTCTTTTGACTGGATTCCATCCCAGTTCCTTCAAAATTTATGGTTTTGAGTGTCAGGTTTTTTTGTTTGTTTGTTTGTTTTTAAATTTTCTTGGCTGCTCCACGCAACATGTGGGATCTTAGTTCCCCAAGCAGGGACTGAACTCACACCCCTTACACTGAAAGTGTGGAGTCTTACCACTGAACCACCAGGGAAGGATCTTGAGTGTCTGAGTTTAAAATTCAATTTAAATAAATATTTATTGAGAAAGTATTGTACTATGTGCATATTAGTTTATTATTAAGCATATTAGTTTAAATATTAGGAATAATGTACAAAGTCCTTAATTCATGGAGTTTACAGTCTAGCAGAGATTCAGCAGAGATTCTAGGAGCAATTCTAGCAGAGATTCAGGTAATAAAATTAAATAAATGTAAAACTCAAGATAGCCATCAGTACTATAAAGAAAATATGAATGTTTAAGAGACTAGACAGTAAAAATAAATCAGAGGATAGGAGACCATGTGCTGTGTCCTGTGCTTAGTAACTCAGTCATGTCCGACTCTTTGTGACCCCATGGACCAGGTTCCTCTGTCCATGGGGACTCGCCAGGCAAGAATACTGGAGTGGGTTGCCATGCCCTCCTCCAGGAGATCTTCCCAACCCAGCGATCGAACCCAGGTCTCCCGCATTGCAGGCAAATGGGGGTAGCATAATCAAGAAGGAATTCTCTGAGGAGGTGACATTTCAGCAGAGATCTGAATCATGGGAAGGAGTTGACAGTTTGCAGAACAGCAAACATCCATTGTGGCTGGAGCAGGATCTAAAAAGAATAGACTGGTAGAAAGTGAGGCCAGAAGTCAGCAGATAATGCAAAACTAAGTAGGCAATGGAAGGTTTAGATGTTATTCTAAAGATGATGGGAGGCCATTGGAATGTTTTAAACAGGAATAAAACAATCTACTCTATGTTTTAAAAGACCCCTTTCGCTGTTGTATAAAGCATGTGGAGTCAAGAATAGAGATAGGTACACAACAGAAGAACTATACAAAACAGATCTTCATGACTGAGATAACCACGATGGTGTGATCACTCACCCAGAGCCAGACATCCTGGAATTCGGATTCAAGTGGCCCTTAGAAAGCATCACTAGGAACAAAGCTAGTGGAGGTGATGGAATTCCAGCTGAGCTATTTCAAATCCTAAAAGACGATGCTGTGACAGTGCTGCACTCAATATGTCAGCAAATTTGGAAAACTCAGCAGTGGCCACAGGACTGGAAAAGGTCACTTTTCATTCCAATCCCAAAGAAAGGCAATGCCAAAGAATGCTCAAACTACCGCTCAACTGCACTCATCTCACATGCTAGCAAAGTAATGCTCAAGATTCTCCAAGCCAGGCTTTAACAGTACATGAACCATGAACTTTCAGATGTTCAAGCTGAATTTAGAAAAGGCAGAGGAACCACAGATCAAATTGCCAACATCTGCTGGATCATTGAAAAAGCAAGAGAGTTCCAGAAAACATCTACTTCTGTTTTATTGACTACACCAAAGTCTTTGACTGTGTGGAGCACAACAAACTGTGGAAAATTCTTCAAGAGATGGGAATACCAGACCACCTGATCTGCCTCCTGAGAAATCTGTATGCAGGCCAGAGGCAACAGTTAGACCTGTAAATGGAACAGTTGACTAGTTCCAAATCGGGAAAGGAGTACATCAAGGCTATATATTGTCATCTTGCTTATTTAACTTACATGCAGAGTATATCATGAGAAATGCTGGGCTGGATGAAGAACAAGCTGGAATCAAATTTGCTGAAAGAAATATTAATAACCTCAGATATGCAGATGACACCACCCTTATGGCAGAAAGCGAAGATCTAAAGAGCCTCTTGATGAAAATAAAGAGGAGAATGAAAAAGTTGGTGTAAAACTCAACATTCAGAAAACTAAGATCATGGCATCTGGTCCCACCACTTGATGGGAAATAGATGAGGAAACAATGGAAACAGTGAGAGACTTAATTTGTGGGGGCTCCCAAATCTCTGCAGATGGTGACTGCAGCCATGAAATTAAAAGATGCTTACTCCTTGGAAGAAGACCTATGATCAACCTACACAGCATATTAAAAAGCAGAGACATTACTTTTCTGACAAAGGTGTATCTAGTCAAAGCTATGGTTTTTCCAGTGGTCATGTATGGATGTGAGAGTTGGACCATAAAGAAAGTTGAGCGCCTAAGAACTGATGCTTGTGAACTCTGGTGTTGGAGAAGACTCTTGAGAGTCTGTTGGACTGCAAGGAGATCCAACCAGCCCATCCTAAAGGAGATCAGTCCTGGGTGTTTATTGGAAGGACTGATCCTGAAGCTGAAACTCCGATACTTAGGCCACGTGATGCAAAGAACTGACTCATTTGAAAAGACCCTGATGCTGGGAAAGATTGAAGGCAGGAGGAGAAGGGGATGACAGAGGATGAGATGGTTGGATGGCATCACTGACTTGATGCACATAAGTTTGAGTAATCTCTGCGAGTTGGGGATGGACAGGGAAGCCTGGTGTGCTGCAGTCGATGGGGTCTCAAAGAGTCAGACACAAGTGAGCAACTGAACTGAACTGATACAAGTTAGGAAGCAATAATAGTTATCCACAGAAATATTGTTGACATGGACTGAAATGGTAGCAATGGTAGCAGTAAACAATGGAGGGGAATAAATGTAACATAGAGCCCACAGATGTTACTGATTATTAGTGGAGAATGAGAAGAAGTGAGGAATCAGAGATAACTCCCACATTGGGGCCTGAGTAAATGGTTAACATATGTGAAAGTTGGTGGGCTTTACATCAACAGTTCCCAAACATCTTGATCTCAGGACCCTTTTATTAAAAAAAAATACTTATTTATTCGGCTGCATTGGGTCTTAGTTGCAACACGTGGGATCTTTGTTGCTTCATGTGGGATTTCTCATTGCGGTGCATGGACTCTCTAGTTGTGATGTGTGGACACCAGAGAGTGCAGTTTTCAGTAGCTGCAGCATGCAGGCTCTCTAGTTGGAAGTGAAATAAGTGAAGTGAAGTTGCTCAGTCGTGTCCGACTCTCTGTGACCCCATGGACAGTAGCCTACTAGGCTCCACTGTCCTTGGGATTTTCCAGGCAAGAATACTGGAGTGGGCTGCCATTTCCTTCTCCAGGGGATCTTCCCAACCCAGGGAAGGCAGATTCTTAATCACTGCCTTAATCACCAGCAGGGAAGTCCAAGGATCCTTTCTTTACTTTTAAAAATTGAGTAATTTTAAAAATGGGGCTTCCCACGTAGCTCAATGGTAAAGAATCTGCCTGCCAATGCAGTAGATGTAGGAGACAGGGGTTCGATCTCAGGTCAGAAAGATTCCCTGGAGGAAGAAATGCCAACCCACTCCAGTATTCTTGCCTAGAAAATCCTATGGACAGAGGAGCCTGTCAGGCCACAGTCCATAGGGTCGCAAAGAGTCAGACAAATTGAACAACTGTGCATACATAATTTTAAAAATGCTTTCATTTATATGGAATATATATATACTTATCGTATTAAAAGTAAAACAGAAAATATTTAAATACATATTTATTAATTCATTTAAAATAAAAATAATAAATCCATGGCATGTGGACATAAATGACATTCTTTATGAAAAATACCATATTCTATGAAAATTATTCTATGCAACAAAAACTGTTTTGTGAGAAGAGAGGCATAGTTTTATATTTTTCAAATCTCATTAATGTCTGGCTTAATAAAGGACAAGTGTACAGTATTCTTAAATCTGCTTCCTTACTCCAGTATTCTTGCCTGGAAAATTCCAAGGACAGAGGAGCCTCACAGGCCACACAGTCATGAGGTTGCAAAGAGTTAGACATGACTGAGTGCACGCACACACATTCAATCTGTTGTGATGCATTATTTTAGCTACACCACATGAAGAAAACCTTACCTCACATAATTATGTAGTTAGAAACAGAAGGGTTGTCTTAATAGCCTTTTCAGATAACTGCATATATTCTTTGACATTACACTAAAACTCCAGGAATATTTCTTAAAGATGATCTGCAGTGTGGACTCTGAAACCATCTCAATGAACTTCTCATACTGTTTTATTAAAATCTATTGGTCTATTTGTACTTTGAATCAGTCTTTTATCCACATATGAGTTTGACTGCATGAATGCCCAAAGATCCCCAGAACACATTCTGAGAATAACTGGATCACATAACATTATTCACTAATTAAAAAAAATACATATTGAATTGTTACCATAGGTCAGCCCTTGTTCTGTGAGCCAGCAATACAAAGAAATGATTTAACATGACCCTTTCTTTGTTACATAATTCTGAGCACACTACCTTTGAGGGATCTATGACAGTACTACTTGGGGGACAGTTTCTTTCCCAAAGAGTGTGTTGTAAGCCAAAAAGTTTCAACTCCAGACCATTTAGGGAGTACTTACTCGATAAAAAAAAATTAAAAACAAAACACCCCAACCAAAACCCTGGCACTTTCTCAGGTATGCAGGTAAATGTAAGGTAGTTAAACATGTTTATACACATACTTCCTGTATTGCTTTATCACTTCCACCATCGTGATAAACCACCCGTATAGATTACTGACTCTAATCTCTTCACACGTTAAAGTCAGATGTTAACATTTTGCTTTCAAAAAATTACAGAATCTTCTGTATCACCTTGAACATTCTTCATTCTTCCAGAATCATATTCACAAAAAATTATTACTTCATCAAGTGACCTCACACATCAACTCCTTGAACTCTGTTTATAGTAATGAAGCCAGATGATGTGAGATTGGGGGAAATCCCATATTCTTTCTGTGGTTGATGACTTAATAGTGCCAATTTTTTTTTTCTTACCTTAGTCAATGTATGATATAATGCTCAACTAGAGTACAGCTTCCTAATCTGGCTATGAAGATGGGTAGCTTAATCAGAAAAACGGAAAAGTTGTTTTCAGGCTATAATTCTTGAAATTTAGTCACAAAATATGGATCAAATATTACTGTTCAGAAGAGAAACTGCCTGATACTGGACAGCAAGGATTATCTGTGTCTTCATACTTGCAACTACTACCTTTTCTACTTTAAATAAAGTGGATGCTACAGGAACATTTGTCAAGTTGAAGATGAGAGGAATCCAAATACAAGGCAACACTTTCAGAGGTTTAATTGAAAAGTTCAGAAATAAAAACGTATCTGGCAAGAAACTACGCTAAAGATAGAAATGATATGATATTGCTAGTCTCCTTAAAGGATAGTGCTTAATAAACCTTTGAAAAATAATTTCAATTCCTCCTCTTTAAAATGAGAGAAGCAATACCTTTCAGCTCCAGCTGTTAAAGGACTAAATGAGGTAGTGGATATAAAGCACCCGGTGCCGTTCTGGCACCTCTGAGGACTTGACTCATGTTAATTCTTTTCTTTCCCTTCTTTATGAACCTCCTCCATAAGGATGATCTTTGGAGTACACTTTTTTTCCCCTATGCTGTGTGGCATGCAGGACTGAAACTGTGCCCCCTGCAGTAGAAACAGGGAGTCTTAACCACTGGATTGCCAGGGAAGTCCAAAATACACTCTTCTTGATTGACTAGGACAAAATACTAAGCATGATCATGTTATTAATGAATCTAACCATTTTCAAAAATTTATTCTCTATGTTTTTAAAAGCAGGAGTTTTGTAGCAGCATCTCTTTGTCCTGCTGCTGCTGCTAAGTCACATCAGTCGTGTCCGACTCTGTGTGACCCCATAGACGGCAGCCCACCAGGCTCCCCCGTCCCTGGGATTCTCCAGGCAAGAACACTGGAGCGGGTTGCCATTTCCTTCTCCAATGCCTGAAAGTGAAAAGTGAAAGTGAACTCGCTCAGTCGTGTCCGACTCAGCAACCCCATGGACTGTAGCCTACGAGGCTCCTCCGTCCATGGGATTTCCCAGGCAAGAGTACTGGAGTGGGGTGCCATTGCCTTCTCCGTCTCTTTGTCCAGTATGTATTTATTGGGCACCTACTACATGCCAGGTTTACCAGATTCTGGAGAGATGGCTCTGAACATATCCACAAAACTTCTGAACCTCATGGAGAAGACAAGAATCCACCAAATAACTATGCAAATAATTAATTGCAATTATCCCTATTTCTTGTATTTTCTGTTTACTTCTTCTCACTGAGTAACATATATTCAGTTCAGTTCAGTCACTCAGTCGTGTCCAACTCTTTGCGACCCCATGAATCGCAGCACGCCAGGCCTCCCTGTCCATCACCAACTCCCGGAGTTCACCCAAACTCCTGTTCATCGAGTCGGTGATGCCATCCAGCCATCTCATCCTCTGTCGTCCCCTTCTCCTCCTGCCCCCAATCCCTCCCAGCATCAGAGTCTTTTCCAATGAGTCAACTCTTCACACAAGGTGGCCAAAGTGTTGGAGTTTCAGCTTCAGCATCAGTCCTTCCAAAGAACACCCAGGACTGATCTCCTTTAGAATGGACTGGTTGAATCTCCTTGCAGTCCAAGGGACTATCAAGAGTCTTCTCCAACACCACAGTTCAAACGCATCAATTCTTCAGTGCTCAGCTTTCTTCACAGTCCAATGTTCACATCCATACATGACTACTGGAAAAACCATAGCCCTTGACTAGACGGACCTTTGTTGGCAAAGTAATGTCTCTGCTTTTGAATATGCTATCTAGGTTGGTCATGACTTTTCTTCCAAGGAGTAGGCGGCTTTTAATTTCATGGCTGCAGTCACCATCTGCAGTGATTTTGGAGCCCCCAAAAAATGAAGTCTGACGCTGTTTCCACTGTTTCTCCATCTATTTCCCATGAAGTGATGGGACTGGATGCCATGATCTTCATTTTCTGAATGTTGAGCTTTAAGGCAACTTTTTCACTCTCCACTCTCACTTTTACCAAGTGGCTTTTTAGTTCCTCCTCACTTTCTGCCATAAGGGTGGTGTCATCTGCATATCTGAGGTTATTGATATTTCTCCCGGCAATCTTGATTCCAGCTTGTGCTTCTTCCAGCCCAGCGTTTCTCATGATGTACTCTGCATAGAAGTTAAATAAGCAGGGTGGCAATATGCAGCCTTGATGAACTCCTTTTCCTATTTGGAACCAGTCTGTTGGTCCATGTCCAGTTCTAACTGTTGCTTCCTGATCTGCATATAGGTTTCTCAAGAGGCAGGTCAGGTGGCCTGGTATTCCCATCTTTTTCAGAATTTTCCACAGTTTCTTGTGATCCACACAGTCAAAGGCTTTGGCATAGTCAATAAAGCAGAAATAGATGGTTTTCTGGAACTCTCTTGCTTTTTCCATGATCCAGCGGATGTTGGCAATTTGATCTCTGGTTCCTCTGCCTTTGCTAAATCCAGCTTGAACATCTGGAAGTTCACAGTTCACGTATTACTGAAGTCTGGCTTGGAGAATTTTGAGTATTACTTTACTAGCATGTGAGATGAGTGCAATTGTGCGGTAGTTTGAGCATTCTTTGGCATTGCCTTTCTTTGGGATTGGAATGAAAAGTGACCTTTTCCAGTCCTGTGGCCACTGCTGAGTTTTCCAGATTTGCTGGCATATTGATTGTACTTGGCCTATTTATCTAGTTTATTGTCTGCCTTCATCACTAGAAGGTCTGTTTTATTCCCTGTTGAGTACATCAAGATTAGTACTTGACAGGCAATGGACATTCAGTGAATATTTGTTGAAAGAAATGTATGAATTACAATTTCAATAATCACTTTGAAAAATTTAAGGATGCTTTAACTTTTATGTGAGTTTATAATACAGAGGTTAACCTCATGTTTCATACCAATGACAAAAGAAAGAAGTTTCTCTGTATATGAAAGAGGAGTAAAAGGATGATTATATAGAAATGTAAGAAGGTAATGGATGTCTTCAATTTGAGAAGCCCTTGCTTAAGTGCTGATGTTGAAGATAGAACATAGAGATTCAGAATGACTGAAAAGTTTGTAACTTAGCACTGATATGAAAAACTGAGATTAATGTAAGGAAAGGTATAAGTAACTCATTAAACATTCAGAGGAGGATATAAATCCTTTATGTTACTTTGAAAGAATCATACCCTCTAATGAAGCGAGTAGTAAAAGAAGACACAGCCATTTGACCACTAATTAAAAACTTTTTTAAAGGCTAAACACATAGTTGACGCAATTTCCTAAACATCTATCTTGGGAAAAAGATGAACTCTTTGGCCCAAGGTAGTCAACAGTAAGCTGATATCTCCCTAAGCTCTTTGTGTAGCACCTGAGAGGCAACAGTCAACTTTTATAGGGCTGCTCTTAAAACAAAAATGAATGCTGAACACACACATGACTATACCTAGTCTATGTGAATCCCAAGAATTAAGTACACAAAGGAAACCCCGGGCAAACAGGAACGTGTTCCTTTCTCTAAAGGTTCCGAGGAAGTGATGTTCAAAAACACATTTGCTTCTTGATGTCCACAAAGGGATATTTTCACATATAACAATCCACCCTGTTACTGAAAATTTTATTCAATTCTGATATGAATCTGTATAAATAGTTAATCAAAATGAATATAAATTTTTGAAATGTGAGAAAGGCTCCGTTTTAACAAATGCATTTAGCTAAGAGCAGTATTCGTTGTATAACACATCAAGGCTGATTCATCACTTAAACCCTATGGCGAATATGAAGGACAGAGTTCTATAACTTCATCATGAACAGAATACTTTTTGTGTTGCCAGACTTATCAAAGATAAGGAAAGACTATTAGTTCTTGTATTTGTTTGCTTCCTTAAATCAGCCTTTGGATCACATCAGCAGGTCTCGGGAATTAAGACGTGTGTCTGACACCATGGGTGGATGGGACAAACAGAAAACTAGCAGACACCACGGGTTATTCTCAGTGCAAATGATCACACAAAGTTACAAAGCTCTGCATCTAAGATTATGTCTATTATGAATGTAACATTTCCCTTCTCTTTTAGTCTAAACCAGAAGCATATTTACAGGGGAGGAGAAAACATTTAATTTATACCAAGGCCATCCTCTGCAAAGTGAAGAAAATAAGAATACTTAAAATAATATTAACTAATATTTATTGAACACTTATCATGAATCAGCATTTGTGCCAAGCCTCATATTATTATTATTGACTTCTCACAGAAATTCTTTAAAATGGGAAGAATTATAATAAGACCACAATTTTTTATTTGGTCTAAACAAAAGAGAGAACATAAATTTTAATAATATGAATTTTGTCAGATTGAGAAACTGGACTATGAAACTTAAAAATAAAAATTATAATGCACGGAACTAACTGTGATCATCTTCTGTATTGCTGCTGTTATTGGTTAGTCACTAAGTCATCTCTGACTCTTTGCAACTGCATGGAGTGGAGCCCTCCAGGCTCCTCTGTCCATGAGATTTTCCAGGCAAGAACACTGGACTGGGTTGCCATTTCCTCCAATTTTCAGTATAAATAGGAGTAAAAGCTAGAGGATATTTATGTTATTGATATTTTGAAAATCTAAGAATATAAACATTTTAGTTAGTATAGCAACGTCCTTTCTTGCAAGATTAAACTTATCTTTATTATCATAAAAATGAGTAGTTCATTCATATGAAATTCTTTTGATGGTATTAGTTACTCATACTGAGACTATAAACACTTGTTTAATTTCTTAAAGAAAATTATATTTACTCATGGTATTGAGCTTTCTAATATTTACCCTCCCAACTATGATTTCTCTGAGTTTACTATAATTATTATTATATAATTAACTTGAAAAGCATAAAATCTGTCAATGTTCTTTGGAGTTTAGCAAAATTATCTGTTTTTCTTTTTATCTCAATTAAGGTATAAGTAAAAATACATAGTGCTTCTGACAGAAATACCCTCAAAACACAACAAAGAATCTTGGTTTTCTTTCCAACCTAACATTTAGCATTTATTAAATTCTGAATTTATAAATATTAAATCACTCAATTTGTTAGAAAAGGCTAAGAAAAGGAAAGCTGGTGCATGTCCCAGGGCTACTTTTCTCCCAAGCCCTGACCGCTAGGACCGAGCTAGTGAAAGCCACAGTTCAGAAAGAGACCGCTCAGCAGAACAAGATAACTGCAACCTTTTAAAATGGACCTTTTGGAGAATTCCCCGGTGTTCCAGTGGTTAGGATGCCATGCTCTTACTGCTGAGGGTCTGGGTTTGATCCCTGGTCAGGGAATTAAAATCTCACAAGCCCATCAGAATGGTCAAAAAAAAAAAAGAATAAGTAAATAAAATTGGCCTACTGTAAGAAAAAGAAATGCAGTTTGGAACATTTCTGATTTATATTCCCAGCTAGGTTAAATGAGATAATTTGTTTATATGCAGTCAAGTTGGAAATTATCTGAAAATGAGAAAGATTACAATGTTTTTCAAAAATGTGTCATTTACGATGATTGCCCTTGTCAGTCATATCATTTGTAAATATTTTCTCCCATTCTATAGGTTGTTTTTTGTTTTCCCTTTACTATTCAAAAGCAGAGACATTACTTTGCCAACAAAGGTCCGTCTAGTCAAGGCTATGGTTTTTCCAGTGGTCATGTATGGATGTGAACATTGGACTGTGAAGAAAGCTGAGTGCCAAAGAACTGATGCTTTTGAACTGTGGTGTTGGAGAAGACTCTTGAGAGTCCCTTGGACTGCAAGGAAATCCAACCAATCCATTCTAAAGGAGATCAGTCCTGGGTGTTCTTTGGCAGGACTGATGCTGAAGCTGAAACTCCAACACTTTGGCCACCTTGTGTGAAGAGTTGACTCATTGGAAAAGACTCTGATGCTGGGAGGGATTGGGGGCAGGAGGAGAAGGGGACGACAGAGGATGAGATGGCTGGATGGCATCACCGACTCAATGGACGGTAGTTTGGGTGAACTCCGGGAGTTAGTGATGGACAGTGAGGCCTGGCGTGCTGCAGTTCATGGGGTCTCAGAGAGTCGGACACAACTAAGCGACTGAACTGAACTGAACTGTGCAAAAGCTTTTAAGTTTAATTGGGTTCTCTTTGTTTGTTTTTACTTGTACTTCTTTTGCCTTAAGAAGAATATGTTGCTAAGAGTTATGTCAAAGAGCATTCCACTTATGTTCTCTTCTTTTTATTTTATGATTTCAGGTCTTACTTTTAAGTCTTTAAGCCATTTTGAGTTTATTTTTGTATATTGTGTGAGAGAATGTTCTAATGCCACTGTTTTTCATGTGGTGGCCCAGTTTTTCCCAATATTACATGTTGAAGAGACTATCTTTTCTCCACTGAGTATTCTTGCTTCTTTTGTTGTAGATTAATTGACCATAGGCACATGGGTTTATTTCTGGGTTCTCTATTCTGTTCCATTGATCTATGTATCTATTTTGTGCCAATTCCATATTGTTTGGACTCCTGTAGTTTTGCAGTATAGTCAAGTCAGGGAGGGTGATACTTCCAGCTTTATTCTTTTTTCACAGGATTGCTCTGGCAATTCAAGGTCTTTTGTGATTCAACATAAATTTTATGATTTTTTTTCTAGTTCTCTGAAAAATGTCATGGGTATTTTGATCATGATTGCACTGAATCTGTACATTGCTTTGGATTGTATGGCCATTTTATTAATATTAATTCTTCTAAACCAATAGCATCAGATATTTTTCCATTTCTTGAATCATCTTCAATTTCTCCCATCAATGCCTTGTAGGTTTCAGAATGTAAGTCTTCCAAATTTTCCAAAATATACAAACAGGTCATACAACTCAATATCAAAAAATGGTCAGAACATGAATAGACATTTCCAGAGGAAGACACATAGATGACCAACAGGCACATGAAAAGTTTTTCAACATCACGGATTATTCAGTTCAGTTCAGTCACTCAGTTGTGTCCGACTCTTTGCCACCCCATGAATCGCAGCACGCCAGGCCTCCCTGTCCATCACCAACTCCCGGAGTTCACTCAGACTCACATCCATCGAGTCCATGATGCCATCCAGCCATCTCATCCTCAGTCGTCCCCTTTTCCTTCTGCCCCCAATCCCTCCCAGCATGAGAGTCTTTTCCAATGAGTCAACTCTTTGCATGAGGTGGCCAAAGTACTGGAGTTCCTTTCACTTAAAAAAACAAAAACAAAACCAAAACCCTGCTAATTAGCCATACAACCTTTATCCTCTTTTCTTATTATACCCCCAGAGGCTTGATCCCACTGTGCCAGTCCCCAACCACTCTTTTTTGACACTCCTGGTTTCTAATTCTTCCCAGAATGTTAACATATTGTTTAGCTACCATGATACAGGAAGAAAGCTCTTTGAGGAAAAGAGCCAGGTTTTGCTTGTTTTACCATCCAAATGTCTAATAGTCTGTAGTACACAGAAAGTACTCATTTCATTTTTGTTGAACAAATAAATAGATGGCTTCCCTTTGATCACATTTGGAAAATATACTGTATGTATCACCTAAAGGTCTTCATTGCTAAGTACAGAAACCACCTCTGAAGGGACAGTGAGGAAGCAAGGGTGTGGGGTAATTATAAGGAAGAAGGTAAAATCTCTTGCTTGATTAGCAGGTCTTTAAGCAACAGGAAAATACTGGAAGGCCAGTGAGAGATAACAAAACCTAAAGAAAGCCTAAGGAAAACTCAGGAACCTAAGCAAATCTTTGAGGGTTAAAATGTAGGAAATCCACAAATTTTCTGGGTTAGAGCATTAAAGCATCACTAACGGAATAATCAAAGTTCAAATCAACTCTTTGTCACCTTGTTCAAATCACAGCATAATAGTATTTAAATGGCACAATTTGTGTGAAACTCCTAACCATAATTAAGCTAAAAATCTAAGCACTTAGAACATAGCCCAGACAGAGTGAAGTCTCGACAAGCAGCTGTTCAATGTTGAAAAAGTGCCAAACTTTTGGTTAAGGAGGGCAAAGCTGATTACTGTCCAGTCAGATTACATCCAAGGGTGAAAAGGTTAACTCCCTAAAAGTACATCTCTTGTCAGAAGTAGAACAAGATATTTGCCATATCTAAAAAAAATGCTAAGAATACATAGTTTTCATTATATTCAGAGTAGTCAGGAAATCCTGTAACTAATGATAGGAAATCCAGGAGTATTAAAAAAAAAAAAGAAACTGGTGAGATTAAATTAACTTTATCAATAAAGTAGAGATATAAAAACATGATCCCCCTAGATTTCTCTATTTCCTTATTTCTTGATTTCCTTTTCTATTTGGTACAAAATTGAGGCAGTATGGCTTCTGAGATACTACCTACCTACATGCCTAACTTTGTTGCTACCAGTTGCAGCTGTTCATACACTCTTTTGATTCCCTATTCATCTCCTTCCTCCTTGGAAAGCAAGGGAAGGGATTATTTTGTAACCTGATGATAATATTTGTCATGTCATTCTTTCTTTCTCTATTTCCTTGCTTCACTCTGGAATTTATCTCCTCCCCAGCCTCAGTTTATTAACCTTCAGGGTATGGTGTAATACTAAACATTTCCTTAATTGAGTCACGTAAAGAAGAGTGGTTTTTACTATCAAGTTTCAGTTCAGTTCAGTTCAGCCGCTCAGTCGTGTCCAACTCTTTGCGACCCCATGAATCACAGCATGCCAGGCCTCCCTGTCCATCACCATCTCCCGGAGTTCACTCGGACTCACGTCCATCGAGTCCGTGATGCCATCCAGCCATCTTATCCTCTGTCGTCCCCTTCTCCTCCTGTCCCCAATCCCTCCCAGCATCCGAGTCTTTTCCAATGAGTCAACTCTTCGCATGAGGTGGCCAAAGTACTGGAGTTTCAGCTTTAGCATCATTCTTTCCAAAGAAATTCCAGGGTTGATCTCCTTCAGAATGGACTGGTTGGCTCTCCTTGCAGTCCAAGGGACTCTCAACAGTCTTCCCCAACACCACAGTTCAAAAACATCAATTCTTCGGTGCTCAGCCTTCTTCACAGTCCAACTCTCACATCCCTACATGACCACAGGAAAAACCATAGCCTTGACTAGACGGACCTTAGTCGGCAAAGTAATGTCTCTGCTTTTGAATATGCTATCTAGATTGGTCATAACTTTTCTTCCAAGGAGTAAGCGTCTTTTAATTTCATGGCTGCGGTCACCATCTGCAGTGATTTTGGAGCCCAAAAAAATAAAGTCTGACACTGTTTCTACTGTTCCCCCATCTAATTCCCATGAAGTGATGGGACTGGAAGCCATGATGTTCGTTTTCTGAATGTTGAGCTTTAAGCCAACTTTTTCACCCTCCTCTTTCACTTCCATCAAGAGGCTTTTTAGCTCCTCTTCACTTTCAAGTTTAACAATTTGCTATTTTGAAAGTATTGCTAGACCCACATTAAATGGGATGTTAGAGAATATTATGAAGAGTAAATTTCTCTTTTTACAGAAATTAAAATGTATTATTTTAATGTATCATTTGTGTGGTATTGGTTTGATAGCCACAAGATTTATCCAAAACCCTGAAATTACTTATTAGCATAACGTCATCTCTCACTTGCTGAAAAGCAACGTGAGATGAAGTGAGAAAACTCATATGCTAGTCTAGTGCAGTACTTTTTCAGGAGAAAAGCTCCCAATCATTAGTGAGATTCTTAAAAGCAGATATTACACGTTGACTTTCAGGAGATAAAGCGAAAGGGCCAAGTGAAAGAGACACACAGTTTAATGGTGGAAGTGCCTTCCAAGTTGTGTCCTTGAACAATGTGGAGAATTCGATATTTTGAATGAATCAGAATGATCAAGTTATCTTATCTCAGGTGGAAAAGAAAAATGTAGCAATATTGACATTCTGATATACCTGATAAATTATTAATGACTTGTCTGACTATCAGTTCAGTTCAGTTCAGTTGCTCAGTTGTGTCCGACTCTGCGACCCCATGGACTGCAGCACTGACTCCCGGAGTTTACCCAAACTCATGTCCATTGAGTAGGTGATGCCATCCAACCATCTCATCCTCTGTCATCCCCTTCTCCTCCTGCCCTCAATCTTTCCCAGCATCACAGTCTTTTCAAATGAGTCAGCTCTTCGCATTAAGTGGCCAAAGTATTGGAGTATTGGCTTCAACATCAGTCCTGATGAACACTCAGGAGTAACCTCCTTTTTGTCTGACTATATAGCAATGGCTATACAAATTTGGACAGAAGATCCTGGTGGGCTACAATCCATGGGGTTGCAAAAGAGTTGGACACAACTTAGTGACCAAACAACAATACAAACTTGGGTTAAATTCTTTCTCTACTATTTATTAACTGCATGGCTCAGGTAAGGTTTCACTTTTTAGTCCTCAATGTCTAACATGGAGGTAAAAATGCTCTCTCTTCAGAGTTGTTGAAGGAATTAGTAAGACAGTACATGTTACTGACACATAAGCACTTTGTAATAATGTGAACTGAATTGTTGTTTTCAAATCCACAATCCACACTATCTACAGAGATGCCCAATAGACAACATGATTTAACACTAAAAACTGAAGAACTTCCTAAATGAGAAGATAAAACATCCAGCCATGAAACACTGAAATAAATACATCAATGAGAAAGTTATTTATTTTTTTAAAACTGGAGTGTAATTTGTTTAGAACTTCTAGAGAATACATCAACTATTATAAGTCTTGATTTGGATGCAGGGGAAGTGGCATGGTTCTCTTTATTTTTTTTATTTAACTCGATTCTATGAAGATAATTATATATCTAGATTTTTAAAACAGGGCAAATGAAGCATTTCTCCAGATTAAAGGAAAATTGTGTGTGTGTGTGTGTGTGTGTGTGAGTCACTCAGTCATGTCTGACTCTGTGACCCCATGGACTGTATAGCCTGCCAGGCTCCTCTGTCCATGGAATTCTACAGACAAGAGTACTGTAGTGGGTTGCCAATTCCTTCTCTAGGGGATCTTCCTGACCCAGGAATTGAACTGGACTCTCCTGCATTGCAGGGAGATTCTTTACCATCTGAGCCACCAGAGAAGATAAAAGGCCATAAAAATAGTAACGAAATAGCACTTCTCTGCCTCTGTCTCTCAGACACAAGTGGAGGGGCTCTATTTTCTGCCAGTTTGTGCTTGGAAGCATCCGAGTTCATCATATTTGCACTTCACAAATAGCACACACACGAAACGAGACTTTTCTCTCATCTAGTCCTTGGTTTCTGCAGTGTCATCTCAGAGGATGACATGCTTTCCTGCTTCTTTTTCAGGTATTGTTTCTAGTCCATAACTCAATGGGCATCAAAAGCAACCACAAGTTGAGAAGTGTCCTTTATTCAACAGCTTTGCTACATTCTGTTGCAGAGGATACAAGTAAGTGTTTCTTTGTCCTGACAAGTTATTGGATACAGCTCTTTTCATCATCCCCTCTGGTGGGGCTCTGGCACAAGCGTCTGGGGACAAGAGTCAAATAAAGGGGCAAGCTCAGCAGCACATCTCCAGCTGTACTCAGAATTAGTCTTCCATTATGATACTGCTCCTTTGCCTTGGGACTGACTCAAGAAAGTGTCTTAGCTGCTCAGTCATGTCCAAAACTCTTTGTGACCCCATGGACAGTAGCCCACCAGGCTCCTCTGTCCATGGAATTATCCAGGCAAGAATACTGGAGTGGGTTGCCATGCCCTTCTCTAGGGGATCTTCCTGACACAGGGGTTGAACCAGGGTCTCCTGCATTGCAGGCAGATTCTTTAGCATCTGAGTCACCAGGGACTGACTCAACTTCTCTTTAAATGAGTTCTGTTCCTGGTGGTCCTTCCATCTCTTAGGCAAATAGACCCTTGTAAATTTTTCCAACCCAGTCTTAGAGACAATCCAAATATATCTGAAACCTCTGGGGAACCCAGAAGAAATGCTCCACAAACAAAGATATTTTTTGCTTCACACAAAAGGGAAAATTCTCTACAGGATGCCCAAATGCTAGTGTAGGATGTCTAGCTTCTGATCACACTCTTGCAGACCATACTGAAGAGCCCTTCTTGCCCAGTTCACTTTGGTTATAACAACTGAAACTGACTCTGACTTTTTTAGGCAACAGGGGGATTTTATTATAAAGAATCAGTTTTCTGACTGGACATAGGGACAGGCTACCTGTCCTTGCCGCCTCAAGCAAAGCTGAAGTGGGAATTTAACTCAGTCAGGGTCTCTCTCAACTTTCATCTTTGCCTTTGTCTGTGAAACTGGTCTCCTCTTCTCCCCTCCTCGCCCCGCTGTGTCCCTTCCCTGTTCTCCCCCACTTCAGCCTTGCTTTCTCTCTCTCACACCTTTCCTCCCTGTTTTCCCCCTTTACTCTTCTTGTTTCCAAGCCCATGTGACAGAAAACCAAACTTCCAACAAAGCATAAGGTTGAAGTTTAGTCATTCAGTGAGAAATTGTTTTCTCTTTTCCTGACAGTGTAATACCACATTCTTTTTTGACCCAACTTGGGTCAGGTGACCACCTAAAATTTAACAACCAGGCAAAAACTGAAAGAAAATCAAACAAATCAAAAGCTAGAACTACAAATAATTAGTCAAATAAACTGCTTTAGATTTTATTTCTTTACCTATGATTTAGTTGATATGACTTGTTGTCATAGTTATAAAATAGATGGTGATTAAAGAGATAGGATATCTTAAAAGTTGGTCAGTCAATATCTGAAGAAGTAAACATTGACAGGAGAAGAAGTAAAAATTTACTAAAGGTATTCTTTGAGACAGGCTTCCCAGGTGGCACTAGTGGTAAAAACCCTGGTCGATGCAAGAGACACAGGTTTGATCACTGGGCCAGGGAGATTCCCTCCCACTCCAGTATTTTTGCCTGAAGAATCCCATGGACAGAGGGGCTACAGTCCATAGGGTCGTAAATAGCTGGACACGACTGAAGCGACTCAGGACATCCTTTGAGACACTAATTCAATCAAATGTCAAGGATGAAACTGTTCCATTATCAATTACACTTTGAAAAGTCAGAGTACTACAGCCCTCTCCTGGACAGTCACAAAGCATATTTATGTTCCAAGATTTAAATAATTCTCTATAAATACAAGGAAATTGTTCACATTCTAAACTTATTCCTTTTTAATGATTTTTGAAATTGCTGTTTTTCTAGCTATCATTTTATGCTATTATTATGAATGCTTCAGTTGAGCCACAAGTCCTTTTATGCTCTTAAATCCCTGAATATTACCCAAGTTTAGGATAGGTAAGGGCTTGGTTTCCTTAGACAATTTCCAAGAGTCTAGAGCAAGGTGGGGAAGCTAAGAGAAGTTGAGTATGGGACAAGGTCACTGTCATCACTTTTAATCAACTGTTTGTCAAACTCTTTAACAAATTCTGCCTAACTTAAAGTTCTGGATACTTTATCATTCTTGTTTTATTTATGAAGCAACTAGGATTTTGGAGAAATTTGGTGAGATTAAGCAAAAGAATTTTAAGTCAGTTTTCAGGCTTAAGGGTTAAACATTTATCTAGGTAGATTTGTTTGTAAGACTGTTAAGTTTACTTTAGTTTTGGGAAGGCTTTATTATCCAAAGATTAAAAGTTCATGAAATCATTGTTATGTGTATTTCTTCTAAGATATAGAAAAAACCAAGGCATAAATTATTTTTATAGGTCAAGTCAGAGGCAACAGAATCATCCCCTAAGTTTTGAATTTCTCATTAAACTCCTTATTTTGATTGGAATTTCTAACTTTTCACCCTCTCGATATAGATTTTAAAAAAAATAAACAACTTTTTAAAAAATTAGTTACCCTGGAAGGTGACACCTGTTAAAGAGTCAGAGATACATTGTATTTCAACATATATTAAGTCATCATATTATAAAGCATGTTGATGCAAAACCTATAGTGTCATAGGAAACTAAGAATTAATATATTTTTGCATAAAAAGGAAGATGGAACTTTGCCAAGGCAGCTACAGCTGCAAGACAATTTCACAGTTAGGTTGGGTAGTTTTTCCTTTATTGGTGTTTGGGTCTAAAATGTTACTTGTGAGTCACCACGCACAGAGGAGGATCTTAGTGACCCTGAAAACACTCCCTGCCAGGTGTTTTCTAATGTGTCATTTAAAAAAAGGTCATGGGGGCCATCCCACAATGTAATTATGCAATTATGAGAAATTTTAAAGGAAATATTTGAAGATTAAAAATCGGAAAATCCCAAAAGCTTCCATGGTGATGGAAAAATCCCATGAACAAATAAATGAAGGATATATCCAAACAGAAGTCACAAGTAAATCATCAGCATAGGTGTAAATCTTGGCCAAGTAAACATTATAAGACAGAGAAATCCAAGGGTAGGAGGCAGGTAAGTCTTTCCAAATACTAAGGTATTTGCAATCAATAAAGAAAAAAGACATTTTTCTTTTGCTGCAATCTATACATGTGACTCTAGAATAAGAAAGCATAGATTTGACTGCAAAAAGTCTTTCGGAATAAGTTTTTAGGGTTCCGATGGAATCCTATGACTTCCTTCTTAATGCATTTGGAAATACACTGGCATGGTTAGACGTCATCTGTATTTATTTTATGAGAACTTTAACCCAGCTGCATTCTTTTTGAAAGTAAAAATTAGGCTAAACTTAAGAAATTATTTAAACTTCATCTGCATCTGAATCTAGCAACTTTTGTATTCATATTCCTTAAAATCTGGGTGTTGGAGGGTAGGAAAATGAATATGGAAGCAATTTCTGTTTATTTTTACATTCGAATAAACCAATACTTGTTGGGTCTCTACCAGTCAATCACTCTCTATCAGCCAGTATTCTTGGCACTGTGGAAATGGAAGTGAACAATCGGGGCAAGACCATTTTTCTCATAGAGCTCCCTTTCTATTAGGGAGTCCAGGCAGTTAGACAAATAAGTAACAAATGTGGACAAGTTAACTAAACCGTGATAAGACCTAAAAAAGAGACAAATAGGATAATTTAATAGTATACAATGCCTGTGAGAGGTGATGTGTGAATTGAAATACAATTTCAGCCACTTGAAAGGGTTTCATTTACAGAAAACAACAAATGCTAAGATCTCAAGAAGCAAGAGTTTAAGTTTATTTGAGGAAAAGAAGAGAGTTCAGGGTAACTTCAGCATCAAGGGTATGCAGACTGGTGTGAAATGAGCCTGATGAGGAAAGAAGAGCACAGGTTATTGTGCGTTTGTGTTTTACCGTAAATGTGGCAGTAAACCACTGAGCTTCTTGGCTAGGCTCAGTGGTTAACACCATAAAACAAAATCATAAGTATTAATACTTCAAGACATAAATTTACACTTAAATTATGAGATAGTGAATTACTCTGTGAAAGATTTATTTTCATCATGAAACGTAACACTTGTCTTCTATACTTTACCTCATTGATGAACATATGAGTAGACCTTAGTCATGAAGTTAAGTATAGCAATTATTTTAAAAGATATCATTTGGAAAATTAAGGGTTTACATTTTCAAATGATTAATATTATAGATCATGAATAAAGAACGGTCTATCTGGAGGAAGTGTTCATGGAGTAAAGAGGTAAAAAGGTTTAAGAAGTTAACTCATTTCTGTTGTTTTGAGATGAGCTAAGGAAGTCTTTCTGAAATAGAGGGTAATAATATTTATTATTTTATATATGATTAAAAATGTAGCAGTTGCTATTTTCAGTGAATTTGGCTATTACATAAAAGTATAAAAAAGAAAATAATAATCACCAATAATAGAATTACTTTCTAGACTTTCTTAATCATTGTGACATATATTAGACAAAACTGAAATTTTATAGGATATAAAGTTTTTCAACCCAATTACTTTCACCTAATATAAATGCTGGGCTGGAAGAAGCACAGCTGGAATCCAGATTGCTGGGAGAAATATCAATAACCTCAGATATGCAGATGACACCACCCTTATGGCAGAAAGTGAAGAACTAAAAAGCCTCTTCATGGAAGGGAAAGAGGAGAGTGAAAAAGTTGGCTTAAAGCTCAACATTCAGAAAATGAAGATCATGACATCTGGTCCCATCACTTCATGGGAAATATAGATGGGGAAACAATAAAAACAGTGTCAGAATTTATTTTTTTGGGCTCCAAAATCACTGCAGATGGTGACTGCAGCCATGAAATTAAAAGACGCTTACTCCTTGGAAGGAAAGTTATGACCAACCTAGATAGCATATTCAAAAGCAGAGACATCACTTTGTCAGCAAAGGTCCATATAGTTAAGGCTATGGTTTTTCCAGTGGTCATGTATGGATGTGAGAGTTGGACTGTGAAGAAAGCTGAGCACTGAAGAATTGATGCTTTTCAACTGTGGTATTGAAGAAGACTCTTGAGAGTCCATTGGACTGCAAGGAGATCCAACCAGTCCATCCAAAAGGAGACCAGTCCTGGGTGTTCATTGGAAGGACTGATGCTGAGGCTGAAACTCCAATACTTTGGCCACCTCATGCTAAGAGTTGACTCATTGGAAAAGACCCTGATGCTGGGAGAGATTGGGGGCAGGAGGAGAAGGGGACGACAGAGGATGAGATGGCTGGATGGCATCACTGACTCAATGGATGTGAGTCTGAGTGAACTCCGGGAGTTGGTAAAGGACAGAGAGGCCTGGCGTGCTGCGATTCACGGGGTCGCAGAGAGTTGGACACGACTGAGCGACTGAACTGAACTGAACTGAATATTATGTTTTTGGTAACTTTCATGTCAATGTATATTCTTTGACAATGCCATCTTAATATTTACGTAACAATTCTTCTTGTGGCTATAAAATGATTAATTTACTCATCTATCTGTTTTGGTTTCTTATATTCTCTTAGCAAGAGTTTCTGAGAAACTATTACTCATGGCACTTTTTTATTCTAAGATTTGTCTACTACATTAGAAGACACAGGACCAAGTCCTTGGCAAGCAGAAATATAGGAATTTTTGGTGGTGGAATACATTTGTTTTAGTTAATGTTACTAAGCATCTCATGGGCCTCCTTGGTGGCTCAGTAGTAAAAGAATGTGCCTGGAATGCAGGAGCCCCAGGTTCAATCCCTGGGTCAAGAAGATTCCCTGGAGAAGGAAATGGCAACCCATTCCAGTATTCTTGCCTGGAAAATTCCATGAACAGTGGAGCCTGGTGAGCTACAGTCCATGGGGTTGCAAGAATTGGACACGACTAAGCGACCAGCTGTGCGTCACAGTGATAGCCTAATTTCACAATGACAACAAAAAGATACTAATGGCTCAAATGCTGGAATGCATTTCATTTGTTTATATCAGAAGACTATTTTTCTGGGGGTGTTCTCTCACCTTATTTCATCCCTAGAGTGGTTTTAGAAGTTTAGTGTGGAATGAAGTGGGCTTTATATAGTCACTGACTCTGAATTCAAAGTGTAATTCCCAGCCACCAGAGAAGTTCTATATTTCTGGGGAAATCCCACGTGCCCTAATGAAATGGGACACATTTTGAAAATAAATAACTGCCTCGAGTAAAAAGATATTTCCGGAGGGAAAAAATAATGCTGGAGTTTTTATCAGTTGTCTGGCTTTAGTCTAAAGGTCAAATGCCATTTATATATTTAATAAATATTATTCACTATCCACTATTTGCAAAGAAAAGTAGTCTCTGCTCTGATGGAGACTTCATTCTAGTGGTGAGGCAGGTATCAATCAAGTTATCATACAAATAAACAGTTACAGAGTGTCTTAGCAAAGACACTCAGCACTAGCAGTTGTATGACAAGCCTAACAAGGGAACTGTCCTAGCCTAGGGAGGATCAGGAAAGATTTCCCCAAAGAAGTGATATCTGAGCTGAGATCTGAAAGAGAAATAGAGGCTACCCAGGTACAGAGGAAAAACCTTCCAGATAGGAAAGACAATAAATGAATACTCATTACTATTACAAACCTTGGGAAGGGAAAATTTTTAACTAGTTCAAAGTACTACTTAAGATTTCACCAGAGTCTAGTCAGCTTATTAGACATGTTTTGTGTATGTACATTAAAGGGCAATGCCATTTACTAGGCAACCAGTACTGACTCCAAACAGTGACATATAAATACTAAAAGAAAATAAGAAATAGCACTGGTTTTTCAGTGGTCTCTTACTTTAAGTATCTGAACCAGAGCCTCACTTAAAAGAATAAAGATCCATGCTTCTTACTGTGTTACATGTCATTAAGGGTATAAGGCAACAATTGTGGGGAATGAAGTTGTACAAATACAATTTACCTACTGCTTTAAAAATGGTTTTAGGTGCAAAAATAGGTTATTTTAGCTTTTTTCCAACAGTTTATCAACTAGAAAGAAGCCAATTATTTAAAGACTTACATATTAAGACAGGAAACCATAAAACTTCTTGAAGAGAATATAGGCAAACATTCTCTGATCTAAATCATAGCAATGAGTTCTTAGATCAGTCTTGATCAGAAATGAGTCTTAGGTCAGAAATGCAAACAAAAATAAACAAATGAAACCTATCAAACTTGTAAGCTTCTACACAGCAAAGGAAACCATAAACAAAACGAAAAGGCAATCTACAGACTGGGAGAAAATATTTGCAAATGATGTGACCTACAAGGGGTTTAATTTCCAAAATATATAAACAGTTCATACAACTCAACAGCAAAAAACCAAACAACCCAATCAAAAAGTGAGGAGAGGACCTAAATAGACATTTCTCCAAAGAAGATAGACAAATGGCCAATAGGTATATGAAAAAATGCTCGACACTGCTAATTATCAGAGAAATAAATATCAAAACTACAATAAGGTAACATTTCACAGTGGTCAGAATGGCCAACATTAAAGCCTACAAAGAATGAATGCAAAAGAGGATGTAGAGAAAAGGAAACTCTCCTCCACTGTTGATGGGAATGTAAACTGGCACAGCCACTACAGAAAACATTATGGAGGTTCCTTAAAAAAATGAAAATAGAGTTACCATATGATTCAACAAGCCCACTCCTAGACACATATCTGGAGAGAACTCTACTTTGAAAAGATACATGCACCCCAAAGTTCATGGCAGATATATTTACAATACCCAAGACACGGAAGCAACCTAAATGTTCACTGACAGATGAATAGGTAAAGAAGATGTGTAATGCATGCTCATCATGTCTGACTCTTTGCGACCCTCTGGACCGTAGCCTGCAAGGCTCTTCTATCCATGGGATTTTCCAGGCAAGAATACTGGAGCAGGCTGCCATTTCCTTCTCCAGGGGATCTTCCCCATCCAGGGATGGTGCCCACATCTCCTACATTGCAGATGGATTCTTTACCAATTCAGCCATCAGGGAAGCCCAAAGATGTTGTCCTTGTTCAGTCACTCAGTCGTGTCCAACTCTTCGCAATCCTATGGCTTCCCTGTCCTTCACCATCTCCCAGAGCTTGCTCAAAATCATGTCCATTGAGTCAGTGATGCCATCTAACCATCTCATTCTTTGTCATCCCTTCTCCTCCTGTCTTCAATCTTTCCCAGCATCAGGGCCTTTTCTAATGAGTCGGCTCTTCGCTTCAGGTGGCCAAAGTATTGGAGCTTCAGCTTCAACATTAGTCCTTCCAATGAATATTCAAGATTGACTTCCTTTAGGACTTATTAGTTTGTTCTCCTTGCAGTCCAAGGGACTCTCAAGATTCTTCTCCAATACCACAGTTCAAAAGCATCAACTCTTTGGCGCTCAGCCTACTTTATGGTCCAACTCTCACATCCATATATGACTACTGGAAAAACCATATCTTTGACTATAGTTGAAAGAAGAATATATATATATATATATACACACACATACATATGTATATAAATATTTATATATATATAATGGAAGCACTTGATGTACACTGAAAATTAACACATCATTATAAATCAACTGTACTTCAATAGAAAGAGAGAAGCCAAATTACAACTCTTTGTTATGGATAAATGCATCCAGAAATATGCTTACAATCATCACAAACATTAAAAGTGCTTTGGTATGCATTTTAATCAAGGTATGCAAAATTGCCAATAAATAGAAGCAGTATTAGGACTAGTAGTAGTCATAGTAACAGTAGTTGTTAGCAGTATCAGTAGCAGTAGTAGCTGCAGTAGTGTAGTAGTAATAACAGTGGTGGTGGTGGTGGCAGTAATCATAGTAGTAGTAATATTAGTAATAATTACTATAATGCTGTTGTAATAGTTACTATAGTATTTATTGTAGTAGTTACTATAATATTTGTTACAGTAGTTACTATAATATTTATAGTAGTAATTACTATAAAATTTATTCTGAGTTTATCATGAATTTACCAAGTTACCAATTTATTGCAAATACTTAAAACTACTGTCCAAGACATGTGTTATGATTTTTGCTTTACAGACAATATAGTTTAGGTTCATAGAGGTTAAATGAACTATGCAAGATCACACAGCAAGCAATGGAGGGAGGACTCAGCCCTGGTCTCTCAGGCTCTCTGTTCCAGATGAATATTGCTTACATTTGGAGGACTTATCTGATTCTGTTTTAATAATGTCATTTTCTTTCAGGGTAACTGTGTTTTCATAGCTGTAAAACAGTGATGTTCCATTTACATTCCATATATTTCAGGTTAGAGTAAAGCAGAAAATTCACTTAAAAATTATAGAATATTTCTTCCAAGGGGCTAGACTGATGCTCAAGAACATGTTTATTAATTAATAGAATTCTTAGTAAAGATATATAGATGTTTCTGGGAAGACAAAATGTTCTACAAAAGGTGTTATTGTATAAAATATAACTAACAATATTTGCAAGAAGTACCAGCACAGTAATTCTTTTGATGATCATTTCCTTAAGTTTTGAAATCTTACCTAGTTTCAATAAACCCCAGATAAAGAGGAACATTTTCTAAACAGAACAACAGTTAAAAGAGATATTAGTTCTTATTGTCAATGAGATAAGTCATTCAGTCAGAAAAGAGAGAATTAGAAATGGAAGGCAGCACAAACTTAAAATGTAAAGCAAGATTTATTAGCAATAAAGGTCATATTCAATTCAAAACAAAAGACATTTTCTACAAAAAAAAGTACAATGTTACATACTTTCAGCTGGGTAGTGGCAGAATCAATAATTAAATCCACGTGTCTAATTTGGGTTTGCTGTTCTCATCCAATCCTGAGGGAAATTAATCCTAAGGGAAATCAGTCCTGAATATTCATGGGAAGGACTGATGCTGAAGCTGAAGCTCCAAAACTTTGGCCACCTGATGCGAAGAACTGATTCATTGGAAAATACCCTGATGCTAGGAAAGATTGCAGGCAGGAGGAGAAGGGGATGACAGAGGATGAGATGGTTGGATGGCATCATTGACTTGATGGACATGAGTTTGAGCAAGCTTCAGGAGTTGGTGATGGACAGGGAAGCCTGGCCTGCTGCAGTCCATGGGATTGCAAAGAGTCAGACATGACTGAGCGACTGAACTGAGCTGAACTGACCCACGCCTGTAGTAGATTTTAGACTAAATGAAGTGTAGATTTTATTGGAAATAGATGAACCAAATCCCTCACACATATACAAACTTAAAAATGTCTGCTGGTTTAGTCTGGGTAAGGGCAATAGGTGAAAATATAGTTATATTTAAGGAAAGATGAAAAAATAAGCATTAACAAAATTCTATTCTCCTCTAGGTAAAATGGAATATAAACCAAAAAAGTTATAAAAAATTATAATCATAATGACATAATGACATAATTAAGAAGTTTTACCATCGTTTCTTGAAGATCAGTGAAGGAAGAAACTGGTCTCACTTTCATACTTTTTGTTGAATAAATGAGACCATTGCTCATGCCAGAATCTGAGTTTGCTCTGGTAATTCCCTCTCCTTCATATTATGCAACAGTTCTGCCTGTAATAATTAGACTGAGAGATAGGGAGAGAGAGGCTTCATGGATCAAAGCCCTAAACGGCAGCACTTAAATTTTTTTTTTTTAAAGAAACAGAATGATTGGTCATCCCAGAAGATTTAAATCTAGTTTGATAGGGTTAGCGTGTGGGGAGAAGATTGAAAAATCTGAAAGGCTCATGTGGCAGGATAGGAATAAAGAAAGAGAACTCCAAAGTGTGCATAAAAGCAGGGAAATGAGATATGCGTGCTCAAGCTTTAGGAATTAAAGGCTGCCCCTCCCCTGGAAGCACAGATGGATCAAGATGAACAGAACAGAGGAGACACTTGCAGTTTCCCATACAAGGTGTACCACATATAGATTTAAATAAACAAATTGTCTGAAGTAAAGACTTCTGAATACACATTCTTCTGAATACATGCATGCGCGCGAACATGTGTGTGTTTGTCTATGTGAGATAGAGGGAGAGAAAGAGCAAACTAGACTGAGTATATCCTAGTAAGAACTTGTCAGGATTAGGCTGTTAAGATAGTTACACTCCATAGGATATGACTACTTACCAGATTCACAGTCTGACTTATGTTTGAAAAGAGATTTTTAAAATTCTAGCAGTGCTACACAACTGCAAAAGAAACTTAGCCAAGCAAGTTACTTGTATCAATCAATATAGACCTTTTTAAGAATTGAAATGACTTCCTTCTTTATTTAATTTTTGTTGTTGCACTAGGTCTTCATTGTTGCGTACGCGGGTTTTCTCTAGTTGTGGCAAGTGGGGGCTATCTCTTGTTGCAGAGTATAGGCTCTAGGCTGCGGCGGGTTCAGTAGTTGTGGTGCCTGGGCCTAGTTGTTTCAAGGGGTGTGGAATCTTCTTGGACCAGGGATTGAACCCATTGGCATTTAACTGCATTGACCTACACTGAATGCATTGGCATTGGCATTGAACTGCATTGGCAAGTGGATTCTTAACCACCGAAATACCAAGGAAGTCTTGAAGTACAGTTGACTTATAACATTGTATTATTTTCAGGTACAGTATAGTAATTTGATATCTTTATAACTTATACTCTGTACAAATTTATTAGAGATTATTGCCTATATCCTCTCATAACTTATTTATTATGCACTACATCTTCACAAGTTATTTTTACTAGTTGTTTGTAACTCTTAATCTCCTTCATCTATTTTGCCCCTCTTCCTTCTCCCTCTCCTCTACTACTGCTAAGTCACTTCAGTCATGTCCGACTCTGTGCGACCCCATAGCTGGCAGCCCACCAGGCTCCCCCGTCCCTGGGATTCTCCAGGCAAGAACACTGGAGTGGGTTGCTATTTCCTTCTCCCTCTCCTCTGGTAGCCATGAATTTGATCTCTGTATCTCTGAGTTTGTTTCTGATGTGTTATATTTGTTCACTTACTTTATTTTTCAGATTCCACATATAAGTGGAAGAGTCAAGAATACACAGTGGGGAGAAGACAGTTTCTTCAATAAGTGGTTTTGGCAAAACCAGAAAAATACATGAAAAAGAATAAAACTAGAACATTCCCTCATATCACATACAAAAATAAACTCATAATAGCTTAAAGACCTAAATATAAGACCTGAAACTACAAAACTCCTAGAGGAAAACATAAGCAGTATGATCTTGGACATTGATCTTAGCAATATTTATTTTTTTGTATCTGTCTCCTCAGGCAAGGAAACCATAACCAAAAATAAACAACTGGGACCTCAGTTCAGTTCAGTTCAGTTCAGTCACTCAGTTGTGTCTGACTCTGCAACCCCATGGACTACAGCACACCATGATACCCTGTCCATCACCAATTCCTGGAGCTTGATCATGTTCCCCAAATCATGGTCATCGAGTTGGTGATGCCATCCAATCATCTTATCCTCTGTTGTCCCCTTCTCCTCCTGCCTTCTCAGCATCAGGGTCTTTTCTAACGAGTCAGTTCACACTTCCAGCCAAAGTACTGGAACTTCAGCTGCACCATCAGTCGTCCCAATGAATATTCAGGATTGATTTCCTTTAGGGTGGACTGGTTGGATCTCCTTGCAGTCCAAGGGACTCTCAAGAGTCTTCTCCAACATCACAGTTCAAAAGCATCAATTCTTCGGTGCCCGGCTTTCTTTATGGTCCAACTCTCATATCCATATATGACTACTGGAAAAACCATAGCTTTGACTAGACAGACGTTTGTCTGCAAAATAATGTCTCTGCTTTTTGATATGCTGTCTAGGTTGGTCATAGCTTTTCTTCCAAGGAGCAAGCATCTTTTAATTTCATGGCTGCAGTCACCATATACAGTGATTTGGGAGCCCAAGAAAACAAAGTCTCTCACTGTTTCCCCATCTATTTTCCATGACGTGATAGGACGGGATAGCATGATCTTAGTTTTCTGAATGTTGAGTTTTAAGCCAACTTTTTCACTCTCCTCTTTCACTTTCATCAAGAGGCTCTTTAGTTCTTCTTTGCTTTCTGCCATAAGGGTAGTGTCATCTGCATATCTGAGGTTATTGATTTTTCTCCCGGCAATCTTGATTCCACCTTGTGCTTCATCCAGCCCAGCATTTCACGTGATGTACTCTGCATATAAGTTAAGTAAGCAGAGTGACAACATATCCTTGACATACTCCTTTCCCAGTTTGGAACCAGTCTGTTGTTTCATGTCCAGTGGAACCTAATCAAACTTAAAACTAATTAAACTTAATCAAACCCTAAGTGGGATCTAATCAAACTTACAAGCTTCTCCAGAGCAAAGGAAACCATCAATGTAATGAAAAGGCAATCTACTGAATGGGAGAAAATATTTGCAAATGACGTGACCAACAAGGGGTTTAATATCCAAAATATCTAAAGAACTCATACAACTCAATATGAAAAAAGCAAACAACCCAGTTACAAAATGGGTAGAGAAACTGAATAGGTGTTTTTCCAAAGAACACATAGAGTTGACCAATAGGCACATGAAAAGATGCTCAACGTACTAATCATCAAGGAAATGCAAATCAAAACCACAATGAGCTATCACCTCACATAGTCAGAATGGCTACTGTCGAAAAGACAAGAAATAACAAGTGTTGGCGAGGATGTGAAGAAAAGGAAATTCTTTTTGCTTGTTCCTTTGCACTGGATCTTCATTCCTGTGCTCACGCTTTCTCTAGCCGACTGTGGAAGCCACTCTTTGTTGCAGTGCAGGGGCTCATCTTTGCGGTGGCTTTTCCTGCTGTGGAATACAGGCTCTAGGTGCTTGAGGCCAGCAGCTATGGCACATGGGCTTATTTGCTCCAAGGCATGTGGGATCTTCCTGGACCAGGGATCAAATCCCTGCAATGAACAGTGGATTCTTAACCACTGGACTACCAGGGAAGTCCAGAGAAAAGGGAACTCTTGTACACTGTTGTTGGAAATGTAAATTGGCACAGACACTAAGGAAAATATAATAGTATGAATGTTCCTCAAAAAATTAAAAATAGAATGCAATCATTATCATGTGATCCAGCAATTCTACTCAACATAGACTTTTATTCATAAATGTGATCATCAGACATTTGAAGAAAACAAAGTGAAGAGAAGGATCACTGTAAACTAATAGAATAGTGGATCAAAAGGAAAAGATCACACAAGCAATAGAAGGAAGCTGTTGAATGTCTATTTTAATCAGAGAAATTAGAGAATATTGCATTCATGAAACAAAAATAATATTATAGTAAAGGATCAATTAGAGAATTAGAATGTCCAAAATCTATACCCAGTGCTGGTGAGGATATGACCAACAGGAACTCATTCATTGCTGCTGGGAATGCAAAACGGTACAGTCAGTGTCAAAGACAGTTCGGCAGATTCTTTGACAACTAAACCATATTTTTACCAAATGATTTAGCAATCATATTCCTTGGTATTTACTCAAAGGAGCTGAGAACTTAGGTCTACAAAAATACTACACAGGGATGTTTACAGAAGCTTTATTTATAGCTGCCAAAACTTGCCAGCAAAGCAGTATGTCCTTCCTGTAGGTGAATGGATAAATAAACTGTGATACATCCAGACAATGGAAATTTATTCAGTGCTGAAAAGAAATGATATATCAAGACATCAAACGACATAGAGAAACCTTAAATCATATTAAGTGGAAGAAGCCAATCTGAAAAGGCTGCATACAGCCTGATTCCCACTATATGATATTGTGGGAAAGGCAAATCTGTGGACACGACAAAAATATCAGTGGTTGCTAGGGGTAGCAGTAGGGGAGTCAGTCAGGGGAGAGATGAACAGGCAGAGAACAGAGGATTTTTCGAGTAGTGGGAATATTCTACATATTTTAAATGATGGATATATGGATAGATACACATTTGTCCAAACCCACAGAAGATACAGCACCAATAGGGAATCCTAAGGGAAACTGTAGACATTGAGTGATTATCATGTGTCAGTGTAGATCATTCTTGGTAAAAACATATACTATTCTGGTGAATGGTGTTGATAATGGAGGAGGCTATACATACGTGTGGGCAATGAATATATGAGAAATCTCTGTGCATTCCTCAATTCTACTGTAAACCTAAACTGCTCTGAAACAAACAAATAAACAAACCTACAACCATTCAGTTTGAAAAGGTCCAGTGCACCAAGTAAGGTGAATGAAGAAAAAGCCATACTAAGGTGATCAGACCTGTACTCCCTTCTGATGGTGAAAACTCTCCTGCCTCTGCACCATCTTTCTCTTCTTCCCTCCTGTGAGAAAGGAGGATGCACCCAGCCCCATCTCAAGACCTAACCTGTTCCACTTGGGTCAGAGAATTCACACTTGTTCAAGGTTCACCCCCTCACTTAGCCCCTCTCCCTCCAGCAACATTATTTCTGCCAAAAGGAAAATCTGTTTTAGAATTCTTATCATAAAGCAAAACCCAAAATCCTCCTTATTTCATTGTTTTATATCCTACTTCATGTTTCAGCTCTCCTTGAGAGCTTTCCTTTGCTGTAGAAATGTAAAAGGTTTTCAGTTCAGTTCAGTTCAGTTCAGTTGCTCAGTCGTGTCCGACTCTTTGCGACCCCATGAATTGCAGCAGGCCAGGCCTCCCTGTCCATCACCAACTCCCAGAGTTGACTTTGGTCCCCATTTACCACGTTTTGTAGGTTTATCCATGTTGTTACATGTATAACTTCATTCTGTTTTATTGCTGTAGTGGAGAAGGCAATGACAACCCACTCCAGTACTCTTGCCTGGAGAATCCCATGGACGGAGGAGCCTGGTAGGCTATAGTCCATGGGGTCGTTAAGAGTTGGACAACTGAGCGACTTCACTTTCACTTTTCACTTTTATGCATTGGAGGATGAAATGGCAACCCACTCCAGTGTTCTTGCCTGGAGAATCCCAGGTACGGCGGAGCCTGGTGGGCTGCCGTCTATGGGGTCGCACAGAGTCGGACACGACTGATGTGACTTAGCAGCAGTAGCAGCAGTGTGAGAAAAGAAGAGAAGCAAAAGGCAAAGGAGAATAGGAAAGATATATCCATCTGAATGCAGAGTTCCAAAGAATGGCAAGGAGAGGTAAGAAAGTCTTCCTCAGTGATCAATGCAAAGAAATAGAAGAAAACAACAGAATGGAAAGACTAGAGATCTCTTCAAGAGAATAGAGATAACCAAGGGAACATTTCCTGCAAAGATGGGCACAGTAAAGGACAGAAATGGTATGGACCTAACAGAAGCAGAAGATATTAAGAAGAGGTGGCAAGAATACACAGAAGAACTATGCAAAAAATACCTTAAAGACCCAGATAACCTTGATGGTGTGATCACTCACCTAGAACCAGACATTCTGGACTGCTAAGCCAAGTGGCTCTTAGAAAGCATCAGTGCGAACAAAGAGGGAGGTGATGGAATTCCAGATGAGCTATTTCGAATCCAAAAGATGATGCTGTTAAGGTCCTACACTCAATATGCAAGCAAATTTGGAAAACTCAGCAGTGGCCACAGGACTGGAAAAGGTTAGTTTTCATTCCAATCCCAAAGAAAGGAAATGCCAAGGAATGCTCAAACTACCACACAATTGCACTCATCTACACACTAGTAAAGTAATGCTCAAAATTCTCCAAGCCAGGCTTCAACAGTACATGAACTATGAACTTCCAGATATTCAAGCTGGATTTAGAAAAGGCAGAGGAACCAGAGATCAAATTGCCAACATCCACCGGATCATCAAAAGAGCAAGAGAGTTCCAGAAAAACATCTGTTTTATTGATTACACAAAAGCCTTTCCCTGTGTGGATCACAACAAACTGTCGAAAATTCTGAAAGAGATGGGAATACCAGACCACCTTACCTTAGTCCTGAGAAACCAGTATGCAGGTCAAGAAGCAACAGTTAGAACTGGACATGGAACAACAGACTGGTTCCAAATCGGGAAATGAGTACGTCAAGGCTGCATATTGTCACCCTGCTGACTTAACTTATATACAGAGTACATCATGCAAAATGCCAGGCTGGATGAAGCACAAGCTAGAATCAAGATTGCCAGGAGAAATAACCTCAGATGTGTAAATGACACTAGCATTATGGCAGAAAGCGAAGAAGAACAAAAGAGGCTCTTGATGAAAGTGAAAGAGGTGAGTGAAAAAGTTGGCTTGAAACTCAACATTCAGAAAACTAAGATCATGGCATCCGGTCCCATCACTTAATGGCAAGTAGATGGGGAAACAATGGAAACAGTGACAGACTTCACTTTCTTGGGCTCCCAAATCACTGCATATGGTGACTGCAGACATGAAATTAAAAGATGCTTGCTCCTTGGAAGAAAATCTATGACCAACCTAGACAGCATATTAAAAAGCAGACATTACTTTCTGACAAAGGTGCATCTAGTCAAAGCTATGGTTTTTCCAGTGGTATGTATGGATGTGAGAGTTGGACTATAAAGAAAGCTGAGCACCAAAGAACTGATGCTTATGAACTGTGGTGTTGGAGAAGACTCTTGAGAGTCCCTTGGACTGTAAGGAGATCCAACCAGTCCATCCTAAAGGAAATCAGCCCTGAATATTCATTGGAAGGACTGATGTTGAAGCTGAAGCTCTAATACTTTGGTCACCTGATGTGAAGAACTGACTCATTAGAAAAGATCCTGATGCTGGGAAAGTTTGAAGGCAGGAGGAGAAGGGGATGACAAAGGATGAGATGGTTGGATGGTGTCCCCAACTCAATAGACATGAGTTTGAGTAAACTTCAGGAGCTGGTGATGGACAGGGAAGCCTGGCCTGCTGCAGTTCATGGGGTCGCAAAGAGTCAGACACAACTGAGCGACTGAACTGACTGACTGTGTTACTTAATCACAGTTTGTTAATAGTTCTCATTGTTATGGACATCTGGAAAATTTCAAGATTGAATATGAAAAAAGCTGCTGTATTTTTTAAAAAGTAAGAGACAATTTCTCCCTCATTAGTGTATATTAAACAAAAAGAACTATTTTGCCTACAGTTGTTCATTTACATTCACTTATTGACTCTCTTCTATCTGGATTCCACTTCCAGATGTTCACTGAAACTACTTTTTTTGAGGACACTACAGGCTGGATAACATCAATTTCAATGGAGTATTAATTGGAGTTTGACACAGCTGATCACTCCTTCCTTCTCTGAAATTTACATGATCCTGACTCTTTTCTTTAAATGGTTGGCTTCTACAATCTCCTTTCCTGATTCCTTCTCTCTTACTAAACCCCTGGACAGAATGCTACAGATCTTGCACTCTTCTTAATATCTCTCTTTCCCTCCTCTTTCTAGTTTATCTCATAATTCCCATGGTGTAGCTTCTCTAGGTATGTTGTCAGCTTTCATATCTGTGTTTCCAGAAAGATTTCTCCACTACGTTCCAGACTTACATATCCAGTTTCCTCCTTGACATTTAAACTTGAATATCTTATCAACCCTTCAAATTTAAAATGTGCAGAATATGAAGTGAAACCTGGTTCTCACCTACAGCCCTAAGCTTCCCCACTGAGAAATAGCAATCTACCTAGTTGCTTATACCAAAAACTCTAGGAGTCATAAGCGATTTCTCCCTTATCTATATTCTCTATATCCAACCTATTCTTTCTCTAAGATGTATATTCACCCTCCCAACCTCTCCTAATTTCTTCTGTAGTGACGTATGGTATTATAGTCTCATTCAGTTACACTGTAATTTTGATAAATATAATTTAACATGATCCTCAAAATAACTAAGTGATGTATGGAGAAAATGGACTCTGATTCAAGGTAATTAACTTGACCAAGTTTCCACAGTAAGTGGTACAGATGAAACACAAAACTAGTGTTTATAAGTATGTGAACAAATGATAACTAACATTTGATTACCTGCTGTGTGTTAAGCATTTTCCCTGTTTTGTCTCTTAGTGCTTATAATAAGAAGATAGAATTGCTGTCCTTTCTTAAATCAAATTCAAGGGTATTAAATCAGTTGCCCAAAATTAGAGTTCTCTGCTCCCAGTTCCAACTTCCTCCTTTCCATTCTTCTCAATATTCTCATAGACATTTGTCAAAAATCTTTAATGGTTCAGAATTGGCTACAGAATTATATCCTTCTCAGGACATTTTGGTGCTTTTATGATCTGGCCCCTGCCTTTCTTTAGAATTCCATCTGATGCTAGTTCTCACCACATCACTTGGATGCCAGCCATATCAACTACTTTAGAGATCCAGTTTGAACATGCTGTGTTCTTTCTTTATGTCTTTATCTGAGCTGTTTCTTCTGCTTAAATGTTCTATAATGGCCATTGCAGTTGGCCTGGCTACCATCTGTTTTGTTTCTTTCTATAGCTACTCCTATTTCTGTTTAAATAGCCACACTTCCCTTGTGATATGGTTCAAACTTGGTTCAGCTCTAGCTAACAAACATGATTTTATATCCTGGTTACAGTTCTTCATTCAGATGAACCAGATACAGACAGAGAGAGACAAAATGAGACTTATGTGAAAAATATTTCCCAACTCCTTGGAGGGGGGTCTTGGAACTGCCATTCCCCAGCCCCTACTCTTGAAATTGATGTGTAGCTGATGAGCCTATCTGATGAGCCTGAGGATGAATGAGTCTTATGTTGAAGCCTGACACTTCGGAAGGCAGAGGCGTGGAAGGATTACATCAGGTCCTTCCTTACTGATGTCTCTGGGCTGCTGAAAAAAACCAACACTGAAGCTCATTTTGACTCTTGACTTTTCAGTTATGTGGATCATTTTATGGACAGATTTTTCTGCTACTTGCAACTGAAAACAGCTAAATGTTACACCACATTTTATCATATAGGCCACCCTTAGTTTCTCAGTGAAGTTAGATATTTTTCCCTCAGTGAAAGTTCCTTCTGCATACCTCTACCAAAGCCTATACTACATTGCTTTAATTATTAGTCTGCTTCCCCAGTATATGAAATACCCTCAGTAAAGGAGTTTGTGTTATATGCTGCTTTGGTGACTGACACAGTAAAAAATCTGCCTGCAATGCAGGAGACCCAGGTTCAATCCCTGGATCAGAAAGATCCCCTGGAGAAGGCAATGGCTTATCTACTCTAGTCTTCTTGCCTGGAGAATTCCTTGGACAAAAGAGTCTGGTGGGCTACAGTCCATGGGGTCGTAGAGCTGGACATGACTGAGTGACTAATACTATATGCTGCTCTATCAGTTTATTATAAGACAATGTGCTCAGAAACAGCCCACCATTCCTCCCCCAAACACTCTTTTTTAATGCAAGGTTATCAACCTCAGCACTATTGTTATTTGGGGCCAGATATATCCTGGTTGTAAAGGGCTATCCTGTGCAATATATAATGTTTAGTCCTTGGACTCTACTCATTAGAGGCCAGTAACATTACCCCTGCCCTCAATTTGTGACAATAAAAAATGTCATCCCCTGGGAGATAAAATTGTGACTAGTTGGGAACAACTGGCCTAACATAATGACCAACAGTTTAGATATTATTACAATCATTCTTTCGGTTGTACTTGTTTGTTTTGCTATTTTTTTTTCTTATTTTTTCTTTTTCATTTTTGCTGTACCACACAGTATGTAGGATCTTAGTTCCCTGACCAGGGACTGAACCTGTGCCCCCTGCATTGGAAGGTAGAGTCTTAACCAGTGGACTGCTGGGAAAGTCCGCTTTTGGATTTTTAAGTCAATGGCAATTTATAGAAGCTAATCCTTAAAGAATCATATTAAATCCACCCGTGAATATAGACAGAAAGGATGAAGGGTCCACAAATGGCAAAGTATATTGGTTCCACGTGAAACTATTGGTTTGGTATGTAATAAAAGAGTGCTAAGGCAAACTCCACCTTTACTGGGCCAGGATGTGATCTCACGCACCAAACCTGCTTTTCTCATAAGCCAATCCCTTTCCAGAAACTTCTCATTCCAAAAGGATGGGTCACTTTCATCATAGGAAAAGGAAGGACCAAAAAGAGGAGAAAATTTCTTACATATAAGAAATATTATACTAGGGACCTATAACAGAACTTGGCACCAAACTACTGACATCACCTCCTCGTATCTTACGCATACCCAACCTAATCCCTAAATGGTTTCTCCCCACATACAGTAAGCTCTTTCAAACTGTTACTAATTATAAACTCCTTCAGAGCTGAGGTGTTTTCACTGAGAGTGAACATGCAGGTACCTGAGCCCACGCAACCTCCTCGGCCTCAGGGCAAACACTTCTGCTTTGAAATGCCTTCTCTAATGGACAGGATGAGGGAAACGGAAGCTGTAGAACTGAGTGAACCAAGTCAAAAGCCTTGTGTGAGTGATTATGTGTTCTCTAATATATAAAGAATTCAGAGATGGGGCAGAGTGAATGCACCTCACTCGGACCTGACACAGTTATCGGTACTTCTTATCTTTATGTACCCAAAGCATGTTTTATTTCTACCAAATTTATTTTCTACTTGAATACATCATTTTGATAAATGTGAAAATTAAATATTGCAGGTGAAATGTATAATTTATAAAAAGTACATTTTGAGTTCTTTTTCCTCTTACCCCTTAGGTTGATGCAAACACAATGTTTGCCTTTGAACCTAGATGTAGATTTGAAGATGTAGAGAATATTGATCTTCATACATAGGTTTATTCAAAAGTTTATAAGAATTCAATTGAAAGTCTTGATTCCAAACACAAAGAAACTAATGAAAACCAAAAAATTATATATAATAACAAGGTCATTGATATAATTAAGAATGATATATATGTATGGTATGCTTCATTCCCTATATACTCCAGAAAACAATATAATTTTGGCAATTGATCTAGACATGGATGGAGCTTCTATATTCTCTCTGTAAAATAGAGATTTGCATTGGAAAAAATTAGGTCACAACCATAAAGTAATTTCCCTGGAACCTGAAATGGAAGACTGTGGTATTTTTATGATTTGTTTTGTAGAAGACAAACTTCTTTAGAATTAGTTGGGGATAGATATATAATCTAGATTTTCATATTGCCCTAGAAACGTATCAATATGTGAATAGTTAACAGAGCCAAAATATTAACTAATATAACAACGTCTCACTATTTTATTATGCTTCTGTATCATGATTCATATGGAGTTACTGTTCTCTAGCTTTATATCCTGCCTAAAAATAACCATCTACTAAATACCTATAATATACCAAGCATACATTATGTCATATGATAAGCATCAGTTCAGTTCAGTTCAGTCGCTCAGTCGTGTCCGACTCCTTGCCACCCCATGAAACTCAGCACGCCAGGCCTCCCTGTCCATCACCAACTCCCAGAGTTCACCCAAACTCATGTCCATCAAGTTGGTGATGCCATCAGCCATCTCATCCTCTGTCGTCCCCTTCTCCTCCTGCCCCCAATCCCTCCCAGCATGAGTCTTTTCCAATGAGTCAACTCTTCGCATGAGGTAGCCAAAATATTAGAGCTTCAGCCTCAGCATCAGTCCTTCCAACGAACACCCAGGATTGGTCTCCTTTAGGATGGACTGGTTGGATCTCCTTGCAGTCCAGGGGACTCTCAAGAGTTTTCTCCAACACCACAGTTCATAAGAATCAATTCTTCAGCACTCAGCTTTCTTTACAGTCCAACTTTCACATCCATACATGACCACTGGGAAAACCATAGCCTTCACTAGATGGACCTTTGTTGGCAAAGTAATATCTCTGCTTTTCAATATGCTATCTAGGTTGGTCATAACTTTCCTTCCAAGGAGTAAGTGTCTTTAATTTCATGGCTGCAGTCACCATCTGCAGTGATTTTGGAGCCCAAAAAATTAAAGTCTGACACTGTGTCCACTGTTTCCCCATCTATTTCCCATGAAGTGATGGGACTGGATGCCATGATCTTCGTTTTCTGAATGTTGAGCTTTAAGCCAACTTTTTCACTCTCCTCTTTGACTTTCATCAAGAGGCTCTTTAGTTCCTCTTCACTTTCTGCCATAAGGGTGGTGTCATCTGCATATCTGAGGTGATTGATATTTCTCCCGGCAATCTTGATTCCAGCTTGTGCTTCTTCCAGCCCAGCGTTTCTCATGATGTACTCTGCATAGAAGTTAAATAAGCAGGGTGACAATATTCATCCTTGACGTACTCCTTTTCCTATTTGGAACCAGTCTGTTGTTCCATGTCCAATTCTAACTGTTGCTTCCTGACCTGTATATAGATTTCTCAAGAGGCAGGTCCGGTGGTCTGGTATTCCCATCTCTTGAAGAATTTTCCACAGTTTATTGTGATCCACACAGTCAAAGGCTTTGGCATAGTCAATAAAGCAGAAATAGATGGTTTCCTGCAACTCTCTTGTTTTCCCCGTGATCCAGCAGATGTTGGCAATTTGATCTCTGGTTCCTCTGCCTTTGCTAAATCGAGCTTGAACATCTGGAATTTCATGGTTCACGTATTGCTGAAGCCTGGCTTGGAGAATTTTGAGCATTACTTTGCTAGCATGTGAGATGAGTGCAACTGTGCCGTAGTTTGAGCATTCTTTGGCATTGCCTTTCTTTGGGATTGGAATGAAAACTAACCTTTTCCAGTCCTGTGGCCACTGCTGAGTTTTCCAAATTTTGCTGGCACATTGAGTGCAGCACTTTCACAGCATCATCTTTCAGGATTTAAAATAGCTCAACTGGAATTCCATCACCTCCACTAGCTTTGTTCATAGTGATGCTTTCTAAGGCCCACTTGACTTCACATTCCAAGATGTCTGGTTCTAGGTGAGTGATGACACCATCGTGATTATCTGGGTCGTGAAGATCTTTTTTGTACAATTCTTCTGTGTATTCTTGCTACCTCTTCTTAATATCTTCTGCTTAGGTCCATACCATTTATGTCCTTTATCGAGTCCATCTTTGCATGAAATGTTCCCTTCGTATCTCTAATTTTCTTAAAGAGATTTCTAGTCTTTCACATTTTCTTGTATTCCTCTATTTCTTTGCATTGATCACTGAGGAAGTCTTTCTTATCTCTCCTTGCTATTCTTTGGAACTCTACATTCAGATGCTTATATCTTTCCTTTTCTCCTTTGCTTTTCACTTCTCTTCTGTTCACAGCTATTTGTAAGGCCTCCTCAGACAGCCATTTTGCTTTTTTGCATTTCTTTTCCATGGGGATGGTCTTGATCCCTGGCTGCTGTACAATGTCATGAACCTCCATCCATAGTTCATCAGGCACTCTGCCTATCAGATCTAGTCCCCAGACTGATTATATTCTTTGCAGCCAAAGATGGAGAATCTCTATACAGACAGCAAAAACAAGACCAGGAGCTGACTGTGGCTCAGATCATGGGCTGCTTATTGCCAAATTCAGACTTAAATTGAAGAAAGTAGGGAAAACCACTAGACCATTCAGGTATGACCTAAATCAAATCCCTTATGAGTATACAATGGAAGTAAGAAATAGGTTTAAGGGACTAGATCTGATAGAATGCCTGATGAACTATGATAAGCATAATACATGTCAAATGATTAATGCATAATGTATGTCAAATGATTGATATATATTATGTCAATTACTTTCTCCCAAAGTAATTCTGAGGTTATACTATTACTTCTATTTTATAGATGAAAAAACTGAGTTTGCAGAAGTCCATAACTTGCCCAAAGCCATAGAGCCTACAAGAAACAAAAAAGAAAGGCAATGAATATTTTGTCCATCAGATAGGTCATAAGACAAAAGGGATCATCTGAGTCCTTGTGTTCCACTAAAAGAGGACTTACTTATCAAATATTGGGCTGGCTCAGAACTTCATTTGATTTTTTCCATCAGACGGCTCTAGTTAGTGGTTGGTCTCCTGCATTGCAGGCAAATTTTTTACCCATTGAGCCATCCAGGAAGCCCCTAGTAGTGCTTAGTTATCTTTAACTTCATTAGAAACAATTTCGTTATATTGTATTGTGACAGCTGTTGTAACAGTACCTATTTAAGAAAAAACTTATCTAAATTGTATTTTTGTGTAGCCATTTTAATACTGAAGGTGAAAGAAAAAAAGCAACATTTTGGCATATTATGCTTTATTATTTCAAAAAAGGTAAAAATGCAACTAAAAGGCAAAATTATTTGTGCAGGACATGGAGAAAGTGCTGTGACTGATTGTGTCAAAAGTGGTTTGTGAAGTTTAGTGCTAGAGATTTCTTGCTGGATGGTGCTCCTCCATTGGGTAGACCAGCTGAAGTTGATAGCAATTAAATTGAGACATTAATTGAGAGAAATTGATGATATACCACATGGGAGAGAGCCAACATACTCAAAATATCCAAATCAAGCATCGAAAATCATTTGCACCAGCTTGGTTATGTTCATCACTCTGATGTTTGGGTTTCACATAAGTTAACAGAAAAAAACTTTGACTGTATTTCTGCAAGCGATGTTCTACTGAAATGTAACAAAATATTCTGTGGAGCAGGCAGAGGGACAAGGCCTGAGATCTGCTCGCTTCCTGTACCTTGAACTGTTCTTTTCTGAAGTAAATATACATATATGAATAAATATATAAACACTGTTTAGTATCTGAGCTTGCCTCCCCCATCTTCTTGAGATTGTTCTCAAGGGAAAGAGGTAAGAGGGTTGCCCTTGGGGCTGGGGCCAAGTGGGGCCCCTGAGGCTGATAGATGCTCTGTACTCCATTATCCCCTGTAGCTTCAGGCCTAGGAGCAGGACGTAGCAGCCCCTCCCCCAAGCCACACCCCCCTGGACCTACTGCTGCTCCGCCTGGGTTGATGGGTAATGAAAAGCGGATACTGTACAATTATGCAGAATGGAACAGACCGTGGGGCAAGTCAAATGAACCATCAACAACCACAGCAAAGGCCAGGCTTAGAAGAAAGTGATGTACATATAGTGGGATTAGAAGGGAGTCCTCTATTACGAGCTCCTTCTGGAAAACTAAACAATTAATTTCAACAAGTGCTTGCTCCCAGTTTAGGCCAACTGAAAGCAGCACGCGATGGAAAAGTGTCCGGAATTAGTCAACAGAAAATGCATCATCTTCCATCAGGATAACGCAAGACCGCATGTTTCTTTGATGACCAGGCAAAAACTGTTACAGCTTGGCTGAGAAGTTCCGATTCAACTACCATATTCACCAGACATTGTACCTTCAGATTTCCATTTATTTTGGTCTTTACAAAATTCTCTTAATGAGAAAAAAATTCAGTTCTCTGGAAAACTGTAAAAAGCATCTGGAACAGTTCTTTGCTCAAAAACATACAAAGCTTTGTGAAGACAGAATAATGAAGTTGCCTGAAAGATGGCAGAAGGTACTGGAACAAAACGGTGAATAAGCTGTTTAATAAAATTCTTGGTGAAAATGAAAAATGTACCTTTTAATTTTTACTTTAAACCCAAGGGAACATTTTGGCCAACTCAATCTGCAGGTGACACAAAACTGGACGTGAAAGCTAATAAAATTTAAAATGAACTTATCAAGCTAAAACATCAGATCCAAAATCAGCAAGATGAAAGCAGTATAAGGATGGATGTAGCGGTTTAGAGTTACCTCTAGAAGACATCCATTGAGCAGTGAGGAAAAAGCGACTGATTTGGGGTGATGCCCCATCTTTTAACACTCATTGGTTATGTATGGGTAGCTTACCACCATCACTTTATCAAGCGCCTTAGACCACGGGGGTCACATGGTGTCTATATCAATTCCCTCTTCTATCAACCTAGAAACCCTAGCAGAAATAAAATTGATTTGTTTAGCAAGACTTGTTCTTTCGGAACTCATGTTGGATTCTCACTGGAAACTATATTACTTAAGTTTTCCTAAGCTATCCATTTAATGATATATTCTACAAACTCTTAACAAGGGTTGATGTGAATATTCCTACACAATTTTCTTGAAGACAATCAATAGAGAGCTTTATGGTCCCATCTCAAGCACTTTCATAAACCAGGATATTATTCACTTGGTCCTGTACTTGGAACACAGTATAAAGTTAGTCATTAGTTACTAGGCTAGGAAATGGAGAGGATCTAAACATCCAGTAAGTTTCACGTATTATTTCATTTGATCCTACTTTACTAATCTTCCAGTAGGTATTATTTTCACGTTAAAAATGAAGAAATTGAAATTCGAGATACCACTCAGCTTGAACAGATCAACTAGCTTGCCTAGTCACGTACCTAGTAAGGCATAAATTCAAACTTTGCTTTAACACCAGACCCTGTATTTTGCCATTACTTGCATGCTGGCATTGTCCCTCTTTGTCCCCTTCATCAAATTTTAATTTTCCCTTTATAAGCACTAGTTAACATATGTCAGTCTAAATATCATTTTCTTAGAAGAAGACGAATGCAAAATAGTAATAGAGTAGTTCTGTTTTCTTTCTGTGAGCTGTTAAATTTAGTTCCCATCCCAAAATAGTAGACCTATCTCTGCCTTATTCTTCTTGCTCTGAACATAAAGAAAGAGGTAGGGGGGAGGAGGAAGGAAGGGATGAGGGGAAAGATAGGGAGAGAGAGAGACGGGCAGAGGAGAGAAAGAGAAGAAACAGAAATTTTTGTTCATCATCCCTTCACAGTTCTCCACTCTCATAGACATATTCTCTCAAATTACATGTTAATATATTTCTCAACCAGTTTTCCCCTCATCATTATTAAACACAGAGAGTTTCTCTTATCAATTCCAGGTACGATATCACATTAAAAAAAAAAAAAGTCAAGAATTTTTATAAATTACTTTATTTTTTTCCCCAAGGTATTAAAATTATTTATTTTTGCCTCGCTGTGCACCACGTGGGATCTTAATTATGACACTGGATATCCAGTTTCATGAACATTGCCCATAAACACTATTTCTTGTTTATATAAAATAGTGTAGCAGTTAGAGTACCTCAATGCAGAGATTCTGTTTCAAAGTCCTCTTAAAAATAGTCAGCTCACTCAAAGCATGTTTTTACTTCCAAAACCCAGACACAGCCAAGAAATGCTGGTGCTAATAGTCAGGAAAGTTAAACAGGCCATTTCCTAAGAAAACATTTGTGATTAGTTAGTCAGTACAAATTTTCCCTTAAAATGTATCTTGTTAAAATGTTTTTGTTTATGCTTTTAAGGAAGAATTTTCCCATCTTGTCACAAGATTATTTTAAAACATCTGTTTTAGAGCAACATTGATTTAACACATCATTTGAGACTAGCTAATATTTAGCATATGAACATGAGAATAGCTGGCCATTTAAAAATACTGTCAATGTTGAATAAAATCTGAAGTAAAATTTGAAGCCAGTATTTAGGGGGAGAAAAAAAAAAGAACAGTGGTATTTCTTCTTTTCCTGTGTGTCCACTCTAATTTACTAAGTTTTATCCTGCCCCAAGCCACATCTCACATTAGAACAACACCTCCTTCTCACTCCATTCTTCCAACAAGCAAGAAACAAGAAAGACTATCCTGTTGTTTTTATTGTGGAATTTTCCTCTGTCAGAACTTCTTTCCCACTGCCTTGTGTTAGCCCTCTCAAAATCTCTCACCAGGATAATAGAAATGGTCTTTAGTTAGACTCCTGCTTAACAGTATGCGCCCACTGCTGTCCCACATCTACACTGTCATATCTGATAACTTGCTTATTTTAATCCTCCATTGGATCTCTATTGCCTTCAAAATAAACTGGTGTTGGAATTCATAACTGGCTTCCATCAATAGCTTGACCTTCCTATGACTCCACCCCTAGCCCTGGATAAGAAGAAGATCACATTCTCAGGAGCTGTGAATGCACCCTCCCCTGAACACCCCATGCTCTTTCACAGTCAGCTACCAGTGACTATTCATTTCACTCAAGCTAGAAATTTGTTCTCCTTCTTCTCTTTTCTAGATAGATCTTCTGATTCTTCCATCTCACCATAAATGTCCCTTCCTATAATGATTTGACTTTTTTCCTCAATAAAAATTAACCATACTCTCATCTTAGCCCATGGCACTTTATTCATAGCACTTGTGTAATATTAATTTCAAAATGATAAGAAAAGCATTCTGAGAGAGACAGATAAATCATACAGGGTGGAAAAGAGAAAGGAAAACTTAGTGCCTGATATCCTAAGTTCTATGAACTATGATGAGTTCACTGAAGACAACAACTTGGATTTATTCATTATCCATTCAGTTGGACTTTTATATTGACTCACAGTGAGTGTTCAATATATTTTTCTTAAATAAATAGTCTTCTTCAAAAAAGAGCTAATTACTAATCTTAACCATTGCTTTAATGTTGGGAGTCATATGAACTGAACTGAACTGAAGGTGTGCAATATTACTCTACCCAATAGGAAGCCAGTAAGGTCCTAGAGATGAGGCATCCAAAAGACTCATACTGAATTAAATGGTAATCATAATAAACTACCTTTACAACAGACTTAACTTCCTGAATTACGTTTTCTATCGTTTCCATATAAAAATACCAAAATACCAAAATTTCGCATCATCTGTTGTGTGGTCACTACTCAGACTACTTGGAATGTGATTTGAATATGTTAATAATTGGGGGAATTTTTTCCACAAAGATGATACATGTGGTGGATGAGTATCACAGTGTTGACACAACAAATCGAACTCACTCATTTAAAGGCGAAGTGAAGTGAAGTCACTCAGTCATGTCCGACTCTTTGTGACCCCATGGACTGTAGCCTACCAGGCTCCTCTGTCCATGGAATTCTCCAGGCAAGAGTACTGGAGTGGGTTGCCATTTCCTCCTCCAGGAGATCTTCCCAACCCAGGGATTGAACCTGGGCATCCCGCATTGCAGGCAGACGCTTTACTGTCTAAGCCACCAGGGCTCATTTAAAGGTACAGTGGAAATATCATTAGTTATTTTAATCTCATTAGTGATATGATAATCAAGAATAAAGTAATAAAAGTAGCCAATAAACCTCACCATTTTAGAGTTTCCAATGTTACCATTATTTATGCTGTGCTGTGGTTAGCTGCTCAGTTGTGTCTGACTCTATGTGACCTCATGGACTGTAGCCTGCCAGGCTCCTCTTGTCCATGGGGATTCTTCAGGCAAGAATATTGGAGTGGGTTGCCATGCCCTCCTCCAGTGGATCTTTCTAGTCCAGGAATCAAACCAGGGTCTCCCACATTGCAGGTGGATTCTTTACCATCTGAGCCACCAGGGAATCCCACCATTACTTCTACCAATTTTAAAAACATGAATAAAATCCTAATACTCTGTATATGCTTTCAGTTGGTTCTTAAACAATATAAAATCAGATAAATTCTATTCTCCTATGAACTTTACCTAAAGTTAATAGATTTTAATCTTTTTTTAAAATAATCACTGGAAGTAAAATGACTCTCAACGGGGCTTGAGCATTTTTAGCTGCTTTGATATAAATCTATGAGAAATGTTATTTTCAATAATTTAGAGTTTTTGATTGCTTAACTTTGGCTCAAGAATAACTTTGGCTCATAACTATGGACTGAGATTCATGACATTGTACAGGAGGCAGTGATTAACACCATCTCCAAGAAAAAGAAATGCAAAAAGGCAAAATGGTTCTCTGAGGAGGCCTTACAAATAGCTGTGAACAGAAGAGAAGCGAAAGGCAAAGGAGAAAAGGAAATAATGCAGAGTTCCAAAGAATAACAAGGAGAGATAAGAAAGCCTTCCACAGTGATAAATGCAAAGAAATAGAGGAAAACAACAGAATGGGAAAGACTAGAGATTTTGTCAAGAAAATTAGAGATACCAAGGGAACATTTCATGCAAAGATGGGCTCGATAAAGGACAGAAATAGTATGGACCTAACAGAAGCAGAAGATATAAAGAAGAGGTGGCAAGAATACACATAAGAACTATACAAAAAAGATCTTCACAACTCAGATAATCACAATGGTATGATCACTCAGCTAGATCCAGACATCCTGGAATGTGAAGTCAAGTGGCCCTTAGGAAGCAACACTATAAACAAAGCTAGTGGAGGTGATAGAATTCCTGTTGAGCTATTTCAAATCCTGGAAGACGATGCTATGAAAGTGCTGCACTCAATATGCCAGCAAATTTGGAAAACTCAGCAGTGGCCACAGGACTGGAAAAGGTCCGTTTTCATTCCAATCCCAAAAAAAGGCAATGCCAAAGAATCCTCAAACTACCGCACAATTGCACTCATCTTACACGCTAGTAAAGTAATGCTCAAAAGTCTCCAAGCCAGGTTTCAACAGTACATGAACCATGAACTTCCAGATGTTCAAGCTCGATTTAGCAAAGGCAGAGGAACCAGAGATCAAATTGCCAACAACATCTGCTGGATCATAAAAAAATGCAAGAGAGTTCCAGAAAAACATCTACTTCTGCTTTATAGACTACGCCAAAGCCTCTGACTGTTGGATCACAATAAACTATGGAAAATTCTTCAAGAGATGGTAATACCCGACCTCCTTACCTGCCTCCTTAGAAATCTGTATGCAGGTCAGAAGCAACAGTTAGAACTGGACATGAAACAACAGACTGGTTACAAATTGAGAAAGGAGTACGTCAAGGCTGCATACTGTCACCTTGCTTATTTAACTTATATGCAGAGTACATCATGAGAAACGCTGGGCTGGAAGAAACACAAGCTGGACTCAAGATTGACGGGAGAAATATCAATAACCTCAGATATGCAGACACCACCCTTATGGCAGAGGGCGAAGAAGAACTAAAGAGCCTCTTGATGAAAGTGAAAGAGGCGAGTGAAAAAGTTAGCTTAAAACTCAACATTCAGAAAACTAAGATCAGTCCCAACACTTCATGGCAAATAGATGGGGAAACTGTGGAAACAGTGTTAGACTTTATTTTCTGGGGCTCCCAAATCATTGCAGATGGAGACTGCAGTCATGAAATTAAAAGATGCTTGCTCCTTGGAAGAAAAGCTATGACCAACCTAGATAGCATATTCAAAAGCAGAGATATTACTTTGCCAACAAAGATCCATCTAATCAAACCTATGGTTTTTCCAGTAGTCACGTATGGATGTGAGAGTTGGACTATAAAAAAACCTGAGTGCCGAATAATTGATGCTTTTGAACTGTGGTGTTGGAGAAGAGTCTTGCAAGTCCCTTGGACTGCAAGATCCAACCAGTCCATCCTAAAGGAAATCAGTCCTGAATATTCATTGGAACGACTGATGTTGAAGCTGAAACTCCAATATTTTGGCCACCTAATGCAAAGAACTGACTGATTTGAAAAGACCCTGATCCTGGTAAAGATTGAAGGCAGGAAAAGGGGACGACAGAGGATGAGATGGTTGGATGGCATCACTGACTCTATGGACATGAGTTTGAGTAAACTCCGGGAGTCAGTGATAGACAGGGAAGCCTTGTGTGCTGCAATCCATGGGGTGGCAAAGAGTCAGACACGACTGAGCAACTGAAGTGAACTGAACTGAAAGAATAACTTGACACCTAACAATTTTAAACAGTTATTTGTAATTCAAAGTATTTGATTATATAATTATATATCTAAAATCTAAAAAATAAATACTGCTATCTATCCTAAGGAAACAATTCCAAATTATTAAAAAATACACAAAGTTGTTTATCACATCATGGTTTATGCTACAAAGTCAATACAACTTCAATTTCTAAAAATAAAGTACATTTTATAAATATTAGACTGGATATAATGTTACCGAGTTTAAAAGACTATAGCAATGTAAAATGCATGTGAACTAAATTTTAAAGCAGAAAATATAAAATTGTATGTTTATTATGATTACAAATAGGTAAAAAGTTAAATATTTGTAATGAATGGTTGGTGAACTTTGAGGAAGAGACTGCAAAATGTCAGCAATGTTCACTCAGTTTATGATTTGATGGAGATGATTTTTCTCCCCTTATTTCCCAAATTCTCTCTTATGTAGTTTAATTATTTTAAAAAAATTATATTTATAATACTATTTGAAATATTATATTATCAGAAAACTATTTTAGCAAGAAATTTTATTGGAACTTGAATTTACCAATTACTTTATTACTTTTCAGTGCTTAAGCTAACATAAAATTATATTATCTACACAGTATTTATTAAGTACAGATACTGTAAACTCATACATGTCCTTATTTTATTTGCAAAAGAGTACACCACCACCAAGTCTATTCTGCTTGTTCTCACACTTCCTATTCTACTTTTTCTCCAATTTCAGTGTATTTCCTTAGGTTCACCTTCCACTCACTGTGGACACGCGTGGGTCAAGGCCTGGCAAACGGAGAGGATCCAGCCTAGCTCAAGATTCTCTCTTGGACTTTCCTAGCGGTCCAGCGGTAAAAGAACCTGCCTACCAATGCAGGGGCGTGTGTGCAGGCTAAGTCACTTCAGTCATGTTCGACTCTTTTCAACCCCATGGACTCTAGCCCGCCAGGCTCTCTGCCCATGGAATTCTCCAGGCGAGGATACTGGAGTGGGTTGCCAATACCCTCCTTCAAGGGATCTTCCAGACGCAGAAATTGAACCTGGGTCTCCTGCACTGTCAGCAGATTCTTTACCACTGGACCACTTTAACCATCTGAGCCACTACAGAAGCCTGCCAACGGAGGGGACACGAGTTCAATGCCTGGTCTGGGAAGATGTCACATGCCGCAGAGCAACTCAGCCCATGCAACACAACTACTTAGCCTGCACACCACAACTACTGAAGTCCAAGCACCTAAAGTCCATGCCCTGCATGCAGAGAAACCACTGCAACGGGAAACCCATGCACTGCAACTAGAGAGCAGTCCCCCTTTGCAGCAACTAGAGAAAGCCCAAGCACAGCGACGAACCAATACATAAATAAACAAACAAATAATTTTCTCTCAATGCAGAGCTATACTGATTTTTTTTTTAAGCCTCTTGATGAAAGTGAAAGAGGAGAGTGAAAGGTTGGCTTAAAGCTCAACATTCAGAAAACAAAGATCATGGCATCTAGTCCCATCACTTCATGGGAAATAGATGGGGAAACAGTGGAAACAGGGTCAGACTTTATTTTGAGGGGCTCCAAAATCACTGCAGATGGTGACTGCAGCCATGAAATTAAAAGACGCTTACTCCTTGGAAGAAAAGCTATGACCAACCTAGATAGCATATTCAAAAGCAGAGACATTACTTTGCCGACTAAGGTCCGTCTAGTCAAGGCTAGGGTTTTTCCAGTAGTCATGTATGTATGTGAGAGTTGGACTGTGAAGAAGGCTGAGCGCCGAAGAATTGATGTTTTTGAACTGTGGTGTTGGAGAAGACTCTTGAGAGTCCCTTGGACTGCAAGGAGAGCCAACCAGTCCATTCTGAAGGAGATCAGCCCTGGGATTTCTTTGCAAGGAATGATGCTAAAGCTGAAACTCCAGTACTTTGGCCACCTCATGCAAAGAGTTGACTCATTGGAAAAGACTTTGATGTTGGGAGGGATTGGGGGTAGGAGGAGAAGGGGGCGACAGAGGATGAGATGGCTGGATGGCATCATGGACTCGATGAGTCTGAGTGAACTCCGGGAGTTGGTGATGGACAGGGAGGCCTGGCGTGCTGTGATTCATGGGGTCGCAAAGAGTCGGACACGACTGAGCGACTGAACTGAACTGAACTGAATGGGGCCCTCATATATGTTTCAGGCATAGTGCCAAATATTTAAATTCATTATCCTCCAAGCAGAGTTATGAAATGAGTTTCATTGTCCCTATTTTAGGTATGAGAAAGCTGAGTGTCACAACACTGAGTATGTAACATTCATGTACACCTGACTTTGGTAAGGGCCTCATGCCTTCAGCTATAGCTGTTGTCCACTAGTCCACAGGCCCTCATTCTATGCTGTCTGTGTCTCTGCCCTTCTTCCAAAGCTCAGATGCAAAAAGCAAGGAAGGCAGTCTGAAGTCTGATACTTCTTAAACAGAGGGTCAAGCAGTCTACTGTTTTTGGCTCTTCATCTTCACCCCCACTTTCACAGGTACCTGATATCAATAATTTCTGAGCCTTTGGGGATCTACAGGTATTTTTTTTAATTCTTCTTGGATTTTCTCACTGCTAGTTTACGATTCAGGTTTTTTGGGTCTACTAAACTAGTTACCACTCATATTTCATTAATTCAACTTTTAAAATATTCCACTCCTCCACCACCTTCTTCTCCTGCTTCTTCTTTCCCACTCTCTCTCTTCACTCCCCCCAAAATATCTTGTTGTGAAATATAATATGCACACCTAAGTAAACATATATCTGTGATAGGCAAGATAAAGACCCCAAGACATCCATATCCTAATCACCAAGAACTGTAAATATGTTGTTACTTTATATGCAAAAACGGACTTTGTAGATGTGATTTTTTGATATGGGAGGAATTCCTGGAAGTTCAGTGTTCAGGATTCTGTGCTTTCACTGCCAAGGGCCTGGGTTCAGTCCCCAGTTGAGAAACTATTATCCTGCAAGCTATATGACACAGCCAAGAAAAGAAAAGAAAAAAAAACTTAGATGTGGAAAGGTTATATTTGATTATCTAATATTGGCCCAATTATAATCACAAGAGTGATTAAAGTGAAAAAGAGAAGAAGAGGCGGTAAGAATGATGTTATGTGATGGGCTTTCCTGTTGGTCCAAAGGCCAAGACTCCACACTCCCAATGCAGGGGGCCCTGGTCAGAGAACTCGATCCCACGTGACACAACAAAGCATTCACATGCCACAGTGAAGACTGAAGAGTTCAGGTGCTGCAACTAAGACCAGCACAACCAAATACATAGATAAACATTTTTTTTTAATGGTGTTATGTGAGAAGCTGTTCCTAACACTGAAGATGGAGTAAGGTGACCAGGAGTCAAGGAACGCCAGTCACCTATAGAAACTAGAAAATGGAAGGAAATCCTTCCCAAGAGTCTCCAAAAAGTCACAAAGCCCTGCTGATTCGTTGATTTATGCTCAGTGAGACTTATGCTGGATTTCTAATTCACAGAACTATAAGAAAATTAATTTGTGTTACTTTAAGTGACTGTATTTCTGATAATTTATTAAAGAATCCTTAAGAAATAAGCACAGCACAATAAAAATAATCAAAAGTTAAAAAGCATGTAACCATCATCCAAGTCAAAACATAAAACTGTATTTCTGCCTGTGTTTTTAGCATGCCAAAGATGGGATCACACTATATGCATTCATTCGTGTTTTGCTCCTTCAGCTTAACATTTCGATATGATCCATACATGGTGTTGTATATAATTCTAGCAATTGTAATTGCTGTATATATATATATTTTTTTATTAATGCTTATTTTATCTCTTGGGCTTCTCTGGTGGCTCAGTGGTGAAGAATCCACCTGGCAATGCAGGAGATGTGGAGAAGATGCAGGTCCGATCTCTGGGTCAGGAAGCCCCTGGAGAAGGAAATGACAACTCACTCCACTGTATTTGTCTGAGAAATCCCATGGACAGAGGAACCTGGTGGGCTACAGTCCATGGGGGTTGCAAAAAAATCAGACTCGACTTAGTGACTGAACAATGATAAGCATTTTATATGATATATTAGCTTTCTTTTGGTTGGTTTTTATGTGCTACTTCATTTTCCCACCCTTTTAAAATTGTGTATTTTATGTTTATAAATGTCTCTTTTCAACAACCTATAGGTAGGATTTTTAAACAGTCTGATAATCATTCTGTTAACTGACACACTTAGTTCATTTATGTGTACTGTGGGTGCTAAGTTACTTCAGTCGTGTCCAACTGTTTGTAATCCCATGTAGCCCACCAGGCTCCTCTGTCCATGGGATTCTCCAGGCAAGAATACTGGAGTGGGTTGCCATTTCCTCCTCCAGGGGGATCTTCCCAACCCAGGGATCAAACCCACATCTCTTACATCTCCTGCACTGGCAGGCAGGTTCTTTACCACTAATAAATAATAGGTTTAAATTTACCTCAGTATTTTGTGAGTTTCATTTGTACCACCTGATCTATTTTTCTTTCATTCTCTTTCTTGCTGTTCTTGGTGGGTCAGGGGAGTTACTGAGTGTGTTTTGTATTATTCCATTTTCCCCTCTGTTGGTTTGAAAATTATGCTTTCCTGGTTTTATTCCTTTGTTGTTGCATCCTTAACTTATTCAAATTAAATATCTCCTAATAAAACAATAGACATTATCAATGGATAAAATTTCTCATGGGAAACTGGACAGATCAAGTGGACATTATCTGATCTTAGCCTCACCAAATGCAAACCCAGACATATTTTCTTGGTGTGATAAAATGTGAAGGACAACAGTTTCACCCTGTGCAATATTGCTGCCAATAAACAAAGCCACTGAATTGAATTGCTATGGACTGGGCTGCGTTCCCTAAATTTCATATGTTGAAGCCCTAATTCCCAATGTTATGATATCTGGAGATGGAGATTTTGGCAGGTAACTTGGGTTGAATGAGGTCATGAAGGTGAGGCCCTCATGATGGGATTCAGTTCAATTCAGTTCAGTTGCTCAGTTGTGTCCAAATCTTTGCATCCCCATGAATCGCAGCACGCCAGGCCTCCCTGTCCATCACCAACTCCCGGAGTTCACTCAAACTCACGTCCATTGAGTCAGTGATGCCATCCAGCCATCTCATCCTCTGTCATCCCCGTTTCCTCCTGCCCCCAATCCCTCCCAGCATCAAAGTCTTTTCCAATGAGTCAACTCTTCGCATGAGGTGGCCAAAGTACTGGAGTTTCAGCTTTAGCACCCATTACCTATGTCTTTTAATGACATTATTTGGTTTTGCTTTCCTAGGTTTTGATCTCACTTTATCCATCTATATAAGAAATACTAAATCATATATTCAGAATTAGTTTTAAACAATTCATAGTGGTTAAAGCTATCGGATTTGCAATATTATGAAGATCTAAGATTACTAAGAAAAGCAACATGGTCCAGTTACAAGAGCTATGACCTCTGACTCAAACACTGGATTACTAAGAACTATATGATCACAGAAAGGTCATTTTAAGTCCACAGTGTTCATTCTATAAAATTAGGTTAATATAGTACATATATATGTGTGTGTATATATATATATATATATATATATAAACATGTATCTGACATTAATATAATGAGGAGACATAATGCAGGAGACACAAGAGATGTGGGTTCAATCTCTGGATTGAGAAGATCCCTTGGAGAAGGAAATGGTACCCCACTCTAGTATTCTTGCCTGGAAAATTCCATGGACAGAGGAGACTGGCAGGCTACCATTCATGGGGCTGCAAAGAGTTGGACATGACTGAGTGAATGAGCACAATGTAATGAGGATAATGTTTTAATCCACTTCAACTAGATTCACAAGTATTTTTGAGTGGTCTTTTATATCCCCACCATTGTTCTAGATACAATGGAAAAGATGTGCATGGTCTCTAACCTCATGGAATTCATAAGAGTCTGATGGGCATGATGAGTCAAAAAAGGTATGATGAATATTACAAAAGGAACAGAGAGAGCTGCTCTAAGAGCTATAAAGCAATGGCATTTAACTATATAGGGACTCTCCTGAAGAGACGAAAGGCTAAGGCTGAGGGAGTTGGGGTAATGAAAAGAAGAACTAGAGTCTTGAAGAATAAGCAATCTGGCTCCCTGCAGGAATAATAACAGCAAGCAGAGTATGATTTATTGACTTTTGGAGTGCTTAGAAAAACAGTTGCCAACATTTAAGAACTTGGAGATTACACACACACACACACACACACACACACACACACACACACAACAATTTCTTGAAAAATTAGATCTAACACATGGCAACTTTCAGTTGAACCAAGAAGCAGCTGCTTCTATGAGTGTATGTGTGATTCAATTTGCACAAGATACCACCACTCTACACTTGACTTGCTTCACTTTACATTACTCTGCCTAAGTCTGTATTTGAGATTTAAATATCTGACCTAGAAAGAAATACACTGAAGAACAGAAGTAAGTCCTGCGTGGCTGGTACACAGAGATAAAAAGGAATCAGATTGGGAGTCCCAGCTGCAGTGGTCAAGTATGTGCCAAATTGGGGCAAGTCTGGTAGGTTTTTAGATCAATGGAAGAATCACTGAAAAGTCTTAAAACAGGGAAATTACATCTCATACTTGAGTTTCAAAAATATTTTTCTAGGTGCAAAGTGAAAAGGAGACTGCAAAAAATACTTTGAAAGCTGAAGACTAGAAAGTATCAATGTGGCTTATCTTGTCAAGTTTCAGATGAAAACCAAGAATGAATTTTAAGTTTTGTGTAGAATAGGTTCCATTCTGATAAAAGAAAGCCATTATGACTCTTTTAACTTTCTCTAAGGACAAAAAAATAAACGTTAGTCATACTTCGAAAAAGATAAAAATAAAAACATTGACCAAAATTATTCTAATGTGAAAGGGGGGAAAAACTTGCATAAAAAGTGAAAAACCAGATGATAAAACTTGAATGATAAAAGAAAACTTTCCCGTATGTTACAGAAAAGTATTCCCCTTGCTCAATGCAGTACATCCTAGTATTATACAAATAAACACAAACTCATACAGACACATTGAAAAAGTTATAACTCAGAATGACCCATGGGGCTTATTTCCTGTTAGATTCTGTCCCTGGTTCTGCTCTCTAATTCTCTTTGAATACATTTCAGCAATGATTCATTTTGTCAGTCTGCCAATAGTCTTTCCTACTGAGCAAGTAGCATGTACTTCACGTACATTAGCAGAAACACAATTGAGAGGTTTTGCCCAGGATTACTTTATTTGCTTCTTAAAAGTGTCAGATTTTTTTTTCATATTGGTAATATGCCTCTCTAAGACTACATATCATATGACAAATAGAATAAGTTGTTTAAAACACCAAAGTCATTTCTCTATAAATGACTCTGACCTGCATTTGGTCTTGCCCTAATATATTTATGAGATTCTAATAAAATCTTTTATTTCATTATTTTTTTCTCACCTACTCCTTGCCACCCCTATCTCCTCCTCAAAGCTCAAGTCTGAAGTCCATGAAGAGCTGAGCTAACAATATTAGCTAATATTTCTTGAGTCATGTGTCAGAGATTAAAGTGCTTCTTACAGACTACTTCATTTTATCCTCACCACCACCGAATCAGACAAGGAAGAAAGTTATTCTTTTTACAAATAAGGAAACTGGACCCATACAATGGTGAAGCTGGAATTTGAATTCTTGTTATTAACTATCATGCTATAACTCTTTGTTGTTCAGTTACTCAGTGGTGTCAGACTCTTTGCGACCCCATGGACTGTAGCACGCCAGGCTTCCCTGTCCTTCACCACTTTCCAGAGCTTGCTCAAACTCATGTCCATTGAGTAAGTGATGCCATCCAGCAATCTCATCCTTTGTCATCCCCTTATCCTCCTATCTTCATCTTTATCAGCATCAGGGTCTTTTCTTTTTTTAAAAAAAAAATTAATTTATTTTAATTGGAGGCTAATTACTTTACAATATTGTAGTGGTTTTTGCCATACATTGACATGAATCAATTTCATGGCTACAGTCACCATCTGCAGTGATGTTGGAGCCCAAAAAAATAAAGCCTGCCACTATTTCTATTGTTTCCTCATCTATTTGCCATGAAGTGATGGGACCGGATGCCATGACCTTCGTTTTTGGAATGTTGAGTTTTAAGCCAGTTTTTTCACTCTCCTCTTTCACTTTCATCAAGAGGCTCTTTAGCTCTTCTTCACTTTCTGCCATTAACGGTGGTGTCATCTGCATACCCGAGATCATTGATATTTCTTCCAGCAATCTTGAGTCAAGCTTGTGCTTCATCCAGCACAGCATTTCACATGATGTACCCTGCATATAAATTAAATAAGCAGGGTGACAATATACAGCCTTGATGTACTCCTTTCCCAATTTGGAACCAGTCCATTGTTCCATATCCAGTTCTAACTCTTGCTTCTTGACCTGCACACAGGTTTCTCAGGAGGCAAGTCAGGTGGTCTGGTATTCCCATCGCTTTAAGAATTTTTAGTTTGTTGTGATCCATACAGTCAAAGGCTTTAACGTGGTCATTAAAGCAGTACTAGATGTTTTTCTTGAATTCTCTTGCTTTTTCTATGATCCAATGGATGCTGGCAATTTGATCTCGATCTCTGGTTCCTCTGCCTTTTTTAAATCCAGCTTGAACACCTGGGAGTTCTCAATTCATGTACTGTTGAAGCCTAGCTTGGAGAATTTTGAACATTACTTTGCTAGCATGTGAAATGAGTGCAACTGTGTGGTAGTGTGAACATTTTTTGGTATTGCCCTTCTTTGGGACTGGAATGAAAACTGACCTTTTCCAGTCCTGTGGCCACTGCTGCTGAGTTTTCCAGATTTGCTGGCATATTGAGTGCAGCACTTTTACAGCATCATCTTTTAGGATTTAAAATAGCTCGCCTGAATTTCCATCACAGAATCCATATTTTTAACCTCTACATGGTAAACATTTTATTATACTTAAATTAACCTGTTTTCTGTAATATTTAATACTATATTAAATGTACTGTTTTCTAGGAGGCTTTTAGTCTCCTGGTAGACACATCTTATCAGTCCACAAGTCCTACCAGATATAGCTGGATAGCAGTAGCCCCCACCTATGCTTAAGTTGGGATCCCTACTCTCCCCACCTCCTGAATAAGACCACCCACAGATCTATCTTTGTCATCTCTTCATTCCATCAAGGTAGATTGACAGCTTGATTTTTCCCCTTCTACTTAATGCCCATTTTGGGCTTCCCAGGTGGTGCTAGTGGTAAAGAACCTGCCTGCCAATATAGGATACATAACAGATACAGGTTCCATCCCTGGGTGGGGAAGGTCCCCTGGAGAAGGCAATGGCAACCCACTCCAGTATTCTTGCCTGAAGAATCCCATGGACAGAGGAGCCTGAAGGGCTACAGTTCATAGTATCACAAAGAGTCAGATATGACTGAAGCAACTTTGCCCACACAGCACAATGCCTATATTGGAGATAGCATTCCTTTTTCAGCTAGGGATGAGCAAGCAAAAATCCTCTTTCCTGAGTCGAAGAAACAGAAGGAAATCCTATTATCCATTCAAGTATCTTATGGAAGTTTGGTTGGCAGCTCGGACCAAGTGTTCCTAAGATCAAATTTCCGCAGCATTTATTTCCCTCTAGAAAGAACTGACTAAGCTAAATCCAAAGTCATCTCTTGATCCATTATTTTCCTAAGCCTTCTCACTTCCTTATAAGAATCACTTTTAAGTTGTTGAATTCATCCGTTTTCCTCAATGCTCTCTCACCTGAATTGCTGAAAATACATTACCTAGTTTTCCCAGACTCCCCTCTCTCTGCCATTCTCTTTCATTTTTCACATTCTAGCCAAAGAATCTTCACAAATTGTAAACATAGTCAAATTACTTTCATAGTCAAATTATAAAGTCCATCAGTGACTCTCCATTGCTCTTTGTTGTTGCTGTTGAGTCACTAAGTTGTGTCCAACTCTGCAACCCCATGGACTACCACACACCAGGCTTCCCTGTCCTTTAGTATTTCCCAGAGTTTGTTCAAATTTGTGTCCATTGAGTCAGTGATGCCATCCAACCATCTCATCTTCTGTCGCCCCCTTCACTTACTGCCCTCAGTTTTTCCCCACCATCAGGGTCTTTTCCAATAGTAGGCTCTTTGCATCAGGTGGCCACAGTATTGGAGCTTCAGCATCAGTCCTTCCAATGAATATTCAGGGTTGATTTCCTTTAGGATTGACTGGTTTGATCTCCTTGCTGTAAAAGGGACTCTCAGAAGTCTTCTCCAGCACCACAATTCAAAAGCATCAGTTCTTCAGCACTCAGCCTTCTTTATGGTCCAACTCTCACATCTGTACATGACGATTAGAAAAACCATAGCTTTGACTAGACGGAACATCGTCGGCAAAGTGATGTCTCTGCTTTTTAATAGGCTCTCTAGGTTTGTTATCACTTCTCTTCTATAGAGCAAGTGTCTTTAATTTTGTGGCTGTAGTCACTGTCCAGAGTGATTTTGGACCCCAAGAAAATAAAATCTGCCACTGTTTCCACTTTTCCCCCATCTATTTGCCATGAAGTGATGGGACTGGATGCCATGATCTTAGTTTTTTGAATGTTGAGTTTCAAGCCAGCTTTTTCACTCTCCCCAATTGTCCTTAGGATAAATTTTAAAGTTTCAATATTGCTTTCGGTTACCAGGCCTTAGTACCATTCCAGATTCATCTTTCATTATCTTTCCCAAAAGTGGCCCTGGATTCTCTTCAATTCCATCAGTCATAACTTCTCTGTGTCTCAATAAGGTGCTAGATTTCCCTGCTTACTGTTGTTTACACACATTTTCTCCAACACCTCTCACTGCTCCTTCTCCTTCGTTAGGCTAACCTCTTCACGTTTTGCGTCCTTCCACATCTCCCTGCATTTCTTCATTGTTTTCATGGCTGGTTGAATTTTCATTGCTGCTGCTTGGATAGTTTGCATCTCTTGCTAAACAGTAAGCTATGTAAGAACAGGAACTACTCTATTTTGATTATTACTGTGTCCCCAGCAACCTTTTACAGTGCCTGGGAAATAATAGGTACTTGGTAATCATTTATTGAATAAACGAGCATATGCGTAATCTGCTACATTATGAGTTAAATAGGTTCCCATGTTCCCATCAGTCAATTTGAAAGTTAAGCTTTCAAATTAACTTCTGGAACAATTTGTTAATAATTTGGGATTTAGCTCTATTTTGTCCATTTGTTTTTACGCAATCATCTCTCCTCTTCCTCTCTGATGACTGCTTCTAAATTCCCCATATTTGTTATTCAATCAAATAAGAGTACAGAGTAAAGCCATGATCTGAGGGAGAGAAGTTAGAAATGGCAATGAGGGAACTAGAAAGATTGGAAAATAAAGTAAATGTTGTTTATAAAGTCATGTCAAATTACCAAGTATTGATTGAGTATCTAACAAGTACAGTGCCTGGCACTCAGTAGGCACTACAGAAATATGTTGATTTTCTTAATGAATGAAGAAACTTTTCAGAGTTTTATTCAAATGTTCCTGGTAGAGAAAGATTTTGATAGTCAGCAATGCAGATATCTCTCTGCCTACAAATCAAGACTAAGCATTGATTTTTAAGAATTTTCTTTCTTTCTGGGAGGAGGAGTGGTTGTGGATAGAGTTACCTGTGGCCAGAGCTGGGAGCTAGGAGTAGTAGACAGCCAAGAAGGATTGGGCTCCCCTGAGAATATGAGGGCAGAAGCTGGTAGAAGCACTGCTGTTGGAACACTAGGCCTTAGGACAGCACTGAAACATCAAGTTGAGCCTAAACTCTCAGTGATACAGGATTATTAAAGGGAATTAAAATGACCTTTAGCTGTTGCAACTCTTTGGGTGTCAGCAGAAGCAGAAGAAAATCCTCTCCACTAACATACTTGTCTAATTGAGACTCACTGAATGTCACATAGTTAAGATTAGGCAATTAATCACAATCAAAGACTACAAAGAAAACATCAGTTAACATTAGTCAGTAAAAACAATAAACAACAGATTTACACTCCCAAGATTTTTGTGTAGATTCATAAAATAAAGAACTTTGGGCAAATCTGCATGAAATGTTTAGAGAAATAAAAGATTTCATTACAAAGATAACCGGTTAAAGGTTATGAATCCATATATTTGAAGGGAGAGTGAGACATCTAAAAATGAAAATATAACTGTTGAAATAAAAAAATTCAATCAATGGCTAAGCAGTACAGTAAATATATCTAAAGATAGAATTAATAATGGTATTTCTTGAGAAATTATACATCACAGACAAGGATATGAGAAATATGAGAGAGATATCAAGGACATAAAAGGTTAACATAGATCTAGACAGAATTCCAGAAAAAGAGAATAGATAGAAAAGAGGAAAGACAAATTTTAGATACATTTTGGCTATACTTATTGAGATTTTAATAAAAGCACAAATCTCTACTGATTCAGGAATAACAATATGTTCTAAGTAGAATAACAATATGTTCTAAGTAGGCTAAATTGTTTTTCAAATCCTGGAAATATGAGATAACACAGAAATGCAGTTGGAATGACAGCAACAGCATTAATGGAGAGTAGTATAATGTCTTTAAATTGTTGAGAGACAAAACTATCAACCTAGAATTATGTACCCAGCAGAACTATCTTTCAAGAATGTCTAAAATAAAGACATGCTTAGATTAACTCAAACTGAGAAGCTTTATTATTAAGAAATCTACATTATATAAACTTTTAAAAATAGGAAAAATTAACCCAGAAGCATGGTCTAAAATGCAAAAAGAAATGATGAGCAAATAAGTAGTAAATGTGTTTGTGTGTATGTGTGTGTGTGTTTGTAAAACAAAGCAAATATTGACTATATAATTTAGAAATAGCAATGTTAAAATAGAAATAGCAATGCTGAATTTACAGGGCTAAAGAAAGAATGTGCTTCCCTGGTGACTCAGTGGTAAAGAATCCAACTCCTAACGCAGGAGACGCATCCTGGGTCAGGAAGATCCCCTGGAGAAGAAAATGGCAACCCGCTCCAATATTCTTACCTGGGAAATCCCACTGATAGAGAAGGCTGGTGGGCTCATGTCCATGGGGCTGCAAAAAAGTTGGACACTGTTTGGAGTCTAAATAACAACAACACAAAAGAAAGGATAGGATTAAAACCCTGGACAAAATTAGCATGTAAGTGCAGGAAGAAATACAGTTAAAGTATTCTAGGGTTTTTATATTTTAGGGGTTAAGATATTGATTAAATCTGATTTCTGATAATGATTTGTTAGGTTACTCCTATAAAATTCCTGCTAAACATAATGGAAATTGTTCAATAAATTATAAATAAAGCAACATATTTTAAGCATTGAATTTCTTCAAGACAGTGACTAATTTCTGGAAGAGAGACTCTAATCAGATAAGTTAAAAAAAAATTAGATCTGCAGAAACAAGAAAACAACAAAAACACATGCAAAACCTTCAAATGTTGAAATAATCAGATTTTTAAATAATTACATTTGACATGTTTAAGGAAATAACTCACAAAGTTACAATTTATCTATAGGAATCAGGAAATCATGAAAAGTGATCAATCAGATGTGAGAAAAAACAAAACAGGGTGTATAGGGGTGAAAAATAAGAGAAACTTTTAAAAGCAATGGAGATGGCTAATAAACATATGAAAAGATTTCCACACTATATGCCTTCAGGGAAACATAAATTAAAACAATGAGATAGTACTACCTAAGAGAATGGACAAAATCTGAAACACTGACAATACCAAATGCTGGTGAGGCTGTGAAGCAGCAAGAACTCTCATGCTAGTGGGAATGCAAAATGTCACTGCCACTTTCAAAGACAGTTTGTCAGTTTCTTATAAAACTAAACATACTGTAACCATATGAGCCAGCAAAACATATTCCTTGGTACTCACCCAAAGGAACTGAAGACATCCCACACGAAAACCTGCACATGGGTATTTATAGCAGCTTTTTTCATAATTGCTAAAACTTGGACTGTGGTGTTGGAGAAGACTCTTGAGAGTCCCTTGGACTGCAAGGAGATCCAACCAGTCCATTCTGAAGGAGATCAGCCGGGGATTTCTTTGGAAGGAATGATGCTGAAGCTGAAACTCCAGTACTTTGGCCACCTCATGCGAAGAATTGACTCATTGGAAAAGACTCTGATGCTGGGAGGGATTGGGGACAGGAGGAGAAGGGGATGACAGTTCAATAAATTATAAATAAAGCAACATATTTTAAGCATTGAAATATGGCATCACTGACTCGATGGATGCGAGTCTGAGTGAACTCCAGGAGTTGGTGATGGACAGGGGGGCTTGGCGTGCTGCTATTCATGGGGTCGCAAAGAGTCGGACACGACTGAGTGACTGAACTGAACTGAACTGAAAACTTGGAAGCAATCAAGATGTCTTTTAGTAGATGAACGGATAACTAAACTGTGCTACATTCAGACAATGGAATGTTACTCAGCATAAAAAATAAATGAGCTATTACACTGTGAAAAGACATGGAGGAAACTTAGACACATAGCACTAGGTGAAAGAGGCCAATCTGATTACATATTGTATGAATCCAACTATATGACCTTCTGGAAAGGGGAAAATTATGGACAATGGAATTACAGGAAATTATTAAGATCAATGGTGACCAAGGAGATGGGGAGGAAGAGCTGAATAAGTAGAGCACAAAGGATTTTTAGGGTAGTAAAAATATTCTGCATAAAATTATAATGATGAATATGTGCCATTACACATTTGTCCAAACCCATAGGTTGCACAACACTAAACGTGAACCCAAGATAAACTACAGACTTTGGGTGACTGTGACAGCAGACTCTATGCATCTATATATATTTGCTTGGCACAGAAAGAGATGAAAAATACACACCAAACTCTTAATGTTGGTTACCTGAGCCTGGGTTTAGAGAAAAGGAGAGAGATGAAAAGAGAATAAACTTTTCTTTATATAGAAAAAAAGCGTAGCTGGCAATGATTGGATACAACAGAAGAAATAACTAGTGAAGTAAAAGAGAAATTTGAAGAGATCAAGAACACAGGATGAAGAGGCAGAAATATGGAATAAAATAAAAGTGAAGATATTGTAGTAGGTGTGAGGAGACAATGAAGATGTCTATCCTATGTTTGATTGGAAAATCACTAGAAGAGGAAAGCAAAAATGCAGCAGATTAAGGGCTTGAAAAGATGAGGAATGAGAACTTTATTGTTCTAAAGAATGATAACATACCACAAATTCAAGAAGCCCAATAAATCCCAGAAGGTAATTATTTTAAGACCCACACTTAAATGCATCATCAATCAGTTCAGCTCATTTGCTCAGTTGTGTCTGACTCTTTGTGACCCCATGGACTGCATGCAACATGACAGACTTCCCTGTCCATCACCAACTCCCAGAGCTTGCTCAAACTCATGTCCATCAATCAAATGCATCATAACAAAATATAAGAACTCAAAAACCATAAAAAGTTTTATAAACCAGTTGGAAAAAATAAACAGTTAACTTCAAGGAGCTACAGGGCCCCTGAATCTGACTTATCACCAACAGTAATGAAAGGAAGAAGATAGTATCATTTATCTCCAATGTAATGAGGAAAAGATTATCAACCAGGACTCACATAGGAAAAATACAAGTGACAGAGTTGTTGCCAGCAGGTTTTCACCACATGAAATTTTAAGAGATGAAATTCAGACAGAAAGAAAGTAATCCCAGCTGGAAAGTCTGAGATGCAGGAAGTAATGGAGAACAAAGAAATTGGTAAATATATGAGCAAATTTGAAAGAACATCTATTGTATTTTAAAAGATAATAATATATTGTAACTTTTGAAAAAATATTAAAATATCAAACAGTAATGTAGTAAGTGGAAAGTAGGGGTCCTAAATGGCATTAAAACATTAATTGAGGAGCTTGACTCCTATGTTAACCATTTCTAAACTAGTGGAAAGAAAAATAATAAAAGTATAAAAATAAATTTGACAAATTTAAAAATTAAAGAGTAGAACATATAATGGCAAAAATTAAATTATAACAATAATTACATTCAATGTACATAAGCTAAATGCCTTAGTTAAAATAAAGTTTGAAAATTGGATAATAAAAATCCAATTATTTTCCTTTATAAAAAGATTGAGGGCTTCTCCGGTGGCTCAGGCTGTAAAGAATCCATCTGCAATGAGGGAGACCCAGGTCTGATCCCTGGGTCAGGAAGATCCTCTGGAGAAGGAAATGGCTACCCACTTGCTGGAGAATTCCATGGACAGAGTTGCCTGGCAGGCTATAGTCCATAGGATTGCAGAGTTGGACACGACTGAGCGACAAACACACATAGAAAGATTGAAAGTTGTAGGATTGAAGAAGATACACTGTACAAATTCTAACTAAAAGAAAGCTAGTCTAGCTATTATATAAATATGAAATAAAATAACTTTAAGTCAAAATATTAGTACAGAGAAGGAAAGTCCAAATGATAAAAAAGGTTTAATTCATAGGTAAGATGCAACAATTCTAATTTTATATGCTTAAATGCTACGGTCTCAAAATACATCTTCTATGAATAATACCACTTTTATTTATTCTTCCAAATCCGTATGCCTTTTGTTTGTTTTCATGTCTATTTGCACTAACTAAAATATCTAGTAGAAAGTTTAATAGAAAGAGTGAAAACAAATACCCTTTTCTGATCCTGGGTCAAAAACAGGAGGTCTTTAAAAATGTCTCTATCAGCTATGAGATTTACCATATGTTTCCATAAATACTCTTTATTTAATTAAGAAAGTTTCCCTCTTTTATAGTTTAATTGAATTTTAATCATGACTTGATGTTGAATTTTAACAAACTTGTAATCTGCTGATATTGTGAAGTTCATGGTATTTTGCCTTTAATCTGTTAATGTGGTGAATTATAGCAACTCATTTTCCAATATTGCGTTCCTGGAATATAACCAATTGACCGTGATGCTTGATTCCTTCTATAAACCACTGAATATGGTTTGTTAAAATTTTTGTTTTGAATTCTTGTCTCTATGTATACGAGTGTATTTAGTCCATAATCTTCCTTGCCTTTCTAATATTGTTTCTGTCCAATTTTAGATGCAATGGTACATTAACCTCTAACTAAAGTGGCCTTAATGTTCCCCTCAGCTTGACAAAACTTCAGACAGGATTCTTCCTAAGTAAATACCTCTGACCTTCTTCTCCTTTTTTCTTTTACTAATTTATTATTTCTTATTTTTAATATAATTTTTAAAGATTACACTCCATTTACAGTTATTACAAAATATTGGCTATATTCCCTGTGTTGTACAATATATCCATCTTACACCCAATAGTTTTTACCTCCCATTCCATAACCCCTATATTGCCCCTCCTACTCTCCCCTCTGTTAACTACTAATTTGTTCTCTATAACTGTAAGCCTGCTTTTTTTGCTATATTCACTAGTTTGTATTTTTATATTCCACCTATGAGTGATATCATAGAGTATCTGTCTTTCTCTGTCTGACTTATTTCATTAAAAAGCATAAAGCCCTCCAAGTCCATCCATGTTGCTGCAAATGGTAAATTTTCTTTTTTTTATGGCTGTGTGGTCAGTCAGTTCAGTTCAGTCACTCAGTCATGTCTGACTCTTTGCGACCCATGGACTGCAGCATGCCAGGATTCCCTGTCCATCACCCATTCCCAGAGCTTTCTCAAATTCATGTCCATCAAGTCAGTGATGCCATCCAACCATCTCATCCTCTGTCATCCCCTTCTCCTCCTGCCCTCAATCTTTCCCAGCATCGAGGTCTTTTCTACTGAGTCAGTTCTCTGCATTAGGTGGCCAAAGTATTGGAGTTTCAACTTATGCATCAGTCCTTCCAGTGAATATTCAGGACTGATTTCCTTTAGGATAGACTGGTTGGATCTCCTTGCAGTCCAAAGGACTCTCAAAAGTCTTCTCCAACACCACCGTTCCAAAGTACCAATTCTTCAGGACTCAGCTTTCTTTATAGTCCATCTCTCACATCCATACATGACTACCAGAAAACCATAGCTTTGACTAGACGGACGTTTGTTGGCCTAGTAATGTCTCTGTTTTTTAATATGCTGTCTAGGTTGGTCATAGCTTTCCTTCCAAGGAGCAAGCATTTCTTAATTTCATGGCTGCAGTCACCATCTGCAGTGGTTTTGGAGCCCCCAAAAATAAAGTCTAACACTGTTTCCATTGTTTCCCCATCTATTTACCTTGAAGTGATTGGACCAGATGCCATAATCTTCATTTTCTGAATGTTGAGTTTTAAGCCAACTTTTTCACTCTCCTCTTTCACTTTCATCAAGAGGCTCCTCAGTTCTTCACTTTCTGCCATAACGGTGGTATCATCTGCATATCTGAGGTTATTGATGTTTCTCCCAGCAATCTTGATTCCAGCTTGTGTTTCATCCAGCCCAGCATTTTGCATGATGTACTCTGTATATAAGTTAAATCAGCAGGGTGACAATATGCAGCCTTGACATATTCCTTTCCCGATTTGGAACCAGTCTGTTGTTCCTTGTCCAGTTCTAACTGTTGCTTCTTGACCTGCATATAGATTTCTCAGGAGGGAGGTCAGGTGGTCTGGTATTCCCATCTCTTTCAGAATTTTCCACAGTTTGTTGTGATCCGCACAGTCAAAGGCTTTGGAGTAGTCAATAAAGCAAAATTAGACATTTTTCTGGAGCTCTCATGCTTTCTCGATGATCCAGCGGGTGTTGGCAATTTGATCTCTGGTTCCTCTGCCTTTTCTAAATCTAGCTTGACCATCTGGAAGTTCACGGTTCACATACTATTGAAGCCTGGCTTGGAGAATTTTGAGCATTACTTTGCTAGCATGTGAGATGAATGCAGTTGTGTGGTAGTTTGAGCATGGCTGAGTGGTATTCCATTGTCTATATATATATACATACCACATCTTCTTTATTCATTCATTTGTTGATAGACACTTAGGCTGCTTCCATACAATCATGGCAATTATAAATAATTCTTCTAGGAACACTGAATGAATATATCTTTTTAAATTAGTCTTTTTGTTTTTTTCAAATATATATCCAAACAGAACTGCTGAATCATATGGTCAGTCTTGTTTTAGTTTCTTGAGAAACCTCGATATTGTTTTTCACAGTGGCTGCAGCAATTTATATTCCCACCAATAGTGTATGAAGGTTCCTTTTTTCTCCACATCATTTCTCCATTTGGTCTTTTTTGATAACAGTCATTCTGGCAGGTATCAAGTGATATTTCATGATGAGTTTGATTTGCATTTCCCTGAGGAGTAGCAATGTTAAGCACCTTTTCTTGTGCCTCCAACACCACAGTTCAAAAGCATCAATTCTTTGGCGCTCAGCTTTCTTCACAGTCCAACTCTCACATCCATACATGACTACTGGAAAAACCATAGCCTTGACTAGATGGACCTTAGTTGGCAAAGTAATGTCTCTGCTTTTAAATACGCTGTCTAGGTTGGTCATAACTTTTCTTCCAAGGAGTAAGCGTCTTTTAATTTCATGGCTGCAGTCACCATCTGCAGTGATTTTGGAGCCCCAAAAAATAAAGTCTGACACTGTTTCCACTGTTTCCCCATCTATTTCCCATGAATTGGAACACTTTAAAATATCAGAAACCTTAATAACAGGATGTATAAAAACTGCTCCTACAAACCAATGAGAACAAGGTAGGCAACTCAACAGCAAAATAGAGAAAAGAATAGAATAAGTACTTATCTAAAGAGGAAATTTAAACGGCTAGCAAGCAAATGAAAATATGCCTAATCTTTATTGACATTTTAAAACCACAGTGAGACACCTCTACCCGGTCTCCAGATGGGCAAATAGTTTACAGCACTACCAACACCATGATGAAGACACGGAATCACAGGAACTCTTAACACACAGTGGATAGGAGTATAAACTGGATCAACTCGACAGTTTGGAAACTGTTGGCATCATCTGCTACAGATGGCATTTTAACTGCCTTAGACACAAGTATTGCAGTCTTAGAAATTCAATTGTATGGTGTATTAGAAGATAGATGTGCAATAATGATCTCAGTTATATTATTCAGAGTTATCAGAAACTGGAACTATCACAAATGGCCATCAATAGTTGAGTGAATAAACTGTCATGTAATCATACATGGAATACTATAAAAGGAATGAAAATGAGCCAACTAACCGTGTAGTTTCATATGTAGTAAAGCTACATACAAAAACATGCATGGATTTTAGAAATAAAGTTGAGGGAAAGAAGCAAGGTATTTAAGAAAATCATGCAGTATGGCTGCACTTGTATAAAACTGAAAAAGACTAAAACTGAACTTTACTTGTTTTTGATAGATATACAACTAATAAAACAATGAAACTATTATTCTAAGTTAAGAATAGGTTTCAGTCAGTTCAGTTCAGTCACTCAGTCTCCTATATCTCCTGCATTGGCAGGCAGACTCTTTACCACTGAGCCACCTGTATTCAGTTCAGTTCAGTTGCTTGGTCGTGTCCGACTCTTTGCGACCCCATGAATCGCAGCATGCCAGGCCTCCCTGTTCATCACCAACTCCCGGAGTTCACCCAAACTTATGTGCATTGAGTCGGTGATGCCATCCAGCCATCTCATCCTCTGTCGTCCCCTTCTCCTCCTGCCCCCAATCCCTCCCAGCATCAGGGTCTTTTCCAATGAGTCAACTCTTTGCATGAGGTGGCCAAAGTATTGGAGTTTCGGTTTACTTCTAAATAAAAGAAAAGAAATTATCATTGGAATAAAATACACAAGAGGTTTCTAGGGGGTGCTGCTTATGGTTCTTAATCTCAGTGGTGCACAGGTATTTGTTTTGTAACTATATATTAAACTGTACCTATGGTTTTATGCTTTCCCATGTGATATACTTCATAACTTCAAAATTGATTTTAAGAAAATATTGTAGAATTTAGAATTTGTTAAGCGTCAATAGTAAATTCTGAATAATAACAGAATAGAATAAAATGCCAAAATACCAAGTCTGTTGAGAGAGGAAAAAATAATCCTAAGAAAAAAACAAACAAAAATTAATCAGATAAAAACAGAAAGATAAGAATGCTGAAGAAAATGAGTATAGAGAAAAGAGGACACATAGAATTTTAAAAAATAAGTAAGATGCTAGAATTAGGTCCACATATATAAAAATCAAATAAACATAAAGGAACTCATACAGAAATCATCAGTTAAAAGATGGACATGGTAAGAATGGATTAATAAGAAAAATAAAAACCAAATGTTGCTGTATGTTGTATATAAGAAAGAAGGTGAAAGTAGAAGGATAGAAAAAGTTATAGTAGGCAAATACTAGGGCTTCCCAGGTGTTGCTAGTGGTAAAGAACCCAGTTGCCAGTGCAGGAGACATAAGAAATCTGGGTTCGATCCCTGAGTTGGGAAGATCCCCTGAAGGAGGAAATGACAATCCACTCCAATATTCTTGCCTGGAGAATCCATGGACAGAGAAGCCTGGTGGGCTACAGTCCATAGGGTCGCAAAGAGTCAGACACGACTGAAGCGACTTAGCACATATGCATCCAGGCAAATGCTAATAAAACTGATAAAACCACATTAATAAAAAATAAATAAAATAGGCTGTAATACAAGAAACGCTATCAGGGACAATCAGAGTAGCAATGGAACTTTATGCTGGGCCAAAAAGTTTCTGTCTTTTGCAGATTATATCTCCTCCCTTCCCACTTTGCTTGCTCACTCTTCCGACTAGCGTAGTATGGTAGTTCTCAATCCTTCTTGAATTAGAATCTCAAGGAGAGCTTTCATTAAGTTTCTAGATTATGATTCATTGGTTCCTGGGATAGGACACAGTCATCAGTATTTTCATATAGGTCCCTGGGGAATTCTAAACCTGAGTGCAAGATTGAGAAGTACCTGAGGAGGAAGCACTGGAATCTTCTGCTCCTCTAAGCCTCGAGCACTGTACTTCCTGAAGCCCTTTGAGTCATTAAGTTTTGCTACCTCCAAATTTCTCATAACCTACTCTCAACTCCACCACCATAAACTTGGGGAAATTTATGGGGTTCTGTATGGGATTTCAATCTTTCCTAGGTGAGTCCTGTCTTTAAATTAAGTGAATTGGGAGCTGGTCTAATTTTCTTCAGTCTTACTCTACACATCTCAGCCAGAGCATTCTTTGTGACCTCAATCCAGTATTACTTCTATCCCATAATCCCACTTGAACCCTTTGGTGGTCTCCCACAGCCTTTAAATAGTAATAAGATGTAAACGTTTGGACTGTGTTTCAAGGCTCTTCTTGACAGGGGCCCTGCATTCCTATCCATCCTTAGCTTCTGCTACTTATTCGTTTAAATGTTATGAGCCAGTAATACTGACATTTCTGGCTTAACCTTTGCACTTTCTAGTCTCCTGTCTTACATGTGTTATTCCCTCTCCTTAAAACATTCCCATTGGCTCTCATATCTCCATTCCCTTGAACTACCCCTCACTTTCTACCTACATAACTCTTATTGCCTCATCAGGTCTTAATATATATTTCATTTTCTCTCAATGCCCCTGAACCCCTACAATAAATTTGACTGTTATGAAGCAACTCAGTATCTGTATTTTTAGAACATTAACTTGTTGTTGTTAGGTCACTATGTCATGTCCGACTCTTGGCTACATTAATTTGGCATTGCTTAAATTATTGTAAAGGACTATTTGTCTCTCTTCCCTCCCAAACTCTAAGTTCCAGGAAGGCAGAGATGAGTGTGATTTGTTCACTACTGTCTGTTTAGCAAGGAGCACAGCACTTTTGATGAGAACAATGCTCCATAAATACTGATTGAATGAATAAATACATGTTATGTAATGATTCGCCCTTCATCCAGTCAATCTCCCTTCTCCATTCCTAGCTCTTACAAATACTGAATCTAAGGTAAAAAGGTAAAGAACTTAAAATGTCACTCAGACTGGAGGAGATACACTCTCTGCAAAAAAAAAAAAAAAAAAGACACTTAAGAAATACTGACAAGAAGTCAGTCACATAAAGCTAATTGTCTTAGATGTTTTGATTCAAGGCCAATCCATACTGAAGACGTCTGTCCCTCACCTACCTTCAAAATTCAAAGCCCTATACCCTCCTTATAGCAAGTTTCTCATTTTCCACCTATATATATTCTTATTTTAATTCTATAAATCCTTCCTCCTTGTGCCACCCACAACATTTTATGTATTACAGACAAACATTTGATAACAATATACTCCATGCCTGCTCAGTCACATCCAACTCTACTGGACCCTGTGGACTGTAACCCTCCAGGCTCCTCTGTCCATGGGATTCTCTAGGCAAGAATACTGGAGTGGGTTGCCATTTTCTCCTCCAGAGGATCCTCCTGATCTAAGAATTGAACTTTTGTCTCCTGTGTCTCCTGAATTGGCAGGCAGATTCTTCACCACTGAGCCGCCTGGAAAGCCCAATAACAGTATACTACCTGCTGTCCATTTCACATAACAAGTATGGTCATGTGTCTAGAATGAAAAGTTTTATCTTCATAAACTTATATGCCAAGCATGTCATGCATATCACTCATTCATAGCTCTTCTCAAAATAGCCCTCAGAAATTCATTCTTCTCATAAGTGAACAAAAGAACTCTAAGAAGTGAAGTGAAACAAAGGAGAGAATCCAAGGGAAGCATGTTCACAAAACACTCACACATCAATGGACAATTATTCCCTCAGATATATATAATAATTATCTCAAAAGCAAAACAAAAAACTCAGATTAACTTCCCTTGAAGTAATGTCTTAGAAATCCTATCAATTTTTCCCCAGAAGTATTTCTACTACAGAGCCTAATAAAATTCCATATTCTCTTTCATTAAAATATGGTAAAAAAAATCATTATGCATTGAGACAAAAAAACTTTATTATTTCTCTTTTAATGTAAGCATAGTGAATATTTAGCAAGAAAACTATTTCAAATTATCCCAGTGATAGGATATCATAAATAACTTTTTGAAATGTAAAAAGAATAATTCAATTAAAAAGCATTTAAGGCAAACAAGAGGTATGAAAGCAGATGCCTAATAAGCCAAAGCTATATTCTATAAGTCAATAAACAATACTTTTAAAAATCCTGAATTAACAATGATATATCAGAAAACATACAAATAAACCTAATAAAAATCAAATATACCTAAAAGGATAACTAAAACTGACAGTCAAAATTAGTGAAACATTAAGCTAAAGGCATTTATATGTACCCATATTGAAGATCTAACCTGATGTAAGGACTATGACACCCCAAGGCAAAGGAATTTCTGTTCCTGAAACTTCACATTTAGTAATAAAATTTTGTAGCTAGAAAAAGACTAGATGCCAAGCTAAAACAATTCTGTGTTCTCAGTCTCTATGTGAAAGTTACATGTAACTGTGGGCCTACCAGAATTCAAAGCAGGATATTCAGCCTGTGCTTTTAATGGATATTTGTATTTTGTAAAATAGACAAATTATTCTCCATTCATCAGGGAAATTTCAGAAATTAAAGTCACTATAAATTCCCAAATTACAGAACATGTGTTTCCAATATAAGGAACCTCTGCCAACGTTCCCAGAAGAATTATATGCACACGTAATTGCTTATACCGTCTCACACTGTTTACAACCTATTCATTCCCCCCTTTCACTCCCAGCTCTCTTCCAGCCATGAGCATTAGTAATAGCTCAACAGCATTTTACACTTTTTGCCTAGGGCATTTTTTCTTGCTGTGGGCCTCAATCAAAGTTGGCAGCTTTTCAGGTTACCTGGTGAATGGCTAAAGCAGGATACCTAAAGCAGGTGTACGTTCCTTCCGAGGTGTGCCAAACACTGGGCCTCCTTCTTGGTGGTACAGGGCCAAAAAGCACAGCAAGTCGTCTTTCCCTTTGGCATGGATATCCTGACATCTCCCAAAGGCACTGAGAGTGTTACCTCAGGATCTGACATCAAGGTTGTCTGGTCTTCCCTTCATTCAAGGGGATCTGACATTGTAAACAATTAGGTTAAGTAACTGGCTAAAAGATTTGATCATGATTTCTTCTCATGGCTTAAGGCATACCCTGTAAACTTGACTTGGAGTTTTTATTCTGTTTTGTATTAGGTGGTTGCTCCACTCCTACATTTTTTTTTCTAAGGAACTCATTCATAGTCAGGTGGGCATAGCCCATAGCTCTTCCAGATAGGCCAGTGTGACTGTACCAGGCTCAGTGCCTATTATGGTCTTGCCTCGTCTCTGCCACCCCCATGCTGCTTCTCATTCCCAGTGCAGTATTTCATACCAGCATTTCTGGTCTGGAGAGAACAGATGTTTTAAATAGATGTTTCAAAACAGGTGTTTTAAAGATACTGGGAAAACTTCCCTGGTGGTCCAGCGGTTAAGAATCTACCCTGCAACACAGGGGACTCAGGTTCAATCCCTGATATGGGAACTAAGATCCCACATGCCTTGGAGCAACCAGAGGGCCCGTGCACCACAGCAAAAGATCCCACATGACACAGCAAAGATTCTGGGTGCCGCAACTAAGACCTCATGCAGCCAAGTAAATAAATGAGTATTTAAAAATAAAGATACTAGTGATTCCTCAATACATATTGCAGGTGTTTGTTGAAGAGACTGTTATCTAAGACCCCCTAGATTTGGCTATCTTTATGCTTTCTAAAATAAGATATTTCTAAAATTCTAGTATCCAACTTTCTTTGACTGCTGAATGCATTTTTAAGTGTGTGTTTGTTGTATGTGTGCTAACCAAAAAAAAAAAAAAACTGTTAGTTTTTTCAACCCAGCTTATCTAGTTCATATAGAATCTCTGATGTGAACCACATTGACAAATTTCGTAAAACTAAAACCATGCTGTATTCTGTTTAGTCAAGCGTTCACAAAATCAATTCCCCACATATATTTCCTGCTTTAGGGTTAATATACATTGACATGTTCCAGCCTGCTCTTCTTTTGTTATGCAAAATTTTAACTTTCTAAGATTGATCTGAGGCATGCTAGGGTATAATTCTGATTAATTGTCTATGGATGAAAAGATACAGACATGAGGAAGACTGTCAACTACTTTCTTCATGTGAATTCCCTCAGATGAAGGTATACAGGCATCTACAAGCATGAAAGGAAACAGCTTTTCAGACAGACAGAGAAGAATTGCTCTTCTCTCAAAGAAAGGTTCAGGGGCTATTTAGAGGGGCTTGGAGGTTCAAATTACTCTGATGCCTCCAGTTCATATTTTCCAAATGAATATTCAAACTTTCACGTACAAACTCTAGCAAAGTTTTGATAGTGGTCATTAGTGCTGTCCACCAAGTATTTCCAGTTCTCATGCTGGGCAAAATGGTACCTCCTTGTCCCTTTGAAGTTATGAAAGGCCATATGACTTGCTCTGGCCAGACATATATGAGAAGTGAGGTTTTTCATTTCCCTTTAAAGACTTTAAGAGTTAGTTCACAAAGCATGACATTTTCATTTCTCCCTTCTGCCACAATCACCAGCAATGGTCCAGACAGCAGAGGCTGTATCAGCCTGAGTTGTGGAGTGAAGGCTATGCAAAGCAGAACTGCCAACTAACCTGCAGTGACTGTGCAGTACAAGTGAGAAACAAACCCTTAGGGTTTGTTTTGTTACCACAGCATAACCCAAGCAGCCTACTCTGACTGATACAACTCTGAAATCAATTAGTGGTTAAACACTGAATTTAAATCTTGTCTATCTCAATTCAATATGTACAAGATATGGGAGACTCTTTCAATATATTCATCTAAAGTCCCTGCATTTATACCCATTTTTTTAAAAACTGATACTTAATTTTAAGTCTGTAGTTTCTTTGCTATCATGCATCCAATGCCATCAGGAGCCTCCTTTCCCTGCCATCCTTGAATTCTGCACACTCTTTATATCATTCCATGATGGAAACTATTCTAAGTCCCCAAACTTTATCTTTTATTGAGATTTTTTTTTTCCAGATGACATAGGTGATAACTCTCTTAGCTGCTTCATCAAAGAAATACTTGATATTTCACGCTTCTCACCTAGTGAGACTAGTCATCACTTACATTCTTTGGTTGAAAGTAGCAGACATTGACTCTGTCCAACTTTTTAAATGGGCAGATTATGGGAAGGATATTAGGGTTTTGAAGACAGGAAATTGGAGGACCAGACTTGGCAAGGGAAAGAAATTGAAGCAGCTCTAGAAAGGAAGGAATGAAGACTCAGGAGGAAATAACTACCCTCATGTTAGAGTAGTCATTGCTGCCATAGGAGATCTCTGGCTGTCCTTTCTGACCATGAGCCACTCGGATTTCAAAACCTTCCAGTTGGAAGCTCTTAGATCACAATCTCATCCATTAGCAATTCTAGGGAGTGGGAGAGGAATGGTCTGACCTTTCAAAGTTTCATTGGTAGAGGCAGGAGCTTGAAATTCCCTTCCACATGATTATACACAGCAGAGTGAAAGTGAAGTCGCTCAGTCGTGTCCGACTCTTTGCAACCCCGTGGACTGTAGCCCACCAGGCTCCTCCGCCCATGGGATTCTCCAGGCAAGAGCACTGGAGTGGGTTGCCATTTCCTTCTCCATATACACAGCAGGGGAGAGGTAAATCCTCAAAGAAATCACGCTCTACCAGGGAGAAGAATGGATGCTAGTCAACACCACCACCAAAATAAGGAAGTGAGAAAAGGAGAGAATAATGTGATTTGTTTTGTTTTGGCCATGCCACACAGCTTGTGGGATCTTAGTTCCCAAACCAGGGATCAAACGCATGCCCCCTGCAATGGAAGCATGGAATCCTAATCACCAGACCACCAGGGAATTCCCTATAAATTTTAATAGTGACAATTCACCATTATAAAATCAGGGCCTCGAGAACAGTAGAATGGCTATTAAAGATGATGCTGGTGCAAAGAATAATATGTATCATACATAATTATACAGTGGAAAAATCTTTCTTCTCTCTTGCAAATAGGACAAAAGGTTTGGCTAACAAAGACAAGATTCTTTGAAGGCAAGGGTTGGGGTTTGGGAGAGAAAAATATTTATGCATATATATGTAGCTGTACAGGTGTTTGTGTGTGTGTCAGTACCAGAGTGTGTGTTTTTATGTGTGTAAGTGTGTTATGTATGTGAGCACTTATGTATATGGGTGGCTATATATGTGTGTGTAACTATAGGTGTAGGTATAGGTATAAGTGAAATTAAAATTTTTGGTAATGATATTAGCAATATTACAAAGAAGAGAAAACCTAGGCCTAATCATAAGTCTAGGTACCATACTAGGCTTCCCTGATGGCTCAGTGGTAAAGAATCTGTGTGCAATACAGGAGACGGGGGTTTGATCTCTGAGTTGGGAAGATTCCCTGGAGGAGGGAATGGCAACCCACTCCAGTATTCTTGCTTAGGAAATCCCGTGGACAGAGGAGCCTGGCAAGCTATAGTCCATGGGGTCGCAAAAGAGCTGGACATGACTTAGTGACTAAACAATGGACAGCAACAGGTACTGTACTGACTAGGTATATGTGAGATAATCATTTCCAGTCAGGATCTAAACGAGATTCCAAAGACAAAGGTTATGGCTCATCACCTCATTTCTGTAGATGTAGGTGTCATCCTAAGTCTCCTCTGGACATTCAAGACAGTTGCAGAATTGAGAAACATGGAAAGTAGACTGACATCTGAAATAAGTCCATCTCCACTCTTTCATCTCCCCCTTGCCATTTCTTCACTCTGTCTTTTCTTCCTCTCCTTTCCAGAAGTATGGGAGAAGGGAAAACCTTTCATAGGGCAGATGCTGGTTGCCCAAGAGGAGAAGCTGCTCCTGTTCCAGTTAATTTGCAGATTTTGCATCTGCTCCCTTGGCTGGTGACATCTGGAAACTGACGCCGTGGTTCCTCCTGGTATATGAAACCTGATGAGATTTACTAGTTTACCTGCTTTATCAGACTTGTGTGTGTGTGTTTTGCCACACAGCTTCTGATTTTCTTTAGTCGTGTATATTCCTTTTAAATAAAATGTAATATGTAAATTATTACATTAATCAACTGGAAAAGAATAATTAATTCTGTAAAGCCTAAAGGTTTGAATCTAAGGAATTCTTAAGGATTGTATCATATGTTTCCTCAAAGAACTTATCATCCACGCTTATTACTTTACAAAGATCTTTTCCGCTTTGCAAACATCATTCAGCAACTGAAAGATTAGGTTCTGGGAAGTAGAGGATGGCCAAAGTCCAATTAACTATCCTTGATCAGGATAACTCTATAATGTTTTGGAAACAGTACAAAGAAAAATGCACAATACTAGTATTGGACTACAATGTCCACATTATAAGCCTGATTACTGCCTTAATCACCTCATGTTCAATCATACTCAGTTCAGTTCAGTTCAGTCGCTCAGACTCTTTGCGACCCCATGAATCGCAGCACGCCAGGCCTCCCTGTTCATCACCATCTCCCGGAGTTCACTCAGACTCACATCCATCGAGTCCGTGATGCCATCCAGCCATCTCATCCTCTGTCGTCCCTTTCTCCTCCTGTCCCCAATCCCTCCCAGCATCAGAGTCTTTTCCAATGAGTCAACTCTTTGCATGAGGTGGCCAAAGTACTGGAGTTTCAGCTTCAGCATCATTCAATCATACTATTAGAGGATATTTTACAAAAATGAATTTGAATTAATACAAGGTATAAAAAAATTCAAAAGAGCAAACTTCCCTTTTAATTAACAAGTATTTAGCATCTAATATATACCAACTGAGACTTTCCCACTGGCTCAGGCAGTAAAGAATCTGCCTGCAATGCAGGAGACACAGGAGATCCCTGGGTGGGGATAATCCCCTGGGTGGGGAAGATCCCCTGGAGGAGGAAAATGGCAGTCTACTCCAGTATTCTTGCCCGAAAAATCCCATGGACCGAGGAGCCCGGCGGGCTACAGTCCCAAAGGACACAAAGAGTCAGACAGGACTGAGCGAGTATGTATGCACACACATATGCCAACTAATGCTGGAGAAATGAAATTAATATAAGAGAGTAAAGCTTTAAGGAGTTCAGAATGTTCTCTGGGAAGTGAAAATTCCACATTTGGTAGCATCCCTATGAAGGCTTGGTTCAAGAAGTTCCAACAAAGCTAGACATTCCAACATACTTAACTCATGGCTTTTGAGACTACTTTTAAAACACCTATGCCAGGAACACGAACACACCTATGAAAAAAACAAGGAAAGTAGCCATCAAAGAAACCTTGTGGACCCCTGCATGGGTACTGCAAATATTGAAAAAACAACCACCTTGAGTTCAGGGAGGACGGAAATGAGTGTTCTCTGAACCAGTCTGTCCCAACATGTAGGTGTTCCAACCCCAACCTGCTCTTGCAACTTTCCTTCCTGTGGTCATCATGATCCCAGATCCCAGATCACTCAGCCAACACTGCCTCCCCGGAAATCAGTCCTTTTCAGCATAATAGGCTAACAGGACTTGGTTGTGCTACTACAGGTTTCCTCTCCCTTTTGATTTCACAGATTCCCATCACAGCATCTGATTCTACTTGAATGAGCATGCACTGTTAGAAATTTGACACTGGAGGCAAAGAAACAGAGATAGCCTGATGCCTTGTCAACAAAACTAGACAGCTGTCCCTGAATAAAAAGAACAAAAGAAACTAAAGTTTAATTTTCATCCTTGAACTGACCTATAGAGGAGAAAAACACATATACAGGCATTGCTTTATATCATATACAAATAAAAGAAAACTCGAGGATAATTAGAAGAATAAGAAATAACACTGCATAGAATAAAAAGTGTCATGGAAAAGGGGGTAAAAGAATGATGACAATGATGTGAAGTAAATATGAGAAGGCTTCCTGAAGGAAGAGAAGTGCATTCAAGATAAAGGAAATGGGATGGGCAAGAAAGCATGGGAAAATATTTTATTAAGGTTTACGCAATCATAATTTCTATAGTTTTAAAAAGCATATAGCAGTTCTAGAATAAAACAAATTCTGGAGAAGGATGTTTATTTATTCTCTTTGATTTTATGGGGAAGGAAAACAGAATTAATACAGCTATAGAAGAGATTTTTGATTTTGAGTAGTAGGTTATGAATTCTAGATTTTAAATGAAATCAGTATCAGCATTTTCTAAGTCTAAACTCATAAACGTCACTAACCTTATAGCAATTGGCACAACCTTAATTTGGGAAGAATTCTTGGATTCTTTTACTCTTCTCCCTTCTTTATTAATAGTACTTAAAAATCTTACAAATACTTGTGTTATATGTTTTAGAAAAAAATGGGTGGTTACATGAGGAGCACGAATTTTATCTCATTATATGGATGAACACTGTAATGCTTGGAACAGCCCAAAGTAAGGTTGCACAGTCACAGGACTGAATGCATTTCCATGACTGGAAATGCTCCAAAATGAACTAGCCAGACGTTTAGAAGAGTCAGACAAACTTTTAAGACAAATTTCTAACTTTGATTCCATGATTTCATGGCTCTAGCTGTGAGATTTCTATATGAGCAATCAAATTTATTCATGCAGAGTCTTCAGTAGAGGTAAAACTTTCACTTTATTCTAGCAATGAGCTACATAACTATGCCCTTCCCAAGACCATCACCAGGGATCCATGGCGTTTCCTAGCATTTCACAAAATCTGGCTCTAGAAGCATCTATGTCACCATTGCTGGAAAGATTACTAAACTTTTAGATTTCTAGGTGGCACCTCAGACCTACAAAAGAAGAATGTTTATGGGTGAATCCCAGAAATCTACATATTTAACAAGCTTTCCAAGTGACTATTCAACACTATAATTTGTGAACCACTGCTCTAATCCTTGACATTCCTGCTGAGAGGGGAGACCAGAGAAGACTATTTGCAGTTATGACTGCAGTTATAGAGTCATCTGTTCCTTAAGGAGTGAGTTAAGCTTTCAAACATCTCAAATACTATTTAAGCATTCAACCACCTTTGGAGACTAAACTTACAGCATATAAAATCTTCCATGACCTTTTCCTTACAAGACACAATTTTCTATTTTTGTGGACATTACAATTACTAACAGTAATCTTTCTCCAAATTCTTTGTCTCACCAAAGAACACTGAGTGAATAAGGCCTCAGTTATCAGCAGGGCCTGGTCAAGATTCGAATCTGTTTTAGCCTTTTTCTTTTCTATTTGATATTGGAAAAGAACACAGTATTCAGATTACATTTGCAACTGAAACCACAGAATATGAGTTAAAGGAATCCTAGGGAATTATCTCACTTGTCTCCATTTTACTGTAAACATAATTTGCTATTTGGTTATATTACCAAACCATAACTGCTTTACCATCTGTCCTATAGATTATAATGGCATTAGCAAAATTGAAGCTCCTAGAATCTTACCTACTATTTTTCCATTACTATTTTTAAAACTGTATGCCAAAGATTTAACTATTTTTTACAAGGAATTAGTAGTAAAAAATATGGCTAAGTTGGGCTAATTGAGAGAAAGCTAGTCAAATTAATTTAAAAATTGAACATTAAGGCTTTTACAAAATATTTTCAATAATATATAGAATGTCAAATTTCAAATATGAAATGCTAATAGTGACCATACATAACCTTTTTAAGTACATGAAAGTAAAGAAAAATAATTAATAATATTAGTTTAATTTTTGTAAAAGTTTTATACAAATAGATCAGGTTCAAATCTGGTCTAAATTATCATGAATTCCAAATAAAAGGTTTTAAATGTATACTATGAATCTGTTTTTTGGATATTAATAGTCAAATTATTGTTAGATTAGTTTCCTTTCATTCTTCCATGTATCTTCTAAGGACATTGGTTTTTTATTAGACTAAGAGTTAAAAATTGTCTTTAGATAGAAAATACATTTTTATTCTTAAAGTAATTCCTGTAATATCCCTTAGGTACAAATTAACACAAAGATAATGTTAACATTTAAAGTTTTACAAAATTTTCCCAGGGAAATATTTGCAAAGATCACTTCAATTTACAAGAATACATTTTACGAAAGTTAGAAACATCTTATAATTTACAAATTATGCATTTTAACTGGCTGCTAAAAGCTAAACTTCATGTATTCTAGAAAAGGAGTAGTTTTTGGTTTGAGGCTGTCAAACCTGTCAAACCTCTGTCTGTGGAACTCTCCAGGCAAGAATACTGGAGTGGGTAGCCATTCTCTTCTCCAGGGGATCTTCCCAACCCAGGGATAGAACCCAGGCCTCCTGCATTGCAGGCAGATTGTTTACCATCTGAGCCACCAGCTCAGACAAGATCAAAAAAGAACCTCATTTTAGAGGGACCAGTGAAGTAAAATATTCTTAAAAGTACATATATTTTATTAGAAATGTGTTAAAATAGGTCCTAAGTAAATAACTAGTTTTCTTTGTTTATATAACTTGATTTAATCACTCAGATAATTACAGAACCAAAATGGGGTGGAGACTTATTAAGAAGTGCCGAACAATACGAATGACAAAATTCACACAAACCATGGAGACAGAAAGCCCTTGTTCATAACCCTACTCAGTCACATGACAGCTTATCACTTTGGACAAGTTACATAATCTCTCTGAACCTTGGCTTTCTCCTTTGTGAATCAAGATAAACAATATCTGCTTTCTAGGGTTTTTAAAATAATAGCTGGGCTGCAATACACTTAGGACCAGAATTATTATATATGAAACTTTTAATATATATTAATAATTATGTATGTATAGCTATATAATTTATATATGTACATATATTCCTGGGTGTGAAAACTCCAGAAAAAAATATAAAGGTATACACCATAAATTGTTACTAAGTTCTGAGAGACAAAATATGGATTCTAAATAAATCCATATAATGGAACGTTATGGACATTATGAGGTCATTAAACACTGTATTTTCAAAAAATAATAAATAACATATAGATAAATGGTGAAGCTATAATTTTAAGTTGAAAAGCAATATATAAAACCATAGATTGTGTGAAACACGTATGCATAGAAAAAATATTGGAAGAAAATTCCTCAAAATATCTAGTGGTACTCTCTGTTTGGGGCATTACAGACAGTATTACACGTGGTTGGAATTCTATCATCATGGTCACTATCTGATAAACTCATTCTTTCATGTTCTTTTAAAAGTATTGCCTTTTGAAGCCCCTAATTGATCCTAATATTCCCCATGTGCTTTAATACAACAGGATGATCACTTACTGTGATCTGCACACTCTTTAGACAGACAACGATACATACATTTATTGGGCATTTATCAAGCACATACTCAGTGTCCAGCCCTGAGGACACAAAGATGAGATATAGATTCTTCCCTAAAAAACTTACAGAGAAAAAGAAACATACAAGTATATCTGATATATAGTATTATTTTAGCAAAGGATGGAGGGAAGGTGAACAAAATAAAAAGTATGATGAATATTCTGATAAAGAATATGCAACCTGCTGTAGAGGCACAGAAGAGAGCAATCAATTTTCTTCTTTGATTTGGGGTGAATCGCCTGAGTTTTGACATATGAGTAAGAATGGCGTTGATTTCATACCTGCTAAGCTAAGACTGGGGCTTCCCTGATGGCTCAGTAATAAAGAATCCATCTGCCAATGCAGGATATGGGAGTTCGATCCCTGGATCAGGAAGATCCCCTGGAGAAGGAAATGGCAACCCACTCCAGTATTCTTGCCTGGGAAATCCTATGGATGAGGAGCCTGGTGGGCTACAAGTCCATGGGATCACAGAAAAGTCAGACACAACTTAGCAACTAAACAACAGGTTAAGAATGCATGTGATATACCCTTATGGAATAATCCAGTTATCAATGGGATACATGAGAGCAGAAATCAAGAAAAAGTTCTGGAATAGAGATGAGAATTTGAGAGCCACCAACACACAGGCTGAAACCATGAAAGCACACGAAGTTGGTAAAAGTGAGGATGAAGAAAGAAGGAGGACTATGATCCACAGACAGACAAAGGACTAGGCCCTCAAAATGATGACTGAGGGTAAAAAGCAAGAGGGGCGCACAAATAAAGGCTGAAAAAAATGGTCAGAGATGGAAAATAAAAACCAAAACAGAACTGATGAGAAAGCCCGGAATGGAGTTTTTAAAGAAGGAAGGGGGTCAACGGTAAGTAAGGTAAGTGTGTGCTTAGTCGCTCAGTCGTGTCCGACTCTTTGAGACCCCATGGACTGTAGCCCACCAGGCTCCTCTGTCCATGGAATTCTCCAGGCAAGAATACTGGGGTGGGTTACCATGCCCTTCTCCAGAGGATCTTTCTGACCCAGGAATCAAACCAGGGTCTCCGGCACTGCAGCTGGATTCTTTACCAGCTGAGTTACCAGAGAAGCTATGCAACTAATTCATAGGACTTAGACGTGCAGTTCTTTGGAATGACATTTGCCAACGCAGTTTCAGTTCATATCTGTGAGTGTGCATGTGTGTACTTATGTGGAGTGGAAATATAGAGGCTGGGGGCACTAAGTTTAAAAATGAACGAGGATAAAGGGCATAACATACTATTCACAATATGAAAACAAATATTTTAAAGTCTGACCTCTCCAAATATAAATAAATGCAAGCTAAAAACAAGCTATCCGTTTTGCTTGCCAATTAACAAAATATTCTAAAAAAGTAACACTCCATGCTGGCAATGATACACTGAGGGAGCACACAGTGCTGGTAGAAATAGGACATAACACTCACTTTTTCCTATCTGCCTGGCATAACAGATCTTTCCTTCCTTTGCAGCCCCACTGTACACATCTGATAACATTTAATTGCACTTCATACTCTTCATGTATAACTCTCCCTCTATTTGGCTTATAAAGTATCTGAGCATAGGGACCCAGTTTGACTAATCTCCTCTAGTCCCCTTAGTCTCTAGCTTCCATCCAGGGCCTGACTCATGGTAAGTACTTAAGAGATGCTTGTTAAATGAATTCGTAAAGACTTCCTATTTCTATACATGTTATTCCAGCTAAAACTGACAAAATTCACCCCATTTGAATATTAAAATGTGAAGAAACTAAGCCTGAAGAAATAATTTCCTTTATGAAATTCTGATAATGTCTGTGTGATCAGGTATAAAGGTGGGTATATATATTATGCATACCATGCATATCCACAAATATTTAAGCTGTCCAGACTTGCCTCCTATTTTGTTACTTTTAGTTCTCTCGGGATATTTTTCTTTTTTTCAAGTCTCTATTTATCACTTCATCATTCTTTGAATATACATTTTAAAAAGCCATCCAAAGCTGCCAAGTCAATTTAAGACAGTCATACCCTCTACTGTTAAGCTGGACATGACTAAAACTATGGCTAACAAGTTTATTGAAATTGGTGAGAGTGGAAAAAGTGTAAATTCAGTTGGTATTTGAAGTGGGAAAGTAAAACATGAGTAGGCTTTAAAGTGTGTTTTTAATGTGCTTCATATTTCCTAAACTGTAATTTTAATGAATCATCAGAAATTATTGTGTCTGTATGTACTATTCAGGGAACCTCAGGAAAAGCACGGTAATCACTGGGCTGTCAGGAAAGCAGGTATAAAATTTTATGATACTTCTTCCACGAGAGCCAAAATACCCCCAGTGTCAGCATTATATGGTGTTATTCTTCCAGGACTGAACACATCTGAAGAGTAAACCAAGCCACCTCCTTCAGAAAAAAAAAAAAAAATTGACAATTTTCTTCAAATATGCCAAAATTGCAGCATTATTCTTTTGCTTGCTTCTAAAAATATTGAAATGAAATATTTCATAATAAAGTATTAGGCAATTTCTCTAATTATGTACTACTACCCTTCATGTGCTAAATCAGTGGTACTCAACCAGGGCAATTTTGCCCCCCTGTCTCTCAGGGACATTGGCAATGTCTCGAGACATTTTTTACATTTGTGATAATCAACCCTTTCTGGTGGTGAAAAGGACCGCCACCAGCATCTAGTTGATAAGGGCCAGGGATGTTTTCTAAACATCCTGCAATATACAGGATGCCCCACCCCAACGAAGAGTTATCCATTCCAAAATGTCACAACACTGCTAAGATTAAAACACCTTGTGCTAAATAATAGATCACACACAACTTTCAGAGAACCCTATCCATCTTTTGAGGCTCAGCTAAGCTACCAGTCCCGTCATGAGGCTTTCTCAGATCAACCCGCAACGACACCTTCATAGGTTAGACTTTCCATAATTTAGGTTTCATTTGATGATAAACCCACCTCAAAGAGTTTTTGAGGAATCAAATGTTCACATTCACTGCTGATACTTCTTACTCTCCTTTTCTGTAATTTGCTTGTGTTCAATGACAATAGTACTAGAGAGGTTTATAAACCAAAAGACTCGCTTTCATGTTACTTTCTCTTTCCCAATTGTCTGTTTTGTTTATTTATCTTTACTGTAACATTGGTATCAGAGATAATAGGTTTTAAATTGGGAAAGAATAACTAATTATCCCATTGTTTTTCCAGCTAAAATATTTGGGTAATATTTCTAGTAACTCATATTGTTAATGTCTATTGTTTGGTGATTCTAATAAGAATAAAAACAAAGAAGAGGGCTATGATTTTTGGCTTCTGATCAATCATGTAATTCTCTTCCAATTTAAAGCTTGAAGATTTGGTGTGTTACTTCAAATACCAGGAATTCATACCCCCATGAGCCAGTAGAGGTAGGAATGGGAGACATGGAAAAAAAAAAAAATGTTCTGAATTAAAGTTATCAGTTAAATAGAATTCATGAACAATACTCTTAAGAAACATGTGATTTTCTTGAAAAAGAAAGCTATTTTAATAAGTCACTGCCATACTGCTCCTTTTTCCCCCTGATTCTTGAGGGTCCTCTAATATATTGGTTGTGTACAAACACGGAACCTTTAAGTACACGTGGAAGTTCGTCAAGGATATAGATTATTATACAAAGTGATAGTAAGACTTATAATAATTACCCTCAATTGACTTACCCATTTTTTTTTTTTTAAGCTAGCTAGATAGGTAGGATACTTGGTTGTATGTTTCTAAGAAAAGAAAGGCCAGGATGGAAAGATCTCAATTTTGCTTAAGACTGAAGGGGATGATGATATGATGATGTCACCAGCAGAAGCCAGTTGGATTTTAGTTTTCAAACTAAACTGAAACCTACCTTCCTGTTATTGCCATATTGCTCTCCTGAAGAAATCCAAACCAAGTCCAATCTATCCTCCACAGAAAGTTCCTTCAGATACTTAAGACAGCTGCCCAATTCATCCCAAGTCTTCTCTTTGAACTCATTTTTATGTAAGTGTCTGTCCTAATGAAAGACAGAACAAATCCAGGGAGCCAGTGCTCCATGGTGCCGACACCTGAGCTAACCAAGAAGTTACAGCCTGTCTTGGGAGATTTAAATGCAATTTACTTGAACTCCGGTCCCCACGTGTTGGAGGGTGCCACCTACAGCTGTCTTCAGGGATTCTTAGGTGGGGAGAGGAATTGCTTTCTCCTGGTTGCCCCTGGCTCAGAGCTTGTGTTTTCGGTGAGTATTCAGTCTTCCTTGATTACAACATTCTGTGGATGCTCTCTTTCTCCTCTGACTTTAGCAGTAACTCTCAAATTAAATACAAGACATTCTTGTTCTTAAAAGTCCTTTCACCCTCCTGTTTAATTCTCTGCCCTTTTAAATACTCTCCCATAGATTCCACCTCTTCTTTTGGCTCCAGCATCAACACATGCCATGTTTAGCCTTGAATTTCAACCTATGTCATGGAACAGGGTTGGTTTCAGCACATTTGCGTTAACACTGGTACCATTATCACACTCTTTAGTTTGGCTCAAAAGCGTATTAGTGCATTCAGCTGTTCCTTTCACAAAGACAAACTGCCCCTTCTCACTTTAAATTATAGCTTATGTATAACCTGATGGCTTCATTCGCAAAGGCCGGCTCTCTTTCACCACATATGTGGCTTCTGCTTTCAGTCTTCGTCTGATGGAAACCCTCATACCACTGCTGGATTCAGCTTTGAAAGCTAGAGCATTCAAGGTCCACCCCTGTTCTAAACCTCTGACCAGATCCTGCTGAGTTAAATCCCACCTTTTTCAGGAGAGCATCTTATCAGCTTGCTTTTCCAAGAAGCCAGTGAAACACTTTCTAATACCAAACCACTGTTTTCTTATTATTAATAGCTCTCTTCCAAGGAAACACATATTCCTGCTTCCATGCTTCGTTCACAACTTCCCCCGCTGTGTTAGCTTACTAGCACCACCACAACAAAGGACCATGAAATGGGTGACTAAAGAACAGAAAAGTATTTTCTCATCATTCTGGAGGTTAGAGTCTTCTTATAAGGATAGCAGTCTTGTTGAATTAAGGTCCACCCTGATGGCCTTGCTTTAACTTCACCTCTTTAAAATTCCCATCTCCAAATACAGTCTCATCTCTGAGGTTCTAGGGATTAAGATTTTAACATATGAATTTAAGGGGGACACGGTTCAGTCCATAACAGCCACCTAAGTTTGCTTCTTCCTCCTTCTCCTTTCCAAATTCAAACCAATATTTAAGGCCACATTCAAATCCCACTTTCAGTTCTTTACCACATACTCATTCGAACTCAACTTTCTTTTTACTCTGAGCTCATTCACTCTGACTTATACAGCTTCACCTTCTAGGGTACCTGTCTTCTGTCTCCAGAAAGTTTCAGCTCATTTAAGCTCTCTAAGTTCTTGGTAAGACTTACTGAATTTGGATTTGGGACTCAAGAAGAATGAGTTTCCTCGGTTTGAATTGTCTTTTTTTTTTTTCTCTCACGACTTTTCAAGGTCTTATTTACTGCGCTGTTGCTTTCACGGTAACAGATAAGTTGCTAAGCAGGAAAGAGTCTCTGCCCCGTTACTGATTAAAAAGTAATGGTTCGAGACTAAGAAAAGGAAAAATTTTTCTTCCATATAAGCATATGTGAGATCTCTTCCCTAACTGACACTAAACCTTAAACTCCCTTTTAACATTTTCCTTCTCCTCTTAAACAGCTTCTTCAAACACATATTTCCAGGCTCATTATCATCAAATACCATAAAACACAGTGTAAGCAGCTCACTCAAATTCTTTCTTGTGCTCTGATACTTAGTTAAGATCTTTTAACTTGAAAAAGAGCAGCATTTACCTTAAGAATATAATCCAAACTAACATTTAGAGTTCATTTACATGTACTCTAATGTGTATTAAAACTGGTCATTTAATCCTTTATAAAACTATGAATGAATACTATGATTCCCCCTATTTCATACTTGAGGAAATTAGGCATAGAAATGTTAAATATCAAAAACTTGCCCAAAATAGCCTGGTAGATTAAGCCAAAGTAAGTGCTAAATGGCTTAACTACTATGTAAAATTCCATCCACAAACAGGAAAAACATCATTCATTCTCCCACATCCCAACCCCTCTTTAACCCTAAATTTAAAATTCATAGTTACAAATAATTTTCTAATGCAAAGCATAGATTCTTTAGATAAAGATTATCAATTATAGAAAAATAACTTTTCTTTCTACAAAAATATCAGACTTTGTGTTTCAATCAGTTGAATAGTGTATGAAAGTGAAAGTCGTTCAGTCGTGTCCGACTCTGTGCCCCCCAGACTAACTATAACTATACAGTCCGTGGAATTCTCCAGGCCAGAATACTGAAGCAGGTAGCCTTTCCCTTTTCCAGGGGATCTTCCCAATCCAGGGATCCAACCCAGGTCTCCCACATTGTAGGTGGATTCTTTACCAGTTGAACCAAATACTGTATGTGTATGTGTATATATATATATATATAATTGACCTCATCTTCATGTTCTTGGGCAGTATGGTTTGCTTTGTAATCAGTTCCTCAGGGGCAAACCTGACGCTGGACTGGAAGAAACACAAGCTGGAATCAAGATTGCCGGGAGAAATATCAATAACCTTAGATATGCAGATGACACCACCCTTAGGGCAGAAAGTGAAGAGGAACTAAAAAGCCTCCTGATGAAAGTGAAAGAGGAGAGTGCAAAAGTTGGCTTAAAGCTCAACACTCAGAAAATGAAGTTCATGGCATCCGGTCCCATCACTTCATGGGAAATAGATGGGGGAACAGTGGAAACAGTGTCAGACTTTATATTTGGGGGCTCCAAAATCACTGCAGATGGTGACTGCAGCCATGAAATTAAAAGACGCTTACTCCTTGGAAGAAAAGTTATGACCAACCTAGAGAGCATATTCAAAAGCAGAGACATTACTTTGCCGACTAAGGTCCGTCTAGTCAAGGCTATGGTTTTTCCAGTGGTCATGTATGGATGTGAGAGTTGGACTGTGAAGAAGGCTGAGCGCCGAAGAATTGATGCTTTTGAACTGTGGTGTTGGAGAAGACTCTTGAGGGTCCCTTGGACTGCAAGGAGGTCCAACCAGTCCATTCTGAAGGAGATCAGCCCTGGGATTTCCTTGGAAGGGATGATGCTGAAGCTGAAACTCCAGTACTTTGGCCACCTCATGCGAAGAGTTGACTCATTGGAAAAGACTGATGCTGGGAGAGATTGGCGGCAGGAGGAGAAGGGGATGACCGAGGATGAGATGGCTGGATGGCATCACGGACTCGATGGACGTGAGTCTGAGTGAACTCCGGGAGTTGGTGATGGACAGGGAGGCCTGGCGTGCTGCAATTCATGGGGTGGCAAAGAATCGGATGGCTGAGCGACTGAATTGAACTGAACTGACAGCCGCCTGTACATATGTGATTATGCTGCCCTCACGTGACAGACATTGTGAACTGCAAGAAGGGTGAATTTCTTTTTTTTTTTTTTTTAGCTAAGACTGTGAAGCTGAGAGTAGCTACCCCTCAACTGTTGACTGACCACTTTCAAACCCACTTTTACCTGTGACTTCGTAAAGCCAATGTAGTTTTCATGAGTGGTTAACTTACATTACAGAAGAAAACCAGTGGGAGACTATTCAATTAACGCAGATATTTACAGTACTGTGTACTTACAGGTTTCATAAGCATTTTCAATTTGGTAATAGGAAATATCAGACATACTCTCCCTGGGAATGCAATATGCTCATAGAGAAAGTATATATATATAATATTGAAAATTATATTTTTAAAAACTGGAAAATTTTTGAAGTTTCTCCCGGGTGGTGTGTATAATTTACTTATGTGACTGTACATCCTGAAAAGACTTGCCATTTTTAAATCTTTTCAATATTAATCTTGGAAACATGGAATTTAAAACCTTAAACTTAAATCCTCTATCCATGTTTAAAGTATGGAAATAGCCTGTGTTATTAAATAAAACAGCAGAGACTTTGCCCTACAACAAAACTCAAGGCAGATCTGAAAAAGATCCTCTTTACTCCTTGATAAACAGTCTGTTGGCTTGCAAAGGCAGTGGCTAGAATATCCTTTTGGTTATAATTTCACATGATTGTCTCATTGAATGTGGAGTTAAAAACCAAAAACAGAGCATCAAAATTCCACCCTAGATGATGCAGGCTAGAAAATGTGAATATGAGGCTAACCAAAGGCCTCCAAATTCTCTCTCAATGTGGCCTGCCTTCAGCTGAGGATTCCTGCCACTAATACATTTTTTCCTACTTACAATATGACGTTTCTGGGAGTTTCTCTGGTAGCTTCATTTTGAAACATCAAAATATAACATTATCTGGAGAAATATGACACTATAAATTACAAACTCTTTAGACTAGATTAATCCAGCAGAATACTTACTGTCAAAGGGGAAGCGGTAAATAACGAGGGAAGAGGAGAAGCTGCAGGGAGCGCTGAGTGCCCAGGAGGCTGGAGGAATGGCACACACAGCAGAGAGCAGGGCAAGAACGGCCAGTGTGCGCTCTACAAGTGGGAACAAGGCAAGATCAGTTAAAGCAAAGAAGCCAAACACGGAAAGGGAAACGGAGCAGAGGCTGAACACAAAACTCTGGGCAACTTGGGAATTTTATGTAGGACTTGGCTTTGGTGACCAAAGCTAAGATATAGAGAGTATCCGAGAAGGAGGGGAATTTTCATCGGAGTTTACAAATTAATTGAAGCAAATAAAGGGTAGTGTGATGACTGACTTTGTTTTAAAGAATTTTAAGATTGACAGCTTTACTACAAATAAATTCTCACTTTTTTTTTTTTGAGATAAAACGTTCTGCACCTAAAGATACTGAAATGCTAACTTCTTTTTTGTAAATATTGAACTGGTTGTTTCACCTCTTCTCAGCCAGAATTAGGAAAGGCCCTATTGTGTTGCTAAATATTTTATTCACTTTCTATCTTGAAATGTTTCTAAAAAACTAAATAAATGTAAAAAAGGGGGGGTGGGGCAGAGGGGAGGAAGAAAGGAAGTATTAACTAAAGTAACATATTGCCAAAAAAGGAGTATCTAAACTCTTTTAAACTCTAACTCAAATCCTTCCAAACTGCGAAAAACGAGTGCTACAGAGTGAGACAAGTTAAGTGATAATGTCATTTTTTTCCCCCTGTATATCTGAGAAAGCAGTTTTCAGTTGGCCCTTTCCTGGTGACATCCTTTTTCAGGTTATATGCTTATTTGCATCATACTAGATCTTTCCAAGGATATACTGATACCAATCAATATTGATACCAATCTACTTCTTACTGGGTGAACTGTGTGTTTCTCTCAGTGAGTATGATAGCTCTTTAACATACAAAGACATTCTGAGATCCTTTCTGCCTAAATTCTTCTCTTTCATGGCCCTTTTTCATGACTCTCCTTCAGGAGAGACCCCAAGAAGCAGTAGTAATATAAACTTAAACAAGGTGAAATGGTGCCAGATTCCTTGAACTAGCAGCCGGTCTAGGACAAAGACGGCAGCCACAAGCGGGTAGTGCTGCTCCTTCCAAAAGGGGCAGTTGCAATGTCCTAAGCAGGGTTCTCTTTTAGTCTCTGCCATTTTCCCCATTTAAAAGACAATATACTTTAGGTAAAGAATCAATTTTTTTAATCTACAGTGCCAAAGGATGATATTCAAAATATTTGTCTTTAAAAAAGGAAACGCAGAACAGACTTTGGATGGAAACAGGTATTTGGCTGCCTTATTGCTTCCTGCTCAACCTCAGTTCCATATTTCATTTGTGTTAGTTTTCAGTGTTGATAAGACGCAACTGCCATGATAAAATGCATCAGTTTTGAAAATAAAGCCAAAATAGGTGTTGTCTAAAATTACAGCCAAAATCTACCATAACTCAGTTAAGCTTAACATAATCACGCAGCTACATGAAAAGACAGAAAGAAAAAAAGAACGAAAGAAATCAAACAAGAATCAACAACCCTCACCATGAGGAAGGATGGGCTGAAGGGATAGTTAAGGAGTTTGGGAAGGTCATGGATAACCAGCAAGGACCTACTGTATAGCACATGGATCCCTGCTCAGTGTTAAGCGGCAGCCTGGATGAGAAGGGAGTTTGGGGGAGAATGGATACATGTATATGTATGGCCGAGTCCCTTCACTATTCACCTGAAACTATCACAACATTGTTTGTTAATCGGCTATACCCCAATACAAAATAAAAAGTTTTTTTTTTTAAATCAACAACCTTAACGCTATCAATATGATGAATTAACACAGATTTCTTCCTAAGGTGTTGATCACATTTTAATAGCACATTTACTGTACTGAAAGATACATCAAGAATTATTAAGGTAAAAAACTAGAATATTTATAGTTTACTTATTGGAGACTACACACGGATGAATATTAAGTATCAGATGTAGAAATATGACTAGAGAAAGTAGAGATGTGTAATTGGAATAAAAAGGCCCATCTGGAGTCGAGTTAAAGTCCAAGCCCCGGTTACAACTCTTACTGGTTCTGGGATCTTGAGCAAGTTACTCAACCTCTCTCAGTCTGTTTCTTCACTATTAAATGTAACAACTTTGCCTCCACTTGAGTAATTGTGAAGATCCAAATGAAACCATGTCAGTGAAAATATTTTATAAATTATTAAAATTTATTCAATGTAATAATAATGTAATATCTTAGTATGGTGACACGCATCAGTTCAGTTCAGTTCAGTTCAGTTGCTCAGTTGTGTCCGACTCTTTGCGACCCCATGAATCGCAGCACGCCAGGCCTCCCTGTCCGTCACCAACTCCCGGAGTTCACTCAGACTCACGTCCATTGAGTCCGTGATGCCATCCAGCCATCTCATCCTCGGTCATCCCCTTCTCCTCCTGCCCCCAATCTCTCCCAGCATCAGTCTTTTCCAATGAGTCAACTCTTCGCATGAGGTGGCCAAAGTACTGGAGTTTCAGCTTCAGCATCATTCCTTCCAAAGAAATCCCAGGGCTGATCTCCTTCAGAATGGACTGGTTGGATCTCCTTGCAGTCCAAGGGACTCTCAGGAGTCTTCTCCAACCCCACAGTTCAAAAGCATCAATTCTTCGGCGCTCAGCTTTCTTCACAGTCCAACTCTCACATCCATAGTGACCACATAACTATACGTATTACAGTGATCGCTTTGAAATGTATAGAAATATCAGATCACTATGTTGGTGACATGAGTGCACAGTCAGTCATGTCTGATTCTGTGATCCCATGAACTGCAGCCCACCAGGCTCTTCTGTCCGTGGGATTTTCCAGGCAAGAATACTGGAGTGGGTTACCATTTCCTTCTTCAACTATGTTGGTAACACAGTTGGGTTAATTATACTTCAAAAATAAACTCAAGAAAAAAGAAATTAGATTTGTAGTACAGGTGGGGAGTGGAGTAGATTAGATGAAGGTGATCAAAAGGTACAGACTTCCAGTTATAAGATAAAAAAATACTAGGAATGTAATGCACAACATGATTAATATAATTAACACTACTGAATGCTGTGTATGAAAGCTGTTAAAAGAGTAAATCCTAAAGAGTTCACATCACAAAATTATTTTTCTTTTCCTTTATTTTTTATCTGTCTTAGATGATGGATGTTCACCCAACTTACTGTGGCAATAATTTCATGATGTATGTAAGTCAGATCATTAGGCTACACAACTTAAAACTTATATGGTGCTGTATGTCAATTATATCTCAATAAAACTGGAAGAAAAAAGTGATTCAATGTTACCTATTGAATCACTATTAAGCACTAGACTAATAATAATACAAGTAATAGCCTGAATCCTAATAGAGGTTCATATTTCCTCCAAGAAAAGTCATTTTCTTCATGAACTATGCCTTAAGATCTTAGAAATGTGACAAGAATGCAAAAGCTTGACAAACTAGACTTAAAAAAACACTCTGGATTTAGGGACTACCTCTGGATTTAAAAAGGTGGTGGGCTGGACAATCTCTCACCACCAAAACTACACCTTTGTATCTCACACTTGAAAATGAATGTTATTTATAGATAAAGCTGCCAGTTAATTCTCACAAGAGGATTACCAGACTGCCAATCAAGCAAAGCCCCAGCAGGTGGGGTTTATGTGAGTTAACAAAACAGGTTCTGTCAAAGCACTTGTAGAAGTGTATTCCAGAATCACTGACCCTCCCACACCCTATTCTTAATCCAAAAAATTATATCCTCGAGGTATATCCTATATACCTTTCCAAATGTATTTTCCACATTTCTAATCAGAGTCTTCTAAACAGTAAGATTAAAGGTTCTTAGCAAGGCATTTAACAGTCTGGGCTATATCTGTCTTTCAGTCTTATTTCTAAACTGATGTCTCCACAAACTTCATTCTCCAGTCACATCACACATCATAATAGCCACTATTCCCTGAGTACTGTCCTCAATAGTTCAGGGCTTTTACTCATGATAGTCCCTGCATCAGGAAAGCTCTTTTCTCCCTTCTCCAAATAGTAACATAATTTTATTTTTCAAAGCCCAGTTCAGGTGCTGTTTTCTCTGCCTCCTCTCATTTGAGCTATACCCCAACACTCAGAATGTATCACTATCTCCTACAACCTTATAAAGCCCTTGCTTGTATTTTTTTAAGTACTTCTTTAATACATAGATGTTGCTTTCTCATTAAATTATAAATCCAAATACTGTAAAGCACATTATTTTTAGCTTAGCATTTCCTATTGTCTCTGTGTGTGTGTTTTATCAATCAGTAACTCACTGCATGTTTATCAAAAATAATGACCACCATTAGATGAGTGCTTATTATGCACCAGGTTCTATCACAAACTTCTTATATTCACTATACTAATCGAGTCACTTAATCCTTGAAATAAATCTTTGAAGTAGTTAACATTAGCCCCATTTAATAAGAGAATAAAGTTAAGCCATCAATTCTAAGATAAATCAACCAAGAATATTCATTGGAAGGACTGTTGCTGAAGCTGAAGCGCCAATACTTTGGCCACCTGATGTGAAGAGCCAACTCACTGGAAAAGACCCTGATGCTGGGAAAGACTGAAGGCAATAGGAGAAGGCACAGCAGAGGATGAGATGGTTAGATAGCATCACTGACTCAATGGACATGAATTTGAGCAAACTCCAGGACAGAGTGGAGGACAGAGGAGCCTGGCATCACGAAGAGTCAGACACAGCTCAGCGACTGAACAACAAGGTTAAGCAGTTTATCCAAGGTGAATACTAGTTTAGAGTCAGGACTGGAACCAAGGTCTTTCATAATTCACAGCTTGTGTCAACAATCAGTTCAATACACAGCTTTTAATTATAGCTCTAAGTGCTTAACCGTAAAAAAACTATAGTAGATAAAAGGCTACCATCGGAATACTCACTAAAAAATATCAAGAACACTGGGGCCTAGACGCACCGTATATTTAAACACTTTCTTTAAAGAATAATATTGCCTGCCTCATAAGACTATTTTGAAGACTAAACGACAAAAAGTACGTAAAATGCTTATCACAGTACCTGGAACACAGTAAAAGTTCAAACAAGCTTGTATTTTTTCAGTTGTGAATAGTTAATGGAAATGACACTCATACTTCCTAAATCATAAAATCCCAGGGCAAGTAGACATGCTTTAAATTTATAGCGGCCGGAATGTCAGATAAAAGGAAATGTTTCAAATTAAAACATAAATTTATAAAGCATTTCCCAATATACAGGAAATACAAATGGTATTAACTTACATTTGGAAAAAGTTGTGAAAGATGTTCTCAAAGATAAGATCACAAAGAGATTTACGAAGCTTTTGAGGCTGATGGCATCTTCCACATTCTGACATTCCTCTCCCCCTTTGCTGGGAATAGGGCACTGACTAGAGTCTGTGGAATCTGGACCGTGAAGCTCACTCAGCAACAATAATCGTACCAAAGGCTATTCATTGAGCAATCATGGGGTTCATATGCATCAATACTTTTACTATCTGCAAAACACTGTTGAAGTTGGTGCTGCTATATATTGTTATTGCTGTTGCTGTTATTATTATTACTCAAATGAGAAAATACAAGGTGTGAAGAATCTAAGCAATTTGCCTAAAATTACACGACAGTAAGCGACACAGCCAGAATGTAAGCATGTCTCTTGTCTGCCTCTGAAGCCCAACCTCTTAATCATTCTGTTTTCACTCAATCTGTAATCTACCGTTGCTTTGCATTTTTTCTTTCATAAAGGGAAGTTTTTAGTGTGATTCATGACATTATAAATACTAGCTTCTTTTAGCAGACTCATTCAAGCAAAATACTCATTGTCTAGGCAATCCAACTTCTTTTAATTTAACACAAAGAGCAGACATAAACAAATTATAATTTATGTAGTCTGAATTCCAACACCATAAAACCAGAAGGCACAATGTACCTCTATCTATCCACAGAGTCTTTTCCTAGAATGGTCTGAAACCAGCAGTGACATCACTGGGGTAGACTAACTTCATATCATATGACTGTATGGCGATGTGTTCTGGGTATGTTTTTATCTTGCTTTTTAAAATTGTCATATGGGTAATATGTCAAGTAAGGTATTTTTAAAACTGCAGCTTTTCCCAGGTCAGCAATGTTGTCCAGTCTTTATATCTATATATTTGCATTGCTGTTTTCATGGTGAATTTTTTTTTCCTCCAACTTAATACCTACCACTGCTTTCTTTATGGTCTGGGCTCTCACTTTGAAAAATGCCCTTTGAAAATACTGGTTCACTTGAAAATTCCTTCCCCTATAGGAGAATTTACATTTTGAATGTTTATATTGGCCCTGCTCACTAAAACAAAAATGTGTACAATGAAGGGGAAGCACTCAGGCTTTACCATAACTATCTCTGAACTCTCCTTTCTCCACCACATAAAGAACCAGAAAGATAAACACAGCATTCAGAGGGTTTAATTTAACATAATGGTGGCTGGGGGACCTCGCATCTGATGACAATAATTATAGACTTCTCACGCCAAATTCACTATTTTGAAGTTCAGACAAGCTTTCATTTAAACCTAACTTTCAACTATTCATAAAGTTAGAAGTTATTTTCATTGTTTTGTCAGACATCTCAAATGTTGCTTCTCAGTGATTATCCTGAAACTCCATAAATACCCACTAAAAGATATTTTTTCCTTAAATACTTTGAAGTGTTATGCTTTTATGCCACTACCCTCTCATCATTTCCAGCTTTGTATTTCTGACTCTTTGACCAGACCTAGAGTCATTAAGATCTAAAGCTATAAAGTTATTCTGAAGGGAATTAAGATCCTGGGAAAATTACATTACATGCCCTTTTCACATATTCTGTCCTAAAATACTTTATTTGGACAAAACATTTAAATCAAAATTTAAATGGCAACACAGTCCTGCAGGGCCTATATGGAAGGGAAGAGGGGCAACGCTCTTGTTGAAAATAGCACACATGGAAATAAAATAATGCCTGCCACATCAGTAAAAAAAGGATGTGGCAGCCATCGATGATTTTGGCCACCCTGATGGTGAACCTTGAGGGAACTCAGAATGGAAAGAAGGAATGCCTGCCATTTAGCAGTCATCAGAGAGTAGTTACCCACAATGGCACAGTCCAAAGAAACTCAGGATGAGAAAACACAGGATACTGGTCCCAAACAGCAAAGATGAATATCAAAGGAACGATTTCAGTGAGCCCAGAATCTCGCATCTCCCCCTACAGAGAAAAGCACTAAATTCCTTAACTTGAGATATCTAGTTTTCCTTTGTTAACAGTAACCTTTTGCTCCAACTTTGCAAAAACTCCTATATATTAGGGCTTCCCCTCTTCCTCTTCAGAACAGTTTTCTCAGTGTTATCTGAGAAGTTGTTTCCCAGGCTTGAAGTCCTAGGAATGTCCTCCAAATGAAACATAACTCTCAACTTTTAGGTCATGCATCTTTTTTCAGTCAACACGTTACATTCTGGTCGTATGTATAGAAGCTCGCCACCATTTTTTTTAAATCAGCTAGGGAAATACAAATTTATCTTAACCAAACATCTACAAAAATCTGTGGGAAAAAAAATCTGTGCATATCCACTCATTTTTCTCTTGTTATTAAAGTTGAGATCTTAAATCACTGTCTTGGTCAGTCAAGAAATGACAAAGCATTTCCTTCTGCTACCTATGCAGCACTTATTACTATTTATTCTGTCCTGCAATGAAACCTAGTGCCATCAATTCATAAAAATTGTTCAAGGTACATTTAATAATCAGAAGAGGAAATGATACTTTTCTAAACACATTGGTGGTAGAATGAATAATGCTGCTCAGATATCCAGGTTCTAAACCCTGTAACCTGTGAATGTTACCTTACATGGCAAAAAGAATTTTGCAGATATGATTAAGAATTCTGAGATGGAGAGATTTTCCTAAATTATCCAGGCAGGCCCTATGTACAACTGCAAGTATCCTTTTAAGAGAAAAGTAGAGGATGACTTGGAGGAGGCTATGGCACCCCACTCCAGCGCTCTTACCTGGAGAATCCCATGGGCGGAGGAGCCTGGTAGGCTGCAGTCTATGGGGTCGCGAAGAGTCGGACACGACTGAGCGACTTCACTTTCACTTTTCACTTTCATGCATTGGAGAAGGAAATGGCAACCCACTTCAGTGTTCTTGCCTGGAGAATCCCAGGGACGGGGGAGCCTGGTGGGCTGCTGTCTCTGGGGTCGCACAGTCAGACACGACTGAAGCGACTTAGCAGCAGCAGCAGAGGAAGAATTGACTACAGAAAGGAAGAAGGTCATGTGATTACTGCAGCAGACATTGGAGTGGCCAGAATGAATAGCAGCAGCCTCTAGAAACTGGAAGAGGCCAAGAATGTATTCTTCCCTGGCCTTCTGAAGAAACCAACTGCACTGACACCTTGATTTTAGCCCCATAAAACTCATTTCAAACTTCTGGTCTCCACATCCATAAGAGAATAAATTTCAATTGGTTTAAGCCGGGAAGTTTGAGGTAATTTGTTACAGCAGCAATAGGAAACAAAACAACATTCTACAGATGACAGTATTTTCTAAACAGAAAAATTATGGCTAAATATGTTCAAGTTAATTTACTAACCTTTCAAAACTAATATTCCCAAAGATAAGAAATAAACCAAGGGAACTTGTGGTTTCTGGTCCAGTGTGTAAGAAGCTCGAAAGTTGCCACTCTGTCCTAACAAGTAAAGATCTGAACAAACTGAAATATCAACAACTCTTCTGAGATCTGTCAGAGAAGTGAGGTCTCAGACAAACCATTTTTTCCCACCCTGGAGAAACAGGCAGAAAGAATCACAACTATCAGAGCAGAAACCCAACAGCAGAAGCTTTCAGAACTAGTAGCAGGGTAGAATAACCTGAACTGCAATAGATAAACTGCTGAAGGCTCAATGTAGACATAAAGAAGAAAATGTCGGCCTACTCCAGTAATCTTGCCTGGGAAATCCCATGGACAGAGGAGTCTGGAGGGCTACAGTCCAAGGGGATGCAAAGAGTCGGACATGACTCAGCATACTGAACAACAATAACAATGTAGACAAGTCTAAGAGTTAAAAACTTCAGGCCACTGGATCACCAAACCAGAGAAATGATTCTCTTATCAAACAGTGACTCATCACGATACCTTCAGAACCCTCATCATTCTCTGTCTACAAATTCCCAATTATTATATCATGAATTTTGAATCACTGCATTGAAAGACCCATCCTAAAAGAAAAAAAAAAAGAAAAAAAACTTTGGGGAGTTTTACCTCTGGAACTCAACCAAGTTCTCACAGTAAATATCAAAGAAAATCTCCTTGGGCTTTTGACAAGGAAAGAGAAAAACTATTTGGGGATATGCAGAGCATTTTGTTCTTTTGACAAGGCCTGTGCTCAAGAGAAATTATTTTACCAGCACCTAACCCATTTGGGTTTTATCACAGCATAACTGACCCCTTTCAGTTTTCTTGATGAAAGTAAGAGAGGAGAGCGAAAAAGCTGGCTTAAAGCTCAACATACAAAAAACTAAGATCATGGCATCCAGTCCCATCACTTCATGGCACATAGATGGGGAAACAATGGAAACAGTGACAGACTTTATTTTCTTAGGCTCCCAAATCATTTCAGATGGTGATTGCAGCCATGAAATTAAAAGACACTTACTCCTTGGAAGAAAAGTTATGACCAACCTAGACAGCATATTAAAAAGCAGAGCCATTACTTTGCTGACAAAGGTCCATCTAGTCAAAGTTATGGTTTTTCCAGTAGTTGTGTATGGATGTGAGTTGGACTATAAAGAAAGCTGAGTGCTGAAGAATTGATGCTTTTGAACTGTGGTGTTGGAGAAGACTCTTGAGAGTCCCTGGAACTGCAAGGAGATCAAACCAGTCGATCCTAAAGGAAATCAATCCTGAATATTCATTGGAAGGACTGATGCTAAAGCTGAAACTTCAGTACTTTGGCCACCTGATGTGAGGAACTGACTCATTTGAAAAGACCTTGATGCTGGGAAAGATCAAAGGCAGGAGGAGAAGGGGACGTCAGAGGATAAGATGGTTTGATGGCATCACCAATTTGATGGACATGAGTCTGAGCAAACTCTAGGAGTTGGTGATGGACAGGGAAGCCTGGTGTGCTACAGTCCATGGCGTCACCAAGGGTCAGAAACAAGTGAGCGATTGAACTGAACTGACCCCTTATAAGCCTTCCATGAGAGACAAGGAAAGTATTCAGTTCCAGCCCCTCCAATCATCTGCCCCACCTAAAATGTGGGAGGGGAGGACTGAGAAGAACTTGTGAAGTTCACAGTTCAGACACAGGCTCACTGAAAGGCTAATGCCTTATCATAGGGTCTGCTTCCCTATACCTTATCAGCACATTACTAAAAGCCTATTTCTGGGAGTTCCTTTCGCCCAGTACATCATGTCTGGCTTTCAGCAAAAAAATTATAAGTAACACTAAAGGGCATTTAACACAGTTTAAAGAGACAGCGCAAGTGTCGGAACCAGATTCAAAATGTAAATTTAAAACAACTGTGATTGTTACACTAAAGCCTCTAATAAAAAAGTAGATAATTTGCAAGAATGACTGGATAGATGACAAGTCCTATCCTGTGTATTAACAAATATATATAATGCTTACTATGTACCAGGCAGTGCCCTAATGGTTCATGAAGATTAATTCATTACATATACAAAACAATTCTATGAATGAATACAATCATTATCCCCATTTTACAGATGGGAACACAGAGGCACAGCGATATTAAGTAGCTTGTCCAAGGATACACAGCTGGTCGGGGACACTGCCACTATACCACGTTGCTTTGGGGAATTTAAAAAAGCAAGTGAAAAGCTGGAACCAGACTTCTCATCCCATTTCTGTCACTTTTGATTTGCCCTTATGCAAATTTCTTGCCTGGCTGGATTCAGTTTCTTCAGCTATAAAAGGATGAAGTCAGATCAGTGTTTCCCAAAGTGTGCTGTGGCTATCAGGTAATATGTGGATGGAGACTTTTTTCATAGTTATATATTTATTTTCATATATATCAGAAAAAATATATGTAGTAGATAAAACATTAAATAAAATATATATGAAGAAAGAACAAATGGATAGTGTCTGTAGAGAGAGGGAAGTCCTAAGAAAGAATCAAAAAGATATGCTAGAGATCAAAAACACTGTAACAGAAACGAACAATGCCTTTGATAGTCTCAGTAGACTGGACATGGCTGAGGAAAGAATCTGAGGATATTCAACATCCTCAGGATATTGAGACTGTGTCAAAAGAAACTTTCAAAACTGAAAAGCAAAGAGAAAAATGAGTAGGAGAGAAAGCAAAAAATCACAAAACAGATTATCCCCAAACACTGGGACAAATGCAGAACAAGTGCCCCCGAAAGCTACCCCAGGTCATATTGTATAGAAACTGTAGAAAATCAAAGCTAAAGAAAAAATCCTGAAAGAATCCAGAGGGGGGAAAATCTACATATAGAGGAGCAAGGGTAAGATTTACATCCAACTTCTCAAAGACCATGCAAACAAGAAGAAAGTGAAGTATTTAACTTGTTGAGAGAAGAAATGAAGCCAAAACACTCAGTAAAATTAAAACAATAACTACTCTACAACAGGCATAAAGGTAAATATATTTTTAAATAAAACTATATGAATGAAATCAAATGTAAACAAAATATGAGAAAAGAATTCCTAAGAATCATGAACCATTTATATTTCAATCTTTAAGACCATTTTTTCAATTAGAAGTCACAAAATTCTAAGCACCTGTGCTTAAATGGCAACTACAGGTGCTAAACTGGCAACTACAACTAGAACTCAGAGGGTAATAAGAGATGCTCATGGTGGAAAAGGATCTACACCTTCACAGAAAAGGTAGTTCCCTTAAATAACACAATGCATAAATCTAAGAGGAAATAGCAATGCCTAAGGTGTATTGCCCACTTAGCAAATGTAAATGTGTTTACATGGATTTACTCAGGTAAGTGGATTAACACAACTATGGCCATTTGACTAAGGGCTTCCCTGGTGGCTCAGAGGTTAAAGCATCTGCCTGGAATGCAGGAGACTCGGGTTTGATCCCTGGGTTGGGAAGATCCCCTGGAGAAGGAAATGGCAACCCACTCCAGTACTCTTGCCTGGAGAATCCCATGGAGGGAGGAGCCTGGTAGGCTACAGTCCACAGGGTCGAAAAGAGTCGGACACGACTGAGCGACTTCACTTCACTTCACTTCACACAAGTGGTGAACCCAGGCAGCCTTGCTACAGTCTATACCCCTGAGCACTAGGCTGTCCTCAGTGACTTCTAAAAAGGAATTGCATTGTTTTCCTTCCTAGGATATGTAAACTCTAGCCTTGTAAGAGAAGGAAATGGCTACCCACTCCAGTATTCTTGCCTAGAGAATCTCGTGGACAGAGGAGCCTGATGGGCTGCCATCTATGGGGTCTCACAGAGTCGGACATGACTGAAGCGACTTAGCAGCAGCAGCAGCAGCAGCCTTGTAAGTTGGCTATTTGTTGAGGTACCAGTTCAAAGAACTATCATTATTTAGGTTCACAGAAGATAAAATTATTATTTTAAATACCTCTAATCCAAATTTGTTATGATTTTTCCAAATAAAAGTCATTTTATTTGAAACTCTTTAAAAATTATTTTTGACTTCTAGCATCTTCTGAAGTCAAATTCTGTCAACTAGAAATTGGCACTTGCCATGGGCACTTGCTATCTGTCTCTTCAAGGATTAAATCATGTGCTATTGCAGCTGCTGACCTTTAAAACCCCCTGAAAGGAGTTCAGGGTGGAGAGCAGAAACTAGGCACTCTGTGCTCAGGGGAAAACTGACAGGATAGATTTTCAGATATTTTCAAGAGCCAATTTTAATGAGCCCAATTCTTGTATGTACTACTATCTAGAAAAGCACTAAAATCCATGGTGACAGCTGCACCTCATGACTAGTAGAAAGCTTCACCAGAATAGCAGAAACCTTCTGGAAAACTATGTGCTTGATTGCACATATTCTGCCTTCACCAAAATCACATATATACTGACCTTCCCACCTGCCACTTTGGAGCAGTTTCTCAGAGCTATCTGAGGTGCTATCTCCTGGACTGCAGTCCTCATTTTGCCCCAAATAAAACTTAACTTGCAACTTCTCAAGTTGTACATTTTTTCCCTGAGTTTTGAACCTTCATTAATTATCGGCATAAGATGATATTCCAGGCTTACTCTGTGGGTTTCTCTGATCCAGCTTTTCTTTCTTTCCCAAGGAGCCCTGGTTCCTTTTAGTCACAATGTTATTTAGAAATCTGGATTTGTGTAGTCCTCACAGATACAGGAGTGTTGATTCTATGCCCTCAGTACACAGAGCTAGAACACATATATATGTGTACCTGTATATACACATGCACACTACTAGGTAGGTAGAAGATGAAAGAGAGATAGACGGATTATAGATACATGATAGATAATTTAATAGAGCAGAGCTGGAAAATGTATATATGTGTGTTTGTATCTATACAAGCACACTGCTAGGTAGGTAGAAAGATGATAGACAGATAGATGATAGATAGATGATAGATAATTTAATAGATATAGAACAAACCATGGGTTCACACTGATACCTCAAATCCCAGTCCAAAATCACTTCCCCCACTACAGACTACACTACTGTCAACAGTTGTGAGAAGCCAGACTTCGTTCATTCTGTTAGCATAACACAGTAACAAACTGATAACCAGCAACACTGCAAAATAACAATCCTACTGAATAAGAGTTCAATATATTTGTGTACAATTCTTTTGGCATTTATTCTAAGGTTAAGTTTTCAAAATGCTGTATCAGAAAGTTACTTGGCCTCATTGTCCCTCACCTTCAGTGTGGTTCAATTTTTCATCTGAAACAACTTAGTTTCACTTTTTTTTATATTTGTATTCCATTTTAGATTCCCCTCATTCTTATTGGTTTTACTTTTCTTTGTGGCTTCCATTTGAGTATGTAAGATATTAGTGTGATTATGAGAATCAAAACTGCATGAAAATTTATACTTGGAGAGGAGTCACTCTCTCATCCCCAGTCCTTCATTCCTGATCAGTCCGGTAGATATCCAACCTTATTTGCTTCTTGGCTTTCCCTTCTTGTACAGAAGGAAAAAAAATTTTCCAATGTTTTGGAAAAATAAATAGATGCACGCCTATTTTCCTATATCTCCTTTCCTGCACAAAAGATCGCATATTATGGACTGCTTACAATTTTTATTCTGCTTCTCTCACTAAGTAATATATCCTGAAAATCACTCCATATAAACCTTAGAGATCTTTCTCTTTTAAACTTCCAAAATACTTCATGTACTACTTTTTATTGAAACAATCTCCTATAGATGAACACCTATTTTGTTTCCAATATTTGTACCAGTTTACATTCCAGGGCTTCCCTGGTGGCTAAGACGGTAGAGAATCCACCAGCAGTGCAGGAGACCTAGGTTTGATCTCTGGGTTGGGAAGATCCCCTGGAGAAAGGTGTAGCAACCCATTCCAATGTTCTTGCCTAGAGAATCCCCATGGACAAAGGAGCCTACCGGGCTACAGTCCATGGTGTTGCAAAGAGCCAGACATGACCGAGCGACTAAGCACAGCACAACGTATAAAAGAACCAGTTACTCACATCTTGCTAACAAAATATGTTGCCGAGCTTTAAAAATTTTCCTTATCTGTAAGTGAGAAATGGTATCTTATGGAATTTTAATTTTTCATATTTATTATTTCTCATATTATGCATAAAGTTGAACATACTTTCTTTTGCTTGAGTGCATATATGCTAAGTCACTTCAGTCATGTCCAACTCTTTGTAACCCTATGGACTGTATCCCGCCAGGCTCCTCTGACCATGGGACTCTCCAAGCAAGAATACTGGAGTGGGTTGCCATGCCCTCCTTCAGGGGATCTTCCCAACCCAGGAACTGAACCCACATCTCCTGTGTCTCCTGCATTGCAGATGGATTTGTAACCCACTAGTCATCTGGGAATCCCCTTTCTTATGCTTGGGAGCCATTTATGTATGTATATATTTTATACATGGTGGCTTCCCTGGTGGCTCAGAGGGTAAAGCGTCTGCCTGCAGTGCGGGAGACCCGGGTTCAATCCCTAAATCGGGAAGATCCCCTGGAGAAGGAAATGGCAACCCACTCCAGTACTCTTGCAAATATATATATGTGTTATAAATATAAAATCTACGGCATTAGGATAATGGTTACTATTGGAAAAGGAAAAGTTGAGGGAGACTGGTAGGTAAATGTGAAAATTTACTGACCTTCTGGTATGTGCACCTTTTGAATATATTTCAGTAGAAGACATATTTTAGAGTGAATACCTTATATATGCCTTTCAAATTAGAGGAAACAATTACAAGGGAGTAGATGTGCACACATGCTCAGTCATGTCTGACTCTGCAACCCCATGGACTGTAGCCTGCCAGCTCCTCTTGTCCATGGGGTTTTCTAGGCAAGAATAGTGGAGTGGGTTGCCATTTCCTACTGCAGGGTATCTTCCCGACCCTGCGATGAAACGCATGTCTCCTGCATCTCTTGCATTGGCAGGCAGATTCTTTACCACTAGAACTACCTGGGAATACAAGGGATTAAAGAAAGTATAATCAACTTAAAGATTTGGCAATAAGTGAAAAGGGTAAAAATAAAGTCATGAAAATGTTATTAAAACAGCAGAATGCATGGAAAGCACAAAATAAGATTAGCATTAAATATATCAATAATCACAACAGCTGTACATGGACTAAATTCTCTAACTAAAAAAGAGACATTAGTAAACTGGATATAAGACAGTATACACCTATATACTACCTAAAAGAGTCAAGCATGAAACAAAGATATTAAAAGTAAAAATATAAAAAAAGATGTCACAGATGAAAACTATCAACAGGCATTACGACAGAAAGTGAAAGTGTTAGTCACTCAGTTGTGTCTGACTCTTTGTGACCCCATGAACTATAGCCCACCAGGCTCCTCCATCCATGGGATTTTTCCAGGAGAAATATTAGAGTGGGTTGCCATTTCCTTCTCCAGGGGATCTTCCTGACCCAAGGATTGAACCTGGATCTCCTGCATCTCAGGCAGACTTTTTATCATTTGACCCACTGGGAAAGCCCCAGACAGAAAAGGACTGTTATATGTATAGATGGTAAATACATATGATTAACAATAATTAGATGGGATGCTTTAACAATTTAAAATCTATCTACACCTAAAAACTAAACCCTCAGAATAATATTGACAAAAGTGTAAAGACAAGATGTTATATTCATAATCATAATTGTGAAACAACAGATCAAACTAAAAAAAGTAATAAGTATATGAGAAATATGAATAACTAGCAAACAAGAAAACTTGATTTAATGGTCATATAGAGAATGTAGCACACAACATTTATAGAAAACAGTTCTTTCAAAGATAGGAAAAAGTTTACTAGGTCATAAATGAAGTCTTGGTCTCAATACGTTTCAAATTTTGTCATATAAACCACATCCTCTGACCAAAAGCAACATTTCAAAAAGAGATAACTTTTTAGAAGTCCCCTATGTTTGAATATTAAAATGACTGATTTACTGATACCATAAAGCTGTAATCTCTCAGTAAAAATTGCAATATGATCCAAGGGGTTAAGCAGAGGACATCATTAGAAGAACTGAGGTGTAGATTCAGATGATTAGAATGACAGCCTAATATTATATCAAACTGATAAAATAAAGAAAAAAAACTTAAAAAAATTAGAACCCCTCTCGCAAGAAATTTTGGAAATAAAATTCATTTCGATACATTTGGCTAAAATAATGCAGAAAATATACATTCCATATAGTCTGGGTGGGCACAAGGCAAGAGACAGTCATTGGGTTTCTACTTTAACATCTCTGTTGACCAATTAAACAAACTTTCTATTTCACTAATACTTGGGATGGATATAAAAATTGCCTCTGTCAAATATTAGAATAGTGACTCTTAAATTTGGAAGGATATTAGAAATATCAGGGAAATTTTTTTTTAATGTAGGACTGACCCAGAACTCACTGACTTATAATCACTAGGAGCCAGAAATGTGTATTTCCAAAGTCTCCAAGGACAATTTTGATGTATGACCATGATTCAGAACCACCAAAAAAGACATGTTGGAAAAATTTTACAAAATATTATTTCAAATGTTCAGTTCAGTTCAGTCACTCACTCGTGTCTGACTCTTTCCGACCCCATGAATAGCAGCACGCCAGGCCTCCCTGTCCATCACCAACTCCCGGAGTTCACTCAGACTCACGTCCATTGAGGCAGTGATGCCATCCAGCCATCTTATCCTCGGTCATCCCCTTCTCCTCCTGCCCCCAATCCCTCTCAGCATCAGAATCTTTTCCAATGAGTCAGCTCTTCACATGAGGTGGCCAAAGTACTGGAGTTTCAGCTTTAGCATCATTCCTTCCAAAGAAATCCCAGGGCTGATCTCCTTCAGAATGGACTGATTGAATCTCCTTGCAGTCCAAGGGACTCTCAACAGTCTTCCCCAACACCACAGTTCAAAAGCATCAATTCTTCGGTGCTCAGCCTTCTTCACAGTCCAACTCTCACATCCATACATGACCACAGGAAAAACCATAGCCTTGACTAGACGGACCTTAGTCGGCAAAGTAATGCGGCAAAGTAATGTCTCTGCTTTTGAATATGCTGTCTAGGTTGGTCATAACTTTTCTTTCAAGGAGTAAGCGTCTCTTAATTTCATGGCTGCAGTCACCATCTGCAGTGATTTTGGAGCTCAAAAAATTAAAGACTGACACTGTTTCCACTGTTTCCCCATCTATTTCCCATGAAGTGATGGGACTGGATGCCATGATCTTCATTTTCTGAATGTTGAGCTTTAAGCCAACTTTTTCACTCTCCTCTTTCACTTTCATCAAGAGGCTTTTAAGCTCCTCTTCACTTTTTGCCATAAAGGTGGTGTCATCTGCATATCTGAGGTTACTGATGTTTCTCCCAGCAATCTTGATTCCAGCTTGTGTTTCTTCCAGTCCAACATTTCTCATGATGTACTTTTCTGCATATAAGTTAAATAAACAGGGTGACAATACAAAGCCTTGACGTACTCCTTTTCCTATTTGGAACCAGTCTGTTGTTCCATGTCCAGTTCTAACTGTTGCTTCCTGACCTGCATACAGGTTTCTCAAGAGGCAGGTCAGGTGGTCTGGTATTCCCATCTCTTTCAGAATTTTCCAGTTTATTGTCATCCACACAAGGCTTTGGTATAGTCAATAAAGCAGAAATACATGTTTTTCTGGAACTCTCTTGCTTTTTCCATGATCCAGCGGATGTTGGCAATTTGATCTCTGGTTCCTCTGCCTTTGCTAAATCCAGCTTGAACATCAGGAAGTTCATGGTTCACGTATTGCTGAAGTCTGGCTTGGAGAATTTTGAGCATTACTTTACTAGCATGAGAGATGAGTGCAATTGTGCGGTAGTTTGAGCATTCTTTGGCATTGCCTTTCTTTGGGGTTAGAATGAAAACTGACCTTTTCTAGTCCTGTGGCCACTGCTGAGTTTTCCAAATTTGTTGGCATATTGAGTGCAGCACTTTCATAGCATCATCTTCCAGGATTTGAAATAGCTCAACTGGAATTCCATCACCTCCACTAGCTTTGTTCGTAGTGATGCTTTCTAAGGCCCACTTGACTTCACATTCCAGGATATCTGGCTCTAGATGAGTGATCACACCATTGTAATTATCTGGGTCGTGATGATCTTTTTTGTACAGTTCTTCTGTGTATTCTTGCCACCTCTTCTTAATATCTTCTGCTTCTGTTAGGTCCATACCATTTCTGTCCTTTATTGAGCCCATCTTTGCATGATATGTTCCCTTGGTATCTCTAATTTTCTTGAAGAGATCTCTAGTCTTTCCCATTCTGTTCTTTTCCTCTATTTCTTTGCATTGATCGCTGAAGAAGGCTTTATCTTTTCTTGCTATTCTTTGGAACTCTGCATTCAGATGCTTATATCTTTCCTTTTCTCCTTTGTTTTTCGCCTCTCTTCTTTCCACAGCTATTTGTAAGGCCTCCCCAGACAGCCATTTTGCTTTTTTGCATTTCTCTTCCATGGGGATGGTCTTGATCCCTGTCTCCTGTACAATGTCATGAACCTCATTCCATAGTTCATCAGGTACTCTGTCTATCAGATCTAGGCCCTTAAATCTATTTCTCACTTCCACTGTATAATCATAAGGGATTTGATTTAGGTCATACCTGAAACATTTCAAATAGTTATACAATATCAGATAAAAGAAACATTTTCCAGTTGCCTTTAAAAATGTTGTTCAGTCACTCAGTAGTGTCCAATTCCTTGTGACCCCATGGACTGCAGCACACCAGGCTTCCTTATCCATCACCACCTTCGGGAGCTTGCTCAAACTCATGTCCATTGAGTCAGTGATGCCATCTAACCATCTCGTCCTCTGTCGTCTCCTTCTTCTCTTGCTTTCAATCTTTCCTAGCATCAGGGTAGCCAATAAACTTATTGGCTTTTCCAATAAGTCAGCTCTTCGCATCAGGTAGCCAAAGTATTGGAGCTTCCACCTCAGCATCAGTCATTCCAGTATTCAGGATTGATTTCTTTTAGGACTGACTAATTTGACTTGCAGTCCAAGGGACTCTCGAGAGTATTCTCCAACACCACAGTTCAAAAGCATCAATTTTTTGGTGCTCTGCCTTCTTTATGGTCCAACTGTCACATCTATACATGACTACTTGAAAAATCCTAGCTTTGACTAAACAGACCTTTGTCTGAAAAGTAATGTCTGTGCTTTTTAATATGCTGTCTGGGTTGGTCATAGCTTGTCTTCCAAGGAGCAAGCATCTTTTAATTCATGGCTGCAGTCACCATCTGCCATGATTTGGGAGCCCAAGAAAATAAAGTCCATCACTGTTTCCTGTTTCCCCATCTACTTGCCATGAAGTGATAGGACTGGATGCCATGATCTTTGTTTTCTGAATGTTGAGTTTTAAGCCAACTTTTTCACTCTCCTCTTTCACTGTCATCAAGAGGCTCTTTAGTTCCTCTTTGCTTCCTGGCATAAGGGTGGTGTCATCTGCATATCTGAGGTTATTGATATTTTTCCTGGTAATCTCGATTCTAGCTTGTGCTTCATCCACCCCAACATTTCACATGATGTATTCTGCATGTAAGTTAAATAAGCAGAGTAACAATATACAGCCTTGCCGTACTCTTTTCCCAATTTGGAACCAGTCCATTTTTCCATGTCCTGTTCTAACTGTTCTCGACCTGCATACAGGTTTTACAGGAGGCAGGTAAGCTGGCCATTAAAAGTAGTGTGACCCATTTCAGGAACAAGGCCACAAACCAATGGCCCATTCCAAGTTGCTCTTTAAAAAAATTCAAAAATTGGTTTTACTGGTGCTAAGAGAATTTAAGATTTTTTCCCCTAACAAGAAAACAAAATGAAGCCAGAACAACAGATGAGAAATGATAGTAAGAAAGTTTTTCATCAATTTGGCTCTTCTATGCTCCTAATTTCTATTTTTAATTCCTTGGAGGACTAAGGAATACAAAGCTTTTAGGAGAAAAAATGCTCCTCAAGTGATCATATCTTATCATTTGATTTGCTGACACTGCAATTATTATTATTGTAAGAGCATTTAACATAAAATCTATCCTAACAAAATTTTAAGTGTGCAATACATTAAACTACAGATACAATGTTGTATAGCAGATCTATAGAACTCACTTATCTGAAATTTTACACCCTTTTAATTGCAATTCTCTATTTCCTCCTTCCCCCACCCTCTGATAGTCCCTGTTCTACTCTCTGCTTCTATGTGTTTGACTATTTTGATGTCTTGTGTAAGTAGAATTATGAAGTATTTGTCCTTCTGTGACTAGAAAATTTCACTTCGCATAATGTCCTCTATGTTGTCATATATGACAGGATTTCTTTCTTTTTGTAAGGCTGAATAATATATTATTGTACATGTATACCACATTTTCTTTATCTATTCATCCATCGATGGCCATTTAAGCTGTTTCCACATCTCAGGTATTATGAATAATGCTGCAATGAACATGGGAGTACAAATAGTTCTTCGGGATTGCTGAATCATCGGATATTTCAGCTTTTAATATTTTAAGGAACCTCCATACAGTCTTTCATAGTGGCTGCACCATTCAACATTCCCACCAACAGGATACAAGGATTCCAATTTCTCTACATGCTCAATTACACTTGTTATCTTTTTTTTTTTTAATAATAGCCAACCTAATAAGTGTGTCTGATCTCTCATCATGATTTTTATTTGTATTTCCTTGATGCTTGGTGATATTGAGCATCTTAGCACACACCTGTCGGCCATTTGTACATCTTCTTTAGAGAAATGTCTACTGATGTCATTTACCCATTTTAAAATCCAGTCATCTGCTTTTTCCTATTGAGTTGAAGGAATTCCTTGTATGTTTTAGATACCAATCCCTTATCAGATACATGGATTACAATTATTTTTCCCCATTCTATAGGTTGTATTTTAGTTCTGTTGTTTCCTTTGTCATACAGAAATATTTTAATTTGATATAGCCCTACTCATCTATTTTTGCTTTTGCTGCCTATGCTTTTGATGTTATAGCCCTGAAATCACTGCCAAGATCAATGTCATGAAACTTTTCCCTTATGTTTCCTTACAGGAGTTTAACAGTTTCAGGTCTAAAATTTAAGTCTTTAATCAAATTTGTGTTGATTGTTGTGTATGGTATAAGGATCTAATATCATTCTTTTGCATGTAGATATTCATGATTTGTTGACGAGATTATCTTTTCTCTATTTTGTATTCATGGTACCCTTGTTGAAGTTCAGTTGAGCATATATGCATGAGTTTATTTGTTGGCTTTCCATTCCTTTTCCATTGGTCTATAAGTCTGTCTTTTGCCAGCACCATACATAATTTTAGGATTGTTCTATTTCTATTTTAAAAAGTCATTGGGACTTTGATAGAGATTATTTTGAATCTGTAGATCACTTTGGGTAGTATGGACATTTTAATAATATTAATCCTTCTAATCCATGAACACAAGATGTCTATTTATCTGTGTCTTCCTTAATTTCCTCCATCAATGTTTTAAAGTTTTCAGTGTACAGTATAAGTCTTTTACCTCCTTAGTTAAATTTATTCCTCAGTATTTATTCTTTTTGATGTTATTGTATCATTTTCTTACTTTCCTTTTTAAATAGTCTTGTTGTTGGATAAGGATGCAACTGCTTTTTGTATGTTGTCTTAGTTCGTTGGGGCTGCTGTAACAAAATACCATATAAAGGCATTAATCTCATTCTTGACAACTCCATCATCTTGGCCTAATCATCTCTTAAAAGCCCTACTCCCTTTTAGTATCATCTTGAAGGTGAGAAATTCAACATATAAAATTTTGGAGGGACATAAACACCTAGTATGCTGCATATATTCATATTGCATCCTAAAACTTTACTAATAACTTTATGCAAGTTTACATTAATTTATTAGCTTGAATAGCTGTTCAGTGAAACCCACAGGATTATCTACATATAAGAACATGTAAACTGCAAACAAGTAATTTTACTTCTTCCTTCTCAGTTTAGATGCCTTTAATTCTCTTTATTACCCATTTGCTCTGGCTAGAGTTGCCAATACTATTCAGAATAGACAGGGCAAGAATGGACATTCTTGCTTTCTTCTGGGTCTGATAGGAATAGCTTTCAGTTTTTCACTATTTTGTATGATGTTAGCTGTGGATTTTCATATATGGCCTTATGTTGAGCTAGCCTTTTATTTCTAGTTTAGTGAGAGCTTTTATCATGAAAGGGTGTTGAATTTTGTAAAATGCTCTTTCAGCGTCTATTGAGATTATCATGTGATTTTATTCTTTACTATGTTAATGTGATGTTTCACATAAGTCATTTTCATATGTTGAACTATCTTTGAATTCCACGGGTAAATTCCAATTGATTATGGTATGATCCTTTGAATGTAAGGTTAAATTCAGTTTGTTAATATTTTGTTAACAGTTTATCGTATCTATGTTCACAAGGGATATTGGCCTGTAGTTTTATTTTCGTGTAGTCTCTTTATTTGGCTCTGTTATTAGGGTAATGCTGGCCTCATTAAAAGAGTTTGGAAGTGTTCCCTCCTCTTTAATTTTTCAGAAGAGATTGAGAAGGATGCTGTTAATTCTTCATTAAATGCTTGGCAGAATTCACCAATCAAGTCATCTGGCTTTACTTTTTGGGAGATTGTTGATTACTGATTCACTCTCCTGAGAGTTACAGTTTATATTTTCTATTTCTTCATGATTTAGTCTTTGTAGAGTGTATGTTTTTAGTAATTTATCTATTTCATTCAGACTATCCAATTTGTTGGTATATAATAGTTCATAGAAATCTCATATAATCATTTTTATTTTTATAATATCAGTTGTAATGTCTCTGTTTTCATTTCTGATTTTATCTCAGTCTTCTCTAGGTTTTTTGTTATAATTTTATGTTTAAAAAATAACTCTGTTTTGTTAAATTCTTCTATTCTTAATTTTGTTTACTTCTGCTTTAGTTTTTACTATTTCCTCCCTTCTGCTAACTTTGTTCTTTTTCCAGTTTTTGAGGTATAGTCAGGCTTTTCATTTGAGGTTTCTCTTCCTTTTTAAATGTAGGCATTTATCACTATAAACTTCCCAATTAACGTTTCTTTTACTGCATCTCATAATTTTTGGCATATTATATTTTCTTTTTCACTTGTTTTGAGATATTTTCTAATTTATCTTTTGATTACTTCTTTGACCCACTGGTTATTCAAGAGTGTGTTGTTTAATTTCCACATCTCAGTGAATTTTTCAGCTTTTCTTCTGCTTTTGATTTCTAGTTTCATTTCACTATGGTCAGAAAATATACTTTGTATGATTTCAACCTTCCTAATTTTTTAAAGATTTGGCTTGAGATCTAACATATTCCATGTGTGTTTGAGAAGGATGCATATTTTGCTGTTGTTGGAGAGAATGTTCTCATATGCCTATTATTGGTCAATTTAATCTATCATGTTGTTCAAGTTGGCTGTTTCTTTATTGATTTTCTGTCTGAATGTTCTATCCATTATTAAAAGTGGAGTATTGAAGTCTTCTACCATTATTCTGAAAACCAAAAGAGAAGGAGGAGGCAGAGGATGAGACAGTTAGATAGCATCACCAACTCAGTGGATATGAATTTGAGCAAACTTTGGGAAATAGTGAAGGACAGGGAAGCTTGGCGTGCTGCAGTCCATGGGGTCACAGAGTCGGACATGACCTAGTGACTGAACAACAACAACCATTATTTCATTGCTATGCATTTCTCTCTTCTGTCAATGTTTACTTTATATACTTCCGTGGCTTAATGTTGGGTGCATATATATTTATAATTGTTATCTTTCTAACAAGGTGACTCTTTTATCATTATATAACATCTTTCTTAATCTCTTGTGACAGTTTTTTACTTAAAGTCTATTTTATATAAGTATAGTCACCCCAGTTATCTTTAGGTTACTATTTGCAGGGAATATCTTATTTTTATACTTTCACTTTCACCTATGTATGCCCATAAATCTGAAGTGAGTGAGTCTCTTATAAACAAAATATAGTTGAATATCTTTTATTATCCATTCACCTACTCGATGTCTTTTGATTGAGGAATTCAGTCCATCTACATTTAAAGTAATTATTAATCAGGAAGGACTTAGTGTTGCCATTTTGTTAATTACTTTCTGCTGCCTTACAAGTCTTTCATCTACGCTTTCTTCTCGTGCTCGTTTGTGTTTTATAATTCTTTTTTATTAATAAGTTTTGATACCTTTCTCTTTTTCACTTGTGTGTCTTCTCTTGTGTGTCTTGTGTGTGTTTGGTTACTCTGGGCCTATGACAAGAGTATAGCCACAGGATTGCAAAGCATTTTTTCTGGAGATTTCACAATCAAATCAATGAAAATGTAAACAGTTTTAAAAAGTAGAAAAAAATACAATCAGTTGTAAAGTATAATTTCTTGAAAGCTTTCAGGAATACAGTTGAAAGAGGAGCAGGGTTAAAGATTCATCGGAATTCAAAGAAAATTCAAAATAATTGGGAATAAGATGTAAATAATGATAGCATATTTAAACAGGACTTTAAAAGTTGTGACACTAAATTATATCTAATCCTCACAAAAATATGTGAAAGCAACTATTCCTTTTACTGAGAATGCTATTTTAGAGAGGTTTACCAGCTAATTAATGGTCATAAAACCAAGAAACAACAATCAGCATTCTAACTTGAATTCCAAATCCACTGCTCCTCCACTATACCAGATGTAATCTGTTTCTATAAACTGTTATATGGAATATAGGTAATAAGTTAAATTTAAAATTTCAATAGAAGCAAGTAAACATATCTTGGCATTTTCTACCAACATTTGGTGTAACAGAACTCAGGAAAGAAATAATAATAAAACATGTTTTAAAACATAAGTTATTTTGAAGGTGCAGAGATCATTCTACATGTCCCCCCAGAAAAGAAGCATTTGGAAATCCATATGCCTGAAAAGGGAACTATCTTATGGCATAAGCAAAAAAGCAACAGAAATAAGGTGATGGTGGTATTAACATGTACAGCACAGATAAAGTGAGAGATTAGAATGTTCCCTATAGAGATAATAAAACTAACATAGTCTAGTTATGGAGCATCTATTTCTTAATTGCTTCCTTCAGTGCAAATGAAAATGTCTTGACTACTTTTGTTGACAATATTTTCAGAAGATAGTGGATGAAACTAAGTGAATTGCTACCCCAGAGTTCATTCTAGCTAGTAAAGAAAAACTAGTAAGCAACAAGGAAGTGTTGGGAACCTTCAAAAGGAAATAACTAAGGGACTTCAGAACTTACCAAGGAAAAGAAAGGAAAGGCTGAGTGCAAGAGAATACATACTGCAGGTTTATAGAAAAGAGTCAGACGTCACTCAATGGCCCAGGACTCTAACAGGGAAAATAATCTGGAGGTGACAAAGTAAAATTCTGACAATAACCCTCTCCACTTATTACGAAGAAAGGTGAAAGATAAAGTGGGTAATTGCGCAGCATCATGGGGAGTATTCAAATGAATTCAGATTTGTTAAAGGGTATCTTTGGAAAGACAGCACGCAATCAAGTATGATAAATTAATCTTAGAAATACTACAGTCCAAAATAGACTAAGTTTCACAAAAAAATGCTGAGAACAGTCTCTAGGTCTATCCACATCTCTTTACATGGTACTATTCTCTCCCTTTCTATGGCTGAGTATTGTTTCATTTAGGGGCTTCCCAGATGCATCAGTGGTAAAGAATCTGCCTGAAATGCAGATGTGTGCAGAAGATGCAAATTCAATCCCTGTGTCAGGAAGCACCAGGAGAAGGAAATGGTAACCCAGCCCAGTATTCTTGCCTAGAAAATCCCATGGACAGAGGACCTTGGCAGGCTATAGTTCACGGGGTCACAAAAGAGTTGGACACAACTTAGTGACTAAACAACAACAACAATATTTCATCAAGGGCTCCCCTGGTAGCTGAGGGTATAGACGAACCTATTTGCAAAGCAGAAATAACGACACAGACATAGACAACAAACATATGAATACCGGGGGCCGGGAGAGGCAGGTGTGGGTGGGATGAATCGGTAGATTGGGACTGATATATAAACACTACTATGTATAAAACAGATGACTAATGAGAACAGATGGTATAGCACAGGGAACTCTTCTCAATGGTCTCCAGTGACCTAAACAAGAAGGAAATGTGAAAAAGAGGGGATATATCTATATGTGCAGCTGATTCACTTTGCTGCACAGCAGAAACTAACACAATATTGTAAAGCAACTATGCTGTTGTTCAGTCGCTTGGTCGTGTCCGACTCTTTGCAACCCAGTGAACTACAGCATGCCAGGGCTCCCTGTTCCTCACCATAACCCAAAGTCAGCCCAAGTTCATGTCCATTGCATCAGTGATGCCATCCAGCCATCACATCTTCTAATGCCCTCTTCTCCTTCTGTCCTCAGTCTTTCCCAGCATCAAGGACTTTTCCAATGAGTCAGCTGTTTGCATCAGATGACCAAAATACTGGAGCTTCAGCTTCAGCATCAGTCCTTCCAACAAGTATTCAGGGTTTATTTCCCTTAAGATTGCCTGGTTTGACCTCCTTGCAGTGCAAGGAACTTTCAGGAGTCTTCTCCAGCACCACAGTTCGAAGGCATCAATTCTTTGGTGCTCTGCCTTCTTTACAATCCAACTCTCACAGCTGTACGTTGTGAGACCACTGGGAAGATCATAGCCTTGACTATATGGACCTTTGTTGGCAGAGTGACGTTTCTGCTTTTCAACACAGCGTCTAGGTTTGTCTTAGCTTTCTTGTCAAGAATCAATTGTTTTCTGATTTCATGGCTGCAGCCATCATCAGCAGTGATTTTAGAGTCCAAGAAAAGGCAAGTGATTTTAGAGCCCAAGAAAAGGCAAGTGATTTTAGAGCCCAAGAAGCAATTATACTCCAATTTAAAAAAAAATGCTAAGAACAAAAGGAGACTTAGAATTACATTCAGAGCAAGACAGTGAAGGAAGAAGTAGATCTTCTCTTCAGCAGAATAGAAAACTGCAAGAAAGAACTACGAAATTCTTACTTTTCTTTCATGTCCTCAATCAAGGAGAATAAATTTTAAATAAGAAAGAGAACACATATTGGAAAGGGAAATAAAATACTAAACAGGAGAGATTACAGCACTATTTCATTCTAGTAAGTCACTTCATCTTTCAGGATCTGAAATAGCTCAACTGGAATTCCACCACCTCCACTAGCTTTGTTCGTAGTGATGCTTTCTAAGGCCCACTTGACTTCACATTCCAGGATGTCTGGCTCTAGATGAGTGACCACACCATCGTGATTATCTGGGTCGTGAAGATCTTTTTTGTACAGTTCTTCTGTGTATTCTTGCCACCTCTTCTTAATATCTTCTGCTTCTGTTAGGTCCATACCATTTCTGTCCTTTATTGAGCCCGTCTTTGCATGAAATGTTCCCTTGGTGTCTCTAATTTTCTTGAAGAGATCTCTAGTCTTTCCCATTCTGTTCTTTTCCTCTATTTCTTTGCACTGATCGCTGAAGAAGGCTTTCTTATCTCTCCTTGCTATTCTTTGGAACTCTGCATTCAGATGCTTATATCTTTCCTTTTCTCCTTTGTTTTTCGCCTCTCTTCTTTTCACAGCTATTTGTAAGGCCTCCCCAGACTGCCATTTTGCTTTTTTGCATTTCTTTTCCATGGGGATGGTCTTGATCCCTGTCTCCTGTACAATGTCACAAACCTCATTCCATAGTTCATCACGCACTCTATCTATCAGATCTAGGCCCTTAAATCTATTTCTCACTTCCACTGTATAATCATAAGGAATTTGATTTAGGTCATATCTGAATGGTCTAGTGGTTTTCCCTACTTTCTTCAATTTAAGTCTGAATTTGGCAATAAGGAGTTCATGATCTGAGCCACAGTCAGCTCCCAGTCTTGTTTTTGCTGACTGTATAGAGCTTCTCCATCTTTGGCTGCAAAGAATATAATCAATCTGATTTCAGTGTTGACCATCTGGTGATGTCCATGTGTAGAGCCTTCTCTTGTGTTGTTGGTAGAGGGTGTTTGCTATGACCAGTGCATTCTCTTGGCAAAACTCTATTAGCCTTTGTCCTGCTTCATTCCGTACTCCAAGGCCAAATTTGCCTGCTACTCCAGGTGTTTCTTGACTTCCTACTTTTGCATTCTAGTCCCCTATAATGAAAAGGACATCTTTTTTGGGTGTTAGTTCTAAAAGGCCTTGTAGGTCTTCACAGAACTGTTCAACTTCAGCTTCTTCAGTGTTACTGGCTGGGGCATAGGCTTGGATTACCAGGATATTGAATGGTTTGCCTTGAAAACAAACAAAGATCATTCTGTCCTTTTTGAGATTGCATCCAAGTACTGCAGTTCGAACTCTTTTGTTGACCATGATGGCTACTCCATTTCTTCTAAGGGATTCCTGCCCAGAGTAGTAGATACAATGGTCATCTGAGTTAAATTCACCCATTCCAGTCCACCTTAGTTCACTGATTCCTAGAATGTTGAAGTTCACTCTTGCTAACTCCTGTTTGACCACTTCCAATTTGCCTTGATTCATGGACCTAACATTCCAGTTTCCAATGCAATATTGCTCTTTACAGCATCAGACCTTGCCTCTATCACCAGTCACATCCACAACTGGGTATTGTTTTGCTTTGGCTCCATCCCTTCATTCTTTCTGGAGTTCTTTCTCCACTGACCTCCAGTAGCATATTGGGCACTTATCAACCTGGGGGAGTTCCTCTTTCAGTATCCTATCATTTTGCTTTTCATACTGTTCATGGGGTTCTCAAGGCAAGAATACTGAAGTGGTTTGCCATTCCCTTCTCCAGTGGACCACATTCTGTCAGTGGCCACAGGACTGAAAAAGGTCAGTTTTCATTCTAATCCCAAAGAAAAGCAATGCCAAAGAATGCTCAAACTATGGCACAATTGCACTCATCTCACATGCTAGTAAAGTAATGCTCAAAATTCTCCAAGCCAGGATTCAGCAATACGTGAACGGTGAACTTTCAAACGTTCAAGCTGGTTTCAGAATAGGCAGAGGAACCAGAGATCAAATTGCCAACATCTGCTAGATCATGGAAAAAGCAAAAGAGTTCCAGAAAAACATCTATTTCTGCTTTATGACTATGCCAAAGCCTTTGACTGTGTGGATCACAAGAAACTGTGGAAAATTCTGAGAGAGATGGGAATACCAGACCACCTGACCTGCCTCTTGAGAAACCTATATGCAGGTCAGGAAGCCACAGTTAGAACTGGACATGGAACGATAGACTGGTTCCAAATAGGAAAAGGAGTACGTCAAGGATGAATATTGTCACCCTGCTTATTTAACTTATATGCAGAGTACATCATGAGAAACGCTGGGCTGGAGGAAGCAGAAGCTGGAATCAAGATTGCCGGGAGAAATATCAATAACCTCAGATATGCAGAGGACACCACCCTTATGGCAGAAAGTGAAGAGGAACTAAAAAGCCTCTTGATGAAAGTGAAAGAGGAGAGTGAAAAGGTTGGCTTAAAGCTCAACATTCAGAAAACGAAGATCATGGCATCCAGTCCCATCACTTCATGGCAAATAGATGGGGAAGCTGTGGAAACAGTGTTAGACTTTATATTTCTCAGCTCCAAAATCGCTGCAGATGGTGACTGCAGCCATGAAAATAAAAGATGCTTACTCCTTGGAAGGAAAGTTATGACCAACCTAGATAGTATATTCAAAAGCAGAGACATCTCCAGTGGTCATGTATGGATGTGAGAGTTGGACTGTGAAGAAAGTTGAGCACAGAAGAATTGATGCTTTTGAACTGTGGTTTTGGAGAAGACTCTTGAGAGTCCCTTGGACTGCAAGGAGATCCAACCAGTCCATCCTCAAGGAGATCAGTCCTGGGTGTTCATTGGAAGGACTGATTCTGAAGCTGAAACTCCAATACTTTGGCCACCTGATGTGAAGAGCTGACTGATTTGAAAAGACGCTGATGTTGGGAGGGTTTGGGGGCAGGAGAAGAATGGGATGACAGAGGAAGAGATGGCTGTATGGCATCACTGACTCGATGGACATGAGTTTGGGTAAACTCAGGGAGTTGGTGATGGACAGGGAGGACTGGCGTGCTGTGATTCATGGGATGGCAAATGTCAGACACAACTGAGCTACTGAACTGAAGTGAAGTCACTTTAGCATTTTAGTCTAGCTTCCAACATTTTCTCCCAGGTGTAAATTTTATTTTGTTATTTCAAGAGTGAAAGAGATGTTTCTGAACTCAAAATAAGGAAGGATTTATTTTAGTAAAAATGATGTCATTCACCTATGGCCTTTATAACCAAAAGTGCCCCAGCCCTTTCTGAAGAGGTAATCCTTTTTAGATCACATATCTTTGCCTTCTGGCTAAAGCTGATTAAACCAAGGGTGTGACCTTTGCCAAATTATGCCAGTCCATTGGCTGAAGTGACCTGAAGCAAAATGGTTTAAGCTAAACCTTGTAACATATGAATTTAGATTTTTTCATTTGAATTGCCATTAATATTATACATTAATATTTGTCCTCTTCCAAATTACAAATTTCCAGTTTTAAGCATAGAGTAAGTTAATTTTCCTACTTTGGCAAAGTTAGGTGTGAAATTTGGCCATGAAGATGAAAGGTGTTAGAAAAAAGATGGCAATTTAAACACATCTATCTACCTTCCCTACATCTTTTAAAACAGGGAAAGAATTTTTTAACGGCAAAAACTAGCAACAATGAGGAAAAACACAAAGGAAAAAACAATAAAACTAAAGTTCAGAAATCAAATACACCCATAAATGACTCTGCCAACCTAAAAAATATTATTAAAAGCCTGTACAAGAAAAAGATAAAAGATAAAAAGATAAAAATGAATTCTGTGTATACTACAGAATATCTCTTACACACTTCTGATTTTGTGTATTATGCTTTTACTTGCTTATCTCCTTTGCTGGACTAAGCCCCATGATATAGGGAATCGGGCCTAATTTTCTTTGTATCCTCAGTACCTAGGTACTGCTTGCTTGATATAAAATAGGTGCTCAACACATGTTTATGGTACTAATGAATCCATATTCATTTTATTGTAATAAATAAAAACTCATGTACTTGCTGTCTCTCACTCATTTGGTGTATCTTATAAGCTATAGATAAGCTGACTACTCTTAGATCATAGAATATCCATTCTATGGGGCAGCCTTGAACCAACAGGCTCACTGTAAAAGTCTAATATCCAAAGACTGCAATAACATTTTGAAAGCATCCCCTAGCAAAGAGGGGGCAGCCAGTAAATTGTTTATGAATTAAAGTTCATTGTTTTGAATGGTACATGGAAGAAAAGTGAAGTGACTACCTTAAAGAAACAAATAAGAACAAGGGAAGATATGATAAAGCAGATGGGAGATACAAGGCAAAAGTCATAAACATTACTAAAAACTGTATTCAAACTTTTCTACAATTTTTTTTCACCAAAACAAAAGAATAAGAACTAGCAGATGTTTTAAATACATAAGACATTTCAGGGCACTAAAAAGGGACAAGAAATGGTTGTTTGACCAATTTAAGAGGAAAAGATGGACTATGCCAAAAGAAGTTGTTTAGAAGGATAGCTATTACTGTTGGATCCAAAAGAAAATTTTTTTGATCAGAAAAACTGATTTTTTCTTTCAGAAAATGACATGTGAATTTCTGAGAATCATTAACAGCCTATGCTAAAAAGAAATAATCTTCTTCTCAAATAATGCAATATTGGCGACCAAAGACTGTGCTTGTCACAGGACTCGAAGCTCTATTTTTTTCAGTTTATTTTTTTGCCACACTGTTAACGAACAGGTTTTGTTAATTCTCTTATCTCAATCCTATTACTTGTTCAGAGCTATTTCTGTAAGGGTCATCAATATCCAGGGATCTTAAATCTGAGCTTAAACTTGTTCCACTTCAAGAGGAGTTTAGCAGACAGTAATTCTTATCCACTGAACACAATCAAGAACACCAGGCACAGAAAACTAAACTGTCTAAACTGTGAGTCTTCTTGATAATATAATTTTAAAAATTTTACCTTCGGGGGGAAATAATGATTTTACTGTTTATATATTATTGTGAGTTCTTTAAAAATATTTCTAAGTAACATTAAGTAATATTTATCCATTATGAAGATAATTAAATACTGTGTGTGAATGTGTGCTCGGTCGTGTCTGACTCTGCAGATCTATGCACTGTAACAGCCCACCAGGTTCCTCTGTCCATGGGATTTCCCAGGCAAGAGTACTAGTGGGTTGACGTTTTCTCCTCTAAGCCGCCTTCCAGGCCCAGGGATCTAAACTACTTCTCCTGCATCTCCAGCATTGGTAGGCAAATTCTTTACCACTGAGTCACCTGCAAAGACCCTAAGTACTGTATTATCTTTCCCTTTTAAAGTGATTTGCACAAGTCATCTTCATTAAGTTCAGGGTAAACACACAATTTTGAGTATGATATTCTAGAAAGTTAAAACCATGAATAGAGGATTTAATTTTGAAATTTACAATTCTTCGGTCCTTCCTTTGAGTGAAGGGTGAACTGAAGGAAAGAAGTGAGGATTCCTTACAATTTGCGAAGTTGACTTCCAAGCTGTGAAAGGGAGTATTAGCATTCAGCACTAAAGCACTCTCAGATCTCTGAACCAAATACTTAACCAACTTTGTGTTCCTGGGTTTTCTTATTGATATTATATTTTTTGTTGTTATTTTAATCTTTAAGGATAATAATGTCTGTTTCAGAAGGTTACTTCAAGAATTTAATGAGAAATTAAAAAAAATAAAGGGGTTTATTGAGATTTATTAAATTAGGTAAAATTTTCCTCTCAAATGTTTTTTGGGTTTTTTTTTTTAGCATTTTACTCCTGTGGAGGTATTATTACTAATAAAACTTAACAGTTTTCATCATGAAAATGAATGTAGTGAGGTTTCCCATACATTTTCCATGAAATATTTTTATTAACTACAAAGATATACTATATATATATTCAAGCTTTAATATATATTTAAATATACATGATATATATTTATTATCTATATTTTAATATATATATTTGACCATTATTCATGCTACTTAGAATTACCTAATGTTAAAGCTAGAAAAAAATTTTAAACATCACCTGACTCACCACAGTAATTTTTTGCCTACATATTATGTTTATACACTGGCTTTAATGTTATATAAGCTGTTGTCAAATATGTGTGTTAGTCACTCAGTCATGTCCAACTCCTCGCAACCTCCCTTGTCGTGGAATTCTGCAGGAAAGAACACTGGAGTGGGTTGCTATTTCCTTCTTTGCTGTCAAATATATATGTATATATAAACCATCTGTGATGTCTAAAACAGAATTCAAATAGTATGTCCTGGTATAGTGCTTTTACAAGATACAAGATATATCTGCTCTGAATTTCCCATAGGATTTTGACATTTCTATTTTTTTTCAGAACAAGTCAGAAAATATCTATATGCAATAAGAGCAAATCTGGATAAGTTAACGTCTTCTTCATTTGTTAGGAACAATAATTCAGTTATAATTTGAAAGCTCTTATTTTCTAAGAATATTTTTTTACTGATGATAGTAGTTGAGAAATAGATTGTTATTTGTTATACCTTCCTGAGATACAAATTGTTCAAAGCTTCCCTACATCTTTCACTTGCCCTGTCTCATTTGTTGAAAAATCAAAACTATTTGAGAAAGTTAGAAGCTGAGAAAACATTCTATCTGCTCGGCAGTGTCTTACATTAAAGTTCCTATTACAGTTCTTCTATCAATGTTATCATAAACTTTAGACACAACAGAGGAAAAAAGTAATAAAGTAAGGGATGTTTTCAATAGTATCAATATTTGAGTTTCATATGTAAGGGAAAGGAAAATAGTATTTGCTTAGAGCCAATCATTTGTTCAGCATTATTTGTTACAGCCATCTTGAGGAGTAAAATATCCTCAAATATGAGTGTCCCATATTCCACTCATCTTTCTGGGGATTTACTTTTAAAGAAAGCTCTCCTTATGATATAAAAATATTAAAGTTGACCTCCCCCCAAATTAACAGCTAGACAGATTAGAAGTGGTAACAGAAATCCTGAGTGCTGTTACTGTCTCTGCAAAGTCCTACTCCACCAGACAACTGAAATTCAGAAAATATATGAATCACTGTGACATAAATGCTGAAATTTAAAGAGAAAATCACTTATGACTTCAAAAAATTAGAAGTAGAGAAGTAATTCATTGGAAAGCAAGTGTGTCACATTCAAATTAAAATCACCTCCCATTTTCCACTTATGTACACATCTTTAGAAAAATTTTACTATTGTTTTCAAGGCAATTTCATGTACATTTTATTAGCCCATACTTCATGACTTTAAATCAATCTCCTTTTCAGGTTTCACACTCTTAAATGCCGTGTGGCAAACAGATATTGCTAGAAGTAAGTCAAAGTATATGGTAAAGGATCTTAGTAATGAAATAATAGAATAAAACAGCTTTGAGATAAATGTATAACATGTGTGTGGCTATGTACATACACACACAACACATATCCATATGCACATGTATTTGGGTGAGGGAGCTAACTGGACATTAAAAGTGCATATACATATTGATTACAAATAAAATTTATATTAGTATGACTATATTGGAAGGACTGATGCTGAAGCTGAAACTCCAATACTTTGGCCACCTGATGCAAAGAACTGACTCATTTGAAAAGATCCTGATGCTGGGAAAGATTGAAGGTGGGAGGAGAAAGGGGACAACAGAGGATGAAATAGTTGGATGGCATCACTGACTCAGTGGACATGAGTTTGAGTAAATTCTAGGAGTTGGTGATGGACAGGGAGGCCTGGCATGCTGCAGTCCATGGAGTCGCAAAGAGTCAGACACAACTGAGCGACTGAACTGAACTGAACTGAATTTTAAATATTTGGTTCTAGTACCTAAAAATTTTAATTACTTGCTAATTATCATTTTGAAAAGTGAAAAAAGAAAGAAAGCATTAGTTGCTCAGTCATGTCTGACTCTTTGTGACCCCATGGACTGTAGCCCTACCAGGCTCCTCTCTCCATGGAATTCTCCAGGCAAGAATATTGGAGTGGGTAGCCACTCCCTTCTTCAAGACCTGACCCAGGGATCGAGGCCAAGTCTCCTACATTGCAGGCAAATTCTTTACCATCTGAGCCACCTGCAAAGCCCACTCAATACCTATAAAGTTCCTACTACTAAATATTATACATTTTATATCATTTAATCTTTACACAGTTATTTGAGGTAGACACAATTTGATCACTCCAATCTTACAGATAGAGAAAATGAAAGCACAGAGAATTTGGTGATTTGATCAACATCACATAGCCAGTAACAGGCAGAACTAGATTTGAACCTATGTGTTGTTAATCATTATGCTATACTGTCACTTGGAAGCACTGCAATGCATGGTTTTGCCCACAAGAAGCTAATTCTTCATTGGGTAGAAGATATATATAAATAAACCAGTTAGAGAGTAACTCAAGAAATTAACTGATGTGAGGCATAAAATTCCTTCTATATTAATATTAAACCAAGACCACTTAATTCTTACTGCTGCTGCTGCTAAGTCACTTCAGTCATGTCCGACTCTGTGCGACCCCATAGACGGCAGCCCACCAGGCTCCCCTGTCCCTGGGATTCTCCAGGCAAGAACACTGGAGTGGAGTGCCATTTCCTTCTCCAATGCATGAAAGTGAAAAGTGAAAGTGAAGTCACTCAGTCGTGTCCGACCCTCAGCAACCCCATGGAAAGCAGCCTTCCAGGCTCCTCCGTCCATGGGATTTTCCAGGCAAGAGTACTGGAGTGGGTTGCCATTGCCTTCTCCGTAATTCTTACTAAAAGTCTCTAATTCATAGTCAGTACATAAAATAGTGGAGTAGGGTAGAGAAAGAGGAAATTGTGGCTTGGGTGAAATCATCAGTTACTTTTGTGATCTAAGATAATGATGTCTTCACAAGTCCAGTAATAGCTTCCATGATCTGACTTGGTGCCATTAGACCTATCTGATGTGAAATTCCCACCACTAATCACTTTTTTTAAGAAAAGAAAGAAAAAGCAGAACTGTTTTCTACAGGAGCCCATATGACATTGGTAAGACAGTTGCAGCAGGGGTTAAAACATCTGACATTAATATACTAGCACTGGTGAGAACATTAGCCTGGCTTAGTTGATCAGATTAGCTCACAGTCACCTTGGAAAACACAAGAAGGCAAAGATATAAGAAGATGTATGGTTAAAGGTAAGAAAATGTAGAACATGAAGCCCTGCATGGATGTATCATCCTTATGGACTACAGACCAAGGCACAGAATCTAGAATTCTATCAAAAGTGAAGGTGAAGGAGAATATCTGTAGACTTTCCTCACCAAGAAGTTTTGCTTGGTTTTATCCACCTAATGGCACAGTATGTTCTAAGTATGCCTTAAAGATAGATAATTGATATATCCCACTTCAGATAAGTTAAAGAATTATTTTAATCAAGCACTTCAGTACTTTATTCCCAGTCATTTATTTATATCTCATGGCTAATCATGTTCAGACATAATAATGCCATTTTTAGTACAGCACCTTCTCTGAAACAGCTTCTTATTCAATGTGTTTTCCAAAGGGAACATATGCATTCATGTATAAGAGAGGGGGAAGGGTATTTCTTTTTAATTGTATAATAACAAAAAAAAATTATTTCAAAAATTTCACAGTGAAGATTCTTCAATACTCTGTGATTTTTACTTTTTTGATGTTCATGGAAAGATGCCATATATGTCACAACAAGATCATTTTTATCTTTGATTGTTGGATCTCTTTATTTTGTACTTAGAGAAACCCGTGTCAGAATACAGCATTTAAAACTTTAAATTACAATTGAAAAAAAGAAAAGGAATGAAAACACATTTACCTGGACCTCAGCCCTAGTAAATAAAATGGAATATTTATATGGAGGCTTCCCCCTGCTCTGGCATTAATTTTATTTCTCAACAACAAGCAATACTTATTGAAATGCTTAAAACAATTTTTCCCTGTGTATGGAAAATACTGATAAACAGTGTATTCTTAAATGCACTATAGTTACTTAATCTGACCTAGACCAAGGTGAACCCATCCATTCTGAACAAAGTCTGTGTATCACTCTTCTGATCTATTTTTTAACACAGTAGATTGTATTGTATTGTATTGTATTGTATTGTAGTTTGTGTTGTAGTTAGCATGTGGACTGCAGCCCTGCAGGCTCCTCTGTCGGTGGAATTTGTTAGGCAAGAATACTGGAGTGGATGGCTATTTCCTACTCCAGAGGATCTTCCCAACCCAGGGATCAAATTGGCATCTCCTGCATCTCCTGCACTGGCAGGAGATTCTTTACCACTGAGCCACCTGTACCATTCTTTACCAGCTAAACCCAATGGGTAGTTAGCACAGAACATCAGTATTTTTCCACAGACATCAGAACAACCCCAAGACTGGCCAAGAAAATAACTGGCACTTGAATTATTTGATATGTAGGAGTTTCCTGGCCTATATTTTTAAAGGACCTTCTGTGGCATCCCAGGTATGTGGGCCCAGAGCAGAGAAAGAAAACAAACAATCCAAAAAATGGGCAACATAATCCTACTATGCCTCATTTCCCTACCTGCCATTCTTAAAGGATAGTTGGGGAGATCTGAGATATGCTGAGGCTCCAAACCAAAGCTTTACAAAGTAAGGAAAAGACAGGCCATATAGAAGTACAGAAATAGTGGCCAGAATCTATATAATTTAGATAAAGCTTTACAATTAAGAGTCAGGTGCTATGGACTCAACCTCCAAATTCATATGTTGATGACCTAATCCCAAATATGATGGCATTTTGAGATAAGTAATTAATAAGGAAATAATTAATGGTTAAATGAGGTTATGAGGGTAGGGCCTTGATTTATAGGACTACTGTCCTGACAATATGGGATGTCAGAACTCCAGCTCTCTGTATCATTTAATAACACAGGGAGGTGACTTTCTGTAAACCAGTAAGAAAGGCTTCACCGGAAATCAATCCTGCCAGATCTTAATCTGAGACTTCTAGCCTACAGAAATGTAAGAAAATAAATTTCTGTTGTTTAAGCCTCAAAGTCTGTCACATTGTTATAGCAGTCCTAGCAGACGAAGTCACCAGTAAACTAGGTTCATATGTGATTTTTTACAAGTAGAAAAGTGGTATAAAGTTTTAAAGACTAAAGTGTTAGCTTGTAAACATATGCCACACGTTGAGAAGATTTTATATAAAAGTTTATAAAAGTTGAGCTACATAAAAACAGGACTAAGAAACAGGCTTAATTTTTGAATTTGCTCTTAAAGATTGCTGAAGCCATAGAACTGTCTCTTCAGTTACATTTAAAAGGGCTTCCCTGGTGTCCAGATGGTAAAGAATCTGCCTGCAATGCAGGAGGCCTGAGTTCAATCCTGGATTGGGAAGATCCCCTGAAGAAGGGAATGACAACCCACTCCAGGATTCTTGCCTGGAGAACTCTATGGACAGAGGAGCTTGACAGGCTACAGTCCGCAGGGTTGCAGAGTTGGACATGACTGAGCAACTAACACTTTCACTTTCACATTGAAAAACTCAAATGTCATTGTTTGGAATGTTGAATTAATTATCTTAAAATGGTTGAGATGAGTCTTTGAGTGAAGTATCTCACTTTGCTACACAAATCTCAACACAAAGATCAGTGTAATATTTCCATAATTTTGCTACACAAGCGAGAGTAGTTCTATAAAGAGCATTTTGCAGTTTTATTTTGATACAAAATTGATGCATATTGCCTATTACCCTTGCTTTTATCAGTGATCCAGAGACACGGGATTGATGATAAATTCTCAGGCAACATGTATGAGTGTCAAGAACCAACAGCAGGCAAAGCCATTTTGTCTTTTGCATTAACTTTCCAGAGTCATTATCAGTCATTAGAATTTATTCAGAAAACTTGAAATAAACAGACTCTTCTATTACATTTAGTATAAATGAATGAGGTTTAATCCAAAGCAGATAAATATATAATTCATATAAATACTATCTCAAGAAATATATAATTCAAATATATACTATCTCAAGAAATATATCATTAGAATAAGTATTATCTCAAAGAATAAGGACTTACTGATTTGTTATTTTCATATTCTCATCTTGGTTTTAATGCTTATACAAAAATTAGGTGGATTTGTTTCATTAATTCATTCACTCATTGAACATGTTATTGAATAGTACAAAAAAACAAGGATTTTAGAAATTTGGAAGTCAGAGAAACCTGGAATTGAAATTGAGTTCTATCTACTCCATACTACCTCTGTGAGCTCTGGCAAGTCACTGAATCTCTTAGAGCCTGAGAATTCACATCTGAAAAATGCGGAAAAGGTTTTGTGAACATTTAAAATAGTGTATATATAAAGTGGACATACCACTTAGATTCTTTCTAAATTGCTGCCGTCATTTATGGACTTTTTTTTACAACATGTGAAACAATTATCAGAAGTAAGACAGTGACAAGTAAAGACTAGTCTTTGTCCTGGAAGAACTTACAGTAATGAAGCATGTAAGATAAGTTCTAGGAAACTGCTGTGGATGCTAGGACAGAAATGAGTTTAAGGTTCAGTGATGAGACGATCACACTATTTGAAAACTCACCAGTAAATTACAACAGTTAGTATTGAAAGCAAAGCTCTTCTTTAGGAACACTAAAACTCTATAGTCAGTTCTAAACTAGATATTTTGATTAGATTAAATCAAAATATATGAAATGACTAATGAATGTCATCACAGTTTCATGCAAACAGGAATAATGATAACAATGAAATATTCTAAGGGTGGATTGGGGGTTTTTAGAGAGATTTTAAAAGTGAATATTTAAGAATTTTACTCACTTCCTTTCTATTCCAGATCACTATTTTGTGCAAAACAGGAACTAAAAGAAAAATTGTTTTAAATTGTCACATTTTATTCCTTAGTAATTACTAAACCATGGATGGGGGGGTGTTAAGAGTTTTGAAGACATAGTTTGAAAAATCTTATCCCATATAAGCCATTATTTTAACATACTATTAAATCCTAAACTAAGAGAAAAATAAAACCTAACTTGGTATAATTATACTTTTAAATTCTATTTCTCACCAATATTTAGTTTCACTATTAAGAGTTTTATAGTACTCATTTGAATGGTAGTCTATCAAAGGTCATCCAAACACAATTTTTACTTAACACAGATTTTATTAATTGAAACAGTATTATAACTGTCTGAAATAAAAAAGAACACTAATACAGATTTTTATAATATATCATATGGAAAATAGAGTAATTCTTGAACCACAGTAAATCTTAGGGAAGGTGCAGATTTTTTTGTCTTCTTGTTCAACTTTATCACCAATTTCCAATCACATCTGTTATTCCCAATAACATCTATAAATCATCATGTAATATTATATTATTTACAATAATGATTGTATTTACAATATTATTGTGTTTACAATAACAAAAAGTCTTGTAAAATCCTATTATTACTTTAAATCCTTTTAACCTAAAGTAGACATGGAATTTTTTAGCTACTAATAATACCACTGCAAATTAAATATTGATCATATTTTTAAATGACTATTATACATAGAAATTTTTAGAAATTATTTTATTTTATAGATTTACATAGCACTTACTATGTGCAAGCATCTAAGCACCTTCCAAATACTAATTGGATTAATTTTAGGATACAAAAGCAAATTTTGAAGATAATAAATTATTTGAGATATCAGAAAACCTCAGAGTGAGTTGATGAAGGGGATATTAACAGGTGTGTAGCTCAAACTTATCAATAACTAATAGGCTTGTGTCTTCCTCTACAGTGTCTTCAAGCAGTGCAAGCAAATACACCTTTTCCAATTTTTTTTCCAATTTCTGTCTCTGTTGTAAATTTTACCAATCTATGTGAAAGTGAAAGTGAAGTCGCTCAGTCATGTCCGACTCTTTGTGACCCCATGGACTGTAGCCTACCAGGCTCCTCTGTCCATGGGATTCTCCAGGCAAGAATACTGGAGCGGGTTGCCACTTCCTTCTCCAAGGGATCTTCCCGACCCAGGGATTGAACCCTGGTCTCCCACACTGCAGGCAGAAGCTTTAACCTCTGAGCCACCAGGGAAGCCCTCTAACTCAAATGGAGGCATTAGGTAAGGAATGGACTCTGTCTTTTACTACACAGGCAACTTGGCTTACTTAAGTTTTAGAATTTGTGAATGCCACACTAGATGAGTTTTGTTCTTCACGTAACTCAGAGTCCAGAGAAAAGGCTGGCCCATAGTCTCTCCTTTTCTTTTTAGCTGTGCTGGGTCTCAGTTGCAGCTCACAGGCTTCTATTTAGTTGTGGCAGCCAGGCTCAGTAGTTGCGGTGTGCAGGTGTGTGGGCTTAGCTGTCCTGCAGCACGTGGGATCTTAGTTCCCCAGGATCAAACCCAGGTCTCCTACTTTGCAAGGAGGATTCTTAACTACTGGACCACCAGTGAAGACTCCCACAGTCTACTCTTAACATAGACTAATCCAATCAATGGAGCAGGTTTTCCCCCAAGTAACTGGATTATCTTTTCAGTAAAAGAATTCCTTGAAATTGGTGAAAGTCTTTTTGAAAACTGAAATTTCTTTTTTCTCCAATAGATTGCCAACTAGGTTGGCAAGAAACAGGTTAAGAAGCAGAATGCTTCTCTCTTCACCATGTGAAGTAAAATTTCACATAGGTTTTCTTAAACTTATATACGTTTATTGTAAATAGTAGCTATCCCAAATTATCAATTTACTTTTGCAAAATAAAAGAGACTAGCCCTTTCATTGTCATTCATTTGAAATACCAATTTAAAAAAAGAGAGAAACTAGCTGGAAACCAACTTTCTGAGGACTAAATAACTATTGAAGTTATCAAACAGTTTCCATTACTTTGTTCTTCTGAAGAAAATTTGTACTAATTTTTCTTAGATGCAAAAATTATTTTTAAGTAATTCCAGTAGGTAATTAAGTGGATTCTTTTGTCCAACAACATTTACTTACTTTTGTTTTCTCTTATTTTCATTTTCTTTTATTCTTTTTCACAACTAAATTTATTCAAATTTAAAATTATCTATTATAGTTATTTACTTATTTTTAATTAATTTATTTTAATTGGAGGCTAATTACTTTACAATATTGTGGTAGTTTTTGCCATACATTGACATGAATCAGCCATGGGTGTACATGTGTCTCCCCATCTCGAACCCCCCTCCATCCCCCTCCCCATCTCATGCTTCTTGGTTGTCCCAGTACACCAGCTTTGAGTGCCCTGTTTCATGCATCAAACTTGGACTGGTCATCCATTTCACATATAGTAATATACATGTTTCAATGCTATTCTCTCAAATCATCCCACCCTCGCCTTCTCCCACAGAGTCCAAAAGTCTGTTCTTTATATCTGTGTCTCTTTTGCTGTCTTGCATATAAGGTCATCGTTACATCTTTCTAAATTCCATATATATGCGCTAATATACTGTATTGTTGCTTTTGTTTCTGACTTACTTCACTCTGTATAATAGGCTCCAGTTTCATCCACCTCATTAGAACTGACTCAAATGTGTTCTTTGTTATAGCTGAGTAATATTCCATTGTGTACATGTATCACAACTTTCTTATCCATTCATCTGCATGAAAGCAACAGCTAGGTTGCTTCCTTTCCTAGCTATTGTAAACAGTGCTGCAATGAACATTGGGGTACACATGTCTCCTTCAATTCTGGTTTCCTCAGTGTGTATGCTCTGCAGTGGGATTGCTGGATCATACGGCAGTTCTGTTTCCAGTTTTTTAAGGAATTTCCACACTGTTCTCCATAGTGGCTGTACTAGTTTGCATTCCCACCAACAATGTAAGAGGGTTCCCTTTTCTCCACATCCTCTCCAGCATTTATTCTTTGTAGACACTTTGATGGTGGCCATTCTGATGGGTGTAAGATGGTATCTCATTTTGGTTTTGATTTGGACTTCTCTAATAAGTGATGTTAAGCATCTGTTTGTTAGCCATCTGTATGTCTTCTTTGGAGAAATGTCTGTTTAGTTCTTTGGCCCATTTTTGGGCCATTGGGTCTTTTATGTTTCTGGTATTGAGCTGCATGAGCTGCTTGTATATTCTGGAGATTAATTCTTTGTCGGTTGTATATTTATAGTCACATATATACTGTGGAATAGACTGGCATCCCCTTGACTGCTTTTTCTTAAAAGTCTTTTCTTGTTAAAATTGGCAATCAAACTGGCAAAGACCTTTGACTTCCAGTGATTCTGGGTAGGAACTGTAATGAGGAAAACAATAAAATTAAGATACCAGTCCAAATGTTGGGGGCAGAAGTCTCAGCAAAAAAGGAATTGAGACAAAGAGTTCTGGTTTACCATTCTGTGCCTTGGGAAAGCACCAAACAGACCAAGCTCAGTGTCTATCAACAAAAAATTAAGAGGGTATCAACACATAAGCTGGATGATATCACTGCTTAAAACTGACTTTGAAAGAAAAAGACAAGGGGAAAGAGTAGAAGAGGGAGAAAAAGTAAAAGGAGAGCATATCCCCCTGTTAGTTTACCCTCCCCTGACTTGAAAATTTCAAGAAGATCACAACTATAGAGACTTTCTTAGGGTATGTGTTAGTATGTATATTAGAGTTTTCCAGATAATGGAAAGATAAATAGGCAAATAAGTTGGATTTGAATGTGAGCTAAGAATAAATAAGTTCTACACAAGGGCATCAAGGAGGTTCCTAAGAATAAAATTCCACATGCTTTCAGTGGATTTTGTGACAATTTATTTTAGCTTCTCAAAATTCTATAGGCATAGTTACTGGTTGCTTCCATTTGCTTGGTGGGTGACACCACCAAAACATGCCTTATGGTATGGAGAGCAGTTACAGTATAAGGCTTCAAATTACACTGTTCCTTAAGATCAAAAATCTTTAACGCCAATTTAGAAGCTGGATTTGTCAAACCATACTGAGAAAAAATAACACAGTATCTTAGCTTCCATTTAAAAGTTAATGCTTTAAGACTCAGCTCTAAAATCAAAAGTAGGTTCAAATCCTTGCTCTACCACTTACTATGTGATCTTAAACTAGTAAAACTTAAACTCCCTGTCCTTTAGCTTCCTCGCCTGTAAAATGGCATTAACAATGTCCCTGCTACATATGGTTGTGTGAGAAAGAGTGACTTTTGACACATAAAATGATTGATACAATGCCAGGCACATACTAGTGATCATAGTAAGTATGTAATTATTATTAATTAAAACATTATTACTATAAAAATGATTATAATTTTATGAAATTTGGTAACAGTAATAAAATAAATCAGTAACAAATAATACTCACTAAGTACATAGACCTAAACTGAAGACTTTTTAAGTAAAGACAAACTATAAATTATGTAAATTTCTTAGGTCAAAATCTCTTTAATGGCCCAAATCTTAAATTAATGTCCTTTTACGAGGCAGGCAGAATGCTATGCACTATATCACTTAGTGACAACCCTTAACTTCCATGGAACCTGGCAGCAGAATATATATACATCTGTTTCTCCTAGAATTCATCTGTCATCATTACTTCTTTATTCATCCCATAGGTCATATCAAAACTAAATCTCTAAAATGGAAGAAGCAAAAAGCCAAAGTTTGGAGGAAGACTTTGAAGGACAGGCCTCACACACAGGTAAGGAAAGTCAGAAGAAAAAAACAATTGTAAAACTAAAATTAAGTTTGCTGCTGCTGCTGCTGCTGCTAAGTCGCTTCCGACTCTGTGCGACCCCATAGATGGCAGCCCATCAGGTTCCACCGTCCCTGGGATTCTCCAGGCAAGATTTGGAGATCTCTTATTGTCATTACTCAGTATGAAACTTACGTAATACCTTTGAATGGGTTGATGGAATCATCTAAAAAATATTTGACTGCATAAATTAATGTGAAATCAAATACTTTTGAAACAATTTTAATTAGATATCAAAGAAAAACACTGATTATTGAGGATTTCTTGCTGTCTGTCATAAAACCTGTCTATCTACACTACAATTATGTTTGTATTAGCAAAAAAAAGGGGGGGGGGTGGAAATGCAGGAAATCCCTTGGCCTATGAAGTCATCATAGGCAACTGTTAAAAGAATGAGTTACAAATACAAGATCTGACTTAGAGGTAGTTCCACAATATGAGAAAGCAAGATGCAGAAAGTTATGTGATACCATTTTCTAGAGCAATTCTTTGCCACTGTAAACAGTAGAAAACCAAAAGAAAAATAAATAAAGTTTTTAATTTTTTGAATCTAAAAAATACAATAATTGTAAAATATAAATGTATTTGTTCTAATTGGAGGCTAATTACTTTACAATATTGTATTGGTTTTGCCATACATCAACATGAATCCACCACGGGTGTACATGTGTTCCCCATCCTGAACCCCCCGCCTACCTCCCTCCCCGTAAAATCTTCAATGAAATTGATTTCAGTATTCTTCCAGAATAACTAAGACTTCATTTTATCCAAAGCCTGTTTTGTTGATCTGTTAAATTGTGTGTGGCTGTCTATATACCACTAGCAGGAGTTTAAAAGTCAAATAGCATGGTTTAAATTTTTAAATTCAAGTTTCGTTTAACTCTGTTGAATCTTATTTAAGTAATACTCCCTTCTCTGTTTAATAATCATATAGAATTTTTAGATTTAGTCAGGAGTTTGAATGAGTTTATATGAATACTAAACAAAAATCCATGAAAACTAATTTCATAATGACAGTGACCTTCTAAGTATAACACAAAGCCAAGAAATCACTAAGGAAGATTGATAAATTTAGCTATGTAAATGAGGAAAGGAAGGAAGGAAGAGAGAAAGGGAAGAAACACGGAAAGGGAGACAATTTGCTTTAAATTTTATTCCAGGACCCAAAGGAGTAATAAATGATTGGAGAAAGTTTAAATTGGAGAGTGAAGATAGTGATTCAGTTGCACCTAGCAAGAAGGAGATTCTCAGACAAATGTCTTCTCCTCAGAGTAGAGATGACAAAGACTCAAAAGAAAGATTCAGCAGAAAGGTAAGATAAGAAAAAAAATCTATTATTTATTATTAATAATCTACAATATGTTTTTATTAAAGTATTGTTTGTATTAGCAAAAAAAAAGGAGGGGGGAAATGCAGTAAATCCCTTGGCCTATGAAGTCACCATAGGCAACTGTTAAAAGAATGATGTACAAATACATAATCTGACTTAGAGGTTGTTACACAATATGAGAAAGCAAGATGCAGAAAGTTATGTGATACCATTTTCTAGAGCAATAGAAAACAAACACTATATTTGTATTTATGCTGAAATGATTATATGAGCATATATGTAAAAAAGTACGAAAAGACGCTGACCAAACTGACAATATTGGTTAAGTGGAAGGGTGGGGTTCATTGACTGTTCTCAGCTTCCTCCTTCCAAGGAGGAGGAAGAAGATAAGCAGAATAAGCTGCAATATATCCATGATTTTTTTTTAAAGGAGCATTTTTTAAAATTCTCATTTGTCTCTTATTATACAATGTGTATGTAAATCAGTATTTGTGGTTCAGTCTGTTTAACAGAGAACTATGATAGCAACTTCGGAGAAGGCAATGCAACCCACTTCAGTACTCTTGCCTGGAAAATCCCATGGACAGAGGAGCCTATGGCTCCAGTCTATGGGGTCACTAAGAGTCAGACACAACTGAGCGACTTCACTTTCACTTTTCACTTTCATGCTTTGGAGAAGGAAACGGCAACCCACTCCAGTGTTCTTGCCTGGAGAATCCCAGGGACGGGGGAGCCTGGTGGGCTGCCATCTAGGGGGTTGTGCAGAGTCGGACATGACTGAAGCGACTTAGCAGCAGCATGATAGCAACTTACAAATTATACAAAACATTTAACAATGGTTAGGGTTAAAATAAATTAATTTCGAAAGATAAACTTAAAGCAGAAAAAATAATACGATAAGAAGAATGAGATAAAAAAAAGAGAATGAGGACATTAGAAAAACAAATATAGGAGGAAGAAACAAGAGAGCAACAAAAGCACCAGATATTTCTACTTAATCCTGGTATCTTCTATAAAAAACCTACCTCATAGGTTTATTGTGAAGATTAAGAAAATAGTCTATATAAATTATCTAAGACATAGTAAATTTTCCATAAATTTGGGGGTCATCCAACTTCCATGGTTCTGGGCTGTTCCACATCAATTAATCACAGTATATCCCATCAACACTCCTTTATATCGTGTGTGTGTACACGTGTGTGTGTGTGAAGGGGGAGGGTGTTTAACATTCTATTGCCTAAATCATAATGACACTGCCATTGAGAAAGGCTCTGCAGGTAATTTTATATTCCAGTTGCAGTGAAAAGTAGCTGTCTTGCAAATAGAAGTTAGGTCTTTTCTCATTTTAGCCTAAACCAGTGCATACAAATCACCTGGATGGCTTGTTTAAACATGGCTCACTCAGCCTCACCCTTCCAGATTCTGATTCAGTAGGTCTGGGGTGGCGTCACCAAATTTGCGTTTCCCAGAACTTTTCAGCTGGCGGTGATGCCACTAGTCTTCTGGCTAATCTGGTGAACTCCAAATATGAGTAAAAGCTGTCTTGCTTAAATGCCATCCTACAGATTCCAAAAATATCAGTAAGTGATTTGACAAAATCTTTTAAACAACTTTTGTTGAGGAGGCAATAATGTCCAAAGGCATTTGTTGGGGACACATTTAAATGAGTGTGCAGGCACTTGTGTGCACATGTGTGTATTTACAGTTTTATGAAAGTTACTCTAAAGTAGACCTTGTTGGGTTTTTTTCACTCAAACTGGAACATTCCATGACCATCTCACAGCTCAACTATATTTGGCAATACTAATGTATGCATTGAATCATGAAATAATTACTGAACCTCTATTATGGGCCAGACACAAAACATATTAGAGAGTGATAAATGACGCACAAAAAATTTCTGCCCCCACAGGACACAAAAGTTAGGAAAACTAATATTAGACAAATAAATATATATAATAATATCAAGTATTACTTATTACTATGAAAAAAAATAATAAAGCAAAAGGGGTACTAAATGTGGGGCAGGGACACTTTTAGGTAGAATAATCAAAGAAGGTGACATTTGAACAAATGAGGTGGAAGAAAAGGCCACCTCAGGAGGTAGCGAAAGTGAGTCAGTCGGTCGCGTCTGACTCTTTGCAACCCCATGGAGGTAGAGGAGATGGCAAATGCAAACTCTTAAAGTTGAGAACGGGTTTGTTACGTATAAGGAATACAAATTTCTGACTGATTGATCTCTATCATTTCTTTTATCTATTCCCAGATGAGCGTTCAAGAATATGAACTAATCCACAAAGATAAAGAAGATGAAAACTGCCTTCGTAAATACCGCAGACAGTGTATGCAGGATATGCACCAGAAGCTGAGTTTTGGGCCTAGATATGGGTTTGTGTATGAGCTGGAATCTGGGGAGCAATTCCTGGAAACCATTGAAAGGGAACAGAAAATCACCACTATCGTTGTTCATATTTATGAAGATGGTATTAAGGGCTGTGATGCTCTAAACAGTAGCTTAACATGCCTTGCAGCCGAATACCCTATGGTCAAGTTTTGTAAAATAAAGGCTTCTAATACAGGCGCCGGAGACCGCTTTTCCTCAGATGTACTCCCCACGCTGCTTGTCTACAAAGGTGGGGAACTCCTAAGCAATTTCATTAGTGTTACTGAACAGCTTGCTGAAGAATTTTTTACTGGGGATGTGGAGTCTTTCCTAAATGAATATGGGTTATTACCTGAAAAGGAGATGCATGTCCTAGAGCAGAGCAACATGGAAGAAGATATGGAATAAAGATTTACTATGTCAATGTCTCATATTTCGTATTCCTCCTTTAAGCATTGAATAGTGATTTTGGTAGTATTCACATTCTTTTAGGGAACACTAAACATAGCCCTGGCTTCTCTAATTTGAGGAAGAAAAACTCCAGACTGACACTAAAATTATATGATTAGCATGTCTTAATATTAGTTACTCAAGTTGATATAACACTTTACCTCAAAACATTGTAGTCTTCAGCAACATGTTAGTAGACAAAGAGGATATGAAAAATACTGTGAAAGTTTTCAAAAATCCCTTTCCAGTTATATGTTGGCTTTTTTATTCCATGCTTTTCCTCATTGTTATTACTAGGTTTTTCAAATTATATTGTTAATTATAAATTTGCTTGTGTAATAAGAATAAAGTCTCGTAAGGAAATAAATTCTCTATTTGAAGTTTGTTCTCTCTCAAATATTATATTATCAAGACCCTAAAACATTATATAACCCAAAATACAAATAAATTTTCGTTTGGTAAGATATTTTATATTCCAAATAAACTAATACATTAGAAACACTGTGGCACATTAAAATTATTTTTTAAAAGTATTTGTTTAAAAATACTGTTTCGGAGTTTCAGAAAATAACTTAAAGAAAAAAAGCAAGTAGAAGCAAGGTCTTTTTTTTTTTTAGACAAAAGAATAATATTTAGTGGTAATAATAATTATAACTATCATTTATTGATTGTGTTTTAAGGGCCAATATTTTATACATGTCATTTCTAATACTTAAGCACAATTCTGCAAGTAAATATTACTCCCATTTCATAAATGATGAAATTGAAATTCAGAGAAGTAGAAGTTCTATTTCCATGCCCCTTGAAAACACTTGGAAAACTCTCCTGCTACACAAACACATGGAAATGCAAAATAAAATATAATTCGAAAAAATGTTTTTAAGTGCAGGAATGAGATGAAGAGCAAGATAAAAGAAATTTCTAGGTATCTGAATCAGAGCAAAAAATAACCATGAGTGAGAGCCAAAATATGTCCTATTATTGAAGGCATGGTGTTTGGTAAATAATCAAAAATGTGCTCTCAGTGACAAGTGTGCTTAAAACACACTGTGCTGGCACATTTTCCCCTGATGAGACAACGTTGAAGCCAGACATATGTCACAAGTTCTAGTCTCCACTCTCCTAGATGACTACTTTATGGCTTCTCTGCTTTCCTTAAACCTTTTTTACCCAGTCCAAACACTTCACCTTGTCCATATTTCATTGAGAAAACAGAAATTATCAGATGAGCCCTGCCTCACCTTTCCATCACCAATCTAAAACGTGCACCTGTGTGTAAACACTGTTTCCGTTGATGTGAACACGGAAGAAGTTTATGCAGCCATCTAAGGTCAACGGAGAAAACGATGCTGTGGATCCGATGCTCACCTGCACAGTAATTTTACTCCTGAAATTATCTCCCTTCTACTTGCATCATCTATTTCTCACTTTCTCTATGTTGTATTATTCATATTGGCTTGTAAATTAGTTTTTAAACTGTCCGCTATTTAAAATATGCCCCTTAAAATTTCCAGCTATCCTTCGCTTCTCTGCTTCCCTTTAAAATCATGTCTCCTGAAAGAAGGGTCTAAAGTCATTATCTTTATTCCTCATTTCCAATTTTTTTCATCCAACTCCAATCAGGTCTTTGTCCCAAGCACTCTAATTACAGTTGTAGTCAACCTGTCAAGCTTATTTCTTATAAGTCGTATTGCAATAGGGAAGAATAAATCTGACTCCATATTGGATCTGTTTCTTCTATGTTAACATTTGTATTATACTGCTTTTGCTGTAAGCTGATCACTAAAAGAATGTTGCCTACAACCTGAAATATACAGGATAGCCCATTCTCAAGGCTCTGACCATTAAATACGAAATACTTTCCATTTGTATAGAGATTAAAAAGTTGCACAGCTGAGAATAACATTTGTCTTATTAGAGGTTTATAGGAACACTGTCACCAGGATTACATGGACAGCTGCAAGAACAAAGGATTCCAACACCAAAAAGTTTGCAAAACTCAACCACAATCCCTTTCCTTTTAGTATAAAAGACACTTGAATCATAACTCAGATAAGATGATTCTTTGGGACATAATCCACCATCTTCTCAGTATGCTGGTTTTCTGAATAATGAATTCCTCACCCCAACAACTCCTCTCTTAATTTCTTGGCCTGTTGTGCAGAAAGCAGTATGAGCTTAGACTCAGTAACATTACTCCTTATTTTATTCTATCTCCTATAAGCATGTGTCAGCGCTGATCACCTCCCCTCTTAAGTCACTTCTTCTAGCTTCTTTGAAACTATAGTCTATTTATATCCTACTGACTATTCCTTCTAAATCTCCTTCTCTAACTTCTCTAAACAGTCATCCTAGATAGCCCTCTCCCACCTATAGTCTTAAATACTATTTATATTCAGACTGCTTTCAAAATCCCATTTCCAGCTCTACCTCTCTTCTGGACTCCAAAATCTCATTTCTCAATTGGAGGAAAGGAGGAAAAAAGGAAAAGAAGAATGGTAAAGAAAAAGAAGGTCTGCAATTACCTTAGATAATGGTGATACAAATGTGGGTGAGACAGAATTCCTAACTATGACTAGCTTACAATGACCAGTCTCTAGCATATAGTTGCTACAATAAGTAGTTTCTGCTTATGAATCCAAAATTCCATCTTTTATTCCTCTTTATAAATTGGGAAAGGCATTTTAAATACTCTGTGGCCTAACTTGATGAATGCTAGACATAACAAAAAGATAAAAAGTGCCGGGAGGGAGACTGAAGGGTAATTATATATAAAGTGAGGAGCTTTTAAAAAATAGTTATACATGTTTTCTATTATCAAGTAACTGCTAATGAATTTATTAATCTCTTACAGGGTTCTCTGTCAGGGAACTATTGGACTTAAAAACCATAGCAAAAATAGGATCTTTACATGCATATTTATAATTTAAAAACTCCTTAGTAAAACAGCTCTTTTAGATTGATATTAATTCCATGGACTAGAAGTAAATATTTAAAAAGATGACTGCAAGGCAGTGAGGCAGAATAGTCAAACATGTATCTTAAAAGAAAACAATATTTTAAGATTAAAGTATAAGTTCTTTTCAATCATCAGCCATTATTAACTGCAGTGTAGTGTAGCTTCCGAGGGCAGAGGGAGGAAAGCACCACTTAATGGGAAAAGAAGACTCATCTATGGAAGAGAAGAAAAATGAGTGCTTTGAAAAAATTCCTGTTCAATGAAAGCTTTACTCTTTTAAGAAATAACCCACTGTGCATTAATTTAAAATAGAGAGCTAGCAAGCTTAAGCAGGACTAGACCCTGGAATGTATTTAACCCATAACTGCCAAAACAAAAGTAACTAGGTGGCACCTATATAAAGGGAGTAGTGATGATAGCAACCATTCTCAACATAAGCACTCAGTGACTAACAGATGCCAGAGTGAAGCTTTGATGAGTGCATCAGGAAGAGTCAGACAAAAGGCAGGATTTGACTAGAATATTTGAAGCCCGCTGCTGCAGAAATCCTGGATTACAAACTCCCCTCATGTAAACACTTAGTCTGCTATGATATTTGGCAGGAGGAGAGAAAGAGAAAATTTTTGTCTCAGCAAAAGAATGAATTTTTTTAATGTAAAGATTTCAAATGTCATAACACGTCCCAAATCAAACCACCCAAATAAGAACTGGAATAGACTTGAAAAAAAAAGCCAAAAGCATTAGTTGGAAAATAATAGGAAAATCTGTAGCGAATAGCAGAATTATCTTGGAAAGTGAGAAGCTTATTCACTAGTTTACAATATTTATTGATAAGCTGCAATGTGCCAAGCAGTGTCCTTGATCTTAGGGAGCTCAAGGTAAAGAGATATTTAAACAAACAGTAGATGAATAATGCACCTACATTTGTATATAAACCTATGTCTATATTATCAGTGGCAGTTAGCATTCTGAGCACTGGTGCCAGACTTTCTAGGTTTGAATCTACTCACTAATTCTGTGAGCTTAGGGAAGTTAGTTAACCTTTTTACACCTGTTTCTTCATCTATAAAATAAGGAAAATAACGGCACATTTTGGAAAAATAAAATAAGTAAATTATGTAAACTACTCAGGATGCCACCTATCACATAATAAGCATTACCCAATGTTAGTTATTATTGTGATAATCATATATTGTTATACATAATTATTTATGAAGTAAAATGGTAATACGGTACATAAATATAAGATCTCAAGATATGCTTACATAAATAGAAGCTCATTTATGAAGAAGTTGAAATGTGATTATCTACCCAAACATACCACTCATTTCTCTATATAAGACCTTATTTTTAAAACCCATATATTTGAACTGAAACAGAAAGATTATAAAAAACTGTCATTTCAAATTGACTACAGATACCACAAATTAAATTAGTTTTGAAAATAGAAGTACCAAATAAACATTAGCACACAAATAAGAAAGAAACCTACACAATATTGGTGGTGCTAGTGTTAAAGTACCCACCTGCCAATGCAGGAGACATAAGAGATATGGGTTCAGTCCCTGCGCTCAATCCCTGAGTCAGGAAGATCCCCTAGAGGAGGGCACGGCAACCCACTCCAGTATTCTTGCCTGGAGAATCTAATGGACAGAGGAGCCTGGTGGGCTACAGTCCATAGGGTTGCAAAGAGTCAGACACAACTGAAGTGACTTAGCACACAGGCACATACTGAATTTATTGCAGAATATAATTACGATCATACATCTAGCTGCTCAAATAAATCTAGTAAGCTCTTATCTTACAATAAAAATTTGATCTGTTCTTTCTCCAAATATTCCACAAATATTTGAGTGTCTAATATGTACAAGGAATATGTTAGATAACAGAGGGGTGGTGATTAAAATGGGAAACATATAGTCATTTCTTCTTCTCAAGAGACTTGAACTAGGAGCACACATTTCTGAAATTTAATTTAAAAGATGGGTATTTATTTTTATTTATTACTGAGGCCTTCTCTTCTGGAACCCAAGCTGATACTGAATTTCAGTGAAGAAATTGTCATTCACTCAGGCCCCTCCTAGACAGCATATTCAAAAGGAGAGACATTACTTTGCCAACAAAGGTCTGTCTAGTCAAGGCTATGGTTTTTCCAGTAGTCATGTATGGATGTGAGAGTTGGACTGTCAAGAAAGCTGAGCGCTGAAGAATTGATGCTTTGGAACTGTGGTGTTGGAGAAGACTCTTGAGAGTCCCTTGGACTGCAAGGAGATCCAACCAGTCCATTCTGAAGGAGATCAGTCCTGGGTGTTCTTTGGAAGGAATGATGCTAAAGCTGAAACTCCAGTACTTTGGCCACCTCATGCGAAGAGTTGACTCATTGGAAAAGACTCTGATGCTGGGAGGAATTGGGGGCAGGAGGAGAAGAGGACGATAGAGGATGAGATGGCTGGATGGCATCACCAACTCGATGGAGGTGAGTTTGAGTGAACTCCAGGAGTTGGTGATGGACAGGGAGGCCTGGCGTGCTGCAATTCATGGGGTCGCAAAGCGAACATGACTGAGCGACTGAACTGAACTAACAGGCCCCTCTGACTACATAACACACTGTTGTATCTACTTAGTTACTCCTCTTAGTGTCACTGCTGCTGCTGCTAAGTCACATCAGTCGTGTCCGACTCTGTGCGATCCCAGAGATGGCAGCCCACCAGGCTCCTCTGTCCCTGGGATTCTCCAGGCAAGAACACTGGAGTGGGTTGCTGTTTCCTTCTCCAATGCATGAAAGTAAAAAGTGAAAGAGAAGTCGCTCAGTCATGCCCGACTTTTAGCGACTACATGGACTGCAGCCCACCAGGCTCCTCTGTCCATGGGATTTTCCAGGCAAGAGTCCTGGAGTGGGGTGCCATAGCCTCCTCCATTAGTGTCACTACTAACCTCCTTTTTGAATCTTCAATTTCAATATACCATTCTCTGATGATAGTCATCTACCCTTCAGTGCTCTCAATCCTCTACTCCCAATGCATATTCTTTAAGACCTCCACTTTCTCCACCTTACCTTTTTAACAGTGTCTCCATGTTCATGGTTTCTATCCTTCCCATGTGGCCTAGACACTCGGCAGATGACATCAACCACCTTCCTGCTGGCCCATTCCATATTTCATCCTTTCATTCTTCCAAAGCACTTCTCTTTTAAGTCCCCAGAGTTCTGAACATTTCAACCGGAGTCCATAGCTTGTCCAGTAAACAATTCCCTCTTCCATTTCTCACAACCAACATTTCAAACCTTTCTCATTCTCCCTCAGTTCTCCCCTTACAAATCCTTCCTCCTCTGAACAAATGACCTTGATTTCAACATTGCAGAAGAAATTGAGCCTCCTTAGCAAGAACTTCCCTAATTATTTACCTCATATATATTAACCCACTATTTGCCATTTCATTGTTCTCAAAGATGTCTCTCTTTACAAGGCTAATCCTGGTATCTGTGATTTTAATCAGATTATATCATTCAAATTTCACAACTTTTTTTGCTTAGATTATATAATTTTTCTTCTCCTTCTAATTAATTTCTTATTCACAACCTAAAGTCAAGTATGTATCTCTAATTACACTTTTTTTCTCTAGGTCTTCAGAATTCTCACTAGCTGTGATGCTCTCTAACATTCTCCTTCTCTTCATTGCTATATTCTTGAAAAAAAATCCATCTCCTTATTAATCTTTTCCTTCTTTCCATTTACTTCTCTGCCTCTCTTTCTCAACCACTCCACTAAAAGTGATTCTGACAATGACCTCTGTGTCAGGAAGGTTTCTAGCAAAGAACAACACAACAGAAAGGCATGACTGAAGGAAGTTTAATGAAGAGACTACGTGTATATACATACATATGTGCTATATGTATATATACAAGAATGTGGGCAGGACATTAACAAGAAATGGTATAGCACCACAGGGCCAGCAACAGATGAAAATGACTACTACCTCCTCCAGGCCTTAAGGAAACCAGTGAGACATATCAATAGCATAGGAAAGTGCCGCCCAACAGGAGCTTTAGCTGTTGGGAGAGAACACTGCCCCTGCCAGTCTATGACCCAGGAGGGAGAGATATCTCAAAATAAATAACTGGAGCCCTCTTCCTTCTGTTCTCCTATCTTTCCTTCATGCCTCCCATTGTCCAAACCTAACCAGAGGCCAGAGGGCAGGAGAATCTTATTTCTACGTGTGTTAAGTCAACTTTTCCTGGGCACAGACTGGAGAAGGACAGAAAGTGGTTCTTAAGAGGTAAATGGGTGAATATACAACACAACCATCTAACCACTAAACCCATTAGACTCTATGATCCTCATCTGGAAACAAATATAAAGGCAAAAACACCACGTAAGTCATGATTACTAAAGAATTCATGTGAAGGCAATACTAGCCATGTTATCCAATAGCAGCTTTGGAGACTCCAAATAACATGGCTAACATTTTTATAATGTGTTATAGTATCAAAAGATTTCACATACACTATCTTATTTGACTCTCACAATTCCTCTATAAGATAGGCAGAGCAATGGCTTTAATACGTCTTGTTCAAGGATGGAGACATTATTTTTTTTTCAGCTTTACTGGGGTATAATTGACAGAGCTATAAGACATATAAAGTATACAACATGATGATTTGATACACACATACATCATGAGAGGGTCACCCCACCACCAGTCAGGTTAACCAACACACAGGATGGAGAAATCGAAGTGTTTATGCTCAGTTGACTTGCTCAGCTTTATACAGCTATGAAGAGGTAGAATTTGAACTTAATGCCTAGCACCTACACTTTTCACATTGCATCATACTCTTTATCTAGCAGTCACCAACACAAAGAACACATTAACAACCAAATTTGGGTTTCTCGGGGATTAGAATATCCGTTTTAATACATTTCAAGTCCACGTCTCAATTCTACAGAAAACAAAACAAAAGTTACCTGGAATCCAGACAAAGCTGCAGTATATTTCACAACTCCAACAACAAATGCAGTGGCCGTGGCCCTGGGAAGAAAGAACAAAGGTAAGTATACAGTAATCTCAGTTTTCAATTATGGGTTTTCTTTATGTGGCCAATAGCATTTAAGGAAAACACTGCATTTTATCTTTACTTGAGGTTCTCAGTTATAACAAGTATCAAAGTCCTTTTATCTTTCATGGCTCTTTTATTCTTCCATTGTATGTAAGAAAATGATGCTTCTTGCTCACTCAGTCGTGTCTGACTCTGCGACCCCATGGACCGCAGCATGCCAGGCTTCCCCGTCCTTCACCAATACCCGGAGCTTGCTCAAACTCATGACCATTGAGTCAGGGATGCCATCCAACCATCTCATCCTCTGTTGTCCCCCTCTCCTCCTGCCTTCGATCTTTTCCAGCATCAGGGTCTTTTCCAATGAGTCGACTCTTCACATCAGGTGGCCAAAGTTTTGGGGCTTCTAAAAATTAGTTTCCATAAAACTAGGTATTTCACCCTAAGCTATTTTACTTCTCAGAGTGTCCATCCTCACTCCCAGTCCCTGAACACATACTACCTTAATTCAAATATGTTACCTCGAAAATAGTAATTTGTTTTTAAATGTTGACATTTATTCATTGACAACACATAGTTAACTTCCATACACTGTTCCGGTTCTAACAAATTAATGTACTTTCAACAGGCAACAATAATTACACTTGAAATTCAACTTGCTAGGCAACTTGAATTATGAGACTTAGATAATAAATTACAGAAGTCCCAAGAAGTTTAGAAGCATAAGAACATGGCCTTGCACTATATTTATTTTTTATTAAAAATACAGATGACATTTTTGCCCATCATTTTTCCTACTTTGAGTATTTAAGGAGAAGAGGAACTTAAACATAACTATAGTAACAAGAGAATAAATGATTTAAACCCATTAGTTAAAGGGCATGCATGCTAAGTTGCTTCAGTTGTGTCCGACTCTCTGTGACCCTATGGACTGCAGCCCACCAGTTTCTTCTGTCAGTGGGATTAGACTTTAAAAATCAATATACTTTCTGTTTCAAAGAAATACATTTAAAATATGAGGACACAGAAAAGTTGGAAGTAAAATGATGGGAAAGATATAACAAGAAAATAATTTTAAAGCATGAATCACTAAATTAATATTAGACAAAATAAGCTTAAAGAGAAAAGCATGATTAGATATATAAATGGTCATTACATAATGATAATACAGTACATTTTAACAGGAAGATCTATCAATTTTAAGCTTACAGATACCTAATAAAATGTTATAAAATATACACAGTACAAATCAATAAAATACAGGTGAAGGTCCCTGGCAGTCCAGGGTTTTAAGACTCCACACTTCCATTGCAGAGGACACAGGTTCAATCCATTGTTAGGGAACTAAGATCCTGCGTGCTGCAGCCAAAAAAAACTTTTTAAATAATGTTTTAAATAAAAAATTTTTTAAATAAAATACAGGAAGAAAGTGATTAATTCACCACCAGATATTTCAGCTCAGTTCCTTTGATCCTTAATATATCATTATCAGTGTAGCTATTAACCACATAATTAACAAGTTTGATCTAAGGGACATATAAAACATTGCAACCAATAAGTAGTGAACTAATAATTTTCCCCTATCTAGCACACAAAGAATATTTTCAAAAGTTAATAAGCTATGTCGCTGTAAAACAGATTAAACTTTAGGACACTGAGATTAAATCTGCTCTGATTCTTAACCTTGCATTATCACAGTCAACATCCAAAGTGAAAGCTCTCCCAGACTCTTCACACTCACTACTGCTTGCCCACTCCCAACCTGCTGTTTGCCATAATATGCTACTATACCATTATCACCATTCACTTCCATTTCCTCTCTAAAAGCAATATGCTTCCCTTTATTTTCAACCTTTTCTCCAAACATTCCTTTCACATCTTCACCTTAAGTGGAACTTAATTCTTCAAAGAAAATCCTCTTTCTCCTTATTGCTTTCAAGTGGTAATTGTCTACTCTTTCAAAATCCAAATAGCATTGACGCTCTCCTTCACTCTAGACCATTGTTTCCACTTTCTTCTGTAAAAAATATTATGTGCTTTTCAAAAGACTCACGTTGTTTCCATCACTTTTCCTTCCCTTTTGAAACTTGTCACTTGTCAACTAGTGACATTCCAATTATTCTCCTTCATTTATCAAAAATATCATACTCAACTCACACAGCCTTCTCTTATGCTTCAAGTTCTATTATCATGTTGAGTATTATCATTATTCTAGCAGATCATCCTTCCATAATCTGAACTCAGTTCCTTGACTGCCTCATTTATCTCCAATAACCTAGTTTACCACAATCATGCACTTCATTTGCTATCATCTATGTGTTTCTTCTCAAATCACTATTCCAAGCATTCTTGCTTATGATCACAATGTCTCTGTATTTACTCTTCAACTACCAAAATTTTGAGTTATTTTTTTCTCGATCTTCAGTGCACTGATACAATTCACCAGAACATTCTCTTTCTCTATCGCATTGTTTTCCCCCTTTCTCTCTCTTCATTTTTTATTCAGTTTAGATTCATGGTTCCTTATTTAAATAATATCCTTTGAACAACACTTTTGGCAATATCTTAAATTTCTTGGCCTTTGCTTTCAGCTTATCTGTTGAACAAGACCCTTAAATCTGCCATTTACTTTCTCTATTCTTAAATCTGAGAAATCAGACTACTTGGAGGGGGAATCATAGAAGTTCATTTACTTATTATTATTAACCTCAAATGGGGTTTACCAGTATCTGGTAATCCTACTATGTTTGTTTGATTGAGTTCATCTCCCATTCTTTGCAACAAGCCTATGAAATCTTATTCATGCTCATCTTTCTTCACTCACAGTACATGACCTTGCCAACTTCATAAAGATCTGAAAGAATCAGATGAAACTAACTTTCCACTACTGAATCTACAAGCCCATATACACCTGCACCAATTTTCTTCTCCCTCTGACCTATTATATTAGAATAGATGTTCCTTCTCTCAAGACCAATAGCTGCCTATGCTTTAGAGAATATCCCCTCCCTCCTTCTCAGGAATCTTACCTTCATGTTTTCTTCTGTATAGTTATCCCTCTTGCTTCTGCATATTCAATCACTCTCTTTCATCAGCATCTTTCCCCTTAACATATATATGCTCTACCAACTACTATGTTTAGTAAGTTATTGATACTTTCCTGAACCTCAATTTCTGAATTGTTTAAAAAAAGTAGGATAGGAACTTCCCTTGTAGTCAAGTAGTTCAGAATTCACCTTGCAATTCAGGGGAAGTGAGTTTGATCCCTGGTCTGGGAAGTAAGATTCCACATGTCATGAAGTTGCTAAGCCTGTGTGCCACAACTACTGAAATCCATGAGCGCTGCAGCTACCATAGCCCTGTGCTACAACTAGAGAGTCCACGAGCCACTGTGAAAAATCCCACATGCTGCAACTAAGACCCAACGCAGCCAAACAAACATTTTTAAAGTATGATAAAAATGAAATAACAAAGGAATGAAAACGGTAAAAATGAAAATACTCTGTAAACTGTGGTTGGTGGTTTAGTTGCTAAGTCATGTCCAGCTTTTTGCAACCCTATGCATTATAGCCCATAAGGCTCCCCTGTCCATGGGATTTCCCAGGCAAGAATACTGGAGTGGGTTGCCATTTCCTCCTCTGTTGTAAACTGTAAAGCAATATATGAGAGAGTTTAATGTTAGAATTTGTTTCAATCTAAAGATCCAAACAATTAAGTGACTTCCTGTGGTTTTGTTGTTTCCTAACTGAAAGATCTAGGGATACAACTCTACTCTCCATTATCATTAGCTATTATTTCATTTATAATTAAAATATAGAAAATTATTATCAGTAGTACTAACTTGAAAGCATAGAAATCTTTCTTAGAAATATTTTAAATGACACAGTTTTTGTGTAGATGTAGACATTGCAGTCAGCATCTTAGCTTATTGACATTCAGAATTTTAATCATGGGCAGGCATCTGGTGTATCCACAACTAAACTGGATTTAACTAAAATAGAATCTGAGCTGATTAAAGTACCTTCATCCCCATTATCAAGTTTCTCTTTACAGTTCTGTAAACATAAGATCCCCTTAACAAACTAAACAAATTGAGTGAAAAAAATCTTTTTCTAAAAAGAATATGTATATATTTATATTCATATATATATATATATATATACATACACACACTGGAGAAGGCAATGGCACCCCACTCCAGTACTCTTGCCTGGAAAATCCCATGGATGGAGGAGCCTGGTGGGCTGCGGTCCATGGGGTTGCAAAGAGTCGGACACAACTGAGCAACTTCACTTTCACTTTTCACTTTCATGCATTGGAGAAGGAAATGGCAACCCGCTCCAGTTTTCTTGCCTAGAGAATCCCAGGGACGGGGGAATCTGGTGGGCTGCCGTCTATGGGGTCACACAGAGTCGGACACGACTGAAGTGACTTAGCAGTTTTTATATATATATATATATACGCACACACAAATATAACTGAATCACTTCGCTGTACATTTAAAACTAAAACGACACTGGAAATCAACTACTGTTGTTGTTCAGTCACTAAGTCGCCAAGGGTTCTATGGCCAAAAACTGAACATGTATCTTTAACTTTGAAACTGAGAAGGAAATGGAGGCTGTAGAACCTTCAGGAAACAAGGGTGGCTAGAGGAAATTGTCATTAAATGGCAACCCTTGTTGTGAAAGGCGGCACTTTGACTTGCAATAATGTGAAATGTAGAACTAATAACTTGTGAAAATTGCTAAGGAGAAGTAACCTAATAAACTTGTAGATCTTGCTGAGATTCCCAGGCAGAATACTGAAAATGCCAACTAATTTCTTGTAACTGGCCATGATCAAATATGAGGAGAGAGAGATGAACTAGATAAGAAACTGTTCAGTTTCGGAGAAAATTTTATAAAAAACAGAAAGGGTCCAGAACACCTTGTCCACACAGCAGGAGTTTCTCAAGAAGGAAATGCCCTGTGGGCAAAGATCAAAGCCAAGGAATTGCTAGTGAAACATGGCATCAAGGTAAGTTAGCATCAAGGGTGCAGCTATAATAATCTTGAAGACTTTGGAAATACTTAAGCCAGTAACTCACAGATCTCTTAGCCAAACAAAAAGACTTCTAAGAATCATATGAGCACAGATTGTAGTCCTCTAAGCTAGACAATGGGTATCTAAGATTTTCAAGGGTATTATCCTTCAGTGCCCTGACTCTCAGCTCAGAGGAGAGAGAGATGTCCATCTTGAACAGATTCGTGGGCATGCCTCTTATCTAATGGAATGGATAATTTGCTTCACAGTAAATAAAAGATATTTTTAAAGGAATTACATCAGTTTAGTCTTAAAGGGAGAGATAGTTCAAAATAAAAAGAGGCTTCTGAGCCTTAAACCTTCAAGAATAGGGAGCAAGTTGAGAAAGCTTCTCAGCTTCAAACATTTGCTATGTCTCATGGAAAAGGACTCAGAATAGAGCCACAATTTTGAAAATCACTCCCAGGGAGAATTAGTTCCTAATTGACACACATTCTCTGCTCACAGAACATGATGAATTATACATATGCCCAACTGAAGTTCAGAACTACTATGGAGCATTCACTGCACTGTACCTCCAATTTCCCTTCTTTTTGAACAAAACTGTCAAGTGCCTGTCTTGCCACTGTATGCTGGATGAGTGGGGGCAGAAAAGTTGGTTCTTTAGTTCATACATCTTTAGATTGCTACTGCTTCTACTGCTGCTGCTAAGTCACGTCAGTCATGTCCGACTCTGTGCAACCCCATAGACGACAGCCCACCAGGCTCCTCTGTCCCTGGGATTCTCCAGGCAAAAATACTGGAGTGGGTTGCCATTTCTTTCTCCAATCTTTAGGTTGAAACTGCAGCGATGGTTGTTCATGTATACCTGAAATTAATTTAGAAGACAAAATTATGAACTGCTATAGCCAGGGGTATATTATGGTAACTAATTTCCAAAGATGGCTGCCATCAAGCCTTTTTCTTCTTGCATATACGTAACCATTGAGAAGTAAAATTTCTTCTTCCTTTTCCCCTTTTAATCCAGGCTTGTCCTGTAGATTAGTTTTCTGAACAATACAATATAGAGAAATACAATATAGAGAAATACAATGTAGAGAAAGTGATGTTCTGAGACTTCCAAGCCAAGACCTCAAGAGAACCTCCAGCTTCTACTTTTCTTGGAACTCTCACTTGGGATGCTACTGCTTTTTCACCATAAAAAGAAAAAAATGAAACGGCAACTTAAGGAGTGGGAGAAAATATTTGCAAATGATATGACTAAGAAAGGTTTAATCTCCAAATATATGCAAACAACTCACAAAACTCAACAAAACAAACAACCCAATCAAAAAAATGGGTAGAAGACTTGAACAGTTATTTCTCCAAAGAAGACATAGAGGTGGGCAATAGGCACATGAAAAGATGTTCAACATCACTATTAGAGAAATGCAAACCTAAACTACAATAAGGTACCACCTCACACCAATCAGAATGCCTGTCATTAAAAAGTCTACAAATAACAAATGCTGGAGAGGGAGTGGAGAAATCGGAACCCTCCTACAGTGTTGGTGAGAATGTAAGTTGGTTCAGCCACTATGGAAAACAGTATGGAAGTTCCTCAAAAACTAAAAGTAGAGTTGCAATATGATCCAGCAATCCCCTCCTGGGCATATACCCAGAAAAAACAATAATTCAAAAAGATACATTCACCCCTATGTTCACAGCAGCACTATTCACAATAGGCAAGACATGGAAACAAGCTAAATGTCCACCAACAGCTAAACGGTGCATATATACAATGCAGTATTATTCAGCCATAAAAAGATAATGCCATTTGCAGTAACATGGATGCAACTAGAGATTATCATACTGAGTGAAGTCATTCAGAAAGACAAATACCATATAATGTCACCTCCATGTGAAATCTAAAATATGGCACAGACGACAGACAGAAACAAGACTCACAGAACGGAAACAGACTCAGAGAATAGAGGTGTTTGCCAAGGAGGGGAAGGGAGAGTGAGTGATGGACTGGAAGTTTGGTTAGGAGATGCAAACTATTACACTTCGAATGGATAGATAATAAGATCCTACTGTGTAGCCCAGGGATAAGCCATAATGGAAAAAATATTAAAAAAGAATGTATACATGTGTATAACTGAGTCACTTTGCTTTACAGCAGAATTTAACACAATACTAATCAATCAACTATACTTTAATTAAAAAAGCTCATTTCAACCCACGAACTAAAACATCACCAATATTGTCTAATTGGTTCATTTGTTCCTTCTCACCTATGTTGCTTCCCTCTCACTCTGAAATGGTAACCATGAATTCTTACTACATGCTCCTTTCAGTTCAGTTTAGTCCAGTTCATTCGCTCAGTCGTGTCTGACTGTTTGCAATCCCACGGACTGCAGCACGCCAGGCCTCCCTGTCCATCACCAACTCCCAGAGTTTACCCATACTCATGTCCACTGAGTCAGTGATGCCATCCAACCACCTCATCCTCTGTCATCCCCTTCTCCTCCCACCTTCAATCTTTCCCAGCATCAGGGTCTTTTCAAATGAGTCAGCTCTTCGCATTGGGTGGCCAAAATACTGGAGTTTCAGCTTCACCATCAGTCCTTCCAATGAATATTCAGGACTGATTTCCTTTAGGATGGACTAGTTGGATCTCCTTGCAGTCCAAGGGACTCTCAAGAGTCTTCTCGAACACCGTAGTTCGAAAGTAACAATTCTTCGGTGCTCAGCTTTCTTCATAATCCAACTCTCACATCCATACATAACTACTAGAAAAACTATAGCCTTGACTAGACAGACCTTTGTTGGCAAAGTAACATCTCTGCTTTTTAATATGCTGTCTAGGTTGGTCATAACTTTGCTCCCAAGGAGTATGCGTCTTTTAATTTCATGGCTGCAATCACCATCTGCAGTGATTTTAGAGCCCAAAAAAGTAAAGTCTGCCACTGTTTCTCCATCTATTTGCCTTGAAGTGATGGGACCAGATGCCATGATCTTTGTTTTCTGAATGTTGAGCTCTTTTACTTAAAAAAAAAAAAAAAAGCTTTTACACAAATATATGTATTCCAAAATAATATAGCTTAGATTTGTTTCTAAGCTTTATAAAAACGGCATGTAGGCTTCTAAGTCTTGCTTTATTTAATCATCCCTTTATTCTCAGGTCATTCTCACTGCTAAATAAAATTACAAAACCTGCAACTTTTTATTTTCTTGTCAGTGGTGGCTACGAACAGAGCTGCCTTAACATTCCCACACATGTACTCTTGCGCACATATGCACGAATATAAGGTACACATGCAGGAGTAGAATGGTTAGGTTTTAGAATATATGAATCCTTAATTATTCAAGATAATGCCCAATTGCTTTCCCAAGTGCACCAGTTTACAACCCCACCTTTAGAAATCTTCTTGATGTGCATCTTCATTAGTACTGTCGTTATTTCTTAATTTTTCCATCTACTGGATGTAAGATAGTATTCATCATGGTCTTTTAATTAGTTGATCACTTGAAATTAAACATCTTTTCATATGTTTAGTCACACCCTCTTAAAATGTCATTTCTCTTTTGCTTTTTCTTACAGGACAATGATGAATAGAAATTGTGTAATAATAAGCATCCTTGTCATGTTCCTCATTTTTAATGTATACAACTTCATCATGATGCATTATCCCTTTTATATAATGTTGAATTCAGTTTATCAATAATGCTTTTGACTTTCGGATCTGTGTTAGTAAGTGCTGTAAGTCTGCCATTTCCTTTTCTCCTACCAAATGTCTGATTCTAGTATCAATAAAAACTACATAGGCCTTGTAAATTAAGCTGAAGAGTACCCTCATTATCTATTGAGTTTGCATGAAATGTTCAAATAGCACAGTCTTTGAAAGGGAAGTAAAACATTTGGATGTTATCAAAAATTTTAAAAGTATTTTCTTTTCAATACTATTGAGTAAGTAGTATGTAGCTTGTCTATTTCTTCTTCAGCCAATTTAAGGGAAAGGTACTTTCCTAGACCTTGCCTCTTTTGTCTGTTTTCAAATACATTAGAAATGCTCCTGGTAGTCTACATTTTCATCTCTGCTGTGGGTTAAGACTCCATTTTCAATCTTTACGTTGCTTAGACTTGTTTTCTTCTTACTCAAATACACCAATTTGTTTTGTCATGAAAACAACATTGACATTGTGATTCTATGGTTTCTAACTCACTGATTTCTTCCCTTTTCCTGTGTCTTCCTGCTTTACAGTGTGTTTATTCTGTCAATCTTTTCCTAAGTTATACACTTAGCCTTTAAGCATTTAAAATCATTGTCCTCTAAGTGCACTTTCTGGTGCATCATTCAATTTTTTCAAATGTAACACATAATTAGGTTCTAAGTATGCTTTTTTCTTTCATCTATGAAGCTTTTTTAATCTTGTAAAGCCATGATTAAAAAATAACTTTTATTAGTTTTTAAAACAACCAACTTCTAATTTATCTCTATTCATTTAATACCAACTTTATGAAATTTATTGTAACTTCTTCATGCCTAATAATGGTCAATTCTTGCTAAAACACAATGCGTAAGAAGAATGTTCTCTGTTGATCATTCTAAACGTGGTCATTGAATCAATATTGTTAATTGCATTATTAAAATCTGTGTCTTCATTTTCTTGGTCTGACTTGTTAGTAACTGAGAGCTGTTAAAATTTCTGATTGCTGCTCCATTTGTTGCTTTAGCCTGGGCTTCCCAGGTGGCACTAGTGGTAAAGAACCCGCCTGCCAATGCAGGAGACATAAGAGATGTGGGTTTGATCCCTGGGTCAGGAGATCCGCTGGAGGAGGCAACACATTCCAGTATTCTTGCCTGGAGAATCCCAAGGACAGAGGAGACTGGTGGGCTACTGCCCAAGGTCGCAAAAAGTTGGACACAACTGAAGTGACTTAGCACGCATGCATTACACATTTTGAGGCCATTTTATTAAACATGTAGAAATTTAAAATTATATATATATTTCTAATGAGTTGATCCTCTTACCATTATTTAGAGGTCTTCTCCATCTTTAATAATACTATCATAAAGTCTAATTTTGATAGCAGCAAATCTACATTTTCTTTTGCTATTTGCCCATCTTTTACATTGTTTAAAAAATCCAGCCTATACCAGATTTTCAAAAAAACAGAATCAATGTTTTTAACTGGATTTAACCTATTCATAGTTATTTTCATTATTATTTGACTTATTATCTTACTAATTTTATCCCTCCCCCACCCCTAATTTCTTTCCTTTTTGTATTGAGCTTGTCTTCCTATTTCATATTTTTAAATTTTTCTTTGGAACTATTCTTTTCATATCTATTATTTTAGCATTTATAAATTTTATGATACATGTTTAACATAATTTCAAAGTTAAATGGTATCTTAACCCATTTTCTGAATAATAAAACACTTCAGAACACTTTAATTCTAATCACTCCCCTCCCATCTTATAAGTTATTATTCAGTTTTTCAATTATATCCTACATTAAAAGTCCAAATCAATATTGCATAAAATATTTTTATTTAATTACAATTTTGCTTCTTATAAACACTTCATTACAATTGTTTTATACAAAAAACACTTTTGATTTACATGTTTTTCATTTATTTGCTTACTAGTTTTTCAATTTCAGACTGTCCTTTTGAAATCATTTTCCTTCTTGAAGATCATCCTTTTGCAATTTCTTTAATGAAGTTCCACTGATGGTAAAATCTATTTTTCATTTGAATGGAGCCTTATTTCAGTTTTGCTTCATACAAATTCCAAGTTGATAATTTTTTTCTCAGAATTTTGCAGCCACTATTCTACCATCTTTGGAGTCCCTGTTGCTATCAAGAAGCCTTCTGAAGTTCTGTCTTGCCTTCACCAATGATGTTTTCCTCACTTTGACTGCTTTAATAATCTTTTGTTTGGTATCTCACAGTTATAATACATTGAATTTAGGCTTAGATTTCATCTATATACGCTTGGGATATATTGTGCTTCCTGAATTTATGAATTTGTGTTTTTCCAACCAATGTTGAAAATTCTGTTACTTCTTCAAATATTGCCACTTCATCTTCTCTATTCTCTCCTGCTGGTACTTCTAGCCTTCATAATTTTTCCTTCCACATCTCTAATTTAATATTAAATTAAATTAATAATTTAATTCTTAATAATTTCTTAATTCCTTCTTAATTTCTAGCACCTTCTTTCTTCTTGCTGCACACTGGGTAATTTCTTTGTATCTAGCTTCCAGTTTATTTATTGACTATTCAGCTGAGTTAATATCATATTCAACATGTGTATCTTTTTTTTTAAATTGCAAGTAATGTATTTCTTATCTAGCAGTTTCATTTCTTTTCAGATCTGCCTGTGGTTCCATCCTTCATGTGTGCTGATGACGAGACCTTGGAAAAGTGAATCCAAAGTTTATTTCTATGGGTTCTTCCTCATGCTATTAATAGCCAGTTTCCACTTGTAGCTGGTGATCTCCAGTCATGAAATAATAATTTTATCTTAATCTATGGGAATCTTGGACCTACATCTTGTTTCTACCAGGAACTATAGGGTATTGCAAACTGAGGCCTACTTCAGTTGTCCTGGATGGGGCATCTCAGATTCAGATGTATTTCATTGTTTCCGGTCTGAGGAGAACGGCATATGGCAATGCTGCAACTGGTATTTGTCATCCAGGCAACTACTGCCAAACTTTAGGCTTAACGGAGTTGTCACAACTTACAGATCAAAATGTGTTCATTTCGTCAGGAAATAGAAACTAGAGGTATGGTTCTTAGAGATTTCCCCTTCTTTGAGCCTATTAATGGATTCAAAGGAGATTTTATTCAAGACCTAGTTGTTCTGCAGTACCTAAAGTACTACTGGAAGCAAAAGTCTTGTTTAATATATGATATACTAACCTGATATACCTTTGATAACCTGAGAAAGCTCATGATTTATGACAATCCTTGCTCATTCAAAGAGGTATGGAGAGGTTTCCTACCTCTCAATTGGAACTCAATCAGTATTTTGGAACTGAGTGTACAAAGTACGAACTTACCCAATAAGCTGTTGCCCCATCTTGTAGAAATTTCTCTTATGATTCTACTACTAAGATACTCAGACAGCCCTGACAGTTCAAATTTTCAATGTCCTGATCAATATGTAGTTCAGGTCAACAGAACTAAATCTATGAAAACAAACCATTATTTTGAACATTTTAAAAAACAGACAATAACAATTTGTTATATGCAACTTACATCTAGACGCATAACTTTATTCTTGGAAGCCTGAGCCACCTATAATTTATAGAAGCAAGGCTAAACAAGGCAGCTGGTGATTTCATTTTAGTCAGAAACAGATCTAACAGGAATCTGGCAGCAGATCTGGCTGCTGTTGTCTTAAATGCAGATGGCTTGTTTGCATCTTTATGATTCATAATTGTTGGTCACTGTTCTCTGGATGATCAGGAAGCTCTCTGTGCCTCAACCTAATCACTGAAGTAGTGAAAGGAGATACCCGCAGCAAGGGCTGCAACTGCAAATGCTGCAATCAAACCTAAAAGTGAAACAAACACAAAACAAATGGAAATGGAATGAGCAAAAGAAAGGTTGAACTGCTCCTAGGCTTTGAAATGCAGGTAACTGATGGACTAAACAACAATAACAATACACAAACACAAATACATATGCATACACATATACAGACACTGAAAGCCAGCAAAATCTTAGAGGAAAATATAGCAATAGTTGAAAATATATTTTACAAAGGTTGGACTGGTAATCTACTTCTGATCCCTTAAAATAAAAGTGTCTTTTCTTTTTTTTAAAAAGTATCTCTTCTTATATACAAGTGCACTCATACACATCTAAGAGACAATCTAAGAGACAAACTAACGTATACTTTAAAAGGCTTCTAAAATATTTATATTGACATTTCAGCCATGCCATCTCATGCAACTTAGCTTAAACCAAAGAGACATCACAATGCAAAGTCATTTATATAGCTATCAAAAACCACAGAAACTAAAATCTAAAAATCATTAAGCTTATGTTCGCAACTTTTATTTTTAATTTTTTCCCTGAGCATTTTAAGTTAAAAAAACAAACACAAAACTGACCATAGTAGTCTAGACACACACAAACACAGGTGCAAAAAATTTAGGTAATGAAGTTCACCTAGTGAGTTAAGTGACATGAAAAAAAACTGAAGTTTCTGGCTTCTAACTCTCAGTCAGCCGAAAGTCTTAACTAAGCAACAGGTCACATGTTCTTTTATCAGTAAGTCTGAAAAATGGTAAAGTGACCACCACACTTCTTGGAAACTTTAAAATTAAAGTGCATTAGAATTTTCAGATTTGAATTTGACTCTTTTCATAGAATATCTATCAAAATCTTTCATAATAGCAATCCTGGGAACATAAATTTGGAAAACATTGGCACTACTATAGTTGATCCCCAAAACTCAACATAATTTTCTTCTAAAAACACCAAAACATTTAATAGGAAGTGTCATTTTTGAGAGCACTTGGGACAATGCTTTTTTTATAAATCTTTCTGCCACTTTCCACAGTATTTAGTACTAGCTTAATCTAGCTCTTTTAAGAAAACAAAATGAAAATAATTTTAAAGTAACAAAAAAATGCAAGTCCAAAATATCATCTTTTCAATTTTATAGAAGAAATATAATACCTATGTTTTGCTGAATTTTCAACACTATTGTAGTTTTAATTGGCTGTTTTGGTTGTTCATCATCTGTGTTGTCCAATGAAGCTTCAGTATCCATAGAGGAACTTATACAGGCTGTAAGAAGATAATAATAATAAATACTAAGTAAGATGGGAATAATTACTATTTAAAAATAACCTTCAAAGAACACTATAAAAAACACACAATGAGCTCCGTTTTCCTTCAACTTGACTTTTTTTAAAAATTTATTTTTTTCACTTGACTTTAAAATAACAATTTGCTCTTTATTAAGTGTAGGTGAACTAAATTTCATGGACTATATGTCAGACTGATATACTTTTTAAAATACTCTATATACTTTCATAACTGATTGATATCAAAAAGCCATAGAGCTAGTTCTAAATGATGTCCACAAATTATAATCTGATTACCATACGATAGTAGAGATAAACTGATACTAAAAATCAAACTACACAGACAGGGTAACCTTCTCTCTTAACTAGGATTAATTTATAATATACTTATTGATGGTTCTGGATTAATTATTCTAAGCAATCATATATTAATACAAAAGCAAGGACTGGCAAACTAACCCATGGGCCAAACTACAGTCCATGGGACAGACCTTACATACCTAAAATATTTACAGAAACAGTTAGATCACCTGAAATTTGTAATATATAAGCAAAATGTGATCATAAATTTGACCTTAAAACAACTCAATGTTAAGCAAAGTACGTACATTATCTCATTTACAGCTGAAAAATAAAATCTGGGACACTAAGTGAATATTTGAGCATCATAAGCAACAGAATGAGGATTCAAGTATAAGTTTTCTTGCTACTTCATTATGCTGACAATAATTTGTGAGGGCTAGCCTAGCTGAATTTATTTAAAACTGACTAAAAAGTTTTTGAATTGAAAACATTCTTAGGGATCACACAGACAAGTGGTTTTCTTTTTCAAACTAGTGCTAAAAAATCAGACAGGAAATCCCAGTATGTGAAACAGATGAAAACAGAATTACTCTGGTTGAAGCATGGGTGGATCCCGGAGCCATTCTCCCTACTTTGCCTCAAGAGGGGATAGCAGGGAGCTGTTCTAGAGAAAGCAATTGCAGTTGATCCTTAAACAACACGGGTCTGAACTGCATGGATCCATTTAATTACACGTGACTTTTTTTTCACTAAATATATATTATATGATCCATGGTCAGTTGAATCCATGGATGCAGCACTGCCCGTGTGTGCTAAGTCGCTTCAGACATGTCTGACTCTTTGTGACCTCATGAACCACAGCCCACCAGGTTCCTCTGTCCATGGGATTTTCCAGGTACGAACACTGGAGTGGGTTGCCGTGCCCTTCTCCAGGGGATCTTCCCAACCTAGGTATCAAACCCACATCTCTTAAGTCTGCCTGCTCTGGCAAGTGGGTTCTTTACCATTAGCGCCACCTGGGAAGCCCACGGTACTGCCCATACTGTGAAGCTATATGCGATTTTTGACTGTGGGAGGGTCAGTGCCCTTAAATCCCCATGTGGTTCAAGGATCAACTGTACTTCATATTGATCTCTATTAATATTTACAAAGATTAGAGAATAGCAGAGTGAGAAACAGTAAATACTGTTTAAATTCAAAGTAAAATATCTTATTGCTTGGGATTGAAATATCTTTCATAGACATTTTTGTATCCCAATATACTGTGCACTTATATGCAGAGTACATGATGAGAAACGCTGGACTGGAAGAAGCACAAGCTGGAATCAAGATTGCCGGGAGAAATATCAACAACCTCAGATATGCAGATGACACCACCCTTATGGCAGAAAGTGAAGAGGAGCTAAAGAGCCTCTTGATGAAAGTGAAAGAGGAGAGTGAAAAGGTTGGCTTAAAGCTCAACATTCAGAAAACTAAGATCATGGCATCTGGTCCCATGACTTCATGGCAAATAGATGGGGAAACAGTGGAAACAGTGGCTGACTTTATTTTTCTGAGCTCCCAAATCACTGCAGATGGTGACTGCAGCCATGAAATTAAAAGACGCTTACTCCTTGGAAGGAAAGTTATGACCAACCTAGACAGCATATTCAAAAGCAGAGACATTACTTTGCCAACAAAGGTCCGTCTAGTCAAGGTTATGGTTTTTCCAGTGGTCATGTATGGATATGAGAGGTGGACTATAAAGAAAGCTGAGTGCAGAAGAATTGATGCTTTTGAACTGTGGTGTTGGAGAGGACTCTTGAGAGTCCCTTGGACTGCAAGGAGATCCAACCAATCCATCCTAAAGGAGATCAGTCCTGGGTGTTCATTGGAAGGACTGACGCTGAAGCTGAAACTCCAATACTCTGGCTACCTGATTGTGAAAAGCTGACTCATTTGAAAAGACCCTGATGCTGGGAAAGACTGAGGGCAGGAGGAGGAGGGGATGACAGAAGATGAGATGGTGGGATGGCATCACCAACTCAATGGACATGGGTTTGGGTGGACTCTGGGAGTTGGTGATGGACAGGGAGGCCTGGCATCCTGCGGTTCACAGGGTCGCAAAAAGTCGGACATGACTGAGCAACTGAACTGAACTGATACTGTGTGCACATCTATGGGGATGTTCTTACAAGGATGACACATAAAATTATTGAAATAATTATCTATGATACCAAAATGAATTTTTAAAATTGCTTGCTTCTCATCAATTTCTCATGAAGAAAAGTTTGTCAGGTTGAGATATAATCCTCAGTAGCCACACCTCATTAGAATCAAGGGCACAACCACTCTTTTTTTTCCTCTTTGAGCATATGACTAAAGTACTTTAAAAATGAACACAAAACATTTTTCTGTTTTGTTCTACTCCCATATCAGATCAGTCACAAAGACCAACAAATTGTTCTTACGAACTTTCTCCAGAATTATTCAGTCTTCTATATTTCTATAGCTCCCAGTTATCGCCGTTAACACTTTACTTCTAGACTACATTAGCTCACCAGCTTAAAAGCTTCCCTAACTTCATCCATAGTTCTAAAAGTTGAATGCAAGTACAATTTTATTTATTTTAAAAACATACACACACCTTTGGTTTTTCTATTAGCAAATATCACTGCTTAAAGCTTTTCTTTGGGCCATTAAAATCTTTACCTCAGATACAAACACAAATAATGGATGAAGTATGAAGTGCACTTATTTAACTTATATGCTGGAGACTTTTTTTTACTTTTTTACGTCAGTATTTATAAACAGCACAAAAATGGCTTTATTTTTCATGACATTACACCTTTAAAACTGAATAGTTATATGTGAACATAATGCTCAAAGAAGTCAAATCCTTTGTATAAACAATTTATATCTCTTTAAAAAAGACATTCCAAGCTCTATTTTCATTTTAAAATCTGTCATACAAAATTATATTGATTCGATACAAATTTGAGACAGTTTTACTAAAGAAGAGCATTTTTCAAGAGTGAATAAATCCTTATCATAACAATTTGTGTCTGTTTTGGGTGTGGGCATGTAGAATTGTTTTTTAATACACGTTTATTTTATTTTTTGGACGTACTGTGCAGCATGCAGAATCTTAGTTCCCTGACCAGTGACTGAACTCATGTCCCCAGCAATGGAAGCGTGAAGTCTATCCTAACCACTGGACCACCAGGGAAGTCCCTATGAGGGCATATAGAATTTAATTAAAATCTCATGCACTGTAGTTTTACCAACACCTTAGTGTTATCTGAACTTTAAATGCAAACAACATGTGATTCAAAAGGAAATTAGATCTTAATCATTTCTTAAAACCAGATAATTTTAACTGCAGACAAATTCAAATTATTCATGGGAGAAAGCAATCTTTCTTAAGCAACTGTCAACAAAAGAGAAAATAAGGACATGATGAATACATGCTAAGTTGTAGATATATTCAATTTCATTCCGAGCTGCTGACAAGTAGGACTATTTAGAAGAAAGTTAAAATGAAACGTTAGAACTTAAACTCTTAGCTGTCATCTTTCATCTTCCAGATCCCTAACTCCTAAGTTAATAAGGTTTCATTAGCCAGTGATTTAGCCATGAAAATACATCTTCAGCATTACTTGTTTTCCTTTATTATCAATGTTTAACCAAACAACAAAAATTAATTTCACCTCTGATACCAAGAGAGAATTACCAAAGATGGGTTCCACCAGATTTTAAAGGTGTGTCTCTAAATTTTTAGCTGATACTGTAAATAAAGTACATCTGAATTATTAAGTTAATATCTACTAGGAGGTGACTAATACATTTAAGAAATTTTAAAGCCAGTTATTCTTCACCTTAAGTGAGTCATTTTGACAAATTGTTCTTCATCCCTTAAGTTATTTTAAAATACCTACTGGCAAAATATGTGTTTTAAACATAGCAACTACTTGGCAACTATATTATAGAACAGAAATAATTAAATAAGCAAATAACATCAAATATTTAGAGACTAAAGCTAGATACTTATAACAAGTTTAACAATTATAAACGTACAATCATTGATTTCAATCTCTAAATTTGAACATTTGAGCTCCACTTTTCATGATTTTCCATGGAAACCCTAATTTCAAATAATTAGGAAAATATATTCACGCTATATAGCATTAATCTCATACTTATTATTATTGACTTAATTATAATTCAGAAGGTACATTCTTTAAACATTTTATAATAATTCTAGTAAGTATCACCTTACATTTATATATCTCTTTCTGTTCAGAATATATTCTCCCTAACATTTTTAGTAAATTCTAATACCAACCCCATGAGAACCTGGGGTTCAAAGGGGACTTGTTTAAGGTTACACAGCTGTAAGTGTTCATCAAGACTGCCAGGAAAATATCAATCACCTCAGATACACAGAAGACACCAACCTTATGGGAGAAAGTGAAGAACTAAAGAGCCTCTTGATGAAAGTGGAAGAGGAGGGTGAAAAAGTTGGCTTAAAACTCAACATTCAGAAAAAAAAGATCACAGCACCTGGTCCCATCACTTCTTGGCAAATAGATAGGGAAACAATGGAAACAGTGAGAGACTTTATTTTGCTGGGTTCCAAAATCACCAAAGATGGTGACTGTAGCCATGAAATTAAAAGACACTTGCTCCTTGGAAGAAAAGCTGTGACCAACCTAAACAGCATATTAAAAAGCAGAGACATTACTTTGCCAACTAGTGAAAGCTATGGTTTTTCCAGTATGGATATGAGAGTTGGACTATAAAGAAAGCTGAGCGCCAAAGAATTGATGGTGTTGGAGAAGACTCTTGAGAGTCCCTTGGACTGCAAGGAGATCCAACTAGTCAATCCTGAAGGAAATCAGTTCTGAATATTCATTGGAAGGACTGATGCTGAAGCTGAAACTCCAATACTTTGGCCATCTGATGTTAAGAATTGACTCCTTAGAAAAGACCCTGATGCTGGGAAAGATTGAAGGTGGGAGGAGAAGGGGACAACAGAGGATGAGATGGCTGTATGGCATCACCTACTCGATGGACATGAATTTGAGCAAACTCCAGGAGTTGGTGATGGACAGGGAAGCCTGGCTTGCTGCAGTCCATGTGGTTGCAGAGAGTCAGACATGTCTGAGCGACTGAACTGAACTGAACTGAAGCTGTAACTGGCAGATCTGGACTCAGATGTGCAACTGGTAAAATTATGCATCCAATATTTTTGAACAAATAAATGAATGAATAAGTAAATGTAAAAGTGAAGATAATTCTAAACTAATAGAATGTTTATGTAAAAGCACTTAATTTTTCTATTAAAATGTTTATGTTTTTACCTTATTCCATAATTGGGAATATATTTTGCTTCTAAAACACTAAATAACTAATTCCTTCAAATTCAACAAATACCTGATAAAGCAAAAATAATACACAAATCTTATTTTTGGTCACAATACATCTGATCCAGGTGTTTAATTCCTAAACAGCTTAGAGTCATTTTTACTGTATTCATCTTTCAAAATGAACTCAAGAGTCACCTGCTCTGAAGCTTTCTCTGAATCACTTATAGGGATAGTTCCTGTGCTAAATGTTCTGATAATTCCCTGTTCATTCTCCTATTATAGAACTAACCACTAGTTAAAGCAAAACATAAAAGTAGTAATAATAAAGAATGAAAAAAACAAAAGAATTTACTAAAACTTGAAAACACTCATGTCAAACCTTTGTCACCAAAGATTACAGGTTACTGCTCACCTGTCATCAAAGTATTTTTTCTGACTGAATTATTACAACCAAATCACTGGAGACCCTAAAGTCCTGTCAGTAATCTTGATATTCTTGAGTTCTTTGTTACTCCTAGGACCTTACTACATGGCCTGCATAATTAATAAAGCATACAATTCTATTTCCAAGTCAGATTACAGGCTTCTTGAGGACAGGAATCTGACCTTTGATTTGTCACCTATAACACTGCCTTGAACAGAGCAAATGCCTAATAAATATCTAATAAATAGACATACTAAATGCTATAAACTAAAATTAACATTTATGGGGCAACAATTAAGTGTTACATGCTGTCACGTTTTAATGTTCTGCATCTCTTAAAACATTCTAAACTATTAAGCCATAGAGCTATGCTATTATATCCTTTTAAAATCATCATGTTCAGTGTAGCACACTACACAAACTTTAAAAACCTTCTATCTAGCTAGGCATATGCTTACAATTTTTAAAGCATACAGTAAGTATGAAAAAAGATGTGCTACAGTGTTCAAAATTGACATATTCAGTCTATGTCATTCAGTTAGTAACAGATATTTATGAGTACCTATTATGCTTTAGGCATGGAACTCAGAGCAACACTTACTCTCAAGAATCCTACAGTCTTACGTGAAAGATTAACATTGTTAAACATGCAACTGATACTCATCAATAATTATGAGTGGAAAATAACGCAAAGAAGCTGCAAAAAACTATAATTAGACATAATGGAGGAATCCAGGCAGACTGAGCTAGTATGTGAGCACGTAAAAGTATCTACACAGGTTAAAAAAATGCTGTTTAGCTCCTTGAAGACAGGATCAGTATCTTATTGATTTTTGGATCCCAAACTGCAGGACTGACAAAATCAACAATCTGTTCAGTCAACAAATATTTACTGTGGACCTATGCTATGTTAAGGCTAGATTCTCAGTAAAGTGCTAAACATGAAAGCAGTGAAAGGTGGTAAAGAAAAATTAGGTCTAGAAACAGTAATAATAAGAACAGTTAAAGACATTTGGGAGTATTTGGCTTTGAAATATTTAGAACATGACAACTGCCCTCAGTTTAAACTTAAAGCAAGACCTCAATAAAGAAGCAGTACAGCTGACATTTGAACAACATGGGTTTGACATGCACAGGTCCACTTATATGCAGATTGTTTTCAATAAATACACACTACAGTACAAGGCAATCCATGGTTGGTTGAATCTGTGAATTCAGAAGTAACTTACTCAAGTAATCAACATCAGAGGTGACCAAGAACAAAGGCAAACAAAAATCTCTGCCTTCATGATTCTAAGATCGGTTGGCAGAAATAAGAGTAGTCGCTCATTTAGAAAAACATATTTCACAAAGTAGCAAACTTTTCTACCAATCTGCCTCAAAATCTATCATTCAGAGAATATGCTATAGCTATACCTTTAAAAATATTAGTTTTCAGGGGACTGAAGCACACCTGCAGCTTTAACATCTGGTACTTAGCAATTTAGAGGTTTTTATTTTTGTTTTGCTTTAAAACAAACTTACTGTTCCACATGATTAATATGAGCCTGGAGCTGTTGAGAAAACAAGTCTGGTGATCTCCAACTAGCCTGAGGCTTTACTGACAGATTAGAAATTCATCAACTAAACACTTAACTTTATTCACAATAGAAACAAGACTCAATCACCCAACTCTTGTGGGGGGTTGGAATTAGTCAAGCAACAGAAAAATGCTATGAAATTTATACTACGATATCAGAGATTTCAAGACTGATTTAAAAAATGGCTACATACTACACATTTATGGATATCTGCAAGTAATATTTTTATCACATATTTTTTTAAATGTTTTGGGAAGACTGTATATACTTATACATTTATTTATAGACATGTTTTCATATTCTGCTCTCACTAGAAACAAAAACAGAGCAAGCAGAGCAAAACAAAACAAAACAAAGACTTCTAAAATGCAAGATCAAATGTGAAAGTGATGGTTAGAGACAGAGAATGTGTTACACAATTACTCAGTATGGCACGTCTATGCTCTGTAAAAATAATCTTGATCTAAATTTTGGACCTGCCCATTTTAGCCTGGCATCCCAATTATACGGAGGGGACAGGAAAATAAGAGCAAATAGTCTGAAGACATTAAAAAAAAAAAAAAAATTTGTGACCAGATGCTTAACCAAATAATTAAAGATAATGGATTCTGAGAAAACTTCACTTAGAATAAAAGAAATCCCTTAAATCTATACATTTCTACTTATTTAAGACTGAACATTTCTACCTATTTAAGTCTAGGCTTGAAAAAAAATCTAATGTATCTTAAATTCTGATAACAATTTTCCAAAGAAAACCCTGATGCTTATACACTATGTAGAAATTAAACAGACACATTTTTAAATGACTCAAAAATATCAAATAGGACTAGCTTGAAAGAAATCTACAGACATGATGCTTAACCTAGATGTCCCATAAGTAACCTTTAGTTCAGTTCAGTTCAGTCGCTCAGTCGTGTCTGACTCTTTGCGACCCCATGAATCGCAGCACGCCAGGCCTCCCTGTCTATCACCAACTCTAATCTGGTTCTTAAATAACTTCATATAATTACCTGTGTTTATTTCCTCTGCAATTTCCAAATCTTCTATTTGAATCATACGATCTAACATCTCTAAAAAATGGTCTCTTATTTCTTCAGCTGACTCATCACCAAATTTATAATCACATAACATTACAGTGGATCCCGGAATGGGGACAAAAACTCGGTGAGGGAGAATGTGGAACTCTTTTTCAGAATCTAAAAGGAGAAGAAACAATATTTAGACAGGTTTGTCACTGGTATCAGTGATAAATATAAGTATATGTAAGTATATGTCAAAATAAATAAAACCTAAAAGGTCTTTTCATTTTCTAACTGTTCTTATACAAAATTCTTACTGAATTCTTTAACTCAATATTTAAGACCTCCGCAAGGGACCTAAATGATACTCCCATAAAATATCAACTCACCACTGCCTTCAATCCGAGGATGTTGTTGATTATACATGTTTATGTTATTCACTATTCTATGAAAAAATACTCAGGAAACAATTTTGTCCCTGGTCTCAGAACTTGCTGTTTTTCTCGTTTGTTTTAACCTTATAAATACTGAAATTTCTGAACAATTTTTCCCTTCTTCATGCAAGTTTAGAGACAAACTAGTGGCTGACTTACATTAAATGTATATATCATGATAGCGTTCCTTTCCATACTAATCTCACCACTGACTTCATCTTACATGATACAGCTCCCCAATCAAGCATGTATAGGATATCAAGATATACACGTTTTCTGTACTAATCTCACCACCAACTCCATTTTGCTTTCATTTTCCCTTTGCCTCATTCTCATAATTAACACTTATTTCGTCTTTTTAACTTGCAATGCCTTTTTGTGAACAGCTTTAAATCATTTTTAGACAAAATAATATGGATGTCAGCAAATAATGAGTATTTCATTCTTCCAATAATCACATTTCCCTCAATTTCTAACATAGTCACTGATCCACATAAACACATAATTACTGTTTGGCACAACACCATGACTGAGGAAGTATCAACAAAGATAAGAGATTTTGTGTAAAGAATGACTTTCAGCAATGGATATGCGATTTAAAAAGCTTCTGATATTCGGATCAAGTAGAAAACCAGGGCTAACTTTAAGAGTAACTCACATTTCATTGTTAAGAAACAAGTGTTAGCTTTATAAGAGATGACACTGAAGAATGCCTTAAATGTCATAGAAAATGCCATGGCTTAAATTAGGTGTTCCTGCCAGATTCTGCTTAATACATTGCTTTAACATGAGAATTGGGCCAGTTTTACCCTGTGACCAGACTGCCTCCTAGCTGTAAAATTACATTACTGCAATTTGCACTGTAGTATATAAACCACCCACCCACACATTAATGTCACGACTATTATTTTGGGCCATAGTTTCTTTTAGGGGGGAGAGGGGCATAATTTCTTGAAACAGGTTAAGTTCAAAACTTTCAAAGGTGGTGCTAATGTATATGTTTAATTGGCATGCAAAATTTTAAAACTATTTAAAACTGCATTAATTCTAGGTTTGACTGAAAAAGAGACAAATATGTTTGCTTATAAAATCAAATGTTAAAGATTTGGTTGCAATACTTAAATAACTTATTAAGTATAAAAAGAAAAATATAATTTTAAAATTAAAGTTAGATTAACCATGTATTACCCAAATGAGACCAAGTTTTCTAGCTCATCTGAGGTTTAAAATGGGAGGGGAGATTTTTTTTAAAACAGCACATCTTAAAAAGTACTTAAAAAAAGAATCCTTTAGGCATATTCCCATAGCAGAGTATTTAGTTCAAAATTACTTAAATAAGTTCAAAACAGATAAAAACATTTACAGTTAAGTCAATATGATAAGAATTGAGTTTTTGCTGATTAAGTATAGAATCCTAAGTCATACTGGAGTATTACAGAAAATTTTACAGAACAGGTGATATCTAAGCTGACTCTTAACACATGAAGGAATGAGAAGTACAGTTAAGAGAGTGTAACCATGACTACAGGCAAAAAGGAAATACAAACGTTCTGAGCGGACAGGTAGTATAGATGGATGTGGAGGGAAGGATGGAAGAGGGTAAGAGATTTCATAATCGACGACCTCAGTTTTCATGTGTCATCTACTGAGTAAGTAGGCAGGATTGAATGTAGGCTGACAGAGAATGAAGAAGGTCTGGGATACTTCTTAAGGGAAAGAGAAGAGGAAGACCACAATAAGTAAAAGGACCAAGTGGAGTCCTTTGTTTTTTTTTAACTGTCATTTAAATTTTAAGTTCTTTCATCTGGATAGCCAGAATTTAAAAACTATGTTTACATTAAAGATTACAAATGTAATGTTATATGCCCTTTGCAGATTTCCTTATGCATGCAAAAAATATTCCAGTTTAGGTTAATTTCATAGTATATATTCTAGATTTTACTATATTACAAATCTTCAAGATCTTACCAGTATATAAGAAAGACAAGCTAAGTAAAATGAGAACTAAACCTAAGATCTAAAATGTAGTGTATATATATTAAACTATAAAATTTACATGTTGTGTTATTATACTTGCAATAGATTTTTTACCTTGATATCCTAAGATATACTGACATATTACTGTAATAATTATCCTGTTACTACAGTTCAAAAATGTTTATTTACACTTGATTTCTTTTAAAAATATAATCTATAAACAATTGCTATTAGAAAGAGTTAACTTTACTGACTGGACATCAGCAAAAATTTCAAAATACTAACTCACTTAATATGAAATAATACCAAAGCAGTATTATGATACCCTATTTATGAAGCATTTGTAATGGAAGGGAATATTTAACTAATATATGTGATACAGTAGATCTTTGACATTAATGGTGGGTACATCCCCATGTCCCTGAAAATCCTAAAATTCATAGTTCAGTTGTAACATATAGTGTTACTCAGCAAGTAAAGTAATGCTTAATATCATGAGAATTAGCACACACATGAAGTCAAGCAGCAAAAACAAAGCCACAGAAATAGCAGACTAAATGGGTGGCTAAGTAATCAGGCTTTACATACTTCCCAAAATAAAACTCTGATTCCAATAGCTCCATGTAAAATTCAAAATCATGTCTCAGGAAAATGATATATTATTTGTGAATGGAATGTCAGTTATTTGTGAAGTACATGAAGGATATATGTTAAATCTGGAAATTCCAGATATTATCATACTGGGAATACAAAAAAAATATAAGCAGTCCACCAAATCTGATACACAGGCTTTTAAAACTAAGAGAAGTTATTTAATACACAGGAGCTATGTTTTTTTTTCCTATAAAAATAAACACATTCCCTTAAAAAACTAATATGTATGTTTCAATTATGTACATATTTAACTGTGAACTGCAAATCCACTCACACCTGAATACAGAAAGGTAGATAAATGTGTAGCTTCAAAAGCATACTTAATATAACCTTCCTTTTGAGTAAAAATAAAAGATTTCTAGTATAAGTTAGTGAAAAAGTATAAATTGTTCATGTTTCTCAAAAGATGGAATTATATACGGTTAAGACATCAGGACCAGCCTTTTTTAAATCTAATGAAGTCTGTAGAGTAACATGGATGAAAAGTATATAAACTAGTACACACACCAAAAAAAAACTGAAAAGAATATGATCAACTGCATATATACCTATTAAAGACTCTATTATATATAATGCTGAACACTAATGCATTAATTTTTTGTTCATGAATAAGTTCTTAAAAAAACTTCACAGGTATTCATAAAAAATAATGGTTTTAAAATGTAATACAGTTTATCCATTCTGACAAAAATTCACACAGAACTTTTTTTAATCTTCCCTAAAATTATTAAATGTTGACAGATTTGCTATTACAAGGTGTTCAAAACTTTCTTTAGGTGGCAACTGAAATTTTTCATTAAATAAGAAAAGCAAATGATGACATTATTTTAATAGATGTATGCAGTAAAAAAGGTGATCTTGACATCCTAGCATATAGATTGAACACAGGCAAAAACAGTACTTAATTTTATACTCATAACTTTTTTTTCTGGAATTTCATTCAAAAGCAGATCCTCAAATAGTATTTCACAACGATCAGCAACTGTATTCAATATATCTCTTTTCATGGCCTATGGAAAAACAAAGAAAAGCGCAATGAGAAATAAGATCTATTACTTTAAATTCACATTATTTTATCATCAACCCCTCTCCCACATAATTGACTAGAGAATCCTATGGACAGAGGAGCCTGGTGGGCTATCGTCCATGGAGTCACAAAGAGCTAAACACGACTGAAGCACCTGAACATGCACCCATGTATAAACGTGTCCACTAAAATAACTAATACATCATTTCATTTTTTAAGGTCCATTTATTTAACATGCTTATCATGTTTAACAGCAAATTTACCTAAACTTCACCTATACAGTAAATTTAAACCAAATAAAAATGAATGAAATTTTGCATCTCAACGATAATGCTAGTACTCCAAATTAGAAAATGTATAACCACAACAAAAGTGCCAGTCATCATTTTTTAAACTTCTAAATTATATAGGTTATAGAACACCACCAAATAGTTCTTCCTAGGAGCATTTTTCTTGCTATTAAAAAGCTCAATTTCCCTCATAAGAAATGATTTCAAATGCACTGATATGTACAGTATTAACTGTGGAACACAATAAACCTGTATAATCATCACTTTATAAAGGATATTCTATATATCAAAAATAAGACATTCTACATATGAAAATCTTGGGATGAATCATCTGGTTTAGCTGGACTGCCCAACAGATTGGACTTTTATTAGTTAAAATCAAATTAATTATGAAACTTGAGACTGAAAAAAGATTAAAATTTTAGGATATTTTAATAATTATGTTAACATGCTTCTTTCATATACCAGTTTTCCTTTTGTACCTGCACAGCATCTTTAACCTTGGGCTTATTACTATGAATATAAGCTCTGCATTTCACAGCACCCTTAAGGTTTACAGAGCCGCTGCAGATCTGGACCATGGCTGTGGATCTGTGGTCTGAATTCAGAAGCTGAAAGACAAAATCTGTTTAAGTTCTAATAGACAATGATTATCAACTATATGAAATATTTAAACATTATATAAGTCACTGCATGAAGCAAGAAGAAATTTTTAATGACCCAGGTGTCTGAAAATATTCTTCATAAATTTTAGAAGGCCATTATATTTCTCCTTATAAATTATATGTTATTTTCTGAGTATTTTGAACATACTCTGAAATTAAATACACTACATCTAAATTTTTCTTACTAACATAACTATCTATAATACCTATATTCTTTCAATATGTTCATTAAACATATATTATTTGCAGATAACTCAGATAAGTACTAATAAGATGGAGAGATGTAAAAAGAAAACATGACCTAGTAACAGAAGGTATGTAATGCAAGATCTGCAAAAAAAATAACTGAAATACAGAGCAGGATGTGATAAATACAGAAAAATTACAAGCAACATATAAACATTCATTTATTTATACTTTCAACTTATAACTTTCATAAATCAAAAGTAATGTTACAGACTCCGCAGGTCAACTATATCTGTCACCAGAGAATGATACCAGTGATCATCACTTTCATCTCATAGACCCATTCTTTTCTAATCTAAGTAGTATTAGTTCATGCTTGGCTTTGAGCTTTTTCACAGACATTTTTAAACCTTATCATTTCAATAAGCGCTAAAACAAGGAGAGCAGTGAAACCTCAAAAGTACTACTAGAGATCTGTACAATCATACCGGAAACAAAAATCATGATTCTTAAAAAAAAAAAAGGACGTGGTACAAATATATATTCTAAGTGCACGTGAAATAAGCCATTCAACAACAGACTTCCCTGGTGGTCCAGTGGTTAAGAATTCGCTTGCCAATGCAGGGGACACAGGTTCAGTCCCTGATCCGGGAAGGGCCGACATATCACAGAGCAACTAAGCCCACCCACCCCAACGACTGAGCCCAAGCTCTAGGGCCTATTTGCCATTAACTACTGGGTCCACACGGTGTAACTACTGAAGACCTTGCACCTCGAGTCTATTCTTCAACAACAGAAGCCACCGCAGTGAGAAGCCCCTGCACTGCAGGAGTAGCCCCGGCTCGGCCCACCAGGGAAAGACCGCGCACAGCAATGAAGATCCAGAGCGGCCAAAAATAAATAAATAAATAACTTGGTTAAAAAACCACAATACAGTCAACTCTGAAGAAAAAAAGAAAATTCGTGCAACTTAACTACTGCTAACTAACCGTCTGCCGGTGACTCCAATGTAATTCAGGTAAAGGCTGATTTTTTTTTTTAAAGAATGTAAGCCTAAAAAAAATCAAGGTCTGGGTAAAAAAATCTGTCACAGGCCAAACAGTTCAGAAGGTTCCAGGTCTCCTCAAAACTGTCAAGCATTAAATGAAGTAACAGGGTGACAATGCTGGCACTCTTTGGAATAAGCCTCCTGTGATACTTGTAGAGATCACTGATAAATCAATACATGGAGTGGAGGAGGAGTAATGAGCTCCCTTCATCCACTAAACATAACTCTACTGTATAAAAGTAACGCCCCACTTTACATATTTAATATCTAATTTACAGTACATATTAGCACAGTGGCAACATATATATTATATATGTATATTATATATGTATATATTTATATATGTGTAAATCAGAACATTATTTTCCAAAATTGACTAGACTGTATATATAAAAGTCTATACACACACACATATCAAGGAGAAGACTTTTTAAAAGATAAAAGGACTTGATTCTCTCCTTTTTGGTGGAAATGTATTTGGGTTCTATAAATGTCAACCCGTCTTGGTTTCTTTGGACTTGGGAACAAACCAGCTAGCAGACTTTGAAAATCGAACCTATTCATAAGTGGAGGAATTTCTGTGATGCTGATATTATATTCTGGAAAACAAAAGATCCCTCTGGTTATGGTAACCAAGTGAAACCTCACGAAAATGGTAACATTTCGGCTTTATCTTAATGTACAGGTAGGACTTTGACAGTCTGGATAATAAGGGGAAAAATGGCACTGATAAGACAGATGACTTGGGAAATACACAGAACTTTAAAGGTATGGAAAGCACACATCTAAAATAGTTAAGTTAGAAAATAATGAAAAGGCATGCTGAGGCCACAAAAAGCCTTGAATCAGAATTCGAACTAGTACATATAGAGCAACTAAGGAATTTTACACAAGGGGAATAACACAATTAGTGTCTGCCCCTTATATACACTTAATATTAACTGAAAAAAAAAAAAAACTAATAAGTAAATGAACAGTGAATGAATGCAAATTGTGATTCCAAAAGGATAATCTGAGGTAATATACAAGACAGATCAGAAATATGAAAGATATCCCAGGAAATATACAAAGGTATTAGGATTCAGAGAATGAATCACTTTGGATAAGAATAAATGGAAAGAGAGAGACTAAGTTCCTTGTGATGAATTAGGTAAAACAATTAGATTGTAAGGCTAATGGCAATGGGACCATAAAATAAAAGATGAGCTATGCTGCCAAGAAAGAATCAACAAAAATTGATAAAGGGTGAAAAAAGTGACCTCAAATACTTACTGACTACTTATTATTTATTATATAATAAATTATCTCATGATATTACCTTCTACTCTTCTCTCTATATTCCCACTCTCCAGACATTTTTAACTGCAATTCTATAACTGAAATAATTTTAATTGAACTGTTTAATAAACAAAGAGGTCATGTAAGTATAACTAGTAAAAAGCATACAGGTAGAGGAATAAACTTAAAAAAACACTTCTAAAACGAAAAAGAAGGACGAAAACTAAAGGCTAAAAATACCTTTAAGTTCCTGAGAAGAAAAATTGAGAAATGCTTAGTGACATACGTCTGACAATTTAGTAATGTTCTATTGCTAAACACAAAGAAGGAAAAGCAGCAATGAAAGCACCCTCCTGTGACAAATGGCTTTTAAGTCTATTTTATTAAGTTAAAAAAATACAAGTTCTGGTAGCATTTCCCTGTTTCAACATTTTCAGTATAATATTGAAATGAAAAGTTTTCTAAAATCATGAATGTACTTTACACGCTATCAAGCTTCAAGGATAATTTCAAGCAGGACTAAAATCAAATGTATACATACTTTTAAGAATAATTATCCAAATTTAAATTTCTGAGAAGACATGTGTAAAGTAAAGCAACAATATAAAAATAGAAACCTTGCTAATACTGTGTGATTTTTACCAAAACTGAGATATAGATTTGCTTCAAATTAGGTACGTAACAACTCTTCGCACATCACTGCACACATCTTTTAAGTTAAGAAAATTACAACTCTGCTCACAAAACTTACCATACAAAATACTACACACACATATGTATGTATATATACATACACATATGTACATTTTTTCCCTAACTGCTAGCTACGTGATGTCAAAATTTTAATAGTCTTGAGGCAATACACTCCAATAGATTTTATTACAACAAACAACTTGGGAATAAATTCTTGGAAATAACTTTCTTTGAACGGAACATTTTTTATAGTCTCTTTTACATCTCAAAAATTTTTTGACTCTCTAATCACAAGCATAAAAAGAGAAACACAGCTTCCCTGGTGGCTCAGTGGGAAAGAATCTACCCGCCAGCACAGGAGACATAGGTTCGATCCCTGACCCTGGAAGATCCCATGTGCCACGGGGCAACTAGGCCCGTGCACCACAACTGAGTCTGCACTCTAGAGCCCAGGAGCCACAAATACTGAGCCCATGTGCACAGCTACTGAAGCCCATGTGCCCTAGAGCCTGTGCTCCACAGCAAGGAAAGCTATCGCAACGAGAAGCTCGGGCACTGCAACTAGAGAGTAGCCCCCACTTACCGCAGCTAGAGAAAGGCCCATGCAGCAACACCAAAGCCCCAGCACGGCCAAAAAATTAATACACACTTAAAAACAAAAACGATTTCATTAAGCTTATGCTAAGAAATACTGCATTTTAATTTTAGATAAGGAGTATTTTAAAATATTTACCAACTGTGTTAGCACTCTAATATCAAATGAATGATTAGCTGCTTGAGTATTTCCTCTAGAAGATTTTTTCTGAAATGACACAGAAATTAAAAAATTAGACTGTTGAGATTGGAGTGAAACATGAAAGATAATTTAGGAGCTATCCAACATACACTGAGAGGAGAAAAAAGTCTTACTATTTGTTTTATGTTAGTCTTTTCTACAGGTACATTATTTTGTGTATTCTATATTCTACAAATTTAATGTATACCCTTAAAAACCATTCATCTCCTACTTTTATTTCTCTAAAGCAAGGATTCACAAACTATGCCTATGGATCAAATCCAAACTACCTCTAGTCTTTGTAAATAAAGTTTTACTGGAACACAACCAAGATTGTTGATGTATGTATTGTCTGTGGCCACTTTCACGCTACAGCAGAAAAGCCGAATAGCTTGTAAGAGAGAACACATGGCCTACAAAGTCTAAAATATTTACTACTTGGTTTTTTACATTAAGCTCACTGAGCCCTGCTCCAAAGGGGGAAATCACCAAAGTTCCTCTTCAGACCAAAGATATTTTAGAAGACCCCCCATACACACTCTCTATAAAATGGCCAAACTTAGTATGTAAACTGTTATCAGGGCAGAACATACGACTTTAGTTTTAAGTAAGGAGATTGCCAAGTAGAAATCAGAAGAAATTTAGATGACACCCTCTCCTGCAGGTTTCAAAATTCTTATGATTTCAGAAATAATCTATCATTTTCTGAGATAATCATTTGCCCTTTAGTTTCAAAGACCTTAGAAATAAGAAGTAGATAAAAATTGTTTTCATGAAGGTAAGGCCTAAATACCTAAAGATAAGTCAGCTTTTATTTTTCCTTAAGCACAAATAATTTCATAAGATGACTTTCTCATGACTCACCTGTCCTTCTAATAGGTCACAATCTTCATCTTTAACTTGCCCATTAATCAAATAAATACCATTTTCTATCTGCTTGGCCCAGCGTGCAAGTCCATTCTTAAAAGAAACACAACATGAACATCTTTCAGATATAACGCCATCTCAGTTAAACTCCCTTGAGCCTTTTTCCCACCTAATACACTAAAATATTAATGATAAATATCCCTAAGTTTCAATAAAGTGGCATTTAAATTCAGTATCATGAACAACAAAAAAGTATATCCCCAATTTTTAGTACCTAACCCATATTAAATAATAATTTTCTAATCTTTTTCCCAAACTAACATACATATCACAGATTTAGGTGGCTTAATAACCAGTCAAATAAAATTCAGTAATTTCTGTTAAAAAAAGTAAGAAAAGAGAAAGCGCCTCAAACAAATATATACAACAGTATTAAAGAGGAAACAATAAACCAGCTCCATTTACCTCCTCAACAGGAAAAAAGACAAAAAAGCTATGAACAAAAGAATGGTACAGAATTACAAAACATAACTGGAAGATGGAAAACAAAACTAAGAGGAAGATAGTTCCCTGTGCTATACAGTAGGGCCTTGTTTTTGTCCATTCTATTTATAAAAATTTGCATCTGCTAATCCCAAACTTTCAATCTATATGCAATATCCTATGACAGATCATAATGGAAAAGAATGTGAAAAAGAGTATATATACATGTATAACTGAATCACTTTGATGTACAGTAGAAATTGTTGTTCAGTCACACAGTCGTGTCTGACTCTTTGCAACCCCATGGACTGCAGCATGCCAGGCTTCCCTGTCCCATACCATCTTCCAAAGTTTCCCCAAATTCATGTCCAGTGCATCAGTGATGCCACAGTACAAATCAACACATTGTATATCAACTATATTTCAATGAAAAAAAATTTTTTTAAAACAACTAAAGATGAACACAAAAAAGACCAAACAGTGTATTTTTTTACATAGTTATATTTTACAATGTACATGTGCTCAGTTGCTAAGTCACGTCTGACTTTGCGACCCCATAGACTGTTGCCCACCAGGCTCAGACTTTGTCCATGGGATTTCCTAGGCAAGAATACTGGAGTGGGTTGCCATTTCCTTCTCCAAGACAATGTACATATTACATGTTAATTAACATATATTTATGAAGCACTTATTATTATGCTAAATATGGTAGTATGATGACATTGTCCCGCGTCTAAATTACTAATCTGGCTAGACTAACAAATCAGTTACCTGTAACAATATTATAATTAGAATGCAATTTCAAAATTCTAAAATGAACATCATAGACAACCAGAATAAAGGCAGATCATCTATTCAGCAATCACTAAAGAAAATTCATTTTATTCTGATACCTTTGTATTTTTCTCCAGAGTATAGCTGACAGAAGTAGTAGACAGCGGGACATGAATATTAATATAAACTGTACACTCTAAGGAAAGCCATGAAGCTGATAGTCCATTTTGATACTTCCAATCTGCCGGTTTTGCAGAACTCTTTAGCAAAGGAGAAGAAAACATAAGATACGTGATTAATGTAAAACACACGGAGCAATAAAACATCATAAAATGTACAGCCTAGTAATTCATACAAGTTGTTATCCAACATATTTGGTCAAATCCCTTCATCAAAGAGCAACAGGTTAGAACTAAATAAAAACAAAGCATGCATTAAAAGTCTGGTGTTCTTCAACACATCCCAGGCAATCCTGGCAACTCCCTCCCCCAGTGAAAAGCTGGTTTAAAATTCTGGCAGGTCCACTGGTCCTGTAGTTCTCATCTGCAGCTTCACCAGAGTCAATTCTGAAGCTTCTGATGTGGCATCAATAACCACTGAGCAACTATATGAGGTGCCAGATGTTTTCCTTCTGTCCTATCCCTGCTAACAAAATACTGCAGCCACTTTTCCACTCTGTTTTTTCAACACCTTAGCAAAGGATTAGTTTGGATTCCTCTGAGTACAGACAGTTTGTTTAGGCACTGCGGGTCCCACAAGTCTAGAGACTCTTACTACAAGTCTCTCAAATATAATACTGGACCCATAAACAAGATAAGGAGAGCTTAACAAAAATATTCTAACAATAAAACAGAACAAAAATTTTGCTGGTCTGCAAAGAAATTAAGCATATTTCAAAATAAAAAACTATGGGTGCTTGTGGACATCAATAAGAGACAGCATTGAGAATTATTAAAACAAAAATTTGATTTTCATTTAAAAATAGTCTGCAACACAGAAAAGTCTTTATAAAGAGAACTTTTTCTTACCTTTGGATCATGAATATCATAAGTTCGACAAAATATTCTTTACTAATTAAGGATAGAAATAACCAAAAAAGTTTAAAAAAAAAAAAGCAATTCTTAATAATCCAAAAAAAGACCCATCCAAAAATAAAACCAAAATATACGCATCCAAATTTTTACAAAATCATACCACTTCATGGTATGACATTTAAAGATAGGTATACACACACACATATATATGCATACATGTGTTTGTGCAAGTATATATACTTTTATATATATAAATTCCTTTGACTATAATACTTTGGATACTTTATTTCCTACTGTTTATAAATCCTGCTCATCCCAATGAATAGAATGATAGCTCTTACAAAATTGTCCTCATATACACACCCTTTTTAACAAACAGGAGTGCTGTTCTGAATGGAGTCAAGCCTGGAATGTTTACTGGGTCAAATGGTCTGTACAGGAAACATTCTAGTTAAATATCAAAGGAGTTAAGAGCTCAGCTTCAGTAGGAATGACCACTTATTTGAATTTTGTCTTTGGCAGGTCCTAATTTACTTACATTGCTTCACTCCCTTGGCAAAACCGCCTCATGCTTGGGAGGTACTTGCCCTGCTAACATGTAGAGGAAAGAAGCTACTGCTGCTGCTGCTGCTAAATCGCTTCAGTTGTGTCCAACTCTGTGCGACCCCATAGACGGTAGCCCACCAGACTCCCCGTCCCTGGGATTCTCCAGGCAAGAACACTGGAGTCGGTTGCCATTTCCTTCTCCAATGCATGAAAGTGAAAAGTGAAAGTGAAGTCGCTCAGTCATATCCAACTCTTCGTGACCCCATGGACTGCAGTCTACCAGGCTCCTCTGTCCATGGGATTTTCCAGGCAAGAGTACTGGAGTGGGGTGCCATTGCCTTCTCTAGGAAAGAAGCTAAGAAGGCCCTAAAACTGGCTTCTAGAGTCACCTGATCTTGGCCAAAGAAACAAAAATTTCCAGCTCAATGTAACTGGGCTTTGAGTTGAACATTTTATCTATAGGAACTGGAGGTAAGCAATATAAAAGCACTACTTTGCTTAAGCTATACCTCTCTGTAGGGGACCTAGTGCACTTTAATGTACAGGGGTAGACAGCTGGTGAAGCATTCAGAAGGCCTAGTCCCCGCCTCCTCTCTCAAACTCCTTACAACATGAGACACAATTAGCAATCATTAACACTATTCTTAGTGGCAGTCCTATTTACATGTTATTTACAGAAAACTTACAAATGATTTAAATAAACATTTGGGTAAAAAAGTTGCAGGAACATTACATTAGTATCATATACTTTAAAACATGAACACCTAAATAAAAGATACTTTTTTGTAGAAGAGCAAAAGTGAAGTATAACTCGTTCCGAGACATCCTCTTCTGTGAAATTCCACAGTCTCTTTTTATTCACAGATTTTTCCACAGCAAATACTAGCTGAAAAAGAGGAAAACACAATTGAACGCAAAATAAAAGAAGAAAGGAAAGTGCAGAAAAAGACAATTATAATAATCCTAAGGTCCCATTTAGCTTTAAAATTTCATGGTCCTATCATTAAATTTTCTTTCTTTCAAAAGAAAGAGTGCAACTGATTATTAATCATTTGAATTCCATTTTTAGAGATAAATAAAAATTGGGTATTAAATAAAAAAACATAATTCACTGTCATTAATGATCAACTGAACCCAATTTGGGGCAACTGAGCTTCCCAGGTGGCGCTGGTGGTAAAGAACCTGCCTGCCAAGCAGGAGACGTAAGAGACACAGGTTCGATCCCTGGGTCAGGAAGATCCCTGGAGGAGGGCATGGCAACCCACTCCAGTATTCTTGACTGGAGAATCCCCTGGATAGAGGAGCCTGGTGGCTTACACTCCATAGGGTCAAAAAGAGTCAGACACGATTAAAGCGACTTAGCACGCATGACTTAGCACCCATGCAACATTTAAGTGACGTATGAAGATTTTATTTAATTAGAATGAGAAATGACAAGTGATTTCTAGCCTAAAAAAATGGAGCATATAGCGCATTTGGCCTTTCTTATTTAAATGTCACCAAAAATGTAAGGCAATATACAAGGGTACATAAAATACAGACTAACACAAATCATAAGTGAGAAAATCAGAAATAAGGACATAAATCTATGCCACAGGTAAGAATGATAAAAATGCATACTTGATATGGGGAGAGGGTTCATAAATTTAGCTCTAAGCTTTCTAAAAACACTGTGCACGAAGAAACCTAATCTGTTCCCTAATTCACATGGTCCATAAGCTAAACAGTTGATCAGAATAGGCACAACTTTCTTGATAATGATATCAAAAGAAATTTCTTCAAAGACAGGATTATGTAATACAATGAATAAAGCTCTCTGCAATGACCTTATGGGAGACTGTGACAAGTTTTACAAGCTTACTTCATAGCATATCCTCAATGCAGGCCAATGGAAAGAAAGAAACTAAAATGCTACAGTTTCTGAAACAGAGCACTTCTAAAATCTTCTATGCTTCTTAGAAACAAGAGATACAGAAAGCAAGAAGAAGGAGGATCTGTCTCTCTCTAGCACTGAGCCGTTCAACCCAATGCAAATCACAAAATGATGCACAGCAGTGGACATAGCTTACATTTCAAAATGCCAAATAGGGTGAACAACTGTGAAAGAGGTATACTTATTTAAAATGGTAAAAATGGTACAAGGTTGAATAGCTTGCCAGGGGGAGGGATTATCATCTCTTTCTTCCTTTACTCCCATAGGTACAAATATCAAAGGTTTGAAGGTGGGATTTTTGATAGGAGAGAAAGTCACAAAACTGGAAGAATCTGCAGCATCTGGATTCTGAGCAGTACGCTTTTTACTAAAGAAAGGGTTTTGGGGATTCTGGTGGGTTTTGCACGTCTCAAGATAATGAGGTCCCCTTCTTTCTTGGGGTGGAAAATAAATTTGTGAAGGCTTATCTGGATTTTTAAAAGATATTTATTTGGTTGCTTTGGGTCTTAGTTGCCCTGCAGCCTGTGGGATCTTAGTTGCCCACCCAGGTATCGAACTTGCATCCTCTGCATTGGAAGGTGGACTCTTAACCACTGGACCTCAGGGAAGTCCCCTTATCTGGATCTTGAGTACTAAAAGAGATGCAAGCTGGCTGTCCAGAGCTTGCTTCAGGTTTGGGCTTAACGGGAAACAGTTTGTGGACCCTTATATTTACTGGTAAACTATGTTACCCAATTGACTGACACTGGAATTAAACAAAAGTAAGTGATTTGTGATAGATACTCTGTCCAGAAATAAAGAATAAGTGTCTGATTGCCGTTACTTTATGTCTTATTCTCAGGATCCTGAGAGAACTGAAGAGATGAAGAATTACAAAACATTAATTTCACATTAAGGTAATCACTTGGAGCTAAATGGGAGTTCTAGCAAAATACTGCTATTGCACAATAAAAATTGTTAATCCTCTATAACTTGTTTCACAATAGTAAAAAATTATCTTTAAAATAAGGAATATTTTTAAAATATATAGCTTTGATTGAAAATATATATTGACATATATTACAAGATACTAAGCAATTGGGTGGAAAAGGCTGTTTTAACATAATCTCATCATAGAGAATTAATCTAAATGTGTCTGCTGCTGCTGCTGCTGCTGCTGCTAAGTCACTTCAGTCATGTCCGACTGTGCAACCCCATAGACGGTAGCCCACCAGGCTCTGCCGTTCCTGGGATTCTCCAGGCAAGAACACTGGAATGGGTTGCCATTTCCCTCTCCAATGCATGAAAGTGAAAAGTGAAAGTGAAGTCACTCAGTTGTGTCCAACTCTTAGTGACCCCATGGACTGCAGCCTACCAGGCTCCTCCATCCATGTGATTTTCCAGGCAAGAGTACTGGAGTGGGCTGCCATTGCCTTCTCCGCTAAACGTGCCTAGGATCACTGTAAACATATACAACAATTAAGATGTAACTTTAAGAATGTTTGATATTTCAGACTTACTCTACGCAGGGTATTTTGAAATTCACTTCCCATTTCTAAAGCTGTAATAATAAATACTCCAAGAACTACAAGTCCCCCTGGTAGCATCCTGGATACCTAAAAACAGAAATACAGCATTAGCTAACAAAAGCATTTGACATTATATGCAACCTGTGTTTGAGAAGCTAAATATTAGATCAGTAAATGCCTACCTAGTACCAACTATATGCACAGCACTGAGATGAGGGCTTTGAAAAAACGGTTAAAATATTGAGAAATGGATGATAACCAAGTTGAATGAGGTGTCAATCTTCCTAGAGTATTCTAAACTTTCTACCTTAAAACTACCTTATAAATAAAACCATTTAATAACGACACCCTTTAGTTACAGCAATAAACGAACTTCTTTCTCAAAAGATCAAAGACTGAAATCTCTACTGAATTTTTCAGTGACTTCCACTATCAGCTACATAAACAGATTTTATCTTAGGCTGGTATTCTAGACTCTTTAAAACCTGATAGATCTGATATGCAGAGCCTCATCTGACACTACTTCCCATGAAATATTCAAGCATCAATCACAAACTTCTCACTGTTCTCCACACATATGGCTAGGTTTTCTAACTCTGTATCTTTCACTCAGCCTGGAAGGACTTTCTCTTGTACATCTACATGTCGGAACTCTACTGCACACCTCAAAGTCAGCTTGAGGAAGCTGTCTTCCTCGATCCTTTGATCTTCAAACTCATACAGGATTTCACTCCAGTTTTCCCATGGAACTTATCTCATGAACCTGTGCCATGGTTATGTGTGTACCTTATTTGTTAATCTGGGAGCTCCTTAATAGAAGAACTTAACTCTCAACTACCTCTGTATTCCTCTAATATCCAGCAGAGTCTGGGATTTGAAGAGAGGGAGTACAATTTAAAAATCCATTGTTTCCTATTGTTTAGATTTATCTCAATTTAAAAAATCTTATTGATATTGGTTATTTATATTATTTACAGCTTTTCCATACGCTTAAATAATAAATGGTTAAAAATCCTAGCAAGTTTCTGTGTCCACAGGATTATCTGCTTATAATAAATCTCTTGAAGTGGATAACCAGGCTAAAAAGTTATACATCATTTTTCAGGATTCTGACACATACTACCAGTTTGTCCTTTATAATATCTAATTGTCCTTCCATCTGATTGTGGCTAGTTCCTCATGCCACAGGTATTGCTTCCTACCAGCTATACTCAAGAGATCAGAGTGCTCTGGTTATCTTTTATGTACTTAATGTATACGCAAAGTTCTCTGAAAATTAGATACCATAATCTAACTCCTAATATATTTGTATTATGTCTGCTGATGTGGGAGAGCTGGGTTTGATCCCTGGGTGGGGAAGATCCCCTGGAGGAGGGCATGGCAATGCACTCCAGCATTCTTGCCTGGAGAATTCCATGGCGAGAAGAACCTGGCGGGCTATACAGTCCATGGGGTCGCAAAGAGTCAGGCATGACTGACAACGAAGCACACAGCACATGTTTGCTGATAGCTCCCTCTGATTTCATAAATTCTAAATACTATAGAGACACAGCTTGACCTACAAAAGCAATGAAATTTTCATATTTAGCAGGGAGAACCTGCATATCTTTTCAAAATCATAAATAAACAAAATTAACCATTTCTTTTGAGAGGCAAAAAGGCTATACACTTTGCCCTATAAATTTTATGTTTATAGATGCATATAGATTTTTTAACCATTAAATATTTAATATTTCACTAGAAGATCATATTAAATATTTAATGGATTAAAAAAAAACCTAAACACTACCTCCCAAAATAAATGCAGATAAACAAGTATGTGTGTTTGAAGATTTAAAGCTAAATGGAGAAGGAACTAATTCTATTTTTACCTTACTTTAACACTGTTCATTGGATGATATAATCCAATTCACTTTTAAGTGAATTTACTTATTGTTTCCGTCACCCACCCCAAATCTGTTTCTTCTTTGTGTAATGGCACCACCACTTTCCTGGACACCCTGGAAAAAAGTCTCAGTAACCTTCTTCTACTCTCACAGTCTTTACTGCCAGTCTAGTTGGTCACTAAATCATCTTAATACTAGCTCTTTCTCTGAAATGTTTTGGCAATGAAGTTTAGCCCTCTGCTTCAGTTTGTTTATTCATCCATTCACTTATCCTTTATTCTGGTGTCTCATCACAAACCATGGGAATACTATGCTTGGCACTAAGGATACAGCCGTAAGCAAAAGAGACATGACCCTTGTCCTCATGAGGCTTAAGGGTCTAGTCACTAGGTAATGTCATCTTTTCTTGAACTATTACTATAATTATGTTTTCTGCTCTTTCCAATCTCCCTACTCTCCATTTGCATTGTACTAAGGCACTGAAATTACTTTCTCAATTATTGGCACATCAATCCTCCAAATAGGGAGCTCTGAAAGTCTACCGCAGAGCTACTGGCTCCCAAATGAACTCCTCCCTTCCCAGGATGACTGACACTTCAAACCATCCATAAACTCACCCCATACAGTCTTAAGTCTAAACACATTCTTTAATATACACCATGCTTCAATTATACCCAGTTACCTGCTATTCTAACACACCGTTAAATTTCATGCCTTTGGGTCACTTATTCACACCTTTGTGCATTCAATGTCCTCCGTGACTTCTACTAGCAAAGTCCTATTCATCTTTAAAGTTCAGAGTCTTCTGTGAAGCTGTCTGAATCCAACCACTTATAGGTATTTGTTCATCCCCTACTCTATACTCCTATAATACTGTTCTATTGAATCTCATTTGGTAATAATGTTTTTCACTCTGGTTAAAATGTAAATTCTAAGGACATTAAAAAAATTTTTAACCGTCATTTTACTTTCTCAGTACCTAGCTTAAGTCTTTAAAACAATCTGACCAGCAACAATATTATCAATAACTAGTATTATTTTAAACTATAGAAAAATTAGAAATAAGCTAAATTAAAAAACACAACAGATAAAAGTCAACAATGGAAAAGCATAGCATAATAAGCTCAAAGGTTTTCAAGTCATGTTGCCTGGGTTCAAATCCCAGTTTCACTACCTGTTATATTAATCTTGGGTGAATTACTTAACTCCAAGTAAGAAAATGCTTTTTGAAAAACTATATACAAGTAATCAACAACAAAAGAATATAATCGTGAATGAAACACAGCAGAAAATTCTCCTAATTTTTGGTATACTATTCAAGTTTTGAAAACTTAAGAATGAGTACTCTGAAACCCTAGTCTAGTAACCTGAGAATAAAGTATTTTTACTTTGTTAGGAAACACAAACTTAACTAAATAAGAGACAAACATGATGACCTGGTGGGCATGTTCTGTGGCCCATTCTTCATCCAAGTTATCCAATTTGGCTTTGGAATGTTTGGGGCTCTCATTCTGTTCTCCTTTGGGTGGTGTTCTCGTGGCAAGAATCACATAATCCTTTTGTGAGGAACACTTAAAAACAAGTTAGAAAAGCTTACTAGAGGGAAATGTCACCGAGGAATGCAAAGCCTTCATGATATGCAAAAACTGAGCAATATTCATAGCAGCTTAAATTGTCAACACCTGTGTTATAACGGAATGAATCTACAGGGAAACCAATTTTGATGGACAGCTCTACAGCATTTACCTCACGTGTTATCTTTCAATATATTTAATACTAGCTCCTTATTTATTTGGCATCATGAATACAAACCGTGTAGTGGTCCTTTAAAATGGTTTACTAGACGACGGAAAGAACTGCATTTTAAAAATGTGTTTATTTATTCTTGGCTGCGTTGGTCTTCTCTGGTGTGCGTGGGCTTTCTCTAGTCGCAGTGCACAGCCTTCTCAATGCAGTGGCTTCTCTCACTGTGTAGCACGAGCTCTGGAGCAGAGGCTCTGCAGTTACGGCACACAAGCTTAGTTGCTCTGTGACATGAGGGATCTTCCTGGACCAGGGATCAAACCCCTGGCCCTTGCATTGGCAGGCAGATTCTTAACCACTGGACCACCAAGAAAGTCCCCTAAACTGTACATAAACTAAAAGATGACATGTTTGGTCAATTTTCTAGTTAATTTATTTTCTAAGTAATCTCAACAGATTAGATAATTCAACAAATATAAAATCCCTGGAAAATAAAGTAAGAAATGACCTTGTGCATCTTACTTTCACTGAAACAACGGTAGTGGGGAACTTGCTCATGTGGTCCACAGAAAAACAAAGGGGGTGTAGGACAGATAACTGAAGTGTTATTAGATGGATGTTCCTCAGTTTTAATAGCAATTAAATGCTAACCAAAAGTGGGAATCCTGAAGATAAAATTGGGGAAAATTTACTAGCTCAGACTCATTACAGTGAAAATCTCCTACAAAGAAAGAGTAAAAGTACAAGGTAGCATGACGTTATCCTCACACATGACCTGAAATCCTAATTGTTAGTGTTACCCTGGAACAGAAAAGAAAAAATGGAAGAGAAATTATTTCAATAAACATTATTTCCAGAATGTTACACTGAAATGAACACTGGGAACAGGTAGGCTCTGATTAAGAAAACTCTTTGCTTTCGTAAAATCTATGATTTTGAAAAGAAAAAGAAACTGACTCTGAGAATAGGAAACAGGCAAGCCTGAAAGCTTGAGGGGAAGGAGAGAATAGGGATGAACCTGGAAAAAAAGAGAAAGAAGCAAGTTGAATACTGGCAGGAATGAAAAGGCAGCATGAAGAGAGAGTGGAATTCTCCCTAAATTGTGGGAGATTTACATGTGAGATGGCAGTTTTGCTGAGAAACGGGCTACGTGCAGTAAGGCAAGTCTGGAAAAAGGTATTTCTCCCTGACCTTTTACCTTTACTGATTACATCTCTGACTTTTCTTCTCTTCAGTTTTTAAAATAAAGGGAAGTAAAGATCCTTAAATAAAGGTTTCTAACAAAAAGAATCCCATATTAGATGTTAAGTAACCTGAATCTAAAAGAAGTTCAGCCAGAGAGGCTATCTGGCTGTCTGGTGAGAAGCCTCATGAGGCTTATGAGAAATCAGATTTGTGAAAACTCTTTGAATGTACCCGTCTCTCAGGGCTACACTGACACTAACTAAGCACATTCAGAATGATGTTGAAAACGAGAATACCATGAAGGGGTATGAGCACATGGATTCTCTGCAGAGTGCATTCTTTCTAAGTAGACAACATAGGATATCCAATTATAAGAGAAAGCAGCTTAGGAATGTGCACAGAATCAGAACAAGGAACGTTAATTATGCAACTTAAATGTTCCAAAACATCATGCTAAAATATCCAGGAGGAAACCTGTCCCAACAGACTTTTATTTGTTATTAGGCCTCAAAATCAATCCTTGGAACATAGTGCACTCTCCCCAAATAGACTGAAGATGGAAGCAGCCAGTGCGCCTGCGTGACTCTCTCTGTCTGTTCACTGCTGTGTACTGCTGACAGTCCTCCCTGCTGATTAACACATCCTCCCATCAATCATAAAAAGTCAGTGGGTGCTTACGCTTTTTAAAGTAATTCTCCAAACAGTTGTTCCATTTTGTGTTGCTTTTTAAGACTTAACTCTAAGAGGAAAATAAAATCTAATTTCCAAATTTCTCCCAGTCCCTTCCTTCCCTCTCCAGTCAATCAATATTAAAAAAAATATTCAGTAAATGAGTGCCATGGTATGTAATAAAATATATGAGCTGTATTTGTTACAGGTCTGAGATGAGACAAACCCAAAATAAAACTGTCAAAAGCTACTTGTAAGGAATTCGACAACCTGGAATTAAAGATTAGAGGGGAGTAAAAATCACTTTGAAAAGACAATGAAATGTGAATAATCTGGTCAGTAAAATTCTAATTTTGGAGTTTTTACCTTATAAGTTACTTTTACATTATCAAAAGGGAATGTGTTCTGACTTGGGCAAACCTGGGTTACAGTCTTCTTCATTCCATCCCTTCATCACCTAAGTTGGGTTTACTACTAAAGGGAATATTTTAACTTTAAAGTAAACAAATTAGTTTCATCAATAAGTGCACAAGAAAAGATACATACCTGTCCTATTAAAAGACCAGAGACAAAAGCTTTTTCCTGGAGATTGATGTTTGAAAGATACTGGCCAACAGTCTCTTCTACAATGTAGGTTCTTCCCATTATTAAGAACTAATTCAACTTCCTAAATTACAAGAAAATATATACAGCATGTTTAGGCAAAAACCAGACTTTGCAATGGCTTTTCTTATAGGGGTAGTATAGAGAAACTGTACTAACCTGAAACTGTATTAATTCTCAACAGAGAGTTGCAGGAAATGACTCCCAATCAACTACAGTTGACATGAGCAATAAGCCTAGTCCCATATCTCAGAAGATATGGAAAAGGATATGGCAACCCACTTCAGTATTCTTGCCTGGAGAATTCCACAGACAGAAGAGCCTTGTGGGCTATAGTCCATGGAGTCGCAAAGAGTTGGACATGACTGAGTGACTATCACTCACATATCTCAGATAAAGAGAACACAAAACTAGTAAGCCACACACCAGATTTCTTATTGAAATCGACCACCCCTTGGTTGTATCATCTTTGGTAATTTACTGCTTAGCCTCTCTGTGTTCGTTTCTAAAATAGAAAAGATAATAATTTCTGAGGTGCTCAATGGGAGCTAAGGAGAATCAAATTTATGCATTCAAGAAGCACACTACAGAGACATGCTATGTGCTAAAAACTGTGCTAAACTGGGATGGCACAAAGATGAATAATACTTGGCCTCTGCCCTTGAGTGACTCAGAGTACAACTAGAATGATGGAAGTAAACAAAAGCAACGTAATAATAACAAAAACATGCAGAGCTTTCACTCACGTAAGGCACTGTTCTAAATATTTAACATATGGTGACGTTTAATATTGACACACACACACACACACACACACACACACACACACACACGTACACAAGAAAAAAACAAAAAAAGACATGATTCCAAAAACCTAAAAAGAGCCATAGAGACTCTGAAGAAACACAGTAGCAGCATTCTGAATATAGGTAATAGTCATTACCTGCAAAGAAATTCCAATCTTATTCAAGGCAACAAAGCCCAGGCAATTCTAGAAGTGCTGGGGTGTCTTATCTAACACCAGTAAAATAAACTGCTAATCACAATGATTTTGCATTATTCTAAAACTAAAGCCCAGAGAATTGGTTCTGGTTTGAAATGGTCTATTAGATTATCTATTTTGTTTTATTTTGTTTTGTCTCAAGATGCATTAAATTTCTTTATAGCTCTCAGATTTGCACATATATTTGCTAAGTCTAGAACTATCCATCATTAGCGCCTCTATAAAGTTAAGGGGCTTTCCACTTTTAGCTCCTTCAGTTCAGTTCAGTTCAGTCGCTCAGTCATGTCTGACTCTTTGCGACCCCATGAATTGCAGCACGCCAGGCCTCCCTGTCCATCACCAACTCCCAGAGTTAACTCAGACTCACGTCCATCAAGTCAGTGATGCCATCCAGCCATCTCATCCTCTGTTGTCCCCTTCTCCTCCTGCTCCCAATCCCTCCCAGCATCAAAGTCTTTTCCAATGAGTCAACTCTTCACATGAGGTGGAAAAAGTACTGGAGTTTCAGCTTTAGCATCATTCCTTTCAAAGAAATCCCAGGGCTGATCTTCAGAATGGACTGGTTGGATCTCCTTGCAGTCCAAGGGACTCTCAAGAGTCTTCTCCAACACCACAGTTCAAAAGCATTAATTCTTCAGCACTCAGCCTTCTTCACAGTCCAACTCTCACATCCATACATGACCACAGGAAAAACCATAGCCTTGACTAGATGGACCTTAGTCGGCAAAGTAACGTCTCTGCTTTTGAATATGCTATCTAGGTTGGTCATAACTTTTCTTCCAAGGAGTAAGCGTCTTTTAATTTCATGGCTGCAGTCACCAACTGCAGTGATTTTGGAGCCCCCAAAAATAAAGTCTGACACTGTTTCCCCATCTATTTCCCATGAAGTGATGGGACTAGATGCCATGATCTTCATTTTCTGAATGTAGAGCTTTAAGCCAACTTTTTCACTCTCCACTTTCACTTTCATCAAGAGGCTTTTTAGTTCCTCTTCACTTTCTGCCATAAGGGTGGTGTCATCTGCACATCTGAGGTTATTGATATTTCTCCTGGCAATCTTGATTCCAGCTTGTGTTTCTTCCAGTCCAGCATTCCTCATGATGTACTCTGCATATAAGTTAAATAAGCAGGACGTACTCCTTTTCCTCTTTGGAACCAGTCTGTTGTTTCATGTCCAGTTCTAACTGTTGCTTCCTGACCTGCATACAGATTTCTCAAGAGGCAGGGCAGGTGCTCTGGTATTCCCATCTCTTGAAGAATTTTCCAGTTTCTTGTGATCCACATAGTCAAAGGCTTTGGCATAGTCAATAAAGCAGAAATAGATGTTTTTCTGGAACTCTCTTGCTTTTTCCATGATCCAGAGGATGTTGGCAATTTGATCTCTGGTTCCTCTGCCTTTTCTAAAACCAGCTTGAACATCTGGAAGTGCACGGTTCACGTACTGCTGAAGCCTGGCTTGGAGAATTTTGAGCATTACTTTACTAGCATGTGAGATGAGTGTAATTGTGTGGTAGTTTGAGCATTCTTTGGCATTGCCTTTCTTTGGGATTGGAATGAAAACTGACCTTTTCCAGTCCTGTGGCCACTGCTGAGTTTTCCAAACTTGCTGGCATATTGAGTGCAGCATTTTCACAGCATCATCTTTCAGGATTTGAAAGAGCTCAACTGGAATTCCCTCACCTCCACTAGCTTTGTTCGTAGTGATGCTTTCTAAGGCCCACTTGACTTCACATTCCAGGATGTCTGGCTCTAGATGAGTGATCACACCACTGTGATTACGCAATTCTGTGTATTAAACTCTCTTCTACTTTTCATGCTATTCTACTCCTTTCCTTCTGCCCTAAATAATTCTTAATTCTGACAAGAAATAACAATGGTAGTCACTCCAAGGTAACTTTCTAATCTTACTTTTTCTAGTGCCATACACTAGCCATGTTAATATGTAAGAAACTGAATGCAATAGGAAGATGAGAATCTTTGGGTTTTGAAATCTAGTTGACTGCTGGATTTTCTTTTCCTTTAGTGCTCCCTCAAATATTTAAAATGTAACGAATCATACTAGACTAAAGGGTAATACTAAAAATGCAGATCTTCTCTTACATAGTTCAATTTTTCCTGAAATGCTGCATATCAGCAGAAGCTTTGGAAGTGGTTCAAAATCAGATTGAAACCATTCAACTTTCCTGGAGTCTAGTTTGTTAGTCTTCAAAATAAAGAATTTGGATCATAGCACATCTGAAAACCTAGTTTTAGAATCCTGTAAGTCCAAATATAGAACATCTGTGTTTTCCAAACAGTAGATCAATAATGATGATATTTTGGACCCAGGACATAATACCGGCTTCGCAGATAACTCAGTGATAAAGAATCTGCCTGCCAAGCAGGAGTCATGGGTTCCATCCCTGTGTCAGAAAGACTCCCTGCACAAAGAAACGGCAGCCCACTCCAGTACTGCCTGGAGAATTCCATGGACAGAGGAGCCTAATGGGCTACAGTCCATGGAGTGGCAAGGAGTCTGACATGACTTAGCAACTGAGCACATTTGCAAGACATAATACAGTACTGCACATACCAGGAACCTTATTTAAAGTGCTTAGAATATTTTAAGGTTTCTTTGGTGGCTCAGATAGTAAAGAATCTGCCGGCAATGCAGGAGACCAGGGTTCGATCCCTGGGTCGGGTAGAACCCCTGAAAGAGGAAATGGCAACCCGTTCCAGTATTACTGCCTGGAGAATTCCATGGACAGAGGAGCCTGGTGGGCTACAGTTCACTGGTCACAAAGAGTCAGACAAGACTGAGTGACTAAGCACACACAGAATATTTGAGGGGAAAGAAATCCGAATGAAGCTCCTTTCTGGTATTCTCAAAGGTGGGAGGACGACATTATGAATGCTTCATTTTCAATAAAGAATTTAGCAAATTCTTTTCAAGAATAATCAAACGTGAAACAATTCCCAGATTCAGGTTAGAAGCCATCGAATTACAATCTGGAAACTCTGTTACGGTGTCAGGATGGTTTTTAAGAATGTGTTTAAAAATTTCTGTTCCGACAGTTTTTCAATTTAACAATATAAACACAAGGCAACATTTTCTGCAACGCTACCTTAAAACATACAAATAAAAGCGACACTCAAACTCCACTTGGTTTCTTCTGGAAATTCAACGGAACTCCTTACATTCGTTAAATCACTGTTACCCACCCCTGCCACCGAAAATAAACAAGCACACCTAAGTAAGACAAGTCTCAAAACTGGATCTGTGTTGTGTACGAGCGTCCGTCCGTATGTTTCCTATAGTCTGTCCCTTTCTTTTCCTCCTTGAAAAGGCAGCTCTGTGTCCGAGAGCACACATTACACACACACACACACACATGAATTCCACCCTCAAGTTGACTCACCTGTACTCAGACTATGCACACGTGGCAGACAAATCTGACGAACTGTCAGACCACCTGAGGAGGGGGTTAGCGTTTAAGTGTAAGTCTCCAGGGACCAGATGCCCGTCCGGTCCCAACTCCACAGTCAGTGAATTCATCAGAAAGCGACGGACTTCCCGAAACCCGGGGTCTCCGGAGTCAGGTGGCGCGGATTGATGACGTAAGCTGTTCCCCCCCCCCCCGCCCCCGGCTTTTACCGCAGCATTTCAGCCAAAGCTACTGCGGTCGCCACCCCGCCCCCTTCTGGGCGCCATTGAGAGCGTGGCAGTGGCCCAGCGCCTGCTGTCCGGCCCTGCCAAGACCGATGCCCTCTAGTGGCTCAGTGTCTAGAAACCGCCAAAGAGGACGACCCATGGCATCCCGAAGCTTTGACGGTAAGGTTGCCTTGCTCTTCGGGGAGGAGCGTGGGTTAACGAGGGCGCCACCTCGCGGAGGAGTGGTCCATGCGCAGGCGAGAGTCGGGGCCGGGGGTGAAAGAAGGAAGCGGAATGGGTGGTGCGGAATAGGACTGACGGAAGGGATTGGAAAAAACTACGTTTCCCAGAAGCCCGCGCGGCTTGAAGCTGGGCGGAGAGACGGGTGAAAGAAAGCCGGGTAGCGGCCTGCAAGACAGGGTCAGAGGCTGCCTCTGAACTCGGATTCCCAGGGTGCCCAGCTTCCGGCGGCTGCGCGCTCTCTGCGAGCGCGGGCGCTGTGGCGCGTCTAGTGCCGCGGCTAACACAGAGTTCTATTTCCCAGGGTCCCGCCGCGGGAGTCTCCGGCGGGCGGGCGCGCGCGAGCCACCGAGTGCGGAGGCCGAGGCGGCCGCCCAGACTTCTGGGTCCTCTGGGTCTTCGCCTTTCTTTTCCGTTTCTGCCGCGTCGGCCGCTGCCGCCGCGGTCCACGGCCCAGTCGACATGGCGGCGGTGTTGCAGCAGGTCCTGGAGCGCACGGAGCTGAACAAGCTGCCTAAGTCGGTCCAGAACAAACTTGAGAAGTTTCTTGCTGACCAGCAGTCCGAGATCGACGGCCTGAAGGGGCGGCACGAGAAATTTAAGGTGGAGAGCGGTAAGTGCGGCGCTCTTCCCGCGCTGGTTTCTGGGCCCGACCCCACAGCGATGGCTGGTCTCCCCTTGCAAGCTCGCTGTGCCCACAACTTCCCTGGTAGCATCGCTTCTCCGGCTCGGTGGGCACCGTAGGCCTTCTCTCAACTACCCGCCCTCCCGGTTTGATACGAAGGAGGTTTTTTGTTTTTAAAATCTGACTCTACGTGGAGTTTCCTTTTGTTTGTAATTAGACTGGTCGCAGTTAGGAAAACCTAACGATGTCCAGCAAACCCATTGTGGTGATTTGAGTCTGTTTACTCGTCTCTGAGAGTGGGCGACTCTTGACTCTTCTAAGCCTATCTGTATGTTGCACGTTACATGACAGTAGTTTTTGCCGTTTTCTAGTAGTCTATGTTCAGAGGCCTGTGTCTAATTGATAACTTCCTGAATTTGTTCTGACTGTCGCTTTGGTCCGGTGATGAACTAAGTGTACAGAAAACGAGTAGGTGCCTAAGACAGTGCTGGAAGCACAGTAGACGTGTAGATGTTTAATACATCTGACTTCTCTCAAAAGTTGAAGTTTGATAGAAAATATATTGTCTGTTTACAAATACCTGTAGTATACCCACAAATAAGAAAGTTCTTGACATAGTGACTTGAACAACGTTTAGGAAAGATTAAGATCATAGTAATTACCCGTGGTAAAAGGTCGATACAGAATTGATGTTGAAAATTAAACCGTTTGTGTGTCTTGGTTTACCAGTTTTCTGGGGGTAGGTTGGGGTGGGGATTGTAACTGGGTTTTTTTTGCTAAGTGTATTGAAACTCCTTAAGTAAGTTTTCGTATAAAAAAACAAAACAGTTGTAATTGTCAAGCAGAATTGATGTTGAAAATTATCTGAATCCCAACACTGAATATAGTACACTGCATTGTATTTATTAATTTGCACAATAAATATTGAATGTCTTCTAGGTGACTGATTTTGCTAAGCAGTAAGTTATCAGTTGCTTCCCTTGGAAAGTTAACAAATATTTTTACATAAATTTAGTAATTTTGTATGTTCAGGTGTTATTTTGGCTATTTTAATACAAGCCTTTTAAAACAAAGCAGTTATTAACCTAAATGATTTTCTTTTCCATTTAATGTTTTTGTTGTTATTGTTTGCTTTATGCTAAGAAGTCAATTGATGTGTGGGGGACATACCATGATAAATAAGACATGTTGCCAGCCTTGAGGAGTTTCGTAATCTTGTGGAATAAACATAAAAATTATTCAGGCTTTATTTTCTTATATGCGTATAAAGTCGGCTGGAAATGTTGCATTGAAGTCCTTTACCGTACTGGCTATTTGTCTTTACTCAGATTCGCTCTTACATGAAGTGTGGGTTCCAATATTATGTCCTAAATCTTAAAATCAAGGTTGTTAAAAACAAGTAGCAATGTTGACAGTGTACATGTGTGTGTTTGATTTTTTCTTTTTTTCCTCTGATCATCTGTAGAACAACAGTACTTTGAGATTGAGAAGAGACTGTCCCACAGTCAGGAGAGACTTGTGAATGAAACCCGGGAGTGTCAAAGCTTGCGGCTTGAGCTAGAGAAGCTCAGTAAGTATTTAATTATGTCTTTCTAATATTCTTGGGATATTGAGGTCGGCTACTCCTTTTAGACACTTTGAGAATATTTAATTACTATATATGAAAATATTGATTATCCTTATTTTAATTTATGGTAATATTAGGGTTTTTTTTTTCATTCAGCGGTAAAGACATTGAAAGAGTACAGGGCTTGTTGGTCAGGAGGTATGGGTTCTAGTTCTGACTGCTGTTAAAAGCTCTTTTGTCATATAAATCGTGATAGTGTTTATTGTTTACAACATTGCTAGGACCACTTGTCTACTTCCAACAACTGTATATGTCAAGTGAGATGTGTATGAAAGCATTTTGAAAAGGCTAAAGTGCTGTGCAACTGAAAAAGTAGAGAGTGACTTAATTATGTTGAAAAAGCCTGTTCTGTTATAATATTTGTGTTTTAACTCTCATTATAATTTTTATAAATATTTATAAATCTAAGGATGCAATTTCCGCTTTAAGGTGTAATTTCCTTGAAAGCTGAGCAGCCAGTTTTCTTCATAAGTTTTCTTACATCACTGCTGCTACTGCTGCAAGTCCTAAAAATACATAAGATCTCAAAGATGATGTGTTTTATGTGCTTGGTTTGCAGTATAAAAAAAGCAAATGTAGGCAGATCTTTATAGAGTAGGGACATCATAATATTTATTACTAGATACAGCTGGATTTTAATTTGATTGGGAATGCGAGAAGCTAATAAGAGAAAAACTGAAGCATCAGTCTTCTTAACTGAGTCCATGCCCACTGGCTGTATGTTTGAGTTGAAATTCTTTTTGGCTAATTTTGGCACATCTCATTTTTAAAACATGATGTATACATATGATGGTATATATACATTTGTAATGAGAGTATAAATAGTTATTGAGTAGCTGCGTGTAACTCATCACCAATACATTGTTTTATCTTGGCATAGAAAATAAAAGGTTTGTAGAGCAGTAGTGCTAAAAAATTTCAAGAAAGTGACTGATCACAGCTTCTTATATGAAATCTGGAAAGGGGAGAGGGAGGAGAAGATGGGGATAAACCTAGATAGACACACCTTGCTGGGTGTACAGTTTTGTTTTTTTTTTTTTTTGTATGTTATTCTGAATTTGTAAGTTTAGAAAGCTGTAATAGCATTAAACTATATAGAAAATCTAGACTAAATTAGAAGAATTTTTTTTTGTTTTAATAAGCCAGTTTAACTTGGAAATAGTAATAACTGCTCATTAAATCACTAGTACATAATAGGTGTTTTAGTGGAAGAAAATTTCAGAACGTGTATTCTTCCTAATTATCGACATACGTTTAAAACAGAAACTATAAGGGGAGGTAACACTTTATGGGTGGAGATCCTAGGACTGAAAGTTCAGTATAGCTGAATTTCAGTATAGCTGAATTATATATACGTAAAATTACATATAGCTCTTCTTAAGGCCATAAACCAGCTGAGTTACAATTATCCATTATTGTGATCTATTCTGTACACACTTTATGTGGTTTAAATATTATTTGGTCTCTTGATTTTTGTCCTTTTTGTACTTACTTTTTAAATTTGTAAATATAGTTCAGTTTTTTATGATTGACTTAGAAGATGTCATTGAAAATTAAGGAAATGAGTAATTGCAAATACTTTCTCCTAAGAATGTTGGCTAGAATGATTGCAAATATGATTTTGGAAACAGGACAGCATATTGTAAAAGTTGTACTAGAAATGCAGTAAATTTGGGTTGTACTTAAGAATTTGAAATGCAGTGCTGTACAACTCAACCTTTCTGAAACTCAGTTTCTTAATTTCAAAGTGTGTATGGGTGACAGTTGAATAAAAACTGTCATTGCAGATTTTAAGCTTACGTGTGTGACAGTCATAAAATTCCTTTTATCCAGACAGTCAATTGAAGGCACTTACCGAGAAAAACAAGGAACTTGAAGTTGCTCAGGATCGCAATATTGCCATTCAGGTAATAGTTATTCCTGTGAATAAAGCTATGTGAACGTGATACTTGAGGAATTTTTCTGTTCTAATTGTGCTTATTGTTCGTTTAGTCAGTGGGAAGATGAAATATGTTTAATTAGGAGAAGCTACTAACAAAAATGTGTATACATAAATTTCTTAGTGGGATTTTATGTTGTAATGATTAATTGAACATTCCTTTTACTTATTGGAAAATATGAGTACTTGATATGAAAAAAAACACATTTGCTATTAGCTCTGTAGCTCGTAAGTCATGATTTTTAAAAAGGGTTGTTTTTTTTTTGCATTGTAACTAAAATGCCATAATTTTGTAAGTAGGGTAGACATTCAGGCTATATGTGCCTAGTCGCTCCATTGCCTCCTACTCTTTGTGACCACATGGACTGTAACCCACCAGGCTCCTCTATCCATGGGATTCTCCAGGCAAGAATACTGGAGTGAGTTGCCATGCCCTACCCCAGGGGATCTTCCCAACCCAGGGATCAAACCCAGGTCTCCCACATTGCAGGCAGATTCTTTACCATCTGAGCCACCAGGGAAGCCCAGGCGTTCATAGATCCATCTGTATCCATCCACCCACTCACCTACTTACCTGCCATTCTTTTAGAAATTACCTATTTAACGCTTACTGTTGCCCAGGCATTATTTCAAGTATTTCAGTGCAATTGGGGATATGGGTGAATCTACACTGATAATCATTTCTTTAGAGTAGTGATTAAGAATAACAGATTGGTGGTGATCACAAGGATTGCAGGCCAGTTTGTTTAATAAAGTGATCATACCTAGTGATTCTTTGACCAGATAGACCCTCAGACTCTTGCCATTGCTTTTTAAAAAATTTGCTTTTGATTTGAGGTTAAGAAATACAGAAAGTATTTATAGTGGGAAAGAGTGATAGACTTGATTCAATAGAAATGTAAAATTTTCTACATAGAAACAACAAATAGAATCACCAAAAAGTATTTTCTCATTAAAAATATGACTATATATATGTACACATATATATATATCTTTAATACATGACTCCTTTCAAATTATAAGAAAACCATTCAAGGGGGAAAATGGGCAAGGGAGTTTTTAAAAACATAGGAAGCTGTACAAATAGCCAATAACAATATGATATGTTATTCTGCTTCACTCATAATCAGGAAAATGCAGATAATGTAACAGGATATAATTATTTTTCACCTCCCCATGTTAACATTGGTTTTTCTTTTTTTCTCTGTTCATTTTTTAAGCATAATAATCTTCAGTGGCTTGAGATAGGCAGTTATGACTTAAATGCCTATAAACTGCCATTGTCTTGGTACCAAGTAATTTGTCAAAATATATTAAGGGTTTTAAGTAATTCCATTTCTGGGCCTATTTCTTGAGAAATAATTTGAACCAGGATATAGTGATAGTCGTCGGTTTTATGACAGAAAAATTAGAAGTAAATCAAGTTTCCTATAAAGGCTTGTTGAAGTAATTATATAACTATATGACACTTCCAAGTGATTAGAAACTGACATGGGAAGTTTTTTTTTTAACTTTTTTGTTTTGGAATATAGCCGGTTAACAAACAACATTGTGATATTTTCAGGTAAATAGCATAGGAATCCAGCCATACATACACATGTATCCATTCTTCCCCAAGCTCCTCTCCCATCCAGGTTGGAAATTATTTTTGTGAATCTAGGAAAAGTAATTTAAAAAATCTAGAATATGAACAGAAGTGTTGAGATTGTGGGTAATTTTTAAACGTTTTGATGTATAAGCCATGAGAAAGAAAATCAAGCAAACTTAAACCAGAGCTAATGATAATTAAAATGCCAATTTCATGTTCATTTCTTTATAATTGATCAATCTGATTTCCTTATTTAAATATATTATGCTTATTCCTTTATGTGACAGAGCCAGTTTACAAGGACGAAGGAAGAATTGGAAGCTGAGAAAAGAGACTTAATTAGAACCAATGAGAGACTGTCTCAAGAACTTGAATATTTAACAGGTATGAAGAAGTACCTTTAACTTCTAACTTCACTCTTTCTCTTCTAGTAAAGCTAAAATTTAATGCCCAGTCCATTTCTATTGGCTGGTATTTGTCGTAGCTCAGAGTAGATTTCAGAGTAATGTATCAGATCATTCTAAGTACTTAAAGAATGCTACAGACAAGTACACAAATGAAAAACATCTCAAAGAATTTGGACCAAGGTTTATGTACCACAATATGGTTTATAGTATCGAAGTTGGGAACTTGTTTAGGTGTTTGGTTGAAGAGGCTGAATGCCTTCATTTTGTACAGGCATCCTTACTGATAAAGCTGTCCACAAGCATTCAATTTAGGGACCTAAAAGGAGAGCCCATATATGAAAGGGCAGACTAAAGGAATTAGGAAGCAAGAATATAGACTATAATATATAATAGAGTTGCTGTATTTAATTAAATGTGACTCTTAAGCAGTTTAATGGTATCCAGTTCCCTTTGGGTCCTTTTTCTAAGAGTTTTGAGAAATTTTATTTCTCCCAAAGAAAGAATAAATATTTATTTTACTATAAAATAATAGTCAATTTGGTAACTAGTCTCAGAAAAAAAGTTACTTTTGATCAACTAGTGGGTAGGTAAAATTAAGTTTTCTCATAAAAACCTGCATGTAAGGAATATAAAAAAAATTACACATATATCCTGGCTGGTTTTGAGTATAAATTTTTGATATCTATACTTGCTTTTTAACTTAAGAAATGGCTAATTTGTGAATTTTTAATAAACTTTTGGTTAATATGAGGAAATTAATGTTAACATTGTATATTTAACTTTACATATTGCATTTAAAATAACCAGTATAATTTGCATATTTGGTTGGATGCATGAATTTGGTTTCATTTAAAATTAAATTTGTGATTAAGCATGGCAAAAGCAAGTTAAAATAGTAGAATTGAGAACTACTTATTTAGATGTTTATGTTCCTAGAGATGCATCTTTGATATTTGGTTCCTCTGAGCATTAATTAATCATTTTCCCTTTCTCTTCTGACCTTTCTAGAGGATTTTAAACGTCTAAATGAAAAATTTAAGGAAAGCAATGCAACAAAGGGTGAGCTTCAGTTAAAACTGGATGAACTTCAAGCTTCTGATGTTTCTGTTAAGGTGAGAAACAAGTTAATTTCTAATGTACAAAATACAATGTTTGCTTTATACGCACCTAAATTATATTTTAAGTATAGGCAAATTATCTATAAAATAATTAAAAGCTGTATTTTTTTAATATCGGGGATTAAGTTTTAAGACAATTTTGATTGAACCGTTTTGCTTATGGGATATTTAAATTTCATATAGTGTTTATCTGGTTCTGTTTTCTGTTAAGAATACATGCAAATACTTATTTCTATTGTAAAATAAAATTCTGTTTTTGTCCCTTAGCTACATACAAAATCTTTTGAATAACCATATATTAATCTTTCACCATAAACCTTTTTTTCTCGGATTTCCTTAGTATCGAGAAAAGCGCCTGGAGCAAGAAAAGGAGTTGTTACACAATCAGAATACTTGGCTCAATACAGAGTTGAAAACCAAAACTGATGAACTTCTGGCTCTCGGCAGAGAAAAAGGAAATGAAATTCTAGAGCTTAAATGTAATCTTGAAAACAAAAAAGAGGAGGTAAGTTAGTAAACTTACCAAAATGTAAGTTGTTGGTTACAACTTATGTTTGTGTGCCAGCTTATAAATATTTATTTAGTGGAATACCAAATTAAATATTTTGTAAGATTAGGGATTCAAATGTGGAAGATATAACACATAAAAAATTGGCCTCAAAAGTTAACCAATTGCATTTAAATAAAGAACTTAAGATATTTGATGAAAATTTTGATACTATCTTCTGACTTACAGTGTATCTTTCCTAAGATGCATGTTTGAGAAGTGGTGGTTAGATTCTGTGAGCTAGATCCAAAACATGTTCTTGTGTGAGCTGTTAGTTTTCATTTTAAGCATTCATCTTATTTTCTTAAGCATTCATATTTTATATTAAATGCTTTTTAAAAAAATAATTATTTATTTTGGGGGATGCTGGGTTTTCATTGTTGCAAGCAGGCTTTCCCTAGTTGCAGCTTGTGGGGACCACTCTCTGTTTGCAGCTCACAGGCTGTAGAATGTCAGCTCAGTAGTTGTGGCCTATAGGCTTAGCAGCCACATGGCATGTGGAGTCCTTCTACACCAGGGATCAAACCTGTGTCCCCTGCATTGGCAGGTGGATTGTTAACCACTGGGCCACCAGGGAGGTCCTATAAAATGCTTTTTTGGTAGGTAGGAATTGTTTTGCTTTTACTTTGCAGTGAAACTTTGTATCAAATTTCAGTTAATACAGTATCCACTACCACCCCCAGCCCCCACCCAGCTCTGCATTTTTGTTTCTAGGTTTCTAGAATGGAAGAACAGATGAATGGCCTGAAAGCATCAAATGAGAATCTTCAAAAGCATGTAGAGGATCTGTTGACCAAACTGAAAGAGGTATCAGTTCAGTTCAGTCGCTCAGTCGTGTCCGACTCTTTGCGACCCCATGAATCGCATCATGCCAGGCCTCCCTGTCCATCACCAACTGCCGGAGTTCACTCAAACTCAGGTCCATTGAGGCAGTGATGCCATCCAGCCATCTCATCCTCTGTTGTCCCCTTCTCCTCCTGTCCCCAATCCGTCCCAGCATCAGAGTCTTTTCCAATGAATTATCTCTTCGCATGAGGTGACCAAAGTATTGGAGTTTCAGCTTTAGCATCATTCCTTCCAAAGAACACCCAGGGCTGGTCTCCTTTAGGATGGACTGGCTGGATCTCCTTGCAGTCCAAGGGACTCTCAAGAGTCTTCTCCAACACCACAGTTCAAAAGCATCAGTTCTTCGGCACTCAGCTTTCTTCACAGTCCAACTCTCATATCCATACATGACTACTGGAAAAACCATAGCCTGACCTCTTTAAAAATGTCTCTTTTACGAAAATACTGTAACACTCCAGAACCTGTTAATCTGTAAAATAATTGCATGTTTTGCACTGTTCCTAACACCATAAAATATCTAGAACACTTTTATATGTTGTAGTTAGGCTAAAATCACTAGAGTCAGTTGTATACCACACCTAAAGTACTATCTAAAAATAAGTATGGTTAATTTTAATGACATTTAACTATTCTGCTTTAAGATAAAAATATCAGTTTATCCTTAAGGTAATTCATCCCTATCATGACAACTGATTTTAATTTTAGTGGTGTTTTAATCTTTACCTCTACTTTCAAAACTGAATTTTTCATCTTGGCATTTGGTAAGCATTCTAAATTCAGTTCAAATGAGACTCTTGTAATTGGTTTTTTAGTGTTTTGTTTTTGTTTTTCAGGCCAAGGAACAGCAGGCTAGTATGGAAGAAAAATTCCACAATGAATTAAATGCTCACATAAAACTCTCTAACCTTTACAAGGTAAGTACTTTACCATACATTTTCATGCCATAATGTTGCATTAATGGATGTTGGATAACTTTTTTAAGATTAAATTTTAGAGCGCTGCTGATGATTCGGAGGCAAAGAGCAATGAACTGACCCGAGCAGTGGACCAGCTACACAGACTTTTGAAGTCAACTGGAGAAGGTAAGACTTTTCAATCATGGGAAGATTGTTTTGTTTTTAGATAGAAGGTGCTGTTTTCTTTGCCCTTGTGTAGATTTAGAGGTCAGATTAACTTTATTAGGGACAAAATTTGATATATAAAAAAGATGCTTAGATCAAATTTTAAACTGTTTCAGCAAATAGTATATTTGAAAACAGGTAGCTATTGTTTTTCTAAGTTTTTTGCATCTAACAGCCTTATATGTGTTCTGATTTCTAATAGGAAGTTTTTCTTCCATTTTTGAAACATTTACTTTGATAAATATTAATACATATGGGTTTATAGTTTGGAGACTGTCTTAATCCATAAGTAAGTATTACTTTTTAAGTTATAAAGTGTATTTTAAAGTCTTTGGTTTTCTTCTATACTTGCTTTTTTTAAAATGTAAGTTATTTATGTATGACCTTCCCCAGTTATTTCTTGTGTTCTCTACATCTAAGATCAGATTAAGCCAAAGAAATACTTAGAGCCCCTGTTTTACAGTTTGAGTTCCCCTAGTTTCCCACTTTTACAAAAGAGATAGCAAAAGAAGAAATAGATTCACTAGGCCACACACCTCAGGAATTACAAGTTCATTAAGAGCTTCCATTGAGTAATAACTATCAACCAGTGTCTGTAGAATTTAATATTGTCTGCTGAAGGGAAAAATAATGACTATTCTATTACATTTTATAAACTCAAAGATTTTAATTATGTTTTTGGTTATTCTGTCTCTGTCATGTTGTTAGCCAGTAAAGGATTTCAAGAACATATCATAGAGGTGGAAGAATCTAAAGATCGAATGGAAAAAGAAATGCTTGAGAAAATAAGGAAATTAGAGAAGGAATTAGAGAATGCAAATGACCTGCTTTCTGCCACAAAACGTAAAGGTACGGGTTCATAGACAGCTTATTAAAGGCTGGACATATTGGAACTTTCCTACGTAGTCCTCACTTAACTTCACTAATAGTGTTTCTCATTCTCAGATGTAACTACCATTTGATGACAAATGATTGTGTGTTAGTTTCCAGAATAGTTTTAACTATTAATGCTGCATGGTTTTTAGACTTGTGTTAAATGATTATTTGTTGTCATATTTTAAAGGCTTCATATGAATGTATGCATAATGTACAATAGGTGTCACTTTTTGCTTGTTTTGTGAGAAGCATTAGTGGCTTTAGTTTGAAATTTTCCAAAAGTGCACTAGATTTCTGTGTGTTGGCACAGGGGCCATCTTATCTGAAGAAGAGCTTGCAGCCATGTCTCCTACTGCAGCAGCTGTAGCCAAGATAGTGAAACCTGGCATGAAGTTAACTGAGGTAAGAAGGATCTCAAATCTTGTTTTCCATCAGCAAAAAGTGTTTAGACCTCTCTGACACCTACTCCCCCCCAAATTTATTCTTGTTGTTTAATGATTAATGGATCGTTTTAGGGAAGGCTTTCCTGGTTCCTGGTTCCATGCAGCATATAGTAAACATTGCCATCTTGTGTAATTGCTGGATGAATGTTTGTAAAGAAGCTATACAGGCTATATTATGCTTGGATTTGAAATGATATCTTTTCTTTCAGCTGTATAATGCTTATGTGGAAACTCAGGATCAGCTGCTTTTGGAGAAACTAGAAAACAAAAGAATTAATAAGTATCTAGATGAAATAGTGAAAGAAGTTGAAGCCAAAGCACCAATTTTGAAACGCCAACGTGAGGAGTATGAGCGTGCACAGAAAGCTGTGGCAAGTTTATCTGTTAAGCTTGAACAAGCCATGAAGGTTGGTTCCATTCCTAAATTGTAACTGTAGAAAAAATACAGAGGAGAAATAATTTACTAAGTAGGATGGTTCTTTCTTAGAAATAAAGAATTTACCTCCAAAGCTAATTGCTTTTTCAGTGGTAGGGTAATTATATATTTTAAAGTTTGTCATTATATTATTAAAGATCTCTTAATTGCAAAATGTTTTATTTTTATTCAGCAAACATTGAAAACCCCTAGCATTTTTTAAGATATTTGGGATGTTTTCTGTAGGGTTCTCTAGAGGATGATAAATAGACACAATCTCTTTTTGTAATAGAACCTTTCTAAATTTAGCAGCGATCATTTTTTGTCAGGCAGTTCTGATATTCTGTCTGGATATGATAATACTGTTCATTGAAAAGAATTCCTTATAAAAATATCATTTCACAATTTGGCAAATCTTTACATACATTATTTTGTTACTGTTCCTCTGTTCATTAGAAGTACCAAGGAAGTTTGAGAATATTCTTTATTTCTTTAGATTCCTTTTTAATAGATACTGGTTTAAGAAGAGTATTTGTTTGTTTGCTTCCCAGGTGGTGCTAGTGGTAAAGAACCTGCCTGTCAATGCAGGATACGTAAGAGACGCAGGTTCAATCCCTGAGTTGGGAAGATTCCCTAGAGAAGGGCATGGCAGCCCACTCCAGTATTCTTGCCTGGAGAATCCCATGGACAGAGGAGCCTAGTGGGCTACAGTCCATAGAGTTGCAAAGAGCTGGACACCACTGAAGCAATTTAGCGTGCACACATGCACAATGTTGTTTTTATTAAGATACAGCTGTTAATATTATTGAGAAATCTTTGAGAGTTATTAAACAAATTTTATTGAAGGAAATCAGTTAATTTATGTGCTAAATAGTATAAATGCATCTCTGTGTTGTGTGTGTGTGTATGAGTCACTCAAACTGTCCAACTCTTTATGACCCCATGGACAGTAGCCCACCAGGCTTTTCTGTTCGTGGAATTCTCTAGGCAAGAATACTGGCGTGGGTAGTCATTACCTTCTCCAGAGGGTCTTCCTGACCCAAGGATCAAACCCAAGTCTTCTGCATTGCAGGCAGATTCTTTACCATCTGAGCTACCAGGGAAGCCCAAATGTGTCCTTAATTTGACCTAAACTTTTATTACTGTTGTTATTACAATTTAGATGTCAGTTTAAATCAGGGTGTATTGTGTCTAATGGTCTCTTTTTCCTAAATCAAATCATGTCTAGCATTCTTGCCTTGAGAGAATACGGGGCTTTAATACACACCCCTGCCCATCTGGTGTGGTTTAAAAAGAGGTCCTTTGGATCTCCTTGACTTTCTCACTGTTGAAAGTGAGCATTTTACCTGAAGCTTATTGTCTGAGGAGGTGGTAAAGTGGAGGGCTTAAGAATCGGGTAAAAGCGGCTGTTCACTGTGGGAAAACCTATTAATTCATCACTAATGTGCAGACACAGTAATAAATACAGACTTTTTTCATAACTTCCAAAAGCTTTAAAAATAATTTCAGTATCTTTTTTTGTAGCCAAATCTTCTGTCCATAACATACATCATGTCCAGTTTAGATTCTGTGGTGCTCATTTCTCATATTTCTTGAATTTTATAACTAAGTTACTTTCTTCCTTGGCATCTTAATTGATCCCATTTTGAAATCAGTAGGTTTGTGTTATTACCATTTTTCATAAATGTTTGCCTGCTTCATCTTGTCTCATACTTAATTCCTTCTGAAATGGGTTTATTCTTGGACCTTGATGGCATTGTGCTCAGAGGCACTTGAAACACCAGGATAAATATAAGCCATCTTTCACTTGTATACTATCTATAACAATACATACTTTGTGAAATAATACATGCTATGTGAGAACAGTGCATTAAAAAGCAAAATTTATATGGATTGGAGATAAAACATAAGATTTCAAAGATACTTTGTGCTTACATCAAGCTCCTTAAGACTATGCCCCTAAATCCCTAATGATACTGTGATATAAAACATTACTTCAATATGTTACCATTTTTCTTTTTTTTTAACAGCCTTATGACATTGGTTGCTGATTCTTTAAAATTAGTTCCCGGTGCATTTTTTTAATAAATCCAAGTCTTACCCAACATTTTTTGCTTTTAATACTTCTAGATGGTATAATAATGATTATCACTGTAATGCAGTCCTTTGTTTTTGTCTTAATAACAAAGTTTTTTGAGAGTGTTTGTTTGATCTCCAACATCATTTGATAATATACTATGAATTTGGTGTGGCTGTAACATTTTGATTCACAGTTAACTTGGGGGGATCCCCCTTCATTAGCATATAGTGATGAACATTATAATGTTGAGCTTATTTGAAATATTAAGAAATATATTCATATTTTTAAGAAATTTCTCTTTAGAGACTATATTATGTAGAATATTTTAAAATTATAAGTTGATTACTGTGATATTTGAGCACTGTATACTTTTGTTATTTGTATAACTGCTGTTTGTATGCATCTTAGAAGAAAATACAGAATTTTCACTTGACTTCATTTTTAAAGGAGATTCAGCGATTGCAGGAGGACACAGATAAAGCCAATAAACATTCATCTGTGCTTGAAAGAGACAATCAAAGAATGGAAGTACAAATAAAAGATCTTTCACAACAGGTTAGGTTTTTGTTTCTTTTCCTATTTTATTTTGTTTTCCTGAACTGCCTGCCTAGTAATGTTTGTTTCCAAGTATGTAAGATAGAACTAGTACATACGAAATTCTCATCAACTGAGAAAACTGCTCTAAATGAATTGCAGTCTAGTCATTGTTTACTCTTAGCCGCTCCCTTTTTTCTTGTCTTTAAGCATTTGATAAATTTTCAGTTTGAAGATAACTGGTTGTAATTAATGAAGTAATTCAAAGATAAAAGAGTTATCTTCCCACAGTTCAAGTCCCAGAGTTAGCAGACTGGTGTGTATTCTTTCACATCTTCTTTTATGTACAGATACATGTGAGCATATGTGAACATACGTAAGCATTCTTTGTTTTTACTGAAATAAAATCACTTATTTTGTATATGCATTTGTAAGTGCATTCCCCTAACACTTTTTTTTTTAACTGATTAAGTTTGGAGATGTAGATCTGTTTTATTCATATATTTTACCTTAATTTTTGTATGTAGAATGACTGAACAACAACAAACACAGACATAGATAAAAATTTTGCATAAATGAAGTTAGCATCTATTTCCCATGCTCCTCTTCTGCCCAACTATGTAATACATATCTAAGCATGCAAGTGCAAGCGTACAGACACAATGGGTATATATTTCTGAGTGTTTTATATGGTCATTGTTTTACAAAAATGGAACCATGCCTCTGGAATTATAATTTGACTTCTTTTTAAAAAATAACATTATTCATTACATACTTTTCATAGAAATGAGAAATAATTTTTCTGATTAAGATTTTCTTTATTTCGTTCTTAATACCTAAAATAATCTTAAAAATTCATTTTTTTCAAGATAATTTAATACTCCATCGAAGGTATTCATAAAGTAACCTTGTCATTTGAAAATTTTCACTTCTAAACATTTCCAAAGTCAAAACCAATACTATTTGATAATATATTAGAACTCTTTTTTTTAGATTAGAGTGCTTCTGATGGAACTTGAAGAAGCGAGGGGTAACCATGTAATCCGTGATGAGGAAGTAAGCTCTGCTGATATAAGTAGTTCATCTGAAGTAATATCACAGCATCTAGTATCTTATAGAAACATTGAAGAGCTTCAACAGCAAAATCAACGTCTCTTAGTGGCCCTTCGGGAACTTGGGGAAACCAGAGAAAGAGAAGAACAAGAAACAACTTCATCCAAGTAAGCAATAGACTTACTTTGGTTTATTCAGCAAACATCTATTGAGAACTTTTTATGTGCCTTAAGTAGTACTGGATATTGGGAATATAGTGATTTAGGAGAAAAAAAATAAAATCAAGCAACCATATTTCTGAAAAATTCTACTCTCAAGGACCCCAGTTTTTGGATGAGATGGTTAGTAAGTGAGATAGATAATAAGATCAATAAATAGATTATTTTAGTTTAGTGTGATTTGTGCAATAATAGAGAAAAGCCTTTCTGTGAGAGCATAGAAGTGTGAGACCCAGCCTAGATTTGGGGGAACAGACCTGGCTTCATGAAGAAGATGCTTAAGAATAACTCAAAGGAAAGAATCTTTTGAAATAATCATTTTGGTGCTAGAGAAGGAGAAATGGCTATGAAAGCAAGAAGAATGGAATTTGGACTCAGTGGAATTGGTTTGATTTTTGCAAACAAATTTTTCAGATGACCTTGTTGAGTACCTGAGTCCTATGTAATGGGGATTTTAAAAGCTGTTCTTAAAATAGCAACAAAAGAAGGAAAGGATAAGAGAGATGAAAATACTATGCTTAATGACAGGCAATAAAATGCTTAGTCAATTTGTAGTAGAAATTATAACTGCCTCTCAATCTCAGTCCTGTTAAATAGACTTGATTTATTTTCTTGCAGAATTTCTGAGCTTCAGGTCAAACTTGAGAATGCCCTCGCTGAATTGGAACAACTCCGTGAATCACGGCAACATCAAATGCAGCTTGTTGATTCTATAGTTCGTCAGCGTGATATGTACCGAATTCTGTTGTCACAGACAACGGGAGTTGCCATTCCTTTACAGGGTAGGAGTTTTTATATGTTATCTTAAAAGTTTCCAAGTATTTCTGGGAAATATTTCTGAAATGTATATTAGGGAATGGATTTTGCTACATGAGCGATGTCTGCTCTAATAATGATAACTTCAAGTATGGCTACCATATATGAGTGATTGTAATACATCATCAGTTCTAAAGTACACCATTATTTTAGGTAAGAAAAATGCTGATCATTGTTGCAAAGTACACCTCTGAGAGTCAATGAATTATATTACTTATTTTTGTTACGTTTTAACATTTAGCCTGTGAAAATTACCTTTATTTAACTAGAAGTCATAAATAATTGTAGTAAGTTATTTAGTAGGTTCTTTGTTTCATAATTTCTATAATCTTGTGGTTTAAATAAGTCAGCCTGTTGACTTCTGATAATGATGTATTTTGTGAAGAGGCATTACATCATTCTTTTTACATTTCTGAAGCTTCAAGCTTAGATGATATTTCTCTTGTGTCAACTCCAAAACGTCCAAGTACATCACAGACTGCTTCCACTCCTGCTCCAGTAATTGAGCCAGCAGAGGCTATAGAAGCTAAGGCTGCACTTAAACAGGTAAAGTACCCCTAACTTGACATCTTTATCTTGAGTCACATTTTTGAGAACATGTAATAGTTTCATCTAATAATTTCTCTAATATTTAGCTGCAGGAAATTTTTGAGAACTACAAAAAAGAAAAGGCAGACAATGAAAAAATGCAGAATGAGCAGCTTGAGAAACTTCAGGAGCAAGTCACAGATTTGCGATCACAAAATACCAAAATCTCTACCCAGCTAGATTTTGCTTCTAAACGGTAAATTTTCTTTTCCAAAGTTACGTTTAAATACAATAGTTGATATTCAGTGGAATCAAATTCAAGGGTTAGTTTGTGGTGTTATTACTTTTTTTGGTGGGTTCTGATCCAGGTTGAGAAGTTACAGGGGTTCATTTTTCACTTTTGATTAATAACATTAATAACATTCCTGTGAATGTTACTAAGGGGTCCAGGTAAGTTCATATAAGGAATGTTTCTATTTTTCCTTCCTGAGCTTAAAGGACATACTGTTTCCATAGGACTTAATTATTTTAATTAAGGAGGATAAGAGAAGTATGAGAAATTCATTCAGCCTTTTCTAATCTAGGTAGAAGAGAAGCAAGTGCTAGAGTTAATTTTGGGAAATTTGACTTTTTTGGTTACTTGCAGAGGAATAACAGTAAATTTCATTCCATAGTTAACAGAGCCATTGAATAGTTGTTAGTTTATCAAATTAGGAAAAACTTATTTCTTTGTATACTACATGATCAGACTGTTTGCAAGTATGACCAGCAGTCTGTATTTTCCAACAATTTGATATCCCAGTAAAAGCACCATTTTCCCCCATGCTGATATCTCTAGCCAGCCACTTTTAAGCTTTTAAGCACATAAGGCAATGAGGTGAAGAATTATAGATGGGAAAAAAAGGATTGGCAAAAATCCGTCACTAACCATGCATAAATACCTTAAATTGCATACTTCATTGTGGTGTCTTCCTGTATGAATGTTATATTGACGTTATTTTGAATACGATTAAAATGCTTGTACGTGAGTAAGATTAAAAAGTTAATTCAGCGTGAAATACAGTGCTTATTTAGAATTTGAATTTAACTGCTAAACTTGGAGTTTAGAAAAAAGAATGAAGATTTTTACATTATTACACAAATCATATTTTTCACATTATCAATCATATAAAATTAAGCTCTTGTGAAACTCAAGAAATTGAGCTAGGATATAGTATTTCATTTGCTTACAGAATTATTTTTCTTTCATGTCAGTTATGAAATGCTACAAGATAATGTTGAAGGATACCGTCGAGAAATAACATCCCTACATGAAAGAAATCAGAAACTCACTGCAACGACTCAGAAGCAAGAACAGATCATCAACACAATGACGCAAGATTTGAGAGGCGCTAATGAAAAGCTGGCTGTTGCAGAAGTGAGGCCAATGTCTATTATCTGTCTTATGTTATAAATTGCATTTGACACTTGTTTTTTAATTATTACTTTGATTTTACTGGTTGGTATAATGTAGATTTTTGAGGTTTGTGGACTATACATCCTTATCAAATAGTTTCCTGGCATCCACCTGTCCATCAGAGGAGTTGGGTGATTGTTTCTAGTAAAAGAGGAAAGGGAAAGAAGTTGGTTTTTCTGGGCTAAGATTTCTTTGGTTACAACAAAGGCTATGGATGAATATTTTATCCATTCTTGCTCATTTCTAGTAAAAAACAGTATACAATTTTCATTAGCATTGAACTCTGTTCCTGAATTGCAACATAAATGTAAGTGTCGATCAGAAATTCACAGTACTTTCAACTTAAATTCTAAAGTCTTTGATGATAGATTCTCATAAGAGTGTTTTGCTTTTTATAAACTTATTTCTCATAACTTTTTAATCTTTATCTATGATCTTGGTATAGTTATCCCCTCATTTTACGTATTGAAAAGGACTCAGAAGCTAAGTAATTTGCCCTTTTGCGGGCCATCATGAGATACAGGTTGGTTGGGACTTAAAACTTAGCTTTTCTAATTCTGTTGGCTCTGTTATTTCTGTCTTGTCCTCACTCCTTTGTGGAGAATAGACAGCAGCACTGTTTCAAACTGGTGGAGTAAGTTTTATAATTGATAGTTTTTGACTCATCCTGTAAATATGAGTACTTTGAGGATACTGATTTTCAGCAAGCCCTTGTATATCTATCCTCTGAAACTCAGAAGATACTCCTCATGGGGAAAAAAAGTTCAAATAGATAAGTCAGCACTCAAACAGATACTTAGAAGCCAAGTTTAGTTTCTAAAACTTGCATAGTTGAATAGTATGCAGGTGTGACTATTGCATAGTTTTATAATTTTGCATCTTATACTGTGGCATTTTAGATTTTTGTTGTGGTTTTTTTTTTAAGTCTTGATTTGCTGGACCAAAGATAATATATGTATTTGTGGTAATTGTAAGAATTTTTCCGTTGAATTTATTGGTATTTCCAGTAATATTTGTTTCATAATTCAATACATGAAACTTATAATTGTGTTATTACATTTGACACATTGTTTTTCAACATTTTTTTTTTAATTTGTACTTGACTCAAGGTAAGAGCAGAAAATCTGAAAAAGGAAAAGGAAATGCTTAAATTGTCAGAAGTCCGTCTTTCCCAGCAAAGAGAATCTTTGTTGGCCGAACAAAGAGGGCAAAACTTACTGCTTACTAATCTGCAAACAATTCAGGTAACCAAATAAAAAAGGGATAAGTAGAAAAAAATTTTTAAGTTTAATTTGAATAATTTTAACATTGTATCTCAGTTTTCTTAATAAGAAAGTTTACGTCATTTTTGTCATGTGTTATGATGATCATTGAATTTTGAAGTTTATTTAAGACATCAGTATTTCAAGTAAAACATTGAAGGAGAACTGACTGAAGCCAGGCAATTGGCAGTTTTGATCCTCAGGTCTATGTTTACAGAGTCCTATACAGTTGAATTGTTTTCAAGATTAAATCTTTGGTTTATGTTCTTCAAAACATGAAGAAATCTGGCTGTGGTAATATGGTTCTTATTTTCGCTATTAAATAGATGTTTTACTATGGAAAATGTCAAAATATCTTCTTGGTAAATGTTTTCGATCTTCATGCAGAAATGAGTTGTATTCCTGTAATTTCCAGTTGCCTTTGAGTTTTTGTTGTTGTTGTTCATTTGTTCTTACTTTTTTTAAGTATAACCAAATTTTTTTTTTCTATCCTTAGGGAATATTAGAGCGATCTGAAACAGAAACCAAACAAAGGCTTAGTAGCCAGATAGAAAAACTGGAACATGAAATATCCCATCTAAAGAAGAAGTTGGAGAATGAGGTGGAACAGAGGCATACACTTACTAGAAATCTGGATGTGAGTCTTACCAGTGTTCTGAATTTCTATAGAATATTTCTGTTTAAAAATCAAGCTCATGTTGAAGCACAGTCTTGAAGAGATCTCTTACAGACTCTTTAAGTTTTTCTTGCCTTTTTGTATGCCTAGTAATTTTTCATTGGGTGCCATAACATGAGTTTTATCCTGAGGGGTGCCAGATATTTTTCTTTAAATCTTGAGTTTTCTCCTGGACTGAAGTTAAGTTAACTGAAAATAGTTTGCTTCTCTTGAGTCTATTTTTTACAATTTATTAGGCAGACTCAAAGCATGCCTAATAAGTTGTAAAAAATAGGGACAAATAGATTCAAGGGATTAGATCTGATAGAGTACCTGAAGAATTATGACAGAGGTTCATGACATTGTACAAGAGGCAGTGATAAGACCGTCCCCAAGAAAAAGAAATGTAAAATGGCAAAATGGTTGTCTGAGGAGGCCTTACGAATAACTGAGAAGAGAAGTGAAAGGCAAAGGAGAAAAGGAAAGATATACTCATTTGAAAGCAGAGTTCCAAAGAATAGCAAAGAAAGATAAGAAAGCCTTCCTCAGGGATCAGTGCAAAGAAATAGAGGGAAACAATAAAATAGGAAAGACTAGAGATCTCTTCAAGAAAATTAGAAATACTAAGGAAACATTTCATGCAAAGATGGGCACAATAAAGAACAGAAATGGTATGGACCTAACAGAAGCAGAAGGTATTAAGAAGAGGTGGCAAAGAATACCTGGAAGAACTATACAAAAAAGATCTTCATGACCGAGATAACCACAGTGGTGTGATCATCCACCTAGAGGAAGTTTGGTGGGCCTTAGGAAACATTACTATGAACAAAGCTAGTGGATGTAATGGAATTCCAGTTGAGCTGTTTCAAATCCTAAAAGATGATGCTGTGAAAGTGCTGCACTCAATATGCCAGCAAATTTGAAAAACTCAGCAGTGGTCCACAGGACTGGAAAAGGTCAGTTTTCATCCAATCCCAAAGAAAGGTAATGCCAAAGAATGTCCAAACTACCTCACAGTTGCATTCATCTCACATGCTAGCAAAGCAATGGTTAGAATTCTCCAAGCCAGGCTTCAAGCATGAACCGTGAACTTCCAGATGTTCAAGCTGGATTTAGAAAAGGCAGAGGAACTAGAGATCAAATTGCCAACATTTGCTGGATCATAGAAAAAGCAGAGTTCCAGAAAAACATCCACTTTTGTTTTATTGACTACGCCAAAGCCTTTGACTGTGTGGATCACAACAAACTATGGAAAATTCTTAAAGAGATGGGAATACCAGACCACCTGACCTGCTGAGAAATCTGTATACAGGTCAAGAAGCAACAGTTAGAACTGGACATGGAATGGCAGACTGGTTCTGAATTGGGAAAGGAGTACGTCAAGTCTGTATCTTGTCACCCTGCTTGTTTCTCTTATATGCAGTATACATCATGCAAAATGCTGGGCTGGATGAAGGACAAGCTGGAATCAAGATTGCTGGGAGAAACATCATTAACCTCAGATATGCAGATGACACCACCCTTATGGTAGAAAGTGAAAAAATAAACAGCCTCTTGATGAAAATGAAAGAGGAGAGTGGAAAAGTTGGCTTAAAGCTCAACATTCAGAATACTAAGATCATGGCATCTAGTCCCATCATTTCATGGCTAATAGATGGGGGAACCATGGAAATAGAGACTTCATTTTGGGGAGCTCCAAAATCACTGCAGATGGTGACTGCAGCCATGAAATTGAAAAACGCTTGCTTCTTGGAAGAAAAGCTATGACCAACCTAGACAGCATATTAAAAAGCAGAGACTTTACTTTGCCAACAAAGGTCCGTCTAGTCAAGGCTATGGTTTTCCCAGTGGTCATGTACGGATGTGAGAGTTGGACTGTTAAAAAAGCTGAGTGCCAGAGAATTGATGCTTTTGAACTGTGGTGTTGGAGAAGACTCTTGAGAGTCCCTTGGACTGCAAGGAGATCCAACCAGTCCATCCTAAAGGAAATCAGTCCTGAATATTCATTGGAAAGACTAATGCTGAAGCTGAAACTCCAGTACTTTGGCCACCTGATGTGAAGAACTGTCTCATTGAAAAAGACCCTGATGCTTGGAAAGATTGAAGGCAGGAGGAGAAGGGAACAACAGTGGATGATATGGTTGGATGACATCACCGACTCGACATGAGTTTGAGTTGGCTCTGTGAGTTGGTGATAGACGGGGTAACCTGGCATGCTGCAGTCCATGGGGTCACAAAGAGTCGGACATGACTGAGCAACTGAACTGAGCCAAGGCAAATCTTCCTGAGGTGTAGTCCCAGAGTCCAGTGAATTAAGAGCTTTTTCAGTCAGGCTGCTAGAAACAGGCATTATTCCTGACTTGCTCTGAGGACCAGAGAGTCTTCAGTCTTCAGACCACTCCAGTCTCTGTTTGATTTTTTACCGTCTGGAGTATTTTCACAGGCATGCACTGATCACTCTTTTGCTCATTATTCAAGAAGGGAACCTGTGCAAGTCTCCACAATAGTATGTCTGGGAAGCTGTCTTCTCTCTGATAGTCTTTCTGTTTAATGAATTCAAGCTGCTCTGGCCTTCTTCTATTCTGAGTTGTATGTTCCTAGTTCATGAAGTCTGTGGCCTCATTTTCCTTTCCCTTTGCTTAGCCTGGACAATCTTAAATCAATAAGGTGAGAAGTTGTAGGGTTCATCTCTCTGTTTCCTATCTCAGTTGGTTCAAAGCATTTTGTCTGTTTTTTGTTGTTGATTTATTTTGGTTGTTTCAGTTCAGGAGGTAAATGTCAGTTCTGTTGCTCTGTTTTAGCCAGTTTAAAGTTCTGTAAAAAGGTAATTTGAACCTCTAGTTACTTATAAATTGAAAGATAGTGTTTGTAGGGTTAATGTATTTTTTTCTTATAGGTTCAGCTTTTAGATACAAAGAGACAGCTGGATACTGAGACAAATCTTCATCTTAACACAAAAGAACTGTTAAAAAATGCTCAAAAGGAAATTGCTTCATTGAAACAACACCTCAGTAATATGGAAGTCCAACTTGCTTCTCAGTCTTCTCAGAGAACTGGTAAAGGTAAATAATTAAGTAGGCTGACAAAAGTGCCAGGTTTATAACATATCCTGTAAATAAGTAGCCATTGTTTTCATAGATACTAGCAAAAGATTTAAATAAAAAACTTTACTCTTCATACAGTAAAGCCCAGTTTTCCACCTAAATTAATAAATGCATAGACTTGAAAGATTCAGAATAGTTGTATATGTGGCAGCTGACCAAGATATGCTCTTAGTTTTCCAGTTATTGAAACCATTTCATTGATGCTTTAAGAGTGTTTCTCTTGTGGAGGGTTAATAATTTGAATTTTTAACTCCCTTTTGAGATGAAGTTACTTGCTAAATATATAATGATAAGGCTAACTTACAGAAATCATGGATTTGTTTGATCTCTTTAGAGCAGTATTCCTATCTTTGCTCATTGACAGCTGCAGGGAAAAGGTTTGTCTCATTAGGTTTTGCTACTCTTTGTCAATACATTATTTCAAATGCAAACCCATTGAGTCCAGGTAATCTTTCTACATGGCCTTACTTCTTTCTTAATATAGAAGAGAAATTTAAAACATAAGTATACATGTGTATGTATGTGATATATATTGTATATATATAATTCTCCAGGACTCCTTTCTTCTTATTACCATATAGTAAGAAAACATTCTTTTTTTTAATCTGTAATTTCTTCCTTTTCTGTGAATTTTAGAATGAGAATTACTCTACATGTTTCAAGCTGTAGCATTTTGGCATAAACAGTGGTTTAATTAAATTAAGAGTGTTAATTTCTACAAGTAGCTATTTCAGTTTAGTGGAATTATTTTATATTCTCTTTTAAATACCTTTTAAAAATATTTGTAACAGCAGAGTTCAAATACTTAAACATTTTTGTTTTTAAATAACCTACCGACTGTAACCTGTTTTTATTTTGGTATTCAGCATAGGTTGAAATAAACTTTCTAGATAGTTAAGTACTTCTACATCTCAGCCTTAATTCTTATTTCACAAATTCTTTAATAGTAGTCATCTTTAATATCATTTAAAATGTTAATTTTAAGAAAGCTGTTAAATCTATTAGGTCAGCCTAGCAACAAAGAAGATATAGATGACCTTCTGAGCCAGCTAAGGCAGGCAGAAGAGCAGGTGAATGACTTGAAGGAAAGACTCAAAACAAGCACTAGTAATGTGGAACAGTATCGTGCAATGGTTACTAGTTTGGAAGAGTCCCTCAACAAGGAGAAACAGGTATATGCAATTTTGAAATCAGTTTGCATGTACTTTTTTTTTAAGTTAGGATGTGTAAGGCACTGTGTAAAAGTGTGGGTTCAACTGGCATTGCACTTACCTCTTAAAAGTGCCAGATACAATAAAATAATCACACAAAATTTGTAGAACATGGGAAGTATATTCCTATAGAAAAAGTACAGATGAAATGCTGATGTGAGTGGGTGGTAGGTGAGATTGTTTGTCTTTTGAGTATGCATGACTTCACAGGGGAGATGGCATTTTTGCCTGGCCTTGAAGGAAAGCATCATTTGAATAGTAAAGATAGGAAGTTATTCCTTGTAATAGGCACTATCAGCTGAGATAGGAAGGCCAGTGTATTCCATTTGTGAATTTTAGTACGTTTTAAATTTAGCTTAGGCCAGTCTTGCCTTCTGAGATGGCCCACACTGTCTATGAACAGAGTTTCTAAATAAATCCCCTTCTTACCTATCTAAATAAATTTAGCTTTGATTTGGGGAAAGGAATTGTATAATTTTAAATGTGTGTATTCTTTGTACCCTACTGTTTGGTTGATGGTAAAGGTGACAGAAGAAGTTCGTAAGAATATTGAAGTTCGCTTAAAAGAGTCAGCCGAGTTCCAGACACAGCTGGAGAAGAAGCTGATGGAGGCAGAGAAGGAGAAACAGGAACTGCAGGATGACAAGAGAAAAGCCATAGAGAGCATGGAGCAACAGGTAACTTCGGTTATTACCGTACCGATCACTTTTTCTGTTACAAGGATTTAGATCCTTTTATCTAGCTCATTAATTACCATTCAGTTATTCTCAGCAGATACCGATTGAACACATACCGTATATAACTATTTTAGTTTTGTATTTTACTCTGATCTGTACATGTTTCCTTTTGGATACTTGAGACTACTTTATGGTACTAGATATCAGTGTTGCTTTTCAGAAGCCTCTGCCTAAAAATTTACTTTTGTACACATTTTTAATAATATGGAAAGAATAAAAGCCTGCAAAATTTGCATAATATATCAGGTGATAAACTATTTAAACTTAATAAGTCTTGGGCTACTTGTATTTTTAAAAACCTGACTTCGATAATTTTAAAGTAAATTTGCAATTAACTCTTGGTTTTAATCTTGTTCTTCAATTTAGTTGTCTGAGTTAAAGAAAACACTCAATAGTGTTCAGAATGAAGTACAAGAAGCTCTTCAGAGAGCAAGCACAGCTTTGAGTAATGAACAGCAAGCCAGACGGGACTGTCAGGAACAGGTAAGTGTCATTCAGAGCCAGTTATTGGAAAGTGAGCTTTGATCTTAGGGCACAGTTCTTTGAGTATAGTAATGCATTTGGGGGATTGGTGCATTTTATAAAACATGCAAGTTATTTCCACTCTTAGGGCACTTGGAATAAGATCAACTGATAAGTATAGACGAAAGCTAACAATAAGGCCAGGTTTCCCCTGCTGTCCAGAAGTAGAACATTCCTGTGAAAGCTGAAATGGCATAAAGTGAAGAAACAGTTATCTCAGGTCACATCTTCCTAATGGAAACACAGATTAAATAGAGATAAAACATAGACGCTCACAGTCCAAAGCTATGACGGCTTGATGCTGAGATGCTGAGTGTAGTTCCTGTGGCAGGAGCTTGGCGATACCCCTCTTGCTACTCAGGGTGCTCACTGCCTCAATAATGGCATCTACTGAACAAATGCTGAACACTGTTTTCACTTTTCTGTAAAAGCAGTAGTCCTCTTTGGATTTCTTTTGTTTAGCAGAAATAGATACTAACCTAGGTCTTCCATAAAAGCAAAGATGCATAAAGCAGACTTTGAAGAAAAAAAGAGATGTCTGTAGAGCCATATCCATTAACAAAACAACATTGGTAAATGGAGAAAATATATAAAAATAGGAGTAGAAGATTAAACGGGTACTTGATCTCACTTGTGAGCATTCTTTCACTGTTGCAGTACTACACTAAGTCTAGTTGTAAAGCTGTACTATAGACAAGATAGAGATACTTTTCCTCAGCAAAACAGGGACATTTTGAAAACATTTTTAATGCATTACTGAGCTTATGCAGATTTCTATACATCACCGTTCATAAGCTTTAACAGTACAAAAGCACAGTATTTAAGTTTATATACATACACGCACACACATATATACATGATACTGCTTTTTATAGTTTGTTATGAATAAGAGATGATAAAACAATTCAGGAAAATGAGGATTATTGAAATGGTAAAATGGGAAAGGAATACATGTAAGGGTATTGATAACGTTCTCATTTTTCTGATTGGTGGTATGTTAATAGCATATTGCTTACATGCATAACATGTATATGTAACAGGATTATTTTAGAAATGGAGTATAAGGGAAAGTGCTTCACACTGAAGGTAAATTAGACAAAAATGAATTATCGTTGGCTTATTGCCAAACATTGTAACATTGGAAATTAGAATCAAAGAGTGTATCCATGATTCAGTATTCAAATAGATTATTTTCATTTCCCTTTTTCACTTGTGTGTATATATGCATATATTTTATGTAACTGAGTTATATTTAGTCTTTATTTCATAAAGTCTGTTCCAAGTTACTACCTCATCTAAGTTTCATTTTGAACAGTTGTTTAACACTTCATCAAATAGGTACAGCATAATTTTTCATTATTCTAGATATTTTGGAACATTTAGGTTGTGTTCACATTTATTGCTGTGAGTAATACAGTGTGCATCTTTTCAAAGACTGGCCTTATGGAATTTTAACCTGTGTCAATGGGGCAATAATTCCTTTCAGGCTAAAATAGCTGTGGAAGCTCAGAATAAGTATGAGAGAGAATTGATGCTGCATGCTGCTGATGTTGAAGCTCTCCAAGCTGCCAAGGAACAGGTTTCCAAAATGGCCTCAGTGCGTCAGCACTTGGAAGAAACAGCCCAAAAAGCAGAGTCACAGTTGTTGGAATGTAAAGCATCTTGGGAAGAAAGAGAGAGAATGTTAAAGGTATTATTCATAATAGAATGTTCTGGAGAATTGAAGGGTTTGGGGTTTTTTTTAATTGTTTTTTAACATACATTGGAAAATCTGTTATTATATGATAGACTCTTGGCTTATAGGATGAAGTTTCTAAGAGTGTATCTCGCTGTGAAGATCTAGAAAAACAAAACAGGTTACTTCATGATCAGATTGAAAAATTAAGTGACAAAGTCGTTTCCTCGATGAAGGAAGGTGTACAGGGTCCATTGAATGTATCTCTCAGTGAAGAAGGAAAATCTCAAGAACAAATTTTAGAAATTCTCAGGTAAATCCGATAAATTCTTCGTGCTTTACTTCTGTGATGAGCAACAATTATGAAGTTACACTGTAAGTGTATAAATTAGGCCAGTGGAAGTTATGTTATTTAGGTAAATAAATATAAAGCTTGTTTTGTCACATAGAGTCAACAAACCCACTACCACCCAATTGGTGGTCACTTGACATTTAGACATACACCGATTTAAATATATGAATTCAAGTTGAATCTGACAGTAAGAACTTGAATGGCTTCCTTAGAAAAGTAAACGCCTTTCAGATTTATTTTAAAGTAGAAACCACTGTTTGAAAATAGTTTTTAAAGTGAATAATTTTGTTATCTTAAAAATTATCCAAGTTTTTGAATGTTCTGTTACTGGCATTAATCTATTCAAATCACATCTTACATATTTTTGTAGATTTATACGACGAGAAAAAGAAATTGCTGAAACTAGATTTGAAGTGGCTCAAGTTGAGAGCCTGCGATATCGACAAAGGGTTGAACTTTTAGAAAGAGAGCTGCAGGAACTTCAGGATAGCCTAAATGCTGAAAGGGAGAAAGTTCAGGTATGTACCCTAAGCTTTAAGAAGGTACTTGTTAAATCAAGAGATGTCCTCATTTCAGTTTCTAGTAGCGTAATATTTAGTTTGAAAGAAGCATTCTTCTTAAACTCGTAAGTTCATTAGATGGTAAACATCGGCGCAGTGCAGTGATAAGAGACTTAATGATGAACAAGACTACGTGGTTTCAAGTTCTAGTTCATACTGTTCGATGTGTTACTTGGGCATCTTATTTAACGTCCTTGTCTGTAATATGAGGGTGATAAAAACAGAATTGAGTTAGTGCACATGAAACTTTCGAATTATGTCTGGTGCACACAGAGTGCTTAATAAACTTCAGTTATCTTTATTTACTACATTAATTGTCATTATAGAAATTAGTCATCTACAAAAAATGGTTGAATTTGCTATGGAATTTTCTTTTTCTCAGCAGAGGTGTAAAATGTAGTCAAAAGAGTCAACCAAAGTGGGGAAAAAAGGTGTTTGGTGAATGTATGACCAGAACACAAGCTCAACTGTGTCCACTCAACCAACTGAAAGCTTATTACTGCGTAACCTCATTCTGAGGAGATGCAATAATATAACTCCACGTCTAGAAAGAAGGAAATTAAGACCTTGAATCATTTATCTTCTTTTAACTGATAGATGGTTGGAATGGCTACTAGAGAGAAACCATGAAATAGGAGAAAGTGGTTAATTGAACAAGTAGACTTACGGGATTTACATTTTCAGACAGAAATGAAAAGTTACAGAATTACGTCCTATTGAGAAAACAACTCAAATTTAAATATCTCACTATGGAAATAATAAACAGACCCTCTGATTCAGTGGAGCTAACGCAGGAAAGAGCAGAATCAGGGTTTCTAATGAAGATTGTATATTCTTTCAGTCTCCTGTGTTTTCTTTGCTGTTCCTTTGGACTACATAAAGGCAAATAATACTACAAAATACCCAGCTCAGCCAAGCCTAACATACAAAGGGAGAGAGTCAAGAAGTAACCTAAGTTATATCTAAAATAATGTCTGCCCAGGTCAAGCAGTGTAGCCTGGCAACCATGAACGATAGCTTTAAAAATGGTAAAGGTATAAAGTAATACATGCAAAAACTAGATAATGGTACTCAGAACAGAAAAAATGTTCTTCACACATGAACAAGTATTCAGTAAAACTGCTCAGAATCAAAGTGATGAAATAATTGAGTGAAATGAAAGAGTTTCTGAAAAAGAGGGGGAAAACTGAGGACCAAAATAACATCATTTTAGAACTGTTCCTGAATTCAGTGTAGCAAGAAAAAGAATAGAAACAGGAAGATAGAGGGCTGGATTAATGTTTTTACCTAATGTAAATATTTGTTGGTGAGATTTGTAGTATCTTTTTACTTTCATCTTTTAATTTCTTGGCATGTTTGAACTCTGTAATTGGCATGAATCACAGAAAAATAAACATGTAAGACTCCTAAAAATTGTTTTAAAAGTTGACATGTAAATCCTTTTTATAGGCAACATTAGAGCTGGTAGGAAAACATAGACCTTAATCTATTGCTAAATGTTGCTGTACACATATGTTTGAAATCTTTAGGTAACTGCAAAAACAATGGCCCAGCATGAGGAACTGATGAAGAAAACCGAAACAATGAACGTAGTCATGGAGACCAATAAGATGCTGAGAGAAGAGAAGGAGAGGCTGGAACAGGATCTACAGCAGATGCAAGCCAAGGTTTGTAATTTACAAATGAAGAGTAGAGAGACATATTTTTACTAATGTTGTAAATAAATTTTTGCATCAGATATTAAAAAAAAATACTGAAACCATTTTCAGGTCAGGAAACTGGAGTTAGATATTTTACCCTTACAAGAAGCAAATGCTGAGCTGAGTGAGAAAAGTGGTATGTTGCAAGCAGAGAAGAAGTTATTAGAAGAAGATGTCAAACGTTGGAAAGCACGTAACCAGGTAAATTTAGTCAAACCCATTCCAAAACATAAAAACATATTGATTTAAAATAATAGGGTAAAGTTTAAGAGGATAAAAATATTTGATGAGCTAGTGGGAAGTATTTTATATTGATCAGTAAAAGTCTGACGGGTTTGTTACATATACCTATGTGTCAGGCATTAAGCTTATAACTAAATTTTTAAAGTTTTGGTTATACTGTCTGTATTTTTTAAAAAAGCTAAATTGTCTATTTGTATTCCAAATTTAGGCTTTTGCTTTGTCTTTAAAATGTTTTTGTACATGAGAAATGGATTTATATAATTCATTGAAGCACTTTAAGAAGACTTGTTCACTGCAATATTTTGGTGGGTGGGGGCAAGAAGACAAAACCATATAGCATAGTATGTTTGGCTTCCCTGGTGTCTCAGATGATAAAGAATTTGCCTGCAGTGCAGGAGACCTGGGTTCAATCCCTGGGTTGGGAAGATCCCCTGGAGAAGGGAATGGCAACCCACTTCAGTATTCTTACCTGAAAAATCCCTTGGACAGAGGAGCCTGGCAGGCTACAGTCCATGGGTTCACAATGAGTCAGACACCACTGAGCAACAAAATGCACCCACACATTAATTCAGTTCAGTCACTCAGTTGTGTCTGATTCTTTGCAATCCCATGGACTGCAGCACACCAGGCCTCCCTGTCCATCACCAACTCCTGGAGTTTACTCAAAACTCCTGTCCATCATGTTGGTGATGCCATCCAACCATCTCATCCTCTGTCATCCCCTTCTCCCACCTTCAGTCTTTCCCAGCATCAGGGTCTTTTTCAGTGAGATAGTTCTTCACATCAGGTTCCCAGAGTATGAGAGTTTCAGCTTCAGCATCAGTCCTTCCAGTGAATATTCAGGACCGATTTCCTTTTGGATGGACTGGTTAGATCTCCCTACTGTCCAAGGAACTCTAAAGAGTCTTCTCCAGCACCACAGTTCAAAAGCATCAATTCTTCAGTGCTAAGCTTTTTTAATAGTCCAACTCTCACATCCATACATGACTACTGGAAAAACCATAGCTTTGACTAGATAGACCTTTGTTGGCAAAGTAATGTCTCTGCTTTTTAATATGCTATCTAGGTTGGTCGTAGCTTTTCTTCCAAGGAGCAAGCATCTTTTAATTTCATGGCTGCAGTCACCATCTGCAGTGATTTTGGAGCCCCTAAAATAAAGTCTGTCACTGTTTCCATTGTTTCCCCATCTATTAGCCATGAGATGATAGGACCAGATGCCATGATCTTAGTATTCTGAATGTTGAGTTTTAAGCCAACTTTTTCACTGTCCTCTTTCACTTTCATCAAGAGGCTTTTTAGTTCTTCTTCACTTTCTGCCATGAGGGTGGTGTCATCTGCATATCTGAGGTTATTGATATAACCTCACATACTATACACACACGTAGTATGATTAGAAGCTGTAGCTCTGTATTCAGAGAAGAAGTTGGAAATCTGCCTTACCTCATACTAGCTATGTGCTTTGTGAAAATGAGGACATTAATCTTTCTCAGATAATTTTTCTTGATTTTGTAAATGACATAATCACCCTATTCATTTTATAAAAATTAAATAAAGCAGTTCACCCAGCACCTAGAAAATGCTCTAAAGAACTGCTCATATCTGAATAGGGTTTTAAAATTTAGAGCCCCTTCATGCTTTTTTATTCACACACAGAGTCTGAAAAATCCAGAAAGGATAATCTGCCCAAGCCTAGATATATTCGTGTTAAATTATGCTGCCTTCTTTTCTGGTTAATGGAATCAATTACATGTAAGAGTATTTTCATTTTCTTGTTTTGTTTGTAATGCATGATGAACTTTTTTTCCCTATATATGTCACTTTAATAAAATTGGGTATGTAATATTAAAAGCTTATAGATTCTTTGGATCCCTTTATTTGACTCTGTTGTAACTATTCTGAAATGTTCCTTTGCAACTGTGAAAAATAATGAATAATGAATGATATTTGCTTTGTTTTCCCCTTTCATTTTGGCTAAACCTCTTAGCTAAACAAAGGAACTAAAGCTTTGATTTTATTTTCTTATAATTTGATGATTGATCACTATGTATGCAAGCATCTAATGTAAACATAATTAGATACTCTGACATTTTAATATAGCACATTAGTTTCATAAAATTGTGTTATGCATTGTTCCTATTCTAGCATCTAGTGAGTCAACAGAAAGATCCAGATACAGAAGAATATCGTAAGCTGCTTTCTGAAAAGGAAGTTCACACTAAACGTATTCAGCAATTGACTGAAGAAATTGGAAGACTTAAAGCTGAAATTGCAAGGTATATGGACTAATCTCAAATTGTATACAAAACTTGGACAATCTTAAAGAAGTTTGCTTCAGTCGTGTCCGACTCTGTGCGACCCCAGAGACGGCAGCCCACCAGGCTCTCCCATCCCTGGGATTCTCCAGACAAGAACACTGGAGTGGGTTGCCATTTCCTTCTCCAATGCATGAAAGTGAAAAGTGAAAGTGAAGTCGCTCAGTCGTGTGTGACTCTTAGCGACCCCATGGACTGCAGCCCACCAGGCTCCTCTGTCCATGGGATTTTCCAGGCAAGAGTACTGAAGTGGGGTGCCATTGCCTTCTCCGACACTTTCTTTAAATGTCATAAAAAAGAAGAGGAACACACAGCAAACACTGTATGTGGCCTACAAAACCTCTAGATTTTGCTATCAGGCAGATGTGGATTAAACTCTGGGTACTGTATAGAGTAAAAGTGTGCATGTTACTTAACTTATAGCTCAGTTTTTCTCATCTCTAAAATGGGTATATATGGCATGTAATAAGTCAGTCACATTTTTCTAAAGTACCACAAGTTCATAAGTTAAGGAATTCTCTTTTGAAGTGTGTGTGTGTGCTTTTCTTAGAATTTTCTAAATAAAACACACACTAAAGCAACACAATAAAAATATAACTTTAACAACCCCATGGACTGCAGCCTACCAGGCTCCTCCATCCATAGGATTTTCCAGGCAAGAGTACTGGAGTGGGGTGCCATTGCCCTCTCCGAAAAATATAACTTAAAAGGTTTTAAAATTTGAAGTCTCAAATATTTAGTCTTTTTGCTTTATCCCATCTGTTTTGCTTAGATCAAATGCATCTTTGACTAACAACCAGAACTTAATCCAGAGTCTAAAGGAAGATTTAAATAAAGTAAGAACAGAAAAGGAAAACATCCAGAAGGAGTTAGATGCCAAAATAATTGATATTCAAGAAAAGGTTAAAACTATTACTCAAGTCAAGAAAATTGGACGTAGGTACAAGACTCAATATGAAGAACTTAAAGCACAACAAGATAAGGTATTTTTGAAGTGGTTTTCTTTTTATATATTCTTTATATATATGATTTTTTGATATATACAGTTTTGGTCTACATAATTTATACAGTTTTATGTATATTTAGATATATGGATATGCATATTTGGATGAGTCTTATAAAAACTTTATTCATAATATTTAGTTATTGGTTTTTAATCTTATATGTGATATTTTATTTAGTTTAAGATTAGGTCTTTAGTATGTCCTAAAATGAACCATAAATTCATAAAGAAATAATAGTAAATGCTATGCATTTTTATTTAGTTTCCCAATTTCAAATATTGTTCTTTTCAAAACTATTTTCTTGTAACTCATTAAAGAACTCATTTAGCTGATTAAAATGATATTTATCAAAAAGTGCTAGTTTCTTGTAATTGATCAGGTTGTGTTATTTTAAAGAAGTATTTTGTGTTAACCATCTATCAAAAAGAATTTTTAAATCTTTGTTTTACTTTAGACTTGATTTTTACTTTTGATTACCAGTGGTAAAGAACTTGTATATTGACTTGATTGTGTATTTAGCACTTGTTAGACTAGAAAATATATGAAGAAAAAATTTCAAAATTCTTAGCCCTCAGTTAACCACTATTAATACTTTAATATGCTTTCCTTTACATATGAGTGATTTGTTTTTCTGGATAATTCTGTGTTAAACAGTGCATAATCACTTTGATTAGCTGGTTAATACCCAGTAGTATGGAAAGCCCTAATCTATTTAACTAATAGCTTACTCTTGGACATTAAAGTTGTTTTATAGACGATTTATTTATGAATACCCTTAAAGGTAAGTTTCTTCATATGCTTACTATTTTCTTAGATGAATTTGCAGAATTACTGAATATAAATGTGCAAGTGTATTATTACTGTTTGTCATCTTAGGTCATGGAGACCTCAGCTCAGTCTTCTGGAGACCATCAGGAACAGCACGTCTCAGTCCAGGAAATGCAGGAGCTCAGAGAGACGCTAAGCCAAGCTGAAACCAAGTCAAAGTCACTCGAGAATCAAGTGGAGAACCTGCAGAAGGTATGAGCGGAAGAGAAGTGAAAGGTGTATGTTCCTAATTGTTTCCTTGTTGAAAAGCTGGAAAAATACAATGGAATATAATTCAGTCATAAAGGAATTTTGAAAAAAGAAAAATGTGTTAAACACTGATACTTTCTCTTATTTTACGGAAACATGTTATTTTTCTTTGAATGACTTACGTATGCAGATAATACCTAATCATCTTGCAAGTGTCCACTCACTTGATTACCGTTTTATATTTATACTTTCATTTAATCTAAACAAATTAATAAGTTTTATGCTTTAACTCTATAGGGGATGTAGTTATATTGATTTGGCTAAATTACATGGTTAATACTTTGTCTTGCTTTAAAAAAGACTTTATCTGAGAAAGAGATAGAAGCAAGAAGTCTCCAGGAACAGACTCTGGAGCTTCAGTCTGAACTTGCACGACTTCGTCAGGACCTTCAAGATAGAACCACACAGGAAGAGCAACTCCGACAGCAGATAACTGAAAAGGAAGAAAAAACAAGAAAGGCCATTGTAGCAGCAAAATCAAAAATTGCACATTTAGCTGGTAAGTTTCTATATGCTTTATGATTCGAATTTGATGGTGAAAGTTGGTTATTTGATACAGGCTTACAATTAAATGGGAAAGAAAAGTAAATACTGCCAAGTGACTTCTGTGTATGTGTTTGCATACTTTAGATATTAGGTTTATTTAATTGGATTCAAATTACAGCAGTTTTAATTCTCAAGTAATAAGGATATCCTTAATTTATGATGTCTTTCTTAATTGTTAACTGATAGTAGATAGGGAGTACAGCTGTCCTTCTGCTTTAGTGTGTAACTATTACTGCCTTCTGATGGTAACCCTTTGGGTCCATAGTATACTGTCCAGAGGCCTTCTGTAAATTCTAGGCAGCATTCTCAATGAGTTTTCTGTACCTCACTCATGGAGGGCCCCATTAGCCCTTCAGGGAGAACATCATGTCAGCTATATGAGGATCCCAGTGCTACAACACTCAGGGCCTTACTGCACCTTGCTTACCAGTCTGGTAGTAGGTAAATAAAATGCCAAGTAGGTTGAATTTTATTATGAGCAGTTTTTTAAATGGATCTCTAAGATAGTGTCCCTGGCAACTTCATTTTTAAAAAACAAGTTTCTTAATTATCCTAGAGTACCTTTTGCTGTAAATTATATGAAATGAAAATTTTATAGTCTAATATATTAAAAATATTTAAAGTCCATGTAAAAGAGCTCCTGCTGACTAGTTTATGGTAGATCCTTTATCTTTTTTGAGATCTTAGTTGGAAAAGCTGAGTTTTTTTTTTATTTTGGAGTATATTTTATATTGGAGTAATAAATACATGTATAAAACCTTCCTTATTGAAATGTAGAGTATACCAGAATTATTGTAGATGCTAAAGTTCAGGAATAGAATCCAATACAGCCTTTGAGTACTTATCAAGTACATAAATATTTTTTGTTTCCACTGTTTGATTATGGTATTAATATAACGATGTGGTTACTTTAGGTGTAAAAGATCAGCTAACTAAAGAAAATGAAGAGCTTAAACAAAGGAATGGAGCCTTAGATCAGCAGAAAGATGAACTGGATGTTCGTATGACTGCTCTTAAGTCCCAGTACGAAGGTCGAATTAGTCGCTTGGAGAGAGAACTCAGGGAGCATCAAGAGAGACATCTTGAGCAAAGAGACGAGCCTCAGGAACCTACCAATAAGGTAATCAGCCAGTTCTGTTTAAATGGCAAATCATTTTTTCTCTGTACATTTTGCTTGAAGATGTCTAGTGATTTAGGAGCCTCTGTCAGAGAGAATTGACAATAAAAAATTTTGATGGCATTGTTGGGTGGACTCTTGTAGGTCTGGCACAATAATCCGTTGTTTTCTTTCTCTAGGTCCCAGAACAGCAGAGACAGATCACGTTGAAAACAACTCCAGCTTCTGGTGAAAGAGGAATGTGAGTTTTGTTCTTTGACAGTCTGTTTATAGTCTGTTTCCTGCTTTTCTTTTAAAATACAGGGAGGACCTAGTCATCTTTGGGGAGAAAAAAAGTTTGTGTTATAAAATTATATAGTTGAAGAGCAAGAGGCTGAGGTGAGACAGGTTTAGGAATCAACAGTTAATATGTTCTGCTTGTCAGAATGCACCACTGTAGAGTATCTCTAGCACAGTTTCTAATGCTTAACTTCAGAACTTCTTCAATAAGAGTTTCGTAATATTTAGTGAACAAAAAATATAAAATTGTACTTACTGTCTTTAAGTAACCCTGGCGTTCTACAGTCCATGGGGTTGCAAACAGTCTGACATGACTGAGCGACTGAACAACAGTAGTACTTACTGCCTAATTTTTTTCCTAATCTGCCAAAAATCTACTCAAAGCAATGTTAGGAAAACAGTTAATAAGGTTTGAGTGCGTATTCAGTTCAGTTCAGTTGCTCAGTCGTGTCCTACTCTGCACCCCATGAACTGCAGCACGCTAGGCCTCACTGTCTATCACCAACTCCGGGAGTTCACCCAAACTCATGTCCATCGAGTCGGTGATGCCATCCAGCCATCTAATCCTCTGTCGTCCCCTTCTCCTCCTGCCCCCAATCCCTCCCAGCATCAGGGTCTTTTCCACTGAAGTCAACTCTTCACGTGAGGTGGCCAAAGTACTAGAGTTTCAGCTTTACCATCAGTCCTTCCAAAGAACACCCAGGACTGATTTCCTTTAGGATGGACTGGTTGGATCTCCTTGCAGTCCAAGGAACTCTCAAGAGTCTTCTCCAACACCACAGTTCAACAGCATCAATTCTTCGGCTCTCAGCTTTCTTCACAGTCCAACTTTCACATCCACACATGACCACTGGAAAAACCATAGCCTTGACTAGACAGACCATTGTTGGCAAAGTACTGTCTCTGCTTTTGAATATGCTATCTAGGTTGGTCACAACTTTTCTTCCAAGGAGTAAGCGTCTTTTAATTTCATGGCTGCAGTCACCATCTGCAGTGATTTTGGAGCCCCCAGAAATAAAGTCTGACACTGTTTCCACTGTTTGCCCATCTATTTCCCATGAAGTGATGGGACCGGATGCCATGATCTTCGTTTTCTGAATGTTGAGCTTGAAACCAACTTTTTCACTCTCCTCTTTCACTTTCATCAAGAGGCTTTTTAGTTCCTCTTCACTTTCTGCCATAAGGGTGGTGTCATCTGCATATCTGAGGTTATTGATATTTCTCCCAGCAATCTTGATTCCAGCTTGTGCTTTTTCCAGCCCAGTGTTTCTCATGATGTACTCAGCACACAAGTTAAATAAGCAGGGTGACAATATACAGCCTTGACGTACTCCTTATCCTATTTGGAACCAGTCTGTTGTTCCATGTCTAGTTCTGACTGTTGCTTCCTGACCTGCATATAGGTTTCTCAAGAGGTAGGTCAGGTGGTTTGGTATTCCCATCTCTTGAAGAATTTTCCATAGTTTATTGTGATCCCCATAGTCAAAGGCTTCGGCATAGTCAATAAAGCAGAAATAGATGTTTTTCTGGAACTCTCTTGCTTTTTCCATGATTGAGCGGATGTTGGCAATTTGATCTCTGGTTCCTCTGCCTTTTCTAAAACCAGCTTGAACATCTGGAAGTTCACGGTTCACGTATTGCTGAAGCCTGGCTTGGACAATTTTGAGCATTACTTTACTAGCATGTGAGATGAGTGCAATTGTGCAGTAGTTTGAGCATTCTTTGGCATTGCCTTTCTTTGGGATTGGAATGAAAACTGACCTTTTCCAGTCCTGTGGCCACTGCTGAGTTTTCCAGATTTGCTGACATATTGAGTGCAGTGCTCTCACAGCATCATCTTCCAGGATTTGAAATAGCTCAACTGGAATTCCATCACCTCCTCTAGCTTCGTTCGTAGTGATGCTTTCTAAGGCCCACTTGACTTCACATTCCAGGATGTCTGGATCTAGGTCAGTGACCACACCATCGTGATTATCTTGGTCGTGAAGATCTTTTTTGTAGTTTTCCTGTGTATTCTTGCCACCTCTTCTTAATATCTTCTGCTTCTGTTAGGTCCATACCATTTCTGTCCTTTATTGAGCCCATCTTTGCATGAAATGTTCCCTTGGTACCTCTGATTTTTTTTATGAGATCTCTAGTGTTTCCCATTCTGTTGTTTTCCTCTATTTCTTTGCATTGATCACTGAGGAAGACTTTCTTATCTCTCCTTGCTATTCTTTGGAACTCTACATTCAGATGCTTATATCTTTCCTTTTCTCCTTCACTTTTCACTTCTCTTCTTTTCACAGCTACTTGTAAGGCTCCCCAGACACCCATTTTGCCTTTTTGCATTTCTTTTCCATGGTGATGGTCTTGATCCCTGTTTCATATACAGTGTCACGAACCCTCGTCCATAGTTCATCAGGGACTCTATCTATCATATCTTGTCCCTTAAATCTATTTCTCACTTCCTTATAATCATAAGGAATTTGATTTAGGTCATGTCTGAATCGTCTAGTGGTTTTCCCTACCTTCTTCAATTTAAGTCTGAATTTGGCAATAAGGAGTTCATGATCTGAGCCACAGTCAGCTCCTGGTCTTGTTTTTGCTGACTGTATAGAGTTTCTCCATCTTTGGCTGCAAAGAATATAGTCAATCTGATTTCAGTGTTGACCATCTGCTGATGTCCATGTGTAGAGTCTTCTCCTTTGTTGTTGGAAGAGGGTGTTTGCTATGACCAGTGCGTTCTCTTGGCAAAACTCTAGTCTTTGCCCTGCTTCATTCCGTATTCCAAGGCCAGTTTTGCCTGTTACCCCAGGTGTTTCTTAACTTGCTACTTTGCATTCCAGTCCCGTGTAATGAAAAGGACATCTTTTTTGGGTGTTAGTTCTAAAAGGTCTTGTAGGTCTTCTTAGAACCGTTCAACTTCAGCTTCTTCAGCGTTAACTGGTTGGGGCATAGACTTGGATTACTGTGATATTGAATGGTTTGCCTTGGATACGAACCAAGTACTGCATTTCGGACTCTTTTGTTGACCATGATGGTTACTCCATTTCTTTTAAGGGATTCCTGCCCACAGTAGTGTATTAAGGTAATAATTACTGGACATTCACTTCAGTAAGCATATGTGCTTTACTTTTGATGGAGTATTTGTACTTTATAAGGAATGTTTGTATTACTTTTTGTGAATTATTATTTTCACGTTTTTCTTTGCATAAGTGCCAGCATGTCAGACCCACCAACAGCCAATATCAAGCCAACCCCTGTTGTGTCTACACCAAGTAAAGTGACAGCTGCAGCTATGGCTGGGAATAAGTCAACACCTCGAGCTAGTATCCGCCCAATGGTTACACCTGCAACTGTTACAAATCCTACTACTACCCCAACAGCCACAGTGATGCCCACTACACAAGTGGAATCACAGGAAGGTAAGTAAAATAATAGCAGATCTGATTGAACCGACAGTTTTCTTAGATTTATTATGAGAAGATGAGTGTAATTCCAAGGATAAATGAGACTTCCCACTAAAGCTAACATCAGACGCCATAGTAAAAGTGGGCAGTTAGTATTTTCAGGTGTGTGCCTCCTGGGTTACTTGTTAACATAGCATATTTCCTCCCTCCATCATTTTTGCTTTGTTTTGTTTTCAAGCTAAAGAAAGAGGGAAATAACAGCCTTATAAATATATGTCATCTTTTTCAGGACCATGTTTTTCACCTCTGTTGGCTAAGAAAGATGATATGAAATCCACTTTGGAAAACTGTATTAAATCAGTGATTCATCCTAAACATCACTTCTTCACTAAAGCTATCTGATCTTTTCATTTTTTTCTCCACTTTGTTCCCATGTCACTTTCTTAGTCATTACAGCACTTAAACAACCACATTTTATTCAGTTGAATGTTTTTTGTTTTTTTTTTAATTCCACTTGATTGAGCTTCTCAAGCATAGGAATTTTGTTTTTCATTGTTTTAATTCCTTTACCTAATCTCAAGATAGGTGTCAGTATACTAAATACAATTCCCATAGGTTCTTAACAAATTTTAGAATTCAGTAAATTACTTGTGTTTAAAAATATATAAAATTATATGTGCTATGAAAGGACAGAATATTTCATTTGAACTACATTCAGTAAAATGATTATGAGATATATTACCAGTTAAACTTAATGGTTATTTTATATCAATTGAAAGCAAAATGATACTTAAGTCTCTTTGTATCATTTTATTTGGTCTTCATTTAAAAAGAACAATGGATAGAAAAACAGTTTCAGGTATTTATTTATTTAATTCAACCAGCAATTTACTGCACACTACCTTATCTCTCACACAGGCAATACAAAGATGCATAATACATTTATTTTACCCTCAGTGTTTTTATCTAATGAGTGATGAGAGGTCTGTACACAAATAGCTGTGCACAGTGTCACCTGTAACAGAATAGGGAAGGGTAATCCCAACTTTGGTAAGAACAGAAACTCTAATGCATTGGATGCTATAATTGTTTTTCAGCTATGCAGTCAGAAGGGCCCGTGGAGCATGTTCCAGTTTTCGGAAGCACGAGTGGATCTGTCCGTTCTACCAGTCCTAATGTCCAGCCTTCTATCCCTCAGCCCATTTTAACTGTTCAGCAGCAAACACAGGCTACGGCTTTTGTGCAGCCTACTCAACAGAGTCATCCTCAGATTGAGCCTGCAAATCAAGAACTATCCCCAAACATAGTGGAGGTGGTGCAGAGTTCACCAGTTGAGCGGCCTTCTACTTCCACAGCAGTATTTGGCACTGGTAAGACTAATTTTAAAATGAAGTTAGAGTAGACTTGTGCATTTACAGTTTCTTGAGTATATTATATATCCTGAATATTCTTTGTACATACTTGTTTTCTGTCGGGTATTAAAGGAGATGACTGTATTCCTAACATCTTATTTTATGTTTACTGCTGAATTCTAATTTAGGTCACTGATTTTTGTCATTAAGATCTTTCTTCCTTTCCAATTATTTCATTACTGATTTTAAACGTGGTACAACCCATAACATGTTATATGTACAGTTGACCCTTGAACAACACAGATTTGAACTGCATGGTCCACTTATATGTGGATTTTTTCAGTAGTGTGGTGTTTCAGAACACCATAGCAACTACACATCCTCAGTTGCTTGGATCTGCAGATACAAAGAATGGCAAATTTGGAAGGACAGTGCCCCTCTCCCCTAAGTTGTTCAAGGGTAAGCTGTAACTCAGTACAAGTCCTGAGAACTAAAAGATACCTAAAAAAAGATCATGTAAGAATTGTCAAATCTTAAACATATAAGGAAGTTTTTATTTGTCCAAGGAGTCTTGAGATTTATAAATTATAAGAAGGCCCTATATAACCTTTGTGAGTAGCAATTCTATAGTAATACAGTCACAGTGAGTTAGATGTATTACTGTAAATGTTGATTGGCTTTGTTAACCAAAGGTTTAGTTGATAGTATGAGACCATTGATTCAGAACATAAATTTGTCTTTGTTTACAAAGACCAAAAAAATTTCTCTTTGTTTACACATAAAGTGGCAGGAACAGATTTTGTTGTTCTGTCCAAATAAATGTTTGCTGTGGTTTTTGTTTTTTAGTTAAATGATCAAGATGTTTTTAGATTAACTTTAAATTGAGCTGTTATGCTGTAATTCAAGATTTAAATTACATAATTTCACAGTTTCAGCTACCCCAAGTTCTTCTTTGCCAAAGCGTACTCGTGAAGAGGAAGAAGATAGCACCATAGAAACATCAGACCAGATCTCTGATGATACAGTGGAAATGCCTCTTCCAAAGAAGCTGAAAAGTGTTACACCTGTAGGAACTGAGGTATGTAAAGGTCTTTCTGTTTATTTTTACTTCTACCAATAGAAACAAGATACTCTTTCAGTTACAACATTATTAAGTGAATGGAGGTTTTAGGGGTCAAAATCCAGAAAATACTGCTGTTAGTAACAATGTTTCCACTGACAGCCCTGGTAGTATTATGTAACATTGCCAGTGCTGTTCTATATTCTTTTCATATGTTTTATTGAATTTCCAATTTCCATTTTAAAATCACAGTTATAGAAACATAGAATGAATTCCATTTCAGTTTTTTTTTTTAATTCAAAGAATAAGGAAGTTTATAGTCTCATGGGTGTTTTAAACTGGTATCTGCCATTTTTACCCTCTAGTTGACCAAAATGGTTTTCCTTCATTTTCTTTTGTTTAGGATAAGTTGTAATGAATTGTTCTCTTGCAAGCATTGAGACTACTAAATTCATTTCACTGGCATGTAGTTAGTTAATGTTCATTAACCTTATTTTGTATATACCAAAGAAGAATGTGATTGGTTATATTTTCATAAGTAAATATAAGTGAACATTTCTGATGTATTGTTTCATAAAATTACAGATTTGAGTTTTATTTTATCGGGAAACCTAGCTGAACAAGTGTTGCTTCATCTAGTGAATTGATACGATTCACACACATTTATATGTCCTGATTCAGGAAGAAGTTATGGCAGAAGAAAGTACTGATGGAGAGGTAGAGACTCAAGTATACACCCAGGATTCTCAAGATTCCATTGGAGAAGTAAGTAAAAATACTGAAAGTAAAGTAAACAAATGATTCCTTGAATGAAATGAGCTTTGACAAATTGAAATATTCTTTGGACTTCTGTTTTCAATATGCTTCTTTTATATTTAACAAAATATTAGAATTGCCAATACAATTTCTACTTTGTTTTACTTCTGATTATACCTGCCTGCTACATTTTATTAAAGAAATATGTTTCTTTATAGAAGGCACAAACTTTCTAAGCTAAGAGTTGTCACAAGTAAAGATTATCCACTCTTATTTATTTGAAAGGACGAGCTGGTTGAGTCTTACATTTATCCATAGTGCTCATTTGTTGGTCCTCTGTTGCTCCTCTCTATTGCTTCCCTTACTAAATTAACTGAAAGGAAATGCATTTGTATACATCTTCATCTTTTTAACTCTCATTGAGGCTTCTCCAGAAACAGCCTGACGAGTGGAAATGCATAGACTCTGAAGATACAAACTCTAGCTTTTGTTCATTACTTTACCACTTAGAAGCTGTATGACTATAAGCAAGATGTTAATTCTCTTTAAGCTTCAATTTTCTCATCTGTTGGAATACCTAAAATAGTCTTACAGAGTACCTAAAATAGTACCTGCCATATATTAGGCACTCAGATTAATACTTTTCTCCCATTCCTCTGCCCTACAAATTGAGAATTCATCATTTATAGCGTGTGTGCACGGGCATGTGCATGTACTCAGTTGCTCAGTAGTATTCGACTTTTTCAACCCCATGGACTATAGCCTCCAAGGCTCCTTTGTCCATGGAATTTTCCAGGCAAGAATACTGGAGTGGGTTACCGTTTCCCTCTGCAGGGGATCTTCCCAACCTAGGTATCACACCTTTGACTCTGGCAACTCCTGCATCAACAGGCAGATTCTTTACCACTGTACCACCTGGGAAGTCAATTTATAGTAGTTTATTTGTAATATTATAACATTAGTTAACATAATTCATTATTATATGCCAAGTATAGTTAAAATATTTGCATTTATTAAATAATTTAATTCTCATAATAGATCTGGTCACAACCCTGTTTTATAGGTGAAGAAATCAATGCCTAGCTGAGTCATGTACCCAAGTTCTCATAGCGTTGGAGCTAGAATTTAATCTCAGATTGTCTGTTTTTCATTTGGCTTGTTAAGCGTGAAACAATACTTTCTCTCTGGGTAAAGTTTTAGGATCACTTTATTCTAAAATTATTTTATCTGTATAAAATAAAGAAATTGTTTCAGGCTAATCACAAGTAACCACAGATTGCAGGTAAATACTAGTTTCAGTCAGTGCAGTTCAGTTCAGTTGCTCAGTCACGTCCGACTCTTTGTGACCCCATGAATCGCAGCACGCCAGGCCTCCCTGTCCATCACCAACTCCCGGAGTTCACTCAGACTCACGTCCATCGAGTCAGTGATGCCATCCAACCAGCTCATCCTCTGTCGTCCCTTTCTCCTCCTGCCCCCAATCCCTCCCAACGTCAGGGTCTTTTCCACTGAGTCAACTCTTCACATGAGGTGGCCAAAGTACTGGAGTTTCAACTTTAGCATCATTCCTTCCAAAGAAATCCCAGGGCTGATCTCCTTCAGAATGGACTGGTTGGATCTCCTTGCAGTCCAAGGGACTCTCAAGAGTCTTCTCCAACACCAGAGTTCAAAAGCATCAATTCTTGGGCACTCAGCCTTCTTCACAGTCCAACTTTCACATCCACACATCACCACTGGAAAAACCATAGCCTTGACTAGATGGACCTTAGTCGGCAAAGTAATGTCTCTGCTTTTGAATATGCTATCTAGGTTGGTCACAACTTTTCTTCCAAGGAGTAAGCGTCTTTTAATTTCATGGCTGCAGTCACCATCTGCAGTGATTTTGGAGCCCCCAGAAATAAAGTCTGACACTGTTTCCACTGTTTGCCCATCTATTTCCCATGAAGTGATGGGACCAGATGCCATGATCTTCATTTTCTGAATGTTGAGCTTGAAACCAACTTTTTCACTCTCCTCTTTCACTTTCATCAAGAGGCTTTTTAGTTCCTCTTTACTTTCTGCCATAAAGGTGGTGTCATCTGCATATCTGAGGTTATTGATATTTCTCCCGGCAAACTTGATTCCAGCTTGTGCTTCTTCCAGTCCAGCGTTTCTCATGTTGTACTCTGCATAGAAGTTAAATAAGCAGGGTGACAATATACAGCCTTGACGTACTCCTTTTCCTGTTTGGAACCAGTCTGTTGTTCCATGTCCAGTTCTAACTGTTGCTTCCTGACCTGCATATAGATTTCTCAAGAGGCAGGTCAGGTGGTTTGGTATTCCCATCTCTTGAAGAATCTTCCACAGTTTCTTGTGATCCACACAGTCAAAGGTTTTGGCATAGTCAATAAAGCAGAAATAGATGTTTTTCTGGAACTCTCTTGCTTTTTCCATTATCCAGCGGATGTTGGCAATTTGATCACTGGTTCCTCTGCCTTTTCTAAAACCAACTTGAACATCTGGAAGTTCACAGTTCACGTATTGTTGAAGCCTGGCTTGGAGAATTTTGAGCATCACTTTACTAGCGTGTGAGATGAGTGCAATTGTGCACTAGTTTCATAGATGCATTAATTTTCTAATGTAATTTTTTCAGATTTCCTTGACTACAAACAGAAAATTAAACCTCCAAGATGAATAAATGGCATCAGTTTCACGTATCTCTCAGAGAGAGTCGTACCTGAAGAGCATAACAATTTTGAAATAAGATGTGAATTTTGGTGTTATTGCTAGACTTGGTTAAATTATACTAAAATATTTTGTACAAAGTATTTACTTTTGAGATTGACAAAATTGTCTGTGACTCAGAAGTGCAATTGGACTGCATTCTGCCTTCTAGCGCTGTCTACTCTGTGTGAATATGTGGCAGTTCATTTTTCTAATTTTCTGACAGTGAAGCAGATGTTCTTTGTAAGTGTTGTTTTTCTTGAAATAAGCATGTCAGTTTGAGTTAACATTTTTAATTATACCATGACTTACTCATTTTTTCCATTACAGTAAACATAATCTTTATGAATGATTTAGTTCATAAGGCATTGTTTCTGCCTTGTATACCAGAAGATTTTGGAACTCCCTGGTGATTCAGTGGTTAATGCTCTGTGCTTCTACTGTAGAGAGTGTGGATTCTATCCCTGGTCAGGGAACTAAGGTTCCACATGCCACGTGCCACAGCCCCCCCTTCCCCCCCGCCAAAAAAAGATTTCGCTGAGTACTGAACTAAAAAGTAAACAGTTTTTTGTAAGAAATATCAAAAATAAATTATGGTTTATTTCAGTAGCTAAAAATATGAAATTTTTAGAGTAAGGAAATACTGGTATATCTTTAATGTGGTTTGAAGACTTAAGACAGGGTGTTTAGAAAGGGGGAGAAGTGTTTGTAAAAAGATAGTTGTAATAGTTTGTCTTATTTAGTGTGTTTTACAGATGGTTTCTGGTTTGGGGAACATTTTTTGTCTTTTTTTTATTATATGTTGCAGTTCCATGGATATTCTTTTTTCTAACTTTGGTTTGCACTGTTAACTCACTGTGTTGGCTGTTGAGCACTTGAAATGCAACAAGCCCAAAGTGAGATATTCTTAAATATGAAATATACATTGGATTTTGTAGATGAATTACAAATTTTAAAAGATAAGGTGAATAATAATTATATTGATTGCATGCTGAAATGATTTTTGGCTATATTAAGATTGTTATTAAAAATTGACTTCACTTTTTTTTTATGTGACTGCTAAAAAGTTGTAAATTATACATGTTAAATGTATTGTGGCTCACATTAAATTTCTGATGGACAACATTCATCTACAGTACTACCCTGGTACCTTTGACACATACACGTGTCTCTGTGTGTGTGTGTGTGTGTGTGTGTGTGTGTGTGTGTGTGGTCTATCTTTTTTATTGAAGTATTACCAAGTTGGATTTAGAATAATTTTTCTATAATAAGATAGTAAAGAGACCCAAAACATTTATTTTGAATTAATTCTGCTTTTGAAAACATTTTTTAAAATAAAATTCTCATAGCCCATTAGTATTCTTTAGCCTTTACTTATATCTACAGTATGTCACTGATAGTTTTAAGTATAATCGACTATTATTTATTCATCTATTTTTTTTACTTTTAAAGGGAGTCACCCAGGGAGATTATACACCAATGGAAGACAGTGAAGAAACCTCTCAATCTCTACAAATAGACCTTGGGCCTCTTCAGTCAGATCAACAAACAGCTTCATCCCAAGATGGTCAGGGCAAAGGAGATGATGTCATTGTAATTGACAGTGATGATGAAGAGGAGGAGGAGGATGAAAATGATGGGGAACATGAGGTGAATTTGATTTGAAATCATTTATTGTTTTAAACTGAAATTCTGATTCCCTGTCACTTTAAGTAAATTGTTTTGCTTTTCTTTTATCCTGATTAGTTCTCAACTTAACATTTGGTAGTGAAATTTGCATGGAGCAAGTGATGGAAAATCTCGTTTGTTTTAATGATTACTAAGTCCTTTAGGATTTGTTAGATTAATTAATCTTAAATGTCACTGATAAGTGACTAGATTTAACTGAAAGCACTATGGTTCTGAAAATAAAAGGATTGTTTTTTATTTTGTGGAACCCTCATAGTTCTTTTCAAAAGAAATTGAAGTGTGAAGATGATTATTTTTTTAAGTGAAACTTTGCATTTTGTTTTGGGTGTTAGTTCAGTATCGACACCTTCTCCTTTTTTGATTCTTTTATTAATCAAGCTAGGTATTTAAAAGTTCATACAATGTCACCATTTTCTCATTCAATGCCACATTTTAAATTTAGAATCATAGTGGACCACTTGACATTCATTTGATACCTAGAAGTTTTAATTTTTCAGTTGATCTCATACGGACAGTTAGAACTCGGAGTTGACCATTAACAATACTAATTCCAGTAAGCATCACAGTTTTGATTCTTGATGCCACTGAAGACTGAATTCCATATAACTTTCAGGACAGCTCCTGTATCCTCATCAATGTGGTGTCACTTAAATTTCTAATCATGGTATCAAGATACTGTAGAACATGTATACCACATCCTGTATCTTTATTTATACTTGGGATTTTTTGCAAGGATTATGAAGAAGATGAAGACGATGACGATGATGATGAAGACGACACAGGGATGGGAGATGAGGGTGAAGACAGTAACGAAGGCACTGGTAGTGCAGACGGCAATGACGGATACGAGGCTGATGATGCTGAGGTAACGGCTATAGTTTGGACCGTCATTTTCTTCAGGAACTTGCTTGGTACTTTCCAAGAGTATAAAAGTCCTGTATTCTCAGAACACTACAACTTTTCATGTCTTTGGGTTTTCTGTTTGTTTCTACTGTCATTTGGCTAATTATTGGAAGATAAAATCACTTGATTTATTTGTATTTAGCATTCATATTTTGTTTTCAGGGCGGTGACGGGACTGATCCAGGTACAGAAACAGAAGAAAGTATGGGTGGAGGTGAAAGTAATCAGAGAGCAGCTGATTCTCAAAACAGTGGTGAGATTCTGTTTAGTTTTCCTTTTGTTGTTTTTGTCTCTTTTTAATTGAACACTTTTAATATTTTACTTAATTCAATATTTTAGCTAACATTTTCTAAACTAAGATTACGCTTAATTATCACATAGGTAGTAAAACTTAGTAAACTGGCAAGGAAAAGATTGGCTCTTGTTCCTGCTTTGTCATATTATTCTCATAAAAGTCTGTTGTGTTTATATCTAAATGTAGTCATTATATTATTTTTTTCTACCTCATTGGAATACTGTGAGATTCAGACTTTTTAAATCTATAAAGTATTATAAATGCCATGTGTTGCTTCTGCTCATAAGTGTAAAATTAAATCAAGGACTTCTAATAATAGTAATAGCAGTTCACAACCAGGAGAGGTCAGTCTAATCAAGCTGCATGTTTTAAGATTGGTGGGTATCAGTTTTAAAATATTGTCCAATTTTCCGATGAATAAGAGACTTTTTCATCAGTAGAGCGTGCCTTTCGTTAATTCTGGAAAAGATCAGTCCTGGCAATCAGCTAAAATATTATAGGCAGTAAAGTATAGAATTCATAGAAAATAGTTTTCTTTTAGAATCATTTTTAAATGTTTTTTGAAGACTCCGTGATCATCTGGTTTTGATATTCTGGTTTTAACAGATAATACTGAGCCAAAATCAGTAGTAATATAATTAAAAACCTTATATATGTAGACTAGTGGGAAAACAGAATATCTGAGTTTTTGTGTAGGCCTGTGTATAAAAATGTAAATTGTATTCTCATTTGAATTAAGGAAAGGCAGGCAGTCTTTTCAACTTTTAAATTTTTTAAGAGAATGAATATTGAACTATATAATGAAGAATAGTATTGCTTTTTAAGGGAGCTAAGGAGATTAATTGTAATAATTTACATCTTTAAAGCATTTTATGGATTTAAGAAATACCTTTTTTGTGTCACATAATTGGGTTATAGAGGGAAAGTTTTTGCCTAATATTATCACTGAAAGCTAAGTCATGTGAGCATGAGTGTTCATAGCCTTTTTTCCTCAATACAAAACATGACAGATGCTCATTGATTACTTGTCGGGAAATTCTTACACTAAGCTTACCAGGTTTTAAGTACCAGTGAAGAATCTGAAAAACAGAGGCAAAGTGATATAACCAGGGTAAGTGTTAAAAGGTATTAAGTGTGAAAATGTTTATCTTGTGTTAAGCTAAATGCTTTCTGTCCATTATTTGAAATCTTCAGAAAAATGTTTCTTGTGGGTTATATTTTTGTTTCATGAACCAGCCAAAGAAATAGAAGGAACTTCCTTAAGGCAGTACAGCTGTTAATTGCATACCTGTTATCTCTGGGTCTGCCACACCTCACTGTTTTTTTATGAAAATATTAGGTGAACATTCATAGTGGTAAGATTAATAGTTCTAGCGATTGTCCAGGTTACCTTATTGTAAACTTAATAGTTCAGAATAAACTTCTCTTTTCCTATAGGCGAAGGAAATACTGGTACTGCAGAGTCCTCTTTTTCCCAGGAGATATCTAGAGAACAGCAGCCATCATCAGCATCTGAAAGACAGACCCCCAGAGCCCCTCAGTCACCAAGACGCCCACCACACCCGCTTCCCCCAAGACTGACCATTCATGCTCCACCTCAGGAGCTGGGACCGCCAGTTCAGGTATTTAAAGTACTAGTCATTCTGAACATTTTATTTTGAAAAATGTTGGTTTTTTCCTCCCTTTCTTTCCATTAGCTATTACTTTGTTTTTCCCCAGGAATTAAGTGAACTTTTTGATGTTTTGGTACATTTTTATAAAATTTTTAGAGCTGAAACCAATCTCTGAATTATTTTCCCTGAAATATGACAGACGTGGACTTTGGAAAAGCAAGGCTTGCTAAAGTCGTGTATAAGTTAAAATGATTATATTCAGAGAAAATAAGGGTCTGCTGTTTCTACAGGTTAAAAAAGAAATTTTTCTTGGATTTTAATTAAATATATTTCAGCAGCTGACCCATTTGTTTTGAAGGTTTCTTTCTCCAAGGTGCATGAGTTCTTTTTAAAAGAAATTTCTGTTCTTAACAGATCTTTTTTCTTCTTATTTTTGGGAATCACACATATTAATACCCACTGTTCAAGTTCATGATAGTGTGCACAACCCTTTACATGAGACACTCTTTGCAGTAGGATTGGACATCTCTATCAGCAGCTCTTGAAGAAACAGCGGGAAAAGTACAAAGGATCTATTAATCGTGTAGCTTGAGTCTTACTTTGTAGTGTACCGAACACTGTCAAGGGTAGATTTCGCCGAAATACCACTGGTGGAGATAAATTTTCTCATTCTCTTAAAATATAAAGTCTTAAAGAGGATTGTTTATGAATCCTGCAAATGTCACTGTTTACAAAATAAACTTCTTTAATACTGGTACAAGATTAGTAGCAGTTTAAGAAAGGTTCTAATGATTACATTAATCTGCTAACGTTTCAGTTATTTTATTACCAGCCTGATAAGCTGTATCTGTTAGTGTTTGGTGTTTCTTTCATTGCCTAATTCCTTAAATGAAATTCCTTTCTTGACACAGAGAATTCAGATGACTCGAAGGCAGTCTGTAGGACGTGGGCTTCAGTTGACTCCAGGAATAGGTGGCATGGTAAGTACCTACCTCTCATGTAAAAGTGATTTATTTGTTCAGCAATTATTTGTCTTGTCCATACGGATGCTCCTATCATGCCTGCTGAGTACTTGTTTTCTGTCTTTTTTAGCAGCAGCATTTTTTTGATGATGAAGATAGAACAGTTCCAAGTACCCCAACTCTTGTGGTGCCACATCGTACTGATGGATTTGCTGAAGCGATTCAGTAAGTTAATGAGATAGAACCATACTTTGTGACTAATCAAACTCTTTCCCTCTTAACTTGATTACATTTGATGGATATATTATTTGTTAAGTTCTGTGCTGGGTACTAAGCACTTGAGAGTAGAAGGGTTGAGGATGTAGTGTTTGAGAAAATCATATCGAAATGAATGAAATACAGTTGCTTCCGTCAGAAATTTAAAATTTAAAGGCAGTATAACAGTGGTTAAGAGCATGGGCTTTAGAGTTAGAATGCCTGGCTTTGAAACCTAGTTGTACTGCTTACTTACTATATCAAGTTTCGTGTATTCTCTGTACCTGAGTATCTTCATTTTATTAATGAGAATAACACAGTATTTCTTACCTCATAAATTGTTAGAATTGAATGAATTTATGTTACCATATTTATATAATATCACCTGCACATAGTAAATGCTTTATGTCAGATGTTGGTGAAAGTGTTAATAATTACAGTCATCATAATGGATAATACTGTTGTGTAAGCTAAGCTTATGCACAACTAATGATAATCTTAACACTCTAGAATAGAGAAATGAGCAAGAAGTTTATAAAAATGAAGGAGTGATTTTTTATTAACACATAGGAAAAAGAATCAGAGGACTTAATGGGGACAGCATTAAATTGAGTCTTGGAAAAAAAAATGCCTGAAGCTTACTGAGCATTCCCATGAATCAGTATTTTAATCTTCATAACTGTGACACTGTGAGACCACGATCACACCATCAAGGTTATTGGGTCTTTAAGATCTTTTTTTGTACAGTTCTGTGTATTCTTCTGTGATCACTCACCTAGAGCCAGACATCCAGGATAAGAAGTCCAGAGGGCCTTAGGAAGCATCACTGCGAACAAAGCTAGCGGAAGTGATGGAATTCCAGTTGAACTATTTCAAATCCTAAAAGATGATGCTGTGAAAGTGCTGCATTCAATATGCCAGCAAATTTAGAAATCTCAGTAGTCACCACAGGCCTGGAAAAGTAGTTTTCATTCCAATCCCAAAGAAAGGCAATGCCGAAGAATGCTCAAACTACCACACAACTACACTCATCTCACATGCTTGCAAAGGCAGTGACACCCCACTCCAGTACTCTTGCCTGGAAAATCCCATGGACGGAGGAGCCTGGTGGGCTGCCGTCTATGGGGTCGCACAGTCGGACACGACTGAAGCGACTTAGCAGCAGCAGCAGCACACGTTTGCAAAGTAATGCTCAAAATTCTCCAAGCCAGGCTTCAACAGTATGTGAACTGAGAACTTCCAGATGTTGAAGCTGGATTTAGAAAAGACAGAGGAGCCAGAGATCAAATTGCCAACATCTATTGGATCATAGAAAAAGAAAGAGAGTTCCAGAAAAACTCTTATTTCTGCTTTATTGATTACACCAAAGCCTTTGACTGTGTGGATCACAACACACTACGGAAAATTCTTAAAGAGATGGGAATACCAGACCACCTGACCTGCCTCCTGAGAAATCTGTATACAGGTCAAGAAGCAACAGTTAGAACTGGACATGGAACAGCAGACTGGTTCCAAATTGGGAAAGGAGTACATCAAGGTTGTATATTGTCACCCTGCTTATTTAATTTATATGCAGAGTACATCATGCAAAATGCCAGGCTGGGTGAAGCACAAGCTGGAATGAAGATTGCCAGGAGAAATATCAATAACCTCAGATATGCAGATGACACCACCTTCATGGCAGAAAGTGAAGACGAACTAAAGATTCTCTTGATGAAAGTAAAGAGAGTAAGAAAGCTGACTCAAAACTCAACATTCAGAAAACTAAGATCATGGCATCCAGTCCCATGACTTTATGGCAAATAGATGGGGAAACAATGGAAACAGTGACAGACTATATTTTGGGGCTCCGAAATCACTGCAGATAGTGACTACAGCCATGAAATTTAAAAATGCTTACTCTTTGGAAGAAAAGCTATGACCAGCCTAGACAGCATATTAAAAAGCACATTACTTTGCCAACAAAGGTCCGTCTAGTCAAAGCTGTGGTTTTTCCAGTAGTCATGTATGGATGTGAGAGTTGGACCATAAAAAAAGCTGAGCGCTGAAAAATTGATGCTTTTGAACTGTGGTGTTAGAAAAGATTCTTAAGAGACCCTTGGACAGCAAGATTAAAGCAGTCAATCCTAAAGGAAATCAGTCCTGAATCTTCATTGGAATACTTTGGTATTGAAGTATAGTCCAATACTACCAGTACTCCAATACTTTGGCCACCTGATGTGAAGAACTGACTCATTGAAAAAGATCCTGATGCCGGGAAAGATTGAAGTTGGGAGGAGAAGGTGATGACAGTGGATGAGATGGTTGGATAGCATCACAGACTCAATGGACATGAGTTTGAGCAAGCTGCTGGAGTTGGTAGTGGACAGGGAAGCCTGGCGTGCTACAGTTGGTGGAGTCGCAAAGAGTCAGACACGACTGAGTGACTGAACTGAACTGTGAGAATAGATACTGTTATTTCATTTGCAGATAAGGAAACAGAGAGATGCTAACATATTGACTAGATTTCAGACAGCTAGGAAGTGGCAGTGTTTCATTTCAAACCAGTCTGGCTCTGGAACCTATTTTTAACTCTTGTGCTGTACCACTCCTTCTGAAGGATAAGGCTTTTCACGTGGAAGTGTGTATGTTTAATTGTGGCTGAAATATCTGTTGCATGATATGTACTTGAAGAATAGAAAAAAAGTTTCTACAGAAATGGGAGCTGATTAATTTTCTAAGGTATGTGATAATACATGGCTGTAGAACAAGTTTTAAAGTTGTTCAGTTAACCGCAACTCACCTCAAGTAACACAGTTTGACAAGCCCACTGATCAGTGTCAGCCCCACCCTTCTAAAAGTCAGCCAGTCAGAAACACTCATCTAAAAAACTGCTCAGAATTTAAGTTCCTTCTAATAGAAGGAGACAGATTTAAAATTTTACCTGATAGAGATTGTCCTTAACTAAAACAATGATGGAAACAGGAAATAGATTCAAGAGCATAATCCATAAACCAGGGTACAATCCATACACATCAATAGCTGGCTAGCCAAGGAAGATTAGGGTAAGGAGTGGGCAAAGAGTTGAGATAATGCTATTTTATACCCTGGATTATGGGCAGAAAGCTGAATGGTAGTGTTATTAGGGCAGGGAGAAAACAAATTTCTAGCCAGCTAATAATTAAATCTTTTCTAGACCAACATTGAAAACTGAAACAAAACTTTTATCATGATTTTACTCGATTTTTGTTATATCTCATGTTCAGTTTATGTTGCTTTTTATGTATCTACATAGTGATTTCTAGCAGATTTGAGAAATGTGAGGCATAGGTCAGGAGAGCTGGAAGCTATTATTTATAAATCATATTTATATAAATCACATAATATGAATCCCATGATTTATATTATTGCTAAGTTCTTGACAACTGATATTTTGAAAATATTTTCATATATGAGAATTTCTTTATCAGTTTTATTTTCAAACTGTTTTCCTACTTTCTTTTTGTTTATTTTTCCTTCTTCCTGTTTTCTTTCCATCATTGCAGTTCAAGCAAGGTAACTTTAAAGGTCATCTTAAATTAATTTTTGTCTATTTAGTTCCCCACAGGTTGCTGGTGTTCCTAGATTCCGGTTTGGGCCACCTGAAGATATGCCACAAACGAGTTCTAGTCACTCTGATCTTGGCCAACTTGCTTCTCAAGGAGGTAAATAGCTAAATAAAAGCTTAGCTCTCTTGGATTTGCATGTATTTGGTAATAAACTGTTCTGACATAATTTTTTTTTAAATGAGCAAGTATTAATTTAAAAAACACTTATATCTAAATAATTCTTATCATAATTTATGGAAAAAGGTATAATATATTTAATACTTAGTAAGCACTGCCTTAGATATAAGTGTTCCCAACAAAATTTTCAGTTCTTTGGGCATAATGACTAACTTTTACATCTGTATCTCTTTTGGCTCCTAATATAGTATCAGGAATATTTGTTGTGCCCGTAAATATACCTGGGTACTACCATCCATTTTAAAGTTGTTGGAAGGAATGCAGCATATTTTTTTAGCTTGATGTTTAACATTCCAGTTAAGTTTATAAAACTAGTTTGATATTTTCCATTAACATTAAAAATAAAAAATGTTAAAAAATATGTGGAATAAAATGATATCTAAATTAAGTAATAGCATTTGGTTACTTGGACATGAATTAGGCTATTTCTGGAATTAATTACCTTTTAATCATTGGTTGCCATTCATAGAACACACTATTTCTGGGAAGCTGTTACGGTATTTTGTAAATGAATAGGAATGCATACTGGTCTAATAATAAGCCCAGAACAGAAGAATAGTCTGCAGCCCTGATGTAAGTCATGAAATTCATCTGAGTCCCTGGATGGTTTAGGATGTTAGGTCTAATACTGTTTGCCTCTATCAATATGAAATTGTGAGTTGACTTCAGAGGAATTCAAAGTTTAAATGTGGCTTTATTATAGTACTTCTAAGACTTGGAAGTGAGATTTAAGCTTAGATTGGAATGCTACCACTTTACTAGTAACTTGGGAAAATTAATTAACTTCTTTGGAATTCAGTTTCTTTAGCAAAAAAGACTAATAATAAGCTTGCAGTTTTGGTGAAGAGTAAATTCAAACAGAGTACGTAGTTCATAGGTGGCTACTCAATAAAGTTAGCTTTTATGAAACTATGAGAGCACTTCAGCTGGCCTTTTTTAGGGTACTTAAGTTAGTGTTGTTTCCATGGTGACTCATTGGTAAAGAATCCATCTGCCAATAAAGGAGACACAGGTTTGATCCTTGGGTTGGGAAGATCCCCTGGAGAGGAAATGGCAACCCACTCCAGTATTGTTGTCTGGGAAATCGTGGGCTACAGTCCATAGGGTTGCAAAGAGTCAGACACAACTGAGCAACTAAACAACAACAAGTTAGTGTTAGCTTTAAGGATACATTTAAATTGTATTTACATTTTTGGGGGATTGACCTTTGCTTAATGGGCTAATTGTGGGCTTCAACAGAGTTATGTGTTTCCACTGACTAGTTTTCTTTCTTTTCGATATCTAGGATGTGGACAGTATTTTGTCTTTTCAATCATTAATGTTCAAAATTGTCTTTAGGTTTGGGAATGTATGAAACACCGCTTTTCCTTGCTCATGAAGAGGAGTCGGGTGGCCGAAGTGTTCCTACTACTCCTCTGCAAGTAGCAGCCCCAGGTAGGTATCAAAGGCAGATCAGTAGATTATGTTTTATTGGTGAAATGGAAACCTGTGATTAAAAATTTAAGGAAACCACAAAGCTAAAGTTTTCATTGCTCTTCTGGTCTTTTCATTTTCAAGTGACCGTATTTACTGAGAGCACCACCTCCGATGCCTCAGAGCATGCTTCTCAGTCTGTTCCAATGGTGACAACATCCACTGGTACTTTATCCACAACAAACGAAACAGCAACAGGTGATGATGGAGATGAAGTATTTGTGGAGGCAGAATCTGAAGGGTAAATGTTTACCTCGTAATTTTTGCATGCTTATACTTGTCAGACTTTTACATTTTTTTGTTCTTTCCTTAAGCCAGAAAGAAATGGTCTCTTGAGCTATATTTTCAGTGGCATCCTTTTATAAAAATAAACCAAGCCATATATTTTGGAAAGCCAATTTTTGCACAAAATATTATGTTTTAAGACTTAGATATTATTATTACAGAAGAGAGATAACTTTTAAAATGGTTATATCCTTGAAAATTGCATATGATGCATTCTAGGACAAAGTATTCTCTAAAATCACTGGTCCTCTTCCACTAATGTAGCTGCTTGAACTTTTCCCTAAGAAAGAAGTCTTTCTGTGAAAATTAGGAAATGTTAGGAAATGACTCACTTTTCCATTTAGTAGTGGACTCTCAAGCAAACCTCACCTATTTTTTATTTATGTGCATTTAGAACTTGGTCTGAAACACTGACTTCTTAAAAATTAGAAATCTTCAAGACCTGACTTAACACATCAGTTATAAACAAAGTTTAAAAAGAAGTATTTCACAACAAATCATCTGAATTTTTTTTAAACCAAAGGAGGTGGAACAGTTTAATAGAAAGAACTCACTGGACAGTGCTTTGGCGAAGTTTAACTTTCAAAGAGGAACTTGATTCTTTATAAAATAAAAATGTTAGACTGCTTTGTAGTCAAAAGCATAGGTAGAAGTAGAACCCAGATTCCTAGCTAGTGCTCAAGTATTGTTTTATTTAGCAACATTTTGTTAGTGTAATTAACAGCCCAACTCTAGTAGATATATAAGAAAAAAATAAAGTCTACTGATACACCTCTAACTCAGTGCTGCTTAATTTGAGAAAGTTATACACCCTGCTGAAAATACTAGCTGCCTTTAATTCCATACCATGTATGCAAGTCACTTTATATGTGTCATTTTTAATCCACACAGTATCAGAAAGTTTTGTCTCCATTTTACAAATGATTTTGAACATGTTAAAATAACTTGCTTAGACTGTACTTCTCTAGTTTTCAACTGTAGCAGAGTTATAAGAGGTATCTTTCGGGTTCAGTTCAGTTCAGTTGCTCAGTCGTGTCCAATTCTTTGTGACCCCGTGGACTACAGCACGCCAGGCTTCCCTGTCCGTCACCAACTCCCGGAGCTTGCTCAAATTCATGTCCGTCGAGTCAGTGATGCCATCCAACCATCTTATCTTTTGTGGTCCTCTTCACCTCCTGCCTTCAGTCTTGCTAGCATCAGGGTCCTTTCCAGTGAGTCGTTCTTCACATCAGGTGGCCAAAGTATTGGATTTTATTTCACCATCAGTCCTTCCAATGAATATTCAGGACTGATTTCCTTTAGGATTGGTTTGATCTCCTTACTGACCAGGGTACTCTCAAAAGTCTTCTCCAACACCGCAGTTCAAAAGTATCTATTCTTCAGCGCTCAGCTTTCCAACTTTCAAATCTATACACGACTACTGGAGAAACCATAGCTTTGACTAGACAGACCTTTGTTGGCAAAGTAATGTCTCTGCTTTGTAATATGCTGTATAGGTTGATCATAGCTTTTCTTCCAAGGAACAAGCGTCTTTTAATTTTATGGCTGCAGTCACCATCTGCAGTGATTTTGGAGTCCAAGAAAATAAAGTCTGTCACTGTTTCCCTTGTTTCCCCATCTGTTTGCTATAAAGTGATGGGACCGGATGCCATGATCTTCCTTTTTTGAATGTTGAGTTTTAAGGCAACTTTTTCACTCTCCTCTTTCACTTTCATCAGGAGGCTCTTTAGTTCTTCTTTGCTTGCAGCCATAAGGGTGGTGTCATCTGCATATCTGAGGTTATTGATATTTCTCCTGGCAATCTTGATTCTAGCTTGTGCTTCATCCAGCCCGGCATTTCGCATGATGTAATCTGCATATAAGTTAAATAAGTAGGGTGACAATGTACAGCCTTGATCTTTCAGGTACATGGTTATATGGACTGAAGTTTGCATGTGATAAAAACAGGAGCACATATAAGTTATTCTTATACTCTTAATCTTCCTCACTTGTTTTTTGATGTGCTTTCTTGAATGGGAGAGAGAGATGAACTTACAGCTTTGAGCCAGGAATTCACCTACCCTAGCCTCATCTGGCAGAGAAGGCAATGGCACCCCACTCCAGTACTCTTGCCTGGAAAATACCATGGATGGAGGAGCCTGGTGGGCTGCAGTCCATGGGGTTGCTGAGAGTTGGACACAACTGAGCGATTTCACTCTCACTTTTCACTTTCATGGATTGGAGAAGGAAATGGCAACCCACTCCAGTGTTCTTGCCTGGAGAATCCCAGGAACGGCGGAGCCTGGTGGGCTGCCGTCTATGGGGTCGCACAGAGTCGGACACGACTAAAGTGACTTGGCAGCAGCAGCAGCAGTAGTAGCAGCCTCATCTGGGCTAGAGCCCATGGTGAAACAGTGGTATATTATTAATAGTTGGAACTGTTGTGGGTTATTTTAGTATCTAGTTTTGTTGAAAGTTGTTTTGCAGTTTATCAAAACCCAGATACTATTATCTACCATGAACATCAAGAATGTGAACATCTTTTGTTTAAAAAAAAAAAACAGCAAAAAAGAGGAAAAAATAAAATTGGAATATGTCCTAGTGAGAAAAGAAGTGAGGGAAAAGGAACTTGAGCTCTCTTTTCCTCTGCCTTTTAAATATATGGTTACTATTGTTAGAGTCTGAAATTTTGAGTTGGAGGGGACCTCTGGGTTATCTAAATGATAGACTATATCAAAGAAAAGTTTGGGAACAATTTAGGATACATGCTAGGATCAGTTTTGTATTTTCTAATGAATTTTGTTTTCCTCTCTTAGTATTAGTTCAGAAGCAGGCCTCGAAATTGATAGCCAGCAGGAAGAAGAGCCTGTTCAGGCCTCTGATGAGTCAGATCTTCCTTCCACCAGCCAGGACCCTCCTTCCAGTTCTTCTGTAGGTAAGTCCCTGCTCCAGACTGCAACATAGCTTTTACACATCAGTCTTGTTTGCAGAACACACTGTTCTGTTAGTAACAATTGATAATTCTTTTTTCCTTGACTTTTAAAATGCTTCATTTGAAAGGAAATTTTTACTTTATTAAAAAGAACTTTTAATTTATATTAAAGGGAACTGGTTGTATCAAAAGTGCCATAGGGGCTGGAGGGATGGATTATTGGGAAGGACGCTAAAGAGTAGTCTCCAGGCCTCTTGCCTATATTTAAACCAGAGCAATTCCTTTTTTATTTCTTCTAACTGATAAGTTCTGCATGAGATTTGGTATATAGAGTTGAGGGTTGGGAGGCCTGTTGCTTAAAAAGAAATTGAAATTGACTGATGTAAATAGTTTTATACTTTGGTTTTTCACATTTTTGAAGTTAACTTTGGAAAAGGCTATGGATCTTTCTTGCAATACAAATTATTTCTGCAGTTCCTTTTAAAAAATAATTAATACTTATTGGGCACTTAGTTTGTATCAGACAGTATTCTAAGCCTTTTACCTGTATTTATTCATTTAATTCTCATACCACCCAGCGTGGTAAGCACATATCTCCATTTCATAGAAATGGGAACTGAGTCACAAAAAGATTGAATAATTTCCTTCAAAGTCACACAATAATGGCCAAGCCAGGATGCAAACTCAAGAAGTTTGACTAGAGACTCCACTCTTAAGTGGTACACTGAGATAGCTTATTTATCTCAGAGTTTTTAGCTAGGGAATTTCTTTTATTATTAAAGAAATATATCCTGTCACCCACTCTTAATTATTTCATTTTAAATTGTTTATAGCAGTAATCTTCAAACTCTGTCAGGGAACCTTCAGGTTTTATGGAAGACCTGCTCAGTTACTACTTTTTTCAGTCTTTTTTTGGCTGTCTCAAGACCTCTTCTCCCTTGCTGCTGCTTTTCTGTAACACATTAACCCATTACCTAATATGCCCAGATTCAGATTCTGTATCTGTCTTTTAACAGCTAGTAACTTTAAATCTCTGCTCACTTCATTGTGAAATATGGACATTCATAACTCTTACAATCAGGATTAGAAATAATGTATGTAAATTATATAACTCAGTGCTTTGCACACAGTAAGGCTCAAGTTGTAGCTATCATAATTATTATCAATATGATAATTCATATCATTATGAATAATATAATAATTGAAGTTCTATGGCCCCAGTCATATTCTGCTGTCCCATGAGAATTGTCTTTCCTCCACGGGAGGGCACAAGTTATATCTTACCAGAGCTTGCCTAAGAAAATACGGTTCTTGTTCCCTTTTACAGTATAATATGAAATGAGGGTGTTAACACTAATCCTCCCCATCTGAGCAGTCATCCGTGTGGTCAGCAAATATTTAAGTGTCTACCAAGTGCCAGGCAGTTTTACAGAAGCGTTACTAAAGAAAGTGATATTTAAGGAAAAACCTGAAGGTAAGGGAGCAGATCTGTGCAGCTCTTCAGGGGAAGGTTCCAGGATGAGGAAAAGAGTAGATGCAGAGTCCATAAGGCAACAGTGTGATATGTTTAGGATCAGCAAAGAGGCCTGTGTGGCTGAAACATAATCTGGACAGAGAGAGAATAGCAGGAGATAATGGTGTGGGGAAGGATAGATCTTGTAGCCCATTGTCATTTCTTCGGCTTTCGTGGATATAGCAGGCTTTTGGAGGGGTTCAGACAGTGTGGTGACATGATCTGACTGAACTTAGTATCAGTTTGGCTGCTGTGTAGAGAAGAGACTGAAAGTGAGTAATCGGCAGCGACAAAGAGAAAGTTTGGAGAATATTGCAGTAATTGAAGGTAAAGACAATGATGTTTTAGACAGGACAGTGGAATCAAGATTGTGAGGAGTCAGATTCAGGATATAGATTAAAATTAGAGCTTACAGGATTTGCTAATGCTTGGATTGGGGATGTCTGGAAAAGGGAGGAGTCAGATATGACTGGTGGTATATTGCAATGGACTGTTGTTTCCTGAAGGATGTTGGTAGTTTGTTTCCCTTTGTATTCCCCAGCCCCTTTCTCAGTGTCTGATACGTGGATAGGAGCCAAGTAAATATTTATTATTAAATCATAAGAGTTGGGTGAAATGAATGAAAAAGTCAAAAACAATGTTTAAAAATTTTTTTAACTTTTTACCTTTTTGTTTGTTAAATGTCCCTTATTAAAAAAACAAACAATATTTAAATGTAGAAAGCAATGGGCACCTCTGCATTCTATCCATGCATTCACTTAGTAATTAGTTTTTGTCATTTTAACTGCTTTCTTGTTTATTAACTTGCTTTCCTCTATATTAATGCTTTTCTTAGATACTAGCAGTAGTCAGCCGAAGCCTTTCAGACGAGTAAGACTTCAGACGACATTGAGACAAGGTGTCCGTGGTCGCCAGTTTAACAGACAGAGAGGTAAATTTCTAATATACTGATCACGTGATAGGATGTGCAGTAGTATTAAATGGAATGAGTTTTCTAATCCTTAAGCTTCCAGTGTGTATTTATTTGACTTTTTTTGTTTGTTCTTTAAAATACTCCAGGGGCTGATTAAATAATTACACGTTGAGCTTGTTATGTTTACTAATCTATAACCTGCTTGTAGACAGGTTTGTGTACCATAGGTGTATAATGAATATGTGCTTATATTTTATTCTTACTCATTTCTTCCTTGAATTCAGGGTAAGATCTGGAAAAGCTAAAATGTTATAGTGCTGTGTAATCACTTGTTACATCTCTGCCTTTTGTTGTTATACCTTTTATACAGAAGAAGAAGGATTTGTGATCTGTTTAGTCACAAAAGAAAAGTAAAAAATGTAAAGAAAAATGTAAAATTTTAATATCTTTGTTTTCTAGTTTAACTGTTAGAGATTGCATTCATGTTATAAAACATTAATCTAATTGTAATGATTTCCACTGAAGATGTAAAATACCTAACATGGTTTTGTGTCTATATGCTTAGACACTTGATCTTGAAAATTTTTATAATGAATTAGGGTAAGTGAATACTATAGTTTTAAGCTAACTTCTTAAAATACTCTAGTTTGAGCTAACTTTGAAGGATGCATTCAGTTTTTTTCTTTTTTTCTCTTACAGGTGTGAGCCATGCAATGGGAGGGAGAGGAGGAATAAATAGAGGAAATATTAATTAAATGTTCTGTAAACTATAATAACTGTGAATAAGATTACCAGATCTGTTTCAGTGTAATGACTGTCAAGCTTAAAAACACTTTTGTATTTAAGTTGGTGTGCTTATCTCAACATTCTTTATTAATAAAATGTATTTCAGTGTCAACATTGATCATTCGTTTCTTCATTTCAATTAGTTGGCTCTTCCTTCGCCCATCAGTCTAAGGACACTTGTACCAAGTATTGGATAAGGTCTGCCCAGAACGAGTAGTAATGGCTCTTGCTGTCCTACTTGGCACGTCGATGTTATAGTATTGATCTAAAAAGAGGAAGGATCACTTTTTCAATTAAAAAGAAAATAAAACACTTAAAAGTAGTTTCTATTTAGTGTTATGCTGAAAGAGAGTATTTATCATTTTAATATAAGAAATGTATTAATTTCAACTTTCTGACAAAAAGAAAACCAGCTGCCTAGGCAGACTGACCTTTCACCATCTTTGATTAAAATTGTATTTAATTCTGCTTTTTCAGTGTAGGAATTTGAGAAAACCAAGTTAGTTTAAAAAATGATAATTTGTTTGAATTTTATTCTTTAAAAAAATACATTCTGATGTCATTTATATAGGCAGAATAGCTTATATTTTCATGACTTTTTCAAAGAAAAATACCCCAGGTAATATAATTAATAAAATTAGTTTCTCAGGAACTTCCTTTTGATCTTCAGACTGTGTAATTATATAAATCAATATAACTTTATAGTAAGTAAGGCCTCTGTTAAATGCCACTGATAATAAAAGTAAAATAATGTTTTCATTAGCAGTTTTAACTCAAGTTTAGTGGATGTTTTATTATACTAGGCTTTAATCTCATGAAGGATAGGGCAGAAATGAATTGTAATCCATTCAGTTTAATTGAAAATAAACCAATAATCTAAGCTTTCTCTTCAGAATAATTAGAGTAAGTGATAGAATTTAACTTCTCACCTTTGGTCACCATTCAACACTTGGTTTTGCTTTGGTTTTATTCATGTTTCAGAGATAATAACTTACCTTTAGAAAAGGCATAGTAATCATAGCCATCGGGTTTTCTGACATTGGGCAGTGATATTGCTGAAGTAACCACGTTTGGAAGTCCTCTCCACAGTGTGCTCACTTTAACTTCGTTGTGGAGGAAGCCTGTAGATGACATTTTCAATGTGTTAGATTGAACGGCAGTGTACTGTATTGGAAAGAGCAGTTGTTGAGTCACACAGACATGGGTTTTAACCATAGTTTGGGAGTAGCTCTGTTACCTTGGGTGAGTTAACTTCAGTGCCTCAACTTTTGCTGTCTCTCATAGGATACAAATATCTACCTTTTAGGACTATTTTGAGGGTTATAGATTTGAGCTTAATGTTCTTAGTTAATGGTATTTATTATAATTAATAAGCCTGAATAAATTGTCTTTCTTATCCACAAAGAAAAATACGGTATTGATCTTTGGTCATTCACTGAGGCAAATTGATGTTTTACATTAATAAGTTTAAAGTATTAGGGTTATTTGGCCAGAATTTATATTTAATAATCAATGCTATATTACATCTACTTCATGTAGAAGAATTAACACAGTAAAAAATATTACCTTTGTCTTGATAAGGGACTCTGACAGGTGAGTAGTGAATCCTGATGGTGTGTATTTGAGAAGGTCCTATAGCACGTTCGAATCGACGTCTCCTAACCTGTGCTGTTTCTCCATACACAGAATAGTTGATAGCAGGCCTTCTTCCAGTACACTTTTGGGTGGGTTCCTGTTTGTAAGTGTACTGCTGAACGCTGCCACCTATGATGAATTAGAAAATCACATATATCATGAAAATTAATTTTAATGCCCAAAAGAAGTGGAAAGAGCTTTTTACAAAGTAGAGAAAACGATGTTTTTTATACAGTATAGTCCAGACATTAATAATGGTTATTAGTCATAAGGCCAACACACTGCATAGTTTAGCTTTGTTTGAAAATAAATAACATTCTTTATGTATATGTCCTAAAAACCCATGAAATTGTGATTTGAATGTCAAGAAAGCAAAACACTTCTTACTGCCCTTAATTTATTTTTTAATTGAAAATATTTGATTTTAGACATTAAAGCTATTTGTTGACAGTAATCCCAGTAATAAATGAAAATATTTAAGAAATTTTCCTGTCAGATCTCCCCTTAAAAAGTTTTTTTAATTTTGTTAATTATGTAACATACCTCTCTTGAAAAAATACACAGATTCAGGTCTGTTCTTGTATTGAGCTATTGAGAGAGCCGCCACTATTTTCCCATTTAGTCCTCCAAATCCTTTGGAGATTAGTTTGGGATATCCTGCGTCTTTTATGTCGTTGGTGAAACGCCAGTACTGAGAACCCTGATCATTAAAAAGAGGAAATGATGTGAACAGCTTTTTTAAAAGGTTATAAAGTGAGTGGGGGGAAGATTAGAAACTCATTATTAGATTTAGGTATTGGGAGAAAGTTTTACCTTAGTTAATAATTTGAATAATTTGACAAGGTTACCAAATTAACTTATCAAATTTTAATGGTAGTTTAAGTATGGAGACCTTCTGAAATGGAAGTTAAACTGATTTATGTTTTCATAATAAAAAGTAACTGTTTGCTGATTTCTCTCACAAAGATATTTTTCTTACCTTAAAGAAGAACGTTTTTCCCTCACAGTTGCATCTAGTAAAAACTGTATCAATGGGGGAGGGAATGCCCCAAACTTCAGTAATTCTCCGAGGTGGAGGTGGTGGACTGAATGGAGTCAACATCCAGAAATAATGACCTAAAATTGAAAGTGATCATCAGCCTACAAGCAGAATGAAGACTGAAACCTACCCCAGAAGAAATCAAAATCAAGTCTCTTAAAAATAGTTATCATAAACAGATGAAATGTGTTGACAAGCATTCTATGATGGTTAGAATTGTGAGTACTAAATGCTGACGACAGTATTTGAACATTTCTGAGAGTAGATGTTTCTCAAGTCTGAAATTTAGCCTGACAAAATTTTTAGTTTCCCAGTTTTCTAGAAAGGGCCTTCTAGCTTTGATTTACAGAAAGTCACTTAATCTCTCAATTTCTTTATCTGTTAGAATTAAGTAGTTATAATTGAATAACTTAGTTGTGTTTGTTACTTTCTTCCCAGGTGGCTTAGATGGTCAGCAATCTGTGCAATGTCAGAGACCCAGGTTTGATCCCTGGGTCAGGAAGTTCCCCTGCAGAAGGGAATGGCAACCCACTCCAGTATTCTTGCCTGGAAAATCCCATGGACAGAGGAGCCTGGTGGGCTACAGTCCATGGGGTTGCAAAGAGTCAGACACAACTGAGCAACTAACATACTTTCACTATGTCTAACTTTTTTAATCCAATACTTGAGTATTTACCCTCAAGTCCTTACAATTTATGTGAGGTAAGTTTATCAGTCAGGTTTCCCTCCAGGAAGCTCAATTCAGATTTGTACTCCCATGACTCGTTCTCATGAATTCCAAGAACAAAACGAGCAGAAAAAGAAATGTGTACAAAACTCACCTCGAAATGCAACTAATGTCCCATTACGCAAAGTAGTCAGTCCATCTACTGGCCTACCATTGCATAAATTAGTTTCATCTGAAACAAATTAACACAAATTAAGCCAACATAAAAATGAGAAGAGGGTTCCGCTCTTTTCAAATCTTCCCATTAGGTTCTCTTTCCTCTGTTCACCCTTTCCTAAGCTCTTGAAGAGTACATGTTTGAGGTACATGCATTTCAGAAAAAAGTGTTACTGTTACATGTTAAAAGAGTGATACTGTTCATAGTTTTACTTAAAGGTGATATTACTCAAAAAAGTATATAAACATACATTATGAATTGAAATGGGTCAGGGTACCTGATCTTCATGTAAACTTGACAGGTATTAGATGTTCAGTGTCAATGTCAAATTCTGTTTCTTAGTTCTGATTGCCCTGTGGAATTGGTTTGGCAAAAAATATTGCAGATTCTTGTAACCCTAGGTTATTATTTGATTTTCCAAATACCAAATAAACTTATTTGATTACCTCTCAGCTTACATGTAGAGAAGATGTAAAACTTCACAAGTTAAGTTCAGGGTTCTAAATATATATCAGTAGAATAACACCAAATCAGGGCATTCTGGTTCAGAAAGATTTAACATTGCCAATTTTAAACATGAAAGTAACTGATTGATATTACCTGAAAACATGGGGTTGAAGCCGAAGCCTTGACCGTGTCCTCTCACTATGATTTCAGTGCCTGGAATAACTATAGGAGTTAGCACAGGGGGCCTGAAAATCACGTGAGGTTTTTCTCCTTCAGCAGCATCTCCATCCTCATTCTTGGGGTTTACCTCAATTATTTCTGAGTTAGGGGTTGGGGTAGGGCTGGTGGTGGTTTGGAGCATGGCTTTTGGTAAAGAGGTAGGAGTCGGTTCAGGCATTACTGATGTCATCTTTGGGGGTGTTGGCGTAGTCTTTGGTTTTCTCACTCTAGGTGTTGGCTTTTTGGTCGAAGTGGGCTTTTTGGGTGCTTTGGTTGGTTTCTGCGGTTTAGGAGTTGTCACTTGAGAATTGGTAGCTGTGCCTTTTGGTACAGCTGTGGTTTTTTCAGGTTTGTTCGCGGTCTTTTTGGTCGTCGTCTTTGTGGCAGTCATTACTTTAGGTGCAAGAGTTGTTTTAGGAGTAATTTTGGATGACGTGGTCTGTTTGGTTGTGGTAGATGTTACACCTGTGGTTGTACTTGGTGTTTTGGATTCAGTAGTCTTTTCTGTTTTAGTTGCTGCCTCTGTTACAATCTTAGCTACAGCTGTTGTAATTTCAGGTGTAGAATGTATGTCTTTTTCTGTGGACTTGTCTTTAACTGTTGTAGTCATTTCAGGTTTGTTCACTTTAGGAGCCTTGATTGTGGGTACTGCAGGTTCCTTGGGACTCTTTTCAAGAGCCTTTGGTGTGGGTTCTATAGGAGGCTGAGGAGTTGATTCAGCAGGGCTCTTCGGAGTAGTGGCAGGCTGCACGGTGGTAGTTGAAGTAGAGGCCTTTGAGGTGGTTGGAGCAGGTATATCAGGAGAACTTGGAGCAGGTGTCTCAGGAGAATTTGGAGTGGGCTCCTTGGGTTTAGCAGGAGCTGGCTCCTTGGGGGTGGTGGGTGCAGGCTCCTTGGGGATGGTAGGAGCAGGCTCCTTGGAGGCAGTAGTGGGTGCAGGCTCCTTGGGGGTGATGGGAGCAGGCTCCTTGGGGCTGGTGGGAGCAGGCTCCTTGGGAGTGGTGGTGGGAGCAGGCTCCTTGGGGGTGATGGGAGCAGGCTCCTTGGGGGTGGGTGCAGGCTCCTTGGGGGTGGTAGTGGGAGCAGGCTCCTTGGGGCTGGTGGGTGCAGGCTCCTCGGGGATGGTGGGAGCAGGCTTCTTGGGGGTGGTGGGAGCAGGCTCCTTGGGGGTGGTGGTGGGAGCAGGCTCCTTGGGGGTGGTGGTGGGAGCAGGCTCCTTGGTGGTGGTGGTGGGAGCAGGCTCCTTGGGGGCAGTTGGTGCAGGCTTCTTGGGGGCAGTTGGTGCAGGCTCCTTGGGGGTGGTGGGAGCAGGCTCCTTGGGGGTAGTTGGTGCAGGCTCCTTGGGGGAAGTTGGTGCAGGCTCCTTGGGGATAGTTGGTGCAGGCTCCTTGGGGGTAGTGGGAGCAGGCTCATTGGGGGTAGTTGGTATAGGTTCCTTGGGGGTGGTGGGTACAGGCTTCTTGGTGGTGGTGGTGGGAGCAGGCTCCTTGGGGGTGGTGGGTGCAGTCTTCTTGGGGGTGGTGGGTGCAGGCTCCTTGGTGGTGGTGGTGGGAGCAGGCTCCTTGGTGGTGGTGGTGGGAGCAGGCTCCTTGGTGGTGGTGGTGGGAGCAGGCTCCTTGGGGGTGGTGGTGGGAGCAGGCTCCTTGGGGGTGGTGGGTGCAGTCTCCTTGGGGGTGGTGGGTGCAGGCTCCTTGGTGGTGGGAGCAGGCTCCTTGGGGGTGGTGGGTGCAGGCTCCTTGGTGGTGGTGGTGGGAGCAGGCTCCTTGGTGGTGGTGGTGGGAGCAGGCTCCTTGGTGGTGGTGGTGGGAGCAGGCTCCTTGGTGGTGGTGGTGGGAGCAGGCTCCTTGGGGGTGGTGGTGGGAGCAGGCTCCTTGGGGGTGGTGGGTGCAGGCTCCTTGGGGGTGGTGGGAGCAGGCTCCTTGGGGGTGGTGGTGGGAGCAGGCTCCTTGGGGGTGGTGGTGGGAGCAGGCTCCTTGGTGGTGGTGGTGGGAGCAGGCTCCTTGGGGGTGGTGGGTGCAGTCTCCTTGGGGGTGGTGGGTGCAGGCTCCTTGGTGGTGGGTGCAGTCTCCTTGGGGGTGGTGGGTGCAGGCTCCTTGGTGGTGGGAGTAGGCTTCTTGGGGGTGGTGGGTGCAGGGGATCTGGTTATAGTTTTAGCTTTGGGTGTGGATGTAGCAGGAGCTTCAGGTGTGGGTGCAAGACCTTTAGTAGGTGTATTCTCTGCAGTTCGTGTCTCTTTAGCTGAAGTTGTCTTCTCTTTTGCGCTAGTGGAAGTCTGTTTGCTTGTCGTAGAAGTCTCTTTAGTTTCAACTGTTGTCTCTCTGACTGTCGAAGGTATCTCTTTAGTTGTGTCAGAATTAGGTGGAAGACTGGGCTTAGGAAGTGTTGGTTTTACTGTTGTAATCTTGGGAGTCGTGGTAACTTTATTACGTTGAGTGGTGGGAATGTTAGGAGTTGAGGTGAGCTTGAAATCACCATTATCCAGTCCACTTCCACCTTCATCTATAACTGGTGGTTCTGGGGTAGGTTTATTTTTAGGAGTTCTTTTCTTCTTATCTTTTACTAGAGAAAAAAAAATTTTTTTTTATTTTTGTTACATAAAGATGCCATCCTTATCATTGACTGGCTGTGTATATCTAGGCAAATTGCTAATCTCTAACATGTCTATTGATTTACTGTAAAATGGTAAATACTATTTTACTGGACTATTTTAGGGAATGAATGAGATAAGGGATGAAAAATATAAAATTCAATACAATTAATACATGGAAGCAAGTGGCAACTTGGAAATTGTTAATATGATCAATAACACTAAGACAACTCTCATATCAATGTTCTTTGCCCTCACTTTCTTAGCTCTTATTCTTTATTGCTCATTGCTCCTTTACTGGAAACCTAGTTCCAGCATCTTTAGACCCACTGAACCAATTCCCTCAGAAACCTCTATAACTGCATCAAGAAATCTGTTCCAGTCACCCCCAAGCTTCCAGCTTAGCCCTGCTTCCATGCACATGGCTTTGAACTTCCTTCTTTTCTCTGTCCGTCTGAGGGAGATTAGGATACCATGGCAGCAAAAGGACCCTATTTAACAGGACTTCCCGTAGCAGCCACCCCACAGGTGAACCACAGAACCCAAGAGGCACACCACTTAGATGAGTTCTCTTTCTCAAACAATTCTGTTAATGCTCAGAGATTAAATATCTTGCTATTCAGCTAGAAAGAAGGCTTCAGGGGAAATAACCACCCAGGAAATAGAATTCTTCAAAACTCCAGTATCCAAAATCTGCCATTTCCTGGAGAATAAGAATATCTTTTAGAAATTTAGGAAATATTTTTAAAAAGCAGAACAAACGAAATTTCTCTTTCGGAGGTAATCGCCAATTCTGTAGTATGTCCTTTACTACAGAAAAATCAGATATGACATAATTAGAAAAATAATAAGATCCGTAAAATGTGAATAAGAATAATATTGCCTTTCAGGAATATATGAGAATTTAATGGATTAAAGTTTCAAACTACTTAAGGAAGAATATAAATGTTCGTTATAGGGAAGGAGAAATGAAACCGCAAGATAGAAGAGAGAGAAATGCTATCAGGGAGAGGGGAACTGAAATAGAAAACCATTAGCAATCATCTCTGATGCCATCCTATGGTTCTCCAGTTGCTGCTCTCGTCTTCTTTGGCTTTACAGAGTGATGTCTTAGCTGCTTGGCTCTAATTTCCTATAGGAAATTTTCATGAATATCTTTTAATATTTATGAAGTTACACCCCCCCAATATTGAAATGTCCTCAAATCATTCTCCCACACACATTACTTTTAGATAATTATTGTTCACATGGCATTGATATAGTCATTGATCTTTATCAATGCTCAAACCTTTGGGTTTCTTCTTTAATTCTCTATTATCAGCTGAATTTTTGGAAGACTTGATTTTCCGAATAGTTGAAGAGGAAGAGGAAGAGGAGGAGGAAGACTCTTGATTTTCAGAAACAGAATGTTCTATAAATCAAATAAAAAAGTTGATCACACCAACTGTGATTTAAAGCAAAAAAGAACTGCCAGTCCAAATACAACAAAAAATGCTGTTAATTGATCTACAAATGTCATATTCTGCTTTTGTTTTATCAGTAAAATGAGCAACTGCTCTTGTAAATGTCAGTTAAAAGCAAGGCACCTGATCTTGTCACAGATACTAGAGTGTAACTATTCAATATATAACTTTCACTCAGCTTTCTTATATCCCACCGAATCAAATCGTTATACAAAGAAAATCATGGGCTCTTTTTAAAAAATAAGTCTTGTTTCTTCTGATTATTTTAATCTAGTCCTGTACAGTTTGGTAAATAAGAAAAATAACTTTGGCTTGAACTTTGACTTAAACAAAAAGTGTGAGGAGCCTTTAATGACTCCGAAGATCACCTTATTCTATGAAGAGTTCATAGAAGTAATCCACCTACAGGTTGTTTCATCTTAGAAACAACCTTTTGTTACATCTGTCATCTTCCTACCTTCTGTTATTTCCTCTGATTCTATAACTTTCTTAGTCTTCTTCTTGTTTGGTGATTTGGGTGAACGTTTGGTTGTTGATTTGATGGTCTGAGATGCTCCTGGAGGTGGAGGTGCAGTCTTTGGAGGTGGTGGTGGTGTGGGGTTATGCACTGAGGCCAAGCAAGACAGGTCGGTTAATATCTTGTTCACATTCATCAGCAATTCTTAACTGTGAAAGGCACAGATGCCATCTGGCTTCAAGAGTAGATGCTGGTGAAAACCAGTGCAGGCAAGCTCTTAGCCCAGCACTAACTACTCCAAATTAATGAATTCTGAGAATGCATTACTATTAAATAAAAATTTAAAAAAAACGATTCTCAAATCACTGTAAATTATGAGTTGGAGCAAACGCTCAGGAGTCAGAAGACCTGAATTCCAGTTCTAGACCTGCAAAGCTCTGCTGTTGAACTTGGGCAAATGGGCAAGCCCTCTTGAATCACCCTGCCTGCAAACTGACATGTTTTCTCCTAGATAATTTCCAGAGGTGTTTGCCTGCCTAAAAAATGCTTAACTCTGTGCGCAGCATCCTTTATTCCAGCCTTCTGTGATACAAAAATAATCCCTGCATGTGGTTGACAGATATGCTCTCAAGAAGGAAAATATAAAAATTACATTTTCCTGTTGTCATATTCATTGAAATCAAATGATACCAATTTACCTTTTTTCTTTTTTTTAATTACAAAAGTTCTACATGAATATTTACCCCTGGAAGAATTTCACACTTTCATATTATGCTTTCCTCAAAATGCATTGCCCTTATCCAAGATAAAATATCTTAATGGTTTGGCATGTATCTTTAACCTTGTATTGCCCCTACTCTTTGCCCCTTCTTATGCCTAGAGGAAAAGACATGGAACATGTTTTGACCATTAGGAACCAGGAGAAAAGAAGAGGGACTTTTGAAAGATAAGAAAGCAGAGAACAGGGAGAGAGGAGGCCCCATGGGTGGGGGAGAGTGGTGATAAATCCTGCTACTCTTACCGAACTTCTCCTCCAAACTGTTTTTGTAATTTCCATGAACTGACCACCACAATGTTCCCGCTTTCTTCTCCCCTCCCAAAAATGTCAGGTACTACAACTTGAGAAAATTTTTTTCACATTCTAATGATCTTGAGCAAACTATTTAACCTCTTGGACTGTTTTCTCATCCACATTCAGAGGTGCTTGACTGCTTCAATTCTTGAACTGTTAGGACTTTGAGACATATAGATGCCTATAAGCAGTATCTTTAGCAATCTTAAAACGACTAAATGGTGAGTTGCAAGATAGTTTGGGTATTTTTTTTTGTTTTTTTTTTTTTTTTAAAGAAAATGCTGAAGCTCTAATGGATGCCTCTATTTTCACTTGGACCCTGACCATCTCTGTGAATTCTGTGAATGAAGCACTACCTTCATCAATTTTTTTTCATTGAGTTTTACATACACATCAAGTAATCTGACCCACCACTTGGTAGCGTAAACTATTGCCTTTATTAATATGGTTCTCTCAATGATTGATCATTCTCTAATCATCTTCCCTCCCGATCCATCCTCTGCCCAAAATAAATTCTTAGTTTTTTGTCTCACAGCCAAAACAATTATCAGAGTGATGAGTGAATAAGAAGGTCATCTCATAGGTCCATCTGAAAGCTGCAGGAACTCTGCACTTGGAGATTTTAATTACAAGGGTGTTGTCTCCGTTATTTTTGGAATGCTTTCCAATGAAAACAGTGAAGAGTTAAGAAATATTCCTCCACTATGCTGATTAATAGTTTTCCACCCTATTTCTTCACTGTTTGAAAGAAGCAAAAGATGCACCCTTGTTTAAATAAAATGATAAGATTATGCAAGCAGTACTTATTTTCACTTTTACTCTACAGATATTTTAACAGAGTAGGATTTAAGAGAAAACACTTGGTTAAAAAAAAGGAATCAATTATTTAAATACGTTTTTATAAATATTTTTTCTTTTGGTAAATTTAGAGGGTTTTATTAAGCTCTCAGAGTACTCCTTCAGGACCTATAATCAGAGAAGAGGATTTAAAATGGAACTACCTTTTTTTATTGACCCCTTCATATACAGACATTTAGATAGAGACTTGAGACTGAAGAGAGGGGAGAGGAACACAGTAGACACTTAACTTCTTGGTCTGCTGATCAATTTAGTGCTTTAAACTGACTCCTAAATTTACTAGTTCAGAGAAGTAAACTCTGTCCTCAGATATACACTCAAGAACGCTGAGAGCAAAAGCACAGATAGTTCAAAGGACAGTTGACTTTTTGAGGTCAGCACAATGGGGTTAGACAGGAAATCATCAAATGAGCTGGATACTGTTGATTTAACCTGCAGTTGAACCACACCTAGAAGAGAAAAGCATGGATACTAGGCCCCTATCTCTGTTTCTCTTGTGCTCCTGGAACCTGGCTGAGCCAAGGAGTGATAGGAAGAAGTGTTCTTTCTTTAATTCATCGCGGTGAAACAAAGAGCTTACATGTTAGTAAAACCAAGACCTGAGATGGACCATGTGTTAGACATTATCTGTGGCGCTAGGGTAGGTGCACAGATCTGGCTGTACTGAGAAGCACTGACGGTAATGGGATGCTTACCTGCTTCACAAAAAGTGCCATAATCGGAACAGCACTTGCCATACTTCTTACAGTCTGAGTCGCAGTCACACTCCCTCCCTCTTGCAAACGATTCGAAGCAGCGGCCTTTACAGGAAAGCTCTACCCAGAGCAAAGCAAAACATTATGGGTTATTGGTTGTGCAGTCCATCATGCCTATGTATTGATTAAGCATTTTCCACCTTATAGCTGACTAGAGCTTCAAAAGTGCATAGCTAAGTCTTCTTTGGCATTTGGGAAATGGTTGGTTTCCCAAATGAAGACAGTTGAAGTCAAGAAAGAAATCTGGAGACTTAGGGAAACTTCTCTTGCCCTTCATGGCTCCAAGAGACATCCCAATGCTGTCTGAGTCATTTCATGTATGGACAATGGAAAACTGAGAAATGTCTAAAGAGGTAAGCATCCTTCGTATGAATTCCCCCATCCTCTCCTCACACCATTACTTTCCAAATGGATTTTTTAAATTGCTCATACATATTTTATAACAATATATCCTAAAGAGTTGACTTAAATAGGTAACTAGTTAGGCTCAAAAATTATTCAGAATGCACAGACCTTTATTATGACAAACTGGCATGGTATAGAGCTGAAAGATGTCAGCCCAATCCTTTGGTTTGGACTATATAAGAGAAGTCTGCTTGTTTTCCCCAAAAGCCTTGGTTAAAGCCACAGTGATTTACACAGACATATTTGAAATAATTACCTTACACAACAAATAAATTGTACAACAATATATTTACCAACTTCACATGCAAATTCTAAAGCAGACATAACTTTGAGCCACCTTAATAATTTTCATAAATATGAAGTTTTTGCACATTAACAACAAAATGGTCAAAAATATCTTTAAGTGAAGTATCATAATTTAAATTACACCCTTTGGTCTTAACTGAAATTCATCATTAAATACTCATTATTAAACCCTGTAAAGTGCCTTTTTTCAGGTAACCTAGAAATATATTAATATCAAAAAGTCAAACAGTAAGCAAAATTATTTTATTTCCATGAATCTCTTTGATGAAGCTATTGAAGGGCTCCATCACTAAGTAATTACCTCTCTGGTTAATAGCAAAGAATTACTACTGTTTACTTAATGACTCCTGAGTCACAATATTAAGTCTCTATTTAAAACAAGACATGATACTTGGCACTAGTTAATAGCCTTGTGCAAGTGACAGGTTTCCAGGTTCCCCTTAGCCTCCCCCTATGGTCGCAGCTTTGACGTCATCTTCAGGCACAGCAGCACACTGCACAGCACACACATTTACGCAAGGGATGGGAGAAAGGCACTTCAGCACAAAGACGCGGAACAGTCTGACAACAGCACTGCACGGGGTGCAAGGGGACTCACAGGACATGAGCTTGACAGAGACACCAGCTCTCAGGACTTACCCACAGTGCATTCTTTCTTGAAGTCAGGGCAGCACTCCATGTAGTGTTGACAGTTATAATCACAGTTGCAGGTGGCATCTCTAGAATACCCTTCCCCACATCTCCCTGCACAGCTTGATAAATCTAAAATCATACAATACTAGCGTAAACATGGCCAAATGACTTTATATAAAGAAGAGGTCCAAGGAGAAGGACTAAGCCTCTTGGTGATGGAGAGTTTTATCCATTGGAAAAGGTTGGGAATGATGGTTTGTGATGGGTCCCAGTGACCTTTGCTTCGTCCTAGGTGACCTTGACCATGCCTTTTAGTCATTACTAGACTGAAAACATAAATACACCTTTGAAAACCAGGCTGAGTAATGGCGTTGCACAAAGAGGGTGCTCTTCCTGGGGGAGGGCAGCTACAATTCTACTAATGCTGCCATTTACCGAGCATCTCTGTGCTGGTCACTGAGTCACACGTTATCTCTAGTGCTCCTGAAACGCTGCCAGGAGAATTTCAGTAGTCTCCTTTTTAGAAACAAGAAAGCTGAAACTCAGAAATTTTAGGAACTTGTTTAAGGGCACCCAGTTAGTTAATAGTTCCAGCACATATGTATTACAGTCAGTGAACACATATCAGTCATTCATATCGACCTCTTTCCCCCTTAGAAATATCCTGATTTGTATACTAAATTGTATGGTCATCCTAAGGAAACAGCCCATCTAGAATTCGAACCCTGATATATCTGAATCCAAAACTCGAACTTTCCCCACCCGATCACATCGCCTCTCATTCCTGATGATGCATTTACAGCAAGCTATGCTGTAAATTTTCCTCTACTCCTGCTCCTTTCGCTGGTGGAGATAACTGGGGTCTATAAATGTGGGGAGAAGTCAGAGGCCTTCAACCACTGCTAAAGAGAGTACAAAATAGGTAATTCTTGAAAAGCATCTGAGCATGAATATAAAAGTCATGAACAGAATTATTTTAGATAAAATAAAAGCATAATTATCCTTACATATATTTTTTAAATCATTTGGAAACACCATGAAAACCTCCCTGAGAAATAACCACAGAAATGTAACAACTGAATCCATCCATGGAATAGAGACTGGCAGGTGCAATGTTCTGAATCCACAGAGGGATGTTGAAGCACTGAAAAAATCTCGAAATAATGAATCCAGGAAAATTAAAGTCTTACTATGCAAGTAAAACAGTGAACATTAGGACAACTTTCAGAACTTTTTACATACATATGTGTACAGTGCATACAAAAATGCTTATCATATATAGTGTATGTATATAAATACATATATTATATATACAGAAAAAAGAACGGGAAGAGATTGAGAAGGCAAGAAAAGCAGACAAGACAACATCAAAAGGTTATTCTTTTACAACCAGCAGATTTCTGAAATAGGAAGTCAATTATTTTTATAGGAAAAACTCATTTCCATAGATTTAATGAATGTCCTAGTTTTATTGATTTGAACAACTAGTTTTAAAATCATTTAATTAAAGGAGTAAAATTTTTTGTGACCCGCCAATAGTATTATGAAGGAGAAGTGACTTAGGAAATGCACCTGTGTTATGAACCTTGTAATATTATTCTGAGAGAGCAGAAGAACTTGGAGACACCAGAGTACTCATCATTCCTGGTTAAATATTTATATTTGCTCTCATGAGTTTTTCCACCTTACCTAAGTGATTCTGAAACTATGTCCATGCAGGCAGGTATCTCACATGCTCAGTTGATTTAATCATTTTACTGAAAGTGTCTACCTTATAAAAGTAATTTTGTCATAACAGTTATGTACCTTGATTTTTCTTCTCTCATATTTTGCTTATCAAAGGAAAAAAAGGGAAGCAAAAATCCAAAGCTTGGTGTTATTGTTAAGTAATCTATTTTATGATGCTAGAGAATTCTGTTAAGGTGATTACACTGCAAGTACCTTAACATTTTCTAAAAATGAATAATAAGAACTGTTTTTACAGGACAGTTTCTGGAGGGCTGTGAATGGTTCAGTGTTGTGAAATGACATTCACACCTGTATAAATTCCTATCTGAATAAATAGTCCTTGAAAGAAGAAGGCACACTTTCAAGATTACTAAAATGCCCTTTGAAACGTAAATATTCACTGTAGTATATTTATATCAAGATGATGCCAACATAAGCTATCAATAATTTATTTGATATAAAAGATTAGTTGAATTTGTAAACATGTAGGAAAAATCATATGCTGTTTAAATATTATTCATTTCAGTTAGTTTGATGAGATATCATTCCAACATAGTTTTATTGTGTGTCTGTGTTTTTTAAACCTTTGGGAGAACCATAGAAACAATAAGTACAAAAACTACTCTATTGAAAAGCGCAAAACTCTACAAAGATTTCATAATATAAAATGCTTATAAATATGCTACACATTCTTTACTTACTTTTAAGGTTTTACTATACATTAGAGTCAGACAAATATCATTTTTAGAAAGTTATTTCTTTTGTTGTCATAAAAGTCAGAACTGAGCAATTAGCAGTCTCTGTCAAATAAAAGTATTTTTGACAGTTTAGGTACCTTGAGAAGAAGCTTGCTGAATCAAGAAAACAGAAAGCAGCAGCAAGTAAATGGGAAGTATTTTCCACTCCATGGCTGTTTTCAGGTACTGAGCCCTCGCTGGAAAGAAAATGAAAGTATTAGAGAACTCCTCTTGGATCTCACCACTAATTTATGCTTGTATTACAGCATCTCAATAATTTGAAAATTCAATTTAATGATAAAAAACTTTCCCATTCTTAAAGCAAGACATTTAAAAGTAACCAGCCTTAATTCATTGTAAATACTTGACCATTAGATTTAATCTTATACAGAAAAAAATATCATCAAATCACCATCTCAATCATGTTACTGACCATTTTAATACTTTAGAATCTCCCAAATAGAAAAAAAGACATCTTAAAACTCTATTCAAATTATAGCATGTACTTAAAGTACAAGATTTAAATCCTATATTGAAGGGAAAAAATAAGTAACCAGCTTAAGTAAAATTTAATTTAACAGAGTTATCATTCCAACATTCTCTTAACTCTCAATATAAATTCATAAGCTTCCAGCAGGTGTATTGCATAAATGTGATTCTTTTCTAAACTCTCCAACTACTATCTCTGTAAATCTTTTCAAGCACCTTTAATAAAGTATATCCTTATTGAGCTGAAAACATATAATTCCATGAAGCAAGTTAACTGTCACACTTACCCGTAAAAGAAGAGATGAATTTCTCCAATGTTCCGTAAGTCTTATATATCAGAGCAAATGTTAGGATGAACCAATTAGTCCAAAGGTTAGACAAAATCAACAGTGACAACCTATGAAATCAAACTTTCCTCATTTATTGGAACAGGTCCCACCCGACCAGACTTAAGTAACATCTGGAAAACACTTCCGTTAATAAAAATGACTACTACAAATAAATTTAGATTTATTGGCCCAAACACACTTCTAATTTCGAAGTGAAGTGAACAAATTGTTCTGAGATGGTAAATTGCTTGGCAGGCTGTGACTAGTGCAACAACTTTAAAATAGTCAAGTGCTGGTATCATTTCTTTTTTTTCCTTTTTCCAGTTAACCCAGCAAAGAGTGTTTTTGAAACTTTATCTAGTTTCCGCTTGTGGCATAAGTTTTCTGAACTTATACATTCAAATGTTTAATTCTTTTCTTGAGTATTTTCATTTTCACTGAGCACAGAATATATGCTTTCAGTTACCTATTAGGTGGATGATTTTCACTGTGGATTTTATATCTTCCTTTACTATGTAAAAACCTGCTTAAAAACTATACTGATGTCTCCCTTAACACCTTTATTTAAGCCCAGTAATATTTGGAAAAGGTCTTTGTACTTATTCATGTAGCTTCCTTGTCACAGAGAAAATGTGAACCATCAGCTTCCCGGAGTTGGGTCAGCTAGCTCAAGGTTTTACCCGGTTTGATAGGAAATGTTCCTGTTCAAGGGCTTCCCAGGTGGCACTAGTGGTAAAAGAATACACCTTCCAATGCAGGAGACTTAAGAAATATGGGTTCGATCCCTGGGTTGGAAAGATCCCCTGGAGAAGGGAATGGCAACGCACACCAGTATTCTTGCCTGAAGAATCCCATGGACAGAGGAGCCTGGCGGCCTGCAGTCCATGGGGTCACAAAGAGTCGGACCCCACTGAAATGACTGAGCATGCACGCATGTTCCTGTTCAAGTCCTCTCTACCTACATAGGGCCTAGTTTATGTCCTAGCGCCTCCCTGAAATCTTGTCAGATCAATCTAAAGCACAACTGCAATGATTATTGAATTAACTGTTCATCTGTCTTATTCCCACCTCCCAGGCCCCTCAAACAATCTGAATTTCCCCAGGACAACTAACTTCTATGTCTTCATATGTAGTCCAGTGCTTCACCAAGATGTGTTCAATACACGCTTATTGAACCAAAGCATTGTGAGCTGGAGTCTGCTGTATACTATGTGTTTGGTAGTGCTACACTTAATTATCATTTTAAAATGCCTTTAAACTTATATATAATCATCCATGTTTTACAAATAAGATGAAAATCTACCGATGAAGAATCTGTGGCCCTACGAAGGATACATAAACGAGTAGGAGCCAGAGCCAAAATTTGAACTTATTTATTTTGCGGTCTACTGTATTCCTACTCTATCTGGCTCCCTTCTGATCAAAGTCAGCCCTTCAGTACTCAGTCAGGGTACTAAATGTTACTCCTCCATGTGTACGTGTGGGTTTATGAGATTGTGACCTTTGTAAAGACCAGAGATTGTAATATAAGCATCTCTTTTGTTTCCACAATTCTTATTCTGGGCTATATGTATGAGGACAATTTAGAGACTATCTGATCTAAACAATCTCCTTTCTCTGAGAACTACCTCCCTGACTTTAGGGATATTTCCCTTTTAGCCAGTTTCATATACATGATCTTACCACATCAGCCTCAGCCGGCAAGATGGGGAATAGAAACCTGAAATAAACTGGGTTAATATGTTTCCCTGTCCTGGAAATCTGGAATTGCAATCCAGAGACGACAAGTTTGTCTATGTAGACATGTAACGTGCGAACAACTGTCTAAGGAAGTAGAGAAAGTCCTTCAGAATAAAGACATGCAAGTGAAGGAAGCAGTCACGCAGAGAGTGTTCTGAGAGCTTTCTGGGTCTTGGTTACTCCTTGTTCCTGAGACCCAGGTGCTTTCTTGCCCTGGGTCTTTATGGCAGATTCTCCCTTAGGGGACGAAAGTGGCTAAAGATTATGATTTATCTTACTTAAAATCACTAATCAGTACATGGCAGATGTACAGACAATCCTGTTGGATGGAACTGAACTAAATTAATTCTTAGCTTTCCTGAGGTCAAGAAGGGGAAGCTAGAAGCTTTATAACTTTTTCAAGTCAGATGTTTACATCATTTTCTTGTTAGTTGTTTGAAAAGCTGGGGATACCAAGAATATAAAAAATGCACACAGACATATATTCTTAAACAGATTGCATTCTGATTATTGCCTTCTAGAGTTATCTGTACGAATGTTTTCCTTCTTTGGATAAAGATGGAAAATCGTTAGAATGATGGCAAGATGTATTCTTTATTTTGCTGCATCGCATGACACGTGGGATCTTCGTGCCCCAACTAGGGATCAAACCCATATGTCTTGCAGTGGAAGCATCAGTCTTAACCAACCACTGGACTGCCAGGGAAGTTCACAAATGGTGTTCTTAAAGTGACTGAAAAATCTTCTCTAGTAATTCTGGCTAAATTCACCTCCTAGGCTTGGGAAACTAACAACACACACACATAATTGTGACCAATAACAGCTTTAAACATATCCACTGAGACAGCAAACATGTTGTCTCTGCATATTACAGTAGGGAAAAAGTGAGAAACTTTATTAAATATCACATTCATGGAGTTTAACCTGATTTGCATAATTCTATTGGGTAATGAAGCTATCTGGGTAAGTAAAGTTTGCCTCAAAAGCATGGCAGCATTTTCATTTTATCTACTAAATATACGAACTGTACTAAACACTACATTCTGTGAGTATTGGATCATTCAGACTTCCTTGCTGACCAAACAGAAATTTTTCTATTAGATTATAGGTTCCCCCTCTGAGATTTCTTTTCTCATTTAAATGTTTTTTCTTAATGTTCACTTATATCTCACTTAATTGGGATAAAAGGGCTGGTTTTTGGTGTGAGGGACATGGGGAGGAGGGTGAAGAAAGGGGGAGAGGATGTTAAAAATATTGGATCCTGCCCTCATTTTCTAGGGATTTTTTCACTGAATTCACCCTCATGAACACCAGTGTCTGTGCTTGGCAGCAACACAGTGATGCCTTCAGAGAACATTCAGGTGTGTTTAGGGATGTTTTCTCTGCATTAGGTTATCCCAGACTGATGTGCCCTTCCACTTGGTGTGCCCTGTTTCTCCATCCCTCCTGTTCGCTGCCGCTTTGCCCTGCAAGCCAGTGCGTCTGCCTCGAGCGGCTGCTCTCCACCCTTCCACACCTTGGATGTGTTTCTGTTTCTTCCAGCAGCAGCCTAGGAAAAATTGAAGGCTGGGAGGGGAAAACCACAGATGCAGTTTTGCTCTCTATTGCCCCAGTGTTGCTCACAATGCCAAATTAATGTACTCTGGAACAGGGGTCCCCAACCGGTCTGTTAGGAACCTGGCCACACAGCTGGAGATGAGTGGTGGGCAAAAGTAAAACCATCCCTGCCTCCCACCCTCTGTAGAAAAATTGTCTTCTATGAAACTGGTCTGTAGCCAAGAAGGTTGGGGACCTCTCCTACGGAATAGAGCAGAGGATTTGGGGACCACCTAGGTGGCTCAGCGGTGAAGAATTCGCCTGCCAATGCAGGAGATGCAGGAGACTTGAGTCAGTCCCTGGGTCAGGAAGATCCAGTGGAGGAGGGCATGGCAACCCACTCCAGTATTCTTGCCTGCAGAATCCCATGGACAGGGGAGCCTGGCAGGCTGCAGTCCATGGGGTCATAGGGAGTCAGACATGGCTGAGACAGTATGGCATGACACACGGTCTGTCTGCTCTGTTCATGGCGCTTTCACAGAGTTGTGGCTTTTTTTTTTCAATGTGGATTAAAAGTCTGACCATTACCTAAGAATTATTGCATTTGTTTGTGGAGGTCGTGGGCCTTTTCTACCCTCTTCCGGCTGCCCAGCTAGAGATTCTGCTGCCCAGCTCCCCCCTCAGTCGTGCGTGACAAGGTGACTGCATTTTCTCCAGTGAAATGTGAGTGGATGGAGTATGTACACCTTCCACTCTGCCTCCCGGACAGGAAATCACTTGACCTGGACGCCCTCTTTCCCAGCTTCTCATAGAAAGCTATATGGTGCATGCGCATGGCTTAATTGTGCCTTCCGGTGATCTGGTAATTATTGTAATTAAACCCATTTTACCTTTGAGTTAGTTAAGACACAGAAAGATTAAGTAATGTGCTTAAGACTAGAAAGCAGTAAATGGTAAAGTTAATATGTTAACCCACGCCTATTGGGCTACAAAGCCATGATTTTAACCAATTCTATGACCCAATGCTGTCATATCCAAGGTTAATAACTATTTACTTTGTGCTCCTACATAACTTTATTTGTATTCTATAAGGGCATTTCTTACTTATCGATATCCATTTTTCCCACTAAGTCATAAGCTTCTGAAGGATCCAGAGCAATTACATTAGGCTCATTCTGTAGTGTATATTGCTTCTGTGCCTGACTGATACTCTATATGTTTGCTGAATTTAACTCAAGTTTGCTGTCTGTCTTCTAAGGGCTTCTTTGACTACTACAATTACCAGTACAGCACTGAGATCTCTCCAGTCTACGTCACTTGGATTCCAGATGTCAAGGAAGCATATTATGTATGACAGCTCAGACGAAATCATTACAAATGTATTTCCCAGAAGCCAACAACGTGAGTAATTTCCACGGAACTGTTTAAGTGAGTGAGAGTGAATTGGGAGGTTTTAATAACTCAGTGTGACAAATACTTGAGACTGGGAAATTCAGAGAGTGGGAGCGAAGTTTGGCTGTGGTTGAAGGACCACACATAGGTGGGACAAGAGGAAAGTCTTCCAAGAGACACCATCTAGGACATTTCATTACGTCATTCCAGAGCAGAAATGAAGCCAGGCTCTTCAAAGACACTGAGCATAATGCAGTTTTGGCTGATTGTACAACATTGCATAATAGTCTTTGTAAAATCCTTTTGTCTGCCCATGGTAGCTAGTTTCTGTCAAAAGAATTAAGAAGAAAAACATTTATAATGAATTGCTCCAGTGAAATTTTTATTCAGCTTGATACAGAAAACAGTCAGAAGCTTAAAATAAAACTCAGTGCTTTTTCCCCTCTTGACCCTTTAAGCTCTTGCCTTATAAAACCAGACAGCAGAGGGTCTTTACATCTCAGGGTGCTCCATTGATCTTGGTTGAATGAATTCAGGAATCAGTGTTACAGCTAGTATTAGCCCCTCTCCTTCCTCTCCCTTAGACAGGGAAGGACAGTCTTGGTATTTACAAGCCCCTTGTTTCTTTGTATGTGACAATTAAACCACAAGAGGGAAGGGACTGGAGAGAGAGATGAAAAGAATGGTTATTTATTTATCCTCTATTTGAACTCTGCTCTTTCCGCAAAGGAAACATGGCAGGGGCTTGATGTAGGCCAGATCTTTTTGTCCCCTCAAGTCCTCCTTGAAGTATAGTATCATGAGGATCTGTACCCTTTATGGAGGTAATTCAAGGTCCCAGCAATGTCCCCCAGAGTCTGGTCAGGCTTCAGCTAACACTCCCACCAACTCCCATCCATGTTTAGTGAATAGCAAGTAGGTGAAAGTGTGAAAGTGTTAGTTGCTCAGTCACATCTGACTCTTTGCAACCCCATGGACTGTAGCCCACCGGGCTCTCTGTCCACGGAATTCTCCAGGAAAGAATACTGGAGTAGGTTGCCTTTCCCTTCTCTTGGAGATCTTCCTGACCCAGGGATTGAAGATCTGGGTGTCCCACGTTGCAGGCAGATTCATTACCGTCTGAGCCACCAGGGAAACCTAAAAGGTGCCAGGCACTTATTCTTATTAAAGCAAAACAAACCTAAACAAAACAAGTGATGAAGTAGGTTTTATTATTATTCCCTTTACAAGTAAGGAAACTGAGCACGAGCATTTCAGAAGCTTTTCCTCTGATTGAAAGGAGGATGCCAGCCTACATTTGCCTAAAAATTATAGACGTAGATTTCTTTTAATGTTACATTCCAAATTCTAACACTGAAGTACTGTATGAACCCCCAAAAGCTTTGGCTCTTTAAAACACTGACCCAGTTTAAACGATAGATGTGGCTTCCTCCTTCATAGATGGCTGTCATCATAGATGACAGCATAGGTGATGAATCAGTAGAATAAGACAAGTAAGTCTCTGCCGGGGTCCAGTCCCGGTGGATCCAGGGAATTCGAAGGGTGGACGGCGTTGGCGTGGAAAGACTTGTTTATTTATTAATATAAGATTAGATTAAGAAACTATAGTGTAGTAAGAAGATTAAGTGGAGGAAGAGGGCTGAATAGCTTGGTTTACGCGGAGGACCAATAAAATTCCAGACAAGGAATTTGCACCATCTACGTTGGGCCACCGGCGCCCGCTTGAATATCTAAGGGTGCCTCGCCTTAAGCTCCCTTTCTCGCAGGTCTTAACAGCCAGGGCAAGTAAGTAGACCTGGCGAGCCTCCGCGCCCCAGGTGGAGATTCAGCCTGAAATTAAAGTAAAGAGCGGAGGGAGGGAAAGGGAGAGGAGAGACAGAGACACGGGGGGAGCCAGATTCCCAAGAAACCAGGCCTAGAGACTAGTCCGAGAAACTGGTCCCATCCTTTATTGTTCAGAAGGCCTTTTATACTTTTGATAAAACATGGACATCAATGGGTAACACAAAATTATGTAGCGTTCGCAACTCAGACTCTTTCTGTATATTATTTTGTATACAAAAGGTCTCAGGTGATTTACATTATCTTCTGGCCAAGAGGCTTGTTAACACTTTTTGGCTCTCTTCCTTAATGAGTGTTAATTTTGTTTCCCCTGAAGTGTTTTTCTTTAATCTGCATCTCCTTAAAGCGCTAAAGGTACATCTCTATAGAACAAAGGCGCAGTGGGTTATAACAAAGAAGGTACTTAACTCAAAGATCTAATGTTGCTAATACAAGGTCTACTACTTGTTTTTCTATATACCAACTATATCTAAAAATAAAGGATATGAAAATTCAGCAGCAAGCATTGACTCAACAAATGAAACCTTTAATCAGTCCTATTCTAAAGACTTTGACTCCTCGGAAGCCCCTCCATTCCCAGGATGTTTTAAGCTTCCCGTGCCTCCTGCAGTCAGGAGGCCTCAAACAATCACACGCACAGCTGTACGAGTCCTACAGGCAGGCTAGAAAGCCATCGGAGTACGAGTCCTACAGGCAGGCTAGAAAGCCATCGGAGGGGTTTTTGGATTGAAACACTCTTTCAAATGCAGAAGACTAAAGCCCTGAATTGACTTTTTCCAGAGAATGTCAGAAGAGTGGCAAAGCAGAGCACAAAAACCGGCAGATTTTTGTTGGGGTACATGCTTAGGAATTTCCAGAGGGGTCCCTGAAGTCTGAGCATGCCTTGTGTATGTCAGCTTCTTTCCTCATGACCTTGTCACAGGCGGGATTCCTCACACTGGCTCCCGGCAAGTCTCAACTTTTAATTTCTATTTAATTATAAAAATATCTTAATAAAAACATTCAAGTATAATTTTACCATTTGTAATACAACTATTTATATACTTACATATTCTCTTCAAACTTTTGTCCATATGCAATTGTTCAGTGGTAAAGAAAATCTGCCTGCAGTGTAGGAGAGGCAGGTTCGATCCCTGGGTGGGATCCAGGGAAGATCCCCTGGAAGAGAGCATGGCAACCCACTCCAGTTGTGTCAGAAAAACCCCATGGACAGAGGAGCCTGGTGGGCTATGGTCTATAGGGTCACAAAGAGTTGGACACAACTGAAGCGACTTAGCACACGTGTACGCACCTAGCAAAAATCTTGCACATAGGAAGTGTTTCATGAAATCTCAAGTTGAGTTTAGTGAAACTGTAGAGTTATCATCAGTAAGACAGGTCTTTTTAAAAAATTCTGTTTTCCCATCCCAACAAGCAAAATGAGTTGATACTTAGATATACTCCTGTTTATCCTTCTATTTTACCACATGCATTTGTAGAAATGAGACAACTAATGGATGTGACCTCTGGCCTTGGAAAACAGGTTGTAAAAACCCAGTAAGGCAAGGAAGAGTGCTGGGAAAACAAGTGACTTTTGGAGGAAACTTCCACTGAAAGACCCAAGAACTCAGAACACTTACAATCAGCCCTCCATAGTGTTGAAAACAGAAACTGTTCTCTCCTTTGGTGCTTTTTCCCTTTATGGCTCATCTTAAAGTCAGTTCTAATGAGGTGGATGAAGCTGGAGCCGATTATACAGAGTGAAGTTAGCCAGAAAGAAAAACACCAATACAGTATACTAACATATATGTATGGAATTCAGAAAGATGGTAACGATAACCCTGTATGCGAGACAGCAAAAGAGACACAGATGTATAGAACAGTCTTTCGGACTCTGTGGGAGAGGAAGAGAGTGGGATGATTTGGGAGAATGACATTGAAACATGTATAATATCATATAAGAAATGAATCGCCAGTCTAGGTTCGACGCAGGATACTGGATGCTTGGGGCTGGTGCACTGGGATGACCCAGAGAGATGGTATGGGGAGGGAGGTGGGAGGGAGGTTCAGGATTGGGAACATGTGTACACCCATGGCGGATTCATGTTGATGTATGGCAAAACCAATATAGTATTGTAAAGTAAAATAAAGTAAAATTAAAAAAAATAATAAAGTATATTGCTAGTTAAGAAAGTTAGCTAATGAATACTAAAGGGCAACATTGAGGCCAGCAGCCAAAAGCTAATATCTTTCCCGGCACCTTTATCTTTTCCACGCTTCCTGTAGAAAAGGAATGCGGGGAACTTAAGGAGAAAAGAAGTAAAAAGCCAAAAAAGATAAACCTAGACGTAAATAGTTGACACAGTCTTGCACAGAACCATCTATCTTTATTCAGTACAAGGCAGGTAGGAACACCAGAGGAGGGAAAAGGCAGAGCAATTTATTCAAATGCCAGTAAAACTAAAGTTGGGATTGTTTAAAACTTTTGAGAAACCAGTTGAACCATCTCGTGGCTCTGTTTCTGTATCTAAAAAATTAGTTTGCCACAGGAAAGTCAAGAAACTACAGATTGTGTAATGCAGTGATCCGGAAAAATTTATTTTTTTAAGCGACAACTCATTTTGCACTCCCATGTTGCCTTCCCAAGAGAGACCGCTTGGTTGAAATAAGAATTTCATAAGCCTGTAGCAACGTAAAAGCTGGCCAGCATTCAGGCATTCTGCATAGCCAAGAAAGGTAGAAGGAAGCAGAGGGAGTGAGCCCTGGGTTGGAGCGAAAACGGAGAGAGAAATGTATCTCCAAAGAAAATTGAAATAAACAACAACCGACTAATGAAGATGTTATTAACTCATGTGCTGTGTGGTGGGCAATGTCACTCCTTTCCATGTTCCTTACACAGTCTTATTTTAATTTTTTAGAATATTTATTTATTTATTTATTTTTGGCTATGTTGGGTCTTCGTGGCTGCGTGGACTTCTCTCGAGTTGTGGTGAACGGGAGCACCTCTCTAGTTACAGCGCTTGGACTTCCCACTTGCGATAGCTGCTCTTGCACGGGCTTCAGTAGCTGCAGCATGTGGCTCGGTAGTTGTGGCTCCCAGGCTCTAGAGCACAGGCTCGGTAGTGGTGGCACATGGACTTAGTTGTCCCGTGGCACGTGGGATCTTCCCAGACCAGAGATCGAACCCGCGTCCCCTAAATTGAAAGACAGAGTCTTACCCACTGAACCACCAGGGAAGCCCTCCTTACACAGTCTTTAATAAATTCCACCATGTTCACAAAAGTGTTTGATAACAGTGGACTTGTGGACCATAGTCATGGCAGGCACTGTGTCAAACCAGAAGCTACATGTAGACCACTCTCATACTTGACCTCTAAGAAAACTGAACAATGAGATGACATCTAATATGTAAAATATTAGGAAAAGGTGCCACCTCATCAGAGCTGCTTTCAGAGGCTTCAGAGGCTGAAAGTGACGAGGAGGGGTATGGGCTGACAGCATGAATAGCTCTGATGAATTAAGGAGTAGCTAGAGCTAATTGGAAAAGACTCCGATGCTGGGAGGGATTGGGAGCAGGAGGAGAAGGGGACAACAGAGGATGAGATGGCTGGATGGCATCACCGACTCGGTGATGAGTTTGAGCAATTCATGGGGTTGCAAAGAGTTGGACATGACTGAGCGACTGAACTAAACTGAACTGAGAGCTAATTGAAGGCTTTGAGAGAACCTCTCTGACCTGAAGACTGATACGGAGCAGCTGAGCAGAGCTCTGCCGTGTTCCTGCGGCCTCTGTCGGACACAGATTCCTGGCAGGGCTAGATCTTACTCTGTTCCACGTGGCCATTCCAGAGTCCTGGGTTGAGGTGTCTAGGATGGGAGAGACACCAGTGTGGCTTTTTTGTTTATACTTTATCATTAAACAAAACAATAGTGAATCATGATATAAAGAAAACAACTCAAAGGCAAGTGAACGTTTTCAAATATAGAGCAGAAAAGGTAAGAGTGGCTCTTTGTGCTTCCTGGCTTGTGGCCAGTTTCTTCTTCCTTGATGGCAATTCTTATAAGTGATGCTCTGTCATAAACCGGAATGAAGTCTGACGGCCAGAGTGACTCACTGTCGGGATACTGGATCAACAAACTATAGCAACTTTTGGGTAATGGGTCAGTTTATACCTTCTGGTTTCCGCTGCAATTCCTCTGCCTTTGCTTTTGGAGTTTCACCTGAACATCCTTGACTTGTTTCATTCCATCAAGGAAGGTTGGGTTCAACACATTTTTTTTTTAAAAGCCTTTTACAGGAAGCAAACCTATGAATCAAAGACTCAATGGGAGTGACCTAATCACTGGTCCAGACTTCCCGCCATTGGCAACACACAAAACCATTCACTCCTTCAGAAGATTTCTCTTTAGAAGCTGCTAATGCCATTTATTTGCAGCCTTTGCTGAGGTTTCTGTTACAACCAATGGGTTCATCCTAGTAGTCCGACAGACTGACCAGCATATGTGGGGTTATTGACTGAATCTCATGAAAACTAAAAGCAGGGGGAATCTAAAAGTTACATAGGAAAAAATCTTAAATCTCAGTAGAAAAGTATATTTTGCCTAAAAGCAGCCAGTTTCAGAACTGTTAGCATTAGTGAGGAAGTACCAACAGGGAATTGTAGAACATAATAAAAAGTGATGATCAGCAAGGGGTGTAATGAAGGAAAGAGTGAGTCACTACTTGAGACATGGATCTGGGAAGTTAATGGGTCTCCAGGGTGGCAGGTTGGAGGTAGAGGACAACCCAGCCCCTCCAAATGTCCAGAAACAACAGAAGTCCGTGGATGTTTTAGATCTGGTAGCAACATGGGGATAGGCATGGGACAGAACTGATCAAAGAAAAGGGGGAGGATGCACTGAGGCCTGATGAAGTGGAGTGCATCGGGTGGGCACCTAACCAGACCCCCTGGATTATGTATCACTTACAGCCCTTCTCAGCAAAGAACGTGCTGTGTTTGGAGAACTAGGAAGAGTGGTGTCTTTTTCTCACTTGGTACTTTTTGAGACAAGTGCCTCAAAAGATTATGTTTTAATTAGCACATTTTCCATTATTCGCAGTGGCAATGGCGATAGTGGCAGTTAGAGTTATTGCAGGCATGGTGAATGCAGCAACACCAGAAATCCAGATGTGCTGGAGTTGAGTGTTTGATGATGGGAGTACAGGTGGTACCAATAAAGGTCACCTAATGAAAAATATATAAAGAAAGAAAATTTTATAACATCAATGAATTATCTTCTATTTTTAAAAAATCTATGTATTTTCAAAAATGTAAATTTTATAGTTCATGTCAAGATAGCTGAGACAAGTCTATTCCAGTCATTTAGAGAGCAGATGTTAAGAGTTAAATCATTCTTCCTAACTGGTCCTTGTATGGTCCATAGGGAATAAGCAAATAATATCCTGAAATAACTGATGCATAGGGAAATTTACTTTTTTTTTTCCAAAAGTTAAGTTGCATTAAATAATCTTCTATAAAATGTAGAGAAAATACACTAGCTCATCCCTGACTTTGAGAGTTTAAAGTCAGAACAACTGTTCTCTGCCATACATCAGAGTGTGTCATGAGTCTGTCTTGGCTTTCTTATGTTAACTTAAAAAAAAAAAACTTTTAAAATTTATATTGGAGTGTAGTCTACTGACAATGTTGTGATAGTTTCAAGTGGACAGTGAAGGGATTCATTGCATATACTTGCATCCATTCGCCCTCAAACTCCCCTCCCATCCAGTCTATGACATGATATTGAACAGTTTCCTGTGCTATACAGTAGGTCTTTGTTGGTTACCCTTTTAAAATATAATTTATGCTAACTTTTGAATCTAATATTTTCTCCCCTAAAGAGATGTTCCCCTTTTCTCCCCTCAGGCATCAGTGTTGAGGCTATGTCCTCCCATCAAAGCCATGCTATCAAAAACAAGCCTTTGGAGAAACTTCCCTTGTGGTCCACTGGCTAAGACTCCATGCTCCTAATACAAGGGGCCTGGGTTCAATCCCTGATCAGGGAACTAGATCCCACATGCCACAGCTAAGACCCAGCACAGCCAAATAAATAAATTAATGTTTAAAGGGAAAAAAATCAAGCCTTTGAAAAGGATATGAATAAAGGAAATTCTTTTTCTTTGAATAATGGATAAAGGATATTCAGTCATCAATAAAGGAAATAAATTCAACAATGAAGCTGATGAAGCTGTGTTACTTTTTAGTTCAATTTTAATTTTTAAAAATTCACAAACCTTTTGAAAATATCTGTATGACATGATCCTCTACATAGAAAACCCTAAAGACTCCACCAGAAAATTACTAGAGCTAATTAATGAATATAATAAAGTTGCAGGATATAAAATCAACACACAGAAATCCCTTGCATTCCTATACACTAATAATGAGAAAGTAGAAAAAGAAATTAAGGAAATAATTCCATTCACCATTGCAACGAAAAGAATAAAATACTTAGGAATATATCTACCCAAAGAAACTAAAGACCTATATATAGAAAACTATAAAACACTGATGAAAGAAATCAAAGAGGACACTAATAGATGGAGAAATATACCATGTTCGTGGATCGGAAGAATCAATATAGTGAAAATGAGTATACTACCCAAAGCAATTTACAAATTCAATGCAATCCCTATCAAGCTACCAGTGATATTTTTCACAGAACTAGAACAAATCATTTCAAGATTTGTATGGAAATACAAAAAACCTCGAATAGCCTTCTTGAGAAAGAAGAATGGAACTGGAGGAATCAACTTGCCTGACTTCAGGCTCTACTACAAAGCCACAGTCATCAAGACTATATGGTACTGGCACAAAGACAGAAATATAGATCAATGGAACAAAATAGAAAGCCCAGAGATAAATCCACACACCTATGGTCAGCTTATCTTTGACAAAGGAGGCAAGAATATACAATGGAGTAAAGACAATCTCTTTAACAAGTGGTGCTGGGAAAACTGGTCAACCACTTGTAAAAGAATGAAATTAGATCACTTTCTAACACCGCACAAGAAAATAAACTCAAAATGGATTAAAGATCTAAATGTAAGACCAGAAACTATAAAACTCCTAGAGGAGAACATAGGCAAAACACTCTCCGACATAAATCACAGCAGGATCCTCTATGATCCACCTCCCAGAATTCTGGAAATAAAAGCAAAAATAAACAAGTGGGATCTAATTAAAATTAAAAGCTTCTGCACAACAAAGGAAAATATAAGCAAGGTGAAAAGACAGTCTTCTGAATGGGAGAAAATAATAGCAAATGAAACAACTGACAAACAACTAATCTCAAAAATATACAAGCAACTTATGCAGCTCAATTCCAGAAAAATAAATGACCCAATCAAAAAATGGGCCAAAGAACTAAATAGACATTTCTCCAAAGAAGACATACGGATGGCTAACAAACACATGAAAAGATGCTCAGCATCACTCATTATTAGAGAAATGCAAATCAAAACCACAATGAGGTACCACTTCACACCAGTCAGAATGTCTGCGATCCAAAAATCTGCAAGCAATAAATGCTGGAGAGGGTGTGGAGAAAAGGGAACCCTCCTACACTGTTGGTGGGAATGCAAACTAGTGCAACCACTATGGAAAACAGTGTGGAGATTCCTTAAAAAATTGCAAATAGAACTACCTTATGACCCAGCAATCCCACTGCTGGGCATACACACTGAGGAAACCAGAATTGAAAGAGACACATGTACCCCAATGTTCATCGCAGCACTGTTTATAATAGCCAGGACATGGAAACAACCTAGATGTCCATCAGCAGATGAATGGATAAGAAAGCTGTGGTACATATACACAATGGAGTATTACTCAGCCGTTAAAAAGAATACATTTGAATCAGTTCTGTTGAGATGGATGAAACTGGAGCCGATTATACAGAGTGAAGTAAGCCAGAAAGAAAAACATCAATACAGTATACTAACACATATATATGGAATTTAGAAAGATGGCAATGATGACCCTGTATGCAAGACAGCAAAAAAGACACAGATGTGTATAGCAGACTTTGGGACTCAGAGGGAGAGGGAGAGGGTGGGATGATTTGGGAGAATGGCATTGAAACATGTATACTATCATGTAAGAATTGAATCACCAGTCTATGTCTGATGCAGGATATAGCATGCTTGGGGCTGGTGCATGGGGATGACCCAGGGGGATGTTGTGGGGAGGGAGGTGGGAGGGGGGTTCATGTTGGGATCGCATGTACACCCGTGGTGGATTCAGGTCAATGTATGTCGAAACCAATACAGTATTGTAAAGTAAAATAAAGTAAAAATAAAAATTAAAAAATAAATAAAATAAAATAAAAAGAAAATATCTGTAAAGAAATTTCTCAGACAAAATCATTTCTCACACAAAAATCATGATTTTTCTCCTGATAGAGACATTTAGGGATTCCTAGGTGGCTCAGTGGTAAAGAATCCATCTGCCAGTGTAGGAGACAAGGATTCCATCCTTGGGTCGGGAAGATTCTTTGGAGGAGGAAATGGCAACCCAATCCAGTGTTCTTGCCTGGAAAATCCCATGAACAGAGGAGCCTGGTGACTTTGTGCCTGGGGTGGGACATGACATAGAGACTAAACAACAACAGCAACAAAAAGGAGATATTTAACAGTAAAGTCTAGAGCTTCAGTTCAGTTCAGTCCAGTCGCTCAGTCGTGTCTGACTCTTTGCGACCCCATGAATCGCAGCACGCCAGGCCTCCCGTCCATCACCATCTCCGGGAGTTCACCCAAACTCTTGTCCATCGAGTTGGTGATGCCATCCAGCCATCTCATCCTCGGTCGTCCCCTTCTCCTCCTGCCCCCAGTCCCTCCCAACATCAGAGTCTTTTCCAATGAGTCAACTCTTCACATCAGGTGGCCAAAGTATTGGAGTTTCAGCTTTAGCATCAGTCCTTCCAATGAACACCCAGGACTGATCTCCTTTAGGAAGGACTGGTTGGATCTCCTTGCAGTCCAAGGGACTCTCAAGAGTCTTCTCCAACACCACAGTTCAAAAGCATCAATTCTTCGGCACTCAGCTTTCTTCACAGTCCAGAGCTTAGACTCTTAGATAAGGAAATGAAGGACTAGAGTCTAAGATCATTTGACTCTCTAAGAGAGTTTCTCCCAGGGCTGAGAGATGAAAGGTGGGGTTCACAGAAGTGGTTTTAACTCATCAAAATCTATCAAGGAGAATTCTAATTTCTTCTCAGAAGGAATAGCTAATTATATCAGATGTAAACGTATGCTCCAGCTCAGGACTGGGACTATTTTCTCTCTTATATGTAACCTGGGTATTTTTTTTTCCATACATTTCCCTGACTTGCTTTTATAGATATTAACAAACGTTTAATTAAAGAAAACTATTTTTAAAAAATCATGGAGGGACTTCCTTGGTGGTCCAATGGCTCAGACTCTTCAGTCCAAATGCAGGGAGTCTGGGTTCGAACCCTGGTCAGGGAATTAGATCCCACATGCTGCAACTAAGACTACCCAGGCTGCAGCTAAGATCTGGTGCAGCCAAATAAATAAACAAACAAAATTTTAAAATATATATTTGTAAAGCATGAATGCTCATAACTGCAATTACAGTGTCAACCTTTATCAAAGCTATTTTGAGAGACTTAATAAACAAATCTTCACATCTTGGTTTTTTTTTTTTGGTTTTTTTTTACCACTTCTCCACAGCTTGTGGGATCTTAGTTCCCTGGCTAAGGATTGAACCCTGGCCTTCAGCAGTGAAAGTGTAGAGTCCTAACCACTTAGCCACCAGGGAATTCCCCACACCTTGATTTTAAACTTTGGAAAAGGAACCGTGTTAGCGTCTAGCCAATTGATTATTAAGCAGAGATCTAGGAGCACACTTGAGTCAGTTTGTTATTATTAGGGATGTTAACTTATAAAATCAAACACCTAGGTAAGGTGTTTGTTTTGTTCCAAATAGATTTTTTAAAGGTATTCTGCTATACTGTGAACTAACAGGGACAATTATGTATTATGATTAAGTATTATGAACACATAATCTAATTGATGATCTATCAGAAACTTTTGAGAAGCTGCTGAACACTGCCCCTGTTGACATGAAGAATAGTATATGAAAATTCTTATAAAAAATATAACTCAAACCGAGGCTGTTGAACACTCAATGAAACCTACCTTTAAATATCACTGTTGTTTTTATTTCATGAGTTTTAAGAATTACTTGATGTGATACCACAATCTATGGTCAAAGGACTGTTTTCTGAGATTTAACAGATTATCCTATGAAAAAGTATGGCATTTTCGAACAGCAAGTGGGTTTATAGTAGAGAAGGAAAAATACAGGTTGGAATCAGAAGAGTTCATGGTCATGTTGTACAATTTTATCACAGAAATATCATTTCGATTCTCTCCATTCTTGAACCCCATTCAAGCCCCCATCCCATCATCCACCCGAGTCAAACCTTAATATGAAGGTTCATAATTCTCCATTGAATTTGAATTTTAAAAACATCACAAATCCCTTGAAAAATATCTATAAAAGGCTGTATGTCTAAAAGTCTTCAATGTTTTATTCACAAAAAATATAACCTGTATATATAACATTATGTTTTTATTTTTTAAAGCCTTTATTGAATTTGTTACAATATTGCTTCTGTTTTATGTTTTGTTTTTTGGCCAAGAGGCATGAGGAATCTTAACCACTGGATTTTCCAGAGAGGTCCCTGAAAGTGAAGTGAAAGTGTTTAGTTGCTCAGTCATGTCCTACTCTTTGCGACCACATGGACTATAGCCTACCAGGCCCCTCAGTCCTTGGATTTCTCCAAGCAAGAATATTGGAGTGGGTGGCCATTCCCTTCTCAGGTGAGGGGTCTTCCTGACCCAGGGATCAAACCCAGGAGGTCCCTACAGCATTACATTTTATGAAATGATTAGATGATAAATAATTAGAATCCATATATGAAGAAATAACAATTATTTATGTTAACTGCTAGAAAATTTAAGGCTAAATTTATGGCTTAACTATAACAAGAGTCTCTTGGGTCACATGATTGTTTCTGTAAAGTAGCATGTATTTCAAATGCTTCAGTGAATTCTCTGCTACAAAGTTTTTAAAAAGACACTGGAGATAGTTCAAATATGCTTTGTAAACACAGCTCATTTTCTTGTCTTCCATATTAAATTAATATGACCAATAAATAACTTGTGAGAAAGCAAGTATATTAAACTGTTGATGATATGAATCCAAAAGGCATGACAATATCCAGTCAATATCCAAATGATAGCCTCCAACCAGAGCTGGGAAGGGAAGAAGACAGCAACAGCTGTCACAAAAAAAAAAAAAAAAAAAAACTAGAATAAATCAGAAATATGGACCCAGTTAACTCAAGTCTTCATACAGAAATTAAGAGAAACTGAGCACAGAACTGGATTGCATTTATCTGCATCTTTTACAATTAGGAGGAGCCACCCGGCTGTAAGGAAATGGCAGCCCACTCCAGTACTCTTGCCTGGAAAATCCCATGGACGGAGGAGCCTGGCAGGCTCCAGTCCATGGGATCACAAAGAGTCGTACATGACTGAGCGACTTCACTTTCATATCCGGCTGTAATGGCTCATCGGTAGAAATGATGTATACCCCTTTCATTTGGTCCAAGGCTGAGGACTCCGAGGTTCTAAATGATGGCTGGTCACCATCATCTAGAAAGCCTAACTCCCTGAATGACTGTGGATGACAGCCCCCGCCCCTCCTCTCTCCTATACCCTGCATTAGACTGTGCCATAAGGAAGCAATAAATAAACTCTGTTTAAAAAAATTCAAGAAGTTGGGGTTTTGTTTTATTTTTATAGCAGGCTTCCCTGGTGGCTCACTGGTAAAGATCTGACCTGCCAATGCAGGAGATGTGGGTTCAATCCCTAGGTCAGGAAGATCTCCCAGAGGAGGAAATGGCAACCCATTCCAGTATTCATGCCTGGGAAATCCCATGGACAGAGGAGCCTGGCAGCTACAGTCCATGGAGTCGCAAGAGTTGGACATGACTTAGCGACCACACAGCCGAGCAGTTAGCACAGTCTGACTAATGCAGAAATCTTACAAAACTGGTGAAATGTAAACTGACTTTTCTTTCAATGAAGCCAAACATAACCTTGCGATAACATTGAAAAACATTCCCATCTCTGGTGAGTAATTTTACAAAGTGCCTCTGGCAACTGGAAAGAGGAGACCGAATGGAAAATCCTTTGCATCAAACTGTGAGTAGTGTCAAGCCTTTTCCGCTTGGCCACTTGAAATCAGTCCTGAACTTCACCATTCTGAAACGTCAAAAGATTGTGGTGAGCCATTAAAATTATACTAGTCCACAATGAATTATGTTTTTTCCTCTTGATACTTTGAAACACTTTCACTCTACTATCTTCTTTGGATGGTTTCTGAGGAGGAGTCAGCTATAATGCATATCTTTTTTTTTTTTTTTTCATCTATAGATTAAGGGTTCTCCCTGCCCTTCCCATCTGGCTTCTTTTAGGATGAAAATATATATATATATATATAAAACTACACCTAGGGGTAGTTTGTGGTTGGGGCGGCACTTATCTTGCCTGGCATTCTCTGAGCTTCCTGAATCTGTGGTTTGGTGTCTGACATTAATTTGGGAAAATTCTTGAAACTGATCTGGACCCTGTGGAGCCCTTCTAGATACAAAAGCCGTTCTGTGTCCCTGTTTCTTGTTTGTAGGACAAAGGCTTCATTCTCCTAGACCTTTTCTGAGTTAAGTACAGCAGATTCAAACAATTACTAACTGGGGAAGTGAGGGAATGCAAAACCAGAGGAAAGGCAGTCAGTCAGAAACTGCAGTGCAGTGATGGGCAGCCCCCTGGCCCCTCCTCAAGGGCATAGAAGTCTGATGCATATCTCTGAATTCTTCTACAGGCGCTGGGGCCTCCACCCAGGTGCACGATGGAAACTTCAGGAACAGAAGCACATGGATCCCAGACTGGTTGGAACCAGAAGGCTGATGGTTGAGATTTCTGGACCACCCTGTTACCTCACCAGCAACCAATTAGAAGAAAGTCATATATCCTGTAGTCCTACCCCCAGATTTGCCATTAAAAACTCTTCCCTCAAAGCCGTTGGGAAATTTGGGCTTTTTGAGCATTGAGATGTTCGTTCTCCTTGCTTGGCCCTTGCAATTAACCTTTCTCGGCTCCAGACTCCAACGCTTTGGTTTGCTTATCTTCCCTGTAGGGCACACAAACTTGGGATCCACAACATTCTCAGTCATTACTGTTTCAAATTTGTCTTCTGCTCCTTTCTCTCTTTCTTCTCCTCCTCGTGATACCGCGCACCTCAGACTGGGATTTAAACCCATGTGTCAGTACTCAAACCCAGTCAGAATTCAAATTGGAAATAGACTTCACAGTCTTTTAACTGAGATTGCACTCCTGATCTCAGGACTTAATGAGGCTCAGGTTCTTTACATCTCATTGCAGAAAGAATTCAGCTAGGGACAAAATGATAGGTAACAAGTGGATTTATTTAAAGAGATACACATTCCATAGACACTGTATGGTCCAACTCAAAAGGTGAGAACGGCCTTGGGAAAAATGCACTCTTTAGGGTGTGGGCGGTCACAGAAGGTGTGAGGCCGTGAAAATGCAGTGGTTAGTTTTTATGGTCTAGGAGCAGAACCTTCTGCCATCTCGGATCTAGTTGATTCTAACAGTTTTTGTCCTGTCCCATGACTGCCATTCTTTGAAAGGTTGTGCCCTGTCGGCTTCCCTCCTGTTTCACTGGTATCCCCATCATACATGTGTTACATCTTCTGTAGTTCTTCCACAGCCCTTGGATATTCTGCTCTGTTTTTCTCAATCAAAGCCATCACCGGCATCCTTCATGTTTGTTACAGTATCTTTCATCTCTAACATTTCCTTTTGGATCTTTCTTAGGGTTTGCTTTTCTTTGCTTAAATTATACATCTGTTCTTGTCTGCTGCCTACTTTATGCCCTTAATAAATTAATCATAGTTTTTTTTTTTTTTTTTAAATTCCTGGTCTGGTATTCCAACCATATCTGATTCTGCTTGCTCTGTATTTTCAAACTGTGTTTTTTGCCCTTTACTGTATCTTGCAGTTTTTGCTTATAGCCAGACATGATGTCATTGGTAAAAGAAACTTCTGTAAATAAGCCTTTACTAATGTGATGGTGAGGTAGGGGGGCAGGGGAAGCATCCTGTAGTCCTATGACTAATTCTCAGTCTTTCAGTGAATCTACACCTCTTGACTGTGGACTTCACAAGTGCTTCTGATTAATCTTTCCTGCACTGTTCTTCACCTTCCCCTCCCCCATACTTAAACAGGAAGGCTAGAGTGGGCTGAAGTTGGGTATCTCTCTTCCCCAGGGTCAGTTAGCCTCTGACAAAACCCTAGCAGGTTAAATATGGTCGATTAATTTCTCCTGAGGGCAGGCCTTGTTACAAAGAACTAGAGTGCACTTGTGTGTTTCAGAATGGCTCCTTTTTCCCTCTCCCTATGGGAGGCACAAGCTTTTTCTGCATTATTCACTCTGAGACCCCGGTCAAACTCCTGGAGGTAAGAGTCCCAAAAGTGTGGTGGTGATGTTACCGAAAACTTGACACCGGTGCTGAAACAAGTCTTAGAGACAGAGTTTTGGGTGAAGTAGAAAAAGATAACTTTTTTATTTTGCTAAGCAAAGGGGGACACAGTTGTGCCCTCAAAAACTGTGTGTCCCAACCCAGGAGGGTTTGATGAGGGTTCAAAGGTAGAGTCTCTGGCAAAACTAGGGTGTGTGTAGAACCTGCATTTTTTAAGCCCATTTCAGGTGTTGTTTAGTCGCTCAGTTGTATCGGACTCTTTCTTGACCCCCCTGGACTGTAGTCCGCCAGGCTCTTCTATCCATGGGATTCCCCAGGCAAGAATACTGGAGTGGGTTGCCATTTCCTTCTTCAGGGGACCTTTCTTACCCAGGCACCGAACCCATGCCTCCCTGTCTCCTACACTGGCAGGTGATTTTTTACCGCTGAGCCAGCAGGGAAGCCCTTTTCTCTGGTGTCTCCTAATCTTGATGAGCTTCTCTAGTCCATTTAATCTTGTTTTAGGTGATTTCTTGAGTGCTCTCCCCTTGATTAGCAACTATTCAAATACGCTCTTTGGAACTCAGGGAAGGTCATGTAGACCGGAGCCTTGCCTACAAGAAATGGGGGACAAAACGGCCTCCATGCCTGGGAGCCCCACAGGGCCCTGCTCGGTTTCAGCAGGCCCCTATATTTGGGTCCCCCTGGAGTTTTTCACTTTCAGACTTGTCCAGTCTGAGCCTCCAGCAATTTATCAGTTACAGCTCTGGATTTCCTACTAGGGAATTCGTTCCCGTGGAGGATTCCATTTTTGGGTTTCTGCTTGGTACATTGTGATTCTATGTGTTCTCCAAATTTAGGGGTAGCTTTTTGCTCTGTGGCCTCACTTCTCTTATGGGCCTAAGAAGAGTGGTAGATTTTTCAGTCTTTTTACTTGTAAAAAAGACCTTTTCACTTCTTACAGTGGAGTGGTAACTCCAAGCTGCTCATACACAGAACTGGAAACCAGGAATGCCATTACTTTTATTTTTCCTTAAAGTATTAATTACCATTATTCTTGAGAGGATACGGAGGATACTTACTAGCCATAAATTCCTGGGTTCAAAAGCAAAGCCAGTTTCAGAAAGGGAAAAAGGCCTTGGGACAGAGTTAGACATTAGTGTTCTTTTTCCTTTTGTTTAAAAATTTTCGATGGATTTAATTTGGACTGTGCTGGGTCTTCGTTGTTGCACCCAGGCTCTCTCTAGTTGTGGCGAGAGGAGGCCACTCTCTATTTGCAGGGTTTGGGCTTCTCATTGCGGTGGCTTCTCTCGCTGTGGAGTGCGGGCTTCAGTAGTCATGGCACATGGGCCTAGGTGCTGTATGGCATATGGAATCTTCTCTAAGTTGAGTCCATGTGCCCTGCGTTGGCAGGCAGGTTCTCAGCCACTGGACCACCAGAGAAGTCCAGACACTAGTATTCTAAGCAGAAGAATCTTCCCAAAGATAGTCTCCTTTGGTCTCCATCTTTAAATATATCATGTAATCAGCAGAGTTCTATTGGACCTGCTGCTGCTAAGTCGCTTCAGTCGTGTCCGATTCTGTGCAACCCCATAGACGGCAGCCCACCATGCTCCCCCGTCCCTGGGATTCTCCAGGCAAGAACACTGGAGTGGGTGGCCATTTCCTTCTCCAATGCGTGAAAGTGAAAAGTGAAAGTGAAGTCACTGAGTCGTGTCCAACTCTCAGCAACCCCATGGACTGCAGCCTACCAGGCTCCTCCGTCCATGGGATTTTCCAGGCAAGAGTACTGGAGTGAGGTGCCATTGCCTTCTCATCTATTGGACCTAGCAAGTCAGTATGATCTCTGTTGTTTCTGGAAGAGACAGAAGGAAGTTTCTCTGACAGCAGGTCCAAAAACAAAACTGAAAATTACTAAGAATTTATACACTGAAATAAAAAATTCTCTGTAAAGAGTCATGCCCCTTTCCCTCAGAATAATGTTGAAAAACTCAGGTAGAATACAAGTCCTTCATAAGCTGGCTTTTGTTTGCCTTGCAACCCCATCTCTTTTTAATCCCCACTGTCTTTCTACATGAACCATATTGAATGTTTTATAGTTTTATCTCTTGCTTTTGTTCTTTCTCAGTTTTACTTTTCTTTGTACCAACTTTGTTTCTCTTCTCAGAGCTAGTAAAGTTCTTTTTTACTTTCCCTATGACTGACAAGTTGGACAGAGATTCAAGGAGGCCATTTGTAGTAATGAAAAAAAAAAAAAAGGCAATCTGAGGGGATTTAAAGAAATAAGCTTAGTAATTTTGACCTTCTTGTCTCACTTAGATATCTTTTCTACCTGGAAGACATTGGGGCTGGTCTAAGAATAAAATTGACTTGAGACAAATTAAAAGGAGAAAGTCAAACAAAAGTTTAATAACATATATACCTGGGAGAGACCCAGGAGAGCTGAGTAACTCACCAAAATGGCCGAAAGCCTCATCTTAAACACCATCTTCAGCTAAAAAGAGAATGTTAGGGTTAGTGGTTTAGGACTTCAAAGGTGGAGGGGCAGAGGAAGGCAATTAACAGATGGAAAAGCAAATGTTTGGAAAACAAATGTTTGTTGGGCAATGAAGAGACAACGGACCATAGAGCAGACTCTGATCTCCAGGTCCTGTTGAGTTTTCTCTACCACATGTAGCCCATATTCTCTATAAATTTCTCTGATGATAGCTCTATTTCGGAAACAGGCTCTTACATCCCAAGTCTTCCATTAAATCAAAATAATCAGCCTAAATTAATCCTTGTGCAAAAGAGACTCATCTTGGAGTGGCAAATTTTACTCCCTTAAAGACGTTTGATCAGTTTCTTCATCTGTGCCTTGGAATAGCCCCGTGTGTAGCCCTGTGTGTTCCAACGTCAGTGTGTATAGCCCTGTGTGTTCCAGTGATGTCTGGTGATTGCACGTTACTCCTCACTGTACCCTCTCCTCCAGCACCCCAACACACACACGACTGTGAGCTTCTAGAGAACAGTGCTCGTGTTTTGTTCACCTCTGTTCTCTCTCATACCTCAGTGCCTAGAAGTTCGTTGAATGACTAAATGAATGCATCTACCACAGTCATCAAAATAAAAGGCTGAAATGGCCCAACCTTTCTACTTCTCCTGCTTCAAGGTACATGGTGTTTAATTTTTCATTTATTTTCTCTTTTCAAGGCTGCCATTGATATTAATTTAAAATGCATACCTGCTATATTAAAATTCATAAGGAAAAGAAATATATACTGTATTTTATCTGCAGAATTCTGTTCTGGCTTATGCACAACTGTACTTATCGACATTTGACAATGGCAAATTTTTTTTTTTTTTTGGCTTTCTTTTCATGAAAGGAATTCAGAAAAAATAGTTGTAATTTGCATTTTTGAATTAAAAATAAAAAGCTCTATTAAGAAAAAAGTATATTTACATAATTCAAGCAACATTATTGAAAGAGAACTATCAATAAGAAGACTACCACTTTAGAATTACTATTTTGAACTTTTCATTTTAAATAATTTCAGACACAATTGGAAAATGACAAATATTTCTCATATATCCACCTAGATATCTGTAAATATCTTCAGTTCAGTCACTCAGTCATGTCCGACTCTTTGCGACCCCATGAATCGCAGCACGTCAGGCCTCCCTGTCCATCATCAACTCCGGAGTTCACTCAGACTCACGTCCATCGAGTCAGTGATGCCATCCAGCCATCTCATCCTCGGTCGTCCCCTTCTCCTCCTGCCCCCAACCCCTCCCAGCATCAGAGTCTTCTCTAATGAGTCAACTCTTCGCATGAGGTGGCCAAGTACTGGAGTTTCAGCTTTAGCAATCATTCCTTCCAAAGAAATCCCAGGACTGATCTCCTCTAGAATGGACTGGTTGGATCTCCTTGCAGTCCAAGGGACTCTCAACAGTCTCTTCTCCAACACCACAGATCAAAAGCATCAATTCTTCAGTGCTCAGCCTTCTTCACAGTCCAGCTCTTGCATCCATACATGACTACTGGAAAAACCATAGCCTTGACTAGACGGACCTTTGTTGGCAAAGTAATGTCCCTGCTTTTGAATGTGCTATCTAGGTTGGTCATAACTTTTCTTCCAAGGAGTAAGAGTCTTTTAATTTCATGGCTGCAGTCACCATCTGCAGTGATTTGGAGCCCAAAAAAAATAAAGTGTGACACTGTTTCCCCTGTTTCCCCATCTATTTCCCATGAGGTGATGAGACCAGATGCCATGATCTTCGTTTTCTGAATGTTGAGCTTTAAGCCAACTTTTTCACTCCTCTTTCACTTTCATCAAGAGGCTCTTTAGTTCCTCTTCACTTTCTGCCATAAGGGTGGTGTCATCTGCATATCTGAGCTTATTGATATTTTTCCCAGCAATCTAGATTTCAGCCTGTGCTTCCTCCAGCCCAGAGTTTCTCATGATGTACTTTGCATAGAAGTTAAATAAGCAGGGTGACAATATACAGCCTTGACATACTCCTTTTCCTATTTGGAACCAGTCTATTGTTCCATGTCCAGTTCTAACTGTTGCTTCCTGACCTGCAAAGGGGTTTCTCAAGAGGCAGGTCAGGTGGTCTGGTATTCCCATCTCTTTCAGAATCCTCCACAGTTTCTTGTGATCCACACAGTCAAAGGCTTTGGCATAGTCAATAAAGCAGAAATAGATGTTTTTCTGGAACTCTCTTGCTTTTTCCATGATCCAGTGGATGTTGGCAATTTGATCTCTGGTTTCTCTGCTTTTTCTAAAACCAGCTTGAACATCTGGAAATTCACAGTTCACATATTGCTGAAGCCTGGCTTGGAGAATTTTTAACAAATAATAATGTTCAATTCTTCATTCCTTCTACATTTATTAGTTGGAATCCTACTAAAAGGAATAGTTTTCCTATTTTTAATCAGAATAAACGTATGGATTCTTTTTTTATTAAATGGGTAATAATCTATGACATCACTATTTATTAAAGTGTCCTAGATTTGGCCACTGGGAGTCTTACCAAGTTGGTTCCCATGTCCATTAGACACACCCCCATCATTTCTTAGAGCACTTCCTACTTTCTGGCACTCTTAGAGATTTCAGCTTTATACTTCTCATGCAGTGCTGGAATCAGCCGCTTCTTCGAGGAGCCTTAGTTCCATGACCCTTCCCCACCCAAGCAGGGTCACAGGGAGATGTTGTTTAGAAATCAAACCCGAGCACCAGATGTGTTCCTTGGTGCTGGTGTATCCTTCTCAGAGGACAGAGCCATAAAAAAGCAAATACACATTCATACACTCTACATTTATCTGCATGCTTAGTAAAATCATGAGTCCATACTGTAATACCTCCAATTTCAATCCAATACCACAGTATTCACTCTTTTTTTTTTAACTGGTAGCACCTTACTCCAACAGTGAGAAAGTTAGTTTTCATTATCTGCAATGTATTTACTCATTTGCTTAATCCTAGAGCAAGTAGTAACCCACTCCAGTGTTCTTGCCTGGAGAATCTCAGGGACGGCGGGGCCTGGTGGGCTACCGTCTATGGGGTCGCACAGAGTCGGACACGATTGAAGCGACTTGGCAGCAGCAGCAGCAGCAGAGCAAGTAGTTTCACACGCTAAACAATATCCCTATGAAAAACAGATCTACTAACTGAGGAGTGTTTATGTGCACAGTTCTTGTCTTTAACCTTGGAGTATATAGTTTAAATAGAATATTATCCAAAGTTGCTAAGGTTAGTTTGATTTTTTCCCCCATCCAACTTCATAGGGATTCTGTTTTTTTATGACTTCCTTCATCCTATTCCCTTTCCCCCATTTTCCTCACCATGTTTACCCCCATTCCTCTCAGGTAACCAATCTTATGATTTTCTGGTTTATTTCTCTTGCGTTTGTTGTTTGTTTTGCACAATGTACATCATGAGAAATGCTGGGCTGGATGAAGCCCAAGCTGGAATCAAGATGGCCAGGAGAAATATCAATAACCTCAGATATGCAGATGACACCTCCCTTATGGCAGAAAGCAAAAAATAACTAAAGAGCCTCTTGATGAAAGTGAAAGAGGTGAAAAAGTTGGCTTAAACCTCAACATTCAGAAAACTAAGATCATGGCATCCAGTCTCATCACTTCATGGCAAATAGATGGAGAAACTGTCAGACTTTATTTTGGGGGGCTCTAAAATCACTGCAGATGGTGACTGCAGCCATGAAATTAAAAGATGCTTACTCCTTGGAAGGAAAGTTATGACCAACCTAGATAGCATATTCAAAAGCAGAGACATTACTTTGCTAACAAAGGTCCGTCTATTCAAGGCTTATGGTTTTTCCAGTGGTCATGTATGGATGTGAGAGTTGGACTGTGAAGAAAGCAGAGCACCGAAGAATTGATGCTTTTGAACTGTGGTGTTGGAGAAGACTCTTGAGAGTCCCTTGGACTGCAAGGAGATCCAACCAGTCCATTCTAGAGGAGATCTGTCCTGGGTGTTCTTTGGAAGGAATGATGCTAAAGCTCAAACTCCAGTACTTTGGCCACCTCATGCGAAGAGCTGACTCATTAGAAAAAACTCTGATGCTGGAAGGGATTGGGGGCAGGAGGAGAAGGGGACGACAGAGGATGAGATGGCTGGATGGCATCACTGACTCGACAGGCACGAGTCTGAGTGAACTCCGGGAGTTGGTGATGGACAGGGAGGCCTGGCGTGCTGCGATTCATGGGGTCGTAAAGAGTCGGACACGAGTGAGTGGCTGAACTTAACTGATAGAGATTATAGTTACTCTTTTTTTTCATTTTTATAATTGTGTATATTCCATTGTATAGATGTACCACAGTTTATTCAACTACTCTTCTCTATATAAGCATTTAGGGGGCTTTAAGTATTTTATGGAGAAATTATGTGCAATATTGCAATGAATAACCTTGCGCATATTACGTTTGTATAATTGGAGGTACATCTTCAGGGTCAGTTACCAGAGTCAGACACTAGATCAAAAATTGAATGCATATTTTGTTTTGTTATAATTTGCCAGATTTCCCTTAAAATATTCCACCAGTGATTAATGAGAGTGTCTATTTCCCCACAGTTTATCACCAGCATGCATTGTCAGCCTTTTGTTTTGTTTTGCCATTACATAGACGACAAGCATTTAAGTGTAGTTTTAGGTTGCATTTCTCCCAATTTTAAGTGGGGTCAAACAAACCCTTCTGTTGGATTTTTTATTTTCTCCTGATTTTTTATAGAGTTATATTATAGATATTGTGCCTTTGTTTGGATGGCACTAAATTTGGCACGAATTTATACTTTTAAAAAATACATTCATCTGGCTGCCTTGGGTCTTAGCTGTGGCATGCAAGATTTTCGCTGAGTCAGGACATTTTGCTGCAGAGCACAGACTCTACTGCGGCACACAGGCTTAGTTGCCCTGTGGCGTGTGGGATTTTAGTTCTCCAGGGATGGAACTTTTGTACCCTGCATTGCAAGGTGAATTCTTAACCTCTGGATCATCAGGGAAGTCCCTAAAATAGTAAATTGAAACAAAGCATTTCTTAGTCTTTCATCTTATTTCTAATTTATGTCATAAATAGAGAAGAAGCAAAGTGTAGGTAGCTTTCTAAATTTGTCTGTGCAATCCAGTTACAAGTCATTTTTGATAACGTTGCTCATCACATTCCTTTCTTCACTTCACCATTGTCTGGGACTGTAACTTGAATTTTTCCATAAATTGCCTGGTTTTTCTGCCTAATTGTTTTTACTAGTACTTTGGTGGTAAAAAGGGTATAGTTTCCTGCCATAGAGCAGACACAGTGGATTGCTCAAAAAATATTTGCTAAGGTGTAAAAAATGCTAAAGGATAAAACTGAACTTGGTTATTTTTTTATATATAAGAATGAAAGAGAAAATACAAATTCACTTGTATTCATAGATTACTTCTAGAAAATGTAAAGCAATCTGGTAAAAATAAAAACATAATGTAAATAAAGACAGAAGGTTAATGCAAAGAAAAAAACTAAGGTAGAGAAGAATAAGGCTAATGCACCAAATGTATATCTTCGTGATCTATACGTTTGCTAAGAAGGTAGAAGTTTTTAATAGAGTGCAGTTGTAATGACAATAATGAAATGAGAACAAAAAAAAAAAGAAATGAGAACTGCTTATTTTTTCCAAATCAGTTTGAGACTAAGGTGTCAAGCCTAGCAGTAAAAGAGTATGTGCTTTTTTTCTCTCTCTCTCTTTTAAAGGCAGTATAGCTATCAGTTTCTTCCATAATAGTTTTCTTAATTTTAAACAGATGTTTAACGGGCAAGAGGTGAATTTGGACAAAAATAAATAAATAAAAGAATATGATACAAACAGTGAGAAAGAATGAGAGAATGCTCCACTCTTGACTTGCTTTGGCCTTTTTAGAATATTACTAATGAACCCCATCTGTACCAGCTTCTGAGTCTTTGCAACTTGTCTCTGGTTGGAGTTGCATCCTTGCTTTCTTTTATGGAAAAAAACAGTCTAAAACCAAGCCCTCCTACAGGGAGAGTTTGCCAAGCCATGTGGGGTCCCTCTGGGAACCAGAGCAATTTACCATAGCCCATTACAGGCAGGCAGATGTGCCCTACATAAAGACCAATAGCAGGCAAGCAAGACAAAAAGAGAGCACAAATGACCATTAAAAATAATTTTTACTGCAGTGCTTAAAGGAAAAACAGATTTGATCTCTGTACACTGAAGTTGTGCCTCCAGAAAAGCAACAAACTGCCCCCAAAGGCACAGTGAAGCCCTGCATTAGTCCCCTGGGTTCCTGTGCTTTCTTGTTTATGTTACTGTAGGCTGCTGCTGCTGCTGCTTAATCGCTTCAGTCGTGTCCAACTCTGTGCAACACTATGGACTGTAGCCACCCAGGCTCCTTTGTCCTTGGGATTCTCCAGGCAAGAATACTGGAGTGGGTTGCATTCTCTGCTCCAGGGGATCTTCCCAACCCAGGAATGGAACCTGGGTCTCCTGCATTGCAGGTAGATTACCACTGAGCTACCAGGGAAGACCTTACTGTAGGCTACTCAGCCTTAATATGCAGTTAGTGTGCAGCATGTCATTTTAAAGGGGAATGCTACATAAAGCATTTCCCCCAATATTTTGGAATACGTGGAGATATTTCATATTCCGCATGGACATTTTGTAGTTTTCAAATTTCAGCATGCGTCAGAATCACCTAGAAGCCTTTTTGTTCAGTCACTGCGTCATGTCTCTTTGCAACCCCATGGACTGCAGCACGCCAGGCTTCCCTGTCCTTCACCATCTCCCGAAGCTTGTTCAAATTCGTGTCTATTGAGTCAGTGATGCCATCAAATCATCTCATCCTCTGTCTCCCCTTTCTCCTCCCGCCTTCAATCTTTTCCAGCATCAGGGTCTTTCCCATGAGTTGTCTCTTTGCATCAGGTGGCCAAAGTACTGGAGCTTCAGCATCAGTCCTTCCCACGAATATTCAGCTTGTGAGTACACAATACTGCCCATCTTGACTGGAGTTCCTGATTCAGTCAGTGTGTGGTGGGGCCCAAGGATTGTGTATCTAACATGTATGCAGATGATGCTGAAGCTGATACTGCTTATCCAGTATTTGGGGACCACTGGCCTAGATATATGGTACTCAAACCATTTGTGTTTAAATATATTTTTAGAGGTCCTTTGTATCTTTCAACTCCCAGCAAGAGGCAAACTAAAAATTAGGTCTTACCTTGGAAATTCTGTTTTGTTGTCGGCTAAACACAATCTAGTATTTTCAAAAGTATAAACCAAGAACTACTAATAATTCCCTGAGCTTCTCCAAGAACCCACAGGTTGTTTTATTACAGCATTGATGTATATAATAATCATGGTCTGTGCTTCTAACATGAAAGAAACACTGACTTTTGGTATCACACTGATTTGTGTTTCATCCCATAGGCAATTCACAAGAGACGCATTAGTCTTAACAGACGATGGAGGAGATCTTTGTGTCAGAAAGTATATATTGCACATGTGTGTTTTATTTGGTTTTGTTGCCTTTTTGGGTTGGTTTTCTTTTTAAACTTTTGGTCCCATAAAAAAAAAAAAGTGTTAAGAAAAAAAAAACTTCTAAGCACTTTTCGGAGGTGCTAAAGTATATTTATGGCTGTGACTGAAGATGGGAGGGAAATGGTAGATATATCAACAAAAACGTCTGAGAGCTGTGAGTTCTGTCAATAAAGGACCAAACCTAGCTTACAAACCAACATTAGATCAGAGGTCATAGATAGTCCCTTTCTGGTCTAAATGTCTAAGAGTGCTTTCAGACCAAGTAACCCCATAGTAGCTGTTTTATTAAATATGAATCTATTCATTCTAATCTTCGGCTGCAAGAGGGGAACCAAAATTGAAGTTCAGTATTAGTCATTATGCAAGTGTTTATCAATAATAATCTAGGTTCATATTTGTTATTCAAAAATCCCTGGAAACTGTTGTTAAGTATTCAGAATTTATAGCACTTTAGAATGGTAAAGGGAAAACACATTTAATAATATCAACACATGCAGCAGGGTTCAGGACAGTACTTGATAAAGAATTGCAGTAATATTTCTGAAGGAAAATATATGAATAGTTGCATTAAGTGGCATAAGGAAAGACAATGAACAATTTTATTGTAGTTAGATTTTGCTATTAGATGTGTTCAAGTCATACTTTTACTTTCTAAAACAATATTGTCTGTGTTCAGTCATGTCTGACTCTTTGCGACCCCCATGGATTGTAGCCTGCTAGGCTCCTCTGTCTATGGGATTCCCCAGGCAAGAACACTGGAGTGGGTTGCCATTCCCTTCTCCAGGGGATCTTCCTGACCCAGGGATCAAACCCACATTTCCTGCATTTGCAGGTGGATTCTATACTAGGTCACCTGGAAAGTCCCCAAAACAATTTTACTGAGATATAATTCACATACCATAAAATCCATCATTTTAAAGTGTACAATTCAGAAGTTTCCAATATATTCATAGGGCTGTGCAACCATCACCACCCTCTAATTCTAGAATATATCATCACTTCCCGTTTCTCCCTTCTCTTTCTCTGACAACCACTAATCTACATTCTGTCCCTATGGACTTGCCTGTTTTGGACACTTCATGCAATTGGAATTATACAATATGTGGCCTTTTGTGTTTGCCTTCTTTAACTTAACATAATGCTTTTGTGGCAAGGGGCGGGCAGCTGTGTCAAGTGGCACGTGGGATCTTAATTCCCCACCCAGAGATCGAATCCATGCCCCCTGCATTGGAAGCATGGAGTCTTAACCCCTAGACCACCAGGGAAGTCCCAAGTATAATGTTTTTAAGGTTTATCCATGTTATAGCATATATCAGTACTTCATGCCTTTTCATTGCTGAATAGTATTCCATTGTATAAATATATCATATTTTGTTTATTCATCATTTGATGGATATTTGGGTTCTTTACTTTTTGGTTTTAATGAATAATGTTATTAAGAATAATCAGGCACAAATTTTTTGTGTACTTATGGTATTTACCTATGAGTGGAATTGCTGGGTCATATGATAACTGTTTAAATTTTTGAGAAACAGAAGAACTTTTTACCAAAATGGTTGCATTATACGTTGGTTTCAATTTCCCCTTGACTTTGCAGTATTTGTTATCATCCATATTTTTGATTGCTATCCCAGTGACTATGAGGAGGTTTCCATTTTAATCTTGATTTTTATTTCCCTGATGGCTAATGATGTCAGATACTTTTTCATATACTTATTAGTAATTTATGTATCTTTGGAGAGAGATTTATTCAAATCTTTGCTCATTTTTAAGTTGGGTTATTTGTCTTTAAAATATTAAGTGGTTCCAAATAGGAAAAGGAGTACATCAAGGCTGTATATTGTCACTCTGTTTATTTAACTTATATGCTGAGTACATCATAAGAAATGCTGGGCTGGAAGAAGCACAAGCTGGAATCAAGATTGTCGGGACAAATATCAATAACCTCAGATATGCAGATGACACCACCCTTATGGCAGAAAGTGAAGAGGAGCTAAAAAGCCTCTTGATGAAAGTGAAAGAGGAGAGTGAAAAAGTTGGCTTAAAGCTCAACATTCAGAAAATGAAGATCATGGCATCTGGTCCCATCACTTCATGGGAAATAGATGGGGAAACAGTGGAAACAGTGTCAGACTTTATTTTGGGGGGCTCCAAAATCACTGCAGATGGTGACTGCAGCCATGAAATTAAAAGATGCTTACTCCTTGGAAGAAAAGTTATGACCAACCTAGATAGCACATTCAAAAGCAGGAACATTACTTTGCCAACAAAGGTCCATCTAATCAAGGCTATGGTTTTTCCTGTGGTCATGTATGGATGTGAGAGTTGGACTGTGAAGAAGGCTGAGAGCTGAAGAATTGATGCTTTTGACCTGTGGTGTTGGAGAAGACTCTTGAGAGTCCCTTGGACTGCGAGGAGATCCAACCAGTCCATTCTGAAGGAGATCAGCCCTGGGATTTCTTTGGAAGGAATGATGCTAAAGCTGAAACTCCAGTACTTTGGCCACCTCATGCGAAGAGTTGACTCATTGCAAAAGACTCTGATGCTGGGAGGGATTGGGGGCAGGAGGAGAAGGGGATGACCGAGGATGAGATGGCTGGATGGCATCACTGACTCGATGGGCGTGAGTCTGAGTGAACTCTGGGAGTTGGTGATGGACAGGAAGGCCTGGCGTGCTGCGATTCATTGGGGTCGCAAAGAGTCGGACACGACTGAGTGACTGAACTGAACTGAATAGTTCTTCAGAAATGCTCCTTGTATTACTGCGACTTTTGGCTATTTCTCAGAATTCTGAAAAAATTGATTTGACCCTTTTGCCAATATTCTCTTTGCCTTTATGGAGGAGCTGATTTTCAGAGCTTCTTATTCTGCTGAAGAAAATGTGCTTCTCAGGTCATATTTTATAGACCAAATGAGTTTCAATTTTTCATAACATTTTTGAATTGTAGAATTGTGAATATGTTTTGTCTGAATATGAATCATGTTCTCATTCTTTTTCTTTTTTAAGATAATTCACCTTTTTAGTGAAAATATGACCTGAATAAAGGAGATGAAAAGATCATATGACTGAAAATACAACTTTCTCAACATACAGTAAGAAAGTACTGATGAGGAGATGGTAGTTAAACTTGCGTACTATTTTTTTCTGTTGGTATTATGGAGTATCATTTTATACTGCTAGCTTCATAAGAAGAAAAAATATTACTGATGATTTATACTTATTTTATGTTAAGAAACACTTCTTAGTTTTTCATAAGAACAAACCAACTCCACATGTTTTGGTTTTTACTCACAGAAAGTAAAACCAGTATAAAATTTAATTAAAGTTGCAACTTTTAAATAAATTTACAAGTATTGCTGACAACTAATTGCTCTGTTTTTTGAAATTTTCTGCCCTTTAAAAATGTGGCTTTTAGAAAATATGGCTTAGTTTTGAAAATTCATTGGAAAGGCATCAGATTTTAAATACTTAACTGTGAAAAGCTCCAAACAGTCATGTTTTGCTTGTAGGTTTTTAGGTGTCAGGAGAGGCTACCAGGAATAGGTTGGCTATCCAAGCAGAATATTCAGAAGCCCTAGAAACCAGTTCTTACTGTGGATGGTCCTGAAGTTCTGTTATATATCTCTCTTAATTGTTTATTTATCTCATAAATATGTGTTTGTACTAGATAGGAGCACTGAATAAAATGGACTTAAGTTCCTACCTTGGGAAAAATTATGTCATGATGTCAGATAGGTACTAAGAAGAATAAACGAAAGTGGGTGGCATAGCTAAAGAATGGAGTGTACATGACAGGGGCAGTTTGCTATACATGACAGGGTGTTTCAGGGAAGACATCTCTAGTAGGTAAATGTTTTAGAGAACAGATGGCACTAGTGGTCAAGGATCCTCCTGCCAATGCAGGAGACTCAGGAGATGAGGGTCCAAGCCCTGGGTTGGGAAGATCCCCTACAGTAGGAAATGGCAACCCACTCCAGTATTCCTGCATGGAAAATTCCATGGACAGAGGAGCCTGGTGGCTACAGCCATGAGATCGCAAATAGTCAGACACATCTGAGCAAGCACACACAGAGACTTGTGTAAAGGGAGGGAGTGAGACAGACATCTGACAAAGGATTATTCCAGGCAAAGATAACAGTAAGAACAAAGGTCCTGAAGTTGAAATGTATTTGTCACCTCGTATGACCCCTCTTGCACTCCAAGACCAGGGAAAACAGGTTCACCTTCAAGAAAAAATATGGGCGTGGAGTTGCTCAGCCTGAAAGTCCTCCTAGACACTTAGAACAAATAGGGAGGACCCAGAAGGACTGATGTTGAAGCTGAAACTCCAATACTTTGGCCATGTGATGCAAAGAACTGACTCAGAGGAAAAGACCCTGATGCTGGGAAAGATGGAAGGCAGGGGGAGAAGGGGACGACAGAGGATGAGATGGTTGGATGGCATCACCCACTCAATGGACATGAGTTTGAGTAAACTCTGGGAGTTGGTGATGGACAGGAAGGCCTGGCGTGCTGCAGTCCATGGGGTTGCAAAGAGTCAGACATGACTAAGCGGCTGAACAGACTAACTGAGGCTTCATATACATTTGATTTGAAGTTGGTTTGTAGCTTGGCTCACAGATTTGGTACTTAACTCATAGGATTTACATCTCTCAGGGTTCTTTAGTGATATTTCCACCTTCCTGGTCTTCAGTCATGGCCACAAAATAACTTTAGAGCTTCCAAGGAAGTACCTAGAAGTTTGTTTTTTAATAAAACCATTTTTTTTGTGTTGGGCCAAAATTTTAAAAACAAAAATGATCAGTGAGCTTTAAGATATGAGAGGTTTTAAGATCAATAGAAAGTAAAGTTTTATCTGATTGTAAATTCCATCATATATACTCATGTTTAAAAAAAAATGGAGGCTTAAGTAAATTTCAAACCCTTAGGGAATACTCTGATGGTTTGGTTGTGCAATCTATGGTGTCATCTAGTGGTAATTCCTTTAAATTTCAACCAAACGTCCCAGAGGGTTTTACTAAATCATTAGAAAAATATGACTAAAGCAAATTTCTCTAAATTAAATAGCTGTCAAATTATAGTCACCAGTTCTTTAAAAATAATTATAGATCAAAGGAAGTTATAAAGATTATACAGGGAGGATTGTGTACCCTATATCCACTTTTCCCTTTAGGTTATAATTTATGTAATTATAGTACAATAGTACTTATTTATAATGTGAAAAGAAAGTGAAAGTTGCTCAGTTGTGTCCAGTTCTTTGCAACCCCTTGGACTATACAGTCCATGGAATTCTCCAGGCCAAAATACTGGAGTGAGCTGCCTTTCCCTTCTCCAGGGGATCTTCCCAACCCAGGAATCAAACCCATGTCTCCTGCATTGCAGGTAGATTCTTTACCAGCTGAGCTACAAGGGAAGCCCAAGAATACTGGAGTGGGTAACCTGTCCCTTTTCCAGCAGATCTTCCCAACCCAGGAATCGAAATTACTTACAAATAATTTATATATAAATAAGCTTATTTATAATAATGTTAAATATAACAATACCGAAACCAGGAAATTGATATTGATACAATGGATGTTCTATGTCATTCTATCACATGGGTAGATTTGTATAACCCCAGTGCAGTCAAGATTCAGAATGATTCCTTCACCCTAGACGTCTCCTTTGTACTTCACTTCCATTGCCACATCTCTCATTTCCCACCATCTCTAACCTCTGAAAAATACTAATCTGTTTTTCATCTCTATAATTTTATATCATAAAATCACATGGGCATTAATCTATATTTCATCTCTATAATTTTATATAATAAAATCATGTGGGCATTAATCTGTTTTTTATCTCTATAATTTTATATAATAATATCACATGGCATGTGATTTTTTAAGATTGACTTTCTTTCCCACTCAGCATCATTCTGTGGATACTCATAGAAGTTTTTAATATCAATAGCCATTCCTTTTTTTTTTTTTTTTGGTAATACAATTCAAGTTTATTTCATTTGTTCTTGCAACACAAAACTTAAGTACAGTATTATTTAGAATTCTGATATACATGAATTAGGATAATATGAGAAACCCAATTGTGTCAAATATATTACGTTGTGGAAAAAGATGAACTCAAATATACCAAAATGCACAAGCATTAGTCTTTTTCCATTTATAAAATAGAATCAGTACAACTTAATTTTTAAAAAATTTTGCATGCAAAACAGTGCACTTGCTTGAGTAGGACCCTCTCACCAGCTTCTTCTATACACAAGGAAGTATACAATATTGCATGGAAGAAAACAGCTTATTTGAAGTTTTAGGGATAAAAATCAAATAGGTACACATAGATTTGAAACCCATTATTTGAGTGAAAGAACTCAATCAATGAAGGGCCTATTTGCAATAGCCATTCCTTTTTATTGCTGAAAAAGGGAACATGCAGTATTCCATGTACAATGTACTACAGTTTAATTACTTACCTCTTGTGGTACAACTGGGTTGTTTCAGTTTGGGGCTATTACAAATAAAGATACAATGAGCAATAGTGTGAAAGATTTTTGTGAGCATTAGCATCACCGAGTCAATGGACGTGAACATGAACAAACTCCAGGAGATAGTGGAGGATAGACTGATTAGACCAATACTGGAAAGGGGATTGTGGAGAAGGCAACGACAACCCACTCCAGGACTCTTGCCTGGAAAAACCCCATGGACGGAGGAGCCTGGTGTGCTGCCGTCTATGGGGGTCGCTAAGAGTCGGAGCGACTTCACTTTCACTTTTCACTTTGATGCTTTGGAGAAGGAAATGGCGACCCACTCCAGTGTTCTCGCCTGGAGAATCCCAGGGATGGCAGAGCCTGGTGGGCGGCCGTCTATGGGGTCGCACAGAGTCGGACACGCCTGAAGTGACTTAGCCGCAGCAGCAGAAGCATGATTGATGGGTCATATGATGGATGTATGTTTAGTTTTTTAAAAAACTCCCAAACTATTTTCCAGAGGAGTTGTATCATTTAAATTCCTACCAGCAATATATGAGTGATCCAGGTTTTAGTCGTTTGTATTAACATTTAGTATTGTTACTCTTTCAATTTTTTTTGCTTTCATAATAAAACTATGTGTGAAAAGCAATATCTCACTATATAATTTTTATTTATTTAATACCTAATGATTTTGAACACTTTTCATGTGCTTACTTGCCATTTGAATATCCTCTTTAAAGAAATATCTATACATGTCTTTGGTCTATTTTCTAGTGGATTGTATACTTTTTGTTGTTGATGAGCTCTTTGTATATTCTAAACATAAGTAATTTCTAGTATAAATGATTTGCAGGTATTTTTCTCCAGTCTTTAGCTTAACTATTTAACTCCTTGACAGAATTCTTTCACAGAGCAAACATTTAAATTTTTGGTGAAATCCAATTTGTCAGTAATGTCTTTTATGGGTCATATTTTTGGTGTCATGTCTAGTAACTCTTTACCAAGCCCTATGTCCTGAAAATATACTATGTTGGGTTTCTGGGGGGAGTTTATCTAAGCTGAGGTTCAGTTAGTTTCTTAAAGTTGTATGTTTATGTCTTTTGCCAAATTTAAGAAATTTTCAGTTATTATTTTTTTCAAATATCTTTTCAACCCTCTGCTTTCTCCTCTTCTTCTGGATTCTTACTACACAAACATTAGATCTTTTGTTATAGTTTCTAATCCCACAGATCCCTAAGATTGTGTTCATTTATTGTCAATCTGTCTTCTCTGTTCTTTGGATTAGGGAATTTCTGTCGGCAAGTTTTCTGCTTCTTTCCTCTACTCGGTTCTGTTGTTGAGCTTATTCATTTGGTTTTTTAATTGAGGTTATTGTATTTTCAGTTCTATAGTTTCTATTTGGTTCTTCATTTGGCTGCTTTAAAATCTTTGTCAGATGATCATAACATCTATCCACATCATCTTGGTTTTGGAGTCTGTTGATTCAAGTTGAGACTTTCCTAGCTCTTGGTATAAAAAGAGACTTATGTTTGAACCTGGAATTTTTATATTCTATCATGAGACTCTGAATCATACTCAAATGTTCTGCTTAGCCGGCTTCTTTTTTTAAACTGAGTTATACTTGATGTATGATATTATATAAGTTGCAGGTGAATAATACAGTGATTCAGAATTTTAAAGGTCATATTCCATTTATAGTTATTATAAAATATTTGCTGTGTTCCCTATGCTGTACAGTATATGCTTGTAGCTTATTTTATCCATAATAGTCTGAACCTCTTAACCTCCTCTCTCCCTGGTAACCACTGGTTTATTTAGCAGATTTCTTTGACATCATTCTGGTGGGGAAAGAGGGGCACCGTTTTATTACTACTAAGTGGAGCTGAAGTCCAGTTTCCATTGAGATGCAGGATGGGGGAAGGGCTCCTCTTCACACCTGGATGAGAAAGAACATTCTGGCCGCACTAAGCTTTCACTGATACCAACTTGGCTGAGAACAGCAGGTGTGTCTTATTTGTGTTCTGCACGTGGCTTCCACTGACACTTCCTGGGGTGGCCTTGTTACTACCACATAGCAGTGAAATCCTTGACTCCCCATTAGGCCTTCTCTGATATCACCTAACAGGGAAGGGAGAGATCCCTCTTAACTCTTTTGAAGTGGGAACCTAAGCTCCCCACTCAGCCTCTGTTAATGGGGAACAGTTTTTTTTTTTTTCCTGGACTGTATGGCTGGCTTAGGGTAGTTATTGTTGAAAAGTTTTTGTCTTGTCTCTTTTTTGGTCCCTTGAATGGAGAAAGAAATCTTTCCTTCAGAGTTTTGTTGTTGTTCTGTACTACTGGGATTTCCATTTCTGGCTTCTCCATTACCCAGATATATCAAACAAAAAGAGGAAAAAAAAAAAAAAACAAGGAGCATACCGCTTTGTTGCTTCTTGGATCCCTACATCTCTAGACAGTCTGACTTTTTAATCTCTACATTTCAGGTTTGTTTTGTATATAACATTCAGGGAAGGAATTTATATTTAATATGAGGAATGGAGAAAGTGTGTCTATCTAGTACAGAAATGGAAGTGGAAATCAGGTCCCACATTAAAAAAAAATTTACTGAGTTGAAGTTAACACAATATAAAGTTAACCATTTTGAAGAGAACAATTCAGTGACATTGCTACTGCTGCTGCTGCAAAGTCGCTTCAGGCATGTCCAACTCTTTGCGACCCCATAGATGGCAGCCCACCAGGCACCCCCATCCCTGAGATTCTCCAGGCAAGAACACTGGAGTGGGTTGCCGTTTCCTTCTCCAATGCATGAAAGTGAAAAGTGAAAGTGAAGTCGCTCAGTCGTGTGTGACTCTTAGTGACCCCATGGACTGCAGCCTACCAGGCTCCTCCATCCATGGGATTTTCCAGGCAAGAGTACTGGAGTGGGATGCCATTGCCTTCTCCAAGTGCATTCAAAATGTACAACCACCACTTCTGTCTAGTTCCAAAGAATTTCCATTAGTCTAAAATAAAACCCTTTATCTACTTAGCAGTTCCTCCTTACTCCCCACTGTCCCAGCTCTTGGAAACTACCAGTCTTTATTCTGTCTCTATGGCATTATCTACCTTGTGCATCTCATATAAATAAAATCACACAACATGTGATCTTTTGTGTCTGGCTTCTTTCACACAGCATATTGTTTTTGAAGTTCATCCATGTTGTAGCGCATGTCAGTACTTCATTTCTGAATAATATCCCATTGCATGTATATATCTCAATTTGATTTTCTGTTGCTGGACCTTTGGGTGGTTTCTGCTTTTTGGCTGTTGTGCAGAGTGCTTCTCTGAACATGTGTGTGTATGTACTCTTCCAAGTGTTCATGCGTGCTCAGCTGCTAAGTTGTGTCTGACTCTTTGCGACCCCATGGACTGTAGCCCCCAGGCTCTTCTGCCCTGGGAATTTCCCAGGCAAGAAAACTGCAGTGGGTTGCCTGCATACTGCCTGAAGGAAGATGCTTCTCCAGAGGATCTTCCCAACCCAGGGATCGAACCCACATCTCTTGCATTGCAGGCAGATTTTTTACCACTGAGCCACCAGGGATGAATACTTTTTAGCTATAAAGCTAGCAATAGAATTTCAGGGTCAGGTAGTAACTATATTTTAAGGTTTTGAAGATCTGACTGTTTTCCAGAGGCTCAATCATTTTACATTCCAGGCAGCAATGTATGAAGGGTCTGATCTCTTCATATCCTCACTAACAAATACAGCTTCTGGGTGGTTGCTGGCAATCCTTGGGTCCCTTGGCTTGTAGGCACATCACTCCAGTCTCTGTTTCTCTCTTTACATGCCATCTCCCCTGTGTATCTGTGTCCAAATTTCCCTCTTACATGGACACTCTCATCCAGTATGAACACAACTTGATCACATTTACAAAGATTATTTCCAAATAAGGTCACATTTACAGGTACTCAGGATTAAGACTTTAACATACATTTTTGAGGGACACCATTCAAATCGTAACAGTCCATTCCAGTTTCAAAGCACTCTAACTATTATAAATGTATCACGGGCACTACATCAGCCTTCCTAGGTTATTTGTAGCTTGAATCAGAAGCTCAGGATTCTATCCCGAATTTGGCGACTAACTGTCCTGTGACTTTAAATTAGGGTTTTCATGTCCCTGAGCTAACTTCTGGTCTGCAGAATGGAGAGCTTGGAGGAGGAGGATAAATCTGCCATTTCTCAAATTCTAGCTTCCAATATCATATCCACAGGACCTTGTGATATGTCAAGGCAAATATTATCTTTCCTGTAGGTTTTCTTTTTGTACACTGTTGTTATGAGCTTATTCAATCATCATGGTTTCCAGATTCTTCATAATCCTTATTGTCCTTCCCTAGGTATTCCTCAAATTATTATGTGCTAAGATGTGGTAATTAGAAATGAACAAATAAATGTCCCATGTGTAGCCTGGCTCCTGAAGAAAAATAACATTAATAGACTGAAAGAGAGAGAGAGGGAGAGCAATGGAAGAATGAGGGAGAGGATACCAGGCAAACAACACTCACAAGATGACAGGTTAATATAAACAAAACATTATTTAATGCAAAAAAAAAAAGGAACAAGGAGAAAGAATCTTAATGGAAAGTAGAATAAGATACCAAGAAGGCCATGAATTGTTATATAGACATATCACCTCAAAATATGCGAAGTAGTAGCTAATGGAAATATAGCAATGTACATCAAGTCACAGAGGAAGAATTCATACACTTCACAGAAATCTACAAATCAAGTAGATAAAGCCTATGAAACATACTATGATTGGAATGATTATGGTGTCTGATTAAACCATTTGATCATGAATTGGGTCTTAGTCTCAACATAAATGAAACCTGTTAATACATGAGGTATACTCACTTCTCTAAATGTAATAATGAAATTTGTCAAAAGAATATACATTTAGAAAATGCAAACTATCTGCTAAATGGCTTTAAAGTTGAAAAAAAGTCCAAAGTGCAAGCTTAAAATACCTCAGGACAGAAAGACTCCTGTTCAGTATAATTTATTATCTATAGAGTAGCCAAGGAAATTATTTATTATATATGTATTTGTTTTTGCTGTTTTAAACTTTTTATTTTTGTTTTTAATATATTTTATTGAGGTACAGTTGATTTCCAATGTGCTATTTCAGGTGAACAACAGTGATTCAGTTATTATATATATACAATTTTATATATTCTTTTTCAGAAATGTTTTCCTTATAGGTATTACAAAATATTCAGCATAGTTCTCTGTGGAATAGAGTACATTCTTGTTATCTAGTTTATATATAGTAGTGTATATATATTAATCCCAAACCTTAGTTTATCAGTCCTCACACTTTTTCTCTTTGGTAAACATGTTTATTTTCTATGTCTGTGAGTATGTTTCTGTTTTGTAAATAAGTTCATCTGTATCATTTTTCAGATTCCACATATAAGTGATATTATATGACATTTGTCTTTGCCTGACTTCACTAAGCATGATAATCTCTAGCTCCATCTATGTTGCAAATGGTGTTATTTTATTTTTTTTATGGCTGAGAAGTATTTCATTGTAAAAATATGCCATGTCTTCTTTATCCTTTCATCTGTTGATTGACATTTATGTCATTCCCATGTCTTGGCTACTGTAAATAGTGCTACAATGAATATTGGGGTGCACATATCCTTTTGAATTATAGTTTTCTCTGGATATATGTCAGGAGTGAGGTTGCAGGATCATACGATAGCTCTATTTTTAGTGTTTTGTTTTCAGTTTTAGTATTTTTTTATTGAAGTATTGTGGATTTACAATGCTGTGTTAATTTTTATGCTGTACAGCCAAATGATTCAGTTATATATACATTCTTTTTGTGACATTTTTCCCCATGGTTGTTGATCATAGGATATTGAATATAAGTTCTCTGTAATTTACAGTATGACCTTGTTGCTTGTCTATTCTATACATAAAGCTTATATATGCTAACCCCAGCATCCCACTTACTTCCTCCCGCTAAATCCTCTCCCTAGGCAACCACCAGTCTGTTCTCTATGTCTGTGATGCTATTTTGGTTTCACAGATAGGCTCACTTGTGTCTTTTAGATTCCGCATCTAAGTGACATCACATGGTATTTGTCTTTTCGTTCTGACTTACTTCACTTAGTGTGATAATCTCTAGGTCCATTCATGCTACTGCGTATGGCATTATTTCATTCTTTTTACGGCTGAGCAGTATTCCACCGTTCATATGCACCACACCTTCTTTATCCATTCATCTGTCCATGGACATTAAGGTTTTTTCCACGTCTTGGCTATTGCGAATAGTGCTGTTCTGAACACAGGAGTGCATGTATCTTTTTTTTTTTTTTTTTTACTTTATTTTGCTTTACAATTCTGTATTGGTTTTGCCATACATTGACATGAATCCGCCATGGGTGTACATGAGTTCCCAATCCTGAACCCCCCTCCCACCTCCCACCCCATATCATCTCTCTGGATCATCCCTGTGCACCAGCCCCAAGCATCCTGTATCCTGTATCGAACATAGACTGGCGACTCGTTTCTTACATGATAGTATACATGTTTCAATGCCATTCTCCCAAATCATCCAACCCTCTCCCTCATGTATCTTTTTGAATTAAACTTTTGTCCAGATATACCCCCAGGAGTGTGATTGATGGATCATATGGTAACTCTATTTTTAGGTTTCTGAGGAACCTCCATGCTGTTTTCCATAGTGGATGCACCAATTTGCATTCCCACCAACAGTATAGAAAGGTTCTGTTTTCTCCATACCCTCTCCAACATTATTTGTAGATTTTTTAATGATGGCCATTCTGACTGGTGTGAAGCGGTACCTTGTTGTAGTTTAGATTTGCATTTCTCTAATAATTTAGTGATGTGGAACATATTTTCATATCTGTATGTCTTCTTCAGAGAAATATCTATTTAGATCCTCTGCCCATTTTTTGATTGGGTTGTTTGTTTCAATATTGAGCACATAAACTGTTTGTATATTTTGGAGATTAATCCCTTGTCAGTCCTATTGTTTGCAAATATTTTCTCCCATTCTGTGGGATGTCTTTATTTTGTTAATGGATTCCTTTGCTATGTAGAAGATTTTAACTAGGTCCCATTTGTTTATTTCTGTTTGATTTCATTACTCTAGAGGATGGATCCAAAAAGATATTGCTGAAGTTTATGTTGAAGAGTGTCCCACCTATGTGTTCCTCTAGAGAGTCATAGTATCCGGTCTTACGTTTAGGTCTTTAATCCATTTTGAGTTTATTTTTGTGTATGATGTTAGAGATTGTTCTAATTTCATTCTTTTGCATGTGCTGTCCAGTTTTTCCAGTACCACTTATTACATTTTATTTATTTATTCATTTATTGCTGCATTTTGCCTCCACTGATGTGTGTGGGCTTTCTCTAGCTGCTGGGAGCAGGGGCTACTCTTTGTCGTGGTGCACAGGCTTCTCCTGGTGGTGGCTTCTCCTGTTGCACAGCACAGGCTCTAGGGGGCACAGGCTCTAGGGGGCACGGGCTTCAGTAGTTGTGACTCGCAGGCTCAGCAGTGGTACACAGGCTTAGTTGCTTTGAAGTATGTGGAATCTTTCTGAATCAAGGATCAAACTGGTGTCCCCTGTATTGCAAGGCAGATTCTTAACCACTGGATAAGAGGGAAATTTCTCCCAGCACCACTTACTGAAGAAACTGTCTTTTCTACCAGGGAGATACTTTAAAACTTGAGTCAGATCATGTCACTTTCCCGCTCAAAACTTTGCACTGACTTCATTTCTCAATTATAATATAACCTATATTTTTTAACCAGGGCCTTCCAGGCCCCATCTGCTATTCCTGTCCTTCAGCTTCCCTCTTTACTCTTTGTGCTGTTTCCACATCTGCTTCCTCCTGCCTTTTTTTTTTTTTTTTTTAACCTCAGGGGCTTTTACTTACTGTTATCTATGCCTATTTTGATTTCCTTTTGGATACTAGTTTGGATTTTTCTTCTCATTTTTGTTCAACTTTATCTCCTGAGAGAGGCATTTTCTGTTCAGTTCATCTAAACGAAGAGTTGAATGTAATTTTCACGAGGGGAAGAGCTACTAGTTCATTCACTGCTGTATTCTTAGCAATTAGAACAGTTTTGGAGCATTGTACATGCTCAGTAAGTATTCATTGAGTGAATAAGTGAAAAAGAACAGACTATATAATAAGACCTGTGGAATCCAGCTAAAGTAGAATTTAGAGGAAATATTTAGCGTAATGAAACCAAAGTAATTGTTATTTAAAAAGAGTTTGAAATTAAGTGATCTTTCATTTCAGGGAACCAGATAAAGTAAAACAGAATAAATCCAAAGAAAGCATAAACAAAGAAAGTAAAAAGAAGAAACTGATGAAACAGGAACCAGAACCAAAGAAATAACAAAAGTTCCTCAACAAAATGAAGTCTAATGTTTAAAAGGTAGAAAAGAGTGTGAAAATAACCAAATAAAAAGAGGAATCCACAAATAAGCAACATCTAGGAAGAAACAGGAGACTGACCTCAGATAATGAAGCAATGCTTTAAAATTATGAGAATACTACATACAACATTATGCCAACAGTTTATAAAATATAAATTACTAATATCAATTCATCAAATAATTTAAAAAAAACCTTGACTAGACCAAGATTCATATAAGAAGTTTTGTATCTCTAAAAATCCCTAGATTCCTACAGTATTTGGGCAAGCTTTACTCATCTTCAAGGAACAATATTTAGTTATACAAATATCCCTGAAACAGGGTAAAGATAGGAAGCTACTCAATTCATTTTATGAAGATACCAAAACTAGATGAAGGCTGTACAAGAAAACTTGAAGCCAATTTATGAACACAAATGTAAGTGAAGCAGTAATAAATTGAATACTGCAGTAAGTTAAAAGAACAGTACTTTAAGTCCTAGATTTTTTATGCTAGATTTTTCTCAGAAATTTTTGGATGGTTTTACATTAAAAAATTATTGTAATTTATTAAATACATTGAATGGGGAAGATTACTTGATACTATAATAGATATTGAAAGTCATTTGATAAAATCTAACACCTATGCACAAGTAAAGACACACACTCATACCTAACAGACAAGGAATAAAAGAAATTTTCCTTGACTGCAAAAAGGATACACACGAAACACTAAAGCAAATATACTCCTTGGTGAAACTTTTGATGCTCCCTATTAAAGTCAGGGAGAAGAAAAACACTGGCACTCTCTTTTCAGCTATTCAACATTGTATTGGAGATTTTCAGAAATGCAATGAGTTATACAGATTGAAAAAAAAGAAAAGTTATTAATTTTAGAAGATAATGCTCATCAATCTAGAAAACCCAAGTGAATCGAGTGGCAACTTGTTAGCACTCCATGACCTTTGTGACCCTACCATACAATGTGGCTTCTGCCTCATTTCTCCCTGTCTGTGCTCCAGACACATTAAAAGTCATTCAGTTTCTTGACGACTCTTCTCTTAATAGTCAAACTGTAACCTAAGTATCAAAATTATCATCCGGGGCCTCGTTAGCCATGAAAATGCCAGATTATACTTCATGTCTATTGCCTTTTAGTAAGACTCCCTCAAATAAGTTTTTTTTCACATTCAACTTTCAGAAGCATTACCTTATATCACTTCTCTACTTAAGGATGTTGCACATGCTTTTTCTTTTTTTTTTCCCCAGGGTACTCATGTCCTTCTTAATTTCCTGACTCAAACATTTCAGCTCAAACTTCCCTAATATTTTAGACTGAAACAGGAGTCTCCCATGTGTTCGCTCAGAGCACTCTGTACTGTTTCTTCATAGCATGGCACTTGTCACATTCTAAAATACTTGTTTATGTGACTCTTTAGTTAATGTCTGGCTCCTCAGACCAGAGGTCCTTGAGGGATCATGTCTCTTGGGTTCACTCTTGCTTCCAGTGCACAAGACCTGACTTCCAGTAGGCACTCAATAAATCTTTGTAGAATGAAAAAATGCAGTGGAAAGTCTGATCTACATGACACCTTCCTCTTGGTTATGAAAAGAACTTTTATTATTATTGTGACTTAAACTTTGCTTCAACTATATGATTAATTTGCAGAATAGAATAATGTGACCTGAAAATGCGTCCATTATCCTAAACAAGGTTTTCTTTTTGTATTTGTATTAAGACATAGAGGTGTAAAGTTGTGATTCTCAATCCTGGATGAACTTCAAATCACCTGGAGCTTAGAAATATTCCAGTATCTGGGTCCCATCCCAGAGACTCTGATTTCATTGGCCCAGGCAATGATGAAAGTGTTATCTCTGGCACTCAACTGGACAAGCACTCAAAAATAAAGTAAAAGAAAGTGAAATAATATTGCCTTTCAGTATTCATATATGTAAATTATGAACCTGTGGCCAAAGCAAAGCTTATCTTAAACAGAAGTTGCTAAATTGCAATATTAAAAAGATGAAATAAAAATTAATTATATACAACTTGAAGGATTGGGCTTCCCTGCTGATCTAGTGGCCAAGACTCTGCACTCCCACTGCCAGGGTCCAGGTTCAATCCCTGTTCAGAAACCAAGATCCCTCATGCCACAACTAAAGATCCGGCATGCTACAATTAAGACCTGGCACAGCCAAAGAAATTAATTAATTAAAACTTGAAGGATTTTATCATCTGATGTTAGGTGCTCTAAACTGTGATGTCTATGTCATATTTTTTTTGTTCCTTCAAGGAACTGATTGGTATCATATCTTAAAGTGAAGTTGCTCAGTTGTGTCCAACTCTTTGCGACCCTGTGGACTGTAGCCCACCAGGCTCCTCCGTCCATGGGATTCTCCAGGCAAGAATACTGGAGAGGGTTGCCATTTCCTTCTCCAGGGGATCTTCCCGACCCAGGGATCGAACCCAGGTCTCCGTCATTGCAGGAAGATGCTTTAACCTCTGGGTCACCAGGGAAGTTTATCATAGCTTAAAGAATCTTGGAATTACATTGTCATTATCTTCTTCAGATATGTGACTAATAGACACTAATTGTCTAAGACTTTTTTCCATTGTTTAGTGCCGGGGTCCAGGCCTGGTGGATCCAGGGTAATTTGAAAGGGAGACGGAATCAGCGTCCTAGGAAAAAGCTATTTAATTAGAAATATAAAGAGAGATTAGAAAAGAATAGTGTAGTAGGAAAATTAGTGGAGAAAAAGAGGCTGAATAACTTGGTTTACTTGGAATACCAATAAAACTCCAAGACAAGGAATTTGCACCATCTACGTAGGCCACCGGTGCCCACTTGAATAGTGGAGGGTGCCCCGCCTTGGGCTCCCTCTCACGTGGATCTTAGAAGCCAGGGCAAGTAAGTAGACATGGCGAGCATCCACGCTTCAGATGGGAATTCAGCCAGAAGGGGAAAGAAAAAACGACACGGGGGAATCAGTCTTTCCAGAAACTGATCTATTTTCAGGTTTGCTGATATACTTTTTGTTATACATAGGGATGAATACAGAGTCACATGGGGTCAGCAGACCTGACCCTTGTCAAAATCAGGTGCTTCATATAAAAGTATACAAAAGTCTTAGGGGTTTTACATCATCTTCTGGCCATGAGGCCTGCTGACATTTTATGGCACTTTCTGATAACGGTCAGTCAACCAGAAAACTTATTTTTTTCCAGGGGTGATTTTTTCTTAAACTAGGCACCACCCCCCCCGAAGGTACCAGATAAAGTTGCATTCCTATAGGGTGAGGGTGTAGTGGGTTACAATCAAGAAAAGGAATTTACTTAGCCTAAGGTTTAACATGATTAATCTTAGAGGTTAATACTTATTTCTCCTGTATGCTAGTTATATTCATTATAAGGGCAGGGAATATGGAGATCTAGCAGCAAATATTGGCTCAACAAATGAAAAACCCTTCACCAATATAATTTCTAATCAACCCACTATACTATACTAATAATTTTCTAACTTCTCAAAAGAATCTGTATTTAGAAAGTTTACAGCATCTCGTGCCTCTCACAGTTGGAAGGCTGTAAACAATAACATGTGGCCGGACAAACCTGCTCAGGCAGGCTAGAGAACCTTCAGAGGAGTTTGTAAGTTGAAACACTCTTGTCACGCCCAGAATTTTTACTAACTTGGAGCTGTAAGTTAACTCCTTCTTCGAAAGAGATGGTGGGGATCAGCACCCCCGTAAAGTCAGAGGTGTAGGTGAGAGCATAAAACAGTAAAGTAAGCAGACTCTGGTTTTGGGGGTAGATGCTCAGGAACAGGGGGTCTCCTGAGGCTCGATCCTGCCTTTGCGTAATGTCAAGCCTCCTTCCTCATGACCTTTGCCATGGGCAGAGTTCCTCACGCTGGCTCCCAGCAGTTTAGATGACTCACAGTACTCAAAAAATTCATATTTCATACTCTTAGGTTATTATGTCTACAATTGGTAGAAAGTCATATCAGAGCTTTCTTATCCCTCAGGGAAGGACATGATATTAACTCTTTGGCTGAATTGTATTAAAGCCACCAGACAAAGACTGCAGGAAATACACTTTTAGTTAAAGTCAGTTTTTTTTTTTAAATTCCACTGGCTACTGCAAGGAGAATGTGCTTGGAAGAAACCATAGGGTATGTCAACAAGGGGGAATAGCGAGGGCTTGTGTTAAGTAGTTTTAAAGGGATATTAGGATAGAGGGGACACATTCTGGATTGGCTAGTCTGGAAAAGAGATGCTAGAGTGATTTGATATTTCAGGATAAGCCAGACAGCAAACTTTTTTTTTTTCCTTCTTTTTCAACAGTCATGAGTCTGTGTCTATTAATGCCACTCTCTGAAGCACCTGTAAGTCTTTTTGTGTCTTTCTTTCTAGTTTATAGTTCATGTTACGTGTTTCCTTTATGGCCCTGCTTATTTTTGATTATGCCAGATTGGAATTGGAATCCTAGGAAGATGTAATCTTCCTCCAGTGTGGATTTACATTTGCTTCTGCCTGAGTGCTTCATATTATTTCAGCTTTAGGCATTGATATAACTGAAGCTGAGATCCATTTTCTTCATTTTCTGGGCTATCAACTTCTAGTTCATTCCTGCTCCTAGAGTACAATTCTCTATTTCTGAAATTAAGGAAAGAAGGTTCATCAAACACACTTTTGGTAGTTTCTGGATCTCACTCTGTTTCACAAGACTTGTGAGGCTGTTGAAGCACCATTCAACTTCAGTGTTCTCCTTGGGGGTTAGTAAAGGAGCCCTCCAAGACTGGCAGACATCCCCAGGGGAAAAGTGACCCCAAACTCCAGAATTTTTTTCCAAACCTCTGTCCTCCACTGTTTTTTGGCTTAGTAATTCTTCCCTATTTTATTAGCTCTAATATTCCATCAAGTCACTAAAATTTTTTTATATTTATTTTTTTAATTTGTTTCTTTTTAATTGGAATATAATTGCTTTACAATGTTGTGTTGGTTTCTGAGCCATACAACAATGTCAATCAACCATAAGCATACATATGTCCCCTTCCTCTTGAATCTCCCTTCTACCTCCCACAGCATCCCACCCCTCTAGGTTGTCACAGAGCACCAGATCTGAACTCACTAGTCATACAGCAAATTCCTACTGGATATCTATTTTACATATGGTAATGTACGAGTCTCATAATTTTTTGGTCTAGATTTTCTAGTTGTCTTCAGTGGAAGGCTTGATCTACCTTTCCTAGAAGCACAAATCCATATCATATAATTTTCAAAAATAAATTATATTCTATTATACTAAAAGTTCTTGCATACAATTGTCAAGTTCAGTTCAGTTCAGTTCAGTCACTCAGTTGTGTCCAACTCTTTGTGACCCCATGAATTGCAGCATTCCAGGCCTCCCTGTCCATCACCATCTTCCAGAGTTCACTCAAACTCAGGTCTGTCAAGTCGGTGATGCCATCCAGGCATCTCATCCTCTGTCGTCCCCTTCTCCCCCTGCCCCCAATCTCTCCCAGCATCAGAGTTTTTCCAATGAGTCAACTCTTCGCATGAGGTGGCCAAAGTACTGGAGTTTCAGCTTTAGCATCATTCCTTCCAAAGAACACCCAGAACTGATCTCCTTTAGAATGGACTGCTTGGATCTCCTTGCAGTCCAAGGGACTCTCAAGAGTCTTCTCCAACACCACAGTTCAAAAGCATCAGTTCTTCAGTGCTCAGCTTTCTTCACAGTCCAACTATCACATCCATACATGACTATTGGAAAAACAATAGCCTTGACTAGACGGACCTTTGTTGGCAAAGTAATGTCTCTGCTTTTGAATATGCTATCTAGGTTGGTCATAACTTTCCTTCCAAGGAGTAAGCATCTTTTAATTTCATACTTAACTGTCAAGTTAAGTATGACATATTTATAAAACTCTTTCTTAGTAAGAATAAGCTGTTTTTCATTGCCTCACTCACCTACACCATGATAGATAACCAAATTAATTGACTCTGTAGAAGATCAGTTTGCATTTTTTTAAAAGAAGAGTCAGTTCTATGACATTTAACTTCTAGAGACTTGTTACATCCCAAGGCTCTACAATCAAGTCAGCTAGATCTGTGTTTCTCCTACTGGGCCTTCTTTAATTAATTTAGAAGGCAACTCTCAATTTATGAAACATTGAGGTCCTCATGAGTAGATGTACCAGTTATAATCCTCCACAAATTGCAGTAACACGTTTATTCATTTAGCTGTTGCTTTTGCAAGACTTGCCACCAAAGAAGGTAGAATGTCAACGGTAATTTTAGAGACATTACTTCATTACAAATGGATCTCAGAGTATAATTGGTTTCCTTTTCCTAAACCATGTGTATCATGCACATGTGTTAAAAGAAGGGTTGTTTGCATCAAGGCAGTTTTGCCATTACAGAATTTGCAAAGGGGCACAACAACAGAATCCCTTCCAAACTTACAGTTGAAACATAATATTTTTCTTCACCTACTTTCCTGATGCAGTTAATTTAAATTTAAACTAAGCTGAAGGAAGTTTATAGTTTGAAGGAAGATGCCCAGTTGGAACCACAGGATTGATGGAGCAGAGAAGGAATCTTTCCAAACTGAAACTTTTTCATAGAATGATTTAATGGTGACAAAACAGGAGTTCCCAGAAAAATATAGTTTCTATTTTCCTTGCTGCAAGTGTTCATCCAGTTTGAATTGTTAATATCCCTGAACCTAGATGAACATCAGAAAGAGTCCTGAAAAGAAGTCATTTTCCAGTTATTTCCCCCCAGACAGGGCAAACAAAAATGCGGCAGAATAGAAATGGGCACAATTATTTGTATTACATGTATCTTGAAGAAATTGATTGAGCCCAGAAGTATTTGATTATAAAGTGTACATCTAAGAGATATCTGAGATAAATGGGAATGTTAATAGCCATCTTCATGACTGGGCAAACTTGGATCAGATGCTTTATTGTGAATAATATTAACTAAGAAAGACATCAACAATGGAAACTTATCAAATCAGTAAGTTAGAAAACATGAAAGGAACTGATGGTGGCATCTGATGGTTTTTGCCTCAGAATTGAAAACAAATAACAACAAAAACACCTTGAAATACAAAAATCTTTAATCACTCTAAACTCAAGAGAGGGAACATAAATGACCAAATAAAAAATCATATCTCATCTCCAGCAAAGAGGCTACATATAGTGGCTGATCATTCCCTGCTTGGTCTTTCTATGTTGTTTCTGGGAATACAGTCCACCATTCTTTCCCTTCTGTAAGCAAGCATACCAAGAAAACAGAAGCAACCCTTTAAAGGTTTTGTAAGAAACTGATATTGACTCAACCATATATCATTTTAACATATTGCTCCTGTGAGCAGAGCTATCTGAGGTTATTATAAGTCAAAAATTTCCCTTAGAAATTGTGAAATGAATTCGTTTCAATAAAGATGAGTCAGCCTTGTTAAAAGTGTTGAGGGAAATGATCATGATTTAACACTGAAACGTTGGGCAAGAAGTTCTACTCAGTCTTCTGTGAGAATTCTGGTGTTTAACATGTATTGATATTCTCAAAGAAAGATATTTGATCCGTTGTTCTGTTTGGGGCCATACTACATAGCTTGTGGGATCTTAGTTCCCTGACCAGGGATTGAACCCATGTCCTTAGGAGTGAAAGTGCAGAGTCTTAACCTTTGGATGGCCAGGGAATTCCCCAAAATACTTGATTTTAAATCATGGACCTCTGTATAATCAGCTCTAGTTTCATCCATCTCATTAGAACTGATTCAAATTTATTCTTTTTAATGGCTGAGTAATACTCCATTGTGTATATGTACCTCAGATTTCTTATCCATTCATCTGCTGATGGACATCTAGGTTGTTTCCATGTCCTGCCTATTATAAACAGTGCTGCAATGAACATTGGGGTACATGTGTCTCTTTCAATTATGATTTCCTCCGTGTATATACCCAGCAGTGGGATTGCTGGGTCACCAATACAGTATACTGACACATATATATGGAATTTAGAATGATGGTAATGATGACCCTGTATGCGAGACAGCAAAAGAGACACACATGTACAGAACGGACTTTTGGACTCTGAGGGAGAGGGAGAGGGTGGGATGATTTGGGAGAATGGCATTGAAACATGTATACTATCATGTGAGAAATGAAGTGCCAGTCTATGTTTGATACAGGATACAGGATGCTTGGGGCTGGTGCATGGGGATGATCCAGAGGGATGATATGGGGTAGGAGGTGGGAGGGGGATTCAGGATTGGGAGCTCGTATACACCCGTGGTAGATTCATGTCAATGTATGGCAAAACCAATACAGTATTGTAAAGTAAAATAAAGTAAAAATAAATTTAAAAAAAAAAGAACTGAAAAAAAAAATCATGGACCTATTTGAAGATATATTCTTTAAAACTGTGTTGATTATCAGTTTGGTGTAAGTTCTTGATCTTCCATGGCGAAAACAAAGTCCATACAGATGATTGATATTATACTGTCTCATATGGTCAAATGATATTAACATTCTTGCGTTGGGCTGATCATGTAACACAGATGATGTATGAGTTTCATATTTCTGTTTTAACAAATTGCCACAAGCAGTGGATTAAAATAAGACAAATGTATTACAGTTTTGAAGGTCAGAGGTCTTATCATTTTGAAGGGGGCTAAAATCAAGGTGTCAGCAGGATTGCATTGCTTCTTTCTTTCTAAAGAAGAATGCTTGCCTTGCCTTCGCCAGTTTTTAGAGGCCGCCCACATTTCTTGACTCTTGGCTACATCCCTATCTCCACTTCTTTTGTCATATCTCCTCTCTCTCTCTGATGGTCAAGCCGCCTTCTTATTAGGATCCTTGTCATTTTATATTGGCTCACTATTGAAGATAAATGAAGTCAGGCATTAGTTAAAGTAATACAAACAGATTTTATTCAGTGACTACTGGAAATAGGGGGAAAATCCGAGTTTAGTTCTAATTTGTGCAGAGGTGCTTGGGTGTTTTAAAGGGAGAATGAGGGATTAAGGTGTGGCAATGGCTTGAGCAGAATCAGGGAAATGAAAAACTGCAAAAAGCAGGAAGTGGGCATTGGTCTATTTAAAATCCATCTGGATTTGCTAACTGATGTTTATCATGGTTAGGCTCATTTCTCCCACAGAGACCAGGCGACAGGGGCCCTATCTTCAGATGTCGGTTGGAACAAACAATAAATTCTGTTGGCAACCTTGTTTTCTCTGGCAGGCAACTTTAAGGAGGGGCTAGGGTCTTCCTATGAATGCACCCTGGAGCTGTTAGAAACTATATCAATGTTTGCTAAAGTCTTCATAGGCCATTATTGAGGCCCCGTGGAGAAGAGGCCTCAGAGGAGACTGATCAGAGTTTGATCAAGAAGAGAATCTTTGTTACTACCTAGATCATTTCTCCATCTCAAGTTTCTTAATCCCATTTGCATGCAAAATTCCTTTTGCCATATAATGTAACATATTTATAGGTTCTGAGGCTTTTGTGGGGAGGTATTAGTCTGCCTACTGTAGACAGCAATGACAGAACTATTCCACTCCCATCAAAGTATACCTCTCTTATCATTTTTATGTTTTGATGGACTTCCAATCTATGATCGCACAACTGAACCTCAGAACAGTCTTTTTTTTTTTTTTTTCATAAGTCTTTTGAGACAAAAGACAAGTATCTTTGACCCATTTGTACACATGGGAGCTTAAACTAAGAAATACTGAGAACCTGCCTGATAGATATGAAACTATGGTGATTGTTCTAAAAACTGTTTCTGATTTATTAGTTACAAATTTTTTATACAATATGACATTGATTTTAAAGGCATTGTACACATGCGAAAATCTGGAAACTAAGCAAAACAAAACCAAGCATAATTTATGGCCTGAAAAAAAGGACTGCTTTAGAGCTTCAAAAGCTTTTTCAACGTTTATGGAAAGCTCATATCCGTATATTCTGACTGCTTTTCATTTCTCTCAAAAATACTATTTTAATTTCTTTAAGATTTTAGGTTAGTAGACACAAGGAAATGTTCTCAACTTTTAAAATCTACTTTATGCTTTGTTGATATAATCACAGAAGATATAACCACCAGAGTTAATTTTTTATGGCCAACTCTGTGGTAATGGTGCTTCCCTGATAACTCAGCAGGTAAAGAATCCTCCTGCAATGCAGGAGACACAGGAGATGCAGGTTCAATCCCTGGGTTGGGAAGATCCCCTGGAGAAGGGAATGGCAACCCACTCCAGTGTTCTTGCCTGGGAAATCCCATAGACAGAGGAGCCTGATGGGCTACAGTCCAAAGGATCTCAAAGAGTTAGACACGACTGAGCAACTATGCACACAACAACTCTGTGATAATAGTGATTCTATCTAGTTTCCAGATTATTTATTCGTGTGATTACAAAACATTGAGTATGAACTATGAAAGCTCTATTTACTCAAGGGGTTTTCAGATAGGAACTATTATCTTTACCACTGTATCCCTACTCGCTAGCACAGTGTCTTGGACTTTGACAATCAATCATTGATGCAAATGAGTAAGCAAGTTCCATGCAGCTATGAGACATAAGTGCGAGGAGATCTCCTCTGGTTATGGCAGCACTTAACACAGTTGGGGTGAAGGGGGGTGTCATTTAGGGCTGTGAGATGAGGGGATCTCCTAAAGTGTACTGTGAAAGAGGAGCAACAGTAGAAAGAATAATAACTATAGACCAGATGGGGATGGGGAAGGGCAAGGGCATCCTGGAATAGAAGGGAGAAGATGGTAGGCATGAAATTGTAAAGACCTCCTATGACTTTAGCTGTCTCATAATATGATATTGAAATTTTTCTCTCTTTAAGTTTAAGAAGTGCAGGTTATTTTCTCAGGTATGTTTGTGTGTAAAAATTATTTGACTATTTGATGCTTGGTAAGCCACAGTAACCTAGGTAACCACTGAATAATATATGAATCTACTAGTAAAGGTCAAAAAAAGTATTAGGTGTGTGTGACATTAAAACAGCTGGAGATAACATCATAATTCTTAAATTGAAGGGAACTTTTTTCATGGAAACAAAAAAAGAGATTGATTAATTTGCACCATCAAACTATAGATAGTGGTTATAGTTAGAGGATGCTTGGACACTTATAAAAATTTTGGCCAAAATAGTGAAATGAATCTGATGAAGGGACCCTATAAAATGCCTCTCAAAAGCTTCCACACCTAACTTTCTTAGCCTCTCGGGCAAGTTAAGAAATTCAAACCTGAAGCTGCAAAAAACTATAGAACCTGGAAATCCTTTAATTTTCAATTTTTTTTCCTTCTGATAAGAAGTGCTTAACTTATTACATTGAAATTTTCATAATTAAAAAGAAAGGTTCTTTTTTTTATGATTTGGAGACAAATGGGGAGTTAGCTTTTCAGTGTATTCAGCCAAGGGTCAATCCTAACTCCTTTATGTGTGTGTTTCATGTATATTATTTGATCAGTAACTTCTCTATGCATTTGACATACTTGAAACACTTTATTTCTCTCCCTCTGTGAATGTCATCCTACTCTCAGTAGTTCAGACCATCTTGAGCCCTTTCTTCCTGTCTTACCCCACATCCAAACCAGCAGGGGTTTTTTTTTTCCCCTTGTTTATTTTCTGTCTCCTCCCCTTGAATGTAAGGTCTGAGGAAGATGACCTAGTGTTGTTATTCCTATTCACAAACAAATCCTCAGTGTCTAGACAGAAAAGATATTAACTGCATAATTATTGAATGAATTAATAAAAATATTAGTGATGTCTTTTTGTACAAGCTTTGCCTTCTTGTGAGATTTTTGAAAGGTGCAGGAAAGTGTAAAGTATAAGAAAAATGTAAAAAAAAAGTTTAAAAAATCCCAGGAACCCCTATAATTTTGGTTTCCAGAAATAATCCCTTTTAATATTCTAACATATCCCTCCAGAAATCTAACAGTGAATATTTCTAGGTACTTTGCAACTGATGCCTAAAAAATGAATTCAAACATCAAAGAAAATTAAGTTTAAGGCTTTCAGGAATACCTGGATATTATATTAACTGTTTAGATTTTTTATTTTTCCCCTCTCATAACTTCACATAAGCATTTACTCACATTATTAAAATTTGAAAATATATTCTGTTTGCATATTTCATTTCATGAGTGTACTTTAATCTATTTGTTTATAGTTAGTTATAATATTAAGTTGCTCACATTTTTTGAATTTATAAGAAACATCATGATGAACATCAATACATGATCTTTCTGGATGCTTCTTTGAAAACTGAAAAATGAATTACACCAAATGATAAAAACATTTTTAAGACTCTTGATGCATTCTGCTAAATAATTAACAAAATTATTTCTTAGAAATATAATGGTTTATATCTGATAAGTTGAACATGGATGCCTGATTTATTGTCCCTTTACTTTATATGTAAAATGAAAGTGAAAGTGAAAGTCGCTCCTCTGTGTCCAAGTCTTTGTGACCCCATGGACTATACAGTCCATGGAATTCTCCAGGCCAGAATACTGGAGACAGTAGCTGTTCCCTTCTCCAGGGGATCTTCGCAACCCAGGGACTGAACCCAGGTCTCCTGCATTGCAGGTAGATTCTTTACCAGCTGAGCCACCAGCGAAGCCATTATATGTAAAATGTGTATATTTAATTTTTTACTTATGAACTCAATAAACTTTTTTCATTACTCTTCAGCTATTTGATCATTAGTGTGGCTGAGTGTTCAAATGTTTTTCCTCACTGACATGTACATCTAACTAAATATTATTAAACATGACACAAAAATATATACATAATTTAAATATGCACTGTTAAGAATAATCAGAGATAGTAATAATAAATTAGACCTCTGTGTAGCCATAATTCAGTTTATGGAATAGAACTCCCAAGACTTTTAAGACTCCTGTATATCCCATCCCAACCTATCTACTTTCCTCCCTACAGAGATAACCACTACCCTTAATTGATTTTTCCCAAAAAGTGTTTTACTTAATTTTCCATTTAAAAGAGTTTTTTCAATTCAGTTCAGTTCAGTCGCTCAGTCGTGTCCAACTCTTTGCGACCCCATGAATCGCGGCACGCCAGGCCTCCCTGTCCATCACCATCTCCCAGAGTTCACTCAGACTCATGTCCATCGAGTCAGTGATGCCATCCAGCCATCTCATCCTCTGTCATCCCCTTCTCCTCCTGCCCCCCATCCCTCCCAGCATCAGAGTCTTTTCCACTGAGTCAACTCTTCGCATGAGGTGGCCAAAGTACTGGAGTTTGAGCTTTAGCATCAGTCCTTCCAAAGAAATCCCAGGGCTGATCTCCTTCAGAATGGACTGGTTGGATCTCCTTGCAGTCGAAGGGACTCTCAAGAGTCTTCTCCAACACCATAGTTCAAAAGCATCAATTCTTCGGCGCTCAGCCTTCTTCACAGTCCAACTCTCACATCCATACATGACCACAGGAAAAACCATAGCCTTGACTAGACGAACCTTAGTCGGCAAAGTAATGTCTCTGCTTTTGAATATGCTATCTAGGTTGGTCATAACTTTTCTTCCAAGGAGTAAGCATCTTTTAATTTCATGGCTGCAGTCACCATCTGCAGTGATTTTGGAGCCCAAAAAAGTAAAGTCCGACACTGTTTCCACTGTTTCCCCATCTACGTGCCATGAAGTGATGGGACCGGATGCCATGATCTTCGTTTTCTGAATGTTGAGCTTGAAGCCAACTTTTTTCCTTTCCTCTTTCACTTTCATCCAGAGGCTTTTTAGCTCCTCTTCACTTTCTGCCATAAGGGTGGTGTCATCTGCATATCTGATATTTCTCCCGGCAATCTTGATTCTAGCTTGTGTTTCTTCCAGTCCATCGTTTCTCATGATTTACTCTGCATATAAGTTCAATAAGCAGGGTGACAATATACAGCCTTGACATACTCCTTTTCCTATTTGGAAGCAGTCTATTGTTCCATGTCCAGTTCTAACTCTTGCTTCCTGACCTGCATACAGATTTCTCAAGAGGCAATTATTTAATTGTATTAATTTTGGTTGTACTGGGTCTTGGTTGGTGTGCACAGGCTTTCTCTCGTTGAGGCGAGTAGGGGCTACTCTCTAGCTGCAGTGCGCGGGCTTCTCATTGTGGTGACTTCTCTTATTGCAGAGCACAAGCTGTAGATGCATGGGTTTCAGTGGTTGCAACATGTGGGCTCGGTAGTTGTGGTACACAGGCTTAGTTGCTTTGTAGTGTGTGGAATCTTCCTGGACAAGGGATTGGACCCACGTCCCCTGCATTGGCAGGCAGATTCTTATCCACTGTACCAATAGTGAAGTCCTGGCTTTTTTCTTTAAGACTATTTAATATCAAGATTATGTTCGGTGTATACTCTTGTCACATATTTTTATCATCTAATTGTCTCTTTGGAGAGTCATCTGTGCTGCTATTATTTTTTTCAGATCTACATAACATTTATAGCCATAACTCACCAATAATTTATTCACTATAATTTAGGTGGAAAATTGAATTATTTTCATTATTCAGTTATTTTAATTAATGAAGTTTTACTCTTATAATGTGTATGTATCTTCTTTTATCAGAAAAAAAAGTGAATATGTATTTAGTTAGGATGAATACAGGAGGTTGTATTTAGGATTTAGCATCAGTCCTTCCAGTGAATATTCAGGACTCATTTCCTTCAGGATTGACTGGTTTGATCTCCTGGCAGTTCAAGGGACTCTCAAGAGTCTTCTCCAACACCACAGTTCAGAAGAATCAATTCTTTGACACTCAGCATACTTTATAGTCCAACTCTCACATCCATACATGACTACTGGGAAAACCATAGCTTTGACGAGACTGACCTTTGTTAAAAACGTTAACGTCTGCTTTTTAATATGCTGTCTAGATTGGTCATAACTTTTCTTCCAAGGAGCAAGTGTCTTTTAATTTCATGGCTGCAGTCACCATCTGCAGTGATTTTGGAGCCCCCCAAAATAAAGTCTGTTATTGATTCCATTGTTTCCCCAACTATTTGCCATGAACTGATGGGACCAGATGACATGATCTTAGTTTTCTGAATGTTGAGTTTTAAGCCAACATTTTCCACTCTTCTCTTTCACTTTCATCAAGAGGCTGTTTAGTTCTTCTTCACTTTCTGCCATAAGGGTGGTATCATCTGCATTTCTGAGGTTATTGATATTTCTCCTGCAATCTTGATTCCAAATTCCAGCCTGACATTTTGCATGATGTATTCTGCATATAAGTTAAATAGACAAGGTGACAATATACAGCCTTGGCATACTCATTTCCAGATCTGGAACCAGTCTTTTGTTTCATGTCCAGTTCTAACGTTGCTTCTTGACCTGCATACAGATTTTTCAGGAGGCAAGTAAAATGGACTGGTATTCCCATCTCTTCAAGAACTTTCCATGGTTTGCTGTGATCCACACAGTCTAAGGCTTTAGCGTAGTCAATGAAGCAGAAGTAAATGTTTTTCTGGAACTCTCTTGCTTTTTCTATGATCCAAAAATTCAGTTCAGTTTGGTCGCTCAGTCATGTCTGACTATTTGCGACCCCATGAACTGCAGCATGCCAGGCTTCTCTGTCCATCACCAACTCTCAGAGCTTACTCAAACTCATGTCCATTGACAGTGATGCCATCAAACAATCTCATCTTCTGGAGTCCCCTTCTCTTCCTGCCTTCAATCTTTCCCAGCATTAAGGTCTTTTCTAATGAGTCAGTTCTTCACATCACATGGTAAAAGTATTGGAGTTTCAGCTTCAGCATCAGTCCTTCCAATGAATATTCAGGACTGATTTCTTTAGGATAGAATGGTTGGATCTTCTTGCAATCCAAGGAACTCCTTGCAGTCCAAGTCTTCTCCTAGTCAAAAAAGCAGAAGTAGATATTTTTCTGGAACTCTCGTGCTTTTCCAATGATTCAACAGATGTTGGGAATTTGATCTCTGATTCCTCTGCCTTTTCTAAATCCAGCTTGAACATCTGGAAGTTCACGGTTCACATACTGTTGAAGCCTGGCTTGGAGAATTTTGAGCATTACTTTGCTAGCGTGTGAGATGAGTGCAATTGTGTGGTAGTTTGAACATTCTTTGGCATCGCCTTTCTTTGGGATGGGAATGAAAACTGACCTATTCCAACTGACTGTGGGCACTGATGAGTTTTCCAAATTTGCTGGCATATTGAATGCAGCACTTTCACAACGTCATCTTTTAGGATTTGAAATAGTTCAGCTGGAATTCCATCACTTCCACTAGCTTTGTTCATAGTTATGCTTCCTAAGGCCCACCTGACTTCACATTCCAGGATGTCTGGCTCTAGGTGAGTGATCACACCATCGCAATTATCTGGATCGTGAAGATCTTTTTTGTATAATTCTTCTGTGTATTCTTGCCACCTCGTCTTAATATTTTCTGCTTCTGTTAGGTCCATACCATTTCTGTCCTTTATCGTGCCCATTTTCGCATGAAATATTCCCTTGGTATCTCTAATTTTCTTGAAGAGATCTCTAGTCTTTCCCATTCTATCACTTTTCCTCTATTTCTTTGCATTGTCCACTTAGAAAGGCTTTCTTATCTCTCCTTGCTATTCTTTGGAACTCTGCATTCAAATGAGTACATCTTTCCTTTTCTCCTTTGCCTTTTGCTGTATAGTACCATTATCAATATATATTATATATATAGACATTATACTTACTATATACATATATATACACATTATTTTTTATATTCTTTTCCATTCTGGTTTATCACAGGATGCTGAATACAGTTCTCTGTGCTATATATAGTAGAACCTTGTCATGTATTTATCTCATATAGAACAGTTTGCATCAGCTAACCCCAAGCTCCCATTCCATCCTTCCCCCATTCCTCCCCCTTGACAACCCATGTCAGTGAGTTTTTTCTCTTTCATAGGTGAGTTCATTTGCATCATATTTTAGATTCCACATATAAGGGATATGATATAATATTTTTCTTTCTCTTTCTGACTTACTTCACTTAGTGTGATAATCTCTAGGTCCATCCATGTTGCTGCAAACAGCGCAATTTCATTCTTTTTTATGGTTGAGAGGCATTCCATTGTACATATGTTCTACGTCTCCTTTATCCATTCATCTGTCCATCGATATTTAGGCCATTTGCATGTCTTGCCTATTGTGAATAGTGTTGCTATGGACATAGGAGTGCATGTATCTAGTTGAATTAAACTTTTGTCCAGATATATGCCCAGGAGTGGGATTGTTGGGTAGTTTCCTGAGGAAACTCCATACTGTCTTCCACAGTGGCTGCGCCAATTTACATTCTCACCAACAACGTAGGAAGGTTCCTTTTTCTCCACACCCTCTTTAGCATTTATTATTTATAGACTTCTTAATGATGGCCATCCTGACAGGTATGAGGTGGTACCTAATTGTGGTTTTGATTTGCATTTCTCTAATATTAATAATTAGTGATGTGGAGCATCTTTGCATGTGTCTTTTGAGCATCTGTATGCTTTGGAGAAATGTCTGTTTATGTCTTCTGCCTGCTTCTCTTGGGTTGTTTGTTTTTTCATTGTTGAGTTTGTATGAATTGCTTGTATATTTTGAAGATCAAGCCTTCATCAGTTGCATGATTTACAAATATTTTCTCCTATTCAATAGGTTGTCTTCTCACTTTGTTTATGGTTTCCTTTGCTGTGCAAAAGCTTGTAAGTTTGGTAAGGTCCCATTTGTTTCCTTTTGCTTTTATTTCTATTGCCTTAGGAGACTGACCTAAGAAAACATTAGTACAGCTTATGTCAGAGAATGTTTTGCCGTGTTTTCTTCTAGGAATTTCATGCTATCATGTCTTATTATATTTAATTCTTTAATACATTTTGGATTTATGTTTGTGTATGGTGTGAGGGTGTGTTCTAATTTCATTGATATACATGTAGCTGTGAGACTGGAATGTCTTGTCATTCTGGAAAGCAAGATAGTACTGCTGTCAAACACTGCTGGGGTCATAGCAAAAAGAAGTGTAAACTAACCTAAAGGTCTTACCGGTAGGATACTAGCAGCAATTAATGCATATCAAGTATATTTCCATCCACAAATTAATAATGCTACCAAAAGATTAAACAAAACAAAAATTCTTAATGGTCACATTTGGAATTTGTTAGTAAAATAACTCTTTATTGTGAAAGTAGTAAATTAAGGGACAGAAGTATTTTCTTACTTTTCCTATATGAAACATTCCTCAAAGTAACTACAAAGTTAATGAGGGAAAATTCCTTTTTGTAAGAGTATTCAAGCTCATGATCATGAAAGGAATGGTAAAATGAGCATTTCCCATTTTGCAACCCAAGTGAAATTAGTGGATCTGGGCAATGATTGTTTGTACCCAGCATCACATAAAGGCACAGCCAAACACTATATGTACACCCCTACCCATCAAGTATTCTTGCAAAGAATCAAAACTGAAGTCAAATAAATTTATTTACCTAATTCCTGATCAACTGGAAACACAGGAAGCAGAGAAACACATTAAAGGGTATTATAGTACAGGTATATAATTAGCAAAATACAGGCTATGGAATACTTTACAGAAAACAACCTGATTTCTTCAAAAAAAGAATTAAAAGGCGAGAGGCTGGAGGGAGAGCCCATAAGCTAGGAGTGTCTAAGAAAGTATACTCTGAATGCAAGGTATAAATCTTTGGATCCTTTTGAAAATATTAGTGAAATGATAATCATTAGAAGGAGTTAGAATTAATTTTTAAGGTATGATGATGCTATTGTGGTTGTTTTTAAAGAGTCCTTATTTTTTAGATATACATATCGAAGTATTGGGTCTTCCCTGGTGGCTCAGATGGTGAAGAATCTGCCAGCAACGCAGGAGCCCTGGGAAACCAGGGTTCAGTCCCTGGGTTGGGAATATCCCCTGGAGGAGGGCATAGCAGCCCACTCCAGTATCCTTGCCTGGAGAATCCCATGGACAGAGGAGCCTGGCGGGCTACAGTCTGTAAGGTTGCAAAGAGTTGGACCTGACTGAAACAACTGAGCATGCGCACACCTCAAAACGCTTTTAGATGAAATAACATGAAATATGGAATTCACTTGACAATCACCTGGAGGAAGAAGCCATAATGAAGCAAGATTGATCATTGATGAGTTGATAGTTGCTGAAACAGGATGATTCTTGGCTATTAGACTTTACTTTTGTATATGCATGAAAATTTTTTTTACTGTAAAAAAAAATACCGATGCCTTGATTCTGCCCCAGGTTCCAATTCAAGTAGATGATCTGGGGTGGCAGTAGATCCTTGACACAGTGAAATCTTATTTAGTCTGAGTTAAGCAGGAAACCAGGAGCTGAAACTGAGCAGTTTCAGTTAAGACAGAGCAGACTGAAAAGTAGATGCATGATAGAATGTAGACAGAGCTCTGGAGGAGGGTTGGGGGAGTTTGATTCTTGGCCTCTAGTTTTACCTCTAGCCAGTTTGGTGAAACTAGACATGTCCCTTTACCTGTATGGGTAAGTTTCTTCATCTGATAAAGACGAAATTAAGTTATTTAATTTCTAAACTTTCTTTCCAGCTTTTGTTGTGCAGGAGAGGAGCAAATGAACTCGAGTGTATTGAAGTGTCCAGTCTTATATCATTATTGCATTTTGATAACTATTTTTTTCCAACCAAATGATCCCTTTGGCCTTTGGGGATAAATATGTTTGCTTTTCCATGGAACTTAACTGAGCTTTTCTACACTCTTAGGACTGTTTACATTGAGCTGCTCACCTTTCTGTATGGCTCAGCTCGTAACAGCCACCTGGTCTGCTGTTCAGTCCTTTTCTTTCACTATACATGCATTTAACAAGTTCTGTTGAGTTAAGGGAGTGTGTTAAAGACTGAGGCAAAAAAATTTTTAAACCAAACAGGCGGCAATAAATCGTGTAGAATGTATGGTTCTGTGTGGAGAGTTACACAAGCGTAAGTGCCATACAATGAGTTGAGTGTGGAAGTGTATAGTACATGGACAGCTGGATCAGTGGGGAAGTATCAGAACTTTGTCAACAGGGGATGACAAGAGCATTTTTGTATATTTGATATATACTTGTGGCAATGGTATAAAGTTATCTCAGTTCACTGAGGCAACCCAGCCTCAATGTGAGGCTTTTTGGTGCTTGAAAACTGGGTCTATTAGCTGGTTATTAGCTGATGGGTTAGGACAGGTTATTAACCTCTTTGCTTCAAATCCCTCATCTGTAAAGTGGAGATCATTATTCATATGATATCCACTAAATGTGTATTGCTTTCACATCATCATAAAGTTGAAAAATTGTAAGCTAAACCATCGTAAGTCAGAGATTGCTGTCGGACCTTTGTTCATGGGGATGTTTTGAGGATTGAATGAGTTAATAAATGTTAAGCACTTAGACTAGTACCTATCTCAGAGTAAACACTTTATGGCACATAAAAGGGGAAAATGTAGAAGCAATGACAGATTTTATTTTCTTGGGCTCAAAAAATTACTGCAGATGATGACTGCAGCCATGAAATGGAAAGACGCTTGCTCCTTGGAAGGAGAGCTAGGACAAACCCAGACAGACACATATTAAAAAGCAGAGACATCATTTTACCAATAAAGGTTCATATGGTCAAGGCTATGGATTTCCAATAGTCATGTATGAATTGGAGAGTTGGACTATAAAGAAAGCTAAGTGCCGAAGAATTGATGCTTTTGAACTGTTGTGTTGGAAAAGAGTCTTGAGAGTCTCTTGGACTGCAAGGAGATCAAACCAGTTAATTCTAAAGTAAATCAACCCTGAATATTCATTGGAAGGGCTGATGCTGAAGCTGAAGTTCCAATATTTTGCCCACCTGATGCAAAGGGCCAACTTATTGGAAAAGACCCTAATGTTGGGAAAGATGAAGGCAAAAGAAGGGGACAACAGAGGATGAAATGGTTGGATGACATCTGACTCAATGGACATGACTTTGAGCAAACTGGGAGACAGTGGAGGAACTGGGCATGCTGTAGTCCACGGAGTCACAAAAACTGGACATGACTTAGAGACTGAATAACAACATTGTGTAATATGAATAAATACTGTAATTTTATATAGTATATAATAATGATTTCTGTTATTCATTTATGGCATTGAAAAATACTTTGATTAGTGTCAATTTTGAAGAGCATTGCCCCTGGAAAAGATATGATTGTCACAATTCTGCCACATATAACTCAAAAGAGAGCATAAACTATACCTCCATTACTTATGAAGCAGTATAAAATAGAATTATAAAGTAAAATAGAATTAAAAAAATGTGCAAAGAAAAGCAACAAATTCTGAGAAAATGAAACAAATGCAGGCAATTATGAACATGTTCCTGGAGGGAATTCACATTAGGCTGAAAATTATGGTGAATAATTTAATTTGACATATTTTAATCAAATGTCCTGAATTAGAAGTCACAGCTAAATATATCCATGCTGAAATATTGTCGTCTGGAACCACATAGACATCTAATAGAGAAAGATGCATTTTTCTTTATTTTCAAAAACAGATGTTCTGAGGTTTGGAAATTTTTATTTGTGCCTATATATCACTAGAGGATATTACAATTATTCCCTCCTTATATGACTGAAAATCGGTTTCATGAGAAGAATTCTAGCGTCACTGGTTTTTATTTTGGAGGACAGTCTCAGGATGGTCTGATTTTAAAACCATGAGCCACATCTTTTAGGAGTTTAAATCTTGCCCTAATAAATAGTAGTCACCACATACTTAGCCAATCATAACAAAAACATGTGTTAAAAATATTTGAGCTGGAGAGAAAACATGTTCCTTGGGGGCCCAGTGGATCTCTTGAGGTCACAGAAGAGGCCATCTCAGAGAAAGCAAATGTTCTTTGGCTCTTACAGGATAATTGAAGCCTTAACCATTTTAAATGAATCAGTGGCTGGGTTGGTGATAGTGGTGAAAACTGTTAGTGTCTTTGGCCTTACACTTAAAGGATATTTTCTTTTTGAGCAACATCTCAGAAGTATATATTGATACAATTAGCTTTTTAAAGGATGATGAAAAAAACACTTAGCCACCTATTCATGGAGGTGAACTGCAAGTAAAGGGAAAGACCATCCCCTGGGTCCATATAAAGCCAAGATTATATTGAATATTTGAAACAGGGATTTTGATTAAGAAAGCTTCCTTTATTCATATGTGGTTTCTTCATTTAAAGACTTGAATTTTAGTGGCTTGTTTTGTGAAAATCCAAGCTCCTTCCTTCCCTCCCTAATTTCTAGCATCATCAAGCAGATTTCAGCATGTTGAGGAACATTTTGTACTTGATGACTGATGAGAAAGATAATTTTTAAATTACCCATGAGTTTGTACCCTGTGACAATTTTTGCCAAACATTAAGACTTCCACAGTTCAGTTCAGTCGCTCAGTTGTGCCCGACTCTTTGTGACCCCATTGACTGCAGCATGCCAGGTCTCCCTGTCCATCACCAGCTCCCGGAGCTTGCTCAAAACTCATGTCCATCGAGTTGGTGATGCCACCCAACCATCCCATCTTCTGGAGTCCCCTTATCCTCCTGCCTCCAATCTTTCCCAGCATCAGGGTCTTTTCCAGTGAGTCAGTTCTTCACATCAGGTGGCCAAAGTATTGGACCTTCAGCTTCAGCATCAGTCCTTCCAATGAATATTCAGGACTGATTTCCTGTAGGATTGATTGGTTTGATCTCCTTGCAGTCCAAGGGATTCTCAAGAGTCTTCTCTAACACCACAGTTCAAAAGCATCAATTTTTCAGTGCTCAGCATTCTTTATGGTCCAACTCTCACATGCATACATGACTACTGGAAAAAGCATAGCTTTGACTAGACGGACCTTTGTCGGCAAAGCAATATCTCTTCTTGTCAATATGCTGTCTTGGTTGGTCACAGCTTTTCTTCCAAGGAGCAAGTCTTTTAATTTCATGGTTGCAGTCACCATGAAATCACTGCAGTCATCTGCAATGATTTTGGAGCCCAAGAAAATAAAGTCTGTCATGGTTTCCATTGTCTCCCCATCTATTTGCCATGAAGTGATGGGACCAGATGCCATGATCTTAGTTTTTTGAATGTTGAATTTTTGTGGTGTAAGTGAGGGGTTCTGTTGAAAGTGCCTGGGTCGTGATGGAGCTTTATTCCTTTGAAAGAATCCACTGTTTAAATACATACATTGCACAAGGAAGGAATAGAGTTACTAACTAGCCTTTTATTTGCAATCAGGCCACAACAAAGTAGTTCTTGTGGAAATAGGACCCTGGAAGGGGATCTAGAGAGAACAACTATTAGAAATCAGGTATGCAGGCTTCAAAATTATAAGAGGAAAATCACAGGGTAATCAAGAGCCTGATTTTCCTTCCTTCTTGTCTAATTTATTTTCTGAAAAAATAGTGTGTGAAAACCTCAAGAAAGGAGTCATAATCTTATCTCTTGAAAGAAAATGAAAGCATTAGTCACTCAGTCATGTCCAACTCTTTGCAATGCCATGGACTATAGCTTGCCAGGCCCCTCTGTCCATTGAATTCTTCAGGCAAGAATACTGGAGTGGGTTGCCATTTCCTTCCCCAGGGGATCTTCCCGACCTGGGTCTCCTGCATTGCAGGCAGATTCTTCATCATCTGAGCCACAGGGGAAGTGTGTATATTTTCTTTTTTTTAAATTTTTTTATTTTAATTGGAGGTTAATTACTTTATAATATTGTATTGGTTTTGCCATACATCAACATGAATCCACCATGGGTATACATGTGTTCCCCATCCTGAACCCCACTCCCACCTCCCTCCCCATACCATCCCTCTGGGTCATCCCAGTGCACCAGCCCCAAGCATCCTGTATCATGCATCAAACTTGGACTGGCGATTTGTTTCATATATGATATTATACATGTTTCAATGCCATTCTTCCAAATCAACCCACTCTCTCCCTCTCCCAGAGTCCAAAAGACTGTTCTATATATCTGTGTCTCTTTTGCTGTCTCGCATACAGGGTTATCCTTACCATCTTTCTAAATTCCATATATATGTGTTAGTATACTGTATTGGTGTTTTTCTTTCTGGCTTACTTCACTCTGTATAATAGGCTCCAGTTTCATCCACCTCATTAGAACTGATTCAAATGTATTCTTTTTACTTTTCTACTTCTTGCCTACTTCTTTTTTATCTTCTCTATATGTGTGGCAACTCCCTCATTTTCTTCAGATCTATTACACACATTTACTCACCCTTGCCTTTCAATAGGAATGAGTATTATGCTGTAGCTGCTAACTAAGTGTCCTCATCTTCATTAGGCTGTGATTGTATTGTCCCATTCTAAAGATGTCTGAACGTATGAGCTGTCTTCCAGATGTTAATCAGTTCATATTGTTTCCTCTTAAGCTATGTGTACTTCCTGACTTAGAAACCTGGGAAATAGACATCATTACACATAGATGATGATGACAGTGATAGCTGATTGGGAACTATTATTATTCCCATTTTACAGATGAAGGGATTGAGACGCTTGGAACTCAAATACCCTGTCCAGCACCACAGTGGAGATAACCCAGGCTGTGTGTTTCTGGTGCTCATGCTTTTAATTCATTACCTTTACTCAACTTTTACCTATAGTTACTCAAATAACTAAATAATATTTGTACCAAAATTTACAGATTATTTTGTGCACCTTAGTTGAAAATAGTCTGTTTCTATCTTTTCTTCTGTCTGCCTTTCTTGGGAAATCTCCAGGTCATGTACAGATCACCAGGGTCCATTTGTTGAGGGCCTTGCTTTCTGTTGGCAATAGCCACTCGTATGCTGCACCTGTGTGTACTTGTGACCTGGGAAGTCATTTCACTGAGGCTCCCCTGGGAGTTGCTTGGGTATCTCTCATTGGGAATGGTTTCCTTAGCCCAAGCGTGAGATGGTGTCAGGGATCAGACATGTGATGCCTCCGCAGTGAGTCACACACCCCTCTCCTCCTGAAATCTTCTTGTCCTGCTTCTCCCTGGACATCACCAACTCTGCTTCTCTACTTGGAGTTACTCAGCCCTGCTGTCCTTTCAATCCTGCTCAAAAGTGGGTGGCTGTCTTGACCCAAAGGAGCAGTTTAACTCTTGAATTTTATTTTCTTTAATTCATTTGCATGAAATACTGAGATACTGCATACAATAATCACCATGCCCTTCCCAATAATCACCGTGGATTATCCATATACTTACACTTTCAGCCCACACAGACCCGTATACGTGTTTCTATTTCTCTAAGTGCAGCGGCTTTTCTCATGGCTCAATTGATAAACTATCTGCCTGCAATGCAGGAGGCCTGGGTTCAATTCCTGAGTCAGGAAGATCCCCTGGAGAAGAAAATGGCAACCCACTCCAGTATTCTTGCCTGCAGAATCCCAAGGACAGAGGACTCTGGCAGGCTACAGTCCACGGTGTTGCAGGAGTTGGAATGACTTAGTGACTAAAACCACCACCAAGTAATGGCACATAGTAGGTGTCAGAGAGGTCTTTACCACTAAACTAGAGCCAGAGAGAAGTCACCTTGGAATAGTTGAGTATCATCTTCTTAGTTCTAGGGAGAATAATTGGGGTTCAACTCTAAGAGATAGAAAACAGTCTGACCAGTTCTCTTGGGGTGACTTGTTCAGATTCAGGGAAGTAGGTTGTATAGGTGAACTGTCTAAGTGAACTTATTGACAGAGATTACATCAAATGTTAGTATTCAGATACAATATGGAGACGGGGTCCATGGAGCTAGAGAAAGTCTTTCCCCAAAGCATTGTTGGGAAAGGGTCCTGTCCTGGTGCCCGCAGCATCAGCTCTAGCCAGGGATTCTGTTTTTACCCTAGGCTTTAGATCCAACATGTTTGAATAGCCTTGTTGGTAGAGAGAATACTTTTCTTACCAGCATCTTCCATGCTAAGATTCATTCTGGATTGCCTGGTGTCTTCTGCCGAAGTAACTCCACTACTGTCATGCACTTTGGTTCTATCACAGGCCAAATTTTTACAACTTCATACCGGTAGGGAAATCACAAATTAAAAGATCTTCCAAATTAAAAAAAAAAAAAAAAAAGAACTTCAAAAAAAAAATATATATATATATAAAACAACAACAAAAAAAGATCTTCCATCATTAGGAACCTGGACATCCTGTCTGGGGGCTCTTCCACTAAGCATAACACTGGGGGATGGATAGACGACCATAAAGAGATTGGCTTCTGTGTGGAACTATGTAGCTGCCCAATGGCTGTGGCTTTTATCAGAGTCGAGGCTTTGCATTACATTATAAACATTAAGGTGTGATTCACCAAGGCTGACTTATCATTAGGATCAGTGACTCTCTAACATAATTGTGTACATCAATAGAGGTCTCAGGTGAACTGGTCCCTCTTTCTCCAGACTCTTTTAAGCATGAGGGGAATCTCTGGAAGTGGGAGCCTGGGGGATGACAGTCTTGATTTCTAGAAAATCTGCTGTTGCCAGAGGTGTGTGCTTAGTCGCTCAGTTGTGTCTGACTCTTTGCAACCCCCTGGACTGTAGCCTGCCAGGCTCCTCTGTCCGTGGGGATTCTCTAGGCAAGAATACTGGAGTGGATTACTGTATCCTCCTCCAGGGCATCTTCCCAACCCAGGTATCAAACCCAGGTCTCCTGCGTTGATAGTGGATTCTTTACCATCTGAGCCACCAGGGAAGCACACTGGAAGAATAGTGGAGTGAGTAGCCTATCCCTTCTCCAGGGGATCTTCCTGACCCAGGAATTGAACCAGGGTCTCCTGCATTGCAGGCAGTAGGCTTAACCATTTGCGTTTTGGAAATAGAGAGAAGCCAGTTTGAACAGACACTCCAGATATCACATGCTTACAGTCATATGTATATATGTGGCCGTGTATATACTTAGGCATATAAAGGGAGAAGGGAAGGAGAAGTTAACTGAATAGTAACATATCATCACTGGGAAAACAGAGTAGATACCAGACTGAGGTTCAAAAGTATAGATTTGATTCATTTTCTATAAAAATAGAATGTCTGTTAGTTCTGCCAATAAATTCAAATTATTAGTTATGACTATAACTTAAGAATCATCCAGTGTAGATACAATATCACAACCATGATTTAATAAAAATCAACTAAAAAGTTGGGCAAAATTTCAGACATGCTAAGCAGTTATAAGGATTTTACATGTCTCTGTCCTGACTTTCTTCCAAACTGCTAAATAAGAAACACTCTCATACAAGTCGAAATGTTGATCTCAGTAACATCCCTAGCTTATGTGACACACCGAAGGAGAGGCTCTTGTCAGTCAAGTGACCAATGTTCTGATTTGCCTAGGATGCAGGGGGATCCAGAGATGTGAGATTGTCATTGTTAAAGCTGGGAATGTTCTGGGCAAACTAGAACAAGTTGGTTACCCTACTGGTCAAACACCTCTTCTTGAAAGGGTGATCAGTGTACTTGGGTTTCTTCCACTTTGTGACTTCAACATCTTTACCATTTGATTTCCAAGATTGCCTTGAGGGCTATATTTATTCCCATCCAGCCAGAAAAGGCAAAGAATATGGAAGCTACCATGGGCGTCACATATAAAAAATGCAGTATCTGTGAGGTGCAATAAAGCAAAGTACAGTGAGGTCTGCCTGGTATAGCACTTCCACTGGGCTGGAATTTGGCCATTTGGGTACATGGAATTTTAACAAGGTCTAGAGGAAAATAACCTATTTGTGTTCCTGGGAGGTAAAGGAGAATAGCTAGTCAATCTCTACCCTATCTAAGGAGTTTGGCCCCGGGAATCAGGGTTTCAACCCTGATAAAGATCATAGTGCATAAAGATGGCATTGGAGCAGTGAAGTCACCCACCTTTGGGGACCATGCTTTCATAGACAATATTATTATCAGTGACTTATGTGAATTAATGCTCTGTACCTTATGTAAGACCCCTGAGATTTTTGTGAAGATGACATCAGTAATGACTCAGTATGACATTTTCTCCATTCAGGGAGAAAAAAGTTAAATCTGATTCAGACGATGTTTTTAACTATTGCTTCACAACAAACCACCACAAAATGTCAGTGGCTTAACACAATGAGCTCTTCTCTATTACGTTTCTCTATTGGTGAGTGGGCTGGCTTTATCTGACCTAGACAGGGCTTGGGTCTATTCCGTGGGTTGGATACAAGATCTGTTGAATGTGTCGCTCATCCTTCTTGGATCAGCAGCATGTTCTTATGGAGAAAGGCAGAAATACAAAAGGAGTGAGCAAAAACATATCCTTCTTCTTAACATTTGGGTTCAGACTTGGTCCATTGTCTTCCTCTCATATTTCATTGGTCAAAGCAAGTCCCATGGCCAATCCCAATATCCATGGCGTAAAGGAGCACGCACCTCTCATGGAGATGAGGACAGAGAGTGAACATACGCTTATTAATAATTTACCACACAAAAATGAAGTAAAGAGTATATATTACCTGAAGTTGAAATTGTGTTTACTTCTTAAAGATAGAAGTTCAAGTAAGGAAGACTGAAAACTGTCTCAGAAATAGCACAAAGTTTTGGTGTCTCTGTGACAAGAAGGAATATACAGAAGGACTCACAAAGGACTGGAATAGTAGTCCATCACTATTGAGGATAAAATGGCCTGTGTACTGACCCAGCCATCTTCTGTTCCCCTGATTGCTATGCTGTGCTTGGTCAGTCATGTCCGCTCTTTATGACCCCATGGACTGTATGTAGCCTGCCAGGCTCCTCTGTCTAGGGGGATTCTCCAGGCAAGAATACTGGAGTGGGTTGCCCTGCCCTCCTCCAGGGTATCTTTCCAACCCAGGGATTGAACCCAGGTCTCCTACATTGCAGGTGGATTCTTTACTGTCTGAGCCACCAGGGAAGCCCAAGAATACTGGAGTGGTTAGCCCCTTCTCCAGGGAAACTTCCCAGCCCAAGAATTGAACCAGAGTGGCTTCCCATGTAGCTCAGCTGGTAAAGAGTCCACCTGCGATGTAGGAGACCTGGGTTCGATCCCTGGGTTGGGAAGATTCCCATGGAGGAGGGCATAGCAGCCCACACCAGTATTCTTGCCTGGAGAATCTCCATGGACAGCCTGATGGGCTACAGTCCATGGGGTAGTGCATGACTGAGCAACTAAGTCCAAAGCACTCCTGCATTGCACGTGGATTCTTTACCAGCTGAGCTACTATTATCCCTGCTACTTTCTCTGAATGCACTGAAAGAAAGGGTCTCATTGAGTCATCAGTGCTTCTGGCCACCCAGTATTGGGCTGTGTCTCCTCTTCTGTCGTCTCATGGCTTATTGAACTTCTCTAGGTATTAGCACCTATCACTAATTCTACCAGTTAGCAGGTCACAAGACAGTCTGTATAGAAAATTGCCTCAATGGGAAGTACTGGGCATAGCAGAGATTAAGATGTTATGAATTCCCTGAACATTGTCATTTCTTCATCCATTTGCTCATTTTTCAAATATTCATCAAATGCTTGAGGTAATGAATAAAAAGACACAGAACCTGGGCTGTGGGAAAACACAGTTTTATGGGAGAGAGAGAAATACAAATAAATCTGTGTTCCTTGAATTTATATTACTCCTTGGGTCTATAGCACATATCTTTCAAAAAAATTTAATGTTCCTAAAATATAAAAGTATCTTATTACTGATATCAATACAACAACTTTATAGGAATTAGGCAGTGAATAATGTGTGATATAGTTGTGCATGTACAAACAGCTTTATATCAAATATCATTTATTGCATTCTTGGTTAAATTGTTTATATTGGTAGTTTAATCTGGTTTGAATTTTTTAACTTTAATCCTTATTTTTACTTGAAATGAAAAAATAACCTATGATGCAATATTTTTGGACTATATAATTTTATTTTAATCTCTATAATTGCTTGAGCATAATTTTTAAAGAATAAACTGCATTGTTTCAAGATTCTAAATTTATTATGCATAATTATTGAATAATTTGACAGCTCCAACTGAGGAAAAGTATTATTGAGGTATAGAAAGAAGAGCAAAATAAGTAAAAGTTTTGATGATGATAATTGCATTTTTCTGAGCAATGTGTTTTTGTCCAAAACTGTGGAATATGCTTCAAGAGATGGGAATACCAGACCACCTCACCTGCCTTCTGAGAAATGTGTATGCAGGTCAAGAAGCAATAGTAGAACTAGGTATGGAACAGCAGACTGGTTCCAAATCGGGAAAGGAGTATGTCAAGGCTGTATATTGTCACCCTGCTTATTTAACTTCTATGTAGAGTACATCATGCAAAATGCCGGGCTGGGTGAAGCACAAGCTGGAATCAAGATTGCAGGAAGAAATCTCAGTAACCTCAGATATGCAGATGACACACCTTACGGCAGAAAGCAAAGAAGAACTAAAGAGCCTCTTGATGAAAGTGAAAGAGGAGAGTGAAAAAGTTGGCTTAAAATTCAAAATGCAGAAAACTAAGATCATGTCATTTGGTCCCATCACTTCATGACAAATAGACAGGGAAACAGTGGAAACAGTGAGATACTTTATTTTGGGGGGCTCCAAAATCACTGCAGATGGTGACTGCAGCTGTGAAATGAAAAGATGCTTGCTCCTTGGAAGAAAAGATATGACAAACCTGGACAGCATTTTAAAAAGCAGAGACATTACTTTGTTAACAAAGGTCCATCTAGTCAAAGTTATGGTTTCTCCAGTAGTCATGTATGGATGTGAGAGTTGGACCATAAAGAAAGCTGAGTGCCAAAGAATTGATGCTTTCGAACTGTGGTATTGGAGAAGATTCTTGATAGTCCCTTGCACTGCAAGGAGATTAAATAAGTCCATCCTATAGGAAATTAGTCTTGAATCTTTATTGGAAGGACTGAGGCTGAAGCTGAAACTCCTATACTTTGGTCACCTAATGCAAAGAACTGACTCATTGGAAAAGACATTGATGGTGGGAAAGAGTGAAGGTGGGAGGAGAAGGGGACGGCAGATAATGAGATGGTTGGGTGGCATCACTGACTTGATGGACATGATTTTAAGCAAACTCTGAGAGTTGGTGACGGACAGGAAGGCCTGGCATATTACAGTCCATGGGTCACAAAGAGTCAGACATGGCTGAATGACTGAATTGAACTGTCCAATATCAAAAACTGGAAATAGAACTGCCATACAACCCAGCAATCCCATTGCTGAGCATACACACCAAGGAAACCAGAATTGAAAGAGACAAGTTTACCCCAATGTTCGTTGCAGCACTGTTTACAATAGCTAGGACATGGAAGCAAGCTAATGTCCATTGGCAGATGAGTGGATAAGAAAGCTGTGGTACATATATACAATGGAATATTACTCAGCTATTAAAAAGAACACATTTGAATCAGTTCTAAGGAGGTGGATGAAACTGGAGCCTATTATACAGAGTGAAGTAAGTCAGAAAGAAAAAACACCAATACAGTATATTAACGCATATATATGGAATTTAGAAAGATGGTAATGACGACCCTATATGGGAGACAGCAAGAGAGACACAGATGTAAGGAACAGACTTTTGGACTCTGGGAGAAGGCGAGGGTGAGATGAATTGAGAGAATAGGATTGAAGCATGTATATTGCCACATGTGAAATAGAGGACCAGTGCAAATTTGATGCAGGCAGCAGGGCACTCAAAGCCAGTGTACTGGGACAGCCCAGAGGGATGCAATGGGAAGAGGGGTGGAAGGGGGTTCAGGATGGGGGACATGTGTACACGCGTGGCTGATTCATGTCAGCGTATAGCAAAATCCACCACAATTATTGCACAGTAATTAGACTCCAATAGAAAGAAATAAATTAATTTTAAAAAATGTGTCAAAACTTTTATGGTAATCTACCTCTTCTTTTTAATGTAATATTTAATACTAGTACTAACAAGCTAATTGCTGAAATCCATTTTGTGGGTTTATATCTTTGAGATTCATAGTTTGAGTTATAGCCAGGGACATGCTGATCATCCACAAAAGTAAATCTTTTTTTAATTCAGAGATTTTAATATTAAATAATTGCTAGGAAACATTCCTACTTAGGAAAAATGTGAAGTTAAATGCTCAAATGTGTATCATTTTCATTTAATATTAAGAAATGCTACTATTTAAAAATACAGCTCCACTGTTATATCCAGCATGTTCTAACAAATTTCAAATTTATTCTATATACTCAACTTCATCAATAATACCTAAAATATTACTATTCAGGGTTTCTCATTTTATGAAATTAAAGTCTCTGGTTTCTATATACTATGATGAAATATTAACATGAGAAAATATTGTATATCAAGAAGGTTGCCCACTCAGGCTAAAATATTTAATTATTGAAAGTAGCAACTACTAAATATTCTAGAATAGATCATAGATACACAAAATTGGGAAGATTTGGTGTGATTGACTGATGTATAGTGAAAAACTATCATTCAGGTGCTCATCTTTTGTCAAAATCTTCCAGCTTAGTTTCAATAGACGCTTTTAAATTCCCATGATATTTAATTCATTAAAAAAGAGAAAATTAGAAATTTAGTCAGTAGGAAATGCAGATGCAATTGTGTTCTTTGATAAACTTCGAATTTATAATGTCATCTCTAAATATCCCATTGAAGGAGATGTCATGATCACAAACCACGAAGTAGTAACGCTGTGATGAGATGCCTGACTACTGATTGCCAGAGGTGATTTAGAAGAAATCTAAGGGACTTCTCTGGTGGTCCAGTAGCTAAGACTCTGTGCCCCCGATTCAGGACGGCTGGCATAGATCCCTGATCAAGAAACAAGATCCCACATACTCATGTTCATATGCTGCAACTAAAGACTCTGCATGTCGCAACCAAAATCGAAGACCCTGCATGCTGCAGCTAAGACCTGGCACAGCCAATAAATTATTACTTTTTTTTAAAAAAAAAGAAGAACTCTTAGATTCTTGAGTGAAGAAGATTTAAACTCAGATTTCAGAGGGGAATCAAGGAAGGCTACTAGGAAAGGGATAAAACCTGAATTGTACTTTGAGTATGAATAGCAGTTACCTATATAAATAAGTGAAGCAAGGAAATTATCTGCAGCAGTAATAGAAAATGCCAAAGAATGGAGATGTGATGAAGGTAGTGTACGCAGTGAAGCAGTTCTGTTTACCCAATGGTGCAGGAAGATAGAAAAATGACAAGAGTTTGGATAAGAAATATCTTTGTCCCATGTTTAGGGTCTGGAATTTATAATGAAGACACCAGGGAGCCACTTCAAGCTTTACACCACCAGAGTGAAATGATCAGATCTGTTTCAGAAAGACAACTCAGAAAAGAGTGTGGATAATGCACCAGCCTCTCCCCAGAGGGAGACTGGAGGCAAAAACCCCACTTCGGAAATGATAAGCAAGAGCCTAACCTAGGGCAGTGGTGCTGGGGGTGGAATGGAAGGTATGTATTTGAGAAATATTAAGAACACAGGGCTTGCCCGGTAGTCCAGTGGTTAAGAATCCCCCTTGCAATGCAGCAGACAGCAGTTTAATCCCTGGGCCGGGAAGATCCCACATGCTGTGGAGCAACTAAGCCCACGTGCTGCCACTCCTGAAGCCTGTGTGCCCTAGAGCCCATGCTCCACGACGAGAGAAGCCACTACAACAAGAGGCCTACAACCAGCAAACTAGACGGTAGCCCCAGCTCATGCAACTAGAAAGCCTGCATGCGGCCATGATGACCCAGCATAGCTAAAAATAAAAATTAAAAAATACTTAGCATGACCAAGATGTGCTGATGAGAGCGTAAGATGGGGAAGGCTCCAGAATACCTTGGGTAAATGTGTGGATGGTGATGTCATTCCCTCAAAAGAGAAAGAAAAGGAGATAGACCTGGGGGAGATGGGAAGCAGAGATGATGACCTTGATTGCGGACCTGTTTGAGGTGTCCATGAGACATCTAAGAGGAGACATCACATGGAATAACAACATAAGAGAGGGCATTACTCTTGTCTGTCACAATTCACACTTCAGTCAGTTCAGTTCAGTTGCTCAGTCGTGTCCGACTCTTTGTGACCCCATGGAGTGCAGCATGCCAGGCTTCCCTGTCCATCACCCACTCCCGGAGCTTACTCAAATTCGTGCCCATTGAGTTGGTGATGCCATCCAGCCATCTCATCCTTTGTCATCCCCTTCTCCTCCTGCCTTTAGTCTTTCCCAGCACCAGGGTCTTTTCCAATGAGTCAGTTCTTCGAATCAAAGTACTGGAGCTTCAGCTTTAGCATCATTCCTTCCAATGAGTATTTGGGAGTGAGTTCCTTTAGGATTGACTGGTTTGATCTCCTTGCAGTCCAAGGGACTCTAAAGAGTCTTCTCCAACACCACAGTTCAAAAGCATCAATTCTTCAGCTCAGCTTTTTTTTATAGTCCAACTCTTAGATCCATACATAACTACTGGAAAAACCATGGCTTTGACTAGATGGGCCTTTGTCGGCAAAGTAATGTCTTTGCTTTTCAATATATTGTCGGGTTGGTCATAGCTTTTTTTCCAAGGAGCAAGTGTCTTTTCATTTCACGGCTGGAATCACCATCTGCAGTGATTTTTCAAGCCCAAGAAAATAAAGTCTGTTACTCTTTCTATTTTTTCCCCATCTATTTGCAATGAAGTGATGGGACCAGATGCCATGATCTTAGTTTTCTGAATGGTGAGTTTTAAGCCAACTTTTTCACTCTGCTCTTTTCACTTTCATCAAGAGGCACTTTAGTTCTTTGCTTTCTTCCATAAGGGAAGTATCATCTGCATATCTGAGGTTACTGATATTTCTCCTGGCAATCTTGATTCCAGCCTGTGCTTCATCCAGCCCAGCATTTCTCATGATGTACTCTGCATAGCAACCCACTCCAGTATTCTTGCCTGGAAAATCCCATGTACAGAGAAGCCTGGTAGGCTATAGTCCATGGGGTCGCAAAGAGTTGGATATAACTGAGTGACTTCACTTCACTTTCACTCTGCATATAAGTAAATAAGCAGGGTGACAATATACTGCCTTGATGTACTCCTTTCCCGATTTGGAACAAGTCTGTTGTTCCATGTCCAGTTCTAAGTGTTGCTTCTTGACCTCATACAGATTGCTCAAGAGGCAGGTAAGGTGGTCTGGTATTCCTGTCTCTTGAAGAATTTTCCACAGTTTGTCGTAATCCACACAGTCAAAGGCTTTGGCATAGTCAATAAAGCAGAAACAAATGTTTTTCTGGAACTCTCTTGCTTGTTCTGTGATCCAGTGGATTTTGGCAATTTGATCCCTGGTTCCTCTATCTTTTCTAAATCCAGCTTGACCATCTGGAAGTTCACAGTTCACGTACTGTTGAAGCCTGGCTTGGAGAATTTTGAGCATTACTTTCACACTAGCATACTTTAATTCTAGTGGCTCTCTTTAACAGACACCTCACACCAAAACAAGAGTGTTTTTCTGCTGAGGTCTAGATTCCAGGTGTTAGCCAGCAAGAATTTTCCATGTGAATATAATTTGAATTTCCTATAAAACTATGGAAAAAACACACAGCCCCAGCCTATAATATTTTGATGAAACTAGATGAGATGAATTTTGGCTTAATCAAATCTAGGTGAATTGAGATCTCAAAACTTGGAAAAAGTAGGGTTAAGATGAAAAGAGTAAAGTCTTCCTTCTCTAGAGGGTAGTTAACTTACAGACTTAGGTAAAAAGTAAAATACAAGATGCTCAGGTATATAAATTTCAGATAAAAATGAATGTTTTCAGTATGTCTCAACTATTGAATGGACTTATACTAAAAAAAAATTACACATTGTTTATCTGAAATTTAAATTTAACTGTGTACTCTATTTTTTATGTGCTAAATTTGACACCCTTATATAGGCATTCATTTTGTAATGAATGAATTTCTAATGGCCTATATAGGCATCCATTTTATGCTGAAAACATAAAACCTAATAGCTGTATTTGTTTCCTATTGGTTCTAAGACAAATTATCATAAAGTGAGTGACTTAAAACTATACCAATTTATTATCTTGCAGCTTTGGAGGTCGAAATTCTGAAATGGATCTCACTGGGCTAGAATCCAGGCATTCTCAGGCCTGTATTTATTCTGGAGGCTTTTCCAGTTTCTAGAAGCTTCCTACTTTGCTTGGCTCTTGGCCTCTGCTTCATCTTCAAAGTCATCATTATTGTATATTTCAATCTCTGTTTCTGACCCTTCAGCCTCCCTCTTTTAAAGATTGTGTGTTTACAGTGAACCCACCTGGATAATACAAGATAATCTCCCTGTCTCATGACTCTTAATCACATCTGCAATGTTTTCACATAAGGTATATTCACATATCAGATAAAATATTCACAAACTCTAGGGGATTAGGACCTGGGCATTTGGGGGGGTCATTTTTCCACCTACCACAGCAGCTCTCCAAAGACATTAGACTCATGCATGTGAAGTCTATACTGGACAAAGTTTCTGTATCCTGTGTGATACATCACCTCCAGTTTTCTGACGTTTTTCATCCATTTTGTCTGCCAGTCAGGACGGAATTCTGTAATGTAGTTGGTCTACTAGCAAGGCAGCAACATACTTCAAATCCTCTTGGGCTCAGCTATACCAGGATGTAAGACAGTCTTATATCCTAGGTGGTGGAGTTATAACTATGAGGGGGTGGCCTGGCGGACAAGGTTGATAAACAGCACATATCTTAAAGATGCCCTGAAGCTCCTTTCTGGATGCTGACAATGTTTATGGATATTAGAAGGCAGGGGGACATGACTGGAAGGAGTTCTACACAGTATTTCTTTTATTTTTACCTAAGTATAAGTCATGTGATCAGTTACTTTCGTGTCCAGACTACTTTGCTACGTCCGACTCTTTGCTACTCCATGGAATTCTCCAGGCCAGAATACTGGAGTGGGTAAGCCTTTCCCTTTTCCAGGGGATCTTCCCAACCCAGGGATCAAAACCAAGTCTCCTACATTGCAGGCAGATTCTTTACCGGCTGAGCCACAAGGGAAGCCCACTTTTTTTTTTTTTTAACCTAAGCTTTTCTTAAAAAAAAAAAAATAGCATTGAGAGAGAATGCAGATAAAGTAACTAAAAGGCCAGTGTCTTAATTCATTTGGGCTGCATAGCAAAGTGCTAGGTATAGATGGTTGATAGACATCAGAAATTGATTTCTCACAGTTCTGGAGGCTGGAAGTCTGAGATCAGGGTGCCAGCATGACTGGATGAGAACCATCTGCCTGGTCTCAGACCTCCCATTGTATCCTCACGTGGCAGAAGGGTCAAGTCGGCTCTGTGAGTCTCTTTTATAAGAGCACTAATCCCATTAATGAGGTCTCCACTCTTATAACTTAACCACTTTTCAAATCCACCTTCAAGCTAGATATTATATTCACCATTTCACACTAGCAGACATTGAGGATCAGGGAGATTAGCTTGCCTGTCAGAGCCAGATCCACTTGCAGATTTGTGTTTACCCCAAGTCATCTTCATTCATTGTGTTATGTCTCTGGGATGTTGGCATATACTGTCTTAACAGCTACAAAAAGGAGCAATGAGACTGTGATCAGGGACATATTAATCGTTCTTTGTCCTTCATGGGGGAAAGGCCTGTTAGTCACATGTAAATATCCTTCAGCTATGTGAGAACAGCCATGTAGCATTTACTTCACAAGGATAACCATGGCCCTTTCTAGAAGAGCTGCCCATTCCCTTTGCAGCCCATCCCTTCCTTTCTTCCCCTGGCTCAATATTTTTTCATGAGGAGATTACACTGAGGTAATACATTCTGAATGTTGAAGCACATTTTGGGCTTCTCTGGGGGAGACATGGATTTCTGGCTGTCCTTCACGTTCCTCTTTTGTTCTTTGTACAGTGAAACTCCAGGGAGCTTTCTCTTTTTTTCCACCAGGATTTCACTGTCCTAAAGCATTCAGAGGTTGGAAACCCAACAGACTAGTGAGCCAGTGAGAGGCGTTGGACCACGGTCAGACCCAACCCAATGACATCAACGGGGACAATCTCAGTCTGCTGCAAATATGTTTTTCTGAACACACCCAAATCCCAAAGATGTTCATCTTCTCTCGGCTCCCCGACATCCGCTTTGTCAAATCCCAGACTGCTACAGAGAAACAAACGCAGTCTAGATTCCCAGTAGACTCCTACTTAGGGACACTACTCTTCCTTATAACAGAATAGCAAGAAGCAAGGGGTTTCAGAATCGTTTTTGAACATTTTATGGGTCAAAAGAGTTTCAAAATCATTTGTTTCAGTTGAAGAATCCAGAGAAAGGGAACCAGGTGCAAAGCTGTCTGAATTTGGCAAAGTGAGGATCTTTGAGCAGTAAATGACTTAACAGAAATACATGGAATGCTTTGAAATAAACTCAGTGATTTCTTTTCCATTCTTTCTTTTAATTAAAAAAAATTATTAGGTTATGGCTCCTTTACAATGTTGTTAGTTTCTGCTGTACCATGAAGTGAAACAGCTTTATGCATACGTATACCCCCCTACCCTCTTGACCTTCCTTCACCCCCACCCCTCCCACCCCTGATCCCACCTATCTAGGTCATCACAGAGCACCAAGCTGAGCTCCCTGTACTGACTTTCAATTTTCTTTTATAAGTAGCTGCATAATTTGCTGGCAGGGAGGGACAAGTTGGAACTTAAGCATCTATTAACACAGAACAATATGGGCAAGTGAGGCAGACCTGGGCTTCAGTCCCAGCTCTGTCACCTACTGACAGGATCACCCTAGATAAATGTTCAAACTTCTCACATCTTTAGCTCTCAATCGTGACTTAATAATTCTCTTTTGGGGATGTTAACAGGAGGATCTTTGTAAATTGCTTGGTACACAAGCTATCACTCAATCAGCCATAGCTACTATTCTTCCTCAGCACCTGGAACATAGCTGAACTTTAATCAGTTTTGGAGAAAAGGAAGAAAAGAGGATGATGCCTAAAGTCACAGAAGCTTCTCTTTTTCTAAGTGCCATTTCCCTTTCCCAAGCCATCACTGAACTTGTCTCTTGGTCTTCCTTGCGTTGCTCATGCTAATCTTGTTTTCTCTTGCCCTCCACTAACATTTCTTGATTATAATGAATCAATATTCCTTGAGCTTCCTCTATGCAACAGTCACTTAGGTATCAAGAAGAAAACAAAAATAAGACAAAGATCCTCCCTTCAAAGCACTACTGCTTACTGTTCAACAAAAAGTATAAGAGATAAACTCATAATATAAAGAAGCAGAAAAATGTGCAATATAAGTCTACTAATGTGCTTTGGGATAAAAATGGGGAAGAGCTTCCCATAAGATGCAGCATTTGTGTTGGACTTAAGCAGGATTTGGAGAAGGAAATGGCAACCCACTCCAGTATTCTTGCCTGGAGAATCCCATGGATGGAGGAGCTTGGTGGGCTACAGTCCACGGGTCGCAAAGAGTCGGACACGACTGAGCAACTTCACTTTCACTTTCACTAAGCAGGATTTGGACTTGAAGAAAAAGAGCCAAATGACATCCAGGAAAGGAACCAGCAAAAGCCAATGGATGCTGCATAAGAAGGGTAATAAAATTTATCATAGTAACCGTAAGAAACCAAATACCTATTGTGTGTCAGGCACTATTCCAAATGCTTTACATGTATTATTTCATTTAATTATGAAAAGAAAATATGAATATAAATTATTATATTTAAATATAAAAAATAAATATATTTCATTTATAAATTATTTATGAAAGTGAAAGTGAAGTCGCTCAGGTGCGTCCGACTCTTTGCGACCCCATGGACTGTAGCCTATCAGGCTCCTCCATCCATGGGATTTTCCAGGCAAGAGTGCTGGAGTGGATTGCCATTTCCTTCTCCAGGGGATCTTCCTGACCCAGGAATCGAACCTGGGTTTCCCGCATTGCAGGCAGACGCTTTACCGTCTGAGCCACCAGGGAAGCCCAAATTATTTATAAATATTATATATTTTATAAATATATATGATATATAATATACATATAAATTATATATAATATAAATATAAATTATATATATAATATAAAAATATAAATTATTTCTGACTTGATTTAAATTAATATGTGCCCAGAGGGCACAGGCTCCAGTAGAAGGAAGGTTAAAACAGAACAGCTGAGCTATCAACACAGTGCTTTCAGGATACAGAGTACTAAGTCGTTTAACTTCCTTTTTATAAAAACTCTAAGAAAGAAAATGAGACTATTCACCAGTTAGATAGTTTGAATATATAAACACAGGGCCTGAAGAGATGAAGAAACTTTCTTACCATTTCCATACTTACGCTGTATCTTGTCATTACAAAATTCTGTGGTTTGTGTATAAGAAGTTCCCTATGGGAATCACCTACCCTAATTACAACAAACCTTAACTTTGAGGCTATGATACTTATTTTCATTAAAGTATATTCATTGTTTGTTAGAGAAGATTGCATTTACTTATGAATCATAATAGTAACTGATTTTCTTAAACTTAACCTTATAAAAGGCTATCATATTCTTTTGAAGTTAGGAAAAATATGTTTTTTTTCCCTTGTAAAATTATGTAAGTAAAAACTAAATAGTGATTTTAGTAGAATTATCTTTATCAGTCAATGCAGATATCTTGGTATTTCACTGGTATGTAATTTTGGTACTAACCCATTTGTATTCTGTCACAAGTTGATCACTAAAGGGGTGTTGTCTATAAGCTTAAATTATATTAATACATAATGGCCCATCTCTGGGAACCCTGACTCCCAGGTAATGAGCATTAAGCTAAAGTACCTGCCTTTAGCACACAGGAAGCATCCTGACCAGGCCTCCCTGTGAATGGCTGCCTTAAGAATGAAATGAACACATCTCCTCAGGAGGCTGACTGGAACCAGGAAATGTCTGGCTTTACTTCTTCCCCTATTAGTATAAAAGAAGCTTGAATTCTAACTCAGGCAAGATGGTTCTTTGGAACATGAGTCCACCATCTTCTTGGTCTGTTGGCTTTCTGAATTAAGTTGCTATTCCTTGCCCCAACAGCTTGTTTCTCAATTTATTGGTTTCTAGTGTGGGAGCATGTGAGCTTAGACTCAGCATCACTTTGTTCGGGTATCCTTCTGCATGTCTTTGCATCACTTCCTCTTCTCTACTATTCAGGTCATCAGATTGCTGTTAGAATTTCTCTTCTGAGGGAGCTTCTTGGTCTTTTCTACACAAAATAGGATCACTTGCCCATGGTCGTCTATTTATGTAGTGCTATTTTATTATCTTCATCATTCTCATCATAAAAAAATCATATCCTTCATATATTCATACTTCCTTGACTAGCTCTCCCACTAACTGAAGGCTCCAAGAGGGTGGGATGCTTTTGTTGTTGCTTTGTTTTTCATGGCCAAATCCCTGCAGTGTAGGAAAGTACCTGGAACGTGGTAGAGGGTCATTAAATACTGCTGCATGAATGAACAAATAACTGAATAAAATGAATGTGCCCAGCTTCAAGGAGGTCTTGTGAAAATCTTTGCTTCTTTCCCTCTGGCATCGCATTAAAGACAGTCAAGAGTTTTAAGTTCAGTAGTTTTCGAACAGTGTGTGCATTTAAAAGGAAGTGTCTAGGAAGCAATACCAAACTACGAGCTAGTAGAATGCAGGCATTCAGAGCCTGTGCCTAAGTGGTATTTTTAATATAAAAGGATGTCTTTAATGGGAATTAAATTTTTCTATCCACTTTTATTTTTATGGTTTTTATATATGTGTGTGTGTATATATACATACAGGGAGAGACAACAACCAGATAGAAGATATTTTAAAATATTGAAGCTTCTTTAATAGCAAAAGACATAACATTTCTTCAGAAAACTTAACTAGAAATGTAGACAATGTATACAAACAAAACTGTAAGACTCCCTGATAAGGCACAATGTAAACTTTTCTAACTGATATTTTTGAGCAGAGGTATTAACCCTTAACACCTCACCTAACTGCTAAGCTGTGTCAGCACTAAAGAGTCATAAGGGATGACAATGCTGGATTTTAACCAGAAAATGGAGAAGGTTGAGAAATCCTGTCTGCCTTTGTGTTCTGGAAAATGATTTACTGCTAAATATCACCCTTCTTCATATAACATAGATAAGACTCATGGATTCCCCACTTGTTTACCGGTGACAAGGTCAGACACAGTCCCTTCAAATTTCCATTCTTTGTCTCATAAGTAGTTAGCTGAACTACTTGTCCCCATTGATCAATGGATACAAAATACTTCTGATTTTGTACTTCTCTCCTTCCCCCAAGTGCCTGAACCTTGCCCCTCACTCAGGTCAGCACCCAGACCCTACTGAGAATGCACCAGGCTCAGGGTGAAACGTTCTTTACTATCTGATCATGTCACCCTTTCCTCCTGCCTCCCCATACTCAGTTCTTCCCAACCTTGTTTAGGACTCTCTATTACTTTGCCTAACTCTTGAGACTTTTGCAAATCTTAGAGTCACAGTACTCTCACTCCCTTCCACTCCCGCCTTGTAATAATCTCTTTCATTAAAAAAATGTCTCCTTGATAAGTTTGAATTTGGTATTTAACAAAGTATAAGGAAGTATAAAATATAACAAAGTATAAAGAAAACTGAGCACCAAAGAACTAATGCTTTGGAACTGTGGTGTTGGAGAAGACTCTTGAGAGTCCCTTGGACTGCAAGGAGATCAAACCAGTCCATCCTGAAGGAAATCAGTCCTGAATATTAATTGGAAGGACTGCTGCTGAAGTTGAAACTCCAATACTTTGGCCACATGATGCGAAGAACTGACTCATTGGAAAGATCCTGATGCTAGGAAAGATTGAAGGCAGGAGGAGAAGGGACGACAGAGGATGAGATGGTTGGATGGCATCACTGACTCAGTGGACATGAGTTTGAGTAATGGACAGGTGGGCTTGGAGTGCTACAGTCCATGGGGTTGCAAAGAGTCGGACACGACTAAGCAACTGAACTGAATTATGATTTCTTTCCTTCTATCTTCAGGTTTCTTGTGTTCTTCCTGTAATTTCTTTAGGTGTAAGGTTAGATTCTTGCCTGGAGAATCCCAGCGATGGGGGAGCCTGGTAGGCTGCCGTCTATGGGGTCGCACAGAGTCGGACACTACTGAAGCGACTTAGCAGCAGCAGCAGCAAGGTTAGATTGCTAGCGATTTTTTCTGGTTTTCTGAGGTAAGCTTTCATTGCTATAAACTTCCCTCTGAGAAGTGCTTTGCTGCAACCTGTAGGTTTTGGATCATTCTCTTGCATCTGGTGTTTACCCAGATGGGTAAGGCTGGGTGGGTAAGGCTGGTTCAGGGCCTACAGCAGACTTCCTGGAGGGAAAGACAGGGACCCCTGCATGTGGGACTGGAGACAGAACAACTTGGATTCACATTCTTCTCTTCCATGAACCAACTTGCAAAGTTATTTCACCTCTTTTTTAATATATCTGTGGATTAATTTATTTTGTTAAAATTTTTTAATGTTTAAATTTTTATATGATTTAAAATGTTACCTTCCATTTTTAGTTATTACAGATATTGACTATATCCCATGGTTTTCTAAATTTAGTTTTTATTTTATATTAGAATATAACTGAGCTACAATTTTTGGTGTACAGCAAAGTGATTCAGTTACACATATGCTTAATTGCCTCAGTTGTGTCTGACTCTTCATTCCCCTATAGACTGTAGCCTACCAGGCTCCTCTGTCTATGGGATTCTCCAGGCAAGAATACTGGGGTCGGTTGCCATGCCCTGCTCCAGGGGATCTTCCCAGCCCAGGGATCAAACCTGAGTCTCCTGCATTGCAGGAAGATTCTTTCCCACTGAGTCAACGGGGAAGCCCCCAGTTACACATATACATATACCCATTCTTTTTCATATTCTTTTCTCATATCAATTATTACAGAGTATTTAGCAGAGTTCCCTGTGCTATACAGTAGATCCTTGTTGATTATCTGTTTTAAATACAGTAGTGGGTGTATCTTAATCCTAGACTCCTAATTTATCCCTCCTTCCCGAGCCTTTCCCCTTTGGAAACCATAAATTTGTTTTTAAAGTCCATGAGTCTGTTTCTGTTTTGTAAAATAAGTTAATTTGCATCATTTTTTAGATTCCACATGTAAGTGATATCATATGTTATTTGTCTTTCTCTTTTACTTCACTTGGTATGGTAATCTCTAGGTTTGTTCATGTTGCTGCAAATAGCCTTTTTTTCATTCTTTTTTTGGCTGAGTAATATTCCATTGTGTATATACACTATGTTTTCTTTATTCTTCTGTTGATGGACTTTGAGGTTGTTTCCATGTCTTGGCTATTGTCAACAGTGCTGCTATGAACATTGGAGTGCATGTATCTTTTTGAATAATGGTTTTCTTTGGATATATAACCAGGAATGGATCATATGGTAGCTCTGTTTTTAGTTTTTTAAGGGGCTTCCATAATGGGTGTACCAATTTACATTCCCATCAACAGCATAGGAGGGTTCCTTTTTCTCCACTCCCTCTCTAGCATCTATTATTTATAGACTTTTTAATAATGGCCATTCTGATTGATGTGAGGTGATACCCCACTGTAGTTTTGAATTGCATTTCTCTAAGAATGAGTAATGTTGAACATCTTTTCATGTAATTTTTTTTGCCATCTGTATGTCTTCTTTGGAGAAAAGTCTATTTAGATATTCTGCCCATTTCTTGATTGGATTTTTTATTTTTTATGATAATGAGTTGCATGAACTGTTTGTATATTTTAAAGATTAATCCCTTGTTGATTACATCATTCACAAATATTTTCTCCCATTCTGTGGGTTGTCTTTTTGTTTATGGTTTCCTTTGCTATGCAAAAGCTTTTGACTTTTTTTTATAAGCAGCCTTTACTATGAGTCGGTTCTTTTTTTCTTTGTTTTTAATTGAAGGGTAATTGCTTTACAGTATTGCTTTGATTTCTAGCTTTTAACTTTAATTAGATCCTACTCGTTCATTTTGGTTTTTATTTCCACTGCTCTAGGAGGTGGATCCAAAAAGATACTGTTGTGATTTATGTCAAAGTATGTTCTGCCTATGTTTTTCTCCCAGGAGTTTCATGGTATCTGGTCTTCCATTGAGGTCTTTAACCCAATTTGAGTTTTTGTGTAAGGTGTTAGAGGATATTCTAATTTTATTTTTTACATGTAGTTTTCCCAACACCATTTATTGAATAAACTGTCTTTTCTCTGTTATATATTCTTGCATCCTTTGTTGTAGATTAATTGACCATAGGTGCATGGCTTGTTTCTGGGCTTTTTATCCTGTTCCATTGGTCTATATTTGTTTTCTGTGCCAGTATCATACTGTCTTGATTAAAGAGAGGAGATTAAGGAGATTAAGGAGAAGGAAATGACAACCCACTCCGGTATTCTGGCCAGGAGAATCCCATGAACAGAGGAGCTACAGCTCATGGGGTCACAAAGAGACAAGAGTGAGCACGCAGCACATACATAGTATAACCTGAAGTCAGAGAGCCTGATTTCCTCAGCTCCATTTTTCTTTCTCAGGATTGCTTTGGCTAGTCAGCATCTTCTGTGCTTCTGTACAGATTTAAAACTCTTTTGCTTTAGTTCTGTGAAAAGTGCCATTGTTAATTTCATAGGGATTACACTGAATTTGTCTTGGGTAGTATAGTCATCTTGACAATACTGGATCTTCCAATCCAATAACATGGTATATCTTTCCATCTGTTTGTGTCATCTTTGATTTCTTTCATCAGTATCTTATAGTTTTCAGAGTACAGGTCCTTTGTCTCCTTAGGTAGATTTTATTCTTAGGCACTTTATTCTTTTTGGTGTGATGACACATGAGCTTGTTTCCTTAATTTTTCTTTTTGATCTTTCACTGCTTGTATATAGATATGCAAGAGATTTCTGTGTTTTAATTTTGTATCCTACAACTTTACAATTAATGGATGAATTCTAGTAGTTTCCTGGTAGCATCTTTACTTTCCATTTACAGTTATTACAGAATAGTGGCTATATTCCCCATGTTATACCATACATCCTTGAGCTTACCTTACACTCAGTAGTTTGTACCTGCCACTCCCACCCTTCTATTCCACATCATGTGTTTGTCCTCTATGAGTCTGCTTCTTGTTTGCTTTACTCACTCACCTGTTGTATTTTTGAGAGTCCATATATAAATGGTGTCATTTGGTATTTCTCTGTATGACTTATTTCACTTAGCATAATGTCTTCCAAGTCCATCCATGTTGTTGCAAATGGCAAAATTTAGTTCTTTTTTATGGCTGAGTGATATCCTTTTGCATGCATGTAGATATGTATATGTATATATATGTATGCTTATATGTAGAAATATATATATATGCATATGTAGGTACAACTTCTTTATCCATTCATCTGTTAATTGACACTTAACTTGCTGTTAGTTCACCTCTTTGAGCTTCCATTTCTTTACAAATAAATAAAGATAATGATATTTTTTAAAAAGAAAATAACTTTGCTATAAGAAAGCTATGAGAGAGATACATAACTTGGTGCTGGCATAGACCAGACACTTAATAAATATGAGTTTCATTTCTTCTCTCACAAGCACAAAGTGTGAGCAACCATGGCCTATACTGGCCTCACTGAGCCTCTTCCTGTGATGAGCATGTTCTGGGGCTTCATTGGTTTTCTGGTGCCCTGGTTCATCCCTAAGGATCCCAACCAAGGAGTTATCATCACTATGCTGATGACCTGTTCCGTTTGTTCATCTTTTGGCTGTTTGCAATTCTGGCTCACATCAGTCTTCTCTTTAGAACACGCTTGAAAAATGAAACTGTCTGGTACCTCGAGTATCATTGACCTTGAGGAAGAAGGCTTGCCTGCCAGTACTCAGTCACTGAGGTCACAAAGAGAACTCCTCTAGATGCAAAATCACTTCCATCCCCAGACCACCTTCCTTGATTCGCCCCCTTTGGCAATCAACTGCCTGAAACGTTCACACCACATCTGAACATTTTATTCTACAGCGCAGTGATCTTTTCCTGTCACCACTTTTACACTTTGATGAGTGATGTGCCCACTTTATCTAAACTGTGCTGCCTCAATGAAATGATTAGGTACTCTTCTGAGATCAAAAGTGCTGTTCTTCTGAGAGATAACGTTACTCTCTCCTTGGAACCAGTGATTTTGAAGATGGCTCCTACCTGCTCACAACATGAAAATCAGTGAGTGTTTAAAAATGTTACATGACAATAAGACTCCAGGAGGGCCGTCAGTAGGAAAACTTGTTCAGAGGGAAAATTTGTCCCATCAGAATTATACCAAAGTATATTATCAGCATGAATTTCTTATTTCTACTACCTTTTGGAATAAATTATTTTTCTGCTTTCAAAAAAAAAAAAAGAAACACACCACGAAGTGTGGTTTAAATAAATGTGAATATGACTTTGTCCCATTGAGCAGGTCAGAAGAAAGTCTTGTTTGTACAGATCTTTCTCAGCAAAGGTAAGTTAGGCCCTACTTAGATCTGTGCTATTTGTGAACAATTTTATATTCATCTCCCAAGGGGAAACTAAGCCACCCTCCATTAAATGAATCTCCAAGGACACCTACAACATATATGCATTGATTCTTCTTGATATGGAATCTCCCATAATATCACTTTTTTGGGCTCCTCTCTTAGATTTTCAAATGTTTTGGATTAGGTGCTCATTTATTTTCTGGCTTTATTATTCTGAGTCCCCACATTTTTAATGCCTTTTAGATATGCAGGCATGAGTTTTGATCAATGCTGTAGCATTATTCATGCAATATGATTTCTTTTTATTATAATTTCAGCTGGAAGATTGCTCTTTTTGTTTGTCATGCAAGCATAGACTTGCTACAGAGAAATTTCTGTTGCAACGCCTTATAGACTAAATACAGCAACGCCTTGTATTTTCATGATCAGCACTCTGGTATTTAATAATCCCTTGATACCAAAATTCTTATGCTATATAATAGTTTTATTTTTAAGAATTTATTTTCCCTTGTAATGGTTTTCAATATGGAAAGAAAAATACTGCTTTTATTTAGTGTCAAATATTGTGCCCATACTCCATACTTCTATTCTAAAAATAATTTAAACTCAGTACTTTGATCAGATTCCAAAGCAATTATAATTAGCTCATAGGGTCAAATATCCAGAGTATCTCAATTTGGAGTATTCAAAAGACAATTATGCCATCAGCCTAAATAACTCATGATAAGTCATGATATGGCAGGTTTCAATGCATCTGATGAAATTCAGCAGAGATTTTCCTTTGCTATTTTTAATCTCCCACTCATTTAAGTAGAGTACTTAAAAAGTATGATATCTGGATCATTTATATGTGGAATCTAAAATATGGCACGAGTGAACCTATCTACAAAACCTAAAGGGAGTCATAGACATAAAGAACAGACTTGTGGTTGCCAAATGGAAGTGGAGGGAAAGAGAAGACTGGAAGTTTGGGGTTGGTAGACGGTAGATAGCCTGGCGGGTGGGCTGCTGTCCATAGGTCGCACAGTCAGACACGACTGAAGCAACTTAGCATGCATGCATGCATTGGAGAAGGAAATGGCAACCCACTCCAGTGTTCTTGCCTGGAGAATCCCAGGGACGGGGGAGCCTGGTGGGCTGCCGTCTATGGGGTCGCACAGAGTTGGACATGACTGAAGCGACTTAGCAGCAGCAACAGATGGTAGATGCAAACCGTGACATTTGGAATGGATAAACAACAAGGTCCTAATGTATAGCCCAGGGAACTATATTCAATATCCTGTGATAAACCCATACTGGAAAAGAATAGGAAAAAGAATGTGTATATATATACACACACATATATATATATATACGTGTGTGTGTATATATATATGTGTATATATATATATATATATATACACACATGTACAACTCAGTCACTTTGCTACAGAGCAGAGATTGGCATGAGCTTGTAAATCAACTATACTTCAATTTTAAAAAAGCTTGATATCTAGTTACCTTAAATAGTCACACGTTTGCAAGTGGAGACAGTATTTCCTGATCTGTCATGTGCTTTATTCTGAAAGCTGATGTTATAAATTGAATCTAATAAGAATAATTAAATAAACTCAGATTTTTAATTAAGCCTGTTGGGAGAGCAGAAGACTGTAGCTAGCATTTATTCCATGCTACAACTGCATTAATCCATTGTGTGTGGATTAGCTTTACCTTTATAAGAATTAAGCTGCTTTTGATTAAGAGTTGCTATTTGATCCATCAAGTCCAAAGAGATTTTGGAATTGGTTGAATGTGAAAGACTGCATTGTAAGGACCAGAGACACATTCCACTGCTGTTAGAACCAGTCCTAAATGCAACCTTGTTGAGAAGCGCCTCCCTGAAGAACTTCTGAAGCCTCCAGAATCATAAGCTTTGGTTGTTATTTCAGTAATGCCAAAGTTAGGGGTGGGTGGGAAGCTCTGTGGGCAGCCGCTGAGTATACAGAATCACACTATGTATAATTGGAGGGTGTAGTCTCAGATTCCAGCTACATAAAGTCATGAGCAGACTGAATCTCATGTCATCAATGTGTTAAAAAAGCCTCGGTCTCTGACATGGGACTCCTGCTGCTTTCACCGAAATGATACTTGCTTCCTGGGGATGATGACATAGAAGGAATTCAAGTGGATGCTGAGATTAAGGATGTTGTTTTTTCTCAGAATATGTATGGATTTTTAACATTTTATTGATGTATAAAAGAAAGAAGAAAAGAAAGTGAAGTTGTTCAGCCATGTCCGACTCTTTGTGACCCCATGGACTGTAGCCTACCAGGTTCCTCTGTTCATGGGATTTTCCAGGCAAGAATACTGGAGTGAGTTGCCATTTCCCTCTCCAGGAGATCTTCTCGACCTAGGGGTTGAAGCTGGGTCTCCCACATTTTAGGCAGACGCTTTACCATCTGAGCCACCAGGGAAGTCCCTATTGAAGTATAGTTGATTTCTAATGTGTCAATTTCTGCTGTATAGTAAAGTGATTCAGTTATACATATATATATATGTATATATATACATTTTTTTAAATGTCCTTTTCCATTATGGCTTATCACAGGATATTTTAAAAAGTATATTCTTTCTTTTTTTATTTTTTAAAAGCATTTGTTTATTTTTAATTGGAGGATAATAGCTTAACAATGTTGTGTTGGTTTCTGCCATACATTAACGTGAATCAACCATAGGTATACATATGTCCCCTCCTCTCCCTACTCCATGACCCATCCAACCCTCTAGGTTGTTACAGAGAACCAGGTTAAGTTCCCTGCATCATATAGCAAATTCTCATTACCTATTTTACATATAATAATGTATATACTTCAGTGCGACTCTCTCAATTCATCTCACCCTCTCCTTTCCCCACTGTGCCCATAAGTCTGTTCCTTATTTCTGTGTCTCTATTGCCATCCTTCAAATAGGTTAATCAGTACCATTTTCTAGATTCCATATGTATGCATTAATATATGGTATTTTTCTCTTTTTGACTTACTTCATTCTATATAACAGACTCTAGGTTCATCTACCTCACTAGAACAGACTCAGATTCATTCCTTTTTATGGTTGAGTAATATTTCTTTGTATATGTGTACCACATCTTCTTTGTCCATTCATCTGTCGAAGGACATCTAGGTTGCTTCCATGTCCCAACTATTGTAAATAGAGCTTTAATGAACTTTGGGGTATGTATCAAATGTCTTTTAGATTGTGGTTTTCTCAGTATATGCCCAGTAGTAGGACTGCTAGGTCATATGGTAGCTTTATTCCTAGTTTTAAAGAAATACTCATACTTTCCTCCATAGAGGCTATATCAATTTACATTTCCACCCACTGTGCAGGAGAGGTCTCTTTTCTCCACATCCTCTCTACAAATCTATTGTTTGTAGATTTTTTGATGATGGCCATTCTGACCCGTGTGAGGTGATACCTCATTGTAGTTTTGATTTGCATTCCTCTAATAATAAGTGATGCTGAGCATTTTTTTCATGTGTTTATTAGCTATCTGTGTGTCTTCTTTGGAAAATGTCTTCTGCCCATTTTTTGATTATTTGTTTTTCTGATATTTAGTTGTATGAGCTTCTTCTATATTGTGGAGATTAATCCTTTGTCAGTTGCTTCATTTGCAGCAATGTCCAGCAGAACATCTTTATTTTTGATGCAGCACGTCGAGCCCTGGTGGTTGTTATATCTTCTCTTCTGAGATTCAGTGTAGATATGAGCACTATGCTTGGAAACTTAAGAGAACTGCATGGATGGACATCTGAGAATCACCATGCCTGGTAAACTGTTTAATTAAGGATTTCCTGTGTGCAGATCTCTGAAGGCCTGGAATGTGCAGTGATGACTATACACCAGTGGATGTCACTCTCAGAACACACAAATGTGCTCTCAGACCCTCTTTGGTAAGGCAAGGCAGACACTCCACAGATGTTTGCTTCTTCCCCCAGGGTCGTGGGAAGTAATGTTGGTGTCCAGATGTCACCCATCATTATAGAGTCCTCTGCACTGTATCTTCATCCAAGGGTAGAAAGAAAAATTGTGGAATGCTTTGCAAACATGCTTTTATCTATAGGAATGGTGTCCATTGATGGATGGAATTTGGAGAATGCCTCTGAGTGAGTTAATAGCATTTAAAAATGTGGTTTGGCTGTAATCATAGTTGCCTGTTGGAAGGAAAGTAGGAGATTCAGGCATAGACATGGGGAGAAAATTCACTTTTCACTTCTGTATCTGTTGTTTGTAGTTTTGTTTGTACTTTGTTAATAATGTTAATACATCATTCAAAAGTAAAGATTAAAGAATAATAATATTTGGCAAAATCTTCATAGTATCCTCTTTTTTCTTTGAATATTTGTCCTATTACTTTCTTAAGGACATTTCTGTTATGGAAAAAAAAACCACTGATAGTGTTCTCTGCAATGTTACTGATTTCTGTTCTTCAAACTGGTCTCTCATTCAGGCATTAATTCATTTTCATTTATTTACATTTTCATTATGCACTTAACTATGTGTTACTTGTTGGTCAGGTGCTAGGGTACACTGGAAAATGGAAAAACACAAGTTTTTAAAAGAACTCTGATAAGAATTAGAGTTGAAGAAACACATTGACTGTAAAACTATGCTTATCTGGTTCACTTATGAATTATTAAAAGATGCTTGCTCCTTGGAAGGAAAGCTGTGACAAACCTAGACAGTGTATTAAAAAGCAAAGACATCACTTTGCCAACAAAGGTCTATATAGTCAAAGCTATGATTTTCCAGTAGTTATGTATGGGTGTTAGAGCTGGAACATAAAGAAGGCTGAAACTAAAAAATTGATACTTTCACATTGTGGTGCTGGAGAAGGCTCTTCAGAGTCCCTTGGACTGCAAGGAACTCACACCAGTCAATCCTAAAGGAAATCCACCCTGAATATTCATTGGAAGGACTGATGCTGAAGCTGAAGTTCCAATACTTTGGTCACCTGAGGGGAAGAACCAACTCACTGGAAAAGACCCTGATGCTGGGAAAGATTGAAGGCAAAAGGAGAAGAGGGCAGCAGAGGCTAAGATAGTTGGATGATATCACTGACTCAATGGATGTGAATTTGGGCAACTCTGGGAGATGGTGAAGGACAGGGAAGCCTGGCTTGCTGCAGTCCATGGAGTCACAAAGTGTTAGACGCAACTTAGGAACTGAACAATAACAGCAACAAAGTGTACCATAAAATATATAGTTTTTAATTTTCTAAGAGTAAAAATGTATTGTGAAGTTGACAAGATAAAAAATTTTCCACATCTGGGAATGTAACTTGGTGTAATTTGTTATCAGAACAATTTGGACATTTTCTCAGAAATCTCAGGAGTCATCAGAATCTTTGACTCAGCAATTCTACTTATAAAAATCATTCTTATGTGACAAAGATGCACTTATGTGGGAGAAAAATCAGAAGCAGGAAAGAGGTATAGTAATCATGCGTTAGCAGAACAAAGCCAACACGATGTAGCTGTTAACAAAGCCTAAATACAAAGTTGCCTAAAAAAAAAATCCAAACATCCCTTCCTCTTTGGATGGGTTTGTTTCACTTCTGACCTATGTAAAGTCCCAGACAGAAGACTGGCAAGATGTGAGTCCTTTTTACTTTGACTCTTGGGGGAGAGACTGGATAATGCCCTGTGTTACCAGCAGTAATAGACACAATGCAATGCAGCCCACCAGAGAGGCAAAGTTAAGTTTTAGGCAAAACAAAAACAAAAACAAAAATCTGATACAAGTCCGTTATGGTTAACATGGGTAAATCGAACTTCTCCAGATCTACTCAGTTTCTGCTGCTGCTACTGCTAAGTCCCTTCAGTCGTGTCCAACTCTGTGCAACCCCATAGATGGCAGCCCACTCGGCTCCTCTGTCCCTGGGATTCTCCAGGCAAGAATACTGGAGTGGGTTGCCATTTCCTTCTCCAATGCATGAAAGTGAAAAGTGAAAGTGTTCTGCCTATTGATAAGACTGAACTTCAGGTTGAAGAAGATAGAACATCGTCAAGGTGGCACAACTGTCTAAAGATGGGTTGAGATTCATCTGGCTGCCTTCAATGAGTTCAAGTCTCTAGAACTAGAAGATTGAATCCTGGGTTACCAACACAACTGGCAAATGAAATAATCTAATTGGCTTCAGAGAGCTCTGTCCCACTGTGAAGAAGTAGAGAGGTGCTGGAAAGCTGAGCATAAGCAAAGACTGCTTTCACTTTCCAAAGAGTAAAGAAGATACTGCCCATGTTAGGCTTTCGAGATGATGCTGTAGCTGCTTAATTCCACTTCACATCAGGGTGGAGTTGAATGACATCAGGGGCAGGTTTCTCCTCGTGTGCCCTGTTTCAGTCTCCCTGGGCCTCTTTAGCAAAGAACCAAAACCAGGGTGGCTCAAAGCAACAGAAGTTCATTCTTTTATAGTTCTGAAGGCTTACAGTCCAAAATCCAAGTCTTGACAGGGCACACTTCCTCTAAAACCTGTAGGGAAAAACACTTTCTTGCCTCTTCCTGGCTATCAGTGAAAGTGATAATTGCTCAGTTGTGTCCAGCCCTTTGCAACCCCATGGACTGTAGCCTGCCAGGCCCCTCTGTCCATGGGATTCTCCAGGCAAGAATACTGGAGTGGGTAGCTATTCCCTTCTTCAGGGTATCATCCCAACCGAGGGATCAAAGCCAGGTCTCCTGCATTACAGGCAGATTCTTTATCATCTGAGCCACCAGGGAAGCTGGTGAAATTGCTCAGTCATGCCTGACTCTTTGCGACCCCTTGGACTGTAGCCTACCAGGCTCCACCTATGAGATTTTCCAGGCAAGAATACTGGAGTGGGTTGCCATTTCCTTCTCCAGAGGATCTTCCCGACCCAGGGATCGAACCCAGGTCTCCTGCATTACAGGCAGATTCTTTTCCAGCTGAGCCACCAGGGAAGCTGGTGGTAACTGTCAATTCTTGATGTTCTCTGTCTCTATCATCATTTGGCATTTTCCCTGTGTGTCTGTCTCTTCACATGACATTTTCCTCTTCCTGTAAAAACATCAGTCAGATTAGAGCCCACCCTAATGACCACATTATAACTTGATTGCATCTGCAAAACCCCTATTTCCAAGTAGGGTCCCTTTCACAGGTATGAGTGGTTAAGATTTCAACATTATCTTTTTGAGGGATAAAATTCGATCATAACAAGCACCATATTCTTTCTTTATCATTTTGTTACTTTGTTCTGTTCCATATTCTATAGTCTGTGTATTCTCTTATTCACAATTCCTACCACTTCCAAACTCTTTCTCATATTTATTTTCATTAGGTTTGTTTCCATTTTCCATACTCCAGTGGCTATAGTAAATTTTGAGATTTGTAAGTGTAACCAAAAATGAGAAGGTTGGGAAATGCTCTGTCGAGTGGTATCCAGCTTAAAGTAGGGCCTAAACAGCTTGACCTTACCCATAGCAGTCATCCTTTCTGCCCTCAGCTTCCCCAAGTGTAAAATGACTTCACAACTTGCAAGCTTGAAGAGTAACAGTATGTGTGAACAAACTGGGGTAGCCAACATTTCTGAAACAGAGGTCTTTGATTAGGGGCAGTGACTGGGACAGACTAAAACAAGCCCTACTGTTTGGCATACTGGGATTGACAGATAAACTGCCTCCTCATTTGGAACATCCTCATTTCTCATATCAACAATCTCTCTCTTGTTGTTTTTGGCTTGCACTTCAAGGTTTCTTTAAGCCCAACATCTGAAGCAACCGCCAACAGAAGAGAGGAACTGCAGAAGCAGCGGTTCCCAAGAGCCTGCCAGGCAGACAGTCAAGTTCAGCCTGTAGGTCTGGGAGCTGTTTCTGGTGCATATCAAAGGATGCCTATTTTTCATCTCTCTACCATGTTGCCAAAGAGGTAATAATAACGAAGTGTGAGGCTGTAAGGAACAGCCCTACATCAAATGCGTGTCCTTCTTTGATCCAACTGAGCCAGATGATAGTGATTTTGCTGTCAAGAGAGCAATGGCAGAAGGCCAGCCAGTGCAGCAACATTTGAGCTGGGTGTGTCAATTAAGGACAGATGACTGTGCCTGTTCTAACTGGAAGCTAAGGAAGCTCAGCTCCCTTTGTTCAGAAACCAGATGTAGCCATTGGTACTCAAAAGTCAGTGTATAGAAACGAAGCTCCTGAGGGTTGAGAAAGATTAAGGTGTCTCCATTTTCCACCTTTTGTCTGTGGAATAATACGCTGAAGGCAGGAAGCTGAGTGGATACATAGAAGCATCACTTCTTGTTCATTCTCATCTGCTTTGAATAAAAGCTAGCTTTTGTGCTACTGGGGAATAAAGCTCTCTCTCTCTCAGTCTCTCTTTCTCTGTCTCTCTCTATATACACACACATACACACACATACAGTTTCTACTTTTTGGGTAATCATTTTCCTAGACTACAGTCAGATATTTTGAGTTGTAGTTTGTTTCAAAGTGCAATTAAAAACCACAAAAAGGATGGAACACCACTTCCCTTGATAATGCTAATTTAGTAAATTTTATCCTTGCTTTTAATCTTACTTGATAACAAGTACTGAAGAATTTTTCCTGCCTTTTGCAATGGCTTTCCAAATGCTGCTAATGTGCTCTATTTCCTTCTATAATTTTCTACAATTGTTGGTACCTTTGATCTCACATCAGGGATGAGAATTATCATGAAGACAAACATCCCATGTATGTATCAGTGGCAGCAAGGACACTGATTGCCTTTTAATGGCCAGACTTAGGCTTTTCCAGGAAAGCAGTGGTTGGCAACCTCAAGTTTTGGGGGGAACTCCATTTCTGAGACAGGGTCCTGGTTTTCTGGTGCCAGTGATTCCACCTCTGGCCTCCTGGCCTTGTTGAGCATCTGGTAGATCTCATTTTAGAGAGATGAGATTAAAACTCATTCAACTTCACCACCTAGAATAAGGGCGTTCACTCATTTTGCTTTATGGAAAATAAATGAACTTCAGCCAAGTATGAAAAAAATCCGTTCCTAAATTTCCTCTCACATGCCTCAGTTTGGGACAAGGACCAACTTGCCAGGGTTGGTCTCATTGAGTCTAGCCCTCCTGGGTCTCTCAAAACAAATTTTGTTTCATGTTACTCTGCAAATAAAGTCAAAACTTCTTAAAAGGATTTATGGGACCTTTCATATCTTGGCATCTGCTTAATTCTTCAGCCTTTTAGCCACACTGGACTACTCCCTCACCACTGAGCCTCTACAAAACCACTGATCTCTTTCGAGAATGACCTTTATCCACTGACTCACCATAGTGTAGGAATAAATTACAGTCCTTACCTCAAGGGATTGTTAAAGTATTCATTAACAAATTTTGATAATATATGTCACTTATGTAGAACTCTGTCTGGCTTCATAAGGGTCAGCTAACATTGTTGTGATCCAGTTTTTTTGCCTAGCTATTACATTCCACAGGGACCCCTTCATCCTGGTTCAGTGACCCTGCATGTACTCTCATAGTTCCCTGTACTTATCCTTTCCATACGACTTACCAAACAGTATTATATTTTGGGAAAGATACTGAGATGAGGTAGCACGGTCCTATGTGGATGTTTAATGCTGCTACCACAGAGTAGTTACACTTGATCTCTTCTTGTTCTTTCCCGTATTCAATAGTCAAGTCACTTAAAAGAATTCCTAACCCACCCACCCTCAGAGACACCACATAAAAAGTTTTGCTTTCAAAGGAGGACAAGATGAAAGGCATATCTGTGAAACATCCTCTTCCTTTCCTACTGGGCCCACAGAACTTCTTTCACAAGCTTCTTCTCTACAGTGAGTCCAGGAAGCTGTTTCATTTCCCTGGAATGTGACACACTCTTTTTATCAAGTTTCTCTATCCCCGAAGGATAGGCTGCATCGTGGAGTTCATCCTCTGTCACGGGTCCTCCCTCACACTTGGTGATACCTGTTCAGAGGTTTGCAGTACACAGACAGGCAGGTATGTCTCATCACACATCTTTTACTGCTGCTTCTAAGGCTATTGTCCATATCCTGGAAATGCCATAGGATACACATACAGTCTTGCCCCGTTGGCAGCTGTGATCATTTGGCACTAGAAAATCACTGCTTTTCCCACCCCGTATTTCCTGGGAGTTCAGAGTTGGAGGCCTGACTGTGTCTCAACACACAAGAGGAACCCAGGAGAGAGGCAAAGCATTCAGCTACTCTTCTGAAGACTGTCCGATGCTGTGGAGTGAGGTTTTGTGTCGACCAAATATCTGGGAAAAAGACTGAAATTTTCATTTGCTATCCAGATGTTTCTATGTTCTGCTCTAATTTCCTTCATCTCATTTGGTCTCCTTGACATCAGGACAGCTGATCCATTTAGTAATCACTCTTCTCCACTCTCACTAAATATTTCATTTGGTCTTACCCTGTACTCCCAAGCTCCTGCCCGTTCCCGTTAACTGTTAACTCTTTAAACAGCTCTGGTACTGTAATCCACATGTAAATGAGCATGAAGTGAATAGGATACGGCATGGCAGAAAAGTGGCAGTTTTAATCCCATTAGCCATAACTTCCAGAGAAGGCAATGGCAACCCACTCCAGTACTCTTGCCTGGAAAATCCCATGGACGGAGGAGCCTGGTAGGCTGCAGTCCATGGGGTCGCTAAGAGTTGGGCATGACTGGGCAGCAGCCATAACTTCAGGGATCTTTGATTTTGGAGACAAAGATGCCATCCTAAAGGGTTTTTGAGCAACATTCAAATATCTTTAATTAATATTTAATGGAGGGGGCTTCCCTTGTAGCTCAGTTGGTAAAGAATCTGCCTGCAGTGCAGGAGACCCAGGTTCGATCCCTGGGTGGGGAAGATTCCCTGGAGAAGGAAATGGCAACTCACTCCAGTATCCTTGCCTGGAAAATCTCATGGACAGAGGGGCCTGGAGGGCTGCAGTCCATGGGGTCGCAAAGAGTCGGGCACGACTGAGCAACTAACACTAACTAACACTTTCCTTCCACCTAAAACCAGGCAAATCAATAAACTTTCCTTAGTGACCACAATGGTGTTAGGCACTTATACATTCACCTGTACACCCATACATACATACCAAGCTATATGCTGTGCTATGCTAAATGCAGGAGATAAATTTATTTACAAATGCATTGGTATGTACTTGTATTTACAAATGCATTCGTATCTGCATAAACAGATAATTACCATATACTATTACTATGGATGGAATCATCTCACCTCATAACTCATTTATTGAAGTCCTAACCCCCAAAGAACCCCTGGGTGTTCTTTGGAAGGAATGATGCTGAAGCTCAAACTCCAGTACTTTGGCCACCTCATGCGAAGAGTTGACTCACTGGAAAAGACTCTGATGCTGGGAGGGATGGGGGGCAGGAGGAGAAGGGGACGGCAGAGGATGAGATGGCTGGATGGCATCACCGACTCGATGGACGTGAGTCTGAGTGAACTCCGGGAGTTGGTGATGGACAGGGAGGCCTGGCGTGCTGCGATTCATGGGGTCACAAAGAGTCAGACACGACTGAGTGACTGAGCTGAACTGAACCCCCAATATCTCAAAGTGTGACTGTATTTGGAAAGAGCATTTTTAAAAAGGTGATAGAGTTAAAATGAGGCCAATAGAGCAGACCCTAGTCCAATCTGACTGATATGCTTAAAACCTTATAAGATGCAGTTTGGACACAGAAACAACAGGGACATGTGTGTGCAGAATAACCACATAAAGAAGTCAGGATATCAATGATTTTTTGACATTAAAAATGTATACTTGAAGAAAGTGAAAGTGTTAGTCACTCAGTCATATCCGACTCTTTGGACTCCATGGGCTGTAGCCTGCCAGGCTTCTCTGTTTATGGAATTCTCCAGGCAAGAGTACCAGAATTGATTTCCATTCCCTTTTCTAGGGACTTTTCCTAACCTAGGAATGAAACTCAGGTCTCCTGCATTACAGGCAGATTCTTTACCATCTGAGCCACAGTATAAAGTATGTAAACAGGTAAGCTTGGGAAGAAGCTGACCAAGATTTATGAGTTAAAAGATACCAGCATCCATTCACATTTTTAATATTTCTTTTTTTTTTTTTTACAGAATATCTGCTAAATTTATTTCATTTGTACAATTTTGTATATCACTTTGGAAATTATTGCGAAGACAATCCTTTTGTCACATGACAAAAAAACAGCCACGTTGTTAGTGATTATTCTGGACCTCCAAGTTGGAGCTAAGGAGTGGCACACTTAATGGCAGGAACAGAAGGGTTAGATTCTCTTTGGTTGGTCTCTTTCTTTGAGCTTTCTCCCTTGTGCTTCACAATTCTATAACACAATTCCCTTGCTTCACAATTCACTTCCTTCAACACAATTCTGTGTTGAATTCTATAGCCTGTGCAACTATGGGAAATACCCATTTCCTGGAAGTGCCCAGGAAGAAGAAGCCCAAAATGTTCCTTAGTCTATTTTGGTAAGGTCCTTGGATCTACTCATAGTGTAAGCAAGCGTTCCGGTTCAAGAAAAGCCTACGGTGTCACTTGAACCTTGAATATTTCTCCATGTAAACTGATTGTGATTGGGTGGCAGATCATTGAGGATCATGGATGTTGGCTTAATATCAACTCTACATCAGTAACAAGTATTACTGTAGGTTCCCAGGTGAGAGACAAAGCCTAGGAAAAGATGATGCTGCTACCGAGTGCAGGCTGATGTGAGAGGGGGGAGCACTGACAAAGATGGAAGTCAGCTGATGCAACTCCAGTGTCTCATAGCTGGCATGAGGGTTGAGGTGGTAGAAATGAGGAGGGTGGAGCTCGTCCAGGAACTTCTATGAAGAACTTCCAAATTCCCAGGCTGCTCCTCTGAGAATAGAGAATTTGAAGCAGAATCTTGGCTGAGGATGGTGGCTGGGAAACTACAATCATTCCGACCACGTTCTACTGCTGCTCCAGCTTGGCAGTGAGCTTTCTGACTCAGTGAGAGGTGATTACACACTGAAAACTTGGCTTCAGCTTCTCCCCTCCAAGGACCCCTGGGACGCTGCAGTTAATCAGCAGTCTGGTCATCAAGGGTCACTTGACATTTTGAAAATGTGTTTTAAATACCTGGGCAAGTCTGTTGATACATTCTTTCAGTGTCCCTACAGAGTTGGAACAACCTCAGCCGGTGGGACACGTCAAGTGTTGTTTCTGCACGTGGATCCGCTCTGCCGGGGAGCCTGGGTCAGAGCATAGCGAGCTCCATCCTGCTGTCTGACTCAGAGCTGGAGGAAACTGGAAATGTTGGGACAGTGTGGATTACAGGCCTGAAAATCAGGTGCTCTGGAAACTGAAAACCAATAGGACAAAGTGGGTCAGGGTGCAGGGTAGCCTCCTCTAGCACCAGAAAATCATGTAGATTTTGTCTCATTGGATCCAAGTCCCTTATTATGATTAGGATTCTTTGTTGTTGTTAGTGTCTAAGTCATGTCCAACTCTTCTGCAACCCTGCTATGGACTGTGGCCCACCAGACTCCCCAGTCTGTGAGATCTCCCAGTTAAGAATACTAGAGTGGGTTGCCATTTCCTTCTCCAGGGGAATCTTCTCAACCCAGAGATCAAACCTGCAGATTCTTGACCACTGAGCCACAGGAAGCCCAGGGACTTTCTTAGAGTGGTGAAAACACTGGGCTTCTCCATGGGCTTGAGTCAAATAACCCCCCCTCCCCCTAACACACACACATCCATCTATGGACACATTATTACTCTGTGAAATCAAATAAGAATGGTCATAAATCTTGAAGAGAAAACAAATCTCAACAGGAGAGGGAGATAAAAGAATAACCTCCTTGACCTATTTTTCTTTGAGAAGAGTGAGTAGGGAGATTGTGTGTTGGTTGAATGAATGTAAAATCATGAGAAGTTTTTTCCTTCTTATAGGTAGCTGGAGGAGTCAGTCATTTTTCCCTTTCACATGTCTTCCTACTAGGCTTCATCTTTCCTGTTACGTTCTTATCCTCCACCCACTAAAAGCAAGGAACACAGAGTATCTGGGGCAATCCCATTTCTTCTTTTCATAAAGACTACTTCAACCTGTAACTTTTTTTATCTTTAGTTGCCTATGCAGCTCCTGGTACTAATAAATGTCAATACGCTAATAATGGCTAACATGAAGCACTGGGCTATAGGCATAATAATAATAATCTTGATTCTGAATAAGCAGAAGAGAAGAGTTAGTCACTCAGTTGTGTCCGAGTCTTTGTGACCCCGTGGACTCTTCTGTCCATGGAACTTTCCAGGCAAGAATACTGGAGTGGGATGCTATTTCCTTTGTTAAGGGATCTTCCTGATCCAGGAGTCGAACCCAGGTCTCCTGCATCACAGGCAGATTCTTTATTGTCTGAGTCACCAGGGAAGCAGAAGCAGGTATTATTAATATCCTCATTTTAAAGATGAGGAAACTGATAAACTTCAATCTTGCCCAAGATTATGCTGTGGGAAGTGAGAAGTGAAAGTGTTAGCTGCATCTGACTCTTTGTGATCCCATGGACTGTAGCCCACCAGGCTCTTTTGTCCATGAAATTCTCCAGGCAATAATACTGGAGTGGGTAGCCATTCCTTTCTCCAGGGGATCTTCCTGACCCAGGAATCCAGTCTGGGTCACCTACATTGTAGGCAGACTCTTTACTGTCTGAGCCACCAGGGAAGCCCTGATTCTGTGGAAAATGGAACTAAATGTGAATTCAGATCATCTGACTCCAGGATCTATTTTGTAGCCATTTTTCTATAATTTTAGAATAGTTTTAATCTCCCAAATTGATTTATAGCTTCAGTATGATCTCTATCAAAATATCGCAGGCTATTTTATAGAAATCAATGAGCTGAACCTAAAATTTATGTGGAAATACAAGTGATTCAATATAGCCAAAATATTCTTGAAAAGAAAAAAGTAGAGGACTTTCATTTCCTGTTTATAAAACTTATAAACATTTAAAGTACAGTAATCAATTTTTGGTCAGTTGACTTTTGACAATGATACTCAATTCAATGAGAAAAGTTAGCATATTCAAAACTGGTTCTGGGACACCTGGCTATCCTTAGGCAACAAGGTGAATTTAGATCTTTATATTAAATTACACACAAAAATTAAATCACTGTATCATAAACCTAACTGTAAGAGCTAGAACTCTAAAGTTTTAAAAGAAAACAAAGGAGGAAATAGTTGAGACCTTAGTTCAGATAAAGATTTCTTGGGAGCCCCCTGAGTTCTATTGGTTAGGATTCTGGGCCTTCACTGTCATGCTGAGGGTCAATCCCTGATCAAGGAACTGAGATCCGGCAAGCTGCATGGCCAAGAAAAAAATAAAAAGATGTCTTAGCTACAACTCCAAATGTGTAATCCATTAAGAAAAAATTGATGTTTGACTTAAAAATAAAATTGTGCATTTCAAAAGACATTATTAAAAAAATGACAAGATAAGCCACAGACTGGCAAAAATATTTCCAAATCAGAAATCTAGGATATATAGGAGATGTAACTATAGCTATAATGAGACGTAACTCAATTTAAATGGGTGAAATATTTGAATAGACATCTTAACAAAGAAGATGTCCAAATAATTAATGATCACATGAAAGAAATACTCATAATTAGTAGGGAAGAGCAAATTAAAATGAGATATTAGCAAAGGTTTTTTGGACCCAATTCCAAGATATGTGCATGGAAGTTTCCCTATACCAATAAGCAGTTCTTGGGCTCCAGCAGGGTGTCTGAGCATTGAATTAAATTCTGTATGCTTAGAGATAAAACCAGATTCCACAGTTCAAGGGCTCAGTCTTACAAGACCAACCTTCACTTCAGATGTCAGCTGTTGGCCCAAGTTGTTACCTGTACTTCTGACCAACCGGATATCAGACTCCATTCTTGGGTTTGATTATTTCTTAGAATGGCTCACAGAACTCAGAAAAACTCATTTATTCACTAGATTATCTATTTGTTGTTGTTATTGTTCAGTTACTCAGTCACTCTTTGAGACCCCATGGACTGCAGCACGCCAGGCTTCCTGGTCCCCCACCATCTCCCAGAGCTTGCTCAAACTCACGTCCTTTGAATCAGTGATGCCATCCAACCATCTCGTCCTTTGTCGTCTCCTTCTTCTCTTGCCTTCAATCTTTCCCAGCATCAGGGTCTTTTCTAGAGTGGGCTCTTCACATCAGGTGGCCCAAGTATTGGAGATTCAGCATCAGTCCTTCCAATGAATATTCAGGTTTGATTTCCTTTAGGATTGACTAATGGAGAAGGCAACGGCAACCCATTCCAATACTCTTGCCTGGAAAATCCCATGGATGGAGGAGCCTGGTAGGCTGCAGTCCATGGGGTCGTGAAGTCGGACACGACTGAGCGACTTCACTTTCACTTTTCATTTTCATGCATTGGAGAAGGAAATGGCAACCCACTCCAGTGTTCTTGCCTGGAGAATCCCAGGGATGGGGGAGCCTGGTGGGCTGCCGTCTATGGGGTTGCACAGAGTCGGACATGACTGAAGTGACTTAGCAGTAGCAGCAGTAGCAGGATTGACTAATTTGATCTGCTTGCAGTCCAAGGGACTCTCAAGAGTTTTCTCCAACACCAGACTCCAAAAGCATCAATTCTTCAGCGCTCAGCCTTCTTTATGGTCCAACTCTCACATCCATACATAACTACCGGAAAAACCATAGATTTGACTAGATGGACCTTTGTCAGAAGTGATGTCTATGCTTTTTAATACACTGTCCGTGTTTGTCAGAACTTTCCTTCCAAAAAGTAAGCATCTTCTAATTTCATGACTGCAGTCACCATCTGTCGTGATTTTGGAGCCCAAGAAAATACAATCTGTCACTGTTTCCATTGTTTCCCCATCTATTAGCCATGAAGTGATGAGATTAGATGCCATGATCTTTGCTTTTTGAATTGAGTTTTAAGACAGGTTTTTCACTCTTTCACCTTCATCAAGAGGCTCTTTTAGTTCCTCTTTGCTTTCTGCTTTGAGGGTGGTATCGTCTGCATATCTGAGGTTATTGGCATTTTTCTCAGCAATCTTGATTCCAGCTTGAGCTTCATCCAGCCCAGCATTTCACATGATATACTCTTCATAAACAGGGTGACAATATTCATCCTTGTGTACTCCTTTCTCAATTTGGAACCAGTCTGTTGTTCCACGTCCAGTTCTAACTGTTACTTCTTGACCTGCATACAGGTTTCTCAGGAGGCAAGTAAGGTGGTCCGGTATTCCCATCTCTTTAAGAATTTTCCACAGTTTGTTGTGATCTGCACAGTTTAAGGCTTTAGCATAGTCAATGAAGCAGAACTATCAATTTGTTATAAAACAATAATAAAGAATACAAGCCAACAGCCAGATGAAGAGATGCATAGAGCAAGTCATAAACAAAGAAGCTTCCATCCTCCTAGGGTGTGGAGGCGTGTGGAAGCTTTCTGGTTCCCCAGCATGAGAGGGAAGCTTGGTGTGTTGCAGTCCATGGGGTCGCAAAGAGTCAGACACAAGTTAGCACAACAAAAACAACAATGTGAAAACTCTCCAAAAGAGGCCAAAGAGCTGTCTTTTGGAGGGTTTTATGGAGGTTTCATTTAGTCTTGGTTGACTAAATCATTGGCCAGTGGTGATTAACTCAACCTCAAGCTTCTCTCCTCTCTGAAGAAATGAAGAGGTGGGATTGAAAGTTCCAACCCTGACTCAGTGGTAAAGAATCCATCTGCCAAGCAGGAGACATGGGTTTGATCCCTGGGTCTGAAAGATCTCCTAGAGAAGGAAATAGCAACTCACTCCAGTATTCTTGCCTGAGAAATCCCATGGACAGAGGAGCCTAGAGGGCTACAATCCAAGGGGTCACGAAAGAGTGGGACATGACTCAGCAACTAAACAAGAAGTCACAGGGTTAATTCTCTTGGCAACCAGCCCCCATCTTTAGGTGCTTTCCAAAGTCACCTCACTCACATAACAAAAGACACTTTTATGACTCTCAGCACCTAGGAAATTCCAAGGATTTGGAAAGTTTTGAGCCAGGAACTGTGCACAAGAGCAAATGATTAAATATATATTTCTTATAAATCACAGTATTGATGATACCCTCGGCTGTTTGGAGATGTCAGGCTTCCCTAGTGACTCAGCAGGTAAAGAATCCATCTACAATGTGGGAGACCTGTGTTCAGTCCCTGGATTGAGAAATCCCCTGGAGAAGGAAAAGTCTATCCACTCCAGTATTCTGGCCTGGAGAATTCCATGGACTGTATAGTCCATGAGGTCACAAAAAGTTGGACATGTCTGAGTGATTTTCACTTCACTTCATTGATGATACCACTCTATATCCACTATAGTGGGTAATAATTAGTGTTGGTGAGAATGTGGATAAATTAGAATTCTCATATATTGCTATTCAGAATATAAACAGGGCAGTCACTTTGAAAAACAAGTTGACAATTTCTTGCAAATGTAAACATAAATTTACGTGTAAGTCTTTGTGTGCACATCTCTTGCAGAGATTCCCAGCCAGGAGTAAAATTATTAGGTTCTTGGGTATCCAAGACATCTATACAAGAGAAATGAAAACATATGTTTACACAAAGACTTAGGTGTGAATTTTCATAACAGTATTATTTATAATAACCAAAAATAGGATCCTGAGTCATAGATAAATAAAAGTGGCACAATCACACAATGCAATACTATTCAGCAATAAAAGGAATGAAATACTGATAGCATGGATGAACCTCAGGAATTTTTTGCTAAGTAGAATAAGCTAGATACAAAAGACAACATATTATTGTACAATTCCATTCATATAAAATGTCTAGAAGAGGCAAATCTATAGAGACAGAAAATTGATTAATGTTTATTTAGTGCTAGAGGTAAAATTGGAAATGGCAACCCACTCCAGTGTTCTTGCCTGAAGAATCCCAGGGATGGAGGAGCCTGGTGGGCTGCCGTCCATGGGGTCGCACAGAGTTGGACACGACTGAAGCAACTTAGCAGCAGCCGCAGAAGTAAAATTAAAGAATATCTGCAAATGGGTACGATTTTGGGAGTAACATAAACATTCTAAATTTAGAATGTCATGACGGTTGCACAACTCTGTAAATTTATTAAACATAATTAAATTTTATACTTACAATGGATAAAATTTATGGTTTATAAATTATACTCTTAATAAAGCTGTTAAAAAGAAAAAAGAAATAGTTTTTCAAATGAGCAAATTAATAAATCGTCATGCCTTTCACTTTTCTTACTTGTTTGGTCTATTATGCCCTTCTTGGTTCCACTTCTTTTTCCTCTCTGGCTTACAATCCATCATCCCTTTGTTTAGACATCGCTATCAGTAGCCCATCAACTCCATTGCCTCAACTTTCCCACACTTTACCCGCTCAGTAAAGTTTGGATTACGGACGAATTGAACCATTTACCTTCTCTTCACCATTTCAGCTGCTGACACAGGATTATCTGTACAGTTGTTCATAAATATTCAAGCTTTCTGATGATCTCCATTACGCTCTTAATATTTGCCAATCTTAGTGCAGGCCTCTTGTGATTCTGATTCTTCTTGGCTGCTACTCCAGAACTTGGCTCTTCTTCTCAAACTTCCAATCCCTCTGTTTAAGCATCTATTTTAACAGAAAAAGCAGAGGCTGTCTTGTATGAAGTCTTAACTTCTTATCATTATTAATGATAATGATATATCCATTTGTAATGATAATTGTCACTCCACACATCCCAGCATTTGTTGAGTTTGACAATCTCCTCCCCTCTTCAAATCCTATAACCCCCTAACTCTCCATCAAAATATCTGACGAGGCTAAGAGTCTCTCACAAGGGTTTTGGGAGAGGCTATTATGAGCACTTTAGACAAAGAGGAATAATTTCCTCAGACAGAGAAAGTGCTGGCTCTATTGGCAGAGAAGACACATCTGATTTTGGGTTCAAGTTTTCTAGCTTCATCAAAATCTGCTCATATGCCTCTATCCCAGGTTTTAGGAGCACATTTCTTTTAGTGTCCTAACTTTAGCATAAGAGATTGAAAGTTAAATCTGCATCATCACCTAGCCACTCTAAGAATTAAATCTTTGTTTTGATTTTTGCAGAAATTGACTCTGCAGTTATAGGAGATAAGGGTTTCACTCAATTTTATATCCTTAGTACAGTACTTTAGTTGGGAATTTAAAGCCCTGAACTCATTATTTTCAGTCTCCACATTCTCCAGGGCACTTATAAGCTAGCAAACAACAGATTCTCCTTTTTCACCAAAATGATCTTCAAAGCCTTGATTCCTTAAACACCAGGATGGAGGGAGGCTCAAGAAGGAGAGGATATATGTATATACACACAACATACATGCAGCTGATTCGCTTAGCTGCACAGCAGAAATTAGCTCAATATTATAAAGCAATTATTTGTTGTTGTTGTTCAGTCACTCAGTCATGTCCAACTCTGCGACCCCATGGACTGCAGCATGCCAGGCCTCCCTGTCCCTCACCAACTCCCAGAGCTTGCGCAAACTCATGTCCATTGAGTCAGTGATGCTATCCAACCGTCTTGTCCTTTGTCATCCCCTTCTCCTCCTGCCTTCAATCTTTCCCAGCATCAGGATTTTTTCTAATGAGTTGGTTCTTCGCATCAGGCGGTCAAAGTATTGGAGCTTCAGCTTCAGCATCAGTCCTTCCAATGAATATTCGGGACTGATTTCCTTTAGGATTGTTTTCCTTTAGGATTGACTGGTCTGATCTCCCTGGAGTCCAAGGGAGTCTCGAGAGTCTTCTCCCTCACCACAGTTGAAAAGCATCAGTTCTTTGGTATTCAGCCTTCTTTATGGTCCAACTCTCAGATCCATGCATGACTACTGGAAAAACCATAGCTTTGACTATATGGACCTTTGTTGGCAAAGTAATGTCTCTGCTTTTTAATATACTTTTCAGGTTTGTCATAGCTTTTCTTCCAAGGAGCAAGCATCTTTTAATTTCATGACCGGAGTCACCATCTGCAGTGAATTTGGAACCCAAGAAAATACTCCAATGATTAGATTTTTTAAAAAAGAAATGTCTATTGGTGACAATTTAAGTACTATTTTGGCACTACCTCCCAGGAACTATCAGTGTCCTCTTTACCACTTGCTGCTGCTACTGCTGCTACGTCTTACCACTTGAGGCAGCTTATTAATGCTACTATATCTATCTAGATCACACAACCAATTAAAATTAATTCAGAACCAATTCAGAGAAGTCTGTATCCATCAGGTTCTGTTACAGAGACTTAATCACTAGGAAATTGTGTGCGTGTGTTTGAGCTTTTGCAATATGGAGTAATGAATTAATATCACTATAAAGTCTCTATAAAAACATTGCCTCTCAGGTAGGAGTTTGATTTCAGCAGAGTAGGGAATTGGGAACATAGCTGTACAGGGAAGAGTGAGGCCAAACTGAAATCCAGGAATATGAGTTGGAACCCATGAGGACAGACTAGAACCTGTGTTAGTTTCTCATCTTCAGTCCTCCAGCTTTGATGGTGTGGGTCTCTTCTGGAAAGAGCTGGCTCTTTGACACAGGGATAAACACTTAGCTGACTCAGGGGATGTAGAAGATCCACTGGGAGGTGGAATAGCTGACCCACACCAACGACCATCTCACACTGGCGCAGGGAGCCAGATTATGCTGACAAGGTGCATAAGTTGCCACAGTACCTGGGACCCCTGCACCAGCCTGCAAAGGGTAAAAGCACTCTGGCTGCAGCTTCACTTTTGCCTTTCAAGTTTTGTAAGAAATGTCTCTTGTGGACACACTTTGAACTATGCAGATAAGCAGTATGTAGTTCCAATTTACCTAAGCTGATGCAGTAGGCAGACACAAGATCATATAAGACTTTTAGGCTATGGAAGAAAAGAAGAATGGAATGTCATTGATGGAATGACATGATCTGATATTTTTGAAAGATCAGTCTGGTAAAAAAATGGAGTGTAGTAGAGAGGTGGGGAAGGACCCAGTAAGGAATGTCTTGTGTGAAAGACGGTGGTCTTGCTTAATGTCTTAGTCAGTTCTGGCTGCTTTAACAGATTATCATAGCCCAAGTGGCTTATAAACAATAGAATTTTATTTTCACAGGTCTGGATTCTGGGAAGTCCAAGATTAAGACACTGGCAGATTGGGTGCCTGCTGGTGGTCTGCTTTCTGGTTTAGAGAGGCTATCGTTCTGCTGTGTCCTCACATGGTAGAAGGGCTAGGGAGCTCCCTGGGGTCTCTTGTGTGTGCATGCATGCATGTACACTCACAGAGTCATATCTGACTCTTTGTGACCCTATGGACTGTAGCCCTCCAGGCTCCTCTGTCCATAGGATTCTTCAGGCAAGAATACCCGAGTGGGTTGCCATTTCCCCTTCCAGGGGATCTTCCTGACCCAGGATCAAACTTACATCTCCCTGTATTTCCTGCATTGACAGGTGGATTTTTTTACCACTTAGCCATGTGGGAAGCCCACATGGGCTTTTATAAGGCCATAAGTCCTATTTATAAGTTGCAGTCCTTACAACCTAATCATCTCCCAAAGGCCCCGCCTCCAAATACCATCACACTGGGGACTAGGTTTCAACATATGAATTTGAGAGAGACATACAACCATAGCACCTAAAGTGATAGCAGTAGAGACTGATTATTATTTGATGAACTGAATTTGGGGAGTATGAATGAGTGAGACATTATGAGTGAATCCCAGGGTTTCAGCTGAAGTAACTCGTTTAATGGTACTTGTTTTACTCGCTCAGTTGTGTCCAACTCATTGTGACCCCATGGACTGCATCATGCCAGGCTCCCCTGTCCTTCACCATCTCCTGGAACTTGCTCAAACTCATGTCCATTGAGTCAGTGATGCCATCCAACCATCTTTTCCTCTGTTGTCCCCTTCTCCTCCTGCCCTCAATCTTTCCCAGCATCAGGGTCTTTTCTACTGAGTTGGCTTTTCACATCAGGTGGCGAAAGTATTGGAGCTTCAGTTTCAGCATCAGTCCTTCTAATGAATATTAAGGACTGATTCCCTTTAGGACTGACTGCTTCAATCTTGCAGACTCTCAAGAGTCTTCTCAAACATCACAGTTCAAAAGCATCAATTCTTCAGTGCTCAGCCTTCTTTATGGTACAACTCTCACATCCACACATGACAACTGGAAAAACCATAGCTTTGACTATACAGACTTTTGTTGGCAAAGTAACGTCTCAACTTTACAATAAGTTGTCTAGGTTAATTGGGAAAGTGTAGGAAAGGAAAAGGTTTGGAGGGTCATGCCCTAGGCATGGAAGTATTTAGTTGTTAATACAGACAATGGAACAGGTATTTTTTAAAAGTACTGTATGAAATATTATTTATGTAAAATAGATAGTTCTGTTAAGAAACATTAAACATTTCCCTCAATAATTTTTCAATAATAGATTAACATTATCACTAATACAACTTTGTAAAGCAATTATATTCCAGTACAAAAATATCTTTCTTCTACTCTGCTGAAAGCAATAAAATTATAAATGCCTCCTACTAAGTTTTCAGAGATTCTAAACAATCCACCTGCTCCTTCTATTTTTTTCTCAGCATTATTTTTTAAAATTTATTTATTTTAATTGGAGGCTGAAACAGGTATTGAATAAGTAAGGAGTCTCAATAAGCAAGGGGTTTATCACCTTCATACAACCAGAATTTATTCCAGTGCTCATAGTGTAGTTCAACAGTATCATATAAGGTCTCAGCTCTCTCCTTCTTTCTCCATCCTTAGTATGTAGACCAACATCCTCAGAGTTGCTGCCTCATTGTTCCAAATAGACTGGAATATCTCTGTTCATGCTCTGAGCATGGAAGGGAGTGTCATATCTCCACCCTACGTTGCTCACACAGAGGGACTAAAATGTCAAATAAGTTCTAGTGAGTGTGGTTGACTTGAAGAACATTCATATCATAAATGTTGAGAGTTATGTTTTATTTGGTGGGAATTTTTAGGACTTCAAGCCGGAAACGGCATTTCAGTAATCTGAAAGAACTGCTCAGAGGGGGTGAGGGGAGGAGCCAGGTTACATAGAGATTTTGCAACAAAGGACAGGCAATCTGAATGTCAAAAGATTATTATTAATTGAAGAAAACAAGATATCCCAGATTAAGGAATTTAGCATTTTTTAAAATGTATGACAAGAGTCTGGGCTCAATGTAATCCTTCCTTTGATATACACCTCAGTTATCTGGGGGCAGTACCCTGTCTTCACATCTGAATTTTCTCTGCGCTCACCAAAGGGAGTGACTGCAATCTGATGGCTGCTAGATGGCAGGTAATCTTCTTCCTGAGTTCCCTCAAGGCTTAACCAGCTCACTTTGGAGGGCTGCAATCCATGATGACTGTGACATCCTTGTGTTTACTGATATGGCAGGAAATACTCCATTTCTCAGTGTGCTGTTATCCAGTTCTGCAAAGCATGTTCCTGTGTGCAAGGTTGTATTTATGAAGGGAGTGCAAGGCTAACAACTAAGTCTGTAGGCAGGGTTAATGTAAAGAATAAGAATGGCTTAGATTTTGCTGTATAGTAGAAACTGTGCAACATTGGAAAGCAGCTATACTCCAATAAAAATAAGATACCTAAATATCAGGGATCAGAGTATAAAATAGATTTTAAGAAAAAATAGAATGGCTTAGATGTGGCAGAATTGCATAAACAGAGGCACACTCCTATTACAAAACTTGATCAGAGCTATTGTCTAGTGTCTGTATTTGAGCTTAAATTAAGCTGAAGGGTTACAAGAATTATACTCATGGTGTAGATCAGAGGAGCCTGATTTTGTAAATAAAGTAATATTGGAACACATGTATACATACTATCTGTGGCTGTTTTTCTGATAAAACAGCAGAGTTGACTAGTAGCCAAAGAACCCATATGGCCCATAGAGCCTAACATTTTTACTATTTCTGTCTTTACAGAAAAAGGTTGCTGACCACTGGTGTAGATCATACTTCTTGCTATGTTTACATCAGATTACTTAATGATAGTCTAGGTAGACTTTATATGACACATAAGGAATTGTAAATATGTGAGTCTACTATTGTCTAAAAGATTTCTCCCTTGCCCCCTTGGTTACCTGCCTTTGGAGACCTTCCCTTTTATGCTATTATAACTACAATAGCAACATACAAAACTTGGGCTTGCTTTTTACAGCTTTGCTAGATGCCATGGAAGGTTCAACACCCTGTCCTGTCATCCTAAGAGAACGTTCAAGCTTGATAATTGATATCATTACTGAACTCTGCTCAACCACTAGAGTTGTAATAGGGAAGAAACTTCATACTTTATTGCAAGTTAATCACTAAAGAGATGCTGCCTGTCAGCTTAAATTACACATAATGGCCCATCTGTGGGAACCTTGTCTCCCAGGTAATAAGCATTAAGCTAAAATATCTTTCTTTAACACACAGAAAACATCCTGAGTAGGCCCACCTGTGAATGACTGCAGGAAGGGCGAAAACACACCCCCTTCCGGAGGTTGACCGGAAACAGGAAGTGTTTGGCTTTACTCCTGTCACTTTAAGTATAAAAGAATCCTGAAGTCTAACTCAGCCAAGATGGTTCCATGAGGTGTCTGCCTTTTCGTCTGTTGGCTTTCGGAATAAAGTCGCTATTCGTTGCCCCAGCAGCTCATCTTTTACTTTACTGGCCTCTCATGCATCAAATAGTATGAGCTTGGGCTTGTTAACAAATTGTGAAGAGTCAGCCAGGAGCCTTGCTGCTTCAGGACAGCCGACCTGGTTGGAGAATTTTTGGGTCAGGCTCCAGCAGCTGCCGGGACCACGTCTCTTGACGATTTGTCCTTCAAAATTCCCCAAAGTGGCAACGCCTGCCCCAGCACTTGGCAGCGGGATCAAGGAATCAACCTTTGGGACCCACAGTCTCCATACAGAAGGGTAAGTCGCTCTGGTGTGTACAACTGGAAACTTTATTTCCTCTCCGTTTGAGGCTTATTTTTTTTTCCTGAAATAAGCCAATTCGCTTTGTATTTGAGTTGGGTACCCTGATGGAGAGAGGAAAGAGCTGTTGGACTTTTACCTGATTTACGAAACAGTTCATTTTTTTCTTCGTATGCTAGCATTCGTGTGTGTGGCTTTTGTGTTTTGTCTTCAATTTCGGTCTATAAAAATGGGGACTGTTTCAACAAGTTCGAAAGAAAGTCATTTGGTGTTCTTTTGGATACGTGATTTGATTATAGTCATGAACCTATCAGTGAGAAGAAGATGCTATTTTAACAATGTGTGGTTATAGTACCTTTAGGATCTCCACAGGGGTTTTAGGCAGGGTTATCTTGGGACCCTTTGTACTACATATGCCTACCCTTGCTGTGTTAATTACGTCAATTGTGGACTCCTGTGTCATTGGTATATATAAAACCCCAAGACCAAACCCGAAGGTTTATTTAGGATTTTCTGTTTGTCCTTTGGAGTTTTTGTTTCCTTTTGTTTGGTACTATTTCTCCATTTACAGCCAAATCAATTTTGTGATATTTAAAACTTTTACTGGTGTCAAATAAATATTTAAAACTTTTACTGGTGTCAAATAGGAATAGAAAAAAAAAGAAAAGGAATGAAATGTCTGTGGCATATTTACAGGGAGAAAAGGTTTCATTTGTTTCCTAAAATCACAAAAAGCCCCAGGCCAGAGTTCAGCCTGGTTGGTTGATGCCAAGGCAAAAAGGCATCCTTTTAATGGTTGGAGATAATCAGTTGTTATCTATGGTTTTACGGTGGCTATTCTGTGAAGAATAGGGGAAGAATGATAGAACTGTTTGTGTGCAAGCATTTGTGCTAGTGTGTTGGGGAAATTTAGAAAAGAAAGGGAAGGAGAGTGAGGAAAGGTTGCTCTGAATCTTAACACCTGCCTCAGCCGCTCCTTTTCCTACCCTGCCTTGTGTTTCTATTCAGCCCCAGTTCCTGACACAGGGGCTCAGAACAGCCCCTCGTTATCGGGACAAGTTAGAAAATCCTGTGTTAGTTCCCTGGAAACAGGGACTTGGTCTGGTATTGCTTTCTAACACCCAACAGGGCACCCAGTTTGGGCCAGGAGTCACGCCAAGGGCAGGGCAACCTCTTTATGCCCTTATCTTATAGAAGGGCTAACTGCAAATGACAAGCCACCTGGGTTTCTCAGACATGTTTACTTGGGAAGATCCTTATAGAAGGATCTTCTACTTGAAGCCCACTTGGCAGCACCCACAGCAGAGCCAAATTGGGACCTTATAAGGGAGGAACACCCTTAATAGGGCATTACTTAGTGCATCTTGGCAGGGCTTTGTAAGGGGAACCAAAGTAAGAGAGCTTGAACAAAACTCAAGAAATCCAGCCAAAAAAAAAAAAAAAAAAAAAAACCCCAAACAAACAAAAAGCACCAAATGTAGACTTCTCTGAATTTTTAGAAAAGATTTTTGGAAAAGATTGATCAGACCTACAAACATTATACTAATGCAGATTCTGAGGGCCCTGGAAATATTAGAATGGTAAACTTGAACTTTTTTGAGGAGCAAAATGCCTCAGATTTCAGGAGACAGTTGCGAAGATTAGATGGTACATTTGGAATACACTCTTCTCAGTTGGTACAGTTGCTTTTAAGATGTTGAACAGAGAACTAACAAGAAGGAAAATGCAAAATGAAACACCACTTTTTTGTCAGTGGCATTGAATTCTCAGAAGGCAAGTCACCCTTGAGAGAGGGGAAGACATGGCGGGGGGGCGGTGGGCAGAGAGGGAAGCTGCTATTGGGGAAGATACAATGTGCTATTGTAAGGAGGAAGAACCCTGATCGCCCTAGACTGAAACAGAGGAAGAAAAACAATTAGACAAAAGAGCCTCTCATATGGTAGAAAGAGAGGAACGCTCTGATGAAAGACGAGGGCTTGGGCTTGAGGCACCTAATCACCCACAGGAGCCCTGGGTGAAATTGACAGTGAAGGATGAGCTGGTGAACAGTCTGATACACCTCATGCTGAAATTTTTCACCAGAACAGCTTGATGTCAGAGTCCCACCAGAACTCATGTTAAGCCTACAGAGGGCACTCACGGAAACCCCAGGAAGGAGCTCCTTCCCCCAGAGGTCTAGGAAGAGGTAAGACCAGAAGTCTGTGCTAGGGCCTCCCAGGGAAGGCCAAAAATACATGGCCAGTACAAGTCCTATCAAAAAGGGATGCCGGACACCTAATTGAAAACTATATCCTCTGAGGCAAGAGGATCATTTCTCCCACAGATTGACCTGTCAAAATACCAGCCAGTGTATTCAGAAAAGGCCAGAGAGAGGGCCACAGGGTGGGTTTGACTTGGATCACACCTGGTCAGGCTGGAGATGTCGTGCACAATTGTTCTGATTCCCGAGATGCTCTCAGACACTGCTCTGCAGCACGGTCATAACAGCACCCATTACGGGGGAGGTGCTGTTGCAGGAGAGACACACGTCAGGTCCTGGTACCTGCAGAAGTCCTTAGGACGGACGGCCGAGTGAGAGTTCTTGGCTTCACACAGGAAAAGAACTCAAGAGGGAACCAGAATGAAGGAAGAGCAAGTTTATTTAGAGAGATACATAGTCCATAGTCAGAATGCAGAGCATTTCAAAATGAGAGTGCTCCAGGGCTTGGGGGTCATATGTTTTTATGGGCTAAGTCATTTCATAGGCTAATGAATGGGAGGAATAGTCTTGCTGTTTCAGAATAGGTGTGGATTACCCAGGATTTGGGCCACTGCCCACTTTTTAAGGAGTGGTGATTTTTTGTATGACAATGAAGGTATAATGAACTACTAGGCTATTCTCAAAGCCACCTTGGCTTCAGCTGGTCTCTACTGCATCCCAAGAGCTATGACCTTTCTTCATTATCGAGCATCTGTGTCCTGCCCCTTTCTCTCCTGTCTCATTTCCCTCCTCAGAGTTTCCTCCCGTATTTTTATGGGGTGCAGAGGAGTGATGGTCTGTCTTCTGGGGCTGCCTCATGCCTGGGCAGAAGCACCAACCCTGCCTGTTGGGGACTAAAAAAATCTCTGGATGCCTGATTAGGGTCCCCAGGGCCAGGACAGCATCTTAAGTCAGGGTGGTAGGTGCTGGACTCCTCGCATAGCCATCATCTTAATATGGAACTGTCGTAACCTGAAAAACACAAATGTTACCCAGGGGTTAAACATGAAGGGTCCAAAGAGGAGGAGGAGGAATATGAGTATTATTAGGTCCAGAAAGAGCAGGAACCAAGTAAGCCTAGGAAGGGCACCCTTAATGGTGGACCTGATGGCATTAGGGTCAGACCCCTGGTGGTATTGGTGTAACCATGATGCTTGTTCATAAATCTTTTTTGATGCCCATCTTGTGTGTGCTCAGTTGTGTCTGACTCTTTGTAGCCACATGGGCTATAGCCTGCCAGGCTCCTCTGTCCATGGAATTTCCTGGGCAAGAATCCTGGAACAAGTTGCTATTTCCTACTCCAGGGGATCTTATATGCAGGGATTGAACCTAGCTCTCCTGCATCGGCAGGCAGATTCTTTACCACTAGCGCCACCTGGGAAGTCCAGCTTCATCTGGCCCAAATTATTAACATGGTTACGGCAGGTTTTGTTTATGACCACATAAACATCACCCTGCTTGGCCACCAAGTAATCCAAGGCCAATCTACTGTCCTAACCACATTGGCGGGTGAGTTTACAAAAGCTGAAATACTATTTAGTGATCAGTTCAGTTCAGTCGCTCAGTCATGTCCGACTCTTTGCGACCCCATGAATCGCAGCACACCAGGCCTCCCTGTCCATCACCAACTCCCGGAGTTCACTCAGAGTTGCATCCGTCGAGTCAGTGATGCCATCCAGCCATTTCATCCTCTGTCGTCCCCTTCTCCTCCTGCCCCCAATCCCTCCCAGCATCAGGGTCTTTTCCAATGAGTCAACTCTTCACATGAGGTGGCCAAAGTACTGGAGTTTCAGCTTTAGCATCATTCCTTCCAAAGAACACCCAGGGCTGATCTCCTTTAGAATGAACTGATTGGATTTCCTTGCAGTCCAAGGGACTCTCAAGAGTCTTCGCCAACACCACAGTTCAAAAGCATCAATTCTTCGGCACTCAGCCTTCTTCACAGTCCAACTCTCACATCCATACATGACCACAGGAAAAACCATAGCCTTGACTAGACGGACCTTAGTCGGCAAAGTAATGTCTCTGGTTTTGAATATGCTCTCTAGGTTGGTCACTTTTCTTCCAAGGAGTAAGCGTCTTTTAATTTCATGGCTGCACTCACCATCTGCAGTGATTTTGGAGCCCCCCAAAATAAAGTCTGACACTGTTTCCACTGTTTCCCCATCTATTTGCCATAAAGTGATGGGACCAGATGCCATGATCTTCGTTTTCTGAATGTTGAGCTTTAAGCCAACTTTTTCACTCTCCTCTTTCACTTTCATCAAGAGGCTTTTTAGTTCCTCTTCACTTTCTGCCATAAGGGTGGTGTCATCTGCATATCTGAGGTTATTGATATTTGTCCCGGCAATCTTGATTCTAGCTTGTGTTTCTTGCAGCCCAGTGTTTCTCATAATGTACTCTGCATAGAAGTTCAATAAGCAGGGTGACAATATACAGCCTTGACGTACTCCTTTTCCTATTTGGAACCAGTCTGTTGTTCCATGTCCAGTTCTAACTGTTGCTTCCTGACCTGCATACAGGTTTCTCAAGAGGCAGGTCAGGTGGTCTGGTATTCCCATCTCTTTCAGAATTTTCCATAGTTTCTTGTGATCCACACAGTGAAAGGCTTTCGCATAGTCAAGAAAGCAGAAATAGATGTTTTTCTGGAACTCTCTTGCTTTTTCCATGTTCACGTATTGCTGAAGCCTGGCTTGGAGAATTTTGAGCATTACTTTAGTAGCATGTGAGATGAGTGCAATTATGCGGTAGTTTGGACATTCTTTGGCATTGCCTTTCTTTGGGATTGGAATGAAAACTGACATTTTCCAGTCCTGTGGCCACTGCTGAGTTTGCTAAATGTGCTGGCATATTGAGTGCAGCACTTTCACAGCATCCTCTTTCATGATTTGAAATAGCTCTACTGGAACTCCATCACCTCCACTAGCTTTGTTCGTAGTGATGCTTTCTAAGGCCCACTTGACTTCATATTCCAGGATGTCTGGCTCTAGATGAGTGATCACACCATCGAGATTATCCAGGTCGTGAAGATCGTTTTTGTACAGTTCTTCTGTGTATTCTTGCCATCTCTTCTTAATATCTTCTGCTTCTGTTAGGTCCAGACCATTTCTGTCCTTTATTGAGCTCATCTTTGCATGAAATGTTCCCTTGGTATCTCTGATTTTCTTGAAGAGATCTCTAGTCTTTCCCATTCTGTTCTTTTCCTCTATTTCTTTGCACTGATCACTGAAGAAGTCTTTCTTATCTCTTCTTGCTATTCTTTGAAACTCTGGATTCAGATGCTTATATCTTTCCTTTTCTCCTTGGCTTTTTGCTTCTCTTCTTTTCACAGCTATTTGTAAGACCTCCCCAGACAGCCATTTTGCTTTTTTGCATTTCTTTTCCATGGGGATGGTCTTGATCCCTGTCTCCTGTACAGTGTCACGAACCTCATTCCATAGTTCATCAGGCACTCTATCAGATCTAGGCCCTTAAATCTATTTCTCACTTCCACAGTATAATCATAAAGGATTTGATTTAGGTCATAGCTGAATGGTCTAGTGGTTTCCCCTACTTTCTTCAATTTAAGTCTGAATTTGGCAATAAGGAGCTCATGATCTGAGCCACAGTCAGCTCCTGGTCTTCTTTTTGTTGACTGTATAGAGCTTCTCTATCTTTTGCTGCAGAGAATATAATCAATCTGATTTCGGTGTTGACCATCTGGTGATGTCCATGTGTAGAGTCTTCTCTTGTGTTGTTGGAAGAGGGTGTTTGCTATGACTAGTGCATTTTCTTGGCATAACTCTATTAGTCTTTGCCCTGCTTCATTCTGCATTCCAAGGCCAAATTTGCCTGTTACTCCAGGTGTTTCTTGACTTCCTACTTTTGCATTCTAGTCCCCTATAATGAAAAAGGACATCTTTTTTGGGTGTTAGTTCTAAAAGGTCTTCTAGGTCTTCATAGACCCATTCAACTTCAGCTTCTTCAATGTTACTGGTTGGGGCATAGACTTAGATTACTGTGATATTGAATGGTTTGCCTTGGAAACGAACAGAGATCATTCTGTCGTTTTTGAGACTGCATCCAAGTACTACATTTTGGACTCTTCTGTTGACCATGATGGTTACTCCATTTCTTCTAAGGGATTCTTGCCCACAGTAGTAGATATAATGGTCATCTGAGTTAAATTCACCCATTCCAGTCCATTTTAGTTTACTGATTCCTAGAATGTTAGATTTAGTGTTTAGAGTAAGGCTCTCTAAAGTGTTAGTTAGATTTTCTAGGGTTACCTCATAGTAGGCAACGCTTCCTCATGGAGCTACCAACCCCCCTGCCAATCCTATTCCTGCCAATGTTAATCTGATGGCCCTCCTGGGATGATGTTGAGTATTACTATGTTTGGTGGTGAATGGGAGCAAACTTCCTAATGTCTAAGCTCCCTGTGTCACACATCATCGATTAAAAAAGAAGCATTTACACAGGGGCCAAATTTTCACTGTGGAGCCCTTGTCTTTGGGCCCTCATAATGGTGGGTGCCTCATATCCAGACATATCCTGAAGGTGCAACAAGAGATCTTGGAACAGAAGAATTTAACAAGAAAGCAGCCATCCGAAGCCATGGAAGGGACAAGTTATGCACACAATACAGAGATAAGGGCCCACTCAAAATCATCTATTCAAAATCGTTAAGTCTGGGAGTATTCCATGCCCTTGGCTAAGATGAGATGAGATGATGTAGTAAGAGGGCTTTAGCCACCACTTCCATAGAGCCTGACGATTTCTAGGCCAACTTTTAGTCCTTTCCATTGCTATCCTACGGGCACCTGTCTGGTCCTCATTATAAGCACATAGAATAGAAGCATTCATGGGAGTGCAGTTTGGGTCTGGGTTCTAAAACACTGGTGATATCTGTAGCATCCAGTGGCCAGAGATGGCCCCAAAGAGTCTCATCATAGCCCCAAGAACCATTATGGATGTAGTGGTATAGAAAGCATGAGTGGTTTTTTTCAATAATGAAAGTAGCCATGATTAATGGAAAAGGTGTAAGTTACTTAAAAGGAATCACATGTAGGCAAGATAATGGGCCTGACAGGGAAGAGGCATTGGCTATTGTGCTCAAATTGGTGGAGGGGGGATTTTCTCTGTGTTTGAATCAATAATACTCATTTAGTATGTACCTATTTATACTTGTAATGATTGTTGTAAGCCAGGATTTTTATGGCAGATCTAACAATTAACTAGTTTTTCTTCCCAGGGCACTATTTTTGATGGTTGTACACACGCTAAGTCGCTTTAGTCATGTCTAACTCTTTGTGACCCCCCTGGACTGTAGCCTGCCAGGCTCCTCTGTCCATGGGATTCTCCAGGAAAGAATACTGGAGTGGGTTGCCATATCCTTCTCCGAGGGATCTTCCTGACCCAGGAATCGAACCTGCATTTCTTATGTTTCCTACATTGATAGGTGTTTTTTTTTGTTTGTTTTTTTTTTTTACCACTAGTGCCACCTGCAAAGCCCATTTTAGTCGTTTAGTTTCCCGCTCTGTCTAAGCCTTCAGTTCAGTTCAGTCACTCAGTCGTGTCCGACTCTTTGCGACCCCAAGAATTGCAGCACACCAGGTCTCCCTGTCCATCACCAACTCCCGGAGTCCACCCAAACCCATGTCCATCGAGTTGTTGATGCCATCCAACCATCTCATCCTCTATTGTCCCCTTCTCCTCCTGCCCCCAATCCCTCCCAGCATCAGGGCCTTTTGTAATGAGTCAGCTCTTCGCATCAGGTGGCCAAAGTACTGGAGTTTCAGCTTCAGCATCAGTCCTTCCAATGAACACCCAGGACTGATCTCCTTTAGGATGAACTGGTTGAATCTCCTTGCAGTCCAAGGACTCTCGAGAGTCTTCTCCAACACCACAGGTCAAAAGCATCAATTCTTTGGCACTCAGCTTTCTTTATAGTCCCAACTCTCACATCCATACATGAGCACTGGAAAAACCATAGCCTTGACTAGACGGACCTTTGTTGGCAAAGTAATGTCTCTGCTTTTGAATATGCTATCTAGGTTGCTCATAACTTTCCTTCCAAGGAGTAAGTGTCTTTTAATTTCATGGCTGCAATCACCATTCCAAGCCTTGACTCTCATCAAAAGTCCTACTAGGAGTATCAGTGGCTTTAAACATCATATTACTGTATTTTTTTTTCAGTAGAGGAAAGTGTTTACTAGTGGATGGAAGTTCTGAAAAAGAGCAGAATAAGAGCACAGTAGTGAGAAACACAGAGAATATGAGGCAAACTCGTTATCGTAGCCACACAGTCACTTCACTGCTCTTTTTTTGTATTGTTTTATTTTGGGGGACTTGCTACACTATTTATTAATTGAAGCATAGCTGATGTTCAATGTGTCATTTCAGGTGTACAGCAGAGTGGTTCAGTTACACATGTATGTACATCAGTTCTTTTACAGATTCTTTTCTCATAATTACAGAATATTGAGTGGAGTTCCCTGTGCTATACAGTAGGTCCTTATTACTAGTATATGGTAGTGTGTATATGTTAATCCTAAACTTCTAAATTATCCCCTCCCTTTTTGGTAACCATAAGTTTGTTTTTATGTCTGTGGGTGTATTTTTATGTATCCATTTGTGTCATTTTTTAAGATGCCATAAGTAAGCAATATCATAATTTGTTTTTCTGGTTTACTTAGTATCATTATCTCTAGGTCCATCCATGTTACTGGATTATTCATTCTTTTATGGCTGAGTAATATCCTATTGGACATATATACCAGATCTTCTTTATCTGTTCATCTGTCCATGGATGTTTAGGTTGGCTCTGTCTTAACTATTGTAAATAGTGCTGTAATGAACATTAGGGTGCATGTACTTTTTCAGATTGTGGTTTTCTCTGGAGATAAGCCCAGGAGTAGGATTTCTAATCATATGGTAGCTCTATTTTTAGTTTTTAAAAGAATTTACATACTGTTCTCCATAGTGGCTGCACCAATTTACATTTCCACCAACAATGTAGGAGGGTCCTTTTTCTCCACATCCTCTCTAGCATTTATTATTTGTAGAGTTTTTAATGGGATTCCCTGGTGGCTCAGATGGTAAAGAGTCGACCTGCAATGCGGGAGACCCAGGTTCGATCCCTGGGTCGGGGAGATCCCCTGGAGAAAGAAATGGCAACTCACTCCAGTACTCTTGCCTAGAAAATTCCATGGATGGAGGAGCCTGGTGAGCTACAGTCAATGGGGTCGCAAAGAGTCAGACACGACTGAGTGGCTTCACTTAATGATGGCCATTCTGCCTGGTGTGAGTTGATTCCTCATTGTAGTTTTGATGTGCATTTCTCTAATTAGCAATGCTTAGCACCTTTTTGCGTGCTTTTTGACCATGTGTATGTCTTCTTTGGAGAAATGTCAGTTTATTTAAATTTTTATTGGGGTAAAGTTGCTTTGGGGGCTTCCCTGGTTGTTCAGTGCTAAAGAATTCACCTAATGAAGGAGACTTGGTTTCAGTCCCTGGGTCGGGAAGATCCCCAGGAGGAGGAAATGGCTACCCACTCCCATATTCTTGCCTGGGAAATCCCATGGACAGAGGAGCCTGGCAAGCTACGGTCCATAGGGTCACAAAGATCAAACATGTCAATAATGACTGAATGACTGAACAATAGTTGCCTTACGATGTTAGTTTCTGCTGCACAGCAGAGTGAATCAGCTATACATGTCCATTCATTCCCTCTTCTTTGGATCTCCTTCCAGTTTAGGTCACCACAGAGCACAGAGCAGAGCTCCCTGTGCTGGACAGCAGGTTCTCATTAGTTATCCATTTTATACATAGTATCAATAGAGTATGTGTGGATCCCAATTCCTCCCACTCTCCCACTTCCCCCTTGGTATTCATAGGTTTTTCCTCCATGCCTGTCTCTATTTCTGCTTTACAAATAAGATCATCTATGCCATTTTTCTAGTTTCCACATATATGCATTAATATGCAATATTTATATTTATTCTCTTTCTGACTTACTTCACTGTGTATCACAGTCTCTAGGTCCATCCACATCTCTACAAATGACCCATTTCCATTCCTTTTTGTGGCTGAGTAATATTCCATTGTATATACATACCACATCTTCTTTATCTATGCTTCTGGTGATGGATATTTAGGTTGCTTCCATGTCCTGGCTATTGTAAATAGTACTGTGATGAATACTGGGATGCATGTGTCTTTTTCAGTTATGTTTCTCTCTGGGTGTATATGCCCAGCATTGCGGTTGTTGCATATGGTAACTTTAGTTTTAGTTTTTTAAGGAACCTCCATATTATTCTCCATAGTGGCTGTATCAATGTACATTCCCATCAATGGTAAAAGAAGATGCCCTTTCTCCACACCCTCTCCAGCATATATTGTAGATTTTTTGACGATGACCATTCTGCTTGGTGTGAGGTGATACCTCATTGTGGTATTGATCTGTATTTCTCTAATAATTAGTGATGTTGAGAATCTTTTCATGTGTTTATTGGACATCTGTGTGTCATCTTCCTACCCATTTTTTGATTCGTTGTTGTTCAGTTGCTAAGTTGTTTCCAACTCTTTGTGACCCCATGGATTGCAGCATGCCAGGCTTCCCTGTCCTTCACCATCTCCCAGAGTTTGCTTAAACTCATGTCCACTGTGTCCATAATATTGTCCAACCATCTTGTCCTCTGTTGCCCCCTTCTCCTCTTGCCCTCAGTTTCTCCCAGCATCACAGTCTTTTTCAGTGGGTTGGCTCTTCACATCAGGTGGCCAAAGTACTGGAGCTTCAACTTCAGCATCAGTGCTTCCCATGAATATTCAGGGTTGATTTCCTTTAGGATTGGCTGATTTGATCTCCTAGCAGTCCAAGAGTCTTCTCCAGCACCACAGTTTGAAGGCATCAGTTCTTCAGTGCTCAATCTTCCATATGGTCCACCTCTCACATCCATACATGACTACTGGAATAACCATAGCTTTGACTAGACAGACCTTTGTTGGCAAAGTAATGTCTCTGCTTTTTAATATGCTGTCTAGGTTGGTCATAACTTTCCTTCCAAGGAGCAAGCATCTTATAATTCTATGGCTGCAGTCAGGGTCTGCAGTGATTTTGGAGCCCAAGAAAGTAAAAACTGCCACTGTTTTCACTTTTCCCCCTTCTATTTGCCATGAAGTGATGGGACAGATGCCATGATCTTTGGTTTTAGAATTGAGTTTTAAGCCAGCTTTTCTCACTCTCCTCTTTCACCCTCATTAAGAGATTCTTTATTTTCCTCTTTGCTTTCTGCCACTAGAATGGTATCATATGCATATTTAATTTTTTGATTGGGTTGTTATTTTTCATATTGAGCTGCATGAGTTATTTGTATATTTTGAAGATTAAGCCCCTGTCGGTTACATTGTTTGCAAATATTTTCTCCCATTCTGTGGACTGTCTTTCATTTTGTTTATGGTTTCCTTTGGTGTGCAAAAGTTTTTAAGTTTATTAGTTTATTTTTTTTAATCTCCATTGCTCTAGGAGATGAATCCGGAAAGATACTGCTGTGATTTATGTCAAAGAATATTCTATGTGTTCTGTATTTTCCTCTAGGAGTTTTATAGTATCTAGTTTCACATTTAGGTTTTTAATCCATTTTGAGTTTACTTTTGCATATGGTGTTAGAAAATATTCTACTTTCATTCTTTAACATGTGACTGTGCAGTATTCCCAGTGTTACTTATTGAAGAGACCATCTCTTCTCCATTATATAATCTTGCCTTCTTTGTCATAGGTTAACTATAGGTGTATGGATTTATTTCTGAGTTTTCTATCCTGTTCCATTACTCTGTATTTTTTGTGTGTGTGTGTATGCTAATACCGTACTGTTGATACAGTTGATGACTGTATCCTTGTAGTATTGTCTGAAGCCAGAGTACCTGATTCCTCCAGCTCCAGCTTTCTTTCTCAGGATTGCTTTGGCTATTTGGGCTCTTTTGTGTTTGAATGCAAATTCTAGAATCTTTTTTTCTAGTTCTGTGAAAAATGCAATTGGTAGTTTGATAAAGATTGCAGTGAATTTGTAGACTGCCTTGAACAGATGGGCTTGTCCTTTTGACAATAAGATTGTTTAAATCCAAGAACACACTGTATCTTTCTATTTCTTTGTGTTATCTTTTGTTTTCTTTCATCAGCATCTTACAGTTTTCAGAGTACAGGTCTTTTGCCTCCTTAGGTAGGTTTACTTCTAGATGTTTTATTCTCTTTGATGTAAGGGTAAATAAGAATGTTTCCTTAATTTTGCTTTTGAACTTTTGTTGTTAGTGTACCAAAATGCAACAAATTTATGTATTAATTTTGTATCTTACAACTTTACCGAATTCATTGAGTTCTGTTATCATAGTTTTCTGGTGGTGTCTTTATGATATTCTATGTACAGTATCATGTCACTTGCAAACAGTGACAGCTTTTATTTTCCAGTTTGAATTCATTTCTTTGACTTCCAAAAGTACATGGTGTTGAATAAAAGTGGTGAGAATAAACATTCTGTCTTCTTCCTAATTTTAAGATAAAATGTTTTCAGTTTTTCAGCATTGAATATGATGTTATCTGTGGGTTTGTCATATGAGGCCTTCATGTTGAAGTAGGTTCCCTATATGCCCACTTTATGGAAAGTTTTTTTTAAAATCATAAATGGATGTTGAATTCTGTGAACTTTTTCTGGATCTATTCAGATGATCATATGGCTTTTATTCAATATATTAATGAGGTATACCACACTGATTTGTGGATATTAAAATCCTTGCATCCCTGGGATAAATTCCACTTGTTCATGGTGTATGATTCTTTGCATTGGATTCAGTTTGGTGGTATTATGTTGAAGATTTTTGCGTCTATGTTCATCTTGATGTTGACCTGTAATTTTTCTTTTCTTGATGTACCTTTGTCTGGCTATGGTATCAGGGTGATCGTGCCCCCTAGAAAGAGTTTGCAAGTGTTTTTTCCTCTGCATTTCTTGGGACTACCTTCACAAGGATAGGTGTTAACTCTTCTCTAAATGTTTGATAGAATTCATCAGCAAAGCCTTCTGGTTCCAGACTTCTGTTTGTTGGGAATTTTAAATCACAGATTCAATTTCAGTACTTGAAACTGGTCTGTTCAAATTTTCTATTTCTTTCTGGTTCAGTCTTGGGAGGTTGTACTTTTCTAAGAATTTGTCTGTTTCTTCTAGGTTGTCCATTTTATTGGCATATAGTTACCTGGAATAGCCTCTTATCCTTTGTATTTCTGTGATGTCCATTCTGTTTTCATTTCTGATTTTAGTGATTTGGACCCTCTTTTTTTTCTTGATGAGAATGGCTAAAGGTTTATCAATTTTATCTTTTTGAAGAATATTTTTAGTTTCACTGATCTTTTCTACTGTTGTCTTAGTTTCTATTTATTTCTGCTCTGATCTTTATGATTTCTTTCCAACTTTGCATTTTGTTCTTTTTCTAGTTGCTTTTGGTGTAAGTTTAGATTGTTTGAGATTTTTTCTTGTTTCTTCAGGTAAGCTGGTATTGCTATAAACTTCCCTCTTAAACGGCTTTTACCTGTGCCACAGGTTTTGGATCTTTTTTTTTTTTTTTTTTTAAATTTGTCTCTGCTGCTGCTGCTAAGTCACTTCAGTCGTGTCTGACCCTGTGTGTCCTCACAGATGGCAGCCCACCAGGCTCCCCTGTCCCTGGGATTCTCTAGGCAAGAACACTGGAGTGGGTTGCCATTTCCTTCTCCAATGCATACAATGGTCCTTAAGTATGTGATAATCATAATGGTCTGTTTATCATAAAGGTATTTGAAAAATTTGTACCCAAACATAGTAACTGTATTTTCTCTTTGATTTCTTCAGTGATCTATTGTTTTTTCAGTGAAGTGAAGTGAAGTGACTCAGTCGTGTCCGACTCTTGCAACCCGATGGACTGTAGCCTACCAGGCTCCTCTGTCCATGGGATTTTCCAGGCAATAGTACTGGAGTGGATTGCCATTTCCTTCTCCTGGGGATCTTCCCGACCCAGGGATTGAACCTAGGTCTCCCGCATTGTAGACAGATGCTTTACCGTCTGAGCCACCAGGGAAGTGAACCTCCATGTGTTTATGTTTTTTGTAATTTTTTTTTTTTTTATGGTTGATGTCTAATCTCATAGTATTGTGGTCAGATCGAACATGGGTCTCTCGCATTGTAGGCAGACTCTTTACTGTCTGAGCCACCAGGGAAGCCCTGGTAAGATTTTAAATGTGCTCTGGCTTGCTTTGTTGTTCAGCATGTGATCAATCCTGGAGAATGTTACATGAGCGCTTGAAAAGAATATGTATTCTGCTGCTTTTGGATGGAATGTCCTATAAATGTCAATTAAGTCCATCTGATAATGTAAGGCCTGTGGTTCCTTCTTGATTTTCTGTCTGGATGATCTGTCCAGTGATGTGAGTAGGGTGTTGAAGTCAATGTTTAATTTAAGAAAAAGCTCGATGGTCAGGATCGTGTGCTAGAATTGTTTACTAAAGTAGGCTATAAAGTGTCCTTTCTAAGGACTGAGGAATCAAGCAGATATCTTGACTGTATTAAACCAGTATTCTCCAAAAGTCAAGTGATACATTGCAATATATTGGAGGAAAATGTTTGTGATTAAATATCTTGTATTAAGTGTTCACTCCTCAGTTGTGTTTGAGTCTTTGCAACGCTATGAACTGTAGACCACTAGGCTCCTCTGTCCATGGAATTCTCCAGGCAACAATACTGGAGTGGGTTGCCATTGCTTTCTCCAGGGGATCTTCCTGATCCAGGGGTTGAACCTGGGTCTTCTTCATTGCAGGTCCATTCTTTACTCTCTGAGCCACCAGGGAAGACTGCAATATATATGTTACAATACATTGGGGGAAAATGTTTATGATTAAATATCTTGGTAACACTTAAAACTTGAGCAAATTTTGTTTACTACTGAATTTCTGAGATTATTTAAGTAGATCATTTAAGTATCAGTAAGATCAGCATGATCATGTATGGATGTGAAAGTTGGACTGTGAAGAAGGCTGAGTGCCGAAGAGTTGATGCTTTTGAACTGTGGTGTTGGAGAAGACTCTTGAGAGTCCCTTCGACTGCAAGGAGATCCAACCAGTCCATCCTAAAGGAGATAAGCCCTGGGATTTCTTTGGAAGGAATGATGCTAAAGCTCAAACTCCAGTACTTTGGCTACCTCATGCGAAGAGTTGACTCATTGGAAAAGACTCTGATGTTGGGAGGGATTGGGGGCAGGAGAATAAGGGGATGACAGGATGAGATGGCTGGATGGCATCACTGACTCGATGGACGTGAGTCTGAGTCAACTCCAGGAGTTGGTGATGGACAGGGAGGCCTGGCGTACTGCGATTCATGGGGTCGCAGAGTCGGACACGACTGAGCGACTGAACTGAACTCAACTGAAGATCAGCCCTGGGATTTCTTTGGAAGGAATGATGCTAAAGCTGAAACTCCAGTACTTTGGCCACCTCATGCGAAGAGTTGACTCATTGGAAAAGACTCTGATGCTGGGAGGGATTGGGGGCAGGAGGAGAAGGGGACGACAGAGGATGAGATGGCTGGATGGCATCACTGACTCGACGGATGTGAGTCTGAGTGAACTCCGGGAGTTGGTGATGGACAGGGAGGCCTGGTGTGCTGCGATTCATGGGGTCACAAAGAGTCGGACATGACTGAGCAAATGAACTGAACTGAATCATAGTAAATACTTAATGGAAGGACATGTTATGTAGTGTTTCACAAACTTGTTTGATATTTGAACTTAATGTCATTGTTGTTCAGTCGCTCAGTTGAGTCCAACTCTTTGAACCCCATGAACTGTAGCACGCCAGGTTTCTCTGTCTTTCACCATCTCCCAGAGCTTGCTCAAACTCATATCCATTGAGTTGGGGATGCCATCCAACCATCTCATCCTCTGTCATCCTCTTCTGCTCCTGCCTTCAACCCTTCCCAGCATCAAGATCTTTTCCAATGAGTTGGCTGTTTGCATCAGGTGGCCGAAGTAGTGGAGCTTCAGCATCAGTCCTTCCAATGAATATTCAGGATTGATTTCCTTTAGGATTGACTGGTTTGATTTCCTTGCAATCCAAGGAACTCGCAAGGGTCTAATCCAACACCACAGTTCAAAAGCATCAATTCTTTGGCACTCAGCCTTCTTTATGGTCCAACTCTCACATCCATACATGACTATTGGAAACATGTAGCTCTGGCTATATGGACATTTGTTGACAAAGTAATGTCTCTGCTTTTTAATATGCTGTCCAGGTTTTTCATAGCTTTTTTTCCAAGAAGCAAGAATCTTTAAATTTCATGGCTGCAGTCACCATCTGCAGTGACTTTGGAACCCAAGAAAATAAAGTCTGTCACTGTTTCCATTGTTTCCCCATTTATTTGCTATGAAATGATGGGACTGGATGCCATGATCTCAGTTTTTTGAATGTTGAGTTTTAAGCCAACTTTTTCACTCTCCTCTTTCACTTTCATCAAGAGGCTCTTCAGTTCCTCTTCACTTTCTCCGACTAGGGTGGTGTCATCTGTGTATCTGAGGTTATTTATATTTCTCCTGGCAATCTTGATTCCAACTTGTGCTTCATCCAGCCTTGCATTTTGCAGGATGTAGTCTTCATATAAGTTCCATTAACAGGGTGACATTTTACAGCCTTGATGTACTCCTTTCCCAGTATGTGGAACCAGTCCATTGTTCCATGTCCAGTTCTAAATGTTGCTTCTTGACCTGCATACAGGTTTCTCAGGAGTCAGATAAGGTGGTCTGATGTTCCCATCTCTCAAGAATTTTCCATAGTTTGTTGTGATCCACACAGTGAAAGGCTTTAGCATAGTCAATGAAGCAGATGTTTTTCTGGAATTGTCTTGCTTTTTCTGTGATCCAGTGGATGTTGGCAATTTGATCTCTGGTTCCTCTGCCTTTCCTAAATCCAGCTTGAACATCTGGAAGTTGTCAGTTCATGTACTGTTGAAGCCTAGCTTGGAGAAGTTTGAGCATTACTTTGCTAGCATGTGAGATGAGTACAATTGTGCAGTAGTTTGAGCATTCTTTGGCATTGATCTTCTTTGAGGTTGGAATAAAAACTGACCTTTTCTAGTCCTGTGGCCACTGCTGAGTTAAGTATTTGCTTAATATATAATAAATACTTAGTAGGAGGACATGTTATATAGTGTTTCACAAACTTGTTTGATGCTAGAACTCAGTTGACTCAAAATACCTTAACTGGGCTATTCTATAGAATTTTCTTTGGCAAACACTGATTTAGATAACCATCTGTCTGACTGCCTGGCTGTGGACTAGATGATTTTTCCAGTTTTCTTTGAATAATGTGATCTAGGTAAAAATTATTCAATCACAGGCCATGATTAGGCCTTTGCTAGTTTATTACCTATCATAGGTAGATGAAATCACTCGATGCAATATAACTGTTTAAGAAAACTGTCATGAAATGGGGACATCATTTAACTTGGAGTTATGAGATGGCAGATCTTGATGAAAGTGAAAGAGAAGAGTGAAAAAGTTGGCTTAAAGCTCAACATTCAGAAAACTAAGACCATGGCATCTGGTCCCATGACTTCATGGCAAATAGATAGGGAAACAGTGGAAACAATGGCTGACTTTATTTTTCTGGGCTCCAAAATCACTGCAGATGGTGATTGCAGCCATGAAATTAAAAGACGCTTACTCCTTGGAAGGAAAGTTATGACCAACCTAGAGAGCATATTAAAAAGCAGAGACATTACTTTTTCAACAAAGGTCCGTCTAGTCAAGGGTATGGTTTTTCTAGTAGTCATGTATGAATGTGAGAGTTGGACTATAAAGAAAGCTGAGTGCCGAAGAATTGATGCCTTTGAACTGTGGTGTTGGAGAAGACTCTTGAGAGTCCCTTGGACTGCAAGGAGATCCAACCAGTCCATCCTAAAGGAGATCAGTCCTGGGTGTTCATTGGAAGGACTGATGCTGAAGCTGAAACTCCAGTACTTTGGCCACTTGATGTGAAGAGCTGACTCATTTGGAAAGACCCTGATGCTGGGAAAGATTGAAGGCAGGAGGAGAAGGGGACAATAGAGGATGAGATGGTTGGATGACATCACCGACTCGATGGACATGAGTTTGGGTGGACTTCGGGAGTTGGTGATGGACAGGGAGGCCCGGCGTGCTGCGATTCATGGGGTCGCAAAGAGTCGGACACGACTGAGCGACTGAACTGATCGTGAGATGTAGAAGGTGTGCCGTTCTCGCTATTGATTAGCTGTGTTATCTTAAGGAAATTACATAGGTTATCTGAATCCCAGGATGTGGATATACAAAATGTGAGTAATACTATTTCAAGAGTTGTGATGATTAAATCATGATATGTATGACACATAGATGTATGTATGTCTATAAATTTTAATGCTTGTTATGAGTTCAAGAAATCAAATTTAGGTTTTTAAAAAAGTTAAAGGATGTGAAAATTTTATTTAGGCAGGTTTTACTGGAACAATTTTTTTTATAAAATAACTTTATAAAAGAGTCCATCAAGATATTATAAAGAAAATACACACTAAGGCAATATATGTACACTTCATAAAAATACAATACATCTCGGCAATTGCTTCCAGAGTCTGTTACCACCATGTACAGTGTATTGACGTTTAACATTACGCTAATTTGAACATACAAGATTTTCAAGAAAAACAAAACTGTCCCATTGGTGTTTCAAAAATTGTTTCCAATTGACAGGAAAATTTAAAAAATGCTAAAATGTAAAATTTATGGCGCTAACTGAATGGAAAACTATGTCAAAAATGTTAGAGCAAAGATCCATGCCATAATCACTGAGGACAAATATATTTATTATTATAGCTGGTTCAGCTGGTTCCACAAAGTTACTGAAAATAATATCCTTATTTTGGATGCTGAATCAAGGTAAACATCATTTGGTATTAGAAAGCTTTCTAGAAGCTGTACTATACTTCTATAATGAGTGGTATTTCTTTCGTTTTTAAAGTAAAAATAAGTATGTTATGTAAGTCCTATTATTAATATAAAGTATTAATACTTAAAAAAGTATCTTCATAAGTTACTTAGTAAGCTTTGATCAAAACACACAGCAACTAGCTTTATTATTATCAAAATGGTTAAATGCTGAAATTCACTTGGCTTTGAATTTTTTCCTTTTTTACAAAGTTATCTTAGCTACTATGTTACTATAAAACATCACTGATGGGTCCCATTAAATGTTTAGAATAATCCTTGCAAAGGAACTGCTCCAGTGTAATAAATAAAGAAAATACTACAAGACTTTTCTAGATCTTACCAAAAGATATGACCATGGTGGGATCATGAAAATACCTCAACAGTACCAAGGAAGGCACACAAAACAGAGCACAGCACCATTTCAAGCTGCCACGATAGCAGCTGTTCAGGGAACTTGATTCCCGTGGTAAATGTGGGTTAACTATGTGGATTTATGCTTTGGAGAACTGCTTAGTATGGATAGGCAGACACAGCTATATAAACGATGAATGTGGTCTGATACTCAACGGTCCCGTTGGCACTGTAGGATAAGGCTCGAACCCTCATGCGGTAGGTCTCTGGTTCTTGCAGTGGTCGTATTGTGTACACTACTCCTTTCAGGTTTTCATCCCTTAAGGCAAAGGGAATGGTCTGTTCCTCATCTATCATGAGGAAAGTTGTCCTGGGATGCATCACTCCATCTTGTGTGTATGCAACCAGCCGGATCAAATCTTGATTGGCAGCTATTCCAAACGGGAGGGAGACGAGTTTGTATTCCAGGGCATATGGACTCAAGGCACATTCCAAATCATTGGGTGGACAGTTCTTGAGACAGAACCTAAGGACAACAATCACATGAAATAGATCAAGTTATCGTGGCTTGGAAGCAGGAAAAGGCACGATGCAGGTGGTCATGATCCATGACAATTTGGGGGCATTAAAGGCAGGAGACAGTATGACTTCAAAATACTAAGGTTCACCCCATGGTCTGTGTTATTAACTGAAACCAGATGCCAGACGCTGACGAGTGTGTGCTGGTCTAGAGTCATATATTTCTCTCTCAGCTCCATTAAAATCAGAAGCTTTTGAACCACTGAAAAAAGTACCACAGAACATCTTTAAAGTGAAAAGTAGGTTTTGGAAAGAGAAACATCTGCATATATATTGGAAACAAGGACTTCTTAAAGAGAGGACTACAAATGACTTTAAAATTTTAACATCTACCCTAAGACTATTTGAAAGCAGAAATAGAATATATTGATATTGGTTTTTCTAAAAATAATAAAAGGTCAATTACGACTATAAAAAAAAAGAAACAACTTTCTTTTCGGTATTTGCTTTCCACATCATTTTAGATTAAAAATAGTATATTTTATTTTTCCAGAGCCCACAGTAGTTGTTTATGAGTCGTCGTGACTTTGAAATTGTGTGCCAGAAATCACTGGTAATAAAGAGTAAAACAAAAAAATGCACAAAGGACCATGTTCTGAAGATACAGATTCTTCAGTCATAGTATTTTTCAAAGTCTGATAAGTCTGTAATTTTTTTTTCTTTTTTAAAAAATTTTTATTTTTACTGGGCATACACACCGAGGAAACCAGAATTGAAAGAGACACATGTACCCCAATGTTCATCGCAGCACTGTTTATAATAGCCAGGACATGGAAACAACCTAGATGTCCATCAGCAGATGAATGGATAAGTCTGTAATTTTAATCTTCCGCCTTCCCTATTCCCCTCAGACAGATTACAAATAGGTTTTGGATGAATCCCGGGCAGCGCACACTTGACTGTGTTACAGTAACATGGGAATCACCACTGAGAGGAAAACAAAGTGAGATCCAACCAGAGTCTGGTTTCAGAACCAGCTCCTTAGTAGTGGAGCCTATTCATGATGGCCATTATCTCATTTTCCAAGCACCCCACCAATTTGGTACCTAAACAGAGTGCAACATTTCTGTAAGGGGAGGGAGAAAACAAAGCAGTTTATTCAAAACCCAGAAAAGACAGTGTTTCAGACAGCAGAATATGTAAACAAGATGAGACGTGAGTGAGCGGGCAGACGACTGACTCATCCTCGGTCTCCTCCACACTCCCACGGAGTCATGATGACTCATCACTGTACAACCATGGTACTTCTTAGAGCGAGTGCTCTAAAAGCAGAGAGCCCTGAAAACCCTGAGCCAACACCACGAGAAAACAGGCAATTTCAAAGATAGGTAGGCTCTGTCACCCTATAAAATGCTCCCTGCCGAGGAAGGATTCTAGATGTTGCCTGGTGCATTACACGCTGAGCAGACTTGTGCCAGGAAACCCAGGTAGCTCAAAGCTGGCAATCGCTGCCGCAGGATGAATTCATTTTTTTGCCCACTCTCTGAAGAAGGAACACACTGTAAACCCCTAGCCCCCTGAGGGATTACTGACTTCCTGTGAGTGAGAAACATGACCGCAGACAGGGCTTGCTGGTCAAGGAGAGAGAGGAAGGAGGATTTTCCAAAGCATGCCTGGGAAAAGAAGGCAAGACATACCCTGACACAGGATCTCGTTGGTAGTCAGGTGGACAGGGTGTCTCAATGCAACGGTAGCTTCCTCTCATGTTGAAGCACATGCGATTTGGCCCACAGCGCACATTCTGTTCCAGGCACTCATCAATATCTACAACAGCACAAGAAAGAAAAAGCATTAGCAAGTTAGGTCAGGAGAGGCCTTCAGGGCAGGCATTGTGGCTATTTGCCTGGAATATTGAGGGTTAGCTTTCTCCTCCCCAAGAAAGAACTTGGTTGGTAGCTGCACCTAAGCTTTTTCACCCACCAAGTGGGGATCTTGATTCTTGGTGTGCTGTTTCCCAGACTGATTGTTCTGAGGTTAAGTTTTTTAAAAATCATGTGAAAAGACATTGAAAAATAAGGGCTATTAAAGTAGAAGGGAAGCTACAAAGAAAAAAATTTTTTTTTACACTTGGGAAATAGAATGCATTTGAGTTTTGTAAAGCCAGTAATTCTTTAAATTCACGAAAAACAAGCTAAAAATTTAAAAGACACATGTGAACCTTTCTTGGAGTCAAAAATCTCTTTAAAACATGAATGATCCTTGATCTTTCCCTAATATTTTGTAAGGTCAAATTACTGGGTGGGAGGTTGGGTGGTAGAAATTTAAAGAAGTTATACATTGAAGGACGACTTGTGGAGACATACAGAATAAAGGGGGGGAAAAAAACAAACCGGATCAAATAGATGACCCAAGAACCATAATTCAAGTTTGATTGAATCTGAAGGGAATGATGCTGAAGCTGAAACTCCAGTACTTTGGCCACCTCATGCGAAGAGTTGACTCATTGGAAAAGACTCGGATGCTGGGAGGGATTGGGGGCAGGAGGAGAAGGGGACGACAGAGGATGAGATGGCTGGATGGCATCACCGACTCGATGGACATGAGTTTGAGTGAACTCTGGGAGTTGGTGATAGACAGCGAGGCCTGGCGTGCTGAGATTCATGGGGTCGCAAGGAGTCGGACACAACTGAGAGACTGAACTGAACTGAACTATGTAGAATCCATCCTCAGTTGTTATAGGTAGGGTACTGTCCCTAGGATATTGGGGAAACATGCAAATGAAATGCTCTTTATTTTGTTTTCTACACAAAGTTGTTTAGAAAAAACACATTTAAATCATTAAAATTAAAAAGCATCAAGATAAAGCCAAAAGAAACGTTTTATGAGTTCCCTGAAAATGAGTGTTTCTAAGCCATGATTTTAAACTTGAGCTCTATATTTAAGCATTAGGGGATCTGCGAATGAAACCATTTCTGTACGTTGAGTATGTAGGTATGTGTGTGCAAGTTAGCAAGAGAGATGAAGCAAGACTCAGATTGATTGACTTTTCTGGATAAGAGGGCCTATAGAGTTCAATGTAATTTAAGGGATGTTGAGACCCCAAAGTTAAGAATCATATTTTACAGCAATAGTTTCAAACTGTGGTATCTGTATTCCCCTGGTAGTACATGAAAACTCCCAGCAGTTATGACAGCAGGCAACTATTTCAGGGAATTAATTTCCATTCAAATTAAAAAACTTTTTTCTTATTGAAGTATCAGTCAGTTCAGTTCAGTTGCCCAGTCGTGTCCGACTCTTTGTGACCCCATGAATCGCAGCACACCAGGCCTCCCTGTCCATCACCATCTCATGGAGTTCACTCAGACTCACATCCATTGAGTCCGTGATGCCATCCAACCATCTCATCCTTGGTGGTCCCCTTCTCCTCCTGCCCCCAATCCCTCCCAGCATCCGAGTCTTTTCCAATGAGTCAACTCTTCGCATGAGGTGGCCAAAGTACTGGAGCTTAAGCTTTAGCATCATTCCTTCCAAAGAAATCCCAGGGTTGATTTCCTTCAGAATGGACTGGTTGGATCTCCTTGCAGTCGAAGGGACTCTCAAGAGTCTTTGCCAACACCACAGTTCAAAAGCATCAGTTCTTCGGCACTCAGCCTTCTTCACAGTCCAACTCTCACATCCATACATGACCACAGGAAAAACCATAGCCTGGACTAGACGGAACTTAGTCGGCGAAGTAATGTCTCTGCTTTTGAATATGCTATCTAGGTTGGTCATAACTTTTCTTCCAAGGAGTAAGTGTCTCTTAATTTCATGGCTGAAGTCACCATCTGCAGTGATTTTGGAGCCCCCCAAAATAAAGTCTGACACTGTTTCTACTGTTTCCCCATCTATTTCCCATGAAGTGATGGGACTGGATGCCATGATCTTCGTTTTCTGTATGTTGAGCTTTAAGCCAACTTTTTCGCTCTCCTCTTTCACTTTCATCAAGAGGCTTTTTAGTTCCTCTTCACTTTCTGCCAGAAGGGTGGTGTCATCTGCATATCTGAGGTTATTGATATTTCTCCCGGCAATCTTGATTCCAGCTTGTGTTTCTTGCAGCCCAGCGATTCTCATAACGTACTCTGCATATAAGTTCAATAAGCAGGGTGACAATATACAGCCTTGACGTACTCCTTTTCCTATTTGGAACCAGTCTGTTGTTCCATGTCCAGTTCTAACTGTTGCTTCCTGACCTGCATACAGATTTCTGAAGAGGCAGGTCAGGTGGTCTGGTATTCCCATCTCTTTCAGAATTTTCCACAGTTTATTGTGATCCACACAGTGAAAGGCTTTGGCATAGTCAATAAAGCAGAAATAGATGTTTTTCTGGAACTCTCTTGCTTTTTCCATGATCCAGTGGATGTTGGCAATTTGATCTCTGGTTCCTCTGCCTTTCCTAAAACCAGCTTGAACATCAGGGAGTTCATGGTTCACATATTGCTGAAGCCTGGCTTGGAGAATTTTGAGCATTACTTTACTAGCACGTGAGATGAGTGCAACTGTACAGTATAGTTGATTTATAATGCTGTGTTAATCCGGTGTACAGCAAAGTGATTCAATTATACATATACATACATATATACTTTTTCAGATTATTTTCTTTTAGTTTATTACAAAATATTATGTATAGTTCCCTGTGCTATACAGTAGTGTGTACATGTCAGTCCTAATTTCTCAATTTATCCCTCCGTCCAACTCCCTTTTCCCTTTGGTAAGCATAAGTTGCTTTTCTATGTCTGTGGGTCTATTTCTGTTTTGTAGGAAAGTTCATTTGTGTCTTTCTTTAGATTCCACATATAAGTGATATCACATGTTACTTTATCTTTCTCCGACTTTTCTTAGCATGGTAATCTCTAGATCCATCCATGATGCTGTGAATGACATTATTTTATCCTTTTTGATTCTTTTTATGACTCATCTTTCATTGTATATATATGCCACATCTTTATCCATTCATCTGTCAATAGACATGTAGGTTGCTTCCATGTCTCGGCTGTTGTAAACAGTACTGAAGTGAACACTGGGGTGAATGTGTATTTTCAAATTATGGTTTTCTCTAGATATATACCCAGAAGTAAAGCTGCAGGAGCAAAAAAAGCAGGATAGCTCTACTTTTAGCTTTTCAAGGACCCTCCATGTTGTTCTCCATAGTGGCTATAACAGTTCACGTTTCCACCAACAAGGCAGGAGGGCTTATTCTCCACACCCTCTCCAGCATTTATTATTTGTAGACTTTTGGATAATGGCCATTCTGAGTGGTGTGAAATGATACCTCATTGTAATTTTGATTTGCATTTTTGTAATAATTAATGATATTGAGCATCTTTTCATGTGCCTGTTGGCCACCTGTATATCTTCTTTGCAGAAATGTTTATTTAGGTCTTCTGTCCATTTGTAGGAAAATGAGCTGTTTATATATTTTGGAGATTAATCCCTTGTCAGTCACATCATTTGAAAATATTTTCTTCCATTCTGTAGGTGGCCTTTTACATTTTGTTTATGGTTTCCTATGCTGTGGAAAACTTGTTTAGTTTATTTAGATCTCATTTTTAAAAATTTCCTTTTTAACTTAAATTTTTATTTTCATTACTCAGGAGATACAGCCAAAAAGATATTGCTGCTATTTATGTATCCTGCCTATGTTTCCCCCAAAAAGTTTTATATCTGGTTTTACATTTAAGTTATAATCCATTTTGAGTTTATTTTTATGGTGTTAGAGAATGTTCTAATTTCACTCTTTTACATGCGTTTGTTCAGTTTTCCCAGCACCGCTTATTGAAGAAACTGTATTTTTGCTGTTGTACATTTTTGCCTCCTTTGTTGTAGATTAATTGACCATAGGTGTGTTGGTTTGTTTCTGAGCTTTCTCTCCTGTTTCATTTATCAATATTTCTGTTTTTGTGCCACTGCCACATTATTTTGATGACTACAGCTTTGAGTATATTCTGAAGTCAGGGAGCCTGTTTCCTCCAGCTCTGTTTTACTTTCTCAAGATTTCTTTGGCTACTTGAGGTCTTTTGTGCTTCCATATAAATTTTAAAATTTCTTATTCTGTGAAAAATGCCATTGGTAATTTGACAGCAATTGCACTGAACATGTAGACTGTCTTGGGTAGTATACTCATTCTGACAATATTGATTGTTACAGTCCAGGAATATTGTATATCCTTCCTTCTGTTTGTGTTATCTTTGATTTCTTTCATCAGCATCTCATAGTTTTTAGAATACAGGTCTTTTACCTCCTTAGGTAGGTTTATTTCAAGGTATTTTATTCTTTTTGATACAATGGTAACTGTTAGTGTATAGAAAAAGAAAGTATTTCAGTGTATTAACTGTGTCCAGCAATTGTACTGAAATTATTGAGCTCTAGTAATCTTCTGGTAGCGTCTTTAGGATTTTCTATGTATAGTATTATGTTATCTGCAAACCGTGGTAGTTTTATTACTCCTTTTCCAATTTGGATTCCTTTCATTTCTCTTTCTTCTCTAACATGTCTAGGACTTCCATAATTCTGTTGAATAAAGTGCCAAGTGGATATCCTTCATCCTTGGCCTTGTTTCTGGACTTAGAGGAAAATACTTTCAACTTTTTACCATTGAGTAGGATGTTAGCTGTGAGTAGGGTTTATCATATATGGCTTTATGATGTTGAGGTAAGTTCCCCCTATGCCCACTTTATGGGGAACTTTATATCATAAATGGGTATTGAATTTTATCACAATAAACTGGAAAATTCTGAAAGAGATGGGAATACCAGACCACCTGACCTGCCTCTTGAGAAACCTGTATGCAGGTCAGGAAGCAACAGTTAGAACTGAACATGGAACAACAGACTGGTTCCAAATAGGAAAAGGAGTACGTCAAGGCTGTATATTGTCACCCTGCTTATTTAACCTATATGCAGAGTACATCTGCATATAGGTTATTCAGCCCAGGGAAACGCTGGGCTGGAAGAATCACATGCTGGAATCAAGACTGCTGGGACAAATATCAATAACCTCAGATATGCAGATGATACCACCCTTAGGCAGAAAGTGAAGAACTAAAGAGCCCCTTGATGAAAGTGAAAGAGGAGAGTGAAAAAGTTGGCTTAAAGCTCAACATTCAGAAAATGAAGATCATGGCATCCAGTCCCATCACTTCACAGCAAATAGATGGAGAAACAGTGGAAACAGTGGCTGACTTTATTTTTTGGGGTTCCAAAATCACTGCAGATGGTGACTGCAGCCATGAAATTAAAAGACGCTTACTCCTTGGAAGAAAAGTTATGACCAACCTAGAGAGCATATTGAAAAGCAGAGACATTACTTTGTCAACAAAAGTCCGTCTAGTCAAGGCTATGGTTTTTCCAGTGGTCATGTATGGATGTGAGAGTTGGACTATAAAGAAAGCTGAGTGCCGAAGAATTGATGCTTTTGAACTGTGGTGTTGGAGAAGACTCTTGAGAGTCCCTTGGACTGCAAGGAGATCCAACCAGTCCATCCTAAAGGAGATCAGTCCTGGGTTTTCATTGGAAGGACTGATGCTGAAGCTGAAGCTCCAATATTTTGGCCACCTGATGCGAAGAGCAGACTCATTTGAAAAGCCCCTGATGTTGGGAAAGATTGAAGGCAGGAGGAGAAGGGGATGACGGAGGATGAGATGATTAGATGGCATTACTGACTCAATGGACATGAGTTTGGGTGGACTTCGGGAGTTGGTGATGGACAGGGAGGCCTGCCGTGCTGCGGTTCATGGGATCACAAAGAGTCGGACATGACTGAGCGATTGAACTGACCTGAACTGAATTTTATCAAAAGTTTTTTCTGCATCTATTGCAATGATCATATAGTTTTAATTCAATTTGTCACTGTGGTGTATCACACTGATTTGTGGACACTGAAAAATCTTGCATCCCTGGAATTTTAATCATGGTGTATGATCCTTTTAATGTAATGTTGGATTCAGTTTGCTAGTAATTTGTTTAATATTTTTGCAATATATTAATGAGTGACATTTGTATGTAATTTTTCTCTTTTGTGGTATCTTTGGTTTTGGTTATCAGAGTGACGGTGGCCTCACTGAATGAGTTTGGAAGTATTCCTTCCTCTGGAAGTTTTTGGAATAGTTTCAGAAGATTTAGGTGTTAACTCTTCTATTAAAGTTTTATAGAATTTGCCTGTTAAGTCATCTGATATCATATCTTTTGGGGGAGTTTTTAAAATCACAGATTCAATTTTAGTATTTAAAATTGGTCTGTTCATGTTCTCTTTTTTTCATTTTTCACTCTTGGGAGATTGTACCTTTCTAAGAATTTGCATATTTCTTGTAGGTTGTCGATTTTATTGATAAATAGTTGCTTTTAGTATGGGCCTTTGTATTTCTGTGGTGTTGACTGTAACTTCTTTCTCATTTATGATTTTACTGATTTGGGCTCTCTCCCTGTTTTTCTTGATGAGTCTGGCTAAAGGTTTATCAATTTTGTTTATCTTTACAATGAATCAGCTTTTATTTTTATTTATTGCTTTTAATATTTTGACATTTTTATTTTTAAAAATTTTATTGTATAGTTGACTTGCAATGTTCTGTTAGTTCAGGTGTATAGCAAAGTGATTCAGTTATACACATACATACATACATGCTTTTCTGAAGAACCACCTTTCAGTTTCCCTGATCTTTACTATTGTTTTCTTCCTCTGTATTTCATTTATTTCTGATCTGATCTTTATGCTTTCTTTCCTTTTAATTAACTTTGGGTTTTGTTTTGTTCTTTCTTTAGTTGCTTTAGGTGTGAAGTTAGGTAGTTGCAGATTTTTCTTGTTTCCTGACGTAAGCTTGTATAGCTATTAACTTTTTTCTTAGAACTGCTTTTGCTGTGTTCCATGTTTTGGATCATCATGTTTCTGTTTTCATTTATCTCCAGGTATTTTTTCGATTTCCTCTTTGATTTCTTCAGTAATTCATTTGTTACTTCGGAGAAGGCAACGGCGCCCCACTCCAGTACTCTTGCCTGGAAAATCCCATGGATGGAGGAGCCTGGTAGGCTGCAGTCCATGGGTCGCTGAGAGTTGGACATGACTGAGTGACTTCTCTTTCACTTTTCACTCTCATGCATTAGAGAAGGAAATGGCAACCCACTCCAGTGTTCTTGCCTGGAGAATCCCAGGGACGGGGGAGCCTGGCGGGTTGCCGTCTATGGGGTCGCACAGAGTCGGACATGACTGAAGCAACTTAGCAGCAGCAGCACAATGTTAAGCCTCCATGTGTTCCTGTTTTTGCAGTTTTTCTTGCAGATGATGTCTGATTTCATAGTGCTGTGGTCAGAAAAGATGCTTGGTAAGATTTCAGTTTTCTTAAATTTATTGAGGCTTGCTTTGTGGCCAAGCACATACTTTGATTGTACTTGTCTAAGTACATGTCAATCCTGGAGAATGTTCCATGTGCGCTTGAAAAGAATCTGTATTCTGCTGCTTTTGGATGGAATGCTCTATATATACCAATTAAGTTCATCTGGACTAATGTGTCTTTTAGGGCCTATGTTTTCTTACTGATTTTCTGCCTGGATCATCTGTCCATTGAGGCAAGTGGGGTGAGTGTTAAAAGTCCTCCCCTCGTACTGTGTTACTGTTAATTTCTCCTTTTATGTCTATTAACTTCCTTGAATATGAGATTTTTGATATAGCAGTCTAGGTATACACACAATTGTTTTAAGGTGCTGATTTCTTAATTTCAAATGCACTTCAAGTATCCTGAAGTTTTACTCTCCTTCTCTCATGATTACTGGTTTCAATATCATATTTGAATGTGGATGATTTCCTACCTTTTGGGTAGGTTTGCCTTTACCAATGAGCTTTCCCATTTCCTAATTTGCTTATTTCTAGTTGTAGATTTTTCTTTTCTGTCTAGAGCAATTCCTTTAGCATTTTTTTGTAAAGCTGGTTTGGTGGTATTGAGTTCTTTTGGCTTTTGCTTGTCTGTAAAACTTTAGATTTCTCTGTCAAAATTTGAATGAGTCTTGCTGGGTAAAGTAATCTTGTTTGTAGGTTTTTCACTTTCATCACTTTAAATACAATGTGTCACTCTCCTCTAGCCAGAGTTTCAGCTAAAAAATCAGACAATAACCTTATGGGGGTCCCTTATACATTATTTGTTGCTTTTAATATTTTCTGTCAGTTTGATTGCCATGTATGTGGGCATGTTTGTTCTAGAGTCGATCGTCTACGATAGGTTTTGCACTTCCTGGGCTTGGGTAACTGTCTCCTTTTGCACATTAGGAAAGTTTTCGGTTATTATCTCTTCAAATATCTTCTCAGGCCCTTTCTCTCCCTTTTCTCCTTCTGGGACCTCTATAATGCAAATGTTGGTGCATTTGACATTGTCTCAGAAGTCTCTCAAACTGCCCTCATTTCTTCTCAATTTTTTCTTTATTCTGTTATGCAGTACTGACTTCTACCATTCTGTCTTCCAGCTCACCTATCCATTCTTCTGGCTCATTTATTCAGCTATTGATTCCTTCTAGGGTGTTTTTCACTTCAGTTATTGTATCCTTCAACTTTTTGGCTGTTCTTTATATTTTTTAACTCTTTGCTAAAAATTTCTTATAGGTTTTTGCACCGTGCATGCATTCTTTACCTGAATTTCTGGATCATCTTTACAGTCATTACTCTGAACTCTTTCTCAGGTAGATTGCCTATCTCCACGTCACTTAGTTGTTCTGGGGGTTTATCTTGTTTTTTGTCTGGAACATAATCCTCTGTTATCTCCTTTCACCTGGGTTTTTCTTTCTTTTTTATTTTTTAAAAAATCTGTGGTTGCCCTGGGTCTTCATTGGTGTGTGCAGGCTTTCTCAGGCTGCGGAGAGTGGGGGCTACTCTCTAGCTGTGGTGCACAGGGCTTCTCGTCGTGGTGGCTTCTCTAGGCTCGTGGGCTTCAGGAGTTGCCACATGCGAGCTCAGCAGCTGTGGCTCATGGGCCGTAGAATCTGCAGGCTTCAGCAGTTGTGACACATGGGCTCAGTTGCCCATGGCATGCAGAATCTTTCTGCACCAGGGACCAAACCCGTGTTCCCTGCATTGGTAGGTGGATTCCTATCCACAGTACCGCCAGGGAAGTCTTTGTCTAGATTTCCATTTGTATTTTTAGGTATGTGGAAGGTTATTTATGTTTCTTGGCCTCTGAGAAGTGGCCTCTATGGGGGATGTCCTCTGTGTCCCAGCAGTACACTCCCCTTTTGTCACCAAAGGGCCAGGGACCAGGTGATTCTAGGGTAGGTTCTGATCTGCATTTCTGGACTTGGTTCTGTAGGCTGCTGGATTGTAGTTTTTTTGCTTCTGGTATCTGCCCCCCGGTGGGTAGAGCTGGGACTTGATAATGACATAATGTGCTTACTATTACTCCTTTTACAATAGGATTAGTTTTCCTCCAGGAATGAAACAGAAACATGTTTTATTTCAGTTAAATCTTAAATCTTGCCTTTTGACTCTGCAAACCAACTTTCAATTATGATTTTTATCTGTTGGAAGTGTTCCATCTCCTTGACAAAATGAAATTGTCTCAGAATGAAGTGAAAAGCCCTTTAGGAAAATGTGAAAGAACTTTACCTTTGCTATCATAAAAAAAATCCCATTCCCCTCCCATCCATATTCCAAGTTTCCTTTTCACTTTAATTTTTATAGTGAACTCACACAGAAACATGGGGCCAGTGGACTGTTAGGGTCTATGCAAATGGTGGCTTGGAGGCCGGGATCTGGATACACATTTATACACAGTAAGAACAGCTACCGCCTCACATATGTCCATTGGCTGAATATATCAAATGTCAGAATCCAATATACAAAGTGTCTGTCCCTAGCTCCACAATAACATACACTTCCCATAGAAGAGCTTTCACAAAGTATTTGAGCTTCTAAGAAGGTAACCCTTCTTTGTCTTCTATCACTATCTCTTCAGGAGTAAGTATCTTTAAGGCATTCAATCTGCTCACTTTGTTCACTCACTTTAGTCACTAGTCATAAAAAAAAGTAGCCAGAAAAGGTGGAGCAATCAGGCTATCTTTTGTTACCTGACAGTATGGTAATATCTGGTTTTTGTAAGATATTATATAATTATATAATATATCATAAGATGAATTTAAATAATTGTATATAATATTACATAAAATTACAAAATATTATTTAAAAATTATTGTGATCAAAAATTAAAGTATAGGCTTTTCATAACAAATATTATTGCTGTAAGAAAAGTATACCAAGATGAGTTGAAAAAGTTTCACAGGAACAGCTTTAGAATATATGAATGCATTTAACCAAATGCTTCTGGCTACATTAAAAAAAGTAATTCAGAATAAACATTTGACTTATAGAGAATATAAAGTAATTCAGATTCTCAATAGACATGAACTGCTTCTTAAAAATTTGGATAGATAATTCATTTTGAAGGCAATGCCAACATATAGTATTTTTACACTTTTAGAATTAGATTGTTGTTCAGTCACTCAGTTGTGTTCGACTCTTTGGAACCCCATGGTTTCCCCATCCTTCACCATCTCCTGGAGCTTACTCAAATTTATGTTTATTGAGTTGGTGATGCCATCCAACCATCTCATCATCTGTCGTTGCCTTCTCCTCCTGCCTTCAGTCTTTCCCACCATCAGGGTCTTTTCCAATGAGTTGGCTCTTTGCATCAGGTGGCCAAAGTATTGGGGCTTCAGCCTCAGTCCTTCCAAAGAATATTCAGGACTGATTTCCTTTAGGATTGACTTGTTGCATTTCTTTGAAGTCCAAGGGACTCTCAAGAGTCTTCTCCAACACCACAGTTCAAAAACATCAGTTCTTTAGCACTCAGCCTTCTTATGGTCCAACTCTCACATCCATACATGACTACTGGAAAAACCATAGCTTTGACTATGTGGGCCTTTGTTAACAAAGTGATATCTGATTTTTAACACTATGTCTAGGTTTGTCATAGCTTTTTTTCCAAGGAGCAAGTGTCTTTTAATTTCATGGCTGCAGTCATTGTCCACAGAGATTTTGGAGCCTGAGAAAATAAAATCTATCACTGTTTCCTTTGTTTCCCCATCTATTTGCCATGAAGTGATGGGACCAGATGCCATGATCTTAAGATTTTGATTGATACAGGATGCTTGGGGCTGGTGCACTGGGACGACCCAGAGGGATGGTACGGAGAGGGAGGTGGGAGGGGTGTTTAGGATGGGGAACAAGTGTATGCCCGTGGCGGATTCATGTTGATGTGTGACAGAACCAATACAATATTGTAAAGTAATTAGCCTCCAATTAAAAAATAAATTTAAATTTAAAAAATGATTTTGATTGTTGGAGTTTTAAGCCCACTTTCACTCTCCTTTTTCATCTTCATCAAGAGGCTCTTTAGCTCCTCTTCACTTTCTGCCATAAGGGTGGCATCATCTGCATATCTAAGCTTATTAATATTTCTCCTGACAATCTTGATTCCAGCCTGTGATTCACCCAGACTGGCATTTCACATGATGTACCCTGCATATAAGTTCAATAAGCAGGGTGATAATATTCAGCCTTAACATAATCCTTTTCCAATTTGTAACCAGTCCATTGTTCCTTGTCCAGTTCTAACTGTTGCTTCTTGACCTGCATACAGGTTTCTCAGGAGGCAAGTAAGGTCGTCTGGTATTCCCATCTCTTTAAGAATTTTCCAGAGTTTGTTGTGGTCCACACAGTCAAAGGCTTTGGCATAGTCAATAAAGCAGATGTTTTTCTGCAACTCTCTTGCTTTTTCTATGATCCAACAGATATTGGCAGTTTGATTTCTGGTTGCTCTGCCTTTTCTAAATCCAGTTTGTATATCTGGAAGTTCTCAGTTCATGTACTATTGAAGCCTAGCTTGAAGGATTTTTAGCATTACCTTGCTAGCTTTTGAAATGAGTGCAATTGTGCAGTAGTTTGAACATTTTTGGCAGTGCCCTTCTTTGGGAATGGAATTAGATTAGTGGGGTTTAAGATTAGCATACAAAATTTTCAGTTTCTCCTCTCTGCTTTTGGGAAAAACTATGCTTGGTCATGTTTTTGCTTTTCATTTTGCAATCTGATGACTTCTACTTTTGACTAGTTTCTGTCAATGTTCAATGTCAAGTTCACTTTAATATCCCTTTTATTATTGATATCTCTAACACTAATGTATAAAGCTTCAAAAATTCATCTGGGGATGAAACGTAGTCTTTTGTTCCTCATAAATACCTCAAACACTTTCTAAAGCCATAAAAGACTCCAAGTTATTCTTTAGAGTGGAGACTTCTTTAAAGGTTGTAATTGTTTTCTCTCATGTCCTTTTATAAAATCACAAAAATATGTAACTTGCTTAAATTGTAAACATTTTAGATGATGCCTGTTTCTGATTTGTGCACATTATTTTCCACTCTCTGGAGCACAAGTGAAAGTGGAAAAATGTTTTGAACTGAATGAGTGACAAGGACAACTAAAAAAACATACTGGCATAATTTAATGGAGAAAAAATCCTCTCCTGAGAATATGACATAACCCTTAAAAACCTGGCTAAGGAGTTTGCAGTCCACTAGGTTATTCCAAATGCTTCAGTATCTGTCCCCTTCCTTCCTTGGTACCTGGTGCGCCTGTAGAGAGAATAATGGTAGTGTTGTACACTGCCCCCCCTTCAGAAGGATTCTTGGGGTGACAAGCTGGAGAAAGCTGTAAGACATGGACAATGTAAGCACTCTTACATCTCTGCTGCCACACTACAATGACACTGTTGTTCACAGCATCACAGGAGAAACAAAGGACCATTCTAAACATAGTGAAATCTGTGATCAAGTCCTACCCTTGTTCTTGATGGTTATAGGACACTGAGACTCACATAATCACTCTAAGAATTGGTTTTATCATCTCTAGAATGGGTCCGATTTATTGTTCTTGACAAAGCTATACTGCTGATTAAAATGAGCTAACAGTTGTTTCAGAAAAATGTAAAACTATAATGTAGATACATTATTCCAGTATTTCAAAACTTAGTAAAATGTTCTTCCTAGGGCAAGCTTTTCATAAATGTTTGGTGAAGGATGACTGGAGCAGAGTTTATTATTGCGTTCACATGATCAGTGGGGGCTCTCAGGGAGCATATTGGGTGAATGGAGTAAGAGTGGGGAGGCTCATAGTAACCCAGGTGAAGCAACTGTCCATCCTGTTCTTGCCTTCCAGAACACATTTCCATGAGCTGCATCCTAGCAAGTGTTTTGTAAAGGGAAGTCTTTCATACAGGACAGAGATGAATAAAATTCAGAGCTTTTAAAGACCTATATCATATTCTTAGGGTTTTTTTTGTCCATAGAATTAGTTTCTTAGATTTTGACGATTTATGTAAATTCATACATTTTTTCTCTAAGTACACATTGCAACATACTACAGTTCATCAAAATACTTCCTTTCACATTTTTGTGTGAAGAGGGTACAATTGAGATTGATTTTTTTTTTTTCTTTCTATCATCACTGCTGCTGCTGACCCCATAGACGGCCACCCACCAGGCTCCCCCGTCCCTGGGATTCTCCAGGCAAGAACACTGGAGTGGGTTGCCATTTCCTTCTCCAATGCATGAAAGTGAAAAGTGAAGTCGCTCAGTCGTGTCCGACTCTTAGTGACCCCATGGACTGCAGCCCACCAGGCTCCTCCGTCCATGGGATCTTCCAGGCAAGAGTACTGGAGTGGGGTGCCATTGCCATCATTACATTGTCTAAAACTCCATTGTAACACCTAGTAATAGAACTTTGTTGATTAAGCACTTATTTGCATGTCTGTATCCACTAGACTCTCATAAGGAAATAGTGTACATTATTCACCTGTTTTAACCTACTGTGTCCTGAATTTCTAGAAAATGATTGGCATTCATCATTTGATTCAAAGAATGAAAGAGTTAATCAATTGCCCACTGATCACTAAAACAAAGTATGAAATAATGCCTAACACTGAAGTACATTTACTGAGCATTCATCCCATTTCTCCTTTCTTCTTAGCTGGATTGGTTCCTTTTAGTTTTAAATATATATGATATGAACTGGTTTAGGCATTCCCGTGCCACCTTCTCGGAGAAGGCAATGGCACCCCACTCCAGTACTCTTGCTTGGAAAATCCCATGGATGGAGAAGCCTGGTGGGCTGCACTCCATGGGGTCACTGGGAGTTGGACACAACTGAGCAACTTCAGTTTTCACTTTCATGCACTGGAGAAGGAAATGGCAACCCACTCCAGTGTTCTTGCCTGGAGAATCCCAGGGACGGGGGAGCCTGGTGGGCTGCCGTCTATGGGGTTGCACAGAGTCGGACACGACTGAAGCAACTTAGCAGTAGCAGTAGCAGTGCCTTCTTCTAAGACCATACCAAAAATGTTTCTCAAATTTTCCTTTGCTTAATTCCCTTCTGCTTTTCCTGCTTGTAAAAGCGATGATTAAAGATAAGTCTGACCCATGGGAAAGTGAAGGGAAAGGAATCAACTAGAAGAATAGTTATTAAAAAAAGAAGACATTTCTCATACTATGCTATATTGGTTTTAAGTTAAGTTGCAGCAGTAAATGTCCCAAAGTTTTCTCACCTTGACATGTCTTTCCATTGAGCATGAGCTGATAGCCAGGTGGACAGATACACCGATAGCTCCCAAAGGTATTTTTACACTCATGCTGGCAGGTGTCTGTATTTTCACATTCATTAATATCTGTGCAGAAAGAAAGTAGAATATGTAAGTACACAAAACAAAGGCAGAAACTGTGACAGAATCAACTATAAACAAGCTTTTGACATACAGTAGACAACTTAGTGATTTTATACTCATGTGTTTAAAAATGCTCAAAGTGGTTTCATATCAGGATCTGTTTTTAATGGAGTCCAATATAAAACTGTCCTATATTATAAAATATGAACATCTCTTTTGTGTATAAATGTATTTGAGCTGAAACCCAAACCTAGCCAATTTCAACGTTACTTAATTAAGATTAGAACAACAGATGAAACAGAATGGTGCAAGATCCCAAACTACTGAAGTGCTAAACGCTTGACAGAACAGTAGAATTTACCTAAAAGATAAAGTTTCTATTGGGATTAACTGGAAAAAGAAATATTCTTTTCTATTTTATTTAAACTTCAGTTGCCTCTCTCTCTCTCCAACAGCCATGTGTAACTTTCCCATATGCAGATATCATTTAGTGGAGGTGGTTTTATCTTTGCAATAGGAATATTTAACCAGCTTATATGATTCTAAAGTATTTCACTAATGACAACTACATATACATAGTTGCTATGTTACTTTCGCCCAGCCACTTAACTTCTCAAGATCTCAGCTGATTCTTCTGCCAAGAGGAGTCATAGACACAATCTCCATATAATAAGATATGAGAAACATTTTATAAACTATAAAGAGCTAATCTACCTGCTATCACTGAACAAAATTAAGAAAACAGTAATAAAAAGGACAGTTAGAAAGATAGTTTAAAATTAACTGCTATTTGCTTTCAGAATCAGGGATGGGATTTGAGAGGCCTAGATTTACTGTTGCAACTGTGTTTTGCCTAATAGTAAAGTTCGCCACCCAGTGTTAGAAGAAAGAGGAGAAGATGGTGTGAAATGGGGCAGTAGGGCTGTGGGCTGGAAGTAAAGGAAAGAGAAAGTGAAAACTTGGAGGTGACTCAGAGCAAAAGAACCTGTTCACTCTGCAGATGTTCAGATTATAATTGCAATGACCCAATCTGTTAATGACAAATACTCATAAAATATTTGTCATCGTTTTTGCCCCATTTTAGTCAACCAAAGCATTCATAGCAGCCCTTGAGTTATTTTAACATTTTCCCTTTATAATCTGCTTTAACAAAAATAACAACAGAAATGTAAATCATATCGAACTCCAAGTAGTTTAAAGTGGCCCTAAGTGTGATTTCTGTGTTCAGAAGCAATGTATCATTCATTTTCCCTAATAAGTAAGCTTTGGAATAAATTCCTTAAAAAGCTAAATTTTAGCCCAAGTCTAAACAAAATGCCATGGTGTTAATCTGAGTCTTTTGTAATCTGTCTATCCCAGATGGTTAATTAAAGAAAGACATTTGGTGTTTACTGCAAGTTGCTTGTTACATAATTCCAAAGCTGTCTGCAATCATAGCGTGAATTTCTTTATTAGTACAAACACCATAAAATATTCACTGTATTTTAAGGAATATTTCTTTTTTTTAATTTTACTTTATTTTACTTTACGATACTGTTTTAAGCCTATTCAGTGGTCCCCAATAAAACTTAAATATCCAGTAACAAACTAGTTATAGAAGTTAACTTCAGGTTCTCCAAGACTGGTCCTCACTCTGAAGTAGTAACTGCTTTACACCGTAGATTGTTTTGGGAATGTAACTCACATAAATATGTTAGTGTAATATAAACACAGAGACAAAGAAAACATTCATAAGACTTTACTGATGAAATTACAGGGCATAGATTGTGATAGAGAAAAGGAGACATGGTTACCAATCAAGACGCTTTCTTAAAATGACTTGGACCTTCAGATGATTTAGAAATCAACTAGATGGTGTATGGTATGGGGAATAGTGTTTCCCTCACTTACGAAAGCACAAGCAAAGATTTTTGGTGTAGAAGAAAAGAGTTGTCTGAAACAAAGGCAGAGAGTGGGATGTTAATAAGATATGAAAACTTGTCAGTGGGAATGATTATTTGGAAGAAACTTTGAAAAATGAAATGTTAGATGTTAATTCTATGGAAAAGTAAAAAGTTTCACTAGTAAATAGGTCAAAATTGTGGGCATAAAAAATTACCAACGAAAAAAAATATAAGAACAGTTTGAAGCAGGCTGAGAGCAATGTTTGATATACTGTCAAGAACAGTCGAGTCCACAGGCTTAGTATTAATAATTAAGTAGTATTTGACCATATGTGGAAAAATGTTGAGAGTTGTTAATGAACGCATGAATGTTTCACATTCAAGAAGTAAAAGAAACAAGCACTGTCCACAGTTCAGGGAAGCTGATCACAGGTAGAAGATTCCATATACATCATATTAAGCTTTAGGTACTTTAAGACAGCCAGAGAGAAAAGTTCTGGGAACATCTGGGGCTAAAGAATAAAGGTTTGAAAGAGTAATGATCTAGAGGGTTTGAAGGTCCAGCCGAGTGGAGGTGATGTGAGAAGCTGCGTCCATCTAACAGTGACAAAGGACACATGTCAAAGACTATGACGCAGGAACAGGACTTGGAGAAGCGCAGAAAAAGAAATGACAAAAACTGAAGTCAGATGGCATTTTTTAAATACTTAAATGTTTAACAGAGAGCACATTTGGGAGAGAATAAACGAAGCACAGAACAACATGAGGTTGGCATAGGGGTCTTCAAATTTAAACAGAATTTCATTCTTTCCCCTCTTGTCTCCCCACTCCCTTTCTTTCTTGTTTTATCATTTCTTCGACCAAACTGTAGGGCTCATTTGTGCTTGCTAATTCCTCTCAGTGTATACAGTTCTATGACATGCAAATGGTGGATACTCACAGAAAATTGAATTATATGAACGATAGATGGAATTGTTTGCAGTTTAACTGAAGACAGGGGTCTTCATTCTGGAGTTGGAAATTACACTTCACTTTTGTACACAGATTAAGTTACAGACTTGTAAATTTAAAGGTACTGAAAGCATACAATTTAGAACAATGGAAAAAAGTTCTGTCCTGACATATTATCTTTTCAGTGACTCACATATACACAAAATAAATCAGAGAAGCTCCACAGGGAGTGTGGGACTACAGTCAGGGCAGTGTTGTATGTTCATACAGAGCAAGCAGTTGACACAGTAGCAGGCAGTTTCCCTTTAAACCCACTGCTTTGGCATCCATCGGACAAAACCATCATCTGCTAGTACTGTATTACGGCGGTAATATTCATATTCTCTTTTTTTAAAAAACCCATATTCTGAATGCCACTGCACTTTGCTTCTATATAGCATTAAATTTAGTAACACTTTCAGGTCAATCAAAAAAGAAATTGCCAGCATAAAACAATAAATTATCAGAATGTACACATGTAAATACATCACTCATTCGAGAAAACTGGCAATTGGTGTAGGTGCCAGAGTAAATGTCTTGAAGCTTTGAGTCATCCCACATTGAAATCAGGTATAGGTCACTGCACCCAGACTCTCACGGGCGCTGTACATACGCTCAGACTTTGGTCCATAAGAGAACCCACAGAAAGGAAATGGAATACGGCTGACATTTACCTACACATGTGTCAAGGCTCGCCTCAGAGCCTTCGGGGCAAGTTTTCCTAATAGTCCTTCTAGTCCTGGAGAGAGATGTTCTGCTGTTCCTATACTCTGAGTAGGAGCTGTAGAGATGTGAGTACTGTCTGTAATGCTGTTGAGGTTGATAGTTGTTTCTCATGGGGGAGAAGCGTGCAAGGTTATAGCTATTGTATTGAGTGCCATAATTTGGCAGCCTCTCCAGTCCAGCGCAAGATTTCCCATCCCCTAACAAATGTTGTCCTGGTGGACAGATACACTTGAAGCTGCCAGGGGTGTTGAAGCACTGATATGCACAAGGCTTAGACACTTGTTCACATTCATTAATATCTGCTCGTGTGCCATGATACATAAAAAAGAGAAAAAAAAAACACAACATACACACATATACACACAGAAAACACAGGAATAAAGAATCAGTCTGTGAAACAAACTGAAAACATTATGTTACCTTCCAAAGCTGGGAATACAGTAATTTTTCGACTGCTGTAAACTTTTGAAAAAGCTTTCATCATTAAGATATAACTATATAGAAAGATTCTATGATTCTCCCTAAACACTGCTTTACAGTAGAAACAAATAGGATTACAATGGAAAATGTGGTCTTTAACCCAGAAAAACTAGAGTTCAAAGCGAATATAAATCTTACTTTTGCTGGTGAAGAATGCAATCATATCTCTAGTTAGAGTTTAACTATAACTTTGATCACTTAGGGCTTCTAATCTTTCATATAATTACAAGTTTCAGATGCAGGAATATTGGTACAACTACAGTCAGTTTTATTTTCCCTTTTTCTTTCGAATCAATAATTACTCATGAATAATCATGCTAAGCACATTTTCTTAACAAAAATTAAAAAGAAATGACACAAAATCATTCTTCCTAAGAAACTCACAAAGTTCAAAAATGAAAGCTATCCTTCTTTCCTAGATCAACACACAGAATATGTACTCACAACACTTCTTATAAGGTGAATAAATACCAGAGATCAAAACCAAATTCTTTAATTCATTACCAAAGTGCCATGAAAGAAAACAACATAAATAACTAGAATAAAGTAGTAAATTTTGCTTTAATAATTATTTCAGTAGGCAAAAGTTAAAATTAACATTTTTAATCTCTTTAAGGCAATGGCCCTACATTCTTTACAAATTTATCCCCCAGCCCAATTGCTGACATTCAGCTTCAAGTCAAACAAGTGAACAACGGAACATATTTCATTCTGCTAGATCACTGTAATAACTGATCAAAATGTTAAATTATATATAAATTATAATACCTAAATAGAAGACTAAAATGACATGCATTTCTATTAAACAGTATTTATTTTAAAAGAGTTCATAATAATGATACTACTATAAACATTTGCAATGCACAAAGTACTATGCTAGGAACTACATAAAGACAGTACTAAATTTTTATGGAAGAATTCACTATAAAGACAGGGCAGGCTTGTCTCTTTGTGGCTATAAAGACAGGTTGTCTCTTAAATAGATAACCAAGGCATCTAATTTAAACAGTATAATAGCATGCAAACCAGAAGCCAGTATTTAAAAGCTCAACACAATTTTTTTTTGCTGCATGTAAATGTAAATATTCTGAGGTAGAATATTTTATAGGTCAGTTTCTTGATTATAAATGTGTTAATTTAAAAAAAGCATATGGTTACCTTCTTAAAGATATTTTCTATCTACCTGCCTTACTTTACACTCAATTATAACTAAGATGGAAACAAACAGGCAATTGGAAGAATTAAATGAGATTCTTAGCACTGGGAATGGTATATAGTATGTGCTAAATATATGGTAGATAAAGTGCTAATTACCAATTCACTTAAAATGTGTTCACATTTTGATCCCTCATAACTAAACCTTCATAGTACATACAAATATACTTCACATTCAAATAAAATGTATCTATATAAACATGATATACGCATAGCGAGACAACCAATGAGATAATCTTCATAATTAAGTTGTCATGGTAATTATACCACACCTCACTTTGATATGTGTAGTTTATAGTAAGCATTCTGTAAGTAGTTATTATTACCACTTGAAAGTCATTGTCAGTTGAATTCAATATGAAGTCTCTAAGAAGTAATTCAAACTGTGTAATGGATTACTTAAACCAACTTACTCTTCTAAATGTAGCAAGAAAGCATTTGAGAATACAGTGGTCCTAATCAAGTTGGTAGGGGTGGGTAATTATATTAACAGTTTTATTAACTCAATAAGAGTTTCTGTTAACTTACCCAAACAGGGTCTTCCAAGTCCTTGAGACCGGTACCCTCTTGGACACACACAACGATAGCTGCCTCTTGTATTCTCACATATCTGGTTATATCTGCACTGATGGGTCCCATCTTTACACTCATCAACATCTATGAACACAGAGGCAATAAAAAGCAATAACATTTCCTCTTTCAAAACCTGAGGTCACTATATTTAAAATGAACATTTTAATTGTTTAGAATGTTGCACTTCTTACCATGTGATTGAACCCTGCAGTCAGAAAAGCTGGGTTCAAGTCCCAGCTGTCACTTATTAGAAAGCTTAGTTGCTCAGTTGTGTCCGACTATTTGTGACCCCACGGTCTGTAGCCAGGCAGGCTCCTCTGTCCATGGGGATGCTCCAGGTAAGAATACAGGAGTGGGTTGCCATGCCCTCCTCCAGGTCACTTGTTAATTGGCTTCATTTCCTCGTTCTGCTCCCTACTACGGATAGAGTTTTGTTCTCGGCTTTCTCTTCCCTTCTCTATACCCCTCCTCCTCTAGCCATCGAATTTATACCAGTGACTCTAATGAGCTTCCTGATGTAGATCAAGAGCAGTAGTACCACACTGCTTCTTACCTACAGACTCAGATTTCTAGCTGCCAGCTGGCCATCTCCATCGCCATATTTCACTAGAACTTCAAACTCAGCATGTTCAGAGTATCCTTACTCTTTTCATTACTCTCATTTATGACAACAGCATTCTGTTTTCCCCAAACTGTAAACATCAGAGTTATATTTAATTTATTCCCTAAACTTCCAAGACTGAGTAATTCTACTTCCTTCGAACAAAGCCATGTATCCCCGTTTTCCATTTTCATGTAGCTATATTTTTGCTATAGCTTCTTAACAGTCTTCTGATCTTTCAGCTTATTTCTGATTAATCTTATACATAACTAGAGTCAATATTCTTAAAAATACAGTTACACATAACTGTATATGATGCTATGAATTGGCTACTATTCGTAGGAATTTAGAAAAACATTTACCTATATCCATATTGCTGAAAAGTCTTTGCAATCTGATAGTCCACCCTCCCATTTAAAAAAAAATTATACTAAATCTCCTTGTATCTCAACAAAGACCAACAAGTGGTCACTACTCCTTCATTTATATCTACAATCTCCCCTCTCTCTTACATTATTTTGAAACAAATCTAAGGCATATTTTAACTTTATTAATAAATGTTTCATTTCGAAATTCTTTTTTTCCCATTTTTAAAATGAGAAACTTCTGTGTTTCTCAATAGAAACTCAAATTTCTGTGTCATTTCAAGACTTGTTCAAGGTCAGATAGCTGTTAAGGAGGACGAATTTTAACATGTTCTCCCTGACTCCAGCTCTTTCCCCCTCATCCAGGGCTATTTTTCTTTCCTTTTACTACCACCTCCATGTATCGACATCCCATTCGAGGATAATTTAAATATGATCACTTCCATGACATGGCTGTTAGTCACTCCTATTAGATATGAGCACTCTTTTGAGTACTCTTACACAATTTTATCTGTACCTTTTTTTTTTAAACAAACTTTCTATAATTTTTGGCTGTGCCGGGTCTTCGTTGCTATGCACGGGCTTTCTCTAACTGCGGCAAATGGAAGCTACTCTCTAGTTCTGCTGTGTGGGCTTCTCATTGCAATGGCTTCTTTCATTGTGGAGCACAGGCTTTAGGGCACATTATCTTCAGTACTTGCAGCGCGGGGGCTCAGTAGTTGTGGTACATGGACTTAGCTGCCCCGAGGCATGTGGAATCTTCCTGGACCAGGGATTGAACTTGGGTCTCCTGCTTTGGAATATGGATTCTTAACCACTAGACCATCAGGGAAGTCCCACTTATACTTTTTATGGCATTTCATCTTCTATTACTGTCTTTTTATCTTTTGGTGAGGCAAGTGGAGTTGGCTGATCTATCCCAGGTGATTTTAAGTACATGAGAGCAGGAAGGCTATCTGCTTCAGTCCTGTAAGTTGTGAAGTTTACAGAACTGTTCTGTAAACTATGTTACAGTTTACAGTTAAAACTATGTTACAGTTCTGTCAACTATGGCAGACCAGCACAGAATAGGCACACAAAGAACAAACTTAGGGAGAAATATAATTTACTTCATTGTCTGGTCATTGATTTAACATTTAATGAATATTTAGTTTTAAAATAATTATATTTTGAACTTTCAATAAGTCTCTACAAACATAAGTTTTTCTTAACCCCTCCAATGAAATTCTTAACATAAATGCTAAATTTCATATTAAAAATTATGTGAGATAATATTAATGTATGTGGATGTTAAACTATATAAACCAATAGTGTAATTCATGGGAGCTCAAAATGGTCTAAGTTTCTTGGGTGAGCTTTCATTTCCTGGTATAGTCATGATGCTGGGACTTCAGAGCTCAACCATACGAGAAGTTGGTGGTAAAAAAACCTATAGAAAAAGATATTTCTTTGTTGGATGAAATTTATTCTAATCATTAGTTTTAAGCAAGGATGCCTCATTTGGCTTGTTGATAGTAAACGGATCTCAGTCACTGAAATAGCCAGACACTCACCAATGCAGGTTCCGTTTTCTGCCTTGGTCATTCCATTTGGACAGAGATCAATGCATTTATAGCCACCGCGAGTGTTCTTGCAATGCTGATCTGGTCTGCATACATTCTGTCTACACTCATTTATATCTTGATAAAAGAACAAAGATAATGCAGATTGAGAAAGTGATTTCTTCCACTTTTTCATAATAATATGCCTTTGGATTTTAAGGATAAATAATATAGATGATTATATAATCATGGTATAAGGTTGAAGTATTTTAAATCCATCAAGGTATGTAACACACTTTATTTTAGAACATAATGATAAAAATAAAAAATATTACATCACATAGATGGAAGCCATGCCAAAACATTTCCCCCTCCTAGAAAAATAAAAATTATATGTCTATTTAACTGCTGAGTTGTGTCCAGCTCTTCATGACCCCATGAACTACAGCCCGCCAGGCTCCTCTGTCCATGGAATTCTCCAGGCAGAATACTGGAGTGGGTAGCTATTCCCTTCTCCAGTGGATAGGGATCAAACCTGGGTTTCCTGCATTGCAGGCAGATTCTTTATTGTCTGAGCCACCAGGGAAGCCCATATATAACTATATTCACACGTATATTATGATTTTGTGAAAAATGGTAATATAATAGAGAACATGTTAAAAATGGTTGTAAAATTGGAAAATGAAAACTGTCACGTATAGCATTCGTTTCCTTTTGATTTTGCATGGATCACATAAATGATGCATGGTAGGTGCCCTATATCAGACACAACACATAGATCAGGTCAGACAGCATTAAGACATTACAAAGATGCCACTGCTTTGAATTCATAGCCCTTTCCTTACCCACACATTTTCTGCCTTTGAGCTGATACCCAGGTTCACATCCACAGTGAAAACTTCCTATGGCATTGAAACAGCGGTGGTGACAGGGGCTGGATTCTTGACATTCATTAATATCTATTAAGCAAAACAGAACTTTCATTACATGCTGTTAGAAAACAGGTTAGTTTATCCCAAATGTTTAACATTTCAGTGATCTTTGATCAATCTTATGTTTAAGATCTTCCCTAAAAAGAGTCCAATCTAATTGCTCTCAAGGGATCTGCTAGATAACTGATAGAATAAACTGCTAGTGAGGGTTTCTCTCTTCAACACTATCCCAAGATTAACATTTGCTATTGCTTCAGAGCTATGTTGATGCAATACTTCTGTAGTTTAGCTATTTTGTTTACTATATGGCTCCCACTCTTGTTTTTAGGAACTCTGAGTCCTGGAACATAGCTGACAGAGAGTACTGAAAATAAATAATAATAAAGTTGGGTCTTCTGCAACATCTTTTGAAATTTGAACTTTCTTCTGGATTTTGGCTGTTATTGGCCTGACGCAGGTCTTTATCACCCTGTGCTCAGATGACTGCAGCAACTTTAGCTTTTATCCTCATCTGTAGTCATTGCCAAGTTAATCTTTGTGAACATCATCTGGGTCACAGTGTAATGGAAAAAAAGTGCCGGTGTGAATTCCCCCAACTGATGCATACGTGCTTGTATTTTGTACCTTCTCTTTTTTCATTTCTTCTGTTCCCAGAGAAAGGGAGACGACTACTTGCATTTAAGAAAAGTTCCTCTACTTGAGCTTTTGATCTCCGTTTCTGTCTTCTCCTTCCTCACTAAGATAAGAACTGTGGTCCACCAAGCATTTCCTCCTCACATATGTTCTTAAAGCTCTTCGTCCTTACTGCCATCTTTCCTATAACCCTGTTCAGTTCAGTCACTCAGTCGTGCCTGACTCTTTGCGACCCCATGAATCGCAGCACGCCTGGCCTCCCTGTCCATCACCAACTCCCGGAGTTCACTCAGACTCACGTCCATCGAGTCGGTGATGCCATCCAGCCATCTCATCCTCTGTCATCCCCTTTTCCTCCAGCCCCCAATCCCTCCCAGCATCAGAGTCTTTTCCAGTGAGTCAACTCTTCACATGAGGTGGCCAAAGTACTGGAGTTTCAGCTTTAGCATCATTCCTTCCAAAGAATACCCAGGGCTGATCTCCTTTGGAATGAACTGGTTGGATCTCCTTGCAGTCCAAGGGACTCTAAAGAGTCTTCTCTAACACCACAGTTCAAAAGCATCAATTCTTCGGCGCTCAGCCTTCTTCACAGTCCAACTCTCACATCCATACATGACCACTGGAAAAACCATAGGCTTGACTAGATGGACCTTTGTTGGCAAAGTAATGTCTCTGCTTTCCAATATGCTATCTAGGTTGCTCATAACTTTCCTTCCAAGGAGTAAGTGTCTCTTAATTTCATGGCTGCAGTCACCATCTGCAGGTTTTTGGAGCCCCCCAAAATAAAGTCTGACACTTTCTACTGTTTCCCCATCTATTTGCCATGAAGTGAATGGACCGGATGCCATGATCTTCATTTTCTGAATGTTGAGCTTGAAGCCAACTTTTTCACTCTCCTCTTTCACTTTCATCAAGAGGCTTTTTAGCTCCTCTTCACTTTCTGCCATAAGGGTGGTGTCATCTGCATATCTGAGGTTATTGATATTTCTCCCGGCAATCTTGATTCCAGCTTGTGTTTCTTCCAGTCCAGCGTTTCTCATGATGTACTCTGCATAGAAGTTAAATAAGCAGGGTGACAGTATACAGCCTTGACGTACTCCTTTTCCTATTTGGAACCAGTCTGTTGTTCCATGTCCAATTCTAACTGTTGCTTCCTGACCTGCATACAGATTTCTCAAGAGGCAGGTCAGGTGGTCTGATATTCCCATCTCTTTCAGAATTTTCCACAGTTTATTGTGATCCACACAGTCAAAGGCTTTGGCATAGTCAATAAAGCAGAAATAGATGTTTTTCTGGAACTCTCTTGCTTTTTCCACGATCCAGCGGATGTTGGCAATTTGATCTCTGGTTCCTCTGCCTTTTCTAAAACCAGCTTGAACATCAGGGAGTTCACTGTTCACGTATTGCTGAAGCCTGGCTTGGAGAATTTTGAGCATTACTTTACTAGCGTGTGAGATGAGTGCAATTGTGCAGTAGTTTGAGCATTCTTTGGCGTTGCCTTTCTTTGGAATTGGAATGAAAACTGACCTTTTCCAGTCCTGTGGCCACTGCTGAGTTTTCCAAATGTGCTGGCATATTGAGTGCAGCACTTTCACAGCATTATCTTCCAGGATTTGAAACAGCTCAACTGGAATTCCATCACCTCCACTAGCTTTGTTTGTAGTGATGCTTTCTAAGGCCCACTTGACTTCACATTCCAGGATGTCTGATCCTAGATGAGTGATCAAACCATTGTGATTATCTGGGTTGTGCAGATCTTTTCTGCACAGTTCTTCTGTGTATTCTTGCCACCTCTTCTTAATATCTTCTGCTTCTGTTAGGTCCAGACCATTTCTGTCCTTTGTCAAGCCCATCTTTGCATGAAATGTTCCCTTGGTATCTCTAATTTTCTTGAAGAGATCTCTAGTCTTTCCCATTCTGTTCTTTTCCTCTATTTCTTTGCATTGATCACTGAAGAAGGCTTTCTTATCTCTTCTTGCTATTCTCTGGAACTCTGCATTCAGACGCTTATATCTTTCCTTTTCTCCTTTGCTTTTCGCCTCTCTTCTTTTCACAGCTATTTGTAAGGCCTCCCCAGACAGCCATTTTGCTTTTTTGCATTTCTTTTCCATGGGGATGGTCTTGATCCCTGTCTCTTGTACAATGTCACAGACCTCATTCCATAGTTCATCAGGCACTCTATCTATCAGATCTAGGCCCTTAAATCTATTTCTCACTTAGGTAGGTTTATTCTGAGGCATTTTAATCTTTTTGCTGTGATGGTAAATGGGATTGTCTCCTTAATTTATTCTTGTTACTTGTAATTTTTTCTAATCTTTTGCTGTTAGTATATAGAAGTGAAACAGACTTCTGGGTATTAGCTTTGTATCCTGAAAATTTCCCCAATAAAATTTTGAGCTCTAGTAGCTTTCTGGTAGCATCTTTAGTATTTTATATGTATAGTATAATGCAACCTGCAAAGAGTGACATTTTTACAGCTTCTTTTCCAATTTGGATTCCTTTTATTTCTTTTTTCTCTGGCTTCCATGACTACGGCTTACAAAATTATATTGAATAAAAGTGGTGAGAATGGACATCCTTGTCTTGTTCCTGATCTTAGAAGAAAAGCTTTCAGCCTTTCTCCATTGAGCATGATGTTTGCTGTGGGTATGTCATATGGCTTTTATTATGCTGAGTTAAGTTCCCTTTATCCCCACTTTCTGGAGAGTTTTTTCATAAAGAGATGTTGATTTTTGTCAAAAGCTTTTTCTGCATATATTGAGATGATCATATGGTTTTATTCTTCAGTCTGCTACTGTGGTATATCACACTAATTGATTTGCAGATATTAAAAAATTCTTGCATCCCTGGGATAAATCCCATTTGGTCATGGTATATGATTCTTTTAATGTATTGTTGGATTTGGTTTGCTAATATTTTGTTGTGGGTTTTTGAATCTGTGTTCATCAGTGATATTCACCTGTAAGTTTTCCTTTTTGGGGTGTCTGTCTGGTTTTCATATCAAAGTGATGGTGTCCCCATTGAATGAGTTTCAATTTCAGTACCTGTGATTGGTCTGTTCACGAAAGTCACTCAGTCATGTCCGACTCTTTGTGACTCTGTAGTCCCTGGAATTCTCCAGGTCAGAATTCTGGAGTGGGTAGCCTTTCCCTTCTCCAGGGGATCTTCCCAACCAGGGATTGAACCAAGGTCTCCTGCATTGCAGGCAGATTCTTTACCAGCTGAGCTACAAGGGATGCCCAAGAATATTGGAGTGGGTAGCCTATCCATTCTCCAGTGGTTTTTCCTGACCCAGGAACTGAATGGAGTCTCCTGCATTGCCTGCATATTCTTTACCAACTGAGCTGCGGTCTGTTCTATTTATTCCTGATTCAGTTTTAGGAGACTGTACCTTCCTAAGAATTTGTTCATTTCTTCTAGGTTGTCCATTTTATTGGCATATAGCTGTTTGTAGCAGTCTCTTACAATCCTCTGTATTTCTGTGGTATCATTTGTAATTTCTCCTTTTTATTTCTAATTTTATTGATTTGAGACCTCTCCCTTTTTTTGATGACTCTGGCTAAAGCTTTATCGATTTTATTTTTTCAAAGAACCATCTTTTAGTTTAACTCATCTTTTCTTTTTTCTTTTTTTTTTTTTTGGTCTGTATTTCAATTATTTTTGCTCCGATCTTCATGATTTATTCCCTTCTACTAACTTTGGGTTTGTTTGTTCTTCTTTCTCTAGTTGCTCTAGGTGTAAGGTAGGTTGTTTATTTGAAATTTTTCTTGTTTCCTGAGGTAAGATTGTATTGCTATAAACTTCTCTCTTAAACTGCTTTTGCTGCATCCCAACGTTTTTGGATCATTGTGTTTTCATTTGTCTGAGTCTTTTTTTATTTCCTCTTTGATTTCTTCAATGATCCTTTTTTTTTTTTTTTGTCATTTAGTCTCCATGTGTTTGCGTTTTGGGCAGTTTTTCTTTTTTTTTTTTATAGTTGATGTCTAATTTCATAGTGCTGTGGTTGCAAAAGAAATTTCAATTTAATATACCAGAGTTTTCTTTGTGGCTCAGTATGTGATTGATCATGGAAAATGTTCCATGTGCACTTGAGAAGAATGTATATTCTGCTACCTTTGGATGACATGCTCTATAAATATGGATTGAGTCCATCAGGTCTAATGTGTCCTTTAAGGCCTATGTTTCCTTATTGACTTTTTTCTCTGACCCATTCATTGAGGTAAGTGGGGCATTGAAGTCCCCACTGTTCTTGTGTTTCTGTTGACTTGTACTTTAATGGCTGTTAACATTTGTCTTATATATTGGGGTGCTCCTATGTTGGGTACATGTATATTTGCAACTATTATCTTTTTGGATTGATCCTTTGATCATGTAGTATTCTTCCTTGTCTTTTGTAACAGTCTTTATTTTAAAGTCTATTTTGTCTGATGTGACTGTCACTACTCTAGCTTTCTTTTAATTTCCATTTGCATGGAATACCTATTTCGACTCCCTCACTTTGTCTGTATAGTCTCTAGATATGAAGTGGGTCTCTTAGACAATATAGATGAAAGTATTTATTAGTATGTATGTTCTCATTGCCATTTTGTTAATTCTTTAGGATTTGCTTTTGTAGGTACCTTCCTCTTTTGTTCTATTCTATTGTGATTTTATAACTATCTTTGGTGTTGTGCTTGGATTGATCTTTCTTTTTTGTGTATATATCTATCATAGATTTTTGGTTTGCAGCTGTTAATACCATGAGGTTTTTATATAGCAGTCTATAACATACAAGATTGTTTTAAGTTGCTGGTCTCTTAATTTCAAATGCATTTCCAATATCTTGCATTTGTACTCTCCTCATGATTTCTGGTTTGATACCTTTTTTGTTTGTAAATGATTTTCTATCTTTACAGTTTGTTTGACTTTACTGATGAACCTTCCCATTTGTAATTTTCTTTTTTTTCAGTTGTGGCCTTTTCTTTTCCACCTAGAGAAGTTTCTTCAGCATTTGTTGTAAAGCTGGTTTGGTGGTGCTAAATTCTCTTAGCTTTTGCTTGTCTATAAAACCTTTGATTTCTCTGTTGAATCGGAATGAGAGTCTTGCTGGGTAGAGTATTCTTGTTTATAGGTTTTTCCCTTTCATCACTTTAAATATAGCATGCCAGTTCTTTCAAGCTGCACAGTTTCTGCTGAAAAGTCAGATGATAACCATATGGGGATTCCCTTGTATGTTACTTGTTGCTTTCCCTTTGTTGCTTTTAATACTTTTTTTTTTGGTCTTTAATTTTTGTCAGTTTGATAAATATGTGTCTTGGCGTCTTCCTCCTTGGGTTTATCCTGTATGGGACTCTGTGCTTCTAGAACTTGAATGTCTACTTTCCCAAGTTAGGGAAGCTTTTGGCTATTTCTTCAAATATTTTCTCAGGACCTTTCTCTTCTCCTTCTGGGACCCCTTTAATGTGAATTTTGGTGCTTTAATGTCTAAGAGGTCTGTTAAACTGTTCTCATTTCTTTTCATTCTTTTTTCCTTATTCTGTTCTGTAGCAGTGATTTCCACCAATACCAATCTCTCTTCAAGTTCACTTAACTTGCTCTTCTGCCTCATTTATTCTGGTACTGATTCTGTCAAGTGTATCTTTTTATTCTTCTAGTGTAGTTTTCATTTCACTTACTGTATTGCTCAACTGTTTTTTTTTTTTTTCTTTCTGGTTTTCTAGGTCTTTGTGACACATTTCAGGTGTCTCTTCAGTCTTTTCCTCCATTGTCTTTCTGAGATCTTGGATCATTTTTACTGTCATATCTGAATTCTTTTTCAGTCTGATTGCCTTACTGCACTTCACTTCATTGTTCTTCTGGGCTTTTATCTTCTTCCTTCAGTTGGAACATACTTCTCTGCTGACTCATTGTGTCTAACTTTCTGTGTCTGTGGCCTCCTTTTCTCAGGCTGCAGGTGCATAATTATGCTTGCTTCTGGAATCTGCCTCTGCTGCATGATGGTGGTCCAGAGGCTTGTACAGGCTTTCTAGTGGGAGGGATTGGTGCCTGCCCACTGGTGCAGCTGGGTCTTGTCTCTCTGGTAGGCAGGGCCATGTCAGGGCCATAGCTGTGAGCTCAGGCTTCAGGCAGTCTGTGTGTGTTTTCACCCTGTTGGTTGTTTGGCCTGAGGTGTCCAAGCAGACGAGCCCACAGTCTGTTGGGTGGGCCCAGGTCTTGCTATTGAGACCTCTGAGAAAGCTCATGCCAGTGAATATTCCCTAGAGCCTCTGCCTCTAGAGTCCTCGCCCACAGAGTGAGCCTGAGCTGACCCCTCCCCTCCATGAGCTGACCCCTCCCTCCAAAAGACCCACAGGTAGGTATGGCTCAGGCTCTTCCGTAGTCACTGCTTTACTATGTTCCAGGGCATGTAAACCTTGTGTGTGCCCACCAAGAGTTTTCTCCCAGTCCTGTGGAGCTCCTGGCCTTCAAAGTCAAATGCTCTGGGGGCTTCTCCACCCAGGGTCGGACTCACAGGCTAGGGAGCCTGCCATGTGGAGCTCAGAACTCTCACTCCATGGGAGAACCTCTGTGATACAAATATTTTTCACTTTGTGGGTTGTCCACCAGGTAGGAATGAAATTTGATTATATCACACATGTGCCCCTTCTATCATCCATTGTGGCTTCTTCATCTATGGATGTACAGAATATCTTTTTTGGTATCTGTCAGTCTTTTTCATTCGGCAGTTAGTTTTAAGTTTGGTGATTTCATGACAGGAGGTGAGTTCAAGTCCTTCTACTGCCCCATTTTGTCCGCTCCCTGCTCTGTGATCATATACCTTTAGAAGATTTTCTTTGTGCAGTTTTTCTTCTTTTGCTTGGCCTCTTATCCTTTTTACCCTTCTTGTTCTCCAAAGCCAACCTACATTAACAATCTAATATAAATAACATCTATAGTTAATATAGAAATGGTAATAACAAACATATTCTTTTATGTACACCCGTAGCTCTCCCTAAATATATAAATACACTTCCTTTTTTCTTTTGCTACTGTTTGTTTTCCAGTCACAATCTTTTCTACACAAGTTACATATGCTTTCCTACATCTTAAGTGTTCTCACTAAAGGATGTCTCATGGAAATTCCTCTAAGCCAAACAGCAGAGCTTCATTTCATTCTTTATAATGACAATACAGTCATTTATGGTATAGATATGCCATAATTCATTCATTCTTTTTACTATTGGTAAGAATTTAGCTTTGTATCCACTGTGTCTTTGTTTGGAAAATCCTGACAGCAGCTTTATTTATAATTGCTAAAACTTGGAAGTGCCAAGATGCCCTTTGGTAGGTGAATGGATAGATAAATTGTGGTAGAGTCATCCAATGGATTATTTTTCAGCACTAAAAAGAAAGGCGCTATCAACCAATGAAAAGACATGGAGGAAACATACATGTATATTACTAAGTGAAAGAAGCTAATCTGAAAAGGCTAAATGCTACATAATTCCAACTATATGACATTATGGAAAAGGTAAAGCTAGAGAGACAATAAAAATATCAGTGTTCCCAGAGTTTGGGGGAGGGAAGGATGACGAGGTGAAGCATAGATTTTTTGGGTAGGGAAGTGATCCTGCATGATACTACAATGGAGGATACATGACATTGGAATATAGAACATCAAGAGTAAATTCTAATGTAAACAACAGACTTTCGGTTGTAATGATGTGTCAATGTAGATTTATCCTTGGTAAAAAATGTACCACTCTAGAAGGAATTTGATAGTAGGGGAGGCTGTGAAGGAGTTGGGGCAGGGAGAATTTGGAAAATCTCTTTCTGTTCTACTCAAATTTGCTGTGAATCTAAAATTCTTCTAGAAAATAAGTTTTATATCAAAAGTCCTGCAATAAATAGTAATCTTATGGAATGGAGATTTTTTTTTTAATAAGAGAAAAGGTTTATTTCTATGCACATAGGTGCCAACCAAAAAAGTAACATGTTTCATGGTGAAAGTTAAAGGCTTTTAAACCAGACTTAACAGCAGAAACGAAGAGGGGATAATTGGCTTCTATGAGAAGGACAGACAGGGTTCTTCTGAAAACAATGAGATAAGAGACTATATGATAATGTTTGTCTGTACAAGGATGAGTGATTTTTGCATCTTCTTCAGGATCATAAAATACCCTGCAGGAGAGATTTATGGTAGGGTTACTCTATGTCTCTCTCCTGGGACTAGACTCTACCCTGAAGAGGTAATTGATAGTCATGGTCATTTCTCAGAAGTTTCTGCTTTTACTCAGGTGAGGGGAGCTCTAAGAAGGCTTTCTTGTACATCGGTTGAATCTCAAGTATGAGACAGATTCTATTAAGATCATGCTGTATCACCTCCACTCTCAAGTATTATAGGCAAGTTTTATTCAAAATCACTGTTACAAATACTTAAAATAGCCATAGAATATTACATTTAAATATTTTACTACGAAGCTCAATCTATTAAATGGAGTTCAACCTAAATGGTCCAACAGGCAGGGTTTTTAACTCTTGGTATAATGAAGATAAAGCAAGGGCTTCCATTTATGTACCTTGACAACTCAGCCCATCACTGGTTCTTCGAAAGCCAATTCCACAGCGGACTACACATCGATAGGATCCGATGGTATTATCACAGTCCTGACCAGCATGGCAGGTGTATCCACCCAAAGCACACTCATCAATATCTGCAACAAAGTGATTCATTTAACTAAGGGGAGTGGGAAAAAAAAACCCACTTAAGAACCTGCTGTGAAATAAGAATAAGGAAAGCAATGAGTGACACTTGAAATACACAAGAGCAAGAATGTTGAATTTGGGGGTAGCTCCCTTCAGATGAGTTGAAGAGCTGACAAGCTCACAGCAGACAGTGTGTGTCTTCAAAGACCAAGCCATCCATCAGACCACTTATAAATTAGATGACTGAAAAAAGGTACTTCTTTTTAACATCTGAGTTCTCATTTGTAAAATGAGGATAATATCTATCTCTCAGTACTGCTTTAAAAATTAAAGGAAATAATGTATACAAAGTGCCCAATCCATACTGGACATTCCCATAGAAGTTATTCCTATGCCCTGTTATGTCCTTACTCCCTCTCTCTTTTGTATTTAGATGGAGGCCTACTTGGGCATAGAGGGAGAAATCCTTTTTTTCATTTTTAATTTATAAATTAGGCTCCTATACAATTTCTAACTTTGAAGCATACCTAGAATTTGATAGAAATGTGTGATTTCTTTTTGTAATGTTCCTAAAGTCCTACCAGGATTGTGCAGTTCACTTAAATTCTTTATAACCTTATTTTTCCTTGGTGTTATCCTGTAAAATGCATATGGTAATAGGCCTGGCTGCCTCTCATTGTGTTTTGGTAATTGAGTGAATCATTAGAGGCATCCCTGCCCACAGAGTGCCCCATATGAAGGCAGTGTGTGAGCAGTCTTCTCTCTGCCTTACTTTTTCAACTTAATGAAGGCAGAGGCAGAAAGAGGAGTAAAGAAGAGCCTTGGTCTTCCATGCTTTCCCTAGGTCAGAGATTGCCATGTCCGTTGCTTAAATGTGTTGATTAGATTTAGCCGTGTAACTACCTTGACAAGTTCTTCCATCGGCAGCTATGGTGAGGCCTTTGGGGCAGGAGCAATAATAGGTTCCCATGGCATTGTGACAGAAATGAGAGCAGGGATTCCCTGCGGCACATTCATCTTCATCTGGAAGAAGAAACAAGACCCAATTAGTATGGAGAAGCCCTACATTCAAGGAGTAATTAAAGTGGGTGAAAAGAGCTGTCTGTAGAGGCCAATGAACGGATCCAATGTAACAGAAAATGCTCCATATGCCACAGAATAGAAACACAAAATGAAATTACTTTTGGGTCCTCACATTATCTCTGACAGTGGCTGCATTAATTTTAAAACAACAATGGTGAAAGCTAAGACATAATGACCATTTACTGTGATTGAAATGCTTTTTATTATTCCTATGTTAACTCATCTCAACATTCCTAGGAGGTAAGTATTTTTATTCCTATTCTCATTTGCATGCTAAAACTGAGGAACAAAGAGGTTAACTAAATTGCTGAAGGCCACATAGGTCATTATTGGCAGAGCTGGGATTTGAACCTGGGCAGTACAGTTTCTAAAGACGACCTTTTTATCGCTGTATGATGTTTCATTGCATACCAGCAAAAAGAAAAGCACTGTGTATGCCAGTTTGAGCTCCTCTAGCCATTTACTTAGCTGTTTACTTAACTGTGACTCTCCTGCACTGGCACACGGATAGCACAAGGCAGGTTTAGTCATCAGTCCTCCACCCACAATCCAGCCCTGTGCTGCTGCTGCTAAATCACTTCAGTTGTGTCCAACTCTGTGCGACTCCATAGACGGCAACCCACCAGGCCCTGCCGTCCTTGGGATTCTCCAGGCAAGAACACTGGAGTGGGTTTCATTTCCTTCTCCAATGCATGAAAGTGAAAAGTTGAAAGTGAGGTCACTCAGTCGTGCCCGACTCTTAGTGACCCCATGGACTTCAGCCTACCAGGCTCCTCCATCCATGGGATTCTCTAGGCAAGAGTACTGGAGTGGGCTGCCATTGCCATCTCCAGCCCTGTGCTACAACTGGGCAATTCTAGGGTTAAGTGACTTAGAGTTGAATTACTGCTGTTTCACATTCGTGCAATCAGGTGGCCAAACATAGTCCAGTGTTTGGTTCCTATGTTCAGTCTACCCCTGTACTTGATCATGATCCCTAACACACTTGATTGTGGAACTAACTGACACAGCACGGGCTTTGTATCTATCTGAAATTCAAATCTAGCTCTGCCATCTGATAGCTGAGTGAACTTAGGCACTCAACTTCTTCACATCTCAATTTCCTCACCTATAAAATGAGACAGAGGATATTGTGATTAATAAATATCTAGCAAAATGACAGTAAATGTCCATTAAGGATAGCATGAACAGATTATGAAAAACAAAAATGCATCATTTATTGTTGTACTTACCAGCACAAAAGGGTCCGATCGAGTCCAAGGCAAACCCAGAGGGACACTGATTACTGCGTTCTCCTACCATAGAGACAAAAGCAAAATTAACTGACTTGTTAGAACTTTAGCACCTTATTTCTTTCCGGAACCATCCTCCCTGGGAAGATGTGCCCAAAGTGGAACACATGACGCAGCAAATGCAATAGGTGAAAACAAGCAGAATGGAAACATTTTCCTGTTTCCCAACCGAGAACTAAATGAATCATAGTGCAGAGATTGTTGGCAAGCAGCCAGTGGAAGCAGATTTTCTGCCTAAGTAGTTTACATGAATCAAAAGAAAATTAATTATTCTTTGATAACAAAAAAGGATACAAATCAATGTGACTGCCAGACATAACCACAGGCAAAATCCTATTCTTCCAGCCATTTACTTTTTCTGTTCTAGAAGCAGGAGTGGCATTTTGAAAACCCTTAAAATAACTTATGCCAGTGAAAAACAAACTCTAATGAAGAAAACCTCTCCTTTTGTCAATTTCCATTTGCACAGCGAAGCATCTGGGTCAAAGTTTCTTTGTGTGTAACCAAGTATTCTTTCCATGTAGTCAAAGCAAGAAGAAACAGGCATATCATTATGGAATAGATGTCAGATTAGTGTTAGAAGAAAACATATAAACAAGAATAGGTAGCTTAGGGAATCTCTTTTCTTAGGAAGTAACTCTGTTTTGATGGATGTAAGTTATTTTACAAATACAAACATTAATGAGATGCAAAAACTTAAACTCATTTTCAAGTTACCAAAGTAATATAAACACACACACACAGACCCTAAAAGACAATCATTGACATAATAGATTTCTCTTTAAGGGGAATTTTATTTAAGTCATATAATACACTGAGTTTATATTCAATCTCTTAGATATTATCTTAGATTTTCCTTCAATTCCAAATACATGAGATGGTTTACTTTTATTGCTTTAGGTGTTCTTCATAGAGTGAGTCTGGGTATTTATTTTTCATATTCATTCTACTTTGGAGAGTCTCTGACTGCAAAATTATTTAAGCCCTGCTGAGACCATGACACTGTTCAAAAGTCTCATACATATTTGTGGAGGGAGGGAGAAATACTACTCCAGTGAATATAGTTCCTTGACTAGAAAGCTAAAGCCATACTTGCTATTTCTAGGCAATCAAACTGCTTAAAACCTTGAAGAGAAAGCAGAGGTTCATGATCCATTTCCTCTCCAAGTGTAAAAATGACCCTGAGAGTATTCAAGCCTTCCTGCACCTTCAAGGCAATGGGGCAGGATGGATGGGATAGAAAAGTTTGCTAAATGACTGTTGACTGTCATAGAGTACTATGAGCTTCGTGTGCTATATTACATTTAAATCTCAGAATTCCCCGACTCCCATCATAACCAATTTTCAGATGAAGAATTTGAGACTGAGGTCATGTAATTAACCTAAAGTCAAAAGTAATAAAATTATAAAGATAATCTGGAACAAGGATTTAGATGCAAGTCCTTGTGACTTTCTACCACTGAATTCAAGAATACAATTCAGATGACCCAATCTCATTGCTTTTTGTGGCAGAGTAATTATACAGTGGAAGTGAGAGATAGATTTAAGGGCCTAGATCTGATAGATAGAGTGCCTGATGAACTATGGATGGAGGTTCGTGACATTGTACAGGAGACAGGGATCAAGACCATCCCCATGGAAAAGAAATGCAAAAAAGCAAAATGGCTGTCTGGGGAGGCCTTACAAATAGCTGTGAAAAGAAGAGAGGCGAAAAGCAAAGGAGAAAAGGAAAGATATAAGCATCTGAATGCAGAGTTCCAAAGTATAGCAAGAAGAGATAAGAAAGCCTTCTTCAACAATCAATGCAAAGAAATAGAGGAAAAGAACAGAATGGGAAAGACTAGAGATCTCTTCAAGAAAATTAGAGATACCAAGGGAACATTTCATGCAAAGATGGGCTCAATAAAGGACAGAAATGGTCTGGACCTAACAGAAGCAGAAGATATTAAGAAGAGGTGGCAAGAATACATGGAAGAACTGTACAAAAAAGATCTGCATGACCCAGATAATCATGATGATGTGATCACTCATCTAGAGTCAGACATCCTGGAATGTGAAGTCAAGTGGGCCTTAGAAAGCATCACTACGAACAAAGCTAGTGGAGGTGATAGAATTCCAGTTGAGCTGTTTCAAATCCTGGAAGATGATGCTGTGAAAGTGCTGCACTCAATATGCCAGCAAGTTTGGAAAACTCAGCAGTGGCCACAGGACTGGAAAAGGTCAGTTTTCATTCCAATTCCAAAGAAAGGCAATGCCAAAGAATGCTCAAACTACTGCACTCATCTCACATGCTAGTAAAGTAATGCTCAAAATTCTCCAAGCCAGACTTCAGCAATACGTGAACCATGAACTCCCTGACATTCAAGCTGGTTTTCGAAAAGGCAGAGGAACCAGAGATCAAATTGCCAACATCTGCTGGATCATGGAAAAAGCAAGAGAGTTCCAGAAAAACATCTATTTCTGCTTTATTGACTATGCCAAAGCCTTTCACTGTGTGGATCACAATAAACTGTGGAAAATTCTGAAAGAGATGGGAATACCAGACCACCTAACCTGCCTCTTGAGAAATCTGTATGCAGGTCAGGAAGCAACAGTTAGAACTGGACATGGAACAACAGACTGGTTCCAAATAGGAAAAGGAGTACGTCAAGGCTGTATATTGTCACCCTGCTTATTTAACTTCTATGCAGAGTACATCATGAGAAACGCTGGACTGGAAGAAACACAAGCTGGAATCAAGATCGCCGGGAGAAATATCAATAACCTCAGATATGCAGATGACACCACCTTTATGGCAGAAAGTGAAGAGGAGCTAAAATGCCTCTTGATGAAAGTGAAAGAGGAGAGTGAAAAAGTTGGCTTCAAGCTCAACATTCAGAGAACGAAGATCATGGCATCTGGTCCCATCACTTCATGGGAAATAGATGGGGAAACGGTGGAAACAGTGTCAGGCCTTATTTTTTGGGGCTCCAAAATCACTGCAGATGGTGACTGCAGCCATGAAATTAAAAGACACTTACTCCTTGGAAGAAAAGTTATGAGCAACCTAGATAGCATATTCAAAAGCAGAGACATTACTTTGCCGACTAAGGTCCATCTAGTCAAGGCTATGGTTTTTCCAGTGATCATGTATGGATGTGAGAGTTGGACTGTGAAGAAGGCTGAGTGCTGAAGAATTGATGCTTTTGAAGTGTGGTGTTGGAGAAGACTCTTGAGAGTCCCTTGGACTGCAAGGAGATCCAACCAGTCCATTCTGAAGGAGATCAGCCCTGGGATTTCTTTGGAAGGAATGATGCTAAAGCTTAAGCTCCAGTACTTTTGCCACCTCATGCAAAGAGTTGACTCATTGGAAAAGACTCTGATGCTGCGAGAGATTGGGGGCAGGAGGAGAAGGGGACAACCCAGGATGGGATGGCTGGATGGCATCACAGACTCGATGGACATGAGTCTGAGTGAACTCCGTGAGATGGTGACGGACAGGGAGGCCTGGCGTGCTGCTATTCATGGGGTCGCAAAGAGTCGGACACGACTGAGCAACTGAACTGAACTGAATGTTCCATTATGTATATGCACTACATCTTCTTTATCCATCTGTGAATGGACATTTAGGTTGCTTCCAATGTCCTGGCTATTGTAAATAGTGCTATGATTATTACTGGATGCAGATGTCTTTTTCAATTATGGTTTTCTCAGGGCAAATGCTCAGTAGTGGAATGCTGGGTCATATGGTAGTTCTATTTTTAGTTTTTTAAGGAACCTTCATACTGTTCTTCATAGTGACTGTATCACTGTTCTCCATAATGACTGTATCAGTCTACATTCCCATAAACAGTGCAAGAGTTCTCTTTTTCTCCACATCCTCTCCAGCATTTTTTATATATAGATTTTCTGATGATGGCAATTCTGACCTGTGTGAAATGGTAGTACTTCATTGTAGCTTTGATCTGTATGTCTCTAATAATTAGTAATTATGATCATCTTTTCACGTGTCTCTTGGTCATCTGTATGTCTTCTTTAGAGATGTGTCTGTCACACAGAGTGAAGTAAGAAAAAAAATATTAATACATGTATATGGAATCTAGAAAGATGGTCCAGATGAACCTATTTGCAGGGCAGGAATAGAGGCACAGGTGTAGGGAACGGATGTGTGGACACGCCAGGGGGAGAGGCAGGTGGGCTGAATTGGGAGCTGGCATTGACATACGTGTGCTGCCATGTGTAAAACAGATAGGGGGAGCCTGCGGTACAGTGCGAGGAGTTCAGCTCTGAGCTGTGTGATGACCTAGAGGTGTGGGAGGGGCAGCTGTACACATACAGCTGGTCCACTTCACTCTGCAGCAGAAACTGACACAATACTGTAAAGCAACTATACCCCAACATAAAGGTTTAAAAGGAATACAGTTCAGGTGGTTATAATTCATGCTTCATTTGTATTCACTTATTTACATATGCCTTAATGTAGCCAGTATGTTGTGTACAGCATTGTGTTGGGGCCACAGTTGTAGAAAAATGTGTCACATAAATATAAGTTATTATCTGATAGAAGCTTTAGATTTTTGGTTCTAAACAGGGAGATAGCTTCCATAAGGCGGCATCTGGGAAGTTTCCTGGGAGAGACTTTGGTTGTCCTGATGATGACAGGATTTAATAGGAAGCCTATTTCGTGAGTGGGGTGGACCCCAGGGCAGGTTTTAAATATTGCAATGTGTGGGATAAGGATGCAAGATGAAGATGTGTCCCTTTCCCCAAAAGATTTTTGTGGAATCCAGAAAGCTGTTTGTAATTATCTATGGCTAGAACTCTTCTTCCAATTATTCAACATTTTTGTGTGTGTGATTAAAATATATAATAAACTTTCTAGGAATGCAACTGTCATGTAAATGGATGGTTCATTGTGCATTGTTTTTGTCGGAATGTTACCAAGAATTACTCAGTTTCCTTTTTTGGTTTTTAAACATCATACTTGGGCTCTAAATATTGGTTCAGCCATATAAATACTTCTACCTATAATGTCCAAAGATTTTCATATCCAAGTACATAAAATACATATTTTCCTTTTATTCTTTCTCTTGTAGTTAAAGAACGTGACTTTGAATTATATCGTGATTTTCTTTTTTGACATAGAAGGAAGGTAACACAAAATGTTTGTTTGTGTGTTATGGTAATATATAATCGTAAAAACATTGATAAGTATAAAATTCTCTGTACCCTTTCACTTGAGACAAACTACTGCCCAGATTTTTATGCTCTTCCTTGCAGTCACTTCTACCAGTATACTATCATGTTAGTATACTATCAGAATATGCTTCAAAAAATTAAGTTAGGATCTTTATAGACTAATAACTGCCAAACTTTACTGATACTATAATCTATTGGAGAAGTTATTAAAAATATAGATCCCTTGGTTCTGCCCCAGTCAGAATGGCAAAGTAAGAAGCCCGGGAAATTTCTGTTTTCAACCAGTATGAAGGTTTCCTTTGAGTCACTATGATGTGGGCAACCTAGGTTTGGATCGTATAGTAGAGACTAGATACAACAGAATCATTCAGAGGCTGTGTTAAATATACAGACTCCAAGGTCCTACCTTAGACTAGGTAAACCAAAATCTCTGTGTCTAAAAATCTGAACTATCATCAAGCTCTGTACAAGTCTAACTGCATTGTAACCATAGTTCTAGTTTAGACCCAACAAAGAGAAAGAATGTGCTGGTTAAGCAACTCAGAATGCAGGCTTGCCCCCTGGTGGTCATTTAAAAAGAAACTGCAGGTGCACAGTTCTTACAACAAACAGGAACAGTAACAACCAATGGGCAACTATATCAGCTGTGATTCACAGAATCATAGTATCCAAGAATACTAAGAGGTTTTAAATGTCTCAGTGTTTCCTTCTACTGTGGGACTCAAATCCCTCAATAGATAGAAACCATAAAGACCATCAAGCAGTTTCAAGTTTAGAGGACTTGACACAATTGGGTAGAAAGTACATGACTTTTCAAAAATCATCTTAATTCCTCTAGTCCCAGATAATATAAATTCATTTTAACCACAATATTGTGCTAAAATTTAAAAAAAAATTGTATGGAGTACTGGAAAAAGTAGAAGTGGAGATTAAATTTGAAAAGTAGGTATTACTGGGGAAAAGAAAATAAAACTTTGGCTCTTTTCTCTTGTCCAAGTTAAAGTAACATGCGTAACAATAGTAAAAAAAGGTGGTGGTGACGGACGTGGGTGGAGAAGGTGTGGGGCTATGAGGCTTCATGAATCAGATTAGTTTAAAAAATGTGAATATATTCTTACATTCCTATGACCTCAAATTTGATGAAGCAGTTCTGATGCTGAAGAAGAAAACAGTTATGTGCACAACTGATGAGAACAAGGGTAAACAGTGAAAATGAATTTTTAGTGTATGTGCTAAACATGATCATTTATTTTAGGAAAGCCAGCACAAAGCAAACACACACTCGCCAGACTACTCCGAATCATTTAAAATATACTCATGGGAGCCTAAAGGTCAATATTAAAATCATCCAGTTAGTGTCTATAACAACCTCATGCAAGTATCTCCAAGCGTCAAAACCCCATGGGATATGGAATGCTAATTGTCATGGTGCCTCTTACCACTGGAAAACGGTACTTATGAACTTATATGCAGGGCAGGAATGGAGAGGCAGATGTAGAAAATAGACTTGTGAACACAACGGGGGAGGGTGACGGTGGGACAAATGGAGAGAGCAGCACTGAAACATACCCATTACCAAACGTAGAAGAGACAGCTAATGGGAAGCTGCCGCAGAGCGCAGGAGCTCAGCCCAGTGCTCTCTGCAACCAGAGGGGTGGGAGGGACTGGGAGGCTCCAGAGGGAGGGGACATATGTACCCCTGCAGCCGATTCACACTGTTGTACAGCAGAAATCAACGCAACAAGGTAAAGCAATCATACTCCTAAAAAATGAATATTTAAATAAAGCAAAAATGGAAAAGGATATCTCAGAATGTAGATACGTGAGAACCCACCAGCATAGGGGGACTACTAAGATCAAGAGGCGGCAGTTCAAAAGCTGTACTTTCCAAGAACAGCAAATGCCAGCTGGAATTCTGGTGATTACTCCCCCGTTTTTCTTTTAAAGAGAAACTTTTTGTTTTCTGGATTAGGTTAAAATACACCTTTACATCCTGCTTCAGGAATTAAAAAAAAATCTTGTAAGATTCAAAACAAGAACAAATGGACTTTATTACCCAAAGAAAAATCATTGACAAGAGAATATCTTTTTAAATTGCTCTGTGTATATAGGCTAGAACAGTAACAACTCCAATATGCTATTAATATATGAAGATGCATCTTAGCAAACCAAATGTACTAGAATGCTAATTGGATTGGACTTACCATAGTAAGTCCAAAACTTACCATGTTTTACTTATAAAACATAGACAACACACATGAAAAACACATTACGTTCAGTCTGTACCTTGACATCCTTATTTTGAATGGCATCAATGCAATTCTTTTACCCATTTAGAAAGGACTACTTAGCATAAAGAGCTGGACTTTCCCTTAACCAAATTACCTTTGGAAATTGAAGCATGGATTTTAAAACCCAGTGTCTCTTCTAGCTGGTTGTAGTCAGATTCCACAGAGGATGCATGAAGTGTTTCTACCAAAAAAGGCATTCTTCCCTGTGCCTCATCATAGAAGACAGTGTGGTTCCATGTGTAAGGGACGCTGATGCCATCAATGGTGAACAGCCGGGTTGAGTAGGCATACAGCTGCCCAGCACCTGTTTGAACGTAGTCCTCAGTGTAATCCTAAGAAGGACAATATGGATTTGAGGATCAGCATGGCTATTTTTTTTTTTTTTCTTCTTGAGGGTACTATGATATGTAGAATGAGATAAAAACAAAAATGGCTTAGGGTCTAAAAATATACAGTTCTAAATAAAAATTATAATTGTATAGCAGTGTTCAAACTTAAACTACCTACCATTGTAACTACCTTAGTTTCATAATTTTAGTGTCATAAATGAGAGTTTAATAAGGGACTCAGAGTTGTCGGTCAAGAGTAAAGTAAAAATGTGAAAAGGCGATTGCTATCATTCTTTAATTTCTGGAATACTTTTGTGGATGGTCTATAAAATCTTTTAGGTAAGACTTACTATTCTCTTTGTCTGTAGAAAGTTAAATGGCTTAAATCAACATAGCTCTGATCTTAGTCCTGATAAGCATGGTCATGAAACTACTAAAAGCTTATAAAGACTCCTCCTTAAAGATTTTTAGACAAAGACCACATAGCCATTTCTACCCTTAGTGGTTTAGAGATTTACTCTGCAAAGTGAACAAGGGAAACTATACAAGTTTTCTGTGCTTCTTTAATGTTCTTTGCCTCTTACTCTTACCATTGCTCCAATAAACAGTGAAGGCAAGTTACCCTAACGTTTTACCTTCACAGTGACTTCGGCAGGTGACTGCAGCTGCAGGACGTAGCCACTCACAATGATATCTACCAGTAGAGCACCATCAGAATCCAAGCCCCGGGCAACGTGAGTCATCCGCAAGATTTCCCCTAGGAATTAAAATTTATTCATTTCAACAGCAAATATATATATGTGTGTGTGTATGTATATATATAGATCCACTTCCCAGTAGTAAAAAATCCACCTGCCAATGTAGGAGGTGCAGGTTCGATTCCTGGGTCAGGAAGATCCCCTGGAGAAGGAAATGACAACCCACTCCAGTATTCTTGCCTGGAAAACCCCATGGACAGAGGAGCCTGGCGGGCTACAGTCCATGGGGTCACAAAGCCAGATACGACTGAGCATGCACACATGCTGTATCTGTGTATTTTTAAAATATGGTTTGTGTAAGCACATTACAGACTTATTTTTATACCAGTTCAGCTATGTTATGATTTGTGTTTAATCAAGTTTGAAGTATAATAAGAGAAAATAGCACTTAGCCCCCAAATTAAACTTAGATTTACTCAATTAAATTGATTTTTTTTTTTTACATATTTTACAAAAATTTCACCCGATTACACTTAGAATTAGGTGAAGGAATCCACACTTTCAACTGACAAGCAACAGCAAGGCAGTTCTACAGAAATGGACTGATTGTCTGTGAGAAGGGGACAGACAGCGTGACCAGGAAGACTGGCAGTAGCCACAAGTCTGGCTCCAGCGCTTTGTTCTTTCTGGTGCTTTTAGAAACAGCAAAGGGGCATCTTAGGAAGTGGATTGCCACACAAAGACCCACATGTCCTGTGGGCTGATTAAAGCTTTGGTTTTCCTCAGCCCTGCTACCTTAAAGATCACACTGCCGCAAAGGCAGACCACCTTCGAAGATACTTCATACAAAGGTCTTTAAAAAGTCATGTGCCCTTGGAAAAGACCCTGAATTGCTAATCCATATGGATTAAGGCTAAGGATAAAGTGAAAAGTCTTTAGATTTGCTTGTTTATATTTCCAATTTTTTGATTAAAGAATCCCCTATCAGATATCATAACTGAATCTCTGGTTCAAAGATAAAAACCTTTAATTAATAGCTATGACTCAGCTTCCTGCTCTGCTTGGCCTTCAAACCCTCTCTAAGGAATTAAAAGAGAACAGATACAGGAAAGATGAAGGAAAAAAACTTTTAGGTTATAAAAATCACTATACTATCTGAAAACATATGGCCTCTTATAGAGCCATGTCAATAAAAGTTTATAGGAAAATATAAACTTGCTTTTATGTCATTTATGATAAGATGGCAACAAAACTTTGAAAGCATCCTCTGTGGGAACATGTATTTTTCTAAACTGCCAACTTTTACAGCGATCATATTTTTAAATAGCAATAGGATATTAAGTTCGGTTGATACGAACCAGTTGCAAATTCCACTTGGGTTTCTCTCTTGAAAACTGCATTGGTGAGGGTAAAGCCATTGACTGCTTCTCCTATTTCTTTTGCTGTTGTCCAATAAATGGGATTTAGAATAGAAACTATCTTTCTCATTGCTGGACCTAGAGAAAAAAGGGGTAAATAAGATGTCACAGAAAAATATTTACAGCCCATTGTTGTTATTCACAGCAAGTTATTCAAAGGGATGAATTCTAAATATACTTGAATAACAACAAAAATAGCATCTAAAAATGTCAGTTTTTAAAAAGAGTTTACCATTGGGATAAAACTAAGGAGTATTACACTGCTCATTTAGTAGTAGCATCCCTAGAAATTTTAAGTGGAAATAATAGATGAAGAAGAATAAGGTATGTTTAAAAAAAGAGGCTTATTGACAACTTTTATCAGCAAAGAGACTTACCAAGACTGCGAGGTACATTGGTAATTTTGGCATGTATTATTCTAGTATCAGAGTTTGGGCTATCTGTGACCGTGGCGTTAAGGAAAGCAATTCCAAATTCAACATCATTAATGCTTCCAATAACACTTCCTCTGGCTCGCTGGGGCCCACCTATTGCGGGAAGAGAAAACATTCTTGGAAAGGAAACAATTTCACCAACATTACATCTGAGAAAAGAAAGCCAGTATTCAAAGATGCTCCAAATCTTCTCCCAAACATTTAAAATATCATATGACATCTGAATTTCAGAGTGAAATAAATAAGCTTTCAAAACATTCTACTCCCATGTAACACTCATCATCCTGCATAAATCTAGGATCCTTCCAATCTATGTACATCATAGTATTATTTCACAACCCAAAGAATACACTCAGCGCCCAGTCCCAAAGCCAAAATAAAGTACGTGTTTGGTGATGGTGATGAAATGTTGATAATAATGAGGGTTTATTGAGCATGTCATGTTCTATAGGAAGCACATAATATGTTTTAACTCATTCTAGCCAAAATTCTATAAGGTAAGTTTAAATAGCCACAGTTTAAATAAATAGCCAGAGTTTGCAGACTAGGAAAATAAAGTTCAGAGCATTCAAGTGATTGTCCCATGATTACTTAATTAGGAAGCAGCAGAGTGAGGATATAAACGGAGATCTGTTTGTCATCAAAACCCATATTCTTTATTTTTAAATTTATTTATTGAAGTACAGTTGCTTTACAATGTGTTGGTTTCTGCTGTACAACAAAGGGAATCAGTTATATGTATACATATAGCTCCTCCATCTTGAGCCTCCCTCCCACCCTACCCTTCTAAGTCGTCACAGAGCACTGAGCTGAGCTCCCTGTATGCCAGAAAGAGAAAAACAAGTGACCATCTATTAATGCGTAAATGTGGGATCTAGAAAAATGATTCAGAAAACCCATACTCTTTTATCCATTGCCTCCTTCATGAGAACACAGAAGGAAGGAGGTATCACCAACAAAACAGCTCCAAAGCCTTGTGACTGGTCACTATCAACATAAATGTGAAGTGTTTAAGGGCTATTGTTCAGTCTCGGGTTTCAGATCAATGGCTTACCAAGCACTTCATATTATATATATACTGGGATATGTTTACCTTGAGAAAAATTTGAGAAGAATTATTGTACTTTTAACAATTGCTGCAAAATTTATACCAAGACAATTATGCTGAGCAAGAATCATATGAACTTTTAAAAGTAACTACAGTAATTTTATGCTTTCTTTCCATCGTTCAACAAAAATATTGGTTACTAACACAGAATCAGTGGCTAAGGAGTCCATGCTTTGACAAGAGAGGGAAATACACTGGGAAGAAACTAATCGTTTTACAGAATTTTGTTGTTTTCTGTCGAACATCAAATTAATTTTATCAAAGTATAGTTGATTTACAATGTTATATGCTTCTGCATACATTCAGAAATATTTAGCAAAGTGAATATTTCCAGGTTTTAAATAGCTTTTTTTTTCTTGAAATATAAGGAAAGGATTTCATAGATGACAGCTGAATGGATAAGATTTAAAAAAAATCAGAATAATCCCATAGAAATGCAAATTATATTCTTGGTATCTGGGTTCAGAGCAGCTAATAGTTAAAAATATTAATTATTTGATTCTTTTTTACTGAGAAGGAAATGGCAACCCACTCCAGTATTCTTGCCTGGAGAATCCCACGGACAAAGGAGCCTGGTGGTTCCTTGGGGAGCCATGGGGTCGCAGAGAGTTGGACATTACTGAGCGCTAACACACACACTCTTGAATATAGTTTGAAGCAATCATAAGGTGTTTCAGATATTGTTGTCATGTATTATACACTGGGGCTTCCCTGATGGCTCAGTGGTAAAGAATCTGCCTGCCAATGCAGGAGATGTGGGTTCCATCCCAGGCTGGGAAGCTCCCCTGAAGGACATGGCAACCCACTCCAGTATTCTTGCCTGCAGAATCCCACACACAGAGGCGCCTGGCAGGCTACAGTCCATAAGGTTGCGAAAGAGTCGGGCATGACTTAGCAACTAAACAACAAATTATATACTGGGGAGAAATACAGTTGTATTCAATCTGAGAAAAGTCAGTAAGTGTTTCATCATTTTATTTTGCATTATTTTAATAGTGAGAGAAACAGTTTTTTTCACATTGATTCACCCTTCATGTTCTTGATTATATTCATCTGTTAGTCAAGTATTGAAGATACAATGGTAAGAAAGATAAAAAAAGACATGAAGCTTGCTTTCATAGCACTTGTATCTAAACAGGGGAGATAATTAGAATTCTGCAAATAGATGTGAAATGCACTAATGTGTAAGATATCTATTACTCAGGGAAGTCTGAGAAAGAGGTAAAAATAGACTAAAGATGGGAAGATTAGTTGCTTAAGACTGAGCATATATACAAGTCAAGGAAGGCAGAGAAAGGCTTTCTGGGTAGAAGATACAGCACACGTCGCCCTTTTAGGAGACGGTGGCTTGTCACATCTGAGAAGCTAAGAGTAGAGAGTTTAGAGAGTGATGGGAACCATGCAGCAAGATGACGCAGGCAGGTACATAGTAGGACCTGGTTGGCTACTTTTGTTCTTATCCTTAGTCCTAAGCAGGGCGAGAGAAGGATAGTAGGATCACTAATTTCCTTAGTTCTCAAGGTCAGCACTAATGAGTAGCCTCCCATTTTGACCTTGATTCTCTAGTCTCACTAGAGACTTGAATCCCAGTGTTCAACAGATGTCTCCTTGTTCTGTCTACCCAGTTGGGATCCTTCAAACTCTCTGTCAGATCCTGTAATCCAAATTATTTACCTATTTGGACCTCTTCTGTCACTGGGTCCCTGGTACCACGAGAGACTGAGCTCCAAATGTCTCAACTGAAATGAGACCTGTCACTGTGCCTACATGTTAAGAGTCTCAACATCGTCGGTGATCAGCGCCATGTTGAGGAGACGCATTAAGCAACTGAGCAAGGATGCTTGCTCTTTCAGCCTGCTTACATCCTATACATCTGTTCATGTAACTCCTTTCTGTCCCTCTGTCAAATGGGGCTTGTTGATTTCAGGGATATTTAATTCCCAAAGCAACCTTAAAGCTTTGGAATGTCCAATGTTATGTCCATATTTCAACAGTGTGAAAATGTTCTTTTTGGTCTGGTTCTTTGAGATGAATACCCTTAATATTTTCCACCATTTCTTGGCACTCCAGTAAACTCTGAGGTCCATGAGTTCTAAAAAGCCAACTCTGTTCCTTCTGAATTGTTGTATCTCAATATCTAGCCATATTGTATGACTTGAAGGACAGTAGTTGAACTCCCCCTAATCTTTTCCCTTAAACTGAATTTTCCCTATTTTACTGTCTATACTCATGTTATCTATATTTCAATCTGTGAAAGAACAGCCTCCAATCGTGTATTTCTATTAGCTATTCAGTTTCTCCCCCACCCTCATTTTTCCGCCTGGAATCTCAGCCTGGTTTGCCCACTCTTCCTTGCCCTTTTTAGTCCTCAAGCCCAGGACTCTATTTACAGCTGGGGGAAGACTATATTCTTTTATAAAAGGAGCCTAGAAGGGGGCAAGTAGAGACTAATACACAGCATGAGCTTTGGCGCAGAGCTGCATCAATTCTTCCATCCAGTTGTTGTCATTGTTTAGTCGCTATGTTGTGTCCAGCTCTTTGCAACACCATGGACTGTAGCCCATGAGGCTCCTCTCTCCATGGGATTTCCCAGGCAAGAATACTAGAGTGGGTTGCCATTTCCTTCTCCAGGGAGTCTTCCCAACCCATGGATCAAACCTATGTTCCTGCTTGACAGGTGAATTCTTTACCACTGAGCCACCTGGGAAGCCCCTCTTTCACCCAGAGTTGGCACTATTTTGTAATTTGAGGGCTCAGAGTGGATATAAATGTGGTCCTGCCAAAGTCTAATGTAGTTGCTTACCTGGACATACTTGTATATTACATCTGGATACCTGAGTAGCATCGCCTGGGCAGGGGCGACCACTTTTAGATGGTATTGGATTGTTGCACAGCCGTTTTCGTGTCTTTTCACCTCCTCCACAAGAGGTGGAACACCAGCTCCAACTATGCCAGTTTCCCCAACTTCCATCCACTGTGAACAAGAACGAGATGGTCAATATTAATAAATGGGTTATAAAATCTACTCCCAGGGTGACTCTACCTATACAGCTTTCAAGACCTGAAACGATGGGGCTGCTACAAGGAGCACTGAATGAAAGGCTTTACTTGTTCTGCTGCCAGGGGTTGGTAAGCTCACCAGGACACATGTCCGTGTTGCATCTCTGGATCTGGGAGTCTGGGCCCCCACAAGCTCTTCCTCCACTGGAGGGACGAGGGTTATCACATGTGCGGTACCGCCGCATCTGCCCCCCATTACATGTCCGGCTGCATATTCCCCAGCCGCTCCAAGGACTCCAGTTACCATGAGCTACGACACAGAACCATTGGAGAAGTGGTAAACAATGACATTCATCCAAAGAGTACAGAAAGACTCTATCCAGGAAGTGAAAAGAAACACCCAGATCTATAAATAGGCATCTTCCAAAGACAGGTGGTTTAGCTGTTGGTTTGACTGGAAACTGGGTATACATTCCAGTGACTGTGCAGTTCCATTTAACCTGCATAAACAAGGCTGAGTGCCAAAGCATTGATGCTTTTGAATTGTGGTGCTGGAGAAGACTTAGGAGAGTCCCTTGGATTGCAAGATCAAACCGCTCAATCCTAAAGGAAATCAACCCTGAATATTCACTAGAAGGACTGCTGCTGAAGCTCCAATACTTTGGTCACCTGATGCGAACAGCTGACCCCCTGAAAAAGACCCTGATGCTGCAAAAGAGTGAAGGCAAAAGGAGAAAGGGGAGGCAAGAGACTAAGATGGTTAGATAGCATCATTGACTCAATGGACATGAATTTGAGCAAACTCCAGGATACAGCAGAGGACAGAGGAGGCTGGCGTGCTGCAGTCCAAGCGGTCGCAAAGAGTCAGACACAACTTAGTGACTGAACCACAATAAAGAGTTTTCCAGGAGCTGGAGGATAGGAATGAGAAAAGGTCTCTGAGGAGTCAAGCTATAACATTCAGGATACAGTGAACTGAAATGCTGCTAGGGTCCACACTTCTAGCTTGGGTGACTAAATTAAGGCAGAGAGGCACCTCCTTGCTTCTGTTAAGGAAGCATCACTAGTTAGTGTGGAAGGATGCCCTAGTCCTTGCACTCTGCAGCTGGTCCTATAAAGAACATGAAATAGGATGTAACCTCTGCCCATATAAATCAGTGGAGTCTATGGTATTATATAGACACAACAGCAACCACGCAACATTTTGATATTTTAAACCAATGGCAGACAAATCAAGTAACAGACTGCTGTAATTTTAAGGACTTAAGGCCATAATGAAACTTCAAGAAAGTATAATGTTGACTCACTATTTCCAACACTCACTTGGACAAGAGTCACTATTACAAAAATCGCTCTGGACATCACTCCCTTCACATTTGTTGCCTCCATACTGGGGAGCAGGATCAGAGCAGTCCCTTGTTCTCTGCCTGGAGCCACCTCCACAGGATACAGAACAGGCACTCCAACTGGTCCAAGTGGCCCACTTGCCATCGACTGGGTTAAAGAAAAACATATGTGCTCTGTTACTACTTAGAAACAATCAAGTTAAACCCTGCACATTGATAGGTTGAGTGATGATCTTATTGATACTGATTTTTTTTTTAAGTTTCTATTTTGTTTTGGAGGATAGCTGATCAACAATGTTGTGACAATTTCAGGTGGACAGCAAAGGGACTCAGCCATACATATACATGCATCCATTCTCCCCCAGACTCCCCAGCCATTCAGGCTGCCACATAACATTGAGCAGAGTTCCCTGTGCTATACAGTAGGACCGTGTTGGTTATCCACTTTAAATATAGCAGTGTGTACATTTGACATTGATTCTTAATGACATACTCCCTAGATAAGACATAGAGGTTAAATTATTGAGAGTACAAACATTGTATTTGTCTTACTTGGGCAGTGTCTTTCATTGCAAACTTGCATCTGTGTTTCTGCTCCATCACAGTAGGATCCAGCAAATGACGGTGGTGGGTTATTGCACAGTCTTGTTCTTGTTTGGGTACCTTTTCCACAACTTACGCTGCATGTCCCCCAAGGCTGCCAGGTACTCCATGCTCCATGAACTACAAACATCCCAAGACAGAGTTTCAAGTCACAGAACCACGTTTGTTAGAAAAAAAAATTATACAAATAAATAACTCGTAATGAGTTAAATTAGCCCAGAATTGAAAATAACTGAAATTGAACCAAAGCAAACATAACAAATGATGTTCTTCCCTTCCCCCTCTGGTTAGATCTTCATGAGAATTAGTGTCTATAGGGAAATTGAGAAGGCTACCTGATGCCAAAATAAATGCTTAAAATTATCCAAAGGGGCTCTTTTATTAAAATTAAATGTAATCAAACTACTATATGTAAATAAAGTTTGAGCTTATAAGCCCTAACTATTTTTTTGGGAAAGTGGAAGGAACCAGAAGCTAAGCTGTATAACAAATCTTGATGCAGTTATGGAGAACACAACTGTCTCCATAATGATAACTTGGACCCCACACTGCAAGGCCACATCTTCAAACCTGATTCAGCTTCACATTTAAAAATGTACTTGGACCTTTCAACAGCATGATGATTTGCACAGTTCTCTTTGAAAATTTTTCCCCATTACATAATGTTCATGGATTAAAAGTTCTAAATAACACACTCACCTGCTTCCTAAACAACAGAAAAAATTGACCAGTAGTTTCCAAGAAATAAGATTAAGGCCTTCCTTTTAGTAACTAACATATTACACCATCTGACCACAGGACTGGAACAACCTTATGTTTCGTTCCAGGTGTAGGGGCTGAGAATAAACATTTTGGTTTCTCTTATGTATAAGTCAGAATCAGGTCATATTTTTGTCAAAAGGTATATTCTAGATGTGGGACTCAAAAAGCTTGTTGCCGTGGTCACCAGGTTTAACCAAGATAGGAACCATAGGGCTTTAAGGTCCTGTCTAAATATTCTCTTACCAACACAACCTGTAAGTTGAGAAACAAGGAATGGAATTATCATTTGGTTTCTTTGTTTAGAAAATATTTCAAAACACATCTTGAATTTTCTTCTAATTATCTGTTGTCTAATTGAATTGACTACATATTCTTGTACTTTGTAGACACAAGAAACACAGTCACAAATTTATTTCAGCTGACAAGAATCTTTACTAAAAATTATTTGACTAAACATAAAAGGGAAAGAAAGTCTTTCACTAAATGGCAAGTACTATTCAAGACTACTACTTTATTAATTAAGATCACTGATGTTCATAGTTACTATATATGGACTATGGCATTTCAAAATTCTGCTATTCCAACTGTTTTAATATGTCCTATTATCAAGGGTGTTGGTTAATGAAAGACTTTATTTCTTACAAAAAGCCTTATGATACATGCATTTTTGGGGGGGATTACAACTGAGTGACATTTATTAATTTCTTATCTCTGTAGATTCTATTATGGAGCCTCCCTGGTGACTCAGATGGTAAAGAATCTGCCTGCAATGCAAGAGACCTGGGTTTGATCCCTATGTGGGGAAGATCCCCTGGAGAAGGGAATGGCTACCCACTTCAGTGTTCTTGCCTGGAGAATTCCATGGGTAGAGGAGCATAGTGGGCTACAGTTTCTATGACATATGGATAGAGGTTTTAGCTGAAGATCCTTTTAATTTTTTAAGTCAGTATGGCCATGAAATTAAAAGACACTTACTCCTTGGAAGAAAAGTTATGACCAACCTAGATAGCATATTCAAAAGCAGAGACATTATTTTGCTGACTAAGGCCCGTCTAGTCAAGGCTATGGTTTTTCCTGCGGTCATGTATGGATGTGAGAGTTGGACTGTGAAGAAGGCTGAGCACCGAAGAATTGATGCTTTTGAACTGTGGTGTTGGAGAAGACTCTTGAGAGTCCCTTGGACTGCAAGGAGATCAGCCTTGGGATTTCTTTGGAAGGAATGATGCTAAAGCTGGAACTCCAGTACTTTGGCCACCTCATGTGAAGAGTTGACTCATTGGAAAAGACTCTGATGCTGGGAGGGATTGGGGGCAGGAGGAGAAGAAGGGGACGACAGAGGATGAGATGGCTGGATGGCATCACTGACTCGATGGATGTGAGTCTGAGTGAACTCCGGGAGTTGGTGATGGACAGGGAGGCCTGGCGTGCTGCGATTCATGGGGTTGCAAAGAGTTGGACACAACTGAGCGACTGAACTGAGAAAACCCTAACCAAAATTGAATTTCATGGCATGAAACGTGGTAGAATTGAAATGTTTCTTTTATGTGAATGGAAGGATAGCAAAAATGACAATATAAACCAGAGAAGGTGTAAAATTTCATAGTATCTAAAGAATACAAAAGACAACAGCTATGGAGGAATTAGAACATTATGAAAAGTAAAACAGATGAATTTGTTATTACACTGCATTGCGGTTCTGATTTTGGAAAGACAAGAGAGCAGAGACGCTAGAGCAGATACCCTGTGCCTGAATAACCACTCTGCCCTTACTAGCTGTGTGATCCTAGACGAATTGCTTAGCTTCTGAGTGTCTAGTTTCTTCATCTGCAGTATGTGGATAAGAAAAGAACCTACCTTACTAGGATGGGCATGAAAAATAATGAGTTGATAGATGAAAAGTGTTAGGTGATATTGTGTGTCTTATACTTTTCTAAGTGTGAGCCCTGAGCTAGTACTGCTATTCTTCACTCAAAGTTCTCAATGCTTTCAGAATGATACTTCAAAAAAAGCTCAGTCTTTCAGCAATCCAACAATATATCTTTAATAACTGACTCATATGGCAACAGGATGGCCTACCCCAGAAGATATCAATCTTTTTTAGAGGGAAGACTGTCAGTTTAGAAATATCTCTAACTGAGGGAAGACAGTTCAGTTCAGTCACTCAGTCATGTCCGACTCTTTGCGACCCCATGAATTCCAGCACGCCAGGCCTCCCTGTCCATCACCAACTCCTGGAGATCACTCAAACTGACGTCCATCGAGTCGGTGATGCCATCCAGCCATCTCATCCTCTGTTGTCCCCTTCTCCTCCTGCCCGCAATCCCTCCCAGCATCAGAGTCTTTTCCAATGAGTAGGCCTAAAATAGCTATTTGTACCAGAAAGTAGAAGTGTTCATAGAATCATGGGGACAGGTCAAGAGGACACTGAAGATAGCCTCAAGGGATCTCCACTAACCAAGTCTAGGACAATTTGTGCATCATTATAAATGACAGTTGTACATTATAAATCACTGAAGGAAAGGGTATTTGAGTTCTTACTGATATAACTCAAAAAAAAAAAAAAAAAAGGGAGAAAGAGAGAGAGAAGTTTTGTCCTACAATGGAAAGCCAATAATAGATGTAGGAGATATGATTGAGTTAGAAATAAAATGTCTTGTAAGATCATAGTAATAACCGATTTAAAGCAAAAATAAATCATAAATAGAGGCTAAAAATGGTAGGTAAAAGACTGATAAGAAACAAGATGTTTACGAAGTCTTAAAGTTTCCCTACAAAATGCTTAGTAATTACAAAGGTAAATATAGTAACTACACACTGGAAAAACACTGTTCACTATTAAAGTGAACAAAGCTAACATCACCAGTTTGAGATGTCATGTGATATGACGTACTGAGAACGCAAAATCTGAATCTAATCATGAAAAAATATCATACCTAAATGGAAGATTCTTACAAAATGATTAGCCTATAGACTTAAAAAATAGCAAGGCCATACAATGTAAAAAGTAGCTAAGAAATTGTTCCAATTGAAAGGGACTAAAGAGACATCAGGGAGGCCTGGCGTGCTGCGATTCATGGGGTCGTAAAGAGTCAGACACGACTGAGCAGCTGCACTGAAAGAGACATGACACATAAATGCAAGTGTGATCTTGGAAGAGATCGTGGAATGGGAAAAAGAGTTTATGAAGCATATATGGCTGGGAAAAATCAGAAATAACAGATCCAGCAGGCAGAAAAACAATAAGGACATGACTGAACTCAAGAACAGCAATCAACTAGATATAGTTGACGTCTATAGACTAGTTCATCTGAGAACAGCAGAATTTACATTGTTCTCAGGCTCACATGGAACATTCAACAAGGTGGACCACATTCTGAACCATAAAATATACTTTAACAAATTAAAAAAAATAGAAATTATATGATGTCTGTTCTCAGACCACAATGGAATCAAGCTAGAAATCAATAATAGATGCAAAATCCCCAAATATGTGGACATTAAACAACACACTACTAAATAATACAATTTCATGAAGAAATCTTGAGATATTAAAAATATTTTGAATTAAATGCAAATGAAAATACAACTTATCAAAATTTGTGGGATATAGCAAAAGTAGTGCTTGGGGGGAAATTCATAGTACTGAATGCATATATTAGAGAAGATCTAAAATAAATCATCTACATTTCCACCTCAGGAAACTAAAAAAGAAGAGAAAATGAAATCTAAAGAAGAAAAGAAATAGAGCAGAGATCAGTGAAACTGAACATAGGAAATCAATAGATAATAATCAATGAAACCCAAAGCCGATTCTTTGAAAAGATCAATAAAATCAGTAAGATTCTAGCCAGGCTAATCAAGAGAACAAGAATACAAATTATTAATATCAGAAATAAAAGAGGAGGCATCTCTATAGATCCTATGGGTATTAAAAATATTAAAAGGAATATTAATAGAGTTTGAACAACTCTATGTCTGCCAGTTTGACAACCTAGATGGAATAGACCAACTCCCTGAAAGACACAATTTGCCAAAAATCACATGAGAAAACAGTTTGAATAGTTCTATATCTATTCAAGAAATGTAATCACTAATTACTAAACTTCCATAACAGAAAACACAGTACCAGATGGGTTTACTGTTGAATGTTACCAAACATATGTGGGAAAAAATGTACCATATACCAATTCTCTACCTTTTCTTTCAGAGGACAGAGCAGAGAGACTACTGCCTAACTCTATGAGGCCAGCATCACTCTAATACTAAAACCAGACAAAGACATTACAAAACAGGGAAACTACAGGCCAATATCTCTCATGAACATAGATGTAAAAAGTCTCAACAAATATTATCAAGTTGAATCCAACAATGTATTAAAAGAAAACCTCTTCTGTCCCTAAGATGCTGACATACCCTGTGGATGAAAAAGACCATCTTAGGCTATGCCCATTTTGCAGTGGTATACACTGATAAAGAGTCCCATGGATGGAGGAGCCTGGTAGGCTGCAGTCCCTGGGGTCGCTAAGAGTCGGCAGGACTGAGCGACTTCACTTTCGCTTTTCACTTTCACGCATTGGAGAAGGCAATGGCAACCCACTCCAGTGTTCTTGCCTGGAGAATCCCAGAGACAGAGGAGCCAAGTGGGCTGCTGTCTATGGGGTCACACAGAGTCGGACACAACTGAAGCGACTTAGCAGCAGCAGTAGCAGTACACTGATAAATGTTTAACAGCCAGCTCTCTGGGAGTAGGGAGGAAACACTGATTTATAGCATCTATAGTTTTTATGATATAAAACACTCCCACCATGGTCAATATCTACCTCTTAATGTGATGTCATGAAACTCCCAGTGGGAAAAGACACACGCTGTCAGAGGCTGGATCCAGAACACTACTGACAATATGCCATAATAACAGCTAAATTCAGTCGGTTTAGGGGCTGAGAGATAACCAAAGAAAGTCTAAAAATCAGTAAGCCAACAGAACAGCGAGCAAGACTGCAGTAAGCCAATAGTTACTCAATAAAAACAGAAAGAAAAAAAGACACCTTGAGTTTTATTTTAGGACATGTACAAATATCTATATAATGAAAAGCTAAATGATATCATAGCTGATAAAATAATCTTGGCTTTTTAATTTTTTTTAGATTTCATAAGAATATTTAATTTTTATAACATAATAGAAATTCTCAGCTGCAAATTAAGACACCCAAGATCTAAGTGAATATGCTTAGGAATCAGATCAACTTGAATCAGATCAAATCCTTAAGTCACTTTTTAGTAGTTATATAACCTCAGTAAATTATCATGTATTTTCTCATATCAAATATTTTATCCTATAGTTTCCTGAATTGTACAATAGAATGCAATACCCAATGCATAGGGTAACTATCTCATTTTTGTCAACATCCCTTTTTTAGACCATCTCAGGTAAAGTATCTCTTCCAGTATGCTCTTTCACTTCAACTCTTCAGTTTGTTCTATACGCTTATCAGTATGCGAGTGACATTCTCCATTTACCATTCTAATCCTAGCAGTTAGAACAGTGCCTTGAACACAGACCGAGTGCTCAATAAATATCTGTTGGATTAATGAGTGATTTCTATTCCACAGGATTTCTTTCAGGCTGTCAAACAAGGAGCCTTGCCTCTCTTGATCCGCTGTGGTTAAGTAGCCCAAGCTGGCTCTCAGAGCAGTATCCTTCTCCTGGACTCCCTGAGTTCAGAGGTGAGCCTGGGACCCACAAAATCAAGCGGTTCCTTCCCAGAGGCTGATACAAATTCTGAGAGAGAGGAACTCTTTTGTTCTGAGGCCTTAGATTCTAAGGCCCTTGTTGGCCAGGTACCACCAGTCATTTTTTCCACACACAAAGAGTCTAATGAAGAATAAAGCCAAAGAAAGGAAAGCAGAAATGAGAGATGGAAAACACTCTGGTACAAACATTAGCCAAATTCTTGGATTCAATCATACCTGAAAATAGAATTTTCTATGAATGCTTAGTATTTAAGCTTGGTCTATTTAGATGGTCTAAATAGATGGTCTATGTATTTTAATTTAATTTCTGTCACTTTAATCTGAAAAAGCCCTAATATACCACACCTAGTATAGTCACTCTGAGAATTTTTGCCCCAAAGAGGTTTTCCTCCAACTAATTGGCTATGGGGCAACTTTGCTGTGAAAGATAAAATAACTGGTTGACAGGTTTCAACTAGTTGGCAGTGGTTTCATTTCTCCACTGACTCAGTGTTCCCATTTTTATATTATATACCTCTTAGGTCTCATTAAGATCTATAGAGTGATGAGCAGATGTGATGGTCTTAGCAAAGTCAATAACTTATGTATAATGACTTGATAGAAAATACAGTGATAAGAAAACTTACTGAAGTGTGAAATAAGAGTATAAAGTTGGATTGCATACCATACTAAAGCGATATCGTATCAGTTTGTAAATCCTTCGGTGAGCACAATCATCCCTCCCACCTGTCAAAAGCAAAGATTTACCAAGCTATGGTGAATATAAAAGGGTAATGACTAATTCATAGGACAGGGGCTTCCCTGGTACCTCAGACAGTCAAGAATCTGCCTGCAATACAGAAGACCCTGTATTCAATCCCTGGGTCAGGAAGATCCCCTGGAGAAGGGAATGGGTACACACTCCAATATTCTTGCCTGGACAATTCCATGGACAGAGCAGCTTGACGGGCTACAGTCCATGGGGTTGCAAAGAGTCAGGCAATGACTGAGTGACTAACTGTAATTTATAACAGCCTTTAGGAGTATTAATTATTCCAGTATCATTTTTAGCTAATTTAGGTACTAAAGATTGGTTTCTAATGCTGTCTTTATCAAATTTATCACACAATATTAGAAGTTGCAGGCAAACCCATCAAGCTCTTCTTATATCCCTGCAAAAGGAAAAGGTTATGTGTTTCTTGATGAATATGTTTCTAGAAAATGGTAACATAATGTAGCCAGAATTGTGGTATTTGAGACAGAATCTGACTTAGAGAATTTGGTGAAATATAAGGACTGAGAATGGGATGGAACATTTAACTGTGGTCCAGGTATCTATGATCAGTTATATATGTTACATATATTGATAAAAAATAGCAGTATCCCTCCTCTGTTCATTTTACTCTCAGGGGACAGCTGAAAAGACTTAACAGCAGATTTTTTTTACATCAGAAAGAAATTATATCCAACATAAGATTCTGAGGGTTTCCCTAGTGGCTCAAACAGTAAAGAATCTGCCTGCAATGTGGGAGACCCGGGTTCAATCCTTGGGTTGGGAAGATCCTCTGGAGAAGGAAGTGGTATTCTTGCCTGGGAAATCCCATGGATAGAGGAGCCTGGTGGGCTACAGTCCATGGAGTCACAAAGAGTTGGACATGACTGAGTGGCTAACACACTAAGATCCTGAATCATTGATGATAAACTTTGAGAAAGGAAGTACCTTTGTTTTCCAGGATATACCCCAATACAACTACGTGCATGCAAGCTCAGTCATGTCCGGCTTTGCCATCCTATGAACAGTAGCCCACCAGGCTCTTCTGTTCATGGGATTTCCCTGGCAAGGACACTGGAGTGGGTTGCCATTTCCTTCTCCAGGGGATCCTCCTGATCCAGGGATCAAACTCAAGTTTCCTGCATCTCCTGCATTGCATGTAGATTCTTTACCACTTGACCCATTGGGGAAGCAATACAACTATAACATGAATTTACACACATTTGGAATGTATTCAAGTATTTTCCAAAATATTTTCATTTTTAATTTTTCACAACAAATTGTTTAAAAACTTTGTTTTCAATTTTTCATCTTAATTATATCCTTTTAGATGTAACTTTATTTTCATTAATTTATCTTTTACAGCAAAATTGTCTTATGGTCTATTTAGTTGTGTGGCAATACTGCTTGCTTGGCAGCAAAGATTCTTATAGTGAAGACACCTAGAACCCTAAAATACCTATGTTGTTTCACAAAGTCAAAAATGACATGTAGATAAAGTCCTAAGCATGGTTCCTAGCACATGACATTTATTGAGTGAATGTAGCTAATGCTATTTTCTCCTTGCCAGCCGTGTATTTCTGGGCAGGCCTTTAACCTCTCTAGGCTTCATTTTTCTCATCTGAAAATGAATGACTGGATTAGCTGTTATCTAAGGTCTTCAACATCTCTAAAATTCTATTAATTTGATTGCATTTAAATGATTAAAAATATACCACAGTTTGGAAATCTTTCTCATGTTCAGTTAAATCAGGTACTTGAATTAACACTAATTTAATGCCACACCCTCATATCCATGAGACAGAAGTGAAACATAGAGAATGTGTTCAAAGGTTGAGGCCATAACATCTCTTCTCAATAAAGAAGAAAAGGTAATTATAACTCCTTTGTATGGGTCAAAAAGATGCAAGTTTTGCCCATCTCTGGGTTCTCACCTGGGCAAGGCCGAATGTTGCACATGATGGTTTCCACGGCAATCCCTTCACACGGCCGCCCACCGTGTTGAGCTGATGGATTATTGCAAGTTCTGGTCCTGGTTCGGTTGCCGCGTCCACAGCTCCTTGTACATTCTTCCCAGAGACTCCATTCTGACCAGTTCCCATCCACTATCCAAAGGTGACACGTTAACACCATCAGGGACGTTTCAATCGAAAGAACTTATACTGAGACAAGCCATAGTTAGGGGACAGAAGTGGGTATCTATTGAACCACGTGCCTGTCTGTTGAATAAAGAGGTGTACCTGGACACGGCTTCTGGTGACAGTTTTGCATTTCTGAATCCGATCCCTGGCAAGGCTTCCCACCGTTGGCTGGAGAGGGGTTGTTGCACAGACGACTCCTCTTCTGGATTCCTTTTCCACAGGTGACACTGCAGGGTCTCCAGGCCGACCACTGGGAAAAGCCACCGGGGACTGCAAATAAAACACTGTACTTGGTCTCTGTTATTGTAAATACAAAAATTGTAAGTTAGATTTCATGGAAGACATGCACTCGGTCTAGCACTGAACATAGAAAGGCTGAGAAATTGTTTATGGAAGCTCTTCTTTAGTGTAAAAGTAAAACCGAAGCATCCGAGAAGCACTGAGCAGTTAACTAGAGTTTCTTCCTGGTTCCAGTCCTGATTCATTTGGACATGGCTGTTGAAAGAGTGAGCGACGAAGAGATTTATATGCTGTTTACCTTTTGGAAATATGTCATTCTTTGAAGCAAAACTATGCACTGATTTTTGAGAATAATTTTAACCTAGTTTTAAAAACAAAATTCCATTTGGGATTTTGAATTATTAACCTGGTATTCTGCAGCTCTCATCTGTACTGTTTTTAATCTCTTCAGTTTGTAATGTGATTTTTGTCCTATCCCTATAATCTAGAAGTATCTTAACGGTACAAGAGATATGGGCTAAGATGCTTAATGGTTTTTATTGTTTAGATTGCCCCAGGTACTGTTTAATAAGAACATATCAGGGTAAACGAATATCACACTCACCCTGGACTATGACAGGCACTCTCACAAGGACAGAACCCATCAAGTTTCGAGCAACGCATTCATACTCAGATGTATCTTCTTTCTGAGCAGCAGCGATATGTAATGAGTTGTTGGACAACACATTAATTCGCTCATCCCAGAGGATAGAGTGCCCTTGACGGGACCATGTAATGGCTGGACGAGGCTCTCCAGTTGCTTGACAATTCAAGATGACTTCGCTGCCAGCATTAATAATAGTTTCTACTGGTTCAAGAGTGATAATAGGAGGACCTATGGAGAAAAGCACATGTTTCTTAGTTTTTGTGGAATTATATTTACATTGTGAGTCATATTATATAATAACATTATTTAGAAAAAATTAAACTGATTTTTTTAATAAAATGTAGCTTCTCAACTGTTAAGGTTGTAATTGCCATTGACAGAATGTTTTATTTAGTAAACGGTAAAAATTTTAAATGCCTAAGCAATCTAGCCTAGAGCATGGGCTCTGCAGTTGTGCTTTTCTGGATTCACATTCTGCTTCTGCTCTTTACTACCTTTTTGAATCACTGTGTCCTTAAAAATGGTGCCTAGTTCAGAGGATCTTGTTTGACTCAACTAAGATGATGCAAGCACAGATCTTCAACAAAAGACAAGAAGATAATATCATTAGTCCTACTGTTCTTATTATTTTTGTTATTGCTTTTGTCTGTGTTTTACATGGTGAACATTTAATTCTTTCCCTTACATCATTTTTTGAGGTTAAGAGTTGTTATTAAGTTATTCTTTCATCACTGATCATCATTCTCAATATATACTGCTGCTGCTGCTAAGTCACTTCAGTCGTGTCCGACTCTGCACGACCCCATAGACAGCAGCCCACCAGGCTCCCCCGTCCCTGGGATTCTCCAGGCAAGAACACTGGAGTGGGTTGCCATTTCCATCTCCAATGCGTGAAAGTGAAGTCACTCAGTCATATCCGACTCTTAGCGACCCCATGGACTGCAGCCTACCGGGCTCCTCCGTCCATAGGATTTTCCAGGCAAGAGTACTGGAGTGGGGTGCCATTGCCTTCTCCCTCAATATATACATATATTGAGAATTTATTTCTTGCCAGGCATTGTGCACAGATACAGTATCTAGTTTCAAGGGATTCAGAGTCTATTTATAAGACAGACAAGTAACCAGTTATTGAGCTATAATATACATATAAAATTTAGTAACACAATAGGTAGAATAGAATTTAGTACAGAATAGATAAATGTGTGGTAACATGAGAGCCTAAACAATAGTGACTCAATACACCAAACAAAAGTTATGTCTCTGGAAATGAAGAGGTAAAGGAAGACATTCAAGAATTATTAAAGTAGGAGTTATAGGAGTTAGCCATTCAATAGTATAGCATAAAGGGATGAATTGAAGACTACAGGGTTTTGATTTGGGGAATACAGTTTATCTTTGGGTAAATTCAGTAGAATACGCAAGAAAGAAACAGATTTATTAGGAAGGAATAAGGAATGATGATTTGCATCCATTTAGAAATGCTGAGCTTGAGATATCTGTAGGACAGTCAAGTGGAGATGTCTATTCATATCTCAAGCTTAGAATAGAGATAGAGGTAAGATTGCTTCAGGAGTGAGTCTAAAATGAGAGGGAGAGATCCAAAGACAGAAACTATTGCAACTTTATTAGGTAAGAAATGAACAGAAAATGAGCCTGTAAATGATACTCAGAGCTGATCACTGAGGAAGGAAGAAATTCAGAAGAAAATGGTATCCTAGTAACCAAAGTGTGTTTCAAGGAGGAGCGAGAGGTCAACAGTATCTATAGTGGATGGCAGCTGTTCAAATGAAGGTATTGGAAAGAGAAAAGGAACTATAAAATATAAAAAGTTGGTGGCATAATATTTATACTGGTCTACAATGTCAAGAAAGAGAATATAAAGGACTTCACGGAGAAGAAGCTTAAACTGGATTTTTTAAAAAAATGAGTAAGATTACATATAGAAGAAAGGAACTGCCATGGAGAGAAGCAAACAGTATGGAGATAGTTAGCTCTGAAAGGTGATTCAGCCTGGACAGCAGCAGCATGCAGGTTTTAAACATTTGGTTAAAATCTTAAAAGAAAATCTAAAGGGTTTACATTTGAATAGGTGAGAATAGGGGAGTGTGTTTTTTCTTGATACAGTCTGATAGGATGACAGCAGTGTTTCAGACTGAACTGAACGGTGGAAGGATTGGCTCAACAGAAAGTGATGCATATGAGATAATTCAGGGTGGTGGCTGCATATTACAGACCAGGAGCTATATCTGGAATGATAGAACACAAAACAAAAACAGAAGTAAAATGTGTTTTATGGTAATACTACTATGATAGTATTTTATGTAAAAGTATCACTGACATGTTGTCTTTTACAAAAGGAATTCTTTCAGGTGAGGTTTGAATCTTTCAGTGTTATTAATGTATTATTCATATATATGTCCGCATCATCCTCAAATTGTGTTCTTACTTGACGTTTCTATTAAAATCACTTTAAGAACTTTCCGGGCTCTAAGAACACCCCTCCAGTTTCAGATTATATTATGTATTCCATAGACTGTGGTCGACTAAAGTAAATGGCTCAATTAGTCATGCAACACACTAAATAAGAACACTGAATAAATAAGCCTGTTCATATTATTATGCTCAAAAAAGTGTTCAATAAAACTAAGACTCTTCATTTAGATTCCATATTTGAACATTTCCAATGGCACGTAGTCTATAAATTAATTTAACAATAAGTCCCATATGTAAAAAAATTAAAAAAGGAAAAGAAAAAATTCCATATGTACATCTTTCAAAGTTTAATTAATTCTATCAGTCATATAATAATTTGTTAAATATGAGCATTTTATCTAAATGAAGACATTCCTTATGGTACTTTAATCTTAAACATTGTATTTTTTACTTTTTTATATCCCTCATTTATTACAATGAATTTATTGTCAGTATATGTAAATGAGCTAATCTAATGCAGTATTTCTTAAAACTTGGCCAGTGAATCACTCTCCCTGGGGAGATTAATTGTGAGATGCCCTACATACATTCACCCAAGAAAGCCATGAAACCCTGGGTTGGGGGGATTTCATGAGAATAACATTTTGGGGGGGGAAATTTAGATTATTATATCCTCCTCTAATTGAGTTAAATTCACATCTGCATGCTAACATTTCTGGAAATATCTGGAGTAAAGAAAACTGGTGCACCTAAGCAGAGCTTGGCATATAGTAGGTGCTCTTATATATATATATAATAAATGAAAACTTCGTTTAATCTATTTTTCTCAGAATTATTCAATCATGACACTCTACTTTTCTCCTAATGATATCCATAAAGTTATTATTTGGTACATTTGTATTTTAATAAAACACTATCTTAGACATAGAAACAAGCTTATGAATAATATATTCTATTGTATAATATTCTATTGTATATAGTTTATATAATATTCTATTGTATAGATTAGAATTTTATTCTATTAGAATAAAATTCAGCAATAGAATATTACTCTACTGAATATTATTCAGCCACGAAAAGGAGGGAATCCTGCCATTTGTGACAACACGGAAGGCATTGTGTTAAGTGAAATATGCCAGACAAGAGGCAAATAGTTGCATGCTGCCACTTACATGTAGAATCTTAAAAAGTCAGGAACAGAGAATAGACTGGGCGTGGCCAGGGGCTGAAGGGTGGGGAGGTGGGCAGATAGTGGTCAAAACATACAGACTTTTCATCATAAAAATGAGTAACTTTTGAGAATCTAATGTATAGTATGATGACTCCAGTTAGTCACACCATACTCTATACTTGAAATTTGCTGAATAGATCTTAAACATTCTCACCAAAAATCCCACAAAAAAACAAACAAACAAAAAAGTGTGAGGTGATGAATATGTTAATTAACTTGATTGTGGTAATCATTTTACAGTGTATTCAATATATGTAAATCAAATCATCACACTGTACACTTTACTTTCTTTCACCATGCCACGTGGCAGGTGGGATCTTAGTTTCCTGACTTGGTATTGAACCTGCACCCCCTGCAGTAGAAGTCTTAACCACTGGACCACCAGGCAAGTTCTATACTGTATGCTTTAAATATACATAGTTTTATTTGTCAGTTATACCTCACTAAGGCTGCAGGGGGTACCACCGTCTTCAATATCTATTAAATATCTATTCAGCATTTCAGAGAATATATAGAAATAGAGAAATATCTATTCAAGTTTTAGAGAATAGTAGTTTGGTAAACAGCTGTTAGTAAATGGTCTACAGCATCTCTTAATCGTGAATAAAAAATGTAAATTCATTCCATTAAATACCAAGCCTATTCACAAAATAAACTGATTTCCTTAACTTAATGACACTGTTCTCAGGTCAGCCCCTGAAGTGGTTCTGGGGTCTGTCCACTGAGTCACTGGAGTCTGTCATGCTTTTCAAATTACGAAAACCTATCTTCTGATTGTTTATACTGAGGACCTTCATCACAAGCACGCTCATCCTGCCAAGAACACACAGATACTTCACAACAGATTGACAGCAATTGATCCAGAGAACTCTTGAGTTCATTTACATTAGTCTTTATTTTTAACACCTAGTTTGAAAGTGCCATAAAATGACATCTTTGTAAGCTCCTTACAAGAATGGTAGGGAGCTAGAAAAAGGGTATTTGACCGAATATATTGCAAACAGCAACAAAAGCTCTGATACCAAACCACTGCAAATTTGAACTGTATATGTTAGGTAAAATAGACAAAAATACCTGTGCAAAGTTGTGTCAGTCTTCTGGTTGATAACAGTTGCTCTATCAGCAGCAGCAAACTAAATTAGACTCTGAAAGCTACCATTAATGTATTTGCTAGAAAGTTAAATGAACAATTATATGGATATTTCTTCAATCAAATTTAAGCAGCTTACTTTGCAAAGTCAGACTCATGCTGCGTTCCACCACCCCAGCTTCATTGGTAGCTACACATGTATAATCACCAGCATCTTCATTCTACGGAAATAAGCAGTGTTTTATAAAAATAGCCTACCGAGCAGTGAAAATCATATTTTTTTTCACCATGAGCTTGTTTATGCAATTGTGTTTATGAAAAGGTATTTTAATAGAGATAGGAAAACTTACATATATTTAACCATACAAATAGATTTAAAAAAAAAGAAATTCTTAGCTAAATTTTTTTTTTTCTATACAACCTAGGGAACTCTACCACACAACTGGTAGAAACCAAAGCAGAAATACCATATTTTATAATGATTTATCCAAAATTATCTTAGTAAAGAAAAATGCCAATATGACTCTTAGTGACCCAATGGACTGTAGCCCACCAGGCTCCTCCATCCATGGGATTTTCCAGGCAAGAGTACTGGAGTGGGGTGCCATTGCCTTCTCCAATAGATATCTTAAAAAGCATTAAATATTCAGAATGAATGAATAAATATCTAGTTCTTTGTTATAGAGGTTATTAAAAACATTAATGTTAGCCTCTACTTTAGAAGCTTGAAATATAGGAAAGAAAGTGAAAAACTAATTTACTAGTGATGCAAATCACAGAACCTAAGTGATAAATTTATACATACATGATATAGAAAAGAAGTACCACATGAATTTAGATTTGATATCTAATTAGAGATTTTGGTAAGGTCTTATGAACAGAGGAATTCTGGTCTTGTTAATAAAAAGAATAAGTCAATTAGGGCGAACTGAATTGCAGGAAGTGGAAGAGGGTAGGAGAAGAGAGATGGATGTTGGTTTAGATAATTTAGTCAAACTATCAATGCATGATCCAGATAGAAATTTCTCATAGGAAACTGTAGGTGGAACTTGAAAGAGTTTCGGGGTTGAAGGCATAGGGTTAGGAATCTGAAATTGTGTGGTGGAAAATCAGTATTAATATAAGAAGAAGTACCAAGGACTTCAAAAGTAGTTATGTTTGTGTAGCGGTAAAGCGGGGAAAGCAGCAATGAAGAAACTGATTAGTGTAGCCAGAGGTAGAAATCATCTCAAAATTGAAGGAACAGTCAACAGCATCTAATGCTGAAATAAAACCAAGCTGAATAAAAGACCGAAAGTGGTCCATTGAAACAGGTCCACTGGGCAGTATAGTCTAATTACGATTTCAATGAATTCAACAGTGGGTTAACAAATAACTCATCTTTAGTTAAGAATTTTTTAGATAAAATATCTCATTCCCTTGACCCTCAAATTAGAATAACTTAAAGTACTAATATTGCCTGAATTACTGAAGCTTTTGGAAAGCCTGATAAAGTTGTTGACTTAGTGATGAAATCTACCTTATATTTAAAATGGTGTTTGTAATTCTTCAAATTCCTCATTCTAAAATAGATTTAAGGAAGTTATCTACTGATGCTGAATAACAGGTCAATGATGGAGAACAAAGCAGCTAATTTTTTTTATTGCTCGTACTCCTTTGAAGGGCTAAAAATCATCAATTTGAACTATCTTTTCAGTTTTTTAAAAGAACCCATTGATTCAGATTTTATGATTAAAATAGGAATGCAGAGAAACTTCCTATGGCACCTATAGAGAGGTGTTGATTGTGACATTTAAAGTGTGTACTGACAACTCAGTGTGACTTACCACAGTGCCATAAATGGCCAAGGAGCCATTGCCAAGTTGCCGGATTCTGTGGCTAATTTCAATATCAATCCCCCTTCTGCTCCACTGGATGGTTGGGGCGGGATCTCCTTTCACCTCACAATTCAGGATTGCATTACCACCAAGTGGTTCAATCCAGTTAGAAGGGTAATCATCTTTGAAGACTGGAGGTTCTGGAAAATAACAAAAGACGAGTGTATATTCGTCTTTGCGATTCTAACCTATTTAAAAGACAATTTAGTGAAGAGGGGAAAAGCCACTTTTGAGCCCCATGAATCTTGCAGAATCAGCTGCTCATGCTGATCGGCGAGAGAATTTTGTCCATTTCAGTAATCTAAGTGAATGATTCCATTTGTGCTAAATGATCTCTTCACATACTGCTTACCTACTTTTGAGATGAACACTCATAATTTGTTTTTATCTCATGAGTTTGCACATCTGTGAAATAAGACTAAACTAATAAACATGAAGTTACATCATATTACTATATAATAGGGATCCAAAATACAAACCATTCATCATAAATATTGAAAATAGAACACTTTCACCCACCTTTCACATAAACAAATCCAATTGCCTTCACAAAACCAACGCTGTTTTCGGCAGTGCACACGTAAGTGCCTGAATCCTCTTTTGATATCCTTTCAATAACAAGTTCAGTGTGTCCACTGACGCTGTCAAAGTGGGCTGAAGGAAACAAAATAGAGTACACAAATGTCTCTCAGTAACCTCAGAAAATAATCATGACAGCTCAATATTTTGCAAGTTAGATTTATGAGTTGGTCAGCAATTCAACCAAAGAGATCTCATTATGACACTGGAGGAGAGAGCCCTTTCAAGAGATTTCTTCCTCTGGGCTATTTGCAATGTCTCTAGACACTTGTTTGAAGAATGAAAAAGAGAATGATAACAAACATCTTCTAAAATTATTTTCGATTACACCTTTCATCTCAAAGAGTTGCCTAACGCTGGCTCGCACTCTCTCTAGGTTTCAAAAATCTTTCCTTCAGAAATATGACATTTTCCATTTCATTTCTCTCACCACCACTTTTCCTCCCAAACAATTTACATCAAGAACATGGAAATCTTTTCAGTTATAATTCAACTGACCTGGCAACTCGGAAGGAAAGTCATGAACACCTACGCTAGTTAGGTAATAATGACAAGATTAAATTTGTAATAATTTGAACTTGCCCATAAGTGGTAATGATATAAATTACCAAAGGTAGTTTCAATACTTGGAATAGAGTATAAGATAAATATGTGAATCCTAAAACAATCGATACTAAATAAGATTCCGATTAGACCAACCAATATCTAATTACATTAAGTAGGTTTACTTTGCAGATTCTCTCCCATTCAAATTATCTTTTTTTTTTGCATATAATTGCTTTACAATGTTAAGTATTTTTTGTACAACAAAGTGAATCAGGTATATGTGAACATATATTTTCTCCCTCTTGGACCACCTCCACTCCCCCAACCCCCAATCCCACCCATCTAGGTCATCACAGAGCATGGGGTTGAGTTCCCTGTGCTATATAGCCGGTTCAAATTATCTTTTAAAGTTTTCATACTGCTGAATAGTAAGTGGAAAATTAAGCTTTAAAAACTTAAATATCTAAGTTAGTATTCTGTCTTCAGAAAACAGTCCTGATCAGGTTTTTTAGAGTTTATTGTTCTTTAGTGAAGTATATGATACTATTACTGTTGAGGTGACACAGCTGATAAATTCTAGTTATCATAAATCTTTATAACAGAAAACTCAAGCTTATTACTAACTTTCTAGCGAGGCATTTCTTAAATGCTAATAGTGTAGTACTTCAGAACTCAATTTTAGGAAGCAACAATTTCTTTTTACAAACAGTATCTTCGTGCTGGTGCTAAAAGTCTAACAGATAGCAACACATCTTCCCCGTGATGCGTGGCAGTACCTGAACACGTAGTGCACACACAGATTGGAAATTGTTTACTTAATTGATCTACACTCTGATAGTGGATTAGAGAGGTTAATTCATACAATGAAAAAGAGAGTTCTCTGTAAAATTAGGTGAATCTTCAGGGCTCTCACAGTTGTCTTAATCAATAAGGAAGGAGGTCTCAGGTAGCTCAGTGGTAAAGAATTCTCCTGCCAGTGCAGGAGCTGCAGGAGACACGAGTTTGATCCCTAGGTCAGGAATATCCCTGGAGGGGGAAAATGGCAACCCATTCCAGTATTCTTGCCTGGGAAATCCTATGGACAGAGAAGCCTGGCAGGCTGCAGTCGGTGGGGTCACGAAGATTCAGACACGACTGAGTGAGAACAGCGAAGAGGTCCAGGGGGATACATTTGGGCATCTGTGTATATGACTTCTTGGGGAGGGGAATTAGTTTTAGGTTAAAAAACCTACCTATATCCTTCAATATATGGTCCTGTAATCAACGTGTCCTTTCTAAAGAATGAAAAGAACACATATCCTGGGCATAGGCTAAAATCCAGGCAAAAGTACACATTTTACAGAATTTAAAGCAATCAATTCATGCAACTTTTCAATCAATTCCCACAGTTAAAGAAAATGGAGATGGGTTTCAAGTTCTCTATCTGTACTTATTCACTTCTTAAGAATTAAATTACCAACCTGGGATGATATTGTTATTGAAGGTCCATGTTAACTTGGGCAATGGAATACCAGTTGCTTTACAGTTTAATCGGAGCTGTTCTCCCTTATTTAATGACACATCTCCAGGGAGTTCAGTAAAAGTGGGAAGAACATGAACAGTCAGGCTGATGGTGTGTGTGTCTTCACCTGCGGCATTGTTAGCAATGCAGGTATAAGTGCCAGAATCCTCCGGCTTAAAGAAAGAAAAGTCATTGTGCATAAAATTACATGATCTTACATCATATCACATATAATTCATAAAACTGCATAGCTTGGTCCCCAAAGGAGCACTCTAAAGATGATTTAAATTTCCATCTTTTAGTCTGAACCATCTGGCTAGTTTTTACAAAGCATAATTTACAATGTTTAAGAAATTAAAAGTCCATACCTTACAGAACTATAGCATTTTATAGTAAGAAGATCTTAGAAAACTTTAGATCATGCAGTTTTAGTAAACATCAACTGCCGTACTACAATGTACAACTAAAGAGCAAATGTACTCCCAAAGGCTGTTAGAATCTTGATGGCATAGCTGGTTCTCTGGGTAATGTGGCACACCAAGGACCATGAAAATGATCAAAGGAAATGGCAACAGTCAGGGTAATTAGCTGCAATTCCAAGATTTCACTTGCTAAATCCAATAGCCAGCTCTTGGCAATCATTTTACTAGAAGTTTTAGCAGCATTTGACACAATTCTGGCTTCCTTCTTTTTAAAACCATGTCTTCACTTGGCTTCCAGGACACCCCATTCCCCTAGTTTCCTTTCTGCCTCACTGATTGCTTTTCTTCCATCTCCTTTTGCTGGCTTCCCCTCCACATTAATTTGCCAACGTAGGTGTATAAGAGGGCTCAGTCTCTGTTCCTCTTTTCTTCTGTCCACACTCAACTCGCTTTTAATGGCTTTAAAAACCATCTACATGCTGAGACGAGTACCAGTATGTCCAGCCCAGATGTTTCTTCCAAACTCCAATTGTACTGAACTTATTCCAACGCTCTGCTCGGTTGCCTAGAAGACATCTCAAGCGCAGGTCCAAAACCAAACTCCCCTCTTCGCCTTTCCGGTCTATCTGCAGCCTTCACTCCATCTCAGTTGATGACTAGTCTGTTCTTCCAGCTGTTCGTGACTTTGCCCTCAGACACTGGAGTGTTTGTTTATTCTTTTTCACACTATTTTCAGTCTAGCTAGGAAATCCTAGCTTCAAAGTATACACAAAATCCAACCACTTCTCACTCACCCCTTCTCAGCTAATGTTCTGCTTTGAGTCCTATAATCTCTCATCTGCCTCCAGACCATCTTCCCAACTGGTCTTTCAGCTTCTTTCCTTGCCTCCCTACCATATATTCTCATCACAATAGTCAATGCAATATGGCAAAAACATAAGGCAGACAACATTGCTCCCCTGCTCAAAACCTGTAATGGATTCTGATTTTACTCAGAGTAAAATGCACATTGTTACATGGGATTCCAAAGAGTCAGACACAACTGAGCAACTGAACAGCAATGAGGTATTACATGTATCTGGTCTTCACTTTTCTCTGACTTCTTCTCTCTCTTCCTTCTTTTTTTCACTGGTCTCCTGTTTCTCAAATACATCAGGCATGTTCCTACATTTTTTTTAAAATTCTTTGCACCTACCTTCATTTCTTTACCCCCCAAATCTGGGGTAGGGGATCCCAGTTTTCTGCCTCTCTCCCAGGCAGAGAAAACTGGGATGCTCCTCTCCCAGATATCTGCTTAGCTAATTCACTTCCTTCAAATTTTGCTCAAAGTATTTGCTTCCCAGAGGACATTTATTCTGACCATGCTATTTAAAAATATAACTTGTACTCTTCCAAATTCTGATACCTTTTACCTGTTCTTATTTTATTTTTCATACCAGTTGTTTTCTTTTGAATTGTATACATACTTTATTTTTATTTTTTACTATTTTATTATCATTCTTTTGAAATGTATGCATCGTTTATTTTTGTTATTGACTCTCTCACTCCTTTAGGAATAAACTCCATGAAGGCAAGGATCTTTCATTGCTTTGTTCAATGTATTTATTCCCAGTGTCTAAATCTGTGCTGATCATAGAGAAGGTACTCAATACTCAATAAATATTTGTTACATTAATGACTGAATGCTTCTGACTGTATTAAGGTCCACAGCACAGACTTTTCCTTATTTTTTAAAAAGAAGTTTAAGAATAGATTTTCTTTGCATTGAAGCATCAAGTAATTGATTGGCAATGCAGCATAAAAATATAATCACTTACTATAGATACAATCTAACACTGCTAGGGTTTCATAATGATTTTTAAGGGCAAACAGAAATAAATAATATTCCATGTAAAGGTCTCCTCACCCTGACACCACTTAGCTGCTCTTAAATTCCCAGATCTTAACATCTTAAGTTTAAAAACCAAAGATTTTATGGAAGTGAAGCTTTGGAAAATCCAGATTATACATATTATTCACAGATAGACATATCATTTGTGTCTTTCATCTGTTATTTATAAGGTACCTTATTGTTGCTATTAAAAAAAATTTATCTCAGTTGTCCCACTAAAAGTTTAAACTTTTCTCATTTAATTCCTTCAGGTCTATAAGAGTGATTGAGAGGTCAAATTCAACATTCTTGAATCTGACAGTAGTTCCTACCAGAGACTGTATACCAGTTTAAACAAACAAATTTAACATTATTTTATCACTCTTAAGTTCACATTTTTAACTTTTCATAGGTCTGAAATTGGGATCAGTTCAGTTCAGTTCAGTTCAGTCGCTCAGTCGTGTCCGACTCACATACAACTTAAAAATTGATGGTCTTCTCTAGTTTACTTGACTGGATTTTTTTTTTCCTTTCTTTCTTAGTGGTACATAAAATAAAGGTGCATCTTACAATTGATAGAAACCTAGATTTGAATAAATACAATTTCTGCTTGTACATAAGATCAAGTTATCCTATCCCTAGGGCTATTTATCTGGTAATCAAGGAGTCTACCTAACAGCGGAAATTATACTATGAAGTGAATGTGACCAATTTTATCAATTTAATCTGTTTGAATTTAATTCTATGAAGATTTTATAATGAAATTTAGGTACTTCGAAGGGTAATGAAAAGGAATAATGAAAGTATTAGTCACTCAGTCATGTCTGACTCTTTGCGGTCCCATGGACAGTAGCCTACCAGGCTCCTCTGTCCAAGGAATTCTCCGGGCAAGAATACTGGAGTGGGTAGCCATTCCCTTCTCCATGGCATCTTCCTGGCCCAGGGATAGAACCAGGGTCTCCTGCACTGTAGGCAGATTCTTTACTATTTGTGCCACCAGGGAAGTCCAAAGATAGGCACAAAAGCTTTGAAAGTGATTCACATTTTGATCATGTTTAATAGTTGGTCCCAAGTGTTGATACACTGAAACCATATGATAATTTTTAAAAAGTCATGTGGTATGCATAGATATAGATTCTTCTTCAAAATGGCTAATATTGAAAAACAGATGCTTCCCATAGCTACTATTCTGCAGACTGGACAAATACTACCTAAGAATATTCAAAATTCCCAGCTTGCACAGATCCCTAAGACTGAAAGTTATTTAAAAACCTGAAAAGACAAAAAAGCCTGCTTTTTGTATTTGCTTAATAATACATCACACATTCTGACACCTCTACTCTTTGAACAATGTCTCATGCATTGTTACAAGCATGGAATATAATAGAGGCTTAGAATTTTCCTGATAAAGATTTCCACAAAAATAAAATAAGTTTAGAAAACAGTCATTTATAAGTTCCCATGATGTGCTAAATACTATCCTTGGGGATGTAAAATGAAATATATATAAAATTAATTTTTTGACCTGCATTTATAAGGGTACTTTTCTTTCATTATTCCCTGGTGCTTCAGTGGTTAGGACTTGGCTCTTTCGCTGCTGTGGAAGTTTGACCCCTGATTAGGGAACTAAGATCCCACAAGCTGTGTGGCACAGACAGAAACAAACAAAACAAAAAATACATTTTCAAGCTAAATCACTAAAACGGTGAATTAATGATCTGTCTCAATGTATCTCTTCATATTTATTAAACTTACCACAACATTTTCCAGGATAAGCTCTCCATAGGGTTCGACAGTGTATTTTCCTAACAAGTTAGCCAAAAGAACATTGTCTTTTTTCCAGTTAATTGCTGGTGTGGGGATTCCATCAGCCACACATGGAAGAACGGCTCGTGAATTCTCATTGACCGTGTAATGTACTTCTGTACTTTGGATTCTAGGTGGTACTATAAAGAGTTTTTAAAAAGAAAGTCATTCAGGATGTTGAGTTCAATCATTATTCACACTGAAAATGAACACACAATAGATTCTCTTGAGAGTAACTTGGTAGAAATACTAACAAAATATATCAAGTCATTTGTTTGTTACTCTGAAAGCAATCAATATTTTTGACACTAGCAAGAATTCTAAGGCATTTGTACATGTTGGATGTACTTACAATGAGCCTTGGAAAAAACAACATTGAACTGGTGAGAAATATTTAAATTTTATTTGACTTACTGACTTTCCCTTGAGTTTCTTTTGCTTATTGCAGTGAAATAAAACAAACAAGAGCCACTAAAGCCAAAACCACTTCTACAGTTGTATAATTGCTGGATTTGTATCACAGAGATACTGTGAGGACAAACTAATAAAACTCACTAGTTTAAAACACTATAAAATACCTCATATTAAAGCTAAAGAAAAAAATTTATTGCAGTACTTCACATGTTACAACAAATGTAAGTAAAACTGGTGAAAACATTTAATTTAGTTTTTATACTATCACAGAGGAAATGTTTTATAGTGATTTCATAATTCCATGCAAATACTGCTTATGCTTCAAATTTTTTGAAATGGAATTTAGGCAACATGGAAAGATCAACTGAATATTTCAGGGTACAAAGAAATACCTTAGAGGATTCAGTACTAAGATATTTACTTCTAACAGAAAAGTTTAACTATGTTAAGAATTCTTGACTAAAAAAGGAAAAATATACTCTCCTCCCCAAACAGTAAATTTCAGAATTATTCAAATACATCAGTGAGAAATGGATCAACTTTTTCACAAATTTTTTAAAGTTACAGAACACAATAGGTTTCAGCAAAAAAAAAAAAAAAAGATTATATGGATATGCAAACATTATATGAATAATTATATGCATAAACAGGCTTCCCTGGTAGCTCAGCTGGTAAGAATCTGCCTGCAATGTAAGAGACCCTGGTTCAATTTCTGGGTCAGAAAGCTCCCCTAGAGAAGGGATAGGCTACCCACTTCAGAATTTTTGGGCTTCCCTGGTGGCTCAGCTGGTAAAGAATCCACCTGCAATGCAGGAGTCCTGGGTTCAATCCCTGGGTTGGGAAGATCCCCTGGAGGAAGGCATGGCAACCCACTCCAGTATTCTTCCTGGAGAATCCCATGAACAGAGGAGCCTGGCAGGCTGCAGTCCATGGGGTTGCACACAGTCGGACACGACTGAAGCCACTTTACCATGCACATATGTGCACACACGTACAAAAATGATAGATAACATTGAAAAGCCTAAAACCTATTTTGTTGAATGGTATATCATAAATATCTAGTTCATTTTCATTAATTTATGTTATATTTTCATTATCTCCTTTATCCTGGTTTCCCTGGAGTTGGTATTTCAACTTTGCTAACAGTTAGTTAGCTAAACAAAGGCAGTTCAACTTTGCTAAAGTTGCAACACTAGTGCATTTACTTACTCTTTGTAAAAATGAAAATTTTAAGGCTGTGACCACTATACTTGATTTTAGTTTTGGGTACATACAATACATTTTGATGTGGTGTCCTTATTTTTATGATTTTCTAAATTTGAAAATAAAATCGTATTCTTTGACCTACTTGCTAATCAGAATGATAATTTTTAATTTGCTTGGGGTTGGGGTTTTGGCATTAAAAATTCATTACACATTTCAAGCTTTATTGCATTATGGGTGGGAACTGTGGCCTATACTTTTAAGTTATTATTAATGATTTCTTTGTTGTTTGCGTGCACGCACACTCAGTTGTATCTGACTCTTTGGCTCCAGGCTCCTCTGTCTACGGAATTTTCCAGGCAAGAATACTGGAGTGGGTTGCCATTTCCTCCTCCAGGGGATCTTCCTGACCCAGGGATTGAACCCGTGTCTCCTGTAGCTCTGAATTGTAGGCAGACTCTTTATCACTTAGCTACCTGGGAAGTCCCTCTTTGTTGTTTAGTATACACTTACTTTTGATAAATTTTCTATAAACGTGAAAAAAGGAATATTACTGATTTGAAACCAAAAGACTAATGTGTATTAATTAGTTCAATTATATTAGCTGAAAGCAAGAATAAAATTTTAGAAAATTCAAATACACCTGAAAGACAAAAAAACCACTTTCACAAATTTTTAAAAAAGAAAAAACAGAAACTCCTTATTAAAATGAGAGATACTTCTGAAAATAGTAGTTGAAAACAGTTTAATTTATTTATTGTTTCTTACCACTGATATTAACGGTTATTCTATCTTTAGTCTTCAAATATATATTAATAACTAAAATATTTCAATGCTGATTTTTAGATATTTTATTAGTTGTCTGAATACAAAGGAAAAACAGGTATTTTTTTTTCTATTACAAAAATATACCTGTAAATGTTTTGCTACTTTAAAATAATGAATCAAATAGATCTCCAATGCTCACTAGGTTCACATTACAGTTATAAGGTAGGTCACATGCTGGTTAGTTTTGGGCCAGGAGGAGTTGCGATTCGAAAAGTAAAGCGGAAGAGCAACAAAACAAATGAACTCCTCACAAGTCAACTTGTAGATCCCAGTAGTCACCATATGAGGGTGCTGGCAACAGATTAATTATCCTGGCTTTATGAATAAAATCACTCTCACAAGGTGTGTGCACAAATAAACAGAGCTGACCCAAAACATATCTGAAGGACACGCGTACCTACACACCACATGCATAACACCACACTCCGCTCTGGTCTGCTGTTTTTCATTGTTTTTATTTCCATCATATTTTCCCCTGGTGGTCTCTTCTCTCTGCCGTGGTAAAGTAGTGAACTGAAATAACTTATGCTAAACAACCTACCATGCACGGTGAGCTTGGTGCTTGTGCTGCTTGATCCTGCCACGTTAGCTGCCATGCACGTGTACTGGCCAGCATCACCAGGCTGAGCAAATGCTATCTGCAGAGCACCGGAGCTGAGGATGCGCTGGCGGACTGACTCCATAATTACATGCCCATCTTTATGCCACATGATGTCAGGGGGTGGGAGGCCATCTGCCTCACAGGGTAGCATGATGGGCTTATCCACAACAGTGATGTATTCCTTCCGATGAGGGCTAATGACTGGAGGAACTAAAAGTTACAAAGTTTAATCATCATCTTAAAAGTGTGAATGTACTCTTTATGCAATGTGGTCTTATTCTAGCAAAATGAAGTCACGTGGTTATGAAACAAAGCCCTGATTTTACCATATCAAAGGGTGGCTACAGTTTATTTTTGCTGGAAAAGAAGATTCATTGAATCCACTGCAGAAAATCATTCTCTACATAGTTAACAAATATAAAGGACAATCAATCTTGAGATTTAAACATGTACTCATGAGGGATTGCATGTCCAGAAAACCAACTGTTGATAGAGGTATTTTCTTTAACACACATGTATTATGTGATTCATTCATCAGCTCCTTGAACTTTAAAAGTAGATCTCTTCCAGGTCTGGAAATTATTCACCTGCTCAGACCCCTTTATCCATGCTTTTCCTGCTGTGCTTATGATCTCATATGCTGGGACCATATTTAACAATGTATTATTTTAATGAATAAAGAAGTAGGATATTGAAAAGAATTACAATTAATCTTTGAACAGCACAGGGGGTAAGGATGATGACTCTCTGCACTACAGAAAATCCAAATTTAACTGATAATTGGCCTTCAGTATCCTTAACCCCTCTGCATCTGTGGTTTTATGTCTCCAGATTTAACCAACTTCGGCTCGTGCAGTAATGTAGTATTTACTACTGAATAAGTGGACCTGCACGGTTTGAATCATTGATTAAGGATTGAATTTGTACAGACGGAACTCTTCATACTTTTTCAGAAAAGAGTGGACAGGCTTATGATGGCAGTTTCTCTTCCTGGTGTTTACAATAGTGATTATCACTCAGGCTATTTTACTTAGCTTTAAAGACACATCACATAATTACGAGAGAACAATCAAACACAAGTGAGGAACAACCAACCACAAGCACAGGAGAAAGGAAGGTAAAGATGATACCCCCTCCCAGTGTCAGTCAATCCAAGTCCAGAGACACTGACAAGGTGCAGAAAAAACGATGGTAAATTTACTGTACTTTTCAGTAAATTTACTTTACTGTGCAGGCCAAAAGAATAAAATTGTTTGAAATGTCTACCACCTATTCAAAATATTGTTACCACATGCTATAAGAAACAAGGGGCCCCTGAGAACTCTACTGATCCAAGTGATGCCCTGTGGATAGCAAGTCCCAGAGACCGGGAAATATCTGCTGTGTCTCTAGAGGAGGCTGGGCAGAAATGGCTAACCAAGGGAGACCAAATTTTAGGGTACACTAACAGTAATGAGTGGGCTTCCCAATGGCTCCATGGTAAAGAATCTGCCTACAATGCAGAAGACAAAAGAGATGTGAGTTTGATCCCTGGGTTGGGAAGATCCCCTGGAGGAGAAAACAGCAACCACTCCAGTTTTCTTGCCTAGAAGATTTCATGGACAGAGGAGCCTGGTGGGCTACAGTCTGTGGGGCTGCAGAGTCAGACATGACTGAGTGCATATGCATACCCATGCACACACACACACATAATGGTAGTGAGTAAATCAACAAGTTGTGAAAAATATGAATAACTTAAAATTATGTATATCAACCAAAGTTATCTGGTTGATTTTCTGCTTGCTATTACATACTGTTATCTGTTAAGAGATTTTTTTGTTGTTGTTGTTCCCATTGCATGGCATATGGGATCTTAGTTCCCCAATCACGGATCAAACCCATGCCTCCTACATTGTAGGCAGGGAATCTTAACCACTGGACCACCAGGGAAGTCCCTACATGCTGTATCTGAAAAGAGAGAGTCTATTCAGAGTTTTTCATGCCTCTAGAGTATGCAATTATCTCTGATTGCTTTTGGAATACTGAAATCCTATTAGTTGTTTTAATGTGTTTCTTTGTCCCATAATCGCTCCTGTAATTTTAATCAATTAGTGAAAGAAAAAATCCTAATTCTTTTATATGATCCAAGTGGATGAAGCACAAGCTGGAATCAAGATTGTGGGGGGAAATATCAATAACCTCAAATATGCAGATGACACTGAAGAGGAATTAAAGAACCTCTTGAAGAAGGTGAAAGAAGAGAGTGAAAAAGCTGGCTTAAAACTCAACATTCAAAAAACGAAGATCATGGCATCTGGTCCCATCACTTCATAGCAAATAGGTGGGGAAACAGTGGAAACAGTGACAGACTTTATTTTCTTGGGCTCCAAAATCACTGCAGATGGTGACTACAGCCATGAAAAGATGCTTGCTCCTTGAACGAAAAGCTATGACAAACCTAGATAGCATCTTAAAAGGCAGAGACATTCCTTTGCCTACAAAGGCCCTGCCTACAAAGGCCTGTCTAGTCAAAGCTATGGTTTTTCCAGTAGTCATGTATGGATATGAGAGTTGGACCATAAGAAGGCTGAGCACTGAAGAATTAATGCTTTTGAACTGTGGTGTTGGAGAAGACTCTTGAGAGTCCCTTGGATAGCAAGGAGATCCAACCAGTCAATCCTAAAGGAAATCAACCCTGAATATTCACTGGAAGGACTGAGGCTGAAGCTCCAACACTTTGGCCACCTGATGGAAAAGAGCTGACTCACTGAAAAAGACCCTAATGCTGGGAAAGATTGAAGGTAGGAGGAGAAGGGGACGGCAGAGGATGAGATGGTTGAATAGCATCACCAACTCAAAGGACATGAGTTTGAACAAACTCTGGGAGATTGTGAATAACAAGAGACCCTAGTATGCTGCAGTCCATTGGGTCACAAAGAGTTGGACACAGCTGAGCAACTGAACAACAATGTTGCCAAAACCAATGACTATTTCTTGGTCATCATCTTAATTGACTGTCCCTTGAGTTAAAAAACAAAAAATCTGTCTATTCCTTCTTGAAACTCTGTCCTCTCCTTGACTCCATCTAGTTTTCCTCTGTCATCTTTCCTCTCTCCTTTGTTATTCTTTTTAGCATTCTGTTTTTCAGACCTCTTAACAATGCAGAGTCTTGGGCTCTTTTCTATCCAAATACTCATCCAGTCTTGTGGACTAAAAAACCCTAATTACTTCCAAATTTGTATCTTAGGCTGTACTTCTCCTTTGAGTCCTGAATTCATAAATAATCAATGCTTTTTGACATCTCTGCTAGGATTTCTAACAGTTTCCCACATCTGACATGATCAGCCCACAAAGGTCCATCTAGTCAAGGCTATGGTTTTTCCAGTGGTCATGTATGGATGTGAGAGTTGGACTGTGAAGAAAGCTGAGTGCCGAAGAATTGATGCTTTTGAAGTGTGGTGTTGGAGAAGACTCTTGAGAGTCCCTTGGACTGCAAGGAGATCCAACCAGTCCATTCTGAAGGAGATTAGCCCTGGGTGTTCATGGGAAGGACTGATGCTGGAGCTGAAACCAGTACTTTGGCCACCTCATGCGAAGAGTTGACTCATTGGAAAAGACACTGATGCTGGGAGGGATTGGGGGCAGGAGGAGAAGGGGATGACAGAGGATGAGATGGGTGGATGGCATCACCGACTCGATGGATGTGAGTCTGAGTGAACTCCGGGAGTTGGTGATGGACAGGGAGACCTGGCGTGCTGCGATTCATGGGGTCACAGAGTCAGACACGACTGACTGAACTGAACTGAACATGATTAGAAATCATGTTTTCCTTCCTCCAAAACTAGTTCCTCTCCTTGAACTCCACCCCGCCCCCCCATAGCAATATCTCCACTCGAGCCCAAAGCCCAGGAAACATCCCAGTCTGAATAATCAGCAATCCTGGCTATTATATCTCCAAAAAATTTCTTGAATCCACCACTTTGTTTTTCATTTACCCCTGTGACTCTCATAAATACTGCCACCCCCAGCCAGACCATATCACATGATGCCTAGAGCCATGGTCCTCAACATTTTTGGCACCAGGAACTAGTTTCATGGAAGACAATTTTTCCATGGACTGAGGAGGGGGACTGGTTTTGGGATGATTCAATACATTACATTTATTGTGCGCTCTATTTCTATTATTATTACATCAGTTTCACCTCCAAATATCAGGTCTTAGATCCTGTTGGTTGGGGACGCCTGGCCTAAGCACTTTACTAGTTCTTCCAGATCTAGTCTTGAGCTTTCTCTAAATCATTACCTACATACCAGCAAAAGAGAGCTTCTTAGAACCAAACAAAAGTCTGTGTTAAATCATGGAAAGCTTCAATATTGCACAGAAAAGAAAATCTTTCCCCTCCTCTGGTCTTCCAGGTGTTCCATGCACTGGCCCCACCTTATCTGCCACGATTCTTTTCTTACCCTTTCCTGCTTCGGGACCATCACACACACTGCCTTCTCTTCCGTGGGCACTCTGCTACCTTTACATGGCTCATCCTCACTTGTCATTCAGATCTCAGCTCTAATGGTGCCTCCAGAGAAGATTGGTTTTGTTTTTTCCTTCCTTACACCATAAAAATATTACGTCTGTAATGTTCAATATGGTGTTGGAGAAGACTCTCTTGAGAGTCCCTTGGACTGCAAGGAGATCCAACCAGTCCATTTTAAAGGAGATCAGCCCTGGGTGTTCTTTGGAAGGACTGATGCTAAAGCTGAAACTCCAGTACTTTGGCCACCTCATGCGAAGAGTTGCCTCATTGGGAGACTCTGATGCTGGGAGGGATTGGGGGCAGGAGGAGAAGGGGATGACAGAGGTTGAGATAGCTGGATGGCATCACTGACTCGATGGACCTGAGTTTGAGTGAACTCCGGGAGTTGGTGATGGACAGGAAGGCCTGGTATGCTGCGATTCATGGGGTCACAGAGTCAGACACGACTGAGCGACTGAACTGAACTGAATGTTCAATGTGTTTCTACTTAACATAATAAATGTTTATTAAAATTGTTGAAAAATACAAGGAAATCAGATTTATAACCTGCAGATAAGTAAGTGAGCTTAACTACAGTTATTCATTCACCCTAGGAAAATCACACGACAAGGAAATTCAAACTGCCAATGTGAACTGAGTAGTTCAGAACCCATTTCTAGGTCAGGTTGTTATCCACAAAAGCAATGCATGCAAGATATGAACATTATATCAAGAAAATGTAAGGTAACTATGAAAAAAAACCCCACTCTCTTCTTATATATTTTTTCTCATCAACTTGGTTTACTTACAATATGACTTACTTTTTGGTTTCAGAACTTCTGTCATTTTGTAAAATTAAAAACAATTATGATTTTTAAGTGGATATTACAATCCAGTGTTTCGTAATGTATACAGAGTAGCATTATGGAGAAAATGGTTTTAAAAATCACCTTAAATATGTGCTACAATAGAAGTACCAAATGGAGGTTCAACAGAAATTTAAAATATGAGATGTCTCGGTTTTCTTATACAAATAATGCCCCCAAACCACCCAAGCACTAAATTTTTTTCTTCAAAAAAGTAACAGAATAGAAATAGAATAGACAACAAATAGAATAATGTAAACTAAGAATATGAAGGACTATGGCAGCATCATTATTTGACATAATATGAATTTTGAAAGGCACTGCTATAAGATATTTACTTACCTTGGACATTCAACTTGATTTTGCCCAAGGCTGTACCAGCTGGATTCTGAGCCACACACATGTAAGTACCAGCATCCTCTCTGACAGCTCTGGAAATCTGCAAGCCGCCATGGGGAAGAACTGCATGGCTTCTACCTACATCACAGTTAGAACAGGGTGAGAAGAATTTTTACTTTTGTTAAAAAAATTATACTGACTTCTGAATTATAAAACTGGGTTGCCACGATTGTCTTGAGAGCAACAGTACCTGAACTGATGACATTGATGCCTTCTTTTTGCCAAGTGATGAAAGGACTGGGTGTCCCTGTTGCTTCACAGGGTAATAAAATGGGATTGTTTAGAATGACGTCCAGCTCACTTGGCTGAGGCTGAATGACTGGAGCCTCTGTAAGAACCAATCAACAGAAATATTGCAAGAATGCTAGTTAGTGGCATAAATGTCTACAGTAGCTGTGAGGTTAAACCTGTCTGAATTCATACTTTCAAAATATTAGTGATTTCATTGCCCCAGGGAAAAGTACATATCAGTCATATCACGTTGCTTTTTGAGTCTTGTTACTATAGCCAGTTTCCATTAGAAGAACTCCAGAGAAAAGACTAAAATCAGAAACAGATCGTAAAAATTCAACGAAAATAATTTACAGGTTGTTCACTGTGGTTTGTCATCTGTATGCTTTCTTTAGTCTGCTGAAGAATATCTATCAGCTTTCATAGCCCCAAAATATTACTGTGGTTTATGACCCTAGACAGGACCATCTTTGAAGAAAAAACATGACTTAAAGAGATAACAACAAGATTTTAATGAATAAGTACCCTTTCATACCTTGGACATGAAGGCTAACATGTCGATGTGCAGAACCAGCTGAATTCCTGGCAACACAAGTATATCTTCCAGCATGGCTTAGTTGAGTGGCAAGTATTTCAATTGCTCCTAAAAAGGAAAGAAGAATTTCATGCATAGGGCATCCCTCGTTTTCTGGTTTGATAAACCATGTCTCTCTGATTTTTGTGTTTCTGTCCCCCTGGCATGGGGGTACTTGGCTTGTAGTCCTACTTGTATTCCCTGTGCCTACCTAGCACAGAACTTAAAAAAAACACCATTAACAACTTTATTTAGGTGAATTTTCAGACTATAAAATTCAGCCATTTAGATGTACAATTCAGTAACTCCTGGCATATTACAGACTCATGCAATTATAGCAGTTTAATTTTAGAACATTTTCATTACACCCAAAAGAAATCTTACCCCCGTTTATAGTCCTGCCTCACTCTCAACCCCACTGATCACTAATTTACTTTCTGTCTCTAAATATTGATCTCTTCTGGACATTTTACCTAGATGGGATCATACCGAAATCTTTTGTGTCTGACTTCTACTGTGAGCATAGTTTTTGAGTTGCATCTGTTGTAGTATGTGTCAATATTTTTGTCCCATTTTATTGTTAAATAGAATTCCATTGTGTAAAGTGAGCCCCATTGTTTATCCATTAACCAGTTAATGGAAATTTACACTGCTTCCAATTTTTGGCTATTCAGAAGATTGCTACATGAATATTTGCATACAAATCTTTGCATGGACATATGTTTTTATTTCTCTGGGTAGATACCTAGGAGTGGAGTTGCTGGGTCATAGGGTAACTCTTTGTTTCTGAGAAAGTTCTAAACTGTTCTCTTAGCACAGTACTTTGTGGTGAAGAATAGTTAATTTATATTTTATGATTTTACTTGCTACCCATCTATGCAGATTTCTGAGATAGCCAACATACTTCGCTATGAAAGCCAAGTTCATCTTTCATTATTTTCCTTCTTTTGAAGAAATGAATTCTCTTAGCATAAGATGCACACACTCATAAAGCCCCAGGATGTTCAGGATGTTAGTTGCTACTTTTTATCATCCTCCTCAATGCAGGATGAATGTTCAGAAACATGAATGTGAATCACCTGTACTTTCATTTAGGTGAATTATTTTTTCTCTTTAATACAGAAAATTTTCAGAGCTTAAATTTTATAAATGGTGTTTACAACCACCCTCAAAAAACAGCCACATCATAACACTTAAACCACCCAATCGTACTTGTTAAATTATAGAAAACTTGAAAGCAAGAACCCTGTCTTAGTTTTAGATCCTCAGAAATTTAGTGGAGTACATAGTCCATTTTAGGTACTAAATGTTTATTAAATGAATGGACATTCTATTTGGCCAAAGAAGTATGGTTCACTCAGAGGCAACCAGTAAAATTTTTAAACCTTGTTGTTTAGTCGCAAAGTTGTGTCCAATTCTTTTGCGACCCTATGGACTGAGCTTCCCAGGTGGCTCAGACAGTAAAGTGTCTGTCTGCAGTGCAGGAGACCTGAGTTTGATCCCTGGGTTGGGAAGATTCCCCTGGAGAAGGAAATAACCCACTCCAGTATTCCTGCCTGAAGAATTCCATGGACAGAGGAGCCTGGTGGGCTGCAGTCCATGGACTGCAAAGAATTGGACATGACTACCACATACATGTACTGCAGCCCGCTAGGCTCCTATGTCCATGGGGTTTCCCAGGCAAGAATACTGGAGTGGGCTGCCATTTCCTCCTCCAGGGGATCTTCCTGACCCAAGGACTGAACATGTGACTCCTGTAGCTCCTGCATTAACAGGTGGATTCTTTACCACTGAGCTACCAGGGAAACCTTTCCAAACCTTAGGTTTAGAAAATATGCACATAAAATCTAAGTGGTCATGCTGAGTACATGCAGATCAGTTTTAGTTATTATTTATTATTTTGTTTTCAGGTTTTTTCCTATCCCTTTCCCTCATTCTCCTCTCAACCCTAACTGAATTTTTTCCCAAATGCCTAAGCCTAGGAATATCGATATATTTTTTTCTTTTATTTTGGTGCAACAAAAGTTCAAGTAAGGCCATCCATTAGTAACTAACCCAATCAATATCTGTGTCATCACTGAGCTGGGTCTTACCTGAGGACAGAATTCTATAGCCCTCTCCTCTGGGAAGCAGTCTTATACCATTCTTCATCCAGTGGATTGAGGGAAATGGAACTCCTGAAGCGGTGCAGGTGATCACTGCGGGGGTGTGTTTGGTTACTAGGAAGTCTGTAGGCTCATCAGCAATGGAAGGTGGAACTGAAAAACAACAACAAAAAGAAAGAAAAATACATGTTTCCAACCCTGACAGATTTCCAAAGCCTACTCATAAATCCTTCTCTTTCTACACTGAAAGTGAATGTTTGGTAAGTGGAAAAGGAAGCCCCTTTGTGAAGTGGTGAAAAGAAGAAATGATGTCATTATAATAACTTTCAGTCCACATACTAGGCCAGCTCTACCTTGGACAGTGAGATCCACAGTTCTCTCGTCCTCTCCGGCATCACTGGTCACTGTGCACTCATAGGTCGCAGTGTCATCCACAGAAGGGGAAATAATTACCAGCGAACCTGAAGAAAGAAGCCTAGAAGAGATTTCAAAGCAATGAGGTGCTATATATCAGTTTTCATAAATGTTTCTAGTTGGTTCAACATGGTACCCTGTTGGGAGCTGAGGGAAATGGAACTCTTTCTTCAAATGTTAAAGTGAGCATTATTTTATGCATCAAACTTTAAGTTTATATGGCAGTGGGTTAACAGGGCCTCAACCTCAACATTTTCAGGAAGCAGTGGTATAGAATGATTGCCTTAAGAGGGAATCCTGCAGTTTCTGAATGCTGATAGCGTGACCAACCATGCTCTCCTAGGTGAAATACAGTGAAATGGGCACACTGATGATAGCCGCTCTTTACTGACCACCAAATACATTCCTGGTACCATCTCAGATGCTTCACATAGATGATCTCTAAATTTCACAGTAATTTTGCAGCTTGGAATTTGGTTATTTCCACTGACCGATAGGTAACTACAAGTCTGTCTTGCAGCTTTCCCTACTTCACATGTCTCCTTACATGTGGTGGATACCTTGGAGATGCACAGTACATAAATCAGAGTCTAACTTGAAATAAACTCAAAACCAAAGTTGTCTGAATCACTTAAAATATACAAAAGGCTGAGTAAACACACATACATTATTTAAAGTAATCTAAATAAGAATATCTGTTTTCTTACCTCAAACTGTGCACCAATAAATGGGAATAATTTGATTCAATGGGAACATATTTGACCTGCTTCTTAATTCAAGGGGATTGGCATTTTCCACATAGAGTATGCTTTCAAGTCATTAAACCCCCAATGCCAAAGGATTAAAAGGATGAGAAAGAGAGAGACGCAACAGATTTTCAAGTGAAACCCTCCTGATTTATGTTTCCAGATGTAACAGAATTGATTTTTATCAGGGTAGGTCTATGAAAACTTGTTTTTAGTGATATAGCAAATCTTTTGACAAGATATCTATTAACACAAGAAATGCTCATCTAAGGAATCAGAAATCTGTAGTATTTTTAAGGTTAGTCTTTAAAAATATGATATCATAGTAAGAAGAATGGTAGTAAAGCTGGAAGAATTCAGAAAATTGGTGAAACTGCTATTCTTCCACCTTACACATGCTGCCAACACTGTATTTGAAGGTATAAAATTTGATTTCTCTTCTGCAACTAAAACTCATATTATTTTTAAAGAGTACTTTTTCTTTTATACCAAATGATGTTTTTATCCTTTGTCATTATAAAATTACAAAAGATGCTAAAAACAGCAGCAGAATGGAAATTTAATGCTATAGAGCTCACTGACAGTTATCCACAGGGCTTATGGAAAGAGAAGTTATACCTATAATTCAGAAAAAAATACTTTAGACTGAAAAACTAATTCAATACTAAGAAAAATATAATACGCTCTCTACATACTAGCTAGTTCTTCATACTTTATACATTTTCTGTCCCCATTGATAAAGTGAAAATGTTAAATCTTTGAAAAATATGTTTCTAAATAGCTGGTGGAATTTTGCAGGTAAATTGCTCCTCACCTGTATGAATTCTGATTTTGATCCACATTCAGAAGATGCCCGTTTTTTCTCCAGTTGATTGACGGTTTTGGTATACCAGTAGCCTCACAAGCCAGGGTGGTTTGAACATTTACTGTTACAGTTATGTTGGTAGGACCCGGAGCAATGGATGGAGGAACTAAAACAGTTACCAAGTAAGAAAAAACACATTCAGCAAACAGGATGCCGTTTGAAGTATCTCTGCCAAACTGAAATTAATCACTGATAACTTGTTTACATTTATGAACACAATAAGGTTCTCTGCACTTACATAGTGCTGTGATAATGCCATTCACCATGAGTCTAGATTGTTCATAACAGAGTGCTGGACCTGAAGGTCTCTGTGCTATGACCTCACTGGTTTAGGCAACCAAAGAACATCTGACTCTAAGACTGGATGTTGTTCCTAAACGTATATTTACCATGGACCTGTAAATCTATTCGCCTGCGATCTGTCCCAGCAGCATTGGTAGCCATACACAAATATCGCCCACTATCAGTCACTTGTGCCGACTGGATATGAAGGAATCCATTTTCCAAGATGGAGTATCTAGAAGAAAGATCACACGTGAAGGTCTCTGAATGTGAGTCTTTCTGATCATGCACATTTTAACTGAGAGCATTTTAAAAGACTCAGTTATCCATTGTTAGTCCTTTTCCTGCTTCAGAAATTTGTAATACCCTTGGTAGAAAAAAGGGATATTCTGAAAAGGGGTATAGCAGATGGACTTATGATCTTGGATACATTATAATTGTTATATTTTGGATGCAAGCTTTTAGGAATTAGAGTTAGGGTTTTAAAATACTGCAGTTTCATTCTCATATTAAGATGAAAAGACTCAAATAATGCATTGGATCAACTATTTAAAAACTTACATTTCAGTCCCTACATTCATCCTTTTCTAGAACTGTTACCTTGCATGACTCCCAGATAGAACAGCTCCATCCTTTCTCCATGTTATCTTTGGGGCTGGCACACCTTCTGCAAAGCATTCCAATAGAGTTGACTTATTTAAGTGAATGACTAGACTCTGGGGGCCACTCTTTATGCTTGGAGGAACTGTAAAAGAGATGCATGTGGAAAATTTCATTTATATCAGTAACACAGCCTGAACCTAAGAGTCTGACTAGGTAATAATACAAGCTGAGATTTGAGTCTAATATATGGCTTTGCCTATGGCTAATTCAGGTTAGTATAAATAGAATTGGGGTTGAATTCCTAAAACCTTATTCAAGATAAGATTTTATTTAAAAATCTACTCAAAAATGAAGTGGGGAAGAGGCTTTAAATCCCTGATATGGTGTGTGAAGGGCTTCCCTTGTGGCTCAGGTGGTAAAGAATCTGCCTGCAATGTGGGAGACCTGGGTTCGAGCTCTGGATTGGGAAGATCCCCTGGAGAAGGGAAAGGCTACCCACTCCAATATTCTGGCCTGAAAAATTCCACAGGCTGTATAGTCCATGGGGTTGCAAAGAGTTGGACATGACTGAGTGACTTTCACTCAGTCACTCATGGTGTGTGAAATCTTTCTATGGAAGAGGCTTGAAAAGAGTAAAAAAAAAAAAAAAAAAAAAACAACAACAAACCAGCTCTGGTATGATACAAATTAAAGATGATATTTCTTATTTCTCTTTGGCCAAATAATGGTCAGAGAATGTTAACACTGGAACAACTTCACTTTAAATAAAGCTTAGAAAGTGGGCTGTTTAAAAAAAACACATCTGTGATTAATCATGCAAATCTCAGAGCATGTATTTTACTAATCACTGAGTTCACATGGGAATACAAAACTTGAATTTTAATTTTAGTGTTAGAGATATTAACTGCCTGGGTCATCCAACTTCTAAAATTTCATCTATTAAAACATCAGAGGAGTGGTTTTTAAAAGTCAGTGTCATATTCCTGAAATTTGGCAAATTTTAGTGTTTAGATTTTATATTTGAGAAAATTACAATCCCATGGCAGTTTCTGTCTAGCACATATATAATCAAACCCCAACATCAATAAAAGTGACTAAATAATTGGCTACTTGTCACCCAGAGATTTAGTGTATTAACTTCTCCAGTGGCTCTGATCTGAATGATATAAAACATCAGAATATTCTGATAACAATTGGACATGTATTGTCCTCTAAGAGAAATGTATCTTTAAGTATATTTTTGAAGCTGAGTTAGTTTGAATATAGCTATAGCACAAATGTCATATGTTGTCTATGTCAAAATAAGATAAGCACAAGAATTTGTTTAGTATGCTCATGAAAAACAAAAATGTTATCTCTCTGAATGTCCTGTCTAAATTTTTAAATTGTAAAACAGTGGTTAAGCTTTCTTACCATTGACAGTGAGAATAAACTCTCTTGTAGTCTTTCCCACAATGTTGCTGGCAACACAGGTATAATTGGCGGTATCACCTAGATCTGCATTATTAATTTGCAAGTATCTCCCTCCAGATAGGATTCTTATTCGAGGTGTTGCCTGGATTCAACAAGGAAAATTTAGCATTAAAATGTCAGGAAAATGAAATAAGAATCATCAAAAGTAACCAAATAGTGAACTGTAGCATACCTGTCTCCCACTATCTTTGTCTGCTCCCCTACCACTACCCTGGATTAAAAACTCTTGGGAGCTATCTCTATGAGTGTAGTTAAGGCAAGAGCACAATCAGGGTCTTGTTCTTCACAGTGATGTCCACAGTGATCCACTCAAGGATGGAAAAGGGTTTCAAGTTGGGCTCATGAGCACTCCCTGCAGGACATTTCTGGAAGTGTTGGGATAAGGCATATTTTTACTGGAATCTGATAATGAGGGTGACCTAGGCTGGTGGCAGTTGTACCACCATGTGGGGACAACTTGCTGTGAATCTAAGACATAAGCAGCACTGAGATAAAGAAGGAAAACAGAGATGTTTGACTACATAATTAGAGCCTCTGGATAATGCCTAAAGCTTAAGTTCACCAATTATTATTGCTAATAAATATGTTCCTCCTGATCCCAATTAAGTTGTTAACAGTCTGAAGCCTGTTACTTAAAGCTGAAAGTTTCCTGATAATAAATTACCTTTGGTTAACTTAAAGGAAACAATTATCCTTCAGCATTTTTAAAATAAGTAAATAAATGATTTTAGTTTACAAATATTTGTCAAGCATTTATTTTGTATCCAGGCATGGGACCAAAAATTATGAAACTACAGAGATCTATATTGAGATGAAATACTAAAATATAATGATATCTACTCTATTATGTCCAGTTGAGGACTGTTCAATACGTGAACCGTGAACTTCCTGATGTTCAAGCTGGTTTTCGAAAAGGCAGAGGAACCAGAGATCAGATTGCCAACATCTGCTGGATCATGGAAAAAGCAAGAGAGTTCCAGAGAAACATCTATTTCTGCTTTATTGACTATGCCAAAGCCTTTCACTGTGTGGATCACAAGAAACTGTGGAAAATTCTGAAAGAGATGGGAATACCAGACCACCTAACCTGCCTCTTGAGAAATCTGTATGCAGGTCAGGAAGCAACAGTTAGAACTGGACATGGAACAACAGACTGGTTCCAAATAGGAAAAGGAGTATGTCAAGGCTGTATATTGTCACCCTGCTTATTTAACTTCTATGCAGAGTACATCATGAGAAACGCTGGACTGGAAGAAACGCAAGCTGGAATCAAGACTGCCGGGAGAAATATCAATAACCTCAGATATGCAGATAACACCACCGTTATGGCAGAAAGTGAAGAGGGGCTAAAAAGCCTCTTGAGGAAAGTGAAAGAGGAGAGTGAAAAAGTTGGCTTAAAGCTCAACATTCAGAAAACAAAGATCATGGCATCTGGTCCCATCACTTCATGGGAAATAGACGGGGAAACAGTGGAAACAGTGTCAGACTTTATTTTTGGGGGCTCCAAAATCACCACAGATGGTGACTGCAGCCATGAAATTAAAAGACGCTTACTCCTTGGAAGAAAAGTTATGACCAACCTAGACAGCATATTCAAAAGCAGGGACATTACTTTGCCGACTAAGGTCTGTCTAGTCAAGGCTATGGTTTTTCCTGTGGTCATGTATGGATGTGAGAGTTGGACTGTGAAGAAGGCTGAGCGCCGAAGAATTGATGCTTTTGAACTGTGGTGTTGGAGAAGACTCTTGAGAGTCCCTTGGACTGCAAGGAGATCCAACCAGTCCATTCTGAAGGAGATCAACCCTGGGATTTCTTTGGAAGGAATGATGCTAAACCTGAAACTCCAGTACTTTGGCCACCTCATGCGAAGAGTTGACTCATTGGAAAAGACTGATGCTGGGAGGGATTGGGGGCAGTAGGAGAAAGGGATGACCGAGGATGAGATGGCTGGATGGCATCACGGACTCGATGGACATGAGTCTGAGTGAACTCCGGGAGATGGTGATGAACAGGGAGGCCTGGTGTGCTGCGATTCATGGGGTCGCAAAGAGTCGGACACGACTGAGCGACTGAACTGAACTGAACTGAACTGAGGACTGTTCATAAACTTTTAAAAAATATGCCAGGTAGCAACAAAGGCTGATATTTTCCGGTTGTGCCAAAGTGGATCTGCTTCAGGAAGAGTCCAAATGAGATTTTTCTACCATATGGGTTCTGTCCCAGATAAACATATATTCCTAGTGAAAAAAGTTGTTCACACTAAGATGTACAGTTCAGGTCAATTTATCTTTAAAGTCCACACATTTTCTGTAGGCCTTTAATTGCTACAGGGGCCATTAGTAGTAAATTTTTATTATTTCTAAAGAGAACAGGTGATTTTTTTCAATATACATGGAAGTTCCACAAAACATTTTAATTTTTAAGTTCAATATGGGTATAGCAGGACTTTATGCTAATAAAAAGTTCCGAGTTGATTTTTGTGTCTTTCTTCCATGAATATCAGTAAGTTCTGCTTATTTACTCAGTCTCACTTCAACTTTCTCTGGTTCTCTTCCCATTTACTGCCAGTGATTCTTCCAGATTTCATTTCTTTCCTTAGAACCTTATTCTGAGCAGATGACCCTGTTTCCTACTCCACTGAGAAAATCAAAGCCAAGTGCCTGCAATTTCTCCATCTTGCATATGAATGCAACCTTCCTTCCTACATTTCCATCTCTGTGGAAAAGGTCATCCCTTCAGTCCAAGGCTAATCTCTTCATCTGTCACCAGGGTCCCATCCTTTCCCTACTCAACACACTTAGTTCTCTATCTTCAAACTCTTCTAGTTAATAAGAACATACAAATCTCTTTTGCATTTAAATAACAGTCCACAGTCATTCCCACTTCCTCCTCTTTCACTCCCCCAACAACTGTAACGTGTCTTCTCCTTTGATCAATCTACTGAAGACTGTTTACATCTTGAAGCACATCTGTGTATTACCAAAGCCAATAAATACACTTTACTTTGTATCTTGACGGGAACTCTGTTAAGTGCTCCCTCTCTATTTCTTGGCTTTCAGTACACCAACTTCTCCAAGCGTTCCTTCTCAGTCCCACTTTTCTCCTCTTCTTCCTTGGCTCACCTTTTAATTGTTAATGTTGTCTTAGGCGTTATTCTCATTTACAGGGCTTCTCATACCACGTGCTTTCTGGTTGACCGCATACAAACCTATGGCTTCAACAACAGGCTATACTATTGAGGACCACCAAATCAAAGATATTTTTGAGTAAATATGGACCCATATTTCTTAGAACTTTGTGGAATTTCCATTTGGATAATATATAGGTGATTCAAATTCAAAATATCTAAAACTGAACTCATCTCTCTTTTTTTTTTTTAACCATCTACTGTTGAATTCAGTCTGTCCCAGTATTGACGTCACTTGGTCATATCTGAAATTAGCCTGATTTCTCCATCATTAACATTTACTCAGTCTCTGTCTGAACATCTAGTGGTCTAGAGTGAAATGCACACATGGGAGATAAGACTATGGAGGAAAAGTCAGAGCATGAAGGGCTTTGTGAGCAAAGCTGGGCAACTGAACCTGAATCCTGAAATCTATGGAGAATCATCAAAGGATTTTAATCAAGGTCTACTTCAACCATACCAAGCTACCTGCAGTTCCTGAGACAACAGCATTCCTTTTCCTATAATGCCTTTGTGCCTACTGTCACCTATGTTTGGAGTCCCCTTCTTTCTCACCCAACATTTAAACTGAACTCACCCTTTCCAAGAGGCTCCCCTGGGCTATTCTTTACCCTTAAGTCTGGGTTACTTGCTTCTTTTCACTGTTTCTCCTCTGTATATCCCTCTAAGATAAAATTTATCAGCAGTATCAATTTTCTTATCTGTGATGTACTTCTGTATATTTTCAGATAGTCTATGAGCTCCTTATGGATCAGGATTATTGTCAGGAGCAATCACAATGCATAGCATTATAGCAGGCACACAATAAACAGAGAAACTGAGGCATGGGGCTGTTAAGTGATACACATGATAATTAAACACGTTAGTAACTCTCAGAATCCAGTCTCTCTGTGGTTAGTGTTTGTGTGATTTGATGATGGCTAAAGTCTCTCTGTCTTAGGTATTAGGGACATAATTTCCTTTTATTTAGACTCAGTGTATCACAATTGGTTATACTAAGAGGATGAGGAAAAAGAAGGATAAGTAACTACTAGGATAAAGACAATCTGAACATTCAAAGTCAAGGCTTAGAGCCAATCCTAAAAGGCTACTTAGGATTCTAGGCTCTGATACTCTATGAGAGCAGACAGGTATCACCAGAGCATGGGCGCCTCACAGAGCCAGTAACTGTATTTCCAAAGATTTCAGTCTAGACTCCTGGTATGGGAAAGATTGAAGGCGGGAGGAGAAGGGGATGACAAAGGATGAGACGGTTGGATGGCATCACCGACTCGATGGACATGAGTTTGAGTAGCTCCTGGAGTTTGTGATGGACAGGGAGGCCTATCGTGCTGTAGTCTATGGGTCACAAAGAGTCGGACACGACTGAGTGACTGAACTGAACTGATTCACAGATCCTTGGGGTCACTCCTGAGGTCCAAGTTTAGATTAAGGAAAGTCAGTAACAGGTTTGCCCAGGGACTTGGCAAGAAAAGTCAGTTCTTTTGAGACTTTGACGGCTTCTTTTCTTTCAAGAAAAGACATGAGTGTTTCAATCCAAGTTTATTTCACCAGCTCCAGGGGATACATACTTAGGCCAATTTACAGAGTATGTGAATCAAAATACCTGTCTTTTGACTCCTAACTAGCTACTACCTACACCAGCAAAGGCTGAGTAAAGAAGGCTGACAAAAGGACTCTGTGCCCAGCCCTGCAATGCTGAATAACTAGTAACCTGATGTTGAAGGACTCTATAGCTGATTTTTTTTTTTCTCAAAATGAATCTGTGGAACTTGGCAAAACTTACCTGTAACCGTTCTCCATTTTTAAGCCAAGTGATTACAGGTGGAGGCACTGCATCTGATTTGCATTCCAATGTCACTTGTCTGTTCCGTAACACAGTGAAATCCTGGGGCTCACCAGTTCCAGCAATATTAGGGGGTACTGGATGGGAAAACAAATACACCAAAGGCTTTTAATAAATGAGATATAAAATGCTCTGGATTATCTTAGGTGTTCAACAGTGTTGTTTCTGCTGTATGAAAGCAGCAGCATATACTTAAAATGCTACTCATTCAATTTATAGTACCCTGATAACAAATAGTGAACTTTTTAAATTGTACTCAGTACTTAAGCACCTTAAGTAATGAAATTCTTCTGATAGCCCCGTGAATGACAGGATAAGTAATATAACCACATTTTATCACCATTTAATAGGTAAAGAAACTAAGGCCCAAAGAAGGGACTTTTTTGTGTGTGTGTCCAGGTCTACACTTGGTAATAATTTTCTCTGAACATATTTTAAAACTTTTAAATTAGGTTCTGTTCATCATAACAAACAGAAATATATAGATTCTTCTTAATATGCAGAAAGGGGGGCAAAAAAGGGGTAAGGAATTAAGAGGTATATACTACTATATATAAAATAAATAAGCTACAAGGATATAAAGTAAAGGGAATACAGTCAATATTTCATAATGACTTTAAGTGGAGTATACTTTCTAAAAATTTTCAATCACTATGGTATATACCTGAAACTAATATAAAATTGTAAATCAACTATACCACAATTTTAAAAGTGTATATTTTTTATGTGACTGCTGTATACGCAACTTACATGTCAGTTGGTCTAATTTGTGTATAGGGCTGGTGGGGGCAGGAGAACACTCCTACATTACACCAGGCCTACAGTTTGGATTGCTTAGTGATTTAGGCTATGAGGAGATAAAGATCTGTTAAGTTCTTTAAATGTTCCTCTCTTTGAACAGTAATTTCCAGCTCTGTGTCAAAGTAGGACCAGCCACAGTCTAATTGGCCCTACTTTCTAGAAGGTAATTTGGTCTTGAATGTGTGTGTGTGTATGTACGTGCATATGCATATAGTTGCATATAATCAAGAAAGTGGACTTATAGAAATTTATTAAAACATAATAATTAAAAATAGGCCAACACACTTATACAAGAATGTCTATAATAGTGCTGCTTATGTTGGTGAAAATACAGAAACAGCCAAAAATAAGGAATGTATTAAATAAGTAATGGCATGTTCATAAAATTGGAAATCATGCAATCGCTAAAAAGTAATGTTATAAAAATATATATTTTTTGACATGAAAACATGTTCAACATGCCACTGAAATAAAGAGTTAAATACTATATGCCACATGATCACATTTCTGTGACAATATTTATATGTAGAAAGGTCTTAATTCTTGTGTGATGAGATTATGAATACTTTTTATGTTCATTTTTACTCTAATTTATATTCTGATTTAAAATCAGTGAATATGAATTATTTGTGCAAGAACAGAACATATAACTCAAAAATCCATTAAACTACTCCCATGAGCACATGATCGGTCAAATATAAAAATCAAAATTTCAAAATACATATTTCCTAATATATAAACATAGTTTTATGATGTGTTGGATAGCTGCCCTATGTTCCATAAATTATGCCTTTTAATTAGGTATAAGTGTATGATGGACTGCAGGACATTTTGCCAGCGTTACCATGCACTCTCACTAAATACTCTTTATCATCATCTCCTGCAGGACTGGATGCCAGACATGTGTATCTTCCTGTATCTTCCACCTATAAAATTCAAATAAGTGAATTGCACAAGGTTAACATACTGGTTTTGATGATGAGAATAAATATCTATTAGAACAAATGTAAAGGACTCACACAAAGCAAGGTATCATTAATATAGCATAATAATTAACATTTAATTAATGTCTTAACATTTGTATTTAGCACTCTGATACTGAGCATGGCTCAGCATCTCTGCTACATGTAAATCTATGTATTTGACATAGATTTAAGGGGGTTTCAGGGCACCTGTTCCCAATAAAATCTCTCTTTTTTTGGTAAAAAATAAAAAAGGAAACAAAAAGAGAGTTTCAGTGTTTGATTTCAGAATATTTGCACGTTATGTATGTTAATGATGTCAGAGAAGGCAGATACATACAGGACACAGCACCACATATGACACAAATACTACTCAGTATTTTTTGAAGAAGGAAGTATTTATGAATTTACATTGCAGATTGCAAAATTCTATTGGAGACTTCCTGAAGCAAGTAAAACACATTAATCAACCAACCAACCAACCAAAGTAGTAAATAAAAATCAGGTTATTTTAATAAAGAACATTAATACCATATTTTTAATATTCCTTGATATACACAGAGAAACAATATAGCCATGTTATGTAATTTGGCTGTAAATAAGTCAGGCTGACAGAAAAATCTATTTTCTGACTAAAACCAGAAACATTTCTTTAAAAATGCCCATGCAGAGTTTCCACTGAAGTGTTAGACTTTATTCATATTTGACACTGTGTAAACACAGCCCATGCTTAAATAAGTGAAAAGTATACACTGAAAAACAGATGATCTTACTACTGTGAAAAATGTATTTTGAAAAAGTAGAAAATCCTGTTTTCATTTATTACTTGAATATTCCTAGAATACTGAGAATTTTAAAATTCTTACTTCAAAACTGACTTTATGGGTTATTGAAAAACTTTTTTTTTTCAGTGGAGTGCACAGACTCCACTGAAAAAATTTTAGATTAGGATGTTAAGACTAGTATGTCTGGAAAATTACTAACTCTAACTTTAGAAGAGTGACAGTCACATCGTCCTTCAGTTAAGAATTGAAAGGGATGTACTACTGCCTGGAGAATAATTTCAAAGTTGCTCATCATATCTTGAAAACCTCTAAAAGTCAGCTCTCCTCCACCAATACAGTCTATTCCCCAGTTATATGGTCCCCTCCACTTGTCCTGACTCAGCCAAACCTGCACCATCACTCATGATTGTTCTTAGATCTTACCTCCTCCCAGAACCATTTCCTGACAACTTACACCCTTCTGAATATTGATAATTACTATCAGTAGCTACATTTCCTAATGTGTGTTCTCTTAATAGGGTGTTTGAAAAATTATAATTAATCAGGCTTTTTAGAGAAAGACTTTGCAGACATGCATTATGGCTCACAAAGGAGAGAAAGGTACAGTTTTTCCAACCTGTTTTGTCACAGAAGGAGAGTTTGATGGAAAATGTCTTAGCAAACTCTCATCTTTCACCACACAATTTGGAATTTGCAAAATATCCATTATGTACCAGGCATAATTATGTGCAATAGATACATACACAAAAAGACAAAGTTCAGGTAACTAAGATATAATTTAGTAATAAGGGCTCTGACAGAGATAAAAGAAAACACAGAGGAGCAGAGGAACCACGAGCAGTCTCGGGACTTGATAATATTTAATGTTTTAATTCTATAATGTTTTAATGGTTTGCTATTGTTTCTTTTCCTAATTTCATCATGCATGCAGTTTTATTTTTCTTAGACAACTGAAAACTTTTTGAAGGCTGAGAAATGTCTTATGTATTATATTTGTGTTCTTCACAATAGCTAGACTATGTGGGTCACCATTTAACTCTTGATGGAAACTCTGTCTTAACATAACTCTTCATTTTCACATTTAAGACCTAATGTAATGTGGCCTTATTTCCTTTCAGAGCTTTAGTTACCATGATTCCTTTATAGTTACGGTTTTAGTGTACACTTCACTGTCTCCATGCTATTCCTTAAGTTACAAAATTCTTTGGCTTCCCTTTTGGTCAGCTGAAATTATAGCATTCAAGTATTCTGATTTAGCAAGTGGTTTGATAGTGTGACCTGAGTTTTTTCTGGGTTACTAAAATGCTTGATGGAGAGAAGAGGGAAATGCAAAGTATGTTCTCTTTAACGTTAGAAACAAGAAACTGGGCCGACTTCCACTGGCTACGCTGTTGAACCAGACCCAGGATTGAGACCAATTCCATCACTGAGCCAGTGATAAGTACTGGACAAGTGAATACTTCATCTTTTTCTGGATTTGTAGAAAGGGGATAAAGACATTGCCTTACCCAGTTGTCATGGTGGTCATGGGTGTGATAGAGCTCATAGCCCAACATAAGACTGATGCAATTCATAACCCTCAGCTCTCTTTTCTAGCTCCCTTTCTTTTCCATTTCCTCAGTGAAAATGTACATGAAATATGAGTAAGTAATGTGTTATTCTACCTTTAAAGGATGATGATTATAATAACAACAAAAGCAGCAGTAACAATAATCATTCAAACTCAATTTTAGCATCTCTGCATACCTGTGGCATCAGTCTAAGCACATCACTTTACATTATCTCTAAGGCCCCAAGAACATAAGTTCTGTATTGTTCCTATTTTGATCCTCAGTTAACAGAGGAAGGCATTAGGGAACATACGGATAATATTTGTAACATAAGGTTTGCCTCTGTTTTCAAAAGAGTATATTGTTACAAGACACCCAAGACATACTTCTCTTTAATATATTTACATTTTAGATTAATTTCCTTAAACATAAACTAAAAGAACAGTCAATTTTATTGAATTGACCATTTTTGGAAAAATTCCACCTCTTCAGATTTTCATGTTTGTGAGTTCATTCTGAAGATCAAAAGTGCCCTTTGAAGCCTCTTATACACATATGTTTGACTGCTTTTTGCCATTCTATAAAGGGCTGCTGCTGCTAAGCTGCTTCAGTCATGTCCGACTCTGTGCGACCCCATAGACGGTAGCCCACCAGGCTCCCCTGTCCCTGGGATTCTCCAGGCAAGAACACTGGAGTGGGTTGCCATTTCCTTCTCCAATGCATGAAAGTGAAAAGTGAAAGTGAAGTCGCTCAGTTGTGTCTGACTCTTAGCGACCTCATGGACTGCAGCCTACCAGGCTCCTCTGTCCATGTGATTTTTCAGGCAAGAGTACTGGAGTGGGGTGCCATTGCCTTCTCCGCTATAAAGGGCTATATGGCACAAACCAAGAGCTTCAGGAAATACACTATCACTTATGGCATTGTGAAAACTTGAAAAAATATATATATGAAGGTATCTTGCTTTCTTCTATACTTAATCTGATAATTTCACTTCTTTGTTTTAGTCATGTTACCTTGTAAGTGTCTATTCAATCATGCATGTCATAGAACAAATCTACCCTTGCTAAAGTCACAGAGATCTGAGATATATTCAGACTCTAAGACAATTTCTCCAACACTCCCCAGAGATTAGCAAGTAAGAAGTTTAACCTAGGACAAAATAATCATGTGAATCTTGCACTAACCTGAGTACTAGATATTCGAAGAACCTCTCCTCCTCCAAGAGTCTGCATCTGATCCATCTGTGGAAGGGGTCGACCATCTTTCATCCAGGTAATCTTAGGAGCTGGGATTCCAGAAGCCATGCAGGTAAGTTCAAGAGGATTATTAACAATTACTGACATCTCTATGGGTTCTTCAGATCCATTGATATGAGGTGGTTCTATTTAAAAGGAATTAAAGACAACAACAAAATAAACTTGCTGTTTGAAAAGATACTGCAATTTAGAAAAACTTTAAAAATTCAGCTCAAATTTATCTTTGTACAATACACATTGATTTGGACAAGAATACCAAAATGACAATTCCTTATTATCATTTCGGTATTATTAATGAGATGTTATTAGTCATTGGCACTATTTTATTTTATTGTCGTTTAGTGTTAGTTGCTCAGTCGGGTCTGACTCTTCGTGACCCCATGGACTGGAACCCACCAGGCTCCTCTGTCCATGGGATTTTCCAGGCAGGAATATTGGAGTGGGATGCCATTTCCTTCTCCATTATTGTAGTTTATTGAGGAACAATTTATTAAGTGTCAGCACTATGTAAAGTCTTTGTGCATTATCTTTTCACTGGCACTATTTTAAAAGAGACAGATCATTCTTATAATAGATCATGAAGTAAACGGCAAGCCACCAAAGGTAATTAAAGCTCAGCAATTGAGATTCAGATAATTAGAGCAGTCTTACTTAACTGTGAAGATTTGAAAATGATAAAAACTAAACCCATCTTGTACTATTTTTTAAAGAGTTACTTAAATAAAGTAGTGTGTTTTTGCACCTTTAAAATATCTATTGTTTCTGCAAAAGCAATAAGCCAATGCTATGAAATTCTACAATTATCTTTTCCATGCAGAACTTTAAGAGGAAACAATGACTAAGCAGAAGAAAAACAGTTACATTCGGAGACTATTTCTGCATAAAACACATTTGTTATGTCTGGGCAGAAATAATTTCCTCTTTTGTTATTTATACTTCTAAATTACCTTTCTCAAGAGGATGTTAAAGAATCTAAACACTTGGAGGAAACATTAAAGTTTCTTAGTCCAACTATTCCTAAGTTTAAGAATCACTTTAAAACAGATTTCCCTTACACTAATCATTCAAATTTTCTATGAAACTTTCCAGCTTACTATTTCACAAGGCAGCAAAAATAGCTGTTGGACAGCTCCAAGGATTAGCTGTGTGCGTGTGTGCACATGTGTGTGTGTTTTAAATCAGGCACATAGTTTAGAACAGAGGTTCACAGTAGGAGACAGAGAATCTGGAATCAAAACAGCCTGATTTTGATTTCTGGCTCCAACAATTATTAGGTTAGTGAATTTGAACAAATCTTAAAAAAAAAAAAACACACTATTATTTAACTAAGAGAATTGTGAAGATTCAAGATTTAATGAGATAATCTAAAAGTATATTTCTTTTGTGTTTCTGAACTGTTTTATAATTAAAGGTTTATTAACATAATAAAAACTTTCTTAAGAAAGTTATAACTACTACTAAGTATACTCTATCTGTTGGTGTTATTATTAAAAACTGCCTCCTAGATTTCTTAAAAAACTAGGAATATAACTACCATATGACCCAGCAATCCCACTACTGGGCATATACCCCGAGAAAAATCATAATTGAAAAAGACACATAATTGAAAAAGCAATCCTACTACTGGGCATATACAATTGAAAAAGACATGTACCCCAATGTTCATTACAACACTATTTATAATAGCCAGGATAAGGAAGCAACCTAGATGTCTGTTGACAGATAAATGGATAAAGAAGTTGTGGTATATATGATGGAATTCCATTTGAACTACTTAAAATCCTAAAAGATGATGCTGTTAAAGTGCTGCACTCAATATGCCAGCAAATTTGGAAAACTCAGCAGTGGCCACAGGACTGGATAAGGTCAGCTTTCATTCCAATCCCAAGGAAGGCAATCCCAAAGACTGCTCAAACTACTGCATGGTTGCTCTCATCTCACGTGCTAGCAGAGTAATACTCAAAATTCTCCAAGCCAGGCTTTAATAGTACATGAACCGTGAAATTCCAGATGTTCAAGCTGGATTTAGGAAAGACAGAGGAACCAGAGATCAAATTGCCAACATGTGTTGGATCACCGAAAAAGCAAGAGAGTTCTAGAAAAACATCTACTTCTGCTTTATTGATTATGCCAAAGCCTTTGACTATGTAGATCACAACAAGCTGTGGAAAATTCAAGAGATGGGAATACCAGACTACCTGACCTACCTCCTGAGAAATCTATATGTAGGTTAGGAAGCACCAGTTAGAACCAGGCATGGAACAACAGATTGGTTCCAAATTGGGAAAGGAGTACGTCAAGGCTGTATATTGTCACTCTGCTTATTTAACTTATATGCAGAGTACATCATGAGAAATGCCAGGCCAGATGAAGCACAAGCTGGAATGAAGATTGCCGGGAGAAATATTAATAACCTCAGATATGCAGATGACACCACCCTTAGGGCAGAAAGTGAAGAGGAACTAAAGAGTCTGTTGATGAAAGTGAAAGAGAAGAGTGAAAAAGCTGGCTTAAAACTCAACATTCAGAAAACGAAGATCATGGCATCTGGTCCCATCACTCATGGCAAATAGATGGGGAAACAATGGAAACAGTGACAGACTTTCTTTTCTTGGGCTCCAAAATCACTGCAGATACGAACTGCAGCCATGAAATTAAAAGACACTTGCTCCTTGGAAGAAAACTGACCAACCTATACAGCATACTGAAAAGCAGAGACACTACTTTGCTGATAAAGATCCATCTAGTAAAAGCTATGGTTTTTCCAGCAGTCATGTATGGATGTGAGAGTTGGACTATGAAGAAAGCTGAGTGGTGAAGAAATTATGCTTTTGAACTGTGGTATTGGGAGAAGACTCTTGAGAGTCCCTTGGATGGCAAGGAGATCCAACGAGTCTATCCTAAAGGAAATCAGTCCCGAATATTCACTGGAAGGACTGATGCTGAAATGGAAACTCCAATACTTTGGCCATGTAATGCAAAGAACTGACTCACTAAAAAAGACTGATGACGGGAAAGATTGAAGGCGGGAGAAGGGGATGACAGAAGATGAGATGGTTGGATGACATCACTGACTCGATGGACATGAGTTTGTGCAAGCTCTGGGAGTTGGTGATGGACAGGGAAGCCTGGCGTGCTGCAGTCCACGGGGTCGCAAAGAGTTGGACACGACTGAGTGGCTGAACTGAACTGATATATAGATATAGGTGCAGATGTATACACATGATAGAATGTTACTTAGCAATAAAACGCAATGGATTTGAGTCAGCCCTAGTGAGGTGGGTGAGCCTAGAGTCTGTTATACAGAGTTAAGTAAACAAGAAAGAGAAAACCACATATCATATTAACACATATATATGGAATCTAGAAAAACGGTATTGATGAACCTGTCTGAAGGGCAGGAATAGAGATTCAGACATAGAGAACAGACTTATGAACACAGCAGGGGTTGGAGAGGCTGGGACAAACTGAGACAGTAGCACTGAAATATATACATTACCACATATAAAATAGCTAGCTAATGAGAGGCTGCTATATAACAGAGGGAGCTCAACCTGGTGGTCTGTGACAACCTAGAGGGGAGGGGTGGGGTGGGAGGTGGGAAGGACCTTCGAGGGGAGAGGACATTTGTGTACTTATGGCTCATTCATGTTGATATATGGCAGAAACCAACACAACATTGTAAAGCAATTATACTCCAATTAAAAATAAATTTAAAAATACTGCCTCCTAAAATTTGTACCTATGGTCCTTGTTTACCTTTCTGGAAAAAGGTAATATATTATAATTAAGAACGCAGAGTTTCTTAACTATTGTCCCAGGCCAGAATACTGGAGTAGGTAGCCTTTCCCTTCTCCAGGGGATCTTCCCAACCCAGGGATCAAACCCGGGTCTCCCACATTGCAGGCAGATTCTTTACCAGCTGAGCCACAAGAGAAGTCAATACACTTTGGGCAGGACAGGAGTTGTCCCTACTCTGATGACTCCAAAACTTACATTTCTAGCCTAGATCTCTTTTCTGGGCTCCAGAGCCATATACCCAGTTACGAGATAAGAATCTTCAGTGGGTTCTTTGAAAACAATTTCCAACTCAACATATACTGAGATTGAACCTGTGACCTTATTCCTCAAAATCTGGTTCATTTCCAGCATTCCCTGCATTTATGTGATGAAACTGCCAATTGTTCAGTCACCTAAGCCAGAAACTGGGTGTCATCCTTAATATCTTCATCTTCATCACTTCCCTACATCCAAACCCATATGCAAGTCTTAATACTTCTACCTGAAGTTATCTTTTGAGTACATCTTTCCTTCTCACCTCCATCACTAATCTGAGTTACAATGCCATTTATTTGGACTAATATATCTTGGCTATAGGTGCTTACCGAGTATCATTTACCTGTTTCTTTTATGTTAACAGAACTCAATCTTGTGAGGGCTGTCATTGTGTTAAAAATCACATTTTCTAGTCTTTAGTTGGTAGTAGATGGAGTGGCATGTGAAGAATCTAACCAAGGAGATGTAAATGGAAGTAGTTTTGTGGGAATTCTAAGAAAATCCTGAGAGGGACAATTTTTTGCCTTCCCTATTTTTCTTGCTCTAGTGTTGCAACTAGTGATGCTGGGGGTGAGCTGATGATGCACGATCACAGACTGACCAGATGTTGAGGCCAGGGGCCAAGAGAAATGTAAAGATTTGAACTGCTGAGTGAATGCAAGTAGTGCCCAGCTCCAGACATCTCGTTCAGTGAGAAAAACAAAAGTTCTTTCTTTAAGTCAGCATGTTTAGACTCTGTTAATCACAGTTAAACACCATTCCTAATAATACAGTCTCTCAGAGTCCACGTTTGTCCTGCTCCAGCCCGCTCTCCACTTTGCAGTCAGTGATATTCTCAAGCTGCAACTCTACTCATGGCATTCCCCTTATTAGAACTTTTAAAGCTTTCCCGTCGTTCTAGGACAAAACCCCAGATTCTTAATGTGGTCAACAATCCCTTCACGGTTTGAACCCTGTCAATTCCCTCCACCCTCAACCCCAGCTTTATTCTGCATGATCTTCTCCCTTGTTTTTAGTATTTTAGCCACAGCAGACTTTTCAGAACTGCTAACACACCGTGAGACCTCCCACCAGATGGATGGAGTTAAGTTGGGACTAGCAGTTCCCCAAATTAGGATATTTACATTCACATTCCTAGTGGAGTACAGATTGAAGTTTTGCAGGTTTTAATGGAACTAGCCTGCAACAGATGCTGAAATGCTACAGCTGCTCATCTTTCTGTTGAGCGGTTTTCAAACCTGTTTTAATATCCTTATACATCTTGCAGGAGGGCAGGTTGTTCTTTGTATTGACATATGACTCTAACAGCATTATTGTTACTTTCCTTTTTGTTTTCTACAACCATAAAAGCACCGGGCTGCGATTCTGCTCCTGGGTTCTTGAATTCCTGGAGAAGTATTCCTTCTCTCTGTCTCTGCTGCCACATGCTGCACCAAGCCCCTGTATTTCCAGGCCTGTATAACAGACTCTTCAAGTCATTTTTCACTATGTCATCAGAGGGATTTTTTTGGAAATGAAATCTGATTGTAACATATTCCTGCTTCTGCCTTCCTAATGAGGTCCAGATTTTCAGAGTCCCTTCACAGTATGGCTTCTGTCCAGGTATATTTCCTGTCGTGCTCAACTTCAGTGAGCACCAACAGAAAACTCAAGCTTTATCACTCCTAGGTGAAAAATGGATGCCTCTCCTCACTCATCAGGACAGTTTGACTTTTTAAGGCTTAGATGTCTCCTTGAGGGGATCTTCTCTGAACCTTCCCATCCCACAGAATTTCCACCGTATCATTCCTATCACACTCAAAAGTCATCACTTGTTCTATATCTGTGTTTTCCGCTGATGCAGGAAGTTGAGGGCTGAGACCACATCCTGTTTATTCAATGATGCATTCAAGTATTATTTCATACCATATGGCACATAGTAGGTGTTCAATGATAATGTGCTACATGATACTAGAAACATGCTGGGCACATAATAAACAGTCAATAATTAATACTATGTGAATAATTAATGTACAAGATATTTATGTCATTTCCTGGTATTCCTCATATTCTGTGAATTGCTATATAGGAATATGTTATTCCACCCTTCTTCACTAACACACACTTTCTTCTGCCTTCTGTCTCTAAATATTGTGGAGTACTGCCTCTTATCACCTTTCATTCTGTGGAACACTCATCTATACCACCATATTTCTGTTTGTTTATTTGATACTGTTCTGTTTCCTGCTACAGTTAAAACTCACTTTAGTCAAGCTGATAAATACCTACTCTATTCAGTTCAAGCCAACAGATAAATATTATGTGTCAAATGCCATGCTAAGCCCAGGGAATACAGCAGTATGTAAAAAGGGTACTGCTCATCACAGAGTTTAACTAAGGATGAGACAGACTTTTAAGGTTACATAAATAATAATAGGTACTATGAGAAAGTTTATAGCACATCCTGAAAACATTTGGCCACCAATATTCTTAATTTTTCCTTGTGGGGCACATTTTGTTGAAAAAAAAATTAATGAGCCTGAGATTTTATTTTAAACATTATGAAAAAACAAACAAAATTCCAAAAAATTATGGATCGTTGAAATAGTTCATTTCTTTCGTGTTCATTTTGTCTCCCAATAAAAATGTTTTTTTTCTCGGAAAACATATGTTTTCTCTTTGTACTATTTGTTTGCATGTCGAACAGTGGAATACACATTTAAAATATTTTTTGTGTGTGAAATAATGCCATCTGCAGCAGCATGGGTGACCCTAGAGATTATCACACTAAGTGAAGTAAGTCGGACAGAGAAAGACAAATATCATATACAACTTATATGTGAAATCCAAAAGAGTGGTGCAAATAAACTTACAAAACAGAAATAGAGTCACATATGCAGAAAACAAACTTGTGGTTACCAGGGAGGAAAGGTGGAGGAGAGATGAATTGGGAGATTGGAATTGATATATACACACTACTACATATAAGTAGGCAACAAGAAACTACTGCATAGCACAGGGAACTCTACTCAATGCTCTGGAATGACTTACATGGAAAAAGATCCCCCAAAAGAGTGGATACATGTATAACTGATTCACTTGGCTATAGAGCAAAAACTAACACAACATTGTTAATCACCTAGCCCTCAATAAAAAAACAAATTTTAAGTGAAAAAAAAAAAATCCCTAATCAAATCTAAGCAAGAATTATTCAACTTGCCAGGTTGGCTTTTTGAAACCATATACAAGTGTATATATCTCCACAGTAACATTTTTCTTCCATATATATATATATATATGTATATAAATGTACAAAAGAAGAAATAGAACTAGATCATTTGAAATGACCATGAAACTATAATCTACACACTGGATCATTTAAAGACTGTGGAATAACACAACAGCATAAACATTATGCTTTTCCATTAAATTACTATCATCAGAAGAGACTTTCGTTCTGTTGTTGTTTAGTCACTAAGTAGTGTCCAACTTTTTGTGAACCCATGGACTGCAGTGTGCCAGGCTCCTATGTCCTCCACTATCTCTTGGCACTTGCTCACATTCATGTCCTTTGAATTGATGGTGCAATCTAAACATCTCACCCTCTGCCTCCCCCTTCTCCTTTCGCATTTAATCTTTCCCAGCATCAGAGTCTTTTCCAATGAGCTGGCTCTTTGTATCAGGCAGCCAAAGTACTGGAGCTTCAGCATCAGTTCTTCCAATAAATATTCAGAGTTGATTTCCTTTAGGATTGACTGGTTCGATTTCCTTGCAGCCCAAGGGACTCTCAAGAGTCTTCTCCAGCACCCTGAGTTGAAAGCACCAATTCTCTGGTGCTCAGTCTTCTTTGTGATTCAGCTCTAACATCCGTACATGAATACTGGAAAAACCATAAATTTGACTATACAGAACTCTGTTGGCAAAGTGATGTCTCTGCATTTTAATATTCTGTCTAGGGCTTCCCAGGTGGCACCATTGGTAAAGAACCACCTGCCTTATAGGAGATGTAAGAGATGTGGGTTCAACCCTTGGGTTGGGAAAATCCCCTGGAGGATGACATGGCAATCAACTCCTGTATTCTTGCCTAGAGAATCCCAGGGAGAGAGGAGCCAGGTGGACTACTGTCCATTGGGTTCCAAACAGTTGTACACGACTGAGTGACTCAGCATGCTGTTTGTCATAGCTTCCCTTCCAAGGAGCAAGTTTCTTTTAATTTCATGGCTGCAGTCACCATCCACAGTGATTCTGGAGCCTGAGGGGAAAAACAATCTGTCACTGCTTCCACTTTTTCCTCTTCTGTTTGCCACGAAGTGATGGGACACGATGCCTTGATCTTAGTTTTTTTTAATGCTGAGTTTCAAGCCAGGTTTTTCACTCTCCTGTTTCACCCTTATCAAGAGGCTTTTTAGTTCCTCTTCATTTTCAGCCATTAGAGTGGTATCATCTGCATATCTGAGGTTGTTGATATTCCTCCCAGCAATGTTGATTCCAGCTTGTGATTCACCAGCCTGGCATTTGGCATGATGTACTCTGCATAGAAGTTAAATTAACAGGGTGACAATGAACAGCCTTGTCATACTCCTTTACCAATTTTGACCAGTCAGTTGTTCCATGTGAGGTTCTAACTGGTGCTTCTTGGCCTGCATTTGGGTTTCTTAGGAGACAGGTACGGTGGTCTGGTATTCCCATCTCTTGAATTTTCCACACTTTGTTGTGATCCACACAGTCAAAGGCTTTCATGTGGTCAATGAAGCAGAAGCAAATCTTTTTCCGGAACTCCCTTGCTTTCTCCATGATCCAACAAATGTTAACAATTTATCTCTGATTTTTCTATCTTTTCTAAATCCTGCTTAAACATCTGGAAGCTCTTGGTTCACGTACTGCTAAAGCCTAGCTTGAAGGATTTTGAGCATACACTCTGCTATCTTGTGAAATGAGTGCAATTGTATGGTATTTTTAACATTCTTTGGCAATGCCCTTTTTTGGGATTGGAATGAAAACAAACCTTTTCCAGTCCTGTAGCCACTGCTGAGTTTTCCAAATCTGCTTACATATTGAGTGTAGGACTTTAATAGCATCATCTTTAAAATGATCTTTAGGATTTTAGGATTTTGAGTAGCTCACCTGGAATTTCGTCACCTCCAGTAGCTTTGTTTGTAGTAATGCTTCCTAAGAGTCACTTGACTTCATACTCCAGGATGTCTGGCTCTAGGTAATTGACCACACCATCATGGTTATCAGGGTTATTAAGACCTTTGTTGTATGGGTCTTCTGTATATTCCTACCACTTCTTCTTAATCTCGTCTGCTTCTGTTAGGTCCTTACCATTTCTGTCCTTTATTGAGCCCATCCTTGCATGAAATGTTCCCTTGATATCTCCAATTTTCTTGAAGAGTTCTTTGCACTGTTATTTAAGAAGGCCTTATCTTTCCTTGCTATTCTCTGGAACTCTGCATTCAGTTGGGTATACATCTTTTCTTTTCTCCCTTGCCTTTCACCTTTCTTCTTTTCCTCAACTATTTGTAAAGCCTCCTCAGACAGCCACTCTGCATTCTTGTTTTTTTTTTTCCTTTGGGCTGGTTTTGGTCACTGCTTCCTGTACAATGTTATGAACTTCTGCCCATAGTTCTTCAGGCACTCTATCTACCAGATCAATCCATTGAATCTATGTGTCATCTCCACTGTATAATCCTAAGGGATTTGATTTAGATCATACCTGAGTGGCCTAGTGGTTTTTCTCTACGTTCTTCAATTTAAGCCCGAATTTGGCAATAAGGAGCTCATGATGTGAGCCACAGTTCAAGTGCTGCATTTTGGACTCTTTTGTTGACTATGAGAGCTATTCCATTTCTTCAAAGGGATTTTTGCCCACAGTAGTAGATATATCGGTCATCTGAATTAAATTCACCCATTCCAGTCCGTCTAGTTCACTGATTCCTAAGATGTTGATGTTTAATCTTGCTATCTCCTGCTTGACCACATCCGATTTACATTGATTCACGGACCTAACATTCCAGGTTCCTATGCAATATTGTTCTTTACAGTATCAGACTTTACTTTTACCACCAGACACGTACACATCTGAGCACTGTTTCTGCTTTAGCCCAGCCACTTCATTCTTTCTGGAGCTATTAGTAACTGCCCTCTGCTCTTTGCCTAACATACTGGGCACCTTCTACTTGGGGGTGGCTCATCTTTCGGTGTCATATCTTTTTGCTTTTCATACTATTTGTTGTGTTCTAATGGCAAGAATAATGGAGTGGGTTGTCATTTCTACCTCCAGTGGACCATGTTTTGTCAAAACTCTTTGCTCTGACCCATCCACCTTGGCTCATAGCTTGCAAGGCATGGCTCATAGCTTCATGGAGTTATGCAAGCCCCTTCACCGTGACAAGGCTGCTACCCAGGAAGGGGGATTTTAATTCTTGGAAAAAGTTTAAAAATTTCTTATCTACTAGTTGTATGATTTGGTCAGTGAATGATGTTTTATAAGTAGTAGGGCTCATCCTTTTACACAGAGAAGAAAGAGTAATTTAATATGCTTCAGATAAAAGTAAACATAGGTGAATTATAGAACAGAAATATGGAGTACAATGAAATTTTTTAAAATTTTGTCCCATAGCCAGTGATTCTAAAGATTACATTTACTTATTGTCTTTATTATGACATATTTCCCAATTATTTTACTCACGCAAGACCTTCAGGATAAAGTGTTTGCTGACTTCTCCTGCTTCGTTCGAGGCAATGCAGGTGTACCGTCCTGAATCTTCAGTTTCTGCTTTGATGAGCTGAAGGACCATTCCTTGAGAGCTGATTGACAGATGGGCATCTAGCCCCAGAGGGTGACCATCTCTAAGCCAGGACATCCTGGGAGCTGGGGTTCCATCAGTAAAACATGTCATGGAGGTGGAACTACCCTTGACAATTGTGATTTCCTCTGTCCCCATCCCATTGTGCAGACTTGGTGGTACTATATAGAAAACAAAATTATATATCTATTATTATTTAATATCAATTTAGATTAAAATTTTAAATGGTTTACTTAGTTCTATAGTGTTTCTGTGATCTATAAAAATATAGAATTTAAAATAGCATATAATTAATGAATGACTTTACTATAAAAACGTGTTATAGGCTAATTACTAACTTTGCAAAATATTAATAATAAGCTCTCAGGACTGTTTTCCTTGTTGAACATACAAAACTAAATGTGGTTTTTAAATTTGGTCATTTTTTAACATTTTAGACTTTCACCTTTAATTTATTATATAATATTCCAGATATTAAATCCTCTTCCAGAAACACAAGAGAAGACTCTACACATGGACATCACCACATGGTCAATATTGAATGCAGACTGACTATATTCTTTGCAGCCAAAGATACAGAAGCTCTATACAGTCAGCAAACACAAGACCGGGAACTGACTGTGGCTCAGATCATGAACTCCTTATTGCCAAATTCAGACTTAAATTGAAGAAAGTAGGGAAAACCACTAGACCGTTCAGGTATGACCTAAATCAAATCCCTTACAATTATACAGTAGAAGTGACAATCAGATTCAAGGGATTAGGTCTGATAGACTGAGTGCCTGAAGGACTATGGATGGAGGTTGGTGACACTGTACAGGAGACAGGGATCGAGTCCATCCCCAAGATAAAGAAATGCAAAAAGGCAAAATAGTTGTCTGAGGAGGCCTTACATATAGCTGAGAAAAGAAGAGAAGTGAAATGCAAAGGAGAAAAGGAAAGATAAATCCATCTGAAAGCAGAGTTCCAAAGAAGAGCAAGGAGAAGTAAGAAAGCCTTCCTAAGTGATCAGTGCAAAGAAATAGAGGAAAACAATAAAATAGGAAACACTAGAGATCTCTTCAAGAAAATTAGAGATACCAAGGGAACATTTCATGCAAAGATGGGCTTGATAAAGGACAGAAATGGTATGGACCTAACAGAAACAGAAGATGTTAAGAAGAGGTGGCAAGAATACACAGAAAAACTGTACAAAAAAGATCTTCATGACCCAGATAACCAGGAAGGTGTGATCACTTACCTAGAGCTAGACATCCTGGAATGTGAAGTCAAGTGGGCCTTAGAAAGCATCACTATGAACAAAGCTAGTGGAGGTGATGGAATTCCAGTTGAGCTATTTCAAATCCTGAAAGACGATGTTGTGAGAGTGCTGCACTCAATATGCCAGCAAATTTGGAAAACTCAGCAGTGGCCATAGCACTGGAAAAGGCCAATTTTCATTCCAATCCCAAAGAAAGGCAATGCCAAAGAATGCTCAAACTACCAAACAACTGGACTCATGTCACACTTTAGTAAAGTAATGCTCAAAATACTCCAAGGCGGGCTTCTACTGTACATGAACCATGAACTTGAAGATGTTTAAGCTGGTTTTAGAAAAGACAGAGGAACCAGAGATCAAATTGTCAACATCTGGTGGATCATTGAAAAAGCAAGAAAGTTCCCGAAAAACATCTACTTCTGCTTTATTGACTATGCTAAAAGCCTTTGACTGTGTGCATCACCACAAACTGTAAAATTCTGAAAGAGATGGGAATACCAGACCATCTGACCTGCCTCTTGAGAAATCTGTATGCAGGTCAGGAAGCAACAGTTAGAACTGGACATGGAATGGCAGACTGGTTCCAAATAGGGAAAGGAGTACGTCAAGGCTGTATATTGTCACCCTGTTTATTTAACTTATATGCAGAGTACATCATGAGAAACACTGGGCTGGATGAAGCACAATCTGAAATCAAGATTGCCAGGAGAAATATCAATAATCGCAGATACGCAGGTGACACCACCCTTATGGCAGAAAGTGAAGAAGAACTAAAGAGCCTCTTGATGAAAGTGAAAGAGGAGAGTGAAAAAGTTGGCTTAAAACTCAACATTCAGAAAATTAAGATTATGGCATTTGATCCCATCACTTCATGGCGAATAGATGGGGAAACAGTGGAAACAGTGTCAGGCCTTATTTTTGGGGGCTCCAAAATCACTGCAGATGGTGACTGGCCATGAAATTAAAAGATCCTTGCTCCTTGGAAGAAAAGTTATGACCAACCTAGACAGCATATGCAAAAGCAGAGACATTATTTTGCCAACAAAGGTCCATCTAGTCAAAGCTATGGTTTTTCCAGTAGTCATGTATGGATATGAGAGTTGGACTATGAAGAAAGCTGAGCGCTGAAGAATTGATGCTTTTGAACTGCGGTGTTGGAGAAGACTCTTGAGAGTCCCTTGGACTGCAAAGAGATCAAACCAGTGCATCCTAAAGGAAATTAGTCCTGAATATTCATTGGACGTTCTGATGCTGAAGCTGAAACTCCAATACTTTGGCCACCTGATGCGAGGAACTGACTCATTAGAAAAGACCCTGATGCTGGGAAATATTGAAAGCGGGAGAAGAAGGGGACGATAGAGGATGAGATGGTTGGATGACATCACCAACTCAATGGACATGAGTTTGAGTAAACACCAGGAGGTGGTGATGGACAGGGAGGCTGGGCATTCTGCAATCCATGGAGTTGCAAAGATTCAGACATGACTGAGTGACTGAACTGAACTGATATGATTCTGGAAGTATACTTTCAACTACCTTGTGTGGAATAAACAAAATAATAAGTTCCAGAGTCAATTTTATATAATCCAACATAAATCATTTTTAGCCTATGGTAAATAGTTACTTAACTCTTCTGAGATGTTCTTAGGGACTGTGAACTCTCTGGTCTAGCAAATCTTGAGAAGTGGAATGTTTTAAGTTCTATCTCTGTCTAACATAACAGACAGATATTTAGTATACACACAAATACCCATTCATATTTTAAAGACTCTCAGAAGACAACACATTAGAAAACAGTCTTAACTGTCTTTTTGTACGAAAAGACTGGTCTTGTGTCTGGATTGAAATGCTATTTTAAAAAATTGACATTTCATTTAATGCTAAATTCCAGGTTACAAAAGTATTTTTTTTAAGGGATTGGTTCCTTTTATTTTTATTTTTTTAACTTTTTATTTTTACTTTATTTTACTTTATAATACTGTATTGGTTTTGCCATACATTGACATGAATCCACCACGGGTGTACATGCGATCCCAAACATGAACCCCCCTCCCACCTCCCTCCCCACAACATCCCTCTGGGTCATCCCTGTGCACCAGCCCCAAGCATGCTGTATCCTACATCGGACATAGACTGGTGATTCGATTCTTACATGATAGCATACATGTTTCAATGCCATTCTCCCAAATCATCCCACCCTCTCCCTCTCCCTTATGCTTCAATATATAGGAATCCCCTGGGAAGAAAGGCATTCTGACCTAGTTAGTAAGATCCTATTTTACCAATCTTTCCTGATATGTCAATATTTAAATTAAGCCTGTTGCTTAATATTGGACACATAGTAAAGTAAGAGGGACGTTTCTGGTAACATACCCAAAACTTCAAGACTGTAATGTTTATTATCCAGCCCAGCTCTGTTGGATGCCACACAAGTATACACAGCAACATCGGATGCCTGAGCTCTCACAATCCTGGAAAACAATTTGACCCAACACTTCATAATTTCATCCCAATTCATAATCTGACATTTGATCAACATATACAAATAAAAATACTTGTGATAATACAAAGATTATAGAAGGTGATTTATTTGGGTAAATTTTAGTTATAAAGATTATAACCATCTATCGCAAAACACAGATGCCTCCAGTGAAATTTATTTGACAAAGCTGATTAGGCACTAAGAGTAAGCCACTGAAAATGTAACACAATGTGAGGTGAATATTTTTCAAGTACATATTAACAGAGAATGATGAAAATCACATGATTATAGTAAGCATCTTCCCATCATTTTGCCATACAAAGTTTTAGCTAAAATAGCAGCTCTTGAAAAATATATATATGATAGATATAAGTCTATGAATGACCAATGGTATACAAATTTACTAAAACATGAACATTTAAATAATAATAAAGCATTTCAAATTTATATCTGCCATTCTCCCTCTTCTAAAAAACAAAAAACTGAAAGGAAACAAAAGTAAAAAATGTAGAAATGTAGGAAAAGACATTCTTAAAACATTATTTAGATGAAGCTGTTGTTGCTAACTAGCTAAGCTGTGTTCAACTTTCTTGCGACCCCATGGACTGTAGCCCACCAGACTCCTCGGTCCATGGGATTTCCAAGGCAATAATACTGGAGTGGGTTGCCATTTCTTCCTCCAGGGGATCTTCCCAGCCCAGGGATTGAACCCAGGTCTTTTGCATCTCTTGCAGGCGGATTCTTTATCAGGGAGCCAACTTTACCGACCTAACAAGTTTACCAAAGTTAAGGTTTACAATTACAGTAACTCTGTGTAGCAAATCACACACAATAAAAGCTGACCTGATAACTTGTCCTCCAGAGAGCAACCGGATATGGGAGGAGAGAGGCAGAGGAAGTCCATTCTTTAGCCAGTTTATCTGTGGTGGAGGCATTCCTGTGGCTCTGCATTCAATATTTATTGAGGTATCCACCAAAGCCATTAATTTCTCTGCTTCTTCTTTATTACCCCTAATTGCAGGTGGAACTATGTCATGCAGAAAATGAGAGAGGAGGGAATGGGTCTATTACTAGTTCAAATCATTCAACTACATTTACTCATATTTCTGCTTTATATCCTAAAAGGAAATAACAAGGACATCAGATTTTAGAACTAAATGCTTCAGACACCTATGGCTTTATTTTGTCTGAGGCAGCATAACCAAAAGAGGATGAAATTTCATATTTACCATAGACATTTAAATTAAAAATCCGGTCTTCCTCTCCAGCAGGATTAGTAGCAACACACGTGTACTTCCCCGTGTCGGATGGGAGAGCTCCGTAAATGTTTAATGTGCCGCCGTCTGCAGTCACCCTGTAGGAGAGAGAATAACAGATGCACTGAGATGATTTGTATGGAGCTAGCTATTTCTGGAAAACTCACTTGGACTATTATATTCTTAAAAAGAAAAAAAGAGTCACGCTAAAATGCATCTTCATCTTGGATATAATGGTTCAAATCTTTTTCATTAAGTACATGAAATCAGAGCTAGTGAAACTGAAGGTGGTTTCAGGTAACCAGCTAAACTTGTGCAGTAACGGGTGTCATACACCCGCTGCCTCCTTCTGAGGAAAAGGAAATGAACAACATCAGGAATTTTTCTATCCAAATCACGGGCAAAGGCATGTTTTTCTCAGAAACAGAATGTTTTGTCATTACTTATCAATATAAGGTTTGAATTAAATGAAAATTATAAAATTTTGGTATAAAAACTGAAGAATGTTTATAATGTTTTAATAAGAAATTAAAGTGAAAAATCTAGCTATAAACAACTTAGTATTAGTCTTAATGAGAAAGAGCTGACTCATTTGAAAAGAACCAGCTGCTGGGAAAGATTGAGGGCAAGAGGAGAAGGGGATGACAGAGGATGAGATGGTTGGATGGCATCACTGACTCGAGTGGACATGAGTCCGAGTGAACTCCGGGAGTTGGTGATGGACAGGGAGGCCTGGCGTGCTACGGTTCATGGGGTCGCAGAGTCGGACATGACTGAGCGACTGAACTGAACTGAAGGAGCAAGATGGAATAACTTATTTAAACAGTGACAACAGCTTAGTATTTATGTACAGGTGTTATTTGCAAATTTTTTCCCACAAATTGCTATAGCTTTCTCTTTGAATTACATAATAGTGAACAATATGATTACATTATCAATAATATCTAAATTAAGATGATTACATTACTGATTCTATTCACACACCATTTATTATCAAATAAAACTTCCTATGTTTTATAAAGGGGTTAAATTACTATCTACGGTTATTCTTACAATAGTCATTTTATTACATTCTCCCAGTGTCAAGAGTAAATACTCCATTTCTACTATATCATATTATTAAATATAATTATTGAGAAGTACAATTTTATTATCTGGGTCTATTTTATTTTTTCTTTTTGAAAACATAAATTTTTAAATTCCATGAGTTTAACCATGTGAATAAACAAAAAGCAAGCTGCCACGACTAAAGGAAAACACTAAGCTGACTTTGGAAAAATTACTTCATTTGGCGGATAAACTGGCCCCCTCACAAACCTACATATATTGTGGAGCTGGGAACAAATAATCAAAAAATTGAAAATAAGAATAAATATATTTGAGATCTTAATGTAAGAGCAGAAGTAATAGATCCTAAATTCCTCAGTATAAATATTACCTTTTAGAATAACTTAAAGTCCCACCAACTATCTAGTACTCGGGTTGGAACTAGGTTGATATCACAGCTGATTTAATAAAAATAATGAAATATTGGTTAACTTTTGAGGGATGTCCAACCAGAGAAGTGAAATGCAAAATGTACCTCTAAGCTAAAACATTATTTGGCAATTCACCTAATTTTGTAAAGGGGACTAATATTTAAATTTTAACATATAACTTCAGAAAAAAAAACATTTATTTTTCCATAAATTGTATACATTCAATTCATTGAGTAGAAAATATACTGCAAACCCCTAAATTTAAAATATTGGTTCAAAGTAATAAAGTTTGTAACACATTTAATTAATGCCTGCTGAGGTATATATAAGGGATTCCCAGGTGGTTCGGTCGCAAAGAATCCACCTGCCAATGTAGGAGACATGGGTTTGATACTTGAGTCAGGAAAATCCCATAGAGAAAGAAATGGCAACCCACTCCAGGATTCTTGCCTGAAAAATCCAACAGACAGAAGAGCCTGGCAGGCCTCAGTCCATGGGGTCGCAAAGAGTCGGACATGACTGAGTGAGTAAGCGTGCATGCAAGGTATATATAATTCTTCAAGTAATTACAATTACCCTGGTGTGTATATATTATGAGACTTTGTGAAGAAATAATCCAGCAGAGTATAGAATAATGTATTGTCCTTCAAAATACATTTGTTGAAAGTATCAGGAAGCCTGTAACATTTATCATTCCATCTCTATGAGGTTTGTGGCATGAAGAGTCAACTAAAAACGGCATCTGGACACATTACAAGGGATGAACCAGGTTATGATGATAGTATCTTTCTTTCAAAATGAGCCAAGCACTATGGCATGTCTGGCGGTTTGGTGATTTCAGGACACAAAATCACATCTACGAGATGACTGATGAATCGTTTGTAGGATGAAATTGATTTGATGTTAGCAAGAAAGAAAAACGAATTATTTTTATGATGTAGACTTTGGTATAAATGTTCTGGAATTAGAGGAATAAAATCTACAACAGCTAACTAACACTTGCCGAAATGAACATGTAGGGAGATTTTATATCACAGAGTTGAAAGATAAAGAGCACATGCATACGCAGATACTTTTGAATGATTCTCGCAAGAGAGTATCTGTGTCCAGCTCTCTAAAACTGTATCCTTTTTCTTTCTGAATATAATGATAGCCAAGTTCCAAAGAGACTGAATTCACTATTATTCATGTGAAATTTGAAGCATAAAGCATTGTAGAAGACATTACAATTAATGACACAAAGATTCTTTTCACACATACCGAATTCTTTCTGTTTCACTGTTAACTATGGGCTTTCCATCTTTAAGCCACTGAATAAGTGGGGTGGGAATGCCATTTGCATTGCAGACCAGCTCAACGTTTTCCCCAAGAAGGACACTGACTTCACTTGGAATCTCAGCATCAGCAACATTTGGAGGAACTTTGGAGAAATAATTAAGACTTTCATTATCAAGGCATAAGGGTGCAAATGCTATGAATACAACAGAATCATAGAACAATATGCCATTTTTATGTCATATTCTTCCTAGATTCCGGTTCAAGATCAAACTCTTGCCATTGTCAGAAATTACTTGAAAAATAAGTATAAGAATCACTTCAATATTCTTGTTATACTGTAAGTTGATATAATTATTTAGTCATAGGGGTTGTTGACACATCTACCTCATGGGCACCCTTCTTGGTCGAAGAGAATCACTCCTGATTAAAGCCTCAATAGATAGCTCAGAATTAATACAGTTCAGGAGAATCTGTTTTTATAAAAGTTTAGCATAAGTCTGAGAAAGGTATCTGAATTGAGTATTTCTTTCTCTACGATATAGTTTAAATACTCTTTATTCTGAACAACAAATAGCTTATTATTCAAGATTCAATCATCTCTATTTCTTTTACTAGCATCTTTCTTCCTCATTTTAATGATTCAATTAAGAAATAGTGGATAATGAAAATATTGACAATTCTATTAGAAACACATTTGAATTACTCTTCTTAATAATTACAGTGGTGTGGTTCATATAGTGGAGGCAGTTCACACCAAGTTGCAAGAGCCAGATTTGCATATCTTTACAACTCTGTGTTCAGTACCATCATTTCAAGCGGTAGCTTGGAATGGGCCACCGTGGAAATACTCACACCACAGAAATTGACAGATGACTGGTTCCAAGTCAAGACCATTTTATTTGCAGAGTCAACTGTTAGATATTTACCAAGACACCACTGTATAATCTCTCCAAATCTCATTTCAGTTGTCCAGAAGAATAATTATACTAAATTTATATTTACCAAAGAAGTTGAATCAATAAGAATGCTAATGAGACATCCCATAATAAGTGTCAAATACAGGAAAGCAGGCTTTTGGGTAGCTCAGTGGTAAAGAACCCACTTGCCAATGCAGGAGATGTGGGTTCAATCCCTGTGTTGGGAAGATTTCCTGAAGAAAGAAAATAATAACCCACTCCAGTATTCTTGCTTGGGAAATCCCATGGACGGAGGAGCCTGGCAGGCTACAGTCTATGGGGTCGCTAGAGTCAGACACAACTTAGCAGCTAAAGCAACAACAAAGGCATAGCATGCACTAGGCCTCGTGTGCACATAGAGCATCTATATAGTCTTAAGACACACACAAAATGTCTGGTAAAAATCTTTGATCATACCACATACTCCATGACTGGCATCTATTATTATTAATGCATTAAACATAAATTAGGCATGTAATTTCTGACACTGAATCTTTGAACAGCTGTATTTCCTTTTGTGCTCCTAAAATCTTCAGCATCACTAATAGGAAAAACCACTGATACTCATAAACTAATTTTGATTTTTCTTTAATTTCAATTTTTCGGTGATGGATTTTAATCTTACTGTGGTGATCACTTTGCACCATATACATATATAAAATCATTATGTTGTACACGTTAAACTTGTATAATGTTGGTGCATGCTCAGTCATTACATGGTGTCCAACTCTTTACGACCCCATGGACTGTAGCCCAGAAGGCCCCTTTGTCCATGGGATTTCCCAGGCAAGCATACTGGAGTGGGTTGCCATTTCCTCTTCCTTGTGATAATACAAAGATTATAGAAGGTGATTTATTTTGGGAAATTTTAGCTATAAAGATTATAAGCATCCATCCCAGGACTGAACCCGTGTCTCCTGCATTGGCAGGTGGATTCTTTACCTCTGAGTAAAGAATGGGAAGCCCTATACAATGTTACATGTCAATTATATTTCAATAAAACTGGAAAAAAATTTCAATTTTTCTGTGGTTAGTTTTAGCAGAGCACACAGCAAGTAGATAATACATATTCACAGTTGCATTGGACAAACTTAGGACAAATTCTTTTCACAATAACTATAATGAAATTGGAAAAAGCAAGCATTTCAACTTGGTTTCAAGTTAGACTTCCATTTCAATTTATAATACCCAAGGGTTTGCTGAACATCAAAAAGATGCAAGTTCTCCCTGCAGTGCGCAATTCTATGCTGGAACATAATAAATGTTAATTAAGTATTTTTTGGATAAATCAATGCTCTTTATTCTCACCTCCAATTAGATTCACAATTATTTAAATTTACCCATTCCTTGACCAGTAATTAGGACATATTTAATCTCTTCATGAGATAAATCTTACATATCTATATAAGTAGAGACTCTATAGGCTTAGTATCAAAATAAATTATTCCAGCTCTAAGTGAAGAAGTAAATATACTATAGGAAGGTACACATTTCAGGACACATGAAAAAACAGATTTTGAAATTTCTACTACTCTTTTCTTCACATTTATGTACATTTTCATGAAAACTCTACCTACTGGTAAATGCAGGACAGAAAATTCACAGTATTTTTTGTTTATCTAAAGATATTTTGGGGACTTTCCTGATGCCCCAGTGGTTAAGACTTCACCTTACAATGCAGGAAGTACAGGTTTGAACCCTGCCTGGGAAGCTAAGATCTAAATGTCTTGTGCCTCATGACCAAAAAGCCAGAACATAAAACAATAGAAGCAATAGCGTAATAAATTCAATAAAGACTTTTAAAAAATGGTCCACATAAAACAAAATCTTAAAAAAAAAGATGTTTTGTAAGTCAAATCATTATGCTGTGTACTCTAAAATTATATGGTTCTTTACATCACTTAAATCTCAATAAACTGAAAAGACTACAATATCCAAAACACATAAAAGAGATATTTCGAATCAATTATAAATGATCTGTTTAGATATACACTTATTTTGTACTATAAATAGAATGGAATAAGATCAGAGTGTACCCCACATACCTTGAATTGAAAGAATGTAATTTTTCTGTGCTTTTCCCTCCATATTTGAGGCAATGCATGTATAGTTTCCACTATCTGAATGTTGGGACCTGGCAATTTGGAGTTTGCTTCCCCCAGACAAAATATGAACTTCCAGTGAGCCAGCATTTTCTAGTGGTAGAAACAAAGCAAATCATAAAAAAGCTTTTATTTTAATGTCTCTACAATTCACCATAAATATGTCTGACTTTATGTGATAAATGTATTTCTTAAAGGTCCTCCCTTTGTACTTTGATTTTAAAGGACCGCCTTATTTTTTGAAAAAGACAAGGAGAAAAATCTCTGTAAAATGAAGACTCTTTTGTAAGTTTATATTCTAGTACATTAGGCTTTCTGAACTAAACATAGCTATGTGCACAGTACTGAACATGTGCTAGTTTATTAACCTAATGAATGAGGAGCAAAAGAAAACAATCATAAGAAATGCACATTACCTATGGGTTTGTGGTTCTTCAACCATGCTATGGAGGGAGGTGGGATTCCAGTAGCATCACATGTTAAAGTAACAGGATTGCTGACTGTCTCCACAGTGACTTCGTTTTCAGGCCCTTCAATACTGGGTGGCACTGTAAAAAGACAGAAGAAAATCATGTGTCCTCATTAAGTTAATTCAGCATACTTTCTTTCATTTGCATATCTGGGGGAAAAAAAGACTTGTATTAGAGGCAGATGCTCACCATATACATTGAGGTGGAAATTTTTATCATCCCGTCCTGCTACATTTATAGCTCTACATACATACTGGCCTGTGTCAGACACCTAAAAGAAAAAGATACTATTGTATGTGCTCCATTAAGTTACAGATGACCAATCACACTGTTCAAGTGTAGATTAAATCATCAGTCATCTTTATGCTCAAATGCCCCAGTCCTAATTGCCTTCTACAATCCTGCTTTTTCTTTTAAATGAAAAAATGAAGATAATGGCATTGATGATGTTATTTTTTTTAATGAAAATAATTTTTTAGTGTAGTAAAGGAAAGATACAACTTCCAATTCTCTCTTCCATAATCCCACCAAGGAGTCACGCATGACATACAAACAAAAATAAAAGATGCACCTCAGCTTTTGCGATGTGCAGCATTTGTCCATCGGCCAAAATCGCCAGGGGAGCAGACTCTGTTAGCATCCGTCCATTCTTATACCAGGTGATGACTGGAGGCGGGACAGCATTCGATTCACACTCCAGTGATACTGAGGTCCCCTCTCTTACATTAACTACAGAAAGAGATTCGCTTCCATGATCTTTAATGCTTGGGGGCACTGAAGGAAGAAAACAGAGGTTTTGTTTTTTCCATTAAGATGCACAGATAGAAAATACCTAATACCAGTTTAAAAATGAAAGACTCTTATGAAAATAGTATAAACAAACCATAAACAGTCAGAGAAACTTTTTTCTTGCTTTCCCCAGCTTGGTTGATAGCTATACAAGTGTATTCACCACCATCAGATACCTTGGCCCGGATAATTTGCAAAGTTCGACCACCTGTGGGCAAATATAGTGCAAACTGAAGAGCGGTATAGAAATTGTTGTAATAACTAGTTTATCAACAAGATAAATGACAAAATATATCCTTTCCCTTAGAGAGAAATCTATACATATTAATAGAAGCATTTCATATACAAAATGAAAGAATTTAATCAGTTTCCTTGGATCCTTTCATTATTACTTACTCTGAAAGTTAAAGTGTTAGGCACTCAGTCATGCCCGACTCTTTTTTGTGACCCCATGGACTATAACCCACCAGGCTCCTCTGTCCATGGAATTTTCCAGCAAGAATACTAGAGTGGGTTGCCATTCCCTTCTGCAGGGGATCTTCCCCACCCAGGGATTGAACTCAGGTCTCTCACACTGCAGGCAGACTCTATCATCTAAGCAACCAGGTAAGCCCATTACTTACTCTGCTTCCTTCTAAAAGAAGAAATTATTAAAAATTTATCTCCAGTAACCAAATGTGGATAACAGAACTGTTTCATACAGATTCTTCTGAGTAAACAATAATTGTACTACAGTCAGTATACGTTAAGTATTTCTGGTTTAAATCTCCCACAGTATGGAAGTGGCTATCCTCTGTTAGTCAATTTATCTACCCTTCAGGAGCTTTAGTACTGATTAAAAACAACCAGTGAATCTATCCAATGAAAGCACTATTTCGTAAACTTATCATCCCCAAGGGATTAGTAAGCAGCTCTGTTCCTAAATTTCATAATTTTTTGAAGCAGACCTTGTTACTGTACATTCCCACTCAACTCATAAAAGTCTACATGGTTTCATCCTAACAGCCCCAAACGGCTACAGAGAGGCATTTAACGTGAACAAATGAATGTAGCAAGACAAAAGTCTGGAAAGAGACTAAGTTGAAATTCCATTTGTATTAAAAATAAAGAAAAATGAGAAAGTGTCGCCTACTTTAAAAGAGTACTAAGTTTCTTACCAGGCACAATGAGAGCATTTGTGTTTAGTTTGATAGGCTGTTCATTCTTGAGCCAGCTGAGATCAGGAGGTGGAAAACCAGAGACCTCACAGGTCAAAGAGATGAAATTGTTCACCACAACAGTGAGATTTTCAGGGTTAGGACCAATGATACTTGGAGGAACTATAATAGTAAATATATTAAAAGTGAAATATGTTAATATTAAACATATTAAAAGGGAAAAATGAGATTATCAGTAATACATACTCCAATTTATTAATATAAGCCCAACCACTGTACTCTGCTAAAGCACTGAGTTAATGATACTAATTATTTACCTTTCTTCTTAGAATTCCCTAATGCCTTCATCAAATTCATGTACATCAGTTTTGTTTTTTCCAATTGAAAGAAAATACTAGAATTTTTAAAGGCAGAATTATTGTGCATTTTATTTGTAAAATGTAATTGGAAGTTCTTAAGATGGTTTTGTCAATGTACAAAGATCTAATACTGCTTTTTATTAAATATAGTTGAATATTCTGGCTTTTAATATTACACCCTTAAAGTTTTTATTTTCTTGTTTATAGTAATACTAGACATTTTATTTTAGGGTATCTATCTGTAAATTATACAGATAATTTCCACAATGTAAATAAATGACTTTCAAGATGAGCAAAAAATTTAAGAAATAAACAATATAACGTCTTATTGTTCAACACCAAAAAAGAATTCCAAAAGCAAAAGCAGTACAGAAAAAAGAAGAGTACAAATAAGATTAACAATGCAAATGACAATTATGCGTATTAAAGCACACATTTATGGAACAATAGATGTTTTTATAAGAACACATGCATATTGAAGGAATAATATTATGGATTCTAATGACTTCCAAAGTGGGGATGGGGTGGGAACAGGAGTGAGGAATGGGCATTAAAAATGAATGAATATATGAATGAATGAATAGATGTAAAGGCAGAGATAGGTCTCGCTCAGGCTAGCGAAGATAGTAAGACATGAGATAAAGAATGTAATGTAACATTCTATTATTATATTATACTCTCTATATTATTCTCTCTATGTATTACATTTCAGATTGAGGTTTTAAAACAGCATCCAAAAAAAAAGATCAGAAAGACAAAATTGCTTTTTAAATATTACTATCAAACTTTTAATCACTAATTTTCAGGACCATTCATTGATACTTATTTCAGATGCTGTGCTAAGTGCTGATGAGGTACAAAAATAAAATAGATTATAAAGAATAATTTGGTGGTAGTGACATTGAGCAAAAAAGTGACAGATAACATTTTTTTGAGTGATTATGCTGTGCCAGGCACTAAACACTTTATAATGCCATTTCATTGAAAGCTCATAAAACTTCTGTGTTAGATACAGTTCTTATCCTCTTATAGATGAGGAAGCTGAGACAGAGAGAGACTAGCATCTTGCCTAAGGTTTCACAGTCACTGGGAGAGACTGGTGTCTGGTTTAGAGCCCTCTTCTTAGCCACCATCTGATACTGCCTTGTAATTACAAGTGTGCGTGCGTAGTTGCTCAGCCGTGTCCGACTCTTTGTGACTCTGTGGACTGTAGCCTGTCAGGTTCCTCTGTCCATGGGGTTCTCCAAGAAGACAGAAAATGGGGATACCTTCCAGAAAGACAGCGTGGCATATACAATGGTCCAAATGGGGAAAAGAATATGGCACCAGAAGGCTGACCTGACCAGAGTTTGAAGAGCAAGGTTGTTGGGGAGTTAGGCTGGAGAGTAGACAAGATATAAGGACTAAGTAGGATCAAGTCCTACAGGGTCTTCTGGGCATCATTAAGAACACTGAAATATAGCCCAAGGAAAGGAAAGCAGAAGAATGGTTTACTCAAAAATTCACTTAAAAGATACCAATCTGGCCACAGTGGAGGGAATTGGTGAGAAGGCTAAAAGGGACTCAGAAAGACCAGTTAGGTGACTATTGCTGTGATAAGTGCAAAAGATTACAGTGCTATGCTCAGGATGGTGTCAAAATGAACAGAAGAGTGAGTGGATCCAGGATGTTTTGTGGTAGAATATCCAGGACTCAATGCTTTGGGTGTGAGGTTTAAGGAGGAGGAGGAATCAAGGATGGCATTCCTTTTCCTGGCTTGAACAGTGGGAAGATGGTGATTCCCTTTACTGAGACATAGATCCCTAGAGGAGGAACACATTTTGGGGAAAAGGGAATAAGCTCAGTTACATACACGTGGTCTTACGAATGACTATCACACATTTGTATTGATAAGAAGTAAATATCTGAACAGAGGAGTCTAGAGTTCCTGAGGGGGACCTGGCTGGAGATAAAACTTTGCCAACTATCCGCACATAAATGGTATCTGAAATTTGGGAATTCATGAGATCACATGATGCGTGAGGAAGAGCTTGAAGAAATGAGGTTGAGGGCTTAGAAAAATAACGAGTAACAGTCAAGTAGGAAGGGAGGAACTAACAAAGGAAACTGGCAATGAGAGATTGGAAAGGAAAGATATAAAAAAGGGGCGTAGGTATCACATAAGCCAAAGGAAGAGAAATTTTGAAAAAGATAGTCAAATGCTCCAAAGTAAGAAAGATAAAGCCTGGAAAATGCCTACTGGGTTTCTGATGTCATTTCTTGAATTCAGTGAGCAGCTTCATTGGAGATGTGGGGGTGAAATCTGGTGAGTAGCAGTGGGAGGAATGAGCAGGAGTGAGGAGATGGAGATGGTAAATATACGCAGCGAGTAGAGAAGGTTGTTTTGAAATCGGGGCAAAGAGAGGGAGGCAGCTGAAGGGAAATACTAGGTCCAGAGGAGGGTTTCTTATTTTTATTTTTTAAGAGGGAAGAGAGAAGTAAATTTAAGTGCTCTTGGGAAAGAGCCAGTAAAAGTGTGAATTTCAGTACCGGAGAGGAAGAGAGGAGACTGTGGGATTTCTGAGGGGGTAGCGGCAGGGATCTAGGGCCAAGTCAGCCTTTGGAAGGCAGAGGAACTCTTCCATTCTGTGTTGTAACAGAAGAAGAGAAGAAATGGCAATATCAGACACAGCTGATATTGTCAACTTGATGGTAGGAATTAGCAGTGGTTTCTGCAATACGCCTTCTCTTTTCCCTGTAAAACAGGAGGCAAGGGTATTGACTGAAAGTAAGAGGTGGGCTGTGATGGACTGACGTTTGCGTCCCCCCAAAATTCATATACTAAAACACTAACTCTCAGTGTGGTTGTATTTGAAGACGGGGACTTGAAGAAGTGAAACATCAATGAAGTCATAAAGGTCATAAGCCTGATCCTACCAGATTACTGTCTTTATAAAAATAAGACAGCTGAAAGCTTCCTTGCTTTTTCTGTCCATGTGTGCTCGTGGAAGGGCCTCGTGAAGACAAACTGGTCATCTTCAAGCCAGAAAGAGCCTTCACCAAAGCTGAACCCTGCTGGAACCTTGATCTTGGACTTTCCAGCCTCCAGACTGGTGAGAAAATAAACTCTTGTTGTTTAACCACGTAGTCTCTGGTATTTTGTTAATGGCTGCCCGAGCTAAGACAGGGGCCATCTGACGTTCGAGAAGGTGTGAGTCACTCTGAAGTAGAGACATGAGGATGCACCCCAGCCAGTATAAAGAGCTCATTTCAAGCAGTACCTGTCAGTTGATGACTCCAATATTCCTGATGCCAAGAGTTTCTCCAGCTAGGGTTACCTACCTGGGTATACATACAGAATTCAGTTGAGAGGTAATACAGAAAAGCAGCTAAGCTTAAAGCCTCTGGAATCAGACTGCTGCTGCTGCTGCTGCTGCTGCTAAGTCACTTCAATCGTGTCGACTCTGTGCGACCCCATAGACGGCAGCCCACCAGCCTCCCCGGTCCCTGGGATTCTCCAAGCAAGAACACTGGAGTGGGTTGCCATTTCCTTCTCCAATGCATGAAAGGGAAAAGTGAAAGTGAAGTCGCTCAGTCGTGTCCGACTCCTAGTGACCCCATGGACTCAGCCTACCAGCCTCCCCGGTCCCTGGGATTCTCCAGGCAAGAGCACTGGAGTGGGTGCCATTTCCTTCTCCAATGCATGAAAGGGAAAAGTGAAAGTGAAGTCACTCAGTCGTGTCCGACTCCTAGTGACCCCATGGACTCAGCCTACCAGCCTCCCCGGTCCCTGGGATTCTCCAGGCAAGAGCACTGGAGTGGGTGCCATTTCCTTCTCCAATGCATGAAAGTGAAAAGGGAAAGTGGAGTCGCTCAGTCTGTCCGACTCTTCGCGACCCCACGGACTGAAGCCTACCTGAGTTAAAATACTGGTTTTGTATTTGCCAGCTGTGTAACTTTGGCCATGTTTATCTCACAGAGGCTCATCTTTTTCATCCGTAAAAGAGATATATAATAGGACCAACCACCTGGGGTTGAGATAATTAAGTAAAATAACATATATAAAAACACCTGGCACATCATCTTGTAGGTATCAAGCAGTCAGTATGTTGCGTTGCTATATGTGGACCTGAGCTTTTATTAAGCAAGAGCACTGAGAAGACATGGGCTAAGAGCAGTAATCAATATGCTGGTCAATGAAGGTCAGGCTGGATGTGAAGGAAAGTAAAGACACCGAGGGTTGGGAAACACTGGAGGTCAACAGACGGAAGGTTAGAGACCAACCAGAACAAGCACTGCTGGAAAACAAATGGTATGGTTTTAGGGAAGCAATTTAAACGGCTTCTCCCCTACATGGATTTTCCAGTATTTAATCCAATATGAAGTATGGATTCCTAATGCAGTCAGGAGATCAAGACACCATGAACTGGCAACAGAGGAGAGCCCTCCTGTCCCATTAACAGTAAACACTAATGGCAGCTGCCTCTCAATTCATGCCAGGTTCCCAACTCAGATGATTCTGCTATACATTAAGAAGAGAAACTGGATATAAAGGAAATATAATCAAGGAACAACAAATATTTGTTTAGCAACTACCATGTCCTTAGGTTTAGGAAGACCAGGTCCATAAGAAATAACCATTTGTCTACAGCATTTATAATAAAGTTATAAGATAGAGGTGAAGATACAGACATAGAAAGATAATAAAGTAGCATCTGTAACTACTAAAACTGGGTTGTTTTTTTTTTACAAGATGCTTTTGACCACGTAAAGAAAGAAAAATGAATCCTGCCTTGGGGGATCAGGAAAAATAATCAACACGTTTATTTTTCAACATTTATTCTACTGTACTTTATCGATTAGAATGTATACTTTCACAATGATTATTACTGTTTAATTCATTTTTTCTGGGAAATCATAATACATTATTACCATTTTGGTCAGATTTACTCAACAAAAGTTTCTAAGCACTGGGACTACAAAGATAGCACTGCCTCAAATCTGTTACACAGCATCAGTACCAGACATTGCTAGACATCAATACTTCCTACATATCGCACCACAAACGAATATCCATTGCGATAAATAAAAGTCTTTTGAAGGAAGACATGTTTCACTAATGTCAAATTTCTGCTATTTTCAAAATGAGCTAGAATCTGGTATATGAATCACACAGAGTGAGAGTAAGTGAAAGTCGCTCAGTTGAGTCTGACTCTTTGTGACCCTATGGACTATATAGTCCATGGAATTCTCCAGGCCAGAACACTGGAGTGGGTAGCGTTTCCCTTTTTCAGGGGATCTTCCCAACCCAGGGATTGAACCCAGGTCTCTTGCATTGTAGGCACATTCTTTACCAGCTGAGCCATGTGAATCAAACAGTTAAAGAAAATGTTATAATAATTGTTCACCATTTCCAATTTAATATTCTGGAAGCAGCTGTGTGTCATGAAAATAAAATTATTTATGGTTGACATCCAACAGCATTTTTAGCAAAAGCAAAAAAAAACTAGTATTTATGGAGTGTCTAGCATTTATCAAAAACTTAAAATCTGATAAATGAATTAGATGTATGGATGGTTCTTAGGAATTATTAAACTACACAAAGTGACTTTTTCTTCCTTGGGGAGTGTATTAAGTTCTGGAGGGTGTAATTCAACATGAATTCCATAACTGAGGACAGAAACTGGTTCCAATCAGGCCCAGTGGGTAAATTTTCATGAGTAGAAGAGCTATTTTTGGTTCTTACTTCGTATAAACTTATACTCTTTGGGATTTCAAATTTTGATTTTTTCTTTTAACTTTCAAATACATAGGAGTAACTACTTTGTCTTAGGGGACTGAAATAATATAAAAACAGTCTTCCTAAAAGATTTGTACTTTATAAATCCCATAAGCTGTGGTAAGAAAGAAAGAAGGGGAAAGATTGAATGAATGCTGGCTCCACACATTGTTCAAGTTAAAAAATAGGAAATAAGCCTACATAATCTAAAACACAGTTTTCCTGCTTTTTCAAGCATACTCTAACAGATGTTTTTGGAACTGAGCTCTTACCATGAACATTGAGGTTAAAATATTTTTTGGCACTTCCAGCTGTGTTCTCAGCAATGCACACATATCTGCCGATATCTGTTATTTGAGTATTTAGAACCTAAGGGGGAAAATGAAGCAATTTCAACTAAAACTTTTTAGAAAGCAGCTTGTCAATTTTGAGAATAAACAATCCATATTCTTTCTAGTTAATACCAGATAAACATAATAAAGAATTTTTATATGTAGCATGGCTGATGCTGGTTTTTATGAGGTCAATTAAATAAATATTTATAAAGATTTCTAATCAGAAAAGGCAATTTTGTACATACTGGCATATTGACTAAGAAAAGTCCCAAGTCTTTCTCCCACTTCCCCATCTACATCCCTGCCCATGTGACTACATCACTGGAAATTCCTCCCATCAGGAAGTGGGATAAAGATGTAGAATTTGTGTTGGCCTTGTGATCAGCTTTGACCAGCAGAGTGTGATGGATGTGACAGTGTTCCATTTCAAACCTAAGCCTTGTGCACTTCCCCTCACTCATCTGGAAGCCTGCCACCACTCTGTGAGGAAACCAGGATTAGCCTGCTGGAAGGTGAGAGATCACATGGGAAGGGTCATCCTAGTTATTGCAACTGAGGCCCCAGAAATATGCAAGAGCCCAGCTAAGATCAACAGAGCCACTAAATCCAACCCACAGTATGTAGACACTTGAGTAAGCCTTGCCAAGACCAGAAAATCGCCCAGTCAACCAGAAAGAAGGCTTGTGAGCCGAATAAATCCCTATTATTTTAAGCTGTTCGAAGTGGTTTGTTTTACACAGCAAGAATATAGTAGCTATGTCTTTAAATTATGCAGACATTTCTATTGATCTACACATCTTTTAGCTCTAGCCAACGGAAATATTTTAGCATTTAGCTAGAGGTTTAACGTGCATCACATAGAAAAAGTCATGATGTTTAGAAGATATTTAGAAAATTCAAGATTATTTATAAGCAGTGAATCCCATACTTTTTTTTTTTTTTTTAAGAACTCCATGAGATATGTTCTGGGTTGGATTCCCTGATGCTTAAATTCTTGGACCTACAGAACATCATTAATATGCTCAAGAAATAATTTCTTAAGTTGTGTCCTAACAAAAGAGTTGGCGTTATTTCTACAAGTGCCTATCTTTCTTTTCGGACACTTGAAAAGAAAAAAAATAAGACATGCCCATTAGTACACAGTAATTCAGGATATTTATATGGTTTCTATTATTATCAACTCTTTGCCAACAGAGGACAAATTTTAATCTACATAGAACCTTACACCATCTAGAATCTTATCATCAGAAATATGCAATGAAAAGATTATAATAATTCACTTATAATTTGATGTTTAACACAGAGGCCATATTATAGTAAATTTAGGTGTATGTGTGTGAATGTACAGATGAATTCTGGAAATATTCACATAAAACTGTTAACAGTGGTCACCAGTGATAATGAGAAAAGAATGAGGAAGAATAATTGTATTTTATATCCTTTTTATGACGTGTTGTTTTTTCATAAATGGGGACTGAAGCCCACCAGGCTCCTCTGTCCACGGAATTCTCCAGGCAAGAATACTGGAGTGGGTAGCCTATCTCTTCTCCTGGGGATCTTCCTAACCCAGGCATCAAACCGGGGTCTCCTGCACTGCAGGCAGATTCTTTACCAGCTGAGCTACCAGGGAAGTCCACAAATATTTATAAACCAGTACAAATTATTTTTAAAAGCAAAACACAGTGATTATAAAATACAAACTCATAGCTATTTTTAAATTAGATTGTTTACTGTTACCTGTAGAATTCTCCCATTAGATAGAAATTTATGACGCTCATCTTCTAGCAAGGGCTGCCCATCTTTTTGCCAGGAACTCCTTGGTGTGGGACTGCCACTGGATAAACACTCCATCAGCACACTCTTGTTCACCAGCACGGTGACCTCTTCAGGGAGATCACCATTTGCTCCCTTGATAACTGGCGGCACTAATAAGTGATTGAAACAAAGAGAAAAGACAGGAAGCAAAGTCCTTTCTAAATTATTCTAGCTTTATGACAATTTTTAAAAGTTTGGGATAAGAGAGAAGGAAAAGTTGAAGAATCCATGATCCTGAAGTAACATTTTACATTAATAAATCACGGTGGTGATAAAAACTATGTAAATTTGGGTTTACTTTTTCCTTCCCCACCTATGCTGGACTCCCAAAGTTTGCTTCCCATTTAGGTTAATACTGATTATTACCTTTCTGCACCACCCTCACAGGCTCCCCTCCCCACCCTTAGGTCACACTATAATTTTTTTTTTTTTTTTAATCTCTGATCCCAGGTTGATGAGGGTGGGTGCAGAAAGCAATGATGAAGCCAAGTAGCTCCAACTTCAATGTTTGACTGTCTATACACCCCTCCCCCATGGTGGAAATGTCTAATGTTCTCTGTTTTCCATGGGTCCAAAACACCACCCCAACCACTGTTTCTCTTACTCTCATACTTAAGGAAAGGACTAAATACATTTGATATGTGTTCCCACATGTCCTTTCTTACCATCTCAAGGGACGGCATTTCACTACCATGGAAGGTAGTGAACCCTAGCTGACCTCTCTTGGTTTCTTGACTGCATTTTTCACCTATTCTAAGACTTGCTCCATCAATCTTGTACCTTCCTCCCATCTGCACACACACTAGAAACTTGAACCTGTCCCTGTCTGTTGGAGCATTTTCCTTGATCTATAAGCAAGTTCAAAACTCTCTTAAAGATATTATTTCAGACAAGCTGCTTTCCTACAACTCAATTTCACGTCTTCCTGCCTCTTCAAAATCTCCTAAGAGTAGTCTATATTTTTCCCTTTTCCATCTGATTATTTGCTCAGTATACATCCTTCTGTTCTGTGGTTGAGTACCACACCATACTAAAACAAAAAATTGATCTTTTGAATTTCACCAATGATTTTTTAGTTTCAAAGCCAAATGACCTTTTTTAGTTTTCATTTCTTTAAATTTGCTTTGTTCGTGGTGATGCTTCCTATGGCCCACTTGACTTTGCACTCCAGGATGTCTGGCTCTAGATGAGTGATCACAACATCATGATTATCTGGGTCATGAAGATCTTTTTTGTACAGTTTTTCTGTGTATTCCTGCCACCTCTTCTTAATATTTTCTACTTCTGTTAGGTCCATACCATTCCTGTGCTTAATTGTGCCCATCTTTGCATGAAATATTCCCTTGGTATCTCTAATTTTCTTGAAGAGATCTCTAGTCTTTCCCATTCTATTGTTTTCCTCTATCTCTTTGCACTGATCACTTAGGAAGGCTTTCTTATCTCTCCTTGCTATTCTTTGGAACTCTGCATTCAAATGGGTATATATTTCCTTTTCTCCTTTGCCTTCAGGTTTTCGTCTTTTCTCAGCTATTTGTAAGGCCTCCTCAGACAACCATTTTGCATTTTGTATGTCTTTTTATTGGGGATGGTCTTGATCCCTGCCTCCTGTACAATGTCACAAACCTCCATCCATAGTTCTTCAGGCACTCTGTCTATCAGATCTAATCCCTTGAAACTATTTGTCACTTCCACTGTATAACTGTAAGGGATTTGATTTAGGTCTGCCAAAGAATTGATGCTTTTGAACTGTGGTGTTGGAGAAGACTCTTGAGAGTCCCTTGGACTGCAAGGAGATCCAACCAACCCATTCTGAAGGAGATCAGCCCTGGGATTTCTTTGGAAGGAATGATGCTAAAGCTGAAACTCCAGTACTTTGGCCACCTCATGTGAAGAGTTGACTCACTGGAAAAGACTTTGATGCTGGGAGGGATTGGGGGCAGGAGGAGAAGGGGACAACAGAGGATGAGATGGCTGGATGGCATCACTGACTCGATGGACGTGAGTCTGAGTGAACTCCAGGAGTTGGTGATGAACAGGGAGGCGTGGCGTGCTGGGATTCATGGTGTCGCAAAGAGTCGGACACGACTGAGCGACTGAACTGTATGAAGGGTGTAGTGGTTTTCCCTACTTTCTTCAATTTAAGTCCAAATTTTGCAATAAGGAGTTCATGATCTGAGCCATAGTGAGCTCCTGGGAATTCCAACTGAGCCATTTTAAACCTTAAAAAATGATGCTGTGAAAGTGCTACAGTCAATATGCCAGCAAATTTGGAAAACTCAGCAATAGCCACAGGACTGGAAAAGGTCAGTTTTCATTCCAATCACAAAGAAACGCAATGCCAAAGACAGTTCAAACTACCTCACAATTGAACTCAACTCACATGCTAGCAAAGTAATGCTCAAAATTCTCCAAGCTAGGAGTCAACAGTATATGAACCAAGAACTTCCAGTTGTTCAAGCTGTATTTAGAAGAGGCAGAAGAGCCAGAGATCAAATTGCCAACATCCACTGGATCATCGAAAAAACAAGAGAGTTCCAGAAAAAACATCTATTTCTGCTTTATTGACTATGCCAAAGCCTTTGACTGTATGGATCACAACAAACTATGGAAAATTCTTAAACAGATGGGAATACCAGACCTCCTTACCTGCCTCTTGAGAAATCTGTATGCAGATCAAGAAGCAACAGTTAGAACCTGACACGGAACAATGAATTGTTTCCAAATTGGGAAAGGAGTACGTCAAGGCTGTATACTGTCACCCTGTTTATTTAACTTATATGCAGAGTAGATCATGTGAAATGCCATGCTGGATGAAGCACAAGCTGGAATCAAGAGTGCTGAGAGAAATATCAATAACCTCAGATACACAGGTGACACCACCCTTATGGCAGAAAGTGAAGAAGGACTAAAGAGCCTCTTGATGAAAGTGAAAGAGGAGAGTGGAAAAGTTGGCTTAAAACTCAACATTGAAAAAGTGAAGATCATGGCATTTGGTCCCATCACTTCATGGCAAACAGATGGGGAAACAGTGACAGACTTTCTTTTCTTGGGCTCCAAAATCACTCCACATGGTGACTATAGCCATTAAATAAAAAGACACCTGCTCCTTGAAAGAAAAGCTATGACTATCCTAGACAGCATATTAAAAATCAGAGAGATTACTTTGCTGACAAAGGTCCATCTAGGCAAAACTATGGTTTTTCCAGTAGTCATGTATGAATGTGAGAGTTGGACTATAAAGAAAGCTGAGTGCCTTAGAATTGATACTTTGGAACTGTGGTGCTGGAGAAGACTTTTGAGAGTCCCTTGGACTGCAAGGAGATCCAACCAGTCCATCCTAAAGGAAATCAGTCCTGAATACTCACTGGAAGGACTGATGTTGAAGCTGAATCTCTACTACTTTGGTCACCTGATGCAAAGAACTGACTCATTGGGAAAGACCCTGATGCGGGGAAAGATTGAAGGCAGGAGGAGAAGGGGACGACAGAGGATGAGATGGTTGAATGGCATCACGGACTTGATGGACATGAGTTTGTACAAGCTCCGGGAGTGGGTGATGGACAGGGAAGCCTGGTATGCTGCAGTCCATGGGGTCGCAGAGTCGGACATGACTGAGCAACTGAACTGAACTGAAATTTGCTTTAGCATTCCATACTAAACCCACTTCTTTTTTTTTTTTTTAATCTTGTAATCATTTTTTTTTTAATTTAAAATCTTTAATTCTTACATGTGTTCCCAAACATGAACCCCCCTCCCACCTCCCTCCCCATAACATCTCTGTGGGTCATCCCCATGCACCAGCCCCAAGCATGCTGTATCCTGCGTCAGACAATGACGACCCTGTATGCAAGACAGGAGCAAAGACACAGCTGTGTATAACGGACTTTTGGACTCAGAGGGAGAGGGAGAGGGTGGGATGATTTGGGAGAATGGCATTCTATCATGTATACTATCATGTAAGAACTAAACCCACTTCTTGATAACCTTTTCTATGCCTTGGATTCTATGACTTCGTAGGTTTCATAAACTCCTCAGGTTGTTCCTCCTCTAATCTACTTTCTTTGTCCTGTCTCCTACTTGTAAATGATGCTACAGTGATCTTGATCTTCCACTCTATCTATAACACTTTCTGTTGAAAAATCTCATGCCTCTGAATATCACTTGTTGGTGCACAACTTTCAAACCTATATTCTTAGTTCAATTCTCCCTCCTGTGTTGTAGTTCCATATTTCCAACGTCTCTTTCAACATCTTCCTGAGTATCTTGGTACCATGCTAAATTCGACATAACCAAAACAACGCTGATTTCATTCTTCTCAAGTCATGTTGTTTTCCTAAATCTTCTATTTTTATTACTCTTTCTGTAATTTTCTCAGTCACACAGGACAAAAATCTGTTTCATCTTATACTCTCAGATAAGTGCCTACTGCTTCATATAGTCTAATCACTTCCTCTATAAAAACTATCATACCAACTGATTCCTATACATTCCCACGGCTACTTCTCCAGCTTAGCTCCTTCTAATGAAAACATCTACTTTTTTCCTGCTTCTTCTACCATCCCCTCTCTTTCCCCTTAAAGGTACAATACTTCTACTCTCAGTCCATGCATTCATAACATGTCCATGGTCCAAGGGTGGACATATAAATTATGCCTTATCAGTGAGGCCTCTTGGCCTCTGTAATTGGTTCAGATATGGATATGTGACTCATGCTTGGCCAATTAAAGCCACAGAAATCCAATTTTAGGATTTCAGTTGTAAATACTGGGAAAGAAAAGCAAGCCAGGAGAAAGTTCAGTGGATCTCTTCTGAATCACAGAAGTTAGACATGATTGTAGCCTGGGAGTTTTCAGGTTCATGGATCAGTGATTCTCTCTCTCTCTCTTTTTTAATTTAAGCCAGTTTCTTATTTGATAGTTCAGGTATACTAACTAAGGTGTTCTCAATTTGTATACGACAACTCCCTGGGAGAATTATCAGTTTCTGCTTATGTCTCTAAAATGCTGAGTGCAACATCATGCAAACATTAGTCCCTCAAAAAACTTTTGAGTGAAAGAATGCATCATAAGCAAAAAACAAACTCACAGAGTACACGAACATCATACTGAAGGGAATCTTCTCCAGCCTCATTCACAGCCACACACACGTATCTCCCAGCATCTTCTACTTTAGCCCGAGGAATTTGTAACACTCGCCCTCCTGAAAACAGATCCCAATACATATGTTTACTTCTCTAAATCTTACAGTGAAAGTGGTCATAAACAGAGATATAACTTTTCAGGTCTAATGACTTCCTCACATTTTCTTTTAAGGCTCTCCATCCAGTGTTCCACTGTTAACCCCACATACCACATTGATACCACACAGTGCATTACTGAAAAGTGACCCAGCATATAAATGAGACCTCCTGAGAACTAAAGAGCTTGTGTAGATTTTCCTATAGGAAGCAATGTTGCTCTATGCCCTGCTCATGTTCCATGTGGAATGCTGTTATGTGGTGACTTCTTGCTTTTACATAAAATTCTAAACACATGTGAGAGGAGCCCAGCAGGTCACAAAGAGTCAGACATGACATACTGACTATATGGTAACAAACAACAACAACAAAAGAAGTTTACACTGTTGGAGACAAGTACTAATTTGAGCAAATAATAGCCAAGGATATAAAAGGTATAAAGTATACCATTTAACATATGATTTTGAAAGAATAATATATTTTCAAACTTTTCATGATGGTGTAATTTCAAACAGAGAAAAGTCACAATATTTATATAAAATTTTATCTATATTTATCAAGTATTTATATTTCAATCCATTAGTTTGATCTCTGTCATATATATGTACATATTAACTCTTATTTATATATATATAAATATATAATACTCTCAAATGATTTAGAAAAAGATAACATATATATATATATATTAAAATTTGAGAGCAAATTGTTAACATGTTTCACCTTTACCCCTAAATACCCACAAATCTATATTTCATAAAACAAGGATAATCCCTATATAATGATAGCATCCAGTCCCATCACTTCATGGCAAATAGATGTGGAAACAGTGGCTGACTTTATTTTTCTGGGCTCCAAAATACTGCAGATGGTGACTGCAGCCATGAAATTAAAAGATGCTTACTCCTTGGAAGAAAAGTTACGACCAACCTAGACGGCATATTGAAAAGCAGAGATATTACTTTGCAAACAAAAGTGCATCTAGTCAAGGCTATGGTTTTTCCAGTGGTCATGTATGGATGTGAGAGTTGGACTATAAAGAAAGCTGAGCACCGAAAAATTGATGCTTTTGTTGGAGAAGACTCTTGAGAGTCCCTTGGACTGCAAGGAGATCCAACCAGTACATCCTAAAGGAGAACAGTCCTGTGTGTTCATTGGAAGGACTGCTGTTGAAGCTGAAACTCCTATACTTTGGCCACCTGATGTTAAGAGCTGACTCATTTGAAAAGACCCTGATGCTGGGAAAGATTGAGGGCAGGAGAAGGATACAACAGAGGATGAGATGGTTGGATAGCATCACTGACTCGATGGACATGGGTTTGGGTGAACTCCGGGAGTTGGTGATGGACAGGGAGGCCTTGTGTGCTGCGGTTCATGGTGTCACAAAGAGTCAGACACAAACTGAGTGACTGAACTGAACTGAATGATAGTATAATGATCAATATGTAGAATCAAGAAAAAAACTACTATTGAACCAGAGTCTATATTCAAATTTCATTATTATTATATTGTCTTTTATATCTATTTTTTTCTGAAGCTCAGATCCAATATAGGATCACATACTATATCTGGTCATCATTTCTATTTAGTCTCTTTTTTTAATCCAAGATTCTTTTATTTAATTGAGATGAAGTTTACATACAGTGGAAGGCACTGGACTTTAAATGTATAGTTTGATAAATTTTGACAAGCCTATTTGAACGTTTGCTAAAAGTAAACAGAAGCCTTGAAAATATTATTATTCCACAATTTAAACATCTCTTTTTCCATCATAAACTATGTAATAACTGAAATATCTGAAACTAATAATCTTTATGATTGATTTATGAGAAATGCATTTAATAACTGAGTAGTAACTATCTGCAAATATACTTTAGAATTTATCATTAATAATGTACAGAAACAGAGCTGATTATTTCATCTCACTATATAGAAAAATGGAGGCACCTGGAGCCAAAAGACTTTAACTTGATAGAATGATTCCATAGTAGATCTGAAAATTAAAGGTGTTCTATCCTACGTCAAATTTTCAGCCTAGACTCTCCTAGCTTGAAGGTACATAGATACCAGCGGCCATAAAATCAATCAATTCAACTGGTCTTATGGAGAAGGGAAAGGCTACCTACTCCAGTATTCTGGCCTGGAGAATTCTATGGACTGTATAGTCCATGGGGTCACAAAGAGTTGGACACAAGTGAGTGACTTTCACTTCACTTCAGTAAATGGAAAGCACATCTGACAGAGATTCAGATTTTCACCCTCTTCCTTACAGTGTTTACCTGGCAAAATCAGTACTCTCTCACTTGAGGTCAGAGGGTGGCCATCTTTATACCATGTCAGTGTAGGAGCGGGCGCAGCGTTAGTCTCACAATAGAGAGAGATGGGATTGTTGATGATCACGTCCTTGGCTTCACCTCTCCTGCCAGTGTCCACCATGTTTCCTATTTCCCAGAGCTTCTGGAAACTTGGAGGAACTGTGGAGGAAAGACATGAAATTTTGGATTCATGTAAATGACAGTGTCAATCCATTAAAGAAAGATCTTGGCTGGTATTTTCACAAGAGTGATTTGTACATGTAATAAATTAGACAATATGAAAATATTTTCAAGTACTTATACACCTACCAACTCAGCCCATAGCTAAAATAAAAAGTAGCAGACAGAAGTCAGAGCTGGTTCTCCAGCGGAAAAGCAAGAGTATGGAGCTCAGAATGTTGCGCTAATGTTCTGCTCTCCATTCCTGTTCAAAGGATCTAGCACTTAGAAGATAGACTGTCCTTAGGAAGGACCTACTCTTAATATAATAAACACGGCTAAAGAATATGATTATAGCAGGGAAAACTAATTTTGGATTTGTCTTATTAAGAAAGCCAAAGAAGATATGTAGCCAAGATTAAAAAGTGTATTAACAAAAATAAAGGGACATTCTCAAAGTTTTCTGGGTGAGAACTATGAACTAAGAAAATAATTTATCTTATTTAGTATTCAGCACAATTCTACAAGGCGTTAATTTTAAAAGTAAAGAAAAAGGGGCTTAAAATATGTAGGTAACTCACCAAGTCACAAAGCTTGAAGGAGCCTAAGTCATCAGATTCCAAGTCTTACTACTTCAAAATCTGATTTAATGTTACTCTGGCTTTCTGATAAACTTTACAATATAATGTTAGGGGAAAGCTAATGTAACAGAGAAGTATGTATTGGGTGATCCCAATTTATAAATAACATACACATTTACAAAAATATATCAAAAGGAAATACACAAAAATAACAGAAGTAACCCCGAATGACAGGATTATTTTCTGCTTTGTTATTTTTTTGAGTTCAAGTTTTCAATAATGACTTTATATTAGTGTCAACAGAAAAAAAATATTAAAGCAAACTAAGGCAAATCTCTTTGTCATTGCTTTGCCAAATCATATAAATGAAATTATATTTAATAAGCATATTAGTATTACCTTGTATATTCACATCAAAATCCAGCTCATCTTCACCTGCAACATTAGATGCTACACACGTGTATCGTCCAGTGTCTGATATTTGAGTCTCCTTGATTTGAAGTGTGTGTCCACTGGCAGCAATAGTAACATGATCATCTGATTTAAGGGGCTGTAATTCAATTATAATAATGTTATCATTAAGTACTCCAATAAATCCTCTAGGGGGCCATACAGTTGAGAGTTTTTATGATTCTTTAATAAAAATTAAAATGTAGGTCAAATAGAAATACTCAAGACAACAATAACTTAATTTACTTTGAATAAGCTGATTGTTTTTGAGCAATCATGTCTTTATTTACTGAAAATTATAGTTCATGTAGTTTATATCTGTGCTAGGTATTTCTGGGTGGTACATTTATAAACTATGATGAAAAATGTTCTTAATGTATCATATCTATGTTGGAAAAAAATTTACTTCAGCTGATCCCACATTGTAGTGAAGCAACTCTTATTATTTTGTAGCAAATGCTAGAGTTTTTTAAAGAAAGACTGAAGACATTAGCATAGCCTGATTAGATTTAAAAATCACTACTGCTCATTCAGAAACATCTTTACTTAATTAATGAAAAAATTTAACCTTGAGATATTTATATTATGAGGTTTTATTGATAACATTAGCTACATTTAATAGGACATTTCTCATCTTTTAAACATTCTGTATATACTAAATTCCCTCTTATTTCTTGAAAATTTTAGTTCTTGGCTCACTGTTACTCCTTCCAATGATTTTTCTCATAATTCTTGGTGGTTTCAAAACCCACATAGACAACGCTTTGTGCTCTCAGCTCCTTGAATCTTTTTTTTTTTTTTTTTTTGGTCCCAATCCTCTCTCGGTCACTCAATAGGAGAGTTATACCTAGAACTTGATAATTATCAATAATCACACCTCTTCATAATCTCAGTTTCAAGTTCTCACCTTCTGACCACCACCTCTTAACTTTCTAACTCATTTTCTCTAGCATACCAACTCCCATAATTTTTTGTTGCCACAGGAGGACCCGAAGTTCACTGAACTTGCAATCTTTTCATGATCACTCACTCTCCTCGTGATTCAGAGAAAGTCTATTATGGCAATCACTCCTTGCATAAACTTGCATTAAAAAAAGAATCAACTCCTTTCACCTTCTCTCTTTATTTGCCTAGCAAAACCCTAACCTTGATTGATACCAGTCTCTGCCCATTCTCCACATCCCTGGGTCTACTCCAGAAAGTGTCCTCTCTCTTGTATGTCATCATCAGTTGCTTTGTGCCCACTGGATGATTTCAGTCAGCATACAACAGTATAATTTCTGCATGAAAAACACTTCATTAGACTGCAGCCTAACTCCATATTTTTCTATTCTCTTTTATAGCCAGTGACTTTAAAACGTTTTCTACATTTTCTGTCTCCATTTCTCTCCATCTTTTCTTGAATCCTGCAATAAGACTTTTATCATTTCTACTTGACTAAAATGATATTGTCAAGGTCATCAGTGACATCCATGTTTCTCAATTTAATGGTCAGTTTCTCAGTCTTTATTTTACTTGATCAGTGGTATTTAACACAGTTTAACCTGTCTTAATTTTGACAACTGTATTTCCTTATCTTTTGGGACATTTCACTCCCTGCCCCACAACCTCTAAATGGAGGAGCTCCCCAGGGCTTAATCCTTGGACCTCTTCTCTTTCCACCTAATCTCACTCTCCCAGAGATCTCATGCAAAACTTTTGACTTCTCTCTTTCCCTCACATCCTGCTATCACCTTCATCCAAGCAACCAACTTCTATCTCTTGGACAATGGCAATAAATTCATTTCTGGACTTCCTCTTTCTTCAACCAGTAAAGAAGCCAATGCAATCTTTTAAAAATCTTTTAAGTCAGATCATTTCACTCCTGTGTTCAAAATTTTCCAGCGGCTTTCCATCAGTATGAGGCCAATAGATCTGTAAGCATTATAATCTGTGTGTGTGCTGTCATTCAGCCCTGTCTGCCTCTTTGAGACCCCACGGACTGTAGCCCGCCAGGCTCCTCTGCCCATGGGATTCTCCAGGCAAGAATACTGGAGTTGGGTTGCAATTTCCTTCTCCAAGGGATCTTCCCAACCCAGGGACTGAACCTGCATCTCCTGCATTAACAGGCAGATTCTTTACCAGTGTGCCACCTTAGCTCTAAGTATGATCCAACCCTCCGTTAATCTTTTGCTCTCACCTTCCTTTGTGTTTCCATTGATCGCTGCACTGCAGCCAAATGCCTCAGGCCCTCTGTCCCTTGCCAGTCTCTCTAGAATACTTTCCTCTCAGATATCTTATGTCTGCTTCCTTCAATTTCTTTGAGTTCAGCTTAAATATCACCTTCTCAGTGAGGTCTTCCTTAGATAAATAGGAGATCATACTCCTCATACTGCCTATTCTTTCTGACTCAGTTTTCTCTATAACATTCACCCTTAAGCACTGTGTTTTACTTTTTTGTTGAGTTTCCTCCCTACCCCGTAAACTCCACAAAAGCAAAGGTTTTGTGTTTTTTTTGGTCTCTTTCCTTCATAGTGGTATCACCTGGATCTAAAATAGTGTTTGGCAAATACTATATGCTCAATAAATAATTTGGGATGCAATGAACCATTATTAACATCACATATAAAAATAGTATAACTTAAACTTTCCATGTCAAAGAAGAATTTCAGAGCATGAATAAACAAACACATAGATTCTATCAAAACTTATTGTGATTAATGCTGCTGATATTTTTGGTGGCTTTTCTCAAAAACACTGTTTTATTCAAGCAGTGTTGCTTATCTGAGAAATGAACTAGCAGAAGGAATGATATGGAAGATAAACCAAAACCAGTATTTTTTGTACACATTTTAGGGGACCAATTGCAAATCCTAAAAAATTTAGCAATTTAACTAAAGCATCATAATAGGATCAGTTTCCATCTGGATGTGAAACTAGTTTAACTGTTCATTATGAAACTTAAGAAAACCTGCCCTATTCCTAGTAAAATGCAAGATTTTGTCAAATTTTTATGTGTATATATGTATACGTGTGCATGTGTATAAAATGCAAGGAACAAAAGGTTTGAGGTAAAATTAAAAATAAAATAATAATATTTCAAAAGAGAAAGGATTTGATTCCAAGCAAACTCATATAGAATTGATATTGTTCATAAAGTATGTTTGTAGTCAGAAATGAAACTGTAAACAGAACATGGTGGGAGTTCCATATTTTTCCTTTTGCAATGGCTTCCAGATGAAATTTGCTTATTTTATAAGAGATGATTTTTTTCTGGCCACCAGGATTGCAAAATCCATCTGCGATATGAAAAAATAAATCTATATCTTTCTGCATCTTAAATTATGACTCTGACCTGAACATCTACAATTGGAATTTGACTATTTGGTTGATTATGTGTAAAACAGGACAAACATCAAGTTAGTTATGTCATATCTGTATTAAGCAGAGTGTTAATAGCAGCTTAAAAAAAACTACTTTGATCTTAAAACACTAGCACATGTTTGTAAAACATGCATAGAAGTAAGTAAGTTGAATGAGATATTGTGTGTGGTCCGAAAGTCAGATTACATAATTGAAGGATGTGTCTTTCCATGGCCCCAGTTACCTGTACTGGGCACTTTATCATCACAGTTAGCTTTTTTCCCTCATCTCGAAATGTTAGGAATATTACCCTTTTGAAAAAGAGTTAAAAATATTTAGAGAAAGTTCTGAATAAACTTAGTACCTGTGTTATACCGATCATTCTAATCTGACTCAACACTTTTTGTGTTTCTTCTCCACAAAGTTTGAAAAAACCACAGAGCACAAAAACCATTCACCAGTGGGAAGGTGGCTGGATTTTCAAAGACAGTTGCCAGTGTACAGTAAAACAGTCCTTCAAACTTGTTAGTGATGAAATAATATTAAAATTGTTGAATATGGTTCCATTTGTGTGTGTGTGTTTGCAAGTTTATACTCCAGGAACATGGGATTGTTCTCATTTTAAGGTCACATTGATTCTCTGAGTTACCTGTGTCTGGGTGTTTTGTTTTTTTAATTTAATTGACTATTTTAGTCTATTAAAAAACATCAACAAAAGAAAAAAACTTGACTGGCCTGTCCATCCTTGTACCAGCTGAGGGATGCAGAAGGAATCGCATAGGCTTCACACTCCAAGGTCAGCGTGTTGTTTACCTTGATCTTCACTTCTCTAGGGGAAAGACCTGGCCCCAAGAGGTCTCCTTTATTGATTATGGGTGGAACTGCACACACACAAATATCAAAATATTAAACATTAGCTCTTTTACTTTTTAAAATTTTTTTCTATTTTAATTTTTTTTTATAATGTTGTGCAATCATTAGCACAATATAATCTTTTATTTTGGTCATGCCACATAGCCTGTGGGATCTTAGTTCCCTGGCCAGGGGTTGAACCCGTGACCCCTGCAGTGGAAGCCTGGAGTCTTAACCACTGGACTGACACAGAGGTCCCAAACATTAGTTCTTAAATTGGAATGTCATGTAAATCACAATGAGAACCACTTAAGAAAACAAGGAAATAACTTAGGCACTTGCTATGCTCTCCTTTCATCAAGGACCCAACTGAGCATTTTATGAAATGGCAGTGTTCGGACACAGAATGTGGAGAAAATTTTCTTTCTTCCCTCATCACTATAATACTGCCAATGAGGTTAACATGCTTCACAGAACAGTTCGTTTAGTTTGTTCTGGGTCCCCAAACACAGCCTGAGTATAACCCATAAAATGCATTTTATTAGTTCCTAAGGGGAATTATTCAATGAACAAAAGATAATTTAAAAGATGCTTTTCCTTTTTTTAAAAAAAAAATCTTCAATTGTACTCCTTATTAACAGTACTATTCTTTTTTTTTAAAATAAATCAGTGTACAGTGGATCAGCCCAAAGTCACTGACAAACTCATCTGCGGCTGCTGAATAAAGCATGCATATTTAAGGAACAGTTTTGAACATGAAAGTACTTCTACACAGCAAAATTCAGAAGAGGGCAATTCACAAGAAAAAAAAAAGAGGAACTTAAGAAAGTGCTACTGACAAGTTCTCCAAAATGTCAGTGACCAGATTCAGTGGGCTTTTCACATCTTGAAGCAATTGAGGTCATGGGCACAATGTTTAATTCAACTTCCATCTTAATGGAGAGAGTTGCATAAACGATCAACTTTAATGATGAATATAAATAATTATGAACCCAGAATGGAAAACAGAATTGGAACAGTTAAAAACCTGGAGAAACCTTGGAACATAGTGTTCTTTCAGAACTTACTGTAGACCTTCACTTCATAATGCTTTATCATCTCCCCTGCCTCATTAGTGGCTACACAAGCGTATCTCCCAGCATCGTCCTCCTGTGCATTTAGGATCTGCAGAGTCCTGCCTCCTGAAAAGCAACAGAACACCAAAGAACTTCTGAAGTCACACTGGCAGTGGGGTTTGCACAAACCACAAGTTTTAGTTCTTACTATTAACCTATTTATTCTTCTCTATGCCGATTCTACAATAGACAAAACAAACTACAATATAGATGAACAAAATACAATATAGATTGGTTAAGTCCTCAGCGGTCTGCTGTGGTAATGACTCTTCATGCTCATTCTGACCTTCCCCTACCTCTTTGTACACACTGTAACTAAGGTTTGTTTTTTTTTTAGCATTTTAAAAATTAATTATTTTAATTGGAGGCTAACTACTTTATAATATTGTGGTGGTTTTTTGCCATACATAGACATGAATCAGCCATGGGTGTACATGTGTCTTTACAAACAGGTCTTCTGCCTTAATTATCTTCTTCCTCTCATCTACCTGGCCTATCAGTAAAGACTGATTTTGCTAAAACAGCTTATTTTAAAAAATTTTTTTAAATTTATTTACTGTGCTGGCTCTTACTTGCTGCATGTGAACTCTTAGTAGCAGCATGTGGGATCTAATTCCTTAAGGAGGAATCGAACCTGGGCCTCCTGCATTGCGATTGTGGAGTCAGGAACTGGGCCACCAGGAAAGTTTCTAAACACAGTTTTTTATTATAATTTTTCTTCCTAAAAATTTTCAATGATTTTCAATTGACTAAAGTATAAATTCAAAACTCTTAAATCTAGGCATTCAAAACAAGACTCCAACGTTCCTTTCTGATCTATGTCCTGCCGCCCTCCTCCCTGACATATATACCTGTGAACACAATCTACTCAAGAGGGAGGTAAGGAGTATGTTTATTATTGCCTGCATGTAGACAGGGCATTCTTACCTTGTACTTTTCCCACACTCGTCATTCTGATGGATCTGAAATCTCCCCTAACTCATTTCCAACCAACAAAGTTCTATAACTTTCTCAAAGGTTTGTTTCAAGTTCTGGCTATAACAAACCATTTCATGGCCACTTCAGCCTATGGTGGCCATTCCTTTTTTCATTATTATAAAACTTGTCACTACTTCATTTATTATGCTCTATGACTACTGATAAAAAAAATCATCCTGTAAATGCCTGCCAATGCAAGAGATGTAGGTTCAATCCCTGGGACGGGAAGATTCCCTGGAGAAGGAAACGGAAGCCCACTCCAGTATTCTTACTTAGGAAGTCCCATGGACAGAGGAGCTTGGTGGGCCACAGTACATACATATTTCCAAGTATTAATGAGGAATAACAAACTCTGTCAATCTAAATACTAACCTTCAAGGTTCAATTCAACAAGAAGTGAATTTCTACCCTTTTGGTATTCAACATTATATTTAACCAATTAATCACTCTGTAGTATTTATTTATTTGCCTTTTATTTACTTTATTGGTCTTTCAAAAAGAAATTTTACTACCCTAGATTACAAGATTTAGAGATAAAATTAAAAAATTAGATAGCAATAGTACAACACCACGAACAATGTAAGTGTTTATATGAAAATAGCAATGATTCTGTTTTTTATAAAAGTAGGTGGTACAAACACATCTTGGGTATCTGAAGTAAGCTAGTTACCTGGAAGAATACGGATATTTCGGTTGGATTCTAAAGGAGTTCCATTCTTAAACCAGGTGATGGTGGCTGGGGGATATGAATAAGCTTCGCAGACTAAAGACGTGGGGCTGTTAAGGATAACAGTGACGTCTTCAGGGTTGCCATCGCCATCAACACCAGCAATTATAGGAGATACTGAAAAAGATTTAAAATTTAATCCAAGAAATAGACTCAGAAACTTTATTTGTGCATTTCTAAGTTTCCGTAAGTACTTATTTGCATAATTCCATTCCCTAACAACTATAGAAACAATTGGTTACTGTTCTCATTCTACACAAAAGCAGTGAGAACCTTCAAAAGCTCACAGAGTAATGGAGAGGAGGACATATAAAAGGGAATCCTAACACACTGCAGTATGGACAATCATGGAAATAGTGGTACAGGATACACGGAGGCAGTGGAGCATCCAATCCAATGTAAGGTGCGGGGTTGTGAGAGGACTCTCATCAGGGATCACCTAAAGGGGCAGATTTCAAAGTGAGCCTCAAAGAACTGGCACTGGTTACAAGATGAAAGAAAGGAGAGTAGTGGGAGGCGGGAGCATGTTGGGAGCAGAGTAGCGTAAACAGAGAGGAGCAAGCAGGAAATATACAGAGAATATAGAAAACATACAGAGTTTGGACTCAAAAGGGTCAGTTTGGAAGGAAGAGAACGACAGGTACACTTGTTCCATAAAAGATAATGGAAGCTTTTCTACTACGCTTGGTAACGGCAAGAGAAAGAACATCAAAAGAAAAAAAAAGAGAGAAATTGGGAAACAAACTAAATGAAATAGGAGCACTGAATATGAAATATATATATGTATGAAATATACATATATATATATACCTATATATATATGGAGAAGGCAATGGCACCCCACTCCAGTACTCTTGCCTGGAAAATCCCATGGACGGAGGTGCCTGGTGGGCTGCAGTCCATGAGGTCGCTAAGAGTCGGACACGACTGAGCGACTTCACTTTCACTTTTCACTTTCATGCGTTGGAGAAGGAAATGGCAACCCACCCCGGTGTTCTTGCCTGGAGAATCCCAGGGATGGCAGAGCCTGGTGGGCTGCCGTCGATGGGGTCGCATAGAGTCGGACACGACTGAAGTGACTTAGCATACATATATATACTATATATATATAGTATGTATAATATGTATTTTTAAAAAAATCATGAAATTTTGCCTAGCTAAAAAATTTATGACATTTTGATTCTATTTGTTTGAGTTAGTGTGACTAGAATGCTCGATTTCTAATTTATATTCACTCAAAATTTTGATATAGTTCCATGTGTTCTGGCATCTAGTATTACTGCTAAAAGTCTAAAACAATTGTTATCTTGGTGATTAAAAACAGTTTGAATGAGGTTTGAAACTTCTAATCCAATTCTGAGAATATACAGAAATATTATTTTGTAAAAAAAAAAAAAATAATAATGAGGGCCTGAACTAGAGCAGTGGAGAAAGGAATAGAGAGGAGGGGACAATTAAAGAAGGATTTAGAAAACCAACTGTCAGGACTTGATAGAATTTAAGGGGCTAAGAAACCAAAGTCAAATGTAACTTCCAATTTTCTTGCTTGGGAATGAACCTAGGTAAATTGCACTGAGGCAAAACGAAGGGAAAATATGGAAAGACCTGCACATTCAGGAGGGGAAGATGGTTTGTTCAGTCTGACTATCTTAAATTTTAAGTGCTTGTGAGAATTCCAGGCAGAAATGTCCAACAAGCAATTGTATATAGAAATCTGAACCTTGGGAGAAAGATCTGGGTTGCAGGTATGGATTTTTAAAAGTCTCCAGTTGAGAGGAAATGATAATGAAACCTCTGGGAATTAAATTTGTTACCTGATGAGACTAGAGTAAAATGAGCAGTGAAATAAGGATGAAACATAAGGGGACCTAATGTCTAAGAGATGGATTAAGTAAGAGTTCATAAAGGAGAGAGAAAGAGAGCAACCAAAGGTGTGCAAGGATAACTAGGGAGGGACAGTGTCCAGGAGAAAGGGATACATCATTAAGGGATCCAACCATTAAGATAAGAATTGAACAATGTTTGATTTAACAACGGGCAGGCTTACAACAGTACTATCAAGAATGGTGTGGGCAGAAGCTTGTTTTTAGTGGGATAAGATATATAGACAGAGTGTTGACTATCTGAAGTGATGGAGGCAACAGAAGATGAAGCTGGAGGTAAGGCAGACAGTGGGTAAGACTGACAGACCAAAGAAGGGGGACAAGATACAGGATGAAGGGTAGAAGCAATAACTGTGAACAAAAAGGATAATTTACCCTCTGGGGAAAGAAAGGGTAAAAACACTGAACTGTGGCTGGGTAGACTGGAACTTGCAGATATACACACTTAAACAGCCTTAACTTTTTATGAAGTTGGTGAAAAGAAGACTTTGATTCAGATCCCTCGTCTTCAATGAATGAATGAGAATGGCAAGAAATAAGTAACCAGAAAGCGAGTAGGAAGTGGAGGAAGGAATATAGTCAGATAATAGAACTTGAGATGCCTGTGATAAAGAATAAGTCATCTCCACTGAAGAGAATCGCCGGGGAGCTGATGTCTCCTGGGAAGAGTCAGAGTTCAATTACTGCAAGGAGCTGGAAAGAGTTTGAAATCTAGTTTCCAGAGGACAGGGGTAGGATCTGGACATGAGCCAGTACTGAGAGGTCAGTCAGCGGTGGGAGGAAGGGCTCATGAGGAATTTAGAGCTCTAAGAGAAGCAACAGGCTACAGCAGAGGGGAGGAAATCCCGGGCTGGGTATTTGACTTTCAAACACTGATGGGCATGCAGGGAAGATGAGTTTGTTACAGGACAACTGGCTCATGAACTCTCATTGTTATTGATTCAGGTAACAGGTGCTGGGGCTGTATTTTTTCAAGATAAAAACAGTTTTGCCTTAGGGAATTTATATTTTATATAATTAGTACTTGTATATAGTATTCATTTAACAAATTCATTTAACACTTACTTTTATACGTTATCCAGTATTCTGCCTTAGCTTTTCTGGCTGACATGTCTCTTTACTCAACTAGACTGTAAGCTGCCTGAGGACTGTATCCTGTATGAGACTAGCTATTCCACTAGTCTAGCCAGTAACTATCATAACATACAAGTAAAGAAATGAAAAAATAGCAAAAATTTGCATCAATTATTGTCAGTTTTAGTAGAATAAAACATGTTTTGATATCAGTGATCAAATGCAATATATTTAGGTGGTGCACTTTAAATTTCTAATGTGAGCAGAAATCTGGACTCTATTTTAATGTTATTTTTGAGACATAAGCATAACTTTAATGCTACAGAAACCGAACGTACAGTTATTTCACCATTCTTAGGCCATTTGTTTTCATGGTATAGTTTTTCTTGCGTTCAAAGGGCTTGATATTCAAATGTACAACTGATCTGTGTTAAATGAGAAGGAAGCCATTTGAGATTTAAAACCTATACTTGTGGTCTCAGTGTACGTTTTAACCTAGGAATCTTCACAGCTCATCACTGACTCAATATAGAATTTACACATTGCACATTAATCTCAAGGGGAGAGAATTTATCTAGGAAAAAGAATTGTTAATCAAATGGTTAAAAAAAAACACAACATTTGCAATTTCCAGGTAATTTACTGCACAATGGTACCCTCTAAGATTTTTTAGGTATTAACGAGTTAGCGAACGATAGAAACACACACAAAAACAGAGGAGCAGCATGTTATGTGAAGGAAAAGAAAATCTACAGCAGTCCCTCACCGCAGTGGGAGCAGCCCCCAGCACTGCTATGTAAGTTCACAAAGGGAAGAAGAGATGATGTGTTTTAAGACAGAGGAAACACATTTCTAAAATAAAAGCATTTTAATGCTGTTTTAACCCTTCAGCCTCACAAGGGATTGTGCAAGCAATCATAAAATTGCTTACGAGCAAGCATAAAATTTTCATGAGCTTGTCCACATCTATTCTTCATCTCAGTTACCAACAGAGATTCCAGTATAGACAATTACCAATAATGGCAGAATTCCCCAAAGAAATGATAAAATATCTCACGTTGAGCCCCTTTCATTGCTTTTCTTTCACCAGTATTTGTTTTTCCTTTATTACTGTTTATTTAACGTATATCTTATTCATAGTTGTGCTTAGTACAAAACAGAGTACCTGGAAACGATAGGTATGCCAAATGGAATGAATGAATGTATAAATTAATTAATGAAAGAAAATAAGCAAATGTACACAAGCTCTGGTCCAGGTAGAAATATTAACTAAATAAAAGAAGAGAATTGAACTTGTTGCCATGGCTGATTTGTCGAGATCTGAAGCAATGCTTACACCTACCCAACACATTAAGACTGAAACTTTTGCTCTTGTCACCAGCTGTATTAGACGCCAAACATGTGTATCTTCCAGTGTGTGACACTTGGGCATTCGCAATTTGAAGAAAACGGCCACCAGACATAAGATGATGAGTGTCATCTTCTTTCAGGAGCTGACCATCTTTATGCCATGTTATTTCTGGTACTGGATTCCCTGTAACAAAAAGACATTTCTGAGAGTTGGCTAATTATCATGTCTACAATTGGTAACTAAAAGGATACATTTTAAACAGTGCTGCAGTGAACATTGGGGTACATGTATCTTTTCAAATAATGGTTTCTCTGGATTATACTCCAATACAAAATTTAAAAATAAAGAAAAGGATGCATTTTTCATTCATTTCCCTTTTTAATTATTCCACTTCTAAAAGGATGGAAAGCTATTCATTTTAAAATAAATTAACAAACATAAGCAAATTTAGAATAATAATCATGCTTATATTTTTAAAATCTACAAGTGAAATAGTTATATTAGTCTTTGTGTTTAACTAAATTTATACCATACTTTGGGCTTCCCTGGTGGCTCAGATGGTAAAAAATCTGCCTGCCATGCAGGAGACCTGAGTTTGATTCCTGGGTTGGGAAGATCCCTATGGCTACCCATTCCAGTACTTTTGCCTGGAGAAGTCCATGGACAGAGGAGCCTGGTGGGCTACAGTCCATGGGACTGCAGAGTCAGACACATCGAATGACTAACACACACACACACACACACACACCATACCTTAGGTTATTACAATTAAATATTTTCATAATAAAATACATTTAAAAAGAATGGAGTATGCATTTTTACTAAAATTGTTACTCATGAATACCTTTATATGCATATTAAATTTTTAAAGAAGATTTTATATTTTTGAGGGAAAGCTGCAAATAAGGAAAGCCTTTAATTAAACAATTCACAAGCAGGTATTTTGTGTTTGTACCAGGATTCTAGTATAGATATATAGATAGGTAGAAAGATAGAAATATACAGTACTATTCCTTTAATATTTATAGCCTTTAGAAAAAATACCTTTCATATTTTTAATGGGACTTTTAAAAATACTGTTTTAAATTGTTCAGATTTTTTATTTTTGAAAATGTAAAACTATAAAAACAAGTTCTGTTAGGAAAGTGGACTAGGATGATATATTAAGGCTCAACTGTACTGGCAATGAAGTCTGTTCTATAGCCCTAACAGGGCAAGAAAGCAAACTCACAGGTTCACCTAACTGCTGAGTATAGCACACACGGCACTCCATGTCCTGACCTCACATTTCAGGAAGAGACCGTGGGCCTCACCCAAATAGAGGCCCTGACAGAAAGGCCCATCTGTGCAAGCATGCTACCAGCTGACCCAGACAGAATCCCAAGTTGAGTTGCATGGTGAAGAACTATCTCTGCTGAAGCAAACCTTTCAAGTCTGGAATTGGAGACCCTCAAGTGTGCAGATACCACTGCAAGGGATTGGTTAAACATGACACTTCATAAGAAACTAATAAAGCTCCAAAAACAAAACAATTGACCCTAAAAATGTGGAGATCTATGAATAATCCTCTTAAAGAAGACTAGTAAACAAAATTAAGAAATACTGCATGAACAAAATGAGAAGTTCAACAAAGAAACAGAAACCATAAAGAAAAAACAAAACCCCCACAACCAAACAAATTCTAGGGCTAAAGAATACAATGACCGAACTAAAGAATTCAAAAGAAAGCCTCAACTTCAGACTTGACCAAGCAAAAGAACTAGAAGACTTGAAATTATCTAATCAGAGGATCTAAATGAAAAGAAGAACGAAGAAACATGAAGAAAGCCTACAGGAGTTACGAAGTACTGTCATCAAAACAGTATACACATTATGGGAATCCCAGAAGGAAAAGAGAATGAGAAACGAAGAGAAAGTATATTTAAAGTGATAATGTCTGAAAACTTCCCCAAAAAGACATTCACATTCATGAGTCCCAAAAGATCCCAAATAGGTTGAACTAAAAAGGGCTACATTTAAATACATTATAACTAAATTTTAAATGCAGTAAGAGGAAAGCAACAGATCACATACAAGGGAACTCCCCTAAGAGTATAGGCAGATTTCTCATAAGAAACTTAGAAGGCTAAGAGAGAATGGCCTAAGATACTCTTAAAAAAAAAAAAAAAAAAAAAGCCTGTAAACCAAGAATACTAAAGCTGAAAAAATATGAATAAGAGGTTTTCCCAAGCAAACAAAAGCTGAGAGTAATAAACAAAAACAAAAACCACCACCAGACCAGTCTTCTAAGAAACTAAAAATGGTATTCTTAAATGGAAATAAATTAGATATTAGAGCAGAAATAAATGAAACAGAGTACAAGAAAACAACAGAAAAGACATAAAACTAAGAACTGGTTCTTGAAAAGATAAAATTTATAAACCTTTAGCTAGACTAAGGAAAAAAGAGAGAAGAAAGCAGATCAAAATAAATAAGATTACAAATGAAAGAGGAGACATTACAACTGATAACACAGAAATACAAGAATCATAAGAGACTACTCTCTAAAACTATAGCCAACAAGCTCAACAATCTAGGGAAAAATGAATAAGTTCTTAGAAATATAAAACCTGCCAAGACTCAACCATGAGAACACAGAAAATTTTAAACAGACCAATTACTAGCAAGGATATTAAGAAAAATCTAAAACCTCCCAACAGGAAAAAGCTAAGACCAGATGGTTTCAGTGATAAATTTTACCAAATGTTTAAAAAGGAATCAATATCAATTCCTCCCAGACTCTTTAAAAAATTGACAAGGGAACATCCCCAAACTCATTTGAGAAGGCCAGCATTACCCTGATACCAAAGTCAGGTAAGAAAGAAAACTACAGGCCAATATCCCTGATGAATACAAAACAAAAATCCCCCTCCCCCCCCCCAAAAAAAACCTAGAAAATGGAATTCAACATGAACAGGATCATGCACCATGATCAAATGGGATTCATCCCTGGGATGCAAGGATGGTTCAAGACACAGAAAATATAATACATCACATCAACAGAATGAAAGATAAAAATCATACACCCATATCAGTAGATGCACAGAAGCTTTTGACAAAATTCAACATCTGTTCATGATTTAAAAAAAAAACTCAACAAATTATATATAAAAGGAACATTCTTCAATATAAAATAGGCCATATAACAACTCTATAGCTAACATCATACTGAATGGCGAAAGAGTAAAAGTTTTTTCTTCAAGACCAAGAACAAGATGGGAGTGTCCAACTCTCACCATTGCTATTCAACACAGTATTAGAAATCCGAGCCAGATAATCACACACAAAAAAGAAAAGGCATCAGAATTGGAAAGAAAGAAGTTGTCTCTGTTTGTAGATGGCATGATTATAGAGAAAATCCTAAAGATTCCACCAAAAAAAAAACCTGTTAGCTTTAATTAACAAATTCAGTAAAGCTTCAGATACAAAATCAAGATAAAAATCAGTAGCATTTTCAGTTCAGTTCAGTCGCTCAGTCGTGTCCGACTCTTTGCGACCCCATGAATCACAGCACTTCATGCACTAACAACAAATTATCTGCAAAGGAAATTTTAAAAAATTGAATTTACAATAGCATCAAAACCAAAAGAAACTTAGGAATAAATATAATCAAGGAAGTGAAAGATCCTTACATTGAAAACTAAAAGAGATTGATGAAATAAATAAAAGGAGACACAAATAAATGGACAGATATCTTGTATTCATGGGCTGGAAGAATTAATATTGCTAAAATGTCCATATTACTCAAAAGTTATTTATAGGTCCAATACAATCCCTATGAAGATTCCCATGGCATTTTTTTTTTAATAGATACAGGAAAAAATAATCTTAAAATTTGTTTGGAATTACAAAAGACCCTCAACAGCCAAAGAGATCCTGAGAAGGAAGAACAAAGTAAGAAGTATCACATATCCTCATTTAAAACTATATTACAAAGCTCCAGTCATCAAACCAGTAAGGTATTCCATAAAAAAAAGACACATAGACCAATGGAACAGAATTATAGATGGAAAGATAAACGGATACATACACAATCAGGAGGGTTAAGAATATTCAACGGAAAAAACCAGTCTCTTCAATAAATAGTGGTGGGAGAACTGGATATTCACATGCGAAAAGAATGAAACTAGATCCATATCTTACACTACTCATAAAAATCAACTTGAAATGGATCAAAGACTTAAATGTATGACCTGAAACCCTTAAACTCCTGAAAGACAGCATAGGGACAAAGCTCTTTGACACTGGTCTTGGCAGTGATTTCTAAGATATGACACCAGAAGTATAGGCTACAAAAGCAAAAACACACAAACAGGACTATCTATATCAAACTAAAAAACTCTATGCAGCAAAGAAACCATCAACAAAATGAAATGGCAACTATAAAACAGGAAAAATATTTGCAAACCACTATCTGATAAAGTGGTTGATATTCAAAATATGTAAGGAACTCATATAACTCGACAGCAAAACACACACACACACACAAACATACAAAGGATCCAATTAAAAATTTGGCAAAGGGTCTGAATAGATATTTTTTGCAAAGAAGATATTCAAATGGCTGACAGGTACAAGAAAAGCTGTTCAATGTCACTAAGCATCCAGGAAAGACAAATCAAAAGCACAATGAGGTAACACTTTACACCTGTTAGAATAGCTATTACCAAAAACATAGGAGTTACGGATGCAGAACATAAACTTGTGGTGACTAGGGAATAAGAGAGGGGATGGATAAATTGGAAGGCTGGGACTGACATATACACACTACTATATATCAGACAGGTAACTAATAAGGACCTACTATATGGCACAAAGAACTCAGGTAACTAATAAGGATCTGCTGCTGCTGCTGCTGCTGCTAAGTCGCTTCAGTTGTGTCTGACTCTGCGCGACCCCATAGACGGCAGCCCACCAGGCTCCCCCGTCCCTGGGATTCTCCTGGCAAGAACACTGGAGTGGGTTGCCATTTCCTTCCCCAATGCATGAAAGTGAAAAGTGAAAGTGAAGTCGCTCAGTCATGTACGACTCTTCGTGACCCTATGGACTGTAGCCCACCAGGCTCCTCCGTCCATGGGATTTTCCAGGCAAGAGTACTGGAGTGGGGTGCCACTGGATGGCAAAAAGAACTCTACTCAATACTCTAATGACTTATATGGGGAAAGAATCTAAAAAAGAGTGGATATATGTATATCAGATTCACTTTGCTATACTCCTAAGATTAACACAACATTGTAAATTGACTAGTCTCATAAAAAAATTTTTTTTTAATACAGGCAATAACAAGTGTTGATGAGGATGTGAAAAAAAGGAATCCTGGTACACCTTTGGAGGGAATGTAAGTTGGTATAACCCCTATGCAAAATCATATCACAGTTCCTCAAAAAACTGGAAATAGAATTACTATGTGTCCAACAATCTGAAGAAAATGACATCACTATCTCAAAAGAGACATCTGCATTTCAATGTTCATTGCAGCATTATTCACAGTAGCCAAGACAAGGAAACAAACTAAGTGTCCATGGATAGATAACTGGATAAAGATAATGTGACATGCAAAACTATACATATAATTTAATGTTATTATTAAATACTATTATTCTACAATATATAATCCTAATATTAAATACTATATATATATATATATATTTAGTACTATCCAGCCATGAAAAAGAAGGAAATCCTAACATTTGTGACAACATGGATAAACCTTGAGGACATTATGCTAAGTGAAATAAGTCAGACAGACAAAGACAAATATGGTCTGATCTCTCTTATACATGGAATCTAATAAAATCAAACTCATAGAAACTGAGAACCCATTAGTGATTGTATAGGGAGGGGGTTGGAGGTGGGATAAATAAGTGAAGGTGGTCAGAAAGCACAAACTTCTAATAACAAGATAATAATCATGATTACAGTTAACAATACTTCTTGTATATTTGAAAGCTGCAAGAAAGTAGATCTTGAAAGTTCTTATCACAAAAGAAGTGTGCAGCTATGTGAGGTGATGGATGTTAACAGTGTGGTAGTCTGTGTGTGTGTATACAATCAGTATGTTGTTTACCTTACAGTTATACAATACTATATATCAATTATATCTTGATGAAACAAAAATAAAAAAGAAATTTCTAAAAACCAAGTGAAACATTAAGAAGAAGCTAGAAGGCTCAAGATAAGATGTTATAAAATTTAGGCAGATGGTCTCTACGCAAGAGTTGTTACCACATCATTTTAAATTAAGAAAGAAAACAGGTTACATAATGCATACGTGACAGTTTTTATATCTGCCTTTCTAAAATGAAAATACTTCCTTGCTTTCATAAATGTATTATAGGGCACCTAAACAACAAAGCAATAAATCGATTGAATCTTCCTTAAAACTCTTACTTTCTATAAAATGTATGGGCTGCTCCAGTTGTTCCATTAAAACTGCAAGGTCATGCCTTCACTAAAGAGATGGTCTTGGAAATGTTCTCTCATAGATTTATTTGTATTACATGCAACACAATGATTCATGGAGAAAGCCAGTAAAAGCTTCAGAATTTTCATTTTTATTCATCTCCATTCTCTTTATTATATACAAACATGTTAACTAAAGGTGACATTTTTGATCATAATTGATGGCATTGCTATTGCTAAGTCACTTCAGTCGTGTCCGACTCTGTGTGACCCCATAGATGGCAGCCCACCAGGCTCCGCCATCCCTGGGATTCTCCAGGCAAGAACACTGGAGTGGGTTGCCATTTCCTAATGATGCTATCCTTTCACCAAAATTATTTCTTTGGAGAAAACAGTAAAAAGGAAAGGAAGGTGCAAACTTAGGGAAGGAAAGAAAAAATAATAGGAGGTGGGACAGAAAAATCCTACCTGCAAATAGAAGAATTAAAAAAGAAAAAACAATTTACCTAATTGAAAGAAAAGACCAGTATGTATTTCTTTTTTCTGTCTCTATTCCATGCTTCTCTCCCTTCCTTTTTTCACTGTTAAGAATTTCCTTTTTATCTCCATAGAATCTGAAAGATTTCCTCCTATATTTCTACCACCTGTACTGGTCTAGAATTCAATTTCAAACGCTTGATTATTCTCAACTAATTGTGATGTAAGTGAAGGCAAGGAATAGCCAGTGAGCTGAGGGAAAATCCAAGAGCTGAGCCCCTTACCTGTCACTTCACAAGTCAGTGTAATACTCTGTTTCTCTTTCACTTTCACATCTTCAAATGTATTTTCACCCATGATGCGAGGTGGTACTTAAAAAAAAAGACAGAAAAAGGAGCAATTATAACAGCAATTTGGTTATTTATAGGTATCTATTTTATATATTTTTATTAAGCAGTACCCTTTAAAGCAATCCAAATTCTCATTATTATTTACTAGAATAATGTTATCATATTGCCTGATCAATTCTAAGATAAACTATAAAGCTACATGTCATAAATTCAATTATAATGAATTTTATTATATATAAATCATAAAATCCAGATAAATATGTCAACAAGTCAATGAGTAATAAAATCTATGAGACACTTATTTCTCTCTCTACAATTCAGATACGCACTCACATTAAAAAAGTGATCACAGTCTTAGAACACTGGTGAACAACTGTGAACTGACAAGACATGGCATTTCAGCCATTTTAACCCAACTGATTACATACAAACCATTCTAACGTTGAATTCTTGCCAAGAGTGACAATCCAGGGGCCAAAGAATACACAAATATAAGATCAAGCTGCAGATAAATGTTAAATCTGCTTCCAGAACGTGTTGAAGACAATTTAACTTTTTTCTGTTGTTGTTCAGTCACTCAGTCGTGTCTGACTCTTTGTGACCCCATGGACTGCAGACTGCAGCACGCCAGGCTTCCCTGTCCTTCACCATCTACTGGAGTTTGCTCAAACTCATGTCCATTGAGTCAATATTGTAAACCGTATAAATACCTAATACTGAAAGCCGAAAGATTTTTCTTTCTTCGCCAGCTGCGTTTCTTACAACACATGTATACTGGCCAGCATCTTCTGTTCTGGTCCGTATCAATCGCAGAATCCTACCTCCTGGAGAAGCAAACCACCAGATGACTCAAAAAGAAATCTGTAACTTTACAAGTTTGCCATGCAGTGCTGAATTTTGGTAAAATTGAATCAATTCACTTCAAAGTCCTTAAAAATGTATTTATGACAAGTTTTTAATAAATATCATGTTTTAAGGCTGTATATAACAGAATGGATAATTCAGAATAATTTTCCAGTTTAATGGACAAAGACAGTTAATACAAACCCAGGTGACACCAAGCAAGAAATGGAGTTTCACAGAGGTGGTGTTTGAGCATAATCTTGAAAGGTAAGTATACTTTAACACAGAAAGGAGACAAAAGATACCACTGGAGGTAGGGTATGAGGATATAGAGGTGGAAAGTAGGTGTGGCACCTAAAACAGAACAGGGGGAGAAGATAGTGAGAGATGAAACCAGATGGAGTATGACCACTTTTGAGGATTCTGTGGGTCTTCAAACGCGATGTTAAGGAATTTAGCATTTATTATGTTCACTAAAGGCTATGGAAGCATGTAAACAAACAAAGTCATGCTATGATTCATACTTCAGAAAAACAACTGTGACAATGTTTAGGAAAAGATTCCCAGTTTTCCATGGAACATATGAAATGGAAACATTAGAAAGAACACTATACCAACAACCCAGATTGGAATGACATCAATTATACAAGGGATGGATGAAACCACGAAGACTGACAACCAGTTTTCAATTTGAGTTTCATGGAATTCTAGAGCTATTTATTTCAAAGTTTATGAGGGGCACCTCCCTTATTAGCATGACTCTGATTTTTTTTCCTCCTTATATTCTGAATTCTACATAATGAAGAAAGACTCTGGTAGACTGGGAATGAAACTGATATGCTGAAGGGTGTGATCTAGAGGAATATTCCTCCTAACGATCAAGGAAAGAGGAGTCAGCAAATGAGGCTGAAACGAAGCCAGCAGAGAACAAAGATATATATTGAAAGAGCAGAGTCCTTGAAATCATTTGAGAAGTAATTTCTAAGAACAAAATGTAAATCATTTCTTAGATTTTGTAATAATTTTTCATTTGGTATATTTTAGCTTAGTACCCTGAATTCGAACTAAAACAATTGAAATGGTTAAACACAATTTTCATGTAAATATTCACCTGGATCTGAAGTCATCAGGAATTTCCATCTGCTTCCTGTTTTTATAAACACAGCAAGTCCTCATTGATCTTTTTTTTTTCCTTTAAGCAACGTACATATCCTCAACCCACTGAAAGATGAAATGTATCTAGCATCTTACTTAGATAGAATGGATTACCAAATTGAGTCTTTTCTCTCAGTTGAATTTAAGTAAGCAAAATTGAATACAAAAATTCTCTAAACATGTCAAAAAACTTATATTAATTAAGAAAAGATTCAAGCACTCACTGCTACTTCAGATTAGTGAGACTGTGAGACCATAATATGATGCCAGTTGGGAGATATTATTAAAACAATACAACTTTTACAAGTCATTACCGGCTCAGCAAACCTCAACCTCATAAATCTCATGATCTTTCTTTTCTCTTTGTTTCCTGGTCCTCTCCCTCATTCCAGTAAAAGAAAAAGAAAAAAAAAAAAGATTTGACAGTAAGTTAGATGGAGACATTTCTTGTACCTATTAAATTTTTATAGTCAGCTATCTGTTTTTGGCAGGTAACTTCATAACAATGATAGAGGCTTCAACAATGAAAAACTTGACTTAACGTCTCAGGAGAACTAATCTTAATGAAACAGGAAAGTGCAACCGATCAAGGAACGAGAGTCATACGCCATTCATCTGATTCTCAGTCATCAACTGCACAACACACATGTTCAGACTGTAAAACTGAATGACTCCTCTGGCAGTGTCACAAGGTGAAGTACTTTTAATGTGTTCGCTCAGGGATCTCCATTTGCTAGTCAAGCAAAACAAAACTATACGATAAAACCAAAACACTAGTCCTGTGAATCTATTGTAAGCCAGAGCACATCACTCTGTCTTGACTTTTTCATTTCTGGGAGCTCTAATGTAGTTATATTTTAAAAGTTTCCTACTTTTTCAGCAAGAATGCAAAAACAAAAACAATACAAGGGTATTTGTAAGAGAAGAAGATAAAGTGTTCAGGTTTTTGTAACCAAATTATAATAAAATCTTTGCCATCAGTATGCATTCTCTAAGATCAACAGAGGATGGAAATCTCAAGAAAATGAATGCACTATAGGACATGGGAAAGCTTCCCAGGATAGGGAGACCCAAACTTTAGCAGGTTGTCTATGACAATAAAGGCAAACATGTTATTGGATGCTTAGGATATAAGCAGGCACTGTGTTAGCTGCTTTACACATATTAACTCATCTTTATAAAAACCCCTAAATACTACTAATATCTTCACTTACAAGTGAAGAACTGAGGTTAGCAAAGTGGAGTAACTTGCCTGAGGGCACAGATCTAGTATTGTAGGTAATGTGTGCACGCATGCTCAGTTGTGTCTCACTCTGTGACTCCAAGACTGGGGCCTGCCAGGCTCCTCTGTCTATGGGATTATCCTGGCAAGAATACTGGAGTGGATTGCCATTCTGCTTTCCAGGGGATCTTCCTGAGCCAGGGATCGAACCTGTATCTCCTGCATCAGTAGGCAGATTCTTTACCACTGGGAAGCCCATTATAGGCAATAATCATTGCTAATAATTATTTCTATTTATATATTTAATTATAGGCAATTAATATAATAACTACAGCAATGTACATTTCTCATTTAGTCCCTATCGTTTATAGACCAAGATCTTGAAGAAATTAATAATAGGATATTCAGATCTAATTCAAATACTAGGAAAATATCTTTTCTGAAAAATCCTTCAAAAGTGGGAATTTAAACTTTGAATACACTTAGGGGCAGGGAACTCATTACCTCTTAAAATAGTTCATCTTGACTTTCAACAACACAAATATTGTTTTAAAGTTATTTGTATTCAGACCCAAATCTGTCCCTAGAATTTTCCATACATTAGCATTACTTTTAACCTCTGGAACTACATAGAACCAACATAATCTGTTCTACCCATGGCTCTTCAAGTATTTAAATGTAATTTTCACTATGAGATCATAAGGTTACACAAAGCTTATTTTTTCAGATTAAATAGAATCAGGCATATAGCTTATTTTGCAATCATTGGCCATCATGGTTATCCTCCATGAAAATACTGTCAATAAATACTTCTTACATCTTCCTAATGAGTAAGATAAGTCCAGAGTACAACCAGTATTATCTTACTGGTAAAAACATATTCAGGTGGCAAAACATTGTATTTTCTTTTCATAATAAAACACCTTACACTGTTAATGCATACTTAATCACTAACACAATTCAGAGATCTTTTCATATGAAGAATTCTGAAGCAGTATCTCACCCTAATTTTCATCACTGGTTTTTGAAAGCAAGTACAGGAGTCTGCTTAACTTTCATTTTGTTAGGTTTAATTCAGAAGTTCCAGAATAAGATGTCTTTGAATTCAGATGTCTTCATTCAACACATTAGGTATTCTTGTAAGTACTCCTGCTTTTTATTACCCACAGACTTGGAGAGATTATTTTCTTAGTCTGTATCCAAGTCATTAGTGAAAGGAGCCAAGTGTAAATTCCAGGGGCATGCCCCAAGACATCTCTCGCCACACTTACACTGATCTATAAAGAATAAGATAATAGATTTTCCTACATAATTAGATGAGGAATCAGCAGAGTATCTTCTATAATAATGATAAAGTCTTAGCTCAAAAGAAACTATTCCATCTTGGAAATACAAATCTCACTTAGAATAGCCATGAATAAATTCAAACACTTTGTTTGAATATGGAGATACGTTATATAACATTATACCCTCTAGGCTCTGGTTTCAATTCCAGTACTTCATTTTTCACTTTTCAAATTAGTTTGTACTCATTCTAGCATGAATGCTCTGATATCCCCATGAATTAAGTAATAATCAAGTGCCAAGACTACTCTTTCAAAAGGATCAGAGATATTTAGAGATTTTCCCCATTGTCCTATAACTTCTGATGTCATTCCAAAGTTTTTTCTAATATGATCAGTGGGTATTATAGTAAGCAGTTAGCTCAAAAAAGGAAAAAAATAAAACATGGAGATATGAGAAATTAAGGAGAAGCTGTGGCCACAGGAAGCTAACCAGATCAATCACCAAGTTACAAGAATTTTTAATACCTGAGAGGATTCGCAGGGAACTGCTAAGGTTGACGGGCCACCCATCTTTAAGCCACGTAATGGAAGGCAGGGGAATTCCTGAAGCTTCACAATTTAGGGACACAGAGCTTTTTTCCACCACACTTATATTTTCAGGTGTCCTGTGGTTTCCAATGATGCTTGGAGGGGCTGTAAGACAAAGTACCAAATTCTAAATAGTTTATTCTTAAAAATGATTTTCTGGTCAACACTAGCAAAATAAACAGTGACAACAATGAGATGATGATGACGATGACTATGACAGTCCTGGAAGTGAAAATGTGAAGGAGTTGCCTGAGAGTCAGAGATCAACTAAGAGGGGCAGAGAGGGGGCACCCAGGAGCCTAGGGAAGACTGGAGTGACCAGCTCCTAGAAGGCAAGTGTGCCTTGTGGACGAAAACATGTGAAACACACAAAGTAGGCTGAGAAGACACGTTTGGGCCAAGAGCAGAGTACAGTCAGGATAGTCTAAGGAGGGGGTGGCAGGTCACATTGATCATACAGGCTTGGACAAGTGCAAGGGCTGCGTTAGAGGAGAACTGGCATGAAAATCCAATTAAGCCAGGACCAGAAGAGAGAGGGAACAAGGCTACACACAGGCCTTGAGTGCCTCTATATGGCCCTCAGTAGTCCAGAGAAAGTTACCCCTCCATCATGTTTTCCTTCTGTGCAGAGCAGGGCCAGTGGTACTCTGCTTTCAAGGTCTCACAGAACTGAAGCAAGCAGAGCACTGAGTCAACTGGAATTTATCATAATCTGAGATCTTGATTTCTCAACAGCAGTCTTGCCTAGGAAATTTTATGACAGCCACTCTTGTTAATACATCTGACCTAAATGTTCTTTCCTAGAGGATTGATCAAATAAAGTATGAAACATTCAAGTAATGTAATAAGCACCTGTTAAAAAGAATGAAAAAAACAAAACGCACAGTCTAACTAAAAGATATATAAGACTGATTTCTTTTCAATCATTAGCTTCGACTCACACATTGCTCGCAAACTATACTGGACTTTGTGGATGTTCTAACTGGAACTGTGTCACAAAACTAAGTCTATTAGATTTACCATTGATTCTATAGATTTAAAAACTCCAACTCAAATTATATGCATACAAATAGGTGTCATACACAAACAGAAGTATATGTGTGTCTGATCCATTCCTACTGACATTTATGCTCATTATTTAGAAGTTTAAACCTGATTTCAATATAACTTATGCCCAACTGAAGCTGAGTCAGTAAGCTATAAGGAATCTAGGGTTACACTTATCAAGTGAGCTAATGTGGAAAACACAGAATCAAGGAATATTACTTGGGATGGCATTGGATCAAAAGTATTTGAAGAAGATAATTATCGACTTCACAGTGTGTTTTTCTAAAAGAATATCCAATATATGCTTATTTCAGCAAAATAAGAAAAGGGAGGTTATCATGCTATCAGGCATAGCATGATAAGTGATGAGACTGATCTAAAGAAGTGGTATGTGTGTAGAAAATTGTTGCTGTTCAGTCACTAAGTTGTGTCCAACTCTTTGCAATCCCAAGGAACGCAGTATGCCAGGCTTCCTTGTCCCTTCCCTATCTTCTGGAATTTGCTCAAACTCATGTCCATTGAGTTGATTGTGTCATCCAGCCATCTCATCCTCTGTTGCCCCTTTCTCCTCCTGCCCTCAGTCATTCCCAGCATCAGGGTCTTTTCCAAATAGTAGAAAATAATAGACTATAAATAGAACACTCAACACCTGAGGTCTATATCTCCCATCCAGGAGGCTGTAGATTATATCAGCCAGTTAACAGACTTAAGGACCCTCTTTATACTTACTGTGTACACTTAAGTCATATTTTCTGTCAGTCATTCCTGCTATATTCATAGCAACACACACATAACGGCCTGTGTCCGACACATGAACGTTCTTCAGCTGCACAACACGACCTTCACCCATTATTTCCATTCCTCTTCCCTTTGTCAAAGGGCGGCCATCTTTCATCCAGGTCACTGCTGGCTGAGGAATACCTTCCACCTCACACTCCAAGGAAACGCTCTTTCCTCGAGTTACAATGATTTCAGTAGGGTGGCTACCACTGTTGGATATAGTTGGTCGAGCTGGGGAAGGAAAAAAAGAAAAGAAATAGGAAATATCTGCCTCAGATGAGGCATAGTACAGATGTATGGGCTGTGCTCAGTCGTGTCCGACTCTTTTTGACCTCATGGACTGTAGCCCGCCAGACTCCTCTGTCCATGGAATTTTCCAGGCAAGAATACTGGAGTGGGTTGCCATTTCCTTCTCCAGGGGATCTTCCCGATCCAGGGATTGAACCCACATCTCTTGCATCTCCTGCATTGGCAGGCAGACTCTTTATCCTGTACCACCTGGGAAGTCCAAGTCTTATATAAGAATTTTCATCAGGCAAAGTTAAATTCATTTTTGATGTCAAAAAATTAACTGCAAAGCAAAGACCTAGAACTAATAGTCATGGCATCGCCATATTGAGAGGTGGCATTCTTCTCCAATGTTTCTAAATGGGTTCATACCTAAACTCAGTAGAGTAAGGAAAGCAAGCTGCATTAGCTACTTTTCCTGCTTTGGAGACATTATACAAATATTTGAACTATCATCACTTGTAGCTCTAACCTATGTACGTCTTCCTAATACTAATTTAAAATGTGTATGATAATCTAGTTCATGACCCAAAGTCCATTACCAATTCCTTTCTTCCGCCCACTAGCGGAGTTAGAAAAACTGAGACTGTTTCTCCATCTTTAGAAATTGTGGTGACTGAACGAATCACTGTACACCTAAAAAGTCTGAATAGAGGTCTGCTGGCAGGGGTAAAGTGAGGGGGCAGATTTGTGAAATTTTTTGCTCTCCTGCTAAAACAGAAAGATAACATCCCTTCCCCTTCTTTTTGCCCTCAATGTGGACTTGTCACTACAAATACAGAAACCAGAATCTTGAGATCACAAAAGAAGGACCAGGAGAATCCTAGATCTCCTGTCCTGTCCTGCTAAAAGTAAGATGCTGACCAACTCCAGTGACTGCCAACCTCACCTTCTCATTATGTCAGAAAATAACTCTCTATTTGTTTAAGCCACTGATGGCCAGAGATTCTGTAACCTTACAGCTAAATTCACCTAATGGAACCTGATTCCAAGAAAGACGATTAAACGAACTCAAAGACATATGTGTGTGGGAAGGAAAATGGACCCATGTTAGTAATCCTGTGTTCGAGTGCCAATCCTGTCATACACAAGCCATATGACCTCAGCTAGTCATGAAAACTTCTCTGGGCTTAAGTTTTCACTGATATAAAAGGGAGGCCATATTTTTGTCTCATATCATAGTTCATGTAGAGATTAAATGAGGTAATGTAAATATTTTAAATACTTTAAAATTTTACATAAATTAAATAATCTTTAAAATGGGATATTTGGGGGAATTTGGGGAAGAATGGATACATGTATTTGTAGGCCTGAGTCCCTTCACTGTTCACCTAAAACTATCACAACTTTGTTAATCAGCTATACCCCAATACAAAATAAAAGTTTAAGTTAAACAAACAAACAAAAAAGGGATATTTTTACATACTGTAACTATGCCCAATGATAAAATGCCATTCTCCCCATTTCATGTCTACCATACTGCCCCAACAAATTATAGCCACACTGTGAGTCTGCCATCAGGAAGTTGATGCAGAATGGACAGCTGTATAACTGAATAAGTACTAGCTAGAAATAAATAACTGCTGTCTTGTTACGTCAACACAATTTAAACTTGTGGGTCTCATGAAAAGGTATAGCTATCCCTGAGTATCCAGAGGGGAATGGTTCCAGGATCTGACTAAGATACCAAAATCTGTGGATGCTCAAGTCCATTATATAGAAAATGGCACAGCATTTACATATAACCTTTGAACATCCTCTGTTAAACTTTAAATCATCACGAGATTATAATACCTTATAATGATATGTAAATAGTTGTAAATACAATGTAAATGGTATGCAAATAGTTGCCTGATGCCCAGAAAAATTCAAGTTTTGCTTTTTTTAAAAACTTTTTGGACATTGAAAAAAATACTTTTGATATGCAGTTGGTTGAATCCACGGATGTGGAATTTATGGATAAGGAGGGCCAGGGAGAGCCAGCTGTATAACTATACTACTTTGAATCTTAAAGATATAAAGAAAGAGTAAAAGAGAAGGATGGAAAAGTTGTTTTTTTTTTTTTAAATTGTGCCAAAGCCTGGCTAATCAATAACTTACTGTAAATTTGCAGACTGTAGTCTTTCTTTGCAGTCCCAGCAACATTCGATGCCATACATGAATAGAGCCCTGCATCAGATTTTTCTGCAATTGAAATCTGCAACTGCCTGCCTCCAGATAAAATTCTGACTCGCCCTGCAGAATCAGCCAGCACTGGGGAGCCTGCAAGAAAAACCAAGTGGCAGAATGTGAAACAAACATATAAGGTATTTGTGTATATACTTCTAATGAGTACAAATACATATTTATTTACTTCCTGTTCACATACTCAAAAGGCAGAGGGTACTGTATAATAATCTATGCAAAAAGGAAGAAGAGGAAGAGAAAGAAGAAGAGGAGGAAGAGAAGGCTATCTTCTGCAAACTTTTCTTTCAATCAATATTGTGTTTCAAGAAAACATACTTCGTAAAATAAATTTTTAAAAATCTCTAAGTAAAACAAAAATTATTTCTTAAATCAGCTAAAAATTTAGAAGATTTGGTACTTAAAGGAGACATATTTGTTGATGAATAACTGAAAATCTGTTGAACTTCAGAATTCAATTTAACATACATTACAAAACTGTCACATAGACCAAAAAATGCTTACTTTAGAAGATTATTTTTAAACCTATTTTAAAGAAGAAAAAAATAGTTAATTGAGTGCTGGATTTGTTATCAGTATAGCTGCCCTTTAAATTAATTTCTTCTTGGGAGTAGTCTCAAATCTGAAGATTTTCACCTTGACAGTACAGAATTATCCCATGAGGCACACTGAGCATAAAACAAGTATGCTGTGTAATATTTTAGTATGCAAACTTCAAATGAGTTTATTAATAAATTGGCATATTTTTCAAATTAAACATGAATTTATTTAATATTTATACTTAATTAAATAAATGTCAAAAGATGAAAACTAACCTTTCTTCTTCCAAAGGAGATTTGGGGGAGGAATACCACTTGATTCACACAATAGACTAATGAGGTGTCCTTCAATGACTGTAAGTTGAGCAACTTCATCAGAACCAGAAATATTTGGTGGTACTGAAAGATTTTTTTTAAAAAGGAAAAACACTATTTTAAGAACAATTATAAAATTTCCCTAATGCTTTGCATGATAAAAAAAAAAAGGTTCTCTCTCAAAAGGAATGAAGAAATAATCTAGCACTTGAAGCTGACATATCAACACCACATTAAAAGCCAATTGTAAGATATAGAATGAATATATAATAGCAGATTTCCCATTTTCACAGACATTTAATTATCAAAATACTCAGAGCAACATAAAAAGATGATATAGCATATTATGAATATTTAGACACGTTACATTTGAAAAATGAAGACATCTATTAAGTTTAAACTTAACCCAGCCAATTGCACCTGTGAGCTTTGATATCTCAGATGCTGAACAGAATCAAAAAGCATCAGGCACACAACATAAAGTAAAGAACAGAGGCCAAGCTTCCCAGGTGGCTCAGTGGTAAAGAATCTGCTTGCCGAGCAGGAGATATGGGTTCGATCTCCGGGTAGAAGAGACTCCCTGGAAAAGGAAATGGCAACCCACAACAGTATTCTTGCCTGGGAAATCCCATGGACAGAGGAGGCTGGCAGGCTACAGTCCACAGGGTCGCAAGAGTTAGACATGGCTTAGCAACTAAACAATGAAAAACAGAGGTGAGGAATTTGATCTAAGAAACAGATATGTTACCAATCCTAGGTTGCACAATCTGTCTCCCCACTGGCCTCCAGCCTCTTCTTGGAACCTTCAAAGTGAATCGACTACCCAAACTTTTCTCTAAGAGGCTGAGTCTGCATTTGCTGGCCAAATTCTCCCCTTGGACACTGTTCTGGCTGCAGTATTATCACATGATAGATGCCTGTTCTCCTAAGCTCCTGGGAGTTGAGGAGTGGGAGAATCCTCCTCACCATCAAATGCAGCTTCCAGCCATTGTTAAACCACCTCCACGAAACTCTCTATTCCTTTGAGGCTCATATCATCCATTTACTTCCCTTTCTCTTTCTCTTCACTCTCTGTGAACCTGTCATTCTTTTTCCTTCACTGAACAATTTGGTACTTGTTTCCATCCCTTCTCTTCACACTGAAGACCTGTCATCATTCTGTATAAACTCAACTGCCACGTCTAAACATCTGACTACTCAGTTTCTTGATCTGCTCATCACTTTCTCCATCAAAAGCCATACACTTTTCACCATCTAGAACATTTCTCCTATTAATTTATAAATGTAGGTCACATCCTATCCTTACAGCTCCTTCACTTCAAGTATTCCCAACTCTCAATTCAATGACCTAGTTGAATGGCAAGTCTTTAAACCTTTCAGAAGCCGCCCAATCTACTATCGACTCTTTTATTACTGACTTCACTATCCAGCTTTGATTTTATGTTCAATAATTTCAACTAGTTTTCTGCCAATATTCGCAACTGCCCCACACTGTTGTGTTTCCTACTTGGCAATACCATTTCTTGAGATAAATCCTATACTCTGTCATAACCTATACCACACATGAAATATCTACAGAAGAAAATGACAGCTACACAGATTGCCACCAACTATAAATCCATGACCTCCAAATCAAATTCCCCTCATTCCCATGAGTGAGTATCACTTACATTAATACAAATATTTGCAAACATGTATCTGTAATGCAGATAGTGTCTGAGATCTGGACTTTTATATCTGACTAGATTTTAAAAATTGATTTATCAGTAGATCCTTATTGGTTACCTATTTTAAATATAGCAGAGTGTACATGTCAATCCCAAACTCCAAACCCCCACTTCCCCCGGTAACCATAAATGCATTCTCTAAGTCTGTTTCTATTTTGTAAATAATTCATTTGTATCATTTTTTAGATTCCACATACAAAGAATATCACGTGATACTTGTCTTTCTCTGTCTGACTTACTTTACTTAGTATGATAATCTCCAGGTCAATCCAGTTCAGTTCAGTTCAGTCATTCAGTCGTGTCTGACTCTTTGCGACCCCATAAACCGCAGCACACCAGGCCTCCCTGTCCATCACCAACTCCCGGAGTCTACCCAAACCCATGTCCATTGAGTCAGGGATGCCATCCAACCATTTCATCCTCTGTCATCCTCTTCTCCTCCTGCACTCAATCTTTCCCAGCATCAGGGTCTTTTCAAATGAGTCATCTCTTCACATCAGGTGGCCAAAGGATTGGAGTTTCAGCTTCAGCATCAGTCCTTCCAATGAATACTCAGGACTGATCTCCTTTAGGATGGACTGGTTGGATCTCCTTGCAGTCCAAGGGACTCTCAAGAGTCTTCAACACCACAGTTCAAAAGCATCAATTCTTCACCACTCAGCTTTCTTTACAGTCCAACTCTTACATCCATACGTGACCACTGGAAAAACCATAGCCTTGACTAGATGGACTTCTGTTGGCAAAGTAGTGTCTCTGCTTTTTAATGCGTTGTCTAGGTTGGTCATAACTTTCCTTCCAAGGAGTAAGCATCTTTTAATTTCATGGCTGCAATCACCATCTGCAGCGATTTTGGAGCCCAGAAAAATAAAGTCTGACACTGTTTCCACTGTTTCCCCATCTATTTCCCATGAAGTGATGGGACCAGATGCCATGATCTTCATTTTCTGAATGTTGAGCTTTAAGCCAACTTTTTCCCTCTCTCTTTCACTTTCATCAACAGGCTCTTTAGTTCTTCTTCATATTCTGCCATAAGGGTGGTGTCATCTGCATATCTGAGATTATTGATATTTCTCCCGGCAATCTTGATTCCAGCTCGTGCTTCTCCAGCCCAGCGTTTCTCCTGATGTACTCTGCATAGAAGTTAAATAAGCAGGGTGACAATATACAGCCTTGACGCACTCCTTGTCCTATTTGGAACCAGTCTGTCATTCCATGTCCAGTTCTAACTGTTGCTTCCTGATCTGCATATAGGTTTCTCAAGAGGCAAGTCAGGTGGTCTGGTATTCCCATCTCTCTCAGAATTTTCCACAGTTTATTGTGATCCACACAGTCAAAGGCTTTGACATAGTCAATAAAGCAGAAATAGATGTTTTTCTGGAACTCTCTTGCTTTTTCCATGATCCAGCGGACGTTGGCAATTTGATCTCTGGTTCCTCTGCCTTTTCGAAAACCAGCTTGAATGTCAGGAAATTCACGGTTCATGTATTGCTGAAGCCTGGCTTTGAGAATTTTAAGCATTCCTTTACTATCGTGTGAGATGAGTGCAATCGTGTGGTAGTTTGAGCATTCTTTGCCATTGCTTTTCTTTGGGACTGGAATGAAAACTGACCTTTTCCAGTCCTGTAGCCACTGCTGAGTTTTCCAAATTTGTTCTGTTTTAAATATAGCAGTGTGTACATGTCAATCCCAAACTCCAAGTCTACCCTTTGCACCCGCACTTCCCCCTGGTAACCATAAATTCATTCTCTAAGTCTGTTTCTGTTTTGTAAATAAGTTCACCAGGTCCATCCATGTTGCTGCAAACGGCATTATTTCATTCTCTTAAATGGCTGAGCAACACTCCACTGTACACACGTACTACTTCTTCTTTATCCACTCATCTGTCAATGGACATTTAAGTTGCTTCCGTGTCTTGGTTATTGTAAATAGAGCTGCTATGAACACTTGTAAGCATGTATCCTTTTGAGCCACATTTTTCTCCAGTTATATGCCCAGATGGAGGATTGCTGGATCAGATGGGCGCTCTATTTTTAGTTTTTTAAGGAACCTCTGTACTGTCTTCCATAGAGGCTGCACCAGTTTACATTCCCATCAACAATGTAGGAGGGTTGCCTTTTCCCCACACCCTCTCCAGCATTTATTTGTAGATTTTCTGATGATGGCCATTCTGACGGGTGTGAGGTGATATCTCCTTAATAGTTTTAATATGCATCTGTCTAATAATCAATGATGCTGACCATCTTTATATCTGTCTACTTAATATCTCAATGTGGGTGCCTTAGAGGGATTCTCAAACTCAACTTGTCCTAAACTGAACCTTTGTTCCCTCTCCAAGGGGAGGACGTTACTGTCCACACAGGCCAGCTGATCAGCCCAAACCAACATCCATCTTTTACCCCTTCCAGTTTCCATACCTCTCAATGTAATCAACCAATTCTATTAATTCAATTTCTTAAAAACTTCATTAATTTAATACTAAAAAACTAGTTTACTGGCTTTCTTCTTAAAATACAAATCTGAATGCCCCAGTCCTCCTTTGAATTCCATTAGTGGTGATGTATCACCTTGAGAATCAAATCCATACTTTTAAAATTGATTTTAGAGTTCCTCTTCTATATGCCCCTTTTAATCTTTCCTACCTAATATTATATCTTCTTATTCTCCTCTGAGCCACACTAGGCTCCATAGTGAATGCTGTTTCATTCGTTGAATACAGACAATGTTCATCTTCAGAGAGCTAACACCTACTCATCCTTAAAACCTCAGTTAGATGTCACCAGCTCCCTGCTATGTCTTCCCAAAAAATCTCCTGTGATAACTCTTAGGAGACAATTTTAACAATCTTCTGAAAGGTGTTTCTACACCAGCAGACCCTAAGTTCTGTGTGACCAGTGTCACTATCCTTCTTATGAACCTACCTATGCTTACACATGGCATAGTGCCCAGATCACAGAGTCACACCATAAGTAATTTTTGAGTGAATCCAGTCTTAAAGTCTCAACTTTGCTTTATCATTCATTCTTACGTCTAACTGCTTTCCTCTTTAAGAGGCACAGGTCTACTCATCTCTTAAGTACACTTTGTAGTTTATGTCTCATTGGACTTCTCTGCAGTGTGTGCCATTATGCATTCATTTACCCATTCATATATATATGTCCAACCTATTTCCTGTTTGCATTCTTCTTCTGGGAACAACACTGTCCTGGGTTTCCACAATAGAAGTTATACCCAGTTTTATTCCTACCTCTTTGACAAATGTTCCAACTGTTTCCCATCTGGGATTTCTTTTTCTGTCTCCTTTCTTACATGGTATGTGAGAGTCATTCTGCACAGTACTCTTCTATACATATTCTTTTTACTCTCTCTAAGCAATAAGCCATGAAATTAAAAGATGCTTGCTCCTTGGAAGAAAAGCTATGACCAACCTAGACAGCATATTAGAAAGCAGAGATGTTACTTTGCTGACAAAGGTCCATCTAGTCAAAGCTATGGTTTTTCCAGTAGTTAGGTATGGACTTGAGAGTTGGACCATAAAGAAAGCTGAGCACTGAAGAATTGATGCTTTTGAACTGTGGCGTTGGAGAACACTCTTGAGAGTCCCCTGGACTGAAAGGAGATCCAACCAGTCTATCCTAAAGGAAATCAGTCCTGACTATTCATGGCAAAGACTGATGCTGAAGCTCCAATACTTTGGCCACCTGATGCAAAGAAGTGACTCATTGGAAAAGACTCTGATGCTGGGAGGGATTGGGGGCAGGAGGTGAAGGGGACGACAGAGGATGAGATGGTTGGATGGCAGCACCGACTCAATGGACATGAGTTTGAGTAAACTCCAGGAGTTGGTGATGGACAGGGAGGCCTGGCGTGCTGTAGTCCATGGGGTCGCCAAGAGTCGGACACGACTGAGTGACTGAACTGAACTGACTGATAAATCAACTGTATTTCAATATAGTAAACTTTAGAAATATAAAGAACTAAAAATAAAATTATATTTTGTTGTACAATTTTTAAAAAGTGAATTCTTCACCTCACTTTCTAATTGATCATCACTCCGGATTTTTCCTTTTCACTTCTTTTTTCAACCTTTACTTGATAACACTTAGCAGTGTCTTGTCCATGTTGGGACGTATATGAATATTTTTCCCACTTGAGAGAAATAAGAGAAGGGAAGTAAAGGAAACATAGAGGGAGAAAAAGGATGGAAAGAAGTAGGAAGAGAAGTTAATAATATGTAACTTGTTGTTTAGTCACTAAGTTGTGTCTGACTCTTTTGCAACCCCATGAATTACAGTCCGCCAGGCTTCTCTGTCCATGGAATTTCCCATTCAAGAATACTGGAATGGGTTGCCATTTCCCCTCCAGAGGATCTTCCTGACACTGGGATTGATCCTGCTTTTCCTGTTTGGCAGGTGGATTATTTACCACTGAGCCACCTAGGAAGCCCAATATGCAACTAATATGTAATAAATATAAATTTAGTACATAATAAATTTTAGTATTTAAAAGTAAAGGAATTCCTTTATAGGATAAATGATTACACTTCTCATAATTTTCAAGATTTTTTAAAAATGATAATAACGATTTATAATTAAGCTATTCTCTAAGTAAATGCGTAGTTTTAAACAATAGTTGTTCTCCATTGGAATCAGATTACTTTCTCTACTTATTTTTATTTTAAAATGTGGTTTTTAATTAACTTCTATAATCAAAGTTATATTTCATGTCATTACCTCAATAATTAAAATGTTTAAACAAATATAATCAAAATTAATAGTGCTTAGTATGTTATAAATGAATGTAAACAAGTACTTAAAAGTTGATTATTTGGGAAACGGGAACACTTTTTAACAACTGGCAGACAACCACAGCTAACATAAAAGTTGCAATTATTCCTAAAAACTATCTTAGTAACAAACAAATTATCTTACTAATTTATTAAAACTTCAAGTGAGTATAGCATTTCACATTCGTCAGCAGAGTAACCTCATCTCTCTCCCCAACTGCACGTGCTCTTTGTCTTTCTCACAGGCTAAATTCACATACATAATTTGACCTTCTGACATTTTCAATTAACCAACATGCTCTCTGCTCACGAAGAATGCTCAATCATTAGCATATCCTGGCTCTAGAAGCTAGAGGGCATGTTAATCAGTCAGGAGAGGAGAACATCAAAGTTACAGTGATCTACATACTTAGGTTCAGGAAATCTATTTAGTTGCCCTTGAATTAAGTATGTAAGCTGATATTCAGGACAACTCAGCATCATTTAAACATATTAATTAATATCATCTATGTATTATTTATGTGGTTGTCAGTTTAAGAACTGATACAAACAATGAAAGGTCAGACCACAAGCTGAATCATTTAAGGGCTGATCTCACTTACCCCAAATGTTGACATTATAGTTCTTCTCAGTTTTTCCTGCAACATTTGTGGCTTCACAAGTGTAGCGACCACTATCTTGAACCTGAGCATCTTCAATCTAAAACCAAAATCATGCTTTGAAACCACAGTTTATATTTTGTAATTAATTGGGGTTTTATATTAATGTTGCTTGTGATATCTGATTTTTCATTTGTTCTGAAGGTTTTCAAACATAAAAAGTTGAGAAAATAGTATTGGGTTAGCCAAAAAGTTTGGTCTATTTTTTACTTAAGATGTTATGAAAAACTCAAATGAACTTTTTGGCAAATCCAATAAAATTGATAGCTATATGCTGATTACCCACATTCAACACTTATCAAGATTCAACAATTATCACTTACATCATACCTTGTTTTAATCTCATTAACTTTAGTGGTTGAAGGTCTAGAAAGGTCTTTTAAATATGATTAAGATAAAATAGCACCAAAAAAAACCCCACAATTAACCTTTGAATGAGTTATTTATGGCTTTAAATATACAATTTTTATATGTCCAGGACACTCTTCAGTAAAATAACACCCTTACTCTATTGCTTTCTTCTATATGACGTTTAAAAGCTCCTTCAAGTCAACCATTATACTCAATTAGTCTTAAACTCCTAGTACCAAGTTTGGTGCTTGGTAGATAATTGAGTATCAGTAAATATTTTCCATAGATTTATCTGCAACATACATGAATACTTATCCATCATTTATTCACAGACCTTTCAGCAGTTATTGAGAATCTTGTACTAGGTACTACAGATAGAAGATACTAAGAAATATAGCGTAACATATGGTTTCTGCCTTGAGTTTGCAATCTAGCTGATAATATAAAGCATGTGAATATAAAAAAGAGTTTAATGATAAACAAGGTGTAAATAATATAAGATACTATAAGAGGTATAACAAATAATATATAATTGACAGCTAACTTTGAAATAAATTGCTAGAATATTCAAACGAGGGTGAATCATTGGAGTTGCAGTCATCACTGAAAGTATTTAGTCTTCACTAGTTCTCATTTCCAAGAAGTCTTCTCCCTACATCCCTTCCTCTGGACCCATACATTCCAGGGTGCCTGGGTGGCCTTGTTGGTGGAGATTCAGTGGACCCCAGGATTTCTTCATTCCCTCTCTCCTGGCTTCCCAACTCCACTGGGATCTGTGCTCTGAAGAAATGAACTCCTCCACTCACTGAAATCGCTAAGACAGTTCTAATCAAGTACAGCTCTCCCTGAGCAGTGCTGGGACTTATGTTAATATAATCATCTCCCTCCATCATTCAGTCAGTGCTGAGGTTTGAGAATTCTAGCTGCTTTCTAGAACTCTAGGCTCTGCTTCTGAGAAAAGGCAGCACTTTTGGCCTTTATTTTCCCTCTGTAACTCAACTGACTTATCTCACTTCCTCCATCAGTGACTCCATCATTACAGGACTGTAATTTTGAAAGAGTCCATTCTCTTGCCTCTGATACACACATTCACGCTCCCTCCCACTCTCTCTTATACTTCTACTTGTGGAAGTTTCTTAGCTTCCCTTCATGCTGACAATTTTCATTCACTTCTCAAGACTCTGTTTGACAGTGAAAACTTTCTTTTATCAAGAAGCCATGTGGTATAGTGGTTAGTAGCATGGATTCTGAAGTTATACTTTTATATTCAAATCCCATTTCTGCCACTTAGTAACTGTGGGCAGATTACTTAGCCATTCTCTCAATTCTACATAGGGTTATTATGAGGATTTTATAAACATTCCAGTGGCCTGTTAGCTTCCTGAATCCTAATTCCTTAGGCTGACCTTCCATTTTAGTTCTTATTTCACTCAAATCAGCCCTGTCAACAGTATTTCCAAAATTTACTTTGTTAAATTGTTTCAGTATCGTGAGTTTACTTGCTGGTCACAATCAGGTCTTTTGTCCCATCTCCCCATAAAAAGCCAAATAGCCATCCAAGACTATTCTAGGCAACCATAACCTTACTTTTTGCTATCTTTCCCAAATGTACTGTCTGTATCATCCACTGGGTAAGTAACTTAGAGCCTTATAACACTTAGCTGCATTTTTCAATTAGGCTGCTAGATTTTCATATATTATATAAAATTGGAAATAATTTTATATGTATATATATATAGGATATACATATTTATATAGAATTGGAAAATTTTGCATAAATGTGTCACTCTTTATTGCATCCCTGTGCAGAGCACCTAGAATGGGTATTCGCTGATTGGTTGGATGACTGAAATGATGCATTCCTTAGAATGTTTCTATCATATTTTGCTAGAAGCATTTTTTGAATGGCTTCTGCCTTCAAATATGAATTGACATTTAAATATTTAAATCTTACTAGGCATACATTAGAAAAAATATCACAAACCTCAAAAGGGTTCCTAGACTTTTAGAGGATAAATTTAGTAGGATACTTATAAAGTTTAACAGTGCACTGTTTTGATAGGAGTAATATTAAAGCGATGATCTTAGAAATAGAAGAAGTAAATGAGTCTCTAGCCTTACCTTCAGCACACTGCCATTTTCAGTAACACTGAGACCTGGCTTCTTCAACAAGGGGCGGCCATCTTTTAGCCAGGTCAGAGTCGGTGGGGGAATAGCATCACTTCGACATAGCAACTCCACAGCTTGGCTAATGAGGGCAGAGACGTTCTGTTCTTCTCCCATAATATTTGGTGCAACTAAGTGAAAGATGGGTTTTCCCTCAGGATAAAAGAGGCCAGCACACTGCTTATCTTTATTCATCATCAGGACATATACTGAATAACTTTATTAGTCCTTTTAAGATGTAGGATCACAGTAATTCTAGCATACCCTCTTTGCATCACTTGGTTCAGAATCAAGTGTTCATAAATCACTGATTAAAGTGTTCCTGTTGAACAAAAATAGTTTTTCACTAACTCTTCGTGCAAAAAAGTTTTAGAACTGGAAGTTCTCACCAAGTGCCCATTTAAGAAACTTCTTGAACTCGAAGTCACCCCTTAAGATTTTCAAAGTATTAAATCACTCATGAAATATTTTGGAAATAACAATGAATTAAAAGCAAATATATTTTTGATGCTCATTTATATATTTTTTTGCAAAATAAAATAAATTTCGTACACATAGAGGCAAAATAAAAATCGAGTTGAAAGGGATCATCCTGTCCCACCTCTCAGCGTGCAAAATATAAGATGGGTGAGAGATAAGACCGTATGTGAAATAACATGATTCTATGGAATAAAGGCCATGTGGGATAACTAAATCAGTGACCAGCTGCACAACACATAGCTACATAAAAAGAAGAAATGAGTTGAAATTTTAATGAGATTAAAATGAGAATTCCCTGGCTATAAGGCTTGTCAGATGCTGAAGTATGTTCTTGGAGGAGTTTAAGGAATCGCCTTCCCTTGGGTATATTAAAAAATAGAGTAAACAATCATTTGTCTTAGATGGTCTAGGTAGAGCCCTGCCAAGAATGAGAGGGTGGGCTTCATAAGCTCTCAAGGCCTCTTTCAGGCCTGTATTTATAATAATTTAAAAACATGAACTAATACCGAAATCAGGTCTGTTATTAAAGGGCGACTCCAAAAAAGCACAAAGGGGAATTTGCCCGGCCATTTCTCACTAAATTCTATAACTATTTAGGATTGTAAGAAACATGCCATATTTGTAGTTTTTTGTTTTTGTTTTTACAAGAAAGGCAAAGTTTCACTGAAATGAATCCTAAAGGATTTTTCCAAATGCATGGGGAGGAATACGGTGCTTGTGTAAAGAACATTTTAACAGCCCGTTAGCCATTGCATCTGACTTGACACCGCTGCATGTGGCAAAATGACAATGGACTTTAGCTAGTAACATGTTTTTTCCTGTGGATTTTAGCTAATAACATGTTTTTCTGTATCCAGGAGATTTCTCTGCTACACAGGAAAAGGCATACAAACTAGAGGGTACTTTCTTATGCTTTTTCTGGATGCAGGACTTGCGCTAAACCCAAAGGAATTGATGCTAACAAAAGAAATTTCATGCACAATGGTTGGAACAGACCAGTGGAGCATTTGGGCAGAGATCTGTGATGTCCATTCTGCTGAATTTAATAGCACACACAGATACTGGCTCTCCATCAGCTTAAATTTATCTACGGTGACAGAAAAGAGTGGGATTATTTTTAACATGTGAGACAACAGAAAAAGATACGTGACTAGTCTGAGATGAAAACTTCTATAATCTCAGCAAAATGAGCACGAGTGCCATCTTCTATTATGAAAAAATATATATCTTCACCAGACTTTGCATAAAGAGTCCTAAATAGAAGAGCATATTTCATAGCTTGGAAATAATTTCAGGAAAAGTCTGGTCTCTGGATAAAAATGTACCATGACTGTGTGAGTGAAAGTCGCTCAGTCATGTCTGACTCTTTGCAACCCCATACAATTCTCCAGGCCAGAATACTGGAGTCCATACAGTCCATGGAATTCTCTAGGCCAGAATACTGTAGTGGGTAGCCTTTTCTTTCTCCAGGGGATCTTCCCAACTCAGGGTTTGAACACAGGTCTCCGGCGTTGCAGGTGGATTCTTTACCAGCTGAGCCACAAGGGAAGCCCCATGACTATGTAAAACATGTTTATCTTAGATTACTTGTAGACTTTATAAAAGAGCATGGATTCTTTAGGACTGCTTATAGACGTAAATGTCAGAAATAATTCAAGAGAGCGGAATGTTAATTTCCAAATAGTTTTCCTTTAATTACTTTTCTCACAGCTAAGTGAGTGAGTCAAGCTCCAAAGGAAATCAAGTTTTTAACACTGAGAGGAAAAATATAAAAACAAAAGAGTGTTTGTTCCTTAACATAAATTAAAGTAAATCTAATCATAGTTGAGGATACATATTACCAAAGCCCATCTATTTTTTTCTGCCCTGTCTTTCATTTCCAACTTTTTGTTTAGTCTGAGAAGAGAAAAGCTTCCACCCTTTAGATTCCTGGGTTTCTTAGATGATATCTCTATTCTGCTTTGCAGTCACATTGCTTAGGAACGGGTATATTGGGCCTCTTTCTCATCCTGTGCATTATGCCTGTGACATGTAAGTAATCAAGTCAGAATTGCCATGGGGTTATGCTTGTGGAGATGCTGGGGAATGTGTGATTGCTAAGAAAGCTCTCTGAGATTCAGGTTAAAGGAAAGGTACTGCAGGAATCGAAATCATTTAAAAACTCAATTCTCATCATACTGGTGCTTGGGGCTGGGTGCACTGGGACGACCCAGAAGGATGGTACGGGGAGGGAGGAGGGAGGGGTTTCAGGATGGGGAACACGTGTATAGCTGTGGCGGATTCATGTTGACGTATGGCAAAACCAATACAATATTGTAAAGTAATTAACCTCCAATTAAAATAAATTTATATTAAAAAATAATAATAAAGAAAAAAAATAAAAACTCAATTCTCTCGTTTCAGCACTTCAGAATACAGTAAAGCATCCTCCAAATTTATACCAAGGAGAAACGGTTACTATTCTTGTAACTGTAGGGATAGCTATTTTATCCAGTATGTGCTCCTTTTACACCCCTACACTCTATAATGTGAATCTGAACTTATCTTTGGCCATGAGCAACAAACCAACCCGAGATTGCCAAAGTTAATACCACAAATTTAGGAATCTAATGCAGGGGCATAATATAAATAGTAGAGGGTAGATTGGAGGCTAATTTCAAATTTAAATGTTTTAACTTGACACTTCATTAACATGTGAAATATATAAGCGTAGCAAGCTACTAAACACACACATTTTCAAACACACGTTCATGTCAGCTAGCCTCTTGACTTTTACTACAGAGGGAGTCTGGTTTCTGGACTAAAAGACTTGTATGAGAGTATCTTAACAAAATCTTAAAGAATAGTCATGCACATCTTCATAACTCCTGGAAAATATCAACTCTCTATCACCTCTCAAGTCCACTTTTGACATTAATCAATGCAGAAATGGAAACAGCCAAGGCCAGATTTTCAGTGTTAACTAAAACCCAGTGAATACCAATGGCAATCCTGGGCTTGGCTTGCTCATGACTAAAGGAGCTATTGTGTCACAAACTTAAACTGATGAATCATCCTCTAAAAACAGTTTAGACTGGAAACATTCCAATTCTTCATAAAGCATAAAAGTGATCCAATAAGGGAAGGAGTTTCTTGCGATTGCGCATTTTAGAATCTCTGTTATCTCAGACAAAGAGCACCAACAAACCTGGAGGCTGAATACCCACACATGTCAACTGCAGAAGCAACAAAAATGGGGGATGCATACAAATTACGGATAGTTTATTGATGCCAACTGGGGTTTTTTAGCTTAATTAGATATGTATGGTATCTATGTTGTCACAAGGGGCCTTTTAATTAAAAAAAATTAAGACTTATTGAGTCAAAGTCAGTTATTTGTGATGACTCTGTTTTTGGCGAATTCAAAAAGGCACATCAATTCACATGGCCTGGAGGTTAAAAAAATAATACATTTTTAAATATTTATTTTAAAAGGAATGAATTCTTTAGAACTGAGGTAGGATCTAGAAGAAAAGGCCTGCATTAAACAGATACTCTTTGAGGGACACAGAAGAAACAAATCCATTATTCCAGGAAGCAAAAATATAATGCAAATGAGACACTAAAAAGAAAAAAAACAAACCTGAAAAAGTCCTAAATGCAAAGGTATACTAAAATGTGAAATGACAAGTGTAATCTATGAATGGAGGCCAATGAGACCGCAATTTCATCTTGGGGGCTTTTTGGTGTGACAGAATCAGACCTTTCCTTTTGTATATTACAGCTGCATCACAGGTAGGAAAAACAACTTGAATTTTGCCTAATTTACATTCAACTTTTGCTTCCCAAATAATCCTTTAATTCATAGACATAGTATTAACTATAAAATATGCTGATTGTACACATAATTAAAAGGTAAGGAAATCTAGGCTTCAAATAGAATTGATCGAGAGCTACTTGAAGAGGAACTTGCTTTAGTGAGAAGATCATATCTTTGTATGCATTTTCATTCTCAGAAGTTCAAAAAGGGAAAATCAGTCAAAGTCAAATATGAGGCAGAAAGGGGGAAACTGATTCTGTTAACCTTATAACTTCACTTCCATTGTTCATAGCTCTCCATTGTCAAAAACACTCAACTATGTCAATGATCTCAGGACTTAAACACAGCTATTTCAGAGCAGAAATAACCATTAAAATGTCTCACCATATACTCTGAGGTCAATGTCCCTTTGTTTCTCCCCGGCAGCATTTATTGCCACACAGGTGTATCGCCCGGTATCACTGATCTGTGCACTGGTCAATGCTAGGATGCGGCCCCCAGACAGAACCTATGAAAGAACAGAACACTAAATAGCCAACATGGCTCCTGAGAAGGGTAGGCATAAACATACTTTTTCAATTATTTTCTGAGTTTAATCAATCAAACATTTGCCTCTAGAAGGATTTCTACCTGGATATTTTAAAGAGAGCAAGCATCATTCAATCTCCTCATTTTCTCCATGGAGGAGAACAGAAAATAGAACCAAAGCTGGCAATAATCACTTGAAAACAACTCTCCACATACATGATCAAGTGAAGATTCAACTTTATCTATGCTTACTACAGAAAGAGAGAAAGCCACCAGGGGAGAACGATGAGAAGTGGGAATAAGAGGAGTTAATCCTCCTCCTAATTTTTCCTTGGGAGAACAATTAAGAAGTTAAAATTAACACTGTAATAGCAGTCAAATTAATTAGTCACACTCATAGCCCTTTTATTCCATTGACATAGCTGTACCTCAAAAATACTGACATTAACTCTGGATAGTCTATGATCCCAAATTCCGCAAGCAAAGGATTTTCAAGAAAAGCTCAAGAAACAGAAGGGTGGAATAACTATGCCTTCTTGAAGGCAAAACAAAATTAAAGTACACTTTAAATGGGATATATGTCTTTTTGTATCTCAAATTTTGAGTCAGTGCAAAGTACTTAAATTTTGTTCTCAGACTCAAATTTCATTTCTCATGATGTTGTCTTTTTCCATTTTTCTTGATATGATGTTTTAGTAGAAGTGACTACACTCTAGATGGTTCTCTGATTCATTATGATTTTCAGAAATTTAAATATAACTTCTACCAGGAAATTCTTGCTTCTGTCATTGATGAACATTTCTTTGTATGGGGTATCTCTTACGGTCATACCAGACAGTGGGAATACAGAAGCAGATGTACCTAAAACAACAGTCAAAATACAGAACTATATATGAGATAAGGGAACTCTTAGACATACTGAGCTTTTAATGAACTGTCTAGAAATCCCAGTTGTGTGTCCATATTTATAGATGTATATATGTACATTTTTGGATAACATTTGTGAATCCTTCTTCTGCCAGTTCCTTTTATGGTTCAGACTTCATGGACTGAATAGTGAGATGGTAGATTTGCCTTAAGAAATGACATGGAGTACCTGTATCCCATTAACGAAACTAGTGACAGGGCTCCCATCTTTCAGCCAGGTCAGACTTGGGGCCGGGATGCCTCTGGCTTCACACTCTAACCTCACCAGGTTATTAACCACCACTGCCACCATGTCATTGCTGCCAAAAATTGACGGGGGCACTGAAAAGGAATAAAAAAGTAAACAAAAGTAAGGCATGCTAACATCACAGAATATTTCATCTCAGAATAATAACAACTATGCGCTCTGTCCATAGTAATGTGTTTTCCATTTTCCTGGAAGTATTTCTTGACTTCCAGGTTGGTGTGTGTATACCTGTTTCCCTCCACTGTATCCACTCTAGTATGTTAACTATGAACTCCTCTTAAAAGCACTATTAGAGGAAAAAACTTGAAAACATTTCCTGAACTTAAGATTCTGATAGACAATACTGACCAACAGGGCTACTGTCATTAGCTGATAAGATAGTTGATGACTATTCTGAACAGTTTAACTAAAGCAAAAAAGTTCAGCAGCATGTGAAAACAGAGCATTTAATAGGAATCAAAAAGGTTAATACTTATCAGTTTTAGAACACTGCATCCTTAAATAAAGATGACAATAACACATTCTGTTAAATATCAACACTAGAATTTTATAGATGCACTTGATCGTCTTGAATGCTTCTTCACCCTGGATCAGTCTAGTAGCGGCACTAACCATGGACCTGCAGACTGTAAAATAACTCGGTTGCTCCAGCTGAGTTGATGGCCACACATTTATATATGCCAGCATCTGTGATCTGCGCACTTTCAATATTGATGATCTGTCCTCTGTTCAGGAAAGTCGCACTACTGGAAACTGATAGTGGATGATTATCTTTGTACCATGTAATAGCTGCAAGGAGAAGAGAAGAGAAGCCCGTCTATTTAAATGTTTCTTTAAAAAATTATCCTTCAATAAAAAATAAATTTAAAAAACTCAATATACACACTGAATTAGAGGTTAACTACAATAGTAACAACTGCTTTATTCTTATGCTTATCACTCTAATCTGTTTAAATATTTAAGGTTGATTTTTAGGAGGAAGGAGGTAAACATTAAAAAATTATGAACAGTCAGGCCAATATAAGTGTCTTGAAGTGAATTTGTAAAAAAATGATATTCTTTACATTTTCTCTAATGTATCACTATTTGTCTGAGAGCAAACTTTTAATCAACTATATTTCTTCTCGTGTACAATATATGCCTCTCATCTACAAAAATTTTGTTTACACTTCTAATCAAAACCAAACACACTATTAGCCTCAAAAATTTTATATTATTATCGATTCATATGAATAACTTACCAGTGATGAGAATCGATACAATAACAGTCTCATCAAATGAATGGTTCATGATCAACTTAGACTAGATTAAAAGTATATTTTCAGCATAAATGTATATAAAATGACATTGTGAGTTTTGTTACCACAGTAAGGACAGTAAGGCAATTATTCACATATCTGTACATTATTTAAATGGGTAAATTATTTCATGGAGCTAAAAGCAATGAAAATTCAAAACTATCACCCACCAAATGATTTCCTAATCAGTGTTTTACATTTGAAATGCATTCTATAATATTTTCTTCATTAGCAATTACTATAGTATCCTTATAAACCGATTTAGCAATTCACAGAAATCTTAAAACGCTGGTAAGTTACAGAGTCTGAAAACAAGCATACCAGGCGTGGGAGTTCCAGCTGCCTTACACTCCAGCTGTACGGGGCTGTTCACCACCACGGTCTCATTCAGCATCTTCCCTGCATCCTCCAGGCTGGGTGGTTCTGCAAGAAGCCCAAAGAGGTAGCTAGCACACAGAAATAGGGTATTAAACTGAAATAGTTTCCTGACTGGGACTTGTCATTTCTTTCTTTTTCCCTTTCTTTCTTTCACTTATATACAATGATATATTTGGAATAAATCTAAGGTACACTATTGAGCGGGGCTTCCCTGGTGGCTCAGATGGTAAAGAATCTGACTGCAAGCCAGAGACCTGGGTTCAATCCCTGCGTTGGGAAGATCCCCTGGAGGAGGGCATGGCAACCCACTCCAGTATTCTTGCCTGGAGAATCCCCATGGGCAGAGGGATACTATTAAGCAGCATTGAAAATAGGATGTAAAAGATCTTACAAGGTTTTTTGGATCATCTATTAATCTAGGCCCATAATTGAAAAGCCTTGGATACATACATTAGCAGAGTAGTAAAACAAAGTTAAGGGAGTATTTTTAATTTCAATAAATCTGATTAGTCTGATGATGAACTGCCTTTACCAAGAAGTAATCTAATGTATTTGAACTCTTCCAGTGAAGAACATCAGTATTTCTCAAAATATCTGACTTAACCTTGTGCTTAGTCACTCAGTCGTGTCCAGCTGTTTGCAACCCCATGGACTGTACCCCACCAGGCTCCTTGGTCCAAGGGGATTCTCCAGGAAAGAATACTGGAGTGGGTTGCCATGCCCTTCTCCAGGGGATCTTCCCAACCCAGGGAATGAACCCAAGTCTCGCGTGTTGCAGGCAGATTCTTTACTCTCTGAGCCACCAGGGAAGCCTGACTACCTGAGAACAGTACTATCTTAAATCATTTCAGAGAAATTAGAATCACTTATCTTTTTTGATAGAAAAGTTACAACAGTTAGTAAAATAAAACAGAAAGCTACATTTTCAACTTTAAATAATCATAGATAATGCTGCTTTAGTTTTAATGTGAGGCATCCCTGGTGGCTCAGAGGTAAAAAATCCGCCTGCAGTGCAGGAGACCATCTGCAATGCAAGAGAAATCGGTTCGATCCCTGGGTTGGGATGATCCTCTGAAGAAACGGCAACCTACTTCAGTATTCTTGCCTGAGAAATCCCATGGATAGAGGAGCCTGGCAGGCTACAGCCCATGGGGTTGCAAGAGTTGGACATGATTTAGTGACTAGACCATGTATTTATAAAGTAGGAACACAAAAAGTTTAAGAGGCTTAGGGTAAAAGTAAAGACAACTTGGAATAGCAAAGCCCTACATCTCCTATCTTAAGGAATGCAGGAGGGATGTGAGGAAAAACAAAATTGCAAGTAAACTGGAGGTTTTCTCTTATTTGGAAAAGATGCTAGGTATATGTTAACTTCGGGGTTTATATAAAAAACATTTTAAAGATTTGATAAATTTAACTTATCCAATGCACCAGAGCCCCTCACCTCCACCCCATATCCAATTAAATAATTGATCCATTAACCTAGCAAAAACAGAAAGGGGAAAGGAGGCAAGGGAATAAGAAAAATGATCAGAACTAAATAAGATGGTAGAAATAAAATCAAATATGTAAATCAAGAACATAAATGTGAATGAGTTAATTTTCTTGGTCAATACAGAAAGAGTTAAGACTATCTGAGGGTTAACATGTGTGTTTTTTTTTTTAATTAAAAAGCACAAGCAAAACAACTGTAAAAATGTTGACAGTAAAGAGCTAGACAGAGATATACCAGAAAAATAAGGGAGATATCAATTTCTGAAAAACTGGTATACAAGGCAAAAATAATGCTTTCTACTGACTGAGCTGTTGTAATTCAGAAAGAATCCACTATAATGATAATGCTTTATGCATTGAATAAAAAAGCAAAATTATAAATAAAAAAGGAGAGAAAATTTGAAAAATCTAAAAGTAGTATATCATAGTATTTCTTAGAAATTAACTACATAGTGAAACACAAAATAAAGTTCTAGAGAATTTGAAAGCTAAAATTACCCAAACATATATATGTTTAAAGCTCAACATTCAGAAAACTAAAATCATAGCATCCAGTCCCATCACTCTATGGCAACTAGATGAGGACACAGTGCAAACAGTGTCTGACTTTATTTTTCTGAGCTCCAAAATCACTGCAGATGGTGACTGCAGCCATGAAATGAAAAGACACTTACTCCTTGGAAGGAAAGTTATGGCCAACCTAGACAGCATATTAAAAAGCAGAGACATTACTTTGCCAACAAAGGTCTGTCTAGTCAAGGCTACAGTTTTTCCAGTGGTCATGTATGGATGTGAGAGTTGGACTATAAAGAAAGCTGAGTGCCGAAGAATTGATGCTTTTGAACTGTGGTGTTGGAGAAGATTCTTGAGAGTCCCTTGGACTACAAGGAGATCCAACCAGTCCATCCTAAAGGAGATCAGTCCTGGGTGTTCATTCGAAGGACCGATGTTGAAGCTGAAACTCCAATACTTTGGCCACTTGATGTGAAGAGCTGACTCATTGGAAAAGACCGTGATGCTGGGAAAGATTTAGGGCAGGAGGAGAAGGGGACGACAGAGGATGAGATGGTGGGATGGCATTACCGACTCAATGGACATGGGTTTGGGTGGACTCCGGGAGTTGGTAATGGACCGGGATGCCTGGCGTGCTGTGGTTCATGGGGTCACAAAGAGTCGGACATGACTGAGTGACTGAACTGAACTAATATATGTTTATACACACACATGTTATTTGTGTATTTATTGTTAACAAAGAATACATATTATTTTCAAATGGCAACAGAATATTTTCAAAACAGATTATATATTAGGTCACAAAAACTCTCAATAAGGTATTTATACCACAATTTAAAAAATCATAGTAAGAAAATCACAGAACTCAGTAGTAAAATTACAAAGTTCTCTACATGGGGAAAAAGCTTATTAAAGAGGAAATCAAGACAAATGTCTATGGGTAGAAAAAATTAATTAGAATGAGACTGATTAAAACTAAAATCTGTGGGCCATCAATAAGCAGTACATTACACAAAGGCAATCTTAAAGTTCTAATTAATATATTAAAAATGAAGAAATGCTAAAAATAAATGTTCTAAGCATTCAACTCAGATTCTAGAAAAAGACCAATAAAATAAACCCAAAGAAATCAGGAATAAAGAAATAATAGAAGTAGAAAACTATACCAAAGCAAACAAACAAGCAAAAGGAATAACAAACAAAGCTGGTTTTTGACAAGTTTAAAATAAAGCCTGTCCTCAAAAACAGATGACCTTATAGATCAGATTTCTAGTTTCTGGGAAGTTGTTCCTGAAGACAAAGTTTAGAGGCTACCTGGCCCTCAAACCTGTAGTTCATTTGTATTTATCTAATCAATGTATTAAATCTTCCTGTTCGAAATGCTTAGATTGTTTCTGTTTTCTGCTGAATTCTGACTCATGATACGGCATTTAAGCAAAAGAAAAAAAAGAAAAAAGACCTCTAAATATGACTATCTGACTTTTACAACTGGAAAGGAAAAATAATTAGTCCATGGCACATTGCTCCAAAATAGTTATTTAAATATTAACTTGAAGCCTGCTGGACTAAAGTGATCATTGACGGCTTTGACAGGCTATGTAACTGCTGCAATAAAACAATATGGTGGGAGTAAGAAATATAACAGCCATGAGGCAGTTTGGCTATTTTTCATTCCACCAGAGAACTTAAAGAGAAAAGATTAGATGTCAGCAAGAATGGCGGAATAAGGACTCACAAAATCCACTCCACCATAAAAAAAAAAGAACATTGGAAAATTATCAAAACCAACTTTCTTACTACCCGGGGAATTAACCAAATGCTTACAATAATTCAAGAAGTGTTTATTCAAGAAAAAGAGCTAAATCCAATTAAGAAGAGTGAGTTTTACAACATTTTATCTCACTCTCTTCCCATCACTCTTTCCTTACCTCAGCAGTAATCTTGAAAACAAACAGCTCTGCAGCCACAGTGAAAAAAAGCACAGTAAATATTGGAGGGCCCCCTCATGCGAAGAGTTGACTCATTGGAAAAGACTTTGATGCTGGGAGGGATTGGGGGCAGGAGGAGAAGGGGACGACAGAGGATGAGATGGCTGGATGGCATCACGGACTCAATGGATGTGAGTCTGAGTGAACTCCGGGAGTTGGTGATGGACAGGGAGGCCTGGCGTGCTGCGATTCATGGGGTCGCAAAGAGTTGGACACGACTGAGAGACTGAACTGAACTGAAGAGCTACCTAAAAGCCCCATTCCTAGAAAACTCACTATTTGACCTGTCAGGCCTTTCTCTGGAAATCTCCACTCCTAGGACTTGTCTTTAACTATCCAGACCCAAAATTTGTTCAGTGAAATCCGTCCCTTTCCCAGAGGCATTTTAAAGTCTATCAAAACAGACTTCACAGAGATTGTCCAGGAAAGTTACCATATTAGTTTCCTTTCCCTTCCATAACAAATTATTTCAAACCTGGTAGTTTAAACAACACAAGTGTATTATTTTAGTTTTGTGGGTCAGAAATCAACATGGCTTCACTGGGTTAAAATCAGAGTTGCAGAAGGACTCATTTCCTTTCTGCTGGGTTCAAAGGAAAACCTGTTTCCTTGCCTGTTCAGAGGATAAAGCGTCTGCCTGCAATGTGGGGGACCTGGGTTTGATCTCTGGTTTAGGAAGATCCCCTGGAGAAGGAAATGGCAACCCATTTCAATAATCTTGCCTGGAGAATCCCATGGACAGAGGAGCCTGGCGGGCTACAGTCCATGGGGTTGCAGAGTCGGACAAGACTGAGCGATTTCACTTCACTTTCTTTTCAACTTTTAGAGAGGACACATATTCCTTGAGTTGTGGACACCTTCCTCCATCTACAAAGCTAGTAATAGGGAAGGTCATAAGACCTCACATCTCATCATTCTGAATTCTGCCTTAATTTTCTACTTTTCATGACGTGTCTGGGTCCATCTAGATAATCCACAATAATCTCCCTACTTTAATGTCCACTGATTGACAACATTAAATTAAATTTTTAAAAAATACTAAAGGAAGTCCTTCAGGCTGCATAAAAAGAGTGACTTTAATACATATAAAGAAGGAAAGAGCACTGGTCGAGGTAACTAATAGTAAAGTCAGTAAAACTGTATATTTTACAGAGAACACTATTTTCTCCTTCCTGATTTAAAAGATGATAACACAAATCAATAATTATAAATATATATTGATAGGCACATGATGAATAAAGATGTAATTTATATGACTATAATAGCACAAAGGAGGGGAAAGGGAAAGGATCTATATAGGAGCAAAGTTTTTATAATACTGAAACTAAATTAGTATTAATCCAAAGTATTAACATTATTAATTAAGATGCTAATTGTAATCCTTAGGGCACCCACTAAAAACTCAAAAATATGGAAAAAGGAGGACTAAAATAAACAAAATGGTACACAAGAAAATATCTATTTCACACAAAAAGGTAGTAATGGAAGAACACAAAAACAACACATACATACATACATATAAATGGTAGACATAAATCCTAGCATCTCAGTAATTACAATAAATGCAAATGTATTAAACACTCTAAGCAAAAGGCAGAAGAGACCAGCAGAATGGATTTAAAAAGCAAAAAAAAAAAAAAAAACAACGACCTAATTATATGTTGTCTACAACTGATCCACTTTAGATTCAAAGACACAAATAGGTTGAAAGTAAAAGGATGGAAAAGATATCATGCAAACAGTAAACAAATAAAAATGGAGAGGCTTTACCAATATTAAAAAAAAAACAAATTTTGAAAGAAAAATTATTAGTAGCAACCAAGTAAGATATTTTTAAATGACACAAAGTATCAATTTATCCCAAATACATGACAATTATAACCACATATTCACAGAACAGTTATTCAGTGGTATCTGACTCTTGGCAATCCCATGAACTGTAGCCCACCAGGTTCCTTTATCCTTGGAATTCTCAAAGAAAGAATACTGGAGTGGATAGCCATTCCTTCTCTAGGGGATCTTCCTGACCCATGGATTGCACCCAGGTCTCCTGCAGAACAGGCAGGTTTTTTTTTTTTTTTTTTACCATTTGGGTCACCAGGGAAGCCCATAAGTGAAAGTGTTAGGCACTCAGCCATGTCTGACCCTTTGTGATCCCATGGACTGTAGCCTGCCAGGCTCCTCTGTCCATGGAATTTTCCAGGCAAAAATCTGCCTGCTGTGCAGGAGACCAGGGTTCAATCCCGGGGTCGGGAAGATCCCCTGGAGAAGGGAATGAATGGCTACCTACTCCAGTATTATTGCCTGGAGAATACCATGGGCAGAGGAGCCTGATGGGCTACAGTCCATGGGGTCGCAAGGAGTCAGAAACAACTGAGTAACTAATGTACACATTCACAAAACAATGGAGTCTCTAGATACATGGAAGAAAAATTTTGCAGAATCTAAGGAAGAAAGACAATTCAACAATAATAGTCAGAGACATCAATATTCCACTTTCAGTAATGGATATAACAATTAGACAAAAATCAACAATAGAAGACTTGAACAACAATATAAATCAAGAGATAGATATAGATAGTATAGTCCACACAAGAAGAGCAAAATCAACATCCTTCTCAAGTGCACATGGAATATTTTTAAGAATAAACCATATATGAGGCTATAAGAGAAGTCTCAGGACATTTAAAAGGATTAAATCATACAAAGTATGTTTTTAAACCACAACAGAATGAAATTATGAATCAATCATAACAGAAGAGTTGGGAAATTCACAAATATGTAGAAATGAAATAACACACTCCTAAATAACATGATTCTCAAAGAAGAAATCATATAAGATGTTACATAATTCCCTGAGATAAATTAAAATAAAAATACAACACACCAAAACTTACGGGATACACATAAAGCAACACTTAAACGTGAAATTCATAGCTGTAAACAACTATATTAAAAACTCAAATCAGTAACCTAACATTCCATCTAAAGAAATCAGAATAATAAAGAGTAAACTAAACCCCAAGCAGGCAGAATACAGGAAATAATAAAGAATAGAGCAAAAATAGACAATAGAAAGAAAGAGAAAACCAACGAAACTAAAATCTGGTTTTTTGAAAGAGCAATAAAAGAGACAAAATTTTAGCCCAACTGACCAAGACAACACAAAAGAGGAGACCAAATTACTCCGATCAGGAAAGAAACAAGGGTCATTGCTACCAACTTTACAGAATTACAATTATACAGTAATATTATAAAGTTTTGTGCCAACAATTAGGTTATAACCTAGATGTAATAGATAATTTCTTAGAAAGATACAAACTACTGACAGAGACTCAAAAAGAAACTGAAAATCTGAATAGACACATAAAAACAAATTGCATTAATAATAATTTTTAAAAAAATCCTTCACATACATACTCTCAAAACTGGAGAATGGCTTTAATAGTGAATTCTGCCAAACATTTAAGGATTAAACTGAGTCCTTCACAAACTCTTTCAAAATAAAGCAGAGAATGAGTGAAACACTTCTTAAATCATTCTAGGAGGTCAGTGTAACATGATAACAGAACCAGACAGACAGAGTCAATAAAAGGACACTATGATCAATATTTCTTATGAAAAGAGACATAAAAATCATCAAAAAAATACTAGTAAGGTGAATCCAGCAACACATAAAACATATTATGCACCATGACTAACAGGAATTTATTCCAGAAGGGCAGGGTTGGCTCAACATATGAAAATCAAGAACTGTATTCAATTCAGTATTATACTAAAGAATTAACTCAAAATGTATTAAAGACTTAAATGTAAGACCTGAAACCACAAACTCCTAGAAGAAAACATAAGAATAAAGTTCCCTGACAGTGTTCTTGGCAATGACTTCTTGGATATGACACCAAAAGCATGAACAATAAATGCAAATATATATATATATATATATGTGTGTGTGTGGTTTGCAAATATTTTCTTCCATTTTGTAAGTTGCTTTTCATTTTTCTGATGGGCTCCTTTACTTTGCAGAAGCTTTTCAGTTTGATGTAATTCCACTTGTTTATTTTGCTTTTATTGTTTGTTATTTTGGTGTCATATCCATATATATAATAAAGAGTGAATAATAAAAATATACAAGAAACTTAGACAACTCAATAGCAAAAAAAAAAAAAAAACAACCACCAACAAATAATAAATAATACAAAATATATAATGGGCAAAGGACCTGAATAGACAGTTTTTCAAAGAAGATATACAAATTGCCAACAGGTACATGAAAAGGAGCTCACCATCACTACTCATCAGGGAAATGTAAATCAAAATCACAGTGACTTATCACCTCACACCCGTTAGGATGGTTATAAAAAATACAAGCAACAACAAGTGTTAGTGAGAATGTGGAAAAAAAGAAATTCGTACACTCTCCATAGGAATGTAAATGGTAATGACCACTAGAAAACAGCATGAACTTTCCTCAAAGACGTTAAAAGTAGAACTACCATATGGTCCAGCAATCCCATATTTGGTTATATATCTGAAGCAACTAAAATCAGTATCTCAAAGATATCTATAACTTCCATGTTCATTGCAGCATTATTTACAAAAGCCAAGACACAGAAACAATCTAAGTGTCCATAGACGAATGGATAATAAAGATGCTGTCTTTCTCTCTCTCTCATTCCCTCTAATTTGTGTGTTTATTATGTGACCTGTCATACATTATATATATATATAGAGAGAGAGAGACAGACAGACAGACAGACGGAATACTTCTCAGTCACAAGAAAGCAGGAAATTCTGTCATTGAAACAACCTGAAAGAAACTATAGGACCTTATGCTGAGTGAAATAAGCCAGACAGAGAAAGATAAATACTATATGATCTCACTTCTATGTGGAATTTAAAAAGAGTTGAACTCGTAGAACCTGAGAATAGAATGGTGGTACCAGGGGCTGGGGAGTGGGGGAAATGGGGAGATACTGGTCAAAAGGTACAACCCTTCATTTATCAAGTTCTGGGAGTCTAATGTACACCATGGTGCCTATTGTACTACTAAATAATGTACTGGTAACACAGCAGATCTGAAATGTTCTCACTACACACACAAAAATAGTAACTGTGTAAAATGGTGGATATGTTAATTTGATTGTAATAATATTTCACAAAGTATACATACATTGAATCATCCCATGGTACACTTAAAATGTAATGAATTTTATTCACCAATTATATCTCGATAAAGCTGGGGAAAAAAAGAATAAAAGACAGAGTGGTACTGTCATAAGAATCACAATTAGGCAATGGAACAGAATTGATTTTAGAGAAATTTAACCCTTACATGTACAATCAAATGACTTCAGAAAGCATGCCAAGCCATTCAGTAGGGGAAAGATTAAGTGAAGTAAGTAAGTGACGTCACTCAGTCATGTCCGACTCTTTGCGACCCCACGGACTGTAGCCTACCAGGCTCCTCTGTCCATGGGATTTTCCAGGCAATAGTACTGGAGTGGATTGCCATTTCCTTCTCCAGCGGATCTTCCCAACCCAGGGATTGAACCCAGGTCTCCCGCATTGTAGACAGACGCTTTACCATCTGAGCCACCAGGGAAGTCCGGGGGGCGGGGGAAAGATTAGCCTTTTCAATAAATGGTGCTCGTTCACTTAACATAAAAACTAAATAAAAATATAAATACTATTATTCCCTTCTAGCACAAAGAGATGGTCTTGGAATTTTGAATTTAGGTGAACACGGCTGTAGAAGAAGAATTAGTAAGGTAATAATATTTTGTGATAACAATAAGATGTCTGCGTACTGTGTACTCTAAGTAGAAGCCTGAACTCTATTCGACTTACTGGTTTTCTTTCTTCTAAAAGCTCCAGGCATGTATCGTGCCAAAATCAAAATACCTTCATCTGAACGTATTGTGGGTCTAAATTTTGCCTATTACTTTAATCATTCAGAGACATTAGTGCATTTTTTTCAAATCATGGCAAAATTTGAATTAATACATAACTGATCAAAAGTGCCTTGGAGACTCCCTAACCAAGAAAATTATCATACAATGAATAATAAATTCACCAATACCAAGAAAACAGCATAGTAGCGCCCTGAACTAAAGTTATCCTTTAAAAGAGAAAAGTTCTCTACAATATTCTCAAGTCTCCTCTAGGCCACAAGTGAGCTATTACACAAAATACAAAAACGATATAGAAAAAAAAAATTTAAGTGGGTGTTAGCATATTTTAGCCAAGCAAATAGATCCAAATAATAAAATTAAGGGTGCTCTACTAATGTTTTAGCCAGACAAGTAATACAGACACAAAACAGTTCCTGGCCAGCAGGAAAGACAGCAGGACATTAGATATATTTGTTAAAATGTTGGTGTAGTGAGCAGGGCCAGAGGCCAAATACGTGTTTGGCCAAAACAGTCATCAAGCTGCTATTTACAGATGATGACCAGGAACCAGACACCAGGCTATATTTTTCATGTCTAGTCTTGCATTGATTCCTCAGAACAACTTCCCTGATTGTGGTATTATCTTCATCCTTTCCATTTTACAGATGAGAAAACCAAGCTTTTTTAAAGTTCGCATCTAAGCCCACTGTCCTCCAGATAATACTTGGAGTGTAGAAGCCCCAGTTCAAAGCTTTTCACCACAATAGTCTACTTCTGGGTGCTTCACCTTGGTTGATTTTGGCTAAGAAAATAATTACGTGCAGATGAATGCTTGAGCCATTAGACCCCAAAGAATCGTTTGTTTGTGGAAACACCTGTCTCGCTTGGCAAGTATCTGAGGTTTAAATATAATTTCATAGTTTGGTCTAGAGAATTAGAACTTCCAGAATTATGAAACTTTGATCATCAAAAGGACCACCTACTGAGAGCCTCTGCCGTCTATAATAGAACTTCCCCTGGAAAACCCAGGGGATCGTAAGAATGCTCCCCTTCTCGTGATCATGACTTCATTTCCAGTCCAGGAGACCACGCACCCTTACTCCACCTTTTGGAAACACTTTTTTCCATGTTTGAGAAAAATGGATGCATCTACACTCCTTTTTTATAGAAAAGCAAAATAATAAGCAATTTGAAAGCTGAGTTTCTTAGGATTGAATACTTTTGGATGACAATTGTATGGATAGAAAAGACTCGCTTGCTGAGTGTGTTACTCCTGGGATTAAAACAAATCCTAATTTTAAAAACAGCTATAGGATTGGTTAAACAATAAAAGAAATAATTAAATGACAGTTGCTTGACTATAGATTTTTCAATGTCCCTCTTAATACATAGCACCAGACTTAGATATAATACTTTGGAAGCACTGAGAAAGCAAGAGTATAAAAAGGCTACTGCAAACTTCTATTACTGACTTCTTAGCTTTATTACAAAATTGAATTATCAAATTAATAATTAGACAGCATCATTAATATCTCAAGTAATTCAATGTGTGGTATCTTTAAGCCACTTTCTCCCTATTCTTATGCAATTTTTTTGCCTCAGATTAATTTGTCATTTTTAACCTCTGAGGTCTTTGTGAAATCCATCAACTAATCCCTTACAAATTCCTACATCTTTTTGAACATCCCCAATTCTCCCTGAAATTATGAATATAAATATGAAAGAGGACAGGTCAAGTCTGGAACCATCTCCCTCCAATGTGACATAGCCATCATGAAGGCCGAGATGATACATCACTTTCTGTTCATATTCCTGTCACATGTCATGTTAACTACTTCCTCCAGGTTGATCACGATCAATATTAGATTAGAAGTTCACTTCATCATTTATTCTTCCTTCAGGCTGATGAAATGTTATCCAGACAAGTCAAGATCCTATTAGGGGAAACATTTTCAGCTAGTAATATATCTTACTTCTATTCTATGGTAATTCATATCAAGAAGACTTTTATATTTTCTGACTAGTCTGGTAGTTTTTAAAAAATCCTTACAATCACCAACCTTGTGTTTCTCTCTTTTTTCACACTAACCCAGATATCCTCCAGCCTCCTCCTTGTCTCTGATGATTTTCCACTTGTGTACTCTAATTGAATCTCTTCAGTTCAGTTCAGTTCAGTTCAGTTGCTCAGTTGTGTCTGATTCTTTGTGACCCCATGAATGGTGGCATGCCAGGCCTCCCGGTCCATCACTAACTCCTGGAGTTCACTCAGACTCCGTCCATCGAGTCAGTGATGCCATCCAACCATCTCATCCTCGGTCGTCCCCTTCTCCTCCTGCCCCCAATCCCTCCCAGCATCAGAGTCTTTTCCAATGAGTCAATGTAGGGAACAAGGTATAAAGAAGGTTGAGAAGTGCTTGCAAACGAGACTCTCAACCAGGACTGAACATTCTTGCAAACGAGATGTTCTGCCCAGTGTAGGGAACTAGGTATAAGGAAGGTTGAGAAGTGCTTGCAAATGAGACTCTCAACCAGGGCTGAACATTCTTGCAAACGAGATGTTCAGCTAAGAATCCTGTTTGTTCCCATGGGAAAAGAACATTTCTTACACACAAGGATGTTTCTCTGATTCCTCAAAAGGAACAGACCCAGGGACAAAATGGATTCTAAGCTGATAAGGAAGTTCCCCAAAACAAAGTCTTAGCTGCAGTAAATAAGTCAAGGTAAAGGTTATCTCGCCCTGCACCTGCGCACTGTATAGTCTCTGAATCATAGTGCTTGGCAGCTTGCCCTGTAGGTTGTTGTGCAAGGGATATAAAATAAAGCAGCTGTAAGAAGCAAGTGTTAAAATATAAAGATTCAAACCACTCTGCAGTGTTGGTGTTTCATTCCGTCGCCAGCAAGTCAACTCTTCGCATGAGGTGGCCAAAGTACTGGAGTTTCAGCTTCAGCATCATTCCCTCCAAAGAAATCCCAGGGTTGATCTACTTCAGAATGGACTGGTTGGATCTCCTTGCAGTCCAAGGGACTCTCAAGAGTCTTCTCCAAAACCACAGTTCAAAAGCATCAATTCTTTGGCGCTCAGCCTTCTTCACAGTCCAACTCTCACATCCATACATGACCACAGGAAAAACCATAGCCTTGACTAGACGGACCTTAGTCGGCAAAGTAATGTCCCTGCTTTTGAATATGCTATCTAGGTTGGTCATAACTTTTCTTCCAAGGAGTAAGCGTCTTTTAATTTCATGGCTGCAGTCACCTGCTAACATATATTTTGTTACCATAGTTAGACAGTATGTTGATAGACTTGTGCTTTCTCAGATATTGGATCTGCTGTTTTCTTTTCTGTTGCCCTGTGTTTGATGGGATACTCGAGTTCTTTCACGGACTCTAGTCTTCAGTCAGTCTTGACTACACTAGCAAGTCTCTAGACCAGTCTTTACAGTCTGGGCCATTGTTTCTCCACGTAAAGGCTCAGATTACTTGCATGAGAGATGCTGTTTCATGAGATGTGGGAAAGTGTCCACAAAGATGAATTTCTAAAAAGCAATACATATGATTTTTATGAATACAAGTCTGGGAGCCCCAAATACTGAGGTCTGGTTCTTCCCAGTTCTGGGGACATGCTCTCTTCTTCACTACAGAGTCTTCATTTAAGTAATTTAAAGAAGTCTAGAGAACAAATAACTTCTCTTTTCTGGACAGCTGCTAAAAGAGTAGAAGTGGGAGATTATTATATCTAAAACCTTTAAACCTCAAAAGCACTCTTCAAGTCAGATACTCAGAGAGATTAAATAAGTGGCTTGCTCAAAGTTATACAAATCATGGTGAACAAAGAATTTAAACCAAAGTTGGCATCAGTCCAGTGCCTGAGATGATGGCAACATATCATGCTATCCTACTCAACTGCTGCCTCTTAGCCAGCAATGGGAGACCAGATTAGGATTGAAGCTATTGGAAAGGAGAAGATAAATAATCTGTACAAAAAGGAGACAAGGAGACTCAGGGCAGTTAAATGGGGAAGGAGACCAGGCCCACCGCCAGCACACTCTTAGATGGAAGCTGAGGTCTGAGTAAATGCTGGAGACAGCTGGCAAAGAGCACTGGAAACATACAGAAGGCCTCACAAGGAATGAGGTAAATTCAAGGCAACTTAAGGAAGAGCACAGTCAATCTGTCCCCTAACCCCTAAGTGTGGTGAGACAATTCCAAGATGGTTACAGTCAGATATTGATCATTCAGCTAATTATTCAATGAAAAACTAAAGGTCCTCTAAGAAATATGGTTTGTGTATATGACATAAGGCAGATGTTCATATCTGAAAAACGGGGGAAAGAATAAAGTGGGTTTATTGGAAACATTTTGAGAATTGATCATTTCAATTTTTTAACTGGGTGATTTAATGAAAAGAAAACATGTAAAGAAACAGATTAGAAGAATTCAATGTTCACACAAAATTTTTTCATTCACTTATTATTTACTCTTTCACTTGTCAAACATTTATTGACTTCCTACTATAGACCTGGAGTTAAGCTAAATGCTGGGGTGTTATTTCAGGTTAACACCACTCAGTAAATATGGGGTGAATATATGAATGAATGGATGGAATGAATGAATAAAAGGCTTAACAAGTAATCACATGAATTAGAGAAAATGAATGAAGTGTACAAGGAGATCTTTGCTAGCTCTCTGTAAATATCCTTGGCTGAATTACGAAAGTCCAAACGTTCAATTCTTGGTCCTTTCTGATGAACCTCTACAGATCTGAAGTCTCACAAGGACAGTCAGGGAGTCTTTCAAGTTTACTGCGAAGCTGCACTATTCATGAGGCATTCCATGGCCACTCAGACTTTTTGTTAAAGTACACGAGGGAAGATCCTCAGTCAAAGAAAGCTTCTACTCACTTCTAGCTTCAAAAAATTAATCTTTTAGGCAGGCAAGATAATCATAGACAGTGCAAAGGAAAAAACCTGCAACTTCTGGTTTTTCAACCAAAGTTATCCGTACAAAGCTATCAGCTGACAGAATTCAAACAATTAGAACACAAGGTAGTGTGTTTGTTTATGAGCTCTAGCATGTCTATTTGAGAACATGAAAACTGAAGATGTTCAATATGAGTAATGGCCATAATGTAAACTATATACTTTTCTCATACAGACTAAAATAAACACTCATTTCTTTTACATTACAATTCAATAAAAATGGGCCCAATATGTTTTTTTAAAAAGACCCTAGAAATACTCTTCTGTTAAGACATGGAGGTGCCATTACCATGTACATGCAGTTGAATGAGCTGCTGTGTTTCTCCAGCTGCATTGGTGGCCACACACGTGTATCTGCCAGCATCTTCCATCAGAGCTTTGGCAATTTGTAGAAGTCGACCAGAAGACTGTATCTAATTGGGATCAGAAAGTATGGCAGCATTCTGTACTTTATATGTGGACGTGAAAATATTTGCTAAAGAGACAAACTCATTTAAGTTTATAATATCTAATTATATTTTTATGCTGCTATCTTAATTACCTTTTGACAAATTAGAGCCAGATCACCGCATCATGCACAAGAAAACAGACTATTTTGATTGAAAAGCTTTTCTTACACCTTGGAAAACACAAAGTTACCTAAGGCCAGCCTGCTGGTATAGTCATAAAAGTCCACTGAATAAAAAGGCATTCACACTGCAACTATGAGGTATGTGATGAAAATGTAGCTATTTGGAAAAAAAACATGGTTATATTTATACAACGCTTCATAAATAGTTTTAAAACAACAATCTTTTTTGATTAAATGGTCACAGGGGCCAGAAAAACAATAAAAGTTATAAAATATGAGTAATGGAAATGCAGATAAATTTCCTCCTGTCTGGTTTTCCTTATTTCCCTCTTAAGCACATAACAACCAGCCTCTACCATTTTAGAACTAGTGATTCTGTGGTTATACTTTGAAACTGATTATTCAGGGGTTAGCAGTAACTTCCTTTTTAAAGATTTCTTTTGACATGGACCATTTTTAAAGTCTTTATTAAATTTGTTACAAGATTGCCTCTGCTTTATGTTTTGGTTTTTTCAGCCGCGAGGCATGTGGGATCATAGCTCCCTAACTAGAGACTGAACCCCCTGCATTGGAAAGCAAAGTCCCAAGCACTGGACCACCAGGGAAGTCCCATTAGTAACTTCTAATCACAGCACCCAGCAGCCTAGGCAGTGAGCTCATACTACAGCATTTGGCACTGTGGGCTTCCTACTCCTCAATCACTCTGCTCTCTGGTAGCTGAAGAGACAGTACTCCCTCAGTTCTCACTCTGACTTTCTTAGTAGATTACAGAACCTGTTTCCTCCTCCTGTCCCATAAACAGGGAACTTGGCTTTCTGATAGTTTCCATCCAAACCCATGTCTTTGATGAAGAATCCTGTGCAGGCTCCTAAATTTACAGCACTGGCCTCAACTTCTCTCCTGAGCTTCCAACTGTCTGCTGGACAAGTTAGCATGTGAAATGTAACACATCCAAAACAAAGCTTACAACTGTTTTCCCCGTATTTCTGAACCTAATTCTCAGGTCATGTTTCCAGTCTTGTTAAATGGCACAGGTCCTCTGGGTTTCAGAGGCTGCTTTGACTCTCCTAGTAATTAGGCAATGCTATGTTTCTCAGATCCCTTGTCTCCATTCTCACAGCCACTGTGGGATTATAATAGCTCCTTAATTTATATTCCAGTGTCTCCAGCCTCCCAAACTGTTAATCTGCCTTGCATACTGTTGCCAGAATAATTTGTCTAAAATGCAAATTTGATCCTTTTACCAGTCCCCCTTCAAAGCTCATGCATGGCTCACCACTTTGCCCAGAATGAAACTGGAGCTCAGCAAAGTCTTCCAGGCTCACCACATTCTGACCCCAGATGACCTCTCCATACACTGCCATGGACACTCCCACTTAACTTCTTCTCCAGCCATACTGTACTAAACATGGCAAGCCGCACATTCACATACTTATATTCACTTCTGGACTTTCACATGTGGCGTTTAAAAAGTGCCATAATTTCTTACGACTCTGTGTTACATCAGTTTTCTCTCCTGTTTCTTCTCACTTTATGCTGCCCTTGAATTGTCATCCCTGTCCATGAGTTTCAAAAGTCATAAAGCATCAATATCTCCAGCTATACTTTGAGCTCCAAGACCATATATTCAATGGTTTCCCTAGCATCTCAACTTATTTATTTCAAGATCTTCTTAACTCTGAAAAGTCTAAAACTCAATAGTTTTTCCCCCTCAAACTTGTCTGCCTCCAAAATCTTTCTCACTGGATGGCATCACTATCTATGCACTTCTGTATACTAGATTCCTACTAGTTTTTCTTGATATTCCCCACTCCCTCACCTTTTATCAACAATGTATAATCAAGCCCTAATGATTTAACCAGTAAATAACTGTCAAATATATCCATGTATCTTCACCTCTGTGGCCAGTATATGAGTCCAAATTTCTATCTTTTCTCTCCTAGACAAAAACAAATAAGTTCAACTGATTTCCACATATCTACTCTTGACTCCTTAAATTCTTTCATCAAAGAGGCCTAGGTAACTCCTGAAAATGTAAGCCTGCTCATGTCATTTTTCTCTGCAGTTCAGTTCAGTTCAGTCGCTCAGCTGTGTCCGACTCTTTGTGACTTCATGAATTGCAGCACGCCAGGCCTCCCTGTCCATCACCAACTCGCGGCGTTCACTCAAACTCATATCCATCAAGTCAGTGATGCCTTCCAGCCATCTCATCCTCTGTCATCCCCTTCTCCTCCTGCCCCCAATCCCTCCCAGCATCAGAGTCTTTTCCAATGACTTCAACTCTTCATATGAGGTGGCCAAAGTACTGGAGTTTCAGCTATAGCATCATTCCTTCCAAAGAACAGCCAGGACTGATCTCCTTTAGAATGGACTGGTTGGATCTCCTTGCAGTCCAAGGGACTCTCAAGAGTCTTCTCCAATACCACAGTTCAAAAGATCAATTCTACGGGGCTCAGCTTTCTTCACAATCCAACTCTCACGTCCATACATGACTACTGGAAAAACCATAGCCTTGACTAGACAGACCTGTGTTGGCAAAGTAATGTCTCTGCTCTTCAATATGCTATCTAGGTTGGTCATAACTTTCCTTCCAAGGAGTAAGTGTCTTTTAATTTCATGGCTGCAATCATCATCTGCAGTGATTTTGGAGCCCAGAAAATAAAGGCAGCCACTGTTTCCACTGTTTCCCCATCTATTTCCCATGAAGTGATGGGACCAGATGCCATGATCTTCATTTTCTAAATGTTGAACTTTAAGCCAACTTTTTCACTCTCCTCTTTCACTTTCATCAAGAGGCTTTTTAGTACCTCTTCACTTTCTGCCATAAGGGTGGTGTCATCTGCATATCTGAGGTGACTGATATTTCTCCCAGCAATCCTGAAGATTGTGCTTCTTTTAGCCCAGCATTTCTCATGATGTACTCTGCATATAAGTTAAATAAGCAGGGTGACAATATACAGCCTTGATGTACTCCTTTTCCTATTTGGAACCAGTCTGTTGTTTCATGTCCAGTTCTAACTGTTGCTTCCTGACCTGCATACAGGTTTCTCAAGAGGCAGGTCAGGTGGTCTGATATTCCCATATCCTTCAGAATTTTCCACAGTTTATTGTGATCCACACAGTCAAACGCTTTGCATAGTCAATAAAGCAGAAATAGATATTTTTCTGGAATTCTCTTGCTTTTTCCATGATCCAGAGGATGTTGGCAATTTGATCTCTGGTTCCTCTGCCTTTTCGAAAACCAGTTTGAACATCAGGAAGTTCACGGTTCACGTATTGCTGAAGCCTGGCTTGGAGAATTTTGAGCATTACTTTACTAGCATGTGAGATGAGTGCAACTGTGCGGTAGTTTGAGCATTCTTTGGCATTGCCTTTCTTTGGGATTGGAATGAAAACTGACCTTTTCCAGTCCTGTGGCCACTGCTGAGTTTTCCAAATTGCTGGCATACTGAATGCAGCACTTTCATAGCATCCTCTTTCAGGATTTGAAATAGCTCAACTGGAATTCCATCACCTCCACTAGCTTTGTTCGTAGTGATGTTTCCAAAGGCCACTTGACTTCACATTCCAGGATGTCTGGCTCTAGGTGAATGATCACACCATCATTATTATCTTGGTCATTAAGATCTTTTTTGTACAGTTCTGTGTATTCTTGCCACCTCTTCTTAATATCTTCTGCTTCTGTTAGGTCCATACCATTTCTGTCCTTTATCGAGCCCATCTTTGCATGAAATGTTCCCTTGGTATCTCTAATTTCCTTGAAGAGATCTCTAGTCTTTCCCATTCTGTTCTTTTCCTCTATTTCTTTGCAATGATCGCTGAGGAACGCTTTCTTATCTCTCCTCGCTATTCTTTGGAACTCTGTATTCAGACGCTTATAGCTTTCCTTTTCTTCTTTGCTTTTCGCTTCTCTTCTTTTCACAGCTATTTGTAAGGCCTCCTCAGACAGCCATTTTGCTTTTTTGCATTTCTTTTCCATGGGGATCGTCTTGATCCCTGTCTCCTGTACAATGTCACGAACCTCCATCCATAATTCATCAGGCACTCTATCAGATCTAGTCCCTTAAATCTATTTCTCACTTCCACTGTATAATCATAAGGGGTTTGATTTGGGTCATACCTGAATGGTATAGTGGTTTTCCCTGCTGCTGCTGCTAAGTCACTTCATTCGTGTCTGACTCTGTGCGACCCCAAAGATGGCAGCCCACCAGGCTCCACAATCCCTGGGATTCTCCAGGCAAGAATACTGGAGTGGGTTGCCATCTCCTTCTCCAAGTGGTTTTCCCTACTTTCTTCAATTTAAGTCTGATTTTGGCAATAAGGAGTTCATGATCTGAGCCACAGTCAGCTTCTGGTCTTATTTTTGCTGACTGTATAGAGCTTCTCCATCTTTGGCTGCAAAGAATATAACCAATCTGATTTCGGCATTGACCATGTGGTGATGTCCACGTGTAGAGTCTTCTCTTGTGTTGTTGGATGGTGTTTGCTATGACCAGTGCATTCTCTTGGCAAAACTCTATTAGTCTTTGCCCTGCTTTATTCCATATTCCAAGGCCAAATTTGCCTGTTACTCCAGGTGTTTCTTGACTTTCTACTTTTGCATTCCAGTCCCCTATAATGAAAAGGACATCTTTTTTGGGCGTTAGTTCTAAAAGGTCTTGTAGGTCTTCACAGAACCATTCAACTTCAGCTTCTTCAGCATTACTGGTTGGGGCATAGACTTGGATTACTGTGATACTGAACGGTTTGCTTTGGAAACGAAGAGAGACCATTCTGTCGTTTTTGAGATTGCATTCAAGTACTATAATTTGGACTCTTTTGTTGACCATGATGGCTACTCCATTTCTTCTAAGGGATTCCTGCCCGCAGTAGTAGATACAATGGTCATCTGAGTTAAATTCACCCATTCCAGTCCATTTTAGTTCGCTGATTCCTAGAATGTCGACATTCACTCTTGCCATCTCCTGTTTGACCACTTCCAGTTTGCCTTGATTCATGGACCTAACATTCCAGGCTCCTATGCAATATTGCTCTTTCCCTGGTAAGAGCTACCAATATTTCCCTGGTAGCTCAGACGGTAAAGTGTCTGCCTACAATGTGGGAGACCCAGGTTCAATCCCTGGGTCAGGAAGATCTCTTGGAGAAGGGAATGGCAACCCACTCCAGTATTCTTGTCTCCCCAACCCCCTCCACCCAAAAGCGGGGCTCAAAGAAACATTTTTCTCTTAAAACTGTTCAAAAATCTCCCATTGCTTTAAAGTGAAAATAAAGACATTAATGGTACTCAAATACTTTCCACCCATCCTCTGATCTTCTCTAATATCATTTCTCCCTTGCTCTTACTTCCCTAAGCCAAGGGCTTGCTTTCACGTTCTCAAGAGGTGTCATACTGCCCTTTGTTTGCCCACGAATAACTTCTCTGAAAGATTCTACTCAGCTCTCTTCTATTAATTTTTCCATTTAACTCCGTATGTTCTTCAGATCTCTGCTTACAGACTTTCTTCATAAATCACCCTCATGCTTTTGGAAGAGGTCGTTGAGAGGATGTGACCGCCTGCATGACCTGTGAGCTGGACTCAAGCACTTGGAGGCTCCTGAACTTCTCCTCATGTTTGGAATGTGCATTCCATCCGCCTCCCCAGTGCTAGACACTGCCCAAGGATATAGCCTTGAGACAGTAGTGTGCTGTTGAGACCATCTGAACGGATATGCGACTAAACCTAGTTAGGGCCTCTATATAAACTTTAAGATTTGGTAGGCAGATGAGGAGATGTACTCATCTTACAGACATTCAAGACAAGCCTGGAAAGTAAGTTCCCTTGCTTATTAAATCTGCCGCTACCAATCTGGAATGCTGTGACTCTTTCTGAGCTCTCTCTCTTCCCTCTGAATAGGGGGTGGTTTCAGATTACACCCGGGAAGCTCCAGGGGTTGCAAACCACACATGCTCAAAGGCAGCATTTCTTATTATCTGTTCTTAAACCTCTCTAAACTCTCTCTTAAAATTACTCATCCCTGTCTCCAATTATATTTTTGTATGATTATATGACATATATCTGTCTCACAGGTAAGCAGTTGTTTACCTGCACTATGTTAGAAGGATATATATTAAATCTTTTATAGCACAAAATGTGTGAGATTAATTCCACTAGATTTGGAATAGGAATAATAAATGAACAGATACCATCGCTTCTGCCAGGAAAAGAACTTTGCATATCCCTCATTACTGAAACTTACCTCAAGCAAAGCACAAGCCCATTTTAGTCAATTAACCTGTTCTTAGAAGCAAAATCTATTATTTTAAATGCATCATTTAAATCACTCAGGTTTACAATCTACCCATCTCCTAACTGAACAAATACGTACTGACTACAGTTATATGCCAGGGACTATACTCAGTATGAAAGATACAGAAATGAACTTACTCATAGAGACTGGTCTCTGCCATCTTGAAGATTATAAGCTAAACTATATTTTCCAAGACATATTTCACCTAGGCTTATGCAGTTATAATTCCACCTTAATCCTAGTCAAAGGTGAACATATTTGGGATACTCTGACTTAGTACTGATGAACTTTTCATCTATGGGACACTGGTTTTTTTTAACAAGTAAAACAGGCATACATTGAGATAATACAAATAACAACCACTATGTTAAAATCAACATCACTGTTAAAGTTATTAGTCTTTAATTCCATTTTTTGAGTCAAAACATTAAGCTAAATTCTAAACAAGCCTAAGGACAACACATAATATATTAGTGCATTTCCTGCAAAATCTGTCCAACAGGAGAGCCTATAACTAAGAAAAGAGAATATGACAGCTCCTTATATAGCTTTCTCATCTTCAACATAATAATATTCATACTTACTTTGAGGTTTCCTTGGGCAGTATTGACAGGCTGTCCATCTTTCAACCATGTGATGGATGGATTCGGAATGCCATTAGCTATGCACTGCAAGGCGATGGGCTTGTACTTCAACACAGCTCTCTCAGAAAGACCTGAGGATTTGATTGTTGGAGGCACTAGATTTAAGGAAAAGAGAAAAGTAGGAAGGAAGGAAGAAAAAAGAAAGTTGAGGAGGGGACAGAGGGAGAGAGGGAACAAAAACCATAATCAGTAGGCTCAACACTTAAAGATCCAGAACTTGAAAGTTTAAAATTTAGAAAGGAAAAGATGACAAAATAACAAACTACAAAATAAATTCACCCATTCACTTCATTTATCATTTTTAGCAATTTTAGAGTTACTTATTTCTGAAGTAGGATCTCTAATTCACCAAAGAATAAGTAAAACATGTTTACAGCAACTGCAATCCGCATGTATGTTTGGCTTACAACCTTTTGGTCTGTTTTCCTAATGTATTATGACTTTCCACTTCTCCAGAACTGCCTCATTAAATCAGGGTGCATTTCCAGTACCCATATTTATACCACATGAATCTGTCCCCAGCAGGGCTGATTAAATCCAGGATGGTAATCTGATTTAAACTGGGCTTGCCAGATTTCCTCCCTCAAGAACTGGAATTGACAGTAAGAAACGGGATTGGCTATATTCTATCATGGGATTGAAAAAGTGGGGAAAAAAAAAAACCAGTCTGCTTGGGAAGAATGAAACTGATGTTCATAGAAACCTCTGCTTGTAGCTTCCAAAGGCTCTCCAGTTTCTTATTCCAGTCCTTCCCTTCCCAAGGACGACTAGCAAATGAGATACATAATACCCTGGCAGAGGTTTGCTGCTGTCATTAGAGTAATGATTCTAACCCTATTATGCCAGTTCCAAGAATGCACTTATGTGCCCTGGTTCCCACATCATACCCTCACGCTCCATTTCTGGAAATGACTTTATTCACTCTCCCTTCTGTTCTGGCTGAAAGCTTGAATGCTTATAAAGTAAAAGTGAAAGTGAAGTCGCTCAGTCCTGTCCGACTCTTTGCGACCCTGTGGACTGTAGCCGACCAGGCTTCTCAATCCATGGTATTCTCCAGGCAAGAATACTGGAGTGGGTTGCCATTTCCTTCTCCAGGGGATCTTCCCGACCCAGGGATCGAACCCAGGTCTCCCGCATTGCAGGCAGACGCTTTAACCTCTGAGCCACCAGAGAAGCCCCATTGAATGCTTATAACCCCCCTTTATTTGACATTTGCTACCTATCTCTTCTATCTTCTTTGATCTCATTGCTCAGACCCTTGCATGCTATGTAGAATATACCTCCTACCATTTAAATTCCATCTCAATTCATTCACATGGTTATCACGTGGTTAAATCTTCCATGTTAGTAAAGTGCCTTAAAATTTTCCATTATTTAACTCAAATTTTCATCCAAATTCACATTCAAATTTGTACTACTTTCCACAATTCAAGATTTATCCAGATTAATGAGTCACAATCTGAATTAGATACTGAAACGATGTGTAAATGAATTTTCCGTGAAATGTTCCTGTTCCTTCTTCAGCATACCATGAACAGTTACTTCAAATTCCTTCTTGTGGTCTCCAGCAGTGTTTGTTGCTACACACCGATAAAGGCCTGTGTCTGATACTTGAGCCTGGGCAATAACCAGTTTGCGTCCGTTTAGTAAGATCTTGAATCCATCTCTTTCATCAATGAGCTGGCCGTCCTTCAGCCACCTATAGATATAAAGCAAAAAGAAGTCTGGAGATATATTTTAAATAACTGCATTCCTAAGTCATCAATCAACCACCTTATCTTGGAGAAACATTAACTAATATATATTGGACTTATATATTTATATATGTGTACATGTATATTTTGGAGAAGGCAATAGCACCCCACTCCAGTACTCTTGCCTGGAGAATCCCATGGGCGGAGGAGCCTGGTAGGCTGCAGTCCATGGGGTCGCTAGGAGTCGGACATGACTGAGTGACGTCACTTTCACTTTTCACTTTCATGCATTGGAGAAGGAAATGGCAACCCACTCCAGTGTTCTTGCCTGGAGAATCCCAGGGACGGGGGAGCCTGGTGGGCTGCCGTCTATGGGGTCGCACAGAGTTGGACACGACTGAAGCGACTCAGCAGCTTAGCAGCAGCACACATATATTTGGGCTTCCCAGGTGGCACTAGTGGTAAAGAATCTGCCTGCCTAATGTAGTAGATATAAGAGACATGGGTTCAATCCCCGAGTTGGGAAGACTCCCTGGAGAAGGGCATGGCAACCCACTCCAGTATTCATGCCTGGAGAATCCCATGGACAGAGGAGCCTGGCGGGCTACAGTACACAGGGTTGCAAACAGTCAGATACAACTGAAGTGACTCAGCACAACACAGAAGAGCATGATATATACATATTCTCAATTATGTACCTGCCTAATTTCCCATTTGCTCATTCTATGAAATAAACTGGAAATCAGGAAAAGAAAAAATTTAAAAAGAAGTTGGCGTATTGTAGGGAAACCGAAGAACTATGTGTACAGGTCTTCATTTTTCTATTAATGCAGGGCTACAGAAAGAAGCAAATGCTCCTACATGTTTCTCACTTCCAATGTTTAGATAACATTAACCAGCAAAACACACACAATCCTAAAACATTTGCAAAACAAAAGTCTAGAATCATATGGTATTTTATAAGTTTCAGTTGATCATGAGTTATCACTTTCCATTTAGTCTATAGTCACGTGTGTGCGCTTAGTCGCTCGGTCATGTCCGACTCTTTGTGACCCCATGGGCTGTAGTCCACCAGGCTTCTCTGTCCACGGGATTCTCCAGGTAAGAATACTGGAGTGGGTTGCCAAGACCTCCTCCAGGGGATCTTCCCAACCCAGGAATCGAACCCAGGTCTCCCTCATTGCAAGCAGATTCTTTACTGTTTGAGGCACTAGAGAAACCCATAATCATGTGTGGAGCTATTTTATTCCAACAACTAGTTGAGCATCTGTTCGTTTGCATATCACACAGAACCTCAGAAATGAAAGGTAAGTATTCAAGGAATACTTTGTGAATGAAGGAATGAGAAAAAAAGAATTGGTAATCATATATTCATGTTAAGTTCCTCTATTTCCCTAATATTTCTGGTACCCTGTTTTAAATTTAGTTGTTCATTAAACATCTCAGTGCTTCAAGAAGATCTGACAGATAATGCTTAATATTCTGTTTCTATGAACTGAAAATGTAATTTTTAAGAGCATATAATGAATTCCTCTAATGGAGCAGATTTATGGGCCCTGTGAATATCAGATAAAAGTTGCCTTGCATTGAGTTAGCCAAAAAGCTTATTCAGCTTTCTTCTGCCAAATGAAATTTTTGGCGAACTCAATTAGAGAATACATCTTTTAATAAAAGAGGTATATAATCAGTATAACTTTATACAATCACTTTTTAGTGACACAGAACCTCTCTCAAAATAGCTCTGAAACTCTCAAATAAAAAAGTGGGAGGTATTTAGAAGACATACCAAAGCCCTTACATGATAGTTGGTGGAGGAGAACCTGTCACTTGACAATCTAGTTCCAGCAAGTTATTGACCATTACAATGAAGTAAGACGTTTCATCTCCTCCTTCTATAGCTGGTGGCACTAGAAAAAGAGAGGGATGAAACATACAAAGAAATGTATACCAGAGAAAATACAGTATCACATTAAGCAATACTAAGTTGTTCTGTAGAAGGCTGGTAAGTATCACAGTCATCTGGTACATGAAGGATACTTGAAATGGACTCTAATATACGTTTTATAATATGCATTTGCCAGGGTCAATAAATATACGTTTGACACACTGTGAATTTTTCTCAGCTAATCTAGCACTATGGCACTGCAAATGCTACAAGAACATAGTTGATTCATACCTTATGCTGTTTATTGTCATAAGAATAAGATAAGGGAACCTCAAAAATTGGGCCTGCATTGAAAGTTTCAATTCATAAAGAAAGCTACAAGAGAGACTCAAAGCTACAAGATGACTTCCCAAGGTCCACAGACTTGTTTCTTGTCGTTTAGCACAGGGTTCGTGACACGTTGTCACTCAATGCACAGATACTATCACAGATGTAAAAATGTTACTCATGGTCACAGTGAGAGACCATGCTGTCACTCACTGCAATCAGATATTGTCACAGATGTAAAAATGCATCTATATATTTAAAAAGTGTACCTATCAGAATAAATGGAAGATTTAGGTAGGTTTTTAGATCTTGGGACTCTGGTGGTCAATCCACCATTCAGTAATATGTAGCCCAGAGCTGAACAGACAACTAAACCTTCTCTAAGACTGTTTGATTATTTCACGAACACAAAAGCAGTTCACAAACAAAGCAGGTAGTGCTATGAATATGAGAATACAGGGGGTGGCCTTCTCATTTACCTAAGACATCAACTTCGTATTTGATTTCCTTTTCTCCTGCCACACTCGTAGCCACACATATATACTGTCCCCTATCGACTTCTAGGGCACTTGTGATTTCTAGTTTCTTCCCACCAGCTTCTATGCGGATGTTGTCACTGACTTTCACAGGTACACCATCTTTCAACCAGGTTAGAACTGGAGGAGGGTTGCCGGCAGCTTTACACTCCAGGGTCAGTGAATGAGCAACTATCACTTGCTTATTCAGAGGTGCAGCCAGGTCACCTTCAATTATTGGAGGAACTAGAGGCAGAAAAAAGGAATATTTCAGGCAATTCTTTGGAACCCTAATGAAATAAAGAGGATTTTTCTTTTCACTCATACAGGTTGACTATAGGAACTATAGTCAGACTATAGCCGTGTCCCTCCCCCACTAAGCTATTGAGGAAAGAACTTCTTGGTTCTGCTTATCTACTGTTCTAAATATTGTGGGTTACTCTAGACCATGTCTGGTTTACAAAGGACAAACTAGAGAGAATGATCTTAGTCCTAAGAACTACTTTACCTTCTCCATAAAAATCAAATGGTCTAGATTCCAAGGAGCCAAAGGCAAATGATTGACTGAATGAATGATCACTTCTTACCAACCTTAGTTTCTTAAAACTTTTTTCCAAATCATGGGACAAATTCTTCCAATTTCAATCCATGAATATAGAAGACAACACAACCCAGCAGGGATTTATCACTGAACAAACTGGATGTCAGTGTATTAGGAAGCATAGGCAGAAAACACATAATAAAAACATACGTGTTTTCCTTACCATAGACGTCCACATGGAATGATTTTTCAGCACTTCCAGCAACATTGGTTACTAGACACTTATATGCCGCTGAATCAGAGACCTGTGCTCGAGGAATATGAAGAAATTGTCCCTTTTCAACATAAAGTGCTTGTGAGCTGGATATGACTGGCTGGCCATCCTTATACCAAGTAATAGCAGGCATTGGAAGTCCTCGTGTTTCGCATTCCAGTTTAATTACGCTGTTGATCAAAGCTGACACTTCTGTGGTGACATTCCCTCCTTTAATACTAGGCGGAACTACAAAGGATTTCAGAACACAAACATGCCTTCTAAGTTTTAGCATTTGCATAAAAGTCTCAAATGAATGCTCCAGATGTTTAAATAATGCAGTAAAGGAAATATGAATTAGAGACAACTAGGAATTCTGTGATTTATCTACCGATAATTAGTTGCCTGGGGATTCCCTGGTGGCTCAGTGGTAAAGAACCTGCCTGCAAATGCAGGAGATGTGGGATCGATCCCTGAGTCTGGAAGATCCCCTGGAGTAGGAAATGGCAACTCATTCCAGTAGTCTTGCCTGGAGAATCCCATGGACAGAGTAGCCTGGCGGGCTACAGTCCATGAGGTTGCAGAGTCAGATACAACTTAGCAACTAAATGATAATAACAACAATCAGTTGCCTGTCTTGTCAAAACAATCTTCATCACCCTCCTTTTGGAAGTCAGATTTCAGTAAAAGTAGAAACTCAGTTTTCATTTCAGGGGTTCATTTAAGTCCAATAGATCATGTTACTGTAACTAAGAAAGTCATGTTTAACAAACAAAGCAAAACAAAAATAAATCCAAAGTAAATACAATAAGTTTGAAATCAGGCCAAGAGAGCAAAAGTGTCAGATGAGGTACAAATGCATGCCCTTTCCCCAGGAAATACAAAAGGTCTAAGAGCTTTTAGAACCCAGCTACTGGTAAGAACTGTAGAGTCTAACTTTTGCCTACTTTTTTTTTTTTTTTTTGGAACCACAGAGAGTTCATTCACTGAACTATACTCATCTAATTGGTAGCATGTGTATCTTCCATAATTCAGCAACCACATGCCTGGCCTCTCACGCCATATGAGGACTATGCTGCTGGAAAAACAATGCCACTGGCTCAAGCCCTGCTATATACTCTGAACACAATCATGCCAAGATTCTGCTATCATTCCAATAGTTTAAAAAAATCAAATGGCATGTGCCTGAATGTGAGTCTTTTCTTTTTTTTTTACATAAACTTTTATGTTAGAATATTTTTCTTATGGGACGAGAGTTATGAGTTTCGGAAGCACAATCACAGAGATAGAGTGCCATTCTCATCAACTGTATCAAGGGTACACACTATCAACGTGGCGTATCACTGATGATGCTGACCTTCATGACTTGGTTGAGGTAGATTTTGCTATGTGTCTCCACTGGAAAGTTAGTCTCTTTTGCCCTTTCAAAAAGAATCACTCTTCCTATCCCACAGGTATTGGGTTAGGGTTAGAATTCTCTGTATGGGAGATTTGTCTCTCATCCCCACTTTATCTGTTTCTATCAATATAGACTCATGGAGACTTTTTATGCTTTGAATATAATCCAACACTACATTATTTTATTGTTCAAATTTTTCCAGTTATGGCCACTGAGAACAATTCCAATTGACCCTACCTAAAGCTAAACATTCAGAAAACGAAGATCATGGCATCTGGTCCCATCACTTCATGGAAAATAGATGGGGAAACAGTAGAAGACTTTATTTTTGGGGGCTCCAAAATCACTGCAGATGGTGACTGCAGCCATGAAATTAAAAGATGCTTACTCCTTGGAAGAAAAGTTATGATCAACCTAGATAGCATATGCAAAAGCAGAGACATTACTTTGCTGACTAAGGTCCATCTAGTCAAGGCTATGATTTTTCCAGTGGTCATGTATGGATGTGAGAGTTGGACTGTGAAGAAAGCTGAGTACCGAAGAATTGATGCTTTTGAACTGTGGTGTTGGAGAAGACTCTTGAGAGTCCCTTGGACTGCAAGGAGATCCAACCAGTCCATTCTAAAGGAGATCAGCCCTGGGATTTCTTTGGAGGGAATGACGCTGAAGCTGAGACTTCAGTACTTTGGCCACCTCATGCGAAGAGTTGACTCACTGGAAAAGACTCTGATGCTGGGAGGGATTGGAGGCAGGAGGAGAAGGGGACGACAGAGGATGAGATGGCTGGATGGCATCACGGACTCGATGGACGGAGTCTGAGTGAACTCTGGGAGTTAGTGATGGACAGGGAGGCCTGGCATGCCATTCATGGGGTCGCAAAGAGTCGGACACAACTGAGCGACTGAACTGAACTGAACTGAAGCCCCTTTGACATGAAAGTGAAAGTGAAAGTAAAGTCGCTCAGTCATGTCCGACTCTGCGACCCTGTGGACTGCAGCCCACCAGGCTCCCCTTTCCATGAGATTCTCCAGGTAAGAATGCCCCTTTGACACACATCACATTATTTCAGTACTTTCTTGTTTTCTGCTCCTATTACAGGCTCCAGGCTCATCTGCCCCAGCTCTAGAAGTAACTATTTCTCCTAGAAGCTCTGGTTCTTTTTAGTGGAAAAGAATATTAGAAAACAATATCTGAATCTAAGTGAAATTCCGTAATGTTTTCTGATAATTGTTCTTAGAACCAGTTCATAGTGACAAGCATTCATATACACATTTTTTTTTCTCACACATAAATGAAGGCAAGATCTACTATACAGCACACCTCATTTTATTGCACTTTGACTTACTGTGCTTTGCAGACATTGTATTTTTCACAAACTGAAGGTCTGTGGCAACCCTGCATTGAATAAGTGTATTGGCACTATTTTTCCAAAAGCATTTACTTACTTGCCATCTCCATAACATTTTGGTAGTTCTATCAATGTTTCAAGCCTTTATTATTATGTTTGTTGTGGAGAGCTTTGATCAGTGATTTTAATGTTACTACTATGACTTGCTAAAGACTCAGATGATAGTATTTTTTAGCAATAAAGTATTTTTTTAATTAAGTTTTAAGACATAATATATTTGTATATCTAATAGACAGGGAAACTAAAATAAAATGTGTGTGACTCACTTTATTGCAATATTTATTGTGGTGGTCTGGAACTAAACATGCAATATCTCAGATGTATACCTGCATTGTGAGGTGAATTTGATGGTAGAATATTTTTTCTATTAGGTAATTTACTATATAGATCAGGGCAGCAGCTCACAGGCCAAGCATGGAGATGCTGAATCAAGTGTAGTTTTTACATTTTTAAACAACTGGAAAAAAAGCAAAATAATAATATTTTGTGACATGTAAAAATTATATGAAATTCCAACTTCAACACCCAGTAAGTTTTATTGGAACACAGTCACGTTCCTTTGTTTGGGTACTGTCTATGACTACTTTACTTCTACAACGACCAAGTTTAACTGTTGCAATAAATACCAAATATGGTGTTCTCATTGCTTCTCACTGTTGTTCACCATAAATTTCAGTGACACAGTTATAATGCAATAGCATTTGAAGTGCCATAAATATCACCATGCCATGATATTTTATTTTACCTTTATTACCAGTGTATACTTCTCATATCAAAACATTGAAAATAAAAGGGAGAAAAATGGGCTTTAAAATGTAACATTTTTAAAGCGCAGCACATTGTGGATTATTCTGTTATTAAGTTCAATGGCAAAGCACTCAGTTTATTTTTTAATAACAGTATAGCTGTCTTGAAAAAATATAGTGTTATTAAAATCAGTGTATACTAACTTTACAAAACTAAGCACTCGTCACAATATTTCCCACTCAAAGAAAGACAACAGATAAATTAATAAAAAATGGAATGTTTCCTTAAGCAGAATTTCTTCACAAAGATAAAAAGTCAAAATGAGCCTACAATTTAAGTTTCTTAGTGGCTCATTTGTTAGCCAACGAAGGAAAGCCTTTAAGAGTGATTTAAGTATAATAAATCAAGAATGACTGCATTAGCAAAGAACTGTGTCTAATCAGTTTGTTTAAGACTATTAGCTTTTCCATAAGAATAATTGCTTGAAGAGTTGAGAACATTGACAACATTAATAGTTTTATTTAAAGGGGCTTTTCTGAACAATATTCTTGGCCCTTAACACAGTGACAGATGTTGCTGATACTGGTTAGTTGTCTTTTATTTGATGAGTCAATGCCATGTTTGAATATACTGAAGAATTGGCCCCTAAGAATAGCCTGCATGGAACAACTGCAGATGAAAATATTTTCAAAGAAGCTGAAAAAACATTAATCGATTACAGTCTGAAGTGGAATCTGTTAAGATGTGCTATAACTGATGGTGATAAAAAATACCATTAGTTTAGAGAAATTTACTAAGGTTATTAGAGAAATTGACAAGGCTTATTAAAATATAAGGTTTTAAAAGTCTATCTTTATTCTTTGTAGTATTAATCAGGAAGCACTTGTGTAAAACATTCATGAGTTACTGAGCCAGTACTGTCCATGGTGTATCTCACTTGCTCTTTTTTTTTTTTCACTTGCTCTTATAGACTTAAATACGATTAGTTCCATGAATTTTCGTCAGAATTAAAAGGTGAATATACTGAATTATCCTCACTTAGTTTAATGTCTTAATGGTGGAAAAGTTACATTTTCATTTTTTGAGCTTAGTACTAAGACTGAATTTTCTTTGAATGAGAATTGTTCTCAAACACCATGATTGCCAACTGAATGGCTGTGGAACTTAGTTTTACTACAAACTTGACAAGGTTTCTTAATTAATTCAACTTAAAATTATCAGACAAATCAGCTCTTAAATACAAAATCTATATTGCTGATAGTCATTCTGTTGTTTGAATCACAAGTCATCACAAGTTGCTCTATGCATTTTCCACTGTCAAACAAAACTTAGATCTTGATTTCCCTACAGATTTGCAGTGAATATATTTTCTGAACTCAACATTCAGTTTCAATAACATTTGTCAGACTTTGATGCAAATGCAGAATAACCTTCCACATTTAAAGTCCATATATCTCTGAAAATGAGGTCCTTCCATCTAACCCTCAATTGTAATTGATTAGCTGGTTAGCAGAATGGCAGGGTGAAAGTCAAATATCAAGAGAATATAAGAGAATTCTACAAATGCCTTTCAAGTAATGAATATAATCAATTAAAATCATGTTTGTGAAATGACATTAGTATTTGAATATTTTCGTGAAAAGACATTTTCAAAGACGAAATACATAAAATCTCATTACAGATCAGTATTAACAGATGAACATCTGAATTCAACTTTGGTGATAGTAATCATTAACTTTGAACTCTTAGTAAAATGTTCTCCTTCCAAAGGAACTCCATTCTCGTTAGTAGACTTGTATTACAACATATTTTACAATTTTTATAATTATCAGAAAGACAGAATACCTAACAATTGGTAGACATTTATTTCTATTTTTTATGTAAATACCTACATAATATCATTGATTTTCTCACAGTCTGAAAAACCTAAAATATTTTCCAACTTTGTTGTTGTTCAGTTGCTCAGCTGTGTCTGATTCTTTGCCACCCCATGGACTGCAGCACGCCAGGCCTCCTTGTCCCTCACTATCTCCTGGAGTTTGCCCAAGTTCATGTCCATTGAGTCACTGATGCTATCTAAAGATCTCATCGTCTGCTGCCCTCTTCTCCTTTTGTCTTCTATCTTTCCCAGCATCAGGGTCTTTTTCAATGAGTCAGCTTTTCATATCAGGTGGCCAAAGTATTGGAGCTCAGTCTTTCCAATGAGTATCCAGGGTTGATCAATTTCCTTTAGGACTGACTGGTTGAAACTCCCTGCAGTCCAAGGGACTCTTAAGAGTCTTCTCTAGCACCACAATTCAAAAGCATCAATTCTTCAGTGCTCAGCCTTCTTTATGGCCCAACTCTCACAACCATACATGACTACTGAAAAGACTATAGCTTTAACTATATGGACCATTGTTGGCAAAGTAATGTCTTTGCTTGTAACTCATTCGGTTTGGCATTTTGCATGATGTACTTTGCATATAAGTTAAATAAACAGGGTGACAATTTACAGTCTTGACATACTCCTTTCCCAATTTTGAACCAGTTAGTTGTTCCACATAAGGTTCTAACTGTTGCTTCTTGACCTGCATATAGATTTCTCATGAGGCAGGTAAGGTGGTCTGGTATTCCCATCTCTTTCAGAATTTTCCACAGTTTCCTGTGATCCACACAGTCAAAGGCTTTGGCATAGTTGATGAAGCAGATGTAGATATTTCTCTGGAATTCCCTTGCTTTCTCTATGATCCAACAAATGTTGGCAATTTGATCTCGAGTTTCTCTGCCTTTTCTAAACCCAGCTTGTACATCTAGATGTTCTCAATTCAAGTAATGCTTAGACCCAGCTTGAAGGATTTTGAGCATAATCCTACTAGCATGGAAAATGAATGCAATTGTATGGTAGTATGAACATTCTTTAGCATTGCTCATCTTTGCTATTGGGATGAAAACTGACCTTTTCCAATCCTGTGGCCATTGCTGAGTTTCCAAATTTGCTGGGATATGGAATGCAGAAGTTTAACAGCATCATCTTTTAGGATTTGAAGAAGCTCAGCTGGAATTCCATCACCCCCCATGAGCTTTGTTCATAGTGATGTTTCCTAAGGCCCACTTGACTTCACACTCCAGGATATCTGGCTCTAGGTGAGTGACCATACCATCATGGTTATCCCAGTCATTAAGACCTTTTTAATGTATAGTTCTTCTGTGCATTCTTGCCAGCTCTTCTTAATCTCTTCTGCCTCTGTTAGGTCCTACTGTTTCTATCATTTATTGTGCACATTCTTACATGAAATTTTCTTGAAGAGATCTCTAGTCTTTGCCATTCTGTTGTTTTCCTCTATTCCTTTGCACTGTTTATTGAAGAAGGCCTTCTTATCTCTTCTTGAAATTCTTTGGAACTCTGCATTCATTGAGTTGCATATATAGTTCCATTTCTCCCTTGCTTTTTAGCTTCTCTTATTTCCTCAGCTGTTTGTAAAGCCTCCTCATGCAACCACTTTGCCTTCTTACATTTCTTTTTCTTGGGATGGTTTTGGTCACTGCCTCTTGTACAATGTTACAAAACTCTGTCCATACTTCTTCAGGCATTCTGTCTATCAGATTTAATTCTTTGAATCTAATCATCAATAAGTAAACCTACCTGCTGCTGCTGCTCCTGCTAAGTCACTTCAGTCGTGTCCGACTCTGTGCGACCCCAGAGACGGCAGCCCAAACCTATCTATTTACCATCTTTCCCCTTATAAAAAAAGGTTTGTCAAGTTCTGCTATAAATAATTGGTTAATATAAATTCAAGCCACCATTTTTAAATCTTTAGAAAGGATATTTACTCAGACTTTAAATTTTAATTTTGATTTCAGCCTATTGACATTAATCTGGAAATGTTTATCAACTTCATGGCTCCAAGTGTCTAAATAAACTGGCTAGCCTAATTAGTTGGATGATACATTAATGAAGTCAAGAACATAGGTTCAAACAGCCCCTTACCCTCTTACAAAGGAATATCACTTGTACTGAAAAGGGTTTATTTAAAAAGTTTGTATTTATGACTTGAGAAAAATTACTCAAAAAACATTTCTAGCTGACAGCAGAACAATACACCGTCTACTGTTTAAATTTCCCAGATACACATTTCTTCCTGCTTCAATTTAATTCACATATACTTTTCTGGGTCCTGTACTTCTGTTTGAGGAAAGGTATTACTGGTAAATGCTATGAATTCATTGTACATTAAAATGTACCACTCAAAACTTTTATACCAAAACTTTTATATACACTCAAAAACTTTTATACCATTTGGGGAAATTTTCAGATCTGAAACTTATCCACGATTAAGTAAAAAATCTTTACCTCAGACTACTAGCTATGAATTTGCATGATCTCCCCACAGGTTATTAAATGCTCATTTATTTCCTTTTCCCCCCATTTTCTCTCCATATCTTTTATTTTTTACTCATATTTTCTCTCCATTTCTTTCCTTATTCAGGCAAACTGTGCATTTCTGCCTTTCAGGTGCATCAGATCCACCTGCTTTATCCTCACATAAAGAAAGAAAATGAGTGAATCAGCTGCAGTGAGAAACATATTCTTAACCTGAGATCTATATTAGTATTTCTCCTAGTTCATCCAAGTATGCTATATGTTTCATTTATTCTTATAAATAAAAGCATTTTTGCAAGTGAAATAAAATAAGCTTAAGATTACACACTCAGAGGTGTAGACGAGCTTGCCTGAGAAGAAATGGTATTATTTCCTGAATTATAATACTTAAAATTTCAGTGTTACAACGCCTTTCATCTCTGACAATCTCAGGAGGTTTAATCATTCATTACAGAGTCTTCTCTTCTGCGTGCCTGAGGGCATGATACTGAATGAACAAGGGGATCTGAAATGAAAGAACCCAAGTCCTATGGAAGTAGGAGTCTCATTGAATCACCACAAGTATTCATCACAGACTTTGGCAACAATGCAACAATGTAGAGAAGACTACTTAACAGCTTAAGGGAAATATTGCACCTTTTGTTTAAAAGCCTGGTTCTGGTAGGAGGCCAATGGTAGCAATAGTACTTTTGTTTAACTCGGATGCCTATATAGCTAATTTTTCAGTAACATTACTGTGCTTTGGAGGACATGTCTATTCAAGACTAATTTCTTCCACACGCTTCTATTTATAGACAGAAATGATTTAAAAGCCTGTATTAAGCAAAATCTTTGATTCAAAAGAGTTAATACATAATGCCAGGTTGTCTGCAGTCGTGTTTCAGTTCAGTTCAGTCGCTCAGTCGTGTCTGACTATTTGCGATCCCATGAATTGCAGCACGCCAGGCCTCCCTGTCCATCACCAACTCCCGGAGTTCACTCAGACTCACGTCCATCGAGTCAGTGATGCCATCCAGCCATCTCATCCTCTGTCGTCCCCTTCTCTTCCTGCCCAGGTGCTATTATTATCCCCATTTTAGAAATGAGGAACTGAAGCTCAGAGGTGTTAGGCAATTTGTTCAAAGTTGCAAAGCTAGTAAGTGGCGTAAGTTGGATCTGAACCCAAGTTGGCTTAACTCAGAAGCCCAAGTTCTTATTGATGACCAAACAATCACTGTCCAACAGAAATATACTGACCATATATATAATTTAAAAATTTCTAACAGTCACATTAAAAACATGAAAATGACACATTTTACTTAGTTCAATATATCTAAAATATCATCATTTCAGATGATAAAATTATTACCCATTCTATTTTCATATTAGGTTTGTCTTTGAGATCTTTCCTGGTAGCTTCGCAGTAAAGAATCTGCCTGCACTGGAGGACATGTGGGTTTGACCTCTGTGTCAGGAAGATCCCCTGGAGAAGGGAATGGCAACCCATTCCAGTGTTGCTGCCTGGGAAATCCCATGGACAGAGGAGCCTAGCAGGCTACAGTCCATGGGGTTGCAAAAGAGTCAGACACAACTTTGTGACTCCACAACATTCTTTATTTACAGCCTGTCTCAATTTGAACTAGCCACATTTCCAGTGCTCAGCAGTCAACTATAGCTGATGGTTACCATACTGAAAAGTCTGTCACTAGATAATTTATTCACTGAGCAAATACTTCTTGAGAGCTACTGAATGCCTGTGTGCATGCTATCAGACATTAGTGAATATGCAAAGCAAGGTCCTTCCGAAGTTACTTTCCTTGGAGAGAAACAGCAAATAAGTAAATAAACCCATAATTAAGCAATTAAACTATCAGACAGTGATCCGTGCTGTAAGGGAAACTAGGACAATGGAACAGAGTCATTATGTGATTGCTCTGCATTGGGAAGATCCTGCAGAAGTTTCTGAGGTATCTGAACTTTTCCTGAGTGTCATATGCTACAGAAAGAAGACAGTGCAGGGAGCAGAGCCACCAATAAGCCTGACTGACCTGATGAGTTCTACTCCTTTCTATGGTGTAATTCTTTGTGCCTACAACAGAATAATCAAATACCTTCCATGGCTCCTGGCATAAAAATAAAATGACTTGAGTGGTCATCTTCCTCAGAGGATATTGAAAGTTTTAGTGAAACAAGGGCTACATACCTCTGATGGGGACTTAACTGAGAGAAAAGAACAGCACTGCTTAAAATATTTAAATTATTATCATGTGGTCTGAAGAAAGACCAAGATAGAATGAAAATAGAATAACTGACTTGGTTGCATACTATCAACTTCATTTTATTTCATTCATCTCTACTCTTTTTAGAGCTCTTTAAAAACCTCTCGAGGTATACAGACATTTAACTTATGTTCCACTAACAAATAAGGGAATACCTGACCTCTTAAGGGAGATCATATGAAAATCACTAGACCCTGAAGAAATACATACTTAATGATAAAATGCATTAAAATTGGATACAACGTTCTAGCTTAAAACAGAAGAAGATAGGCTTTTTCCCTTGAAGTAAGTACCATTTAAAATTATTTTGCATTGAATAAAAGAGCAACCCTGATTTTCAATGTATAATGAGAACTGATAATAATAGTAAAAAGCATAAGAAAGTCACACTTACTATAGATTGTCAGTTTTATATCCTTGGCTTGTTTGCCAGCTGCATTAGACACAGTACACTGGTAGCGTCCCTTGTCACTTCTTCGTGCATTCTTTAAGTGTAAAACTTGTCCTCTGTCTAGAATTTCAATATTAGGGTCTCCCAAAAATAAAGGCCTAGAAAAAATACAATTTTATTCTATGGCTCCATTTTCATTTTCCTAAACACTTTCTGTTTTATTAATCACAACAGAAATCATTAAGTTGTATGAGTTTAAAAATATGGATCAAAGTTGAATTTTTTAGTTGGAATCTAAAAAATGCAATGATATGATTAAGTACTCCTGTTCAGAAGAGTGGGATTATTAATAATTTATTAATAAATGGGATTAATAAGTGGGATTTATTAATAATTATTAATAAATCACTTTATTAATGAAAGTTAATTATCACTTTGAGATGAAAGATTCTTCCTTTTAAACTTAAATTGTTGAACAGTAATAATAAAACATTTTATTTCATTCATTCACCACTCCCCTTTTTTAAATTTATATAGATAGTTTTTCTTTTCTGAATGATGGTAGAAAATTTAAGTGTATAGGAGCTTCAAGCAAAGCAATATTATTTGTAAACTAATACTATAATACCTGGAAAAATATTCACAACACATAGTTATTACTAACTAAAGACAATGTCTACTTTCCTAATAAGTAGGTATTATAATAAATATGAATGCTTTCATAATACTGAAATACTGAAAGATATTTATCCCAAAGGTAGTTCATATGTATTTGTCAAGGAGTCTTTTTCCACTATTCAGTCATTTACCAACTACTATTATGTGACTGCTTTATATTTGGTAGCAGCTTTATTTAATACTTAAAACATCATGTTTATTAAAGTCTATGATATCTTAAGAGTCATACCTTTAAAATCCCATTGATATTCTTTCAGGAAGACCTATATCTTGTTTTTAAAAAGCTGCAGGGAATTTGCCACATGATAAATGAATGCAGTGCTATATTAAAAGTCAGTACTAAGACTACAAGATTAAAGAAAACACTTTTCATTTTCTGCGACAGCATCCCTTATTATTCCTTGGTATGACACTTTGTTTGAAGTTCCCGAAAACTGACAGAATAAAGTTCCTTACTTAAATGTATTCTGTTTAAAGAAGTGGAATACTTGATAATGCTACTCAGATTTAAGCAACTTTAAAGCTTTCACTGATTGCTCACTATGCAAGTTTCATAAAAACTGAAACAAAAAAAGCATTATAATAAGAAAAGGTCTTCTTGGTTTATTGCCACAACGTAATTCTTTCCTCTTACCATTATCAGTTTGTGTTCTTGCACACATTTTTCTAAACATTTCCACTCAGAAACATATTGCTAGAGGAATCTCAAGTTGTTATACATAAATGGCCTTGTATTATTGTTCTATTTTTAACTTGACAATAGCTATGGAGATAATTTTGGTGCCCACAGCTTGATTTTCTTTTTAATTGCTGTTCAGTGTTTCACAATATGACAACGCTGCATGTCACCTATCCATTCTCCCAAGGTCAAGCTTAAGCAGTTTTCACCTTTCTGCCATCATTGTTTCAGAGAGAATTAACATACAAGCCTTCCTATGGAACAGACAATTGACTTCCCTTTCCTAGACACTGGAAGTATAACTGCTGTATTAGAGCATACGAACATTTAAATTTTAATAGATATCACCAAATTGGCTTTCAGAGTACTAATTTATTAATACCTTGTTCCATCAGAGTATTATATCCTAACCTACCAAACTCTAAGACAACAACTGATATTTTTCAAACTTCTACTATTTTTTTGCCAAACTGACCTATGAAAAACAAAGTCATGTTATTTTTGCTTGCCCTCGCCAAATTATTGAAGGTGAGCATCTTTTAAAACATTTATTGCTTAACTATATAACTTTCTAATTGCCTGTTTATACCCTCCACACATTTTCCTATGTTGTCTTTCTTAACATATAAAAACTTTTCATATAATCCTTTGTTTCATACACTGCAAATCTTTACTTTTTGCTACTTAAGTCTTAGATACCTACTTTCAAAAATTATAAAAATACACAAACTGTGACCATGCTGTAACAGATAAGCTCTCATGAGCAATACACATCATTGCACCTATTATCAATGAGGGCAAACCTCAGCAGCCCTTGAACTTGAAGTCTAGGAAACATTTAATTGCTCTTTAGGGGGTGTTCTTTTTGCCCATATTGTAAACTAGCTTAAGTATTTATCTTGATGTCATAAGCAAATTTCATTTTTTAATAATGCACAAAATTCCATGTAAACATAAGATTAGTTCTTTATTTGGATCTTGCATTTTTTCCTTTGTTGCTCTTAATATATATTTGTGCTTAGTTGCTTCAGTTGTGTTCAACTCTACGCAACTCTATGGACTGTAGCCTGCCAGGCTCCTTTGTCCATTGGGATTCTCCAGGCAAGAATACTGGAGTGGGTTACCATGCCCTCTTCCAGGGGATCTTCCCGACCCAGGAATTGAACCGGGTGCTCCTGCCTTACAGGCAGAATCTTTACCAGTTGAGCTACCAGGAAAGCCCTTGCATATATTCAGTGTATAACAAATTGAATTTCTCCATGTCTCTAAAATAAATTCCTAGCATTTATAAAGCATCTTATAATTCATAAATTTGAGACCATTTTTGAATACTGCTTTTCCTTCATGTTCACTTAATAACACTCTAGCTGGTAAGATACTTAAGAGGGAGAAAATCCACATCTATTTACAAACAGTTGGACCCTTGCAACAAATATAGAAAAAGTACTCACTTGCCATCTTTGAACCAGTGAATAACGGGAAAGGGGGTGCCTTTCACCTGGCATTCAAGTGTGGTATCCTGGTTCAGGACAACTGAGATTTCACCAGGGGAACCAGCACCTATTATGGTGGGCGGGACTTAAACAAAGATATTTTATCATGAAAATCTACGACTTAGCAAAAAGAGTAGAGAGGGGAGAGAAGATAATGATTTCTATAATATTTCAACAAGTTTTTGTCAAAAAGAAAATATTATGCAATAATCCTGTTTTCATATCACATCTGTAGACCCAAATATCAAATTTAAATACAGGAACACATTCACGAAAGATCTGACAGCAGAAAATTACTTGGAAGAATTGTGGTAATAAAGAATTCATTTTGAGCAACATTAAACCAACACACAAAAGGAGTTTAGAATATAAATGAGCAGTGAAGCTCATATAATGAAATTTACTATGGCTATCCATTTTAAATAATGAATGACATAGTCAACGACAATCTGATAATGTTCAAATTCTACATATTATACCATAGTGTTGTTTGAAATATACTACCCTTGTCTCTTTTAAAGGCCTCCTATGCTAAAATTGCATGTCAGATAAAATGTGAAAAGATTCACATTATATCTCATGTGAAAAGGTGCTAGTTTTTATTGTTAGAATTATCAAGCATATTAAAGAGCTCCCATAAACTTCCCTGAACTTCAAATCCTCTCCCTTCACATCATGTTATGGTGATTGACCTTCATCTGCAGAGCCACGTGTTGTGCTGTGCTTAGCCGCTCAGTCATGTCTGACTCTTTGGGACCCCAGGAACTGTAGCTCGCCAGGCTCCTCTGTCTATGGGGATTCTCCAGGCAAGAATACTGGAGTAGGTAACCATGTCCTCTTCCAGGGGATCTTCCCAACCCAGGGATTAAACCCAGGTCTCTCGCACTGCAGGAGGATTTTTTTTTTTTACCATATGAGGCTCCAAGGAATGATCAGGCACTAAAAGGATCAATGCCAGGAGGGGCGGGTGGTGATCAGATTTGTTTTAAGACCATGCTGGCTTCCAAATGAAGATCATATTCCAGTGGCAAAGAGTGGATGAAGTGGGCTTGTTAGGAGGCTATTACATTAATTCAGTTTGTAACTGACATGGGATTAAGAAGCAGACTTAACAGGATATAGACAAATTCACAGAGTTGGGAAGAGGGAGTTAGGAAGACTCGGTGCCAGGTTGTGGCAAAAGCAAGTGGTAGTATGGAGGTGATGGTCACTATGATGTGACCACTGAAGGTGCCCAGAACAGACATTTACTGAGACCTTTCTGAATGACTTCCCTGGTGGCTCAGACGGTTAAAGCGTCTGCCCACGATGTGGGAGACCTAGGTTCAATCCCTGGCTCAGGAAGATCCCCTGGAAAAGGAGATGGCAATACACTCCAGTACTCTTGCCTGGAAAATCCCATGGACGGTCGCAGAGAGTCAGACATGACTGAGCAACTTCATTTTCTTTCTTTCTGTTCTCTATGTAACTAAGATATTGAGCCAAAGATATTGAGCTAAAAAAGCTAAGATACTGTGGAGAAGATTAGACATATAGCCTGAGAGCTCAGAAAAGAAGTCTGAGTTGGAGATAAAAATGTGGACGTCATCAGCACACAGGGAGCAGTAAAAGTCAGGAGAGGAAATGAGTACCAAGATAAATAATGCCAATGAGACTGATAACAGAAAGATTACTTGGTTTCTATAGCTGATACTTATAGATAATAATGGTAATTTTGGTAGAGGAATGCAAAGTACTTCAGGCTTTGACAACACTTCTGAGGCAGAGTTTTTATGTTATAGCAGTTGATGAATGATCACTCTAACGCAGGATCATCCCCAGACCTCATTTCCACTCTAGACTTACAAATCATATGTCCTTTGAGGAGAAAAATATTGAACATGAAGGGAGTCATTTTATCACAAAGTGAACTTTAATCAGCAAAAATAATTCACAAGCTAAACTTTTGAAAATTTTAATTTATGATTAGGATTCAAACATTTTAAATATTTTAAACACCAATTTATTTCAGTTTCAACCTGTTCTCAGAATTCTCCCCACTTAATTAGAATTAGGGCTGAGGTAATTTAGTTACAGAAATTATTCAGAATGCAGAGGAGGGTGAATTATTACATTTATCAGCTCAAGTACAACCCAGGAGCTTCAGGCTGCTGCTGCTGCTGCTGCTAAGTCACTTCAGTCATGTCTGACTCTGTGCAACCCTATAGACGGCAGCCCACCAGGCTCCCCCGTCCCTGGGATTCTCCAGGCAAGAACACTGGAGTGGGTTGCCATTTCCTTCTCCAATGCATGAAAGTGAAAAGTGAAAGTGACGTTGCTCAGTCTTGTCCAACTCTTAGCTACCCCATGGATGCAGCCCACCAGGCTCCTCCGTCCATGGGATTTTCCCAGGCAGAGTACTGGAGTGGGGTGCCATTGGAGGTCAGCAAATGAATGAATTTTACCTGCATTATCCTCTATAGTTACCGCCCAAAGAATTTCCTGACCACCTCAATAGAAAAACTGACAAGAACAGTAATTTAGTAATTTTATGTATAAGACAGTAGCATGTACCCAGAGACATCACTATATGATAAATAACAAATATCTATAAACTTTCTATATCATATAGTTCTGATTAACCAATATTAAAGACAAAAATGAGTAAAAGGAATCTATCAAATTTTCATCTCTTTAACTCTTTAATACAGTCAGTGCTATGCTATATAAAACACATTTGAATCGTAGTTTTTTAAAAGAATATTTTCCTTACCTAACACATCAATGTTAAAATGCTTTTGAGAAGCGCCTGCAACATTAACTGCTTTACAGGAATATCTTCCTGCGTCCTCTGGAGAGGCTCTGAAGAGCTTTAATATCTTCCCATTGTTTACAGTCTGAATACTGCTGCTCTCAGTCACCTTTTAAGGCCAAAAGGGTCAATGTTATTTCCAATCCTAATAAAAAGGCCTAATTAAAATTTGAAGCGAAGTGTTTATATTGCTATTAATAAGACCGTCACATCTGAATGATTAATTTCAGAGGCATAAGCAAAGATGTACGCGTATCTGGACATCTCCATTTACCTGAACATCATCTTTATACCACATAACGATGGGAGATGGAGTACCTTCAACTTCACAAAAGAGACTGGTTGGCTGGTTGACCAACACGGACACATTTGTTACTTGTTCTTTATCTTTAATTACTGGAGGAACTGCAAAACGTGAGGAACTGTAGTTAGCTTAAAATAAATATTATATATAGTTTCTTTACCAGGACTTTGGAAAGCAAATCTGAGGTATTTGAGAGCTAGAAAAGGTTGGTCATACTTAAGCAAAGCTTTTATTATGAAATGAAGAGTCTTGACCATATATTTATAAGTAACTCACTAAATTTTTACTTTAATTATTCAGGTATGAATTAAAACTGAAAATGAAAAATGAAAAATGAAAAAAATTCAGTTATGTATTAAGGATAAATTTAAGGGAGAAACTATTTATTTCACATACCACTCAAAATGCAAACTGCTCGTCTCAAGTTATGTGGGACTACTTTGCTGATAAGAATGAATATTGCCCAGTATTTATGGAAGACAATATCCATTAATTTTTAAGTGTATATATTCTTTGACTCATGCAAAGCGCCATATGTACATGATTTTCACTGAAGCATTACTTAAAATAGTATACAAGTGTTACCTAATTAAATGTTCATCATTAATATGAACATTTATGTTCACTATGAGCTTATCAAAGAAAGCTAAGTTATGGTACAGGGGGATCCTAGTTAGGCATAAATAAGAGTTAGGAATACTCTAAGATAGAGTATTTAATGATACAGGCAAGGTATACAGTAATGGATAAAACGGTCTACTATAAATTCTTTTTATATGTAACAAAGAATGAAATATATATTCGTATTTCTTCATTTTTGCAGAAAATATCTCTGGGAAGATACACACAAACACATACATACCCCTAACAACTTTCCTTGCCCAGAGGGAGGATAAAGTAGATTGCTTAGCTCAGTGCCAGAAGACTTTTGACTTTGTATCTTTTTCTACCATTTGAATTTTCAATGATGTAAAATCACAAAAAAAATTATATGAAATTTTAAGTCAAATGAATACATGAAGTTAGACTACTAGTTTTTAAATTGATAACATGTCTTTTTATGTAAATATTAAATGATACTACACTGAAAGGAAAACATATAAAGGAATTTGAACATATTACATATTCAGTTATATGACTTTATCTGTATTCACCATGGACTTTGAGGTTATATCTTCTTTCTGTGGTTCCAGCTTCATTGACTGCCACACAAATATACTCCCCGTTGTCATATGGTGTAACAGAAGCAATAACCAACAATGTCCCGTCTTCTAATATAGAAATACCAAGCTCTTGGCCTGTCAGCTCTCTACCATTCCGCAACCATTTGATGGTTGGTTTGGGGGTACCTAAGAAAGAAATTAAAGCTTTGTGAAATTTTACAACAAAGTTAGAAATCACTATTAAATATCAACTATCTTGAGGAGAAATAAAATTTCTCATCATTATACTATGTATCCTTAGGTACCTTCAAGATATGGAATTTTGCAGAGATTATGGTATGTCATCTCTCTATTTCCTGACTGGTTTTAAAAGATCTAAGGTCTCCAGTGTAGAATTTGATCAAAGGCATTTTTATCAAGACATTCAGATGATAATAAGCAAAACATTTTCTTGAGTGGGTTCATGGTATTAATGAGAGAAAAAGCTATTTTAGTTAAAAAGACTAGAGATAGGCAGAGCTTTGGGGTGATAATAAAGGAAGAGCAAAAATAAGATACTCAGAGGAACAGACGTGAAGATTATGCAAACACAAAGAGGAAAGGAATGATGTACAGAAATGACGCTTCATCATTCACATTTTAAACAGTCCTGATAGAGCAGAGATGAGCAGCATCTGCTACTCACACATCTTGTGGGGATCCCACTCTGTTAAAGAGAGGGCACAGATTGATTCTTGAGTTTTTATACTGAAAATAAAGTTGAGAAAACAGTGAGCAGAACTGCTTTCCTGGATTTATTTATGACCAACAGAGTGAATGGACATTATATGAATACAAGTGATAAAAAAAAGTCTTAAAATGCATAATGGAGCCTAAAGGACATACTGGAAATAGACAAAGATTAACTCTATAACATGAATCTATTTATACAGCAAAGAATATGCCAGGCACCATTCTAAGCACTTTCATATTTTACTTAATTTATATAAAAAATAAAGCACATTAAATAAAATCAATATATTGTATGAGACATGGCTAATAATCTTAAAGCAAAATAAAAATATCAAAGAATGGAGAATGGTCATATATCAAAGACAAGTACACAAAAGGCAGGAATACACAGAATGTATCATTAAGATTAAACTCAAATTGAGTCAAAGTATTATAAAACTGACTGACTATTAATGACTGAATTATAAAAATGACTATATTTATGGGAAAAACTAAAAATCTTACATATTTCACCGTAAGATGCTGACTGATGAAGAGAATATAAAACTGATGGACTACAATTGCACATGTTGCCAAGGATAAAAGTGGGTTATAATCATTTCCTTACATCCTACTTATTCCTTAATGGACTTTGCAAACTTCTCAACTAATATTTGTTAAGCTAATAAATGAAAAAGCAAATTAAGAAATGCTGGGCTGGCAGAAGCACAAGCTGGAATCAAGATTGCCGCGAGAAATATCAATAACCTCAGATATGCAGATGACACCACCCTTATGGCAGAAAGTGAAGAGGAACTAAAGAGCCTCTTGATGAAAGTGAAAGAGGAGAGTGAAAAAGTTGGCCTAAAGCTCAGCATTCAGAAAACGAAGATCATGGCATCTGGTCCCATCACTTCATGGGAAATAGATGGGGAAACAGTGGAAACAGTGTCAGACTTTATTTTTGGGGGCTCCAAAATCACTGCAGATGGTGACTGTAGCCATGAAATGAAAAGACACTTACTCCTTGGAAGGAAAGTTATGACCAACCTAGACAGCATATTAAAAAGCAGAGACATTATTTTGCCAACAAAGGTCCATCTAGTCAAGGCTATGGTTTTTCCAGTGGTCATGTATGGATGTGAGAGTTGGACTGTGAAGAAAGCTGAGCGCTGAAGAATTGATGCTTTTGAACTGTGGTGTTGGAGAAGACTCTTGAGAGTCCCTTGGACTGCAAGGAGATCCAACCAGTCCATTCTGAAGGAGATCAGCCCTGGGATTTCTTTGGAAGGACTGATGCTGAAGCTGAAACTCCAGTACTTTGTCCACCTCATGCGAAGAGCTGACTCATTGGAAAAGACTGGGAGAGATTGTGGGCAGGAGGAGAAGGGGACGACAGAGGATGAGATGGCTGGATGGCATCACTGACTCGATGGATGTGAGTTTGAGTGAACTCTGGGAGATGGTGATGGGCAGGGAGGCTTGGTGTACTGCGATTCATGGGGTCGCAAAGAGTCGGACACGACTGAGCAACTGGACTGAACTGAACTCAAGAAATAAATTGCATTATCTTTACTTTCTCAATGGTAGAACAACCAGGTCAAGATGAAATTCATGGCAAAGATAATGAAAGGCACTAAGCTAGAAGGGGACGACAGAGGACGAGATGGCTGGATGGCATCATTGAATCAACGGACATGAGTTTGAACAAACTCCAGGAAATGGAGAAGGACAGGGAAGCCTGGGCATGCTGCAATCTGTGGGGTCTCAAAAAGTCAGACATGACTGAGCGACTGAACACAGCAATTTTAAATTAACACAAGAATTCTATCCCAGGTGAACTAGGAAACTAGGAAGAGGTAGTATATCAAACTGGAAAAGGGACATTCAAGTCAGCTTGTAAGTCAGGGATTCAGTGGAGAGTACTCAGCAATAGCACCACTAGCAGGGCTCCCTTGGGAGTGAGCGCCCACAGAACTTACTTGAACCTACCTTTCTCAAGGATTCTTCTCCAGCCTTGCCTACCACCACCACCCACTGACCCTAGGAATGGTGGTGGTGGTGTAGCTGCTAAGTTGTGTCTGACTCTTGAGGCCCCATGGACTACAGTCTGGCAGGCTCTCTGTCCATGGGGATTCTCCAGGCAAGAATACTGGAAAGGTTTGCCATTTCCTTCTCCAGGGGATCTTCCAACCCAGCAACTGAATCCATGTCTCCTGCATAGGAGGCAGATTCTTTACCACTGGAAGCCATCAGGGAAACCATCACTGACCCCAGGAACAGTTACTGACAACTCTTTACATATCTGAAGAGCTTATCAGAGTTACCTTTTTCTGAATGCTGGTAGAAAATAATCATTGATGAGAGAGATATTGTTAAGAGATGCAAAATCTTGCTGTAGAAACAGAGAGAGCTGTAAGGTCCTTCAACTTCCAGTGTCTCCAGGAACAACAACGAAGAGGCTCATGTAGGAGCATGGATTCCTCCAGGAGATGATGGAAAGGGTACTGCTCGGTTTTTGCCAGAATTAGTACAGACTCATTTGAGTCACTGCAGATGAACATTATGTGAAAGAGAATATTCTGGGCCACCTATTGGGCATCCAGGGTAAGGCGATAGTGACCCTTTTTATAGGCTTTGGAGGAGAAAGAATAACCATCTCCTGCCAGGAAATATGATGGGATAGAAAGCCCAGAAATTCAGGGAAAGGAGGAGTTTGGACAAGCATCAGAGAGCCAAGTTACTACCTGACTCCAGAATTACCAGTAGAGGAGAAATCTAGAAAGGAGTTTTTAGAAAAGAAGAGTAACAAGGGGATGGTCCTAATATATACCCCTGACTGAGATAAATATGCAATATTTTGAATAGCTCTGTCACATTATAAAGAGAAATCTTGTCAGAAATAAAATGAACTAAGTCACAGGAAGGAGCATGAACGAACTGGAAAACATACCGGCTTAGGCAAGTCTGAAAGAACAGAAGGTATTTCCAGTGAAGGAAATAAAACACCTGGAGGGAAGAATACCTAGTTTAAAGAGTTCTTATTTGAAAGAAGTGTTAGTTTCCATTTTGCACAAATGTTATAACAAGGACTGAAGAGTAGAATTTAATGATGCCTGGGGTTCAATACAGAATTCTAGAACAATGCAACATTATGCCAATGCCCATGTGACCAAGTCGTACACACCTTTTGCAGGACATGGAAATGCAATGCGTTGGTTGGCCACTCTTTCTTGGAATGGAGTGTTATATGGAGGCTCTAGGTCTTCCAGAATAGGTGGTTCTATTAGAAAAATAAATGCATTATCACAGGCTTTCCTTGGGCAATACTGAATTCTTCTGAGGCTACATTTGATACCTGCTTCTCTTTTCCTGCCTTTGCACTGGTACTCTCCCTGACTGGAATGTTTTTCCTCCTGATTGGACATGCCTGGCTCCTTCTAGTCAACAAGATTTCACTATACATATCATCACCCCAGAGGAGTCCTCATGACAATTCAGTCTATGGTAGCCACCTGCTGGGAGCTGTCTAATAAAAACTATTCTAAACTTCTACAAAGTGCATCTCACAATCTGTTATTTCTTATTTACTTGCCTGCTTGCTTTCTGCCTACTTACAGAACTGGTCATGAGAGCAGGGGTTTTACCTCTGTCACCGTCTTCTCCTCACTGCCTAGATCACGACAGACCCCTGGCAGGAACTTGATAAACACTGGTTGCTTACAGGAATAAAGATTAATCACTTTGGGGAGCATGCACCGTGTGGCATGTGGGATCTTAGTTTCCCAACTAGGGATCGAACTCATGCCCTCTACAGTGGAAACGTGGAGCCCAACTACTGGATCACCAGGGAATTCCCCAAAGATTAATCTTTAAACCCTCAACATAGGCCATCATTAGAGGGAACAGTGGACCTCGACGTTCTAGGGATTAATGTTGAGTGCACCTTACTACTCTAAGGTAAATCCTACTCCAGTCAACTGTGCCCACAATTTCTTCCAAACCAAAAACAGTGGGTGGGGTACTTATCTAGGATTCTTTGCACCATCTACATCATCCTGGGCAACTCCATTTTCAAAGGTAAACAGTTCACTAGCATACAGCTTCATTTCATTTCTGGAATCATTTTCCTTTCAAAGATAACTAGAGAGTCATAAATCTATACAGCAGTCTTCTGAAAGTGATCCAAGACTAAGCAAGACTATATCTTCTGCACAGACTCCAGGGTTTTCCCCCCACCCCACCATACATATATTTTCCTAGGACCCAAATCACCTTGAACGTGTAGTGTTATCTCCGTCTCATCACTGCCTGCTATGTTAGTAGCGACACATGTATATACGCCAGCATCTGAGAGCATCGCTTGTTTGATGCTTAATGTCCCATCTGGATGGCTACCACGCTGCAGTCCATCAACCAGCACGGCGCTTCCACCTTTGAACCAGGTGATAACAGGAAGAGGTGTCCCTTGAGCACCGCAAGGAATGTCCACTCTTTGGCCAACTTGGACTTTCATAACTTTCGGGCCACGCTGTATCTTTGGAGGCACTGGAAAGAATGACTGAGTATTAACAATCCAAGTTTTAAAAACTTCCTTCCTTTTTTCACTTTAAATGAGACCTCCTCACCAAGACGCAGCATGGGAAAGTAGAATCATCTCAGGATGGGGACCCAGGCTCACGCCACTTACTAGCTGTGTGATCGAGGGCGATTCAGTATACTGTGTGAGGCCTGTTTCCTTGCTAATCCAGGCAAAATAAACTCTTCAGTACCAACGCACTGCAAAGATTATGGGAAGGAATGAATTTAAACTTCTCATTCCAAACTCGTGGAATACTAAGCATTTAAGGATGTCAGATTTCTTACATAAATAATGTAAGGTTTAAAAAGCCTCTAAAATGGCAATCCAGTTGATTTCTGTAATAGAGTAAAACAAAAGTGCTTCTCTCCATGGATTCTTAGCTTCTGTTCTCTTTGTGGAAGATTTAACTAGACAGTAAGAACTAGTTCTCATCATAGCTTTCACTTATTTCAGAGAAGAAAATCAAGACAGAACTTCTATTATTTCCCTTTATCTACCTTCCTTCAGAAATGTAAATGAGATAATTTATAAAAGTAGTGTTAGCTTCCACATACACCCATTGTGAACTATAAAATCAAATTGATTCCTAAAGATATGATTAGAATTTATGTACTTTACATCCCTGAAAAACCTGATTCCTCTGTCCTTTTGTTAAAACTTAATATTTAACCAAGATATTCTAAAGGTTTCATTTGCAACAATCTTCTAAGTTGATAGTACAGGCGTACTTCATTTTACTTTCACTGTGCTTTGCTTTATTGCCCTTTACAGATAATGCAATTTTTACAAATGGAAGTTTTATGGCAACCCTACATTGTCAAATGATGTTTAGCACTTTTCGCAATAAGATATTTTAAAAATGAACACTGTATGCATTATGCTCAATGCAGGTACATTGTTTTTAAAGCCATAACGCTATTGCACACTTTGTAGACTATAATACAGTGTAAACATAATTTTTATTGGCACTGGGAAACCAAAAAAACCCATGTGACTCACTTGATTGCTGTATTCATTTTACTGAGATGCTCCGGAAACAAACCCATAATATCTCTAAGATAAGTCTGTATTATCATCATTTTATGAAAAAAACATTAAAGATAAAAGAGGGTAGGTTTTACCTAACACCCTAGAACTAGTGAACATCAGAACTCTCAGTGGATTTTATATCCCACAGTCAAGAGGACAGTAGTGTAATGACCGATCTGAGAGTGAAATCAGGTCAAGACCATGTGAGCAAATTTCTTCTCCTATTTGAATGCATGGCTTAGAATATGTGCTCACTAAGCATATGTTGAATGAATGAGTAATTAGACTATGGCAAATTGGGGGAAGAAAGCAGACTACCAAGAAAATTTTGTAAAGGAGTTAAAGAACCCCAGGAGCAGAATGTTTTCAGTGACTGAGCTCCATAAACATTGAAAATGACCGTTTAAATGCTATTAAATCCTTCCTTGAACATTTGCTTCCACAAAAGGCTACCAGTCTAAATGCATTTCTTTCTTTTTCTTAAAGTATGCTTTAGCATTAGAATGAATAGACTTATTTTTACTTATTTATTTTTTATTTTGGCTGTACTGGGTCTTTGTCAAATCATGTGGGCTTTCTCTAGTCACAGAGCATGGGCTCTAAAGTGGGGGGTCTCAGTTGCCCTGCAGCGGGTGGAATCTTAGTCCCCCAAAAAGGGACTGAACCCATGTCCTGTGCATTAGGAGGTGGTTTCTTAACCACTGGACCACCAGGGAAGTTCCTAAACATATTTCTTTTTTTTACAGTGTATCAACAATACTTATAAATGACCTGTGGTAAAACTGAGATCCAAAATTTTAATACTGTTCACCTGAGGAAAAGGGGGAAAGTTGTTTATGGATAGGAGATAACATTTTCAAAGTAAATGAAAGAAAGTTGTGAGTCTCAGATTTTAGAAAATTTTTGTACAATTACTCCGTATATAATTTGAGGATAACTATCAGAGAAAGTGGGACAACAGGTTTGCTGGTGGCTAGTCCACAGATAGCATATACTTTCATTTCGAAACTCACCATGGACGTTTAATTTAACAGCCTGAGTCACATTCCCTGCAATATTTGTAGCGACGCAAAGATACATCCCACTATCTGAAACACGGGTCTCAGTGATCTTCATTGAACCAGAGGGGAGGAACGTGTGTCTAAGAGAAGGAAACCACAGGGCAGACCATCAAATATGAGAATATAAATATCCCCTAAGCAACTGCAATTCACTATGAAATTATTACTTTGCAAACAGTTTTTGAAACCATTCTCTAATCTATAATGTCATTTCTATGCACCTTAAAAGTCAGGAATTTTCAAAATTATCCTATGTATTCTGTATGATATTCTCACAAACACCAAATTAATTTGCTTTCACATTTAAATGTAATCTAAGGGTGTGACATTGTCAAGTAATTGTACATCTCTTTGCTTTACTAAGTATAGCTTTACAAAGCAAATACGTTTTAATAAACTTTGAAGATACTTCAAACACATTATAGTTTTTCTCCAATGCTTCATTAAAATTTTTATGTGCTAAAATAAAGACAAAAGAAGGTACGTATGAAGTTCTCAAATAAATATTGAGAATACACACACACACTCCTCTTATGTAGTTAGGTAAACCAGATCTACACATAAAATCTTATTATGTTCACTTTACTAAAATAGCTTTAAGAGGGAGGGGGCCAAATAGACCTACCTAGTATCAGGATTTCTATAAGTTAAGACAGATAAAGTGTGCTATTGGCCCAGAGACTGACAAATGGATAAAGAGTTAAAGATGAGATCCCCTCATCCCAACCAGAAGACTTAAGCATATATGAGAACTCAACATGTAATACGTAATATCAGAGGTGATGTTACAGAAAGTTAGGAAAGGACTGACTATTCAAAAATAGTGTTGGGCAAGTGGCTCTCCACATGGGAAAAAAAAATAAAATTAGAGAACAAACTAGTACTATACACAAAATAAAAATTTAGAAGTATTAAAATCCAAAAAGTGAAAACAAGCTTAAAATACTGCAATAAAACGTTGCAGTTTTATTTATGATCTACTAATCTAAACAAACATCTTGAGCGACATGCAAATTTTAAAATTCTGTACAACCAGTATGTGAGTGCTAGCGTGCTCAGTCATGCTCAGTCCAACTCTTAGCAACGCCATGGACTTTAGCCCACCAGGCTCCTGAGTCCATGGGATTCTCCAGGCAAGAATACTGGAGTGAGTTGCCATTTCCTCCTCCAGGGGATCTTCCAGACCCAGGGATGGAACTAGACACCATATATAAATTAACTTGAAAGGCCAGGAGTATTCTGAGATATTTTCAACACATATAAGAGACAAAGGATTGCTATTAAGAACAAAACCCAAATTTCTACATTCAATAATAAAAGAAAAACAAGTCACCAGAACACTGGAGCAGGTTTAAAGATGCAATTCACAGACAACAAAACGGCCAACAAACAAGAGAAAGCATTCTAGGCCCACTGGAATTCAGTCATGTGAAAAGTAAGATAGTTGCAAGATACCATTTCACACCTATATGAATGGCAAAAACTTTTAAGTCAGTCAACACCATGCATTATTGATAATGTGGCAACAGGTACATATATATTCTGCTGGTGGGAGGTAAATCAGGACTGCCCCTACAGAAGGCAATTAAGCAATGTCTACAAAACTCAAAATAGTTATTCATTCTAATTAGGAATTGTGGTTCTAGGTACAAGTCTCAAAGAAACTTATGTAGCTGCATACAAGGAGAGACATAAAAAGATATTCCTTGAAAAGTTTTGTTTCTAAAGCCAAGGGAAAAAAAAGAAGAATAAAATGTAGAAACACAAACCAGAGCATAAAGAGAGAAATCTGTCTAAATAAAATGTAGAATATGTTTATGGTAATGAAAATGAATAAACTGAATCTACATGCATAAAAATGGATAAAAGTTGACTCAATAAAGCAAGCAGTAGAGGAATAAGTAACATGCTACAACAGTAAACTGAAAACAAGTACATGAAACAAAATTAAAAGGAGGGAAAATATTCTGTACTATCTAAGGATGTATGTGTAGGATACACTTCACGTCTGTGGCAGTTTGCCTCTGGGAACAGAGAGAGAGACTAAGACTGAGAAGGTGAACAATGAAACTTCAACATCTTCTGAAATAAGGTATGTCTGCTGTTCAAAACTGTCAAGGCACTTATTTTCTTCAAAGACATAAGAATGTAGTTCTTCACTGTTTATTTTTTTCCCTTAAGAGTGGTGGGGAAACTAGAGTGGCATGAATTTATAGCTTCAAAACTATACACATCAACAAGGCTAAGAGAAGAGAGCTAGAGATTATAGTTTTTATTCTTCCGGTAACTTCTGGCATGATATCAAGTTAAAACAGTAATTGATACCATTCTTTGAGAACAGAGGAGAAATACGGAATGTACATTATATCATCCTTTCAGGAATTATCCTCATTCTATAAGCAAAAAGTCGAGGTTCAAAGAGACCCACTGAAAAAACGGCCAAAGTTTCAGAGAAGCTTTATGTAGTGGAGGTAAATTTAAACTCACACCTGCATGGCAACAAAAGTTGTGCTCTGAAAGTTTCTGGCGTTCTGCTTTCCATTACTCTTAGCCTATCAAATGTTTTTTCAGTGGCCCTTTGTTTGTTTAAGGGCTTTAATCAAGAAGATTTGTACAAAACTACCTAATGAAAGTCAAAACCTTGATATTAGAGAACCTATTGTGTTTTATTGCTTCTCTGGGAATAATGCAGTTTTATAGACAATACACACTTTGTACTAACAAGAATCTATATACAAATCTACATCCAAACCATTTCCATAACTACCTTGTAGAATGTACAGTGGGAAGTTATATCAAAGCTCAGTTTTAGCATTTCTGCTCTTAAAGAATGATTTAGACGGTTTACATGTTTCCTGTAGGCTCAGTGTAATATAAATTATCTCAAATTTTAAAACTGGGCTTCTTGATTGGGTTGTTTTTTTTGATATTGAGCTGCATGAGCTGCTTGTATATTTTGGAGATTAATCCTTGTCAGTTGTTTTGTTTGAAAATATTTTCTCCCATTCTGAGGGGAAGATCTAATGGATACTTCTCCAAAGATGACACAAAGATGGCCAACAAACTCATGAAAAGATGCTTACCATCACCAATTATTAGAGAAATGCACATCAAAATTACAATGAGGTATCACGTCACTCTGGTCAGAAAGGCCATCATGAAAAAAATCTAGAAACAATAAATGCTGGAGAAAGTCTGGAGAAAAGTGAACCCTCCTACACTGTTGCTGGGAATGTAAACTGGTACAGCCACTATGCAGAACAGTATGGAGGTTCCTCAAAAAACTAAAAATGGAATTACCATATGAGCCAGCAATCCCACTCCTGGGCAGATACTCAGAGAAAACCATAGTTCAAAAAGATACATGCACCCCACTGTTCACTATAGCACTATTTACAATAGTCAGGACATGGAACCAACCTAAATACCAACAGAGAAATGGATAAAGATGTGGTACATGCATACAATGAAATGTTATTCAGTAATAAAATGGAACAAAATAGTGCCATCTGCAGAGATGTGGACAGACCCAGAGATCATCATATGGAGTGAAGAAAGAAAGAAAAACAGTGGCATCAAATATCATAGAATACTGCTTATATGTGGAATCTAGAAGAAAGGTACAGATGAACATAGTTGCAAAGCAGAAACAGAGACACAGATGTAGCGAACTTATGGACACCAATGGGAAAAGTGGGGATGGGATGAACCGGGAGATTACTATTGACACACGTACACTACTGATGCTGTGCATAAAACAGATAACTAAAGAGAACCTACTGTATAGCACAGAGAATTCTACTCCGTGTTCTGTGATGATCTAAATGGGAAGGAAATCTAAAAAAGAGGGGATAGATGTATACTTAAAATCGATTCACTTTGCTGTACAGTAGAAACTAACAAAAATTGTAAAGTAACTATACTCCAATAAAAATTAATAGAAAATAAAAATAAAAGGTTTTTTTTTTTTTTTTGAGACATTTGAAAACCTGAACAGCCGTCTGTCCCAAGAGATTGTTTCATGTGTCGCAATTCATCCCAGGTCTCCTACCTTGGAGAGAATGGAGAGATGAGCTGGGTTTCTTTGGCCCAGGTAATGATGGGTGGGGGTAAACTCTTCACTTCACATGGAAGGGTCACCTCTTCTCCCGCAAGGACTGAGATCTCAACGGGCTTATCCTGGGAAGGTCCCCTTTGGTCTCCGAACACTCTAGGCCTTACTAAAACAAACACAAGTTTGGGAAGGGAAAGAGTACATTGAAACAAAGCACACTTCAAGTTAAAAACAGGACCACGAACATTCTTAAATAATTCTCAAAAACATTCTGTTAATTTCAAAGTTTGGGGACATATCTAAAGCTTTCCATAAACATTTACTGTGAGAGCTTAATGGAAAATGACTAGAACATTTTCCTTTTCAGCTCTTCCTTTCAGAACACAATGAAAAGGTCCGCCAAATGCCCTTTCAGAATCTGCCACATGTCAAGTAACCCCTCAAGGCAGAGCGCTAACCAAGACACAGCTGAGGTTTGGCTTTGCTAGGAGCCTTAACTATGTGGTGTTTCTAAAGAGGGTTGGGTGCCATAAGCATACTCCTTGGAAAAACACCATGAAATTTTTTCCAAAAGGCTATACCGTTTTTCTCCCTTTAAATCAGAATCTAAAGAGAGGTGATGTAGGTTGGTAGGAAAAGTACATTTTTTTGTTAAAAAAAAACTATAAACTTGGGGGAGTGGTTCACTTTAGGGGTTCAGGCCTCCGGTAACGTTATTTGGGAGAGAAATGTGAGTTTTGGCACAGACACACAGCATCAGAGGAGAACAGTCGTCCACGGGGGCTCTCACCATACACAGTCAGCTGCACTTTCCTCTTGGCGTAGCCAGCTGCATTGGTGGCGGTGCACACATACTCCCCACTCTCCTCACCCCCGGGGGACACCACGTACAGACTTCCATCAGCCCCTGCGGAAAACTTAGCACTGCTGGTGGAAATCAGCTCGCCCTTCTGCAAAATGACACAGTGAAGAGTTTTTTAAGATAATAAAGGAGTAATAAAGTAATGTCTGGAAGAGGAAGAGAGGGAGAAAAAAGATCTCTGAAGGAGAAAATACTAGACTGAAAGGAGGCTAATTTAAAGAAAGTTCCCTGTAAGAAAAACAAATAATGCCAAGGTGATATTTCTTCCTACTAAACCGGGTTCCCTTCATTCTAGAACTAACAAAACTGGAGAGGATGAGGAAGTAGCAAATGGGACGGGTGCATGTGCTAAGACAGGCACCATTTTGAGCACTTTACATGAATTAACTATGGCAACGCTTACAACAATCTTCTGAGTAGTAATTACGACAATCCCTATTTTACAGATGAAAGTATTACGTCTGGGAGCTTGGTGGGATAACTTGCCCAAAGTGAAAGAGTCAGTCATTGGTAGAACTAGAAATAGAACCTGGGCAGGCACACTCAGGAGGCCAAACTCTTCACCTCCATTGTATTATCACAGAACAAAGGCCATTCAGGAAAGCTTTTATTTTTATATTTCCCTAAAACGAATTAAACTTCTACTCAGTACCAGACACTGTTTAGTTTGTGGAGTCAGCTTCACCACCATACTTTTGTGCAGGAATCTGAGCCTTCCAATTTAATTTACAGATATCAAAACCAACTTCTTTTATATTTCAGAGACTTTCAGAAGTATAAAATTAGATGTTACAGCTATCTGGAGGAAAACACAGTCCAAAAGGATACACGCATCCCCAACATTCACTGCAGCACTGTTTACAATAGCCAAGACATGAAAGCAACCTGAATGTCTTGGATCGACAAAGATGATGTGATGAATATATACAATGGAATATTGCTGCTGCTGCTGCTGCTAAGTCGCTTCAGTCGTGTCCGACTCTGTGCGACCCCATAGACGGCAGCCCACCAGGCTCCCATCCCTGGGATTCTCCAGGCAAGAACACTGGAGTGGGGTGCCATTTCCTTCTCCAATGCATGAAAGTGAAAAGTGAAAGTGAAGTCGCTCAGTTGTGTCCGACTCTTCGCGACCCCATGGACTGCAGCCCACCAGGCTCCTCCATCTGTGGAATTTTCCAGGCAAGAGTACTGGAGTGGGGTGCCATTGCCTTCTCTCAATGGAATAATACTCAGCCATTAAAAAGAATGAAGTGATGCCATTTACATCAACATGGGTCAACCTAGAAACTGTCATAGTGAACGAAGTAAGTCAAAGAGAAATTATTGTGTGATATCCCTTATATGAAGAATATGAAAAAGAAATGATAGAAATGAACTTATTTACAAAACAGAAACAGATCTTTACTACTTAAGGATCAAACAGGTGAATGCACTAAGGACATTTTAAGGTCCCTTCCAAGAGGTAAGACCACGTGGTTTTTCCTTTCTGTAAGGTCCTATACGAGAGTGGCAAGTTCCACATATGACTAAAAATATTCAAATGCTGTTGTTACAGCACATGTCACAACAAACACCACTAAATGCATCCCTTACCTTGGACCAGGCAATAGACGGTTTGGGAATTCCACTTGCTTTGCATGGTAAAGTTACTGGAATGCCTTCAATGGTACTGAGGATCTGCTGTCCATGCTGAATGGTTGGCAGAACTGGAAAAGGAAGCAATATGCAGAATCTGAGCACCTACCCTTCCATTTTTCCTTACAAGTTTAAAGCTGAACTTTTTCATGATAAACAGAATATTTAGAAAAACTAGCAAAGAATCTTCTCTGTTAAAATGTAGGGTCATTTGGAAGGGAGTGTAATCAAGTAAATACAACAGTTACAATCTGAACAATTTAAATAAAACCTTAAAATGAAGTAGCAAATTATGTGTAATATGGTTGATTTTCCTAACAAAACTATGAGAGGACTGAAGGAAATCTGTATTTTCCAGAAATTCAAGATAGCACTATACCCTAAGAGTTACACATTTAACATATATCTTTCACCATTGTGCATTACACATTAAGCTGCAGTGAGCTGACTTAAACTCACCTCTAGAGAAATGGACTATTTAACCACTACACATTAAATATCTGTCTATACACAAGAATCACTTAGCAAGCTACTAAATTTAACCTTGAAAATAGAATCTGTTTTCTCAAAAGGAATTCAAAAGTTATACTTGAAAGGCCTTAGGAGTTTACATTTAAAAGTCTAAAATACAAAATTCTAAGTGGAAAAATGGCGTAACTTTTGATTTTAGAAAGCAACTAAAGAATTGACACTAATGAGTGAAACAATAGGAAAGAGAAGATTTTATCATTTCATTCTGTGTAAATCTGCTAATTATAACCAGGGTTAGTCTCTCAGTCATGTCTGACTCTGTGACCCTATGAACTGCAGCCCACCAGGCTCCTCTGTCCATGGGATTCTCCAGGCAAGAATACTGGAGTGAGCTGCCTTTCCCTTCTCCAGGGGACCTTCCTGACCCAGAGACTGAGCCTGGGTCTCCTGCACCATCTGAGCCACCAGGGAAGCCCAATCATAACCTCTCCAAATACAAAACATTATCATTATTTGATGTTCTCCAAATAATGAATTTGATTACAGAAGCTCTCATATGTGAAAGTTCCTAACACAGCAAATGAACATCATAAAAGTGCATGCACATATATGTGTATATATATACACCATGCATTTCCTTTCCTTCCCCTGAAAGATGGAGCTGCTCTCTAGGGCTCAAGCATTCCCTGTGTCTCTTGTCTTTAAGTCAAATATCCCTGGAATAATCCCAGCTAGCCTGGAGTTGAAGTTAAGCAGACAAGAGATACCAGAGACCTCAGTGCAAAAACTTCCTTTGGGAAAAGCTTAGATTAGCTTTGTTACATACTTGCATTTTTCTAAGACTAGTCTTACTCCTTAGATAATATCTTCTTGAAGAATTGGCAGCAAATTCCCAGCCCGAAACAAGAATGTCAGGCTACTCTTTAAAGCGAGAAATTTAATTCCCAGAATTATCACGGAATAGTAAACGTTCAACTTTGCTGTCATTTTGTGGCAATGTGGAATAAGCCATTTTCCTAAATGCATATTATGTTTGACAGGTATAAAGGCAAATGTCAGCTATACATGCAGGCAACAGTTTTCAAATCTGATGACACTTGAGTATGGAAGAGCTTTTTCGTTCCAGATTGTCAATCTATGTAAATCAACATAACAATGAAATGGTGTGTCATTTTAATTTGCATTTGTATGTGCATTCATTAATACAATTATTTTAAGAATTCATTGAGAGCCTTTACTATATTTTTTAATTGATTAAACCAAGGTATAGTTGATTTACAATGTTGTGTTAATCTCTCATAAAGAGCAAAGTGACTCATTTATATATACATATACCTTCTTTTATTCTTTCCCATTATGGCTTATCTCAGGGTATAATAAATATTCTTAAAAGCGGAGAGGCAGTGATGAAATTCACATAAATACAGAGGTATAGAAAAACTATAATACTGCATCACATCCAACTCAAAGACAAATCTTTCCTCTGGATAGCCCTTATTAACTAAATCATTTACTCATTTTGGACTACAATGGATGAACAGTGTTCTCAAATGACCTCTTTAACTTTTCACTGTTAAGTTTCCTTTATCAGTCTTCTTCAACTCCTTGGGTCTGGCCAACATCACAACTAATCATGTCACTCTTTGACCCAGGTGAAAATTTATATCAGAATCCATCTCAAGACAAGATTCTAGGAATTGTTAGAAGTAAAAGGAAGATGACATGAGTACATTTCTACTGTCAATTGTCAAACCAGTCCATAAGCACCCTCTGGGAAATGTACGGGCTCTAGCCATACATGAAACCAGTCTGTTGTTCCATGTCCACTTCTAACTGTTGCTTCCTGACCTGCATATAAGTTTCTCAAGAGACAGGTCAGATCGTCTGGTATTCCCATATCCTTCAGAATTTTCCACAGTTTATTGTGATCCACACAGTCAAAGGCTTTGGCATAGTCAATAAAGCATAAATAGATGTTTTCCTGGAACTCTCTTGCTTTTTCCATGATCCAGCGGATGTTGGCAATTTGATCTCCGGTTCCTCTGCCTTTTCTAAAACCAGCCTGAACATCTGGAAGTTCATGGTTCACGTATTGCTGAAGCCTGACTTGGAGAATTTTGAGCATTACTTTACTAGCGTGTGAGATGAGTGTAATTGTGCGGTAGTTTGAACATTCTTTGGCATTGCCTTTCTTTGGGATTGGAATGAAAACTGACATTTTCCAGTCCTGTGGCCACTGCAGAGTTTTCCAAATTTGCTGGCATATTGAGTGCAGCACTTTCATAGCATCATCTTCCAGGATTTGAAATAGCTCAACTGGAATTCCATCACCTCCACTAGCTTTGTTCGTAGTGATGCTTTCTAAGGCCCATTTGACTTCACATTCCAGGATGTCTGGCTCTAGGTGAATGATCACACCATCATGATTATCTTGATCGTGAAGCTCTTTTTTGTATGGTTCTCTTGTGTATTCTCGCCACCTCTTCTTAATATCTTCTGCTTCTGTTAGGTTGATACCATTTCTGTCCTTTACATCAAGGCTGTATATTGTCACCCTCCTTATTTAACTTATATGCAGAGTACATCATGAGAAACGCTGGGCTGGAAGAAGCACAAGCTGGAATCAAGATTGCTGGGAGAAATATCAATAACCTCAGATATACAGATGACACTACCCTTATGGCAGAAAGTGAAGAGGAACTAAAAAGCCTCTTGAGGAAAGTGAAAGAGGAGAGTGAAAAAGTTGGCTTAAAGCTCAACATTCAGAAAACGAAGATAATGGCATCTGGTCCCATCACTTCATGGGAAATAGATGGGGAAACAGTGGAAACAGTGTCAGACTTTATTTTTGGGGGCTCCAAAATCACTGCAGATGGTGACTGCAGCCATGAAATGAAAAGACACTTACTCCTTGGAAGGAAAGTTATGACCAACCTAGATAGCATATGCAAAAGCAGAGACATTACTTCGCCAAGAAAGGTCCGTCTAGTCAAGGCTATGGTTTTTCAGTGGTCATGTATGGATGTGAGAGTTGGACTCTGAAGAAAGCTGAGTGCCGAAGAATTGATGCTTTTGAACTGTGGTGTTGGAGAAGACTCTTGAGAGTCCCTTGGACTGCAAAGAGACCCAACCAGTCCATCCTAAAGGAGATCAGTTCTGGGTGGTCATTGGAAGGACTGATGCTGAAGCTGAAACTCCAGTACTTTGGCCACCTCATGCGAAGAGTTGACTCATTGGAAAAGATTCTGACACTGGGAGGGACTGGGGGCAGGAGGAAAAGGGGATGACAGAGGATGAGATGGCGGATGGCATCACCGACTCGATGGACGTGAGTTTGAGTGAACTCCGGGAGTTGGTGATGGACAGGGAGGCCTGAAGTGCTGCAATTCATGTGGTCACAAGAGTAGGACACGACTGAGCGACTGAACTGAACTGATACATGAAATACAACTGCAGACAACCTGGCATTATGTATTAACTCTTTTGGACCATAACTATTTTAGTATTACCTTATTATTTCTTCAAGAATATTTCATATAAGGTTGGTGGAGATTGCCACAAGATTGGTCTGAGACCGAAAGAGGTGGAAGAGGCTATTTACAGGAAAAGCAGATATTTAAAAAGAAGATGGCCTGCATTCACTGGAAACTTCAACAGAACCAGCAAAATTTGGAAATTACTGGATTGTCCAATTCAGGCCCTAAAAAAGACTGAATCAACTACTAAAAATAGATGTTCTATTCTACTTTCATCCCTGTACACAGAGCTAGTTTTTAATACTACACTTTAGAAAAGCAATGTTGCAAAGTCTTTAAAGGAAATATTTTTAAAAATTATGACAATTTCTTGAACTATGTAGCTGTTATCTATTGAGATGTAAAAAGTTGAGAATTGTTACTCACGAATGGAAAAAAAGATAGCTTCTGGATTTTTTAATTTGTGACCTTTATAACATGCAAAAAGATTGTTTGGAGCACATGGGATGGCCTTTAGAAAAGTTTAGGTCATTTCTAGTAACACACAAAGGGGTTATTAGAAAGGACATGGCTGTTACACAATCTGAAAAGAAGAGGCAGTTTGGATGGTATAATAACTCCTGCTTGCCTGAAATTAAAATGTATTTTTAAACATAACTCTTTGAGTGCTAAGTTCACTTTCATCAATTAAGAACCCACTTACAAAAGCCCTTGGACAGACTCAGCTAGTGACTCCTAATAAAATCTTTTCGTGTACACAGGAAAGGGGAATCTGGAAACAGCCTTAACAATGTTAAATACTGTTCAAGAAATAAGGCTTTTTGTTAAGAATAACAATTAGGAAAGACATCTACTTCTTATAATTAGAGGAGCAGAGTGATTTGATTTAAAGACATGGACCCAGTTCTGAACTGGGAAAAAAAATTATGATGGGTGCGCCTCTTACCATGCACGTCCACAGTGGTAGTTTTGTTAGTGGTTCCAGCAACGTTACTGGCCACACAAGTATACTCGCCTCCATCCTGCAAGCGGACTCTTTCAATATGGAGACTCCCATCACTGCGTACAGTGATGTAAGGGTTTTGGACCAACTTGAAGGGAAAAAAAGTTATTTTTAATTAAAAAGGCAACAGTGTCTAAGCCAAAAGCAGATCTGCTTTCTTTTCCAACTGGATTATTAAATGTCTTATAAGATAATGAAATATTTTAACATCCTTAAGTGAAAAATGATGAGCATAAAATGTTACCAAGCATCATAACATTTGTATGTCATTGTGATATACCACCAAAAATTCTATCCACTAACATCTGTTGGAATTATGCATAGGTTGGAAAGGGAAAGAAACAGAAACAACATTTATTCCCTGTTTCTGTAATTTTGGTTATCATGCAGAACCCAAATTTGACTCTTACTATTGCCTTAATTTGTTCTTTTTCAAGAAGACTTGATTACCACTTGCAAGCCATTTGACATTTTTATTTTGGCAATCAAGCATCACTCAAACGGAGAGAATGATCTCAACAGCCACCCTATTCAGATACAAATATTAGAAGTCAATGCATGATATAGGAACTACATGAGAGAAGGGTGACAAGAGTTTGTTAATAATCATTACCTCTAACTCTGTACCATTTATGTATTTTGTTCAATCACAGGGTACTTTAGTGCTCAAACAGAATCATCCTATGTCATAAGGGCATTTATTATTGAGTGAGGTGCACTAGTTTTTCTCGGGTTTTTATGCAAATATGAACATTTTTACATCTTATTTCATGGACTCAATTCACTTTTAATTGGTACTTCAAGAGGAGAGTAAGTCTAAAGACTCTGGAAAATAGAAGGAAAAATGCTCTGCACTAGATGAACATTTATTGCCATAGATAGATGTTTACAGAATAATTCCTTAGACCTGTGAAAATTTTTCAAATTTCTTCATAATCACAAGCTATGCCTTGAAAAACAATGAGAAAAGAATTGATCTACATTGTAAAATAGTTCACTGTAAAAGAATGTTTAAAGATAATAATAAAGATTAAAATATAACATGAAACAATTTTATGAGAATATTAACATTTTATTACGTCCTGCAAAAAAGGACATAAGATATTTAAATGCTATGAAAACAAACTTCATCCTTGCTTCATTTTTTACATATTCTGGAATTTTCTAGTAACACTGAATTTAATGCAAAATCATAAAAACTACACCATTGACTATTTCTCTGTCATACTAATTTCAAAATCATATAAACTGCAGAAACATATTAATACTGAAAAAACATTTATTTTTAAAATGTTTGCATATTTATTTTATTGAAATTTCAGTGGCTGAAACGCATTGCCTCTTACTCAAGAAAATTAGGAATATGAAAGCATGGATTTCAAATGCTCTTACCATGGCTGAATTCTTAATCCACCGACGTTCTGGAATGGGATTTCCAGCCAGTAGAGCACAAGGCAAAGTAAGCTGCTGTCCTTCAATTACACTGGTAACTGGGGGGCTGATTCCAATGAGTGGAGCGGCTAAATCAGAGCGAGCACACAGCCACCATCAGCACTATTTCACTCAAAAGGAAGGCCAACTCTTTTATAGACCAAGATGACTACTAATGAAGCTATTAGAAAACTGAGTTTTCAAGAACAAGATATTTAAATGCACAAATTAGAAGATAGAGATACAGGACCCTTCTAAGCAAGAGAGACTGGCAAGAGGACAGGTAATAGTATAGAAGTAAAGACAGTTACACAGAGTAGGTTTACGGCTTAAAGGCCTGAAAAGTCAAGCCAAGAAATTTGCAAAATATTCAACAGACAGATGGAGAGTGAGCAAAAGCACTGATAAATAGAAAAGTAGAATCATCAGCAACTATTCATCTGGGAACTTACTGGACAAGGGACAATTAGAAGGGATGAGATGAGTGACGAGGCTGTCATAACAGCTCGGGAAAACAGAATGATAGAAGGCACAGAGGCTTTGTAAACGTATCCCTTTCTAGAAATCAATGAATAAAATCAACACGAATCAAAGTAAAAGCCCTAGTAAAGTAAAAAACAAGGTGAAAGCCCTAAGAGATTCTGCTTGGAAATCTTAAGCTTATGTACATGCTGTTCCAACGAACAGGCATAGAATATAAATTTAAGCGTGTGGCCAAATAGGTATTTTAATCAGTGGGAAGAGAATATTCAATAAAAGATACTGTACCAAAGTCTGACCACTTGGAAAGAAAGGATTTGGTATTCCTACTTCATATCACACACAGAAATAATTCCACGTGGACTAAAATGATAAGTGTAAAGAAAAGAACTAGAAAAGAATACCACCAGTGTGTGTTGTCTGTGTGTGTACTCAGACTTAATTTATTCAGTTGAGCTTCATTTCTTCAGGTGGAAGGTAAGGAGCTTAAAGCGGACATCTCTAAGGTTATTTCCACTTCTAACATCAAGGAAATATAAAATAGGGTAGAAGGGAAGGACGGCTAATGTCGCAATCATATATTTACCTTTTTTTTTTTTTTTTTAAAATGGTACAAGGAAGAGATGAGGAAGTCAGAGAAGCCTGATGTTTGCAAAAAGTGTGCTAAGTACTCCATTGATCTTACCAAGTCCAGTCACTGTTACTGTTGTCTGGGACTGGATCTTTCCAAACTGGTTTTCCGCTTCACAAATATATGTCCCTTTATCACTTGCCCATAAGTCTAAAAAGAAGAGATGATTCACTCACTCAGCACCACCCATTAACCGCATGTGAGTCACAGTGCTGAGATCTGCGAGTGGAAAATACGACACTGCCGCCTGGTAGTTCCCATTCTAGGAGAAGAGACATAGATACCAAACAACAATCCTACTGCAGGGTGAAAATGCTCTCATTTGAGCTTCAGACCCTGAGCTGTGGGAGCAGAGAGACAGAAGTGCCTGACGGGAGGTAGGGAAGGAGGCACAGAGGAGTTAATATCTGCTTGTGCATGTAAGCTTAGCAGTGTCAGATTCTTTGCGACCCCAGGGACTGCAGCCCGCTAGGCTCCTCTGTCCTTGGGATTTCCCAAGCAAGAATACTGGAATGGGTTGCCATTCCCTCTTCCAAGGGATTTTTCCAACCCAGGAATTGAACCCATATCTCCAGCCTCTCCTGCATTGCAGGCTGGTTCTTTACTTCTGAGCCACTAGGGAAGCCTGAGCTATACCTTAAATACCTTAAACAACAGGTAGAACAGAGGAAGGGCAGTCCAAACTCAATCGGCTCAAAGGCAAGAACATGACTTGAAAAATCATGCTCTGTTCAAAGAACGGAAATATGTATCACCTCCCTAGGGACATTTTGGAGGCTGGCAGGAGAAACTGTTTTCATTGGTACAATGATTAGGAGAAGCTTCACCGGTGACTCAGCAGTAGAGAATCCATCTGCAATGCAGGAAACCTGGAGATGTGGATTTGACCCCTGGGTCGGGAAGAGCTCCTGGAGGAGAAAATGACAATGCACTCCAGTAATCTTGCCCAGAAAATCCCACGGACAGAGGAGCCTGACAGGCTACAGTCCATGGGGTCACAAAGAGTCAGATATGATTTAAAATAACAACAGCAAATGATAAGGAGTGTCTGCTGGCGATAACTAGGCAGACAATGCATGGGGATGGATTCCCAATATTCATAATATCCCAAGTTCAGCAAGACTTTCGAATGCCCCACTAGAAACTTTTGGATTTGATGACTTTGTTTATAATTATTTGAGCCTACAACCTAACCTTGTTTAAGCGGAAGAAAGAAAGAACTTTTCTAAAATTGTATACCATTTTAGAACCAGCCTAGAGTTTCTGGGTCACCAATTCATATTCCTTTATCACTCTACATTTCAGCTGTCAAGTTCACGATGATGTAAATAAACATGTATACATACTCTGTGAGCACTGCCTGGATATTTATCTATTACTGCTGCTGCTACTGAGTCACGTCAGTTGTGTCCAACTCTGTGTGACCCTATGGACTGCAGCCCACCAGGCTCCTCTATCCATGGGATGCTCTAGGCAAGGGTACTACAGTGGGTTGCCATGCCCTTCCTCCAGGGGATCTTCCCAACACAGGGATCAAACCTGGGTCTCCTGCATTTCAGGCAGATTCTTTACCACTGAGCCACCCCAGGGAAGCCCATTTATCTGTTGAAATACACAGTATGTTAAGAAAAATTCCTTTGTTTTCTATTGTACTAAATTTGCATGTTAAATTTTTTTATTATGTAGGTCAGTCAAATATATAAAATTTTCAGAGTAATAAAAAGCATATTTATGAAATATTTTAAATTAAAGACTGTGTTGGGGATAGGGGAAGGATTACTGGGTTACAGGTTGTGTGGACATAATCAGGAGCCTGAAGACGAAGAGGTAGACTGCTACCTTTTAAAAAGCATTGTTTTATCTTACAAGCAACTGGAAAGTCAAAAGGTTTTAAATAGGGGACTGACTGTCATCTTTGCAAATATCTTAACTAAAATAAGCACATTTTAATCTATTGATAAGACACTGACAGAGAAAAAACAATAGTTTTCCATTATAAATACTTCCCTCCTATTTCAAAGAGTGCTGACCAAGTTTCTACTCTGTTAACCACATGCATTTGACTATAGAATTTGCATCTGGTAAATGCTGATGGCATGTACTCTCAAAATTAGCAAACATTCATTTGCCAAGGCAACTTTGGCAAACCACCTGGTTAATAAGTTGGAGATTATTTCTAACCAAGATATTTTTCATATTATCAACTTAGACTATTTTGTAGAGAAATACAAAATACCACTGAGAACTACATTTCTAATTGTTAGCTTCCTTTTAGAGAATTTACTTTGAGCAACTGGCAACCACTGATGAATACACTGCCCTTGTTTATTTTTTCTTTTCTTTCATTTCCACCAACTGATTTGTTTTCAATTCTTTTTGTTTCCCTCTGAGCTGCTTCTCATCACCACTGTGCCAATCTATCTGTGTGAGCTTCTCTATTCTTCCTTCTAGCTCATGTCTCCTCTATCCTGCAGAGGAGCTGTTCTGAAACAGTGCTTTCACATGCCTTTCCTGCCTAGGAAGCCTGGGGGGCTATTTGCTACCTTACCAACTACACTTCTTCACCTGCACATTTCAGGTTCTGCACAATCTGACCCATCTATTAAGTAATTCTCGTATGTACTAATATGGCCACCTGCTCAAATAGTAGATTATAAAATATCTAAGGGAGGAACCCCATTTTGACTTCAGTCTTCACCATAGAGCCTAGCACAAAGCTGAACATGTAAGTGCTTGTAATTAGTTTAATTTGCACTGAAACTTTAAGAGAGGTTAATGTACATTTGACATTGTTAACATGAAAATTACTTATGGGGAGCCTTCTACAAAATATCCTAAAACATAATTTTTTTAAAAAGTCAATTAATCATTGAATTGGTTTTACTCCTCTTATTCCATTATCCAAAGTCTTAACAATATTTGAAAAAGTACTAAGAGTTTACAAATATCTGAATGCTTAAGAGAGTATTGGTAAAAGTTTGAGATGATGGAATATTTGACTATTTAAAAAATGTTTTGCTCCAGATAGTTTTTAGTCAACATTGATAGTGAAGAGGGTCCCTATGAATGTGATTATGAATTCTTGGCCCCAAACAATTAACATTAGCTAACTACTAGTAATATTTTACCTCTCTAGACAACAGTTGGTACAAGAGTAAATAGACATGATTACTTATCCACCTACAGGCCCAGGTTGACTCTATTTGTAATAAGAAAATGAGCTATAAAGAAGACATACTGCTTCATAAGACTTTATGATATAGTAACAATATAAAATTGAATAAAATGCTATTCATTTATGATAAATCCCAGGCATGAGTTCAGTATTATTTTAAAATGAAATTCAACAAACACAAAATGTGTTGGCAAGATTAATTTACTATTTTGAACATATCAACGCCTATGTATACTTTCAATGTACATATTCGTATAAAATATAATTCCTTTAACCTACTTGAAATAAAGAGATCTCCTGTTCTTAGTTGGCTGATGGAACTCACTGAAAAAGGTCTTGAGAAGATGGGCATGTCGTCTAGTCTTCGCCATTTAATCTTTGGTTCTGGATAACCCTGGACATAGCAAGGTAATGTCACATTTGAGCCAATCTCCACAGATACATCAGTAGGTTCTTGTATAAAAACTGGAGGTGCTGGAAGATATTTAAAAAAAAAAAAAAAAAAGGTTATTGGTATTGTATACAGGCACACGAAATAGAAATTAATTTATAGCTAATTTAATAAACAGCATGAATAAACTGCAGCCACGAAATTAAAAGATGCTTGCTCCTTGGAAGAAAAGTGATGACAAATTTAGATGGCATATTGAAAAGCAGAGACATTACTTTGCCAGCAAAGGTCCATCTAGTCAAGGCTATGGTTTTTCCAGTAGTCATGTATGGATGTGAGAGTTGGACTGTAAAGGAAGTTGAGTGCCGAAGAATCGATGCTTTTGAACTGTGGTGTTGGAGAAGACTCTCCAGAGTCCCTTGGACTGCAAGGAGATCTACCCAGTCCATCCTAAAGGAAATCAGTCCTGAATATTCATTGAAAGGACTGATGCCGAACCTGAAACACCAATACTTTGGCCACCTGATGCGAAGAACTGACTCACTGGAAAAGATCCCAATGCTGGGAAAGACTGAAGGAGGGAGGAGACAGAGACAAAGAGGATGAGATGGTTGGATGGCATCCCTAACTCAATGGACATGAGTTTGAGGAAGCTCCGGGAGTTAGTGACGGACAGGGAAGCCTGGCGTGCTGCAGTCCATGGGGTCGCAAAGAGCTGGATACAACTGAATGACTAAACTGAACTGAATTTAACAGACAAACAACAGATTGAATTTGAATCAACTTATTGTTCATATACTATTACAAATATCTGTTTTAAATACTCTTGTCTGCTATTAAAAACACATTTTCTTAATAAATGAATAGAGGCACAAGGAAGTTCAACTATTCCCTTAACGTGATTAAAATAGAAGCAATGACAATTTAAATCAGGATTTCCTTAACTAAAGAGAATCTTTCATTTTTGGAATTTGTCTTTTAGTTTATGCCACACTCCTCAAAACTTTAACTTTTCTAATAAATAAGTCTGCTTTGTAATGAAATACTTCAGACAATTTCCAAAACTTACTTTTTTGGTGGAATTTTTAAATAAATTAATTCATATCAGGGCTTATTCTTCAATAGATCACTATATAACAAAGTCATGTGAAGTCGCTCAGTCGTGTCCGACTCTTTGCGACCCCATGGACTGTAGCCTACCAGGCTCCTCCCTCCATGGGATTCTCCAGGCAAGAGTACTGGAGTGAGTTACCATTTCCTTCTCCAGGCAAGAGTACTGGAGTGGGTTACCATTTCCTTCTCCAGGGGATCTTCCCGACCCAGGGATCGAACCCTGGTCTCCTGCATTCCAGGCAGACACTTTAACCTCTGAGCCACCAGGGAAGTCACAAGCAGACAGTATTTAATCTTAAATTATATTATTGGTGTATATCACATTCTTGCTTCTCAATACATTTTATATATATATATTTTTTTTTGTATTTTTCAGTTGAAGAAATTGAAGCTTAAAAATCAATAATTTAAATTTACAGGGTAGCTTTTGATAAATGAAGCCTAGGGAGTGATTGGAGAAGGTGATGGCACCCCACTCCAATACTCTTGCCTGGAAAATCCCATGGATGGAGGAGCCTGGTGGGCTGCAGTCCATGGGGTCGCGAAGAGTCGGACACAACTGAGCGACTTCACTTTCACTTTTCACTTTCACGCACTGGAGAAGGAAATGGCACCCCACTCCAGTGTTCTTGCCTGGAGAATCCCAGGGACGGGGGAGCCTGGTGGGCTGCCATGTCTGGGGTCGCACAGAGTTGGACACGACTGAAGCGACTTAGCAGTAGCAGTAGCAGCAGGGAGTGATTAATCTTAGAGTTAAGAAATGACTCAGAAATTAAAAAATTATAGATAAGAAGGCTACAGTTATCTACATAATTTACTTAACCACAGAAGCCAGAAGGAAAAATGAGAGGTTAACATGCCTACCTTGGAAAACACAGGAATGCAAGATAGGGAGGATGCTGTCAGCAAGCCTAAATAGATGAGGCTCTCAGTATATCCCACAGAACTTATGAGTAATGATGTATGAGGCATCAGGCAAGGAGAAACATAAGAAACTATTAGAGGTAATAGATGAAGCCTGTTCAGTATAGAGGAAGCACCCTAAGAAGGTCTGCTTGATAATGTCAAGATTAAACACTGGTTATGAATTGCAACAACTACAGCATACAGAGCCAGAGACTTGGTTAAGTCCTCTTCATTAACTATCTCATTTGATCTTCATAATATCCCTATGAGGTAGATACTGTTATTATCCCAATTTTATAGAAGCTGAAACAGAGATGGTTAATTTGCTAAGTGTCACATGGAGCTGAACAATGGAACTAGTATCGAAAATCAGACTGATCTGACTCCAAAGTCACAGTTCTTTATCATTTTATCAGCCTCTCTTTTCTATGGGTTCTTATAACTGCCCAAATTCAAGCTGGTTATCCACCTGGTAAAAATAGGTGTAGAGATCACTTCCCTCCTTCTAAATGGTAATTCCGGGACTTGGGTGTATACCTGTCTCCCAAGTAGCATTAGTGCTTTATTAACCTGGGCTAAAGGACCTCCTTTAACTTTGTAGTCCTGTTTTCCATTAGTTCTCTATACAAATCTTATTCTTTGGACCATCAGAACTTACTCCAAGCAAGGACTGACCTTTCTCAAATCAGCACCTGTGCCAACATCACTCCTTTCAAATGCGATGTCTGAAGTTGATCTCTGGCTATTGAAATACTAACAGGTCTTGAATGCAGTTCAAAAGGCCCTTCCTCAATCACCTCTCTTACCATCCTACACGGATATGATTTTTTCCCTCTCTGAGGTTTCAGAGAACTCACTCTACACCATTCTCATAGCAACGGCTCCATTCAGTCTCTTACTAGACAACACATTTGACTTTCTGAAGAATTTATATTTGCAACCATGTTTTTATCTTCTATAGCAACTAACATGGCACTCTGTGAATTATACATGACTGCTAGATATCTGTGAATGAATGAATCAATATTAAAACAACAATAACCTAGCATGTGTGTGTGTGCATTAAGTGTACAAGCTGCAAACAACATTGGGAGTACATTTGAATTTGAATTTTGAAAAAACACGGCAATGTCATAAGTCCCACCATTTGTTTATTGAAACTACATAAAATAAAATTTAACACTACTATTGAATAATGTGTTTCTAAAAAGAAGTTGTGTATCTATTCAAATTTTTCTTACCTCTATATGGGAATTTGACTAATAAAAAACAGTAGGCAAAATAAATGCTCTTAAAAAATTGTTTAGAAAGCAGCTCACTGCTTATCATAGTTATGTAAGTAACGCCTTACTTCTATCTGGAGTGAGATTAAGTCACTTATTCTAGAGCTAGTTGCTTTTCTGAAAAAGAGATGTATAAATGTTACAAAATATGCTAGGTTCAGAGTGAACAGGTGAATCTAGAAATGGGACCGAAAATAAGCTCCAGAAAAGCAAAAGATATGCAGAAGCCTGGAACTAATCAACTCTTTGGGAGGAAACCAAGATTAGTGACATAATAGAACACAACCATCAGTGAAAATGGAGATGAATGAGACTTTTCAGACATAAGAAAGAACAAATCAGATTTAAAAAGGATAAGTGACGCTCAAGTTGTGCCCCATAAAACTCAATTGAGATGAGAGAAGTCACCTGTGGGGAGGAAGCTTTGGGAACAGTGTGAGGCACGAGACAAGCACAAGGTCAGGAAATAAACGTCCTACTGCCAGAAAACAAGGAAAATGAGAGTACCAGGCACTAGATGAGCAGCCAAGACAGCATGGATGACAAGCAAACCTCAGTATGAAGCCGCTCAAGAGGCCTTTTAAGAACTTCCTGCCCCTGAGTGTGGCCAACTCAGACTCCAAGTGAATTACGTTGGGTGGATGGTAAATAGGTTTGCAAAACCAGAGGGAAAGGAAGCAGAATTTAATTTAGTTAAAAACAAACAAACAAAATATAGAAGGAAATGGCAACCCACTCCAGTATTCTTGCCTTGAGAATCCCATGGACGGAGGAGGCTGGCGGGCCCCAGCCCATGGGGTTGCAGAGAGTGGGACACGATTGAGCGACAAACACAGAGGAGCTAGTAGTTAGAGAAGCAGCTTAGGGAAATGACAGCCCACCAGGGGGCTTCCCTGGTGGCTCAGAGGCTAAAGTGTCTGCCCGCAATGCGGGAGACCTGGGTTCAATCCCTGGGTTGGGAAGGTCCCCTGAAGAAGGAAATGGCAACCCACTTCAGTACTCTTACCTGGAGAATCCCATGGACAGAGAAACCTGGTAGGCTACAGTCCATGGCGTCGCAAAGAGTCGGACACGACTGAGCGACTTCACTTTTCCTTTCACCTTCAGGTGGTATCAAATCACAGCTTCACTATTTCTTACTACATAAACGAAAAATTATTTTACCTCCCCTCGTCTAAATTTCCCAAAAGAGGGATAATAACATATCCTATCTCATGTTCGTGAAAGAAAGAATCATTATCAGTCATTTAGCACATAGTAATTACCCAAGTTCAGCCTTCGTTGGAATTTGTTAGGCTCTTTCGGAGAAGGGAATGGCAATCCACTCCAGTATTCTTGCCTGGAGAATCCCATGGACAGAGGAGCCTAGTGAGCCACAGTCCGTGGGGTTGCAAAGAGTCGGACATGACTGAGCGAATGAATGAATGAATTACCCAAGTACTGACTATCAGTGATCACAAATGCTGTATAGTTAGCTAAATTATAGTTCTGGAGTTTAATGTATCTAATATTAGTTTTAAATTTGGTTTCTGTATATACTGTTTCTGTTTTATGTTTTGGATATTTGGCCCCGAGGCATGTGGGATCTTAACTCCCAGTCAGGGGTCAAACCCTCACTTTCTGCAATGGAAGTGAAGTCTTAGCCACTGAACTGCCAGGGAAGTCCCTGGCTTCTGCATATAGTTTCATAGATTTATTATGCTGGGTCCCCTATGATCCCCTAAATATTTATGTGCAAGCACCTTGATCGCACAGGGTTAATGCTCAGTAGAGCTTTGGTGTCGCTTACAGGTGGATGTGGTTGTATGAACGCATTATTTTTAAAATATAAAACTTACAAACAGATTTACCATCATGTTCTAAAACCTATTCTATAAAGTTATTCTAGTTCCCTCAGTGATAATTAAATCTCTCCCAACTATGGCAACTTTTGCATTACATGAATCCAGCTGAGAATTTTTTTTCTAAAATGGCTGAACACCCTGTTTTGGTTCTACCAAACCACAAAACACGAAACCATGGTCTAAGTCTAAAACATCACCCTCTGTGGTGTGGAATCCTGCAAATAGAGTCACTGCCAGGCCAGCTTTTTGTTTGATGGAGCCAATCCTTTTCTCTTCCAAATGACATCCTTTTGAAAAAGGATGAAAAGCACTGGTAACGATCCCTGAGCACTGACCTGAAATGTCCACAACTTAAAGTCATGATAATGAGAAATAGGAAAATGGAGACTCACAACAAGAAGCTAGAACTCAAAAATAACATGAAACAGACTTTTTATGATTATTTTTTGATCTAGTATTGTTTACGTGAAGTAACAGACCCACAAAAACAATCTGAAAGTCCAACTAGTTACATGATATGGATAAAAGCAAGTTTTTCTTCTTAAGTCATAATCTACTTAAATTTATGCCCAATAGTTCTGGAACTCAAATGAATAATTTTATGCACTACTAAAAGTAACACTTAAATTATCTCAAGCCCTCTTTTCAAAAATCAAGTTCAAACACTATCATATTAAAAGCACAATGCTTAATCTTAAATGCTATACCACTATTTTTAATGCTTTTTTTGTATTATTTTTCAAGACTTGGAGAATCAAAATGACCACTCAGGTTGTAAAGTAAATATTCACCTATTTGATACATGTTCCATTAAGCAGCTTTGAAGGAAAAGCAGTAACTGCTCACATACTGAATGTATTGGTTTGGCCAAGAAGTTTAAATCCAAATGAACTTCTTGGCCAACCCAATGCATGGACTACAATACTTCATTTCATCTTTACAGCCAACCTATCAAATTGTTCATTGGTAGGCTGGTTAGTTGCTCAGTCATGTCTGACTCCTTTTGCAACCCCATGGACTATAGCCCAGCAGGCTCCTCTGTTCATGAGATTTCCCAGGCACAAAAACTAGAGTGGGTTGCCATTTCCATCTCCAGGGGATCTTCCTGACCCAGGGATTGAACACACATCTCCTGCTTCTCAGGTAAATTCTTTACCATGGAGTCATGTGGGGAGTCCAACTAGTAAAAGCTAGGCAGAAAACCCAGTCATTTTTTACAGCCCATTCTCTTAACCACTATATAAATTCTGGGTAAAACGTGGCTTTTTTTTTAGGGGGGCGGTCTGCTTTTAAACCTACTTGTAGTAATCAGAACCATCACAACTGCGACATGCATAGTGTGCGGCAGTTACATCACCTATTTGCTAGGATATGCAACAATACTTTTAGGTGGCCAGAAAAGGTCTAATCAAACTCTGTGGTCTATTAATACAGTGATCAGAATACTAATGGTGAATAGGGAAATAGTTAAGGCATGCCAGAATCATGAATGGTGATGCAATATTAAGTTATTTGGCAACTGCTAACAATGATCAAGGTTACAGTAAGCAAACAATAGAGTTTATGTAAGTAGCTCCATCAGGAAAATTACTGGAATAAAATTAAGGAACCCATTGTTTTAGAAAAGGTCACTGAGAGTGAAGATTTTGAATATGAGTGAAGAGAAAAAAAAATCCAGATCAAGGAACAAGGGATAAATATATAACTATATATAACTTTTTTTCTTACATCCTTTTATTTTAAGGCCATTGCAAATTTCTACCTCTCTGCTCCAAATTAGTAATCATGTTCCTCTGAGGCCCATGTCAACCAGCTACTAACTTCGAGACCTTCAGCCCTCCAGCAATTCCTCTTTTTCATCAAATTTCATGCCCAGACCACAGTTTTCTAAACTCAAAACAGTTTTTTAATTTCACTATAACGATTTGTTAAACCAGTCAATCTTAAGGGAAATCAACCCCGAATATTCACTGGAATGACTGATGCTGAAGTGAATCTCCTGTATTTTGGTCATTGATGAGAATAGACGATTCATTGGAAGAGACCCTGATGCTGGGAAAGATTGAGGACAGAAGGAGAAGAGGGCTTCAGAGGATGAGATGGCTGAATGACATCACCGATGCAATGGACATGAACTTGGGCAAACTTTGGAAGACAGTGAGGGACAGTCATCTTTTTTTCCTTTAGAAAACTAAGGAATGGCATCTGGTCCCATCATTTCATGGCAAATAGAAGGGGAAACAGTGGCAGACTTTATTTTTGGGGGCTCCAAAATCACTGCAGATGGTGACTGCAACCATAAAATTAAAAGATGCTTACTCTGTGGAAGAAAAGTTACGACCAACATAGACAGCATATTAAAAAGCAGAGACATCACTTTGCCAACAAAGGTCTGTCTAGTCAAGGCTATGGTTTTTCCAGTAGTCATGTATGGCTGTAAGGGTTGGACTATAAAGAAAGCTGAGCACAGAAGAATTGATGCTTTTGAACTGTGGTGTTGGAAAAGACTCTTGAGAGTCCCTTGGACTGCAAGGAGATCCAACCAGTCCATACTAAAAGAAATCAGTCCTGAACATTCATTGGAAGGACTGATGCTGAAGCTGAAACTCCAATACTTTGGCCACCTGATGTGAAGAACTGACTCATTTGTAAAGACCCCAATGCTGGGAAAGATTGAAGGCAGGAGGAGAAGGGGATGACAGAGGATGAGATGCTTGGATAGCATCACAGACTCAATGGACATGAGTTTGAGTAAACTCCACGAGTTGGTGATGGACAGGGAGGCCCAGCATGCTGTAATTTGTGGGGTCACAGAGAGTCGGACATTGACTGGGTGACTGAACAACAACAATTTGCCTGTGGTCTCGTAATATAACAGATGAGAGGGCTGAGTCCTCTTAGGTCTATCATTTATTAGCAGTATGATGTTGGATAATTTACCTAACCTCTTTGAGCTCATAATAGAGATTCTCATAGTGCAGACTTCACAGTTATTATGAAATGAAATAATGTATGTGAAATGCTTCACACAATGGTTGGTACTTATTAAGTACCAATTAAAGACTTATTGAGGTAAGTCTTTCAGAATCTTACTGTTTGCTGGTAACGACCTTCAGTTCTTTGATCCATATATTACCATCTTATCAACTTTTCCCCGTCTTCATTTCTTTCACAACCTTGGAGAGGAGAGGGAAGGAGGTGAGGATTAGTCTACAGACACAGAGGTAGGAGGCGAAGGGACTGACTGCCATAATATCTCACTTTCGTCTCTGAGGTGGAAGGGAAAGCAGCAGCTGAGAGAAAAGGTGGTGGTGTCCATAGGGAATGGGAGAGAAAGTTACACACAGACACACAGGAGGACTGAGCTCTGAGTCAAGAGGTGAGGAAGGATTTTGTTAATTTATCACAGTCCGAGGTGTAGGTGATCCCTCCCATTGGTGTATCAGCATCACGATTATAGGAAAGGATGTGAAGATGACTCCGGGTTATAGCCTGTCTGAGGGGGTGTAAATACAAGAGGGCAAGACACCTGAGGGCACTAATTAGAGATGTACTGAAGACAAAGAGTCTCGGTTATAAAATATCAAACTTTTATTAGGATGTTTCCTAATCTACTCCAAGTCACTCCAGCACAGACAGCTCTAACTTTTATATGGCTTTTCGCTCATCAGAAGAGAAACTTGGAAAGTCCAGAAGCTAAAAAAAATTTTCAAGAAGCACCAAGTAAGCATGTTAAAGTGTTTAGATTTTCTACAATCTTGGAAGATTGAGGGTGTCATTCCCTTTTCTCTGGAGATTTTCTACAGTCTTGGAAGCGTTGAGGAGATCATTCCCTTGTTGCCAAGCTGTTTCACTCCTCTAGAGCTAGAGGATTCTAAAAGAATGTTGGGTTAACAAAAAATATCCATGCAGGGAAGAGAGAGAAGCAAAACTAGAAAATGTTGAGAAGTGAAACTCTGTATCTTTCTTAAAAACAACAATTCTGTATCTGATCACCCCCTTCATTTGGGCCTTACATTGGGTTGACCAAAAAGTTCATTTGAGTTTTTCTGAACACTGGTAGATGGGTTGGCCAACCCGGTATTTCTAACAGCATTTCTTGTATCTCATACTCTGCTGATAGATTTAGAGACCTTCCACCCAGAGATTCCAATCTTATTTCCAAAGCACTTCTCTCAGTAACCACAGGGTTTAGTCATGGTTCAAACACATCTTGCTGCGCCCCAGATTCTACAGTGATCTTTGTGACCATATCCAGCTTTGTTGATTCTACCCAAAGGGTATAATCACCAAGAATGCAGAGTGTTCACCAGAAAGCCCAGGGGCATGGGGATCATAAAAGATCCCAAGAGGAAAAACATTTAGTTTACACAAAACAAAATACTAAGCTTAGAGGGACATGATTTTCATTTAAAGAACTAAGACTGTAGAACTAAAATGTTCTGTGTTACTTTATTCAAAATAAAAAATGCACTTTCTTTATAGTTCTTAACCTTAAAAAAAAAAAACCAGTTTTGGCTTGAAAATCATCATGCATAAATGAAAATGCAATTTAATGAAATGTCATATTTTATAAATTTAAGTGATGCAACCATATGACTTATCTGTTAAAATTAAGCTGCTGGGTTCTTTCTCGTATGAAACAAGCTCTGCTTTATTTCATGTGTTAACCATAACTGTGTAATTTTATTTTTCAAGAAGCATGAGATGGAGAGACGAAGAAGGGAGGACCAAACTCCTTGAGTAATTCGACTGAAGTTGTCATGCACAGGCTGTATCATTCCCACTGTGATTGATGTTTATTTGTAGTTCATGCTTTGTTCTTATACACAAAGGAGTCACTGCTAGTGAATTTAAAAAAAAAAAAAAAAGAAAGGAAGAGGACAATCTGCTACCTTTTCTGTCATCAGCATTTCCAAATTATGATTGAGGGCCAAAGTCTAATTTTCGGCCTTCAGATGTTAATACTTAGGAATTTGCTGTCCAAATGGATGACTCTTGATAGGAAAATGTTTGGCAAACAGATGAGAGACACTGAAGCCTATAGTCTCTGAAATCAAACAACCTGGGTTCAAACAACCAGGCCGTCCCTCCATAGCTCTTGAGCTGGTCAATTTGCTTAGACTTTTTAAGTTTTCATTTCCTTACCTGTGTAGTGGGGAAAATTATAGTATATTCCTCTTAAGATTGTTAGAAGGGTTTAATGATATAATGCATAAACACACACACACACACATATATATTCACTGTTCTTAGCATGCTACTGCTGCTGTTGCTAAGTCGCTTCAGTTGTGTCCGACTCTGTGCGACCCCATAGACAGCAGCCCAACAGGCGCCCCCGTCCCTGTGTGTATGTGTGTGTGTGTGTGTGTGTGTATATATATATGCATTATATCATTAATTTACCATGTTCTTAGCATAGTGCATGGTAAATAGAAAAAAACTTAGTAGGGTTTAATGATATAATGTATACATATATATATATATATATATACACACACACACACACATATATATACACACTGTTCTTAGTACAGTGCTTGGTAAATAGAAAAAAAAAACTTGGTAAATGTTAACTACATTATATTAATAATATGAAATGCTAACTCTAATTTTGCCATTCTGACAAATATTTCCACTAACTATTTCAAAGCTGTGAGCATGACAAAATTCCAGGTCAATTTCAAAACAAACTTGTCTATCAGAGCCAGGATGCTTACTTACAGCCAACATCCAGAGTTATCCTGCCAGTTGCTCTTCCAGCATCATTGACAGCAACACACGTATAATCACCAGCATCCAAATCTTGAGTTTCTTGAATCTTCAAAAGTCCCAAGAGAGGGTCAATAATGAGGAATGTTGAGGGCTTCAGCTCAAGATCCCCTAAGTAAGAATGACAGGGAGAACAATACACAGTTAAGGGTTTCAATAGTTTGCTACTGATCTGACTGCAAAACTTCTGAAGAAAACTGATGGTAAAGTTTTTAAAATCCAAGTGTCTGGCACAATGCAGACACTTAAACAATGCTTATGCAATGAAAGAAAGAAATGTTTCTTGGTAATGAGCTGATTTAGGCCTATATAATTCCACAGGCTAACCTATAACCAAAAAATCAGGCTCTAAATGAATTATGTGCAAATATTTCCTACTGCATGTGTGCCTAAATGAGAACAAACTCTTTGAAGCTATGTTGGGAGATTAAGAAAGAGTGGAAGCTATCACTGCCGCTGTGAAAACGGAAAAGGAAGATGAAGATCGAAACAAAATTTCCACCATCTTTGCAACAGGATGAATTTCAATTACCCAGGAAATACTTTGGAGACTATGGGTGTTCTTAGTTTGGCTAAATGCCCAGGTTTCTGGTTTGCTTAATGTTCTCAGTCAGACTTTGTCCTGTGAGAGGTTTAAGCTGCCTGAGGGGATTCTAAGAATGGCTAAGGAACCACAGCTGGCTAGAGAGCATAGGAAGGAGCTTGTTGAAAGAAAAAGAATGGATGAAGAACTCTTGGAAATAGCCGGAGAGGACTGTTGTTATATTAATCTCCCAGGATACCTCTACTAAGTCTGTATTATACATCAAAGTTTTTTAAGTCAGAGTTATAGGGTTTGGGGAAGAAGCAGGTAGGGAATAAATGAGTGGAGGATGCAATCAGATAATGAGTTTGACCTCAGTGTGAGGGCAGAATAACCCAAGAAAGATGACTTAGGTCTGGGTTGCCTATCCCTGTAACACCTCAGATCCTCTGAGAACCATTTCTATTTGAGGGCAGGCAATGCCTCAACAAATCTGTTAGCTGAGTTAGCCTATCCTTGGGCTTCCTTTCCTCCAGGGTTTTTCCTTACCTAAGAATGAAATTAACCAGGATGACAAGTATCATTAAAAAAAAAAAAATACTAGCACTGGAGACCCGGGTTCGATCCCTGGGTTGGGAAGATCTTCTGAAGAAGGGAACAGCAACCTACCCCAGTATTCTTGCCTGGAGAATTCTGGGGACAGAGGAGCCTGACAGGCTACAATCCATGGGATCTCAAAGAGCTGGGCACAACTAAGTGACAAACAATTACTTACTGATGTTTAAGTGACAGCTTAGTGTTGCCATCTCTTTTGCTTCTTTTTTGTAAAGGGCAATGTGAAACCTTTTGTGGGGATCCTAAAAAAATTCCAGGAGGTTTAAAGGCCATTGCTCTTAGGGTTTCACAGCATGCCAGATGTCAAGTCTGAAGAAGTACTCTCCAAATGCCATTTACTGGCTTAGCCATGTATCTTGGGACTGAGGACTGCAGAAGTAACTCCCTTAGCTTCTTAAACTAATTTTTATTGGAGTACAACTGATTTACGATGTTGTGTTAGCTTTTGCTGTACAGCAAAGTGAATCAGTTACACATATACACATGGCCACTCTTTGTCAAATTCTTTTCCCATATAAGTCACTACAGAGTCTTGAGAAAGGCTCCCTGAGCTATACAGTAGGTTATTAGTTATCTATTTTATTAATATATACATATACTGATAATAGTACATGTATGTCAGTCCTAATCTCCCAATTTATGCCATCCCTCTGTTTCCCCCTTGGTAACCATAAGCTTGTATTCTACATCTGTGTCCCTTAGCTTTTAACAGGCTAAAACCCTAGAGCTAGTAATTCTCTAGAACACTATACAAAGCAACAACCAACAGACTTAGGGTGACAAACAAATTCTCATTTTGTTTTTATAATTTGAGGAGGAGATGAGGTCAAAGAAGCCGTAAATTTCAAAACAGAAAAATTACATTAGCAACCGTGAGTGCCAAAAATAAAGTATTTTTCAGCATTCCAACATTTAAAACCTCAATCATCCTTTTAAGCTGGCTACTGCATACCATGCGAGAATGAGAGAAGCAGCTTAAAGCCTTGTCCATGTGCCTCTGGGAAATTTTCATAAGCAAAAGCAGATGATGTTGACATAAACCTTCCTCCCACTAGGGGAGGATGCAATGTGACCAAGCTGTTCATCAAGCATTAAAATGTTTGGACTAAAACGCATTTAGAGTTTTGCATTTTATTTCTCCCTTAGTTTTTTCTGTATATGTCACAGGACATAACAGGATGAAATAAAGACCTTTTTGCTAGCATTTTTTTTTAAAATAAAAGTATTTTTAAAATAGCAGTAATGAAACAAAATATAAATTGGAAAACACCAGTTATATCAAGTTTACATACTGATCATATTTTGATAATCTCTCTTGATTTCCACTGAACAATTAGCAATCAAAGTATTGCTATAAAGCCATAAAGAAATACAGAACTTTGAGATGAAGATGATTGGGGGAGTAAATCTTTAATTTTAATATTAGATAAGATTAGAAGAATATTTACATACATTATATTATATAAATTTTGCTGACATTCTAGGATTTAAAATAATCGTTATCCATTAAGGAGGATACTTTCTGCTTTAGCTTAAATTAGATTTTGGCATCTATGGACATAAAGACTAATAGATAATTTATCCATGACATAAGATCCTTTAAACTGTTGAAAGTTCTTTATTGGTTCTCAAAAATGTTTGTCTCAAGACTCTTTTTACACTCTTAAAAATTATCAGGGACTTTAATGAGTTTTTGTTTATGTAGATTATATTTATTTGTACTAAGGAACTGGCAACCCACTCCAATATTCTTGCCTGGAGAAACCCGTGGACAGAGGAGCCTGGTGGGCTGCTGTCCATGGGGTCGCACAGAGTCGGACACGACTGAAGCGACTTAGCATGCATGCATGCAGTGGAGAAGGAAATGGCAACCCACTCCAGTATTCTTGCCTGGAGAATCTCAGGGACAGAGGAGTACGGTGGGCTGCAGTCTATGGGGTCGCACAGAGTTGGACATGACTGAAGTGACTTAGCAATAGCAGAAGTAGCTTTTTAGAAAAGAAAGTGAAAAGTTTAAAAGCATATGCACTTATTTTCTAGTAACTCAGGACATTTTAACATAAATCTATCTTATGAAAAATAATATTTCCCCGAACTAGAGAAATTTTGTGAGAAAAGTTGCATTGTTTCACATTTTTGCAAATCTCTAGACTGTCTAGCTTCTTAAAAATGGACTGTTGAGTGTTCTTTTTTGCTTCTGCATTCACTCTACTGGATATCATATGTTACACAGTTCCTAAAACTTCACGAATCACTCATAAGACAATGCATGTGAAAAAGTCAAATAACAATTTAGTATAATCAGGACAATAATTTTGATCTTATGGACCTGAAAAGAGTTGGTGGGAACCTCCAGGGATTCCCAGCTATACTTTAATAAACACCAATCTAAAGAAACCCAATTTCTTTACTATTTTGCCACAAATACTCTTCATACAATATTTTAATAGTATTCTTGATTCTTTCTTTGAACCCACCTTATGTTGCTCGTTTCTAATATCTAAAATTTTGGTGGGCATTTGTATGTGTGAGATTCCTTTTCTCGAATGGTCTGAATGAAATACCACTTATTAAAGAATGGTGGCTGCCAAAGGCTGCGGGGCAGGGGAAATGGGAAGTCATTGTTCAACAGGCTTAAAGTTTCAGTCCCACAAGATGAATGTGTTCTAGAGATTTGCTGTACAACAGTGCATAGAGTTAATAATGCTGTACCGTCTGTTTAAATCAGAACTGCCTGGGGAAAAAAAAAAAAGGCATGACCAAAAGGTTATTCTTATGGTTAGGGAAAGAACTAATCACCTGTAGTTTCCCCAGTGAGGGATTTTCCTAATTTTGCTGGTGTCTCATCCCAGCAGAGGTGGACAAGGAAGGTCCAGCTGCCTCCCACCCCTTTCTTTTTTCAAGCCAGTTTGCAAGTAAAATAGTTTGTCTTCTGGCTTTTCTCTTTATGATCCAGACTCTGCCTAAGGAATAAATTGCCTGCCTGTGACTGAGAGAGCCAGTGATCCTGGGGCTCGGGGCAGTTGTGCGTGTTGCTGCTGAACAAAACGCAGGTCCTCCATAATCATCTGTCAGTGCTTAATGCCCACATGCTAACTCTGCTGGTGCATAATTTGAACAGAGAAATGAGATAGGATTTACTTGGCCCATTGAACTCCAATGTCTCTAGTCGAGAAGAGAAACAAATGCATAGTTAATTCTAGAATCTTCCATGTGGTGGCTGCCTTGTTCCCTAACTCCTCATTTAGATCCCAAGGTGTCTGTGGGACCAAAACTGACATACAGAGTTATTCAGGAGAGTAGCCCCAAGTTGAGAGCATAAAACACTCTCTGTGACTCAGCTCTACACAGGCAGAGAAATCAGCAGGTTCTATTAGTTTTTAAAACGGTTTTACTTTTAATGTAAACTACTGGTGAAAATTGAATAAGAGAACTACCTCTATGACACATCTTTTCTGGATTTCTTTAGATGCGAGTTTGAAACTATTATGTATTTCATTCGAAAGTTAAAGATTTAAGCATTTCAAATAAGGGAAATTCATTTTTGTTGACTGAAATAGAACTGAAAACTAATTAAGAAGCAAATCCGCAAATGCTTTCTTATCAGAGAAAACACAAAGACTTAAAAATCATTTCACAAGGAAAACTATGAAAAATGACATTATCTCCTTGTTTCCCTCCCTGTTTCTGATTTATGTTATCGAAAGTATTTGCTTTCTGCATAAAGCTTCATGTTCTTCTTCACCTCATGTTCCCCAAGAGTTTGAACCCGAGGTGAATTCACAATTTTGTGATTATGACATCAACCTGTTGCTATGGGAATGTCTGTGATTTAACAAACAGAATCATAACAATAGTGCTTTGTACTATTTAGCATTTTTCATCTGAAGATTAAAGAGTATTTTGCAAACAGCATCTCAATAATCCTAGCAACCTCCCCTCTCAGGGTGTTTGTAGGGATTTTTCTTTCTCATAGACTGGAAAAACTGAGAGAAACAGGAGCGGGACATTCTGCAGAGATAGCCACTGTCAGCATCTGAGCCTGGACCAGGGCCCAAGGGCATTTTCACCAAGGACAAGCAGCACATTATTATTATTTTATTACAGAATCACAGAGGCAGAACCTTTATGTCACAAATAGGGGCAGATAATTTCTATACTTGACATAAACATCTACCACGCATGATAAAGCTGACCACAAAATACATTTGTCTTTAAATCACAAATGTTATTCAATTGTAAGCTTTAACACAGGTCTTTATTTGACCACTTTATAGAAAAGTATCCTGCAGAATCTAGGAAACTTCCTAATTGTGAGAGCTTAAGCAAAGTGAACTGAAATCAGAGAAGCTATTTTAAACATGAACTGAGTATTCCTGGACAGTTTTCTACAGGAAACAATCCTAAACTAACAAAGAGAATGTTCAGCTGGATTAGCAGAGGAGAAGTTTTCCTGCTTTGATTTTAACGGTTCTATAATCCACACCAGATGTCAAATGCTGAAATTCAGAGTGCAGCATGTTGAACTGCCGTCTCTAGTGAGACCATAAACACATTTTATGGGGCTGCTAAGTCACACACCAAAACAAATTTTTAACAAATTATTTTTATCTAAAAGAGAAAGCAATACTAAGTGAATCAGACATGAACATACTTAAGAAATATACCTTTGAACCATTTAACTTGAGGTGGAGGAACACCAGAGGTTTTACATTCCATAACTGTTGTATCCCCCAGGGCAACCAAGAGCTCACTCTGAACTACAATCAACTTCGGGGCTTCTGAAAACAACAAACAAGCAAACAGTTAAAGCCTAGCACAATGTCACGTGCAACTTGTTTATGTTTACTAAATGAAGCAATTTAAAAAATGATCATTATTTATGTGCTTGTGGCCATCTCAATATTTATAATAAATAGAAATAAACTCTTCTAATGTATATGCACAATGATGTATGTGATAAAAGATCATCTATAAAAACCAAAAGAATATCAGGTGAAAATAATTCTGCTAAAACACAGTCTAAAAATTTAGGATATTAATTGATGCACATTTTCTCTGAGATATACATTTTGAAATGTGCACAACTGATACAGATTTCAATTAATTGATGCACATTTTCTATGTGACTTTAACGATATTCATGTCTATGTACAGAGACAGTTGTTCTGTAAGGTTAAATTTTTGAGGGGTTCCTCTTTGTAGCTCAGATGATAAAGAATCTGACCACAGTGGGGGAGACCTAGGTTCAATCCCTGGGTTGGGAAGGTCCCCTGGAAAATAAAATGACAACCCACTCCAATATTCTTGCCTAGAGAATTCCATGGACAGAAGAGCTTGGGGAGCTACAGTCTATGGGATTGAAGAAAGTAGGACATGACTGAGCAACTAATGCTTACTTAAGGCTAAACTTTGCACCTATAAGAAGCAGTTTCCCACTTTTGACTCTACTTTCCCCTTTGATGTTAAATACAGACATTCTCTAAGTTTCTTTCCTTAGCTCTGTTTGATTCACCCTTTTGCCTAATACTTCAGTTTATGCACCCATTTTTTAAAATGAACTGAACATTTTAGGTCTTTCCAACTTCAACTGAGGTAGCTTTAAACAAAGCCAAGAGTTAACTTCGCAAAGATCATGTTTCTACCTGGCTAGAAAACTTCCGTGATTGCATTTCATAATTTCCTAGTCTGGCTTTCGAAACTCATATTGGTGCATGGCTTTTTCTTGAATTTCACCCCCTTTACACTTCCTGACTTGCCACAAGTATGGAGCTACACTTGTTTCAAAACAGGCCCTATTCTCTCCATCTTCCTACTTTTGCTAAAGTTGTTTCCTCTGCCTGACACCCGTTGTCACAACTCTTTAAATCCCACTCATTATTCCAGACTGAGCTTAAGTCCTGTCTCCTTTGAGAAATGCTTGCAAATTCCCCATCTGGAATTATTAATCTTCCCTCTGCCAGCCTCCCACGTTAATGCTTATGTGTCTTCCTTATTATATTTCTTTATGTAAATCTACTTTCATTATTCACACTCTTGAAAAATAAGGGCCTCATAATGTCCTTTTTTCTTTAATTTTTACACTCCAGGATCTCTAGCATAGCGTTTTACATACTTTGAGTGATTAATAAGTTAAATAAATGGGTGGAACATTTTGGTTTCTTTGTGAATTAACCAAAATTCATTTCTGTAACGCATATCCCATTCCCAACTGTCTGGTCTCCCTCCACATGGGTGTTCTGTGATTGATTTTCAGTCATCTCTAAACCTAAGCCCATTTTCCCTTCAAAAACTTACTCACCACTTGCCTTTCTAATGTCTACAAATGAAACCAATCTTCCCAGGCTTTTAGGTCGAGTATTTGTGACACTTTTGTTAACTCCCTCATCTATACATACCCTCTATAATTCTCAGCCTTTATTATGACTCTTCTATACTCCTTCCTCTCCACAAGCCTTACTATGAATTATGGTAAATAAAAATGAGAGAAAGAGTGAATTGCTAGTCACTAATTATTTACATTTTACAAACTGAGATTGAGTATGTAATGCCCATGTCCTTTGTCTAAGAAACGTCAAATTAACAGAAATATTCTATTATATGTTATTAGAATATATGATTATGTATTATAATAGATTAGATTACATTATACATGTTAGAATATGTGATATTATAGAAAAGTTGTCATGATATTATTTATTATTATTATAAGAAAAATAAAATATTTATCTTCAATAAATATTTGAGTTTGGAGGGGAAAAACTGAAGATGAAAAGCAAAAATAATATCTAGATAGTGACAGAAGTGTTATAAATATTTAATTATAATATAAATGTTATAAACAATTTCATATATATGCATTTATGTATGAATATATAAATTCAAACATATATGGACATAAGTGGAAAATGTAAAACAAAAGTTGAGGTAAGCTAAGAAAAATACAGAATTTGTTGATTTGTAAGTAAAATATTACAAAGAACAGATCAACCATGGAAGGACAGAACTCTATGGACAATCAGAAACACTTCCATAATCTGGAATCTTCCTTGATTTCTGTTGAATAATGAACCTATTCATTTCCTGAACTTTTAACTTAAATTAGTTAAAATATTTGCTTTAATCAGTGTGTGAGACAAATAAAAAAATATACAATTGGATATGACTCATTCCAATATTAATTTTTTTAAAAAGCACTTTTACATTGCTTGATATGATATTCACCCTATTTGAACTAGCTTTTAAACTGATTATACTTGCCAATGTATCTGAGGGTAGAAGTCTGTTTATCCATTCCAGCTGAATTACTTGCCAGGCAACCATAGACCCCTGCATCTTTGGGAACTGCATTTTTGATAAACAAGTTACCTTCTGAGGTCATCCTATACCTATAGACAAAAAGAAAATGAAATTGAAAATAGTAATAGGATCAGGGAACTATAGCAACTTCCTTCAAATATCTTCAAATACTTTAGAGTTATGCTTTTGGTGCTGGCTGCAAAAATGATTAATAGCATCGCTATGTAAGAAGAAACACTGCAATAATAACAATATGTGTGTGTACGTTAAGTCGCTTCAGTCATGTCCGACTCTTTGAGACCCCATGGACTGTAGCCTGGCCAGGCTCCTCTCTCCATGGGATTCTCCAGGCAAGAATACTGGAGTGGTTGCCATTTCCTTCTCCAGAATAATAACAATAGGTTCCACATATCTAATACTTGCCATGTGCCAAGGCTGATCTAGCAGCTTTACATTTATTCCTGTTTTAAATGTTCCTAACAATCCAATGTGGAGAAGGCAACGGCAACCCACTCCAGTACTCTTGCCTGGAAAATCCCATGGATGGAGGAGCCTGGAAGGCTGCAGTCCATGGGGTCAGTGAGGGTCGGACAGAACTGAGTGACTTCACTTTCACTTTTCACTTTCATGCACTGGAGAAGGAAATGGCAACCCACTCCAGTGTTCTTGCCTGGAGAATCCCAGGGACAGGGGAGCCTGGTGGGCTGCCATCTATGGGGTCACACAGAGTCGGACACGACTGAAGTGACTTAGCAGCAGCAGCAACAACAATCCAATGAGTTAGATACTACTCTTCTGTCTGTTATACAGATGAGCAAAGAGGTTATACAACTTGCCCCAAGTCAGCGTCAGTAAAGGGAAGAAGCGAAGTTTGCACCCAGGCAATCTTGCTCTGTGTGAACTTCTAAACTAAACAGTTCCTCAAAATGAAAACCTGAGAGATGCAATGCCTCATGTCTCAAGTGAGTCCCTGAAGAGACCGGGAATAGAATTTGGCTCACAGCTAAGATCATCTCCTCATGACAAACCCAGAGTAATGGGAGCCTGATGGCTGGAAACTTCACTGTTTATGTCCCACGTGTTCGGTACTTTCTTTGAGCGTGAGAGGATTCATTTTCTTTTAAAAGCATCCAGCAGAATAGAATACTACAATGAGAAATGTAGTATGAGAGGCAATGGTGAACATGAGTTATGAAGAAAGTCTGCACACGCTTTAATTAGGGCTACTGTTCCATCCTTCGCTTGTGCCTCTCTCTTCTGTCAAATCCCAGGACCAAGCCTTTAGTGGATGGGTTAAATGCACATCAATTTACCCACAGAAAGTTTATTATCCCCATTTCAATTATTCATGGGCTTCCCAGGTGGTGCTAGTGGTAAAGAATGTGCCTGCCAATACAGGAGACATAAGAGATGCCAGTTCAATTCCTGGGTCAGGAAGAACCCCTGGAGGAAGGGCATGGCAAACCACTCCAGTATTCCTGGCTAAATAATCCCATGGGTAGAGGATCCTGGTGGGCAACAATCCATAGGGTCACAGAGAGTCAGACACAACTGAAGTGACTTAGCACACAGTTATTCATGGTAAATCAACTGTTACAGTGTTCTGTTTACAAAGCAAAGTGAGGAAACACTCAGTTCTAGCTGTTGAATTCAATACTCAAGAACCTCAAACTCTAGACATCCATCATTTATTACTTTATGGACATTTCCTGGCCTATTGAGAAAATCTAGAGCTGCGGATTTGGGTCAAACTTCCCTTAATCCCAGAGATTTAGTCAGATTAGTTCTGACCAGAAATTTCATCAACTCCTCTTACTCAGTAAAAACAAAGAACATGATACAAACCCAGTACCTGTGTGAACCCATGATAAACATATCATTCATGGTCCAGGAGATCTTTGGTTTGGGATAACCTGTTACAGAACACATGATGGAGACCTCTGATCCACCTGTGAAGGACTGATTCTTGGGCATCACAATGACTTTGGGTGGTTCTGCAGATAAAAAGAAAACACACAGCATGAAATGCCAGTGATGTCAGGAGCTTCCTCTATTAGCAGATTTGCAGACTTATCACCACCACACCTTTACTTTATAAACATTTATTTATTTTGCACTTCCAGGAGTTTGTTTATGAACAATAACAAAAAAGCTGCAGTTACTCAGCAGACATGCTCCCCAAGGCGGGCAAGGAATGCAGACCCTGTTTTCCAGCTTTCGGCAGCCCAAGTTGTATGAGACCAGGGTCTGCTCTCCTCGCTTCTCCAGAGCCCCTCCTCTCCATGAAAGACTGATGCAGGCTGGGGCTGGGACCCCAAAGCTTGACTCTGTACCCCACAGGCCTGGGGAGGACCGCAGAGGGCTTCACCTCTGGTCATTCGGCCCAAGGTCGTGTAGCTCAGCCAAGCCCTGTCAGCCCACTGGAGCAGCAGGCTTGCTCCTACTCCCAGATCGTGAAGCATGAGGGTGGGCAAGGCCTTGCCTTCAGAGCTTGGCAAGGGCCTGGCACACTCTCCTTTGAGGGCACATCAGGAGTCTGGATCTGACGTCAATGACAGGAAGAGGCCTCCACTTTCCTGCCCCCTGAATACAAGGAGGAGAGTAGCAGGATTATGACAGTGATATGAGGTCCTGGGGCAGGGATTCCTCCATCCATTCTCTAGCCAGGTGGTCCTCATGGCCTGGCAGCAGGTGTCCATGACCTTGGCGACATCAGCCACAGGGAGGCTGCTGGTAGGGGTGGCGTTCAGCACCTCCAGCTTAATGGTTCCCAAGGCCAAGACTTTCCTCTTGTGGTGTAGGAGAAGGTGGAGTTCAACACGGAGGGAAGGGGCAAACGGACTTAGACCACCAGGGAGAAGCCTCCTTCCTCGAAAGGCAGCAGGTCCCTATTGTCACTCCGAGTGCACGTGGACCAGCACCACACTTTGAGGTTCTCCCTGACCACACACTAGACCATGTGGGCCATCAGGTCCTGGAGCACTGCTGGATGATGATGGAAGAAATGTTCACATGTTGAGGGATGGCAGTCATTCTGGCTTATACACGATCTGGCTTGAACTTTATGCTAGTGAGAACAGCCTGTCGATGGATTATCAAACATGCATTGTACCTCTGCTTTAACCATTAAAGAATGTGTTGAAAAAATCAAAATGGAGTAACTGTGGTTCAAGCATTCAACATGGAGACAGGTGGCTGCTGTCGATGTGGTTTCAGACAAGCTCCTGCATCACCAAGAACCTGAATCTTCTGAACTGCATCAGACTCAAGGACACCAACAGCTGTTCTCAAAACATCTACTAGCGGTTCCCAGCTGCAACCTTATGGTCTCAAGGACTCCCTTTGTAACTATGCAACCAACTCGCTCCCCAAACAACCCTTGCTTAATAAGCATCCCTACTTCTTGCCAGTTCCAATCCTAATCCCGACAAACAACTGATGCAATACTGTGGTTTTTGCCTATATAAGCCTCCCTCATTTTGTAGTCAGGCAGAACACAATTCAAGCGTTTCCTGAATCTGTGTCTCCAAGGCCACTGTCCTCAGTTTGACTTGAATAAAACTCTTCTTTTCCTATTATAGACTGTTTACTGATTATCTGCATCAGCAATGAAGATGCCCCAAGGTACATGGTCAGGCCCATGAGCCCTGTGAAGAGCAGCTCCTGCTTGGCAACACTTGGGAAGGTCCTCCTTGAGACCCACAATGCCCAGGATGCTCTAGTGGTTAGAAACAATGACACAGAAGTGGTCCACCTCCAGCTTCTGGTGGCCCTTTATCTCAAAGTGAATGGGAATAGAGACTTGAATATATATACATGAAGGACTGGATGAACCACCTGACGATACTCACATTCTCTACTACCTGACCATGTTGACCTAGCAGGCAGGCAGGTGAGCATAGCCACAGTGCTGATCATGAAGCAGAGCAGGCAGTATAAAGGTGATCCTGGCTTAGAACTTGGCCCATGCAGCTCGGCTGCACAAGCAGCAACAGCAGCAGCAGCGTGCAGTCAGCCACAGCCAAAGCTCCAAGGCCAAGGTGGAACTGGGACCACACACGGATGCTGGTGCCCTTGAAGCCTCGATGACACTGGCCTTAGGCTTCCCCCCTGGGCTCTGGCTGGGAAGGAGCTCTTAGGGTACTCTCCATCAAGGATCTGGCCCCATCAGTGTAGGAGAGACACGAAAAGCAATGAAAGCATGATAGGTAAATTGCTTTTGAGAGTAAAATGAATCTGATCCAAATGTTTCAGTGTCTCCACTGGTTACCACAGGGACCCCTGCTACTCTGCTCAAACTACCTGACCACTGGCTTCCACCTGTTTGTCTGGAACTTCAATATAAACCTGTTTTCAGGTAAGGTCTCCAGACAGAGCCTTTTGCCTCTTTCTATATAGTGAACACAGGTTGAGAACCAAACTTGTTGTCACAGCAGCCTGCTTTGTTTGAATTGTTCTTTCCCTTTTTAATAAAATTTTTATAAATATTGCTGAGGTTGAGGCCATGTCTTTCATATTATTCCATATTCCAGTATACTCCATAATATTTAACATCCCTTTCACATTGTCCAGTGACTTGTAAATAACAGAGACTTAAAACCATTGAGGGAACACAGGTCATTCCTAAACTCTAACTTGGTTCTGAGAATTGTTATGCCTGCCAACCTCTCAAGATCCAGCTATATTGATCATCTGCCTCATGCCCATGGATTCACAACAGCTCAACTTAACAGAAAATATCCATTATTCAAAGTGCATATTACATTTTACTTCTGTGGCAAAAAAAAAAAAACCTTCAAAAATGAAAAGTTAAATTAGAAATTTATTATCTAAAAGGATACAAGAATTCTCTGGAATAACTGGGATGCTGATAAGGCTGGTCTAATCAATTAACATGTTTTACATCTATACTACTTCAGAGTAAGAATTAATCATCAACAAAGGTATCATCAAAGAAATATTTAATGATTGCCTTTCTCTTTAAAGCCCACTTATTTTTTTTTTACATTTTATTGAAGTATAATGGACTTAAAATATTAATTTCAGGTGTATAATATGATTATTTTTATAGTTAAGCACCACACAAATTTGTTATATTACTAACTAAATTCCCTTTGCTGTACATTATATCCCTGTGACTTACTTATTTTATAACTGGTAGTTTAAATAATTTACTTTGTGTAAACATGCCCAACTCAATAAGATAAAAATAAATTCATTTGCATGATGTCTGAAATAGATGTCATGAATATTAACAAAAATAAGTTAATTCAATAATATGCTTTTTGCACAATTATTATGTTCCAGGCTCTGTGCTAACTTACAGGGATACACTGAGGAGCCAAACAGGGTGTCAGCTTTCCACTTAACCAGGTTTTTACTACAAATGAATTTGAGAATTCAGTTAATCAGTTAGATCTGGATATATTTGTGGTGTATCTTCATAATAATTAGTCTGCAAATTGTGGTTTTGCTTCACCAAGAAACACTAGCCTGAGGAATCCCTATACATTTGAAAGAGATACAAATGGTGCCACTGGGCAGCTATACCATGGAACAAACCTAATTAGTGCCTAATTGCTAGCAGCTTCTAATCACTTACTCCCCTTTTTTTCCTGTTTATATTGTGTTTCTCAAATAATTTTGTCTTTGAAGTTAATGCTTGAGGGTTTTTCCGGCGAGCAGACTTGGTTGATAGCTAATACTATTCTATGGTTTCCTCTTAGTGAACAGAGGGCTGGAGAAACATGTGAGGTCAAGGGCAGACTAGCCATAGCCAGTAAGTCCAAACTGTGATTCCATCTGGAGTCCATCAATTCTGAAATGCGGGAGCACTACACATGTTGTGGGAGAGCTGTGGACAATCTTCAGGGGAAGAAGTGGGAAAAACGAACACTTGTTTCTCTTTGGAATTTTTTGAATACCCACATTTACTCCCACCTTCCCAAAATAAAAGGTTTCTCATATCTACCTCATTTTGACATAGCATTGCTACAAAGATTCAGCAGCTCCTGGGATTTTTGGCTAAACATGATGCCTTCCAGTGGCCTCTGCCAGAACTGGCTTGGCATCAGTCCCAGCAAGAATCCCACTGGTAGGCTCTGTAGTTCAGATATCAAAGTGAAAATAAATGTCAGTTACCCAAACCAGGATGTAGTGAGCTAAGAGGTCATTTCTCCAATAAAGCCTGGATATAGGGTGCTGTTCAGGGTCATGAAGTAAGTCTGTGTGCAACATACAGATGGGATGACATCATCCCACAGAAGGTGAGAAATTTACCACTGCCCTGGAAAGAATATTTCTGCTGACAATAAGAAAATCAGAAAGAATATGAACAAACATAGGCATTCATAATTGCATTTTGACCAAATAACTGTTGAATAAAAATGATTAGAATGATTCAACTTTTATTTGATCAGGTTAAATAAGGATATACTCTATATCCAGGTTTTATTGGAGAAATGACCTCTTAGCTCTTTACATCTTGGTTTGGGTAACTGACATTTATTTTCACTCTGATATCCGAACTACAGAGCCTACCAGTGGGATTCTTGCTAGGAGAGATTGGCATCTCTCAACATAATTATTTCAACTGTTAGATTTTTTTTTTAATTCCTAGGGGAATAAAGCTCATCTTGTTTTAATAAGATAGTTCTCATGAAGTAAGAAGAAGTTCAATTCCATCAAAATCCAGAGTCCACTTTTAGGCTTTGAGAGAAGTAATCCATTCTTAGTTTGTTTTCAACCTCATTTCAATACCACAGTCACTGCCATTATCATCACCACCACTACCACCAGCCATCAGCACCATCATCCTAAATAACAACTTACTGCTCATGAGCCAAAGTGATGGGAATGTGGCACTGTTAGGTAACAAGGCATTAATTCATTCTTTATATTTTAACAACAACAAAAGAGAAATACGAAAGTTTCGTAATTCTCCACCAATGATTTTAAAACGTTAAACGTAGATTAGGATACTAGGAATGAAAAATACTACTCTAAGACTTAGGTGTCGTTACTGCTCAAATTGGCAAAATGCATCTTATATAAGAAGAGCATGAAAACAGCCACGGCTCCAACTGCAAAGACCAAGGAAGATAAAATCTCAACAAACTCTTAAAAATCTCCAACATCATCTTCATACACAAGAGGCAACTTTACTGTTATTGGTAATTGGGTCTGATTTGTTGGTAGGAAATTATCAAAGACAACACTTAAGGCCTTTCTCTTCAAGGTGGTTTAATCAGACATCAGTAATGATTTGAATTACTTAAGCAATAATTTAACATATTTTTCACCACTGGTATATTGAAAGTACTTGGGAAAATCTGCTTTCATCCTTTCACAAAACAAATATTTACTGAGTACCTACTATGTTTCTGACACTCGGTGACCTCAAAGATCTCACAGAATATTGTACACAAAAGTGTATTATATACAATTAGGGACTAAATCTCTTTCTAGAAGTCAGTTCATTGAAATAGGAAGGAGGGCAGAAGTTACTGAGTACCTATGTGCCAAGTATGTAACTCCAAAACCCACCATTTGTTTTCCTCAATAACCCTGTGAAGTGCTACTGTCACTTTACATGTTAAAAAAAAAAATAAGACTCAAAATGGTTAAATAATCCATGGTGTCAAAGTCAAAACATGGTGTCTAGTCAAAGCTATGGTCTTTGCAGTAGTCATGTATGGATGTGAGAGTTGGACTATAAAGAAAGCTGAGCACTGAAGAATTGATGCTTTTGAACTGTGGTGTTGGAGAAGACTCTTGAGAGTCCCTTGGACTGCAAGGAGATCAAACCAATCCATCCTAAAGGAAATCAGTCCTGAATATTCATTTGAAGGACTGATGCTGAAGCTGAAACTCCAATACTTAGGCCACCTGATGCAAAGAACTGACTCATTGGAAAAGACCCTGAAGCTGGGAAAGCTTGAAGGCAGGAGGAGAAGGGGACGACAGAAGATGAGATGGTTGGATGGTATCATCAACTCGATGGACTTGAGTTTGAGCAAGCTCTGGAAGTTGGTGATAGACAGGGAAGCAGTTCATGGGGTCTCAAAGAGTCAGACACAACTGAGTGAATGAAACGAACTGAACTGAATCCATGGCATCTGATGTATACTTTAATGGAGATAATAAAGCTATCTTAACTCATAGGGTTATTGTGGAACTAATATACTGAAAACATGAAAAGTGAAAGTGTTAGTTTCTCAGTCATGTCCAACTCTTGGAAACCCCATGGACTGAATGAAGCCTGCCAGACTCCTCTGTCCATGGAATTCTTCAGGCAAGGATACTGATGTGGGTAGCCATTCTCTTCTCCAGGGGATCTTCCAAACCTACGAATCGAACTCAGGTCTCCTGCACTGCAGGCAGATTCTTTACAATCTGAGCCACAGGGGAAGTCCATTGAATACATAGAACTTTAAAAATTCCTGACAAATAATAGGCTGTCTGTAATTTTTGCTATTATTTATATTCCATTATATGGCAAAGTATGACAAAGAATGATAGAATAAGTACCACAATATTTAAAATATGTATGTACAAATGTATTATCCAGACATTTACACATGAAACTTGATCACAAATCTTAGGTTTCCATATAGTATTCAGTCACACATCCCAGTAACAGATAATACTTATCATATGTTACTTGATTCCTCTGAAATTTGAGATGCTTCTAGATATTCAACATATATTAGAAATTTCAATAAAAATAGACAAATTTAGTTTTACTGATGAAAAAAGACTAATACCTATGCCACCTGGCACATGTTAAAAAAGAGTTATGATGATGTAATGAGCATATGGTTCTGATAATATCAATTTCAATCTTAGTGAAGTAATTCTGGTCATTAGGGACTTACTTCATCAATCAGCTCGAGAAATATTTCTTTCCTTTTTTATTGCAAAATTCTCTCCAGTGCCATGGTCTAATTAGTGACAGATATCTGCCCTTTCCTGACACCACAGAAGACAAATACTTCTCGTGTTCATACAGACATAGGAGGAGGAAAGGAGGCTTTGTCTGCCCTTCGAATTCCATGTGGCAGCACGTGATTGTGGAGGAAACGTCAGCTCTACAGTGACTGTGCTCAAATTTCACCAGGATGCCTGTGCTCAGCTTCAAAAATCTTCCTCATAAAGGAGCAGTCAATGGAGTCAACAGAAGATTTTTTATTTTCCCAGAAAAACAGGGAGAGAGTCTCGTTTTGTTTTTTTGTTTTGTTTTGTTTTACTTAATCTTTAGGCCACTCTGTGCAGCATGTGGGATCTTCTTTTCTCAACCAGGGATTGAACCCACACCCCTTGCATTGGAAGTGTGGAGTCTTAACCACTGGACCACCAGGGATGTCCCTAGTCTGTTTCAAACAAAATTTAAAACCCATTACATATAAATAAATACCACTCCACTTTTTCTAATTTTTATTCCTAACCCTGACAAATAAAAAGCATTTGGAAATACAGTGGCCACTGTGACACCTTAGAAGTGATCAAATCTTTCAGCCTATCATAAAATTTTGCAAAACTCACATGATAGAATTCTTAAGTTAGGGTGACATAGAGTAAACAATACCTTAATGATAACATCTCTATAAATTTTTTTACCAGATAACTATCAGATTTTGGTTTTGTAAGCAATCATATGCTGGCATGTGCTATAACAGGAAAAGAAAGCACCTATATAATGAAATCTAAGATTGTTGATGTGATTCAAATAATCCATTGAAGTTAATATGGAAACATCAAAGATAAGGTTGGTGACCCCAATGTTCCTAAGAGTCTGTTATTGTTATTCTGAAGTCCATTCAGCAATTGAGGAGTATACGTCTATTGGGTACAACTGTGTTTTTCTCTCTGTACAAGGCATTATGATTTTTTTTTTTTAAAAGGGCAGTAAGTATTTCATAGTGCATATAATATGATTAGGGGAAAACAAAATTTCATGATACATGAAAGTTATCATGACTTTAAGTGCAGAATTGTGTAGCAAAAAAATTAAAGTTCTACAGAATACCAGTTAAAAAGAGATTAACAATATTCAGAAAGGAGGGCTTAGCATTTCATTATAGGCAGGACAAAAGTGGACTCCAGGAGATGGTAAGGGACAGGGAAGCCTGGCATGCTGCAGAGCATGGGGTCGCGAAGAGTTAGACACGGCTTAGCGACTGAACAACCACAGGATATAGGTAGGAAGCATGAAAGTCAAACCACTCTGTGAGCTAAGCCATGGAGCTAGAATGAAAACGATGTAACTTGGAGGCAGTCAGGACATGCCTGTGATGCAAGTATGAGAAGTGGAATTGAGGGAAATCACATAGTGGTGGAAAGGAACAGGGCAGGGGCTAGAGCTGAAATATGTATGTGTGTGTCTGTGTGCACTCAGCTGTGTGTGTGTGTGTACACGTGTGCACAGCTATGTCCAACTCTCTGTGACACCCCCATGGTCTGCAGGCCACCAGATGCACTAGGAAACAGGAATTCACTGCAGGTACAATGAATATGGAACGTGACAGAAAACATTCGGTGACCAGAAAAACTCAGTTCCAGGACCTTCCCTGGTGGTTCAGTGGCCAAGACTTCACTTCCCGATGCAGGAGGTGAGGGTTCGATCCCTGGTCGGGGAGCTAAAATCCCATGTCTTGCGGCCAAAATTCCAGAACATAAAAACTACAGAAGGCAATATTGTAACAAATTCAACAGACTTAAAAAATTGAAAAAAACAAAACCTCAGTTCTGGAAACTTGAAGACAGGATAAGAGTAGTACCTATCGTTGAGAAATTCTATACAACGCAAAATTCAAATCTCATATATAACCACCAAAAACTATCTGCCTGATACTAATCTGACATGAAATATAGCAGCATCAGTAATATTCTATGGATAAAAGAATTAACCTAATAGATTATCTACTTGTCATCAATAATTAGAGGTGAACCCTCAAAAAGCAAGTTCAAGTATTCAGCTACCCAGATTAAGGAAATGTGAATAAAAGAAAAGGCATATGAATATCTAATTCTTTTAGGGTAAATAGTTTTCATATATTGAAAGGAAACATTTTTATTTTTTTATTCGCCATACATGGTTTTATGTGAATAAAGTGTGAAGATAAAATACGGAAAGTATTATTAAAAGAAAGTTAGCTTGTGGAAGACTCCAGAGTGTAAATTGTATTCTAAGGTAATCAGGAAACCACAAAAAGTGTTTGAATAGATGGACATTTAAATTAATATTTAGGGGAAATTCACCTGATGGTACTATGGAGTAGAGTGGGGCAACAAAATCAGAAGAAAGGAAGTGCATAAGAAGAGAATTTGTATGGATTTAGTTTAGGCATGTGCATCACAAGGAGGATAAGGATAATGTCAGTGGAAATAACAAAACAGGTAGTGATATGAGGGGCAGTGAAGAACTGAACTAACCATGCACAGGGTAAGTGAGAGGCATCTTGGCAGAAAAACACCATTACATCTGGGATAATTCCATTTGAACCTGAAATTTCGCATTAGATCATTCACACAGATCCCTATTAGCACTGCCAATCACCCACTGATTCCATCATCAGACTGTAGAAAATATGTCCTATATAGATGTCCATAAATAAAAAAGGCATGGGAAATTCAATGTTAAAAACTGATGCATTGTGTTTGTGTGGCCTGGGGAAAAGGCAGGTGAGGAGGGGGTGAAGAGAGAGAGAAGGGGTGGGGGGGCGGGGAGAGAGAGAGAGAGAGAGGGAAGGAGGGAGGGAGGGAGGGAGGGAGAGAGGGAAGGAGGGAGGGAGGGAGGGAGGGAGAGAGGGAAGGAGGGAGGGAGGGAGGGAGGGAGAGAGGGAAGGAGGGAGGGAGGGAGGGAGGGAGGGAGGGAGGGAGGAAGGCATGACTCCTGAAAATAGATCTCAAGCACCCTACTTCCTGGTCTAGAGTTTTCCTTCCCCCCCAAAGCAAATTAGATTAACAGAATCAACCATGAAAGGATTTTTACCTCAATAACTTTTCATGTTCAAAAGAAACAGGATTGTAAAGTTTCAGATGCTTTTATTTCCCTCCTCCAAAAGGATTTATGCCCCCAATGAACCTAACAGAACAACGGATTATCAATTGTTCACATAGGCATAAAAAATACATTCTTAAAAAAAAAAAAGTATTTCAAGGCTGTAAATTGATCTCTGGGATGTAAGATTACCAAACTTCTAAGTTCCTAACGATAACTTTACGTCATGAGGAATTAAGACTCTGATGAGAAGAAAGATACTCCAATAACTAGTTTTTAGTATTGTTTCTTTTCTTACTTGAGGTCTCACAAGAAAAGCTAAGTAAAGATCCTCATTTTAGAGATAATTAAAACCTACATTCAGTCCAACCATTTCACTGACTAGCATTTCTGAACACATAATAAAACCGTTTTGCAACTATTCCCCAATATATTTTTCTTCGTGAATAATATATTCCCTTAAAATATCGGCATGACTTAACATCAAGCCGTGCTACATGAGAAGTTGGAAAATAATTAGTATTTAATCACTGAACTTCATTTCCATGGAGTCCTTCAGCCTGAAATGTATTTTACAGAATCTATGACCCTTCTAAAAATTGGTATTTACTACAGAAAAAACTAGCTTCAAAAGGTTACATAATGACTCTCATTGAGATTGCTGAGAACTGTAGTTAATACCTGTGTCCTACTCTGAAAGCTGCTGATCTACCTATACAGCTCATTTATTTAAAACATATTGATATTGTTTGAAAATGTATTATTACTTCAGTTTCTGAGTAGGAAGATAACTCTAGCTAGATTTAGTGGTAACTAATTTTTTTTTTTTGTAAATAAGTTCATTTTGTAATTTTTCTTTTTTTTTCTTTTTATTTTTTTAATTTTAAAATCTTTAATTCTTACATGTGTTCCCAAACATGAACCCCCCCTCCCACCTCCCTCCCCATAACATCTCTGTGGGTCATCCCCATGCACCAGCCCCAAGCATGCTGTATCCTGCGTCAGACATAGATTAGCGATTCAATTCTTACATGATAGTATACATGATAGAATGCCATTCTCCCATATCATCCCACCCTCTCCCTCTCCCTCTGAGTCCAAAAGTCCGTTATAGACAGCTGCGTCTTTTTTCCTGTCTTGACTAATTTTAAAATGTGAAGTTTGCATAATGAAACTAACACAATGTCTCTAAGAATGATGTAGATAGATATGCTTGTTACTCAACTTTTCCTCGCTCTCCAATGAGTAGAAACTGCAATGGAATATATTAAGATTTTTAAGTTTTTTCAAGACTACTAGTCAGCTTGCATAAGTCGCCAGGGATTCTTTTCAAAAAGCAAAGGATGAAAATTGAAAACTAACCAGTCAGCCAAACAAACAAAACAGACCTAGGCAATGAGTCAAGAGTACTGAAATTCCAAAGATACGGAGTCAAATGCAACAGTTTCAAATGAAATCTCATCAGTGGAAATATGAAGGCCTGGCTACAACTTTTCCAAAATGGTAGAATTATTGCTGAATGGCAGTAACTCAAACGAATTATGATAGTGGTTATTCTACATGGCAGTAGCAACAAGTTTCCTAAATTTCTACTCTTCCTCTATCTGCCTTTTTTCTCCAGAAAAACTAGAGTTGTATCCACGACCTACTGCCGCTGCTGCTGCTGCTAAGTCGCTTCAGTCGTGTCCGACTCTGTGCAACCCCATAGACGGCAGCCCACCAGGCTCCCCCGTCCCTGGGATTCTCCAGGCAAGAACACTGGAGTGGCTTGCCATTTCCTTCTCCACTACCTACATGCCTATTTAAATTCAAATTTAAAAATCCTAAAGCTCAATCAAATTTCACAAACAGGCTCCTTCGGTGCACTAGCCATAGTTGAAGTACTCTACTGCCACATACAGCTGGTAGCTATTATATGGGACAGCACAGATACACAACATTTCCATCATTCTAAAACATTTTTGTGGACAGTGTTGGACTAGAGAAAAAACATTAAATCTCAAGAGAAGGTCACTAACTCAATGACTTATCAGTAGGTGGGTACAATAGCAGTAAAACACATTGATTTAGCTTAATTCAATTTAAACAGGTGACGACTAAATAGTGACAGTTATATGCTACATTTGCAAACTATTCTGCACGCATATCCCAGTGTGGTTATGCAATTCAGGTAATAAGACAAAGGCAGGGACTTCCCTGGTGGTCCAGTAACCACCGAGCCAGGGTTGATCCCTGGTCTGTGAAGATCCTACCTGCCATGGAGCAACTAAGTCCATGCACCACAACTGCTGAAGTCCTTGAGCCACAACAGGAGAAGCTACCACAATGAGGAGCCCACACACTCGCCACGCTAGAGAAAGCCTGCACCCAGCAACAAAGACTCAGCACGGCCAAAGGTAAAAAAAGAAAATAAAAATTTTAAAATAGAAAGGCGATAATTTCAGAGATAAGCAATGATAAATTTAAGTCACATTCTCTTTTAATGACAAAATCTTAGTGGCATACATACATGCACCAAGACTTCTTTAAAATTTACAACTTTTATTTTTCCAATATAAAATACAGGGATATGTAAATGTCCCAAATGTTTGCTGACTTGATACCCATTTTAGATAATTCCTAATGTAAAATTATTACACATTATCCTTATTTCCATTTAATACTATATTTTTTTCTTTCCTTAACAACAACCACAAGAAGTCATGAATTTGGGAGCTTTTTTGGATGATTAGCCAAAACAGATTAAGACAATGAATATGATTCATAAGAAAGAAAGAATTTTTAATTTAGTTTTTTCTTAGAAAATCTTCAACTAAATGATAACTTGCATTGCCTGTTGCGTGGGTCTTTATAACAATTTCCCCCAATCACAGAATTTCCAAAGTAAAGAGGAAGGCCAAATTTAGACTTATCAATATAGTCTCATTTAACTTCAGGGGGTAGAGGCAAATCACAATTACCATTATTACTTTTTGGCATCTAGAAGGATACTATTAAAGCTTTCTAAATACTTATTGTACTTAGAACTCCTAATTCAGAATAAAGTATGGCAAGAATACCTTGACTACAAACAGTTTTATTAAGTACATTCAGACAATAGAATATTATTCAGTGTTAAAAAGAAATGAGCAATCAAGCTATGAAAAGACATGGAGGAATTTTAGTGAAAGGAACCAATCACTAACGGGTACTTACTGAATGATTCCAAATATATGACATTTTGAAAAGGCAAAAGTATAGAGACTGTAAAAAGATGAGTAGTTTCAAGGGGTTGGGGAGGTGGGAGAAACAAATGAACAGGCAGAGCAGAGAGGATATTTAGGCAGTTAAAATACTCTGCGTGGTTACTGTAATGATGAATACATATTACTAGACATTTGCCAAACCCACAGAGTGTACACCACCAAAAGTGATCACTAACGTAAACTATGGACTTTGGATGACTATAGTGTGTTAATGCAGGTTCATCATCTGTAACAAATGTTCCACTCTGGTGGGGGATGTTCATAATGGGGGAGGTTATGCATGTGTGGGTGCAAGGAGCATCTGGGAAATTTCTGTACCTTCCTTCTAATTTTGCTGTGAAGCTAAAACTGCTCTGAAGAAAAAATACTCTTTTAAAAAATGTGGTTACACATTTTACAAAAAAGGGATTATTTTACAAATTATCACGCAACCGTCATAGAATCAAAAGCATACAAAAGTGGAGCAACATAGCCTTTTACTTGAAGGGAAAAAATTTAAAATCTGGCAATTCATTTATTTTGCTAGACAAATTCATTTGCTACCTTACTTATCTTATCAGGGAAGCAACTCAAATGGGATTGGAAGAACATTTGGTCTCCAGAGTCCAATTTGAGTCACAACCTCCCATCCTTCCAGCTGTCACTTCCTGACTCCCACATTTCCCTTCACCAAGTTCATCATGGCCTCAACTCCTTTGAACCTTCTTTTTTTATTTCAATATATCAGACCATGCCTTTAACCCTCTCTTCTTTCTTGATCTGGTCTAAACTCCACAGAGCATCACTACACACTACAAACACTTTTTTCAATTACTTTATCTTTTGCTGAACCAAATCACAAAACCCCAAACCTAAATGACTCTTCTATGTGTATACTGAAAAGATGATTGAAGATGCCAAGAAAAAGAAAAATCACACCATCATGGAAAACAATTACCTATTCAGCCTTGCCTTTACTCTCAGCAAGCCCATATTTCTGTGTCCTCATTCTTCCATGGAATTGTGCATGTAATATACTCCATCTAGAAAGGCTTTCATGACTTCTATCTGACAAATATTGACTCATATCCCAGTAGATACTTCAGACACCATCTCCTGAATGAAGCCCTTCTCAAACTCCACTCATTACTGAGATAGTATACAAAGATCCTGAACTTCCTACCCACTTGGGTAATATATTTTTAAAATTTACTTCTATCCTTTCTTCTACTTTGAACTTACTAAAGGGAAGGATGTCGTTTTCTTCTCATTTTTATTCTTGGCAGGGAGTGGAATGCCTAGCACAAATTTTCGGTGAATACAAGAATGAATGAATGGACAAATGAGATACCTTTTTATAAAGGTATTTTTAGTCAAGGCACTTTGTATGTTTCAGTAATGATTTCATTATTATGGGAAAAAATATACCTGGCATAGCATGATTTAGATAGTGCTATGGGAAAATTAATAGCATACACAAGGATCCCATTAATATAACAGTGATCAGCTTTGTAGTCACAATAATCACCTGCCCCTAACATATCACACCCTTCTGCAGATGCACCGTAAGTGCTCCCACTTTGTGCATTATTTCTAATTCCATTTTTATTTATCATAGGCAAATACCAAAGCTCCTTCCTCATGTATAAAAATAGCAAATCATTATGTTTTTCCCATATTACAAATATCTAAACTTTACAAACAGAATTTTCCTAGTTGACTTCTTAATTTATAAAATAACTCAAACATTAATCAATGTTTCAAGGGAATTAGAAACAGAATTTTCCTTTTAGTTGGATTCTTAATTTATAAAATAATTCAAAGAAGCATTAGTCAATGTTTCAAGGGAATCTGAATCACATAAAATGTTAGTACATGTTCTGACAAAAGGATTTCTCAGACTTGGCAATAGCTGCTTTGCCTAACTAAGGACTCTGCTTCTCATTCAGTCTTCTCACAGACGTGTGCAATACTACGTGCTCTAGATAACTAATGAGAAGAAACTGCATGGCGTGGAGAAGTCCACCGAATGCTCTGTGGTGACCTAAATGGGAAGGAAATCCAAGGAAGAGGAGATACACATATACATGTGGATGAACACAGAACATTTTGCTGAACAGCAGAAACGAACACTGTAAGGCAGCTATACGTCTATGAAAAAATTAACATTATGTCAGGCATCAAAGACACAAAACCGAAGAAAACTGGGTCATGCTCTAATGTAGCTTACAGTCTAGTCATCTTACAGGTTCTCTGCGTGCATACTCACAGTTCTCTCTCCACTAGGCTGTTCCCTACCAGCCACTCTACCAGAGCTTAAGTCAAAAGGGTCACTAAACTGTTTCATTTTCTAAGATAGATTTAGACTTCCAGCTCTTTGTGACTCCTGTGCCCGGAATTTACAGACACTTTGTATCTGTACTATTTAACAAAATTTACTTCAGTACTCAATTTCCTACAGAGACTGAAGAATCCTTTCTCTATTTTAAACCTTCTTCTACCTAGGCCTGTTAACTGCACACACAGGCATTTCTATATAATATGCAGAACAATGGAAAGACCTAGTTCAGATTTAGGCTCTGCTACCTGCTGGCTTTATAACCTAGGGCAAGCCACTAACTCCACAGAGGCTCTTCGTCTTTATGGGTAAAATACAGATAATACAAATATATACAACATGTAAGAGTTAGATGATATCATGTATGTCACAAATTCTCAAACATTTTTAAATGTCTGTAGTTTCATCTGGATAATTAAGTGGATTGAAGTGCTTGCTGATTCATCTGACATCTGGACATCTTTCTAGCTCACTTATATCCATCAGGTCTGGCTTAATATACATTTTTTTCATGGTCTAGTTTTACTCAAAATTATAATGTCCTTGGTGTAAAACTTCTTTATAATAATTTCTCATATATTTGAAGTATTTGTTAGGTCATCATATCTCTTTTTCTTTTATAATGTAAATAATTCTTTAAACTTCCTTATAATTTCCATTTAAAAACATTTTAATAAAGTTTCTGTCTTCTAAGTTTTAGAGAAACAGGGTTCTTTCTATCTGCAATTAAAGTGATCTGAGATACAGAGAAGGAGAAAGATCATATGACATCCCTTATATGTGGAATATAAAAACAAATGATAAAAAGGAACTTATTTTTAAAAGTCACAGAGTTAGAGAATGAACTTACAGTTGCCAGCAGGTCAAGGATGGGGAAAGGGATATTTAGGGAATTGGGGATGGACATAAACATACTGCTATATATAAAATGGATAACCAACAAGGACCATATATAGCACATGGAACTCTGTTCAGTATTACATGGCATCCCCATGCACCAGCCCCAAGCATGCTGTATCCTGCGTCAGACATAGACTAGCGATTGGGAGGGAGGTGGGAGGGGGGTTCATGTTTGGGAACACATGTAAGAATTAAAGATTTTAAAATTAAAAAAAATTAAAAAAAAAAAAAAAAAGTATTACATGGCAGTCTGGAAGGGATGGGAGTTTGGGGAAGAATGGATACACGTATCTGTATGGTTGAGTCCCTTTGTTGTTCACCTGAAACTATCACAACATTGTTAATTGGCCACACCTCAGTACAAATTAAAAAGTTTTAAAAATAATAAATTTTAAAAAGTGGTGTAAGATCTATGCAAGATATAGATATCTTGCATGAAAGACAAAAACAATGAAATGCGTAATATTACTTTTTTTTTTACATTTTAACTGTATGGAATTGAATCATATTATAACAGAAGCTTGCCCCTAACCATGGAGTCAGCAGAATACATTCATCAGGTGAAGTTAATATTAAACTTTTCTCTTCATAAAGTTTACAGTCAGCATAGAAAGAATTAGGAAAGCAAATATTTCTATAGGAAAACTACATATTCCCTGGATATCATTGCAGGAAATACGTGATGTAAAATACCCCTAGAATATATTCCTTCAAATGTTAAAGCCTGAAACATCCTTCTTATCAGAGCCCTAGTACAGAAATCAGCAAAACCTAGTATTTTAAGAGACCATCTTACTCATGTGTGCTGATTCACACTAAGACATCAAAGAACGAAGGAACTGAATAAAATTAACTTTTGACAACCAGTGATGATTTGGAAGTTTTAAGAGAATGATTTATGGCACTAGTATTTAAAGGAGACATATATGTGTCTCAGGTCAACCTCCAAAAATAAAAGCTTAACTAGGAAGACTTCAAAGTATTAAAATGTCTAGGAAAACAGAGGAACTAATTAAATTCAATTCTTATTATTCAAACATGAATTCAGACTTCTATAAATCAAAATGTACTCCTGTGAAAATCATGCAAAGGGGAAATATAAAGGGATTTTCAAGACTCCCTTACTGGGCTATTCATTATAAGAAAACCTAATTTAATTATCAATTGATACTCTGCATTTCTCCTTTTCCTTTTCCTCATTTTGGTTCAGAAATGATTTAAAATAGATGACTCTGTGATATAATCCTATAAAATTCCAAACCCATAAGCTTTTAAATATGACTTTTTATACTGTCAAAACTTCTAACAACACTTTTTTGAGAAGCATTATTATTTCCTAATTTAATTTATTAATTATTCCATATTTTTACATTATCTCCTATTGACTTTCTAAATTTTATCTTAATTATTTTAAATATAAAAGTTATAAAGCACAGTTACAGAATATATAGCAAAGAAACAAAGAAAATATATTACACATAATTTGATCTCCCTAATATAATTAATGTCAGAATTTTCCAAACTTTTAAAATCCTATTTACACAAAGTTTTAAAACAATTCATCTCTATTAAATACTTCTTGGAAACCAGAATTGAAAGAGACACATGTACCCCAATGCTCATCGCAGCACTGTTTATAATAGCCAGGACATGGAAACAACCTAGATGTCCATCAGCAGATGATGGATAAGAAAGCTGTGGTACATATACACAATGGAGTATTACTCAGCCATTAAAAAGAATACATTTGAATCAGTTCTGATGAGATGGATGAAACTGGAGCCGATCATACAGAGTGAAGTAAGCCAGAAAGAAAAACACCAATACAGTATACTAACACATATATATGGAATTTAGAAAGATGGCAATGACGACCCTGTATGCAAGACAGCAAAAAAGACACAGATGTGTATAACAGACTTTTGGACTCAGAGGGAGAGGGAGCGGGTGGGATGATTTGGGAGAATGGCATTGTAACATGTATACTATCATGTAAGAATCAAATCGCCAGTCTATGTCCGACGCAGGATACAGCATGCTTGGGGCTGGTGCACGGGGATGACCCAGAGAGATGCTATGGGGAGGGAGGTGGGAGGCGGGTTCATGTTTGGGAACGCATGTATACCCGTGGTGGATTCATGTCAATGTATGGCAAAACCAATACAGTATTGTAAAGTAAAATAAAGTAAAAATAAAAATTTTAAAAAGAAATAAATTAAATTGAATAAATTTCAAAAAATAAATAAATACTTCTTTTTCAAGTACAGAAAAGCAAAGTAGAAAAGTCGCTTATAGTCCCATTGACACCAACAATCACATTTATGTATCTATCAATCCAGATTCTTGTTCTGCTAGCATAATTATGAATGTCTTCTATTTGTTTGTTATTTTGCTTGCACAGCTGTAGTTCTGAATCTTGTGATAAACCATGCTTGAGGTAAACAGGGTTTTTGGGAAAATTTCCTGTGTCTAGTTACATGATTATCTCCAGAGTGAGGAATTCACACAATGAAATAAGCATATCAACCCATTCACATTCTCTCATGCTCATTAGTGAAACTGATTCGACAGCCAGTTTCTGAGATCAGCATTTCCTTTCAAGGCTCTTTTGATAAATTGATAATGAACCTAACAGTCAGTGAGGGAAATTAAAGTGATGGAAAAAGGCCACTGGATCATTTACTTCTGCTACTGTTGGACTCAAAATCCTATGATGCTGCCAAAACTGAAGTCTTATAAATGTCCGTGGTCTCAGTAAAATTCGCACAGGGAGCATCCGAGTGGCTGACTCTAGGTAATGTGACCTGCAAGGGTTTAGGGAAAGGTAATTATCCGATTTCGTTTTCCACTTTCAATTTTTAAAGAAAAATTTTTATTGGGATATAGTTGATTTACAATGTTGTATTAGTTTCAGGTGTATAGCAAAGTAAATCAGTTATACATATATATATATTTATCTTTTTTAGATTTTTAGATCATTTCTCATGTAGGTTGAGGTCTATGGGGTCACACAGAGTCAGACTGTCGTGTCTGACTCTGTGCAACCCCATAGACAGCAGCCCACTAGGCTCCCCCGTCCCTGGGATTCTCCAGGCAAGAACACTGGAGTGGGTTGCCATTTCCTTCTCCAATGTATGAAAGTGAAAAGTGAAAGTGAATCGCTCAGTTGTATCCGACTCTTAGCGACCCCATGGACTGCAGCCTACCAGGCTTCTCCGTCCATGGGATTTTCCAGGCAAGAGTACTGGAGTAGGGTGCTATTGCCTTCTCCGCATGTAGGTTATTAAAGAGTATTGAATAAAATTCCCTGTGCTATACAGTAGGTCTTTACAAGTCATCTATTTTATGTATAGTAGCATGTATATGTCAACTCCAATCTTTCAATTTATCTCTCCCTCTCCCTTATTCCCTGATAGCTATAAATTTGTTTTCCAGCAATTCCACTACTGGATATATACCCTGAGAAAACCATAGTTCAAAAAGATACATATACCCCAATGTTCATTGCTGCACTGTGTACAGTAGCCAGGACATGGAAACAAACTAAGTGTCCATCAATAGATGAATGGATAGAGAAGATGTGGTATATATATACAATGGAATATTACTGAGCCATGAAAAAAACTGAAATTGGGTCATTTGGTGAGACATGGATGAAACTAGCGTCTGTCACACAGAGTGAAGTCAGTCGGAAGGAGAAAAACAAATATTGTAAATTAACACATGAATGAGGAATCTAGAAAATGTACAGATGGACCTAGTTTCAGGGCAGGAATAGAGACACAGATGTAGAGAATGAAGGTGCAGACCTGGGGCTGGGGGGAAGGGAAGGGTGAGATGAATGGGAAGACTAGGTTTTGCATACATACACTGCTATGTGCAGAATCGACAGCTGGTGGGAACCGCAGTATCACACAGGGAGCAGGGTTCAGTGCTCTGTGATGAGTGTGCAGTCACAGAGTCAGACACGACTGAAGCGACTTAGCAGCAGCAGCCGCCAGGCTTCCTATCCACTTTCTGTCCTACTGGTTTCTTAACTAGCTGGTTATTGCTATTGATAGGTTTAAGTAGATAGCATGCTGGCTTCCTAAAAGGTAACATTTTGTTTTTGAAACAAACTAAGAAATGAAGAAGCAAAGATACATCCTCTCTGCTTTCATGTGGACATAAAAAAGATGGACCGCTGATTGAAATTTGCATTCCACTGAATTCATTTACACAAACACCAATCTTGATATGTAATATATGAAATTCCTCCCCCAATTTTTGCCACTGTAGATTGAAACTGAATTTTGGTATTCTTCAGTTTTGTCTTTTTAGGTCTTTATATTTTATTGTTAATGAGAAAAGGCTGCAGTAGCTAGACATATGCTATTTTTAACCAGAAAATTCTTGCTAATTACATTTCATAAAACTACTACCAAAACTTGTAAAGTCTGGATGTTTAACTTTTAGAAGTATTACAGATAGAAGAAGTTTCCAAACAGATCTGTGGAGGCAGGGCAAAATAAATGAGGTTATAAATTAAGCTATTGATTCTCCTGTAAGCAAGAAAAATATTCCTAAACTGTGTATTCAATCCAAGTAGCTGTTATATCTTTTAAGCTTTCTTGAACTATTTTTGATTTATTCTTTTTAAAACATGTAACTGCATAAAAGTGGACTTAATTTACAATTTATGTTTCAGTGTCAATGGTTGGCAAGCATCTTATATTCTCATGAATTATAATCGTAGGTACAGCACTTTATTTCATCAACTATCCACTGCTTTTCAATAATGTATTCAAGCATAAAATAATCAGAGGGCATAATAATAGCTAGAGTCTTATTTTTAATAAACAGTGCTAGCAAATTCTAGAATATAGTTTTGTTAGATTTTTTAAAACTAATTTTTCATCAAAATTGTTGACTCAAACTCAAGATCAACTAGACAGGCCATAAAATAATGCCTTTAAACAGATTTACACCACTAGAGATTATACAGAGGGGCTTCCCTGGTGGTTCAGACAGTAAAGAATCTGCCTGCAATGTGGAAGACCCAGGTTCGATCCCTCGGACAGGAAGATCTCCTGGAGAAGGGCCTGGCAATCCATTCCAGTATTCTTGCCTAGAGAATCCCATGGACACAGCAGCCTTGTGGGCCACAATCCATGGCATCGTAAAGAGTCGGACATGACTGAAGTGACTTAGCATGCATGCAGGCAGAGATTATGCAAGCTAACCAGTAATCATATAGTGACATATGGTTTTGTATTTATATTTTGTATACTTAATGACATCTAACCTAAGAACTTAAATTGTTAGGTTATAATAGGTCTATTTACCAGAAAGAAGATAAAAGTTTTAGGGTTTCCTTTAAAAATATGCATTTCTATGTCATAGGTTCATACTTAAGAATAGATTCAAATACAGTTTTGGAAAATGTTGTCCATGAAACCACCTGAGAGGTCAGTTATAAATGCAGATCTCCAGGCCCTAACCCAGGCCTGTGAAATCAGAATCTCTGGGCATGAAGTAAGAAATCTGCTTTTTAAAAAGTTCCTTGGAAAAGTCTTCATCCATAAATGTTTGGGAAACACTGTTCAAATTCAATGAGCGATACTAAAGGACTAAACAGCTGACCTGGAGAAACAAGGACGGCTCTGATTCTTTTAAAATCCCATTGTAACAGACTTCAGGGAAAGAACCAGGATCATATTTCAGAAGTCCATTACCATGTATTCTATTTGAAATAATCAGTTTGGTAAAATATACTTCCAAAACTCTAGTAACTAAAGTTACTACTTGGATTGACTCAAATATCTAGGCTGTTTACTACATGGAAACTCACTGAACCACTTACAAAAGCAACATTCCCCCAGAGGTTTCAGCAGATCATCTAACTAATGAAAGATGCACAGTCATACAGTCGGATTGCAGTACATATCTCAAATACCAGTGAGAAAACCAGAATCAGATGTCAACCATTTTATTAAGTCTGATGGTAGTTTCACTTTGTTTTTTTGCCATTAATAGCATTCCAAGAGCTAACCTCGAAACTCAGTGGTGACTGTCTTAAACAACAACATTATAACCAAGTGAGGCATGTTATAAAGTTGTTTCTAGTACCATAACCAAGTAGCCAGACCTGATTCTGAGGCAATCAGTCTCCCACATCAAAGATTTGAAATAAAATACTCTCCTAAGGCAGCAACCAAACCTTTCAGCTAAACAGTGTAAAACTGCCAATAGTAAGTTGCTCATTACATTAAGACTCTAGAGACATTTAGAAGCCAAATAGGATTCTACTGAAAGAGATACTTGGGAATAGCTTCTGATCTTCATCTGTTAGTCTGGAATAACATACATATTTAGTAGCAATTAGAAGGCAATGGCAACCCACTCTAGTACTCTTGCCTGGAAAATCCCATGGGTGGAGGAGCCTGGTAGGCTTCAGTCCAGGGGGTCGCTAAGAGTCGGACACAACTGAGCGACTTCACTTTCGCTTTTCACTTTTATGCACTGGAGAAGGAAATGGCAACCCACTCCAGTGTTCTTGCCTGGAGAATCCCAAGGACGACGGAGCCTGGTAGGCTGCCATCTGTGGGGTCGCACAGGGTCGGACACAACTGAAGTGACTTAGCAGCAGCAGCAGCAGACCACATTGACTTCCCTGCTGGTCCAGGGGTTAAGACTTCACCTTCCATGGCTGGGAGTGTGGGTTCAATCCCTGGTGCTTTTAGCTATTTGAACATCTTAGTCTATACAGACAATTAAGATTGGTTTATCATTAGCTTATTTGTATGTGTGTGTCTGCGTATGTATCTAAGATAAATAAGGTAAAAACAGCTCTGTTAAAGTTTCAATAAAATTTCACCTTGATAGGAAACATCTTAAAACTTAATTAAAACCATAAAAGTAAATTAAATATGCAAATAATACACTCAGATTGGGAACTTTGCTTTTTATTTTTTACGAATTAGAAGTTTTTTTTCAAGTTCACAAAATAGATAAGAAATTTTAAAACTATTAAATCATCCAGAGACTATTTCTATTCCCTTAAAATAAAGGTCTTCAATTACTACGATTAACTGTGTTTAAGGTCAACTATTTGCCAGAGATGTTTTAGTTTCCAGCTTAGGACGCTTCCGACCCTCAAGGTCCACAAGCATTCTATTCTTCGACACTGTAATTGTTCAGATAGATACCCTCAGATGGACAATTTAAGGGAATAGAGATGAAAGAAGGAAAACAGAAAGATACCATGACTCAGAAGTCATTGTCAGGACAGTACCTTGCACTGTAAGGAAAACGGCCTCAGTCGATGATCCTCCTTCATTGGAAACAACACAGCGATACTCTCCTGCATCACTGAATTTCACACTCCTGAGCTCCAGGGAAAGGTTAGCCAAGATCCTCATTCCTGCTGGAGCTGTCAGTCTGACATCTCGGCCATTCCTCTGCCAGGTTAGATTGTAACCCACTGCACTGACGACAAGGCACGTCAAAACTGCTGTTTCTCCAGGAGTGACTGTAACATTATTAGGCACTTGGATGACTGGCGGGGGTTCTGTGGGAAATGAGAAGATTCCAGTTGAAAGATCCAGAAGTCATTTTACTCACTTATAGAGGTGGCCTAAAATTTTAATGAGAATGTATTGAATATCTAGTAGGAAAGACTGGTAGGAAAGATGCAGTACAACAGAACTTATTCTTTAATACAAATGGGGTGATCACGAGGGTTTCCCTTGTGGCTCAGCTGGTAAAGAATCTGCCTGCAATGCGGGAGACCTGCATTCGATCCCTGGGTTGGGAAGATCCCCTGGAGAAGGGAAAGGCTTCCCACTCCAGTGTTCTGGCCTGGAGAATTCCATTATCATCTAGTTGAAAAATGCTTTAAATGCATGTTTACATACCATAGCACACTAAAACTCAAATCTATAAATTACAGCTGTAAGCATCAAAGAGGCATGGCAAAAAGATATGACTACGCTGATTAAGTATTACAGAATCTGTCAAATTTTGAAGAAAGTAGCATTCATGGATTTTTAAAATTAAGATCATTTATTTAGTGTTTTAAAGAAAACAGGACATGAAGGATGGGAGTAATGGCAAAGATACAATGGCATCAGCTTTAAGGAGATTATCACCTCATTAAGACACAGTGGAATGGTAGAGTAAAATGAATACTCCCTCAGAGAAGCAGCAGAATGTTTAAGAAATTCAAGTTAACAGTAGGGATAGACTTTTAATAAAATTATACACATAGGACCAAATACACAAAAGGCACTGAGTGATGCATGCTCATTTCAGATGTGGTCAAAAGCCATTTACCAATTAAATATTTAACCAGCATTTCTAGAGAAAATCACATACTGCTCTAGTTAGGTTTGAGGATAAACCTAAATGCCCCTGTAAAGCTCACTCTGCCCGAAAGCTTTAAAATAACCTGCCATATCAAGACATTATTTAGCAATAACAGCAATAAAAAACTAGCTGGAAAGCCAAGTATCTGTCTCAGTTGAAATGTGAAAGAAGATCAGATATTCAAGATCCAACTCTACTCAAAACTGTATATAAGTACAGATGAATATCTTAAGCCTAAAATAAAACCTGGAAGTAATATGCCAAAACCATAGTGGTTATCTCTGAGAGAAGGAAATATGTACATTTTTTCATATTTTCCTTTATATTTATCTTTGTTTTCCAAACATTTTTAGAGGAATATATGCTATTTTAAATTATAAAAAAAATTTGTAATTTTTACCATTCTGCTATGTCTTTAAAACCTCTTTTGAAAAGTTAATGAATCAGTTGGAGAGAGTATATGAGAAAGTGAGAAAGGTCTGACTGAATTCTACTTAGATTTGACAAATAAAATGCAGGATGCTCCGCTAAATTTGAATTTAAGATTAACATTGAATATTACTTTATAATATATAAGATATTTTATATACTATTATATAATTATATACTATTTTTGTATCTCTCATGAAATATTTTGAGACATATTTATATGAAAGTCACATGTAAGTGGGCATCCTGTATTTTGACCTGCTGAATCTGGTAAACACAGGCTGCCTAATTTTATCCCAATTTACCTGGACGATCCTAGAAAAGGCAATATATTCACAATGTTTCCCTACCTGAAAAGTGAGATGATTAAATTGGGTAATCCAGAAGACCCTTCTAGCACCAAGGCTCTATGATTGTAACATACAAGATAGTATAGACCAAAGACCCAGAAGTGAGCATTTGTGAATACATGTTAACACTCTACCAACATCTTCCTGAAGACCACAAAACGTGTTGTATAATTTCCTTTGTTGTTGTCGTTCTTTTTAAACAACCTTCTTCAGTTAGACTAGGGATGTTTAGAAACTGTAAATCCCACATTATCAGCATACAGGGGATGCCAGGTGCTTACCTAGGTCCTTCTCAAGAACCTAGGCACTCATTTCCCTAACTGCTCTGCTTGTTGACTATGACTGAGCTCAGAGCCAAGGGAGCTGACGTGCCTGGTCAGGCTCCCTTTCCACTGCAGCCCACTTCTGGTGACCACTTTATGAAGGAAAAACACACAGCTCTCTTGCCTCAGTTCAAGGTCATCCCAGCGTCAAAGCCCCCCGTAGGATCCGCTGAGGCCTCTGTTGTGATTGCATCACAATGTAATTTCTTCCACTCCTTCACGGGTGCTCTTCCCTAGAAAACTCCCTGATAACTCTCTCGCTTGCATAATCTGCCTTAGTCTATTTCCTCTTCAAATATATATTTAAGTACGTCAAACACCAGCAACCTACTAACATCCAGGGGCAGAAGAGCTTTTAAACATGACATCCAATACCACTGCTGCATAAATATCTGGAGAGGATAAACATTATGCATACTGAAATATTTACATCAATAACTTGGGTGGTGATGGGGGAGATGATGAAGGAGAATGATAGCAGTTTACAGAAGAGTCTAAGATAACAAATTACTGGAAATAGCCTGGTCCCGAGAGGATGAGGGGTAGTCATTCCTAAGTGAAAGAATGTCTGAGGCTAAGATTAGGGACCAGAGATGGAATCTCAAAACTGAGAAAGAATGCTAAGTATAGGCCTTGTGACATTAAGTAAGGCTCACTGGACTGAAAGTCAGGAGGCCAGGAATCTACTTCTCACCACCAACCTATGTCATCAGAAATGGGGCACCTGCCTGTTCTGGGTTTCACTTTCTTTAGCTACAAAGTGATGAGGTGGTACAATATTATTTCCATGTCTTACCCTGTTCTGAAAGAGTATCCTATAATTACAATTTAAGATTGCCTGACAAGTATTCTGTAATCAATTTTCAGTTCAGTCGCTTAGTCGTGTCTGACTCTTTGCGACCCCATGAATCGCAGCACGTCAGGCCTCCCTGTCCATCACCAACTCCCAGAGTTCACTCAAATTCACGTCTATCGAGTCAGTGATGGCATCCAGCCATCTCATCCTCTGTCATCCCCTTCTCCTCCTGCCCCCAATCCCTCCCAGCATCAGAGTCTTTTCCAATGAGTCAACTCTTCGCATGAGGTGGCCAAAGTACTGGAGTTTCAGCTTCAGCATCATTCCTTCCAAGGAAATCCCAGGGCTGATCTCCTTCCGAATGGACTGGTTGGATCTCCTTGCAGTCCAAGGGACTCTCAAGAGTCTTCTCCAACACCACAGTTCAAAAGCATCAGTTCTTCGGCGCTCAGCTTTCTTCACAGTCCAACTCTCACATCCATACATGACTACTGGAAAAACCATAGCCTTGACTAGACAGACGTTAGTTGGCAAAGTAATGTCTCTGCTTTTGAATATGCTATCTAGGTTGGTCATGACTTTTCTTCCAAGGAGTAAGTGTCTTTTAATTTCATGGCTGCAATCACCATCTGCAGTGATTTTGGAGCCCCCCAAAATAAAGTCTGACACTGTTTCCACTGTTTCCCCATCTATTTCCCATGAAGTGATGGGACCAGATGCCATGATCTTTATTTTCTGAATGTTGAGGTTTAAGCCAACTTTTTCACTCTCCTCTTTCACTTTCATCAAGAGGCTTTTTGTTCCTCTTCACTTTCTGCCATAAGGGTGGTGTTATCTGCATATCTGAGGTTATTGATATTTCTCCTGGCAATCTTGATTCCAGCTTGTGCTTCTTCCAGCCTAGCAATTTTACTTAAGGCCAAAATTTCGGTTGTGTGTGTGTGTGTGTGTGTGTGTGTGTGTGTGTGTTATGGGAGGGGCATTATGCTAATAAATCAATTCAGTAGAGAAAACTAATATGACTGTACTAGTACTAAAGTGCCAAGTGCCATGTGTAAAGGGTTTTTGCTGCTTCTGCAGTTCTGTTCATTCGTTTCTATATGTTTACACGCAATAAAAGAGAAGTATAATTCTTTTTACACCCATTTTCCATTTAAAATGATCAATATCAATATTTCCAGTGAACCAAAAATCCTAAAAATTGTTGGCTAAAAGAATGCTGAAAATATTCAAGTAACATATTGGTAGAACTTTAGTTTTCCTTGAAACATTTCTCAGGTGCTATGTGACTTTATAAAATAATGTCCACAGTGATACCAGTAAAACATCACCATCCCATCATGCTGTGCTTCCCAACACTCCTGTCTAAATATAACATCTAATTATCCTATGAATAAACAGCTGATTCTCTTGTGCTAGTCAGTAGCGACAGTAGGATGGCTGAGCCAGGGCCTGGGTGGAAGTTTAAGGCTGGTAGGTTAAAAGAAAAAAAAAGTTCAGAAAGAAATGTCCACTCTTTCAAGTCCAAAGGGGTACTTCCTTGCTACTTCTATTTTTACAGTCATTGCCATATCACACTTCTACCTCCTCTCTGATGATTAAGCAAAGGGGACACAATTCCTGAAAACTGGCTTTGGCATAGTACAACTTCCCAGTGATACCACGGCTTGGCTGGCACAGATTAACACTACAAGGGCATGGGTAGAGTGTATATTCAGCAGTTACTGATACCATAGGGCCAAATTCTTAGAAGTCAGTTCCCAAGTCCTTTCCGGCACTTCCCAGTTATTTATGCGAGACGCCTGAGTCCACTCACTGAAATCTCTTTTCTCTGTTGTCCTTCTCTTAATTAATATTGCTGGGAAAAAACTCAAGTGCTCAAGTGTTTGTTTTCCCAGAAGCTGAGGAATGTTGACATGATTCCAGTGCTTTTCGTAATTACTGGAGATGAAAAAATGAATAGTTTATGATGTATGTCAACTTGCTAAATTGTTTCAGAAGACAAACTTTATTTTTCTAAGAATAAGAGAATACAAATAATTTACTGCAAGAACAGGCTTGCACGCCTCAGTTTAAAAGTTCAGCTTGAACTTATTGATAATAAACGTAAACTCTGGGCTTCGAAACAGTCCTACAGTTATAAGGCTTCTTTTGTCTTACATTTTTCCAAGAAAATGCACCTCTGACATTTCAGATGCACAAACTGACAGTTCAGACATTGTTATAAGAAAGCTCCACAGGCACGTTTAGGTCGGAATAGGGTTACTATTAAACATACATTAACCCTAGGCTATGAGGCAGGCAGAAAATGACTGAGTTAAAACAAAATTTCTAATAAATTCTAGATATATGTTGAGTAGGTAGCTTAATCTTGATCTCTGATAATATATGGTAGTTCTGGTTTCTAAAGAATTCTGGAGATAGGAGGAAAAAATGATAATATAATGAGAGCCTTGTCTATTTATAGGAAGCTTACTATTTAAATGTGAATTAATTAGCATGACTCCTGTCCCTCTCAATACCAATACTGTAATTACTGAGGTCCTGTGTTTTTGAATGTTGACACTTAGGGTCTTCAACTCAGATGTCAGAATCCATCCACAAAAGCACTTTGCATATTATAAACATGGGAAGAGAAAGGGAAAGTTGAACCTTGCTATTCTAAAGATGGATCTCTCCCTTGTTTTCTCAAAGGAGAATGCCATATGAGGATTTCAAAATATTAAACCCCTACAATAATAATAACATCAACAATAATTTTAAAAACATGTTTATTAGTTGTTTCTATGTGCCTGATTCTATCCTGTGCTTAACATATACTCTCTCACTTAATCCTCATAATTTCTCCATGAAAAAAGAGACTATTACTGCTATTATCATCATTTTAGAGTGGGAAAACCAAGGCACTGAGTTCTTAGGTAACTGGTCCAAGGCAGGTCTCACAAGTTAATACAGAGCGAAGCCTGGTTAACAAACATCCCATTTCCATACCTGCATTGATACTGAGGCAACTGCCAAGGAATTAGTGATAATTACCTGACACGTCGAAGAACGTCTGTGCTCGCCCAGTCCCTGCACTACTGACAGCGATGCACTCGTAGGGGCCTTCGTCAGACAGAGCGACCTCTTCAATATCCCATGTCACGCGGGCAGATTCTCTGCAGCAAGAACATAGAGCCGTGCTTAGTTACTACAAACACAAGACCAGGCTGAGCAGTGATTCCACTATTTGTTTTAGTCATTCAAATGAACAAAGAGAACAGTTCAAAGAAAGTAAATTGATTAAACTGCAGATTTCTCTGTAGCTTAAAACTATACACCTCTTACATTTTAAATAGAAAGTGAAGCTTCTCTAATCTGAGCAAAAAAACAAGGACAGTAACTTTGGTTTTGTTTTTTTCTATTGATCTTCCTAGGTCCTAACAGGAGAAATCATTTCCAAATGTGAGAATAATTTTAAAGAGGCTGTGGATAGAAGAATGAACCTTTTTTGCTGAGAAAATATCATGGAGACATCTTTAATTTTTCTCAAAAGTCATTTCAAAAACACTGCCGATAGTTTTACCACTTTTGATTTTCACTTTTTTCGCATCCATATGTCTACTTTCTTTTGACTATTATTTTTTGATCAGGCCTCTCCTTTGCTGTTTAGAAATACAGTCTGTGCCTGTCCAGTTATGGAGACTATAAATTTCTTTAAGAAAATATTCTCTGACTAGGTCAAAATAACTAAATAAATAAGATTTTCAAAAATTGGCAGAAAAACACTGCTTAAATCTTCTCTCCTTCCCCTCTCTTTTCAAGTTTTTGGTCATTTTCAGTGGGATTTAGCCAAAGCAACTGAACCAGGTAATTAACAAATATGAAGGTAGAAAACAGAATTTTTTGGTTCTCAAAAAGATAAATTCTCTTTAACTTTTTTATGTATAAGCTCCACATAAGACTATATACCATATCTGGTTCAATACGTGTATACAATGAGTAAAAAAAAAAAAGATCAGTTTTATAATCAAAGTTGTCATTTAAGTAAAACAAATCTTTTTCCTATATTATATATTCACTCATTTAATAAAAATATATACTCTGCCCTCTAGCAGGGCTTCCCTGGTAGCTCAGATGGCAAAGAATCTGCCTGCAACGTGGGAGACCCAGGTTCAATCCCTGGGTTGGGAAGATCTCCTGGAGAAGGACCTGGCAACCCATTCCAGTATTCTTGCCTGGAGAATCCCATGGACAGAGAAGCCTGGTGAGCTACAGTAAAGTGGGCTTTGTAACATGGGGTTACAAAGAGTCAGACACGACTGAAGCAACTTAGCACACATGTCCTCTAACATTTCAATTTGTTACTCATCTTCTGGCAGTGTCTTAGTAATAGCCACTTAATTCTTATTTAAAAGATTCTGATAACCTATAAAATAAGCATTATATTATTCTAAAATATGATTGTCATACTTTCATATTTTTTCTTATTTATAACATTTTTTAAACATTAAAGACATGGATAAAATGACCCAGTGCAGAGTCAAGATACCTTTCATTGAAGCTGAAAATGTACAAGATACATTCCTCACAGTAATAACTCCAGAGCCCTCCCAATTCAAATGAATGGGACTCACTATAAAGAATTCATTGAGCTCTTAACGTACATTTACCACTAACCTATATTTAAAAGAAAGTCAAAACACAGGTTCCTGCCATCAGAAAAGTGAGAAAGTAAGCAAGGTGACCATTCCATATATTTTAGTAACTGGGAATATGTCCCTCAGTTAATACTGTTTCCTTTCACATGTGTCTCTGCATTAGGTGTCAGCGGTCCTTACTGCCCCATTGAGAAGAAAATGGAGTATGACTTACTCTTTGCTGCACTGATCACCTAAGATGCATCTTGAATGCTTTAGAGCAGTATGCTAAACTCAAGTTTACAACTGCCATTATCTAGAAGGTACTGGTAAGTTCCAGGAAGGTAGAAGTTTGAATTATACACATTTTTTTGTGCCTTCTGCAGTGCTTACTTCAGGGCCAAGTATATGTTAGGATTCATTAAAAACTTAAGACACATGGAAATTTTAGAATAGAAAGCAGCAATTCCTCTAGTCTTAGGGTCCTTTCTTTAAAAACAAGAAAGTAAGGTGGGAGGGGGTGTTCAGGATGGGGAACACGTGTACACCCATGGCGGATTCACGTTGACGTATGGCAAACCAGTACAATATTGTAAAGTAATTAGCCTCCAATTAAAATAAATAAATTTAAATTAAAAAATAAAAAAAAATAAACACAAGAAAGTAGGGAGAAGGACAAGTAATTTATTCAAAGGCATGTAACCAGTGTATGGGTTGCTTAAGAGAACATTCTTTAGTATTATATTTATTCCTATCTCATTTATGAAATCATTACATGAAAACAATTCTCCTTTTCATGTAGCCTTATCACTAAGGCATTATCCTCTGTCCATGGAATTCTCCAGGCAAGAATACTAGAGTGGGGGGCCATTCCCTTCTCCAGGGGATCTTCCCAACCCAGGGATCGAACCCAGGTCTCCTGCATTGCAGGCAGATTCTTTACCATAAAAGCCACCAGGAAAGTTCACTAAGATTGTCTGGCCACAATAAAAAGTTTGGAAGGAACGGCCTTTGGAACAGGGGAAGGCACACGTCAGTTAGAAATGAGTCTTGTGCTCATGGAAATGAATTCTCCCCCACGTCCCCTAGAAATCATCGTGACTCACACAGCAAAAGATCCAGTCATGCATCTGGAGTTGTCAGGAAATCCAGGGCAGAGATGTGCGAGTGAACGGGGATTAGAGCATCAAATCCATCATCACCCATGCCCAATTTTGTCTCTAGACTCTTACATCTAGAGAACTTAACAAATGTCAGCAAGGCATGTCACATCTCTGGGCCACAGAGTTGGAAAAATGCAAGAAAGAATCCTTGTGGTTTACCTCAGAGGAATTGGGTGAATTAATAAATTAATGTTTATAAAGAATCTCAACGGTCTTTCAGAAATGTTACTATTTAAATCCAAAGCAGAATTGTTTGATTTCATCAGTTAGGTATGTGACTTTATCATCTGATGTCTTGGTCCGCTAATGTTGCTGGTTATTAACTATGCAGCTAAGGGAATCATCAAAACGTATGTTAAGAAAGTAGCAGGAAATAAGAAGACCAATCTTTACCTAATGGAAAATTCAAGTTATGATAAACATTCTTGCCACAGCTTTTGCTTTAAATGACCCCATGAGGAGATTGTACAAGCTAAGATTTGTCAAAACTTAACATATTACAGAAGCTATTTATGTGAATATTGAGTTACCAGTGTGAAAGTTTTATAAAATAATACTTAGAGTTTTTCTCCTTGAATGTAGTTTGTTTTATAGTAAATTAACAACAACAAAAAAGTTTTCCAGAAATCATCCTCTAGTTTTCAAGGTCTACTTAATGTTTATCATTAGACGACTTAAATTTGTCCAGAAAATTCACCGGTCTTCTCAAGGAAAGTTGGTGCCCTCTAGCCCACTCCCATTGATTTGTGGCTGCAGTGTGTGTGTGTGTGCTAAGTCGATTTAGCAGTGTCTGACTCTTTGTGACCCTCCAGGCTACTCTGTCTATGGGATTCTCCAGGCAAGAATACTGGAATGGGTTGCCATGTGCCCTCCTCAAGGGGATCTTATCCACCCAAAGATGGAACCCCAGTCTCTTACGTCTCCTGACAGCATCCCAGCAGACATTTCACCCTTTCCTCCTGGCTCCCTGGGCTCCAGCTACTCTGGCTTCCTTCCTGTCTTTCTTCCCCACATGCCTGGCAGACTCTGGCTTTAGTGTACTTGCACTGATTGTTGCTGGTATGTGAACACTCCTCCCTGGATATCTGCAGGACCATCTCGTTCACCATGTTCAGGTCCTTACTCAAATGTCTCTACTATGAATTTTTAAATTGCAGCTTGGCCAAAATCATATGCCCTTCACCAACCAGTAATTATGTGCCTGAAATAACCTGCTCTACTTTTTATTGTAACACATCAGATTCACTTATCATAACACTTTAAATCAGATTCAGAGACCTATTTACCCTCAAGTCACTGAAGTTTAAACTTCAGGGTCTTTTCATTTGCAAGGTCTCTTGCAAGGTTCAGTACCTAACTTTGTATTCATAATTTTGTATTCTTCGTCTTATCAAGGGACTCTCAAACTATAAAATTCAGATCCTATAAAACCTGCAATCAACTCTTAAATGTATTCCAGCATTTATTATATTACCATAAATACTTATCATCTATTTCTGTCTTCCTTCTTTACAATATAAGCTCTACAAAGGTACAGAATCGTGTCTGTTTTGCTCAGTGTTATACCCCAAGACTATGAAGCAAATAAGAATGTATAATGAATATGCAGACTAACATAAATATCTATCTGTATTTCTGATGTTTCATGCTATTAAATATTACTAACAGAAGCATTTACACACTTTAAATACTGGTCGACTCCAAGCGTAACTCCATTTCTGACAAAACTCAAGGTAAAAGGCAAAAGACTGTCAATAGCGCAGGGAATCTGGCCCGGCTGCAGGTAGTAGCCCGGGGTTTTCTCAGGCATTGTAACTTTCGGAGCATCTGGGGAAAAAAGAACATGGGCAAGAAGGTCACAGTGATATTTGGTACTTCCTGTTAATCCGTCCAAAACTTTATGCTTAAACTATTCCAGTAAATTCTCTGCATTTCAGTTAATCTAAACCACTAAAAATCACTTTAATTATCTTTCTTTGTTCCAAGTTTATTAATTTCTGGATTATCTCCAGAAAGTACTCATTGACTCTATGACTCCACTGATTTTAAGGCCTAATATATTTTTTTTTTACCAGCAAGATAGAAAACAAAATAACCAAATAAGTTACAAAGCATCATCAATTGTAGAAGAGAGTTTAATTCTGAAAATGTAAAGGTATGTAAGAACCCACATAGCTTAGAATTGAATTCATAGTGTAACTATTTCCAGAAAAAGAGTGAAAAAATTGATTTCTTAAGAATCCAATAGTTTTTTAAGCATTCAGTTCAGGGGCTAAAGCAACTAACTCTGTATATGGTCTCTGATGAAATACTGAGATTGGTTCTACTATGATCTTTTCTCAACATTAAACAATAGAGTTGTTCCTGAATATAAATATAAACCTTCTATATTTATGATAAATTGTTACTGCTCCATCCAGTAGGGCAACATTAGAATCAATCTTTCTATATCTGTTCAATATATATGGTTGGATGGCATCACCAACTTGATGGACAAGAGTTTGAGCAAGCTCCGGGACTTGGTGATGGACAGGGAAGCCTGGCGTGCTGCAGCCCATGGGGTCACAAAGAACTGGACACAACTGAGTGACTGAACTGATATCTGCGTCAGTCCATGGTTCAAGCTACACACAGTTTTAAAGTTTTGGTCAAATTCAGTCATCAGCATTTGGAAATAATAGCAAATATATAAGTAACTAGCCTACTAACTAACCAACCAACTAACCAAATAAAGGCAAACTCATCATGCTATTTACAATGAACTATTGATTACTATATAGAAGGTTTCTGATAATCATATATAAACTTTAGCCAAATTAGACAGCTTAATCAAACATTTAACACAAGTCCCAGGCTTTTTATGGGGAGTAAGAGCATCACTTCATGGCAAATAGATGGGGAAACAGTGAGAAAGTTTATTTTCTTGGGCTCCAAAATCACTGCAGATGGTGACTGCAGCCATGAAATCAAAAGACGCTTGGTCCCTGGAAGAAAAGCTATGACAAACCTAGACAGCAAATTAAAAAGCAGAGACATTACTTTGCCAACAAAGGTCCGTCTGGTCAAAGCTATGGCTTTTCCAGTAGTCATGTATGGATGTGGGAGTTGGACCGTAAAGAAAGCTGAGTGCCGAAGAATTGATGCTTTGAACTGTGGTGTCAGAGAAGACTCTTCAGAGTCCCCTGGACTGCAAGGAGATCAAACTGGTCAATCCTAAAGGAAATCAGTCCTGAATATTCACTGGAAAGACTGATGCTGAAGCTGAAGCTCCAATACTTTAGCCACCTGATGCAAAGAACTGACTCATCTGAAAAGACCCTGATGCTGGGAAAGATGGAAGGCGGGAGAGAAGGGGATGACAGAGGATGAGGTGGTTGGATGGCATCACCAACTCGATGGACATGAGTCTGAGTAAACTCCGGGAGTTGGTGATGGACAGGGAAGCCTGGCGTGCTGCAGTTCATGGGGTCTCAAAGAGTCAGACACGACTGATCGACTGAACTGAACTGAAGAGCATCAGAATTTCCCAGTTCAAGTTCTTACACTGATTGAAGTAAGATTCTAAGATCTACAGATTTTGAATCTACTAAGATTCTCAGATCTACAAATCAGTGAGATTTAACATGAAATTTTGAAATTTTTTTTTAATGGTTAAGAAAAGTTGTTGCCTATGTGTAAATGCTTTTCCACACAGTGACTCAGTAATAATGTGAGGATATTATTTTTTACTTTAGAGTCCATTTTTTACTTATAAGACCACATAAACCCCTTAAACTATCAATACTCCAGTGATGAATAAAGTGACATCTTACCTGGGACAATACTAGAGAAGGAAACACTTGACACTCTCTGGAAGAGAAAATCATCCTTATCATAGCCTGTTACTTTGAGAAAGAAAGCTTCATTTGGTGGTATAAAATCAGAAATATTCCATATGCCATAAGGTTTTCTATCAGGATAATATTTAACAGGAATAGTCTTAAGAGAACTGCCTGAGATACTCAGAAGTTCAAGACGATCTACTCTAGCTGGGATGGAAATTCCAGAAGTATTCAGCAGCACATAGGTAGGTATTCCTACAAGAGAAAGAATTTATCATTTATAAGTAATATGCACCCTAGGTTATCTATCAAGTAAGTTTTATATTATAACAGCAGGTAACCAGGATCATATATATGAGTACTACAGGCTGTCCCAAAAACTGTGTCTCAGTTGTGGAATCTTGTCTACACAAATAAAAAAAGTTTATGACCAGAGAAATACAGGAAACCATAGATAATGACTTTTAAGTTATCTAATCATGTTTATATGTAGAAAATTAGAATTATGAATATTGCATATTTGTATTATATGAATATTTTTAAAGATTCATTATTTTGTATCCTCCTAGTAACTGAAGCAATAAAAATAAAAGAACAATCAGAAAAAAAGAAATTTAAAGTCACAGTAGGACTAAGCCTTCTTTTCAGCTACAGAACAATAAATCTTCTTGCATGAATAAAAATAAGATGAAAAAGCACCTTTCAAATCAATAATAATTTCATCTTGGAACATATAATGCTGTGTGATATCTTCAGCGTTTTAACTATATACCACACACTCTATATTTTCACCTTGACAACAGGTAAGTAAGATGCTAGTAAGAAAAAGGCCCAAGATCTAGGTCAGCAGTTTTCAAAGTTTAGTAAGTATAGGAATCAATGAGGTGCTTGTTAAAGTGTACATTCCTGGGACCTGGAGAAGGAAATGGCAACCCACTCCAGTATTCTTGCCTGGGAAATCTTATGGATAGAGGAGACTGACAGGCTACCATTCATGCAGTTGCAAAAGAGTTGGATGTGCCTTAGTGACTAAACGACAAAACTGGGACCTACTGTCTATAATTTTCATTCAGGAAATCTGAGGTAGGCCCCAGGAACCTTAACTTTTGATAAGCTCCCCAAGTGAGTTCAGTATCACTGGTCTTTGGACCATACTTCAAGAAACAATGACTATGACAGGAGTGTAATCATATTTCAAATAAAGATGTCATGTTTCCCAATTTTACTGAAGAACTACAAAATTACAAAACCGCAGTCTGAGAAGTACTTTGCACTTCAATATCTACTATGCCAATTGAGCTAATACACAAATACAAACCTTGCACCGGTCTGCTGACTGTTTTTTTGAAGTCCAGGGTGGGCTTTCGGGAAAAACCAGCTCGAAAGTCAATAGTACTGAGGCCAGTAATGCGAACAGAGTGCCTTCCAGTGCTAGACGTCTGAAAAATGTTTAATGACAAATTCCATCAGCAGGTAATCCAGGGTGCTGGTCACACTAAACACTGAAAAGCCAAAGAAACTGCAGAGCATTCTGTTAGACATGATGTCCGCTCATTGTGGCCTTTATCTGGGTGTTTTGAACTTAACCGTGATTCCATAACTTCAATGCAAGTTTTGTAATACATATCCAGGGGGCCTGAAGCCTATACAATTGAGTATTATATTGCACGCTCAGTGGTAAAAGATAGAGAGGCACAGTCATAGTGAATGGACTTGATTCACAAGGTGGATGTTCAAGAATCAAGACACTAAATAGAATGGAGGAAATATTTGCAAATCACATATCTAATAAACAATCATTATCCAGAATTATCCAGAATATATAAAGAGCTTTTACAATTCAACAATTTAAAAAGCAATAACAGCAGCAATTAAAATGAGGCAAAGTATTTGAATAAACATTTTTCCAAAGAAGATATAAAATGGCCAATAAGCACATGAAAAGATGCTTGATATCATTATCCATTAAGGAACTGCAGATCAAAACCACAGTAAAATCCCACTTTAAACTATTAGGATGGCTGCAGTCTTTAAAAAAAATAAAAGGCAGGCAAGTGAGGAGGGATAAATTGGGAGATTCGGATTGACATATACACACTACTATATATAAAATAGATTATTAATAAGGACTTACTGTATAACACAGAAAACTCTACTCAACACTCTGTAATAGCCTATAAAAGAATCTAAAAGAGGGAAAATGTTTATGTATAACTGATTTGCTTTGCTGTATACCTGAAACCGACACCACTGTGAATCAATTATAACCCAATAAAATCTTTTTAAAGAAGACGAAAATATGTGGGAAGAGTGTGAAGAAATTATAAACCACATGCATTGCTGGTGAAAATATAAAATGGTACAGCTGATTTGAAAAATATCTTTGTAGTTCCTCAAAAATTAAACAGCATTACCACAAAAAAAAAAAGGAAAAGAAATGAATATTCATGAAATAAATGAATGACTAAACCTTCTCCCCTAAACATCATCCAGGTTCTATTATGGAAAATATTTCCTTTCTCTTTGCTTAGGGAAGATACAGCCAGGACAAGCACCAGAGTCAATTATCAACTAACTTTTAGCTGACCAGCATCTTCAGCTCAGCAGTGCCCAGTCAAGGCACTCAGTTAGCGAGATACGAGTATGAGTGAAAAAATAAAGTCCTCACCCTCTGAGAGCTTATGGCCAGTGAGGAAGTCAGATGGAGGAAGAGAAATCTCCAACGCAATACAGTAAATGCAGTGACAGAATTACAGAAAAGGTAGAGAGAAAAGAAATGTATTAAAGGAGCACAGACTAGGTTGTAGTTCAGTTAAAGCCTCCTAAAGGAGATGAATAAGATATTGAATAGCTGAGAGCTGGTCACCTCTATGTGCAAAAATAATAAATAATTTGGATTAGGACCACAGGATAAAACACTAACATTTATTGGGCACTTTCTTTGTGTCCAGACTTTTTGCATACATTGGCTTATTTGTTTTTCATGACAACTGTGTAAGGTAGATACCATCATTAGCCCCATGGCACAGATAAACAGACTGAGGCACCAAAGCATTAAATACCTTGCCCAAGTTCACAAGGTTTCCCAACTTTCCTAACATTGCAGAAGTCGGGTTTTAACCCAAAGGTCAGACTCTGGGCTCTTTTCCACTGTGCCAGATTGTCTCCCAAGGGCAAGGTAAGTCAGAGTGAACCCCTACCTCAGTATCTCTCTACCTATGATTTGAGGGCCAACTATGTCTATACCTACACAAAATCACCTGGATTGTTTGTAAAAATACAGACTCCGAGCTCCAGCCAAAATTTACTGGTCAGTGGCGTCTAGGACTATGCATATAATATATGGTTATATATGGCTACAAGGCTCTGCAAACCACACAGCTTTCCCTAAATCCCTGTGACTCATGTGGCAATGAGTACAGAAAAGATCAGGAGATATGTATGTCCCTGTTGCTACCAATCATATTCCCCACTGAGAAGAACCTGCAGAAACTCAAAGCAAAGGAAAATGAAGGTGAAGGGAAAGAAAAAAACATTATATCTTCTTAAAAAATGTGGTCCATTCTTAGCATAAATGATGTTCCTAATTACCATGGCTCATTTTATAGGGCTTACAAAATATGGTAAGTGCAGAAGTCTCAGTACACTTATTCCATTATTTCTAAAGGAAAATGTATTATGAATTAACAGATATAAAAGGAAACTATATATCATAATCCAATTTTAAATTGAGGATCTCCTACAGGGCTATTTAAAACCTTGAAAAGTCTATATTCAACTGCCTTAATAATGAGAGCTTTACTGAAAATACTATGTCTACTAGTTTCTTGTCAAGGAGAAACAAAATAGTCAATATTATGAATTGATTTAGATTTTTTTCACTGACATTATCTATTGCTGTTAGTTGCCTTGTTGCTCAGAAAGTCCCCTATGATAAAACAGCTACTGAGAGGTTATCAAGGGCAAATGTGATACACACTTCGCCTAATGACTGCTATCAAGTACTAACCATCTACCAAGTGTTTTGTACACAAACCAACTGATAATAAGTCCATTTCCAAAGTGGTGCTTACAGGGAACTCTGCTCAATGTTATGTGGCAGCCTGGATGGGAGGGGAGTTTGGGGAGAATGGATACACATATTGTGAGTGGCTGAGTCCCTTAGCTATCCACCTGAAACTATCACAACATTGATAATCAGCTATACTTCAGTACAAAATAAAAAGGTTTTTTTTTAAGTGATGTGTATTATCTGAGAAAAATTAGAAATTACCCACATGTTCGAAAATATGGTATCCTGCTGGTAAATAATCAGAGAAGGCAATGGCAACCCACTCCAGTACTCTAGCCTGGAAAATCCCATGGACGGAGGAGCCTGGCAGGCTGCAGTCCATGAGGTTGCAAAGAGTTGGACATGACTGAGCGACTTCACTTTCACTTTTCACTTTCATGCATTGGAGAAGGAAATGGCAACCCACTCCAGTGTTCTTGCCTGGAGAATCCCAGGGACGGAGGAGCCTGGTGGGCTGCCATCTATGGGGTCGCACACGACTGATGCAACATAGCAACAGCAGCAGCTGGCAAACAATACATTAAAAATAAAGCTGGGCTGATGAACAGGGAGTCTCTTACAATCTCTACAAAATTATTATAAATTAATCTTGATCCAAATAACATACGAAAAAAGTGGGTGGGGATAGGACGTAGGTAAACTCTGAGAAAAGCTAAAAATATGACACATAATTAAAGAAGATTGTAATTTCTTATTTATATATTATACTGTAAACAGTAGGAATCCCTGCATAGATTTGAAAGAGTTTGTAAGTAAAAGGTATTTCCAACTGAGTTAGTTTTTATGTACAATGACATCCAACTCTGGGTTAATCAGAGGAATAGGAGCAAAAGATATCACAAATAAACCACAATTATTCATTTAAAAATATAATGCCAGGAAATATTTTAAACTAAGTTAGTTAAAAATGACCTCTGATACTCACTTATTATTCTTGAATCATTCTCTTGAAAGAATTACAATAATACTTGGACAATATTTTAGGAACAGAAAATATCACATTCAATATCTTCATGAGAAAGTGCTAACAATTTATTATTTTAATCTGTTGTCTTAAAGTAAGCTATTATTTTAGTCTGTTTCTTAGCTGACCTCCCTCTTTCAAGTATTACTGTCATAGGAACAAAAAGATTTTAGGAATAATGATGGTAAAATGTATCAGTAACTGGAAAAAGGAGAAGGGTCCAACATACACAAAATGCATTCTGTACAGGAGGCTAAATCTTTTATGTAAATTACCATCTTTAATCCCCACAAAAGCCCATCTGAGATAATAGTATTATCACCTTCATTTCACAGAGCAGAAAGGTAGAGTCACTTGCTCAAAGTCACAGATAAACAGCAGGCAGCAGAGCTGGGCGAGAAGGCGATGGCGCCCACTCCAGCGCTCTTGCCTGGAGAATCCCATGGACGGAGGAGCCTGGTGGGCTGCAGTCCATGGGGCTGCGAAAAGTCGGACACGACTGAGCGACTTCACTTTCACATTTCACTTTCATGCATTGGAGAAGGAGCTGGCACCCCACTCCAGCGCTCTTGCCTGGAATCCCATGGACGGGGAGCCTGGTGGGCTGCGGTCCATGGGGCTGCGAAGAGTCAGACACGACTGAGCGACTTCACTTTCACGTTTCACTTTCATGCATTGGAGAAGGAGCTGGCACCCCACTCCAGTGTTCTTGCCTGGAGAATCCCAGGGACGGAGGAGCCTGGTGGGCTGCCATCTATGGGGTCACACGGAGTCAGACACAACTGATGCAACTTGGCAGCAGCAGCAGAGCTGGGATGTGAATTCAGTGAGAATCCAGAAACTGACCTCCACAGGTACACCATGTGCTTCTCATGATCATTTCAATGAACTGAAATACGCTGGTTTGGGGGTAAAGGCTGAAATATACCCAACTGCCCTACACAACAGAAGAGTAATATGGAATTTCGCTTCCCTGGTGGCTCGTCCAGTAAAGAATCCACCTGCAATGCAGGAGACCTGGGTTTGATTCCCTGGGTTGGGAAGATCCCCTGGAGAAGGGAGTAGCAACCCCTTCCGGTATTCAGGCCTGGGAAATTCCATGGACATAAGATCCTAGTGTCCATGGGGTTGCAAAGAGTCAGACACAGCTAAGTGAATATCTATATGGAATTCCTGACACTATTCACAGGAGAGAAGCAGAAACAAAATAGAGAAAAGAAGAATGGAGGGCAAGGAGAGAGCAAAAGGACACAAGTTACTTCAAGATAAACCCCAAACCGATAGTCAAATTTACTAAATTTACAAAACGGTCTTGTTACTGGATTTCCCAGAAATTTTTGAAGGACTGGGGTTTACCCAACATGGAGGCATAAAAGATTAGAATCAACACACAAGTAATCAGAGGCAAGGAGACCAAAACAAAGTAAACCTTCAGGAAACCCCAGAAGCACTGGGGAAAGGCTTTGGGTTCTAATGTGTTATGGACAGAGTGGGGTTGGAGGAGAATTAAAAGATAAGAAAGCCTTGGAGGGGCAAAGAAAATTTAGCTAATTTAGCTAATCTATGACTAAGTTAAATAGAGGGGAAGTGCAGCTGCGTATTTCTTACTCCTCTCTTCCTTTCTGGATAATTTTAGGCCCATTTTTCTACATACATAATTAAATTAGTATGACAAAAACCACTGCTTTGATGTTTTTTCTATTTGATCTTTATATCATGTAGATTTAAACTATGTGCTGTAATAAAGTGAGAATTTGGCTGCAAAAAGCATCTCTCCACCACAGAGTATCTAGAAGTATCACTTCCACATAGAGGCATCCTCACCTCGTGGTTCCTGTAGCTCATAACAGGGAAATTAAGGAGACTCACAGTGGTTCCAAGCATAACAGGAAACATCTAGACAGACACTGGACTGGGTTTGTATAAGCCTAAAATTCTAAGAGGTGCATTTTAAACAGCCTACCTCTTCATGTTATTTATAAAGGTTTATAATGTGTTACATTACTGCCCTGAGTTAGCATGTCTAGTTGGTCAAGTTGCAGAAGGGTCTGAGTCAGGAATACAGAGGCTGCTGTGATGTAAGCTGAGTTGAGGCAAAGATGAGGTTAGACTAGATACCTCCTGGCATTCTCTAGTTATAAACAGGCAGCCACACAAGAGAGTGAGAGAGACGCAGCAGCAGAGTGGACCAGAGTGTGGGCTTCTGAACTGAGAGTGAGTCTTTAAGAAATGAAGGAGCAGGGCAGGCTGAAGGACCATGGGGCAAGCACCATGGAGAGCTCCAGGGAAACTCTGTTGCTCTTCTGATACCTTCCTGGTCAACTATATTGCAGATGAATCTATTTTTAAGGCTAGACATCTATTAAATATTGAAAGTCTTCTCTACATAGAAAGCCCTTGAAGGCAAGAATTATATCAAATATATCACCTATAAAATACTATTCAATAGGTACTTAATACATGAAATTAATTTATTAATATCATTAATAATAAGGCCAACAAACACTTAACGGTGGCAGTTTCCCTTAGATTTCCCTAGGACCAACTGATGCCAGAGTCATCAAGAATTCATTGAATTTTTCTAGATACATTATGCTAAGTAAGGTCACACGATATCTCATTAAGCACCAAAAAGAAATTGGGGCCTAAAGAAATAATTACTTGCCTAGGTTTATACAGCAAGTTAAATGGCAATTACTCCAAGTTCAATACTCTAAGTCGATGCAAACATTCTAGGATGACATAATCTCTGGGTTGATTTGGACCCTATCGCATAAAAACAATAATATCCCCATCTATTCATTCACCATTCTAAATTTCTAAATGCACTCTCAACTTAGGAGGAGTCAGGTTAGTAGAGCGTTGGTAAACTTCTCTCTGGGGGGAAAAAAAAAAAAAAGCCCTAATTTGGGACATTTGCCAAATTCTGTGATGTAAATACTACCAAGTGGCTGATTTCAAGCTCCCAGCAGGATGTCACTGAGTTTGGAAGAGAAAGCACATAACTGACTCTCCATGAACCATTTATGAACCAGCTCCAGAAAACCATTAGGCCATGATAACAGTTCTGGCAAATGCCTTAGAAAGGAAGTGTAGTGTGTCTGTCACTCACAAAAATGTCTATATCATCCTAGAAGTGACACAATCTCTTCCTTTTTCTATGCACATTCTCCAGTCTTTTCCTCCACTAAAAAGAGGTCACATGTTGGGAAAGATTAAAGGCAAAAGGAGAAGAGGGTGACAGAAGATGAGATGGTTGGATGGCATCACCAATTCAATGGATATAAACTTGGGCAAACTTCGGCAGATGGTGAGGGGCACAGAGGCCTGGCGTGCTACAGTCCATGGGGTCGCAAAGAGTCAGACACGACTCGGCGACCGAACAGCAACAATGTTCTAAATACGTTGGTGCCTCCATCAGCTTTCCTGAGCATACGAAGTACAGCAGCCCATCAACCCTCACAAAACAGGTGACACTAGTGAGGAACGAACTTGCATTAAGCCAAGGAGAACACATCCTGGTACGAAATGTGAAGTCTGCCATGTTATAGATGAATTAAAATATGATTGCTAGAGTTGGCTTTAATTTCTCTCTCCTAAGGAGTTTCGATGTTAAATAAGCCAAAGTAAATAAAGCCTTTATGTCTATCTAGAATTGATAGAAAATATAGATACAGTTTACTATTTATACACACTCTGGAGAAGAACTAATTTAGTTTTACCACTCATGTGTCAGAAACTGTTTAAACATTTACCAACATCTAATTAATCGTGACAATATTAAGTAGGTATTATTTTCCCCTATTTTTCACAGACTTGGGTAGGTTTAGGTAATTTCTTCAAGGTCAAAAATGTATTAAGTAGTATATCTTAAATTAAAATAGATGTCCATCTACTTTCAAATCAGTTGCTCTTATATAACATACCATCATTTACAATGTAAAGAATACTATACTTTTAATCAAATATTTATTGAGAAGTTAACATGGGGTAGGATTTGTGCCAGTCAAAAAGATATAATGAAGCCAGCTAGATTTAAATACTAATATTTTACTAGTCATTGTTTGTTTTAAAAAATGTAATACAAGGAAAAAATGTAAATTCTGTATATATTCACATATACATACACAAACATACCCATTTAAATATAAATAAAATGTACATATATTTTTTAAAGGAAATATTCCATTTGATTGTCAATCTGATATTGGCAGACAAATATAACTGGGGAATATTCCAGGAAAAAAATCTACTACAGAGCATTCCATTGACCCTAAACACTGAATTAATGCCATAGCTAATCCATTTAAATAATACACCTGGTGTAGTCTGATTGCTTATTCAAAAGAGGTACCAGGTGGTAATAACTCGAGGCCAGCGTAATATGCTACTTGTGTGGTCCTTTGTTAGACTTGAGGTTTATTGTAATTCCTTAACAAGTTTATGCCATTTGAGCATTTCTAAAACTATCCTTATCCTGGAGAAAATGCATTAGTAGGTTCTGCCAACCAAAGTAACTATCTACAACCAGAAATATTTCTGCTAGTCTCAGAATCTCAATATAATCATGTGGTTGGGTACACTCCCTTCTCTACTTGGGAGATGATCCAAGGACAGTTTATCCAAATTTACTTAATGGAAACACCTCAGGGGATGTGCTACATCCCATGATCACACTGATAATCCTAGACTAATAGCAACAGTCTCTACCCACTAAACAGCATGGGTACTGACAACTATTTAATGTCTTTGCAACAAAGTTTCCCTTAAAGAGCAGCGCAGACAATCTGGCCTGAGAGTTTATGTGGTTATGTTCAAATAGCCTAGGTATAATTAAGCTGTCTGAATGGAAAGTTTACACTTCTTCTCAGAAAGAAGACCCAGGATTTCTAGCTTCCCTACAGATACAAATTTAGGGGCCTCAAACAACTGTCTCTTTTGTTTGTAATAATAACTTGGGGTTCATTTCAGTTACTTCTTTTGGCAAGTTTTCACCTGCATCAGAGACAACCTAAAACATCCCGGGTAGTTATATGAATTATACTGATAAGTTGACTCACTGTCTCCATTCAATGAAAGTGTTCGAATAAATCACGGTAAAGTAATCACTAGGGTTTCCTTGGTAAACCACAGAAGAAAAGCAGTCGCCACTGTAATAGTCAAATCATGGGCATAATAAAGTGTTCTGTGCCAGTACATCAACTGTGATCCAGACTAAACCAAAGCTTCTGCCTGCTTCCCTGGATATCATCAGAATACGTGAATTCATTTTTATTCAGGAATATTTATATAGTTCTTTCCCAGGCACTATGGCATATACTTGTGACAAAGTCTAGTCTACAGCAAAACTGAAAGCCAAAACCTGTACAGAAATAAATATGACATAATGGGGAAAAATTATGCAAAAGGGAGGTGGCAAAAAATTGCAATAGAAAGCCAGAGGGAAAAGAGTATATTCTGGATGAGAAAAGTCTTGATACAAGTGTTACCATTTGAGCTGAGCATTATTGGGAGTTATGCATCAGACATAAAATAAGAAAAGAAGAATATGCTAGAAAGAAGCAATAGCTTGAGAGAAAGCACAGACCAAGAGAATGTGGAAAGAGAAGATGGGAGACATTGCAAAGGTGTATCTGATTAGAGTAGAAAGGCACATGGTGGAAGATAACCAAAAAGACTGGTTGAGGCTCCATTTGGTGCTCCTTGAATACCATGCTAATGTCAACTAAGAGATGGGCTGTGTATTACACATGAGATTAAAACTGTTATGCAAAACATTCAAAAAAGCTGTTAGTAATTCCACTGACAGAGCAGACATTTTCCAGATAGCAGAGCGCATGAGAGATGGCACCAGGGATGTACTATCTAATCTCAGACATTTCTCCCCTTAAGAAAATACACATGTAAACTGCTATCCTTCATTAGCCATCCAAAAGGGAGATCCAAAGTCAGCAGCAATATTTATGTCAGTGGATTCAGCTCAGTTGGCCTTTACGCCAACCTGACACATTATTTTGGTATTTCATTCAGGAGCAAAATAAGGCCATTATCTTTACTTGCATTGTAATTCTCATCCTTTGTTTAGATATCACTAATTGTACACCAGATACTGTGTAACATCAGGACCAGAAGCTTCTTTGATGATGATTAGATATGGATTTAAAATACTGTGATAACAGATATTGCGTCTTTTTATTGTTTTCTTAATTACAGGAGACCAGGTTTAGAGACTTGTCTAAACAGTGTTCCTACTATCATCTTATCTCCTTCCTCACCCACAGATTAATCCTCAGTGACTGTTCTAATGATCATTAAGATGTACTTAGTGACCATTAAGTATCATGGAACATGGCCAGAATCAGACACTCAGTAAAGGTTTATTGAATGGATAACTGGATGAATAGGTGCGTTAGGCACAAGGAAAAACATCAGACGTGTAAAATATCCCCCTTCTAGGCAAGAGTTTTATTAGAGGAAATATCACTGGTAGCAATCCAAATCACCTAGAAAATGGGTTCAAATACTTCACAATCAGTTGCTAATCATACAGAAGAATGGTATCACTTGTACACATCTCAAAGTCAATAACAGACAACTTAACATCACTGGTCAGAGAGCAAGAACGGATTACCCTAGTGAACAGCTAGCTGAAGACTGCTGACTTAGAGCATGCTTAAATTAAAATGTTTGGATGATACAGAGACTCAGAACTTCATATATTCCTCCCCACTGTGGTCACAGAAAGTCAGACTCAATCTAGTTATATTTGGGGTGAGTCCATCAAAATAACTGTAATATCAAATTTGGCCACATTTATTTAAAATGTAACAGCAAAACACTTCATTATTGACTATCTGATGCACTCAGGAAGGACTGAGCAACTACTCTGTGCAAGGAACTGGGGGATAACACAGGCAGATGGGACTGTTTGTGATCCACTCAATAAAAGTTACTAATTTTATTTCACATAGCCTTTTTACTTAAACCTTTATTCCATATTATTCATGTTAAAATATCCATCTGTTTTATTTTCCTTACAAGACTGAGAGTTGTGAGGGAAAGAAACACTGATATTCTAGGACTTAAATGGAGTTACAATGAAAAATTAACTTTATAAAATTAAAGAATAAAAGTTAAGTATTTCTTTTAAAAAATCGGCATGCAAAATTTCTATGGTATAACACCTCCATGTACCTTCACAGCAGCTATATAATTTGGAATGACCCAGTTGATCTCATTTTCTTTTCTTTTTATCATGTCGGGAAGCTGAGACAGTGAAAGAGCAAATGATGCAAGGGGAATCTTCTTTGAGGTGTCCCAGTATTCCAGAGTAAACTGTTTATTTGGGAGTTACAAGGGATTCTAACGGAAGAGGAAGAGCAATACACGCAGCACATAACGGGTGTGCCTTTAAGCCTGCTCTCCCTATAGACAACCGGAGCTTATTCCTGCAGGGGCTGAAAGCTGCTCTAGAAGGGTTTAATTCTCTAGCTGAACAGCCTTCTCCTGTTCTATCTTAAAAAAAAAAAAAAAGAGCTTCTCAGACACAGAAAAACAGATCCTGGGTTTGGAAGTAGGCCAGAGCACACTGAAATTTCTGAGAAATATGGGCAAGCCACGCACAGCATCTACTAGGGAGGGTCCCACATATGATTTGCAGCAGGAGTAGATCTCAGATTTACGGTATCCTGAATTTCGAAGGCAAACACGTTCTTTCCTCCATATTGCCAAAATACAATGCTTTCTTAGTATGAACATATACTACTTAATGTGACTCTAAGATACAAATACCATTTTGTGTTCAAGCACACAATGAAGGTAGGTCTACTACACACCAATAACCAGCAATGTTTGAGGGCTTATTTTGTAACAGGAACTTCTTAAATACTCCATTTGTATAATCTTCATTTAATTCTCAGAACACTTGTATGAAGGAAAGGACTGTTATTGCCATCCTATATTAAAGAGGTGGAAAGAAAATCAAGAGAAGCTATAGTTCTAAGGGATTAGCAGCTTGTAAGTGGTGGTGTTGAGATTCAAACCCAGGGTAGTTCCACACTGGGGCCTATGTCCCTAAACATCATTCTCTACTGGCTCCATCTCTGATTGTTTTGGAGGCAGACAGTGGCTAATATAATCAATCTACAGATTCGATGACAGGAGAATTACCTGAGCATTTTAAGTCTATTTATGGTGGTACTGATCCCTTTCACGGTCATCAAAACCAAACACTATCAATTCATATGATCAAGACAACTCCGAAGAATGCAACGTGTCTATTGATTTTTAGCAAAAGCTTTCTCCATGATCATTGGAGAAGATATAAATGAACTATTATATACATATTTTATAAAACATGCCAACATCAAAATAAAACAACAAATAGACTCTGTAACATAACAGTACCTTCACTGTCCACATTCCAGCCTCTGGCTCTTTAACATTCACCACCTTGGCAGAGTTATGAATATTTAATAGCTCATTCAGGCCAAATCCCTTTTTTATCAGCTTTCCTGAAAGACAGATGTAGAGGTTACAAGCATAATCTTTATTTCAGCTATGTATATCAGCTGTGTACATTTCCAGTACAAATTACCTGCTGGACATTTACACCTCTAGCTCAAAACATCATTTTGTATCTAAAATATACGTAACTTTACCATTTCCGAACACTGTAACTGAAGTAACAGATTCCTATTTGCTATGTTGATGTGATCTTAAAAACAGAGTAAGGAAGACGATAATCATATTTCCAAAGTTAATCTAGGTAATGATTATTATGGCTACAAAGAAGTTATATACAGTCACTAGAGACATTTAGACTTAATAGATGGCGAAACAGTAAACTAGAATAAATGTCTTTTTGGAGATGACTCAAGATATTGCTAACATTAAGAGCCCTGGGCATAACTTTGCATAAAGTGTAAAACCTCAGTTTTCCGTGAAGTGCAGGAGAAGGCTTTTACTTGTCAAAGGAACAATTAGAGGAGCAGTATAATGAAGTAACATGGTACCTTCTCCAACTGAGATCAACATACAGTATCTGACAGCTGGAACTTAGGAAGGAAAACAAATTTGGAATTAAGCCATAGTTTACATATTCATTTCAGTCTTGGCTCTCGTGTGGACTATTTCTGCAGCTATGTAAACAAATCAATTAAAAGAATCCCATGTTTGCATCAGAAGTTTTATAATCACTGCAAATGACTTTTAAAAATATCACTGTCAATGAATTTTTAAAGTAGTAGAACTTAAGGCAATGGTTACAGGTACTTTCGATACAGATAATGAACAACACAAATCCTTCCTGGGTAGATAGGATAGATGGTACTAGAAGAATGCTACTTATAAAGGCAAATCCATTTCTGCAGATAAATCTGTTTTCAAGACCAAACAGTCTCAAAAAAATTGGTTTTGCTTGCTCATAAATTTCAATTTGATTGTTAAATGTGGTTGAAGCCTTGGAGGTCAATTTCATACACTATTTTCTCTAAGGTACGTCATTTTCTAAGATTCAAATAAAGAAAAAAGGTAGTTACTCCTTTCCAATTTATAAATGTTCACACAGGTTAAAAAAATGTAACATATACTTCAGCTACAATAAGAATAAAAATACTGTGCAAACATCATTGGTTAAAAAATTTCCTAAACACGTATATTAAGAAAAATTAGGTTTCTTTTTTTTTTTAAGATTACTATTCAATTCAACCTTAAGTCTTGTAAATTCAACCAGAGATGGAATTAAGCCAAAACTGAGAATCATACCAATTATCAAAGGAAAAAATTAAAACATTATTCTAATGAGAATATAAATTTGTTTTTTAACAACTATCTCCTGTAAAATTACACAAGCCCCTTTGCCACGACAAGGCTGTGATCCATGAAGGGTCATAGTGGAAAGTTCTCACAAAATATGGTCCACTGGAGGAAGGAATCATAAACCACTTCAGTATTTTTCCCTCGGGAACCGAACAGAGTATGAAAAGACAAAAAGACACCAGAAGACAAGCCTCCCAGGTTAAGAGGTGTGCAGTATGCTTCTGAAGATAACAAGGGAACATTTGATGCAAGATGGGCATGATAAAAGACAGAAACAGTAGGACCTAACAGAAGCAGCAGAGATTAAGAAGAGGTGGCAAGAACACACAGAAGAATTATACAAAAAAGGTTTTAATGACCTGGATAAACACAATGGTGTGATCACTCACTCAGAGCCAGACATCCTGGAGTGTGAAGTCAAATGGGCCTCAGGAAGCATTACCACGAACTAAGCTAGTGAAAATGACGGAATTCCAGCTGAGCTATTTCAAATCCTAAAAGATACTGCTGTAAAAGTGTTGCACTCAATATGCCAGCAAATTTGGAAAACTCAGCAGTGGCCACAGGACTGGAAAAGGTCACTTTTCGTTGCAATCCCAAAGAAGGACAATGCCAAAGAATGCTTACTTAACTGCTGCACAACTGTGCTTATTTCACATGCTAGCAAGGGAATGCTCAAAATCTTTCAAGTTAGGCTTCCGTAGTACGTGAACCAAGAACTTTCATATATACAAGCTGGATTTAGAACAGGCAGTGGAAACAGATCAAATTGCCAACATTCACTGGATTATAGAGAAAGCAAGGGAATTCCAGAAAAACATCTACTTCTGCTTCATTGACTACACTAAAGCCTTTGACAGTGTGGATCATAACAAACTGTGGAAAATTCTTAAAGAGATGTGACTACCAGAGTTTACTTGTCTCCTGAAGAGGAGCTAAAGAGTCTCTTGATGAGGATGGAAGGAAAGAATGAAAAAAGCTGGCTTAAACTCACATTCAAAAAACTAAAATCATGGCATCCAGTCCCACCACTTCATGGCAAATAGAGGGGAAAAAAGTGGAAGTAGTGACAGATTTTATATTCTTGGGCTCCAAAATCACCGTGGACAGTGACTATAGCCATTAAATTAAAAGACGCTTGTTCCTTGGAAGGGAAGCTATGACAAACCCATACAGCATACTGAAAAACAGAGACCTCACATTGATGACAAAGGTACGTATAGTCAAAGCTATGGTTTTTCCAGTAAATACGTACAGATGTGAGAGTTGGACCATAAAGAAGGCTGAGCACCAAAGAACTCATGCTTTCAAATTGTGGTGCTGGAGAAGATTCTTGAGAGTCCACTGGAATGCAAGGTAGGCAAGTAAGTCAATCCTAAAGGAAATCAACCCTGAATATTCACTGGAAGGACTGACGCTGAAGCGCCTATCCTTTGACCACCCGATGTGAAGAGCGGACTCATTGGAAAAGAGCCTGATCGTGGGAAAGATCGAGAGCAGGAGGAGAAGAGGGTGACAGAGAATGAGATGATTGGATAATATCACTGGGATAGTATCACTGAGGCAATGAACACGAGTTTGAACAAACCCTGGTAGAGAGTAAAGAATAGGAAAGCCTGGTGGTATACTGCAGTCCATAGGGTTGCAAAGAGTTGGACACAACTTAGCGACTGAACAAGAACAACCTGTAAAATTAAAATCTATCAAAAAAATGATATGGTAAAAAATTAGACAGTTTTTTTTAGTAATAAAGGACTTTTTTCATATGATTCACTTAAAAATGACAAAACACTGAATTTTACAGAATAAGTTACTGTGAAGTATTTCCTCATATAAAGGTGAAGAAAATATTTCAGGTTCATCTAAAATATTTTTTGGATCCTTCAGTTACAATTAAGTTAGTAAACGCCATCTGTTTAAATTATTGGGAGTTTCAGTTTTTTGAATCTCATGTTAACTCAATGATACTTATGACTAAAAATCTTGTTTTAATTTTTAAACATCTTCTCCAGTCATTTTTGAGTTGGTTAAATTTATTCATAAAGTCAGCATTAATTTGAACAAGTAAGTCTTTCTATTTTTTCATATTCTATATTTTTAAATATTTTTAATATGAATGTTCCATATAGCTTACCTAAAGGATTGCGAATTTCAATCATTGGAGAAGGGCCACTCAGAGACACAGTAACCTCTTTTAGACTTGGATCAAAGGGAATTTTCCAAGTATTTACAGCCTGTTCCAAATGATCTGTTGATAAGAGGTGAACTTTGGAAGCCTGCACTGCTTCTTCCACCCATTTTAAAACCTATAAGAAAAAGAGAAACATGAGTGATATCAAAATATTTACAGCTTTATACCACCTCGAATTGCTGAAGCAGTAGCCTGTTTGCTTAATGAAATGACCAGGTTGCTTTCTATACTGTGTGAGGCTTATTTCCATCACAATCAACATAAACTTTCTCAACCCACAGAACAGGAAAAATGCACTCCCCAGGGGACTAGTCTCCAAAAGTTTCAAACAGCTCATGTAACTCAATATTAAAAAACAAACAAACAACAACAAAAAAAAACACCTAATAACCCAAGTGGAAAATGCACAGAATATCTAAATAAACATTTTTGCAAAGAAGACATACAGATGGCCGAGAGGCACACGAAAAGAGGCACGTACTCAACAATGCTAATTATTTGAGAAACACAAATCAAAACTAAAACGAGATATCACCTCACACCAGTCAAAACGGCCATCATCAAAAACAATCTATCAACAATTAATGCTGGAGTGGACGTGGAGAAAAGGGAACCCTCCTACACTGTTGGTGGGAATGTAAATTGGTACAGCCACTATGGAGACCAGTATGGAGGTTTCTTAAAAACAATCCCACTCCTGGGTATATATCCAGAGAAAAACATGGTTTGAAAGGCTAGACATATCACAATGTTAAACGCACCATTATTTACGATAGCCAAGACGTGGAAGCAATGAAAATGTCAATCAACAGAAGATGTGGTAAAAACACAGCCATAAAAAAGAATAAAATAATACCATTTGCGCCAACATGGATAGACATGGAGATTATCATACAATCTCATAACATCTCAGACATAAGTCAGAGAAAGACAAATGTCATACGATATGGCTTCTATGTGGAATCTCTAAAAAATGATACAAATGGACTTATTTATAAAACAGAAACATATTTACATACTTAGAGAATGAATGTATGGTTACCTGGGGGCAGGGGGAAAAGGGCAAGGAACAGACCGAGAGTTTGGGATTGACACGTACACACTGCTGTATTTTTTTTAAAAGCCTAATGCTCCCTACATCCACTTATTATAGCAGGTTCAGAAGAAAATATTAGTTTAACCCATGCTCAAATTTCAATTTTTATATCTTGGAGTAAAATATTCAAAATGAGATTACAGTGTCCAAACACTAGTTGTGTAAGATATGACATGCATAGGTACTACAGACAGTTCCATTTCTCAACGGAAATGAAAAGAATCTACAGAAAACAAGGTAATGGCAATACTGAGATTCTTTTCCCTCTATTCTTCCTTTCTCAATTTTTTTCAAAGTTCAATTAATAAAAGACAATGAGCAAATTATCAAATCCAATTTCAATATATTGAGTACTGAATTACTGTAATAGAGCACACTATAAAACTACATATTATAATAATATATACTGTAGTATATTAATTATTAAAAAATAATTGTAATGCCAGCAAAACTTTCATTTTTATGATAAAATAAAAAATACAAGAATATAATGGGGAAAATAACCATTATGTTTCTTAAAGTGGAAAAATACTTCAGGTTAGAACCAATTTTAGTGGCGTGCTCTTGAAGGAAACCTTCTAGTCCACAGAAATGCTCAGCAACAGCAAATACAATTCCTCTTTTTACAGGGCATGTCTGGACAGGTACTGCTTAGCTGAACTCACCACCATTACTCCTAGATCATACTAAGCTTTAATCCACCTAAGATCTTCCTCTGGTTCATTTATCCTTCAAGATGGTATTCCATCATGAACAATTTCCCTCATAATTACTCATTAAACACTGAAGAGCACTACTCAAACAACAGTATTTTTTAAATTTCAATAATGGTAGTCACAAACCAATGAATCAAACAACAAGTATTGTGTAATAATTTCAATCTCTGTAAAATGGATTCCCCCCCTTTTTTTTGGTCCTCAAGGATGAGAAAAGTGGCTAAGACATTATCATAAAATTAACAAGGTGAGGCAATTATGTTTATTCATCAAATAAATGTTCACTGTTCAAAGAACTCTTCTAAGTACTGAGTACTGATGAAAGTGAATGAAATTGATGAAAGTGAATGAAATTGATGAACATGAATGAAATTAATGAAAGTGAAGTTGCTCAGTCATATTCAACTCTTTGCGACCCCAAGGACTGTAGCCCACCAGGTTCCTCCATCCATGGAATTTTCCAGACAAGAATACTGGAGTGGGTTGCCATTTCCTTCTCCAGGGGATCATCCCAACCCAGGGATCGAACCCAGGTCTCCTGCATTGCAGGCAGACTCTTTACCATCTGAACCACAAAGGAAGGAAATGCTGGACTAGAGGAAGCACAAGCTGGAATCAAGATTTCCAGGAGAAATATCAATAACCACAGATATGCAGATGACACCACTCTCGGGGCAGAAAAAGAAGAGGAACTAAGAGCTTCTTGATGAAAGTGAAAGAGGAGAGTGAAAAAGCTGGCTTAAAACTCAACATTCAAAAAACGAAGATCATGGCATCTGGTCCCATCACTTCGTGGCAAATAGATGGGGAAACAATGGAAACAGTGAGAGACTTTATTTTCTTGGGCACCAAAATCAATGCAGATGGTGACTGCAGCCACAAAATTAAAAGATGCCTGCTCTCTGGAAGAAAAGCTATGACGAACCTAGACAGTATTTTAAAAAGCAGAGACATTACTTGGCCAACAAAGGTCCGCATAGTCAAAGCTATGGTTTTTCCAGTAGTCATGTATGGATGAGAGAGCCAGACCATAAAGAAAGCTGAGCGCCAAAGAACTGATGCTTTTGAACTGTGGTGGAAAAGACTCTTGAGAGTCCCTTGGATTGCAAGATCAAGCCAGTCAATCCTAAAGAAAGTCAGTCCTGAATATTCATTGGGAGGACTGATGCTAAAGCTCTAATACTTTGCCCACCTGATGTGAAGAACGGACTCACTAGAAAAGACCCTGATGCTGAGAAAGGTTGAAGGCAGGGGGAGAAGGGGACGCCAGAGGATGAGATGGTTGGATATCATCATCAACTTGATGGACATGAGTTGGAGCAAGCTCCGGGAGTTGGTGATGGACAGGGAGGCCTGGCATGCTGCAGTCCATCGGGTCTCAAAGAGTTGGACACAACTGAGCAACTGAATTGGACTTCTTAAATAAAAGAAAGGAACTCATAAAACAGGAAGCCTTTGTTGAAATAATGTACGTAAACTGCCCATCATAGTACTTGCCAGTGGATTTTCAAATGTTTTCCTCCATCTCCAACTGAATTCCCTTCCCTTCCCCTAATTGAAAATTTCAATAATGACTTCATGGGCAAAGTGAGAAAAAACGTACCCCTGAAAGACAAGATTTCTTAAATGAAAAACAGACACAAAGTTACTCCAGGTAGAAGAGAGGTTCTTAAAAACATACAGAGACAGAAGTACTCATATGTTGGGAACATGAGTGCATCTAACTGGCTACAGTTAAGTTTTCAGAAAAGGAAGAAGCAAAATATGAGGTTGGAAGCTTATGTCAGGGGCAGTGTGTGTATGCTCACAAAGTCAAGCTATGACAACCGGATTCTATCCTAAAGACATGAGTGAAAAGTTTCTGAAGGAATTTCTGCTTTAAGCCGAGAAGTAATACTTTGACAGAAGTATTTTACAAAGAAAAGCTTGCAGTGGTATCATCAACTAACTGAGCACAAAAATTACTGCATAAATCCAATGATATATTTCCTCAGATTGTAACTGTATAAAGCACCTGGGATTTTACATATGAGATAGGTAGGTATCGATATCATTACCTAAAGAAGCAAATGCCATATTTTGAAAAATGGGTTCTGAGTGATCTATCATGCATGAACAGAAAGATATGAATCATTCTGCCAATCAAATCAGTCCATATGGCTATAGAAACCAGAGACTGATTCTTGCTAATATCTGACCGTAAATAGAACACATATTTTAAAAATCAGAGTGTTGACATTTTTATGTCTTCAACATGGAACATGGCTACTTAACTCAAAGGAATGCAAAGAACTGACTTACTCTCTGAGAAGGCACTTGATAAATTTTACTGGTGATAAATAACTTTGAGAATAATGTCTGATTTAGAGACTAAAGAAGGCAAAGACAAGAGAAATCAGATGAATGGAAAGAACATTTGTTTTAAGGACAAGACACAAAATGTGGTCATAAATAATTCTCAATGCAAGAAAGAAAAGAATCAGAAAACAAGGATATTATAGTATCTCAGGTTCAACAATGAAATGCAATAGTGTTGAGCAGAAATAAAAGTGAAATCAATTTTTAATACACCTTTCTTTAAATGTGTAGTGTATTCTGCATGACTCCTCAAATACATCTGTCCTTTGAAACAAATGTAAAAAGGTTATGATATATAACTGGAAAATGATACCACCCTTATGGCAGAAAGTGAAGAGGAACTAAAAAGCCTCTTGAAAGTGAAAGAGGAGAGTGAAAAAGTTGGCTTCAAGCTCAACATTCAGAAAACGAAGATCATGGCATCCAATCCCATCACTTCATGGGAAATAGATGGGTAAACAGTGGAAACAGTGTCAGACTTTATTTTTGGGGGCTCCAAAAATCACTGCAGATGGTGACTGCAGCCATGAAATTAAAAGACGCTTACTCCTTGGAAGAAAAGTTATGACCAACCTAGATAGCATATTCAAAAGCAGAGACATTACTTTGCCGACTAAGGTCCGTCTAGTCAAGGCTATGGTTTTTCCAGTAGTCATGTATGGATGTGAGAGTTGGACTGTGAAGAAGGCTGAGCACCAAAGAATTGATGCTTTTGAACTGTGGTGTTGGAGAAGACTCTTGAGAGTCCCTTGGACTGCAAGGAGAGCCAACCAGTCCATTCTGAAGATCAGCCCTGGGATTTCTTTGGAAGGAATGATGCTGAAGCTGAAACTCCAGTACTTTGGCCACCTCAGGCGAAGAGTTGACTCATTGGAAAAGACTCTGATGTTGGGAGGGATTGGGGCAGGAGGAGAAGGGGACGACAGAGGATGAGATGGCTGGATGGCATCACTGAGTCAATGGACGTGAGTCTGAGTGAACTCCGGGAGATGGTGATGGACAGGGAGGCCTGGTGTGCTGCAGTTCTTAGGGTCACAAAGAGTTGGACACGACTGAGCGACTGAACTGAACTTCTAGGCATTCCTGTGAAAATGGAAAGCTTTCTGATTTAGTTGCCTTCTCATACAGGAACTGCGTTTAAATGGTAGGAAATGTAAGTGGGCTTTTGGTTTATTCTTAATACTGTTTCTAATTCATCAACATTTATGAGGCTTTCACAGAGATTACAATGGATCATGATATTACTGGTTGGGAAAGATACAGTGCAGACTTCTGTCACAAGTCTCAAATCACTTTTTTATACAATTATAGGAAAAAATCAAATTGAAGACAGATGCAACCCACTTTATTAGAAAATACAGATATCACCAACATGTGAATAAAAGCAGATTCCTACAAGCCACACAATCACCGAAAGTGAGGTTTCTGACCTCTAATGTTCCCACATATAAGGAAAAAGAAAAAAAAAAAAACAACTTTGTCTAACCATGAGAAATGTTCTTATGAGATTGGAAAGGACCTTAAATTGTAACAACAAAAAGAAGTGAACTAGAATAATGTGAGATCCCTTGAATGCTTACATTTTTACTAAACCATTGGTTTAGTCTTTCAAACCACTAAGGCACCATTAACTGTGCATTAAGTTTTAACGTAAAAATAGTCTCTAATGATTTTTAGCAGTTTAAATCTCAAAAGGCCTTTGAGAACATCTAACTCAGATCCTTTATTTTATAAATGAGGGAAACTGATAAGTGAGTTCTTATACCTTTCAAACACCTAACCATACTGATTCTGGTGCAGTAGTTATTTTTTATAAAGCCCCTGAGTCCTTGAAGACACTCTCCTAGTATAAATATTTTGCATCCTACATAATAATTGATACTTAAAAATAGTTCCTATTTCTATTTTATTCAGGAAGGAAATGCAAATATTGCAAAACAGAAAACTAGCCTACATTATTATGTATTATGAAACATGATACATAGCATTAAGCAGAAATGAAGTGCAATCAATTTTGCATACATCTTCAAGGACAGAATTTGACAAAAACTTTGGAAGAATTTTTCTTTTTTTAACCAGGATATTATTGACATATAACATTAAATTCATTTCAGGTGTATAGTATAATGATTCAATATGTGTATATACTGCAAAATGAGTCTCACAATAGGTCTAACTAACATATATCACCACACATAGTTGCCATTTTTTTCTCTTGTGATGAGAACTTTTAGGACTTGCTCTCTTAGGAACTTCCAAATATACAATACATTAACTATAGCTAATAGGCTCTACATTACATCCCCAGGACTTATTGATTTTATAACTAGAAGTCTGTACCTTTTGAACCCCTTTAACCTACACCCACCCCACCAAATCCCCAGCTTCTGTTCTTTATATATTACTAGTTTAATTTTATTTTATTTTTATTTTAGATTCTATACACTGTATTCGTCTTTTTCTGTCTGATTTATTTCACTTAGCATAATGCCCTCAAGGTCCATCCCTGTTGTCAAACATGACAAGACTGCCTTCTTTTTATGGCTGAATAATATCCCAATATATATATGTAAATATACCACATTTTCATCATTCATTTATAGATGGGCACTTAGGCTGCTTCCATATTTTGGTGATTGTAAACAGAGCTGCAATGAACATGAAGTAAATATGTTTTTTGAGTTAATACTTTTGTTTTATTCAGATAAATACCCAGAAGTGGAACTGCTTGATCATAAGATCATCCGGGGGTTTTCCCTGGTAGCTCAGATGATAAAGAATCTGCCTGCAATGCAGGATACACAGGAGACTGGGTTCGATTTCTGGGTCAGGAAGATTCTGTGAAGAAGGGAATGGCAATCCATTCTAGTATCCTTGCCTGGAAAATTCCATGGATGCAGAAGTCTGGTGGGCTACAGTCCACAGGGTCACAAAAGGTCGGATACAACTGAGCGATTAACACTTACATTTTTCAAGGTCTTTTTTAATTTGGAGGGGAAGCGTCTTACTCTTTTCCATAGTGGTTGTACCAATTTACATTCCCCAACAGTACACAAGCGTTCCTTTTGCTTTTTGTCCTTGCCAACAACCTGTCATTTCCTGTCTTCTTGGTAATGGCCATTCTAACCAGTGTGAGGTGATATGATATCTCATTGTGATTTTGCTTTGCATTTCCCTGATGATTAGTGATATTGAGCACCTTTGAATGTACTTGTTGGCCATCTGAATGTCCTATTTGAAAAAAATAGTTATTCATAACTTTTGCTCACTTTTAGTTGATTGTTTGGGGGGTTTTGCTATTGAGTTCTTTATGTTTTGAATAGTAATCCCTCATCAAACATATGATATGCAACTATTCTAACTTCTCCCATTCAATAGGTTGCCTTTTCATTTGTTGGGTCTGATTCTTTGCAACCCTATGGACTGTAGCCTGCCAGACTCCTTTGTCCATGGTATTCTCCAGGCAAGAACACTACAGTGGGTTGCTGTGCTGTCCTCCAGGGGATCTTCTCAATCCAGGAATCAAACCCACATCTTCTACACTGCAGGCAGATTCTTTACCTCTGAGCCACCAGGGAAGCACCAGATTGGCGATATAATGGAATTAAAGTCATGAAGCTCCCCTCAGAGCCCCTCCCCCACCATGGACTTACACGAACAAGGAAATACATCATTCTGCCATAATAAACTTAGATGTTAATACACAACGGCCCAGAAAACTAGATGTCCATCAGTACACAATGGCTCAGCAACCTAGATGTCCATCAACAAATGAACAGTTAAGGAAAGGTGTGGTATATTATGTACAATGGAATATTACTCAGCCATCAAAAGGAACAAATTTGAATCAGTTGAACTGAGGTAGACGAACCTAGAGCCTGTTATACAGACTGAAATAAGTCAGAAAGAAAGAGACAAATATCATATACTAACACACATATATGGAATCTAGAAAAATGGTACTGATGAAACTATTTGCAAGATACACATAGAGACACAGACACAGAGAAAAGACTTGTAAACACAGCAGGGGATGAAGAGTATGGGACGAATTGAGAGAGCAGTGCTGACATATACATACTATCATATGTAAAATAGATAGCTAGTATGAAGTTGCTATGTAACACAGGGAGCTCAGTCTGGTGCTCTGTGATGACCTAGAGGGGTGAGCCAGGTTGAGGAGGCTCAACAGGGAGGGGATAGGGAAAAGGCTTAGAAATTGGAATTGCATTAGAAAATTTGGGTTCAATGGGGGAACTACAGAGGACTGATAACAAAAATGACCCTCAACTTCAACTCTATGAACACGTAAAACCTGCATAAAACTACCACACCTTCAACATGATGGAAGTTCTCTAATGTGTAACAGCTGAAAAAATAAAAGCACACTTCATACATTTTTGAAGGGTGAAATCATTCCTGCTGTTCTAAAGTGTCAAAGTATATTTCATTAATTTATCTTCATAAAATTCCTGTGTCAGAAATTCAACATGCTATAAATGACTGAGGAAATTTCTCTTGCCAGAAATATGCATTTAAAATAATGAAAACATAAAGCATTGACTATTATACACTAGATCCTCAGACCTTATTCATCTTACAGCTGAAAGCTGGGACCCTTTTACCAATCTCTCTTTTCCTAACCATTGAGCCCCTGGCAACTACTTTTCTATTCTGTGTTTCTATGAGCTGGAAATTTTTTGGTAGATTCCACGTAACTATTGTGCTGATAACATTGTATAGCATAACTGAAATTTACTAGGAGAATAGAACTTAAATGTTTTTACCAAAAAAAAACAAAAAAGAGAGAGAGAAACATGGGAGGCAGGAGACATGCTAATTAACTAGATGGGGAGAATCCTTTCCCAATACACAAGTATATCAATAGGTACACACATCCCAATATACACTTTATGATTCCAGAATCCAATCATAACTGAATGGTTATTTTAATGGCTGCCACTTAAATAGCACTTTCATTTAAGTCCCATGCTAAGAACTTTATAAATTTTACCTCATTCAATTTTTCTATATTCTTTATTTAAATGGTATAGTATATAACACATTGCTAGTAAGTATAATTCCAAAAAAAGCATACAAGTCCAAATCACATGCTCTTAACCATTGTAATGAAATATAGGGTGAAGTTCTTTGGGTGTCCATTGCTCCTCATTCCTACCATTGAAAGAAACCTCAGATTCCAACTGGCCCAAGGGGAAAAAGAAAGAGAGAGAAAGAAACAGAAGGGGAGTGAAGGAAAAGGAGAGAAAAAAGGGAGGAAGCAGGAGAGGGGAAGGAGAAAGAGAGAAAAAGAGAGGGAGAGAAGAAAGAAGGGAAAGGAAGAAGAAAGGGAGTTACAGGAGGCAGAAAAAGAAAAGAACTTAATTTGGGGCTTCTAAACCTAAATCCTACTAATTCAAAATTAATTCAAAAGATTTCAAGCATAATTTTGATTATATGCAAATTTCAAATTATGTCCTTGTCTAAGATGTACACCTACACATACTTAATATGTAAATCCACTGTACTGCCCTGTGTTTGCTGAGTTCGGGAATAAGATAGAGAAAGTAATTCAGATGCATTAAACAGGAATAGCATTTGGTTGATTAACTTAATCTCACAATCGATGTGTTCTTACCAATGAGATGGGAAAATCTCAGAGTCTAGAGACCACAGCTCTTTCATCACTAATCAGAACCATATAGGACCAAGAGAACCCGAACTCAGATAGCGGAGGCTCCCTCACTTTTAGACAGAACTTGGATGGGCACTGCAAACACTTCCCATAATGACTTAGTTGTCTCCCTGTTTCTATGTTGATCTGTACCCATCCATTCTGATTGACATATTATCTAGAGATTTTAACACAGTTGCAGGCAAGTTTCTCTGACCCCCTGGGTCTTTCAGCCACTAAAAGGAACCTTTTGTGTATTTCTGTTCTGATTATAGGTAGATTTTAAAGTGAAGTTATCTAGATCTCATCATACTTTCCATATTTCCAATTAGTGTCCTAAGAACTAATAACGTACTCAAAAACAAGAAGCTTTAAGAAAAAGCATATATTCAAATGTCACATAATATAACTTTAAGTGCCTTTGATGAGGAGATAAACTGGAAGATTTTAAAGGTCCAGCTATTTCAGAGGCCCCACAAGGAATAAATGTTAGTAACAATGTGTGCCTCAGGCAGTCAAGAAGAGGAGTGTGGACTAAAACTATTGGGAAATGCTTTATAGGAGTGGTAAAACTTCAGGACTCTGCAGCTTTTAACATCTGGCACCATGCACAAAAACCTCAGCAATACTAACTCTTTCCAGATTCCCTGTAATCTATAGCAAGAACACTTACATTTATATAACAGCCTGGGTTTTACTGGTACTGTTTGAAATAATATAGGTGAATATTCAGTACTTGCCAAGTTATTTTCTCTTCCTTTTAAATTACAGTAAAACATTTTATTAGCGCCCGCAACTAAATCATCACTAGAGATGGTAGTTGAAATCAACTGTACAAATCTTAGCAGCTCCCAAGGAGGAAAGAGCAAAGTAAATCAAGAATCAAAATCTGGGAAGTAAATGAAAGCAATGGATTAAGTCAGAGAAAGTCTGGCCCATCCGCATATCAAAAGGTAATCTTCATATCTAAAAAAGTAGAGGTTGGAAAGTGAAGGGGAAAGGGAGGGGTGGGAAGGGATACTTAGGGAGTTTGGGATGGACATGTACACACCGCAATATTTAAAATAGATAACCAACAAGGACTTACTGTATAGTACACGGAACTCTGCTCAATGTCATGTGGCAGCCTGGATGGGAGAGGAGTTTGGGGGAGAATGGATTCATGTATATATCCCTTCGCTATTTACCTGAATCTATCACATTTGTTAATTGACTATACTCCAATACAAAGTAAAACTTTTTTTTTTAAGTAACTTAACATGAAAAAAAAAAAAAGAAATAAAATAAAGGTGATACAGAGGCAGGAGGATATTTTGAATATTGGGCGGGGTAGTAAAGGAGGAGAAAAAAAAGAAAAAGCATCCAGTGAGTAACCTATTAAGGTCTTTAGAGTAAGTAATATTTATATTTACTTTAAATCTAATTATCTAGGTTTATTACACTGAAGGAAAAAATGAAAGGGGATTAACGACCTGAAATGAGATTTTATATTAAGTCGATAAACACTAAAAAAAAATACTCATCTTATCAAATACTACGTTCTGTATTTAATCCATAGGGTAAAAAGGTATATGCCCTGCCTGTAATAGTTTATAAAACCAGATTCAAATAACCAGAGTACAGGCATTTGACATTTGCTATCATAAACTAGGATAATATAGCCTCTCTGTTCCACTCCTAGTAAATTCATGCTTTTAGAGCAGGGGAACAGTGCTGGGTCTCTGACTACAGGGCAGTGAGAGATGCCTCAGCAAAAGATAATTGATCATAAATGTTTCCCCAGAGACCTCCTATTTAGTAAAAGACATAGGTTCTGTGAGCTGAACACTTATACAACTTGAGGGCCCTCTCTAAGAAAAATACATGTGCAATTAAAAAAAAAATAGGTCGCATACATTTCAAATTATTAAAAGCTGACAAATACTGTAAATCCCCCAAATAAATATATTAATATAAAATCTGCTATTGTTAACTGTCAAGAGGCTATGATATTTCCCCCCTTGCATCTTTGTCTGCATACTCTTTGAATGTCTGTTCCCATGACCAAAAAATGTAATATTTTATGCAGAGAGACTAGAAAGACAGTCTTTTCTCGAATATCAGCTATCCAAAAAAAATTTTATTATCTGAGATACTTTAAAACTTTCAACTTCATACATGACATACTTGAAGTATTGCTAGAGCTATAGCTCAAACAAACGAACTGAAAAAATAGCCAAGATCACCCCAATGTCATGAGACACAGGACACATGTGTCAGGGGGGGAGCTGAAGCTGAAGAGGACAATGATCTTAACCAATCACGGTTTAACTACCTTACTTTTACAAATGCCCCCAAGCCTCAATTTTTAACTCTGTGAACACTTTCACTTTCCAGTACCTTGGAAGGGATTCACACAAAAGAACACAGGCAAACTTAAATTTTGTTACTTTCACTGTAACAAAAGTTTTCAAAACTTTCACTCTGCCTCCATTCCCATTTTTCTGGAAGATACAGTAATTACAACTTCCTTGCCCACTTACAACACCATGCAAATGGCAACCATCAATGCCAGATTTTTTTTTTAAGCTGCTTGAAGACCAGTCAATAGTGAGTTTCTCTATTGCCTTTGCTTGGTAAAGGGTATACATTGCAAATATATCACAGTCATGGACTGATTATTAAGTAAATGACAGGTACCATTTTAAGCAATTGCCATTGGGTTCCACAAAATCTCTACAATGAACTAATGCTACATGTCCACAAGGTAGACATGCAGCACTCTTCAATGGGATCAGCAGTGTGGCAGTTAAAATAAACCAGGATGAAAATAATGAAACACCAATGACAGAGGGAAAGAAGACGAGAAACAAAAGCCAAAGATACATTAGATTCAGTGCTACCTTGGTGGCAATTTAATGTGGACATGAAAAAGAAGGAAAGTCTGGAATGACTCTCAGACTTCTGGCTTGAGAAATAAGAAGAATGATAATCTTTTTAAACTATGACCAGAAACACCAAAGGAAAGTAAGGTTCAAGAGTCACCATAGCCCACTCTTTGCAACCCCATGGACTGTAACCCACTGGGCTCCTCCATCCACGTGATTTTCCAGGCAAGAACACTGGAGTGGGTTGCCATTTCCTCCTCCAGGGGATTTTTCTGACCCAGAGATCTAACCCATGTCCCCTGCATTGGCAGGCAGGTTCTTTACCACTGAGCTACCTGGGAAGCCACTCAGGAGTCATTACATGGAAGACAAAAACCACTAAGAAAAAGAGAGAACGAAAACAACATGAACATACATTTCAAATCTCCTACAATTATAAAATGAGGAAAAACTCAAATTAATGTGTACCTATCCCTGGTGACTCAGACAGTAAAAATCCACCTGCAGTGCAGGAGACTTCGGTTCAATCCCTGGGTTGGGAAGATCCCCTAAGGAAGGGAATGACTACCCACTCTAGTATTCCTGCCTGGATAATTCCATGAAGAGAGGAGCCTGGTGGGCTACAGTCCATGGGGTCGCAAAGAGTCGAACACAACTGAGAGACTGATACTTAAAGTCAATAAACAAATTTGATGGGTAGGTAAACTCATTAGTTTCAGATTCCTACACTACAGCAGAATAACTATAAAACTGTTCTGTTCATGACTAACAAACTGATTTACATACTGGAACAATTAGAAGAATCCTGGTTTCTCTATCAATTAAATAACAACAAAATTGTTTGACCCATAGTTTTGAGGAATCAGTCCTAACGATCCCACTGTGTCTGTATCTAACATAGGAAGCAAGTTAATAGACAGAAAACTCAATTAAACAGAGACAAGAAGGAGGTGATCTCACACTCTGTGAAGACTGCAGAGCCCAATGGAAGGAGAAAGACTGCATCTTTAAGAACTCAGCCAATGAAAAGCCACAGATTCTTCATTTATTATAGCCTCCCTACTTCATTTTTATCTCTATAAAAGTGTTCTCCTTTGGGGGACTTGCCTATGGCCTTGCATTGGTTGCAATCTCCGAATTGCAATTCTCTGCTGATCCAAGCTCATCTTTGCTGGAGAAGTATCTGGGAGTCTACTTGTTTTAGGTAAACATATGAATTAGATAAACTTTTTAATATTATATTTTTATTTTCAAATTATATATTAAAACTGTTTTTATAACAGTAATACATCTATGTTAAAAAAAAAAGGAAAAGAAACAATCATATAAGGAGAAAATAATACCCATAACTATACTACCTGCAAATAATCACTCTTCAATATTTTTATATTTCTTTCTATATCTGTGCATTTGTGCATTATGTGCTTAAAAACACTTATTTACATAATTAGGATTACACTACACATTTAGTTTCCTTATTCAAATCATTTATAAACACTTGCTCTGTACTCACCCATCAGGTAAATATTTGGGAATATAAAATAAATTAGACAGAGTTCATAGCATCACTTTGCTGACAAAGGCCCATATAGTCAAAGCTATGGTTTTTCCAGTAGTTATGTAGGGATGTGCCTGGTTGAACCTAGCATTGTGAATTTTCAGACCACTAAAGAAATAGTTGGAAATAGACCACGGTTTCATAAAACTACCGCATTCATCTTTGGTTATTTTCTAAAGCCTTGTTTTGTAAATGGAAAATTGTGAGTGACTACACCTTTCTCATTTCTCAGCCATAATTTTTATGGTAATTAGTCACACAATCTGTACTAACTTCTGGAGTTAAATATACTGAAGTCAGCATCTTTGATTTCAAAATAATTTTAAAAATATAGCTTTATGATTCAGTAAGAAATCAAATGTCTTGGCCTGAACATGAGCAGGAAAGAACATTGGCAAGAAAAATGACCACAGTGTTTCTTTCAGCAGTCACAGGGTAGAGAAATGGAATTACAGGCTAATTATCTGGTACTTCAAGCACATAAAATGTTTTGAAGCACATGAAAAATCAATGAGAAATACTAGCTCATTAGAGATTTAATGTTCAGATTTGAAACCACAGCTTTTACACGCAAAATAGATTCACAGTAGATGATAAGTGTCACCAGGGAGCAACGTTTTATTCTACCTTTATCTATACAGTAAATAATGCTGGTATTAATCAGAGATATTTATAAACAAAAAATAAATGATATTAATCCAATGAGGTTATGAGCAAGATGTTAATCAAGTTGCCCTCAACTGCAGGGAACTAGTATACTAATTATAAACTCAAGAATTAGAAGAAGAGCCAAATCCTCTGTCCATGGGATTCTCCAGGCAAAAATACTGAAGAGGGTAGCCATTCCCTTCTCCAGGGGATCTTCCCAATCCATGGATTGAACTCAGGTCTGCTGAATTGCAGGCAGATTCTAGACCTTCTGAGCCACCAGGGAAGCCCCCATTATAAACTTGAGAGTTAGAAGAGCCAAATAGACAAGTCTGGAGATATATGAAATGGTCAGTAAATTTTCACAAAGACAAAAATGATTACAGTTAATCATTACACCAGAAAGTTATCACTAGCAACAGCCCCCAATACAATGGTTACTAGTCTCAAAGGCATTGAACCATAGTCAAGCAAATATCCAAATAATAGCTTTAGCAGTTTTCATGTAAACCTTAAATTCAACCTAAAGTAATTATTTTCAGTAACTGTTACACTGCTAAAGGAAAATTCAAAAATTTTGCTGGAAGTGCTTTTTTCTTTACATGTACAAAAAAATAATAATGATGATACTACATATATCCACCATAATGGTAAACTGAAAAAGGCAGAAACACCAAGTGTTAGTGAAAATGTAGAACAGCCAGGATTCTTGCATACTACTCATGAGAATATAAATTGAACCAACTTTAGAACACAGTTAAGTGGCATCTGCTGAAGGTGATTTTATTCTCTGTGACCCAGCATTCTTGCTCTTAGATATTTAACCAAGAGAAATCAATCCATATACACAACAAATGAACATCCTAGAATATTCAGGGCAGTACGATCAGTATAAGATTAAAGTTGGAAATTACCCAAAATACATCAACAATAGAGTGGATAGATGGTGATATATTCATAAAACAGAAGTCAGCACATGAATGAGGATGGATGATTTACAACTATAGGTTACAATGTGGCTGAGTCTCACAAATAACAAGGTTGAACAAAAAAACTCAGACATTAAAGCCTGTGCGGCAGAAAGTGAAGAGGAACTAAAAAGCCTCTTGATGAAAGTTAAAGAGGAGAGTAAAAAAGTTGGCTTAAAGCTCAACACTCAGAAAATGAAGATCATGGCATCTGGTCCCATCACTTCATGGAAAATAGATGGGGAAACAGAGGAAACAGTGTCAGACTTTATTTTTTGGGGCTCCAAGATCACTGCAGATGGTGACTGAAGCCAGGAAATTAAAAGACACTTACTCCTTGGGAGGAAAGTTATGACCAACCTAGACAGCATATTCAAAAGCAGAGACATTATTTGCCGACTAAGGTCCGTCTAGTCAAGGCTATGGTTTTTCCTGTGGTCATGTATGGATGTGAGAGTTGGACTGTGAAGAAGGCTGAGCGCCGAAGAATTGATGCATTTGAACTGTGGTGTTGGAGAAGACTCTTGAGAGTCCCTTGGACTGCAAGGAGATCCAACCAATCCATTCTGAAGATCAACCCTGGGATTTCTTTGGAAGGAATGATGCTGAAGCTGAAACTCCAGTACTTTGGCCACCTCATGCGAAGAGTTGACTCATTGGAAAAGACTCTGATGCTGGGAGGGATTGGGGGCAGTAGGAGAAGGGGACGACAGAGGATGAGATGGCTGGATGGCATCACGGACTCGATGGATGTGAGTCTGAGTGAACTCCGGGAGTTGGTGATGGACAGGGAGGCCTGGCGTGCTGTGATTCATGGGGTCGCAGAGTCGGACACGACTAAGCGACTGAACTGAACTGAACTGTGTGACTGCATTTACATACAGGGCAGAATGTGGCAAACCAATCTATATTTTTCCAGACCAGGATATAAGGATAGCCATGTAATTGAAAGGTGGTTTAAAGAGGGTTTCTGGCATCCTGATAATGTATTGCTTCTCAATGGTTACCTAAGATATGTTGAGTTTCTGAAAATGGATTAAGCTGTAGGTTTATGTGCATTTTTCTGCATATGTATAATACTTCAATGAATTGGAGAAGGAAATGGCAACCCACTCCAGTACTCATGCCTAGAAAATCCCATGGACAAGAAGCCTGCAGGCTACAGTCCGTGGGGTCACAAAGAGTCAGACACAACTGAGTGACTTCACTTTCACTTTCAATGAAAAGGTTAAAATAAAGAAAAGTTTACAATGATTCCAAAAGTACTTTTCTACCAAACCTACGCCTTTATTTATTAAGCTTAATTTAACCAAAAAAAAGTTTTGCTCATTAATTCCAAGAAATTCAATCATACATGTAAAACTATACAGTATTCAAGAGAAGATTTTAAAAAAAATTCCCATGGTACAAATGTACAATAATGCAGGATAACACATCAGATACATAGGAAAACATAAGAAAATAATAAATATATACACTGATTTTTCAACTTTTAAGATACCATAAATTGATTAGATGCACCATCATTTTATGTGCCAATTAGAAAGGTGAAACACTTCTATGTTTCAATCTATGAAATAGGTGAAACAATCTATGAATGCCACTGAGTATAAAATAAATTTAATGAAAAATACATTATTCTGTAAGTGTCTCTTAGAGTGGATGAGAAATGTGCCATAAATAAACAGTAGGAACTGTGGGTGCTCAGACTAAGGGTCCACATGGCAGGTATCCTCTAGGAAGCAGTTATCTATTAAGCGGACAAAAAAATAACCTTTGAAGGGTAGAAAGGAAAGAAGTTAAGGGCTGGAAGATGAGGTCATTCCAGGTTAAGGAAGCTTTAGAAGAAGAAGGAGGGCAGAGGCAGCAAAGTACGCATCACTGTGTGGACGTAGAGAAGAGATGGCCTAATTAGAGAATACGCAGACTAATTAGAGTAAGGAATGGAGTGTTAGGAAATATCTGGAGATATATTTGGATGGCAAGGTGAGGCCAGATAATAGAAGGGTTGGAATTCCAACAAAAACAATTTGGACTCCATTCAATTGGCAGTAATGGCGGGTGTTTATAACGGGGACCAGCCGTTATTAAAATGATATTTGAGGAGGCTTATCTTACTGGGTTGGATGTGGGAAATGAGAAGCAGAAAAGAAGAAATGATTGCTGTAATATAGGTGTGAAGTGATGAACACTGGGACTAGAGTGCTGACATTAGAAAATGCATTAAATAAAATTTCCACAATATACCTTTATGGTGCATTCCATATGTAAAATGAAATGTGATGTTGCAGAAGTAAGTTCAACATCCTAAAAGCAAACTACATGTTTTTCTTTTTCATAAAATATTTGACTTATTATTAGAAACTTGAACATGAGTTTGATCTATACATATTTTGTGTAAGGGAGGTGAATAAAAGAGAATGATGAGAAATAAATATTTCCAACCTTTTCAAAGGAGATTCATTCAACTTTTTAAGACCTAAAGTTTCTAAACATCTAACTAAAGAATTTCTTGGGTATTTACCTACTTAGTTATGTATGTTGAATGTTTGAAAGTGAAAGTCACTCAGTTGTGCCCAACTCTTTGTGACTCCATGGACTATACAGTCCATAGAATTATCCAGGCCAGAATTCAGGAGTAGGTAGCCTTTCCCTTCTCCAGCGGATCTTCCTGACCCAGGGATTGAACCAGGGTCTCCTGCATTGCAAGCAATTCTTTACCAGCTGAGCTAACAGGTTTACTTAATTTAAATCATGAATGATTAAAAACTAATGTGTCCATAACTGGATTTGTGTGTGTGTGTCTGTATTTCTATCCCTGTTTTTCCTTTTATCCTTCCAATACAACATGCAGAGCACATGGTCTTAAAAGTGTTTACAATCTTTATATTAAGACTTAGAATATTTAGTAAAGTGCTTTGCTCAATGAAACAAGGCAAAATCTGTGTAGACTTCCTCAATGAGTTATACAAATAATATTTGTCTCTAGATAGAATCTTAGGTAACAATAAGCATTTGGGCACTTTTTTAACCTAAAAAGTTAAATTTCCAACGGGTGAATCATTCATTATAGAATGACTACAAAGCTGATGAGTGACTACTTTTAGACTGAAAGTGAAGTGAAACTGTAAGTCACTCAGTCATGTCTGACTCTTTGTGACCCCATGGACTGTAGCCCACCAGGCTCTTCTTTCCTTGAAATCCTCCAGGCAATAATACTGGAGTGGTTAGCCATTCCCTTTTTCCAGGGTACCTTCCGGACTCAGGGATCGAACCCAGGTCTCCTGCATTGCAGGCAGCTTCTTTACCACCTGAGTCACAAATGCAGTGTAATCATTCACTTGAGTCACAGCACAGTATTACCAACCCAGCAAAAGAGACAACTGGAATCAGTTTTCTCTTAGAAGTTTTATGGATTGAAGGGCAGAAGACTGGCTGGTGTCCCTACATTACTCAGAGTAGATATAATTAAAGGGGATAATGTGTCTGGAATGGGAAAGTAGAATGTCATATCTATTCATTCAAAATCTGATTCATCCTGTTATAGGCATGTATGTGTTTTATAAACCTTAATAACAGAGGAACAGGAGCTAAGCCTATACCTTAAGAGACCTAATTGAAATGACTGAATATAGGAACACTTTACTGTAGTGACATGTAGTATAATTATGCTGGCAATTTAGAAAAAAAAATACTTTGGTCACACTAAAAGTAAAAAGGTAGTTTTTAACATAGCTAATAAAGAAAGACTTACTATTTACCTATGGAACATAATAATTTCAGAAAAGGATGGAGTCACATTATTCAGTTGTCTGCATCAATTATGTCTCAAACTATAAAGAGAGATGGTGGTAAATGTTACTTAATGATTTTTAAAAACTGTATAATCATGGTCTTTATGTCTGCATGCCTTTTTATAAGTAAAATAAGGTTGTTCTCATTCCTCTCTGTTTGAGTTTGTTATGTGTTGTCTATCCTTTTCTGAATATTAATAATGTCACTAAGAAATATAATTACATTCTTAATAATGAACAATATTTTCTAATACACTGAATTCATAATTCCTTCACTAACTTTTACTTCTCTTGAATTCCTCAAGTTTGAACAGTTCTTACAACAAAGTACTACTACCAGACAAAATACAAAATGAAGGCTTAACCAAGGATGTCATGCTTCTATTGATTATTATAAACCATTCCTAAAGATTTCTTAGTGTAATATTACTTAACCATTACTGTTGAAATTTATGATATTTCAAGATTTTTGATTTTTTATCATTTATAACAAGGCTATTTTACCACTCAATATGTAATAGTTTGCCCATGTCTCAGCAAAATCAGTATTGTTGAATCTTTAAAACAACAAATACTATCCTTTAAGCCTTTTTATTTTTTTTGCAAAAGTCTATTGTATGACCTGATAAAGTAAAACAGCTCTATCTGACCCTGAGTTCTAATGTCTTTGCAGTTTCCTCCATTTGCGCCCATGAGTTCTCTATAAACATTCCCTGCAAAGTACTGTGTGCTTTCCAAAACTGATACACTGTTGGACTGATGTGCTTAGTAACCTGTTTCAGATCCTTTAAAATCAATTTTGCTTCATGAGGGAATAACAAGTTAGAAATTGTGCTCCCCAAAACAATTCAAACCATGAGACAACAGAGAAAATAACTTTTTTTTCCAAACAAAATCCAACAATAACCAAGGGTTGTGATTCTTAAAAGATGACAAATGAGAAAAGTCTATGGTTTCTAGCTGGAGGCAATTTCCACCTGAGAAATGAAACTGAATTGAGCACACAGAGATCTAAGTTTGGAGAGGCTGAGGCAACCAGAATTTTAAGGAAGGAATTCTAGAGAAAAGGGAGTTTTGAAGACCAAAAAAAAAAAAATCAGATATTTGCATAGGAGGCCTCTTGAGTCTTGTCTGAGTAACAATCTGTGCATGCCTGGGCAAACCTCATGAGGACAAGATGAAACAACTTCTTGCAAAAGAAAACTTTCTTGGGATAAGCAAGATAAAAATTCCTAGAGATCACACAGGACCAGTATTATATCAGTTCTTTTCAGCCAGAGCAGAGAGACCTTGGTGAAATTAGTAGACACTATAGAAGGGCCATTCCTTATATGTAGGACAAAACTATCCCTAGAATAGTGGCATATTTAAGCCCATGCATACTGGTAATTATACCAAATATGTATGGTCTAAACACTCCAGTTTTTAAAAAGGGAGTATTATTCATACAAAAAGCAAGACCCAAAGATTTGCTGTCTATAAGAAACACACTTTAAATATGAACACACTGGTCAACAAAATGCAAAAGAATGACTGAAAGAAAAGATCTATTATATAAATATTAAACATAAGAAAACTGGAAGTGCTTTATTAAAAATAAAAAGAACTAGATTTTGGAACAAGAAACATTTCCAAAAATAAAAGAGTTCAAAATGATACAAGGTCAATTAATCAAGAACACACAACAATTCTATATACATATGCACCCAATAACAGCCTCAAAATACATGAAGTAAGACCTAACGTAACTAAAGAGACAAATATACAATTAGATTTTAGCATCTCTCTTTTGATAAATGATAGAACAAATGGACACACAATCAGTAACTATATACATATGAAAAACACTACCAAACAATGGAACCTAACTGACGATTATGACCCAGCAACAGAAAAATACACAATATTCTCAAAAACAAGGGCCAATGTGTGGATATTTGAAAATTAAACAACATACTACTCAGGAACTCGTGGATCGAAGACGGCAGCACAAAGGAAATTTGAAAATTTAAACAGTAAAAATGAAAACAATAGATTCTAATTCCTGAGGAGTTGCTAAAACACTGCTTTCAGAAAAATTATAGCATTAAATGCATACATTAAAAAGGTTTTTAAGATGGTCTGTCCTTCAGAAATTTGAAGAGTAAATTAAATCCGAAATTAGAAAGAAAAAAAAAAAAGAACAGAAAATAACAGAACAGGTGAAAGACAAAGGGAGAAAGATATCAATAAAACTTAAAGCTATTTCCTAAAAACAAATTTTAAAATGTGATAGCCCTTTAGCCAGACTGATCAGACAAAAGCTGCTTTAACCAAAATAAACACTGGAACCACCCGACTGTCTGATAACAGGGAAATGGATAAGTTGTGGTATACTCATGAAACAGAATACAGTAAATACGAAGGGATAAACTGATGACATACACAAAAGCATGGATGAATTGAAAACCATTAAGTCAAAAACTTGATATAAACGTTCTTATTTACACAAAATTTTAGAAAAGACTATGCCAGTCAGGTGATGGAAAGCAAATCGGTGACTGACAGGCTGAAAGGAAAAAAAAAAAGCTGAATGGAATGGGGCAGAAGGGAAATTTTAAGGGTAATGAAAATGTTCTATAACACAGTTGTGGAAGTGCTTAGACAAGTATATAAATTTGTCAAAATTCATCAGAATGGCTCAGACAGTAAAGTGTCTGGCCACAACGTGGGAGACCTGGGTTCAGTCCCTGGGTTGGGATGATCTCCTGGAGAAGGAAATGGCAACCCACTCTAGTACTCTTGCCTGGAAAATCCCATGGACGGAGGAACCTGGTAGGCCATGGCCCATGGGGTTGCAAAGAGTCGGACATGACTGAGTGACTTCACTTTCACTTTCACTGAGTTTATGCAAACTCCACCTCAGTAGTATTTGCTGAAAAGTATTATGTGAATATATAGCATGTATAGAAATATAGTTAATGCCATAATAATATACAGATATATGCTATAAGCATGCTTTGCATTCATACTGGATAAAGTAGTAAATATTTATGTATATAAAGTATCAAGACATATATACACTACTGTGTGTAAAACAAAGAGCTAGTGGGAAGCTGATGTGTAGCACGGGGAGCTCAGCCTTTGATGACCTAGAGGGGTGGGAAGAGGGGCTGGGAGGCAGGCTAAAGAGGGAGGGGATATATGTATACTTACAGTTGATTCACTCTATTGTACAACAGAAGCTAACATAACATTGTGAAGCAATTATACTACAATAATAAAATAAAATATGTATGTATATTCTGTGATTCATTTGATTATTTGTCCAGAAAGCATGTAACTGAACTTCACAGTAGGATGAAGTTCATCCTTGGATGATGCTTAGATGCTTTAAGTGTTTAAGACAAAATATTTGCCCTCAAGGACTCACAATCTGACATCGTAATAGAAAGGAGAGGAACAGGAGAGTATGGAGAAAGAAAAAAATCAATTCAAGTGGGCCCTAGGATTCAAGAAGCAGCTATGGAGAAAGAGAACTCAGTTTCAGGCCATCTTTATAAATGGTCTCATTCACCAGCTATAAAATACACACCTTTTAGCTCTTGATTTTTACCGAATAAGAGCACAAATTTCTTTCTTGAAAGCCACTGAAGAGTGAAAGTGAAGTCGCTCGAGTCCGACTCTTTGTGACCCCATGGACTGTAGCCTACCAGGCTCCTCCATCCAAGAAACTGTCTAGGCAAGAGTACTGGAGCAAGAGTTCTGGATCTCATTCTCCAGGAGATCTTCCCGACCCAGGGATCAAACCTGGGTCTCCTGCTGACACTATAAATAACTATTTCTTATGGCTGAAGACTCAAGCTGATGTTAGTATTAACATCAGAGGGAAAAATGCATAACTCCATTTGATATTTCAACAAAGGGGAACAAAATTCCATTTGATATTTCAGCTTGCAAAGCTAAATATTTTTACCATTCTTTATATATAATTTCTGCAGTGGGAAGAGTTAAGTTCCCAGACTTTGGTTTTACATGAATGAATTTGAAACAATTTCAGTTTTCAACTGCAATGACAACCAGTATCAATGCTCCTCAAACTTTTTTTTCTTCTTTTAAACAGTACAATTTGTCAATTTACACTTTAAGAAGAAAGAAACAAACACAGAAAATAGGCAGAGCCACAACTGTTCCAGTAGAAACTGGAACACAGGCCACTGCAGAGCCCCCAAGACCTACTACAAACAAGCTCCATGAAGTACACTTTAAAACCACTTTGTCACATAATCAAAGAATAAAATTCTACTTAAAAAACAACTGATTAATTTCTTTGATACAGGCACAAAAACAATACATTAATTTACTTATTATTCCTTCAGGTAGGAAATAATAAGCTGTAGATGTTCCCTTAGAGTTTGTTCGATGAAGCCAGGCTCACAGGATCTTGTCAGGGAATAAGCTTTGTTTCATTCTATGACTGCATAAATCAACGTATATTTGGAAAATTTTCTATGGTCAATACAGCTAGCCAAGCACGTTTATGTGCCTTTAAAAATAGCACTTAAATACTTCTATTCTAAACCAAAAATAAGTTTAAACCTCTCAAAGTTATTCAATCTGACAAGCCTTTAAATAGGTAATGAATGGTTTTCCATGAGGGTCCTAGTCTTTTCTACATCTGTGTGGGTTAGACATTTCCGAAAGAACAGTTCTTTTGTGCAATCCTGAACCTCAATTTCCAGGCCCCATCTAAAAGAGGAAGTATAGGCAGTGAGTGAAATGAACAAATACTAAAAGACTTATCCAAATATTTTTTAAGCTGCAAAAGTATTCAGGGTAAGTTTGGAAAAAGTTTAAATTGGTTTTCATTTTATAACAACTGGCTAATCCTATTGTGTTTACTTTGGAAATTTCACTTGAAAATGAACTTTATTCTGTTTGATGTTGCACCCTGAATTCAGAAACATTTTTCTAAATCCGCGTACTGAGTATTGTCTTATTCTACATTTCTAATAAAAATGAAGAATACTGTAGGAAAAAAAGCAAAAAAACAAAAATTCAGGAAGCCAAGATCAGAATTCATATTCTGTGACAATTATACTGCTAGAAAAGAATAAACTTTAAGACAAATTATTTATTTCCTAAAAAAGATACAAAAGTGAATTAAATTTAGTAACAATCAAATTGGTCTTTTTGTCTGATTTTTCCTATTTGTAATTTTCTTAAATATGTGAAATAGAACACTTCCTGCCAGATCTGTAGATAAAGATGTCAAAGCCATCAGGGATTCCAGCCTTCCAAAAGTAAATTTCTGAATTTCTGAGCCAGGAAAAACAATGCCAGCTACCCAGCAGCCATCAGCCACTGTGAAAGGTAAGCACTGAGGAGCTGCGAGGAGGGGAAATTACGAGAAAGTCAAAGAGGCAGCCATTCACCATATCCACCACTCCCTAAGGTGAAGGAGGAATTAAGGATATGAAAAATCGAGAGGCATGATGCTGGCTCTAGACTGCTGAAATACAAATAAAAGGAGATATTTCATTGAACCCAGAAGCTTGTATCTTCCTATGTACAGAAGAGCACTAAATTGAAGAACAAAGGGAAAACCACTGGGCCATTCAGGTATGACCTAAATCAAATCCCTTATGATTATACACTGGAAGTGACAAATAGATTCAGGGATTAGATCTAATAGACAGGGTGCCTGAAAAACTATGGACTGAGATTCGTAACACTGTACATGAGGCAGCGACCAAAACTATCATAAAGAAGAAATAAAAAAGGCAAAATGATTGTCTCAGGAACCCTTACAAATAACTGAGAAGAGAGGTAAAAGGCAAAGGAAAAAAGGAATGATATACCCATTGGAATGCACAGTTCCAAAGACTAGCAAGGAGAGACAAGAAAGCCTTTAAAGGGAATAATGTGAAGAAAAAGAGGAAAATGACACAGTGGGAAAGACTAGAGATCTCTTCAAGAAAATTAGAGATACCAAGGGAACAGAAAGCAAAGAAGAACAAAAGAGCCTCTTGATGATGGTGAAAGAGGAGAGTGAAAAAGCTGGCTTAAAACTGAACATTCAAAATACTAAGATCATGACATCAGATCCCATCACTTCATGGCAAATAGATGAGAAACAATGGAAACAGTGACAGACTTTATTTTCTTGGGTTCCAAAATCACTGCAGATGGTGACTGCAGTCATGAAATGAAAACACACTTGCTCTAGGAAGAAAAGCTTGACAAACGTAGACAGCATAATAAAAAGCAGACACATACTTTGCAAACAAAGGTCTGTCTACTCAAAGCTATGGTTTTCCCAGTAGTCATTTATAGATGTGAGAGCTGGACCACAAAGAAAGCTGAGTGTCAAAGAATTGATGCTTTTGAACTGTGGTGTTGGAGAAGGCTCTTGAGAGTCCCTTGGACTGCAAGGAGATCCACCCAGTCCATCCTAAAGGAAATAAGTCTTGAATATTTATTGAAAAGACTGATGCTGAAGCTGAAACTCCAATATTCTGGCCACCTGATGTGAAGAGCTGACTCATTAGACAAGACGCTGATGCTGGGAAAGATTAAAGGCAGGGGGAGAAGGGGATGTCAGAGGACCAGATGGTTAGACAGCATCACCAACTCAATGGACATGAGTTTGAGCAAACTCCAGGACAGTGAAGGACAGAGAAGCCTGGAGTGTTGCAGTCCATGGGATCACAAAGAGTTGACATGACTGAGCGACTTAACAACAAAGGGAATATTCTTGCAAAGATAGGCACAATAAAGGACAGAAACAGTATGGACCGAACAGAAGCAGCAGAGATTAGGAAGATGTGGCAAGAAAACACAGAAGAACTACATTAAAAAGATCTTAATGACCCAGATAACCACGGTGGTGTAATCACTCATCTAGAGCCAGACAGCCTGGAGTGTGAAGTCCAGTGGACATTAGGAAGCATCACTATGAACAAAACTAAGTGGAGTTTTGTTTCCAGCTGAGCTATTTCAAATCCAAAAAGATGATGCTGTGAAAGTGCTGCACTCAATAACATACTAGCAAATTTGGAAAATTCAGCAGTGGTCACAAGACTGAAAAAGATAACTTTTATTCCAATCCCAGAGAAGGGCAATGCAAAAGAATGTTCAAACTACCACATAATTGCACTGATTTTACATGCTAGCAAACTAATGCTCAAAAGCCTTCAAGCTAGACTTCAACAGTATACAAACGAAGAACTTCCAGATGTACAAGTTGGATTTAGAAAAGGCAGAGGAACCATGGAACAATCTGCCAACATCCACTGGATCACAGAGACAGCAAGGGATTCCAGAAAAACATCTACTTCTGCTTCACTGACTATGCTAAAGCTTTTGACTGTGTGGATCACAACAAACTGAAAAATTCTTAAAGAGATGGGAATACCAGGCACCTTACCTGTCTCCTGCAATCTGTCAAGAAGCAACAATTAGAACCAGACATGGAACAATGGACTGGTTAAAAAATGGAAAGGACTATTTTAAGGTAGTATATTGTCACCTTGCTTATTTAACTTATAGGCAGAGAACATCATACAAGATGCTGGCTGGTTTAACTACAAGCTGAAATCAAGACTGCCTGGAGAAATATCAATAACCTCAGATATGCAGATGACACCACTCTTATGGCAGAAAGCCAAGAGGAATTAAAAAGCCTCTTGATGAAAGTGAAAGAGGAGGGTGAAAAAACTGGCTTAAAACTCAACATTCAAAAAACAAAGATCATGGCATCTGGTCCCATCACTTCATGGCAAATAGATAGGGAAACAACGGAAACAGTGTCAGACTTTATTTTCGGGGAGCTCCAAAATCACTGCAGATGGTGACTGCAGCCACGAAATTAAAAGACACTTGCTCCTTGGAAGAATAGCAACGACAAAACTAGACAGCGAATTAAAAAGCAGAGACATTACTTTGCCAACAAAGGTCCATATAGTCAAAGTTATGGCTGTTCCAGTAGATGTGAGAGTTGGGTCATAAAAAAGGCTGAGTGCCAAAGAACTGATATTTTGGAACTGTGGTGCTGGAGAAGGCTCTTGAGAGTCCCTTGGAGAACAAGGAGATCAAACCAGTCCATCCTAAAGGAAATCTACCCTAAATATACATTGGCAGACTGACGCTGAAGCTCCAATACTTTGGCCACCTACTGCGAAGCACTGACTCATTGGAAAAGACACTGATGCTGCGAAAGACTGAAAGCAGGAGAAGAGGACGACAGGGGATGAGATGGCTGGATGGCACCACCGACTAAATGGACGTGAGTTTGAGGAAACTCCAGGAGTTGGGGATGGACTGGGAAGCCTGGTATGCTACAGTACATGGCGTTACAAAGAGTTGAATACAACTTAGCGACTGAACAACAACAATGAAATTCATTAACTTGAGTCAGTGATGCCATCCAACCATCTCATCCTCTGTCGTCCCCTTCTCCTCCTGCCCCCAATCTTTCCCAGCATCAGGGTCTTTTTCAATGAGTCAGTTCTTCACATCAGGTGGCCTAAGTATTGGAGTTTGAGCTTCAGCATCAGTCCTTCCAATGAATATTCAGCACCTCCTTTAGGATGGACTGGGTGGATCTCCTTGCGGTCCAAGGGACTCTCGAGAGTCTTCTCCAATACCACAGTTCCAAAGCATCAATTCTTCGGTATTCTTTATAGTCCATTTCTCACATCCATACATGACTAGTGGGAAAACCATAACTTTGACTAGACGGACCTTTATTGGTAAAGTAATGTCTCTGCTTTTTAATATGCTGTCTAGGTTGGTCATAACTTTTCTTCCAAGGGGCATGTATCTTTTAAATCCATGGGTGTAGTCACCATCTGCAGTGATTCTGGAGCCCCCCAAAATAAAGTCTGTCACTGTTTCCACTGTTTCCCCATCTATTTGCCATGAAGTGATGGGACCGGAAGCCATGATCTTAGTTTTCTGAATGTTGAGTTTGTTAACACTATAATATTTAGTGTTGTGATTGAACCTGGGCCTCCTGCACTGCAGGCAGAGTCTTTACTGCCTAGCCACCATGGAAGCCCCATTAGGAAAATAAAGAATCCCAAAGCAGCAGGAAAAGTGACAAGAACAATCTGAACAACTGAAACTGGGGATGTATAAACAAAACAGCATTAGCTGATGGACAGGCTGAATCACAGGAATTAAGGAAGGCTCCTGAGGGCTTCAGAAGAGTGACAGAATGCTATCCCCACAAATACTTCTTTGGCACAAGAATTATTTTGAGCAATGGACAGGGAAGCCCGGTGTGCTGCACCTCATGGGGTCACAAACAGTGGCACAAGACTGAGCGACTGAACTATTTTGAGAAACAGCAGACACAAGAGAGGTTCTGAAAACAGAGTGGAAGTTACCTTTGAATAAAGGAAATCTCCATTTGTAATGGTGTCTCCCTCTCCATACCAGGAAGACAAGAATAACTGGAAATCACAAAAGAATCTTTTCAATAGAGAGGGCCTGACTTAAATCTGCATAACAAACCTTATCTTTGATAACCTTGCTTTTCCTGGACACTTCCCCAAAACTGCCTCCCCTAACCTTTCCTTCTTTTGACTTCTGGAAGTGATATTTGAGCCTGTTTCTAAGTCATCTTGGAAAGCGACTAATTTTTCCCCTGGGTATTTCCCATGTATACATAAGGTATACAAATTAATAAACTTCCATTTTTTTTCTTTTCTTAAACTGTCTTTTGTTACAAGATTCCCAGCTGAGGCACAGAAGGGTAGAGGAAAATTTATCTTTTTCCTTTCCTCATCTCCAAGACTCCATTAAAGTAAGTTCCAGTCTCTTGGCAGAAAGAAAGAAGAGAGAGCCCAGGACACCGAGTCAGAGTACTTGGGTTCAACACTGTTGACTTAAAAAAAGAAAGCACAACATGAGAGATGGGAGTTAAGTTTTATTTGGGACAAAATGAGGACTACAGCCCAGGAGATAGCACTTCATTTAGCTCTGAGAAACTGCTCCAAAGAGGCAAGGGGGAAGGTCACTGTATATATGATTTTGGTAAAGAGGGACAAGGAACTGGACATAGAACAAACAGTCTGGTTCCAAATTGGGAAAGGAGTACATCAAGGCTGTATATTGTCACCCTGCTCATTTAACTTATATGCAGAGTACATCATGAGAAATGCTGGACTGAATGAAGCACAAGCTGGAATCAAGATTGCTGGGAGAAATAATAATAATCTCAGATATGCAGATGACACCACACTTATGGCAGAAAGAAAAGAAGAATTGGAGAGCCTCTTAATGAAAGTGAAAGAGGAGAGTGAAAAAGTTGGCTTAAAACTCAACATTCGAAAAACTAAGACCATAGCATCTGGTCCCATCACTTCATGGTAAATAGATGGGGAATCAATGAAAACAGTGACAGACTTTATTTCTGGGGGGCTCCAAAATCACTGCAGATGGTGACTGCAGCCATGAAATTAAAAGACACTTGCTCCTTTGAAGAAAAGTTATGACCAACCTAGACAGCATATTAAAAAGCAGAGACATTACTTTGCCAACAAAGGTCCATATAGTCAAAGTTATGGTTTTTCCAGTGGTCATGTATGGATGTGAGAGTTGGGACTACAAAGAAAGGTAAGTGCTGAAGAACTGATGCTTTTGAACTGTGGTGTTGGAGAGACTCTCAAGAGTCCCTTGGACTGCAGGAAATCCAACCAGTCCATCCTAAAGGAAATAAATCCTGAATATTCATTACAAAGACTGATGCTGAAGCTGAAACTCCAATACTTTGGCCACCTCATGTGAATAACTGACTCAACAGAAAAGACCCTGATGCTGGGAAAGATTAAGGAGGAGAAGGCTATGACAGAGGATGAGATGGTTGGATGGCATCACCGACTCAATGGACATGAGTTTGAGTAAACTCCGGGCGTTGGTCATGAACGGGGGGCCTGGCATGCTGCAGTCCATGGGGTCGCAAAGACTGGACAGGACTGAGCAACTGAACTGACTGACTGAACTGAAAGGGGGAGTACATTTCTACGGTCTCGTGAAGTTTCTGCTAGTCACGAGAAACAATTGTCACCATGAAGGATTTTGGTTTTGCTATTCACTCGCTCATTCGTGTCTCTTTGTGGCCCCACCGACTGCAGCCCCGCAAGTCTCCTCTGTCCACAGACTTTCTGGATAAGAATACCAGAGGAAGTTGCCAGTTCCTACTCCAGGGGATCTTCCTGACTCAGGGGTCAAACCCCTGTCTCTTGCATCTCCTGTATTGGCAGGCCAGCTTTTTACCACTAGTGCTCCCTGAGAAGTTCATAAAGGATTTTAGTGCTTTTCTAGATATGAGGAGATAGAAGAACTGGGCTCAGAAAATCAGCTCCTAAGAATAGCTAACCATCTGCAAACCTATCCTGCCAGTTTTCCTGGAGCATAGAGACCCTCATTTCTGCTTCGCACCCTGAACTCCTTCAGCATGTACTGGAGTTCAGCACCAGCACAGGATTTAATCCTTGCAGAGCTAGATCGCAAGTGCCCATGGCAAGTGCCAGTTTGTAGTTGACAACACCAGGCTCTTACTTAGACTCAGCATCCCTGCTTACATGGAACATGGCTAAATTTAGATACAGGGTCTCCCTCTGCATGGTGAAACTATTAGCCAGACAATTCCTTTCTTCTTCAGTTTTCGATGACACCGAACAGAAGATCTGAGATTTTATGTAAATGTGGAAATTGCTGGGGATTTCTTCCAGTCGAAATCTCAACTTAATTCCAGTATTTTAATTCTGCATTTGTTCATTCAACAGACAGCAAGTTTCTACTAGTCTACTATATGCTTGGCACTCTGGTAGGAAGCAGAAATATAAAAACAAAAGCAGTTCTGGCTCATGTGAAGTTTATAGGCTATAACAGTAGATACACTATATTATATAACAGGATGATACAATAAGAGATGGACAAAGGACAGGCACCTAGCCCAAATTCGGGGAATCAAGGAGGGCCAAAAAGGGAAATCACTTCTAACAAGAGACTAAAGGATTAATGGGAATTAGCCAGGTTAAGGGAAATTGAGGGATTGATGGTTATTGGTACAGAGTCTGGAAAGTTTTCTGGAAGAAAGGAACAGCCCATCCAAAGTCTAAGATGATAAAACAAAGTGCATCAGAGAAACTAAAAGAAGTATATCTTGTAATCAAAACAGTATGGTACTGGCACAAAAACAGATATATAGATCAATGGAACAGATCAGAGCCCAGAAATAAACCCACACTCTTATGGTCACTTAATCTCAACAAAAGAGACAAGAATATACAATGGAGAAAAGAGAGTCTCTTCAGTAAGCGGTGCTGGGAAAATCAAACAGCTAAGTGTAAAAGAATGAAATTAGAACATTCTCTTAACACCACGTTCAAAAATAAAATTAAAATGGATTAAATGTAAGACCAGAAACAAAAACTCCAAGAGGAAAACATAAGCAGAACACTCTTTGACATACATCCTAACAATATTCTTTAGGATCTATCTCCTAAAGTATAGGAAATAAAAGCAAAAATAAACAAATGGGACTTAATTAAACTTAAAAGCTCTTACACAGCAAAGGAAACCATCAACAAAACAAAAAGACAACCTACTGAATAGGAGAAAATATCCGCAAATGACATGACTGAAAGGGACTAATATCTAACATATATGAACTGCTCACACACTCAACATCAAAAATAAATAAATAAACAGCCCAATAAAATGAGCAGATCCGAATAGACATTTTTCCAACGATGAAACATTGATGGCACATGAAAAGATGCTCAACATTACTAATCACCAGAGAAATGCAAATCAAAACCACAATGATACATCACCTCATACTTTTCAGGATAAAAATCATCAAAAAGAACACACACAAAAAAATGTTGGCAAGGATGTGGAGAAAAAGGAACCCTCTTACCCTGTTGATGGGAATGTAAATTGGTGCAGCCACTGTAGAAAAAGAGTATGGAGGTTTCTCAAAAAATTAAAAATAAAACTACCATATGACCCAGCAATTCTACTTCTGGGTATTTATCTGAAAAAGGCAAAAACACTAATTCAAAAAGATAGGTGCTCTCCAATGTTCACAGCTGCATCATTTACAGTTACTAAGAAATGAAAGCAAATTAAGTGTCCAAAAACAGAGGAATGGATAGAGAGGATGCAGGAGGTGGGTGGGGGGGTGGGGGTGTGTGTGTGTGTGTGTGTGTGTGTGTGTGTGTGTGTGTGTGTACATATCACACAATGGAATACTACTCTGTGTGTGTGTGTGTGTGTATATGCATACATATCACACAATGGAATACTACTCTGTGTGTGTGTGTGTGTGTGTGTGTGTGTGGAGGTGTGTGTGTGTGTACACATATCACACAATGGAATACTACTCGGCCATAAAAAAGAATGAAACCTTGCCATTTGCAGCAACATGGATGGACTAAATAAAATAAGTAGGAGAGGAAGATAAAAACTGTATGATATTACTTATAAATGGAATCTGAAAAGACAATCACCTAGCGACTATAACAGAAAAAAAGCAGAATCACAGATGTCAAGAACAAATGAGGGGTTACCAGTGGGGCGAGGGCATGGGGGATGGGCAAGATGTTAGGAAGGGATTAAGGGGTACAAACTATCATGCAAAAAATAAGCTACAATAATACATTTACAACATGGAGAATACAGTCAATGTTTTAAAATAACTATAAATGTAGTGTAACCTTTAAAAATTGTGAATCACTATACTGTACACCTATATAATACTGTATATTAACTATACTTCAACTAAAAATCGGAAGAAGTACATTGTAACTGAACTCACATGGCTCACTCCACCTTAAACATGGACACCTTCTAGGACTGAAATCCCTTCAATTATCAATCTTTTTTGTACTACCACCCTCATTCTGTTCTGTGCCTTCTTCCCAGTAACTTAACTTTTCCCTGATCCTTAGACCCCAAACCTTTCACTGTGATATCTAAAAACCCCATTCCACTGATGGACTCCCTTACTCCCAGTCTTCATCAAAACTTCAAAATACTTCCTAACCTCAAAGGAAATATGTCATTAGGCAAGTTTCTTCTAACTTTCTTTTAATGAAGGATGTTCATTCTTCTGTACCCCATATAGAGACCTGGGGTGGCTTTCTTTTTCCTCACTACTTCTTGCCCCACCTCAAATAAAGCCCAGCTACTTTGAAAACTGTCTCAGTCCATCTTATTGTCCTATTGCTCCATTCCTTATTTACTGAAGACTTTGGTACCTGGCCAGTTGCCTTTCTATTCCAAGCCTGTCAACACAGTCATTTCCACATTCACACAGATGATCTGTTACCTGCTTCTCAAATACCTTGACCTTCTCGCCTCTTGTAACATCACCACTTCATTACAGCCGCAGACTCCCACAGCCACATCAAGGGACTGGCTATCAACAAAGGTAGCCCCATACATCTCACTTTCTCACCTTAGTCTCCAAATCCTCCAGACTTTATACATAGCTGCTCTCTCTGAAACCATTTTACACCATGAGAATGCGTACTACACCTATTTTAAAACTGAATCCTTAAAGACTAACATATAGGAGATAGGCCTCAGCATTGGTGAATGAATAAACGAGTGAAGAGAATACAGCAAGAAATTAAGATATAAGTAAGAGAATTGAGCACCAAAGAATTGATAGTTTTGAACTGTGGTGTTGGAGAAGACTCCTGAGAGTCCCTTGGACTGCAAGGAGATCCAACCAGTCCATTCTAAAGGAGATCAGTCCTGAGTGTTCATTGGAGGGACTGATGTTGAAGCTGAAACTCCAATACTTTGGCCACCTGATGCAGAGAGCTGACTTATTTGAAAAAACCCTGATGCTGGGAAAGATTAAGGGCCGGAGGAGAAGGGGACGACACAGGATGAGATGGTTGGATGGCATCACTGACTCGACGGACATGGGTTTGGGTGGACTCCGGTAGTTGGTGATGGACAGGGAGGTCAGGCGTGCTGCGGTTCATGGGGTCGCAAAGAGTCGGGCACGACTGAGGGACTGGACTGAACTGAACTGAACTAAGAGACTGACAGAGAGACAAGTAAAACTACCCTATGGCCACAGACTACATGAAACATCAGGTGAAGAAACGATGTGCTGACTGGGAAAGCTAGTGTGAAAACAGAATGGAAAGCATTTTAATAACTGACTGCAAGTCAGGAAGGGAAGGTGGCAAAGACGACTCACGCCATTTGGACTGGGATGAATACAAGAAGGGTGGTAATATCAAGAGCAAAGGGGAGCTCTAAAAATGAGCATGTCAAATGCACAGAGGAGCCTGGAGGGTACAGTCCAAAGGTTGTGAAAAGCTGGACATGAGCAGCAGCAGCAGCAATGGATTTATAATATAAATCTAGACAGAGAGAAACGCCATAAGAAATTAAGTAGGATAAGGGGAACTAGAACAGAAAATGAAAAGTGCCATTTTAAATAATACTTCCAGGAAAAAGAGACATGTAAGTAAGGATCTAAATGAACTGAGGAAAGAAGAGAAACAACAGAGAAAGGAAGAAAAGCCTAAGTTATAATATCAAGAGAAAGGGTATACTCAGAAGCTAGCCAAGGTTGAAAGATACATTTAGAATAAGAGAGGAAGATGTACCAGCAAAGGAGGCAGAGAAGCAATGGAGATCTACTGCAAAAGAACATCAACCATATTAGGGATTTTCAGGGAAAGGGGGTTTCCAAAAAAAAAAAAAAAAAGCTAAATGGTCTTCAGTGTCACCTTTTACTAAGAAGAATCAACACTGAGGTTAGTCTTTGATTACATGAATAGTTCTAACTGGGTGGAGAGAGTGAAAATTAAAATGCCAGAATAAATATGTATGAGGGGATGAAGTAATTACCATTCAACGAATCTGGTGAAGAAGAAAGAAGCAAAATTTGGAAGGTGGAGTTTGGTTTTTGACTTTGCTTTTGGATGAGTGAGACTTGCCCTATGTCCTCCCAGATTCCAGAATCTTGTATATTGAGACACTGGGTCTGTGTGTGCTTCATCCTTTCATTGCAGTGTAGAGCCTTGCTATAAACCTGATCTCTAAGTATATGCAGTGTATTTGATTTTTTAACTGAAAATGCTTTCACTGTTTTTATTTTATTTTAAAAGTAATATATTCATTATTGTGAGGCTTCCCAGGTGGTGCTAGAGGTGAAGAACCCACTAACCAATGCAGGAGACTTAGGAGCCTGGCAGGCTACCGTCCATAGGGTTGCGAAGAGTTGGACACAACTGAAGCAACTTAGCATGCATGCACATTCATTATTTTAAAAATTTTATAAAAGTACATAAAATAAAAATTATTAAAATTACCTGTACAGTAATTGTATCAGCATATTTGGGTACAATCTTTCCAATTTTTTTAGAAATATGCATATATATGCAAATGATTAATGTTTTTTTAAAACTGAAGTCTTACTAGATATAGAATTTCAATAAACACCCTTTGAAGGAACACTAATTTTAATTATTACTTTACTAATTTGTTAAATTTTAAAATTCATTGTCAAATTATTGAGACAATATATTAATTTAATAAATATTATTTGAATGGATAATGGGCAAATTTTCACAAATGGGTTACTAATTATGATGACTTTCTTCCTATTCCCAGAAGAAATTAATATTGAAATTTTAAATGGTTTTAACAAGACCATGTGTTTTTTCATAAGTTCATAATTTTAAAATTTAATACAATATTCAAAAAATGGTATTTTTAAAGTAAATGATCTGTGTCTATTGAAAATTATAATTAAGAATTCTGAAAATCTTCTTTTTCTTTCTCTTCATTCATTCACACCAAAGTTGTTTAAATTATATGGTAAAAGACCTTAAAGTACATTTTTCTTTTGGGGTCTTTGGCAAAAAAGAAAAGAGCCATTTGTAATTTTTGTCATAAAGCCAAAACATGTACAAAATGTTACAGGGGAGCTATCAAAAGTAGCTCATACCATCTCTCAAAATACTTTGCTTTTATAACCCTATTACAGCTGGTTCATTCCAGGAATGCATAAGGAAACCTGGAAAATATATGAAGCATAGACTGTTTCCATTTATTTACTCTAAATCGCAAGGAAATTTCTTATGTAAAACTACCCTTACTTTGACTCTTAACTCTTTCATCCCCCCTTTGCCACTGCAGAAATAGAAGCAAAAAATTAAGACTGTCCCTGATGAATGTTTCTAATTTCTGCTGAAACAAATGCAAATAAGGATAAATCATGATATGTATTTGGCATTTACCTACATTTGCAACCTAGTATCTTCATGGAATTGCCTATCACTTCCCTAAATAATCCTACTGTTTTCAATGCTGTCTGTTGGTTCATTATACAGAAATATTAGAAATAAAATCATGGGTTTTCTTCACTCTTTGTATTCCGTACATGTATTCAATTCATGAAATCCCTTCCACTCAGTTCAGTTCAGTTGCTCAGTCGTGTCCGACTCTTTGCGATCCCATGAATCGCAGCACGCCAGGCCTCCCTGTCCATCACCAACTCCCGGAGTTCACTCAGACTATGTCCATCGAGTCCGTGATGCCATCCAGCCATCTCATCCTCGGTCGTCCCCTTCTCCTCCTGCCCCCAATCCCTCCCAGCATCAAAGTCTTTTCCAATGAGTCAACTCTTCGCATGAGGTGGCCAAAGTACTGGAGTTTCAGCTTCAGCATCATTTCTTACAAACAAATCCCAGGGTTGATCTCCTTCAGAACGGACTGGTTGGATCTCCTTGCACTCTAAGGGATTCTCAAGAGTCTTCTCCAACACCACAGTTCAAAAGCATCAATTCTTCGGCACTCAGCCTTCTTCACAGTCCAACTCTCACATCCATACATGACCACTGGAAAAACCATAGCCTTGACTAGACAGACCTTAGTCGGCAAAGTAATGTCTCTGCTTTTGAATATGCCCTTTAGGTTGGTCATAACTTTTCTTCCAAGGAGTAAGCCTCTTTTAATTTCATGGCTGCAGTCACCATCTGCAGTGATTTTGGAGCCCAAAAAAATAAAGTCTGACTCTGTTTCCACTGTTTCCCCATCTATTTCCCATGAAGTGATGGGATTGGATGCCATGATCTTCGTTTTCTGAATGTTGAGCTTGAAGCCAACTTTTTCACTCTCCTCTTTCACTTTCATCAAGAGGCTTTTGAGTTCCTCTTCACTTTATGCCCTAAGGGTGGTGTCATCTGCTTATCTGAGGTTATTGATATTTCTCCCGGCAATCTTGATTCCAGCTTGTGTTTCTTCCAGTCCAACATTTCTCTTGATGTACTCTGCATATAAGTTAAATAAGCAGGGTGACAATATACAGCCTTGACATACTCCTTTTCCTATTTGGAACCAGTCTGTTGTTCCATGCCCAGTTCTAACTGTTGCTTCCTGACCTGCATACAGGTTTCTCAAGAGGCAGGTGAGGTGGTCTGGTATTCCCATCACTTTCAGAATTTTCCACAGTTTATTGTGATCCACACAGTCAAAGGCTTTGGCATAGTCAATAAAGCAGAAGTAGATGTTTTTCTGGAACTCTCTTGCTTTTTCCATGATCTAGCGGATGTTGCCAATTTGATCTCTGGTTCCTCTGCCTTTTCTAAAACCAGTTGAACATCCCTTAAACTGCCTTTTAAAGAAACAAAATCATATGCTTTCTCCAGAGGTATTAAACCACTTTTAAGTGATACAATTATTTCTGCCAAAAGTACTCACCAACTCTTTCCTTGCAACATGTATCTAAACATGTGTTTCATATAAAAGTTATGATTTTTTTTCAAATAAATAGTAATCATACGAAAGGACTTCTGGATAGGCAATTAACAAAAGAAAATTAGAAAATTATATAAACTCTTCTATGTTTAGAGATTAATGATGTCCAATTACCTCGGGCCAAACTATTTAATTACAATTATTAAAGATAACTACTAACAGTACCTCTTGATCTGGAGGCAGTGTGTAGTAACCAGATCTTTTTATCCCCCACTTCTATGATAAACAAAAGACTGAGGTTTGGTATCCTGGGCATGCAGATGTCTTGGCCAGATGGAGCAACTGGCCTAGACATTCAGAAGCTTTTTAGGTAAGAAGGGACTAAGATTCCAAAATTCTTCCAAGATGCAAAATTAGGTCCTTTTCAAAATAATTAAGACACATGACCTCACTAAATTTTCACCAAAAAAAGTCTTACTGTCTTTAATGATTCCTAGATTGGACAATTAAATGTAATTGGCTTTCTTTTTTCCCATTTGTTTTCACTAAACTATAGTTGATTTACAATGTTGGGTTAGTTTAAGGTATAAAACTTAGTATGTACATGTATATGTATATGTGTGCCTACTAAGTCACTTCAGTCATGTCCAACTCCTTGTGACCCCAGGGACTGTAGCGCTCCAGGCTCCTCTCTCCATGGGATTCTCCAGTCAAGAATACTGAAGTGGGCCCTTCACCAGGGATATATGTGTGTGTGTTTGTATATATATACACACACATGTATATGAAAAGAAAGTGAAAGAAAGTGTTAGCCGCTCAGTCGTGTCTGACACTTTATGACCCCAGGACTGCAGCCTACCAGGCTCCTCTGTCCATGGCATTCTCCAGGCAAGAATACTACAGTGGGTTGCCATTCTCTTCTCCAGGGGATCTTCCCAACCCAGGGATCAAAGTCAGGTCTCCTACATTACATGCAGATTATTTACCAAGTGAGCCAGCAGGGAAGTCCCATATATGTGTGTATGTACATGTATATATACATAAATGTGTGTGTATACTTATATATATATATATTTACTTTTTCAGATTCTTTTCCATTATAGGTTATTACAAGATATTATAGTTCCCTGTGCTACAGAGTAAATCCTTATTGCTTTATAACTGCTTTCTTAACAATAATATAAATCTTTATAAAATACAGTATTTTTTGAAACAACAGGCATATAACCTCTTAAATGTGTTAGTTCTCTTGTTCTTTCTGAAATAAGATCAGATATACTCTGACATATCTATTTTATGTGTGTACATAGATAATGATGGAGAAAGTGTACCTACTATGTTAACATAGACATATGCTTTCTCTATAAACAAAAAACTCTAAAAGGAACATTTAACTTTTAAATAGATAAAATATGAAAGGAAATATCCAAATTGTTGAGGCTCTATGAATATGGCTCAGTAGAATTTTATCTGCTTCAATTATTTTCTTCATATTTTCTTGTGTTCCTTTGTGGTTCCCAGTTGAAACTCTTCAAGAGATCAAGATCAGTGATTTCAGAGGCTAATTAGTTGTCTCAGTTTTAAATATCAAGCATTTGGGACATTTTTTTCTCCCAACTTAAATCTTTAACTCCCATCAAGTTTTCTAAATGGAGAAAACAGATCGTATCTTTCAAGTCAGTGCAGATTTGAATAAATTTTTCAAAGACTGAGATTGACACTATAACTTTCTGACAGGTAAGACTCCTACAAACCTAGAATGAGATATGCAAGTAACTGATTAAATTAAAGACATCTCAGTCAAGATCAATATTTTACTTCAGCTTCTAATCAAAATGGAGAAGAAAATGGCAACCCACTCCAATATTCTTACCTGGAAAATCCCATGGACAGAGGAGCCTGGTGAGATATTGTCCAGGGGGATACAAAAAGTCAGACACAACTGAACAACTGAACAAACATCAAAATAGAATCCGTTACATTGTTCACCTGAAACTATCAAAACACTGTTAACTGGCAATACCCCAATAAAAAACAAAAAGCATTTAAAAAATCTGCAATGCACATTAAAAAAAAGAATCAGTTAAGTAAACAAGTTTATTTCTTTTTCTCCTTATTTTCATCTTGTTAAATACATATAATCTATTAGCTAACATTTGCCCTTAATTTTTTTTTTCTTTAAGGAATGTTCTTTCAGGCATTTATAACAGCTTCTTTTCTCCTTTCTCTTTGCTTTTTTGGTATTTTACAAAGAAAATTCAGTGAGTGGTATCCATTCGTTTTCTGAGTTTTGTAGACAAGTAATGCCAGAGATGACATATCATGACCGTCTTTACATTTCATAGCCAGAGATTTTTGTTTCATGGGTATGACTCCCGTGGCCCTTATAGAAAGTACTGCCACAGTTTGTAACTAGTGCTTCAAACAGTTCCCAGAGCCAACATGGAAAATGAAACCATGAAATGCAAGGTGGAATTCTCATTTTCCTTACAGAGCATATCTTTTAAATACTCCCTATTCCCCAGTATTTCACATTGGAGAAGGGCTCTTTCTGACTTATGGTATATTTTGCCTAAATAAGATTCTATTGAGAACGGTCATCTTTTTCCTCCCACATGCAAGAAATATGTACTATGCATACTTTAAATGCCATCTTGAAAAACTGTTCCCATTCTCAGAGGCCTGTGAGCAATAAGTAGTTTTTTAAACAATAAATTATGTTATATTCTGGGTTTTTTTTATAAACAACTGAAACCAAAAAGTACACATGGCTTCATTTAACCATCTTGGTGACCTGTAAAGCACTCCCAGGTGCCCTGGAGAGATAAGACAGTGACAGGAGTGTGTGTATCCAGCACACACTTATGACAACATGTCAATCAGCATAATAATAAAGGAAGAAAGCATTCCATTGGAACTAAAGTATGTATTCCTTTTTTGGTATTTTTGTGGATGTAGAGATATCCATATTATTTTAAAATATGAGCTCTGAGCTCTCCACTTCATTTTCAACACTTAATTAGGTGAATTCAAAGAAGGGATAAGTGGAAACACTTATGTATTCTTTTCACACATTTCCAGAAGCTTTCTAGATGTTATAACTGTCTCATACATTTTCAAATTTCAGAGGAAACACAGTAATCTGTACCTACTTATTTTTAAGGTCAGCAAGGTTATGTTTTTGAAATAATGACTGGAGTGAAACTTGAAACAGAGGAAAAGAAAATGGCAGATACCTCATTTTGGAGCACTAACTGTTCAAAACCCTGGGTTTCAGAGTCTCATCATTAAGTCCATACACGGAAAGCTCTCATTCTGAATTCTAATCACAAGTAGCCTTTAGCAATATTGCAGGAAGGGTCTGTGCTGAATTTATCCTCCAGCAAAAGCTTACAGCTTTTCTAATATCAACACTGACCTCAATGAAAAGGAGTATAAAATTCACAAGAGAAATATATCCAGTAATTTCTAATCAGTGAGGCTCTTGGTTGCCAGGTTGTTCATATTTTTCACCTGATTAGTTGCCAACTGCCACGTCATTTTCTTGGGTTTCAGTTACTGCCTCTGAAATATCTAGTAAATGCAACTCTTCCCTTCCCAGTGGAAACACGTAAAGATGCTTTCTTTAGAGTCTCAATACATGTTACATACAGAAAGATTATCATCTGTTCTGTCTTCCTCCAGAACTCCATGAACCTGTCTGCTCCTCAGCTCCAGGACACTTCTCCACCTAATCACCTACCCCTGCTTCCTTCCATGCAGGGCATCCAGGGACTCTTCCTATGTTCCTCTCTTCTCTGCAGCTGCAACTACACAGGCTGACTCCAGGTAGACTCTCGAGCAAGTGGGATTTATTCTCTTCGGAGCTTCCTGACAGTGCTTATCATGTTATTATTATCGCTAGTGTTTTATAGGTTACAAATATGGTTAAATGAGGCCATGGGTTCATTGGGGGGGGGGGGGGGGGCAAAAAATAACACAACTTACTGTTTAAACATTTTTCTAATGCCCATAGATCTCTGACGTTTAAAGGAATGCACTCAGCATAGTGCCTGGAATATAATAAGCACTCTCTAGGGGTGACCTATATTATTATGACTATAATTGATATTATTATTATTCCCACAATAAGCAGTTAAACCCTTTACCTTTAAATGGTTTTACTGCGATGTGAAAATAAGAAAATATGACAAATACAGGGCAATTGTAAATATTTGAGAATCTCATAAAGCCTTTATTTACTAGCCTGAGTTCATTCTCCCTTATGTATTTATTTGTAAAGGTGGGGTTCACCAAAATACCCCACAGAAGAAGGACATCCCAAGGACCTATAATAAAAGTAAAATCAGAGGTTCTCTCTGGCGTAGGAGGACCTCCAGACTCACTGATTTCCATTTTCCTGGGACTCTATTTGGCTTATTATATGTGTCCCTTATTTTATTTAAGCTTCACGGCAGTCCTGTGAGTTAATTACTATGCCTGTTATCACATGAAGAAAGTCTCAGAGAAGTTACAGAAAGTTTCCAACTAGCTAAAGGCAGAGTACTCATTTAAATCCAGATCTCCTGGATCCTAAAGCCCCATCATAGCATGCTGCCTTTGGTTATCTCAACACAGATGGACGCTAAATACATGTTTGTTTTTGGAAAAAATGTTAAAATGTTGCTGGAATATTTTGACTAAAATATATCACTAAATAAAAATAATAAGTTAGTATTTATTGGTATGGTCTTCTTAGCAGCAGCAGCAAACACAATAACTTTGAGATAGGTACTATCATTCTCCTCTTTTTCAAATGAGGAAACTGAAAGAGAAAGACTGTGTAACTTAGGTAACATCCCCTGGCTGGGATATGGGTCATGGTCCCAGGGCCTGGAGTCTTTACTGCAGAGTTCTGCTTATGCTGGATACTTTGATTTTGCCCCTCCAGATCAATTCTCTGCCCTTCTCCATTAGGCTCTGCATCCAGGGATGCTGACCTTTAACAACTGCTTCACTAGGGGCTCCATGGTCTCCCAGCTTCCAGTTAGACTGGGTGAAATGAAAAGCGTGAAGGATTCTCCAGGCTTTATCCTCCACGGCTGCAGTTTGCCTGTCAGAGGATCTCAACTTTGATCTCCCTGGGCGCTGGTCCAAGCTCTCTCCTTTATTGTTGCTGGACTCTCAATGCTTCACCATTGCCTGTTGGCTGCGCTTAGCCCTGCCCACACCTTGGTAGTCTGTTATTCACTAAACTTTCTTTTGTCCCTGCTGAGTGAGCCATCTCTTTTCTGCTCAGATAATTACTGATAATCTGCTTCTTTAATCATTCTTAGAGTAAAAATTCTGGGATGACTTCCCTCTCTCCTTGCTGCTGTAATAAAGTTGATGGTAAATTCCCAGAGCACGTTGGCTTCAGCAGTGGCTGGGACAGTCTTGCCTACAAGGCAGGAGAACTTAGAACTGAGATTCCAAACACCTTGGACTTTTACCACCCTGCCACTTATTCAAAGAAAAGTAGACAGCATTTTCAGTGCCTTTCCAATCCCTTCTAAAGTAGAGGGTAGTCAGTTTAGATCAGATGCCCAAGTCTATTATGCTGGGTACTATTTGAGGAGGGTGAAAAATCTGGCTTAAAACTCAACATTCAAAAAACAAAGATCATGGCATCTGGTCCCATCACTTCATGGCAAATACATGGGGAAACAATGGGAACAGTGACAGACTTTATTTTCTTGGGCTCCAAAATCACTGTGGATGGTGACTGCAGCCATGAAAGTAAAAGACACTTGCTCCTTGGAAGAAAAGCAATGACCAACCTAGGCAGCATATTAAAAAGCAGAGACATTACTTTACCAACAAACTTCTATATAGTCAAAGCTATGATTTTTCCAATTGTCATGTAAGGATGTGAAAGCTGGACCATAAAGAAGGCTGTGCACTGAAGAATTCAATCTTTTGAACTGGCTTTTGGACAAGACTCTTGAGAGTCCCTTGAACTGCAAGGAGATCAAACCAGTCAATTCTAAAGAAAATCAGTCCTGAATATTCAGACTGATGCTGAAGTTCCAATACTTTGGCCACCTGATGCAGAGAGCCTACTATTGGAAAAAGATCCTGATGCTGGGGAAGACTGAAGGCAGGAGAAGGGGATGAGAGAGGACAAGATGGTTGGATGGCATCACCGACTCAATGGACGTGAGTTTGAGCAAACGCTAGGAGTTGGTGATAGACAGGGAAGCCTGGCATGCTGCAGTCCATGGGGTCACAAAGAGTTGGACACAACTGAGTGACTGAATGACAACAACTATTGAAATTTCCCTATTTGCTTAATCTCATGTGGCTCTATCCTATCTTCAATGAAGAAACTTCAAAGATCTTCCTTTCCCAGTGTTCAGTGTGCTGACTAGCATCAGGTAGCTCAACATGTGCTGAACAAATGAATCAGGATGGAATATCTGATGCGTCACTTTACTGTTGAAACTGCATCATCTGATAAAAACAAAAGAGGAAATCAGAACCAAGATTCACCACGGTTATGGGTGCAGTTACATGATAAAGAATGCCTACGTTCTGACATTTACAGTCAGCAGTAGTTTAACCCTGAACAAGATGGTCTGCCTCCCTATGCCTCTTCTCCTCCTCTGTGAAATAGAGGTGATGTTCATGGTCTCTTTTTTTCAGACTTACTTTTATTGAAGGATAATTGCTTTACAGAATTTTGCTGTTTTCTGTCAAACCTCAATCTCAGTCAGCCATAGATATACATATATTCCCTCCCTTTTGAGCTTCCCTCCCATCTCCTGCCCCATCCCACCCCTCTAGGTTGATACAGAGGCTCTGTTTCATGGTGTCTTTCTTATAGGCAGTAGTAAGGATTAAGTGAAATGAAACGAAGTAAAATAAAATTCAGCTCTTGCTTAGAGGCCATAGCAAGCACCCAATCATTCTGATCTGGTATCATTTTCTTAATCACACAGCATATTTTCTTACGCTTAGACCAAAGAAAGGAGTTACAGGAGGCTTTCATGACTGAAAGAAAATCAAGAGGAATATGTCTATGCCAAACAGAGTAGCACAGGGCACCACTCCAGAAGAAAGCCCTGGGTATTAAAAAGGAATGTTGGAATTAAAACATCCTACACAGACAACCTGCAAGTTATATGATAGGATAGTCATTAAGATATATTCTCATGGGACTTCTAAATATCATCATTGACCTCTTTCAAAAATGTAAAGTTCCTGACAATTATTTATTTAATAAAATTTATTTCTGCTATAACATTGTCAGCTAGCCAGCATTACTTAGGAGTGGGGAATAAAAGCAATCTACAAGTGTGGGATGTAGAGGGAGAGGGTTTGGGGTGGGGGTTGGAACGGAGATATTTGAAGACATCAGCTGGAAGAGGCGGAGGGAAAGGACTGGGAAACAGAACAAGTGAATTACCCACTGGATGATGGATCTTTTGTGTTAGGTTCTTGGACACAAGAATATAACATCTGTGGGTAACTCTGAGATTTCAAACTTGGACTTAAACCTAGGAAGCATTAATTGGATCACTGACAATCACCCAGTTTACAAAGAAATGAAAGACTCAGACTGTTCAGTTCCTTCACTGTCTTCAAAGGTGAATTAAGTACATCTTTGAGATGTGTCTTAACTTGTATTGCCAAAGAGTAATACCACACAATGATTTATATACCCCTGATGCTCAGCCAAATACTTCCTTTTCTTTGGTTTCTCTTTTATGTTAAATAAAGATGAAAGATACCTAGATCTTCTCCAAAAAAATGAACAGGAAGAGAGAAAAAAACTTCAAGTAATCTCGAGAGAGTTGACACAAAATATAACCTGCTCATTTAGGAAACTGATGAAATGGGTTAGGAGGATAAAGCATAATACTCAACAGATTCCTTTGGAAACAAAAGATGAAAAAAATCACTCTATTAAAATGAAAGGACTCAGTATGTGTATGACTTCACCAGAGTTCTTATACCTATTAAGTGTGCAGACATCGTTATAGCATCTAAGTTCCTTAGAGTTTAGAATATTTACATAATAGGAGAATCTGGAACAATTAGAAAAGGGAAACGGTTAAATTATATGCTAAAATTTTCACCAATCCAATTTTAACATTGTCATTCTGCTTTTTGTTTAAAAAAAATCATTTACTTTGGTGGCTTTAAGGAATATATGGCTTATGGGGCTCCAGAAACCCCTTCAGAATATCTCTTTTACACACATCAAAAAAAGAACCATCTCTCCAGCCTCTTCCCAGACTGTCCCACTCAAACTTATTTCCCAGCAACAACAACGAACCATCTGGTTTCTAACAAACACAGTGGCACAATTTCCCTACTTTGAAAGCAAAATAACAACACTATAAGGATTAAAGCAATACTAGTTAACATTTATTAGGCACTTACCCTATATTGGAACTTGGGAGGAACATTTCATATGCATTATCTCATTTAATATGATAACAACTTCCTGAAATGTATAATTCTACTATCCCCATTTTACATTTACATATCCCCATTTATCCTTTCTTTTACAAAGAAACTGGGACTTACAGAGACCATGTCACCAAAAAATACAGAATTCTTATCAGTTAGGAAGACTTCCTTGATAGCTCAGTTGGTAAAGAATCTGCCTGCAATGCAGGAGACTCCAGTTCAATTCCTGGGTCAGGAAGATCCGCAGGAGAAGGAATAGGCTACCCACTCCAGCATTCTGGCCTGGAGTCACAAAGAGTTGGACATGACTGAATGACTTTCACTTTCACTTTTCACTTTTATAAGTTAGGATGCGTTTATTAGTAAGGTACCGTAATGTTCAACTCTAATTGTCTTAAACAAAAACATTACTTCCCTAATTCTTGGGCTTAGAGGTAGGATGGTCTGAATGTTGACTTAATCCAAAGGCTCTGGACTTCCTTAGCTCTTTAATCCCCCTCATATTTATTTCAAGCTCGGACTTGTATGAAGATGCCTGCACCAAACTTGGGATTTACATCCATGCAGGACAATATCCAGAAAATATCTTTTCCAAGAGACCCTTAGCTAAGTCTCTTTTGAGATTTAATGACCTTTCATGAACCACCTGAAAGGGGGATTGGAATTGCTACGGTTGACATAAACATTAAAGTCCATTCCTGTTGGCATCAAACTCTAGCTTATAAAAATGGGCAGTTTTAGTAATGCTTTTTCTAGTCCTCTTCTGCCTAGCTGAACTTAGAGATCAGAGTATCAACTGATGCTCTAGGAGAAAAAGACTATTAACATAGCAGTGGGTTAAATTTCTGTGATATATCTACATCCAGACAATTTTCTGTAATTTATACCAAAATTTTTAAACTGTTATTCCTATAAATTATTTGGTAATTTGGACCATAAAGAAGGCTGAGTGCAGAAGTATTGATGCTTTTGAAATGTGGTGTTGGAGAAGACTCTTGAGAGTCCTTTGGATTGCAAGATCAAATCCTAAAGGAAATCAGTCGTGAATATTCATTGGAAGGACTGATGCTGAAGCTGAAGCTCCAATACTTTGGCCACCTGATGTGAAGAACTGACTCACTGGAAAGGACCCTGATGCTGGGAAAGATTGAAAGCACAAGGGGAAGAGGGCAACAGAGGATGAGATGGTTGGATGGCATCACCAACTCAATGGACATGAGTTTGAGCAAACACCAGGAGATAGTGAAGGACAGGGAAGACTGGTGTGCTGCAGTCCATGGGGTCACAAAGAGTTGGACACAACTGAGTGACTGAACAACAAAATTCTTTCTTAGGACTACGCATCACCCCATTTGTTTAATAAGAAAGTCTGTACCTCTGTAGGGCTTATAATCTTCATTTAAGACAACAGTTTTTTCAATTTTTCATAAATCAATTTTCTCTGAGTGTATGAATATAAATTATCACACTAATGGGACAGACAAGGTTATAGTCTAGCTCTGGGACCCAATCCTAATAATGTCCTATGTTTGTCATCATTTAATCACTAAATCATGTCTGACTCTTTATGACCCCATCTTTTGTATTTTGTAGCTCGCCAGGCTCTTCTGTCCATGGGATTTCCTAAGAAGATTCTGGAGTGGGTTGCCGTTTTCTTCCAAAGGATCTTCCGGACCCAGGGGTCGAACCTGTGTCTCCTATACTGGCAGGTGGATGTTTTACCACTGAGCCACAAGGGAAACCCAACAATAAAGTTCTAAGGTTCTCCCTAGAAGTTTCAGTTCAGTCGCTCATTTGTGTCCGACTCTTTGTGATCTCATGGACTGCAGACCCGCCAGGTCTCCCTGTCCATCACCAACTCCTGGAGTTTACTCAAACTCATGTCCATTGAGTTGGTGATGCCATCCAACCATCTCATCCTCTGTCATCCCCTTCTCCCGCCTTCAAACTTTCCCAGCATCAGGGTCTTTTCAAATGAGTCAGTTCTTTGCATCAGATGGCCAAAGTATTGGAGTTTCAACTTCAACATCAGTCCTTCCAATCAATATTCAGGACTGATCTCCTTTAGGATGGACTGGTTGGATCTCCTTGCTGTCCAAGGGACTCTCAAGAGTCTTCTCCAACACCACATTTCAAAAGCATCAATTCTTCGGTGCTGAGCTTTCTTTATACTCCAACTCATATCCATACACGACTACTGGAAAAATCATAGCCTTGACTAGACAGACCTTTGTTGGCAAAGGTCTAGAAGTTTATCCAATTTGTTTTGAGAATCTCCAAGTTACGCCTGCAGGTTCAGTCAGCTGCTCTTTCAAATGCACTAGGTGCCCGCTGACCGTGGCCATGACTCTTCTCACCTCTTCTCTTCTGCAGTACCTTCTGCTGGGAACCACCCTGTCCTCTGGGCATGGTATACTCTGTTGCTATCAATGCCCCAGCTGTCTGCACTGAATGCCACTACCACTCCCCCAAAAGCTGCATAACCCCCTAAGTGGGTGGTATCCTCACTGATAAAAGAGAGAGTGATGCTCTTCTCCACTATGACCTACTTCATGCTAATGCTATTGACTGTACCTCAGAGTCTCACATAATCCCAGGTTAAAAACAACTCCAAATGTTGCCATTCCCATCATTAAGGGCAAGCACACGGTTAAGGGACAAGACACCTAGTTCCAGAGAGAGACACCTTGCACTCTTCTCCAACTTCAGGCTCCCAAACTCTCATGCAGATGTTTATTCAAATAACTGTTAAGGTCTCCCCCTGTAGTTGTCAGACCTGCCCAGGCACTTCTGAATTGCTACAGTGGACACGGAGGGACACGTCCCTCATAGCGTCCCTCAAAGCTCAGGGATGCTTTCCTCATAGCTCAGTCAGTAAAGGAAACCTGGGTTCAATTCCTGGGTCGGGAAGATCCCCTGGAGAAGGAAATGGCAACCCGCTCCAGTATTCTTGCCTGGACAATCCCATGACAGAAGAGCCTAGCAGGCTACAGTCCATGGGGTTGCAGAGTCAGACATGACTTAGTAAACCACTACAATGGACACAATACAGACTCAAGTCATAGTTTCCTCCAAAGGCTGTTTCTTACAAGAAAATTTGTTTACACTAAAGTAATATTCTGTGTTTGTATATCATATATTAATAAAAAATATTTTAACTAAATTATTTATTCTAGAAACTTGCAATGTGCCATTAGTTCCTGCATGATCTAATAGGAACTCTTTAGTTATAAGAGAACATAGTAAACCATTTCTTTCAAGACAAGGAAGTCTCAAGAAATGAACAGAACTTGTTTATTGACTATATTCCCTGTGCTGTCCATTATATCCTTAAAACTTATTTATTTTATGCTTATTAGTTTGTACCTTTTAAATCCCTTCACCTATTTTGCCCTCTCCCCATCCATTCCCCTCTGGTAATCACAAATTTGTTCTCTGTGGGTCCGTTTCTGTTTTGTTACATCTGTCCGTTTATATTATTTTTTTTAGAGTCCACATATATGTAAAAATATATGGTATTTGTCTTTCTCTGTCTTATTTGACTAAGCATAATATGCTCCAGATATTTTATATATATCTGGAGCATATCTATATTATATATAGATATAGAGCATATCTATAGCCAAATTTTTATAAACATAAATTTATATATAATATATATTATATATATATGTAAAATCCTGTGTTACAAAGAAAAAAACCCATCTTTTTAGCTCATATCAGAAACTTAAGTGTTTACCACATATTAGATCACAAAAAAAGAGGAAAATAACACACACACATCCACAAGTATGTGTGTATATATACATATATGTGAGTATGTGTGTATATATCTGTGGATATATTTATTTATATATCTGTGGATATATTTATGTATGTGTGTTTATATAAACACATACAATACAGTTAATCATGCTGTTATTCTTCCATAGTTGAAAACTGTTCCTTAAGAAAAGTTTTAATACTAATTGTAGTAATGACAAACAAAGAAATAAAATTTGTATAGATACCCTGACCACATCAAATCAAACATGAATTATGCAAATATAATATCTTTTTTCTGGCATGTTCCTAGAAACTTACCTGGGAACCAAATAAGTAAACAAAATTTTATCATCACAGGTAGGGTCAAAGCAAGGTAACAGAAAGAGAGACTCATGACAATTATACATATCTCAAACACAATTTTAGAAACTACAAAGATTTTCTTAATATATACATTATAGACTATCATAAAAATTTTTAGATAATTATATAGTTATTGGGCAATAGTTTCTATTTTTTATTTTAGAGATCAAACTCCATCAGAATAACTAACTTCTTATATTCTAGTTTAGTGAACAAATGTAAAATGAGTCAAGGAAGAGTCAAATCAAGCCTCATTTTACGAGTTATCCAAAAGCTTTACATGAGAAATACAAGCTAACCCTACTAAACAATAAAAACTACAAAAATTTTCAAGTTCCACTAAATGAATTTTAAATAAATGTATACTCAAATCTAAATAATTTATCAGTATAGCATAATACCGTCTAGAAATTAATACCAGATAAACCTATGCTTCTGCACATCAGTTTAATGCCTTTATTAACTTGTGGCCCAGGGGGAAAAATCTTTTTGCTTGAATTGTTCTTGAAATCAAAACTGATACAATTAGGTTTGCCCAACTGATGTTGATAAGGTAGCGAATAATAAAATAGACCCACTTATTAAACTGACCTCATTCACTTGTTTTTTGTCGAGATGGAACACTTGACCAGAACTTGTAGAGGCAATTTCTTCATAGACTCTGTATCCAATATGGCTTCTGTCATCACAATCTCCAGTAAGCACAAATACCACCTACAGTTTAAAAAAAAAAAAAAAAAAAGATAATTTAAAGGATTTGGGGAAATCACCATATGGTTATCGAGCACTTACTGTATATTAACATACTGCCAGGCAAGTGGGGGGTGGAGGGGGGTGGGGGGGGTGTGTGTGTGTATCTTCCTGATTCACACAATTTACAGGCGATCTTGAAGTTAACCTTACAAAAGAGGTAAAGTTTACTTTGTCATCTTTGAATCAATCCTTGGAAATCTGACTTGTTTTGGCCACAGTTCAGTTCAGTTCAGTCGCTCAGTCGTGTCCGACTCTTTGCAACCCTATGAATCGCAGCACGCCAGGCCTCCCTGTCCAACACCAACTCCCGGAGTTCACCCAAACTCATGTGCATCGAGTCAGTGATCCCATCCAGCCATCTCATCCTCTGTCGTTCCCTTCTCCTCCTGCCCCCAAACCCTCCCAGCATCAGGGTCTTTTCCAATGAGTCAACTCTTCGCATGAGGTGGCCAAAGTATTGGAGTTTCAGCCTCAGCATCAGTACTTCCAATGAACACCCAGGACTGGTCTCCTTTAGGATGGACTGGTTGGATCTCCTCGCAGTTTTGGCCATAAGAACAAGGCAAAATGCACATTCTACTGGTTCCAAACTGACACTCAAGCTGCTGCTGCTGCTAAGTCACTTCAGTCGTGTCCGACTCTGTGCAGCTCCATAGACGGAAGCCCACCAGGCTCCCCCATCCCTGGGATTCTCCAGGCAAGAACAATGGAGTGGGTTGCCATTTAGTCCTTCAATGCATGAAAATGAAAAGTGAAAGTGAAGTCACTCAGTCGTGTCCGACTCGTAGCGACCCCATGGACTGCAGCCCACCAGGCTCCTCCATCCATGGGATTTTCCAGGCAAGAGTACTGGAGTGGGGTGCCATTGCCTTGTGTATTGCCACTTGATCTCTGAGCGTTTCTGCCTTTGTCATGACAAGATCATACCTAAACTAGATTACTGGTCTCAGAAATAGGTGGAGAAACTTGCAAGGAAGAGCCAAGTCACCCAGAGCTCAGCTGAGATAAGCCAAAACCAAATTATGCCTAGATACACAAGTGAGCAAGCAGAGGCTAGGGCAAGTGAGCCCGACAAACATGTGAGAAATACATGACTATTGTTTTAAGTCACTGAGAGTTAGAATAGCTTGTTACTCAGCAATAGCTAACTGATACAATGAGTAATTGACTCACACAAGATTTCACATAGGAGGTCACATTGGAAATACAGGCTTTTCTGTTAGGGCTGTGCTTTTGTCAGTTATGTGGATAAGACAATAACAAATATCTTAATTAAACCCTAATCATTTCTTTTCCATATTGTGAAACAATGCATTTATATTCTATGTACAAATATCACATATCTATTTACATTAAATCACACATACATACACATTAGAGCCCTTATATATGGATCCATAATTGTAGCTATTGATATTTGCCACACATGGGATAGTGAGAGGGGAGGCAATCTCTTACATGCTGTATTTCTTACAGCTGCGTTCAGATGGAAAATTGAGGGGTTGGGGGGTTGACTACTACTCACCTGTGACTGTTTCTGTTGGATAAGCTGAAGCACCTCATGAGTGAGTCGATAATCCTTGGATCGCGCATCAGTGAAAACATAGATGAAAGACCCAGGAAGGGAAATTTCCAAGGCAATTTTTATAGCTCCGATACTCATTTCTGGACAGTCGCCACCACCCTGTTGAGAAACAGTGAGAAAAATCCTATTATTTCACTGGCATAAAAGAGATAGTTATGACAAACTGCCTTAGAAGCTCAAGAAACAAGAAAGGTCTCTTCATTTCTATTTTCTGTCCGTTTGCCACTAGATTAACCACTTTGGTTACAAGGAGATGGAAAAGACATAAAGTGATGTGGAGACAAAAAAGAAAAAAAACTGTACTTTTGGATAAATAAAAAATTCACCCCAGATACACAAAATAGAAATTGTTACATACTTTGTAATTAAATATTGATCAACTCCCATTCTCATACATGACTATTTCATACATCTCCTCTTCTCTTATTCTGACTCTTATTTGATGAACTTCCCTCTGTTGTACTGGGAAGCTAGACGCAATCAATAGGGAACTGTCATAAACTCCCACTCCAACACCTATTAACCTACAGTAATAGTAGCCGCATGCCCTGCCTTCATGGTGAAGGAATCATTTCACTCACAGCTAAGGCTAACTTCTCACCTGTGCCTAATCAAGGACACAGTTCCTGTGATCATCCCTTCTCTCCATTCCATTGTCAAAATTTTTCTTTTTACTGGATCATTTTCACCAGCAAACAAACAGACTGGTTTATCTCCTATACCCCAAGTTTCTGCTCTGATGTGGCCAATTAGAGAAAACCTCCGTGACCACCTTATGTAAAGTACAGCCCCTTTGTAACTCTTCTCACTCTGCTTCATTTTTACTACTAACACATAGTCTCTGTGTTTTATTTGCTACTGTATTAGGCTCAAAATAGGCTTCTCAGATGGTGCTGGCAGTAAGGAATCCACCTGTCAATACTGGAGACGCAGGAGATGCAGTTTCAAACTCAGGGTTGGTAAGATCCCACGAAGAGGGCATGGCAACCTATTCCAGTATTCTTGCCTGGAAAATCCCATAGCCAGAGGAGACTGATGGGCTATTGTCCCTGGGGTTGCAAATAGTCAGACTCAACTGAGCACACGCTACTACTGGGCTCAATATATCGTCCTAAACAAAAACAGCCCTCGCCCTAAGAGGAATTCCTGCCACATATATTCCCTTCAAGGACATATGAATTTAAAGATAGAACTCAGCATGCTCTGTTTACGGTGTTATACATTATATTTTAAATTTAGGACTATATCCTACTTATATTATCATGTCATCAATGTTTTTTTCAAAATCCCAGCTTTTAATGATTGTGAAATATTCTGTCTACATCCCATAATTTAGTCAGGCATTTCTCTACTGTTGAACATTAATGTTCTTTCAAATCTTCCTCTATTTTAAAGATATAAATACAAATCTATCACAGTTTGATTATATCTATAATATATATTATATATTATAGTAATTTTATATTTTTTTTCCTCATGTTTCCTTAGCAGATATCCATAACTCAAGGAAATGAACTTTTAACCAGTATGTTTTGAGCAATGAGTAAGTGCTTAAACACCCTGCTAGGACTCAGGCACACAAACATGAAGAAGCCAAAGCATCTTGTACTTAAGCAGCTCATGCCTACAAAAGGCAATCAAATAAACAGCAGGGCAGCTTCGGAACATTTTGGGGTGGGAGGGCTTGTGATTCCACAGTCCACCAGAACCCAGTAAAAGTGAGCTTTTCCTTAAAATGAAAAGAATTACTTGATAAGGTTTTATTCTAAACTCTGGAAATTCTATTTGATTCTCCTACTGTGGCTTTCCCTAGAGTCCAGTCTCCAATTTTGATACAGATACACTGAGCACCAGAGGTCTCAACAGGGTCATACAAAACCAAGCATTAGAATTGTTCACCCTTTAGTCTGGACCACCTGAAGAATCTTTTCTTGCACTAGATCCCACTCAATGCTTTTAGCTTTTAAACATCATCAGTGGAATGAGTTGGAACCAAGCACCAACTGTTACAAATTACTTCTGAAACTGAGACACACTTAAAAATGTCACACATCAAAAATCACATCATTAAATAGTAGGGGGCTGGACGCTGTAGTGACTTTTGAGAAGATAACAACTATCAACTCCCAGAAATTTTATTGAGTTAGCAGGTCCTTCTATTTCTGCAGTAAATGTTTCCTATCCTCTGTTATTGATAATGCATTTTCACAACATCTAGTTTAACAAGTGATACTGTTCTCAAAAATTTGTATACATGTATCTTCAGACGGTACCTACGTCCCAAATTTGAATTTTCTATTTACAATTGCTTTTTAGATATCTACTTCTAGATGTTTTACAGGTATCTACAATTCAGTGCATCTACTATGGAACTCTTTATGTTTTCTTCAACCATATCGTCCGTATTTTGGGTATTGCCTGCCTAGAGGTTTAGTTCAAATCCTGAGTCACCTCTGACCCCTCCCCCGCCTTCCTTCACCTAATCAGTGGCCAAACCATTTTCCTTCTACATCCATTATGAATTTGTCCCCTCCCTTCCCCTTTACTTCCTACAATTCACTCTTCTTATCATTAATTGTATTACAAGTATAGCCTCCTATCTAATCTTCTGCTCTTCCGACCACCAAATTTTATATTTCCTGAAGTAAAGAGCTGCCTAGATCACATTCCTACTAAAATCTTTCATTAACTACTGTGTGGGATCAAATTCTCTCTCTAGCTTTCTATCTCCTGATGCTCCCTCTTCAAAACCTGCTTCCTTGGCAACTAGACTTACCACAATCATCATCGTGAAATGTAGAGAAATATTAAATCACTATATTTTGTAACAGGAATTGTGTCATAGATCAATTACATTTCAGAAACAAACTCATAGAAAAAGAAATCAGATTGTGGTTACTAGAGGCAGGGGGAGGGGAACATAACGAAGGTAGTCAAAAGGTACCACCTTGAAGTTATAACTAAAATAAGTACTAGGAATGTAGGTACAACATGGCAAATATAATCAACAGTGCTGTATGTTATATATGAAGGTTGTTGAGAGTAAACTTAGTTCTCATAACAGGGGAAAACAGTTTTTTATTTCTCTGGGTTTATATCGCTTTGTGACCTTTGCACAAAGAAATATAAAACTACAGATATTTCTCTGGGTTTCTATCTCTTTGTGACTCTTTGCAACCCCATGGAGGGCAGCCTGCCAGGCTCTTCTGTCCATAGAATTCTCCAGGCGAGAATACTGGAGTGAATTGCCATTCCCTTCTCCAGGGATTGAACCCAGGTCTCCTGCATTGCAGGCAGATTCTTTACCAATGAGTCACCAGGGGAGCCCCTATACAGTGCTGTATGTCATAATAATTATACCTCAATAAAAGTGGAGGAAAAAAATTGCTTCTTTTAATCTATTTTCTATTCTTTAATTATGCCCCTTGCTTCACACCTTAATTCCTTAAGTATTTTCACTTAAATACTCTTTCTACTGTTCCATCTCAACCATCAAACATTCCTCACTGATGTATGCATGTCTAAAATCTCCCATTTTCCATAAGCTCTTTGATGGTAGTAATGGTGTGCTAAATCTTGAGTCCTCAGATCATAGCATTTGCTGACATACAGTAATGGCTGAGTAAATATTTGTCAGATTGAACTATTTGCCTTCCAAGTTCGAGATAATATACCTTCCTCTCTTGAAAATGTTCTCTTTTCTCCCATTCAGATGTACTTCCTCACTTACTCTTCAGATGGACTCTAATTTGTTTTCTTTAATAATGTACCACATTTTCCATAGCAGAACAGTTATGGGGGGGGGGGGGGGGATTATCGCATATAGCAAATGTCCTTGAATGAGCATTTGTGTACTAGGAAAGTGGGAAATAGCTACTGGGCAGATTGGTAACTTTAGTATGTTGGCTAGGAATAATTTATACTTGTAGCCAACTTTGCATATGCTGCTAAGTCACTTCAGTCGTGTCCGACTCTGTGCAACCCCATAGATGGCAGCCCACCAGGCTCCCCCATCCTTGAGATTCTCCAGGCTTTGCATATAGGTAATGAATATCCTGGACCGCTCAAAAATTTATTAGATTCCTATTGCATTTTCAGGCTTCCCTGACAGCTCAGTTGGTAAAGAATCTGCCTGCAATGCAGGAGACCCCGGTTTAATACCTGGGTCAGAAAGATCCGCTGGAAAAGGGATAGGCTACCCACTCCAGTATTCTAGGGTGTCCCCTGTGGCTCAACTGGTAAAGAATCCATCTGCAATGCAGGAGACCTGGGTTCGATCCCTGGGTTGGGAAGATCCCCTGGAGAAGGGAACGGCTACCCACTCCAGTATACCCACTCCAGTAATCTGGTCTGGAGAATTCCATGGACTGTGTAGTCCATGGGGTCGCAAAGAGTCAGACATGACTGAACGACTTTCACTGTATTTTCACAAGCTTAAGCAAAAAAAAAAAGAAAGAAAGAAAGAAATTTCTCAGTTGTACTTGATATTGTGCACCTGAGTATAAATCACTATATAAATTATCCATTTCACAGCATTTGTTAAGTGGCCAAGTACACAACAATGCTGTGTGGTAAATAACTCTAGGAGAGATTATTATTATTATTATTTTTTGCTGTTATCTAGTATCAGTGGCCTTGGAGAAGTCATCTGTCAGCGGGCCAAAAATCAGAATAGCTAAGTCATCTCCAGAGACACATACTAGGAATGTCAAGAATGATGAAAATGCTGTCCAGTTATTGAGTGAAGAACAATCTCTGAGCCACCTGACTTGCATTCAAATTTATCCTAAGAGGACCTCAGGATGTTCATCCCTCAGCATCATCCAGGAGTAGACTCTAGAGACTACTAGAATCCTTGGAAGTTTGCCTATCTCATTGTACAAGCAGGTTCCTGAAAAGAAAAATAAGTTTCTTTTTTCCAAAAGAAGTTAAAATGTGACAGCTTTAGAAAAGCCTCTAATACTTGAGTCTAATTTTCTAATCATTTTAAATCATAAATAACCACTAATATCAGCTATAAATGGAAGACTTTGGTTCTGAGCTATCTATTATCATAACTTCTCTGGTGACTCAGATGGTAAAACATCTGCCTACATTGCAGGAAACCAGGGTTCAATCTCTGGGTCGGGAAGATCTCCTGGAGATGGAAATGGCAACCCACTGCAGTATTCTTGCCTGGAAAATCCCATGGGCGGAGGAACCTGGCAGGCTACAGTCCATGGGGTCGCAAGAGTTGGACATGACTGAGCAACTTCACTTTCACTTTCTTTTCATTATCATAACCACTAACCAGCTGTATGTAACTGAGCACTGAAAATACCGTTAATGAAACTAAGGAACTGAATGTTTCAATTAATTTAAATTTATAAACTGAAGAAGCATTAATTCTTTATCCTGATGAGATGGTAAAATGATAACATTTTAAATATAATAGATTACATAGATGATTAAAATTATTTTCAACTTTTTTAAATTACCTATGTGGCTCACATTCTGTTTTTGTTGGACAGCACTGTTTCAGAGTAATATGTTTGGTTTAGTTATGTAGGCTGCATTCTAGACTATTATTTGTAAGGTTGTTGCTTTGATCTAAAAGTCTTCCATGAGCTTTGCCTTTAAGAAAAAGTTCAGTTCAGTTCAGTTTAGTCGCTCAGTCATGTCTGACTCTTTGCGACCCCATGAATTGCAGCACGCCAGGCCTCCCTGTTGATCACCAGAAACAAAATTCAAGCTGCTTTAATTTACTAAGGGTTAGGAATCAAGCTAAAATCTACTCCAGAAATCTGTAAATCATTTGCTTCATTTAAAATATACGTGTTTTATATACACAAGGTTTATAACTAAAATTTGTATATATTTATATAAATGTATAAAATATCTCAGAAACTTAACTCACAGGATTGCTAACGCGGCTGCTGCTGCTAAGTCGCTTCAGTCGCGTCCGACTCTGTGCGACCCCACAGACTGCAGCCTATCAGGCTCCTCTGCCTGTTTCCCAAATAATTAACTGATCTTCTGATCATTAAATTTAGCTAAAAGGCAGATTTGTCAGAACAGGACTAGAGAGAACCACTGTCAAAATGTCCAAGGTCCATGCTTATAAATATGCCGCATAAGTCATATACTTAGGTTAATTTGTGTCAAACTCATGTACAAATTTTAAAATTAGGGTAATGGGATTGTGACTGAACTATAAAAACAAACTGTTTTAAGTTTCTACTTCCAAACTTGAAAGGTAGTCCTTTAAAAGTCTTAATGTTTTCTGTTTTTACCCGTATAACAAGTAAAAATCTAAAATAATATTCTACAAAACATTTACAATGGAGAAATTTAGAACTGATGAACCTAAACCTATGAAAAGTCTCATTAATTTAACCAGTGGATATCAACTCTGCACCAAGCACTGAGACAGCAGTGTCTCACACACTACGCTATTTACTTCCTACATCAATTTATGAAGTAGAGATCATTTCTAGCACATTCATTGACAGAGCACTAATTCTTAAAAACCCCTTTCCCAGAATCACACAACCAGTAACTAAAAGAACAGGGATTTGAACTCAATTTTGCCTGGCCTGAGAGTCTACGCAGACTCCACTAAAACATTTAATTTCCTTCATCAACTTCTGTGACTTCAAGTATCTTATCAGAGCAACTGAAAAAGCAGCAGAAGATTCGTGTTCTCCTGATGCCCACAAAATGTTGCACTTTCTTCTATTACAACATTCGCTGACTTGTATTTATAATTTATCTGCTTCCTCCCACTAGATCATTGTTTCATGGGGAACTCAGTATTCCATTGTTGCTTGATGAATGAGTGGATAAACAAATGAGTACTGGGTAAATGGGTGAATGAGACTGTATAAAGCAATCTTGACACAACCTATACATACATACTCGCTATATTCAAGTCTGAGCTTACCCAAGCGTGGACCATCTCAATTCAAGTAATAAAATTCCAGAGCTAAGTCTCCTAAGAATGCAAGTGCCAAAAGTTGCTCTTTAACAAAGCAATACATATATGAATATGCACTGTAGTTTGTAAAACTAACTCCCCTAAATCTACCTTCACCCCATTTTCTCTCTCTCCCCCTCCCCCCCCGCCATCCTCCACCACTTCCCAACATCATAAGGTCAAATTTTATATTTATATATAAAAACAAACTCAGCAATGTGTATGCATCACATATAAACCTGCATACATACATGAAAATGCAAGTTGTGATGGATATAAAGTTGCATAATGTGTTGAATTGCATAATTCCCTAAATATATGTAAGAAGGGCCTGACTCTGTTAAGGTTGTGTTTTTATTTAAACTCTGACACATAACTAATTTGTATTAGTAGGTTCATTCATCATTTTGTCTTTATAATTCTACTGATAGCTACAATTGATCACGTTGCCAAAGACACGAAGACAGAGAAAAAATCAGAAGCATGCGGCCTTTCACAGGAAACTGCTCGTGAGATTAAAGGGGGAAAGAAAACTGTAACTTCAGAAATACAGTGATAATTATGTTCAGAAAATAAATTCTTGTCAAAAAAGATTAAATAAAAATGAACGGAAATCCTATCAGTAAAGGGAGTAACAAAACAGATTACCATGCAGTCTTTTCTAAATACAAAACAGTGTGGAAGTAGTCCTGGAATAAACTCAACCTTTAAACCCTGACAGGAGTTAAAGAAAAATCAAGTCTCTGCCCAAAACCTAATGGGAAAATGCTCATCAAACAAAGGATCAGAGAAGGAAGATTAATCTCAAAGTGGGCCTTTGCCCATGCCTTATTATTTCTCTTCCAGACCATTTCAATTCTATTCTCATCATCTATTTTCAATGGATTAGTGTTTGTACCGATCGTTTTCCAGTTATGCCTAACTCTAAGCAACCAAAAAAATGAAACATTTTTGGCAGGTTCATTTCTGAGTCCAAAAGACTGCCCATTGGCATTACAACATTTACCCTTATTCTAACATGGCTACCATTTACTAAGCCTAGTTTCAGAGTGCAATTGTATTCCTCTCATATGGAACACCCGTGGTTTTGAATGTCTTATTTGTACAATTTTCCCTTTATGTATAAAATTTTGGAATGAAACTCCATTATAAACTGTACAAAAGTTTACAACCCTCAGTTCACTTTCTAAAAATACAGTTGTACGATTCTATAACCTAGAAAACAGAATGTACATGTGGAAGCCATTAAATTACATCGAATTTAATTTAAAGTTGCTTCCAACCAAGTATGAAATAAATCAGAATGACTGTAGAATCCTAATGCATCAGTGACATTTGGTCTTCATCACTTATAGAAAATATGGCAGGGATGTACTAAGAGACAGAATATTTCAGAGTCCAGACTTCAAATCCCCATAATCAAAAAAAGAAGATGCCACATTCCAGACAGTCCACCATGCTGCCTTCACTAGGCTGAAGAAGACGGAATCCAAACCAAGGCATCAAAGAACTGCTGACCTCAGTTCCAGGAATGCCGAAGCTTAACAACGACAACCGTTTCCAGGCTTTCAGGTTATCACTCATCAGTAGTAAGGGTCTAACTCTTCTGAAACTGACCTTTCCATTTATTGGAACTTATTTCATGTTGAGCCTTAAGAGGATATTCAGTTCACTTGCATTGAAACAATATTAACGCATATATATGGAATCTAAAAAATGGTACTGACGAACCTATTTGCAGGGCAGGAATTGAGACACAGACGTAGAGAACAGGCTTGTGGACAAGAAGGGGAAGGAGAGGGTGGGATGAATCGAGAAAGTAGCATTGAAATAGCTACGCCAGCATGGGTCAACAGGTAACTAGTATGAAGTTGCCTTTAACACATGGAGCGCAGCCTGGCACTCTGTGATGACCTAGAGGGGTGGGATAGGGGAGTGGGGTGGGAGAGGCTCAAGAAGGAGGAAATATATGTGTACTAATGGCTGATTCGTGTTGTGGTATGGCAGAAATCAATACAACATTGTAAAGCACTTAGCTCCTCCAATTAAAAACAAACTTAACAATTTTTTTAAAGAATGTATATACCAGGCTCTTAATTAATAAATCAGAGAATACTGTGCCTTCATACTTTAAAATGTTTCAAAAGCTTCATAATGTACATGAATTATAATAGGCCATGGTCCTTTCATGTCTTCCCAGGTGGCACTAGTGGAAAAAAACCTGCCTGCCAATCCAGGAGACATAAGAGGCCTGAGTTCAATCCCTGGATCAGGAAGGTCCCCTGGAGGAGAACATGGCAACCCACTCCAGTATTCTTGCCTGGAGAGTCCACTGACAGAGGAGCCTGGTGGACTATAATCCATGGGGTTGCAAAGAGTCAGACGTGACTGAAGTGACTCAGTGACACACATGGTCGTTTCAAGAGGGAAACAGCATGTAAGCAACCAAGCACAACAAAAATACCACCACAGAGCTTCCCGTGATCAGGAGACATATAAACGTGCTCAGGGTTAACTCTAGGCGAAAATGGAAAACTACAAAAACAGTACCTTGGAATTCTCAGAATACACTTCAGTAATTCTCCTCTTCCCTGATACTTAGAGAATTCCCTCCTTTGTCAAGCATTCTGTACCTTTCTATTAGGACCTTTTTCCCATCAGATTAAGACACTGCCCTGGTTCCTGGTTGGAACAGGACATCCCAGGCAGCTTCAGTAGTAAAGAATCCGCCTATCGTTGCAGGAGATACCGGTTCCATTCCTGGGTCAGGAAGATCCCCTGGAGAAGGGAAAGGCTACCCTTTCCAGTATTTTTGCCTGGAAAATCCCAAGAACTGAGGAGCCTGGCAGCCTACAGTCCATGATGTGACAGGGACAGACAAGACTGAGTGGCGAAGCATCCACGCACTGGTCTCCTAGCAGATGGGTCTCCTGTTTGCTCAGTGAGAAGGAGCCAGAGGGGGACAGGGGAACCGTCAGAGGCCACTGTAGCTAATCGTCTTTGCTTATCTAAGGACTAAGCTTTCACCTTGCTTGCACTTCCTCAGGAAGGCTTTCTTTCTCCCTGTCTTCTCTCTGCTATGACCCTTTTCTACCTTTGGACTTCCCTGGTGGCTCAGATGCTAAGAGCGTCTGCCTACAATCCAGGAGACCTGGGTTTGATCCCTGGGCTGGGAAGACCCCCTGGAGAAGGAAATGGCAACCCACTCGAGTACTCTTGCCTTGAAAATCCCATGGACGGAGGAGCCATGGACGGATGCTACAGTCCACGGGGGCGCAAAGAGTCGGACACGACTGAGCCCCTTCACTTTCACTTTTCTCTACCATTCCTCTGAATTCCTCAGGCTCTCCTTGCCCACTAAAATCTTTCTCTTCCTTTCTGTTCCAATACTCACATATGGATTTTATGTTTCCAGCATAACTGATATTACCTTTGTTTCTGAGTAACCGAGGAAGTTGTACTGTTGTGATTCTTTTTACTTAAGGTGATAAAAATATATTTATACTCTGTATATTAGGTCTCAACAAAAAATTATCAATAGAACATACTTTTATTAATAAAATCATTACAATGTATCGATATTGCATTTCTATGGAAGTTGAGATAGACAAGTCATTATTCTTCGAACTAGTAAGTAGTCACTAAGCAAGACTGGTGAACTAAGATCTAGATCATCTCAAAGGAAGAGACTGATACACACAGACAGTAGCTACCTGGGGAGTTTGTTTTCCTTTAAATCAACATGAATATAGAAGAATGGAGACTTAGTTTAAAGTTTATATATGGAAACCTGAGGGACTTAGCTGGTCACTGGACCAGTAATCGCCAGTGGGATAGGCCTGCCCAAGAAAGTCCATATCAGCCTCAAACACCAACAGAGGGTCCCAGACACTGCACACAGGAGCCCCAGGTACTGTTCGGTGAGAAAGGCCAGTGCTATCAAATCTCTAACTGATGTTACAGATGCCTGGGGTACTGATAAGTTTCTGGAAGGGCTCCAAACAGCTGACAGGTTAACTGAGCAAATAATACTCAAAGTCAATACCAAAACCAAGATTCCACAATTCTTGAGACTTTCTCAAGACCTAAGAAGAAAAAAGATGGCTTCTTGAGAACTGCTTCTGATCAACTTGGATTGAGACTATTAACTCTTTAATTTGATTAAAGAAATTAATTTCTACCTTAAAAATCTTTAATTTTCCATTTTGTTGAAAGTGAGGTTTATAGTTTTTTTTCTCTAGGAGTCTAGGCTTTAGATAAAAAAAAATTCTCCCAAGAAAAACATTTTTTCCTCCATCCTTACCAACACCCCAAAACAGACAAAATCAGGTATAGTACTTATTGTGGGGAATAGAACAATCCTTTGGTTGGCTTAATGGCATGAATGGAATAAATCCAGGCATCACAGGTCAGTAGACTCTTCTTAAAAATGTTATTTTTTCAAATGTATTTGTAATATTTTACTCCACAATGACTCATGCATTCACACTTAAGAATGTATCCCTACATGTGCACTCTCAAAAGAACATCAAGAAGTGCCCCATTGCAATCCACCCCCAACCCATGTTAAGTATCTGCATATTCTGCTTTGAAAAAAGCAATCCAACAGTCAGAACACCCTTCTATACTCTCTTATCCTTTGAAGTTCATGCAAAGGATCATTAAGAAATCAGCCAGCTATTTGCTTCTGGACAGGGTACTAGGATGGAAGGCTAGAAAGAGCCAATTATTCTCACTCAGTGCCCATCTTTAGTACCCATCCTACTTCCTAGAGACATAGGATTGTTTGTCCCTCAGAAAATTTAGTTCTCTGACAGAAAACTCCAGCAGCAAACTAAAGTTTTAATAGATGCTTCAATCAGGCCCAAAGAAGCCTAACTCTAACAATAAAAACAATCAAAACCAGCTATGAACACAACTGCAGTATAAACATTACCTTTCAGTCTCCTAAAATGCACTCTGCTCTTGTGTCTCTCCAAGGTGACGGTGAGGTTCCACTTAAATAAGCTTACCACATTAAGCAGCAAGAAAACATGCTGAGCAAAGGAAGTGATTTTCAATTTACGGTTAACTGTGTCATTTGCTGCTCAGTAACTGTAGGTGAGCCAATTACTCAAAGTGACTGATGTAGAAGAGGAATTTTATTTTCTTTAGGTAAAATTGTTTCATTCAGAATGAGGCAGTCTTGCATCTACATTTGTCTTTAATTCTCTACTTTCCTACTTTGAAGTAAAATACAAAGAGAAATGAAATAAATGTTAATTTGATTAGCTTAATAAGGTTACTTAAACCAACATTTAAAAAAAAAAGTAGCAAAGTGAGAAAGGACACTGGCTCGGACATTAAACACTTCCACTTTTGAGACTGCTATTGCTACTTGCCAGTCTGATGACCTGAGGAAAACATATTATCTAATACCTCAAAGCCTCAGTCTCTGAATTTGTAAAAAGGACGATTAATAGTTGTGTGGGTTTGAATTGAGAAGGTGACTTTAATAAAACACATATAAAATCTTTCACAAGGCACACGTTCCATAACTGTTGTCCCTTCGTGGTGGAATTACTTAGATAACTGTTATCCCTTTATGGTAGAATTACTTGGATAACTGCTGTCCATTTATAGTGGAATTACTTGGTGACTATCTTCTCTGAAAGATTACTGGAGTACCAGAGACAGTAGTAGTAAGAATAGCAACAATAACTAACATTTACCAGCTCTTACTTTCAATCAGATGCTGTTCTACTATTCTTGTAGCTTTTACACATATCATGAGTCGCATGCATTTGACTCCTGTCACTTTCTTCCCTAAATTAAACACGTCATTCCTCCTGTAAAAGTGTGTATATATACACTGATATTTCCATTTAAGTTTTCTTAATATGCATTTCTTATAAATTTCTTATAAAGGCATATTAAGAAAACTTAAATGGAAATAAAAACTGCTTTCTTCAGTCGAATCACATCCAACACCAAACATAAAAATCACACCTTTTATAACTCTACATTATATCCGTGTGTGTGTGTGTGTGTGTGTGTGTGTGTATGCACTCAGTTATGTCTGATTCTTTGTGATACCCCATGGACTGTAGTGTGCCAGGCTCCCTTGTCCATGGGATTTTGCAGGCAAGCATACTGGAGTTGGTTGCCATTCCCTTCCCCAGGGGATCTTTCTGACCAGGGATTGATCCTGTGTCCCCTGAGGCTCTTGCATTACAGGAGGATTCTTTACCCAGTGAGCCATCAGGAAGCTCACATTATACCTATGCTAACATATGATCCTTTCCCTCTTCTGGTTCTAGTCAATTTCTTTTCACTTTCTTAAATTTTTGGTTATATATCAGTTTTGCTTTTTAATTCATATAGAAGACTTCTATAAATTTAGAAATGAAAAGGACACTTAAACATAGTAGCATGATTTGGAATACTTGAGATTAAATAATTGTATACTGAATTGGCATCATAAATCAGCATTATCTCATCCTCAGTTTTAACAGTTTTTGCCTGTCTGGCCATGGTTTTTCATAATCTCTGTTGGCAGTTATTTTTAACATCAACTGTTCCCATACTACAGTAAAATATTTTTTCCCTTAATTTCAGTTTGTCTATTTACTCTTCTGTTCCAGTTAAAGAATGCCAATAATTGTACCGAACTCTAATTCATAACTATCTTGTTACTTTGTGACAATGGTAGTCCACATATTTTTACTTATTCTTGCTTATATTAAGGTCAATTTTGTTTTTTCAGAAAGAAACTGAGAGGTAGGAGCATTTAATACAATTCATACAGTACATTTATAATGGGTATTTAGCACAAATAAATTGTGCAAGTGGATTCAATCTGCTTTTCTCTTAAGGAGAAAAATATAAAAACACAAGGGCCTCCATGGTGCTGTGCTCAGTCAGTCATGTCCAACTCTTTGTGGGCCCATGGAATTTCCCAGGTGGACCCCACCAGGCTCCTCTGCCCATGGGATTTTCCAGGCAAGAACACTAGAGTGGAGTGCTACTTTATACTCAAGATAATCTTCCCAACCCACAGTGCACACTCATCTCTTGCATCTCCTGTACTGACAGAGGATTCTTAACCACTAGTACCACCTGGGAAGTCCAAGAGTCTTCATATTTAACACTAAAAATGTTGACATAGTAAAGGTAAACCTTAGTGGGCTTCCCAAGTTATTTTAAAAATATATATAACAAGCTGAAATTTGTTTCACATCAAAAAAATTTGATGGGCAATTTTATTAAAAGACTTCTCAAAAAATTAAAGTTTATGTGAAGCATTTCAATTCTGGGGATCAATAGTAGAAATATCTTACTTTTTTACATTTCAAATGTTTGACTAATATGCTTTTTTCTGTATAAAATATTTGAATAAAAGTATATCATTGAAAGTATATCATTATCCAATGTGATACACCACATTAACAAATTGAAAGATAAAAACCATCTCAATAGATGCAGAGAAAACCTTTGACAAAATTCAACATCCATTTATTTTATTTTTCATTTTTTGCAACATCCATTTATGATAAAAAAAAACCCTCCAGAAAGCAGGCATAGAAGGAGCATACCTCAACATAATAAAAGCCATATATGATAAACCCACAGCAAACATTATCCTCAATGGTGAAAAATTGAAAGTGTTTCCCCTAAAGTTAGGAACAAGACAAGGGTGCCCACTCTCACCACTACTATTCAACACAGTTTTGGAAGTTTTAGCCACAGCAATCAGAGAAGAAAAAGAAATTAAAGGAATCCAGATTGGAAAAGAAGTCAAACTATTTGCAGATGATATGATCCTCTACACAGAAAACCCTAAAGACACCACCAGAAAACTACTAGAGCTAATCAATGAATACAGTAAAGTTTCAGGATATAAAGTTAACACACAGAAATCCCTTGCACTAACAATGAGAAAACAGAAAGACAAGTTAAGGTAACAATTCCATTCACCACTGCAATGAAAAGAATAATATACATAGGCATAAATCTACCTAAAGAAACAAAAGACCTATATATGGAAAACTATAAAACACTGATGAAAGAAATCTAAGATGACACAAATAGATGGAGAATTATACCATGTTCATGGATCGGAAGAATCAATATAGTGAAAATGGGTATACTGCCCAAAGCAATCTATAGATTCAATGCAATCCCTATCAAGCTACCAACAGTATTTTTCATAGAGCTAGAACAAATAATTTCACAATTTGTATGGAAATACAAAAAACCTCAAATAGCCAAAGCAATCTTGAGAAAGAAGAACGGAACTGGAAGAATCAACCTGCCTGACTTTGGACTATACTACCAAGCCACAGTCATCAAGACAGTATGGTACTGGCACAAAGACAGAAATATAGATCAATGGAACAAAACAGAAAGACCAGATAAGTCCATACACCTGTGGACATCTTATCTTTGACAAAGGAGGCAAGAATATACAATGGAGAAAAGACAATCTCTTTAACAAGTGGTGCTGGGAAAACTGGTCAACCACTTGTAAAAGAATGAAACTAGAACACTTTCTGACACCACACACAAAAATAAACTCAAAATGGATTAAAGATCTAAATGTAACACCAGAAACTATAAAACTCCTAGAGAAGAACATAGGCAAAACACTCCCCAACATAAATCACAGCAGGATCCTCTATGACCCACCTCCCAGAATTCTGGAAATAAAAGCAAAAATTAACAAATGGGACCTAATTAAACTTAAAAGCTTTGCACAATGAAGGAAACTATAAGCAAGGTGAAAAGACAGCCTTCGGAATGGGAGAAAATAATAGCAAATGAAGCAACTGACAAACAACTAATCTCAAAAATATACAAGCACCTCATGAAGCTCAATTCCAGAAAAATAAATGACCCAATCCAAAAATAAGCCAAAGAACTAAACAGACATTTCTCCAAAGAAGACATACAGATGGATAACAAACACATGAAAAGATGCTCAACATCACTCATTATCAGAGAAATGCAAATCAAAACCACAAAGAGGTACCATCTCACATCAGTCAGAATGGCTGCTATCAAAAAGTCTACAAACAAATGCTGCAGAGTGCAGAGAAAAGGGAATCCTCTTACACTGTTGGTGGGAATGCAAACTAGTACAGTCACTATGGAGACCAGTGTGGAGATTCCTTACAAAACTGAAAATAGAACTGCCATACGACCCAGCAACCCCACTGCTGGCCATACACACCGAGGAAACCAGAAGTGAAGGAGACACATGTACCCCAATGTTCATCGCAGTACTGTTTACAATAGCCAGGACATGGAAGCAACCTAGATGTCCATCAGCAGACAAATGGATAAGAAAGCTATAGTACATATACACAATGGAATATTACTCAGCTATTAAAAGAATTCCTTTGAATCAGTTATAATGAGGTGGATGAAACTGGAGCCTATTATACAGAGTGAAGTCAGAAAGAAAAACACCAATACAGTAATTAACGCATATATATATGGAATTTAGAAAGATGGTAACGATGACCCTGTATGCGAGACAGCAAAAGAGACACAGATGTAAAGAACAGACTTTTGGACTCTGTGGGAGAAGGCGAGGGTGGGATGATTTGAGAGAACAGCATTGAAACATGTATATTATAATATGTGGAACAGATTGTCAGTCCAGGTTCGATTCATGAAAAAGGGTGCTCAGGGCTGGTGCACTGGGATGACCCTGAGGGATGAGATGGGGAGGGAGGTGGGAGGGGGGTTCAGGATGGGGGACACATGTACACGCATGGCTGATTTATGTCAATGTATGGCAAAACCACTACAATATTGTAAAGTAATTAGCCTCCAATTAAAATAAATACATAAATAAAAGAAAAAGAATTATACAGGAAAGAATAAACTTAGTAATACCAAAAAAAAAGCATATCACCATCAATATCATTTTCTAAAAATTAACAAGCTTTATAGCTTCTTATAAAGAATGTGACCTGAGACAAGAATTTGCAATGCATATTCACAAGGATATTAATTCTCAAAGTGGTGTGTGATTTGAATACCATTGTTGTCATTTATCGTCCCTTCTTTTCCCCAGAGAGAAACCTCAGAAGCTTCTGTACAAGCTATTTTTCTGTATCCCAAATGAAAGAAGATACAGGAAAATGAAATTAATGTTATACATTTAATGGTTTAAGTTTAGTGATTTCTCTTACATATTTCTTGTAAAATTTTAATTACCTCTACAAGATAAATAGCTGAGTCTGGTGGAAAGTTAATGGGCAATTATTTAATTTACTTCAAACTGAAATTCCTTTTCTTGTTTTCAAAACAAATTATGAAAGGAATATTTTCAAAGGTTTCTTTAAAAAAAAAAAAAATCCAAGTTAATTTTAATACAACAGCCATCCTTATTGCTCTTCATATCAGTGATTTGGGGGGAGTTATTAAAAACATTAGAAGAGGAACCAAAAAGGGTCTGGAAATTACACACACACACACATTTTAGTATCATACTAAAATTTTATGAAATTTGTGAATTTTAGTTTCTCAGAGTGGGTTATAAAATAAAATATTCTCTAAGCAAACACTGAAGAAAAAACAAAATACATTCTTTAGGTCAGAGTTAAGTAATGATGGAGCCTAGTGTCTTCATATTTGAACCTTACTTGATGAAAATTTTTGCCACTGATTAAAAAAGGAATAATTCACCAGAAACTTTGAAAATAAAAATACTTCCATGGTATCCCCAATGCTTATAACAGTGTCCAATTTTGCATGAAGAGAAAAGTAAATATTTGATTCTGTCCCTGGCTAGTTGTTCTAATTAAGCATCCTCTTATATCTCAAGACAATGTAAAAATAAATCCTTAAGATGCGGCCAGTACAGAGGAAATCTCCAGAGAAATGGACACCAGTTTTCATTCCAGGGAAGGAAGAAAGATTATTTTCTTGAACAGAGACATTATGACTCTACAGAGTATCTGTATCAAGTTCAGTTTCAGAGGTTGGCTGAGGAGGGCTCTGGGAAGGGAATCAATGAAGTATGATTAAGGATCATGACCCTCCTCCCTGGAGACAAATGGAGCAAGGAGGATCTGAAGATCCCTTAGAACAAAAGAAGGGGAGAGGCAGGAAATGAGGAAGTGCCAGGTCTCAATGAGAATGTAGGCATTTGCATTCTGGCCAGCTTTCTAAGAATATATCCCAGCTGAATTTTTGCAGAGGGGAAAAGAAATGAACGCAGTAAATCTCTTCCAAACATTCTTTCAGCTAGAAACCTCCATTACATGGCCGTACTGAATCTTTATATTACAAAAAGTGATGATTAGATTTTTAAGTATCTTTTGTGTCATCAGATAAAGTTTGTATTGTGTTTGATATAGTTTCACTGTTAAATATACGTTTTTAAAAGAAGCTACGCTCGTATGACATTCATTTATTCAATAGCTATTTAAGTCCACTCTCCTGCAGACACTGATTCATCCCATGGTAGACCAGAGGCTCAATGAGAGCTGTAAGGTTCTTACACTCAGGAGTTCATGATAAAACACCAGAATATAAAAATATAAACAATTAGGGTAATACAATTTTTAATTCTTGTGTTCCACATACAGGATAGAAATTTTTATGTAAATTTTCTTTCAAAGAATGTGGACATCCAAAGTGGAAAAGAATTTGCTATATCAGGGGATAGAAAATTGCAAACAAGTATTGAGATAATGACTGAAAAAGAATGATATGAGAAAGGAAATAGAGGATTAATGAGAGACATAATCAGAAGAAATTTAATAAAAGAGAAAAACAGACAAGGGATAACTATAAAAACCTATTTAGACATTTATGAAACATAATCCAATTTAGCATGCAATTTAAACATAGTGACAGGCACAATGAAAGAATCATGATGGAATACATATTTGGAATGCCAAACTCCTGAGTTTTTTCACCCTATGCCCCAATTATGCTCATACCATAAATAGTTCCAAATAAAGTCACACACTCGACAGTGAAACCAATTGAAGTATTAAACTTCAAACTCTAATCTGAACTGTTAATTTGTACACAGTGGTGGTTTGTTCCTTCATTCTTCCATTCATTCTCTATGAGCACACTCTATATGCCAGGCATTTTACTAAGGGATTCAGTGATTAACTAAATCAGACATAACCCTTCACTATGAAATCCCAACTGCTTTGTGACAGAAAGAGGCCATGAGATATGACCAATCCTGGAGGACAGGATGGATTCTCTGACGAACTGGTATTCCAGATGAGATTTTGAAAACAGGATTTTAAACTCGATTAAAGGAGCATGGACATGAGGGCAAGATGAAGAACTTCCTATGCAAGGAGAGGAGAAGGAAACGGCAACACACTCCGGTATTCCTGCCTAGAGAATTCCATGGACAGAGGAGCCTGGTGTGCTACCGTCCATGGGGTCACAAAAAGTCGAACATGACTGAGTGACTAACACACACACATGCAAGGAGAACAGCACATGCAAGGGCCCCACAGGGAGACGGGGCGGATCCAGACACAGAAGACTCTGTGCAAGACCCCTACAGCAGATCTCAGAGCCCAAGGTAGAGAGTGGCTCCAGGAAGGGCTGACAGGTTGACAGGCCTCAGGTCACTCAGGAATTTGGGAAGACTTGGGTGAAGTGAGGGTAGGAGGTGAGTGGACAGGGTATTAGAGGGGAACGTTGAGGGACATTTTTTTTAGATCTTTTGTCTGCTGGTCAGAGTAGAGAAAGGCCTGGAAAATCAAAGCAAGAATTAAAGCAGGGAAATCACTTAGAAGCTTTTTTGCATTAATTGAGCCTAAAGATATAATTATGACCAACCTAGATAGCATATTATAAAGCAGAGACATTACTTTGCCAACAAAGGTCCATCTAGTCAACGCTATGGTTTTTCCAGTGGTCACATATGGATGTGAGAGTTGGACTATGAAGATAGCTGAGCACTGAAGAATTGATGATTTTGAACTGTGGTGTTGGAGAAGACTCCTGAGAGTCTGTTGGACTGCAGGAAGATCCAACCAGTCCATTCTAAAGGAGATCAGTCCTGGGTGTTCTTTGCAAGGAATGATGCTAAAGCTGAAACTCCAGTACTCTGGCCACCTCATGCGAAGAGTTGACTCATTGGAAAAGACCCTGATGCTGGGAGGGATTGGGGGCAGGAGGAGATGGAGACGACAGAAGATGAGATGGTTGGATGGCATCACCAACTCCATGGACTTGAGTTTGAGTGAACTCCAGCAGTTGGTGATGGACAGGGAGGCCTGGCGTGCTGCAATTCATGGGGTCGCAAAGACTCGGACATGACTGAGATTGAACTGAACTGAAAGATACAATAACTGGGACTATGACAAGCTAATATTAATGAATGAAAGTCAATTGATATAAAAATTTTTAAGAAAGTTAAAAACCAATATTTGATTGATGATTTGGAGGAGAAAAGACATGTATATTAAGGATGATTCAGAGTTTTGGTGAATAACCAGGATACTACAGGCATAATTCACAAAGATAACAAACAGAAGACAAAGAACAAGATTTAGAACCATATTAGAAGGAGTGGCGGAGAAGGCAGTGGCACCCCACTCCAGGACTCTTGCCTGGAAAATCCCATGGATGGAGGAGCCTGGTGGGCTGCAGTCCATGGGGTCACTAAGAGTCGGACACAACTGAGTGACTTCACTTTCAGTTTTCACTTTCATGCACTGGAGAAGGAAATGGCACCCCACTCCAGTGTTCTTGCCTGGAGAATCCCAGCGACAGGGGAGCCTGGCGGGCTGCCGTCTATGGGGTCGCACAGAGTCGAACACGACTGAAGTGACTTAGCAGTAGCAGTAGAAGGAGTGGAAAGAGAACATCTGTAAGTTTCACTTTGGAGTGCCATTGTGACATCCCGGAGACTGACTGAAGGGTCTAATTCTCAGAGGAGAGCTCTAGGCTAGAAATGCATTTATGTGTGTATGGATGATTTTTCCTAAAGAGAAAAAATAAAAATGAGACAAACAAATGGGGCCAGTCTGCAAACCTACTAGGATCCTAAACATTTAATGGCCAACTGGGGGGAAATGAGCTGCCTAGGAAGCTTAAGAAACGTGGGAAGAAAAGTGAAAGAATATGTAAAGGAAGAGAATGCCTCAAGATGAAGGGAGAAGACAGTACTGCCAAGAACTACAAAGTTTAACTAACATACTGACAAATGAAATCTTTCCACTGCATTTAGCAAAGCCGGAGATTATATGTCACCAGCTAGAGCTACATAGACCATGAGTGTGGGGACTAGATTGAAAGAGACTAAGAAGTAACTGCAGAAGGCACGTGAGGAAAAGACGGCAGGGAATACTGACAACTTTTTAGGCATTGAAGGAACTGAGAAATGAAAGTTGCTATTCGTAAGAGAATTTTGAGAACAACAGTGATTTGTTGGTTAGTTTGTTTTGTTTCCAACAGTTTGGTTCACTGGGAGAGGGGTCTGTTTTGGAGGTAGACTTGAACATATTTATAGGAAATAGAGGAGGGGGTGGGAGGAATTGGGAGATTGGGACTGATATAGATATACTATTAATACCATGTATAAAATAGTATAAATAAACTAAAGAGAATCTCCTGTATAGCACATGAACCCTACTCAATACTCTGGGGTGACCTAAAGAGGAAGTAAAAACAAAAAAAGAGATGATATATGTATATGTACAGCCAATTCATGTTGTTGTACAGTAGAAACACAGCACTGTAACTACACTCCAATTTTTTTTTAAAGTAAATAGGAAACCTAAAGCAGTTTAAAAAAAAAAAAAAAAAAACAGCTTGATAGCATTAAGATCCTAAGAAAGCCAAGGAGTTGTGATTAAGTAGAGAATGAGAATAGGATGGGTATCAAACACATGTGGAGTACATGTAAGGTATGAGGAAGCCAAGAGCTTCCATTTAAATGTGCCTCTGTGTGAAACAGTAAGTGAGACAGCTTGCTCAGAGCGGATCATTAGCCAAAAATGGTCCGTAGTAAAAGGGTAATGGAATACAGGTTTAAGAAGAAGAGCTAAAGTTTGCAACTGTCATTGGGAGGCATGGGAGATATACTTGATCAAAGAAATAGAATAGGATCAAGGGAGTATTGAGAGTCCAGTGGAAGCAGGTGGCTATGTATTTATAGTGAAATCAACCTGCCGTATCGTGAGACTCCAATGGCACCTGGCATAATAATTTTGGTCCTTCAGGAATGAAGTTTTGCCTTTTGAACAAAAAAGCAATGGACAAGGAAAAAAGCAGTGTTTTTGAAATGACAAGACTCTGAGCTAGACTGGAAGAAAGTGAAAAAGGAGACTCCGAAGGCCTGGGAGACAGGATAGGGATCACTGGACTGGAATGTTTGGTGAGGGTGAAGCAGCAGTTGTAATAAGAAGCTGTAACAAGCTTGGTGGACAGATGGTTGCGGCTGGAGATTAAAAGCTTGAATGAGTGACCTGAGAGACAGAATGAATTGGGCATTCTTGCCTGGGGAATCCCATGGACAAAGGAGCCTGGCAGGCTACTGTCCAGGGGGTCACAAAGACTTGGACATGATTGAGCAACTAAGCACACACACACAAGGTCCAGAGGGTGTGTGGGAATAGAAGACTGAGATGGAGGAAAGGAAAGGTCACTGAAGACCAGGTCAAAGAACTGAGAGGAGAAGGTTCCGACAGGTCATTCCAGTCACTGGGGAGGTGCCCTGGAATGCCAGCAGCCCTAAAGGGGACAGGCAGCCAATGATCCAGTCACCAACAGCATCAATGAGCAGTGCCCAAAAGACCTATAGGTGATTGCAGCAGAGACCATCCATGGAGGATAGGATAATAAAACAGCCTCAAAGGAGCAACTTACTAAAAAAAAAAAAAAAAATCAATAGATTTGAGAAAAATGTCCTCAACGAGGAATGAGGAGAAGGTACATGTTAACCTTATCTCCAAGTCCTGTTTTCAGAATAACATTTCAACCAACTATTCATCTTCTCTACTAACAAAACTATACTTACAAAAATTTATATATGTGACTTCAAGAATTTTTAAATTATCCTAATTATAGCACAACAATTACAGGAAAAGAATTAACTGTTCCTTATGAAACAGTGAAAGGAGTCAGTGAAAGGAGTCATCTAGTGCTCACTTGTATCTGACTTTTTGCAGCCCCCATGGACTGTAGCACACCAGGCTCTTCTGTCCATGGAATTTTCCAAGCAAGGATACTGGAGTGGGTCGCCACTTCCTACTCCAGGGTATCTTCCTGACCCAGGGATTGAACCCACATCTCCTGTGTCTCCTACATTGGTAAGCAGATTCTTTACCACTGAAGTCATCTAGAGCAGAAGTCAATAAACTTTTCTCTGAAGCATCACACAGTAACCACTTAGGCTTTGTGGGCCAGTCGGTCACAACTACAGAACTCTGCCTGTGTTGCATGGAAGCAGCTACAGACAACGCATAAATGAAGGTGGTGTTTTGAACCCAATCTGTCCCAATTCCATGTGTATCATTCAAGTCAGAAAAAGTGGTATTACAATTTAAAAACTAAGAATTATTACTTTCAGACTTAAAACTGAAGGTGATCAGCCAAAAGTTCATGATTTTCCTTTCCCCTGAAAGAAATAAAATTAAAAGAAAGCACTCACCTGAACATAGAGTTCTCTAAGCTCATACTGAAATTTCTTGGGATCTGTGGTGACTGTTACTGGGCCAATTTCTGTGGAGATAAAAATGACGTAAGTCAAGAATAGTGCTCAACAGCGTTAAAGTCTTTAGCATACTGTGGTTGCAAATGTCCTTTCACTGTGCACTGTACAGTTAATTGAACAATTAGAAATAGTCAACAAAACAACAAAGGTCATTTCTCCATTTAGAGCTACCAAAGACTACTTTAAAATTTGTCATAAATGATGCATACTTAAAACAGTGAATTTTTAGACTTAGGAAATGCAAAAAAGTGAAAGTGAAAGTCACCCAGTCGTGTCCGACATTGCAACCCCATGGACGAAACAGTCCATGGAATTCTCCAGGCCAGAATGCTGGTATGGGTAGCCTTTCCCTTCTCCAGGAGATCTTCCCGACCCAGGAATCAAGCCCAGGTCTCCGGCATTGCAGGTGGATTCTTTACCAGCTGAGCCACCAGGAAAATGCAAAAAGGGAGTTAAAATGTCACAGGGCAAAGAATCGGGAGACATCAGTCTCTTTTTACTCTCACCAGGCAGTGAATATTTATGGGGCAACTATTTTGTTGTTGGATTCTAAATTAATCACTATCCATCTTTTGATTTTGATTTGTCAACTACAAGCTGTAAATTTGTTTGCAAATAAAACATTTACTACTAAACCAAAAAAGAAAAAAAAAGAGCCAAATGACCCTTCTTTGTCCACAGGGTTTTTAAGAACTTGCAGGAGCACAGATAGGAAGATCAGAAGCACAGATATCAGGATACTGACAGTTCAAACACAGTCGCTACCACTTCATCTGCCATAGCTGGGGTTGCTGTCCCTCATTATCACCATTCTCCTAAACTACCCTTGACGAAAATAATTACCTCTGGGGTCACTGCCACCCTCATGATTGTCCTAGTATAATGCACAAACCATTGTTTCAAGTGGAAACAAGTAGGGGGACTGTTTCCTAGTGAAAACCAACAGACCTAAGTCAGGTGAAGAGGAGAAGTCCAGATACCAGTAGGGTTAAATTGATAGAAATATAAATATAGATACACACACAGAACATGTTTATTTAATACTAAACATTTTAATCTGCAAAGATCATTTTCTTAAAAAAAAAGTTAACCTTTAAAATAGACAAGCTGAAACCTGCCTTTACAGGTATCAATTACTTCCCCTAGAAAACATCCACGTGTGTGTGTTTAGTTGCTCAGTCATGTCCAAATCTTTGTGACCTATGGACTGCAGCCCACCAGTCTCCTCTGTCCATGAGGATTCTCCAGGCAAGAATACTGGAGTGGGTTGCTATGCTGTTCTCCAGGGGATCTTCCCAATCCAGGGATCAAACCCAGGTCTCCCACATTGCAGGCAGATTCTTTACCAGCTGAGCCACTAGGGAAGCCTGGAAACACCCATATGTTAGTCGCTAAGTTGTGTCCGACTCTTTGTGACCCCACGGACTATAGCCCACAAGGCTCCCCTGTCCATGGAATTCTGCAGGCAAGAAGACTGGAGTGGATAGCCATTCCCTTCTCCAGGGGATCTTTCTTACCCAGGGACCCAGGGGTCAAACCCAGGTCTCCTGCATTGCAGGCAGATTCTTTACAGTCTGAGCCACCAGGGAAGCCAGGAAACATCCATATATTTAAGTAATAGTTTAAAATTCATTCAAGTATCATGTGTACAGACATAGCATCTTAAATTCCTAGGGTAGATGAAAGTTCTTCTATTTTATGTAATGAAAATAACAATACAAAATTATAAAGATACTTAACATTTAGTTTTTATGAGATATTAGCTTCAAACACATACTATTAGAATAGGACTTATGACTTCAAAGGATAATAATTAATGAGCCAGGCCTTCTATAATATATTAAATGTGATACAAAAACAGATTGCAGAATTTTAGAAATAAATGAGGTAAACCGGATAGGAAGCATGATGATATGCTTAGTCATAGCCCATGTAATTTTTCCTAGAAATTACACGAAAATATGTCTCCATTCTTCACCACAGATTAGACATCTTGCAGCATGCAAAAGGAATGACGAGGTGATTGAAGAAACTGTGTGAAAATGCAAACATCTGAATTCCATACACAGAAGAACAGTCATTAGCTATGTAAACGCCATGTCCTGAGTATATGGAAAATCGGAGAAGACTACTCCCTCAAAACTAAACAAAGGCATACTTTGCAAAGGAATGCAAAATAGCAAAGAATATACCAGGCAGTTACACCTTGACATATAAATTGTCAGCAGCACCATCAAGCCACACTTCTGTGCTTCTACATGGCATAATACTAAAATAATTCTAGAATTCAAAACTCAAGAACCAGAAAGGAATAAAAGAATACTAGAAAAATCAATTATATGAAAACAAATAGTACAGACATGCAAGAACATTCCTTATAATAACAATTTTTTAATTAGCCCTGATACATGTCTGTCTTCAATAGTAGAGATTAGGGGATGCTATGAAAATAGGAGAACTGATTAGCCTTCATTTAATTATCGAGAGATTCAAATACCCACTTGTTTTCAACAAAGACAGGAAATATTTCCTGTAGCTCATTTATATACATTTTTGCAAATCACACTGGACACTTGAGATAAATCTTTTATCAGTTCTACTCAGACCAAAAAAAAAAAAAAAATACTCAGGAGAGAGAAAGCCTTGCCAGGCTGCCATATCCCTCCAGCTATAAGCATCTTTCCCAACTCTTTTGAATGGAATGATATAACTATTTGGCAAAATCAACCTTCCTTTCAGGACTTGTGTCCATTTGTCTTTCTCTTCATTTAATAAAGCCCTGCACCAGCTGTGTCCTAAGCAATTTCCTCTTCTCTTCCTTTTTTTCTCGTGTTGATTGCTTAGCCCCTGCCAAGCCTTCAATGACACTGAACAGGTATAACTTTGTCTTCTTTTCCTGACTGAGCATGGTCCTCTATTGCTTACAGAATTGAATGAGAACTCTCCAAGCACTGCAGGTCCTCTCTTCTATTTATCTAATCTTCAACCTTCGTCACACTGCTTAGCATGAGGACACTGCTCTTCCTTCGTATCTTTCAGGGCCATTCCCACGTCTTTCATCTGCCCAGACACCTCTCATTCTAGAAAGTGTGAATCAAGTCCCATCTCCTTGGATGTTCTGCCATTTCTTCAGTAAACATTAGTGTTGGTTGATGTTTGTATAATAAAGACATGGGAAGAATGAAGGGGCATAACGTTTAACAGAATAAGTGATCATATCCCATTTTATTCAATGACTTTATCTGGTTGCTTATCAAAATAACACCAAAAAAAAAAAAAATACTGTATTGGCCACAAAGTTCATTCGGGTTCTTCCATGGTACCGAAAAACCCGAATGAACTTTTTGGCCAACCCAATATAAAACAACAATCAGTCTCCAAAGAGAATCCTCAAGCTTGATGGGGCATTAAAAATCATTTGCTTCAATTTTCTTATCTATGGACAAGAAAACCTGAGGTTCACAGATGATGAAATTGAAAAACTGGTAGTAAAGAAAGAGGTTACAACATCTAAAAACATTCTCTATACTGAGCAACCTCCACAGCTCACTAACATTTCCTCTTTTCCAAGATCTTCATTCTATCAATGATTATATCACTGTGAACTTTCTCCTTTCCTCTGGATCATGGGCAAAACAGGCCATATTTTGAGTACCTAAACTGATGCACACAATAGCTAGAATTTTTTATTGTCCTGTGCCTGGATATTTGAAAATGGATTAAAAGAAGCAATTTTTTTCTTTCAGTTTTACTGAGATATAATTATTATGACATATAACACTATATAGGGCCTACCCTGGTGACTCAGGGTAAAGAATCTACCTGCATTTCAGGAGACCCAGGTTCAGTTCCTAGGCTGGGAAAATTCCCTAGAGAAGCACATGGCAACCCACTCCAGGATTCTTGCCTAGAAAATCCCATGTACAGAGGAGCCTGGCAGGCTACAGTCCACGGGGTCGCAGAGAGTCGGACATAACTGAGCGACCAACACATGGCAAGGAGCAACTGGAAGTTTCATTCTTTCACAATAAATGCAGAAAGAAACTACGGAAAAAGTAGTGTGGGAGTACTAACATAGAAAAAGCACTTTTCAGAATGAATCTAGGAAATTTCAAAAAGGAAATGAAAATTTAGGATTTCAAGTCAGAAAAAATGGAAAAGTACTTTACTAATGCTAATTTTTAAAAAATTCTATATATCAAGTTTTCACAACAGCTCTGTATTTCATCAAATTACTGTTATTACCTACGGTTTGGTATGGTGGTGGTTTTCAGTCGTGTCTGACTCTTTGCTAACTCATGGATTATAGCCCGCCAGGCTCCTCTGTCCATGGAATTCTCTAGGTAAGAATACTGGAGTTTGTAGCCATTCCCTTCTCCAGGGGATTTTCCCAACCCAGGGATCGAACCTGGTCTCCCGCATTGCAGGCAGATTCTTTACTATCTGAGCCACCAGGGAAGCCCATATTACTATACAAATAATTGAAGGTTCTATGATAAGCCAAAGCCTAAGGGGTCCCACCATACTGTCTGCCTGTAATCTGAGAGCATCCATCACATGATATGTGATTGGCATTGCTTTTTGTCTCCCTCACTTGATTATCAGCCTAAGGAGATGTACCTATAATAGATTCTAAATAAACATCTGAAGATGAGAAGATGGGAAACAAAAGAATAAAGATTAAGCCCAGGTCTCCAGACCCTTCATTTTGTGTGCCTTCATTTTACTGTGGAACCTCCAGACTACAGCTAAAGATCATGCTATATAATCAGCATGATGATGCTGAATGGTTGACTTCCTCTTTACACAAAAGTATTTATTCTTTCATCAAGTTATTGATGCAGATAATCAACACAAACAATTTCCCACATATTGCTGATCTTAAAAAAGCAAAAGAAACATTAAGGTAAGGAATATGAATTATAAGTACAAGGAGCAAGTCACATTTCAGAAGATCATTTTTTATTTAAAAAAAAAAAAAGTCTGAAACTCTAAACGAGTCTTTCCTCTTCACATTAATTGTGTTATTTCCCGTTTCCTAGGGATTTATCGGGGTTCGAATGGGTTGGATTTATTTCCAACATCTCAGCCATTGTTCTCCTAATCTGAGTTGCTAGATTGAATTTGAGCAAATAATGGAAAGAAGTTCACAATGTAGTATTTTCTTTTACTGCTTCACTTGGCAAGATCAATATCCAGTTCCTCACTTCCCTTTTCCTTTTCACTAACAGATTTCTGCTCCTTACAGTTTTTCTTTACTCACAGTGGTTCCTTGATAACAAAAGGTATATTTACTGCTGCTTGCTGGAGTCTCAAACACTTTTTGTGAATGGTTTGGTAACAATGCTTACAATTTCCTTGGCTTTTAAAAATATGTAGTTTTATATTTATAATTGTATATAAATATGTGAAAAGTTAAAAACCCCTAAGCTGCACTATAAATAAATCAATATTTGCAAAGCATTACAAAAGGTCAAAATAAATATATAAATCACAGTCCTTGCCATAGAGGAAATTTAAATATAGTTGAAAATTTTTTAAAACAGCAAGCTATGAAAAATTAATCTAGCCTCAGAGAAGGGCAAATATTTTCAGTGTCCAGAGAAACACCCCTGAGCTCTTGGGAAATACACAGTGAAGACGTCAGGGAGAAGATGTGGTATGAGTTGGGACTTGAAGAGAACACTGCATTCACAGAGGGTGATATCAGAGCAAAGAAATTCTAGGCACTGGGACATGGCTTGTTCAAAATGCCTTCTATGAGCTGACTCTCAACATATTCACTTTCTAAAAATTCTACTCTTAATTAATTTTACACAAATCAATTATAATGTCTTCTGTGCAAAACTGTAATATAAATATATACATATATAAATTAAAATTATTTAAGTAAAAATCAATAATCACGTTTCTTGCTTTGGAATGTTATAGAAAATCAGATTAATAAGTATACTTTCATTGTTTTCAATTTAACAAGATACTCTTTCCAGATTTCTCTCTCCTCATTTGATTATAATGTTGCTGTCCAGCACCATTTTTGAATGATTTGCATCTAAGTCACAAAAAAGAACTGTTTCCAGACTTTGAGCTGAGCTAATGTCAAAGATATTTCAGGATTCATTTAACTGCGTACATGCCTACTCACATTAAAACAGGTAATTTTCAAGACCACTTAAAGACCCTTAATGACTGTTTTGACATGAAGTGATGTAAGGTGGTGTGTTTTATAAAATCTGAGTTAAGGATGAATTCATGCACACTATGTAATATTGATTACATACATAGCATTCTGTTTTGCTTTCCAAAGAGGTTATTCATTAACAATGAGCTGCATAATCTTAAACACATGCACTTAGCCCAACTGTAGATAATGTATGTATATTGCAAGGGTCATTTCACTTAAACTGAACAAGATATAGAAAAAATCATGAACATGAATTCAGCAATGTTTCATAGCTGTTTAGAGCAGGAAGCAAAGAAGAATGCCTTAATAACTGACACAGGATCATGAGGTATACTGAGTAGGATGTTATTGCTTAGACTGGACTTTGGCCAGAGCTCCAGCAAGCACTTTTGCAAAAACAGCCGTGAGATTTTTAATGGCCCAACAAAATCCAGATTCTCAGTTTTGCCTGTACTCCTAAATATTTAAACATCAAAACATACCCAAGCATTGGTAAGTTACACTCAGAAATATAAGAAAACATAATATTTTAAGTCATGCTATTTTAACCAATTTAATAAAGAAGCTTTCCATTGTGATTAAGGTATTCCGAAAACAAATAAGAAGAAAATAGATACTATGTTCAAGAATATTTTAAAATTTAAATAATGATATTCTTACAGAGAAATGTGTTTTAAACTTTAAGATAAAAAAAATATGACAATTCATTTCAAAGTTTTCATTGTTCTCTTAGACAATTCCTTAGCATTACCGGTCTTCCAAATAAATTTAGGCAGCAGGGAGGGATAAAGAAAAGAAAAATTATAAAAAGAGCAGTAAAGTAGTTTTGAAAAAGAAAAAAATATGCTTGCAAATCCTTAGAAAAGAATCATTAAAACTGCTGAAATTTCAACATGTTAGGAGAATAGACATTCTCAGTCCTGATTGTTTCTACAACTAAACAAATGCATGCAATCCTTTGTTCATGTTTTCAGGGAAAATGTAATTCAGTGGTCCCAAACTATATTCATGAAGTAAACACTTTATCTGCAAACAATGAGAATCTGAGACATGACAAAAATATAGATGCTTTTATGTATCTGTATATATATTATGCATGTGGTATTCACTGAACACTTGCATTCATTCATTCATTCAACAAACAGACATTCTATCCTTAAGGTTGGTTCAAATTGTCAGGAGAAAGCAAATATTTACATTTAAAGAGTGGAGGTCTTGAGTATAAGAAAGTCGGAAATATCTGAGTGTATCTTACAAACTAAGAGGTGGTTGAATGGACTTACGACCACTATGTTGTATAAAGCCCTAATCTCAAAAGGATCCCTGCATTGGGGTTTAATGCTTGTACTCACTGTCCTGAAGTAATTTTCTCTCTTAATTTGTGTTTTGTAAAGCAAAGTTCAATGGGTAGATGTAACAGGCACTGCAAACCTGGAGCCTCATTTCCACAGTCCTGCCCCCCACCACCTTCAGGGGACAGGGCACCTGTTCTTCTACTCCCATAAAGCCCAGGCCCTACCCAGCAGCCCCATCCCTGCTTCTGCTGGCTGTCACCATCTGCCAGCTACCCAGCGAGGACCTTGATATGAGGATGGGGAGGGTTAGGATGAGGGCACGCGACAGTTGGTCAAGGCTAGAGGCCAACTCTTAGCCTCTCAACTGGGACAAGCCTTTTCATACATTCCCAATTCATGCACCAAGCATTTCCCAGCACCTAGCACCAAAGTTTATAAATCTCTGGGGGCCGCCTGTCTGCCAAGGGTTGAGGCAGTGGGGCCAGGGACAGAGGAGATGTCTGTCTCAATTTCACCTGTTTCCAGCCTGAGCACAGTGCTTGGGTACCACTGGCTCAAGGGGGAACTTGACAGCCTGTATCCCTAGGGACCTCAGGGGCCAGCATGGGTCTGCATTTGACCTCCAGGTATCCTGGTACCCAGGGGTGCTCCTTTTGCAGGTACCATGCTGGGAGGATCTTCTTTTCCTCCTTGCAACCGACTGAAGTCTAGATTAAACTATTAGCATGAATTTTACCATCTATCTTTATTTTGTGAAATGCCCATTTTAAATGCAAATATCAGAATATTTGACTAGTATGCAGATTAATGCAAAATAAACAATTTGTATTTCATTGCTGGTTACAGATGGTGCCTCCAGCTGTCCAGAAGAAACACACAAATCAGATTCAGCAAGATTAAAGATTCTGTCACAATCCCAGCAACAGCATGAACACTCTAGGTTTATCATGACATCGAACTAAGTAGTACTTTTTACTGAAAAACATAAAAGATTTTTTAAATTTTTAAAAGGCCATGGTTATATAAAGAAAAGCTAAATATTGAAATATATGTGTTCTGCCAAGTTAATTTGTGGATTTAATACATTAAATATCTCAAAAACAATTTTTTAACTTGTGTTTTAGAATACTTAGCAACAATATTCTTAAATGTATTCTGAATAGGACATAGGTGATTATATCAATGAAAACTGACCCAAAAAAGTATAAATAGGACAACTTAAGCATAACTAACTAAAAGGACAGAAGTATTGATACACAAATAAATATGTAAAAACTGGAAAATAATTAATAATTATAAACAAACAAGCATCTGAAGGTAAGATATATAAAATAAGGTTATTTATGTTAAAAAAATATGTAACTCTAATTCAAATTTTACAGTATCTAGTAAAATAAGCTCCAAAGGGTTAAAGTTTCAGTGTAACCATTATAATTACTTCAACTGAATCTAAATGAGAATATATATATAGATATATTAAAAAATAACATTCTCCTTTTCAAAGTAATAGAAGAAATCACAAGGGGCAATACTGACAGATATAAATATATAAAAATCAAGTAAAAATTAAAACCTAAAAAAGCTATAAAGCCAGATTTGGGAACATTTTTATGTCATCGATTTAAATTAAAATCCATGCTATCTTAAGAAATCATTTGAATTTGTACCAAAAAAACTAAAGTATCATCACTAAAAGAAAGGAAAATTCATTAACAGGATAACAAAAACACAAGACTAGAAACGAATACTCATATTTTGTTATAGAGAGACAAACTATAGCGAAGTTGAAGTACCTTGTAAGAAAGAAAATTATTTTGCTTAATATTATCACTGCAACCATTGTCATACTAAACCTGGCATATTTGTACTCTTTAAGATTATAAGTAGTTGCAACTTTTATGAAATTCACTGTAGTTATATGTATGATATGATTATAGGTATGATAAATCTTAAAGTTATATTGTGATAAAGTTATTTCCCACTTTGTTATAATCCACTGAAAATAGATACTGACATTGCTAGGACAGCAACAAATAGTATCAAACTAGAGAAATGATTAAAAAACATGAGTCTCTAAATAATATTAGGTGGCAATTAAACTATTGTTTCATGTCAAAAAACAAGTAAATGTTTATCATATACCATTAAACAAAAAAAGCAAAACACAGAACTATAGGTAAAGGCACTTCCCCTGCAGTCCAGTAGTTAAGAGTTTGCTTTCCAATCCAAGGGTGCAGGTATGATCCCTGGTTGGGAGCTAAGATTTCATAAGTCTCATGGCCAAAAAATCAGAACACAGACAACAGAAACAATATTGTAACACAGTCAATAAAGACATGAAACATGGCCCACATCAAAAAAAAAAATAAATCCTGTAGGTACTTTTGACTGCAACTATGAACAAAGGTAGATACGCCTAAGGACAAATTCTGAAAGGTCACACCAGATCAAAAACTGATGTTTGGAAAAGGTGGAGGAGTGATTATTTTATCTTTAAATTTCTCATATTATTTGTATTTGTAAATTAAGGCAAAAGAGAGGAATTTCACTGGATCACAACAGGCTTGAGGTTGTGCTCATGCATTCTGCCTTAGTATGCTTCTGAACTGGTCTAACTTGCGTGTAAGGTAAGTTGCTTCAGTTGTGTCTGACTCTTGGCAACCCTGTGGACAGCAGCCCACCAGGCTCCTCTTCCACTGGATTCTCCAGGCAAGAATACTGGAGTGGGTTGCCATTTCCTCCTCCGAGGGATCTTCCCTACCCAGGAATCGAACACATGTCTCTTATGCCTTCTGTATCGGCAGGCGGGTTCTTTACCACTAGCACCACCTGGGAAATCCTTCCCTCCTCCAGGAGATCTTTTCAACCCAGAGATCAAAACCAAGTCTCCCACACTGCAGGCGGATTCTTTACCAACTGAGCCACCAGGGAAGCCCAAGAACACTGGCGTGGGTAGCCTATCCCTTTTCCAGGTTTAACTTGGTCACTTGAAAACGAGTCAAAAATATTTTTTAGCATTAGGCAACATAACAAGAAAAGCAATGATTTGAGACATTATCCATTAATACTGTGAGATGAAATATTTTAACTACTTAAATTCTAATCAAAATACTTATTGTCTAGATATGGTATTCATTTTCAATCTTCTCACTTCAAGCATCCATCTTCCTTCCAAATGCCCAATTATTGTCAAAGTCATCTTCCTGTTAGTCTTTACTGAATATACAAAGAATTCCTTTTGACTGGATGAAATGAAACATTCTCCACACTTGTAACATGGAAACTCAATCATAGTCACATTTTGGTTCTCTTCTGGGTAATACTGATTTTTTTTTTTTCTCTACACACTCTTGCAATGATGGGTTTACTCATGAACATGTATGTGTCTTCTGTCTTGCTTTTATCTCTTCACAGAAGAAATATGGGAAATATGAAGTATCCAATATAACTGAACATGAAACCAAATCATCAGTGTGAGTGTGCTTAGTTGCTCAGTCATGTCCAATTCTTTGTGACCCCATGGACTGTAGCCTGCCAAGCTCCTCTATCCATGGGGATTCTCCAGGCAAGAATACTGCAGTGGGTTGCCATGCCCTGCTCTAGGGGATCTTCCCAACTCAGATATCGAACTCAAGTCTCCCGCATTGCAGGTGGATTCTTTACTGAATGAGCCATCAGGGAAGTCCAAGAACACTGGAGTGGGTAGCCTGTCCCTTCTCCAGCCGACCTTCTCAACCCAGGAATCGAACCGGGGTCTCCTGCATTGCAGGTGGATTCTTTACCAGCTGAGCTACCAGGGAAGCCCCACCAATGTAAGTTTCCATTTTAAATTTAAATATCTCTCCTACAGGGAAGTTCAGAGTATTCACCTTAGTTGGTATCTAAAAGCATCCCAGAGCTGGAAGTTACCATAGTGTAAGGTCACTGAAGTTAATTACTTTATGCCATTGTGACTAGGTCCCAAGGTGTTTTCAACCCAAGACAAGTCTGTGCCTTGTGCCCAAACTTGGTAAGAGGAAAGCTTCCACATAAGAGCCATCTCACTTGCTCTCCTCCCAACTCATCGACGCACTACTGCATAAGCAAAGACTCGCATGTCCCTACAGGCACCAAAAGGCTGTGGTACACATCCAAATAAAAAACAAGAGACACTGCAGCATTTCTCCTGTGTCACAGTAATCAGTCCTTTCTTACCTCTCAGGGTGTGACTGACTGATGGATTGATTAACCGCACTGCATGGCACGGGGCATCTTAGTTCCCTATCCAGTGATCGAACCTGCACCCCCTAATTTGGAAATGTGGAATACGAACCACTGGACCATCAGGGAAGTCTTCCATCTCAGGGTTTCAATACCCCTGGCTCCAAGTTCCCATGCTTCTCTTCTTCCCTCTGAAGAGCCTTCCTGTTAACCAATTATATCAAGCCTTCCCTGGTGGTCCCATTGGTAAAGAATCTGCCTGCAATGCAGAAGACCCAGGTTTGATCCCTGAGTTGGGAAGATCCCCTAGAGGAGGGCATGGCAACTCATTCCAGTATTCTTGCCTGGAGAATTCCATGGACAGAAGAGCATGGAGGGTTACAGTCCATGGGGCCTCAAAGAGTCGGACATAACTAAGCGACTAAGCACATGCCTCTGTTTAAAATTTGAACTCCACAAGGTGAGGGTTGTTACTTTCTGTACCACATTACTCAAACCAAAATGCAATAATTAACATATTTTATAAGCATCCACTAATAACAATTAGAAGGGACACTGAGAAGGCAATTTGGCCAAGTGCAGTTCCCAACCAAACTAGTTTATAGTGCTTAAATGACTCAAATGCCATCAGAAAATCTATACAACCTAGATGAAAAGTGACACTGAATTGGGAATTGTCCACTCACATGGCCTTCATTTACTAAATGTTTGACCTAAGAGGCAGTCTGTTATTTTGCTTAAGAGCTCAGGCACTGGAATCAAAGCTACTTGGATTACAATCAAGGTTCTGCCATAATATTTTTTTGTTTTGTTTTTAACTTTTATCCAGTTCCTAAATCTCCATGACTTTATTTCCCCCATTTTAGTATGGGAAAACTGAACCATTTCTAAAACACTGGGTTTGTTGTGAAAAGTGTTTAATGAGGTTGTTTAATGAGGGATTGGGGGCAGGAGGAAAAGGGGACGACAGAGGATGAGATGGATGGATGGCATCACCAACTTGATGGACATGAGTTTGAGTGAATTCCGGGAAATGGTGATGGACAGGGAGGCCTGGCGTGCTACAAATCATGGGGTTGCAAAGAGTCGGACATGACTGAGCGGCTGAACTGAACTGAATTGAACTGAGTAAGGATAGCAAGCAAATGTAATGCTTGGAATGGACTGACCAGGCTAACTCTGCTATTGCTACTGCTGCTACTGTCGGTGACTTTGATGGCAATGTTACCCAGGAGGGAGAGTGGTAAAGCATCTGCCTGCCAATGCAGATGGGTTCGATCCTTGGGTCAGAAAGATCCCATGGAGTAGGAAATGGCAACCCACTCCAGTATTCTTGCCTGGAAAATTCCACAGACAGAGGAACCTGGCAGGTTATAGTCCATAGGGTCGCAAAGAGTAAGACACAAGAGCACACGCCCAACAATGATTGGTTTCTTAAAAAATCTACTATAAGGAACGAATTCACTCTGGGAATTTAGTAAAACATAATACTTTTCTTGTGCTTCTCACTGTTTAAGATGATTTAATGAATTTGAATTTCAAACTCAAAAAGGCATTAGTTAAGTACACTCTCTTTGTTTTTTTTTTTCTTTTACCAGCCCCAAGCATCCTGTATCTTGTATCGAACATAGACTGGCGCTTCATTTCTTACATGATAGTATACATGTTTCAATGCCATTCTCCCAAATCATCCCACCCTCTCCCTCTCCCTCACAGTCCAAAAGTCCGTTCTATGCATCTGTGTCTCTTTTGCTGTCTTGCAAATTTTTTTTTTTTTTAAAGTAAGGTACATTCTTATCAGGGCTTCCCTGATGGTCGGACAATAAAGAATGCAAAGAGACCCAGGTTCAGTTCCTGGGTTGGAAAGATCCTACCCACTCCAGTATTCTTGCTTGGAGAATTCCATGGATAGAGGAGCCTGGCAGGCTACAGTCCACGGGGTCACAAAGAGTCGGACAGGAATGAGCGATTAACAGACACACACATTCTCATCAAGCCATGCCTTAATTTTTTACCTTGCATCAGATAAAAAATGTCAAACTTTCAGATGACTGAAACTCTTTCTTGCCTTTGGAGATAATAGAACAACATTTCTCATACTTGCCATTAAATCAAATCTCAGAATTTGAAGTTACATAATCAAGTATTTAAAAGATATGTTTGATCTTTACTTTCCACTTCAATGATACTTAAAAATATTAATACCCAAACAAGACTGAGATAAAAACAGCATTTATTAAAAAAAAAAGTATATATTCTGGGTTGCTAATTAATTCAGTATATGAAAATACTACTAAAGCTATATTATCTCTTCACTCTGCCCAAAATAAAGAAAACTATCCACCTCTATACCTTTGTTTATATTTTTTCTATATAAGAGACTGCTTTCTCCCTTATCAAACTTTTACTCAAGATCTAATTCAGGTGTCAACTTTGTTGGAACAAATTCCTGAGTGTCTCAATCCTCAGAGGTCACTCCTCTGAATTCTTTTAATGACATATCTTAACTGTTTGGTAAATAACCCGATGTGCTGAATGTCCTCTAAAATGGCCTCCAAGGACCCACCATCTGATATTCACACCGTTCTGTAATCCCCTTTCCTTAAGAATGGGATGAACTTAATGACCTGCCTCTAATGAACAGAACAGAACAAAATTAATGAAATGTCACCACTGAGATTAGGTTGAAAAAAATTTTACCTTCTGTCTTGCATGCCCTCTCTCACTCTGATGGAAATTACCCATGTGAGTTACCCTGTTATCCTACAGGGAGGAGCCCATGGCAAGGAGCTGAGGGCAGTCTTTTGCCAACAGCCAACAAAAAACTCAATCTTGACAACAACCTGGTGAGTAAGAAAGTGGACCTTCTTCAGTCAAGCCATGCCACGACCACAGACCCAGTCAGTACCTCAATTGTAGACTTGTGAGAGAGTCAGAGGACCCAGCTTAGTTGTACTGGAATTCCTGACTCACAAAAAAGTGTGATTTAATAAACGTCTGTCATGTTTCAACACTAAGGCTTAGAATAATTTTTCATGCAACAGGTTCATTTCACTACATATTCAGTCTCTATAGTGTGAAAGTGTTAACTGCTCAGTTGTGTACCACTCTTTGCAACCCCATGGACTGTAGCCCACCAGGCTCCTCTGTCTATGGGATTCTCCATACAAGAATACTGGAGTAAGTGGCCATTTCCTACTCCAGAGGATCTTCCCAACCCAGCATAGAATGCAGGTCTCCTACATTGCAGGCAGATTCTTTACCATCTGAGCCACCAGGGAAGCCCATTCATTCTCCATAACTATTAATTTCATCAGGATAATTAAATCAATAAAGTTAATCAGGTGAATGAATTAAGAAAATTAAAAGAAACTGAAATTTAATTCAAGACTCTAAAGAAGTTATTGATAAAGCACACACTGTGCCAAAGAATAAACTGACAAACATTTAAGCTTTAACACTTTTAATCCAACAAATCATCTTTCAATCCCTATTAGGTATTTATAACCCATGCTTAAAGCTGACCATTGGAAGCCTGATAAAATAATTCACATTGCAACCATTACTATGTGAATTTCTGATGTTTTAATTTTGCAAATCTCAACTCATCTGTTGAGTTTACTATAAAAAAGCTGAATATGTTTGGCACAGGTCTTAAGGAAGAAAGTTTAGAAGGCATATTTCTAAGATGGAATAGAACAGACTTAGAGCAGAATTGTGAATGCCTCATATCCTACAGCAGGAGGAGACAGATGTATCACTTCCCCAAGGATTTCACAGTATGGCAGATTAAAAGGACAATAAAACAAGTAAATGAGCAAAGAGAAAATAGCAACGTGTTGGAATCAGTGCTGTGATGGAAATAAGCAGGCTACTGACACAAATAATGGACAGGGGGAGGGCATAATGGTACAGTATTCAAGGAAGACCTCTTGAATTTCCTTTGTGTAAAATAACAAATGCCCATAATCTTTGTCCAATTTTATACTGGGTTGCTACTCTCTGTGTGTCAATCTGTGAAAGCTGTTTCCACTAAGTAAATTAGGTTTGGTCTGTGATATGAGTTGCAAGAAGTTTTCTCTAGCTCAGTGTCTCTTGTGGCAATTTTGGTCATGTAAAAATAGTTTTCTTTTATGTAGTAAGTAAAATTTGTTACTCTCTTCCCCATGGTTCCTGGTTTTTATCATAGTTAGGAAAACTTTCTTCATCCTGAAGTCATGTAAAATTCTCCCCTGATGTCTTCTAGTACTTTTAAGATTTGTGTTTTAGATTGACACTAATGGTTTGTTTGAAGTTTCTGCTGGTGTAAACTGTGAGGTATGGATCCACTTTTTTTCCAGATGAGTACCCTGCTGGCTCATAATTATTTACAGAAAAATCTATTTTTCCCTACTGATATTACATGCCACTACAATTCACATGTGTATTCTATAGTCTTTTCCGTTAATCTTTTCCTTCATGCCTAGAACCAAACTGTCTTAATAACTGAGGCATAATATGTTTTAATCTCGGGTGGGGCTCATTTCCATATCATCACTCTCCTTTGGCTGAATTTTCCTGGCTATTGGTGCTTATTTCCTATAACAATATAGGATCAGTCTATCTAGTTCAATAAAAATCCTGTAGATATTTTTGTCTATGTCAGACAAATTCATAGAATAAATTAGGACAAACAAAATGCATAGATTTTTCATGCATTATTCCAATTATTGAAGTATTCTTTTGGGATCATTAGAAGTTTTTTATAGTTTATTTTCCCCCAAACAGAAGTGTGCGTATTTCTTACTAAGTTTATAGCTATTTTAGATATACTTTTTGATGTTGAAAATCAGGGATCATCCTTCCAATTATATCTTCTAAGTGGTTGCAACTTTGTAGTATACAGAAGTTATTGATTTCGCATAGTAATTTATCTTTACCACCATTTGGAATTTTTTTTACTCTTTTTAAGAATTTTCAGCTGATTCTTTTGGTTTTCCAGGTATACAATCATGAAAACTGCAAATCATGTTCTGTTTTGTATCTCTGATTCCTCTCTCCTATCTAATGGAATTGGTTAACATTCCAAGAACAACGTTAAGTAATAGTTGTGATTCAGTTCAGTTCAGTTGCTCAGTCGTGTCCAATTCTTTGTGATCCCATGAACTGCAGAATGCCAGGCCTCCTTATCCATCACCAACTGCTGGAGTCTCCCCAAAGCCATGTCCACTGAGTCAGTGATACCATCCAACCATCTCATCCTCTGTCGTCGCCTTCTCCTCCTGCCCTCAATCTTCCCCAGCATGAGGGTCTTCTCAAATGAGTCAGCTCTTCACATCAGGTGGCCAAAGTACTGGAGTTTCAGCTTTTGCATCATTCCCTCCAAAGAACACCCAGGGCTGATCTCCTTCAGAATGGACTGGTTGGATCTCCTTGCAGTCCAAGGGACTCTCAAGAGTCTTCTCCAACACCACAGTTCAAAAGCATCAATTCTTCGGCGCTCAGCCTTCTTCACAGTCCAACTCTCACATCCATACATGACCAATGGAAAAACCATAGCCTTGACTAGACAGACCTTTGTTGACAAAATAATGTCTCTGCTTTTTAATATACTGTCTAGGTTGGTCATAACTTTCCTTCCAAGGAGTAAGCATCTTTTAATTTCATGGCTGCAATCACCATCTGCAGTGATTTTGGAGCCCCCAAAATAAAGTCAGCCAATGGACATCACTATCAATTTCTAAAATGAGCAACAATGTTTCTAGTGTTTACACATTAAGTATGATACTGGATTTTGGATTAAAATACATATATTTTGTCATATTAAAATAACTACCTAGTCACAATTAGAGATTTTTCTGTTTTAAAGTATGAACTTTAAATTAAATTTTGTTGCCAATCATGTGCTTTTTCTCCTTAAATGTAATGTTATTAGATTTCCTTTTATTGAATCATTATTATGCCCCTGAAATAAACTCCCTTAATCAGGATGTTTTATTCTTTTAATGTGTGCTAAATTCTGTTCACATTTAATTTAGGACTTTGTGTACTTATTTGCATGAATATGACTATGAATGATCTAAAGTTTCTTTTTAATTATAATCATTATTAAGTTTCAACATTAACATCATGTTTACACCATTTCAAAACTTGATATACTTCCTTTTTATATTCCCTGAAATAGTTTAAATACCATTGACATTAGGTTTTAAAGGGTTTAGTAGAATTTTCTTGTGAAATCATTAGGACCTAGTGTTTTTGGCAATGGGAGTATATAGTTCTCTGCCCTCCTAGCCAACCCCATCTTAATTTGTCTTGTCTTTATTTTCACGAGAACCTTTTAGTAAATTTTCTCTCTCTAGGAATTTAACCATTTTATTCAATTTTTCAAATTATTCATCTGGAGTTTAGAACGCACACTCTCTTACAAGGTAAACTTCCAGCATTTTGAGGTATTTTTCCTATTATCCTTTCTTACATTATGTATTTCTTTCTGCTCCTCTCTACATTTTTTTGTCATCTTATTTTAGTTTTCCTAAGTTTTACTATTCCCCTCTTATTTAATTCATTTCTTTCTGCCTTTATGCTTCTTAATAATATAATTTTGCTTTGCATAGATTGATTTTGTTGTTTTCTTCTAGCTTCCTAACTTACTACTCAAAGTAGTAAATGCATAATTTTTCTTCTGGAATTTACTTATCCATTATCATAGGTACTGACAGGCTGTATTTTTATTATTATATTTATTTTCTATATTAACCTTAGTTTGGATTTCCTTTTTGACATGACTTTGAACGAAAGACGTTTTAATTTGTTGTTTTCAACTTTATTCTCTTATTAATTTGTATTTTTACAGTATTATGATTAGTGCAATTTTCCTTGTCTTACTGCAAATGTTTCATTTCTATTAACATTCCATGGTCACTAGAGATGATGTACTCTCTGTTTTAAGGAAACAGTTTTATACATTAATTAGATTAATCTTTTTAATAATATTAACTAGATCTTAGAGATTTACATATTTTTGGCCACTTAGTCTGTTATGCACTATAGAAGAAAATTAAAGTTCCTAATTTTAAATTGCTGATTTTTTCTCTTGTTTTACGAATAGTACATAGATATATTTCATTGTTATACCTTTGCTATGAATGCTTCAATCCTTTTAAAGTGTTATTTTATCTTGTTTAACATTATAAACTGCTCTTTTTGTTTCATTTAAGGTTAGTTTGACTTAAAGTCAAATGCTTTATATCATCTGGATCATGATTGTAGCTTGCTTTTAATTTCCATTTAAATTATTGTTTAGTTGCTAAGTTGTGTCCAACTCTTTGCAACCCCATAAACAGCAGACGTCCCTGTATTTCACTATCTCCTGGAGTTTACTCCAAGCCATATCCTTTGAGTCTGTGACGCCATCTAACCATTTTATCCTCTGTCACACCCTTCTCCTCCTGCCCTCAGTCTTTCCCAACATCAGGGTCTTTTCCAATGAACTGACTCTTCACATCAGGTGGCCAAAGTGTTGAAGTTTCAGTTTCAGCAACAGCCTTTCCAATAAATATTCAGGGTTGATTTCCTTTAGGATTGACTGGTTTGATCTCCTTGCTGTTCAAGGGACTCTCAAGAATCTGCTCAAGCACCATAATTTTCAAGTACCAATTCTTTGGCACTCAGCCTTCTTTACGGTCCAATTCTCACATCCATACATGACTACAAGAAAAACTACAGCTTTGACTAAACAGACCTTTGTCGACAAAGTGATGCCTCTGCTTTGTAATATGCTATCTAAGTTGGTCATAGCTTTTCTTCCGAAGAACAAGAGTCCTTTAATTATGTGGCTGCAGTCACCATTTGCAGTGATTCTGGAGCCCAAGAAAATAAAGTCTGTTACTGTTTCCACTGTTTCCCCATCTATTTGCCATGAAGTGATGGAACCGGATGTCATGATCTTCGTTTTCTAAATGTTAAGTTTTAAGCCAACTTTTTCACTCTCCTCTTTCAATTTCATCAAGAGGCTCTCTAGTTCCTCTTTGCTTTCTGCCCTTAGAGTGATATAATCTTCACATCTGAGGTTGATATTTCTCATGGCAATCTTGATTCCAGTTTGTGCTTCAGCCAGCCCGGCATTTCGCATGATATACTCTGTATGTAAGTTAAATAAGAAGGGTGACAATATACAGCCTTGATGTACTCCTGTGCCAATTTGGAACCAGTCTGTTGTTCCATGTGTAGTTCTAACTGTTGCTTCTTGAACTGAATACAGGTTTCTCAAGAGGCAGGTAAGGTGGTCTGGTATTCCCATCTCTTTAAGAATTTTGCATATTGAAATAAATGTACTTGTTTTATCTGCCATTCTCTTTCCCCCTACTGTCCCCCTTTTGTAACACTTATTGTTTCTACTGTCAGTACAACTATCAGTATAGTCTATTTTGATACCCTAAAGCTCCAGTACTTTGGCCACCTCATGTGAAGAGTTGACTCATTGGAAAAGACTCTGATGCTGGGAGGGATTGGGGGCAGGAGGAGAAGGGGACGACAGAGGATGAGATGGCTGGATGGCATCACAGACTCGATGGATGTGAGTCTGAGTGAACTCTGGGAGATGGTGATGGACAGGGAGGCCTGGCGTGCTGCGATTCATGGGGTCGCAATGAGTTGGGACACGACTGAGCGACCGAACTGAACTGAACTGAATCCTTATATTTGCTCTACTCCTAAAAGAGTTACAGGGATCTACTGCTCCTGGTTAGTATTTTCACTGCAGTTTTTTCAGACAGCTCTCAGATGTCCATAGTTCACCTTCTTAAAAATTTCTTAAGATATCGCACAGGCACAATATTCCCATTGTTGAGCATGTTCAAAATCATTTACTATGACTTTTGAACTTGAACACCATTTTTGCTGGCTCTAAAAGTCTTGAGTCACACTCTTTCTCTGAAGATTTTGTACAGGTTGCTCCACTATCTTCTAGTCCTGAACAGTTACAGAGCAGTTTAAGGTCACAGTAATCATTTTCGTTTACGAGTGACGTTTTTCTTGGCCACCCAAAGGATTCTTTCACTATCTCCAATGTTCAGCATTTAACATGGATGTTTTCACGTTGATGGCGCTTATGGCAACTTTCACTGGGCTTGGTAAAAGCATGTCTTTGGTTTCTGGACGTTCACATAATGCATTTTGTCACATAGTTTCCGTTTCACTTATTAGCAACTCCAGTAATATGCATGGTTGACTTCATCTGCCTGTATTCTGTAGTTACAATTTTATCTGTAATCTTATTGAACTCTTTGTATTTGTTTCATTTTGCTCACTTTTCTCATATCCCTCCTCTAGATCTTCTCTACCTTTCAGCATTGTTATTTCTTCTTTTTCCAACAAGTTCACCAGGTTTACCTGACAATTCCTCTTTCTTGGCTCCATTGTTTTGTTTTGTCTTTCATGAGCTTGCCTTACATGGGGGCTCAGACAGGAAAGAACCCACCGGCAATGCAGGAGACCCAGGGTCAGTCCCTGGGTTGGGAAGATCCCCTGGAAAACCAATGGCTACCCACTCCAGTATTCCTGCCTGGAGAATTCCATGGACAGAGGAGCCTGGTGGACTGTAGTGAAGAGTCAGACATGATTAACACTTTCACTTTTTTTTTTTTTTTCTTACCTAGCTTTTGGTATTCTTCTTCATTTCCTCATTATTTTTCTTGTGATTTTCTTTACAAAGATCCTGGGCTGGTTTTTTTTTCTTTTTTGTATCATAGTAGTAGCCCTGGTACTTTTTTTTTTTTTTTTTCTGTACTAGCTGTTTGCTGGAAATTCATGTGGGGAAGGATCCAGGGGCATGTTCCAGGATAACAGCACTTTTTGTCATGATAAAGGATTTTGTTTGTGTATTTATTTGCACTTCACATTTCCTTAGCCAATGGACATGGTAGCTGTGGTATATTTCTTAACTATGGCTTATATTTTATGATGATTAACTTATTTTTACTGCTGAGAGCCAAGCTAGGTCTGAGAAAGAGCCTGCACTCCGCTGGTTCACCCCATTCAACCTGTTATAAAAATGGAGGTCAGACACTGCACCAAAGTACGCATCCCCCTTCTCCAAAAATAATACTCTTTTAGTGTACTGACTACACTCTCACTCCATTCTGTTCTAATTCTACATCCTACTGTACAGTATCATAGCTTTGGATAGAAATTCGTTTTGGAGTTTATCTGGGGTTTTATCACTGCCCTAGTTATACCCAAAATGGTTGCTCATATTTTGGTTTCTCTTTCACCTTGTTATTTTGGATAATCTCTGGGAAGAGGATGGAATAATCTGACTATAAACTACCACATTCAAATCAGAGGTCTGATCCTAAATTCTTTCATTTTTAGTCTTAACAATGAACATTCTCAAAATCCACATGTTTTACAGTTTAGGAATTGAGTTGGAAGTACTAAGAAATAATAATAGCCATCTGCTTTGTATCTGGAACTCTGCATACAAATATATTTATTTTATTCTGTAGTCCTTAAAACAGCCCTGCTAATTAGGTATTATTATCTTCATTTTACAAATGAACAGCAGAGCCCAGAATTCAAACTCGCTCTATCTGACTCTAAGGTCCACATTCTTTACTTCAAACCACACACAAATAAGTCCCTCTCCTCCAAATATAATTTTTAAATGTTTAATTGTAGTGGAAACAAAGGAATTCCTGATTGATTAGATGGTGGCATTATTTCCTTGTTCTGGAATCTAAATTTCTTTAGTCTCCTCCAAATATTTTTTTAAGCACTGCTTACATATAGAAGGAAAAATTCTAGAACAGAAATGGTTGCATGCTATTGCACGAGGACAGGACTTCCTAAACTGTAAAACCACAAAGTCCAACATAACACAACCAATATGCTGTTTGGTTTCATCCCCTAAGCAACTGACCAAACACTACTATGAACGTGTCTGCCAATGGATTTGACAAAGATTAAGAATGTTGATACACCCCTACCTAAAAAAATAAACTTTTAATAAACATAAATAATAAATAGGCGAGCATTCAAATAAAAAAAATTTTTTTTTCTGAGGGTAAATTACAAATGTTTCATTTTGGGAAGAACTGACATAATTACTTCATGAATGTTTTAAACTTGTAACATGTATGAAAACTTCAGACACAATCACTATTTCAGTGACAGATAGAAATCAGTGATTGCTACCATACTCATCTTGCCATTCAAATGAAGAAAGCAATGCACAAATCTTCCCTTCTTTCATAATACAGTTTTATTTTAAAATTTTAATAGATATCCTCTAAAGACACCACTAAAAGACGACGTGATAGAAGAGCACTGTATTTCAAATAAAGACTTGAGTTTTCATACCGGTTCTATGTTAGTCACGGTGTGAATCTGGGCAAGTTACTTAACCTCGAAACTTCACTGCCTTTGTGTATAAACTAGACTTGAAAATACCTTGCCTCAGTGTTCCTGTGTGGCTAACACCTTTGTAAACAGGCTAGTGTAGTTTCTAACACAAGTATTTACTGAATCTGAAAAACATTACAAATAATTTCTTATTTCTCCTTTCTGCTTCACGGAGTTAATACGAAAATCATGGTTTATTTCTATATCATAACATCATGATATTATGATGAGTGATAACAAACAACTTGCTATCAGTTTAAAATAGACTGCTACAGACACAAGTTAGCTATATGTAAGCTTCATGGTGACCATAAGCAAACATCTATCATAAATACATAAAAGATAAAGAGAATATAAGCATACCACTAAATAAAGTCATCAATCACAAAGGAAGAAAGCAAGAAAGGAATTATAAAAATAGTTTTGAAACAACCAAAAGACTAAAAGAGCATACCTATTAATAATTACCTTCAGTGTAAATGGATTAAGTACTTCAATCAAGAGATATACCATGGCTGAATGGATTAAAACAAATGACTCACCTATTTGCTGCCTATAAGAGAGACACTCTACATGTAAGGACCTACACAGATAAAAAGTAAAGAAATAAAAAGATATTTCATGCAAATGGAAACCAAAAGAAAGCTCAAACATCTATACTTTTATAAGACGAAACAGACCTTAAAACAAAGACTGTAGTTTTAACAGACAAAAGGGGGTGTTACATAATGATAAAGGGGACAATCCAAAAAGAATCTGTTACATTCGTAAACACAATAACTGTAGAGAACTTTAATACCCCTCTTACATCAGTGGGTACATCACTGAGACCGAAAAATACATAAGAAAACATCAGCCTGAAATGACATGTTAGACCACATAAAATTAACAGATATCTACAAAATACACCATCCAAAAGCAACAGAATACACATTCTTCTCAAGGGCACACGGAACACTTTCCAAAATAGACCCCATGTTGCGTCACAAAGCGAGTCTTAGTAGCTTTAAGAGTAATGAAATAAGATCAATTTCATATCAGAAACTAGAAATTAATTACATGAAGAAGACTGGAAAATTCATGAATGTGCTGACATGCTCAGTCATAGCTGACTCTTTGCGGCCCCACGGATTGTAGCCAGCCAGGTTCCTTTGTCCATGGAATTTTCCAGGCAAGAATTACTGGAGTGGGTTGCCATTTCCTTCTCCAGGGGAGTCTTCCTGACCCAAAGACTGAACCTGAGTCTCCTGTGTCTCCAGCACTGCAGGCAGATTCTTTACCACTGTGCCACCTGGGAAGCTAAGGAGAGAGGGATAAATTGCCCTCCCTGACTGACTCCTGTCACAGTATAGTCCATAGGTGGAGAGCGGGCTGGCTGGCCAAGTCAGGGCACAGCAGGCAGCTCCAGTGTCCACAAGAAATTCAGTTTTACCTGCTACATCAATGGTGACCCAAGGCTCCACTGGGATGATGAGAATGGATCAAGTAGGATCTATAGGCAGGCAGGCACCGGGCCCCACCAGTCAGTGTGTGGGCTCTCTCATTCAACTTACTCACAAAGAACTGGGACTGGTCGGGGTTGCCCCCTGGGTATCCCTCAGGAGGGTGCTCAGGACATTCCCTCTTCCAGTGCCCCCCTTTCTGACAAAAGCACATTGGTTCAGCCCCAGGCATCTTCCTGGGGGTCTGTCCAGCCTTCTCAGTCCCTCAAGGTCTCCTTGAGGTGGTGAGTGAATCAGAACAGCCAAGAGCCACATTTTCTTTATTAGCCTCTTATCTTTATTGGCCTCCTCCATCAAGGAGGAGGTAGTTAACAGACCCTGAAAGGCCTCTATCAAGGCTGACAAGGATGAAGATAAAACAACATGCTAACGAACAACCCATGGGTCAAAGAAGAAATAGTAATAAAAAGAATAATTTTTAAAATATCTTGAGAAGAATGAGAATGAAAATGTAACATATCAAGAATTTATGGATTACAGCAAATGCAGTTCTAAGAGGGACATTCACAGTAATAAATGGCTAATTTAAGAAACAAGAAAAACCTCAAATATACAACTTAAGTTTACACCTCAAGGAACTTCAGAAGGTGCAAAGGCCAAAGTTAGTAGAAGGAAGGAAATAACAGAGATTACAGCAGAAATAAATGAAATAAAGACTTAAAAGAACACAGAAAAGATCAATTAAACTAAGAGTTGGTTCTTTCAACAGAAAAATAAATTGATAAATGTTTGGGTGGACTAAGAAAAAAGTGAGAGGACTTAAATAATTAAAATCAAAGATGAAAGAGGAGGCTCACTACTGGTACCATGGAAATACAAAGGATGATAAAAGACAATTACAAACAGTTACTGGAAACACTGGATAACCTAGAAGAAATGGATACATTTCTGGAAACATACAATCTACAGAGACTGAATCACAATGAAAAAGAAAATCTTAACAGACTGATTACCAGCAAGGAGACTGAATCAGCAATCATAAACCTCCCAATAAACAAAAGCCCAGGGCCAGAGAGCTTCACTGGTGAAATCCACAAAACATTCAAAAATAATAACAGTCCTCCTCTAATTCTTCCAAAAGGTATAAGAGGAGGGGAACTCTTCCAAACACATTCTATACAAAATCAGCATTACCCTGATACCCAAACCAACAAGAATGACACAAAAAAGAAAGTCATAGCCCAGTATTTCTGCTGAACACAGATGCAAAAGTCTCAACAAAATATCAGCAAACCAAATTAAACAATACATTAAAAGTATCATACACCATGGGCACAACTAACATCATACTTAATGGTGAAAAGCTGAAAGCTTTTCCTCTAAAATCAGGAACAAGACAAGGATGCCCACTCCCACCACTTTTATTCAACACAGAAATGAAAGGACCAGTCAGAGCAATTAGGTAAGTAAAAGACATAAAAGGCATTCAAATTGGAAATGAAGAAGTACAGCTGTCATTATCTGAAGAAGACGTCAATATTATACACAGAAGACCATCTAAAACTTGTTAAAATTCATAAACAAATTCAGTGGAGTTGCAGGATACAAAATCAATTTGCAAAAATCTGTTGTTTCTTACTTATACTAATAACAAACTCAGAGAATTTTTTAACATCTCCTTTACAGTTGCATCAGAGATAAAATACTTAAGCATAAATTAAACCAAGGGGATAAAAAACTTGTACATTGAAAACTACAAGATATTAAAGAAATAAACTGAAGATGACAAAAATAAACAGGAAGATATTTGTACTCATGGATTAGAAATATTGATACTGTTAAAACGTCCATACTACCCAAAGTAATATACAGATTCAATACAATCCCTCCCAAAATTCCAATGGCATTCATTGAAATGGAACAAACAGTCCTATAATTTGTATAGAAACAAAAAAGATCACAAACAGCCAAAGCAATTTTGAAGAACAACAAAGCTTGAGGCATCACACTCCTTGACTTCAAGTTATATTACAAAGGTATACTAACTTAAACAGTATGGTATTGGTATAAAAACAGACACATGGAACAACAGAACAGAATAGAGAACCAGAAATAAACCTACACTAATTTATGACAAAGGAGCCAAGAAAATACAATGGAAAAGGGAGAATCTCTTCAATAATGACCTTGAGGGGGGAAAAAAAAGAAACTGGACCACTATCTTATACTATATGCAAAAGCTAATTCAAAATAGACTGAAGACTTAAACATAAGGCCTGAAACCAAAATACCTAGAAGAAAGCAAAGATGATAAGCTCCTTGACATAATTCTTGGCAATAATTTTTTTGGATCTTATGGCAAAGCAAAGGCAAAAGTGAAGTGAAGTCGCTCAGTCGTGTCCGACTCTTTGCGAGCCCATGCACTGTAGCCTACCAGGCTCCTCTGTCCATGGAATTTTCCAGGCAAGAATACTGGAGTGGGGTGCCATTTCCTTCTCCAGGGGACCTTCCCAACCCAGGGATCGAACCCAGGTCTCCTGCATTGTAGGTAGATGCTTTTACCATCTGAGCCACCAGGGAAGTCACAAAGCAAAGGCAACAAAAATAAAAATAAATGAGTAGAACTCTATCAAACTAAAAAGCCTCTGCACAACACAGATAATCCAACAACAAAATAAAAAAAACAATCTGCTGAATGGGAGGAAATGACAGCACATCATCTATCTGATAGGAAGCTAACTCAATACAACTCAGTAGTGAAACAAACAAACAACTGATTAAAAACTGGAAAGAATATCTAAACAGACATTTTCCAAAGAAGACATACAGATAGCCAACAGACACAGGAAAAGATACCCAACATCATTAATCATCAGGGAAATGCGTATCGAAACCCAAGATATCACCTCACACCTATTGAAACAGCTTATCAAATAGCCATTTTATCAGAAAGCACTGTGTACCCTGCAGAGAGGGTATATTTTATTGGATTACCCTATTTGAGTATTCTCAGCTTTTTCAACCCCTGATTGTAAAAAGTCTACAATTTAGTAGGAAGGGAAAAAAGTGCAAATAAGATTATGTGAGGTAAGTTCATTGCAAACAAAGCCCCTAGAGTTTAGAAAGAGTTCCTCATTCACCTGGGACAAAAGCCTAGCAGTGAGGCTTTTGATGATTTTGAAGGAGAGACAGCCTGTGTTCTAATACTGCTCAACCACTTGTTGAATGACCTTGGGCAATTAACTTAAACTCCTTTATCCTCAGATTACTCATCTGTAGAACAGACCTTCCCAGGGCTGTAGAGAGGATTTAACACACCATAAGGCTCAGCACTCAGGACCAGGGGTTAAGAATAATATTACTATCAGGATCTAAGTCACACAGTTAAGGACAGAATACTTTTACATGGACTCTCATTTCTAGGAAAGACATGCTGTCAGTTCCCCCTTAAATGTTGTTTATGGTGATTTAAACAAGCAAACAAAAACTTACTTGAGTTTAGCCCTAGCTCAGAAATGTTTGGAAGAAAAGAAGTAGTAAGGTATTAGTAAAGGAATAAAAATATAATAACACACTTGACTGCACTATAAACTAGGTAATCTAATTACTGGTTTTTGTTCTTCGTGGTTAGTCACTCAGTCCTGTCCAACTCTTTGCAACCCCATGGACTGTAGCCCACCAGACCCCTCTGTCCACGGGGATTCTCCAGGCAAAGAATACAGAAGTGGGTTGCCATGCCCTCCTACAAGGGGATCTTCCCTACCCTGGGATCAAACGCAGGTCTCACTTGCCTGTAACTCTAGCTCAGATATGTTTGGAAGAAAAAACAGAAGTAGTAAGATATTAGTAAAGCAATAAAAATATAATAACACACTTGACTGCACTATGAACTAGGTAATCTAATTACTTGCTTCTAGGAGTCAGGATTATTTTAATTCTAAATTGAAAATGTTGCTTCCTGTTTAAATTTTAGTTCTTATTTTAGAAATAAAAAGACGTAAGGAAACATATGCAGGTCTTTCGGGTAGTTTATTTTTCTAGGGCAGGATATTTTACTTCGCTTCTATCTTCTGGCATTCAGTCCTGTGAACTGCTAGACAGACCTGGGTTGAATTTCGCCAAAACCACAAAGTCGAGTGATGGCGCCTAGGAAGCTCATGACTAATTTTAAACTTAAAAATAAGCATCTATGCCAGGAATCTGTAGTAAAATGAGGCAACATCAAAGTTGTAGTGAACTGGGGCAATGAGAACAACAACAAAAATACCTATCAATATTTAGAGCTACACAATTAGCATTAAACATCATTAACACTTGAACTTAAATTTCTAAGAGCATTTTTATATGCTACCCACTCTTTCACACTCTCCATGTTTGCCTTAGATATGACAAGGAGCTTGTGAAAATGTCAATACAAAGATTTTTAATTCTGCTGTTGACTATGTAATAAAAGAAAATGAGCTACCTTTTCCCATAAAATGTCTCAACATGAGACTATATTGTTTCCAAAAAATTATCATAATCAGACATTCTTTTTTAAGGGTAGAAAAATATTTTAATGCTCAATTAGAAAATAATGAAGTGATGATCCACATGTAATATTTTAAATAATGTTTTGATATAATGTTAATTCTGGAATTACTCATAATGTATGCAGAGGGAAAAATAGTACAATATAAAACAACTATCTCATGTACTATCCATTAAAAAAAAAAGAGAGAGAGTGAAGGGAGGGGAGAGAGAGTCAAGAGACAAATGAAATACGCCAAATTTTAACAGTGAGATTGTTAGAACTTTGCTGGCTTTGTTTTTCTCTATACTTTCACACTATCTCCACGTTTTCTACATGGAGCAAAGTTGGTTTCACAAGCAAATAAATGAAAAATCTTGTATCTGAAGTATTATCTGTCAAATGGGATAATATGGATGTTTACATCAGGAAAAACACTACCAATTTTTAAAATTAAGAAATGATAAGTAAGGAAGCCCATATTTTTGCTAAAATATTATTTATTTTGGTGTATTAACTCCTACCGCATAACCAATATTCCCTTCATGGATTACAGCAGAAAGTGAAGAGGAACTAAAGAGCCTCTTGAAAGAGGAGACTGAAAAAGTTGGCTTAAAAGTCAACATACAAAAAACTGATAAGATCATGGCATCTGGTCCTATCTTCAGGAAAATAGAAGGGGAAAAAGTAGAAGCAGTGACCAATGTTATTTTCCTAGGCTCCAAAATCACTGTGATGGTGACTGCAGCCATGAAATTAAAAGATGCCTGCTTCCTGGAAGGAAAGCCATTACAATCCTAGTCACTACACTAAAAAAGCAGAAACATCACTTTTCCGACAAAGGTTCATATTGTCAAAGCTGTGGTTTTCCCAGTAGTCAAGTATGGATGTGAGAACTGGACCATAAATAAAGCTGAGCGCCAAAGAATTGATACTTTCAAATTTTGGCGCTGGAGAAGACTCTTAAGTGTCCCTTGAACTGCAAGGTCAAACCAGTCAATCCTAAAGGAATTCAACCTTGAATATTCATTGGAAGGTCTGATGCTAAAGCTGAAGCTCCAATTATGTTGACCACCTGATGTGAAGAACTGACTCACTGGAAAAGCCCCTGATGCTCTAGCAAAGATTGAAGGCAAAAGGAGAAGGGGATGGAAGAGGATGCAATGGTTAGATAGCATTACCAACTCAATGGACATGAATTGGAGCAAAGTCTGGGAAACAGTGGAGAAGAGAGTAGCCTGGTGTACTGCAGTCCATGGGATGGCCAAGAGTTGGACAGGACTTAGCAACTGAACAACAGCAAGCAACCAATATGCCATTGAATTTTTGCCACAGACTCAACAGACTAACAGACTCAACAACAGACTAATTTCTAGTGCTAATTTAAGATTTTTTCAACCTCACTCTTTCATTTAAAACCTTTATCAGCTGCAAAAAAACACTCCTAGATATTCTAATGGACTTAAGCACATGAAAGTTGTATAGGGAAGGGCTGATGTAATTTATACCAAACACAATCAAGTTCTTCAGTTTAATAAGGAAACACCGACCAGGCAAGCAGAAAGTAGAACACTAGCTTTGATATAGCTAAAGCTCTACTGTTCTGGTACATGGAGGGAAAAAAATATTTAAAACTTAATATACAGTAAAGCAATCAACAGGTTTCATATCCCAGGTCAAGACACTCTCTCTCCCACCCCCAGAGAATCAACTCTGCCTGCTTGCTCAACTATTCTCCAGCTGCCTAGCCTTCTCCGTGGCCTTCATGAGCCCTTCCCAATTCGGCCAAGTAGATGGGGCCCACGAGCAGGCCCTGCTGCTAACCATCTTCCTCAGTTCAAAAATAAGACACAATCAGACTAGCTCCATAGCTCTCAGAAAAGCTGAAAATACTGAGCCACACCAGGACTGAAACATACTTGTCGCTCACACACACACACACACATGAGGTAACTGTCACCAGACTCTCACAAAACTGATAAATGAACTATTAATACATTCTAAAATGTTCCCTTGGTTGCATAAATTGCATATGTCGAGTCTGAGGAAACCAGTTGTCTACAGCTGTCTGCAACTCAGTAGGGATTACAGTATGCTACCCTTAAACTTGGTTATGACATTAGCTTTTTACCAATACACGACAGAATATGAGTTTCCTACACCTTTCTACCCAGAAAAAATTCATTTCTCTTAGATCAAATGTATGTCAAATACCTAATGGCATCCAGTTAGTATAAATTTAAAGAGACAGAAAACAAAACTTGACACTAGCTTCAGAATTCCTCTCAATGTATGTACTTTTAGTTAAGTTATGCCAGAAAATGCAATCCTTTATACTGGTGGTCTCTACAGTGAGGTATACATATCTCAAAAGGGTACATAAGGATATCAGTATGCAAGGAATTTCTGGTTATATTTAATTATCTCAACCAATGTATTTCTGGTGTGTTTTTCAGTTAACATACTTTATAAGAACAACAATACATGCATGTGATTTTCAATTAATATGTATATGACTACAGTTATATACTCGAGATTTTTATCAGTAAGCATGACTGATTTTAGAAGTTTGATCATCAGAACTAGCAAAGGAAAATTTCTATACAAAACTCTCTCTATATAAAAATCAGCGTGCTAATCTCTACCTGAGCAAGAATCTTGACCCAGCTCAAGGCAATAGACAATCCATTTCACTAACATTTTATCACAAGCACTGCACAGCCAGAAAATAATGCTGTAAGGCACTGAAATATTATATATTCTATCAATATTTCCCACAAAGTATTATTTGATAACTCAAATACATTTGGTTAATGGTCCTCAACTTGATCTTAATCATATAAATTCACTAAATCTCAAAGATGCAAAGAACATGTGTTAGTCACTCAGTCATGTCCAACTCAGCAACCTCATGAACTGTAACTCACCAGGGTCCTCTGTCCATGGAATTCTCCAGGCAGGAATACTGAAGTGGGTAGCCATTCCCTTCTCCAGGGGATCTTCCTGACCCAGTGATCAAACCCAGGCCTCCTGCACTACAGGCAGATTCTTTACCATCTTAGCCACCGAAGAAGCCCAAGAAGAAAGGCTTCCCTGACTAAGAACATGTACCACAAGCTTAAATATATTTTGCAGATTATATTTTAAATTTTATTATTTGTAGTCTTTGAATCAAAGAAAACCATCTTTAATTTCACAGAGAGAAAGACATTACAAAAAGTCATGTGGAACCAAGTCTTTCTCTTCTGACAAATCTGATCTAGATTTATTAATGATTCAAATGGGCTTCCCCGGTGATGCTAGTAGTAAAGAACCCGACTATCAGTGCAGGAAACTTAACAGATATGGGTTCAATTCCCTGGGTCGGGAAGATCCCCTGGAAGGCATTGCAACCCGCTCCAGTATTCTTACCTGGAGAATCCCCATGGAGGAGCCTGGTGGGCTACAGTCCATGGGGTCACAAAGAGTCAGACACAACTCAAGCGGCTTAGTATGCACACATTCCATCAACTAATATTATTTGGGGCTGTCTCAGTATCATAATTTTTAATTTCAATTTAAAGGATATGAATAAAGAAAGCCTTGGTTTATAAAATGACTACAGCAAAATTCAACCCCCAATACTTACTTTTATGACTCCATAATTTTATTCATCCCTGTGTAGCAGGAATGGAACCACTGTCTGGGTGAGGTGGTTCAGGTGAAATGAAACAGGAGGCTAATCTCATTTAGGATCCATGTCCCCAATGAATTTTGTCTCTTGGAGGATAAGAACAAAGTATCCTCACAGATTACATTAACATCTCCCCTTGCCGACAGTTTCCAATCAAAGGCATCAGCAGGCACACGTTTGTCAGCCCACTGGCGGTGGTTCTCACACTTCTGTACCCTCACCACACTTCACTGGGGATTTTTCCTTCCTGCTATTTCTTTTCTCTACCCCATGCTCCTTCTCTGAGTTTTTATTTTCTTCTCTCCTGCGTTACTACACCTTCAAGAGATTATGTCTAACAGGTATACAGCATGATGCATTGTTAATAAAGGAAAATAAAACTACATTTCAGAATCTTGGTCAGGGTTCATAATATTGACTGTTTTACTGACTATTTTCATTAAGAAAACATCACTGGTTCAATACACTGCCTTAGTCTATTTTGGATTTCTCTTGTTTTTAAATATTTGGGACAATTTCTTGTAAGACTTCTTCTTTCTTCAATTCTTTCCAAACAAAATAATATTTTTTAAATAAAACATTTAAGAAAAGTGATTACATAGAGGTATTTTTTTAAAGTCATAGTAATCAGAGAAACACATGTAAAATCATTGAAAAGGCAAGGAGAGAAAAATCATTTCAAAGAAGACATTTTTCTCTAATTTCTGACTAAACCATATTTTATTTTCTGAAAGACTATACACAAGGAAATAGATGTATGTAGTATCTTAGAATTCACGGACAATAAGAAAATGTAACAGAAAATGACAAATAGGAAATTCTTTTCTCAAAAAAGAAGAAAGAGTGACAAATTTTAGAAAGCATATATGGACTGGTAAGCTAAATTTTCAATCTGAGAAAATAACTGTGGCTATTGGGCACAGAGTATTTCAATTCTTACGAAAAATATATTCAGAACTCAGTAAACTGCAAGCTTTATGTCATCCAATAATGCAAACTCACTAACAAAAAAGCTAAAACTCTTAGGGCTAATAAAGATGTTGTTTAACATGAAGGAAGGTAAGAATTCAGTACATTCAGTTCTACTCAACTCATATCTGGAGAAGAGTATGCAAGTACATGTTTTAAGAGAGGAAAGTGACCCGTTAAAGTATATCCAGAGAAGGGCTATAAGGTTACAAGGCATATTCATCTGGAAATCATTTCATATGAATATTTAATAACAGGATAATCATCTTCAAACACGGGTAGCCATGTCATTTATAAGGAAAAGAACTTAAATCAACAGCAATAAAAATAATAAACAGATAAATAGATTTAGCTCAATATAGTAAGGAAATTTCTAGTACAAGCATACCTTGGCTTATTGTCCTTCACTTAATTGTACTTCACAGATGCATACCATTTTCTTTTTTACAAATTGAAGGTCTGTAGCAACCTTGAGTCAAGCAAATCTATTGATGACATTTATCTAACAGCATTTGCTCATTTTGTGTCTCTGTGTCACATTTTGGTAATTCTCACAATATTTCAAACTTTTTCATTATTATTATATTTGTCATGGTGATCTGTGGTCAGTGACCTCTGACATTACTACTGTAATTGTTTTTGGGGGTGCCACGAACCACACCCAGTGAGCTTACTCCATAAATGTTGCGTGTGTTCTGACTGCTCCACTGACTGGCCATTCCCCAGTCTCTCTCCCTCTTTCTGCTGCTGCTAAGTCACTTCAGTCGTGTCCAACTCTGTGCGATCCCATAGACGGCAGCCCACCAGGCTCCCCCGTCCCTGGGATTCTCCAGGCAAGAACACTGGAATGGGTTGCCATTTCCTTCTCCAATGCATGAAAGTGAAAAGTGAAAGTGGAGGCGCTCAGTTGTGTCCGACTCTTAGTGACCCCATGGACTACAGCCTACCAGGCTCCTCCGTCCATGGGATTTTCTAGGCAAGAGTACTGGAGTGGGGTGCCATTGCCTTCTCCATTCCCTCTTTCTAGGCTTCCCTATTCCCACAAAAATAATGAAATTAAGCCAGTTAACTGACTCAATGGACGTGAGTCTGAGTGAACTCCGAGAGTTAGTGATGGACAGGGAGGCCTGGTGTGCTGCAATTCATGGGCTCGCAAAGAGTCGGATACAACTGAGCAACTGAACTGAACTGAATGACTCTACAACAGCCTTCAAGAGTTCAGGTAAGAGGAGGAGTCAACTGATGCTAATGTTACTGTTGTCATTTTTAAAACGTGCCACAACCACACCAACGTTTAGCAACTATCACCCTAATTAACACCCTCCATCAGCAAAAAGATTTACTCATTGAAGGTTCAAATGATGAACAGCACTTTTTAGCAATAAAATATTTTTAAGTTCAGATATATACATTGTTAGACATAATGCTATTGCACACTTAATAGACTATAAGAGAGTGTGAACAGAACTTTCAAATACACTGGGAAATCCAAAAATTTAGAAGACACATTTTAGTGCAATTACTTGCTTTATTGTGGTGGTCTGGACCTGAACCCACAAAATCATCTAGATATGCTTACAACTAAAACTGGTTTAAGATGACATACACTCAGTCACCTGAAATGTTTAAGGACAGTTAGATAATCAACTTTAAGGCTTGGAATGAATGAATGATTAATGGATCCATTCTTGACACCGAAGACACTGATTGTACAGTGGAAGAAATATGAAGAGACGATATATTTAGGTGCACATGGGGGTCTATTTGCCTCATAAATGTGGGTAAGGTGAAGGAAGGTTTTGAGAGAAGCACAGAAAAAAAAAAAAAATAACAAATGATCTAAGTTTGGATGAAAGAGTTGGGTTTAGCCAAAATCAAGAGATAGACAGTTGATGGAGGGAAAACCAAAGAAGACAACACAGGTAAAAACCACTAATATTAGAGAAAAAATAGTAGCTGCAAGGGACCAAGCATCTAAGCTTGGTTCCATTGCCTTCTAACTCCTGAGCTTCTAGGAGCCAAAGCAGCAGCTTATGATTTTTCTCAAAAGGAAGGCTTTTCTCAATCTTCCTTTTCTATGTGTCAAAATCTGAATGCAGACTTACTTCTTGAGCCACTTAACAATAGATATATTAGATACAGTGCATAGGCTTCGGTGAATTTAAATCTGAAACAATTTAATGAACCACTTTTCAAAACTGTGTAATATGCTAAGAGGTATAAACTGTGGCTAGTGACCTTCAGGATTTGAGAACTGACCCTTAAGCATGTACCAATCTCTCATTCTAAGCAAAAGTCTCCCCTGCCTGAAGTGCGAGCAGCTTTATCAGCGCTTTGCTAGCCCTCCAGCATCGGGCCCCAGCCTTCCCCTTGACTTCCTCTCCTACCTTGCCCTCTTACATATCCCACCCTGGGCCCACCCTCTCTGTTTACTGCTCTGCAATCGTGCTCTGATGCTTCCACCATTGTCTTTTGCTCCTGTCTCTGTGCCATCACCCGGGTGCACCCCTTCCCCTGCTGCTTCTGGCTTCCAACCCATCTTTGAGGACCAAGCTGAACGTCTCCTACTCCGGCTGGGGGTGGGGTGGGGGGGTGCGCTGTAGTGCTGCTCCTGTAGTTTTAGAGACTTCATTCACCACTACGGACCCTCAGGGATATTCTGTGTTGCCTTACATACATGACATGTCTTCCCTGCTGGGCTCTGGGCTGGCTGAGAAAAGGAGAGGTTGTCATTCATCTTTATTTCTCCTGTCACACCTATGAAATCACTGTGCACAGAGTAGTCTTCGAGACACCAAAGATACGTTGTTTGGGCAGGGGTGGGAGGGGGATAAACCCCCCAGCAACCGCTGCCCTCATGGGGCATCCACTGGTGAGGAGAGGGAGGTCTAAGCAGAAGACTGGAAAGAGGTTCAGGCCATAGCATCAGGAGCATCTTGCAGTCAGCCATCAAACCATATGATAATCAAAGGTGAAGCCCTTGCCACTTTCTACTTCTGTCTCCTGGCGACCCACGGATGTACCCAGTTCCAGGCACTAACCCTAACGACATTTGACATTCCTGAAGTCTTAAGACAAGATGTACTGAAATGCCTCGGCCCCCACGTTGGGGCATTAGTACTGAGTCACTCTCGCTGCTAGGATGTTACCCAATACTGACCACAGAGTTTTCCATGTTATGTTCCAATTTGCCTTTATTGCTAATCAGATACAGCTGACATTATCATACAACCATCATCTCTCATTATCTAAAGCTTACTCTGTCACAGGCATAGTGGAGATAAACTGTTTTCATCTCTTTCCCTGTAACCAATAAAGTGAATGTATATTGGGAAGTCAAAAGCGGATGAGTACTGTTTTAAGATATTTAAAAACTGTGATCAAGCTATGGTGGTAAAATTCTGGGAACCTCCTCTCCTTTTACCATACAATAAGCATCCATCATTATACAAGTCTGCTTTTTAAACATTCAAGTGGTAAAAGAAGATTATCACTGACCACGTTACAAAGTCACCTTAGCATACGAATTGATGAATCTGCATTAGTAACTGCCTGTAATTTGTTCTTCTTTGGGGTCCCTTAATCTCCCAGTCTGACCAGATGGTGACATGTCCCATGGTAACCATGCTGAATGCCCTTCCTTAAAGGGGAAACAAAATGGAATTTTTCTGGTTAAGGCAAAAGACTTTCCACTCTACAGCTCCCAATTTTTCCTTATGCCAAACTTAGTCCATGAATTCTTGCCTGAACTCTGACTCCTGAGGACATTCATTGTACAGTCTCATGGGTACAGTACTGCTAAAACAAAAAAAAAAAAAATAGCATTATCACCAAGATATGGAATATACAGCACTATTTGGCATTATAATAAATAAATGCATCAAAATGGTGTTCAGCAGTACAAAAATTTTAGCAAGGAGTTCCATTCATCCACAAGTCTTATGTGGCTAAGCTGTAAGAAATGACAACCTGTGAAAACAGCAATAATCTCAAAACTGAAGAGTTGTTCTCATAGACAACCAGGTTGGTAAAGTCTAATGAGACTACCGTCAGTTACACTTGCATTCAGGGGTTAGTGTACACACATTTTCAAAGTCAGAAGAAACAAATAATTGCATAACACTGTCACAAACTTGTTACTGAGCACACTAACTATAGGTCGTTTTCTTCCCAGGGTGCATACCCAACTATTTGGCTTGATGCTTTTAACACTACATCAAAATTACCTCTGCAGCAAATAAGCTAAATAATGAAAGTAAAGATCTGAAAATTCCTTTTCAGAATAAACACATTCTTTCATTTATTTGTCTTCCTGGAGTACCCTCCACGTGTAAGCATAGTTCTTAGCAGGATAGATGATAAAACACGCTGCTGCTGCTGCTAAGTCATGTCAGTCATGTCTGACTCTTGGCAACCCCATGGACTACAGCCTATCAGGCTCCTCCATCCATGGGCTTTCCCAAGCAAGAGTACTAGAGTGGGTTGCCATTGCCTTCTCCAATAAAACATGAAATCCCTTCAAAAGAATACTGGATGACTGCGGGTCTTATGGGCTTCACCAGTGGCTCAGTGGTAAAGAATCCAACTGCAATGCAGAAGACCCAGGTTCAATCCCTGGGTCAGGAAGAGCCCCTGGAGGAGGGCATGGCAACTCATTTCAGTATTCTTGTCTGGGGAATTCCATGGACAAAGGAGCCTGGCAGGCTATAGTCCCAGGGGTTGCAAAGAGCCAGACACAACTGAAGCAACTTAGCACGCACATAGATATGTATAATCCCATTAAGAAAAAGAAAATAATAACTTACTCAAGTTGTAAACAACTGATACACACATATTTTATGTAGAATACCTCAAGCTTAGGACTTGACAAATTTATCATCCCACTTAATTATCTGCTCATTTCCTTATAAGTGTTAGTTGCTCAGTTGTGTCCAACTCTGAGACCCAAGAACTGTAGCCCATCGGGCTCCTCTGTCCATGGAATTCTCCAGGCATCAATATTGGAGTGGGTTGCCATTCGCTTCTCCAGGAGATCTTTCCAACCAAGCATCAAACTCCGGGCTCTTGCATTGCAGGCAGATTCTTTACCCTCTGAGCCACCAGGGGAGCCCCCTATTTCCTTATTGTCCATATCAAACAACATGTTTTGAAGGTTAATTAGATCATCCTTCGGATATTGTGCTTCAACATCATCTAGTCAGCATTTCTGAGTGATACATCTACCGTTATAAATGTAAAATTTCTCAGCTATAAAGCTCTTTATATTTGCTATTGTTTTCAATGCTGTTTTTCCTGTCAAAACAACAAGATTGTTCCCTTTTCTCTTTTTAACAAAGATCTTTTCCAAAAGATTCTTTTGTACTCTTCACAACATCTAAATTATAACTATACAATAATATTCAAAAAATGCTAATAATATAATTAAAAGACAACCTCTTGAGAAACAATCAGTAGAAAAGAGAAAATAGATTCTTTCGTTGCTGAGTCCCCAGTGGCTAACAGATTAAATACCACCAAGCACCAAATTTGCCTTCTATTGGGTAGGTTAAATTATTGTTTAAATAAAAAAAGAAACAGGAAAGCATATGTTTATCTTCAACTACACCCAGGAAGAACTGGGAGGAGTTCAAAATTTATTGTATGGTGAAAACGAGTACATACTGGGAAGTATTTCCTCATCCTTGTTTGCAGCACTAATTTTCAATTTTATTGTATATAAATGTTCCAGAAAAGCATCATCTATTTAAAAGGCAGAAGGATAAACATATAAGTCAAAGAGTTAAGAACTGCTTCAAAAGAACAGCTTATACAACTATTGGTTTAAGAGAAGAAAACAACATTCAAATTTGAAGGAAGGCTATTTCCATTCTCAAGTTGTCAGCTTCCATCTATTTCTCTCCCAATTAAACATTACACTTCACTGTTCCTGTTTTAACTTTTTAGAATTCCAGTGTATTACTCAGAAAAAAACATGCAGTGTCTTCAGCAGTGAATAATAAAATGCCATAAATGTAAAAGTGATATGTAAGCCAAACATGCTTCAGTTCAATTCAGTCGCTCAGTCGTGTCCGACTCTGCGATCCCATGAATCGCAGCACGCCAGGCCTCCCTGTTCATCACCATCTCCCGGAGTTCACTCAGACTCATGTCCATCGAGTCTGTGATGCCATCCAGCCATCTCATCCTCTGTCGTCCCTTTCTCCTACTGCCCCCAATCCCTCCCAGCATCAGAGTCTTTTCCAATGAGTCAACTCTTCGCATGAGGTGGCCAAAGTACTGGAGTTTCAGCTTCAGCATCATTCCCTCCAAAGAAATCCCAGGGCTGATCTCCTTCAGAATGGACTGGTTGGATCTCCTTGCAGTCCAAGGGACTCTCAAGAGTCTTCTCCAACACCACAGTTCAAAAGCATCAATTCTTCGGCGCTCAGCCTTCTTCACAGTCCAACTCTCACATCCATACATGACCACTGGAAAAACCATAGCCTTGACTAGACGGACCTTAGTCGGCAAAGTAATGTCCCTGCTTTTGAATATGCTATCTAGGTTGGTAGTAACTTTTCTTCCAAGGAGTAAGCGTCTTTTAATTTCATGGCCGCAAACATGCTTACATGAACTAATAACATCTAAAACTTCACTAGAGCTTCCCTGTCACTCTTTCTTCATGATGATTCTATACTTGGCTTTGCAGTTACTCCTGCTTCAGTTCCTGGTCAAGGTAGATCAAATGTAATACAGTGAAATTATGACTGCTTCATGATAGTAAACTTGTGGTTCAAACCCGAAAATAATGCCAAGGAGAAAAAAAAAATATATATATATATATATATATATATATATATATATATATATATAAACTCCAAATTATGGTTATAGGGTATATAGAACTTAAGATATGCACTTCATACTATGATATACAAAATTCCTTATGGAAGTATTGACCAAGATTTGGTCCTACCCCATGAGTCAACCCTCTAGAATTACTTGTTATTCAGCACTGGAATACAGAGCCACCTACTGGTATCTCTAGATCCAAGTTAAAAACTTGTCTACCTAAATTTGTTTATTCAAAACTGACCTAAATCCTCCTACAGCAGTATTTCTCAAAAGAACAATTAGAATTTTATCTGCTTGAAACGTGTCCAAAAGTACACTTAAATGGAAATTACTCTGCTATTGTACAAAGCTTTTTTATCTTCACATTTTAACTAGGTAGTCAAAACCTCAGTCATTAAAGTCAGTTCACCTTGCTTCCAAATACCCATGTTTCAATCTTAATAAATGAACAAAAGTTACATAATTAAGTATCTGTTCATTCATTCATTCACAAATATTAATTGAACATCTACGTATAATGGGCCAGGTTCCATGCTAGGCTGTGGGAAGCAGAGTTGAGCAAGGCAGACATGAACTTTACAGGGAAATTGACAAACAAAAACTAAACAAATCCTTATTCAGGCTGTTGCTACCGTTTCAGTGAGAAGCAATGAGGAAACCATCAGGAAATGCTCCCATATCAAGGAGAGCGTATCAAAAGTGTGCCCAGGCACTGTGTAGGGAAAACTCATAATCGTCATCTCTGGTAGTGCAGCACTGACAATTTGAAAATTTTATAAATTTCATGCTGTATATTTTTCCTCTTAGATTAAAAAAGTTAGAACTCATTCCCATCTCATTGAGCATGATATACAATGAGGGCATGTGTGTGTGTGTGCATGTACATGAAAGTATTATACTGGGATAATTAAGGGCTAGGAAGCAATTTTGATGAATAACAAAACTGCCAAAAATATTTTCAATATTTTCTCTCAATTACTCAATTATTCTTACATTATGTACCAATACAGAAACTGTTTCAAATGCCTAGTATCTGCATTAAATATTTATCTTTAAAAATTTACAAAGTGGGCTCTGTACTGGGAAGCAGATCATAAGCATAACTTTTATTTCTTAGATCTCGAATATTACATATTGTTAACATCAACAGATAACCAGAGAATGTGAAAAAACCAAAGTCATTTCAAATAAGCAAGCACTTTAATTTTTCTTGGAGCTGAATATGGCAACACAGTCTTTTTTTTATTATTTTAAGGAATATTTGCAGCAAGTCAAAAATTAGGTTCACTTGTCCATGTCAATTAACTCTTACAAAGATCCAGTTGCTTCTGTTTTTCATTGGTTTGATGTTATCATGTGTATTTTGTTTTCCAGTCGAATAGAATACTAAAATTAATATTTCAGCAGAGTTTTTGTTCTGTTTTTCAAATATAATACTGTTTTTTGTATTGTTTTTCAGTCAAATATAATTCTAAAATTAATGTTTCAGCAAAGAGATACTGCTTGAGAAGAAATCAGCCAAATAATTCAGAGAGGACACAGCAACAATCAGCTTATTCACCAGTCACTCATATGCTGTGTTTCCTTATTATCATCACTTACATCTTGCTCTAAAAATACGAACATACTATTAAGCAGATGCCAAGTGTTTAAAGCTGGCCATCTGAAATAACTATATACTACCAAGAGATTAGTTGATAGGTGATCAAAAACTGATTTTTCTAGAGCTCTGACAGGATCTGCTTTAAACTGAAAATAAATGACCTTCATAAAGGTTATTAAATGCGTCTCTAGTTTTCTATAAGATCACAGTTCTTAGGGAAATGCCCTAGAAACTACGTTATCTCATTAACTGAGGCAATCTTAAATTACTGAGCAACTATTAAAAAGAAAAATATGAAGAAACATCAAGAAGAAAAGTCTCCTAGCTCGGTTAACTTCAGTAAATTCAGCATTTTCTTTTAATCTTTTCATTAACATGACTCAATGAAGGTATCTGCCTATGTCTTCAAATATACATTTATTTTTTCTCGGAGCAAGTAAAGCAAGAGACCACATTGCTTTCTCTCCTTTTAGTCTCCTAACTTAAAAATCAGAACCACAAGAAAGATGGGTTACACCAACAGACACTCACACATGTCTATCAAAATTCTATTTCCCTGTTTGAAATGGCCTGATAGCACCTTGGAGGGGGACATACATATTTCTTTCTTTGCGGAGCCAGGATAACAGAATCTACTATGTTTCAAATTGAGACCCCAAATGATTTTAAGCATTTTCCCCCAAAATTTCTGTGAGACTACTTCCATCTTAAGTCTTAAATATAAGGATATGTGGAAATGAAATAAATAAATCAACAAGAACTCAAATGAAATAAGCAAATAAACTAAAACTTGGAGAAGCACAAACAAATTAAGACTAAATTTCATGACATTTGAAAACATTTTGTGACAAACTTAACTTGTTTGAGAGACTGGGGGTGTGGGGTGTTTTTTAATAAGCAAATGCAGATGTTGAGGGAAAAATGCTTAGATTTTTTATACTGTTCTTTGCTAACAAAATTTCAAATGTTTTCCATAAGCAAACAATGTTGAAATGTCTGAATATTTTTTTCTTAAACCACCATCCAGCTAAACGTTGAAAAATGGAATTTATCAATTTACCATTGAGATTATACATTTGATCATTTCTGAATATTTCTTTGCTCAACTTTATTTTCCATGTCCTTTATAAATTTTAATTAATTGTGAGAAGAATTCATGGTCTTCTTATGTTGTATACACACACATACATACACATACACACATTGAGTCAGTATTTATTCAAGTGTCACTCTCCAGGAGCATATTTAAAGTTGTCCATAACAGATCATGGGATGAAATAATTCATTTTACTACACACAGAGGTTTGGGTTCACTTTTATATAACATGCAAAACTACCTTTATTTAAGTGTTCACTGTCAAATCAAAACAATACCCAACAAGTTAAACAGTGATGCAGGTTTTCTTACACCTGAGTTTTACTTTCAGTCATTACTGTGATGCCCCTGAATCTTTTTATTTGGTCAAATAGTTTTTTTCCTTTTAAACTTAAAACTGTCACTGATTAAATTCAGTTCAGTTGCTCAGTCGTGTCTGACTCTTTGTGACCCCATGAATAGCAGCCCGCCAGGCCTCCCTGTCCATCACCAACTCCCGGAGGTCACTCAGACTCACGTCCATCGAGTCCGTGATGCCATCCAGCCATCTCATCCTCTGTCGTCCCCTTCTCCTCCTGCCCCCAATCCCTCCCAGCATCACAGTTTTTTCCAATGAGTCAACTCTTCGCATGAGGTGGCCAAAGTACTGGAGTTTCAGCTTTAGCATCATTCCTTCCAAAGAAATCTCAGGGCTGATCTCCTTCTGATTAAATTGGATACCACCAATTGGAAAAGATCCTGATGCTGGGAAAGACTGAAGGCAAAAGGAGGAGGCGACAGCAGAGGATGAGATGGTTAGATAACACCACCAACTCATTGGACATGAGTTTGAGCAAACTTGGGGAGATAGTGAAGGACAGAAAAGCTTGGCATGCTGCGGTCCATGGGGTCACAAAGAGTTGGACATGACTTATCAACTGAACAACATATTGGATAAGTTTCACTCCTATCTGTTTCCAAACTCTGTCCAATATGCAAAAGTATCCCAATTATTACGGAAAACTTTCTAAATTCAGTTATAATGCAGTTGCCCTATTGAGACATTAATAGGGCATTGATGACTTTTTCATCAATGGGAAAAAATCACAGCTGAAAGTAAATGAGGTTGAATTAATCAACTGAAAAATGTCTTCCCCCTCATTCCACTTAACGGTGTGATGAAAACTCAAATGAGTCTGAGTTTCTTATGCTTTGCAGTGCTACAATCATAGCATGAAAAGATTACTTTGCAATTACCAAGAATCCCTAACAGTGTATCAAAGATGAGTTTGCGTTGCCTCTCCAAGAATTTATTTCCTCACCTTTAATCTCCTCACTAGGTAAGACTTTACTCCTTGGAAGGAAAGTTGTAACCAACCTAGACAGCAGATTAAAAAGCAGAGATATTACTTTGTCAACAAAGGTCCATCTAGTCAAGGCTATGGTCTTTCCAGTAGTCATGTATGGATGTGAGTTGGACTATAAAGAAAGCTGAGCACCAAAGAATTGATGCTTTTGAACTGTGGTGTTGGAGAAGACTCTTTGGAGTCCCTTGGACTGCAAGGAGATCCAACCAGTTTATCCTGAAGTAGATCAGTCCTGGGTGTTCATTGAAGGACTGATGTTGAAGCTGAAACTCCAATACTTTGGCCACCTGATGCGAAGAGCTGATTCATTTGAGAAGACCCTGATGCTGGGAAAGGTTGAGGGCAGGAGGAGAAGGGGACGAGAGAGGATGAGATGGTTGGATGGCATCACCCACTCAATGGACATGAGTTTGGGTAAACCCGGGAGTTGGTGATGGACAGGGAGGCCTGGCGTGCTGTGGTTCATGGGGTCACAAAGAGGTGGACCCGACTGAACGACTGAACTGACTGACTGACAGTAAGGAGCACCAAAGGAAATCCAGAATACAGAATAAAAACTGATCCCAAAGCAAAAAGTAATACTATAACGATGGCCTACATTAAGCAACGGACATTTTGAAGTTTCTGGTAGACAGCAGTAGGAGTTTGAATTGCTTTGGGAAGCATCTTAAGCCTCTCAAAGTGATGACTGATTAATGGCTGAAAGTAATTTACTAAATCTGATAAGTATAGACAATATCTAAATACAATTGGAGTACTTCATACCTGGCTGATCCCAACATCCACATATCAGGATGCATGTCAAGTTACTAGTTAATAGTTTCAGAAATGCTAACTGTACAAGGGCAAGGAATCCCTTTTCATCAATATTATCTTCCTATCTTCATCAACTGAGTATAAGATGCATAGTAGGTATTTCAGGAATGCCTACTATTTTCAAGAAGCTCTGTGTGTGTGTGTGTGTGTGTGTGTGTGTGTGTACACTAGGAATTTCTAGTGATATATCTAATCACATGTGTGTGCATACATATGATTGTTTGTATATACAATTGTCAATGAAGTAAAGAAGAGAACACATTTTATTAATCATGAATATCTCAATGGTTAATGAAGAAGAGAACATATTTTATTAATCAGGAGCATCTCAAAGATTCCTATTAATAAAGCTTATTAAAAGAAAGTATTTCAAAATTAAAATTCTTGGAGAAAACTGCCAAAGTTTGTGTTCCAGAAAATGGCCTTATGGTCCAGCCCTGTCTGTAAAATGGGGTTTTTACTACTGTGAAGGGAAAAAAACTTGGCCTCAATCTTTTTCTTAGACATATGTTAGGAATGAAAGAGATGTTAATAAAGTGCTTATATGTCCTTTGGGAGAAAAATTCTATACCAAGTGCTCTCATAAGGTAAGTCAAAATGTAATTTGACAAAAGGTAATTACCCATTTGAATCCTTTGGCTCTGGATCACAGAAGAGGAGGGTGGGTAAAGTAACCTTGAACAAGTGGTCTGGAATAAATTAATAGCTATCCATTCCAAAGAGCTAATCCATTACGTACTGCCTGTTGCTATTTCCCTTCTGAATACTTTGGACTGTTATAAGAGTTGCCCAAAGATCCCTGCTGGATGCCATCACATCATTAGCAGTCAAATAAGGAAATATTGATCTGCCAAGAAAAATGGAACAGTTAACCTCTTGTGTCATTCAGATGCCTGTGGAGGAGAGAAAGTAGAATGTAATTTGAAGGATTCCCTTATTCCACAAAGTTTATCAAGTTGCAAAGATTGAAATATAACACAAAACACAGCTGTTAGGCTTATTCCCACAAAAAAGGAAAACCTTGCAGGAAGCACCACAACCCATTCAAAAGCGTAATATGTAGTCCATTCCATAAACAATAACAGAGGCATATCAAAGATAGTTTAGTCAGTTTTCAATTCATCATTCTTTTATAATTATTTGGAAATTTCAGTACAAACCAGAACTGTCTCTCTATGTCCAAAAATTAGATCAGAAAATTCCAAGCCTTAAATATTTTTACAGGAGAAATTTTCTGTCACTTGTGCTTCCGAACATAATGTTTTAAGATGTTTACTTTTTAGAAAACTAGTGAAGTTATACCACCTAGTTTGTTATCTCATCTTTCAGCTAAAAGAAAAAAAAAAAAAGTACTCTTGTCATAAAAGAATTTCTGCAGAAAGAATCCAGTGTAAAGATATAAAATTCATAAACATGAAGGAAGTGATACAAAAGATAGGAATGCAAGGTTCAGTTTCACAAATTCTAAATAATGTTGGAAAGCTTATTTTAAAGGAGTTTTTAAATATTTACATCAAACACAGTCATCCAAGAATAGCCTTTTGGCCAAAACTAGTTTTTCAGATATGTTTTTGTATAAGCACGAGTACATATGTGTGTATGTGAGTATCTATGTGCATATGGGTATATTTGAGTATATACTTGAGCACGCACAGGCATGTGTGTATGCATACATACGTATTTGTCGGTTAGTGTGTATATGTATATATGTGCGTGTGCACGTGTTTGAATCTATGTTTGAATATGTGAGGGTACATGAGGATGTGTGCATACATACGAACGTGTTTGTGTATCTTTTAGATCCCTCGTAGCTCAGTGGGTAAAGAATCTGCCTGCAATGCAGGAGACCTGGATTCAATCCCCGGGCCAGGAAGATCCCCTGGAGAAGGAACTGGCAAGCCACTCCAGTCTTCTTGCCTGGAGAATCCCATGGACAGAGGAGTCTGGTGGGCTACAGTCCATGGGGTCGCAAGACTCAGACACAACTTAGGGACTAAACCACCACCAATATGTTAATTTGCTTTTCTCAATCATATTTATTCTTCATATTTTAAGAAGCAATCTGTTTTGTTTGTGAACCATGCAGAAGGTGTAAGTACCCTAGTATTACATGCAACTATGGAATAGAATATTGGCAAGGTGGAAAACAGTCCGAACATTAACTCTTTGGAACCAAAACATCACTGTTTATTTCACAAGGATTATGTAATCTTCCACAGGAAACAATCACACTAAAGTGCTGAAATTTTTCATATTATTCAAGGTTTTTGAACACTCTTAGGTAGCTGGGACAAGGGCTTTTTTTTTTTAACAGAAAACCTGTTTTACTGATTTTACAAACTTCAACATACAAAAAACTCAAACCTTAAACATCCTCTTATAATTACTATTATAATTATAAAGTCTAGTGAAATTAAACTATTTCAAAATCAAAGCTATTTCAAAGCATGATCTTGCTGCTGCTGCTAAGTCGCTTCAGTCGTGTCCGACTCTGTGCAACCCCATAGATGGCAGCCCACCAGGCTCCCCCATCCCTGGGATTCTCCAAACAGGAACACTGGAGTGGGTTGCCATTTCCATTCTCTAATGCATGAAAGTGAAAAGTGAAAGTGAAGTTGTGTCCGACTCTTCGTGACCCCATGGACTGCAGCCCACCAGGCTCCCCCGTCCATGGGATTTCCCAGGCAAGAGTACTGGAGTGGGGTGCCATTGCCTTCTCCGATGCATGATCTTAAGTATTCTCAATTAGTGAGGAAAAACCCCAACTGTTTCATAAATGAAATGTTACGAAAAAAATTTACAAGACAGGAAATGAGAAGGGAAGTCCTCTCATAACAAGACTAATTAACTCAACCCTCTCTACATGTTGCCTTCATTAAGCCATGTCAAAGTAAACACAACCAAAACACAGTGATCATTTTATATACCTACACATAATATTACATCAATACAAATCTCCCTGTGATTGCATTTAATTTTCAAACTCTGGGGACAAAAAAAAAAAAAAAAGCTCTAAGAAGTAAGACAGTTTGTACAGGTTAATGAAAGAAGCAATGCCAATATACATGAGAGATGCTTGGTATAAACATTGCTGAATGAAACTTCTGTTAGACCTCAAAAACAGAATTATAATCTGAGAAAAGTACTCCCAAGTTATCAGAGGTGGAGGTGGAAAAGCTAGACAGTTAAGAATGTGGACTCTAAAGTTAGACTGTGTTCAAATCCCATTTCTGTGTCTTTTTAACTATCTGAGCATTGAACCTCTTAGTATCAGTTTCCTCATCTATCAAATAATAAAACTACTTTGTTGAGTCACTGTACATGTAAATGACTTAATAAATAAAACCACTTAGGACAGTTATTTTTAGTAAGGTATCATTATTGACAGCCAAACTCTCAATAAAAGTTGTTGTTTAGTTACGCAGCCGTGCATGACTCTTTTGCGAGCCCATGGACTATAGCTTGCCAAGCTCCTCCGTCTATGAGATTTCCCAAGCAAGAATACTGGAGTAGGTTGCCATTTTCTTCTCCACAAGATCTTCTTGACCCAGGGATCGAACTCATGTCTCCTGCATTGGTAGGCAGGTTCTTTACTGTTGAGACATCAGGGAAGCCCCAATAAATTTACCTATTATTATTATCATTATGTTAAGTTTGCTTATGCTTAGATTCACTCACAAGAGGCTCTCCATTTCTTCAGCCACAATTTTTTTAATGGAAAATGAGCCATGACACAATCATGAATGTGGTATCTGTTAGGGACCAAACGACGGGCTCTAGGACCCGAGTCATGTTTACCAGAAAGAGACAGGACATGCGCTCATCCTGCCTGGCCAATCATGTAACGCCAGCTACTCCTGTAACTGAGACAAAAAACTGCCTGTATCTGAGCCACCATACTCCTTTGTTCGGGGCTCTAGTCGGATTCCACTGTGCTGGATGGATGAGACTTGGGCCCTAGCGTGCTAGAAATAAACTCCCTTCTTGCCTTTGCATTACTGTGGTGGACTTGCTCTCTCAGTCGGTTCGGAGATACGGGCTCGGTGCATAACAGTATCAAGTGGTAGTGAGTAAAATGTATATTTTGCCTGCACCAGGATCAACTATAAATCCTGGCTGGACCAACACTGGAGCGTTTTAGCAAGAAGGCAAATGACTGTGCTGCCCACAGAATCTTCAGAAGTACTTTTGCACTCCAGATTTCATTCAGCAATATTTACCAAGCATCTCTCATCCACGGATGACAGTTAGACATGAGAGATAAACAGACAGAGATTGAAACAAAGAGACAGAGAAAGAAATAACACATACGCCACAAAAGAAAATCCTGCTTTCCCAGAATAAATTCACAAAAAGATGAAACAGCGTATTTTTTACAAAAATAAGAAGTGCACTAAAGATTTTTTTTGAGAGATAAAATACACATATTCCTTTTTTGTTCTTTATTAATAATGAGGAGTGTCAAAAACTTAACAATAATTCCTGCTAAAGTTAGCAAATGTAAGTCAAACTTGATAGTCACTTTCATTACACATACACAAAAATTTACATTTCTACCTAAATGTTATTAGATAACAATGACAATTTACTATTTCCAGAGGTAAAATATTTGAAGTTTAGCCCCTCCACTTGATCACTGTGGAATGGAGGAGTACAAAAGTCTTAGTTGGCCACTTTATAAGCATATGTGGGAAATTGGATTACTAATTTTAAAACTACTTTGAAAATATAAGACAAAATACTAAAACTTTACTATAACTTCTGTGTCTATAAATTTAATGTCTTTAGAATAAGAGGAATGTATGTTTCACGTAGTTTTCTCATCTTCCCAGCTAAGGCTAGGTAAGTAAAATGTGAATAAAAGTCTACCATAAATTTAAGGAATAATCTACCATTATAATCATTTTTCCCCACAAAAAAATCTCACTGAAATAATTCAGGATACAGTTGCCAATAGAAACTGTCAAATGTACTCTCCCTTTCAAATGTTAGTCTTGTCCATTTCCTAACCGAACAATCATAAAAGGTCAATAGGAAAATAGTATAGGTTAAAAAAGAAAAAAACACGAGGGCAACAGACATCACTTTAACACAATGCACATTCTTTCCAAAAGCAGGAATTTGTAATCTCGTCTAACATCATCCTAAAACCCCTCTGAAGTTTACAGCACAGGATTTAGGAAGACTATAAAAGAGGAACTGCTATAGTCAGGACAGGAAGCAATTAAGACATAAATAAGAATTTCCTCAGAATCAGGTTAAAGTAAGGACACGTTTAAGACATGTCTTAAAGGTGAAACTAACAGATAAATAATGACGTAATGAGTGGAAGTGGGTGTAGGAGACCTTTTTGGCAATAAATGCAGGTATCTTTAAGCACATAAAAGTTTTGCGTTGGAAACTGTAAAAGTGGATTTTTAAATGCAAAGTACAACAAAATTCCACAGGGCTCTGGGTGTTTGGAGTTCCACAGTCACTCCTGAGATCTTGCAGGAGGTGAAGCTATGAGTTTGAGGAAAATCAGGTTTTCTTTTTCTTTAATTACTCAGTGAATCATTCTTGAAATATTTAGAGGAGAATGATTTAGACATTTGAAGGTTAGGTAATAAGCACTCCAGAAGAGTCTCAAACAAACAAACTGAAAACAACTCAATAGACACCGAAATCATGAAGACTACTGCTAAAATATACAAAGAAGTCAGTATCTCAGTAAGCAGACATTATACCAAATCAGGGTTTGTTAGTGCTATTTTTGTGATGCTCAATGTATAATTATTGTTACTCAATTTTGCAATTATCACAATCATTCTTTGATTACCAAAAATTTACCTTGAAAGCGGACAGTACACAGTATGCCCTCTTTAGCCATTTCTCTCAATTCTCAAATGAACATAAAAATCAGTGACCTGTAAGTGCTCTGCAAACCAGCTCATCTAGGGAGTGTGGTGAGAGATGGATAAAAATCTCTTCCCTTTTCTGTACCAATTCTCACATCTGGGGCTCTAGGAGGGATATTTCAGAAATAAAAAACTTATTTTTGTTGACAGATAGCTAAAGGATCCAGAAAGACTTATTTTGAGGAGAAAAAAGGACAGCCAAGAGCAATGACTAAAGTTTACTGAATTCTGGAATCTTAGATCAGGAAGGAAACTCAGAGGTCATCTCTTCCAACCCTTCGGTTTTAGAGATGATAAAATTGAAGAGTGGACTTACATAAGTTTACACAACTCGTTTAGAGGAATTTATGTTTCATTTGCTTTCTTGTTTCATCATTTTTACTTCTCAAAGTCTTGTTTTCTTGATTCTGCTAACTTTAGTGGAGGTATTTAATAAAATCAAACCATTTCTTGTATAACGGTTACTTCGTGGGGAGCTGAGTAGTTCACAGAAAATTCTGACCTTCCTCCTCTTATAGGTTGGTGCAAATTAATCAGATTCTGTGATTAATAAGCAAAGAGAAAAAAAACTAATTCTAAATATGCAGTAGGAACCTCAGTTTTTAGATTATTTGATTTTTCTACTATACACATCTACACCACACTGATTTCCCATTAGCTTTTGAACTTTACAGATTTTCTAATTAAAACTGAAAAAGAAAAAAAAAAAGGCAGCTCCTGCTCCTCTTGTTCTCCTCCACTGCCATCCTCTATTTCTCTTCCCTTCTGGAGGCAAATTTTTCAAAATATTTGTCTATGCTCACCATTTCCTCATCTCTTTCTGAAGCCTCAACTTTACCAAATCCTGCTTCCTCCTCCAACACTTCACCAAAACAGCTCTGCATGAAGTTACCGGTGGCTTTGCTTCCACTCAATCAAATAAGCACACAGTGCACATCTCGTAAGATCTCTCAAGGGCGTCTGGCAACACTCGCTCTTTCTTGAAATCCTCTTTCCTTGGTGTCCCTGATATCACACTGTCCTGATTTTCTCCCTCCTCTTTCTTTAAATATTTATTGTATTAATTATTTATTTAAGTGGCAGTGCCAGGGCTTAGTTTCGGCATGTTAGACCTTCAATTTTCATTGCAGCATGCGGGATCTTTCAGTCATGGTATGTAGGATCTCAATCCCTGACCAGGGACCGAACTCAGACTCCTCGCATTGGGAGTGCAGAGTCTTCGCCACTGGACCACCAGGAAAGTCACTCTCCCTGCTCTTTTATCATGGATTCTAGCTTTCTTAGCTGCATGCTCATTCTGCCTCACCTGGCCAATAATGACTTTGCAGTTCCTAAAGGCTCATTCTTTTTTTTTCACATATATTTATTTTTTAATTGAAGGATAATTCCTTTACAGAATTTTGTTGTTTTCTTTAAGCCATCTCATTAATACTTTTCCCTAACTGATATCATACATGCCAGTGACGTCAGTTAAAACCTAGGCAACAGTGACCCAAGAATGTATATTGAATTAAAATGTCTTTAAGTTACATATAATTCATTATATAAAAGAAAAACTTATTTTATCTCCACCCTCCCATCTGGTCCTCTTACACTGTCTCCCATCTCTGAAAAGTACTTCCATTCAAACAGCTACACAATACAAAACCTTTGGATTTATCATCACTCATCTTCCCAGGCTCATTCCTCCATTACCTAAACCATCACCAAACCAAACCCTAACCACCTACTAAATAGCTCTTGAATCTTTCTCCTTCTCCGAATGTCATCAACCACAACCTTAGTCCTAGCTCTACCATCTCTTATCTCTTAGAGGACCTAAACTACAGAAGGAGGCCTGAAGGTCCTCCCATCATTCACTACTTCTCTCTAATCCACTCCCCACAGGGAGCCACAGTGATTTTTCTGAGACATAAATCTAATGACATCATCTACCAATTAAACCTTCCCAGCGACTTCTAAAGAGTCACACATGACTGAGCGACTGAACAACAACAATGACTTCTAAGGCTCTTGGAGGAAAGTTGAAACCCCTAAACATGCTCTCTTTTCCTGTACGGTCCGGCTTCTACCCATTCCTCCAGCAATCCCTAATCCCCTCCACCCCTTTTTCCGCTTACTTACCTGCTCACTCTTAATCCATAGGACCTTCCCTTTGTGTCCCTACCCTAAAGTATTCTTCCCTCTATCCTTTCCTCTGACTATCTCCTGCGCCCCCTTGGCATTCATTTCTGTCTTCACTACCATGAGGAAGCCTTGCCTAAAGCCCCCAACTGCCTCATACTCACTAAATTGCCTTTTCGGCTCTTTGACTGTTTCATCAATTTCTATCATTCCCCAAGACTGTCAGCCAATGGAGGAAGGGGTTGCATCTGGTTTTTTGGTTTCTCAATCATCCCAGTGCCACTTGAGTCCCTAAGACATTATGGGAACAATATTTGCTGAATAACAGAACAAATGACCAGGACCTCCCTGGTGGTCCAGTGGTTAAGAATCTGCCTGCCCATCTTCCCTGGTCTGAGAAGATCCCACATGACACTGAGCTTAACTAAGCCCACCAGCAGTCGCAAGCACTGAGAACCTGCGCCCTACAGCAAGAGGGGCCACCGAAGCGATAAGCCCGTGTATTCCAACTAGAGCGCAGCCCCTGCCTGCGGCAACTGGAGAAAGCCTGCAAGCAGCAAGGAAGCCCCAGCGCAGATAAAAGTTAATTAAAAACAAAAAGAACTAATGACCAAACTAGAGCCTCGGACTTCTGAAACACCAGAATAACCTGTAGTTGTTGGAGCTCTGCAAGAAACGGAAAAGAACATATCCAGTCATTTTAGCTGTTATTTTTCCACAGTATTTCTTTTTCTTAGCACACAAGTGGATATATCTTCGCCAACTGATTTTTTTCTATTTCAGCACTCATCACTAACATGAATCATTCTAAATCACTGACCAAACTCTAACCAGGCAAGATGTTCACTGTCGCAGTATACGATTTTTGCTCAGGAAGGAGCTGTTTCACTCAGTGCAACTGAAAACAATAAGTGTTTCCTGTGTAACTGGTCTCACACATGCGCTATGCTACTATGCTTGTTATGATGTAGTTGTTGTGTTTCATTTTTACATATGCTGAAACCAGTTCATCTTTCACTTTGTGTAACGCAATTTATTTTCTTGTCATATAAATCTGTATTTTTTTAAAAAATGTTTTATTCTCCACAAAAATAGAAGAGATATTATCAGATATTCACATCTCATACACAGCCTAACATTTTCAATAGCAGGAATTTTCTCTTTAACAAACAATTATAATTAGTAAAAACAATTCATAAATTATATGTGGTTAATCCAATTATTTTGATGCATGGAAATTTTTACTGAAGATCTTATTCATTTGCAACACAATATAATCATGAAATAAAGCTGCATTTATTCCATTTATAATTATTTATAATACTATTTCCTACCATCAAATAAGTATCTATTATGTATCAAGGGCTCATCACTAATCTTCAAAACAGTGTGTAAAATTAATATAACAATGTCACACTTACAGAGAAGGAAATTAAAGTTTGAAGATGTTAAAGATCAAACAGATGATGACATGATTTCTAACATGGAGTTAAAAAGGAGACATAACTATGGAAGCATCACTAACGTTATTCTCTTGGTCAATCAACAGATATTCAGTGAGTACCTATTGGGTCAAGACTTCAGGATACGACAGGGAACAAGACGGCCAGTGTCCTTTACCCTCACTGAAGCTGGGAACAAGACAGCCAGTAGTGTCCTTACCCTCACTGAAGCTAGTAAGTGTAACTTTTAAAACCTGAAGAAGAAGAAATGAGTGTTGCAATTTAAAAAGGATACTCCAAGACCTTGGTCTTCAAGGAGCTGTTTTCTAGGACTAAAGAGGTAAGAAATTTCTTCTCATATGCCGGACACGCTCCTCTTCATGACCTTACCAATGTAAACCGAGATCACATTCATTTCTGAGAACTTTAAGCAATGAGGCAAGATCCTCACATTCAACACATTCCTGTGAAGAAGTATAAAGTAGAATCTGGCACCCAAACTCTCATCATGATTTTCTTGAGCTGCATCTTTGGCATGAGGGCACCCAATTTAGTATGTTACTATGAGGTTATTTCAACAGCCAGAAAGTGATCATTTGTAACACAACCAATTCAACATGGAACTCCTTGGGGTGGGGGGAAGGCGTTTCTCCTGGGGTAATATTTTGAAATGATTCTTTAACTTATTGTTTTCAAATTCAGTGATTTTATGAAGTAACAAGATTAAAATGTACACTTCTTGGACAGCTAAGAAACTAAAATATTTGGGTTGGCAACTGAATGTTCTAAGTGAGTCAAAGGCACTATAGCTTCTGTCAGCTAGTGGCCAAATTACTACGGGAAAGAAATTTCACAAGTTCGACTATGACTGCTCCTATCTTTAAAACACTACTATTCAATACTCAGGGGCTTCCCTGGTGTCTCAGACAGAAAAGAATCTACCTGCAATGCAGGAGACCTGGGTTCAATCCCTGAGTTGGGAAGATTCCCCTGGAGAAGGAAATGGCAACATACTCCAGTATTCAAGCTTGGAGAATCCCACGGACAGAGAAGCCTGATGGGCTATGGTCCCTGGGGTCACAAAGAGTAGGACACAAATCGAGCAACTAACACTAAACTAGACTACTGGATGCTCAATTATGGGACTTCCTGTAAAGGCAGGTGTGGAGAAAAGTACGCTCACTTCTTTCTAATACAACATGCATACACATTGTTTCTTCAATAGCAGGCAAAGATTTGTAGTTGCTTCCTAAAATACACAGTGGATCTTAATGGAGAATGGAAACAATGTCTGAACATTAATATTTCAGAAGCTAAGGTTCTAATCTAAGAATTCCTACTCTAAATATAGTTACATTACTTTCATGTTACTTACAAAAGTCACATTTTGGCAATGTTATTATAACACGTTTTTAAATGAATGCCCTGCATACATTAATAAGACATAGCTAAATACATAATTTGGGCTTGAGGGTGCAGCTACATTACAGACTTGTTAAAACATCCCTACTATTTTCAACAAGATTTTTTTAAGTTTTCTTCTTTGAGGAGAAAACAAAATTTTCAAGCTGCTGCTGCTGCTACTAAGAGAGGACCTTCAAATAAAGACAAAATTCTGCATAATTAAGGCAATCATAACATTTCCCAGGCCTGTCTCCTTATCAAGAAGTTTTATAGAAATCAAGTAACAACATTGGTTGTAAATTAATGCCATTAAAGTCAGATATTATTATGATTTAGAATGAATGATTATTTATCTAAATACAGTTAATGGCTCAATCTTTTGATATTTTCTAAAAATTGAATTCACTAGTTCTGAACTATTTTTTAAGTCAGCATACAGCTCATCTGCACAAAGACACTCCAATTATTATCTTTCATTACATACAGTGATTCTCAACAGAAGGGAGGGTAGGGGAATGCAACATTTAACTCCCATGTGGAGTGTAAGAATCTTCTTAGAGTCATATATTATTTGAAAAATGTCCTCCTAAAAGCCTAAATGATTCTTAAAACACTTCCCCATCCCCCATTTTAAAAATTTATAATTTTAATATTTGATATTACTCAATTTTTATATTAATCAGCATTTTAAATGAGTTAAAATAATTCTTAATGATGTAGATACTTTTAAAGCATCTGTGATCGAATAATGGTTCCCTCAAGATGTCCATATCCCAATCCCTTAGTACCTGAGAATAAGTTACCTTACATGGCAAAGAGACTTTGCAGCTGTGATTAAGAATCTAGAGATAAAAGAGATTTTCCTAGATTATTCAGGTAGGTCCCATGTAATTCCAAAAGTGCTTATAAGCGGAGGCAAGCAGATCTGAGTCCAAGAAGGAACCATGACTACGAAAGAAAAATTGGAGCAATGCAAGCAGCTATAAGACAAGGAATCCAAGTGGCTTTAGAAGATAGAAAAGGCAAGGAAATGGATTCTCCCATAGAACCTCTAGAAGGAATATAGCCCTGCTGTCACTTTGATATTTTGATTTCTGAAGTCCAGGACTGTAAGATAGTGTTTTTTTAATGCCACTAAGTTTGTGGTAATTTGTTACAGTGACAATAGGAAACTAAATCAGTACTACTATGTCAAGAATTGCAAAATCTACCAGAACCATGCTAGAATTGACTGGCTAAAAATTTTAAATTGCTAATCTGTGATAACCTGAACATGGCTAGACAAAATCATTTTTAAAGGTATTTATTTAAATCACAGCCATCAGTACGTTATTTTTTCAAAGAAATGCTGGCTCCTTTTAGATACCAGACTGTCTATTCCTAAGTCCAGACACTGAAAATATTGTTACAAAAATGTACTAATAATTATAATATTATTTTAAAGTAATATACTAATGATCACCCAATTTTTAAATCCCTTCATGTTAATAAACAGTCTGCTGTAGTGTGAGGGGGTGATCGTGATGACCAGTGCTTGATAGGAGATGTCACTGCACCCCCCACCATGAACTATTAATGAGGTGCAGTCACTCAAAGGGAGGACTCATCTGAAAATTCCCAGTGGAAGCCATTCTCCGTCATGTCTATGTTTTAGCAGGTAAAAACCACTTTAAGAGATTTAATGATACAGTATCATTACTTAAACCATAATAGTAAAATTAAAACCAAGAAAATGCACAAAGAAAATGCTGGGAATGAATAGGTCAAATTTTTATCCTGACATCAAGACGTTTAAAGACTAAATACATCATCAATTCAAATAGCTCCTAAACATGCACACACTGGAGAAATTATCTTCTACTCAAAAAGATGACAGCACTTAGCACCGGTAACAACAGCTAACTGGACACTTCTGAATGGTTTTCTTACCGTGATGAAGGATTTATGTCAGTCTCTTGCAGTTTTCTCTCTACATCTCACTTACCACAAGACTGCGATTGGGAATACGGTTTGTGGTTATAGGACAGATGAATGCTAAATGGCCCAAGCAAGTACAAAACAATTGCTCTTATTAGCACAGTGATGGCGCCTTAGCAAAAGAGCCAAGCAATTTTTTTTTAATCACTATAGCACCTTGAGTTGTCCTTCTAAAATGACTTCTATACTTTCACTGCATGGCTTTGGGGTTTTTATTATAGCTATTTTTTCACATCTATTACTCATTTCTATACTCTCACTGCTTGTATCATGGTAGGCATTTTATCAATGTTTATTCAATTAACCATTCCACCTACCCATCAGTACCCTCATTCTCATTTTGGCCTATACCTGGGTGACAGAGAAGGCAATGGCACCCCACTCCAGTACTCTTGCCTGGAAGATCCCATGGACGGAGGAGCCTGGTAGGCTGCAGGTCATGAGGTTGCTAAGAGTTGGACACAACTGAGCGACTTCACTTTCACTTTCACTTTCATGCATTGGAGAAGGCAATGGCAACCCACTCCAGTGTTCTTGCCTGGAGAATCCCAGGGACAGAGGAGCCTGGTAGGAGGCCGTCTATGGGGTCGCACAGAGTCAGACACGACTGAAGCGACTTAGCAGCAGCAGCAGCATACCTGGGTGAAGCATCTCCCACAGCAAAAGACAGCAAAATCACCTGTACAAGCTCAGGATTTACATGGGTTCACTTAAGTTGTTTAGGACTGCTCTGAACATTCATGACATGTTAAAAATGACATCATTCAATTGGAATATATAAACCAACTGGCTAATTTAATTCTTCTGAGTTCTCCTTTTTTCTTGTACAAAGGCAAATATACTACTAGGCAGCTAATAGATCAAAAATCACTGAATAAAATCAGCAAAAAAGTATTCAGAAAAAACTCATTCATCTGGTTTTAAGCATTAACTTTTTGCTCCAAACAAGTGGTTATATTAACAGTCAACTGTAATGCCCTAAGGCAAAGATCTTTTTCTAGCTTTCCTGACTACCAGAATAAGAAAACTACAAATTCCATAAGGTCCTTGGCCAATGATTTGGTTTATTAGCTACAGCACAGTTTTATTAACACAGTTAGAACACTACTAGGAAACCAAATCAGTATCCTACCTCTTGAACCACATAAAATCTTAAATAGCACCAAAAAAATGAAGATTAAGCCACATATTCTTCATTATAGTTGCTGCTGCTAAGTCGCTTCAGTCGTGTCCGACTCTGTACGACCCCATAGACAGCAGCCCACCAGGCTCTCCCATCCCTGGGATTCTCCAGGCAAGAACACTGGAGTGGGTTGCCATTTCCTTCTCCAATGCATGAAAGTGAAAAGTCAAAGTGAAGTAGCTCAGTTGTGTCCAACTCTTCGCGACCCCATGGACTACAGCCTACCAGGCACATGATATTGACTATATTTCCCTGTTCTATACAGTAGGACCTTGTTGTTTATTTTACATATAACAGTTTGTATCTGTTAATCCCAAACTCCTGATTTATTCCTCCCTGCCCTTTCCCTTTGTTAACCATAAATTTGCTTTCTATGTCTATGAGTCTGTTTCTGTTTTGTAAACAAATTTATTTGTATCATGTTAGATTCCACATATATCATATCATATTTTTCTTTGTCTTACTTCGCTTAGTATGATAATCTCTAGGTCCATCCATGTAGCTGCAAATGGAATTATTCCATTCTTTTTTATGGTTGAATAATATTCCATTGTATGTATATACCATAGTGATGGCCCCTTTATACATTCATCTATTGATGGACATTTAAGCTGCTTCCATGTCTTGACAACTGTAAACAGTGCTGAGAAAAAGTTAAGTTTAAAAAAATTTTTTTAATATCCTCAATGATATAGGGGTTCAGAAACTATGAAAAATAAAATTCTCAAAATGTATTTAAATCTCTGTACTAAACAGATACAGTTCATTAAAAAGCCTGTTGTTTTTTTAACTTACTCTTGTTATGTGGGACTCCAGCCCCTCCTTCTTTCCCAATTCTGACCTTTGGAAATCTTTCTGAATAATCACCATCCTTCATGTTTCTGATTTCAACTTTACAGTTTTATAGTTTTTTCAGTCTTGCCCTGGGGTTTTTGAAAATTACTTGAATAAAAATTAAGTTAACTACAAAGACATTCTTTCTAAGCTCAGATGGGAGCAGGTGCTACTTCAAAGTCTATTCATTCTTTGTTAACTCATTCTCATTGTCAGGATAAGAGCAGCAAAATTTCCCTCCACATTCCAAGTTTCTAAACTAGCCCATCTCACTCTACAACGTTCATAACCCATTAATATAAGCTCTTTCCACCTAAAATGTTTCTGAATCTTATACTTTTTGCTTTATTCACGTAACAGTAAATGTTTACTGAGGGCCTACCGTATCCGGACCCTAGACATGAACAAGATCAAATCTCTGTCTTTGAGTATACTGAGAGAGATGGACATGGAAATAGATGCCGGATTTCAGTACCCAAGTGCCCTGCAGCTGGTAAGGGTGCTCACAGGAGGCAGGCCCTATATCTCAGTGTCAAGGAGGTTAGGTCTTGATGGATTTCAAGTGTGCATAGGAGTTTCTCAAGCATAACAGTTTTGCACCAGTGAAGACAGAGGCTTAGAAGTGAAGAAGAAACAAGTCTGGATTAGTATGAATAGGATAAAAGATATCCTATATGACAGAGGTAGTAGAGATAAATGATGCTGGACTTAGATACCACACTAGCCTCTCAAACAAAATCAAAGAGTAAGGGTTTATATGCAAGGTCAAGGACTCTCTGAGGAAAAAACATAATCAAAACCTCCCATTTCCCCTCAACCCAGGGGAGAATCATCTCTGCAGAGGATACCTGGGAATGTGCGGGGCATCTTTTAGGCTAGCACAATGGGGATGACACCAAGTTAGAGGTTCCCACCAAGTCTATCCAATTGCAAAGCCCTGCTCCTTCCACCAGTCAGGATACAGCTGTGATATGAAAGTCAAGCACAAAGACACTGAGTTAGAAAGGACTGAGGCATCCCAGTCTACAGAAAAGGGAAGGAGGAGGAGACTGACCAAACACTGCTTTGGCAACAAGTTTGTTGCTGGCGACCACTGAAGAGCAGTCACTTTTCTTTTCTTTTTTTTTTTACAAGGACTACAGGAAGGGGTGACTAGGAAGTGGAAATTTCAAGTAGGTTTAAAATGTGCTTTCAATAAATGTGACAATGAAGGAATGCATGGTACTGAAACCGCAGTTTGAAAGAGTTGTTGGGCTGTAGAGGACATTTTTGTTGTGTTGCTGTTTTGATCAGGACATTAGGATATAAAGCATAGAGTAACAATTCTTAATATTTGACAGATCTCTATGCTGTCTTCCATAGCGACTGTACCAATTTATATTTCCAACAGTATGGAGACAATTAATTTACAACAAAGATACGAGGAACACACAGTGGAGAAAGGAGAGTCTCTTCAACAAAAAAGAGTCCCCTTTCTCCACATTCTCAGTAACACTTATTTCTTAACTTTCTTTTCCTGCATCTGCTTTTCTGTGTCTTTTCCAGTGTCTATGTCTTTTGAAGAAAAAAAAAAAATCTATTCAGGTCCTCTGCCAATTTTAAAATCTTGCTGTTAATTTATTGCTGTTGGTGGTGGTGTTATTGAGTTAGGTAACTCGTATATTTTAATATCAACCCTTTATCAAATATATCACTTATAAATATCAAAAAAATAAAGTGTAGGATATGTGTGTTTCACAAATGATATGAGAAGCTGTTTGCAAGAGCCCATCGAAACTGACCGAAGAACAGAGTCCCAGAGGAACAGAACTAGAACAGATATTTTTGTAGAAAATATGGATATGACAAACACTCAAGTATGGAAGATTTTTCAAACATAAAACGCGGGCAGATGCTATAGTTCTGGGCAGGTATAGCCCAGAGATAGGACCAAAATAAAAAAAGAAAAGCACAGAATTAATGACTACACCAGTAAACAGTAAATCTTTGACCCTGGAACAGACGCTCCCTGATTTCACAGGAGCTAACAGCATATAAAAATAAAATTGCCTCTGCCAGTAGCCAGGGCTGATTGAGTCACTTAAATTACTGAAGGATCATCACAAGGTACATCGCGTATAATCACAAGACCATAATCAAGACAGAAAAGTGGTGGGGAAACAGCCGTGTCACATGTCATTCTCTGGATTGCTACCACAATCGATGGTACAATTTAGTTAAAATCTACAACAGTTCTGTTCTGTAACATTTACGACATTCCTGTTGCACAAAATCACAAAGAATCAAGGTACATGACCTGCTTTCTAATTGATGTAATCAAGCATTCTCTATCGTGTCAGAGTGAGAATCTGGTGATTTCATGCAATCTGAGCCATAATGAAGCCTGAATACCACATCATACTAACCCTGGAACTATGTGCCAGTGGCTCTGTGATTACTTGTGAGGGTCCCATAAACTACCTCAAACTACCCAAACAGCCAACTCTTTTCTCATATATCCTTTTCCTATATCTTAAGAGAAAACATATCCACCTAGCTGCTAAAGAGGAGACCACAAATGTCAGTTAAATCACATCAATATCCAGTGAGGTACCATTATTTATGATGGCTATTTACTGCTTTATACCTTATCAGTGATGGATAAGTTTTGTCAAATACTATATGTAAATTTTAATTTTTATTAAAATAACTTACAAGTCTTTAGGAATTTATAATAAAAACAAGTGTCGTTAAAGTGTTTTCTTTCTCTATCTCAAAATGGCCTAAGAAGCTTTATTTCATAATTTTTCAGAAAACCTTAGATTAACCAAACACTTTGAATTTGTTTTAAACCAAACACTTTATTACATAGGTATGAAAATGCAAAGAAAAAAAATGATTTCTTCAAACTAAGTATGGAACATTTTCACTGTTTCACATTACTTGAACTAGTTTTTTCCGAATGTATTTTTTAAAATCTATTAAAAACTTGCATTTAGGGGTAGCAACATTTTTTTTCACAAAATGAAACAAAAGCTCTGTTCTTCTGAGAAGAGACTTGGGCATACCAATGTCCAATTCAGGAGAGCTCAGGAAATGTTTTAGTGATATTCCATTACCCCCTGAGACACTTAACTTCAGCTCATGAAAATACCAGCGTCTAAGGGATAAAAATTACAATGGCTTCCTGCAGAAGCCCCCTCCAGGCTATGGGACTAATTTAAACAATATGGCAAAATTCCAACCAAACCACTACAGCTACAGCTAAGTCACTTCAGTCGTGTCCGACTCTGTGCGACCCCATAGACGGCTAGCATAGGTGAAAAACATCTATTACTTAAAAGTTGATTTGTGCATTTATCTGTCAGTACTAAATCTTTCACATTTTACATGTTCCGTGAAAATAAAAAACTGTCATGTATTCTAATGCAATATTAATTTATTCTGCCTCTGTCTTTCTCTCCCTCTCTCTTTTTTTGGAGAAGCTGTAAGGTAAGGGGAGGGGAAGTCTGGGCACAGTGCCTTACACATGTGTGTACAGATGTACTGAATTGGGTATTTTGTAATGGCATTTTAATAAATGCAGAGATAAAGCTATGTCCTATTTCTATTTGTTGGCATTAGAGAAATGCCAAAACTCTGCAACAGTCCATAAAAACTCTCAAGAACAAAATTTAAGATAAAATGAAATATCATACATTTCAAACACATCAAACTCTCAGCTTAAAATTAATCTAATTCACTGGGTTACAGCCTTTAGAAGAGAGCAAGCTAAGCTGATTTTTAATTATGGACAGACTTGCTACTTTGTGTATCAGTACTTGCGGGTAAGCAAGTGGGAGAAAGGTTTAGTATCTATTAGTCCAAACATAAATTCAGAATCCAAATAACAGGGTCTGAATTCCAGCTACAATTTACTTGCTGTTTGGCCTTCGCTAAGTCACCTGACCCCTCAGAGCTTTGCCTTATTACCTGTAATTTGGCATAAACAATCTCACAGGATTAAAAGAGAAAATCCACATAAGCATAATGAATGTTAGTTTCCTTATCTCTTCTCCAGCATTTGTTCTTCTACCCTGAAATAGATAGCTCAGCTGGCAAAGAATCTGCCTGCAATGCAGGAGATCCCAGTTTGATTCCTGGGTTGGGAAGTTCCCCTGAAGAAGGGACAGGCTACCCATTCCAGTATTCTTAGGCTTCTCTGATGGCTCAGATGGTAAAGAATCTACCTGCAATGTGGGAGACCTGGGTTCAAACCCTGAGTTGGGAAAATCCCCTGGAGGAGGACATGGCAACTCACTCCAGTATTCTTGCCTGGAGAATCCTCATGGATGGAGGAGCCTGGTGGGCTACAGTCCATGGGGTTGCAAAAAGTCAGACACGACTGAGCAAGTAAGAACAGCACCCTGAAATATGCAGATAAAATACATTCCATTTTGCTGAGGATTTCAGCCACAGAGAGAAAAAGGACTTGCCAAGGAGAGCTGAAAAATGGCAACAGAAGTATTCAGGACTTTTAAGGCTTTCTGTCTTCCATGTTCTTATGTTGCTCATTCCCTCTCCAACACACTTTCCTGTGAGCACTCAGAAAACATTTTACAATATTAGCATACCATGTATTTGGTCAAGCGGCATCCCTGAGCCCTGAATGTGTTTCTGTCGGTCTCTCGGACTTTAATTCAGTGAGCCATGAACCTGCCTGTCAATTCCCACCTTCCCACCCCAAGAGTGAGAAACCAAGCCAAGCTGGAGTTTAAAACAGCTTCTGAGAAGGCATCCTCTCGCCACCTTTGAGCCTGGTCTTAACTAAATCCTCGTATAGCTGATTGGTAGAGGAAGTACCCCAGCAGGTCTCTCATTTCCATCTGCCTTTTATGCAAAATTTTCATCAAGAAAACTTATGTACAACATCTACGCACACACACATGCACACATTCACCTCCTTAGTTCAACTTTTAAAAAGCGTATTTTAACTTGTGACATTACATTTTCAAAGAGAAAGAGAAAACACTGAAAAACAGCAAAGTCATCTCACGCTGCTAGAGGCAAGTCCAAAAAGCATGAACCTTCATCTCACATTTAACTTGCAATAGCCTGAAGAGAAAAAGCGCTCCCTGTGCCATGCCGGCAGATGCAGCGTTGGCGTGACACACGGTACAGGATAGAATGATGCTAACCACAAACGGGAAATTAGGCCGTCACAATGGCCCAAACCTAGAGACTGGGAAAAATTCTATCGTTTTAATTTAGTTCTGCCATATTTAATTTATGTAAAAGCTTCATGTTGGCTTGGTATCTGGAAATGTGTCCGTCTTCAAATAGTTTTAGCATTAATAATTTGCAGATTGAAATCTGCAGTTACATACATCTTTCAGGGGGTATCTGCAGCTAGCAAAGATTTGCACAATGCTACATCGCAACTGCTGGAATCAGACTGAGCCATAGAACAGATTTCCAAGGAAGTCAAAGAAAGCCAAGATGCAAGAGAATCCCAGATGAGGTAAAAAGAGCCAAGACGCCATCTTTAATACAAAGCCCAGCCTCCCTTTGCCTATGTGCATTTTCATCTTAAAACAAAATTAGGATTATTTCTTATTGGCCAAATAGTGAGCCCCCTACAAAGAAATAAATGACAGGGAAGAAAAGGATCATCACTGTTAATACAGAAAAAAAAGAAGACTAAATATAAAGCAACGGGCATGCAGAGAGAACATGGAAGAATACAAATTCCATAAATGCAATTTCCAAATATCATTTTCTGAATTCCCATGGAAAACTTCATGTTAGGGAAAACCATTTCTGGGCCTTCAATCTGGAAACTCGAAGGGGCCTCCTTGGAGCCAGATAAATAACAAAATCATCACAAATGCATTTTTTCTTCTAAAATATCTCAAAATGTCTTACAGATATCTCTGTGTTTATTGGCATGGGACTCCTAAGATACACACAAAACACTACTGATTGAGGATTTCAGTCACAGAAATAAATGGCACTTGCCAACAACAGCTAACAGGTGGAGACAGGATTAAACGCAGGATCATCCAGTGTATGGAGCAGACTTCTATTCAGCAGGCAATGCTGTTGACTAGTCAAGTGTCCTCACAAGAGAATGACTTAAAGTCCAGCAAGTGAAGAGAATGATCCATGTGTTTTAAAACATCCCACAGAGGAAGATGACTCTATCTCAGAATTGTCCTTGGATTTGCTCATTTAATGAAGTGTTTGATTTTTAAGGACAAGACAGTCTCCTATCAGCTACAAACAGAATCATGTAACATTTGTCGCACTGCAAAAATATTGTCCCTATCTGACCATAAAAGCAGATTTGTTGGACTTCTGAGGGAAGATGGCAGAATAAAGTCAAATTTGGTTTTAAAATATCTATCTGCTCTGAGAAATATATACAATACATGGCAAGGAAAACTCTGAATCAATTGAGCAATATTCAATATTTTGTCTGCTGTGCATTGGACTTCTAATGAATATTAGCTGTTTGAAGCCAGATCACAGAACCATCCTTAGTACAAACTAACAAATGAAAAATATATATATATGCTAAAACTAATTAAAAATGTATCATAGCAATCAAATAAAGCAAGAGGCAAAACCTTAATGCAACTTTTTTTTTTGAGAAACACTGCCAACCAATATTTTCTTAAGTCAGTCTCCCAAGGCAATAGAAATAAAAGCAAAAAAACAGATGACACCTATTCTCAAAATGAAATGACAACCTATGGACTGTGAGAAAATATTTGCAAAGGATGTTACTGGCAAGGGCTTAACTTCCAAAATATAAAAACAGCTCATACAACTAAAAAATAAAAACCCAATACAAAAATGGGCAGAAGACTAAATAGACACTTTTCTAAAGAAGACATACAGATGATCAAAAAGCACATGAAAAGATGCTCATCACCACTAATTACTAAGAAATGCAAACCAAAACTACAATGAGGTACCAGTGGCCATCATTAAAAAGCCTACAAATAACAAATGTTAGAGAGGGGATGAAGAAAAGGGAATCCTTCTACAACGTTGTTGTGCTGGTGGGAATGTAAACTGGTGCAGCCACTATGGAAAACAGTCTGGAGGTTCCTCAAGAAACTAAAAATAGAGTTGCCATATGACCCTGCAATCCAACTCTTGGGCATCTATCTGGGAAAAAACTATACATACACCCCTATGTAATGTCCACTGACAGATGAATGGATGAAGAAGATGTGGTTTGCACGTGTGCACATATGCACACGTGCGCACGCATGCACACGTGCGCACGCACACACACACACACACACACACACACACACACAAATGGAATAATACTAAGCCATGGAAAACAATGAAACGAAGCCATTTGCAGCTACATGGATGGACCTAGAAATTATCATACTAAGCAAAGTAAGAAAGAGAAAGACAAATACCTTACACGTGGAATCTGAAAGACAACACAAATGAATGTATCTATGAAACAGAAACAGACTTGCAGCCATAGAGAACTGCCCCTTTACAGTTGCCAAAGGGGCAGAAGATGGGGAGGGAAAGGATCCAGAGTTTGGGAGCAGCAGATACAAACTACTATATCTAGGATGGATAAACAACAAGGTCCTGCTCTGTAGCACAGGGAACTATATTCAATATCCTGTGATTAAACCATAATGGAAAAGAATATGAAAAAGAATATATGACTACACTTTGCTGTGCAGCAGAAATTAACACAAAATTGTAACTCATCTGTACTTCAATAATTTTTTTAAGGAAATGGTGCTAGAGAAGAAAGAGATTCTAGAAAGTAGCTCAATCATCTCAAACCACGTTCTACTAGAGCTGTAAGCAGTGACAAATTACCAAGTTTTCCACTGTATCTCTAACTATTCCTTTAAAGAGGCAGCCTAGGCAATCCAAGGCCAAACAATGTATTTATAGATACTCCTTCAAGAGAAATGAAGACATTTTGTATAATGTCCACAAAAGGACGTATACAAAAATATTCATAATAGCCAAAACCTTAGAAGCAACCCAATCTCTATCAACGCAAGACTGAATAAACAAACTGTGGTATAAGCATATAACTGAATATTACTTAGTCATGAAAAAGGAATTAACACATGCAGAACCAATGCACTGAGGGAAAGAAGGCAGTCACAAGTGAATATGTAGTCTTTTGAGAACACTCATGTGCAAAACTAAGCCGTGATGACAGTTATTAGAAAAATGGTGATCTCTATGGTAGGAGAGAAGGGGCATAAGGGAACATTTTGTGGAAATGGAAAGGTTCACTGCCTTGACTGGCCTATAGGTTACATAGTGTAGACATCTGTCAAACTCTCGAACCACAATCTCAAAATCTATACATTTTACTGTAGGTCATTTTTTAAACAAACAAACACACAAAAAGAATAAAAGCAGCTATTAAGGGGATAGGTGGACAGCCCAGGCAAAAGATACGGAAACTCCTCACATAAGGAAAGGCTTCTTATCACCACAGCATCTTACAGGTTTAGAAACATCCAATGAATGGTCCAGCTCTTTTTTCCTACCTAGAAAGAAAGCTAGGATGAGAAAATAGAACTATCAAAACCAACCCACTAACTTTCTAGCAATAAAGAGGGACATGGTAGGAAGAAAAAGAAAAGGGAAAATAAGATGCTTTTCTGAGGGGATGGGAGGTCCTTCAGGGAGAAACACACAGAGATCCCTATAGAAGTCCCAGCACTTCTTTGAACTAAGAGGCTGTGGCCAAAACCCAGAGTTGCCCCTTCACAAACTAGAGAAAGGTCTGAAACCCCTCCCCAAACAGGTAGAGGAAACCCCAGTCTGTGTATTTTTATCAGCCTTTAGCCAAACAGAGAGGGCCCACCCATCACCACAGTCAATCACAGTTCTCTCCAAGTCCCACTATCTTCCCTCCTCACGCTGTCAAAGAGCAACATTTTGAAGACTCAGTACATCCAGTCCCAGAAGAGCAGTTAAGGGCATGACGAGTAAGCCTCAAGTAGGGTGAAGAGAACAAAAGAGAACTCATCGAGGCCATATCACCATCAATTAGAGGCTTATGGAGCTGCCCGCATCTGACACGAATAATTCGTAAAGGAACGGCACGATGCACCAGAACTGTGTACACGGGAATCCCAACCTCACACTGTGTCACACATCTGAATTTGCAGAACCTGTTATAATACAACTATAAGATGACAGAGAGTAAGTGAACACAACCAATAAATGCCTACCTAAGAGATATCGGAACATGACATGCTCTGAGGGGATGTCACAGAACGGAGGCAGAAGGAGAGGAGACTGCAAGAAACCTATATGTATCCTCTTCTCTTCATCCCCACCTCTTCATGTCCTTATTTATCAGACAGCTGGCCAAGGGGGAAAGGCAGAAATGAAGAATAGGAAAAGGCACCAGAACCTAAACTCCTGAGTACTGAAAATTATGCAAAACAAGACTATAGTAATAAGTACTCTCCTATATTGACCTACTGATTTTAGCTTTATACTTGAATGCTAAGTTGAAAGAGTAAAGCACGAGTGCATTCTCTCATACGATCAATCCACACTCAAAGGTAGTGCAGACTCTATTCTTAACAATCATTAATAACACAGCAAAGTGGAATTCACCAACTGAAAACAGCAATTACTGAAATAAAATCTGCAAAGTCTTACAAAGAGTGAGTATCCCACCAGGAACAAGCTAAAAGAAAAGCATCCTACATAGTCAACCAGAAGACACGCCATTCATGTTAACATTTTGAAGTAATCATGATTTCTGTTCTCCTGGAACAAGTGAAGCATCTGTGGATGCTAAAAGCTGATGTGTTTTTCCCAGTCTTAAAATAATCCTATTTATTTTACTAAGTTTTTCACAATTTACCTCCAGCAGAGACCTAATGAAGTGAGTTTCATCCTTAGTGAGATTTTTTTTTTAAATCATAGAAAAAGGTCATGCGAATGAAATTGTTCAAAAAGATTTGCATTTACTTGTATTTATTCCACATTATAGTATGGCTATGTTCTTTGAGTGAGTGAGGAAGGAAGAAGCTGAGGTAATGAGGGAGGGAGCTAGGAAGGGAGGAAATTGAGAGACCTATAAAATTATTGTTGATACTGAAAGTTAACCACCTCCTCCAGGGCATGCTCCTCACTCACCCAAGTATGGGAGAATTCCATCATAAAGAGTGAAGAAAGCTGTGACCCCCTTAAAACAAACTAATTAAAATGCAGAAAGACAGCTCAGCTCTCCAATTACTAAACACACAAAAGAGGCCACCTAAAGGTCCATAAACAACTCTAAAAAGAAATCCAGAGCGAGTTTACAAACAATTTAAATATGAAAACAATAAACTAGATCTAATAATAAATATAAACAGGAAATACCAATGACTTATCACTTAGTAAGCCATACGCTCTGAGCCACAATTTGGATCACTTTAAAAAAACAAACCCAGCCTTGGCAGTATTGTATTTCAACGTATGGAACAGTCAATAAAACCTGCAGAGAAAACCACACCTTCTCTCTCCATCCTACTTCTATGAGCGGCTTTGTTAATTACTCTAGGGCACAGCAGAGGTTGAGGAACAGAGCTGACCTCTTTCAACAATGTTAAGGCTTTCACCAGCCCAGCCTAATAAACACATGTTCCCAATAACTTCCCCAATGAATAAGCCCCTTTCAAAAGAGAAACAGGACTCACAGCAACACTAACCTCTTGATTAGAAAGCACATACTTAGCCAGTGGACTGTGAAGGTCCCCCCCCAATTGGTAGGCTTTAGGCTACATTCACAATCAATTAGTTACATCAAATCCCCTTTTGTTTCCCTCCAGTGACTTTTTGCCACCCTGTTACTTGACTCCTAAGCAAATGCCTCACCTGGCTCGCATCCAGAATCCCTGCCAAGCATGCCCTTCCCAGATCATGGGAGTCAGCCTCTACAGACTTCTAACAGTGTGGTAGAGAGATGTGTTAGAGACAGTTGCTCAGGGGAAACTGAGGCACGTGTTTGTTCAACTGAAGAAGCTTCCTTGTTCTTTGCTTGACATCTCTGCTAAGGATCTTTCTTTCATCTACACCAGAACTGCTCTGGGATAAGAATATTCAGCTGGAAACAAAGCTGTCCAGGTTATAATCTGTTTAGTCACTAAAAGCTACCTGACCTTGGCATCTCTGAAGCTCAGATTCCTTATCTACAAACTGCGTGAATTTTGGTTAACTCCATTTCTCTTTCACAATGTTAATAATTTGGGATTTCCCTGATGTTCCAGTGGCTAAGACTCTACGGTCCCACTGCACAGGGTATGGGTTCGATCCCTGGTCAGGGAACTAGATCCCACGTGCTCAACTAGGAGTCCACACGCCCCAACTAAAAAAGATCAAAGATCTTTGCCATGTGTGGCAACTAAGACCCAACACAGCCAAATAAGTAAATAAAAAATGTTTAAATAGCTTTAAAAACAAAACAAAAAAAGTTAATTTGTGAAACAGGACATCCATCTGTGATCTCTTACCTTCGATTACATTCTATCCTGCTCTCATTTTAAGGAAGGGTTCAAGCCCTATCACCACCCAAGATTAACTGATGACTAATGATCCATTCTAGCCATTCGTAATTCCTACTGTGGTCTTCAATACCCTTCAGAATTTACCTAAATGTGTTTCTGTTGACAATGTGATTGATGCTCAAATATACCAGCAACTTTCTTACCAGCTTTTAGAATTATTACTTTGCCAGTTTACTGTCCATTCTACCCCCCATTCTACCCCTCCTTGCAATCTCCAAGTTTGGATTAATACAACTGTATTTCCTTTCAAGAGTTACTGCGCATTGCCAGTGAAATCACATAAAAATGTTAATGGGATCCATCACAAATTTATTAGATTCAACCTCAGCTGTTCAGCAATCCATTAATTTCTTTTTCCTCTGCTCCCTTTTCCACTGCCTACAAGTAGTTATTCCAAGTGTTTATCACTCACTTCTAGCACCAGACTCCTTGCTGCTGCCCTCCTCACTCTCAGTAAACAACTGTCAGAAAAGAATAAATGAGTTTAGCCAAGAACCCCCAAAACTGCCCTCTTGATTTATATTATATCCATTCTTCCTACTTTCCTTCCTGGAATAAACAAACTACTATGAGTGCTTATTTGCCAAAGGTACACCCCCCCTCCTTAAAGTGAAGTGGGCTTTCCCGGTGGCTCAGCTGATAAAGAATCTCCTGCAATGCGGGAGACCTCAGTTTGATCCCTGGGTTGGGAAGATCCCCTGGAGAAGGGAACAGCTACCCAGTATTCTGGCCTGGAGAATTCCATGGACTATATAGTCCAGGGGGTCGCAAAAGAGTTGGACGTGACTGAGTGACTTTCACACTTCAAGTGAATTCACATGCAGCTCTTCACTTTTCCAAAGCTGTCTATCAATCACAACTTTCATTTCTTTAATCAATGATTCTCTTTCACTTCAGAGCCTTTTTTCCCCACCTGCTTGGGATATATGCTCAAAACTCTCCCACACTTTAAATAAACAAATTTTCTCCTATTGGACTATCTTGAAGTTAGAGGGGTCTGGGAAAGATAATTTCTGGCTGAACATCCCAGATATTTTTCCACTGCATCCCAGTGATTTTTCCACAGCACAGAACCAAGAACACAACTTATCAGAAGATGGCAAGTTGTCTCCTACATACTGTGTCTCTCATTAGGTTTGACACTGAGTTTTCCTGACTCCATTCAGCAAGTGTTTTATTAAATCTTTCTCTTCTCAGACTCACAATGTAAGATTCTGTCTTTATTGCCTTTTCTTCTCACTCTCCAAATCCAGCTTGAATTAGATCATCAGCTCTATGACTACACCTGTCATCTCTATATGAAATCTTCCACAGCTCTAACTCTAGGCGTAAACTTCTGCCTAAGCTCTAATAGCACATTTCAACACTCCATTTAACACTACCATTCTGAATTATCCACTAGCAAGTCAACATGGCAGCATCAAGATGCTTCTGCTTACAAGTAATAGGAAATTTCTACTCATTCAATCTTAGACCATAAATAAATTTACAGCCCCATGTAACGAGAGGTAAAAGAGTCTACAGACACTGTTCAGATGTACATCAAGGTTCTGAATCTCTTCTCTGCATTTTTCTTGGCTCTGCCCTCCTCTGCACACTGGCTTTATCCTCCTTGGTAATGAAGATGGTAAGATGGATGCAACAATGTAATATTCAAATACAATATCATCCATAAATGAAGCGTTTGTCTTAGGGCTAAGAGAAAAAAACATTATAGAAGTCCCACTGAAAGAGATCCATGCTTATTTCTAAACCAATCATTGGCAAATGGAATGAGACTATCAGACTTTGTTTAGACCAAGGTTTCTCAGCCTTGGAACTACTGACATTTAGGGCCAGATCATTCTTTCTTATAGGGAGCTACTCTATGCATTATTAATGTCCAGCAGCATCATGGCCTCTACCCACTACATGCCAATAGTATTTGCCACCTATGACAACCAAAAATGTCTCCAGACATTGCCAAACGTCCCCGGGGAGGCACAATCACCAGTGGCTTAGACTAGCTATAATATAGCCTTAGAACACGAGTAAAGGCCATCTTAAGAAAGGAGGTAAGAAATTAAAGTTAACTAGACAACCAACAGTGGCCACCGCAATGTCCAAAACCAAACTTGTTTTCTACTTCCCATGTTCAAAATATATTTCTCCTCCTGAATTTCTGATATTGATTAATATCGCTGTCTAGATACTCAGTGACCCAAACTTAAGAATCCCGGTGTCGTCTTTATACCTTCCTTATTTCCCATGTCCAGTGGTCAACTGTTCCTGTCAACACTGATGCCGAAGCTCCTTGTGGATCCGTCTCTTCTCTCCACTTCCACCGTCACCTAAGCATCTCAGCGGTTGCCTCCTTACTATGCTTCCTGCCTCCTAGGCTTTCCTACAGTTTTAACAGTTCTCATCTAAGGATAAGTCTGGCCAAATCACCTCACAACTTAAAAATATTTGATGATACCTCCTCGTTACCCAAAAAAGCAAATTAAACATTTTTAGCCTATTATATACAAAGACTGCAATGATATACCCTTTGCTTATTACTGCTGGCTGAACTCCAGCCCCTCCACTTACCTTATTCTTTACCACTCAAAATTACTATTTTTCCAACCAGACATCTGATATATCAGTGATGTGTCTGCATCACTTTTTCTGCCTGGAATGACCTCTTCACTCTCACTTCCTAATCCTGCTTTAAGTCCTGCATACTTCTTATGCACTATTTCTTTTTTCGGTGACTTACATTCTCCCCATGGGAAATTAATTACTCTAGCAGCTGTATCCACACAGTATTTATTAAAATATAATTGTGATTGAGCACTTAATGCAACATGTTACAGCTTTATTCATCTGGCAGTTAGATCAGGGCTACTGAAGATAAGGTACTATCTCTATTTATAACAACAATTTCTGGTCCAGTGCTTAGAACATAACAAAACAGCCCTAAATGCAGAGCTTCTGAAACAAAAGAACAGAACTGAACTGATTTCAATATATTTCAATGCCCAAAACTAGTATAAGTCTCAGGGACGAAGTCTAACCAGTCAGTTAAAAGTATTTAATCTCTGGACTTCCCTGGTGATCCAGTGGTTAAGAATATGCCTGCCAATGCAGAGGATACGGGTTTGATCCCTGGTCTGGAGAATTCCACATGCTTCAGGACAGCTGAGCCCACGCACCACAACTACTGAAGCCCACGGGCCCTAGAGCGTCTGCTCCGCAACTAGAGAAGCCGCCCCAACGAGGAGCAACTAGAAAGAGCCCACGCACAGCAATGGAGACTCAGCGTAGCCAAAAAAATAATAGATTATTTTTTAAAGTATTTCATCTCTAATGAAAGTGAAAGTGAAGTCGCTCAGTCGTGTCCTACTCTTTGTGACCCCGTAGACTGTAGCCCACCAGGCTCCTCCGTCCATGGGATTCTCCAGGCAAGAATACTGGAGTGGGTTGCCATTTCCTCCTCCAGGGGATCTTCCCGACCCGGGGATCAAACCCAGGTCTCCCGCATTGCAGGCAGACACTTTAACCTCTGAGCCACCAGGGAATAATAAGTCAAATTATCTGAACACATACAAAATGCCTGTCTAATAATTAAATAACAATTCAAAAAGCGAAAATCAGTATGTGCCAAATAAAAATTCATCAATATCAGCTATGAAATCATTTTGTATTAAGAGGAATGATAATTTCCAATTATTTGCACATGTGTATTCCCACAGACTATCCATAATCCCTTCTCACACTTCACCCTCAATGATGAACAGGGTTTGGGTGGGCTCTCGAGAACAGGAGCTTGAGTACAAGTGTCCTTGGACCCCAAGAGATGCTGAACTAGAGAAATCAAGCAAGAGTCACATCTCCAAAGGGATAAGAAGAAAGGGATTGTTTTGGTTGCTGTTGTTGGTTTCAATTCAAACCAAAGTAGAAACTGAGTACAAAGGAAAGGAATCATGGTAAACAGAGACCATCTGGGGAGACTAACAGAGGCATCATGCTATTGGTCTGTTATATTTCTTAGTACACGAGATGCCTGATTAGAAGATAAATAACAGTAGAATTTATAAAGGCCTATACATGGGAAAAGCAATATGGCAATATGTGTTGAGTCATAAAGATGTGAGTTCTTTGTCAGAGGTTCTGCTTTGGGAATCTTTGCTGGGCAAATAATCAAAAACCCAGAAGAAAGTCTGTAAGCACCTTTGTGTCGCTATAGCCCTCTTTATAAACAAGAAAAAATAGAGTTGATCTACAAATCCACCATAAAAGACTAATTACATCTTTTTACATTCATTCAATGAGACTGGCTCTGGAAACTATGCAGCGTCTATGTGAAAACATGAGGCACTTATGATACCTGATACTTACATTTCAGTCTCGGTTACATTAGCTAAAAAAATCATATGTGGAAAAGTTCTACCTAAATATATCCAAAAAAGATAATGGCTATACCAAAGCGTTAATAATTTCTACATTTGGGATTTTCATTATCTTCTAAACTTTCCATACTGTGGTTATGTTACTTTCAAAAGTTTAATTTCAAGTCGGCAAGAGAACCACAGATAAATCGCATCCATTTATGTACGCCTTTAAGCACAGGCAGCAGAAAGCACCTGTCTTCAGAAAGGCCAGCATTTGGGTGGAATGCCATTGAGAAAGATGAACACATCCTGTTGGAGTCCCGGGCCCAGTTTGATCTCACTTCTTGGAGAGTCCCAGGAGCTTGGAATTCAACTCCAAACCGCAGTCATAAGATTCATCAGCAGTGTCCCAAAGAATATGAATTAGCTGACAAACGTTTATGAGGTTTCACTCAAAAAAATCTAAACTTAGCTGTTCTGGCAGCGTGATGGACGTCCCAGCCTGGACAGGGTGAAGATGCACCTGGAATTATTTGCCAAACCCTGCTCACTTCTCTTCTTTACAGAGAACCTTAACCACATTCGCCTGTGGGTCACGGTGCCAGAAGACCAGAATTCTCAACTACTGTAGTTCTAAGGGCTTCTTTTTGTGCATACATAAACTATTTTTGTTCTTAAATCTATTTAAAGAGATATAAATAGTGCCCCAGTAACACACTGCTAAATCTTATATCCAAAGTGAGATTTGCATAAAAATGCTATATTGTAGACCTATTCTTTCTGTGCCTTAGATTTCTATTTAACCCTGTTTGTCAGGAATAGCCAAAGATCCTGCTCTCATCCATAATAACATAAAACTGCCACAGACACCAAGATAGAAACAAGAGCTAATAAGATGGCCTGAGCTATGGTGTGATCCTATTGCTTTTAACTAACAGTCTGGTGATCACAAACACTTCTTTAATAAGGCACTGCCCTTAAATGTCCCTTGGGTTTTCACTTCCTGCTTAATTGGCTGGGATAGAGTGAGAATCACTGCTAAATGACTGCTCCGTGGTAACTGAATATTAGTGACAGGCACATAGAGTATAAATTCTGAAAAAAGGTAAGGCACATTCCCCCACTGCCAGAACTAAAGGCAGTTTGCAGGCTGAAGGGACATTACTTCTCTTCCCCTCTGCCCTCAGATCAGATTTCTCAGAAATTCCTGTTTGCATCTGGGTACCCTAAAATGGAACTTACTGCCTCATAAAACAAAAGTACCACATTTCTACAGGAAAAAAAAAATCACAGATAGCTGTATGTCATATTTATATTTTTGGATAGGATCTGAATTTTTCTCGTAGGGATTTCCCTTTCTCTTCTTTTTTAACATGTATACACTCCACTTGATTTTCTCTGGGCTTCCCAGGTGACGCTAGTGGTAAAGAATCCATCTACCGATGCAGGAGACATAAGAGACTTGGGTTCAATCCCTGGGTCGGGAAGATTCCCTGATAGTCAACATGGCAACCCACTCCAGTATTCTTGCCAGGAGAAGCCCATGGACAGAGGAGGCTGAAGGCTACAGTCCATTACCCAACTGCTGGCTTCAACATTTATCCAACTTAAAGTTTAACACTAGTAATTTTCTCTCCAAAGTTAATTCCTTTTATCTATTAAATATATATTTTCTCTGAAAAAATTTAAATCACCTTTGTACCTCTCTTCAGTATTCTTCCCCAAAAGAGTTCCCATCAAGTTCTACCTCAGTCATCCAGGCCTTTCTAACCACCTCTGCTGAGACACTGTTGCATCTGCTGGAATCAGTCTCTTCTCAAGATCTTTTGTTCTCATAAAATCTATCAGAACTCACTTTCCAGCTATAGCAGTTTGCAAAAATGGCCTCAACTATATACATACATGCCTGCCCTCTGCAATGTGACATGGCCTCCTGACAGGAGGCAGCATCTATTTCCCCCATCCCCAATCTAGACTGGCCTTGATTCTTGCCTTGGCCAATAGAATATGGTAAAAGAAAGGGTGTGCCAGTTCCAAGAGAAGACTTTGAGAGCATCTGTACACTTCCCCTCAGTCTCCTGGGATCCCTCACATCTCTTGGATGAACCCTAAGCTAGCATCCTGGATGATGGAAGACCATGAGGAGCAGAGCGAGGCATCCCAGCTGAAATCATCTGAGAGTGGCCAGGCCCTAGCTGACCAAGCACTTTATCAAAGACACATCAGTGAAGCCAGCCAAGACCAGAAGAACTACCGGGAGAACTGAGTTCAGCCAAAACTGTTGGCCCCTAAGACAGTGAACTTTATTTTTTAAACATTGTACATTGGAGTATAGCTGATTAACAATGTTGTGATAGTTTCAGGTGCAAAATTTAGTACACCTAAGTGTTTTAAGAAACACTTTAAGAAGTGTTTTAATCACATACTCTCAAACTGAAAGCAGTCAATATGTTTTAATTTAAAAAGCAGACACTCTGGAATCAGAAGGACTTGAAGACATGAATTAGCCTATTTTCTCATAGAAAAGATAAAAGGAGATGTAATTTATAAATATGTGGCACTTGGCAGGTTATATAAAATCCTAAAAGGATTTGTTTCTATATTATATGACAATTGTAGGAATTCATATAATCTTAAATATTTGACTGAGGGAAATTTTCTGTCCCATTTTCAAGTGGACAGAAAAGGAACTCAGCCATCCATATCCATTCCCTGACCCGCCAAACTCCACTCCCATCCAGGTTGCCACACAACTTTGAGCAGAATTCCCTGTACTATACAGTAGAACCTTGTTGGTTATCCATTTTAAATACAGCAGTGTCCCAAACTCCCTATCTATCCCTTCCCCCTATCCTTCCCCTTGACAACTGTAAGTTCATTCTCTGAACTTTAGTAAATGATTATTGTTTAAAACCATTAAGTTTGGGGATAACCTGTCACACAGCAAAAGCTAACTAATACAGCCACCAATACATATTCCTTAACAACCAAGCCTCTGCTTTCCTACTTTTCTTTTTATATCATAGGCTAAAATTTTCTCATCAATTAGACTACCCTTTCACCTAGCACATAAGTTCTTATAATTCAATGCAAAAATTCTCCTCATCCCCAAAGTATGGGGACAGGGTGTTCTTAGCCACAATAACATCACAGGAAGTATTATGTAAAATTTCCCTCAATCAAATATTTCAGATTATACAAATTCCTACAATTGTCATATAATACAGAAACAAATCCTTTTAGGATTACATATAACCTGCCATGTGCCACCTATTTTACAAATTGCATCTCCTTTCATCTTCTCTATGAGAAAATAGGCTAATCCATGTCTTCAAGTCCTTCTGATTCCAAAGTCTATGCTTTTCTCATTAAGCCATACTGGTTATTTTCACTTTGAGAGTATGTGACTAATGCTCTAATTTCTTACAAGACTTAGATATACTAAATTTTGCATCAACTTATAGAACTCAAACCAAAGTCCTTCACTTTGCTTACTCTTCCATCCAAGTGACAGATGTTGCCTAAGTCTGTGCGCTCTTGAACCTACAATCCTCAGCACTGACCTACCTATTTCCCTGCTTCTTCTCTTCTCGGAGGTCATGACAATGGACTAAGCCACTTTCACCTAACTTATTTCTACCTGTGTTTCCCTGTCTCTAAAAATCAATCAGCTGTCTACTCCAAAAGGTCTGACTTTTTCCAGCCTGTCTTCTAATCTATGACTGAGGTAGACAGTGGGGGAGAAAGATGGAATACAAATCAAAACATGAAAACATTCATTAAACATATAATAAGATGCCAACTTACTCTCACCTATGAGATGCATCCCAGGCTCTTGGTTATACATACTGTAAACTTTCTGGACAAAGTCTACTTCTTCCTCTGTATCTTGACATGGCATATGTTCAGTAAATCAATGTTGAGGAATAATATTTACAAAAGTGGAAACTACGGCCCCAGTGGCTTCATGTTGCATTCAAAAGAATTATCTTTTATGGCATTTAACTTGAACTTTATGTTTTTTTCCTTACTAAGGGCTATTAACATTAATAGGGCACCACAGAGGGGACTTTTGTTTTGCTTCTGATAGCCATCTTTCAACAAGTCTGGCTGCAAGCAAATGAGATCAGCATTTTAAGAGCCAATAATTGTGTGGCTGATTGTCTATACTTGCTAAAAATTTTTCCCATAGTTTCCCTCTATCTATGCCTCTATAGTATGCCTCTATCACTGACTCTATCTTGTAGTGAAAATTAATGCCCCGATTTAAACGAATGATATGAAACATGATCTATTATGCCCGCTGGCACACAGTATGTTACACCTCATTACCACATTCTTAAAGAATAATTAGCATCTCTGGGGATGAATCAAATATTACACGTTCAACATTTGCAGATACATTTACTCACAGTGAGAAAATGGTGGTTCTAACCTTTCCATACACTAAGCCTCAGTCATAAGTTTTACCAGTCCTGAAAGTTGACATTTTCCTCTGGGGAACATAGATTGTTTTACTGTTCAATCACTGGCATGCCAGTTGAGTCTAGAAACTTTCCACTCACATGCTTATATACTGAACCTATTGTCATATTTTTGCATTTCCTCCGAAGTTATTTATACTCTTTAAACTCTTTAATTAAATTTGATAAATAAAATGGGGACTGACTCCATTTAATTGCACTCAGTTTAGGTCAGTTGCTCAGTCGTGTCCGACTCTTTGCAACCCCATGGACTACAGCACACCAGGCTTCCCTGTCCATAACCAACTCCCGGAGCTTGCTCAAACTCATGCCCATAGAGTCAATGATGCCATCCAACCATCTCATCCTCTGTCGTCCCCTTATCCTCCTGCATCAGAGACTTTTACAATAGTCAGTTCTTCACATCAGATGGCCTAAGTATTGGAGTTTCAGCTTCAGAATCAGTCCTTCCAATGAATATTCAGGGCTGATTTCCTTTAGGATGGACTGGTTCGATCTCCTTGCAGTCCAAGGGAGTCTTCTCCAACACCACAGTTCAAAAGCATCAGTTCTTTGGTGCTCAGCTTTCTTTTTGGTCCAACTCTCACATCCATATATGACCCCTGGAAAAACCATTGCTTTGACTAGATGGACCTTTATCAGCAAACTAATGTCTCTGCTTTTTAATATGCAGTCTAGGTTTGTCATAGCTTTTCTTCCAAGGAGCAAGCATCGTTTAATTTCATGGCTGCAGTCACCATCTGCAGTGATTTTGGAGCCCAAGGAAAGAGAGTCACTTTTTTCCTTGTTTCCCCATCTATTTACCATGAAGTGATGAGACGGAATATTTAACTGAAATATTTAGCTTCAAAATCCACAAGTGTTCATGATACATTCAGATAATTAAGACCAACTTAGGCCACTGTTTAATTTATTGGAGAAGTCACTCATACATCCATATCATTATCTATATTACAGTCAGATGCCAAAACCGAAATACAGATTTAATGTAAGCTTAAACCACTTTCAATTGTCTTTATGTACTAAGTTACAATTTAAACTTCATTTATTAATTTCAAATAAATTTAAATCAAAAGTTAACCACATAAAATATAAGATCTCATAAAATACACTCATCAAAAATATAGAAGGTCATTCAGAGTATAAAACAGTGTACTTTAATCATTATCAGTCCTGGTTTAATATATTTTTACTTTTTCCCTTCTTGAAATTCTATTTTTTTCCATCAGATTTCCTAGGATTTTTGTTTCTTGTTTCCTTAAAAATATTTTCAAGCTTATCTTATTTCTTTGAAGATAGAACTGCATCTTATACTCGGACAATTCTAAAACCTTACATTTGTGTGCATCTGTTCTAGCAGCTGGTTGTTTCTGCTTGTACTTATCCTTGGTGCCTGGCTTCCACAAATGCTTGGTTAAATTTTACTATGATTTTCCCATTACACTCATAGAACTATTTCTGGGAATTCCTGGAACCTAGGATCTTCATTTGCTTTTACTAGGTACATACAGGGGCACGACCAGTTCAGGACCACCTTAAACCAAATCCACACCCAGCACTCTCTGAACTGACTAAGTGAAGTGTTTAAGTACCACAACCTTGAGAACATCAGGGTTTGACTGTAACGTCTCAATGATTTATTTCATTAGGATTTGGGTTTTGTGCCCTCTGCTACTCAGCACTAAAGGTGGGAGGGCAAGGAGTGTTGACTTCTGGTTCACCCTTATCTTTATGCTCAGAGGGTAGCCTGGGGATCTCAGTTTTACAGAGATTTCCTCTTTGACTCCCTACCATGGGTAGGTCCTGGGTTCAATATGACTAGGTTTTGCAACCAAGAATAATCCCTGCCCATGTCCTCAAGCTTCCCTGGTGGCTCACTGGTAAAAGAATCCACCTGCAATGCAAGAGACCTGGGTTCAATCCCTGGGTCAGGAAGATCCCCTAGAGAAGGAAATGGCAACCCACTCCAGTACTCTTGCCTGAAGAATTCTATGGATAGGGGAGCCTGGGAGCTACAGTCCATGGGGTTGCAAAGAGTCGGACACAACTAAAGCAACTTAGCACACACGTAAGTATTTATAATCCCATGAAGAGAAAGAAAATAAGAATGACTTACTCAATTTGTAAACAAACTGATACACCCCCATTTTATGTAGAAAACCTCAAGCTTAGGACTTGATGAATTTATCATCTCACTTAATTATCTGCTTATTTCTTTATAAGTGTTAATAACTCAGTTGTGTCCGACTCTGTGACCCATAAATTATAGCCCACCAGGCTGCTCTGTCCATGGAATTCATCAGGCATCAATACTGGAGTAGGTTGCCATTCCTTTCTCCAGGAGGTCTTCCCAACCCAGGGATCAAACTTGGGTCTCCTGCACTGCAACTAACATATGTCCTCAAGCAGAAGTGGCTTCACTGTTCCACTGACTATTCTGGGTCTCGTTTTCCTCTAAACTTTTAGCCAGGTAATTCCTTTACTATTTTTTAGCATTCTGATACTTCTAAAATTATATGTATCCATCCCAGACTTGTTAGCTGTTTTCAGTGACAGGATTGGTCCTGGTGTCTTTTAGTCCACTATGCTTCCAGAAACAGATGTTTCCCCAGGGTTAATAAGCCCCATTCAAACAAACATATCCCACATGTCTGAAGTGTTTGTTTTAACTATCTCTCTTAATTGCAAGTAACAAACATGGCTCAGTTCAGTTCAGTTGCTCAGTCATGTCCGACTCTTTGCGAACCCATGAATCCAAGTTACTTCAATTAACTGAGGGTAGTTACAAGGATTGGCTTCCCAGGTGGCTCAGTAGTAAAGAATTCTCCTGCCAATGCAGGGGACGCAGTTTTGACTCCTAGGTCAGGCAGATCTGGAGAAGCATATGGCAACCCACTCCAGTACTCATGCCTGGGAAATCCCATGGACAGAGGAGCCTGGTGGGTTACAGTCCATGGGGTTGCAAAAGAGCTGGACACGACTTAGTGACTAAGCAACAAGTTACAAGAATGCAGGTGCACAGGATCCCAGGAGTAACCGGGAAGAGAAGGAGCCTTTCATAGTGCGCCAAGAAAGATGAGGAGAACTGGAAAGAGTAGATTGTGGGCCTTCACTCCATCTCAGAGTTCCTTAAACCTTTTTTAGCAAGACTCAGAATAGCCTGGAGGGCTGTGAAAACACAGACTGCTGGGCCCCACCTGCAGGGTTTCTGAAACAGGGCCTCAGAATTTGCCTGTCTGGACTGCAAGGAGATCAGTCAATTCTAAAGGAAATCAACCCTGAATATTCATTGGAAGGGCTGATGCTGAAGCTGAAGTTCCAATATTTGGCCACCTGATGTGAAGGGCCAACTCATTAGAAAAGATCCTGATGCTGGGAAAGATTGAAGGCGGGAGGAGAAGGGGATGACAGGATGAGATGGTTGGATGACATCACCGACTCAATGGACATAAGTTTGAGCAAACTCGGAAATGGTGAAGGACAGGGAGGCCTGGTGTGCTACAGTCCATGGGGTCACAAAGAGTTGGACACGACTAAGTGACTGAACAACAGCTAGATTCGCAGGTGATACTCATGCTGCCCATGATCTCAGAGATCAGCCTTTGAGAACCACCGCCCTACTGCATCCACATTCCAACATGAAGACTGGAGTTTCGCTGCTGAGATCCCAATCCTAGTTGCCCCTCTACTGCATGTGTGAACTGAGACACACTGGATTTTCCCACCTCTCTGTGCCTGCTTCCTGTCTGAGTGACTCAGATTCCTTGTCTATAAAACAGAGAAACTGGAAGCACTTACCTTGAAGCATGTGTTGTGAAGATCAAATGAAACAAAAGATGTAAAATGCATAGAACAGTGCCAGTATCTTATAATGACAAGCAATCGGTAACATCAGTTACTGGTAATAACATTATCACTCATCTATTTTAACTAAATCATATATCAGAATTTATTCTCCTTTTGCCCGTGTGCAATTTTACTTTCTACCGTGTTAACTGGCTTTTTCTGCCCCCAACTCCCTCCCTCTCACAAATCCCGTTAAAAGTATTCAAGCATAGCTTTCTCGTGATTTTGGCTCACCATGACAGTCGCAGACTAGTCACTATCCCCCTTCATGACTTTTTAATTATAAAACAATTTTAAAGCTTTTTATTGTACAATTATTTTAGGCTTGCATCAATGTTAAAAGAATGGCACAGAGTTCCTGCACACCCCCTACAGTGCTTGCCTTCATAACATCTTATATAATGACAATAACCACTCCTCAGTGTTTCCTAATCTTTCATGACTTTCACATTTTTGAAGAGTCTTGGTCAGCTGTTTTATACAATGTCCCTCCATTTGGATTTATCTAGTATTTTCTCATGATTAGATTGCAGTTACACACTTCTGGCAAGAATACCACTGAAACGATATTGCATCTTTCTTAATACATTGTATCAGGAGGGACGTGATGCCCTATATGACTGTCTATAGCTTCTCTATTGGGAGAAGGCAATGGCACCCCACTCCAGTACTCTTGCCTGAAAAATCCATGGACGGAGGAGCCTGGTAGGCTGCAGTCCATGGGGTCGCTAAGAGTCAGGTACAACTGAGCGACTTCACTTTCACTTTTCACTTTCATGCATTGGAAAAGGAAATGGCAACCCACTCCAGTGTTCTTGCCTGGAGAATCCCAGGGACGGGGGAGCCTGGTGGGCTGCTGTCTACGGGGTCGCACAGAGTCGGACACGAGTGAAGCGACTTAGCAGCAGCAGCTTCTCTATTTCCAATCTTTTGAGTTTATTAATGACTATGGTATACTCAGGGCTTCTCTTGTGGCTTAGACAGTAAAGTTCTCTGCCTGCAATGCTGGAGTTCAGTTCACTTGAGTCGCTCAGTTGTGTCCAACTCTTTGTGACCCCATGAACTGCAGGACGCCAGGCTCCCCTGTCCATCACCAACTCCCGGAGCTTACTCAAACTCATGTCATCGAGTCAGTGATGCCATCTAACCATCTCATCCTCTGTCATCCCCTTCTCCTCCCACCTTCAATCTTTCCCAGAATCAAGGTCTTGTCCAATGAGTCAGTTCTTTGCATCAGGTGGCCAAAGTATTGGAGTTTCAGCTTCAACATCAGTCCTTCCAATCAATATTCAGGACTGATTTCCTTTAGGATGGACTGGTTGGATCTCCTTGCAGTCCAAGGGACTCTTAAGAGTCTTCTCCAACACCTTCTTCAAAAGCATCAACCCTTCAGTGCTCAGCTTTCTTTGTAGTCCAACTCTCACATCCATACATGACTACTGGAAAAACCAAAGCTTTGACTAAACAGACCTTTGTTGGCAAAGTAATGTCGCTGTTTTTTAATATGCTGTTTAGGTTGGTCATCGCTTTTCTTCCAAGGAACAAGCGTGTTTTCATTTCATGACTGTAGTCACCATCTGCAGTGATTTTGGAGCCCCCCAAAATAAAGTCTATCACTGTTTCCATTATTTCCCCTACTATTTGCCATGAAGTGATAGGACCAGATGCCATGATCCTAATTTTCTGAATGTTGAGTTTTAAGCCAACTTTTTCAATGCAATGCTCATGACCCTGGTTCAATCCCTGGGTTGAGAAGATCCCCTGGAAAAGGGAGTGGCAACCCACTCCAGTATTCTTCCCTGGAGAATCCCATGGACAGAGAAGCCTGGCTGGTTCCAGTCCCTGGGGTCACAAAGAGTTGAACACAACTGAGAGACTAACACACTCTATGTACTTAATTATATACTTAATGCCGTCCATTTTTCCCAGTTTAAATTCCCAAGAGGGAACCTGACTAGTCAAATTCTCATTTGCTGCCATGTCACGTCACAATCCGTGAATTCAGTGCCCTGGGACCAGGTCACCCTCCCTGGTCCTGTTAGCCATGGTGCAGTAGGGTGACAGGGTGGGTAGAACAAAATGAGGCTGCACCGGGCGGCTCTTAACAGTGACTCCCAATGGGGAAGACGCCAAAGAAAGGGCTGGAAATGAGGCAGACACCATGACTGACATGTCTAAATGTAATTACAGGCTTAAAGACATTCAGTGTTGTTGCTCAATGTGTTCTCATTAAAACGAAATGCTGCGATTAAATTCCCTTACATCCCAGGACTTCTCTTTTTATACAGAACCTATTCAAATATATCTGAGTGCTCATGTCATGTGTTTCACACATGTTAAGATCACTGGAGGTTGTCAGCAGTAAGTATAGCAGGACCTTCCTGAGTGGGAACAGGAAGAAACTGATCCTGTCCCAGGGGAAAGGTTCTACAATGTATATATGTACATCACTTGCTTTGATATTCCTATTGAATCCATCAGTCAGGAAGCACAGGAAAAGGGGTAATTTATAGAGACTGCCTAAGAAAGTGATGTTCAAAAGAAAATCCATAATACTAACATGAAAAGCACTATAAATAAGGATGAAAACAATGTTCCCAACTCTTTCTGGAAATGGCATCAGACAAGAATTCTATGCGAAGTGTGATAGTTGCTTTAAACACACCATCTTGAAATATCAACCACAGACCCCTAACTTCTTACAGAAATGCCAGTTATGGATCCGCCATCTTTGAGTTTATTACACATTTGGGCTCCAAAATCACTGCAGATGGTGACTCAGTTCAGTTGAGTTCAGTCCAGTCACTCAGTCATGTCCAACTCTTTGTGACCCCATGACTCGCAGCACGCCAGGCCTCCCTGTCCATCACCAACTCCCGGAGTTCACTCAAACTCACATCCATCCATGAAATTAAAAGACACTTACACCTTCGAAGGAAAGTTATGACCAATCTAGACAGCATATTCAAAATAAGAGACATTACTTTGTCAACAAAGGTCTGTCTAGTCATGGCTATGGTTTTTCCAGTGGTCATGTATGGATGTGAGAGTTGGACTGTAAAGAAAGCTAAGTGCAGAAGAATTGATGCTTTTGAACTGTGGTGTTGGTGAAGACGCTTAAGGGTCCCTTGGACTGCAAGGAGATCCAACCAGTCCATCCTAAAGGAGATCAGTCCTAGGTGTTCATTGGAAGGACTGATGCTGAAGCTGAAACTCCAATACTTTGGCCACATGATGCAAAGAGCTGACTCACTGGAAAAGACCCCGATGATGGGAAAGATTGAGGGCAGAAGAAGGGGACAACAGAGGATGAGATGGTTGGATGGCATCACCAGCTCAATGGACATGAGTTTGGGTAAACTCCGGGAGTTGGTGATGGACAGGGAGGCCTGGTGTGCTACAGTCCATGAGGTCGCAAAGAGTCAGACATGATTGAGCAACTGAACTGAAGATAAACACGTATACTTTTTTCTCCCTCATTCTCCAATTTACCATGCAAAGCAGAAAATGTAGGTTTCCCATCTCATAATGTCCACTAATACATTATTTGTACATAAGTACAGTATATAGGCTGGCATATACTTCTCTTTCTTGAATTCATTTTATTGAATTCCACCAGCTGATTTAAGAAGTTGAGAGTTGCAAGCTATTCTTGACATACATTTGCTCTCCATTCAGGAAACTCGCTGCACCTTTCCTCATGGACGCCCCTCCCCATAGGGGTAACATCTAGTTCCTGGGTTCTAGAATACATTTTCTCTTCCTGACCTGAATAAACAAGCTGCATAAACATTTTTGTTTGGGTATGCCTCTGCTGTGTGAAACTGCCATATCATTTGAACATTTAAGTATAAAATAGGAAGGTTACAAATATTATAACACATAAAACTTAGAGCATGAGTAACTGGACAGCAAAGAACAGGCATGGTGTGGGTGACAAGGTGAATTATGTAATCTCTCAGGGCCTTACCTCTCTCATCTGTAGAATGGGGATACAAAGAACTTACATCAAGCCAAAATTATGAGACTCACATGAGATAATGCATGTGAGCATTTGGCAGAGTACTTTTATAAAATATAAGTTCCTTTCCTTTTCTTCTACAAAATATAATGTAAGACAGAGTCTGCCTTAAAATGAGATATTGCTCTTTATTATCACTATGCATTTAGGAAAACAAACTACAAAGTTTCTCAAAGAGCCACCATCAGCTTGTTCCAAAAGTTAGTTAACACAGAGGCAGATTTCAGCCAGGGGAGGAGAGAGCACCAGCAAAGGATATCACTTTAGACAAAATCTTTTCAGCATCTCTACCTTCAGCTAGATCTTTCTCATCTTCCATCAAGTAAACCCTTTCAGCAACTAAGCCTCATTTCGGGAATGTGCCTTTGTATCTCCCTAATTCCAGCCAACTCTTGACCCCACACTTCACCCCTGGAATTTTCCCTCAGGCCTAAATTCTTTTCTGTGGTAGTCGGCCTGTTTCTAAAGGGCTTGGGACTAGTTCTCAGGTTTCTGATACCACTTCTGGTATGGGCTCTCCCTCACATTTTGTTGCAGAAAATGGAATCGTTCCAGACATGATCAATTTACCAGCATTGGTGGGTTTATGCGCCTTGGTACCTCTGGACTCAATGCTACCCTCTTCTACATAACTTCCCGAGAGCACCTTCACGTCTTCTCATGCCCCCAGCCCTATTCCTTACTCCTTGGGCCATAATGGTTTAAGCATAAATAAAGGGATACATAAGTTAACCAAGGAAGAAACTCCCATCATTCGAGGAAGACAAGAAGGAGGACGCCAATAACATTAGAGGAAAAATAAAAACCTCTATAAAAGTCTTTTTAAAAGTTTTGCATAAACATTCCTAGGTAAAACAAGGGGGATCTTGTGGTCTGAACCAACACCTAAATCTCTTCTACCCTAAAAGCTTTCAATTCAGGTTCTCGGAGTTTTTTCCTTTAAGTTACTTTGATACTTGTTATCAGAACTAGTGTTAAAATGGACTAGTGTTAAATGCTCCGGTTGATTCTCCTTAACTCAATCGGTCCTGTCCTGTTAGCCTCTCTGCCTGACTTCATCACCAGGAATAGTAAAATTTGCTTCTCCTCTGATTAGCTATTAACAGACTGATACAATTTCTAGTTTCTCCAGTTTTCTTATTTAATATTTACTAGGAACCATGACTATAGGAACTAAAAAAAAAAAAAAAATAAGCACAGGCATCAATCATTTTAATAACCTCAGTGTCCAAGCAAAATACGAGCCACTTAATACAAGTATCCAAAATATGTACACTCAAAAACACCATGTATCTCAAGCATCTATAAATGAAAGACCTATGTAACATCTGCAGATCTTTTCCTGATGAAATCAGAATTTTATTAAAACAAATTATTGCACTTTTTTAAAGGGCAGAGACACATAAAACTTTTCAAGGAAAACTCCTTCAAAAAAAATAATGCCAGTTATTCCTTCCCAGACAGAATTGAAATGCAGGGTAGAGAATTAAGTCTTTCCCTGGCCAAAAGAAATCACTTTTCTAAAATACTCTTCCCCTCTTTTTTCCCTAGAGTACAAGCCACACAGAATGTTCTATATGGAAGTCCTTCTGGTTCCCAGTTGTTGCTTCAGTTGTGTCTGACTCTTTGTGACCCTATGGACTGTAGCAGGCCAGGCTCCTCTGTCCATGAGATTCTCCAGGCAAGAACATTGGAGTAGGTTGACATTTCCTCCTCCAGGGGATCTTCCCAACCCAGGGATCAAACCCACATCTGTTATGCCTCCTGCATTGGCAGGCCAGTTCTTTACCACTAGTCCCTCTGGTTCCTTACAACTGGTTAAACTGAAGTGGCTGCTGTGAGCCTATTAAAATAGGTTAGCAGGCCAGGAAATTATTCTGTATACAGTCAATTTTAAAGGTGAATATTGTTTTAAGACATGTCTTCACATTTACCACAATTCTCTCATGCTAAGACTTAAATACAACATTTTTGAGATTAATTATGTTAAGACTTACGATCTTGTTAATGGTCAAGTATCTCTCTCCTAAGACTCCACTTGCCCATCTTATTCTCCTGGCCATGCTCTTCTTTAGTCTTTACATGTCTACAGTCAAAAGACTCTCCCTTCACGTTGAAGCTTACACATCAGCCAACAAAAACAAGTCTATTGCCAACTTGACTGACTGCTCTCCAATGTCACCATTTCCTTTTTGCCTTTGAGTCTTAAACATGCTTTCTTTCTCCTTCCTCCCCTCTGCCCTGTGCCATCCGCCTTTTGCCCCAACTCCACCTCCAACTCTTCACCCAGATAACTGCCATTCCCCTGCTTGGGGGAATGTTTCCTGGTTCTTTGTCCCAGTCCCATCACCTTCTACTGAGAACTGGAGAAACCAATAGGCCACAGGGAGGTGGGAGAATATATTGACTAGGTACTTGGATTCTGGAGATGAATCTTGGATTTCAAATCTCAGATCTACCATTTACTAGTTATGAGGCCCAGGGTAGGAAAATGTCACCTTGCTGGGCCTCTACTTTGACAAACACAAAATATAAACAATATTGTTATTTTGTCATTTTCATGAGGATTAAATCTGTTAAAGCATGTAAAGCAATAACAGTATCAGATATGCAGTACCTATTCAATAAGAATTAGATACTATCATTGACACAATGGGGTCACAAAGAGGCTTCCCTGGTGGCTCAGAGGTTAAAGTGTCTGCCTGGAATGCAGGAGACCCAGGTTCGATCCCTGGGTTGGGAAGATCCCCTGGAGAAGGAAATGGCAACCCACTCTAGTACTCTTGCCTGGAGAATCCCACGGAGGGAGGAGTCTGGTAGGCTACAGTCCATGGGGTCGCAAAGAGTCAGACACAACTGAGCGACCTTACTTACTGATTTACTTATTGCCACAAAATCTGGATTTCCCATATCCTATTACATGATGTGTATTATTATCACAATTCTTATTCTTATAACATGATCTTCCAAACATTATAAGCTCTGCTAAGATAAAAGACCTTATCTGACTCATTAACCATCGCATTCCAAGCACCAAGGCATATGCCTTGGCGATATAAGGCATAGAATTGCACTCAGTAAGCATTTAATGAATCAATGAAGAAGTAAATTACTATCAATGACTCTGCCTCCAAGACGTGAGTTCAAACTTGCTTTTAGGAAGCTGTCACTGTGCCCCTACAAGTCCACGTCCCCGACTCACAACAACAGGCGTTCAGCTGCTCTCACACCAGGTCCACTGTGTGTTACTTTGAGGCTTTTGGACTTGAGTCAGCTGTTGGAATACTCTAAACCTGATATTTTAGAATCTGGACTAAACTACTTGCTGAGTGTTTGGACTTGGCTTGTTTCTTAAACTATTTACAGGACGTGGTACCCTAGCTGCGCATAAGAAATACCCTGCTCTGGGTCACCACCTGGATAAGCATTTCCTCCCATTTAACTTATATCTTATCCCCAACTAGTAATTGAGGAAATTGACACTATAACACCTCAGACTATAACTATGTTCATTAATTAGGTGGCTGTAAAGAAAGGAATTATCTGTTCTGAATGTCAATTAGAATTATATTTGTTATTTTCTTATTATTACAGAACAATGACAATTGGTATTAATAATGACTCAATACATTTCAGTATCAGTTTACTCTTCTGTATTTCATTAGTTGTAATGTTTAAGAATATTCCATATCCATAACACCATCCCATTGTCCAAGACATGTAACAGAAAACATTTCATACTAACAAAATCATGGGATGATAATACAAGGTTATATACAAGTCCACATCAAGGGTACTAAAACAATGTTATTTCATCTGTTCATTCAAAAATATGTATTGAATTCCTATTACACTGCGATGTATTAAAGAATAGAGCTGTAAAGATGAATCATGTTCTATGCCTTAAGAAGTTCATAAATTAGTGGTTTTCAATTTAGGTTAAAATAATACTTAAGTGTTTGAAATTAAAGCAGCTTCCAACTTTGCTCTTCACCAAAGGACAAGGAGCCATCATGATCTTGAAGAATAGCTGCTAAAATCATCTTTTTTGCAGTATTTCATTTCTATTACATCTTTCTAAATACAGATCCCAAAGAACTTTCTCTCTGTATAGCCCTAATGTTTAGGTCAGGATAGAGTCTAACAGAATAACCAACTCATTATAATGTTCTAGTGTTAATATTCAAGGGACATCCCCAGAAAGGTAAAAAGGGAATCAAAGTTCAACAGCCAAAGACCCTCTCCCTCCACAATTCTCATCTGTACCGTGAACTCACACTACTGCCATGTTAAAACAGTGAAAATGTGCTCATATGGCAAGAAGGAAATAAGGGTAAAGGACAATACTCTCAAGTGTTTATAATCACAGACAGTACAAAAAACAGACCCCAGTCAAGTTTTGCTTAAATGTACGCATTTTTCTTCTAATGTAATTTAGGTTCAGGCATGTTTCTGTCCTCTTCTATTAACACAGTTTCAAGGAGCATTGCTGGGTTAGTCTACAGTTATGATTTTGGAAGTAGGCCCATCTGGATTTGAATTCCCCCTCCACCACCTGAGGAGGTCTTGATCAAGCTCATTAACTTCACTGATCTTCATCTACACAATGGTAGATATAACAACTACTTTTTAAAATACAGGACATGAGAAGGGACTTCCCTGGGGGTCCAGGGGTTGACTCTGCCTTCCAATGCAGGGGTAGACTCTGCCTTCCAGTGCAGGGGTATGGGTTCAATCCTTGGTTGGGGAGCCAAGATCCCACAAGCCCCATGGCCAAAAAACATAAAAATATTGCAATAAATTAAAGACTTTAAAAATGGTCCACATTTTAAAAATCTTTAAAAAAAATATGAGGATGCCTAACAATTGTTTTTTCTCTAACTATTGTATCAAAAATTAATTTTTAAGAAAGGAGGAGTAAGAGGACAAAGGCAGGAGGAAGAAAAAGAGTTAAGTGAAAGGGAAGTAACAGGAAGAGGAGAAAAAGAAAATGGGGGAAGAGAAGGAAGACAATGGAAAAGTTTTGTTTTTTTAAATTATGTCATCAAGTATGGAAACCCATTGACTTCAAAAGCAAAACAGCTATAAAATTAAAAGCATAAAAGGAAATAAAGCCATCAACTGACTGTTTGCTTGAAATGCTGTGTATAAATGAATAAAGAATGAATGAACTGTATAAATCTAATGGGGCTGAGAAAAGACAGGGGCACAATCAGAGCTTCCCTGGTGGCTCAGACAGTAAAGAATCTGCCTGCTACGTGGGAGACCCAGATTTCATCCCTGGGTCGGGAAGATCCCCTGGAGAAGTCAATGGCAACTCACTCCAGTATTCTTGCCTGGAGAATCCCATGACAGAGGAGCTTGGCGGCCTACAGTCCATGGGGTCACAAAGAGTCAGACACAACTGAGCAACTTAACACTTCACCCTTCAGACAGTGTATATAGTTGATCCTTGAACAATGCTGGTTTGAATTGCACAGGTCCACTTGTACATTAAAACTCAGCAGGGGCCACAGGACTGGAAAAGGTCAGTTTTCATTCCAATCCCAAAGAAAGGCAACACCAAAGAATGCTCAAACTACCGCACAATTGCACTCATCTCACACGCTAGTAAAGTAATGCTCAAAATTCTCCAAGCCAGGCTTCAGCAATATATGAACCGTCAACTTCCTGATGTTCAAGCTGGTTTTAGAAAAGACAGAGGAACCAGAGATCAAATTGTCAACATCTACTGGATCATCAAAAAAGCAAGAGAGTTCCAGAAAAACATATATTTCCGCTTTATAGACTATGCCAAAGCCTTTGACTGTGTGGATCACAATAAACTGTGGAAAATTCTTCAAGAGATGGGAATACCAGACCACCTCACCTGCCTCTTGAGAAACCTGTATGCAGGTCAGGAAGCAACAGTTAGAACTGGACATGGAACAACAGACTGGTTCCAAATAGGAAAAGGACTATGTCAAGGCTGTATATTGTCACCCTGCTTATTTAACTTCTATGCAGAGTACATCATGAGAAATGCTGGACTGGCAGAAACACAAGCTGGAATCAAGATTGCTGGGAGAAATATCAGTAACCTCAGATATGCAGATAATACCACCCTTATGGCAGAAAGTGAAAAGGAACTAAAAAGCCTCTTGATGAAAGTCAAAGAGGAGAGTGAAAAAGTTGGCTTCAAGCTCAACATTCAGAAAACAAAGATCATGGCATCTGGTCCCATCACTTTATGGGAAACAGATGGGGAAACAGTAGAAACAGTGTCAGACTTTATTTTGGGGGGCTCCAAAAATCACTGCAGATGATGACTGCAGCCATGAAATTAAAAGACGCTTACTCCTTGGAAGAAAAGTTATGACCAACCTAGAAGGCATATTCAAAAGCGGAGACATTACTTTGCCAACAAAGGTCCATCTAGTCAAGGCTATGGTTTTTCCTGTGGTCATATATGGATGTTAGAGTTGGACTGTGAAGAAAGCTGAGCACCGAAGAATTGATGCTTTTGAACTGTGGTGCTGGAGAAGACTCTTGAGAGTCCCTTGGACTGCAAGGAGATCCAACCAGTCCATTCTAAAAGAGATCAGTCCTGGGTGTTTATTGGAAGGACTGATGGTAAAGCTGAAACTCCAATACTTTGGCCACCTCATGCGAAGAGTTGACTCATTGGAAAAGACTCTGATGCTGGGAGGGATTGGGGGCAGGAGGAGAAGGGGACAACAGAGGATGAGATGATTGGAAGGCATCACCGACTCAATGGACATGAGTTTGAGTAAACTCCGGGAGTTGGTGATGGACAGGGAGGCCTGGTGTGCTGTGATTCATAGGGTCGCAAAGAGTCGGACACGACTGAGACTGAACTGAACTAAACTTGTACATTGATATTTTTCAATAGTAAATACTGCAGTACTACACTGCCCATGGTTGGCTGAATCCAGGGATGAAGAGGAAATACAAATGTGGGGGGGCAAGGTTAACTGTAAATTATATATGGATTAACCCATATAATAACCCACACACTTGTTCAAGGGTGAACTATGTTCCAACAATCCTAGTTACAGTCCAAATATCACAACTGTCAAGGAATATTGAGAAGTGATAGTGAGCTAGCTGCTGCTGCTGCTAAGTCACTTCAGTCGTGTCCGACTCTGTGCGACCCCATAGATGGCAGCCCACCAGTCTCCCCCTTCCCTGGGATTCTCCAGCAAAGAACACTGGAGTGGGTTGCCATTTCCTTCTCCATTGCATGAAAGTGAAAAGTGAAAGTGAAGTCGCTCAGTCGTGCCCGACTCTTAGCGACCCCATGGACTGCAGCCCACCAGGCTCCTCCATCCATGGGATTTTCCAGGCAAGAGTACTGGAGTGGGTTGTCATTGCCTTCTCTGGATAGTGAGCTAGGCTACAGCCATTTTCAGCACTGACTCTTCTATCAGCATTTAAAATAAGGATGATTTTCTTGTTGTAATTGATTCATCAATTCAACCAATATTGCCCTCCAAGTTTGCCCTCTAGCATCCTATGGTCTAGCAGAATATACAGAATAATATCCATAAATAGCCAAAATACAAGTTTTGTGATAAAGATAGTGAGAAGTGCAAATGAAATATAATAAAGACTCCAACAAAAACAATTACCTTCAGTGGGAATACTCTGAAAAGGCTTCCTGAAGAAAACAATATTATTCATTCATTTATTCATTAACTGAATTTATTCTGGCATTTTACCACATACCTGAAAATATTTAAAGAGTCAAGAAACACAACCATAATCAAGACAGATGAAATTCAAACTTTCAAAGAAGAAACTGATAAATATATACATATATAAAGTAAGTTTGTTGTTGCTGTTATTTAGTCACTAAGTCATGTCTGATTCTTTTGCAACCCTATGGACTATAACCTGCCAGGCTTCTCTGTCCATGGGATTTTTCAGGCAAGAATACTGGAGTGGGTTGCCACACCCTCCTCCAGGGGATCTTCCCAACCCAGGCATCAAACCCACATCTCCTGCTTGACAGGCAGATTCTTTACCACTACGCCACCCAGTAAACCATAAACAAGTTTAGACAATGACTATTAGTTTTTAATAAATTGAAATAGGGTAATCTGATGGAGAGCAATTTCAGATGAGAGGAAGCACCTGCAGATGGTAGTGGTTTAGTTGCTAAGTTGTGTCCAATTCATGTGACCCCGTGGACTGTAGCCTGCCAGGCTACTCTGTCCTCTGTCCATGGGATTCCCCAGGTAGCAAGAATACTGGAGTGGGTTGCCCTTTCCGTCTTCAGGGAACATTCCCAAACCAGGGACTGAACCCAGGTCTTCTGCACTGTAGGCAGGTTCTTTACCAACTGAGCCACCAGGGATGCCCCAAACTTCAGATTATGTCATCAGTAACAACCTCTCTGAAGTTTTAGCATTTGAGAACTGAAAATATTCTTGGCAGAAAGAATAGGAAGTGTAAAGGTCTTGAAATGAGAACAGGCTGAGCATGGAAGAGCATTTTTAAGAAAGAAACTGAAAAGGGAGGGAGCACTTCCCTGATGGTCCAGTGGTTAAGAACCTGCCTTGCAATGGGGGCTATGCAGGTTCAATCCCTGGCTGGGGAACTAAGATCCCACATGCTCCTGGCAACTACCAAGTCATGCCTGCCTTGGATAAGACTGGTTGCAGTGATATAAATAAATAAATAAATATTTTTTAAAAGGTGGAGGGGAAGTACACAGAGAGGTACTCGGATCACATATAGCTTTATAGGTAACTGGGCTTCCCTGGTGGCTCAGACGGTAAAAAATCTGCCTGCAATGCAGGAGACTCGGGCCTTGGGTCCGGAAGATCCCCTGGAGAAGGGAATGGCAACCCACTCCAGTATCCTTGCCTGGAGAATTCCATGGAGAGAGGAGCCTGGCAGGCTACAGTCCATGAGGTCGCAAACATAAGTAACCAGCAGGAATTTATTACTGGGTTGGCCAAAAAGTTAGTTTGGGTTTTTTTGTATCTTCTTATGGAAACCTCCCAAGAACTTTTCCACCACCCCAAAATTTAAAATCTGAAGGAAGCTGTTGAAAGGTTTCTAATATGATTTATTTCCATTTCTTAAAGATTACCATGGCTCTTGTATGGATGAAAGCAAGACCAACAGCATGGAGACCAAGTTGAAAGCTGTTATACAGTTAAGAGAGATGATGGTGATGGTTGATAGTAGTGGCGACTGAGACAAATGGGCAGGTCCAGGCTGTATTTTGAAGTTAGAGCAAAACAAGTGAAACAAATGTGCATGCGTGTTTAAAACTGACTGACTTCATGATTTAGAATATCGGTAGAGAAAAAGGCAGAGAAAGAAAAGTGGGAAGGATGTCATGTCTATTGATTACCTGCTATGTCTAAGTGCTTTACATCAATTATTTCACTTAATTCTCACAACAACTGCAGAGGCTATCATTGTCACCCCCTGTTTTTTCTTCTAAGGTAAAATTAAGAGAGAAATATGTTAGGTAAGTTGTCCAAGGCCTCATGACTAGGAGAAAAGTTTCAAATCCAGGTCCCTCTGACTCAAATCTGTGTCCTTTTTGACGTAGTGTCTCTCTGGGGTTATGAAAAGGTGGGAGTAAAGACATAAAGCAAGAAAAAGTACACACAGGAAACTTCCATTTTCTGGAAAACATTCAAAGGAGAAGAATAAGCAACTGAACTGGCTACAGCCTTTAACAACTCTCTCTTCCTCCAGAATTTCATCATTGATGTCCAGTAAATCTCTAGGCTTAAATTATCTCCCCAGCTCCACCTCCCCAGCCATTCACACTGTCTTACTGACTTCCACTGCCAAACCTTCATTTGTGAACGTTGTCTGTCCAGCTTATGGATTTGATTTTCTAGAAGAATTCATGCTTTCTGAGGAAGCCTCACAGGAGATAAAAAATTTGATTCTCCTCTGTTCCACTCATGGGGAGCCCCTTCATTCCCATTCCCATCTCCCTGGAAACTCACCAATCCCAGAGAAAAATAATTTATATGCATAAAATAGCACAGGTTTACAACAAAGAGAGTAAAGAGACCAACCAAAGTAAAAGAGTAAAAACCCAGATGACGACAGGAGATTTCCACACATCTCTATTATAAATGTATAGGGCAAGCAAAAATAATCACAAGTACAGATTTGAACAACAGCATTTTAGATATTCTGCAGCACTTAATATGCACCAGGCACTATTAAAAAACACTTTAATTTAACCCTGAAAATAACTCTGTGGAAGGGTACTATTATTATATTTTACAAACGAAGAAATTGAAGATATAGAGATTATGCCCAAATTCACAGAAATCGTAAGCAGAGAGCCAAGCTTGAAACCTAGACAGTCTACCCCAGAACCTATGTTCTAAACCACTGTTACATGGCTTCTCTAATTAATATAATCAGTAAGATTATCTAACTATATGTGAAGAATCACATTCAATAAGCAGAAAATATTGATATTTTTCAAACACACTCAGAATATTTAAAAAATAATAATTGACAAAACTGGTTCCTTCATAAAAGTAGTATTAATTTTTTAATAGAAGAAAAAGTATGAATTAGAGTTAAAAGCCTTAAATCTCTGCATTATGAATAAGAATGGTAAAAATAAATATATAAATTTACAAGATAAAAAGGAACAAGAGAACAGAACTAAGGTAAGTGGAAGCTAAGAAACAACAAAAATAGGGCCATAAATTAATAAAGTAGAAAACAAAAAAACTGAGATGACCAAAAAAACAGAGGCCATTTCCTTGAAATAGACAAACTGATGTAAACTGATCATAAAGAAAGAGAAGGCACAGTGAAATAATGCTGGAAATAAAAACTGAGTTATTGGTATGGATGCACTAGAGTTAAACCTCCTTTATGCAATCTTGATTGCAATTACAATGGGAAAAGTTTTCATTTAACCATCAAACATGATGATCACTTTAGTGATTTTTGAAAAGGTTTTTAATAGGTTTTTTTTTCCTTTTTGATTAAAGGAGTTATTGTATATTCCTAGTTTTCTGAGCATTGACTGTTTCCTTATTTGATAATGAATATAATTATATAATTATATCAAATGTATCTACTGATAAATCTCAATACATCTATTGAGATGACATTATTTTCTCTTTTTACTACTAACATGATAAATTACTATTTGCTAGTGTTAAACTAATCTTCTTAGCTATGGGATAAAAAGAACCTGATCATTACATACATCCCTCTTTATAGTCAATAAATTTCTCAATGGATTTACTAAAATTCATTTGGAATTTTCGCAACTAGATTTCTGAAGGAAGTTGACCTATAATTTTTCTTTCTTGTATTAGCCTTATCAGATATAGGCACAAGAGTTATGTAAGCCTCATGGAAAATGTTGCCTTTTTTTTTTTTTTTTTGGCAAGAAGTAGTCTTGCAGAATTGCGATCATTTTTCCTTGAATACTTGGTAAAGCCTTCCTGAGCAAGCATCTGGACCTAGAGTTTTACTTGCAGAAATTTTACTGGGGCTTCATTGCTGGCTCAGTGGTAAAGAATCCGCCTGCCAATGCAGGAGACATGGGTTCGATCCCTGGGTCAGGAAGATCCCTTGGAGGAAGAAATGGCAACCCATTCCAGTATTCTTGCCTGGAAAATCCCAAGGAGAGAGAGGCCTAGTGGGCTACAGCCCATGGGGTCGCAAAGAGTCAGACACAACTTAGCAACTGAGCATGCAGACATTTTACTATGAGTAAAACTTTCTTAATGGGAGAAATTTGGACTCAGGGAAATCATATAGAAGGAAAAGTACAAAGATATGAGAAGAGACCTTTCAACAACATGGGAGGCTAAGCTGACAGGAAGACCCTCCCCCTACAAAACAAAAATGCTAGATAAAAAATGCAATTCTTTTTTAATAAAGAGCCAAACTTTTAAATAATAAAAAGGGGAAATCTCCGAAGTATTTAAAATAAAAAGAACTCAAACCAGAAGTAAGCTTCAGTTGTCACAGTGGCAGCAAAAGAGGGTGTCAGATACTGATACATGGCTTGGCTGCTAAAATTTTAATGCCCATATGAGTATAGTTTTCATGGTATCAGTCTTTTTGGATCAAAGAACTAAAATAGAGTACCCTATTAAAAGTCAAGTCCGATCAGTGAAACAAGGGTCAGGAAAAATTCCTCATGCTAATCTAGAAAATTGGCAAGAAAGTTTACCATATATCCAGGTCTCTAATTGGGGGGAATAAATCTCCTGAGGATAAACTGAAACCCTAAGCAAGTAACAGATAAGGAGCTATACTAACTGCAGGGTGCAAGATCCTAAAGACAGATCCTAAACTCAACAAAATCAAATGCAAAACCTCTCTGTAGAAACATGCAGAGTCCAGGGTATAATAGGCTCCCTGCTATTATATGAATTCACAGTCAACAACAACCACACAAGGAAACAGATCACAATGAGAGAATGTCAGCAGACCAAATAGTTGAAAGAATTTGCACCACTGTAAGAGCTAGAAATAATACAACAATATTAAAGAGACTGTAATATTGAAGAGCATACAACATAAAACAGGCAGATCTGAAAAAGAATCAAGTGAAACCTCTAGAATTTTTTTGAAACTATGGTTATTGAAATTGAAAACTTAATGGATGACTTAAAAGAGTCGATAAGAGTTGAAGAGAACTGTATAAAAGATTTGAGAAAATCATCCAGAATGTAGCAAGGAGAAAGACAGAAAGAAAACTATGAAAGCAAGATAAAGAGGTTTGGAGAATAGAATGAAAAGACCCAAAATACACTTAAGATTTTATGAAGAGGATACTACAGAATAAGGGAGAAAAATCTGAAAGATAAGAATTGTCCAGCATTGAATAGAAACTGAAGTTCTCAGGTTAGGAAGGCAAACCAGGTTCCAAGCAGGAAAACCAAAATCAAATCCAAGCTTAGAAAATAAAGACCTGCAGAAACAGGAAGACAAAACAGATAAATCTTAAAATAACCAAAAAAGAAAGACAGCTTGCCTAAAAAGGAATGACAAAACTGAAAATAAAATAGTATCTTCAATGAACTAAGATAGGTACAGAATTTTATACCTAACTAAACTACTAACAAAAATTAAGGTTCTATACATACACTCTTTAAAAAAAGACCAAAAGGATTTCCTATCATTGGAGGAGGCCACCAAGAGAAGAGGAGCTTGAGCTGGAGGCTCCTCACCTCCTCCTCTCTCCTTACAATGTAAGTTTGTTCAGACCATTGTTTCCACACTGGGAGCTATTTCAGGGACAAAGCCTTGAGAGAGGAATGTATTTTTAAGACCATCTGTACTGAATCCCATTAAGGCCTCCACATAAACTCTTTTAAGATTCTGGTTGGTGGATGCAAAGATCAATTCACCTTGCAGCTACCCAAGACAAGACTAGTGTGTAAGTTTCTTTTCTTATTAAAACTGCCACTTAAGAATCCAGAATAGTCTGCCTCTTTCTTTGGTCTCTCCTTACCCTCTGAGAGAAGGGATTCAAATTTCACCTGGGAAATTTGTGAAACCACAAATTTCACCTGTGGTTGTGAATCAACACCTACTTTTATACACAATTCCCAAGGTTGGGGGGGTGGGTACTACTAAAGGGTGTGAATAATTTAAAGAAGAATGATTAAAGAATACCTTAATATCTGTTACAAGGTAGAAGGGGGAAGAAAGGAGTGAAGTTATCTAAGGCACAAATTAAGTCCATTTAAGACAGATGGAATATTGAATGACACTTTTCCAAGACAGATGAAATATTGAATGACACTTTTCCAATACTGCAGAAAAATTCCTTGGAAGAGGAAAAATCTTTTCATGACAGGAGAGAAAATGTCTGGCACACAGAGAGATATTCCAACATACAGTGTGACTTCAGAGAAAATTTCAAGGCACAAGTATGACCACCTGATCCAGGTGCTAGAGAACATGTTCACCTAAAAAGAGCAAAGACCCTCTGGGGAATATGAAACAACAGAACAGAGCTTCACTGTGACTTCCACAAAGGACTCTGAAGTACAAATAATGAACTAAAAAGCAAAACAGTTATCATCATGAATCTCAAAAATTAATATTCTAGGTAGTACAATATCTTCTTCAAATTCCGCTCTCTACTGCTTAATGAAATAACGTATTCTCTGGACCGTCTACTTGATTTAAAAAGAAAAAGGTAATATGAAAGAACAAGATCTTAGTAGAAGGAAAGAAGTCTTAAAAATTAGGGCAGAAATAAATGCAAAAGAAACAAAAGAGGCTATAGCAAAAATCAACAAAGCCGAAAGCTGGTTCTTTGAAAGGATAAATAAAATTGGCAAACCATTAGCCAGACTCATCAAGAAACAAAGGCAGAAAAATCAAATCAATAAAATTAGAAATGAAAATGGGAGAGATCACAACAGACAACACAGAAATACAAAGGATCATAAGAGACTACTATCAGCAATTATATGCCAATAAAAAGGACAACATGGAAGAAACGGAAAAATTCTTAGAAAAGTACAACTTTCGAAAACTGAACCAGGAAGAAATAGAAAATCTTAACAGGCCCATCACAAGCACGGAAATTGAAACTGTAATCAGAAATCTTCCAGCAAACAAAAGCCCAGGTCCAGATGGCTTCACAGCCGAATTCTACCAAAAATTTAGAGAAGAGCTAACACCTATCCTACTCAAACTCTTCCAGAAAATTGCAGAGGAAGGTAAACTTCCAAACTCATTCTATCAGGCCACCATCACCCTAATACCAAAACCTGACAGAGATACTACAAAAAAAGAAAACTACAGGCCAATATCACTGATGAACATAGATGCAAAAATCCTTAACAAAATTCTAGCAAACAGAATCCAACAACACATTAAAAAGATCATACACCATGACCAAGTGGGCTTTATCCCAGGGATGCAAGGATTCCTCAATATCCGCAAAGCAATCAATATAAGTCACCACATTAACAAATTGAAAAATGAAAACCATATGATTATCTCAACAGATGCAGAGAAAGCCTTTGACAAAATTCAACATCCATTTATGATAAAAACTCTCCAGAAAGCAGGAATAGAAGGAACATACCTCAACATAATAAAAGCTATATATGACAAACCCACAGCAAACATTATCCTCAATGGTGAAAAATTGAAAGCATTTCCCCTAAAGTCAGGAACAAGACAAGGGTGCCCACTGTCACCGCTACTATTCAACACAGTTTTGGAAGTTTTGGCCACAGCAAGCAGAGCAGAAAAAGAAATAAAAGGAATCCAAATTGGAAAAGAAGTAAAACTCTCACTGTTTGCAGATGACATGATCCTCTGCATGGAAAACCCTAAAGACTCCACCAGAAAATTACGAGAGCTAATCAATGAATATAGTAAAGTTGCAGGATATAAAATCAACACACAGAAATCCCTTGCATTCCTATACACTAATAATGAGAAAGTAGAAAAAGAAATTAAGGAAACAATTCCATTCACCACTGCAACGAAAGGAATAAAATACTTAGAAATATATCTACCTAAAGAAACTAAAGACCTATATATGGGAAACTATAAAACACTGGTGAAAGAAATCAAAGAGAACACTAATAGATGGAGAAATATACCATGTTCATGGATTGGAAGAATCAGTATAGTGAAAATGAGTATACTACCCAAAGCAATCTACAGATTCAATGCAATCCCTATCAAGCTACCAGCGGTATTCTTCAAGAGGTAGAACAAATAATTTCACAATTTGTATGGAAATACAAAAAACCTCGAATAGCCAAAGCAATCTTGAGAAAGAACAATGGAACTAGAGGAATCAACCTGCCTGACTTCAGGCTCTACTACAAAGCCACAGTTATCAAGACAGTATGGTACTGGCACCAGGACAGAAATATAGATCAATGGAACAAAACAGAAAGCCCAGAGATAAATCCACACACCTATGGACACTTTATCTTCAACAAAGGAGGCAAGAATATACAATGGAGAAAAGACAATCTCTTTAACAAGTGGTGCTGGGAAAACTGGTCAACCACTTGTAAAAGAATGAAACTAGAACACTTTCTAACACCATACACAAAAATAAACTCAAAATGGATTAAAGATCTAAACGTAAGACCAGAAACTATGAAACTCCTAGAGGAGAACATAGGCAAAACACTCTCCAACATAAATCACAGCAGGATCCTCTATGACCCACCTCCCAGAATTCTGGAAATAAAAGCAAAAATAAACAAATGGGATCTAATTAAAATTAAAAGCTTCTGCACAACAAAGGAAACTATCAGCAAGGTGAAAAGACAGCCTTCGGAATGGGAGAAAATAATAGCAAATGAAGCAACTGACAAACAACTAATCTCAAAAATATACAAGCAACTTATGCAGCTCAATTCCAGAAAAATAAATGACCCAATCAAAAAATGGGCCAAAGAACTAAACAGACATTTCTCCAAAGAAGACAAAGAGACAGCTAACAAACACATGAAAAGATGCTCAACATCACTCATTATCGGAGAAATGCAAATCAAAACCACAATTGAGGTACCATTTCACACCAGTCAGAATGGCTGCGATCCAAAAGTCTACAAGCAATAAATGCTGGAGAGGGTGTGGAGAAAAGGGAACCCTCCTACACTGTTGGTGGGAATGCAAACTAGTACAGCCACTATGGAGAACAGTGTGGAGATTCCTTAAAAAATTGCAAATAGAACTCCCTTACAACCCAGCAATCCCACTGCTGGGCATACACACCGAGGAAACCAGAATTGAAAGAGACACGTGTACCCCAATGTTCATCGAAGCACTGTTTATAATAGCCAGGACATGGAAGCAACCTAGATGTCCATCAGCAGATGAATGGATGAGAAAGCTGTGGTACATATACACAATGGAGTATTACTCAGCCATGAAAAAGAATACATTTGAATCAGTTCTAATGAGGTGGATGAAATTAGAGCCGATTATACAGAGTGAAGTAAGCCAGAAAGAAAAACACCAACACGGTATACTAACACATATATACGGAATTTAGAAAGATGGTAACGATAACCCTGTATGTGAGAGAGCAAAAGAGACACAGATCTATAGAACAGTCTTCTGGACTCTGTGGGAGAGGGAGAGGGTGGGATGAGTTGGGAGAATGGCATTGAAACATGTATAATATCATATAAGAAATGAATCGCCAGTCTAGGTTCGATGCAGGATACAGGATGTTTGGGGCTGGTGCACTGGGATGACCCAGAGAGATGGTTTGAGGAGGGAAGTGGGAGGGGGGATTCAGGATTGGGAACACGTGTACACCCGTGGAGGATTCATGTTGAGGTATGGCAAAACCAATACAGTATTGTAAAGTAAAATAAAGTAAAATTTTAAAAAAAGAAAAAAAAAAGAAAGAACAAGATCTATCTCATGGATTTATCTCTTCCCCATCACCCATCACTCTTATTTAACCAGCCTCTCCCAGTCAGATCTTGGCGAAAACAGCTGAGTTGCCCTGAAGCATTTTTGATGGCAATCAGAGTGACTTCCAGCCTGGGAACTTCAAGGAATTCCTCCTACCTGAGAATAAAACAATGCTTAAAGGTAAGCTCTCAGAGATTTAGTGTTAATGGAAAAATTGCTCCAATTAGTGTTTGAAGTTTCCAAGAAAAGAAATCTACAGGCATACAAACCCCAAATACTTTGGAACACACACATAATTCCCAGCATTCCTAGCTTCTATATAATTTCCCCTATTTCAAAATTAAAGTAAATGTATCAATGTCTCCAAAAGAAAAAAAAATCAAATAAAGCTTTATAAAGTATTTTAAGAGTAAATGCCCTAAAGCATTAAATGCTTTAAGAGTAAAAGTCACAGATTTTTTTTAAATTCAAGTTATTTAAAGGACTTACATAGCATTCCAAACATACTAATATCTCTCTCCATAACTCCCACTGAGAACCCAGTTTCGATCCAGAAAGAGCTCAGAATTTAGAGTCCATGATACTCCCTGATACAAACATCTTTTATTAGAAATTTATAAATTTTATAAATTTTACTAAAGACTGAACTGTCTTTAGTAAAAGAGTGAAAGTGTTTTGTTTTATTCAGTGTTGATAATTATTGAATAGTCTCAGTACGGGTTAAACTGTGTTCCCACCAACATTCATATAGTAACGTTCCATCCCCTAGCACTCCACAATGTGACTTATTAAAAAATAATAAGGATGCTTCAGATACAGTTAGTTAAGATGAGGTTCATACTGGAGTTCAGTTCAGTCACTCAGTTGTGTCTGACTCTTTGAGACACCATGGGCTGCAGCACGCCAGGCCTCCCCGTCCATCACCAACTCCTGGAGTTTACTTCAACTCATATCCATTGAGTTGGTGATGCCATCCAACCATCTCATCCTCTGTCATCGCCTTGTCCTCCCACCTTCAATCTTTCCCAGCATCAGGGTCTTTTCTAATCAGTCAGTTCTTTGCATCAGGTGGCCAAAGTATTGGAATTTCAGCTTCAGCATCAGTCCTTCCAATGAATATTCAGGACTGGTTTCCTTTAAGATGAACTGGTTGGCTCTCCTTGCAGTCTAAGGGACTCTCAAGAGTCTTCTCCAACACCCCAGTTCAAAAGCATCAATTCTTTGGTGCTCAGCTTTCTTTATAGTCCAACTGTCACATCCATACATGACCACTGGAAAAACCATAACTTTGACTGGACAGCCCTTGTTGGTAAAGTAATGTCTCTGCTTTTTAATATGCTGTCGAGGTTGGTCATAATTTTTCTTCCAAAGAGCAAGCATCTTTTAATTTCATGGCTGCAGTCATCATCTGCAGTGATTTTGGAGCCCAGAAAAATAAAGTTTGTCACTGTTTCCACTGTTTCCCGATCTACTTGCCATGAAGTTATGGGACCAGATGTCACGATCTTAGTTTTTGAATGTTGAGTTTTAAGCCAACTTTTTCACTCTCCTCTTTTCACTTTCATCAAGAGGCTCTTTAGTTCTTTGCTTTCTTCCATAAGGGAAGTATCATCTGCATATCTGAGGTTACTGATATTTCTCCTGGCAATCTTGATTCCAGCCTGTGCTTCATCCAGCCCAGCATTTCTCATGATGTACTCTGCGTATAAGTTAAATAAGCAGAGTGACAATATACAGTCTTGACATACTCCTTTTCCTTTTTTAAACCAGTCTGTTGTTCCATGTCCAGTTCTAACTGTTGCTTCTTGACCTGCATACAGGTTTCTCAAGAGGCAGGTCAGGTGGACTGGTATTCCCATCTCTTTCAGAATTTTCCACAGTTTGTCGTGATCCACACAGTCAAAGGCTTTGGCATAGTCAATAAAGCAGAAGTAGATGTTTTTCTGGAACTCTCATGCTTTCTCAGTGATCCAACGGACGTTGGCAATTTGATCTCTGATTCCTCTGCCTTTTCTAAACCCAGCTTGAACATCTGGAAGTGCACAGTTCACGTACAGTTGAAGCCTGGCTTGGAGAATTTTGAGCATTACTTTGCTAGCGTGAGATGAGTGCAACTGTGTGATAGTTTGAGAATTCGTTGGCATTGCGTTTCTTTGGGACTGGAATGAAAACTGACCTTTTCCAGTCCTGTGGCCACTGCTGAGTTTTCCAAATTTGCTGGCATATTGAGTACAGCACTTTCACAGCATCATATTTTAGGATTTGAAAGAGTGGGCCAATAATCCAAAATAGCAGATGTCCTTATCAAAAAGGGAAAATTAACGCAGCACACAGAGAGGCCACCCTGTGAACATGAAGACAGAGATCTGTCCATCTACAAGCCAGAGAACCCCAATGATCACCAGCGAAGCACCCGGAGCCACGAGAGACACATGAGGCAGATTCTTCCCCACAACCCTCAGCAGGAAACAGCCCTGCCAACATCTTAACTGCAGGTCTCTAGGCTCCACAACTGTGAGACAGCAGATTTCTGTTGCTCAAACCACCCAGTGTGGCACTTTATTATGGCAGCCCTCACAAATCAACACAGGGCCCCCTTTGCCATACCTTCCTGGGCACATCTCCTTAATTTTACACATTTCTCAAAACAGACGAAAGTGGCAAAAGATAACTTGTAGAAACATAACGCAAAGTCCATACAAGCCTCAGTTGCCTCATATGTAAAATAAAGTTAACATCAATTTTGAGAACGATGTATCTAGTTCCTAGTCCACAGTAATGACTCAAAACTAAGATGGTAGCTGTGACTATTAGAAGTAAAAATGGTGCCACTAAGACATGTGAGCTGAAGTGTTTCCTCAGAAGTCCCTGCCAACCAGGTTGTCTGCAACAGATGACTTCACCAGGCTCCAACTCTCACCAGCCTGAGTAGGTACCTTAAATTTATATCCAAGTCTCAGACAATGCAGGCTTCTCTGGTGGCTCAGAAGTAAAGAATCCGCCTGCCAACGCAGGAGACACAGGTTTAATCCCTGGGTTGGAAAGATCCCCTGGAGAAGGAATTGGCAACCCACTCCAGTATTCTTGCCTGGGAAATCCCATGGACAGAGGAGCCTGGCAGGCTACGATCCATAGGATTGCAAAGAGTCGGACATGATTTAGGGATTAAACAAGTCAGACGTTGCAATCAAAGTATCCCATGTTGCTTTATATCACCGTCAACTGTGGTCACTGCCCTCAAAGCAAACCATTTTCCTTCCCTCTTCCTCTCATTCCCTGTTTCCTCTCTCCTGACCCATTCATTCACATCCTATTTCCTCACATATCCTATGGCTTCCAAACCATCTTCACATAGTGAAACTCACTCAGTCATGTCCAATTCTTTGCGACCCCATGGACTGTAACCTGCCAGGCTCCTCTGTCCATAGGATTCTCCAGGCCAGAATACTGGAGTGGGTAGCCATTCCCTTCTCCAGGGGATCTTCCCAACCCAGGTCTCCCACTTTGCAGGTGGATTCTTTGTGGTCTGAACCACCAGGGAAGCCCTCCCCACAGTAACCCCCCAATCTAATTCCCACTTTAGCTGAAATAAGGTTTTTCATCATTGATGCCCCCTCCCTCACAGACTTCCTGAGTGGAGTCCGCTCATTCTCCAGCACCCGAGGTCAGAAGAGGAGGGTCATCATTTAATCCACACCCAATATGTCATTCCTCTACCTTCAGAAAAAACATCTTCCATTTTGAGGTGTATGCCACCTGACACCCTCTAACCTTCTTCATCATTGTTGGCAGCCACATGAAGACTTCTGAATAATTGTTATTAAATACAAACTTGATGCCTGACTCACTGTCTTCCTTACTTTAAGCTCTGTTATTATCCAGATTATGGTAACATCCATAATATATTCCATAGACTCAAGTTCCTTGATATCAATTCCATAATCTTCATTTCTACTCAAGCTGAATTGTATGATCAATCACTCTGGCTATTCTCACCAATTAATCCCAAATTCCTTGTTATATATTGTGCTTCACAAGCAAAATCTCAACTCTTGTCAGTCAATACATCCAGATTTGACTCTATGATTCATCTCTTCAGTCTCTCTTAATTATTCATTTTTAATTGGAGGATAATTATTGTACAATATTGGATTGGTTTCTGCCACATATCAACATGAATCAGCCAGAGGAATACATATGTCCCCTCCCTCTTGTTTAACTTATATGCAGAGTACATTATGCGAAATGCTGGACTGGATGAAGCACAAGCTGGAATCAAGATTGCAGGGAGAAATGTCAATAACCTCAGATATGCAGATGACACCACCCTCATGGCAGAAAGCAAAGAGAAACTAAAGGGCCTCTTGATGAAAGTGAAAGAGGAGAGTGAAAAAGTTGGCTTAAAGCTCAACATTCAAAAACTAAGATCATGGCATCTGGTCCCATCACTTCATAGCAAAAAGATGGGAAAACAATGGAAACAAGTGACAGACTTTATTTTCTTGGCCTCCAAAATCACTGCAGATGGTGCAGCCATGAAATTAAAAGATGCTTGCTCCTTGGAATAAAAGCTATGATGAACCTAAACAGCATATTAAAAAGTAGAGACATTTCTTGGCTGACAAAGATCTGTCTAGTCAAAGCTATGGTTTTCCCAGTAGTCATGTATGGATGTAAGTTGGACCATAAAGAAAGCTGAGTGCTGGAGAATCGATGCTTTTGAACTGTGGTGTTGGAGAAGACTCTTGAGAGTCCCTTGGACTGCAAGGAGATCCAACCAGCCCATCCTAAAGGAAATCAGTCCTAAATATTCATTGGAAAGATTGATGCTAAAGCTCCAATACTTTGGCTACCTGATGCAAAGAACTGACTCATTAGAAAAGACCCTGATGCTGGAAAAGATTGAAGGCAGGAAGAGAAGAGGTCGACAGAGAATGAGGTGGTTGGATGGCATCACCAACTTGATAGACGTGAGTTTGAGCAAGTTCCGGGAGTTGGTGATAGACAGGGAAGCATGGTGTGCTGCTATCTATTGGGCTGCAAAGAGTTCGACATGACTGAGTGACTGAACTGAACTGATTCTTCTCAAACATACCCTATTTCTTTAGCCACACCTGCTCAATGAAATCCAAGTCCTAGATGAAACAAAAGATAAAACTCAGAAATTATACCCAGGTTGCTGAGAGTTGCTGGAGAAAATCACCCAGGTAGGCAGCATACAAGCACTACAAATTCATATTTTGAACCACAGCTCATCCTGGTTTGAAACTGTCTCTGTGTCCATTGATACCCTGTACCTCTCAAACTCCACCAGTTTTCTAAAATCTTACTTACCCTTCTGCCAGTTCCCTCCTCGCATCAAATGACCCTCCTTTTCCTTTGAGTAAAGAAAGAGTCCATCAGACAAGAAGTCATCCAACATCCTGCATCTTCACCTACCACCTTGACCATGACCGTACCTATCAGTGGTCCACTTGGCTCCTATCACACTGAGCCCAAGGTCTTCTCCTTTGGAGAACAACCAATCCTTCTACTTTGCATCCTATCTCCTCTTGTTTTCTCAAAGTACTGGTTTTATAAATCATCTGTTCTCTCTGGCATATTTTATCTCTTCTATTCTACTGACTCTCTTCTAGCAGCATTTAAATATCTTTCCTGTCTCCCACCTTAAAAGAATATGTTCTTTCTCAAGTCCAATAACTAATGATTATTGAGAATTTATTGTGTGAAAGGGATTGTGCTAAGTTTTGGACATCTAGTATTTCAATCCTCACATCAGCCTTACAAAGCAGATAATACTATCCCCAGTTACTGATAGTGAAGCACAGAGAAGTTAAGAGCACACAAAAAGTACTTGGTGGAGCCCATTTTCCAAGCCAGGCATCAGATGCCAGAACCTATGCTATAAACCATGATGTTATGTTTCTTGACAGAAACATACTGCATTCGTTAGCTCCATTTTCTTACCCATCATTTCAGCCTCCTGGCTCCACAACTCCTAAAAAACAGTCTATTTTAATGTAGCCTTTTGGTTTAGCCTTTACTTTCAGTAACCTTATAAACAGATAGAGCTGACAACACCTTCTGCTTAAAACTAACCACTTTTCATATTTCCAAACATTGCTCATTCTTATTTCTCTTCCTACTTACCTGGACTCTCCTTTCCAGAATCTTTTATAAATTTCCCTTCTGTCTTTTAAGTATTTATTTATTTGGCTGGGCAGGGAGTGGGGGGCAGGGGGAGAAAGAGTAGCATATGGGATCTAGTTCCCTGACCAGGGATCAAATCTAAGCCCCCTGCATTGGAAACACAGGAGTATTAGCTGCTGGACCACCAGGGAAGTTCCTCCCTTTTGTCTTTTAAATGCTGTGTTTGCCATAGTTCTTGCCTGTCTCCCTTCTTTACTCAATCTACATGCTCTCTTTAGATGATCTCATTCATTCCAATGGCTTTAGCTGTCATCTGCATAAGTTTCAAGTGGACAGAACCATTACTTGGCACTATTCACACTAACACTGACAGCTGGAAATGCTGAGGGGTAATACCTGGAGATTGACAGGCCACCCAAACAGATCCACACAGGGAGACATTTACTTTCATAAATTCACCATCAACCAATGTCTGGCTCACAGACTTGCAAACTCAAACTTTTAACTTGACACTGTCAGACTATTTTAAACAATAGAGACAGATGCATAAAGCTGGTGTGCCAAATTGTGAGTTACCAATGAGGACTATAACTGTCTGGTGAATCTGATGTATATGCCAGTGTGATCAGAACATTCTCTTCCCATAAGTAAAATTCATGAGGTTAAAAATTCCTGGGAGGCTGTTTAGTGAGGGACCAAAACAAGGAGCGCTAATAGTATGATCCAAATATGTAATGACATCATTACGTTTTTATAAAGATAAACAGTCTACCACCACAGCTGGAACACTGCTCACGATGGACTAGCTATTTAAGCATAGAATGAACTCTCTGAACCTTAGATAAAATTTGGCAAAAAAAAAAAGTCTGGTTTAAAAATGGGCAGTGGATCTGAAGAGACATTTTTCCAAAGACATACAGATGGATACAGATGGTCAACAGGTAAATGAAAACTACGCAACATCATTAATCATCAGGGAAACGCAAATCACACCCACAGTGGGTTATCACTTCACACCTGTCAGAACAGCTATGATCAAAAAGACAAAGAAATACAGTGTTGGTGAGGCTATGGAGAAAAGGGAATCTTTCTGCACTATTAGTGAGAATATAAATTGGTGCAATCACTATGGAAAACAATGTGGAGGTCCCTCAAAAAATTAAAAACAGTTCTACCATAAGATCCAGCAGCTCCATGGCTGGGTATTTATTGAAAGAAAACAAAAACACTAACATGGAAAGATACATGAACTGCCAAGTTCAAGGCAGCATTATTTACAGCAGCCAAGATATGGAAGCAACCGAAGTGTCCATTTATGGATGAATGGAAAAAGAAAATGGGACGTGCATACACAAAGAGAGAGAGAGAGAGAGAGAGAGAGAAAGAAAAGGACTATTATTCAGTCGTAAAAAAGGAAACCTTGCCATTTGCAACCAAATGGATGGACCTTGATAGGTTTATGCTAAGTGAAATCAGACAAAGACAAATACTGTATGTTCTCACTGATATGTGGACGCTAAAAAAATTTTTTTAAACACTGATACAGAGAACAGATTGGTGGTTGTCAGGGGCAGAGAGTAGGCAAAATGAGAGAAGGGGGTCAAAGGTACAAACGCAGTTATAAAATAAGTAAGTCATGGGGCTTTAATGTACAACATGGTGACTACAGTCAAGACTGTATTGTATATGTGAAAGTTTCTAAGAGAGTAACTCTTAAAAGCTCTCATCACAGGAAAAAGCATTTTGTAACATGTATGGTCACAGATACTGACTTATCATGGTGATCATATCAAGACAGACAGATATCAAACCACCATACTGTGCAATTGAAACCAATATCATGTCAATTACACAATTTTTAACAAAAATAACTTGGTTGTACAATGTCTAAGTCTGCTTCTGTGACTTTTTCATTGTTGACCTCGACACTTTTGGTTGAGACTTTATTTTGGACAAGTTAATGTATAAGGAACTGATAAGCAAGACTCCCATCCTGAGAGTAACAGTGTCTCTTAAAGCTAACTTTACCTATCTTTTCTCTTTAATCATATGCCAATTTCACATTTTAATCTACAAAAGGCAATATTTCCCTTTTCTCCATGTTTTAAAGGCCGAGTCCACTCTTTTGAACTCTGTTAATAACTCTGAAATCCATAGCCTTTTTCCTATGCCCAAGTCACCTCAATTTTCCTCCCTGAATTGCTATGATGGCCTCAGGTTTTCTCTCTGAGCTCTCAGGATTGCCTTGTTCCAATCTGTCCAAAAGATAAGGATTTAAAATGAAAACCCAAACATGTCACTTCCAGGTTCCTGAAAGCTTTCAGGAGGAAATCCAAACTCCTTAATATTTTTGTCAAACTGCTTTTACTCATGCACTATTCTCCAGGTAACACTTCTAGAAAACCTTTGCTAACCACCACCCTCTTTAATGCAGTATCAGGGACACTGCTCTCAGCTCACACAATCCCCTATGCTTATTTTTCCACTATAAAATGTTTCACAGTTTATAATATTGTTATTTCTCTAGCCCTTCTCCCTAAAGACTATTAATGTCTTGTAAGCTATGCCTCATCTTTGAATCAAAGGCACCTAGCATGGTCCTTGACAAATGGTAACTTTATTACCTCTAATTATAGGCAAGCAGAATCATAAAGCTCACTAAGAATGGTTATTGTTTGACCAAAAACAAACTATACATAAAACCAAATTCTGATTTACTATCAATCAATTAAAGGGCTGTTTCTCAACTTAATATGAAAAAAAAAAAAAACACCTTTCATCCTGCAGGAGTCAAAGATGATGTTTTAAAATAGAAACATCTCCAACACATTTAACACATTTGATACATCAAGATTCAGTCCCTATACTTCAAGACAAAGCTTTCACTGTGCAAACTATCTCTGTATCCTCAGAAAATAACCAGTGATATGGGATCTAGACACTCCGGTTAAAACAGTCTATCATCCTAGGAAACAAATTTATCATTGTCTAACCAAAATCTCTCACTCTTAAATTTTAGCTCATTTCCTTTAGATTTCTGTTGGGCTTAAATCTTTTTCCTCATGAAAACCCTTCTTCCTGCAGGATCTGCCAAAGGCAAAGGGACACTCATAGTTTCTTGGCTCCTTTTTTTTTTTTTTTTTAATATGTTGAAACTGAAAACATTCAATTTGAAGTTTAGTTCATGTAAATTTGTATAGGTTTTCAAGGTCTCAATGTGCAATATTTTCCTTGTAAAAATCTTTCTATTCTTCTGTTCAGAAAAAAATTCTAAAAGAATATTTTCATTACAAAAGTCTTAGAGTGTTCTTTTTTTAACACTGTGTAGGTCCTGCAGAACCATACAAAGTCATTGACAGTTCAAAATTTTTATTACTATGAAACGCAAGTGAAGAGATATGTAATGCTGCTAATTCTCCCAATGAATCAAGTCCTTGCCACTTGGAGTCTCTTTGCGGTCCATTATCATTCAGTAAGTTATGATCACTAAAAGCATCAACTTAGGTAATAATCTAGCAATGCACTGGTTTTTATAGGTAAAGAAACAGAAGTCTGGCAAGGTTAAATGATTTGTTTAAATGACAAGAACAAGGAAGAGAACACAAATCTTCACTTCCAAATTGGAGACTCTACTACATTGTGTTTCCATTTTGTAAGATGTTGGGTGAATTATTTATCAAAACTAGTTTCAATTTTAGCTTCAAGAACGAAACAATCTTTCCAGTCGTTGGAAAAAGCAATATAATTCCAAACATTTCCAATTCCTCTACTGCCATTGTCTTTTAAATTCTCTCCAAACAGGCTTTCATTCCCAACGAAATGAGACATTTCCAATGTCTCACCATTTCTTGGTGAAACATCAATAATATCGACATTGCTAAATAGATTAGCCAATCCTCAGGCCTCTTATTAACTAACCAATTAGTGATTCTTCCTTGAAAGTTTTCCTCTCTTGACTTCCAGTTACACTCTTCTCTCTCTCTCTTCAGTTTCTTAGGCTGCTTTGTTCTTTTATTCTTGTCTCTAACTGCTCAACGTTGGAGGATGCCAGAACTGGGTCCTCAGACCTTCACTGATTCTTCATCTAATAGGTCCTTCAGTGGTCCCACATAGCCTCACCTGATTATCATCGTATACACACCTTCTGATCTCAAATTTATGTTTCTGACCCAGACCTCTCCCCTGAACTCTAATCTTATATATCCAACTGCCTTTGAACCATCTCCACTTGGATAACAAAGTCATCTCAAACTTAACCGTATAGCCAAAAATAAAGACCTCAGTCTCCCGCTGTTCCTCAAACCTGCTCATGGTTCCTCTTCTGCATCTCAGTAAATCACTACACTATGCTTCCACTCACTCAGGCCAAATCCTCAGAATCTGTCTTGCCTACTATCATTTTTCTCTCACATCTAATTCATCACTAAATCCCTTTGGTCTCATCTCCAAAATATATATAGAACCCAACCATTTCTCAAACTTTTCACAGCTACCAACTTCACCCAAAATATATCACCCTCTTCTGCACCTGGCTCTTATGACTGGAGGAGCTGTGTCACTGCGTCCCACAAGACACCTTCTATATTAAGGCCACTCTTTCAAGACCAGGAGACATAACTGATATACTTTACATATAGAAACAAACACAAAGAGTTAGGCAAAAGCAGGAGATAAATGAATACCTTCCAAACATAAGATAAAAACCCCAGAAAAGAACTCACCAAAACACTAACAGCAATTTACCAGGTAAATAGCTAAAAGTCATAAATAAGGTTAACGATCTTGGAAGAAGAATGGATGAACTCAGTGAGCTTCAACAAAGAGAAAATATTAAAAAGAATCAGTCAAAACTGAAGAAACAATAAAATGAAAAATACACTAAAAGAAATCAACAGTAGAATTGAGGATACAGAGAACAGATCAGTGATCTGGAAGACAGAGTAGTGGAAATCTCCCAACTCCAACAGCAGAAAGAAAGAGAATAAGAAAAAGATACAGTTCAGGATACCTCTAAGATAACATCAAGCATAGTTAACATTCACACTACAGGAGCTCCAGGAGGAGGAATAGAAAGAAAGGATATGAAACCAATTTGAAGAAATAACAACTGAAAACTTATCTAACTTGGCAAAGGAAACAGACACCTAAGTCCAGGAAGCACCAAAAGTCCCAACAAGATGAACCCAGAGAGACCCATATAAAGATATATTACACTTAAAATGCCAAATGTTAAAAAAAAAAAAAGAATCTTAAAAGCAGCAAGAGATAAACACCTAGCTACATACAAGGGTACCCTGTAAGACCATCAGTTAATTTTCAGCAGAAACTGTACAAGCCAGAAGAAACTGGCACTATATATATATATATATATACACATATATATATACATATATACACACACACACACACACACAGACACACTCTGAAGAAAAACAGCTTACAATCAAGAATATTGTACCTGGCAAGGTTATCATTCATAATTGAAGAAAAGATAAAGAGTTTCCCAGAAAAGCACAAGCTAAAAGGAGTTCATTCCCACTAAACTGGCCTTACAAAAAAGTATTAAAGGGACTTCTTTGGCAACCAACTCCAGTACTCTTGCCTAGAAAATCCCATGGATGGAGGAGACTGGTGTCCATGGGGTGGCAAAGAGTCAGACACGACTGAGCAACTTCACTTTCACTTTCACTTTAACTAGAAAAGACAAAAACCAAACCAAGCAAAATAAAACAAATTATTAAAGGAAAAAAATCACTGATAAAAGCAAACATATAGCAAAGGTTCAACCATCTATGGAGAAGGCAATGGCACCCACTCCAGTACTCTTGCCTGGAAAATCCCATGGATGGAGGAGCCTGGAAGGCTGCAGTCCATGGGGTGGCTAAGAGTCAGACACAACTGAGTGACTTCACTTTCACTTTTCACTTTCATGCACTGGAGAAGGAAATGTCAACCCACTCCAGTGTTCTTGCCTGGAGAATCCCAGGGACGGGGGAGCCTGGTGGGCTGCCGTCTATGGGGTCACACAGAGTCAGACACGACTGAAGCGACTTAGCAGCAGCAGCAGCAACCATCTATAAAACTAGCATGAAGGTCAAAAGACAAAAGAAAAATCATTGATTTTAAAATAATCAGTCAAGCAATATACAGAACAAAAAGATATGAATATGACCTCCAAAGTATAAAATGTTGAGAATAGAGAAGTAAAAATTTAGTGTTTTCAGAATGTACTTGAACTTAAGTGACTAATTGCTTGTTATATTTACATAGGTTGTTACATACAAACCTCATGGCAACCACAAACACAAAATTGATACTCGAAACACAAAAAATAAAGAGAAAGAAATACAAACACACACACAGACCAAAAAAAAAAAAAGGTCATCAAATCACAAGGGAAGAGAACAAGAGAAGGAAAGAAGGAACAGAGGACAACTAAGAAAAATAACCAGAAAACAACTAACAAAATGGCAGTAAGTACAACCTATGACTAATTACTCTAAATGCAAACTGACTAAGTGCTCCAGTCAAAAGACATAAGGTGGCTGAATGGATTTTTTAATAGCCTGTATCTACACTGCCTGCAAAAGACTCACTTCAGTTGTAAAAACATAGATTAAAAGTGAAGGAATGAAACAAAGATATTCCACACAAACAAACAAAATGAATTGTTGGAGTAGCAATAAGAATATCAGACAAAACAGGCTTTAAAACAAAGAAGAATGTTACATAATTATAAAGGGAACAATCCAATAAAAGGATAATACTTATAATATGCACCCAACAGAGACAAACCTAAATATAAAACATTAACAGACATATAGGGACAAATTGAGAGTAATACAATAATAATAGAGGACTGGAACATACTATTTGCATCAATGACTAGCTCATCCAAAGAGAAAATCAATAAGAAAAAGTCAGCCTTAAATGACACAGTAGACCAGATGGACATAATAGACTATTATAGAACATTCCATCCCCAAACAGCAAAATACACATTCTTTTCAAGTACACACGGAACATTCTCCAGAGGTTAGGGGTGGGACTGAAAGTTCCAACCCTCTAATCGCAGGGATGAGTCTCCTGGCAGTGAGCCCTCATTCTTCAGTGGAGTCCAAAAGTCACCTCATTAACACGACAGAAGATATCTTTATGGTTCTCATCAATTAGGAAATTTCAAGAGTTTTAAGAGTTGCCTACCAGAAAAGGTGACAAAGATCAAATATTTATTTCATATTACAAATCACAGTATCACATATGTCCACACAGGAAATTGCCCACAAATAGTTACAGAAGTATTATTCATACCAGTCAAAAAGTGGAAACAACTCAAATATCCATTATCGATTAAAAGATAAACTATAAATAAACCATATCTATAAAATGGATTATTATTTGGGCATAAAAATGAATTACTGATATATGCTATGATGTGTATAAATCTTAAAAACATTATGCTAAAGTGAAAGAAGTCAGTCAAAAAAAGATAATATATGATTCCATTCATATGAAATTCTAGAATAGGAAAAGCCACAGAGACAAAAAGTAAATTAGGAGCTGCTTAGGCCTGGGAGGAGGATAATACGGGGAGGGGGTGGGGGTGAGAGGACAGATAAATAAAAAGGCACAGGATGTCTCTTTAAAGTGAGGAAGATGTTCCAAACTTGACTGAGGATTGGTTGCATATATCTATATCACTGCTGACAGTGACTGCAGTCATGAAATTAAAAGATGCTTGGTCCTTGGAAGGAAAGCTATGACAAACCTAGACAGCATATTAAAAAGCAGAGACGTCACTTTGCTGACAAAGGTCCATATAGTCAAAACTACAGTTTTTCCAGTAGTCATGGATTAAGAGTTGGGACCAGAAAGAAGGCTGAAAACAAAAGAAATGATGCTTTAGAATTGTGGTGCTAGAGAAGACTCTTGAGATTCGCTTGTACTACAAGAACTTCAAACCAGTCAATCCTAAAGGAAAGCTCAAACTTCATGTTAGCCACTTGATGCGAGAGCCGACTCACTGGAAACTACCCTGATGCTGGGAAAGATTGAAGGCAAAGGAGAAAGGGGCGCTAGAGGATGAGATGGCTAGATAGCATCACTAAATCAATGGACATGAGTTTGAGCAAACTCTGAGAGATAGTGAAGGACAGGAAAGCCTGGCATGCTTAAGTTCATGAGGTCGCAAAGAGTTGGACATAAGCTAGTGACTGAACAACAGTAACAATCTCTGAATATACTATAAATCACAGAATGGTATGTTTTAAATGAGTGATTATATAGTACGGTCAATAAAGCTATTAAAAATTAATACACTAAATGCGATCATGAAAGTGGAAAACCCATCTTAAGCAGAGGTAGCATCAAAAAGTTGTCTTGACTTGCGATGACCCCGGTGCTCTGTGGAACTTCCTCCCACCATGGGTTACGCTGTTACTCCTCTAACACTAGCTTCCTACATTTTTCTGAGTGATTTTATTACCACCTTGTCAACTGGTTGACTTATTCCTCTTGTATGTCTATGTGAAAGTGTTAGTTGCTCAGTCATTCCAACTCTTGGCAACTGCATGGACTGTAGCCTGCCAGGCTCCTCTCAGTTCATGGGATTTCCCAGGCAAGAATACTACAGTGGGCTGCCATTCCCTTCTCCAGAGGATTGTCCCAACCCAGGGACCGAACCTGGGTCTCCTGCATTGTAGGCAGATTCTTTAATGTCTGAGCCACCTCCACTTCCATGTATTTTCATTTTTACCCCCACCTTAAAACATACAGCTTGCCCCCCACTATTATGCAGAGGCCCAAAGCAATCATGTGAAGGCCTTAAGGCCTCTGTCAAATGCCCGAGACTATATCCCAAATCTTATTCATTACTTCATCTAGCTAAATTCAACCGCAGATGCCAAAGCACTTTGAATAGCTATAAGCAAAGTTATTAATATAATTATATTAAATTACTACATCATTTATTTGCTTGTCAGTTGTATCAGGGACTGTGAAAAACTACCATGTGTGAAATAGTCATAAAACGTTACCGTTGGAAGTGACCTTAAAGATGTTCAAATCTAATTCTGCCATTTTATAATTGAGATAATGGATACAAAAATGTAAACAGACTTTTCCAATGTCACTCAGTAAGCCAGTAAATCTCCATTCAAGGCCTTTCTGTCCACTGGTGATTCCAAGTTGATAATCAACCAGAAGTACAAGGGAATCAAAAAGTCTTAATTATTGTACACACACACAAACAGAAAATGACATACAAAGATAATATTACAATCCATTATTGTGAGTTAGTAAAGGTTATTAGTATGTTTTAATTTCTATTCTCATCTTTAAGTTCAAAAACACTTTGAATCACAATGAAACTAGAATAGCTTTTGCTGAATTATACATACAATTAATTTTATGGAGCCAATTTAATCATTTTCTCTTATTATTTAATTCAAAATAATTTATTAGTCATTTTTTATTAGCATACTGTTTCCCCTAGTTTGAATCGTGATTGCCAAAACAAAGGAAAGTCAACTACAACAAATTTTCCTATTTGGTAACAACTGGAAGGGAGCACACCACAATAAAATTTATTCCAATAATTTTTTTCATATCATATCAAAATAAATATAATGATGATCTAGTTTCCATTTATGCCTTGAGGCAGTTTTTTGAGTTCTCTTTACAGCAACATCATTTCATAAAAGCTGTTTGGAGGAAAGCAAACTGTGGTGTCACAGAAAAGAATTTTTACTTTACGTTTTGCCAACGTCAGATTCATTGCTATAGAAGAAACATATTTAGCCTATTCCAAGCTTACAAAGTCTTGGTCTGAATCACAATTGGCATCTTCAGTTCAGTCGCTCAATCGTGTCCGACTCTTTGCGACTCCATGAATCACAGCACGCCAGGCCTCCCTGTCCATCACCAACTCCGGGAGTTCACTCAGACTCATGTCCATCGAGCCCGTGATGCCATCTAGCCATCTCATCCTCTGTCGTCCCCTTCTCCTCCTGCCCCCAGTCCCTCCCAGCATCAGGATCTTTTCCAATGAGTCAACTCTTAACATTTAACAAATTAAAACGTTGTAACACATGAGGTGTCTCACTGAGACAGCTAACACAGTAAACGATCATTCTTTATTCAAATATTAAAATTTTTATTTTTAATCAACATTGAATTTACTAAGGTTATATGTATAGCACAGAGGAGGACAGGTTATTGTTTTCATCATTTGAAGAACAAACAAAAATCCCAGAGTTTTTTTTCCCTCTAAACTCCTCCCCCTGCCAATTCTTTAATAGCTGAAACCTGCTTTGAACTCTCACATGCTTGTCAAAAGCACAAGGAAAGAATTTGAGATTCTCAATATCAAGTTTTCATTGTGAAGTGGCTGTGTCAAAGTCTTCAAAGTGAAAAAAATATTTCAATAAAAATGTGAGAGAACAGTGGGGGCGGACTTCAAGAAACCACTGCTTTATTTCTTCCACTGGGCAGTGAGTTGTGCTAATAAAACTCAGGTGGTGCTAGACAGCCAGCCCCAGGGCTCCCCAGGCACTGCTATCCTCACATTGACAATGAGGGCTCCTATGAGCCTCACAGAAAGGTGCCACTTTAAAGAGAAACTGAAAAAAGTAAAGAGGATCAAATTACCGCGCAGCAGCTGAAACCCATGGCTTTAGGGCAAAAAAATAAAGTGACTGTACTTCAACTACCTTTAAAGAGCACCGCCAAACCAAATTACATGCATTTCTACTGGAAGAGAGGAGGACATGTTTATTACCATCTGTGAGCCGAACTAATGATGATCTGGTGCGGCCATCAGTAGATTCAATTAACAAATGAATGGCTTATTTTCATCTCTTCAGTTCATTAGTAGTTATTGCTTACAAGCTTCCCTGTGTCTCACACAACAGGTTTTTCTCCCCCTAACTTGAGGGTTATCTTGAGAATGCTCCCAAGTTGGGTGTTAGCTGTTAAAAGTACTGCTGCTGAATACCCAATGTACCACTTGACCTTAAACATTCTTTAGTTTCAAATTTTTTAAGTTAATTAACTCTAACTTTGATATCATTGCTCTGGTTTTCATAATTCCACGCTTTCCAGGTTTGGGTACCACTGTGCAAGCACCCCAAACAAGCCATCTCCATGGCTGAGACATGAGCAGGTATCAGGGAGCAACTCCAGATGTAGGCGAGCAATTCTTTGTTACAACTGTATTCAGTTACACATTTAAAATGGTTCTGAAACTTACTGACACACAATTTCGAGGCATGAGAAACAACGTAATCATAAGGAATAACAAAGAACAAGTATTCCCCTTACCTGGGTCGTGGAAAGGCACCAAAGCAAAGTTGAAGAGAGGTCTCTTAGGTCTTTTCAAAGACGTCTCCAAAATTTTGGAAGCCCCCTCGATCACCTGAACTAGATCATCATACATGGAACCAGTCACATCAAACACAAAAGCCAAGGTGGAGGCCCCCTCGGGAATTTCTTCTGCCTCGACCTCCGACTGGGGGATTGCATCCTGCGCTCGGGAAGGATAAAGAAGAGCGAGCAGGAATATGGTGTGGATCATGTCCCAGGAAATCATTGTCTTTTTTTTTTTTCCTGGAGCGCCCAAGCACTCTGCTGAGCCCTCCTCAACAGGCAGCGGGTTTCCTCTCGGGGCAATTTATTCGACTCCAGAAACCTCTTTGAACTTGCCAAAAGTTGGGGGCTGAGAATCAGACGGCGACTAGCACCGAACCCGAAATCCCTGCACGGGGCCGGGTAGGCAAAGATGCGGCAGCCTTCGTCCGGACGCAGACTCCTTCGGGACGGCCGAGTGCCCGCGGCCCGGGCGGCGTGTGGCTGAGTGCGGGCGGCGCGCCCGGCCCATGCCCCGGGGACTGCTCCGAGCCAGCGGCGCCGCGCAGAGTCCGCTGCCCTCGTCGCCGCCGCCGCTCTCCGCCCGGACCAGCCGCCGCGGCTCCCAACTTTCCACTGCGCGCCGCCCGCCCGCCAGCGGGCCGGGGAGGGGAAGACGGGCTCGGCCTCGCCTCCTGATTGGTCGAGGGGACGCCCCCCACCTCCGCCTGGCTCTGGGGCCCCGCCTCCTGGAGGGCAACTTCTCCCCACCGAGTCCCGGGTCAACTGAGTACCAGGGAAGCGCTCCCGGGGTCCCCCCCCCGCGCCCACCCGCGCGGCGCCTCCCCTCCAAAACCCCGGGGTAAACAATGGCTTGCAAGAATGTGTGGCGAGGTCCCGAACCGAGGGACACTGCGCTAACCCGGTGCACAAAGGGGATTTGCCTTTTTTTTCCTACGATGCAAAACGCTACTTCAGACACCTCTTTCATAATACCCCCCCGCCCGCCCCCAAGAAGCCAAGACCACCCCCCTTGCGCAGCCCAGCTTCGCGTCCTCAGCCCTCAACCCAGCCGGGAGGGGGAGCTGGAACGGTCCTCCCGGCTGGGCTGCAGCCACATTATCACTCTGATCTCCTCGGGTACTGTGGGGCTTTGGTGGGGAGGGAGGGAGGAGAGAGCTGGACCGGTCAGAAACAGGAGGACAGGGAAAAGGGTTGTGGAGGGAAACGAGATAGAGACAGCGGGGCCTGGGTAGTCACTGAGTGTAGATGGAAAAGGTGATGGGAGTCAAAGCAGTTGGGTGTGATGAGTACCGGATGGAGGCTCAGCGCACCGGATGGGAGGGCGAGAGGCAAAGGAAGAGGGAGGGGGAGAGACACCGTCTGAAGGAGAAAATTGATTTTTTGTTAAATTTCACTATCAAGATTCATGCTTGCCGAGCAACATAAATCCTCCCCTCAGCATAGTGAGGCAGAATAATATCATTTCATATTTCCTCCCATAGAACACCCGTGTGCCCAGCCTCAGCCAAGACCCATTACAAAGGTGTTCCCCTCTGTGGCATTTTCTTGCTGATAAGTGAGGAAACCTCGCCCTGAAAAACAGTACAGCGTTTTTCCGTCTTGTCATTATTACATACATTTTGGTACCAGTAACGGATAAGAAGGTGGACAAAGAAAGTCAACCATAAGCTGAAGGTTCTTTGCCTCTTTTTAATAAAAATGTATTCACATCCTGCCAAAGGAGCTGCTATCCGGATCCTGGCATTTAAAGAGGGGCCAGCAGGCATCTTGATCCAGTTGGAATGTGTGTTAGACCACCCATCCAACACGGAGGCAGCCTCAGGAAGAGCCTGCTCCCCTGAGCCTCTTACACTTTAATCTGCAACTGTCTTCCCTTTCAGACCCAGCGACTCTGGAACCTGAGTTTATGATACCTATAAGTCATGTCATTTAAAGGAAGCAGCCTAGCCATTTGGGCTGAGTGAGAATATGAGAAGAAAGGAGGAAAGTATTTCCTCTCTAAGTAGTATTTAGAAAATGCTATTTGAGTAACCTACTCCTTTGTTTATCTTAAAGGGATTGCATTCTAAGTCTTAGACACTTCACTGAGACCTGAGCTGTTCCAGGTGTTCAGGGGAGGTGGTAGAGCTTGCTGATTAAGACTTCTGGGTCAGATAATCTGGGTGCAATGCCCAGCTGTGACCCTTAATTATGGTGTATCTTCAGAAGTTACCTACCTCTTCATGCCTTTGTTGATTCAGCTGTAAATGGAAATAATGATAGAAGAGACCTAATAAGGATTCAGTGATCTATCTTGGAAATTGTTTCATGTACACTTGAAAAAAATGTTGTTTGGTGGGAATTCTCCATAAATGTCAATTAGTTTGATAGTGTTGTTTGAATCTTCTGTATTCTTACTGATTTCTGCCTTCCTAACAGAACAAGCGGAATCAAAATCTGACTTAATTGTGGATTTGTCAATTTCTTCTGGTCCTTTTATGAGGTTTTGTTTGCTTCATGCATTTTGAAGCCTGTAATTATATGCATTAATACTTAGGATTATTATGTCAGCTTGATTAATTGATATGTTTATCATTGTGAAGTTACATTCATTATCCCTGGTAATATTATTTACTGTGGAATATGCTTTGTCTAATATTAATATAGCACTCCGGTTTTGATTAGTGTTTTAGCATGATGTATAACTTCCCATCCTATCACTTTTAACTTATTTGTGTATATTAAAATGTGTTTCCAGTAGTCACCTTAACATTGGGTCTTGCTTTTTTTATGCAAACAATCTCAGCCTTTTATTGAACTCTGTAGAGCTCATACTCTTTCCATTCAGTATGATTATGGATATGGTTGGGTTGAAATCTGTCATCTTGCTATTTGGTTTTTTTCTGTTCTTTGTTTCTTTTTTCCATTTTTCTGCCTTCTTTTGGGTTGATTGAATGTTTTTTATGATTCCATTTTATCTCTATTGCTAGCTTATTAGCTATAACTATTTTATTTTAGTGGTTGCTATAGTATTTATCCTGGAGGAGGATTTGGCAATCCATTCCAGTATTCTTGCCTGGAGAACCCCATGGACAGAGGAGCCTGGAGGGCTACAGTCCATGGGGCCGCAAAAAGTCAGACAGAACTGAGTAAGTAAGCACATAGTGTTTATAACTGGGCTTCCCCGGTGACTCAGTAGTAAAGAATCTGCCTGCAAACAGGAGACATGGGTTCAATTCCTGGGTTGGCAACCCACTCCAGTATTCTTGCCTGGAAATTCCCACGGACAAAGGAGCCTAGCAGTGGGAAATCCCACAGACAGAGGAGTGGAGGGGCTACAGTCCGAGGAATTGCAGAAGAGTCGGGCAGGACTGAGAAACTAAATAACAACAGTGTTTAAATATACGTCACCATCTTCCTTCAAGTAATGCTGTACCACGTCACATGCAGTAAAGAAGGTGAAAGTGAAGTCGCTCAATCGTGTCTGACTGTCTGCGACCCCATGGACTGTAGCCTACGAGACTCCTCCATCCATGGGATTTTCCAGGCAAGAGAATAGAGTGGGTTGCCATTTCCTTCTGCAGGGGATCTTCCTGACCCAGGGATCGATCCCGGGTCTCCCGCATTGTAGGCAGCTGTTTTACCATCTGCGCCATCAGGGAAGTTCCATACAGTTACATACCGCGTCACATACAGTAAAAGAACCTCAGAATAATATACTCCTATTAATTTCCTCCCAATCTTTTTTGCTATTTTCATCCATTTTATTTTACAATATTTTAAACCCAACACTCTATTAATGTAACTTTTAAAGTAGTCGATTATCTTTTTAAAATATTTAAATAATTTACAAATGAACATATTTACTCATGTAGTCGCCATTTCTGGCGCTGTTCATCTTTGTGTAAATCCAGGTTTTCATCTGGTATCATTTTCCTTCCCCATGAAGCGTTTGCTTTACTGGTTCCAGTAGTGCCATTCTGCTGGTGATGAATTATTTCACTTTTGTGTGTTCAAAAAAGTCTTTGTTTCACCTTTGTTTTTGACAGTTTGGGGGTTTTGTTTCATTTATGTCTGTGGGTTGTTTTTATTTATTTAGCTGGATAGAGGATTCTAGGTTGGCAGGTTTTCATCTTCCTTTTGGTTCCTTAAAGGTGTTACCACTGTCGTCTTTCTTGCACTATTTCCAGTGAGAAATTTCCATCATATATATTTTGTCCTTTTATAGGAAACAACATATATGAGGCCATGAAATTGTTATCTGGTTCACTGATGGTCTCTTCAGTTTTTTTAATTACTATTTTCTTTTCTTGTTATGTTTCAATTTTTGCTAGTTTTCAGGCTGTTTCTTAAAGTTCTCTAATCTAGTTCTCTTTACTGTTTATTCTGCCAGTTGTCTCATCCAGTGTACCTTACATCTCAGACGCTGCAGTTTTTATTTCTGGAAGTTCCCTTTGAATCCTATATATCAGTTCAGTTCAGTTGCTCAGTCAGAATTATATATATATGTCTTCCATGTCTCATTTTAAGTGTGTGAATATTTGGAATACAGTTTTAATAACTTTTTATGTCCTTGACTGGTAATTCTAATATCTTTATCAGCTCTACATCAGTTTCAATTAATCAGTGTTTCTCTTTAGTATAGGTTGTATTTTCTTGCTTCCTTTCAGGTCTCACATTTTCTGATTGAATGTCAGACATATGAATTTTACCTTTATACTATGAATTTATACTAGATATCTGTGTATTTTTATAAATATTCTTGAACTCTATTCTGGGACAGACTAAAGTTATTTGGAAAGGGTTTGATTCTTTTGCAACTCATTTTTAAAATTTGTCATGTCAGACCAAAGCACTATTCAGTGGAGAATGAATTATTCCGCATTGACTCTCCTGAATGCTCCACCCAGTGCACTCTGCATCATGAAGTTTTCTAGTCTGGCAGGTAGGGACAGAGCGATCCGCCTCCCTGTGTGAGCGTGGGCACTGTCAACTTTACTCTTTCAAGTGCTTTTTTCCTCACGTGCACGTTGCTGGTCAGCACTCAGCTGGATATACAAGGAGGACTCTCCTCCCCGCTCCGTCTTGATTCCACCTCCGCACACAATGGCCTGGAAATTCTCTGAAGATGGTGAACTGGGACAGTTATAGGATTTGTTTCCCATCTCTCTGGGATCATTGTCCTCCTTTGCCTGAGAGCAAAATGAAAAGTATGCGTATGATGCACTTAGCCCAATGCCTGGCAATGCAGCAAGTACTCAATCAAGTTTAGTAGTATTATTACCATTATATTTATTTGAAGTTACAGCATTGCAAGTTTGAAGCTATGTGTATATGCATTGGGGACACAATGCTTTGGAAGAGATGGATAACTAAGGAGGCATTTTTATTTGTTTATAGACGATCTTTTGTAGCTTCACTAGCATCCTGAAATCGAAGTGGGTGGTAACACTTAAGAACACATTGAAGGTTTACCATGATGGGGAAAACAGGTGATAAAGAAAAGGGATATTTAGTGTAAATACACATTAACTTCCATAATTCCAGTGCATCTCTCCACTCCAGTCTCATATAACTGATGACTATGATTTGCAACATGGGGGAGACATGCATGGTTCTCCCACTGCTTTTCAATAAAATGTGAACTCTTTTTTCAAATGCAGATCTCTAGGGACCAAGTAGCCCTGTACAGAAATGTTATTTACACTTTAAAATAAATGACTCCCTGAAAGTAGATGTTGGCAGGCAGTCAGCTAAGAACACCAAGAATATATAATGGGAGAAAGTGATTGGGTTAGGAAGAGGACCTGGCCCAGGACAGAAGAAGGAAGGGTGGGGCAAAAAAGACAGTGATGCTTAAGTCAGAGTATCGCCCAGAAATAACAATATATATTTCTGGGAAATAACAGAGTATTTCTCAGAAATAACAATAATAATAAATGATAATATATAGCCTTTTTTCACACCTGTATTATTAAAAACACTCTGTGAGGCTGAAGGAACACTAGTCTATGAATCGAGTGCCTTCAACCACTAATTGTTTTCAGTTCTGTCACTCACAAGCAGGTCATACTAAACAATTTCTAAAATTTGTTTGAGCTGTAACATTCTCTGTTGGTCTTAGCTGAAGTTCCCAGAAAGCAGAGCCTGAAATGAAGGTCTGGCGTGTGATGCCAGGTGTAGGCATGAGGGGTAGAGGGAATGATGCATCAGAGAAGTACACTCTCAAGTTGCCCTCTGCTTTCAGCTACTGGCTACTGAGTCCTATAGGACAGACTGAAAACCCTTATGTTAGCCCCTCAACGTTGTGAAGGAGCAAGGAAGTGAAGGAAGTAACAGAGGAAATTAGCCAGCCATCAGCAACCATCCTCACTGGTCAAAGACTGATCCCATCAGGCCAAAAACCCCACAATTTGGGGTCCTACAAATATGTGTGCTGATCTGATTTCCTCGGCATCCTGCTCCAAGGCATCAGTAGGAAAGCCCAGGACAGAGACAAGAGAGGCGCAGGAGATGCCAGAGGCAAGATCCTGTCAGGTCACACCTGCAAAGTTGGCTGGAGCTTGTGTTATATCCTGAAGGCATGAAAAGACACTGAAGGAATTCAAACTAAAGAGCAAAAAAGTAAAATATTAGTTATACTTCAGCAAAATCGAACAATGAGTGAGAAATGGAATAAGGGAAGTAAACTTAGGCTGCAGTAATAATATTAACAACATCCTTCATCCAACAAAACTGAGACTTGGCCAGTTTCTGCAATTCGCCTTAAGGTCATGGTTGGTGAGGAGTGGAACCAGGATTTGGACACAGGCAAGCTGATTCCCAAGCTCCTGCCTTTCACTGCTTTGCACTGCTGCCCTCAGGCTCCAAATTATGAACTGATATAACAGCAATGGATAAGACGAGGGGAAACTTAATACATTAGGAGTCTGAGATTAACATACACACACTGCTATGTATAAAATATATCTAGTATTGTGGGAAAGATTCCCTTAGAAGAAATAAAGTAGTCCTCATAGTCGACTAAAGAATCTGAAATGCAGTACTTAGGTGCAGCCTCAAAAATGAGAGAATGATCTCAGTTCATTTCCAAGGCAAGCCACTCAACATCACAGTAATCCAAGTCTATGCCCCAATCACTGATGCCATAAAAGATGAAGTTGACTGGTTTTATGAAGACCCACAACACCTAGAACTGACATCAAAAAAGAAAAAAAAAAAAAAGATATCCTTTTCTTCATAGGGGATCGAAATGCAAAACTAGGAAGTCAAGAGATACCTGTAGTAACAGATAAGTTTGGCCTTGGAGTACAAAATGAAGCAGGGCAAAAGCTACAGGGGTTTTGTTAAGAGAACATGCTGGTCATAGCAAACCCCTTCTTCCAACAACTCAAAGGACAACTCTACACATAGACATCACCAAATGGCCAATACTGAAATCAGACTGAATATTTTCTTTGCAGACAAAGAGGGATAAGCTCTATACAGTCAGCAAAACAAGACTGAGAGCTGACTGTGGCTCAGTTCATGAACTCCTTATTGCAAAATTCAGGCTTAAATTGAATAAAGTAGGAAAAACCACTAGACCATGAAGGTATGACCTAAATCAAATCCCTTATGATTATACAGTGGAGATGATGAATAAACTCAAGGGATTAGATATGGTAGACACAGTGCCTGAAAAGCTATGGACAGAGGTTCATAACATTGTACAGGCAGCAGCAACCAAAATCACCCTAAAGAAGAAGAAATCCAAGAAGGCAAAGTGGTTGCCTGAGGAGGCTTTACAAATAGCAGAAGAAAGAAGAGAAGCAAAGGACAAAGGACAAAAGGAAAGATACACCCAACTGAATATAGAGTCCCAGAGAACAGCAAGGAGAGTTAAGAAGGCCTTCTTAAATGAACAATGCAAAGAAATAGAAGAAAGCAACAGAATGGGAAATACTAGAGGTTTCTTCAAGAAAACTGGAGATATGAAGGAAGCATTTCATGTAAGGATGGACACAATAAAGGATGGAAATGGTAAGGACCTAATTGAAGCAGAAGAGATTAAGAAGAGGTGGCAAGAATACCCAGAAGACTTATACAAGAAAGTCTAAATGACCCAGATAACCACAACAGTGTGGTCACGCACCTAAAGCTGGATATCCTGGAATGTGAAGTCAAGTGGGTTTCAGGAAGAATTACTACAAAAATAGCTAATGGAAGTAACGGAATTCCAGCTGAGCTATTTCAAATTCTTAAAAATGATGCTGTTAAAGTGCTGCACTCAATATGTGAGCAAATTTGGAAAACCCAGCAGTGGCCACAGGACTGGAAAAGGTCAGTTTTCATCCAAGTCCCAAAGATAGGCAATGCCAAAGAATTTTCAAACTACCAAATAATTGCAATCATTTCACATGCTAGCAAGATTATGCTCAAAATCCTTCAAGCTAGGATTCAGCAGTACATGAACCTAGAAATTCCCAGATGTACAAGCTGGGTTCCAAAGAGGTAGAGGAACCAGACGTCAAATTGACAACACTCATTGGATCATGGAGAAGGCAAGGGAATTCCAAAAAAATCTGCTTCGTTGATTACACTAAATATTTTGACTGTATAGATCATAACAAACTGGAAAATTCTTAAAAAGAGTACAAGACCACCTTACCCATCTCCTGAGAAACCTGTATGTGAGTCAAGAAGTAATAGAACCAGGACAACAAACTGGTTCCAAATTGGGAACTGCAAGACTACATATTGTCACCCTGCTTATTTAAATTCTATGCAGAGTACACCATGTAAATGCCAGGCTGGATGAACCACAAGCTGGAATCAAGATTGCTGGAAGAAATATCTGCAACCTCAGATATGCAGATGATACCACTCTAATGGCAGAAAGTGAAGAGGAACTAAAGAGCCTCTTGATGAGGATGAAAGAGAGAGAAAAAGCTGGCTTGAAACTCAACATTCAAAAAACGAAGATCATGGCACCTAGTCCCACCGCTTCCTGGCAAATGGAAAGGGAAAAAGTGGAAGAAGTGACAGATTTCATATTCTTGAGCTCCAAAATCACTATGGACAATGATTGCAGCCATGAAATTAAAAGACGTTTGCTCCTTGGGAGGAAAGCTATGACAAAACTGGACAGCATATTAAAAAGCAGAGACATCACTTTGCTGACAAAGGTCAGTATTGTCAAAACTATGGTTTTTCCAGTAGTCATGTACAGATGTGAGAGCTGGACCATAAAGAAGGCTGAGTGTCAAAGAATAGATGCTTTTGAACTGTGGTGTTGGAGAAGACTCTTGAGAGTCTCTTGGACTGCAAGAACTTCAAACCAGTCAATTCTAAAGGAAATCAACCCTGTTTATTCATTGGAAGGACTGATATGAGGTTCTAATACTTTGGCCACCTGATGCAAAGAGCTGACTCACTGGAAAAGACTGTGATGCTGGGAAAGATTGAAAGCAAAAGAAGAAGGGGGTGGCAGATGATGAGATGGTTAGACAGCATCACCTACTCAATGAACATGAATCTGAGCAAACTCTGGGAATTAGTTGAAGACAGGAGCATGGTATGCTACAGTCCATGGGTCACAAAGAGTCAGACACGACTTAGTGACTGAACAACAATAACAATATATAAAATAGATAATCAACAAGGACCTACTGCATAGCACAGAGAACCCTACTCAATATTCTATAATGACCAAAATGGGGAAAAAATTCTGCAAAAAGTCCCCAGGAATATATATACATATATATATATATATATATATATATGTATGTATAACCAAATCACTTTGCTGTATACTTAAAACTAACATAACATTGTAAATCAACTAGACTCTAATATAAAATAAAAGTTTTAAAAATGCCACTGCTTTTTAATATATTGACTTTGTATACCACAACCTTGCTGAATTTGTTAATTTGGTATCTATTTAATAAGATGTGGTTTTTCATACAGATTCTTAGGACTTTCTACATATGTGATTACATTATTTGCAAATAAAGACAGTTTTACTTTTTTTAAAAGTAACAAAAATATTTGGCAATTTCCCATTGCCTTTTATGAAAGATCTGCATAGGTAATTCCAAACAAGCACAAGCCAAAAACATTCTTTAAAGTTTCCACAGACAGAGACCAGGATGAGAGGTAAAAGCAAGTTCCACGATAGCTGATACCTACCCTTTCTTGGTCAACCCTAAATACTATCCTAGATTACCTCCAAGATGTCCTAGAAGATCCTTGGAGGTAAAGGATGGGAGTTCAGAAGGGAGTAGCTCCTCCTGGAACGAAGGCACAATGCAGATTTTGTAGTGAGGTGGAGTAGATTGCAGAACATCTCCTGTTTCATGCTGCTGCTGCTGCTGCTGCTGCTGTTGCTGCTGCTGCTGCTGCTGCTAAGTCGCTTCAGTCATGTCCAACTCTGTGCAGCCCACCAGGCTCCCCCACCCCTGGGATTCTCCAGGAAAGAACACTGGAGTGGGTTGCCATTTCCTTCTCCAGTGCGTGAAAGTGAAGTCGCTCAGTCATGTCAGACTCTTCGCAACCCCATGGATTGCAGCCCACCAGGCTCCTCTGCCCATGGGATTTTCCAGGCAAGAGTACTGGAGTGGGTTGCCATTGCCTTCTGTTTCATGCTAACAATAACCAAATTCGCTCTCAGAAGTCCTCTTTACGAAGATTCTTATCTTTGCTATATTTTAGGATGGAAATATGAACAGGTAATGTTTTTAAAAGTGGTCTAGCATATTTATAGCAAAGTCAACACTAAAATCTTCTCTCCAATTCAGTTTTCACCCTTGGAATTCTTTTACCTATTCTGGAGAAGATCAGACTCTGCTCACTGGCTAAGAATTTTAAGAGATCTCCTAATTGGAAGCATTTATCACACTAGGCCTAATAAAGCCTAGCTCAGGAAAACATTGCCTTAAATGACTGAGTTCTCAAGACAACTGCTATAAAGTAATGTGTCTATACACCACTTATTGTAAACTGCCTCCTGCAACTCACTAGATGGTTTGACATTATCCTCAATGATCTTCCCCCAAACGTCTAGTTCTCCATGTAACGAGCCCCAGGATTATTTGATGTTTACTTTAGCACATTTCTACAGGGTAAGTAATGGGCTATTCTTTGCAATACAATGAATTAAAAGTAGAGTACTTTTGCACCATAAGTACATTTGTACTTTAACCATAGTGGTTGTACTTGGCACCGCCATGAAACTTAAAAAAAAATAATAAAGTTAGATTATTTTTTTCTCGTCTCCCTTAAGAAGGCAATAAAAGGATGGAAAGCCATCGTGTTGTAACTGGAAAATTAATCACATCAAATATTCTCATACTAATCAAGTTATAAGCCTGGAATTGGCTTATATAAAACAGATGTTTACACTTATTCTCCTTTGGTACAAATGTCGAGGAGAAAGAATAGCATAACTCTTTCATGGCGTGCTTTGCGGAATAGAACATTCTACTTTTACATTTTTAATGAAGCCACAAAGCTTGTGGCCAGCCAGGGGGACAGCCAGAAGAGGGAAAAGCACTGGGACTGAGTCTTCTGCCGTTTGTAAGCCAAAACCCCTGTTGTCTGTTACGGAATGGGAAGTACACTGCCTAAGGAAGAGGGAACATGTGTCTGGTGGTTTGTCCAAAGGGAGCCTCCCTTTTGGCCCAGCCTCTGTCCTAATTCTCTAGGACTCGATTCTGGTTTGCATTTCAATGGTGAGCTCTTCATAAGAACCTCAGCTATCCACCCCCCCCGCCCCTAAAAGACATCAAGAGACCTACAAGCTGTCACCAGACTACTTGTCGAGAACTTCTGAAAGCTTAACTGAACACTGAATGGAGGAGAGAGGCTTGAACCAAGAATGTCTCTGCTTCCCTTTCTGGGGGAAAAAAAAAAAAAGGAAGAAATTAAAATTTATTCTCAGTGACCTCTCTCCAGATGTCCTTTCAAACCTCCATCCCCTCTCACAGAAAGCTGCTGTCCCCAGAGGGCCAGGGCAATAGTCACACACTCAGTCTTCTCTGCTCCTTTATCTCAATTCAAATGCCAGAAAAGATTTTAGAGAGTATCTTTCTGCTCCAGGGTCTTCATTTTACAGAGAGAAAATAGTCCCAGAGCATGACTTGTCCAGGGTTTCATAAAATTTTGAAGTAGGGCTTGGAAGTATATTTTGGACCCATAATTATCACTTTTCTACCTCACTAGCTGTATTAGCTAATATGTATTGAGTATTTAAGTACTTTTTATGTATGAATACAGTTAACTGCCTTCAGTTCTCATTCCAAAACTATGAGATGTTTAACATAATGACCCCCATTTCACAGAAGAAGAAATTAAAGATGAAATTCACACAAAGGGGTTAGATCATCTGGCCTGGTTCTGTATCTAGTTAGTTCTCATTCTTCTCTTCACTTTTATTCTCCTCCTTTTGCCTTCAGTCCACATTTTTCCTATTATTTTACAGTAAAATGGAAAATTTTAATAATCACACTTTGAAGTAATTACCTTATAGTATAAGTTTTCAAAGTTTCATTAGTAATATAATAAAAAAGTACTTTATTGGCCTTTTCAGAGAGAATAAAAGATACTACAATCTTAATTTCTTTTGCTTTGTCCATTATCCATGAAGCAGTCCTTGGATGCTTATTATTATATGTATATAATGAGCTTTTCCTGCCCCTAAGCCTAGTTCTGAGCTTTCTCTCCCATTATGTATCAATTCAAACTAATTTTATATTTTTCCCATGATTCCATGAATTCCTTGAGAATAAGGGCTTGAAGGCGGGAGGAGAAGGGGACAACAGAGGATGAGATGGTTGGATGGCATCACCAACTCAATGGACATGAGTTTGAGTAAACTCGGAGTTGGGATAGGGAGGCCTGGCATGCTGCAGTCCATGGGGTTGCAAAGAGTCAGACATGACTGAGCGACTGAACTGAACTGAAGGGCTATATTGGGGTCATCTTCATAAACACATTGTGCTCGACATGCAGTAGGAATTCAATAATGTTTCTTTAATGAACTGCTGAATTCATAATGGTTAATAATAATGACAACAGTAATAACAATTGCCATCTACGGGATATTTTAACCATGTTCTTGTCACATAAGTGAAATAAAAACATTCAATATTCACAATGACCTTATAAGATAAATATCTCTATAATCATTTCAAAGATGAACAAACTAAACTAAGAATGGAAAGCAATTTGCCCAGGATCACATTGGGAGAACATGGTACCTCTAGGAGTTTAACCCAAGTCTTCTAGGACTCTTTCCAGTATACGTCATCACCATCATGCAAAATAATTTCATTATTAACCTGAACCTGGCATTTCTAGGAAAAATAAATGTTCTGCAAAAAAAAATTATGTATCTAAGGCCAAATGATGTATTTAAATCATCTTGCTTACATGAAGCTATCTTTATTCAACTCCAGATAGATAGTCAAAGAGTTGTTAAAGTGAGGACAGTTTAGCAGGATGTAGTTTTTTTGGGAAAAAAAAAGAAGCAACTCTAAGAAAAGGGAATAGTGTGAAGCGTGGATATTTTATTAAGCTACTCATCTGTTTATTAGAAACATCTATCAATGCCTGTGACCAGTTTCTATTAACAACAAGAGAAAGACCAAGATTCTAACATCAATTTATTTGATTCTGAAGAATAAGAAAAGGTATTAGAGTATAGCTCAGATAGTAGACATAACTCATTTTCTGTTTTCACTTCTAGTCTAACTACAATTTATTTTTAGGGATGAAACTTTTTTTCTCTTTTTGCAGACCTCCCTTCCATGTTTTCAAATAGGGATTTTCCCTAGGCTAAGGTTTTGATTATATATATAAAGAGTCCCAGAATTCAGGGAGGGAAGAGAGCTTTGAAAATCAGAAAACACCCACTATTTTAGACAGCTGGGAATCTGTCCTAACTTCAGAGGAAGACATTCTAACTTCCTATCTTACATTCCAACATTCAGTAACTCTCTTGATCAGAATGTTTTCCTTACATTTCTTCTAACATAAGTTAAGCCTTTTTCTTCTTGTTCTGTTTTCAGAAGAACTACGGCTGGTCACATCCCTCCAAATATTTTTTTTCTCTATCAATTCATGAAAAGGGAAAGGTATTGGCTTCAATAATAAGCACTTGGATCTAGGCTTTCTGCCTTTGTTTAAAAAAAAAAAAAACACTTTCAGTTCAGTTCAGTTGCTCAGTCGTGTCCGACTCTTTGCGACCCCATGAATCGCAGCACGCCAGGCCTCCCTGTCCATCACCAACTCCTGGAGTTCACTCAGACTCACGTCCATCAAGTCAGTGATGCCATCCAGCCATCTTCATCCTCTGTCATCCCCTCTCCTCCTGCCCCCAATCCCCCCCAGCATCAGAGTCTTTTCCAATGAGTCAACTCTTCACATGAGGTGGCCAAAGTACTGGAGTTTCAGCTTTAGCATCATTCCTTCCAAAGAAATCCTAGGGCTGATCTCCTTCAGTATGGACTGGTTGGATCTCCTTGCAGTCCAAGGGACTCTCAAGAGTCTTCTCCAACACCACAGTTCAAAAGCATCAATTACACTTTAGCACTATTCAAATCACGTTAATCAAAATATGATAAATAATTCCAGGTTCCTTTGAAGAAATAAGGGAATATATGATAAAAATCAATCTTCTTTCTTTCCTTTTAATTTTCACCCTACAATCAGTTTAAAATTAAATGTTTTTCTTTTTAATTAAAAAGAAGGTTATGGGGATACTGTGTTGAGAGACTAGAAAATGAATCAGTTTAACTTGATACAGATACAAATAAATACCTATGAAAATATTTATAGAGATGTGTATATATGCAGGCAGGCTTTCCAGGTAGCACTAGTGATAAAGGACCCACCTGTCAATGCAGGAGACATAAGGGATGTGGATTTGATCCCTGGTTTGGGAAGATCCCCTGGAGGAGGGCATGGCAACCCACTCCAGTATTCTTGCCTGGAGAATCCCATGGACAGAGGAATCTGGCAGGTCCATGGGGTTGCTAAGAGTCAGATACTACTGAAGCAATTCTGCACACATTTTTATAGGCAGGCTAATATACACATATGTATTTCCTTGCTCAGTCAGCTGAGAGGGCCTAAAGGCAATGATACTCCAATAGCAATGGGCAAACTTAGTGCCCAAATCTTGGTTCCTTTCTTTTTTTTTTTTGGCCACAGAGCATGCATGTGGGATCTTAGTTCCCCAATCAGGGACTGAACCCGCGTCCCCTGCTTTGGAAGCAGGGAGTTTTTTAACCACTGCACCACCAAGGAAGTCCCCCAAATCTTGGTTTCTAATGGATATTTCCAATAAAAGGAACCAGGGCTCCTCAGAGAAATGGCTGATTATAAGGCTGGCACAGAAAATATACAAGATGAGCTTAGAGTATCTTGTTGGGTCATACATGAAGGAAATGCAAAACAAAACAAAAAAGGTACACACACACAATAATAGTTTATGTCAAAGGGACACAGAAGCCAACTGAAAGAACTCCTAGTGTCTAAACTGAAACAATTTGAACAGCGAAACATAATACCAAATTACAACCCAAAGTATAAAATTATTTTTGAGTCCATAAGGATACAAGTAAATAACTGGATTAAAAAAACAAACAAGGGGTTCTTCTACTATGCAGAAGAATTTCACATAATATATGTAGAAACACCACCTTCAAGGAGATGGAAGATAAATACTCACCCCTTAAACAAAGCAACTTGCTCCTCAAAAATACAGTAAAGAAAGGGGGAACATACAGAGTAGAAACCTGGTCAACATTAAGTCTACCAGGTGGTCAAGGTTAATTAACATCAACAATGATAAGTCATGTTGGTAGCATGTATTCTTAATGAGATGAGATTAGCATTTGTCATCTTCGTTCCAAGAATCCCCCAAGAATTCTTGTCATAGACTAGAGAAGTCTAATGTGCAATTTGGTATCTGGATGAGATCCTGAAGTAAACAAGAAGCATTCAGTAAAAATCTAGCAAATATGAATGAAGTATGGTAGAGTTTAATTAATATTTAGTTAATACTGGTCACTGCAGATGGTGACCGCAGCCACAAAATTAAAAGATGCTTACTCCTAGGGAAAAAAGCTATAGCAAACATAGATAGCACATTAAAAAGCAGAGACATCACTTGGCTGACTGAGGTCCATATAGTCAAAGCTGTGGTTTTTCCAGTAGTCATGTACAGATGTGAGAGTTGGCCCATAAAGAAGGCTGAGCACCAAAGAATTGATGCTTTTGAATTGTGGTGCCTAAGAAAGACTCTTGAGAGTCCCTTGGAGTACAAGGAGATCAAACCAACCAATCCTAAAGATAAATCAACCCTGAATATTAATTGGAGGGACTGATGTTGAAGCTTAAACTCCAATACTTTGGCGTCCTAATGTGAAGAGCCAACTCATTGGAAGAGATCTTGATGCTGGGAAATACTGAGGGCAGGAGGAGAAAGAAACGACAGAGGATGAGATGGTTGGATGGCATCACCGACTGAATGGGCATGAGTTTGAGCAAGCCCTCAGAGATAGTGAAGGGCAGGGAAATATGGTGTGCTGCAGTCCATGGGGTCGCAAAGATTCGGACACAGCTTGGCAACTGAACAATGAACAACAACAACAGCAATGTTAGTTCACTAGCTGCAACAAATGTACCGTATCAATGAAGGATATTAACAATGTGGGAAACTGGATATGGGGTATATGGAAACTTTCTGTTCTATCTTTACAAATTTTCTACAAATCTAAAACTGTTGTAAAATTAAAAATTGTTATTTATAAAATAAATAGCAAAAGGAGCCCTGAAGTCATTTTTTACAGGGCAGGAATATGATAGAGTAAAAAAATACGAATGATTTGTATTAGTCATTTGTCATCCATACAATGAAGTAAATTAAATAATTCATGGTAATTCATGAGTGCATTTTATCAGCAGAATTATGTCTTAAGCTTAAAATACAGAACGTCTGAAAGAAATTCTATTGGGCCTATTGAAATCAGACGAAATGCATTCTATAGCATAAATAAGCATTAAGAAAATGTACCCTAAAGCAAAAATACTGATTGCCATATGGCAGATCATTGCTGCTCAAGCTAGTGTTAGTTACTGAAACATCGAGGGTAGAAGAAATTCATGATTATTTTCTCAAAAACAAAACCTATCTATAATAAACTGCAACTACTATTCCAATCAGAACAGCTTGCTAATGAAACCAAAGTCATTAGCATGTAAATTATTTAGACGGACTGTTAATACAGTTGGTGACAAACTATGGCCTCATACCAGTTCGTTGCCTCACAGTCATTAGTCAGTGTAAGACAACAGTATGCCTAGATTAGCATAAGCCCAAACCCTTAAAAATGCTTAAGCAAAATGTCATATTGATGATAGATCACGTGCTTTACTTTCTTAAGGAACTGGACCTGCATCGACCTGGGAAAGAACCTGAGCAGAACCAAAGCAAATTCTACTGTAAATGACTCTAGTGGGAGAACTTTGCTGAATTTGATGGGCAAATTTCAGCAAAATCCTTCCACTCACACTGCAGCTAATCCCAAATCTCTTGATAGAGGATTCTCTGTACCACATTTCAAACATCTCCACAAATTTCTTTTGCTGTGGCTTATAGACTGGCCAAGGAACTGAACATCAAGATTGCAGAGAAAAGGGTTTCCTCCCACTGGACTTGTAGTTCATGGCGTAGGGTTGAATTTTCTAAATACAAATGTACAATGAATTATTAGAAGCATGAAAGCTCATTCAATCATCCCCAAAGAGCAATCTTTAATGCTAAATATTTAGCTATATGCTGAAATTTTGTATAAAATTAGAACCATATTTAACAGATGTTGGAAAAAAAATTGGGGTTATGCCAACTAACTCAAACCACCAATATTACTACTATCAAATTATATGAAGGACAAAATAATAATAACTGAACACCAAAATTGACAAAATGAGGTATAGACATATTCAGCAAATGCATTTGTATTATATCTTCCAACTATATTCATCCTTTGAAAAGGTTACAGTTTCACTCTCTCTGACTCTAGTTAACAAGTGGCTCTGTTAATTCAACCAGCAATTGATCCACAGTATGTTAATATCCCAAAGCTTTCTCTTCATAAAATCAGTCTAGCCAAATATCTTTACCAATACTAAGTAAAACTTGGAACTCTTCTAAGGAAAATTCAGCAGGATTTTTTTTGTCTTCTACCAACAAAAAGCTGTGATGATTAGCTCACTGATTTAAGGTTACACTAAAATTTTCAGAATAGCCAGAGACTACTTTTGAAGGTGCTATTGGAAGCATTTAGAGAAATTATGCACAAAATGACTACATTCTAAATGAGAAGGAAGTGTGGGGAGTCTTTGTCCTACCCTCAGTCTCTACACATGGATATATCTGATCAGCACTTATTTATTCATAGGTCATGCAGTGCACAGTCATTGAGAACCTTTTATATGCTAGACACTGGGGAAATACCACAAAGAGATAGCAACCCTGCGGCCACATTATAATCAGCCAATATCTAGAGTTATAATGATAAGATAAATAAACAACTCTTATTAGAGACATTAACATTTTGATAGTTCAGTTCAGTCCATCAGTCACCTCCAACTTTTTGCAACCTCATGGACTGTACCACCCCAGGCTTCCAGGTCCATCACCAACTTTGGAGCTGACTCAAACTCATGTCCATCGAGTCGATGATGCCATCCAATCATCTCATCCTCTGTCGTCCCCTTCTCCTCCCGCCTTCAATCTTTCCCAGCATCAGGGTCTTTTCCAATGAGTCGTTCTTCGCATCACGTGGCCAAAGTACTGGAGTTTCAGCTTCAACATCAGTCCTTCCAATGAATATTCAGGACTGATTTCCTTTAGGATTGACCTGTTTGATCTCCTTGCAGTCCAAGGGACTCTCAAGAGTCTTCTCCAACACCACAGTTCAAAAGCATCAATTCTTCTGTGCTCAGCTTTCTTTATAGTCCAACTCTCACATCCATACATGACCACTGGAAAAACCATAGCTTTGACTAAACAGACTTTTGTTGGCAGAGTAATGTCTCTGCTTTTTAATATGCTGTCTAGGTTGGTCATAGCTTTTCTTCCAAGGAGTAACTGTCTTTTAATTTCATGGCTGCAGTCACCATCTGCAGTGATTTTGGAGCCCCCTAAAATAAAGTCTCACTGTTTCCATTGTTTTCCCATCTATTTCCCCATCACGAAGTAATGGGACCAGATGCCATGATCTTAGTTTTTCTGAATGTTGAATTTTAAGTCTACTTTTTCACTCTCCTCTTTCACTTTCATCAAGAGGCTCTTTAGTTCTTCTTTGCTTTCTGCCATAAGGGTGGTGTCATCTGCATATCTGAGGTTATTGATATTTCTCCCAGAAATCTTGATTCCATCTTGGGCTTCTTCCAGCCCAGCATTTCTCATGATGTAGTCTGCACGTAAGTTCAATAAGCAGGGTGACAATATACAGCCTTGATGTACTCCTTTCCCAATTTGGAACCAGTCTGTTGTTTCATGTCTGGTTCTAACTGCTGCTTCTTGACCTGCATATAGGTTTCTCAAGAGGCAGGTCAGGTGGTCTGGTATTCCCTTCTCTCTCAGAATTTTCCACAGTTTATTGTGATCCACACAGCCAAAGGCTTTGACATAGTCAATAAAGCAGATGTTTGTCTGGAACTCCCTTGCTTTTTCCATGATCCAGCGGATGTCGGCAATTTGATCTGTGGTTCCTCTGGCTTTTCTAAGTCCAGCTTGAACATCTGGAAGTTCATGATTCACGTACTGCTGAAGCCTGGCTTGGAGAATTTTGAGCATTACTTTACTAGCGTATGAGATGAGTGCAATCGTGAGGTAGTTTGAGCATTCTTTGGCATTGCCTTTCTTTGGGATTGGAATGAAAACTGACCTTTTCCAGTCCTGGGACCACTGCTGAGTTTTCCAAATGTGCTGGCATATTGAGTGCAGCACATTCACAGCATCATCTTTTAGGATTTGAAATAGCTCAACTGGAATTCCATCATCTCCACTAGCTTTGTTCGTTGTGATGCTTCCTAAGGCCCACTTGACTTCGCATTCCAGGATGTCTGGCTCTAGGTGAGTGTGAGTGATCACACCATTGTGGTTATCTGGGTCATGAAGATCTTTTTTGTATAATTCTTCTGTGTATTCTTGCCACCTCTTCTTAATATCTTCTGCTTCTGTTAGGTCCATACCATTTCTGTCCTTTATTGTGCCCATCTTTGCATGAAATGTTCCTTTGGTATCTCTAATTTTCTTGAAGTGATCTCCAGTCTTTCCCATTCTATTTTTTTCCTCTATTTCTTTGCACTGATCACTGAGGAAGGCTTTCTTATCTCTCCTTGCTACTGTTTGTAACTCTGCATTCAAATGGGTGTATCTTTCCTTTCCTCCTTTGCCTTTAGCTTCTCTTCTTTTCTCAGCTATTTGTAAGGCCTCCTCAGACAACCATTTTGCCTTTATGCATTTCTTTTTCTTGGGGATGGTCTTGATCACTGCCTCCTGCACAATGTCATGAACCTCCATCCACAGTTCTTCAGGCAATCTGTCTATCAGATGTAATCCCTTGAATCTATTTGTCACTTCTGTTGTATAATTGTAAGTGAATCAATTTGTCATACCTGAATGGTCTAGTGGTTTTCCCAACTTTAATCAATATAAGTCTGAATTTTGCAACAAAAAGTTCATGATCTGAGGCACAGTCAGCTCCCGGTGTTGGTTTTGCTGACTGTATAGAGTTTCTCATTTTTGGCTGCAAAGAATGTGATCAATGTGATTTCAATTTTGACCATCTGGTGATGTCCATGTGTAGAGTTGTCTGTTGTGTTGTTGGAAGAAGGTGTTTGCTATGACCAGTGCGTTCTCTTGGCAAAACTCTGTTAGCCTTTGCCCTGTTTCATTTTGTACTCCAAGGCCAAGTTTGCCTATTATTCCAGGTATCTCTTGACTTCCTACTTTTGTATTTCAGTCCCCTATAATGAAAAGGGCATCTTTTTTGGGTGTTAATTCTAGAAGGTCTTGTGAGAATACCTTCACATAATGTGTATAGAACTGTAGAATTGTCTTTGATAATTAACATTTGCCTTATCTTTGCTTCTTCCCACTCCTGATATTACCAGGGCTTCCCTGGTAGCTCAGATGGTAAAGAGTCTGCCTGTCAGTGTAGGAGCCTTGGGTTTGATCCCTGGATTGGTAAGATCCACTCGAGAAGGTAATGGCAACCCACTCCAATATTCTTGCCTTGAGAATTCTATGGACAGAGGAGCCTGGCAGGCTACAGCATGGAGTCGAATAGAGTCAGATATGACTGAGCAACTAACACTTTATCTTTGCTTCTGACATGTTACTGGTCTTATTCACGCAAGATTTCTGTTAAATAGCTATTTCCCCCCCAATTAAACTTCCTTTCTTATTTTTTAATTGGAGGAAAATTGCTTTACAACGTTGTGTTGGTTTCTGCTGTACAGCCTCCCTTGCCCCAACCCTGTTCCACCCAAGTCCTCACAGACATAGAGAACGGACTTGCAGGCACAGTGGGGGAAGGAGACAGTGGGACGATCAGAGAAAAGAGCATTGACATATATACAAAATCATGTGTAAAATAGATAGCTGGTGAGAAGTTGCTATCTAACACAGGGAGCCGAGCCTGACACTCTGTGATAAATAGCTATTTTAAACTAAATGGTTAAGGATCACTAGAGGTATTAGGAAAGTGTGAAAACTAACATTGCCCTCTACTGGCAGATCCCTCAAGTAAAAAGCATTGTGTCTGTTTTGCCATTTACCTTATTCCTCGTCTTTGGGGATACATTTTTGAGGTTAAGAGATTAGAGTTTGCTTCTTATAAGCAAGGCTTGCAATTCCTTTGGAAACAAAGTCCAAAATGTCTAGGCAATGATGGCAAGCATAGTCAGCACCAACTAAAATAAATACTTTTAAAAATACAGTTCTATCCACATCATGTGAAGGTATTGTCTCCTAGCATAGCAGTTCAGGGATATCTTAATTTCATCTCACGGAACCTGAATTTAATCATCCAAGACTCTCTAGGCTCCTGTGAACTAGATAGCTCTGACATTTGAGTAGGCTTTTCAGTCCATGTGATAAACAATGATGCTTCTCTTTGTATCACTGAGATGTATGAATTCACTCCAGTTAAAACTTCAGTTGCAGCACAAGATCTGGGGACATGAATGTCTCAAGATATTTGTAGGAACTCTCAGTCTTAGATGATCCTGTGTTAATAGATTGAGAGGCATTATAACATAAGAGCTCCTTGTTTGTTGAAAAGATTTGAATCACACTTGAAAGTTGACTCCAACATTCTTCAGTGAATTTCCCTTTTTTTCATATGGATACAAGAAGCTTTGGTTGTGAGCGAGTGCTCTCTTATTTCCTCTCTGTATTTCTAGGACTTAGCAGTGTCCTATAATTAATACGTATTTAAGGAAGTCTTCTTGAATAGATTAAGCCTTATTTCTCGATAAAATGCTCCTGGTAGAATGGGGTATGGTGTGTAGGAAGAACACATGCTTTGGAGTTAAACAGGCTTGGATTTAAATCCTAGCTTTGATAGCCAGCTGTGTGGTAGGAAATTCACCTAACCTCGGTGAGCGATAGGTTTCTCATCTGTAAATGAGAAATATAATATCAATACTCTCTTCTTATGCTGCTGTAGAGATTAGATAAGATAAACTATGCAAAGTATCTGGCACGTAACAAGCATTCAAAAATTAGTTCCCTTTCTTTTTAGTTAAATTGCCAACTTGATTCTTTCTAATCAGTATTACAGAACAAATTTAGCTCAGATACATTTTGACAAAAGAAAAAAGAACGCGTTGTAGTTACATTATTTATTTAATTTACAAACCTTTCTTTCCCCCACCAGGAATAAGATGTATATATAAGCTCCCATATTTTGCTTGCTTGAGGGTTTCTACCAACTTCAAAAGAGATTAAATACACTGGGAAAGGCACTAAGGAAATTTATTTTACCAACCGTCATTTTCCAATTAACTAAAAGTGGAGAAAATTATAACACCTTCCATTACATTAATGATTTGCAGATTTCAAAACACTTTGTACTCTCTCACTTCAGTTTCATATTAGCCGCCATTTTAAAGCTAAGGAAACTGAGAGCAGGGGAAATAAGGGGTGGGGGAGCTGCCAAATATGGGGAGTAGAATCAGAAACCGTCTGTCTTGTCCAGGGATCATTCCTAACCCACCTGAGATGCTTTGCTTCATGCAATCTCCCACGGGGCCACCATTACCTGCTCGCTAGCGCTCCCTGCCGCCTGATTTGGGCACTGCACCCCAAACCCGGTGTTTTCTGCTGCCGATGGCATCGTGGGGCTTCCCACTATGGCTCAGTGGTAAAGAATCTCCCTGCCAATGTAGGAGCCACAGGAGGCTCGGGTTTGATTCTTGGGTCGGGAAGATCCCCTGGAGGAGGCAATGGCAACCCACTCCAGTATTCTTGCCTGGAAAAATGCCATGGACAGAGGAGCCTGACAGGCTACAGTCCATGAAGTCGCTAAGAGGCACATGCGACTGAGTACGCAGGCACAGTTAAAAAGGACGCCCAAGTCATAACTCCTGGAGCTCTTTTTTTCCTTTTTTTTGAGTCCTCGGTAACTCACAATCAGGCTTGTGATGAGTTGTTTAGAATTAACCACTCGTTCATCATTTTACAAAAGCTAAATGCCCTTGCTGGCGTTTTTTTTTTTTTTTTTTGAATTCTAGGGAGGTTCTCAGTTTATTTTCAACATTAAAGATGCTAAAGCAAATGTGAATCGAATGGAAAAGTTGAAGCTCTTGTCTGTAGGGCTAGAGACTCAGAGTCTCCATTTGAAACAGCTGTGCCTTCAGTTTTCTCCTGCGACGCATTTATTGACATTCTTGTTGTGTTGCCAGTGCTAGTTGGTAGCCAGCTGTTCTCATCATATTTTAATTAAAGTTTCCACACTATCAAGAAATATTCTGTGTAAAAGATGTGTAACACCTTCCTGCCACTGTTCCTATTTCAGATCTATCACCGTGCTTAGGCTTTAACAATATAATCTATCCTTACCCTTGCAGTCCTACAGCCCAGATAAAGTTTATTCAGCCAGGATCCCTGTACCTTTAAGGGAACTTGATCTCCCAACTCAAATTTAGATTTGTACATTTTGATGAACAGAAGGCTCATGTTTTTAATAGATTTTCAGGTGGATCTATTTATTCAGAACAGGGATAAAGAAAAAATGGCTGTAGACAGGTACCCCATTATATTCATTTTCAGTGCAAATAAAATAATACTTATTTCTCATCTTAAAACTTCAGTCAACAATAGGAGACTTCGGGAGGTAGGTTAAAGACTAAGTAATATAGGAATGAAACATGGGAAAGGAAATTTAAGTTCAAATAGTATATCTGTTAACAGGCAATAGGTGATGAATCACTTGTAAAGAGTAGGTTATAAAGTAGAGACTTTTCTACCATAATTTTACCTTTTTAGTCAACATATTAACAATGAGTATTTGTAAAAACTTCTGGAAGAGGATTTCTTGGAGGCAAAGGTCATATTTCAAGTTTATAAGCTCATGATGCATCTGATAAGAAAGCACATAATCAATTTTAATAAATAATAATTTATACATTGACAGATTACAATTTGCTGATAGTCACTGTTTTTCTTTGCTCTCCTTCCCATTAATCAAGTGAAACAGCTGGTTCAAAGCCATCCTCCATCTTGCTTCTTTCTCATCATGTATCAAAGTTCACAGAAATTCTGATTTTGCCTCTTTATACCCAACACCAAAATATATTATGGTATTGGCCAAACCCATCACTTTTTTGTATTCCCGCAAAATCACAATTTGTATTCCCCCAAATTGCGTTTAAGCTCAGAATTCAGTAAGAAGCCTCAAGTTCCTACCGATACATAAGGCATCCCACCCACACTGCCATCCTTTCCCTCTCTCTCTTTGTCATTCTTCTCTGGCCCTGCTTCTGCTGTGCACTTCACCCTCTTCCCCCACAAAACAGAAGGGAAAAAAGACATTAAGAGTAGACTTTCTCTGGTGTCAGAGGAGTCAGCTCAGGACTGACTTACATAATAACTGAAGAAATAGCCTTGCATATGTGACAATTTCTACTGCCTTGCCATTTCTACCTTCTTTCAATCACTTCTGTAGCCTTTCTCTGAAGAATCTCTCAGTGGTTGAGTGCTTTTTAAAAGCCCTAAGGGAAAACCACTCTGTCACAAAACCATGCCTAATCCGCCTTCAATTTGGCCAATCTGATTCTCACCACCTTCAATTTGGCCAAAAGTAGACACTTTGAGAAGAGAAACAATAACACTAAAGAAAGGGAACTGAGACAATATATTGCCTTTCCCCCCTCTTTCTCTCTGAAAGAAGAAAGGGACTTAGGTACAAGAAAAGAAATGGACAAGTAAGGAAACAGATGTAAGAAATGGACAAGTACAAGAAGCAAAACGCACACACACACACAGCATAATAGGCAAAATTTTGGTTGAAAAGAATAACTGAATGGTAAAATGAAGTCCATGTTAGTAATGAAGTGACAGTTCTACCACATAGTTTTAGGGGAAAGTTACTTGGCTTACTTCTAGTAAAATCTCAGTTTCTTATCCCCGTAGAATTGTTAGCACAGTAATGGAACATGACCAGGCAGTAAAAAGTTACTATTTTGAAGAAAAAAAAGAGTTGATTCTACATTAAATTTGTAAACTTTGTTTCTGCAGTGCCTGAGGTACTGTTTCCAGAGGTTTATAGCCTAGTATTATGTGCACATACAGAATATCAAAATAAAACTTTAAGTGGGGAACTTAATAAGGTTGATTTTTTTTTTTTTTTAAAGAAAACCATTTTTTCCTGTGAGATGCAAGCTAGTCCTCACACTCTAAGATTTATTCCAACAGCAGTAAAAATGTTCATATTTACTATCTGGTTCAGGACAAGTTAATAATTAGTCCTCAGTTTGATCGTATTTCTGTATTATGTCAATCTAATAAAATTATGTCAATATTCAAACAAAATGCATCAGCTATTTTAAGACTTCCTGAAATTCTACCTCCTCCACAAAGACTTGCCTCAGTAGCAATTTCCTGCTCTCTTATCCTATCCTTGTCTTAATAAAACGTTCATAACTCTGATCCCATGGGCAGCACTTTTAAAGAAATGATGGATTTCATTTTCTGGGATATTTACTAGATGTCCCAGAAGACCAAAGATAGGCAAAACCCTGATTTTCAAAGGAATGGGGATCAGGAGAAACAAAGTACATGGTCTTTGAAATTAAGGCTATATTTTATATACTTTTTTACTGGCAGCACTTAGTAAGCATCTGTAACATACATGAATGAATGACAGAAACTCAGATTCCGAAACTCAGATAAACTGGCAAATATAACATCTATCTTCTCTTGAAGTGAGAAATACGTAGATGAATTGTGACCCTTCAGAAAGAGCCCAGACTCATTAAAAACAAATCATGCCAGGCTAAATCCAAGAGGATTTTATTCTTTGCCATGTCCTGATCAATTTGGATCAAAACATAATGAGCACACTAATTAAATCTGTGAACGTTACAAAATTGGTGAGGAAAGTTACTATACTCAATAACAGAATGGAGATTCTACTTTATCTGAAAGATCTAAACATGGCTATTTGGAATTTTAACAAAGATAAATGCAAATGATTTTTTAAAACTTGTAAGTATGTGTATGATGTTTTTAATTTTACTAATTAGTTTTTTTACTATTGACTGTGCTGGGTCTTCATTGCTGCATGTAGGCTTTCTCTAGCTGCAGCGAGCAGAGGCTACTCTCTAGCTGCGTCTCATTGCAGCGGCTTTTCTTGTTGCAGAACATGGGCTCTAGAGTGCCTGGGCTTCATCTGCTTAGCTTGAAGGCACTAGAGTGTGTACAGCCTTCATTAGTTGTGGCGCAAGGGCCTAGTTGCCCCTGCAGCCCTGGCATGTGGAATCTTCCTGGACCAGGGATGGAACCCGTGTTCCCTATGTTAGCAGGCAGATTCTTAACCACTGGACCATCAGGGAAGCCCTACATGACTTTTTAGATTCACGAAAACAATTTTAAAATGGAATATAAGATGAGAGAATCTGGATTCAGTGGGATGAAAAATGTGGCATGGGAGTTATGGCATGAAAAAATAATACAAACTTCTCAAATGACTACAGATCAGGATGAGCCAATGATGTCAAAAGACTACTAAAAAGTTAATGTAAAGTTTAGTATTAACAGGACTCTTACAGATCATGTGAGTAAATGGTCCACTGGCCCTGCATTAGACAGAACACACGTTTGCCCTCTGGTGTGACACTTGAAGAGAAAATGCTAAGTGAAGAGCATTGACAAGGGCATGACCAAGACGGTGAGACGCTCTAAAGCCACATCAGATGAGAAACTAAGAAATGTGGGGCATTCAAGTTGAGGGATATAAACAGTGGCTTTCAGGTCTGTTTTCACTTGTTTCAGTTGAGTTCAGTTGCTCAGTTGTGTCCGACTCTTTGCGACCCCATGGACTGCAGCACACCAGGGCTCCCTGTCCATCACCAACTCCCGGAGTTTACTCAAACTCATGTCCATTGAGTTGGTGATGCCATCCAGCCATCTCATCCTCTGTCATCCCCTTCTCCTCAACTTAAAGTAACCACTATCTTGTACCTTGTGTTTATGCTTCCCTTCCTTTCATAATCAGATCTCATCTCATCTTAAAAGTATAGTTTTAATTTTAATTGATTTTTACTCCATAAAATATTATGTTTAATGTACTCTTTTAGAACTTATTGTTTCACTTAATGATTCACATTTGTACTATCCATCTTCTTTTTTTTGTTAAATAATTTATACTGCTAAATAATATTCAGTTCAGTTCAGTTCAGTCGCTCAGTCGTGTCTGACTGTCCGACCCATGAATCGCAGCATGCCAGGCCTCCCTGTCAATCACCAACTCCCAGAGTTCACTCAAACTCATGTCCATCCAGTCAGTGATGCCATCCAGCCATCTCATCCTCTGTTGTCCCCTTCTCCTCCTGCCCCTAGTCCCTCCCAGCATCAGGGTCTTTTCCAATGAGTCAATTATTCACATGAGGTGGCCAAAGTACTGGAGTTTCAGCTTTAGCATCATTCCTTCCAAAGAACACCAAGGACTGATCTCCTTCAGAATGGACTGGTTGGATCTCCTTGCAGTCAAACGGACTCTCAAGAGTCTTCTCCAACACCACAGTTCAAAAGCATCAGTTCTTCGGTGCTCAGCTTTCTTCACAGTCCAACTCTCATATCCATACATGACCATGGGAAAAACCATACCCTTGAATAGATGGACCTTTGTTGGCAAAGTAATATCTCTGCTTTTGAATATGCTATCTAGGTTGGTCATAACTTTCCTTCCAAGGAGTAAGCATCTTTTAATTTCATGGCTGCAATCACCATCTGCAGTGATCTTGGAGCCCCCAAAAATAAAGTCAGCCACTGTTTCCACTGTTTCCTCATCTATTTCCCATGAAGTGATGGGACCAGATGCCAAGATCTAGTTTTCTGAATGTTGAGCTTTAAGCCAACTTTTTCATTCTCCTCTTTCACTTTCATCAAGAGGCTTTTTAGTTCCTCTTCACTTTCTGCTGTAAGGGTGGTATCATCTGCATATCTGAGGTTATTGATATTTCTCCCGGCAATCTTGATTCCAGCCTGTGCTTCTTTCAGCCCAGCATTTCTCATGATGTACTCTGCATAGAAGTTAAATAAGCAGGGTGACAATATACAGCCTTGACGTACTCCTTTTCCTATTTGGAACCAGTCTGTTGTTCCATGTCCAGTTCTAACTGTTGCTTCCTGACCTGCATATAGGTTTCTCAAGAGGCAGGTCAGGGGGTCTGGTATTCCCATCTCTTTCAGAATTTTCCACAGTTTCTTGTGATCCACACAGTCAAAGGCTTTGGCATAGTCAAGAAAGCAGAAATAGATGTTTTTCTGGAACTCTCTCGTTTTTTTGATGATCCAGTGGATGTTGTCAATTTGATCTCTGGTTCCTCTGCCTTTTCTAAAACCAGCTTGAACATCTGGAAGTTCACAGTTCACGTATTGCTGAAGCCTGGCTTGGAGAATTTTGAGCATTACTTTTCTAGTGTGTGAGATGAGTGCAACTGTGCGGTAGTTTGAGCATTCTTTGGCATTGCTTTTCTTTGGGATTGGAATGAAAACTGACCTTTTCCAGTCCTGTGGCTAAATAATATTACATTGAATGAATATACGAAGTTGATCATCCATTCTACTGTCAATGGGGCTGTAAGGTTATTTCAGGTTTTTGCTATTGTGATTAGTTTTGCCAAGAACATTCTTATACATCTCCTGGAATATTTTTACAAAGGTTGATTTTAGGAATACAAGAATGGGATTACTAGAAAGTAGGATATGTAAATGTTTGGTCAAATATTTAAAGGAACATCATAAGGAAGAGGACTACAATAATTAAAGCAAAATATAAGGAAAGCCAGGCTGGATGAAACACAAGCTAGAATAAAGATTGCCAAGAGAAATATCAGATATGCAGATGACACCTTCCTTATGGCAGAAAGCGAAGAGCCTCTTGATGAAGGTGAAAGAGGAGAGTGCCAAAGCTGGCTTAACACTCAGCATTAAAAAAACTAAGAACATGGCATGTGGTCCCATCACTCCATGGCAAATACATGGGAAAACAATGGAAACAATGAGAGACTTTATTTTCTTGGGCTCCAAAATCACTGCAGATGGTGACTGCAGCCATGAAATTAAAAGATGTTTGCTCCTTTGAAGAAAAGCTATGACCAATCTAGACAGCATATTAAAAAACAAAGACATTACTTTGCCAACAAAGGTCCGTATAGTCTAAGCTATGGCTTTTCCAGTAGTCATGTATGGATGTGAGTGTTGGACCATAAAGAAAGCTGAGCATCAAAGAATTGATGCTTTTGAACTGTGGTGTTGGAGAAGACTCTTGAGAGTCTCTTGGACTGCAAGGAGATCCAACCAGTCCATCCTAAAGGAAATCAGTCCTGAATATTTATTGGAAAGATTGATGCTTATGCTGAAGCCAAAGCTCCAATACTTTGGCCAACTGATGTGAAGAATTGACTCACTGGAAAAGACCCTAATGCTGGGAAAGATTGAAGGCAGGAGGAGAAGGGGACAACAGAGGATGAGATGGTTGGATGGCATCCCCGACTTGATACATGAGTTTGAGCAAGCTCCATGAGTTGGTGATGGGCAAGGAAGCCTGGTGTGCTGCAGTCCATGGGGTCACAAAGAGCTGGACATGACCAAGCAACTGAACTCAGCCCTGGAGTCAGATGACTTTCAAGGGAATCCAAGTTTTGCTGTTCAAATGTTGTGTGACCATGGACAATTCAATTTGTTAATTTCTAAGAATTTCTTGTTGAGATTTATATAGAAATATGATTTTTAAAAATAGACAACAGGAATCTACCATTCACAGTTTCAGAGGCTCAAAGTCTGAGATCAGGGTGCCAGCATCATCATGTGAGGGCCCTCTTCCAGGAAGCAGACTTCTCATCGTAAAATATGGCACTGTTTTTTACAAATAGATGTATTGTTTTGTGTGTTACTGAGAAGGTAACAGGCAGGAAGCCTAGGGGTCTCCAAAGGAGGAAATAGGCTGCAAGTGTCAAGACGTTTTTTTATCGTTCTCTTAAGCGGCAGGAGGAAACTACAAGTGTCAGATTTTTTTTCCCTTCTCTATACAAAATTAAAAGGAGGTTTCTCTTAAAATTCTGTGTTGCCATGACGACACCTGGTTCCACCTGAACTTAACTTTTCTCAAACCTTGAGCTAACCAATGTATTTTTCTTACAGAAATGTATTTCTTATGCTATTTTAATGAACTATGTATTTACCTTAGACTCTTTCTTCAAGTTGGTTTGCCTAAGACTCAGAACCAACAAACCAGTATGTTTTACTTATGCAAATGTCCTCTTAAGCTAGGTTAATGAGACTATGTATTTGCTTGGAAACCTGCCTTTCTTCAAGATTCATGTCAATCGTTTTATGGCCTGGGATGACTCACCTTATGTCAATGTTATTTCAAAATGCATGTTGTGGGTGAGGGGCCTGGTGCCATTCTCTGAGTTTTGAGACATTCAGTTCAGTTGCTCAGTCATGTCTGACTGTTTGAGACCCCATGGACTGCAGCACACCAGGCTTCCCTGTCCATCACCAACTCTCAGAGCTTACTCAAACTCATATCCATTGAGTCAGTGATGCCATCCAATCATCTCATCCTCTGTTGTCCCCTTCTCCTCCTGCCTTCAATCTTTCCCAGCATCAGGGTCTTTTCCAATGAGTCAGCTCCTCGCATCAGGTGGCCAAAGTATTGGCATTTCAACATCAGCATCAGTCCTTCCAATGAATATTCAGGACTGATTTCCTTCAGGATTGACTGGCTGCATCTCCTTGCAGTCCAAGGAACTCTCAAGAGTCTTCTCTAACACCACAGTTCAAAAGCATCTATTCTTTGGTGCTCAGCTTTCTTTATAGTTCAGCTCTAGCATCCATACATGACCACTGGAAAAACCATAGCTTTGACTAGACAGACCGTGTTGGCAAAGTAATGTCTCTGCTTTTTAATATGCTGTCTAGGTTGGTCATAACTTTTCTTCCAAGGAGCCAGCGTCTTTTAATTTCATGGCTGCAATCACCATCTGCAGTGATTTTGGAGCCCAGAAAAGTAAAGTCAGCCACTGTTTCCACTGTTTCCCATCTATTTGCCACGAAGTGATGGGACCGGATGCCATGATCTTACTTTTCTGAATGTTGAGCTTTAAGCCAACTTTTTCACTCTCCTCTTTCACTTTCATCAAGAGGCTCTTTAGTTCTTCTCCACTTTCTGCCATAATGGTGTCATTTGCATATATGAGGTTATTGATATTTCTCCCGGCAATCTTGATTCCAGCTTGTGCTTCATCCAGTCCAGCATTTTGCATGATGTACTCTGCATTTAAGTTAAATAAGGAGAGTGACAATATACAGCCTTGACATACTCCTTTCCCAATTTGGAACCAGTCTGTTGTTCCATGTCCAGGTCTACTGCTGCTTCTTGACCTGCTTTCAGGTTTCTCAGGAGGCAGGTCAGGTGGTCTGGTATTCCCATCTCTTTCAGAATTTTCCATAGTGTGTTGTGATCCACACAGTCAAAGGCTTTGGCATAGTCAGTAAAGTAGAAGTAGATATTTTTCTGGAACTCTCTTGCTTTTTCAATAATCCAACAGAGGTTGACATTTCCTTTCTCTAATTAGCAGCCTGCTAGTAGGTATATAACTTTCTGTTAAAGACTAGCAGAGGGGAATTCTTTCTGCCTCCTTCTGATGTCTATGTCTGAAGCTTTCTCTATCTCTTTTATACTTTAATAAAACTTTATTACACAAAAGTTCTGAGTAATCAAGCCTTGTCACTGGACCCAGATTGAATTCCTCTCCTCTGGAGGCCAAGAATCCTGGTGTCTTTCATGGCTCAGCATCAACCTTTCATTACTACAGAAAAAAAAAAAAAAAAAAAAGAATTAGGACCAAAGGTGGGAGTTTTATACCAAATATAAAAAAGAACTCTAAACAACTTTATCTATCCAAAGGTAGAATAAGCTTCCTGGAATGACTGATTTAAGACTGGTTTGGGGTAAGTCTGATCTGAGTCTGGAATCTCCCTGTGGTACTCCGTCAGCAGGTAAGGGGTCACAAGGAAACAATGACAGGTGAGACTTTAGGATTGAAAAGCTATGAAGGATTTGTGGCCAAAAAGCCAAGAACAGAAACACAATAATGGGACATAGCCAGAGTACTCAGTTAGCTCTTTCGGGTATACTGTGTGTTGTGAATGGAATTATGACTTCTCCCCCAAGTACCCCACCAAAAATACATTGAAATCCTAAACCTATTTGGAAGTAAGGTCTTTTCACATGTAACAAAATTAAGATGAGATCATTAGGGTGGGACCTTGATCCAATATGGCTGGAGGGGGAATAATAATAAGAGGGGAAGACAGTTGTGTGAAGAGAGAGATACAAACAGGCAGAGATTGGAGTTATGCTGCCACAAACTAAGAAACATCTGGGGCTATGGGAAGTTGGGAGAAACAAAGAAGGATCCTCCCCTAAAGGTTTTGGAGGGAGTATAGCTTTGCCAATACCTTGATTCCAGACTTGTAACCTCCAGAATTGTGAGACAATAAATTTCTGTTGTTTTAAGCCACCAAGTTTGTGGCAATTTGTTATGGCAGCCTAGGAAACTAATAGACAATGAATCATTAAAAGCCCAAAGAGGTGTAATCAATTTCCTATGATGAGACAGTGATACAGCAAGGATGTTGTGAAACAGATATCTTCACTGAATGAGAATTTGGACATGATGATCTCAAAAGATCCCTCGGGACTCTGGGATTCTACACATACCCATCCAGTAAAATTCTCATGCCAATAAATATGTAAATTGCAGTTAATGAGTTAGAAAGGTCAGACAAACTAACATGTGCATTCATTCAAGCCCTATACATTTAAAATTAGATGTACTCAGCTTCTGAAAATACCATGTGTCCATATATCTCTACCCATCAGTTCCAACATTTTCTTCTGACAAGATGTAAAAAGGAAATTCTAATAAATTAATCCTATGAAAGTCATTTGGGACTATTATCTACAATAAAAATTTAAAAATAAAACAAAGCACAGATAATGACAAATTTGTTCTTCTCAAGTCTTGAGTCCTACCAAGAAATCTCCTACCTAGAGATTTTTTGAAATAAAGAAAAATAAAGAAAGAATATCAGGGTATATAACTCCACTTCCTAAATCAAGGGCCAGGAGGAAGAAAGTCCAAATTACCGAATTAGTGTTTGTACCATCATAATAAAGCAAGCTCATGATTTTCCAAAAGTTAAAAGTTACCACTGATATATTTTTCTCTAAATGTTCACAATGCTTTAGGAAAGCTACTAATGGACATGATTTACCTCTCTGTTTAATCTATGTTTCTGCTCAGTATTCGCCTCATTTTACAAATGTCAATACTGTCTTACATTTACACAGTATCTCCAGATTATACACTCAGAGAGGGAAAGAAAGTCTATTTTACAGCTACACCATGCCACAAGACACTTGGAGGTTTTAAAATTAGAGCAAATGAGGATTTAATTAAATATCGCTGTGTTTAGTCTTAAACTGTAAAGTAAGGGTGCTTTATAATCACCCTCATGGGGCTATTGGGGTAATTGAATAAGACAACCAGGGCAAAGCACTTGAACGCTGACTAGCAATCAATCAATCTCCATTAAATATCAGTGGTAGGTTTCATACAGAGGCAAGGATTGAGTGTCCATATTTGTGGTTAAAATTAAATGTGTAAAATTTTAAGATCCTTACTTTCATAGTAACATGGTGAGAAGTGGGAGAGTGTAGAGTAACCTCCATAGAGCACAAGCTTTGGAGCCCACTACTTGAGAATTTAGACCCTGATTCATACTCAGTAGCTGTGTGATCCCAAGTAAATCATCTAGTATCACAACAGAGTTATTTTTAGGATCATTACCTGAGAATTAGACACTGTGCTAATAAAATATTGTGCTAATAAAATACCTAATGTGACACACCTGACACATAGCAGGTATTCGACAAATAGCAGTAGTAGATTCCCTGGAGGAGGGCACGGCAACCCACTCCAGTGTTCTTGCCTGGAGAATCCCAGGGGCAGCAGAGCCTGGTGGGCTGCCGTCTATGGGGTCACACAGAGTTGGACATGACTGAAGTGACTTAGCAGCAGCAGCAGCAGCAGTAGATTCCCTCGAGGAGGGCACGGCAACCCACTCCAGTATTCTTGCCTGGAGAATCCCCTGGACAGAGGAGCCTAGCGGGCTACAGCCCATGGGGTTGCAAAGAGTCAGGCACAACTGAGCAACTAAGCACGACTATAGCACAGCCCAGCAGTCGATCAAAGGGGTCTTGCAGTCTACGGTGCCCCATCTCGAAGCTTCCTCTCAGTACTTTCCATTCTTCTACACACAACTTTTTTTTTTTTGTAATAATTTGAATTCCTTTTCCTTCCAATGAATATTCAGTTGATTTCCTTTAGGACTGAGTGGCTTGATCTCCTTGTTGTCCAGGGGACTCTCAAGAGTCTCTTCCAGCACCACAATTCAAAACCATCAATTCTTCAATGCTTAGCCTTGCTTATGATCCAACTCTTACATCCGTACATGACTACTGTATAGCTTTGACTATACAGACCTTTGTTGCCAAAGTGATGTCTTGGCTTTTTAATATCCTCTCTAGTTTTGTCATTCGTTTTCTTTCAAGGATCAAGCATCTTTTAAATTTCATGGCTGCAGTCACTGCCCACAGTGATTTGGGAGCCCAAGAAAATAAAGTCTGTCATGGTTTCCAATTTTTCCCCATCTATTTGCCATGAAATGATGGGACCAGATACCATGATCTTAATTTTTTGAATGTTGAGTTTCAGAGCCTTTTCATTCTCTTCTTTCACTCTCATCAAGAGGCTCTTTTTAGAATGGTACCTTATCTGAATATCTGAGGTTGCTGGTATTTCTCCCAACAATCTTGATTCCAGTTTGTGATTCATCATTCTCATGATGTACTCTGCATATAAGTTAAATAAGCAGGGGGAAAAATACAGGCTTGTCGTACTCCTTTTCCAATTTGGAACCAGTCCATTGTTCCATGTCCAATTATAACTGTTGATTCTTTACCCACATACAGGTTTCCCAGGAGTCAGGTAAGGTGCTCTGGTACTCCCATCTCCTTAAGAATTTTCCACAGTTTATTGTGATCCACACAGTCAAAGGCTTTGGTGTAATCAAAGAAACAGAAGTAGATGTATTTCTGGAACTCCCTTGCTTTCTCCATGATCCAACAAATGTTGGCAATTTGATCTCTGGTTCCTCTACTTCTTTGAAACCAGCCTGTACATCTGGAAGTTCTTGGTTCATGCACTGCTAAAGCCTAGCTTGAAGGATTTTGAGAATAACCTTGCTAGCATGTAAAATGAATGTAATTGTACAGTAGTTTGAACATTCTTTGGCATTGCCCTTCTTTGGACTTGGAATGAAAACTGACCTTTTCCAGTCCTGAGGCCACTGCTGAGTTTCCCAAATTTGTTGGCATATTGAGTGCAGCACTTTCACAGCATCATCTCTTAGGATACTAAATAGCTCAGCTGGAATTCTATCACATTCCTTAGCTTTGTTCATAGTAATGCTTCCTAAGGCCCACTTGACTTCACACTCTAAGATTTCTGGCTTTAAGTCAGTGAACACACCACTGTGGTTATCTGGGTCATTAAGGAATAGTTCTAGATCATTTCTTGTATCATTTTTCTATATATTATTGCCACCTCTTAATGTCTTCTGCTTCAGTTAGGTCCTTACCATTTATCCTTTACTGTGCCCATCCTTACATGAAATGTTCCCTTGATATCTATAATTTTCTTGAAGAGATCTCTAGTCTTCCCCATGTCAATATTACTAAAAATATGTAATTAATTTTAAAAATTAGATATCTTTGTAAGGAAAAGTAGCAAACACTGGAAAAAGGGGGAAGAGTAGATGGTAAATCTTGTCAGGATCATTTTGGTTGATATCATTTTGGGATATCTAGAGGATGTCATGTTTCATTTACTATTTACTAAAATAATTAAAGATCTTAGGCTTTGTGATGTTACCAGGAAACAGAGATTTTTGTCCAGTAGAGATACAAACAATGTTTTTTTTTTCTTGTGGAATAGATCATCCCAAAGATTATGATTATTGCCCCATAGAATATTTGGGGAGTATCTATTCCAGCAATCTTATCCTACTATTCTTTTATGAAATTGCCTGTAAGAATTTAAGTCCTCAAATGCTCTTTGAAAGAGTCTTGACATCTTCCCAATTCCTTCATTAATAAATGAGTGAATTAAATCTTTGATATGCATTCATTTTATATTTGCATGTGAGTCATGGTTTTCATTTTCTAAAAATTATACATCAGCAGCCCTGAAGAGCTTATTAGGAAAGTAATTACCATAATTTTAACAAAATGAAAGATGATTTGGCAATGTGAATGATCACTTTCTAGTTCTTCTATTAAATCAATTCAGAGTTTTTCTCCATATTTTCCTGTAGCTGGGCATTGCTGTGTTCAGACATGATCAAGAAGAGCTGCCACTTGCTGCAACAGCTAAGTTGGCAGAAGTTCTAAGTTCTCATACAACTGTATTTGCAATGAATTCAAAATCACTGTAATGATTGTGATCGGCGTCCCTTTCTTGCTTATTTCAATCTTTGGTAATGGTCTAAGAGATAAGGCTCATGTTACCACATGCTCACAATGTCTGGCTAGCTTTGCTCATACAAAATACAGTTTCTTTCTAGTTTCCTGCCAACAGAGGAGAACAAACAGAGTTAGACTCTGAAGGGGTGGGCTCGTTGGTTTAAGCTCTTTTTCACGTTGGTAATATGTAATGCTCATCAACAGAGAAACCATCTGGCAAAACTTGGAGCCAAATTTCCACTCAATTCATGACTCCTGTAAGCCATGGGAATTATCATAGGTTCACATACCCAAGATTTAGAAGAAAGAAAGATACGGACAATCTAGATTTAAATTTAAATTTGTATGAATAATTGAGTCTAATGATCCACATTTCTGTGGACAAAAGTTGAAGGATACAAAGAATTCAATAAACTTAAAATAAGAAAATTAGAAAAGATACAGTCGATATAAATGGAGAGAATTATTCTCTTCATAGAAGGATTTTCCACTGTACAAAACCATTCATAATAAAAGCTTTTAGGAGCAAAATTCCCCAGGACTCTAAAATTCTCTTTTCTTCTTTTATTATTTCTCTGTATCTCAATACAAATGCTTAAAGCAATGTGGTAGAGTGAGGGAGATTTTGGTACTACTGGTGGTGTGTGACCTTAGAGGAACCTATTCATCTCACTGGGATAGGATTTCCTTATCCAAGAATGAATTAGTGGGTCTAATGGAATTTTAAGACTCCATCCAACTTCATTTCGTGACTTACAGACAACTTTCAAGAGGACGCATTACATAAGACATTCCTAAAGTAATATGAGGGAAGTAATCGCCAGAGAACTCTCATAGCCTCAGCTCACTTAAAGAGAGAGGACTATGTCCTGTAACGGATCTACTCACGCTGCTAACTTGTTTTGTCTAAAGAAACAGAGTGGAAAAGAACACCAAACAAAGCAGGGTTTAGGGGTTCCAATCAGAGCTTTACCAACAAGCAGTTGTCTGGGTTGGGTCGAGTCACTCTGCCACTGTAAACTGAGGATGCAGATCAGATCTTTCTTCTAGCACTGCTTTTCATTCTCTACCCAATTTTCAGATGTTTAGTTACAAGGGTTTAGCAACAGATGTTTAGCAACAAATGTTTAGTTGCTAGGGTAGGAGATAGAACCTACATTTTTCATTTGTTACTGGAAGTAGCCTTTAGGGGCATGAATCCTGGGTTTGATGCTTACAAGCTGTGTGAATTTGGTCAAGTCACTTAAACTTGTAAAGCCTCAATTTCCTTATCTGTAAAATGGGAAAAGAGATGCTACTTACTGTATATGTTTTGAAGGTTAAATGGCTCAATTCAGTTCAGTTGCTCAGTCATGTCCGACTCTTTGCAACCCCATGGACTGCAGCACGCCAGGCCTCCCTGTCCATCGCCAACTCCCAGAGTTTACTCAAACTCATGTCCATTGAGTCAGTGATGCCATCCAACCATCTCATCCTCTGTCGTCCCCTTCTCCTCCTGCCTTCAATCTTTCCAAGCACCAGGGTCTCTTCCACTGAGTCACTTCTTCATATCAGTTGGCCAAAGTATTAGTTTCAGCTTCAACATCAGTCCTTCCAATGAATATTCAGGACTGATCTCCTTTAGGATGGACTAGGTGAATCTCCTTGCAGTCCAAAGGACTCTCAAGAGTCTTCTCCAACACCACAGTTCAAAAGCATCAATTCCTTGATGCTCAGCTTTCTTTATGGTCCAACTCTCACATCCATACATGACTACTGGAGAAACCATAGCTTTGACTAGATGGACCTTTGTTGGTTAAATGGCTAAGTATATTTAAAATGCCTGATACAGTAACTACTATATAGTTTTACTCGATGAATAACAATTATTTTTACCATTGCAGCCATGATATGGTAAGAGTTCTCAGCTGAAGGAACATTTTTGCATAATTATTTTAAAAAATTTATCTTCACAGCTCTGTATGCTTATTTTGATTACAAGTTACAAGTGCAACTCACTTGTAACATCAAGATATCTTGTCAAGAATTGAAATTAAATTTTGGATTTTACAATAATTCTCTCATGAGTGTATAAAGATTAACAATGTAATATTTGTAATCTTTTATTACCCTGCAAATGGAAAATACTACATATCTGTCCAAGACTTTTTACTGTATTAAAAAAAAGTCAAAATATTGCATCAACAATAAAACAGGGTAACAATTAGGATTATGATTAAGCTATGGCTGTTGAAGGAAGTTTCCTTAGCAAACTGCCAAGTCTCTTCATCTGAAATAGCCTCTAGAATGTTTTTATAATGTTACTATTAATTCAAATGGTATGATACTGTTCATTGGCCCTAAAAAATATGAATAGTATGAACTTTCAGAAGTCAATTTGGTTTCAATTTTCAAAATTTAAGCATAATGCCTAAGATCTCAAAAAATATGAAATTCACCTAATTTAACAAATTTTACAGGTTCATTTATAAGAGTTTGTTGTTAGCATCATCTAAAGTAATAAATAATGCTAAGCTTAACACTGGTAACATTTCAGTTTTACTTAACTAAATAGTGATTTTCATTTAATAACATTCCACTCTCCAATTTATCACTTGCCATCTATTATAGAACTTATTACTGTTTTCAGGGGAAAAAACCCTCTTCAATGCATTGTGTCCAAAGGACAGTTAGATTTTGAGGATAAAATAAATCTTTAAAGTCATAAAAAGAAAGGTGAAGATAGTAATACCACAGTTCATTGAATATCTACCTCTTTTCTTTTTTGGCCGCACTGCATGTAGAACTTTCCTGATCAGGGGTTGAACCCACACTTCCTGCAACAGAAATAAGATTCCCCCATGGAATCTTAACCAATGGACCACCAGGGAAGCCAAATATCTACTTTTTACTAAACATTCAGTATAGGTCTGAGATTATTAAGTACATGAGCATTTAATTTAATATTTACATAATTTAACCACCACAGAAATAAGCATTATTTTCCCCATTTATCAGCTAAGGAACCAAGGTCAAGGAAGTTTATTAACTGCCCACAGTTACAGAGCTTTCAAGTGACAGGACTGCAAGTATTTCTGACCTAAAATCTGTGCTTTCTCTACCACATTACATATCTTATTAACAGATTACCCTAAACTCTCAAGCCTCTCATCTTCATTTTTACCCTACCTTCCTCCCTATAAAACCTCTATCTACTGACTCACTCGCAGAAAAGGAGGAGAAACAAGAGTGAGACTTGGGTTGCTGCAGTTCATTCATTCAACTGTACCAGGATATGAAATGTGGTTTTTCCCATCATCCCAAACCTGCATTTAAGTCTTAAATCCAGATGAGGGTAAATGGCACTTCATATTTCCTTATTTCAAGTTCGTAGAACTTTGAGCATTTAGGGTCAGCCCTACCACCACCAAAACCCATCATAATTTTAAAAATTCATCTATTTATTCTATTTTGTGTGTGTACAGAGCCTTCCGTCAATGGAGTATCATGGAGGCCTCAAAGGGAGAGAAGGTGGATTAGGACGTGCATAGCCCTACAAGCAGGTCTAGGTTTGATTTTAGATTGGGGTAAAGTGTAAGTGGCTCAAATGGTAAACGATCTGCCTACAACCTGGGAGACCTGAGTTTGATCCCTGAGTTGGGAAGATCCCCTGGAGAAGGAAATGACAACCCACTCCAGTATTCTTACCTGGAGAATCCCACGAACAGAGGAGCCTGGCGGGCTAGAGTCCATGGCGTTGCAGAGTTGGACACGACTGAGTTACTTTCACTTTCACTGAGGTTGGAGAACAGGATATAACTAGCCTTGACCTGTGCAAGATCTTGGGAGTGAGACTGCAGATGGGGAGCCTGACTGGAGGTGATACAGAGATGATGAATATGGGATGGTGGAGGTGGTGGTTTAGATCTGAATATGGGCCAGAACAAGGAGTGGTCCTTGTCAGTTGAGACTGAGTTGGAGAAAGAAGGGTAGGACTCACATCTCTGGTGTGGAGAGACAAGAGGAAAAATCAACATGTGAAGGGGTGGAGTGGGGAGTGGTGCTCAGTTTTTGCTTCATCCCTGGGGCAGGGACCAAGGAGGATGGACCATCACTCCTACTCATCCCTGGCTCCTGGCCTCCTGAATTTTGAGTCTAGGCTGAAGTCACTGAAAAACAAGGAGAGAAGGAAGGGCCCCCAAAGGAGGCAAAGTTCACAGAATGGGGTCTTGCCAAGTCCTGTAAGAAGAAAGAAAGACGAGGTCATCACCCTTGGTTTTTAGGTCATGTGTCTGCCAGAAGGGGGGCTATGCCTCCACTTTCCAGTGGGGAAGTTTTCCTTCCTGAAGGCAAGGGAGGGAAGCCCTGAGAAAAGTCCTGAAGGACAGCAGGGTGGCTGCAGAAAGGGACATCATGTCCTAGCTGGATCCACACTGGGCTGCAGAGCCCACGGGTCCACATTCATCTCAGCACAGGAGCCAGGCTTGGTGAGACCATCCTCAGGGTGGAGATGGTGCATTCAGAGGAGTGGCCTGTAGCACGTTAGCCTCCACAGTCTCCTCCCCAGTCCGGGGATGAAAGAAGGGTCACTTAACATCAGTTCTCATGTTAAGAGATCCCAGAAGGCTACATCGGCAAGGTCTGCTGGGACAGTTCTAACATGCTGAAGAGGAGGATGGGGGGAGCCCTACCCAATCCCACCTCCCGAGGGCCCTTTGAGGATATGCACAATCACCCCCTTTAATTCCTTGCCCCCAAAAGAAAGTGCCCATAGATTAGCAGTGGGGCAGGAGCCCTGGGAGCTGCCCCGGCAGCCCAACCTGGAGGAGAGTTCAGCACTGTTCCTCCTGGCAGCAATGAAGGGGCCAAAAAGAAGCTGAGCTGTCACCCCTAAAAGCCACCAATTGCCCTTATGCAGAGACCACCACACCAACAGCGGCTCCCAACATTAGACAGAAACAGGCTAGGTCAGGAGAAGCCGAAGACTGCGCTATGCCTTTCTATTACACGTGACCTTCTGATGGGCAGTATGAGCATCACCAGGGAGTTCCTAGCAATGCAGAGTCTCAGGCCCCACCCTCAACTTCCTGAATCAGAATCTGCTTTTTTTTTTATCAAGGCCAGAAGGAGATGAACCTACACATGAAAGCCTGAGTGACAGCGCTGTCAGTCACGAATCTGTCACCCTTCGGGGGAGTGGAGCCTCCGCACCCTTCCTGCTGAGTTTCTGCAACAGGCACTGCAAACCTGCAGGAGTCCAGGGCCTGATGAGACTCAAGAAGAAAGTTCCAAAGGAAAGAGAAAAGAAGAAAGAATATGTAAGACAGCCCACATATGCCCAGTTATCAGATCAGCAGATAGACAGTGTCAGAGAAAGGGGAGGAGAAAAGCTTTAGATAAAGTTTAAGAATGAAGTTTACAAATGAATCATTGTAGGTGCTCAAATAAGACAGACCCAATGATCACACTGACAAGATCAAAATGAAATTTGCCAAGATGTTTTTAAGGGCAGTGCAGCAGAGATCATTTAAAATCAGTAATAAGAAAAAATTACAATTATTACATGTTTCTATGTTCAGTAAGTTGAGAGCCCTCAGAAAGGTACATCAACAGTCATTCATTTATCCACCAAACATGGGTTAAAAATCAAATTGCTGGGCGCTGTGCTGAGCGCAAGCAAATAAGATGTGGACCCAAGGAACTTAAAGACTATTATGTGACACAGTCACTCTTTCAGAAAATAGTTACTGTTATCCCCTGGATCCAGGCACTGTCGTGAGCACCAAGCATGCAAAAGCAGACAAAACAAACAGAATCCCTACTCATGGCACTTACATTCTAGTGGAGATGGATAATACATGAGATTAATAAGTAAAATGTAAAGCAGGACTAAGGACTTCCCAGGTGGCAGAATGGTAAAGAATCCACATGCCAACGCAGGAGATGCAAGAGACAGAGGATCGATCCCTGGGTTGGGAAGATCCCCTGGAGGAGGGCAGAGCATCCCATTCCAGTATTCTTGCCTGGGAAATTACATGCACAGAGGAGCCTGGCAGGCTACAATCCATGGAGTCACAAAGAGTTGGACCTGATTGAGCATGCACGCACCATAGCGGAACTAATGAAATAAAGCAGGGAAGTAGGAATGGGGGTATAGGGAGAGCGCTGCAATTTTAAACAGGGTGGCCAGGAAAGAAGGCTTCCCAGGTGGCACTAGTGGTAAAGGACCCAACTGCCAATGTAGGAGATATAAGGGATGTGGGTTCTATCCCTGAGTCGGGAAGATCCCCTGGAGAAAGGCATGGCAACCCACTCCAGTATGCTTGCCTGGAGAATCCCATGGACAGAGGGCCCTGGCGGGATAGTCCATGGGGTCACACAGAGTCGGACACGCTGAAGCAACTTAGCATGCACACAGCATGCATCCAGGAAAGAAACAGGAATTGTGAGCAATCCTGAAGAGTGAGGGAGCCCACTTCGTGGGTGTCTGGAGGGAGAGCACTCCAGGTGGACAGGGCAGTAATGAAAAGCTTTTTCTGTGCTGAGAGCCCCGGGGGAGGCCACCTTGACAGGGCTGCAGCCGGACAGCTAGTGACAGTCAGAGGACGTGAGTTTGCAGTGGTAACACCAGCTGGGAGGCATGGGTCCTGAGGGCCGCCGTGAGGACTCAGGCTTCTCCTCTGGAGTCATAGAAGCATTCTGAGCAGCAGTGTGATGGGAATTTGACTTCTGTTCTAATAGGATGTCAGGCTGCAATGAACAATGGAAGTGATGAAAGGTTATCAGACTCTGGATATGATTTTTGGGTAAAGTTACTATTTGCCATTAGATTGAGACAAAAGAGATAGAAGTCAAGGATATAGCAAATACAAATAATAAAATACTGTGTTTTGTTAATCACATCCTGTAAATAAACTCTCATGTAAGTCCAAAGAGCTCTAATCTTGATCTCAGCACATCAGGCCCACCCTTAGCAGGTCTTCATGTTTGACCTACCTGTGTAAAGCTGCACAGAGCTGAGCAGGGAATGCCATACAGCTTTTCCATATTGCTAACTAAGAAATTTAGAAAATGAAATCACAGAATTCCTAGTAGTCACCTAGTTGTCATCTGCTTTCTTGGACCAAGTTAAACCGCATGTTTGAGTAGTTTGCACATCTTTCCCCAGCGTTCTGAGGTTGTAAGCTCTGGACCCCTTATAATCCACCCATAGGAGTTTACTGAAGGCAAAGGAAGATACTAATAATGAGATTTCTCTCATGGGATCCTTCTATATGAGAAATCACAAATGGTGATCTCTGAATGTCTCTTGAGAAATCTAAAATTAATTTCTCAAGATAGTTGAACAAAAAATGATGAAAATGTGCTTCAGAGGAAAAATTCACTCCAGAGTAAGCTAAATCCAAGTTATAAATTTCTAAATACGCCATCATCAGTCTCGGTTATTTTCAGACATGCCATCTATTCTAAGTTATTTTCAGACAATGTTCGTCCTGACTTCCTTCTAAAAAGAATCTATAAACGAGGATCACAAAATCAAAAGGAATTTACCTTTTAAACCTCTAACCCTGGGTTGGGAAGATCCCCTGGAAGAGGGCATGGCAACCCACTCCAGTATTCTTGCCTGGAGAATCCCCTTGGACAGAGCCTGGCGGGCAGCAGTCCATAGCGTCACAGTCTGACATGACTGAGCAGCTAAGCACAGCCACAAGGTGGAGATCTAAAGCAATGATTAGTTTTCACAGCAGGCTCCAGTTTAGAATCCAGAATTCCTCTTTTAAGATTCGAGTGGTGCATGTTCTCAGATTCTGCCAGAAACTGATTTATTATTTTAAGCTAGAGGAAAACAGCGCTTATGTATTAGGATTCTTTTGTATAGATTGGAAATACACCTGACATGCAAAGTATTTCAGGAAATTCTAAGCGATACAATATTAGGTGGCAAAGTGGAGATACTGTTTAGAAATGTCAAGTTTAGGTCTAAAGCAGAGAGAACACCATTGTTTTATCAGTTGATCATGAGCACATTTAATAAAGGGCTAATGTGACTATATCAGTATAGATATGTTATGGCTGATAATGAATAATTAAATCCCTTTACCTTGACAGATAACAGTCCTAGACTAATAATTCTGAAGATTCTAAACCAAGAGTATGAATGAAAGATCCCTCTAGTTTTGTTCACTTGCATATGGTAGTGGGACCAGCTCACCAAGCGAAGCACTAGTAAAAGCAGAAAACCCTCACCTCCTTTTTAAGTGGGTTTTGTCAGTTTCCAAAATTACACACAACCTGCCTCTTGAGAAATCTGTATGCAGGTCAGGAAGCAACAGTTAGAACTGGACATGGAACAACAGACTGGTTCCAAATAGGAAAAGGAGTATGTCAAGGCTGTATATTGTCACCCTGCTTATTTAACTTATCTGCAGAGTACATCATGAGAAACGCTGGACTGGAAGAAGCACAGGCTGGAATCAGGATTGCCAGGAGAAATATCAATAACCTCAGATATGCAGATGACACCACCCTTATGGCAGAAAGTGAAGAGGAGCTAAAAAGCCTCTTGATGAAAGTGAAAGAGGAGAGCAAAAAAGTTGGCTTAAAGCTCAACATTCAGAAAACAAAGATCATGGCATCCGGTCCCATCACTTCATGGGAAATAGATGGGGAAACAGTGGAAACAATGTCAGACTTTATTTTTTTGGGCTCCAAAATCACTGCAGATGGTGATTGCAGCCATGAAATTAAAAGACACTTACTCCTTGGAAGAAAAGTTGTGACCAACCGAGAGAGCATATTCAAAAGCAGAGACATTGCTTTGCCGACTAAGGTCCGTCTAGTCAAGGCTATGGTTTTTCCTGTGGTCATGTATGGATGTGAGAGTTGGACTGTGAAGAAGGCTGAGCGCCAAAGAATTGATGCTTTTGACCTGTGGTGTTGGAGAAGACTCTTGAGAGTCCCTTGGACTGCAAGGATATCCAACTAGTCCATTCTGAAGGAGATCAGTCCTGGGATTTCTTTGGAAGGAATGATGCTAAAGCTGAAGCTCCAGTACTTTGGCCACCTCATGCGAAGAGTTGACTCATTGGAAAAGACTGATGCTGGGAGGGATTGGGGGCAGGAGAAGGGGACAACCGAGGATGAGATGGCTGGATGGCATCACGGACTCGATGAACGTGAGTCTGAGTGAACTCTGGGAGATGGTGATGGACAGGGAGGCCTGGCGTGCTGCGATTCATGGGATCGCAAAGAGTCGGACACAAGTGAGCGACTGAACTGAACTGAACTGAAATGTATTTGTTTGATTCACAAATTATCTTCCCAGTTTACTCATCTAGAAGTTTCATTATTTTAAAAACAATCTGAATTTCCTTTGTTTTTTTTTTGTAGTGTGAACTTTTATTCTTCCCTATGAAAACAAACGAAAACAAACTGAAAGCAAAAATCTAAGCTAGATAATAAATAGAAAATGTGGTACAATCTTTTATCCCTCTCTGTTTCTTCTACTTTTATATGCCTTAACTTAGTGATTATCTACAGAACAGATATCCCAGGTGGCGCAGTAGTAAAGAATCCACCTGCCAATGCAGGAGACGCAAGAAATGTGGGTTTGATCCCTGGGTTGGGAAGATTCCCTGGAGGAGGAAATGGCAACTCATTCCAGTATTCTTGCCTGGAAAATTCCATGGACAGAGGAGCCTGGTGGGCTACTGTCCATGGGGTTGCAAAAAGTTGGACACAACCGAGGAAAACTTAGCGAGAGAATGCAACAGAAGTAAATGAATGAGTCTCAAAAGCAGCTAAAATTCTCGCAATGGTAATTTCTTCAAGGTCTTCTGCAACTTTTTATCATAATGAAAGAATCCATTTGTGGAAATTGTTTTTCTTCCTAGTTTACTCAGCTTTTAAGATGTTCATTCTTCAATTTATTATAGGTTTTCATCATCAATACTTAGAAAATTAATAAGAAAGGCAACCACAATCTCAAGGATTGTTGTTTTCAGCTATCTGGTGAGAATTTCCCCCTCATTCCTTAAGGCTGATTTATCTCTTTATCTCAGTCACCTGCCTATGTTACAACTAGTAGCACAGAGTCCAGAGTTGTTTATTTAGATAAGCATCAAAGTTTGGGATGCTGATCTGTACTTAAAAGACGTTTGATCCTGTTCACCTTGATTTGGAAATCAAATTGGAACTCTAACAAGAAATATTTGTCTCTTCCGCTACTTTCTGGTCTCAGCCAGTCCGGAAATACCAAGAGCAGGCTTCATAGTAGTATTTAGAACTTCCGCTTCCTGTTCTGGAGGAAAGCAGAAGTGGAGAAACGTGAAAACATTAACCAAAAAAACACTTGACCTTTTGCGATCCACCACAACATCCAAGGAAAATGTTGTTCAAATGTTGTCTCTTTACTTAACCCAGTGTAAACTTACATGACATCATTTCACCCAAACAAAATCTGTAGAAGACTTTTGGCTTTGGCTTCATCCCTGGAGAACCTAAACGAGTGAGACATATTCTTCAGGAGTGGCGTCTGGAGAGGGAGTGCGATGTGTGGGGCTATAACATGATCAGTTACAAGCATAGTGAGCTATATGGGCTGCTAAGTTCTTAATTCCTCCAGGCAGTGGTTCTCAAGCTTTATGTGCAACAGAATCGCATGGAGGGCTAGTTAAAATGCAACCTATTGTGTTCATCCCGTTTTCACTCCAGTTCTTGGAAGGGGTCAATTTGCACTTCTAACAAGTCACCATGTGAACCTGATTCATCTGACCTGAGAATCCCACTTGGAGAACCACAGTGCTGAGTGAGTTTACTTGTGAAAATGGAGAAAACTTAAACCTTAGCAAATGTTGAGATCTCATTTGAAAGAGAAACTAAGGCAAAACAGGAGCACCGAGTTTAGAACCAGTTACAGTTGGGATTTGAATTAGGAATCAGTCCAAAACTGTAAGTCTAGGCAAATTGCTTAATCTTCCCCACCCACACTTTCCTTATCTGTAAAATGAGGGTTAATAATTGCATCTGTTTCTGAGAACCAAACAAGACACTGTATGTAAGGTGTCTGGCACATAAAATTCTGTAAATGGTTGTTTTTATTTTAAAAATTACAGACACTATTAGTAAGAACAAACCAACCAAACAGTTCACTTGTAGGCAATAATCTCTGAGATCTAAACACAGGAGAAACTTTGGTTAGGATCCCATATTTGTTTTGGATTCAGATTAAATAAAAAGTGACTGTATATAGTCTAAAGAGCAATCTTTCTCCTTTAAAATAAAATCTCTGATAGGATCCCTGGTTCTTTCTTGAAACCCATCCTTAATTCCCATTTCTTTATTGCCATTTTAAAGCTCATTCTAACATTTACTTTTTTTATTCGTCTATTGCTGCTGTATTTCTCTCCCCTGCTGTTTACACCTCTTTGCACCACCCAAAAAGACTTTTTTTAAAATATGGAAAAGTCTAGGAGCCTTAAACTCTTGAATAGTGGAGTTAACCCTCTCCAGTTACATAGTCAGAGTTTTAACAAATTGAAGAAAATGAAGAAAACTAACAACATGTGTGAATAAACTCACTCTAGTGACATTAAAATTAATTTATACCACCTAGTTTCCATGTTTATGATTCATCTGTGCATTTCCACCAAAATATTAGTATATTACATCCCCAAACAAAGGAGAACTTGAGGAAAATGACCAGTTCTCCACCTCTTCCAACAATTAAAAATGGGCTCAATCCAAAGCATGAGAGATGGTTGTTAGATAAAAGGAATATCTCACTCATTTTTTGGGCAAAATATTAATTGTGAACTTACTATAGTCTCTCTCTGTGGGAATACACTGGCTATGAGTAAAAGAGACCCAAGTCCTCATCCCATGGAGCTCATGGTCTAGATGAGAAAACAAGCATTTAGCAAATAAGTACACAATACATTAACAAAGAGAAACTGACAGCTGCAATGGACCAAAAAATGGGTTAAAACACCACAGTGACAGTGGGGTTGGGGCAGCACAGAGGAAAGCCTGCAGGAGCTATTACAATGCTTGTAAGGTCAAATGAATTTTTTCTTACAGGAGGTGAGGGCATGAAAGACCAGAGATGCTGGAGGTGAGAGGGAGAGAGACAGGCTAAGTAAGGATCACGAAGGTGGTTGTAGGACAAGAAGGTCTTTATCCTGGGAACAGCAGGAAGCCACAAAATGATTTTAAGCAGGGAATTAGCATGCTCAAATTAGCATATTTAAAAGATCACTTGGGCTTCAGTGTGCCAAACAGATTACCAGGTATGAGGGGATGGGGCTTAGAAGGGAGAACAGAGGTCAAAGGGGTAGTTGTGGCAAGAGTCAGTGATGATTAGGGCACTACTATTAGAGTCCAGCGGTAGATTGGACTTTATGGTAGTAAAGTATTCACTATAATCTTCTTTAGTGGAAATTTGAGCAAAGAAGAAAAAAATGTCATTTCTCCAGGGGGTCCAAGTATTGATGTGCCTAAAAGCCACATGACCATTCAATATCCCTTCTAATACTCTAACATGATTTAGATGAACTTCTAATTCATAGTTACATAACCAGACTTATGAATGATAGTTCATTTCATTTCAAGACTAATGAATAGATTGCCCATAAGGCCCATCACCTTGGTGCCTGATCTCAGCACTTGCCTTTTATCACTTGTGTGCTAAAGGCTTATCACTTTTCAGGAACTACCTGAATACACAGCTCCTGGAGGACAATTTTAATTCGTTTTCTGGTTAAGCCACCAACTAGCTGAGTACAAGCCTCTGGAAAAATAGGACTGAGGGTCTGCTTTAGTAGCCTTGAGGTGGTGGAAGAGGAAGGGTGCTGAAGAAGGTTGAGAAAGAGGGGACGGGGCTCTCAGGACAAACTTTGCCTCTTTCCTCAGGTTTGTCTGGGACCAGCCTTGTAAATGAGGAGCTGCAGGAAGTTGCCACAGGTAGTAGGCCATCTTAAACTGGTTTCCCATAATATGCTCCTTTTGTAGAGTATCAGCCAACAATGAAGATGAACCCCAGTAATACATTTCTAATCAGAGCCTTCATTAATGGAAATGATCCCAGCAAAGGTGGAGGGGTATGTCCATGAACATAGTCTCCCTGTCCACCACAGCTCAGGAAGCCACAACTTCTATTCTCCATTTCCACCCATTTGTATGCTGAAGACATTCCCATCAATTTCTACATCCTTCCTCTCTGGTGAGAGTGCCACAGAGGGTTCATAAACTGACTATTCCCATGGGACCAGATGTTTATTTCCTCTCCCTTCAAATAAGTCTGAATCCTGACTCACTAGACTTACATACAGAAGACTGCTGCTTTCTCTCCCTCTAGTATAGCCATCTACCTATCCTAAGAACCTTTCCCATCCCCTAGACATGTGTACATAGGGGGTTTTATTGCCAGTTGCTCTGTAAGATTCTTCCCGGAGTTGAATTCTTCTAAGGAAGTATCTATAGAAAGGGTAGAGAGAATGGATAAAGAAGACGTGGTATACACCATGTGGTATACATTTATGTGGTGTGTGTGTGTGTATATATATATATATATATATATATATATATAATAGACTACTCAGTTCAGTTCAGTCGCTCAGTAGTGTCCGACTCTTTGCAACCCCATGAATCGCAGAACACCAGGCCTCCCTGTCCATCACCTACTACTCAACTGTAAAAAATAATGAAATAATGTCATTTGCAGCAATATGGATGAGCATAGAAATTTATCATATTAAGTGAGGTTAGCCAGAAAGAGAAAGACAAATATATGGTATCATTTATATGTGGAGTCTAAAATATGATACAAATGAACTTATTTACAAAGCAGAAACAGACTCACAGACTTAGAAAACATATTTATGATGAACAAAGGGGAAACACGGTTGGGGAGTGATAAACTATGAGTTTGGGATTAGCAGATACAAACAAGATCAAGCTAGTTTATCCTAAAGGGAATCAATCCTGAATATTCATTGGAAGGAGTGATGCTGAAGCTGAAGCTCTAATACTTTGGCCACCTGATGCAAAGAGTTGACACATTGGAAAAGCTTCTGATCCTAGAAAAGATTGAAGGCAAAAGGAGAAGAGGGTGACAGGATGATTTGTTGGATGGTATCACAGGTTCAATGGACATGAACTTGAGCAAACTCTGGGAGATGGTGAGGAACAGGGAAGCCTGGAGTGCTGCAGTCCATGGGGTCACAAAGAGTTGAACATGACTTGGCAACTGAACAACAACAACAATATATATATATATCTGAATCACTTTGTTGTACACTAGAAACTAACACAACATTGCTTGCACATAAAATATATTTCAATAGAAAAAAGAAACAAAATAAAAGAAAGCGTGGAGAGGTGGCAACTTGAATCACATTTATCTAGAGTGATTTTGTAAAATGCACATCCTGAACCCTGGCTCAAACACCCTAGATCAAAATCTACACTGTAATAGACACTCCAAGTGATTTCTAAGCACACTGAGGTTTAGGAAACACTGCTATATGGCAACTGTGCTACCACCCTGTATGGATGCTCACTGAGTCTCTAGTTAATATGAGGGGAAGGAGTAGATTGTACATAACTTTCAGCCTTCCTCACCCATGCAGCATCCTAAAGAGCTCCATTCATGAGGTCAATCAAGTAGGTTGATCAGGAATTTCACCTCTGACAAAAAGGTTGCGATCTTTCCTCTGAAATTCTTTTTAGAGTGAAGTTTGAGTACAGGCAAGATGATATCATCTCGTCTTCATATGGGATGGAAAGTGAAAGTCACTCAGTCATGTCCCACTCTTTGTGACCCTATGGACTACACAGTCCATGGAATTCTCCAGGACAGAAAACTGGAGTGGGTAGCCATTCCCTTCTCCAGGGGATCTTCCCAACCCAGGGATCGAACTGGGGTGTCCTGCATTGCAGGTGGATTCTTTACCAGCTAAGCTACTAGGGAAGCCCGTATGGGATGGAACCATCCCTCTAATGGACATTTGGGAATATAGGCGGCAAGGTCACACTGTTGACCTATGGATGCTACGGGTATTTTGTGGTCTGAGGTCAGAGATGCAAAATCTCTCGACTTTGGGGGCCTCCCACATAACCAAGAATTGTGCTGCTCAAACACCAATAATATTACAGGTGAAGAATCCTTCAGTTTTGATGCCTCTATAATGCACATGGATACAATGTTTAAATTTATTATAGAATCTTCTCTTTGTCCTATGCATTGAATATAATATAGGGTTTCTATGTTGCTGAAGACAGTGTACATAAAGTTCTCAGCACAGTGCTTGTGTTTTATTCTAGGTAACTCTAGGAGTTTCAGATTTACTTTGATAAATGCAAATGAGTGATTGAGGATTAATTAATAAGATTCTTCCCTAGGGCTTTCCAACTGTAACACAATCCAGAGTGGAAGAGATGGAAAAAGGTTGACATAACCTATTGTTAACTAATAAGGTCTGTGTAAAACCTCTGAAATTACTCAGGCAAGTCCAGCATCTGTTTGACCACAATTCTCTATCATCTTCCCATCATCTTTAGTAATAACATTGAAGTATTCAATGGATTATGTAGAATTTTGCCAAAGGTTGGGAAGAGAGAGTGTTTGCCATTTAAACACTGTGCATCAATATTTGAAGTGAAGTGAAGTGAAAGTCAATCAGTCGTGTCTGACTCTTTGCGACCCCATGGTCTATACAGTCTATGGAATTCTCCAGGCCAGAATGCTGGAGTGGGTAGCCTTTTCATTCTTCAGTGGATCTTCCTGACCCAGGAATCAAACCAGGGGCTCCTGCATTGCAGGCAGATTCTTTACCAACTGAGCTATCAGGGAAGAAATATTTGGCTTTAGCTTTTATTGCTGTTAACGGTAGTTTCCAAGATAAACTGAGTTTTCTGTAAAAATAAATCCCAGTACTAAGAATCATAATTTTTACCAGATTAGGAAAAAAGATCCTTGCACACATATAAAAAAAGAATGCAGTTGGAATGGCATTCTTGCCAGAAGCTATATACCATTCTGCAATTTATTTCGTTTTTGGTGGAAGGAAGGACTTCAAAGCCTTAAGTATACACATATGCTACAAGCATGTCTAAAATTCAAGTGTAGGAACCTCTGAACCAACTTCCACATGAATTAGCAAGCCTATAATTTATTACCAGGTAATATAAAAATAAGGATATGTAGAGACTGAGAGATGGCATAAATAACACATGCAAAGAATAGTGAGGTTTGGAATATAAAACTTTCTAAAATTCAAATGTGATTACCAACAGGACACAAATTCCTTTAACACGTCTTGCAAGTCTCTTCATGATCTGAACTTTTCAAAACTAACAAACCAATATATATTTTAAATACTCATTTCAAAAGCAAAGAAGAGTATATGGAAAATAAAAAAGAGAAAGCACTGCTCTGCGAGAAGGAAGAGTCGATTTTGCCACTGATTTTGTACAGGTTACTTTTGTTATCTGTGAAATTGTGAGAAAAACTACACATTAGCTGAAATCTATAATGAGGTTAACAGTTTATTAATGCACTTGAATTTCTACTTCATTGTCAGAACTGCTAAGCATGTCAACAGGGCTTATGATTTGTCTGTTTCATATCTTATTCTTTCCTTATGAATTGTGTCCTGGATTAACATAAATTTAAGAAGCAGTCTCTAAGAATAGTTTGAACATTGGTATCTTTTTAAAGGGGAAAAAGGACTTTTTGGTAGTGGAAAGCAAGCATTAAAATGAACAATCTCTTTTATTTTATTGGAACGTAAAAGCTTTTATTTTTTTTATTTTTTATTTTTTTTAATTTTAAAATCTTTAATTCTTACATGTGTTCCCAAACATGAACCCCCCTCCCACCTCCCTCCCCATAATATCTCTGTGGGTCATCCCCATGCACCAGCCCCAAGCATGCTATATCCTGCATCAGACATAGACTAGCGATTCAATTCTTACATGATAGTATACATGATAGAATGCCATTCTCCCATATCATCCCACCCTCTCCCTCTCCCTCTGAGTCCAAAAGTCCGTTATACACAGCTGCGTCTTTTTTCCTGTCTTGCATACAGGGTCGTCATTGCCATCTTTCTAAATTCCATATATATGTGTTAGTATACTGTATTGGTGTTTTTCTTTCTGGCTTACTTCACTCTGTAAAAGCTTTTAAAACTCTATCCTGGTGGCTCAGATGATAAAGAATCTGCCTGCAGTACAGGAGACCTGGGTTTGATCCTTGGGTTGGGAAAATCTCCTGGATAAGGGAATGGCTGTCCATTCAAGTATTCTTGTCTGAAGAATTCCATAGACAGAGGAGACTGGTGGGCTACAAGGAAATGACTTGGGGTCGCAAGGAAATGACTGAGTGACTAACACTTTCACTTTTCAAAAGTTTTTAAAACTCTAAGTTTGGTACTCTAAGTTTGGTACTTTACCCTTCTGTTTCTTTGAACATTCATTTGAGAGAAATCCTTTCAATTGGGTTACAAAGAAGTTGTTTTGATAATACATCCCACTGAAGCAATTGAAGTTTGCGCTGATTCAAAATGTAAGGAAACCTTTCTTATAGCAGTTCATCAGAGGATATTTTTGGTATCTTTCACAGTGATATTAAGATTTTTTTTTTAATACATGAGTGCTCCTAAAGGCTTTTTCAAAATAAGCATGTTTCCAAACAGGCTGTTAAAAAAAATTCAATAAAAGCAAAGATGGCAGCAGCTACTCCAAAAAGGGGGGAAAAACCCCCTCATGATTGATCTATTTTAGGAAGCCCATGCCACGTAAATAAAATTCTAAAATATCAGGTTTCTTTCCTACTATATACATTAGTAGACTATAAAATACTTACACAAATATAAAGTGAACGGCCCAGAATAATCACTATTTTGTCACTAATTACTCAAGGGGCTTCCCAGGCGGTGCTAGTGGTAAAGAACCTGCCTGAAAATGCAGGAGACATAAGTGATGTGGGTTCGATCCCTGGGTTGGGAAGATCCCCTGAAGGAGGGAATGGCAACCCACTCCAGTATTCTTGCCTGCAGAATCCCATGGACAGAGGAGCCTGGTGGGCTACAGTCCATAAGGTCACAGAGTCAGACAGGACTGAAGCGACTTGGCAGGCACATATGGACTCTAAATTTTACTCAAAACAAGCCCGTCCCCAGAAATAAGTTGGACCCAAAAAGGATGTGCTGTTGTTGTTGTTGTTGTTCAGGTGCTTAGTTGTGTCCAACTCTTTGCAACCCCATAGACTGCAGCACACCAGGCTCTCCTGTCCTTCACCATCTCCTGGAGCTAGCTCAAACTCACGTCTCTAGAGCTGGTGATGCTATCCAACCATCTCATCCTTTGTCGTCCCCTTCTCCTGCCTTTAATCTTTCCCAACATCAGGGTCTTTTCTGAGTCAGCTCTTCACATCAGGTGGCCAAAGTATTGGAGCTTCAGCTTCAGCATCTGAATCCTTCCAGAAAACACCTTCTTGGGAGTCGGCTCGTGGCCTCCTGCCTGAAGCCTCCCCAGCCTGCCTCCTTTCCTGTCCATCGACCTCCAATACTGCCGTTCTCACAAGAGCCTCAGGGTGCTACTCATCCCTTGTGGGGGCATCCAGGAGGCATCCAAAATTCTAAGACCGGAACAGTGACATTCCAGTTAACTGTACACACCATTAAGGCACTGATGAGGCAATTTTCTGTTATGTAGCAGATCTGTATTCTGGTGAAAGGAGAGAGGCCAATTTCAAGTGTACTAATTGGATTTGTAGCCTTTTGGGAAAAGAGCATCAGTCAGAGTCTCATCATCATCCAAACAGGTGCTGCAGAACCTGAGAGAAGTTTGCATCACGTAAAAGTAACAGAGAACAGACCATATGGTTAAACCACTTCTTTCAAGAGGGAGGGGACATAAGTATATCTATGGTTGATTCATGTTGATGTTTGACAGAAACCAATACAGTATTGTAAAACAATTATCCTTCAATTAAAAATAAATAAATTTAATTTTTAAAAATGACCTCTCTGCTCCCATTGGGCTGAGGATATGTTCATCTGACCTACTGGGCATGGGGACAACAGGAGAGGCCTGAAGTCCACCTGGATTTATATTAGAGGACAGGAAAGCAAAATAGATGAGTAAAGGATCAGAGATGAAAGATCCAAGACAGCCTGTGTGAACTGAGGACATGAGAGAGATTTTACCAGGAGACAGACTTGGGAGAGAACATTTGAAGAGATTCTCTATGATGAACCTTCCCAGAAAATTTTCCTTGGGACATTGCAATAAACATTTAATTTCCCTTTAACTGGGGCTTCCCTGGTGGCTCAGACAGTGAAGAATCTGCCTGCAATGCAGGAGACCCAGGTTTGATCCCTGTGTCAGGAAGATCCCCTGGAGAAGGGAACGGTAGCCCACTCCAATATTCTTGCCTGAAGAATTCCATGGACTGAGGAACCTGGCGGGCTACAGTCCGTAGGGTCGCAAAGAGTTGGACACGACTGAGTGATTAATGTTCAACACTCACTCACTTCTCTTTAATTAAGTTTCATAGCTTGATTGGTGTGACATGATCTGCAAGGGATCTACCGGTCCTTCGGGGGTAAATGGAAACCACAACCTTTCTACAATGCAGATTGGATCGTGTCCCTCCACTCCTGAAAGTCCTCCAAAAGTTTCTTCCCACTCTGCTTGCTTAGCATGGTCTGGCCCTGACTTTGGTTCAGCCACATTTCCTATCCTTACCACAGTGCTATACTCCAGCCATAAATAAAATGAATAGTTCCCCACATGCACTGTGTTCTCACACTTGTGGCTGCTCCCTTGGCTTGAAATGCTTCCCTACCCCATTCTTGCATTCGTTCACTTATATAATAAATATTTCCTGAGCACCTATTATGTGTAAGCACTGGGGTGATCAAAATAGTGAATAATAATTACAAGAACAATTACAAAATAGTGAACAAAACACATACAAAAAGCCCTACATATGTCACATATTATCTTGACTAATTCTTTATGCCATTTAAACACACTCTAAACTCAGCACAACACTATGTGTGGATCTCATTTGAATGCCATCTTTGCTTTGTTTTGCTTCTAATGTATTAAAAAAATAGTTCATCCCCTTCTACCCCCTCCTCCCTGGTAGCCACTAATCCATTCTTTGTGTATGAGTTTGGTATTAATTTGTTATTCCTATTGTCGTTATTGTTTTTAGGTGCCACATGGAAGAGAGATTATACGGTATTTGTCTTCTTCTGTTTCTGACTTATTTCATTTAGCTTAATGCCCTTAAGTTCCATTCATATTGTCGGAAATGGCAAGATTTCATTTTTTACGGCTGAATAATATTCCATTGTGAGTATATGTGTGTGTGTATCATGTTTTCTATATTGATTCATTTGTTGATGGACACTTAGACTGATTCCATATTTTGGCTATTATAAACAATGTTGCAGTGAACATGGGGTGCATATATTTTTTTCAAGTGAGTGTTTTTGTTTTCTTTTTAAATTAATTAATTTATTTTTTATTTTACTTTACAATACTGTATTGGTTTGGCCATACATCAACATGAATCCACCACGGGTGTACATGAGTTCCCAATCCTGAACCCCCCCTCCCACCTCCCTCCCCATACCATCTCTCTGGGTCATCCCAGTGCACCAGCCCCAAACATCCTGTATCCTGCATCGAACCTAGACTGGCGGTTCGTTTCTTACGTGATATTATACATGTTTCAATGCCATTCTCCCAAATCATCCTACCCTCTCCCTCTCTCACAGAGTCCAAAAGTCTGTTCTATACACCTGTGTCTTTTTTGCTGTCTCACATACAGGTTTTCTTCAGGTAAGTGCGGAGTAGAGAAATTGCTGGATCATATGGTAATTCTATTTTTAATTTTTTGAGGAACCTCTGTTTTTCACGGTGGATGGATGCACCAATTTACATTCTCACTGAGCATGCACAAGGGTTTCCTTCTTTCCACATTCTCATCAGCTCTTGGTATTGTTTCTCTTGTTGATAATAGTCTTTCTGACATGAGTGAAGTGATATCCCACAATGGGTTTGACTTTCATTTCCCTGGTTATTAATGAAGTTGAGCATGTTCTTCTGTACTTAGAGCCTGCTATTTGTATGTCTTCTTTGGAAAAAAATGTCTATCCAGATCATTTGTAATCAGATTGCTTGTTTTGCAGCTATTGTGTTATATGAATTCTTTCTGTATTTTGAATATTTGCCCCTTATCAGATATATGGTTTACAAATATTTTCTCCCATTCAGTAAGTTTCCTTTCAATTTTGTTGATTCCTTTGCTGTGCAGAAGCTTCTTAGTCCCACCCGTTTAATTTTGCTTTAGTTGCCTATGCTTTTGATGTCAGACCCATCACTGAGCATGATGTTAGCTGTGGGCTTGTCATTATCATCTTTATTATGCCGTAGTACATTGCCTCTCTACGTGTTTTGTTTGGAATTTTTACATTAAGTGGATGTTGAATTTCATCCAAAGGTTTTTCTGCATCTATTGAGATGGTTTTGATTTTTATTCCTCATTTTGTTATTGTGATATATCACATAGACTGATTTATGGATGTTGAACCATCCTTGCATCCCTGGAATAAATATCACTTGATCACAATGTATGATCCATGTAATGTGTTGTTGAATTCAGCTTGTTAATGTTTTCCTGAGAATTTTTGCATCTATGTTCATCAAGGATATTGATCTGTAAATTTTTTTTGTGGTGTCCTTCTCTGGATTTATATCAGGGTAATGCTGACCTCCTAAAATGTGTTTGGAAGAATCCTCCCCTCCACCTTCCATATTTTGAGTTTGAAAATGATTGGCATTGATTCTTATTCAAAAGTCTAGTATAAGTCACCACTGAAGTCATCTGGTCTAGCACTTTTATTTGTTGTAAGTTTTTTTAAAATTACTTATTCAATTGCCATGCTAGTAATCAACCTCAAGATTTTCTATTTCATTATGATTCAGTCTTGGTAGTTTGTATGCTTCCAAAAATTTATCCATTTCTTATACACTGTAAAATTTATTGACATTTAATTGTCAATAGTAATCTCTTATGTTCCTTTGTGTATCTGTGGTATCGTTGTAACACCTTTTTTGTTTTATTTTATTTGAATCCTCTCTCTCTCTCTCTCTTTTTTTTTTTGGTGATTCTAGCTAAATGTGTTTATAAATTTTGTTTATCTTTTCAAAGAACCAGTTCTTAGTTTCATCAAGTATGTCATCTTAAAATAATCATGAGACAACTGAGGAAATCTGAAACTGATTGGGTATTTGAAAATATAATTATTATTAACTTTAGGTGAGATAATAGTATTGTTTCTCAACCTTCAGAAAACTAAAATCATGGCGTCTGATCCCATTACTTCATGACAACTAGATGGGGAAACAATGGAAACAGTGACAGACTTTATTTCTGGAGGCTCCAAAATCACTGCAGATGGTGACTGCAGCCATGAAATTAACAGATGCTTGCCCCTTGGAAGAAAAGTAATGACCAACCTAGACAGCATATTAAAAAGCAGAGACATTACTTTGCCAAAAAAGGTCCGTCTAGTCAAAGCTATGGTTTTTCCAATAGTCAAGTATGGATGTGAGAGTTGGACTATAAAGAAGGCTGAGCACCAAAGAACTGATGCTTTTGAACTGTGGTGTTGGAGAAGACTCTTGAGAGTCCCTTGGACTGCAAGGAGATCCAACCAGTCCATTCTAAATGAGATCAGTCCTGAGTATTCATTGGAAGGACTGATGCCGAAGCTGAAACTCCAATACTTTAGCCACCTGCTGCGAAGAACTGACTCATTGGAAAAGACCCTGATACTGGGAAAGATTGATGGCAGGCGGACAAGGGGACGACAGAGGATGAGATGGTGGGATGGCATCACCAACTCAATGGACATGAATTTGAGTAAGCTCCGGGAATTGGTGATGGACAGGGAGGCCTGGTGTGCTGCAGTCCATGGGGTCGCAAAGAGTCAGACACGACTGAGTGACTGAACTGAACTAAACTGAATAGTATTGTTTTGTTTTTTTTTTCAATAAAACAAGTATCCTTATCTTTTAAAGATATATAATAAAACAATTATAAATAAAATAATATGAGGTCTGAAATTGGATTCAAACTAGTCCAGCAATGGATTGGAGGGTGTGATGAGAATATGGATGGAACAAAATTGACCATTTGTGTTGTTGTTCACTCAGTCATGTCCAGCTCTTTGTGACCCCATGGACTCTAGCATGCCAGGCTTCCCTGTCCTTCACCATCTCCTGGAGCATTTGTAGATAATGGTTAAATTATCTCCCTACATTTGTGTATGTTTGAAAATTTTCATAATACAAATAGTTTTTAAAAGAAAGACAAAAAGTAAGAGTATACTGGGCTCCCTGCCTTCCAACAAGCCTTTCCTGGACTCCCAATTCCAGCTACACTTCTGAAACCCAAGGACCCCTTTTGCTCTCCTAGCCCCTTAGCTCACCTCATCATTACACCATTTTATGACTGTCTGACTGTCTGTCCCACCCCATGAGACAGTCAGCCACTTGAGGGCAAGGATTGTCTATGTCTTTCTAATCATTCTTTCATCAGCTTCAAGTACAGTACCTGACAGAAAAACAGATACTAGACACCTATGCAAATGAAAACCCAAAGTCTACAGAAATCAGATTTCAATGCACATGGCATTGGTTTCAAGGAAACAGCAACTTGATAGCTATCTTTTGTCCTAATTGGCAGATATGATTCCATTGACTCAACATATGTTTATTGAACCTCACATTGTATGAGAGACATGGTTCTGGAGACGATATACTCTCTATTATTGATTATCTTCCTTTGGGGTCTCCAAGAGAGAATGGGGAAAGATGCAGAGGTGCCCATGTATTTGCACACAGGTGCACACACACACACTCCCACATACAGATGTAGTTATTTGCTCATTGTTGGTCCTTTCAGGCTTTAGTTGAAACAAACAAACAAAAAAGGTTAGTATTCCTATAGCAATATCTAATATTTCTGTTTGCTCATTTTAGGTATCACATTGATAAATAATATAGGATTGTTTGTTATAGAGAAGAGTTTCTAGTCCTCTTTAATAAAGATTAAGTTTGCTAAGGATAAAAACAACTTAGGTTGCCCCCCAGAGTTCATTTCCTTTCTAAAATAATTAAAAGACTATATATATATATGAGAAGGCAATGGCACCCCACTCCAGTACTCTTGCCTGGAAAATCCCATGGATGGAGGATCCTGGTAGGCTGCAGTCCATGGGGTCACTAAGAGTCAGACACGACTGAACGTTTTCACTTTCATGCATTGGAGAAGGAAATGGCAACCCACTCCAGCGCTCTTGTCTGGAGAATTCCAGGGACGGGGGAGCCTGCTGGGCTGCTGTTTATGGGGTTGGACAGAGTCAGACACGACTGAAGCGACTTAGCAGCAGCATATATATATAGTTAGTCACTCAGTCGTGACTGCATTTCTATGTTATTTATTCTACTAATAACATGACACTTGCTAAGTCCTAACAGTTTTCAACAAGTGGTAGATGATATGAGTGGCTTCCCTGGCGGCTCAGTGATAAAGAGTCCACCTGCCAAGCAGGAGTCTTGGGTTGTATCGCTGGGTCAGGAAGATCCCCTGGAGGAGGAAATGGCAACCCACACCAGTATTCTTGCCTGGAAAATCCCATGGACAGAGGAGACTGGTGGGTTGCAGTCCATGTGGTCACAAAAGAGTAAGTCACAACTTAGTGACTAAACAACAGGTGATATGAGTCTCTATTCAATCTCTTCCAAATCTATATTAAAAACAAATAAAATAATAAAATCCACTTTATAAGGTAAGATGGATAATTCACTCTAATTTTGAGATATTCCTCTCTTCTTGGGAGATTACTTGCTTCTATTTGAGTAAAATCACATCATCTGCCAAGAAAATTTCACATCATATAAAGCATATTTCTCAAGAAATACATACTTAACTTCATTTATGATTTTACTTTAAGTACGTGAAGTGTGTCAATATCGCTGAACTTATGAAAATCTTCGGTGATGGTTTCTCTGTCTGACAGCTAGAGATATTTTTCCACACATTTGATTCTGTCAATTCCAAAATAAAATATATTTGCAAAAGCTATTAATGAGCCATGGAATATAACAAAACAGAAGCCAGGATTACTGTTGTAAATTTTCCAATAACCTGTACTAAGTAGAGCCAACTGATTATGATTTTCACTATCATAGGATCACATAAACCGTGCACCCAGGAGAAGCTGAATGCATTCTTATCGAATGAGTAAGTGAATTAATACCATCAGTTTGGACTAATGATGCAGAGTCAATTATTAAAAGCCTGTGTTATAGAAGAATACACATACATAGGGTTATTATTCCAAGAACGTACCAAAATTGTATCTTGACAAAAGACCTTAGAGAACCTCCTTTGATAATGAGAGCCAAAATTGTTGGGACCAGCCCAACCGACCTGAGGGAGTGGTGCCGCAGAAGAATAAGGAAAAAAGGCTCAGAAATAAGGTAGGGATCAGGGGGCTGATGACGCTTGCAGGCAAAAGCCCAGATCTTAATCCTTCATGCTTTTTATTGCTAACATCTACTTCCTTGTACCTGCTCTAGAAATATATGTTTTTTACAATCTTAGATTGAGGATAAAGATATACAATGCACAGTCCTCAGTGTCAAACCTTCAGGCCTTTCATGACTCTGTTTAGCCTTTCAGCTAGTAACGATCTTCCTCAGCAACTCCCTTAAGGCTCTGGTTACGAGAACAGTCATTAATGGTTTTCCATCAGTCACATCAGTACTTCAGCATCTTGTTTTCAAGAAGTTTTTCCACGATGTACTTTTACTGCTTCCAGTCCTTCTCCTGGGGGTGATGAGAAGGCCATTCTTATTTTTCAAAGAAGCCCTATTAATTATAGTACAGGCCTGTGTGCAGCATATTCCCTACATATCCCCTTTTATAATTTTTTGAACCTTATTTTTGGTGATTATTGTTGATCATAGAAGTCAAAGCGATAGTCACTAATTGCTATTGTTGTCTGTCGACTTTCTTGGTGATTCGCCACCAGACTATGTAGAATCAGAAAAAAAAGATATATAAAGATTAACATAAAACCAGCCATTGATTCGCTGATAGTTTTCAAGTGAGGAATGGGGTTTAATTGAGAAATACCATCTGCTGCTGCTTCTAGCAGATTAGATCTGCTGGGGAAAAGGTGTATTTTCCGAGAGAAAGTGTCCATAATCTCTTGTTGTAAGTTATTAATATCCAGAGATAGATTACCTTGATTTAAGACGTGTTGTTTAACTTTGTCCCAAGGAAATGAAGATTCACTATATTTGTGAGGAGTGACCCAAAAAGAAGTAATGTCACAATCACACTGAAGACGAATCTGTTTTTGCAGACTATTTACTTGATCACCTAGTAGTATAACAACCTGTTGCAAATCAACCATTTGTGCAGCTAATTTTCCATCCATTTGTCTTTGGGTGGACCAAAGACATCAGAATCTTAATCCCATTCTTGCACAAAGTGCACAGTCTGTACACTCTGATGTAATGCCAGCCCTACTCTGTTAAGTATAGTACTGGCCTGTGCATAGCATATCCAAATACATATGATACCTTTAAATATTCTGGCATGATATTTCAGTATGGTAATTTCAGTATCAGTTCCCATTATCTCTTAATATGAAGACATAGTTTATTAAGCCAAGAGAAACACCCACCGATTCTCCAATATGGAGGACCAACCAGATGCTGATGCCAGAAACCTGGCTTGTACTATATCTTGGACGCTCCTCTTTTCCTAAGCCCATCTACCTGGTTATCAAAGTGTATTGTGCCTATGATCTAACCATATTTTCTTCTTGTCTGCTTGGAGAGCTCCTACTTTTCCTTCACAATTCTGTGTAGTCTAACTTGACTCTCCCAGACTGACTTAGGCCTTCCTAATATCTAATATATTTTAGTCATATTTCTATTACAGCATATTTGTGTGTTATAATATTACCATTATTTGAATTCTTCCTCTCAGGAATGGGATAAATCAGAACCAGTTCTGGCAAGATAAAACTGATGAGGTTAAACCCAAGCCAACATTCACAAGAGGGAACCTTAAATCAGGAATCAGAGATCAGAAACATGCTCTAGAATCAAGGGGTCAGATTAAAATGGTAACTCAAGATGAAGCTGATCTGTGTAAAATGGAGGAAAGGACAGAAATGGGTGTAGGTTAGCAAAAGAGGATCCAGAATGATTGCCACGAACAGTGGTGGTCAGAGGCTCACATTTTACTGGATAGAATTCTGATGCGTGGGGAATATTAAGCTATTTAACAGAGCTAAGTGAAAGCAATGAGTCAGAAAAGTTCTGTTTATACTATTGGGAGGGCAGAGGTCTGACCACCTCCCTTAAGAGGAAACTAAGGCCTTGGTTAAGCTAGAATTTCAGAGCTAAGAGGATGTGGAGAAAGTAAACTGTTTGTTATGAGCAGAGGGTAATTTAATCTATAGCTTGGGACCCAGAAACAGTACCCAGAAACAGATAAGGGGGGAGGAAATGAATCGGAAGATTGGGATTGACACATATACATATATGTAAGATAACTAATAAGAACCTACTGTATAGCACAGAGAACTCTACTCAATGCTCTGTAATGGCCTATGCAGGAAAAGAATCTAAAAAAATGGAAAAGAGAAGAGTGGACATATGTATAACTGATTCAATTTGCTGTACACCAGAAACTAACACAGCATTGTAAATCAACTGTACTCCAGAAAAAAAAAAAAACAAACCTTTTTTAAAGGCTCGATTCAGAAACAATCAATTGTGATTTTCATCTGGCTGTGTAATAATTCTCTCTGTTCCACAGGCATAGTAAAAATTGACTAACCATCATGTCCTTCTGCCAGAGGAGAAAGCACTCCAGTGGTTTTCCGGTGCACAGCTAAATAAATGCTGTTTGGTTCTTGTCGAAGGCTTGTTAGGATGCTATGTAACAGAGGAAGAAGCCTAGAGGGATGGCAAGGCCACTGGATGCTCAGCAGCACGTATAATCTTCCCACTCAGCGCCTTGCCAACGTGGGTGTGTGCACACAGTCCTTCCCGGAGCTGTTCCACTGGGCTCCTGGACCTGCCGCCCCCGTCCTTGGCTGTGTGGCTGGGAATTTCTCTGCTAGATGCTCCTCACCCCTCAGGGGGAGTCGTCTGAGGAAGTTCAATCAGGGTCAAGGAGGCTTGTTTTCTCTTCCTCGTCAATGGATTGACTCTATAAACTGATCTGTTCTGTAAACAGAAGGAAATCCTCATTGTCTTTTCACACTTGAGTTTCCCTAACACAGACACTAACTCAGGAGTCATGAGTAAGTCGCAAAGTTATTTCACGTACATTTCGTTTGTTTTTTCCTGGAATGATGATGAGATCAAGGCCTGTATCTAGGAAAGAATTTGTGAGAACCTCTGGAAGTATAAGGTGTTTATTAGGATAGATGGTGGGGATTTGAAGTTACTTTATTCCTTTTCAATTCTGCTATTCTCGAAGGATTTTAACCATGTTGCCAGAAACGTCATCAAACAAATGCTTTTGTGATAGACCTTTCCAAAGAGCAAAATATTAGAAAGTTCCAGCCTAGCCTGTGACTTGATATTCAGTTCCTCCAGTTTCCAGGATTATATAAAATGAGGCATCCTAAAGTTGCAAGCAACCTTTATCTGTTTCTTCAGACAATTGAAAGGATACCATATATTACGTGCCAAAATATTAGATCTCCAAGGAGCTAAGATCAAAAAAATAGTATCTAGAGAAAAACTAGTCAAAAAATTTTTCCATAGAATTTTACAATTATAGGATGAAATGCTGTTAGAAATGAATGAAACAGTCAACACATCCCTGTCACTTTACAGATGAGGGAGCCAAGGCCATGCAGATGACATGATGTATTCATAGTGAAAAAATTCACAGGTAGAAAACCAGGATAAGAATATAGGTCTTCCATTTCTCAAAATCTAAGGCTATGCTCCGGAAAATGTCCATTGCACATCCTCCATTCCCAAGTTGCACATTTAGAAATATATGCTTCATATTAAAATTCCAAGTCAGTATGCGGATTAAAGGATATTTTGCCACATCTTTTCTTTTTTAAAAAATTTTATTTTTACTTTATTCACATATTTTCTTAAACATTTCCAAACATGCTTTTGTTTCAACCTTGCATTTGGTCTTTATTCTCAACTTAAAAGTTTAGCTTTAAAAGCAAGCCTTTGGAATATTTTAAAAGATGGAGATTTCCTTTGCTTCTGAGACCTTAGTGCTTCCTTAGATCTTATTTTGTCTTAGCTAGTTGGATTTTTCATTTTTAAATATCTCTATTTTCATTTAACTAAATGTGTTTATCACTTATCTCTTTGCACTTGAAATTCTAGTCTTGTTCAGCCATAAAAGTCTAAATACAATTTAACACCTAACAAGAAAATAAGTATAACTGAAAAACTATGACAGTTTTGCTACATTGAGCAGTGGGAGCATTCTTAGTCGCTTCAGTCGTGTTTAACTCTTTGCAACCCCATGGACTATAGCCCACCAGGCTCCTCTGTCCATATTCTCCAGGCAAGAATATTGGAGTGGGTTGCCGTGCCCTCCTCCAGGGGATCTTCTTGACCCAGGGATCAAACCCGTGTTTCCTGCATTACAGAGGGACTCTTTACCACTCTGCCACGGGGGAAGCCCAAATTGAGCAGCACTTCTTAGAAAATCATCAGGAATATGAATTCTCTGATTATGAACTAAACACGTGTTGGTGGTGTTTAGTCGCTAAGTCACGTCCAACTCTTTTTGTGACCCCATGCACTGTAAACCCACCAGGCTCTTCTCTCCATGGGATTTCCCAGGCAAGAATACTGGAGTGGGTTGCCATTTCCTTTTCCAGGGGATCTTCCCAACCCAGGGATCAAACCTGCCCTGTATCACAGGCAGATTCTTTACCACTGAAACACCAGGGAAGCCCCTACATACTTGTTAGAACTGAATAATAACTACCACCTTCTCTAAACTCTACTATTTAGATATCTAATTGTAATGGCATTTTACCAAGGAAAGGTATGGTCATTCTTTTGGAGATCTGAAGATAGAAATTATGTATTAATTAAATTAGAAAAAATAAAGATTATTATAGTGAAGATTTCCTTTCTCCAGGCTGACTGCAGTTTCAAAGAATAAATATTAGATGAGAATTATTAGGAATTTTAATTCAGATTTATTTAATATTCTTGAGAAGTTCATCAAAAATAATTGCTGACATCTCATCATCCAACAAGTTCAAAGCACTTCCTACTCGGTATAAAAGAGACCTCATGTTCTGTATAATCATGCTGTCTGAAGAAGAGAAAAGACTTTAACAGAAAGTGCTTTTCTTTCCCAGGAATTAAAAGGAGTGGAAAAAAACCAAGTTGTTATGTGAAAATATAATCACTGTAGTAAGAATGTTAAATGTGGCTACAAACAAAATTGATATACTTTATATCCAAAGAGGTATCATTAGAATTGCTATAATGGATAAATAACTATTTTACAATAAAACTATGTATTTTACCAAAACACTTCCCTTAGGCAACAGAAAAGTGGGCAAATTTAAACACAGTGACTCATGACCACCTGCTACTTCTGAAAATCCAGTGATATGCATACCTATTATTCAGAGGTTAGTAATGCCCTCTAGAGCTCTCTTTTTATCCTCCTCCTTTGTCAGCCAACTCACTTTATGGCTATTAAGTCCATAAAGCTTCTGAATCCTCTACAGGTCATCTCATAACAAAAGTTGACCACCTGACATCCAGTCCCTACCTGACAATCCATCCGTATTTTGTGAAAATATGTTAATCCCTCCCTAAGACCATGATAACCTGAGTCAACAGTGAGCACATTAGTGAAATACAATTGCTGGTTTAACGGAGTAATTCCAGTTAGCCACTGAGCATGAGGCATCTTCTACTTCTCCCATTGTCTAGAGATTCATTCAATTTGTCAGTAAGCTGAGTGGACATAATAGAGGAGGCAATGAAATCATGAGCTGATCTGTCCATCTAAAATGTCTACCATTATTTAAAAAAACATTTAATATTAATTCAGTTTTTGAATTAATAATCCATATCTAGACAGAGACTTTGAACTATAACAAGTAACAATATTTGAACTAAAGAAAGTTACTAAAATGCTTTATGTCAAATATTGAGTTGGCCAAAAAGTTCTTTTGAGGGCTTCCGTAATATCTTATGGAAAACCAGAACAAAATTTTTTGGCCAACACAATATTTTTATTGACCTTTGGGATAGTCTATAGAGTTCTTGAAAGAAAATGAAACACTTCTAAAAGTGTAAAACAAATTTATACCACTTACAGAAAAGTAAAAAATATGTTTTTTTTTTTAAACAAAATAAGCAAAGATTAGGACAGCTGACCTATTAATAGATGAAACTCTACAAAGACTGGTTCCAAATAGGAAAAGGAGTATGTCAAGGCTGTATATTGTCACCCTGCTTATTTAACTTCTATGCAGAGTACATCATGAGAAACGCTGGACTGGAAGAAGCACAGGCTGGAATCAAGACTGCTGGGAGAAATATCAATAACCTCAGATATGCAGATGACATCACCCTATGGCAGAAAGTGAAGAGGAACTAAAAAGCCTCTTGATGAAAGTAAAAGAGGAGAGTGAAAAAGCTGGCTTAAAGCTCAACATTCAGAAAACGAAGATCCTGGCATCTGGTCCCATCATTTCATGTGAAATAGATGGGGAAACAGTGGAAACGGTGGCAGACTTTATTTTTGGGGCTCCAAAATCACTGCAGATGGTGACTGCAGCCATGAAATTAAAAGACGCTTACTCCTTGGAAGGAAAGTTATGACCGACCTAGATAGCATATTCAAAAGCACGGACATTACTTTGCCAACAATGTCCATCTAGTCAGGGCTATGTTTTTCCAGTGGTCATGTATGGATATGAGAGTTGGACTGTGAAGAAAGCTGAGCACCGAAGAATTGATGCTTTTGAACTGTAGTGTTGGAGAAGACTCTGGAGAGTCCCTTGGACTGCAAGGAGATCCAACCAGTCCATTCTGAAGGAGATCAACCCTGGGTGTTCTTTGGAAGGACTGATGCTAAAGCTGAAACTTTGGCCAGCTGATGTAAAGAGTTGACTAATTGGAAAAGCTCTGATGCTGGGAGGGATTGGGGGCAGGAGGAGCAGGGGACGACCAAGGATGAGATGGCTGGATGGCATCGCGGACTCGATGGACGTGAGTCTGAGTGACCTCCAGGAGTTGGTGATGGACAGGGAGGCCTGGCGTGCTGCGATTCATGGGGTCGCAAAGAGTCGGACATGACTGAGTGACTGAACTGAACTGAACTGACTGAATACAAAGTATCTTGCCTTGAACCCCTCACTTGACAGAGGAAAAAAATCTAAAAATCAGATAAGTTTACTGACTTAGAGGTAAGTACAGGTCAGTGGCCATTAGTGAATAAACAAGAAACAGACAAAAGGTCACATGAATCTCTCTTCTCTGCTCTTTGTATGTAGGACAGACGTAACTCTCATCCTCCTATATCCCCTTTTAGGACTCCCCTCAACCCCACGATGTTCCTTTGTTCCAAGTGCTTAGGCTATGTCCTGTTCCTAAAAACTCTGGTTTTCTAGTACTTAGCAGCAGCAGCAGCATTGTTTGGAAAATAATCTCTTAAGCCATTATACGGTCTTAAACCAAAATGTGCTCCATGGCATATGATTAGATGCTGCCTAACAAAAGGGGTCTCTGATGAAATGAGGTTTGGAAATTCTAGGTTAAACAAAGTTTTCTTTTCTTTTCTGTATACTTTTTCTTGGTCTTTAATATCTTCAGATATTCATATTCCAACTTTATTTAGTACATTTTTTGTTGTTTTAAAACAAAGTATATGTCACAGGCACTATAATAAATTAAAACACAATGTGGGAAACACTGTTACATGAGCTAATTCCTAATGAGTTTATCTAAGATGGCTCCTTTCCAGAAAGATACTTCTTTACAATTCTGAATGATCATTTTGAAATCTGTCAAACACATAGTAGAAAATTAAACTGATCCCTTATTCATACTAGCCAAAGATAAGAAGAGTCTAGAGTATTTGCATTTTAAAATTGGCTTTTGGAAGATTAAAAGGCTTTAAGATGTGAAGAAATTACAATTTAAGATGGTATTTCATGCACTGTGAATAAGATGCTCAAATTGCTTCACTTATTGTGTCTTCCCTGTAAAGTTGATCCTAATCTGATAGAGGTGCCGTTTATTGAGCACTGCATGCCAGGCTGTGCTAAGCATTTAGCATTATTCACAACAGCCCTTTAAAGAAGACCCTTTTATAATTCAAACTGGTCTAGTTCCCAGTCCTATGCTATTAACCTCACTATGACACACTTTCACCAGTCCATCCAATTACCAAAGTTCCAGTAATTCAAACATGAACTCTGCCTTTTCCTTCATACCACAGCTCCAGAAAGTGTCAGGATTTAAGCCAGGATTGTGTCCATATTTCAGAATAATTTCCCTCTCCTTGTATAGGAAATGTTGAACTTCTTTACAGTAAACACTCTGATTTCCTCTGTGAATAACAATGGACTTCCCTGGTGGCTCAGTGGTTAAGAATTCGCTGGCCAATGCAGGAGACTCGGTTTCAATCTGTGAATCAGGAAGACGACCTGAAGAAGGAAATGACAACCCACTCCAGTGTTCTCGCCTGGAAAATTACATGAACAGAAGAGTCTGGCGGGCTACAGTCCACGGGGTTACAAAGAGTCAGACACAAATGAACATGTACACACACATGGATAACAATGTAATAAATAGACAGCTGCAATGGCACCCCACTCCAGGACTCTTGCCTGGAAAATCCCATGGACAGAGGAGCCTGGTGGGCTGCAGTCCATGGGGTCGCTAAGAGTTGGACACGACAGAGCGACTTCACTTTCACTTTTCACTTTCATGCATTGGAGAAGGAAATGGCAACCCACTCCAGTGTTCTTGCCTGGAGAATCCCAGGGACGGGGGAGCCTGGTGGGCTGCCGTCTATGGGGTTGCACAGAGTCGGACATGACTGAAGCGACTTAGCAGCAGCAGCAGCAAGGCATGCAATTGTATTGATCTCGTCTTCAAAGGGGGCTTGGTGGTGACCCTGGTTAGTTCACAGTAGTTATGGTTTCTTTTCTGAGTTGAGTGCTACTCAAAGGGTAGTCCTGCCACTTCCAAACTCTTTGTTATGGATCTATGATAAAGGGCTTATTCCAGAAAACAAATCAGCTACCTCATTAAGCACATGATTTAGTTCAACTGACATTTGCTTTCAAGGCAAAGGGCGGGAAGCAGTGTGTAGTTCTGTGCTCTGGTACAAACTCCTGTGCTGTGCTGTGCTGAGCTTAGTTGCTCAGTGGTATCTGAATCTTTGTGACCCCATGGACTGTAGCCCTCTAGGCTCCTCTGCCCATGGGATTCTCCAGGTAAGCAAACTGGTTGGGTCGCCATGCCCTCCTCCAAGGGATCTTCCCAATCCAGGGATCAAATCCAGGTCTCCTAAGTTGTAGGCAGATTCTTTATCATCTGAGCCACCAGGGAAATCCATGAATACTGGAGTGGGTAGCCTATCCCTGTTTTGGAGAAGACTCTTGAGAGTCCCTTGGACAACAAAGAGAGCCAACCAATCCATCCTAAAGGAAATCAGTCCTGAATAGTCACTGAAAGGACTGATGCTGTAGCTGAAACTCCAATACATTGACCACCTGATGCAAAGAACTGACTCATTGGAAAAGACCCTGATGCTGGGAAAGATTGAAAGTGGGAGGAGAAGGGGACAACAGAGGATGAGACGGTTGGATGGCATCACCAACTCAATGGACATGAGTTTGAGTAGGCCCCGGGAGTTGGTGATGGACAGGGAAGCCTGGCATGCTGCAGTCCGTGGCGTCACAAAAAGTCGGACACGACTGAGTGACTGAACTGAACTGAGCCTATCCCTTCTCCGGGGGATCTTCCCAACCCAGGAATCAAACTGGGGTCTCCTGCATTGCAGGTGTATTCTTTACTAGCTGAGCTACCAGGGAAGCGCACAAACTCCTACCTCACCTCGGATGGATACAGGCAGGCTATGAGAAACGTTGCGCTAACTGACTTGGTTTGGCATCATTTTCTTTTGATCCTAAGGTCTAGGTGGTAGAGTAAAAGGAGTATGGACTTTGGAATCATGCAGTCTGGATTACCAATGACAATTCTGTTGCTTACTTGCAGTGTAATGTTGGGAAATTCATATAAACTCTTTGAGTCTCAGTTTTCTTGTCTATAAAATGGAGGAATTCATTATTTCTTCCCAGGTTGGTTACAAAGAGGAAATCAGACAATGTTTTTAAAGTTCCTAACCATATGTGGATAATATATTTGTTAATATGATAGTAAACTTCACTCCCTTTCTGTTTCTACCACAGGGCTTCCAATAACATGTACAGGAATTCTGGTATTTTTGGAATCAGTATTTTTCATTGAGATAGGTTTTTCACTGTAGTTTTGGACTACAGTAAAGCAGAAGGAAAAGGTAAGAAAGTGTGGCAATGGTAGAAAAAATAGATCCTTAAAATGCATAATTATTAAAATTTATGCAGAATAAAAAATCATTCATCTTACTTTCTTGACATCTTCTAGGGAAAGAAGTTAAGGATTAGGAAGAAGCATCAACCTGCCTTTGATGATTTCTGAAATTATCCTGTGAATATATATATATATATACACATTGGTCTCTATCATCTCAAAGAACTATTATTTCTTATTTCTTTGCTTCAGTTCATTCCCCAGTAATATTGTGTTAAATCTATTTAAAAAGATATGGGGGCTATGACTTGTCAAAGTTAATCAGAATTCATAATACTTTAAAAACAGTATTTAAATAGACCTTAAAAAATAAGTGTTCAAGTATGTTTGGGTAGTAGGGTTCTTGCTGGATTCTACTGGTGGCCTCTTTTTATAATTGGCTTATTATTGATCCAGGCTTAGTTCATACAACTTTTATTGTTGATAAACATGAGGAGAATCTTTGGAAAAGCATAGTAATCATTCACATTTAAATAGCTATGGTAGGATGTTGCTAAATCTACCGGAAGTTCTCAGATGACCTAGAGTATGACTTTATGACATAGGCAATTAATATTTTGCTTTACTACAGCAATTCTTTGCTAGAAATTGTGCTTAAGTTTCACGATTTCATATTAGGACAGCACTTGCAATATATTCTCAAAATTTACTATTGCAGAAAAAAAGCAAGGAGGAACTAAAGAGCCTCTTGATGAAGGTGAAAGAGGAGAGTGAAAAAGTTGGCTTAAAACTCAACATTCAGGAAAAAAAGATCATGGCATCCAGTCCCATTACTTCATAGCAGATAGATGAGGAAACAATGGAAACAGTGAAAGACTTTATTTTCTTGGGCTGCAAAATCATTGCAGATGGTGACTGCAGCCACGAAATTAAAAAACGCTTGCTTCTTGGAAGAAAAGCTATGACAAACCCAGACAATTGGATTTACATTTTATTACAAAGCAGAGACATTACTTTGCCTACAAATTTTCATCTAGTCAGTGTTATGGTCGAGATAGTTGGATGGCATCACCAACTCAGTGGACATGAGTTTGGGCAAACTCTGGGAAATAGTGAAGGACAGGGCAACCTGGCATGCTGCAGTCCATGGGGTGGCAAACCATCAGACATGACTGAGCGACTGAACAACAACGACACATTTATTATAGAATATAATTGCTTACCACTGTAAACTTTGAAGTATTAGAAGTATTAACACCACCACCACCAATACACAGTTTATTTTTAGGTACATAGTTTAAAATGAAAAGTTCAGTCATAAATAAAGAGTAGAAGAGAAAGTCAGAGAATAAGAATTTTTATCATTTTATTCAATAAATGCCTATGATTTTTATGACTTTAATTTTTAAAAAAATTCAGTCTAACTGTAAATGCATCTATTCAGCACAGAAAGTATAGACAAATACAATAAGAACAGACATTTCTCAAGGCGCTTAGGCTAATTCCACCTAACATGTCTCTAGTAATACTTTCTCAAACAGTAGAGATAGGAATAATGAATCAATTTACTTTACATAAAAAAATCTTTTGCTTAACACTCGATATAGCCTGAGTGAGTTAATTGTTGTAGTACATATTCCTCATCCATTAAAAGAAAAGGCAAAAGAGACTTGTGTGCTCTCCATTCCTTTGTTTTGAGATTTCTCTGCAGGGGATTTAAACTCTCTAGTGCTCACATTACACATAAAAGGCACAGTGGAGAACTAAGCAATTATCCAACTGTGTTCATATTTTACTGAATTTGCCTCAATTATAACTGAAACTTCAGTAAAATAGTATCTGTTCAGAATTACGTAACTGTTGCCTCAATGTCTTCCACTAACTTTGTCTATACATAGTTCCATAACCTTTAAAATGGGATCACTTGAATTGTCTTGCACTGCCAGTGGGAATGTAAATCAGTGCAGCCACTATGGGAAACAGTAGAGAGGCTCTTTAAAAAACTAAAAATAGAGTTGTCGTTCGATCCAGCAATCCCACTCCTGGGCATACACCCAGACAAAAGTATAATTCAAAAAGACACATGCAGCCCTATGTTCATCAGTTCAGTTCAGTTGCTCAGTCGTGTCTGACTCTTAGTGACCCCATGGACTGCAGCATGCCAGGCTTCCCTGTCCATCACCGACTCCCAGGGCCGACTCAAACTCATGTCCATCAAGTCGGTGATGCCATCCAACTATCTCATCCTCTGTCGTCCCCTTCTCCTCCTGCCTTCAATCTTTCCCAGCATCAGGGTCTTTTCCAATGAGTCAGTTCTTCTCATCAGATGGCTAAAGTATTGGAGTTTCAGCTTCGGCATCAGTCCTTCCAATGAATATTCAGGACTAATTTCATTTAGGATTGACTGAGTGGATCTCCTCGCAGTCCAGGAGACTCTCAAGAGTCTTCTCCAACACCAAAGTTCAAAAGCATCAATTCTTTGGTGCTCAGCTTTCTTTGTAGCCTAACTCGCACATCCATACATGACTACTGGAAAAACCATAGCTTTGATGGTTTTCCATCAATGTCTTTGCTTTTTAGTGTGCTATCTGGGTTTGTCATAGCTTTTCTTTCAAGGAGCAAGCATCTTTTAATTTCATGACTGCAGTCACCATCTGCAGTGATTTTGGAGCCCAAGAAAATAAAGTCTGTCACTGCCATTTGCAACACCATGGGTGCATCTAGAGATTACCATACTAAGTGAAGTAAGTCAAAACGAGAAAGACAGATACCATATGATATCATTTATGTGGAACCTAAAATATGACAAAAATGAACATATCTACAAAACAAAAACAGACTCACCAATATAGAGAACAGACGTGGTTGCCAAGGGGGAGATGGACTAGGGAGGGAAGGACTGGGAGCTTGGTAATAGCAGGTGCAAACTATTATACATAGAATGGATAAACAACAAGATCCTATACAGCATAGGGAACTATATTCAATATTCTGTGATAATATTGGAATAATGGAAACAATAATGGAAATAATGGAAACCATAATGGAAAAGAATGTATATATATATATATATATATTTATAACTGAGTGACTTTGCTGTACACCACAAATTAAACACATAAATCAACTAATACTTCAATAATTTTTTTAAGCAGATGAGATTAAAAAAATGAGATTCCCCTGAAACTTCATTTTCAAATAATCTTAGAAAAGATGCTAACACTGAATACTTCTTTCCAGTCTCTGATGAAGGAAAGCAGTAACCTTCATCCCTGAAGAGTTGTGACAATGTAAACACAAAATATTTGTCTAGGATGTGATCAGACAAATAAGCACAAATAAGTCATTAGAATGTGCTACATCACAATCATTACTTATAAATAATATAATTAGTGTAGTAAAGTTACTATATTGTTATGAATATACCAATAGAAACATAAGGGAAAAAACCTGTCATAAGCGTATAGCCATGTTTTCACAGGGGTGGAGGAGCACAGAGAGGATGTGTTTCTCTTCATTTGTCTGAGCAAATGTTTGCTTTGGTCTATTTTTGCTTCCTCTCCCACTTCCTACTAAACAAGTCACACCAGAATCAATCATGTCAATATTTAAAGGACTCATTTAGCAACTGCATTGTCTGTACTTCCTGTGATCACTGAATATTGTGTAGCTATTTTCTACTTTCAAAATAAGTTTTAATCATAGTTACCCCATCCTTTTGACATTTTCCCACATTCAGCCTCTGCATTTTCAAATCAAACAACTTTTAATAATGCATCATCAATTCTAGAATTCTGCTCCATGTTTCATACTGAATGCTTCAACAAAGCTGGATGAAAGGTATAAAATTAATTCATTAATCCAACCTACTGACCTTCTGAATTGAGAGGTCTCCAGCCATAAACCCTAGGCATCTGCATTTTTTCCCTATACTTTTGATAATTTCCTTCTCTTATTTGGATCCCTTGTTCATTAGGTATTGAATATTCTAGGCTGATTCTGTGTGTGTGTACGTGTAGTCACTCAGTTGTGTCTGATGCTTTGTGACCCTATGGACTGTAACACACCAGGCTCCTCTATCTATGGAATACTCCAGGCAAGAATACTCGAGTGGGTTGCCATATCCTCCTCCAGGTGATCTTCCTAACCCAGGAACTGAACCCACGTCTCCTGCGTTCCCTGCACTGCAAGCAGATTCTCTGCCACTGGGGAAGCCAGATTGAGTCTGATCTCCTTATAATATCTTTCCTATTGCCTCTTTCCACTTTGCTGCCTTTTTACTCTCCTTTCTAGGATATACCTCAGTTTTATCTTCCAGCCTTTTCACTGATTTATTTTGCCATCCTTTTAAAAATTGTATTGCTTTTAATTTTTCTTTTTCCATCATGCCCTGTTCTTTTTTTAATGTATGTAAGAGCTAAACAAAACAGAAGTGATGAAGAGCTGAACATATTTAGGAGACTGTCATCCATTCTGTTCAGAAAAGCCAGAGTATAGGCTAGTGAAGATAAACATGGAGAGTACAATAAAGCCTCCAATTCTCCCCCTCATCACCCTCCCCCAAACCTGTTTCAAGCCCACTGCCACATGAGTTTGCAATTCCTTTCGTTAAGCAGACGGGAATCTGTTTTCTGAACCCTGATTTGGAGCAGTCTTATGACCTCCATTGGTCCAAAAAATTTAGCAGATATGACAGTGTGTTGCTTCTGAGCCTAGGCCTCAAAAAACCTTGTATGTTTCTGATTCTGGTTTCTTTTGTACCTCTATCATTCCCATAAACCACGCCCAGGCTACCCTGCTAGAAGATGAGGGACACATAGGCTGAGTCAAGCTGTCCCAGTTTTTCAGCTAAGCCTGTCCTAGACCAGTCAAGGCCAGCCAACCACCAGAAACAAAAGCAATTTCAGCCAAGATCAAGAGAGCCAAAGCAGCATACTAGTCCAGACAAGAGAGCATTAATGTTTCCTAAGTATGTTTCTGAGACTTTGCGATTGTTTGTTACACAGCATTGTCCTGGCAATACACAACTGATACAGAAAGATAGTTGTTAGTCAGGTATGGAGGATCTTGTCTGTTAGTCTGAGGAATTTGAGCTTATGAAATGGAAAACCTGCAGGGTATTCAAAGGAGAGAAACATGACTTAGTTTGCATTTTGGAAAAGTCACTCTAGCTACAATGTGCAGGCTGAGTTGAGAGTGGAATCTCCACTCGGCAAATGCCTCAATGATGTAACATCAGTGGGAATAGTAAGGAGAAGACAAATATCAGAGACATCGAAGAAGTAGATGATTTAGCAGAAGGTAAGTGACTAGTTGAAGACAGAGAGGAAAAGGAAATTCTGGTGTGTTTCCTGGGTTTTGGTGCCATGAAATGAACTCATACTGAGTTCTGGGAGGAAATAGAGTAAGTTTATTTTTAGCATATTAAATTACTAGGTATATTAAATTTGAGTCCTAAGGGACATTTAGGTAGATGTTTGGCAGTCAGTGTTATGTCTAGGTCTGGAGGTTGGGACTGAGTTCTGGAGTTTTGATAACAACACTAATTTAGGAAGCCATAATATATGGGTAGCTAAGTAGAGCCATGAGGTTGGATGAAATTGCCCAAGGATAAGGTGTATATTAAGAAGAGAACCAAGGACAGTCAGGGCACTGGGGTGAAAAATGTTTAAGGCACTTGTTAAAGATGAAGAGCCAGCAGAAAGAGGGAGGACAGAAATACAAGGAAATCAGACACCTCAAAGCCAGAGGAACATTTCAAAGGGAGAAGGAGTCACAATATCAAACTGGTGTAAGTTGTCTCTCTCATTAAGAATATGTCTATCAAAATTTTAGAATCAGAAAGGTATTTAAAGATTAAGACTTCAACATTGCAGTGACATCTACAAAGTTATTTTTCCAATTAAATGAGTAGTTTTACAGGAGTTGGGCCTACCAATCTAACTGCAAAATGAAAAATTAAAATATTTCTGAAAATACTTAAAAGGTCCATCTTAATAACTGTAGAATCACTTTAAGTCTCATGCAATTTAAAGAAGAAAAGAAGGAGAATTATTCTTAACATCATCATAAGCTCTACTTATTCTAATTTCAGGTGGACTCTCTAGAGAATACTAGAACAGATGTTCAGGGAACACAAAGGTCATCTCTCTCTGGTGCAGGGCACTCTGGTTCTCTGATTATTTATAACTTGTCATTCACATCAGCTGATTTAAAAACAAGCCAGGAAGTATTTAGGCCAAATGTTCAGGGACATCAAGAAGCCTGTAACTTTTTAAAAAAATTTTCTGATACAGTACTTCCATTTTAATCTTGCCCTTCTACAGGCAAAACATAGATAAATTAATCTACTATGTTAGGGTTGCTTTGTTTTATTTAGTATACATTCCTGAAAAGCTTATTTCATGAGCCTCCTCATATAAAGGTGAATTAATGCTTCTGGAATATGAGGAACTCGATTCTAGTATTTAGAAGTCATTCAGACTGGGACTTCTTGAACGATGCCATCTGAGTAGTACTGTGGTCACTGCAGGCTGGTTTGTACAGTTTTTCCAACACAGTAAGTATGAGGGGACAGCAGAATCTCCAAGAGAGTCTCTAAGGTTCGTTTTAGGTCTCCTATCTGCAGGCAGCTTCTTGAAAATGGAGAATACAGCAGCTGCTCTAACCACCGGAGGGGGCAATTTCATCAGTTTCAAGCCTGACTATACTGAAGCAAAGCTTTTCTTGTGACAGCAGGCTTTTCAACAGATGGTGAGGAGTTTGTTTACCAGTTGCAAAAGAGAAGAGCCAGGACCCTTTGTCAGTTGCAGGCTGGGTTGGGAGAGTGCCTCAAGCCTGTGATCCCCTCTGTGAGGACTGGGAGAATACTGGGTACAATGCAGGCACCCTGAACAGCTCCCCAAAACTCACACAGCTGTTCCCGTCCCATTACAGGTCTCATCCAAGAGAAAATAAGCACTCTCATGGGCTTGCTTTTCTATGGACAATCTAACACTTTGCTAAGCTGCCATACTAAATATGTTGTTCTTTAAAGGGAAACTCTCAAAATTTGGGGGCAGGTGGACTGCGATTCTGAGTTTAGTCACACTCAGTTTAGTCCAGTTCCTCAGTCGTGTCTGATTCTTTCTGACCCCATGGACTGCAGCACGTCAGGCCTCCCTGTCCATCACCAACTCCCAGAGCATACTCAAACTCATGTCCATTGAGTCAGTGATGCCATCCAACCATCTCGTCCTCTGTTGTCCCCTTCTCCTCCTGCCTTCAATCTTTCCCACCATCAGAGTCTTTTCCAGTGAATCAGTTTTTCACATCAGGTGGCCAAACTCTCGGAGCTTCAGCTTCAGCATCAGTCCTTCCAATGATTATTCAGGACTGATTTCCTTTGGGATTGACTGGGTTGATCTCCTTGCCATTCAAGGGACTCTCAAGAGTCTTCTCTGACACCACAGTTTGAAAGCATCAATTCTTTGGTGCTCAGCTTTGTTTATGATCCAAGGCTCACACCCATACATGACTACTCACATTATTTCACCAATATACATCCTTCAAGATACTGGTGTTTAAAAACAGGAGCTTTTTAGTAAAAAGAAAAAAAAAGCAAGGTCTGTGCCTATTCCACTGACCGAGAACAAAAGCCCAACTCAAACTAGCTTAGTGAAGACAGAGAGGAATTCCTTGGGTCACCTAACAGAAAGGCCCAGCAGCATGCTCCCTTCAGGAATGGCTGGCTTGAGAATTTCATGTCTTGAGGATGCTGCTGCTCCCTATCCACCTCTTGAACTGCTTTCCTGTGTGTTGACCTCAGTCAGGTAGGGACTCTCCTTATCAGACCAAGTGCTTCTGGGCAGTCTCAGGTTTAAATGGCTCTTATACTTAATGACTCCACCAGAAGGTGAGCAGTTCATCTCTAAAAACTCCAGCAAAAGCCTGGAATGTATCTCACGATATGTGCCCACCTGTGGACTCAGCCAGGCCATGACCACCACAACTGCAAAGCTTATGGGCAGTGGTATGGATGCAGTGACCTAGAATGAGGAAGGGTTGGTCTCCAAACAGGAAAAAAAATTATTTCTGGAAGAAGAGAGATGGGATGCTAAAAATTAAGAAATCTGTTATATCTTACAATTTGTAAATAACTTACCATCGTGCTTAAAGCATAAAGAACTTAAAGAAATGTAGCTAAAAGAGAGGGGAATGATAGTGAACAAGAAAATAACAATAATATTTCTGAGATGATGAAGATAAAGATCACTGTTATTTCAGTATAGAACTCATTGTTCTGTGTATAACTTACCTGGACTATTGAGCTGCAAACTTGGACACAGAGGATGTCAGTGCTGTATGATTATCAGTGAGAAATTATGAAAAGGTGAAGAAAGCATATTCAAGGATTTGAGAAAATTGACATTGGGGCATAATAAATAATTCTGTGATCTAGGAAACAGATAGTTGGTTTTATGGTCCTGCTCCAGCCCACCAAATGTATCATTGGGCAAATTTGAGCAGAAATATCTGTTCTCAGCAGGCCCGTAAAACATGACTACCAACCACTGGGCCTTTGTCCAGACTGTATTCCCAGCCTGAAGTGTTATTGCCCTCCTCTCTGTCTCTCCAAGTCAGCCCACAGTTTGAGGCCGTCTCTGCTATGGATACTGTTCCAACTCTCATCCATCTCTCATCTTTCTCATAGCGTTCTGTTAGCCCTGTAAAGTTCCTGGGAAGATGAGCAAAATCTTACTTTATAGAGTTTTGCATCTAGAGCAGAATCTGATGCTTCATCATAGTAACTGTGCATTGTCCCCTGCACGTCAAGGACACAGGTTGAGCTACCTCCTGCTTATCCTACTCAGCTTTAAATGCCATCTTCTCCAATGAGCTTTCCATGACCCTAAAAGTTAGAGCAGGCGTCTCCCGTACCATTTTCCAAAGCCTCTTCAGCCCTCCAGGTATGCATTCTCTTTGTGTACTAATAACTTTGAATACTACCAACTCAACATCTTCAACGAGTCTTTGATCTGCTTAATAACTGAAAAATAACTCACAGGAAAAAAAAAATTACAGAGCCATTTAATCCGAAATGACATTGCATTCAATAGAATACATGAGCATTCAGCGAAAGGAAAAACTCAGAAAGGTTTCGGGGGCTGCTGTATTTCATTCATCACAGTATACTTAGCCTTGCGCCCAGCACCTAGAACAGATAGAATACCAGATGTCGGTACCTAGACAAACAGAATAATTTGGAGGAACGCTGAGGGATGAAGAGGGGCATAGAGGGACGGGGGCGGGAGGAAGCATTGAACCGAGTGCTAAGCAGGAACTGAATCTGAACACACAGGGCTGAGCAGATTATTACTGCATGTAGCTTGACTCTCCTGTGAAATTATATGAATCACACAATCCTTGACTCAAGGCAGAGGTAAACAAGAACCTTTAAAAAGAGGTTAGAAAAAAAAAAAACACAAGAAGAGACTAGAGGTTTGAAACAGTGAGAGTGAGGGAAGCAAGAAATGAATGAAATATACAGAGCTTTATATTTTTTTTTTAATATTCTGAATTCTAGAATGCCTAAAAACAGTTTTATCATACCAAAGTCAGATTATCTTGCAATGGATTCTGTGTAAAAGAAGTATAGTGAAAGTCGCTCAGTCGTGTCCGACTCTTTGTGACCCCATGAACTGTAGCCTACTACGCTCCTCCATCCATGGGATTTTCCAGGCAAGGGTACTGGAGTGGGTTGCCATTTCCTTCTCCAAAAGTCACTCAGTCGTGTCCAACTCTTTGCGACCCCAAGGACTCTACAGTCCATGGAATTCTCCAGGCCAGAACACTGGAGTGGGTAGGCTTTCCCTTCTCCAGGGGGTCTTCCCAACCCAGGGATTGAACCCAGGTCTCTCATGGTGCAGACGGATTCTTTAGCAGCTAAGTCACAAGGGAACCCCATTGTTTTTAATCAAGTCAAATGCTTTAAACTTTGATCAGGAACTAAAAAATCATATAACTTTTATCCCCAAAAGCATCTCTCTGACAAAACTAGGATGTATTTCCTTTGAAACAGAAAACAATGCATTAGTGGCATGAAGGTTAATAAAGAGTTCTGGGTGACCTATTGTTTATCAAATCACTGGTCTGTGTACACGGGCTGTGATGAAATAATCAGTCCACAAGAACTCAATACACTCTGGGAAAGATCTCTGTGTGTTGTACCCAGGGAACCTAAAATGAAACTTGAAGCAACTGTGTAAAAGGAACAGGAAAACAACCCTAGCTGTTATCTCTTATTGAGTCTATTTTTTGTAGAGAATCCTGAGAAAACAAAAGCCATCTTGTTTGAAGTGTTTCTGCCTTCTTCAAGTTTGAGGGGGAGAAAAAATCCGTTTGAAGTACTTACAAATTAAACATTGTGAAGAGTATTTCTTCCTTCATATCTGAAATAACTAATTCTATAATTGGACCATTTTGCCTTTTAAAAATTTAGTTTTAGCACCTGCTTGTGCCTGGAGCTCAACACATTGCAGAAAATACAAGAGACATAAAATTGCATCAACATCACTTGGAAACTGGTTGGAAATACAGGTTCTCAGGCTCCACCTCAGTCTTTTTTTTTTTTTTACTTTATTTTACTTTACAATACTGTATTGATTTTGCCATACATTGACATGAATCCACCACAGGTGTACATGCGTTCCCAAACATGAACCCCCCTCCCACCTCCCTCCCCATAACATCTCTCTGGGTCATCCCCGTGCACCAGCCCCAAGCATGCTGTATCCTGCATCAGACATAGACTGGCGATTCGATTTTTACGTGATAGTATACATGTTTCAATGCCATTCTCCCAAATCATCCCACCCTCTCCCTCTCCCTCTGAGTCCAAAAGTCCACTATACACATCTGTGTCTTTCTTGCTGTCTTGCATACAGGGTCATCATTGCCATCTTTCTAAATTCCATATATATGTGTTAGTATACTGTATTGGTGTTTTTCTTTCTGGCTTACTTCACTCTGTATAATCGGCTCCAGTTTCATCCATCTCATTAGAACTGATTCAAATGTATTCTTTTTAATGGCTGAGTAATACTCCATTGTGTATATGTACCACAGCTTTCTTATCCATTCATCTGCTGATGGGCATCTAGGTTGTTTCCATGTCCTGGCTATTATAAACAGTGCTGCGATGAACATTGGGGTACATGTGTCTCTTTCAATTCTGGTTTCCTCGGTGTGTATGCCCAGCAGTGGGATTGCTGGGTCATAAGGCAGTTCTATTTCCAGTTTTTTAAGGAATCTCCACACTGTTCTCCAAAGTGGCTGTACTAGTTTGCATTCCCACCAACAGTGTAGGAGGGTTCCCTTTTCTCTACACCCACCCCAGCATTTATTGCTTGCAGATTTTTGGATCTCAGACATTCTGACTGGTGTGAAGTGGTACCTCATTGTGGTTTTGATTTGCATTTCTCTGATAATGAGTGATGTTGAGCATCTTTTCATGTGTTTGTTAGCCATCTGTATATCTTCTTTGGAGAAATGTCTATTTAGTTCTTTGGTCCATTTTTTGATTGGGTTGTTTATTTTTCTGGAATTGAGGTGCATAAGTTGCTTGTATATTTTTGAGATTAGTTGTTTGTCAGTTGCTTCATTTGCTATTATTTTCTCCCATTCAGAAGGCTGTCTTTTCACCTTGCTTATATTTTCCTTTGTTGTGCAGAAGCTTTTAATTTTAATTAGATCCCACTTGTTTATTTTTGCTTTTATTTCCAGAATTCTGGGAGGTGGGTCATAGAGGATCCTGCTGTGATTTATGTCGGAGAGAGTTTTGCCTATGTTCTCCTCTAGGAGTTTTAAAAATATGGAACGCTTCACGAATTTGCGTGTCATCCTTGCGCAGGGGCCATGCTAATCTTCTCTGTATCGTTCCAATTTTAGTATATGTGCTGCCGAAGCAGTCTTAATCAATCAGGATCTGCATTTTAGCAAGAGCCCCAAGTGATTTGTATGTGCTTGAGAATTTGAGAAGCAAAGTTACGGCTGTGAGTTGGAATCATGTGGGCTTGCTTTTGTTTTTTTTTACTGCTCTTGGTGGCTGAGACTGTAAAGAATCTTCCTGCAATGCAGGAGACCCAGATTCGATCCCTGGGATGGGAAGATCCCCTGGAGGAGGGCATGACAACCCACTCCAGTATTCATGCCTGGAGAATCCCATGGACAGAGGAACCTGGCAGGCTACAGTCCATGGGGTCACAGAGTCAGACATGACTGAGTGACTAACACTTTCACACTACTCTTGCCTGATCTCTTTCTAGAGATGGGGTACATCCTGGGCATGGGAATGTTTCTGAAGATTCTCAGGTGATTCTAATGTGTCGCCTAGTTTCCGACTCACTGCCCTGAGTCACAGCTCTGGTGGTTTTAGTCTGTTGCAGCTTGTGAACACATGCTAAAATGCAGATTCTGATTCTTGAGGTCTGGGGTGGATCCTGACAATCTGCATTTTTAACCAGTTGCTGGGTGATATTGCAAAAATTTTTTCCCCTCTTGTATCTTCCTCCATAATACCTAGCTCCAGGCACAAGCAGATGCTAAAGAAATAATTTTTCAAGGACTCATTTTTTTTCCCAGTAAAAGGATAATTGCATTTTATGGCTATTTTTCACATGTATTTTTAAAGCAATGGCAGCACAAACTGAAACCCCTAAGAAATAAGAGGAAATTAATGTTAGCTTAAATATTATGGCCTGCTATGGGTTGACATATTTCTCCCCAAAATGACACAGGGAAATCCTTATCTCCACAACCTCAGAACTGATTTGGAAACAGATGTCATTGCAAGTTTAATTAGTTAAGTTAAAAGGAGATCCTACTAGGGTAGAATCCTTAAGGGCCCACTATGGGCCCTTAATCCAATGTGTCTGTGTGTGTGTGTGTAAGTGTGTGTGTGTGTGTGTGTGTGTGTCTGTGTGTGTGTGTGCACATGTGCACTTTGCTGCTCAGTCGTGTCCAACTCTTTGCAGCCATGAACTATAGCCTGCCAGGCTCCTCTGTCCATGGGATTTTCCAGGCAAGACTACTAGAGCAGACTGCCGTTTCCTCCTCCCAGGATCTTCCCTGGAACCCGCATCTCCTGCGTCTCCTGCATTGGCAGTACCGCTGCACTGCCTCTTTACCACTGCGTCACCTGGGAAGCCCAATCCAATACGACTTGTGTTCTTATAAGAAGAGAAGAGACACAGTGACAGATCCACACTGGGTCACGTGACAGTGGAGACAGGGATTGCCGTGATGTATCTGCAAGCCACGGAACATCCAGGACTGCCCACACCTACCGGAGGCTAGGAAAAGGCAAGCAAGCTTTCTTCCCTAGAACCCTCAGAGGAAGCACAGCCCTGGCCACATCTTGATTTTAAACCTCTTCTCTTGAGAACTCAGAGAATTAAATCTTTTGTTCTAAGCCACCAGCTTGTAGTAATTTGTTATGGCAGCCCTAAGCAACTGGTGCACAGCCTGTCTTCCAAGTACTTATTGCAAAGGCCAGGATTTTTTGTTGTTCTGCCATTTTTTTTTTCCATCCTGTCTATTTACAAAAACTAGATTGATTTGCCTATGGCAACTTCAAATTTGGCTCATTACTTACTATTACATATAACGAGGGAAGGAATTATAAACAAGAAGCAAGTGAATAGAGTTCTACTGAAAGGGAAAAAATGAAAGAAAAGGGGATACTTAAAACTGAAGGAAAGAAAAAAGAACATACACTTATAAAGTTCACTATAACTAATCTTAAATTGGAGGAAAAGAAAAACAGTTCTCAAAAATGAAATAAACCTTTAGTGGAAATACATTGCTTTGTGGTCATACCCATCTAGACTGAAAACCTAGCCACATCAGCGGATTTTAAAGAAGTCATATAACATTCATGAATACATATAATGGGAACGCCAATGATGCTATTCACCCATAGAAGTTGGTGTGAGAATTGTTAAGGGTTCAGCAGTCTGTCAAACCATTCATAAGTAGCAGATATTATTATCAGAAGACTGAAGAAAGAGCACGGAGCGTCACTTAGGAAGTTCTCCTCTAACCCTTTTCATTTGTTACAAAATTAATATGTTTAATCAGCTCAGCAAAATACCTCAAGCCCAACTGAGAACAGAAAATATGGAATTGGTTAAAATCCAACAGTAGCAAGGCAGTAAACTCTGTGTAGGAGAGAAACACCTGAACTATGGGCTGGCCTCTGTGGTCAAGTCAAGGACACAGGTGCCCAGGAAGAAAAGGCCCTTAAAGGGGGCGGCGGGGAAAGAAGCAGTGACCCTGAAACAAACGTGCCCTCACAGTTTTCCCCTGTGTCTATTTTGAGTAAATAAAATGTTTTCCCTTTCTGTGTATTAGAAACATGCCTGGTCTTATTTCTAAACTGTTTCTAATAAGAATGTCTGAGCAAAAACCAAAACTGATGAAAACTTTATTATGTGTACATTTTTGTACAGAAGAAAAAGAAAATTTACTTTTGACCTTTATTATTAAACTTCAAAATGAGAAAAAACTAAGTCAAATTTATAACATTCTGAAACCAATTAAAATTCAGTACAAACCAGTATTGTGATTTTTCAAATGTTCATTGGACAAGAAAAAAGTAGTGAAGTTTATTCTGTGTAGAGACTAAAATAAAAAAAATTTATTTTCAATAAGGATACAATATAATCTGTCTCTCTGCAAGCTTTTTTGGTCAGAAGAACTTCTGAACTATCACCAAGCAGCCAAATAACTATATAATTTACTTTAACCTGCAGAATTATTAGAATTAAAGGAAGAATATTGTCTATTTAGTAGATTAGAGAGAAATTCTTTTCTTGAGACATTTGCTAATATCTGTATATTTGCATCCCCTCCCAAATTCATATGTTAAATTCTATCTCCCAATACGACAATTTTAGGAGCTAGAGCTTTGGGGCGATACTGAGTGGAGATCCATGAATGAGATTAGTGCCCTTATAAAAGAGACTCCAGAGTTCCCTAGTCCACTTCCACCTTATGAGGACACAGACTTTGCTGTCTATGAATTTGGAAGCAGATTCCACATATTGATCTTGGATTTTCCAGCCTCAAGAATTGTTAAGAATAAATATTTGTTGCGTAAAGTCACCCAGATTATGATATTTTATTATAGCAGCTGGAACAGACATTAGAACATTCTTCCAATTTCACTATAATTTACCTTTGTACAGGCCTGACTTTCTGTGAAACTCTGAAGGACAGAAATTGCTGAATTCATGGTAATATGCTCAGGACACTCTAATTGCTCAAAAAATTACATTGAATGAACTATTATAAAACTATGGAGTGGACCTTAATATTCTCTGATGAACTGTACCAGGAGATACCTGAGACAGTGAACACTGTCCATTTTTTTGATCTCCCAACCATCTAAACCTCCCTCATATATTAGGTTCGTCAAGAAGTTCATTGAAGTTTTTCTGTAAGATGGTATAGAAAACCCAGACCAACTTTTTGGCCAAACCAATATTTAAAGCTTTATACAACTCCCTTTGTATAAAGGTAGATACTCACTTCCCCAAGTTTCTGGTTACTCCAATCCCCCATTCACATTTCAAACTGGAACTTCATGACACTGACAAGCAGAGATGCTAGAGAAGTCGCTCAGTCGTGTCTGACTTTTTGTGATCCCGTGGACTGTAGCCTACCAGGCTCCTCTGTTCATGGAATTTTCCAGGCAAGAGTACTGGAGTGGGTTGCCATTTTCTTCTCCAGGGGATCTTCCCAACCCAGGGATCAAACCCAGGTCTCCCGCATTGCAGGCAGATCCTTTACCCTCTGAGCCACCAGGGAAGACGCAGAGACGCTGGAGGTTCTACCATGTTGATGGCAGATGAAGAGCCAACTGAAATCCAGTTCCCAAGACGGGCAGTGCCAGCAGCATCGTATACCACACAGAGTGCAGTGTCCCCTGCTCCCAACTCCTTCTGATCCTGGTTCTCAAGCCTTTCTGGGGATGCTGTGAACCACCCAATATCTTCTAGATAAATCTCTTTTCTGCCTGAACCATTCAAAGTTCACTTCAGTACCCATAATGAAGACTCCTACTGAATTCAACTGGACTCTACCACTGATCAGCAAACTGACAGGCTCACCTAAAAACTCTGGGATTAATAAAATGATCTACTTGTAAACATGACCATTTCTGACTATATGTCTAACCACCCTTCCTGTTCTAAAATTCTTTGATGCCAATTAGGGCAGTTTCAGTGAAGGATGTAAACATTATGTTAACCCCAGACCCGTGCTTCTTATTCATTCATCAACATGCGTGTGTGTCTTCTAGATGGATAGACCAGACACCAGTTTTTCCAGAATTGCTTGGGTCTTTTAAAAATATAGTAAGTAGGGGAGTTCTGGACCTTGGGTGATTAAATTATATTAGGGCCAATCCTGAGAATTCTACATGCCCCATTGCCCAACCCACAACTGTATCTCATATACCACTGACAGTATCACTGAGCAGAGAAAGAAAAAATGTTCTCTGGTCTCAATTATGATCTGTAGAGCTATTTGGTAAAGTGCCCTCATGGGAGTTAAGTATGCTGAGTGTGTTTCTTTATTATTCCTGACCGTCACATGAATCAGACGAAGTCATTCTTATCTGAGAAGGAAAGGCCCTGGCAATTCTGTTGCACAACTGCTGGAGTGCTTTTTAAAAGCAGTTATGTGAAAAGAAAATTCAAAGAAAGCCATATTACACAGGGGGGGTCACCTGCCATCACATGGGTGATGGTTATCTTGTTTCCCTGATCTTCGTTGCTAACAAAGAGCTCATGTACTTTGACACTTATCAGAACAAGGCACTAATCTTCTTTCACTTACACATAAGGTATCTATTCCAGAAGAGATTTGACTAGGAGCTTAGCATGGACTCCTTGCCCTTTCCTCCATTCCTATAATCTAAAAATCATTCAGTGGAACTTATAAGAGCTGCTGCTTTGTAGTTTGACACTGAGAGGATAACTTTGAAGGGTTATTAGGAGGACCCAGCTGCATTTTTGTTCTAAAAGAGTTAGGAGAAAGTATGTGAAATACAAAACATCCATTAAAATTCTCATGCCTATATCCTAAAAAATTACAAATGCCCAAATTTACAAGTAGTGGCTGTGTGCATGTGCGTGCTAAGTCACTTCAGTCATGTCCGACTCTGTGTGACCCTGTGGACTGCAGCCTGCTAGGCTCCTCTGTCCATGGGATTCTCCAGGCAAAAATACTGCTGTAGGTTGCTGTGCCCTCCTCCAGGGGATCTTCCCAACTCAGGGATCAAACTCACGTTGCCTATGTCTCCTGCATTGGCATGGGGGTTCTTTACCACTAGTGCCATCTGGAAGACCAGTGACCATGTAGTTTACATCAAACAATGCTGTGTCCGTTTCTGCAAGTCCTTGTTACAGCCAGACATAAATCTGCAGCTATGAACTAGCTTTATGACATGAAGAATAACCTTTACAGTTAGGATTTAAAGCCTTCTAATGTAATTTTGGGAAGAAGACGCTGGCAACTCTTGCAGCTCACCCCCTCCAGAGCTTCTGGGCAGGTAGAAACAGAAGGTAAGAGAAACAAAGCTTAGAGACAGAGAAGGGGTGAAGATTAGATCCAGCTCTTCCCTGTTTCCTCTGGTGATCGGCACCTGAAACCTTTCAAAAGGTCAGTTCACTCAGGTCTACCTGAGTGACTCTAATAATGATTTTTTTTTTTAAGTAAGCAGGAATTATGCGAGTGACTTTTATTAGTGATCTCAAAATTTGGGGTACAGAAAAGGTACAATGGATAGTGCTAAAAACTGAATAGAAGAGGCACTTCCCTGGTGGTCCAGTGGTTAGGGCTCTGTGCTGTCAGTGCAGGGGCTTGGGTCCAACCTCTGGTCAGGAACTAAGATCCCATATGCACTGTGGTGTGGCCAAGAATTTTTTTTTTTAATTGAACAGCAGAAATTAGAAACAAAAGAAATTATATTCTAGGAGACTTAGTCTCTAGTAGACTTATTTTCCACCAAGCAGGAACTTGTGGAATCATTTGCTACTTGAATACTTGGGTCAATAACTCTTTGACTAAATTCCCATTTCTCTAGACAGAAGCTACACCAGCATTCTTATGATTCTACAGGAACAATTAGGTATGTCTTTCAGACATGTCACAGCCGACTGCTTTTAGGTTGCTCTCTCTGCATTCTTGTGCTTGCTTTCCTACTACACTGCTGATCTAACCAGACATTTCTTCAGCACAACCGTAGGCCATTGTTAAACGGCTGGCCAAGATTAGCAGTTTAGTCTATGGATGTGGAGAATACCTGGTTATTTTAGTGCACCAATTTGTGATGTCAGAGTCATTTCAGCAACCATCATTTGTTGAACATCATAAGGCTACAAAATGAGATGGAAAGAATATGAGTTCTTAATCAGACAGACTTGGGTGTGAATCCTAGTCTCACAATTAATATCTCTCTTTTCTTCTTTTTCTGTCCACTGGCATGGTAGGCAGTCTCTAAGTCAGCTCCCAATGATGGCTTCCTGGTATTCACACCCTTGTGAATTCCCTTTCCTTTGTGGCTTGGTTGAACCCAGTCCATTGCTTCTAATGACTAGAAAACAGCATAGAGCAAAAGTGATGTGATAGCTCTTGCCAGATTAGGTCCTCCCGTGTTCATATTCTCTTTCTCTCTCTCCTCTGTCCCTCTGCTAGGACCAAGAGGCAGTGAAGATCTGAGGCCTAACAGCAATCATGTGCGGTGGAAGTTCAATTTCCTGGAAGTGTGGGAGTACACCGTCTTCTAATTGATCCTTGAATGATTATAGCATCAGCCACCTCTTTGAGTGCAGCTTTCTGAGCGTCCCTAAAGCAGAGGGCCAAGCTAAGCCATTTAGGATCAAGCCTGCTTTTCTGACCCACAGAAACTATGGGTTAGATAAACATGCATCATTTTAAGCTTCTAAGCCTTTTTTTTTGGGGGGGGGGGAGGGGCAGTTGTTACACAGTTAATACAAATGGAAATAATAATACCTCCATTCCAAGGCTGTTGTGAGGGTTAGGAATGGCTGTACCTCGTTTGGTACATAGCCTCTCCTCAGGAAGGGTAGCTCTGACTGCTAGTTAGCGGCTCCCCTACATGGTGAGCTACCTTCTGCCTCATTTGCATATCTAGAATATGTAACACAACACGGATTAGAGGGAAAAGTAGTTCTCTTCAACCTCAAAAGTAATTTGAAAAGAAGAGAGTTGAGCTGTGTGGGTGCCAGTGGAAAGGCTGACTTGCAGGTCTTTGAAAAGTATAGACTTAGCAGGGAGGGGGAATCAGGAGTTAGTGTTTAATGGGGACAGAGTTTCCGTTTGGGAAGGTGAAAAATTTGGGAGATGGGCAATAGTGAGTTGTACATCAATGTGAGTGTGCTTAGTGCCACTGAACTGTACAGTTAAATATCGTTAAAATAGCATGTTTTATATCATGCGACTTTTACCACAAGGAAAAAAACATTAAATTAAAAAATGAAAACTATAGACTTGATCGAGGCAATAAAAGAAGAAAATGAAATGAGCTAAGGGGATGATATGGAGAATAGAAATGTCCAGTATGGTCTAGGATTTAATGCCTTAAGAATAAGAGCCTTAAATTCCTTTCACTGACTTAACCACCCCCTCAGGGCACATTCATTTTCAAACCTTTAATGCAACACTTGAAAAAAAAATTAATGATAAAAGATTTAATCATGTTTTACTTGGGTAATAGAAAATTAAATCTGTAAGAGTGAAACTGAAACTGAAATTGTAAAAATGGGAAGAGGGCTCCCTAGAGAGTCAATGTAGCATCAAGAAAAAGTCCTTGATTCATAGCTTAGTTGGTAAAGAATCTGCCTGCAATGCAGGAGACCCAGGTTTGATTCCTGGGTCAGGAAGATCCCTTGGAGAATGAAATGGCAACTCACTCCAGTACTCTTGCCTGGAGAATCACAGAGGAGCCTGGCGGGCTATGGTCCATGGGGTCTCAAGAGTTGGACACGACCTAGCAAGTAAATCATCACCAGAATTAGAAGCTTTGGTTCTGAGGTTTGCTATGTTTTCCTTCTGTCACAAGACATGTATTAAGTGCCTACTGTATGTGCAACCCTTTTCTGACTCTATAGTTGCTGGAATATTGCAAAACAGACATAACCATTGTCTTTGTGAGCTAGGGGAACATGAAAAAAACATATTTATTAAAGTTATAATAAAAACCAGAAGAAAAAGAAAGGGTGTCATTAGAAAATGCAGGAGGACTTACACTGAGTTGGAGGGTTTGGGGAAAGTTTTTCTTGAGGATGTGACATTTAAAGGATGTGTATGAATTAGACACGGAACTGATTAATAAAAAGCTTGGGGGAGTGGGTTGGGGAGGGTGTTATCAGAGAAAACAGCATAGAGAGGCACTAAAGCAGAGCAAGTTTGCCATGTGTGAGCCACAGAGAGGTTCACAGGGCTAGAACATGTTGGCAAGAAGCAGCATGGTGGCCAGAAAAGCAAACAGGCCCAACTTGTACAGCGACTCTGCGGGAACATTATAAAGTAAGTTACTGTGGCATTGAATGGATTTTAAGTACAATAATGAAATTTATTTTTAATGAAAGATCACTCTGGAGGGCATATGGAAATAGGGTTAAAGGTAAGTAGGAAATAGTTTCAAAGGCAAGAGGACCTGGTGTTAAACCATCACGCACACAGTACAGGTGGAAAGAAAAGGATAGGTTGGAGATATGTTTTACAGTTATAATCCAGAGGATTTAGTGATAGGTTAGATATGAGAGGTGAGAGAAAAGAAAGGGGGAGTCAGGAATGCCACCAGTGTGGATTTGCTGAATGGCAAAAAACTGGAGCAGAAGAAACTGGAGAAGGGGACAGAGTAAGACGAGAGTTTCAATTCTGCATGTGAAGTCCACGCTGTCTGCAACACGTTCAAGGAGAAACACCAGAGGGCTGTTATGTACGTGCGTCTAGATCTGTAAGCACGTCAAGCCATCTATCAGTCACGAAACTTCGGACAAGTCACCTTGTAAACCCTGAGCCTCAGTCTCATTATTTGAAAAATGAGACCCAATACCTGCCTGCCGCAAGAGGATGGAGGGAAGACAGATGAAGCAGCATCTGCGAAGGGCCCCTCTAAACCATAATTCAGCGCAGATGTGCAGCGTGCTCGGTTAGTGACACCTAACTCCTTGCGCTGGTAAGGAAAAGGTGAAATAGGGCAGAGAGTAAGCTTCTGTGTTTCCATATGGCCCTGTTGGCGAAGATGGAGAAAGAGGAAGGGGGAAAAATAAAGAAACAGGAAGAAAGGACGGAAGGGGAATGGGAGGAATGAAAGAAGGAAGGAAGGAAGGAAGGAAAGGAGGAAGACAAACCTACAAACAGAAACAAAACAAAATTCCTGATTTTTATGCTCATGTATTTGTTAAAGGATTAATGTTTAAAGGGTAAAACTAAACTATGACAATGAATGTACACACAAATGTGTCACAGATTTTATTTAGCCCACCAGTGAGGGAACAAGTAAGGTACAATCAACAACAGCCAGTTCATTGCGAACTCTAAAGAACACACACACACACACACACACACACACACACACACACACACACACACACACGTACACACACCGGTTTCTTTAGTATATATGAATGAGTGTGTCCAGGAAAGGATTGACTCAGCAGGCTTGGTTATTCAACCCTGCACATTCCAAGAAAGGACTGGTCCTCTGCTGACACCTGGGAGAAGATCTCTGAGTTCTTGGAATATCCTCCTTGCCAAGAGTCATTTATTTCATGTCTGAGGCTTTGGGTCACACTGTATCAGTCTGACCTCTGGGACGTAGTAACTGAGTAGCTAATGTCAGTCACTCACATACTACAGGCCTACACAACTGATCCCCAGTAAAAATCCTGGACTCCAAGGCTTGGATGAGCCTCCCAGGTTGGCAGCACTTGAAGCTTGTGCCTAGTGTGTTCTGGACTCTGTCCTACCCACCTTTTCCTTTTGCTGATTCTAATCTGTAGCCATTCACTTAAACAAACTATATCCACTAATATAAGGGTTTTTTTTCTGAGTCCTATGAGTCCTTCAAGTGAATCATCACGCCTGAGAGTGGTTGGAGGTTTTCAGACACGACAGATGATTAGGACTGCTGAAATACACTATGGATTTCAAACAGGACTCTTTTACAGGGCAGATGGAAACGGCTTGCATCTTAATTTGCATTACTATCAGTTTTCTTTAGTTTACAGAGTTGTAAAACAAGTCAAAGACATTGAAAGGCACAGACTCTTACAGAATCAGATAACTCTAGAGCATACACTAAAAAAAGCACAGCATTCAATTGAAAAAAATACTTCATAATATTTTTGCCCATTTCAAAGCCTTTTATAATTTTTTGGCATATTCATTATACCACTTCCAAGACAGTAATCCTTAAGGAAGTTCCTGGTCCAGACAATGAAGTGTCTCTAGAGGCTTAAAAGAAGAAAATAGAAAATAATTATTTTTTAAAGGTGATTCTTATTTTAACTGTACTTTTTCAAATCTATGTCATTTGATTCTCCAATTTATGAACCATAAACTTCCATAATTTGTTCATTGTCTTTTTTTTTCCTCTAAAAGGAATTCACAATTCCAGGTTGTTTGAAAGGGAAACACGTTTCCAAAGAAGTAAACTAAGTCTATATGTTCCAAACTAACAAGGCTTAGAGATTAAAGGGACTTAAACATGTAAGTTTATTATCTAACAACTGTTGATTTGTAGGAAACAACTTTAAAGGCTTAATCTGGAGAAAGTCTTGACTAGAACAAAATCATCATCAAAGGAGCTACCGCATGAGGACATGAGGACATGTTAATAAGACTGTTTGAATTAAAAAAAAAAAGAAAACAAATTTTAAAAAACACGTGGGGTGTGTGTGTATGTGTATATATATATCATGGAATATTACTCAGCCATAAAAAAGACCAAAATAATACCATTTGCAGTAACATGGATGGACCTAGAGATGACCATACTGAGTGAAGTAGGTCAGACATATGAAGACAAATATGATATCATTTATATGTAGATTCTAAAAAATAATGGTACAAATGAACTCATTTACAAAACAGAAATAGAGTCACAGATGTAGAAAACAAACTTATAGTTACTGGGAGGAAAGTGGGGAGGGTGGAAGGAGGAAAATCCTTTCCTCCTGATAGGATTGATATATACACTATATACACTATTATATATAAACTAAATAATAAGGACCTACTGTATGGCACAGGGAACTCTTCTCAATACTCTGTAATGACCTATATGGGGAAAGAATCTTAAAAAAGTGGATATATGTATATGTATAACTGATACACTTTGCTGAACAGCAGAAACTAACATTGTGAACCAACTATACTCTAATTTTTAATTCAATTTTTAAATTTTTATTAATTTCAACTGAATGAGGGCAAACATGTAATCTCAAGATCATGAAATATGAAGGCAACCCTTGAAGCCTGCTCCCAAGGGCTCCCAATGCCAATTCATTCATTATCCACACCAACAAAAAGGTGATAATCTTCAAAGTTATCAAAATTATGGCTCTTCTCTGCCTAGAGTACCCTCAATCATTGTACATTATCTGTAGGATAAATACAGATTTCTTAACCAGATGTACAAATTTCTCTCATATCTCATTTTATGCCATTTTTACCAAGTATCCTTCACTCCAGCCATGAACGATTCGAACTTGGAATCACCTCTGAACCTCTTAAAAAATGTACTGCCTGGGCCTTCCCCTGGACTGATTAAATCTGCATCATTATCTTTTTAAAGCTTTCCAGGTAATTACAATGTGTAGCAAAGACTGAGAACCCGATCTAATTGTTTTTGAAATCTCCATTTGGAGGCTCCTAGAAATTGTTTGTACTGACTGCTCTCTCTGTAAAAGAAATGGTGGGGTACAGCTTAACTTGGGTTAAGTTATTACTTCTGTAACATTTATTAGTTCCAAATTATTTTTAAAGGCTTTATCTAGAGGATTTAAAAATCACAGAACATAGATTAATCTCTCATTCAGGAAAAAATTCTTTTCCAATCACATCACATTCTTTCTCCATATTGTAATGAATTCAGTAGGGTAGAAATAACAACAGAGCTATGGCATCTCTTGTTTACTTTGGTTCCGGTCAGCAAGTACAGAGTTATCAGGTATTGTTTAAATTTAGGTTGAGAAAAATGAGTATTATTCTCTTGCCAAAGTCTGGCTAGCCAACTAACATGGGAAACTGATACTAAGAAATGGCATTTAAAATAGTGTTCATGTGGGAACCTGTAGAAAAGCACAAGGAGCTCAGTTTGGTGCTCTGTGATGACCTAGATGGGTGGCTGTTAAACTACTGCCCTCAATATGGCAGCAAATTTGGAAAACTCAGCAGTGGCTGTAGGACTGGAAAAGGTCAGTTTTCATTCCAATCCCAAAGAAAGGCAATGCCAAAGAATGTTCAAACGACCACACAATTGCATTCATCTCACATGCTAGCAAAGTAATGCTCAAAATTCTCCAAGCCAGGCTTCAGCAATACTTGAACCAAGAACGTGCAGATGTTCAAGCTGGATTTAGAAAAGGCAGAGGAACCACAGATCAAATTGCCAACATCCGCTGGATCATAGAGAATTTCAAGAGAACTCCAGAAACACATCTACTTCTGCTTCATTGACTACACTAAATCCTTTGACTCTGTGGATCACAACAAACTGGAAAATTCTTGAAGAAATGGGAATACCAGACCACTTTACCAGCCTCCTGAGAAATCTGAATGCAGGTCTGGAAGCAGCAGTTAAAACCGAACATGGAACAACGGACTGGTTCCAAATCGGGAAAGGAGTACATCAAGGCTGTGTATTGTCACCCTGTTTACTTAACTTACATGCAGAGTACATCATGTGAAATGCCGGACTGGATGAAACAAAAGCTGGAATCAAGATTGCTGGGAGAAATATCAATGACCTCAAATACGCAGATTACACCACCCTTATGGCAGAAAGCAAAGAACTAAAGAGCCTCTTGATGAAAGTGAAAAAGGAGAGTGAAAAAGTTGGCTTAAAACTCAACATTCAGAAAACTAAGATCATGGCATCCGGTCCCATCTCTTCATGACAAATAGATGGGGAACAATGGAAATAGTGACAGGCTTAATTTTGGGGGGCTCCAAAATCACTGCGGATGGTGACTGCAGCCATGAAATTAAAAGATGCTTGCTCCTTGGAAGAAAAGCTATGACCAACCTAGACAGCATATTAAAAAGCAGAGACATTACTTTACCAACAAAGGTCCGTCTAAGTCAAAGCTATGGTTTTTCCAGTGGTCATGTATGGATGTGAGAGTTGGACTACAAAGAAAGCTGAATGTCAAAGAATTGATGCTTTTGAACTGTGGTGTTGGAGAAGACTCTTGAGAGTCCCTTGGACTGCAAGGAGATCCAACCAGTCAATCTTAAAGGAAATCAGTCCTGAATATTCATTGGAAGGAGTGATGCTGAAGCTGAAGCTCCAATACTTTTGGCCACCTGATACAAAGAACTCATTGGAAAAGACTCTGATGTTGGGAGAGATTGATGGTAGGAGGAGAAGAGGACAACAGTAGATGAGGTGGTTGGACACTCAAGTCTGACACTATGGACATGAGTTTGAGTAAGCTCTGGGAGTTGGTGATGGACAGGGAAGCCTGGCGTGCTGCAAGGGTCTCAAAAAGTTGGACACGACTGAATGACTGAACTAAACTGAACTGATAACACTTTGGCTTTCTCAAAACACACATTTACATCAAAAGAGGATTCTGCCTCCATTGACAGAGTATACTTTAGTTCTCACATACTACTGAAGCAAGAGTTCTCTCATCATAGTCGTAAGACTGGTAGATCTCTTTGAGTGACTTGAAGGACATGAAGAAAATAATCTAGCATTGATTTTTAAGATTTACTAAATGAATGGGAAGTATATAGAAAAGTTTGATGAGCTTGGACAGAAGAAAAAGTATGGAAATGAGGGTGGTATCCTTTTTAGAGTAGATAACCTCCAAATGAGGTAGAGATGCACCAGAGTTATTATAAGCTTTTTTAAAAGGCATTATACAATATGCAATATATGAGATTTAATAGAATAAGAGAGACATACTGAAGTTCTTTTGATTAAAAACTAAAGTTATTTTAAGGAGTAGCTTGAGACTATTTAAACTTCACCAATGAAGACATGTGAGAACAAAGAATCACAAAAGCCAAGCTCAACTGTGCCATCTACTGCCTGGAGCAGAGACCATGGAAGGTTGGGACCTGAGTCTCCAGGATCTTTGCTGGAACAGCAACACCCACTTAGACAAGGATGGAGAGAAGCCACTGAGATACTGCCCAGGATATGCAACAAGGCTTGCATCAACAAATAACAGATACGAGGATCAATTCAACACTGTGGATAATTAAACCAAGCCAGGGTTTCTAATGTATCTATATCAAATATATAACAATGCATTCCACTGCTTTTTGAAGCTTCACCACTCAGCTACATTGTGGAAAGACAGCTGTACCTTTTTTCAGTTTTCTCACAGACCTGAAAGTAACACAATCTTTACTCACTGTTTAAGGGAAGATGGATCTTCAGATATTGCAGTAGGGGACTGGGTACAAACATTCCAGGTTTTCTCTGTGTTCCACTATTAGCAACGTAGTCTTTACAGATTAAAAAAAAAGAAGAAGAACTTTTAAATTTGTGTAGTTTTGCCTCCCTGAAAAACTGACTCCTATTTTATATTTTTCCTTGAGTTGTATTTTCACAACAAAAATTCATAGCATATTCTATTTGTAGTCAACAATAATGGGCTGGCCAAAAATTTCACTCAGATTTTTCCATAAGATGGTACAGAAAAACCTGAATGTATGTTTTGGTCAATCCATAGCTAGTGTTCCAATCTGGAATAAAGAGCAAGGAATTACATTTTTAATTTCCATCTCTAGATTCCTAATTCAGATAGTATTAATAAAAAGAAACACTGATCAACTTAAGCTTAGTAACTTTGAAATTATCATTTGTGGCTGATCTCTTGTCAGTTGTTTGGACTTTAAAGGAAGAAGTAAAAATTTTGCCAAGATTGATGGGGAAGTTGTGGTTAAGAGCCTAGGCTTGTAGTCAGGAAAGCATGGATCTAACTTCTGGCTCTGTTGCTCATGAATTTTTAACCTTATCAAGCCCAGCTTCCTTTTTCAAAAAACCTGCTTTATAGGATTGTTATGAGGATTAAATGAGATCACATAGGTAAAGAACATAGAACAGTGCTAGCACAAAACAAATCCTTAAAAAATAACTGTTGTCATTACAGGTCTTTGACAAATATAACCATAACCCTGTATCTTTTGTGATACTTCACGGTTTCATAAAACTGTGTCTATTAGATCACTTGATTAATTTCATAAGGCTCTGGAAAAAGTTGGTATAATTATCTTCCACCATTCTTTCAACCCACCATTTTACAGACAAAGCAACTGAGACTTAAAGAAGTCAAGCGGTTTGGCAAAGAGAGCACAGCTGGCTTGGCAGCTGCAATAAAACCCTGGAACTCATATCTGGCTCTTCTGATGCCCCTGCAGCTTGTCTGAAGAGAGAAAGTCTGAGCCTGTAACAAAGTATGAAGAGTGCAATCTCGCTCAAGCTGGTATTAGTGCAGAACATTATAAGCCTGTTTTCTCTTCACATATCCCCAGGCAGAGGGTTTTAGTTACAAAGAATTTTCTAAATCTTTAAGGAACAAGATGGGTAATAATGGGATAATAATCCACATCCAAATGTATGAATCAGATGGATATATGCTTTGTGAACATTTAACAAATGCTTAGATTCTTCTCATGAAAAACCCCAAATGGCACCTGGACCTGATTATGCTACTTGCTCTGAAGACTCCTGACCATCTATAGGACCTTGAAACCACATCATGTGTACACAGACGCCCTTAGCACAGGAGAGCTCTTGCTCCAGCACCTCTCCTCTCACTACAGAAGCTCCCGCCTCACACCTCTGTCCACACTGCCCCTCTGCCTGAAGCGCCTTCCCCATCCCCTCCCTCCACTTTCTGCAATACACGCTCAAATAGCACCGTGTCTGCTAGAGTCGCCTTCACCAATCTCCCTTTCAGGCTGAATGTCTGTTTCATCAGTACTTCCATGGCAGTTTATTACATTCCTCTTTGTTGCACTTACACTTGATCACTAATGTTTGTTTGTGCTTCTATATTCTCCAGTGGACTGAAATCTCCTTAAGGGCAAAAATCATACATCATTCAGTTTTATAGCTTCCAGTGCCTGGAACACAAACGTTTGAACTGTGAAATATACTGGTCTTAAAAGCTACAGGTGACATGTTAAAGTTAGCTAATATTCTATTTACCCACTAATAAAAATAGATCTCTGCCAATCTCCAAGGGTCTGTTTTGGAAGATTCCACACAATTGGCAAGTGCTGATCAAAAGGTAGACTCATCATCAAGAAAGAGAGACAGACTGCCACATGCTGATTGAAAGTGAAAGTGTGAAAGTCGCTCAGTCGTGTCCGACTCTTTGCAACCCCATGGACTATACAGTCCACAGAATTCTCCAGGCCAGAATACTGGAGTGGGTAGCCTTTCCCTTCTCCAGGGGATCTTCCCACCCCAGGGATTGAACCCAGGTCTCCCTCATTGCAGGTGGATTCTTTACCAGCTGAGCCACAGGGGAAGCCCACACCCTGATTGGGAACTGAAATATGAAGGAATTGATACCGTGAATTACATTCCAAAAACACAAAATACCTCCATTCGGGTTTTCAGCAAATACTAATAAATATCTAAGTAAATCAGGGTGTGTAATGTATTTAATACGCTGTGTGTTGTACATTCATTGGATGACTCTGAGTAACCTGAAGGAATGAAACATTTTCTCTTTTTCCTAAATCTCAAACAATTGTTAATGTCTCTGCTAAGCAGATTTTAGGGCTATAGTGTCAAATACTAGAGTCTTGTTTGTAGTGTGGTTCATGAAGGAATTCAGAAAGTATGGTATCCAGGGTAAAAGCATGCACCTTTCAGGTAACAGTCTTTTAAGTGCCTTATCTTAGAGGGGCAGAAAATCTTAACCTTCTCCTAGTGGTCATAAATTAATAACTCTTTTTGTCTTTTTAAATTTTGTTTAAATCTCTTAATTTTGGGTAGACTTTAAATCTCGTATTCACCAACTCAAATTTCAAAGTATATATACACCTACCCTTGAAGCTGTTTTTTCCCCCTCCATTGTTTTCTTAATTTTTTTCAGTTATCATTAATCTACATGATCACAAACTCATTTGGCACTTACCCCCCCCATTCTCATGAAGATTTAATTTTAAAAGTTTTGTAAACCAGTTCTTTCTCCAAGATAATAATGCACCCAGATGTGTTTATTGAGTCGGTTATATTTTTGAAAGAAATATGCCATTTCACGGATGTTTCTTTGGTAAATTTCTGGTAATCACCATGAAACGTAAGATGGTAGAAGAGGTGGGGGAAGGTTAGCAAATAGCTGGGGAGAAGAAACACGGGTTATTCCATATTTGCAAAGAATAATCCTCAAGATCCCAAACCTTCACAGCTTTTTGTCCTTGTGCTCCGGAGTGAAAACGGTCTGCATGAAGCAGAAGCAAGCCCACTGGGCTCACGAATAACTTGCATTCTTCGGCTGGAGAGCAGCCAGTTACCCTGGGACCAAATTCCTGTTTACTCTATAGTGAATGTGGGAGACGAGCTGCCTGCCAGTAGCTGTTAAGGCAGTAAAAACACAGCCAGAGGCTGTCACAGGGAGGAAATCACAGAGCAAGTTAATCTGTGAACTTCAAGGACAGAGATTAAACGCTGTGCAATGAAGCCCAAATGGTGGCCTTGCCTGAAAGGAGGAAAATCTGGGTTGAGAAGCCCCTCTTAAGAGTCTGGTAAAATACTATATTTGCATAATGAGTGGTACATCAGTGTTCCCCTGTTGGCTCTTACAATCAATAGGCTTCAAAACTTTCTTCCCAGATTAGTGATTCAGTATTTGGCAGAAATGCAACTTTGTTTCATTCTGATTCTCCTGTTCACCTTGACATTATCTGGTCCAGAAAGAACAACATTTGGGGTCAAATTCTAAGCATCCCTCCTACAATTTGGAAACAAGGATAGCTCATTACGCTACTGTGCTATGCCTATGATATTGTGCTGGTTATAAAGTGGCCACATGCAGCATTCCAAGGACTCGAGACTGCCGAGGCCTCTTATATGCACTCAAAACTTGAGTGATTTTTGAACAAGGAGGAAAAAAAGAGGACTGCCAAAATCATTAGTTTGCCATGGATCCACAAAGAGTGTGCTCTTATACTCCACAGAGGAAGTTTACTTTTTAAATCTTAAGAATTACAAAGTGACTCCTGGTTCACTGGGACCTCACTATCATATCCCTAAGTCCCATATTGTGAGTTTTACAATTGTTTGGACACAAAACGTATTTTTTAAAATATCATCGGCTAGAGGATGGGCTGGTATTAAACTGATCTCCGATGCCATGGTTAGCCATATTATAGTGTGGTTGCAACGTAGTGGAAAACTGAATGCATCTACCACATGTCATATTTTGGAAGACCTTGGAGGTGTTTTCCCATGTTTTATCAGGAAACATGAAAACCAGCCTGCCAGGTTCCCAATCCAGAAGCTCTATCCATTAGCACTTTACATCTAGTCAGATGGAATGTACACACTGGTGCTGGGAGGTCTGCGTGTCTGGGAAAGACGAGCAAAGCAATATACCAACAGAGGACACATATTCAACCAGTCGGATTAAAGCTCAAGGCCTTAAAAGGAAGCAATCTTTCAAAGGTCATGATGTTGTCATCATCTTGCATTTAGATTTATCAGTGAAAATACATGTATTTTTTCATCCTTTGGTTCAGATTTTGTTTCCCTTCTCTGAAGCAATAGAGACGCTAATAAAGAGATTACTCATGTCTGTGTGTCATTCAGATAACAACTAGGTCATTTTCCAGTTTTTCTCAAAAGCATTATTTTCTTTCTGGTATAATTTTCTCTCCAAAAAAAAGGCCATGGTAATTTCTAAGTTTCCCCGCAACACAACTGGGAAAAAAAAAAAATCAGTTAAGTTTCCCAGTATGGAAGCCCAACAGGTTGAACAGTATTCAGAACTTTTCATTTATTTCTTTCTCTTGTCCCTCTCTGTACTACCCCATATTCTCCTGGTGACAGTGGTTCTGAAGGGACATGGAAGAACATAGTTGTTCTTGTCATCACTTTCAAAAGTTAGTCGTGTCCGCAGAGTCGGACACGACTGAGCGACTGAACTGAACTGTGAGCATCAGACATGAATTTATCTTGATCCTTTTGTTTTTGTGATACCGCTTGAGATAATGAATTCTATGTTCCATATAAGAGAAAAAAATCATTTATCTTTTATTGCTGGAGTTAATAGGAACAAAAGGGAAAGCTCCAGGTCCCTGGTTTACTATCCTGAGGAGTCAGACCTGGATCTCACCTTGAAACAAGGGACTCTGAGTAGCTAAGGAATATTGTTCTGTCATTTTTGATGCAGTTGCCTTTCCTCTCCAAGGAAGAAGCTGTGTCTTTGTGTTTTCAGCACTCAAATAGCACCTGGGATATACTAGGCTCACAATAACTGTGTCTTAGGAAATGATGGGTGGATGATTATCTGTCTTAAGGGACTAGAGGGAATGCAAGTGAGACAATATCACTATGTCATAATTTTGACAAGAATACTATGCATTCCTCTATTAAATTCCCAACTCTTGAATTTCCCACAAAGCTATTGATAAATATTGATTTCATTTCAGAAATCACCCCTCCCTATTTCACTTTTAAAATATGTTTCTTATTTTGCATGCATTCTTTTGCTTTAATTAAAAGCTGAAGTAGAAATATTAGACATGAGGTAAAAAAAATCATAAAGCTGAAGAATGTGAATCCATTAGAAACTACTAAACTGGAGTTTTTCAGTTCATAGGCCAGAGACTTTTGTGTCTTTTGATTTCTGTTATTATCTTGATAGTTTTAGTTTCTATTACTGTACATGTTAGTGATTTAAGCTGGGCTTTTACTTGTAAGTGTCATTTAATTAAAAAATATTATTAAGGTGATCTATTCATTCCCAAATCTTTGGCAGAATGGATTAAGATTTCTATAAGTAATAATTAACAGCAATAGAAATGTAAAGAACCATTGTAAGCAATTGGTAACAACTCCTCCCAAAACTGGAACAGATTTAATATCTAAGTAGATCTTTTGTCTATTTAGCCTGGCACTGAAATAAATGCCCAGTATTGTCCAGGCAGCTGCCTAGGATTCAGATTGTGATCGGTCTGTATTCCATCTGAAAACAAGCAAAATGGAGAGTCCTGAACTTCAGTACTCTTGAAAATTTTTTGGCTCAAATAGAGGTCGTCGTCAATTTTTCACTGACACTGTACAGCCAGTTCTCATAAAATGCACTGGCATGGATGCCAAGGAAGGGGAAACTAAAATAACAATGAAAGTCTGAGGAACAAAGAGGTTTGTATCTTGTCCCCAGTGTGGACAGAAGGAGGCTTTCAAGACTTAGAGGTAGAAGTGAGATATTAAGCTCCAAGGCATTTAAAATATTTCTACCAAAGTGTGGCAATGGGAAAAGTGACATGTGTTGACCTGTCACAGAAGGATCCATTTATCCAAGGTGGACTTAAAGGGCTGATATGGCTCCAACACTGATTCACCTAAATCCAGAAATCTGATGAATTTGTAAGATTGCTGAAGGTGCATTTCTTTCTTGATGACTGTGCTGGGTCTTCATTGCTACATGTGGGCTTTCTCTAGTTGTGGCAAGCCGGGGCTACTCTTGTTGCAGCGCATGGATCTCTTCTTGCAGTGGCTTCTCTTGTTACCGAGCATGGGCTCTAGAGCACAGGCTCAGTAGCTGCGGTGCTCGGGCTGAATGGCTCCTTGGCATGGGGTGTCTTCCTGGACCAGGGATTGACCTGTGTCCTCTGCACTGGCAGGAGGATTCTTAACCAGCGGACCACCAGGGAAGCCCTGAAAGTCCATTTCTCACAAACCTTGTCAACAGCACAGAGAAAGCATCATTATACATGTTGCAGAATTACCTTCTGCATAGCAACAATCTGATTTAGGAAATTTCTACAATATTGCATTTCAAGATTACTCATTGTATGGAATTTATCTTGGAGGTCTTATACTTATTAACTAAATCAGATTTGTTCTTTTAGTAGCTCAATAAAGTACTGCTCTTACTAAAACAGTGTCATACCATGAGTCCAAACTTATTAACTGCTTCCTTTATAAATACTCACTCAAAATACCCATAGAAAGTGTAGGTTAGTAGACTCTAAAAGACATTCATTCCTTTCCACATGTCATGTTCCTCTAGGATTTCTTTTTTCCAGCAAGATCATTGATAATCATGCAACATCTCAATAAATGTTGGGTTTGAATCCCAGCTTGCCTTTTACTTAGCTCTGGGACCTCAGGATGTTTATTCAACCCTTCTGACGTTGGTTTCCTCACCTGTAAAATGAATTAATACTGTTTGACATATACTAATAGCTCAATACTGACATATAATAATAGCTCAATATCAGTGACTACCAAAATAGAAATTCTATCCCACACTTCTGTCTTGTTCAGCCAATTGCTCTGGCTCAGTAATAATGAAATTAAGGTTAGGGTTAGGGTTTTAGGGCTAGGGTTAGGGTTAAAGATTCTATGGGCATCTTAGGCTTCACATGCCCCAAATCAAACATATCATATTCTTTCTGAAAACAGGTTCTATTGTTTCCATTTTCTAAATTTGCTATAATTCTTAAATCCAAGCAAAAATCAGAAGTGCTAGTTGTATCCCCAATCTTGGTTCAGCTGGCACATAGTTTTCTAACTTCTGAAGCAAGGAGATTAAATAGTTAGATCACAAATCCAAAACCCTGGTGCATAATTCTCAGTCTGCAAAGAAAATTGCATGGAAAATTTACAACTGAGTGTTCAGGGAAAAAAATGCCTTGCCCTGAACCTGCTCCAGAAAGTTCATTATCTTTTTCTGTATCATTGTTTATTTCTTAGCAAGTACTGTTTACATTCATTTATATACCCCCAAACACAAGCAAGTATGGCTGCTAAGTAATATCATGCTATTAAACTTCTTGTTTAATGCTTCTTCATTATGGTTCTTACTAGAAGTTAACGAATAGTTTATGCTTAGTCTCTTAGTGGCAATTAAAAAAAGAAATAAACACTAAATCCCCTGTGAGCCACAGAAATAAATCAAGATCTCAGAATGAGAAACAAAGATAAAACTTACTCCTCAGACCGAACAAAGATTTGAAGGAAAGAACATGAAAAATTTTTATTTGTACTGAGACCCTTTCACATACAACTTCATCCAGCCAACGGAGGCACAGATATTTTTCATTACTTTTAGAAGAACTTATATGCTCTGGATGCCAGGCTAGAATTCAACCAAGATGTCCTTTATTTTGAAAATAGAGTATTCAAACTTGTCTTCTGGCTCCCTAGAGGCCAACCACACTGGCTCAGATGCTGCTGCTGCTGTATTTCCAGGCAGGGCTATCTAATCAGTTGTTGCTATTGTTGAGTCACTCAGTTGTGTCTGACTCTTTGTGACCCCATAGACTGCAGCCCGCCAGGCTTCTCTGTCCATGGAATTCCTCAGGCAAGAATACTGCACTGGGTTGCCATTCCCTTCTCCAGGGGATCTTCAAGACCCAGGGGTTGAACCCCGGTCTCCTCCATTGCAAGTAGGTTCTTTACTGTCTGAGCCACCAGGCAAGCCATTTGCTGAGCACCTAATGCAATACTGAGACAGTCGGAGGCTCGGGGCTGTAAGGCAGGATAAGACATGCCTGGCCAGGAGGAAGACTAGAACCTAAACACGCCACTGACAAAACTTAATGCAGAGCAAGAAGAACCCTAATGTCAACAAATGGAAACCCTACTCTCCCTTCCCCACTGCTTTTCCCACTTCCTGCCAAATAATGAAATGAATTGTTGATACACTCTCCCCTTTGCCTCTTTTTCCTTTTGGAATAATTAACATTTAGATGTTCTCTCTTACCATAAATAAATTTACTTGTTTCTGAAGCTCATCTGGAAAAGTCAAAATCCAGCCAAGTCATCAACATTTCACAGGAGTTGTTTTCTCATTTTCCATGGCAGAAGGTCACGCAAGGAGAATTCTTATGAACTGTAACTAATTATGCAGGCACAAGGTGAAAAGGGAGGAGGCTAGATTCATTTTTCCTATTTGGATCTCAAGTGCACAAAGATGGGGTAATCCTACCTCTCTGTTCATTGTATGCTATGATCCCAGCTTCATGCAAACTCTCATCCTTGTTTAATATATTTTTTTCTCTTCATCCCCTATTCATATTTCCGTTTTCCTCCCTCCTCTACAGAGACCCACTCTACTTTGTTTGATGTGTCAGTTATGTATGTATCTCTAAAAAATGATTCAGTTCAGTTCAGTCACCCAGTCATGTCCGACTCTTTGAGACCCCATGGACTGCAGCACACCAGGCTTCCCTGTCCATCACCAACTCCCAGAGCTTGTTCAAACTTATGCCATCCAACCATCTCATCCTCTGTCTTCCCCTTCTTCTCCTGCCTTCAATCTTTCCCAGCATCAGGGTCTCTTCCAATGAGTCAGTTCTTCACATCAGGTGGCCAAAGTATCGGAGCTTCAGCTTCAGCATTACTCCTTCCAATGAATATTCAGGACTGATTTTCTTTAGGGTGGACTAGTTTGATCTCCTTGTGGTTCAAGAGGACTCTCAAGAGTCTTCTCCAGCATCATAGTTCAAAAGCATCACTTCTTCAGCCTTCAGCTTTCTTTATGGTCCAACTCTCACATCCATACATGACTACTAGAAAAACCATAGTTTTGACTAGATGGACCTTTGTCAGCAAAATAATGTCTCTGTTTGTTAATACGCTACCTAGGTTTGTCATAGCTTTTCTTCCAAGGAGCAAATTAAAAAATGTTTGCTATGTATCAAATTGTGTCACTGTCATCCTACCACAAGTTCATGGGCAAGACTTCTTCCTCCATCTCAAAAAATGGGACAATCTCCCAAGTTTCAGGGGGTCAACATGACCCCCACCCATGCCTCAGAGGTGGGGACCTTGCAAAGTACTAAGGAAAGAGGATTATATTTGAGAATTAAGATCAAATATTATTTGCCTTACTAAGTTTTGGACTTGCTTGAGATCCTTCATCCCTTCCTTCTGAAGGGCTGGCTTCAGAGGGTAAAGAATCCACCTGCAATGCAGGAGACCCTGGTTCGATTCCTGGGTTGGGAAGATTCCCCTGGAGAAGGGAATGGCTACCCATTCCTTGCTGGCTCAGAGGGTAAAGAATCCACCTGCAATGCAGGAGGCCCTGGTTGGATCCCTGGGTTGGGAAGATTCCCCTGGAGAAGGGAATGGCTACCCATTCCAGTATTCTTGCCTAGAGAGTCCCATGGGAAGAAGAGCCTGGTGGGTTACATTTCCTGGGGTTGCAAAGATTTGGACATAACTGAGTGACTAATCACACATACCTGCCTACCACTGTATTTTGGAAACATGTTAACATGTCCGGTTCTACAGTTCACATCTGGAGAAGAATTTTGCCTCAGGATGAATCATACTTTAAGTCTCAAACATACCTGACTTCAATGATATTTAGATAAAACTTTCGAGTTTAGACTTGATGCTGGAATGAGTTAAGACTTTGGGAGCAACTGGAATGAAATAACTGTATTTTGTGTGGGATAAGGACACGAATGTGGGGTGGGGGCTTAGGGTGGAATGCTGTGGACTGAATTATGTCCCTCCCCAATTCATGTGTCAAAGGCCTAATCCCCAGTGTGACTGTATCTGGAGCTAGGGTCTTTAGGAAGTAATTAAGGATACATGAAGTTATAAAGTAAGTGTAAGTGTTAGTTGCTCAGTCATGCCCGACTCTTTGCAACCCCATGGACTGTAGCCCACCAGGCTCCTTTGTCCATGAGATTTTCCAGGCAAGGATACTGGAGTGGGTTACCATTTCCTTCTCCAAAGGACCTTCCCAACCCAGGGTTCGAACACGGGTCTCCTGCACTGCAGGCAGTTTCTTTACCAACTGAGCTACAAGGGAGGTGAAGCCCTAGCCCAATAGGACTGTAGCCTTATAAAAGGAAGATATTCTCTCTCTCTCTTTCCTTCCCTCTCACCCACCCTCCCTCCTCCCTACATGAGACAGCAGCTATCTCCAAGCCAAGAAGAGAGCTCTCACCAGAACTCAACCATGCTGCTACACTGATCTTAGACATGCAGCCTCTAAAACTGTGAGAAACCATCTCTCTACTGTTTAAGCTACCCGTTCGGTGGTATTTTATGACAGTCAGAGTTGGCTAATATCATCATAATTTAATTTTTTGTCCCTATGCATTTTAATTTATATAAATGGTAATATGCTAGAGCATAAATTGTTTCTTCCTTTTTGCCACTTCACATTGAGTTTCTAGATGTACCCATGTGGCTGTGCTCCACTGTATGTTTCCAAAGGATCTTTTATCTATGTTCTAGTAACAGACCCCTGGTAGCATGCTACCACAATCAGGGATGAGGTGAATATTCAAATATATAACTCCTAATAGGTTTCTATGGAGTAAATACATAGAAGTACACAAATTTTGGCTCCAATAGTATATATGGATCAAATTTCCCTCCATGCTGCCAGATTGCTTTTCCAATGGCCACACCAGCCTGCATTTCCTTGGGGGAGTTAAGAGTTTGTATTCTCACCAACATTTGGCATCATCCAACCCTCAATTTGATGTACATAAATACTTTTTTGCCAATTTGATGTATATACATTGGGAATTTTTCATTGTAATTCTCATTTATTTATTCTCTAATTATTACTGACATGGACATCTCTTAAACTTGTTAACCACTGAGGTTTACTCTTCTCAAAGTTGCTAATTCATATTCTTTTCCCCTTTTCTATTGTGTGTTGTCTCTCCCTCTTTGGTTCACAGTTACTCCGTATAAATACTAGATAATAACCCTTTTTCATTTTTAGACATCATAATTGTCCCCAGTCTGTTCTCAATTTTGTGGAACAGAAATCCTAATTGCGCTATAGGCAAATTCATGTTTTTCCCTTTTTATCTTGTTAAGATATTTAAAGCTTAAGTCACAAAGACACTGTCTTTATTTTTTTTTTACAAACTTCATAGAATCAGCTCTCACTCAGCCCATTCTAATTTTATTTTTATATATAGTATGAATTAGGGATCCACATTTATTTTTCTCTACCCAGTGAGATGATTTTCCCCAATACCATCTAATAATTCATCCCCTTCTCCATGTTTCAGAGAGACCACCACTAGCATATGCCAATTTCTCAGTCATAAATAAGATGTTCTAAGGTCCCTTTCTCTTTCATTGGCGTAATGTTTCTGTGACAGACCTCTCCTTTTATTATTGATTGTTCATATCTGATAAAGTATTTCCCTCTTTTCTCTACAAATTTATCTTTTCATGTAAATTTATTTTTCCATATAATTTTAAATCAATTTGTCAAAAGCTCCAAAAATAATCCTATCAGAAAATTTATGAAAAGTTCCTTAAGTACAAACCTAATTTGATAGCAGGTGGCATCTTCAAAATCTTGTATCTCTTCATAAATGAACATATCTATTTTATTTAGTAACATTTTGTTGTATCTTTTAATAGAGTTTTAAAATATTCTCCATAAAGATCTTGTCCATTCTTCGTCTTATATACACAGTGACATATTATGCAGTCATAAAAAAGAATAAGATTGTGCTATGTGTTACATGAGTGGACCTACAGAGTATTACACTAAGTGAAATAAGTTAGAGAAACATAAATATCATGCATGACTTCACTTGTATGGGAAAAATAAAAACAAAACCAATGAACAAACATAACAAAACAGAAATAGCATCATAGACACAGAGAACAAACAGATGGTTTCTGGATTAGAAGGGATTAAAAGGATGAGTGAAATAGGTGACAGGAACTAGTTGGTACAAACTTCCAGTTACAAAATAAATAAATCATGGGAATAAAATGCACAGCATGGGGAATACAGTCAACAATATTGTAATAATTTTGTATAATGACAGATGATAACTAGACTTACCATTATGATCATTTGTAATGTACAGAAATATTGAATCCCTGTGTTGTACAGCAGGAACTAATGGTGTTATACATCAGTTATACTTCAATAAAGAAGCAAAGAGGAAATAAAGAATTGCTTTATAATCTAGTATGTGGTTAATTTTCCTAAATATTTTTGTATGCTTGAGAAAAGTATACATTCTCTAAATTTGGGGTATACTTTTCTGTTATTTGATTGCACTTATTTGTGTTGTTCAAATTTTACACATGCACGTATTTCTGATCATTTGGTCTTCTCAGTTCATGAATTCCTAAAAGAACTTAAAATCTTCTCTTGAAGATCTTCCTAAGAGATATGTCAAAATCTTTCACTCAATGATTTATTTTGTTGATTTCTAAGTTCTGACAGTTTTCACTTTATGTATTTTGAGGCCATTTTATTAGGTGTATACAATTTTCACAAGTGCTAACTTAAGCCTTTTGTCTTTATGTAAGTATCCCTTTTATCCTTAATGGTTTCTTTCTTTAAAGCCTATTTTGAATTATTTTAATCTATGCCGTAATTTCTTTTAACAATTTGAGATCATTCTCATTCATGATTTCCTTAAATACTGTTTTTGCTCTTTCTCCTCTTCCCCTGGGACTCTAATTACACATAGATTATAACTTTTCAAACATTTTCATTGAGGCCCACTGCAGCTGGAGAGCTGTGTTTTTCATTCTGTCTGTGGTCATTAATTTGAATATTTACTATCCATTCATCTGCTGATCTAGCTTCCTTTAAAACTCATAAAATTAGTTAATAATTTCAGAAACTATACTTTTCAATTTCATGATTTCTACTTTTTATAGATTTCAATCACTTTGGGGAAGTCTCTAATATTAAATCTCTATTTTTACATATTATTATAGTCATTTAAAGTATAAGTCGGTTAATTTAACATCTGAATCACATATAGATCTGTTTAGATTATTTTTTCTCTTAAATTTTAGTCATGTGGTTTTGTCTTTCAATGTGTCTAGTATTTTTAGATAGAATACTGAACTTTTTAACGTAAACATTATGACTGTTACAGATGCTACTGCCTTCCTCCAGAAATATTTCACTTTCTTTCTACTAGGCTAACAGGATGGTACTGACCTTAATCCAAGAGAAATTATGGAAATTATGAGAAATTATGCCAAATTAAAGCTGTATTTATGCTCATTCTACTATTATCCACAGCCTCTAGTTTTTTTACCTGGGTACCTGGTATACTCCTTTTGTTTACAAACTCTAATTTTTGTTCCACAGAACTGCAAAAAAACTTCATTTTGCCTTTCAGGGGCTTTCCAGAGAGAGAGAAGTCAATTAGACTCAGAGTTTTCGGAGTTGAGGAGTTAGAGATCTGAATCTGGGGAGATAAAGTAGCTAAAATTTGTAGGACAGATTATGAGAAAGGAGGGAGTTACATAGAACAAGGACTCGGGTTAATTGCAGAGAATATTTGACTAAGGAATGATTCATGAATACACTACAGCAGTGGTTCTCAACAGAGGGCAATTTTTCCTCCCACAAGAAATTTGTCAATGTCTAGAGACACAATTGCACTCATCTCACATGCTAGTAAAGTAATGCTCAAAATTCTCCAAGCCAGGCTTCAGCAATACGTGAACCATGAACTTCCTGGTGTTCAGGCTGATTTTAGAAAAGGCAGAGGAATCAGAGATCAAATTGCCAACATCCGCTGGATCATGGAAAAAGCAAGAGAGTTCCAGAAAAACATCTATTTCTGCTTTCTTGACTATGCCAAAGCCTTTGACTGTGTGGATCACAATATACTGTGGAAAATTCTGAAAGAGATGGGAATACCAGACCACCTGACCTGCCTCTTGAGAAATCTGTATGCAGGTCAGGAAGCAACAGTTAGAACTGGACATGGAACAACAGACGGGTTTCAAATACGAAAAGGAGTATGTCAAGGCTGTATATTGTCACCCTGCTTATTTAACTTCTATGCAGAGTACATCATGAGAAACGCTGGACTGGAAGAAACACAAGCTGGAATCAAGATTGCTGGGAGAAATATCAATAACCTCAGATATGCAGATGACACCACCCTTATGGCAGAAAGTGAAGAGGAGCTAAAAAGCCTCTTGATGAAAGTGAAAGTGGGGAGTGACAAAGTTGACTTAAAGCTCAATGTTCAGAAAATGAAGATCATGGCATCTGGTCCCATCATTTCATGGGAAATAGATGGGGAAACAGTGTCAGATTTTATTTTTGGGGGCTCCAAAATCACTGCAGATGGTGACTGCAGCCATGAAATTAAAAGACGTTTACTCCTTGGAAGAAAAGTTATGACCAACCTAGATAGCATATTGAAAAACAGAGATGTTACTTTGCCGACTAAGGTCCATCTAGTCAAGGCTATGGTTTTTCCTGCGGTCATGTATGGATGTGAGAGTTGGACTGTGAAGAAAGCTGAGTCCTGAAGAATTGATGCTTTTGAACTGTGGTGTTGGAGAAGACTCTTGAGAGTCCCTTGGACTGCAAGGAGATCCAACTAATCCATTCTGAAGGAGATCAGCCCTGGGATTTCTTTGGAAGGACTGATGCTAAAGCTGAAGCTCCAGTACTTTGGCCACCTCATGCGAAGAGTTGACTCATTGGAAAAGACTCTGATGTTGGGAGGGATTGGGGGCAGGAGGAGAAGGGGACAACAGAGGATGAGATGGCTGGATGGCATCACGGACTCGATGGACGTGAGTCTGAGTGAACTCCGGGAGTTGGTGATGGATAGGGAGGCCTGGCGTGCTGCGATTCATGGGGTCACAAAGATTCGGACATGACTGAGCGACTCAACTGAACTGAACTGTGAGACACTTTTGATTTTTATAACTGGAAGAATGATACAGACTCTTCTCATAACACTTTAATTAGTAGACAGTATGAATCTGGACTTTAGGGATGATGCATTTTCTGTTGGTATTTTCAGCACCTTGCCCTAGTGTTTGGCAAATTGAACAAACATATGCCTGAGCAAATGAATGAATGACTACTGAAGGAAATGATAAAGATGGGGGTTATCAAAGAAGATGCTAGCTTTCTGGATCTCTCCAAGGTTGAAGGAGACCAGTGGTTGCTGTGTATTTAATGAAGGATGAAACCTCAGAGATGGGGCTGAGAAACCCTACACGTCTGAATACCAAGAGCTAGAAGGTAGTGGCTGCTGGCTGCTCAGGAAGGTTGACATGCTGCTCATTCAGACTCTTATTGGGTACATATCTCTAGAAATGTCTTTAAATCAAAGAGAATATAACAGTATTTGGTTAGTCTGACCCATTTAGTGTATTCATTTGCTGTTTTATCTCTTTCCATGTTTCTTACTAGACAAGAAAGAATTACCATATCAAAGCCTGTATCTCTCCTGCATCGTGACAAAAATTTGACCTTGCTGTTTGAAGAACATAAAAGAAGCAAGAAGGAAAAGATGAATAGTCATGGATCCTCTGGTCATTAACTGTGTTGTGGTGAGCTGGCCACTGAGGCCATCTGGCCCTTATTTTTCTAACGTGCAACTTGAGAATTAGATATTTATCAAATTTCCTTCATATTTAATTTAATGGGCTTCCTATAATTTAATGGGCTTCCCTGATAGCTCAGTTGGTAAAGAATCTGCCCGTAATGCAAGAGACCCCAGTCTGATTCCTGGGTTGGGAAGATCCACTGGAGAAGGGATAGGCTACGTACTCCAGTATTCTTGGGCTTCCCTTGTGGCTCAGCTGGTAAAGAATCTACTGCAATGTGGGAGACCTGGGTTTGATCCCTGGGTTGGGAAGATCCCCTGGAGAAAGGAAAGGCTACCCACTCCAGTATTCTGGCCTGGAAGATTCCTTGGGGTCACAAAGAGTTGGACACGACAGTGACTTTCACTTCATATTTAATAGTTGCTGATTCTTATTAAATACATGATATTGGGCAGTAAATATAAAAAGCCTGGTAGTTAAGGGTCTACCTTTACTTCCTCCTTCACTAACTTTGCAGTAGCTTTTCTAAAACAAAGAAATTTGCCTTTCCCCCCTTAATTTGCTAATTTATTAAAGTCATCTGTCCATATAATGGGGCTGAGAATGATCAACACACCCACAGCTCACCCCAGCCCTCTACCAGAACTGAAGCAAAGATGAGGAAGGGGTGCAGAGGTCAAGAACTGGCTCACCTAATTTCTCCAAGAAAAACAGTAGTAACAGAGGGAAAACTAAATTCCCACTGGGCTATGTCCGATGGGGAACATTTTAGACTAAGGAAGATGGAGCTTAAAGAAGGAATATAGGCAGAAAAGTAACCAGGGAGACAGACGGAGATGAAGAATGAATATACATTTGGGGAGATGGTCCCCAAATTCTCCAGAAAGCTGAGAATTAGAAAAGATTGTGGTCAGTTTTGCTGTGAATTACATGCTTATATTTCGTCAAGAAATAAATTATTTTTTTCTAAATTGCTTTTTAAAAATAAAACACACAAGTTTTCCATTAGAATAATTCTAGATTTCTTAGAATAACCACAAAAATAGTACAGAGAGCATGCATATGTCCCACACCGGTTTCCCATTAAAATTTTAGATCGCTGAGATCCATTCCTCACCGCTCGTGAGCCAATGTGTGCGTGCTCAGTCACTTCAGTTATGTCTGACTCTGTGCGACCCTGTGGACTGTAGCCCACCGGGCTCCTGTGTTCATGGGGATTCTCCAGGCAAGAACATTGGAGTGGATTGCCATGCCCGCCTCCAGGGGATCTTCCCGACCCAAGGATTGAACCCACGTCTCTTACATCTCCTGCATTGGCAGGCGGGTTCTTTACCGCTAGCACCACACCTGGGAAGCCTGATGAGCCAATATGTATAAGCTATTATTAACCAAACCATGCTTTATCAAAATGTCACTAGTTTTTCTCCAATGACCTTCACCTCTTCCAGGATCCCACGCGAGATACACTGCATTCAGTTGTCGTGGCTTCTCTTGCTGAGACAGTTTCCCAGACTCTCCTTGCTTTTGATGACCTTGACAGTTTTGAGCATTGCTCAGCTATTTTGTAGAATATCTCTCACTTTGGTTTTGTCTATGTGTTTCTCTTGATCTCACTGGGGTTACCGATTTGGAAGGAAGACCACAGAGGTGAAATGCAATTCTTACGACATCATATCAAGGGTACATGCTGTTGACATGACTCACTGCCGATGGTGTTGATTACCTGGAGGAGGCATTTGGTTGCCAGGTTTCTCCACTGTTGAGTTATTTTCCCCTTTCCTGTCCTGTACTCTTTGGGAGCAAGCCATTAAGCATAGTCCACCCTTAAGCGGTAGAGAGTTCTATTCCACCTCCTTGAAGGTCAGTATCGACATGAGTTATTCGGAATTTTTGTTATGGGCGATTTGTCTCTTCCTCCTCACTTATTTTTTAATTATTTATTTTTATTATTCTATTATTTATTATTTATTTGAGTATGGATGCATTTCATACTTTGGATAAGTAATCCAAAAGTTATTAATTTTGATTTTTACATTTCTTTTTGTGGTTGAATTACTTTTCTTGACCACACCCCCTGAGGAGCTCATAATTGGTCAGGTGCCTTTGAGGTCTTTGCTATTAGTCCAGAAGACTAACTTGGAAGAGGTTCCTTGTGTGCTCTTGTAACACTCTCCACTTATATTATATTTTGCTCATAATCCTAGGACCAGGAGGCTTCTGTTATGGTAGTAAATCACTGTTTAGACATTCCATTCAAGAGAAATCACATGCAATATCACGAACCCTTGACACTAGAGATCTTAGGTCCTACCTTTTAAGGATTTGGATGGCCCCAAGAGGGTGCTTGAGAGAAGGCGTGTGTTCTTGACAGGCTACAACATAATCAGGGCAAGATCATGAAGTGTATGCATGTACTAACCTCTTGTTCCTCCATCTATTATTAGTCTTTTTAAACATAAATTTAAGATTTGATGCCATTCCAATGACCCTGAAACTTACATCCTGAAATGACAGTAAATTAGTCTTGAAAGATAAATATTGTTAGGATGGCTATGTTTTTAAAGTGTGTCAGCAATACCAAAAGGATAACTTTAAAAAAAACTTTTCAAATTGTTGTATAGACAAAAGGATATTGACTGCTATAATAAATAACCTCAATATCTTAGGTTAACGCAATAAACGCCTATTTCCCACTTAGGCAAAGTCTGATATAAACATTTCTGAAGAGGGAGCTCTGTCGTATCTGGTCACGTGGATGGGAAAGAGAGAGATGCCCCAAAACCACCTGCAATGTCTTAGGGACCTGGCTCGGAAGTAGACTACCCTACTTCCACTTCTACCTTCTTCCAATTGGATAATCTTCAATCTTTTGGTCCCACACGGACGCAGTGAGGGCCTGGAAAATATAGTGTTCCTGGAACCCAGAGCAGTGAGCAGGAAACAGATTTTTGAACACAGAGCAGAGTGTCTGCCACAGCTGCTTAACCTATTTTCCTGAAATGATAGTAAATTAAAACAGAATGCTCTTTTTTCCTTCCTGATGATTCCATCCTTTCTCACCACTCTTACCCACATTTTCTTTCAGGACTCTCCTCTGTTTCCTCACGACTTGGTGTTTTCTGTGATTCTTTGATCAAGATTTCATCTCTTCTGGGCCTATGTTCTCCTTTGATGATCTTATCCATTTTTTTGGCTTCAGTGCCTGGGGGTTTCCATTCCGTTTCTACCATCGGTATTTTGGTCTTGACCTCCTCGTTTGTATTTTCAAATGCCTGCCAGACATTTCCATCTAGATGGCTCAGAGGCTCTCAAACTAGCATATCCCAAGATAAATTTATTGTCTTCCTCTAAACTATACTCTTGTTCATCTTTTCTGCCATTTCAGGGATTGGACCACCACATAGTGGTTTCTCAAACCACAAAGTTGGGGGGGGGGGTCATTCTAGGTTTTTTTGTCTTCCCTTCACAATATATATGATCTCTATGGCTTTTGATCCATATGCCCCTAATAGTTCTTTAGATTTCTTTTCTCTCCATCATCGTTGCTTAGTGTACAAATTTAGACCATTATTGTCTCTCATCCAGTCTGTTGTAATCACCACCTAAGCATTAATATTCTGAAATACTGTCTCCTTGATTTCAACCTCCATACGGCCACCAAAGTTATGTTTTTAGGACCTGATCAGCTCACTCCCGAACCTAAAAATCTTTCATTGTTCCCTCATTTAATGAAAGCTACGACTCTTCCCTTAAAGGAAAATGTAGGCTTGTGACGAAATAACCATCCTTCCCCATATTTCCAGCTCCCTCCCTGCTTCCCAGAATGGCTATTCCTGCTTCATGAACAAGCAAAATACAGAGAAGATCTGTAAAGTTCCAATGTCTGGATGGCCATCATGGAAGACCATCTACTTCAGTCAAATCCCAGCAATTTAGATAGAAATCTCATCCGAAAACAGCCTCACAGAACCATCCAAAATAATATTTGACTACATAGCTGGGTACTATGGCCTAGCCAAGTTGCCACATCAAATTAGTCATTACAAACAGGATATGGACTTTTTAAGAGTGGCATGTAAACTTTTAAAAATCAAATATTGAGAATAAACCCACTTGAAACACTTACTACACATATAAAAATATAAAGACAGATAAAACTGACAAGGAAAGTAAAGAACTGAGATCAAAAGACTTCCCCAAAACATACAACAGCAAATTCCAAACATCAATCAGAATTTCTGGCGCATAGCTGAGAGCTAAGTCTTCTTTTCACTTAGACTTAACTCCTCAAATCACATCATTTTTCTGCATATTGGAACATTAAAATCATTATTTTAAACTTTAATTGTAACAAATTAATTTTCTTAAGTGAAACAAATGTTGCTCATAAAGATGTGTGAGCATTTTAAAATATTCTGGGTGTTCCAAATGTTTTCTTTCATTCTATAATTTAATATTGAGTTAGCTAATTTACTACTTATTTTTCATAAGGTGCTTTGCTGTACTCCATGGGAGGTGAAGCAAGAGTTGAGATAAAGATAAATCATGGCCCTTAATAAACGAATTTTGAAGGCAGAGGCCATATCTTTGCAACAAATAGGTTTAATATTACAAATATGATAAATGTCATGTGTGCTGCATGTATGCAAAATCGCTTTAGTTGTGTCTGGCTCTCTGTGACCCCATGGACTGTAGCCCACCAGGCTCTTCTGTCCATGGGATTCTCCAGGCATGAATACCGGAGTGGATGTTGCCACGCCCTCCTCTAGGGGATCTTCCCCACCCAGGGACTGAACTCACATCTCCTGTGGCTCCTGCATTGTAGGTGGATTCTTTACCACTAATGTCACCTGGGAAACCCAGATAACTGTCATAATGTACGACAAATTCTTTTGAAGTTCAGAATAAATTAGGTTTCCCTGGTGGCTCAGACAATAAAGAGTCAGCCTGCAAAGCAGGAGACCTGGGTTCAATCCCTGGGTCAGGAAGAACCTCTGGAGAAGGAAATGGCAACCCACTCCAGTATTCTTGCCTGCAAAAATCCCATGGACAGAGGAGCCTGGTGGGCTACACCCCATGGGGTCACAAAAGTCAGACAAAACTGAGTGACTAACATACACAGTCAAAATAAATTATGACTATCTTAACATTTTCAAATATACATTACTAATTATGACCTTCTTTACCAAGCTTAGGACTTCCCTGGTGGCTCAGATGGTAAAGTGTCTGTCTACAGTGCGGGAGACCTGGGTTCAAGCCCTGGGTTGGGAAGATCCCCTGGAGAAGGAAATGGCAATCCATTCCAGTACTGTTGCCTGGAAAATCCCATGGACAGAGGAGCCTGGTAGGTTACAGTCTATGGGGTTGCAAAGAGTCGGACACGACTGAGCGACTTCACTTTCGCTTTACCAAGCTTGGAATACAAAGATAACTATATTTCCTTTATAATACCAATTAATTATTTCATTAGCAAGAAGTCTAGTATTTTCCTTTAGGGAACACTGGTGGGTGATGGTTGTGGTTTAGTCACTAAGTCATGTCTGACTCTTTCTAACACCTGGAAAGAGGAACCTGGACTGTAGCCCTCCAGGTTCCTTTGTCCATGAGATTTCCCAGGCAAGAATACTGGAATAGGTTGCGATTTCCTTCTCCAGAAGACCTTCTCAATCCAGGGATTGAACCTGTGTCTCCTGCACTGGCAGGGGGATTCTTTACCACCTGAGCCTACACCAGGGAAGCCTAGGAATCTTTACCACCAGGGAAGTCTAGGAACCACTACTTGCTCTGAACTATCCAAGTTTACTTACTCAGTTTACTTATTCACCCCAAAGTTGCTGGTCCTGTTTTCAAATATCACATGATGAGAGCCAAGAAGTATAACAAAACTACCAGCATGATTATTCACTAGCAACCCCATCACATAACTACTGAGTTATGAATGCCCATAGAATGCTTGTCCACTTGTAATGATTTCTTCATTGACCCTTGCTATAGCTCTTTTAGGTCATAATCAAATATGCAGTCATTGCGTCTAAAATATGGCTCCCAGAACGTTCCTGGCTTGGCCAAGAATAGCTTCTACCATATTCACATTTTGTACATTCTGTGGATATCTGCCACCAACACGCAACCTTGGTGTTAAAATTAGGACACCATAATATTTTGCACATTTCTTAGAACGCTTGGAGTCCTTCCTGATGGCAGACTTCAGTTAGCATCAACTGACTGAAGATGTTCTAATAACACTGAAACTCAAAAGAGATGGGGCCAGGTTCTTGATTCTTTAGTCCCAGAAAATTCCTTGGCTCCTATGTAAATTTTCCTATCTCCTCCCCAAAGATGAACTCTGCCTATGGAAGGACTATTGTAAGCAGTTGCCTTAATCTAGCCACCCAAACTAGCATTACACATAGTTATTATTTTCCCTAATGTGTTTGTTCAGTTCAGTTCAGTTCAGTCGCTCAGTCATGTCCGACTATTTGCAACCCCATGAACCGCAGCACGCCAGGCCTCCCTGTCTATCACCAGCTCCCGGAGTCCACCCAAACCCATGTCCATTGAATTGGTGATGCCATCCAGCCATCTCATCCTCTGTCATCCCCTTCTCCTCATGCCCTCAATCTTTCCCAGCATCAGGGTCTTTTCCAATAAGTCAGTTCTTCGCATTGGGTGGCCAAAGTATTGGAGTTTCAGCTTCCAATGAATACCTAGGACTGATCTCCTTTAGGATGGACTGGTTGGATCTCCTCACAGTCCAAGGGACTCTCAAGAGTCTTCTCCAACACCACAGTTCAAAAGCATCAATTCTTCTGTGCTCAGCTTTCTTTATAGTCCAACTCCCAAGCTTGTCTTAAAACCACTTTGTACCTGTTGGTTGCTCTCTGGAAGAGTTTCGGTGTGGTTTTAAAAGCTACACTTTGGGGCTTCTCTGGTGGGCCAGTGGTTAAGAATTCACCTGCCAATGCAGAAGACACAGGTTCGATTCCACATGCCTCAGAGCAACTAGCCCCGTGTGTCACAACTACTGAGCCTGCATGCCCCAACTACTTAAGCTCGTGCACACGTCAGCCTGTGCTCCAAAATAGGAGAAGCCACTGCAACGGGAAGCCTGCGCACAGCAACTAGAGAGTAGCCTCTTCTCACTGAAACTAGAGAAAGCTCACACGCAGCAATGAAGACCCAGTGTAGCCAAAAATAAACAAAGAAAGAAAACGTTTTTTAAAAGTTACGCTCTGATATTGCTTAGATACTTAACTTAGAATATATGGTCTCAGCAAGACCGGAAAGAAAACACATTAGACCTTGGGTATGAGGGTCCTATAGAATTGATTTAATGTACATTTCATTCTACAGACATTCAACTAAGCAATTTGTCGAGAAAAAAAGGAAAGAAGCTCAGAGTAGTTTTCTTTAAGAAAGGGCAAACGAAACTAGCAAGTCTTCATGTAGTTGAGGGGGAAAAATGTGATTGTCAACTTAGGTGTGCTGCTGCCTGGGAGAGGCATATCATATCTGTAATTTCTCTCCATCAACATTGGCCTTGTGAATCAGGAGGACAATCTGCTACCCCATTAAAGAGAAAGTAAAAGACTGGGTACATGGATCTTAGAGAACGAAAAAACTAAGTAGTATTAAGTGAGGAAGCCAAAGACAAATAGAAGACTGCAGCTATAAGGAAGGTAAATCTTGTAGCACGGATACAAGTGAGGCTAGAGAAGCTACTAAAACTCTGAGTAAACAGGGGAAGTGCCAAAAAAGGTCTTTGGCCAAGTTAAGTATTAGTAACTTCTTCCCAGACTAAAACTAGACTGAGCTGAGGTTTGATTGACAAGAGCTAAGATCATCAACAAAGGTACAGAATTATACCTACTTATTTTTTTTAAAACATAGTTTAATCTTGTTTTCAATTTGGTATTTACTTTAAAAATAATGATGTTTCCTAGTTCAGGTTAACATTTATGCTTTAGTATGCTAATAAGTTACATTTTATGCATTAATATTAAAGTATGCAACTATACAACATAATCAAGATACTAGCTAGCACTATATGGCAATATATTCTAACAGAAAGTGAAGCATCCAGAGTAAATGAAGTAGCGTTTGAAGACCCGTCTGTCAAACCCATAGTTGATCCCATAAAGAAGCAGCAATGGCATGCATATTAAAGGTAGAAAGAAGTCCAAATCCATTAAAGATTTATGTTATGTTTGCACCATGGTTTTTTTTCCTGTTTCTCACATAAATATTATTACCAGTTGAGAAACAAACACATAAATAATGCATAACTTATTTTTAAAAATTGGCATCTGGGTAATTTTTCAGTAATCTATAACATGCCTATATTTTTGAGAAATAAATATATTCATCCATTTATTGTATCTTGTATTTCTGATAAAAGCTGAATTTTGTTTTACAGTTGAACAATGAATTATCAGACCTCTGTTTGTGACTACCAGTTATTCTAGTTTCTGTTGATTTAAGCAACAGAATCAAAGTATGTGGCATTACTGAGGGATTAACGGCCAGCTAGGACTGGCCATGGAATAATGACACACAGGAATTTTCTTTCACCAAGATTATTATTGCTTTCTAATGCTGAACATCAGAACAGGAAAAGTATGTGAAATAAAACAATAAGGTTTCAATTATCATACAAATAATACCAATGGATTATTTTCAGGAAATGAGTGTTTGAGACAGATGAATCAATCTGAATGATAACTAACATCTCAATGCTCTTTTTAAGTAAAACGTTCATTCCTTTCAAACCAAAGTCCTTAATTCACTAATTCTCTGGAGGAATATGAGTTGAAATAATGGAACTAAAGTAATCAAGTATTGTCACTGACAAAAAGAAATTAATTGAAAGTCACTTTTCACTAAATAGATCTTCCACACAAACACATCTTTCAATATAGGACACGTGAGAAAAAAACTAGCTATACCTGAACTTGTTTAGTTTAAGGTACTTAAAAGTAGTGTTGGGTAGCCCAGCCTTTATTTTTAATATTCCAAAGTATCTAATGAACACCACATTTTAGTGTTAGGTAAAGACGACCAGGACACCGAAGAGTGCCTAACAGGCTCTTAATGGGGAAGCGCTCCCGGGCGGGGTTCCCAGACCGGAACGAGGCACGTCGAGGAAGTCAGCGCCCTGACCGTGTTGGAGGTGGCTTATAATGGGTCCAGCCTTACATTTAGTCTTTGCTAGAATTTTTTGAGATGACTAAAAATCCATTTGCTTGTGGTTGGAGTTCAGTCAGCTTAGTATCAAACAGTGGTTAACTTTTAAGAATATTGCTATTCACAAATATTGATGAATTACTTATAACCCATAGTTTGTGGTTTAGGTGACAAAATCTTCCACACCATGGGCTCGAGGGTGGGGGCGGGGAGTGGTAGGTAATAAAATGGCCTCTGGTGGCACCTGCTCAGCTTCACCAGCCTTGTTGTACAGCCACTCAGTCGTGTCCGACTCTTTGCGACCCCTTGAACGGGCAGCACGCCAGTTCCCACACTCAGTTCAGTTCAGTCGCTCAGTCGTGTCTGACTCTTTGTGACCGCATGGACTTCAGCACGCCAGGCCTCCCTGTCCATCACCAATGCCCTGAGTTTACTCAAACTCATGTCCGTCGAGTGGGTGATACCATCCAACCATCTCATCCTCTATCGTCCCCTTCTCCTGCCCTCAATCTTTCCCAGAATCGGGGTCTTTTCAAAAGAGTCAGCTCTTCACATCAGGTGGCCAAAGTATTGGAGCTTCAGCTTCTACATCAGTCCTTTGAAGTTCCCACACTAGGATTCTGTAAATCACCTTCCTGCTTTGCCTTCTGACCCCCTATCATTTTCTACCAGTGGTGGCCGCTAGAGGGAGCCCAGAAGGCAAGTTCCTTTCTGCTTTCTTCCGGTTCCTATCGCTGTTGTCTTAGCAATGACGTCCCACCCTGGGACAGGCAGTTGGCCTCAGTCTCCTACTTTATTTCAGTATTCTTGAAATTAACGTGAATGGTTCATTCTTAATGGTATAGGTACCAGCACCAACTGAGAAGTCTTCCTAGCTTTTCCAAGCTCCTGAGGTACTAGCACCTACTGGCAGCACCCAGAGCGCCCCTCTTCCACCAACCCCAGGCCCTCACACACGTGGTTCTGAGTTCTAGCTCCTCTGGGCTATATAAAGACAGGACTTTGTGAGAGAATAGACGTGTGTGTGTGTGTGTGTGAGAGAGAGGCAATACGATTCTGGTCTGGAGATGCAGTGGTTCCTCATAGTCACTCCCTGTGGCGTTCCCTCCCCAGTTGTTCATTTCTCCAGTGCCCTGTGGAACTAACTCATCCTTCAATTTCTCACTGCTGATATGTTCAATGTGGTTTCTGTTTTCCTGATTGGACCCTTACTGATGCACCACTTAGCCAGAAAGTTGCTTTTTTTTGGTATCTAAAAGAATCAGGTGAGCCAGCTTTACCAAAGAAGACTCCAGTACCAGCAAGTATTATTAATAATTGAGCTCTTCAATATATAAACATAAGATATCAGCAAAATGACAACATGTAAAACCCAGTTCCTCACTCCATCACTGTGTTCTAGTCACGCTGGCCTTTTAGTTCCTCAGATACCCTATGCTTTCCTCCAGATCAGAGTTGCCACACATGCCATTCCTTTTGTCTGGAATATTCTTCCTGACGTTCAACTGGTTCATGCCTATTCCTTTTCAAGATCTAAATTCATTTATCACTTCCTCAGGGGAACTTTTCCAAACCTTCCAGGGTGCTCAGATTACCCTGTACTTATTAAAAGGGTAGTATTTAAATAAATAATTGAGTAGTTATTAACATTTAGAATATAAATTCCACTATGGCAGAACCCATTTTTGTAGAATATTTCATAACTTTCTCCAGTTCTTTTAATCTCAAAAGTTAAATAACGATAACCATACAAACATAATTATTGAAATCTAGCTATATATCAAAGAGAAGGGGGCAACAGAGGATGAGATGGTTGGATGGCATCATGGACTCAGTGGACATGAGTTTGAGCAAACTCCAGGAGATAGTGAAGGACAGGGAAGCCTGGCATGCTACAGTCCATGGGGTCACAAAGAGTCAGACACGACTTGGTGACTGAACAACAAGCTACGTGCCAAGCTATGTACCAAGATATATAAACATGTAACGTACACAAGTTCAAGTAACTCACCCAACAACCTTAAAAGATAGATACTATTGTCACATTGAACAATGAAGGAGTCTAAGGCATAGGGATGGTTAGAGGCTTGAACAAGGTCATACAAGTAACCAGTGATACAGCCAGGATTCCAGATACTTACTCTAGAGCCTGTACTTAGAATCAGCGAGAGACGGGCAAAGCTGATAGGCGTAAGAAATGAAATATTCCCTTGCATACCAGTAAACAAGGATGTCACTATAAGCAGCAATTCCAGGCCTTTAATATGAGCTGGTGAGTCCTAAGGGCACTCAGGAAGGAGAAGAATAGCTCCCATCTAGCAGCCATTAGACTATAGCCACTCCCTACGATGAGTCCCCAGAGAGCTCAGGCTGTGAAAAACACAGGATACTGGCCCCAGATAGCTGAGATGACTAACGAAAGGAATGATGTCAGTAAGCCCTGACTCTTGCATCTTTCTATGCTAAGAAAAGCACTAAATTCCTTAACTCGGCATATCTGGTTTTCTTAAATTAGCAGTAATCTTTTGATGTTCAGACTACCTGCCCGTTGTTGCAAAATTTCTATATAACCTGGCTCCTCCCTTTTGCTTCTTCGGAGCAGTTCTCTCAGGATTGGTTACTTGAGATGCTGTCTTCTGAGCTTGAAATCCTGAAATTTCCCACCAAATAAAACATAACTCTCAACTTTTAGGTTGTGAATATTTTTAAGTCAATAGTCTAAGCAGGAAGACAAAACTTATACTTAATAGAGAGGCGGTACATGTTAAGTTGGGAAACCAGTGTAGACATTGTGTGTCACCAGAACACAGAGAAAAGGTAGATTCCTAAGGCAGGAGTTGTGAGTCTTCACAGAGTAGCTGAGATTTCAACTGAATTTTGAAGGTAGAAGTGCACTAGATAAGGAGAAGGGCGAAGAAAGGGCCCCTAAGGCAGAGTAAACAGCCCCCCAAAATGTTCTTCAACTCCTTCACCTTCAGATAACCTTTAAAAACAAAGAAAACCACTAGAAAATTAGAAGGTGTCCTTTTTTGTTGATTGAGAATTTTTTGACTCTTTTCTCAGTAGCCAAAAATAAGCAGTGTTACCAGTTTCCTATAAAGCACTTCTAATCCAAAAAGGACAATGGGAAAGAACATTGGAACAAAGGGATGCAAGCCAAGATGCAGCTGAGCAAGTGGCAGACTCCACTGAGAGCATCAGAACATGATGGCCACCACTGCCCACTGCAGACACAGTAGAAGAAACACACACACACACACACACACACACACACACTTAGCAGAGTAGCTTTGGTCCTACAGAGCCAGGCAGGAAATCTGTGTTCCAAAACTGATACTGAGCTGGGACTCAGCATTCTCTGGATAAAGCACAGAATAAAAGGAAGCCTGTAGGAGTCAGTTGACAAAATGCTCAAAGCCAGAACCAGAAGAAGTGACTTAAAGAAATGGGTCAGGAAGTGGAGCTGGTACTATTAGCAAAAGATAGTTGGAGGCAGGTCCTTCTGAAGAACGGGCATACAGAAAATGGGAGAGTTTAAGGAAGGATCAGAAGACACCTGGGATTCAGGCTAGCCTTTTCCCTTCCTAGAGGGACAGTAGAAAGTTCAGAATTAACATTGTCCTTGATGCGCGCAGGCTCATATAAACTGAACTGGATTTCACTCCATATAAGACATCTTGATTTTGACACTTATCTTTTTGCAAATGACAAAATCTGTTCTACCTTATGAAAAAAATTAGTGTTACCTAATTTTACACAGTTCTGTTTCTTTATTCTCTTCATTTTACTATTTTGTATTGTTATATTTTGATAAACACAATTCTATTTGGTATTCTATTAAAATATTTTCAGACATTGATATATAAAATAAATTAATTGAATAGGTAAATACATTGACGTATATATATTGCTTCTCAATAATGGAATCAGATACTATATGTTATTTTTTAAAACCTCTATTCCATGTTCAGACATCTCTGACAAGAAATATATTTCTTTATCATTTATCATCTATTTTCCAAAATGGGAAAACTGAAATCCAGAGGAATAAAACAATTAGTCAATGTTTCAAAAGAAATGATTTTGAAAAAGTATTCATTAAGCATCAATTTTTAATGTAACAACAAAAAAGATAAGTCAATGTGGACTGTGATCAACAGGTAGTTACTATGTAAAAGGATAATCCACAGAAATTACAAAGCCTAGGGGGGAAAAAAAAACATATTCCTAAAATAGTCCATATTCTGCAGAAATCATTTGATTTTCAAAACAATCCAATGAATTGGCTAAATCAGCTATTTGGTTAATGATTAATGTTGATAAATGTATCACTTTATATTGTATGACTCCCACTCAGATAAAAATTTCTGCTCTTTCCTTTGATCCCGACTCACTACGACCCTATTAACTTATGATTCAGAAATTCCTGTCTCCACTTTCTCACTCAAATATTGATTCTTCAACCTACTTCAATATGTCCAGCCTTATTACTCTACTGACCTCCATTTTACTAATTCCAATAGATACTTTTTTGTCTTCATCTTTCTAAACATTCCAGTGGCATTTCATGCATATTACCACCTCTTTCTTCTGAAAACTGTCTCTTCTCCTGGCTTCCATGACACTATGAATTCCTAGAATTTATTCAGAATTACTCGCTGCTTTTAGTTTCTTTTGCCAAATACTTCCCAGTTCCTTGGAGTGTAAGAATCTTGGGAATTTTTTCCCAGCCATTTGCTCTTCTCTAGCGATACTTTTACCTTAGTTATCTCATTCAGTCCAATGAGTTTAAAGGATACCCATGTGTAGATACCCAAACTTGTATCTACAGCCCTAACCACCCTACCCCCAAACTCCAGACTCATATTCCCAACTGCCTACTAGACAACTCTGAATGTTTAATAAAATTTCAAACTCAAAAAATCTAAAATACTACTTCCCTCCCAACAACAACAACAGAATCTAGGTAGTCTTCCAGTTTTCACTACATCAATAGGTTTTATTATCAATTATCCATTGCTCACGACAAAAGTTCAGAGCACTCTTAGATTCTTCTCTTTTCATTACTTTCTCATACCTAATCTCTCCAAGTCTTATAAAAACTCTAACTTCTTAATATTTTCAGATCTGTGCACCTATTTCTATATCCACTCCTGGCACCTCACTTTAAGAAATATTTGAAGGTCAGACTCTGGAGCTCCTCCCCTTACTAGCTGTATGGGCAAGTCATTTAACTTCTCTGTGCCTGGTTTCCTCATCTATAAAATGGTCTATCTTATAGGATTTATAGGGTTGTGAAAATTAATCAGTCAATATACATAGACTACTTACAAAAAAATGTAAGATTTAGATTAGGACCAGGTAGCTCTTGTTTTTATTTTGCTTAAACTTAAAAAATTAACATTATTCTGAAGATCTTAACAGAATCCAGAGTCTACACAAAATATTATCCATATGTCCAGGATACAATCCAAAATTACTTTATACACAAAGAAACAGAAAAATACAAACAAAATTCAAAAGGGAAGGCAATCAATGGAGACCGATCCTGAAATGAACCAGATACTCAAATTAATAGACAATGATTTTAAAGTAGCTATTACAATTCACATAATATTACCATGAAAAATATCTACATAATGAACATTATGTGTGGATCACAACAAACTGTGGAAAATTCTTAAAGAGATAGGAATACCAGACCACCTTATCTGCCTCCTGAGAAATCTGTATGCAGGTCAAGAAGCAATAGTTAAAACCAAACATGGAACAACATACTGGTTCAAAATTGGGAAAGGATGGCATCAAGGTTGCATATTGTCATTCTGTTCATTTAACTTATATTCAGAGTACATCATGGAGAAGGCAATGGCACCCCACTCCAGTACTCTTGCCTAGAAAATCCCATGGATGGAGGAGCCTGGTAGGCTGCAGTCCATGGGATCGCTGAGTCAGACACGACTGAGCGACTTCACTTTCACTTTTCACTTTCATGCACTGGAGAAGGAAATGGCAACCCACTCCAGTGTTCTTCCCTGGAGAATCCCAGGGACAGGGGAGCCTGGTGGGCTGACATCTATGGGGTCGCACAGAGTTGGACACGACTGAAGTGACTTGGCAGCAGCAGAGTACATCATGAGAAATGCGAGGCTGGATGAAGTACAAGCTGGAATCAAGGTTGCCGGGAGAAATATCAATAACCTCAGATATGCAGATAGCAAAGAGGAACTAAAGAGCCTCTTGATGAAAGTGAAAGAGGAGAGTGAAAAAGTTGGCTTAAAACTCAACATTCAAAAAACGAAGGTCATGGCATCCAGTCCCATCATTTCATGGCAATTAGATGGGGAAACAATGGAAACAGTGAGAGACTATTTTCTTGGGCTCCAAAATCACTGTGGATGATGACTGCAGCCATGAGATTAAAAGATGCTTACTCCTTGGAAGAAAAGCTATGACAAACCTAGAGAGTGTATTACAAAGCAGAGACATTACTTTGTCGACATAGTCAGAGCTATGGTTTTTCCAGGAGTCATGTATGGATGTGAGAGTTGGACCATAAAGAAGGCTGAGCACTGAAGAATTGATGCTTTTGAACAGTGGCCTTGGAGAAGACTCTTGAGAGTTGCTTGGACAGCAAGGAGATGAAACCAGTCAGTCCTAAAGGAAATCGTCCTGAATATTCATTGGAAGGACTGATGTTGGAGTTCCAGTACTATGGCCACCTAATGCGAAGAGCCGACTCATTGGAAAAGACCCTGATGCTGGGAAAGATTGAGGGCAGGAGGAGAAGGGGACGACAGAGGATGAGATGATTGGATGGTATCACTGACTCAATGGACATGAGTTTGAGCAAGTTCTGGGAGAGAGTGAAGGACAGGGAAGCCTGGCATGCTGCAGTCCATGGGGTTGCAAAGAGTTGGACATGACTGAGTGACTTAACAACAAATGAATAAAAAAAGAACAACACAGGAAAATCTGGCAGAGAAATATAAACTAACAGAATCCCGAAAGAAGTTTTCAAACTGAAAAATAAACAACTATGAAGTTTTAAAATCACTGAATGAAATTAATAGCAGATTGAAGATGAGAAACCTAAGTAAACTTGAAGATAGTTCAGTAGATTATCCATTCTGAATAAAACAGAGGGAAAAAAGATTGAAAAATGTTTACGAAGCCTTGGCGACCTATGAAATAATATTAAAAGTCTCATAAAGTATGACTGGGATCCCCAAAGAAAAGGGCACACACAGTTATACTTATTTGACAAATGAATCAAAGAGTATATTTAAATTTATGCATTACAAATATGTATGTTTTATCACAAAGGAAAAAAGGAATCATAAAAAAATATGGCTTCTGAGTTAAGTTTATTCATGCTTCTGTGCTTATGAGTTGTGTATGCACTTACTTTGAAATGCATCAAAAAAATAAGATGGCCTGATAGAGCAAAGATTAGGGGAACACATATGTGACAAAGCAAGAATAGTAAAAGGTTAATTTTAGAATCTTTGAGGTAGGTATATAGTGCAACACTATAATTTTTTCTAGTTTTCTGCATTTTTATAATAAAGTGATGGAAATACAAACATTAAGCAAAACATTTTCAGTGTCTTTTTTATCCAAATCTTACCGAGAATAATTATTAAAAAATTTCTAGGGACTTTCTTCATGGTCCTATGGTTAAGAATCTGCCTTGTAATGCAGGGGACACAGGTTGGATCCCTGGTCAGCAACTAAGATCCCACGTGCCTCAGAGCAACTAAGCCCGTGAGCCACAACTACAGAGCCCATGTGCCCCAACTAGAGAGTCTGTGCACTGCAAGGAAAGACCCTGCCATGATGCCGTGAAGATCCTGCCTGCCACAGCTAAGCCCTGACACAGCCAAATAAACATCTGTTTAAAGAACGTAAGCGCTGTAGACACATTATTTATTATTTGAGCTACTTTTACCTTTTCTGGACCATTGCAATAGTCTCCTAGCTGATCTCTTCACTTTCTCCCTCTCAATTCATTCTTCATTTAGCAGCCAGAATGACACTAAAAATATGTAAATCTGGACATGTAGATTCTGTTGTTTAAAATACGTTAATGGTTTCGCTTGCTCTTAGAATAAAATGTAACCTCCTGTTAGCCTACAAGGCCTGCCTCCATGGAGTGCCTGTTATTTGACCACCAGGCTCTTTCCCATTGGCAGGCTTTGTGCGTGCTGGCCCTTCTGCCTGTAATGACTTTCCCCAGCCCTTTAGTGACTGACCAATTTTCACTCTTTAGCTCCATCTCATGATCATTTTTATTTCCTTCATAGCACTTGTCACAATTTGGCATTACCTAGATTTCTATTTATTTGTGTATCATCTATCATCTCAGCTAGAGCTCATGAAAGTAAAAGACTTCATTCGTGTTCCTTGTTGTCTTCCTGGGGCCTGATGTAGGCTCTGATTAGACTTTACGTATTTTGCCTGATAGCTCAAATTTACTGAACTCCAAAGCTATGACTCAAACCCAGTTGTCATGTGATTTCTCTCATGATACCAATTGGATAGGGAGATACTACACTGCATGATTTCTATCCTCCTAACTCTTGGAATTTATCTAGAGTGTCAAGTCTGCTGCTGCTGCTGCTGCTGCTGCGTCTAGAAAAGATCAAACACAGAATCCAAGTGACAATTGGTTCCAAGCTTCAGAAAACTCCCCACACTTCATGCTTCTCCTTTGAGAATTTTTCCATATTTTCCTTTGAGAATCCAGGCTCAGCATCATAAGGATTTATCATGTCCTTGACATGGAATGATTTATGCTATTTCACTCCCTATATCTCTCTATTCCCTACTATTGCTACACCATTCTAACCACCTATGTCCTTTGTCAAGACTATGACAATCAGGGACTTCCTTGGTGGCCCTGTGGCTAAGACTCTCTGCTCCCAATGCAGGGGGCCTAGGTTTGAGCCCTGGTCAAGGAACTAGATCCTGCATGCTGAATTTTAAAAAAAGACTAGGAAAATCAAGTAGCCTCCCTTGTTATCTGCACTGCAGCCAAGGTATCCTTGTGAAACAGAAATCTAATTGTGCTCTTTCCCTACTCCAAACCTACAACTGTCTTGGATGAAATCCAGTCTCATTAGCCTCTCTTTCAAGACTCCTCAGAAAAGGTAGGTAGACACCTCTCAACCTCTGCAAGTCCGTTTCTTGTTACTTCTCTCCCTGAACTTTAACATTTCAGTTCTTTGAACGCCCATGACTCTCTCTCCCTGTTGACTAATTCTCTTGTCCAGAGCATGGCGCTACCTGCATTTTGAATGACTTCCTCCCGCTCAGCCTCAGGTTTCAGCTCAGGCATCGCTTCCTCTGTGAGGGCTTCTCTCACACCCTCCCCCACCTCTCCACCACAGCTCATGTGTTTACACTGCAGGTTCCCACGCTCTTGTTTTCTTCCTTTACCATAACACTTCTTATATTATTTATATTTTATTTTTAAATTGTCTTCCTTTACTGTTCTATAATAAGCTTCCTGAAGCCAGAAATCCTATCTATCCTATCCTGTCTTCCTATTATATGCCCAATGACTTGTACATACTAAATGGTTAGTGAATATTTATTGGCTAGCTGGCTGGCTGGATGGACAGAAAGACAGGTCACAGTACTTGGAAATGTCTCCAAAATAATCATACAAACTCCAGCTGGATTGCTCCACTTATGGATAGGAAATCATAGTCAGAAGGCAGAGGCTGACTGGTGGCAGACATTGGTGGACAGAGGGGAGCTGCCCCATTTTGGTTGCAATGTCCAATCCATATAATAGCTAGCCAGTTTCTTCTAATTGAGAGAGTTTACATGGTTATTTTGGAGAACCAATTGCTACAAAGAACAGACAGACATTCTACTAAGGTTTCAAGTTTCAACTAATAATTCAGAAGGATAAAGGGCAAGAGACCAGGAACATTTAAATAAAATCAATTTCAAAGACTCTCACATAGCAACAGTAGAAATTCAGTGTGTGTGTGTGTGTGTGTGTGTGTGTGTGTGTGTGCACACGCTCTGTCACTCAGTCATGTCTGACTCTTTGCAAACCCATGGACTGCAGCCTGCCAGGTTCCTCTGTCCTTGGGATTCTCCAGGCAAGAATAATGGAGCAGGTTGGCATTTCCTCCTCCAGGACATCTTCCTGACCCAGGATCAAACCCACGTCTCTTGCATCTCCTGCATTGGCAGGTGGATACTTTGCACCACCTGGGAAGCCCCTAGTAATTCAGAATCAGGTATATTTGCCTGCCATTATTTATAGGGGACTAATTTTATGTAGGGTGTCTTGAGTTACACAGCTTTTGCTGTACTTTTCACAATCCCCACTCAGAATTCTGACCTAGTTTGCCTCCTAACTGCTGCTCATCAAAGCAGGTAGTTTCCAGGATTGATGGCAGCCTTGAGAAGACAGGCAGAGAGCATGTTATGATCAACAATACAAGCATCTTTAAACAAAAAAAAAAGCACAGTACAAACTCTCCTCCTTGGAAGAGCTATTTCTAAGTTTTTCTTCCCTACTGCCAAAGAAAAAAATAGAATCATAATGGAGTCATTATAAATTTGAGAGTTGGGACCTTATGACATATATTAGTCTCTTGTCCCAATTGGCGTCCCAGTGACAAAATTTCTGTGCAAGTACAAGCTATGGCAGTTCTCAGACTTTCACTAAATGTCCAGTCAACCTCCTGACACTCTCTTCAAGGACCTAGTTAATGAAAACAAGGTCCCTAACGGAAAACACAGTTTTAATATTTACTTTCCAGGAAACTGTAAAGATACCATAAACAAACTCTAATCCCCTCTAATGTTTGCATAACTATCAACCTTCTGCAATTATCAGTCCTTTTCAGTTTTAAAATTTCACAGGTATAGCACCAAGTTCTCAATAGCTGAAGATTATTAAATAAATAGTGATTTTAGACCACTCGTATAAGAAATGTGGCTAATTTTAAGTTACTTTTACAGTTCAACATGTACAAGAAAATGCAAGAAGAAATAGATCGTTACTATTTTAAGTACTTTCTTGCCACCTTTATTTTATCTATAGCTGAGCATGCAAAGTGTGGCAGGAACGTTTGTTGAACAGAACTTTTTTCTTTTTTTCTCTGACTGCATCATGTGATGTGATTTGATTCAGGGTCCAACTTGCTGGAGTGAGAAACAAGGGACAGAGAACAGTGACAGGTTGAGGAGGTCACAGACACATGGTCCCTGGAACGTGCATGTCCCTTGCTTGGTGACCATAGGAGAAGGAAGTGCTGGGTCAGGGAAAAGCTCTAGCCAAACTGGGCCACGTTGACTTGATACCAGCTATAGAGAAGGTCTGGTCCCCTGGTCGGATCTAATTCCCCATGTGTTTGTTCTGGCACCAGACTTTAGCCAGCTCTGCCCAAAGTATTTCCCCTACTGGCCTTCCGTGCTGTGCTATTTAGAGACAAGACTCTAAACTGGCAATGAGTACAGAGATAACTGATCAAAATGTCAAATGATTTATAACTGAAATCCAGGTGAACAGGGTATTAAAAAAAAAACAAAACACCTGCACTCATTTAACCCTTCTTCTCATCATTCTTTTTCAACATGTCTATTTCTCTTGCTTTGTGACTGATCTTCTCACACCCTCTTTGTGCCTTCCCCTCCACTTCTCTACTCCTCACCCTCCACTGACTACCCTGCCACATCATTGCCTATGTCAGTTTAGGGGAATTTCTCAGCATCTTGGAGTCTTAGTTTCTTCATTGGTAAAATGGGATTAATGATATGTCTCAATGAATTTCTGTGCTGCAGAGTACATGCCCAGTGCTTAATTAAAATGGCATAGATCTCAAGTTCTCCCCTCCGCCACTGCTTCTTCCTTGAGGACAACTCCCAGTCCTGACTTATCACTGGAGATTCCAGCTAAATGCATAAGGACACACGCACTTAACACCAGCCACAATTTACATTGGAAGAAAGAGGAGACCACTTGGAGAATAAAGGAGAAAGAGCCAACACACACTCAGCGTGGGACTGCCAACCATGAGCTTGATTCGGCCTTTGAGACGTTTCATTTCGCAGGCTGAGATTACAATAGCAAGCGTGTACCCATATTCGTGCTAAAACCTTATTCATGAACCTACTGTTCTGCTATAATGATGGAAAGCTAGACTCATTCCAAGTAGAGGAGTGAGCTACAGCCAACTTTTGACTAATGAAGGACAGCTGATCAGATTTGGAGCTCCTCTGGGGGTCCGGCAGGGCCACATTTCTGTCACATGCACCATTTTATTCTCTGCTTTCCTGCACTGAGGCCGATCCTGGGAAGGAGCCATAAATTACTTTCGATCATGCACATGCCATCAGTTGGTTGGAGGAGATGGGATGTTGATCTGCCTCTTTTGGGGAAAAGGAGGCAGCTAGATTGACCCTCAACCATCTCTAGATGCTTCAATTGTCACCTTCTGCTTGTCTCCTCCTCGCTCTTCCTTTCCTCTCCTTCTGCTCCGGATTGCAGCTAAGGATCTAGCGGTACTAGCAAAGAAGTTTAGGCTTGAATGCAATGGGGTGGGTGGGGCCACAAGGCTATAATTATAATTAAATACACAAGTTCTACCTAGTCTCTGATGAATTCATTCATTCCATCCATCAGTCAGTCGGCATTCATTGTCTCTCCACATAGCCGGAAAGCACTAAACTCAAGCCTGTTCTAGGAAACTTACTTTTGTTGGAATAATTCCCAACCATAGCTGTGGCTAAATATCCTGCGGAGTTTGGGGGCAGGGGTTGGGGACTGCATATTCCTAGGCCCTACCCTCCAAGGAGCCCGATGCAGTGTTTCGATGGGGTTCTCAACATCTGTGTCCAGACGTACGACACAGTCCCTCCGCGTCATTACCACATGCTTCTGTATCGCGAATATCTGCCTCCAGTCTTTCTCTCTCTGGTCACAAACACCATCTATTCACATTAATTAGCTAATCAGATAAACTTCATCACGACGTTTTTTTCCTCTCACAAGGAATATAGATCCACTGGACAAACACATAGAAGCCCTGAGCCAGGAACTCAGTCTATATTATCCATCAGTGTGGAGTCCTGGCCTTTCCTCCCCTGTCTTAACCAAGGTCTTCAGGAGACAATAGACTTTGCATAGAAAACACTGGAGATTTTCAAACTGAGGGAAGGTGGTGCTTTCCGGGAGGTTTGCCAAAGACAGGTATTTTAGCTGCCACTTAATCTGACCCAAGGTAGAACTAGCCGGCACCAGGTTCTCACGATTCAGGGGACTGGGGGAATTCTTTCCTTACTCTCTGTAGAAGCAGCAGACTGGAAATGGGCCTTGTGTTGAAGCATAGAAATCTGAATCTTAAAACAGAACATGACCTTCGGAGACCCCCAGAGAATCTGAGAAACAGATCGGCAACTCCCACATAATCAAGAGTTGGCAGAGAACACTGGATATGCTTAGAAAGATTAGTTTGTGCCTGACTTAAATGTTCTGCCTAATTTTCATTAGGCAGAATGAAATGCCTAACTTCCATACAAGCTGATATATTTTAAGTTTGAGATTATCTATGACAAAATCTTTTTTCTTAATAGTCTGAAGTTGGCCATATTGTATTGTATAAAACATGTAATTCTTCACTATCCAGCTCTGGAATTACCTATTAAGGAAAAAAATCTATGTGATCTTAAGCCCAAGAGGTCTAAGTCAGTCTTGGATTTAAGCCTTCCATGAACACTGGGTTTGAAGGCGGTATTTCCTCAAGGGCACATCCATCCCTGTGAATCCAGAAAACACTAGAGATGCTGAGGTTAATATGTAGAAGATGAACAAATAATAGCAGAATTTAATTGTTTAATTCTGATTGAAAGGGAAAGATGGGAAAGAAACATCAAATTAGTAGAGGCACTTGGAGAGAAGATTTTAAGGCTGAAAAGTACCAAAACAAATGCCTGTTAGACTAATTGGAACTTTTAAATGAGCTGGAGAACATTGAACACAGGCTGTTCTGTGGTTTCTCATACCACCCCACTCTACCCTCAGTCATTACAAGGCAGCAGTGGAATAACCTGGTAAAATAAGTTTTGCATCACTGACATATCACATTTTTGGTGAATGAGTAACTGGCTAGATCATAAAATCAGAACATAGACATTTCTTTAAATGTCAAATGTTGTTGGAAAGTAACCTGAGGGCATCTTTCATGGTTCTACTCGCAGGCTTCAAACTTCACCTGTTTGTCAGTTGACTGTGGTGTGATGGCCTCACGTGGCTTAGGTGTGTCACAGGTCACCAGCAGCACACACAGTGTCGGTCACAGACTACAGAGCTGGGAAACAAGTGGAATAAGACAAAGCTCATTTCAGGTATCTGCCATTCCAAATGTCAGGACGATTAGAGATTAAACAGGAGGAAATTACATGGACCAAAAGAAAGGAAGGGAAAACTTGAGGTCACAAATGACCAAGTTTTATTTCATAATTATCTACATAAAAACACACATATATGTAGTTCTTATGTTTCTCCTCTTCTGCTAGTAAAATAATAATACCCATCTTGTTTATGTGGGAGAAGCATGAAACAGATAAAACAACCAAATCACATTTTATTGCAAGAGCCATAGCCTCAGGACATTTAGAAGTTGGAGACCAGAAATAAATGGAGACAGAAGGGGATCATAGTAAAGAGGGAAAGTCTTCCAGCCTTTACCCAGCCAAGAACATGTTTTCTTTTTCTTCCTAAATTCGGGGTGGTCTATAAAACCACTCTCATTAAAGCTTCAGAAAAAACTTTGACAAGCATTTTTGGTAGAGGGACGGAATAGGCATTTACAAGCAACTCCAGTGAACTGGTTAACAGAGTACATAACATTGGAGGAGCCTCCCATGCCTAACATTTTGTACATTTGCTTGGATTTGTACTGAAGAGGGGGAAAATAAGTAACTAGGGGATCATAAAACAACTAGCCACACGTATGAAGCCAAGAAGAAAGTCTGAACTTTAAACGACTGAAGAACTGAAAAATCAAAAGCTCTGTAACTATATTTTCACTCTAATTCTAAGAAGTGACCAGTTTGGTGGTGAACCGGTGTGGTACAGAGTTTGATGTGGAAACAGATGAGGCCCAAGAAGAAAACTAAAACTATGAGCCTCATTAGCCTAGGAGAAGATAGTCCCTAGCAAGGAGAGACTGGTAGTCAGAATCAAAACTATGGAACTATGGCCTGTCCGCCTAAACTTGCTTAGTTCACCTACTCAAATATTGATGTCTTCGGTTACCTCTGGGAGGAGCTACTTTCAGCCCCATGAAATCCAGACCCTGACCTTGACTTCTCTAAGAACATGTGCCTAAGCTAGTTGTGGGGTTCCTGCAAAGTGATGGGAATTTGATATTCTGGAGATCCAGTTAAGTTGATCGGGTAGATACTTCTTGTTATAACATTGCCTGAGCAAATCCAAGTTTTGTGTACGTACTTTTCTCTCAACTAGACCTTGATCTTTACAGGAAAAATTATTGTCATATTCATTCCCATATCCCCAGTGCACATAGTTGATGCTCAAAAATATTTACTGAATGAATGGACTAACATGCCACTCAAAGTAAAACAGGCTTCAGAGTAAAATGTTGAAAGCTACACATTCATTCAGTAGATTTTTACTGAGCACCCAGATCTTATGCTAACTAGGGATAAAAAAGAAATAAAAGGCAATATACATGCCCTCAAGGAGCTTACATCTCAAGCAGGAGGCAAGACCTATGATGGAGGGGCAGTGGAAAAGAAAGAAGAGGGCAGACTCAAGAGACAGTGGGGACACCAAACCAACAGCACTGGATACCAGTTTCTCACTTGGATGGAATGAATGGATGGTAAGGAAATTAGAAGAGTTTGGATTACAGGGAGAGACATGAGAGACTCTAGTCTAAGGGGACAAACCATTTGAGAGAAAGGAGATAGTTGATGTAGTGAAAACCCTAAAGCCTCCTCCCTCATCCAAATGACACCTAAAGACAGGGCAGGTCATAAGCTAAGTATCCCTCCAGTAATGGGGAGTTCTTTCCATGATAAAGCTCCTAGTCCATTTTTAGCAACTCTGAGAACTTAATGTCTACTTTGATATATCTTCTGCTCACTGATCCTAGTTCTACCTAGAAGAATAGGTTAAATTCTTCTATGTGATAACCCTTTAAATGCATGCCCCCCTTTTCTTTTGTCTGAAGTTTAATTATGGTTTTCATCATTTTCCCTCATACTCATGCTTCCAGATTGACTAATTGGAAGGTGGAAACACTAAGAAAATATGAAAGAAAAGAAAGAAAATAATGAAAAAAAAATAATGAAAGAAAAGAAATGTTATGACTGACAGTGCCAGGAGGTGTGGTAATAGAAGAGGAAAAAATTACCTACCGGTAAACATTAGGTTAGGACCTTTTTATACAAACTGAAATGTTGTAAGGATGTGAAGCTAATTTCATGATGCCTTATTCTCCTCCTTCAGTTCATTCCCATTTACTTCCTTTTACTAGGTCACTTATCATGCCCTTGTTATTGTTCAGTCACTCAATCATATCCAATTCTTTGAGACCCCATGGACTGCAGCACACCAGGCTTCCCTGTCCTTCACCATCTCCTGGAGCTTGCTCAAACTCATGTCCATTGAGTTGGTGATGCCATCCAACCATCTCATCCTCTGTCATCCTCTTCTCCTGCCTTCAATCTTTCCCAGCATCAGGGTCTTTTCAAATGAGTCCATTCTTCACATCAGGTGGCCAAAGTATTGGAGTTTCAGCTTTAGAATCAGTCCTTCCAATGAATATTCAGGACTGATTTCCTTTAGGATGGACTGGTTTGCTCTCCTTGCAGTCCCTCAAGAGTCTTCTCCAACACCACAATTCAAAAGCATTAATTCTTTGGTGCTCAGCTTTCTTTATAGTCCAGCTCTCACATCCATACATGACTACTGGAAAAACCATAGCTTTGACTAGATGGAGGCCAGAAGTCCTCAAGCGTCAGGAGAAAGTAAACTGCAAGTGGCAGAAGTTTTTCCCTTCTCTGTTGAGGGCACCTGGTTCACCTGAACTTAACTTTTCTCAGAAGACTTTAAGCTAACATATGTGCTTTTCTTATGGAAATCTTTTTCTTAAGCTATTTTAAGGAAACTATGTATTTGCTTTGGATTCTGCCTTTCTTCAAATCGGTTCCACTGAAGACTAAATTTTTTTCTCTTCGCTTCAACCTTGGGCTGATAATGGCTCAAGAAACCAGTATTCATGTGCATTGTTTTATGGCCAGAGATGACACATCTTGTGCCATTCTATCTCAAAAATGCATATTACGGGAGAGGGGCTTGGTGAAATTCCCTCAGCCTTGAGGTGTCTCTCTTATCTGATTAGCAGCTGGCTATCAGACATAAAACACCTTGCTAAAAACTAGCAAGCAGGCACTCTTTCTGTCCCCTTCTGATGTCTATGTCAGAAGCTTTCCCTATCCCTATTATACTTTAATAAAACTTCGCTACACCAAAAGCTCTGAGTAGGCAAGCCTCGTCTCTGGCCCCAGATCGAAATCCTGTCCTCTGTAGGTCATGAATCCCAGTGTAGCACATGGCTGGTAACCGCAACCTTACAATTTTGCATGATGTACTCTGCATATAAGTTAAATAAGCAGGGTGACAATATACAGCCTTGACGTACTCCTTTCCCAATTTGGAACCAGTCTGTTGTTCCATGTCTGGTTCTAACTGTTGCTTCTTGACCTGCATACAAGTTTCTCATGCCCTTAAACTATATTAATTCTGTTTTTCTCTTCCCATTCTTCTGTACTAAACTCCTTATGAAAATAATGTGTTGGGCAGTAGGATAAGTATTGATATTTCATAGTCTTTTAGAAATAAAATATATTTAAATGCGAGGCCACAAGCAATGATGAGCTAGCTCTATCTTTGGGCGTCTTAAGTCATCCAAACATCCTTTGTAGCAAGTTTAAGGGGGAAAAAATTGAGCATTTTACTATTTCTGTGCTGCACCTGCCTTTACACATCAAAGGTGAAAGCAGAGAGGTGTAAACTCAGCTTTTCTTGTTTACATACATAGTGTAATAGCTTTTAAAATAAGGAAAGACATTGCTCAACCAAGAAAGAGATACTATAATTTCTTCCAGACATCAGAATCTATTTGAAAATTGTCTTCCAATTGGACTGACACCTGGCTTCTAACACTTCAAATCAAGTATCTCTTAAATAAAAATACTTCTTTTCACAGGTTGAATGGCTTCAAATGAGGCTCAATTTACCCTCTTTTTTTTTTTTTTTCCTGTAAAGTCATTCACTTTACAACTCACCTTTCTTATCATCTTGTCACACTTTATGTTCCCGATTTATATGTGGGAACACAAACTTTCAGAATCAGTGTCCAAACCAACATCATCTTTTTCTCTTTAGGGTCTTGTTCAACATGTATAGACCTTGCAAAAGGGCTTAAGAAATATATTTCATCCATTATCAACACTCTAGGATCTTTTTCCTATAAGGAGTTTTAGCATATCTGTGCTCCACAACTTGCTAGTGAAGTCACTCAGTTGTATGTGACTCTTGGTAACCCCATAGACTGTAGCCTACCAAGCTCCTCTGTCCATGAGGTTTTCCAGGCAATAGTACTGGAGTGGATTGCCATTTCCTTCTCCAGGGGATTTTCCTGACCCAGGGATAGAACCCGGGTCTCCTGCATTGTAGACAGACGCTTTACTGTCTGAGCCACCAGGGAAGTCCTCACAACTTGCTACTTCCCTTTAAAGCAAAACCCAGCATAAACTGGAGAAACTTTCAAAATAAGCTCATCATGTCCTGCAGCCCTGTAGCTTCTAGCAGTCTAGTCTATCACTGGGCAATGCATTTAAACCTCCAACCAATTCTGTTAACAAATCTGTTTAAAATCCCATTTTTTGAATTTGCCTTTGGCAAAGATGGGACTGTCAGTTTGCTAAATGAAACAATTCCCCTAAACATGCACACAGTATATTTTAAGAACATAGGGGGACTTCAAATTTGTTTCAACAAGGAAATTTTACTCCTATTCCTATTCTATCACACTTTTCAACCTATTATCCCTCTTGAGTTTCATGTTTATATTATCAAACAACCTATCAATTAATATCAAGCATTTTTCACCTAGTACATTCTCATTACTTCCAGTTAGCTTGTGGCTCATTTCATTGTACACTTACTTCTACACACTACTAGATAAGTTTTGTTTTTATAGTATTAAAAAAAAACCAAAAAACAAAAAACAGGGCTGTTGTCAAACATTATATAAGGCAATGGTTTCCTTGATAACCATAACCACAAGCATGTTGTTTGAAACTCTTGATCATTGCATGGTTTGTTTAGTTACTGAAATATTTCAAAATATTTTGATTCAGAGTCAGGTACTAAATGTCTAAATTTATAGAACAAGCTGGAAGTAGAACAGGTGATAAATAATCCAAACAGTTGCAAAGTATTTAACTCAAACCATTTACAGGTATTAGAGTTCAACCTTGTGACACAGTCTCTAAAAAGGCCAAATGTGGAAAGCTTGATATTTAAGATTTAAAATATATGAATATCCCAAGGACACAATTAAAAAAAAAAATAGTAGCTAGAAATGCCAAAAAAATAAGGTATCATTTAACATGGAAAATGGCATTTCAGCTTTATTAATTCATAAACAAGTACCAAATGCTAATTCTGTAATAGGAAAGAGGTCCACTTCAAGGTTATCAATGGAACACCAGAAATCTGGTCAAAAGTGCTTCTAAGACTATATCTCTTGACAAAATTACACACAAAACAAGGAGTATCAGTAAAACACTTAGTGAAATATTGCAAATGTAAAGAAAATGTCTCATTGTTCATAAGATTAAAAAAAAATCTCTATCTCTGGGAAACTCTCAAACTAAAAATATCTTCCTATATATCAGTTTTTCACATAAAATGGAAACATACAGTTTGTAAGGATTATAAAAACATTACATAAATCAATGTGATTAGCATCTCAGGATAAAATTACTAACAAAAGTTTATAACTCCCATACTGTCTTAATACTCCTTCTGAAGCCTGTCAAAGATAGAATATAATAACACAGTTTCCTTCAGCCCCACACCATTATTAATTTGGGGATGTCTTCAGACTGTCTAGAATCAGAGTAATTGGCCTGAAATAAATTATATAAACAGTTATGTGTGTGTTCATATGTGTATATTAAGAAACGATTGTATGGAATATGGGTCAAAATTTAATTAAGAAAAGCAGTGGAAACCCTTTAAGAAATTGGAGCTATGGTCCCCAGATAGGTTGAACAGCAGGTGGAGAAGACAAATAGAAATTTACTTTCAAGCTCTAGAGTGTCTGTGAATTTAGATATGAATTAAGGAGCAGGGGTTGGGGAGGCAGGCAGGGACATAGGAATGTGGAGGGAAGAGGAAGGAAGAACGGATAAAGAGGAAAAGGGAGGGATGGAAGGAGGAAAAAAAAGAAAAGAAAGAGTTCTGGGGGAAAAAAATAGGTCAAGCAACTCAGTGTTTTGAACATTCCGCAGTGCTCTGAAAATCAAAGCAAAAGTCAGCGAGCAAGTTAAGCAGAGACTCCATTCTGAGGCAATTTTGAGAACAGTGTCAAAATGAAGCCAAAGAGATTTATCTAAGGCCTAGTCATAAAAGGACCTCAGTTCTCCATGACTGAGAGCTTCATCTTTTTTACATATTATATTTACACTCTTACCACACTGCTCTACAGACACAGAATGTTACAGGGCTGCCATTCAGCCATGTGTTGGAACAGAACCAGAGCTGTGAGGAGAGCTTTGGTAGTACCACAACCACTCCTTGGCCCAACCCCAATAAAAGACCTCTACTCAGGTGGCATCCATATTTGAATTCTTTACATTCACCTGAGGAATTCTTCTAGACACAATGGACCACAGAGCAATGTGCATTCCAGGAGGTATCTGTCAGGCAGAATCTCATCAAAATCATCGCTTTCAATACCTCAAAGCTTGCTTGAGAAACATCATTATGGAGAATTGCCTGACAGATAGAAAATTCAGCCATTCCTCTGCATACTCTAGAATCTATCTTTGAAGTGATCCGAGCCAGAGATCTTCATATCTAGACAGTCTCATTCATTTCTACCTTTTGATGAATTTTATTTATTTTGGTTTTAAAATGTATATATCTATAGTTCACTTTGTTCTATAAAAATTTTAAGATATGAATTTTGTTGAACTGTAGACCAATACCATTTTTTATCTGAGGAACATTATGGGAAACGCCCATATGAAACTATGAAACGTCTATCAAGGCACTGTTGAGAATGATATTCATTATATTTCAGTGTCCTCCTTAGGAAGACCCACTGGGAGAACTTCCCTGGTGGTCCAGTGGTTAAGACTCTTCCCTCCCAATGCAGGGGGCACAGGTTCAATCCCTGGCCAGGGAACTAGAGCTGCATGTTGTGCACAGCCTGTTCTAAGACACAAATAAATAAAGACTAAAGTTAAGAAAAAGAAGACCCACTGGGGAAAGATGACCTCTTGCTTTGATACAAAGACATGTTGTACTTCTTTTCTCATGGACACTAACTCAGAATGCATGATGTTTCTCGCTTGGCACAGAGGTGACTTGTGGCCTTTGTCCATCATACAGAACCTCACAGCATACATTTTGTGGATTCACTGCTAGAGTCATCATTCTTTACATATTTTGTCTGCATTCAAATATTTCCACTCTTTTACATTTTTGCGTTAGTCAATATAGGACGCTGAGTAAACATACCACAGGCTAGGGTAGCACAACTCCTGCCCACATATGGAGAGAGGCAAACATTCCACATGGGGATTGGACAGGAATCCTACCCATGAAGACCCAGGAAGGAGTTGGAGCCTCTCTTCTTCCCATAGAGAAAGAGTACAAGAAAATCACAAGCCGCCATCACCTGCCAAGCCACCTCATCCAGGGAGGGTACCTTTCTGCGAATGCATTTTAGAGTGTCTTGTAATACCACTCAATCCCCTTGTATAATCATAAAATAAAATACTCAGCACTTTTAAAATGTGAAAACAAGAAACTAGAGGTCATTATTAGGATGAAGTGTTTCCTTCATTCCTGGGGTAGGATGGAGACAGCCTACTGCTCCGAAGGACAGTGCTGGCTTCCTCTGCCGGCCCATCCCTGCAGCAGAAGGAATCAAATGAGAGGACCATGACAGAAGCCAGCTCCTCTGGAATTCGTGGGGCAGGGGTTGGTTGGGGGCAGTGGGGAATAATCCTCACTATCCACCTAGAATGGGGGTAGCTTGTTCTAATTTCATTTGCCTCTACACCAGGACACCCCACACTCTCTCAAGCGCTGACTTGGTCGTTAACTTCAGCCTCTCTCCTTAACTCTGCTCTGATTCTTTGGTTAACCCCACTAGTTTCGCTCATTGTCTCCAAGGTTCTACAACTTGCCTAGGCCACCAGGAGAATCCATGCCTTCTCCACAGCCACTCCCTTGAGCTAAGGTGAACAACTCTTCCTGGTGTTACAACATAAAACCTCACATCCTGGAAACCTCTCGGTCCTAGGGAAACAGGATAGTTGGTTATTCCCAGTCTGCGGTGAGCACACAGCAAACTGACGGCAGAAACGGAAACTTGTTTATTTTATTTCTTATCTATTAAACAACTTGTAAAAAGACAGCACTGTGAGCAAATATCACAGCACTAAGTTATCTGAGTATATGTGAGCAAGAGAAGCGATATCCATAAATTTAAATCTCATTCTCCTCGCCTGTCACCCCGCGTCCTTCAGAAATGCCGCAGCTGCCTCTTACCACTCTTTGCTCAAGTAATGTAACTTGTAAATTGGCCCAAGGAAAATGACGTAGGACAGTATATCTTCTACCTAAAAATAAACAATGAATTCTAAATCCAAACAGAAACGATTTTCAGATAATCTAGTTTTATCACATCTACATCTCTCTCCTCCCCCTTTTGTGGAAGTAACAAGAACAACCTATGAATCTATGTCAGAAGACAAAGGGAAAAACAAAACTCTGTGCCCAGGAAGACCTGATTGTACAAACCAGGAGGTGACCAAATTTCCAAAACATCATTGTCATAACCACGCACCAACAGGAAGGGGACACTAGAAGTACAAATAGTCAATATACACAATAGGTCTCGCCCAATACAAATTAGTCACTGATCCTTTATGCATTTCTTAATTCACTCAGTCTCAGAAAATGTGCACATAAAGACTTGTTTATGTTATGGTCTCAGTTGTTCATTTTGGAGCAACCCACAGGGCAACCTATCCACATATGTTCTTCTGGTTTAGTAGCTAAGTCGGGTCTGACTCTTGCAACCCCAGGGACTGTAGCCCACACCAGGCTCCTCTGTCTGTGGGATTCTCCATGCGAGAATACTGGATTGGGTTGCCATTTCCTACTCCAGAGGATCTTCCTGACCCAGCAATTGAACCCGGGTCTCTTGCATTGCAGGCAGATTCTTTACTGACTGAGCTATCAGGGAAGCCAATGAAGAATATTTCCTTAACTGTTTCAACAAAAAGAGATTAATGCACAATCATTTCAAAGCTCTGACTTTTAAGTTTCCATGCTTGCTGATATACTGGAGAAAAGACATACTTAGTGGACATCAGAATAGAGAGCCAGATTAACTTGATGAAGCGTACACAGTTCTGCGTCCAACTCTGGAGGTAATAAAACCATTCTGTCATGTCTGATGGATGCTTGAACAGATTTTCGGATTTTGAAAGTCTCAAGTTAAGCTTCTAGTTTATTCCACGAAATCTCCAAGGCTTTGTAAAAAATGATCTCTCATATCTTCACTCCAAGACTTGAGTACGGAACTCTCCAGTAGGAAAACATCCTTAGAGCCAGGTATGTTTTATAATCAACTATGTGTCCGCATTACCTGAATATAGGAGACCAATGCTGAAGCTGCTTGACAATAACAATAGGAAAACTGGTGGCCAGTGGGAAAGCCCCAGAGAGGGGGCACCAATTTACTACAGACATTTTGATGAAAGAGGAAAGTTATTTGTCTTAAAGGAAAACTAGAGTCAGACATGGCAGATCTATTGGCATTAAAACCTAAAACTTTGCCTATTTAAAAAGAACTACACATTTTTAAAACAGATGTTACTTTTTAGAGTATTTTTAGGTTTTTAGAGGGGAGAGAGAGAGTTCCCATAGGTCCCTTCCCCCTACACATATGCAATTTCCCTACAAGTACTGCACAATAGAATGATAATGCATGTTGCCACTGATGTACCTGAACTAACACATCCTCATCACCCAGGTCCATAGACTACATACAGGTCCATAGACTACATACATACATACTATATAAACAGACTACATAATACATACTACATACAGGTTTGGACAAATGTATAACATGTATGCACTATTGTAGTATCATATCGAATAGTGTCACTGTCCTAAATTCCTCTGTGCTTCAACCATTCATCTCTCTCAATCACTGGCAACCACTGATCCTTTTACTGATTCTACAGTGTTGCTTTTCTCCAAAATATCATCCTCCGTATGTAGCCTTTTCAGATTGGTTTCTTTCACTTGGTAATATGCATTTAAGTTTCCTCCATGTCGTTTCATGGCTTGATAGTCCATTTCTTTGGAACCACACGTATTTTTATTTGACTTTCTTCCATAACTTAGAACTGTGGTTTCCATAGTTGGAGGAAGAGTTTCCATTTTACAAATTGGTAAACATAACATATTGGAGTAGGTAAGCCCTGGACTTAGAGAGAGCAGTCATGGGTTCAATTTGTTTAGCTCTGCAATTTACTAGAATGAGAACTTGGAGAAGTCCCTTAACCACTGAGGAGAGTGAAGACTGGACATAAATAGGTTTAATTGTCTATGAGGAAACTTGGCTTAAGGTTGTGCCTGAAAGGGGTGTCCCTGAATGAGTGACGACCCACTGACCCAGCTGTAAAGTGAACACACATAAGAAACAGGGAGTTACTAAGTTTGAGGAAATCAAAATCATAAATAAAGATCATAAAACTGCTGTTGAATTCTAAAACAAATTCCAGTTACCCCCATACAGTGGAACAAACCGTAGCCAATGAAAATCATGATTTAGGGTATGGGACATTTTACTAATGGGGGATAACTCTCATAAATAATTCCAGGCGGAACAGAGATATAAAGATGCATACCCAGAATTATACTAAATCTGTTGCCCATCAGTTCAGTCGCTCAGTTGTGTCCGACTCTTTGCGACCCCATGAACTGCAGCACACCAGGCCTCCCTGTCCATCACTGACTCCCAAAGTTCACCCAAAATCACGTCCATCAAGTCGGTGATGCCATCCAGCCATCTCATCCTCTGTCGACCCCTGCTCCTCCTGCCCCCAATCCCTCCCAGCATCAGAGTCTTTTCCAATGAGTCAACTCTTCGCATGAGGTGGCCAAAGTACTGGAGTTTCAGCTTCAGCATCAGTCCTTCCAAAGAACACCCAGGACTGATTTCCTTTAGAATAGATTGGTTGGATCTCCTTGCAGTCCAAGGGACTCTCAAGAGTCTTCTCCAACACCACACTTCAAACGCATCAATTCTTCAGCGCTCAGCTTTCTTCACAGTCCAACTCTCACATCCATACATGACTACTGGAAAAACCACAGCCTTGACTAGATGGACCTTTGTTGGCAAAGTAATGTCTCTGTTTTTAAATATGCTATCAGGTTGGTCATAACTTTCCTTCCAAGGAGTAAGCATATTTTAATTTCATGGCTGCAAGCACCATCTGCAGTGATTCTGGAGCCCCCAAAAATAAAGTCTGACACTGTTTCCACTGTTTCCCCATCTATTTCCCATGAAGTGATGGGATCAGATGCCATGATCTTCGTTTTCTGAATGTTGAGCTTTAAGTCAATTTTTTCACTCTCCTCTTTCACTTTCATCAATAGGCTTTTCAGTTCCTCTTCACTTTCTTCCATAAGGGTGGTGTCATCTGCATATCTGAGGCTATTGATATTTCTCCCGGCAATCTTGATTCCAGCTTGTGCTTCATCCAGCCCAGCGTTTCTCATGATGTACTCTGCATATAAGTTAAATAAGCAGGGTGACAATATACATGGGGTCATAAATAAAGGCAGCTAAAGAAATATACCAAAATGTTTATCAGTGCTTATCTTTGGTTAATTATTATAATTGTACTACCCAGGATTTCAGCAGAAAAGAGATGAAACTCTTAAATTACATAATTTAAGGAGAGTGGAGCATGTATTAAGGGACTATTAGCAAGATATGGGGCAGAATGGTACAGGCTTCCAGAGCAGACCCCATTCCCAGCCTATATGGTAGGGGCTGGAGGAGGAAGTGGTTTCCTGAACATATAGAGAGAATTCTATAAAGAAGGTTGCTTGGTAGGAGCTGTGCCCTTCAATCAAGGTGCACAGCCAGCTGGCGGCAACCCTGCAGGGAGGAAATAAATAACCCAGCTTCATTCACACTGGCAAAACCCAAGGGGGAGTCAGAAGGCAATGCGGTCAGGCTTCTAAGCACTCAGTAGCAGGGAGAAGGATGGGTCTAGAGAAACAGAATGATTTAATTCTTTTTTCTAAAATTTTAATTTTCTATGATTTCTCCAATGAGTGTGTAAAATGTGTATTGCATAGCTTTACTTTTTTTTTTTTTTTTTTTTGCACCTGTAGCATTACAAGTTTGTCATTCTTTGCAATGGTTTGGATAAAAAAATAAAAATAAAACAAGGGTGTGGGTCAAGAAAGATTGAAAATAAATAAGAGGGAAAATAAAAAATTACAGAATGCTAACATGAGGAGTGATACAGGGAAATAAAAAGACACACTTGGTGGTTAAAGAAAATGGATGTCTGACTGTTCCTGCGCCAGTTCCACACATCTTATGCTCTTTAAGGACTAATAGTCATAGAAGTAATAGTAAATTTTTTGCATTTATTTTTCAAAATTTTATTAGAATAATAGCAATTTTTAAGAGAACATTTAAGAGACCTTCCGGCATCTGCTTTGACATACACAGTCAGCCCTGAATGAAAACACTGTTTCACAGCTGCCATGGTCCTTTTTCAGCATCTGAAACCATTTTGTCTTCTCCTGTCTTTGATCTAAACACATCTGCTTTCAAACCCCAAACCGTCATTTTGCAAGTGGAGCAGATCAAGTGCAATCCAAACCTAGCATATCTTACGGATGGGGCCAGTTTCAGTATCAGCAGATGTCAAAGCAGATATATCAGCAAATCATCATCACTGGCTAATGGCAAGCAGATGAAGTCAGGAATAAGTTGTGGGGTCTCCACTTCCTCAGAGCTCAGTTCTGTAAGCTAACACTGTTTTTCAAAACTCTCCACTGTGCATCCAGACGCCTGTGCTGATTCAGTAAAGGGCAATGAACAATCTAGGAGCCTGGTCCCCTGCAAGGATTCCCCAGTGGAGGTGCAGCTCCACAGGGCTTCATCTGTGTGAGGCAGGCAGGGTCACCTGAGTTCGTTTCTCCCATCACAGCCTGGTCTGTGGCTGCTCCCTTAGCAACCCTGTGGCTGCTGCCAGCAGTCATGGGAACAGGAGTTATGACCTTTGCCTCAAACTGCAAGCCTGAAAACAAAAGCCACAGCCCCTCCCGCCTTGGCAACATCTAATTTATGTCTGAGTTGCCTGGCTGTAGATTTCAGACCCAAGGCAGCCCTTCAGTGAGGTAGGTAGGGGCTAGTCCATTAAAAGGGTGGTGGGAGAGCCAGGACGTCTAAAGCAGGTGTCCAAACCTAATCAAGTAGAAATCTAAGGGCAGACACAATCAATGCTAGTTTTGGCAGGCCTGTGGCTCTTTAACTAAACAGACCCCTGACCTGACACTACAATCAATGCTAGAGAAGTGAGGGTGGTTCTGAACAAGCAAAAGCATGTCTGAATTGCAAAACTTCAAATAAACTGTGGAAATTATCAGAATGGAGTGTTAGCTGATAGATAGGTCTAGAGATTTCAAGCCACTAGGATTTTCTAGTAATAGTTGATTTAAGAGAAGCTGGGGAAGCACATTGTATAAGAGTTTCCCTAGTGCAACTTAACTTTCCTATTAAGGAAAACAACTTTAGTAATTTGCATTGAACCATTTATATGCAATCAAGAGTTAGTCTTCTCTTCAATGGCATATAAAAATAGAAAGCATAAATGTCAGACCTGGAAGAGACTCTAGATAGCACTATTTTTACTTTGTTAAGCAAAGCAACCCCTTTTTAAAGAGATAAATGTTGCATACAAGCTGAACATACCTAGAACAGATGAGAAATGTTTTATTGACATAAATGTATAAGTTCACATTTCTGTCCAATGCTGCAAGTTCAGTCACTATGAATAAAGAGGTTATTTGGATGAATGTGATCAGGATTTTGAGAGATGACTTGAAGACTTGTATCAATCTTAGAATTTAAAGGGTTTTTTTTTTTTTTTTTTTTTTGGTATTTTCTTTGCAACTGCTTTTGAAGGTGATGGCAGCGATTGTCACAGATAAATTGCTGCTGGTGGTAAGGATGTTTTTGTAACAGCATTTTTTTTCTGCAACCACAGGGCATTTTATTGAATAAAGCAAATGAAATTTCATTCCGAAGTCTTCACTGAAGCAAGTTAACATTGGCAATGTTTTAAGAAGCTGTAGTCTCCAAAGAGTTAAAATATCTTTTTAAAATGACTGTGATAAAGATAGCTAGCTGGACTTTAAACAAAAATCATCTCTCTTTCCTTTCCTTCCTGGGTACACAGTTCAGCCATGTTTTCCAGCCTTCTTTGTAGTTATTTGTCTGAGATTTACCTAGCGAAATGTGAGCGGAGCTGATACACACCACTCCCAGACGCTGCACCTGCAGACTTGTCTCAAGCAACCCTCCAACCCTTTCCTCAACAGCCTGCTGGCTGGAAAGGACTCCAAGGATCCAGTGAGGAGGATGAGGCCACAAGACAGAGGAAGCCTGGGCTCTCCAAGGACCATGTAGAAGGCCACTTGCAGACCAGGAACAGTTTCTAAACTTTAACTGCGTTAGGCAAGTAAGGTTTAGAATCTGTTATGACAGCCAGCATTATTTACTCTTAAAATATAATGGTTAATGTAAATATGAAAATAATATTTGAATCAAATATTCACAGGACTGCTGAAGGACCTATATAGAAGCCATGGTTTGAGAACTAGAACTTTGATCCAAATTTCTGTAGAAAGGTATGTTTCCTGTGGCACAGGACAAAAACAACCCTTATTCAAAGCTGCCAAAACATCACGAGGGCTTTTAGTAACTGGTGAGGACACCAATACGATCAAGATAGCTTCCCTTTTTGTGCAGTACTGTGGGAGACTCGAGGCTCCATTCCCTCTCAGCCTAAACCATTATCATCCTGGCACACCTTCATAAATCTCAGAGGACTCATCTTCTATACCTGCCATACTTGGGGGCGTAAGGTAGAGCAGGACTTCTTTCTTCTGAAAGATTCCTATACCAGAGGGACACCTTCTCTGCCATACTACTCTCAGTGAATTAGCCACAATAAGACGGGAAGCTGGAGACAGCAAAAGACCAACAAACTTAGAGAAGATTAAACTTCAAATTCCACACCCACTTCTTTAAATCATCTTATTGAGGCACGACCTGCCTGCCTGGTAAGTCACTTCAGTTGTGTCTGACTCCTGGTGACCCTATGGACTGTAGCCTGCCAGGCCCCTCTGTCCATGGGATTTTCCTGGCAAGAATACTGTAGTGGGTTGCCGTGCCCTCCACTAGGAGATCTTCCTGGTACACAAAAAGTGGTATATAGTTAATGTATACATGTTGTTGAGTTTAGAAATAAATATAAAACCATGAAAAGAATCACTACAGTCTATGCCAGAAACATATCCATGACCTCTAAAAGTTTCCTCCCAACATCTTATTCATTATGTTTCATATGTATGGACTGTTGTTTTGTTTAGTTGTTCAGACGTGTCTGATTCTTTTGCAACCCCATGGACCATAGCCTGCCAGGTTCCTCTGTCCATGGGATTCTCCAGGCAAGAATACTGGAGTGGGTTGCCATTTCCTTCTCCAATATATATGGATAAGAACAATTAATATAAAAATCTTCCCTATTAGCAAATATTTATATGTACAATACAATATTGTTAACTATAGACACTGTGCCATACAATAGATCTCCAGGACTTATTCATCTTGCATAACTTGAACTTTGTACCCAAAGCACCTTAGTTAGAGAGTGAGGAAGAGAAGAGTTCACTCTGATTTTTGTTTCTGAAATAACTCTAGCTGAGAAAAAAATTAGAACAACTCCCATACTCCCCATTTTCCAATCCTCAGTGATATGAAGGGACAGGAATCTAGATGTTTAACTTCACTTAGTGCTATTTTTCCCTATAAAATCAGAAAAAGCCTTTACCAAGAATTGTACAAAGGTAGCAGGATACAAGAAATCTATTATATGTCTTTATACTAACAATGAAATATCAGAAAGGGAAAGTAAAGAAACAATTCCCTTTAAAATCTCATTAATAAAATACTTCGAAATAAATCTGACCAAGGAGCTGAAAGATTTAAACACTGAGAACTATAAGACATTGATAAAGGAAATAGAAAATAGTTTAAATAAATGGAGTGATATCCCATGCTCTTGGATTGAAAGAATTAATATGTTTAAAATGGCCATACTATCCAAAGCAATCTACAGATTTAACGCGATCTCTATCAAATTACCCATGACACTTTTCACAGTAGAGCAAATTTCATACCATTTATATGGAACTATAAAAGACCCAGAATTGCAAAAGCAATCCTGGGGAAAAAGAACAATGCTGGAGGCATAACCCTCCCAGATTTCAGACAATACTACAAAGCAACAATAATCAGAACAGCATGGTTTGGGCACAAAAACAAACATGTGGGTCAATGGAACAGAATAGAGAGCCCAGAAACAAACCCACACATCTACAGAGAATTAATCTTCAGAAAAGGAGGCAAAAATATACAGTGGAGAAAAGACCATCTCATCAGCAAGTGATGTTGGAAAAGCTGAACAGCCTCATGCAAATCAATGATGTTAGAATGCACCCTCATACCTGACACAAAAATAAACTCAAAATGGCTTAACAACTTAAATATAAGACATGACACCATAAAACTTCTAGAAGAGAACACAGGCAAAAGATTCTCTGTCATAAATCATAGCAATGTTTTCTTAGTTCAGTCTCCCAAGGTAATAGAAGTAAAAGCAAAAATAAATAATTGGGACCTAATCAAACTTATAAGCTTTTGCATAGCAAAGGAAACTATGAATAAAATGAGAAGACAACCTACAGACTGGGAGAAAATATTTGCAAACAATGTGACCAACAAGGGCTTAATTTCCAAAATATAAGAACAGCTGTTAAAATTCAATAATGAAAAACAAACAACCCAATTAAAAAATGCGGGAAAGACCTAAACAGACATTTATCCAAAGAAGATACACAGCATGGCCAGTAGGTACATGAAATGATGTTTGACATTGCTAATTATTAATGTAAATAAAGCTGTAATAAGGTATTACCTCACACCTGTCAGGATGACCATCATTAAAATGTCTACAAATAAATGCTGGAAAGGGTGTGGAGAAAAGGGAACCCTCTTACACTCTTGGTGGGAAATTAATTTGGTACAGGCACTATGGAGAATAGGATGGAGGCTCCTCAAATTAAAAAAAGAGTTGTCATATGTTCCAGCAACCCCACCTCTGGGCATATATCCAGAGAAAACTGTAATTCGAAGATATATACACCCCAGTATTCATAGCAGCACTGTTTACAATAGCCAGGACATGAAAGCAACCTAAATGTCCATCAAAGATGAATGTATAAAGAAGATATGATATATTTACACAATGGAATAGTATTTAACCATAAAGAATGAAATAATGCCATTTTCAGCAACATGGATAGATCTAGAGATTGTCATGCTAAGTGAAATAAACCAGAAAGAGAAAGACTAATACCATAAGATATCACTTACATGTGGAAACTAAAATGTGATATAAATGAACTTATTTACAAAGTAGAAACAGACAGACATAGAAAACAAACTTATTATTATGAAAAAGGGGTGGGGGAATAAATTAGGAATTTGGGATTCGTAGATACAATCTACTATATATAAAATAGATAATCAACAAGGTTCTACTGTATAGCACAGAAAACTATATTTAATATCTTATAATAAACCATGATGGAAAAGAATATAAAATATATATATAATAGAATGATTTTCCTGTATACCAGAAACGAACACAATATTGTAAATCAACTATGTGTGTGTGTATGTGTGTGTGTATGTGTGTGTGTATGTGTGTGTGTTAGTTGCTCAATCTTGTCTGACTCTTGGCAACCTCATGGACTATAGCCTACCAGGCTCCTCTGTCCATGGAATTCTCTAGGCAAGAACATTGGAGTGGGTAGCCATTCCCTTCTCTAGAGGATCTTCTTGACCAAGGAATCGAACTCAGGTCTCCTGCATTGCGGGCAGAGTCCTTACCGTCTAAGCCACCAAGGATGCCCCAAATCAACTATACTTCAATCTGTACATACTTGTACACATATGCCAATGGCCTTCTCAGCTAGAACACCTTCCAACTCAGGGCTCTCCCTTGGGCATTTCTTGGGATAATCCTTTGTTATCCCACCAGAATTTCTGCCTTGAAAATTTTTTTCTGGTTCAAACAGAAAAGATAGTATGAATACATCTTTCTCCTCCAAATCCTCTCCCTATGTAAGGTTTACTTTTTAAAAAATAATGGTTTCAGAGGGAAGGAAAGGACAGAACAACCCAACCAAACACACACAAGCATTAACACTCCTCAACTATCCTCAGCTCAGAAATAAAGCACTGTTGATTGAGCTCATTCCAGAACATCCCAATATGTACTGAAAGGAAACAATATCAAGAGGGAGAAGAAATGCCGGAGAACAGATTGTGATGAGATTCACTGCTGTGTGCACTGGCAAAAGCAACCTAACCACACAAACACCAGCCTATAAATAATGGCAGTTATTCCCAAGCAAGTGTCACCACTTTCTGTAGTGGACTGGTTTTCTTTATTTGGCTATCATTATTTTCCAAAGGTCTTGTTATTACGTTTAAAAAGAAACCAGAAGCTAGAATTGAACAGGGACCATTATGGTAATAGCTGCTCTGAATCCAGCCTTGAAGACAGGTCCACAGAGTTAGTCAACTCCCCCGCCCCTCCAGTTAAAACATCCCTCTCAGTAGAAAAAAAGCATGCAATTTTTAGCCACTATATATATATATATGCTATTATGATTTTTAAAAAAAGCACTAATTAGCTGTCTGGGGAGAAAGAAGTTCTGTTGTAGAATCTTGAAGGAATGTTAAAAGCTCAATGTGTGAATAGACTATAAATGCAGAAGGAGGCAAGAAGGTGAAACAAACACTAAGTGCCACCAGAAAAGTAATTTGCAAATATTTCTTTGCGATAAAGTTAATGCTTCTTTTCTTAAAAAACAGTTGTTCTTTGGTGGTATAAATAACTAGATATGCAAAACAAAGACATGCCCAGAGAAGAGATTTTGAAATGCTGAACAAGCAAGCAGTTTTTATATAATATGAAAGTTAACACTGAGAAAAAAGAGAAAGGACAAATGTAGTAAGTAGGAAATTTTTTCTTTGAAATATTGAGATGAAAATCCTTTCCTGTAATTTCTACACAATACAAATTACACGTAAAAATATTTATGATAATTAATATATTTTTATTTACTTTTAGGAAACACTGCCCAACATTCATAGTCCATTTGCCTTCTGGAAAGTCTTATTGGGAGGAAGTGTTATACCCACCCAAAGCCTCACAACCTGTTACCCCTTTTAACCCTAATATCACACTTTACTGACTGAAAACAGACTCTGTCACAAAACAGCTTAGTTATAAGATTTCTAAATCTTTCCTGAAAATCCAGGGGATGCTACTTTCAAGTTAATATCTTTATAAATTTGGTGTTAAAATGTTACTGAAAAGTATACATCATATTTTGACTTTCCCTAAATACAGATTCACAAAATTAAATCTATGATTTCTTACAACCTTCTAGGAGTATATTCCCATCCCAGAACCACAGTAAACAATGGCACATAGGATAACCATCTCCTAAAATGACAGACTCAAAGCTCTAATAGAAACTTTATTCTAAAAGCAGGTTAATCTAGGATCCCAACACCAGATCATTCAAGGCCTAAGGAAATTGAAGTTTGGTTAGTAGGTTTTTGTTTTACCTATCTTATTGTTCACCAATCATTCATGGGTGACACTTCACTTAACAAATATTTACTGCACACTTACTACATATAAGGTGCTCTTTTAGGCACTGAGGTTAGGCAATCAACAGTGTCCACCACATCCCTTCTGTCCCAGAGTTTACAATCTAAACAAGAAGTAAGGCTGAAGAGAGGACAAGGAAATGTTTTTGAACTGGAGGCACTACTGGCGTTTGAGGCCAGACTATTATTTGTGCTGTAAGGTTATCCTTTAGTGGCAAGGAGCACATTATCACTAAAAGTTGCCTGAAAAAGTCCATGGATAGAGGAGCTTGGCAGACTTCAATCCATGGGGCTGCAAAGAGTGGGATAGGACTAAGCGAGCATGCGCACACACACTACTAAAAGCCAAGAACAGCTTCTAGTCAATGGTGATAACTAAAAACATCGCTCCACATTTCCAAATCTTTCTAGGGGGAAGAGATGACTTCAAAAGTGCTTGGATGAAGAAAAGAAGCTTTCAGTTCAAGACAACCTAAGAACTCAGAAGCAATCCTAATAGAGGTTGATCCTAAAAGAAAGGAAATGTTTTACTGCCAAAGTTATTTAATTTCCTAGCATTTCTTATTCATTTTGCCCTTGTGTTCCATCTCAGGAATTGAAAGGAAGGGCAAAAAGACCAACCTCCAGTCTAGGAACTCCTGAAAAATAATAGATAAGTATAAATTCTGTTTGGGATTTGTATTTGCTTTTTTGGGTACAATCTGTTTATTTGTAGCAATTCTAACATGCTTTGAAGCAAAAGAATGATGCTTTGGAATAGAAGAAAAAGTTTTAGCAACTAGATCTCTAAAACAGCATATTGTAAACCACTTTGATGCATTTAATTCTTAAAAGCTATTTATTATAAACACTGCTGAATTAGAAGTTTTATGTGTCCATTCCTCAAAGTTTTAGAGTTAATAAGCTAATGTTTGCTCTTTTGATAAGTGACCTTCAAATACAATATTCTGAAATTCAGATTCTCAGGCATATATTCATTTTGAACATCTGTGAATTAATTTATTTGTTAATGAAAGGAGACATATAGGTAAATTTGTTCTTAAATGCATTCTTCTAATGAATAACAAGGGCCATTTATATTTAGGAAGTTCATTTGGTTTTGCTTTGCTTTTGAAGGTTTGTTTAACTAAGTAAAACATCTAGAGTACTGCAGTGGTTTCAAAATGCTTCCCACACATTCTTTGATGCTCCTCTCTTCAAGAAGTGAAGCTTAATTCCCATCCCCTTGAGTGCAGACTGGACTTAATGACTCACATCCAGTGCATAGCATATGGCAAAAGTGTATATCTTCCTCATAAAGGACTTTGTGGCTTCCTTATTGTTTATTTGTCTCAAGTCAATCATTCTGGGGGAAGCCAGATGACATGTGATGAGGATACTCGAGCAGACCTATGGAGAGATCTACCTGGTGAGGAATACTCCTGCCAGCAGTTGTGTGAGCAAGTCATCTTAGAAAAAGATCCTCCAGTCCCAGTCACACCTTCAGATGACTGCAGCTCCTGCTGACATCTTGAGTCAAACCTCATGAGACACTGAGCCAGAACCATCTAGCTAAGCTACTTTCAAATTCAGACCCATAGATACTGTGGACTAAAAATGTTTGTTGTTTTAAACTGCTATGTTTGGAGGCAATTTATTTCTCATCAGTAGATAAGTCATGCAAGTTTGTACTCTGATCATCAGGTCTAAATAAAAACCTAAAGTCCAAGGCTATTTTTAACTCTCCACATCACAAACAAGTGTAACTCAGAAGTCAGTATTAGCATCTGCTGTTCAGATATCTAGATCTGATTGACTCTGCTCAGAACCCTGTGAGTTCCATAGCTGTGGACTCTGAACTCCCCTCTGTGGCATCATTCTGGACACAGTACTGACCCTTGCTTTCTAGACCTCTTCTTCCATCTAACCAGAGATTACTAAGACATTCTTTCCAAATAAATACAGTGTCCTATATTTATTTGGAAAGGAATTGAGGTAAATACAAATTTCTCTATTTTGTCATTCAATATTTTATTAAAGTTTAATGCATGAACTTATAAACTCTGAACCAGACTAATATCAACATATCCTAAAGTACCAGACTCATTTAGTGGAATAACACTCCCATGCCACAAATTTTCAATGTGTGTGATAGACAGCTTCTAAAATGGCTGTTAATGATCTCCACTTCCTGGTATTCATGCCCTGGTATAATTCCCTCTCCATAAAATGTCACGAAAGTGATAGGATGTCACTTCTGAGATGAAGTTGCAGAAACACTCTGGCTTCCATCTTGCTTATCCTCTCCTGTTCTCTCACTTGCTCATCTGATGAAGGCCAGCTGCCGTACTGTGAACTGCCCTGTGCCAAGGTGTATGTGCCAAGGGGTAGAGGGAGACCTTGAGATAACAACCAATAGTAACAGAGCTGATTGCTACACAGCAATCAGTCTATCAGCTCACAAAGAGCTAAATCCTTCTAATAACCACATGGGTGAGCCTGAAAGCACGTTCTCCCCTTGTCATACCTCAAGACAACTTCAGCCTCTCGGCTGCAGTCTGGCCCCCCAAGATGTAAGGATAATAAATGGTTGTCATTTAAGCTGTTAAATTTGGGAGTAATTTGTTCTGCAGCAATAGATAACTAATAAAATATGGGGAAAGAAGAGCTTTAAGATATAAATCATAAAGTACATGACAGTTAAGTGTTTCTAGAGTATACCTAGCACTGTTGGCACAAAGTGCTAAATAATTATTGAACAAGACTTAGGATTGCCAAAGCCTAGATTGTTGGATGCAAATTTACCCAGGTATAACATGTGTTTTTTCCCTTTGGTAGTTTTCCAGATTCATCTTTGTTGTCCTCAAGAGACTGAAATGAGACTATAAACATGGTTGTAGGGTCTTAATGTGCTTTTCTGAAAAATCAAATAGTGAGGAGAGGCCAAGATGGCAGGGTAGAAAGACCCTGAGAGTACCTCCTCCAACATACACCAAAATTACAACTCTTTATAGAGCAACTATTGATGAGAAAGACAAGAAGATTAGCAGAAAAGATCTCCTCCAACTAAAGGTATAAAGAAGAAACCACAACGAGATAGGTATAAGGGCAGAGAGGAGATGTAGCCAAGACCCATGTCACTCGGTGGGCAACCAAAAAACAGGATGATGATTCCTCACAAGAAGTGACGAATCTGATCTCCACATCGGGCTCCCCAGCCTAGAGACCCTGCAGGAGGAAGATGAGTGCCTAGAATGCTTGGCTTTGCTTGGCCAGGAGGGCTTACTTTTGGGATAACCAGAGAGATGTGGGACATAGAGCCTACACTCTTAAGGGGTCCACATAAAATCTCACATACTCCAGGACCCAGAGCAGAAGCAGTAATTTAAAAGAAGCCAGGGTCAGAACCATCTTCTAATCTTAGAGAGCCTCCCAGAGAGGCAGGAGGCACCTGGAACTCACTCTGGGGACAGGGACACTGGTGGTAGCCATTTTGGGGAGCTTGTTTTTACCAAGAGGACCTTGGTGCTGACAAGCACAATTCTGGAATTCCCTCTCTAGTTTATTAGCACTGAATCCAGTTCCATCCACCAGTTTGTTGACACCAAGACTTGTGTGCTTCAGGCCAAGCAACTAGCCAGTCAGGAACATGGCCATGCATACCAGCAGGCTAGCTGACTTAGACCCCCTGAGCCCACAGCCACTCCAGAATACGGCTCTGTTCACCAGAGGGCCCGATATCAGCCCCTATACAACAGGGCACTGGCATTAGCCATGGGAACCCCAAAGCCCCGCATCCAGAAACCCAAAGATCCAGCTCAGCCCCCAATGGGGTGGCCATGAGCTCCAAGAGCAGCCTCAGCCACCAGGGGCAAGCACCAGCCCCAGAATCCCTGGGCCTTGTCCCCTGCCATGTTAGGACCCCAGCCCACCCACCAGCAGGCTGGCACCAGCTCTGAAACACCTTGACTTCCCAATCAGCTGCCTCAGGATCTGGCCGCAATCACCAGTGGGTGGACAGCTTGGACCACATAACAGCCAGTCATGTCAGGAGCTGGCTCCACCGCCATGTAAGCTGACATGATTTCCAGGAATCCCAGGCCTGAAGCTGCCCACCATGAAACCTGGCTCTACCCACCAGTGGGCCAGCACTATCCTTAGCGCCCCCACATCTCTGCAGCCATCAGCCTAGTGACCTGGTCCTACCCACAAGTGGCCAACAGCCTCTGCACAATACAGGACCTGGAAACCAACAAGACCAGGGCCCAATGCTTACCAGACCACACACAGTACTCAGCCTACCACAAGAGAAAGACCCACACAGCCCACATGCGGAGCATCCCTAGAGCATATAGCTCTGATGGCCAAAGAAGAGTGCACTGCTGGGATATATATGAATATATTCATATGCGGTATGTGTGTACAATGAATATTAGTCAGTCTTAAAAAATAATGAAATCTTGCCATTTGCAACAACATGGCTAGTCCTAGAGGGTATGATGTTAAATGAAATATGTCAGACAGAGAAAGACAAATACTGTATGATTTCATTTATATGTGGAGTCTAAAAAATACAAGTGAATAAACAGCAAGACAGAGTTATAGAAATAGACAAAAAAAACCAAAACAAAACAGGTGGTTATCAGAGGAGAGGGGCTTCCCCAGTAGCTCAATGGTAAAGAATCCACCTGCCAATGCAGGAGAGGCGGGTTCAATCCCTGGGTCGGGAAGATCCCTGGAGCAGGAAATGGCAACCCTCCCTGGTATTCTTGCCTGGAAAACACCTTGGATAGAGGAGCCTGGTGGGCTGCACTCCATGGGGTCACAAAGAGTCAGACACTACTGAGCGACTGAGCATGCACGCAACAGAGAAGGGAGTCGGGAAGCGAAGAAATAGGTGATGGAGATTAAGAGGTACAAACTTCCAGTTTTAAAATAAATAAGCCACAGGTATGAAATGTACAACATGGAGAATATAGTCAACAATATATGTTGACTATATTGAAATAATATGAAATAATGTTGTATGGTACCAGATGGTAACTATAATTATCATAGCAATCATTTTGTAGTGTATAGAAATAGTGAATCACTATGTTGCATAATAAGAACTAATACAGTGTGGGAGGTCAATTATACTTCAAAATCAAACAAACAAACTCAGAGAAAAAGAGATCAGATTTGTGGTGAGCAGAGGCAGGGAGTCAGGATACGGGGAACTGCACGAAAGGTACAAACTCCCAGTTACAAGATAAATCAGTACTAGGGATATAATGTACAACATGACAAATATAATTAAAACTACTGTACGTTATGTTTGAAAGCTGTTAAAGAGAGTAAATCCTAAAAAGAGTTCTCATCACAAGGAAAAATTTTACTTCTATTTCTTTAATTTTATATCTGTGTGAGATGATGGATGTTCATTAAACATATTGTGATAAATCATTTCATGATGCATGTAAGTAAAATCATTATACTGTACACTCTAAACTTATACAGTGCTGTATGTCAATTAATAGCTCAATGAAACTGAAAGAAAAGAAAGAAAGAGGGAAGGAGAGAAAGAAAGACAGACAGGGAGAGAAAGAAAGACAGACAGGGAGAGAAAGAAAGAAAGAAAGGAGGAAGAAAGAAAGGGAGAGAGGGAGGCAGGGAGGGAGGAAGTCACCAAAAAAAAAAAAGAAAAAAAAATCAAACGGAGACATATCTGGCGTGTACATGGGATCTGATCTCCTTACCTGGGTTTTATGAATTCACTACCTACCACGTGGGTGATAAATTATTTACACCTAAATATGGATGGAAAGGTAAACTGGAGAGGCTATTTGTCAGTACAATTTGCCTTGAACTCATGAATTTTAAAAAGGGAAAAGTAGCTGAATTTTGAGTTTTCTATGAATCAGCATTTCTCTAGATGTGTTCCAAGGAGGACTAATTATACAGGCTATTTAAAGGTGGCATATTTTTTAAAGAATTCCATTATCAAATAAGTTTGAGAAAAGTGAGGTGGAATTAAGCTAAAGCAGCATTCTTTTTCATATATCTCTAAGCCTTTGCTATGTAAATAAATACTGTGAGTCTCCAAGAAGAGAGTAGGTTACACAATGTTTTTAAAGCTTATTTGGATGGAGCACTGAAATTTGTTCCTGAGCATGCCCTGGACTCACATTTTGGGAAACTCAGAAAATTAAGAGTTTAACTGATGGCTGACATCAGAATGTTGTTCCCTGCTCTTGCCTATTAAAGATCCCACCCCTCATATGTGGTCCAAGTCCTTCTCTCCAAACCTCTCTCATGGACTGTAAACTGTATTAGGTCCGCATTTAAACAGATTTAATATCTCTGACCACTGGCAGTTTTAGCTTCAAGCACAGTTGTTACAGGCACCCTAACAGTTTTCCTGCTCTTAAAATAGGGGTCATAAATTCTAACAGTAAACTCACACCAAATGCTAGCAATGTGTCAGACACTCTTTTGATGCAATATAGTCTGTACCTACAGATGAAAGTGTTGACACCCAGATGGGTTAAAGGAACTGTTTAAATTCTGCCTCTAAAATACAGGCACCACATAAATATAGCATGAAATTCTGTTGTAATATGGATATGACCTGCATCAGTTCAACAATTTGATACAAATTCATGATAGGAAGAGCACAAATTAATGTCACACTCATCTCAATTCAATGCTAAATATTCCCTTATTGATTATTATATTGTAACAGAAGCATACTGGCATAATAGTCTCATTGCAAATTGATATTAATGCACCAAGAATGATATAATCAATGTCAAAATAAAAAAACTAACAATCCATTAGGTTTCTGTTACAATCTTTTGAACTAAATTGATTAAAAAATTCAAAATGTTATTTTAAAGGTGTACAACATCGAAGTGAGAAGTGAGACTTTTTTTTTTCTGGGAACTTCTATTAAATCTATATGTGATACCAAGCAGTAAGACCACTTACAATTTCCTTTTGCCTTTGTTAATGCCTATAAGTCCATCTGTGTTTTGCACCATGAATATTAATGTATGAAACTACATGTGTTTTTATAAATAAGCATTAATCAGTTTTTAAGAGGAAAAAGTCTTAACTTTAAAAAATTATACCACTGAGACTTTTTTCTAATTATTGAAAAGTTTAATCGACTATCATATTAGAGTTTACAATTCATAACAAAAACAGAGCAGATACTCATTATATAACCTAGAAGGAATCCAACTGTTTCTCAAAACTAGTAGCCTAGCTTAAACATGTGCCTTACCTCATAAGTTTAAAAAATAAAACAAAAACCAAAAACAGAGAACTTGAAAGTAGAATTATTCTGAGGAGGAATAAAAAGATTATATGGAATTCCCTTTCTCATTAAAGCATAGAGGTAGTGAAACGAGTTTGAGTATTTGAGTTAGACGGATTTATGTTCTAATTCCACTTCTGGCTGTTTTACCTCAGACTGGGCCTTTTCTGGTGGCTCAGACAGGAAAGAATCTGCCTGTAATGGAGGAGACCTTGATTCAACCCCTGAGTCGAGAATATCCCCTGGAGAAGGGAATGTCTACCTACTCCAGAATTCTTGCCTGGAGAATCCCAAGGACAGAGGAGCCTGACAGGCTACAGTCGATGAGGTCACAGAGTCAGACACCACTGAGCAACTAACACTTAACTGCTCTGAGTTTTCTCATCTATGAATTGAGAGTAGCAGTGGAGTGATAAAACAAGGCTTAGAAATTATATATTAAGCACTTAGCACATGGTAAGCACTCAGTAAAGTCCTAGAAATACCATCATTACTCAACAAAAAAAAGATGAAGCTTATTTTTTTTAAACCCTCAGTATATCTGTTTCAATATTTTTTAAAAAAAGAGAGAGAGAAGGAAACCCCAACTACTGAGTGATCTTATGTCTGAAACTTGGTTCATATGACACAGTGAACCTTAGGAGACTTTTTTTCTCCCAACATAGGGAAAATCTTTAGCCATTACATCATCCAAGCCTCAGAGCAAGCTTTAGAAGGGAGAAAGGGAATAGAGGAGGAAGAGGAAAGAATGTTAGCAGATTTGGGATAGGGCTGCACAGACAGGATGGAAGTGAGGAAAAGAAATATGAGGGAGGATTTTTACTGTTTGGCTTCTCTGCCCATGGGATTTCCCAGGCAAGAACACTGGAGTGGGTCGCCATTTCCTTCTCAGGGGTTCTTCCCAATCCAGGGTTTGAACCCTGGTCCCTTGCATTGGCGGGTGGTTTCTTCACCACTGAGCCACCAGGGAAGCCCTTACAATGTTTTATCACATTCTTTGTCTGTCTCAAGGCTATGGTTTTTCCAGTAGTCATGTATGGATGTGAGAGTTGGACTAAAAGCTGAGCGCCAAAGAATTGATGCTTTTGAACTGTGGTGTTGGAGAAGACTCTTGAGAGTCCCTTGGACTGCAAGGAGATCCAACCAGTCCATCCTCAAGGAAATCAGTCCTGGGTGTTCATTGGAAGAACTGATGTTGAAGCTGAAGCTCCAATATTTTGGCCACCTGATGTGAAGAGCTGACTCATTTGAACAGACCCTGAAGCTGGGAAAGATTGAGGGCAGGAGGAGAAGGGGATGATACAGGATGAGACGGTTGGATGGGATGACCGACTCAGTGGACATGGGTTTGGGTAGACTCCAGCAGTTGGTGATGGACAGGGAGGCCTGGTGTGCTGCGGTTCATGGGGTCGCAAAGAGTCAGAAACAGCTGAGTGACTGAATTGAACTGAACTGAACGTGTTGCTTGAGAACCGTGTGAGAAATCAGAAACATGTCTCCTTTATTTTGTGTTGGCCAAAGTGCTCAGAATGGACTTTTTTTGGTTTAATTGGATTTTTTTTTAACTATTTGGTGTTTTTTTTTTTTTTCTTGATTGTAGCATATGGGATATAAGTTCCCCAACCAGGGATCAAACCTGCACCCCTGCATTGGAAGCATGAAGCCTTGACCACTGAACCATCAGGTAAGTCCCTAGCAAGAGCTTTTAAACACAGTGCTGTAAGTGCTGGGAGTTGGGGATGAAAGAATGAAGGGGTGAGGAAAGGGAACCAGAGAGAAAGGAAGGAGAAAGAAGTGGGTAATGAGCAAAAAGGAGGAAGATGAGAAAAAAGAAGGAAGGAAGAGGAAACAAAAAGTAGTTACTCTTTCAAACAATTCAGAGTAAAATCTGCTCCCATCTATGTTTTTGTGATTTTTTTTTTACCTTTCCTTTACTTAATTACTATCTATTCTTTTACCTGAACTAAGATTAAGAAAGCTTTGTGTAGTTGGGAGCAGAATTATCGGTAATAGTGTCAATGCTATACCAGCTTCTGAGAGACTGGGGCTGGGATGGTAAGGCCAAGACACCAGACAGCCATCCATCACCCAGAGCCCTATGATGGCTAACCCTTTCTTCTAATTCACACTGGCCAATCAATTCACAGCCTGCTAAAGTCTAAGGCACAACCATTCTCTTTGTAATCCCTCTGAAAGCCTTTTCTGAGCTTCAACATTTTCTGCTTTATCCACTGGTTTCTGAAATCTTGAATTCTTTCCTTTCACCTCCATTTAATAGCTAGCTGTGGAACCTGTCCCTGCTTTATAACTTCCCTCAAGTCCTTTGTCCTGGCTTCCTCACCTGTCACGTCAACTTTCAGTTCAGTCCATCAGTTTCAATCATAAGAGCTAAAGAGGCCAAGGCCAAAGGTTAAATACCAGAAAAAAAAAGCTTGTAAATTCCTGCACTCACAAACTTTAAGGCATGAAAAGAACCTTAAACAATGACTCAGTACAACAATTTTATTTTACAGATGAGATCATTGAGGTCCAGAAAGATCAAGTTTTCACAGGAAAAACAACCAACTAAACAAGGCCATAGAATGATCTTTAATCTTAGGTAATCATCTTGAAAATTCTTGTTTTCTTTCATTTCCAAAAGTCAGGCAGGAATGTGGATTACATCACATAATTATTACCCTCTTGCAGGAGGCCAGGAAACCTCAACGCCTTTTGGGGTTCTTTTTAATTGCCAGTACCTTTCTCACAGAAGTATATGTCTTAATCCTCAACTCCAACTTGCATTTTTTTATTCTGTCAACTGAGGAGGAATTCCATCACCTCCGCTAGCTTTGTTCGTAGTGATGTTTTCTAAGGCCCACTTGACTTCACATTCCAGGATGTCTGGCTCTAGATGAGTGATCACACCATCGTGATTATCTGGGTCGTGAAGATCTTTTTGGTACAGTTCTTCCATGTATTCTTGCCACCTCTTCTTAATATCTTCTGCTTCTGTTAGGTCCATACCATTTCTGTCCTTTATCAAGCCCATCTTTGCATGAAATGTTCCCTTGGTGTCTCTAATTTTCTTGAAGAGATCTCTAGACTTTCCCATTCTGTTCTTTACCTCTATTTCTTTGCATTGATCGCTGAAGTAGGCTTTCTTATCTCTTCTTGCTATTCTTTGGAACTCTGAGTTCAGATGCTTATATCTTTCCTTTTCTCCTTTGTTTTTCATCTCTATTCTTTCCACAGCTATTTGTAAGGCCTCCCCAGACAGCCATTTTGCTTTTTTGCATTTCTTTTCCATGGGGATGGTCTTGATCCCTGTCTCCTATACAATGTCATGAACCTCAGTCCATAGTTCATCAGGCACTCTATCAGATCTAGGCCCTTAAATCTATTTCTCACTTCCACTATATAATCATAAGGGATTTGATTTAGGTCATACCCAAATGGTCTAGCGGTTTTCCCTACTTTCTTCAATTTAAGTCTGAATTTGGTAATATGGAGTTCACGATCTGAGCCACAGTCAGCTCCTGGTCTTCTTTTTGTTGACTGTATAGAGCTTCTCCATCTTTGGCTGCAAAGAATATAATCAATCTGACCTAGGTGTTGACCATCTGGTGATGTCCATGTGTAGAGTCTTCTCTTGTGTTGTTGGAAGAGGGTGTTTGCAATGACCAGTGCATTTTCTTGGCAAAACTCTATTAGTCTTTGCCCTGCTTCATTCCTCCTCTTCACGACCCAGATAATCACAATGGTATGATCACTCATCTAGAGCCAGACATCCTGGAATGTGAAGTCAAGTGGGACTTGGAAAGCATCACTATGAACAAAGCTAGTGGAGGTGATGGATTCCTATTGAGCTATTTCAAATCCTGAAAGATGATGCTGTGAATGTGCTGCACTCAATATGCCAGCACATTTGGAAAACTCAGCAGTGGCCACAGGACTGGAAAAAGGTCAGTTTTCATTTTAATCCCAAAGAAAGGCAATGCCAAAGAATGCTCAAACTACTGCACAATTGCACTCATCTCACATGCTAGTAAAGTAATGCTCAAAATTCTCCAAGCCAGGCTTCAGCAATACATGAACCGTGAACTTCCTGATGTTCAAGCTGGTTTTAGAAAAGGCAGAGGAATCAGAGATCAAATTGCCAACATCCGCTAGATCATGGAAAAAGCAAGAGAGTTCCAGAAAAACATCTGTTTCTGCTTTATTGACTATGCCAAAGCCTTTGACTGTGTGGATCACAATATACTGTGGAAAACTCTGAAAGAGATGGGAATACCAGACCACCTGACCTGCCTCTTGAGAAATCTGTATGCAGGTCAGGAAGCAACAGTTAGAACTGGACATGGAAAAACAGACTGGTTTCAAGTAGGAAAAGGAGTACGTCAAGGTTGTATACTGTCACCCTGCTTATTTAACGTATATGCAGAGTACATCACGAGAAACGCTGGACTGGAAGAAACACAAGCTGGAATCAAGTTTGCCGGGAGAAATATCAATAACCTCAGATATGCAGATGACACCACCCTTATGGCAGAAAGTGAAGAGGAACTAAAAAGCCTCTTGATGAAAGTGAAAGAGGAGAGTGAAAGAGTTGGCTTAAAGCTCAACATTCAGAAAACGAAGATCATGGCATATGATCCCATCACTTCATGGGAAATAGATGGGGAAACAGTGGAAACAGTGTCAGACTTTATTTTGGGGGGCTCCAAAATCACTGCAGATGGTGACTGCAGCCATGAAATTAAAAGACACTTACTCCTTGGAAGAAAAGTTATGACCAACCTAGATAGCATATTCAAAAGCAGAGACATTACTTTGCCGACTAAGGTCCATCTAGTCAAGGCTATGGTTTTTCCTGTGGCCATGTATGGATGTGAGAGTTGGACTGTGAAGAAGGCTGAGCACCAAAGAATTGATGCTTTTGAAGTGTGGTGTTGGAGAAGACTCGAGAGTCCCTTGGACTGCAAGAAGATCCAACCAGTCCATTCTGAAGGAGATCAGCCCTGGGATTTCTTTGGAAGGAATGATGCTAAAGCTGAAACTCCAGTACTTTGGCCACCTCATGAGAAGAGTTGACTCATTCGAAAAGACTGATGCTGGGAGGGATTGGGGGTAGGAGGAGAAGGGGACGACAGAAGATGAGATGGCTGGATGGCATCACTGACTCGATGGACGTGAGTCTGAGTGAACTCTGGGAGCTGGTGATGGACAGGGAGGCCTGGCATGCTGTGATTCATGGGGTTGCAAAGAGTCGGACACAACTGAGCGACTGAACTGAACTGAACTGAGGAGGAGAAGAGCCACATAAGTATCTAGATAAGACAATGAGTGTAGTGGTGAGATGCAAGGATCCTGAAGACAAACAAGTTCAAGTCTCGGCTTGAATGACCTCCTGGCACTCTTACCTTGGGCAAATTTCTTCACTTCTCTGTGCCTAGGCAATGTAGTGAAAAACAGGGATAAAACCAGGTCCTGCTTTGTAGAGTTTCTTTCAGGGTTGGATGAGCAACCCCGACCCAGTCTTCCCCATTACCATCTAGGACCTTATTTGGGACTTGCGTCACAAGCCTAAACCCTCCCTTCTTCTTAGTGACTTCCTTCCTGGGTGGGAGAAACCTGGTCTCCTTTCCTGGTCGGGGCCTTCAACTAGAAACACCTTAGTCTATGAGGTCAGAGATGTTCTAACAATATTGAACCTCGAAAGAGAAGAGTTAAGGATCTCAATCCCTTTGATTTTTAAAAGTTCCTTGGCACCTCATGTAAATATATCTTCCCTCTTCCCACCCTACATACACCAACCAGCAATCCCTATCTACCAAGAGCATAGAGAGGGGTTGGCCAGACAATGGTCTAGCCAGATAAAATATTATTCTACCACCATCACACATCTGAATTTCATGTATTTGCTTCAACTTTATACTATACCTTTCTTATAATATGAATTATAAGTATTTGATCATATTGTATACTTTATGCCATAATGTTTTTCTTGATTATGATTTAAGTATTTTTCATATTGCTCCATAAACAAGTAAGCTTGTTACTACACATCCATGATTCTGAGAAAAGCCATTAACTAGTTCTTTCTAGAAAAAGGTCTGGTCCAAGCTGATTTGATATCTCCAACACCAAAACATACTTTTGGGGGGACTATAACATGCAAACTATTATATATAGATTAGATAAAAAAATAAGGCCCCATTGTTCAGCACAGGGAACTATATTCAATATCCTGTAACAAACCATAATGGAAAAGAATACATAAAAAAAGAAATACACTTTTAAATACCAGTTTTCTCACTATAAAATATTCCCACATTTCTTCCCATTGTGCAACCCCACCAAAATGATAATAATATCATTTATTATGTTGCTATTCTGCCCTAAGCACTTATGCAAGTGTTACTTCATTTATTCCTCATAATCTTAGTATATCTGTATGGTTATGCCCATTTTTTTAAATTCATTTTTTAATTGAAGGTTAGTTGCTTTACAAAATTCTGTTGTTTTCTGTCAAAACTTAACATGAGTCAGCCATAGGTATATATAGATTCCCTCCATTTGAACTTCCCTCCCAAATTCCCGTTGGCTATCTATTTTACATATGGTAATGTAAGTTTCCCTGTTACTCTCCATGCATCTCACCCTCTCCTCCCCTCTCCCCATAAGTCTATTCTCTATGTCTGTTTCTGTTTTACGCCCATTTTTAAAATAAGAAAATTGAGGTACAATGGATAAGGTATTCTCAAAAATGCCACTCAGCTAGCAGATGAAAGGGCTGGGATTCAAAACAGGTCTATGATTCTGCAACTCATGCCTAAATCATCTTAATTTACAGAACTCTGCACCAATGAAATGTAAGGCAAATGGCTCAAAAGGCAACTGTGGCAGAAAGTTTTAAAGCTGAGACTGTTGAAGTCAGAGCTAGATGGTAGCTGAAGTGGTAAAAATATGTTTTAATCAGAAAGTTACAACAGAGGAAAAGAGATCTCAGTGTGGAACTGGGCTCAGTTTCGAAAGCAGCATGCACAAGTGGGGATTTATAGTCAAGGGTGGAGGTCAGTGGATGGAAAATTACGAGGGGATTACTTATATTATTTACAGGGGAAAGGGGGGATTTCTTTTTAATATTTATTTTTATTTACTTATTTGGCTGTATCAGGTTGTGGTATGTGGGATATAGTTCCCTGACCAGGGATTGAACCCAGGCCCCCTGCCTTGGGAGCACAAAGCCTTAGCCACTGGACCAATAGGAAAGTCCCAAGGGAGGATTTCTGAGTAAAGTGACTTGACAGAATTCTTGCTGATGGCAGACCAGGGTGATCAGATATTACTTGAGAAATGCTGGAAGATGTGGAATTTTCTCAGATATCAAGGGTGGAAGGTTCTCTTTAACCCAATTTAGAAAGATTCTTGCTATAGCTGGGTGATGCTGGCCCCAAACAGACAGAAACCACAAGGTCAAGGTCTCAAGGACTTAAGCGCCTAACCAGGGTTTGGTCAAAGAAAGTCTTTATCAAGACTCAGTCAGTGACTGCTTAGTGGCAGAGAGGACTTAGAACAGAAGGTCAAGAAAGTCACATGTAATGGGCCACACTTGCCAGCGTCTATGGGCTACAGGGGAAACTGGGCTGTTTGCTGCCTGCATTATTAAGACACTTTGCTTTGTGCTCCCACAAACAATTCAGTCCAGTATCGGTGAGACCATGGAAGGGCAGAGTCCATGAGAACTTTCCACAAGATACGCCATGATCTAGTCTATACTGAATCTAGTGAAAAGTTGAAAGACATGTATGGAATACAAAAAATTATCAAGGTGATTTCAATTCAAAGCCACCATATTTTATAAGAAAATTTTAAGAAAAATAGATAGAAAAATGGTTAAAGAAGATTTGAGATAGATAGGTAGACCCTTGTCATGAGGAAGAAGGAAATCCTACTTTTTGCAACAACACAGATAGAACTTGAGAACATTATGCTAAGCAAGAAGAGTTAGAGAAAGATGAAAATTGTGTGATATCACTTATATGTGGAATGTAGAAAAGCCAAACTTACAAAAAAGAGAATAGAATGGTTGTTGCCAGGGGCTGGTGGGTGGAGGGAAAAGGAGAGATGTTGTTCAAGGGTATAAACTTGCAACTAGTAGATAAACAAGTCACAGAGATCTAATGCAGAGCATAGTGAATATAGACATTATTGGATTATAATCAAACTCACTAAGAAACTAAATTTTAATTATTCCTACAACAAACAAGAAATGATAATTATGTAACATAATAAAGAAACTAACTAACTCTACAATGGCAATCATGTGAGAATATACCAAATATCATATCAACATGCAGTATACCTTAAATTTGTACAACATTATCTATCAAATATATTTCAATGAAAATATGCTTTCAAATTGAAAAAAGGTAATATACATGTAAGTGTGTTTATACGTATATGTAGATACAGATATGTAAATATATATGTATTTATACAAATGTATACACAGACAATTTACCCTCGAGCAACATAGGTTTGAATGACATGGTCCACTTACATGCAGAGGTTTTTCAATAATACGTACTACAGAACTACATGATTGCTGGTTGGTTGAATATGCAGCTTCTGACCACAGATACAGATGGCTGACATTAAAGTTGTACGTGAATTTTCAGTTGCGTGGAGGGTTGGCATTCCTAACCAACACATTGTTCAAAGGTCAACAGTATACATGTTGTAAATATCTAAATGAGGAATGAGATGTGCGTCTGTGCACACACATCCTCCAAAGTTAAAAATCATCTGTAAAAATCAGAGAATCTATCCCTGATAGTTTGAAATGACAAATGCTTACCAATAGCATTAGAAATACTTGAACTCAGTATTGCTCATCTGGGCACTTACGATGGAGATCTGGTTTCCTCAGTAAGCCACAGTTCTCAAGAGAAAGGGCTTCTCTGCAGTCAAACGTTCTTTTCAATCTAGACTATAGACACTGGAGCAGTGGTGGTGTCTTAAGGAAGATGCTGGTTGAGAAACCTCATCCAGAAATCTGTATGGCATTTGATCATAAGCTGTTGAGTTTCCTTTGGGGCACTCTGAACACTGAATTCTCTGCACTTGGAACATGTGAGCCATTATAACAGGCAGCTGGAGTCAGAAAGAGGTGAAGGTGAAAGTCGCTCAGTTGTGTCTGACTCTGCAACCCCATGGGCTATATGGTCCATGGAATTCTCCAGGCCACAATGCTGGGTAGCTGTTCCCTTCTCCAAGGGATCTTCCCAACCCAGGGATCGAACACAGGTCTCCCACAGTGCAGGCGGGTTCTTTAGTCACAAGGGAAGCCCCAAGTCTCCCCCAGAATTCCAGCCTTTCCTTGCTCCCATTTACAACACCAGACTTCCTTTGGGCTTCAGCCCAGCTTCATCCCTGACTCCTGTCTCTTGCCTTTGCTTTCTCTGATAAGGCTTAATGTTCAAGCCTGTGTCTGCCCTTTGTTCCCATTAGCACTGACTCTTGCTTTGAGCCAGCTCCATCTCTGCGTGAAACTCCATCTCTGCGTGAAACTCCGCCCTGGCTTGCCTTTGTTCCCAGTTCTTCCCTATACTATCCCAAATACCGAATCCCCCACTAACCCCTCAACCCATTTATTCCTTCCCTAGGGCTTGGACTCTCGCCGGCCCACAACTGATGTGGGCTCCAACTCTTGTCCAGCTATCTGTCCTGGCTCAGATTCCCTCTTGCTGTGATAGCCAGAGTCACCAAGTTCCAAGCTGAGGCCCCAGCAGAGCTAAGGAACCATTCGTCTTTCAAAATATTTCTCTCAAAAATATATAAGTCCCAACAGCCTTGCCAGAGCCAAGGAGAATTCACATCTCAATAGCAACTCTCTAATCCTGTTCTCCATCTCACAGTGTAGACACATTCAGGGCACAATGAAAGGAAGTACTTTCCTTGGAAGCCAAGAGGCTGACCTTGCATCCCCAGTCTCAACCGCTAATCCTAGGAGCCATAATGTCTTCAAAATTTTAACTGTACAGATTCACAATGAATGGAGAAGTTGTGACACTTAAGTTACACTAATGTGTCAAATGTGCTATATTCGCCTTACTAGAACTATAGGAGACTGAGCTAGAATTATTTGATTGCAATTTAATAAACAAAGCAGATTTCCAAAAACTTAGTTCTATTGGAACAATAGCATAAGTTAAAAAAAAAAAATGGAATGTGATATGTCTAGTAACAGCAAACAATACCAGGAGAATGTGGAGATTTCTTTTGCCTTCATCACAAAATTAATAAAAGATATATTTAAAAAAACTAAACTGTTCTACTGCAATACATAGTATTTCATATATTTTCTTCATTTTTATCCTATATCTTTTGTATAACATGAATCATAAGTATTTGATATATTGTAGACCCACATATGGTTATTTATTAATACAACCTGTTTTTATAATGCTACATAGTCTTTATAACCATTATTTTAATGGTTCCAAAATATTCCACAAACAGACCGAATTGTTTATTTTAACCCAACCATTTAGGCAATAAATTAGGTATATAAAGTAGTTGCAGTTTTTTAAATTACTGCTGGTAATATAAAACAGAAGAAAATACTTATAATGGTCGCTGACCCCAATTTTTGGCACAGAACTCTGCAGACTCTTGTAATGTCCTAAGTGATATGAGCACTAAAAGAATCTTGGTACTCTAATATTTGGCCTTTGTCCCTCATTCCTGACACAAAGCTCATAAATTGCCTGGAATTTCCTGGGTGACAGGAGTGTCTTTTGTTCTAATGAGACAACATTTGGTGGGTTCCTGGGTAGCTACAGAATGGAGGCTGATCACTAAAAAGATCAAGTCATGATTAGAAGGTTGGAACTTTCAGCACCAGCTCCCTCTTCTCCAGACAATGGAGAGAGGCTGGAGATAGACTTCATGATCTTTCACACTGAGGTGATGAAGCCTCCATGAAAAGCTCCAAAGTGTGACGTTCAGAGAGCTTCTGGACTAGTGAATATATCTACGTGCTGGAAGGGTAGCACATCTCAGCTCTATGGGGGGGACAGAGGCTCCTGACCTCAGCAGCATTCCATGTTCTTTCCTATCGAGCTCTTCATCTGGCCTTTCACTCAGAGCCTGAATTATAAAATAACTCAATAAATAAATCAATAAATGTGTTTCCCTGAGTTCTGTGAGCCATACTAGCAACTGATCAAACCCAAGAGAAGAGGGTCATGGGAACCCTGATTTATAGATAATTGGTGAAGAGTCCAAGTGACAACCTGGAACTTGCAATGGGCATCTGAATTTGGGGCAGTCTTGTGGGACTGAGCCTTTAATTTGTGGGATCTGATGTTAACTCTGAGTAGACGGTATCAAAATTAAATGGAATTGTGGGCCACCCGGTTGGTGTCATGGGGAACTGCTGTGTGGAAAACCCACACACCAGCTGTCAGAAGTATGGCAGTATGGCAGTGGTGTGAGAATAAAGGGGAAGTAGGATTTTTTTTTTAATTTATTGGAATATAGTTGCTTCACAATGTTGTGTTAGTTGCTGCTGTACAGTGAAGAGAATCAGCCACATGTACACGCGTATCCCCTCCCTCTGGATTTCCCTTCCATCTAGGCCACCACAGGCACTGAGCTGAGTTCCCTGTGCCACACAGTGGGCTCTCACCAGTTATATATTCCATGCTAAGCAGCAGGGCTGACATGTATACAGGGGTGTTTTTTTCCAACTCAGCTAGTAATACCTTTATGCCACTTTTCAACATTTATAATACTGTCTTAGACTAAAGTTCCAGAAATGGATTTATGATAAAGGGTAATAAAAGAGGATATAAATATTTTTATGGTTCTTGATCTGTATTGCTAATTTCAAAATAAACCTTAACCAACTGGCAGGAAAAGGCTTGATTTTATTCAATTCTTGTCAAAATGAAACATTGCCATTTTAAAATTATTTTTTATTCAGTTAACTCAATTTTTATTTTAACTCAGCTTTCTTTGATTTGTACAGAGAATTTTTAAAATCCATATTTACTTATTTTTCTATGAAGTACCCTGAGCCCCTTGGGTACAGAAACTGTATCTTTTGGTTTGTAATATTCCTTGTATAATATAGTAGATAGAAAGAGAACAAGGTTTGGAGCCTGAAAGGCCTGGGTTCAAGTATCTATTTTTTTACTTACTTGACTGTCACTGTGACCTAGGACAACTTCTCCTCTCAGGTCACTGTTTTCAACTGTAAAATGGGATAATCAGTTTTCTACTTCATGGGGAGTCCACATAAAATGACTGGCGTATTCCAAGAGTCTAATATATATTCGTTCTTCCCACACACATATATAAGGAGTTCCATACATTTTGATGAATAAATAAACTCATGCTTTTCTCATTTAATGATTCAATTGTTAATCTTGTCTATTTGAGTACATTTTGTACTATTTACTGCATATAGTTTCAGTTCAGTTCAGTCGCTCAGGCATGTCCGACTCTTTGCGACCCCATGAATTGCAGCACGCCAGGCCTCCCTGTCCATCACCATCTCCCGGAGTTCACTCAGACTCATGTCCATCGAGTCAGTGATGCCATCCAGCCATCTCATCCTCGGTCATCCCCTTCTCCTCCTGCCCCCAATCCCTCCCAGCATCAGAATCTTTTCCAATGAGTCAACTCTTCGCATGAGGTGGCCAAAGTACTGGAGTTCCAGCTTTAGCATCAGTCCTTCCAAAGAAATCCCAGGGTTGATCTCCTTCAGAAGGGACTGGTTGAATCTCCTTGCAGTCCAAGGGACTCTCAAGAGTCTTCTCCAACACCACAGTTCAAAAGCATCAATTCTTCCTACTAATATTTTAAGGAGTGTCACTACTTTGATCTACAAATGTTTGGGCTGTGTTTTATGAGGCCAAATCTCTTTTTGTGGTTCCTTCTATTAGGGTGGGGATATTTGACACAACAAATATGCGAGGCAAAGTCACCATAAGAAGCAAGCACACAAACATATATGTCCAATTATGTGTTATCTGCAGCTCCCAAGGACATTGCCATTGTTGGAAACCTTTTCAAAAAGTCTTTATTAAAATTTCTGCCAAGAACTACCTTTGGTCCTTCCGTGAGGGCATATGTATACACAACCAAAAGCCATTAAAAATATATATATTCCTAGGGGTTCAGAGGGATATCAACATGAAGAATTCCAACTTTGATTTTAAATATAAATAGTTGCCACCATTATAAGATGAAACAGTTACTTTTCTGTGATTCATAAAGTAGTTTCTGGAAGCAATTCTAAGAGAAGAAACCACAAAATTATTTTGAAAGAATATAGAGTGAGGTTATAATTGATCCTTGGATATAATTTTAAAGAATATAGACTTTCAAAGTATACACTGGAGGATATAACCAACCAATGGGAAAACTTTGAAAAGCAGCATATATAATTCTGGATGTTTGCAACTAAAGACAGTGGTGTTTTTACTTTATATTAAGTAACAACTTGTAGATCCTGCATTGAAAATTTTTGCACTGAAAACATCTGTCAATATGTCAATAAAATATTTCTAAATTATTTATTGAGTACTCATTATGTCATCTGGGACCTACTTCAAGGGACAAGAGGTATGCATTGCCAAGACAGTGAATTATGTCATTAATCGGATAGTCGAAGAACTAATCAGGAAACAATAATAGACATAGTTACACACATGCACCCAAGGAACTGAGCCTAAAGGTATAAAACAGAAATATACTACTGCTGCTGCTGCTGCTGCTAAGTCGCTTCAGTCGTGTCCGACTCTGTGCAACCCCATAGATGGCAGCCCACCAGGCTCCCCCATCCCTGGGATTCTCCAGGCAAGAACACTGGAGTGGATTGCCATTGCCTTCTCCAATGCATGAAAGTGAAAAGTGAAAGTGAAGTCGCTCAGTCGTGTCCGACTCTTAGCGACCCCATGGACTGCAGCCCACCAGGCTCCTCTTTCCATGGGATTTTCCAGGCGAGAGTACTGGAGTGGGGTGCCATCGCCTTCTCCACTAGCATCTGTTAAAAAGAAAAAGCCAAGATAGGGATGAAAAACAACAAAGAATTTCAGTTAATACTTTGCTTTGTATGAATTAGCAATGTAGCCACCAAAACAGCAGCTAAGGCCAGATTAGCCAACATTAATGGGAGTATATATAGTATGTAGAAGCAAGAAATTGTACTTTAGTTTGATTGACCTTGAACCACAGCAGAGCTCATTAAAGAGAACTACAAATAAACAGATTTGTGTTCAGCCGTGTGCAAGCAAGACAGTAGCAGTAGTAGTGTTAGTCACTTAGTTGTGCCTGACTCTTTGTGACCCCATGGACTGTAGCCTGCCAGGCTCTTCTGTCCTGGAATTCTCCAGGCAAGAATAGTGGGATTGAACTCGGGTCCCCTGCATTGCAGGCAGATTCTTTAAAAATGTGAGCCACCAGGGAAACCCAAACAAGACAGTAAAGGGACTCAAAAGTCAAGCCACTTTAGGCTGGATAAGGAGCAGAGAGAGGCAAATGGTAATAATACTGAGATATTTTAAAGATTGTCACGTGGAAGGGAAATCTGATTTCTTCCCATAATCCAAGAAGGTAAATATGAGTGATGAGTAGAAGTTGTCAGATTTAGATTTCAGACCAATATAAATCAGTTTTCCAAACATGCTCTGCAAGCTATGAGTGCCTCATTACTTACAGGTATTCAAATACATTCAATAGGCATTCAAATATTGAAATCACTTCTATTAGCTAGCATATCTTTCCACTGACTAACACTGGTTAAACCAGTGCTTCTCAAACCAGAGTAACCAAATCCCCTGGGTGACTTAAAATGGAGATTCAGGACCTGACCTCAGAGTTTGATTCAGGAGATCTAGAAAGAGACCTGAGAATTAGCATTTTTAACAACTTCCTATTTGATACTGCTGATTGGGAGACTCACACTGAGAACTACTGAGTTAAATAAACACTTGGATACCTTATAACTCTAACCTGACATGACGGCTTGAATTAAGTGAATTTTCTTTCAATTCTACAGCAAGTATAAGACATTCATGGTTAACTTAAGGGACAAATTACAGGAGGAGTCATAAAGGAAAGAGGAGGAAGAATGTTCTAAGCCCAGAACAACCTGAACAAAGTAAAAGTGTTGAAGTTGGTGAGATAAATTGTTGCGTATGAACTGATTATTTTTCCCCCAGCGTTTCATTCTCCTCTACCCACTCCCTCTTTTCCCTCATTCAGAGAGCAGGGCTGCTCTGTGTGTCTTGCCTTGGGAAAAGTAGGCAGTGACAAAGAGAAAGGAGCTTCCTTGTGGTTTTTTGACTTTTAAAAATTCAGATTCTTCCCTGGGTCCAGTAGCTAAGACTGCGCTCCCAGTGCCAAAGGCCCAGGTTCAATCCCTGGTCAGGGATGTAGATTCTACATGCCTCAGCCAAGAGTCCTGCATGCCGCAATGAAGATTAAAGATATTGCATGCTGCAACTAAGACCTGGCACAGTCAGATAAACAAATTTTTTAAAAAGTTCGGGCTCTTAAGAGAGGACAAAGGACTCAAGCCATGGAGGAAAGAATTAGAATGCTAGATTATTATGCTCCAGGCTGAGGAAGGAGAGAGGTGAGGAAATACTGGACAGAGGACTTCAAGGAAATATGGACTATCTATTTGATACCTTGGTTCACCTTAAATCCCTTTTTATATAAGAAAACTTTGATTTTATGGAAAAAGAGTTTGATAACTCACCAGAATAAAAGGCTTGAAATGGAAGTTAAGTTGTTAGAAAAGTCATATTATTTGCATACCTCATGTCCCAAGATAAATACCTGCCAAAGGAATACAATGCGTGCTTGGAATGAAGAGCAGGCTAGCCTACATGGGGAGAATGTGTTGGAAAGAAAATGAGAAATTAGGTTGGGTGAGCAAGGTGAGACCAGAATGCAGTGGACTTTGAATGATGGTAAGGAGCTTTGATTTAAAGCAGTGAGTTAAGCTCCTGTGCTTGAAGCCAAACTGTTTGGCCTCTAGGGTCACCTTGAAGCCTGCTCAGACTTGTAGGGCCCCATCCTCAGCCTTCTTTCCTACAACTTAGTTCCAGAAAAACATCTATTTCTGCTTTATTGTCTATGCCAAAGCCTTTGACTCTGTGGATCAAATACACTGTAGAAAATTCTGAAAGAGATGGGAATACCAGACCACCTGACCTGCCTCTTGAGAAATCTGTATGCAGGTCAGGAAGCAACAGTTAGAACTGGACATGGAACAACAGACTGGTTTCGAATAAGAAAAGGAGTACGTCAAGGCTGTATATTGTCACCCTGCTTATTTAACTTCTATGCAGAGTACATCATGAGAAACGCTGGGTTGGATGAAGCACAAGCTGGAATCAAGTTTGCCGGGAGAAATATCAATAGCCTCAGATATGCAGATGACACCACCCTTATGACAGAAAGTGAAGAGGAACTAAAAAGCCTCTTGATGAAAGTGAAAGTGGAGAGTGAAAAAGTTGGCTTAAAGCTCAACATTCAGAAAACGAAGATCATGGCATCCGGTCCCATCACTTCATGGGAAATAGATGGGGAAACAGTGGAAACAGTGTCAGACTATTTTTTTGGGCTCCAGAATCACTGCAGATGGTGACTGCAGCCATGAAATTAAAAGAAGCTTACTCCTTGGAAGAAGAGTTATGACAAACCTAGGCAGCATATTCAAAAGCAGAGACATTACTTTGCTGACCAAGGTCCATCTAGTCAAGGCTATGGTTTTTCCAGTGGTCATGTATGGATGTGAGAGTTGGACTGTGAAGAAAGCTGAGTGCTGAAGAATTGATGCTTTTGAACTGTGGTGTTGGAGAAGACTCTTGAGAGTCCCTTGGACTGCAAGGAGATCCAACCAGTCCATTCTGAAGGAGATCAGCCCTGGGATTTCTTTGGAAGGACTGATGCTGAAGCTGAAACTCCAGTACTTTGGCCACCTCATGTGAAGAGTTGACTCATTGGAAGACTCTGATGCTGGGAGGGATTGAGGGCAGGAGGAGAAGGGGACAACAGAGGATGAGATGGCTGGATGGCATCACTGACTCGATGGACGCAAGTCTGAGTGAACTCCAGGAGTTGGTGATGGACAGAGAGGCCTGGCATGCTGCGATTCGTGGGGTCGCAAAGAGTCGGACATGACTGAGCAACTGAACTGAACTCAAGAAGCTGGCACTTTCAGCATTCTTTGCTGGGACACCAACAAACCATCCTCAGAAAGACTCTTTGCTGACATTTAAACTGAAACAGAGATCTGATCTCATCTCTTTACCATTCAAGGAATAACCTTTCATTTTGAAACCTGGTAATGCTTCCCTGATGTGTTACAGAATTATTACAGTCAACTATTACCTAGTCATATTCATAAAAGTTAGTTATAAATTAGCCTACATATTTTTAAGTGGATGATCTTTTGGTTGATGACAGATGAATTTTATAGAGGGGTGATCTCACTGGAAATAAATGAATCTTATCTTCAAGCAAACAACATGTATTATTTTTGTATTTTCAAGGGAATTTTCCCAATCATCAGCTGGGTAGTCCTCTAAACTATCCCAAGGATTTATTTGGATATTGGGTGGAAAAAATTCAGTTCTTTGAACTTAGTCTTCCACATGTACATACAAATACAAGTGTTTAAACTCAACAACAAAAAGACAAGCAATCTGCTTTAAGTATGGCCAATGACTTGACCAGAAAGAAGGCATACAAATGCCCAATAAGTTCACGGAAAGATGCTCAACATCATTAGTTATTACGGAAAAGCAAATTAAAACCACATTGAGATACCATCTTACCTCCACTAAGAGGCTACTGTCCAAAAATAAAGAAAATAACAATTGTTGGCAAAGGAGTATAGAAATTGGAACCCACTGTGCTCTTAGTGAGAATTAAGTAAAATGGTGCAGCCAGTATAGATAATAGCAGAGCAATTCATCAAAAATAAACAGAAGTAGAAGTGACATGATCCAGCAATTCTAGTTTGAGGTATATATTCAAAATAATTGAAACCAGAAACTTGACTAGGTTTTTGTATACTCATGTTCATAGCAGCATTATTCACAATAGCCAGAATGTGGAAGTAACTTGTGTTCATCAACAGATGAATAAATAACCAAAATGTGGAACATATATACATACAATGGAATAGTATTCAGTCTTTAAAGGGAAAGAAATTCTGACACATGCTACCACATAGATGAATCTTAAGAACATGATGCTAATTAAAACATGCCAATCACAAAAGGACAAATATTATATGATTCAATTCATATGAATTACTTAGAGCAGTCAAATTGATAGAGACAGGAGGTAGAGTGGTGATTACCAGGGGCTGAAGAGAGGATGAAAATTTCTGGAGATGGACACGTCAGTGGCTGCACAACAATGTGAAGGCATTTTATGCCACTGAACTGTCACCTAAAAATGATTAAGATGTTAAAACACACACACATTTTTACTGGCAATTGTTTTGTTAGTGAGGTTGAGTATGCTTGTAATATGCATTTTGACTTTAGGGTGGTTAGATTTTTGCTTATTTTTAAATTGGAATTGCCATTTTGTTATTAATTTTTGAGAAGCAATTATATAATAAAAAGAAAGTCATTATCATATTTTAAAAGTAAGTGCTTAATTTAGATACCATTGTAGGCGGAGAGATTACTGAAAAAAATTGCAGACATTTACCAAAGGATTGCATCCCAAAATGTGAAGTAGATTTTACCAAAAGTCAAAATTTAGGAGTTTTAAAATCATACATCTTCAGTTTAAAAATCAGAGATTATCTTTCTTGCCTCTGGTTGTAATTTGGCATCATTTTATAAAGTGCTAGTTGATCTTGAAAGTGCTACATTTTATGGGTTTTTCCCTAACAATGAGAAAACAATATTAATAGATTAATTATTCCACCAATGCAGATGTGTAAGAGTGGCTTGTTTTATAGGATATTGGGTAAGGTGACTTCTATCTCATGACGCGGGTCCTATAACTAGTACCTACTTCATAAAAATGACTTTATCTTTTGCCTTCCCCTCTGTGTATGGAACATTTATTTGGTTTCCTGAAAGGAAGCTAAAACTGTTATTCTGAGAATTGCTGCCCATTCACTTGGCAATTGTAAAGAAGGAGAAAGGCTGAAGGAGAGAGTGAGAGGGAGGGTTGGAGGGAGGCAAGCTTAAATAAGAGTTAAACAGGATAAATAATTGGAAGAGGTCCATTTCTACAATTTTGACTTAAATACTGAAGTTTTACAAGAATACAGAACATTTTTGTAGGAGCTAGAAATTAGGGTCTGTGCAGTAAGAGGGTAAAGAGTTTAGGAGTTGGCAATGTAAGGTAAAGCCCAGAAAAACAGTGGCCTTTCCATGTTCCTGAAATAAATTGCAAGCCAAACCGGATTCTTGACCAGGTACTTTAAGCCAAGTAAAGCATGGTAGTGTACTTGGAGTCCTGCAACCCGTGTGGACCTCTAACAAGGCCAGGGCACAGCACTTTCCCCTAAATGATCTTAGACTCATAGGAGTGACCCATGCAACCTTCTGTCAACAAACAGAGCTGTGAAAATAGCTTGGCCTTTATGTCCACTGGCCCACGTCCTCGAAAAAGTCAACGTGGAACTGAAAGCAAACAAGCTGTATGCCAAAAAAATTAAGTAACAGACTTTTGACACACTTCATGACTTTCCATATTCCGAGGGTTTTCAAGAGAGGAATCTATCCTTGTTCACAAAATGACTATTCATTGTTTTCCAACAATACAAGATCATTTTAAAAATATGTTCGTTTAATGGAATATTTATAATCTTTAATACATGTAATGACATGGAAAGATATTTGATATATTGTTAAGTGAGAAAGAATTGTGACAAACCAATGGAAATTGTTAAATGTATTTGTTTGAAAAGGAGACACTATGACTCTCATAAGATAAAATATACATTTGTCAAAGGTTTGGGGGCTTCCCTGGTGGCTCAGATGGTAAAGCGTCTGCCTGCAATGCAGGAGACCTGGGTTCGATTCCTGGGCCGGGAAGATCCCCTGGAGAAGGAAATGGCAATCCACTCCAGCACTCTTGCCTGGAAAATGCCATGGACGGAGCAGCCTGATAGGCTACAGTCCATGGGGTCGCAGAGTCAGACATGACTGAGCAACTTCACTTTCACTTTATTTAACTTATTATTATTGAATAAGGACACTAGCCAAGTGTTTCAACCAATGCAGTGGAGAAATTAGAGAACCACACATTTACACGTGGTGAATGAACACAGAAATAAATTTATAAATAGACACAAAATTGGCTTTTTCCAAAATGATGGGTAGTGGGAGTGAGAGTGGTCTTCTCCATTGTACAGAAGTCATTTCTGAGTCTACAGAGAAAAATTAGCTGTGTCTGCAACAATTTGTCAGTTATTTGCCAACTATAGGGTTAAAAATATCCTAATCAAAGACAAAGGTTCATATAGCAGTGTTTCTCAATATTTTTCATTATTATTTTCCTAAGAAGACACTTAAGACATTTTATACCTAACCCTCATCTCCCCCAAATTAAATGCTAAAGAATAAGATTTTGTTGGTAGAGCTGATATTTGGAGGGTCACAAACCATTGTAAAAGCTGAGAGGCTCTGTTTTTGCTTTTACCACCCTGAAGAATCAGTATTTGCCCCCTTTGGGGCAATTAAATATCATGCTCCAGGACAGACAATCCCCAGAGGCTTCAAGATTTGAAAGGATATTTAGTAATATCCTTGCTGCTGCTGCTGCTAAGTCGCTTCAGTCGTGTCCGACTCTGTGCGACCCCAAAGATGGCAGCCCACCAGGCTCCCTTGTCCCCGGGATTCTCCAGGCAAGAACACTGGAGTGGGTTGCCATTTCCTTCTCCAATGCATGAAAGTGAAAAGTCAAAGTGAAGTCACTCAGTCGTGTCTAACTGTTAGTGACCCCATGGACTGAAGCCTACCAGGCTCCTCCGCCCATGGGATTTTCCAGGCAAGAGTACTGGAGTGGGTTGCCATTGCCTTCTCCGAGTAATATCCTTAGGATGTCATTTCTTTTTCACTTTTTCTTTTGTATTGGGGTATATCTGATTAACAGTGTTAAGATAGTTTCAGGGGAACAGCAAAGAGATTCAGTGAAACATATATATGTATCCATTCTCCCCCAAATTCCCCTCCCACCTTAGGATGTCATTTTTAAAAACCAGTGTATATATGTTATGGGCTTCCCAGTTGGCCCTAGTGGTAAAGAATCCACCTGCCAATGTAGGAGATACAGGCGAGGCAGGGTCCATCCCTGGGTAAGAAAGCTTCCCAGAGAAGGGAATGGCAACCCACTCTAGTATTCTTGCCTGGAAAATTTCATGGACAGAGGAGCCTAGTGGGCTACAGTTCATGGGAATAGAGAGTCAGACACGACTGAATGATTAAGCACATATATATGTTATATATTACACATATATTACCTTACATATTACATATGGACTTAAAGGATGCTGTATACAGAAGTCAGCAAACTATAGCCTGCAGGCCAAATCCAGCCAGCCTGTTTCTGTAAATAAAGTTTGACTGGAACACACCCACACACATTTACTATGATAGTCTTATCTTCTATTGCCTATATCTGCTTTCACACAGACGACAGCAGAGTTGAGCACTTGAAACAGAGATCACAAGGCCCAAGACTCCTTAAATATTTACTATTTGTCTGTTTACAGAAAATGTTTGCTGCCCTTTGGGTCACACTAAACTGCTGATAGTAATTATCTCTGCTTAACAGGATAAGAGTTTTCTTTCAAAGAAATCTATATTTCTTATAAATGTTTTACTTACTGATGGAATAAAACTTTAAAAAATTTACTACCTATCAATTGTGTACGAAGTACTCAAATAAAAGTAGAAGGCGTGGTTCTCACCTTTGAAAAAGCTTCTAATATACTGGAGAAACAACAAGGTCCTACCTATTACACAGGGAACTATAACCAACCTCCTGGGATAAACTATAATGGAAGAGAATATTTTTAAAAAGAATGCATATGTCGGTAAAACAGTCCCTTTGCTGTACAGCAGATTAGCACAACACTGTAAATCAACTACACTTCAATTTTTAAAAAGCTGTTAATCTAATGTTGCTGACATAAACTGATGGGTTTTCTACTGAAATAAGCTAAAAATAGAAGTAGATAGGGATAGCTATAGGGGGAAAAGGTAATATTAGTAAATATGAATTGGGTCAATGTAAATTTTTAAGTTAGATTTTGACCTTCAGAGTCTTAATTATTAAAGGCAAAGCAGATTTAATAGTTCACTGTAACCAGGGTATTTACTTCAAATCATTATAAAAATAAAAGTACATGCTTGCTATAAATCTCTAGAGAACATCATCCCTCCACCGATTGTATTTTAAATTGGAAGATAAGATACCAAGGGAACATTTTATGCAAAGATGGGCACAATAAAGGACAGAGATGGTATGGACCTAACAGAAGCAGAAGATTTTAAGAAGAAGTGGCAACAATACACAAAGGAACTTTACAAAAAAGATCTTCATGACCCAGGTAACCAGAATGATGTGATCAGTCACCTAGAGCCAGACATCCTCAAATGCGAAGTCAAGTGGGCCTTAGGAAGCATCACTGCAAATAAAGCTAGTGGAGGTGATGGAATTCCAGGTGAGCTATTTCAAATCCTAAAAGATGATGCTGTGAAAGTGCTGCACTCAATATGCCAGCAAATTTGGAAAACTCAGCAGTGGCCACAGGACTGGAAAAGGTCAGTTTTCATTCCAATCCCAAAGAAAGGCAATGCCAAAGAATGTTCAAACTACCACACAACTGCACTCATCTCACATGCGAGCAAAATAATACTCATAATTCTCTAAGCTAGGCCTCAACAGTACGTGAACCAAGAACTTGAAGATGTTCAAGCTGGATTTAGAAAAGGTAGTGGAACCACAGCTCAAATTGCCAACATATGTTGGATCATAGAAAAAGGAAGAGAATTCCAGAAAAACATCTACTTCTGCTTCATTCATTCTAAAGTTTTGACTATGGATCGCAATAAACTGTGGAAAATTCTGAAAGAGATGGGAATACCAGACCACCTTACCTGCCTCCTGAGAAATCTGCATACAGGTCAAGAAGTAACTCAGAAACAAACATGGAACAAGGGACTGGTTCCAAATAGGAAAAGAAGTATGTCAAGGCTGTATATTGTCACCCTGCTTATTTAACTTAAATGCAGAGTATATCATGAGAAACGCTGGGCTGGATGAAGCACAAGCTGGAATCAAGATTGCCGGGAGAAAGGTCAATAACCTCAGATATGCAGATGACACCACCCTTATGGCTGAAAGTGGAGGAACCAAAGAGCCTCTTGATGAAAGTGAAAGAGGAGAGTGAAAAAGTTGGCTTAAAACTCAATATTCAAAAAACAAAGATCATGGTATCTGGTCCCATCGCTTCATGGGAAATAGATGGGGAAACAATGGAAACAATGAGAGACTTTATTTTCTTGGGCTCCAGAATCACTGCAAATGGTGACTGCGTGAAATTAAAAGATGCTTGTTCCTTGGAAGAAATGTTATGGCTAACCTAGACAGCTATTAAAAAGCAGAGACACTACTTTGCCAACATAGGTCCATATAGCCAAAGCTATGGTTTTTCCAGTAGTCATGTATGGATGTGAGAGACCATGTTGGACCATAAAGAAAGCTGCTACTGCTACTGCTACTAAGTCGCTTCAGTCGTGTCCAACTCTGTGTGACCCCATAGACGGCAGCCCACCAGGCTCCCCCGTCCCTGGGATTCTCCAGGCAAGAACACTGGAGTGGGTTGCCATTTCCTTCTCCATTGCATGAAAGTGAAAAGTGAAAGTGAAGTCGCTCAGTCGTGTCCGACTACGCGACCCCATGGACTGAAGCCTACCAGGCTCATCCATCCACAGAATTTTCCAGAAAGAAAGCTGAGTGCCAAAGAATTGATGCTTTTGAACTGTGGTTTTGGAAAAGACTCGAGAGTGCCTTGGACTACAAGGAGATCCAATCAGTCCACACTAAAGTGAATCAGTTCTGAATATTCATTGGAAGGACTGATGCTGAAGCTGAGGCTCCAATACTTTGGCCACCTTGATGCGAAGGACTCACTCATTGGAAAAGACCCTGATGCTGGGAAAGATTGAAGGCAGGAGGAGAAGGGGATGACAAAGGATGAGATGGTTGGATGGTATCACTAACTCGATAGACATCAATTTGAGTAGTCTCCGGGAGTTGGTGATGGACAGGGAGGCCTGGCGTGCTGCAGTCCATGCAGTTGCAAAGAGTCGGACACAACTAAGTGACTGAACTGAACTAAATTACTTTACAGTGTTGTGTTGGTTTCTGCTGTACAACAGTATGAATCAGCTATAGGTATACATACATCCCCTCCCTCCAAAGCCTCCCTCCCATGCCGACCCCCAATCCCAACCCTCTAGGTCATCACAGAGCATGAAGCTGAACTCACTGTGCTATACAGCAGCTTCCCACTAGCTAGCTATTTTGCAGTTGATAGTGTGTATATATCAGCGCTACTCTTGTCAATTCATCCCACCCTCTTCTTCCCCTACTGTGTCCTTAAGTTTATTCTCTATGTCAGTGTCTCTATTTCTGCCCTGCAAGTAAGTTCACTAAAGTCATGAAGTTCAAAGTTATCTTAAAAGCCAGTGTGAGAAGATATATGATGTTTCAGAATGTAAGCTGCCCTGATTCACATAAATCTCTAATCTTTTCCTATCAAAGTTTCAAGATACTGTAACTTATCAGAGCACCCCAAGGTAATGTGTGCCATTCCATTCAGTTCATTCTTTCCAGGTTCCAGAAACTTTCTCAGGGACCTTATCCTTGAAGGGATCTCTTTAATATTTGAACAATATCTTAGTTCCCTTAGAAGCTGTTCTCGGTAATATAGGACTCTTTAATACCTAAAACCATTAAAAGCCCCCCAAATGATTTTTCTCACAGCTCAATTCTAAGAATTTGAGAATAGGGCTCCTCTAATCCAGTATGCTTATAGAACAAGAATTTTACTTACTGGCAAGATAAATAGGTAGGCAAATTCAGAAGTCTTTGAGGGTAAAATAATTTTTTTGGTTCAAAATTTTCTAGGCAGTAGCTCTTAAGATCACTAGTATTAAATCTAAATTAATTCAAAATCATTTGAATCCCTAACATAGTAGCCTTTTCCAATCAAGTTGTCATGATACACTAACATGTTCCAATGAACTGTGAGGTGTGTTTTCAGCAGTCTATCACTGAAACGTTAAAGTACTGAAGTTTGCAAATTATTCACTTTTTCAGAAATTAAAACTGATGCAAGGTGATCTCAGTAACAACCACTCTCACTCACCTGCCTTCTAATACATGTTACTATATGAGCAAGAAAGAAGACATTGAGGCCAGTGACATGGGCATTCCCATCAGAGGTGTCTGGCTTATGAACAGTGTCAGTCATTTATACCATGGTGTAAAAATGTGACTTAAACTTGTAGTCGAAAAGAGAGAATCAATGGGGAAAAAGAAAAGAGGGAGAAGGAGGAGGACGACCAAAGGAAGTGGGAAAGGAGAAGAGAAATAATTTGAGGAATAAGAAAGAAGGAGGAGAGTTCAAAAGAAACAAAGAATAATCAGAGAACAGGAGAACGGCCTCATGGAAACAAAGAGGGCAAAGTCTCAAAAAAGGGGGTGTGGTGGGCAGTTGTCAATTCCTGATAAATTAAATTACTGGTGATGGTGAGGCAATGAAATGTCCCTGAAAACCTCAGTAAGAGCAGAAAACTGACATTAAAGCCAGAACGGAAGAAAAAGAGAGGAAATAGAACATTTAGATGCTACTTATTGATGTTTGGCCCTGCTGGGAAAGAGAAAGATAGGTTGGTAGGGCCCTGGGTAGAGCCCAACACTTCTAAGGATTGGAGAGACCTTAACTTGTGTGTGGGCTTCCCTTGTGGCTCAGCAGTAAAGAATCTGCCAGCAGTGCAGGAGATGCCAGTTTGATCCCTGGCATCAAACTGGGTCAGGAAGATCCCCTGGAGGAGGGCATGGCAATCCACTCCAGTTTTCTTGCCTAAAAAAACCCTACAGACAGAGGAGCCTGGCAGGCTATAGTTCATGGGGTTGCAAAGAGTTGGACATGACTGAAGTGACTCAGCACACACACATGAACATGTGCATGGGCTCCAAACCATAAAGAGGAAGCGGTTGAAAATGTCAGAGAGAGAGGAAATAATCAATACAACTAGGTTCTATTCCTAGAAAGGACAGCGTGGGTAGGATCATGATTGAGGATTGGTTTGGGGCAGGAAGAGGCATTCTCTTCCTCATGAACCAAAGGAGAGGAGGTGAGAGTGAGTGCATGTGGAGGTCAGCAAAATGTGGACAGAAAGCCAAAGGCTTCACACCCTGCTTTCCCAGCCCTGCTTTCTCCTTACAGGAGGGTCACAATCATCTGCTGAGAAGGGAGGGGTCAGGGTGCAACATGATGGCTGTTGTAGAAAATGTTGGAGGATGATGAAAGGAGATGGGTAAAATCATTGCTCAGCAGGGCCTGAGGCTGTGAGGGAAGAAGCTGAAAAACTGGGTCGCTGGCACAGCCTTAGGGAATGCACACATTTTCCAGGAGAAAGGAAGGAGGAACCAGCAAAGACATAGAGAGGGCTTTGCCACAGAAGTGGGAAGAAAATAATATTGCCACAGAAGCCATGGTGAGGAACGTTTAAAAGACAAGACAGAGAAAAGGTGGAGTTGATCCACAGAATCTAAAACTACAAAGAGCTTTGGATGCTAAGTACAAGAAAAATATACTGGATTTGGCACTAAGAAAGTCATTCGTAACTAAGAGCTTTTCTATAATGATAAAGATTAAACAGATATCATGGAGTGGTAGTAAGGAGTTGAGGCTGTCATGGAACATATCTGTTACCTTTTTAAGAATTTTGGAAATTAATAAAGGGCTCTCCTGGTGGTCTGCTGCTGCTGCTGCTAAGTTGCTTCAGTCGTGTCCGACTCTGTGTGACCCCATAGACGGAAGCCCACCAGGCTCCCCCGTCCCTGGGATTCTCCAGGCAAGAACACTGGAGTGGGTTACCATTTCCTTCTCCAAAGCATGAAAGTGAAAAGTAAAAGGGAAGTCGCTCAGTTGTGTCCGACTCTTAACGACCCCATGGACTGAAGCCTACCAGGCTCCTCCATCCATGGAATTTTCCAGGCAAGAGTACTGGAGTGGGGTGCCATTGCCTTCTCCACCTGGTGGTCTACTGGTTAGGAATCCATCTTGCAATGCAGGGACACTGGTTCGATCCCTGGTCCAGGAGGCCCCACATGCCTTGGGGCAACGAAGCCTCTGAGCCACAACTACTGAGTCCATGCTCTAGACCCTGTGCTTTACAAGAGAAGCCACCCCAATGAGAAGCCTACACCCCACAACTAGAGTAGCCCCTGCTCACCACAAGCAGAGAAAGCCAGCGTGCATCAACAAAGACCCAGCACAGCCAAAAATAAATTTTTTAAAAATTACTTAAAAGCAGAAATTAATAAGGTGTGAGATAAGAGGTAACAGTTTGAGGAGATAGTAGTGTTGGGTTATTTATGTATGAGAGAAAACTGAACACGTATGTTTTTGTATGTGTGTGTGTGTTGGGTGGCATTGTAGCTGAACAGCTCAACTATCTTATAGGATTATTGTAGGAAGGAAATAAAGCACTGTTTGAACTGAAAAGTACCATATTAATATTAGATATTCCTTTCATCATACAAAAATTCTCAGTTTTTGGGTGTGAGAAACATTATTCTTATATTTCCTACTACTCAAAATTCCATTAGTGTTTTATATGAATGCAGTAATGAATCAATAAGCTCTATCTTCAAGCTTCTCTCTTTGTAGCCCTGAAATTCTTGACAGCCCTGAAAGACGAACTCTCTGAACAGTTTGAAACCAGCAGTTGCCATCTCAGAAGCTGAACAGAGGAAAATGGGGAAAGTGTGTTAAACTGATTTTTGTGGTTCTTAAACACCTGCAGACTATGAGAACAAAATACTGACTTTGGGGATTCACTTGACTTTCCCTTTCTGCATTAGGATCTGCTGCTCACTTAGTGAAACATATTTCTGCTGGGCAAGACCAAGGTAAGGCTTAGGTCAAGTTATAAACCCGAGTCTTTTATCGCACTCTGACAGCAGGAAAAATCATGTCTGGAAAATGTCATTATCAGGAAAAAACAGTGTGTTTTGCTTTGAGCTTTTTGGCTTGAGGTTTTCTTCACATTTTAAAAACCACTGAGGAGCCAGTAAAGTAATTATACTGTGGATAGGCCAAAACCATTTAAGTCCATTAATTAGAAGGACTGCATCACCCTCTATGATTTTGCCCCCACATTTTTGTAAGAGCAGATTCTCAAATTCTTGATCTGAAATCAATGATTTCAGAACAGGGCAATCATCCTATTTTGCTGCTGGTTTAAATACTTGGGAGCAAGTAAGTGAACTTAGCTGAATTTCAATTTATTCATATATAAAACATAGATAGTAGGAATCATCTCATGAATCTGAACATTCACACTCTCCTTGGGCACAACAGGCAGTGGACACTTTACCCTCATCTTCATAGAGCTTTGTATATTCAAAAAGCAGTATTGCTAAAATAGCATTTCCATCTCTTAAGCACTGGAAAACCTAGGTACTTTAGCTGTGGATTTGAAACAGAGAATCTGTGGGAAATCTGCAATTACAACCCAGACCATGGAAAGGTGAAATGGGATACACAACAGAGTCATTAATGTTTGTCACTTGAGGTGAAGGTAGGGACAAGGTAGGAGCTGGAAGATTTGAACAGTATTTCAATGCATATGCCATTACCCTGAAAATGTGTTATAAGCACTTGAAGGGTTTCTCTAAATATTTTTAAATAAGTTTAAATAGTCCATATTCAAAGTACTCTTTTTGGTACAAATTAATACATAGTTGGTTAAGTCTACATTTTAGGAAACATAAATGAAGATGACCTTATATAAACCTATATTAGTTTGTGAGGCAGCCTCAAAGTGGAAAACTTTTATAAAACTATCAAATGAAATACTTGGCTATTACGTATTTCTTCACATCTAGTGAATTTCCTGGGCTATCACCAAGAAGTCTGGTCTGAGGGAAAAGATGCTTAGTAAGGAACAAGGATAATCGTTTATGCCAGTCTTACATAAAAATCACATTGGTAGCAAATCTTCCAAGCCTGCCCTGTCACATGCTTCTGTCTGCTAAAGACACGAACGGTGCAGTAAGCTGCTGGAAGAGGAATGAGTCACGGGCAAGACCTGCCACCCGCGTTATCCTTAAGGTAAACGCATGTCATGAGACAAGGCCACAGAGGCCGAAAATAGTCTGAGCCTGTCACTTAGCGCCCAAAATAATTACTCAAGAAATAGCTCTCTCTAAAGGGACAAATTACCCCATCAGCATAAAATGACACTGTCATGAAATTGTTGGATAATGTCTTTTAAAAAAATTTCCTGGTGATCACCCTGACATGAAAATTATAAATTAAAATTATATTAGCTAAAGGAAGCCAAGAAGTGATTTCTAAAATCTCTTCTCAGTTCTAGTCTAGGTTTGAAGTCACTATGCAGAAAAACCTCAGCAAGAGCTGGTCAAGAGAATCCATGGGAACCAACTACCAAGAAAACCAAAAAACAAGTACAGCAAGTCTTCTGCATACAAACAAGCTCCATTCTGAGAGCACGTTTGTAAATCCAATTTGTTCACAAGTCCGACAAAGTTAGCCTAGGTACCTAACTAACAAAGTGGGCTATATGGTACTATATTGAAACAAGTTTATAATACTTTTCATACAAGTACATAACAAACACAAAAATAAAACATTTTTAATCTTACAGTACAGTACCAACTACATCACTGCTGCTTTTACACTTGCTTCCAGCCATCCTGGGCTTGGAATAAAAGGTATCATACTACTGTACTCTACATAGTACTGTACAGGAAAGTACACAAAACCACAGCCATCACAGAGGCACCACGCACGTGACATTGTGTGCAAGACATGTGAACTAACCTACATGACTGGACGTGTGAATGCAGGTTCGCATCTTTGAAAGTTCATAACTTGAAGGTTCATACGTAGGGGACTTAATGTCCTTTAGAAAGGCCAAACAGACTACCAGCTTCCCATGGGAAGAGATCAGGAGAAGCAGCCCCACAGGCCAAGTACACATGCCCGCTGGAGACCCATCCTGTCTCAGAGCACATGAAAGGGATGGCAGAACACCAAACTCTAAACATCGGTCAGGACCAACTAAAGCTCACGTTTGTCAGGTGTATCCGTTTCCTCGAGCTGCCTTAACAAATGAACACAAACTGGATGGCTGAAACCAGCAGAAACGTATTGCCTCATAGTTCTGGGGCCCAGGAGTCTGGAACTAAGGTAGCGGGAGGGTCGGCTCCTTCTGGAGAGCCTGAGGGAATCTGTTCAAGGCCTCTGGATGTCACCAGTGATCCTTGGTGCGGCTTGGACTGTGGATGTTTCACTCTGATCCCTGCCTCAACCGCCTCATGGTGTTTTCTCCCTCGTCTGTGTCCGAGCCCAAGTCTCCCTTTTCTTACAAGGACACCAGTCATTGAATTAGCTTCCACCCCAACCCGGGATGACATCATCTTAACTTGACTACATCTGAATAAACTCTATTTCTAAGTAAGAATACATTCACAGGAACTGGGGGACTTGAACATGTATTTGGGTACCCAACTCCACCCACAACACCAGGTCTTTCATGACCAGTATGATCTGGGACTTTGAGGCACAATGTGAGGAAAACATAGAATGTTAAAACTCAAAGCTACCTTAGAAATCACCAAACCAGTGCTAGTTATCAAGTCATGCCCAGCTCTTTGCAACCCTAGGCTCCTCTGTCCATGGGATTCTCCAGGGAAGAATACTGGAATGAGTAGCTATTCCTTTCTTCAGGAGATCTTCCCAACCCAGGGATTAAACCCCAGTCTCTTGCATTGCAGGCAGATTCTTTACCATCTGAGCCACCAGGGAAGCCCAAACCAGACCTTCTGGTTTTATGGATGATTAACAGATCTCTCAAAAGCAACAATTTGCAACCAACCAAATGCAGTTTTGAGACGTAGGATACAATCTGTTGTGAATAAGAAGGCAGTAAACTTTAATAAACACTAAGTGCTCAGGAGTTAGGATGATTCACCTTTTTTATACACATGAATCAATTCAAGTCTGTGCCCATAATCATCTTAAATTCACTTGCACTTCTTCTCTAGGAGAGAAACTGGGGTGAATACAGAGAAGATAGAGCAAGAGGCTCTTAGAGTTGTCCATAACCTACAACCCGTCTCACCTCTGTCTCCAAGAAAGTATGTCAAGAACAAGAATGTCATTCAGAGTTTAACTCAGCACAGAAAAGGTTGAAGACCTCCATCCTATAGAACTATTTTGCCAGGCAAAGACTGTGTGATACACCCGTGTTCCTCCTAGACATATACAGAATTGCAGCAGAGGGATTCAAAGGACAATTTTATCCCATCCCTTTAATTGTCCTTATTTATTGTCTTTGTTTTGTTAGATGTACCAATCCTTGAGCTTGCTTTGAAAAATAAAGAAATAGAGGAAGCAATAGAAAGGAGGATTTAGGAGAAATAAGCAAATGGCGCACCTTAAACAAGGAGGCCTGAGGCCAGGGCAGGTTGCAAAGGAGAACAAAAAAAAACACATAAGAGGAAGAATCAAAGGAAAATTTCCCTGTGCCCTTGCAGAAGGCCAAAATGACTGTCTTCAGTTCTCTCCCTTCCAGCAGGAGGAAAAGAAAGAGAGGTATAAGTTATAAAGAGAAGGAGAGAAGACAAGAGAGATAAGCATGTATTAGATGACTACTGTATACCAGGAACCATGGAATGTACCTAAATGGAAAATACTTCTCACTGCATCTTCACTATCTAAAGCATTGGTATTCTCTCCACTTCACAGGCAAGGAAATTAAAAATCAGTGTATTTGAGGATCTTGCCCATTGTTACACTGCTAATACTTGACAGAATTACAATGAAACCTAGGACTCTCTGATCCAAGACAGCTCTTCTCAAGAAGAAAAGCAGAAAGGAAAAAGGCTCCAGTTATCATTTCAGGTTGTTCCTGGGGAAAAAAATTCACAGGCTTTCGAGTATAAAAATTTTCTTTAAAAATAGGATAGATGGAAAAATATGATCTGGGTGCTGCTTTTGGCTGTCTTGAAACTGTATAAGATGACAGCAGCCCAGAGAAATAAAGAAAACTATCTTTGGGTTAGTTTAAAGGGAGGTGGGAGGCTGCAAAAGTCACAGGACTTCACTGACATTCAAGACTTAACTATTTTAAAGTAACAGAACATAACCAGATAAAAGATACATTCTTTATTTTGACACTTTATTCATCTTAAGATCAAGGGTACAGAGCCCTGATCCCAGCTGGGGATAGGGTCTGAGCTTTCAGCAAACCAGGACTCTGATGTTGATTTTTTTTTTTTTTTTTCTATATAGCACTGGTATACAGTGAGTGCTAGTCCAGATTCAAGTATTTTCACACAGTATTATCCCCAAAAGAGAGAAAGTGGTTTGGAGGATGATTAAAGGGTTCAACATGTCGAAGGCAGCTACAATGTACGGAAAACTGTAAATAAAACATTCTTATCTGTCACACTTGTCTCAGAGTGGGTCACCTAATTGGAGACGGTAACAACTCAGCCATAACAGATGACTAATATGTTCCTGGACCTTGACATCAATTATGGTAGCATACTTCCTTGTCTTTTCTGTCGTGAGGTATCTGCCACTTAAATTCATCCAAAGTGACAAGTCATTCCCTTTGTCTTCAATTCAACTCAGTGGCCACATTCATACCTAATCCTGGATTCCAGACTTATTTTCTGCTGCCTATTGGACATCTCTCCAAGATGGTCCCACAGGCATCTCACAGGCAGTATGGCAGATGATAAGGAATACACTCCTTAGAGCCAGACTGATCTGGACTGAAGTCCCAGCTCTGTTTCTGGCTTCAGTTGCTCTGTTTAAGACTTCAGTTGCTGATTCTTCTCCAAGCTTCAGTCTTACATCTATAGGATGGGAAAAATCAGTACCTGGCTCAGGGTAAGTACTCAATAAATAAATATTGTACAACACAAAACTGAACTATCTCTACCTGCAAGTCTGTACCTTTCACCTAGTCCCATCCTCCTATACACATTTTTTTTGCATCTATATTATATCCAATGTGTCATGTCGTTCTGTTCATATCTGTTTTTTTTTTAAAGACTCCGCAGAGCCATTTTAGATTTTCAGCAAAACTGAGAGGAAGGTACAGAGATTTCCCACATACTATGTCCCTCTCCCAACACATGCAGCCTCTCCCCCATCATCAATATCCACCACCAGAGAGGTACATTTATTCAATTGAGTTGATATTGACACATCATAATCACCCAAAGTACATAGTTTACTTTATATCTCTCTTCATTGCTATGCATTCTAAGTGACTGGAAAAACGTATGACATGTATCTATAATTATAGTATCATACAAAACATTTTCACTGCCCTAAAAATCCTCTGTGCTTCACCTATTCATCCCTTTTCCTAGGAACCACAGATATTTTTACTGTGTCCATAATTCTGTCTTTTCCAGAATGTCATATGGTTGAAGTCGAACAGTGTATAGCCTTTACAAATCAACTTCTTTCATTTAGTAACATGCATTTAAGTTTCCTCCTTGCCTTTTCATGGCTTAATAACAGTTCTTTTTAGCACTGAATAATATTCTATGGTCTAGATGTGCCTCAGTTTATCTCTCCATTTATTTACCCACTGAAGAACATCTGGTTACTTCCAAGTTGTAGCAGTTATGAATAAAGGTGCTATAAATGGCCATGTGCAGGTTTTTGTGTGGACATGTTTTCAACTCCTTTGGGTAAATACCAAGAAATGCAACTTGTGTACTCTATGGTAAGAGAATGTTTAGTTCTGTAAGAAAGTATCAAATTTTCTTTCAAAGTGCCTATACCATTTTGCAGTCTCACCAGTAATGAATAAGAGTTCCTATTGCTCCAATACTTCTCAGGATTGGGTGCTATCAGAGTTCCAGATTTTGGCCATTCTGATAGGTGGGAGGTGGCATCTTATTATTGACTTAATTTGCATTTCCCTGATTACACATGATATGGAACATCTCTTCATATGCGGTCTTTGACTCATTTTTATAGAGTTGTTTCTTATTGTTGAGCTTTAAGATTTCTTTGTATGTTTTAGATAACAGCTTTTTAACAGAAGTGCTTTTGCAAATATTTTCTCCTAGTCTGTGGCTTGTCTTCTCAGTCTCTACATTTTTTAAAATTTCTTTAGCATATAGAAAGAGAATTATACAGAATTACAATTTTTTTTCCCAAAATAAATTCTGGCAAATTGAATGGTATAACAGAGGAAAATCTCTGTGATTTGAAGCCCCCAATATAGCAAAGCCAAAAACTAAAGATTTCATTTTAATTACAAGAAAATTTATCATGATTTTTCTTAATGTCTTGAGAAAACCTCTCCCTAATGACTTAGACACGGCCAGTACCGAGTTATATAATGTAGCACATGGCCTTGGAAAAAGGTACCTGGAAAAGGTGTTCCAGGTAAATATAGCAGCCCTGGGAGGGGAAAACTTCATGGGAAAAAGATAAAGAACAATCTATACCTTGACCCTGCTTACCTAAGCAGCTCTCTAGGAACATGACTAAAGGTATCCACTCTAGGGCCAGTCCCAGCTCTCCTTCAAGGCTCTGTGACCTTGAAAAAGTTACTTTAACTCTGTGTTTTGGTTTCCTCATCAATAAAATGAGGGCAACAAGAGTAACTAGGGTTGTTTTCAGGAAAAAGTTGATAGATATAAAGCTCTTAGAAGAGTTCCTGACACAGAGCAAGCACTCAGTATTTTCAGCTATTATTTTTATATGCTATTTGTGAGGATCAAATGAAACATTTGTAATCATTAAAAGCTACACAAATTGATACTGTTATGTCAAAAATAAAGAAGAAAATGAAGTCTTCTTTAAATCAGATTATTTGGTACTTGACAAGGATTTATGGGGCTCTTCTGACATGACTGCTTAAATTTAAATTCAGCTACAGAAAATAAACACTGCTCTGCTTTTTCAAACTCAGGTAACAGCATTTTTAAAATGTTTTAAATTATTTGACATCTTATTAGTCAAATTTTGTATAGACTCATTATTTTGGAATCTTGGAGTCTTTCTAAGTGCTCTCTAAATTCATCACATTTTAGTAAAAATCATAGTCTAGGGTTCAAATTCCACTCTGCTGTGAGCATGCTGAATGTTGTTTAGGCATATAACTCAGCCTCTCGAAGCCCCAGTCTTCTTACATATAAAATTACCTAGTAGGAGTGGATAATCTCAAAGCTCACATTCAAGAACAAAAGTCCATGAGTTATAGGTTACGATAAGCATCACAGCCTTTGTTTCAGTATTTGTTGGGGGTGGTGGGCGGTGGATGGCAGCAGCAGATAGCTTTTTAAAAACTTGCCTTAAGTCAGACATTTGGAATTTCAAACACACACAAAAAAATACCATTCTTCTGACTCTCAGGCTGGAATCCCAGACCAGCGAATCTTAAGCTTTTCAATCAAGATGCCATAGGTTTCCTCTACTGTGTAAAATATTGAAAATAAAGACAATTGAAGAAAAATAACCTCTACAATTCTTAGCAATTCTTACAATTCTTACCACCTGAAAATACTTTTTCAGTTTTAATCTCACTCAGCAAAATAATACCTCTAAGTAGCTTGGTGGAAGCAAAAATCAAAAATGTTTCCAAAGTTAGATTAAGCCTGTCATCCTATTCATATAGGCTGAGACCAGCAAAGCACCTGCACTCTTGCCCTGCACTTGTCTCAGTGCTGCCCAATTTTAGGAAAACTGCAGTGTCAGAACCCAAAACTGTCTCTGACTCCCCACCAATGAGCTAACATTGATGGAAAAAGGACAACAGGAGGGACAGGTTGGCAGATGAGAGAGATGAATAGAAAGCATCTTAAAGTCTATCATTTTCTCACTGGTCATATTAATACGAGATGAAGTAGACTTCAAGATGAGAGATATTACCAGAGGTAAAGAAGGATACTTCATAATGATAACAGTGTCCATTCATGAACAGCATGACCGCAAAATACGTGAAACAAAAACAGAACTGAAGGGAGAAAAAGAAATCTAATAGAGGTGAAGCATACATTCTTCTTTCAGTCATTATGTTAATATATCAAACAGAGAAGATCAATAAGGATACTGAAATTTCACCAACACAATCAACCAACTAGATCTACTTGACTTTTATAAAGTACAACAACTGCACGAAATACTTTTTCCAAATACACATAGAACAAATATCTAGAAGGCCTATATGATGGGGGAATAAGTCAAATCTCAAAGTCAAAGAACTGAGAGAATTCCTCCAAGTGCAACAGAATTAACTTAGAAGTCAGTTATCAACAGAAAAACCACAGAATCTGGAAATTACCAAACCTACTTCTAAATAATCCATAAGTCAAAGATGCAATTTAAATGCAAATTAGAAAGTATCTCAAGCAAAATGCTAATGAAGTCAAAATTTGTGGGATGTAGCTATACTGAGCTTAGAGGGAAATTTCTAGCTTTGAATGCTTATATCAGAAAAGAAAAAACACTTAAGAAATAATGATCTAAGCTTCTACTTAAAGAAGCTAGAAAAAATAAGATAATTAACCTCAAAGTAGCAAAAATGAAAATACAAATGAATGTAAAACAATGAATGGATAAACAAGGAACAGATAAAATTTAAAAGTCAAAAGCTAGATTTTTGAAAAGATTTTTTAAAGTGATAAATCCTGTCAAGATTGGACCAGGAAATAAAACGGAAGAAATAAAACCCACAAAATGACATATTAGGAATGGAATAAGGACATCATTCAGTTCAGTTCAGTTCAGTTGCTCAGTTGAGCGACTGGAAACAGTGTCAGACTTTATTTTTGGGGGCTCCAAAACCACTGTAGATGGTGATTGCAGCCATGAAATTAAAAGACGCTTACTCCTTGGAAGAAAAGTTATGACCAACCTAGACAGCATATGCAAAAGCAGAGACATTACTTTGCCAACAAAGGTCCGTCTAGTCAAGGCTATGGTTTTTCCAGTGGTCATGTATGGATGTGAGAGTTGGACTATAAAGAAAGCTGAGCGCTGAAGAATTGATGCTTTTGAACTGTGGTGTTGGAGAAGACTCTTGAGAGTCCCTTGGACTGCAAGGAGGTCCAACCAGTCCATCCTAAAGGAGATCAGTCCGGGGTGTTCATTGGAAGGACTGATGTTGAAGCTGAAACTCCAATACTTTGGCCACCTCATGCGAAGAGTTGATTCATTAGAAAAGACCCTGATGCTGGGAGGGATTGGGGGCAGGAGGAGAAGGGGATGACCGAGGATGAGATGGCTGGATGGCATCACCGACTTGATGGACGTGAGTTTGAGTGAACTCCGGGAGGTGGTGATGGACAGGGAGGCCTGGCATGCTGCAATTCATGGGGTCGCAAAGAGTTGGACATGACTGAGTGACTGAACTGACTGACTGACTGACAGTATCTAAGGTGGTGTAATAAAAATGTACACAGTCATCAAAACAGTATGGTACTGGCACAAAGACGGAAATATAGATCAATGGAACAAAACAGAAAGCCCAGAGATAAATCCACACACCTATGGACACCTTATCTTTGACAAAGGAGGCAAGAATATACAATGGAGTAAAGACAATCTCTTTAACAAGTGGTGCTGGGAAAACTGGTCAACCACTTGTAAAAGAATGAAACTAGATCACTTTCTAACACCGCACACAAAAATAAACTCAAAATGGATTAAAGATCTAAATGTAAGACCAGAAACTATAAAACTCCTAGCGGAGAACGTAGGCAAAACACTCTCAGACGTAAATCACAGCAGGATCCTCTATGATCCACCTCCCAGAATTCTGGAAATAAAAGCAAAAATAAACAAATGGGATCTAATTAAAATTAAAAGCTTCTGCACAACAAAGGAAACTATAAGCAAGGTGAAAAGACAGCCTTCTGAATGGGAGAAAATAATAGCAAATGAAGCAACTGACAAACAACTAATCTCAAAAATATACAAGCAACTTATGCAGCTCAATTCCAGAAAAATAAACGACCCAATCAAAAAATGGGCCAAAGAACTAAATAGACATTTCTCCAAAGAAGACATATGGATGGCTAACAAACACATGAAAAGATGCTCAACATCACTCATTATTAGAGAAATGCAAATCAAAACCACAATGAGGTACCACTTCACACCAGTCAGGATGTCTGAGATCCAAAAATCTGCAAGCAATAAATGCTGGAGAGGATGTGGAGAAAAGGGAACCCTCCTACACTGTTGGTGGGAATGCAAACTAGTACAGCCACTATGGAGAACAGTGTGGAGATTCCTTAAAAAATTGCAAATAGAACTACCTTATGACCCAGCAATCCCACTGCTGGGCATACACACCGAGGAAACCAGAATTGAAAGAGACACATGTACCCCAATGTTCATCGCAGCACTGTTTATAATAGCCAGGACATGGAAACAACCTAGATGTCCATCAGCAGATGAATGGATAAGAAAGCTGTGGTACATATACACAATGGAGTATTACTCAGCCGTTAAAAAGAATTCATTTGATTCAGTTCTGATGAGATGGATGAAACTGGAGCCGATTATACAGAGTGAAGTAAGCCAGAAAGAAAAACACCAATACAGTATACTAACACATATATATGGAATTTAGAAAGATGGCAATGATGACCCTGTATGCAAGACAGGAAAAAAGACACAGCTGTGTATAACGGACTTTTGGACTCAGAGGGAGAGGGAGAGGGTGGGATGATTTGGGAGAATGGCATTCTATCATGTATACTATCATGTAAGAATTGAATCACCAGTCTATGTCTGACGCAGGATACAGCATGCTTGGGGCTGGTGCATGGGGATGACCCACAGAGATGTTATGGGGAGGGAGGTGGGAGGGGGGTTCATGTTTGGGAACACATGCAAGAATTAAAGATTTTAAAATTAAAAAAAATAAAAAAAAATGTACAGATATTCAAATAGATCAGTGGAGTATAATAGAGAGTTCAAAGATAGATCCATGTTAAATAAAAAACTGTTGACAAAGGAGTCAATACAACTGAATGCAGAAGGAATGTCTTTTCAACCAATAGTGCTAGGAAAATATATATATCCATTTGCAACTTCTGAACTTCTATTTCATGTCATATAAAAAATTAGAGATTGATCATAAAACTTAAAACTATAAAGCTTCTGGAAGAAAATTTAAGAGGCTATCTTTATGATCTTGGATGGACAGAGATTTTGCAGATAATGTTTTTTAACGTGCTAATCATGAATAAAGATAATCGATTGAATTTCATCAAAATTAAAGTCTTTTGCTCATCTTTTGATGAATAAAAAAATCCAGAAACTGAAGGAAATATTTGTGACACATGTACCTGATTAAGAACTTATATCCAAAATACATAAAGAACTACCACAAATTAATAATAATGACCCAGTTTTTAAAATATGCAAAACTGGAAAATATACTTTTTAAGAAAAGAAGAAACACAAGACATAAATGGCCAAGAATCACATAAAAAGTGCTCATCATTAATCATCATGGAAATTCAAATTAGCACCACAATGAGAATTGTCGCTCAGATGGCTAAAAACAGACAATGTAAATATTTGCAGGGATATGAAACAACTGGAACTCCCACATTACTGGTGGGAGACAAAAATGTAGAAACTACCTCAGGAAATTATTTATTGTTTTTTTGTAAATTATACACATCCCTACTCCATGAACCTAATTTCACTCCTAATAATTTACCTAGGACAAATGAAAACATTTCTACACAAAAACGGTTTAAGAATATTCACAGCAGTTTTACTTATAATAGCCAAAAATCGGACACTAAAATATTTATCAATAGAAGTATGGTTAAACAAATTGTGGCATAATCATTAAGTGGAATGTTTCATAGCAATAAAAAAGAATGAACTACTGACACCCATAACAACATGAATCTCAAAAACATTTTGAACAGAAGAATCCAGATGCAAGAGAGGATTCCCTTTATAAAAAGTTCAAGAAGAGGCTATGGTAATAAAGGTTCGAACAATGGCTGGGAGGGAGAAAAGGAATTGACTGCAAAGGCACTTTAGGGAAATTTACAAGTTGTGGAAATGTTCTACATCTTTGCTGAGATGTTGGTCACGTAGGCATGCATCTGTCAAGATCCATCAAAATGCACTGTTAGTATCTGTGTCCTTTGCACATTAATAAATACAAATCTAGTATTTTCAAAACCTTCTTTTACGTGAAATATAAACCAGGTATGTCCTGCTTTTTAAAAAATTATAAAATCGCTAAATCAGACTGTGATTAGAGTACAAGATGATTTTTGCTTTGGATACTTGCTTGGGAGTTCTTCTCCTTAGTGCACTGAAATTATTAAGTTGAAAAATACATCGTTTAAAACAGCTGTTTAGGAACACATATGTTACATAGATGGAGAAGGCAATGGCACCCCACTCCAGTACTCTTGCCTGGCAAATCCCATGGACAGAGGACCCTGGTGGGCTGCAGTCCATGGGGTCGCTAAGAGTCAAACATGACTGAGTGACTTCACTTTGACTTTTCCCTTTCATGCATTGGAGAAGGAAATGGCAACCCACTCCAGTGTTCTTGCCTGGAGAATTCCAGGGATGGGGGAGCCTGAAGGGCTGCCGTCTATGGAGTCGCACAGAGTCGGACACGACTGAGGTGACTTAGCAGCAGCAGCAGCATGTTACATAGAATCAGCTCAAAAATTGGAAAATGTCTCAGTCTTGGTTCCAAAGAATTTCTCAGGCATTTGACTTAGTCACTGAGTCATATAGGTGGGCTTCCCAGGTGGCACTAGTGGTGAAGAACCCACCACCCAATGCAGGAGACATAGGAGATATGGATTTGGTCCCCTGGGTCAGGACAATCCTCTGGAGGAGGACATGGCAACTCGCTCCAGTATCTTTGCCTGGAGAATCCCATGGACAGAGGAGCCTGGTGCACTATAGTCTGTAGGGTCATGAAGAGTCAGACATAACTGACATGACTTAGCACGCGCACACGGAAGTATAGGTAATGTGAGATCATTTTCCAAGGAAATAGTCCTCATAGTAGGCATGTCACAACTGATGAGCTACCTTTGTGAGATTTCTTAGCACAAGAGGGGAAAAAAAGCACACATTTCAGAGGATTCAAAAGTTATAAGAAGCTTTTGCATTTACAAGCCAATCTGGCTACATATGACATTTTCTTGCATGGGTAAGCATCTTCAGTTTTATCTTGACATATCTATTGCTATCTTTCTAAAATCTGCTTTTGCACATGAAAAATTGCCATTTCATATATAGCAAAACACTTTAGAATATCCTTGACACATACCAAAAAAATTCATGTGATCTCTGGAAAATTGGTTATATTTTTATCATTATAGAGAACTGGTAAAGTTAAGTTGTAGAAATTTATTTTTATAGTAAACTTAACCTATAGTTTTACCTATTATCTTCTTAACTAACTAGGAAAGGTAAATATGATATATACATGACGTGTATAGTATAGCCAAGATGTTTCCAATTACCTGCTTTCTCCATGAGCTTCTCACAATTTGAAATCTAATTATACCATGTTTACATAAAATTAGGAAACAGAGGGTCAAAAAGACACACTCAGAACTCTGCTATTTGGAACAGTATCTTTTCTCCTCAGTAAGAGACATCAATTTTACCAATGGCTTCCCATTCCAAAAATCAGTACGCTAAAAGCAGTTTGGGCTTTCCTAGTGGCTCAGTGGTTAAGAATCTGCCTGCCAATGCAAAAGATGTGGGCTCCATCTCTGGGTCAGGAAGATCCCCTGGAGAAGGAAATGGCAACCCACACCAGTATTCTTGCCTGGGAAGCCTCATGGACGGAGGAGCCTGGTGGGCTACTGATCATGGGGTCGCACAGAGTTGAACACAACTTAGTGACTAATTGCCAATGAACAGCAAGGGGACTTCTCCTTAGATTCAGTATAACTCATCACTAACCCTCCTCTGCTGCGAAGGCCAATGTCAGAGCTCATGGCCAGCCTTGAGCAAAAAGAAGAAGGAAACCAACAGGAGATCTAGGAACCTGCCAATTATGCTGGGCTGGGTTGGCCAGACAGAAAGATCAGCAGGAGCCCTCCCAATAACTTGAACTTTCATCCCATACTTAGCTAATACTGAGCGGGGGACAAGACAAGCAAGTTAACCTCACTGAACTGGGACACTACATTGAAAAATTACTATTTGTTAATGGGTGGGTTTGGTATATACATGGTGCACCTTGGGCCATACCGAACTTACTGAAGAATCTGGAGCTATTTTCTAGAAAATTTCACTGTTAAAAGCAATGTTACCTATTTATCCTCAACTCTAGAAAGGAAATTACAGAACACTTAAAGCAAGTCCTAGCATATAACAGGCTATCTGTTTATATTTGTTGAGTGAATGAATCAATGTCATAGAGCTCCAGTATATTGCTGAGCAACTCCAACATTTATGCATAGAGTTAAGCATTATTTACTGACATCTTTTGAACAAGTATATTTACATAAAAGAAGAATAGCTTGTTATCAAGTATCTGCTGCTTAGCTGGTGGAACAGGGATACTATTTTTTAAATATTAAACTGGTGTACTTGCCTTGCTTCTCCCTACCCAGTAAAATCAAGAGCATTTAAATTTTCAAAGGAAAGATAAAGTTATTGTCCAGCTTTTATTTTCAAATTATATATTTTAGTGCCATTTTTAAGTTTTGATCACCAAGTTCTATTGAGAAGGAATGAAGTTTTGCAACTCAAAAGTTTTTTCTTGAAATACTAAGAACCAGAGCCTAAAAGGCAAAGCAGGGAAACAAAGGCAGAAAGAATTCAGGATATGGTACACCTCTTACCTCAGGGAAAGGAAAAAATAGAAATTTTTGTCACTAGGGGAACAGGAGATTACATGAAAGAGAAAAAAAAGAAAGGGAAGAAGTTCAGGAAGCTAGAGGAATCCAAGTACAGAGACTTTCTCCTCATTTCTCAAAAGAATAGTGTTTAGAAAATGCAAACTCCTTGAAAAAGACTAGCATTTTACATGCTCTTTTCAACGTGGCACGGGGTCAACAGGGTAGAAATGGTAGAGGGTGGAGCATGTATGTGTGAGTGTTAAGTCGTGTCTGCCTCTTTGCAACCCCACAGACTGTAAAATGCCAGGCTCCTCTGTCCATGGGATTCTCCAGGCAAAAATACTGGAGTGGGTAGCCATTTCTTCCTCCAGGGGATCTTCCTGACCTAGGGATCGAACTCGTGTCTCCTGCATTGGCAGGCAGATTCTTTACAACTGTACCACCTGGGAAGCCCAGAGGGTGGTAATGCATATCATAAAATTCAGAGATAAAACAAGTGGAAATTCTGGGCATTCCAGGAAAATTAAAGCAAAGCAGCCCGGAGTCGGGAGGAAGGGTCACAATGAGCATGGACTTTGTTTCTGGAGGCTGTGGCAGGCCCAAATTCTTCGGGGATGTCCCAAACCAGCCATACTTCAGTGGCCACCGGCTCAAGATTAAAGGGACAAGATCTGACCAGACACACCAGCCAGATGGACATCTGAGAAGATACAGGAGACAGCTTGGATACCATCCTGCTGCCACAATCATCTACATTTTCTTCCTGCACCCCAGTTCACATTAGGAGAGGAGGGTGAGACCCCATGATAGAGGGGAGACAGTTTCTTTAGGAGTTTGACTTTTAAACTTACTGCTTTTGTCTCTAAAATATGCTATTTGAATTAACCCTTATTGGCCATTTTCAGTTCCCCTCCCACACCCCCACTCTACCACTATTAGCAGAAATAACAGTTTGAAAACTAGGTTATATAAAAATTATTAAGTTCCTGTCTTTGTATGTCTGAGTTGCATTAAAATAATAGTAATTAATGATAGCAAGCACTATTCTAAGTTCATTAATTCATGTATTAATCACAACTATTCTACGAAGTACTATTCTTATATCCATTCTAAAAATGAGAACATTGAAACACAAAAATCACCCAGTTAGTAGTGACAGAACCTGGACATATACAGGCAACTCAGCACCAGAATTAGGACTGTTTAACTCCTCTGGTAAAATGCAGGTACATTTGAATAAACTGGAGTTTGCAAACCAGCAGGCAGTGATTTAACTTAAATGGGTCTAGCTATAGCCATAAGCTCTTTTTATCTTAATATGGCTTTTTCCTTTCCCTCTTTGTCTGCTAACTCAATCACTTTTCCTTTGGGTACCTATATCTTTTCATAAAGGGAAATCAAGGACCCCCACCAAAACCTGCTTATCAGTGACCCCCTACTCATATTAAACAATAATTCATTACAGGGGATCAGCAAAAGACCTAAGGCCAGTCAGAATCTTTCTCAGAGATTGGAGCAGACCCTGGGAGACAAAAATCTCTCCTCTTCTGGGATTATAAATGCTGTGGTAGACATTAGTCATTCTTTTTGGTAACTAGCAGCTGAATCGCCTTCTTAAGTGAGGAATGCACTACCCTGGGAGCAGAGCAGAAAAGTAAGCTATGATAGATATTTCTCAAAATCCCTTGCGGCTACACGGTGCAAGCATACAAGCCAAGCCAAGATAATCATACATCTAGATTCTAGATTCTGATTAGATGTTAATGAGCCGAAGAAGTGGAGACTGCACAAAATCTATGTCTGGAGAGGGTGACACAGAATAGCACCTACATTTAGCTTCCAGAGAGAGGCTGAAGTTCCAGCCACAGTGTTTGAGACCTAGTGTCCAGCGATGCTATCAACAGTGCAAGCTCAGTCGCTATGCCCCCAAGGGGACTGAGACAGTTCAGTGAACCACGTTCTTGAGAAGACTATGGTATGACTTCGGACAGAGAGCCTCCAGGGCTTGTGTTCTGGTTCTCCCAGGTAGTCTACGTGCTATCTCATAAAACTTTCTCAATAATAGACTTTTAGGGGACTTGCTGAGCACCGAAGAATTGATGCTTTTGAACTGTGGTGTTGGAGAAGACTCTTGAGAGTCCCTTGGACTGCAAGGAGATCCAACCAGTCCATTCTGAAGGAGATCAACCCTGGGATTTCTTTGGAAGGAATGATGCTAAAGCTGAAGCTCCAGTACTTTGGCCACCTCATTCCAATGAGTTGACTCACTGGAAAAGACTCTGATGCTGGGAGGGATTTGGGGCAGGAGGAGAAGGGGACGACAGAGGATGAGATGGCTGGATGGCATCACTGACTTGATGGACCTAAGTCTGAGTGAACTCTGGGAGTTGGTGATGGACAGGGAGGCCTGGTGTGCTGCGATTCATGGGGTTGCAAAGAGTCGGACACGACTGAGCGACTGAACTGAACTGAACTGAACTGAGGGGACTTGCCTGGTGGTCCAGTGGCTAAGACTCTGTACTCCCAAAGCAGGGGGCCCAGGTTCAATCCCTGGTCAGGGAACTAGACTCCACATTAAGCAAATAACAGTTTGCATGCCACAACTAAGACTGGTACAGTCAAATAAAAATAAAAAAAAATATTTTTAAAGCCATGTAGTTTCTTGTGCTTGAAACTAAGAATCTGCTTAGTTTTCAATTGCTACTGAAATGTTACTACAAACTTTGTAGTTTAAGACAACACAAAATCATTCACTTACAGTTCTAGAAGTCAGGAGTTCTAAAATCAAGGTATCAACAAGTCTGCATTCCTTTTCTGGGGACTCCAGAGAAGAATCCATTTCTTGGTTTCCCCAATTTTCAGAGGCGTCTTTCTTCCATTTTCAAAGCCAGCAACATTGCATCTCTCTGACTGTTCTTCCCTTGACACATCTTCCTTTGACTTCCCTTTTTCTAACTCCCTCCTCCATTTTTAAGAACTCTGGTGATTACACTGGTTCCATCTGGATAATCCAGGCAAGTCTCCCTGTTGTAAAGCCAGTTGATTGTCAACATTAATTCCATCTGCACCCTTGATTCTTCTTTGCCATGTAAATTTAACATACTCGCAGGCTCCAGGGATTAGGAGAGGGGCATCTTCAGAGGCATTGTTCTGCCTATCACGAAACCTAAATAAACAGATATCTGTATCAGGTATCAGGGACAAGCAACAGATTCCTAATGAAACAGAGGTGTTATGAATAAATCTATCATCTGACCTGATTGCAACTAAATGGAACAATAAGCCCGGCTGGTAGTAACGGATGAAACTCTAGCAGCTCATGGCAGCCAAGGGCAAATGGTGATCAGCTGGAATGAAGACCTCCCTGAAGGCAGGTTTGGCGAGACCCCCATACATAACAGGGGTTCCCAACCTCCAGGATCTAGTGCCTGATGATCTGAAGTGAAGCTGATGTAATAATAACAGAAATAAAGTGCATAATAAATGTTAAGTGCTTGAATCATCCCAAGACCATCCCCTCACCCTGGGTCCGTGGAAAGCCTGTCTTCCACAAAACTGGTCCCTGGTGCAAAAAAGGTTGGGGACAGCTCCTCTATCAAATAACTACTATATAAAAGGAATGAAAAAGCACAAGGAAATTTGATAGCTTAAGGAAACAGAAGGGTATTTTGAAAGTTAAAAATTACTGGCTAAAAATACAGACCAATGATCAGGGGATTTCTATAATGGTCCTATACATGTCTCCAATCTCTTGCTCCTGAAGGCTTGTAACAACCCCAAAACAAACTCAAAGATTGATTTTAGATGTTACCCATTTTGTAACTTTTAACTATGTCCATTAAATGTAATTCACAACCTAGGCAAATATGTTAGGTGAAACCAAGGGCAGCAGTAGTAAAAGAATAGGGCCCCAAGATGTAAAATGAGGACAAATGGGAAGATTCAGATGACTGAATACACGGAGCTAAGCTGTCTATTGAGAGAGGAAAATGTCTCAAATCCTCCTTTTACTAAACCTGTCCTTGCCTTGCTTGAAGGTCTCATAAGACCTCAGCTAGTAATAGCCGATGAGCTTCCCAGGTGGCTCAGCAGTAAAGAATCCACCGGCAATGCAGGAGACATGAGTTCGATCCTTAGTTCGGGAAGATCCCCCACAGGAGGAAATGGCAACCCATTCCAGTATCTTGCCCAGGAAATCCCATGGACAGAGGAGCCCGGCGGGCTACAGTCGATGGGGTCAAAAAGAGTCAGACACAACTGAGCAACTGAGCACCCACACACGCAGTTATTCCCTACAAGCTGGAGGCACTGACTGCGTTGGAAACGGACTCCTCTGATTTTACTGAAAAACCCAGGATTCCGGGGTCACAGAAGCTGAGTATTGATTTTCAATGACTAAATGCAAGGTACACAAATGCAAAATAATCTAATGGGAAGAACTGTCTGACATTCAGTGAATGATTCTTTTTGTTAGTTTATTGTGGGTCCCTTTGGGTTGAAACAGTGGGGAGCCCACTAAGGTCCTACTTGATTTATATAACTAACAACTTTAAGTCTGGCAAACAAAGGACTGATGAGAACTATTGTAATAGCCACTTCTCTGATCAGAATCAGTTCATAGAAGGAAAGCAAGGTACTACAGAGGAAGAAACTTGCAAGCACACGAAAGCAGGTTACACCTCTCTTCTAACTTTTCCTATGAAAACTGTGGGAAGTATGACCATTTGGCAAGAAAACTGTGCACTGAGGGAAATAACCAGTCCTCTGAATCTTTACTGACTCCAGCTCCAAAATGTGCTAATTCTTGGAGACCCATCCTGAGGTACACCACTTATAGTTAAGAGATTATCGTACAGATCAGCCCACCTATTCGTAGGTCCTGGGTGACCATAAACCTATTAGGTGCTTGTATCCCCAGTTCAGAGTATATAGTCTGAATATGTATACTCAGACTTGGGCAAAGTCTACACATTAGTCTCTTGCACTGTGGAGTATTATGAAACACCCCCACCGCCCACCATCAGAAAGACTATTTCCATCATCAAAGACTTGAAAGGTGCAGGGCTGGTGATTCCTATCACATCTTTCAACTCTGGACAATGGAACTAGTCTTTGGGAAAAAAATTAAAACTAAAACTAAACATTAAGTAAAAAGAAGAAAAATTAATTTACTTAAAAAATTTTTTCCCATTACAAAGCAATCAGTAGGGTTAATATTTTGTTATATATCTCTTCAGGCTTTTTCTTTGTTGTCGTTCAGTCACTAAGTCATGTCCAACTCTTTGTGACCCCTTGGACTGCAGCACACCAGGCTTACCTGTCCTTTACCATATCCCGCAATTTGCCCAAGTTCATGTCATTGAACCCATGATGCCATCAAACCATCTCACCCTGTCATCCCCTTCTCTTTCTGTCCTCAATCTTTCCCAGCTTCAGGGTCTTTCCCAATGAGTCAGCTGTTTGCAGCAGGCAGACAAAGTATTGGAGCTTCGGCTTTAGCATCAGTCCTTCCAGTAAGTCTTCAAGGTTGATTTCCTTTAAGACTGACTGGTTTGATCTCCTTGCTTTCAAAGGGACTCTCAAGAGTCTTTTCTACATATTTCAAAAAATAAAATGTAATGTAAACATGTATTACAAGCTTTTCTTTTTTACCATACTACATTTTTCATCATCATTTCATGATACTCCACATCATTTTTGTGAAGGGGACCATAATTTTTATAGAGATAAATCTACAATAAAATTTACCAATTTTAAGTCTAATGAGTTTTGACATATGAATAAAATTGTATAACCACCACAATTAATATATATATTTAATTGATATAAAATATTTCCATCATCAAAAAAATTATCTTCTTGCCCTTTGCAAGCAATCAGCTCCCCAACTTTGCCCATTATTTCAAGAAAAAAAATTTTCTGCTTCTAGTAACACATGTGATAGAATGTGTTATATTGGTTCACACATCACTGATATTCTGTTCCTTAAAAAAAAAAATTATATCTTTGCCTCATTTTGGAACACTTCTATTGCTATATCTTTAAACTGATCTCTTCTTTGGCAGTATCTAATCTGCTGTTAATCTCATCCAATGTATATTTTGTTTCTGATATTTTATTTTTCATTTCTAAAAGTCCCACTTAGGTCCTTTTTCAATATCTTCAATTTCTATCATCATCAGGTTTTCCTCTACCTTTGTGAACACACATATGTGTGTGTATATATATAATAGCTGCTTTGATGTTCTTTTTCTGCTAGTTTCTATACCTGTGTCGTTCTTTTTCTATTGACTGATTTTTCTTCTATGGGTCAGATGTTCCTACCTCTTTGCATACCTGGTAATTTTTGATTGATTGCTCAGTTCAGTTCAGTCACTCAGTCGTGTCCAACTCTTTGCGACCCTGTGAATTGCAGCACGCCAGGCCTCCCTGTCCATCACCAATTCCCAGAGTTCACCCCGACTCACATCCGTCGAGTCAGTGATGCCATCCAGCCATCTCATCCTCTGTCGTCACCTTCTCCTCCTGCCCCCAATCCCTCCCAGCATCAGAGTCTTTTCCAATGAGTCAACTCTTAGAATCAGGTGGCCAAAGTACTGGAGTTTCAGCTTTAGCATCATTCCTTCCAAAGAAATCCCAGGGTTGATCTTCAGAATGGACTGGTTGGACCTCCTTGCAGTCCAAGGGACTCTCAAGAGTCTTCTCCAACACCACAATTCTAAAGCATCAATTCTTCGGCACTCAGCCTTCTTCACAGTCCAACTCTCACATCCATACATGACCACTGGAAAAACCATAGCCTTGACTAGATGGACCTTAGTCGGCAAATGTCTCTGCTTTTGAATATGCTATCTAGGTTGGTCATAACTTTTCTTCCAAGGAGTAAGCGTCTTTTAACTTCATGGCTTCAATCACCATCTGCAGTGATTTTGGAGCCCCCAAAAATAAAGTCTGACACTGTTTCCACTGTTTCCCCATCTATTTCCCATGAAGTGATTGATTGCTACAGAGAGTTAATTTTACATCATTGGTAGTTGAATTTTGTTAAATTACTTTAAACAGCATTGGATTTTGTTCTGGTGTGCAATGAAGTTATTAGCAATCAGCTGCCTCTTTGTGTATCTTGCTTTTAAGCTTTGTTATGATAAGTCCAAAGCAGCCTTTAGTCTAAGGCCAATTAATCCCTACTATTAAAGTGACTATCTTCTAAGAATTCTGCTCTATAAAATCTTTGTACTCTGGCTAAAGGAAACATTAGTACCCCCCAACTTTGTGTGATGCTGCTATTTCCTACCCATTCCTTCTAGTAGTTATTTCCTTAGGTTCAGAAAGTTTCTTTTCACATATGTACAGATCAGCACTCAGTCAAAGACTCAAGGGGATCGATCCCTCTAGAGATATATGAAGCTCTCTCTTGATGGAGTTCTTCCTCCCAAGCATTTCACTCTAACAATGTTAGCAGCCTTGACTTCCCCAATCTTAGTTTTTTTAAAAAATTTCCTTTCTCTCAGAGATTACAGTCCTATACTGCCCATTGTTCAATGCTTGAATATCATTACTATGTAAAAAGAATTTCTCTTGTTTTTTGTTGCTTAACACAGTAAGGTAAATCTAAACTCTGTTACTCTATCTTAACTGAAGCAAATTTCTGCAGCATAATTTAAAATGGGTACCTAGAATTTCACTGAATGGTTGTACCTACTGGGCTACAGGTATTTGATCACCTATTCTATCATCATTGTATCCAAAGATTCTGAGGAATGATGGAATTTGGCATATAACTTTGGCATATAAATATAGGACTCAAAAATACATATTGACTGAATATATTCAGGTTGAGATTGTTCTCTTTATTTCTTAGTATAAATATTGCTGAACATTTTTTGTCACTAATCTTTACCAGAATCCCACAGTAATAATTATTTATTTAGGATACATTTCTCTAAATATAAACACTGGCTCAAAGAGAAAGTAGATTTTAGGCATTAATATTTATGTCCAAATTGACCAAAGGGAATCAGTTTACAATCTCACTGGCCAATAAGCTTTTCACGAATGCCTTTCTCTATATCTGACAAAATTGGATGTTTCAGTTTAAAAATCTTTGCTAATTTCATAGGTTTAAAAAGTTATTTAATTTTAATAGTTGTTTTAATTTATTTGATTACTATTTAGTTTCATAATTTTTATGTTTTTATTTGTAATCATTGAGCAATTATCTATTACTGAAAAGTTACATGATTTGTTTATTAATCAAATAGACTGTGGGAACTCTTAACCCCAAAATATTCATCCTATACATAGTGTAACACCCAAAGCCTAGAGGGATATATGTTTTTAATCATTGTTTAAGTCAGCATAAAACCAGAGAGCTTATTTGCCACTCCAAACAAGTGACAGCATGTTCAAAGGATCCAGCAGTCTGGTAGAATCACACAGCGAAAACAGGGAAAAAAAGTGTAATTAAAAGCACTTCTCACGGGTCAAAAGTGTAAGCTCATTAATGGTTTACTGAGCAGATGGCATTAATGGGTAACCAAAGATGCATGTTCATTATTGTTGTCCCTGTCACTATTCTTTTGATATAAGTGGCTCAGTAGATGTGAGGCACTCACCTAGACAATGAGATTCAATTATTAACATGGAATCTGTTCTCTCTTCCTGAAAAACACTCGGTGAGGTTCATAAATGAAGATGCATCCTATTAGACATGAGAAGAACATTCCCACCAGATAAAGGAGATAATTTATCTCAACATTATTTATAATTTCAAAAATATTGGAAACTTCCAATATTATAGTAAATAGTTAAATTAGGGGACCACACCTAACTAAAGAAATATGCTGTCATTAAAAACAAGGGTTCCAAAAAAATTGTTAGCAATATGGGAAAATGCCCCTAATACAATGTTAAAAAATTTGTTTTCCTCATAAAAGTAATATATCTTTACTGGAAGAAGTAGAAAAGCACAGAAAAATATGTTGAAGGAAATAATCAATCAACTTCTGAGAGATAACTGCAGTTAATATTTTAATGCACTTGTTATGAAATTATTTAGCACAAATTAATATACTTTAAAAAACACAATCTAAAGTAAAGGCATGAAATACATAAAGATATATTTTAAACTTATAATATTATATGTATTTTATACACACACAGCTTATACATACTCATATATATATTAGTAGTATGATATATTTGAGAAGGCAATGGCAGCCCACTCCAGTACTCCTGCCTAGAAAATCCCATGGATGGAGGAGCCTGGTGGGCTGCAATCCATGCAGTCGCTAAGAGTCGGACACGACTGACCGACTTCACTTTCACTTTTCACTTTCATGCATTGGAGAAGGAAATGGCAACCCACTCCAGTGTTCTTGCCTGGAGAATCCCAGGGACGGGGGAGCCTGGTGGGCTGCCGTCTATGGGGTCACACAGAGTTGGACACAACTGAAGCGACTTAGCAGCAGCAGCAGCAGCAGTATGATATATATACCTATTATTTTATTATAGCATTTCCCCAGGTAATTAGAAAATCATGATTTTTTTAAATAGGTTTGCTTATTAAGTAACAATAGACCACAATGTTTGGGGTATAGCATATTTTTTGTATTCAATAGATACAGGATCAACCAAAACCTGCGTGTTCACGTGCAAAAATCCCTTTTGACCTTTTGTTAGTTGTTGTTTTCCGTCCTAGCTTGAGAAGAAAAGATGTCATTTTTCTTCAAGGGGAAATCAAGATTTTTGATGGCAGCATTCATCTTATAGATGCAACATGATTTATTTCACCTTTCTCCCATTGGTTGAGGTTAGGGCCCCTTGTTGTTTTTTGTTAGCACACAATGCCTCACTTATCTTTAGTAAGGTAGGAAATGTTCTTAGGAGCAGAATTTCTTTCTCAAGGGATAGATATCTGGCATTTGGAGGTATGATGCCATGCAGACAGCTGGTTGTGATGTGGTACTAGCTGCTAGGTGGGTGACTGGGCTGGAGAACAGGCAGCTACTCAACACTGTTAAAACTTTTAAAAAGTCAGGCAACTGTACATGCACTAAAAATACAAATATATAAAATATGCATGATTACAAATATCTCATAGATAAAAACTAGTAGGATATTTACAAAACATGGAGTCACAGGTATAGAAAAAAAACTTAAGGTTATCGAGGGGTTGGGGGGACGAGGGATAAATTGGGAGATTAGAATTGATATATACACACTATTATGAAATAGATAACGTTTAATAAGAACCTATTGCATAGCACAGGGAGCTCAACTATGTGATGACCTATATGGGAACAGAATCTAAGAGTGGATATGTGTATATAACTGATTGACTTTGCTATACAGCAGAAACTAACACAATATTATAAATCAACTATACTCCAAAAAAATTAATTTTAAAAAAACTAGTAGGAAAGACACTAAAATATTTATCTCTGTTTAGGGAGATAATGAGTGAGTGATTTTTTCTCTTTCTTTTTTCGTATAATGACAATATACTACTTTTCAAATCAGATAAAGCAACACCAGAGACCACTTTTTAAAAGAGAGTGATACGTACAAGCTGATTGATAACAGTAGTCACCTCTATGAAGGGCAGTGAGACTTGAGTGAGTAAATGGGGACTTGCTTTGTCTGAACTGTCAGAATTCTTTAAAAAAAAAGAATATATTCTTATATAATTTATTTTTAACAAGAACAAAATGGCAGAATATATTTTGAATATTTTCTTTATTTAGTTTCTTTGTATTTTACATTCAAATATAAGCCTCCATTCTAATACTGCAATTTAATACTGTGAAAGGTATTATTAGAGAGAGGTACTATTAGAAAAATACCTTAATTTCTGGCCCAGGTCTACCACGTAGCAGCTGTGTGTCCTTGGGCTAGTCACCTAAACTCTCTGCTTCCCAAAATCCCAATATGTTAAATGTTAAAGAGATACTTCCTTGCTCACAAACATGATATAAATTATAAGAAAGTACTTGTGAGCCATAAAAATGCTCCTCCAATACATGTCATCAAACAGTAACAAAAGTAGACTGACTCTGAACAAAAAGGAAATTTTATAACAGTGGTTTAACCTTGCCTTCTAAACAAGGGAATTTAAAGAGAGAGGGCAGGAGAATTTAGTGAAACGGAATGAGGAAAGCATACAATTAAGAAGTAATAAATGCTCCAGACCAAAGAGAAAAAGAAAAGTGCTCTCTCGCCCCATCTCTCCCTAACTCCCTCCCTGCCTCTCCTTCCCCTCCAACCCCCAGAAACTGAAGGTCAGCGAAATAACCTCACTTTGGGAAATTGATGTGGAACTGAGATTAAGGCCCTAGACTTCCTGTGTCTCATGCACTGAAAGCACCAACTTTATATTAATACACTAGGCTTCAGTGAGTTTTATTCAAAGGTCCACACAGCTCTCTTCCACAATGGAAAGCCACCATGGAATGACCAGGCTCACACTCAGAGCAAACCAGAGACTTGACCTCTTTTCACGTCAGCCCCACTTCTATCTGCTGCCATGTGCTATTACTGGACAAGCAGAGCCCATCCCCCTTTAACTCTTCATACTAGCTCTGTTCCTTCTTGACATCACTCTACAAATTTTATTCCTCATTGCTGTATTTTCCATTTCTTCTTTTCTACTTGATCATTATCCATCTTGCAGAAAAAAAAAATACTCAACTTCACTTTCCCTTCCAGCTGTCACTTCACTTCTCTTCTCCCTGTTAGAGAAAATCTTAAAAAGTTGTCTAAGTGCTGTCTCCAATTTTTCCCCTTTCCTCTCTTAAACCCTTCTACCTCAGGCTTTGGCCCTCATCATTCCTCAATGATGAGATGATGACCCAGATAATCACGATGGTGTGATCACTCACCAAGAGCCAGACATCCTGGAATGTGAAGTCAAGTGAGCCTTAGAAAACATCACTACGAACAAAGCTAGTGGAGGTGATGGAATTCCAGTTGGGCTATTTCAAATCCTGAAAGATGATGCTGTGAAAGAGCTGCACTCAATATGCCAGCACATTTGGAAAACTCAGCAGTGGCCACAGGACTGGAAAATTTCAGTTTTCATTCCAATCCCAAAGAAAGGCAATGCCAAAGAATTCTCAAACTACCGCACAATTGCACTCATCTCACATACTAGTAAAGTAATGCTCAAAATTCTCCAAGCCAGGCCTCAGCAATACGTGAACTGTGAACTTCCTGATGTTCAAGCTGGTTTTAGAAAAGGCAGAGGAATCAGAGATCAAATTGCCAACATCCGCTGGATCATGCAAAAAGCATAAGAGCTCCAGAAAAAAACATCTATTTCTGCTTTATTGACTATGCCAAAGCCTTTGACTGTGTGGATCACAATAAACTGTGGAAAATTCTGAAAGAGATGGGAATACCAGACAACCTGAACTTGCCTCTTGAGAAACCTATATGCAGGTCAGGAAGCAACAGTTATAACTGGACATGGAACGACAGACTGGTTCCAAATAGGAAAAGGAGTACGTCAAGGCTGTATATTGTCACCCTGCTTATTGAACTTATATGCAGAGTACATCATGAGAAACATTGGGCTGGAGGAAGCACAAGCTGGAATCAAGGTTGCCAGGAGAAATAGCTATAACCTCAGATATGCAGATGACACCACCCTTATGGCAGAAAGTGAAGAGGAACTAAAAAGCCTCTTGATGAAAGTGAAAGAGGAGAGTGAAAAAGTTGGCTTAAAGCTCAACATTCAGAAAACTAAGATCATGGCATCTGGTCCCATCACTTCATGGGAAGTAGATGCGGAAACAGTGGAAACAGTGTTGGACTTTATTTTGGGGGGCTCCAAAATCACTGCAGATGGTGATTGCAGCCATGTAATTAAAAGACACTTACTCCTTGGAAGAAAAGTTATGACCAACCTAGATAGCATATGCAAAAGCAGAGACATTACTTTGCCAACAAAGGTCCATCTAGTCAAGGCTATGGTTTTTCCAGTGGTCATGTATGGATGTGAGAGTTGGACTGTGAAGAAGGCTGAGCACCGAGGAATTGATGCATTTGAACTGTGGTGTTGGAGAAGACTCTTGAGAGTCCCTTGGACTGCAAGGAGGTCCAACCAGTCCATCCTAAAGGAGATCAGTTCTGGGTGTTCATTGGAAGGACTGATGCTAAAGCTGAAACTCCAAATACTTTGGCCACCTCATGAGAAGAGTTGAGTCATTGGAAAAGACCATGATGCTGGGAGGGATTGGGGGCAGGAGGAGAAGGGGACGACAGAGGATGAGACGGCTGGATGACATCACCGACTCGATGGACATGAGTCTGAATGAACTCTGGGAGTTGTTGATGGACAGGGAGGCCTGGCATGCTGTGATTCATGGGGTCGCAAAGAGTTGGACACGACTGAGAGGCTGAACTGAATTGAACTTCCTCAATGACCTTTCTGTCGCTAAATCCAATGATCAATTTTAAGTCCTCATCTGACTTGATGTACTAGCAGCAGACAACTGCTCATATGGGTTGATAATTCCCTTCTCATTAATAAATATTCCTCCTGCTTCTCCCAAGATTGGTTTGGTTTTCCACCTAGCACTCTGGCTGCTCCTTTTCAGTTTCCTGTCCTTCCATCTCTTTCACATTCGCGTTTGGTCAGAATGCACAGGGCTCAAACCTTGGATCTCTTCTCTTCTCTTGGACCATCACATACTTACTGATGTCATCTGGGGACTTCCAAATATATATATCTGCAGCTTAAACTCTCCCACACTACAGACTTCAATATCTTACTCAATGCCTCTACCTGGATGTTTAATTGACATCTAAAACTTCACATTTCCAAAGTTGATCTTCCTCCGAAGATCCATTCATAGTTTTCCCAGCCTCGTGAATAGAAAGTTTATTCCTCCAGTTACTTATATAAAAATAGTTACGTGCTTCCTTAACATCTCTCATTCTCTCATCAAAAATTCTTGTAGACTCTTCCTTCAAATTATATCCAGAATCTAATCTCTTCTCATAACTTTCATTGCTACCATTCCAGTCCAAACTAAAATCATCTCTGATCTAGATTATTGCAATAGTTTTCTAGTGGTTCTAACTATTTCTCTGCTTTCACCTATGTACTTGCAGTCCACAGGGTTGCAAAGAGTCAGATACAACTGGGCAACTGAACAACAACAACAACGTACTCAGAACTAGCATACATATTGGAAGGGTCACTCTGATGTGAAAAGAACTGTAGACGGACAGTTCCTCTTTAAATTCTACAGGTGAGAAAACCAAGGCTTAGAGAGATTGAGCGGTTTATACAGGGTCACTTAGCTAATAAAACAATAAAAATTGTTCTTTTTTACCGTACACGGTTTTTACAACTGTAATTCCTCAGTAGGTAGTCTGCCATACTTACTGCTTTGCCCGGGGCAGTCTTAGCGTACACATGGTGTCCTGGAATGATTGAATTGTGCTTCTTTCTACCCTCAAGTATGCCTTGGTCTAGATCACAAAGTATATGAGATAGATACATGGTGTATAACATATACCTTTCATCCTATTAATAAACAAGAGTAGGACTATGTAGGTACTAATATAGATTATCCCATTTACTGTCATTAACATCAAGTATTGAATGAGGTGAGTATTGGGTCAATAACTGTCAGCTCTCTTGAGCTTCCAAGGAATCATTTAACTCTAGGAGATCAATTAGAAAGGCCCCAGTGGAAATCAGCAGTGGCTCTTAGTCAGTGCTTCACTTAGAGTTCCCACATTCCCCATCTCAGTGACCAGTGCTCACATCTGTGATTCCTCAATACTACCATCACCTCACTCTTGGCCCAGTCCTTCACTCCTATTATCTGATGGACATTTTGAATCAGATTTGCTACTAACATCAGATATGACCTTACCCTCAAACCTGCTTTCCCTTCAGAATTTCTCAGTCGTATGAATGAAACCATCTGTCACCCAGACATGGACTACAAAGTCATCTTTCACCTCCCTCTTTGCTCGACCCTACCCCATTTTACCTCTTTTGGTCACCCAGGCTTGTTCATCACAAATGGACTTTTTTGACTTATGTCACTGGGGAACAACAATAACCTTTCCCCTAGTCCCTGTAGAAGCTTTATTTGAGAAACCTTCCACCAGTACTGCTATAGTTACAGCACTCTCCTTTTCAAAGCATGTATCCTCCAGAGTCCTGTCCACCTCATAACTTCTTCCAGGAAGCCTTCCTCCTACAGAAAGGCATTTTCCCTCTGGATAGCCATCCAGCCTCTTTTCTGTCTACTTGCTCAACATACTAACCTGGGACTTATCTCCTTAATTAGAGTATGGCACCCCTGAGGGCCAGGATCCTATCTCAGACATTTTTATTCCCTGAAGTCTAACATAGTTCTTGATGTTAAATGTTTTTCCTATTTGGCGGCAGGAAAGCTGACGGACCACCAAAGTAGACGAAGTGTACACTGGTAGAGCTTCAATGTCAAAACTAGGATTTGAGGAGCCTCAAGAGTATCTTTCCAATCTTCCTTTGAAAAGCTATGGAAATATTTTCTAGATTAGTCATTAGTCATACCATTTCATCAAACTCCTCTGAGAAGATTTTAATCAATACATCTGGAAAAACAATTTCAAAGGTGAAAAGATATGATTCATTTGCCCTAAGCAACACTGCTGGACATTCTGAGTTCCTCGAGTATATTTTTCATTTACACATATCTTCATTCTGTAAATAGATTCTGAGTTTGTATTTCTTAAAAAACAAGTGAGAGCAAGAAGGACTTACTGTGTAGCATGAGGAATTATACTCAATATCTTGTGATAACCTATAATGAAACATAATCTCTCAAAAAATAAAACCAACAGAATCACTGTGCTATACACCTGAAACTAATACAATATTGTAAAAAAACTGTACTTCAATAACAATAATAAGACCCCCCCCCAGATAAACCACACAAATGGGGATATGTTAATCAAAAGAAAATAAATTTGTATTTTGACTTTCAATATACATGGAAAGTACTGTCTATAGTAATCCCCTCCCTCTTGAGCCTCCCTCTCACATCCCCCATCTCACCCCTCTAGGTGTCACAGAGCACCAGGCTGAGCTCCCCATGTTATAAAGCAACTTCTCCCTAGCTATCTGTTTTACACATTGTAATGTATATATTTCAATGCTACTCTCTCAATTCATCCCATCCACCCCTCCCACTCTGAAACAGTCATTCAAGAAACATTTCGGTAAAGCAGAAAAAGAACTAAATTCCACAAAATCTGACCACTCACTATAATGTATCCCAGTCTCTGTCTAAAACTTACCGCCATCTATTCTGTTCTAGTGTTTGTGTTTTCTTCTTCCAGGTCCCTTTCCAACTGAAATGTGATCTCCCTGAAAACAGAAATATTGTCCATCTGCTTCTTCAACCACCACTTGGGTGGTAAAATTTAAGCAAATCGTTTTGTTTCACTGTGTTTTGTTTCCTCACTGGTAAATTTTAAACATTGAACTAGGTAAATTGTTTTTTTTCCTGATTCAAATATTTTGCTGCAATATAATGAAGAAATAGAAAACAAGGTTAACTGGGGGGTTGTAGCGGCCCCCAAATTTTTAATCTTAATGCAGCTGCTATAGCTAACAATATATTCCATGAAATCTTTACTTTTCTTGCTTAATTCACAAAGAAATGTAACAACAACAATAGCCCTAAGATATAATTTGGTTATATCTGTTACTGATTCTGTATTTCTCAAAGCTCGACCAGATTCCACTTTAAAAGTTGACTACCTCTTTAATCTCATTGAGATGCTATTTAATAGACCAAGATAATTTTATTAAATGATCCACAGTATTTTAAGTCTTAAAGTATCTTCTCTTTAAAAAATATTTCCCACTATCCATCTTTTCTATAATTCTGCCCATTTGCAAAAGTAAAGCATTATTTTAGTATATATGGGATTAGGAAAATCAGATAATTAGAAATTTAAGTTTAGAAATAAATTAAAAATGATTACTTACACTGTGAAATGCTTAATTCCTATCCTCTATGAAAAAAGTACTGATTATGTAGTTGTCAACTAATGAGCTATCTTAAAATCCTTAAGGAAGAGCTCAATTTATAAAAAAAGAAAATCAGCTTAAACACATCAATTGAATGAAGCAACGAGACCATCATAAACCCCACTTTTGTTTTAAGTAAGAAGTTGAAAACGCTGTCTTACATTTCTAAAGTGGAAGATACATCATTAGGAAATCAAAATGATAATCTGTAAGCTCTAGAAAGGGAATACATGATTAACAGGAGCCATTCTGGATTCACAGAGAATACCAACTTAGACTTACTTCATTTTTTGGTAGGAATACCAACTAGACTGATAGGTACGAAGAATATTATAGGTATAAGAAGATCTGAATTTCAGTATTTCTAGACAACTTCATGGAAAGCATGGTGAAATATATATAGGCTGATAATCACACAGTTAGGCTGATTTCATAGCTGGTTGAAAGGCTTACCCACGGATGCCAATCAAAACATGATATCAACTTAAAGGGGCTTGATGCCTTATTCCGTACACATCCACATATTATGGGGACTTTGAGGATAAATGGTATAATTAAAATGAGGGGATAATAAGAAGCTAGTGGAATGGCAAACTTATAGGATAATAAAGTAGCAATCCAAAATGAATTCAAGAGAGCTGAATCATGCAATTAATTTTACTTGAATATTATACTGCTAACCAGTCATCAGGAAAATGTGAAGCAAAACAGTTAGATAATACCACACATCTCTTTAAACTGGCTAAAATGAAAAGGACTTTCAATAATTAGTGCTGGAAAAGATATGAAGAATTGAAACTCCATACATTACTAGTGAGGATATAAAGTAGTATAAACACTTTGGAAATTGTTTGGCGGTGGATACCAAACAAAACAGTATATACTAAGTGAAACTTATCAATTCTTTTGTTATTTAGTTGCTAAGTCATGTCCAACTCTTTTGTGACCTCATGGACTGTATGTAACCTCTGGGGAAGGGAATGGCAATCCACTCCAGTATTCTTGCGTGGAGAATCCCATGGATAGAGGAGCCTGGCGGGCTACAGTTTGTGGGGTCGCAAAGAGTCGGACACAACTGAGTGACAAACACTGGACTGTAACCTGCTAGGTTCCTCTGTCCATGGGATTTCCCAGGCAAGAATACTGGAGTGGGTTGCCATTTCCTTCTCCAGGGGATCTTCCCAACCCAGGGATCAAACCCCTGTCTCTTGCATTGAAGATGGATTCTTTACTGCTGAGCAACCATGCAAACTCATCATCAATTATATAGCTGAGTATATAACAGATGTGAGTAATTGTATCTTCCAAAAGACATATATTAGAACTGTCATGGGAGTTTTATTCAAGAAAGGCTAACAACTGATAGATAAATAAACTGTGGTATAATTCATACTATAGAATGCAAAAGAGCATTGAAAAAAGTAAGCTTCAGCTTCATTCAAAAATATGAATAAAGTTCATAGACACCAAAGTAAGAACTGGAATATCACAATTTCATTTACATGAAGTTCAAACAGGCAAAATTAACCCACAGTTACAGAGGTCAGAATAAAAGTTACATTTGGGGAGCTGTTAACTGAGGTGCTGGAAAATTTCTACATGTTGTTCTAGGTTAGATGGACATTTACATATGCAAAAATTCAGATTAGTGCTTGTTACTATCTCTGAATGATTCCTCATCAAAGTATTTATATATTTATATATAATGAAGTACTTCTACAGAATAGAGAAAACAAACAACCACATAAATGAAGATATTAATAACTTTTAGTTGTACACACATACAACATGGGTAAATGGCAGGAATGAAAGTTAATAAGGTCTTAATTTTCATAAAAATGTGATGTCAAGAATGAGCAATCCTCCTAGGCTTTCTCTGAAATGTTTAAACTACATACAGGGGATTGTGGTCATTTTCTTCTGCAATGCTTTAAGGAGAATATCAACAAATTGGTATGCTTCCAGAGAAAAATAACCATATGTTGAACATCTGAGCAAAGTCTAAAAGAGCTATTTTCAGCCTGGGGGGAAAAAGACTTAAAGGGAAACCAGATTTATTCTACATGTCCTTAGAAGACTGAAGTGGAATTAATGGGTGAAATTGCAAGTAGGCTGATTTTGTTCTGTTTGTTTTTTTGGCTGTACTGAGCAGAACCAAGGATCAAACCCATGCCCCCTGCATTGGGAGTTCAAGAGTCTTAACCCCTGGACCACCAAGAAGTCTCTGATTTTGTTTTAACCTGAGGAAGAACTTTCTGAATAATGGAACTTCCAACAAATGGTTCCAAGAGGTTATGAGTTGAACCAGTGTCCAGACATCTGCCCACAAGCTTAGAGGAGGTACTTGTCTCAGTTAGTGAGTTAAACAAGATGTCCTCTAAGACCCCCATTCATTCTGTATTCTGTTACACTGTCACTCAACATTAGTGTACATATTGGGAAAATTTGGCAGGAATGAGGAAAATCCACAGGCAGCTTTTCCTGAGCAGAAAGTCACCAGCTGTGCCCTTCAACTTAAACAAGAGATTTCTCTCCTACAGCCTTGGGCTCAGTCACCGCTCAAATACTACAATACTTAGAAAAGCTCTCTTAAGTGGATAAAACACATTTTGAAAATGATAAAATAGAAGGAGTGTCTCTTGACAATGCTTCTCTTGATAATCTAAATTTTAACTTTTTCATAGAAATGATTTTATTTTTTATTATTTCCTCAAGCAATATCCCCTAACACGGGTGATAGCTGAGTAAAAGAGCACAAAATCAGTGTCACTGTCCTTATTATAAAATGTTTTCCAGAATCACTGGAGCAACTGAAATGTCACTTGCAACATACAAATGTTATCTGTGCACCAACCCTTCCACTAGCACTGGATTTTGCCAGTTACTAATTTTTTGCTAATTTAATAAGTAGTAGCAGAGCTCAGGGATGTTCCAATTAGCATTTCTTTAATTATAAGTGAAGCCAGACAGTTAAAAGAATTCAAAGACTTTTTAAAGAAAAAAAGCAGTAAGCCATCCCAGAGTATTCCCATGCTATTGTTTGTCATTCTGCAGCCAGTCCAAAGTCTGAACCAAGCTGTTCACAGCCCTGACAGAAACCTCTTCTGTCCTCACACACAGCCAAGTGGTCCCACAGGATGGCAAGGGTGAGTCGATGCTGTCTTTCCTTGGCTGCACAAGACACTGTAGTCTTAGCATGTTCTTGTCCTACTATACTTGGTCTCAAGAACAGTTTGTCTCTCCTGGTTCCAGTAATAGTAACTTTTAGACATAGATCCACAGTAGATAACACCCCCATGAAGAATGCATAGAAACTGCTGTGCACTCCAAAGAGAACTTTGTTATAAACCAAATTGGACACCTCTGTATGGTAAAATTTGATGTAACTTTTCTCTTTTTGCTCTTCTGTATTTTCTAATTTTTCACAGTGAACATGGAGTGCTCATATAATTTTTAAAAAATCATCTTGATGGAAACAGTGACAAGTGGGAGGAATATGAATAGAGAGAAAAAAGGATATCTCTAAACCATATCCCTCTTTGCTCTTTTTTTTTTTTTAAAGAAAAGACTCCCATAATAAGCTCTATTGACATAAATTGTTAAAAGCCATAGGTCAAGGTGAAGTAAAGAGTACAGACATGGAATTCCACAAAGACTCTGGGTTGCACCACTGTTAAGGCACCTGCTTTTCAAAGTCAGGAGTAGAGAAGATAGGAGGGAGATGTTCGTATGACCCCATTTTGAAGCCAGTGAATATTGGGTTTTATACTTTTATAAAATACTTTTATAAAATACTTTTTTTGTCTTGAGTCCTGAAAGTTTATGAACACCCAGTTGATTGTCCATTACCAGGAAATATTAATATGTAATCCAGCAAAAGGCAGGTAGAGAATCCACAGGCACTTTGACCTCATTATAGGCTGCTTAATGACCCTTCTCTGTTTACATTTTCATATATAATTAAGCCACAAGAGAATTTATAACTGGAAAAACAAAAGATCCAAGAATGATCAGTGGGTTACCCAACCTAAGTTCTGAGAAGTCATTACAGTTCCCGAAGCTTGACCCAAACAATATCCAAGACAAATGCTGTTTTCCCCTGCCAGCCCATTAAACTTGTGTTTGTTAAACACTTCAGGTACAGACTCCATCTCACTACCTTAACCCTTCCTCATGTACATGCAACTCAGCCAGAGTGCTGGGCAAAGGGGCAATTCCAATGAACCTTTGTTCTGATAATAGAAATACCAGCTTTCGCTAATGTACAAAGGGATATAATTATTAGGGTCTCCTTTAAATATTAGAGCTAAAATTACTTTTAACTGTAATTACTGAAGTAAAAGTATCTGACACATCTCAATTTAAAGTTCAAAACATACACTTAAAATTATCCTGTATGCTTTTTATAAAAAGTCGTCTAATCATAGAGCTCTCTCAATTCCCTGGTGGCGCAGACAGTAAAGAATCCACCTGCAATGCAGAAGACCCGGGGTCAATCCCTGGGTCAGGAAGATCTCCTGTAGAAGGGAATGACTACCCACTCCAGTATTCTTGCCTGGAGAATTCCATAAACAGAAGAGCCTAGGGGGCTATAGTCCATGGGTTCGCAAGAGTCGGACATGACTGAGCAACTAACACTTCCATTCCACTTTTCATATATATATACACATACATATATATATGTGTGTGTGTATTTATATGGCACAGTATTCTGTAAGATAAACAGTAAATATTTAGAGAAATATATTAATAAATTTGGGAGGTCCAGATACTTAGAAAATCGTATATAGAGGGTAAAATTTTTCAAATAAAAATATAACAAAAAACTTTAAAAGGAATTTAATAAAACTCCATAGAGATGACCTTTAAAATAACCAAGCTGAATTTTCAAAATCTTAACATTGTAAAATTTATGGCATACAGGCCTAGGATATGGCATGAGAACAGGTTATTCTACTTTTATCACGTCCCAGGGCTCAAGATGAGAAAAATGATGAGAAGGGGCCTGCTAATCTGTGTCTGAAAGGTTAGGTGGTGACGTTTTGTAGAGAGAGATAAGGTTCAACAGAGGGAGGCAGATTGGGTCAGCCAAGGCTTTGCTACAGAAGAGATTTTGTGGATAGAGACAGAAGTCTCAGCTGAGCAGAGTGAGCCAGGGAGAAGGAGCCTGGGACACACACATACACAAAGGTGTGAGGGAGTCTGGCAAGGTCCAAGAACAAAATCCAGAGATTGCTAACTACAAGGGGGCTTATGCAGCTTCAAGAAAAACCACTTCAGCCTGAAACTAAAGAGATAAGTCTGCACCCAGACCTAAAGGGACTTTTTTTCTCAGAAACCTCAGAAGCAGATAGAGAAAGACATTAGCTGAACCAGTCCAGTCCAGCTCTGGAGGGTGAGAGTCAGGATGAAACAGAAGAATTCAATTACACAGACGTATGCAGAGGAGTTAAGGGCTTCCCTGGTGGCTCAGTGGTTAAAAAAATATACATATCTACCTGCAATGCAGGAGACCCTGGGGAGACGGGTTCAATCCCTGGGTGGAGAAGATCCCCTGGAAGAGGAGATGGCAACCTACTCCAGTATTCTTGCCTGGGAAATCCCATGGACAGAAGAGCCTGGCAGAATACAGTCCATGGGGTTGCAAAGAGTCAGACATGACTGACCATGTACGCTATGCTACACTAAACGCTGGTTTCCTTTAGCCAAAGCAGAGGGGCAAAATAAGGGGCTTCTTAATTCTTAACTGACTCCACTCAAAGGAGAATGAGAGGGACTGTATGTAACCTGTACCCCGAAATTTCCTCTCAGTAATAAAGGAAACTTTCACTAAAATCGCTGAAAAAGATGTGCTGTGTGTCTCCTCTCTGCAGGGTCAACTGCCTATGGGCAGGGTGCCCCTATGACTCACAGAGACCTGGCAAAGGGGAGAAGAGATGCTATGCAACTGGATGAAGGGAGGGTGACACAGAGGGACAGAGAAAATATCTCTAGCAGGAGTGAAATGGGTGGACTTCCAATCCCAGATGGTCCTTCTGGAGCCAAATCCCCTTCGACTCCTCTTCAGGGTGGGAGTCCCCCTAGAGAAGCAGTACTGAGAAGCCTGCAGCGGAACATTCTGTGTGGGGCCTGCCCTGGCAAGTCTGTTCAGGACATGTACCAACCCTGAAGAATGGCAGGCCTGACTTTTATCATCACATTTTCAAGTTTTCCAAACCTGTTCCCAAGCATGACAAAACTCCCCCTAAAGCCTTGATGATGTTATACACCCTTTGATTCTGGCTATATCTGCAAGCCAGTAGGACATCTGGGTGGAGGAAACCTCTTGCTACAAGGTTGGCCTGTTCTTTTCTCGCCTCTGAGTTTTTTCTATTTGTTGCCACATCACCTGGGAATCCATGCCTTTCAGCAGCAACATGACCAGAACTAGAATGGGAACTTCACCCTCCCTCTAGATTGAATATGGCTACACCCCAAGGTAGCCAGTGTGCACTTCTAAAAACACAAATCAGATCTTGTGAATAACTCCCCCTGTGAATATCCCCCCTAGCTTCTTATTACTCTTAGAATAAAACCCAAACACCTGGTCATGACCTCCAAGCCCTGAGTGATCCTATGTAGCTTCCCACCTCCTCGACCACCTCTCCTTTCTTTCCCTTTTGTCATTCACAAAAGATCTGAATGCACTGTCATCCAAGAGCATGGCTTACAATCAAAGTTTACTCAAAATTGTTTAAGTCTGCATGGTTCCAGAATGATTTAACACAGCTCTTAATCATTATTTAATCAACACGATCAATAAATGTAGACAGTAATTTTGACAAGCTAGATTAAAAACAACTCCTTTGGCCTTGGAAATGATCCCTATCCCATACATTGTTACCCTTCTTATTCATGCATCTATCATCTTTAACTTTCAGAGATTATGAGAGAAGAATACCTTCAGAGCTAAGACCTAGAGAGTAGATGGCACCATTTCCACAAACATCACTGAGCAAACCGTTTGTCCTTGAAAGCCAATTATCATCTCCAAGGCAGAACATTATCACATTATTTGAAGGAAACAGCTTTTTTCCTGCTAAAAGACTTTGGTCTGTAGGGTGGTTTGGTTTGCATTTGAACTGCAGTGTTTGCGATCTGTGCCCAGCTCAGGACTGGGTCTTCAAACAGGCTCACTGCCCATCTTACCAACTGCTGTATTCTCTCACTCAGCCAAGAGAACACTTTGCTGTTTCAGCATTTCCAGGTGAGAGGAAAATATAAACTCCGGGAACCTACGAATCAGGCTTCTTCATATGATCTCAGCAGGGACACAGCAAGCTTTAAGCAAATAATGATGGAATTAGGAGTAGCAGGTTTTTGACCCAAGGTCTAGTGAGTGATGCAGAAATGCCCTGCCTTCTCCTGGTGATGGGTGGAAGAGAGACCTCACCATGTGAAAAATAAATACCAGTTTTCATCACCGCCATCTCCTTCAGATTTGCTGACAGCAGCAGATACCTCATGTGCCAGACTGTAAGCCAGGGAGGTAACAGTCAGGGCAGGCTTCCACAGCTCCCAACAAGTAAGCTTTCTCTCCAGGCACAGAAACGTACCATAGCCCTGAGAGGGAACAATTCATGTTCCAGGACCAGACTCTGGGTCACTTCCTCTGAAGCTGACATTGTATAGAAGTGCTGGAAACATGGTAGCTGTTGAGAGTATCTACTGGACTCTTCACCTCAATTTTAAACCTGGTCTACCCACCACCCACGAAGATGCTGGCCTGAGGTATACAACTGTCCACCAATCACTTTTGATCTGCTGACTTTGACCCCCTACTTCTTGATTCTGCTCCCTCACTTCATTCCACCACTCTCAGGCTTCCATCTCTTTGATTTAAACTTTTATTCCTTTTCCTGTTGGCCCCCAAGACTTCATTGCTGGGTTTAATCTCCCCTTCATGACCTTTGGCCCTTTCCAGGATGCACTTTATGTTCACTCTGTCTCTGCCCGCTCCTGATCTATTTCATCAACTTAATCCACTCCCTCCCAGCTGTGGTCTCCAGCCCACCTGGGAGTGGCCCCAGAAAAAGAAGTCCAGACCTTAGGACTTTGACAAAAGAGGTAACTTGCCAGCTCCACCAACTCCAAAGGCTAAATCTCTGGTCTTTCCTTTCTCCCGTCTTCCTAACCCACATCTCTATTTTTTTCAACCAAAAGTCAATGTCTTAGGCTTCCCTGGTGATCTAGTGGTTAAGAATCCACCTGTGAATTCAGGGGACACAGGTTCAATCCCTGGTCCCGGAAGATCCCACATGCTGCAGGATAACTATGTCTGTGCACCTTCACTACTGAAGCCGGTGGCCGAGAGCCTGTGCTTCACAATGAGAGAAGCCATCTCAATGAGAAACCCCGGGGAGTGCAATGAAGAGTACTCCCTGCTCGCCACAACTAGAGAAAGCCTGTACACAGCAACAAAGCTCTGGTGCAGCAAAAAATAAAAAATAAACAAAACAAAATAGTGATGTGGAAAGATATCCATTAAAAAAGTCAATGTCTCAAAGTCACATTTACCTTTTCTCTAAAACTACATTTCTTTTGGATGTTTTCTATCTTTCTGTTCTTAATGTCTTCATTTCCCCACTTACTGACAAATTTCAGCTCACTGGCCTCCTTTTCACTCCTTTTTTCAACTCAAAGTTGTTACACAGACTGTTTGCTTTGCCTGGAGTACTCTTAATCTTCCTTCATACCTAGTTAATAGCAGTTCATCCCTCAAGTCTCACCTTTAGCACTCCCAAGTTCTTATTACCACTGTCATCCAAATATTTACTTGTGTGACTATGTATCAGGTTTCTGAAAACCTGTATTACCCAGTTCAGTAATCACCAGCCATGTGAGGCAGTTGCGCATTTAACACATGGTGAGTCTAAATTGAGATGTGCTGTCAGCATAAAATATATAGCAAGTTTTGAAGACTTAGTACAATAAAAAATTGTAAACTATCACACTAACAATTTTTATGTTGGTTATGTGTTGGCATGATGATATTTTAGATATACTGAATTAAGTAAAATATATTTTCAAAATTTATTTTACCTTTTTAAATGTAGCTACTAGAAAATTTTAAGTCACAACATGGGCACACATTATAATCCTATTGGGCTGTGCCGCTGCAGACCTTAAGCTCCAAGAGGTCAAGGCCATCTTGTTATATATTAGCACAGTACCTGGCACACGGTAACAAGGTTAGTAAATTTATTTTGAAAGAGTACAATTTTTTTAGACAATTAGGAAAACAGTGTTCTTTATGTGTGCATGTTAAATTGCCTCAGTCATGTCCAAATCTTTGCGACCCTGTGGATTATAGCCCACCAGGTTCCTCTGTTCATGGGATTCTCCAGGCAAGAATACTGGAATGGATTGTCATTTCCTCCTCCAGGGAATCTTCCTGACTCATGGATAGAACCCAAGTCTCTTATGCCTCTTGCATTTGCAAGCAGGTTCTTTACCACTAGCACCACCAGAGAAGCCCACTATGCTTTACAAAAAAAGACAAATCGAAGATAAACCACTAGAAACAAGGGAATTTAGCTGCTCACCCCTCCAGTACTGCATGCTCTCCACCTGCCATGGGCATCAGATCTTCTATTAGCCTTGCACAGTTAGTTACAAGTGAGAGTCCAAACTGTTAGACTGGAGATTTCCCTGGTGGTCTAGTGACTAAGAATTTGCTTGACAATGCAGGGGACATGGGTTCAATCCCTGGTCTGGGAAGATTTCACATGCTGCAGGGCAACTAAGTCCCTGTGCCACAATTACTGAGCCAATGCTCTAAAGCCCACAAGCCGCAACTACTGAAGCCCTTGCACCCTAGATAGAGCCTGTGCTCTGAAACAAGAGAAGCCACTGCAATAAGAAAGTGCACACACCGCAACTAGAGAAGCTCCCACCCACCGCAACTAGAGAAAGGCAGCAAGCACAGTCCAAAATCAATACATTAATAATTACATCTTAAAAAACAAGCTGTCAGTTTGGGACAGTTTGTCACTGGCTCAAACTGATAGTATATCTATTTAAAGTGAAGTCATTCAGTCGTGTCTGACTCTTTGCAACCCCATGGACTGTGGCCCACCACACTCATCTGTCCATGGGCTTTTCCAGGCAAGAGTACTGGAGTGGGTTGCCATTTCCTTCTCCAGAGGATCTTCCCAACCCAGGGATCAAACCCGGGTCTCCCGCATGGTAGGCAGACGCTTTACTGTCTGAGCCACCAGGGAAGTCACATATCTATCTAAAACTATGAACAATTAGATTTATTTCTTTTTTATTGAAATATAGTTGGCTTACAATATTGTGTTAATTTCAGCTGTACAGCAAGGTGATTCAGTTGTACATGCATACATATATAATTTTTTGTATATTTTTCCATCATGGTTTATCACAGGATATTGAATATGGTTCAATATTCAATATATTACTGAATATATACACTACACAGCAGAGCCTTGTTGTTTGCCCACTCTATACGTACTGGTTTGCATCTGCTAACTGCAAACGACTGTCCCATCCCTTCCATAGCCCCCTCCCCCATAATTTATCTTTCAAATTATGGATAGACTGCCAAAACAGAAAATAAAGAAAAGAATCTACATACATAGCAAGAAAGGATTAAGGTGCTATGTTCACTTGGTCTAAGCCACTTCCACCAAGAAGTTCTCATGAGTCATATCTCATTTACTTTTCTCAGTCCTTAGCATCAGAAAATCCTTCTCGACTTAACTGGAATTCATTATTTAGCAAAACATTTAACACAAGTGTAGGAAAGACTGGAGAGTCTAAAAAGTCTAGTAATGTCCTTAAAGACTGTTTTACTTCTGTGCTGCCCACTCACATTCATGGGCACCAATATCACTGTGAAGTGAGTCAGCGATTCCAAGTATCTGTATTGCATTACACCAAGTTCCCCGTACTTGGCGTTAGCAGTACATTGCTTGGGGAAGGAAGAGGCCAAGCTGTTCTGTGATCCCTGAGGACTAATGCAGCAAGAGATGTGCTGGTTAGTCACAGACAGGAACCCAGGGATTAGAGTTGTCCAGCGGTGTATCAGGTGACAACTAGAAGAGGGCAGCTGAGAGCTGGGATGCTGAGAAGGAGACCCAACACCAGGACTCAACACAAACACTCATTTAACTTAAGTGTCACGCACTCCCTAATTGGCAGTATCACTCCCTCCTCCAGTGAAAATTATCACTTTAATAAAGTTTGCACACCCCTAGGATGCTACCGCATGCAAAGAGTTGACTCATTGGAAAAGACTCTGATGCTGGGAGGGATTGGGGGCAGGAAGAGAAGGGGATGACAGAGGATGAGATGGCTGGATGGCATCACTGACTTGATGGATATGAGTCTGAGTGAACTCCAGGAGTTGGTGATGGACAGGGAGGCCTGGAGTGCTGTGATTCATGGGGTTGCAAGGAGTCAGACAGGACTGAGTGACTGAACTGAACTGACTGAACTGAGGATGCTACCACTCTTTCCACCCTTCCTTGTGTCTCAAAATCTTATATCCTCAGAAGTGCTACAGTCAACCCTAAGCTTTCTCAGAACACAGAAATAGCACTGGACTAGGAATGAGAAGTTAGGACACCTAGCTCTTCTATCAAGTATAATTTCAGAATCATTGAGATGACATACGTTAGACCATGGCTGGAACCAACACATCACTCGAGACTCAGCTCACAGCAACAACCATAGCATTCAGGGTACTCAGCTTCTCTAGGTCCAAGGACTCTCCCACCCTAAAGAAGTCTTGGAAGGCCTCAAGACCCAATAAGACAGTTTAGCTTCCATGAGACCTTACCAACCCTATGTCTATCTCTTTCCACCTACCCAAATTGAAACAGACACACTTTCATAGTAAAATTAGAGGAAGGAAAAGAGCTCAAATAAATTTTGCTTAGAAAGGATGGAGGTGCATAGGAATTAGTCAATAGTACTGAGCCAAAATAGTTTGAGCAACAGAAGAAATAATAGTACTGCTGAATGATAACCCCCTGAATAAAGTAAATATCCATGAGCCCACAATGAAATGAATTTATAAAAGAGGGGGCAAAAAACTGTTCTTTCTTACAGAAGAATTCTAATTAATAAAAGTAGAATAAACACAGGCAGTAAGAAATTCACCATTAGAACACCACAGCAATAATTACTGCAAGCAGGATACACAGACAGAAGCTAAAATTAGTGGACAAAATTTGAGGAGAAACAGGATATTTACAAGATCTCAAAATATCTCCCTAAAGATATTTATTAGTTACAAAGGGGAAAATAGTAACTTCACAGAAAAGAAACCTGGCAGATACCACCTTAGCCAAGTGATCTGGGTTATTATTGCCAGTAATGACATATGACATCGTGAAGCTCAGGTTAAGAGAAGGGCAGTGACATTAGTTCTGTATTCTTACCAAACACACACAACCTCAATCTGCTCATGAGAAATCATCAGACAAATGGAGGGACATTGTACCAGATAATGAACCAGTTCTCCAAAGTGTCAGTATTGTGAAAACACGGGAGAGACTGAGGAACTCTTACAGAAGCGCTGTTGCAAAACTGTTACAGCAGAGAGGACCAAGGAGACATGAAAACTGAAGAATACATAGGAACTCTATACTATGTTTACAACTTTTAATCAGAAATCATTTCAAAATAAAAAGTCAAAAACTATCAATTATAAGTCTGAAGGAGGGTTGAATTCTAAATCCAAAAGTGACAGAAGATATTAAAAATTTAGAAGACCGATGTATTCAACTAAATAAAATCTCAAAACTTTGAATATGTAAATCTTAAAGATAAAAAATATAAATATCTGACAGAAGAATATGTACAGCAAATACAAAAGCCTAGGGTTGTTTCATATCTTTATATAGGGAGAAAAATTTTTATACAAATAGATACAAATTGTTAAAATATTAGAAGACCAATCATTAAATAAAAGAAAAATAAACAGTGATACTTCACAAGATAACATTTTTAAAAGGAGCAAAATATGGATCTAATATTCATCCTTATTTGCAATTAAAGAAAAGCAAATTAAAACAGTAAGATGATACCATTTTTACCTAACAATGGGCAAAAGAGGCAGTAACAGTAATAGCAAATAATGATGAGCACCCAGAAAAGAGCTGATACTTATAAATTTCAGCATCAGTACTGCTTGTTTGACAAAGCCTTTGATTTATTAAGTCTTTTCACTGCTTTCCTAGCCATCCCAAGTTCCATCCATGCCTGACTTAAGCCATACCTTTAGTTCAAACCTTACTGCCTCTGTATAATTTCTTAAAAGCCTTCAAAATGTGATCTCATAAAACAATAACTAGTGACTTCCCTGGTGTTCTAGTGGCTAAGACTCTGTGTTCCTGGTGCTCGGGGCCTGGGTTTGATCCCTGGTCAGGGAACTAGACCCCACATGCTGCAACTAAAGAACCTGTATGCCATAGCAACTAAGGAACCCACATGCCACAGCGAAGATCAAAGATCCAGTGTGCCATACTAAGACCCAGTGCAGACAAATTATGAATAAATATTTAAAAATACATAGCTTCCATCAAGCTATTGAATTTCAAATGCACTCATTTATTCTCTTGTTTAGAGTGTTTTCAAGTGTTTACGACTTAACAGCATTTTTCTGGATGCCAAGGGTAAAACACAAAACAAAATGTATTAAAAAGTCCCTCATTTCATGGAGTCTACATTCCAGTGTTGCGAGAATGATGATTTTAAAATGAATGAGTAAATTATACAAGCATTTTGAAAGGTGATAGGATGAGAGAGAAAAATAAAGCAGGAAGTTGGGATGTAAGGACTGTCGGGGTCATCAGGGAAGACTTCACTGAAGAAGTGATATTTGAGTGAAGACTTGAAAGTGGTGAGGAAATAAGCCTTGGACATCCGAGAGGAAAGTATTCTGGGCTATATAGCCTGTGCAGAGACAGGGGCATGGCTGGTGTGTCTGAAGAACAAGTAGGCCAGCATAACTATGAACAGAACAAGATGGGCGTCTTCCAAGACTCTCTCAAGAGAGAATCACAAAAACAAATGGAACATAACATGGTTGATTCATATTCTGGCCCAAGCTCCTAATCTCCTCATAGATAGTGACAGTTTACAGACACACACAGGTGCTGTGGGTCAGTATGTCTTTGACTTGTAGTTAATGACGTAGGAAGCCTGTTGGAGAGTTTTGAGCCGAAGAGTGATTTAGTCTGACACATATTTGCAGAATCACTCTGACTCCGGTGTTGAAAAATGCTGATGACTTGAACCAAATTGAGAAACAGTGGAGGTGGTGATTTTACATGTATTTTGGAGGCAGAGTCAATAGAATTTCCTAACAGACTGAACAAGCAGGAGAAAGAGAGGAAATGAAGGATGCCAACAAAGTTTTTGACGATTACAACTAGGAGAGACGGAATGCCATTCATTGAGATGTAAAGACCAGGGGGAAATTGAGGGGAAAAAAGAATAGGATCTTGATTTTTAATATATTAAGTCTGAGAAACCTATTTGACCCCCTATTTGAAGATAGGTATTGGGCTGGCAAAATTTTGCTTATGTTTTTCCATAAGATGTTACAGAAAAATTCAGATGAAAATTTTGGCCAACCCAGTAGTTTGGACAGAAGGTTCTGAAGTTCAAGGATTTCATCTAACACCCCTTCCTCTTCCCTCACCTCCAGCCTCTCCAGTCTAGACAGAGCTTTGCTCAAGATCATTTCCTGTAACTTAAACCATGGAAATTTTAAAACCATTGCTGGATGGAAATTACTAGGAGTTGATTACATTTGTTATTATAATCATCACAATTAGCTGAAGGTTAAATACTACTATCCCCCTTATCAAATAAGGAAACTGAGGCTTAGGGAAGCCAAATAATTGGCCCAAGATCACATAGCCCTGAAATAACAGAATGATGATTTGAAAATTAGTCTGCCTGCCCCCAAGCTCCTGTTCTTCAGAGTGCCTTGCTGTTCAAATTCTTGCATGATCTCCCCCAGGGATGTGGTCATGAGAACTCCTGCCCACGAGGGCAGTTTGGCTGAGTGAGACCAAATGACTCAGATGCTTCCCAGCTTTACAGCTCGAGGTTGCTATAAAATTTATTTTGATATTGCAATGACTCCAATGGGAATGGTTCATGTCTTTTTTTCTGAAAAACCTCAGTAGGAAGGAACAAGATTCCAGTTCAGGAAGGGGTTTGGGTACTTCACAATTAATATAGGCAACACATGGGCTCCCCTCTTTCACTCCAGCTCCAATGCAAAGACCTTTAAAATGAATCTTTAAAAAAAACAGTCCAGTGATATTATCCCTATTACCTATAGTAAATACACACAAACCCTCACCAAACTTATCATATAGCAAAGACTCAGAAAATGAAGACAGTTCATAGTTGAATAAAAGTCATAAAATCACTGCAGGCATATTCATTAATACCACTGTTTCATCATTGTTCTCATTCTTTCCCCACCACCCTCCCACCAAGCAGCCCTTAATGGTCCTTTCTCTGTTCTGCCCATCAGAAATGGTTTTGAGTGCAGGAAGGTATCAGCAGGTCCCTGCTGAGCTGCCAGCTGGGGAGGTGTCACAGGTCACTGAACTCTAAAATGAGCTGTCTCTGTAACAAAAGATCCCTTTCCCTTGGAACAACTTCAAGGGGATCACACTCTGCAGCCCCCACAGCTCCTTTTATATTCCAGTTTGATTAAACTGGGAATTGCTCTGTGCTCTGGGCTGCTGAGAACACCAGGTGGTAGATTCTAGAGATAAAGGGTTATATCGCTCCTCTGTTAGAAAACAGCCATGCTCATTGTATGACTTCCAATATTTGAGCACAAGCGCTGGAGCTTCGCAGACCCCCTAATGGTATCGCACAGAAGACAATCAATAATTCCTAGTCCCATTTACCTCGTGGTGAACAGTTGCTGCCGGTGGCTAAACAGAGCCTAGCCACTGGCTAAAAATGTGAGATACTAAAGCATGAATATTTATGATAAAAGTGAACCAAAGCAAGGAAAGTAAAAGGAAATGTGTACAAGATTCAGAAGCGATCGATCTTCAAAGAGCTTGGGTGTCAGAAAAAATGAAATGATTCATCCCCCTGACTGTAAACTCCTTGAGGGCCGGCACCACATTTTGTACAACACTGTTTCCCAGGGCTGCATGCAGTATGTCACACACTGAAGACAGATAATAAGAAATGCAATAGCGCGCGAGTTTAGTTGCTTCAGGTGTGTCCGACTCTTTGTGACCGCATGGACTGTAGCCTGCCAGGCTCCTCTGTCCACGGGATTCTGCAGGCAAGAGTACTGGATTGGGTTGCCATGCCCTCCTCCAGGGGATCTTTCCAACCCCAGAGATCGAACCCGTGTCTCCTGCATTGCAGGCGGATTCTTTAGTTTTCTGTTGCTACAAAACCATTTACCACAAGCCTAGTGGCTAAAAACACCAGTTCATTATCTCACAGCTCAGAAGTCCAGGCATGCTTGACTGAGTTCTCTGTAGAGCACCTCAGACAGATGTCAGAATATCACACAGCTGGGCTCTTATTGGGAGGTTCTGGGAAGAATTCACTTCTAAGCTCATTTGTGTTGGCTGAATTTAGTTCCCTGCAGCTACAGAACTGAGGTCCCCATTTCCTTGCTGGCTATCATATATCAGTCCAGGGTCCCCATTAACTCTTTAAGGATGCCCACATTCCTTCTGACTTGGGGTGCTCCAAGGTCAACACCACCAATAGCACATGAAGTCCTTCTCACACTTGGGATCTCTCTGACTTCCTCTTCTGTCATCAGCTGGAGAAAGCTCTCTGCTTTAGAAGGGGCCTGTGTGATTAGGTTAGGTCCACCAGATAAGTGGTCCCCAACCTTTTTTTGGCACCAGGGGCCAGTTTTGTTGGAAGACAATTTTTCCGTGGATTGGGGTTGAGGGGGATGGTTTCAGGATGATTCAAGTGCATTACATTTACCTGTATTATTGTTATATCAGCTCCAGCTCAGATCATTAGGCATTTAGGTCCCAGAGTTTGGGGACCCCTGCACCAGATTCTCTTCCTACCCAATGTCAGCGGTGCCTACATAACATGATCCTGACAGTGATGCTTCATCATGGACTCAGATCCTGGGGATTAGGGCAGGACATCTTTGAACACCATTTGAGAAGTCTTATCTGTATAGGCAGTCATGGTTCCAGGTGTTTTACATTCAATAATCCATTAATCTTCATAGCAACTGTTAATAGGTAGGGTCTATTATAGAGCCCATTCTATAGCTGAGCCATAGAGAGTTATTAGCCAAGGTTGCCTAGCTAGTAAATGGCAGGACTTGGATTTCAGTGCAGGTAGCCTGGCTTCAGAATCCTACTTCCTATCCACTATTCTACACTGTTATTCAATTTACTATTTCTGGAATTAAGGAACACATGAATAATTGTGTTAGGAATGGGACTAAGAAATAATGCATGTTGCTGTTGTTCCGTCGCTAAGCAGTGTCCGATTCTTTGTGACCCTATGGTCTGTGGCACACCAGGCTCCTCTGTCCTCCACTATCTCCCAGACTTTGCTCAAATGCATGTCCACTGATTCAGTGATGCTATCTAACCATCTCATCCTCTGCCACTTCCTTCCCATTTGGCCTTCAATCTTTCCCAGCATCATAGTCTTTGCCAATGAGCCGGCTCTTCATATCAGGTGGCCAAAGTATTGGAGCTTCAGTTTCAGCATCAGTCCTTCCAATGAATATTCAGGGTTGATTTCCTTTAGGATTGACTGGTTTGATCTGTTTGTAGTCCATGGGACTCTCAGTAGTCTTCCCCAGCACCACAATTTGAAAGCATCAATTCTTCAGCACTCAGCCTTCTTTATGGACTAACTCTCACATCCATACCTGACTATTGGAAAAACGATAGCTTTGACTACATGGACCTTTGTCAACAAAGTGATGTCTCTGCTTTTTAGTACACTGTTTTTAGGTTTGTCATAGCTAAGAGACAATGCTAAAGATGAATAAATTCCTTAATTTGTATAGAAAGTTTTGTATATAAGTTCTTATGCTAATTGTTCCATGAAGAGGATTCAGAGTCTCAAAGATATAAATCCTAGAGATCGCCATATATCTGAGAATCTCCTACAATTAAATTTTCTCCCTTTTCAGACTTAAAATATATTGAATCGTAAACATTTGAGCCCAATATGGGAATGGTAGAGCTCCTTTTGACCTTGAAGCAACATTATAGATAATCCTTTGTTCCCAGTCTTTCATACCAAGCACAGCTGTCCCCCAGGCTGTACACTGATGACCGTGCAGGACAATATCAATATGCAGATTTGGGTTCTGGGAAAATACATCTGAGAAAAAAACCCAAAAGAGCCAAAAATTAGAGTTGAAATGGCACAAGCAAAAAGAATGACCAAAAGTTGAAGTCTGAACCTTTTTCACATGCAACTGGGTCTTTATATTCTTCTGCGTTCTCTCATTGCTTAGCTGAGGTGAAGTAGAATGAGCACTGGATTTGAAACCAGAAACTTAAGTGCCAGTCCTGGCTCTGCTTCTTATGTGAACTTGAACAAATCATTTAACTTCCTGAATCTTATTCATCTTACCCATAAAACAGAAGTGGTGACAGTATCTATCTCGTAGAATTTTGGAAAGACACTCGTATTCCATTTGGGCCTCTATAACAGAATACCACAGACTGGGCGGCTTATGAACAGAAATGTGTTCCTTACAGTTCTAGAGACTGGGAAGTCCAAGATCATGGCCTGGGCAGATTTGTGTCTGGTGATAGCCCACCTCCCCACAGACAGCTGCCTTCTTATTGTAACCTCAGATAGTCGAAGGGGCTAGAGATCTCTCTGAGGTCTCTTTTATAAGGGCACTATCTCATTCATGAGGGCTCTCTCTCATGATCTAATCACCTCCGAAAGACCCCCTCCACCTAATGCCATCGCCTTGGGGATCAGGTCAACACATACATTTAGGGGGGACATAAACATTCAGCACATTGTAGTATGAACGGGTCATGTCCCCCTCGGGAACTGTAAAGGACAATACAAACGCTACATGTTCTTGCACCAGGTAACCAAGAGACCAATAGACGGGAGGGACAAGGCATGCACAGCCACCTCACAAAGAAGTTTCTTCTCCCAGCATGACAGTCTGAGAGGAACACTGGCTACAGAAGAAAGTGAAGCTCGATACCACCTGCTGGACCTCTGCTGAGCATGAGTTTTCCTAAATGAAATACTCTTAAGGAGCAAAAATAATAGGGACAAAGAAAAATGATTTGTTCAAGTGGCAGAACTAAAAGCTCGATTTGGGGATTCTGGCAGTCAATACAGTGCGTTAGCCAGGGAAAAGATGGTCACTGGTTGATTGAGAGAAGAAATTATGTTGCTTGTATAAGCCCAGTTATATCAAATTAAATGGAATACCAAAATGTTCATCCTCTCAAATCTCTATAGCTAAACTGTCTGATGTATCGAGTCCTACGAGACTGTCCTTAAAATGCTCATATAATCTACAGTTCAGAGGGGCAAAAATGTTTCTTATATATAATCTCTCACGAAACCTCAGTTTCAACCTTGTGAGACCTTGAGCACAGAACCTACTCAAGCCTGCTCAGACTTCTGAACTGCAGCTCTGAGAGAAAATGAAAGGGTGTTTCTTTTAAACCACAAAATTTGTGGTCATTTGTTATACAGCACTTTGTCTGGACATGTCTTTCTTCATATATCAGTCAAAATGGTTAAAGTTAAGTCATGTTCAGAGCACATTAACATGACAGTAATGACTATAATCCATCAGCTTCTGGAAGCTGACCATGGCCAGTCAGCAAGTTCTAGAAACCCAACAGCTGAGTGTACGTGGCTTAATGGTAGGCAATCCAGAGTTCTCCAGAAACATCCCCCCACCAATGATATAAACATTCATCCAATAACTGCCTTTCAATTAAGTTGACAAGCCATGCAAAAAGAAAAAAAAAAGACAAAACATTCAAGCCTATAGACTGCCTTAATCGTCTGACCCAAACCCTTAAAACACATTCCCAGAAACTTCCCTGGTGGTCCAGTGGCTAAGACTCGGTGCTCCCAATGCAGGGGGACTGGGTTTGATCCCTGGTCAGGGAACTAGGTCTCACATGCTGCAACTAAGACTGAGCACAGCTAAATAAATAATTACTACTAAAAAAAAAATCCCAGAATAATTTCGGACAGCAGGCAAAGCAGCTCAAGAGGGTGCCTGCTTTGAATTAACCTAGGAAGGGTCTTGATTGTCATACTTCATGAGAAATGGTGCCTGTATGCAACACACACATATACACACACACCTCCCACCCAAGGTGACCATTTCAAGGGCAGAAACTTTGCTTTAACATCTTATAATACTATAATAACAGCTGCCATTGAGATGAACAAATCTTAATGACATTTACTGATATCACATTTACAGCCCCTTGGGATGATAAGGTTAATTATTTCAATAAGCATCCTTAATCCACTTAAGTACTTCTACCTAATGTTAACAGTGTAGACACTCAAATATTTGTTCATATGATTAAACTGTTGAAAAGAAAAGCTAAATTGGAGAGGTTTTTTTAAAAAAGGGGAGAAGAGGATTGCCAAAAGAAAAGTCACACAGCATGGAGTGCTTGAAGGCATAAAGGCTCCAGTGGACTCTGATGAAGGAAGGATGGTACGGTGAAAAGAAGCTCTATGATATTCTGGGGCCAGAGAGACCCAGGTTCAAATTTGTCTTAACAACACATGAACAATGTGCAACCTGAAGGCAAGTCCTTACCTTCCTAAAACTATGTGAATGACAATAATAGAAAGTGCATGTGGGGACTTGCCTAGCAGTCTAGTAGTTAAGACTTACCTTCTAATTCAGGGTTTGCAGGTTCGATCTCCGGTTGGGGAACAAAGATCCCACGTGCCTCATAACCAAAAACCAGAACATAAACAACAGAAGAAGCAATACTGCTAAAAAACATTCAATAAAGACATTAAAAATGGTCTAAATTAGGAGAAGGAAATGGCAACCCATTGCAGTAATCTTGCCTGGAAAAGTCCATGGACAGAGGAGCCTGGTGGGCTGTAGTCCATGGAGTTACATGACTGAGCACGCAGGCATGAGGCGGGTAGAGGGAGACGGGTTGGTAGCAATAAACTGGTAGAACCAAAAAAAAAAAGGTCCAAATTAAAAAAAAAAATCTTCCAAATAGAAAGAAAGAAAGAAAGTGGAGTGTGGCTGTGAGATTTCCCTAAGAGAATGCTGCAGAATGCCTCACACAAAGGCTGCACACCCTTGGTTCTTACTATACTCCAGATATTTCCTTAGACTCATCATCTGTAAATGATCATATTTATCTCAAAGAGCTGATATGAGAATTAAATGAGTGAATAGACATTAAGTACAAAGAACAGTTCTGGCATAAGGATAGCTTTCAGTAAGTGTAAGTTATTATTAATTGTTGCTGTTATTCACAGCAGCCTAAGCTGTGCAATGCCTTCAGGAGAATGAAGGAAGAAGGCTGGTGTCTTGCATGAGGCAAGACGGTGCAGACAAAGGCATGGCGGCAATAGCAGGTTAGACAGTAGGGGGTAGGAGCCAGTGAGCAATGGAAAAATGAGCCATGAAAGGATGATAAACAGCTAAATAATGTTCACTATAGGCAGGCACTGTGCCAAGTATTATATATATATTAATTTATTCAATCTTACTAATAACCCTGCAAGTTATTGACTCACTTAACCCTCTAAACAAGCCACGGGGCAGACACAACAGCTATTTTATTTTTAAGATGAGGAAACTGAGGAACACAGAAGTTAAGTAACTTGACCAAGGTCACAAAGGAAGCAGCAGAATCAGGATTTAATCCCAGGCAATCTGGATCCAAATTAGGGAGTGCTCTCTATCACCTTGTTTATGTAGACTATCGGCTATGAGACAGACTCACTACTTCTATCCTCTCAGAAAAGTGGAACAATTCTGGAGCTCTTTCAGTGTATGAGATGAGATCTCAAGCCATTTTTAAAATTATTTTTATTTATTTATTTGGCTGTGCCAAGCCTTAGGTGCAGCATGTGGGATCTAGTTTCCCAGCCAGAGATTTAAACTGGGCCCCCTGCTTTGGGAGCATGGAGTCTTAGCCACTGGACCACTGGGGAAGTCCTTCAAGTCATTTTTTTTCATTAGTCAAAGAAAGCTTGAGGATATTGTGTGGAAAGAAAGACAGATATGGATACGTTAATGGGAAGATTTTCTGAGGTATCTATGTTAAAATCAAAGGAGAAATCAAATAAATGAAGTCAGCTGCAAGAATTTGTATAAAAAATTATGTACTATAAAATACTATTGAATTTTTATTTTAATTAGTAAAGGAGCACATTTAAAATTTAGCTCTCTAGACTCCCAGCCCAATTTTCTTTCTACTTGAAACACCAATTCGGGCGGAAATCTGGCGTGAAATATCATATCCTGCCTCATACTTACATTGACATAAGACTCCATTCTGGAATAGGAAGACAAATCTCCAGTGATACAGACATGCTTAAGAAATGCATAAACCCAGGCTTTCTCGGTGGCTCAGTGGTAAAGAATCCTCCTGCCAATGCAGGAGACACAGGTTCGAAACCTGGTCCGGGAGAATCGCACATGTCACTGAGCAAGTAAGGCCATGCACCACAACTATTGAGCCTGTGCTCTACACTCCACGAGCCACAACTACTGAAGCCCATACGCCCCAGAGCCCATGCTCTGCAATGAGAGAAGCCACCACAATGAGAAGCCCATGCACTCAGCCCAGCTACAGAGTGGCCCTCACTTGCCACAGTTAGAGATACAGCCTGCACAGCAATGAAGACCCAGCACAGCCAAAATTAAATAAATAGAATTTTAAAAAAAAAAGAAATGCATTAACCAAGAGTTTCATTTCTTTTCCATCCCAAGAAAAGAACCAGCTCACCCTCAAGGAAGACTCAACACCCTAGGTGTCAGGTCATGCCCTTCAAGAGCCCCTCCCCCAGGAAGCTCTGATGGCACCAAGAGCTGGTGCCAGGCTGGAGCTGGGGGCAGAAGGCTGAGGTGTACCTGTTGGAGGATCAAAGCTCTTAGATCACGCAAGTTCTTGGAACACACAGCCTTTCAGTTCAGTCGCTCAGTCATGTCCCACTCTTTGCAACCCCATGAACCACAGCACACCAGGCCTCCCTGTCCATCACCAAGTCCCAGAGTCCACCCAAACCCAAGTCCATTGAGTCAATTATGCCATCTAACCATCTCATCCTCTGTCATCCCCTTGTCCTCCTGCCGTCAATCTTTCCCAGCATCAGAGTCTGTTCAAATGAGTCAGCTCTTTGCATCAGGTAGCCAAAGTATTGGAGTTTCAGCTTCAACATCAGTCCTTCCAATGAACACCCAGGACTGATCTCCTTTAGGATGGACTGGTTGGATCTCCTTGCAGTCCAAGGGACTCTCAAGAGTCTTCTCCAACACCACACTTCAAAAGCATCAATTCTTTGGTGCTCAGCTTTCTTCACACTCCAACTCTCGCATCCATACGTGACCACTGGAAAAACCATAACCTTGACTAGACGGACCTTTGTTGGCAAAGTAATGTCTCTGCTTTTGCATATGCTATCTAGGTTGGTCATAACTTTCCTTCCAAGGAGTAAGCGTCTTTTAATTTCATGGCTGCAGTCACCATCTGCAGTGATTTTGGAGCCCGAAAAAATAAAGTCTGACACTGTTTCTACTATTTCCCCATCTATTTCCCATGAAATGATGGGACTGGATGCTGTGATATTTGTTTTCTGAATGTTGAGCTTTAAGCCAACTTTTTCACTCTCCTCTTTCACTTTCATCAAGAGGCTCTTTAGTTCTTCTTCACTTTCTGCCATAAGGGTGGTGTCATCTGCATATCTGAGGTTATTGATATTTCTCCCAGCAATCTTGATTTCAGCTGGTGCTTCCTCCAGCCCAGCATTTCTCATGATGTACTCTGCATAGAAGTTCAATAAGCAGGGTGACAATATACAGTCTTGACGTGCTCCTTTTCCTATTTGGAACCAGTCTGTCATTCCATGTCCAGTTCTAACTGTTACTTCCTGACCTGCATATTGGTTTCTCAAGAGGCAGGTCAGGTGGTTTGGTATGCCCATCTCTTTCAGATTTTCCACAGTTTATTGTGATCCACACAGTCAAAGGCTTTGACATAGTCAATAAAACAGAAACAGATGTTTTTCTGGAACTCTCTTGCTTTTTCAATGCTCCAGCAGATTTTGGCAGTTTGATCTCTGGTTCCTCTGCCTTTTCTAAAACCAGCTTGAACATCTGGAAGTTCACGGTTCATGTATTGCTTAAGTCTGGCTTCGTGAATTTTGAGCATTACTTTAGCATGTGAGATAAGTGCAATTGCGCAGTAGTTTGAGCATTCTTTGGCATTGCCTTTCTTTGGAATTGGAATGAAAATTGACCTTTTCCAGTCCTCTGGCCACTGCTGAGTTTTCCAAATTTGCTGGCGTATTGAGTGCAGTACTTTTACAGCGTCCTCTTTCAGGATTTGAAATAGCTCAACTGGAATTCCATCACCTCCACTAGCTTTGTTCGTAGTGATGTTTTCTAAGGCCCACTTGACTTCACATTCCAGGATGTCTGGCTCTAGATGAGTGATCACACCATCATGATTATCTTGGTCATGAAGATCTTTTTTATACAGTTCTTCTGTGTATTCTTGCCACCTCTTCTTAATATCTTCTGCTTCTGTTAGGTCCCTACCATTTCTGTCCTTTATTGAGCCCATCTTTGCATGAAATGTTCCCTTGGTATCTCTACACAGCCTTTAGTACATGTCAGACTCAAAAGGAAGCTTCATAGAAGAGTTTCTTCAAATTTATTTATTTTTGTGAGGAAATCATCATTTAATTCTTACAGTGGTGAAAGAGAGATATAACAGAAATGTTCTGGTGGCTGAGTATCAGCAATTATTCACAAAAAGAGAGGATTCATTTATTATTCTCCACAACCACCTGTACACAACATTATATGCAAAGTATATCTCAATAAAGCTGAAAAAGTTTTCCCTTTTATATTTAGGCTTGAAAGTAAGTTTTTTGTGTTTTTTTTGTTGTTGTGTTTTATTTTGCCTGAGAATATTTTCTATTGGAGGATAATTGCTTTACAATGTTGTGTTAGTTTCTGCTGCACAACACTGTCAATCAGTTGTGTGTGTACATATATTTTCTTCCTCTGGAGCCTCCCTCCCTCCCACTCCCCATCCCACTCCTCTAGGTGACCACAGAGCACCAAGCTGAGCTCCCTGTTTTACAGCAGCTTCCCACTAGCTATCTATTTTACACATGGTAGTGTCTTTATGTTAATGCGACTCTCCTAGTTTGTCCCCTCTTTCTCCCCTGTGTCCACATGTCTGTTCCCTACTTCATGTTTATTTTAACAAGTAAATCAAGTTTGCTAGGAGGAACAGGTTATAAAGAAGGACCAGGACATCTCCAAGGTGAGATTTCCCAATTCTGCTGATTTTTTTTTAAGGCACTAAACTTTGTCATGGTAGAAGATAACTGATCTTGGAAAGAAAGGCAACACCAGTGAAGGCTGTTCTTCTACAAACCAGGAAGGGAAATGGGACCAGGGCTGCAGGCTTCCCTCTTGGGAAGATGAATAAGCTTTGTTTGCATCAACAGCTCCAACTTCTTTACGCTGCAAACTGTTTGCTAGAAGCAGAGACTGAAGCCTGCATACAGAGAACACTCAACACAAAGCTAGGGTGGGAATGGAAAATGACCACCTCCTGCCACGGCTCCCTAAAGGGTGGGTCTCCAGCTCCCAGATTCATGCTATATCACAACATCCCACCACCCAATCATCACCAGTCACATTCTAAGAGATAAATATGAGGCTCTTCTTCCCTAAAATCCTCCAACTATTTGCCATCACCTACAGTAAGTGAATCAAAATCTTTAGCATGGACTCCACGCCCTTCATAACCTACCCACCTTTGAAAGTTCATATTTTCCCATCAGCTGTGTGGTATACAGGAAAGGGCAGGATGCTCACTGCACCAGCAGAGTCCTCTTTGCAGACTCTGATATCTCTGAACCAGCTTTCTAACCTTATTCTGGAGAGGACTCGGTTCAGCGAGTCCAAGGATTCAAATGGGAATGCACTGGAGAGGAAGAAGAAAAGCAGAGAGCATACATTAAATCACAAAACACACATTTGGAAAAGTCCTTTCCAAGCTCTCCCAAATCAGCATCTATCAACTCTCTGGCAAGCACGTACTGTGGATTAAGGCACATATCCCTTAATGGGTAAACATTTTAACTAACTGCTTTTCAAGTTCAGGCCTTTTGAAACATAATTTTAAGTATTTGTCTTTCCTAATTCTGATGAGACTGGGGTATTTCATTTAGAGAGGTTATCTTTTCCCCGATTAATGCAATCAAAAAGGGAAATCCAGGTTGAAAATAAACATTCTAAGAAATATCCACCTTGTTGATGAGGCAAAAGATGAATACACTGCTACTGGGCTTCCTCTTTGTTGTCAATGAAACAAAGGGTCAAAAAAAAAAGAAAAAACCACACACACACTTTTTTTTTTTCAAACATCATGTCGAGTAGGGCTTAGTATAGAAAACTGAATAATCTGTTCTGGGAATTAACATGGATATTTAATATATAAGAATCCAAATACATAAGGACGAGTCACTGAAAAAAATTTTTGTATTACTTAATGGAAACCTCACTGGGGAAAAAAAATATCTGCAGCTTTTATAAGTTACAAATTCCCTGAAAGCTCAGAAGATGTTAATTCCATTTACAAAATATAAACCAACACCAAACTTCTTGGAAGTCTATTTAGCACAGTGGTGTGACCACAGGCATTTCCCACTAAAGCACACATTTTCCCTTCAGCCTCTCAGCCTTGGCAACATAGTATCTCAGCAGTGAGAAAGGTGTCTCATGCTACCTGAAGAATCTATCAAGAAATTTTATCACAAACCTCAGAAGTGACATTTTGCTTCTTCGTGTGTCACAGAGCCATTTCACACCTGTGAGCAAAAAATAGTGTGCCTGTAAATAACATTTTTCAAGGGAAAATTAGAAATCGACTCTGAAGCAATGGTAAATAACACCCATCTACCACAATCACTGTACCACCAACTGATACAAAGGTCTCAGGCATATAAAGGTAAAGAAAACCAAGTTGAGAAGAGAAAGAGAAAGCAAAATGGGTTATTACCATAAAGTCTCTCTACACATGATTCTTGTCATCAATCCTGCTGGAGAATTCTGTTTTTAATAGTATTTTCAAAGATTTTTTTTAAGACATAGAGAAAAAATAAATTGAGACACTTTAATACCTGGATATACATTTCAAGATTCATTCATTTATTCATTCATGTACACAAACATGCATTTAACCATTTTAAGTTCTAAGGAGGCTGCAGGGATTTTTGCTTACTGCTGTATTCTCAGCTCCTAGAACAGTACCTAGCACAGGGTAAGTGCTCCGTGCATATTTTTTAAATAAATTTACACAATGAATATGTATTGAGTGCCCACCACATACCATGCCATGTGATAGCGCCCAGAGGTATAAAGATTTGCTCAAAATTTATAAAGAACACTCCTCTCAGCTCCAGACTCATGTATCTGAATGCCTCCTTGAAATATCTACTGGGCCTCTCAAACTTGACATGGCCAATACAAAACTTTTCTTTTTTTGGTACAGCTTCCTTCCCTTCCTCTCTTGTCCCAAATGATTCCCAAGCTTTGCTCTCCCTGTCTCAGTTCATATACTGTCATCCATTCAATGTTCAAGCCACAAAAACATAGTCAACTTCTCTTCTGGCTTCAGTCCTTGCAGCTCTAACCCATCCCTTCACCACCACTCTCTAGTCCAAGCCACCTTTGTCTCTCCCTGAGGCACAGCCTTCCACGGGTCTCCCAGCTTCCACTCCTGCCAACACTGCAATCCAGCCAGAGTAATCTCTTTCAAACATGAACCAGATAGTTTCACCGTCCAAGACTCCTTTCCTTACACTGAGCTCCACCAACTCCCTGCCATGGGGCCACAGTGCTATAAGCCTGCTCTGGTTTGCCTCCCCCATCCAGCTCTGTGCCCCTCTTCCCTCCTGCTCACTATGCTCCAGCCTCACCGACCATCTGTGTTTCCTTAACATCTCCAAATATGTCCTCCCTCCAGGGCCTTGTACATGCTCTTCCCTCACTAGAATGTTCTCCCCCTCAAATGATCCAGATTTCTCTTCAAATGTCACCTTCTGAGAAAAGTTTTCCATGACCACCTGCCCAAATTTCTGATTCTAGTGTTATCACTGATGCTCACTTAGTCCTGAGTGAACCTAAGAGGTCTCCAAATAGAGCCAATCCTGAGCCTCTCTTTCCATCCCCAGCAACACCAAGAGGTAGAAGGATTCCTTTCCCTAGCATTTAACTGACTCCCCTCCCTCGCCTTCTCAGCAGCTGCTTTTCTCAACAACCAAAAGAGCTACACAACTGCAACCCCACCCACGCAGGAGTCGGCCTTGCTTTATTCTCCTGCTCTGAGATGGAATCTGTCTGAGAGGTGACTCTGTGGGTCATGCTGAATGAGCATTAGCCAGTTCTGTCACACCACTGAAGAGAACTTCCCTGTCCAAAAGCACAAAAAAGGAAGCACAACAATTTAACTCCTACCTGTACATCTAAAGAAACGCACCTCGGGAGACAAACAAGAATGTTCATATCAGTTCTATTCATAATACTCAACAATTAGAAACAACTCAAATATCCAACAAAAGCAAACTAGATTAATCAATTTTGGCATACTTATGGAATAGAATTCATTTATCAACAAATAACACACAAAACAATATGAATGAATTACAAGTAAACGTTGAACAAAAGAAACCAAACTCACAAAACACATTTTATATGGTTTTTATATAAAAGAGCCAGCAATGGGAAAAACTCAACTATAGTTCATATTCTCAGGAATAATACAGAGGTGATAGAACTGTAAGAAAATGTAAGAAAGCAACTAGTTAGGAGACAGTTGATCTTTGGGGTGGAGAAAGGCAGCAAGAATTGGAATGGAATACATAGGGTGTCTCTGGGGGATACTGACAGTGTTTTATTTCTTGACTTGGATGATGGTAACACAGATGTTTACTGTAGACTTTGATAACTGGAATATTTATATTTTATGCACTTTTCCCTATATATGTTATATTTGGAACAGTTTTTAAAAAATTAAAGTGTATCCTTGCTAGGTGGAAAAGAACTGCCCCGGGATGTATTAATAGCAAATAAATTCTCACCTATTGTCACTTGTTAACAAATTCCAATCTATTAATATTTAACCTTACTGCTGTAAGGTTTTTCAATACGTACAAACAAACACAATCCTAGCTGAGACAGCATTCAAAAGGCAAATGGAAGAAGAGGGGCAATGAAGGAAACAAACAGCTGTTGTTAGGGAACCAGAAAAGCAGATTAGATAGGAAAGCCAACTTGAGACCAAAAGACCACCACAAGGCAGTCAAATAGGATGAAACCTTAAAAACGGTCATTTTACTTGTGTATTAGAAGGTTTTCTTCAGCAGGAGTGAACAGAATAAAATTAGATTAATTGCATTCATATTATGTTTAGAGTGATAGTATATTTATACTTCATTGACTTATGAAATCTCCCATATATTCAAAACACTTGTTTGTACAATGTTTCTTAATTGGCCAAGAGAATCATGTATTAACATATTTCAGAGAGGATGGCAAAGAATTTCAGTAGAGCCTGAGTTAACCTCTAGAAGGAGTAGGAAAAATTAACTGGCATGACTGCTCACAGCAGTATCGCCCTAACCAGAACCAGTCTAATAGATTCTTCTCAACAGGGTGGAAGATTCTATAAAAGAAGGAGGTAGAAAAGGAAAAGGAAGGAAAGAAGGGAAGGAGGAAGGAAAGGAGACAGGGGGAGAAAGGGAGGCAAGAGAAGGAATGCATTTAGTATTATAATAGAAGTGAGCATAACTAGCAGTCAACCTATACACAAGAGAGTCAGGGAAGACTCAGGAGAAGTTGTTTATAAACTGAGACATAAGGATGGTGGAATTAGCCCGAACAAAATGAGAGAGAGTTCCAGGACTAGATCAGAAAGGATCATGGGAAGTATATTAAGCATGTCTTAATCACCATAAACATCTCTCTCAAGGTTTTTGTCCATCAGTGTGCTTGTATTTAACAGATAATCTACTATTTTGAATTATGCCAACTTGATTTGTCTGATAATTTGAAATACTGACCACCATCCAGTCACTAAGTGGATTTTGCAGTAGCTTCCCAGGTCCCAGATTATACCACAGTTCTAGAACAAAGTCCACCACTATTATAACTTTTAGTATCTTTTATTGAGGTTTATCAGTGGACACAAGGAAGGGCAAACTCCAATACCATCCCAGTCATTGATTTGAGAAGGGATGTTCGGCGTCACACGTAACACCAAATCAGACCACGGTGGGGTTTTGTGGCAGACCCAAGTACTCGCTGTATATCATTTAGTGCTAAGGGCAGCCTCTGAAATAGCTGAGATTTAAGAGTAAAAATCTTTGCTTCTCTCTATCTAATCAGAAATGGAAAATGACAAGGAAAAAGCTCCTTTTTTCACTTTGCCTTTATTCTTCCTGTTTGGAAATTGCTATGGATTAGTGCAATGTGAAATCCATCTTTTTGTACTTTAATTTCTCAGCCATTTACTCCCTGGTAATAGCTGAAGAAGATGAGAATTTGGCCAAGATGAAAAAAAGTTACCCTGTGACCTTGTGTAGAAAACTTTAAAGGGCCTGACTCAGATTACCATTAGTAATATAGTTATGGCAGCCAGGACTTTCCATCTAAATCCTTGTATCCTGCTAAGAAAACCCAAATGGGTGAAAACAATTGCTTGGGCTTAAATTGCAAAGAGAAAAAAATTAAAGCATGTAAACTTGGACTACTGTGTTTCACAAGATATATCCAGTTACCAAAGTTTTTATGAGCTTAGCATAAAGTAGGTTCTCAAACATTCGTTAGATGAGTTAACCAGTGAATGACAGTTAAAGGATGAAAGGAAGAGGAGAAATGAAATTCAATAGCAAGAATTAAAAACATTTAAATACGCTTTGAGTATAGACATTAAATATAATTTAAATCAAGATAACTGATGACTGGGAGATGACTGATATACAATGAGCTATCATCTCAGTGAAACTGTTAAGAAGGTAACTGACTAGAAATCAGGCTATAACGCAATATTCTTTCTCCTTCCTTACCCCCACACCCTTTATCTGCTAATCACCTCTCTTCCCTCTTCTCCCATTCCATTTCCCTAACCACTAGTCCTTTGAAAATTTTTTCTCAGAGCTTTCAAAGAAGGAATGGCACTTCATTCTTTTTATACTAGTAACACTGACACCTTCAGTGGACTGTGTCTGTTCAATTCTTTGTTCATCACTGAATTATTATTTTTTTAACCGGCAGAGTATGTTTTATTCAACTTCTTTAAAACAGAACAAAACATAAGAATGCAAATATTAAAGTAAATATATCTAAATTTTAATTTTAAATAAACATCTAACTGATGCATTTCTCTTGTACAGTCTGACTCATGTGATTCTGTATCATTTTAATCCAGTGTGGCATGTTTTATCATAAATTATGTTTCTGTTCTGCATATAAAATATTTCTTGATATATTTACTTTTACATTCATCAAGGCAAGCATCTTTCATATCCATTAGTTTTTAGATTACAATTGAAATAGTCAAGAAAATTATTCAGATTTAAACAACCACTTAGATTTGTAGAGGAAACTGAAAATAAGGATTAATAAGTGGAATTTCATTTAGAAGAGGTGTTTAAAAAACTTTAAAGAAAGTTTATAAAGAAACTAAAGATAATACTTTAACATATTTTTCTTTGTAGAAAGGAAAAATAAAAAATATATTCAGATTTGTACATTTTAAGATAGATTTTGTAAATGGAATACTTCATTTTCTTTTTAAAAAACTATTTTATATTGGAGTATAGCCAATTAACAATGTTGTGATAGTTTCTGGTGCACAGCAGAGTGTCTCAATCATACAAATACATGTATCATTTCTCCCCAAATTCCTTTCCCATCCAGACTACTGTATAATGTTGATCAGAGTTCTCTGGCATACATGGTAGGTCCGTGTTTGTTGTTTATTTTAAACATAGTAATGTGTACTTGACAGCAAGTTATGTGCCCCTAGTAGGTGTGAGACACTTTGCTTAGTCTAGGGCGATTAACAGTCAGGAAGACACGTTTGGTCTTACCCTCAATCTGTTTAGAATCTTTGTGGGGATAGGAATGAATAAATAGTCAATTATAACGCAAAGAGACATATTTGGAGCTCAGGGGGATACATGGCCTAACATTGGAACTTACAACCTAGTTGACGAGAAAAGACACTTGAAATTTAAAGGAAGGTACTACTGGCTTGGGCTCCCCAGGTGGTGCTAGTGGTAAAGAACCCACCTGCCAGTGCAGGAGACCAAAGAGACACAGGTTCAATCCCTGGGTAGGGAAGATCCCCTGGAGGAGGGCACGGCAACCACTCCTGTATTCTTGCCTGAAGAATCCCATGGACAAAGGAGCCTGGTGGGCTATAGTCCATAGGATCACAAAGAGTCAGACACGACTGAAGCAACTTAGCACGCAAGTAGTGTTGGTTTGCAGTTCAAGAAAACCACTTCCCTGGTGGTTGGGTGGTTAGGACTCTACACTCCTGCTGCAGGGGGCCGGGGTCCCAGCTCTGGCTGGGGAATCAAGGTCCCACAAGTGTGCAGGGTAGCCAAAAACAGAGAGAGAGAGCCACTTAACAGATGTGGCCAGAGGATTGCTGGTGAGAGAAAGTGAGGTCTAAGACGAAATCTAAATGTGAGAAAACCTAGCCAGATGGAAAGGTGGGAAAAGAAAGGGAATGACTCTGAAACAGTGGTAACTGCACGGATGAAGTCCCTGAGCCGTTGGATCAATATTCCAAGAACATGTTTCTATCCAAGCCCTTCACTTTATGTGAACTAGGAAAACTGACCCCTTTTCTAAGTGCTGTCACACTGGGCTTTTCTGTCTCCTCACCAAAGGCCACTGGAAATACCCTTCCTACCCTGTCCCTTGCCCTCCTCTTCCTTCAAAATACAACTTGGCAATGCATCGTGTTTTGCCTTAAAATCTTACATTTAGATAGCTCTTTTCAAACATCCTGTATGTGTCTTGTTGATGCTTATAATATATGTACTGTTTCAAATGCCCCTTCTCTTCAACTAGATTGCAAGTAGTTCCTTAAGAGTAGTCTCAGATTTTCTGTGTCTTTCTTCCTGGCACAGTACTTGACAAGAGTCAATCTTTACTGTTTACTAATTGTTTAGTAACATGGTTTAAGTGAGTAAAGAACAAAATTACCACCTAAAGCTACATCGTCATCAAAATTCTTGACTATTCTCAAAGGGGAGATGGAAAAGACTAAATTTGGGGGCGGTCACTTCCAATGGATCTATGTAGGAAGCCACTGTGATAAGAAATTATCTAAGTGTTTTTCGTTCTATAAACACAATAAATTTGGGCTACGAGTTCAAATAGTTGGGTCGGCGTGACATTAAAACCATTTTTACTTCAAAAATAATTCTGACCAGGGGTCAAATATTTATTCTTCTTTCCTAGGATGCTGCTGACACCTATATCTCCAATATCCCTAAATTTCCACAGAGGAAAGGAAGATTCTTTTCAAGGACCAGTTGAAAAGAAAGACATACTTGGGGTAAGCAGCAGTAAGTTTCCAAAAGACTGATGCCCAGAAGTTAAAAGCAAAATTTCTAGTCAAAATAAAAGGATACATGTAGCACACTCCCTCAGATAAGATTTTTCAGACAAAAACAGAAACAACTTGAACTTTGAGAAAGATTATTTTCCTCAGGCAGCATCAGAGGACTTTCTGCATTTATTCGGTTCAGTGGTTTACAAAGCTGTGGATGCCTTAGAGTTCAAAACAAGGGCCCGTTCCCTGTGTGAGCTGCTCGAGGCTCAGAGGCGCCATGTTGTTCAGTGGGAAATGCCACTGAAAATGAAAAAGGATACTAACACATAACTACCAGCATACTAGTACTGATTAAAGATAAGTCTCATGCGCTTTTCCACATTTGGGGACTACCTAGTACAATCAAGGTACCATAGGTGATAATTTGCACTTGCCCAATACAACAAGGTGCACTTAAACAGTCAAGATTTCATTTAGATTTACTCACACATTTACCCTTTTATGGAGGGGGCCACTCCAGGTGGCAGGCAGCATCTTAGTTCCCCAGCAAGGAGTCTTAACCAGTGGACGACCAGGGAAGTCCACCACTTAGGACTTAAAGCAGACTTACTTATGGTGGGAGCTTAGGCTGTCCTGCACTGCTCAATATTATTACCAAATTGTCTGAGAGGTTTGTAATTTTTAAAATTAACTCAACAAACACATATTAAGCACCTACTAGGTTCCAAGCACTGAACTGGAACAGGGGCAGTTAAAGGCAATTCTTGCCTTTGTTGCTGTTGTTGAGCCACCCACTCTTTCATGACCCTGTGGACTGTAGCTCACTAGGCTCTGCTGTCCATAGGATTTCCCAGGCAAAAATACTGGAGTTGGTTGCCATTTCCTTTTCCAGGGGATCTTCCTGACCCAGGGATCAAACCCACTTCTCCTGCTTGGCAGGAGGATTGTTTACCACTGAGCCACCTGGAAAGACCTACCTTGCCTTTATAAATTAACAACCTAATAGTGAAGACAAACAGGTAATAATTTTAATAAACTGTGATAGCTGCCACAATAAAAGCAGAAAGAACACAATGGATTCAAGAGAAGCAAAGAAGAATAGCAATCATCCAACTAAGGTTACACAGCTGAAAGGGATACCAACAGTGCTAACAGCAAAGTAAGAGAGGTTACTACCATTCTTCAACTGCTTTCCTGAAAAACACATTTTAAAACCACTTATTTTTCTATCAGGAACTTAGTGTTTAATTCAACTGGTCATAAGACTGAAAAAGATTTTAAAAAGAGAAAGAATAACAGACTTCACCAGCTCTAGGTAACCTACTCAACCACCCACTTACCTTTAAAACAAAAGTCAATGCTACTTTGAGTTTACAAGGTTCAAGATCACCCTAAATAATCCAGAGAATCTCAAGTGACTCCTGGTTGCCTATAACCAGAAAAGCAAGAGAAGGCCAAATCAAATCCAAAAGCAACCTAGGACAGAGCTCGAGCCCTTTGTACTCCCAAGTCCCTCCAGTTTTCCTTCTTACCTGCCTTTCCAAGCCACAGTTACCTAAACGGTCTCCCAGCCTCTGATCGCTTGCCCTCTAGCCATATAACCAAAGTTCCCCAGATGTTCTTCAGCTCACTAATCAGCTAACTTTTATACAGTCTTGCATACAATGTAAGCACTGCTTTAGACTTGTAAAGAAATGAGTTTTTCTACTTCTATTTATTGGATCAAATTATCCTACGTCAATTTCTATTTCCACATCTCCTTTCCCTTCCTGTCCCACCACAAATCTCTGCCCACCCCCTCATCACATTCATCTGTTAAAGCAACAGTGGAAGGAAGATGGTATAGAAGGAAGAATCTGGATTCTGGAATTAGACATCTCTGTTTCAGACTCTGACAATATCCTCTTATTAAGTCACCTAATGTCTATGACACCTAGTTTTTCCTCTGTAAAATGAGGATAGTCCCGCTAATGCATGGTGGGAGAAAACTGAGATATGTGTAAAGTTCCTGGTATGCTTAGGTGTTAGGCACTTAGCATGCAATAAATGCCAGTTTCTTTTCTTTCTTAAGACCCAACTTAAATCCCTGCTATTCTGAGAAGCCTCTCAGCTCACCTGCCGAGTATTCATCTCTGCTGTAGCATGGCAGGACTTCCAAAGTCTCTGAGTGCCTTGATGGTAAGACAATCTGCAGTTGAGAAACTTTAGACATTATAGAGGAAACAAGATTAGAGAACTAAGGACATCATTAAACCTGAACAGTTTTAAATTCAGTAAAATGAAACTATAATCCAACTTGCTAAATAAAAACAATGTCAATGACATTTAGACCTTATAATTAGTCATTACAACTACTGTGGTATTATTTTCCAATTACCACTCCCTGCTCATTAGACTTCCAGAGTTTCTCATCCTGTAATTAATAAACCTGCTTATAAATTCCTTTGGCTTTGAGGCAAATAATCCAGGTTCTGCCAGAAGGTGTGTTTTTATCTGCCTCCAAGTGTTGGATGCCCATCTGATCCTATAGCTCAGTGCTATTGACTCCAACTCTTAAATTTCAACATGGTCTCCAAAACAAGGAAGCACATAGATACTTGAGAGGATAAAAGCTCTAGATATTCCCTGATAAACCACTGTGTGTGTATCACCAAGTAGGCATTCGGCAATCCCACTTCCAGTACTTGGGTCCATGTGGCTCTCCTGGGTCCATGATAACTTCATGTTCCAAAGCTTTTTAGCCTCCGACCACCCATAACTGCAGTTCCACAGTCCAAAGTGGAACTCTTTTTCAGCCTCTTGTGTTAACTCACTCAGGCTTCTTAAACAATTCTAGTCCTATTCTGTTTTCCCCTCAACTCTCTTTCCTAATACCTTTTTTAATGCTATTAAATACCTGACTCCTCCATCATCAGTTCCTATGTAACCGGCTACTTGGCTCCTTCTATATAAAAAAGCAAAAAACTAACATTTATGTGCCAGGCCCCATTCCATTCTAAACCACTTCAAAGGTATTACTCATTTAACATTCATGACAAAATCCGAAGAAAGCTGCTATTATTATCCCCATTTTACAGGCAAGCAAACCGAGTCTCAGAATGTTTATAAGAGAGAGAGTCAGGATTCAAATTTGGGCAGTGTAGGGGCCAACACTTGCTAAATCTCCTTGATTCTTTGCTCAACCTCAGGCCACCTCAGGGTCTATTTTTGGTTCTGCATCGAGTGTGTTTTCTTGTGAAATCACAGCCTGTTTTCTTGTCCTTCTCTGCTTCCTCTTCTTTACGTTCTCTGATGTCAAATACTTGCTGCTTGACCACACCCATGTGTCCCCACAATTAGGTAATTTCTCAGGTAGAAATCTCTCCATGTCATTTCCCAAAGTCTCCTTCTGCCTTTTCCCATCTCTAGCTGAGAAATGTGCATGCTCTTCGGTGTCTCCAATAAAGGTGTGATACAGAAACATTTAAAACCATTACTCTGAATCAGACCTCAGGCTGCTCAGCACAGTATTCTACATTCTGACAGGAAAAAAACAAAGGACATTTTGTAAAAGACACCTACAGAGAGCTCCCTGGAGACCCAGTGGTTACAACTGTTTCCACAGCAGGGGCAGGGGTTCAATCCCTGGTCAGGGAACTAAGATCCCGAAAGCTGTGTGGCATGCCAAAATCAATAATAGTAAATAAAGATATGTTTTTAAAAAGAGATCTATAGCTGCATGCCACAATTCTTATTGCCTTCTAATGAACTTAATGGATATATCACTCACTAATATTTCATGCCTTTTGGAATTAACTAATACTATCAAGGTAGAAACTTTTATAGATGTTCTATAATATCTCTAATGAGCATGAAAACTAGCTTTTGTTAGTTTTCTGGGCTCCCCTGGTGGCTCAGACGGTAAAGAATCTGCCTGCAATGTGGGAGACCCAGGTTCAATCCCTGGGTTGGGAAGATCCCCTGGAGAAGGGAATGGCAACCCACTCCAGTATTCCTGCCTGGAGAATCCCATGGACAGAGGAGCCTGGTGGGCTACAGTCCGTGGGGTCGCAAAGAGTCGGACATGACTGAGCAACTGAACTGAATTGAACTGAACTTCTTACATGATTCTATGACTCACTGAATAAGCTATGTGTGTGCCATTCAATTCCTCAACAAGCATTTATTGAGTTCTGGGATATCACAGCAACCAAGACAGATAATATTATTTCTCTCTGGGAGCTTTAACACCAGAATAGGACATACAATAAACATATAGCATTTCACTCCAGATAATAAGTGCTCTGAGGAAAACCATACAAAATGATGTGTGAGAAAACAAAGTGAGTGGGCACAGGGGAAATGAGTTTATACTGAGTTATCAAGGAAGACCTCTCTGAGAAGATGGCATTCAGCTAAGACCTGAACACCAAGAAGCAAGCAAGCATGTTCCAGACACAGGAAATAGTGAATGCAAAGTCTTCAAGTAGAAAAAAAGACCAAGGTATTCATGCCCTTGGAGAGTTCACCACTGTCTTCATGACTTTATAAAATTTATACATAAATCCTGTCAATCTTAATTGTTGTGGACTAAAAAATGCAAATCACATCTATAAGATGAGTTTCTTATTCCCCTTAGCAGCAGCAACAGCTTATCACCACAATGGCCAAATTTCCAGGACTGTTGTGTCTTTATATCCTCCAGAGCATTCCTATCAGGACCAGTTGCAAAAACCCAGCAATACTTGTTGATAATTAACACCAACAGACCATGGAAAACAGATTTTGCAAGCCAGTCAGCCATAAAATACTTACTAAACAAAACTGCAAGAGATTAAGCTCAGTTCTTTGGGAGCTGGGCCATCCATTCCTGCATAACGACCTTGTTCAATCCCTCTCCTGGTCCCCAGGAGCCTAAATAGCTGTGCTGAGTGATAACCTTTCTTGATCTGTGGGAAACCAGTAGTTAACAACCTAGGACTGTCTTTTCTATTGTGTTGTGTTGAAACACTGCTAAGACCTCAGGCTTGTGCCTGGTACCAGATTAGTCATTTAGTAAAAGTTCTAGTACCTCATTTGAGAAAGAGTTAATTTACAAAAAGAGAAGCTTTACCGAACATTCCTGATGAGCTGACATCCTAGGCTTTAAAAGCATCATAAAGTTAAAAATAAACCAAATTCCACACAAGAATTACATCCTCACTTTGGGAATGGATATACTTTTTTTGTATTCAATCCATTCATTATTCATACAGATGAATTTATGGGACTTGTCATAAACCTAGTCTGTCTCTGAATTCCAAAGGCTTTGAGGAGCTGCCTCCTTAGTGTCACCTTTGCCTTCACCAGGCCATGACATTCTCCCTCATTCACTTCTTCACCCGTTGGCCCACACACCTCTGGAGAACAGGAAGACATCCTCTACTTGGATGTTGGTAGAAAGCCATCACCATCTCTTACTAAGGAAAAAAAAAAAATGTTTAATACCCTGAAATGTTGTGCTTCCCTAAATGGAGCCAGTTGCCTCTCTCTGTCCTGTAGCTTAGGCTAGTTTTCAATCCTAGAAACATTATACCTCAATGGTGATAACAATTAAGAGAGTACCAAACATAGGAAACCTAAATTCAAGTCTTGTATTTTTTTATTCATTCAAAACATTCTTATTACATATCTGTTAAGTACCAGACTCTGCATCACTTTATTTTTCCCCACTTTGGACAAGTAACTAAACTGATCTATGCTCCAGTTTTCTTACTTGTACATATCTTTAGAGAGAAGACATTGTACCAGATGCTCTCCAGTCCTTTGCAGTTCTAAATGTCTTTGCTTCTAAATCCATTTCTAACTTCCATATTCTAACTTAATCACACTCATCTCTAAGTCAACTGACTTTATCATATGGAAATTTCTATTAAAACAAAGGCCAGTACTGACTATATCTCCAAATGCATTAGCATAATTCCATTGATTCAGAGAGAAAAAATTAATATTTCTGGAATTTAGATAATTACTTTCGAGGATAATCAATAAGGAAATTATACTATATACATTCATAAACAAAAGAAGATTAATATGATATAAATGGCTCAGAACCAGGTTTGTCAAGAGAAAAAACAGGTATATAACCAAGTACTGAAAATATAAATCAATACGTAAACCACAAAGATGAATAGACAATATAAAAAACAGGTATAGATTGCCGGGAGAAATATCAATAACCTCAGATATGCAGCTGAAACCACCCTTATGGCAGAAACTGAAGAGGAACTAAAAAGCCTCTTGATGAAAGTGAAAGAGGAGAGTGAAAAAGTTGGCCTAAAGCTCAACATTCAGAAAACGAAGATCATGGCATCCGGTCCCATCACTTCATGGGAAATAGATGGGGAAACAGTGGAAACAGTGGTTGACTTTATTTTTTTGGGCTCCAAAATCACTGCAGATGGTGATTGCAGCCATGAAGTTAAAAGATGCTTACTCCTTGGAAGAAAAGTTATGACCAACCTAGATAGCATATTCAAAAGCAGAGACATTACTTTGCCAACTAAGGTCCATCTAGTCAAGGCTATGGTTTTTCCAATGGTCATGTATGGACATGAGAGTTGGACTGTGAAGAAGGCTGAGCGCAGAAGAATTGATGCTTTTGAACTGTGGTGTTGGAGAAGACTCTTGAGAGTCCCTTGGACTGCAAGGAGATCCAACCAGTCCATTCTGAAGGAGATCAGCCCGGGATTTCTTTGGAAGGAATGATGCTAAAGCTGAAACTCCAGTACTTTGGCCACCTCATGTGAAGCGTTGACTCATTGGAAAAGACCCTGATGCTGAGAGGGATTGGGGGCAGGAGGAGAAGGGGATGACAGATGATGAGATGGCTGGATGGTATCACTGACTCGATGGACGTGAGTCTGAGTGAACTCTGGGGGTTGGTGATGGACAGGGAGGCCTGGCGTGCTGCGATTCATGGGGTCGCAAAGAGTCGGACACGACTGAGCAACTGAACTGAACTGACACATATACATTGCTGGTAACATTGTATACTCTTTCTAAAGTGTAAGTTGACCTCATATATCAAGGGCCATAAAATTGGTTATGAAGATTTATTATAGTAAGAGGACAGTGAAAAAGTTGGCTTAAAGCTCAACATTCAGAAAACGAAGATCATGGCATCCGGTCCCATCACTTCATGGGAAATAGATGGGGAAACAGTGGAAACAGTGTCAGACTTTATTTTTGGGGGCTCCAAAATCACTGCAGATGATGACTACAGCCATGAAATTAAAAGACACTTACTCCTTGGAAGGAAAGCTATGATCAACCTAGATAGCATATTCAAAAGCAGAGACATTACTTTGCCAACAAAGGTCCGTCTAGTCAAGGCTATGGTTTTTCCAGTGGTCATGTATGGATGTGAGAGTTGGACTGTGAAGAAAGCTGAGCACCAAAGAATTGATGCTTTTGAAGTGTGGTGTTGGAGAAGACTCTTGAGAGTCCCTTGGACTGCAAGGAGATCCAACCAGTCCATTCTGAAGGAGATCAACCCTGGGATTTCTTTGGAAGGAAAGATGCTGAAGCTGAAACTCCAGTACTTCGGCCACCTCATGAAAAGAGTTGACTCATTGGAAAAGACTCTGATGCTGGGAGGGATTGGGGGCAGGAGGAGAAGGGGACGACAGAGGATGAGATGGCTGGATGGCATCACTGACTCGATGGACATGAGTCTGAGTGAACTCCGGGAGTTGGTGATGGACAGGGAGGCCTGGCGTGCTGCAATTCATGGGGTTACAAAGAGTCGGACACGACTGAGCAATTGAACTGAACTGAACTGAACTGAATGGTCCTTTATTATTATATCTTTTGATTTGGGGTTCACTCATGTAATTTATCCAGTTACCTTGCTCTCTTTCCAATCATGTTCCTTGGCTTTAACCATGAGAACACAATTAGGTTAGCCTGATGAGTAGATAAGAAACATACAGGGGAAAACCAAGCCTTTCCAGCTGGGAACCACAATATGCCTGAGTTAAGGAGCTGTAACTCTGAGTTTAAGAATACAAAAATATCCAGTTCCCAAAAAGGTAAAACTCACCATTTCTGCATCCAATCAAAACTTACCAAGTATATTAGTTTGCTAGGGTTTGGGTAATAAAGTAACACCAACTGGTTGGCTTAAGTAACAGAAATTTATTGTCTCACAATTCTGAGGCTAGAAATCTGAGATTAAGGTGTTGGCAGAGTTGGTTCCTCCTCAGGAATGAAAGGATGTTTCAGGTCTTCCTTCTTGATTTGTAGATGGCCACTTTCCCCCTGTGTTTCTTCACTTGACTAATTATGTATGTGTCTCTAAATTTCCCCTTTTTGGAAGAACACCAGTCATACTGGGTTCAGTTAGGGCCACCCTAATGACTTCTTTCTAACTTGACCAACTCTGTTTTAACCCTATCTCCAAATAAAACCACATTCTGAGGTACTGGGGGTTAGAACTTCAACATATAAGCCAGGGTGGGGAGGGGAGAGGGTGTACACAATTCAATCTATAACACCAAGCATTCAAATAAACAATAAAATATACACCATATACTGGGAAAAGTCAATCAGTTGAAATGAAACAATAGGGACAATAGAATTAGTATTTGAGAAAGCCATTAGAGGAATTACTAAAAAAACTGTGTTCTGCTTGTTCAAGAAGTTAGGAGAAAGTGGTATGATTGTTACATAGACTTGGAAGATATAAGAGGACTCAACTGAAACTTCTAGAGATGTAAAAATATAATGTGTGAGATGAAAAATTCACTGGAAGGAATTAATAGCAGGTTAAACAGAGCAGAAGTAATAATTACTGAACTTGAAAACACCACAACAGAAATTATCAAAAGTGGAACTCAGAGGAAAAAAGACTGGGGAAAAATGAGCAGAGTATCAGTGATCTGTGGGACAGCTTCAAGCAGCCTAATATCTGGGCAAATAAGCTGCCAAAGGAGAGGTGAAAGAGAAAAAAATTACTTAAAGAAATAATTTTTTCCAAAATTTCCAAATGTGATGAAAATGAAGACTACAGAGCCAAGACTCTTAAAAATTCCCAAAACAAGAAATATGAATAAAACTATACTGAGTCACATCATTACCAAGTCACATCATTACCAAATCTCTTGAAACCACTGATAAAGAGAAATCTTAAAAAGAAACCAGTGAAAAGACATTAAGTACAGAGAGCCAAAGATAAAAATGACAGCAGACTTCTTGCTGTAAACAACAAAACCAAGAGACAATGGGACAACACCTTTAAAGCACTGAAAGATAAAAATCTGTCAACCCAGAATTCTACACTCAGTAAAAATAACTTTAAAAAATGGTGAAATGAAGATTTATTGAGACATACAAAGCTGAAAGAATTTATCAACAGCAAACCTTCCCTATAAGAAATGTTAAAGGGAGTCCTTTGAGAAGAGGAAAACAACAGCAAATGGAAATCTAGATCTATCCAAGGAAGGAAAATATCAAATCTGTAACTATGCAGGTTCTAGATAGAAACATCTCTGTCATTTCCTCCCTCCCATCACCACTCAGTCCATGTTTCACTTAGAAACACAACTGAATGAGGCTTCACTACTCATGTATACTTTATACATAGATCCTACATGGTAAACTGTATTTATTCAATAGTCATTCAATAAATAGTCATTGAATGACTTCATTTCAGACACTGGGGATAAGCTCACTAAAACAGACGAGCCCCCTTAACGAGCTCATTGAGCTCACACTGCAGCATTTGACCTTCCAATTCACAGACATAAGAACATAGTATCAAAGTCACACTGCAATTTGCTAATTTTGTTTTATTTATTTCTTCTTATTATTATTTTTTACAATATTGTATTGGTTTTGATTCCCTTCAGACTGCAAAATCTTCAGTTTGGTTGTTCCATTTGTCTTTATAATACAGTAATCCAATACAACAATCCAATTATTAATACATGGCCTATATATACTGTCAATACTGTTAGTGACATAGGCCTAGAACATAATGCAATGTAAACAAAGTAATTCTGTTATTTTTCATTTTGTGAAATTTGTATCATGCTGCTGAAATTGGAGTAGGAAGAAAGGTGAAAAGGAACAAAGAAGACATTCAGGACTAGATCAAGATTCTGTTTCTTTTATAATCTATACATTTTATAAAATGATGTTCAGATGCTCACTACAGACATACACAGTAATGCAATTGAAATGAAAATGCACAATTATCTGAAAGCCAAGAGTACCTGGAAGAAGCAAATATGCTAGCTTTAAGTGCTAATTTTGTTACTAAAATTATGAATAAACCTGGCTTGGAACTTCCTGGCAGCCACAGCATAAAGAAAACACAACTGGTAAGAAATTGTGGTTGGTCTTACGGAGAAAATATTATTAACATGCATATACTCACTGCCTTCTACGTTCTTTTCCCTTGATGTATTAAAATATTACTTCTCCAAGCCAAGCTTTTGATAGATGCTAGAGTTGTTAAGGGATGTGGAGAAAACAAGAATATACACCATGAGGAAACTCAGGTCTTCTATATCACTATCTGAAGGGAAAATCATGTATTTTGGTACTTTGCTATTATGAAAGATGTTCTTGCCCAGGAAGTAGGTTACTACTTTGAGAGCATATGTAAATCGTATCCATCATTTTACACTGGTTAAGTGCCTCACTTACTTTTGCCAATGAGCAGCCAAGCAAGTACTCGTCTATAAGATTCTGAATATTGAATCACTGGGAGCCAAAATGGTGAAATACTGAAATCATCATCTTCAAATCATCAATGGCTAATTTTATGTTAGGTTTTCATTTGAGAAGAAAGGAGAAAAAGTATATTCTAATCCACTTCTTAGGAGCAGCCATAATCAGCAGCTACCTGCAATGATAAAATTCAATAAATTAAGCTTCATTTAAAAATCTGTTCAATAGCAACAATAAAAAAGGCATCAATGGATTTTCACTTTTCAAACTTCTGGAAAATTGTTACAACTCATTCAGTTCAGTTCAGTTCAGTCCAGTCACTCAGGCGTGTCTGACTCTTTGCAACCCCATGAATAGCAGGACGCCAGGCCTCCCTGTCAATCACCAACTCCCGGAGTTCACTCAAACTCATGTCCATCAAGTCAGTGATGACATCCAGCCATCTCAACCTCTGTCGTCCCCTTCTCCTCCTGCCCTCAATCCCACCCACCATCAGAGTCTTTTCCAATGAGTCAACTCTTCGCATGAGGTGGCCAAAGTACTGGAGTTTCAGCTTTAGCATCATTCCTTCCAAAGAACACCCAGGACTGATCTCCTTCAGAATGGACTGGTTGGATCTCCTTGCAGTCCAGGGGACTCTCAAGAGTCTTCTCCATCACCACAGTTCAAAAGCATAAATTCTTCAGGGCTCAGCTTTCTTCACAGTCCAACTCTCACATCCATACATGACCACTGGAAAAACCATAGCCTTGACTAGATGGACTTTTGTTGGCCAAGTAATGTCTCTGCTTTTGAATACGCTATCTAAGTTGGTCATAACTTTCCTTCCAAGAAGTAAGCATCTTTTAACTTCATGGCTGCAGTCACCATCTACAGTGATTTTGGAGCCCAGAAAAATAAAGTCAACCACTGTTTCCACTGTTTCCCCATCTATTTCCAATGAAGTGATGGGACCAGATGCCATGATCTTCGTTTTCTGAATGTTGAGCTTTAAGCCAACTTTTTCACTCTCCTCTTTCACTTTCATCAAGAGGCTTTAGTTCCTCTTCACTTTCTGCCATAAGGGTGGTGTCATCTGCATATCTGAGGTTATCGATATTTCTCCCGGCAATCTTGATTCCAGCTGTGCTTCTTCCAGTCCAGCGTTTCTCATGATGTACTCTGCATGTAAGTTAAATAAGCAGGGTGACAATATACAGCCTTGACGGACTCCTTTTCCTATTTGGAACCAGTCTGTTGTTCCATGTCCCGTTCTAACTGCTGCTTCCTGACCTACATATAGATTTCTCAAGAGGCAGGTCAGGTGGTCTGGTATTCCCATCTCTTGAAGAATTTTCCACAGTTTGTTGTGATCCACACAGTTAAAGGCTTTGGCATAGTCAATCAAGCAGAAATAGATGTTTTTCTGGAACTCTCTTGCTTTTTCCGTGATCCAGCAGATGTTGGCAATTTGATCTCTGGTTCCTCTGCCTTTTCTAAAACCAGCTTGAATATTAGGAAGTTCACGGTTCATGTATTGCTGAGGCCTGGCTTGGAGAATTTTGAGCATTACTTTACTAGCATGTGAGATGAGTGCAATTGTGCAGTAGTTTGCACATTCTTTGGCATTGCCTTTCTTTGGGATTGGAATGAAAACGGATGTTTTCCAGTCCTGTGGCCACTGCTGAGTTTTCCAAATTTGCTGGCACATTGAGTGCAGCACTTTTATAGCATCATCTTTCATTTTTTATAAATAATGTGATTAGATAAAAAACAATGGAAGAAATATTATTTTGAAAGAGAATGTTTGTAGCCTACGTTGTCTTAATATATAGAAGGAGATATTATTACAGAAATATCACTCTATCTCTTTTTGCTTTTTTATATTATTGTCAGATTCCACAGAATGCAAGATGGCACTAAACAAAATGTTTTATTATTTTCCTCTGTTTCATTCCATTTCATTAAGAACTGTAATCCATTGCTAGAATTTCATTTAGTTTCTTTCTGAGTTCTCTTTCTGGCACCTTTGACAAGTAAATAAGTTACTGGGGAAAGTTCTCACCAGTCATTCATTCCTTAAACTAATATTTACTGGCTCTCCTATGGACCAAACAGGATTCTAGACAGTGCACAAAATAGACTAAAATCCCTGCCTTCACAGAGGTTAAATCCTAGTGCAGGAAGAAGGACAATCAAACATATAAGTAGAGACTAAGTCCTCAGGGATAAGACTGATAAAGAAAAACAAATCAGGGCTAGGGAATGGGAAATGCTGCTGTGGAGGGCTGGCAGGCTTTTTGTTTGTTTGTTTTTAACTTGCTATTATTCTTTTTAAAATTTTTAGTAATTTATTTAATATCTATTTTTGGCCACACTGGGTCTTTGTTGCTACACACGGGCTCTTTCTCTAGTTGAGGCAAGAAGGGACTACTCTTTGTTACAGGGCTTCTCATTGTAGTGGCATCTCTTGTTGGGGAGCACAGGCTCTAGGGGGCCCGTGGGCTTCAGTAGTTGTGGTCCATGGGCTTAGCTTCCCCGCACCATGTGGGATCTTCCTGACCAGGGATTGAACCTGTGTCCCCTACATTGGCAGGGGGATTCTTAACCACCGGACTACCAGGGAAGTCCAGCTGGCTGCTTTAAAGTGAGAGAAGAGACTCTCAGAAAGAGTGACATTTGAGCAAAAGTTCAAAGGTGCATGCAGGAAGAAGTCAGGTAAATAAATACCTGTAGAAAGAATATTCCAGACACAAGGAACAGGCTTGACAGGATTATGAAATAGTAAAGAGGCCACCACCACCAGAGTAGAGGGGGGTGAGTAGGACAAATCAAGCCAGTGACAGAAGGGACAGAAGGTCAGGGTGGATCATGGAGGCCACTGTTAGAACTTTGGTTTTTACTCTGAGTCATAGGGGGTTTGAAATAAGGAAAACCATGAAATGACACACATATTTTATATTATCACACTGGCTGTTGTATTGAGCACAGACTACAGAGGATTAAAACAAGGCAGGATTTATAGGAGGCTTCCCAGGTAGTGCATGTGGTAAAGAACCTGTCTGCCAATGCAGGAGACATAAGAGACGTGGGTTTGATCCCTGAGTTGGGAAGATCCCCTGGAGGAATACCCACTCCAATATCCTTGCCTGGAAAATCCCATGGAAAAAGGAGCCTGGTGGGCTACTATCCATGGGGTTGCAAAGAGTCGGACATGATTGAAGTGACTTAGCATGCACACAGGCTTTATATGAGTCTATTGAAGTGGTCCAGGCAAGAGAGGATGGAGGTTCAGGCCAGGGGTTTGCAGTATGCACGGAGAAAGACTCCTTGCAAATGGTTGCCCACCCAGCAGTTCTTGCAGATGGGTGCCAGGGACTGACAATCATATTTTCTCAGAAAAGCCTTTTTTTAATTAAAAAAATTATTGTCTTTAATATCAGGAAGTTTTGAAGGCCAAGTCAGCATTTACATGGGAGTGACTAGTAGGAAAAGGCTGTTGCTAGTGGAACTGAAAACACAGTACCTCTATTTCTAAGGACTGATGTTTACTCTTGAAGCTCTTGTTTAAACAACAAAGAGGAAAGCTCATTTGTTTTTACCCTTGCTATGGAAAATGCTTTCTTAATATAACCAGCTTACTTTCTTGCCTTAGTAAATGCTGCTTAATAAACAAACTTTTAACTCAGCTTCTGATGATTGAAGATTTGCATTACCTCAGTATCCTAATTTTTGCCAATAATTCATACTTGGATATAGATGTACATGACACATGAGATTGGCCTGAATTTATACTGAATCTTAGGATAACACTCTAGAAATTTGATTATTTGTTTTTTTAAATGCCTTGTGTTTGTTTTTTGTTATCATGCATTTTCCCCCTAAGAGAAGATTGTAAATGAACTCTGGTTAATGAATTACGGCTAATCAAGATGTGGGGTTTTTTCCCCCTCTGATTCCAGCCTTTGAGGGATACAGAGCACATCATTTTCTGACTCTGCAGTTGATTATGAACACACCAAATAATTACAGAAATTCATCATCTTGTTCTGAAATAAACATATTACTAACCTCAACCATGTTATTCAAAATATAGATCAAAACCACTCTTTCCATGAGAAGTCTGTACTTTAATAACCTTTTCTGCTATTCCCTCTCCAGCAACAATTTTTTCTGGACTGACAGGTCTGTTAAACCAGATTTTCAAGCCATGGGTTATTTACATCCTCTGGTACATTTCAGCAAAATTAATTTGAATTGTCCCCCTTTTTCACCAGCTTCTCAATAAATCTTGCTGGCAGTTTAAACAGAAATAGCATCAAGTCAGTCTAGCTTGTGGCAAAAATCACCGCTGTTAACTGTTCTGCCCAGAGCTTTCATGGTTAAAGAAAAACAAAAAAAAAGGAAAAATGAGGGGAGAGCTTTTCAATCTGAATACAACAGAAAATATGTGAAAGTTCACAGTATACGGAAAAGAACAAAATTCTGAAGGAATGTCACACACACACACTAGCTTCCTAGGGCGGCCATAACAAAGCACCAGAGACTGGGTGACTTACCACAAATTTATTTCTGACTGCTCTGGAGGCTAGGGGCCTGAGATCAGGTGACAAATTGGCCTTAAGTCTGACCACCATACAAACAGTGGCAAACAAGATAAGAACACTAAGCAACCATCAGCTTGGGTTGGATGATAAACCCTCCAAAAAGAAGAGGAACTTCTGTAAGTAAAAGAATATAAAATTATAGACAATACTTTGTAGAATCCCTCTCAAGGCCTTGGAAGAGTCCCATGCAAGTGAGAGGCTGGAAGCTTAAGGTTCAGTCAGTTCAGTTCACTCAGTCGTGTCCAACTCTTTGCAACCCCATGAATCGCAGCACGCCAGGCCTCCCTGTCTATCACCAACTCCTGGAGTTCACTCAAACTCATGTCCATCGAGTCGGTGATGCCATCCAGCCATCTCATCCTCTGTCGTCCCCTTCTCCTCCTGCCCCCAATCCCTCCCAGCATCAGAGTCTTTTCCAATGAGTCAACTCTTCGCATGAGGCGGCCAAAAAGTACTGGAGTTTCAGCTTTAGCATCATTGCTTCCAAAGAAATCGCAGGGCTGATCTCCTTCAGAATGGACTGGTTGGATCTCCTTGCAGTCCAAGGGACTCTCAAGAGTCTTCTCCAACACCACAGTTCAAAAGTGTCAATTCTTCAGCACTCAGCTTTCTTCACAGTCCAACTCTCACATCCATACATGACTACTGGAAAAACCATAGCCTTGACTAGATGGACCTTTGTTGGCAAAGTAATGTCTCTGCTTTTGAATATACTGTCTAGGTTGGTCATAACTTTCCTTCTAAGGAGTAGGTGTCTTTTAATTTCATGGCTGCTATCACCATCTGCAGTGATTTTGGAGCCCAAAAAAATAAAGTCGGACTGTTTCCACTCTTTCCCCATCTATTTCCCATGAAATGATGGGACAAGATGCCATGATTTTAGTTTTCTGAATGTTGAGCTTTAAGCCAAATTTTTCACTCTCCTCTTTCACTTTCATCAAGAGGTTTTTTAGTTCCTCTTCACTTTCTGCCATAAGGGTGGTGTCATCTGCATATCTGAGGTTATTGATATTTCTCCCAACAATCTTGATTCCAGCTTGTGCTTCTTCCAGCCCAGTGCTTCTCATTAAGCTTAAGCTTAGTTCCAAATGGTATATCTCTCTACGTTACAAGGAAGAAGCTGCCTCAAAATAAAAACCCTTCTGTATTAAAAATTCATTCCCTCACTTCCGTCCCCATCCATCCCTCAGGTATTTCCCTCCTTCAGCTCTGGTGTGTCTGTGTTTTGTTCTAAATGGGCTTTCCTGCTACTGCCTTTCTTTGACCTCCAGTCCCCTTTGGTTCATGGATGGCAACAGGATGAGCAAGTGAGGGGATGCAAAGCTACGGCTGAGCTCAGGAAATACCCAGGCCACAGACAGTACTGTCATCTCATTTAGAAAGGAGCATGTTTTTGGTTACTCTCATTCTGACATTAAACAGAGATTACATTTTGAGTAAATTAGAGAGCAACCTCTTGTATTTAACAGATGAGGGCAAGCCACTCCTCTCTCATACCATTGAAAAGAGGATATGAAGATTTCTGGAAATGAGGTGTGCAATTTATATAAAGAACCCAGGGCCTTCTAAGGAAAAGCAACTAAGATTACTATGTATTTACCCAGAGATTTTAAAGCTATAAAAGCTAATGAGATGGGGACTTCCCTGGTGGGTCCAGTGGCTAAGATTCCATGGTCCCAAGGCAGGGGGCCCAGGTTCAAACCCTGGTCAGAGAACTAGATCCCACATACCACAACTTGAAGATTCCTCATGCCACAGCAAAGATTAAAGGAGCCATAACTAAGACCCAATGCAGCCATATAAGTAAATATTTTTTTAAAACACGCTAATGGGATGAACTGCATTGGCCTGAATTGGCTTTGTCCAGGGCTGAATGCCAAAAAAAGGCAAAGAGACCCTTGAGGGAATGAGACACAATAACAATCGACTGAGACTGAATCAGATGACTGGTCCCTGCCCTAAGACCATCAGAGGGGGATACTGGTTCTGGATCTATAAGGTGAATGACACCACCTAGAGTCCACAGAGACAATACTGGTACTATGAACAGTAGGCAGGGTGAGAGACCAATGTAACTACAGAGCTGTAACTTTGGGGACACCCACATTCTTTACTGCAGAGTGTTCAGAGCTGAACATAAAACTGATGATAGAGAAACCTCTTTTACACACTATCCATCTCCCTTTTCCTGGCCCCCTCCTCACACACATCACTCAGTTTCCACAGCATTTCCTGGAACCACCATGAGCCCTTGACTCCAGTTCTTCCCACAGGGGCAGTGGTGGTGGCTTTGGTGGCAGGGGCATGTCTGGGATTCCGCTGCATTCCCAGTATCTCAAAACTCTTTAGAAGTCCTCCAGTAAGGCAGCTTTTAAGCACAGTGGAAACGGTACAGATTTGGCAGACTTCAGTTTGAATTCTAGCTCCAGCATATACCAGTCATATGATCTTCAGCAAGCTGACATATCTCTTTATACCTCAATTCTTTCCTCTGTATGCTGAAGTTATTATAAACAAACGTTGAATGGATTTGTCTAGAATACATAGCACAGTATATAGCTGGCGTGTCCTCAGTAAATATTAGTTCTGTGCCTTTGTGCCCCCAAAGATTTCCCTGGCAATGTTGGACCAATGGGAAGTTTTAATTTGGAGTATGGAATTAAATGGTACTCAAAACAAACCTTCTTATTATCACCATCACCTGGACATCACTGTTGTAATCCCACAGACCAACGTAAGAATATACAGAGAATAAAAAGACTGATCACAAATCGGCCTTAAGTTTGACCACTATATAAACAGTGAGGAACAAGATAAGAATGCTACGTATCAATCAGCTTGGATGATAAACCCCCCAAAATGTAGATAAGCTGATGATGCAGATAAAGAACAAAATGCATATGAAATCAAATGACTAGAACCTGACATAACTTGCTTTGGAGCAAGCAGGAAAGAAAGCAAGCAAATCAACTTCAAGAAACTTCTCTGGCAAACCCCACCTCAAACTGATCACTTACTGTGAATTCTCTTCACTTTTATGTACATAGGTTGGTCTGCCTCACACATACATCTTTTTATGGTTCAAGTTTTTAATCTCTTTAAATTTATTGTCAGTTGCACCTGGGAGTAAATCTTAGCTTCTATTTCTTTTGTATACTCCTCTTGGGTAGGAACACAAGAAATTTTAAAAACAAACAAAAAAAGCAAAAAGAAAGGGAGAGAAGAGACAGTGAGGGAAAAAGGAGAATGAAGAAAGCAAAAAGGAAGGCCAGCTTCAAAAAGAAGGCTGAACTCTGTGGTGAAGCATCCTGTGGTGAAATATCCCCACATTAGGAACCCTGGAAGTCTGCAAACTGTTTGCTCTTGGCTGTTCTGTTGAACTTGAGGCATCCATCTTCTTGTAATAAATGCTTGTTGGAGAATTCAGCATAAGGAACCATCTGCCATTCTTGACTTGAATCATCAATAGGCAAAGAACTCATTTATAGACCATATTGGTCATTAGTGACTAATTAAATGTGGGGAAAAAAGGCAATACTTTCCAGAACAGCTGTTTCAGACAGACAAGACAGCAAAAATTACTGCACAACTGGTTTAGTAAAGAGTTTTTTCTCTGGACTCAAATCCAGGTATTTTCCTATGATGACAGCATGTAAAACAAGAAGTAAGTCCCACTGGCAGAAGAACTTGAAAATGAGCGTTACTGGAGTCCCCTTCAACCTACTCACCATGATGGAGGGGGGATATTTACACCTGCCCAAGCATATTGCTGTTAAGAAGTGATCCCTCCCAGCTCCCTGAATTCCCTTTGTGCTTTACAGTGCTCATGAGGCTCTGCAATGGATTATCATCCTATGTATGTATGTATGTATGTATGCATGTATGTATGTATTTGGCTGTGCTAGGTCTTAGCTGTGGCATGTGGGATCTAGTTCCTGACCAGGAATTGAAGCCAGGCCCCTTGCATTGGTCACGTAGAGTCTTAGCCACTGGACGATCAGGGAAGTCCCAGATTATCACCCTTTGGATTCATGTCTTTTTATTTCTAATATCTGTAGATTCTTTAAAGCAATAACTGTGCCACATTCAACTCAAACTTTACATAAAATTAAGATTAGAGGTCTTTTACTGAGCCTACAATGAAAAAACATTGTTATCAATTCATGAAATCCTCATTGTCGTTTGCTTGAAATTTGTTATCTATTGCTTCATCTGGGCTTGAGTCCCTAAATCCAATAACTATGTATGGACTTTGTTAGATAAACACAAGATGGCATGGTCAAATAGCAGAAATATGAGTAGGAGGTCAAGAGACAGAGTCTAATTCCGGTGCTTTTCCTAAATACAAAAATGAGAATTCCCTGGCAGTCCAGTCCAGTGGAATTTCACTGCGGGAAGCACAGCTTCTATCCCTGATCAGGGAACTAAGATTCTGAATTCTGAGCAGTGTGGAAAAAAAAAGGGGGGAAGTTTGATAAGTCACATATCTTTTTTATACTTCAATTACTTCATGCATAAAACAAGGGAAAAGAATATCCACCGAGCAAAGAAATAAGGAAGGGAAAGGAGGAGACATTTATTGGTGCCTAAGAGGAGAGTGAAAAAGTTGGCTTAAAGCTCAACATTCAGAAAACGAAGATCATGGTATCTGGTCCTGTCCCTTCATGGGAAATAGATGGTGAAACAGTAGAAACAATGTCAGACTTTATTTTGGGGGGCTCCAAAATCACTGCAGATGGTGATTGCAGCCATGAAATTAAAGGACGCTTACTCCTTGGAAGAAAAGCTATGACCAACCTAGATAGTATATTGAAAAGCAGAGACGTTACTTTGCCAACAAAGGTCCATCTAGTCAAGGCTATAGTTTTTCCAGTGGTCATGTATGGATGTGAGAGTTGGACTGTGAAGAAAGCTGAGCACCAAAGAATTGATGCTTTTGAACTGTGGTGTTCAGTCCCTTGGACTGCAAGGAGATCCAACCAGTCCATCCTAAAGGAGATCAGTCCTGGGTGTTCATTGGAAGGACTGATGCTGAAGCTGAAACTCCAACTTTGGCCACCTCATGCGAAGAGTTGACTCATTGGAAAAGACCCTGATGCTCGGAAGGATTGGGGGCAGGAGGAGAAGGGGATGACAGAGGATGAGATGGCTGGATGGCATCACCGACTGATGGACATGAGTTTGAGTGAACTCCGGGAGTTGGTGATGAACAGGGAGGCCTGGCGTGCTGTGATTCATGGGGTCGCAAAGAGTCGAACACAACTGAGAGACTGAACTGAACTGAACTGAACTGAACTAAACTGATTACATGCTAGACAGACCCTGGATTAGGTAAATCTCTCTATGCAAGTCTCATAATGACTGGTGCATCAGTTTCCCAGCTTTACAGATAAACAAACTGAGACTCAATAATAATAATCAGCAAAAAGTCAGTCAACTAGCAATTGGCAAAGTGAAATACAGACTCTGAGAATCTAACTCCAAAGCCCTCAGGTCAAGCCATTTGACACTTAGTGCAAGTCACTGAGCTGGCACCTGATGGTTACCAAGGATAAGTGCATGCATGCTCAGTCGTGTCCAACTCTCTGCAACCCCGTGGACTATAGCCCACCAGGCTCCTCTGTCCATGGTATTTCCCAGGCAAAAATACTGCAGTGGGTGGCCATTTCCTCTTCTAGGATATCTTCCCAATCCAGAGATATAAACTTCCTCTCCAGAGTCTCCTGCATTGGCAACGTGGATTCTTTACCACTTGAGCCATCAGGGGAACCCTACCAAGGATACAGAGGTGAACTAAACAGAAAGCAAAATGTCTATGAGAGGATGAAAGCACATGAACAAATAATTGTTCCAGAGTATGCAAGTAGAATTCCTTCTATCCACCCTGCTCCTTTTAAAGAGGCTGTGAAAAATAAATTATGTAGATGTCAAAAGGTGTATTTTTACTCACCTATGTCTAATATTGTTCTTACACTAGGAAATACACTTTAAATAAATAATTCTTGGTTTCTGTCCACAAGGAGCTTATAATCTTATTAAAGAAAATATCAGTGTTTCACTTATCTATGAAATTCAGTCACATGGAACCATATAGTCCATTAAAATAACAGACAAAATTGATATTTCTAATTTTGCTTTTGAGCTTGACAACTGTTGCAATGAAGACCAGTGTCTTTGCAATGAAATAAACACAATGTTGTCATACATGAGAGTCTTCAACTTTCTGAACGTTAAGTCAACTAACCATAATTACTGTGCTTCTCTTTGTAGCCTTCCAAAACTGACTCCCACCCTCAACATCCTCTTATGTCTTTGTTTGACAGCGGTATTTAAGGCAAGAATTTTTAAAGATGGGGGCTGAGTCATGTCACAAGTTACTCAGTTTTCCTGGGTCTCTCCCATGCATATATGTTATTTAACTTTTGTTTGATTTTCTCCTAATTAATAAATAAATAGCTTTTAAAAGAGAAAAAAGAAGGAACAGAACTCCAGTAACCTATGAAAAAAGGTTACCTATAAAGATACATAAAACATATATTAATTGGAGCTGTAGAATAAAAGTAGAAAAAAAGATAATAACCTCCAGGTTTCAGTAGGTTTGTTAAAGGAAATATTCTGCCATCCATATTCTGGCTTTGCCTATATATTCCTCTATAATTAAAGCCACTTTTTGATTAAACAATATTGTAAAATTGTAATAGCACGTCTCACTTGAACCAGTAATATTAACTTTTATTCATAATATCTTCTTCCTTGTGTACCCAAGAATTACGAATACTACATATGAAATCAAAACATAAAAATAAAGGAAATTTCAAAAGAAAGTCAATCCAAAACATATGGGAGCATTAACTAATAATTATGAGGGAAAAGAGTTGTGGAAGGATGTTTTGTATTATTTTTCCTTCAGTAGCCTTCACTTTTATATCATTAAGTTCTTTTATAAGTAGAATTTTGTTGAATTTCTTATTTACTGTTGAAATAGTATTTAAAGCATGTATACATAACCCATAAGCTTAAATTCAGTGAATCAGTTATTATACATTAATATTTATTGTGTTATAACTGTGCATTTTCAAAACACTTTTTCCTATTGCACATCACAAAGGACTGAATTTTTTATCCTTCTATACAAAATAAGACCTACTGATTATTTCTTTGTTTAAACAAGCATTTGGAGAAAAACCCCCCAAAACCAGTAGGTAAACACTTTTTTAAAAAATTAAAACATATATACCTCTCTCTTTTGAAAAACAGAATTTTATTACTAACACAGTGAGTTCATTTAATATTCCATAGTTGACTTATAAAGCAAATATTCTCTCTAGGACTGCCTTGAAATCTCCTCAGATGTCTACAAACCCCTAAGTTAAGAATTTACTATGAGATGAATACTTCCATATTTTGGTGATTGTTTAGGAAAGTTCATCACACAAAGAAATCACAAAAGAATGGAGCTAGAACTCTCAGGGACTGAGCTGAAAAAGTTCAAACACGAGCGGATGTAAAGACTCTAAGGCTCTTCATCTTTCCCCAAGAGAGCTATTTACATGTGGGCTTCAAATGCTACCAGGTAGTTAGGTACTGTCTCTCTTTCTACTTAATCCACTTTGTTCTCAATTATTTAGAGATGAGAAATCTCATGGGAGTAAAAAGCCTAGAACCCATATTCCCTCCACTGAAAATAACAAGGCTTAAACCAAGGGAGACCAGCACATCAGTATGAAGACAGGAAAAGAGGAATTCCGTATGTAAATTCACCAGGGGTTAAGGGTTTCATAGTCTGTGGGCACAGTGGCATGGACACAGGATGTGGCAGTTGCCAGAACTTGTCAAAAATTGTCCTCTATATAAGTGCCTTAGAGAAAGTGTCTATAGAAACCGAAAGAGCTATTGTATTAAAGTATTCATTTGTGGCCCCAATACTCATTTGGGGATTCTTCTGACTAAGTCTTAGGACTTTCCTGATTGCTCAGCTGGTAAAGAATCTGCCTGCAATGCAGGAGACCCTGGTTCAATTCCTGGGTTGGGAAGATCTGCTGGAGAAGGCATAAGCTACCCACTCCAGTATTCTTGGGCTTCCCCTGTGGCTCAGATGGTAAAAGACTCCACCTGCAAGGCAGGCGACCTGGGTTTGACCCCTTGGTTGGGAAGATCCCCTGGAGAAGGGAAAGACTACCCACTCCAGTTTTCTGGCCTGGAGAATTCCATGGACTCTATATATCTATAGTCCATGGTGTCGCAAAGAGTTGGACATACCTGAGTGACTTTCACTTTTCACTTTTCTGACTAAGTCTAGTGTTGAAGGGGAATATGAGCTTTTTCTCACGAAGGACACCTGGGCAAGTCTACATTAGGGTCAGAGGGAAGCATGGAAGCAAATGAGATTTCAGGACCTGCAGGTGGGTCAGTTCACTAAGAAACATTCACTAACTTCCTGTCCTACCCCCACCAGCAAGGTAGTAGAAAAGAAGTATTAAAAGCATTAATTCTTGACCACAGTGTGCATCAAAGGGAACCTTACAAACACTTACAGCAGGTAATTTTCAAAAAAAAAGATGAAACACTCCTGCAGATAAAAAGGATTGGAGCCATGGTAACTGTATAATAAATAGCAGCTAAGTTTTATTGATCCCTTTTCATAAAGCAAGCATGGTGCTCCACATATATCATTTAATCCTCAAACCAAGCCTATGAAAGAGGTACATAATTACCTCCATCCAACAGACGAGAAAAATTAGGCTGACCCAAGAGCACACAGCTGGCAACAATCAGATTCCAGAAACCAGGCATTCAATTTGTGAGGTCCACTACAGTAACCACTAGTCCCAAGTGACCATTTAGAGTTTAATTAAAATTAAATAAAGTTAAATTTTTATTTTCCCATTTGCACTAGCTACAGTTTAAGTGTCATTGGTCACATATGGCTAGTGACTATTGGACCAGGGAGTGCCAGATGCAGAACATTTCCATCACTGCAGAAAAATCTATTTGACAGTGCTATTGGAACTAGTACACAAGTCTCAGGAAGGTTAAAGAAACAAGGTAACTTAAAAATACACACACACACACACACACACACTTTCCCCTCATAGCTCTCTAGTGGTTTTACTGAGCTGAGCATCATCTCAGCCAAGCATAACAGGAGAGAAAAAGAACAAAACAAGAGTCAACATGATCACCACTGAGAATCATGGAGGAACTTGGAATGGTGGGAAATCACATAACAGTAGTCCCCAATCTTTCTAGCACCAGGGGCTGGGTTTCGTGGAACATTTTTCCACAGACCGGAGAAGGGGGATGGCTTGGGAATGATTCAAGCACATTACATTTGTTGTGCACTTCATTTCTATTGTTATTACATCAGCTCCACCTCAGATCACCAGGCATGAGATCCCGGAGGCTGGGGACTCCTAACTTAAGGCATTGAAGAGACTTCTGTGTGAATAACTCAAGAACTCTGTAAGATCAAGCCTCCTCCTTACTTTCACACATTAAAGGGGAAACCCTCTGATGAATAAAGGCATGGACATCCAAGTCACAAATATAAAAGTGACACATTTTGCTCACAAGCTAAGACTGGCATCCCATCAGCTGTACAAGTAGTATGTTGTTATTGTTGTTGTTTAGCCACTCAGTCGTGTCTGACTCTTTGCCACCCCATGGACTGTAGCCCACTAGGCTCCTCTGTCCATGGGGTTTCCCAGGCAAGAATACTGGAGCAGGTTGCCATTTCCTTCTCCAGGGGATCGTCCCAACCTAGAGATCAAACCCATGGCTCCTGCCAAGTCTCCTGCTTGGAAGGCAGATTTTCTACTGCTGAGCTACCTGGGAAGCCCATACAAGCAGCATTCTTGTTGTTCTTGTTCAGTCGTTGTCCAACAATTTTTCACTCCATGCATTGCAGTACACCAGGCTTCCCTGTCCTTCACCATCTCACGGAGTTTGCTCTAACTCATGTCCATTGAGTCAGTGATGCTATCTGACCATTTCATCCTCTGCCACCCTCTTCTCCTTTTGCATTCAATCTTTCCCAGCATCAGGGTATTTTCCAATGAGTCAGCTCTTTCCCTCAGGTGGCCAAGATATTGGAGCTTCAGCTTCAGCTTCAGTCTTTCCAATGAATATTCAGGGATGATTTCCTTTAGGATTGACAGGTTTGATCTCCTTGTTATCCAAGGGACTCTCAAGAGTCTTCTCCAGCGCCACAATGTGAAAGCATCAATTCTTTGGCATCCTGTCTTCTTTATGGTCCAGCTTTCACATCTGTACATGACTACTGGAAAAACCATAGCTTTGGCTATATAGACATTTGTTAGTAAAGTGATGTCTCTGCTTTTTAATATGCTGTCTAGGTTTGTCATAGCTTTCTTCCAAGGAGCAAGCGTCTTCTAATTTCGTGACTGCTGTCACTGTCTGCAGTGATTTTGGAGCCCAAGAAAATAATATCTGTCATTGCTTCTACTTTTTTCCCTTCTATTTGCCATGAAGAGATGGGACCAGATGTCATGATCTTCATTTTTTGAATGCTGAGTTTTGAGCCAGCTTTTTCACTCTCCTCTTTCACCCTCATGAAGAGGTTCACAGACATCATATGTGACCAGAAGAGTTCGAGAAGATACAGTGCTTCCAAAGCTTTCTGAGAAGTTCCAAAACTTCTCTTAGAATAGTGATTGTGATAAGAAATCATAGTTAATGCTAAGACCTGGAATTTTAAAGCAATTTTTCTCTTAGTTCTACAAAATATATATCAGAACGTTTCAAGTACAATTCTAATGCACTTGCTCAGCATAATTCTCTCAGTAGCAGGAGTGCCATATTCTGTTGCTGAATTGATGTTTCTTTAGAATTAATATTTATGCCAAATGACAGATTATATAATGCAAACCTAGTTTAAAAATGTATCACAAGCTGCAACAAGTAAAATTTTAAAACTTATAATTTAAGGATAAAATTAACCAGTTAGATACAGCTCTAGAACACATACCCAATCAGAAACAGTCTTTGATTTAAGAAAAATAGCAAAATCCTTTTTGTTGAGCAGAATTTTGCTTTTCTCCCAGCAATTTTTATCAAATGTTTGATGGCAAAAGGTTTTCTTGTGTCACATGAAAGATAATTTTACTTTTTAAATCAACAAACTTGTTCCTACCTCTGCTGCTGCTGCTGCTGCTAAGTCGCTTCAGTCGTGTCCGACTCTGTGCGACCCCATAGACTGCCTCCTACCAGGCTCCTCTGTCCCTGGGATTCTCCAGACAAGAACACTGGAGTAGGTTGCCATTTCCTTCTCCAGTGCATGACAGTGAAAAGTGAAAGTGAAGTCACTCAGTCGTGTCCGACTCTTAGTGACCTCATGGACTGCAGCCTACCAGGCTCCTCCGTCCATGGGATTTTCCAGGCAAGAGTACTGGAGTGGGGTGCCATTGCCTTCTCCAGATCCTACCTCTCTTCCCCACCAAATCATAAGCTATGAACCTGGTAAATTCACGCCGCACAGAAGTTTACATGTAGAAACATCTCCCTGACTTGGCTGTCTAGCTGCTGTCTTCCCCAGTCCTCTTCCCCAGGCTAATCCTTTTTGCAGTTTCTGATATATCATTCCCAAGACACTTTACAAAGACACAAGCATAGCTCTACATGTCATTTCTAAAAACACAAATGAAAACATCACAGTAACAATTGTTTCAGGCAAAAATCAATAGATGCTCAAGTTAGCAGACAAGAAAATATAAGTAACAGGATACTCACATAGTCTCAAATTAACTTCCCATAAGATATTTATTAATTAGAAGAGGAAAATATAATAACTTGATCATGGAGAATTTTGTAAGACACTGCGTTAACCAAGTAATCAAGGTGACACCTCCAGCAAAGAGAGGTGTCCCTAATATACACTATGAATTACACAACACCACTTCTACAATTTTTTTGGCCAAAAAAATTGAAACCTGAGTCAAATCATAAGAAAACATTGGAAAGACCCAGTTGAGGAACACTCTACAAAATGCCTGATGAATCCTCTTCAAGAGGATCAAGGTCATGAAAGGCAAAGACTGATGAACTGGAGGTGCCAACCCAGATCAAAGTACACTAAAGGATATTAGTGGAACAACTGCAAAAAAATTGCAAAAAGTCTGCAGTGTACTTAACAGGATTACATCAGTGTTCATTTCCTAGTTTTGATCATTGCATTGCAGTTACATAAGGTGTTAACTCTGGGGAAAACTAGGTGAAGAATAAACAGGAATTCTAGTGCTACTTTTACAAATGTTGGTAAATACAAAATCACTTCAAAATGAAAAGTAAATTTTTAATTAAAAACACAAATAGTAGAGTTCTGTATATATTATTCTTCATCTTTCACTCTTCACTTAAAGTATGTCTTAAAGATTACACCATGTATGTATACATACATATTATATATACATATATATAGCTACTGCATTTTAATGGACTGCTTCATTTTATAGATTTATATTTGACCAGTTCCTTATTAATGAGTACTCAGGCAATTTCCTAGCATTTGCAGTTATCCTTTTATGTAAGACTTGCTGTACACATATTTATCAAATCCAGATTTGAGAAAAATAACATGTTATTTGCTGATACTATAAATTCTCAATGTTACTGTTAAACAGAACTGATTTTTAATATTGTCTTGTATATTTAACATATACTCTTTGACTTTCCCTTCTCATCTGAATTATTTAACTTGGGAGAATAGAAAAGCCAAAGTATCACGAATTTTACCAGTTAAGACACTTTAAATTGTAAATCGCAAGTTCCAATGAACCTATCTTCTCAATTAAGACTCTAACCAAATCATTGGTGTACAAATTAGGTGTTCTAAAGATCTGTATCCTGAAAGCCTAAGAGCCTAAGATAAGCTCAATAATTAAAAGGATTTACGTACACTCCAAATGTTGTAATAAAATACTAAAGTGCACCGGAAAAAAAAAAAGATTGTACTGATAATCAGAAAACCCTGAATGTCATAGAATAACCTTGCTTACTTTGCATTTACCACTTTAACTTACTTTAGCAACTAGACAAGCAAGCCATTCTGATCCCAAATCTGCGGTAATGAAAGAGGGGAGGATTTTTCTTTTAACTATTTGTTCTCATAATTCTTTTCCTCTGAAAGTCTTCTATGTGTTTTTCAAATATGGTCTTTCTCATCTGTCAAAGGAAGTGGTTGAATTAGATATTTTAAGGCCTTTTCTAGCTCTAAATTCAGCTGTAGAACACTCCAGGTGAAATCATAATGTACACTGATACATGCAAATCCTCAGGAAAAGAAGTTTAAGCAGAGGTGAGAAAAGGAGGGTGAGGGGAGGACTGGACCAGTTACTCCAAATTATATCATATTCCCAAGACTCCCTAGACCTCAGGCCTGGAACCTGGTTTAGGTCTCAGAGAGGGCTCCCCAACCTTTCTGGAAAGTGGAGGTGGAAAGAGAGACTGGGAGACCATTTTTCCAGTGGAGAGAGTTGAAGCGCCTGAGCTGTATCTGGGATCTTGTAATCATTATTGAATGATATTGAATGATTTAAGATTAAAAAACTGCATCGTGTCATTGTTAAGCATATAGCTCTGACCTTGGGTAAGTCACTTAAATGCTTTGAACCTCAGTTTTCTCATCTATAGGAGCACTTCCTTTATAGGTTGTTGTGATGATAAATGACACTATTGCTGTTGTTGTTTAGTCACTAAGTTGTGTCCTTCTCTTTGCCACCCAGTGGACTGTAGTGCCAGGCTCCTTCCTAACCCACGGATTGAAACTGAGTCAGGGAAATTCTTTACCACTGAACCACCAGGGAAGTCCCTGATAAATGACATAAAACAATATAAAACCCACTTCCACATTATTAGTATGATGGTGGTTATTCTTGGCATTGGGTCATTGGCCTAAAAACTGATTCAAGGCCTTTAATACAGAGAATTGTAACACTAAACAAGCCATTAACCCAGAAGAGCTGTAATTATTGATGAACAATAGAAGCCTTTCCATCAGCATAAATTACAAAGCCAGGAATCAGTAGCAACAATAAGAAAAGAAGGAGACAGATGGCCTTTGAGTCCCACTAATGAACCAGATATTGATTTGAAGGTCAAACACCATTATTCTCATAATTCTTTCTCTTTTAAAGTCTTCTATATATTCTTATCATTAAAACAGCATCTATAGAGCATTATGCTGGCTATTTCACAAAGCAAATGAACAATTCCTTTCCTATGTCTAGCTTATAACAAACCAAGAATAAATACAACAAACCAATAAATATTTGAGTTTTCTTCTGAAGATCAAGTAAATAGAGCATTGGATGATGTATAGAATTGCTACTAGGGATTCTTTGTATTTTTCACAGAGGGCTTAACAGAGATGATGAGATATTAGGAGTCATCTGAAAGGAAAAGTTAGGATGCTATATTGGTTTCCTGTGGTTGTTGTAACAAAGTACCACAAACGAGGTAGTTTAAAACAACAGAAATTTACTTGCTCACAGTTCTGACGACCAGAAGTTCAAAATTCTTATTACTTAAGCAAAATCTCCCCTAGAGCCCTCCAGAGACTCTAGAGGAGAATCTGTCCTTGCCTGTCCAGCCTCCTGTGGCTGCTGGCATTCCTTGGTCAGTGGTTGCATACCTCCTGTCTGCCTGTGTTCACCCTGCCCTCTCCGTGTCTGGCTCGCATCTCCCTCTCTCTTATAAGGACACTTTTGATCAGACTTAGGGCCCACCTAGATAATCCAGAAACTCACATTTCAAGATCTTTTATTTCATCACATCTTCAAAGACCCTTTTTCCATCTCTAGTAACATTTGCAGGTTCCAGAGATCAGGATCTTCTTTCTCTGGGGGTCCCCATTTAGTCTACTCCTGCAATCCTTACATTCGGGGGAGAGCAGTCTTCAAAAAGCTTCCCAGGTGGTAAAGAACCTGCCTGCCAATGCAGGAGACATAAGAGACGCCGACTGGATACCTGGGTCAGAAAGATCCCCTGGAGGAGGGCATGGCAACCCACTCCAATATTCTTGCCTGGAGAATCCCATGGACAGAGGAGCTTGGGGATCTACAGTCCATAGGGTCGCAAAGAGTGGGCCATGAATGAAGCTACTTAGCATGTACGCTAGTGTTCAAGAAAGCTTGCAGTTGAAGTAAGGCATGGGAGGGGAGTTTGGGGGAAAATAAATACCTGTATACGTATGGCTGAGTCCCTTCCCTGTTCACTTGAAATGATCACAACACTGTTAATCGGACATACCCCAATATAAAATAAAAAGTTGTTTTCTTTTAAGTAAGGCAGGCAGAGTTTGTCACAGACACAGGAACAAAATGTTTGTGTTTTTGTTGCTCTTGTTTGTCAGAGTTTCTGACTGAGAGCCTGAAGGAGGACGCACTGAGAGGTAAAATCCAATCAGCAGAGGATCTGGAAAAGAGGAGTGTGGTCCCAGGAAAGCCCAGGGACAAGAGATCCCAGGCTCAGCAGGATCCTGGGCTGGAAATCAATAGTACGTCCCCAAATCTGCCTATGGCTTTCATCACGTCTGCCGTGACATCAGTGATCTTAGCCTGTCCACCAGGAGCCGCAGGACTCACATGGAACCAGAGGTTCAAACACAGACAGTCATGACAACACATTCATCGATCCCCATCCACAGCTCAGTTACAGTAGCCCTTCCTGTTCACAGTTCAGTTGCATTTCCATCTCGCTCTATTCTTTATACCAGATGATCTGCTCTTTCTTCTTGTTTTATTCAAACTAAGAGTGTATAGAAGTACTTGATAGTAACACTTTATGTGAGGCATGTGAGATCCTAGTTCCCCAACCAGGGATCAAATCCACATCCCTCACTTTGGAAGGACACAGTCTTAACCACTGGACCACCAGGGAAGTCCCATGCTCTTTCTTACCATTGCTAAGAAATATTTAGATTAAAATAAACCCTCTATAGTCATCACCTAAGTTTTGACTTCAGTTTAATACTTGTCTCAATACCATTTTTTACATTCCTTGTCTTAATAAAATGTATTAAGGGGTAAACAGAATGACAAAGACAAACAGCTTTGTTTTTCCTTTTACCCTTTGAATGAAACTAAATGGGACCAAGCAATTTTCTAGGAAGCTAATGAATTTAATTTCTTTTTATCACTGTCACTTGGGTGCGGGATCATACCCTCCATGTGACAGCCTGAGCGCATCCAGCAATCCTAGTTATAAGGGATTGATGGCTCTCTAGGAAATACAAGGCACCTGTCGCAGGAGACACTTTGGAGGAGAAACCGGGCATGGCTTTAGTTTCTCTCCTACAATGCACTCCAGCATGGTGCACAATCCCTGGGTCCTACATTAATTCCTGGGTTCAAACTCTTGCTCCAAGATTTATCATTCATGTGAAGTGCTTCAGAGGGATTCTTTTGAGGGTTAAATCAAACAATATAGGTTTTATCGATCAGTTTAGCTGGGCTACAGTGTCCGTTATTCAAGCAAACAATCTACCTGGTGCTCTAAAGGTCATTTTGTACATGTGATTAAAGTCCATACGTGCATGCATACTCAGTTGATTCGGTCATGTCCAACTTTTTTTGCAACCCTATGGACCATAGCCCACCAAGCTCCTCTGTCTATGGGATTCTCTAGGCAAGAATACTGGAGTGGGTTGCTGTGCCCTCCTCCAGGGGATCTTCCCACCCCAGGGATCCAAACTGCATCTCCTGCAATTCCTGCATTGCAGGCAGATTCTTTACTGCTGAGCCACCAGGGAAGCCCTGAAGAAAGTCCATAACCAAGTGATTTTAAGAAAAGGAGATTAGCCTCGAGAATTTGAATAAGTCCGATTTAATTAGCTGAAAGGCTTTAAGAGCAGAGCTGAGTCATCTCAGAGAGGAAGAAACTCTGTGGAATGCAGCTTCAGCTTATGTCCAAGTTGTAGCTTGTCCTTCCTAACAACCCAGCCTATGGACCCCCACAATCGCATATGGCAATTCCTCAAGATAAATCTGTTGATAGATACCCTCTACAGGTTCTGTGTCTCTGGTTGAACCCTAACTGGTACAACATATAAAACTATGGAATAGGGACTGACACATAGCAAGGCTCAGAAAGATTTTGTTACTAGTTTTATTGTTTGTGATGGTGGTAGTGAAGGTAGTAGAATTGTTACATAACAAACTTTTAGAATTTCCCAACACCTCCAGTTTCCAATATGATGTCTCAATGGCCCCAGTAAGAACATTATTTTTTAGTCAGATTATGTGACTCAATGCTGGGTTCAAAAAAAATGCAGCTACTAAAATGCTCCATTTACACTATTTTATAACAACTGTAAATGGAGTGTAACCTTTAAAAACTGTATTAAAAATTCCATAATCTAACCCTATTTTTGTCAATATTAAGCCTACTGAAGTGTTAGTCGCTCAGTCATGTGCAGTTCTTTGCAACCCTATGGACTGTAGCCAGCCAGGCTTCTCTGTCCACAGGACTCTCCAGGCAAGAACACTGGAGTGGATTGCCATTCCCTTTTCCAGGGGATCTTCCCGACCCAGGGAACAAACCCGCATTGCAGGTAGATTCTTTACTGTCTGAGCCACCAGGGAAGCCCAAACTGAACCCTCCTCCAAAAAGGATAGATTTGGCCTTGGCTCAAGGGTAGCCTCGGAGAAGGCAATGACACCCCACTCCAGTACTCCTGCCTGGAAAATCCCAGGGATGGAGGAGCCTGGAAGGCTGCAGTCCATGGGGTCACTGAGGGTTGGACATGACTGAGCGACTTCACTTTCACTTTTCACTTTCATGCATTGGAGAAGGAAATGGCAACCCACTCCAGTGTTCTTGCCTGGAGAATCCCAGGGATGGGGGAGCCTGGTGGGCTGCTGTCTGTGGGGTCACACAGAGTTGGACACGACTGAAGTGACTTAGCAGCAGCAGCAGCAAGGGTAGCCTGTATCAGTGGACATGTTATTAGCTTGATTATAATGATTATCTAACAATGTACATGTATATTATATCATTAAATCATATACCAGAAACATACTATTTTGACTGTCAGTTATATATATTTCCATTTTTAAAATGTAGCCTGTTAACAGATATTTTTAAAAGTCATTCTACTTAACAGACAAAGCAACACCACATTTCAAATCATGTCATGCAGTTTCATAGACCAATAACTAATTTGTTGCTGTTCAGTCACTAAGTCAGGCCTGACTCTTTGCAACCCCATGGACTGCAGCACGTCAGGCTTCCTTAATAACTAATACACTTCCTTAATACCTAATATGCTTCCCAATAAAGATATTTTTTAGGCAACCATGAGTCCAGAGAAACTCCTCACTAATTCATATTAGTACAAATTTTACATTTGCATTTTTTAAAGTCTAGGAATCATATTATTTCTTTCAGTTAACTTGCCTTGTATTTTCAATAGTTTTTAAATCTATTACTTTTCACCTCTTCCTTTCTTCCTCTGTTATTTTCCATTTAACATGAGCAGGTTCCTTAGTCTTCTAAGGATAGATTTACTGTATCTGTAACTGCTTCAAGTTTGAAGAGGCACACAGACTACTCTTAGATCTAATAAAGTCACACTGTCTACTTTCCTAAATGTCCCAAGAAATTTGAAGTACCTGTGTGTGTGTGTCACTCAGTCATGTCCAACTCTGCGACGCTATGTACTCTAGCCCACCAGCCTCCTCTATCCATGGAATTCTCCAAGCAAGAATACTAGAGTGGGTCTCCATTCCCTTCTCCTGGGGTTCCTCCTGACCCAGGGATCTCTCTGATCCAGGGATAGAACCCAGGTCTCTGGTGGCTCAGATGGTAAAGCGTCTGTCTACAATGAGGGAGACCTGGGTTCGATCCCTGGGTTGGGAAGATTCCCTGGAGAAGGAAACGGCAACCCACTCCAGTACTCTTGCTTAGAAAATCCCATGGATGGAGGAGCTTGGTGCAAGCTACTGTCCATGGGGTCGCAAAGAGTCAGGTATGACTGAGTGACTTCACTTCCCTTCTCCTGCATTGAAGGCAGATTCCTGACCATCTGAGCTACCAGGGAAGCCCATACAAGGTATTTCTCACTTTTTCTTTATCTAATAGTCTCTGTTACTTCAATACTGTTTCATCCTCCGGAAGTATGCTTTACTAGTTCATTCAAAAGTTAGTTACTGAGCACCTATTTGGGCAAAAAGAATGCATCCCTTGTCCTATTCTCATGGAGTTCTTGACAAGGATGACATAAACATAAATAACTGTATTATTTGAAAGATTGATATCTGCCATTAGGATGGTTCGGACAGTGTTAAAGTGATTCTGAGAACAGAAAGGTCACATCTGGTTGAAATGGGTAATTAAACTGAGAAAAATCTAACAGTATAGATGGCTTCTGATAGGATTCTTAAAGAATGGGAAGGATTTCAACAGCCTGGCAAGGAAGTAGGGGTCATTTCAGAAAATGAAAACATCACATGAGCCTGGGAAGTGACTCACTTTATATATGAAAAGAGTGAGAGCCAGACAAGAACTTGCCCATGCAGAACTAAGGTATGCAGATAGTTAGCAGTAATAAGAACACCAAGAGAGTCCAGAAACCCAAGGAAGCCTGTACAGAGTCTTTTGACTGCAGTTCCTTGTTCCTTCTAGTTAGAAGACTGAAATTTGAACAGCTGGCCCTTCCTTTAAGAGGACATCAGGCCTAACCTCTCACACTCTATGTCCCATTCTGCTCAACTACTCTTAGAACTCTCCCACCCTATCATTCATCCATCCATTGCCCTCCAGTCCAGATCCCAGAGTCCTACATCCACCCCTTCCATCCTTCTCTACCCTCCTCTTCACAGGACGATATGGAACCCCCAGTCTGTCTTCCCTTTCTCTGAATGGTTCCTTCACCTTCTTTCTCTAACTGAAATGTTATTCTTCCTAAGGACACAAGCAACATTTGCTTTTTCCTTTATAGCCTGTGGATTTCAGATCCTGGCTGATGTCCTCTTAGCTCCCAGTGCCACTTTCAAAGCTTTCATTGGCCTCTCCTTCTTCAAAACATCCAGCTCCTTTGAAGTCCATACCATTGGACTACAATTCACTCACTTCCACCTCCAGAGAGAGCACATATATCAGTGTCCTGATCACCCCCGCCTTTACCAATGACTTTATTCTGTCCATCACTCACGACGTCCTCACTATCCTCCATGCCCAGAAAAGTCACTCACATGCAAATTCCTTCTTGTATTCTCCCCTTCTCTTCCTCCTTCCTACTTGCCTGGAATATCACCAAATCTCCTTAAACTCAACTCTGGCCATATTCTAGTAACTAAAGTTTGATAAAGAAAGCCATTTCGGGACTTCCCTGGTGGTTCAATGGTTAAGAATCTGCCTTGCAGTGCAGGAGACATGGATTTGATCCCTGGTCGGGGAACGAAGATCACACCTGCCTCAGAGCAACTCAGCCTATGCGCTCTGGAGCCCACACACCACAACTACTGAGCCCAAGGGCCACAAGTAGAGTTTTTGCGCTGCAACGAAAATCCCACGTGCCACAACAAAGACCCCATTCAGTCAAATAAATAAATATTAAGAAAAGAAAGAAAACCATATGATATCCCTAATTAGTCCCACAATAAATTCAAGACTCGGTCACATATGGATACCTGACACTTCCTAACCCTATTTACACTTCCCCAGTACATTTGCTTTCCAACTCACATAGGCAATTATTTTGTACTTCTTTCTCTCTCTTCAAACATCACCTTAACCCTTGACCCAACCTCATATTTTCCTGAGAAATTAGCAGCAACTTAAATGGAGTTCCTTTGTCTTTCTGTTAGTCTGTTTCCTTCTGTACCTAGTCTTTCTACATTCTTTCCTGCCATTACCACGGTTGATGTGTCTGTTCTAAACAAGACTGCCTGCTCCACTGGGATCTTCTGAACCATGTCGTATCATTATCTTGCAATTATGCATTCTTTCTGCTACATCATCCATTTCTCCCATTCTTCTGAGTCTCATCTGATCTACTTTCAGTCAGTCAGTCAGTTCAGTCACTCAGTCGTGTCCGACTCTTTGCGACCCCATGAATCGCAGCACGCCAGGCCTCCCTGTCCATCACCAACTCCCGGAGTTCACTCAGATTCACGTCCATCGAGTCAGTGATGCCATCCAGCCATCTCATCCTCTGTCGTCCCCTTCTCCTCCTGCCCCCAATCCCTCCCAGCATCAGAGTCTTTTCCAATAAGTCAACTCTTCTCATGAGGTGGCCAAAGTATTGGAGCTTCAGCTTCAGCATCAGTCTTTCCAAAGGACACCCAGGACTGATCTCCTTCAGAATGGACTGGTTGGATCTCCTTGCAGTCCAAGGGACTCTCAAGAGTCTTCTCCAACACCACAGTTCAAAAGCATCAATTCTTTGGCGCTCAGCCTTCTTCACAGTCCAACTCTCACATCCATACATGACTACTAGAAAAACCGTAGCCTTGACTAGATGGACCTTTGTTGGCAAAGTAATGTCTCTGCTTTTCAATATGCTATCTAGGTTGGTCTTAACTTTTCTTCCAAGCAGTAAGCGTCTTTTAACTTCATGGCCACAATCACCATCTGCAGTGATTTTGGAGCCCCCCAAAATAAAGTCTGACACTGTTTCCACTGTTTCCCCATCTTATATCTGCCATGAAGTGATGGGACCAGATGCCATGATCTTCGTTTTCTGAATGTTGAGCTTTAAGCCAACTTTTCCACTCTCCTCTTTCACTTTCCTCAAGAGGCTTTTTAGTTCCTCTTCACTTTCTGTCATAAGGGTGGTGTCATCTGCATATCTGAGGTTATTGATATTTCTCCCAGCAATTTTGATTCCAGCTTGTGCTTCTTCTCATGATGTACTCTGATGTACTCTGCATATAAGTTAAATAAGCAGGGTGACAATATACAGCCTTGATGTACTCCTTTTCCTATTTGGAACCAGTCTGTTGTTCCATGTCCAGTTCATCTGATCTTAAAACTCACCCTCCCGATCCAAAATACCCTTTAATATTCATCACATTTTTTTCCTTCCCTTTACAGCAAAAACTTCAAAAGAATAACTATTAAGTAATCTCCAGTCTCCACTTTCTTACCTCCCAATCTCATCTTGACCACTTCAGTCAAGCTTCTAACTTTTCCATTTTCTCATAGAGGTCATCAATCTGATGCTGCCACATCCAATGGACACATCTGTGCCTCCATCCTACTGGGACTTTTAGCAACACTTAGCTTTATTGATCAACACTTACTTCCTGAAACACTTTCCTCTCTTGTCCTTAGTGTCACCTACTTTCCTAATTTTCTTCATACCTCACTGGATTTTTTTATTCCACTCTAAAACCCCTTGGTTTCTACTCAATCTCTGAACTTCGGAATGATCTTGGATTTTTTCCCTTTTCTTTACCTACATTTATTTCCCAGGTGATTTCACCTGAGTCTCTCATTCTAGTCACTTTTACCAGCAGAGTATAGATCCCTGACTGGCCTCATAGTCTTTAAAGAGACAAGCAAGGATGATTCCAGGCAGAAATTAAGTTGCAGTTAATCAAGCATACTCCCCACCAAAACCAGACAGAGTTCCCAGGTTCATTCACACGCCCACTTCTCCCCGAGTAATAGTCTTTCCTTAGTTAGGACATTACACAGTCTTGTCCAGACCTGTCCTTTCTGTTTAGTGTTCATGGTTCCACTCTGAAGCTCCGGAAGTACCTCTTCCTTCCTCTCCCAAGTCCACTTCCTCTCACAGAATATTTCAAAGTTAAACCCAACACAGCCACTTCAAATTTACACAGATCTCCTGACTCTGCATCCAGGATTTTTTTTCTAGTATGTCAGGCTGCCTCTCAGACTCTTACTGATAAGTTTCATTTTATGTTACTCTATGTAGGTCTTTTGCATGAAATTCTTATCCTCCACCCACCACCCTCCCTTCTCCACCAAAATAACTGACCACTCATGCATGGCTACATAACACTCTTATGCATTGTGGCATAGAGTTTGTTTTTCTAAACAAGTGAAACAAAAAGCTTGGCTTAAAAATAATAAACATGTTATACTCATGCATATCAGCAATATTTTAAAACAAGATTTGTTTTCTCCTGTTTTCCTTCACAACAATCTATTACTATGTCAGATTTCAAAACAAAAGCTAGTTTCCACAGGAAGGGAAAACAGGTCAAGGGAAACGAGGTTTAGATTTGAAATTTTACATAGCTTTCCCAGAAACAGTGACGGTTATTGGCACTTTACCACTTTTAATCCTGAGCATGAAATTCAAACTTCTATGGAAACAAAACTATGTAACTATGAACAAAACAAACAACACATTGGTCCCTTCCTGGTGTGAACTTTGGGTACATTTGGCAGCTCTTTCAAATTGTGAGTAATGCATCTCTCCTTCTCTAGCCACTTTAAAAAGGTCAGATTCTAAACTGTCAGGAAGGGTTCTACTGCTACTGCTGCTGCTAAGTCGCTTCAGTCATGTCTGACTCTGTGCAACCCCATAGACGGTGGCCCACCAGGCTCCCCCGTCCCTGGGATTCTCCAGGCAAGAACACTGGAGTGGGTTGCCATTTCCTTCTCCAATGTGTGAAAGTGAAGTCGCTCACTCGTGTCCGACTAGTAGCGACCCCATGGACTGCAGCCTACCAGGCTCCTCTGTCCATGGGATTTTCCAGGCAAGAGTACTGGAGCGGGGTGCCATTGCCTTCTCCGCAGGAAGGGTTCAAGTGGCAACTAAACTAAAATAAGGCATAAAGAAAGGCCTCCTTTCATGTTTCTCAAAGCATGTTCTACTGACAATGTCTTGGGTAGCGATTACGTTTATGATGAAGTCTATACTTTTGTTTGGGTTATGATTCATTTATGATTTTTAACAGGAACCAGAAATTGCCTCATTACCGTCTTGTTCAAGAAATATGTCTTGCAATGAATTTTGATATGGTAAACTTTTTTCCCGTTAGGCTAGGATGGGTGTTAAAAATTAAAAATGAGATTATTTCAACAATCTATTGAAGTCAGTGGTTCTAGGACTATAAATCTGTGGCCATGTGTGTGTTCAGGCACTAAGTCATGTCCATCTCTTTGCGACTCCACAGACTGCAGCATGCCAGGCTTCCCTGTCCTTCACTATCTCCCAGAGTTTGCTCAAATTCATGTCCATCAGATCTGTGGCTAGTAAGTATTAATTCCTTTTTATCAGAAATTCTGAGACTACATAAGAAAGAAGTACTGGAGCAGTCAGATTCCTGAGCCTAACTGACCATCACTGAACTAGGCACAGAGCAAGGTACCACAGAAACTATGTTCCCACTTTGGGTCCAGATTACACAGGCTATAGATTACACAGGCTACAGATACAGATTACACAGGCTACAGATACAGATTACACAGCCTTGTCCAGAGTACCACATTGATTTGCTACTTGTACTTGGCATTTACGGTATATTCTTAAGCCATGAGTTCAGTTAATTCAGTTCAGTTGAGTCACTCAGTCGTGTCCGACTCTGCGACCCCATGAATCGCAGCACGCCAGGCCTCCCTGTCCATCACCAACTCCCGGAGTTCACTCAGACTCACGTCCATCGAGTCGGTGATGCCATCCAGCCATCTCATCATCTGTCGTCCCCTTCTCCTCCTGCCCCCAATCCCTCCCAGCATCAGAGTCTTTTCCAATGAGTCAACTCTTCTCATGAGGTGGCCAAAGTACTGGAGCTTCAGCTTTAGCATCATTCCTTCCAAAGAAATCCCAGGGCTGATCTCCTTCAGAATGGATTGGTTGGATCGATCTCCTTGCAGTCCAAGGGACTCTCAAGAGTCTTCTCCAACACCACAGTTCAAAAGCATCAATTCTTCAGCGCTCAGCTTTCTTCACAGTCCAACTCTCACATCCATACATGACCACAGGAAAAACCATAGCCTTGACTAGACGGACCCTAGTCGGCAAAGTAATGTCTCTGCTTTTGAATATACTATCTAGGTTGGTCATAACTTTTCTTCCACGGAGTAAGCATCTTTTAATTTCATGGCTGCAATCACCATCTGCAGTGATTTTGGAGCCCCGAAAAATAAAGTCTGACACTGTTTCCCCATCTATATCCCATGAAGTGATGGGACCGGATGCCATGATCTTCGTTTTCTGAATGTTGAGCTTTAGGCCAACTTTTTCACTCTCCTCTTTCACTTTCATCAAGAGGCTTTTTAGTTCCTCTTCACTTTCTGCCATAAGGGTGGTGTTATCTGCATATCTGAGGTTATTGATATTTCTCCTGGCAATCTTGATTCCAGCTTGTGCTTCTTCCAGTCCGGCGTTTCTCATGATGTACTCTGCATACAAGTTAAATAAGCAGGGTGACAATATACAGCCTTGACGTACTCCTTTTCCTATTTGGAACCAGTCTGTTGTTCCATGTCCAGTTATAACTGTTGCTTCCTGACCTGCATACAGATTTCTCAAGAGGCAGGTCAGGTGGTCTGGGATTCCCATCTCTTTCAGAATTTTCCACAGTTTATTGTGATCCACACAGTCAAAGGCTTTGGCATAGTCAATCAAGCAGAAATAGATGTTTTTCTGGAACTCTCTTGCTTTTTCCATGATCCAGCGGATGTTGGCAATTTGATCTCTGGTTCCTCTGCCTTTTCTAAAACCAGCTTGAACATCAGGAAGTTCACGGTTGACGTTTTGCTGAAGCCTGGCTTGGAGAATTTTGAGCATTACTTTACTAGCATGTGAGATGAGTGCAATTATGCAGTAGTTTGCGCATTCTTTGGCATTGCCTTTCTTTGGAATTAATTAGTGGACTGTTAATACAATAAAGGCAGTCATGATCCTGAGTGGCCTAAATGTTTTAAGATGTCAGTGCCACCTTATACCAGCTATGTGACTTCAGACAAATTGATTAATCCCTGAGCTTCAATTTCTTCTTCTGAAAATCAGAGTGCTGATAAGTAACCTCAGCAAAACTGTAGTCTGGACTTAATTATGTAAATACATGTATGTATCTGGTTCCCAATAAATGTTAGTTCCTTTCCCTTACATAAATTTAAATCAGGAATCAGTGGCAGATTCTATCATATCACAACTGCTTACTGATTCACATGGGTACTCAACAAGAGTATTCATTTATGTGCTGCCTCTTTAGAAACAAAAAGATTTCTAGGACTTTGGAGCTAATGATAAGAACCTCCATCTTATATCCATTTCATGGATAGAATGCACAGCTTACAAATGCTGTTGAGGCAGTGTGGGCAGTGGGAATGGGCCAGGGCTGGGCAGAGGCTAGGCAAGATGGCAGGTGTGGAGACCGAGTTGGTGTCCCTGATCCCGGTATTGCTGCCCACCCATCGGTTCTTCATTTTATCCTTCTTGGACTGCTACTGCTGCTGCTGCTAAGTCGCTTCAGTCGTGTCTGACTCTGTGCAACCCCACGACGGTAGCCTACCAGGCTCCCCTGTCCCTGGGATTCTCCAGGCAAGAACACTGGAGTGGGTTGCCACTTCCTTCTTTAATGCTTGAAAGTGAAAAGTGAAAGTGAAGTCTCTCAGTAGTGTCTGACCCTCAGCAACCCCATGGACTGCAGCCTTCCAGGCTCCTCCATCCATGGGATTTTCCAGGCAAGAGTACTGGAGTGGGGTACCATTGCCTTCTCCATCCTTCTTGGACTACAAGGACCTAATCAATTGTTCCAACGTCAGTCAAAGTCTTAGTTAGCTATCAAGTCATGATCTGCTGTGGAAAAGACACTGCAAAAAATAGTGGCTGATATCTGAGGAGGACAAAACACAGAAGAGTCAGTGTTGGCAATTCCTCTTCACTGATATTTGTTTTAATGTAGGAAGGTATAATGACCGTAATGATGCTATTTAAAAGGCCTGGGATGGTCTCAAGAAATATTTGAACCCACATGTCCTCAGATGGTTTATTCTCTAAAAGAAGGTGGGTAATCAAAAAGGAAGATATATTCTCTGGTTCAATCCCTGGGTCGGGAAGATCCCCTGGAGGGCATGGCAACCCACTCCAGTATTCTTGCCTGGAGAATCTCTATGGACAGAGGAACCTGGCAGGCCATAGTCCATGGGTCGCAAAGAGTCAAACACGATTAAGCAACTTAGCAAGCAAGCAATAGATGCTGTGGAAGCTCAGATGAGCTGCAAGCTTCCTGATTATCATCCACAATGGGCAAAAGTCAGTCGTTCCTGGTTTGTTGGGAAGCATGGTGCTATCTAATCACTATTATTCTGAGGATTTTGATACAACTTCTGGAGGCTTCTAGCAGACAAAGGGACTGAAATATTGTCTCCCTTTAACTTTTTGCATATATACTGGTTTCAGTCAGTACATATAGCAACGGAAACTGCAGAGGGCCAAAACAAAAATGAAATCTTCTGCTAATATCCAGACCAAATGGCTCAGAATCCAGCTGCTATTGACATGTTTAAGTGCAACTTTTACTGACTGGTTTACTTCTTATGTCAACAATGTTGTACTGCGAAGAGGGCTTCCCTATCATCAGAGACCAAATTTTCAGCTATGTTCATGACCTAGTGTGTGTAGCAATGACTGGGGATATTACAGTTTCAGTTTCCACATTGTCTCTGCCAGAATTTAGTTCTATACATCCACCCCACTATTTCTTCATATACCAAATCAGAATTGAAATGTCAAAAGACGCACTTCCTGAGAAGGCTTGTCAGTTAGATCATTGCTACTGGAGGATAACAAATGCTGAAGGTGATGTGGAAGAAGTTCAAGGACCTGGAGTAGTTGGTGAATTTCCAATCATCAGTCCAGGCCAGGTATATGAATTCACAAGCTGTACCACATTTCTCTACAACATCAGGCTATATGAAGGGATATTATACCTTCCATTTTCTTTACTTGAAGAACAAGATCTTTAATGTTGTCATTCCCGATTACATATGGCATGTCTGACATTCTGGGTATGTATAACTCAATTGGAAATGGGTTCTGATGAATATAAAGAGATGGAAGAGGAAGAAGAGGGGGAGAAGGAAGATGATGATAAGAATCAGCAGATAAGGATGAATCTTATGAAGATGACCAGGAGAAGAGACAGAGAAAAGTCTTTGATGTTATCATTTGAAGACATCATTGTTCTCACTTTTTTTTTTAAGCAAATTGACTTCACTGGTGGCTCAGATGGTAAAAAGTCTGCCTGCAATGCAGGTGACCTGGGTTTGATCCCTGGATTGGGAAGACCTTCTAGAGAAGGGAAGGGCTACCCACTTCAGTATTCTTGCCTGGAGAATTCCATGGACAGAGGAGCCTGGTGGGCTACAGTCCATGGGGTCGCAAAGAGTCAGACATGACTGAGCAATTAACGCTAACACTTCCACTGCTGATGGAAGACCTGGGGTGAATTCTCAATAATGTAAATAAATTGTTCTCAGCTTATAGCAATAAAAACTAGCATGAAATGTTGTGCCAGGCCTTGGGTTCTAAGCAACACTACTTTAGGAATTGGATTTGTGTTTTTGAGGTAGAGGAGGAAATGGGAATTTTTTTTTCCTCTTCTTGAAGTCAATGGGAGAATAGTTCTCTACCAAGAAACAGACATTCCTTTGTTTAAAAATTTTATACTTATAAAAACATATAAGTGGGAGGAAATTGTTTTGAATAAGGATTTAAAATGAAGCAGAAATACCTGGTTGTTTGTTCTTTCTTAGACAATTTGTCCTTGAATTTAGAGTTTTCATCACAACAACCTTGCTTTAAAGTCTGTCAGTACTTGACCTTGAATCTGGTCTTCAGCTCTACCAACCTTGAATTTAAGTCTTCAACACTATGACCTTATCATATTGTTCACAGATGCATCATTCTTGAGGGGCAGTTTGTAAAAGTATCTATTGCGTTGTTTACTAACAAAAGATTCTTCTCAATGTCTCATGTAGTTTAAATTTGTAAATACTGCTACTGTTTTGTGTCCCCTTCAGTGATTTCTGGATATTTTGTACTCATGGGGAACTAACTGACTAAATAGCTTGAACACTGGTTGGTTGTCCTTTCTTGACTATCTAACTTTGTGATAAGTGACATGAATTTTATGTTAAGATTCAGTATGTTTTCCTGAAACATGGATTTCTTTATAATTAGATAATTGACAGTCTGGAATGCAATCCTCCAAGTGTCAAAAGTTCACATTCTGAAAACAAATTTTAGTTCCAATCCTGTATTCTGGGTAATTGACTATTTCCTATAAACTAGTATTAACAAGCAAAAAATATATATATATTGTTCAGCTAAAATAATAAAAAATATTAAGGCCATTATAATAGGAAGGAATGCTTGTGGACTCAGCTAGATTTTTTAAACTCGATTTAGTCAGTTTGTAGCAGCACTGAGCTTACTAAAGTGAACTTCAGAGAAAAGGGAAGGAAGTGGTTATTTCAGCTGCAAAAAACAATATGATGAGAATGCAGAAGAAAATAAGATGAGACCAGAGCAGACACAAAGTCTATCAGAACGTTCCTCTGGCTTCACTGATATGTATGCTGTAGATGCTGCACTAGTTCAGTTCAGTTCAGTTCAGTCACTCAGTCGTGTCTGACTCTTTGTGACCCCATGAATTGCAGCACGCCAGGCCTCGCTGTCCATCACCAACTCCCGGAGTTCACTCAAACTCATGTCCATCGAGTCGGTGATGCCATCCAGCCATCTCATCCTCTGTCGTCCCCTTCTCCTCCTGCCCCCAATCCCTCCCAGCATCAGAGTCTTTTCCAATGAGTCAACTCTTCGCATCAGGTGGCCAAAGTACTGGAGTTTCAGCTTTAGCATCAGTCCTTCCAATGAACACCTAGGACTGATCTCCTTTAGACTGGTTGGATCTCCTTGCAGTCCAAGGGACTCTCAAGAGTCTTCTCCAACACCACAGTTCAAAAGCATCAATTCTTTGGTGCTCAGCTTTCTTCACACTCCAACTCTCACATCCATACATGACCACTGGAAAAACCATAGCCTTGACTAGACGAAAAATGCTATTTCCAATTCAGGCTCCTGCCCTGAGCATGACTGCTCTCACTGGCATGAATGTGGAAGGATGGGAATAGAAACCAATCCAGTGAAGTCCTGAATTCAATAATACACACACAAAAAAATCAATTCTAGGAGGTTTAACTACTTAAGTATACAACATTACTGGAAGACAACACCAAAAACAATTTTTCCAAGTTGTAGCTAGATTTGGCTACATACAATTTAAAATTTGTTAATATAAATGACAGACTAGGAGTCACTGACATTAAAATATAAAGCATTTACAAATAAATAAGAAAAAAATGATTACAGTAATAGAAAAGCAGACAAGGGAAATATGTAGAAAATTCCCCAAAGAGAAAATTACAAGGGCCCATATTTATTTTTTAAAAGTTAAACCACACTATTAGTCAAATAAAATGCAAATTATAGGAACTAGAAAACATTGTACCTACCAAAGTTGCTAAAAAAAATTTAATATTAATGCCTAGAACAATGACAGTAAGATATAAACAACAATAATATTTGGGGGGAGGGAGTTTGACAATTTATTAAGAACCTAAAAATGATTCATCTTTTGACTCAACAAATCTACTTTTTGTAATCCATTCTAATAAAATAATCATGATTGTACAGAAAATTTTATCCATAAAAATGTTCAAATGGCAATATTTATAATATCAAAAAGGGCTTCCCTATTGGCTCAGAAGGAAAAGAATCCTCCTGCAATGCAGGAGATCTGGGTTTGATCCCTGGGTTGGGAAGATACCCTGGAGGAGGGAATGGCAAACCATTCCAGTATTCTTTCCTGGAGAATCCCTATGGACAGAGGAGCCTGGTGGGCTACAGTCCATGAGATCACAAAGAGTCGGACACAACTGAGTGACTAAGCACAGCACAGCACATAAAATTAAAAAACTAAATACAAGTGTCCTAAAATAGAGATTGCTAATTAAATTATGTTACATTTATAAAGCAAACGTGTATGCAACCATCAAAAATGATGTTGTGGAAGAATATTTAATAACATAGGAATATGTTAATAATTGACTGCTAAGTAAAAAAAAAATTTTTTTAAGCTATGAAGCAGCATGGATAGCATTCTTCCATAAAAGAAGGAGCAACCCAGAAGACTAGGTAGGAAAAACAGTTTGCTCCTTGGGTATCTGCATGGAATCATTTGTAAAAGTTGTTGCAATACTGTGTTGAGAGGAATTCAAAAGGTACATAGGGCTCGGGGAGAAGAGCTTTGACTCAATCAACAATATCTGGTGGCTACATCCATTCAACAGTGTACTGCTACAATATCTTGAAGTTAAGGATTTTTATTCACTCATTCATTTATTTAATAACTATATGTATTATAATTATATATGTATATATAATTATATGTATATATGTATAATATAATTATATGTATGTATATATAAATATGTATATATAATTATATGTATTATACTTTTCCTAGTATTCAGGGTGGTGGTGATAGTTTAGTCGCTCAGTTGTGTCTGACTCTTTGCGACCCTGTAGACTGTAGCCTGCTGGGCTCCTCTACCTATGGGATTCTCCAGGCAAGAATACTGGAGTGGGTTGCCATTTCCTTCTCCAGGGGATCTTCCCAACCCAGGAATCAAACCCGGGTCTCCTGCATTGCAGGCAGATTCTTTACCAACTGAGCTATGAGGGAAGCCCTGTGTATTCAGGGGGAAAGTGCTAAATCGCTCAACAATGTTGAACTGTACATTTGAGATCACACAGTAACTGTGAAAACCTGAAGGTGAAAGAATAGATTTCTTTATTCACTCATTTTTATTTAACAATTACTTATACAGAGTTTCCTATGTGCAAGCACCATGCTAAAGGCTTCAGAAATATTTAATCATCTTTTTCTCACAATAATCATATGATACAATATACTATTATTATTCCCACTTTACAAAGAATAGGTGAGGTGACTTGCCCACGGTCAGAGAGCTACTGAGTGGCAAAACTGGGATTCAATCCCAGGAAGTCTGTCTCCTGGTTGGGTCACCACACTATTATGTACAACACCTTGCACAATATATGGACCATTGTTGCTGTCACTGTTTAGTCACTACGTCATGTCCAGCTCTTTGCAACCCCATGGACTGTAGCCCACCAGGCTCCTCTGCCCATGGAATTTTTCTAGCAAGAATATTGGATTGGGTTGCCATTTCCTTCTCCAATATGATGCTGAAGAAGACTCCTGAGAGTCCCTTGGACAGCAAGGAAATCAAACCAGTCAATCCTAAAGGAAATCAACCCTGACTACACATTGAAAGAACTGATGCTGAAGCTAAACTCTAATACTTTGGCCACCTGATGTGAAGAGTCAACTCACTGGAAAAGACCCTGATACTGGGAAAAATTGAGGGCAAGAGGAGAAGGGGGTGACAGAGGATGAGATAGTTGGAGGGCACCACTGACTCAACGGACATGAGTTTGAGCAAACTCTGGGAGACAGTGAAGGACGGGGAAGCCTGGCATGCTGCAGTTCATGGGGTTGCAAAGAGTCAGACACGATTTAGCAGCTGAACAAGAGCAAGGATAAGTTTTAAACCTTAAATTGAGGACCAGAAAATATAAGATGTTAAATAAATATACAAGGTAAGAGAGACAGATTCATGCCAGAAAAAAATTAGTTGAGGATTTATTCCAAGTCCAAGAATAAAAATGTAGCAGCTAAGAAAACTAATAATTTTTCAGACTTCATTAATAGAAAAGAAGTAAAGGAGAGGAATGAAAGGGAAAAAAATCTAAAAGTGATTGATTGTCTACTGGGTGCTAGGTAGTTTATATATAGAGAGAGTTTGTTGTTTAATCACTAAGTTGTATCCTACTTTTTTTGCGACCCCACGGACTGTAGCCTGCCACACTCCTGTCTATGGGATTCCCAAGCAAGAATACTGGAGTGGGTTGTCATTTCCATATAAATCTCAATTAAATCTCTTTGGAGGAAGGGATTTGTGGGAGACTGGTTGCATCACTGGCTTCAGTGGCTCCCCTCCATCCACATGCATTGCTATGTGACTTTGTACCTCTTTCTTCCTTTCCCTTCCCCCTGCTGCCCCATCAAGCGGTAGAATCTTCACTTTCTGAATTTCAGCTGGATTTTCTTTGGCCAAAGAATGCAACCAAAGCAACATCACGCCAGTGCTGACTCCATGTCTCACAAGACCCTGTGTGCTTCCACGCTGCCTGTCTTGGAACCCTGCTAGTCACCCTATGAGTAAGTGTGGACTCACTTGCTAGAAGATAAGAGACCATTTATGTCATCACAGCTGAAGTCATCCTAGATCAGTCAACCCACTGAGTTCAGATATAAGAGAGGTCAGCCAAGTTTAGCCGACCCTACCATAGTCTCTTGAGAAATAACATGTGGTTATTGCTTTAGTCACTAAGTTTTGAGCTGTTTGTTGACATGGCAATAGTCATATGACAATGCATTTTGTTTTGTTTTGTTTTATAAAAGCAAAAATGGAGGCTGAAAGAAGTATTTTACCCAAAAGCACCAAATTTTTAAGCCTATCTGGGAAGTCAAATCCAAACTATTTCATTTCAAAGCTCAGCCTCCTAACACTACCATCAAATGTATAACATTCAGATATTAGAATAACCACCTCACTGACTCTGCAGTAAACTTGCTACACAAGAAGTACCATATTTAATTCTACACACTTGAAATGAATCCAGAAGAAACTAAAAATAATTTTATAAACTCTACAAGAAAAACAAGGGAAAGGAGGGTTTGCTTAGGTTGGGAAAGATAAAACTGAAGAAGGACATAAAGAGAAGGATAAATTGTTTTCCATTGTTACTGTCTCATTTACTGTGATTCCTTCAGGAAACAAGCTCCCCATACACAGAAAGATACATATAGTCCCTTGAGCCTATCATTGAATTCAGGTGAACTCTCAGTCTTGTGGTATTTATCACACAAGGGTCTTCTTGACCTTCACAGGCTCACTTTGAGCTTTTAGATGGCCCTTCCCAAAACCATATCTGTTTATAACCACACTGTTCTCACCTTGATTGTTTTCTTAAATCCTTTTCCAGGTAACATGTCTACCAGCTTGACTTGGCCTCTGAAACTTGACTCTTCCCTCTACAATGATGTAATAAGGAAGTTCCTTCATACCACAAACCTAAGTCCTGTCTTGTGCCTCCACTATCACCATCCTCAGAAACATAGAGGGTTATTTTTGTTTTCTGTAATCCAGCCAGAGATGAGGGAGGAAACAGAAGATGGAAAAGGTACCTACTTCTTAACCACTTTAGCCAACAAGCTATATGTGCCAGATTCCATTAGTGAGAGATAGTCACATGTCCCCACTGAAGTGTAAGACGAATTGGGAAATGCAGCCCTTGGCCACTTCCAAGAAGCCACTGCCCAGTAATTACTCCTCACTCTGAAAAGGGAATGCAAATATTTGGTGAAGAGTCAATCGCCACTACTGCCCCTGGATAATAAAACAAATGGGCTTTAAGTTCTATTATAACTCCAGTTTTCATGACTCTCACCTTTCATAAAGGTTCAGCATAAGAAATATCACTTGCATTTAACTGCAAATTCTTCAAATTTCTAGTCTGAACACATTGATCACAAGCTCTTATATTAGAGCTTCAGGACTTACTAACTAAATAGCAAGAAGAATGTACTCCTCTAAACTTTGTATGCCCAGAACATATAGTAACTTCCCAAGGAATATTTGTTGAATAAATGAATATATGTTATCCAGGGTTACCCACACAAAATGAACCTGAATTCTCCCTTGAATTTAATGTCAGAGATGCTTGTTTATTAAAATAAATTTCTACACTTGTCTGCTCCTACCACATTAAGCTAGTGATGGTTCTGTGAGCATGTAATATTATGGTCCTTCATACATGTTCAGATACAGCTTCCTTTGCCTAGATTAATCCATCCCCATATTCACCTGGTAAATAGCCTTTCCCTTCCTCAAGAGTTGGTTCAAGCTTTTCTAGTAAGCAGCCTGAGGTGACCTCTAAAAAATGGTACGGTATTCACGTGACCCAGAAAATCCCATAAAATCATGCAAATCAAGAGGTTCAGATCTTCGTGTTCACTTTAACAATACTTGTGAAACTGCCCAGGCCATTAAGAATATGCAATCTGAAAAGCCACCAAGTATCTAAAGGCCGTCACCTTAAAGAAGCAACATGTGCCGTTCCGTCGTTACAATGGTGGATTTGGTAGCTCTGCACGGGCCAAACAGTGGGGCTGGACACAGGGTCAGTGGCCCAGCAAGAGAGCTGAATTTTTACTGCACATGCTAAAAAATGCAGAGTAATGATGAACTTAAGGGCTTAGATGTAGATACTCTAATCAATGAGCATATCCAGGTGAACAAAACCCCTAAGATGCAGGGCAGGACTTACAGAGCTCATCGTCAGATCAACACATACATGAGCTCTCCCTGCCACATGGAGATGATCCTTCCTGAAAAAGAACAGATTGTTCCTAAACCAGAAGAGGAGGCTTCACAGAAGATATCTTCACAGAAGAAAAAGATACCCCAGAAGAAACTGAAGAAACAAAAACTTATGGCCCAGAAATAAATGCTGCCAAAAATAAATGCAAATAAAAGTAAACAAACAAACAAAGTGTCGGCTCAAGAATATCTCTCCTCCATGTACTTCTTCCCCTGTGCTTCCATTGTACCCATTACAATTCTTATTCGAATCTATGGAAATTATTTATTTATTTCTATCTCCCCATTAGATTATAAACCATTTAAAGGTAGAAATCATGGCTTTTCAGCTTTACATTATCAACATCTTGATCTTGACCACTGTCTGACCTTATCAGAGATGCTCAATTAATACTCATTTAACAAATTATCATTGCTTTAATGTATCCCATACTTAAATAAAAACCATATTAGCATTTGAAGAATGAAACACTTCAATGATATATCTCTCACTCCTTGTCCCCTGAACACAAAGTAGGCTGATCTGTTGAGACAAATCAGAGTAGATATTAAAAGGGGAAAATCCTCAAAGTGGTATTTAAGTTAGAGAGCTTCTAATTTCATTCATATTACAATATATACATCTCTCAACATAATAATACATTCTCTCTTGGGTTCTATTACAGTTTCAAGCTGACTTGGACACCTAACTAGATGTTAACCAGTATTTTGTCTGCATGATAATCACTTCAGCAGAATTAATTTTACTATTTTGTATGGGTACTACAGTATTTATAAAGCTGAGTCACTTGCTTTCAACTGAAATGTTTAATTTTTCAGATAGTATAAAAGGAGACAAGAAAAAAAAATTAGCTGGAAGCCTATGGGGTTCCTGATACCTACCATACTTACTTTAGTCATCAAAATCTTAACATCAACCTAGTAAGAGATAAGTGTTATTATCAACATTTAGACATGAGCAATCTAAGCTTTAGAAAGCTTAACATTGTTAGAGAGAGGATTCAAATTCAGATCCATCAGGATCTGTGGTAGGCTGAATAATGAGCCCCTCTCCCACCCACCCCCACCTCCATTAAAATGTCCATGTCCAACCCCCTAGAGCCTTATATGGCAAAAATGATGTGACTAAGGATGTGAGATTTGGATGTTATTCTGGATAACTGGTGGGCCCTAAATGTAATCAGAACCCTTGTAATTGAAAGAAAGCATTTGTCTACAGTAGAGGAAAAGGCTTCCCTGGTGGCTCAGACAGAATCTGCCTGCAATGAAGGAGACCTGGGTTCAATCCCTTGGTCAGGAAGCTCCCCTGGAGAAGAGAATGTCAACCCACTCCAGTATTCTTGCCTGGAGAATCCCATCGATAGAGGAGCTTGCTGGGCTACAGTCCATGGAGTCGTGAAGAGTCAGACATGATTGGGCACTAAGCACACCCACAGAGGAAAAGGCATGGCAACCTTGAAGGCAGAGTTTAAAGCGATATATCCAGGGAATGCTAGGGTACTCGAGAAGTGAAAGTGGCAAGGAACAGATTCTCTCCTGAAGCCTCCAGAAAAAAACAGGACTGCTGACATCTAGCTTTTAGCCTCTTAGATGTCTTTTGATCTTCTGAACACTAGAACACCAGAAAATAAATTTGCACTGTTTGTGTAATTTGTTGCTGTAGCAACAGGGACCAAATACAGGCTCCAAACTTGGAGAAAATCTACATAAATTAATTCAGTGCAACAAATACTACATAAGACAGAGTACTTAAATGCCTCCCCATCAGGAAAGGGCAACCACTGGAGAAGTGTCAGACCAGACAGGGGAATTCCAAACACAAACACCCTCCAAGGACACTTGAGCCACCCTTATGACTGTTCCACAGGAAAATGTGTTACTCTTTGGCCAAGTACTCCAACACATCTTCCCAGTTTGGAGGAAGGAATAGTGTGAGAGCCAGTCACTCAGGTAGCCAAGCCGTAAAACCTTGTAGAGCTAAATCAAAACTCTGAACTGAATCCACAAACCTGAGGTGGCCAACACAAACCTCAGTAGAACTAGTTGTACTTCCAGTAGCAAAACATTTTTAAACAAGGGCCATAGTACATTTCCAGCTCTCGGGGCAAAGCCTTGCATATATCCTACAGTAGCCCAGCACTGGAATTTACCAGAGAATAAGTAACTCAGGGCGGGAAAAAAAGCTTGCAAAATCTATGCCTAGTCCAGATGGAAAAACCAAGCTACTGGCTTTGAGGCAGTAAAACCTCATGCCAGCAATAGTCTCCTCCAGGATTACATTTGGCATAAGAATGGGAATTATAGTAGTTTGAATTACATGTACTTTTCCAGTGCAAAATAAGTACTACCATGGAATGAAAGAAAGTTTGCTTATCTCTTCTGTTGTTCATTGAGACAATTCTCACTGACACTCAAGGCGGCTGCCCAGTGTCTCTCTCTCAAGGGAAGTGTCCCAAGGAGGCAACAATGGCCAAAGCCAAGAGAGAACAGAAACTTCTGAATAAAATTAGCTTTTGTTTTCCTGCCCTCCTTTGATCTTGATAATATTTCAGCATGAAAAATTTTCAGCACTAGTTTTCTGAAATATTCAAAAAGGTAAAGTTCAGAGGTAAAATTAATAATATTAGTAATAGGGACTTCCCTGGTGGTCCCGTGGTTAAGATTTCACCTTCTAACGTAGGGGTTGCAGGTTCAATCCCTGGTTCGGGAGCTGAGATCCCACCTGCCACATGGCCAAAAACCCAAAACATAAAACAGAAACAATATTGTAACAAATTCAGTAACGACTTTTCAAATGGTCCACACAAACACACAAAAAATCTCAAAAAAAAAAAAAATAATAATGATAATGTTGTCTGTTTGGTAAGGGAAGTTTCCCTGATAAGGTGGAGTATAATCTGACTGACAACAAAATATGAATATAATGAGAAAGTGACTGAAATCTAAAGCAATTTTAATAGCAAATATGGAAAGCAATAATAATATTTTCTAGAATCTCTTAATGAAAAAGCCATCCTCAAATTTTAAAATTCAATTTGTTCACTCATCAGTCTCCCTGAATCTTCTGAACTGAGGGTGTAAGAATTGTCAGAAACCCCATGAACCATATCTTAATTGCTTAAATGATCTTTACAATGACTTTTATTTCAGATGAACTATATCAGAAAATGTCTCCCTAACATTCATTAAAATCAAGTCACTAGGTAGTAATTGAGCATCAGTGATTCACAAAATGCTGTGAGAGATACAAGAGTCAAAGTCAGTGTCCTCTCAGGGTTTATAATCTATGAAAAAGAAATGACAAAAATATATAGAATATTCAATAACAGAGTTTAAAATGTGGGTCAAAAAATAGAAACACATCACAGAGTAGTATCTGTGATGTGTAGTAGTAGATCAGTTAACAAATGATTCTATAGGAATGGCCACCAGAGGGTTTAAAGCAGATCATATTAAGACTGCAAGCATAGAAGGAAGCCAGGGAATTCATTTGTTTCTATCACGTTACAGAGTGGCGAGAGCCCAGAAGTTAAATGGTGCAGGCACTAGAGTCATTCAGACCAAATGTCAAACCCCAGTTCCACCACTTGCCAGGCATCAGATCTTGGAAATTAGTGAAACACTCTGAGCCTGTTTATCTTCTTCTGTAAAGCGTGGATCAAACCTGCCTCCCAAGATTGTATTGCAAGTAAAGTGAGAAATGTATCTAAAGTTCTCAGGAGAAAGTAGCTGTTCAGTAAGTATGAAAACTTTTTCAATTCTGTCATTTGCATTTTCTACATATTAACTTCCTAAATAGGAATGTGGCTTGTAAGTGATATTCACAGAAACTTGCCAGGAATACCCTTTTTTAAAGAAATTTTTCTCTTAAGATGGTAGTTTATTTTTCAGTTGATGGCACCTTGGCATGAAGGACACATGGTCATGGCACTGGAGAGAATGAAGCTTCCATACACAAAGGAAGTCAGTTAGTCAGTTCAGTCGCTCAGTCATTTCCAACTCTTTGTGACCCCGTGGACTGAAGCATGCCAGTCTTCCCTGTCCGTCACCAACTCCCGGAGCTTGCTCAAACTCATGTCCATCGAGTCAGTGATGCCATCCAACCATCTTATCCTCTGTCATCCCCTTCTCCTCCTGTCTTCAATCTTTCCCAGTATGAGGGTCCTTTCCAATGAATCAGTTCTTTGCAAAGTATTGGAGCTTCAGCTTCAACATCAGTCCTTCCAATGAATATTCAGGACTGGTTTCCTTTTAGGATTGACTGGTTTGATCTCCTTGCAGTCCAAGGAACAGAAAGGAAAGGTGGGCTCAAGTTTAGAAGCAAAAATTCATGGACTTAATGTCACAGAATTATAAACTTAGAAAGTGTTAAAATGGTAAATTTTATGGCACGTGTATTTTATTACAATTAAAAAAAAAAACTTAAGTCAAAGAATATGTAACCATTTCCTGGATTAACAAGTCAGTATTGTGCAAGGGAACCAGCACTGTGTGGGGTGCATTAGAAAAAATCAAAGCCTTCCATAGAAATCAACTGATCCTCTGCCCTCCAAGCCTGTTCTTTGAGGAAGAACATATGCATAGCCTAAGACATCACTACAGTTAGTCATCCATGCTCTAGAGAAAGACACAATTGTTCCCACAAGGGTGAACCAGGATAAGAGTAAATAGAAACCCATAGGAGATGATGGTCAAAACTTATCTCTTAGCCCTACTAGCCAAAAGTTATCACCAGTTCACTTGGTGCAGAAGACTTACAGAATGGTGTTGGAATGCACTACAGATTCTTCAGAGTGTTCTATTGCTCTAGGAATGGCTCTTGAGAGCAGAAGCAATCAGGACAACAGATAAATCCTTCTAAAAAACCAAACCACCCCATTCAGTGAGCCCTGCCACTGTTTCCAAAGAGTGATACAGGTCCTGGTAGTTCAATTCTGCAACTGGAGCTTGTGCTGCTGGGTCAGAAAGGATTCACATTGTGGTTAACCCCTCCATGCCTCACTTAGTATATGCTACAATATGAAATGTTCAGGACTGGACATTGCTTAGAAAACTTGGCACCCAAAGTGGCCAATGACCAAGTCAGTCTTTATAAGGGGAAATTTTGTTGTTGCAGTTATTTGTAGTCTTCAGCCCTTGTCCCTACCTTGCTTACAACACACTGGTGTAGCTGGAGATGAGGCTGAGAGACATCCATACAGCAGCTTACTACGTCCACCCTTTTACAGAGAGTCTCCTTTGAAGTAGATGCTCTTTGGACAGCACACGTGCGGGTCTCACCTTGGAGCCCAATCCAAGGGTATCATCACCTGCCTCTTCCAACCTCCAGCTGCCTCCAGGCACCTCAGGAGTCCATGTCAGCTGGTATCAGGAGAGCCATCTGCAAACCAGACTCAAGCTTTCCCCTTTACCTGAATGCAGCCAACACCCCCATGAAGTCACAGCTGTGGGTGCAACAGGCACAATGGCAAAAACAATGACAGCAACTGAAATGTTAAGAAAGACATAAATGGTTAAATAAAGTATGGTATACGAAATGAAAAAAAATCATTTAAAATAATGTAACAAATAATGAGATAATTTTTATAACAGGTATGCTGCTGCTGCTGCTGCTAAGTCGCTTCAGTCGTGTCCGACTCTGTGCAACCCCATAGACGGCGGCCCACCAGGCTCCCCCGTCCCTGGATTCTCCAGGCAAGAACACTGGAGTGGGTTGCCATTTCCTTCTCCAATGCTTGAAAGTGAAAAGCGAAAATGAAGTCGCTCAGTCGTGCCCGACTGTTAGCGACCCCATGGACTGCAGCCTACAAGGCTCCTCCGTCCATGGGATTTTCCAGGCAAGAGTACTGGAGTGGGTTGCCAATAGGGCTGGTTTTTTGTCTTTTGTCCTTGCTATAAGGTTAAGTGTGAACATACACATTAGGAAACAGTGATTATTTATGGTATGTACATGCGTGCATGCTAAGTCACTTCAGTTGTGTCCAGCATTTGTGACCCCATGGACTGTAGCCCACCAGGCTCCTCTGTCCTTGGGTTCTCCAGGCAAGAATACTAGAGTGGGTTGCCATGCCTTTCTCCATGGGTGGGATCTGGGTGGGATCTTCTCCACCTAGGGATTGAATCCTGGTCTCTTGCATTAGGCAGGTGGGTTCTCTACCACTAGCACCACCTGGGAAGCTCTATTTATACTATACAATTTAAAATATGCAAATAAGCAGGATAAAGAAAGGTAACATCTCCTAATTCCCCATCTCACACACAAAACTCTCAATGTGTACAGAGACTAACCTATCGGAAACTTTGGAACAGCTCCTGCCTCACAAAATCTGCCCTACTGATCATTAACTATATCCTTAGAAATTCATCATGCAGCCTTAATGGCTTTTTTCAGTCTTGGCAGTCATAAAAAGGTACATTCTGTTCCTTTAAATCTGCTAACACCCTGAGGGTGTGGAGATGGGCTGCAGTGTTGGAGGGGAAATTCCGGGAAAGTAAAGAGAGAGAGAGTGGGCATGAGCAGAAATCTTATTGAAGGACAAATTGAATCAAACTTTAAACACAAAAGCATTTCCACAAGCTACTGTTTACTGCTATTGAAGTCTTCTTTGTGCCCATGTTTAAGGCAAAATGATGACAAAAATACCAAGCTTATAAATGATACCACACTAGGGTGAGAGTAAGAACAAAAAGGGAAAATTGTTAAATACTTTGGAGGAGGGCAGGAGGCAGGAATGTGTTCTGCTTTACTGAACTGGGGCCAGAATGTTTTGTTTTGATTGCTCTCCTACTTCCTTCCTCATTTGTAACACATCCCTTACACTTAAAGCAGAAATTTCTGATCAAAATGTTGCAGCACCTACAAGGTCAAAAGAAGGTTCTCAAAGGATGGTCATCTCAACCATCAACCATGAAGCAATCACCACAGCCCTGTGCCCCCAGCCCAGAGAGCCTCACTTTCCGGTAGTGAGGTACCAAGGAAGGAACAAAACTCCCCCGTTCTTCCTGTAAGCCCAGTTAGAGAGGCTGGCCCTGGGCAGAGCTGGGAGGGAAAGGACTTGATGATCTGTGCCTTTCCATCTTCTCCTTCACTGCCCCTTTCCTGGAACCTTTCTCCAAAAGCCACATCCCACATCCGTAGTCTACCAACAGCGTCCCCAGTGATCCCATTCTTATTTTTTCATGAGATTATTGAACTAAAAAAAAAAAATTTCAAAACTTCCACATAAATTGCTAATGATATAATTCCAGACCTGTGGAGAAAGATATTTAAGATGGAATACCCTCTCAAGAGAGACACTTCAAAGTTCCCAGCATCTTGTCCCTCCACTGCCCCTCACAAACAGAGATCCTCAGTGACCTGCCAGTGAGCGCTCCTCCTTGGATCCAGACTTCACCAGAGAGCACCTGAGTAGGATCTCCTGCTTTAAGACCACCTAAGAACCATTCTACCTGTATTCATCTGCCAGGGCTGTATTGCAGAACACCACAGCCTGGGTGACTTAAACGGAAACTAATTTTCTCACAATTCTGGGGCCTGGAAGTCTAACACTGAGGTGTTGACAGGTCTGTTTTCTTGAGATTTTGGCTTATAGATGGTCACCTTCTGGCTGTGCCTTCCCATGGTCGTCTCCCTGTCCTAACCTCCCTCTTATAAAAACATGAGTCATATTGCATTAGGGCTCACTGAAATGGTTTCATTTTGCCTTAATTACCTCTTTAAAGACTCTATCTCCAAATACAGTTACACTCTGAGGTCCTGGGAGCTAGGGCTTCAACATATGAGTTTTAAAAGAACACAGTTCATATATGTATAGTTATAGCTGATTTGCGTTGTACGGCAGAAACCAACACAACACTGTAAAGCAATTTTCCTCCAATTGAAAAATGAATTAAAAAACAGAAATGGGGGGAAAAAAGAACACAGTTTAACCCATCTTACTCTTCCTTAAAACATCTTCAGAAAAGAATTTCAAAAAGCCACAGAAGGATAAAGCTGTTGTTCTTCAATATAGCTAGGAATGTTAAATAAGGCTTCCTTTACAGGGAAAAAGCCCTAGCAGCTAAGGGATGGAAGAGATATTTCAAAAAGAAGAAACCTGTTGGAAAGTTCCCAGCTGACTCAGCTCCAGGAGGAGAACATGAGAAGAAAACAAGAAACCACCCTGACCATGAACTTGCCATGACACTACCCAAAGGGAGCTGAGGGGTCTCCTTCATTGTCACCAGATAGTGCAGGATGTGAGCACCATCCAGTCAGATGCATTAGGGACTTCGGACCTAAACCGTGAGTGAGACAGGCTGTGATCACCCAGGCTTGATGACTCAACAGAGTGAGCAGTCTGCTGTTTTCCCACAACCAGAAAGAACATATGGCACTACTTTGGGACTGTTTGTCATCTAAGGCAGCCGCACCATTCTTTTTCCTTTTGTTTACTTTCCGTAACAATAACTATAACCCATATTGAACTCTCACTGCATAGCAGGCATAGGGTTGATTGCTTTGTATGCATTTTCTCACTTAACTGAGAAATGGAATATTTCCTGCCAAATCAGTAAACAAAGGATATCACAGTCATCAGCAATTGTAGCCACAACAGAAGGTGAGCTAGTGAGCCCTGAGGGAACTCAGGAAGGAAAGAATACCTGCCGCCAGCAGCCATCAGAACTGTGAACATTTGAACTGCGGTGTTGGAGAAGATACTTGAGAGTCCCTTGGACTGCAAGGAGATCAAACTAGTCAATCTTAAAAAAAATCAGTCCTGAATACTCATTGGAAGGACTGATGCTGAAGCTGAGGCTCCAATACTTTGGCCACCTGATGCGAAGAACTGACTTGTGGAAAAGACCCTCATGCTGGGAAAGATTGAAGGCAGAAGAAGAAGTGGATGACAGAGGGTGAGATGGTTGGATGGCATCACTGACTCGATGGACATAAGTTTGAGCAAGCTCCGGGAGTTGGTGATAGACAGGGAAGCCTGGTGTGCTGCAGTCCATAGGGTCGCAAAGAGTTGGACATGACTAAGCTGAACTGAACTGAGCAGCCATCAGACAGCAGCCACTCCCTCTGGTGAGCCCTGAGGAAACTCAGGATGTAAAAACACAGGATACTGGCCCCAAATCGCTGAGGTGCATATCAAAGGAATGATTTCCATGAACCCAGACTCTTGCAGCTTCCTATACGTAGAAAAGTGCTAAATTCTTTAACTTGGGATATCTGGTTTTCTTTACTTAATAATAATCTTTTGATGATCAGACTATCTGCCCTTCGTTACAAAAGTTCTATATAACCTGGCTCCTCTCCTCGCCTCCTCAGAGTAGCTCTCTCAGGGTTACTTGAGATACTATCTCCCAGATTTGAAGTTCTAAAAATTCCCACTGAATAAAACATAACTCTCAACTTTTAGGTTGTTAATATTTTTTTAAGTCCACATAACCCTTACATCAGAGAAGGCAATGGCACCCCTCTCTAGTACTCTTGCCTGGAAAATCCCGTGGATGGAGGAGCCTGGTAGGCTGCAGTCCATGGGGTCGCTAAGAGTCAGACACGACTGAGCGACTTCACTTTCACTTTTCCCTTTCATGCATTGGAGAAGGAAATGGCAACCCACTCCAGTGTTCTTGCCTGGAGAATCCCAGGGACGGGGGAGCCTGGTGGGCTGCCATCTATGGGGTCGCACAGAGTCAGACACGACTGAAGCAACTTAGCAGCAGCAGCAGCAGCAACCCTTACATTATTAGCTTTATTTTAAATAGGAAGAAACTATCCAAGACCACACAGCTAGCAAGAGTAAGAGATTGTATTAGAACTAAGAACTCTGACACCAGAGCCCTTACCTACTTCTCTTCATCAATCCACCTTCAAGAGGCAATAGGATTTGGCTAGAATAGCACAGCTGGAAGGAACCACAAGGAACATTTACAGAAGCCAGAGTTCAGATCCTAGCTCAATGACCATGGGGCAAGCTATTTAATCTCTCTATACTCAGTTGTCTCCTATACAATCTGGGGATAATTTACAAAAAGCCCCTCAAAGTAACTCATAAATACTATTATTATTATTTTCTTTCTTAAAATTGTTTACATGATTAAACATGTAACAATACGAATCAATGAAACTATACTAATAGATAAAATAAAGTAATTCCTTGCATTGCAAGCTTACATTAATTAGTACTACTAGTTTGAAGTTATCCTTTTAGTTCATTTTTCAGCAAAGGTGAAATTTATATGGGCCCTTCTTTTTCAGTCCCTTTTTAAAATCACTACTGATTGCTTATTAACATTGCATTTTCATTATCCCTACAGCCTCTCAATCCCTTAGGAAGACTCAGTGGATAATTTAAAGTTCATGTTTAATTTATTATACATGCCTATAGCAATTTTTTTTCATAGAGTGATCCTTGTTAAAGTTCCCAAGGCCTGGAGGCACAAATGGCTCCATTAAAAATGTATTTCTTGGTTTTCTTGTGGGACTCGTTTAAAAAGTGCTGGAGTGGGCACATTCATAGCTAATTGACAGTAGATTATATGCTATTCTATTCACCACATTTGAAGAAACATTCCTCTTTTGTCTGATAATTAGTTGTATGCCAAAACTTTCCATTTTCTGATTTGGGGATTATAATTAAAACATATGACATAAGATAATGTAACTGATTCAACTATTTTACTGGGTAGTGGTTCAAAGGAGAATTATAGGGGTAAATCAGGAGTACGGGAAAGAATGGAAGAATGGTCAGTATATGCTTCTAAATAGAGGCTTGGAAGGGCTTCTCTGGTGTATCAGATGGTAAAGAATCCGCCTGCAATGCGGAGACCTGGGTTCAACCCCTAGGTTGGAGAAGATCCCCTAGAGGAGGGCATGGCAACCACTCCAGTATTCTTACCTGGAGAATCCTATGGACAGAAGAGCCTGGTGCACTACAGTTCATGGGGTCACAAAGAGTTGGACACGACTGAGCAACTAAGCACACACACAGATGCTTGGAAAATTAAGTGATAGTGAGAAAGAGTGGAGAGGCAAGGTATTTCACATGCCTTCTCCAGATGCTCCAAATGAAATAATCAGGAAGAAGTGGAGCGCTTTTCTCTGGCTGTGACCTCCAGTTTGGGACCAAGATTCATCCACAATTAGGTACCGTGTGCTTTCCTGGAACAGAAATGAAGCCAGACATGGCATATTTTTCTGCTGGAGCTAGTTCCACAATCAATCAAATGGTTTATGTTTCATTGACATTGAGCTTGACTTTCAAGTCTTCTAAAACCTAAACTGGGCCTCTTACATATGACTAAGATGATTTCTATTTATTGAGTCAATAAGGTTATTCATGTTTGTAGATATGTGAAAAACATGAATACAACCAAGCATAAATTCCAAATCACATGGTCTGGGAGACATTGATTTGACTTGGATGAGTATGGATTATTTTTCTTAATGTACCTGTAGTTAAAGATCTTCCTTACTATATGTTGTGCCACCAAAACGATAAGGGGTCCAAGCAGCCTTGGGAAAACTTCTCTTTCCCTGGTTAATGGACTCAGGGAAGCCATACACTTTTTAGTCAATAGAGCTTTCACTCTACTTGCCAAACAGATGGACTGTCTGACTAGGGGATGGCTCTAGAATTTTCTATCAAAATAACTGTGGTTTTTTTCAAAATAGGTTAACTTACTTCTAGTAAATATGAACAATGGCTCAGGATTGAGGACAAAAAAATTAAGGGATCTATTTGTAAATATTCCCTGGGGGGGAAAAATTGTATATTTTTTTCACTTAGGCTTTATTTAATGCAGCACTGTTGAGAAAAATAATTTTGATTTCTCTCACCGTTTTATCTTCAAAACCCAGCATAGTGCCTGTACCATAGTAGGAGATTTTAAATGTTTGTTAAATAGGGAAAACCTATTTGGTTAAAAGTAAGCAGACTCCAGCATCCTGATCATCTTATATAATACATTCAAATAGAGAATAAATGCATTTATTCATCAAAGCATCAACTCTGTGTAAAACACACTTGCCATAATTTCAGTTTTCTTTCAGGGAGGAGAAGCAATTAGTTTGGAACAGACCTTCTTCAAATGCAGATCACAATAAAGAGCACTCTCTCAGGAATGGGCATAGCCCCTTATATTTGCAAATCTCTTCATGCTCAATTTCATTAGCTATGTTAAGAATAAGACTCTAGAATTTCAGAGGTAGTATCTCATTTTACAGATGAAGAGTAAAAATCCAAAGGCAGTAATTACAGCTGATAGTCACTGAGAACTTACATATTTAATGCTTAAAACCCTAAGGAAAATCTGCAAACCTATTATCTAATCAGCACAGCCATCCTGTGAGGTAGGTACTATGTTATTTGATATTGGAGGAAACTCAGATGGTTAAATGACAAATCAAATGTCATATGGTTTCCAAGTGGTGAAGACAGGATTGGAACCAAGGTCTGTTTTGCTCCAGAGCTCAGGTCCTTTACTGCTTCTGTGCTCTCTTATCTTCTGAAAGTTCATAAGGGCTTTGGTCAATTCCATTCCTGGGGCTTCCATGGTGGTCCAATGGTTAAGAATCTGCCTCCCCATGCAGGGGACATTGGATAGATCCCTGGTATGGGAAGATTCCACATGTCACGAGACAACTAAGCCCATGAGCTGCAACTCCTGAAGCCAGCATGCTCTAGAACCCATTCTTCTCTAGAGTTCTTCTCTGCAACAAGAGAAGCCACCACAATGAGAAGCCCCTGCACTGCAACTAGAAAGTAGCCCCCACTGGCTGCAACTAGGGAGAACCCTTGCCTAGCAGCAAAGACCCAGTGCAGCCAAAAATAAACAAAGAATTAACCTTTTTTAAAAACAAAAAGCCCATTCCTGGACATGGCACTTTAAGGACATAGGGTCTTCTAAGATCTCAAAGCAAAAGTATTTCTCAAGCAAAAACAATACTGAAGACAAATTACAAAAGGGATCATTTGAAGCAGTGGACAGGGCACATGCACTGAGGTTTGCTAACCTTCACACCAAAGTCTTGGTTCTGAGTTTGCAGCCCTTGGGCCCTGCAGGATGCCTACCTGGTATCATTATGACTGATTCACTAAAAAGCTTCCTCTTAAAATTCCTACTACACAGTTGACATTTTCTTGTCTCTATTCCCTTCTAGAAGCTTCCCTTGCCCATATAATACCCTCTAATAAGTTAAATATGGCCACAAATTCTTTACAGCAACTCCCATTGAAAGGTGGAAACTATTTCCCCAGTGCCTTGAATCTGAGCTGATTTTTGTGACTTGCCTTACCAAATAGTTTGTGGCACAAGTGACATCCTATGAATTCCAAGCCTTGGCTTCTAAAAGCCCTGAAGCTTCTGCCTTCATGCTCTTAGAACACTGCTGCCATATGAACAAGCCCATCTGTGAGGCTGAAAGAGACCCCATGGGGAAAGAAGCCCAGCGCCCCAGCCATCACAGGATCCTTTACCAAGGCCCCAGGCTGTGAGCGGTGAACGAGGCTGTCCATGACCCGCTGAACTACCAGAGGCTGCAAACAGAGTTGAGACACGTGGTTCCAGCTGAGCTCTGCCAAGATTGCCAAGCCAAAGAACAGTGATAAATAAATGAGTATTGTTTTAGGTGGTTTGTGATGCAGCAGTAGATCACTAACACATACCTTTTTATTCCTTTCTTTCTATAAGTCCTCCATCCACTTGTAGAGTGAGTTCCAAAGCCACTCCTCCAACAAGTTTCCCAGTTTCCCCTGGTGGAAACTTTCTCTGCAAAGCCAGGCCCCATCTTGTGTTATTCTGCAGTCACTGAGACCCAGCTGCATCCCTAAATCCCTTCCCCATCCACCAGCTGATGACTGAGCTCTCACCATTAAAGTTTAACTACTTACATAAAAGCATGAATGCCTATTAAATTTTAAGAGTACCTGGAAGGGATAACAAGTTTGTGCTTTTGATTTTCCTCTTATTATAAAAGTGTACAGGAATAGAAAGTGACCTTAACATAAGGTCACTTTCCCAAAGAGGAAAAAAAAATTGAATGGTTTTGAATAACTTAAATATAAACATTTAGGGATATAGATGAAATGGTTATGTATCTAATTTCAATGTTTAAATTATTTAATTTAATTAAGCATACATATTTAAAATCATATAAATAACATTCGATTTAGAAATACTGTTTCTCCTACTCTTCCGTTCATTAAGGCACAGATTCAAAGTTGGTGTGTGTGTCTTTAGTGGCAAGCCTCCTTCATATTATAAGAGACACTTCTGAGCCATCTGACAGTTTTCCAGACATAATCTTTTCTTTCATCTAGTGTGTTTTAACTATGATGCTGCCACTGGAATTTTTATCTCAAGCCACAAGTACTTATTCACAAAACACTATGACAACTGTTTTTCCATTTATTGTACAAGTGTATATTCATAATCTTAATAATTTAACCACTTACAGTATTGCTTTGTAAAGGGAATTCTAGAAAACTGACTTAAAATGACATCTAAGCCTTGCAATTTGGGGATCTGATCCCAAAGGAAGAATTCATTAAATTGATGTCAAATGTATTTGCTCTTTTTTTTTTATTTAGAATATCACCATAATCATCTAAAATGTTACTATTTCTTGAGGTAATTTAAAGCTAATGTGTCTTCCCCAGATAGTATTTTGTGGATCAAAAAATGTCAGAGAGAGCATTCCACAATGCAAAGGATTCTGGAAGGACTAGAATGTAAAGAGACTCCTGCTTTACTGAGGGATATTTGGGAGGGGGCATCAAATTCCCTTATATCACATATATTAATACATACTTGTTCTAGAAACTTCAGATAATACATAAAATTAAAGAGGTGAAAATAAAATAATAAATAATACTGCTAATTAGAGATTACTATTTCAATCTTTTGGTTCATTTCCTCCCAGATCTTCTTCTTAAGCCTTATTATATATTACATTCAATTCAATTGGCTCTATTATCATTTAATATTATAAGTATTTCCCTTATTAGGGATATTTTGTAAGAAAGATAAGCCATCATTCAGCCAACAAGCCCACTGTCGCAGTACACTGATACTGTCTGGGGGAAGGGACAATATCACAAGAAGTCACCAGCCCCTTGCACCTTCATGTTCATGGCTTTAGATTCCCTTTTCCTTTATTGAACTTGGGAAGATTCCCTGGAGGAGGGCATGGCAACCCACTCCAGTATTCTTGCCTGGAGAATCCCCGCGGACAGAGGAGCCTGGCAGACTGCAGTCCATGGGGTCACCAAGAGTCAGATACAACTGAGTGACTAAGCACACACACAAGTACGTACGCCTGATAAAATGAGCACAGGAAAAAAAGAAAAATAAGAATATGACCCAAGTGAAATATACCAGAAGTGAGTACAGGGCAGTCCCTGCCCTCAAAAGAGAGACCTGTAAACAATTAATTGCATAAAATATGATAAGGATTTAAAAAGAGGCATATACAAAATGCTATGACCATAAAAAGTAGACAGTGTTGACCACTCAGGGGAAGTTTCATGGAGGAGTCAACATCTGAGAATTTGGAGCGTTTTTTGTTAGTTACGTTGTTAATTGCTGGGTTTTTGGATATTAAGACTAAATTTTTTAAATATTTGCAAATTCACAAGAAATCTTTGGAATCTTTCCCCCAGTAAATTCCAAGAACTGAGCAAGTCTGATGTGTAGAAACCTGCTGAACCACACCTGAATTACACACCAACTGTGTATTTCCTGGTCTGGGAATTTTTTCCCAAGAGCAACTTTGGATGGGGAAGAAAAGAACATGAGGGTACCTGGCCTGAAGGGATGGGACAAGTGTGAGCATGAAAGGCCAGAACCATCTCTGCCACTCCCACACTCATCTCCTTGCCTTGCATTTCTGTGTCCCACACGCACTGCAACGACACCTCCGCTTGTGCTCTCTGGTCCTCTGAAATAGGCAATCTCCTCTCCCTCCAGTAAGTTCCCAGAATTTATGGGAACTGAGAAGAATTCATTTCTTCCCAGCAAGAATGTAATTGTATTGAGTCCGTGGCTGGATCAGGGTTTGAGGCTCAACTTCACTACGTATACTGTGGGCTCTGAGTGACCCTGGGTGACTGGCAACCTCCTCTGTCCTCACATTTCTGCCCAAGGAAACTTGCTAACTCTGTGGGTGAAGAAACAGCCACAAGCGAGTAACAGATGCATCCCTTCTGGCCACACTGACCCTACAGAGTCTTCACCTCAGATCTGTTTCTTGCTTTTACATGGCAGCTTGGATTTGACATTTTCTGAACGTCCTAAGGCCACTACACCCAGAACTCTGAGGTCTGTCTTATGTTGGGGGAACTGGGCTGGGACAGTGAGGGCCAGATATGTAGACTTTAGAGTGCTCCCCAACCACCCTACCTAAAGTAACCCCCACTCCACGCAACCCACATAGTTAAGTCTGCATTTATTTTCTTCATAGCATGGGTCACTTTCTGAAACTATCTTTTGGCTTGGTTTGTTTACTTATTTATTGTCTGTCTTCCTAGTAAAGTATACCGTAAGAACAGGAATCGTGTTCCAACACCTAACACAGTATAAGATACTAAAGATGAAACGGTATTAAAGAATAAATGAACAAACAAGAGTAAATGTGACTTCAGAAGATGATAAGGATGACATGGTGCTAAATATCGGAGAAAGAATGACATAGGATAACATCTCTGACCTCCAAATCTCACCGTCTGATAAGAAGAGAGAATAAGAAACAAAATAATTGCAATACGGTGTGAAAAGCATAATATCAGACATAATACATAAGTGCAGAGATAGTACAGAGGAAGAGGCCTAGATATTTTCGGAAGGAAGTAATTTCCCAATTTAGTTTTAAAGAATTAATGGAAATTTGCCAGGTGGCTAATAAGGGAAATCCTTTCAAGAAGGCCTCTTGGATCATTATTCTGACCTAAATGTTTACCTCATTTCCCTTCGCCACGGAAACTTGGGGTTAAAAATACCCTTTAGGATCATCTAGTCCAGCAGTTTTTAAAGAGGACTGCCGCAGTTTTAAAATATGTCCACAAACTCTCTGACGCTCATCCCTTCTGTGGAGCCTAATGCATTTCCCTTTGGATGTGGGCTGAACTTAGTCATTTCTAATGAAGAGAATGTGGGAAAATGATAAAGCCTGACTTCTGAGGCTGGGTCACAAAATACACCATGGTTTCCATTTTATCCTATCTTGGATCACCCATTCTGGAGGAAATCAGCTGCCATATTGTGAGGACTCATAAGACAAGTCTTCTCAGGTGGCGTTGCTGCTGCTGCTGCTGCTAAGTCACTTCAGTCGTGTCTGACTCTGTGTGACCCTATAGACGGCAGCCCACCAGACTCTTCCATCTCTGGGATATGGTGGTGCTAGTGGTAAAGAACCTGCCTGCTAATGCAGGAGATACAGGTTCAATCCCTGAGTCAGGAAGATCCCCTGGAGTAGGAATTGGCAACCCATTCCAGTATTCTTGCCTGGAAAACGCCATGGACAGAGAATCCTGGGGGGCTACAGTCCATAGGGTCACAAAGAGTCAGACACGACTGAAGAGACTTAGCATGCACATAAGAATGCAGGGAGGCCTCTTGCCCACAGCCAGTGAGGGGACTTTTCTGGAAGCAGACCCTCCAGCCCCAGTTAAGCCTTTGGATGATGGCAACTATGGTCAAGATCTTGCCTGCAAGCTCGTGAGACCCTGAATTCCCCAGCTGAGCTTCTCCCAAATTCCAGACCAACAGAAACTGCGAGATAATAAATATCTGTTGTTTTTCAGCCACTAAGTTTGGAATGATTTGTTACATAGCAACAGATAACAAGTATGAGGATCTCAGATAGTTTGTATTTATGTGAATCATAACTCTTTATATTTACTGTATTAGAAATAAAAAGTGAGAAGTTCAAAATATTTGTGTATTAATTCATTTAAAATAATCTTAATAAATATAGTATGTTAGCATAAATAATATTTTATGAAAAATATTTTTCCAAACAAAAATTGTTTAGAAGAATGGCATCACTTTACATTTTTACAAATCTTTTTTTATGTTTGCTTTAATGGAAGATAGCTCTATTCTTACATAGACTTTTGTATTTAAACACTTGTGAAACTACCGATCTTATAGCTTCTGTAAACTCCACTATACCCTGGTAAGAGAGTAAGAATGAAAGTCACCGACCTTGTCAGCATTCTCTGTAACACCCGTGACATGTAGACGCACAATCATGCTTAAACATGCTCAGTGACTGGAAACTCACTAGTTCCCAAGAAAGCCCACTGCTCCCTCCAAAACCTTTCTATAGAGTTCCTATCTCGGCCATGCTAGTTTTCTCTCTCATTAATCTTATGTGTTCTCCCTAAGATTATTCAGAATAAGTCTAATCATTTATTTAAGGCTAAGACCATTTTACAGCATATTTTAAGAGTTATTCATAACTTTACAGAGTACATAATTTTACAGAATACTGTTGCCCATGTTTCCTTAAAAAACAACTTTAAGATAATCAGTTCAATTCTTAACAAACATCTCAAAAGAATTTATCGAGTTATGCCCTTCTGCCAGTTCATCTCAAGATCTGCCTGCAATCTTTTACCAGACACAAATATCCTTATAACGGCCATTTTCAGGTATTAGACTAGCAGAACTTACAGACTTCAAGTATCTGGGATGGTAAAATTAAAAGAACACTGAGGGACTACCCTGGTGGTAGAGTGGATAAGAATCTGTCTGCCAACAGAGGGGCCACAGGTTTGACCCCTGGTCCAGGAAGACTTCATGTGCTGCTGGGCACTGACTAAGCCCATGCACTACAACTACTGGGCCTGTGCTCCACAGCCTGCGAGCAGCAACTACCCAAGCCCGTGCACCTAGAGCCTGTGCTTCGCAATAAGAGAAGCTGCCGAAATGAGAAGGCCAAGTACCATTAGGAAGAGTAGCCTCTGCTCACCACAACTAGAGAAAGTCTGAGAGCCACAATGAAGACCAAGTGTGACCAAAAATAAAATATATAAATAAAATTTTTAAAAAAAGAACACTGAAAACAACCACTGCAATTCAGAAGAGAGATTTCCCTTTTCTGCTTAAGGGCCAGCCTTCTTCTCATTGCGTTAGCCATCCAAGTTTTGTGTTTTAAGTGCCTCCTACAGCATCCTGAAAGCTTCAGGCATATTTCCACATAAATAAGCTGAGCTTAGCTATTCATCAAAATTGTCCACTAGGTCCCTGTTTAGAGGTGGCCTGGGAAATGACGTCTGCTGGTTTGTGAGGGTAGAAAGACAACATTTGTGGCTGGTTCTGAATCACGGAAACAAGTTCTGGAAACATCTCCAAAAAAAAAAAATTTATCCAGAATAGAAAATACAGTTTCTTCTCATGTTAATCCTGAACTCTGGGAAGAAGAGCAGTGCTCAGTCAGACTTAAAAACTGAGTTTAAATCCTCTTACATTCACATGAAAATATTTGACACACGCACCAGAAAGATGGTACTCTGCTTATGGGAATGTAAATTGGTCATTATGGAAAACAGTATGAAGGTTCCTCAACAAATTAAAAATATAAAAACTATTATATGATCCAGAAATTTTACTTCTGGGTATACATCCAAAGGAAATAAAATCAGTATCTCAAAGAGACACCTGCATTGCCACAGTCATTGAAGCATTATTCACAGTAGCCAGCATATGGAAACAACCTAAGTGTCCGTCAACAGATAAGCGGCTAAGGAAAATGCAATACAGATGTGACAAAGATATAAAGACACACATGTATAAAGTGTAATACTGCTCAGCCATACAAAAGTAAGGAACCTTGTCATTTCCAACAACATGGATATACGTAGGGGACATTACGCTAAGTGAAATAGGAAAGACATACCAGAGAAAGACAAACGCTGCATGATTCTACTTATATGTGGAATTTTAAAAAATGTTGAACTCATAGAAACAGAGAGCAGAACATTAGTTACTAGAGGGTGGGGAAAACAGACAGATGCTGTCAAACAGCACCAGCTTTCAGCTATAAGATGAATAAACTCTGGGGATGTAACCTACAGCATGGTGACTAAAGTTATTAATACTGTACTGTGTACTTGAAATTTGCTAAGAGAATAAATCTTAAACGTTCTCATCACACATACACACAAAATGGTAATTAGGTGTTAATAAATCTAATTGTGGTTAATATTTTACCATGTATATCAAATCATCATGATTACACTGTAAATATCTTACTATTTTGTCAACTAAACCTTAATAAATATGAACAAAAAACAACATGAATTTATGGCTGTAAAAAATCACATTGTATCTGTAGTATATAATAATTAGCATATATTATTTTATTTGTCAACTATGCATATTAAAACTGGAGGGAAATGAATAGAAATAAAATTATAAACAAATACAAAAAAACAAATGAACTGAATCCATCTAAATGCCATTTCTAATATAGTCAGTCTCCTAAATTAGAAAGATTATAAGATTTATAGAACTTTGTACTGTCCTTGAAAACAATCTAAGTTAATATTACGCAGTTCAGAGGATTCATTAAGCCATTTCTTGTGTTCTCTCACTGCATAATAGAGAAAAGTATGAAATTAGTATTTTACTCTTAATAGTACCAGCTAACATTTATTGTTTATTACATCAAGGACTGTACTAGGTACTTTTTAGCTTTAGTTCATTTAATCCTAATAACCACACCAAGTCCTCTCGCTATATCCCTTTTATAGAGAGGAAAACTGAAATTTAGAAAGCATACAGCCAAGGTCACAAAACTAGAAAATGGCAGAGAACAAATCTAAAACAATGACCTATGAAATGCCAAAGCTCAACCTCTAAATCATTGCACTATAAAATTCTGGTAGCATGAAAAACCTAATACATGTGGATAGGGATGATCATTATTTACAGTTCGATCTTAGAAAGGATGAACTGGGAACTGCTGGCAACACCCAGGACCTCCCAAACATAAGGACCTTTGATTTCATCATTACATGCACATCATTAGAGGACAGGAAATGACCTTCTAGGCATGAGGGAAAAGCGGTTGGAGATATGTGAAAACTGGCAAGACGAGGAAATAAGCCGCAAAAAACTGGTTCGACTGCATAAGAGTGATACTGATTAGAACCATTTGTGTGTGCTCCATTTACATTTGTACTGCAACACAGCAGGCTGCACAGATTTTGTTTTTTTTTATCAGGTATGTTTTATTTTATAGCAACAAATTCTTCCCACTGGACCTCTCACATTTGAATGTAGAAAAGCCGCACGTGTGGACTTGGGTGTCATCCTGACCTAGGTCTGAAGCTTGGGGCATTATTTATTGCCAGTGTAGCCTTGGGCAACCTGTACAAACTCTAACCTCAGTTTTTTCACCTGTAAAGTGAAGGTTAAAAAAGAAAAAGGAAGAACATGTTTTAAATATCATATAGTATTTAATACATGTAAAACCAAATGGAATTTTGTTAACTATTATTTGCATTGTGATGGTGATTAATAAGCAAGGCCATTTGAGCATCGCAAACTTGAAATGGTTTTGTTTTTCTAATTAGACAAAAGCATTGTCCTCACCTCCCTCCATTTGGCAGCTGTTTCCAATTTATAGTCCCACCTCCTTGTCCCCCACCCCATGGTGGAACTTCTGTATCCTTCAGCAAATACAACAACTCACTAAGAGAAGAAACAAGGATAAAACAAACAGCGGGTGGAGTAACAGAAGAATGAGAATAAAAGGAAGAGGCTATTTTTAAGTTTATAAAACAACCTCATGCCATGCAGCAGAAATAGATCCAGCATTGTGAACAGAAAAGGCAAATGTCTTTGTGGGCTTCCTGGGGAGAAAGGAAGATAATTTATTGCAGAGAACCATCCAGAGATGTTTGGAGAGAAGGCTTCATCCAGCCCTTAGACAACATTCCCATCATGCCACACATAAATATCCAGGGTCCAAATATAACCGAACTGACTTCAACCAAGAGTCAAGACATCTAAACCAGAAACACGTTAACTGAAGGTGTATTCTATGGAATTTTATACATTTGAACAAGAAGACCAAGAGATACAGTTCCAGGGATTGAATCAGGCCTTAAATATATGGTATTAAATATGAATAAACTAGAGATAATAGCAGAGACCTTAAGCAAAGCATGTAGGAACAAGTTAAGTGCTCAGTAACCTTTGGGAAACTCTAATCTCTGATATTTCATTTGTTAAAGGGGAGGAGAAATAGTTCACAGGATCTCAGCTTAGAGGGGAGACTTGGCTGGAGAGCAGTCGGGTTGAACACCTGAGCCTGTTGAGAAAAAGAGGGTGCTTCAGGGGGATAGAGCACAGAGCAACAGGGACCCCTTCTAAGAGCCTGCAACTGAGATCTTCACAAAGCTGTTATTTGTGTTTACAAGAGTATTTATTATGTTTATTTGAGATTTATTATAGAAGAAGAATATTGGCAATGGACCAACTTCTAATGAATAGATAATTGGCAAATCACTTATCATTGACTCATTGCTCCTGAGGAAACTGTTTAATCTTATCACTTCAATCTGTCAATAAAACACGAGAAAGACTATGCCCTCACTCTACACCTGAGTACTACAAGAAGTGCGCAAGATGACCACTGCCCTTCAGGAGAGCTGCCACTCAAGCACCAGTGAATTCTTCGAAGCCCAACTCCACTCTGGTACCACAACCACTGTGGAGGAAGAAGAAGTGACTGGTGAAACCTCATTCAGTAATTCAAAAAGTAAAAAGGGAGAGTGAGAGGGTGAGAGTCCTGAATGGCCTGAGGTATCAAAGGGATTTGAGACAAATTATGAAAAATAAGAGTGAAAATACAAGCCAAAGATGGAATCACAGTACAATATTTAAATAATAAAGGGGAAAACATCCCAACTGAGTTTTGCAGTCCAGTTCAGTTTAGTCACTCAGTCGACTCTTTGCGACCCCATGGACTGCAGCACGCCTGTCTATTACCAACCAAATGCCTGCATAAAAATAGCAGTCAGTTAAAGCTGGGAAGGAAGTGAAGAAAGAAAGGGGGGTGAAGAGTTAAAATTAAAAAGACAATGATGTTTTTGAACTGTGGTGCTGGAGAAGATTCTTGAGAGTCCCTTGGACTGCAAGGAGATCAAATGAGTCAATCCTAAAGGAAATCAACCCTGAATATTCATTGGAAGAGGCAGAGGATGTGATGGTTAGATAGCATCACTGACTCAGTGGACATAAATTTGCGCAAACTCCAAGAGATAGTAAAGGACAGAGGAGTCTGGCTTGCTATAGTCCATGGGGTCACAAAGAGTCAGACAAAACTGAGGGACTCAACAACAATTACAACTTTTTATTCCTTTTCTTTAAAGAAAGGATTTCAAGTCATTGCTTACTTTTGACTTTTTAAAACTGCCTTACAGAGCCACAAAGCCAAGTATTTGGTCATTTTAATGGGAAATGTATTATAAAGGTGCTAACTGAAGGATGGTGATTCGTGATGAGTTAAAGAAAATGATAACCCAAGAGTAAGGGTGTATCTGATTTGATCCTGCCCTGTCTACGGAGAGAGACACTGGGACTCATTTCTATCTGGACTTCCACTTTTTTACTTGAAGAATGAACTTTAGTTTCTCTTTGGCATATCTGAACTGCCAGCATCACTCCTCTTGTGCTTTAGGGCCAATATTAAGCAAAATGAAGGTTACTTGAACACAAGCACTACTATACTGAGACAGTCGAGCTGAAAACAGAGATGGCTACTAAGTGACTAAAGGACTGGATATGCTGGACAAAGGGACAATTCACACACTGGGTGGGATGAAGTGAACAGCGAGAGATTTCATCATGCTACTCATAACAGTGTGCAATTTAGAACTTATGAATTGTTTACTTTTGGAATTTTTCCACATAATATTTTCAGGCTGAAATTGACGATGGGTAACTGAACATGCAGAAAGAGAAATCGTGGACAAGGGGGGACTGCTGATTTTGTTAAGGGTTGGTTTTGTTTCTAAGTAAGCATATAATTGCTTTTTTCATTTCATAATATCCCCGAGGCTGCATGGATGACAGCACTCCTTCCTGCCCCATGCATTTGAGCCTTAGCTTTGTTCTGAGGACCGGGTTTCACCTCCATCCCCACTACCCAACCCCTCACCAGCACCACCCTACTCCCAGCCCCATGCTCCTTTTGCCAGTGGCCCAGGTGAGCTTCCACTCTCAAAGTGGCCCTGCTTCTTGGCCTCCTGCTCCTTCAGGGCAGGCCTCCGGCTCCTGGAAAATTGGGCAATGCCACCATAACTGCTGGACCAGCATGCCATTTCACTGCTCCCTTTATCTTTCCTTTTAAACCCTAACCACCCTACTCCCTCGGCTCCTGTCCATTCCACTCCACCCTGTTCCACTCTATCACAGACTCCTGTGCCTTTCCTTTATACTGAGCACAGGTTCTAATTCTGTATCAGTTTACTAAACTAATGGAGGCAGGATTCATGTCTACTTAGCTCATGGTCACATTTCAGCATCTACTACCAAACTACCATTCTTGGCATCTAGATGACACGCAGTAAAACGTGTTCAATGGATGCGTGGGCAAATGGCTACTATCCCCATCCACCCGGCTGCTCATGCTGCCTGATCTCACTGACTGCCTCAGGCGACTCACTCGTGGTCAGCCGCAGCCTGCACAACAGGACAGTTTATTCATTGTTCCTACAGCTTGGCACAGAGGAAACATTCTACTTATGAGTCAAGTGCCACTAGAAGGACTGTTGCCTCAGGAAACCAAGGGCCACATCTCTGGGCAGCCTCTCGGCGACTGTCCCTCTCTCAGCTTCAGAAACAGGAGTGAACTCACCACGTGCCAGAGGGAACCCACTCTCTGCAACTCCCACCATTCTATCAGAAACGCTGTTGAGCATTTTAATCCCTCCAACTCCTTCCCAAGAGACCAATGGACCACCTCGCCTGCTCCTTCCTGATAGTGGGTCCTCTTCACCACAAAAAAATGAAATGGCAATGTGTTCAGAGTAATTTTAAAAGGTTTCTGTGATTTGTGGATTAGCCATGTCTAATAAGCTGTTGTTTATTAGGAAAAAATAATGTGTTTTTTCTAACCAAAATGATCCACATATATTAGTTACGAGCTTTTTGGATGAGACATGCTAAAACAAATAATTATCTTTCATGCTAATGCAGTGAAAGCAAAATGCCCCAAACTCCAATCTATCATAGGTATTTTATCCAACTCTTACTCGAGACCTTTAACTGATTTATTTTCATCCTCAAGAAACATATTGACGCACATTATCTAGTAGAAGATATAAAAGGCTGGCATGAATTTGTTCTAATTTCATTTGCTACCTATGATATGTTACTCCCTCACCTACTACATTTTATGTTTCAATATATTGAGTTAATTTTTCAGTTTCCTCAGATTTTACATAATTTCTCAGCATGAAGAAAAAATGATTAAAATATGTTTTAATTGCTCACAAGTCTTTCTTCTGATCCTGAGAACTGTATTTGCTTCTCTTTAATCCTCCCTTATTAAGTACACCTCTAAGAAGTGACTTCATGCATCTTGCAACACACCACACCCTTTAAATAAAGGGGAGGCTTCCACGGGATGATGACTAAACCCTACACTGCTCTGTATAATGCGACCAGAGCCCTTATATTAGAAGATAGCCATCTGCCATTGCCTCTTACACAATCAGCTCCTAAAGCCACAAAGTACGACCCACGTCTTAGGCTCCATATCACAGCATGAAAAGCCACAGGATTTTCACATTTGTTTAATGTCATTTTAACCAGTTGTGAACTTTGCTTCTCACCTTACCAAGAAGCCCACCGCCAACCCCTGTGGAGAATGCCCAGGGCTCGGGACTCAGGACCAGATGACTTCATTCCACATTGTTGTTTCTACACCTGCAGAGCTCATCTTAGCAAAGATTCTTCTGTGTGAAGTCACCTTTTCCCCTTGTCTTTACCTTTGTTCTCCAATATTCATCAGTTCTTTTAGCAGAGAAAAAAGAACTGTCTAGCAAAACTTTTAAGTTTGCTACTTGATCCAAAAAAAAGAAAAAAGAAGAAGCTGGCAGAACAGGAGTGTGAACCTGGATTAAGAATGTAGTCAAGCAAATGACTTTTCATTTCTTTTATCCAACTTTAGCTGTGAAAAAATACAGTAGAGAAATAATACAGGGAAGAACAAACAAATATAATTGAAGTTATAGTGAGTTGGTTTGCCCACAATTTCTTGGCTTTTTTCCCTTATCACTGGCCACTCCTCAAATAGCCTTTACTAGTTCCTTCTCATCTCTTTGACTTCTTTTTTTTAAAAAATGTATATTAATGAGGCTGTTAAAGTGAGACATAATATACATACCATAAACTTCACTGGGCTTTCCTGGTGGCTTAGTTGGTAAAGAATCTGCCTGCAATGTGGAAGACCTGGATTCAATCTCTGGGTTGGGAAGATCCCCTAGAGAAGGGCATGGCAACCCACTCCAGTGATCTTGCCTGGAGAATCCCCATGGACAGAGGAGCCTGGTGGGCTACAGTCCATAGGGTGGCAAAGTCGGACACGACTGAGCGACTATGCACAAACTTCACATTTTAAGTGCACAGTTCAAAGATTTTCAGTAAATTTACCAAGTCACACAACCACATCACTGCCATACAGTTTTAGAACATTTCCATTTCCTCAAAAAGGTCCCTTGTATGTATTTCTTTGACTTAGCAGGGAGCTTAGTCTTTGAACCACTTGTCTTTATACTCACTTCCTGGATGATCTCATCTGGTCTCTACATTTTAAATACCAGATATATATTAATGAGTCCCAAATCTACATCCCCACTCTGAACCTCTCCCCTGAACTCCAGACTCATCTCCTAAACATCTAATAGGCGTCTCAAACTCAGTATGCTCCAAACTGAGTTTTGATCTTTCCCTAAAACTGCTCCTCCCAGTCTTCCCTAGCCAGGTAATAGCAATTTTTTATTCCATTTGCTCAAGCCAAAACCCCTGGAGTCATCTTCGACTCCTGACTGTCTTCACACCCCAACACAAAATCCATCAAGAAATCCTATTGACTCTACCTGTAAAACAGAGGCAGAATCCAGCTACTTGTCATACCCAGACTGCTACTACCTGGATGATCTCATCTGGTCTCTACATTTTAAATACCAGATATATATTAATGAGTCCCAAATCTACATCCCCACTCTGAACCTCTCCCCTGAACTCCAGACTCATCTCCTAAACATCTAATAGGTGTCTAATTGCCACCACACCTCTCACCTGGGTTATTGCCAGTAGTTCCCTGACTGGTCTCCTGCCCTTGTGCTTCCTCTCTGCCTTCTATTCTCCACACAGAAGCCAGAGTAATTCTTTTAAAATTTATTCAGATTGTGTCACAACTCTACTCAAAACTCTACAATGCAGCTATTTTTAGTCCCATATAGTTTCTTTGTATTTTGTTGCTTGAGGAGAAGCATTGGGGCAAATTTCGGACAAAAAATATCAAAAAAACAAAAAAAATTTTGCTGCCGCTTCTGAAGATTCTGAAAAGCCAGGGGCAAAAACTGAATGTTGGGAGCAAAAGCAGGGTACAGTGCATGCTCTCTGCACTCAACCCCACGAGAGGGGTGGGCAAAACACCCAAGCCACTCCTCTGCCGGACACCTGGCCACACTCTTATCCTCACCCCACGTGAGAAACAAGCTCGCCCTCCCCCAGAGAGTGAGCAAGCCAAGGAACTTCTTGTTTGTCCTCACTACTCCTGCTATAGCTGCTGCTGCTGCTAAGTCGCTTTAGTCGTGTCTGACTCTTCGTGACCCCATGGACTGCAGCACACCAGGCCTTCCTGTCCATCACAAACTCTTGGAGCTTACTCATACTCATGTCCATCGTATCAGTGATGCCATCCAACCATCTCACCCTCTGTTGTCCCCTTCTCCTCCTGCCTTCAATCTTCCCCAGCACCAGGGTCTTTTCTAGTGAGTCAGTTCTTAGTATCAGGTGGCCAAAGTATTGGAGTTTCAGCTTCAACATCAGTCCTTTCAATGAATATTCAGGACTAACCTCCTTTAGGATGGACTGGTTGGATCTCCTTGCAGTCCAAGGGACTCTCAAGAGTCTTCTCCAACACCACAGTTCAAAAGCATCAGTTCTTCGGTGCTCAGCTTTCTTAGTTGCCCCCATAACTGCTTTGACTTTAACTCCTACTAGTTTCTTCCTTGTTCACTCTGCTTCAGTCTCACCGGCCTCCTTGTTCTTTCTGACACATTTAGTTCAGAATCTTAGCAAGGACTGTTCTTTCTGCCTACAAGATTCTTTCCCAGAAAACTAGTTAAATTCTTTATCTCCTACATGTCTTCCCTCAAAACCTACTTCTCAATGAATCCTATCTTCATCACCCTATTTAAGGCTATAAATTTCCCCCTCCAGTCTTAATCCCTCTTACCTTATTCTGCTTTTTCTTGTTATACGGAACTTTCCACCCTTTAACTTGAAGGGCTGCTTCTAAACTTAATATAAAAGAGCAAAGGGCCATGAAGAGCCAAACAATTTTATTAGAGAATGAGAAAGGATATTATCCCCACTGAACAGGAAACTTATTGTAAAGCTGCAGCCATTAAAGTGAAAGTGCTGGGCATACACACCGAGGAAACCAGAATTGAAAGAGACACATGTACCCCAGTGTTCATCGCAGCACTGTTTATAATAGCCAGGACATGGAAACAACCTAGATGTCCATCAGCAGATGAATGGATAAGAAAGCTGTGGTACATATACACAATGGAGTATTACTCAGCCGTTAAAAAGAATACATTTGAATCAGTTCTGATGAGATGGATGAAACTGGAGCCAATTATACAGAGTGAAGTAAGCCAGAAAGAAAAACACCAATACAGTACAATAACACATATATATGGAATTTAGAAAGATGGCAATGATGCCCCTGTATGCAAAACAGCAAAAAAGACACAGATGTGTATAGCAGACTTTTGGACTCAGAGGGAGAGGGAGAGGGTGGGATGATTTGGGAGAATGGCATTGAAACATGTATACTGTCATGTAAGAATCAAATCACCAGTCTATGTCTGATGCAGGATACAGGATGCTTGGGGCTGGTGCACGGGGATGACCCAGAGGGATGTTGTGGGGAGGGAGGTGGGAGGGGGGGTTCATGTTTGGGATCGCATGTACACCGTGGTGGATTCATGTCAATGTATGGCAAAACCAATACAGTATTGTAAAGTAAAATAAAGTAAAAATAAAAATTTAAAACAAACAAACAAAAAAAACAAGAAAACTCAACATTCAAAAAACGAAAAAAAAAAAAAGTGAAAGTGAAAGTGAAGTTGCTCAGTCGTGTCCAACTCTTTGCAACCCCATGGACTGTAGCCCACCAGGCTCCTCAGTCCATGGAATTTTCCAGGCAAGATTACTGGAGTGGGTTGCCATTTCCTTCTCCAGCGAATCTTCCCAACCCAGGGATCGAACCCGGGTCTCCCACATGGCAGGCAGACACTTTACCATCTGAGCCACCAGGGAGCCACCAGCCAGCCATTAAAAGGGCATATCAATGCAAAAGGGTGCAGAGATGGAAAAATGAGACCAATCAAAAAGAATAAAGGGCCCATAAATAAATGTACATCAACATAGGAACTCGGGATATGACATGCTAGCATCACAAATCATTGAGAAAGAAAAGATTATATATTTAACAACTTGTACCAGGACAACTGGCTTTCTATTTGGAAAAAGATAAAATTAGACCCCTATTTTATATTACACACAAAAGAGATCCCAGATGGATTAAGAAACTAAACAGAAACACTTAAACCTTAAGAGAAAATACAGGAAAATATGCTTATGACATCCTGGTAGGAAAAGTTTTTATAAACAAGACAAAAAATCATACAAACCATGAAAATATAGGAATATTTGACTATTCTACTATATAAAAGCATCTGTATAATAGTAGATACAATAAACCACTTTCAAATGAAAGGACTGGTTTCCACTATTTATATGTATTTTAACCATAAGTAATAATTAAAAAACAAACAATTTTATGGAAACACTTTCAAGGTTCAAAATAAAATTTAAATGTTGGAATATATAAATTGGCAATTAATTCACAGAAAAGGAAATTTATCTGGCCAGTATACATATGAAATATATTCAAACTTGCTAAATGAATATTCAATTAAAATGATGATACTCTCCTAGTGGCTCCACAAAATATAAAGTCTGACAATACAAACTGTAATTCATAAGAATGTAGGAGAAATCAAACTGTTATACTCCCTGATGGTGTGTAACAATTTGGACAACAATTTGACAATAGCCAATAAAGTTGAAAACCCATGTATTGTACCACACAATCCATCCATTTTTAGAAACTAACCTAGAGAAGCCCTCTTATATGCACACAACACTGCAGCTTTGCTGTGATTGCAAAAAAAAAAAGGAAAATAATTTAAATGCCCAGCAGCAAGAGAAGGTATAGATAAGTAGTGATGTAATAAATTTATCAAAACAGCAAATTTCAAAAACATAATTACAATTTTTTAAAAAAATCTATCTATAAAGCCATATATTTAATGAATTTTTTAACTATGTTAATTTTTATAAAAATAGGAAATACTATTTTTAAATATAAATACATCTACATAAATAGATAAAATACATATGATTTGCAGTGAATCATAAAAATAGCCATAACTTCCCACCCCTCCTAGAGATCCACTTTTACAGGGTTACTTTACCATTGCTTCCACCAAGAAGTGAAGTCTGTTTTCCCAACCCCTTGAATCTCATGTCATTGTGACTCTCATTTTCACCCACAGAATGCAGTAGAAGAGATAGTTTGCCAGTGGCTAAACACACTTCCATTCTGCTCTTCATCTCAGAACCTCCTAGTATCTAGAGAATAAACTTGGTCTAGCCTGCTGAGTGATGAGCACTCCATGGTGCAGTCAGCCCTATCACCCTCGGCTACAATCAGCTAACCACTAGACTCAAGAGTAGAGCTGTAGTAAGACAAACGAGAACCCATGTGACCTGCCAAATGACCACAGACACATGAGCAAGCCTAGGTCAGATCAGCCCAGCCTATCTCAGGTCAGTAGCATCATCCAGCTGACCTGTAGACTCATGAGCAATAACAAGGGGTTGTTGTTTTACATCACTAAGAATTAGGGGTAATTTTTCTGTACAGCAGTAAATATGGGATGCATATGTTATCTTCAGTATAATGACCTCAAAGGAGAGAGGGAAAGGCAGACTATGAAGGGGAGGGAGACACCTTCACCTTTTACACTTACTTTCTTCAGGATTTAGAAGTCCTCAAATCCTATGATAAATCTGGACAATAGTAACACAGGGGTCTGTTATATTAGTTTTAGAATTAATCTGAAATATTGTCTAACTGGTTTAAAGAAGCATGCTACCATTCTTTCCTTTTTTGTCGTATGAATATGGTAGAAGCTATGGTTTTTCCAGTAGTCATGTATGGATGTGAGAGTTGGACTGTGAAGAAAGCTGAGTGCCGAAGAATTGACGCTTTTGAACTGTGGTGTTGGAGAAGACTCTTGAGAGTCCCTTGGACTGCAAGGAGATCCAACCAGTCCATTCTAAAGGAGATCAGTCCTGGGTGTTCTTTGGAAGGAACGATGCTAAAGCTGAAACTCCAGTACTTTGGCCACCTGATTCGAAGAGTTGACTCACTGGAAAAGACTCTGATGCTGGGAGGGATTGGGGGCAGGAGGAGAAGCGGACGACAGAGGATGAGATGGCTGGATGGCATCACCGCCTCGAAGGATGTGAGTTTGTGTGAACTCTGGGAGTTAGTGATGGACAGGGAGGCCTGGCATGCTGCAATTCATGGGGTCACAAAGAGTCAAACATGACTGAGCGACTGAACTGAACTGAGACATGACTAAAAGATCTGGTTCATCATGTGGTTCTCATGTAGACTGGCTACACAGAAATTTGGAAATATTAGATCTAGACTTTTGTAATTGACGTCATGAGCCATTTAACTCAGACTGACCAAATATTATGGTTACACCTCATCTGTGGTAGCATATAAACAAGAGTTAAGAAAAATATCAAGCCCTCAATTAATCAGAACTCAAGAAACAAATTTTCTTTCATGGAAAAAGTCTATTTTTAAAAGAAAACTAAAACAAGCTATTATCAAAGATATTCTTTAATTTTTAGATTAAGTCCTGGGGTTGGCACCAATATTAAGATAGGAAAATGGCTGTACACTTTTGAGAAATATTTTTATCAAAGACTGAGATAAAATGTGTTTCTAGCTGATCTTCACTTTATCAAAAAATTAATTGTGCATCCCATCCAGTGATGCTGCTTCTGTTGAACAGAATTATTTTCAGTTTGTTGCAATATAATTCCAAAATCTAAAAAAAAAAAAAAATGCATATTGTATGTGTAGCCTAGTCCCTTCACTGTTCACCTGAAATTATCACAACATTATTAACTGGCTATACACCAATACAAGAGAAGGAAATGGCAACCCACTCAAGTATTCTTGCCTAGGGAATCCTGTGGACAGAGGAGCCTGGTGGGATGCTGTCTATGGGGTCGCACAGAGTCAGACACAACTGAAGTGACTTAGCAGCAGCAGCAGCATACATCAATACAAAATTAAAAGTTAAAGAGAAAAAAACTTTAACTTAAATTAGAAGGAAGGCCTTTTATGATTTAACTTTGAAATATGAAGTTGAGGCCAAACTTCTGCCTTATCACTTTTCCTAATTTGTATACAGTTACTTGGAATGGAAAAAAAAAAATCTCATTCTGTGCCATTTCAGTGAAGCCAAAACTCTCCAAAATTGCAAGGACTCCTCTCTTTTGGAGACAATGAAAGTCTCAGGAGAAGTGAAACTACCATTTTTAAAAAGAACCAGGAGTAATCAAATATTGTGCAGCTTTTTACCTGTTTTTAAATATGTTGAATTTGGATGTTAAGTGAATATTTTGTGATTCTTGTAGCAATTGTTTAAAAAAATCTGCACAAAACTAGGCCTATCCATAAATCCCTAGCCCCAGGGCAACCAGTTGAAAAAGTTTCATTAATCTTTACAAGTTAAAGGATTTCTAAGGAGGTAGTGCCCCTGATTTGGATAGAATCCATTCACCACGTTCAAATTTAATGAAGGACAGAAAGTGAAGGTGAAAGTCGCTCAGTCGCATCTGACTCTTTGCGACCCCATGGACTATACTGTCCATGGAATTCTCCAGGCCAGAATACTGGAGTGGGTATCCTTTCCCTTCTCCAGGGGATCTTCCCAACTCAGGGATCAAACCTAGGTCTCCCACACTGCAGGTGGATTCTTTACCAGCTGAGCCACCAAGGAAGCCCAAGGAAGGACAGAGTCTGTACCTAACATTCTAGGTGAAAACATAAGCAAGCAATGACCAACCTCTCTGCCGTTTAGAGCCAGGAGCACAGAGGTTTCCTTCTCAGGGGAAATAATGGGAAAAGTGGAAACAACATCATTCCAGGTGGCAAGAGATGAGGAAAGGAAATTTGTGGCCAAAAGACAAGGTCAGAAAAGAGGATTTGGAAGAGAGTTGATCTGAGACAAACAAAGTAGAAAGTGTATGGTCTGAAGTGAGTCAAGTCATATATGAGCCAGGCTGGCAGAATAAGTCAAGTCTACATGGAGCTGAAAATGAACCAATTTCATTTGCAAACAGAGCTGCAAGGCTACCTCATTCATATTTATTTACTTATTAAGTATATTAAATGCCCCTTTCTTTCTGCTTCTATTGCTGTCCATAAGTGATTATAAATAGTTTGTTGTAAGCCTTTTAGGTTTAATTTCTAATAAAGAATGACTATAGAGCTATAAAAATTGTATAGCTGAAGATCAATATGGCAAAATAAACCAAATAGCAAAAGCACCTATCCCTATATTTGAGAAAACAAAAATCAAAAACATATATCAATAATATTTGAAATTTAAATAGTGCTTAGTATGTACCAGGTGTTATTCTTAGAACTTCATACATATTATCTTATTCAGTAACATAATACATTTATGAAAAACTACTATTATTACCACATTTTATAGATGTAGAAACTGAAGTACAGATTTTAACTAGTAATTGGTAGGCCTCAGATATGATCACAGGCAGTCTAAATCCAGAGCTTCTGTCTTTAACCACCATACTATTCTCCTCACGAACAGAGAAACCAGGTGAACAAGCAATGTGATAGCAAGAGGAAAAAGAGTCCTCAGTTGCCATTCAAGGAAAGAATCTAAGCTTATGCCATAAACTTTGAAAAGAGGCATCTAAAAAAATTAAGAAAGAAATAAAAAGGATTGAGAATATGCACTAATCCTATTCCCACTTACCAGAAACAATACTGAATTAACATTTTGAATCAAATAAATCCAGAAAATTATTGCTCACACCCCCACAAAGAAAGTTGGTGATTAGTGAAACAAAGGAGTGTAGAGGCAATGTCAGGAGGAGGTAACATTCCTGACTTCACCATTTTCCAGGGCTCTGTGAAAAAGGGGAAGGTGAATTAAAGCCTGAGACAATATGTTCAAAAATAAAATACATTCCTAACGAGTTTACTCTTTATTATAGAATGTTGAACACAATCTTATATTAGAGCACAGAGCTCAGGTCTTCCAATAAAGACTGCATGTAGCTCCCATCTCAATATGCAGCTTATAAACCATACTCGATGGAAGAAAAACAAATCTCAGATAAGGTGGCAAGTGTCCAAAAGAGCTTACCTACATCAGAGCAAACTGAAGTTCAGTCCACATTAAAAATGAATGAGATAAAAATGAATCACATTGCAATGGCCAATACACAAACACATTCACAGAGGATGAAACAATAAAATACGATGAAAGAAGAACTTGCAGGGTTAAAAAAACGAATTGAACGCCAAAACTACCACCATAGTGTATGGGGGTGGGGGGTGGTCTGTAAACTATGATCCCTGGAACAAATCCAGGACACCACATAGTTTTATAAAATGTTACTGGCACACAGTTACATCCATTCATTTATGTATTATCTGTGGTTGCTTTTGCACTGTAACAGCAAAGCTGAGTAGTCACAACAAATCCATGTGGCTAAAAAGCCCAAATATTTACTAAGGGGGGCCAATACCTGCTCGAGAAAATAGATCCATTATAAACAAGCTGGCCCTCCTGTCCTGTTGTTTCCTGTTCTACCTTGAAATTGAATGTGCACTGCCATAAATGCTGTATGAGCTGATAGATCACACTTTGAATCACATTATTACATGCCTTGAAAAATGTACACTTCTTACCCTCAGTTTAAGCCAAGCATCTTTGATAGTATACAATTATATAACTGCTAACATTTATTTAGCACTGCATGCTAGGTACTATTGTGTTTTTATAAGAATACAGAAAAATTGGTAACAGTGATATACAAATAAATAACTTCTAGGCAGTATTACATTAGTGGAAAATACTTCCCTATTGCTTAATAATTCTCCTTCATCAGTTCAGTTCAGTTCAGTTGCTCAGTCGTGTCCGACTCTTTGCGACCCCATGAATCACAGCACACCAGGCCTCCCTGTCCATCACCAACTCCCGGAGTTCACTCAGACTCACGTCCATCGAGTCCGTGATGCCATCCAGCCATCTCATCCTCTGTCGTCCCCTTCTCCTCCTGCCCCAAATCCCTCCCAGCATCAGAGTTTTTTCTAATGAGTCAACTCTTCGCATGCGGTGGCCAAAGTACTAGAGTTTCAGCTTTAGCATCATTCCTTCCAAAGAAATCCCAGGGCTGATCACCTTCAGAATAGATTGGTTGGATCTTAAAAAATGAGGAAGGAGAAAAATCAAGCTCAAAGTTTTCTACTTTCATAAACAATTTTTATTGAAAGCATCTTTGTAGTAAATAGTTGAGATTTGTTGACTTTATTGATTTTCAGAAAACATAGCAGTCTGCAACCCTGATTATTGAGGATTTATAATTATTTCAAACAGTTACAAAGTACAGTACAAAATTATGTGCTACTATTTTAACTTTGGAGCTTTCCAGGTGGCTCACTGGTAAAGAATCCACTTGCCACTGTAGGAGACACAGGTTTGATTCCTGGGTAAGGAAGATCCCCTGGAGAAGGAAATGGCAACCCACTCCAGTGGGTTCATGAACAGTGAAACCTGGCTCCACTACAGTCCATGGGGTTGCAAAGAGTTGGACATGAGTTAGTGACTAAGCACAGCACAGCAGCACTTTAACCTTGGCTAGGAATAAATAGAAATCACATTTTATTCTCACTAGCCATTGAATTGAAATTTATAACATTGAGGAAAATACCCTAATAGATTAACTTGCTACCAACTCCTTAAATCCCAAATGAAAGCTTCCACAGTTCCTTTGGGTGTTTCTTATTATTGAGTAGATGTTAAGTTTACTTATTTGAAAATAATTATAAAGTCTTGTATAAAAAGATTCTTCTCATCTGCAAACTCTGATCATGTGATTGTTGCCTGAGGTATTTTTGAGAATCCTTAGGATAGCATCCAGGATCAGAGAAAATTGCCAAAATCAGTTAGCAATCTCTGTTATGGGCATGCGTGATTTGGACCATACTGTATGTTCATCATTTCTGATAGTATGAAAAGGAAAAGGACTGATTTTGGAATATTGGATATTGATATTCAAGGAACAAGGGAAGGAAGCGGGAGGAGCAGCAGAAAACTTTCAATGGCATCATCATGGACGCGGGAGGAGCAGCAGAAAACTTTCAATGGCATCATCATGGACGCTAAAAAGAAGAGTAGGTCCAGGAAGATGGATAACAGACGTATTCCTTGAGATAGGTATATTCCTTGACTTGACATATTGTAATTCACTGGAGACTTTCCTTCAAGTGATTTCAGCAGACTGATGGAGCAGAAACTTAAACACAGAGACTAAGGAAATAAGGGAATGGATGCAATCTACATTTTTCTAAAAATCTAAGATTCCTCACACTTCACTCCTCTCCCTAATATATAATAATGCATGTTTGGTTCTGGGATTATGTCTTTGTTCACAATTATGCATCCTGAAATTGCAATTTCTGGTTATGTCCTTCTGGTATATCCAAATTGCCATTATACTGTTTTTCTCTATAAACACAGATAATTCTGGGAGCCTGTCTTACATTATTTTGATGACATCTCTTACAACTACTTTTCCTTTTCAGCTAAATTAATTACTTTTACTTGCATTAAATAGATTTCTGTTTCAATAATGTGAAACATACCATTATTAAACAATATTTACAACTCCAAGTATATCAGATTAACATTCATAATGGTTCTCTTCAATTAAAGCTCAATAATGAGTTTTGGTTCTTCAATATCTAATGTATTAATCAATACTTTAGGTTTTCAAAAACCTATTTAGGATATGTAAAATCCTAAAGTACTTCATCTAAGTCATACTGCAGTGAAAAAAGGAGAAATAAACGTGATTTCTCCATGCAAATGTTCACTAAAAATGTAGATAATGTTATACTCAATTTATGAGTCACAATACTAAAGACATAATGGAAAGAATACAACCAGATCCAGGGGCACATCCACATTCCAGTGTGCCACACCTCACTGGTTAAAACCTGGAAATACCAGTGTTTCCACTCACATACCAAGGCTTGTTCTAGGGAAAGAAATGCACACAATGTTTCAGACAAATCTGATTTTACCACACTTTTATATACTTGAAAGAAACAATCATACCAGAAGTCAGAGAAATGGAAAGAAGCTGAGTTGAGGAGAAATAAACCAGGAACAGAGCTAAGAGTCCTGACCCAGAATCAGTTCTCTACTCTAAAACTGATGAAAATGACTGACTTGCCATGGTTTTCACATCTAAAAAAATGAGAAAATAGAGGTTGAAAATCTTCAAGGTTCTCTCCTGTTCAAATACCTGATGGTCTCATGAGTCTACAATGATTAGGGCAGCACTCTAAGCTATCAAGAGAAAACAGAACACAGAAGATCAGCTTCAAACTCCGGCAAAAGGAGAAGAACCCCCATTTTAAAGATTAGGTTTATGGTTAGGCCATTTAAGGGAAACTGGCATATAAATTCACATAGGAACAAATACTGGTCTGTCCTCTGTGTGTTTTTTAAATTGCAGGTGTATTATGAAGGTAGGTTAAAATTTTCCTGTATAATCAAATCATCTGTGTATAAGTACGGATGAAGGAAATGCCAGTCTGTTACATCATGAGTCATTAAGTGATTTCAGCTATATCAATAGCTTGTGTAACAAGAAAAAAAAATCCACTGTTATTAAACAATAGAGAAAGATTTGTATCACATAATTTAAAAGTCTGACTCAAAGCCTTGTTGTGGCCCATATTATAGACTACCAGTTCATTATTTCCTGAGCACATCTCTCTGAAATAAGATTACTAGTAAAATTTTTTCCTTTTATTTTTATGTCTAGTAAATATTAAGTCTTCATGTTTGGGGCAGTTCTTAAATCCAGGCCAGTCTAAAACAGTAAAAATTTCCATTCTGACAAGCTAGTCATTATTCATTCTCCAACTGAATCTTAAAAGAAATCTATCTCTTAGCTTCATCCTCAATAACCAGTTAAGAAGGTTAATCATACACAAAATATAAGGGCAAATCACTTTTTTCTTTCAGAATCACCATGTAAAATCCATTTCTGAACCATGTATCAGGTTGTAGTCTGCATTTACCAAAATGTTAAAAGAATACCTCATCATATTTGCCATTTAAGTAACAATCATTTATTCAATTTTTACTATGCTCCAATTGTGCCAAACATTTTACATAAATTATCTCACTTAACCCTCACAATAATTTAGGGGGTAAATATCATTATCCTCATTTTACAGTTGTGTCTGGCTCTTTGGGACCCCATGGACTATAACCCACCAGGCTCTTCTGTCCATGGCATTTCCCAAGCAAGAATAGTAGAGTGGGTTGCCATTTCCTTCTCCAGGGTATCTTACCAACCCAGGGATTGAACCTGGGTCTCCCGCATTGCAGGCAGACTCTTTACCATCTGAGCCACTAGGGAACCCCAAGAAAACTATATTGAAGGAAATGAGATGTCAAAGTAGCAAAGCCAAGCTTTGAAGTCACTTCTCTTAACTTCTGTGGGAGCAGAAGGGTGAGAGATGGAAGGTGAGTTAGTTATTAAATTCAAGAGAATAAGAACTTGCTTGTTCTAGTAAAATCAGGAAAGTGAAATTCTAATTACTTGGTGGTGCTTTGGAATACCCATCAGGCACTCAGTAAAACAGTGACTGACAGCTGATTGATCAAACCTGGCATTCAATAGGATTATTATCAAAGATGAGGCGAGTTTGGTTGTGATAGCAATTGTGTTAAGTAAGCAGAAAAGATGCTATTATCCTTATTTTACCAAAGATCAAACAGAAGCTCAACTGGTAAGTAATTTACAGAAGGCCATGCAGCCTGTAAGGAATGAAGTGCAGACATACAGGACTTCCAGAACCAAATGCAGCGTTGTATCCACAGTGTCACACAACATCTCCAAAGATGAGGCTCTGTTTAATTCAGGGAGGGCTCTACCCACTTCACTTGTGGCTCACCTTGACCATCCTGTTAGTTAGTTCAGTTGCTCAGTCGTGTCCGACTCTGCAACCCCATGAATTGCAGCACTCCAGGCCTCCCTGTCCATCAACAGCTCCCAGAGTTCACTCAAACCCATGTCCATCGAGGCGGTGATGCCAACCAGCCACCTCATCCTCTGTCATCCCCTTCTCCTGCCCGCAATCCCTCCCAGCATCAGGGTCTTTTCCAGTGAGTTAACTCTTCGCATGAGGTGGCCAAAGTATTGGATTTTCAGCTTCAGCATCAGTCCTTCCAATGAACACCCAGGACTGATCTTCTTTAGAATGGACTGGTTGGATCTCCTTGCAGTCCAAGGGACTCTCAAGAGTCTTCTCCAATACCACAGTTTAAGAGCATCAATTAATTCTTCAGCACTTAGCTTTCTTCACAGTCCAATTCTCACATCCATACATGACCACTGGAAAAACCATAGCCTTGACTAGACCGACCTTTGTTGGCAAAGTAATATCTCTGCTTTTCAATATGTTATCTAGGTTGGTCATAACTTTCCTTCCGAGGAGTAAGCATCTTTTAATTTCATGGCTGCAATCACCATCTGCAGTGATTTTGGAGCCCCCCCAAATAAAGTCTGACACTATTTCCACTGTTTCCCCGTGAAGTGATGGGACCGGACGCCATGATCTTCACTTTCTAAATGTTGAGCTTTAAGCCAACTTTTTACTCTCCTCTTTCACCTTCATCAAGAGGCTTTTTATTTCCTCTTCACTTTCTGCCATAAGGGTGGTGTCATCTGCATATCTGAGGTTATTGATATTTCTCCCAGCAATCTTGATTCCAGCTTGTGCTTCTTCCAGTCCAACGTTTCTGATGATGTACTCTGCATACAAGTTAAATAAGCAGGGTGACAATATACACATACTCCTCCTTGTATACATGTACCTTGACGTACTCCTGTTCCTATTTGGAACCAGTCTGTTGCTCCATGTCCAGTTCTAACTGTTGTTTCCTGACCTGCACATAGGTTTCTCAAGAGGCAGGTCAGGTGGTCTGGGATTCCCATCTCTTTCAGAATTTTCCACAGTTTTTTGTGGTCCACACAGTCAAAGGCTTTGGCATAGTCAATAAAGCAGAAATAGATGTTTTTCTGGAACTCTCTTGCTTTTTCGATGATCCAGCAGATGTTGGCAATTTGATCTCTGGTTCCTCTGCCTTTTCTAAAACCAGCTTGAACATCTGGAAGTTCACAGTTCATGTACTTCTAAAGCCTGGCTTGGAGAATTTTGAGCATTACTTTACTAGTGTGTGAGATGAGTGCAATTGTGCGGTAGTTTGAACATTCTTTGGCATTGCCTTTCTTTGGGATTGGAATGAAACCTGAATCTGAATGCAGCATCTGAATCTGAATAAGCATCTGAATGCCGAGTTCCAAAGAATAGCAAGGAGAGATAAAAAAGCCTTCCTCAGCGATCAATGTAAAGAAATAGAGGAAAACAACAGAATGGGAAACATTAGAGATCTCTTCAAGAAAATTAGAGATACCAAGGGAACATTTCATGCAAAGATGAGCACAATAAAGAACAGAAATGATATGGGCCTAACAGAAGCAGAAGATAGTAAGAAGAGGTGGCAAGTATACAGTCCTTTTCAAGTCCTGTGGCCACTGCTGAGTTTTCCAAATTTGCTGGCATATTGAGTGCAGCACTTTTGCCACATCATCTTTCAGGATTTGAAACAGCTCAACTGGAATTCCATCACCTCCACCAGCTTTGTTCGTAGTGATACTTTGTAAGGCCCACTTGACTTCACATTCCAGGATGTCTGGCTCTGGGTGAGTGATCACACCACTGTGATTATCTGGATCATGAAGCTCTTTTTTGTACAGTTCTGTGTATTCTTGCCACCTCTTCTTAATATCTTCTGCTTCTGTTAGGTCTATACCATTTCTGTCCTTTATCGAGCCCATCTTTGCATGAAATGTTCCCTTGGTATCTCTAATTTTCTTGAAGAGCTCTCTAGTCTTTCCCATTCTGTTGTTTTCCTCTATTTCTTTGCATTGATCACCGAGGAAGGCTTTCTTATCTCTTCTTGCTATTCTTTGGAACTCTGCATTCAAATGGGTATATCTTTCCTTTTCTCCTTTGCTTTTCACTTCTCTTCTTTTCACAGCTCTTTGTAAGGCCTTCCCAGACAGCCATTTTGCTTTTTTGCATTTCTTTTCCATGGGGATGGTCTTGATCCCTGTCTCCTATGCAATGTCACGAACCTCTGTCCATAGTTCATCAGGCACTCTATCAGATCTAGTCCCTTAAATCTATTTCTCACTTCCACTGTATAATCATAAGGGATTTGATTTAGGTCATACCTGAATGGTCTAGTGGTTTTCCCCACTTTCTTCAATTTAAGTCTGAATTTAGCAATAAGGAGTTCATGATCTGAGCCACAGTCAGCTCCCAGTCTTGTTTTTGCTGACTGTATAGAGCTTCTCCATCTTTGGCTGCAAAGAATATAATCAATCTGATTTCAGTGTTGACCATCTGGTGATGTCCATGTGTAGAGTCTTCTCTTGTGTTGTTGGAAGAGGGTGTTTGCTATGACAGTGCGTTCTCTTGGCAAAACTCTTCCCCCTATTCCCAAATAGTCTGTTAAATTATATATTTGTGACTAGATGCAGCACCACTCTACTGCCTGAAGGAGATGAACTGAACGCTCCCACCCACAGACCCTAGAAATAAAGTGTTTATACGCGATGAGGTTGTCATGTTATTAGCACTTCCATACGACAGAAGAAGCCACTCACTCGCCGTGAGCCCTTGGAGTTTACAGCAGGCTTCACATTTGGAAAGAACATTGTAAATATTTGCTTAAATAAGTGATTGAATAAACACAAGCATAAGGACCACTTTGCTTTAACCAGCGGTCTCCAGGTTAGGCAGTATGAATCCCAGGGGTTATACCATATGATCCACTAGGATATGAAAAGAAAATATTAAAATGTATACAGAAAGTTTTTATATCATCTTTTTTTAAATGTCTATGTTGCCTTATAATGTATAGGATATTTAGCATAGTGGTATATGTAAAAATTTATGAATTAAGGTGTAAGTATGAGCATACAAACATTAGGATATCATTATACAAAAGGTTTTATTGATGGGGGTACATAATTTTGTAAAAGTTGGAAACTTCTGGTTGAGATCAATTCAGTGGTTTTGCCTTCTGTGAGCCCCACAAGAGTTTCAAAACATGTTTTCCTGTGGTTCTCAAATCATAGTGGGCACATGAATCATTTTGGTGGCTTGGTTAAAAAAAAAAAAAACACATTACATGGTTTCAACCCCAGATATACTGACGTAGACCTGTGGCAAGATCCAAGAATCTGTATTTTTAACAAACAACCAGGTAATTCTACAAGTGGCCTTGGGGCAAGCACTATGCCACATGGCTGCAGTTGACTGAGGCATTCTCCCCTTCTCCCCCCATCACTTATCAGATACCCTGATATAGTTTTGAGAACCAAAGGGATAAAGGTTCTCCTCGGTTCTCCAAGCCTATTGGTTATAAGCTTAATGCCTTGAAGAAAAAATATGATTGTAATAATTATAAAATCAGCTACCATTTACTGAGCACTCACTCAGTTTAGGTTATTTCTAATCACCATAATCCTACAAGGTTGCTATCATCAGCCTCATTTGGCAAAAGAAGAAATAGGTCTTGCTAACAACATTAAGCCAGTTAAGGTGTTCCATTACTTTTTCAAAAACCTTTAAGACTCAGAAGAAGCTTTACAATTTTTCAACAACCCACTGTCCCACTCATGCGTGGGAGAATTGGGTTTAAAATCTTGAGCTCTGTTTACATTCAGATTCACATGAATCAAGGTTGCTAAGAATGGTAGTTCTGGTTTCCTCATTGCTAGCCACTACTTTGTCTTTGTTCACAATGAACTCAGAAAGTCCAGAGATGGCTTTTCTATACTCTACAAAATATTCTACCCAAGTGTGTGCATGCTAAGTTGCTTCAGTCATATCCGACTCTTTGCAACCCTATGAACGGTAGCCCACCAGACTCTTCTGTCCATGGGATTCTCCAGGCAAGAATACTAGAGTGGATTGCCATGCTCCCCTCCAGAAGATCTTCCTGACCCAGGGATCGAACCCACGTCTCCTGTGGCTCCTGCATTGCAAGGAGATCCTTCACTGCCGAGCCACCAGGGAAGTTCCATTCTACCATAAACAAAGGTTAATTAAAGAAAATGACTCAAATACAAATGCTCTGAAATATTTATGTAAAATTATCCTTCTCATGCCTTCAACTACCATCTTTGAAATGGAAGGTTTGGGCTAACCATGTGCTCAAATCCGTCTATTCCAAATATTAAAAAAGGATAATTTACCACTGCTTTCAGCAATATAGGAGTCATTTATTTAAAAGACTTCTTGGGGAATTTCCTTGGTGATCCAGTGGTTAAGAATCCTTCTGTCAGTGCAGGGAACACCGCAGGTTCCATCCCTGATTAGGGAACTAAGATCCCATGTGCTATAGGGCAACTAGAGAGCCCGGGCCACAACTACTGAGCCCTCATCCTCCAGAGCCCATGCTGCATAGCAAGAGAAAGCCCACAAGATGCACCAAAGACCCAAGGCAGCCAAAATATAAATAAATATATATATAAATAAAAGACTTCTCTGGGTCTCAGTGCCAGAGCTGTCTTCCACCTTCCACATCTTTCAACATGGATTCATCTGCTCCCCATGTTAAAGCAACTTAGTCACTCCTGTGAAATCCACACTACCTTCAACTATTGTGGTTTTAAGGCATGAAGAAATGAAGTAACTTAGTACTACCAAGATCATGTAAACTCAAAAATCCATTTCCAAAAGCCATATTAATGACAGTCCTATCTTCTCTCTTAGATCACTTACTTTGAAGGAAGCTATCTTGTTAGATCACTCAAGAAGGCCCACTGACAGGTTGAAGGCAAAAGGTAAGGAACTGAGGCCTCCAGCCAATTGCCGTGTGAATGATCTACCTTGAGCCAGTGATACACCATCTTAGAGGTAAACCCTTGAGCCCCAGCCAAGCCTTCAGATAACTGCTGCCCTGGAAGACACTGCAACTGCAACCACATGAGAGAACCTAAGCCAAAACCATCCAGCTAAGCCACTTCCAGATTTCTGACCCTCAGAAATTATGTATGACAAATATTTAAGCTTAACCATACACACACACACACACACACACACACACACACACACACACCCAGCAGTAACACTCCTAGGACTTGCCTCTGAAAGAGAAAGCCCAAATTACCCTCTTAGAAATTTGTCCTGGAAGGGAATCTGGCCTGATCACCAAAACAATATTTCATAATTGTTTTGTTGCTTCCTGTCCCTATATAATCAACCCCCAAATAGTTATCAAGAATTAACATACCCCAGGACTTCCCTTGGACTGCAAGGAGATCCAACCAGTCCATCCTAAAAGAAATCAGTCCTGAATATTCATTGGAAGGACAGATGCTGAAGCTGAAACTCCAATACTTTGGTCACCTGATGCGAAGAACTGACTCATTGGAAAAGACCCTGATGCTGGGAAAGATTGAAGGCAGGAGGAGAAGGGGACGACAGAGGATGAGATAGTTGGATGGCATCACGTACTTGATGGACATGAGTTTGAGTAAACTCCGGGAATTGGTGATGGACAGAGAGGCCTGGCATGCCTTCCCAAGGCATTCCACGGGGTCACAAAGAATTGGACACGACTGAGCAACTGAACAACTGACTGACTGACTGAGGACTTCCCTGGTGGTCCAGTGGTTAAGAATCTGCCTGTCAATGCAGGGGAACTTAGGTTCAATTTCTGGTCCAGGAAGATACCACATGCCAAGGGGCAAATAAGCCAAAGAGCCACAACTACTGAAGCCCTCATACCATACAGCCCATGCTCTGGAACAGAAGCCTGCGTACAACTAGAGAGGAGCCTCCACTCACTGAAACTAGAGAAAGCCCATGCGTAGCAATGAAGACCCAGTGCAGCCAAAAATAAATAGGTAAATTTTAAAATATTGCAATAATAAAAAAAAGAATTAAAATACTTCTCCCGTCTTACTGCATTTCTGGATCCAATCAGGAGGGGTATGGCAAGTGCCGGGGCAGCTGTGGGTCTAGTCCGTAACCATAAACTCATTAAGTGTTGGCCTCTTACACTGACCATTCTCACTCTATTCACCAAGCTTATGTTTAAGTAGCCTACAGCTATATCCAATCTACCCACAATAAAGACAGTGTGAGCTTTTTTTCCAAGCTCGAGGAGCTTCTTAGAGTTGGCCTTTGTGGTCTTTTGGTGTGATATTCAAGTTACTGGACCATTGGCTCTATTTTACTCTGTTGAGAGTCCCAGGAATTAGCATAAACAGGTGTCAAAGATAAACTATGTATTTTGTATTGTCCCAGATGGTAGCAAGGAAAATTCTAATTATTCAGACAAGGAATCTGTGGTTCTTTGGACCCAAATGATACCTTCTTGTGACTGTAAATATGACCAGTAAGTTCTTTGGCTGGTGCATCATGCCAAAGTAGTAAGATAAAGATCAGCCTTGTTTTTCACTTGCTCATGTGGGCCTGGGGGCATATTCTCACTGCAGAGTTCATTCTCTGACTTCAAAGAGAATTCTTTTGTGAAGAAGTGACGTATTTCGAACGGAATGAAACTAAACAATGCAAGTAGATAACGATGGTTAGAAAGACTTCTTTCAAACTTCCTTGTCTATGTTTTGCAAATCATAGGTTTTTAGTTTGAAATCTGTACCTTGCACATGAAATGGCCCAGATACAATACAGTAATCTTCTTGATAGTGGATTTGCCTTTTTCCATTTCACTGTCCTTCACTGAAGGCAATTTGCATTGAGTTTCAACAATATGAGCATTTAGGGATTCATTGTTTTTCAATTTTGTGAACAAAACACAGAGTTTGAAATAACTTCTGTTGTTTTAGATTTTACTGGGTTTTTTTGTACCATGAAACTTTCTTAATTGCTAGAACTGGATCTTACAGGAGCCATGTTGCCCTCCCTTATCATGTCACTGACACTCATCTACACCATTCCAAGAGCTTCCTAGGTGGCTCAGTGGTAAAGAATGTGCCTGCCAATGCAGGAGACTCGGGTTTGATCCCTCGGTCAGGAATATCCTCCGGAGAAGGAAATGGCAACCCACTTCAGTATTCTTGCCTGGGAAATCCCACGAACAGAGGAGCTTGATGGATTGCAGCCCATGGAGTTGCAAAGAATCAGACACGACTTAGCAACTAAATAGCAACAACACCATTTCAAACAGATGCAGGTTGAACCATTCTACCACTAACTTGGGCTTCCCTGGTGGCTCAGACGGTAAAGCGTCTGCCTGCAGTGCAGGAGACCTGGGTTCGATTCCTGGTTTGGGAAGATCCCCTGGAGAAGGCAATGGCAACCCATTCCAGTAGTCTTGCCTGGAAAATCCCATGGATGGAGGAGCCTGGTAGGCTGCAGTCCATGGGATCGCTAAGAGTCGGACACGACTGAGTGACTTCAATTTCACTTTCACCACTAACTTAGCTATGGGATGCTGGGCCTCAATTTCCCCAACTTTGGAAGTTCTGGACTACATGGTGTTAAAGGTGCTTTCCTATGATAATATTCTATAATTTTTTTTAATTTAAGAAAAACTTGTGAAAATTAACCTTTATATTTAGTTATAAAACTTAGGTAGAATAAAAATAGTCTGGCTCAAGATACTTCCCAGTAACCTATCAACATTTCCTTTAATTAGTTGTGGCCTTTCAGAGATGTCAGCCTCTTCCTTCACCCTCTGGATCTCCCACTTTCTAAATGTGTTCCTTGGTTGAACAAAGATAGACAGTTGGAAAAAAAAGAACACTAAAGCACTGCAATCAGTATACTAAGGTAGTTTCTAATCTGGCTATGGCCATCAAATGTGGACTGTGGGGAGAGTAGAAGTGATAACTGGATGTACTGGATGTACAGAGCCATTCTCTGTTCATCAAATATCTTCTCCCTCCTTTGAAAATATGACAGTGTGAATTAGGATTCCAGTCAATTGTCCTAATCATCAGAGGCCACAAACTGACCATCTACAGTCTTTCTGTGGCTTATAGAGATATCTTCTTTATCCTCCACATTCTGGAAGGGCCAACCATCCCAGCTTGTCTGGGACTCTCTGTTTTAGCAATGAAAGAACACCTTGGTCCTGGACCAACCAAGATGACTGATCATTCTATCAAAAATGTTGGTGAAAGAGTTTTTTGTTCTTTTTCTTTTCTTAATTTTAAATTAATTGCCAAGATATAAATGTCAGGTGATTTCACAGAAAAATCCAGATTTCTGGCTTCTCTTTAAAAAATGAAATATCTGGCACCAGATTCTCCTTCGTGGCAACCATCAGCAGGAGCTGAATGACTACTGCCCCTACACACAAGATATGTTATTTCTAGGGCTCCACTGCCCTGCCACTCCAAACTATTCCCCCAGAGTGAGGTGAACACCAGACCTTCATCAAAACCCTCAGGCTGTTGTTTTTCCTATGGTAAAGTGGAAAATGAAATGCTTCCTGTGTCTACATCTCAATCAGAAGGAGCAAAAAATGAAAGGTCTACCAACAGGAGAAAACATATTTTTGTGTGTGGAAGTGAAGAATATTCCTACCTGTTAATAGATCTGGCCCTCCACATGTGGTACACAAGCTACTGGCCCCTCCAGGCACTGAAGTCCTGACACACACAACAGATTCTGTCATTTATATTTTGGTTGACGGCTGGTGACATTAGTAGTATCTTGACTCGAGAATTTGGCAGTGATGGCCAAGGTGCTCAGACTACTAGGAAACATTATTAAACTTGTCTTATGTGCTTGGTCCTTCCTGACAGGAGCTCAATTTCTGTCATTGCTTCTGCCTCATGTAAAAATCAGATAACCCTTATTTTCCTCACCAGGGATTTCTTGAGTTTCAGCTTCTCTAATTAATTTTTGTGCTTCATTAATCTTGAAGTCATCAAGGCTCTAAGCAAACACATATAACCTAGGGCTGGTAATCCGTTTTAATATTGTTTCACATGGGAATATTTATAAAATGCCATCTCTTACATTTAAAAAAAAAACGGCAAACTTTACATTCTTGTCTGTATTTCAGGAAGTTAATTATCATCTATAAATAACAAATTAGCTACCAACCGGATGGAGCAGAGATTCTTAGCTCCATACAGGCAGGGATGATGCTCTTTTTTGAACTCATTATTTTAATTTCAGAAACCAGTACATGTCTAGTCCACAGTGAGCCCTTGAGTAGCACTAATTGAATACATGAATGACTGAATAAGTGAATGTTGCCGGAGAAAGAGTAAGTTTTGAAGTGAAGAGGATGTGAGGTCAAATCTCAATTTCCAATCCCAGCTTTGCCTCTCCCAAGCAATTTCTCTGAGCCTCAGTGTCCACATTGGTGCAGCAGAAATTTCTATGCCCTGTAGGGAAGCTATGAGGATTAAAAGAGAGAATGTTCCAGGCCTAGCACACAGAAGGTTCGCAATAAAGAGCAGCTATTTAAAAAGTCCTTTGAAAGGGATATTGGAGAGAAAGAATGGAAGAAATCCTTTAAGCTATTTTAAGCATGAAGCACTTAAAAGGAAGAATTTAAAAGTTGCAGCCAGTTTCATGTTTCCTAAATTTGATAAAATACTATTATTCTTAAAATTACATTTTTAAATTGTGTTTAAGTTTGTCTATATAGTTGAGCAGAGGCTCCCCAATTATCATTTCATACATATTCTATAGTTTGATTTTTAGTGTGTTAAACAGAGAAACCAACAGCATGTATAATTGCAACAATTAAATATTTAAAAGCATGCAAATGTAAGGTTAAGAATAGAAAGACTGGATTTTATCTTTACAAAAAAGTGAATTAAGTTATATATATACATATACTGCACTATGTGATCTGATGTAAATGCTGACAGTATATTTTATAAAAATAGATTCATTACTAGATTTTATAAAAATAGATTCATTACTAGATTTCATTTTTATTGTTAAATGAAATCTAGTAATGAATTTCTTTCTTAGCCAGCAAAAATCTGAAATTCTATCCTTTTAATGAGTCTTTCCACAGATTTGAGTTTGACCACTGTGCTAAGTTGAAAATAAAATGTCCATGACCAGTTATGAAAAACAGTGCTCAGCCGGATGGATCTCACACTTTTCTTGTAGAGCTATAGGCATAAACAGTTCCACTCTGCAGGGGAGCTCAGATCATGGCTTTACTGAGCTTGGTTTGTCTGAAATGCTATTCATCACATGTTGCTGTATCTTTGAGAAAACGTAATCATTTCCTGAAATTGTATGAACGCTACTCATCGGTACTCTGTATAAGAGACTCTTGACTATTTCACTTGTATTTAGGGTGACCATTTTGCCTTTCAGATATGAAGCTGAAAATTTTTTTTTAGTCACCTATTTCTCCATCCTTATTACCATAGCTGCATATGGTAAATTGGTCTTCCACAGTCATTCTAATCTCTTTCCAATGGGCCTTCCTGAGCTGCAGACACTGGAACACTAAAAGCCACAGCTCCCAGACCTCCTAGAAGCCAGGGTTTTATTTGAATTAATAAACATTAATCAGAAGTACAGCCATGAGAGCTGGAAGATCAAGTTTGCTGGTGGGCAAGCGTCAATGTTTTGCTCTTTCTGCTGGAAAGCCTGGAGGGGTGGTATCTGGTTTTTCTGGGGGCAGTGCTAGCTCTCTGATACTGACAGCAGTGGTCTGGTCTCAGAGCCAGTGGCTGGCACCTCAGCTTCCGTTCAGCTAGAGATTTCCTGATTGAAGAGCAGTCTCTCCTTCAGTAAGGACAGTCATTGTGTGGCTTCCATGGTTGTCCGTGAAAGCTCAACATGGAGGCTATTTCTTCAGCCTTCTCAGTGATTCTGTGAGCCACAGAATTAAAGCTGTAATTAACCCCTTTCAGCTTAAGCTAGCTAAAGTGGATCCTCTTCTTCGCAACTGAACCCTGACAGATATAACCTTTCATTCCTAACCACTGAAATCTCTTCCACTCTGAAATCGACTAGCAGGAGGTAGACTTATTTGTTCAATCAGTACATAGACGATGTGCTTGGAACTGTTCTAGACTATGGGGATACCATGATAAATAAACATACTGAATATAAGGTTGAGTGCTCAGACAACATTCATTTAAGGAGGAAAGACAGAAATTCACCATGTGAACAAATAAGCTCATGTCAGAGATGTATGTAATGAAGCAATGAAATCAGAGTAAATGATAGTAACTCTGGCAAGCGGTGGAGGTGGGAAGAGGGTGGTGGAGGGGGTCTCATACTGGATAGTGTGATCAGGAAGGAAGACCTCTTTGATATTTAAGTAGAGACCTGAGTAACAAGCTGAGATCCACCATGTGATGACCTGTGAATAGAGCCTTCCAGAACAGGCTCTAAAAGAAAAAGGCAGAAAGGTGAGAATGAGCTCAGGATGTATAAGAGAAAGTTAAAAGGCCTGTGTGACTGGAGCTTAATGAGCTCAGAGGGAAAAAGGAGGAGTCCATTTCATTTATTCACTCACTCATTAACTATTTGTTGAACACCTACTATGCACTAGGCTCAGTTCTGGGTGGTTGCATTATAGCAGTGAATGATAGAGACAAAACTTCCTGTTCTCATGGAGGTTTTATTCTAGTAGTGGGGAGGAGAGGAACAATAAACAAATAAATAGGTAAAACGCATATTATATTAGATGGTGGTTCTCCATCAGGAATTATTTTGCCCCTCAGGAGACATTTGGTAACATCTGGAGTTATTTTTGGTTGTCACAACTGGGGAGGAAGAAGTGGGTGGCTAGTATTTGGTGGGTAGAAAGTGGCAACATCCCTATGTTGCTAAACATCCTGCACGGCACAGGGCAATCCCCAAAAGAAAGAGTTAATCCAAAATGTCAGTAATGCCAAAGTCAAGAAACCTTGTATTAGATGATGAGAGTTATAGAGGAAAAACAAAGAAAGATGAAAGGAAATCCCAGGGGCAGGGCATCAGAGAGTGAGGGTTCAGGTTAGAATGCAGTAGGAATATGAACATTTGAACAAAAACCTGAAAGAGGCAAGGGAGTCAGTAGTCATGTGGTATTTATAGGAAGAACATAGTAAGACAGGGAATAGCAAGTGCAAAGGTCTTAGTAATGAGCATGTTTGCAAGACCCAGGAGAGCAAAGAGAACCATGTGGCAAGGGCAGAGTGAGCAAAAAGGAGAGGAGCAGAGATGAAAATAAAAAGGTCACAGGGGCTGTGAGTTTTGGCTTTTGCTCTGAGTGATCAGGAATCAATTACTGATTCAGATCAATTTAAAAAGTTTGGTCAGACACAACTTCTAACTTTACTTTTAAAGGGATTACTCTGGCTGCTGTTTGGGAAATGATCCATAAGTGAATGAGGACAGAAAGCAAGGATGAGGACAGAAAGCAGGGAAACCAATTAGGTGACATTTAAGTGGATGGTGAGAGGAAGTGAGTTGTTGAGGATGATAATCAAGTTTCTGGAAGAAGTGAAAAGTGTGAGTTGCTGTACATGGAGATGGGGAGAATGATGGGAAAAACAGATTGGAAGGCAGCAGAGATCAGGCATTCTATGTGGGACATGCTGAGTTTGAGACAACTACTAGAAATCTAAATGGAGATATCACTGCAGAATGTGAGTTTGGAGGTTTAGGAGAGAAGTCTGAGCTGAATATGTAGATGATATCTAAAGCCATAGGTGTAAAACTCACTAAGGACGTATATCTAAGGACTGGAAAGCTAAGCAGTGTGGATCCAGAGGTGTGCAGAATGTTTATCGAACTGCTTAAATTATATGGTCAAATATTTTGCTAGAAAAGATTAGCTATAATTATAAACTGGAAATCTGCTCCTAAAATGCTGTTTACCCTTCATATATTCATCTTTCACATTAATTCTTGTGAGTGGATAATTATTACTACAAAGTCCTGAAGGAAAGGTGAAAAATAAGATATTTAAAGCAACAGTATCATGGATTACTGAGACTGCCTAAAGAATTCCAAAACTGGATCATAAAAATCATCTAACCTGACTTCAAAATAGAGATGACAAAATCGAAGACTAGGAGCAAAGCCAGAATAGGAAGCTTAATCTCCTATTTCTTATTCCGATGCTCTTTCCACTGTATCCCATTGAGAAGTCAACTCAAAACAAACAAACAAAAAACCCTTATGAGATAATGATTTATGCGGGGGGAGAAATCTGATCTGTGCACAAATATTTGATATCCACAAAGCTCATCCAATAGACAGCTTGCAGCATAAAGCAATGCACTTCTGCGTCTAGAGAAGAATAAGAATCCATCCTGTGTACTAAATACAAGGATGAAACATCAAGGGAAGCTAAAATAAGCCCTCTGGCAACAGACCCTGTTACTCCAGCAGCTGGAGGAAGGTAAGGATGTGAGTCAACACAGGGGTGTAGCTTGGTTAGCCCAAGATTTTTGTCTTTACCCTGTAATAAACAAGCAACACTGAGAAAGCTACTATGTATCCCTGATGGAATATCCCATGGGTGGTTGTGGTGCAACAGTAAGAGGGAAAGTGATTCTGTGCTTTGCCTGGAGAGAACAAGAAAGAATCTTCTTTCGATCCTTGTCCCAAAGCACACTCACAAATATATGCATTTATTTCTGTGGAATGAAGAATTGCTAGGGCTCCTGTAAACACAAATGAACAGAAACATCAGAAGGGGAAGCGATCTGGCCCTGTCATCCTGTGAGTCAGAAGTGGAAAGAGGCTGCATTCTAGCCTGTGGTTTAGCCACTGCCCATATCCCTCCTCCGTGTCTGGTAAGCAAACCCAGGGAGACAGAGCAGATCTGGGTTTGGACTAGCCCAGGGTAGCGGGGAGACGAACAAGGGAGCTTACATTCGGGCAGTAGTAACCTACACAGCGCATCCAGGAAGTGCAAATCAAAGAACCTCAGCCTTCAAACCTCTGCTGTTCCAGTTTGCCAAGGTTTTTGAAAACTCTTAGCATTTGTATTCTACAGGACAAAATCTGGGATGCTTACCTTTTTGTTTACTCTTTTTTAAAATTTCTAAATAAAAGTACCTTTAAAAATATCTCTTTTGGTATTTTTTTTCAAAGTGGGTATGGTTTAAGATTGCTTTCTGGAACTCTATTTACTTCCTTTATTCTATTTAGTATAAGATTATTCTGGGGACAGGAAATATGGTTTAGTAGGAACATTCTGTGAAAAAGGAGAACTATCAATCTCATCTTTGAAAAATCATAGAGTACAATAATCTAAACTCCCTAGCAAGTCCCTTAATGGAAAGTTCCCCACTACTGCCTTCTGGGAAGCAGGGGCTTTAAGCAAGTGACCTAACCCCTACTGAATTATTTTCCCACATGATAGAACTTTGCTAATTTTTTAGGCCATTCTTGGAAAAGTCTTTCCAAATTCTACTCACAATATAAGGCCAAGCTCACAACCTATTTCTTTCCTGAAATTTCTCTGATTGTTCCTCCCAGGCAGTGTGTGTGTGTGGTACTTACATTCCTCCATTAGACTGAAATGTCATTAAAAGACAACCAAGGATTCTACTCTATATCTCTCAATCCTGTATTCTCTCTCTGGCACCCAACATGGCACTTTTGTATAAAAATAGAGAAATCTCAAATAATTATTGCTAGAAATAAAAGGTGACTTGGCAAGCACACCAAAGGGGCTGTTCCTGGAAGATTATTAACAAGAGTGTGTGTGTGTTAGTTGCTCGGCCATGTCCGACTCTTTGCAACTCCATGGACTGTAGCCCACCAGACTCCTCTGTTCTTGGGTTTCTCCAGGCAAGAGTGCTGGAGTGGGTTGCCAGTTCCTTCGCCAGGGGATCGTCCCAACCCAGGGATTGAACCCAGGTCTCCCACATTGCAGGCAGATTCTTCACCATCTGAGCCACCAGGGAAGCCCCCCAACAGACAACAATGGGGCTATGTAAAAAGGCCTAGAAAGGTTACTACCTAAATGGATATTTAAATGCATTCCATGTCACTGTGGGTGTTTAAGCAGAAAGTGGGTAATAAAACTTAGAGAAGCTGTAGAGGAATTTATATAGCAGGTAAGGAGGTAGATCAGATGCCCCCTAAAGCTTTTTCCAACTGTAAAATTTGAAATGAATTTTAGATTGTTTTACTTTAGGTGAATAATCTTGTTGTACTACTGTCTCCATAAACTATGCCCGTATAGCTAGCAACTCTAGATTTTTCTCCAAACCACTTGACTAAAACCTCCTCAGTTTATAGCTTCTAAGGAATGCACCACAGAAGCCATCTAACTTTGATGTAATCCCGCCTTCACTTTACTTAGTCAACATGGAGGCCCATGGCTCAAGCCAAGTCCACAGAATTAGCACCTGGAATCTCAACTCCCAACCCCAGATTCAGAAGTTCATGTGCCAGGTTTGTACTTTCCTGTTCTGTGTGCTTGATCTCTCCAAGTGTAAACCAGATCCAGAAGAGAGTCTGAGGATGATTGTTCTAATAGTCATCACTGTTGCTCCGTCTTCTCTTTGTCGTCTATAGGGAATACTGAATGGACTTTGGGGCACTGCCATTCTTTCCCAATAATTTTAAGTGCCAGATTAATGGCACAGAAAAGAAAACTGTGTCAGAAAAGTTGAAAACATGCTCCTTGAATATGTCATACTTCCTGATTATCGATGTTCCTTAAGGCAGTGTCATCTTTCTCTGAGGCACAGGAACAAAACACTGCTGAAGCTGATGATGCCTAATACTATACAGGTAAAGAACCTGACTGCAGCGCAGGAGACCCGGGTTCAATTCCTGGGTCAGGAAGATCCCCTGAAGAAGGAAATGACAACCCACTCCATTGTTTTTGCCTGGAGAATCCCATGGACAGAGGAGCCTGGCAGGCTACAGTCCATCGGGTAGCAAGAATAGGACACAACTGAGCAACTAAACCACTATACAGAGTAAGTATGATTTCAGGCATCAGTGGGTTTGGAGACTAAGTTAGGAAGAGTGTTTCATTGTTGTTTGTTTGTCCATCTTATAATCATATCATATATCATAAGACTAAGTTAGGGAGAGTGTTTCATTCTCTGTCCATCTCCTAATCATATCATATATCATAATAATGCTAGTTCCCATTTGCTGCAAATGCAAATTTATGTACAGCAAACAACTGAAGTGATGGAAATTAATCAGGACCTAAAGACCACTATGTTACAGTATGGTAAGCCGTTTCTATTCTAATTATTTTATGACTCCAAAAGAAAGACTGATAAAGGAAAACAAATACCGTAACAGACCTGTCACTTTTTTTTTTACCAATCTGCTTCACAAAATCTTTTTTTGTGAGATTAATACAACTTTCCCCAACTGAATACTATGCTTATTAATATAAGAATAAACACCCATAAATTAAACTCTAAAGTATCACAAATTACCTAAAGTAATTTCAGCTAACTGAAAAACAAGTTCTCCATTTTAAAATGATCTGTGATGTTTTCAAGAGCTTCTTTTCCCTCACTGGGAAAATATGATTTGTCTGGGTATTTGCAGAAATAGTTACAATTCAAAACATCAAACCACCTTCTATGGTAAACAACCCAAAACCCAAAACAAAACCATTACTGCTTCAGCTTCTAAAAAGACTTCTGTATGATACCACTGACAAGTTAAAAAATATATTGTGTTGATTCATTGCTTGTATATGATTATATTGGATAATGTATATCCTAACAGGGCTGTAATGAATCCAGCGAAAAAGCTCAAACCTCTATTTTGAGGACTAAAAAACATTTATTTATTTATTTATTTACTTATTTATTTTCTACCTATTTCCAAGTCCTTCCTGATCGTCTTGTACATATCAAATGTAGGTTTCTGTACCTTAGCACATGCTGGTTATACATTAAATAGATGTTGCATCCAATTAAATCAAATACCCACCACACCTGGCTAATCAAACACTGAATTCCCTCTTCTGCTGATCAAAAAAGAAAGAACAGAGGCATCTCACCTTAGCTGCTATAAATCTGTGTTAACACAGGGACAAAGATCAGAATCAGATGAGTTACAGAGTGCTTGATAATTTATTACAAGACTCTAAAGGAAGAATCACATCCCTTCCTCTTCTTGCTGAACATCACTGACCAGGGCATGGAAAAACCCCAAACCCAGCACCTCTGCTTTTTTTTTTTTCACCAGTCCTGCTGGCGTCCTGATGGACCAATTTGGAAACCATGATTAATCCTCTGGTAAACAGAAAATAGGCTCTTGTGCCAGGAGAAGCCAAACCTGAGTCACTCTCTGGAGACTCTACCCTCAGCCAATCTAACTCTACCTCTTCCTCCAGGAGCTGGCGATTTTCAGCAAACAGAAAGGCCTTTCTGTGGTGACAGAGGAGCCCAGTGAAGCAGAGACTGAAATCTCACTGTGAGTGACTGACCACAAGCTGGTGAAGCCCAGGCGCATGTAGGGGTCACCGTGTCCTAGATTATTCAAATGAAACTGGCTAGAACCCCAGGCTACATGAAATGGAAAACTCAATATCCTTCTCACTTTAATCAGGGATTGGAGGGGAGGAAGACAATGTACCTAGATTTTTCCTTGTCACCTATGGCTCTAACTTAGTTAGGTCTATGATTACCTTGCCAGTGCATGAGAACGACCATTGCTGTTGCCCCTTCTTGCACATGGCCCTGATCCCTGCACATACACCTCACTTTATGTACTTCCCCAAATACCACTGACTCAAAGTTCTGGGTGTTAACTACTTTTATGGAAGAGTCAAGGCAATGGAGAAAATTTACATGGAAGCAAGAAAAATAAGAAGATGTGGTATGTACAGACAATGGAATATTATTGTTCTTGTTGTTTAGTCACTAAGTTGTGTCCAATTATTTTACAGCCCCATGGACTGTAGCCTGCTAGGCTGCTCTGTCCATAGCATTTTTCAGGCAAAAACGCTGGAGTGGGTTGCCATTTCCTTCTCCAGGGAATCTTCCCAACCCAGGGATTGATCCTGGGTCTCCTACATTACAGGCAAATTCTTCTACCATTTGAGCCGCCACCAGTGGGAGCTGGGGTGGGAGGAGAGCCTAAAAATAAAAATATTTACAAAAAAAGGAAAAATTAAAGATCCCTGTTCTTAAAAGCCTTTCAACCATCCCGGCCCCAGAAATTTCTTTCTTACCCATTGTCCTTTTCCTCAAGCTCTGGCCTTCTCTGGCCATAACCTCCCCTCTTTCTCTAGGTAAGCCCCTCTCTGAAATTCCTGCCACTTTATTATGTAAACACTGCTTTGATTTCCCTGTTTCCTTACAAACAGTGTCCTCACCATGCACTCTCAAAACATTTTCCTAACAAACATACCTCTTTTCCTAAGAGGAACTTTATGACAGGTGTTCAAACACTATATTTACACACTCCTACACACACAGATGAGCATACACACACGCACACACATACAACTAGGACTCTCAGAAAACACAGGCAGAGCAGAGCTGTAAGTTCCCAGGAGCGGTGTCCATAGGTCTGGAATAGAAAAATTGGACAGAATGGGAGGATTTTCAAGTTGCGTGCTTCTCCCTTACTTTTCAAGGATACAGTGTTCACTGGAAAACTGCTGTTTAATTGTCTGAGGCCAGGGGCACCAAGAAGCCCAGCTCCTGTTCCTTAGGACATATCCATGGTGCTTCTGGTAGTTCAGCTGATCCTTCTCTCTCTGTAGGTTGCAGCTGTTTCAGCCTCTACATTTTTATTCATTCTCCCTGCCACTCACAAACACACCCTTTGCCACCTAGAATGCTCTGAATCAGATCTATTCTTCAGAGTTTTTTTTTTCTTTTGTATGGAGTCACCCAGATTGTGGCATTTGATTTTATTCTTTTCATTCTTCATTTCTTCTACTTATTCATTTCATTTATGTAGACATTTCCTCCCTGATAGTGATGGAAATTCACTTGAGAGCAAGGACTGTGTGCCCTTTCTTTGTGTTCCTCACAGTAACTAGCACAAATTAAGACATGCAATAGATGCTCAGCAACTACCTACAGGGTTAAATTAAACAGATCACAGGACCTCTGAACCTCAGTGTAATTATCCATAGCGTAATTAACCACAAACATTAACATTAATACACCTTCTAGAGGGCAGCTAAGGAAATGTGGGTCCCTGGAAATGATGCGTTCAGCAGATTTGGGTAGGTTCTAATTTTCAAATCTATTATCTACTTTTTTTGTAACCTTGGGCCAGTTACTTAACTTTTCTAAGAATCATTTTTTAAATATGTAAAATAAGAAAAATAAAAACACCTACCCTGCTCAACTCATGTAGTAGTTGTAAGGATTAAGTGGGAATATATATATTTGAAAGTGATCTGAGATGCACTGTGCACAAGACAAATTATTGTAAGTATTAAGATGTTCCAGAGCTTAAAAAGAACTTGAATATTTTATGAAGTAGCATAGATTATAGATTAAAACTCTTCTCATATTTATTATGAAGCATTTTCCTATAAATAAATGCCACTATTATTCTCCAAAAGCAATTTCTTATCCATAAAGGAAGATGTAAGACAGCTCTCTAACCTATGCAAATCTTACCTATAAGCAAAGTGTCTCTTGTTTTTTTCTCTTCTAACCAACAATATTTGTTTCATTTCCTGCAGGATTAGCTATCATAGGAAAATCAAGGTAAATAAAAGCCATCTTTGATGCTAACATTATGAAAATTATTATACTCTAACACTCACTACTAAACTATGTTCAATTCAGTTCAGTCGCTCAGTCATGTCCGATTCTTTCCGACTCCATGAATCGCAGCACGCCAGGCCTCCCTGTCCATCACCAACTCCTGGAGTTCACTCAAACTCACGTCCATCCATGTTAGGAAAATGCTTTTAGATGCAGCAAATTTATTTAATACAAAAGACTACTTTTAGAGTTGTTTAAGAGTTGACTCACTGGAAAAGACTCTGATGCTGGGAGGGATTGGGGGCAGGAGGAGAAGGGGACGACAGAGGATGAGATGGCTGGATGGCATCACTGACTTGATGGACCTGAGTCTGAGTGAACTCCGGGAGTTGGTGATGGACAGGGAGGCCTGGCGTGCTGCGATTCATGGGGTCACAAAGAGTCGGACACGACTGAGCGACTGACCTGAACTGAACTGAACTGAAATAATATCAAGCATATTTTTATCATAAGAATCTAATGAATTTTTAGGTACTTTAGCCTATAATTCTTCTTTATTTCCGTGTGTATTAGTTTCCTATGACTGCTATAACAAATTACCACAAACTTTATTAATTAAAACAGCAGTTTTAGAGAACAGACATCTGAAATCAGTTTCATTAAACTGAAATCAAGGTATTGGCCAGGCCACTCTGCACGCCTTCCACAGGCTCTGGGGGAGAATCCATTCCCTGCTTACTCCAGCTTCTGTATAGTTGGCAGCATTCCCTGGTTCAAGGCCGCATCCCTTGGATCTCTGCCTCCATGGTCAGACTTCTCCTCTTCTGGCTTCCGGGGTTACAGTGTTGTGTGCTGTCTGATTCTTTGTGACCTCATGGACTGTAGCACGCCAGGTTCCTCTGCCTATGGCATTTTACAGGCAAGAATACTGGAGTGGGCTGCCATTTTTTTTCTCCAGGGGATCTTCCTGACCCAGGGATTGAACTGGCATCTCTTGCAACTCCTGCATCGGCAAGTGGATTCTTTACCACTAGAGCCACCTGGGAAGCCCTTCTAGAGATTAGAACATGAATCTCTTCGGGTGTCATTTTTAGCCTACCACACAGTTGTTCTCAACCTTTACCAGTCATCAGAATCACCAAGGAAGTTTGTTAAAACAAAGTACTGGGACCCACTCCCAGAGTTTCTGATTCAGTAAGTCTAGAGTGGGGTCCAGGTTTTGAAGTATTAACAGATGCGCAGGTAGTGCTGATGCTGCTGGTCTGAAGCTCACACTTTGAGAATTACTAACTTATGTTCTCTAATGTTTTCAAAATTATATTCATGTTCAATTTTCCCATTTTTGTTGTCAACTTTTTATATGTCTTTTGTGCACATTCTATACAGAAAGCTGAGCACTGAAGAACTGATATTTTTGAACTGCAGTGTTGGAGAAGACTTTTGAGAGTCCCTTGAACTGCAAGGAGATCCAACCAGTCCATCCTAAAGGAAATCAGTCCTGAATATTCATTGGAAGGACAGATGCTGAAGCTGAAACTCCAATACGTTGGCCACCTGATGCAAAGAAGTGACTCATTGGAAAAGACCCTGATGCTGGGAAAGATTGAAGGCAGGAAGAGAAGGGGACAACAGAGGATGAGATGGTTGGATGGCATCACCAACTCTATGGACATGAGTTTGAGCAAGCTCCAGGAGTTGTTGATGGACAGGGAGGCCTGGCATTTTGCAGTCCATGGGGTCGCAAAGAGTTGGACACGACTGAGTGACTGAACTGAACTAGGCACATTCTAACATTGGATACATTGACAGAAACAGTGCAACTGACACCTCTTTCTCTTATAGAGTCTGCTGTGCTTTCTTCTCTGTATTAGAGCTCTGTAGTTAGACATTTCCAGAGAACAAATTTTTTCTTCCATGGACTCATTTGACACTCCCATTGGTTTCAGCAAGAGAAAATATAGAATATATTAGTGCATATTCCTCAGCCTGCCACTCAAGGGCCTCCAACATATGATTTTAACTCATGCCGATAGATCCCAGCTAGATTCTTTGCAGCTCCCCAAACCCCTTTGAACATTTCTTCCAAGAGACTTCCACAGTCTGTGGTTCCTCCCTTCCTGGCAGTTACATTATATGAGCTAATACGGTTGCCATTTTTGCCGACTCTGCTTCAAGTTAGATTCTGTCTCTTGTAGTCAAGAGTCCTGACTAACAACCTATGTGAATGGTAGAAGGACACGTACTCCTTTAATAACTCTTGTAAGAAAAGTGGAACCTCCATTGTCCTGATGAGAATTTCTAACCCCCTGTGTATATTAGACCATGCACTGTCCTTGAAGATACTGGGTATAATGGAAAATTATATATAACTCATTGTTATGAACCTAAAATAGTAAAACAATAACAAGAGAAGAGTTCAACTTTTCAGGAGAAATTTTCACAGGAATCTTGATGAAGGAGGCCAATATTATTAGTTTCACTTTTGATAGTTTAAAAAGATAAAGCCCAGAAAGGTCAAATAGCCCAGTTCTGTCATTTAAAAAGCTAACGGAAGGGGAAAGACATGTTAATGCATTAAAAATAAGATGTATGGGTACTGCGGTAGAAGTATGTACACAATACACCAGGGGGACAAAGGTGGAGTGGGTATTTCTACCTAGAGCCATGAGAGAAAGGGCTTGAAAACATTAGGGAGTGGCTGCTCTTGAACCAAGTTCCTCAGGACAAAGACTGCCTTAAAATATCAGCTCTTTCTAGTCCTGTACTCAGTCACAAAAAAATCATAAATCATTCAGTCAATAAGTATTTACAAGATACCTATATTTACAAGATACCTATATATATGACAGAGAAGGCAATGGCACCCCACTCCAGTCCTCTTGCCTGGAAAATCCCATGGATGGAGGAGCCTGGTAGGCTGCAGTCCATGCGGTCACTGAGGATCGGACACGACTGAGTGACTTCACTTTCACTTTCCACTTTCATGCACTGGAGAAGGCAATGGCAACCCACTCCAGTGTTCTTGCCTGGAGAGTCCCAGGGACAGGGGGGGCCTGGTGGGCTGCCGTCTATGGGGTCACACAGAGTCGGACACGACTGAAGTGACTTAGCAACTAGCAACTATATATATGAAGTGCAAGTTAAATAAGGTAAGGATTCTTTCCTCAAGAGGCTCATACAGTGAGACAAGAAATATCTGAACTTTTAAAGTACAACATGGTTAGAAGATAAAATTATATGCTGCCTAGGATTTTTTTCCAAAGGAAAAAAAAAAAAAAAGATGGATATGGGACCTGAAATGGGTGGAGGAACAGATGAAACAAGCCTTGCCACGGGATAAAAATGGTTGAAATTAGGTACAGTGGCTTTGCAATGTGATAACTTGACCAGGCTGGCCTACATGTCCCAGAATTCCATTCCTCTATGTTTCTGGTTAGGGTGGGCCATAAAAGACATTCTTGTTTGGAATTTGGGGACTGAAAGTAAAGCTACAGCCACTTTTATAGCCAAGCATATTGTCTTTCTCTATCAGTGCACCACCCTGGCATGGCCTAAAACTGTACCGCCAACTCCTAGAACTTCCTTGAGCCTCTCCAACTCCACAGCAAGGTGTGTGTGCCTAGCTCTATGTTGAAGGGCCCTGACTTCTGTTGGACACGACAAACCAAGGTCCGAGGCAAGATGAATTTCAGCCTGTCCTCGAAGTTTCCAACTCCAGCAGGTTCTTACTCTCTCCCACTTTGGACTCATCTTTCTCTTGCGATCGCCTGCTCTGTGCCGTTCAAATTCCAGCAATCAATTCAAGGGTAACAGTCTTAAAGTGACTGATAAGCCAGGTTCCACAAAGGCTCAAGTGCATATGTACAAGCATACACACATATATGTATATTTAGACACATATACTCACATTCACACATGTCCTAGCCGTTCTGCTTAACTTTTTGAGCACTGACTGATACAGAGGGTGGATATGTTCGACATTTTCCCCATTAGCACTTAATTTCAGTTCACTATGGAAGAGTTTGGCAATAGAGTGTGAATAAGATGTTGTGGAATCACCTGAGTCGAGCCAACTCCAGCATGTGAAGTTTGAGCAGAAGTTCCCTCCTCATAGTCAGTCTCTGCTTGCTTTCCCAGCTCTCTTTTGTGCTCATTCCTCCCAAAGGTAGGTCAGTTTAATCCTTTTAATCCTTCTTCCTAAGCACATGCCCCCAAATTTCAACCATCCTATGCATAATTATTAATTCTCTATAAATATCTTTGATCTCTTTCTGGATTTCCAAACTCTCATTTCCAACTTCATGTTAGGTGTCTCATTATTCATGGACTACCAACATTTAGTCTCAATATTCATTGGCTTCCCTGGTGGCTCAGATGGTAAAGAATCCACCTGCAATGTGGGAGACCTGGATTTAATCCCTGGGTGGAGAAGATCCCCAGGAGGAGGGCATGGCAACCCACTCCAGTATTCTTGCCTGGAGAATCCCATGGACAGAGGAGCCTGGCAGCTACAATCCATGGGGTTGCAAAGAGTCGGACACAGTGACTAAGCACAGCACACACCATCATCTAAAAATTAACATTACATTTTAAAACTAAAAGCTAATCCTTCTAACTTCCAATTTCTCTTGGTCTTTCATTCCTGGTCCCTGAGCACAAAATCCAGAGTTATCTTTGACACCACACCTCTTCCATCCAATCTTTGGCCATATCCTGTCAAAGATCATGGTATCCGGTCCCATCACTTCATTGGAAATAGATGGGGAAACACTGGAAATAGTGTCAGACTTTATTTTGGGGGGCTCCAAAATCACTGCAGATGGTGACTGCAGCCATGAAATTAAAAGATGCTTACTCCTTGGAAGAAAAGTTATGACCAACCTAGATAGCATATTCAAAAGCAGAGACATTACTTTGCCAACTAAGGTCCGTCTAGTCAAGGCTATGGTTTTTCCTGTCGTCATGTATGGATGTGAGAGTTGGACTGTGAAGAAGGCTGAGTGCTGAAAAATTGATGCTTTTTTTTAAAAAAATTTTGATGTCTTTTTAATGCTTCATGCACTTTATTTTATTTTTTAATTTTTATTTTTACTTTATTTTACTTTACAATACTGTATTGGTTTTGCCATACATTGACATGAATCTGCCACGGGTGTACATGAGTTCCCAATCATGAACCCCCGTCCCACTTCCCACCCCATATCATCTCTCTGGATCATCCCCGTGCACCAGCCCCAAGCATCCTGTATCCTGTATTGAACATAGACTGGCGATTCGATTCTTACATGATAGTATACATGTTTCAATGCCATTCTCCAAAATCATCCCACCCTCTCCCTCTCCCTCAGAGTCCAAAAGTCCGTTCTACACATCTGTGTCTCTTTTGCTGTCTCGCATACAGGGTCATCATTACCATCTTTCTAAATTCCATATATATGCGTTAGTATACTGTATTGGTGTTTTTCCTTCTGGCTTACTTCACCCTGTATAATCGGCTCCAGTTTCATCCATCTCATTAGAACTGATTCAAATGTATTCTTTTTAATGGGAATTGATGCTTTTGAACTGTGGTGTTGGAGAAGACTCTGGGGAGTCCCTTGGACTGTAAGGAAATCCAACCAGTCCATTCTGAAGGAGATCAGCCCTGGGATTTCTTTGGAAGGAATGATGCTAAAGCTGAAACTCCAGTACTTTGGCCACCTCATGCGAAGAGTTGACTCATTGGAAAAGACTCTGATGCTGAGAGGGATTGGGGGCAGGAGGAGAAGGGGACGGTAGAGGATGAGATGGCTGGATGGCATCACTGCCTCAACGGACTTGGGTCTGAGTGAACTCTGGGAGTTGGTGATGGACAGGGAGGCCTGGCGTGCTGCGATTCATGGGGTCGCAAAGAGTCGGATATGACTCAGAGACTGAACTGAACTGAACTGTCAGTTTACTTCCACAGATCTGCACTCTAGGGCATCATAAACATTTCCCTTTTCTTTATTATCTTATCCACCTGGTCATTCTTGTATTCATTCCACAATGGTTTTCCAAGCATCTATTAATATACAAAATCTTGAGATGGACTGATGGAAGAAAAACATCCTTTTCATTTGAAAGTGAAAAGTGAAGTGAAAGTCATTCAGTCGTGTCCAGCTTTTTGCGACCCCATGGACTATAGAGTCCATGGAATTCTCCAGGCCAGAATACTGGAGTGGGTAGCCCTTCCCTTCTCCAGAGGATCATCCCAACCCAGGGATCGAACCCAGGTCTTCCGCATTGCAGGCGGTTCATTTGCTTCCCTGGTGGCTCAGCTGGTAAAGAAAAGGGAAATGTTTATGATGCCCTAGAGTGCAGATCTGTGGAAGTAAATTGTCAGGATATGGCCAAAGATTGGATGGAAGGGGTGGTGTCAAAGATAACACTGGATTTTGTGCTCAGGGACCAGGAATGAAAGACCAAGAGAAATTATCCTTATCACTCCTTAAAAACCTACAGCCTCTTTCATTACTTATAGAGCACAGTCCATGCTCTTAGTATCAAAGGTCATCTAAAATCTGAGACTCCTGCCTGGGTGATGAAACTTTCATAGGGGGTTTAGGGAAGACTGTCTCCAGAGTAAAAGTCTCCCTGGAGGTCAGGCTGGGAGAACCTCTGTCTTCCCACACCATTCTCAGTCTGGCTCAGAGTTAAGAGAACACAGCTTTTCATTTCTTCCTATGTTAAAAACAAAAACAAAAACCCTGTGATTATACAAATGATAACTGTTCTTTTCTTTCCTAACTTCAAAACTACAAAGGAGCAAAAAGAATAAAACAATAATGACCTCTAGTACCACCACCCAGAAACATGTAATCACTTTTCATATTTTGGAGTGGCTTCTTAAAGAAGATTTATAGTTTCAATTTATAAACTTTGGATAACACTGTGTATACTGTGTTCTAATCTGTATATTTCATTTAACAATATGTGTGAGCAACTTTCCATGTCATTATATAAATTTCTCCATCTATCATTTCTGAAGGCAGCCTGTTATTCTCTTATATGGATATGATATATGTCCCTTTCTGAGGACATTTAGGTTATTTCTAATTTTCTCTACAACAAAAAAAGTTGCAATAAATATCCTTATAGACGAATCTTCTTCTGCACCCTCATTGTTCTCTTTAGAACAAACTCCCAAAAGTAAAATTCCTGAGTCAAAGGGAATGTATATTTTTAAGGGTTTCATTATAAGGCCACACAGTTCTCTGAGAATCATTTGGAAAACTTGTATAGGATTTCAGCAACATGCCAATGATACAAGGAGTCTGAAAGGAGCAGAGCTACACTTAAAGGTGCCCTTAATCACCCACCTTCTAAGGACATCAGAACTCTGAGTTGCCATTAGGTTACTTACTTCTGTAGTACAATATATATTAACTGATGATTTGAAAGACAATAATTTAATTTATATGTGGAGAATGCACACTCTAGGAATTTTACTCATTACTTTACAGTATTACTTAATTTGCTCCAGGGTTTATTTCTTTGGATAGACATTTGGGTTGCTACTGTTATTTTTTAATATAGACATTCTCTGTTTTAGCGCAAGGTAGTAATGAGTTTGTCATGAGATGGTATGGCAAAAAACTTCCACTTTACCCTTCAATAAAAATATAACTTAGTCACCCAACAGAGAGCTATGCTGCCCACTTTTTTTGCAGGGAAGTGCGGTCATGTGACAGGTTCTAGACAACACAAGTAAGCTGGAGGGATGTATGCCCTACCCTCTGCCCTTCTCCGCTTTCCACTGGCTGGGAAGCAGACATGTAGTAGCTGTGGGAGCAGTCATGTGAGACCACCAGATGGAAACTTCATGCTGAGGGTGGCAGAGGACCTAGACAGAAAAAGTGTTAAACTATTTAACTACCATTCAATAGTTTAAACTTGTACCATTAAACTACCTGATCAGCCATCGTCTATTTAAATTTGACTACTCTGTGAGAAAGAAACTTCTATCCTGTTTGTGACTGTTATTTTGACCTTTGTTTCAGGAGCTGACCTAGTAGCCTAACAGAGAGTGAAGATTTGGGAAATTTGGTCATTTATTTTCACTGATCACTACCGAAACAGTCCAAGTGGCAGATTCAAATAGTAACAGGGACTTTTTAGGTTAAAGGACAAACAATGTGTTGACAGTCAAGTAAATGAGAGCCAAAATATGCTCCCACAGAAATATGTATGAACTCTTTCACTATCTGATGAACTTTTTCTTTAGGTCAAAAACCCAGTTACGTAAACAGAATCACTTGGCTTCTTGCCTTTTTGACTTGCTTCCACACTGTATAAAAAAGTTAGACTCAGTGACTTTGGTTTAATTTTATATCTTTCTTAACCTTCATGATTATGTAGACTTTATGATTATATAGATTTCTTCCTTGATGTTCACAGATTGTATAAAGATGAAAAAAAGATGAATAAAGCACTTAAATTAAAAAATTTAACTCTATATAAATTGCAGATGAAGATATATAAACACTCAGTTTTTATAAATGATAACTGTCCTTTTACATAGTACCTTTGCAAAATGATCTAGATACCACCAGCTAAACAATAAATTTTATTTCACCTAGTAAATACATAAAGTATTATATTTCTATATCCACTTTAGAGGTAAAGAAGCAGTTTGTCACAGATGAGTTTAGTTAAGACTCAAGATACTCACTGTAAGTTTTATACTAAATATACACACGTGTGTGTGTGTGTGTGTTGTGTGTGTGTGTGTGTTGTGTGTGTGTGTGGGTGGGTAGGTGTGTATGTGGGTGGGTGGGTGGGTGGGTAGGTGTGTATCCATCCACATATACACCTTTAGTATCCATTTCTTTCTTCCTAACAGCACCCAGATTTCCTTTTGGGGAAAAAAACCACTGAGCAGTGATCCATCCCGTAAATCCAGAAGTACACCTCCAAGGAAGTTGAGAAGACCAGACCCTTCCCTGTCCCCATCCCACTCAGTCATCTCAGCCAAGGAGCAGGAGTCAGTCAGCCAAGGAGCAGGAGTCAATCAGCCAAGGAGTGAAGAGTCAATCAGGCAGCTGCTCACCACCTCCACCCTCACAACCCCACCCCCGGGCTTTTGAAACTTGAGAAACAAAGGACACAGCAATGGTTCTGATCACAGGAAGCTTTGCGGAGTGCCCAATCTGTTTCCAAGTCCTGTTCTCCAATACCACATCAGTTCTGAGCACCACCACTTTGCTTCAATAAATACTCCTTAGTTTCACTTGGCCAGGGTCAGTTTTTGTTAGCAGCAGCCAAGGTACTCTCCTTGTCACAAAATATCTTACCACCACATGACCTAATCTCTCTTTTCCTAGTGAATAATTTTTGTTTAAAACCTAAATGAATGAAGAAAATATATGTAAAATCATGTTTCAAAGTTTCATGGGATATTAACACAGTTTTTTGTTGGCTATAACTTGAGAATTCAGTGTATGGATTCTAGTTTTCTCCCTTTTTGTTCTGACATAAATATTATCTTTCTGAAATTTTAACCATATACTTCAAAATGTAAGTAATTTTTAATAGTCTTCAAATATTCCTTTTTCATATATACTAATTTATATCTTATAAAATAATGTGCTCTCTAAAAATAATTAGTAAATACTATGATACAGCTTCTATCTCATATTTCATTTTTCCACACAAAGAAATATAAACTAAGTTGGGAGCCAACTTAGTTGCTAAAACCAGTAACTCTTCACTCCTAATAGACAGAGTTATTTGCCTTCTGATTTGCACAGCTTTCCATTTTACACATCAGTCAAGCAGAAACAACTGGTTGCTAAGCAACAGTTTCCTCTCAATGAGCAGAAACAGACATCATAGAAGGCCAGTTTTTAACATATTATATACATACATATGAAGTTAAAGAGAGACCCAGACTCACAGTTCGTCTGTTTTCCCAGAACACTTGTCATGAATAATGAATTCATAATGACAGTGCGTGAATTCCAAATACATTTGATCCGTGAACTATATCACCTTGTATTACCTTCTAGCATCTTCCTCATTACTGAAAAATCAGCAAGTAGTATAGAAAGAAACTAGGCTTCTGCAGCAAATTTCCTTAGAAAAATTCTCGGTGAAGTACATACTTGGGTTTTGTTGAACCGAGTCATTGCTAACATAGTACTCACACTCCTCGTGCGATACTATTTTCTTGGTTATAACTACACATTTAATGCCCTGGGAGGACACACCCCAAGTGGCTAGTAGTGACCACCATAGGGAAATGACTGTTTTCTTTTTCCTCTGTATTCTTTACAACAAAAATAAAAATTACTAGTAGTTGCTCTGCGTTTATAAAGTGCTAGACTGTTTGAAGGTCATATGTGTTAAGTCATATTAGCATTTTCCATTTGACAGATAACAGAAGAATCTCAGAGAAGTTGTGTAACTTGCTCAGAGTTATGCATACAGAAAGCAAGAGAGAGCCAGAGTTTGAACTCAGGCAGTAAAGCTCCAGGTCTTCACACTGCACTATTCTTCCTTTTACAAGCTTTATATTCACTGGTGTATGTTCATGTATTGCTTAAATAAATACCTTCCTCTAAAAAAAATCATATTGTTTCTGGACATACAGAACTATAAGTATATCTAGGTGCTCAATTCGTTAGCATGTTTTCACCATTGGCTTTAATTGATTTTATGTCAGTAGGAGTTAGGAGCATAACAAAAGTCTAACAAGAGATGAGAATCAGTGAGCTAATTCTAGTCAACAGAGAGCTGAAATTGTGCCAATTTAACTGAACCTGTGGCCACATGCTGTGTTTACTCAAAACAGACCATCAGTTGTAGTAGTTTCTAAGGAATTGTTATTAATAAATAACACTTCTGGGAATTAATTCTCTTCTCACATGTACATTTAACGATTTTTTTTCACTTAACTTAGTATTAATATAAGAAAAAAAAGTAAGGATGAAAGACAAATTATTTTTATTTACAGCCCTTGATAACAAACACTCTTTCAAAGCAATGTTACCCTCCCTTTGTTCTGCCATTCAAGTTTCTAGCATGGTCTATGCCGATGAAAAGCCATGTTCTGGTGCTTGTTTCCCTTGTCCTTCCTCACTTTTGAACTCAGTGTAGCAAAGATCAGTATTTATCAGCAATACAGGCAGAAATTATTTTCTCCTTCAATTATGCCCTCTCCAGGGAGGTAGATAAGATTTTCAAACAAGGAAAAATACACACCAGATCAGGAAAGGACCACTTTGCTGAATAAAACTGATTTAGCAAAGCAGAAATATCCCAGATGTATTTGTTTTAGGGTTAAACCTTTTTCTTTTCTGTATATTAATTCATTCTGTGTGAGAAAACCACCCTGGATGCCAGAGACATAGAAATGGAATATACAAAACTAATGTTCATATATTCAGGAAGAGAAAGCAGATGCATGAACCCCAAACCACAGATTAATATCAAAGTGCTGGAATGGGGCTGAAGAGAGCTACCGGGACCCATAGGATTGACCACTCCAGAAAATGGGAAGCAGGAAGGCTTCTAAGAAAGGGTGCATGGGAGCTGGGTCTTGAAGCATGAGCAGCAATTTGTCAGAAAGAAAAGCAGTTGGAGTTTCCAAGTTAGAGCCAATAACATGTGCAAAGTCCCAGAGATATAAAAAGCTATGGTGCCTTGAGGATGGTGAGAACTCCTGTACTCAGATGAGGAGATAGGATGGGGCCAGGTGAGTAAAGGAGAGAATTTGGACTTTATCCTGAAGGTAATCAGGAGCTGATAGACATGCCAGCAGACAATGAAACATGTTATTAATGTAAACCATGGCCATATAAAAATAAAAATGTAACTAAGGAAACTTGGGAGGGAAAAGTAGAAAATGAATACCTGTGCTAATTTCCTCAACTTTCCTAGGAAAGAAGTCAACAGGTACATCTAAAAGCCAGTCTGAAAACAGAAGTCAACTATATCGTCTAGTCATTAAAGGCAACCATTAAAACTGAATATAATACTAGAGGTTACAAAATCAGGAGACAAAACACATTAATTTAGATAGAAGTTTCTACAAGAATTTTTCTCATCCTTTGCAGCAAGAAGTCAGTACACATTGCCCAGAACTGATAAATCAAGAAGTAGAAATCAGCAGCAAAACTTAAGCCATTTGTCTCTGCAAAAGGAGGTCTGGCTAGAGAATACCTTCTGCTGGGTTTGATACCTGGAATCCCCTGTATTAGGCACAAAAGGCAAAAGGAACAGAGCTAATCTTTCTTTCTCTTTCATCACTTTCTCCAACAGGGTATTTATTACTGTATTACCTTTATGATGTAGCCTCTTACCTCCTCTCCCAGGGAAAAGTCTCCATAGGGATGTTTATTACTTTTCTATTCTAGGGTCAGCCAGTCTTTAGTTCTAGAATGAGAAAAATAGGCGTTAGCCCATGCACTAATGATAAAATACAGACTCTCAAAGATTTCAATGAGCTTAAAATAATTGGGACTAATATCTCTTCTCTACTCTAGATACAGAAAACCTAGAGAATAAGAAATGTAAAGCCTTTGCTAAGTCGCTTCAGTCATGGAGTCATGTGACTCCATGCACTATGGCCACCCCACCAGGCGCCTCTGTCCATGAGACTCTCCAGGCAAGAATACTGGAGTGTGTTGCCATGCCCTCCTCCTGGGGATCTTCCCGACCCAGGGATCAAACCCAGGTCTTCTGCCTCTCCTGCATTGGCAGGTGGGTTTTTTATCACTAGTGCCACCTGGGACTGAGAAAAGACTACTAGTCATACCACAGGTACTAAATTAACAACTATTTTCTATTTCCTTACTGCTTTTCATGCATATTAAGGAAGCTTCAAACCTTCTTACAACTGTCTTAAAGGCTTAGGATGGGAAAAATGATCAGAAGAGAAAGTTATCTCTTAGAAAAAGCACCTTTGTGACAAAATCCAAGTTAATTTTTTAAAAACCACGTGTAAGAAAAGTCAACAACCATCTGCTAGAAGATTATGCTATAAAGAAAAGAGCCAGTGTCCCTAAAAAAAGAAAAAGTTATGTCATCCATCATTCCTTAGACAAAATGAATGGCATCAATTGTACTACATGCAAAACCAATTCTTAAAAGTTTTCTCATAAAATGATCTACAAAAGACATCAAGGCTTTTGCTGTACAGTAGAAATTAACAAAATACTGCAAAGCAATTATACTCCAATTAAAATTAATATAAAAAGAAAAAAGACATCAAGGCATAAGCAGCAGGCTTTTGCTCTTCTCACACAAAAAATTTTAGATATATTTACAAGGCCATATCTATAACACTCTAGAGTATAATGCTGACTATAGATCTGGGTTAGAAGCTCAGTTCTGACACTGTCTACGCAACCTTGGTCAAGCCATTTGCTCTAAGGCTTAGTTTTCTAATAATGCATGTTTTACAGGGTTGTGGTGAGGATTACCCTAAAGAACTGATGTAAAGTGTTTTAAAACAGCAGATGGTACAATGTTAGCTGTTCTTCCTGAGTAACATTTAACTTCTTTAACGGAAATATTTTTTATTTTTAAAACTTCCCTTTAACACAAATATCCCAGGCTAGCAGTTAACTTTTAATAAGTGAAAAAAAATCAGAATTTTGTTTGTTTAGGTAGATGCTATGGATCCAACAGAGGATACCTAAACAGTGTCCTAGAGAAGTTCATCTGGAACTCAGGAAGCAGGCTTGACATCACCTAGCCCCTCGCTGCCCGCATCGTCTTCATGCGGGCCATCTCCTTCGGGAGATGAACCTCTTTCAAAGAGTGCCTTTACTTTGAGAAGCTGTTTTCTCACCAGCAATAAATGATTTCATTATCATCCATGAGAGTGAGAAAAGTGGTTGTGTGATCAAGGGTAACTCTTACAAAACATTTTATAAATTCAAATGACAACAGGATTTTTCTTTGACAGTTTTATCCTAACGTGTTGACAATTTCAGGGTCAGGCAGTTTTCTCTGGGCAGAAAATGGAGTTGGTGGGGCAGAGGAGGTGTGAAAAATAACACACTCACATACAGAGAAGATATGCAATGCACAAAGTCAAAAGTGTCTACTACTATCTGACCCTTTATGGAAAAAATTTGCCGACTCCTGCTATAGAGCCTAAACACTAAACTTTGAGAATCTCTGCCTTAAGGATTTCATTTAGAAGAAATTAAATGAAAACTCTGATTTCTGCACAACTAATGATGTAACCATGTTGTTTTAGCCATGTTTCTAGGGTATTGAATATAAAAGAACATTTTCTTTATTGTATCTATTTGCTGGAGTTCTTTGTATTTATAGATTAAATCATCTTCCCTGGCGGCTCTGTGGTAAAGAATCCATCTGCCCATGCAGAAGACACAGGTTTGATCCCTGGGTCAGGAAGATCCCCTGGAGGAGGAAATGGCAACCCAATCCAGTATTCTTGCCTAGAAAATCCCATGGACAGAGGAGCCCAGCAGACCACAGTCCACGGAGTTGCAAAAGAGTCAGACACAGCTTAACGACTAAACAGCAACAACAATATAGATTAAATCATTCAAAATTAAATGATTGGTTTATTGGGTGACACTGAATTGCCATTCAATTAGAAGCATGCATCATTTGTTCTATCACTGAAGCTGGAGCTCAGAACAGGAAGAGGAACTTTCCTGAAGCCAGCAGTCCTTGGGGTCATACAAACATGAGGATTACCACCCAGCAACAATAACACCTCCAAGGCAGAAAAACAACTTGAAAGCTATGAACACCAACTTTTTCCATGCTTTTGGCATCGGTCGTTTTTGTAGAGAAACCTGAACAGAACATATGTGGGCTGTTCATTGTCTGTCTCCTACCCCGCGTAACTATCCAGACATCTCTCTGCAGAAGTATTGACATGGTTGGTCAAGTCTGCCTCAGTCTGCTGAGTATGTAATCAATAAGGAAGCACATTCTATCTTCTCTTAATAAAACCTGGGATGGAAAGTCTGAATCTTGAATACAGCTGGTCTGAAAGGTTTTCAGTAAGGTACTGTGGACCAACATTCTGATTATGATGAAAGCAAAAAGGCAGACTGTGTGCAGCAAAGTCACTACTCTGAAACCAACAAAATTCTTTTCCCACAATGCTCCCACATAACAGGCCCCTCCAATTTTTTAGTGTTTGCAAACAATGTAAGCCTAACATTTGTTCCAGTAAACAAGTGAATACAATGACTGCTCATTTTTCTTGTGCAGAATGGTAATGTCACGGTTATAAACTTGATGAATACAAACAAAATCAGTTTTAAAGCAACACACATTATTCCTTCTCTCTTGCTATCACTTTTGAATCTCTACTATGCTCCAGGCAATACGGTTGGTACACTGATGAACAGACTGTGCATCTTCTCCTATAAGAAGACAATGGGTTTGAATGTGGATATACAGGATGTATGGGATTTCCTGGTGGCTCAGACAGTAAAAATCTTCCTACAATGTAGGAGACCTGGGGTTGGATCCCTGGGTTGGGAAGATCCCCTGGAGAAAGGAATGGAAACCCTTTCTAGTATTCTTGCCTGGAGAATCCACATGGACAAGAGGAGACTGGTGGGCTACAGTCCATGGGGTCACAAAGAGCCAGACACAACTGAGTGACAAACACTTTCACTTTTTTCATACAAGATGTATGTACTGATATATTCATTTAGTCAGCAAATACATGCATTGAGCACCTACCAAGCACTATTGTAGATCCTGGGAACTTAGCTGTGAAAAAATTCCCTATCACCAAAAGTCTTCCCTCCTAGTGGAGAGATATAGATAATAAGGAAAATAAATTGCAAAATAAATTATTATAAAGCAGAGAAGAGCACATGATGAGGCTGGGTGCTGAGATCTGAAGCAGTCAGCACTGACAGATGGAAAGAATTTTTTAAAAATTTCATTTTAAATCATTCCATCATATGCTACAGTCAGTACTAATAGAAAGAATTTTTAAAAGATTTCATGATGTCGTTCCATCACATGTTACAGTCACTCCGTGTAATATTTGGAGGCAAAATATACAAAATATTTGGGGACAAACCTAGACTAAAAATTCCTTCCGTTTGTCTGGAATTCACATTTAACTTGGCACTCTGTATTTTATCTGGCAATTTTAATTTGTATTCAAGCACCCTGAGAACAGAGGTAGATACACCAGTTAGGATACAGTGACAACAATCCAAGAGGCAAAAGGTGAGGTAGCCCTAAAATCAGAGTTTCACAAGGGATTCTTTGCTTGATTGGTATGTGTGCTCAGTCACTAAGTTGTGTCCAACTCTTTTGCGACCCCATGGACCGCCAGGTTCCTCTGTCCATGGGATTTCCCAGGCAGGAATACTGGACTGGGTTGCCATTTCCTCCTCCAGGGGATCTTCTGGACCCAGAAATCAAATCTGGGTCTCCTGTATCTCCTGTATTGGCAGGTGGATTATAAATGCAATTTTTAAACTGTAAAATTAAATCAATTAATTTGAATTAATTAGAAGCTTTAACGATTTCCTATAGAGGTACTCCTCCCTCAGGGTCAGGATATGTACCTGTGTGCTCTGATTCAGGAGGGTCCCACCTTCTGCTGTGACTCAGCTGGGGGCTGCAGGATCTCACAGAAACCTTACCCCTAGAGAGGGAGTTAAGAGCTAACACCCATCTGTGCTATGTACGCGCACAGCTGCTCAGTGCCCAACTCTTAGCAACCCCATGTACTGTAGTCTGCCACGCTCCTCAGTTTGTGGGATTTCCCAAGCAGTAATACTGGAGTGGGTTGCCATTTCCTTCTCCAGGGGATCTTCCCAACCTAAGGATCGAACCCACATCTCCCAGCAGATTCTTTACTGCCGAGCCAGGCTGTCCTAAAGGGACTTAACTGTGGGAAGAAAGTTCTATGTGCATCTTCGCTTCAAGAGAACATGTTTACTGTGTTGAACTTGACATGAAGATGAAAACTGAAAGTCCCTATTGCTGATATAACTTTCCTTTAGGAAGTGTTTTTCAAATCACACACATTTTCCATATAGACTCATGATCTGGCTTTTAAAAATAAACCAATGAAAACAAAATAAAAATAAATCCAACGTATCGAAACTATTTCAAAATACAAAATATTTTCTTCTTTCAGGGCACCTGTCTGCCTCATCCATTATACACTATAAACTGAATTCCATGGCTTTGATCTCTCTTCAGTAAACACTGAAGACCCCATTGTCCACAGGCTCTGACTTCCGGGAGCTGTCCCGGGAGAGGAAGGAGCAAGCAGTTGCAAACACACATACACATTCTCAAAGTGGATTGGCAGACTCCACACTGAAAGCTGCTTGGTGTTTTGCAGGCCCAAGTTCCATGATCAGATACATCTATAATGGCAAAGATATTGTTTTAAACCTGCAAAGAGATGTGTAACAGAAATATGACTAAAGAAACATGAGTGACAGCCACCATTTTACTATGGACATTTTCAACACCCAGATTTGCATGTAACTTTAGTGAGGGTAGTAACCTTTGTCTGTACTCTGTAAGTGGGGTTCACAAAAAGGGGTCAAGATGAAGAATCGACAGCAGTGAATCATTATGTTCAAGGGGATGTTGAAATCTTTCAACGCTTTTCATTTCTAAGCTTACTCAAGAGTAGCTCAGTAACCAAAGGCAGACATTTCAGTTCTTTTATTCACTCAATAAACGTTGAGGAACAGTAAATTGCCCAGCACCATGCTGGGCTCTGCGTTTCAAGAACAGAAAAGCCATTCATATGTAAACTGGAAGAACCAGGGTAGAAGTCTACGCTTTAAACAGGTGACCCTGGACTTCCCTGGTGGTCCAGTAGTTAAGACTTCTGTGCTTCCAGCGCAGGAGATGTGGGTTTGATCCCTGGTCTGGAAACTAAGATCCAATGTGCTGCTCAGGGTGTCAAAAAAACTAAAGATAAAAAAAGTGGTGACTATCTTAAAGGAAAGTTAGTAAGCTAAAAGCTACTGAATTGTACACTTTAAAATGGTTATGTCTCTGTGAGTTATATCTCAATTTTTGGTTGGAAAAAAATAAGAATTTTAAAAGGGGGAAATTAGACTATAATTAGATACTGTTGCTTTTATATCCAACAGGATAGAGGCAGTAAAACTAATGATTTTTAATTAACAAAAAACTATAAATTGTCAAGTTAGCCTAAGACATCAAAAATAAGCTATACTTCTACATAACTATATTGTTAAAAAATTCAAAGACAAAAATGAGTGTCTTTAATGTCAAAGTAAAAACTGATTTCTTACTGCCCGAGTTAAACAAATAAAATAACCGATAAAAGATAAAAGAAAAGCAAAAGGTAGGGAGAGTCTAAAATGAAAGGTTTTTCTGAAACATGATCCAAAAGGATAAATGCACCCCAACAGTCACTGCAGCACTGTTTACAACAGCCGAGACACAGAAGCAACCTAAATGCCCGTCAACAGGCAAATGGAAAAGAATATGCGGTACGCATATACACCAGACTATTACTCAGCCATTAAAAAGAATGAAATAATGCCATTTGCAGCAACACGGATGGACCTCTCTAGGTGTGGTACTGAGTGAAGTCAGGCAGAGGAGAAATAGCATATGACATCCCTTATGTGTGGAATCTAAAAAGAAATGATACAAACAAACTTACAAGATAGAAAAGACTCACAGATTTGGAAAACAAACTTACGGTTGCTGTGGGGTAGGGGAAGGGATAGTTAGGGAGTCTGGGACGGATGTGTACACAGTGCTATATTTAAAACTGGTAACCAACAAGGACCTAGTGTATAGTACATGGAACTCTGCTCAACGTTATGCGGCAGCCTGGATGGGAGGGGGGTTTAGTGGAAAATGGATACATATATATGTGTGGCTGAGTCCTTCCCTACTCACCTAAAACTGCCACAACATTGTTAATTGACTATACCCTGATACAAAATAAAAAATTTAAGGTCTTGGGGGGAAAAGAGCTTTTTCTGGATTCTTGGCCAGTTATTTTTAAAGGGAAATTATTTTTATAATATTTAGGAGTAATTTGGAGATAGTTTATCTTTTTTGCCAATAAAAACTATTTAAGAGCTGTTAAATCTTTTATATTATTACTTGGTAAATTTCAAAAAGACTTTAGAAACTTGTTCTATGAATTAACAAGTCATTTTCTAATGAATTATAATATTTAACTAATACATTTTCTTCTCCAGAGGATCTTCCAGACCCAGGGATCAAACTCATGTCTCTTGTGTCTCCTGCACTGGCAGGAGGGCTCTTTACCAGCCCATATTATTATGTAGAATTCTCTAAGTAAATCAAACTGCTTCAAAAGGTTATCTAAAGCCCTACTGAAGTGTTAAAAGTTATTCTTGACCCTCTTTAAAGACAGTAAAGAAGACTTTATTCAAGGAGGGCTACTACTAAAAATTTAAGTTTTTTATTTTTTTTTTTTTAAGTAGGGAAGAGAGATGGGCTCGAATCACAAGGAATAGCCAAGGAACAGAGTTGGGGTGGGGGTTGAGGGAAGATTGGTAAATGGAAAAAGTACTAAGAGCAAACACAATGGGTTCTGGCTAAACAGGATTCTTGCTGAAGGCAAAACCAGGTGACCAGACATTACCTGGGGGCTGGTGGAATATGAGGACTTTGATCAGAAATAGTCTACAGAGGTCGAGGATTCCCTTTTAATCCTTCCCTTAATTCAAATACTCAGCTGACCAAGTCTTGTTTAATAAGAATGACTTCAGGGCAGCTGGGGAGGAAGGAAGCACTAAGAGAACCTCAGTCTGGTTCCTGAGTCTTTTGCTACATGACTTGGGATGGCACAATTAATTATCCATGGCAAGGTTTTCAAGAAGATAAACTTTGGTAACTAAGTTGACTGGTACATTGCAAACAGTCAACAAACTTGCAGTCCTAAGTTTAGAAGAGCCACCAGACTTTCCAGTTGGGGTGAATATGGGGGGTTAAGGCAGTGGTCTTCAACCAGGGTGCCCATAACTTAATTGGTGTGTGTGTGTGTGTGTGTGTGTGTGTGTGTGTGTGTGTATCTGTATATATATAAAGACTTTAGAAGGGTTCCTAAACAGGGATTGTTTGAACAGAATCAATGTTCAAATCCTGAACTCCAATGTGTCCTCTCATAACCCTGGTTTACTGAAGAGAATGCTGCAGTGGCATGGCCCTTGGTTGTTGGCTGTTTTCCCACATTCTCTTTCCCAACCAGAGACCCTTCAACTACTTTACAAAATAAACTGAAAGCAAAGCCTCACTGGGCATATAACCTTGGTGCGTCTGCTCCAGGGGTAAACACCTGTGGTCCACAGATTTCTGGAGAGACAGAACAAAGGGAAGAAAGACACTAGAAGGCTCCAAGCCTTCTCTCAACTTAACCGCAACTTGAATTAAGGAGTCACATTGCACAGACATGCATTTAACCACACTTAATTGCAATGTGCTCAGTTGCTTCAGTCATGCCCAACTCTTTGCGACCCCGTGGAATTTTCCAGGCAAGAGTACTGGAGTGGGTTGCCATTACCTTCTCCAGGGGATCTTCCTGACTCAGGGATCTAACCCACATCTCTTGTTTCCTGTATCAGCAAGCAGGTTCTTTACCATTAGTGCCACCTGGGAAGCCCATTTCATTGCAATTGAAAAAAAAAATGAAGTCAACCTTCTCCTGACAAAAAAAGTCAGGCTACTTTGGTCAGATATTTTGTTCTCTCACCTTATAATGAATGATATCTGACCAAAGTAGCCTGATTTTGTATGGTAGTTTGAACACTCTTTGGCATGGCCTGTCTTTGGGATTGGAATGAAAATTGATCTTTTGCAGTCCTGTGGCTACTGCTGAGTTTTCCAAAGAGTCGGACATGACTTAGCGACTCAACAACAATCACAAAAGAAGTGCTATGCCAATCTATGTGCATGTGTGTGCTCAATCACTCAGTTGTGTCCAACTCTTTGCAACCCCATGGACTGTAGCCCACCAGGCTCCTCTGTCCATGGAATCTTCCAGGCAAGAATACTGGAGTGGGTTGCCATTCCTTTCTCCAGGGGATCTTCCCAACCCAGAGACTGAATCCAAGTCATTGGCAGGAGGATTTTTACCACTGAGCCACCTGGGAAGCCTATGCCAGTCTAGACACAACCCTATACACAAGTCTTCTGAAGGAAAAGGTGATTTTGAATGCAATTGGATTGTTTACAGCCTGATTCTCAGAAACTTCTGTCTATTCCTAGGGAAAGGACATGCAGTAGCACCAGTAAACAGTCACCTGGGGCCACATGACCCAGACCCTTGTGGGCACTGTTGTAAAGTGGACTATGATACCGTGCAAAGTGAGGTACCAACTCATGATGATACCCATCTCAAGAGCCACAGGCACTGGCAATATCTGAAAACATAATGTAGCCAGAGAGATCACAGAAACTTCAAATCACTTGTTTGACAAACCTTGGAGATTTCCTGCAGCAGCTGGGATGGGTGGGGTGGTGGGGGTTCCCTCTATTCCATCGAATTTGTGGGGTCATCTCACTGCTGATCTCATGACGAGATTGGCTGTTGTCTGAAGACAGCAGGGAACTCTTTAGATAAATTATCTAGGATTTATGAAATATGAAAATTGCTTTCTTCACTGTCTCTACTTCCAGGCTTCTTATCATCCCAATTGAGAATATGAGGACACTGAGACCCAGGGAAGCTGAGTCGTTAGTGTTCTGCAGCAGTGCCTGTTCACGATGGGAATGGCATAGAGAAGTTTCCATTTCTAACTTTGTCTAATCTGTACTCCATTTTCCTAATTTCAAGTCCAGAATTTAACCAACAGGCTAGACACTATTGGAAATAAACTGTCTCAAAAGTGCATAACTTTCTTTATATTTTCCTCAAGTTGTTCCTGAAGTCATTTGGCTAATAGAATCAGCAGGGATTTGGGCAGGAAGCCGGGTGTGAAGTTGCAAGTGGCCCTGACTCACAGGGTGCATCACTCTACTTGGGCGGCAGCTTGTCCGCCAACAGGCCGAGGGCCCGCCACCATGGGAGACTGGGCCAGGATTTGTTGGGACTGCACAATCAACAAGGACATACTACTCTTTTCCTTCTCTATTCCCAGGGAAGTATCCTTCCCTTTGACAGTGTTGTCCATTGCAGGGACTCTGGGATTCCTATGGGAAACAGAGGCCTCATTTGCTAAAGGAAAGAAAGTTCTTTATATTGAGAATTTCATGGAGAATTTACAGTCTTGCTTGGCAAAAGATAATAATGAATATGAACTCAACGTACTCACAGAAAAGATTAATCATGCAGGCTCCAACAGAAATTCTCATATTGACACTATACTAAATTTGAATCCTTACACTTTATGTGCTGAAAGAGATCTGAACTTCCTTGTCAAGGACTCCTTTCTACAGGGGTCCATTGTTGTACTACATTTCCGCAAAGTTCACTTTTCTAACCTAAATCAACGTAATATGGTTCTCTTGGACGCCAGCTTCTTTCAGACCTCTAGGGTCACGTACATTCTGAGTGACCTGACAAGATCTTCTAAATCATTTTTAAATAACTTAAATATCTCAGATAGTTGTTTCTTACCCAATCCACCTCGCCAGAACACTTTATGACTTACATACCTCCCAGCATGACTTCAAAGGGGAATGGCAACTGCAAGGAAGGGGAGCTTCACTCTCTCTTTCCCTACACAAGGCATACACTGCTCATCAGTCATCATGTTTGTTTAACTATACAGAGACTCTCAACTCTTCAGAAGCTAATACTTCAAACAACACTGCAACTAATTGGAACTGACATCTAAATTAAAGTCTGTTTGCAATTCAAGGGTTAGATTAAATCACTAGAATATCTATTTTTCAGAGGTATTTTTTGAATATCCCTAATCTTACACCCACCAACCTAATGTCACTTTCCCAGTGGAAACGTTCTGTTGTTGTTATTTAGTCATTAAGTCATGTCCAATTCCTTGCAATCCCACGGACTACAGCCCACCAGGCTCCTCCCAGGCAAGGAAACTGGAGTGGGTTGCCATTACCTTCTCCAGAGAATCTTCTCGACTCAGGGATGGAACTTGTGTCTCCTGCATTGCAGGTGGATTCTTTTACCACTGAGTCACCAGGGAAGCCCGTCATTCTGTAGATGACTCCAAAATTCCATCTCTCTTTGTTTAAACTGCACATTAGAAATCTAACTCCCTTTCTGAGGTTTAAATTATCAGAGAATATCTTCATGTAGAGGGATAAGGGACAGCTTATCCCCTATCTTCTTTTAATTATTTGAAATGAGTATATTTTTGGTTTCCTGAATTGTCTATGTTGGCCCTTAGGATTCTAGTTATGTTCATATTTTATCCAATTATATCATAAAATAAGGAATCTAAACAGTAGTCATTGACTAGTTATTATTCAATTTTGACAGACTTGCTTGACAACTGTAAGATCACTCATTTGTAATGGATAAACACTCTGGAAAAGTAATTCCAGGTCTTAAATACTTTTTAGGATTTCAGAGCCTAAGGGGAAAATCTTAGTAACAGAATCAAATGTGTCTGGTTCAGTATTTTACCAAGTCTGCTCTTTAGAACAGAAGATCAGAGGGGTCCTGTGATCAATAAAGTCTGGAAACCCTGAATCCAAGTCCCAGTCAAAGACACATAGCATGTTAAAGGCTGTAAAAGTCCCACAATAAATAGATAGGCCTCTTCAGTGTGACCAAGCCAAACTTTTAGAAAGCACTAAAATTCTGTTTTCTGTTCATGAAACATCTATCAACAACTCTTCTAAAGAACATATTTTAGGAAATCTCAGCATATCTAACCTCTTGCCTCAACCAGACACATTTTAAAATGTAGAGAATTCCCTGGTGGTCCAGTGGTTAAGACTCTATGCTTCCACTTCCAGGGGCACAGGTTCCCACCCTGGTTGGGGAAATAAGATCCTACATGCTGTGCAGTGTGGCCAAAAACATATAAATAAAAATGTAAAAACTGAAAAATAAAATGTGAAAGATGACCATCTTTATAGAAGATCTTCAGGTCTTCACAACATCTGTCTAATCATCTACAGGGTCAAGTTCTCTGATCGAACTCTTTCTTGCGAGGATTCAATCCTTTCATCTCAGCTTTTCCCCTCTTATTCTCTCTCTTGTAGGTATGGGGAACTCATTAGCTTTCTCCTTAGCCTTTTTAAATGCAACCATGGTAATGTTCCTCCCTAGATTAATATCCCTTGGCCAATCCCCAGCGCCTTTAAGACAATTTCAAACCCTAAAGAATAACAAGTAAGACACCCACCTTTGTTTCATTGTTCAGGCCTTTCGCATCTTACACACCCTCCATCATAACCTACCTGGGAATCCTCAGACACACTTTCTAGTTTGCATGTGTTTTCTAAAACACCCTTCCCTATCCACCAGGAAAACTCATACTCAGGCTTCAAGTCTCAGGTCAAACTAGACTCAGGTCATGAGGTTTCTCTGATCACTGCACTTATTCCAGAGTCCCACAGCACTGCCAGCTTCCCCCACTCCCTCACCATCATCGCAGTGACTCTCGTCATCTGTTTCATTATCTGTCTCCTAACCTGTGGGATGAAAACTCACCACAGCACCTGGTATGTAGTAAACTTGTAATAAACATCTGTTTAATGAATTAATTTATAAACAAGCAGACATAAGAATTTGAGATCAGCTTTTCTTTTATAGTAAAAAGGTACAGGGCCTTATTTTATCAATCCTACCCCCTAGTAGTTTCCTTTTTTTTTTTTCTTTTTTAGGAATCTCTCTATTGTCTCCACATCCCTATCAGAAGAAGGAAGCATAACCAAACCCTGTATAGTAGTTTATGTTATCTGGAGCTCAAAGTTCTTTCTTTTGGGTGAATCTATGATGAATTTGATTTCAAATTCCCTCTCAATTGTTGGTATTTCTTCTCATAAACATTCCATTTTCATACCAAAAACAGGAAATTAAAGTTAGGACTTTGGTGGGTGTATAATATCACATCTTGATTTTATCACACTCTGAATTATGGCTAAAATCTGAAATTATTTCTAATTTCAGATTTCTTTCAGAAAATTAATTCTCCCAACAGTAACACTGCTAAAACTTCTCAAAGATGTAAACCACATTGACTGTGTTATATATTACTTTATAAGTCTCTTTATTAGAGGAATATGTCTCTGGCACTAGGGAGAATGAATGAATGTTAAAGGACTGCAGGCTCATTAACGGATTTTAGTACCTTTGGAGTTAGGTATATAACTCGTTGTTGTTTAGATACTAAGTTGTGTCCAACTCTTTTGTGACTCCATGGACTGTAGCTTCTCCACCCATGGGATTTCACAGGCAAGAATACTGGAGTGGGTTGCCATTTCCTTCTTTAGGGGATCTTCCTGTAGGGATAGAACCTACATCTCCTGCATTACAGGCTGATTCTTTATCATTGAGCCACCAGAGAAGCCCTCATATAACATTTGAATACAAAAGATTAATAACTTACAGATGTTTGGATACTTCACCTAAAGACTAACTAATGCAAATGATAATTACAAAGAATACGAGCCTACTATGTTGGATTATTATGGAAAGTCAATAAGAAAATATTTTCTTCAGCCATATGTAGAGCAATAGCATTCAGAATTGCAAACACAACTATGCATCCAAACATAACATTACTGGATTTGTCAAAATAGTTGCTAACAATGTTTCTTCTGTTTGGCTCAGTGGCCAGGAGAATCCCAGAGTGGGATTATTGGAAGGAAATAAATAATTTCAATTATCAGTAGTCCCTGGGAAAAGGAAAAGTGCAACTTGAGAAAATATGCCAGGAGTGTAGCAACTCTGATGACAACACACAGGCAGCAGTTTAAGGCAAGAAATGGCATGGCATCAGCCAGGACTGCTGGGTGGCAAGTGATGAAAAGCAAAGTCACCTGGCTTAAGAGGGAAAAAAAGGAAAATAACTGACTCATATAAAGTCCAGGCAGGGCTGGATCCAGGGGCAATCTCACTGTATAACCAGTTTGAATTGCTTCAGAAATGTGCAAACACCTAGGTTCCTATTTCCAAAAAATCGGACATCCTGAACCCTGAAGTCATCTACTCATATCACAATGGTTACCTCAAATTCAAATGTTCTCTTTGTGACAATCACTACACATTAGATTGTGAGATGGTTCTTAGTTAACAGCACATTGAATGAAGTTTTACTTTTCATCTCTATACTTGAGCTGAAGCCCCAAAGCTAAGAATAATGAGACAACTGCCCCTGCATTCTAAAGAGACTGCCTGCCATATCCATGCAGACTCAGTTAAAAAAAACAGATCGATCCAGTATCTAGGGAACTCTCACTTCCAGCTTCTAAATGACAAGACCAAATTGTGAAAGTTGGTTGAAGAAAGTCAAGGAGAACAGAAATTCAAAGGAGGAGAGATTGTTTTGGCTTTTCTTCCTCCTCTTCTCATACTCAGAGACAGGTACTCGACCTCCTGACCTGCCATATAAAGACGGGAGGTGTCTGCAGGACAGGAGACAGGCACCTCACTTTCCAGCGGAAGTGGAATTTATCAGATCGTGAGATGAGTGGAAGTGATGGGTGTGGGATAGAGGAGTCAGAGACGCCTCACTGATAAGCAGACATTTAAGGAAAGGCCTGAGAGTCGTGGAGCAAGCTGTGCAGATGGCTGGGGGAAGAGTGAAGCAGAGAAACAGGAAACTCAGAGGCCCTTGGCAGAAACATGTTTAATAGGGATGGAAAGAAGGCCAATGGGCCTGAAGAGGGCAAATGGCAGGAAACAAGGACAGAGATTAGAATGGGCTGAGATTACTCTGTACTTAATGGGTAGAGAGTAAAGACAGAGTGATAAAAAGAACACACCCCCCTGCTCATGCCCACTGTGGATGCCTGAGCCTTGGATCAGGTCTGGGCTGGGTTTGGGGTAGGCCATGGGAAACTGTGAATTACATGCAAGATTAGATGCAACTGGGTTAGTGAATTAGATGTAAGGTTTTAAGTTAGACTGAACTGTATTTGTCTTTTAATACCTGAAAGTAAGCCTTAAATACCCCAAGTGACTAAAGAACCATAGGGACTGTCTGAAGTTATTTGTAATGAGAAAATCCATGTTTGAAGGTAATTTCTTTATGTATTTAGCTGCACTGAGTCTTAGCTGCAGCTTGTGGATTTTAGTTCCCCAGCCAGGAATCAAAACCCAGGCCTCCTGCACTGGGAGCACAAAGTATTAGCCACTGGACCACCAGAGGAATGTTTGAAGGTTAAAGAAAATAAATCCATTCCCTATTTGTACCCCCACAGAGTTTATCTCCATTCAATCAACTGATTACTTTCTTAAAGAACAAAACCTTTATGATTCATCTGTGAACTCATTGTATACAACAGAATGTTTTACATGTTATTATGCATAAATTCAGTAGATATCTGCAGTGAACCATCAAGTGGGATAATATACCATTTGGAAAAATAAAAATGATGTGGTATTAGATCAATGGTCAGATAAGAGAAAGCTGAGGTGGGGCCTAACCTTCTAAATCTTATAGTTCAAAACTTGAGGTTATTTGTAGAGCTTACATGTGGTCTCCTGACCTTTAATCAGAGTCACCTACAAAGGACTTAGTGTGAACGTGTTAGATAGTGCCAATAACCAGTCTATGACAAAGAAATGATGTTTGCTGCTTGCTAGTTTCAAACGTGCAGTGCAGGTTCTAGGAAATAGAAACAACTGCAGTATTGTAAGATGAAATAAAACCGGACAGAAACAGGATGACAAACCGGAGGAGGGACACTTGTGCGAATGACAGAAATCACTAAACTGGCTTTTTCCGCTTCCATGTTTGGCTTAAACAAAATGAAAGTTTATTATTCTTTCACATAGAGGAGGTCTAGAGTTTGGCAGGCCAGATCAAGATGACCCTAGATTTCCTCTGGCACACTGTTCTGGTCATCCTTAGCCCACCACCTCATGATCCAAATTGGCTACTCGATTTCAACCCATCACATCTGCATCCTAATCAGCAGGAAAAGGAAAGGCAAAAGGGTACTCCTTTTTTTCTTTGAAGAACAATTTTATGACGTTCTCACAGTATTTCAAGCTTACCATATCTAGCTGCAAGGGAGACTAGGAACTGTGGCCTTTAATATCGTGTTTCTAAGGAGGAAAAGGAAAATGTATGGACAGCATAGGCAAGCAGCCAACTCTGCCTCACCTCGTTTCTCTTGGAGACCTGTTCATGAAGTTAAGTTGATGTTGTTTACCAAGAAGGGTTCTATTTCTTAGATCTGCCTGCCAAAGTGGTGTGTTCACAGCTCTACATACTGGTTATATTGCGCTTCTGATTAATCCTTAATGGGTAATTTCACTGACACTAAAGACAAAAGTTTCGTTATATAACCTATCAATATCCTCTGTTCACCCTTCTCCTAGATGCATCAACTATTTATTTGTCTCCTATGGAAATTAGTACTAAATGATTTAGTAAACATGTACTGAAAGGCAGGGTGTGGTGGTAGAAACAGGGGTGGCCTCAGATCAGACTCTCCTGGATTAAACTCTTGTCATCACCATTCAAGAAACATGACTTCAGGCAAGCATCCTAACATCTCTAAATTCCCATTTCCTTATCCATAAGATAACGATGATAAATCTTCTTGAGACTTCCATGAGAAGTAAGTAAAATGAGAAGTGACTGTATGTCCCTATAACACTCAAAACTGCTATTCCAGAATTCCCTCAAGCATCAGCTCTGTGCCTGGAACCATATGTAGCACTGAAAATCCAAACAAGCAGGCAAGAAGGTTGTAACGCAATGGATGAGCTTAAGAAACCCAAAAACAGGCTCTACAGTATAGGAGAGGCTTCCTGTATGTGCAACATTAGAATAATGAGGCTCTCCCTTAACTGATATAAAAATTGTGGATATATTACCTTCTGGAAAATGAAATGATTCAATCTGTTAAGAATTTGTGTGTTTGACTTGCTGTTGACATGTAGGCCATAACAAGTAGGTAAATAAAGTCACACCAAAGGCTTGCAATGGCCCTGCTGATTGATTTTTCAGAAAAGTGACAGACAAGTGGGTTTCCCAGGTGGCTCAGCAGTAAAGAATTTCCACCTGCAGTGCAGGAGACACAGGAGATATGGGTTTGATTCCTGGGTCGGGAAGATCCTCTGGAGGATGGCATGGCAACTCACTCCAGGATTCTTGCCTGGAGAATCCCATGAACAGAGGAGCCTGGCAGGCTGTGGTCCATAGGCTCACAAAGAATCGGATATGACTGAAATGACTTAGCATGCACACACAAAAGAGAATTACCTACAAGCTTTGTGAAGATTACATATTACTTTAGGTTAGAATTTTAAAGCTAAAACAAATTGATCAACACACTACAAAAACTCAGGCAAAAGCCAACTTCTTGTCTTGTACATCTTCACATTTTTAAAGCTCAAGGCAATAACAGTAATGCATACCATTCCCTCCTTTGCTTGTTGCAGTGATGTGTTTTGAGGATCTCTATGTGCTTGGCCTCAGGGCAGGTAGTGAGGATGTGACGATGAACAGGACGGCATCTGTCCTCCCGGAGTGCAATGTGCAGAGGGGATGCAGACAGGTGATACCTGCATTGTTGTTGTTCAGTCACTCAGTCATTTCCAGTTCTTTGAGACCCTATGGACTGCAGCATGCCAGGCTTCCCTGTCCTTTACCATCTCACCGAGCTTGCTCAGACTCATGTCCATTGAGTCAGTGATGCCATCCAACCAGCTCATCCTCTGTCATTACTCATGCAATTAATGTTACAAAGAGGGGAGATGTCCCAGGGCACTATGTGAGCTCATAGGAGAGAGAGCAGCCCAGCCCAGGCCCATCCAGGAAAGCTGCATAGAAGTGAGTTCTTCAGTTCAACACCAAAGTTTGGAGGATGAGTAGAAATTAACGATCCCTGGGTCAGGAAGATACCTTGGAGTAGGAAATGGCAACCCACTCTAATATTCTCACCTGGGAAATCCCGTGGACATAGGAGTCTGGGAGTCCACAGTCCTTATGGTCATAGAGTTGGACATGACTTAGAGACTAAACAACAACAAAAGGGTGCTTCAGTCAGTGCCAGAGTACAGCCAAAAGGCATGGTGTATCAAGGAAGGGAGGGGTTCCATGTGGCTGGAAAGCAACATGAGCAATGAGACTTGCGAAGGCCAGATCTTGCATCATGGCATAGATACATAAAGGGAAGAACCTTGACCCCCATCATTTCAAATCCTAGGCTTTCCCTAGCTTTCTAGGAAATGCAGAACAAAAACTTAGGATTCATTTTGTTATGGTGAAGAATAATTTTACAGAAAAAAAATCTGAGCAACAGCTACATAAGGACACTTGTACATGGAAGACACAGACAAAGCAGTATTTAGGATGTTTGTTCACAGACTTTTCTAAGTGAAAGGAGTTGAGAATCCTACATTCCCTTCTGCACAATGGAGACCTCTTTGAGAAGGAGAAAGGAAACTAGCCAGAGAGATCCACCATCCTTGTCTGTCATCCGAGGTGCCTTTACCTTCTCTGGCTTGTGATATGCCTCCATAACCACTTCCTTTCTTATTCCCCTAATCTCTCCTGCTTCCTCTACCACTTACGTTCACTATGGAAACATCAGTCTGACAGAAAGAAGCACAAGAGACACCTGTGGTTTAGACATTCATTCACCCAACACTTCAAGGTGTCCGAGAGCAGAGGAACAGCCACCTTAAGTGTCAGTATATAGCTGTTACTCAGATTTTTTATATAAAATTATTTTTTGATATAACAAAATTAATCCTGATTTTTTTGCTCCACACTTTCTAGAAAATTAAGAGATGCCTATGGTCTGGGTTGCTGATATGCTTCAAACCACTCACCTCTCAGCCCCACAAGCATCAAAGTACTGAAGGTAGATTAAGAGACAAGTGAATTTTATAAATGATGCGCCAGGGTTCAGAGAAATGGGACAGAAGTCATGTATGTTGGAGTAATTGGAGGAGGCCTTCAAATAAAGAAATAAAGATTTACTCATCACCCTCCATGTACTAAGTATAGAAAATTCTGTAAGGCAAGTATTAGTTCTCATTTTGAAGATTAGAAAACAGAGTCGCCGAGAAGACAAGAGATTTTCCTTAAATAGTTAAGCAACAAAGCCAAGATTTTGGACCTAGGCCTTCAAGTCCAGTATTCTTTGATTTATACGAACCTACTTCTTGGAAGTGACAAAGTGCTGATTGGGTCTTGAAGGATTGGTGGGAGTAAGCTATTGAGAGAGAAACTTTGAAGAGAAAGCGTATCTCAGAGGTAGGGTGACCTTTTCTTTTTAAACTTTTTATTTTATATTGGGGTATTGGGCCTCCCTGGTGGCTCAAGATGGTAAAGAATCTGCCAGCAATGCCAGAGATCTGGGTTCCATCCCTGGGTCGGGAAGATCCCTTGGAGAAAGGAATGGCAACCTGCTCCAGTATTCTTGCTTGGAGAGTCCCAATGGACAGAGGGGCCTAGCGGGCTACAATACATGGGGCTGCAAAGGTCAAACAGGACTGAGCTGACTTTCACTTCACTTCATAGCTAATTAACAATGTTGCTATAGTTTCAGGTAGCAGCAGCAACTGGCCGCACATATACATGTATCCATTCTCCCCAAAACTCCCCTCCCATCCAGGCTGCCACATAACATTGAGCAGAGTTCTCTGTGCTATACAGTAGATTCTTGTTGGTTATCCATTTTAAATTTAGCAGTGTGTACATGTCCATCCCAAACTCCCTAACTACCCATTCCCTGCCTCCTTCCCCACTCTGGCAACCATGAATTCCTTCTCTTAGTTTGTAAGTCTGTTTCTATTTTGTAAATAAGTTCATTTGTATCATGTCTTTTTAGAGTCTGCATATAAAGGATATAATACAATGTTTCTGCTTCTCTGAATTGTGTGTGTCAGTCACTGAGTCATGTCCCACTCTGCAATGCCATGGACTGTAGCCCACCAGGCTACTCTATCTATGGAATTCTCCAGGCAAGAATACTCTGATTTACTTCACTCAGTATCAGACATGGTGACCTTTGAGGTCATTGGTAGATTATGTTGCCATCATCTCTTTTTCCTCACATTTTCCTCTGTAGCAGGACATTACAGATGATTGGGAAAGATAACATTTTACTTTATCTGTTCATTCTGTTTGCTAGGGTGCCAATTTTGAAGCATGGCTATGAGGAATTACTCTCGGGGGAGGAATTTTTAGATAACAACTTTATGACTCTTCAGTAATTTAGAAAGCTTAGTTCACAAGAATTTTGTAAAATTCCATCATTTTCTCATTGTACTTCACTCTGGTCTCCAGACAGTAGAAAACATGATAGAAAAGGGGAGAGCTGATGTTATATCCTCACTTCTCTATCCTTCCTGCCTTTTTTTTTTTGTAGAAGCCTCTTAACTTCATGTGTTAAGTGATCAGTTAACACTGGCAACAGTTGGCTGGCTAGTCCAGCTGAACTGTGTTGTATGACTTTCAGCCATCAGGTGTCAAGTTTTGGATGCAAACACAACAAAAGACCTTCTGGATCAAACTGTACAGATTTTGCTGTATGTTACCACTCTTTTGTTTATACATTTGATTTTAACATTTGTATTAAAAACTCAGCTTAGTATAAAGGCTACTTACTCTACACCTTGCTTATTTTCAGCAATCTCATTTTTTTTTTTAAGGTGTTTTGAATGAAGACTTTCAGAAAGCTTGTGAAGTTGCTCAGTCATGTCTGATTCTTTGCAACCCCATGCACTGTAGCCAACCAGGTTCCTCCATCCATGGGATTTTCCAGGCAAGAATACTGGAGTGGGTTGCCATTTCCTTCTCCAGGGGATCTTCCCAACCCAGGGATCAAACCTGGGTCTCCCACATTGTAGGCAGACCCTTTACCGTCCGAGTCACCAGAGAAGTCCAAAGCTTAGGTTGCACTTTGTAATTCAAGAGTTGAACATACGATTGTTGGCCACATAGTCCAAAGAGGTTAAGTGATCAGTTTGTCACAGAAAATATGTTCGAATGACATGAGAAGTTTTAATTCCTAAGAAACTGTTGAAAGAGAAAGAAACTATTCAGGGATTCTGGTCATTGGAAGAGGAGGCTAGAGTTGTTCTCAAAATTTTACCAGCGATGACTTCAGAAAACTAGCAAAAGGTCATTAGCAAAACAGCTTGGAAAATGTAATGATCAATAAGGATAATGCAGAGCCAAAATATTTTGATTTTATAATCTCTGGATTATATATATTTCACACACACACAGACACACATATGTATATTTCTTGCCTGAAAAATCCCATGGACAGAGGAGCCTGGTAGGCAGGCTACAGTCCAAAGGTTCTCAAAGAACAGACATGACTGAGCAACTAAGCATTCTCTAAAACGGAATACTTAAAGCAGTTTTTTAGAGAGGCAAGTTCTCAATTTGTTATACATGGAAACACATAATAATTTCCAATGACCTTTTTTAATGGAAGTTTTAAGATTTTCCCTTGTGCTTCTGGTGGCTTTTATGACACTACCATTTTCTTTTTTCTGCTCTTAAGACACCACTAATATACCCTAAAAATATTTTCAAATGCCAAAAGTAAAGAAGAGAAAGAATTTGAGAGAAGAGCAGCATTACTTCAAGGGATGAGAGAAATATATGAAATAGACAAGTCAGTCATTCTGGCTACCGGAGAGACCAGTGGACTGGAGCAAACAAAGCACTGCTTTGCCAAGCCAGAAACTAGCAATAGTTTCCTGTTCAAAACAATTTTGATTAGACAAAGGGCATCTAGAAAATGTAGATAGCTGATCCAAAATAATGTAATGTGGAACAGAAATTTTAAAATAGAAACAGCTTTCCAATCTAAAATGAATGTTACAGTAAGACTCAGAAATTCAGGCAATTGCTAAGTTGTCATATTTAGTTAGATTAACATCTTATAATTAGCATGGCTAATAAATAAGAGAGGTAACTAATATCTGGAACAAAACGGAGCATGTATATATTCCAAGAAAAGGATTTTGTATCTGAAGTGCTTCCCAAACTTTAGTGTGGGTAAAAGTAGTTGAGATGCTTGTCAAATGTTGACTTCCAGGCCTCTATCCCAGAGAGTCTGGTTTAGCAGTTTTAGGATATAGCTTCTTGGTGGTGATCAGTCGTGGCCAAATCTCTGTGACCTCAGGGACTGTAGCCTACCAGGTTCCTCTGTCCATGGAATTTTCCAGGCAATAATACTGGAGTGGGTTGTCATTTCCTTCTCCAGAGGATCTACCTGACCCAGGGACTGAACCTGCATTTTTGTGTCTCCTGCATTGGCAGGTGGATTCTTTATCACTGTGATCTGGGAAGCCCATGCTTTATTAACACTTGGAGTGGGATCATTTTCTTGTTGTGCTGGACTGTCCTGTGCATTGCAGGGTGTTTAGCAGCATTCTGAGTCTGTTAGATATCAGATACCTCTCTCCTGTCCCGTTTCCAGACACTGCCAAATGTCCCCTGAGGGCAAAAAAAAAAACCAAACAAAAAAAACCATTCCTGGCCTTTGAGAATCACTTGCTTAGGAACCTGCATTTCTATTAAAACATCTAGGTTATTTTGATAAATGTGGTGTGTGTGGACCAAATCTGGAGAAACACTGAACTGAAGTGGTATGAGTTGAATTATGTCCCCTCCAAAATTTGTGTTAAAGTCCTAAACTTCAATATCTCAAAGTATGATCTTTTTGGGAACTGGTGACTTAGTTAAGATGAGGCCATACCAGGTTAGGGTGGGCCTCTAATCCTTATAAAAAGAGGACATTTGGACACAGAGACAGGCACATGGAGGGAAGGCCATGCAAAGACTAGAGCTCTTTTGCCACAAATCAAGGAATTACCAGAAGCCAGAAGAAGGGCTTGGAACAGATCCTTCTCAGGTGCCTACAGGGGAACCAGGACCCTACAAACACTGTGACTTTAGAAGTACAGACTGTGAGACAATAAATTTCTGTTACTTAAGCATTCAGCTTGTGGTACTTTGTTATAGAAGCCCTAGCAAACTAACACATAAGGAACAAAACACAAGTGCAACATTTACAGCAGGATCAGAGAGGAGTAGAAAGATTGCAGGTAGCCACCAATTCCTAATTTATCGTTCTCAGTGCATGACATAAAATAGAAGTCAATAGTTTTCCTTTATATTAAACACTGTTAAAATATATCTTGTGTAATTAAAATATTGAGTGAAATCTTATAATTGGTTACTTTACCAGGCTGAAATAGCCCATGGTGTTCCACTGCTAAATTTTCATCTGGATTATACAGTAACTGGATAGATAGGTTTAAACCTGGAGTTGCCTGGAGGACAAATGGAATGCATAAATTATGCCATTATTCATACAGAAGGTACACACAAATGTGAAATTCCACATGAGGCAAAAACGCATTGATTGATCACACTGTAGCTTTAAGAAAGTGTTGGCTGTTTCAGGTCACAAAGGCACTGTTTAGAGTACAGCGAGAGGGACCATGTGTACAGCAGGCCACAGAGTCATGTGCCTACCTGAAGTGGGCAGTTCATACTCTCTCTCTGGAAGGATGAAGTCTATGGTATTAAAAGAAGGTAAAAGTATGTACTCTGTTTCATTTGCAATAAAAGTGAACACTGCTGACAATTATCTGAAGACAAAAACAAGAGCCCAGTGGCAAATGTCAGTCTTTTTCTCCTCTAGAAACATAAGAACCATACTAATAGATACCTTAGGTCCTCGTTTCCACCCACAATTAAATTGGAAACAAAAGTCTCCTTGCTTCAATATTTTAGCAATAAAAGTTGTAAATCTTCTATTGCAGATGAAGGGCCCCTTTATTTTTCTGCTCCTATAAGCGTACATGAAATAGTTAATGATAACGAGCAGTAGGAAGTGATGACTGATGACGAAGAGCTCCTAGAAATATCCTCTAAGCTCAGGGATCAGATACAAACAAGGCTAGGCCTAGATGGCTTAAGTGCCCTCGCCAAATCAGGATAAGCTAACACATTAACCTGGAAGCCTTTGCCAAACTCTTATACAAGTTTACCTCACAAAATCCCCTCATCTTCAATCTAGGAAACTTTCCAGTGTGCCCTTCAGAGTCACATGAAGTTGCTGTCAAGCGTCTCCCTTCCCCTTAACAGGTTCGCCTCCTGGGGGCAAGATGGGGTGGTGGAAATAAGGCTGCTATCTGTTCTCAAGGTTACTCTCTTTCTCCAAGAGGGCAAGTCCAGCAAAGAACTGACTCAGTGTTTCTGAGAGAAGAGCTGCACTCAGACAAAAAAAGATCTCAGGGACGAAAAGCAGATGTAAACAGATTTTCACAGCAACGCTGATACAATACTATGTCTTCTCTGACCTCTCCAATGGTTTTCTCAAAAGTGACTGAATCCTCTCGCCCCTCTGTCAGCGAGCTTCTGTTGTTCCTCACAATCACCACGTTCTCTCCCCGCACACCACCACCCACAAAGGTGACGCGGACTGGCTGCTACAGACTCTTAGGTCCATTGTGGCCAGCTCCGGTCTAGGGCGGTTGCCTATAAGGACATTTGACGCCGAAAAAACCTAATCTCCCACGTCTGATCTGTCAAGCTATTGTGCCTCCAGGGACTGCAGAACAGGTGAGGGCGCCTGGAGGGAACCAGTGCCCGAACTGTCTGAAGCGGCGAAGAGAGGGTGGCGGGGGTGAGGGAAAGGAGGGCCGACGGCGCGATAAGGGAGGCGGCGCGGCCGAAGCACCCCCCTTTCAGGGATCACCTTGCGCTGACCTAGTTGAGCTGCGCAGGACGGAACCGCATAGGGCCGAGGAGAAGGGCGGGGCGGCGGGGGCGGGGCCATAGGTGGGCGGGGCCTCGAGGGCGATATTGCTGCGCTCGCCGGTCATTTGCCGGCTCTCCAGCCGGAAGCGTCGGGGAGGCGTTGGCGGCTGCGAAGACCGCGGCGAAGGCGGTTCACGTGGTGACGTGCTAGGGGGGTGCGGCGCGCGCGGGCCGCCGCGGCGGCAGTGTCTCCGGGACGCGCGTGGAGGTCGGTCGCTCGGGGCTGCTGTGCAGTTTCGCCGCCTTCGGTTCCAGCGCGGCTGTGCCAGCGAGCGAGCGAGCGAGCGGGTCTCGGCGAATTCCCGGTGCGTTCCCGGCCTCACATACTCCGCGGGGCTGTGCGCTCGTCCCCTCCTCGCTCGGTCGCTCCCTCCTTCGCTGCCTCGAGGCGCTTTCGGTTGGGCCGATTGCCGCCCGCTTCCTCCTGCTCCCTGTTGAAGATCCAGAGATGAGTTTTTTCATCTCTTCAGAGATGAGCCAGGTAATCTGCGCTGATCCCACTGACGCGGCCGGGGGAGGAAGGGCAGAGTGCAGCCAGACTCCGAGCTGACGGATGGAGCGAGCGGCTGGGGTTTTAGGGTGGGAAGCGCGGAGCGGTGCGGGGTCCCCGGGGTGCAAGTCCGCAAGTCGCCGCAGCCGCTGCTCTCTGTGGAAGAGGAGCCGGCGCCGCGCGGACCCCGCGCTCCGGGCGCTGCCGTGGTTGTCCGGTCGCGTCAGCGGCCAAAGGCGGGTGGCGGGCCGCCTCGGAGAGCGCTGCGGCCGAAGAAGCAGGGCGGGAGGGACGAGAAGTTTTGGGTTGAGAGGGTCCTCGGGGGGCCTGGGTCAAGACCTTCCGGAAGGAGGGCGCGGGAATCTCCGTTTCTGCTGTCAGGAACCCCGCCTAGTGTGTGTGTGGGGGGGGTGTCTGCCCGGGGTCTGGATTCTCTCCCGTGAGCCCTCGCAGGACCCGGCGACTGTGGGCGGGGAGCCGGCCCAGGGCCCAGTCGGTGCTCCCGGGTCTGGGGTAGGGTGGCACCGCGCTCCCGATCGCCGTGGGCCGCGGGGTCCTTTGTTCCCGCTCCACGTTGCCCGCTTTTCTTGCCAAGCGCGGGGAGAAGGGGGCGGGAGGAGGGAGGGAGCTGCTGCCCTGACGTGTCGGCGCTGAATGACTGCGGGCCGGGCCAATCCCGGGCGGGAGTGTGCAGACGCTGGGCGCCTTGCCTCCCGGCCTTCGGAGTGGTCTCGGGCCGGGCCGCGCGAGGATGAAGGCCTGGGACTGCAGGGCTCTCCAGACAGTCACTCTGGGGCCCTTGCCGCTTTGTTTCCCATCCCCGCCGCACCCCCTCACCCCCCGCCCCCTCGCCAAAAAAAAAATATCAGCAGAGAGGTTTGTTCTTTTTCCGTCGTTCTGCGCATTTTGCGTAGCGACTGGTTGTAAGCTCCTGATGGTAAGAAGGTATCAGGCAGTAGGATCAGATTGAGGGTTAGCCCTAGGGAAACTTGAACCACAGATACTTTAGAAATTTTACTTTTTCCCCAATACAAATTAGATCTATTGTTTGAGGCCGCTGCCGTTTCAAAAACTTTGAGGCCTATTAAAGGATTTATTTTGTTACCCAATATCTGTTGTCAGTGATGGAGGGCTGGAACATGCTGGCATCAAGCTGTTCTTTGAGGACTGTGTGTGTGGTGACCTTCTGTCCACTAGTAAATAACAACTCGGCAAGCGTAGTACTACTATAAACAGTTCAAGTGTAGCAGGGACTAGACTGAGACAATATTTTCTTCCAATTATTCTAGCACTGGTGGTTAAGGAAAAGAAAATATTGAATAGCTTTAGGCATAATCATGCTGAAACTTCTCCTGAAAGATGCTGAAGGAGCAGTCGTTATTTGTGTATCAGAAGGCGAGGCGTACACTATTTAGAATTGGGTTGAGAATCCCATAATTTAATACCAGCTGGCAGGCTACTTGTCAAATGTCTGTAATTTGTAGTGAGAGAGAAAACTGAACTAGCATCACTGACCTAAAAGAGACCCAGAATAATTTTCCTCTGTGTTTTCCTAATATTTGAAATCTCTGTCATTATTAATACATATTAATTTTTAAATTTATCTTGTAGTTCTGTTTTTCCACCTCTTGCCCTCAAAACAGCATTCCAGGTTTTGTTTTCAAATTAGTGTCTTTTTGCTACTTACTTTGGAGCGGGGTTTTGTTTTTTCTTGCTTGAAGAATGTTAGGTGGCCGTTGAATATGTTTTGCAAATAAGTGTTTTGGTTTTTTATTTTAAAATGTTTTTCTGTTGGGGAACTGTCTTAATCATTGATGTTAGACGAAGTACCCCTAAAAATCATTTCACTGACTTTTCAACGTTATGGTTGTATACTCAAATCTACAAGAAGGTTGGGAATCTCCCCCTACCTTGTGCTTGGGAGTGTAAATGGAAGAATTAATGAATAAGAGAGTGATTTCTGTTTTCTGTCAGAACCACAGAAAATACATTCTTGTATTCACTGGTGAACTTTAATTTGTTGTTGCTCTTGAGTCGCCAGGTCTTGTCTGACTCTGCAACCCCATGGACTGCAGCATGCCAGGCTTCCCTGTCCTTCACTATCTCCTGGAGTTTGCTCAGACTCATGTCCATTGAGTCAGTGACACTATCTAACCATCTCATTCCCTGCCACCTTCAAGTAGAAATTTTAATTACCACCTTGTAAATGATTTCAAAACCTACACCTCACTATCCTTAACACTTTTGGCATCAACCTGGATGCCCAACAGGTACATCAGCCGTATAAATATCCCAAAGCAAATTCCTCATTTCCTTCCCGACTTTAAGCATGCAGCAAACTAAAAATGTCTCTCTCATGCTTTTTGAGTTCTAAGTTTAATATTGAGTTTTATAATGATGCCAAATATCGTCTCTAAAATATCATTGTTGCCTTAGGAAAAGCAAGGGTATAATAATTTCCCATGTTTTACCCATTCCTCCAGACCACCTCCATGTTTCTGCTAGTGTCTTTTGCCTCTGCTAAAAATTCTGCTCTGTTTAAATCACCTTAATGTTGATCCCTTACTTCCTCTCCTACTATTGACCATATGCATCCTGCAAACCGAAGTCTGTTGAAACAGAAATTGTTGCAGTTTCTGGAATATTTGTGCTTTTCCTATCTTTCCCCCCTTTTGGGTGAAGTGTTTTCACTGCTTGGCTTGTCTGTCTTTCTGATTGGTCCGTTGTGTCATGAGCATCACATTCCAAACTGTGTCTGCCATCTGTTTGGAGCCATAAGTGTATGTGGGATGTAAGAACTACAGAACAACAAGGTTAATGGCATGGAGTGGGTGAGTGAGTTTGGTGAGTTTTGTTGTATATAGATGGATCATTTCAGATATTGGGAATCTATAACTTGTAGTTTTAAAAATATCTGTACATTTTCTTTGTATTCAAAAGTCTGTTCTTTAAGTTGGCTACCCAACTTAAAGAACAAGCTTGTAATTCTTAAATAAGCTTGTAATTTGCCTTGAGGTTTTTTTTAGGAGGCTTTAAAAGTTTGATGATAACATTTTATTTCACTCTTACTGAAAGCCCAAGAATGTTGAGGGAGATCTATGGCTTTTTTTTTTTTAACATCTCTTTGATAAGACTTACTGAATTGTATTTGGGTTAAGCTAATCTTTGGGGAGCTTTGGTAACATGTGAACTCCTGGGTTTTACTAAAGTAGTTTAATTATTTATATATGAGTCGTCTGTCTCTCTTTCCTTGCACTGACCAAATTAAAAAAGTGAAGTGTATTTACCAGAATATATTGTACTTGACTTCAGTTTTCATTTTAAAAGTGGATTTGTCAAATGTATTTTTAAAATATCAAATAAAATTCTAACTTTTATACTTTTCTATAAGTCTGGGATGTTGGAGCTTTTGCCTTGGCTTTTCAAATAATAAAAAAAAAAATTCTACCCACATATTTGTTCCATTGAGTTTCATAGACCAGAGGAAGATCTATGAATTTTTGGAAAGGCTTAAAACTTAATTTGCCCTTGCTGACTTCAGTGAGAGTGAATGTGAACTTTGAAAGACATGGTTTTTTGTAGGCAGAAGTTGATGTGAACTCCTCCAATTTGGAGGTGGGGGTGAAAGTAAGTGAGGCCACAGTAATTAAGTTTGTTGCATTAATTTAAATGTCAGGTGAACTTGAGTTAGCTTTTGAAATCAAGTAGGGTTGTACTAATCAGCAGACATCAAAGAGATGAGGTTCATATTGAGACCTTGCTTTACTAGAAAATCGCCTAGTCCTACCCTGGTGGCTCGGATGGTAAAGAACCCACATGCAATGTGGGAGACCTGGGTTTGATCCCTGGGTTGGGAAGATCTCCTGGAGGAGGGAATAGCAACCTACTCCAGTATTCTTGCCTGGAGAACCCTGGCGGACTACAGTCCATCATGGGGTCACAAAGAGTCGGACACAACTGAACGACTAAACACACACTAATGTAGTAGCACTCTGTTGCAAAACTAATAACATTGTACAAATGTGTATGGCAGGAGTTGCTCCAGATTTTCTCCAGTGAAGTGAACGTTGCTCAGCCATGCCCGACTCTTTGCGACCCTATAGACTTGGCCATGGAACTCTCTATGCCAGAATACTGGAGTGGGTAGCCTATCTCTTCTCCAGTGGATCTTTCCAACCCAGGAATCAAACCGGGGTCTCCTGCATTGCTCGCAGATTCTTTACCAGCTCAGTCACAAGGGAAGCTCAAGAACACTGGAGTGGGTAGCCTTTCCTTTCTCCAGGGGATCTTCCCAACCCAGGAATTGAATCGGGGTCTCCCACATAGCAGGCGGATTCTTTACCAACTGAGCTATTTTCTCCCAAAGGACTAAAGTGATTTTTAACCATCTGGGTTTCTGTTGTTGTTTTCCAAGATAAATTTGAGGTAGAACTTTGACGTTATCAAATATACCCTCAGAGATCCTGTGAGTGTGATTCCACAGCACTGTGATAAAGCAGTCACATGAATTTTTTGGTTTCTCAGTGTATATAAAAGTTATGTTTACACGATACTTGGGTCTGTTAAGTGTCCAAAGCATTGTCTTTAAAAACAACTTATATACCTTAATTTAAAAATACTTCATTGCTGAAAAATGCTGGCCATCATCTGACAATGCAGGGTTGCCCCAAACCTTCAGTTTGGAGGGGGGGCGGGGAGCAGTGTTTGTCAAGTACAGTACTTTGGTGGTATAGTCACTCAGTTGTGTCCGACTCTTTGCAACCCCATGCACTGTAGCCCACCAGGCTTTTCTGTCCATGGGAGTCTCCAGGCAAGAATACTGAAGTGGGTTGCTATGCCCGCCTCCAGGAGATCTTCCTGACCCAGGAATCGAACCCCAGTCTCCTACCTTATAGGCAGATTCTTTACCATCTGAGCTATAAGGGAAGCCCAAAATACAGTACAGTGAAGTGCAGTAAAGCAAGATGTTTGTGTGTAGATGCCATTTTTTTAGTCTTGATTAGATGAAGGTTAGTTTACAAAGAAATACTGAATAAAACTGGTCAAGGCTTAAAATACTTACAAATCTCCATTTGTGTTTTGTTTCTCAGAGGGCATACACTTAAATCATTTCTAACGTAATTTGCATAGAATGGTTCCTCCCTTTCACCCTTGCATAGATTTTCCTAACTTGGGCTAGATATTGGCTGGAAATGTTTAGGGTTTCTTTTAGATAGTGTGTTCTCTCTGTACATAGAATTAAGAAGAGCTGAATTAGCTAATCTAGATGCAAGTGAACAGCAGAGGAAGTCAGTATTACACGATGGTATGAAATAGTTTCATTGCAGGTATAAGCATTGACAACAGTCCCAATTGGAGTCCGAATACTCAGGTTTCTTTGAGATAAAATCTAAGCTATGGAGAAACCAGTGAAGGCATACAGGATTCAGGTTGTGCTACTGTTGAACTTAATACGGTAATTTGTTGAAATAGAATTGGATTAGCCTTTAAGTGGGTTCTGGGGTAAGAAACCATTCATATTAACATAATTGTCAGGGTTGTGGGCTTGATTGATGTATAAGAATCCAGGTAGTTTTAAGATTTCCATTTTTTTAAGTATGCACATCTTTTAAATAATTTCTTATTTAGTTCTGGTTTGCAGAATTAGACATTGGTATAATAGCAGTTCAGGTAATTAAAAAAAGAACCAGCTGACTTTGACACTTTAGTTAATGATGTGAAAATAAGGGGGAAAGACAAGGTAGGAGGATTGAGTGTGATTTCCTTGCAGATTTGATTTTGGTAGTTTATTACTGAATATGAGAAAAAATGATCACATAAAGCACAGACATTAATATTTTCCATTTTGTTTATTTAGTTTGTTTCAACAAATTACTTATCTTTATATTCAGGTTTCTAGGCTACTTGTTTGCCGGGGCGGGTGGGGTGGTGGTGGGAAGGATACAAAGATAAACAAGACAGAGGCTCTGCTTTCAAGGGACCTTGAATCATGGAAGATAAGCAGGTACACAGCCCAGAATAGACCAGCTGGAAGATCACACAAACACACTTTCAGAGAGGGTACAGTATGTGAAGGATGGAGAGAAACTGTTCTCAGCTGGGGGGATTTGGTGGGGGCTCTATGAAGGTAAAATGTCATCTGCAGAGGCTGTGGTAAGGGTATTCCAAGAAAACAAAACTTGAACAAAGGTACAGAGATGAGGAAGTATGCAGAGCATGTTTGGGAAACAGTGTATCTGGTTTGACTGTAACATTGTATACACGTCTGGAAATAAAGAAGGTTGCTGCTGGCTGGTGAAAGCTGACAGACCACCTTTGTGTATTAATTACAATCTCACAGTAACAAATATTAGAATTAACCAATATTGGCTCAGAGGTTAAAGCGTCTGCCTGCATTGAGGGAGACCTGGGTTTGATCCCTGGGTTGGGAAGATCCCCTGGAGAAGGAAATGGCAACCCACTCCAGTATTCTTGCCCGGAGAATCCCATGGACGGAGGAACCTGGTGGGCTACAGTCCACGGGGTCACAAAGAGTTGGACACAACTGAGCGGCTTCACTCACTCACTCACTCACTCACATTTGTTCTTATATATCTCACTTAAATGATAAGTTACTAGCTCCTGCTCTCTGGGGAGAGTTTGGTTTTTTTTTTAAAATCACCTGAGTGGTTGCAAGTTAAATGAAAATATTTAGGTATAGTTACATTTGTATTATTTTCTGTATTGTGCCATTTATCTTGAAATGTCTTTAAGATCAGCATGATCTACCTAGATCAATTACATTCTTTGATCATTCTGAATATCCAAAAATTTTCATTATTACAGATTATGATGCATGATTATCACAGAAGAAATTCGTGTCTATAGCTTTAAAGGACTTGATTACATCATTTTCAAGCCTGATAGTTTTGGCATCACCATTAGAGGTTAAGACTCCTCTGCCTTCACTTCAACCACCTGTCTTCATACCTCGCCGAAGTGCTGAGTTTCCTTTGTTCTTGGATTATTTAAAGCATCCCAGAAATACTGTTCTCACCAGTATAGCAGGTAAGTGAATATTCAGTGGTCAGTGCACACTTTTTTTTCCTAAAGACTGTGCCAAGTACACCAGCATCCTTTCATAATTTTTTTAAAAGGCGGAGAAGTCAATAGTATTTGTAGGAAAAAAAAAAACAAAACTTTTTTCCTGTTGTTTTCTTTTTTGTAAACTGTTTTGAATTTAAATAAATCACTTACTTCAACCTGAAACCTTGTTTTACCACTTTTCGTACCATTTTGTGTAGCCAGTAGTCCATTTGTTCACAGGAAAAAGTGAAATGAAATTTTTTTAAAGAACATACATTTCTAACATGTATTGTTATGAGACAAGTAGTTTAGAATAAATGAAACTTGGAAAGGGAAGAGAATTTTTTAAACTATTTTAATTTTATTGCCATACAGTCAATTTACAATGTTGTGTTAGTTTCAGGTGTACAGCAAAGTGATTCAGTTACACATATACATACAATTCTTTTCTCCTTTGGGTTATCATAGAATATTGAGTAGAGCAAAGGGAACAGAATTTAAGTTAGTCTTTTATCAGTTTTTCTCATTTGTGACTAAAGGAGTGACTGTAGCCCCAATCCAAGGAATCTGTATGTAATGACCACTTCACATCCTTCTAGACTTTTCGGTTCCTTGTTGTATGGATTTGGGGAGGGCTGGGTTTCCATTTTCTTCCCCTTCACAGTGTGTGTACTAATAGAAACCTGGCCAAAATTGCTAGGATATCATACCACTACTGTACAAATTCCTAAAAAGACTTAGGACCAAAGTATAGGGGTGCAAAGGCTTGGACATTCAGTGCCAGTGTTTTAGCAATGTTCTTTGTGTGATAAAATTTTTCTGTATTGTTGATAGGATGGAATTTGAAAATTAAAGATACTGTTACTTTTCAAAATGTTATAAAAATCACTGTTTATAAGTAAAAATAACTTGGCTTTATTTCTGCCCTTTAGCTAAATTTAAAAGGAAAAATGATTCCCAATGGATATTTAATGTTTGAAGATGAAAATTTCATTGAATCTTCTGTTGCCAAATTGAATGCCCTGAGGAAAAGTGGGCAGTTCTGTGATGTTCGACTTCAGGTATTTAAAACTTAATTGGAAACTTCCAAAACTGATCTTTCATTACTGAAAACCGTATATTCCTGGATTGGCTTATTTTCTCTCTCATAAGAGGCATTTAATGAAATAAATTTAAAAGACGGTGATTTACCTAGAAATGTAAGAGGAAGGGTACGATGTAGTAATTAGCTAGAGAAATACATAGTCCACAGTGCTTCTAATTTTAATGCCTGATGTTGCAGGTCTGTGGCCATGAGATGTTAGCACACAGAGCAGTCCTGGCCTGCTGCAGTCCCTATTTATTTGAAATCTTTAATAGTGACAGTGATCCTCACCGAGTTTCTCATGTTAAGTTTGATGATCTCAATCCGGAAGCTGTTGAAGTCTTGTTGAATTATGCCTACACTGCTCAGTAAGTTCTCTGAAGTACATCATATAACTAGGAAATGAAATTCCAAGTCCCTCTAAATTTATTTAAGAATCTGTGTTTTAAGGCCATAGTATGATAAATGATATAGAACCTTTTTTTTCCAATAGGTTGAAAGCTGATAAGGAATTAGTCAAAGATGTTTATTCTGCAGCAAAAAAGCTGAAAATGGACCGTGTAAAGCAGGTAGAGTAACAGAAGTGATATACAAGGAGTAATGTTACCAGGGGTCTTACTTTATAGAATTAGTTTGTATAATTTGTCATAAGACATCTGTTGGTCTCAAGAACTTGAAAATGTCCCCCTTTCCTCCCTAGAGATGTGAGTATGTATATAATTTTAACTGTTTAGCTATAGTAACGGTCACACTTCGTCTTAGATAATTAGTCTTGATTGTTCTTAGTTAATCCTATAACTCATACCCTTAATTCTTGATTCTTCTACATTTCTCAGTTCTTTCTTTCTAGAATTTAATGCCACTGAGAAGTGGCATTAATAATTTATAGAAGAAAAAAAGGTTTTAATCCTGTAATGTAGGGGTCAGTAAACCAAGCTTTAGGCTAGCTGCCTGGTTTTATCAAGTCTTATTGGAATGTGGCTCTCAAGCGCAGGTGGTCTACGGCTGCTTTCTACCTGCAGTGACAGAGTTGAAGAGTTGTGAGAAAGTATGGCCCACAAGCCTAAGCTGCTTACCATCTGGCCCCTTAGGAAGAAGTTTTCCTGTTCCCCTCCTCTCATGTCACTCTGCTTAAAAACCCTTCTGTGCTTGTAGCACATGTCCTTCAGGTTAGCATTCCAGGCTCTCCCTAATTTAATTGCTATTCCTCCAAAATATTTCCTGATTTTCTTACCTTTTGTTCTGCTGCTGCTATTGCTAAGCCGCTTCAGTCGTGTCCGACTCTCTGCAACCCCAGAGACGGCAGCCCACCAGGCTCCCCCATCCCTGGGATTCTCCAGGCAAGAGTACTGGAGTGGGGTGCCATTGCCTTCTAGCCAAACTAAATTGTTGGAGCATCTTGCCTAGTACCTATCTGCATTCAACATCATTTCCCCTCTAGAGGCCAGTTCAGATAATTGCCTTTATGAAGCCTTGTCTGTCATTCTAGTGGGAGATACTTGTCTGAACATTCCATGTACCTTTTCATAGCATTTCAATTTGTTACATTTTAAATGGCTTATTTGTATGCTTATTTGTATTTGTGTGTTCTTCTTTGCTGTTATTGTTTGTATACATGTATCCCTGGTAGCTCAGATGGGAGCAGTGTGGCAGACCTGGGTTCGATCCCTGGGTTGGGAAGATCCCCTGGAGAAGGGAACGGCTACCCACTCCAGTTTTCTGGTTTGAAGAATTCCGTAGACAGAGGATCTTGGCAGGCTACAGTCCATGGGGTCACTAAGAGTCAGACATGACTGATTGACTTTCACTTCACTTCATTCTTCCTGCAGTTTAACTTGTTCTATTAAGGCAGTGAATTTTTTTGATTAATTTTTATATTGTCACATAGTACTTAACAATGAATATTAAATATTTGTTAAATAAAGTGTGTGTAAATGTTGACCCTTGTATATTTTTTTCCCCAAGGTTTGTGGTGATTATTTACTATCTAGAATGGATGTTACCAGCTGCATCTCTTACCGAAATTTTGCGAGTTGTATGGGAGACTCACGTTTGTTGAATAAGGTTGACGCTTACATTCAGGAACATTTGTTACAAATTTCAGAAGAGGAAGAGTTTCTTAAACTTCCACGGCTAAAGGTAAAATCTATAAAGAATAAAGATGTGAAGGTAAATCTATACAGAGATATATACTATTTAGTTCCAAGAATGTCATCTTTGTTCTTGTTTCAAGCAAGTGAGTAATGACTATGAAAATGACAGTTCATTGAAGTGATGTTATGTTTAGCAGTGTAATGGCTTCCTGCCTAGCAGCTTGTTTACTTTTCTTTTTTTGGCTACTGGTTTATAATTCTTATAAATTAGAATAAATGTGTGGAGTGTAATTGGGCATCTGTGACAGCTTTGTTATGAAATAGAGAATTAAGGGGCTCAACACTGATGCATGTGTCTTTGTTTTTTCCCCACTCTAGCTGGAGGTAATGCTTGAAGATAATGTTTGCTTGCCCAGTAATGGCAAACTGTATACAAAGGTAATCAACTGGGTGCAGCGTAGCATCTGGGAGAATGGAGACAGTCTGGAAGAGCTGATGGAAGAGGTTAGTTTTAAAGTAAATGGGACTCAACAGTTATTAAAAATGATTTTGCTATAACATGAAGGATTCCCTTTCACTTTTATTTTATAACAATGACCCTAAAGAATTTAAATTTTGCTATAGGTACCCCTAAGCTGAGAAACAGGGGGGGTGTCCAGGTGAGCTGAATGAACTGTTCAGTTTGGTCTTCTGCTTTTCTTTTTTTTTTTATTTCTTTGCTTATTATGTGCTGTTAACTTTCTTTAAAGTAGCATGTAATTTGCTTTAGACATGGGAGGTGGTACTGAAATTTTCTGTAGATTCTTAATTTTTCTTCACAGGTTTTTGCTTTAAATTTGACAAGTAGGTAAAAGCTTCTAATGGTTGTTCCTCCCCATTGATTTATCTCCCCATAGGTTTATTAACAAAACTAGGATACCCAAGACTGAAGAAACAAGAAGAATCCTCAAGTGTATTGACACGTAAAGAAGCAGCAGTCCTGCCCCAGTTCTCCTAAGAAAAATCCGCTGTGGGCAGAGAACGATGATGATTTAATGGTGTTTACTCCTTTACAGGATTCTTATCTTTAAAGCTTTGTGTCTTGCAATGGTGTTGTTCATACATAGAGTCACTCACTTAACTTGGGCTACTTTTTAAAAAATACACAAGGAAAAATCGATGGAGAAATGATGGGAATTAAACATGCAGGTGAAACAGTGGAATTGACCTTGAGTTTATCCCTCCACTTAAGCCTTTCAGATACACGAAAGGCGTATTACCAAATCGGTTAGGCCTTTAGAAACCCAGTTATCGTTATACTCTAAAAAGGCGAAGAGGTGATCTTTAAATTCTGTCCGGTTTCCCACTTGCAAATCAGATGCATTAGCCATGTGTTTGCATCTGTTAAGGGAAGTAACTGTGCAGGTTGTTTGAACTCTTGCATTTGTGTTTTTTTATCTCTTTTTTTGACATTGCCTGCAGGACAGGAATATGTTTATACATATTAAACCACTTATCTTCGAAAGTGTAAAGCATATTCAGTATTTTATTGTAAATATGTACATTCTTTAAGAGTATATATATTGTACTGGTCCCTTTTTTTTTCTTAATGCTGTATCATGGAAGCTATGAAAAAAATGAAGATTTCTTTCAAGCCAACCAAGCCAAGGACTCTTCAGCCAGTATTAGAAGATTCTGTATCTTATTTTTTATTTTTATTTTTTAAATTTTTACCACCATGACATGTTTTCTTTACTTTGGGGATCCTGCCAGAGTAAGATGTCAAGAATTCAAGAAGCACACTGGAGGTTACCGTGAGGCGTGGTGTGATCTGCATAGTAGTGGAGTAGCCATGGAGACAGTAGCCACATGGGTGTTCTGTTGCTGTTTTGCAGGTTCAAACCTTGTACTACTCAGCTGATCACAAGCTGCTTGATGGGAACCTACTAGATGGACAGGCTGAGGTGTTTGGCAGTGATGATGACCACATTCAGTTTGTGCAGGTACACAGTGCACATCTGAGGTAACCTCAGGGTAAAGTTCGATTAGAGCATTTTACAGTGTATGGAAATTTTCCTTTAATGAAGGAAAGTGAAAGAACTTCATTGGTATAACTGGACAGAAACATTTGCGGGAGGAAAACCAGCCTATCTTTCTTAGCATTACTACCAGTTTTGCCACATAAAAAGAAATTAACACAGCAAACTAGGAAACCCCATTTAAATTTTTTTTTTTGTCTCGATCAAATAGGATTTGCAAGTAGTAAGAAAAAGGGCCAATAAGATGAAGCAACATAGAAATTCTTCGGTTTTTTGGTTGGACTGTAAAAAATAGTTGCCAGAGGAATGACTGTTAAACCTAAGTTTTATAAATCCAGGTATAAACTTTTTTCTTTTATGGGTAAATAACATAGAGAAAGAGTACAGATCATAAGTGTCAAGTGGTAAAACCCTTGGTTTAGAAACTTCTTGGATGAAGAAGAGAAGATTTCAAGCATTCTGTAAGCCTTCTTCTTGCCCCCTTCCCAGTCATTTGCCCTACACTACCCCAAGGGGAGCCATTATCTGAACTTCTGAAACATTACCTTAGTTTGCCCATGTTTGAAATTTATGTAAATGGTTATACAGTATGTATTGGTTTTGTTTGGCCTTCAGCTCAGCATTGTATTTGTGAGGGATGAGCTATAAAGTAGGCTGAGTTGACCCAAATTAATGGATGTTTCCCTTTAGTAATTAAAAGGTAAATGGTAGACTCAGAAAACAACCTATATGGTGATATTATTGGGTGTTCTGTGTCAGTAGTGGCTGAATATTTTTATTTTCACAGAAGGTTTTGGGTGTAAATTTGTGCATTCTGAACATTGAGGCTATCTTTCTCCTTGTCTCCAAACATCATAGGTTGACTTTTTTTTTTAAGTACTCTTTGATCAGGCAGTGGTTGAGTGCCTACTAAGTAGAAGGCCATGATGTTACCTAAGAGGGCCCCCAAATGTGTAAGACACAGTTTCTGCTTCCAGGACCTTACAGGAGGAGGTAAATCAGAACAGACTAATAAGCATTACCTACAAAAGACATTCAGGGAGGGTAGAACAAGAGAGGAAAAACCAGGGAAGTTTCACAATGAAGGCAACACTTGAGCCGTCTAAGGACATAGAAGAGTTTGCATGGCAGATAGAGGTGTGTCAGGTAGCAAAGGATACCTGGACAAGAAGATTCTCTTGGAGTTGCAGGTCTCACGACTGGAAAAGTCGGTAAATATAGTCTGATTGGGGCTTCGTACTTTATTCTACAAGTAGTGGGGGGCTTTCAAAGAATTTTAGACAAGGGAGTAGAGTGATCTGAACAAACACATTTCACAACTTTCATAATAGTGAAAAACTGGGCAACAGTCCAGCAGCAGGGGGACTGGTCAAATTATGGTTGTTTCCATACTGCCAAGATCTAGAAGCTCATTAGTCGTATTTTAGACAGTGAACTGTTAGGTGGCATTCTCTGGGTTGTGAAATTCCAGCTGATTTGGGGGAGGTGGGGGGTGGTTTGTTTTTTACTTACTAAAAGCATCAAATCCTATTTTTATGACCAGGTACAGAGGATAGAGGAAAGCTTGTGAGACTACTCTGTAGACTATTACAAGCAGTAGTAGTAGTTCAGGTTAAAAAAAAAAAAGATGATGAGCCTTGATTTGAGGAGAAGGGAAAAGGGTAGATTAGATGTTTCTAGTTGCAAAGGTCCTTAGTGACTGGGAAAATCAAGGAAAAGGAAGAATTTGAGGGTGAGCAGGATCCTGACAAGTGTGACTCATTCAAAGGACGTGCCATGAATAGAGGTAATGAAGTAAGAAGGAAGAGGAGACACTAGGCTTCAGAAATAGGAAGTGAGGTTGAGAAGTAGCCAGTAGCCTCAGAGTGGTGGTCAAGCTAGCTAACATAGGAGAAAAAAGTCTGAAAGACTGAATTGTTGACTATGTTAAATCATACTTAGAGGGGATGTGTAAAGGTCAGGGGTTTCTCATCTATACTGGTTTTAAGGAAGCCACTCTGTAACCTTTAATGGTTGTAATTTCCCAAAAGTTACTAAGGTTAAGAAACCCGTAGCTTGAGAAGTGCTGGTGGCTGAAAGAGCCAGCAGGGACCACCCCCTGGGGAGGGGAGTTCAGAGGCAAACTGTAGGCCAGTGTGCTGATAGGAAGAGTTGATATGGGAAAGTTTGAAGATAAAGGAAAGAATTCGGTTTGAAAATGTTCTGGAAGAAATATAAAAGAGTTGACCAGCATTTCTGTATAAGGCTTGTAGTTAATAACACTAAGTAGTCATCCTTGTTACCATGCTTTTTTCTTTCACATTGATTTTTCTCTCAAAGCCGTACATTAGAACAGTTTTCTTAACTGCAGTAAAAGCCATCATCATCTTGTGTTACTTTGGCTTCCTTTTTCCCACAGATTGGGATAGGGTTTTATGTACCTTGTAATTGCTATTAGCAGAGGATACAAACAAGACTATCATAGTATAAAACAGTGGCTTTATACTCAGAATTCCTAATTTTTATTGTTTTATTGCCTTACACATTGTATATCTTCTGATTTTCAGTATTTTTGTCTCTCAGATGGATAAGTGTATTGCCCTTCCTGAATTAAAAGAGATGATGTGAATAAAGTACCCAATAATACCTAGGTATATAATGTGTAAATGGAATTTGATAAAAACCATTACCATGATACATTCTCTGTTTCTCTCAAAATAGCCTCTTATACTGCAACCACATTTGCTGAATTGCCCACACCAAACTTGGTAGTTTTTTCCCAGCTTCAAGTAGCTACCAGAATCTTTTTCTCTATTGTCACATGTCCTCCTTCTTCCACTCTAAAGAGAAATTTCCTTTAGAGATCCTACCTACCCATGTGGCTCTGGCCCGGGGGACCAAAATAGATGAGCAAACTTGGCCAGGTACTGAAGATGGTGGCTGTTCATTCAGCAGGCACTTCCTGCCAGGGTAGTCTTGATTCTTCTGATGCCTTGTGATCATATTCCTTAGAAGTATTTAGGGCTCAAGGAATTGGAAGAAAACCATCAAAGGGAACTAGTACACGAGGGCACAGTGTAATCATAGTCATTTGGAAATTTGCAGCTTTGCTCGTTTCTCCCTCTTTTATGTTCCTGTGTATTCTTTTATGAATGTTTGATTCTGTTAGTGTTACTGCTTTATTAATTTCTGAGTACCATTTTTTACATTTGTGGTTTTATGTAGTTTTACTTATCTGGACTTCCCTGGTAGCTCAGATGGTAAAGAATCTGCCTGTAATGTGGGAGACCTGGGTTCAAACCCTGGGTTGGAAGATCCCCTGGAGAAGGGAATGGCAACCCACTCTGGTATTCTTGCTGGAAAATTCCATGGACAGAGGAGCCTGACGGGCTACAGTCCATGGGGTCACAAAGAGTTGGACACAACTGAACGACTCACACTTTCACTTGTCTAAAAAGCCACTCTATAATACCTTTCCGGCAATCCTAAAGAAATATAGTTGTAAATGTTTCTTGTAGTTGCCACTTTTTTCCTATAAAATAACTTTCAGAGATTGGATGGATATGTCTGCTCACTTTTTCTAACATTGAAGGATGACACCAGTCCATATGATTTAGTTAAGTTTAGCAGTTTCATGGAGATAGTGAGTTAAATGTATTCTCTCAGTTAATTGTTGCTATTTTAGATTTATAACGTATTTTGGGAGATTCTATACTTAATATAAAGACTGTGTGAGCTTATGTGGATTATGAGGGAGGAGGTTCCTTTTGTTCTTCCCTTGAGTATTTTGCTACTTGATCTGCAATGTTTTAATTGTTGAACTTGAGCTTTTTCTTGACCAGGGTAGGTACAGTTGTTTCCTTACTAAGTGGAGGTGGAAGAATGCCAGTGGCGCATGTCAGTCAGGAAGTGCTGGTTTGTGTTCAGTCTAGGTGTGCAGTGAACGTCATGCGTGAGTGGAGGGCACTGAGTATCCAGTGCTGTGGACTAGCTCAGGAGCACAGGTGCACCAGGCATGGTCTTTGGCTAGGTCTCTGTAGCTGCCTTTTGATTTTGCAGAAAAAGCCACCACGTGAGAATGGCCATAAGCAGATAAGTAGCAGTTCCATTGGATGTCTGTCTTCTCCAAATGCTACAATACAAAGCCCTAAGCATGAGTGGAAAATCGTTGCTTCGGAGAAGACTTCAAGTAAGTGTATTACACTTGTCAGATTGCCTTTGGTTTATTTCTTTTTAAGAAGGAGTTTTAAGTTAGAACCATATCAAGTTGATTGAGGAAAAAACTCAGAAGCAACTAAATTTGGAAAAGAGTAACAGGTCATCCCTGTCTGGAGTCTGGAGTCCAATGCAGGATCACCACAGCAACCAAAAGTAATAAAAATTGCATCTTTAAAAACACAGAACTCTTGTGCTTACAGATAACACTTACTTGTGCCTGGCTGTACTGGACGGTATTTTCTGTGTCATTTTCCTTCATGGGCGAAACAGCCCACAGAGCTCACCAACAAGTACTCCAAAACTTATTAAAAGTTTAAGTTTTGAGATGCACCCAGATGAGCTCATAGAGAAGCCCATGTCTCCTATGCAGTATGCACGATCTGGTCTGGGGACAGCAGAGATGAATGGCAAACTCATAGCTGCAGGTAAGAACAGAAGAATGAGTGACTTAGCCAAAAGCTTTAACTGGCTAAGTCTTTTAAGCAAATGTTTACCCTTGCTCATGACGTGCAAATTTCGGAAGACAGGGTTTAATATGCCTTCTTCTCTAGCATTCCACTTTATCACATTCTAAGATGACAGAGAGTCAGTACTGTTGTAGCACCTTGTCTTCAAGTTAATGTCTGTCTCTAATTCCTTAAAAACTATAAAGTAAGTAATTGTCTCCTAATTTTCAAGCTAAGACAAAGCAGTTAACTTACACTGATAATTTTGTCATTCAGCAATAACAGGCACTTAGTTAAAATGGGGCCTTATTAAGTTTGTGGATGAAAATTCTTTTTCTGATTTTGTACAGATTACTTGAAACATTCTAGACCAGAAACCCTGGGCCAGTTTAATATTTTAAACATAACTGTTTGTGGTTCTTCTACCAGGTGGCTATAACCGAGAGGAATGTCTTCGAACAGTTGAATGCTATGATCCACACACAGATCACTGGTCCTTTCTTGCTCCCATGAGGACACCAAGAGCACGATTTCAAATGGCCGTACTCATGGTAAGTATATTATTTTGCAGGAAGAAGCAGCCCACATTTAGCGCTTTCTGCTAACTTCACAATGGCAGAAATGCTAATTTCTTGCTTTTGGCTTAGGGCCAACTCTATGTGGTAGGTGGATCAAATGGTCACTCAGATGACCTGAGTTGTGGAGAGATGTATGATCCAAACATAGATGACTGGACTCCTGTTCCAGAATTGAGAACTAACCGTTGTAATGCAGGTAATACTTTTCTGCTGAGATAATCAAATACTTAAACCATACTTAAGTATGATGATTAAGTTTATCAATTTTTAACCTTACTTTATAATCACGTAGGAGTGTGTGCTCTGAATGGGAAATTATACATCGTTGGTGGATCAGATCCATATGGTCAAAAAGGACTGAAAAATTGTGATGTATTTGATCCTATAACAAAGTCATGGACGAGCTGTGCACCTCTTAACATTCGTAAGTCGATTTTCTTTTTAAGTATTTTTTTTTAAGACCTCTGAGTCAGCGGTATGTGCAGTGCACACTTATAGTTTTGGGAGATACAGTAATAATTTTGGTTTGACTTGATCTTATAGGTAGACACCAGTCTGCAGTCTGTGAGCTTGGTGGTTATCTGTACATAATTGGAGGCGCAGAGTCTTGGAATTGTCTGAACACAGTAGAGCGTTACAACCCTGAAAACAACACCTGGACTTTAATTGCATCCATGAACGTGGCTAGGCGAGGAGCTGGAGTGGCTGTTCTTGACGGTGAGTGTTGGGATTTGGAGAGTTGAGGAATGGGTAGTGGCAAGAGTTTGTTCTAAAATTCCAAGAGAATGTCAGTAATAAATATGCACTGTTGTAACTAAGAGTTCAGAAGCAGCCATCGTTTCTGACGCAGTGAGGGTTGGTGGTTTGTCTTTTAGAAGTTTCTAATAATCAGAGACTCGGTACTGGGTATACAGCATAAATATATTCACCTTCTTCCATAAATCACACTCCTGATGCCTCATCTTGGAGTTTGAGTTTGTTTCTTTAGAGCAAGAATTTGTAAAACAAAGGAAATACAAATCATCTAGTTTACTCCATGCCTAATTGAAAGTAAAACAAGTCTTTCCAAATCATTTTATATAGACAGCTTCCTTTTCACATCCATTTTATTGATTTACGTATTTATTTTGGAACAAAGCTTGTGGCTCTACTGGTAAGAGCCTAAGTGTGTAGGCACACCAGTAAGTAGCCCACTGGCCTGCAGCCTTGGGCCTAGGGAGCCTTGTCAATTCTTTCATAAGTACATGGACACAGGTAGGCTAAGTGACAATCAGATGAGAAAATAAGGATTTTGAGAATCCCTAATAAAGTTTTTTCCCTAAGCTACAGAGAATATTTAATGCTAACATTTTATTTGAAAGTAATTTAACAATTAACTGCCTATGTATATTTGAAAATAGTTCATTTCATTGCCTGTTTCCAAGAAGAAATTTCTTTAGCAAAACCTTTTTATATCATTGGAAAGGTCTAGAAAATGTTCAGTTATTTAAGCCTTCTTTCCTGTAATCTTCATTCTTGTGCACTGGACTAATAGAAAACTTCCAGTGCACTCTAGGCAAGTTCTCTAACTTCTTGGTTCTTCATTTCTTCATCTGTGAAATGACAGTAATAGAAACAACCTCATAGAACTGTTGTGAGAATTACACTTCCTTTAAATTGCCTGACTTACATGTGCAAATGGGTTTTTATCAATTTTACTCTATTGTATTCCCAGCTTCTAGGGAATGCTTGCCACATTTAGTTAGGATGAACGGGCTTTTCTACTGAGAACCACTGATTTTAGCAAAAGACAGATTTAAGGGTTTCTTCCTTAGCCTGTCCAGATTAACCTTGTCTCTCTCTCTCTTAGGAAAACTGTTTGTAGGTGGTGGCTTTGATGGTTCTCATGCCATCAGTTGTGTGGAGATGTATGATCCAGCTAGAAATGAATGGAAGATGATGGGAAACATGACTTCACCACGGAGCAATGCTGGGATTACAACTGTAGGGAACACAATTTATGCAGTGGGTGGGTTTGATGGCAATGAATTTCTGAATACGGTAGAAGTCTATAACCTTGAGTCAAATGAGTGGAGCCCCTATACCAAGATTTTCCAGTTTTAACAAATTGAAGACCCTTTCAAACTAACAGGCTTAGTGATGTAATTGTGTTTAGTAGAGGTACACTTTGTGAATAAGGAGGGTGGGTGGGTATAGATGTTGCTAACAGCAACACAAAGCTTTTGCATATTGCATATTATTAAACATGCTGTACATACTTTTTGTGTTTATTGGGAAAGGAATGCAAAGATGAAGGTCTGTTTTGTGTATTTTTAGGACTACTTTGGTTACTTTTTGGAAGTTGATATTGTAAAAGAATAAACCAAGAATTGATTGGGCACGTCATTTCAAGAAGTCCCCTCTCCTCCACATTTGTTTTGCCAGTTTGCACATTAAATGACTCTTTCTCCTCAAATGTGTATTATGGGGCAAGAGGGGTAGGGTAAGATATAGGCAGTTGGGTTGTTTTTAAAAGGCCCTTTTTCAGTAACTGGAACACTCTACAACAAAGAGACTTATTTAACTAGATGACAGCGACTATTTTTGTTTTTATTAAAAGGAAGCTTACATGCCTACCAAGGTTTAATCTTTTATGATTGCCTTTTTATAACTTTTTGTATTCTTAGCAGAGTACTTTCTTTACCTGTTGAAGTTAACATGTCACAGGTTCAAATTACTGAAGCAGAGTGGCAGTCTTAAAAGTATGCAGTGAAGTGTTTTATACTCCCAGAATACAAACTTCAGAACTTTTGCCTTAGCTACTGGTTTGTTTGGTTTTTTTCGAGAATGCAATACCAATGTTTATTTGAATGGGGTTGCTGAACAGTAACATGGCTGTGATTTTTATTTGATACACTGTTTTTAAATACTTTGACTTCTTTGGGGGTATATTTTATATAGCAAAACACTCAATATTATATATAACAGTAAAGAACAGTGAAGTATTTTATCTTCTAAATAATTCCTATTTTTTATCATTAACAAAACAATCCTAAAATAGCAGTCCTTGATTGTGGGGAAAAAATTAACCTTAAACTGTATTGGGTTTATGAATGCAGCCTTATCAGAACTATGTTTTTGTTCAGTTTTTCTATTCATTTGGATAAATACTGGTTGGAGTGGTGACTTGGTATTATGTAATGCTACACATATAACTTATGGTGCCAAAATTAGAACATCCTAATGCTTGCTGTTGATGCAAACATATTAAAGGTACTTTGCAGGAAATCCTTGCACCATGGGATTACTATCCAAAAGTTGTTTGTGTTCTTTTTCATTACTAAAAGTTTTGGGGGGAGATTTTAAAGAAATTTTTCCCAGTAACAATGAGCTTAAGGTATTTGTGGGAAAATACTTACCTGGTATCTTACATCTGAAATAAGGACTGTTGTTTGGGGTTTTTTTTTTGTTTTTTGCTTCTCTCTGAGAAGGCAAAGAGGCACATGGGACAATTGGGACAATATGACTATCCAGTGTCTAAGTTGGGTTAAGAAGAAAATTAGGTTTTTTCCCCAAGTGTTCCACTGGTGCTTTGACACCTTGTTTCACTCCTCTTTTCCATGAAGAACCACCAAGAAAGGAAATGAGTTTGCCTGGTGGCTCTGTAGTTCCTGATTATCACTAGTTTCATTCCAGACTAAAACTAGGTTGGCATATTTGAATCTGTCTAATATGATGACTTTTTAAAATAGTTCTGTGTATGTTTTATTTATTTAGCACAAGGAAATAAAATTTTACTGGAGGGGGTCACTATGAAATCCTTGAAATCACTTCTCAATTCCTAGGTAACATGCTTAATGCAAATAATATGTGGGAATATTTTGGTCAAAGTTTTATCATATTACCACTGATGCCACTGTAGCTAAAATTATGTTCTTTAAGTATATTTTGAATATAAGAAGTTTCCATAAAGGGGGAAAAAAAAAGTGCTCATTGACCAGTTGTTCCTGTTTATCTGCACTTAGAAGGTTGTTTTTGTTTTGTTTTGTTTTGTTTTTAAGATAAGGAGAAAATGGCATAGCTTCAGTGTAAGTTAAAGAATTTGTTTTTGTTTTTTGCCAGTGTCGGTTTCTGAGTAGTTTAGAAATGATATTGGTTAATAACCAGTCTCAATCGTAATAATGTATGAAACATACCCGAATCCTAAAACAGTAGCAAAAACTATAAAATACCTGTTTGAATTAACGAAACAATTGATTATACTCAAGTATGAATTTTCTTTTATTGTGATTTTCAAGGATAGGGCTTTGATATTTGGCCTCTAGAGTTTTACATATTTTACCATTTTCAACATGTAGAATTCCTTACATAATCATATTTTATTAGGGAAGAGAATTTGGGAATATGATTAGTGCAAGAATCCTTGCTAGTGAGGGACAGGGAGGCCCGGCATGCTGCAGTTCACGGGGGTCACAAAGAGTCAGACACGACTTAGTGATTGAATGGCAAGTATACCCTATAATCTGTAAAAACCCTATAAAGTTTTAAGGGGGTAGGCAAAGGAGACATAGGACATTACTGCATCTCCACAATTATAGTTACAAGACTGTGAGTCACAGAAAACAGTCTCCATAGTATTAGTATTTTTTGTATCTTGCTTTGTTTCAAAAAATTTGAGAGTCTCTGACTGAGAAAACAAGGAAATATCAATATATGAATCTCATATACTTAAGTAAGGCCAGGCCACACAAATTCGGGCCTGTTAGCAGGAGACCCACTGAATAAATCATCTGAAGGTTAAATAACTGTGAAGTACCAGTTTTCTTCATAAAAGACCAGAAGTTTCTCAAGAGTCTTAAAGACGAGTAATACTGATAACTGAACAGTAAGTACAGGAGATACAGAGCGGGATGTGCTCAAGTGCGTGTCACGGCTTCTTGTACTAGCACAAGAGCTAACAAAAGATTTAGGCTTCTCTGTTAGAAGCTCAGTACTCTTTTAGGGGTTTGAATAAGGGTGAGAAGCAAAGTTCAGTTATTAAGCTGGGTATATCTAGGGTTGATATCTTGTAGGAATACAAGAATCTAAAAAGGGCCTATGTCTGAATAGACGGCAAAACATTGCTCAGAGAGAATAATGGGACTAATATAATTTTAGCTTAGAAAAAGATGAACACAGAATACCAAATTTTAATGAATCAGAAAAATTTAAGAGACGAACAGAAACATCCTGCAAAAGGTTTGGAAAAAGACACTGATAAATGGAATCTAATAATAACATGAAAATGTGCTTACTACCATTGATCATTAGGAAAATGTAAAAAGCAAAATGATATACTTTGGAAAGTTTGAGAGTTTCTTATAAAGTTAAATATTCTATGAGACAGTAGCCCTATTCCTAAGTATTTATCCAAGTGAAATGAAAACATGTTCTTAGAGAAACCTATGTATAATAGTTTTATTCATAATCACCAAAATCTGAAAACTCAAATATCCTTCCAGTTGGTGAATGGATAGACAGGTACATCCATACAATGAAATACTAAGGAATAAAAACAAGATAAAACACGAACGGATCCTCAGAAGCCTCATGCTAAGTGAAAAGCCTCCATTTACGGAGCATTCCAGAAAAGAACTACATGGACAGGAGACATCAGAGGCTTCCTGAGGTGGGGATGGGAGTTGGCTACAAAAAGGCACCAGGGAATTTTAAGGAGCAGTTGAAACTCCTATAACAGGTGAGCTGCTGTGTGATAGTGTCTGACAAAACTAAAAATTGTACACTTGGAAAGGTTCTGTCTTTCTAGCTTAACCAAACCTTTAAAAGAAAAGGCTTTTTACAAAAGGCTAGGACATGTTAGTATTTTACCTGACTAGAAATCACATCAGGGAACCATTCATTCTCTCTGGCCATGCAAGGGTTATGTCCCGAATTAATGTAGTTTTGCCTACAACCGTTAGTCTACAATCGAGTTGCACAGGCTAGGAGACTCGTTTAGATTGTAGTTAGGAATACTGAGCCTTGGTGGTGCCTGAGATCTGAATGTCTTACCACCTTCTTTTCTTGGTTCACAGCTATAGATTCTGCTCACGCTCATGCAGCTGCTTGTTTTCCCTGGAGTGGGTTTTTTTGGCCTAATAGCCTAAGGAGCCACCAACTGGGTAGAGAATGGGCTGTCAGTCTGATCTGATCCAATCTGAATCAGAAAAGGAGTACGGGTGGCAGCATCCCTCACTGGAAGATGCATTTCATTATTCAATAGTCAGATACATCCCCTCTTAGAAAAAAAGGTAAATTCATTCCAACTCATGGGATGAGTCAGTAGGAGCTAAAAGGCTCCAAAAGGTAGGTAAACTTGAGGAGATGTCACATCAGGAATACGAACTCATTCGTGTCTGACTCTTTGTGACCCCATGGACTGTAGCCTACCAGGCTCCTCTGTCCATGGGATTTTCCAGGCAAGAGTACTGGAGTGGGTTGCCATTTCCTTCTCCAGAGGATCTTCTCAACCCAGGGATCGAACCTGGGTCTCCCACATTGTAGGCAGATGCTTTACCATCTGAGCCACCAGGGAAGTCTGAGGGAGACCAAGACACTAAATAGTGGGTCAACCTTGAAAGGGTGAAAGGATTTCTGTTTTTAAGATGATGGCCAAAAGATCAAGGAAATAAAGTTTCAGGTTGGTCTTGTGTCCCCTGTCTTTCATATGACAGGCAAAGACAATGACAGGCAAGTGAAATGAACCCATCTGAGAGGTTCCACCCTGTACAGTTCCAATTGCCCACTGCAGGTCCTAACAAGAAGACCCAGTAGGACACAACGTTCTTGAGCCAACTTTTCTTTGGCTCAGAATGCTGGAAGAGCTATGGCAGCTGCAAAACCAGAGGATTCAAACCAGGTCCTTCCTAGAAGGAAACAGACGATCTTGTGGAAGTAAGCTAGGAAAGGTTGGTATAAAATGGTTCCATGAACTCTACTGGAATAATTCTTGGGTATTGCGTCTCAGGAAGTTATCACAGCTCCTCTCTTAAGGCAATGCATTATGCAGAGAGCTCTTCCCCTCATGGGATTTTCTTCATCAATCCCCTCAAACAAAATACAATAGCTATCCATACTGAATGGAGATTTTAAAACCTGAAGCTCTAAAGATCTGATAATCTCCTATCAAAACAAATTTATGTTCTGTGCAAGGGAGTGCTTAAATGATCATTACGTCAACTAACTTATTCCAATCCAGAGAGGAGACCCAGAAAAACAAAAAAGAGTAGGGGACAGGAGGAAAAGAAGCCCTCAACTCCTGCAATGGACTATTAGGGAAAAAAAGCAGAAAGTTTAAAATCAGGAAAAGGCAACAACAAAAAAAAGATCTGACATTTCAAAGAAAGAAACACTAAAAAATTTTTAAAGAATGTAGCCAAAGATAAAAATAAGACTAGAAAGAAGAAAACAAATCTTATAATAAATATTTAAATAAAAAGGCTGAAAACTGACAATGCAGAAAGTGTAAGACACAAAGACTAGGATAAAATTAAAATCCACATGTATAGGGTGAAATAAGTCATAATCAGAGTGAAAAGAAACTTCCTAAAAAGTATAACTTATTAATAAGATAAAAGGAAAAAAGGGAGGTAATGAAGCAGAGCAGGGAGTTCCACGGAGTCCACGGCATGACCCTGGGTTTAATCCTGGTCGGGGAACTAAGATCCTGCAAACTGCGAGCCACCACCACCACCAAAAAAAACCCAAACAGAGTAAAACCCAATAATAACTAGAAGTAGTTGAGGAAGAAAAATCTGATGAAAGCTTTTTTGTTAAGAGGAGGGGATGCTTTCTTGGCTCCTGAGAAAGGAAAAGGAAAGAGGCAGACAGCAGAGATGCTTTGGAAGCTTCTTCTACAAGGGCTCATTTCCCTGAGGGCACTTTGAGCTCCTGGGAGGAGGTGTGGCTTTCTATGCAAACAAAGCTCATCAGATCCTTCTTCCTGGTAGTGAGCACTCCACATAATTCTCTTCTATCAGAGGGTCCCTTTTATAGTCATACCTGTACATAATTCAGAAACAAAATTTGGAAGGTGAAAAGCAAAATCACTAAAAATAATTTATTGCTTTAAAAAATAAATTAACATAATAGAATACTAAATCAGATTTTCTCAAATGTATTAACAACAGCATACTATACTTTAGTAAACAAGGATTTCCAACTTAAACAGTATAACGAAATAAGTCAATTAAACACTTGGTTTAGCTAGGGGCAAACATCAGCCACTGCCACCTGATCCCATAAATCCACGCTGCTTCACATCTGAAAACTGAGAGATCTCCCTGTTCTTCCCATTGGAAACTTCCTGAAGAGCGACACGCCTAGGGAAGAGAAGAGGCTACTGTAGCAAGGTGGAGCTGAACTAAAAGTTCTACTTCCCTTACCTTGGGGGAAGCTAAAGGGATGTGATTACTTCACCAGGTCTGCATGGAAGACAGTCTGATCAGAAACAGCCCAGGGTAGATTTCTCCTGTGGAATACGATGCGCATGGCCATGTCCTAATTCTTTCTTGAGGTTTCAAAGTGTCTCTGGTCACCAACCCGTATTTGGGTTGAGGGAGGTGCTAATGCTGGGTCCCTGGCCTTCCTCAGATGCCACAGTGGCTTTTGCCCTAAGATGTCCAAAAAGATGGCTCTCCTTTCATTAGTCACATTGGCTCAGTATTAGGAGTAGAGGTAGGGAGGTAAGGTCAACTTCTGAAGAGTCGAGTCCACGATTTATTCCACAATGGATGCAACAGAAGCTCAATGAGATTGTCAGTATTAGGCAATCACCTTTTTATACCTATGAGATTTCTTCTAAGTCTCTCAGGTTTGGCACAAAAGGTTGAAAAGTACTCTGTTGTTCCTGAAGACAAATGCAGTTCCTTCTAAGTTGCAAATTGGCACTTAGGTCCTATCGTTGAGCATGTCTTCACGCCATCCCCTGTTTCTGGCCTCCATATAGACAGAGGCATTGCACTGCTGCATGGTGTATTCCATCTCAGTCAGCTGGCGGCATCCAACGGTTAACTTTTCCCTAGAGGATAAAGAAACGTTACATGACTACAAGACAGTCAGCCAGATAAATGAAAAAATCTCACTACAAAAGGAGAACACTGGGATTGGGAATATATTATTTGATATTTGAGAGTAAAAATGCCTAGAGAAATGGTTTCTTCAGTCATTCAGTCGTGTCTGACTCTGTGTGACTCCATGGACTGCAGCATGCCAGGCCTCCCTGTCCATCACCAACTCCTGGAGTTTGCTCAAACTCATGTCCACTGAGTCGGTGATGCCATCCAACCATCTCATCCTCTGTCGTCCCCTTCTCCTCCCACCTTCAATCTTTCCCAGCATCAGGGTCTTTTCAAATGAGTTTGTTCTTTGCATCAGGTGGCCAAAGTATTGGAGTTTCAGCTTCAGCATCAGTCCTTCCAATGAACCAAATAACTTGGCAGGATAAACAACTTAGTAACACAATTCTTAGTCATCATGGAGACAATCTTGAGGATATTACTGAATTCATAAATAAAGGTTTCCAAGGAAGACCTGCTGCCAATAAGGACACTGTAGAGTAGATCACATATTTTTGTTTTATTTGGTTTGGGAGTTAAAGGACAGCAAGGCTAGTGGATTCTAAGAGGACACACCTCCAGACAGGAACAGACACTGGACAGGGAGCAGGAAGTTGACAGCTTTGACTCTTAAAGAGAATCGATCACTTAGCCATTAACAAATGAATACTAGTTAACTACTCTCAACCAGAAGTGAGGAAGGGGTAGTAAATGCCTGATATTTGCCCCAACTACTCACAACTGTATCTAACATTAAGCTTAGGTGAATCTCAAAAGCTGACAAGAGGCCTATTAACTGTGGGATCACTGAGTCATCAGAGCACCAACTCATTATACATGGTGTCAGGAGTTCAAATCCCCTGAAAACCTATTTAAATCTACTGAGAGGTCATCTGCATAAGTTCACAAAGAATACCCAGTATCCAGTACTGTGCCAGAAAACAGCAGTTATTTTTATTATGCAAGTTACACGGATATTGGGAAGCCCCCAGTGGCTCAGTGGGTAAACAATCTGCCTGAATGCAGAAGACTCAGGAGATGCAGGTTTGATCCCTGGGTTGGGAAGATCCCCTGGAGGAGGAAATGGCAATCCACTAAAGTATTCTTGCCTGAAAAATCCCATGGACAGAGGAGTCTGTCCAAATGGCCACAAAGAGTCAGACACAACTGAGCAACTAAGCAGCATGGACACTGCTATTACTTCTCTGGTTTCTAAGACTGCTCTGAGCCACCTCCAGGGTATTGGGAAGGACTCCTTGCTACCTTTGCACACTACCCCTCCTCCCTCACCCATGAATCCCCCGATGCAGGGCACAAAGGGAAAAGAAGTGAATCAGAACTGAAGGAATAGGATGAGAGCTAACAATGGCAGCAAAGTAAATACACTGTATGTTTGGAGAGGCCTCACTTCCTGAAAACATGTAGTGAGGCTGATTCAAACCTGACTTTTGACTCTATTACTCTAGACCTATCTCCTATATTTAGAGTGCTTAAAATCAGTGTTATGTTCTTGCTAGTTCTTTACAACTACTCAGAAAATGATTTTCAGAAGGCTCTAAGAGATCCAAAATAGGAGAGATGTAAAATGTTTTCCTATAAACTTAAAAATGAAATTAAAAGGGTAGGTCCCTATTCCTGTTCTTGATTACTTATTCTACATGTGGAAAAAAACTCTTTTAGTAACTAGACTTTTCATCTGTTTCAGTGTCTTTTCTTATTTCTTCTCTTTTCCCCTCCTCTCCTAGTTAAGAGGTGAGCCCTATGCCCTCTTTTCATCCTGGTGGCATGTGGTTCCTTTGTGTGAGGCAGCATTCTGACAATGGATTATCAGCCACGGATTTTGCTTTCCTGCATCAAGTTGTCATTGCTGCTGAGGAAAGTATCAGATGTTTTTCTAGTATCGACCATACACACCCATCATGTGTGTTTGGCCAATACCAGACTATGATGATAGGAATTTTTGAGTTCCTTTCCCCAATGGATTAGAAGCAGAATAGCAGAATATTAGACACTGCTTACCTTAACACCTTTGCCTACTGCTCTGTAGCATCTCCAATGACTTATCTCACCTTGGCTTTCACCTCTCGCTGATGAGACATTTACAACTGAGAGAAAGCCTATTACCTATTCTGATATCTCTTAATTGCTAGAAAGTTCTTTCTTTACATTGGGCTTAAAAAAAAAAACCTATAAGCTGTTTGCCTAAATTAAAACAAAACAAGAAGTTGTTATCCCTGTTTCCTCCAACAGTACAGATATTTTATGTCCCTTACAGGTGGTCCTATTTCTTTGCCAAACTAAACAATCCCAACTCCTAATCCTTTCTGGAACAAAGCTAAAGACCGGAGATTGCTTCTAGTTCTGCAATTCTGTACTGTTCATGAAATTTCTACAGAACTGCCACTGATTTTCTAAATCATCCTATTATGAGTCTGAAACTAACTTTGACCAAATCTCAGATGGGTCAAAATAAGCAGGAATTTGATCAAATCAATAAAAAATAACTGCAGCAGTTATCTGATTCATTTCAATAGCTAATTTTGTCAAAGTGGCATGGCAGTAGTAAATTGAAGTGCCCTACCTCTAATATTTTTTCCAAAATCCTTTCTAGGTACAAGAAAAAGAGTACAATGGATATTGCTTTACAGCTCTCTTAATGTTTTTAAGCACCTGCAATGTGCATCTCAAGTAAAGGGAAAATGGAATACAATGTAGTACATATAACAACAGTATATAAACAGTTTTTGATTCAGAAGGTCTGGGCTGGAGTATTAGAGTACATTTCTTGCAAGTTCCCAGATGGTGCTAACACTCAGCTCCAGGAACCACACTTCAGAGAACCAGAGCTCTAATGTGATCCTACCACAGAGCTGATCCCTGGAGTTCAGAAAGCAGTAATTCCGGAAAGCTCTTGCCATAAGGAAAACAAAGTTGTTCCTGATGCCCGTGCCTTCAGTTCAGTTCAGTTCAGTTGCTCATGCCTTAGGCAGCATATTATTTGGATATACCAGGTACTTGAAGGAGCTGATGTCACAAACTAATGTGCATTTCACACAGAAAAAATGCACAATTGTGCATTGTCTTGTAAACATGCCAGAACATTCTGTCAAGAATTTATAGGTCAAGCAAAGTTAATTAAACACTATTCCTAATTTATTTTTCATATATGTATCAATAGAGGATATCACACAAGATATTTATTTAGTAATTTATTTGATAATCTTCTTAATTTACCATCCTGGGTTTTCTGAGCAAACTCCTCATCTGCTCAGGGTAAGCAGTGCTCAGACCCCACTGGCAAGAGCAAAAGCTAGGACAAAGAATCTACAAACTACAGAAGAGAGCAAACACTAACTGATGTATACACAGGAACACCAAGGTTCTGCTATGTCATGGAATTCAAATTTTGGTCCAAGCCACTTTCAATATGAAACCTTAATTACCTGCCTTATCAGAACCTATAAAATAGTTTTCTTCTTGAGCTACTTAATTTCTTCCCTATTGCAATAAATTTGATGTTGAGACATCAACAGCCTCTTCCTTCACAACTAACACATCACAAATCAAAAAACAAAGATTACCAAAGTCAGACATTCTAAGTAATTGTTTTTCTTAATATAGTGAAGTTAAATCATTCTTCCGTTTTCACTTTTGAGTCACAGGGAAGCTTCGCTACCTCTCATCTATTGCGTTTGGCTCTGCGTCTAGTATGAACTATTGAAACAAAAAGAACCTCTGTCTTCTGGCAACTTACTTGAAAACTGGGAGCTGTGGAGTATACCAGAGGTTCATATGGGAGGTACCATTCACTGAAAATATAGCAAATAATTTTAAAAAAAACAACAGAGTAACAAATCTAAAAGCTATTAACTTTAAAAGCCCACTTGAACAGCAACTGCCATTTTCCAATGCATTCAAGATATTAGACATATTGGATTTCTCTTTAAAATCATCCTTTCAGGATTAATAAGAGGGAGCTTATTAATTACCATCATAGTTCAAATTCTTGGCATTGTAAGTGCAAAGAAAACAAAGAGAAAAATAGGTACGACTACTTTAACTTTGAACATTTAAGTTTGACACTTGCATCCTTTCCCTCTCCAAAACAAAATAAACCAAAAAAACTTCCCAAATATTTAAACAGTAAGCTGAAGTCAAAATAATTTTAGACATTTGAATGGAACCATCCTGTAAGGGACTCTGCCCTCCAAGTTATATACAGAGCTTTATACACCTTCAAAAATATTGCCAAGACTGGAAGACATTATATTTTTGATCCAAATCTCAAGTATACAAACCTTTAAATGCAGATTATCTGTAACAATCTGTAAGTAAGAGTTGTTGATTGTTGTTTAGCTGCTGAGTCATGTCTGACTCTTTTGTGATCCCATGGACTGTAGCCCACCAGACTCCTCTGTCCATGGAGTTCTCCAGGCAAGAATAGTGGAGTAGTTTGCCATTTCCTTCTCCAGGGGATTTTCCCGACCCAGGGATTGAACCTATGTCTCCTACAATGGCTGATGGATTCTTTACCACTGAGCCACCACGGAAGCCCATGAATAAGAACATAACTGATTAATTGGTAGTCTGAAGATTAGGGTAAAAAATCATTTTCATCCTCAGCTATGACAGATGATGCATGCCTAACTGGCTTCAGATTTTCTTAGAAAAATTATGTTAATCTAGTGAGTGAGTGAATTTTCAGTTATGCTGCCTGATAACATTTGTGTGTCAGTTCTAGTGTCTTGATATCATCAAACATATTTATCAATCTAGAGTTTTACCAGTAGAGCCACCTTGATAGTTAACTTTGTCATTGTGTCCACTCATACAATTCTGTAGCTACACAAATATATCTGCAAATTATAAATGGCAAATAAACTGGTTAAGTGATACAGTGGCATATTACACAGCAGTGAGAATCCAGTCAGTTCTGCTACAGTTCTTGTTTTGAACACAATTTATTGTAACAGCATTGAAACATTAAAGAACAATCTGAGCACAACAAAAATTTCCTATTTTCTTATATATGATTTCATTAGTGGAAAATGCCAGATGAACAGAGAAAACTGTACACAGCCTATTTAAATGAATAAATATTAGAAATTTCTCAATTCTAATTTCTATAGATAGATAAAACCCACATAAGCAAAGGCTCTTAGGGGTGGGTCTTCAATATTTTTGAAAAATATAAAAGACCCTTGACACATCTAAACTTGAGAATTTACTTTAAAAATTAAACTTGCTAGGTGCATATATATATACACACACAGTTTTTTTATATGTATGAACTATTTCATATTTATAAAAGCTAAAAAGAAATCATAGTATAGTGAAGACATAAAAAGAACCCTTCCCCACCACCAAGTTAGTGCTACACATGGCAAGAGCATGTTACTCTGATGTATCTACATACATATATATATATGACTATACATACATATATGACTTACCGATACTCAGCCTGTGAAACACAATCATAAAGTTCCTGGGCAGTAAATTTGACATTTTTATTTACCTGAAAAGAATCAAGATATAGCTATTAAAAATGCATATTAAGTCAAATGAAAGGTGAGAGAACTATTAGAATGGCTCAGATTCTGAAGGAGGAGAATGCCAAGTTTTTAGCTTTTGCATAAAAAGGACTAAATAATAACAATTAGAAGTTCAGTGAACATAACACTTAATACTGAACTATGTGTAAAAATATTAGTCCTATTGTTACAACTTAATCTGTTAACAGAACCAAAAGAAGTGAGATGGTCCTGGGATCTGTGGGACTCCCAACAAAGCAGATGATCACTTTAGAGATCAAATGGACAGAAAAAAAACGTGTAAAATACACGCAACACTAAATTCTACTATGCTGGCTCTTATCAGCAGATTTCATGCATCAGTTAGCCTAGCTCTAATATACTTAATATTTATTTTCTGGGAAAAGTATATAAATTGTTAACATTTAATACCTATACCTAAAGCTATAGTAGATTTGGGTCATACAGGTAGACTGTTGTAAGCAGAATCAGCCACATCTTGTTTATTTCATGAACATTAGAAATAATTCAAGCTGAAAGAAAAAGTTAAGTAGTCAAATCTAACAACATTTGAATACTATGGTTGACCCTTCTGAAAGTTATTACTGAATAACTTTAAACACTAAGGTAATGAACTGTGTGGAAAAATCTGTTTTGGGAAATGGATGATTTATAGACACTTTCTAAATAAATGTGTTTTTCCGACTATCAACGTCTACATATTTAAATGAATATGTATAAGTTTATAAATATCTATTATAATTCACAATTTATAATACTGTAAAAATAAAAGTCCATCATACAAAAACTTTGTGTGGCACATGTGGAGAACACAGTGAAGGAATCCTGTATTTCCTGTATTTCTTGAGGCTTACCACTGATTTAGGCAGTATTTTATTTATGTTGCAAGGAAGACTCTGGAAATTTGTAGAAGTAAATTCTTTTTATCAGATGACTCAAGGGGGGCTTCCCAGATGGCACTAGTGGTAAAGAACCCGTCTGCCAATTCAGGAAACATAAGAGCCAGGAGTTCAATCCTTCAGTCAGGAAGACCCTCTGGAGAAGGAAATGCCTATCAACTCCAGTATTCTTGCCTGGAAAATCCCATGGACAGAGGAGCCTGAGGGGGGCTATAGTCCATAGGGTCGCAAAGAGTCAGACATGACTGACGCGACTTAGCCCTTAGCCCTGGATTACTCAAGAAATAACATGGCGTCTAACTTTCTAGAAATTATGAATTAGTGAAGGGAAACTAAATGAAACTATCTTCTATTCACTTTACTTTTAAAAATACTTATGTTATTATTAGCATATGCATTTTTGATGAGGAAAAATTTTTGTTCCTACATTGACTTAATTAACACTACTTTAAAGATTTATATCATGAAAGTCTCCTGTAGAGTTTAGGGTATTGCTTATTTGCAAAAGTTCCATGAGCTTCTTTCAGTATTTTCACAACAAATTCAACATATCTGTATAGAAAATGTTCCATTCACTACAAATTAAAAACACATAGTTTTTAAACATAAATTTGAAATATATATAATCCTCAATTTTTGCTGAAAATGTTATTTAATTATATATAATATTTACTATTATATTTAAGATTTAAGAAAGTGGTATATGATTTACCATAATTAATTTTTAGGTACTTTGTAATTTTTATTAAAATAATCTTCTAAAAATGTTTTAAGATATACATTTAGAGTTATCAACCAGTTCGATTCCTATTTTTCTATATGTTCTGCCCTGATGATCTCAAGGGCCTTTGATATTTTCACTATTGCCCCAACATGCTGGGACCTATAAATGTTTCCAGACTTAGGCCAGCAAATGTCGGCAGTCAACACTGCAGATCTTTGATCATAAGGTAAGAGGAATAATCTATTCTCTATCAACTGTTGAGAAAAATCAGCTGAAGAACTGATTTTGAACTTGACATAATATAAATACAAAAAAGTTCTTGAAGCCATTAGCAGATTTTTAGGAAACAAAAAAACCAACTATCTGATTTATCTGTAGTTTTGAAAACAATCACCCACATCTATTTAGACCCTTCTCCCAGAACGTGGCTGGGGTGATGTGGCTCCAGGTTATAGCAGATGACTTCTAAAGTTGGCAGTGAATCTACTAACAAAGGAAAACTAAAGCACAGATTCATGACATACTCACAGGCTCTAGCTGGAAATATATCATTTCACTATCTTCATTAGTTTTGATACAAGATATTTTAAATTAGTCATATTGGGATGTTTTAAATTACACTATTAAGTATCATTTCTGTGCTTAAGTGTACAATTTTAATTCCCAGAAAATAACTGAAAGATACCCCTGTCAGTAAACATTAAGAGTTATGATTGTAAAATGGAATTGGTGTCATTAATTCTTAGTTGTACGATTAACAGTGAGTGCCAAATATGGGAAACGGTCATATTATTCTTAATTCTTAAAAAAATCAAGATCAGGAAGCAAAGGTTTAAGTATAGTGACAGCCAAACATCTTAAAAATTTTAGATTGTCCCTATCACTGCTTATGAGACAAATACATCCAATGTAATAATTGGTATTGGGGATGAAGTTCTGCTAATAGAAATAACTTTAAAAATCTGGGACTCAGATCCACATATTCTTATAAATAACAAATTGGGTATTTTCTCCCAATGCTCTCAGCAACAGAAAGTACTAAACCCCCCAAAGACCTATATATCAGATTTTTCCAGGATGTGATTTTAAAATTGTCCCATTGTTTTTCCAAATAAATTTTTATTGGATTGAAATTCAGAAAGTATGATGAAATAATTATTTCATCACATCATCTCAAAAGAGGAAATTATCTTAATAATCACATAATGTGGTTATACAGCATTGAGAACTGTGGTGTTGGAGAAGACTCTTGAGAGTCCCTTGGACTGCAAGGAGATCCAACCAGTCAATCGTCAAGGAAATCAGTCCTGAATATTCATTGGAAGGACTGATGCTGGAAACTGAAATTCCAATACTTCAGCCACCTGATGCGAAGAACTGACTCCTTGGAAAAGACCCTGATACTGGAAAAGACTGAAGGCAGGAGGAGAAGGGGATGACAGAAGATGAGATGGTTGGATGGCATCACCGACTCAATGGCCATGAGTTTGAATAAGCTCTGGGAGTTGCTGGATAGCAAAGCCTAGCGTGCTGCTATCCATGGGGCCACAGAGATGGACACAACTGAGCAACTGAACTGAACTGAACATATTAAGGGTAACTTTTAAAAGGTACATATAAACACCATTCATTCCTTAAATAAGAGAAGTAACACTTACTGAACACTTACTTTGTGCCTGGTACTGTTTGGAGCACTTTACATATATTAAGTTATTTAGTCTTATTTAAAGAATAGCTGTAGTTTACCTACTTATGTTATTCCCATTTTCAGATGAGGCAACTGAGACAAGGACAATCAGATAACTCTTCTAAGATTATACACTTAACTGGCGGCAGAACCAACATTTGAACATGACTAGTTTGACTTCAGAGTCCGTGTTCTTCAACACTAGGTTCTTAATATAAGATGTGGCATAAAAAAGTTACAGAGGACTTCCTTGGTGGTCCAGTGGTTAAGAATCCACCTGCCAGTGCAGGGTACACGGGTTTGATCCCTGCTCCAGAAAGATTCCACATGCTTTGGAGCAACTAAGCCCATGAGCCTCAACTACTGAGCCTGTGCTCTACAGCCCATGCTCTGTAACAAGAGAAGCCACTGCAATGAGAAGCCTGGGCACCACAACTAGAGAAAGCCCTTGCACATCAACAAAGATCCAGCAGAGCCAAACTAAAAAATTTTTAAATTAAAAAAAAAAGTTTAAGAGCTAATCAGGTATAAAAGCAAAGGAGTACATATAAAGATGTTCAACTTCACAAGAAAAGTGACACCTGAATATGTCATATTCCTATATTTAGAGTGTTTTTAAAAATTAAACACACACACCCACAAAAAGAAAGAATATATGGGCACATGGGTAAAGAACTGTAGGCAAACAAAACTGAAGATCAACAGAATACTTTCCTTGGATCAACAAGGATAAGAAAAGCATGCAGATTAATTTACAAAATACGCTGGAGCCTCATCAGAGCTTTAATTCCAGGGTCTATGCTGCTGCTATGGAGAAAACTAAATTATAGCTTTCGTTTTCAGTAATCAGTGGTGCTCAACCGGAGGTGGTTCTTCCTCCGTAGGGGCCATCTGGGTATACGAGTTGGGTGCGGTGGGAGGGTATTTTTGGTTGTCACAATGACTGAGAGAGTACTGGCATTTAGTATCTGAGAATAAAAGATGTTGAAAAATCCTGCAACGTTCCACACTGAAGAAATGACCTATCCAGCATACCAACAGCATCCTTGATGGGAAACAACTCCATGTGGTATTAGTATAGGGCTCTACTACATGTGCTTACTTAAGAGAATGAAAGACAAAAAATGAATGTCGCTGGGAAACTTTGGTGGCGTTTAAGAATTTAAAGTAAACAGTAATCAAATAGCATCCCATTTTAGAACACCTCTGTTTATATTAAAACATGATTATAATGGAAATACGATAAACATTTAAAAATATTTTTCCTACCTCATACTTGATTAGGAAGTTATAGAGGGTCTCAATATCCTGATAATTACTGTTGGGGGCCAAAATCCTAAAAAATAAAGTATAAACAAAGGAGGGGGAATGAATTGATTTAAGAAAAAAACAAAACTATAGCTTGAACTTTTCTCCCAAAACATATTCATACTGAGAGATACCTTATTCTCAGTATGTATAATAAGCTTATTAAAATGTTTACAACCTTTTTTGGGTTTTATTTATCAACTAAAGTTATAAACCATGCACTTACTTCAACAAATATCAATTGATATGAAATATCAATTTATTAAAATATTTTTATTATATTAATATGTCATCAGTTAATCAACAACTATTAGAATTCTTATGTGAAATTATAGTTCACATTTTGAGTTACAATGATACAGATTTTTCAAAAGTTAGATGGAAATGCGAAGTATATTTACACTCCTTATCTTTTAAGCAGCAGATAAAGATTTCCCACAAAAATGTGCAACCAATGCAAATAGACAAGTGATATAAACTACCATACACATTAAAAAATACTAATAAAGATTATGTGACTAAATTCAAATGATACTGTTTGAACTAACTGCCTAACAATCTAAGAAAAAGCATCAGTAATCAGGCTATGTCAGTCACTGGAAATAACACTCATCCTTCTAGCAGTAAAGTATTAATTCTCATTTTTTTACACTAAGTACTTTTTAATTCTTTCAAGATGAAGAATCTTTTGTTTCTTTTAAAAAAGAAAAGGAAAGCAGTCCTCATATTATGGTAAAATGGTTAAGAGCAATGTCTACCTGGTGATCTGTGTTTTTGAGTGAGTTCTGTGTGACTTATTTTCCTTATCTGTTAAACAAGCAAAGTAGTAGTCTTTACTTCATAGGATCATAGTGAGAATTAAACAAGTTACTATAAGTAAAGTCTTGATGACAGAGTCTGATAGAACAGCAAGCACTATATATTGGTACATACAAAACAGTAACAATGACAACTATGATCATCTAATGTCTAATAGTTTCAAGCCACAGAATAAAGTGCATGACGATTTAACTAATGAGAAATCAAGCCACCCCAATTAACTCTTAAATTCCAAGTGCCTTTTAATTACAACAATGTCTCTAGGTCCTCACATCCTCACCAATGCTTGATGTTGTCAAATATTAGTTAACTGATCTCAATAACATCTTAATTAGATCTTTAAAAAAGTTGGCCCTTATTAGACTTGCAAGATAGCTTACATAAAATAATTTTTCAGGATATAGTCAAATTTTTAAATGGATCATACTCCTTTGGAGAAGACACATACAGAGTATCTTTAAGAACATACAAAAATCTTCCTAAAAATAAGTTTCATGGAAAAAGTTACTCTCCCAATAAGTAATTTTAAAATATAAATAATATCAAAACCCCAAAGAAAGAAAAAGCAGACAATAAATACATTGGAAAGGGTCCATAAGTACTTTGTTTTTTAAAATGAGAACAAAGCTATATAGATAAGTTAAACCAATGTTTTATAAAAGCAATGGAAAAAATAATGTGTTCCAATTTTGTAACCTAGTGTAAACAAACAATCAGCAATGTGGAATAATTTACACCCATTCTTTTTTATAACTTTGGAAATAATCCAAACTGTCCATAAAAGCGAGTTAAAAAAATAAATGAAACAATATGTTTTATAAAAGAATCTTATAAATTTCAAGCTTATATTTTCTCTTTGCCAGAGAATAAAGTAAACATTTCTCTGTCCTGAAATACTTCACAAAAAAATTAGTTTTAGGTAAATCAGTTATTTACCTATAGCAACAAAGCATAGCCACAGTATGAAATAAAGAAAATAATTACATCATCCTAGTTTTCCAATTAGCAAAAAATTGAAAAAATTGTCAACTCCTGGCATGGTTTTATTTTTTAACAGTTTTATTGAGGTACAGTTTACATACCATAAAATTCACTCACTTTAACAATTCAATGATTTTATAAATAAATTTACTGAAATGTACAATGATCTACATTGTACAAACTTAAATACTTGACTATTTGACAAAATATCACAGAATTACCTTGTAACGAGGAAAGGGTTACTGAGATATCAGCATCATTCACAGATATATTACTGATATAATCAGAATAAAATTATAATGCTATTTTTAAAAACAAGGATATACGTTGTAGGATTTATTATGAAACCTACCACTCTTAAATGCTACTCTTAAAAAATGTTCTGAGGTAAACTGAGCCCCAAATTGAGCAGATCATCTTTATTAAAATATACTCAATTAGGGCTTTTAGACTTTCATAAGGCCAATGAACTCTGAGTTTATGAGAATGGAATTTGGCCTGGTATAAACAAAAATTGCCATCTTTTACTAACTGGAAGTACAGTTTGTTGAAAATACACAAAAAAATGAAATGGAGAAAAATGGTTTGTGGACTTTCATGTCTTAAGTAATTCCCCACACACAAATTCTTGAGAGGTCAGCCTTCTCTATAGCTTTCTTATTTGTTTTTAAAAAATACCAGCATGAAGACAAAAGAGTCTTAGTATGAAAGTCCTAAAATTGCCCTTCAATGGCAACTTTTAAAAAGAATAATAGAAAGAACTAGCCCTTAGAGAAAGTGGCCATTCTTTTTTTATAAATATATCTACATGTTTTCTAAGAGAAATTCCTAACAATCAATAAATACATATCAAATGTATACTATACTCTCAAATGTATATGATACTAAGAGCTATATAATATAAAAAAATTAGAAGACATGGCTGCCTATCCTCAAGTTGTTATAATCACAAAATTTTACTTTAGAATTTTGGAATCAGAATTGGGGAACAGATTGAAGCAGGATTTAATCTGCAGCTAGAAGATTATTTACAAACCAAGTTAATCACGTTACCTACTTTTCTGTACCCCAGCTCCCCATCTGTGAAATGAGGAGAAAGTAGCACTTACTGAATAAGGTTATTATATGAAGCAAATAAAATAATGTCTAAAATTAAGATGTTTAGCAGAATTCCTGGCACATGTAAATAAATACTGCTGCTGCTGCTGCTGCTATGAAAACCAGTTTTCAGATATAGAAACCAAGGTTTAGGGTTATAAAACACTTGCCCAAGACAGAGTGGTGGTAGGTACCTAAATCTCTATTAGTTTGACTCTGGACCCCATGTTTTTATCCACTAATAAAAAAGGATAACCCTTACAACTTCTTGTATTAAGTGATTTTATGAAATCAAATGAAATAAGTCTTTTATTATTTTTTAATATAAATTTATTTAATTGGAGGTTAATTACTTTACAATATTGTATTGGTTTTGCCATACATCAACATGAATCCGCCACAGATGTACACGTGTTCCCCATCCTGAACCCCACTCCCTCCTCCCTCCCCATACCATCCCTCTGGGTCGTCCCAGTGCACCAGCCCCAAGCATCCAGTATCATGCATCGAACCTGGACTGGCGATTCGTTTCATATATGATATTATACATGTTTCAATGCCATTCTCCCAAATCATCCCACCCTCTCCCTCTCCCACAGAGTCCAAAAGACTCTGTATGAAATAGTCACCCGGTTAATTTGCCTTTTAACAAATGCTTCTGGCAAACTATTTTGTGCACTTTCCAACACTAAATCTTTGTAGTTGTTAGATCTTTCTCAAAGCCACAAAGGAAGTCAGTAGCAGAACCAACATTCACTAGAAGTTCTAACTCTTAACCACATAAGCACTTTGAGTTCTCTATCGATGAGCAATTAACATTAAGTAAGCAGCATCTTCATCTGAATTAAACAAACTTCATTTCCATCTCATCCAATATTAGATAAATATCTACCCGCTCTCATTAAAGAAAAAAAGAGTATGCCACTCAAAAATTTTTAAAAGTTAATAAAATAATCTGACTAAAATTAAAAATCAAATAATGTATTAAAATGGACTAATTTTTAAATAAGGATTTTTAAAATTCAAATAAAACTTTCCTCCTAGATAGAAAAAGTAAAGCATCAGACTCAGGAGTGGGGAAATAAGTCTAGAATATTCAAGTTTAATATTTAACTCTAGAAATTCAAAAGAAGACGCAGCATATTCATGGATATTTATAGATGAAAACTTACATCCCACAGAACTGAATAAATTATGTTCCCTGCTGGCAAGGCAGTTTAACATTAATATAATATTCTAAATAGTTTTTTCATGTTTGAAGAACATTAAAAATAAGCTTAAAAAGTAATTATATGACTTATTTTACTCAGCTCACTGTTCATCCATGCTACTCAGGGTTTATCCATGTCGTAGCATCTGTCAGAATTCCCTTCCTTTGTAAGGCTAAATAATATTCCATTGTATGTACATACCTCATTTTGCTTATCTATTTATCTGTTGACGGATAAGAATTACTTTCACTTTTTACTTACTGTGGCTCATGCTGCTATGAACATAGGTATGTAAATATCTCTTTGAGACTATAATTGCAGAACCAGCCCAAACTGGCCCTATCCTGTTTCTAACAAGATACTGAGCTGTTTTTCAGAGACAAACAGAACAAAACCACAAGTCATGCACGCAAAGCATGCTCAGAAGAGAAAAATTTGACCTCAAGTAACACCCAGAACCAAAGTTTCCCCCCTCCCTGGAACGAAAGGGCCAGATGTGACCAGAGCCCTGTCAGAAGTGCAGGGTCCATGGTGCAGGAAGATCTGGTTCTGAAGCTGCTGAACCTAACCTCACCACAAATGGACAGGCTCCACAGCCCTGCCTTGGATACCTGCCCCTCCAGGGCTTCTGCAAACCAACCCTCTTCTTCTACCTCATGAACATTCAACCAAACCCCAGAATGAAGAGACAGAATTGAGAGCCACGCCTCCTTGTTTCCTTGCCAGATAAACCTCACAATAAAGCCCTTTCTCTTCTCAAAAGCTGGTGCAATAGTATTGGCTTATATGCAAATTTGGGCAGCAAGCCCTTTGCTTGATAACAAGACATTATTTTCAATTCTTTTGTGTATATACCTAGAGCAATCAAAATTATAGACAGGCATCAGGTGCTACCAAGGGCTGGGAGGAAGAAGAAATGAGAAATTACTATATTTAATGGAAACAGAGTTTCAGTTATACAAGATGAAAAGAGTTATGGTTATGGATGTGGTGATGGTTACACAACAATATGGATGCATTTAATACTCCATTAACACATGTTTATGCACATGTGCACTCAGTTGTGTCTAACCCTTCCCGACCCCATGGACTGTAGCCCGCCAGGCTTCTCTGTCCATGGGATCTCCCAAGAAAGGATACCGACTGGAGTGGGTTGCCATTTCCATTTCCAGGGGATCTTCCCCACCCAGGTATTGAACCCTCATTTCCTGCACTGCAGGCAGACTGGTTACCACTGAGCCACCAGGCAAGCCCTAATACATTTTTAAGAACACTTAACAATGGTAATGCTATGTGTATTTTACCACAATAAAAAAGTTAATTAAACAAAGTAGAAATGTTTGTTTATAGCATTATTTTAAAAACTCATTGTACATTCTCCAAAGCTAATAACCAACTTAAGGCTTATTTTTTACTGTGAATCAACATTATTATTGAGGATACTACTGAGCATCTAACCAGTGCCAGAAAGGGAACAAATGCTATCTCCTTTAACTTCTGCAATTTAACAAAGCAACTATTATCAACTCCATTTTCTAGATTAGGAAACAAATATAAAAAGGTTAATTAACCTGTCTAGGTGACAGAGTTAGTAAATGGATGGAACGAGGATTCAACTTCAGATTATTTTGACCCTTGAGCTCTGTTCTTTTTCTTCAAAATAATTGCCTTTATCTGTCTGACTTGTTTCACTTAGTATGATAATCTCTAGCTCCAGCCATGTTCCTCTTATTTTGATACAGAGACATGCAAACTGAATTTTGCTGCTGATGAATTTAAGCAGTATCACTGATAAACTGAGTGAAAATTTATCAAATCAACAACAAGGACATACTCACCAGGGGAAAAAAGTCTTGGATCTTAAACGAGTATGTTTTTTGGAGTCCTTTACTATAAGCAAAATTAAAATCATTTTTTCTATAGTTAATTTGGTGAAATCATCTATGTAAGTAGGAGATATACATCAGTCTCAGGTTTTAAAAGAACACCATATGTAGTTAAAAATGGTAAAAAATAAATAAATAAAGTTAAACAACTTAAACAAATTTAAACAAAATAAATTATATTGTTTTTCCTTTAGAGTCATTTGCAAGACAAGGAAAGAGGCCTCTGAGGACACTAACCCAGCCAGCATTGCTTGATTCAGCCTCCAAAACTATAAGGAAGCAAATTTCAGTTGTTTATGCTACCCAAGTCTGTACTATTTCCTTATGGCAGCCCTAGCAAATGAATACAGCTGACATCCTAAATACTGTTGGCTCAGCTTTGAGGAGCCACAGATCTCAAGATTAGGAGCAAGATGGACCACTTCCCAGAATGTGAGACTGATGTGGAATTGACTGAGTAGTTTATTGCAAAACAACTACTTTATTTGCTTTGCTTCATGGCATTGTATTTCCTGCTAAAAAGTAATCTTACTACTTGAGATGGTGTTGCTGGAGGCCAATTCTAGGCTTAGCACTAACAACATACTACAAGGGGCCAGAAGTATGACAAACTAGCTCATTCCTCTTCTACTTAGTGCTGAGACCCCTATCAGGCTTAACTAAGTCTTCACAACTAAGTCTTTGAAGAGTATGATGCCCACGATAAGACCAGATACTGCAGTTAAATCTGTATAACAATCATAGTTACTCCTAATATCTTATGAATGTTATTTCCTAGCTGATTAATCCCACCTCATTACCAGGTACTTACTATCTTTCCACTGTAACATGGCAAATAAGATCTCTCTAGATCAAAAGGAAGGAGGAGAGCCAAGATAAGAGCCAAGAGCGAAAGAAAGATATGCCTGAGGTTCCATTTACTGCTGGACGATTTCAATATGTGCAATCAGGGCTGTGACACAATTTTACTACTGCCTTACTATAAGCACATCTCCCTATAATAAAGAGATTGTTTATAAAAGATCAAAAATATGAGAGAAATGTTCTATTTAGAATAATTCTGAGGAAAAAATGTGAAGAGTAAAAAAAATTGTAATACATACATTTAACTAATCAAGATTGAAAGAGCTTTTAAAATGCATTAGACTTTTTATGAAAAGAAGACAAACCAAATCACAAGATAACACCTCATACCCATTAGGATGACTACTAAAAAAATAAAAAAAAACAAACAGAAAATAACAGGAATTGATGAGGATGTGGAGAAAACGGAACCCTAGTGCACCCACCACTGGTGAGAATGTAAAATGGTATAACTGCTATGGAAAACAGTATGTGGTTCCTCAACAAAATTAAAAATATAATTAACACATAATCCAGCAATTCAACTTCTAGATATACCTCCAAAAGAATCAAAAGCAGGGACTCACAGAGATATCTGTATGTCCACGTTCACAGCAGTAATACTCATAAGGGCCAAAGAGCAAAAGCAACCTAAGTGCTCATCAAACACACGCATTACCGTATGTAAAATAGATGACCGGTGTCAAGTTTGATGCAAGAAGCAGGGCACCTGAAGTCAGTGCTCTGGGACCACCCAGAGGGATGGGGTGGGGAGGGTGGTGGGAGGGGGATCCAGGATGAAGGGACGCATGTGTACCTGTGGCTGACTCATGCTGATGTGTGGCAAAGCCATCACAATACGGTATAATAATTAACCTCCAATTAAAATACATAAATTTAAAAATCAATGGATAAACAAAATGTGGTATATACACTTTCCTGGTGCTCAGACAGTAAAGAATCTGCCTGCAACTCAGGAGACCCGGGCCCTATCCCTGGGTGTTGGGAGGATCCCCTGGAGGAGGGAATGGCTATCCACTCCAGTATTCTTGCCTGGAGAATTCCATGACAGAGGAGCCTGGTGGGCTACAGTCCATGGGGTTGCAGAGTCGGACACGACTGAGCAACTAACACTTACTGAGCTTTAAGAAGGAAATTCTGACACAGGCGACCAACACGGATGAACTTTGAAAACATTGTATTAAGTGAAATAAGCCTGTCACAAAAGGACAAAAACTGCATGATTTTACTTTTAAGAAGGGAAACTTTAGCAAAAAGGCCTTTCTGAGAAACCGGAAGATTTAAGAATTACTGTAGTGAAAGGGTTAAGAATAACTTCATGTATTATTATTACAAAATTACTTTTTTTGCTGTAACTCTGAGTTTATTTATTATGAATGGCTTTATCTTTTCACATATTATCTAAGAAACATTTATACTGACATTATCTAACTTTTATACTCACTTGACCCATTGTTTTCTCAAGGAAATTTCAAACACAATCTCTTCCCTTGGCTTTGTGATCTCCTACAGTTACATGATGTCCTTCTGCTGTTTCTAGTCTTTATCTCAAAGTCCCCTTGGTCGACTGATTATTAAAATCTGCCCCTACACTTTTATGAAATTAACACCAATAAATTCACCAATGACTTCTATGTTGCTCAATCTAATGGACAGGTTTTTTTTTGGCCTGTTGGTAAAACACGACATTATTAAAGATTCCTTCTCTTTTGAAACTCCTTTCTTCTTTTTCTTTTAATTTGGCTGCACCAAATGGCTCCAAGAATATAAGTTCCCCTACCAGGGATCAAACCTGGGTTGTAGCAGTACAAGTGCTGAGTCCTAACCACTGAACCACCAGGGAATTCCCAGATATCTGTGCTGCCAAGTCTCTTAAACTTTTCAGTCTTTCTGGTAATTCACCTTCAGTCTGCTTTTACAGATCTGCATATTAACCTGGGTTAATCCATGCTGGCTACACAGGCACTAGCCAAATTAAAAAAGCATAAGCACTCTAACACTGTTTAAAGAAAAATGTCTTAGAGCTTCTCATCCTGTTTCTTCCTTTGTCCTTTGTTTCCTACTAATTTCCAGTGTGTCCCAGGCTTCTTTCTTGTGGGTGTTCACCTTAAATTTCTAGCGTCACATTTGCCCCTTGGGCTTAAAGAGAGTTTCATATATCTCTATTATCCCTCTGGTACTACCTAAGGTACCATGTGTACTCATCTTCTAAAATAAACAGTCATTGTTTTCCTTTCTCCTCTCAATCTTAGAAATACTGTTTCCAATCCAACTATGCTTTGTAAATTCTAAGGCATTTCTAAGTTACACAATCAATCCATTACAAAGTAAAATCTTAAGCAAATCATTTATTTTTAAATGCATCAAAACAACCAGTTTATCTATTTTTTTCCCTATGAATGACCCAACACACTGGGTCTGTGTGTGTGTGTGTGTGTTTATGTGTGTGTGTTAGTTGCTCAGTCATGCCCAACTCTTTGGGACCCCATGGACTATAGCCCACCAGGCCCCTCTGTCCATGGAATTCTCCAGGCAAGAATACTGGAGTGGGGACCCATTTCCTTCTCTAGGGATCTTCCCGACCCAAGGATCAAACCCAGGTTTCCTTGATCTCCTGCATCGGCAGGCAGATTCTTCACTGTCTGAGCACCAGGGAAGCCCCAATGTATTGGTACATGGACGCTAAGTTCATCTTGACCTAGTCCGGTCCATAAGACGGAAATTTTTATTCAAGCTTTAAGACAGGTCTTCACTCTTCCAAATTACATGATGTTGACTGTCGGCAGTATCACCTCAGACACAGTTTTCTTTCCTGCTTTTATTACCCCAGTTGTTTCATTTGTTAAAAATTGTCTCTTGGGACAAGACCATCTACCAGTAGAAATCTTTTGGGGATACTCATTTCAACCAAGCAGATTCATTCTCCTCTCAGAAAAATAAAAGGTAGAAAAAGACAAATTTAGAAAAACAGAGGAAGAAAGTGAATTGACTTCTAAGGCAAAGATATTTTGTACTTTTGTCAGTCATTTAATATTCTTTTTTAGACCACCTTGTGAGGCATATACAATCTTGGTTCCCTCACCAGGGATCGAACTGGGGCCCCGTGCTTTGGGAGAACTGAGTCTTAACCACTGGACCATCAGGGAAGTCCCAACATTCTTTTCAATTAAATTTAGAAATTTTCTAAAGTTCTATGAAACCAACTAAAAAAATATCTCTTGAATATAACTGACTTTAAGTTTTTCAGTCAGAAAGTTTAGAGTATTTAGAAGTGAGTTCTCTAGACCAAGACCAATTTCAATAGGTCATTCTGCTAAGTATAAACCATATGACATTAGGCATATGACATTATCCCTATGGCAATGACATTATCCCTGTGATCCTACTTTCCAATGTATAAAGTGGGTGTGATAGTGAAACCCTCCCTGAACCCATAGGTTATAACAGAAACTGTTGTAACAGACTAACAAGTTCTTGAGCTTATCTTGCAGAAGAACAGATAAGGTAACAGCTTCTTAAAAACCCTTCTGCTGACAGCTGACAACCTATTTTCAAGAAGATATAAGATAATGAAATTATATCTTCAAAGTGCCTAGGGAAAATAACTGTCAACCTACAACCTACACACAGTTAAACAGCAATCAATAACGAAAGCGAAACAACACTTTCAGTCAGAATGAGAGCATTTACCACTAACAGATCTTTGGTAAAAGAACTGCTGAAAATTTTGCTTCATCCCTTATGTTTCTTCTTATAATGCTAACATTGACATTTCTCTTCCTATCAATAGGTAGGGTCTATGGTGGTGCCCCCTCCAGGTCTATGACAACAAGGATGACATATAATTTGAGGCAATGTCATTAAAAGCAATATACTGACCACCTGATATTTTGGGATGATCTTGGAAACCAACCTTCTGTTTGGGAGGAAGCTGAGGCTACATGGAGATGCTACATGTTCGTGTTCTAGCTGACAGCCAGGATCAGACAACCTACAGATGACTCCAAACACTATTTGACCACAACCACACAAGAGATCTCTAGTAAGAACTGCCCTCATGTGTCTAGTCAAGCCCTAAAACCATGAGACAAAATAAGTAATTGACTATTATTCTGTATGCCAGTAAATTTCGGGATTTAGAAATAATGGACCCGGAAATGAGGGCTGAGGTAAGGGAAATAACCATCAACTAGATAAACAGCAAAGTACGGAATTTCTTTTAAGCTAATCTTCTGGTTGGTTTAAAACAAGGAATTCTTGAACTCCTTTTGCCACTTTTTTCTTTTTGTTTATTCATACGTTCATTAGCTTTAGAGTGAAGGTTCCTCCTGTAAAGTCCAATGGTATCTCAGTTGAATCAAGAGAGAATATTTTCCATATTTCAGCATGAGAAGAGAGATTAGTACCTCTGTTGGTATAGACAGATAATGATCGTCACAGCAGGAACTGACCACCCCAAAGACCAGGTAAGATGTAGACCTGAGGTGGAATGTAGAAATCCACAAGGGATAGGTGTATAAACAATGGGACCTTCCTACATGAGTCATTCTGTCTAGGTACAGAAGTACCTAAGTTGAAGAATCGGCAATTAAATTTCTGAACATGGAATTCTATTTTAAGTGACTTTTCAGTAGAAAGTTGAAAATGCATAGGTATGAAAAATGGATTGGCCTAGGTTATAATAAAATATGTCTGCAACTTCTTTAAAAATTACACACTTATGAAAGAAATTTAATTCCTGATTAAAGGTTCTGAAAATAAGTTGGACTTTCTTTGCTTTGTCTGAGGACACATGGTTACTTCCACATTAGGCCCTGAGCCTATATATGTAAAGGAAGCATAACAAATACACCTTAATTGAATGGAACACACTGGACTGAAGAATGTTTCTACTTCATACAAACTATTTTATAGGATCACATCCACTTCTTGTAATCTTTTACAATTATTTCCAAGCAATCTGGAGGAACTGCTGAATGTTTAAAAATAAGGACAGTAATCACAGGACTTCCCTGACAGTCCAGTGTTTAGAACTCCACGTTTCCACTGCAGGGGGCATAGGTTTAGTCTCTGGCCAGCCAACTGAGATCCCTCATGCCACAAGGCATGGCCAAAAAACAAAAAAACAAAAAACAACCCCATAGCAATCATGTAGTATGATGGTCCTATGGTACACAGGCACAGCACGATACAGGAAATTTCAAAACATTAAAAATCCTTTTTTGCTTCGCCAGATATTCCCATTTTCTCTCCTCTGCTCTTCTAGTCCTTCCAATAACACTGAAATTAAACTGTGTATATTAAATTCTGTCTGAAATGGCTAAAGTGGCTCCTGTTTTCCTTACTGTGCAATGCCTGAAACAGTACTTTGTTACCAGGAGAAGAGTTATTCAGTTTAATAGTGGAGAAACCAGCACCACTTATTTCCTTTATTCTTGGATCTACATATTCTAAGGGAGAAACAGCATCATACATAGCTGTTTGTCCCTCTCTGTGTTTCATACATTAGCTAGGACAGCACCCTAACTTCATAGATTACAACTGGTATGTGAAATAAGTCTTTTACAGTGTTTACCAAGCTAGTTCCTTAGATGAGTATATGATAAAGTCAGTGAATTCCATGTAGCTAGAGCTGTACCTCTTTTGCTGCAAAACTAGTTTCTTAGTTGTACTGGCTATCAAGAGAGTGGCCAACAAATTCCTTAAATCAACAGATGGGGTTGTGGATAGAAATACTGCAGTGCTGCTGCTGCTGCTGCTAAGTCGCTTCAGTCATGTCCGACTCTTGCGACCCCGTAGACGGCAGCCCGCCAGGCTCCCCCGTCCCTGGGATTCTCCAGGCAAGAACACTGGATTGGGTTGCCATTTCCTTCTCCAATGCATGAAAGTGAAAAGTGAAAAGTGAAAATCAAGTCACTCAGTCGTGTCCGACTCTTAATGACCCAGGGACTGCAGCCTACCAGGCTCCTCCGTCCATGGGAGTTTCCAGGCAAGAGTCCTGGAGTGGGTTGCCATTGCCTTCTCCAAATACTGCAGTGAGAGAAGTTAATTCCATATTTTAAAGAAGTGTCTACTCCAGTGAAGACAAATCACTGCCGCCTTCATGATGGAAGGGATCTGAATCACTGCCACTGTGGTTTGATGATTCCTTAGGGAATACTGCCTTATAGGATGCTTAGCATTTGCCTCTTCTGTTGGAAATTTGGGCTCTCAACAGTGGTAGTAGCCAGAGCAGCCTTAATGAGAAGAAGTCCCACATTTGAGCTCAAGTTGGCTGAGAGCCCAGGCTGCCACTGTCCCTTTGCATAACAGCTCACTGACCAAATACTCGGGTGGGTAGGTGAAAAGGCTGATTGATATCCACAGGACAGCCGATCCTGTCCATTTGATTACTGAGAGTCTCCTCTGCAGTGGGTAACCTTTGATGAGCATTCACATGGGACACAAATACTCTCATACTCTGTGCCCATTATACCTCTATGTGCCCATTACACATCTCTTTTCCAGATTTTCCTGTCACTAACTCTCCAACTTTGTACTTTCCAAGTTTCCAAACAAACCAGTAGTCACTGTTTATGAATCAACGTTGATTTATTTCCCTGGTCATTTCTCCAACAGTGCACAACTGCAACAGTGAAATTTTAAGTCTCTAGGGAAATGGCAACCCACTCCAGTGTTCTTGCCTGGAGAATCCCAGGGACGGGGAAGCCTGGTGGGCTGTCGTCTATGGGGTCGCACAGAGTCGGACACGACTGAAGTGACAGCAGCAGCAGCAGGGATTAGTATTAACTCAGATCTAGTAACTTCCTAAAAGGTTTATTTCACTTCTTCTAGGATAGAGTTACCCTGATAAACGAATGCAAATCCTTTTACAGAAGATACTACCTTGTACTCCAATGTGGGGCTTATCAGGCGGCGCTAGTGGTAAAGTACCCGCCTGCCAATGCAGGAGACATGAGACGTGGGTTCAATTCTGAGTCAGTAAGATTCTCTGAAGGGGGGCACGGCAACCCACTCCAGTATTCTTGCCTGGAGAATCCCACAGACAGAGGAGCCTGGCAGGCCACAGTCCATAGGGTCACAAAGACTCAGACATGACTGAAGTTGACTTAGCATGCATGCATGCACATACGCCAATGCTGTACAGAGTACTCACACTTTTTCAGCTAGTTACCAAAAGTTTAAATAAAATATGCATAAAATACAATCTTTAATATAAAAATATATTTTTGATGATTCTACTTGTTTTAGCTCAACAATTAAGTTGGGGAAAATATATAGCTATGTGGTTGTCAAAAACTAAACTAGCTTAATGTTAGCAAAAAAGAAACATTAATTGGAAAATTTACAACTTACACTTCCAGTTACATTATTATTACAGGTAATTATATGTTGATTCTTAAAGATTTATGCCTTAGTCACAAGGACTGGACCATCAGAATGTAACATAATTCCAGGGGTTTCCAATGTATAATAAATATTTATTATCTTCTATGTAAAAAACATTGTCCTGAGTTGGACTCAACCTCTTATATTACTGGAAACAGTTTTACTGATTGCATCACTTCTCACAATGGGTAGATGGTTTGGCCGAGTACAGCGTTAAAAGTTCTTTAGAGGCACAAGAGGATATTTCTCAAAATAGATTGAGACTAATCCTAGAGTCTAGGGTACACTCTAACTTTAAACCTTTTGCACAACTTTATAGGGAAGAATTAGAACTAATCATCTGCCTTTATCCATACATTCACTATATACTTACTATTTAAGTTAAAATTATTATGATCTCCCTTACTGAGTACCTTTGATTCCCCTTAAACCCCACCATTTCATTTATTTTACTTATGTTTAATCCCACTGATTTAATCAGACATTTATCCCATCTGCTTCTCTGAAAACTGGAATGGTTGGTAGTTTTAGCACTTCTTAGAAGACTTGATAGCAGGGAATTTTCAGTAAATATCAGATCAGTAAGTCATTAGGTATAAATAACCAGTTACAAAACAAAAGGAAAATGTTAAAGTATTGATTTTAAATAAAAACAACTCTATAAACAAATTATTTATCTCCAAGAAGTCATCTTCCTTTATATTTGACTATTTGATTCTGGTGTGATCAAAAAGTTTATAATGGGAAACATTTAGCTCCACCACTGTTAATAAAACTGGATTTTATTGACTAAAACAAAAGAACATTAACACCGAGAAATGCTTTAAGGGTAACAGGAATAACTGGCATTACAGTGCTGATATTTAGGATAAAAATAAAGGTCCTTATTGCCTATTCTTGAATTACAAATGCTAGGAAGCACACATAAGAGCTTCAGATATTTACAATGAAATTAGTTATTTTAAAACATAAGTCATGAATGATCTATTACCTTCAATAGCATTAAAGAGAAAGGTTAACTAAATACCAGCTAGTGCTGGATAATTCAGTCAGACTGATATGTGGATGGACATGGAACAACAGACTGGTTCCAAATAGGAAAAGGAGTACGTCAAGGCTGTATATTGTCACTCTGCTTATTTAACCTTTATGCAGAGTACATCATGAGAAATGCTGGGCTGGAGGAAACACGAGCTGAAATCAAGACTGCCAGAAGAAATATCAATAACCTCAGATATGCAGATGACACCACCCTTATGGCAGAAAGTGAAGAGGAACTAAAGACCCTCTTGATGAAAGTCAAAGAGGAGAGTGAAGAAGTTGGCTTAAAGCTCAACATTCAGAAAACGAAGATCATGGCATCTGGTCCCATCACTTCATGGCAAATAGATGGGGAAACAGTGGCTGACTTTAATTTTTGGGCTCCAAAATCACTGCAGATGGTGACTGCAGCCATGAAATTAAAAGATGCTTACTCCTTGGAAGAAAAGCTATGATCAACCTAGATAACACATTAAAAAGCAGAGACATTACTTTGTCAACAAAGGTCCGTCTAGTCAAGGCTATGGTTTTTCCAGTGGTCACATATGGATGTGAGAGTTGGACTATAAACAGGGCTGAGCGCAGAAGAATTGATGCTTTTGAACTGTGTTGTGCTATTGGAGAAGAAGTGTGGTGTTGGAAAAGACTCTTGAGAGTCCCTTGGACTGCAAGGAGATCCAACCAGTCCATCCTAAGGGAAATTGGTCCTGGGTGTTCACTGGAAGGACTGATGTTAAAGCTGAATATTTTGGCCACTTGATGTGAATATCTGACTCATTTGAAAAGACCCTGATACTGGGAAAGATTGTAGGTGGGAGGAGAAGGGGACGACAGAGGTTGAGGTGGTTGGATGGCATCACTGACTCAACAGACATGAGTTTGAGTAAACTCTGGAAGGATCACAAAGAGTTGGAAACAACTGAGTGACTGATCTGAAGTGAACTGAACATCTTGCCCACAGCAATTAGTTGAGATGTTGAAAAGTCACTAATTTTTAGGTCTTTATTTTCCACGTGTCTTTCAATAAACTTTTGTTTCAGCAATTAACTTAACCTATAGAACAGCCTAAAGAATGTTATCTTTGTGTCAAATGAAGGATCTTTTCTAAATAACCTTTCTAAAATCTCAGGTTGGCTATCAAAACAGATAATACTAAGTTAATAAAATTTTCCCTCAAATACAACTCCATACTCTTTGAAGCTACTATCACTATCAATCAGCAGGAATGATAGATATAAAGTGTTACTCACTCAGTTGTGTTTGACTCTTTGAAACCCCATGAACTGCAGCCCACCAGGCTTCTCTGTCCATGGGATTCTGCAGGCAAGAATACTGGAGAGGGCTGCCATTTCCTTCTCTGATAGATATAAAAAACTGCTGTAATTGTAGGATTCTTTATCCCTGGAATTATGCATGGCTATATCAGTGTATGTTTTGTTCTTATGTTAAAATGGGGTAAGAGAGTAATAGGAAAATTATTTCTTTTGAGACTTAATAAGAAAATATATATGTAAATAACACATACACAACCCCAAGCTTTGTGACTGGATTGTAATTGTTTTGGAAAACCAGCTCTATAAAGTATTTCAAACCAAAGCCACAGGAATGTAATGGATGTTACAAAGGTTTTGAAGATTATTAAGCATTTGAAGATGATAAAAATTAATCATCTTCCTTTCCTAAATTCAAGCAGAAGTCTCTTTTTCCAAAATCATATTCTGTGATCACAAATGAATGCCCATACAAGATAAGATTATGTCCAAGACACCATTTGGTACTCAGTCTATATTTAAAAACCACCAAACCAAATATGACAACTAGAAAAAAAAATCTAAGCTTAAGAGATAAAAATTAATTAAACTTTGGATACCCCATTACAGAAAAAAATTCCCTCCTCTGCAGAAAGTGCCAAGTTATTTATAACTCTCTCCCATAAGACTCCAAATATGAGACTGAGAAAACATTCATTATTTCAACCACTTCATCCATGGATACATGCGCTAGAAATCCAGAGTTCATGAAATTGACATAGAAATATAGAATTTTACATATTAAACCAAGTGATAAAATGAATATTCACACTTGAGCATGATCTAGTTATAGTTTTGAATTCAAATGCTACAGTTGGGTTTTTTTTCTTTTTAATAATTTCAACCTTATTTTATAAATAAGGTGGATTATATGATTAAAAATCCAGGCAGATTACAATTTCCTAGCCTCACTCTCCCTCTGTCCTCTCCTCAGCTTCTAAACTAGGCAGATCACCACCTACTCCACAAACACAAAAACACACATTCTTTGTTGTTTTGAGTATTATCTTTCAGGTTGAAGCTGCACACATTTATAGTACGCCCCAGATTTGCATTACATAACTGGTTTAGTTGACTTTGTAGAGATGTCGATTTAAGCACAGGACATGTAATGTTTTTTTAATTAATGTATGGGCTTCCCTGGTGGCTCAGAGGTTAAAGCGTCTGTCTACAATGCGGGAGACCTGGGCTCGACCCCTGGGTTGGGAAGATCCCTTGGAGAAGGAAATGGCAACCCACTCCAGTACTCTTGCCTAGGGAATCCCATGGACAGAGGAACCTGGTAGGCTACAGTCCACAGGGTCGCAAAGAGTTGGACACAATTGAGCGACTTCACTTTCACTTTCAGAAGTTTTCTTAGTTCTAGTATTTGCCATATGACTCTAATTAATTTTTCACTCTAAGTGAAGCTTTATAATTTTCATATCCTAAGCAAAAGGTTTTTGTTATCTTGAGAATGACTTGACCAATCTAGACATAAATTCACTAAAGTATAAAATGAGACTACATAGTACTGACCTAAAAAATAAATCTTACAACACTTTTGTCTACATGGAAAGAATACTGACTGGTTCACTAGTGTTTATATAAGAAAATATTAACAAAAGTGCTGAAATTAACCCTGCTGCTGCTACTGCCCTATATACATATAAAAGGAAAGATAAGAAAGAAGCAATTTCTAAACCAAATAAGTTAGTTAAGTTCACTCTCCTACCCAAGAAAAAAGTGTGCAGAAAGTGCAGAAATCAGCAATATTCCCATTCCTTCAACTTTTACCAAATTAGGTATTCTGCATCCAACTATATAACTGTGTGGACAACCGCTAACACCAATATTTTCAATCTTAACTCACCATAATGATGCTTAGAATTCTATCAAAATTAAAATATACAGTTAATATTTCAAATTAAACATCTCAACTTTAAAGAGAAAATAAAGACTAACACTTATAAATATGTTACAGTTTAAAAAGATTTTCACATACATCATGTAAAGAAGGCATGAGTTATTCTAAGAAAAGAAATAGCAGCTTAGCTAGAGTAGATAACATTAGTGAAGGCAGCTACAAACTCTCACATTTTCATTCACTTCTTTAACTGAAGGACTTGATTAACAGGTTGTTTATTACCAGTTCCTAAAATAACACCATAAGTGATCTGCTCTAATAAGAGACATGGGTTCAATCTCTGGGTCAAGAAGATCCCCTGGAGTAGGAAATGGCAACCCAGTCCAATATTCTTCCCTCGAGAATCCCATGGACAGAGAAGCCTGGCAAGCTATATTCTATATAGGGTTGCAAAGAGTTGGACACAACTGAAGTGACTTAGCACAGCACAATAAAAAGAAACAGAGCTGACATATATTCACTGAGCATATAGCTCAAAAAAGGAAACTATTTCATTTTAGCAAGCATCCAAAATGTTAATGAATTTGCAGTCATTACAAATTTGAGTGTATTTTTCAGTGTTTACACTGAACTACTTTAAAAGATTTTAAGATCACATAACACTTGACAAAATAATATAATTATTAACTTTTAATACATTTTGATTCAAATGTCCATTGTCTGAACAGTTAAAAAAAACCTTGCAATTTTAGTAGTTTCTGTTGATTAATAAATATTTAAATCGGCAAACTTTTTAATCATAATGCCCTCTACTGGTAGCTCAAGAAGTTCTGATATACTTACTACAGGAGGTTGGATTAATTTTTTTAAATGTGTTCCTGTACAAACTGCATATAAATCTCTTGGAAAGTTTGTTAAAAATACAAGTGTTCTTCTCTACAAAATACCTACAGATATTGAAGTGATTTCAGTAAGTCTGAGATAGGATCTAGAACTCTGCATTAATAAGCAGAGAATCATTGGCTTGATTAGTTATACCAATACCCAATTTTTGAAGCACAGTAACTTAATGAAAAGCTCTATGCTCCTTTTATAGACAGAGACTGAGGCTCAAGACAATTTCCCCCAGGTCACATGCTGAAAACCAGCAGAGCAACCAATACTTCCTTATTCCTTGAGGTGAAGTGAAGTCACTCAGTTGTGTCCGATCACTGCAGATGCTGACTGCAGCCATGAAATTAAAAGACGTTTACTCCTTGGAAGAAAAGTTATGACCAATCTAGATAGCATATTCAAAAGCAGAGACATTACTTTGCCGACTAAGGTCCATCTAGTCAAGGCTATGGTTTTTCCTGTAGTCATGTATAGATGTGAGAGCTGGACTGTGAAGAAGGCTGAGCGCCGAAGAATTGATGCTTTTGAACTGTGGTGTTGGAGAAGACTCTTGAGAGTCCCTTGGACTGCAAGGAGATCCAACCAGTCCATTCTGAAGGAGATCAGCCCTGGGATTTCTTTGGAAGGAATGATGCTAAAGCTGAAGCTCCAGTACTTCGGCCACCTCATGTGAAGAGTTGACTCACTGGAAAAGACTCTGATGCTGGGAGGGATTGGGGGCAGGAGGAGAATGGGACGTCAGAGGATGAGATGGCTGGATGGCATCACCGACTCGATGGACCTGAGTCTGAGTGAACTCCGGGAGTTGGTGATGGACAGGGAGGCCTGGCGTGCTGCGATTCATGGGGTCGCAAAGAGTCGGACACAACTGAGTGACTGAACTGAACTGAACTGATGTACACTTAGAGCAAAGAGTAACAAAACTCAACCAGCTTTAAAATTCTAGTGTTTATTTCTTTCGGTACCGTTTTTGAAAGCAGTACATGCTACACCTTCTCAAACATGACTCCACATAAGAATCATCATGGGAGTGAACAAAAACGCTTACACACAGGTCCCACTCCTAGCGATTCAGATGGAATAGGTTTAGGGTTAGTGCCCGGCCTTTTTTTCCTTTTTTAAGCTCCCAGGTGATTATAATTGGCCACTAGGGCTGAGCACCACTTAGGCCCATTGGTGCTCAACCTTTAGTGTGCACAGAATCAGGACAGAGACCACCAGGCCCTACCCCCAGAGTTTTCAATTCAGTAGGCAGGGCAGGGTTTGAGAATCTACATTTTTAACAAGTTCCAGGTGGCTATGATGAGGCTGGTTCTGTGTCCACACTCTGACAACAAGTGGTTAAGCACACTGGCTAGTGGTCCTCAACATCTGCCTACACATTAGAATCACTTGGAGAAATTTTTAAAATTGTCATAGCCAGGCACACCCTCAGAATCAGAATCTCTGGGGTGGGGTCCAGGGGACAATATGTTTAAAGCTTCTAAAATTAAGAAGGGTTCTCTACAGCAAAGTCCATAAAACCTACCAAAGGATGTATAGTGATTTTCTCAGTGGGTAATATAGTACACAGAATTTCCATAGCTTTTTGGACTAGAAACACGTCTGTCATGGCACAGAACAGCTCTGGATGTGTGAAATACTAGCCCACAGGATAAAGTGGAAACTGCTTTATGAAGCTGAAAAGACATTTCCCTCCAACCCCCATCCAGTCTCATCTTTTGCCAAACCCTCCCTCCCTCCACTACCTGTGTTCCTATTAAAATATTAGTAACTCTCTATTATAATTATCTGTTTTAATGTGACTGTTGGCACTATTTCTGCAAGCTCACTGGAGTCAGAGATTGCTTCTCATTTATCTTTGATTCCCCAGAGCCTAACATGATGCCAAGCATAGGTGATGCTCAACAAACATTTGTTTAGTAATTGAAGTCAGATTAATATCTCTACTTTCTATAGAAAAGGTAATATGTCAAGCATGGCTTTTATGCAGTGTAGCATGTGAAACATCTTTTACACAGCTAAAATAAGAACCGAGTATTTCTTCTTCATAGAGCTACTTTTATGGAATATTATTGCCTTAAATTAAAAAAAAAAAACAAACCTATGTGCACTTAGAGATGAAATTTAAGTTAGGATCTGTCCCCTCTTCAGTCAGTAACTTAAGAGTAGCAAAAAGCTTTGGTAACCTTTCATTCTAAGAATTATATTAGCCAAGTGATCCAAAAGTACAAATGCTTCACACATTAACGAGATGATGTTTCCAAAAACTCTTAAAAAGAAATAAGCAAAATCAAAAATTGCTGTTGTTTTAAAAATCCAAGTTTTTAAAACTTTGACTTGTTAAAATCACATCAGCTTTTGGTTTTGTTTTTTAATTGGTAAAGAACAGCATTCTTCTCAGAGCAAGCTGTATGTCTAATTCAGATCAAGCAATTTGGGCATAAAGAAAAAATAACTACAAGTAATCTCCTTTAATGCCACAAAAGAAAACATCTGACTTCACACTAGAAAGATGGCATGGTCACTTCTATACCTTTCCAGAACTATGTTTTCTATATACTTCATAAACATTTAATAATCACATACGAATTAAGTCTCAAAGCACTGAAAGACTAAGTTGCTCCTCAAACTTTTTCAGTTTGTGGTACTGTGAGACTGTATTGGATGAAATCAACCATATTAACAAATATTAGCATGTTTTTTCTTTTAAAGGGCAGTGATAATTACCTTAGCATATACTACTTATTATTCTGGAGGAGGAAATGGCAAACCATGCCAGTATTCTTTGCCTGGAAAATTCCATGGACAGAGGAGCCTGGTGTACAGTACAAGCGGTTGCAAAGAGTCAACACGACTGAGCAACTGAGCACTCACACACATTCAACACGTAATTGCTGAGTGCCCATTATATGCTGGTGAAGACTCTTAGGAGTCCCTGGAACTGCAAGGAGATCCAACCAGTTCATCCTAAAGGAAATCAGTTCTGAATATTCATTGGAAGGACTGATGCTGAAGCTGAAACTTCAATACTTTGGCCACCTGATGTGAAGAACTGACTCATTAGAAAAGACCCTGATCCTAGGGAAGACTGAAGGCAGGAGAAGGGGATGACAGAGGATAAGGTGGTTGGATAGCATCACCAACTTGATGGACATGAGTTTGAGCAAGCTCCGGGAGTTGGTGATGGACAGGAAAGCCTGGTGAGCAGAAGTCCATGGGGTTGCAAAGAGTCAGACATGACTGAGAAACTGAACTGAACTGAACATCACGTGTCAGGCACTGTTCTTGGAGCTACAGTTATGCAGTAAAGACAAGTTCCTTATGAAGCCTACAATCTAGCCAATTTTTTTCTAGAAAGGAAAAAAGTAGATACATTTTTGTGGTCCAGATGATCAGCTGAAGCAGGCATTCTCTGCAACAGAGGGAGACAAGCTCAGTCTAAAAGCTACTAGTTTATGAAACTTGCTGGAAGACTCCCACCAACTCTGAAAAAGCCGATAAACCTAAAAGAAAGAGTAAAGTAAGAAATAAATGAAATCTTAAAACTAAGTAGTATTTACCTCTGAATTCCTTCCAGAATATCTTTAACAGCTGCCATTAACTTTTGAAGATATACAAATGCTTCTTCAAATGATGCTATCTTTGAAGACGTCAGAGTTGAATTTGAATCCAACCTTTGAAACACATCCATGCTAAAATAGAAAGATAAAAAAATGCTCGTAGGTACACACGCATATTTACTGTAATTCAAGTGTTTCGACTTCGAATGTATAAAATAATGTTTATAACTTATAGCTCATAATGTTAATCTGTTTAAATGAGAAATAAAAGAAATGTCCAGACATCCATTCATGCAAAGAACAGGGGTCAACAACTATATAGGTCTAATAGAAAGTAATACTGTAAAAACTGTGTGAATAATGTTTCACTCTAAGAGACCATAAGAGATAGAAGGGAAGTAATGCTATCAATCCATATTCAAGTCAGTACGTAGAAATGACCGTACTCTCATATACAAGGATGAAGAAAAAAAAAATCACACATCAGACTTAGTTTGCTGAAACTGGATGTTATAAATGTTCATACACTTTGTTCTGATAATTCCAACTTTAGAAACAGGCATAATTAATAACTACCTCAATGTCCAACAATATTTTTAAAAAGTGTGAAGTAGTAAATTAGCTACCTGATAAAATACCAAATAACTGTTAAGATGAGGCTTATGCCATCTATGAAACAGAAAAATTAAGGTAAACAAAATGTACTCATATAACATAAAAAAATCATATAAAAACTCAAAACATATGTTGTATGGGTTGAACACTGTCCCCCCCAAATTCATGTTCACCCACAACCTCAGAATGTGACCTTATTTAAAATAGGATTTTTGCACATGTAAGTTAAGTTAAAATGAGGTCATGCTGGATTAGGGTAGACACTACCCTATGTGAAGACAAAGGTAGAGACTGGACTGGAGTGATACATCTACAAATACTGCTGGCAGCTACTAGAAGCTGGAGACAGTCATGGAATAGATTCTCCTTCAGAACCTCCTAAAAGAACCAACTCTGCAGACACCTGGATTTCAGACTTTCTAGTCTTCAGACTGTGACTGAATAAATTTCCGTCATTTTATTTTTCAATATTTTTATTGAAGTGTAGTTAATTTAGAATGCTGTGTGTATTTCTGCTGTACAGCAAAGTGATCCAGTTATACATATATATGTACATTCTTTTTAAATATTCTTTTCCATTATGATTTATGATTAGATACTAAACAATAGTCCACTGTGCTATATAGTAGGACCACGTTGTTTATCCTTTCCTTATATAAAAGCTTGCAGCTGCTAATCTCAGCCTCTTAGGGTTGTGCATAAGTGTTCTAGGACTTCCCAGCTGGCTCGGTGGTAAAGAATCTACCTGCCAAGCAGGAGACAAGGGTTTGATCCCTGAGTCAGGAAGATCCCCTGGAGGAGGAAATGGCAACCCACTCCAATATTCTAGCCTGGGAAATCCCATGGACAGAAGAGCCTAGCAGGCTACAGTGCAAAGGGCTGCAAAGAGTCAGACATGACTTAGCAACTAGTACTCAGAATAGTTTTATATGAAAAATAGTGCATGGTCCACCAGATTTTCAAATAAACATCTCTATGTGAAAGGCTCAAACATGAATATATTGAGAAGTTCTACAGTGACTCTGGTACACATTCAGGCACAACAAACAATGAAGTAGGCTTTAAAAACTATACAATGATAAAGTAATTATAAGCATTTTTCACTTACTGAAGGACTATAATATAAAGCGTAATATCCAGAAATTAACAAGAGCTCTGTAACATTCAACACAAACGCATGTATATTATAGGTCACTTCTACACCACATAAACTATTCAAAATATTTTCTAAATAAAAGAAAGATTGCTACTGCTGCTGCTGCTAAGTCGCTTCAGTCGTGTCCGACTCTGTGCGACCCCATACACGGCAGCCCACCAGGCTCCGCCGTCCCTGGGATTCTCCAGGCAAGAGCATTGGAGTGGGTTGCCATTTCCTTCTCCAATGCATGAAAGTGAAGTCATTGAGTCATGTCCAACTCTCAGCGACCCCATGGACTGCAGCCCACCAGGCTCCCCCATCCATGGGATCCTCCAGGCAAGAGTACTGGAGTGGGGTGCCATTAAAGATTAAAATATCTTAAATATTGTTTATTTTTTTTATTTTTTCACTTTACAATATTATATTGGTTTTGCCATACATTGACATGAATTTGCCATGGGTATACATGTGTTCCCCATCCTGAACCCCCCTCCTACTTCCCTCTCCATCCCATCCCTCTGGGTCATCCCAGTGCACCAGCCTGAGCAACCTGTATCATGCATCAAACCTGGACTGGTGATCTGTTTCATATATGATAATATACATGTTTCAATGCCATTCTCCCAAATCATCCCACTCTCGCCCTCTCCCAGAGTCTAAAAGACTGTTCTATACATCTATGTCTCTTTTGCTGTCTCGCATACAGGGTTATCGTTCAGTTCAGTCGCTCAGTTGTGTCCGACTCTTTGCAACCCCATGAATCACAGCACGCCAGGCCTCCCTGTCCATCACCAACTCCCGGAGTTCACTCAGACTCACGTCCATCGAGTCAGTGATGCCATCCAGCCATCTCATCCTCTGTCGTCCCCTCTCCTCCTGCCCCCAGTCCTTCCCAGCATCAGAGTCTTTTCCAATGAGTCAACTCTTCGCATGAGGCGGCCAAAGTACTGGAGTTTCAGCTTTAGCATCATTCCTTCCAAAGAACAACCAGGGCTAATCTCCTTTAGAAGGGACTGGTTGGATCTCCTTGAAGTCCAAGGGACTCTCAAGAGTCTTCTCCAACACCACAGTTCAAAAGCATCAATTCTTTAGCACTCAGCTTTCTTCACAGTCCAACTCTCACATCCATACATGACCACTAGAAAAACCATAGCCTTGACTAGACCGACCTCTGTTGGCAAAGTAATGTATCTGCTTTTCAATATGCTATCTAGGTTGGTCATAACTTTCCTTCCAAGGACTAAGCGTCTTTCAATTTCATAGCTGCAGTCACCATCTGCAGTGATTCTGGAGCCCAAAAAAAGAAAGTCTGACACTGTTTCCACCCATTTCCCCATCTATTTCCCATGAAGTGATGGGACCAGGTGCCATGATCTTACTTTTCTGAATGTTCAGCTTTAAGCCAACTTTTTTATTCTCCTCTCTTTCATCAAGAGGCTTTTTAGTTCCTCTTTACTTTCTGCCATAAGGGTGGTGTCATCTGCATATATGAGGTGATTGATATTTCTCCCGGTAATCTAGATTCCAGCTTGTGCTTCTTCCAGCCCAGCGTTTCTCATGATGTACTCTGCATATAAGTTAAATAAGCAGCGTGACAATATACAGCCTTGATGTACTCCTCTTCCTATTTGGAACCAGTCTGTTGTTCCATGTCCAGTTCTAACTGTTGCTTCCTGACCTGCATACAGATTTCTCAAGAGGCAGCTCAGGTGGTCTGGTATTCCCAACTCTTTCAGAATTTTCCACAGTTTATTGTGATCCACACAGTCAAAGGCTTTGGCATAGTCAATCAAGCAGAAATAGATGTTTTTCTGGAACTCTCTTGCTTTTTCCATGATCCAGTGGATGTTGTCAATTGATCTCTGGTTCCTCTGCCTTTTCTAAAACCAGCTTGAACATCTGGAAGTTCACGGTTCATGTTTTGCTGAAGCCTGGCTTAGAGAATTATCATTACCATTGTTCTAAATTCCATCTATATGTGTTATTACACTATATTGGTGTTTTTCTTTCTGGCTTACTTCACTCTGTACAATAGGCTCCAGTTTCATCCACCTCATTAGAACTGATTCAAATGTATTCTTTTTAATGGTTGAGTGATAATACTCCATTGTGTATATGTACCACAGCTTTCTTATCCATCATCTGCTGATGGACATCTAGGTTGCTTCCATGTCCTGGCTATTATAAACAGTGCTGCGATGAACATTGGGGTACACGTGTCTCTTTCAATTCTGGTTTCCTCGGTGTGTATGCCCAGCAGTGGGATTGTTGGGTCATATGGCAGTTCTATTTCCAGTTTTTTAAGGAATCTCCACACTGTTCTTCATAATGGCTAAACTAGTTTGCGTTCCCACCAACAGTGTATGAGGGTTCCCTTTTCTCCACATCCTCTCCAGCATTTATTGCTTGTAGACTTTTGGATAGCAGCCATTCTGACTGGCGTGAAATGGTACTTCATTGTGGCTTTGATTTGCATTTCTCTGATAATGAGTGATGGTGGGCATTTTTTCATGTGTTTGTTAGCCATCTGTATGTCTTCTTTGGAGAAATGTCTGTTTAGTTCTTTGGCCCATTTTTTGATTGGGTCATTTATTTTTTTGGAATTGAGCTGCAGGAGTTGCTTGTATATTTTTGAGATTAACTCTCTGTCAGTTGCTTCATTTGCTACTAGATGGTTGGATGGCATCACTGACTCGATGGACATGACTCTGAGTGAACTCCGGGAGTTGGTGATGGACAGGGAGGCCTGGCGTGCTGCGATTCATGGGGTCGAAAAGAGTCGGACACGACTGAGTGACTGAACTGAACTCCCATTCTGAAGGCTGTCTTTTCACCTTGCTTATAGTTTCCTCTATTGTGCAGAAGCTTTTAATTTTAATTAGGTCCCATTTGTTTATTTTTTCTTTTATATCCAATATTCTGGGAGGTGGGTCATAGAGGATCCTGCTGTGATTTATGTCAGAGAGTGTTTTGCCTATGTTCTCCTCTAGGAGTTTTACAGTTTCTGGTCTTACATTTAGATCTTTAATCCACTTTGAGTTTATTTTTGTGTATGGTGTTAGAAAGTGTTCTAGTTTCATTCCTTTACAAGTGGTTGACCAGTTTTCCCAACATCACTTGTTAAAGAGATTGTCTTTTCTCCATTGTATATTCTTACCTCCTTTGTCAAAGTTAAGGTATCCATAGGTGCGTGGATTTATCTCTGGGCTTTCTACTTTGTTCCATTGACTATATTTCTGTCTTTGTGCCAGTACCATACAGTCTTGATGACTGTGGCTTTGTAGTAGAGCCTGAAGTCAGGCAGGTTGATTCATCCAGTTCCATTCTTCTTTCTCAAGATTGCTTTGGCTATTCGAGGTTTTCTGTATTTCCATACAAATTGTGAAATTATTTGTTCTAGCTCTGTGAAAAATACCGTTGGTAGCTTGATAGGGATTGCATTGAATCTATAGATTGCTTTGGGTAGTATATGCATTTTCACTATATTGATTCTTCCAATCCATGAACACGGTATATTTCTCCATCTATTAGTGTCCTCTTTGATTCTTTCACCAGTGTTTTATCGTTTTCTATATATAGGATTTTTGTTTCTTTAGGTAGATATATTCCTACCTATTTTATTCTTTTCATTGCAATGCTGAATGGAATTGTTTCCTTAATTTCTCTATTTTCTCATTATTAGTGTATAGGAATGCAAGGGATTTCTGTGTGTTGATTTTATATCCTGCAACTTTACCATATTCATTGATTAGCACTAGTAATTTTCTGGTAGAGTCTTTATGGTTTTCCATGTAGAGGATCATGTCATCTGCAAACAGTGAGAGTTTTACTTCTTCCTTTCCAATCTGGATTCCTTTTCCTTTTCTGCTCTGCTTGCTGTGGCCAAAACTTCCAAAACTGTGTTGAATAGTAGTGGTGACAGTGGGCACCCTTGTCTTGTTCCTGACTTTAGAGGAAATCCTTTCAATTTTTCACCATTGAGGATAATGTTTGCTGTGTGTTTGTCATATATAGCTTTTATTATGTTGAGGTATGTTCCTTCTATTCTTGTTTTCTGGAGGGTTTTTATCATAAATGGATGTTGAATTTTTTCAAAGGCTTTCTTAGGCTTCCCTGGTGGCTCAGACGGTAAAGCGTCTGCCTGCAGTGTGGGAGACCCGGGTTCAATCCCTGGGTTGGGAAGATCCCGTGGAGAAGGAAATGGCAACCCACTCTACTACTCTTGCCTGGAAAATTCCAAGGACTGAGAGGCTCCTCAGAGCCTGGTAGGCTACAGTCCATAGGGTCACAAAGAGTTGGACACGACTGAGCAACTTCACTTTCTATTGAGATAATCATATGGTTTTTATTTTTCAATTTGTTAATGTGGTGTATTACATTGATTGATTTGCTGATATTGAAGAATTCTTGCATCCCTGGGATAAAGCCCACTTGGTTATGATGTGTGATCTTTTTAATGTGTTGTTGGATTCTGTTTGCTAGAATTTTGTTAAGGATTTTTGCATCTATGTTTATCAGTGATATTGGCCTGTAATTTTCCTTTTTTGTAGTATCTTTGTCAGGTTTTGGTATTAGGGTGATGGTGGCCTCATAGAGTGAGTTTGGAAGTTTACCTTCCTCTGCAATTTTCTGGAAGAGTTTCAGTAGGATAGGTGTTAGCTCTTCTCTAAATTTTTGGTAGAATTCAGTTGTGAAGCCATCTGGACCTGGGCTTTTGTTTGCTGGAAGATTTCTGATTACAGTTTCAATTTCTGTGCTTGTGATGGGTCTGTTAAGATTCTCTATTTCTTCCTGGTTCAGTTTTGGAAAGTTGTACTTTTCTAAGAGTTTGTCCATTTCTTCCAAGTTGTCCATTTTATTGGCATATAGTTGCTGGTAACAATCTCTTCTGATCCTTTGTATTTCTGTGTTGTCTGTTGTGATCTCTCCATTTTCATTTCTAATTTTATTGATTTGATTTTTCTCCCTTTGTTTCTTGATGAGTCTGGCTAATGGTTTGTCAATTTTATTTATCTTCTAAAAGAATCAACTTTTGGCTTTGTTGATTTTTGGTATGGTCTCTTTTGTTTCTTTTGCATTTATTTCTGCCCTAATTTTTAAGATTTCTTTCCTTCTACTAACCCTGGGGTTCTTCATTTCTTCCTTTTCTAGTTGCTTTAGGTGCACAGTTAGGTGATTTGACTTTTTTCTTGTTTCCTGAGGTATGCCTTATATTGTTATGAACCTTCCCCTTAGCACTACTTTTACAGTGTCCCACAGGTTTTGGGTTGTTTTCATTTTATTCATTTCTATGCATATTTTGATTTCTTTTTTGATTTCTTCTGTGATTTGTTGGTTATTCAGCAGTGTGTTGTTCAGCCTCCATATGTTGGAATTTTTAATAGTTTTTCTCCTGTACTTGAGATCTAATCCTACTATATTGGGGTCAGAAAAGATGCTTGGAATGATTTCACTTTTTTTTAATTTACCAAGGCTAGATTTATGGCCCAGGATGTGATCTATCCTGGAGAAGGTTCCATGTGCACTTGAGAAAAAGGTGAAATTCATCGTTTTGGGGTGAAATGTCCTATAGATATCAATTAGGTCTAACTGGTCTATTGTATCATTTCAAGTTTGTGTTTCCTTGTTAATTTTCTGTTTAGTTGATCTATCCATAGGTGTGATTGGGGTATTAAAGTTTCCCACTATTATTGTGTTGTTAATTTCCCCTCTCATACTTGTTAGCATTTGTCTTACATATTGCAGTGCTCCTATGTTGGGTGCATATATATTTATGATTGTTATATCTTCTTCTTGGATTGATCCTTTGATCATTATGTAGTGTCCATCTTTGTCTCTTTTCACAACCTTTGTTTTAAAGTTTATTTTATCTGATATGAGTATTGCTACTCCTGCTTTCTTTAGGTCTCTATTTGTATGGAATATTTTTTTCCGGCCCTTCACTTTCAGTCTGTATGTGTCCCTTTTTTCAAGGTGGTCTCTTGTAGACAACATATATAGGGGTCTTGTTTTTGTATCCATTCAGCCAGTCTTTGTCTTTTGGTTGGGGCATTCAACCCATTTTTTACATTTAAGGTAATTATTGATAAGTATGATCCCATTGCCATTTACTTTATTGTTTTGGGTTTGAGTTTATACACCCTTTCTGTGTTTCCTGTCTAGAGAAGATCCTTTAGCATTTGTTGGAGAGCTGGTTTGGTGGTGCTGAATTCTCTCAGCTTTAGCTTGTCTGTAAAGCTTTTGATTTCTCCTTCATATTTGAATGAGATCCTTGCTGGGTAGAGTAATCTGGGCTGTAGGTTATTTTCTCTCATCACTTTATGTATGTCCTGCCATTCCCTCCTGGCCTGAACAGTTTCTATCGAAGGATCAGCTGTTATCCTTATGGGAATCCCCTTGTGTGTTATTTGTTGTTTTTCCCTTGCTGCTTTTAATATCTCTTCTTTGTGTTTGATCTTTGTTAATCTGATTAATACGTGTCTTGGGGTGTTTTGCCTTGAGTTTATCCTGTTTGGGACTCTCTGGGTTTCTTGGACTTGGGTGATTATTTTCTTCCCCATTTTAGGGAAGTTTTCAACTATTACCTCCTCAAGTATTTTCTCATGGTCTTTCTTTTTGTCTTCTTCTTCTGGGACTCCTATGATTCGAATGTTGGGGCATTTAACATTGTCCCAGAGGTCTCTAAGATTGTCCTCATCTTTTAATTCATTTTTTTCCTCTCTGTTTCATTTATTTCTACCATTATATCTTCTACCTCACTTATCCTATCTTCTGCCTCTTATTCTACTGTTGGTTCCCTCCAGAGTGTTTTTGATCTCATTTATTGCATTATTCATTATATATTGACTCTTTTTTATTTCTTCTAGGCCCTTGTTAAACCTTTCTTGCATCTTCTCAATCCTTGTCTCCAGGCTATTTATCTGTAACTCCATTTTGTTTCCAAGACTTTGGATCATTTTTACTATAATTATTCGGAATTCTTTACCAGGTAGATTCCCTATCTCTTCCTCTTTTGTTTGGTTTGGTGGGCATTTATCCTGTTCCTTTACCTGCTGGGTATTTCTCTGCCTTTTCATCTTGTTTATATTGCTGTGTTTGGGGTGGTCTTTCTGTATTCTGGCAGTTTGTGGAGTTCTCTTTATTATGGAGTTTCCTTGCCATGGGTGGGGTTGGGCGGGTGGCTTGTCAAGGTTTCCTGGTTAGAGAAGTTTGTGTCGGTGTTCTGGTGGGTGGAGCTGGATTTCTTCTCTCTAGAGTGCAGTGAAGTATCCAGTAATGTGTTATGAGATGTCAGTGGGTTTGGTGTGACTATGGGCAGCTTGTATATTGATGCTCAGGGCTATGTTCCTGTGTTGCTGGAGAATTTGCATGGTATGTCTTGCTCTGGAACTTGTTGGCCCTTGGGTGGTGCTTGGTTTCAGTGTAGGTATGGAGGCATTTGATAAGCTCCTATTGATTAATGTTCCCTGGAATCAGGAGTTCTCTGGTGTTCTCAGGATTTGGACTTAAGCCTCCTGCCTCTGGTTTTCAGTCTTATTCTTACAGTAGCCTCAAGACTTCTCCATCTATACAGCACCGATGATAAAACATCTAGGTTAAAGATGAAAAGTTTCTCTACAGTGAGGGATGCCCAGAGAGGTTCACAGAGTTACATGGAGAAGAGGGAGGAAGGAGACAGAGGTGACCAGGAGGAGAAGTGGGGGAATCAAAAGAGGCGAGAGCAAGCTAGTCAGTAATCACTTCCCTATGTGCTTTCCACAGTCTGGACCACTCAGAGATGTTCATGGAGTTATACAGAAAAGAGGGAGGATAAAGATGGGGGGGATCAAAAGGAGAGAGACAGATCCAGCCAGTAATCAGTTCCCTAAGTCTTCTCCACAGTCCAGAGCATACAACAAGATTCACAGAGTTGGGTAGAGAAGAGAAGGGGGAGGCAGGAGACAGAGGTGACCTGGTGGAGAAAAAGGAGAGTCCAAAGGGGGAGAGAGCAGTCAAGTAATCTCTCTCCCAAGTAAAAATGGGTACTGAAGATTGTATTCTTAAGGGTACAAAATTGATAACAAATACCAAAAAGCAAAGATTAAAAATCTAGAGTAGAGGTTGGATTCTCAAAAATACAATATTAAAGAAAAAAACAAAGTCACAAAAATTATAAAATATATATATATGAAGTTTGCTTTTAAAAATAGGGTCTTTTTTTTTTACAAAGTAATAGTAGGTTATAAAAATGAAAATTAAAAAAAAAATTTTTTTAATATAATAGTCAAAATATATCTAGGACTTTCTCTGGTAGTGTTGTGGGCAGTGTGGGGTCAGTTCATTTTCAGATAGTTCCTTGATTTGGCTTATACTTCTCAAGATCTATAGGCCTCTTCCTATGTAGTCGGTGCTAACTACAGGGTTTTAATCTATTGTACCTGTCACTTCCAAGGCGGTTCCCTCTGTTTTTAGCTTCTTTTGTTTGCTGGCCTCTTCAGTGTCTAATTTCTGCCCTGACACAAGGGGGCAGTGGTGGACACTTTTTAAGGCTCACTTGTTCAGTCATGCTGTGGGGAGGGAGGAACACTGCAAACAAATAACACTGGCGTGTGCTCACAGTGTCTCAGCCACACTGGGTTTGCCCCCGCTCACTGCGTGTGTGCTTTCCCTGTCTACACTGCTTAGGCTCTAGGTTGCTCTGCTGGGAACTGTGTGAGGCCGGCCCTGGGTTGTATGCACTTCCCAGGTCTAAGCGCTCAGGTTCAGGTACTCGGGTACTCCACAAAGGCGCAGACTTGGTTGGGCTCACATTTTGTGCCCTTCCCATGTCCGAGCAGCTCAGGTGACCAGGTGCTTGGTGAGTGTGGTCGCTGCAACTTATCGCCTGCTACTCAGTTTTCTGAGTGTACAACTCGTGCACCTTCTCAGGTGTGCTGTGTCTCTCTTCTGGGGGGCTGATCTCTGGCTGTGACTCTCCTGGCAGATGTCGATCGTCCCGAATCCCAAGAAGTCTTGGTTAGCAATGAAGCCTGCTTGCAGTTTGGTAGGTGATGCCTCTCTGGGGCTGCAATTGCCCTCTTCCGGCTCTGGCTGCCCTCACCTGCCTGTCTCTGGTGAGGGATGGACAGGTCTGCAGCCGGCTAGCTCTGCTCAATTCTTTGTTCTGTGAGCGGGCCTGGTGGTGTCTTACGATAGGGCTTTTCTCAGGACTGCTATCCCACAGTCTGGTTTGCTATCTCAAGTTAGTTCCCTCAGATTGCCCTCGGGGCATTCAGGTCCGGTCCTTACTCTAAGCAACGGAGCCCCCGCCTCCCTGCCCAGCCCCTGCTTGCTAGTGGTGGATGCGGGCCTCTGCACTGCTTCTCCACGGGGAGTTACCGTTGGACACGTAATCTGTGGGTTTTAATTATTTATTTATTTATTTTTCCTCCTGGTTATGTTGCCCTCTGAGGTTCCAAGGCTCGCCACAGACTCTCCAGTGAGAGTGTTTCGAAACTTATCTCTTTTTTAAGACTCCCTTCCCGGGACGGATCTCCGTCCCTACCTCTTTTGTCTCTCTTTTTGTCTTTTATATTTTTTCCTACCTCCTTTTAAAGACAATGGGCTGCTTTTCTGGGTGCCTGATGTCCTCTGCCAGCATTCAGAAGCTGTTTTGTGAAATTTACTCAGTGTTCAAATCTTCTTTTGATGAATTTGCGGGGGAGAAAGTGGTCTTCCCGTCCTATTCCTCCGCCATCTTAGGACTTCCCCCTTAAATATTGTTTTTGCTTTAATATTCTTTCGCTTAGTGAAAGGCAAAGGAGAAAAGGAAAGATATACCTATTTGAATACAGATTCCAAATAATAGCACAGAGAGAAAAGAAAGCCTTCCTCCGTGATCAGTGCAGAGAGATAGAGGAAAACAATAGAATGGAAAAGACTAGAGAGCTCTTCAAGAAAATTAGAGATACAAAGGGAACACTTCATGCAAAGATGGGCACAATAAGGGACAGAAATGGTATGGACCTAACAGAAGAAGAAGATATTAAGACAACGTGGCAAGAATACATAGAATTATACAAAAAAGATCTTGATGAAACACATAACCACGATGGTGTGATCACTAACCTAGAGCCAGATATCCTGGAGTGCAAGTCAAGTGGACCTTAGGAAGCATCACAACAAACAAAGCTAGTGGAGGTGACAGAATTCCATCTGAGCTATTTCAAATCCTAAAAGATGATGCTATGAAAGTGCGCACTCAATATGCCAGCAAATTTGGGAAACTCAGCAGTGGCCATGGGACTGGGAAAGGTCAGTTTTCATTCCAATCCCAAAGAAAGGCAATGCCAAACAATGTCCAAACTACTGCACAACTGCACTCATCTCACACGCAAGAAAAGTAATGCTCAAAATTCCCCAAGCCAGGCTTCAACAATATGTGAACTGAGAACTTCCAGACATTCAAGCTGGATTTAAAAAAGACAGAGGAACCAGAGATCAAATTGCTAGCATCCGCTAGATCATCAAAAAAGCAAGAGAATTCCAGAAAAACACCTATTTCTGCTTTATTGACTACGCCAAAGCCTTTGACTGTGTAGATCACAACAAACTGTGGAAAATTCTTAAAGAGATGGGAATACCAGACCACCCAACCTGCCTCCTGAGAAATCTGTATGCAGGTCAAGAAGCAACAGTTAGAACTGGACATGGAACAACAGACTGATTCCAAATCGGGAAAGGTATACATCAAGGTTGCATATTGTCACCCTGCTAATTGCAGAGTATATCAAGTGAAATGCTGGGCTGAATGAAGCACAAGGTGGAATCAATATTGCCAGGAGAGAAATGCAGATGACACCACCCTTATGGCAGAAAGCAAAAAAGAACTAAAGAGCCTCTTGATGAAAGTGAAAGAGGAGAGTGGAAAAAGTTTGCTCAAAGCTCAACATTCAGAAAACTAAGATCATGGCATCCAGTCCCATCAGTTCAGTTCAGTTCAGTTCAGTCGCTCAGTCGTGTCCGACTCTTTGCGACCCCATGAATCGCAGCACGCCAGGCCTCCCTGTCCATCACCAACTCCCGGAGTTCACTCAGACTCACATCCATCGAGTCGGTGATGCCATCCAGCCATCTCATCCTCTGTCGTCCCCTTCTCCTCCTGCCCCCAGTCCCTCTCAGCATCAGAGTCTTTTCCAATGAGTCAACTCTTCACATGAGATGGCCGAAGTACTGGAGTTTCAGCTTTAGCATCAGTCCTTCCAAAGAAATCCCAGGGTTGATCTCCTTCAGAATGGACTGGTTGGATCTCCTTGTAGTCCAAGGGACTCTCAAGAGTCTTCTCCAATAGCACAGTTCAAAAGCATCAATTCTTCAGCTCTCAGCCTTCTTCACAGTCCAACTCTCACATCCATACATGACCACAGGAAAAACCATAGCCTTGACTAGACAGACCTTAGTTGGCACTTCATGGCAAATAGATGGGTAGACAGACAATGGAAACAGTGACAGACTTTTATTTTCTTGGGGCTCCAAAATCACTGCAGATAGTGACTGCAGCCATGAAATTAAAAGATGCTTGCTCCTTGGAAGAAAGGCTATGACCAATCTAGACAGCATATTAAAAAGCAGAGACATTACTTTGCCCTCAAGGGTCCGTCTAGTTAAAGCTATGGTTTTTTCAATAGTTCTGTATGGATGTAAGAGTTGGACCATAAAAAAAGCTGAGCACCAAAGAACTGATGTTTTTGAACTGTGGTGTTGGAGAAGACTCTTTTGAGAGTTCCTTGGACTGCAAGGAGATCCAACCAGTTAATCCTAAAGGAAATCAGTCTTGAATATCCTTTGGAAAGACTGATCCTGAAGCTGAAACTCCAGCATTTTGGCCACCTGATGCAAAGAACTAACTCATTGGAAATGACCCTGATGCTGGGAAAGATTGAAGGCAGAAGGAGAAGGGGACAACAGAGGATGAGATGGTTAGATAGCATCACTGACTTGATAGACATGAGTCTGAGCAGGCTTTGGGAGTTGGTGATGGACAGGGAAGCCTCACGTGCTGTAGTCCATGGGATCACAAAGAGTCAGACACAACTGAATGACTCAACTGAACTGAACTATTGTTTTAAACTATTTCAGTTTCAAAATGATTATCTCTGTCTGGTATATACAACATTCTGCTAACAAGAATATATGATAAGCCACAACATTAAAAATACATTAAGACTGGACAAACAAAATCTTTGCTTTATATGAGATTACAAAATTTTAAATACTGTTTTCTTTACCTCACATGTCAGATATAGTTATTTCTTTAGTATAAAAGACTATAATTTGTTTGAAAAAATTTTTAACTATTGTCAAGGACTAAAAATCAGTCCTAAATCTATAATTGAATGAGAACAGATGTTTAAATGGAGTGCTAAGACCACTTTACTGATCTTGTAAACAACTAGAATGGATAGAGGCTCTTAATCCAAAATAACAAAATGGGCTCTCAAACCAAAATCATATTACAAGGCATACAGTATGATTGACATATTAGTTATATAAAGACTATGGGCTTGAGGAAAAATATGGAAGGGAGTGTTGGCCTACTTTATTTTATTTTTTTTGGCCTACTTTAAAATCAGTTGTTTTCTATTATTTTTTAAGTTACTCCAGCAACCTATTTAAAGGCCTACTCACAAATGGTCTCTATCTTTTCATTTCACTAAGACAAGAATACTTTATGTGTATGAAAGTAACAAAAGTATTACTCCACTTAAGCATTTATCTTTAAAAAACTTTTTACATGAATTTTTCCTAATCTAGACCAATGTTTTCTTTATATTATTTTGCATCTTATTTCTTAGAAGCCTTTGGATCCTGCTAATTTCTTAGCCACTCCTGGTGACTAGTCATTGGTTTTGACATGTTGGCAAATGATCTGACGTATCTGGCAATGATTCTCATCAAAGTTTCACATCTAAATCACTAGACAGAAGCACTAGTTCGGCTTCAGTCCTGAAGTGAAGTGAAAATTGCTTAGTCTTGTCTGACTCTTTGTGACTCATGGACTATATAGCCTGCCAGGCTCCTCTGTCCATGGAATTCTCCAGGCCAGAATACTGGAGTGGGTAACTGTCCCTTCTACAGGGCATCTTTCCAACCCAGGGACCGAATCCAGGACTCACACATTTCAGGTGGATTCTTTACCAGCTGAGCCACCATGGAAGCCCTGTGCTACTGAATAAGAATTTCTAACAAGAGAACCTAACCATATGTATTTTTTACCCTCTCCAGATAATTCTGAGCCCCTATTTAAGCAGCACAACCTCTAAGGTATAATTTGACAAAAGGCCCTCATAAGATAATCTAGTACAAACTATATTGCTAAAATCACAAACCAGGGCTTCCCTGGTGGCTCAGTAGTAAAGAACCCACTTCCGAATGCAGCAGACACAGGTTCCATCCTTGATCCAGGAGAATCCCACATGCTGTGGAGCAACTAAGCCCGTGCACCACAACTATTGAGCCTGTGCTCCAGAGCCTGGGAGCCACAACTAGGGAAGCCCACGCACCCCACATCCTGTGCTCTGCAAAAAAAGAAGCAGTGAGAAGCCTGTCCATCGCAACTAGAGTAAGCCCTGCTTGAGCTCTGCTCGTCCCAACTACAGAAAAGCCCGAGTAGCAACAAGACCCAGCACAACCAAAAGTGAATACAAACAAACAAAATTTTTAAAAGACTAAGACACTTGGTAGTTAAAAAAAAAAAAAAAAAAAAAATCACACCCCAAACACTATTTAATGAACACTAGCAATAATGGAAAACCCTGAAACTCAAAAATTCTTGTTAGTTTAGTACCTGTTTTGATACAGTGTAATCCAAACATTCTCTAGGATAGACCAGATTTCTTGATGCCTGCTGGGTTGGGGAGGATAAGAGCCAGGGAAAACGGTGATTTCTTGGTTATCAGATTTCATCAGAGAATTATCTTCCTGGCTTTTACCCGGGATATTTTTCGAAGAATTTTGCTTAAGTTTTGCCTTGCCCTGGGGAAATAAGAATTACATAATATGCAGCTAGTCCTTCACTAGTAAGTGAGAGAGAAAGAACGCCAATTGTAGATCACAAATGTTCTGCCTTTCGTGGAAGTGCTATTTATTCTTTGTCCTTGATTATGTACAGAATATTATCAGAATAGAATCAGAGCTAAAAATTTTTTTCTTCTCCACTTATATGAAGCAGTATTTCCCATTTATTTATTACAGAGTATAGAAGTAGAATTCTACTTGTAAGGGATTAAGAAATAAGTGAACATAGAAATAGGAACAATGGTTCCATACTGCTCTTTTAAGAAGTTTGGTAGCTGATGGAAGGAGATGGTACAGTAAATAGCACGACCAATTAAAAATATTTAAGAACAGATCTGAGCATATTTCTAAACAGTGTGAAAAAGCAATACCATCGATTCAAATGACATTTTCTTAAAAAAATCACCCTGGGTGAAAATATTAACTTAGGTGAAAAATAGATAGAATGGAAAAAAGTTTTTAACTATGAGTTTATTGAGTTTGTTGACTTGGCTCATCTATAACATCTTTGTGAATTTAAAATCACTCCGTTTCTCTAGGTTTCCTTTGTTGATAAAAGTATGATTTCAAACATTAGCTTCATGCTTATCAAATTTAAAAAAAAAGGAAATTTCCAAAACTGTAACAACAGTTGATAGTTACTGAGCATTTCTTATGTATAGAATTTTCTAAGAACTTTATATCTATTTAGCTCATTTAATCCTCACAATTACTCTATGAAGGAGAAACTATGATTATCTACATTTTATTGAGGCAAAGAAAGGATGAATAAGTTATGCAGGGTCACACAGCTGGTAAGAGGCATGAACAGAATCTGACCTTTAGTGTAAGTGAATGAAGTATATATGAATAAGTATATATGAATGTGGTTATATTCTCTCTCCAGCTCATAAAGGTAAATATTACCCTTTTATTTCTTTTTAGGAAAGAAGAAAATTGCCTGTTTACATTAATTATGAATTTAATAAATACACACATGAATGGAAATATGAATTTTGTTTTGAGATAAATGTGTTTAATCATCACATAATGCTTTTTCTCAGCTTTCAAACATAAGTGTATGCAACATAACATACAAATAGGCTGCTTTATCAAACACTTACATAGCACTTACTATGTGCTAGGCTCTACAAATATTAATTTAATTCTCATGACAGTTCTAAGGCAGAGATTATTATACTCTTTCTTATAAAAGAAGGGATTAAGGCTCTGAGAGGTTAAATAACCAGAAATTAAAAACACAACTAGTCAGGATGGGAAGTCTGAGGCACATAAGTCTAAAGTTTATTAAAAAGACTTATTTTAAATAGTCTATCATTCTGGAAGAGCAAGTCTTTCTTTTTTTATGATGTTAAAGGTTCATAAGAGAAAAAATATATATCCTTTCCTCTACCCCATTTATATAAAAATCTGGAAAATGACATTACTTAACTTTCCATTTTGGTTTCTCAGAAACAAATGAATAATGAATATTTCTCTTTTCCTGATTTTCTACACTTGGTAAATTAAGATAAGGGGGATTTTTTTTTTTTTTTTAACAGTTACTATACTTAGATATTCTATTCCTGGAGGTAATCTCTTTCTTTTCGTTGTTCAAGTTAGTGACACATAACTAAGTATTCAGGTCATAAACCAGATGTACTCTACAAAATAACTGCTACTGAAAGTGCGTTTTAAAAGCCCAAGCTAAATCACAATGTTCTTGACTGACTTAGACAATGAATTGTTGTATAAGCAATACTTGAAGGTGCTAATTGTGGAAAAAACACAAGTTGTTTCAAACAATCAGACTAATGCTTAATGTTGAGGGAAAAGCACTAAAGAGAATACTAGATTTTTTTGTCCCTTGTCTCCTTAAATCTCTTGCTAATGTGACAACTAGAAAATCAGGATCCAAGAATAAATAACTTACTAACAAGCCAATATGTTTACAAGTGGGCAATATATAACAGGCATACAATTATGCGACAAACAACACTAGATTTTAATATCAAACTTTTCATGGAAGAAAACTCCCATGGCTAGGTTTCCAACTGATAAAAGAATCTTGATATCATTTTTATCTCAATCATTCCTAATTTTTTTTATTCTCAATAATTTTCATTCAAAGGCTGCTAAGACTGTAAGCATCCTAAACTTTCCATCTTGTTCACCATGGTTGTTTCACTAAAGATGGGGTTTTAGGGCTCAGTTCTGTGAGAGACAGGATAATGAGCTCTTCCCTACACAATTCAATTAAAATATTCAAGCTGCAACTCCTAAATTTCCAGGTCCACTCTTCCCTACTGAAGACTCTAAAAGTCACACTTGCCATTTAAAAGAATAAGTACCAATGTTTTGGTCATCTTAAACCAAAAGATTATTCACTGCTTAAATCAATTCTTTCCTCAAGAAATAACATATATTTCCTGTTAGTTAATCAAAAAGATGCTTCTTTTAGTCTTAAGCAAGTTAAATTCTTTCCTCAGTAACTATGACTAAGTTTAGTATCATCTAATCCTTTCACTACTTCATAGGTACCAGGGCCTATGTTACCAGAAAAAAAAACCACAGAGGAAAACCTGGCCAATTCAATAGTTCAAAGGAAAAAAGATATGACACACACATACACACACACATATATATATATATGATGAAAGTATCACTGATATCTAACAATGTAATTGTGATGCTGAGTTTTTTGAACTGTTTCAGGCATATAAAATGACCTGAATTTTATAGATCTGAAATCAGAAGACTCTAGAAATACAGTATTACTAAGGACAAAACTCACATAGTTATTTTAAAGGGGCAAAAAGGCATCAGTGCTAGGCAGACTGTATAAGAATCACATGAGGAGACCTGTTAAAAAATTGGTAGGTCAACTGGCAAAGTTTGAATACAGTCTGTAGGTTAGATAATTGGATTATGTCAATATTAATTTCCTGATTAATTATACTAGTTATGTAAGATATCCTTATTCATTAGGAAATATATATATACGGAAATATTTAGGGGTAAAAGGGGATAATATCTGCAACATACTCTTAATTTAGAAAAAATATTCTGGATAGATAAGTAAACTGGTTGGTAGAAGACAGAAAATAACAAAAGCAAATGTGATAAAAGGTTAACACTGGGAAATAGGGGTAAAGGACACATATGAGAATTCTTTCTGTTACTCTTGTAATTTTCTTATAAGTTTGAAATTATTTGAAAATAAAACATGAATCAAGAACAAAAACACTTCTGGGCACCACTGACAGAAATTTTACTCAGTAAGGGGCATGGCATCTGCATGCTTAAAAAATTTTTTGAAGTATTTTGATGCAGGCTGTGATCCATTGGTCAGGAGCACTGGAAAATGAGTAGTCAGGCAACAATGCATAGTTCTCTTCTATTCAAAAATGAAACAATATGAAATCCCAACAAGTGCTGTGACACTGCTTCCATAGGAGTATGAATATTTTATAACCTGTAATAAGGATTGTTCAGTCTCCATTCAATTCACTTAATATTTACTTAATGCTTTTAGTATGTTAGAGTAAGTTAAATTTCTTACCTACTGTTGTCTGATAAATACATTCTTATAACATATATGATTACTTTAAACGGCATTCTAAAGGTATCTTACCTCTGCAAATGTCTGGAGTAGTTTGTTTACTTGAGCAAAGGCCTGTGGAAGAATACCATCATAATTTGACCTTGTACTGAAAGCATGTAGCAAACTTTCAGAATCCTGAAGCAGGAATTTCACTGTTGTAAAATCCACTGCTTTGTTAGCTGGTAACAGAAAATTAAGCAGGAAAAAATATGTAAGAATGAGTATACAACACAAAAATGCTTTTGAAAAATCAATCTAATAATAACTAAGAAATTTAAAGAGAGTACACATTTATATCTACAGGCTCCTAATTTATCTCTCTGGTGTAAAAAGCCATAATGAGACTTAGTTTTAGACAAAGTTCTTGGAGCTGATTCTGGCATTCTGTGAAGCTGGCCTTCCATATCTGTAAGTTTTCACATGTACAGTTTCCATCAACTGTAGATCAAAAGTATTTGGGGGAAGAAAGTTCTATCATGTTCCAAACAGCAAAACATGAATTTGCTATGTACTGGCACCTATTCACAGAGCATTTACATTGTATTAGGTATTACAAGTAATCTAGAGATGATTCAAAGTTTATAGGAAAATATGTGTAAGTTATATACAAATACTATGCCATTTTATACAAGGGACTTGAGCATGGAGAATTCTTCTATCCTCAGGGGTCCTGGAACCAATTTCCTGTGGATACTGAGTCTATACTCAGATTCCAAAATTTCCCTCAAAATGGTCAACTTCAAAGTAAACGTGAAATGCACAAGTTACTACATACAAAATTGACAAATAACAAGGCCCTACTGAACAGGATAGGGAATTATATTCAATACTCTTCAATAAACCACAATGTAAAGAATATGCATATATATGTATCTGAATCATTATGCTGTATACCAGAAACTAACACAACATTGTAAATCAACTATACTCCAATTATACTTCAATTTTTAAAATTAACAGTAAAATGAAACAATATTATACTCTTCAGAAGAGATAATCACCAAACAAATCTGAGTTAAACTACAGATTTTCAAAACTGAGGTTGTTTGTATACAGATTACTCTTGAGACATCACAGTGTCACATTTTGGTGGTGAGCACTTAAATTATATGCAGTACCTTTCATAATCAACTCAGTTATCATGTAGTGATTTATCTTCAAATCCCATCACATGAAATATAATACCAGATTTATTGAAAATGTGTTCTCTCTAGATGCAATACAATTTCAGCAAAAAATAAACAACTTGGGTTAACAGTGAGCTATGGGCAAAAGAAGCTAATAGAACTTTTCCCCCTTAAATTAGCGAAGTTAGTTAATCTACAGGTAATAATTTAAAGATGTAACATTTTTGTCTCAAGGAACTAAACTTGCTTACAATAAATTCTCAAACCAATTAGGAGAAGTGGTGACAATAAAAGATTCAAAGTTATGAAAAATGAAGTTAAACAACTTTCTAATGTTACCAAAATTCAGAATAGAAAAAATTACCTCTATTATTAAGATAGAATACTGCATAACAGTTTTCTTTTTTTCTTTTTGCATAACAGTTTTCAAAGGCATTTAAAATAACCACAGTGCAATGTGTTTGCTTGTTTTCTTTTAGGTTCACAGCTTCAGAAATTCTATTTTATTCTGAAACACTGGCACTATGAGTTAAAAAAAAATAGTTTTTCTGTGTAACTTACATAACAAATATTTGCTTGTGAAATACTGAAAGGTTAAATGAAAATAAAAAGTGGATTTTCATAATCAATTACTCAATATTCTGAAATTCTGATCTAATGTGATGGTTACAGCCAAGTTTCTGGCTACCCTTTTATTAAGCAAACAGTGCATCTCCTTACAAAACACTTTCAGTTATTTTTAAAATCAAAGACTAGTTCAAATTCCTGTGGGAAAATTAGGGATAAGTGATGCTACAGAGGACAGAAAGGAGGTAAATCTCCTCAGAGGAGGCAGTTGGGCACAACTTCTTTTAATGATGCTTCTCCAGTGTAGTCTGTTTCATAGGGCTGAAATCCTTGAATTAATCATTTTATTTCATCTTAAAAGAATTTTTTACTAAAGATTAAGGCAAAAGTATAATGTCAATGATCAATTCAGTACTCAGACAAAGCATAAAAAAAATCTACAAGGCTGAAATAACTTAATGTTTATATAAGGTCAATAATTATTTAGGTTTAAAATAATACAGGCAATGAAGTCAGAAAAAGCTACTACTCATTTTCTACGTAATTTTCTATGAATTGATCTAAAGTGACATGCTTGATACAGTAAGTTAAACACGTATAATTCAACAGCTGCAGATACTATTAAAAGATTATAAACAGAATTACCTGTAATTTTTTCTAATTCAAAATTATTTTAGAGCAGAAGGCATTTTTATAATTTTATTACATATCATTCACAAGTCAGTAAACATTAGGCATTGGATTCTTCTAGATCAAAGATCAATAAATTATGATTATACAATAATCCTCCAAATGAGTTTTTAATGAAAGGAATGGTCATATCTCTTCACTTCTCTTGTTATTAGAGAAAAACAGAACTACTGACTACTACCTCTAAAGTTCCATATAAGCACAACAAAACTGCCCAGCCCTGGAAAACAGACAAATGGAAGATGGCAACTAGATATCCCATTTTTGAAACCAAGTCTTACTTAAGATCACACATGGTTTATGGACTTCCTCTTTTGACAGAAGCAACAAAATTATGTCCCTAGTAAAAGATATGAACACTGTTTCTATATATCTTTCAAGATGCTTTGAAGACATGTCCAATATGTCATTCCTTAATAATAATACCCCTAATAAATATTTTCTAGTTAAAGGTCAATGCCTGGAAAGTGTATTTTTATTTTAAAAATCAGTAACTTTAAAAACTAAATATTCATGCAACATCAACTACATATATGTCATAAAGTATTGATTAGGAAGTTTAAGTTCCCTGGGGAAATTTATAAAGATATAAAACATTTTCAGAGTTTACACTTCAGGGGAAAAGAGAAGTGGTATATCCGGCATAGAATGTTTTTGTTTTATCTTAGCTGTTAGGAAGCTTAGTGCTAAAATCTGTGTTCAAGTATTGCAATAATTGTTTGCACATGTTTTATAGTAAAACTATCTCTTTGGTTCTTCTTCGCTACCTGGCTCTTGCACCTTTAAGCCTAACTTAAACTCTCTTGTACTCAGGTGGTCCTTTAAAGGCCCATCTATGCTCAGTTATTTTTAAAAAGTAGACAGGATATAACTAATACATAAAATAGATCACATCATGAGGAGTTTGAGAAAAGTCAAGAACTAACTGAACATCCTAATAATGGTTTATACAGCAAAAGAAACGGAGCTGTTCACTATGGACAAATCACTTACTCTCTCAAAGCTAGTTTCCTTAATGATAAAACACAGACTTTAATAACATTTATTTAGTTGCTAAGTCATGTTGGACTCTTTTGCAACTCCACAAACTGTAGCACATAAACACACTAGCAAAGTAATGCTCAAAATTCTCCAAGCCAGGCTTCAGCAATATGTGAACCGTGAAATTCCAGATGTTCAAGCTGGTTTTAGAAAAGGCAGAGGAACCAGAGATCAAATTGCTAACATCTGCTGGATCATGGAAAAACGAAGAGTTCCAGAAAAACATCTATTTCTGCTTTATTGACTATGCCAAAGACTTTGACTGTGTGGATCACAACAAACTGTGGAAAATTCTGAAAGAGATGGGAATACTAGACTACCTGACCTGCCTCTTGAGAAACCTGTATGCAGGTCAGGAAGCAACAGTTAGAACTGGACATGGAACAACAGGCTGGTTCCAAACAGGAAAAGGAGGACGTCAAAGCTGTATATTGTCACCCTCCTTATTTAACTTATATGCAGAGTACATCATGAGAAATGCTGGGCTGAAGGAAGCACAGCTGAAATCAAGATTGCCGGGAGGAATATCAATAACCTCAGATATGCAGATGATACCACCCTTATGACAGAAAGTGAAGAAGAACTAAAGAGCCTCTTGATGAAAGTGAAAGAGGAGAATGGAAAAAGTTGGCTTAAAGCTGAACATTCAGAAAAGTAAGATCATGGCACCTGGTCCCATCACTTCATGGGAAATAGATGGGGAAACAGTGGAGACAGTGGCTGACTTTATTTTTTTAGGCTCCAAAATCACTGCAGATGGTGACTGCAGCCATGAAATTAAAAGATGCTTATTCCTTGGAAGGAAAGTTATGACTAACCTAGACAGCATATTCAAAAGCAGAGACATTACTTTGTCAACAAAGGTCCGTCTAGTCAAGGCTATGGTTTTTCCAGTAGTCATATATGGATGTGAGAGTTGGACTTATATATAAAGAAAGCTGAGCGCCAAAGAATCGATGTTTTCGAACTGTGGTGTTGGAGAAGACTCTTGAGAGTCCCTTGGACTGCAAGGAGATCCAACCAGTCCATCCTAAAGATCAGTCCTGGGTGTTCGTTGGAAGGACTGCTGTTGAAGCTGAAACTCCAATACTTTGGCCATCTGATGCAAAGAGCTAACTCACTTGAAAAGACCCTGATGCTGGGAAAGATTGAGGGCAGGTGGAGAAGGGGACGACAGAGGATGAGATGGTTGGATGGCATCACCAACTCAATGGACATGGGTTTGGGTGGACTCTGGGAGTAGGTGATGGACAGGGAGGCCTGGTGTGCTGCAGTCCATGGGGTCGCAAAGAGTCGGACACGACTGAGTGACTGAACTGAACTGAAACTGTAGCCCACCATTAGATCAGTGCTTTTCACATCTTTTGCTTTCTGGCAGAAAAACTTCTTCTTTTTTAATCACACACAGAATCTCTCTACATAAATAAAAGAAAGCTGAATGGCTAAAGTTGGGGTTGAAGGCCAAAAGCACACTATTATCAGGCTCCCCATCAACCTTTCTACCCCTAATCTCTGGCAACTCTAGAAACACTTCAAGAAGGTTCTGTGTGATACAGTTTAAGAAACTACCAACTAAATGTTGATTCTAGTCTCTTGTGGTTCTAAAATTCATTATGCACCAAATCCAAAGGATTCCTACTCCTTATCCATGTATTTTAAGTAGAAATCTTGATTAACTATTTGAACATCAAAAATGATACTATGAACCGTCACAATCTCTATGAACTCCATCCATTCATCTAGCTGCCATAAATTTCCTTAAGAAATTAAAGGTGTAAATGGTTAAGAACTGTTTGAAAAATTTTTTATTAATTCATCTTCACATTCCATGAATTCTGACTTTAATACAACACTTCCAAAGACAAAATGAAAGATTCATACCTTTACGGAGATTTTCATATAGACTCTCAATGGTTAAGAGCAAGTTCTTCTCCATAACTAATCCAAATACAGCCAACCAATGTTTTCTAAAGCACTGTAATAAATGTATTAGAGTCCATGGAGGTTTCAAGTACAGCATCTAGAGAAAAATAGCATTATTGATGTATTTATTTTAAAGTACCTATTTAGGAATTCCTACATAGATTTCTAGGCAAAACATAATTGAATTCTTCTTAAACTAAAAGATGTTTTATTAAAAGCCAGTCACAATCTTAAAATGCCTATTCCACTGAAAACTGCTTTTATAAAATTCACATTAGTAGTAATACTTATAGTTTCAGAAACCATGTGTGCCAAAAGAAAGCATAGTTTTAATCAGAAAAACTACAGTTCTAGTCAGCAAAAGTCGTCATCTACCTTTCAACATGGTCGTTTCTACAACAAAATCAATCTAATTTCCTAAAACTAGAGAAAAACATCTATACAGAAAAGAATTTTCCTATAAAGGCATGTTTATAAAGAAAACTCATAATTAAGTACTACAAGATCAGTACATCCTTTCTTCAATCATTCATATGCAATCACTTCATTAGACTCTATTATGAAATCTAATTTATGTCAACCTTCCTAGAATCTGATTATTCTTCAACATCTTGGTTTAACACTTGATAGTATAATCAAGCCACACTGACAAATATTAGAATCTCACTGAATATCTGGGATAGATACAGTTGATAGGGAATAAACTTTCTCTTAATGATAAACGTGAATAGCAAACAAACATTAAACTAACAAGGCCACTATTTCCAAATGTAATGTTAACTTATTATAGAAAAGATATGAATCTAAAGAAAATTCAAAATATTTTACTAATACCAAATTTACACTCTGATTCTCAAACTTATATCACATAAGCCACAATATAGACATTTTGATGCAAATAAACTAAAAATGAGACATTTTCTTTCAATTTAAGCTCCATGGAGGAAATGTCTAACAAATGGTAGACACCCAATAAATATTTGTTCACTGAGAAAATGAATGATAAAAAATAGTCCTAATCTTTAGGAAATGTCCATCAGTTAGTTTTTAAAGTTATTCTAAAAACTTCAAGAAAAATATTATTGTGATATCAATTATTACAATAAAACATTTATTTTATACAAAGTGTATTTCTTAAAATAAGGCAACAAATCTTTAGCAATAAAAAAGAAACCTTTAACTAAGCATTCAAATAATCACCTCCATCCAGAGGTTTCCAAAAGCAATTTTCATTTCTGTTTCTAATATGGAAGATAAAGCTGTTCCAAGAGATCTTTCGAGATCAGATACAATCTTTTCAAGTAGAAGGGGTAGTCCAGAGTTTGTAGATTCTTCCTCATAGCTCTCCTCCAAAGGTGTTGTTTCTTCAAAACAAATAGTTACAAGCTTTATTTAGGACATTAATAGTAAATATTTTACACATATAATTAGTATTTGGCCATAAATAATAAATACTTAATGGATATAATTAGTATTTGAATCTAGAGAAGAAATGAATATTTTTAAAACAAGATTTTGGGGAGTTCATGGTGGGCTATGGTTAGGATCCAGGCTTTCACTTGCCCTGGCCCTGGTTCAATCCCTGTTCGGGGGAACTCTTGCAAGCCATGTGGCATAGCCAAAAATAAATAAATAAAGAGTATTTAGAAATATTTAGTATAGCTGTTTTTAGATGCAAAACATATTACATTAGTAAATGCTTTATCTTTTTGACAAAAGGCAATGAAATGTTTTTACTAAAATAGAAATTTGAAAGAAAAAAAGGAATTTGAGAAATGTGTATATTTTAACCTTACATTATTTAAAAAATTAAAAATTAAAAAAATTCTTTACATCTATTAATATTTATAATAGAAAACCAAGAACTATGGACAAAATGTGTTTACTTCCAAAAATCATAAACATAACTCACAACAATAACTTGTCTTGAAAAGACTAGAATCTCTGACTTAACTACCTGTACACCTTCACCTTCTAATATTAGTTTTGATTATTTTCATTTATATTATTTCATTATAATTACTATTTTGACACCTACAAACAACTGCAATTTCTTTATGGCAAAATTCAAAATATTAAGGGGATTACCTCTTTGAATATGAAGTAAAAATTTAAAATGTCAGTAATAAAATGAGCAAATCAAAAGCATATTTCCCTTGAAAAACTATAAAGTAGAATATTCTGTAACTGCCTCTAAAGGCCATTTAGAGTATTATGACAAAGGAAACTTTATTACCAAAAAGGTCAAATAAGCAACAAATAAGTAGCATATATTCAAATGAATATATGAAGCATATGCATATGCTACTAAAAACTTCAATAATTATTTTTTCCTCAGAAGGAAATGGTGAGATATGTTTTTAAATAATGTGTATATTAGTTTAAATTTAAAAACATTACCCCTAGAGTCCTTCAAGTCCATTACTGTTTTACTATGTTAATAGAAAGTTATGAATATGAAAGTAATGTTAAGAATAAACTATTTTCCCTATCTCAAATGGATATTTCTTATAGCTACCATTAATTTAAAAGGTATCCTCTGTGAAAGAAAAAATAGGATTCACATGGTGATTACAAATATATAAAAATGTATATGAGTGTACAGACAAAAATACAAATTAATTTGTAACAGTATATATAGAAGGCAATCATGTATGCTTTTTCTTGGATCACCATTATAATATTCATTCATTTCTACCATTTATGTGTCAGCAAATACTCCAAACAATGTTTCTTTAAATGTACAAAATAAAAATCTACCATTAATTCCAACTGTTGTCAATATTCTTAGTACACAAAATAAGATATACTTCTAATTATTTGTAGTAAGAATACTACCTGCTTTCAATTGTTGTTTAGATATACAAGGCTGATGACATACATCTGTGTTCAGAGATAAGTTTAATAACTCTGCACTCAATTCTTCTTTACTGAGTGACTTCACACCACTTATTAGGCCTTTGTTTCTTAAATTTCTATCATCCCTAGGTTGGATTAGGAGGAAAAAATATTTTATTTTTTATAAGACAAATCGTATGGCAACTAAAATCACATGGAATCTAATCAGAGGCTGGTGATTCTCAGTACATATATTAACAAAGGATAATTTTTTAATGCAGAAGATAAATTATCACACACTAGAGGCATATCATCTTAGCTTTTGAGAGTAATTATTATTGCTACATATTGAATGTTTTCCTGGTATCAGGAACTATGCTAAGCACTTTATATATATCAATCCATTTAATTCTCACAACAAACTTCTTAGGTAGGAGTGGTACTAATTTTTATCCCCATTTCACACATAAGAAACTGAAGTATAAAAAGGTTAAGTAACTTGTCCAAAGTTATACCCGGTAAGTGGGAGGAGGATTTGAACACAAGAATATGATCATCCTAGGAAAAATAAGCATTAAGAGCCATAATAAAATAAATGATTTACAAAGGGTAGACAATTACAAATTTATTTAGAGTGGGCCTAAGACAAATGACCTGCCTCTTGAGAAACCTGTATGCAGGTCAGGAAGCAACAGTTAGAACTGGACATGGAACAACAGACTGGTTCCAAATAGGAAAGGAGTATGTCAAGGCTGTATATTGTCACTCTGCTTATTTAACTTATATGCAGAGTACATCATGAGAAATGCTGGACTGGAAGAAACACAAGCCGGAATCAAGATTGCCAGGAGAAATATCAATAACCTCAGATATGCAGAGGATACCACACTTATGGCAGAAAGTGAAGAAGAGCTAAAGAGCCTCTTGATGAAAGTGAAAGAGGAGAGTGAAAAAGTTGGCTTAAAAGCTCAACATTCAGAAAACTAAGATCATGACATCCAGTCCCATCACTTCATGGCATAACAGATGGGGAAATAGTGGAAACAGTGGATGACTTTATTTTTCTGGGCTCCAAAATCACTGCAGTTGGTGACTGCAGCCATGAAATTAAAAGATGCTTACTCCTTGGAAGAAAGGTTATGACCAACCTAGACAGCATATTAAAAAGCAGAGACATTACTTTGCCAACAGAGGTCCGTCTAGTCAAGGCTATGGTTTTACCAGTGGTCATGTATGGATGTGAGAGTTGGACTATAAAGAAAGCTGAGCACCGAAGAATTGGTGCTTTTGAACTGTGGTGTTGGAGAAGATTCTTGAGAGTCCCTTGGACTGCAAGGAGATCCAACCAGTCCATCCTAAAGGAGATCAGTCCTGGGTGTTCACTGGAAGGACTGCTGTTGAAGCTGAAACTCCAATACTTTGGCCACTTGATGCGAAGAGCTGACTCATTGGAAAAGACCCCGATGCTGGGAAAGATTGAGGGCAAGAGGAGAAGGGGACGACAGAGGATGAGATGGTTGGATGGCATTACCGACTCAATGGACATGGGTTTGGGTGGACTCTGGGAATTGATGATGGACAGGGAGGCCTGGCGTGCTGCGGTTCATGGGGTCGCAAAGAGTCGGTCATGACTGAGTGACTGAACTGATGACTGAAGACAAATGATATGAATTTGCTATATGCTGTAAGAAGCCAGGATGATTAGAAATAGTGGATATAAGACCAGTTTACCTGGCTACAGAGAAAGTCAAGAACATTAATAAATGGAAAGAGATTAAAGGGCTTCAGTGCAGAAATGACATCAGATCTGTGTTTACCAAACTGTTGTTCTTGAGACTAGCAGGCTTCCAGCTTCTGTTAATGGCAGAGTAGCTTGGTCAGACTAAGTTCCCATAGAGAGAATTAGAAAATCTAGACCAGAAACAACAACAAAGGCAAAATCTATTTGAAGGCACTAAAGAGCAATAAAATGAAAGTAGAAGGTGGAAGGGAATGTACACTTAAGACACAGACACTGCAAAGGTTAAGAGCACACTTTTCTATCTTTTTGCTTGAGGGCATTCCCCAACTTATCAATGCTTTAGGACAGAAAGTCAGAGCCTTTGTGGCTTGAAATGTCAGAAGGCAATGTTAGGTAGCACAGGCCAAAACATATGGACAGTTAAGGGGAAACTGAAGAAGGGTGGAAATCACAGAGTTGAGTCCTAAAATCTGCATATAAATTCAACCCAGGAAAAAAGCAATATACTTCCAAGAGACACATCAATCAATAGAACCAGACTCAGATATGAGACAGACGTTGAATCTGACAGGAAATTTTAAAGAATTTAGATTAATGTGTTAAAGGCTCTAATGGAAAAGGTGCATGCATGTGTGCTAAGTCTCTTCAGTCGTGTCCGACTCTTTGTCACCTTACGCACTGTAGCCCACCAGGCTCCTCTGTCCTTGGGACTCTCCAGGCAAGAACACTGGAGCAGGTTGCCAAGCCCTTCTTCAAGGGATCTTCCCCACCCAGGGATCGAACCCACATCTCTTACAGCCCCTGCTTTGGAATGCAGGTTCTTTACCATTAGCGCCACCTGGGAAGCCCAACAGAAAAGGTGAACAACATGTAAAACCAGACAGAAATTAAAAATGCCTTCAACAAGCTCCTCAGTAGACCCAACACAGGTGAAGAAAGACCAAAAATTAAGACAGGTCAAAAGAAATTATCCAAACTGAAACAAAAACGAAGAAAATGTTAAAAATATATATGTATAAGAGCTGTTGGACAATATCAAATAGTCAAATATATAGGCATGTATTAGTTGGCTATTGAGTGTGTAACAATTTATCCCCAAAACTTAGTAGTGTGAAAAAAACATTTATTATCTCACACAGTTCCTAAAAGTGAGGGATCTGTGAACAGCTTGACTGAATGGTTCTGGCTCAGGGTATCTCACAAAGTTGAAACATACTATTCCCCAGTGTTACAGTCACCTCATGATTTAATTGGTGCTCATTCATGTAGCTATTGGTAGGGCTTAGCCCTTCACTGGCTTTTGGCTTGTGGCTTCAGTTTCTCACCATGTGGGCATCTCCACAGAGCTATTCACAGCATGGAGTTTGCTTCCCCAGAACAACTGATCCAAGAAAAAGAAACAAGAGTGTGCCCAAAAAGGAAGTGCCAGTGACATACCATCACTTCTGATGCCTGCTATCTGTCACACAGACGATCAACCCTGGTACAGTGTAGGAGAGGACTACACAAGGGAATTAATACTAAGAGGCACAGGAATCCCCTGGTGGTCCAGTGGTGAGGACTCTGCACTTCCATTGCAGAGGACTTGGGTTTGATTCCTGATTGGGTAACTAAGATCCTGCAAGTGGTACAGTGCAGCCAAGAAACAAAAACAAAAAGATACCAAGAGGCAAGGAATCACTGGAATCATCTTGGAGGCTGACTACTACAATGTATTAATAATTCTGTAATACCAGAAGAAGAAAAGAGGGAATGGGGCAGAAGAAATATTAAATATTTAAATAAATAACAGCTGAGAATTTTCCAAAACTAAAAAATGAACACCAAACCACAGATCCAAGAAGCTCAGAGAACATCAAGCAGGATAATTTCCTCTCCTCTACCACAAGCATACAGGTTTCCCAGGTGGCTCAGGTAAAGAATCCACCTGTCAATGCAGGAGACACAGGTTCAACACCTGGGTTGGGAAGATACACTGGAGGAGGAAATGGCAACTCACTCCAGTATTCAGAGGAACCAGACAGGCTACAATCCATGGTGTCACAAGGGGTTGGACATGTCTGAGCAACTAAGCATGCATGCCTGGATCACAAACATACACACAAACATGTGGTACATCTGCTGCTGCTGCTGCTGCTGCTGCTGCTGCTGCTGCTGCTAAGTGGCTTCAGTCGTGTCCAACTCTGTGCAACCCCATAGACGGCAGCCTACCAGGCTGCTCTGTCCCTGGGATTTTCCAGGCAAGAACACTGGAGTGGGTACATCTGCTAAAGACTGCTAAAAACAAACTGCTAAAAAAAAAAAAAGACAAAGAAAAAATCTTGAAAGCAATGAGAGGAAAAAAAAAAAAGACCAAAAGAACATTACACACAGAGGAAGAAAATATTTATCCAGACTTCTCATCAGAAATCAAACAAGTTAGAAGAAAATGCAGTGATACCTTTAAAATACTCAAAGAAAGAGAAAAAACAAATCAACCCAGAATTGCATATCCAGTAAAATTATACTTCAGAAATAAATGAGAAATAAACACACTATCAGACAAACAAAACCAGAAAATTCACTGCCAACATACTCACACATGTCAAAGTTGTTTAGGCAAAAGGAATACGACCAGAAATCTGGCACCAGACAGAAACTTGGATTCAAATAAAGAAATAAAGAATGCTAAAAATGGAGTGCAAGAGAAAAGCATTCACTTTCTTATTTTTAATTCCTTTAAATGACAAATGAGTGAAGCAAAAACATTACAAAGTACTGTGCTATTGTTTCTGTAAAAGTAAAATATGTAATAATGATAGCAAAATGGATGGTGGAGAAATTCAAAGCATATTAAAATACTTATACTACACATGAAGCAACATAGTGTTATTTAAAGACAGACTTTGATCAAGTAAAGATGTATATTATAAACACTAAGGCAACCATTATAAAGTTTTTTTCAAAAAGGTACAAAGTCAATAATGGAGATAAAATGGCACCACAGTTAATCCAAGAAGAAAAAAAAAAAAGGAAAAGGAAGAAAAGAATAGCTGAACAAATGAAAAATAATTAGTAAAATGGTAGATTCTGATCCAACCAATTAAATGTGAATAGTAGAAACTCATCAATTAGACAGAAATTGTCAAAGTGGAAAAAAGGAAAGTATCAATTATAAGCTATTTACAAAATACTTTAATATAAAGATATAGATAGGTTAAAAGTAAATGGATGAAAATATATATATTATAAATACAAAGCAAACAACACTGGAATAGTAATATTAATATTAAACAAAGGAAACTTCAGAATCAGGAATATTATCAGGAACAAAGACAGCAATTAGACAATGAGAAAAGTGTCAGTTCTCCAAGAAGACTATCCTAAATGTGTATGCCTCTGACAACAGAGCTTCAAAATTCATGAAGTAAGACAAACAGAATGGAAAGGAGAAGCAAACCAATAAATTACAGTTTGGAAAGTCAAGACTCCTCTGTCAGTAATCATAAAATAAGTAGACAGATAATCATTAATACTAAGGTTACAGAAGACCTAAACAACACTATCAACAAACTTGACCTATATGAAATTTATAGAATACGCGACCCACAAGAGCAGAATAAATTCTTCTTAAGAGCACATAAAACATTCACCAAGTTAAGATTTTATTCATGGGCATAAAACCAAGTTTAACAAATCTAAAGGAACAGAAATCATATAAATTATGTTCTCAAGTCATGTAACAGAATTAAAGTATAATCAATAAGAAGATAACTAGAAAATCTGCAAATATTTGGAGTTAATTGCACCAAATATCTAAAAAACCTGTGGGTCAAAAGAAAATCATGAGGGAAATTATAAAACATATTTTCTTTAATTTATTTTTTGGCTGCACCACGGCTTGCAGGATTAGCTCCCCTACCAGGGATCAAACCCCAGCCCCAACAGGGAGAGCACTGAGTCTTAACCACTAGACTGGACCACCAGGAATTCAAATTATAAAGCATATTAAATTGAATTTAAAAAATAGTGTATCAAAATTTGTGAAATGCAGCTAAGGCAGTGCTTAAAGGGAAATTTACAGAAGTCTCAAATAAATTATCTTAGCTTCCACCTCAAGAAACTAGAAAAGGCACAAAACGGGGATGAGCACATTTTCTGGGATAATGGAAGTGTTCTATATATCAAGAGGGATGTGGGGCTATAACCAGGGTATCCATTGCCACACTGTATAGTTAATATTTGGGCATTTTAACATTATACAGCTTCCCTCAATATAAAAAGAACTATATAAAAATTATCATATCGTAGGACAGGGAGTAGATGGAAATATAAGTTAATAGAAGTGTAGAAACTTGATAATTATTGTAGCTGGGTACTTAGGAGTTTATTAACTCTTCTTCACTTTGAACGTTGTTGAAATTCTTTATAACAAAACTTTTTAAAAGTTAAAAATACCATTTTTTTTTTGAAATGAAGAATATGGAAGTAGAGAGCATAATGGATCTTAGAGAAGAAAAGGAAGAGGAAAAATAACATCACTTGACATAGGATGGTGGCAGAGTAGGTAAAGAAAAGAAGATCACACAAGACCTGCTATTTGCCTGACTAAAGATTATGAAGGAAAGGCAGAAATAAAAAATGTCTCCAAGGTTTCTGGCTTTAGCAAAATGGGTAGAAGATGGCCTTTTTTATTCAAATGGAGAACAGTTTAGAAGGAAAGATTAGGAGTTCATTTTTGGAGAGGGCAGGTTTCAGATGTCTATGAGACATCCAAACAGATATCAAATAAGTAGATGAATATATTAGTCTAGAGTTTAGAAGAGAGATGTGGACTGGAAATACTAACTGGAGGTTGCTGGCACATACTTAAAATTAAAAATGTGAGTAAAGCACTTAGAATGAGATATAGTACGTAGTATTTATAGACGGTTTCTCCTATCACTGCCATTATTAATATTAATGTTAATTATCATCTCATCATCCCTTAAAGTAGTAAAAATATATCCTCACATTAAGTATGTCTGACTTACACAGTAAGTATGATTATCACACTTAACAGGGAAAAAACAAAAAAGGCTTGTCTGGAACATGACAATGCCAGAGGTAAAAGTAAAGTTTGACCACAAAATTTCATTTCATTGAAAACTGTTAGATCTGTTCATTCCAAAACAGTGACTGCAGAAATAATGGAGAATTGATTAAATCTCACCAATTTAATTTTCATTCTAAGTGGAACAAAAAAATAACAATTCTCTCAATTTTAGCTTATCTCAAATTCAAAATGATTAACATATTACTAAATCTATTTCAGCCCTCAACAAACTCCAGGATGATATATTATGTCCTAGATTAATACATAATTTGAAGGTAGAGACGGAAATCTGTTTCTTTTTAAATAAAAAAAATAACTTTATCTTTGAACACAGCTAAAATGGTAATTGGCAAGCCTCTCACAAGAAAAATCTAAGAGCCAGTCATTTCCATAATCACTCCATTTCAGAGAATTTAGGCATGATCATGAACCTGTAAAAACCCCAATCTGAAGTGAACACAATTCAGACTAAAACTACAAACTAAAATTGGTCTTATCAGTTTCTATAGAGCCTTTTCTCATACATGATAAATACAATTTGGCAAATAAAATTTGCTACTTTTACCTTAGAACTAACTTATGAATATATTAGTTTGGAATGGAGGAATGGAATGGAAGGAGGACAGGAGGAGGAGGAAAAACTCTTACTGAGATAATTTTATGTATGAGGCACACTTCCAAGTCACATATGTATACTTTTTCTGATTAAATACTCACAATATCCTCATAAATGCAGGTATTATTATTCTCCCTATGCTTCACACATAAGGAAACACATAAAGAAACATTAAGCAGCTTTCCAAGGTCACAAAGCTGGTAAGTGGTAGACCCAGAATTTCAACTCTTACTCTGTTATAAGCACTCAGGATATAACTACAACATACATTAGCCTTTCCCAACAAATAAATTAATTAACCCTCTTGCCTCATGACCAAAATGTAGATTTTCATTTCTAACTATTTTACTGGGATATTAAATTGACTCTCCCTTGCTTTTTCAAAAGTTTTCTGAATATCATATAACTTAAGTTGAAATGAAACTTCATGAGATTCAAATCTCATTCCTCTATAGTTTGTACATTATAAAAACGTGAGATATAACTGAATATATTTACTGGGAAATTTAGAATAGTATATATGTCTTTGATCCTTGGTATGGTCATTACAGTATGATTTTTTAAAATTCTTTAATAGAAATTGCTATTTTTAAAAAAAAGTAAAATGATTGTGAAACTCACGTGCACAAAATAACAAGAGAACAAGGGAATAGTTCTTGGTACTGAAGACAGCATTTTAATACACGATCATCATTGTTCTCATCACTCAATCCATCTGCGAATTCAGCAAAAGCAACAATCAATAAGCAAACTCAAAATCTGAGAACTGTATAAACAATTTGGGCCATATTTACAAATTGAATCATCTACAACAAAGAAAACTTATTAAATAAGAGGAGGAAGATAAAACACAACAAAAACAATGACCTGAAAATTCTGGATCTACGATTCATATATTTATGGGTTTAATTAACTGATAGTTTATTAAATTGATAGTTTACTAAAACAGAAGAGAATATGCCTATTAATAAACTCAAAGGACAGTAGGTTAAAATACCATACTAGAAACCAAAAGCTATGAATTCTAGTCTCAGTTCAGTCATTTAAGAGACTATAAGCAAATTATATGATTATATTTTGTTTCATATTAACTTAAAAGAGGTCAGCAAAATAATGAGCAATGGTTCTACCAGCAAGAGAACCACTTTCATGTGCCTGCTTTTTCTTAACCTCTGCTGCTGCTGCCGCTGCCAAGTCGCTTCAGTCGTGTCCGACTCTGTGCGACCCCAGAGACGGCAGCCCACCAGGCTTCCCCCTCCCTGGGATTCTCCAGACAAGAACACTGGAGTGGGTTGCCATTTCTTTCTCCAATGCATGAAAGTGAAAGGTGAAAGTGAAATCACTCAGTCATGTCTGACTCTTAGCGACCCCATGGACTGCAGCCTACCAGGCTCCTCCGTCCATGGGATTTTCTTCTAAGCAATAACATTTAGAGAGAGATGTACAGAAGAAGACAACATGGGCACTAGGAAGAGAATACAAAAAGTAATTTCTAACAAATGTTAGTATGTAGCTGATATTCTCTAAATCTTGAAGTATGTAATAAGTTGTGTGTGTATATGAAAAGAATGTAACATGTAGAAAGAGGACGAAAGATATAATTTTTATAAGTCCTTACACTACCTGCCTCAAAATTCCCTGGGGTACTTATTAATAATATAGAAAGAAGCACTACACCCCAGACCCATTTATGGATAAGAATCTTTGAAGCCTGGATCCAAAGACTGATTTAAGCCCTTGCCAAGTCTCTTACACACTGAAAGTCAAGATATGCTGGCCAGTGAGCCTTAACTTTTTTCCCAGATTATAACATTTTTCTCCCCTCAACTTTTAGCCAATATCACCGAGTCCTCTAAACTTTCAAATTAGAAAACTCATTCATGCATGCAATAAACATTTTTCTAAGGTCTAAGCTGCACCAGGTCCCTATGCTTGTCAAAAGACAAGCTCTTTGGGGCCTCACCGTCTCATGGCGAAGTCTAGACAAAACTCAACTGATCTCATAGCATGAACCTGAGAGACATATGACTCAGTTCTTTAATCAGACAACCAGTAAGCCAGACAGACATATGTTACAACAGCCAATTTTCCTACTTTTAGCTCACAAAGTAAATATCACAATAATGCAAAATGGGCAGCTCAAAATCAGTGGTTAACTTTAGCAACTCAATTTGACCAATCAAAGGAGGTTTAGAGCATACAGTAAGCACACTGCTCTAAAGGTATCAAAGTTCATGATTACTTGTTCTGTCACTTTTTTCTAGAATACACAGGCCCAGAAGGTATACCTAAAATTATAAGAATATTCATGAAATATTTTTACCAACAAATATTTTTGAGTACTTGCTCAGGAACTGTTCAAAAATGAACAAAGACTCTGGAAACAGATGATCTGGGTTTGAATTCTTCCTTTCCCATTTACTGGACATGCAATAATGGGCAAATTGCTTAAGAAGGAAGATTAAATGAGAAAATGTATATAAAACACTTGGCCCAATATGTGGTGATACCAAGTGCTTAAGTAATATGTTGATTACTTAAGAGTTAGCGTAACTGTATCTCAACAGCAATGACCTCTATTCACATTTGACATCAAAATAACTACTGTATAAATTATAGTTAATATGATATTTAGCATATTAGTAGAATTAAAGCTTCTCAACAGCAGGCTTTGTATGTCTCATTCACTGCTGCAGCCTCAACAGTTAGAACAGTGTCTAATACAAATATCTTGCAAGTAAATGATTCAACAAAAACGTAATAAAAGAAAATATAAAAATGATGAAACAAATGCCTGGTGTAGCAGGTGTCAGATAACGTTATTTTTACCTAATTATAAAAATAAATAATTATGGAAAATCTGAAAAATTCTGAAAAGATAAAGAAAACTAAAATATCTCATAATTTTATCAGCTCAATATTTCTCTAAATATATACACAGAATCTAAGGGACTTGGGATTGTAATCTATATTCTTTTAAATCCTATTTTTGGTTTTTTGCAAGTTAAAATGAGTTCATTAGTGTCTGTGATCAATGCAAAGAAACAGAGGAAAATAAGAGAATGGGAAAGACCAGAGATCTTTTCAAGAAAATTAGAGATACCAAGGGAACATTTCATGCAAAGATGGGCTCAATAAAGGACAAAATGGTATGGACCTAACAGAAGCTGAAGATATTAAGAAGAGGTAGCAAGAATACACAGAAGAAAAGTACAAAAAAGATCTTCACAACCAAGATAATCATGATGGTGTAATCACTCACCTAGAGCCAGATATCCTGGAATGTGAAGTCAAGTGGGCCTTAGAAAGGATCACTACGAACAAAGCTAGTGGAGGTGATGGAATTCCAGTTGAGCTATTTCAAATCTTAAAAGATGATTCTGTGAAAGTGCTGCACTCAATATATCAGCAAATTTGGAAAACTCAGCAGTGGCCACAGGACTGGAAAAGGTCAGTTTTCATTCCAATCCCAAAGAAAGGCAATGCCAAAGAATGCTCAAATGACCGCACAATTGCACTCATCTCACATGCTAGTAAAGTGATGCTTAAAATTCTCCAAGCCAAGCTTCCGCAAAACGTGAACTGTGAACATCCATATGTTCAAGCTGGTTTTAGAAAAGGCAGAGGAACCAGAGATCAAATTGCCAACATCTGCTGGATCATGGAAACAGCAAGAGAGTTCCAGAAAAACATCTACTTCTGCTTTATTGACTATGCCAAAGCCTTTGACTGTGTGGATCACAATAAACTGTGGAAAATTCTGAAAGAGATGGGAATCCCAGACCACCTGACCTGCCTCTTGAGAAATTTGTATGCAGATCAGGAAGCAACAGTTAGAACTGGACATGGAACAACAGACTGGTTCCAAATAGGAAAAGGAGTGCGTCAAAGCTGTATATTGTCACCCTGCTTATTTAACTTATATATGCAGAGTAGGGATTGGGGGCAGGAGGAGAAGGGGACGATAGAGGATGAGATGGCTGGATGGCAACACCGACTCAACGGACATGAGTTTGAGTGAACTCCGGTAGTTGGTGATGGACAGGGAGGCCTGGCGTGCTGCGACTCACGTGGTCACAAAGAGTCGGACACGACTGAGCAACTGAACTGATGCAGAGTACATCATGATAAACGCTGGGCTGGAGGAAGCACAAGATGGAATCAAGACTGCTGGGAGAAGTCTCAATAACCTCAGATATGCAGATGACACCACCCTTATGGCAGGAAGTGAAGAAGAACTAAAGAGCCTCTTGATGAAAGTGAAAGAGGAGAGTGAAAACAGCTTAAAGCTCAACATTCAGAAAACTAATAACATGGCATCCGGCCCCATCACTTCATGGGAAATAGATGGGGAAACAGCGGAAACAGTGACTGACTTTATTTTTCTGGGCTCCAAAATCACCACATATGGTGACTGCAGCCATGAAATTAAAAGACGCCTACTCCTTGGAAGAAAAGTTATGACCAACCTAGACAGCATATTCAAAAAGAGAGACATTACTTTGCCAACAAAGGTCTGTCTAGTCAAGGCTATGTTTTTTCCAGTGGTCATGTATGGATGCGAGAGTTGGACTATAAAGAAAGCTGAGCACTGAAGAATTGATGCTTTTGAACTGTGGTGTTGGAGAAGACTCTTGAGAGCCCCTTGGACTGCAAGGAGATCCAACCGGTCTATCCTAAAGGAGATTAGTCCTGGGTGTTCATTGGAAGGACTGCTGTTGAAGCTGAAACTCCAATACTTTGGCCACCTGAGGCGAAGAGCTGACTCAATGGAAAAGACCCTGATGCTGGGAATGATTGAGGGCAGGAGGAGAAGAGGACGACAGAGGATGAGATGGTTGGATGGCATCACCGACTCAATGGACATGGGTTTGGGTGGTCTCTGGGAGTTGATGATGGACAGGGAGGCCTGGCGTGCTGCGGTTCATGGGGTCGCAAAGAGTTGGACATGACTGAGTGACTGAACTGAACTAACCCAATAGGACTGATATTCTAACTAAAAAGGGGAAATTTGGAACCAGACATGGGGAGAGAGAAGAGGATATAAAGAGACATAAGGAGAAAATAGCCATTTACAAGCCAAGAAGGCAGTCTGGAACAGATGTTTCTCTGATAGAGGTCAGAAGGAAATAATCCTAACACCCTGATTCTAGACTTCAGTCTTCAGAACTGTGAGACAGATATCTGGATGATTTTTGGCATTACTTTTTAGCTTCCATATAAAAGTGACACATGATATTTGTCTTTCTTTGCCTGAATTAATCTAAGAAATTTAGGATTGTAGTTTACATTCTTTTAAATATTATTCTGTTTAATATCACATCATTAACGTTTTTCAAAATTAGTATTCTCTCATTTGGCTATAGCATTATATGTAACATCTCCAACTGACAGACTGTTTCCAATTTCTTCCTGTATAAATCATGCTGTGAGGAACATTAAATATATCAATCACTGAATCTCTGATTATTTCTTTAGAATAATTGCAAGAAAGACAAATCATCTCTTTAGGCTTCGTAATAAACACTGATAAATTGCTCTCCTGAAAAGTTACTAATTCATATTCCCTATGCACTGAGTACTGTGTTCCTATCAAGTGCTAGGAAGAAGTATCATTCTAAACATAGGAGCAATAAAAATAAAAAAGGAAAATGCAAAAAATATATGCTAAAAATTTTTACACATAGTTCAGTTCAGTTCAGTTCAGTCACTCAGTCGTGTCCGACTCTTTGCGACCCCATGAATCACAGCACGTCAGGCCTCCCTGTCCATCACCAACTCCCGGAGTTCACTCAGACTCACGTCCATCGAGTCCGTGATGCCATCCAGCCATCTCATCCTCTGTCATCCCCTTCTCCTCCTGCCCCCAATCCCTCCCAGCATCAGAGTCTTTTCCAATGAGTCAACTCTTTGCATGAGGTGGCCAAAGTACTGGAGTTTCAGCTTCCATCATTCCCTCCAAAGAAATCCCAGGGCTGATCTCCTTCAGAATGGACTGGTTGGATCTCCTTGCAGTCTAAGGGACTCTCAAGAGTCTTCTCCAACACCACAGTTCAAAAGCATCGATTCTTTGGCGCTCAGCTTTCTTCACAGTCCAAGTCTCACATCCATACATGACCACTGGAAAAACCATAGCCTTGACTAGACAGACCTTGGTTGGCAAAGTAATGTCTCTGCTTTTGAATCTGCTATCTAGGTTGGTCATAACTTTTCTTCCAAGGAGTAGGCGTCTTTTAATTTCATGGCTGCAGTCACCATATGTGGTGATTTTGGAGCCCCTCAAAAGAAAGTCTGACACTGTTTCCACTGTTTCCCCATCTATTTCCCATGAAGTGATGGGATCGGATGCCATGATCTTCGTTTTCTGAATGTTGAGCTTTAAGCCTACTTTTTCACTCTCCCCTTTCACTTTCATCAAGAGGCTTTTTAGTTCCTCTTCACTTTGTGCCATAAGAGTGGTATCATCTGCATATATGAGGTTATTGATATTTCTCCTGGCAATCTTGATTCCAGCTTGTGCTTCTTCCAGCCCAGCGATTCTCATGATGTACTCTGCATAGAAGTTAAAGAATCAGGGTGACAATATACAGCCTTGATGTACTCCTTTTCCTATTTGGAACCAGTCTGTTGTTCCATGTCCAGTTCTAACTGTTGCTTCCTGACCTGCATATAGGTTTCTCAAGAGGCAGGTCAGGTGGTCTGGTATGCCCATCTCTTTCAGAATTTTCCACAGTTTATTGTGCTCCACACAGTCAAAGACTTTGGCATAGTCAATAAAGCAGAAATAGATGTTTTTCTGGAACTCTCTTGCTTTTTCGATGCTCCAGCAGATGTTGGCAATTTAGTCTTTGGTTCTTCTGCCTTTTCCAAAACCAGTTTGAACATCTGGAAATTCACGGTTCACGTATTGCTGAAGCCTGGCTTGGAGAATTTTTGAACATTACTAGTGTGTGAGATGAGTACAATTGTATTGTTTGAGCATTCTTTGGCATTGCCTTTCTTTGGGATTGGAATGAAAACTGACCTTTTCCAGTCCTGTGTCCACTGCTGAGTTTTCCAAATCTGCTGGCAATTGAGTGCAGCACTTTCACAGCATCACCTTTCAGGATTTGTAATAGCTCAACTGGAATTCCATCACCTCCACTAGCTTTGTTCGTAGTGATGCTTTCTAAGGTCCACTTGACTTCACATTCCAGGATATCTGGCTCTAGGTGAGTGATCACACCATTGTGATAAGCAGTTAACAATATTTAAAACAGCAAACAGGAAAATATTTACCTTTAACAAAAAAGGCTGACTAGATGTATTTCTTCTTTTGTGAATTACCTATTAATAATCTTTGTCAATTTAGGGAAATACTTAGTTTTTCTAATCCATCTGTATAACTTTCTCATGTAAAAAGACACAAAAGACTTATCATCTATTCCAAACATTAAAGCATTAAGCACTTTAATACAATTAGCTCAACCAATCTTCAAAATCATATTTTCAGCCAGAGGTCATTTCCCCCCATTTTATTTACTCAGTTTCCTCACCTTTAATTTTCTCCAGGTCAGCTCAAAAAACTCACGTCAATCAGATTTCAAATCCTATCCTCATCGTAATGCATACTACATCAAATAAGTACAATTTTGAAAAAAGGACAACACTATAATTATTTTCAACTAAGTCTATTAATAAATAGACTATTTCCATTCAATTTGTGGCATGTTTCTTTTTTTAATGGAAAATTCCTGTCTAAGAAAAATACATTTATAATACTCAATGATTACATAAAACAAAATAATACATCTATATAAGCAATTATTAGAGTTAGTGGCAAATGTGCTCAACAGATGTAAAGCATAATTAAAGACTGTTTTGTTCTTGCTTTTTTCCAAACAAGTATTTTAATTTTATTCAAAAATCCTGAATTAAATTTTTTATATGTTTCAATTCATCATTAGAATGTAAAATATAATTTTACTATGATAAAAATGACTAAGGATATTTTTAAAGGAGATCATAAAATCATTATCAATAGAATAAATATATTAAGTACATTAGATTTATATAAACAATGTTTCAAACAATCAGTTTGACAGATAACAATGATATATAAAGGATTTATCTGACAAAGACAATTACACAAATAATCTATAAAGACTAATCTACAATCTTGTAACTAAAAGCACAATTTAGCAAAATTAAGACCAGATAGTATCAAATTGAAGCATTAAAGGGAAGTGTGGTTTTCCAGGAAGGCCCAGAACTGAAGCAGCACAGAAGTGTGAGACTACTACTATGATTCATCCTCCTTAATAATCCTAAAAGCATAGGCTGAAGAAGTAAAAGCATCAAAAAAAGCACATAAAAATTGAAAAGTCAAAAGACACTTATAAAGTATCTATAAATAATAAATGTGGCCAAAATATCTATTAGTTTTTCTAAAATAAGTCTCAAAGTCAATCTATTGAAGGAATAGGTATTCCATCCAGGACAAGTTCTTAACATCTCTATGTCTCAATTTCCTCATCAGCAGAATAGGTCTAATAAGAATATGTTCCATAAGTACCGTAAGTTTTGAATGAGATAGTAGCTGTAAAGTACTTAGAAGAGGGTCTGGAGAATAACGGCCATACCAGTGTTGTCTATTACTATCATCATCTATACAATTATACACTAAAATATAATTTTTATCACCTAACAAGGAAAAAAATTACGAGTGAAAAAAGTTCTCACCTCTTCTTAAGGATTGGAGGTTTATTGAAATGATGGTTTAGACAGAGGTTTTGTTATAGTGTGGCTGTTTTTTTTTAAAAGTCCTATCTGTTAGCATTATATACCAAAGTACTACAGGAGTTTCAGGAGTTGGGAGAGAAGGTGAAAAGGAAATGACAGAATGAAAGAAATTCTCACCAAAATGTTGAGAATCACTGAAAATGAGTGAAAAGCACACAGGGATTCATTGTATTATTCTACCTGATTCTGTATTTGAAGGTTTTCATAATAGAAAGTAAAAAAAAAAAAACAAAAAAACCTAAAACATTCAATTTAATATAATACGTTAAAATATTTTTAGTATTTTCTTAACTCTAATAAATGATTTTTTTTAGTGGTTTCCTTTAAAAGCTCTTAAACGTCACATGACGTTCCTACTCAAAATGCATAAGCATTGTATTAGAATATACTAAGAGCTAATAATTATTTGTAAAGGGAATAAATAAGGGAATTAATGGTAGAGGCCCTTTTTCTTCAAAGATTTAAGACTAAACAGCTGTGCCAAAAGCCTTCTCAGGATTAATATCATAATTAGACTCATCTTAGGATAAATTCTTTCATATCTTATGGTGAATATGGATACAGCAAACAACATAAATTCATGATATTTAAAATAATACAAATCTACATATACAAATAATTCTGAGTTGGGAATGAACAAATTTTTAAAGAATGAAATATATCTTTTAAATGTAAATATAAACTCTTCAGAGGCAACTGTGTTGCTTTACAAAGATTTTTTTACCAAATAGTTATACAAAACATGAAGAACACACTTTGGTTCTAAGACTAATTTTTAAATGTCTAAAAAAAAACCCCAAAAAAACTAATATAGAAAAAAATCAAGAGAAAATCTATAGATCTCTATTATAAAAAAACCTCCTTATTATAGGTTCTGGCAAACCAGAGGAAAACAACACCTATCTCTGTATTATATTAACTGCATGTAGTGGTGACTAGGGGCTTCCCTGGTAGCTCAGCAGTTAAACGAATCCACCTGCAGGGCAGGAGACACAGGTTCAATTCCTGGGTCAGGAAGATCCCCTGGAGGAGGGCATGGCGACTCACTCCAGTATTCTTGCCTGGAGAATCCCATGGCAGGCTACAGTTCACAGGGTCGCACGGAGCCAGACACGACTGCATCATGTGAGCACGCAGATGATTAGAAACACAGATCACTTATGGGCCTCATCACTCAGCAAGTTATTTTTAAAAAAGAATTAAAGTATTGTAATACAGACAACTATGCGTACAGAACTATATAGCCACTATCTGTGAAATCACAGACCTTCCCAATAAGGTCTACGAGAAACAGAAAATAAATTATCAAAGATGTCCAAAACAAGCCTAATAGAACACTTCAAAGCATCACTGTGTCCTGCCATTTCATAATGCAATACTTATAGTATTATTTTTGCACCGTTTCCCTGCCATGATGAGTCAGCATCCAAACAAATCTTAATCAGGAAACACCCTGAGAGGACAATACTTACAAAGTTTTTGAGATGCAAGTTGTATTGACTGACCCCATAGCTTTCTATCTTGATTTCTGAGACTGTCATTGATGAAATGAACTGCAGGTATAGCTTTGTGCTGGGCATGTTTCAGTAATTTTCCTGCCTTCATACGATCCAGCTCTTGTACAACCACCCAGGGAATTATTAACACAAGTCTCTCAAAGCCTAAAAAATAAAAAGATTTCTTATAAGTCAACAAATATGTATTAAGCTACTAAATCAAACTGCTGTAGGAGAATTAAAAGTTTTAAAGAAATTCACAATCTAAATAAAGAAACAATACATAAAAATAGGAACTTAAAACAGATACAGTGTCAAGAGAACATTACAAAAATAAATACTAATACAACCGGAGATCAAAGAAAAGGAAGTTTAGAAGCTAGATTAACCAGTAAAGGCTCTTTTTTATTCGCCTTTTTACTTAAGCTGATTATGCTGTGCGCGCTTGTGCTTAACAAGTGTTAAATAAGAAAATCAGAATCAGTCAGTATGTTTTATAAATACCTGGGATTTCTCTTGTTTTCAAAAGTCTAACAAATTTGAGATGATTCATTAGAATATTTGTGTCAATAACAATTAGAAGCTTTTTGTCTGAAGCAGCATTTGCTAGGGAAAAAAAGCAAAGTGAGAACTGACATTTGTAACACACTTGTATAATAAATAAAACTTTGTTATCATAGAACTCTGATAGCATTCTTAAGGCAATCCTTTAAACAACAAAAACACATTTACTCCAATTCTTAAGAGAAAGAACAGCAATCAGTGTTTAATCATCCACCAGTAGAATATTGCATATTACTTATGGGTAGATTTTTAAATCATAAACTAACTTATGACAGCAGTAATTATGTTGTCAAACCCTGTACTCTATCACTGGTAGTTACCCAGTTAGGAATGAGAAGCTAATCTTATATATTGTGAAACAACACTGAAAAGATAAATATGTATAAAAAGAAAGAAAACTAATAATACTAGTATTATTTCTTCTTAGGGTCATATTAGGAACAGGTGAACTGATTCACAGATAAACAATAAATTGGAAAATGCAACATGAATATAATGTAGCAGCATTACTATTTTTAGAAATGCCACTCAAAACTGTATACTAGCATACTCTGGAGGAGTAAGAATAATCACAAGAGTAAGAATAATCTCAGGTTTTCTTCTCCCAGGAGTAAGAATAATCACAGTTTTACTATATAAGTAAAAATTCATGAATACCTTTGAGGAAATTGCAGTGTTTCTGATGAGTGCTTTACAAACTTGAAACTGTTAAAATTTATGATTAAGAACAAGACTAACAGACTAGTCATAATTCTGATTACTGTCCTTAGGCAAAAAAGAGAAAGAAAATATTTCTAACTGCCTAATAATGTGAGATATATAAAGCAAATGATAACACAAATCTTAGACCTGATTCCTACAGCTGAAAGAAATATACCATATTTTATTATTTCAAATGAGCACATTTTAACACTTTCACCTAAATATTACAAAAACTGAACGTTGAGAAAACACAGGAGATCGCAAGCACAGTCATATACATAAAGTCATATACATACCAGCAGAGGAATGTATATCATGTTCTACCACGTCAATTTCCATACTCATTAACTCTCCTGAAGGTGGAACCTCAGGTAAATCCATACTTTTTCCCACACGAGCAGCATGAAGCTCTTCTACTATCTGCATCTAAATTGCAAAAGACCCGCAAAACAATATTTTAATTATTTTCTCTTCAGATTAGTAAGAAAGCAATTAATTCTTAATTCGCTTAATATGAGATAGTCTGTGGAAAGCAAAAACTTTACAAAAATATGGTAAAAAAACCCACAGATTTATAAACATATACAAGGTTTACAGGAAAAGAATTTGAAATAGAAGATATATGTATATCTATAACTGAATCAACTTTGCTATACAGCTGAAACTAACATAACATTGCAAATCAACCATAGTAAAAAAAATTTTTTTTAAGCTCTTTAAAAAAAATAAAATGGCTCTTCTCTTATTCTTATTACAACCTTAGGCAAATCATTTAAACACCATGGGTCTCAGTTTATCTGCACAATAGGAATGGTAAATATTTGTATCCTTTTGGTACTTTTTGTAAGGATTAAGTGAAATAACATGAAAAACCTCACATAAGGTCTAATACATAAGAGATAATAAGTTAATTCTCCAAAATAAGTTAATTATCATTTCCATTCTCACTTCAAAGTACTTTAGGAGCCAAATATGTTTTTGTCTGGATGATCAGCACTCTTCCTAATTTCTAAGATTGTTAATTAAATGAAAAACTGAAATCCAGATCTTTATACTGTTTTCATTTCAGGGAAGTAGTTCCCTGATGTATTATAATGTAAAGAAATTAAAGTATAACCTAATTTTAGAGCAGAGGTGAGAAATCTTTCTTCTATCAAGGGGCACTGACCCAGAAGACATAAAAATATAACTGACTGTCACAAATAAAAAGCAATCAACATGGTTTTAAAGTTTCCTTTAAATAGAAAAACCCAAAGCGTTCTCTGAATCTAATTTTAATTTAGAAGCAGAGAACATAAAATTACATGCAATACTTCTAATAGGTTTGACCAGAAGATTCTAGCTGAGAAATGAAGCAACAGGTAAAAAATAAATACGTATGTGTTTTCACATTCATCTTATTGCTAATTAGAAAAATGAGGCAAAAACATTAATATTATACTGTATTTTGGCAAGCTGAGGCATAAGCATGCAAAAACATAACATTAAATTAAAATTAATATTGTGAGCATAGGCTCCACGCTTTTTATTCAAAACAAATTAGAGCTTATTAGAAAAAAAGCCCAAAAGGTGATTGAATAAATGGAAATACTTTCCCAAAGAATTTTTCAGGACTTCATAAATACTTGTATACTGAATTAAGTAGAGACATCACTGTTATTTTCATACTATAAAAGTTTTTATCATTATTTTTTTGTTAAAATAGGAATCCTGTCTTAATTTCATTAAAAATATTGAAAGTAAACAAATATATCAGTAACCTCTTGATCTGTATCTTGAATACTTTCAAGTGACACTGAAGAACATGGTGCTTCAAAACTCTGAAATGAAAAGTAATTTTATTAATTAGTTAAGAAGCATACACCAAGAATAAGGTTTTCCAGCTATGGAACTACTGACATTCAGGATCAGACAATTCTTTGTTTTGGGGGTTAATACTCTTCTCACTTTAGGGAAGTAGTTCCCTGATGCATCATAATGTAAAGAAATTAAAGTAGAATCTAACATTAAAGCAGAGGTGAGAAACCTTTCTTCTATCAAGGGGCACTGACCCAAAAGACACAAAAGTATAACTGACTGTCACAAATAAAAAGCAATCAACATGGTTTTAAAGTCTTCTTTAAATAGAAAAACACAAAGCGTTTGGGGTTGTTCCAAGCATTGTAGGATGTTTAGAAGTATCTCTTCCCTTTACCCACTAGATACCTACCTCCCTCCCATCCTTGACAATCAAAAATGTCTCCATCCCTTTGCCGAAACAATTTCAGTGTTATAACAGAGACAGAATTTGATGTAAATGGAGTTGAAGAGAAAATTATCTATACTTCAGTTTACATTCCACTAAGCTATACTGTTTGGGGGTGCATACTTCAATAAATGCAATTTAAAAAAAAATGAACTGAAAAAAAAAAGTCTCCATCAAATCAGTTAGAGGCAAATACCACTAAGAGGCAAATACCCACTAAGAGGCAAAATTGCCCCCAGATGAAAAACTGTCCCCAGAATAGAAAAGCCTCATTCTATCAAGTCATGAAACATAGTAGAAATTCTTTAAGATTTACTCATTCATGGAGAAGGAAATGGCAACCCACTCCAGTATTCTTGCCTGGAAAATCCCATGGACAGAGGAGCCTGGTAGGCTACAGTCCAAGGGGTCTCAAAAGAGTCAAGACACGACTGAGCTATTAAAACAACAACAACAAAGGAAAAAAAAAAAAAAGATTTACTCATTCATATACATGCTTCCCTAAAAATACTCATATTCTAAGAACAAAACATGCCACCTTAAGAAACAGAAATAACCATGGCAAGGATAAAAATACTGGGCCTTGGTGGTGGGAAATTTTCATCCATGAGTAAATGAACCATTTCTAAAAGTGACATGACAAAACAACAAAAGAAACTTGAAGATTATTATATGGCTGAGGGAGGGAAAGACTGAAAATGTATGGGTGTTTTATTTTTTGTCTCCCAGCAAAGACTGAAGATCTCTCTAATTTCAGTTCTTCCCTGGCACTTTCGGTGAGTGGCTGAGACTTACCCAATCCTACATACAGGTGAGAAGGAACTTAACTAAGCCTCTACTGAACCAAATCATGTTCTAAGAATTCGCCAAGATAACATCAAACACACATGTATTTTATAAGAAGCTGGATATAAACTGCAGACTCTCTTTCAGAAAGTGTATCCTATGTTGCTTTGGGAATTGAGCTTCAACCCTAACTTTCCAGTACCAATCTTCACACAACACAACACCACACACGTCACACACGTAGGCCCGTTACAGCCGCACTCTCCCATGACCGTGGCCTCTAAAATGCTTTCTCCACCTGACTTTAAATCTCACTGGAACTTTAGATTCTCTTCCGCTAAGGAGTGCCAACCAAGCTAGAGATCAGAGATCAGTTCTGCTAGTTGCAGAACTTCCTGCAACTTCTGACATTGAAAGTCTTTTCATTCTTTTACTTGGGTCACTACTACCCTTCACTCTCTTTGACAAGTCACTTTCAGTGATTTCAAAAAACTTTCTATCAACTTCAAATCCTTATTATAAAAGAAAGTCTTAGAGGGCATTTAACTTTGCCTTCCCCCTTCCATGTTTTATTAAGTCCATGGATTGGGATAAAGCCTTCCCTGGAGATGACAAAAGGGAGTAACAACAATGACGGTATAAATGGCTTTATTTGCTGGAGTGATTCCAAACTAAAAACCTGATTATTCAGTGGCTCTTTTCTATCTACAAGATAAAAAGCAGTCTTTCCCAGAAGAGATAAAGGAATCCATTGCCTAGACCCTGGCTTCCCTCTCCAACTTCCTCTCATATAGATTCTCAGCACATCTCAAGTCAAACTGAACAACACAGTGCTCATGTATGCTCGTGCCATGCAGTTTCACAACTCTGGGCCACTACACAACTGATCATTTCCCCTGGCAGGACAACACTTCTATTCTTTGCTCTACACATTTTTCAACACCAAGCTTAAGAATCTCCAAGCTTAAGAGAATCTCTTAAGAATCTCTTAATGAGCCCTTCCTTAACTCACTTTCAAATTTATTCTAACACCAGCCAAATTCCCAGGGCTCTAATATTTTCTTCACTGGATCTGAAATTGTATTTGTTTACTAATCTACCTCTCTGGGAACTTCTTGAGGGTAAAAGCATCTTATTCAAACTCTAAATGCTTAATACATAATAACATTTAGATAAACTGATGAATTTCTATCCCCAGAGATTTATAAGAATTAAGTGGGATACCATTTATAAAAGTGGCCTGTAAACAATAAATCTCTAGAATATTAGTTCACAATGGTGAGGGGAAAATGCAACCTGAAAAGGATAACAAAGAACTATAAGCCTAGGGAAAAAAAGAAGTCACTTTCTCCTATAACAGGATCACTGAATACAAAAACACACAATTACTCCTTTGTAAACTCATTATTTTAGGAAGACAATTATCCACTGAGGAATTTATGAGGAAAACAAATATAATATTTAAATGATTAGCTACTGTCACTAATAATGTTGATAACATATTCAAGATAAGAACAATATTTACTTGCTGCTCCTGCGTCTAAATGACTTTCAGTCATTTAGACTGCTATCAAAGAAATATAAAGAGTTTTAATTCCAATAATTGAAAAGTAATCATGCAAAAATTGCTTCCCCTACAACTTAATATTCATGCTATGTACCTCATTCAGTTTTTATAATAACTCTAAACAGAGAGCAAAAAAGTGTGTAAGATACATCTCACACTGTTCCTTAGATATACAGCACCAGGGGAATACCAAACAATGATACAAAGATGTTCAGTGAACATACTGGAAAACTCAGATTCCTTTCTTGCATTCTACTCTAGAGAATTGGTTATACAGCACAAGAAGAAAACTGAAGCTTTCCTTTAAGAAAGCAATAAAAAGAACAAACTCAATTCTTTCCTTCTTTGGACCTCTTCAAGTTCAGTGAAAAAGAGTACTCTTTCTCAAGCTCTTCTGGCCCCCTTGGTTACAATCCCTCCATTTTTCAAAGGAAGTATCTTATACAACACTCTATAGTCTTGATTCCTAAAAAGAGGTAACCACTGCTGTTTATAAGCAGTCTCTAAATTTCAGAGCTTCTAAAATTCCAAAGTTCTAACAGTTCTCCTAAAGATAAATAATTTTATTTGCCATAGAAACAAGACTATCACAATTAGGTTTTCAAATTAGTCCACATATGCTGATTTACTGCATAATTTAGAAGCAAAAACAGATGTGCCAAGCTTTCTAGCCTAGATCTCTGTATATATAATTCCTCTGTCTGGAACATTCCTGCTTCTCCCATCTCACTCCACCTTGTCTTCACTTGAGTAACTCCTATTCAACCACAGGTCCCTGGTGGCTCAGACAGTAAAGCGTCTGCCTACAATGTGGGAGACCCAGGTTCGATCCCTGGTCAGGAAGATCCTCTGGAGAAGGCAATGGCAACCCACTCCAGTACTCTTGCCTGGAAAATCCCATGCATGGAGGAGCCTGGTAGGCTACAGTTCATGGGGTCACAAAGAGTCAGACACGACTGAGTGCCTTCACTTACATGTTATCCCCTCCAGTAAATCTTACTGAATTAATCCATCCAAGGCCATGTTAATCCCCTGCTATGTGTTCCCATGTAAGGTGATTAAGTACTTGTCAGACTTGAGGTGGCTGTTTCTGTACCTCCTCATATAAGAAAGCCTTTGAAAATGATGACTGTGAGTGTGGTACCTGGCATACAGGGCACTCAAAAGAATAATTTGTTAAAGGAACAGCTATTTGGAATATTAACCCTGGAACTGTACCTGGAGTTAGAGAAAACTGTCATAGTACTTCTCTGATAGGATTATCTATAACTGCTTCCTTTGTATTTTTACACAGTCCCTTCTATTTTGGGTCCCTGATAGTTACCAGGATAGTTTCTTAAGGAAGTTGGAATTTACAGAGTAAAATAAAAGAACCAACATACCTTCCTGACTAAACAGAATCTGCCTTTTACAATCACTATCTATAACAGAAATAACTCAAACCTAAGTGTATTTAAACTCTTTACTAAGGTCTGTATTCATTTTGCACTACCTTACCTGGGTTAGGTTTTCACCAGAACTTAAATCATTAATTTCTTGATGCTCATGATATTCTCCTTCCCACTCATGAACAGTCTGCTTATATGTGGAATCTGAAAATAAATATTCACTTCTGTGCCTTGTAAACTTTAATGAAAACTGGGAGGCTTCTGGGCATTCTTTTTTCTCTTGTTTAGTCTTTAACTTGTTAGAACCTAAACTGAACACATTTTCTTGTACAAGATTCTGGAGGGTATTGCGGGATTTTACCGGGATTTTGAAATTAATCCTTCTCCTTCTAGATTCAAAGGGTTCCTTAATTATCTTGCTGGAATTACAATCCTGAGAAAGTTGGATTCTCTTGCATTTCTCCGAAGCACATTTTTCAGAACTGTCTCTAAATTTATTGTACCTTTCTTTCTTGAATTCCTTCATCTTCTCCCTCTGAGCAAGTAAATGAGGCCATTTTTTTTCACTTGCCTGGCCTTCAGCTTTTGGTTTCACATCTTTGGCCACCTTAGGACAGCTAAAGTTTTTAATTCCATGGTCCAGCTTACTCTTAACATTTGCCAATTTAATATCTTTAACTTGAAAATCTACACATTTACTTATATCTTTCTTAGTTTCATTTGAAGAAGGACTCTGTGTAATAATCTGATTATTATTTGAATATGATGTTTCCTGGAGTGTAACAAGTCCTTGGGATGAAGAATCAATTTTTGGTCTCTTTCTTGGAGGGTCAGTTTCTACATTCAGTCTGTAAAGCAGCACAGAAAATTAGGTAGACATTACAATTAAACATAATACATAATATTGCACTGTATCATTTTAGTTAGGAAATGAAAGAACTGGCCTGATATGAACTTCATTAAAAGTAAGAAATAACTACATTATTAATAAAGTGGAAAGGATTACTTAATAAATGGTATTGGAATAACTGGTTTGTTATTTGGAAAAAAAAATGTACAGCTTTATATAACATCAGATGATGTAATCCCAAACAGATTAAACATTCAAGTGCTAAATAATTATTATTTCTGTAATTGCTATATTTCATATTAAATACTTAAAAACCACAAAATAAAAAGGGAACATTTATCAGATTTCCTAATAAAGAACTTCCTAAACTTAATAGCAATGGGAAAAATATCACAAAGGAAAACAGTAAATGTAAATGACTATAGTAGTATATTAAAAAATAATCAAATTAAAAGAACTGAGAAATGGCATATGCTACAAATGTGACAGCTTATTAGCCTTAGTAAATTAAAATCTCATCGAACAGTACTAAGGCTCTAGAAAAAGACATGAACAGAAAACCAATGAATTAGAAAAAGGAAATGGTTAATAGACATTTTTGGGAGAAATGTTTGACTTCCCTAGTAGTCACAGATGTGCTAATTGTGATGTACCATTTTCTTCTATCAAATTAGTCAAGATTGTTAAATAACACTAAATACTGGCAAGAGGTTGTTAAATGGACCCTCTCATATGTTGCCAGTGGAAATGCAAAATGATATAACAGTTCCACAAAGGAATTTGATGATATAATTAAGAATTCTAAAAATGTTCTTATCTTTTAACTTCTTAGTAATTCCCACTTTAGAAATCTAAGGAGAAAAAAGCTAAAAATAGAATGAAAATAATAAGATATTCAATTCAGGATTATCTGTAAGAGCAAAAAGTCAGGTACAAGGTAAATGCTAAAATTTTGGAAATGACTAAGAAAGATGTCATTCTACCGAATACAATAAACTATCAAAGTCATTTCAAAGGACGTTTATGCAAAATTTTCAAAGACATACAAAATATACTGGTATACTATTGAGCAGAAAACAAGCATGGCATAAATCTGTATACATAAGACCATCTCAACAGTTTAAATAAGCATAGTAAACAAGTCAGAAAGAAACATACTAGAATGCTAGAAGCAACAATAGCTAGAGGTGATAATATTTTCCTGCACAATAAAACTAGATATTACTCTGTAGTCAGAAAAAAAGGGGGAAAAATTTGATGAGCCACAATCTATTAATTTATATCAGTAAAGCCCTGAATGCCTTTTAAGCGCCTGTCCTTCTGGACACTGGGAGGCAGTGGAGGACACAGCAAATACAGCCCTTTCCCCTCATTACTTTACTGTCCAGCAGGGGACAGAGGGACCATGAATAAGTGACTTCTCAAAGAATTAACTATGGCAAGAGCAAACTATAAACATCTCAGAGTTTCCATAGGAGTTTCACCTGAGTCTTCACCTGGTTTTATTTTCTTTGCTCTTTCTACAAAAAGATTGCCTATCATTATTTACCTGTTAATAAATAGCAATGAGACAAAACTTTAATAGGACCCTGTTTGGCACTTCTTAGCATATCATATAAGATTTAACTGTAGTAAAGAAAAATCAGGAAAAAAACAAACGAAAGAAAATTTTATTAGGACCCTCTAGTTTTCTGAGCATTTTGAAATTCCTATTTGTTCTTCACAACAGTCCTATGTGGCATATTTCATAGCAATCTATACACCATGGTCCATAAGGTCATTAAACAATGAAAACTCAGCATTATAATACTTTTAATTATTCCTACTATTTCCCAAGTTCTCTAGTTGTAGCCACAATCTGTTAAATTAACATGGTTTCAGAGCCATATCAATTCAATAAGCTACATATTCTCTTCATGAGTAATATGCAAAGATAATTTGTCCAAAATGATTAAATCAGCCTCATAACGTCTTCTATTACTGTTATGTCATGAAGTTATATATCTTGCAAGGGTGTGTCAAAATCAAATTATTTGAGATGCAAATTAACATTTTTGTTGAAAGTAATATTTACATAGTATAGAATTCTGATAAGATTTTTTATTTCACTCAACTTTTTCTTAAATTTATACAAATATTAAGAAAATCATATCTGTGATTTAGCTATAAATATGTGCCTACAAAACAGTATTAAACAAAATAAAGGATTCTGCAAATCTAAATATTCAGTCTCACAATTCAAAGCTAAAAAATATACCAAGAAAAAGGGAAAATTTACCTTTTCAGTTCTTGTCTTCTTTTCATATTACAGTACAGAATATCTGCAGGATCTGATTTCTGAAAGAAAAAAGGTATTACTTAGGAAATATAAATTGTGAACTGAGGAAAGAGATTGGGAAACAGTATTTTTCCATACCTATATGTTAGTGAATACGTTAGAGACAGCCTGGGACCTGGGACCCTTTACTGTAACTGCTACAACACTTGTACCTGGACACACCGCTTCTCCAGCAACAGAATACAAAGAAACTATATGAGACTAAAAATAACTGTCTGCACGCTCAGTTGGGGCAAATTAAGACCAAAAAACTGCTACTCATGAAGAGCCAGGAGCAAAAAGCAGGGTACTAAGCATGCCCCCTGCAGTCACCACCACCAGAAGGGTGGGCAAAACACCTCATCCTTCCAGCCCTAAGTCTGTGCACACCCCTAACTTCACCCCATATAACAAGAGAGAGCCAAGATGGCAGAGAGGGAAGGTGCCACAAATAGTGCCCTTACCAGATGCTGGTGGCAACCATGACACCCAGGTGGACAGGAGGAACCTCTTTACTAAGGGGTAGAATATAGTGGGGAGCGAGCGGGAAGAAGCAGAGGCTAGCGGGACCAGTACCCCTGAGGAGCAGCTCGGGGAGAGGAGTTCCCAGGCCTTGAGAGGCACACTTACCTCAAGGGGATCAGTGGGGACAGGGAGAGACCCTTGGAGGTCAGAAGATCAGGGGCACGTACCTGGAACCTACTCAACCCTGGGAAGCCTGCTGAGGCCGGGGGCCTGATCCTCTGTACTCTGAGGCCAGAAGCATTCCAGACCCCCTCCAGGCCCGGCTGAGCTCAGGCAACCTGCACCCCACCCCCACCCAGGGCCTTTATCTGCAGCATGGGCCCACCCCCACCTAAGCCCTGCCCCACAACAGCCAAGACTTTTTCCAGATTTCGTTCTCTTTTCTCTTTTTTTCCTATTGCAGTTCTGTTTTAGCTTCCAGTGGTTGTTTCACTTCTATCTTTATTTTTCCTAATATATGTGTTAGTTTTTAAAATTTCACTTTTTGTCACTGTTGTTGTTACTCTGTGCGGCTTTGTGGCTTGTAGGATCTCGGTTCATGGGCCAGAGGATGGGCTTGAGCTCCTAGGGTAGGAGGGCTGAACCTGGTGGTTCTAACGAGAACCACAGACTCCAGGGAATATTAATTTGAGTCTCTTGTAGGGGTAAGGACTTTATATTAATATAAAGTCTCTTGGAAGTCCACATCTCAACACCAAGAAGTAGCTCTACCTAACTGCCTGCAAACTCCAGTGCTGGAAGTGAAGTAAAAGTCGCTCAGTCATGTCTCACTGTTTGTGACTCCATGGACTGTAGCCCACCAGGCTCCACTGGATTCTCCAGACAAGAATACCGGAGTGGGTAGCCATTCCCTTCTTCAGGGATCTTCCCAACCCAGAGATCAAACCTGGGTCTCTTCCATTGTAGGCAGATTCTTTACCTCTGAGCCACCAGGGAAACCCAAATCTCAGAGCAAACAACTAGGAAGACAGAAGCACAGATCCACCCACCAAAAATATGTGACAACAAAAACCCAAGTTACAAACAGGCACAATAAAAAGCTACAAGACCAAACAAATGAAGAGGAAATAGACAACTTACCTGAAAATAAAAAATTTACGATAGTAAAAATGATCCAAAAACTCAGAAAAAGAATGGAGGCACTGATCAAGAAAATACAAGAAATGTTTAACAAAGACTTAGAAGAACTAAAGAATAAACAAACAGAGATGAACACAATAACTGAAATGAAAAATACACTAGAAGGAATCAATAGCAGAATAACTAAGGCAGAAGAATGAAAAACGAAGACAGAATGTGGAAATAGGATTAAAAAAAAAATTGAAAAATTAAAGACAGACCCAGAGAACTCTGCAACAACACTAAATACACTAACATTCAAAATACTGGGTCCTAGAAGAAGAAGGGAAAAGAAATGGTCCGAGAAAATATTTGAAGAGATTATAGTCAGAAACTTTCCTAACATGGGAAAGGAGATAGCCACCCAAGTCTGGGAAGTACAGAGAGACCCATGCAGGATAAACCCTAGGAGGAACACACCAAGACACATACAAATCACACTAACAAAAACCAAATAAAAGAAAAAAGTATTTAAAACAGCAAAAAATAACATACAAGGGAATTTCCATAAGGGAATTGATCTCTCAGTTGATTTTTCAGCAGAAACTCTGCAGGCCAGGTCAAAGTGGCAGGATATAGTTACTGTGATGAAAGAGAAAAATCTACAACTAAGATTACAGCCAGCAAGGATCTCATTCAGATTTGATGGAGAAATTAAACACAGACAAGCAAAAGCTAAGAGAATTCAGCACCACCAACCCAGCCTTACTTACTCAAGGATTTTAGCCTTCTAATTAAGTTAGTGTCCTTGGCTCCGTGGTAAAGAATCTGCAATGCAAGAGATGCAGGTTTGATCCCTGGGTCAGGAAGATCCCCTGGAGAAGGAAATGGCAACCTACTCCGGTATTCTTGCCTGGGAAATTCCACGGACAGTGGAGCCTGGAGGGCTACAGTGCATGGGATCACAAGAATCGGACTCAACTTAGGGACTAAACAAAGCCAGCCTGCAAAAGGTGCTAAAGGAAATTCTCTAGGCAGGAAACAAAAGAGAAGAAGATGACCCACAAAAGCAAATCCAAAACCACTGCTACCCACTCTAGCATTCTTGCCTGGAGAATCCCCATGGACAGAGGAACCTGGTGGGGTACAGTCTATGAGGTCGCAAAAAGTCAGACAGGACTGAGCAACTAAGCACGGCACAGCACCATTTACAATAGCCAGGACATAAAAGCAACCTAGATGTCCATCAACAGATGAATAGATAAAGAAGATGTGGTACATATACACAACGGAATGTTACTCAGCCATAAAAAGGAACTAGATTGAGTCATATGCAGTGATGTGGGTGAACCTAGAGTCTGTCAAACATAATAAAGTAAATCAGAAAGAGAAAAACAAATAACGTACACCAATGCATATATATGGAATCTAGAAAAATGGTACTGATGAAACTATCTGCAAAGCAGGAATAAGGATGCAGACGCAGAGCACGGACTTAAGGACATAGTGAGAGAAGGACAGGGTGGGGCACACTGAGAAAGTAACATTGATATATATATACAAAAGTGAAGAAGAACTAAAGAGCCTCTTGATGAAAGTGAAAGAGGAAAGTGAAAACGGCTTAAAGCTCCACATTCAGAAAACTAAGATCATGGCATCTGGTCCCATCACTTTATGGCAAATAGATGGGGAAACAGTGGAAACAGTGTCAGACTTTATTTTTCTGGGCTCCAAAATCACTGCAGTTGGTGACTGCAGCCATGAAATTAAAAGACGCTTACCCCTTGGAAGACAAGTTATGACCAACCTAGACAGCATATTAAAAAGCAGAGACATTACTTTGCCAACAAAGGTCCATCTAGTCAAGGCTATGGTTTTTCCAGTGGTCATGTATGGATGTTAGAGTTGGACTATAAAGAAAGCTGAGCGCTGAAGAATTGATGCTTTTGAACTGTGGTGTTGGAGAAGACTCTTGAGAGTCCCTTGGACAGCAAGGAGATCCAATCAGTCCATCTTAAAGGAAATCAGTCCTGAATGTTTATTGGAAGGGACTGATGTTGAAGCTGAAGCTCCAATACTTTGGCCACTTGATGCGAAGAGCTGACTCACTGGAAAAGACCCTGATGCTGGGAAAGATGGAGGGTAGGAGGAGAAGGGGACGACAGATGATGAGATGGTTGGATGGCATCACCGACTCAATGGACATGAGTCTGAATAAACTCTGGGACTTAGCGATGGACAGGGAAGCCTGGTGTGCTATAGTCCATGGGGTAACTAAGAGTGGGACACAACTGAGTGACTGAACTGAATTGAACTGAATCATATGTAAAACAGGTATCTAGTGGGAGGCTGCTATATAGTACAGGGAACTGAACTCCATGCTCTGTGATGACCTAGAGAGGTGGGACTGGGGTTGGGGTGGGAGGGAGGCTCCAGAAGGAGGAGATATATGTATACATATACCCGATTCACGTTGTTATTCAGCAGAAACTAATATAACGTTGTAAAGCAATTTTACTCCAATTTTGAAAAAATAAATTTAAAAAAGAAACAAGGCAGCTCCCACCTCAGTGACTGAGAAAGCAAAGGAAACTGTTCCTTGTTCTCGCTCTCCCTGCTGCAGCAGGCACCCCATTGAAATCTTACCTGAACTTCTTATCTGGCATCTGATCACTTTCTATTGACTATGAGCAGGCCAAAAACCCTGGTCAGTATCAGGTTGACACAATAATTTTCTTAATCCTTGCAATAATCTCATGAGACAGATATTATTAGTATCTCATTTTACAAAGCACCCAAGGCTCAAATAGAGCAAAATACCCTCAACATTACAGAGCAAGTTAGTTGCAGAGCCATGATCTGAAACCAGATTTCTCTACCCTTTCTATTCTACCACCCTGTCTCTCTAGGGGCAGAGGGCTACACACAATAAAAATAACAGAGAAAGAGGATATAGTCCCTGTTCTAACGAGCTCAGAGTAAAGCAAAGGGATAAAGTAGAAAAAAGTACAAGGATATATACAATAGACAATAAAATAAAGCAGAACAATAAACAATAAGTTGTAAAAGAGTTTAAAAGATCAAAACCCAAAGTTGGGATGTACCAAGGAAAAAAAGTAGGCCAAAAATATGCTAAAGATTGAATATATATTGAATAAAGATGAATGCGTAAAAGAAAAAGGCATTCTCCATTAAAAATGCTTAGGCATTCTAAGAAGCTGGAGATGACTGATATAAATTCAGCAGAGAGAAAATAAATCAGCCTACCTAGAAGGGCTGTTTTGAGGAAGAAGAAAAATGAAAACTGGATACTTAAGGTATGACCAAATTTAAAAGGGTCCTGACTCTTTGTGACCCCATGGACTAAACAGTCCATGGAATTCTCCAAGCCAGAATACTGGAGTGGGTAGGTATTCCCTTCTCCAGAGGATCGTCCCAAAGCAGGGACTGAACTCAGGTCTCCCGTATTGCAGGCAGATTCTTACCAGCTGAGCCACTAGGGAAGCCCAAATGATAAACTAAAAAAGTAAATGAAGATTTTTCAACAGAGGAGAAATATGATGAGATCAGTGTTTTAAGAAGGTTAATACAGCAAGAATTGCAACAGCAGTTCCATTATGTGAAAACAAACTCGTGAAAACCCAAATCTGCATTCATGGAACTTTCACAACTATTTTCTCTTATTATCTACAACAACTCTGCAGCAATCTTCATATACTCCTAACTCTTCTCTTGAACATGGTGAGCACTTCGCAACCATCCATGTACCAGGCTGATGCGTTTAGTCTGCTGTCACTGTTCCATGTTATTTGGCAGACAGTGGAAAAAAATCTGGACTTCACTTGGTTGCTGCAAACAATTTTGTGTCCTTTTACAAGTCACTTAACTTTCTGGATCTCAATTTCTGAATCTGAAAATGCAAACACTATCTCTGCTCTGGTGACTTCAAAATGAAACTGTAAAGACAAATTTAACCACATACAGGAAAAGACTTAAAAATTGTCTAAATTTATATTCACATTGTCTAATCCCACATGATAGGATCTATTAGCACAAAGGAAGAATCTGATATATGCTTTTCAGTGAGTAGCAGGGAAAAGCTGCTTTTCCATCTATCGGCTATCAAAAAGCAAGTATAATATCAAGAAAAAATGAATGGAAAAGTAGTAGGGAAATTTATATCATAAAGCTTTCAATTGTACATTAAAACTTTAATATCATTTTTAGAGTTAGTTACAGTATCTAAATACTCACCAGTTTTCTCTTCTCTGATGACACTGATCTTATAGAGCAAGTTGAACAAGGAGAACTTACTGATGTTTTTCTCTCTCTCTTATCCTAAGAATGTCATTTGGAAAAAAAAGGAAAGAAAAACACAAAATAAAGCACAGTGTAAGAGAGCATTCTTTTATCAATGTTGTTATAAATCAAGATTCCTTCTGCATTAATAATAAGTTTCAGAGGAGAACAATGTTTATTTATTTATTTAGCTGTATTGGGTCTTTGTTGCTGCGCACAGGCTTTCTCTAGTTGCGGACAGCAGGGACTATTCTCTAGTTGTGGTAGGAGAGCCTTCTCATTGCAGTGGCTTCTCCTGTTGCAGAGAACAGGCTCCAGGTGTGAGGGCTTCAGTAGCCGCAACACCTAGGCTCAGCAGTTGTGGTGCACAGGCAGCAGTTACGGCTCTCAGGCTCTGATGCAAGTGGGTTCAGTAGCTGCAGCTTACAGGCTTAGCTGCTCTTTGGCATGTGGAATCTTCCCAGACCAGGGATCAGAACCGTGTCCCCTCCATTGGCAGTTGGGTTCTTATCCACCATACCACCACGGAAGTCCAGGAACAATGTTTAAAGGCATACAAACATTGGTAAGAGGAAAGGAGACTTAACTAGAAATCAGAAGATCTAAGTGGTCTTGAATTAGGAATGAGATGGGATAGAAGTGGGCTTCTCTGGTGGCTCACATGTTAAAGAATCTGCTTGCAATCCAGGAGACCTGGGTTCAATCCCTGAGTCAGGAAGATCCCTTGAAAAAGGGAATGGCTACCAACTCCAGTATTCTTGCCTGAAGAATTCCATGGACAGAGGAGGCTGGTGGGCTAGTCCATGGACTTGCAAGAGTTGGATGTGACTGAGTGACTAACACTTTCACTTTTTCACTTTCACTTGGATTAGAGGTAATATAGCAGAAAGTTGCAGACAGCTCACATAAGGACATTGGGAAATGGTACTACCATAGTGATACTTGCTGCTGCTGCTGCTAAGTCGCGTCAGTCGTGTCCGATACTGTGTGACCCCCTAGACGACAGCTCACCAGGCTCCCCAATCCCTGGGATTCTCCAAGCAAGAACACTGGAGTGGGGTGCCATTTCCTTCTCCAATGCATGAAAGGGAAAAGGGAAAGTGAAGTCGCTCAGTCATGTCAGACTCTTAGTGACCCCATGCACTGCAGCCTACCAGGTACTGGAGTGGGGTGCCATTGCCTTCTCCGATAGTGATACTTAGTCTTCTACAAAGCAAAACCATATACCCAGTTATTTTTTCAGTGGCTCCTGAATTCAACAGACCCAGGAGAAAAGTATTTCAAGTACCTACCGTGTATCAGAGACACTTTTCTAGACAGTGAGAACAGATTAGTGAAAAAACAATAAAAGTCCCTGCTGTCATAAGAGGTTATACCTACTGCAGGTTTAACTTACAAATAAGTAATATATTTAGGGTGTCAGATGATGCTATTTAAAAAATAATAATAATAAAGCAGAGAAAGGGGTCAGGAAGGGCTGGGAGGCAAGGGTGAGGCTTTTGCAATTTTAAACAAAGTAGTCAAAATGGGTCCCCACTGGTAATTTGCCATCTGATCGGAGACCTAATGAAATGATGGAACAAACCCTGTGAGTATCTAGGGAAAGTTTTCAAGTTAAAGGGAGTAACAGCAAGCACAAAGCAGGAATGTGCCTGGCTTACTGGAGCAGCAGTAAGGAAGCCAAGGAGTGGAGAAAGCAAAGGGAGAATGAGATGAAGACGAGATGGTGACAGTAATGTGTTTTCTGTCCCAGCAAAGACATTAGCTTTTTCTCTGAAGTGGAAAATCACTAGAAAATATTGAGCAGAAGAGTGACATGATTTAACATTTTAATAGGATCACTCTGCCTGTTATGTTGAGAACACAAGAAAGCAAAGGTAGAAAGCAAGCTGTTTGCCTGGATCATGGTGATAGCAGTGGGAGTGGTAGTCACACTCAGCTGACAGAATTTGCTGATAGATGGGATGCAGGCAGAGCATGATGCCCAGGGTTTTGGTCCAAGCAACTTAAAGAACGTAACTGCAATTTACCACATTGAGAAAACAGGCTGGGCACTTGCGAGAGTATAGTTTAAGAGGAGAAAGAGCCAAAAAGGATGCTGCCAAGCCTCAGTTTCTTCATTTGTATAATTGGGATAATAATAGTACCTACCTCATAGAGTTGAGAGGAATAAATAAAATAATGCAAGTAAAGACAAATAAATGACTCTTTCTCAGTCAGAAGAACAAAATATTTACATAACTTGTTTTAAAACTGAGGTGTATTTTTTTCATCATACAAAAATAAAACTGTAAAACAGGGTATCTTTAGGTCAATAAGTCAAAATTCTTACTTCAATATTGGATGATAGGGTGGTGCCTTTTCTCCGGGACGTCTCCTTTTTTTCACAAGATTCTTTGTTGGACATTTTGCAAAGCTAAAAGAAACATCAAAAACACATTATGTGTGTGTGGGTTTTTTTTTTTAAACCATTGCAACAACAAAAACATTAGAAATCATACTTATTTCAGTTTCTTAAAGATTGGAGTTTTATAAAATAATTTTTGTATTTTACTCATTCTCAACATGATAGGATTGTCTCATTTTTCCACTTTATTTATATTCTGCCTCATGACCTGTTCCCTTCCATCAGGGTGGGGATGGTCACCTTTTAAGAAAGACTCTCAAAAGTATGCCTTTAAGGCAAACCTCTCTCTAGCATTGCATTCCCATTTTCAGTTGCCTGCAGGATTATTATATTTTGCCCCACCCACACCTCAAAACCAATTAGTCATTAAGTCTTCATTTTCTCAATACACCCTCCATCTCTCACTGAGTGAGACGTCGGGCAAAACACATACATTTTTTGAGTCCTAGTTCCACTATGTGTAAAACAGAGATAACTCATCCGAGAGGGTTTTTCAAAAACTCAAATGAAACTATGGATGTAAAAGCACCTTGTACAAGATAGTACACAGTAGAGTCTAAAAACATACTGGCTTCATTAATTGTCTTTTTGCTAGCCCCTGAGCTTCTTGAAGAGTACGCTGTATTGAAAATTCAGCGGGTGTTCATAAATGCCCTCTGAGTAAATGAGTAGGTGAATTTTTCTTTCCCAGAATAGTGATTGTTCATTCTGAGTCACTTCCAACTCTTGCTCATTGCAGTCCCTCTGTCCATTTCTCATCCCAGTCTCCCTTTTCCAGCCCAGGTCTAGATCAAGTCTATACTGCTGTTACTGACAAAAAGAAAAAGGAAGAAAGAAAACTATACACAGTCATCCCCAATGGTCATAAACACTTTAAAGATAGTATATATAATCATCCTGTACTGGAACACAGAGGCCAGAGATTGGGAACATTACCAGATTTGCTGGGGCAAGAACATATAAAGGGGTCCACAAGCAAAGTCCAAAGGAGAGTTTATTGCTGCTAGTGCTATGTCTTCCATGTGACACAGAGATGGTAAAGAATCAGCCTGTGATGCAGGAGACCAGAGTTCGATCCCTGGGTCAGGAGGATCCCCTGAAGAGGGAATGGCAACTCACTCTATTCTTGCCTGATAATCCCACGGAAAGAGGAGTCTGGCAGGCTACAGTCCATGGGGTTGCAGAGTCAGACACGACTGAACAACTAACGCACACACATAACACACACACACACACAGAGTGATTGAGTATTGATGCTAAGAACATAACAAAGACTAGAAACCAAGCAATTACAAGTACTCCTGGTCAAACATGATCACAGTAAGTGAAGTTCTATAAAAGAATGATCAATTACACTAAATCAAACTTGTAGAATGTTTTGAAGAATATGGAAGAAAGAAAATACTGAGACCAGAGATCTAATAATAATGATAAAAATTAATAAAAGTCAACATATACTTCTAAGGACAGATTCTAAATTACCCAGAAATTTTGCCTTTTAAGATAATTCATGGCAATAATTAAATTCACAGTTGAGCTTCCAGATTACAGGAATAATCTTCATTTTTTCCTTCTTGTTCCAAGGATCCCATTCCATGGGGAGAAAGCCATAAGGAAAAACAATAACTTTCATGAAATAAATTGCTTAGAGGTAATGGGCTGGTTTTTTTACCTTTTACAATTTAAACCCTTTCATGTTGTGCTTTGAACACACACACACACACACAAAAAACCAATTGGAATCTATTATCCATAAGACAAATCAGAAAAAAAAATACTGCAGAGAGTAGACTATCAAAAGAAAAACACCTATATATGTACTGTGACAAACTATATTAGTGTACCATTCATACCAATTTTATGGAAATCAAAATATAAACTAAATGAGTGGAGACTTCCTGTGCTGGCCTGCTTCCCAATTGGCTCCTGATCTCTGCTGCCACCATCTCTTATGATGTTTTCTCTCACAGTAAGTAGAGATGACCTGTGTAACCAACAGGATATATTTATACAATATGTGGCTAGGTCAAATAACACACTGTGGCTTCTGCCTTTCTCTGTCTTGAATTGTTTACCCTAGGAAAAGCCAGCCACCATATCATGAAGACATTCAAGTAACCCTAGGAAAAGCCCACCAAGGAAGAGCTGAAACCTTCTGCCAAAAATGAATGGACTTATAGGCATGTGAGTGGCCCACCCTTGAAGCTGATCCTGCAGCCTTAATCAAGCATCCACTAGGCAGCATCCCTTGCAAGTATCTCACTGCAATGTTACGAGAGACCCAAAGGCAGATGCACCCAGAAAGCCATTTCTGAATTCCTGACTCATAATCCACTGTGGGGTAAGAAGTGTATTGGTTGTCTTAAGCCATAAAGTTTTGAAGAACTTACGCAGCAATAGATGAGTAATATACTCAATATAATTTTTCAAACTTTGAAGATGCCTTCTTTAGGATGGCTCAAGAGCAGGGACCGTGCTTGGGACTTCTGATTAAAATTTCCACAGAAAACACAGACTAAAAATCTAGCCCTTTTCATCTTCTGGTTTTCTACTGGTATTAATGAAATTGACATCCTAAATCAAGCTTTCAATTAACCATCCATTCTTTCACAAATTAAAACATCCCTGGTTCCTAGATGATGCATAAATATCCACTACTCATGCCTGCAAACTATAATGTTATTATCCCATTTTTAATTAACTGTTAAGACCAGTGAGGCAGTATATACATCCAGGAATACTAGTTAAAAGTTGTGGATGGGGCCACTAAGAGGGCTTTAGAATCACAATTCACAAAAACTTCCATGGGATAAATTGTTTAACTGGGGAGGAGAGAAGGGGAAAAACCCCTCCACGTATACTTTCTAAGTACTGGGAGGGAGGACCACATTCCTGTTTTGAGTTTCGAAGTGCCCAAAAAATCACACTCGCTCTCCCCTGGGTACTGAAAACAAATAGAAAATAAACAGACCAAGAAGAAAACCATTAAGTATCACCTTTATTAACTAGGAAAACCGAACGGGAAGTGCGAATACCTGAAACTAAAAGAAGACGCCCTCTCCCTTCCTGCTTCCTGTAACATTCGGACCAGTGTAGGCAGAGCAGTCAGAAAGCAAGGCATTCCTCTTGCCTCCCGCAGTGGCCTTGAAGGAGCGCGCCTTAAACTAAAGCAGGCTCGGAGAGTAGAGAAGTACGGAGGCCTGGAAACTTAACAGACGCCTTGAGGAATCTGAATCGCACCAGTCAAGTGCCCTGAAGCTCCACACATTCAGGAGCCTTGGATATTAAAAGCCTAAACGCAAGCATAGGCTCTTCTCCCCACTCCTGCTGCTGCTGCTGCTAAGTCGCTTCAATCGTGTCCGACTCTGTGCGACCCCATAGACGGCAGCCCACCAGGCTCCCCCGTCTCTGGGATTCTCCAGGCAAGAACACTGGAGTGGGTTGCCATTTCCTCCCCACTCCTGGGCCCCAGCAATTCACCATCCACAGGAATCTTACAGCCACAGCGTGGCGCTGCTATTGGGAATACGTAGGTTAAAACAACACGTAGCTTCCCTGGTGGCTCAGACGGTAAAGCGTCTGTCTACAATGCCGGAGACCGGGGTTCGATCCCTGGGTTGGGAAGATCCCCTCGAGAAGAAAACAGCCCACTCCAGGACTACTGCCTGGAAAATCCCATGCCGATAGGCTACAGTCCATGGGGTGGCAGAGCCGGAGACGACTGAAGCGACTTAGCAGCAGCACCAGCAGGAGTGGGGAGAAGAGCCTATGCTTACGTTTAGGCTTCACTCACTTCATTCACTCAGGTTAAAACAAAATTAAAAGGAAAAGAGTGTTCAGATCATGGTGTGGGTGAAGGCGCGAAACGAAGAGCAGATCCCTATCTCGAAGTCCACCCGACTGACAAGCGGCCCAGAAACCGCCAAGCCCCGCGGACTCGGGTAGAAACACACTGCGCCCAACCCGCGGCAAGAGGCTGCCCGGAAGGCAGAGCCGGGCCAGAACCACACCCTTCACAGAGCAGGCTCAACCCCGGGTCCGCCCACAGAATCGCCCCGCCCAGGCTCGAGAGGCCGCCGAATCCTCCGTCCGTCCCGCTGGCAGCCCCCTTTCGGTCCCAGAGTGAGGCAGGGAGAGTACCCACCGAAACGTCAACTAACCCCTCGGCTGCCCTACGTTCCTTACCAGAGCCCGAGCCGGTTGCGATTTGGGACGCCCAAACCATGGGAAAGGGACCCCGAGCGCGACGCCCGATGGGAAATGTAGTTCTGTGCTCGGAAGGTAGCTGGCGCTCGAACGCTCCGGAGCGTTTGTTTGAAGTGAAGTGAAGTCGCTCAGTCGTGTCCGACTCTTTGCGACCCCATGGACTGTAGCCTACCAGGCTCCTCTGTCCATGGGATTTTCCAGGAGCGTTTGTTTAGCTTTACACTTCCCCCGAGGCCTTGGAACCACACCCCGCTCCGCTCCGCTCCGAGCGGCGCGGTGCACGCTGGGTATTGTAGTTTTGGTTGGGTTCGGTGGTTGACGGCTAGAACGGAGACGCGCGGTGGAAACGGAACTCTCTGACCTCATTGGACGCTGTCCCCCAGCATGCTCCTGCGCAGGCGGGGGTGGTGTCGTAACGCCTCGGGGAAAAGGAAGCGGACGGGACCGCGAATCGCTGCCTGTGGCTTTTAATTTTTCTGCTGACTGGATTTGGTCACTGATTCTTCATCTTTTGTCTGTTGCACGCATCTCGCCCTCCCCATTTGCTTCCCCACTTCTCGGATCCGGCCCTCGGGGCTTTCACGCCAGTTCTCTCACTCCGCCGTGAGCCCCTGCTGGTCCCCGGGCGGGCCTGGCAAGGAGGCGGTAACTATGGAGAACATGGCGGAGGAGGAGCTGCTGCCCCAGGAGAAGGTGGAGGTGGTCCAGGTCCCGGTCCCGACCCCGACCCTGGACTCGGCTCGGGTCCCAGCGCCGGCCCCGGATTCGGCTCCGGTCTCGGCCTCGACCCCGGCCCCGGCCTCGGCTCCGACTCCGGCCTCGGCTCCAGTCCCAGCCCCTGCCCTGGCCCAGGCTCCGGCCCTGTCCCCGTCCCTAGCCTCTGCCCCTGATGAGGCTGAAAGCAGTAAGTGCAGGGAGGCCCAGATCTTTCTGCCGCAGGAGAAGCAAGAAAGTGCGCCTTGCTGGGGAGTAGGGGAGGCCCTTCTTCACTGGAATGGTTTTTACGGGGGAAAAGGCAGTTTTAGCGAAATGGGGGGAGGAATGAGGGACCCGTATAGCGGTAAAAACGGGTACAGGGTGGGGGACGGCATCTCCACACCTCGGGGATCTCACAGGGAAGGATCTGTGGAGGCCAGTGGTGCTGCAGGTGGAGGGAAATAATGGGATCGTGGACGTCTTCGTTAAAGGGGGTCTTTTTCTGGTACAGAAATTAGAAGTTACACCTCATTTGGTAGTTTCCCTCTCAGCCTCGTCTGCCATATTTCCCTGTGTCCTTTAAAATATGATAAAGAGTAATCGAGTTTACTGTAGTAGATGCTAACTGCCAAGATTTAGAAACCGTTGCTGTCAATTAGGTTTTATGTCTCGAAATAGACACGAGATGGGGTTTTTCTCATTTTTTTTTTAGCAGCTTGCCTCCAAAAAGAATTTGAGGCTGACGAGTAGTTTAAGATAGAGTGACTAAATTATAGATGTTTTCCCTCAGACGTAAATACCCATTGAGTTTTGTACGTTTCTCCAAGTCGGCTGTCGAGAATTAATAGCCTGTATTAATTGTGCTTGCATGTTTTATAAGTGATGGTTTATTGGGCCATAAAGGAATTTAAAAGGTTGATAAGTAACAGTTTATCAAGAATCGTCTGACCGTTTTAAAACGTAAGCTCTGAGAAACTTTTCTTTAAAAACTTAGTCCCCAGATTGACCTTGATGCTTTTTCTGAATCATAACAACAATAACAAAAATCTTAATTTGTTGTCTTTCCTACTTCTAAGCCAGTTTTGAGGTTAATGTGTAAAAAAACATTTGGGTAGTTATAATCTAATAGAATTATTTCTGCAATTTTTAAACAACATACAGATTCCTATAGTAAAGAGTAGGGTGGATCACGGAAAAGACAAAGGTCAGAATGCCTTAGATAGGCCTCTCCTCATCAGGGAAGATCACAGCTAGTTAAGTGCTAAATAAGGCCAGTTGTTTCTTCCCCAACTGCAATGGGGGAAGAGCAGATACACTCCAGAGTAAGATATCCTCCTCAACTCACCTCTAGATGTGATCTTTTTATGTTAATCAGATGTGATTGAGCAGCTTTAGGGGATGTTTGCTTTCTCCACCTCCCTACCATCATGAATATGTTAAACATAGTTTGGGAAGATTTATTCAGATATTCCCAAATTTATGAGTATTTAATTTGAAGAATGTGTGATGTTTGAAAAACCTGAAAATGCATTTCTGGAACAAAGTGATTAAGAAATTGGAAATGCATTAGAAATGTATTAATCACATTTTAAAAATTATTTTTAGATGGTCTAGTTAGCCCTTTGAAATCAGTCTCATATAGGCAAGATGAAGATGGCATAACTGAAGTAGAATTGAAAATTGAGAAAGAAAAAGAAGTTTTAGAACCGCCTAGCATCTTGGAATCACCTGATTTAATAAGAGGTTTGCCTATTGACTTATAGATTATTACAAAAAGATTGAGTGATTTTAAGTACAAACTGATATCTACTGTCTTGAACCAGAAAGTGACTTTAGAGATGTGCATAGGCATTTTCATGAATCTTTAGACAGATCTTTAGAGTTTTCTTCAGTAGTGGACTACAGGATTTTCAGTTTTCTAGCTTAAAAATGGGCCCCTTTCACTTACTCTGTACTACTTAGTAGTTAGAATGATTGCAATAAACATATCGTTATGTATCTTGTTTGACACACACAGATCTTTGAAGTATGGAAGCCAATGATTTCAGATTAAATAGGTTGGTTTGTACATATGGATTCATTGCCTGAATCTTACTGTCTGACCCAGTAATTAAAAGTTTATCTGTTTATAGAAAGTGACTCATTGTAAGTCATTTGAACAATACCTGATATAAGAAATTAACCAATAGCATTTGTTGCTGTTTGTGTTTCTCATTTTGGAATTAGTTAAAATATATTTTAATAAATTTTAACAGGAATTTCTGATAGGGCTGAATTGAATTCCAAAATTTTGACTCAGTGTGCTACTGCACCCAAAAAGACTAATGGTTTTTTTTTTAATGTATTTTAAAGCTAGTGCCTACTGTGGGCAAGTTACTGCACTAGGCATTTAACATAGCCCTTGGCTTCTTACTGCTTATTTGTAGATGAGACAAACAAGAATATAAATTACACAGAAGAGAAACAAAGCAACTGGGAGTGAAGCTTGGAGAGAAATAGGCAGGAAGAGCAGTGTGGAGAAATTATATAATCTAATTATGTAATATTGAAGAGCCTTGTGGTTTATCCCATTGACTCCTAACTCATTGGAAATCTTTTCCTATCAGTTACCATCTCTTGAGTCTTATATATTCAGAATTCTATTGTTAACCTTTCTTTCCATAGGGCTACAATATTCAGGTCTCTCCATCCTTAAAAAAAAAGAAGCAAGTTAAAATCCCATCTCTTTTTTTTTTTTAATACTAGCAGATTTCTTGAAAAAAGTAATCTGTGCTGATTTTCTGTCATTTCTCTTTCCAGTTCTATTTGTACTCTAAAAACTCCTCACTGAACCTTCTTAAAGGTCTCTAGAAACTTACTAAATACGAAATCCAGTAGTTTTTTCTTGATCTCTACAACTATTTGTGATATTTACTGTTAAGCACTACTCTTTTACAGTCCCTTCTCTCCTGGCTTCTGCCTTATCTTGATTCTCCATACCATTTTTTCTTTTTGAAGCTACCCTCTTGATTCCTTTTCCTCAACATCTCCTATACATATATTCATCCCTCCACACCTCACTTCAAAATTGTATCCATTTTTGTTAATCAGTAGTAGATTAAGTGGCATTGGGGAATGCATTCCACATACTTAAGAATATGTTAAATATATTTTGGAATGATTTATTCCTTTATTCCAAAATTTACAAATATGTAATTTGAAAAATGTATAATATTTGAATAACCTGAAAACGTTTTATTGGGACTGAGTTTTGGCTTTTTTATCCTCAGTTTCAAAACATTTCCCCCTAGGCTTTCTTACTGATGCTCTTAGTTTCACCTAACATGTGTATTTATGAGTTATATCTATTCAGAATCCCTCCTGACCTTCCACTACAGTTCAGCTGCCTACTGGACTTGAGTACCTAATTCCGGTAGTAATCAAACACATTGTGTAAAAAACTAAATTCCCATTCTCTTTCCTCTTCCTTTCTGCCAAAACTGTTTTCCTCTTCCTTTTTATTGGTTAATAGTACTTGTATCAAAATCTCAGTCGTTCTTTAACCTTCACCCTTTCACATCCCAAGTCCTCTGCTGCTTTTTTTTACCTTCTATTTTCTTTCCATTACTAATTTCTCACCTCAATTATTGATCGTTGGTACTACAACTACAGTTTCTGAAATGCATTCAAATCATATCATTTATTTACTCAAAAATCTGAAAAGACTTAACATTACCTAAAGAGTATAGTTCAGACTGACATATAGAATTTATGCCTCCCATGATCTATACTACATTTTTGGCTGCATTATCTTTCTACCAGCTCTATCCCCCAAATGTACTACTTTCCAGCCAGGAGTGGTAGGGAAGTGGCTATATAATTTTACACCACATGCCTTTGTTTATTTCAGTTATAAGATTATTTCAGTTTATAAGGCCAGACACCAAATCTCTACTTACTGAAAATCTGTTTATACCTTAAGTCTTGGTCAAATGCCACTTCAGTGAAGGCTTCTTAGCAGCACTTGTTGGAATGAGTTGTTCCTTCCTCTGTATACCCACATCATATTACCTTTACCCCTAAGTGTTCATTCATCTTGCCTTGTGTTACAGTTAGTAGTTAACATGTTTATCTCTCACCCGATTGAAAGTTCTCTGAAAACAGGAAACCTGGCTTCAGTGTTTTATACAGACTAGAAACATTTTCTGTAAAACTATATTGAATAATAAGATAAAATTTGAAAGCTGTGAGGTTATGCAGTGGCAACTCTTTGACTTCTGAGACACACTTGTCATTTTATAAACGAGTTTTCTGCCTAGGTACTAAAGCACTGTGCTATAGGAAATGAAAGTGTAAAATTCTGTGTGACATGATAAAATGAAACTGAAGATGGAATACATATTGTTAAAGCATAATTTTCTAACTCTTAAACTTTCCTTTCAGAGAGACACATCTCAATTCAAAGGCAGCTTGCTGATTTAGAGAAGTTAGCTTTTGTAACTGAAGGGGATTGTGACTCTGCCAATTCACTGAACTCAGATAATCTTGATGCAGGTATTTCCATCTTTGGAGGGTTTCTGGTTTTTTTTATTTTTTTTTTGGTCAGTTTCTAATGATTTGTCATCTTTCTACTCATGAAAATTTTGGTAAGCATGAACTTGTTTATTTCCAAACTTAGGAAATGGTACCCGTCTACATGTAAGGGCACTGTGAGATAAGTTATTTCACAACCCCTCCAGGAAATTACAGTCTCATGGATATATAAGGGCTTTGTTAGGATTAACGTTTTACTATGAGTAACAGAAATCCAAAAAATCATATGAGTGAGTGAAGTCGCTCAGTTGTGTCTGACTCTCTGTGACCCCGTGGACTGTAGCCCACCAGGCTCCTCCGCCCATGGGATTCTCCAGATTCTCCAGGCAAGAATACTGGAGTGGGTTGCCATTTCCTTCTCCAGGGGATCTTCCCGACCCAGGGATTGAACCCAGGTTGGGGCTTTTATTCTCTCGTAAGAAAGAAATCTCAAGACTGGCAAAGTAGAGCTGGTGCAGAGTTTCATAATGTTGTTAGTGCCCTGAGTTCCTGTTGTTCTACACTTTACCATCCTTAGTGCTTGGATTCCATCCTCAAGATCTCCTCATGGTTTTTTGAAGTAGAGAATGTATTTTTAAAATTGTGCTTATACTTGCTATGTGCTATATGTGAAAGATATTTGCTGGATTAAAAACTGAATTATTGGGACTTCGCTGGTGGTCCAGTGGCTAAGCCTTCGTGTTTCTAATGCGGGGGGGCATGGGTTGGATTCCTGGTCGGGGAACTAAGATCCCACATGCCACACAGGATGATCAAAACAAAAACACCCTGGTACAGTCAAATAAATTTTTTAAAAATTCAGTTTTTTGTTTCTATATGTTTTATTGATTTGAACCTGATTTGAGTTTTTTTAGTACTATTAAAGTTTTTATTAAGAAACATTACATTTCTAATTAAATGAAACTTCCATTTGATGATCCATAGTCTTTTTAAGAATATGTTAATAAAGAAGGAAGAATTTAACAAATTCAGTAATAGAGTGTGTGCTGTGTGCTTAGTCATATCCGACCTTTTGTGACCCCATGGACTGGAGCCTGCCAGGCTCCTCTGTCCATGGGATTCTTCAGGCAAGAATACTGAAATGGATTGCCAGGCCTTCCTCCAGGGACTCTTCCCAACCCAGGGATCAAACCCACATCTCCCACATTGCAGGTGGATTCTTCACCATCTAAGCCACCAGGGAAGCCCAAAGCCAGTGTAACAGGATACAGAGTATTGCATCCAGTCTACCCCTTCCTTGTTTCATTTTTCTAATTCCACATGTTAGCCGTTTTAGTTGCTGCTAGAGTAGAATACCAGAGCTGATACTTTTGTCTGTCTAGCTCCTCTCCCTCTGTAGGTGTGACAACAGCTGCCTTTTCCCCTGCCCAAAGTGCAGAATGACATTCTTTCTGGAAGGCATTTTGCCTGGGGCGATATCATGTAGTTTATCATTTCCTCATCCTCTCCATATCCGGTGGTAACAGGGATATCAGCTTGCCACAGAGAGGAGAGTTTTGGGGTAAAAATCAGTGACTGACCGTGTCCTAAAACAATTATTGTTAAGTACCTGCTGAGGCAAGAATGACTTCACCTTAATAAATGTTAAGAAAGATGTTATCTAAGGGGTGTGTGTGTGTTTTGAGAGGCAAGGGTGAGAAAGGGTCCCCTGTTAACTTCTTTTGTAGCCAAATTTAAGCATGAATAGCTGGTATATTCCCTGCTTTATTGGTTCTTTTTTCATTAACAGGAAACAAACAGGCTTGTCCATTGTGCCCCAAGGAGAAATTCAGAGCTTGTAATAGTCATAAGCTTCATCGTCACCTTCAGAATTTACACTGGAAAGTCTCCGTTGAATTTGAAGGTTTGTATTTTTTGCTTACTAAAAAGTGATGTAAATGAAATTCAGGATTTTGTACTAGTTTTGGAATTTTACTGACAACATAATCAAGTATCTTCAGTTTAAAATTATGAAGGATATAATGCCCATCTTTTAATGTATTTATTAATAAAAGACCACATAGTTCTCTAGGCAGTAGATATTTATGATGCCAGTGTTTAGTTTGGCAAACCATTATTAAGTATCTGTTCTGTGCCGGGTACTTGGCTTGGCCCAGAAGGTCCACATTACTTACTGAACCATGTTTCCATAAGTTTTTCTTTTCCTTTTTTTATTAGAACAACTACAGTTTTTAATTAACTATGATTAATGTTAACTCCAGTAACAGTTTTGAAGGTATAATAAAAATAAAACAAGAAAATAATTGGTATGAATATTGGAAAAGAGAAGATAACATCTCTTTTTTCCCCTGCTGCTGACTTTAAAATAAGCAGAGTTAATGAGAGTTTTTGGAACAATGGTGAGATATAAGATAAATATTCAAAATCAAAATCAGAGCCTTTCTCTACTCTGGATAAATGGAAATGAGGGAAAAAGCAGTTACAACAGTGACAAAAATGGCACAATTTGAGGGAGTAAGTTTAACAAGAGGATTTAAGTGAAGAATGAAGTTGTAGGACAAAAAACACGATTTTACCAAGTTAAAAGACTTCCTAGGGAGAGTGATTTATTGTTAGATCTGAGGTAGTGAATTATGGATTATATGTGTTTAGTTACTTAGTCATGTCCGACTCTTTGTGACCCCATGGACTGTAACCCACCAGGCTCCTTGGTCCATGGGATTTCCCAGGCAAGAATACTGGAGTGGGTTGCCATTTCCTTCTCCAATGGATGATATATTACAGCCTTTTTTTAGAAAGAAATTTAGCAACATTTAAGAAATTTTAAATATTTTTCCACCAGGCACTCCCTCTGCTAAGAGTCAAGGAAGCAATAGACAGAGATGTGCAAGAATGTTCACTGCAGCATGTGCTTAGAAACAAAAACTTGGAACTAAAAATCAGAGATGATTGAATAAATTATGGTACATACCATGAAATATTATGCAGCCATTGAGAAGAGTGTATTAGATCTATACTAGCTTGCTTGGAAGGATTTTCATGGTAAACTGTGAAAATAGCAATGAAAGTGAAGCCACTCAGTCGTGTCCGACTCTTTGGGACCCCATGGATGGTAGCCTACCAGGCTCCACGATCCATGGGATTTTCCAGGCAAGAATACTGGAGTGGGCTGCCATTTCCTTTTCCAGGGGATCTTCCCAACCCAGGGATCGAACCCAGGTCTACTGCATTGCAGACAGACGCTTTACTGTCTGAGCCACTAGGGAAGCCCGAAAATAGCAATATATATGATAAAAACAGAAATACTCCCCTCCCCCCAAAAAACCCTAAACATGTATATACTTAAATTTGTATATCATTATGCAAGTATACTTACTGAAATGTGGTTATCTGGAGTTTCAACCAGACTGAATAAAATAGTCATTATAAGATACCCCAAAAAGAAGCCAGAACTAGACCAGAGCTTTTTTCTTAGTGTTATAGTATTGGTAAAAGGTTATCACTAGTTACTTAGAGAAAAAGTGAATTAGAAACTAATTCAGAAGTCATACTATCTTATGTTTTATTATTTATAAGAATGTATAGTAAACCATATTGACTTCTTAACAAAAAAAGATCTCATTTTAATTACAAAGATAATTAAGTAATTGCTTGGTTTAAGCCATTGTTTAATCTTTGGTCTCTCTCCTCCAAGTTATTCTCTTCTGTTTGATGGTTCATGGTATTTCTTTACTGTCGTGTTCTTTAGGCTGTTGCGTTCTTTCACATGATGGTGATCTGGTAGATGGGGAATATGATAGCTTTTGTCTTTGTGAACAGGCTTCAAAGTAGTTGGCAAATATGTTGAATAAGATCTGCTGAAGGAATAGAAATGAGATGAAGGACAAAATAAGAATGCCTTACCTAACTGGAGAAGACTGCATTAGATGTGAGAAAGAAGAACATGTCTTCAGATTTAGCCATACAGCTGTTGAGATGCACCTAGTGGAGGCAGCCTGGAGGGCACATAAACCTGGAAAGGTTTGGGCTAGAGATACATATTTGGGAGTTATCAGAATATAGATGGTATTTAAAGCTGAAAGTCTGGATGGAACGACCTTAAGAGTACGTATAGGTAGAAAAGGAAATGGTCCAAGGTCTGAGTCCTGAGACACTTCAACATATACAGCTAAAAAAAATGATTGGATGTAAAGTGAACTGAACTAGAAGTATGAGAAGAAGGAAGTTAGAGATAGTGTACAGTTTTTGAGTTAGGAGTAACTGGAAGGCTTTATTATTCATTAAAAAAGTGAAAAAAGAAACCTGGTTCAAGAGTCAAGTGAAAAGTTTAGTCCTTGACAGTAGGTGTTGTTTTTTAACGTTTTTTGGTTACACTGGGTCTTCATTGCTGTGCGCAGGGCCACTCTGTTGCAATGTGTGGGCTTCTTGTTGCTGTTCCGTGGCTTCTCTTGTTGTGGAGCCCAGGGTCTAGAAGCATGGGCTTCAGGAGTTGCGGCACCTGGGCTCTAGAGCTCAGGCTAAGAAATTGTAGTGCACAGACTTAGTTGCTCTGTAGCATGTGAAATCTTACTGGGCCAGGGATTGAACTCGTTTCCCGTGCATTCGCGGGCAGATTCTTATCCTTTGCATCATCAGGGAAGTCCTTGTCAATAGGTTTTGAAATAACCACTTACATGTCTTGAATAGGCAGTTGGAAGTAGAGATCTGGCCCTCAGGAATGAGTTGATAGTAGAGCTATAATTTGGAATTCCTTCTCATAGGGGAGATAGTCGCAATCATGAAAGGCATTCAAGTTAGTCAGGAAGTGAGAAAAAATTTATGTAGCAGATCCATCATACAGAAAACCTACATTTTAGAGTATGAGAGAGGGAAGAGGATCTGTAAAGATTAAGTAGAAAGTACACGAAGAGAACTAAGTGCCGTATCATTGATGAAGAAGAGGCTGTGTAATAGTAAATGCAGCATAAGGCAAGAAGATGAAGCTGAGAAAAAGTCAAGATGGCAAAAAGTAGATGATAAAACTGAGTTCCAAAGAAGCTACATGACAAATGCAAGATAGCAGATGTTTTTGGAACAACCATATTCTGAACCTAGATCTCTTGTATATGTTTTTATACCGTGTCATATATAACAAATGTATAAAACTAAGGCGGTCTCATTCAGATAAATTATGACATTACAAATACAAGAATAATCCCCATTATTCTGATAAAACTTGGTAGTAATTTTAATAATAATTGAACTTTTGATGAGCAGTGATAAGACAAGCAGCAGTTCTTCATTCTAGGTTACCGGATGTGCATCTGTCACTTACCTTGTCGACCGGTGAAACCAAACATTATTGGAGAACAGGTAATCACACGTTAGATTTGTTATTTTTAGATTTAGCTATCTCTAAAGGAAGTACGATTTTTACTTGCTTTAAGACTAAAATGTGTATATTCAGCAATGAGACTTACTTTAAGATTTTGTTTTCAAGGGCTTTCAGATTACCATAGTAGGAAAAATAAGAAATGTATGAAAGTTGTTACTGTATTGAACTTTTCATTTCATAGTTTTTAATTTCAGTCAGATCACTCGCTATCATATGTTCAAAAGGAAAATTAACCCACATACTAATTTTGAAATGGAGAATTTAAATAGAAAGCACTTTTTTTCTTTCAAAATAAATTTTGGTCATGGAATAAGAACTTTTAATTTCTGTGGTTTACTAAGTGTCATAACATGTGTTGATTCATACTCATCCTCCCTGTGCTCTTTCTCTTAATTTGTCAAAGGACAGAATGAAGACACTTCTGAAATCTCAGTAACTTTAAAAAGTACATGTGTTTGTATTAGGATACATTTAACCTTTGGGGAATACAAATTATAAAATATTTTATAGTAACATTATCTTGAATGCATATTAGCTTAATAAATCATTATTAGTAAATTTTCCTTTCAGGCCACACACAAAAAGTAAAGTATTGGGGGAGAAAAACATTTCTTAAGTATACTTTGTCAGGATAATGCTTGGTCCACTAACCCTATCTAAGGTATTTTGAGTATGATAACCACAATGCCATAAATTGTGGAATGTTCTTGACTGTTCTGTCCTTGCCCTGTGATCGCGAGTAAAGAGTAAGACGTCATCATAAGCAGGAAAGAGCTACTGGAAGTCTTCTTGTTCTTAACTAAAGAAGAAACTAAAAAGTGAGAACTTTTTACTTGGAAAAATAGACTTTTTATTCTGTCTTTAACACTTAGGAGTGTGCTAGCACTAGCTCAGATTTCCAGAAATCTGAAGGGCCAGTTGTTAAATGTGGCCATCATCAAAAATTTAAAAATGTGAGCTTACAAGTAAATAAATTATATTAAAAACAAAAGTAATGAATACTCACAACTCACTACTTCCCAGTTATTTTACTACATCTGTGCTCGTGCGTCATTTATATATATGTACTGTATCTGCATGGTGGCAGTGTTCTCTGCTGTGATACTGCACATCTCTTCCCTAATTCACATTCAGTGATGTCACATGGGTAGCTTGAAATGTCACATTTGGAGCTTGACATTGGCTATGGTAGAGTGTTTAGATCACAGACTTGCAGACATTGCAAATGAGGGCCTTATTTTCCTGGAGAGCCAGTTATACGTCTGCCAACACACTGCTGCTAGTATCGTACCATTTATAAGTGTTGCTTATAGAAGATAAGGGTACAGTTATTTGTGGATTGAATGAATGGGAAAAAACTAACAAATTAAAGTTGTGACCTATTGTAACATTAAAAAGCAGATCTAAATATAGGTAAGGAAATAAAGATCCTTTCAGTGTCCCGTGGCAAAATGAATACTATCTTCTAACATACTTAAATTCACAACCTTAAATAAACTTCTATTTCATTGTCTTAGTAACTTTTTAATGTATTTAAATTAAATACTCTGTTTGATAGATATCCAGTAAAATGGGCGCCCATTATCATTGTATCATTTGTTCAGCAACAATCACCAGAAGGACAGATATGCTAGGACATGTCAGGCGCCATGTGAACAAAGGAGAGACTAAATCCAGGTATATTGCTGGTGAGTTAAGCAATCTCATTAACATGTTAATAAGTAAATCGTTAAACAGTGGTCTAATTATTATTTTTAGACATCAGACAGATAGAATACTGTGACTTAACCAAATCATTTAGTTAACTGCTAATCCATCCAGTGTTGTTTTCTTTCTGTGAGACTCCCAACAGTATAAACTGGTCTCAGTTTAACAGATGTATTTAATACATGGTAGAAAAAAGCAGCTGATGCCCAGTAAATGTAGTTATCTTAATGAAAGATAATAGGATTTTATTACTGATGGCTCCTGTACCAGTAACTGTGTTATACTTGTTGTTGAAAAACACTGGAAAAAGGAGGCAGAGTGATACATAAAGACTATTTATAGTCCTGAGTGATATCAAGTTATTAGTAGCTTATTAATACTGAGGCTGTTCCTTCTCAAGAATTAAGCCTTTCTGCCCTAATTCATCCATTATGTGTATTGAATACATCTAGAATGGTACTCTGGACCATTCTTTTAAGTATTGAAAAAAGTAGTGAAATAATTATTTAAAGGGCTTAATTTTCTCACAGAACCTGGTTTGAGAAAGGCTAATCTTGTGAGATATGTGACTTGACACTTAGGTGAATACAGAAGGATATGTAACATACCAGTAGGGAAGATTACTTTTATGTGGCATTGTAGAAAGAGAAATATAGTTTTCATTTAGTTAACATTCTGATTATAATTTGATCAAGAAATCCAAACATAAATAATCTCAATTATTCCCCTCCACATGTTATATCTCTTTTCTTAAATAATTAAAATATATTCACACAAATATATCAATATTTCATTTGAGTTTATAGGAGAATGATTCTAATGTATATTAAAAATAGAATAATTGTTTTATACATTAGCTTATAGCTGTTGGAATATAATTTGTGATTTAAAATCACAAAAATATTCTGAAGTCAAGCATGTTCAGGAAATAGAGTGACTCTTAGTCATCCATGCTAGCTAATGGAACGTAACCACACAGGTTAATTTTCTAACATTTAAACCATAATAAAATATGTGTTTAGCAACCAGCCTCTATAAACACAATATAACGTTTGATGAATAAAGGTTACTTTAGCATTTGGCATGATCTTAGGGTAATTGTCCATAATTAGGTGTACAGATACATTGATGTGCCAGACAGTTAAGATTTTAAGCTGATAAACTTTAATTCACCAAATACTTAACGAAATGCTGCTCTTTTCCGTAGACAGTGCTCTGTAGATCAATTTTCGGTGATTTTTTTGACATCTACTCAGTTGATTTCATTAACATGAAACTATTATAAAGGAAGGTTATTTTTTATGTTGTTCTTGATATTTATAATTATTTTCTATTTCACTGGAAATCTTTTTTTTTTTTCCTTAATTTTAGCTTCTGCTGCTAAACCACCTAAAGAAATTCTGAAAGAGGCAGACACAGATGTACAAGTTTGTCCTAACTATTCTGTACCTCAGAAAACAGATTCTTATTTTAATCCCAAAATGAAACTGAATCGGTAAGATAAATTTAAAAAAGGGTTATAGAATGCTTCAGATGCTTCAATTCATTACAATGTACCTTCTCTTAATCTTTTTGTTCTAATATATTGAAATTTAAAAGTAGGTATGGAATGAAAATCGTTTATTTTAGCATTTTCTCAGAATGATTGTTGTATTTTTCTGCCAAACCAATTTTTTTCTCGGATTAAAGTAGGTCTAACTTTATATAAAATTAAAGGAACAGACTGATGGGCCTGTGCCAAGTTTTTTAAATAAAATCATTGTTCATAGTAAATACTTGTTAATAGAATGCAATTTGACTAATAGTTTAATTTCACAGGTTTTTAGTTCTTATAGTATTAAGTAAGGAATATGTTTCTCTTTTCGAAGTAGTTTGCACAGTAAATAGGAACACTTTCTCACTGTTCTTAAAATCCACAATGATGATACCATGGTACAGTAAAATTATTTCAGATTATTATCTTTCTTCTAGGCAGCTGATATTCTGTACACTGGCTGCTCTGGCTAAGGAGCGAAAACCTTTGGAATGTCTAGATGCCTTTGGAGCAACTGGTAAGTGATAAGCTTTTTTTGGAACCTCACTTTATCAAATCTGTACAGTATCTTTTCTTTCCCTTTATTTTTTCCTTGTTGTTTAGCCACTTTGAGAACTAAGGGTTTGTTTATATCATGTGCACCTCAAGAGGTTTTTTTTCCAGTTTTATTGAGAAGGAATTGGCATACATTACTGTATGGGTGTACAAGTCTAATTAAGATGCGGAGCAGGATGGTTTGGTTTACATATACAATAGGTTCAGCTAATATCCATCATCTCATATAGATAAGTAAGAAGAAAAAAAAAGTTTCTCCTTGTGATGAGAACTCTTAAATTTATCTTCTTAACTTTCCTCTATACAAGTATTACCTATATTTAATCATCATGTTGTACATTTCATCCCTAGTACTTATTTATCTTATAATTGGAAGTTTGTGCATACTTGCTAGACTTCCTGTACAGTATCTTTTCTTAGGAAATGTATATGGATATCATATCAAACAAAGTATTTTTATATTAAAAAAATGCAAGGCAAATTTTTTATTGTGGAAAATTTTCAAATATATACAAAACTAGAGTGTATAATAAGTGAATTCCTTTATATCCATCACTCAGTCTTATATCTGTATTCCTGTGCACTTTCCCTCATAACTCATTGCCCTGTACTCTGTCTCCTTTATTTTGAAGCAAATAACAGATATGTCATTTCATCTGTAAATATTTCCATGGGATCTGTAAAAGATAGTGAAGTGAAAGTCGCTCAGTTATGTCCAACTCTTTGCGACCCCATGGACTGAGTCCATGGAATTCTCTAGGCCAGAATAAGGGAGTGGGTAGCCTTTCCCTTCTCCAGGGGATCTTCCCAACCCAGGGGTAGAACCCAGGTCTCCTGCATTGCGGGCAGATTCTTTACCAGCTGAGCCATAAGGGAAGCCCAAGAATACTGGAGTGGGTAACCTCCCTTCTCCAGCAGATCTTCCCGACCCAGGAATCAAACTGGGGTCTCCTGCATTGTAGGTGGATTGTTTACGAACTGAGCCGTGAGGGAAGCTTGTAAAAGATAAGGACTTTTTCAAAATTAAAACCCATATACCATATCACACCTAAAAAATTAAGAATAATTCTTTAATGTCATCAAATGTTTAGATAGACCTAATTATTTCATAATTTTTTAAAAATTTAAGTCAGAATCCAGAGACTATATATTTCAGTTGTTTGATAGATCTCAAGACTCTTTTTAACCTATATTCCTTTTCATCATTTTGTGTGTATGTGTGATAATTATTTGTTGATATAAGAGGTCATTTGTCCTTTAGAGTTTCCCACAGTCTAGATTTTTACTGATTGTGTCGTCATGGTTCATATAAGATATTCCTCTATTTCTGTAAATTGGTAGTTGTATGTTCAGGTTTGGTCATAGTCAGACAGGATTTTTTTTTTTTTGCAAGAATACTTGTTTGCAGCAGTCAGTAAGCACTTGGTGTTTGGTTGGTGTGTGTGTGTGTGTGTGTGTGTGTGTGTGTGTGTGTGGTAGTTGTATGTTCAGGTTTGGTCATAGTCAGACAGGATTTTTTTTTTTTTTGCAAGAATACTTGTTTGCAGCAGTCAGTAAGCACTTGGTGTTTGGTTGGTGTGTGTGTGTGTGTGTGTGTGTGTGTGTGTGTGTGTGTGTGTGTGTTTGGTTGGTGTGTGTGTGTGTGTGTTTGGTTGGTGTGTGTGTGTGTGTGTGTGTGTGTTTGGTTGGTGTGTGTGTGTGTGTGTGTGTGTGTGTGTTGCAGTAAACATTGCCTACGTATTAGGCAATGAGATATTATGGTGAAATTTTAAAGACTGAGAACATTTTTCCCAAAAGGACATAACAGTATGTGTGTGTGTGTGTGTGTGTGTGTGTGTGTGTGTGTGTGTTGCAGTAAACATTGCCTACGTATTAGGCAATGAGATATTATGGTGAAATTTTAAAGACTGAGAACATTTTTCCCAAAAGGACATAACAGTATAGAAAAGATTGGAAAATGTAGAAAATTTCTAAAAAGCCGCTTGTACCCTATCCAAGTTTTTCTTCTTAAAAGTTATAGGAGTGTATTCTTGGGAAGTTTGTACCGATAGGATGAAAGCACGACCTAGCTCTGCTTAAGTTCCTCACCTCAGAGAGAAGTAGTGGTTGGAAGCATGGACTGTGGAGTCAGACTGACTGCATTCAAACCCCAGCTTTATAACATGCCAGCTGTCTAACCACAGGAAATTATGCTTTAATTTGCTTTATCTATCCAAAAGAAGGTACCTACCTTAAAATAATGTAAAGATTAAGGAAATTAATACATGTAAAGAAATTAGAACAGTATCTGGTATATAGCAAATGCTATAAAAGTATTCAGTATCATCATTGTTGTATTATTACTACTACTACTATCATCATCATTAGTAATGTCTCAGTGTAGAAATGGTAAAAGTGATGAAGTAATGATTCTAAGGTGATCACATCCTCTGAGCCGGTCAAATTTTAAATATGAATCATTTTTTTATTACTCCTTTTCCCACCACTATCCCCACACTCAACTATGGATCTGTTCTAATTTTTCATTTGTATTGTGACTCATACTCTTTTTCATTCCATATCCACCAATAGAGTGATTTTTAGCAGTTATATCTGTCTAATCTGTCTTGCATGCCGTTGCCAAACAGCTTTTGCTCTGAAACACTGAATTGATCATGTTGCTTTTCAGTCAGAAAAGTCATGCATCTTAATTGCCTAGAGTTCAACTTCTCAGATTGCAATTTAATATCCTCCATAATCTGATAATAGTCTACTTTTCCAGATTTATTTCCCACCATTTTCCCTCACACAATCTTCCCCCACCCTTGTGTTTTACATTCAGTAATGTTTATTAAATGTCTATCCCAGGTGGCTTTAGTGGTAAAGAATGCACCTGCCAGTGCAAGAGACATAAGAGATGTGGGTTCAATTCCTGGGTCAGGAAGATCCCTTGGAGGAGAGATTTGAACCCACTCCAGTATTCTTGCCTGGAAAATCCCATGGACAGAGGAGCCTAGTGGGCTACAGTCCACAGTCTTATGGAGTCAGACATGACTGACGTGACTTAGCATGCAGCAGCATACCTACACTGGATACTATATATGTTTCTTAACAGTGGAGTCCTTTTATTTTCCTTTTTTCCCCCTCTAGTTTTGTTGAGATATAGTCAACATATATAACATTGTATATGCTTTAGGTATACAACATAATGATTAGCTATATGCATGTATTGTAAAACGATCAAAAAAGTTTAAATCCATCTCTTCACATGGTTATAGATTTTTTTCCCCTTTCTGATGAGATCTGCTCGCTTAGTCAGTTTCAAATAAATAGTATTGTGAACTGTAATTTCCCTCCTGTACATTTTATCCCCAGAACATCTTTCTGTTATAACTGCAAGTTTGTCCCCTTTGACTACATTCACTCAGTTCTCCCATGCCTCCAGTCTCCTCCTCTGGCAGCCTCAAATATGATCTCCATTTCTGTGATTTGGGTTTTTTTTTCAGATTCCAGGTTTAATTTAAATCATAAGGTATTTGTCTTTCTCTGACTTACTTCACTTAGTGTAATACTTTCAAGGTCCATCTGTGTTGTCTGAAATGGCAGGATTGCCTTCTGTTTATGGCTGAATAGTATTCTGTTGGGTATATATATACCACATGTTCTTTATTCATTAATCCATCGATGGATACTTCAGTTATGTCCATGTCTTGGCTCTTATAAATAATACTGCAATGAACGACTCCTCTTTTTTAACCTGAAACATTAAAATTATTGTTTAGGAAGATCTTTTCTTTTTAATGTGCCTTTGTAAACTTAAATAAAGCTCATAGCAGTCATTTTGCTTGTTTCCCCATCTCTAAAATGTAGATATTAGAACTTATTTCACAAGCTTATCTTAAGAATAGGAAAATAAATGTAAAGACAAGGGCACATAGTAGATGTTAATTTTTTACATTAAGGAGGCACATGTATGCAGATGGTCAGCACTTCCAGTAAATCGGGGCTTTTTTACTCCGCGTTGGCTAGGCTTGTGTCACCATCTTCCATTTTGCAGTGAATGTCCCTTATGACTCAAATCCAACAGGTATAGAAAACCTGTGAGAGCGCCCTCTTGGTCTCAATTCCTCTTGATCATTTGCTTACACATACAAGGTTGTTTTTCATTCACAATGATGCTATCGTGCAGTATTTGAAAAGCATTCGTCCAGGAAAGTCGTTTTCATATTTTCATGTATTAGAATAAGCTGCAGCAGGACGAATTCCGGCTTCTCAACTTCTTTTCAAGTAGAGAAACCCCACTCTTACTCACACTGTACATTGGATTTCTCTGTAAGATTTTGTTTGAAAAAAAAGTATTCCATTGTAAGAAGAAAGGAAAAAAAATCCTATTAAACCCTAAATAAAGAATATACATAGGTATTTTATTTGAACATGGACTATAGAACAGTTTTTTAAGAACTCTTAATGGAAATCTGCAGGATACATTTTCTTGTGGTAAATCTTAAGAGGCATTTCAGTGAGAAAGTTGAATAAGAATTACTTTTGAAAATACTAAGATTTTGAAACATTTATTTCTGTTATTTAAAAAATTATATTCTTTATTTTTATTATAGTTTTTACTCTTTATAATTTAAAAACCCATTTTTCTTCCAATTTCTCTTAAGGGATAATGGGATTACAATGGGCAAAACATCTTGGAAATGCAGTCAAGGTTACAATTAATGATTTGAATGAAAACTCTGTGACGTTGATTCAGGAGAACTGCCATTTAAACAAATTGAAAGTGGTTGTGGACAGTAAGGAAAAGGAAGAAAGGGAAGATATTCTGGAAGAAGGAGAGGAAAACCTTGGTAATATTAAGGTGACCAAAATGGATGCCAATGTACTAATGCATTTGAGATCTTTTGATTTCATGTAAGTGAAAATTTTTTTCTGTCACTTTCTAAACTGACTTGGATTTGATGAGAGGTGGGGTAGAGAGGGGGCCGTTAAAAATTAAGGTAGTTTGTCATTGTTTATTTATTTAAATTAATACAATATTTTGGCATTGGCTTAAGGAATGCCATGAGAGCACTTTCTAGCATTTGAAGTAAAATGCCTGGGCATGATAACTTTTCTCTAAGCATGTTTTATTTTCACATGTCTAAGATGGAATGTGATCCTTTTATTGTTTACTTTAAAACCATAGTTAATGTTTTTAAAATAGATTTATGAAGTACTTTTGAATCCATGGAACTTTATCATTAGAAATATGGCAATGGTATGATTTTGGATACTAGTATGACTTTAAATACATCCATATTCTTTCTGATTTTAGACACCTAGATCCTTTTGGAACATCTGTGAACTATCTTGATTCAGCATTCAGAAATATAAGAAACCTTGGCATAGTGTCAGTGACTTCTACAGATATCAGTTCTTTATATGCCAAGGCACAACATGTTGCCCGGCGTCACTACGGCTGTAATATTGTCCGAACTGAATATTACAAGGAGCTAGCTGCAAGAATTGTTGTAGCTGCAGTGGCAAGGTACCAAATGGCCAACCTTTGTATGTCTGAGTATATGATAGAAAGAAATAATATTACAAGAAGTGCTTATTTCATTCTTCAAAATATGCACAAAATACAAATTCTGTATTTTGTATATGTGATCTTGATTTTTTTGGAACTCTTATGTTGTATGCTAGAATTTTATTTAAAAGCTTGTGCCTAAAATAGTTTACTCTCCATTTTAAAATGTTATTTAAATAAAGTAGTAAGAAAGAAAAAATGAAAGTTAACTTCAAATCATTTTGTGTCAACAAACATAGGGTAGATACAGGGTAGTAGCACCACAAAAAGGGAAAGCGAAAATTGACCTTAGATTTAGAAATGATCATTATTTAATGTCCATTTCATCTTACCTTTATTTATATAGTTTGAAAAAAATGATGGCTTATAAATTTGATTCTGTGAAATGATCTCACCTGTAAAACAAAAAGTTCTGTTTCTCATCAGACTTTCTAAACAATTGAAGCAAGGAAGACTTTGAGCACCCATTTTATGCATAAAGTTATGCTAAAGGAATAGTAATATACAATCTCAATGAATATTAAGATTACAGATCCTTATAGCCGCGCTGTCACCAACGCCAGCACCAGTTTCACAGCATTTAGACTGAAATTCTTACCTCAGCAAAAATACAGATTATTAGACTTCATAGACCTTTAGGATTATTCCTAAATAACTAAAACCTCTGATGTTCACTTGATACATGCCAAGGACCTACTGTACATACTTTAAAATGTTTATAATGTAACAGCAAATTCAAAGCAGTACATACAGACTAAGTTAGTGTACAACTGTAGAGGGAAAACTGAGCACATAAATGGTGTATCAAGTAGAATTTAATACAAAGGTATATAAATGTAATAATGGCAAGGACTTTGCTTATTCATTTTTTACCAGCTGTTCAGCAGCTAGCATACTTCCCTGCGTGTATTTAGTACTCAGTAAGCATGCGTTGTTTGGAAGAAGCTTAGAAAAAAGTAGGTAAAAAGAAAGAAAGATGGTTGTGATGACAAGAAACAAAGTGACATTAGAAACCAAAGAATATTGAGAAGATATCAGAAAGGAACATGTGTAATTCCTAAAAGCCTGCCAAGCGTCCTGTAATTTCCTGTGTTTCAGTTTGTGTAAAAGTTATAGTATATAGCATATATCTTTTATAGCCACTTTTTTATATATCTTTTAAAACCACTGCTACAAAGAGTTAAATTTTTCTTATTTTCCCATAACCCTTCCATAGTGTATGTACTGTCCAAGTTAATATGGTCAATATAATGCCAAACAAAGTAAAATGATAAGCTCCCAAAACAACTTAAAAAATTTTTTTCCAGAGCTGCAGCCCGATGTAACAAAGGCATAGAAGTACTGTTTGCAGTGGCTCTGGAACATTTTGTGTTGGTTGTTGTGAGAGTTTTGAGGGGGCCAACTTCAGCAGATGAAACAGCCAAGAAGATTCAGTACCTAATCCATTGTCAGTGGTGTGAAGAGAGAATTTTTCAGAAGGATGGTAATATGGTAGAAGGTAAATGCAAGTTTCTTCTGACTGAATATTGTGTTGAATTTGTGTGTAAGCCTCCAATGAATAAGCCTTTATCACATCCCTAATTTATACATATTGTCCTTTGATTTTAAAGATTACAGTGCTAACTTTATTTCCTATACTGGATTTCCTTTCATCAACAGACAAGACATTCGTGTGAGTTCATTAAAGTCATTTACTCATTATAATTTATGCTCTCTAGCCATGCCTTCTGTTGAAACGTCTAGAAATAACTTAGTTTCCACTGTCACTAATTTTAGGAACATTAAGTCAGATTACTTCTTTGTTTGGGATGTTTCAAATCATTAATTTTATAAAAATAATGGTCATGTTTCTGACTGAATATAAAAGCCATCAGTTATAAAACTCATCCAGTAAATATTTATTGAGCCTCTACTATATGCCAGGCCTGGGGACTCAAAGGAAAAAGATGTGGCATGTGCCCTCATCAAGCTGTTTCTAATTTGCTTTTCTGGGACATGGAAACAGTTGCCCGTTGTTTTCTGTTAGCTTCTTAGCATTTTTGAAATGTGGATTTTTAGGAACTCTTTATATAGTAGAATTTAACCCTCGTGGTATGATACAATAGTTGCAGATATTTTTTCTCATTTTGTCACTTGTGTTTGTATCTTTTTTTATTTTTTCATGCAGACATTTTTTATTGTTTCTGTTGTAAAATTAATCAGACGCTTAATGTACTCTGTATTTTGTCTGTAGTTGGAAAAAGCTTTCCAATCCTAAATTATTCAGAGGTTATGTTTTATTGACTAGGTCACCTCTTGTCCACTTATTTGAGAATACCATTTTTATCTTATACTAAAATTCCACATGGATTTGAATTTCTTCTTGGATTTTCTGTTCTGTTCCAGTGGTTGGAAGTTCATGCATTCATTCACTTCTACTCCTTTCAGTGTTGTTTAATATCTGTTAAGGCAGTCACTTCTCAGAGCTCTATTTTCAGAGTGTTCTGACACTGGATCCTTTTTTTGCTTAATGCAAGATAAATAAATAAACCAGTTGGTAGTTTATCTTGACCACATTGAATTGAGGAGGAGATGTGGTTTTGAACCCACCATGCTCTTCTTCTGTCCGAGTACTTCTGCTAGTGTTAACTGATAGTAGGAATGGAGGGCATGCCGTTATATTCCTTTGTTTGAGTTCTCTCTGGTGCTTTCAGCTTTGTGCATGAAGCTGAGATACCTATCACTTATCAAAGTACCAATCAGCACTTTGACTGTATCATTACAGTGCCTTTTGGCTTCTATTATTTCTGATTAAAAGTTAGTTGTATTGTTGTTCCCTTGTACTTGATACTTAGTGTTTTCAAGATTCTTTTTGCAGCTTTCAGCAGTTTGGTTATAATATGTCTCAGTGAGTCTCTTTGTGTTCATCCTCCTTGGAATTCAGAGCTTCTTAGGGCCAGAGGTAATTGGTTTTTTTTTAAATCAAATTTGGGGCACTATTTTGCTTCTCCAACCTAAATCTTTATCACTTCAAACTGGATACAGATATCTTCTGTAACCTGCTAATCATGGATTAAAGGAGTCATGTAATCAGCCTTTTCAAGTACAGTTTTCTAACCAATCCCTTTAACAGTTGTCCTAGAGCTACTCTAGTAGCATTCATCTTTGCTTTTTAGCTTCATATAGCCCCTAGGCTATTTCTGCCTTTAATAGCTATTCCCTCCAGTATGGTTTTCTTCCAGTAGTACTCTCAGCTTATAAGCTTTTAGCAAGTACTGAATGATTGGGACGTATGATGACTTATCTTACTTTCTAGCAGTATTTAGGAATTATTCACAAAAATATATTTTTCTGTCATTTCTAAAGATTTGGAATAAGAGAAGCCAACTCTAAATGCCCAGGCCACCATCCTAATCTTGGTTTAAATGCAACAGAGTCAGAAAGGTTATAGAATCCACTTGGCTTTTTAAAATATAAATTTCATAAATATCTTTGATGAAAGTTGGGAGAGTTTTGGTCCTCCTAGATAAATGGTATAGTGCCCTGTGGTTTCTTTTCTATTTTTTCCTAATTTAATTTTCTTTTATGTAAGAAATAATACACATCTTCAGTGTTTAAAAGGATATCACTAATGTGAGTTTCACATCAATTAAAAAAAAAAAACCTCAGTGTTTCTTTTTACCTCGTACCCCAGTGTTACTGATGGTATTCCTACCTTTAAAATTATGAACCAATTCTTACATGGAGATTTTTATCCTTTCATTTCTCACCATGAGTGTTTTACAATATCAGTGAGTAACTAAACTCAAATACACTCTGCTCAAATTTGATCCTGAATCTGTAAAAACTTAACATCTTTCCTTCTCCTTCAGGAGTCCTTCATGTTGCTTTATAATTTTGGACTGTTACTACATGGGTTTTTTTTTTTAATTGTTTTAAAAATTGAAGAATATTTGATTTACACTGTTGTGTTAATTTCTGTTGTACAGCAAAGTGGCTCAGTTATACATGTATATACACCCTTTTTCTTATTCTTTTCCATTGTGGTTTATCCCAGGAGACTTGATACAGTTCCTTGTGCTAAACAGTAGGACCTTGTTTTCTATCCATTCTAAATGTAATAGTTTACATCTACTAACCCAAACTTCCAGTTCATCCCTTTCCTGCCACAAGCCTCAATGTCTGAGTCTGTTTCTGTTTTGTAGATAGGTTCATTTGTGCCATATTTTAGATTCCACATATAACTGGTATTATATGGAATTTGTCACTAGAGTGTTTTTTTAATCAAACATTTTAAAGGATTTTTTACTTAATAAATTACTATTAAGTAATATGAATTGTTTTCTCATTGTTTGTAATCATATAGGACTTACAGAATATAAATGTGTTTCTTTCCAAAAAGTCAGATCACTTAGAATTTTTTATCAATATGTAGTATATAATTTAAAAAATCAAATAGTTCTGCATCTTATTAATAAAGTAATGATATCTGCCCCACTCCCTAAAGTAACCAGCTATTAATAAAAATCTTACAGCTGTTTCTTCTAATGTTTAAAGTCTCTAATGTTTGATATCTTCCTTATTTCTAAGTTATATTGCCTATATCTTCCTTTCATGAAGACAACTATTCAGCATCTCAGACCAGCTCAGTCACATGCATGTACTTCTGCTCTCCAGTGTTGGCTTAATCAATATTCCGTGTTCATATTTTTATAAATATAAAAACTTTGTTTACAAGTTGTATTAGTTATCTATCTGTGTGTAACAAATTACCTCTAAACTTAGTGGTTTAAAACAGTGTTTATTTTCTCAGTTTCTCCTGAGTCAAGAATCTGGGCATAGCTCAACTGGGTCCACTAGCTAAGGGTTGCCCACAAGGCTGCCGTCAAGGTGTTGGCTGGGGCTGCAGTCATCAAGGCCTGACTGGGCAGGGACCTGTTTACAAGCTCATTCACATGGTTATGAGCTGGATGTAGGTTGTTAGACTGAAGACCTGAGCACTTCTTGGCTGCTAAGAGGTGTTCTCAGTTCATTGTCAAGTAGTCTTCTTCACAGAATAGCAGCTCACTTCATCAGAAAGAACCAAAGAGAGAAAGGGAGAGAGAAAGAGAATATTGCTGTATTCTAGTCACTAGATATGAGTCTCCAGATCCAGTGATCTCGCATTCAAGGGGTGGAGATTATAGAAGGGTATGAATACCAGGATACAGGGATCATTGCTGCCTTTCTTAGAAGGCTGCTCCACAGAGATGAACCAGTTACAGTGCTGTAATAACTTTTTTATACACTTGTTCAATTACTCGAATTAATCATTACTATATATTTGTCACCTTTTGGGTGTGTATATCCTTTTCACAATCCATAATACAGTTTCAGTGCTTCTGTGATTTTGGTTAAAAACAACCTTTGGGTTTCATTTAATTCCGCTGGAGACAGTCCTCTTCTTCTAGTTTGGGTTGTTTGTTTCTAAGTCTGCCAAAAGCTGTTGCCCTAGGTCTCCCTTTTAGACTCATAATGGAAATTTTCTTTGGCTTTCTCCTTGTGATGTACTTCCTATATCTTAAATCTTATGTATTTTTCACCTTTCCTTCTTTACTTTCTCCTTTTGAAGCTACACTTTTTCCCTTAGAAGGATTTCCTTAGAAGGATTGCAGGGGCAAATATAGAAGTCTAGGTTAGAAGTTGTTTTTCCTCAGAATGTTTAAGATGTTATTCCTTTGTCTTTTAGCCTTCAATATTGACAAGTTTGCTGTTGTTCTTAGGAATACTCCTTTGTGTTTTTTTCTCTGAGTGCTCTTGAAATCTCTCTTCTTAACCCACTATTCTAAAATAACTTCAGGATGTTTATGAATTCATCTTTTTTAATTCATTGTGCTGCAGTCTATGATCCCTTAAACTTGAGTTCTTCAGTTCTGATAATTTTTTTTCTATTTTCTCTTTGATAATTTTTTTCTCTCAAATTATTTATTCCGTCTTCCCAGAACTCATTTATATGTTTAGTTATATGATGGATCTTCTTGATTAATCCTCTAATTTTTTTACATCTCTATTTATTTCTTAGCATTTAGTTCTTCTTTATAAATTTCCTTATTTTCCAACTTTCCTGCTTAAATTTGTCATACTTTGCTCATTTTCAAGAGTTATTTCATACTTTTATTGGTCTCTTTTTAATAGTATCCTATTCTTGTCTCAGAGATGTGAAATCTAATCTTACCTCTATGATACTATTGATTATAGTTGGGTATATTTCATATTTAGGGGAGGATAGGTTTTTCATTTTGCTTATTTTTGTATTGTTGCTATTATTTTGTTGTTTTATTCTTTCCTATTTCTGGTTTGCAATTCTGTTCTTGTCATAGTGTATCTCAAATGTCTAGTTATGTTGAAGTTCTTGGGGCAGGGCTTATAAACTGATAAGATTTTACTGTAATGAGAAGGCAGTCTGCCTTTTCACTACAAGAACTCCCAAAAGACAGTCAGCCAATCTGTGTGTGTGTTTTTTCTCCTGGATTGGTAAGTACTTAGGCAGAGGAACTTTGCAGTCTTTTATCAGCTTTCTAGGAACCATGTTGGGGAAGGAGACTGGAAGGTCTTAGCATTTGTACAGACTTTTACTTCAGTTCAGTTCAGTCGCTCAGTCATGTCTGACTCTTTGCGAAACCCATGAATCGCAGCACACCAGGCCTCCCTGTCCATCACCAACTCCCGGAGTTCAATCAGACTCATGTCCATCGAGTCAGTGATGCCATCCAGCCATCTCATCCTCTGTCGTCCCCTTCTTCTCCTGCCCCCAATCCCTCCAGCATCAAAGTCTTTTCCAGTGAGTCAACTCTTCGCATGAGGTGGCCAAAGTACTGGAGTTTCAGCTTTAGCATCAATCCTTCCAAAGAAATCCCAGGGTTGATCTTCTTCAGAATGGACTGGTTGGATCTCCTTGCAGTCCAAGGGACTCTCAAGAGTCTTCTCCAACACCACAGTTCAAAAGCATCAATTCTTCGGTGCTCAGCCTTCTTCACAGTCCAACTCTCACATCCATACATGACCACAGGAAAAGCCATAGCCTTGACTAGACGGACCTTAGTCGGCAAAGTAATGTCTCTGCTTTTGAATATGCTATCTAGGTTGGTTGTAACTTTTCTTCCAAGGAGTAAGCGTCTTTTAATTTCATGGCTACAGTCACCATCTGCAGTGATTTTGGAGCCCCCAAAAATAAAGTCTGACACTGTTTCCACTGTTTCCCCATCTATTTCCCATGAAGTGATGGGACCAGATGCCATGATCTTTGTTTTCTGAATGTTAAGCTTTAAGCCAACTTTTTCACTCTCCTCTTTCACTTTCATCAAGAGGCTTTTTAGTTCCTCTTCACTTTCTGCCATAAGGGTGGTGTCATCTGCATATCTGAGGTGATTGATATTTCTCCTGGCAATCTTGATTCCAGCTTGTGTTTCTTCCAGTCCAGCATTTCTCATGATGTACTCTGCATAGAAGTTAAATAAGCAGGGTGACAATATACGGCCTTGACACACTCCTTTTCCTATTTGGAACCAGTCTGTTGTTCCATGTCCAGTTCTAACTGTTCTTTTCATATATCTCCTCACTCTTAACTGTCACTAATGCCCCTGATTCCAGATCCTCTGTGGTTCAGCCTCACCCAAGATTAACTTCCTCTTTTGGATGGAGAAGACACAGAAGCCTGTTGATCTTAGAGAAGATCTACAAGTCTTGAAATTTTAAAATGAAGTCTTTTTTTTTCTTTTTTTCCCACATTACCACCCTATTTCCATCTTCAGAGACAATCAGTACTTTCAATTCTCAAGCCTTTTCAGGTCCCACAATGCCAGTGGGCTTGCTGTTTATTGGTAGCCTGTCTACCCATTTCAGGCTCGGGCTTTAGCTTTCTCTGACCTGCTAAATCAGTTAACCCCTTGTATATCTGCTTCTCACTTCTAAAATTTTATTGACATTTCTCATCATCTTGTTATCTCTTCTCACATTTTATTTATCTTTGGGGTTTGAATTTTATTCCTTTGTTCTCATCTTAATAATGCTTTAAGAAACAGAAGAGATTAAAGTATGTGTTCAGTCCATTTCATTTAAAGTCTCTAAATACTTTGAATTCCTCATCTGGAATTACCTTCATGGCCTATTTACCAATGATATAGAAATAGTAGTTCTTTCTTTCTTGACACCTTCATTTTTTTCTACTTCGTAACTTGAAATGATAACCCTGATCCTTGAAGATGCTGATGCTCATCAGGCACTGAGAAATCCTAGGCAAGGGTCTTCAAAAAAGACATAGGTTTATATGATGGGATCATTTTGCAAAATACATCAGGAAACAAACTGACAAATATTTGTGTGCTGCCTGCGGTAAGTTGGTACAACTGACAGAACCATAAATGTGAATCACCCTACTTTGGGTAATTCTGCCTGTAGTACATGTAATTATTTAATGGTTTCAGGGAAGATGTCTTGAATATATTCGTATAGCATTTGAGCAGCATCATTCTCAACAAAGCTAAGATCAGTGATAACCACACTTTTTAAGGCTGAAAGGTAGACCTAGGAACAAACAATGAAGGCGGCCATTAAGTATATATACAACTGTGAATTATGCCACTTAATTGCATTGAATGACAGAGTGATATCAGATAGCAAGAGGCTATAGACCCATGCCCCTACTGCCATAATCCTGGGTTCTGGATATATCTAGGACCCATTGATCAGATCAGGCCATTCGAAGAAAGTGAATGATCAACCCAGAAATGGCCTGGGGGAACTCAGTTGGAGAGAATCTGATTTAAAATGACTATTCTGAGTCTTAAGTGAAGAGGAAAGTCCATGGTAGAATATCATGCCATTTTGGAAACTAAGACTAGGTCTTGTATCTCCCCAGTCATCTTCTGATTACATCAGGGCCCTCATTGCTCTTTAAACTGAATTAGTTTCTTCTAGCCTACATGTCTGGGACTGAATATGCATCAAGCCTAGGGAATAGAGTAATTCATTTTCTCTTCCCAATTACAGAAGAGTTAACTTATGGGAAATGTCTTTATTTTGATGGATGTTGGTTATATGGGTATGTACATTTGTTAAAGCTCATCAACCTTTTCACATAAAACATATACATTTTACTGCATGTAAATTATACCCTAATCAGTTGATTTTAAAATATGGATAGCTTGTGGAATTTATAAGACTCCTGCTGAAATTATTTCAGGTAGTATAGTGACTAAAAACTATGCCTCTAATTTTGACATGGATTTCTGTATCTTTCTTAAGCTTTAATCATCTAATCTACATAACTGAGATCTTAATACCTGCTTCAGAGTTTTAAGGATTAAATTTTTTAATGCATATAAATGCACAATACCTGGCACATAGTAGATCCTCAGTGTTATAGCTGCAAATTATTACTTATATAACAATTACTACTGTTTACATTGTCATTTCTCCTTTGATTTCTTTTTATTACCTTTTCACAGAGAACCCATATAGACAGCTACCCTGTAATTGTCATGGAAGCATGCCTGGAAAGACAGCAATAGAACTTGGACCTCTATGGTATGTGCCTAAGCGTAGTAATGTATTCAGAGTTTATGCATGTATTGACCTGGTTGCTGACTTTTGATTACTGTGGTAGAAGACAAATTTAGGTTCAATAAATATAGGTAAATATAATTCTTTTCCCCTATGAACCTGAGTGAGTGAGTGAAGTTGCTCAGTTGTGTCCGACTCTTTGCAACCCCATGGACACCAGGCTCCTCTGTCCGTGGGATTTTCTAGGCAAGAGTACTGACTGGAGTGGGTTGCCATTTCCTTCTCCAATTTCTTTTCACATTTTTCTATACCATTATTCTTCCAAGTTTTTCAGAGTTAAGATGAAGTCGGATCAAAGAAAAGCCAAGCTGATCTGCAAACTAAATAATTATTCCTGCGTGGTAAGGATGAGGCTTTTTTTAGCTGATAATTATAGAACTAGGGTATGATTTTAAAGTGATCACTATAACTTTTTATAGACCAGTCAACTAATGTAAAAGTTCTTTGTGGAATTAATTTTAAGGAAGAAGGGCATGTTAAAGTAAATGTCTGCTTTTGTATTAGGTAAAGCTGTGTGACACAGCTGCAAATATTTAATGTATGTGTGTGCTTTTTGCATCCTTGGTAACTAGTTATGGTGTTTTTCATGTTTGAAAGTTGAATTGCTTTTACTCACAATCCTTCCCATAAGCTGTTTGTTAATAGAGATTCTTGGAGAAATTTGAGATTGCTAATAGCATTGTAATAAGAATCATTGCAAACTTCAGCCTCATTACTTTATAAGGCCAAGGTTTAGTCATTGCAAGCTGGTTTTAGAAAAGGCAGAGGAACCAGAGATCAAATTGCCAACATCCGCTGGATCATGGAAAAATCAAGAGAGTTCCAGAAAAACATCTACTTCTGCTTTATTGACTATGCCAAAGCCTTTGACTGTGTGGATCACAATAAACTGTGGAAATTCTGAAAGAGATGGGAATCCCAGATCACCTGACCTACCTCTTGAGAAATCTGTATGCAGGCCAGGAAGCAACAGTTAGAACTGGACATGGAACAACAGACTGGTTCCAAATAGGAAAAGGAGTGTGTCAAGGCTGTATATTGTCACCCTGCTTATTTAACTTCTATGCAGAGTACATCATGAGAAACGCTGGACTGGAAGAAACACAAGCTGGAATCAAGATTGCCAGGAGAAATATCAATCACCTCAGATATGCAGATGACACCACCCTTATGGCAGAAAGTGAAGAGGAACTAAAAAGCCTCTTGATGAAAGTGAAAGAGGAGAGTGAAAAAGTTGACTTAAAGCTTAACATTCAGAAAACAAAGATCATGGCATCTGGTCCCATCACTTCATGGGAAATAGATGGGGAAACAGTGGAAACAGTGTCAGACTTTATTTTTGGGGGCTCCAAAATCACTGCAGATGGTGACTGTAGCCATGAAATTAAAAGACGCTTACTCCTTGGAAGAAAAGTTACGACCAACCTAGATAGCATATTAAAAAGCAGAGACATTACTTTGCCGACTAAGGTCCATCTAGTCAAGGCTATGGCTTTTCCTGTGGTCATGTATGGATGTGAGAGTTGGACTGTGAAGAAGGCTTAGCGCCAAAGAATTGATGCTTTTGAACTGTGGTGTTGGAGAAGACTCTTGAGAGTCCCTTGGACTGCAAGGAGATCCAACCAGTCCATTCTGAAGAAGATCAACCCTGGGATTTCTTTGGAAAGAATGATGCTAAAGCTGAAACTCCAGTACTTTGGCCACCTCGTGCAAAGAGTTGACTCATTGGAAAAGACTTTGATGCTGGGAGGGATCTGGGGCAGAAGGGGACGACAGAGGATGAGATGGCTGGATGGCATCACTGACTCAATGGACATGAGACTGATTGAACTCCGGGAGTTGGTGATGGACAGGGAGGCCTGGTGTGCTGCGATTCATGGGTTTCGCAAAGTGTCAGACACGACTGAGCAACTGAAGTCTAAAAATTAACTTAATGGTAAACATATTTGTGCTGATGCCCATTATTTTATTTTCAAGTAAATACTTTTAGATTAAGAAATGACCTGGCCAGCCTTGTGTTCTAGAACTCTCAGTCACCTGCAGTATATTGACCCTACTCACTCTTGGAACTGAAGAAGTTCAGAGTAACAGGTTGCTAGATCCAGAAAGATCTCCTAGCCCAACTCTTCCCTCATTTTACCAAATGAAAAAATGATGGCACAGAGTATTTAAGTGTTGGATAAAACTGATCCCTCAGGATTTAATTAGTTGCACACAGAGCCAGAATTGTTTTTTTTTTTTTGACCTCCAAGACTGAACAGTAACTTAAGGTTTTCTCACTTAAAGCCATTGTTCATGTCTTTACACTCGTCCAGTCTCTTCTCCCTTCCCTTCCTCTAGTTCAAATTCTGCATCCTTTTTGAAGTGTCACTCCTTAGTGCTTAAATCCAAAATAATCTTTGAATTGTCTTTTAGTAAATCTTACATTGGTCACTCGTTTGACACTTAAAATCACATATCATTTCATATATATTTGCTAACCCTAGTAATAGCTACTGTTTCTTGAGGATATACCTTGTATTAGGGATTGTAGGTGTATTATCTCATTTAATTCCCCTAAGTCTGTGAGAAGTTTTATTTTCCATATTATGATAAGGAATGTGAGACTCAAAATAGTTACTCAAGATTACGTAGCTAATAAGTGGTGGAAAGGCTTGTCTGACCTGGAGTTCATATTCTGTCCGTTAAACTTGTGATTCTCAAATTAAATGGGAAACATATCAGACTGAGCCCTGGGCTACTTTTTAACTACATCACCACCAGCACATGTAATTCTTATGGATGTCACCCTGTCCCGCCATATATGCCCTGGAACTAAGGGTTACTGTTACTGATAGGAATATGCATTGTGAAAACCTCTGCATTACTGTGTGTCCCAGTCTAGATGCTGTCTGCATTTATAGGCTTTCATAGGGTAAACAGTGAATTTTATACTTCGCTGTATCTTACGCCTCTATGTACAACAGGACATACACCTTATGAGGGCTCCATAAGTTGACCTACTGTGAATAAAATTTCCTTTACTAATCCCACTAGCTTAGAGAATTGACATGATAAAGTGGGCAAATTATCTTAGTCGTTGTTTAATTATGAAGACTTTATTAAAGAAAACACTTCTTGAATCTAATTCTATATTCTTTTTTCAGGTCAAGTTCCCTTTTCAATACTGGATTCCTCAAAAGAATGCTGTCTGAATCTCTTCACCATGGCTTAGATGACATTCAGACCCTAATAAAGACACTCATCTTTGAGTCAGAGTGTACTCCTCAAAGTCAGTTTTCAGTTCATGCACCTTCAAATCTCAACAAGCAAGGTAACTTAACACTAATTTACTAGGTTACAAACTGTTTATCAAAAATACTCCATCTTTAATGTTATAATTAAAAGCAATATAAGTAGTACGCTTTAAGTAAATTCTCTGTAATGAGTCCCAATTAGCTTTTTTTTTTTTAATTGCGTTGTTTTCTTCAAGTTTATATTAGGGGCCTGAAAGGAATGATGATTTTGTTTTATAGATGTATTTTTTAAACTTTTTTTTTTTTATCCTATTCTTTATTCTTTTTTTTTTTTTAGTATTAAGTTTTTTATTTTTTTAATTTTAAAATCTTTAATTCTTACATGTGTTCCCAAACATGAACCCCCCTCCCACCTCCCTCCCCATAACATCTCTGTGGGTCATCCCCATGCACCAGCCCCAAGCATGCTGTATCCTGCGTCAGACATAGACTAGCGATTCAATTCTTACATGATAGTATACATGATAGAATGCCATTCTCCCATATCATCCCACCCTCTCCCTCTCCCTCTGAGTCCAAAAGTCCGTTATACACAGCTGCGTCTTTTTTTCCTGTCTTGCATACAGGGTCGTCATTGCCATCTTTCTAAATTCCATATATATGTGTTAGTATACTGTATTGGTGTTTTTCTTTCTGGCTTACTTCACTCTGTATAATCGGCTCCAGTTTCATCCATCTCATCAGAACTGATTCAAATGAATTCTTTTTAACGGCTGAGTAATACTCCATTGTGTATATGTACCACTGCTTTCTTATCCATTCATCTGCTGATGGACATCTAGGTTGTTTCCATGTCCTGGCTATTATAAACAGTGCTGCGATGAACATTGGGGTACATGTGTCTCTTTGAATTCTGGTTTCCTCGGTGTGTATGCCCAGCAGTGGGATTGCTGGGTCATAAGGCAGTTCTATTTGCAATTTTTTAAGGAATCTCCACACTGTTCTCCATAGTGGCTGTACTAGTTTGCATTCCCACCAACAGTGTAGGAGGGTTCCCTTTTCTCCACACCCTCTCCAGCATTTATTGCTTGCAGATTTTTGGATCGCAGCCATTCTGACTGGTGTGAAGTGGTACCTCATTGTGGTTTTGATTTGCATTTCTCTGATAATGAGTGATGTTGAGCATCTTTTCATGTGTTTGTTAGCCATCTATATGTCTTCTTTGGAGAGATGTCTATTTAGTTCTTTGGCCCATTTTTTGATTGGGTCGTTTATTTTTCTGGAATTGAGCTGCATAAGTTGCTTGTATATTTTTGAGATTAGTTGTTTGTCAGTTGCTTCATTTGCTATTATTTTCTCCCATTCCGAAGGCTGTCTTTTCACCTTGCTGATATTTTCCTTTGTTGTGCAGAAGCTTTTAATTTTAATTAGATCCCATTTGTTTATTTTTGCTTTTATTTCCAGAATTCTGGGAGGTGGATCATAGAGGATCCTGCTGTGATTTATGTCTGAGAGTGTTTTGCCTATGTTCTCCTCTAGGAGTTTTATAGTTTCTGGTCTTACATTTAGATCTTTAATCCATTTTGAGTTTATTTTTGTGTGCGGTGTTAGAAAGTGATCTAGTTTCATTCTTTTACAAGTGGTTGACCAGTTTTCCCAGCACCACTTGTTAAAGAGATTGTCTTTACTCCATTGTATATTCTTGCCTCCTTTGTCAAAGATAAGGTGTCCATATGTGTGTGGATTTATCTCTGGGCTTTCTATTTTGTTCCATTGATCTATATGTCTGTCTTTGTGCCAGTACCGTACTGTTTTGATGACTGTGGCTTTGTAGTAGAGCCTGAAGTCAGGCAAGTTGATTCCTCCAGTTCCATTCTTCTTTCTCAAGATTGCTTTGGCAGTTCGAGGTTTTTTGTATTTCCATACAAATCTTGAAATTATTTGTTCTAGTTCTGTGAAAAATATGGCTGGTAGCTTGATAGGGATTGCATTGAATTTGTAAATTGCTTTGGGTAGTATACTCATTTTCACTATATTGATTCTTCCGATCCATGAACATGGTATATTTCTCCATCTATTAGTGTCCTCTTTGATTTCTTTCATCAGTGTTTTATAGTTTTCTAGTAGATTGAAAGAACTAAAAGTCTCTGATGCTGGGAGGGATTGGGGGCAGGAGGAGAAGGGGATGACCCAGAATGAGATGGCTGGATGGCATCACGGACTCGATGGACGTGATTCTGAGTGGACTCCGGGAGATGGTGATGAACAGGGAGGCCTGGCGTGCTGCGATTCATGGGGTCGCAAAGAGTCGGACACGACTGAGCAACTGAACTGAACTGAACTGAAAAGTCTATTCTGATTTTATTACCCTGTATCTGCTTTCTGGAAAGAGAAACTTTAGGTCATTCTAACAGTGTGGCCAAAAATTTTGTAATATCCATTGAGACATGGAAGCTAGGTTTACACTTACCACTCAGGAAAGTTAAGTTTTTTCTCCTTTGTTTTCTCTTTAGTATAAATAGGCTTTTGTAGTTTTATCTGGCTATTGATAGAAGGGTGGGCCTGTTAGGTATCTTAGGGGGTCAAAAAATGAATTCTTGGAATTTGTTTTGGTCACAGAATCTCATATATTCATAGAAGCAGTGCATAGATTTAGTAAGCTTTTATGTAAACTTCAAATTGTTGCTTAATATCATCCTGTAAACTATTTTACTTCCATTTGTTCTAATTTTAGAAGAATGCGGTATATTTATTAAAACTACAGATGATACCACAACGGACAGTCACAGCGCACAAGGTACGTGTGTGTGTGTATGAACACATCTGTGTAAGAGCACGCAGCAGCAGGGTAACTGAAAGAGAAGAGGTTGCTTTGGTAGCCTACTTCAAATTCATCTTATTATATCAGCAACCAAATTACAGTAGACCTTGTTTATCTGGCATTTGCATAGTTCAAAACTTCTGTTAATGTGTACTTTGTTCACATTTCTGGTATATGGTGATCCCCTTGTAAGAGCTATACAAGATGTTAAAAGAAATGTCATTGATTAACCAGAAAACCCTGTACTCTGGCCGTAAGAATTTTATTACATAGCCTTTCTTACAATTTGAGGTGTGTACATACTTTAAAATATACTTGTATTAGGCATTATAAATTCGTATCAAAGGATTTTAAGATTTGTAATGGCGATGCTTAATGTCTAAGGTTTTTAGAAGGCAATGTTAGATTCTAAATCTGTTTTGTATACAGGCAAAAACAGTGTTGAGATTGAAAGAACCAAGGACTATAGTTACAAGCTGTAATTTTGTATTAGTTGCTCAACATTTTAGTGTTGATTTTCAAAGAGAAGAAAATTTCAACTCCTGCTAATAGCTTATGGTTTAATAACTACATACTGTTCCCAACAGTCATGTTCATTTATCATCTTCAACTAATTTGTTAGGATTCAAATCACTTAAAAATGATTTATTCTCCTTAATTTCTCTGTTGGAAGAGAAAGGCATTCCAGTATACTGTAAAATACATTAAATTTAAGAGTATCATTTTACTTCTTTGTGTCATTTGTTATATAACCTCAGCCAGGTCCCCCACCTTTAAGAGTTGTCATAAAACCTTTTTAGAATAAGGTAAAAACATAAGTTTTTAAGATATTGAAAATCTCTGAGCCTTTCTCATGTGTAAATTAAGGTAATTAGACTAATCTCTCTGGATTCTTTTACAGCTCTAAAATTATGATTGTTCTAAACTAGTATAACAACATATAAAATCTTACATGATAGAAAATATCAGGCAAAAGACATCTATGGACTGCTGATGATAGTAATTGGAAGGTATTAGATTTTTAGTCTCAGCCTTTCCTAACTCTTGGGGTACGTATGCCTTCTTAGATTTAATGTGACAGTATAATCAGGTTTTAATTATCTGATTTAATGGGGAAGCCATGAGTCAATACTTCAAAATATTTATCTTTGAATGCAGTTTATCATCCATTTTCATGCATCAAATTTGTCTTCTGAACACTTTTGCTTAAACGAATGTTCATGAAAATTTTAAATTTGGCCATAGTAACATTCATATAGAAATATAGAGTTGAACATTCAGAAAAAAATCTCCATATGGTAACTTGGATATCTCAGTTGCCTTCCTTTTGTGATTTTTGAAGGGATACATTGCTAGAAACTTACTTGCTAGCTTCCTTTCACTGAAAATGTAAAGGCTAAGTATTGCGATAAAAAGTAGGCAATGAGATCATACAGTGTACTCATAAATTCCAGTATGCAAGCCCCTGAGACTGACTTTGTGTTCGTTTTGTGTTCAATGAAGACTACTGTATATCAAACACAGGTAACTCTTGAACAGCCCTGGGATTAATCCATGTGTAACTTAAAGTCAGTCCTTCATCCACAGATTCAACAAACTGAACCATGTGTTACTGTAGTTTCTCCCTGTTGAAAAATATCCATGTTGAAGTAGACCCACACAATTCAAAACCGCATTGTTCACAAGGGCCAGTTCTACTGGTGTTCAGTAGAGAATACAAGTATAGAAATAAAGGACCTTATTCTCCAGGAACTTAGAATATAATTTCGGAAGGATTTATACACATTATTAAAGACCTAAATACATGAAACAAGAAAACATATAATAACAGAACTTAATCAAACTCAGAGTAGTGTTGAGAGTAGTGAAATCTGTGGAATGACTGGCCCAGATTTCAAAAATGGCTTTCTACAGAAGATGGAGGTAGGCTTGAGGCTTAAAACTGAAGAAGGTAGAAAAGTTCTGATTCAGCAAACAGTTAAACAGTAAAATTACGTGAGTAAAGGATAGTGAAAATATAAAGAATAAATATTACAATAAAAGCTATGTTATTGTAAGAATTAAGATTGGATAGCTAGGTCAAAATGTTGTGTCAAAGGATTTAGACTTGAAGATAGTATGTAGTTATTAAAGTATCTGGCTTGTAATTTTTAAGAGAATGCTAACTTTCTGTGTTTATATCTGTACATTTCAGGAAAGAGAAAAAGTAATGAAACAACTGCAAATTTAGTCAAGAGGCAAAAGACTGATGTCAATACTGAACATCCTCCCTTTTATTACAACATCCACAGACACAGCATTAAAGGAATGAATATGCCAAAGTAAGACCGTGAATGACAAACTGTATATATTTAGTATTTTTATGACATTATGATTTAAAACAAGAACCTCATTTTTTTTGCCTTTCCTTGTTGCAGGTTAAAAAAGTTTTTGTGCTATCTTTCTCAAGCAGGCTTTCGAGTAAGCCGAACTCACTTTGATCCAATGGGAGTTCGTACAGATGCACCTCTAATGCAGTTTAAATCCATCCTTTTGAAGTACAGCACCCCTACTTACACTGGAGGACAGTCAGAGGGCCATGTCCAACCAGCATCTGAAGATACAGTAGCTGACAGGGTTGAAATGTCAGTGAATGACAAAGCAGAAGCAGGTGGTTGCAGAAGATGGTAAAGGAAAGTTTCTCAGATGTTTGTGTTGGTGACCTAATAGTTCTCTATAACAACTGTAGTGCTTTTTCTATTCTTTCAATTCAGTTGTGTAAAAACAAAAACAAAAACAGTGCTCTTTTCATTCAGAAAATTAGCAGTTTCTAATTTAGCTGGTTTGGGAGCTATGCTTTCCAAGTTTTTCTTATTTTAAAGAAAACTTAAAATTTTAATGAAAACATTTCATATGAAGCCAAGTTTGTGACTGAGATCACCCTACTGTTTAATAACTCAGAAAATGTTCACATGCAGAGTGTATGGAATTTTGTTATGAAAATAACACATTACTTAATCTCAGCTCTACTTAAAAGTGATTCACGATGTTTATCTTTTCTGTTTTGTAATGTGTAAGATGAATCCAAAATCCTTTTATTAAAGTGACCCTAAATAGGAATAGTGTCCTTTCTGATTACAAATGTTATTATTTCACAAATACAGGCTAAAATATATCCCCAAGTTCAAGAAATCTTATTTCTCCAACTAAATACTTATCAGAGAGAGAAATACATTTTCTTATAAGTTCAAAGTCTGATGATTACAATTTAGAGTAAGATTTTGTTAAAATAAATTGAGACTACTGTTCTAATGTAATTGTTTACAAGCACGAAATTCTGAGGAGAGATTTCGTTATGAGAGATTTCGTTTTGTTTAACAAACGGGGTGATCTCAAGTGCCTCAGTTAATGCACGTACAATATTCATTCGCTTGGTTATGCTACCTCTCAGGGGTAAAACTTGTCACCTTATAAATTTATGAAGTGAGGATTTTCTTGCTTTTTGGGGTGGGTTTTTTTGTTTGTTTTGCTTGTTTTTTGTGTGTATGTGCTAATTTTTTGTACAAGTAGCCCAGGCTAACATGACTATGGAAATTAGTTGGAAAAAAATATCGTTTCCATTAATAAATATGGTTGGTTCTTGCTTCATCTGAATATACGTTTGTGTGAAAAGGTATACCAAAAATTTAGATTTTTGTCCCAAGGATTTAATACACCTTTACCTAAGTGTTTCTTAGAAAAACTAACTTTTTTACAAGTATTAAGCTTGGGAAATGGAGGAAGAGAAATGACTGAAAGGTTTAAATATATCATGTAAAAAAACCACTCCCATGACATACACAGAAATTCAGGGAGTTGGGGTTGCATCAATATAAGAGTATTAATTTAGAAGAAATATAAGAAAAACTCTTCATGTTATTACAGCATAATCTTAGAAGGATGCTTTTTCTTGTCTCCAATTAATGGAATTTTAGTAAAATAAAGGAATAGATAAAGTACATGTTAGTTTCTATGACCATTAAAAGAAAACCTTTATTATTCTTGCCAGTTAATTCACAAACACGAAAAGAAATAAAAGTTGTTATTTTTTTGTATAGTTAAGAAAAGTTTCTATAAATCCATAAGACAAAATCAGCATTTGGACTATCTGATTATTTTAAATGTATGTGTATGGGGAGAGGAAATAAGGTGAAGGAATAGGAGGATATAGAACCCATCTCCCCCTACTAACATATGAAAAATACATCTACATGTGGAACAATTTTCACTGAAAACAAACTGGAACCTGTCAGATGTACAACCAAGGCTGTATAAAAGATCCACACAGAAACAGGTAAGGAAAAACAAGCAATATCAGGTAGGGACCTGTGACCCTGGGAGGGAGCTTGGAGGAAAAGGGAGATTACCCTTTCTGGAGGGCAAGTGGTTCAAGGGGTCCAACAAAGGGAAGATGAGGCCCTTGGCTGGTTGGAGGGCCAATGAGAATAACAGGGGGGCTCTGGGAAGGCTGTACTCTACTCATGAGGAGCCCCTGGATACTCACGTGGCCCCAAAGCTGGGTGGAAAGGGCAACTGAAATGGAAACCTCACAGACTGCCGACATTCCCCATGACCACTCTGGTATGCCCGCCACCGCCCCCAGCCTGCGCTGAGCAGATGCTCCAGCACTGCATAGTATTTATTACGCAGTAATACAGAACACATAAGTAACCTGGAAGACAGAACAAGGGAAACTACCCAATCACACAACAAAAAGAAAAACTTTTTAAATGTTAAGATCACACTTCTAGGGATCTCTAGGATAACGTGTATCAACATTCACATTATAGGGTTCCCAGAAGAGAGATGGGGGTCAAAAATGTATTTAATGAAATTATGGCTCAAAGTGATGAAAGGGAAAAACATGCAACCTAGGATACCTTTACCCAGCAAGATTATCATTTAGAATTGAAGGCGAGATAAAGAACTCAGATAAGCAAAAATGGAAAGTGTTCCTCAATACCAAGCCAACCCTAAAAGCAAATGCTAAAGGTTCTTCTGTAAATGGAAAAGGCTCTAACAAGAAATTATAGGAAAGGACAGTCCCATTAGTAAAGGCAAATATGTAGTAAAGCCAAGTATCAACCACTCAAATAAGCTAGCACAAAGGTTAAAAGACAAAAAATTTATAAATCAATTATAATTGTAGTTACTAAGGGAATTGTCCTCTTCCACATGGTCCAACAGTTAGGATTCCTGGCTTTCACTCAGGTGGCCTGGGTTTGACTCCTGGTGTGGGAAGGAAGAGATTTTGGGTGGCTTCCCTAGTGGTTCAGATGGTAAAAAATTCACCTGAAATGTGGGAGACCTGGGTTTGATGCCTGGGTTAGAAGATCCCCTGGAGAAGGGAGAGGCTACCCACTCCAGTACTCTGGCCTGGAGAATTCCATAGGCAAAGGAGCCTGGCAGTCTACAGTCCATGGGGTCACAAAGAGTCGGACATGACTGAGTGACTTTCACTTTAGTAAAGGAATAAACTGCTGCTGCTCAGTCGCTTCAGTCGTGTCCAACTCTGTGCGACCCCATAGACAGCAGCCCACCAGGCTCCCCCATCCCTGGGATTCTCCAGGCAAGAACACTGGAGTGGGTTGCCATTTACTTCTCCAACCCGTGAAAGTGAAAAGTGAAAGTGAAGTCGCTCAGTTGTGTCCGACTCTTAGCGACCCCATGGACTGCAGCCTACCAGGCTCCTCCGTCCATAGGATTTTCCAGGCAAGAGTACTGGAGTCCAGTGCCATTGCCTTCTCCGAAAGGAATAAACATGAAGATGTAAAATATAACAAGAAATAACTAAGTAGAGGAAAAGGTAGTAAAAACATAGATCCTTTTAGAATGTGTTTGAACTTAAAGGACTATCTGTTTAAAATAAATCAATACAGAATCATGGAACCCCATGGTAACCACAAAACACCTACAATAGATACACAAAAACAAGGACGACCACAAATACACCACGAAGGAAAATCGTCAAACCACAATGGAAGAAACAAAAAAGGGAAAGGGAAGAACCACAGAATAAGTGAAAAGTAATTTCCCATCACTTCATTGCAAATAGAAGGGAAAGAAAGCAGTGACAGATTTCCCCTTAGGCCCTAAAATAATTGCAGATGGTGACTGAAGCCATGAAATTAGATGATGATTGCCTCTTAGCAGAAAACCTGACAAACCTAGACAGTGTGTTACAAAACAAAGACATCACTTTGCTGACAAAGATATGTATAGTCAAGGGTATGAGGTCTTTCCAGCAGTCATGTACGGATGTGAGAGCTGGACCATAAGGCAGGCAGAGACGGAAGAATTAATGCTTTCAAACTGTGGTGCTGGAGAAGGCTCTTGAGAGGAGCCTTCCAGCAAGGAGCTCAAACCAGTCAATCTTAAAGGAAATCAACCCTGAGCAGTGATCAAACCTGGGCCCCCTGCATTGGGAACATGGAGTCTTAGCCACTGGACAATCAAAAAGTCCCTACCGTCCTTCATGTTTCATTACGTAGTTAACTTTACCAGCGCTATTTATGTGGATTCAACTTACTGTCTAATGTCCTTTCATTTCTGCCTGAAGGATTCTTTATTACTTCCTATAAGGTAGGCAGGTCTGCTACTGACAGATTTGCTCTGTTTTTGTGTGTGACCATCTTAGTTTCTTTCCTTTTTGAGGAGTAATTTTGCTGCATAGAGAATTCTAGGTTGACTCTTTTCTTGCAGAGCCTCTGGGCCTCCATGACTTTCCCATGAGAAGCAAGCTGTTAATCTTATTAAAGAGTCCTCATATGTGATCACTTTTCTCTTGCTGTTTCTCAAACCCTGTCTTATTTAGCACTAGTTAGGCTTCTCATGGGGTCGCAAAGAGTCGGACACGACTGAGCGACTGGACTGAACTGAACTGAACTGAGGCTTCTCAGATATCCAATTCTTATGTAAAATTCTGAAGTTTGGGGCAATTATTTCTCCAAATATACGGTAACCTCTTTTCATCTCTCCTTCTGCTAAGTCACTTCAGTCGTGTCAGACTCTGTGCAACCCCATAGACAGCAGCCCACCAGGCTCCCCCGTCCCTGGGATTCTCCAAGCAAGAATATTGGAGTGGGTTGCCATTTCCTTCTCTCCTTCTAGGACCCCCATTATGCTTTTATACTTGATAGTGTCCCTGGGATCTCTGCAGTTTTCCCCCTTTATTCCTTTAAATTTTATTTCATATTGCAATATAGCTGATTTACAATACCATGTTTCTATTCCTTTTTTTCTGATTTGGCTACTCTCAAGTAATACCTCTGTTCAAATTTGTTAAATATTTCTAGCAGTTCAAATCTGCTTTTGAGGGACTCTGTAGAATTTATTTCACCTGTTATAGTTTTCCAATCCAGGATTTCTATTTGCTTATCATAATTTCTTTTTATTGTTATTTATTTGGAGCAAGATTATTCTCAAATTTAGCTTTTAAGACATGGTTTCTTCTAGTTCTCTGAACAAGCTTTTAAAGGCTAACAAAATTTTACTTAATAAATTCAACACCTGGGCTTTGTCCCAGACACTTTCTTTGCAAGTCTTGTACATTTTTTTGAGAACTAAACATTTAAAATAATATAACATGCCAACTCTGAACCCAGAATCCCTTCCCCTCCTCAGGTTTTGCTGGGTTAGAATTTCTTGGACTGACTCTGTAAAGCCTGCATTTTTTTGCTGTGTGTGACTGTTTTATTCTGTTTTGCTAGCTTAAATGTGAATGATCTTTGCTCAGTCGTGTCCAACTCTTTGCGACCCCAAGGACGATAGCCTGCCAGGCTCCTCCATTCATGAAATTCTCCAGGCAAGAAAACTGGAGTGGGTTGCCATTTCTTTCTCCATTTTGTTAGCTTAGAGGTCAGCTAATGATTGGACAGCAATGTTCTTTAATGCCTTTAAACAGTTAACTCTCCCAATCTTGAAGAAGTGCTCTTTGAAACTGTTGGGCTATGCCTTCAACACTTCAACATGCAGTTTACAACTCTGCCTTAGCTTTCACTTCCTACTTACAGAGCCTCAAGTTCTGTCACAGATTAGATTAATGCCTTCATTTTTCTTTTGGGTATGCATACATCTTATACATGCAGCCTTCTAGATTCCCAGGAATATGCTGGAACTTTTCAAAGCCCTCTATAGGCACGACATTTTTTTTTTTTTTTTTTTTTTTGGTCAGCATCTGTTTAGCCTCAACTGTTATATCACAGCCTCAAGCAGCTTCTATGGTAAACAGGCTAAAGATACAGATGTTTGCACAGAGTGAGTGGAGTCAGGTCAAATAAAGACAAAACTCTTAAGAACACAGAGCTTTTCAGTGAGGTCAGGTCAAATAGTAACAATTCTCTAGAGTGGGCTTTTTGTGGTGCTTCAAGTTCCCTCCAGTGGTTTAAGAGGCTGCTGGTTTTAACAGTTGCAAGGTTGCTCCTTTTCAAAGCTGACCTGGAACTGAGGAAAGATGGACAGGGAAATTTAAAATGTTACAAACCATGTTGTTACAGTTTCTGTTGAATAAATGCTTTTTAGACTACTGGAAGCTTTTAGTTTTTTTTTTTAGAGTTCTGACAAAGTTGATTTTGACAACTTTTAGTGTTATCATTGTTTTTATGAACAACATTTTCAGCAGTCCTTACTCCATTAATTCAGAAAAGTTATCAAGGAAGCCATTTTTATAGTTACCATGATGGAACACTAGTTACTTTTCCTTTCTAATAATTATGTTTCTAAGATTTAGTAAACCAAGTATTTCTAAGTAGAAATGTGGTGGGAATTTAAAAGAGATCTTTTCTCATTTGGCATTTCAATTATTTCATGTTTAGTTCTCCAAGTTGAGAGTCCTAAGGTACAAGTGAAATATTGTCATTCCCAGTGTTCAGAAGACTTAAAACGATAATGTAAAACTAATTACAAAGGTACAATAATCAAAACAGAGTGGTACTGGCAAAAGAAAAGTCATACAGACCAATGGAATACAAGCCCACAAATAAACCATGCTATATGTATGGTCAATTGATTTTCATTAACTGAAAATTAATTAAGGCTGCCAAGACAATTCAGTGGAGAAAGGGCAATCTTTTCAACAAATGGTGCTGGGGAAACTTCATATCCAAATGCAAACAAAGCTGATTTCTTATCTTTTGCCATATACAAAACTCAAGATGGAAAAAAAGACCTAAACTCTTGGAGGAATATCATCATGATATTAGATTTGGCAATGCATTCTTATACATGATACCAAAGCACAGGCAAGAAATAGAAAAATTGGAACTTATCAAAATTAAAAACTTTCATATATCACAGGACACTTCTGAAAGAGTGAAAAGCCAGCCCACAGAATGGGAGAAAATATATGAGTAAATCATATATCTGATGACAGATTAATATCCAGACTATATAAAGAACTTCTACAACACACACAAACAATCCAATTAAAAATGGGCAAAAGACTTAAATGGGTATTTCTCCATAGAGGATATACAAATGGCCAGTAAGCATGTGAAAATATGCTTAGCATCACAAGCCATTAGGGAAATGCAACTTAAAAACACAATGAAATAACATTTTATACCCATAAGCACAGCTACTGAAAGCAAACACAGCAAGTGTTAGTGAAGAAGTGGAGAGAGTAGAATCCTTCTGTATTGCTGGTGGGATTGTAAAATGGTGCAGCCATTGTGGAAAAGTCTGAGGTTCCTCAAAAAATTAAATATAGAATTAACATGTGATTCAGCAACTTCACTCTTAAGTGTATACCCAAAAGAACTTAAAGAACTCAAAAAGATACTTGTACAAAAATGGTCACAGCAGCAGCATTCACAATAGCAAAAAGTTTCCATCAATCTAAGTACCCATCAACACATGAGATACAGTGGAATATTATTCAGCCATAAAAAGGAATGGAATTCTGATATATGCTACAACTTGGATGAACCTTAAAACCATTATGTTATGAAACATTAAGACACAAAGGACAAATGCTGCAAATGCTGCATGATTCCACATATATAACATGCCTAAAATAGTCAAATTCAAAGAAAAACAGAGTTTACCTGGGGTGTACAGGTACAGTTTCTGATTGGGAAGATAGTTCCAGAAACAGATAGTGGTGATGGTTAAACAACACTCTGAATATATCTTAATGTCATTCAATTGTACGGTTACAGTGATAAATTAGGTTATATATAGTTTAGCATAATATTAATAAATTTTAAAATGATAATGTACAATCCAAAGTCTCATTTCTCAGTTGAGAAGGTGGTTATAGAAGTTACTTGGATAATACTTTATGAAACACTCATAGTTAATAGTATGTTTAACAGTACCCACCCTCCAGCACACACAAACATACATACACATACACACACACACACACAACACTATACACTCAGTGCTCTATCAAACACCTGTAATTATATTTTGCAAAGGATTACACATCCAGTAAATTCACTAATGATGCAAAGAATTTATATCCTCCCATACTGATGGATAAAAACACATACATTCTCTAAGCACAAAGCTTATATTCACAAAGAACTTTTTGCTTAAAGACAAATGTCAATTAATAATCACAATGGAAATTTAGTTGTTTAATGCAACCACTAATCTAATATCACCAATAAAATCTAAGCAGTTATATCACAAAACCAGGGTTATATTCAGTGGACATGCATTAATAATCTATACAATTTAACATTACACCAGAAAAGGAACTGAATACAAAATTTTCCTTGATATTTGGTGGTTTTCAAACTTCATGGCACAGATTACCAAAAAAAAAAAAATTGTAAAAACAGATTTTAAATATTTTCCAAAAAATGGTAAAAAATTGAACAAGCCTTTAAGTTTTCATATTGGGGTGAATATTTAAAACATCAAGCTGGCCCCGATCTGTCAAAAATGACAGGTAAATATTTACAACGACTAGATAGGCTTTCAGTTACAATGGTATTGGAGGGTAACTTTCCCCTGGTAAAAACCTTTTATGGTTCATTTCCCAATGCAAACATGTTTTCATAAATACTGTGATAATATAAACTTGGAAACATACCTGAAATCAGGACAGGGACAAAAAAAACCAACACAAGTCAATCTTATTTCTGACCTGTAATCATAAAGCCTTTTGGGTCCAAACACCACACACTGTCCTTCATTATAAAACTAAATTAAGAAGAATAGAATGACTTTTACCATTCTGGCTGACATTCTTCTACAGAATTATCTTTTACTACACATCAAGGCAGGGTTCAAGCTCCATTAGCTTGCTTCTCTAGATACAGTGTAATTAGCAGAGCACCAAATTTATAAACTGATATGGCAACCCAAAATGCTAAACACACTTTTCAAACAGAAGCAAATTTTCCCTATCGTTAGTTCTATGTGCCATGTTATTTTTGAAACTTATGCAGCTACCAAGAAAAGAATTAGGGAAGCTCTGAACATATCTTGTACTTTTCATCAAGGCTAAAGTGCAAAATATCTCCATGTCTCTGGTATTTTAATAGGAAAAAACATACACATAATAAAGGAAATGAGGTGACAATAAAATACAAAGAAAAAGACTTCTTAAAATACACACTTGCAAAACTACATAAGAACAATTAAATTTTTCTTTCTTCAATGAAATCTGTGAATGAACCAAGTTCTCACAGAACTTGAGACCTTGTTTGGTTCTCTTTCCCAGGATCAGAAATTCCAAATTTAGAGGGACAAAAATGGAAGAAAATAACATTGCATGACAATGGACACTAAGTTCATAAAGAACTTTTCTTTAAAAATGAGATATTATGGAAGAAAATACCATGAAAATAATAATCCTATGAGAATTGTTTTTTAAGCACAGTAAATTTGAGCCTTGGTCTTCATGAAGATACTACAGCTTATATAGAAAACTATAAATATACAAGACTCCAGGAAAAAAAGTCAAAATACATATTTAACATTCTGTAGGCCTAAAAAACTTTTGAAGGGAGGGAGAAAGATGGCCAACTGAATCTTCACTCAAGAATACAGAACTATGAAAAATTCCTGGGTCAAAAGCTCCAAGATGCTCCAAATGGAACCACACTTTGTGAAAACATACAATTTAGATATACTTTTTAAAGGAAAGAAAAAGTACTGAATAATTGCAGTTTCTTCCAAAAAGGAGATCTTAAATTAAGGGGAAAAGATTCTAATAGTGTAAACAAATCTGGCTCAGAAAGAAAACTGAATAACATATCCAATGTTCTGTCCATAAAAGTAATGACGGTACATCTTTAATATTAAAGAAATAGGCTATAAAAAAGTTCATTCTCAGAACTGGTTTTAGTAAAATCTCATTTGTGCTCCTTTGTGGGTGCATAATAAAGTTCCATGGGTTTGTTCACCTTCCAGTATTTCTCACTGACCAATTCCAAAGAAAAAGAGCCATTTAACACCTAAAACAAAAAAGAAACAATTATGAAAACTACTCCAAGTACAAAATAGTGAGATGGAACTACATTAAAGTCCATCTGAAAAAAAACTTAGGATAAACCTGTTGTCATTTATACCATTCATAAAAGAAAAATGGATATATCAAGTTAACTACCCTGCTGCAATTTCTCTTCAGTGTACGCACCATTTTATTAGGCCCCACCCCACAACTTGCCACTCAGATGCTCAATGTGCCCCCAATATCAACAGCCTATTATTTTAAATACTTACAGTGAACTGGCCACTGGCTGTTGCTATGTAAATGGTATACTGCTTCTCACTGGCCGTATCAAGGTTCATCTGGTTTGATTCTCCTTTGCTTCGAAGTTCTTCTAAAGCTAACCTCACAGCCAGATACTTGGATAAGTGATCAACAGTGGCATTACCTGAAGTCTTTATGTATCTGGAAAAACAAATCATTAAAACCTTAATTTCTAGATTAATGATAAAAATGTATGCAAATTGTAAAACACATTTCCAAAAAGCCATACAAAATGCAAATATCTCAATTATTGACAAAATAATATCAGAAATTAATTCCTCTATTATCTAAAAATTTCCTACTGAAAGGTACAGAAGAGGGAAAGGTACAAGCTCACATCAACCAGGCCATGAAAGCTCTACCTACCTCACCATCCATAATATATGACATAAAATAACAAAAATCAAATAGAAATACACACTGTACAAAGAGGAAAAAAAGAACATACCACTCAACCCCAACCATCAGTTCTGAATCTACAGCAGCAAAAATACTACTAAGAATATAAGCAAATTTCTTCTTGTCTAAGAATTAATTTTAGGTTTTTCAGAATGAGCGTTAAGGGCTAATTTTCAGATGTTTTTTAAAGCATGGTGTATCATTCACTCACTCACTCAACGTGATGCGTATCTGTTCTTAATGGCAGGTAGTGTGCTCTCTGAAGAGAGATAATAAAGCAGCCATGCTGGCCAGCCAAAAATTTTAGAGCATTATTGTTAAGACATTTAAATGATCCTTTCTCCTCCTCTGTCTAGGAGGGTCACTCCTTTCAGATATGCATCTGTAGACGGCAAGCACATGAGGAATAAAAACAACAATGCAGGCAGCTAAACTATCCAGCTGGCCCCTGGCAACAATGGGATGACAAATATCACCCTTACTTCTTACCTGAAACTGCTTTCTAACTCCAAAGTAAACATTCTAAATTCAGATAATCTGAAACTCACCCACACTTACCTTGTCTGTGCACTGTCATCTTTTTCCATAAGCGTGGGATGAGGCCTGAACACTAATTCAATTTCACCAGCGCCGTCCATTACTGGGTCAATTGCCACTGTTGCATTACTATTATCAAGCTCAAGCCCGGAATCATCAGATGTTTTGGTCCGTTTGTTACTAGGTCCTGCTTCCTGATTGCTATGCGTGGACGCGTTACTACAGTGAGAACTGTCTCCATTGTCTTCTGCTCCACTACCATTCTCAATCTGTTGTTTCTTACCTCGCTGTAATCTAGTTAAGAGGAAAATAACACAAAAACAGGCTGCATGAAATTTACATGTAGGCCTTCTCCATGCATCAAGTTAGAAGTACATTTATTGAAGTTACTAAATTCTAAGTTCCCTGGTAGCCTAGAGGTTAGGGTTCCAGATTTTTATTGCTGTGGCCTGGGTTCAACCCTTGGAATTGGGGAATTGAGATCCTGAAGCCACGTGGACCAAAAAAAAAAAACAAACACCTAAATTCTAAAAACATCTTAGTAACTGAATTTGCTCCAAGTTGAATAACGGCATCTATTTCCCACATGTCCCTGAAAAGTTTAGGGAAACATACACAGGCAAACATTTGAACAAATTTAACAAATATTTACATTCACTGAAAAAATTTCTTTTTTGATTATAGGGACTACTGGCAAATACTTACTTACATTTGGAGATTTTCTTATGAGATTTTAAATCAAAAGAAAGGTATGATTCAGATATGTAAGCACTCTCTGCCTGCTGACCTCACCCAAAGTCAGCTAATGCAATGCAAAATTATTCTACTACAAAAGATGAGATATCTAAATACAGAGCATGAATACAGAAGCATCTCTCTAACAAGCTCAAATACTATAAACCGGTAATTGGGCAAGGCGCTTCATGTATACCTTATTTATTCATCAAAACAACCGTCAAGGCAGTTAACAATACTCATTTTATAGTTGGGGTGGAAAATGCAAACTTAGCTGACACCTGAAAAAATAGTGTGCGCCATGCAAATTATCTAGAAGAGGTTCCTGAAAGACAGAACAGTAAGTATAAAGGCGCCAAGGCAGAAACAAGCTTGCTAAGTCTGAAAAACACCGAAGAAGCTTTAATAATGTTGTTAACAACTGAACAAAGCTTCTGTCACATACTCCCACCACTAGAAATGTTCAGCAAAATCGAAAGTCTATCCATAAAGGATTTCACAAAGGGGATTCTTTCTCCAAGTAGAAGACTGAAGGTCTGCATTTCAGAATCACTTCTAGAACCTTTAAATATGAATGCCTATTCCCCAATCAAAGATTTTGATTTACTTAGTCTGAACTGATAACTTTGAGGCTCTAGGATTCAAAAACTTCCCAAGTGATTCTGATGTTCAGCCAAGGTGAAAGCCGCTAGACTGGGACGTGGCTTTGGAAAGTCCTGACTCTCCCTGAGGCCTAAACATATAAGGAGATGTCAGAGCAGAAAAAAGAATGGGGGTGAGGAAAGTGCTCAGACCGTATAGGGCTTTGGAAGCTACCATTAAGGTCTTTTAGCCTGACTATGAAGAGAAGATATTAGAGGCCTCAAAGCAAAGGAGAACTTGGACCTGACTTTCACCTTATCATTCTGTCTGCTGTGCTTTGAACAGATGGTATGGCGATAAGCATGGAAAGTAGAAAGACCAATCAGGAGGCTACTTCAATACTTCAAACAAAAGACAGTGGCTGCTTATACCAACGTGGATGTATTATGGGAAAAGCTAAAAATATATTTACTCGCAGACTGGTATACAGACTGGGAAAAAAGGAGAGATTAAAAGTAACCCCAAAATGTTTGGCTAAAGCAAGTGTGATGATGGTGTTGCCATCAACTGAAACAGGCAAGAAAGAAGAGAAGTAGGGGGTGAAAAGCGACAATGCAGTACTGAACATGTTAGGTTTGGAGACGAGAAACAGCTAACGACATACAAAGGGAACCAGGAGAATATGATCTCTTGAGAGACAAGGAAAGAAAACCAATCAAAGAGAAAAGAGAAATTAACTGTGTAAAATATTAAGTAAGATGAGATCTCAGAATCAGCGACTAGATTTTTCCACGTGGAGGCCAATGATAACCTTGACAAGGGTGATATGAGGAGTGGGGGTAAACCCTGACTGGGGGAGTTCAAAATGGGAAGAAATTGGAGGTGGTGAGCACAGACAACTCTTATGAAGAGAAGAAGAGAAGTACAGTGGTGAGTGGAGACAGAAGTGGGTATATGAGAGGTTTTTGTTTTGTTTTTATGATTCTACTTTAAAAGGAATCCCCTATTACCCCAGGAGACATATATTATACCTGCATGAAAAACTAATTACACAGTACTGTTGGTTACTGCATTTTATCTTTTTCAAAATGGAAGGCGGTAAGTAAATTCAGTCTTTAATAAAACACTCAGAAGAGCAGCCACCCTCTCTGCCTTCTCGCCCGTACCTGTTCATAGCCTGAATCTTCAGTCCCTCCTCAATACTGTGGCTGAGTGCCTGCTGATTATTGTGCTTGTTGATCCTGGCTAATACTCTTTCTTGATGAGCTTCATACTCATCACGACTTGGATAAATTTTGCTGATGAGTGCATCGAAGTTTGGGTCTGGTCTTAGTGATCTTTTGGAAACTAGCTTTTTCCGACAGGTAGGGCATTCTTTATTGCTAAATAAAAAGAGGGAAAAGAAAATATAAGTAACGCCAGTATCTTTGGGCTGAAGACAAAAATAGCCAGCTTCCAGATTAGTATCATCTTTTCCCCAATACCTTTACTAAGTCACAGAAATTTAAACTGATTAACCTGACTTTCCTTGAATATCTGACTAGTGGCTATAAGCACGATCTTTGAAACCTGAGATACTCTCTACTACTTGCCAACAGAAAAAATCTAAATACTTCCTTATGATAATTTATATATAACCATTTTAGAAATGAAAATCTAGTCTTTCCTAATATAAAGTTCCCCTTTCTGATATCCATGCCATATAAGGAGAAAACTATCCATTAATATATATTCATGTTATCAATTATTTTATTGAAATAGCTTTCATCAGGATATTATTTTATATACGTAAGAAGTAGAAAAACCATGGTTTCAAAGTTTGTAGCTTCCTCAAAATAAAAACTCATCCTGAAAAGCTTCTAAAATTATATAAAACCAACTGTTTCAAAACAAAGATTCTCTAACAATTACAACCTAGACTTTAGATAAAGCACTAGAATATGGTCCTCACATAATGTAAATACCTAGGTGTCACTCATTTTAACATACCCACTTCTGAGGGCTGTGATAATGCAGTCTGCACAAAAACGATGTAAGCACTCTTTTGTAGTCATGGTGTTCTTCAACATATCCAAACAAATTGGGCACATTAATTCACTGTGTAGACTTCGAGGTGAAACCACAATTTCTAAGCCATCTGTTATTGCCTCCTGTAAAAACATCACTTTAAAATTAAATGCTAATTTTTTAAAAAAAGTTATGGACAAGTTCAAACATATAAGAATACAGAAGAGACAAAAATGAACACCTGTGTGGCCATCATCCAGTCACCATCACTGTCAATTCACAACCAATCTTGTTTTATCTATAATCTCCTTCAACTTCCCTCAGCCCCAGCAACAAAGCATTATATAAATCTGTTTTCATAATGTTAAAGATAGCTTATCGTATATTTAAAAGATAACTAATGGTAAATTAGCCTGGCATAATTTTAAAATAGCACTAAATATGGAGTCAGATGGCTTAGGTTCTAGTTCAACAACTAGCTCTGCAACTCTAAATATTTTAACATTATCTTCTTACCTGCAAAATAAGGACACTGAGGCCAAAGGAACCCTAAAAATTCTTCCATCTGCGCAAGTGTACCATTTTGATAATAAACTATATATTTCATGCCATCCATTAAAAGATTTTAAAATATGAATTTAAATATTCTCTATGCACAGTTCAACAGGATTTTGCTTTAAAATCACTTTTTAAACCTTAAAAAATCTTGATCCACAGAGCAGTTTTATACCAAGTGGTCAGGTTGTCAGGCTAAGCTACAAACTGATTTAAACTATAGCATATCTGTCTGAAGTAACAGGTATTAGTATTTCTAACTGTCATGACTAAAACTGTTATCAGTGAGAAATGCACTTGGAGTTCCAATGTAGAATTCAGGCCACATCTCCCAAAGGCACAGATCAGCGACTCCTACTTTCTGCATCACTACCACTACCTACCCTTCCCACAAGGCGGCACTGAGAACAAGGGCACCAATACAGGCTCCTGTGGACTGAGGGAAGAGGTAGGTAGTGGCCATGAAGAGGAGGATGCAGGTAGAAATGAGGGCTTCCAACAGGGTTACTGACACTTCCTATTTCCACTGGCTCTCCATCATATTTGTGTTTTCTCTTTAGGGTCAAAGATTGAAGACTCCACAAGAAAAGACAATGAAACTGTAGATACTGTCCCTTATCAAGTATCTATTTCAACCTTTAATATGTACACAAACTTCTGACTTAGGAATTATAACCTCCATTTTATGAATCACACAGGGTATGATGATGACCCAGCTAGTAATCAAGCCTGTCCCCCTTGGCCTCTTGAAAACTTGCCTAGCAAAATCCCAAGCCTGGATAAACCATCCATCTAGGTTTGCATTCCTATACCTGTGTATCTGTGTAGCAACGCAGAGGGGAAAGGGGGAGGGATCACACAACCAGACTGATATCAGTAAAAACTCACTTTTCTTTTCACTACAGTGTTTTTCACACCTTTTCTTCTATCTGCAGACCTTCTATCAATCATGTAAACGTTAAACAGATTACCTTACTTCATTAAAAGAGAGCTCTCATTTTCTCTCTACCTGATCTTTATAAGGCATCTTCCTCGTTCTTATTACAGGGAGAAAGTACATCACTTCCTATCAAATGTACGTTCCTTTCTACCTTCTCAAGCATACTCCCCTTTCAATTATTCTGTCTGCTCTCAGACTTCAACAATCTCTCCCTCCTCACTAAATCAATCTGGATTAACATAGGCTTGCTGCAGTGAAACGTGAACCTTAGAGCTGTGTACAGAGGGAGCTGGGGTGAGAGTAGTTCCACTTCTCACTAACAAAATTTAAAACTTCCTGATTCTATGTTCCCCTCAAGTTTTCACTCATTTCGGCATCTCTGCACAGCCAAACTTCTCTAAAGCATTACCTATTCACCTTCACCTCCCCTCCTCCCTCTTTAACACACCACAACCTACTCAAGTGAATTTATTCTTCTCAAGGGTTACCAGCTATATACTGCCAACTCGAATGTTCACTCTTGTAATCCTCATCTTACTCATCCTCTCAGTAGCACTGAACACAGTAGCTGCATCCTCCTTGAAACACTCTGTCCTCTTTTTTATCTCCTCTCCTCATCTCCCATTTTTCCTTCCATTTCTCTGGCTGTTCCTTCTCGGCCTCCTTTCCTATTAATTTCTATGCTGAAGCTCCTCTGGATGAAGTTCTGAGCCTTCTGCTCATCTCTCTCTAGGTAATCTGGCATTCCTGTGCTCAAAATGCACTGACAAGTCCTGAAACTTTATATTTAGCCCAGACCCCTAGGCAGCATTTCTGCTTGTCTTACAGGCATGTCAAACTTTCCGACTTCAGTTTTAAGGATGTTTATCTCCTTCAAACTTGTTCCTCTCCCAGTCTTTCCCGTCTTCACCTTCTCAAAACAGTCTTCCCTAGTTACCCTGTTATTATTACAGCATTGAGGAACTTTCCTATATACAACTTCTCATATGTGTAATTTACTTGCTTGATGTCTAAACTTCCTGAGCTGATGCCACATCTGTTTTATTCACCACTTTACCTAGTCCCTAATTTAAGACCTGGTACACAATAGGCACTCAAATTATTTCTTCAATGAATGGTCAATCAACATACACAAAAATTAGGACTATTTTGTATATAAATATATTATTACGGTTATGGTCTTTCAAATTTTCATTTTCTAAAAATATATTCCAGTTTTCATATGTCTCATATTTTCCCTAAATTATCTTGGTCTACATTACCTGAGGTGTTCGTTGTAGTTCATATAAACTGAGCTCCCATGTTTTGCTTAATGGCTGAGTTCCATTTGTCTGCACAGCCTGAGACATTGCTGGGAATAAAGAGGAGAGAAAAATAATTTTAGTATCTGAAAGGGAAGTAAATCTCAAAATTAATTTTTAGACATTTAAATCCTGACAATAATAGTAAAAAAAAAAAAAAGTTACACACTGGTTCAAGAATGGAAATGAAGAAAAGCTCAAGAATATTTCCATTTATAAATACAAGATACTTGACAGCAAGAGGCTATCACTGATCTCTGAACATCTAACAGCCCACATACAGAGAATGCTTCATTATTACTCATGTATAGAAAGTCCTCTTCACCCAAGATAGCAAGTATCTTTCTGAAACTAGTGGTCAGGGAATTTAGAACTAAGTCAGGAAAATGTCAAGATTTAAGTCGAGCCATTTTTCCACACAACAGTCTTTCAAATATTTGGATACTGTTATCACATCCCACCTGATTTTTCTTTACTTCTGGCTGAATGTCCTAGTTCCTCCTAGTGCTCACCATTTGATACAATTTCAAGGTCTCCTTGAGTTCTAATTATTTAATGGAACACTAAGGGAGGGAGAGTGGTCCAGTAGACAGTGAGAAGGAAAAATATCACACTTGCCTAAAGACACAACTTTATCACAGTACGTTACTCTACACTGGCACATAAACAATGAAGGACATGATCTATCTGTATCCAGGATGCTGAATTTCCCACTTTTAGCAGATACATTTTAAAATATCTGCTCAAGACTCCACTTAATGAGCAATTAACTCAACTTTGTTTTTATAAGTAAAAGCACTTCACTGAACTTTAACCTAAATTCTGCTGCTGCTGCTAAGTCGCTTCAATCGTGTCCAACTGTGTGACCCCACAGACGGCAGCCCATCAGGCTCCCCCATCCCTGGGATACTCCAGGCAAGAACACTGGAGTGGGGTGCCATTTCCTTCTCCAATGCATGAAAGTAAAAAGTGAAAGTGAAGTTGCTCAGTCGTGTCCGACTCTTAGCGACCCCATGGACTGCAGCCCACCAGGCTCCTCTGTCCATGGGATTTTCCAGGCAAGAGTACTGGAGTGGGGTACCATTCTAGTCCCCTCTAAAATTCAATATACATTGTCTCATTGACAGAAAGCTACATTTCCACATGAAGTTTCTCCTTTGTCCAAGCAAAAATGTGAAATGTTCAAATTTTTCAAATTTGAGTGAATCATGGATTTTTGTTTATAATTTTGAGGCTGTCCACTGAGTCTACCCTAAAGACTTGTTCATTTGGCTTACTGGAACTAGCGGACTCCCAAACAAGCAAAAGCCTTTTGTCCTTGAACTAAAATTATCATTCAGGTCCTGTATGATCCCTGATCAGTGTCCCCAACAGTAATCTGAAATCTCAGCAATTTTTCTCAGCTATTATAGCTGAGTTGCACAGTCACTAGACTAGCTGAGTTTGTTAATTCTATTATTAGTATCCTGTGGTTCTTTAAGTATCTCCCTGAATGCTTTAACTCCATTCTCTGAGAATCATAAATTGAAAGAATTTTGTGAAAGAAACTTCTCCTTGATGAAACACTGTCTTTTCTGTATCATTCAATCTTCAGAGGATCAAATGATGGCATAGGCTCTACTAACTGCTATGTAGTTAAACTTTAGCAGCCAACAGATACAAGAGACCCAAGAGACCAGTGTCTGCTCTCTGGAGCAACAAACTTTGCTATAAGCCTCTCTAAAATCTTTCATAGGAGATATCTAAGAGACATCACTTTGTTTAATGGAGGAGGCCTTTCTTCATTTCTGTACTTGGGGACTAAGGTTAACATTTCTGTACTTTAGGGACTAAATCTTGGTTTCTAGTCACCACTTTATGGGCTTCCCAGGCGGCTCAGTGATAAAGAATCCACTTGTCAATGCAAGAGACAAAGGTTTGTTCCCTGGGTCGGGAAGAACCGCTGGAGAAGAAAACAGCAGCCCACTCCGGTATTCTTGCCTGGGAAGTCCCATGGACAGAGAGGCCTGGTGGGCTACAGTCCACAGCGTCACCAAGAGTGGGACACGACTTAGCAACGAAACAATAAGAACCCACCACTTTATGAGCATTGCTTGATCTTATATATGCAGTGTGTGTTATCAATACAACTAAAACAAGCTCTAGAAAAGAAAGGAGAAAAAGTACCAAATATACGACGGCCAGTCTTCCTGACTGGTATGCTGAAGCCTTAAAATTAAACTTGGACTTCAAAGCAGCATGGCTTTAAAGACTCTCCAGCAAAGAAAAAAGCATTCAGATTATCTGAAACCTGCCGTCCTTATGCACCCAACATTATGTTTTGGCATCACCACCTTTTATACTCTCTGTTCCCCTTTACTGCCTCCCCTGAAATTCCAAATGAACTATCTTTTCCTCAAGGTCTTCCCCAAGAAAACAACCAATGACCCATACCCACTTAAGACTGCTACAATGGTAGATAAACCAATGGAAACTAAAGTAAGGTACAGTTCAGATTAACAGTCATAATAAAAAACTTTCCAAAACCGTAAGGCAGAGAGACTAATGGCTGCTACTGGATTTCATTCTGTTAAGACATCGTTTGTCCAGGAATCCCAGGCTTATATTAATGACTCCATTTACTTGTAGCCTCTCAGATGAATAAAAGTGTTGAAAACTGGCTGGAAAAACAGAAAAAAATAAAGTACAAAACACCCCACAGGAGACTAAGGAATGCAAGGGACTAGAAAAAGCAAGAAAACAAGAGTGATACACAGGCCTTTTCTGATGCCTTTCCTTTAAAAGTCAGACTAAAATTCAAGGTTGTGAGCAAGGAATGGAACAATAAATAGGAAACAAAAGAAACTGGCATCAAGGTGTGCAACCTGTATTGTGGGACAGGCTCAACAGATAATGTAAAAAGAATCTGTCCTTCTTTTTAACAGGCTAACATCTAAAGTACAGGATTAAAAAAAAAAAAGGATTGGAAATTTGCAAATTTGGCTAATTTCCAACACAGCAGTTGAAAATGTGAGAAGACCTTTAGAAAACTGACAAAGTACAAACTAAAACAAACATATGATACTTCAGATTAAAAAACCAAAGATCCTTTAGCCTCTAAGTTTCAAGGACCTATTCGTAAAGATACTGACAGATACAGCAATCAGAAAAAATTAGTCGAAGAGGCACTGCTCCATATTAGCAAATAAAGGGTATATGTGGGGTGGGGTCGGGTGGGATGTGTGTGTGTAAAGAACAGCCTCAAACCTACCAAGGATGCAGCTCTGAAGCTGACTCTGGAATTCACTGAACTCAAGGTAAACTGCCTTTAAATACAGCTTCCCTGTAAACACATGTGCCACGTTTCTACCATAAACTCTATAATAACACAATGAATCTATCAGAGAACTAAAACTACTAAGACAGGAGGAATTTCTCAGAACTCTAAATCCCAATGCATGTCCCAACACTGTTACCCTGGGGTCAACTATAAACAGAACACTCCTTTCATCTGTCTGTAAAATGCTCCCCCAGCAAACTAATAGGAACTGTCAAATAAAATATTCTCCTAAGGCCTTTTTCTAGAGATCAGTTCTGCTGAACATAGCCAAATTTTATCTGATTTGGGTATCTGTATACCTGTGGCAACTAAGATTTAGAAAGTAAACCACAAGTTAGTTGTAGTTCCAAAACATCACAGTATCATTTAGAAAACCAGGATCAATATGACTTTTGAAAATTTTCCAGTCTTTCTGTTTGAATCTGTATTACAATCAATCATAAGTTCCCTGGTAACTAGTCTTAAATGCTATGGCATGGATACCATCTTACCAGATAACACAGCAGGTGTTACAAAAAAAAGAAAAAGAAAAGGATACAATCTTGCTGATTACCAAAACCACTATCTCATTTTTTTTCTTTTTTAAATTATGAAAGTATCACAATTACAGGAGATTTGGAAAATACAGAACAAGGTTACATATGGTTCCACTATATATTAAATTATTTTTTAAGTAGATTAAGATTTTTAGTTGGAGTTTCAATATCAAACTCTCAAAATTAACAGAATGAATATAAAGAGAAGTAGAAGGATACAGCAGACCTGAAAATCACTATGAGAACCAATTCAACATAATTAAGATTTCTACAGTTTGCACACAACAGTGGGATACAAGTTCTATTTAAGTTCCCAGACAATAAACTAGGAGGCATTGGAAGATATCCATGGACATAAAACAAAGTGCAAAAATTTCATGGTCTAACGGTACTGAAACAGAGTCTGTTCTCTTCTCACTGTGGAATTATGTTAGAAATCAGTATTGAAAGACATCTGAAAATAACCCACGTAGTTCCAAGTGATGTGACATTTACCAAGAGAGATCTTTGACTTTGCCACTGAAAGCCTCAATAAAAGTTAGAAGTCCAAGAAAACACAGAGGGTGTATCTCAATTTTTGAGAACATGTCAGCAGTGCAGATATCGACAATGTTTAGTCACATCTCCTGTGATCTGGCCAACGAGGGTCAAAAGGGGATCTGAGATGAAAACTTCCTTTGACTCAAAACAATCCACATATACAGAGGGTAGCTATAAATTCTACTTTGGCCTAAAGCACATGAACTACATGTATTCAGGAAGCTCAAATTTCCACTTTTGGCAGTTACCAAACAGATAAGCTCCCCAGAACTAGTTCCTCTTTGCTTTTAGGTCAATATATATTTTTTCACTTAAATTTAACCTAAATTCTACCCTTCCCCAAATCATATACAAACTTTCCCCTTCTCGGTTTAGTGACAAGTTGCATTTCTGTCTGCAGCTCATTCCTGCCCAAGCCAGGAACAACATTTAGCTTGCTTTTCAGGTGAGAATGAATTGTGACTTTGACGACTGGTATTTGGGAGTCATCTAGGTATTCATACTACTGACATATACACAGAGCAAAGAAAGAGAAAAGGAGTAAGAAGGGATAGCCTAGATAAAAACTACAGTCTGAAAGACTGCAAAGCAGAGCTGAAGCCCGTGAAGGAGGGAAGCGAGGTGTCGGACAAAGTAGATTCTTTCCAGCGATAGGAGATGACTACTGCCCCAAGATCCCTGCCACAAAACAGAAGATCTAGGTCTACCCATGGCCCAACCCCCACCTAAATGACACTTCTGAATAAGAAAAGAGAGACCAAAACAGAAATGTTTCTTGCACAAAGTAGATACTCAAAGTTGTGATGCGAACATTAGCATTACAGTTCAGACAAAATAATTTTAGTAGCAGCGACAGAAACAAAACAAATCCTGAGAAAAGATCTAGTCACAGTTAAATGTTGAGAGTTCACAGCTTCAATAACCAAAGGGAAAATATCAATAGTATATTCAGAACGTTCTTTGAAGGACCATGAGTATCTGGCTTTCATGCTGACTTTCCACATTGTCACATATGGCAGATCACAAAGTCCTTTTGTGGACACTCAATGTGGTTTCAAAAGCTTTTTCAATACAACAACCTCAAGATGATTGGATGGCATCACCAACTCCATGCACAAGAGTTTGAGCAAACTCTGGTAGATGGAGAAGGACAGGGAACCTAGTGTGCTGCAGTCCATGGGGTGGCAAAGAGTTGGACACGACTGAGCGACTGAAAACCACCACTCAACATGTGACTCAGTTCAGTTCAGTCGCTCAGTCATGTCCGACTCTTTTGCGACTTCATGGACTGCAGCACAGCAGGGTTCCCTGTCCTTTACCGAGCCCCAGAGCTTGCTCAAACTCACATCCATCAGGTCGGTAATGCCATCCAACCATCTGATCCTCTGCTGTCCCCTTCTCCTCCCACCTTCAATCTTTCCCAGCACTAGGGTCTTTTCAAATGAGTCAGTTCTTTGCACCAGGTGGCCCAAGTATTGGGAGTTTCAGCTTCAGCATCACTCCTTCCAATAAATATTCAGGACCGATTTCCTTTAGGATGGACTGGTTGGATTTCCTTGCAGTCCAAGGGACTCTCAAGAGTCTTCTCCAACACCACAGTTCAAAAGCATCAATTCTTTAGTGCTCAGCTTTCTGTACAGTCCAACTCTCACATGCATACATGACCACTGGAAAAACCATAGCTTTGACTAGATGGACCTTTTTCAGTAACATCTCTGCTTTTTAATACGCTGTCTAGGTTGGTCATAGCTTTTCTTCCAAGGAGCAAGCGTCTTTAATTTCATGGCTGCAGCCACCATCTGCAGTGGTTCTGGAGCCCAAGCAAATAAAGGCTGTCACTGTTTCACTGTTTCCCCATCTATTTGCCATGAAGGGATGGGACTGGATGCCATGACCTTAGTTTTTTTGCATGTTGAGTTTTTCTCAACACTACTACTAAAAGTAGTTTTTCTCAGAGGCCACTACTAAATGCCTTTTTGCAACAAGTGACTACCGCATAAAGAAAAGGGCAGAGAAGGGAAAAGAGATGAAAACTCCTATGCATTCTACACAAAGAGGTTTACTAGCTTATCTTTCTCTCTTCAAAAAAATAAGAAAAAAGGCTAAGACTTTCATCTCCAGTTCTGCATGTAAAGCTGAACAGACTGAAAAATCGACTACTCTTCCAGGACCCATAAGTGAGGGGAGGACAGACGGATCCCGACTGTCCCCAAACTGGAGAGACAGAGACTGGGGAATCTCAACACCGCACCTGCAGGAGGAACCAGTGTCGGGGGGAAACGCTGAACTGTACCTGAAAAAGCCTTGCAGTATGCCGAGTGAGGACAAGTCTGAGAGTTAAAAACTTCAGGAGGACCTAGCCACAGGGAGGGGAGCCCCCCAAATAATGTCACATTTACCTCTAGAACCCCAAACAGATTCCCACAGCAATTATCAGAGAAAATTCCCCTCATGCTTCCAGTAGAGAGAGAGGGAAAGGAAACCATTTTAAAATATGCCAGAGCACTCTAGTTCTTAACAAAGCCTGCCCTCAGAGAAAACTAGGTAACCAGAACCTAACCTGCTGGGCTATTATAAGAACCTAAGTGACCTGGGGAAGGGAAATAACCAACTCCAGTCCATTCTAGTCATCCCGTCCCACCTAAAAGGGGTTAAAAAAAAAAAAAAAAAAAAAACCCATTAGTGAAGTTCACTGTCCAGAGGAATAGATTCTGAGACCAATTATAAGAGTACAGAACCATCACTTTCCCCCAACACCTCACCAGCACACTACTAAAGGCCTTTTTCCAACAGTTGCTTTTACCCAGTACAACATTTAAGCATGCTGGCAATAGAAAAAATTACAAGGCATATCAAATGACAAAAACATAATCTGAGAAACAAAGCATCAGAACCAGACATGGCAAGGATACTGGAATTATCAGACCAGAAAAAAAAAGACATAAGAAAATTTAAAAGATAAGCCAACTGACAAAGAAAATATTTGCAACATACATAATAAACAAAGGTTAAAATCCATAATATATAACAGATCCTGCCCTAAGTCAATTTAAAAGACAACTCAATATAGGCAAAATGATGAATGGGTAATTAACGGGAATTACGAGTGGCCAACAAAATTATATCATGCTTAACTTCACTACAAATCATTAAACTGCAAATCAAGACAATGTTATCTATAGATGCTCTATTTTTTGGCTGTGATGCTGACAAAAATTAAGATGATTGATAATACTGTTAGAAAAGGTGTGCAGAAACAGGAGTTCTCAAATCACTGGAAGTGTACAGTGGCATGGTTTTGGGGACAGAATAATCTGGCTATTAAATTTTTATCATTCTGACACAAAGAATTTGGTTGCTAAAATATGTCTTGCAATTCAGGCTTTAGGAAAAGTGACAATTTTTTTTAAATGAATACAAAAATTAGTTTTCAGGACAAAAGTATATTAATCCCCAACTTAGAAATTAAAATTACCACTTAAAGTTTTTTCCGTTAAAAATATATTATACTTAAGTTATGTGTCTATATTACTGGAAAATGTGTACTTGTGTACTAATTCAATCACATTATGGATTTGTCTTTCGGAGACTCATCTAGGGACTTCAGACACTAATCATAACATCGTTGGGTTTCCCTGGTAGCTCAGTGGTAAAGAATCCACCTGCGACGCAGGAGTGCGAGTTCAATCCCTGGGTCAGGAAGATCCCCTGGAGAAGGAAACAGCAAGCCACTCCAATATTCTTGCCTGGGAAATCCCACGGACAGAGGAGCCTGGCAGGCTACAGTCCATGGGGTTGCAAAGAGTCAGACACGACTTGAGCAACTAAATACACACGAACACACAAGTGTGTATAACATGTGTGTAACATGGCTGCACATATTCACTTAGTAGTACCTGGCAAACAAAGTAATGTAAAGGCTCTCCAAAGTGTCTTTTTATTCCACCCCATCTGTAACCCTCAAACTGGTTGAGGGGAGTATTAAAAAACCATAAAAAAAAAAAACCATATAGACATTGTTATTGTTTAGTCGCTGAGTCATTTCCGGCTCTTTTATGGTCCATGGACTATAGCCTGCCAGGTTCTCTGTCCATGGGATTTCCTAGGCAAGAAATACTGGAGTGGGTTGCCATTTTTCTCCTTCAGAGGATCTTCCTGACCCAGGGACTGTACCCACATTCCCTGCATCTCCCACAGTGCAGGTGGATTCTTTACCACTGAGCCACCTGGGAAGCCCCATAGACATTAAATGTGGCAAAGAGCATAGACATTAAATGTGGCAAAAACAGAGGACAATACTAATACAGGTTCCATTCAATTCTTTGAGACTTCCAAAACCCTCAAATCCCTTGACTAGGCTACATATTTGCTCCCAAGATCATTCTCTGGCTTCCCTAGAAGGAAAAACAAATCCACTAAACCAAAAATCCCTCAAGCATAAAGTCAGCAAACTCTATACTTTAGGGATATCCTTGTTATAGTAAAATAAATGAGACACCTAGAAAGCACAGTGTTCTTTGGAACTGGATCAGCTTGAGTTTCCATTCTAATGCTAGCAGTTACTGGCTATGGACCCATGGGCAAACACTCAAGGCTTTATCTTTTAATCTGCAAAGTGACAGATCTTTTCAGGGTCATTGGTAAAGCTGAATGAGATGGTCATAATAAAATGTGTGGCATTTTATAAATGATGTCATAAAACTGAAGAGAGATAATTTTCTTTAATAAATAGGAAATATTATTTCTTAGGCTCCCAACAGGTGAAGTACAAGGGGAAAAAATGATTTAGATGCTAACATTAAAAATCAAAAATTTTACATAGCCCCCTTTTAAAAATAATTATTATTTTTGAAAAGACATGTTCATGGGGTTCTCATTCCCATCACTTCATGGCAAATAGAAAGGGAAAAAGTGGAAGCAGTGATAGATTTTATTTTCTTGGGCTCAAAAATCACTGTGGATGGTGACTGCAGCCACAAAATTAAAAAGACACTCCTTGGAAGGAAAGCTATGACTAACCTACACAGTGTATTAAGAAGCAGAGATGTCACTTTGTTGACAAAGGTCCATTGAGTCAAAGCTATGGTTTTTCCGGTAGTCATGTACAAATATGTGAGTTGGACCATAAAAAAGGCTGAGCACCAAAGAACTGATGCTTTTGCTGGAGAAGACTACCGAGAGTCCCTTCGGACTGCAAGGAGATCAAACCAGTCAATCCTAAAGGAAATCAATCAACCTTGAATGTTCATTGGAAGGACTGATGCTGAAGCGCCAATACTTTGGCCACCTGATGCAAAGAGCTAACTTGTTGGAAAAGACCTGGATGCTGGGAAAGCTAGAAGGCACGGGGAAAGGGGGCGGCAGAGGATAAGATGATTAGATAGCATCACTGATTCAATGGACATGAATTTTGAGCAAACTCTGGAAGACAGGGAAGGACAGGGGAGCCTGGCGTTCTGCAGTCCATGGGGTCACAAAGAGTCGGACCAACTTAGCAACTGAACAACAACAACAAAGGAATGTAAGAATGCTTCAGCATGTGCCTTGTGTGATTAAAAAAAATTTTTAATCAACTGACAGGCTTATTTGCTCTCAAGAATTTAAGGCCTTTTCTATAACAAACAGAAGTTATCGAAAAGGGCAGATGTGTCGTTGTCTATTGCTAGTAACCTGTTTGTAGATGAATACTAAGAGTAGTTTCTGGAAGCTTAATGCAAAAAAAGAAGTTATTAGAAACATTTCTGGCTCAAATCCCACTAGAAACTTGTGGATTTTTTTATAGAAGGGGGGCACTAGATGGCATAAAAAAAGAGCATCTTAAACCACAGCTTTGAATAACATACAGACATTCAAATGCATGTTTCCTGAATTATCCTTCTCTTTCCCCAAACACATATATAATCTTTGAGAAGGTGAAGATACTATAGGCCAGGTATACTGGTGTCTGATCATTAATGATATAGGGCTAAAGTGCAGAGAACCGATACAATCTTCATGCTTGGGCACACTCCCAGTAAACCAGTCTCAAGTCTCGAAGACTCCCTGGCACAGCTGGGTCATAAAAACTCCTAACTCCATTCTTAATAAGTCTCAAGTGCACATTTTCTGTAGCATGGGTGAAAGAATTCTTATTAAATAGCAGATGCACAGGCAAAAAGGCTGACATTGTGTCAAAATTTTAGGAGTCTAAAGTGTACTCTTACCAAAGTGGAGCTATAGAACAGCCACCAGGGAGATTCCAGAATGAATAAAAACTCTTCTCCCCAAAAGGAGCTTCAAATATAACATATTTTGAGCTAAACCTCAGAGTTTTATGCCTAAAAATGCTTACCAGTTGCTTTAATCATAAAAATTGCCTGGTCTTTTCAGAGTATCTGAAATAGAACTAATCTAAGGAGTTTGAGCTGTAAGTATACCCCCCCAAAAGGATGAAGAGTTAAAGTATATGGAGTTATTTATACTCCATATACTTTATATGTATATATATAGGGAATCCATTTATACTCTGAAGAATGGTTGATGTATTAGTTTCCTGTGACTGCTGTCTAACAAATTATCACGTTTGGTGGTTTAAAACAACAGAAATTTCTCTCTCTCAGTCCTGGAGGCCACAAATCCTAAACTGGTATCACAGGGCCAAAATCAAGGTGTTGGCAGGCTGTGCTTCTTCCAGAGATTTTATGGAAGATTCTGCTCCTTGACTCTTCCAGCTTGGAGTAACTGCTGGCGTTTCTTGACCTGTGGCCACATCATTCCAATCTTTGCCTCTGTGGTCATACCACCTCCTCTTCTAAATGTAAACTCTCTGTTGCTCTCTTATAAAGACACATGTAATTAACATTTAGAACCCACTCAGACAACCCAGGGTAATCTCCTTGTATCAAAATCTATAACTTAATGACATCTACAAAGACTCCTCCCCTCTAAAAAAGTAACATTACAGATTTCAGGGGTTTGGATGTAGATATCTGTTTTGGGGGGGGGGGGGGGGGGTCCATTTTTTAGCCTACCAAGACTGCCAAAGGTAAAAGTTACTATATAATCAACCCCTCACAGACAACACTTATATCTTTATTCTGTATGTGATTTAAGGTTTTTTTTTTTAAAAAAAAAAACAACTGTGAACCATATATCAGTAAACACAATCACTTTTAAAGTACTTCAGTTCAGTTCAGTCGCTCAGTCGCTCAGTCGTGTCCGACTCTTTGCGACCCCATGAATTACAGCATGCCAGGCCTCCCTGTCCATCACCAACTCCCGGAGTTCACTCAGACTCGCGTCCATCCAGTCCGTGATGCCATCCAGCCATCTCATCCTCTGCCGACCCCTTCTTCTCCTGCCCCCAAACCCTCCCAGAATCAAAGTCTTTTCCAATGAGTCAACTCTTGGCATGAGGTGGCCAAAGTACTGGAGTTTCAGCTTTAGCATCATTCCTTCCAAAGAAATCCCAGGGCTGATCTCCTTCAGAAAGGACTGGTTGGATCTCCTTGCAGTCCAAGGGACTCTCAAGAGTCTTCTCCAACACCACAGTTCAAAAGCATCAATTCTTCAGCGCTCAGCCTTCTTCACAGTCCAACTCTCACTTAGATTATCCCATTTTCCTAGAAAGCATCTTTCTTTCTTCATTTGCTTGAGATCCCTACCACTATGAAACAAAACTATGAAACTCTTTTTCCCCCTATATTAAGAAACTTATCTTTTTCTTCCACGGTTATTGCCATCTTTGAACATAAAAGTAAATAAAGGTCACATCAAAATTAACTCTCCCAATCTTTACCGTTTTTCTCTTCCTCTTGCATTTCATTATACAACATGGGAATGAACAAACAATTTGTTTCTTAATTAAAACACTGCTTGCTCAAAGGATACAGGTGTTAAAAGAGTTTAGAAATTTATTCAAGACTAGGCAAACCATGGAGCAATAATAAATTCTGAGTAAGCAATCCAACTGCCATCATAACACTGCCTGCAGTAAGCATCACCTCATAAAAACCACTCACAGCATTTTAATCTAAAGCTACAGCTGTAAGACAGATACTGATTTCTGTAAGCTTCTAAAAATGCAAAGAAAGTGTTCTTTATTGGAAAAGTTTTTGGATTCAACATCTGGAATAAAAAGCTAAATTACTTTCAGTAACCCAACAGCTGTATTTAAAAAGAAAAAATAATCAATTCCTATTTGGATTATATCTTCTCACACTATGGAACATAGAGCAGGAACCTTTCAAAGGTGATTTACCACATCTTCATTATCCAGTCTTAATTTAAGTTTCTGAGTACTGTTGGTAACAGACTTAACATTTTTTGGTCTCTATGTAAAACTAACTTATTGTCACAGGAAAAATAAATGCTTTAAGATATTTTTAAGGCATTTAAAATGCAGATCTAGATAATTTAGTGTAATCTGTGCCCTCCTATGATACTTCTCATTACTATCTCACCTCCTCTAACATTACTCCTTCAGTTTCCGCGCCTACAGATACTTTCTTAATAGCCCAAGTCAGTCTTTGCCCAAGTCAGTCTTTCCCCAAGACTTCAGAATGCATCAAGGGTTATTATCAGCCAACACCAGTTATATGAGCAGCAGCCTTGTTTTCATTCTGTCCCTTTGTGTATCCATCTGAGACATTTTGAGCTGTGATATTAGAGAAGACACCTGGGAGTCCCATCAACAGCAAGGAGATCAAACCTGTCAATTCTAAAGGAAATCAACCCTGAATATTCATTGGAAGGACTGATGCTGAAGCTCCAATACGTTGACCACCTGATGCAAAGAGCCAATTCGTTAGAAGAGACGCTGATGCTAGCAAAGATTGAAGGCAGGAGAAGGGGACGACAGATGAGATGGTTGGATGGCATCACCGACTCAATGGACATGAGAATGAGTAAGCTCCAGGAGTTTGTGATGGACAGGGAAGCCTGGCATGCTGCAGTCCATGGGGTCACAAAGAGTCGGACACAACTCAGCAACTGAACTTAACTAATCACAGGGGTGGGCTTTCCAGGTGACTCAGCAGTAAAGAGTCCACATGCCAATGTAAGAGACACAGATTCGATCCCTAAGTCAGGAGGACCCCCTGGAGAAGGAAACGGCAACCCACTACAGTATTCTTGCATGGGAAATCCCGTGGACAGAAGAGCCTGGTGGGCTACAGTCCATAGGGTCATAAAAGAGTGAGACACGGCTGAGCAACTAAACAAGAATCAGAAGCGTCCTTAAAAAAAGAGAAGGCAATGTGATGGAAGCAGAGATATAAATCAAAGAAAGTAATCTGAAGATGCTATACTGCTGGCTTGACAATGGAGGAAGAATTTGTGAGCCCAAGGGCTGTAGGTACAGTAGCCTCTGGTAGGCTGCAGTCCGTGGGGTCGCTGAGAGTTGGACATGACTCAGTGACTTCACTTTCCACTTTCATGCATTGGAGAAGGAGATGGCAACCCACTCCAGTGTTCTTGCCTGGAGAATCCCAGGGACGGCGGAGCCTGGTGGGCTGCTGTCTATAGGGTCGCACAGAGTCGGACACGACTGAAGCAACTTAGCAGCAGCAGCAGAAGCTAAAGAAGAAAAGGAACATGAATTCTCCCCTAAAGCCTCCAGAAGGAACACAGCCCTGTCAACACCTTGATTCCGCAAGACCCACTGTGAATTTCTGGCTGTCAGAACTGTAAGCTAACAAACTTGTGTTATTTTTTAAGCCACCATATTGTGGTAATTTATCATCACAGCAGTAGGGAAGTAATATACCACCTGAACCCAAATTATCAAGAGAGAGCCAAAGGGAGAGTGGGATAAAGTGAAAAAAATATGAATTTTAGTTAACTTATCCAACAGTCTTATCTTCTGTCAGAAGAAAATAAATGCACTCACAGGAAAAATAATCTTAATCTAGAGATGCAGTTCTCAAATCTGGCTCCATACAGGAACCACCTGGAGAGCTTTAACACAATTCTGATACCAAGGTTCCATTTCAGACGACCTGAATTATCACCTCTGGGGCTCTTGGTGTAGTTAGAAAGACAGCCACAAGGTTTTTATGAATAGCCACGGTGGAGAACCCACTGTTCTAGCTAAAGATTAGTTTTTAGTGATCCAAGGAAACTTCTGAGGTTTCCAAATGGTACAAGTTCCTGAAATTGTCCCCCATAAAGATGTGGCTCACCATTCATTAAATATATGTTTTGTTGACTTTATATCTGACAGTAAGAAGTTGCCTAGGCAAATTCCTAAAGGCAAAATTACGTGCTCAAATGGCAGGTAATTTTTTTTATTCAGACAAATACTGCTAAATTGCTCGACCACCGTACCCTTCTACCAATTAAGAATCAGCAACACTTTGTTTAAAAGCCTGCCCAATTTGATAGATGGAAAATAATATTTCATTGTTGTTTTCATTTGCAAGCTTCAACCATGAGTGAAACTGAGTACATTTTCATAGCTTTACTGGCCATTTTGGGGGCTCTGTCAATTATTTATTCATATTCATTTCTATTAGTTTTTTAAAAGGTAATTTGTAAGAACCTTTTCTGCTAAGGAAATCGACCTTTTGCCTATCACGAATGTTAAATATTTCCCCCCAGTTTGTTGTCTTTTGCCTTCGGCTTCTTTAAGCCACAGAGTTTATTTTTTATATCTTTAATGTATTTCTCTTTCCCTCTATGGCTTCTTTGGAAAGCTAACCCATACTCTAAGATTATAAACAACATCAACCATACACCCATACTTTATTCTAATACTTCCAGAACTTCATATTTTACAATGGGACCTTTTCCCCTCCACCCGCCCCTCACTGTCCAGGTATCATTTACAGTTTAGTTCATCTCTTCTCCATAACTTCCATTGATGGAAGTTATCATGCTTTTAACTTAAAGATGGAAAAGGGGGGGGAGAATGTAATGTAATATATACTGTAATATGTAATATGTATGTGTGTGTACATGAAAAACTCTGACATAAAAGCTTAACACACTTTTTACATAGTCAACAATAAATATAACGCCTAATTCAGGTACAAAGAGTTTACAAACTCCCGTAAGGTTACGGAAAATGAAAGCAAGCATTAGGCACAGTGTCGATTCCTTTCCCCTCTCCAAAGCAACACAACTGTCACCCGGCTGACTTCCTCACAAGCCTTGAGGAATAAAGGCCCCCAGCGGTTCTTTCCTGTGGTTGTCCTCATTCTTGCAAAATACTTGTTGCCACTAGGTGGAGACAATTTTATAATAGGAAGATTGGTTACTGAAACCGGAGTAGCCATAAATTTTCTACAAATATACACAAATAGTAAAGAAGGTCAGCTTTCAATTTTGGGGTAAACTAAAGCTAGTCATTTTAACTGAGGATCCAGTTTCCCTATTTGTAAATTTAAGAATTTATATTAAGTAATACCAAGAGCCCCCTTAGCCCTAATATTTTATAGATCAAAGGCTTTTCTAAATGTCCTTTCCCCAATGGCTCGGCAGTAAAGAATCTGCCTGCATATGCAGGAGACACAGGAGATGCAGGTTTGATCCCCGAGTCGGGAAGATCCCCTGGAGGAGGAAATGGCAACCCATCCAGTATTCTTGCCTACGAAATCCCATGGACAGAGAAGCCTGGAGGGCTACAGTCCAGAGGTTCGTGAAGAGTCAGACTCAACTGAGCAACTAAGTATGTCCTCTTGGGCTAAGAAGGTATTCTACTTCCAGCAACTTCTTTCAACTTGAAAATGTCACCAACCAAAACCAGTCATTTCCTCCAATCTTTTTTTTCAAAGCTGACAAAAAGAGGCGTGTTGTGTATTAAAGTCCACACATCTAACATTCCAGATCATATACAAGGCTTTCTGCACTTCCTCCTATATGCTTCTCCACATCCATCTGGCATGCTTGCACACATATTTTAAACAATGAGCTAGCTATAGATTTTCCTCTGAACTGGTATCTGTGCTAGAAGTTGTACATCTGGAGGGGTTTCTTTGCTTTTTCCCTCATATTATTTCTTTTCTTCTTTGCTCCATTTGGTCAAAACCTTCCATTTTGTTATTTCCTGAATTCTTAGTTGTCTGCCCTCTGACAAGACATTCCCTGCACTTGCACTTCAGCTCCTGGTTCTCATCTGCCCATCTAGATTTTGTAACCCTTCCAAAATTGTATCAACCTCTGCTTGCCTAAGGGGTTCCCAGTCAGCTGCTTCATCCAATTATTGAATCTAGTGAACTACTGGCAAACTACTGATTTACTTAGCTCTCAAACTCAGGCACAATCTAGGTTCTCAGCCCCGAACATGCACCACCTCTACCACAAACTGACCACATTCATAGAGAAGGATTAATTTTCATTCTCCCCATGCTTCAAGATCAAGAGACACACCGTACACTGTTAATTTCCTGAGCACAGCAGAAAAATTCTGAGTTCTTAAGTTGAGCAAGAGGAGCTGCCAACTTCATTTCACATCCCCACCCAGATTACATGAAACTGTAAACAGAGCAACATATTGACGTGTGTGAACAGCTCACTACTGACTGTGGACTACGCTCTATGCCTTCAGCATACATGACTGGCTCTCAATAAAAGCCTGCAGGTTTAACGGCAGAAACAGATCAGTATTTCTATCTCTGAGAGGAAGATGTGAAACACAAGGAAAGCATAAAGCAAAGCTTGCAGATTTACAGATGCTTATCAACAATGGCAAAGCTAAAAAGAGACTTCTAACAACTAATGACTTTTAGTCCAAAACCCCACGTGCCAGAATAGATGTTTAACAACTTTTGAAAAGTGGTATACCTCCTTCTCTTGGGAGAATTGCCCATCAAGTGCAGATTCCTGCGGGAAGGAGCAGAGATGCTGCTGAACACACTTCAGCAAGTGACAACACACGAGGTAACAGCAACGTTCCCTACGTCACAGAAAATAGACCAACAGGGTCTACATTTCTCACAAGGGCATACTTTGTTGAAAAATTAACCTGCAGTAAGGGACTGACACAGAAACTTAAAAATCACATTGAGAAAGAGAAGAGAGAAAGCCGAAGGCTAATGCCTCCACATTCTCCCAACAGCAACTGGAATAACCCTTTCAGAAAACAGCTAGGCAATTCATTTCCAGAGATACAAAACATTCATAATCTTTCACCCAGTAATCCCAGTCCGAGGAAATAACACTATTAATAATAACAGATAACATTTATATTTATCACCCTATATGAAATCTTTCTTCATCCTAACAACCCTATGAAACATGTACTATTAATTCCTTCATTTAATAAATCAAGCCGAAATATAAACAACTAAATAAACAAGCAAGCAACTAGCTTAAAGTCTGCAGTGTCAGAGTAAACACTCAAAACTCAGGTTTGCCTAAGAAGGCCATGCCCTTAACTACCACACCAATTATTATTCCTACTGCAACAGTAAAAACGCTGTCAGCACAGACACATGTTGCATCATCAACAATGGGAAATTTTTTCGATCATTAAAAATAACAATTAGTCATACTCTATGAAATGATCAGTAATACTTATAAGGCAAAGAGATGAAAGAGACAAATAACTGGTAGTTGTGCTACAATTTGTTGTTGAGTTGATTAGTCGTGTCTGACTTTTTTTGCAACCCCACAGACTAGTCCGCCAGGCTTCTCTGTCCATGGGATTTTCCAGGCAAGAATACTGGAGTGGGTGGCCATTTCCTTCTCCAGGGGACCTTCCCAACCCAGGGATGGAACCCAGGTCTCCTGCATCTCCTGTATTGGCAGGTGAATTCTTTACTACTGCGCCATCAGGGAAGCCCTGTGCTACAATTACAGCTACGTAAAAGTTAACCTTTTAGAAGGCAGCATGGAGTTGTCAGGAGTCTGTGGAGAGGGTTTCCCTCCATTTTCCAACTCCTACTACTATTATGACCAAAATACAACAGGCATAGGTTTGAACAGTTTTAAAACAATAGATTAGAGGAGTAAAGAATGTGTTTCTGGTGTCGCTTTGGCACACAGGGTAGACTTTCTCTTGCAGAAAAGCAACTATTATGGAAAACAGTGGCAGGTAGACTGGGATTTAGGAGACCTCAATTCTCATTGTGGGTTCTTGATATAACTTCAAAATGTAAACTGATCTCTCTTCTGCCCTTATCTCCTGGTTTCTGCAACTTGCATAAAAAAAAAAAGTTTAAAACTGGCAAAAAGCAGAGCCTGCAGTTTCAAAGGCTGGAGTCTTAGAAGAAAAAAGAAACCAGAAATTTTAAGGATAGAAAGCTGTGTTACAGCTCTAATAAATATAAAGATTAGCATAATCCCTAGATTCATGAAAGCAGCAAAAATTTGGCATAGCTCAAATATACCAGAAATCAACATGACTTTGAACAAGTCAATATACAGCTTTTAATCTCTTTATCTATAAAATGAGCATGTTTTAGGAAATACATACTTATTTTCAATGTCCATTAGGGCAGAGTTTCTTACTCGCAATTAAAAAATATACTCAAATGTGTATATATTAAAAACATATAGACACGTATGTCTACTAGGGTAAAGCTACTTATTATCAATTAGCCTTCAAAAATCTTTATGTGGGTTCTTCAAATAACCAATATTAAGAAGAGAAAACCATAATACTACTATAAAAAAGAAGAACTTAAGTAGCTAAAGCAGCAAAACTCATTGTCTCCTAAGGAAAATTTATCCTATATTAAACAATAAATGGAAAGGAAAACTAACATTAATTTGATACAACAGACACTGTTTTGGGGCACTTTTTAAAAATAGCTTTCCCTCTACCTCTACTTTTTAAACAAATCCTGTAAGTCCATGGCCCTTGCTTAATTTTTCTAAGTCTATATGCCCCTTGAGAATCTGATGAAAGCTAGGAATTCTTATCTTGGGGGAGGGAATACAAAGATAAAAAAAAACACACATACAAAATTTCAGAGTATTCATGGATCCTTAAGAGATACCTAGACTGAAGACCAAGAACACTTGCTCCACACTGTCTAAGAGCTCCAAATCTGAAACAAGGAAACAGAGGTTACTGTCTCTCTCAGCTTTCTTCAGCTATACTACACAACAAGCTGTTGCCAACAATGATGCATTTATTCTAAGCAAAAATAAACAAACAGGACCTAATCAAACTTACAAGCTTTTGCACAGCAAAAGAAACCATAAACAAAATGAAAAGACAATCTACAGAATGGCAGAAAATATTTCCAAATGATGCAACTGACAAGGGATGACATTCCAAAACATACAAATAGCTCATACAGCTAAACCACAACAAAAACCAAACAACCCAATTGAAAAATAGGAAAATTACTGAAATACATTTTTCCAAAGAAGATATACAGATGGCCAACAACCATATAGAAAGATGCTCAACATCACAAATTGTTAGAGAAACGCAAATCAAAACTATGTAAGGCACTGTGTTACTCCAGCCAGAATGGCCATGATCGAAGTAAATGCCTAACAAATGCTGAAGAGGATGTAGAGAAAGGGGAACTTTCCTACACTCTTGGTGGGAATGCAGGCTGGTGCAGCCATCATGGAGAACGGGATGGTGGTTCCTCAAAAAACTTAAAATTGAGTTGCCATATGATCCAGCAATCCCAGTTCTGGGCACATATCCAGACAAAACTGTAATTTGAAACGATACATGCACCCCTAAATTCACAGCAGCATTGCTTACAATAGCCAAGACATGGAAGCAAACTGTCTATAACAGGTGAATGGATAAAGAAGATGCAGTGCATATATGCAGTTGACCACTACTCAGCCATAAAAAGGACCTAAATAACGCCATTTGCAGCAACACAGACAGACCTAGAGACTCGTACTAAACGAAGGCAAGCCAGAAAGACAAAGACAGATCCATACGGTATCACTTCTATGTGTAATCTACAATATGACACAAATGCACCTATCGGTAATACAGAAACAGGTGTGACAAAGAGACCTGTGGTTGCCAAAGGGGAGGGGTGTAAGGGAGGGAAGGATTAGGAATTTGGGATTAGCGCATGCAAACTAGTATATATAGCATGGATAAACAAGGTCCTACTGCATGGCACAGGGAACTATATTCAATATCCTGTGATAAACTATATGGTAAGGAATGTACGCACATTAACTGAATCACTTTGCTGTACAGTAGAAAATAACACAACACTGTAAATCAACTGTGTGTTGCTGTGTGCTGTACTCAGTTGCTCAGTCGTGTCCAATTTTTTGCGAACCCATGGACTGTAGCCAGCCAGGCTCCTCTGTCCGTGGAATCTTTCAAGCAAGTATGCTGGAGTGGGTTCCCATTTCCTACCCCAGGGGATCTTCCTGACCCAGGGATCGAACCTGTGTCTCCTGGGTCTCCTGCACTGGCAGCCAAATTCTTTAATACTGCACTACCAGGAAAGCCCTTAATCAACTATACTTCAATTTAAAAAAAAAAAAAAAAAAAAGACAGGTTTGTTCTTACAAAGATAAACTATGGAGACACTAGGTGCTACTTGTTAAATACGTCCATCTGGCTGCCACAATGAACACTGTACTTCCGTACCATCAACATCAGTACAAAGCTAAAAGCAATCTTAGAATCCAACCACAAGGAAATGAATAAATTACACCATGGTACATGAAATATCACTTGAAATATCACAAAATCATCAAAAATGTTATCAAGTTGATTATGGATTAGAAAATGTTAGTAATATCTAAAGTTAGATTTTAAAATACACATAAATTTAGACTTATATAAAAAACAGTTAAAACTATGTTTTAAAAAGCCCAAGTCAGTCAGATCAGTCAGTCAGTTAGTTCAGTCGCGCAGTCATGTCCGACTCTTTGCGACCCCATGAATCATAGCACGCCAGGCCTCCCTGTCCATCACCAACTCCCGGAGTTCACTCAAACTCATGTCCATCAAGTCGGTGATGCCATCCAGCCATCTCATCCTCTGACGTCCCCTTCTCCTCCTGCCCCCAATCCCTCCCATCATCAGAGTCTTTTCCAATGAGTCAGCTCTTCCTATCAGGTAGCCCAAGTACTGACGTTTCAGCTTCAACATCAGTCCTTCCACTGAATGCCCAGGACTGATCCCTTTAGGATGGACTGGCTGGATCTCCTTGCAGTCCAAGAAGACCCTCAAGAGTCTTCTCCAACACCACAGTTCAAAAGCATCAATTCTTCAGCACTCAGCTTTCTTCACAGTCCAACTCTCACATCCATATTATGACCACTGGAAAAACCACAGCCTTGACTAGATGGACCTTTGTTGGCAAAGTAACGTCTCTGCTTTTGAATATGCTATCTAGGCTGGTCATAACTTTTCTTCCAAGGAGTAAGCGTCTTTTAATTTCATGGCTGCAATCACCATCTGCAGTGATTTTGGAGCCCAAAAAAATAAAGTCTGACACTGTTTCCACTGTTTCCCCATCTATTTACCATGAAGTGATGGGACCAGATGCCATGATCTTCGTTTTCTGAATGTTGAACTTTAAGCCAACTTTTTCACTCTCCTCCTTCACTTTCATCAAGAGGATTTTTAGTTCCTCTTCACTTTCTGCCATAAGGGTGGTGTCATCTGCATATCTGAGGTTATTGATATTTCTCCCAGCAATCTTGATTCCAGCTTGTGCTTCCTCCAGTCCAGCGTTTCTCATGATGTACTCTGCATAGAAGTTAAATAAGCAGGGTGACAATATACAGCCTTGACGTACTCCTTTTCCTATTTGGAACCAGTCTGTTGTTCCATGTCCAGTTCTAACTGTTGCTTCCTGACCTGCACACAGGTTTCTCAAGAGGCATGTCAGGTGGTCTGGTATTCCTATCTCTTTCAGAATTTCCACAATTTATTGTGATCCACACAGTCAAAGGCTTTGGCATAGTCAATAAAGCAGAAATAGATGGTTTTCTGGAACTCTCTTGCTTTTTCAGCTATCCAACAGATGTTAGCAATTTGATCTCTGGTTCCTCTGCCTTTTCTAAAACCAGCTTGAACACCTGGAAGTTCACGGCTCACATATTGCTGAAGCCTGGCTTGGAGAATTTTGAGCATTACTTTACTAGCGTGTGAGATGAGTGCAATTGTGCGGTAGTTTGAGCATTCTTTGGCATTGCCTTTCTTTGGGATTGGGAAGAAAACTGACCTTTTCCAGTCCTGTGGCCACTGCTGAGTTTTCCAAATTTGCTGGCATATTGAGTGCAGCACATTCATAGCATCATCATTTAGGATTTGAAACAGCTCAACCAGAATTTCATCACCTCCACAAGCTTTGTTCGTAGTGATGCTTCCTAAGGCCCACTTGACCTCAAATTCCAGGATGTCTGGCTCTAGGTGAGTGATCACACCATCGTTATTATCTGGGGCATGAAGACCTTTTTTGTACAGTTCTTCTGTGTATTCTTGCCACATCTTTTTAATATCTTCTGCTTCTGTTAGGTCCATACCATTTCTATCTTTTCTGAGCCACTTTGCATGAAATGTTCCCTTGGTATCTCTACTTTTCCTGAAGAGATCTCTAGTCTTTTCCATTCTGTTGTTTTCCTCTATTTCTTTGCACTGATAGCTGAGGAAGGCTTTCTTATCTCTCCTTGCTATTCTTTGGAACTCTGCATTCAGATGCTTATATCTTTCCTCTTCTCCTTTGCTTTTCACTTCTCTGCTTTGCACAGAAGCGCGGCAGCCAAGAGGAGCTACCCCACGCCCAATGTCAGGGGCGGCAACCAAGAGCGGCAGGCTGCGACGGACCAGGAGTGGCGAGAGGACATCTGAGGTCAGGGACAGCAGCCAAGAGGAGCTACCCCACGTCCGAGGTCAGGGGCGGCGGCCGAGAGGAGCAACCCCATGTCCAAGGAGCGGCGGCTGCGTGGGCACAGGAGGGCTGAGAGGAGCTACTCCACGTTCATGGTCAGGAGGGGCGACCTCGTACAAGGTAAGGAGCAGCAGCTGTGCTTTCCTGGAGCAGCCGTGAAGAGATACCCCATGTCCAAGGTAAGAGAAACCCAAGTACGATGGTAAGTGTTGCGAGAGGGCATCAGAGGGCAGACACACTGAAACTATAATCACAGAAAACTAGTCAATATCATCACACAGACCACAGCCTTGTCTAAGTCAATGAAACTAAGCCATGCCGTGTGGAGCAACCCAAGACCGATGGGTCATGGTGGAGAGGTCTGACAGAATGTGGTCCACTGGAGAAGGGAATGGCAAACCACTTCAGTATTCTTGCCTTGAGAACCCCATGAACAGTATGAAAAGGCAAAATGACAGGATACTGAAAGAGGAACTCCCCAGGTCAGTAGGTGCCCAATATGCTACTGGAGATCAGTGGAGAAAAGAACTCCAGAAAGAATAAAGGGATGGAGCCAAAGCAAAAACAACACCCAGCTGTGGACGCGACTGGTGGTAAAAGCAAGGTCCGATGCTGTAAAGAGCAATACTGCATGGGAACCCAGAATGTTAGGTCCATGAATCAAGGCAAATTGGAAGTGGTCAAACAGGAGATGGCAAGAGTGAACGTCGACATTCTAGGAATTAGCGAACTAAAATGGACTGGAATGGGTGAATTTAACTCAGATGACCATTATATCTACTACTGCGGGCAGGAATCCCTTAGGAGAAATGGAGTAGCCATCACGGTCAACAAAAGAGTCCGAAACGCATTACTTGGATGCAATCTCAAAAACGACAGAATGATCTCTGTTCGTTTCCAAGGCAAACCATTCAATATCACAGTGATCCAAGCCTATGCCCCAAGCAGTAACGCTGAAGAAGCTGAGGTTGAATGGTTCTAAGAAAACCTACAAGACCTTTTAGAACTAACACCCAAAAAAGATGTCCTTTTCATTATAGGGGACTGGAATGCAAAAGTAGGAAGTCAAGAAACACCTGGAGTAACAGAAAAATTTGGCCTTGGAATGCAGAATGAAGCAGGGCAAAGGCTAATAGAGTTTTCCCAAGAGAATGCACCAGTCACAGCAAACATCCTCTTCCAATAACACAAGAGAAGACTCTACACATGGGCATCACCAAATACTCAACACCGAAATCAGATTGATTATATTCTTTGCAGCCAAAGGTGGAGAAGCTCTATACAGTCAGCAAAAACAAGACCAGGAGCTGACTGTGGCTCAGATCACGAACTCCTTATTGCCAAATTCAGACTTAAACTGAAGAAAGCAGGGAACACCACTATACCATTCCAGCATGACCTAAATCAAATCCCTTAAGATTATACAGTGGAAGTGAGAAATAGATTTAAGGGACTAGATCTGACAGACAGAGTGCCTGATGAACTATGGACGGAGGTTCCTGACACTGTACAGGAGACAGGGATCAAGATCATCCCCAAGGGAAAGAAATCCAAAAAAGCAAAATGGCTGTCTAAGGAGGCCTTACTGTGAAAAAAAGAAAAGCGAAAAAGCCCAAAGCTAAAATTTATTTCCAAGGGGAAATACATCAAAATTTAACAGCAATTAAAATTGAATACTGAAAGCATGATTTTTCTAGTTCTTAAATTATCCAATATTAAAAAAATTTTTTTAATAAACTGGCAACTGAAAATTACTATATCGGTTAAAAAGACAACTTAATAACATCGATTTTTCCCCACTGTCAGCTCTTAATTACTTTTAAAAGGACTGAGCAACATATTGCACATAGGAATTAAAACTAAAAACAATCCATTTAAGAAGTGAATGACAGCTTATGTACTCTGTGAAACTTTAAAGGTTTCAGATTAAAATTAATTGACATTAATAATCATGTTACTTAAATTAAAAAACTGTAACATTAGTTTTTCAAAAGTTATAGAGACTTCTGGGGAAAAAATATTACAGGAGACTAAACTAGGGTTTCCATGGTAGCTCAGATGGTAAAGCATCTGCTCGCAATGCAGGAGACCCAGGTTCAATCCCCAGGTCAGGAAGATCCCCTGGAGAAGGAAATGGCAACCCACTCCAGTTCTCGTGCCTGAACAAGTCCATGGACAGAGGGGCCTGATGGGCTACAGTCCATGGGATCACAAAAGTCGGACACGCCTGAGCGACTTCACTTTTTTTAAAACTATGATAAATTATGACTAGTTAACTCAAATTAGTAAATGAGACCCACCTCTAAAGACAAATGAAATCGATTACAACATTAGTAAAAGAGAAATTTAGTCTTGATATTTTAGACAATACTCAACCATCAATATCCTAGAGTCTTCAACATGTTACCATTACTTTACAATTTGGAAGAGGAAATATTCCTAGAGGTCAGCACCTCACAAAAAATTTAAAAGCTATAAAAAAAATCTTTCCACTAATTCAACAAGGCATGTTTTCTTCACAAATATGTCAATTAAAACTTTTAAGATCAAGGATAAAAGGGTAAGTTCATTAAAACTGAACAACAGATATAATTTCTAATCCTGCTAAATGTATTTTTAAAAGTACAGATTTTTCTCTAAGTGATATTATAAAACAGCATAAATAAAATAAAAATAGGTAGTTTCCAGTAAAAATAGTAATAGCATCTATTTCTTCTACTCCCTCAGGCCCGTCATTTAAACAATCTGTGAAGTGGTAGTTTTGGTCCTAGGTGTATAAATTTCGGGTATCGTCTCATAAGATATTTAGTCCTGCTGAAAAGAAATTAATGAAGCACATTGACCTCAACAGACAGTTACTTGAGATTGAGAATACTACACAATCGACCAGACTTGGGGAAAGTAGGGTTATAGGACATCCACAATTCCTCCTACACCCCATATTTTCACTCTAACAACCTTATTTTAAATATGGAGAGTCAAAAACTTGCAAGGAGACACACAACTATTTCCAAGACCCATGTCACAGATCAATCACTCTCTCTCTCTCTTTCAAGATCCATGCCACAGATCAATCTCTGTCTCTTTCTTAACATACATCCTTTTATATTTACAATGCTCTTTGCTGTTTGCCCCTTTTTACCTACATTACCTCTTATATCTTTACAAATAACCTCCAAGTTCAATGGGGATGCAACTTTATTATTTTTTTTATAGAAAAGAAAATAGGCCAAGAAGCTTGCTAGTAGTGGAACCAGACCTAGAAACCAAGCCTCCTGCCTTCAATTCTAAAGCCCCTTCTTCCATGCACAACACTACCCCTCTGTAATACAGGAAAGCCTTCCATAAAACATTTGGCTGGTTTCCAAGACAGCCGTCCCAGGCTGAATTAACCTCTATATAGTAAATAGTATAAATAGTGAGGGTTTAATGCAATTACTGGCATAGAGGCATACATCTTTTTATAAGTGAAAAATCAGTTGGTTTTAAGTTAAATCAACATAGTCTGTGTATGGTGGGGGAAACAAGAAGAATACTCCTAAAAACAAGTCAAAATGAAGTATACAGATCTGCACATCTTACAATAGCTAACAGAGGCAGCATAATCAACACACGGAGCAGATAAAAAGAAAACAGTGGACAACTAAAAAGAACAATGTAAAAAGAAACTGCGTGATGCTTTCATTTTTAGGAAATAAAATGAGGAGCTTGTCTTTTCTTCCTCCCTCCATCCCAAAATAATGGAAATTTTAGAACATATATTAGGCTATAAAATAGTAAGAGAAGTAGAAGAGGATTTTATTTAGTAGCCATCAAACAAAATCCCTACCAAAATGGCTGGCTCTGCAATATAACACATCAAAAATCCAAAGTCCTATTTCTAGTTCAGCTACTGGTAGTATACAGCTTATATGAACCAATTATTTTAAGCTTTCAATTCTCAAATCTATAAAATCATAACACTCTAGCCAAACTATTTGCTCATGACCTTGGAAAGAGGAAACAATGTCTACAAAGGTAATGAGCAATACTTTAATCCCCATTATCCATTGCAAAAATGACTATTTCTCAAATGTCCTCTAGGTGTGAAGTACTAAGCTAGGCTAAAAGTGCAGAGAAAATGTTGGTCTTTATAATCTAAAAAAATAAAGCAAAGAGAAATACTTAACTAAAGACAATAACTGCATGATAAAATTAAGGCATCTCAGAGAAATGGCTTTCACAGGACATCAAACAGAATGAACTTGGGTTTGATCAAGACACCAAACAAAAACAGTGGTCATTAGGTTTAGCTGGGAAAAGAGGCAAGAAGGCTGCTTGTCCTCTGGATTCCCAAAGCACATCATTTATGTATTACTGCATTTAACACTCTGTACAGTAGTTTGTCATCTCCGCTTAGACTGTAAATTCCTCAAGGACAGAGACTTTATTCAGTTCACTTTTATATTCCTAACCCCTAGCAGAGGATCTGGCACACAGAAGATAATTAGTAAATGTTTTTTAAACAGGCAAGGTAACGACAGGATTCCCTATCTAAATTATTTTAATCGCTATTACTTGTGCAGGTCATTTACTCCTTGTCTCTCAACTCCAAAATCACCACTCTAGACTGCTCCGTGGTGCTGGGCTGAGACTGTGCAACTGTATTTCACCAACTCTTCTGCCACGGGAGGTCCGTGTTAGGCTTTGCCAATGGAGGTAAGAAAGCAATAAAAGGGCTGAGGGGACCTCCTTCTAGTCACTGGCAGCAACAACTGGTTCCAGCCTCCAGCTTCTTTCGGTATTCCCCAGAACTAGCCTAATCAGCAGCTGCACAAGGCTGACCTCAGAAGTTCAGAACTAGGCCAACAGAACCTCTTTCCCGAGCTCTTTGACTGATTACTATGATGTTCTCTTTCTGCTCTTACATTCATCTAACCATCTCCCTGTATTAAAGGCCTTCTGTTCAAACTCCTATTGAACTTTCTATTTTGCCTATTGGACACTAATATCCTGTTCTAACGGCTCTCCTCTGAGATATCTTGCTGCTTTATTAAAGGGGAAAGTAAAGGAATTTTGAAATTATTCCTACAGATAAAATATATTTTAGAAAGAATAATGCCAAACCCCTTAAATTTGTGTCTGTTACGTTGCAACACACATATCGCTTAACTTCTGCAATTTAAACTATCCAGCATGCAAAGGAACACAAAAAAAAGAGAGAGAGGAAATGAGAAATACTTAAACAGTTCAGGCTATTCCAAGCACACCCCCTACGTTCTCTCAGTAGAACACAGGCATCCTAGAAAAAATGAGAATACAGCGGCTCTGCGACTCCTCAGTGGTCTCAGTTCCCAAAAGCCTCTCCTAGTTATGAGCATACGACATGCTGAATGTGACTCTTAAATTTTAAGGATTTTCTTTTTTTTGCTGTATTCAACATGGCCCATAGTGCAAGCTGACTACTTCATCTAGTGTTCAACAAAAGAAACAGCAATCTGTTCCAAAACTAAAGCTGAACTGAACTTACTGGTATATTCTTCCCATCCTGAGAGATTTCAAGCATAATTTTTTATTATATGTGATTTTCATTTTACACATTGGCTTTAGAAGCAAACTTTTTCATAAAATACAACTCCATGCTACAGCAGAGACACAGAAAAAAATCAGTCCTGCGGGGGAGCCCCAAATCAACACAACTGTTGAAAACAAATGACCAAAATGCTTTGATATTTTTATATGGTTTGTTACTTCATTTAATAAGATATCCTCACTAGATAATTTAATCTGAGATTAATTTCAAAATAATTTTTCATTACTGTACTTAATAAACTGAATTTTTAAAATTAGGACAAAATGGCAGATAGTAGAAAAAAGGCAAAGTCAAGCAATAAGAATCTTTCTCAGAATTCTTAGTAATGTATTTATATAGCTCCTGAGCATCCAAAAAAAGTATCACTAGGCCCAGACATATTAGTCCACCTCAGCTGCCTAATAACCATAAGACAAAAGAGAAGTGAAAAAAATTTTAAACTTGAAAGTTCCACTGGAATTCCTCCACATAGCATACAAAGAGAGTGGGCCACCTGCTTACTTAGCACCTAGCTCCTGCCTATGGACATAATAACACTAGTTGCTACTTAACTGCCAAAAGTTTTGTTACCACAGGCAGTCAGTCTATGTAAAATCAACCAAGCTCTATGCCTAACAAGGGACACCAGAGGACCTGTCTGACACATTTGGTAGAAAATATGAAAAATCTGACAGGGGAACAGACAGGATATCTCAACCTACAGAGAATGAGCAGGGTAAATTTTACTGTACCTCTGTACTCAAATTGTATCAGGATCTACTCATTTCAATGCAAATAGTCATTCAATACATTACTATAATAACTTATTGATATAAGGTTTCAGAGATAAAAAAAAAATTAGGAAATTAAATAACTAGTGTCTGACAACAATGTCTTCCACAACATGTCTAACAAATAACACCAATTAAAAATCAAATGTAGATCTGTATACCGGCAGTCTATATAATCATAGTGTTTTCCCTTTTTTAAAAACTGTAAACTGTGATGCATTGTCTAGTTTCCCCAGATTTAACAAGCAAGTGGATACAAAATTCTGAATGCTTTAAATCATATCAGAAACACAGCCATGATTTTAATAAAGGGCTTTTTAATGTTAGCTCACTTCTCTCGCTGGAAGGAATTATGCTTCTGTGCTAATGTACAGAAATGAAACTGTCACTGAAACATCTGGTTATATATTATTCATTAGACATATATCACCTTTACTCCAAAGACTGCATAATATAAACACAAACCACGAATAAATCAAGTTAAAGAGATAGACCTGACACCACATGCTGAAGGTCAGTGATAGACAAATGAAATTCCAAAGATGTTTGCTGACCTGCTCCATATTTCTCTCCTCACAAACCTGGGAGCTAGCAGTCTGAGAGTTCCAACAGGCAGAGGAAAAACTCAAAATTCTCAGTATGTTGAATGTCTGCATTGTCTACATTATGTTAATGGTTCTAATTTAAAATTTTTCTATGCAGCACATTTGAGAACCATCAGCATATTTTTCTAATACTCAAGCCCACTAGCCAGCCTATTCTGGCAGCTGTCCTTCATAAATTCATTTCACTCTCACACCTACTATAATTAACCTCAAATGTGTATTCCACAAAGGTACCTGAAAGAAATATCACCAATCCTTAGAAAAAGTAAGGGGCCATATTTGCTGCGCTAGCCTTGGAAAACGAAGTCTTACATACCCAGTTTTATTAAAAATTACGTTAAACGTACAAACGATTTTTTAAAAATACCTGTTGATTGTGACAAGTAGAAATTTTAGGGGGAAAAGCCAATAACTAAGAGTCATATTGCTGCCATTTAAATTCTTCATAAATCAAAGGATGAAATAACCACTTTAAAAACACAAGTTCTACTACCAATCTGAGTTATTAAAATATTCAAAAACTACACTCTTTTGCAAGTGAGGAAAGTAGATTCTCTGCCAATTACACTAAGTATTCTAGCCGATCATCGTGGAACTACCAAAAGTAGATTATGCAATGCAAATCACACATAATTAGTTTTCAACATAATTCTCAGTCTAAAACACTGAAATCATGTCTCAGTTTTTTTAATTTTTAAAATAAATAAAGCATATTACGAAAAGGCCGAATGCAAACCTATCCTGCTCAACGCAAACCTATCTTTACATACCTCCGAGGAAGCTGACATTCTCAAACCATTTAACCACGTTAAAGGCACACATTCTCAAAAACTTCGGAGACCCAGGCAGTAGAAACCCAAAAAAGGTTTCAAGGAGATAAGCCTGTAACTGGTCTTCGGGTCCCCCCAAAATAATCGGAATGAACCTCAAAGTTTTAGCTCGGTTTTTTTACTAACAGTAGCTCTGGGCGCAGGGAGACGGCTTCACTAGGAGGGAAACGATCCTGACAACCCGGACGAGGGCTCCCCGGCGACACTCGGGGCCAAAGCCCTCGGTGTGCACGACCGGGTTCAAAATGCGAAGCTTCCATCAGGAACAAACCCAGACGCCCCCTCCCCCCACGACTCCTCCGGGGCACCCTCGCGGGTTTGAGAGCGCAGCAACAGATACTCCCGAGCAGCACGCAGCACTCCAGGAATGTTTTCACCAGGAGGGGTCTCCCCGCCGCCTACAGGGAACCCCGACGCCCAGGAGCGCCTCGACACGCCAACCCCGACTCTAGCACCCCGGGGGGAGAGCGGGCTCGGCACACAAAGCGCCCCTACCCCACCCTCACTGCGCGGACACACACACCACACACACCCCCGGCCGCGAGGGGGAAGCCCGAGGGGGGAAAACCCTGCATTCCGCGCGGTTCGTCTCCGGAGAGGGGCCGCGGAGAGGCTGGGGGGCCCCCCGGCCCGGGGAGCCGACGGGCTGCCGCAGCGCAGCCCCGGCCTCCGCGCAGAGCGAGCGGCGGGCGGTTCGCACGAAGGAAGGAATCCCCGAGCTTCGCCCACGGGGGGTCCTCCTCAAGTCGGACTCCCACCCCCGCCAAGACCCTCGAAGAAATGGGAACAATGAGAAGCCGCCTTCCCCCGCCATCCCCGCCCCGAGAGCGGCCGGGGGCGGCGGCGCCATCTCCTCTCACACCCCCGCGGATACACACACCCGCCCCCCCTCAGCCCCGGCCCCGGCGCGGCCGTCAGCGGCCCGCAGCCCCGCCGAGCTGACGCGCGGCCGAGCCCGCCGCGCCCGCGCCCCCTCGCCTCCCCGCGCGTCCCGCGCCTCACCGGCTCCTGCCCCAACCCGGGGCTCCGCGCGCCGCGGCCGGAGCGAGACTCGGGCACAAGCCGCCGGCGCCGCCGCACAATATGGCGAGCCTCGGCTTCCGCAATGGAGCTCGGGAAATACAACAGGGGCCGCTCAATATTCATGAGAGACCGAGGGGAAGCCGGCTCGGCCGGCACGGCGGGGAGGGCGGGAAGGAGCGGGCGGGCGGGCGAGGGGGCGGAGGCGCGGGACGGGGACGTGCACGGCGCGGGGAGGCCCGCGGCGCGAGGGGAGGGGGCGCCGCCGCGTGCTGCCGGGAGCGCCCGAGCCGCCGCCCCGCCCCGGGCCGCCCGGCCCCGCCCCCCGGCGCCCTCCGCGGGGCGACGCGGCCGCGGGGCGACGCGGCCCCCGGGCAACGCCCGGATGACGGCGGCGCCACCTCGTTCTCGGCGTTCTCTCTCCTTGAGCTCTCCTGCCCCTGCCTGCGCCCCTCACTGCGCCTCCCTGGCCCGCTGCTGGGGTTCGCGCTCGGACTCCTGCTCTCGCCCGTGACTGCGTCCTGTTCTTACCCCCCATCCCACCCGGTAGACGTCCTCGTCAGGCTTTCACCTCTAGAACTTCACCTGAACTTCGGCACTCTGCCTTCCCCCACCCCACAGCCACGCTGACACACACTTTCCGTCCTTGCAGAGTGAACCAGCAAGACCCAATTCTAGGGAAAACGACCTTCAATGCTAAGCGTATATTCTTGGACGTCTGTAAGCGTTCTGGTTCTCATCGGCTTACTTACCTTGCGGCTGTTTCCATCCTTCCTCAGCCCCTCCCAGTATGAGCTTTTGAGTTTGAGAATAAGTGATAGATGTAATAGATGTGGTCGTTACCTAAAACACAACCAATTAGTCTACCACCAAGTGTATAAAATGTGAATAGATTAAGCTACAAACAAATAACTGAAAGAGTTCCTGATCGCAAGAGGTACTATTGGTGAGGTGATCTGTTCTCTTGAAAAATAACCAACAATTTCAGGTAGTAAACTGAAGGCACTTGGGACACAAAGGAAGGGAGTGCACTGAGAATTGGGCAAACTAGGTTTTAGCCTCCAATGTGTCTCTTAACTGTGTGACTTAACTAAAGTACATAATTGTTCTGGACTTTACTTTCCTCATTTGCAGAATGAGAGGATTGTGTTGAATGATTCTTAGGTCCCTGCTACCTTTTGAACTCTCTAAACTCTCTACAAGCAATGCCAAATAAATGATATGAATTTACATAAGATTTTGGGAAAGAGAAGGATCGATTCTAGCAAGCGTGTTAGTGGAGATTTCCTGAGGAGCTTGGAGTTGAGTAAGACTGTGAGGGATAGCTTTGGATAGGTAGAAAGAAGACAGGCGTTAAAATATTGAAGACAACAGCGTCATTTGCCCTACCTAACAATCCATTAAGATAAACAAGAGCAAAACCAGAGACTTAAAACTTTCACTTACTATCTAAGGCTTTAAATAAGAAATGACAATTCTCAGACTCTACAAGCCCTTCAAGGTTAAGCTGTTTTTCCAATGTGAAACAAAAAAAAAGGAAAGAAAATCAGGAATGCTCCTGCCTCTCCCTTCCTGTAAGGGTCCACTTTCTAGAGAGAATGCAATTGCAGAAGTGTCTCCCTTCTTTGTTCACAACTGCATGTGACATCGCATTAATGCTGTTCATAATTCAGAACGTTTTACTCTAGTGAAAATGCATACGAAACTAACGTGGGGAGGTATGATTTTAAGAAAAAACTTTTAAAAAAGCACAGGAATTTTATGGATAAAAGCTAAAACTGTACTTTTAAAAGATTGACAAGAGAATTAGTAGAAAAATGGAAAAGTTATGGGATATCTGGATTAAATGTGATTAACAAGCTATAGACCTCAGGCTAGCATCCTTAATTTGAAAGACACTACTGACAGATTAATGGAGCTCGTGTTATCTATTTTATCTCTTCTTCAAAAACTTGGACTGAGAGTGTTATGGATGTCCCCTGACTACATTAATCAGGAAAGGCTATGTTATGGTACAGCAGCAGACATCTCATCTCCCAAATCTTCATGCCTTAGCACACCAAAAGTTTATTGCTTGTTCATGCTTCTTGTGAATGGGGCTTATTCTATTCCAGTCACTACAGAAACCAGATTGGCAGAGGGGTCACCCAGAACACAGCAACTGAGTCTCTGCGACAGAGGAAGAAAGTGACTGAAGAATCCCTATGAACTTTTCACATCCTTAGGTTGGGAAGCAAACGTCATGGCCAAAACTAGTTAGGTCGCCTTCTCCATCTTCACAGGGCCTGAGTCCTTAAACTGAGGCTGAACCGAGTTCAGGAAAGGTGGTGATATCTGTGAACAATACTAATGTCAGTCACCCTGAGCCCACCAGTTCTGTTTCTAGATATTATGAAAAAGCTCTACGTTTTATTTCATAACACTGGCTCTCTTGAATGCCTTCAAGAAAGGTATGTTTTCAAAAAAAGAAAAAAACCTCACTGTACTTGTTAAGAGTCGACTATCATATAAACAGAATGCACTTTTCATCTTTCTCCCCCCTTTTTAAATTGTATTGTACATTAAATCAATGTCAAGTCCACAGTCAGTCTATCAATAGTGATTTGACATATCCAGCCTACATTCTTTTTGCTATTTTTTGACAGGACGTGAGGGTCACCACTCTCTAAAACATTTCCTATTAACACTCTACCCTCTTGTTAAAGTAGTAATTATGTTTCAACCAGGAAGACACTAAATTAATACTATATAATATAAGTATTTAAGGTGGATGACTAGATGATTTCTAGTTAGAAAGTTCCTTTTCCCTCAAAACTTTAAAAGTAGTACCCTGTTAATCACATGGTGAATTGGGTAGACCTCTCTGATCACAAAAATCACCTCTTTCCTGGTTTTCTGTTATGATGATACTACAAAATGAGATTAGTTCAGCTTGGTCAACTTTTGTTGAGCATATACTATGTGCTAATACTTTGCAAAGTTCTTGTATCCTAGTTATCTTAATATAACTAGGATACAAGTTCCTTGGGAGCAGAAATCTTGTTTATAAGAAAAAAAAGTGTATACCTAGCATGATGTTTGGCATATAGTAGATGCTGAATAAATAGGCATTAAGAGAATGAAAGACTGGGAATCTTTGATCCCGGTGTGTATATGAAGTAGAATAGTTCATATGATCTTGGTATGTCTCACTTTACTGCATAAGAGCAGATATTTTTTATCAGAATTGCATTTAGTCCCCTAGAGGCTTTCTCTACTTAGACAGTTTGTCTTAAATGGAAATTCATGCCTGCCTATTCTATATCCACCCCATGGATTTCTTTTCAGCTGTGCTCCAGATATCTAATTGTTACCTGCTTATCTGAGATGAAGATTGCAGTCCATCAGCACTTTGTTAATAAGAAGCTATAGGGACTTCCCTGGTGGTCCAGTGGTTAAGAATACACCTTGCATTGCAGGAGATGTGGGTTCAATCCCTGGTCAGGGAACTAAGATTGCACATGCTGCAGAGCAACTAAGCCCCTGAGCTGCAGTACTGAGCCCAGGTGTCACAACTAGAGTCTGAATGCAACAAAGATCCCACATGGTGCAACAAAGACCTAACACATGCAGATAAGTAAATTCTTATAAAAAATATGTGCTTGATTGCACATGTTTTTTAAAAGAAGATTGTATATATATATAAGCTGTGATATATATATATATCACAGTTTATCAAACACTTTTACAGTCATTATTTCACTGACTCTTCTGAACAATTCTCTAAGGTATTCCTACTTCACGGAAGAGGGAAATGTCACTTCTGTGGTTAACTAACTCTCCCAAACATTGAGCTCATAGCAGAGCTGAGATTCAAAGCTGGGCATCTGACTCCAAGTCCAGGCTACACTCCCTGATGCCACCTATGCCTTCCCTCTCTGTGCTACATACGCAGCTCCAGCATTTTTCTTCTTTCTAACAGGTAAGCAGGCTGAGACAAACACCTCCACAGATGTGCTCTCAACACTAGTGTTTATTCCTAGTGTTTAATCATCAGTGTGGTTCATTTTAAAGAAGCTAGAGACAATGCTATATATAATAGTGTATGAACCTGACCTCTTGACGGAAAATCATCAGGTTTTGTTTCTGTTTTCTTAGAAAAGTTACATAAGAAAACAAAACTGAAAGGTAGGTTAAAGGACTGGAATATATTGGGATTTAATCACTATAAGAAAACAAAAACAAAACCTGAATCTGCTTGCCAGTGCAGGATATGCAAGAGATACTGCTTGGATCCCTGGGTCAGGAAGATCCCCTGGAGGAGGGCATGGCAACCTACTCCAGTATTCTTACCTGAAGAATCCCATGGACAGAGGAACTTGGCAGACAACAGTCCTGCTGCTGCTGCTGCTAAGTCACTTCAGTCATGTCCAACTCTGTGCGACCCCATAGACGGCAGCACACCAGGCTCCTTGTCCCTGGGATTCTCCAGGCAAGAACACTGGAGTGGGTTGCCAGTTCCTTTTCCAGTGCATGGAAGTGAAAAGTGAAAGTGAAGTCGCTCAGTGGTGTCCAACTCTTCGAGACCCCATGGACTGTAGCCTACCAGGCTCCTCCGTCCATGTGATTCTCCTGGCAAGAGTACTAGAGTGGGGTGCCATTGCCTTCTCCTGGCAACGGTCCATGGGGCGCAAAGACTCAGACACAACTGAGCAACTCAGCGCACACACACACATACACATTTATAATATAATTTTCAAGGGATTCCCTGGTGGCTTAGAAGTAAAGAATTAGCCTGCTAATGCAAGAGACGCCTGTTCAGTCCCTGAGTTGGTTAGATCCCCTGGAGAAGGAAATGGCAACGCACTCCAGTATTCTTGGCTGAGAAATCCCATGGACACCACCACCACCACCACCATAATTGTCAAACTACATCTACCAGCATCTTTATTTGTCATCTTTTCGATTTGTTGTGCTTTCTTTGAAAGGGTGAAATTAAGTAGGAACGTTGTAGGAAGGCCTAAAGAGACCTGTAATTCAAGGTGGCTTCAGGAAGCAGGCAACTCGAGATTTACTACCTCTTCAGCTGAAAAAATATAGCTCTAGCCACAAGCTTTAGTGAAGTTTTATTTGTATTTCAACATAGTGCATTTCTTTTTGTGACACTTCCCTTGGTGTTTTAGTTCATTGTTCCTTTTTATATTCCCAAGACAATCAAAATAATTGGTGCTACTCTTAACTGTTCAGCTTAGAGTTAAACAGATTAAATGAGATGGGCTAGTTAAGCTTTGGGGGAGAACTAAATACTATTGCTATTTCCCTCCTATGGAGGCTTGGAATGGTATTTTATATGTCCCAGATGTGGCCACATTCTGCCTAACATCTGTTAGTGCATTTTATTAAAATAATGAACTAGCATGTGTTTGAAAAGTAAAAAGAATGAATAAAAGCTTTCATTCTGATGCAGCTTGACTAGCCAACTGTTTCTTTGTAGTTAATAATGGAGGGTACTTTTGTGATATCCAACTTGATATGTAAAATAAAGTGTGGTTTAATAATTACTGGCTTTAGTTTTCTAATATGAAGTAAGTTTATTCTATTCAAACAAACTTTGTAAGTTTTTTTCCTTTCAAAATGTTTACTGAAAGTGGTGAAAACTGTGCCTTGACGTTGATCTGGGAACACCAAGAATAATCCTGGAAACGAACAAGGAATAGATATTAAGATCAAAACTTAGAACTAAAATGGATATTTCTCTGGAAAAGAAGGCTGAAAGAGCCCAAGGGGAAAAGTACAGAAGAAAAGTGCGAAATATTTAAATCAAGTTACAGCTTGTTCAAACTGCCCTTGTGGACATTTTAATTTTTCCCACTTAAAACAAGCCACGGAAGAATAGTTTTTGTGGGGTGAGAGAGTGAAGGGTAAAGACCCCTCTTATCTAACACATTTCTTGGAGATGTTTTTTAGTAAAGAATTTAAAAGAACTGCTAAATCCCAAGCAGACAAAGAAAATGTCTTTTTATTTTCGACTACTTCAAGATGTAGAAAACTCTGCAGTATCCATCTGCTGAATCATTAGCATTTTATACTCCACAAAAGTAAACCCATTTACATATGCATAAAAGAACATACTGAAGTAGGTTATAATTCAGGTAAATATGAAAACCATTCTGGTCAACCAAGAATACCAAGGTTTCATTCAGGAAGAGATATTTTATAAAGATTTTAGTTTATAGAAAAATATTTGTTTTATGTTTCATAAACAGTGTATTGAAGAACCGTTAACTTACAGTATTATTTTCATTTCAGGTGTACAACATGGTGTTTTGATGTTTTTATAGACTGCATACCATAAATATTATAAAATATTGACTGTATTCCCGGTGTTGTACAATGCATCTCTGTGACTTATTTATAACTACTAGCTTGTACCTCTTAATTCTTTACTTGTTCTGCCCATTCCCCACCCCTGCCTCTCTGGAAACCCCTACTTTTGCTCTATCTGTGAGTCTGTTACTTCCCTGGTGGCTTAGACGGTAAAGCGTCTGTCTACATTGCGGGAGACCTGGGTTCGATCCCTGGGTCGGGAAGATCCCCTGGAGAAGGAAATGGCATACTCCAGTACTATTGCTTGGGAAAATCCCATGGATAGAGGAGCCTGGTAGGCTACAGTCTATGGGGTCACAAAGAGTCGGACACGACTGAGCAATTTCACTTTACTTCCTAAAATTTGAAAGACTACTCTGGGCCTGAGCTCAAAGGACAGCTGTCCTTTCTTCTACCTGATCTAGTTCCTAGCTATATGTCAGCCTATTCATTTCTTGACTTGTCTCTTTAATTAGACTTGGCCATATTCTCATCCCAGCCTTTAGCATGTGGCTTGACACATAGTGAATACAAATGACATTACAGGAAGATGTCACGAATATAGCCTATAGACACTATGTCATTCATAGTATGGAAAAAAGGCCATCTCTGTCAACAGATACAGAAGATAGAGAGCTCTTTAGTGGAAAAGAACAGAGAAGCAATGAGTTTTCTATCTTTGGAACTGAATACCCCAGGAATGATCTTGAGTAGGAATGTCATGATATTGTTGCAACTATTCAAAGAAAAATTATGGCCAACAGGAAAGCTTGTTATTGGTGGCCTTTCAAGTCAAACTGCGTTAGGATGTAGATTTTAAAGTCTTGTCAAAACATAGTAACATTCCATACCAAGAGTAAAAATTTAAAATGCTATATTTTAATCCTAAATTCCCACTGGAACATGAAGTTTGCTGTTCTATTCAGTTGCTAAGTCATGTCCAAATCTTTGCAACCCCATGGACTGCAGCACGCCAGGCTTCCCTGTCCTTCGCTATCTCCCAGAGTTTGCTCAAATTCAAGTCCATCGAGTCAGTGATGCCATCTAACCGTCTCATCCTTTGTCATCCCCTTCTCCTGCCCTCAATCCTTCCGAGCACCAGGGTCTTCCAATGAGTCGGCTCTTCGCGTCAGGTGGCCGAAGTATTGGAAGTTTGTGAAGTCTGACTAGTTCTCAAACCACATTTAGTGTCTCTCTCTCCCATTTACTTGCTTAGATTAGCAGTGTGCACGTATGTCCTCTCCCACACTGCAGAGTGAAAGTAGCAGGAGGGCAAAATGTCATTATTCATCTTTCAGCACCAGTCATTATTCACACTTGACACAATGTAATATATATATTGTGCTCAAGCTCGGTCACTCAGTCATGTCCGACTCTTTGTGACCCCATGGACCATAACCCGCCAGCCTCCTCTGTCCATGGGATTCTCCAGGCAAGAGTACTCGAGTGTGTAGCCATTCTTTTTTTCTCCAGGGGATCTTCCCAACCCAGGGATTGAACCCTGGTATCCTGCATCTCCTTCTCCCAGAGTAAGGAAATGGCAACCCACTCCAGTATTCTTGCCTGGGAGAATCCCATGGACAGAGGAGCCTGTTGGGCTACAGTCCACGGGGTTGCAAAGAGTTGGACACGACTGAGCAACTATCACTCACTCCCTCACTCCTGCTTTGCTGCCAGATTCTTTACCATCTGGGCCACCAGGAAGCAATGAGGTAAAGAAAATAATTGCTCTAGATCAGGCATCATCAACAAACAGGAAAACAGAACTTGGAAATTCTTTACTTTGTTTCTAGAGATCTAGTAGTATCAGTCTCAGTCATGTCTGATTCTTTTGCGACCCCTGTGGACTGTAGCCCACTAGCCTCCTCTGTCCATGGATTCCCCAAGCAAAAAAACTGGAGTGAGTTGCCATTTCCTTCTCCAGGGGATCTTCCCTACCCAGGTATCGAACCTGCGTCTCCAGCGTTGGCAGACAGATTCTTTATCACTCTGCCACCTGGAAAGTCCCATCTAGTAGTACAGTAGCCTTGAAACTCAGGGTTTCAAATGGCTTATTACTACACCTCAGTCTCTAGTTCCTTAAACATGCCTAACCCTTCCTGGTAATAATTTAAGCTAAACAGAGACCACTCAAGGCTTATAGAGCCCTCAAATAGCAACTCTTTAAAAGAGTTTAGGACCTGATTATCTTGGGATTCTCTTCTCCTCCTGCTAAATTATATCCCATGGTCTCTAGGGCAAATATCAGGTGTTGTTTGCTAATTAGAATCTGTAGTGCCCCCTTAAGAGATTCCTACTGATTTAGCATGTGATTTCAGGAAGCAATTACAAATTATAAGCTGAAAATCAAATATTTGAATTTTCCATCTCGTGTGTCTCTATTCCAGGAAAATTTCACCCCAAACTCTTTGTGCTGTGCTAAGTTACTTCAGTCGTGTCTGACTCTTTGTGACCCCATGGACCATAGCCTGCAAAGCTCCTCAGTTTGTAGGATTCTCCAGGCAAGAATACTGGAGTGGGTTGCCATTTCCTTCTCCCTCAGACTCTGTAAGATCACCCTATAGTAAAAAGTTTGGGCAGTATGTTAGGGTGGGTTCAGGAGACTTGACCTTCCTCCAACTATGGCTCAGATGACCCAAGAGGTCATAGCAAAAATTCTAGCCACTGAAGTTGGGGTAAAATGAGGATGGGGTTGTGCAGAAACAGAAGGACTCAGAGACAGACTGGAAGTTACAGGTTGTTTCTCCAAAATGGTTGAATGCCCAGAACTGGAGCAAGAAATAGTACGCAAGAAGGAAGAAGTCCAGGAAAGCAGGGCTTAGGATAAGTTTAAAGGGGTGCAAGGCACCCATCTGAAAGTTGAATCACACTGTCTGAATTCAAGAATGTCAAGAATAGCTATCTCTTTGTCTCTTTCAGGGAGAAGAATGACATGTGAGGTGAGAAATAAGGGCAAGGTACAACATGGCTTACACGAGATTGAGGTTGGAAAGGGATACCCTGACCCCACGTCCTCAGGTTGAAAGTGGGTCTCTGAAGACACATGCACAACAGAATCGTTGAGTAAGGGTCATGAGAAGCAGGGGGGCGGTTAGGAAATTTAGACACGTGGACCCGAGCAGTGCACTGAAATTGGAAAAACCTCAGGAGATAGACGAGAAGAATCAGAGAGTGAGTTTAAAAGAGCCAGGGACAACGAGAGCTGAGCATATGATGATTGATTTTCTCTGTGTTCTGACCCTCTCTAGATCAGTCTTTCTTGCAGCTTCTAATCATCACCCCAAACTAAGTTTTGGAATGTCCCAGGCTTTAGTCTTAGGACCTTGTTTCCTGTTAATTTGTATCCCCTCCCTGGCTGATTCTTATTCAGTCACATGGCTCTAAGTAGTACCCATACTGACAATTCCCAGTTTTCTCCAAACTTATAAATTTCTATAAGTTTCCAGAAATTAAGGAACCTCTCCAAGTTTATGTCCACCCCTGACCCCACTTCAGCCTCTCCATTTGGATGTCTAATGGTCATCTCAAATATAAAACACCTGAACTGTGACTTCATCTTTGAAATTGTAAACAAAGAAAAACATGTGATTGTTAACTGTCCTTTTTTTTGTAGCTGTAATGTCTATATTGCTCTACTAGACTCAGTTAAATGAAATTCTTCTCTCTAGTTACTTAATATCATCTAAATAACTCAAATTTAAAATGAATGTTTCCCATATATGTACATATATGTTCATTTATACATTCCCTTAGCAATAGCTTACAGTTAACCAGACTCAGTAATCAGCATCTAGTGGGGGAGATGGACACATACCAAACGTGGTGAGACTGATAAACCCCACAGAAAAAATTCTTCCCTGACAGTCATTATTAATTACACACTATGGAACAGCATCTCTCATAAGGCTCCATTCTTGGCAATGTTAGCTTTAGTTCTAGAAATTAGAAGACATGTAGGTAAAGTCACAACTGTGCTAATAAACAACAACCTCATCAAAATTTGTACATGTTAGATACCGTGCTAGGGCTTCCCTTGTGGCTCAGCTGATAAAGAATTCGCCTGCAATGCAGGACACCTGGGTTTGATCCCTGGCTTGGGAAGATCCCCTGGAGAAGGGAAAGGCCACCCACAACAGTATTCTGGCCTGGAGAATTCCATGGACTGTATAGTCCACGGGGTCGCAGAGTCAGACACAACTGAACGAATTTCACACTCGGACACACTAGGGCTTCCCAGGTGGCTTTAGTGGTAAAGAATCCCACCTGCCAATACAGGAAAGGCAAGAGATGTGAGTTCGATCCCTGGGTCAGAAAGATCTGAAGTAGAAGATAGCAACCCACTCTAGTATTCTTGCCTGGAAAATTCTATGGAAAGAGGAGCCTAGCGGGCCACAGTCCACGGGGCTTCAAAGAGTCAGATGCAACTGAGCATATAATAATAATAGATACTGTGCTAAGTAAGGTGGCTCAGCACTAAAGAATCCTCCTGCAATGCAGGAGCCAGGGGTTTGACACCTGGGTCTGGAAGATCCCCTGGGGGAGGGCCTGTCAACCCGTTCCAGTATTCTTGCCAGGAGAATCCCATGGATCAAGGAGTCTAGGGGGCTACGGTCCATGGGGTCACAAAGAGTCCAACACAGCTGACGTGATCTAGCATGCATGCACTGTGCTAAGCATTTTATAAGCATCATCTCAGTTAATCTTTACAACAACCCTATGAGGAAGTTACTACCATCATTACTACCATTTTATGGATCAGAAAATAGAAATTTAGGAAGTTCTCTTGTGGCTTAGGTTCCAGGCTTTCACTGCCATGGCCCAGGTTCAATCCTTGGTCAGGGAACTAAGATCCTGCAAATGACACAGCATGGCAAAAAAAAAAAAAGAGAAAATAGAAGTTAAAGCATTTTAATACTTGCCTAAGTCATCTTAAGCAATACGGTGGGCAAATTCATGCCCTTAACCACTATTTTAAACTGCCCTGTCACAACTGGTAGTCCTGCTTCAACTAATAAAAATAGGGATACTTTTTAAAAAATTGTGTATTAAAATAAGAGAATAGATGCATGAATAATCCAAACAGTGAATATCCATTACACTTTAGTAGTAATCCTGAATTATTAAATGGTATTGGATAAAAAGGACTATAGCATAGGAAGTTGTGAAAGGGTGGGTTCAGTTTTTCAAAGCTCATAAAGACACAGCAGCAGCAATGATGGCTCATTTCAAGTTTTCCACTGATTGCATTTGGAGACAAGTTCTTAGTTCTAAAGCACATTTTGTATGAGCTAAGAATGGAAAAATCATCAGACTTGCAAAGGCTAAAAGAATAGAAGCCAAAGCCCTATGGGAATACAATCTTCCAAATTTATTATCTGTTAGGCATTGATTTATCACATATGGCAGGAATTTTAACCAGATGTGTACTTCATGGAGGAGGCCATCCCATGACAGACAGAGGAGAGGAATGTGACCTCAGCTTAAAAGTAAAGAATCAGAACTCATAGGTGATTCAGAAGTTTCCTTTTATGCTAGTCATATAATAGAATAAAAGCTCTCCAATCATCTTTTCAAATTAACTGCGACTTCACTTCTTAATCTGGAAGTTGTTGAAACTTCTGGCTTTTGAAATGCAGTTATTTTCATTGAAATGCAATTATATTTGAAAAATATTTCAAAGATCTAAGATTTTCTGAGTATCTTTTACTTAATCTAAAGCAAAACATCCTTGAAAAATATAGCTCTGGTATGTAAATATGAATATTTACTGATCCCCATTGTCTCTTTTTCCATCTTGAATTTCAGATATCACATTTCAATAGCTAGAATTCAATAACACATCTTTGTCTGACATCTGCTTTTTTTAACTGATGTTATAAAAAAAAGTCTATTCTTTCAAGTCACATTTAAGTACTGAGAGTAATTTCATTTTAAGGATCTGTATCTAAGGGAAAAAGATTATTTTCTACATTAGCGTAACATATTTAAAAAGTTATACAATCTTCCTATTTTTCAAAACTTTAAAATTATTAGTAAAGGAAAGATTTCTCATAATAAGTGTTTGAGTTTGGAAACAGTCTTAGAACAAAAAGTACTTAATAGGAAATAATTTTGTAGTCATTGCTCTAGTGTGAGGGGAAATTATCTTGAAAATCATTAGCTAAGCAAAGGTGCTTTTCTCAAAAACACTTGTGATTTAGTTTTCAGTTTATTTTTGCTATTCATTTAGGTGGTCAGATAAAAGTTTTAAAAGTAATTAATCAATTTAGAATTTAGTTTCTATCACAGGACAATTGATCATACTGGAGAGACATCCACACATGCACCTCATACATTTATATTGACCACTGCTGCTGCTGCTGCTGCTGCTGCTGCTGCTGCTAAGTCGCTTCAGTCGTGTCCGACTCTGTGCGACCCCATAGACAGCAGCCCACCAGGCTCCCCTGTCCCTGGGATTCTCCAGGCAAGAACACTGGAGTGGGTTGCCATTTCCCTCTCCAATGCATGAAAGTGAAAAGTGAAAGGGAAGTCGCTCAGTCGTGTCCAACTCTTTGTAACCTCATGGACTGCAGCCTTCCAGGCTCCCCCGTCCCTGGGATTCTCCAGGCAAGAACACTGGAGTGGGGTGCCATTGCCTTCTCCGATATTGACCACTAACGAGAGATAATTTGCTCAAAGTTAGAGTGCTCATTGAGAGTTGAAGAAAAGCAGAGAAGGAAGGTCCCTCTCTGTAAAAAGTTATGGTAGGAAACAAAACACATGCCTAGAAGAAGCTACTTGAATGTCTAATTGTATGGCTATAAACTTTTAAAACAATTTCTTCATTTAACTTTCCTCACATGTGTACTGAGCCCTCACTGTGTTCTGTATACTCTTTGAGGGGAAAGAAAATGAAAAAGATGTGTATATGATATGTCTTGCTTAACAAGCCTAAGGTCACATTTCTTTCTTAAGGAGGTTAAAGTGACAGGCAATGAAATACAATATTCATTAAGTGTACAACTGGATGAGTTTTAACAAATGTAGGTGGTGGTGGTGGTCTAGTTGCTAAGTCTATAAAGAAAGCTGAGCGTAGAAGAATTGATGCTTTTGAACATGGTGTTGGAGAAGACTCTTGAGAGGCCCTTGGAGTGCAAGGAGATCCAACCAGTCCATCCAAAAGGAAATCAGTCCTGGGTGTTCACTGGAAGGACTGATGTTGAAGCTGAAGCTCCAATACTTTGGCCACCTGTTGCGAAGAAATGACTCATTTGAAAAGACCCTCATTCTGGGAAAGATTGAGGGCAGGAGAAGGGAACGACAGAGGATGAGATGGTTGGATGGCATCACCGACTCAATGGACATGGGTTTGGGTGAACTCTGGGAGTTGGTGATGGACAGGGAGGCCTGGAGTGCTGCAGTTCATGGGGTTGCAAAGAGTCGGATATGACTGAGTAACTGGATTGAATTGAACATGTCCAACTATTGTGACCCCATGGACCGTAGCCCGCCACGTTCTACTGTCCGTGGGATTCTCCAGGCAAGAACACTGGAGTGGGTTGCCTTTTCCTTCTCCAGGGGATCTTCCCGACCCAGGGATTGAACCCAGGTCTCTGCATTGCAGACAGATTCTTTACCATCTGACCTATGAGGGAGCTTAACCAGCACTCCAATCAAGTTATAAGATAATTTCATTGCCCCTAAAAAATTCCTTTATGTCTTCCTTCAATCTATTTCCCTTCCCAAATAAACAATCATATTCTCATTTCTTAGAGAAGGAAACGGCAACCCACTCCAGTATTCTTGCCTAGAGAATCCGATGGACAGAAGCCTGGTGGGCCGCTGTCCATACGGTCGCATAGAGTTGGACACAACTGAAGCGACTTAGCATATGCATGCATTGGAGAGGGAAATGGCAACCTGCTCCAGTATTCTTGCCTGGAGAATCCCAGGGACAGGGGAGCCTGATGGGATGCTGTCTATGGGGTCGCACAGAGTCAGACACAACTGAAGCGACTTAGCAGCAGCAGTAGCAGCATTCTCATTTCTATCACCATGCTTTTAAAGTCACATAAATGGAATTACACATCACACCCACTAAAATAAAGAATTATACAATATGTATTCTTTTGGGGTGTCCCTGGTGGCTCAGCTGGTAAAGAATCTGCCTGTACTTCGGGACACCTGGGTTCAGTCCCTGGGTTGGGAAGATCCCTTGCAGAAGAGAATGGCTACCCACTCCAAATCTGGACTGGAGAATTCAGTCCATGGGGTTGCAAAGAGTTGGACACAACTAAGTGACTTTCATTTCACTTCACTGATTCTTTTACTCTGTGCAGTGTTTTAGAGATTTATCCATGTTGTTAGTAGTTCATTTCCATTTTATTACTGAATAATATTTCTGTATACAAATATAAAACATCTTTTCAAAACTTCATAATCTTGTTGATGGACATCTGTATATGCTTTCAGTTTTTGGAATAAAGCTGTTCTTAACGCTCTTGGTCAGGTTTTTGTGAAGTGATAATATCCTTAAACTAGGGATATACTAGGATAAACTAGGATAAACTAGGGTTGGAATTGTTGGGTCATTAGGTAGTACAGTTTTAAAAGATCCCAAACAATTATCTGTGTGGATCACAATAAACTGGAAAATTCTGAAAGAGATGGGAATACCAGACCACCTGACCTGCCTCTTGAGAAACCTATACACAGGTCAGGAAGCAACAGTTAGAACTGGACATGGAACAGACAGGTTCCAAATAGGAAAAGGAGTACGTCAAGGCTGTATATTGTCCCCCTGCTTATTTAACTTCTATGCAGAGTACATCATGAGAAATGCTGGGCTGGATGAAACACAACCTGGAATCAAGATTGGCGGGAGAAATATCAATAAGCTCAAATATGCAGATGACACCCTTATGGCAGAAAGTGAAGAGGAACTAAAGATCCTCTTGATGAAAGTGAAAGAGGAGAGTGAAAACGTTGGCTTAAAGCTCAACATTCAGAAAACGAAGATCATGGCATCCAGTCCCATCACTTCATGGGAAATAGATGGGGAAACAGTGGAAACAGTGTCAGACTTTATTTTTGGGGGGTCCAAAATCACTGTAGATGGTGATTGCAACCATGAAATTAAGACGCTTACTCCTTGGAAGGAAAGTTATGACCAACCTAGACAGCATATTGAAAAGCAGAGACATTACTTTGCCAACAAAGTTCTGTCTAGTCAAGGCTATGGTTTTTCCAGTAGTCATGTATGGATGTGAGAGTTGGACTATAAAGAAGGCTGAGCACTAAAGAAACTGATGCTTTTGAACTGTGGTGTTGGAGAATACTCTTGAGGGTCCCTTGGACTGCAAGGAGATCCAACCAGTCCATCCTAAAGGAGATCAGTCCTGGGTGTTAATTGGAGGGACTGATGTTGAAGCTGAAACTCCAATACTTTGGCCACCTGATGCAAAGAGCTGACTCATTTGAAAAGACCCTGATGCTGGGAAAGATTGAGGGCAGGAGGAGAAGGGGATGACATAGGATAAGGTGGTTGGATGGCATCACCGACTCGATGGACATGGGTTTGGATGGACTCCAGGAGTTGGTGATGGACAGGGAGGCCTGGCATGCTGCACATGGGGTTGTAAAGAGCTGGACACTACTGAGCAACTGAACTGAACTGAAATAGTTTTCCAAAGCTGTATCACTTTATACTCCTTTGAGTAACATATGAGAGTTACACTTCTACCACACACTTGCCAACAACTGGTGTTGTCAGTCTTTAGATTTAGCCATTTTAGTGGGTGTGATGTAGAATTTCAATGCAATTTTAATTAATATTTCCCTGATGATTAATGATATTAGATATCTTTTCACAAGCTTACTGGCCACTTGTATGCCTACTTTTGTGAAATGTCTATTCAAGTCTTTTGCCCATTTTAAATTGGGTTTTATTTTTTGTTTGTAGGAGGCCTTTACATATAATGGTATAATTATATACATTCTTTATTGGATATATGTATAAGAATATTCTCTCTCAGTTTATGGCTTGAATTTTTAAGACTTTATTTTTTAGAACAGTTTAGAAACAAAACTGAGCAGAAAATATAGAGAATTATACCTCATGTCACTACATATGCACAGCCTCCCTCACTATCAACATTCTGCACCCCATGTCCGTGGTTTACATTAGGGTTTTCTCTTGGTGTTGTACATGCAAGGGGTTTAGACATGCAGCCACCGCTATAACGTCTTACAGAGTAGTTTCAAAGCTCTAAAACTCTTCTGCTGGTGCTAAGTCACTTCAGTCATGTCCGACTCTGTGCGACCCCATAGACAGCAGCCTACCAGGCTCCCCCGTCCCTGGGATTCTCCAGGCAAGAACTCTGGAGTGGGTTGCCATTTCCTTCTCCAAAAACTCCTCTATGCTCTGCCTATTCATCCCTCTCTCCCCTGAACCCCTGACAACCGCTGATCTTTCTACTGTTTTTGGAGTTTTGGCTTTTCCAGAATGTCATATAGTTGGAATCATTTAGGATGTAGCCTTTTCAGACTGGCTACTTTCACTTAGTAATATGCATTTAAGATTCCTCTGTGTCTTTTCATGGCTTGAAATCTCATATTTTTAGTGCTGAGTAATATTCCACAATTTATCCATTCATCTACCAAAGGAAATCTTGGTTGCCTCCAAGTTTTGGCAATTATGAATAAAGCTTCTATAAACATCCATATACATCCATATACATAACTTTTCAGCATATTTGGGTGAACACCAAGGAGTGCAATTGTTGTATCACACAATAAAAATATGTTTGGGCAGGTACTTGCATGTTCAGTCTTATCCAGCTCTTTGCAACACTATAGCCTGCAGCCCATCAATCTCCATGTCCATGGAATTTTCCAGGCAAGAATACTGGAGTGGGTTGCCATTTCCCCCTCCAAGATCTTCCTGACCCAGGGTTTGAACCCACATCTTCTGTGTCTCCAGCATTGGCAGGCAGATTCTTCAGTACTGAGCCACTTGAGAAGATATGTTTAGTTTCATGAGAAACTGCCAAACTATCTTCCAAAGTCTGCATCATTTTGTATTCCCACCAACAATGAATGAGAGTTTCTGTTGCTCCTCATGCTCACCAGCCTTTGGTTGCTGTTAGTGTGTTATGTTTGGGCCATTCTTTTATTTTTTTGAATTGGAGGATAATTGCTTTACAATGTTGTGGCGGTTTCTTGGGCCATTCTAATGGATGTGTAGTGATATCTCATTGTTGTTTTAATTTGTAGTTGGCTAATAATGTATACTCCAGGAGTTGGTGATGGACAGGGAGGCCTGGTGTGCTGCAGTCCATGGGGTCACAAAAAGTTGGACACAACTGAGCAACTGAACTGAGCTGAATGACGTATGCTACTGCTGCTAAGTCGCTTCAGTCATGTCTGACCCTGTGTGACCCCAGATGGCAGCCCACCAGGCTCGCCCGTCCCTGGGATTCTCCAGGCAAGAACACTAGAGTGGGATTGATCATATTTTTCATATGCTTATTTGCCATGTGTATATCTTCTTGGATGAGATAGTGGTCGGTTTAGGTTTTTGTCCTTTATTTAATTAGATTGTTCTAATTAAAAGAATTTGGTAAATGTATGTACACATTGTGAATAAATTAACACTATCAAGCTAATTAACATATCTATCACTTACTGTTTTTTCTTGTGTGTGGTAAGATTACTTAAAAGCAACTGTCTTAAAAATACGGACCGCTTCTTGAATTCACACATTATCCTTGTGTGAAGGCTGTGCTAGTCTTCTCTGTTATCATTCTAATTTCAGTATACAAGACGCTGAAATGAGTGCTCAAGATTTCTTTTTTTCCATACATTTTTTCCAAGTGTTGCAACACCATTTGTTTAACTAACTTTCCTATCCCACTGAATTGACTTGGCACCATTGTAAATATTCAATTAAATGTATATGTGTGGGTCTATTTTTTATTTCACTATACTGTTTTACACACAGACACACACATTTTATGACTGTGTTGTGTAATCCAGGCTGAATTTATTATATTTTTATTATAATTTATCCAATTTTAAAGTTCAATTAAAAAAAATTAAACAAAAACATTTTAATGGGTCCATAAAAGCACTGTGGGCCTTGGGCACTGTGTACTCTGCCTGAGAATAATTGGTTGTGGTGGGGATAAAGCTAGCACCTGTAGCCATGCCAGGAATGAAGCACAGGGGCCTGTGAAATTTCTCTGTGAGCACAGGCTGGGCTTGCAGCCCCTGAAAGCATCGCTTTTCTGATAGCCTGTGATAGGTTACTTTTAATACAGTATTTTCCTCATGGTATCCCTGACCCTTCAGTAAAGTCTTGTAAATATTGAGATCCTGACTTAGTTGGTCTATGGGGAATGAAGGAAAATGTCTTTATCAGTCAGGGTTCTTGGTTGCAAGCAACAGAAGCTGACTTTGGCTGACTGAGTGGAAAAGAAGTTTTATGAAAAGGTATGAGGTAGTTCACAGAATGGTTGGAATGATTGGAACATTTAGACTCAAGGCTAAACTTTTAGGAAGAATGCCCAAAACCACATTCCATGAATAGGTCTAATGAGGAAAATATTGCCACCACTAAGCACTAGAAGTTACAGTTTACCCCACTGGAATTCTATGCCAGGAAAGCAGTTATCCTGCTATTGCTCTAGTCATTAGCCCCAGTGTATTATTTGTGCCAAGAATTCAATCTGCTAGTACAGAGTGAGAGGTTGAATGTTTCATCAATAATTATGTAAAAACTCTTTGTCACATATAAGACCAACCAAAAGGTCTGAAAAGCAGAAAGTGAGAATAGGGAATTTTCCATTTCTTGAGAATTCCTCAAGAAAAAAAAATATTGCATAATACATGCACTCAAGAAGCTCACAGTTTTCTGAAAGAGAAACATATTCAGAGCTACTAGTAAAGCCATTCTCTTTAATACAAATGAAATGCTGTGGGAGAAGAGAGGAAAAGACAATTTCAAACAAGGAGTGTTTGAGTCTTAGATCTTGAAGAAGAAGCAGGATTTTGGTTAGCAGAAAATGACACATTCTAGAATAGAGGGAACCAAAATAAGCCAAGTTCAACTACACAGTGTATTTGAGAAACTCTGTGAAAGTCAAAATCATTCAGTCGTGACTCTTTGCGACCCCATGGAATATACAGTCCATGGAATTCTCCAGACCAGAATACAGGAGTATGGTAACCGTTCCCTTCACCAGGGGATCTTCCCAACCCAGGGATCAAACCTAGGTCTCCCACATTGCAGGCAGATTCTTTACCAGCTGAGCCACAGGGGAAGCCCAAGGAATTCTGGAGTGTTTGCTATGAGTGGTGGAGAGGCTGTGTGGTGAGATGGAAGGCTGAAGAGGTAGATGACTATTATAGCCTGTGAGCCTTACTTGAATATGAGCTCCAGAGTTCAATTTTCACTCTGGAAACCCATTGGAAGGTTTTGAAAAGCAAGAAGTAATATGGTACTCAACTTCATCACTGTGCTTGAGATGGATTAATTATCCTAGATTAGAGGATTACTAAGAGACTCTGGGGAAGTGATTCAAGAGTTATATGGACTTTGGACTAGCTTATTCCAAGGTGCTTTCTGACCACAGGACTTGATCACTGGAGACAGAAAGGCAAGGAGATAGCAAAGAGTGACAAAAAGTACTTCAGGAATAAGGTAATAAGAACCTGGACCTGGTGGCAATAGAGGGAGTGGAAAAGAATACAGACATTTGAGAGGCATATTAGAGAAAGAAAACCTGTGTTAGTGTCAAACTGAACATGAGAGTGAGAGAAAGGAGTCCAAAAATTCTCTAGGATCTTGAGTACAACAGAATCCTCAAAGTTCAGGAAGAGCTGTGGGCCTGAAGTCACTGGATTCACTTGGATACTTCTGAAAAGAAAATCTGTTGAGCTCTGTTTTATTAAAACAGCTTGGAAAAAAAAAAAAAAAAAACTAGTGGGGAAGTGGGGAATTATTTGATTCTCCAGGAAGCTTGTCTTTCCTCAACAGATGGAGTTGTAAAGCTTGAACTTGGTCTGGGGCCAATGCTCTTCTACAGCAATTAAACCGAGCAAGATGCATAACCATAAACTTGACTTGAACCGGGAATGTAACCCTTAAGTTCTGTGTGTGAGCACTCAGTCATGTCCGACTCTTTGTGGCCCCATGGACTGTAGCCTGCCAGACTCCACTGCCCATGGAATTTTCCAGGCAAGAATACTGAAGTGTGTAGCCATTTCCTACTCCAGAGGATTTTCCCAAACTAGGAATCAAACTCACATCTCTTCTGCCTTCTGCATTGGCAGGCGGGTTCTTTACCTGTAGCACCACTTGGGAGCCTTAGTGTTTAGTTTTGTTCCCCCAGAAGATTCTACCCTAGATTTTGATGTTGATTTGATGTTGATTTTGTCCTTAAAATCACCAATTCTCTTTTTTTATAAGACTACCATTTTTCACATCTTCAGCCTGGAGGAATACTAGTATCAAAAAGTGAAGGTCAGAGGGGGTACTAATTTGTGAAAAAAGATTAAGAATTTTATCTCAGATGAGTTGAGTGTGAATTAAAGGCAAGAAAACTAAGTGCAAATTTCCAGCAGTAGGTAAAAAACACAGATCTGAGCTCAAAATGGAAATTGGAAATAGAGGTACAGATAGAAAGCCCTGGTCAAGAGCTGAGAGTTAAACTTGCTGAAGGTTCCAATGGAGAGTGGATATACTGAGAGTCAGAGGGCTCTGCTCTGTAACTTGGAACTTGGTCACTTTCATGCAGTGTGGAGAGGAAGGAAGAGTGAATGGATCCAAGAGCAAAAGAGGAGGTGAAGACAGATGAAAGAAAATCCAAGAGACTGTGGGTTCGATCCCTGGTTGGGAAGATCTTCTGGAGAAGGGCATGAAAACCCATTCCAGTATTCTTGCCTGGAGAATCCCATGGACAGAGAAACCTAGTGGGCTACAGTCCATAGTGTGGTGAAGGGTTGGACACGACAGAAGCAACTTAGCACAATGCATGTAGCCTCATGAAAGCAAGGGAAACACCCTCTTGCAAAAAAAGAGGGTGACAATCTATATTGGTTAAGGTTTTTTAAGTTTAAAGGGTTTGTCTAAAGGGAGGCCAAAAGAAAAACAAAAAGATAGTACAGAATTTAATTAGGCAGGAAGGAGATTCTTACCAGGTCACAGTAACAAGGTGATTGCTTGTTTAAAAGAAAAAAAGGATCTGAAGGCATATCCTCTGTATGCTGGGATCTTCAGCAACTCTAACTCTCAGTGTCTGACCAAGACTTTCCAATCTGTATTTCTTTTTCTAGCTTGCTTTCTGATTTCATTCTGTTTTCTGTCTACTTACTAGGTTGGAAGAAAATGGGCAGACAGGAGAATACCCATCACTGCAATAAAGGGTTCAGAAAATTGTCCTACATTAATCATCTCTGATAGACCTAAGTCTATACTTTTCTTGCTGTAACACAGATGAGGACCTTGCCATTTCAGTATTATATTGAGACAGAACCTCTTTATCGTGGCTTGTCTTGAGCATTATAGGAAATAACATAATCATATGACATGATGCCTGCCCTCAAAATGCTTATCATCTAGTGGGAGAGAAGAGATTGATATTCTTCAAACAATGCATGTCGCTTGTAAGATTGTAGATGATTGATTTGGCTTAAAATTCTATGAAACCAAAGTAAAAATGGTGGGCAATAGGCAGCCTAGTGATCAGCCATCATTTTCTTGTGTTCCATCACCAATTCAGTTCAGTTCAGTTCAGTCGCTTAGTCATGTCCGACTCTTTGCAACCCCATGAACCGCAGCATGCCAGGCCTCCCTGTCCATCACCAACTCCCAGAGTTCACCCAAACCCATGTCCATTGAGTCGGTGATGCCATCCAACCATCTCATCCTCTGTCATCCCCTTCTCCTCCTGCCCTCAATCTTTCCCAGCATCAGGGTCTTTTCAAATGAGTCAGGTCTTCGCATCAGGTGGCCGAAGTATTGGCGTTTCAGCTTCAACATCAGTCCTTCCAATGAACATATGGATGGACTGGTTGTATCTCCTTGCAGTTCAAGGGACTCTCTAGAGTCTTCTCCAACACCACAGTTCAAAAGCATCAATTTCTTCGGTGCTCAGCTTTGTTTATAGTCCAACTCTCACATCCATACATGACTACTGGAAAAACCATAGCCTTGACTAGATGGAACTTTGTTGACAAAGTAGGTGTTTTTTTTTTTTTTTTGACCCACACCACTCATCTACTTCTGCTTCATTGACTATGCCAAAGCCTTTGACTGTGTGGATCACAATAAACTGGAAAATTCGGAAAGAGATGGGAATATCAGACCACTTGACCTGCCTCTTGAGAAACCTGTATGCAGGTCAGGAAGCAACAGTTAGAACTGGACATGGAACAACAGACTGGTTCCAAATAGGAAAAGGAGTATGTCAAGGCTTTTTGACACTCTGCTTTTTTAACTTATATGCAGAGTACATCATGAGAAACACTGGGCTGGATGAAGCACAAGCTGGAATCAAGATTGCCGGGAGAAATATCAATAACATCAGATATGCAGATGACACCATTATGGCAGAAAGTGAAGAGGAACTAAAAAGCCTCTTGATGAAAGTGAAAGAGGAGAATGAAAAATTTGGCTTAAAGCTCAACATTCAGAAAATGAAGATCATGGCATCTGTTCCCATCACTTCATGGCAAATAGATGGGTAAACAGTGGAAACAGTGTCTGATTTTAATTTTTTGGGCTCCAAAATCACTGCAGATGGTGACTGCAGCCATGAAATTAAAAGACACTTACTCCTTGGAAGAAAAGTTTTGACCAACCTAGACAGCATATTCAAAAGCAGAGACATTACTTTGCCAACAAAGGTCCATCTAGTCCAGGCTATGGTTTTTCCAGTAGTCATGTATGGACGTGAGTGTCGGACTGTGAAGAAAGCTGAGCGCTGAAGAACTGATGCTTTTGAAGACTCTTGAGAGTCCCTTGGACTGCAAGGAGATCCAACCAGTCCACTCTAAAGGAGATCAGTCCTGGGTATTCTTTGTAAGGAATGATGCTAAAGCTGAAACTCCAGTACTTTGGCCACCTCATGCGAACAGTTGACTCATTGGAAAAGACTCTCTGATGCTGGGAGGGGTTGGGGGTAGGAAGAGAAGGGGATAACAGAGGATGAGATGGCTGGATGGCATCACCAACTCGATGGACGTGAGTTTGAGTGAACTCCGGGAGTTGGTGATGGACAGGGAGGCCTGGCCTGCTGCAGTCCAAGGGGTCGCAAAGAGTCAGACATGACTAAGCAACTGAACTGAACTTGGTATGTGGGGTCTTGGCATGTGGGGTCATAGTTCCTGACCAGAGAAGCCCCCTGCAGTGGAAGCACATAGTTTCATTTACGGGACCACCAGAGAAGTCCATCGTGAGTATGCAGTGTGGTTTCAGATTCCCTAGAGAATTCTGTCAGCGAAAGTGCTGTCTTGAAATTGCGTTGTAAAGTATTCAGACCCATTTCAAATGTAATACATGTTATTATTGCTGTGATTACACCCCTACAAGCTCCTGACCACCACCACTCCCATTCCAAATTTCCTCTTTGGAAAAAGCAGCTCTGGTAATAATTATCATTTGGCCAGTAACCATTTCTGTACCTTTTCTTTCACCTTTAAATAGGTTTTGGCTTGTTGTTTGAATATTATTAACAATCTGTGAAACAGACCCTGCTTTAATTTTGACTCTTGAATCATGCTGTAATGTGATTTTAATTTAACCATTAAATGGCAACCCACTCCAGTGTTCTTGCCTGGAGAATCCCAGGGATGGAGGAGCCTGGTGGGCTGCCGTCTATGCGGTCGCACAGAGTCGGACACGACTGAAGCAACTCAGCAGCAGCAGCAGCTTTTCAGTCTAGATACACGTTTACCTCACAATAATAGGTGATACCATCTCTTCATAGGCATATGCTTTTATTAAAGTTCTCTGTTGTTGAAAGTACCATCTTTTTGTGGGGAACTATGTAGCAACAGCTGGGCTTGTATTTGGGGGGGATGAAGGGAATGATATAGTTCCTCCTTAGCTTATTATAATTAGAGATATTTGTGTGAAAATAGAATCTCTGTTGCCTAAGTGTTGCTCAGCTCCTGCTGATCAGTTCTCACTCATAGGCATCTTCCTTTGTGGTATAATAGTTAGTTGCTGTGGAGATGATTATCCTGTCATGGAGAAAAGAGACTTATGAATTTAAATGAAGAACGAGCAGCAGGAGCAAAAGAACTATGCCAAAAGCTAGCATTTCATCCAATTTAATTTTCTCTTGCCTTTTAAATATATATTATATCATAAAGTTGGATATATCAACTTAAATACTATAGTTTCGGGATTAATTATGAATAATGACAGAAGGAAAATTTAAAAGAAAGGCAAAATATAATGCTAGACATTATATTACACATTACATGTAACATTACATGTTACACAGAGGCTAGAAGGTGTTCAAGTTAAAGCAAACTTGAAATAATAACCATATACTATTGGGCTTCCCAAGTGGTAAAGAATCCTCCTGCCAATGCATGAGACCCAGAAGACGTGGTTTTGATCCCTGGGTCAGGAAGATCCCATGGAGGAGAAAATGGCAACCACTCCAGCATTCTTGCTTGGAAAATTCCATGGACAGAGGAGCCTAGCGGGCTATAGTCCATAGGGTTGCAAAGAGTTGGACAACTGAGCAAATGAACATGGTTTAGATAAACAAACTATTTGAATGGTTCTATTGCAGCATCAAAAGCTACTTTTCATGAGTTGCTGAAGTAATTTACACATCATTCAACAAGTAGGAAGCAGAATGTTGAAACAGAAAGAGAACAGACTTTGTATGAAGAAGGCCTGGATGGAAGTCATTGATTTTTGGCAGGCCACTTGACCTTCTTTGAACTTAATCAATTGAAGCAACTATGAAATTGGGATAAATTTGTAGAGTTATTTTCTGGGCTGTTGATCTGGTATGGACTCATATAGCTGTGTACAGCCAATGTCTGTTCTGATTGGTCATTTCATTCATTCTGATAGGGCCCATTCTGTACTAATATTTAATTGGTTATTAAATATTCTGAATGTCATCTATGTTAGTCAGGACAGGGAAGACTATGCTGCAGCTACAAATTTTTGAATCTAAGTGGTTTAACACAATTAAATTATATTTTTTGCTCTCATTGATTCCAGTATGGATGTGGCAGCCCTCCCTCTTATGACTAACAGCTTTCAATCCAAGGATTTTATAGCAGAAGAGGAATGGAGGAGGCGTACTGGCTTTTAACTTCGTTGGCCCCTAAAGAGACATATGTTTTTTCTACTTAGTGTATTGGACAGAACTAGTCACATGGCCCTAACCTATCTGCAAGGGAGGATGGGAAATGCAAAGGCTATGGAATCATTGGTGAGCAATGTCTTTGCCACATCACCCTGTTTTGTGAGGATTAGATGAAATAATGTATATAAAGGATTTACAGTTGTACCTGAAGAGGCAGGTCAGACCACACAGGCTGACTCAGGTTTAAAGCTTGGTTTGAATGACGAGTGGGTTGAGATTATTTTCATTTTTACCTGTAACCAACAAAGAAGCAGAAAAAAGCATACACTAGAAATTGATCAAGAATACAGGGTAGCACATGTTGAATGCAGCACACCAGTGCCTCCGTCTGCCTTGTTCCTTATGAAAGCTTGTCTCACGTTCAGCCCATGTCTCAGCAGCCCGGGTTGGGGAGGAATTTGCCAGGTCAGAAGAGCCCAGAATAGAGGTTTTGCTACCTCTCCACTGTTTCAGGATGGGCTGGACTGTGGTGATGTGAGGAGTGTTGGGACAAGTTAACAAGTAAAGGTCCACTCTGTTAGCACAGAGGGATTTAATACTGAGTTATAGTTGCCTATTACATAATTTATTCCCTACTGTATCTTTGAGATTGCATTAATCAAAAATTTCCAAGTTCATACTTTGTCTAAGGTAGAATTATAGTGGATGTTACAGGGGGATGCTAAAGAAAAAGAAATTCTAGTCTCTTCTCATAAGGAATTTATAATCTAGGAGGTTAAATCACTATCAGTCAAAAAAAAGTCAACTCAATAAAAGGCAAAACTGTACCTACGAAAGAAAGACAGTTTTCAGATAGGGCAACATAAGATTCAAAGATATAGAGAGCAAACTAGTGGTTACCAGTGGGGAGAGGGAAGCAGGAGAAAGAGAAAGAGAAGGGTCAATGTAGGGCTGGAGAACTTTTTAAAAAAGGGTTATTATGGGATTATATGAAATCATGTGTATGAAACTTTTGAAGATTGGAAAGCACTATAGAATTTAAATAATTTTCCACTAAAAATATTTTAGAAATAAAAATAGGGCAGCATATAGTAAGATTGATTTAGAGGTACAAATGACAAAAAAGGAGAGAATAATTACTAGGAAAGTTAGTAGAAGTCAGGCAGCATTAATTCTTCATGGACAATTAAAGAATATTTCAGTTTAAGTTCAGGTACCAAAGCTAGGATGTACAAAGAATTTCAGATCACTTTTAATTACAAAACTGGCCTTGGAGGCTGAAGAAGTTCCAGCCAGTTGCTATGGATTAGATTTCACCAGAAGTAGCTTGTATGTTGGAGAAGGAAATGGCAACCCACTCCAGTGTTCTTGCCTGGAGAATCCCAGGGATGGGGGAGCCTGGTGGGCTGCCGTCTATAGGGTCACACAGAGTCGGACACGACTGAAGCGACTTAGCAGCAGCAGCAGCTTGTATGTTGTGGGAATGTAATGTACATGTGATATACCCTGAAGCTTCCCAGAAATCCCGAGGAAGACTGGGGAGACAAACCTGAGGTCTTGCCTAGAGAGAGGCTAGTGAGAAAAAAAGTTGCACATTAATATAACATATCAGTAGATTATAGCAATATTTATAGTACAATTGCAATCATTTTCTGCATATAGTTCAAATTTTAATATTATGTTGTAAGCATTTCGCCATATTCTGAAATAATATTTTAATATTTGTAATGGACAGAAAAAACATTTCTCAAGTGTTAGATAATGTGCTGTTGAGAAGCATACATTCTTTCATTTAATTTTTATATCTACATGTGCTGTGCTGTGCTTAGTCATGTCCAACTCTGTGACCCCATGGGCTGTAGCCTACCAGGCTCCTCTGTCCATGGGGATTCTCCAGGCAATACTGGAGTGGGTTGCCATGCCCTCCTCCAGATCTTCTCAACATAGGGATCGAACCCAGGTTTCCTGCATTGCAGGCAGATTCTTTACCCTCTTAGCCACCAGGGAAGCCTACTTTATCACCACTTAACATACGAAAAATATGAGGCTAGAAGATATAAAAGTCACACAGCAAGTATCTGCTTGAGTCACCATCAAATCTTAGTATGACTGATCTGAAAACCTACCCTCTAACTAACATATTATACTGCCTTTTCTACTGTCAATGCGCTATCAGTGAATAAATAAATCCCTTTTTAAACTTCAATGTGTATGTGCTAAGTTGCTTCAGCTGTGTCCGATTCTTCATGAGCTTGGAGCAGGAAGCTCAAACCCAGGTTTCCTGCACTGCAGGCAGATTCTTTATCATCTGAGCCACCAGGGAAGCCCAAGAATACTGGAGTGGGTAGTCTATCTCTTCTCCAGGGAATCTTCCCGACTCAGGAATCGAACGGGGGCCTCCTGCATTGCAGGCAGAATCTTTAGCAGCTGAGCTACCAGGGAAGCCCCCTAGGTCCTTCCATGTGGTCTCAAATGGCAACATTTCATTGTTTTTTTAATGGGTGAGTAATATTCCATCATAGGCTTCCCAGGTGGCTCAATGGGTAAAGAATCTGCCTGCAATGCAGGAGATGTGGGAGACATGAGTTTGATTCCTGAGTGGGGAAGATTCCCTGGAAAAGGGCATGGCAACCCACTCCAGTATTCTTGCCTGGAGAATCCCATGGATAGAGGAGCCTGACGGGTACAGATCATGGGGTCGCAAAGAGTCACACCTGGCTGAAGCAACTGAGCATGCAGACACTCACTGTATTCCTCTGTATATGTATATACTATGTCTTCTTTATCTATCCATCTCCTGATGGGCACTTGGGTTGCTTCCACATCTTGGCTGTGATAAATAAGGCTGTAATAAACATAAGGATGCGTATATTTTTTGAATTAGTATTTTCATTGTTTTTGGAAAAACCTAGGAGCAGAGTTGTTGGATGTTATGGTAGTTCTATTTTTAATTTTTTGAGGAAACTATGTATTGTTTTCCACAGTGGCCGCACCAATTTACAGGGCACACCAACAATGCGCAAGGGTTCCCCTTTTTCCACCTTCTTGCCAACACTTTTAATTTATTTATTACTCTTTGATAAGAGCCATTCTGACAGGTGAGAGGGAGCATCTCACCATGGTTTTGATTTGCATTTTTCTGGTGGTTAGTGATGTGAAGCATTTTTTCATGTGCCTGTTGGCCATTTGTGTGTCTGTTTTTGGAAAAACGTCTATTCACATCTTCTGCTTACTTTTTTTTAAAGCAATGATATATCACTTTTATTTATTAAAAAACTTTTATTGGAGTAGAGTTGATTTATGATATTGTGTTCATTACAGCTGTAAGGTGAATCAATTATACATATATATATCTCCACTCTTTTTAATATTCTTTTCCCATACAGCTCTGCCTACTTTTTAATGGGGTCGTTTGTTTTCCTGATGTTGAGTTGTATGACTCTTTGTATATTTTGGAAATTAATCCCATATCAGATATATTATTTGCAAATATCTTCTTCCATTCAGTAGATGGCCTTTCTGTTTTGTTGACAGTTTCTTTTTGTTGTGCAAAAGCCTTTTAGTTTGATGTAATCCCATTTGTTTATTTTTGCTGTTGTTTTTCTTGCCTAAGGAGACATATCCACCCAAATACATTTTCCCCCCCCGGAATATTATTAAGATATCAAGATCAATATCAGAGATTGTGCTATTTTTTATTTTAGGAGTTTTATGATTTAAGTCTTTAATCCATTTGAATTTATTTCTGTGCATGGTGTGAGAGAGTAGTCCACTTTGATTATTTTGCATATAGCTGTCACATTTCCCAACACTATTTATTGAAGAGACTATCTTCCACAGCTATCTTTTCCACACTGTATATTCTTTGTTATAAATTGCTTATATAAATGTGGGTACATTTCTGGGCTCTCTATCCTATTCCACTGATCTTTGTGTCTGTTTTTGTAACAGTATCATACTGTTTTGGTGACTAGCTTTGTACTATAGCTTGATATAAAGAAGCATGATACTTCCAGCTTTGTTCTCCTTTCTTGTTTGTATTGGCTATTCAGGTCTTTTGTGTTTCCATACAAATTTTAGAATTATTTGTTCTAGTTCTGTGAAAAGTTTCATTGGTGTTTTGATAGATTTTGCATTGAACCTGTAGATTTCTTTGGGTAATATGGTCTTTTTAACAATATTAGTTCTTCTAACCCAAGAGCATGGAAATGCTCTCTCCAACTATTTGCTTCATCTTAAATTTCCTTCATCAGTGTCTTATAGTTTTTGGAATACAGGATTTTTGCCTTTTCAGTTAGGTTTATTCCTAGGTATTTTATTCTTTTTGATGAGACTGTACATGGAATTTTTTAATGTAAACTGACTCTCTTGCATATTTATTTAAAATTCTTTTCCCCCCAGTTTTATTGAGAAACCATTGACATACTGTATAAGTTTACTTATAAGTAAACTTATAAGTTCACTGTATAAGTTTAAGGCACTCAGCAGGATAGTTCTATTTATATATATATAATGAGATAATTACCACAATAGAGTCAGCTAACATTCATCTTCTCGTACAGATACAATAAAAAGGAGAGAAAGAAGGAAAAAGATGAAAAGGAAAAAAAGTTTCTCTTTGTGATGAGAATTCATAGAATTACTCTCTTGACAACGTTCCTTCATAACATACAGCAGTGCTAGCGATAGCTGTCAATGTCATGTTGTACATTATATCTCTAGTACTTATTTATCTTATGAATGGGAGTTTTTACCCTTTGACCACCTTCTGCCAGTCTCCCCTCCCCTCACCCCCTGCCTCTGGTAAACAGTGTTCAGGACTGGGAACTCAGATACACCCATGGCGGATTCATGTTGATGTATGGCAAAACCAATACAGTATTGTAAAGTAAAATAAAGTAAAAAAAAAAGTATACAACAAAGCAAAAATGTGATTTTTCTTAATAATAATTGTTAATAAATAAAATTTTAAAAATATTTTGTGTATTTATTTATGGTTTCAGAGAAATAAAAACCTGCCAGGATTTAGTAAATAATGTCTAGAAAATATGTATAGCTCACAATAAAGAAGTAAGTTTTTTAGGTGAAAAGCAATTTAAATGTTTCTTGGATGTATTAAAATTACTTGAAACTAGTGGCACTTTTTTGGTTAATAGTGCACTGCTACCTTAACTGTATCTGTTCAACACACTGAGGCACAGTATCTACGAGAGAGCTACCTGAATTCCTAATTTCGGATAAAAACACCCAAAGAACAAATGTGTGTAGAATGTGAAAATTAGTAGTACATGACAAAATTTTATTATATTAAGGGCATAGGTTTTTGAGTCAGAAAAAACAATATTGAATTTATAACAAGTTCTGTCACTTCCTAGCTATTTAATTTGAGGGTGAGGGGGCAGTTGCTTAACCTCCTTCAGTGTCATTTCCTAAATTATAAAATAGGGATGCTTATATTCACCTGCCACCGGATCATAAGACTTAAAGGAAAATATACACTAAAATGACTACACATAATACATAGCTAATAAGTGTTACCTACTTTATCATCCAGCATGTTCTTGGTAGATAGACTAGTCATTCCAGACTCATCATAATTTGCTTACTTACAACAAGTTGTCATTTTCACTGAGGGTACTAATTAGGTGTGAAGTAAACAATCTGTAGTTTGGGGTTTTCAGCTAATAGTAATACAAGCTAGTCTCTAGAGAAGGAAAAAGAAAACAGAGACTAAAGGTGAAGGCAGTAGAATGGGCAGTAGAATAAAAAATAACTTTTAGAGAATTTTCAGGAAATTAATTGTTTCAAGGTTGACATTTAGATACGGGCAGGGAATTTTGTGCTTTGGGTGGACACGGTTTAGCACTAAACCCTTTAATGTATTTTAATAGCCTCATAATCTCTTAAATAGCTATATGAATTTTATTTTTACATATTTTATGCAGCAAAATAAATCGCCATTCAAGTGCTTTTTGATGTGTGAAGTAATGGACTTTTTAATTGCCACTAGTAAGTGTCCTTAATTTAGTGAAATCTCTCCCCTGTCTGTTGATAATTTTGCTCTTTGATAAGGCAGAGAATATTTATTTGCTTGCTGGTCATCATCTTTTATAAGCACGGTGATAAGGGATTCAAGAATGACATGCAAATAGATATATATGGAGATTTATATGAGCTGTATCAGGTGAAAAATTCTCTTTATAAGTGGCACTTGAATTTATCTTATGGAGGGAATTGTCTTACTTTAAGAAATACTTCAATCAACTGCTTAGGGTAAAATGTGAGAATCTCAGCAGAGTCAGCAGAAGACATGAGAACAAAAGAGGTACAATACTGCTTAGTATGGGAAAGATGATGTCCAGAGAAGCTAGGAGAAGAGAGGCTGAGGAAGGCAAGCGGATGGCTTGCCAAGTCATCTGTTTGCTAACTGATGCTTATTGAACTTGGGTACCTATCCTCCAGAGACTGGGAGATAGGGGTTATATCTTTTCTGATGACTACATTTCAGAGAAATGGCTCCCTAGTCCATGAAAGACACATTCTTGAGAGTAGAAGACAGATCTCAAAGAGACAGGGAAAGAATTTACATTGCAAGTCCTTTTTTTTTTTTTTTTAAAGTGAAGTCGCTCAGTCGTGTTCGACTCTTTGCGACCCCATGGGCTGTAGCCTACCAGGCTCCTCTGTTGCAAGTCCTTTTAAAAAGTAAATGCTCTATGGCAGAAATCACAACACTGTAAAAATGGAAAGAAAAAAAAAAAGTAAAAAGAGCCCACTCACTGGAGAAGACCTTGATGCTGGGAAAGATTGAAGGCAGGAGGAGAAGGGGATGACAGAGAATGATGGGTGGCATCACCAACTCAATGGACATGAGTTTGAGCAAGCTCCAGGAGATGGTGGAGGACAGGAAAGCCTGGAGTGCTGCAGTCTATGGGGCCGCAAAGAGTAGGAAACGACTGAGGGACTGAACGACAACGGGTGGCTCAGTGATAAAGAATCCACCTGCCACGCAGGAGACTTGCATTTGATCCCTGGGTCAGGAATATCCCTTGAAGAAGGAATAGCTACCCACTCCGGTATTCTTGCCTGGGAAATCCCATGGACAGAGGAGCCTGGCAGGCTACAGTCCATGGGGTCGCAAAAGAGTTGAACACGACTTAGTGACTAAACAGCAACAACAACAATCCCTATCTCAGGGCAGGATGACCCTAGCTGACATATCTTATGTATGTAAAGCATTCCTACCTTTGATTAAACTTCATAGTTAATACTTCAGCATATTTGTAGAGTTATTGGGAGAAAGAATCCTCTTAAATTAGTATGCTTACACAATTAAATTTTGCCTTAATTCTCTGCAGTATTTTATGAATTTGCCCATGTCTTTTAAACTTTCAAGTTTTTGGCATAAAGTTCTTCATAATATTACCTTATTAATTTTTATTATTTACAAATTCACAATTGGCCTTTATTTCACAAAGTTTCTAGCCTTTAGAAGAGTTTTTTTGTACAATTTTTGCTTAATGATGCTATTTAAAGAGAAAATAGACAAATGCACAAATTATGTCCTTGAAGCTACTTCTTTAACTTTGAGGAAATGTAAAGGTAGAAAAGTATTAGTTCCAGAGCCTAAGGAGTACATTTATTTATGTATATATTTATTAAATACTTACTTATTTATTTGGCAGTACCATGTCTCAGATGTGGCATGTGGAAATAGTCTGTCTTCGTTGTAGCTTGCAGGTTCTGTTAGTTGCAGCAGGCGGGATCTAGTTCTCCAACCAGGGATTGAACCCGGGGCCCTTGCATTGGGACTGCAGAGTCTTAGCCTTTGAACCACCAGGGAAGTCCCAACAGTACACTTATATCACCTGAACTTAGATTTTCCCATTTGGTTGGATACATATTACACCAAAGTGAGTTCCTGAATTATCTGTTGCCTTGCTTTGGTAGAATAATTTTATTAACTTTCTAATGTCTGTGGTGACCATAATTGTGTCTGCTTTTCCATCCTGATATGCTTATTTGTTCTTTCTTAACCCATATCAATAGATGTGTATCAATTTTTAATTTTTTTCAAACAAATATATGGCTTTGTTGATACTATTATATTTTATTTTGTATTTCCTTATTTTTTCCTTATAATTTACTTTATTATGTTCTCCCTTCTCCTTGTTTGGGTTTATTTTGCTGAAATTTTTTCCAACATCTTGAGAAGACTGCTTAGTTCATACATTTTCAGCAATTTAAATTTTATAATTTTTGCAATTAAATCTATAAATTTTCTTTTGGAAACTTAGAAGTATCCTCTAAGTTTTGATTCATGGCATTTAAAAATTTCCATATCTATTTCTTTTTTGACCCATGAGTTATTTAGAAGTATATTTCTTAATTGCTAGTTATCATTTTAAATTATTGATTTCTAGCATAGCCATATATGATTTCAGTCTTTTGAAATTCATGAAGTAAAGTGAAGTCTCTCAGTCGTGTCCGATTGTTTGCGACCCCGTGGACTGTGGCCTACCAGGCTCCTCCGTCCATGGGATTCTCCAGGCAAGAATACTGGAGTGGGTTGCCATTTCCTTCTCCAGGGGATCTTCCCAACCCAGGGATTGAACCCAGGTCTCCCGCATTGGAGGCAGACGCTTTAACCTCTGAGCCACCAGGGAAGCCATGATGACTTGCTTTATGGCCCAGTATACGGAGAATATTTGTAAATGTTTCTTGTGTCTTAGAAAAATATTGGGTTAGCCAAAATTGTGTCCTGGTTTTTCACCATAACATAGTATGGAAAAACCTGAACGCACTTTTTGGTGAACCCAATAACAGGTAGTCGATGGTTGTTGGGTCCAGTGTTCTGTACATGGCAATTACATTTTATTTGTTAATGTTATTCAGATCTTCCATCAGTTCAGTTCAGTTGCTCAGCTGTGTCCGACTCTTTGCGACCCCTTGGACTGCAGCAGGCCAGGCTTCCATGTCCATCACCAACCCCTGGAGTTTACTCAAACTCACATCCCTTGAGTTGGTGATGCCATCCAAACATCTCATCCTCTGTCGTCTCCTTCTCCTCCCGCCTTCAATCTTTCCCAGCATCATTTGCATCAGATTGCCAAAGTATTGGAGTTTCTGCTTCAGCATCAGTCCTTCCAAAGAATATTCAGGACTGATTTCCTTTAGGATTGGCCGGTTGGATCTCCTTGCCATTCAAGGGCCACTCAAGAGTCTTCTCCAACACCACAGTTCAAAAGCATCAATTCTTTGGTGCTCAGCTTTCTTTATAGTCCAATTCTCACATCCATACATGGCTACTGGAAAAACCATAGCCTTGACTAGACGGACCTTGGTTGGCAAAGTAATGTCTTTGCTTTTTAATATGCTCTCTAGGTTGGTCATAACTTTTCTTCCAAGGAGTAAACATCTTTTAATTTCATGGCTGCAGTCACCATCTGCAGTGATTTTGGAGCCCCAAAAAATAAAGTCCGTCACTGTTTCCACTGTTTCCCCATCTATTTCCCATGAAGGGATGGGACCAGATGCCATGATCTTCCTTTTCTGAATGTTGAGCTTTAAGCCAACTTTTTCATTCTCCTCTTTCACTTTCATCAAAAGGCTCTTTAGTTCTTCTTCACTTTCTGCCATAAGGATGGTGTCATCTGCATATCTGAGGTTGTTGATATTTCTCCTGGAAATATTGATTCCAGCTTGTGCTTCTTCCATGCATTTCTCATGAGGTACTCTGCATATAAGTTGAATAAGCAGGGTGACAATATACAGCCTTGACGTACTCCTTTCCCTATTTGGAAGCAATCTGTTGTTCCATGTCCAGTTCTAACTGTTGCTTCTTGACCTGAATACAGATTTCTCAAGAGGCAGGTCGGGTGGTCTGGTATTCCCATCTCTTTCAGAATTTTCCACAGTTTCTTGTGATCCACACAGTCAAAGGCTTTGGCATAGTCAATAAAGCAGAAGTAGATGTTTTTCTGGAACTCTCTTGCTTTTTCAATAATCCAACAGATGTTGGCAATTTTGATCTCTGGTTCCTCTGCCTTTTCTAAAACCAGCTTGAACATCTGGAAGTTCGCGATTCATGTACTGTTAAGCCTGGCTTGGAGAATTTTGATCATTACTTTGCTAGCGTGTGAGATGAGTGCAATTGTGTGGTTGTTTGAGCATTCTTTGGCCTTGCCTTTCTTTGGGATTGGAATGAAATTAACCTTTTCCAGTCCTGTGGCCACAGCTGAGTTTTCCAAGTTTGCTGGCATACTGAATGTGGCACTTTCACAGCATCATCTTTTAGGATTTGAAACAGCTCAACTGGAATTCCATCACCTCCACTAACTTTGTTTGTAGTGATTCTTCCTAAGGCCTGCTTGACTTCACATTCTGGGATGTCTGGCTCTAGGTGAGTGATCACACCATCATGGTTATCTGGGTCATCAAGATCTTCTTGCCACCTCTTTTTAATATATTCTGCTTCTGTTAGGTCCATAGCATTGCTGTCCTTTATTGAGCCCATCTTTGCATGAAATGTTTCCTTGGTATCTCTAATTTTCTTGAAGCGATCTCTAGTCTTTCCCATTATATTGTTTTCCTCTATTTCTTTGCAATGATCATTGAGGAATGCTTTCTTATCTCTCCTTGATATTCTTTGGGATTCTGCATTCAAATAAGTATATATTTCCTTTTCTCCTTTGCCTTTAGCTTCCCTTCTTTTCTCAGTATTTATAAGGCCTCTTCAGACAACCATTTTGCCTTTTTGCATTTCTTTTTCTTGGGGATGGTCTTGATCACTGCCTCCTGTACAATGTCGCAAACCTCTGTCCATAGTTCTTCAGGCACTCTGTCTATCAGATCTGATCCCTTGAATCTATTTCTCACTTCCACTGTACAATCATAAAGGATTTGATTTAGGTCATACCTGAATGGTCTAGTGGTTTTCCCTACTTTCTTCAATTTAAGTCTGAATTTGGCAAAAAGGAGTTCATGATCCGAGCCACAGTCAGCTCCTGGTCTTGTTTTTGCTGACTATATAGAGCTTCTCCACCTTTGACTGCAAAGGGTATAGTCAATATGATTTTGGTGTTGACCATCTGGTGATGTCCATGTACACAGTCTTCTCTTGTGTTGTTGGAAGAGGGTGCTTGCTATGACCAAGTGTGTTCTCTTTAGAAAACTCTATTAGCCTTTGCTCTGCTTCATTCTGTACTTCAAGGCCAAATTTGCCTGTTACTCCAGGTGTTTCTTGACTTTCTACTTTTGCATTCCAGTCCCCTATAATGAAAAGGACATCTTTTTTGGGGTATTAGTTCTAGAAGGCCTTGTAGGTCTTCATAGAACCATTCAACCTCAGCTTCTTTAGCATTATTGATGAGGGCATAAACGGATTCCCGTGATATTGAATGGTTTGCCTTGGAAATGAACAGAGATCATTCTGTTGTTTTTGAGATTGCATCCAAGTACTGCATTTCGGACTCTATTGTTGACCATGATGGCTACTCCATTTCTCCTAAGGGATTCCTGCCCGCAGTAGTAGATATAATGGTCATCTGAGTTAAATTCACCCATTCCAGTCCATTTTAGTTCGCTAATTCCTAGAATGTCGACGTTCACTCTTGCCATCTCCTGTTTGACCACTTCCAATTTGCCTTAATTCATGGACCTAACATTCCAGGTTCCTATGCAATATTGCTCTTTATAGCTTTGGACCTTGCTTCCATCACCAGTCACATCCACAACTGGGTGTTGTTTTTGCTTTGGCTCCATCTCATTCTTTCTGGAGTTCTTTCTCCACTGATCTCCAGTAGCATATTGGGCAACTACTGATCTGGGGAGTTCATCTTTCAGTGTCATATCTTTTTGCCTTTTCATACTGTTCATGGAGTTCTCAAGGCAAGAATACTGAAGTGGTTTGCCATTCCCTTCCCCAGTGGATCACATTTTGTCAGAACTCTCCACCATGACCTGTCCATCTTGGGTGGCCCTACACGGCATGGCTCATAGTTTCATTGAGTTAGACAAGGTTGTGGTCCATGTGATTAGATTGGTTAGTTTCCTGTGATGGTGGTTTCCAGTCTGTCTGCCCTCTGATGGAGAAGGTTAAGATGCTTATAGAAGCTTCCTGATGGGATAGACTGACTGAGGGGGAAACTGGGTCTTGTTCTGTTGGGTGGGGCCATGTTCAGTAAATCTTTAATCCAATTTTCTATTGATGGGTGTGGCTGTGTTCCCTCCCTGCTGTTTACCTGGGGCCAAACTATGGTGGAGGTAATGAAAATAATGGCGACCTCCTTCAAAAGATCCCATGCATGTACTGCTACACTCAGTGCCCCCAGCCCTGCAGCAGGCCACCACTGACCCACACCTCTGCTGGAGACTCCCAGACACTCACAGGCAAGTCTGGGTCAGTCCTTCTATGAAAGTGAAAGTGAAGTCTCTCAGTCGTGTTCGACTCTTTGCAACCCCATGGACTATAGCCTACCAGGTTCTTCCATCCAAGGGATTTTCCAGGCAAGAATACTGGCGTGGGTGGCCATTTCCTTCTCCAGGCAATCTTCCCAACCCAGGGATTGAACCTGGGTCTCCCGCATTGTAGGCAGAGGCTTCACTATCTGAGCCACCAGGGACGGTATTCCTTTTTATAGTCTACTATAATTCTTTGGCTTCATTTTCCAGCAAAATTGGTAAATTTCTGGATTTAGAAGCTCAGTGATCACATTTGCTGTGTGACAAATTTACATTATTTGACATAAATGTTATATAAGAAGAAATTTAACTCTCAACCAATAATGTAATAAAATGAGTGATGAAATATTTATAATGTTCATCCATAAGAATTAAACGGAGAAGGCGATGGCACCCCACTCCAGTACTCTTGCCTGGAAAATCCCATGGACAGAGGAGCCTGGTAGGCTGCGGTCCATGGGATTGCGAACGGAGTAACTTCCCTTTCACTTTTCACTTTCATGCATTGGAGAAGGAAATGGTAACCCACTCCAGTGTTCTTGCCTGGAGAATCCCAGGGACGGGGGAGCCTGGTGGGCTGCCGTCTATGGGGTCACACAGAGTCAGACACGACTGAAGTGACTTAGCAGCAGCAGCAGGATAACTTTTTTGGAGTATTAGAAATTGCATTGCTAACTTTTAACCTTTGGGGACAAAAATATTAACGGGAGGTAACCAGGAGTGATATATAGGTGCCCCAATTATCTGGTGCAGATATTTGGAGAATATGGCCCTGCACATTCTGATTCATTTTTCTTCAATTATTTATTTCATTTGAATTCACTCTCATTGTGTCTTTCCAGTCCTAGCACTTTTCAATGAAGCTGCCCTACTCATACAAGGCTTCTGTTAATAGAACTTAGCCTCTGATGTTAGCTTCTGACTATTTCACTCATTCCATCTGCATATTCCTCTTTCACCTGGCTTGAGCTGCCCTTCAGCTCCTCTCTCTAACTTTGCTTGATGACCTGTTTTTTTAATGTTCTTCTCTGACTCATGCACTTTACTTTTCTTTAGATAGTAACTGTGAGTCAGACATCCTGGAATGTGAAGTCAAGTGGGACTTAGAAAGCATCACTATGAACAAAGCTAGTGGAGGTGATGGAATTCCAGTTGAGCTATTTCAAATCCTGAAAGATGATGCTGTGAAAATGCTGCACTCAATATGCCAGCAAATTTGGAAAACTCAGCAGTGGCCACAGGACTGGAAAAGGTCAGTTTTCATCCCAATCCCAAAGAAAGGCAACGCCAAAGAATGCTCAAACTACCGCACAATTGTACTCATCTCACACGCTAGTAAAGTAATGTTCAAAATTCTCCAAGCCAGGCTTCAGCAATACGTGAACCGTGAATTTCCGGATGTTCAAGCTGGTTTTAGAAAAGGCAGAGGAACCAGGGATCAAATTGCCAACATCTGTTGGATCATGGAAAAAGCAAGATAGTTCCAGAAAAACATCTATTTCTGCTTTATTGACTATGCCAAAACCTTTAACTGTGTGGATCACAAGAAACTGTGGAAAATTCTGAAAGAGATCGGAATATCAGACCACCTGACCTGCCTCTTGAGAAACCTATATGCAGGTCAGGAAGCAACAGTTAGAACTGGACATGGAACAACAGACTGGTTCCAAATAGGAAAAGGAGTATGTCAAGGCCATATATTGTCACCCTGCTTATTTAACTTCTATGCAGAGTATATCATGAGAAACGCTGGGCTGGAAGAAACACAAGCTGGAATCAAGATTGCCGGGAGAAATATCAATAACCTCATATATGTAGATGACACCACCCTTATGGCAGAAAGTGAAGAGGAACTAAAAAGCCTCTTGATGAAAGTGAAAGAGGAGAGTGAAAAAGTTGGCTTAAAGCTCAACATTCAGAAAAGGAAGATCATGGCATCCGGTCCCATCCCTTCATGGGAAATAGATGGGGATACAGTGGAAACAGGGTCAGACTTTATTTTTTTGGGCCCCAAAATCACTGCAGATGGTGACTGCAGCCATGAAATTAAAAGACACTTACTCCTTGGAAGAAAAGTTGTGACCAACATAGATAGCATATTCAAAAACAGAGACATTACTTTGCCAACAAGGGTCCATCTAGTCAAGGCTATGGTTTTTCCAGTGGTCATGTATGGATGTGAGAGTTGGACTGTGAAGAAAGCTGAGCGCCGAAGAATTGATGCTTTTGAACTGTGGTGTTGGAGAAGACTCTTGAGAGTCTCTTGGACTGCAAGGAGATCCAACAAGTCCATTCTGAAGGATATCAGCCCTGGGATTTCTTTGGAAGGAATGATGCTAAAGCGGAAACTCCAGTACTTTGGCCACCTCATGTGAAGAGTTGACTCATTGGAAAAGACTCTGATGCTGGGAGGGATTGGGGGCAGGAGGAGAATGGGATGTCAGAGGATGAGATGGCTGGATGTCTTCACCGACTTGATGGACGTGAGTCTGAGTGAACTCCGGGAGTTGGTGATGGACAGGGAGGCCTGGCATGCTGCGATTCATGGGGTCGCAAAGAGTCAGACATGACTGAGTGACTGAACTGAACTGAACTGTGAGTCACAGCTCCCACCCGACCCCTTAACCCTCCACCCAGGGCCTGTGGAACTGTTCAGACAGAACTAATTCCCACCAGGCCTTCCCATCAGAAGAAGGGAATATTGTGTTGGGTTCATGCATCAGTCCAGATACACTTTGCTCCCCGGTTCTTGGATGAAGATATCCCCAGCAACCTCCAACCTCCATATGTCTGTCTGCCCTACCACAGAGTTCATAGTTCATCGTGGTTTTTGCACTTGACTTTCAGTTCTGGCCTCTCAGTTGATTTATCTCCTTTCTTTCTCCCTCTGACAAGCCCCAGTGGGTAAGCCTTAATAATAACCCTAGTATGCCCTTAATGACTATTCTCTCTGCTTCTATTTCCTGATTTTTAAAAAGGCACAACATATAAAATGGCTCAGTGGGTAAAGAATCAGCTCCTCTGATGCAGGAGACACAGGAGACACAGTTTCGATTCCTGGATCGGGAATACCCCCTGGAGAAGGAAATGGCAACCCACTCCAGTATTCTTGCATGGAAAATCCCATGGACGGAGCAGCCTGGTGGGCTAAAGAGTCAGACATAAGTGCGCATACAAACTCAAAATATATAAAAAGGAATGAAGCATGAATGAAACTTGAGACAATGCTAAGTGAAATAAATAAGACACAAAGGGACAATATTGTATGATTCCAGTTATATGTGGTATATAGAGCAGTTAAATTTAGAGACAGAAAGTCATCTAGAAGTTATCAGGGGCTTGGGTTAGGGGCAATGGAGAATTATTACATAAAGGTTATAGGGTTTCTGTTTGGAGTAATGAAAAAGTTTCAGAAATAGCTGTGATGGTTTGCGTAGTGTGGTAGACGTAATTAATGCCACTAAACTGTGCACTTAACAGTGGTTAATATGGTGTGTTTTGTGTCATATATAATTTGCCACATTAAAACCAAACAGCACAATAATAGCTCCTTGACCTTTTGCAGCATCCTGCAGGGCTGTTCTTTTCATCTGCCTCTGAAATATTAGGATTCAGCAGTTTTGGTCCTTGGTTCTCGCCTATCATCATCCGGCCCTCTTCCTCTGGGGAATCTCATTTAGTTTGCTAATGAGGACTAAACCTATATTTTTAGCCTAATCTCTCTCCCAAGTGGCAGACCTGGGTTATTGTGATTACTCGAAATTTCCACCTGGACATTCCAACAGATCTTCAATCTCATCATTCCCCTACTCAGCTCATCTTCTTCCTCCCAAAGCAGTTCGTCCAGTCTGTCTCCAGCCTTCTGTTTTCTACAGCAATGTTTCCCAAACCAAACATCCAGGTGTCTTCCCCTTTCCCCCATTTCCAGGCTCTCAGTAACTCCTATCTTTTCTTACTTTACCTTGTGCAATGCCCCACCACATACCCTACAGCAAAGTTAGGCTGCTAGTCTGGCCCTAACTTGAAGTCTGTGCCTTTGGAAATCTCCTGCCTGGAGAGATTTGATCCTTTTTCTCTTCACTGTCAAATGACGCGCCCTGTCTACCTCAAGAGCTGGGTGAAAGTTCACCTTCTTTGAAAGGCTCTTACCTTCTCTTTGCAATCTCTCTCTCTTTAGTGCAGTCATTCTTCTGTCTTTCCTGCCTACAGAAAGTTTTATCCCAAATCAGCGTAAATGAAATCATTTCACAAAGCACGTTGCAATACATTGCAATTGTTTGTTTACATGTCTGACAGTCTCCTCCACTAGACTCTAATGTTTGTTGATGGGAGAGCTGTGTCCAACTCCCAGCCAGGACTCTGGTCCATGATAGGTGCTCCTTAAAGACCTACGGTGTCTCCCTCTATAAACTTGAGAGAATTAGACATTTTTTCTTTTACTTTTCAACATGCTTTTGTTAAAAAAAAAAATATTCTTTCAATATGGACCATTCTTAAAGCATCCACTGAATTTGCCATAACACCGCTTCACCCCATGCCTTGACTCCTTGGCTTCGAGACAGATGGGACCACAGCTCCCCAACCAGGGACTGAAGCTACATTCCCCACACCGGAAGATGAAGTCCCAACCACTGAACTGCCAGGGAAGTCCCAAATGCATGTTTTCAACACTTGAGATTCAAACACTTTTCAGAAAAGTCTGTTCACTTTGTGCTTTATTCTCTCTTTTCTGTTCAATATTGCTAAGTGACTGTCCCCTAATTGCTCAGAGCATTGCGGTGTTTACCTCCAATTTTTTTTTTGTTTTTTTTTTTTGGTGTGTGTGGCTGCTCCAGTTACTTTCCTGATAGTTCTTATTTCATATTTTAGTGATTTTAAACTTACTAAAGTTTAAAAGCTTAGGGGCACGTCTAAAGATGGATATCGTAATACAACCTGGATAAAACCCAAGGAGTGAAAGAAAAATCCTATGGTATCCCAAAAGTAGTGCTTCAGAGTGTTTAAATAAATCACATGTGTTTTAAAAATTAAAATGACCTGCAATTAATTTTACTTTTTAAAAATGATGGGTCTTTTTATACTATAATTAGAGACTGTAGGACTTCAAAGCAGATTTGGAATTAACGTTTCTGAATAAATGTTAGCCAGTAAGAGACTCAGACTCCTCATTATTTCAGTCTTCTTAATACTAGCTTATTTTTGATCTGTTGCAAATAGCATAGCTTCTATATCAGTCACAATCCTCCAGAGAAACACAACTTATAAATATATATTAGAACTGGAAATGAATTATATATTAAAACCCATATATTTTTCTAGTAGTCATGTATGGATGTGAGAATTGGACTATAAAGAAAGCTGAGCACCGAAGAATTGATGCTTTTGAACTGTGGTGTTGGAGAAGGCTCTTGAGAGTCCCTTGGACTGCAAGGAGTCCAGCCAGTCCATCCTAAAGGAGATCAGTCCTGAGTGTTCATTCGAAGGACTGATGTTGAAGCTGAAACTCCAATACTTTGGCCACCTGATGAGAAGAGCTGACTCATTTGAAAAGACCCTGATGCTGGGAAAGATTGAGGGCAGGAGGAGAAGGGGATGACAAAGGATGAGATGGTTGGACGGCATCACTGACTCGATGGACATGAGTTTGAGCAAGCTCTGGGAGCTGGTGATGGACAGGGAAGCCTGGCGTGCTGCAGTCCATGGGGTTGCAAAGAGTTGAACAAGACTGAGCAACTGAAGTAAACTGAACCGATCTACCTGGAGACAGAGTCTGCAGGTTAGGGGTCAGTCTGACAAGACTATCTGTCCCCACTCCCTAGTTTAGATGCCCATCTCAAGTCTAGGTTGTTACCTGTACTTCTGACCAACTAGCTGAAAATCAAAGGTTCCCTCTACTCTCTTCTTGGGTTGAATTAGTTTGCCAGAGTGTCTCACAGAAACAATTTACTTACCAGATCATTGGTAGATGATAAAAGGGTACCAATCAGGAATAGCCAGAAGGCAGGCATGTGGTAAGGGCACAAATCTTCCATGCCCTGTTCGAGCACCAGTCTTCCAGCCCCTGCAAACTCTCTGAACCCGGTCTATTTGGGTTTTCATGGAAACTTTGTTACATAGGTATGGCTAATTAAATCGTTGGCCAATGGCAACTGGTTCAACCTCCAGCCCCTCTCCCCTTGTGGTTGGCTTTCCCTGGCAACCAACCCCCCTTGCCTCGCACCCTCTCCACTCATTAACATAAAAAAGACATTTTTATCATTCTCACATTTATGAAATTTCAGGGGTTTTAGGAGCTCTGTACCAGAAATGGGGATGAAGACCAAATATATATTTCTTCTTATAAATCACAATGCTACAGCCCCCATATGAATATTTCACTCCCAAAGCGTAAAAGATATCAGTGTAACTTCTGATAAACAGAAAGTATTTAGGGAATTCCCTGGCTGTCCAGTGGTTAGGATTTGGTGCTTTTACTATGTGGCCAGGGTTCAATCCCTGGTTGGGGAACTAAAATCCCATAAGCCTCATGGTGCTGCTGAAAATGCAAATTAATTTTTGAATGTTTTGATTCTTACAGCTGAGCATTATGAATGCTCTTCTCCCAAATTACTTTATATTTATGTAAATAAATATAAAGATATTTAATTTTAAGGAATTGATTATGGGGACTGGTATGTTTAAAACTCACAGGGCAGGCCAGCAGCTTGGTAATCCTGAAAAGATTTCTATATTAGTCTTGACTCAGAATTCCTTCCTTTCCAGAAATCCTTAATTTTTGCTGTTAAGGCTTTTAGTTATTTGAATGAGGCCCATCCACTTCATTGAGAGTAATCTCCTTTACTTTATCCCTGGGTGGGGAAGATCTGCTGGAAGAGGGCATGGCAACCCACTCCAGTATTCTTGCCTGGAGAATCCCATGGACAGGGAAGCCTGGCAGGCTATAGTCCATAGAGTCACAGAGCTGGACACAAGTGAAGCAACTTACACGCATGTGTGCACTGATTATAGATGTTAATTACATTTACAGAACACCTCCACAGCAATATTTAGACCATTTGACCAAACATCTGGATACCATAGCCTAGCCAAATTGACACTTAAAATTTAATCATCAGCTACCCTAGTGGTTATATTCATCAGCAAGAGATGATAAAAAGCAATAGTATAATCATTCACTGTGTCTCTTAATTTCCCCCACAAAATGTCTAGATAGTAAGTCAAAGAGAAATCTACCAAGCTAAGTCCTAGTGGAATTCCAGACTACTTTGTTGCAAGTACCTTTTGAGCAGCTATCTTAGAGCTAAATATTTTTACTTTAAAAGTGATCAGAAATATGTATAGAGGTATGGCTGTATTATTTTTACCTTACCCGACAGTTTGGCTTCCAAGTTAGAACATTTGCTTGAGAAAGATACTGTAGTTAATTCTGAAATTAGATAGGCAGAGTTCAGGCTATTGAGCTATAGATGGAATGTTTTAGGATTGGCTAATTTCTATGATTGAATAGTTTGTGTACCTCCTTTAGAAGATAACCCCTTTCTTATCTACAAAGTAGGCATAACATTTACCTCTTCTTATTGTTGAGAGGTTTAAACAATGTGTTGAAGTGTCTAATACAGTACCTCATACACAGTAGGTAGTCCATAAATGTTTTCTTCACTTGTCCTACAATAGTTTTCAGAACTGCAACCAGAGAGAATCTCTAAGCAACGTGAACTCATTGAGCTCAGGAACTGGATAAGAAGACGAAACCTCTTTCTTTGTTGCTGAACTTTCCATGAACCTTAGCATCTCACTCACTTTCTTTTGGCTGTGCAAGCCTGCAGAAGTAGAAAGAGGATTACTTTCCCTCCATTTTCTCTCATGAACACAAGTATACATTCATTCATTTGTCCATTCATTCAACAACACTTTACTGAATGCCTTTATGCTCCAGGCATCGTGGCAGGTACCGGGGAAATGACAGTGATCACTTACTGTGGTCTTTGTTCTTCAGGGCCTCACAGGAGATGATAGGGTGACCAGAACTGCTGACACGCAAAAAACAGCATGGAAAGAGGTAGGTTCAGGGTTCTACTGATAGTTTCATATTTGATTGTGGAAAGGATAATGCTGTTGTCAGCAAGCATTTTGTAAATAATATTTTACAGCTTAAGAAAAACACAACATAGTGAAAGAGAGAAAACGAGAACAATAGATGATGAAAAAAATGTCTTAATGAGAAAATATTTGCCAGCTATTAGTGTTGGCATTTTTATTATCCATCCATCATGTTCCATTTGTTAAATGGACCAGTTTAAATTACTTACATTTCACAGAATAACAAAATTCAGACTTAGGAGAACAGTTTTTGCTTTAAAATTTCTGCTGCTTTGATATTCACAGCAAATTAGAAATGATGCTCATTACCCTTTGGTGTGGCCTTATTCTGGGTCCAGCATTGGGCTAAACAGTGCAAGCATTCTGTCCTTCAGTTCTCAAAATGATCCCCATCTTGGAAAATAGGAAAGCTAAAGCGCAGAGAAGTTAAGTAGATTACTTAAGGTTGCTGGTGGAATCAGAGTTTGAACCCAGAAAGCCTGACTTCAGAACTCTCTGAACTACCTATCTTATAGGGAATCAAAAAAAAAAAAAAGTCCTAAAACACTGAGACATTACTATAATATATATGGAGTCATATTTTATTTTATTAAAAAAGTAGGCAATGCTCTTACATGATTCAAAAATTTAAAGGCATAAAAGGATATCAAAAAGCAGAGACATTACTTTGCCAACCAAGGTCTGTGTCTAGTCAAGGCTCTGGTTTTTCCAGCAGTCATGTATGGATGTGAGAGTTGGACTATAAAGAAAGCTTAGTGTTAAAGAACTGATGCTTTTGAACTGTGGTGTTGGAGAAGACTCTGGAGAGTCCCTTGGATGGCAAGAAGATCCAACCAGTCCATCCTAAAGGAAATCAGTCCTAAATATTCATTGGAAGGACTAATGTTGAAGCTGAAACTCCAATCGTTTGGCCACCTGATGCAAAGAACTGACTCATTTGAAAAGACCCTGATGCTGGGAAAGATTGAAGGTGGGAGGAGAAGGAGCTGACAGAGGATGAGATGGTGGGATGGCATCACTGACTCAATGGACATGAGTTTGAGTAAACTCTGGGAGCTGGTGACTGACAGGGAGGCCTGGCATGCTGCAGTCCATGGGTTTGCAAAGAGTCGGACAAGACTGAGCAACTGAATTGAACTGAACTGAAAAGGATATGTAGTAAAAAAGCTCTCTCCAGATCTCATCTGCCAACTACCTACTCCCCCTGCTCCGAAAGACAACCAATAAACTTTTGTATATTATCAGTTTTTCTCTCTTTTTACATAAATGGTAGGCTGCTATGTGACCCATTTCATATCTTTCTTCCCCCCCTTAAAAATGTATCCTAGAGATCTTTCTCTTTTTTCAAACATAAATTGCTTTCTGTTTCTCTTTTAACCTTTGCCTAGTTTTCTATGGCATAAACGTCCCATGTGAGCTCAAGCGTGTTTAGTTGCTAGGTTGTGTCTGACTCTTTGCCACCCTATGGACTGTAGCCTGCCAGGCTCCTCTGTCTGATGCTTTGTCCAGTACTTTTAAAATTACAGTTTCATTTATATGAAGTTGATTTTGCATAAAGTTTGAGCTTTATTTTATTTTTTCCAGATGGCTACCTGTTGCTCCAATAAAATACTAAAAAACATCTGCAACAGTCAGCACACTTACACTTACACAACAAGAAATCTGAGGTAGGGCTGTTCCAGAGTTGACGGTATCAGTGGTTCAACGTGATTTCTAGGACCCAGATTCCCTTCACATTTTCCATGTGTTGACTGACTTTCCTCCTTTATTCAAACAAAAAATTGAGGGCTTTGTCTCTTCTATATTGTCCTCAAGACACGCTTAGCGCTATAAGAATCCCATTTAATTAGATAAAAGACATTTTTGTACCATTGAACATAACAGATTTGCAGAATATTTTTCATGCTGCAAATTAACTGAAGTAGGAGTCACCTCTATCAACAGTTTCAGTTATTGTGTCCAATACAAGAAATATGACATTATTTTCTATTGGAGGCTGTGTGGTTATACTCCAGAATGGGATTTGAGAAAATTGAATACAACTCTGATAGAACTGGCCAAGAACTGCCTCAACTCCTTACCAAATCCTGCAGCCCACCGGCATCTGAAACTCAGCATCTGCATTTCCCTTGAGTCATAGCGGGTAAAGCATCCTTGCCCCAGTCAAGCGCGAAAGCCAATCCTTTCACACAGCTGTGTATCTTCAGTTATCCCCTTGCACTTATGTATCATCAGCTTCTTTCCACTGCATTGGCTGCACTAGCCGTCTAATCTCTCTCTCGCTCCTCCATCCCCCACCAATCACCACTCCATTTATCTTCCCCACTCAACAGAAAAATTTCTGAAAGCCATGTTTAGCTTGCTTCCTTTTTGTCCTGCCTCTCATTCGTGCCATAATGCACTTCAGTCAGGCTTTCATTCCTCCATTCTCCCAACCCCACATCTATAAGAGACAGTTCCTGTTAAGGTTGGTTGTGTAGATGTCCATGAAGCCAAACTCATCTGATTTTCCCCTGACTGGTCTGAGAGCTCTTTCTTAGCATCTTTTCTGGCTCCTCCTCCTCCAGCAGACCTCTTGCAAGCCTCTGTGTTTTCAACCTTACTCTTCCCTACCGCCATGGCTTTAAGTATCATCTCTTCACAAACGACTTTCAAGTCCATACCTCTTTTCCTGACCTCTGTCTTGAGTTCTAGACTTATTTATCCAGCTACCTTTCAGCATTTCCTTATAAGTGTTTAATAAAAATGTCAAAGTTAACATGTCTGTTCGTTGTTCAGTCGTGCCTGATTCTTTGCGACCCCATGGACTGTAGCCTGCCAGGCTCCTCTGTCCATGGAATTTTCCAGGCAAGAATACTAGAGTGAGTTGCCATTTCCTACTTCAGGCGATCGTCCAGACCCAGGGTTTGAACCCACATCTCCTGGGTCTTCTGCATTGCAGGCATATTCTTTATGGTCTGAGCCACCAGGGAAGCCCTTGACATATCTTAAGCAGAACTAATTATTTCTCCCTTCCTCCCAGTTTATTCTTCCCACGGTCATGGTCATCTACCATTTTCATCTTCATTTGTCCAACTGCTCACAAGCAATTATCAACAAGTCCTGTAGTACTTATAAAGTATGTCTTGAGTCTGGCTACTGCTCCCTTCTTCACTGCTACACCCTTGCCCAAGTGACCACCATTTAGCCTGAACTACTAAGACAATGTTCCAATCAGTCCCAGCTTCCTGTCTTTTTCAGTCTGATCCTTTCTCCATATAGCAGTCTCAGTGATTTTTCTTTTCTTCATTAATCTTATTTTTTTCCTTCAATTTTTGTTTTTTAAATTTTAATTAATTTTTAAAAATTGGAGTCTAGTTGCTTTACAATGTTGCTTTAGTTTCTACTGTACAGCAAAATGAATCCCCTATACATATACATATATCGCCTCTTTTTTGGATTTCCTTCCCATTTAGGTCACCACAAAGCACTGAGTAGAGTTCCCTGAGCTATATAGTAGGCTCTCATGAGTTATCTACTTTATACACAGTCTCAATAGTGTATATAGGTCAATCCCGACCTCTCAGTTCACCCCCCTAGTTGTCCATACATTTGCTGTCTATGTCTGTGTCTCTGTGCTTTACAAACAGGTTCTAGATTCTAGATTTTTCTAGATTCTGCACATATATGTTAATATACTCTATTTGTTTTTCTCTTCTGACTAACTTCACTCCATATGACAATGTTTAGGTTCCATCCATGTCACTGCAAATGGCTAAAATGAAAATTAGATTATGTGACTTCTCTCTGCAAAACTTATATTGGGGTCTCATCACCCTCTGTAATAAAACCCAACTTCTTCTCTTCCTGATACACAGGGTTCTACAGGGTGTGGTATTTGCCCACCAAACCTCATCTCTGTTCATTTCCTGCCCTTTTCATTCCAGCAGAAGCACTATGGCTGTTTTTCTTTCCATCAAGCACACCAAGCTTGTTTCCACGTTAGAACATTTGCACCTGCGCTTGGAATCCTCTTCCTCTATATTTGCATAAAATACACACATAAATGTGCATATATGCATATATGCATAAATATATTTGAATAAATGTGTCCTCGTCACTCATGGCTTGGCTCAAATGAGAATTCTTAGAGATTCTGTGCTGAGTAATCTACTAAATCAGCTGTGTCTTTCCCCATGTTCTGTTATTCTCCACCACAATATTCTATACTAGCATTTTATAGCATCACTTATAAGGAACGGAAATCTCATTTACTCACTGATCACTCAGTCATCACTCTGAATGTAAACTCTTGATGTCAGAGCCTCAGGCTGTCTTATGCTCTGCTGTATTCCCATTATCTGAAACAGTTCCAAATATTCATCAGCAGTGAATACTCCATAAATGTTTGTTAACTGATTAATTACCCCATGTTTGTTCTGAACAAACATTTACCTCTTCTGATCTCAGTTCCTTCAGTATTAAAATGAGGAAGCCTGGAGAAGAGAATACCTGAAATTCCTTCTGGATCAGTCTGATAACCTACAGTAATTACAGGAAAAATCTTGTTGCATCAAAGATTTGTATCTACTGAAGAACATCATTCATTCATTCAACAAGCTCTTTTTGAGTGCTGACCATAAGCCTGGGACTGTTCCAGGCATCGGAGGCCAAGTCATAGCCATCAAGGTTCTAGCACATAAGTCTCAACAGACAAACAGAAAACCTATAACATTAATGCTATCCTTGTTTTCCATCTGCTTTTCTACTGATACTTTCACAACAGTCTTCTTGGTACTGCTTAGTTTATCAACACTGGGCTCCCTCTTACCATGGTTAATTTCCAAGACTTCTAGGATTAAGTGACATAATTTATGTGGCTATAACTTTAATAGCACCATGTAAAACATAGCCATTAAGGCTGCAGAACTCCTGCCAATCTGATTTAGCTCTAATCCAAATTCTGCCATACTTCCAAATTTAATTGCAGCCCGACTTACACTAAAATTTAAAATTTTATGAATCTAATTTTTTGAAAAGTGAGATCAATAAGGAACTAAAATTGTAAACATTCAGGTAGTAACACGTACAGGACTGCTAATTCTCTTGCCAATATTTGAGACAGATGACTTTAAATTTGAATTGGAATTAGTGTACATAGAGAGCCAATCATTAATCAAGTGTCTAGAATGAAAATAAATCACTTTTAAACATGACTGTAGAGAATGAAAAATGATTAAGAAAAGTAAAGCAAATTATTATATATTGTGCTAACTGCCATTTGTTGGCATAGGCTACAAATCACTCATAGAAAGCAATGTCTATTTATATTTGTTTTAATCATTTATATAAAGAGATTTAGTATAGCTACAGAATGTTTTAATCTTGCATACAAGTACTATATGTAAAGCAATATATATTGGTCAAAATGTTTTTGGTTGGAAAGGAAGACAGAAACCCAATTCAAACTTCACAAAAAAAGGGGGGGGGGATTATTTACTGTTTCATGTAACTGGGAAAGCCAGAACTCAACTAATAGAATGTCATCAGAGAACTCTTTTGTTTCAATCAGAGGCTCTCCTTCTGGTGAACAAATGTTCACTAGCTGCTTTATTGACTATGCCAAAGCCTTTGACTGTGTGGATCACAATAAACTGGAAATTCTGAAAGAGATGGGAATTCAGATCACCTGACCTGCCTTTTGAGAAACCCGTATGCAGGTCAGGAAGCAACAGTTAGAACTGGACATGGAACAACAGACTGGTTCCAAACAGGAAAAGTAGTATGTCAAGGCAGTATATTGTCACCCTGCTTATTTAACTTATATGCAGAGTACATCATGAGAAACACTGGGCTGGAGGAAGCACAAGCTGGAATCAAGATTGCTGGGAGAAATATCAATAACCTCAGATATGCAGATGACACCATTCTTATGGCAGAAAGTGAAGAAGAGCTAAAGAGCCTCTTGATGAAAGTAAAAGAGAAGAGTGAAAAAAGTTGGCTTAAAGCTCAATATTCAGAAAACGAAGATCATGGCATCTGGTCCCATCACTTCATGGGAAATAGATGGGGAAACAGTAGAAACAGTGGCTGACTTTATTTTTCTGGGCTTCAAAATCACTGCAGATGGTGACAGCAGCCACGAAATTAAGACGCTTACTCCTTGGAAGGAAAGTTATGACCAACCTAGATAGCATATTCAAAAGCAGAGACATTACTTTGCCAACAAAGGCCCATCTAGTCAAGGCTATAGTTTTTCCAGTGGTCATGTATGGATATGACAGTTTGACTATAAAGAAAGCTGAGTGCCAAAGAATTGATGCTTTTGAATTGTGGTGTTGGAGAAGACTCTTGAGAGTCCCTTGGACTTCAAGGAGATCCAACCAGTCCATCCTAAAGGAGATCAGTCCTGGGTGTTCATTGGAAGGACTGATGCTGAAGCTGCAACTCCAATACTTTGGCCACTTGATGTGAAGAGCTGACTCATTTGAAAAGACCCTGATTCTGGGAAAGATTGAGGGCGGGAGGAGAAAGGGATGACAGAGGACGAGATGGTTGGATGGAATCATCGACTCGATGGACATGGGTTTGGGTGGACTCCGGGAGTTGGTGATGGACAGGGAGGCCTGGCATGCTGCGATTCATGGGGTCACAAAGAGTCGGACATAACTGAGCCACTGAACTGAACTGAACAGAGCAGCTCAAGATTCATGACTTACCAGTTTATCAGCCCAAGGGGAAAGGGAGCAGTTGTTTTCCTTTAAAAATGTTTTATTAATGCATTGGCTCCTCGTGGCTGCCTGGGCTGCTCTCTGGTCACGTTGCCTGAGTCTCTATAGCTTCTCTTGTTGCAGAGCACAGGCTCCAGGGCATGTGGACTTCAGCAGCGGCAGCTCCTGGGCTCTAGGGTCCAGGCTCAATGTTTGTGGTGCATGAGCTTAGTTGCTCCACAGAACGCTGGATCTCCCTGGATCAGGGATCGAACCTGTCTCTCCTGCACTGGTAGGTGGATTCTCCACCACTGAGCCACTGGGGCAACCCAACAGTTCTTTTTCAGTAGCCACAATAGAGAAATCCTGGGCAAGATTCTAACTGGCCCAGTTTGGAAGCAGACTAACAAAATGTATTTCAAAGGCCCTCACACTCTTTCTTCTTCAGAACTGTTATTCTTACAGTGAGCTAATGTTGGCTAAATTTTAGGAGAATGTAATCTGATTAAATTGATCCACCTTAAGGTGTTTAAAAGTGATAGCTTTATCATTTACAACTTAAATGAAATGATAATTGGTGCAATGTCAAAATAAGAAAAGGAATTTAAGGCAGTGTGGATGAAGACAGTTTTAACTGGGTTCAAAAAATTATGCCAGTGTGGAAGAATACCTTCTTTCAAACATAAGGCATAGAAATCTGGACCTCTCTGTCCTACTCACGCTATTTGTGAGTGCAAAGAGTTTTGGGGAGATGCTGTGAGAAGGATCTGTCCTTGGTTCAGGCAATAAAGGATACATTGTCTGTAGAGAACAAAAAAGCAATAATAAAACTAAGTCAGCTCTTTTTCCTGCCCAGTGCCTAGAGCAGCCACAGCTTGTGCTCCCGAGAAGCACCTGAAGCCCACATCAGCTCCAAAGCTTTCGATGCTGGATAAACTGAGTGGTGTGTTTGCTCCTTGTCCATCTACCAGTCCCCACAAACTAGGGAATGTTTGCCCCTAATCATTTTCCTAAGGAACAGACTCAAGTATGCCCCAATAGGAGATGAAATAGAGAAGATCCGTATGCAGAATTTCATTAAGAGTGATAGCAAGGTCTGCACCAACATAATTTACCCTGCTGGTTTTATGGATGTCATCAGAGAAAAATTTCTGGAGAGAATTTTCACCTGATCTATGACACCAGTGGTTGCTTTGCTGTTCATTGTATTACACCTGAGGAGGCAAGGTACAAGCTAGGCAAAGTGGGAAAGATCTTTGTGGGGACAAAAGGAATCCCTTATCTGGTGACCCATAATGCTTGCACCATCCGCTACCCTCGATTCCCTCATCAAGGTGAATGACACCATTCGGGCCTGGAGACTGGAAAGAGTACTGATTTAATCAAATTTGACACTGGTGCATGGTGACTGGAGGTGCTAACCTGAGAAGAACTGGTGTGGTCACCAATCAGGAGAGACATCCTGGTTCTTTCAACGTAGTTCATGTGAAAGATGCCAGTGGCCACAGCTTTGCCACCTGGTTCTCAAAAATTTTCATTATTGGCAAAGGCAACAAACCATGGGACTCCCTTCCCTGTGGAAAGGGTATCTGCCTTACCATTGCTGAGGAGAGAGGCAAGAGACTAGAAGCCAAATAGAGCAGTGGATAAAATGATCCCTGGGTGACATGACTGGAAAAGTACAAACTTTGTACTTAGTTAAAGATAATACCACATTAAAAAAAATGGCTAAGTCATTTTGGTCTTCCCTGGTGGCTCAGACGGTAAAGAATCTGCCTGTAATGCAGAAGACCTGGGTTCGATCCCTGGGTCGGGAAGACCCCCTGGAGGAGGGCATGCAACCCACTATTCTTGCCTGGACAATCCCATGGACAGAGGAGCCTGGCAGGCTACAGTCCATGGGGTTGCAAACAGTGGGACATGACTGAGTGGCTAACACTAAGTCAGCTTGCATTTTTGTATTATCATGTATAGGGATTCTAAACAATTTCAGTGATGTAATATCCATCCCCACCTTGATGGAGCAGCCCCACTGTTACTGCATCTCCCTGGAGTTGCTTGTCAATACCTCCTCCCATCTCCCGATTTAAGCACGCTGCAATGGAAGTCAAAGCGCTGGCATATTACTTTTCACAACTATTGCTACCCGACTAGGAGAATTAATGCATTGTATAGAAAAGAGGGAACTGAGACTGCAAAAGGAAATAATCAAGAGATTATGCTTTACAAAATGGATTATAATTAATGTCAAACTGTGTGTTATAAACAGTTAGTATAAGCTCGTAATATAAAATAATTGAATTAGTCCCCCAAATAAATTCAACAGAAAAGTCTGTTCTGGAAGAGTAATTCATTTGTCAGCTGAGCAAAAGAAGCTTAGAAGCAATAGCTGAATAATGCCAAATGACTGTTAAACTAATTTAAAGGCAAGCATGTGAATTTGATTTGGACCAGAGTCTCTGTCATTTCCTTCATTTTCATATAGCCCCAGCCCAGCACGGAGTATCATAGCTGGTCCAGCAGGTGGCACTCTTCTCTTTGTGCACTTGTACTAAACTAACCATTTGTCCAAGTACAAGGTAGTCTTGCCTTCAGAAGAACCCTATAATCTGTTTATCTATGGCAATAATACAGTCATAGATTTTTGCAAGAGTAACTATGCTGGTCTATTCTTTGTCAGCTGTCTTTCTTAAATCAATCTGCTCTTCCCCAGTAGCATATTAGACACCTTCTAACCTGAGGCGCTCATCTTTCAATGTCATACCTTTTCACCTTTGCAAACTGTTCATGGCATTGTCACAGAAAGAATACTGGATTGGTTTGCCATTCCCTCCTCCCTTTGTCAGAACTCTTCATTATGACCTCTTCATCTTTGGTGCCCCTGCCCAGCATGGCTCATAGCGTCACTGAGTTATGCAAGTCCCTTCAACCACAACAAGGCTGTGATCCATGAAGGGGCTGAAATCAAAGATTTGTTTTATTATAGTACATGGACTGGGACTGACGGGAGAGGGTGGATATAGCGGGCAACACTGCCCTGACTAGCATCGTATGTCCATCCTGATAGCTATGAATGTGCTAAAGGTGCCACCACATCGCATCATGGTTTTCCTGATACCACCCATCAGCTCCTGACCCCATATTCTGACCCTGAGAAGGGAAAAGATGCCGAAGAGTACCCCAACCACCATGCCCACAGCTCAACCCTTCACAAAACCCATCTTCATGAGGTGGAAGTAACATGGCTGGAACTGTGCTCAGGGATCCGAGGCCAGCAGCATCTCACTTGTGGCCTTGGTTGCTTTTGGTCTTTGTTAGATTTGAAGACTGGTACATACACGTCTAATTGCCCTATTGGGTCTAGAGTTTGTCATCCTTAGTTTCAAGCCTTTGTCAGTTTCTGTTAAAATACTTTGACTTCTACTCTATGTCTAAGGTCTCACACTGTGCTGGAGATCTACATACAGTTGAGATGATTCATATTTGAAAAGCACATTGAACTGAAGGAATCTTTATAAACTTAAAAAAAGAAGACTTTTTCTAATAAAAATTCCACACATCCTTGGACCTTTTGAAACTTCCCCTCAAGAATCACTGATGAGGAGAAGTTGGATTCCATCTTCTACATATGCTCTCTATTTCAACCAGCTCCACTTTCTACAGTTTGTACCATGAAAACGTCTTTTTTTTTTTTCAAATATACAACTAAAATATAATAGGCACATTGCTTTCCCTTTCAAAATCTGTCCTGATGCCCTGCCTCCTGGAAAGTGTGATTTATTGTACACAAATCAAAGGTGCTAAAATAAGCACAAGAATAAAAAGAATTAACATTATTATGTTAATAAAGCCCACTTTCATTTATTACCTTTTTTCATGCTTGCTTCATTCATTTAGAGATTGTGAAATATATGCTGAACATGTTAGTATTGTGTATTATGTATATAGTCTGATCTCATTTAATTTTCACAGATACTCATTTTGAAGAAAAGAAATATAAAGATTAGAAAATTTAAGTTATTTCCCCAAATCATGAGGCAAGTCAATGTCAGAATGGTGACTGGAGATTCTAAACCCTGTACCTCTGGAAAAGACAGACCATATTAGAGTACTGAAACAATCTTGCTAGTAAGTGTAGGAGCTTCATTTAAAAAAGAAACAAAAAATTGTTCATAAAATGACTTTCAGTAGTTAACTCTATTTTGTACAACAACCTATGAGAGTTTTGTTCATAAAGTTGGGCATTCTTTAGAAATTATACAAAGAAAAGAGGAGAAAAGAGTGCTAAGGAAAGATAGGAGAGGTTCAGAGACAAATTTAATTAATTTTACAGTTTGCCTACAGTTAGTACAACCTTCAAAGATTATTCAAGGGAGAATATAAGGAAATGTGTTTTACTGTGGGGAAGAATCCCTTAGAAGAAACGAAGTAGCCATCATAGTCAACAAAAGAGTCTGAAATGCAGTATTTGGATGCAATCTCAAAAACTACAGAATGACCTCTTCGTTTCCAAGGCAAACCATTCAATATCACAGTAATCCAGGTCTATGCCCCGACCAGTAGTGCTGAAGAAGCTGAAGTTGAACAGTTCTGTGAAGACCTACGAGATCTTCTAGGAGTAACACTCAAAAAAGATGTCCTCTTCATTATAAGGGACTGGAATGTAAAAGTAGGAAGTCAAGAGATACCTGGAGTAACAGGCAAGTTTGGGCTTGGAGTACGGAATGAAGCAGGGCAAAGGCTAATAGAGTTTTGCCAAGAGAACACACTGGTCATAGCAAACACCCTCTTCTAACAACACAAGAGAAGACTCTATACATGGATGTCACCAGATGGTCAACACTGAAATCAGATCGGTATATTCTTTGCAGCCAACGATGGAGAAGCTCTATACAGTCAGCAAACACAAGACCGGGAGCTGACTGTGGCTCAGATCATAAACTCCTTATTGCCAAATTCAGACTTAAATTGAAGAAAGTAGGGAAAACCACTAGACCATTCAGGTATGACCTAAATCAAATCCCTTACGATTATACAGTAGAAGTGAGAAATAGATTTAAGGGCCTAGATCTGATAGATAGAGTGCCTGAAGAACTATGGTTGGAAGTTTGTGACATTGTACAGGAGGCAGGGATCAAGACTATCCCCAAGAAAAAGAAATGCAAAAAGGCAAAATGGCTGTCTGAGGAAGCCTTTCAAATAGCTGAGAAAAGAAGGGAAGCTAAAGGCAAAGGAGAAAAGGAAATATATACCTATTTGAATGCAGAATTCCAAAGAATATCAAGGAGAAATAAGAAACCCTTCCTCAGTGATCATTGCAAAGAAATATAGGAAAACAATAGAATGGGAAAGACTAGAGATCTCTTTAAGAAAAGTAGAGATACCAAGGGAACTTTTCATGCAAAGATGGGCACAATAAAGAACAGATGCTATGGACCTAACAGAAGCAGAATATATTAAGAAGAGGTAGCAAGAATACACAGAAGAACTATACAAAAAAGATGTTCACGACCCAGATAATCACGATGGTGTGATCACTCACCTAGAGCTGGACATCCTGGAATGTGAAGTCAAGTGGGCCTTAGGTAGCATCAGTATGAACAAAGTTAGTGGAAGGGATGGAATTCCAGTTGAGCTATTTCAAATCCTAAAAGATGATGCTGTGAATGTGCTGCACTCAATATGCCAGCAAATTTGGAAAACTCAGCAGTGGCCACAGAACTGGAAAAGATGTTTTCATTCCAATTGCAAAGAAAGGCAATGCCAAAGAATGCTCAAACTACTGCACAACTGCACTCATCTCACACGCTAGCAAAGTAATGCTCAAATTCTCCAAACCAGGCTTCAACAGAATGTGAACTGTGAACTTCCAGATGTTCAAGCTGGGTTTAGAAAAGGCAGAGGAATCACAGATCAAATTGCCAACATCTGCTGTATCACTGAAAAAGCAAGAGAGTTCCAGAAAGACATCTGCCTCTGCTTTATTGTGAAGAAGGAAATGGCAACTCATTCCAGTACTCTTGCCTGGAGAACCCCATGGACAGAAGAGCCTGGTAGGTTACAGTCCATGGGGTCACAAAGAGTTGGACACGACTGAGTGACTTCACTTTCTGCTTTATTGACTAATGCCAAAGCCTTTGACTGTATGGGTCACAACAAACTGGAAAATTCTTACAGAGATGGGAATACCAGACCACCTTACCTGCTTCCTGAAAAATCTGTATATAGGTCAAGAAGCAACAGTTAGAACTGGACATGGAACAGCAGACTGGTTCCAAATAGGGAAAGGAGTACCTCAAGGCTGTATATTGTCACCCTGCTTATATAACTTATATGCAGAATGCTGCTGCTGCTGCTGCTAAATGGCTTCAGTTGTGTCTGACTCTGTGTGACCCCATAGAAGGCAGCCCACCAGGCTCCCCCGTTCCCGGGATTCTCCAGGCAAGAACACTGGAGTGGGTTGCCATTTTCTTCTCCAATGAGTCAAAGTGAAAAGTGAAAGTGAAGTCACTCAGTCGTGTCTGACTCATAGCAACCCCATGAATTGCAGCCTACCAGGCTCCTCCGTGCATGGGATTGTCCAGGCAAGAGTACTGGAGTGGGTTGCCATTGCCTTCTCCTATATGCAGAATACATCATGCAAAATGCCGGGCAGGATGAGGCATAAGCTGGAATGAAGATTGCCAGAAGAAATATCAATAACCTCATATATGCAGATGATACCACCCTTATGGCTGAAAGCGAAGAAGAATTTGCCTCTTGATGAAAGTGAAAGAGGAGAGTGAAAAAGTTGGTTAAAAACTCAGCATTCAGAAAATTAAGATTATGGCATCTGGTCCCATCACCTCATGGCAAATAGACTGGGAAACAATGACAGACTTTATTTTGGGGGGCTCCAAAATCACTGCAGATGGTGTCTGTAGCCATGAAATTAAAAAATGCTTGTTCCTTGGAAGAAAAGCTGTGACCAACCTAGACACCACATTAAAAAGCAGAAACATTACTTTGCCAAGAAAAGTCCATCTGTCAAAGCTATGACTTTTCCAGTAGTTGTATGCATGTGAGAGTTGGACTATACAGAAAGCTGAGTGCCAAAGAATTGATGCTTTTGAACTGTGGTGTTGGAGAAGATTCTTGAGAGTCCCTTGGACTGCAAGGAGATCCAACCAGTCCATCCTAAAGGAAATCAGTCCTGAATATTCATTGGAAGGACTGATGCTGAAGCTAAAACTCCCAATACTTGGGCCACCTGATGTGGGGAGCTGACTCATTTGAAAAGACCTTGATGCTGGGAAAGATTGAAGGTGGGAGGAGAATGGGATGACAGAGGATGAGATGGTTGGATGGCATCACTGAGTTGATGGGCATGAGTTTGAGCAAGCTCTGGGAGTTGGTGATGGACAGGGGAAGCCTGGCGTGCTGCAGTCCATGGGGTCTCAAAGAGTGAGAGAACTGAACTGAACTACTGAAGCAAAATGTATTTAATATGCAGTGTGTGTTACAGTATATTGGTCAAATGAGAATGTGACAAACAAGAGGTTCATAATTCTATGACATGCAAAGGAATCCCGAAACATACATACATTTTCAAGGTGCGAGATGTCTATTAAACTAATTGTTCCTTTAAAAAAAAAAGATACTTTGAGTGAATTATATCTCAATAAAGATGTTAAAAAAGGTAACCATTTTTAGTATGTGAAATTTACTTGAAAGAAATGATCTTTAAGAGTATTTTAAGCCCCCAAATATTGATGCAGTACAAAAACTAACATTTCAAAGGAAATTTCCTAAACTAGCTGATTTGAATCACATGAAATTGAATCTGGTTCAAAAAGCTACCAAATTGCTTGGAGACTCATTTTTAGTGTGTGATTAATAAAATGATTCCCACTTAGGATTTGCAAATATTAAATACTATGACTAAAATAATGAATTCCTTAATTTTTTTCTGTAAACTGATTAGGGAAAAAGAGCTTTATTTGTTTTGGGAAAAAAGGGAACAGAAGTTCTTGCTTAATATAACATCAATGATTTTCAAGGTCCAATTAAAATCAACTTTCTCTAGAAAATTGCCTCTCTGACCATTGTTGTCCTTACTAATAATAAAAATCCTAATTTCCATTTACTGAACACTTACTGTGTTCCTAGGGATAGGTTAAGTGCTTCACAAACCCAATAAAATTTAATTTTGTCTACACTATGAGGTAAGTGTTATTAACTCTGTTTAACAAATAAGGAGACTAAGACAGGTAAGTTAAGAAACTTGACCCGGTCACATGTTCAGGTCAGGTTCCAGGCTGGAACTGCCTGGTTATAAATCTTAATAACTACACCATACAAAATCCTTCCGTGTACCTTGTTCATTTTGTGAATGCTACAAATGAGCAAAGAATGATAAATCAGTATAATCAGTCTTTTCTCAGTGTATTCCCAAACAAGAGGTGACAAGCTAAAACTCTACTCTGACAGGAGATCCAAACTAGTTCTCTTTAATAAGAATAACAGCATTCTGAGGTATAATTATATCAATTTGTATAATGAAAGGAATTACTTTTCTGAGAAGAATGATATGATATGATACACTTACTGTGTATCATATGATACATTTAAAGTGTATCGTATGATACCCTTAACACAGAGCTGACTAGAATATTGAGAAACGAGTTGAAGACTGAATAGGTCAAATCACTGAATAGCTGGAAATGCTCTTGATCCATTGAGATCACAGCTTCCATTGATTGCAGATTCTTATATTTTATATCTCATTCCTTCACTTATTCAAGAGTTATCTATTGAGCACCTGCTATGTGCTAGGTGCTGTTCTAGGCATCGAACATATTATCAGAGAACATAAAAATCCCTGCCCTTAAGAAAGAAAAAACAGCAACAACAGCATCAACAAAGACAATCTCTGACCTCATGGAATTTCCATTTCAGTGGGGAAAGCCAGAAAGAAACATATGTCAGATGATGCTGGTTGATATGAATAGGGGAAGAGGCAGAGGGATGAAGCCCGGTGTTTAAACAGGGGGTTAAGGAAAGCATCTCTGATATATTCGGATTTAAGTAGAGATTGAATGAAGTGAGACAGTTGGAAGGGAAGCCATGCGAATTATCTGAGGGAGGAGAGAGCTAGGTGAAGAGCGAGCATGTGCAAAAAAGGCCCTGAGCTTGGTGTGCCCTAGCAGAGCGAAAAGGCCAGTAGGGCTGGAAGCGGAGGGAGAGTGGGTGGTAGGTGAGGGCAGAGAGGAAGTCGGGGCTTGTGTCAGTGACAGACTTTGTGGCTTTTCTCCGAAGGAGACAGACCAGTTAGGAGGCATGTGTAATTATCCAGGTGAGAAATGATGGGGTTGATAGCTGTGGCGAGGATGAGAAATGGTTGGACACTGGATTTATTTTGGAAGTCGATTTGAAAGGATTTACTGACGAACTGGAACTGGAACGTAAGATGTGAGAGACTGGGGGTGAGGTATGAGAAATCTTTGCGTTAGAATGCTAGATAAGTAACTTTGGAGAGAAAAACGTCCCCCTCAGGCCTGGTTCTTGTGTGAACAGATGGTTTGACCTTGAAGGTTAAGTCAGCAGGAGTCACTAAAATCTGACTGCTAAGAATAGGGAGGGATGAGTGGTGACCCTTCTACCAAGCTGGTTCTTGTTTGGGAGGAGCTGCCAAGCTAAACAGTGCTTGTGGGAAAAGAACAAGTGCCCTTTCTAATGAACTATTTCTAGTTTGTCAAGGAAAGGAAGGGAATCTAAAGCTCCAACAGCAGATTTTGATCAAATCTCAAGAAGTTGCTGGACTGTGAGCCTATTGTAGGATCCAAACTTAGGTTCTATTTTTTTTTTTTTAATTTCTCTCTTTTTTCCTTTCATCCTCCACTCCCTCCTTGGCTCAACTTCTTTTTTTAAAATTTTTATTGGCCATATAGTTGATTTACAATGTTGTGTTAGTTTCAGGTGTACAATAAAGTGGATCAGTTTTACAGGTACATGTATTCACTATTGTTTATAGATTCTTTTCTCATATAGAGCACTGAGTAGAGTTCCCTGTGCTATACAGTAGGTTCTTGTTAGTTACCTTTTAAGTACATAGTCGTGTGTGTGTCAGTGCCAATCTCCCAACCCCTCCCCCATTCATCTGCTGTGTGTGTGTGTGTGTGTGTGTGTGTGAGTGTGTGTGAGTGAAAGTCGCTCAGTTGTGTCTGACTCTTGGCAGCCCCATGGACTGTACAGTCCATGGAATTCTCCCCTGGATCCATCCCCTGAAAGGATCCATCCCCTATCCCCTGGTGACCTTAAGTTTGTTGACTTCATTTGGGATTCTACTTCTGTTTTGTAAATATGTCCATATAAACCCTTTAAATTGAATTAGCTGCCTCCTAGATTTTGCATGTCTAACAAGTTCTTAGGTGATGCTCCAGAAGAACTGTTGCTTCTGGTACCAAAGGGCAGGGCATGCAAAGCAAGGGGCCCTTGACCTCCACCTCCTGAGAGGTGAGGAGGAAGGTTCCAGCTTCAGAGGTGTCCGGTCACCAGGGAAACTGTCCTCTGACCCCAAGGTGAAAATAAGAAGCCAGCGAAGAGAAAAAAGTCCTTCCAGACCCGACATCCCCTCGAGCTCACCAGTGGAGCGAGGGCGGGAAGACAGCTCCGGGCCGGCCCACAGATCCTTAGAGGGCGCGGACCCGGAGGAGGCGCCCCGGCAGGCCGCGCCTCTCGGAGGAAGTTTGCCCTTTAATTGCAGAGCCCGGATCGCCGTCGCACCAACTTCCAGGAGCTGGCAGCGGGCGCCGACGGGAGTGTCCGTCTCTCCCGCCCGGGCAGCCGCGGCGCTCCGCATCCTCCGGCACCGTCACCATGGGCGGCTCGGCCTCCAGCCAGCTGGACGAGAGCAAGTGCGCCTACATCCGAGGTACGCCCGCCGGGGGCTTCCCGGGAGCGCGACGGGTCCGCCCGGAGCCTGGGGCCAGGCTGGGCGCCCGGGCACACGTCCGGGAGCGGGTAACTCGCGCGGTACCCGCCGCGCTCCCGCCCTCCACGGCCGGCTCAAGAGCTGCAGGCGCGCGGGTGACCCGGGCGCACAGCCCCTCCCCAGCCAGGCGGGTCCCCCAGCCAGGCGGGTCCCAGCGCCGGAGGGCAGCTCGCCGGAGCGCCCAGGTCGGGGTGGGGTGCGCGGGTCCAGGGCGCATAGGCTCGGGATGCTTCGGACGCGCCGCCGGACGGTTGGGAAACGCAGGTGCCGGCTGCGGAGAGGGGGATCACCCCCCTTGTTTCCGCCACACTGCGGTCTTCCGTGTCAGTTCTGCACACCCCAACCCCGCGCAGCAACACCTCGCCCCCCTGTACCTGGCGTGGCACACAGTTCTGAGCCCTTTGTGAACTTGCCGAAAAGAGAACAGGGGGGATACCCCTCGCTTCTAGAGATTTCCCTGGGGATTCCCGGCCTCTTGCGCTGAATTCCCCTCCTGGTGATATTGGCCGGGTTTTGCAAAACGCAGCGTCGGCCACAGCTTCACTTGAGCTTCATAATGTCACTTGCAGGATGGTTTCATCAGAGGCAGCGAGCCAGTGTCATTCCCCTCCCAGGTTGTTCCCTTCCCGGAGGGGAGGCGAGGGGCGAGGGGCGAGGGGGGCGGGCAGGCAAAAGAGGAACACGCGTGTTGTGTAACCGTGACTGAAGTTGTAGACGGAGAGAAACTCACTTGAGCGACTTTCAGGGAAACAGTGATACAGTAGAATGTGAGGCAGAAGAAAATAAAACCCAAACTGAGCTGAAACTGCAGGAAATCATGACTCTTTATCTCCTGGGTGAAATTGGCTTCTTTCTCTTCCCTCCCCCACAAACCTTGCCGACCACCACTACCTAACAGTTGGTTAGCTCGTGAATTTATGTTTTTCTGGCTTTAGAAATACCTGCTAAACTAGTATTATACTCTAGGTTTTATCCTAATTCTGTTTAAAAAAAAAATTAAGTTCTTTCTGATAACCTCTTTCTGGCCCCTGAACCATTTCCTAAGAGGGAAGGATTTAGTTAGTATGCTTATTCCGTATTTGCTTGCAGTTACCACAACATTGAAAACCGCTTAAAACGGATATCGAATCAGGGCACGTGAGAGCAATTTAATTGATTTTCCAGACTTCTGCTCTGCTGTTTTCAGAGGTAGATGATCACCAACAGCCCATACTGTCAGGGAGCAAAACTTGGTCAAGTATTCCTTTGCTGTTTATTTAACATGCGGGAAAAGATGGATGATTTATTTATATTAGAAAAAAAATGCTAAACTAAGTGTGCCTTAGTCTTAAAATTTGGCTACAGGCTTATTGTTGATATCAGTGTGTAGGGGACTGAAAGAACAATGTAACAGAACATTGTGAGAAGGGGCTTGCATTTAGTTATTAGCAAGATAGGTTTATGGCATTTATTTTATAAAACCGTATTTCATTGAAAAGCTTAGAAGCACATAAAGTTGTAGCATGGCCATCTACAGCAATCATTGGAAGTGCAGCCATATGAGGGGTTAACTTGGAGAAGACTTCATGGTTACCACCGTTATTGTTGCTGATGCTAGCATTGTACTCATGTGATAAGAAAATGTGTTACCTTTTTCATTCTGAAATCAAATTATTACATATACAAAAATATGAGATAGCTCGTGCACAGGAAGGATTGGTAATAAATGTGTTCTGAATGTATTAAAACTATAACAGATGCGTGACGATCATTACATCCTCTGGTCTTGTTTGTTCTCTTACATCTCATTATTTGTTTGGGAGGGCACTTTCAAAATATGTAGGGGTGGAGGCAAGAGAAGAGTTAAAGTTCGAATACCTCCAGAGAAAATGAGAAGTCTCCTCATTCGAGAATACTGGTCTTGCCAAAAAGAGAAAACAGCACTGGAAAAATGCATGGTGTTGTGAATTGTTAGTGCATGAGCAAAAGAAGGTCATGAGGCTATGATTTCCTGACAGTTTTGAAGCCCCAGATCCCTGAAAAAAAACCATAACCCTGTCTTCACTGCTTTGCCCATCCTTTAGCCCATAAATATTCTCAAGGTTTGATTTAATCGTAAGCAGAACAATTGAAAATATGACAGTAAAGTTTAAACACAATTTTATGACCTGTTTCTCATAAAGTAGCTGCCAGTGAAATAGGATGGATTTGAAAGCTCCTGTAGCTGAGACAGTAACTTTCCTTCAAGCTTAATAAACTTTGCCAACATGGAGGATAACTAGTCAATACATTTGCAGTGAATTTTGTGAACTTAATCTTGTACGTGTTGAGAGCAGCTGTAGTTTAGTAGGCTGATGATTCTGAATCAGCACTAGCTTTTCAGCAAATCATTTAACAGCTGCCACTTCGTTTGTGTGCCTCAAAACTTTGTGTTAATAGTGATCTCTGTCACACAGATATTTCAAAAGTAATTTATTTCTTAGGATTTAGTCAACCTCTAGGTAAAGGGATGTCAGAAGTGTTAAAGGTGTTACTTTGTCTCTAAAGATGTTAGTTTTGAAAATTACTGATTGGCTCATGTTTCTTAAGGACAGAATACATTTTGAGGATAGTGTCTATAAGTCTTTGAGTAACGTCTCTTGATAAAATGATGCTATTCATAAATAATACTAAGATCAATTTGTAATCACATGGGTGGTATCATCTGTTAGCCTTCAGAAATGCTTTTTAGTAGTGACCTAAGTGGGTTTTTCTTTAAGGAAAAAGAAAGCTCATATAATGCAGGCATCAGTGATCATTTTAGGGCATTTTTTTCTTTTACTGGCTTGTTTTCTTTTCCTTTCAAACTTTTGGTATGCCTAAAAGTGAACTACCGCTCCAAAAACAGTGTTTTCCTGTTAAGGCAATAATTTTGTTTCCTTAAAAAATTGCTGTTGAATTGTTAATGAATCAAAAGAAAACAAACTTGAAAACTCTCCCACATATGTCCCGTGGAGGGCCAGAAAAGCACTGGAAATTCAGTTCTGTAGCTGAGAACTGAAGGCTACATGGGTTCTTGGTGGGGGAGGACACTTCCAGGCCTGGCAGCAGCAGATAGTCAGGAAAACTGACTTCTTATTGCGTCGTCAGCCACACTGAACCTGTAAAGTGGCTTCTTCTGAAATGCTCATAAAGGATCTGATGCTTATAAAGTAAGAAGTGAGTTTCAACTTAAAAACAACATGTATTTCTCTCAGGGAAATTTTCTATTTATACCATAAGGGCTAACTCAGCTGAAGTGGGAAATTCATGCTGATTGTAGTGTCTGGAGTGAAAAGTCTGCCTCGGTGAATGGACACTAGGAAGTCTGTGGTCTATGCAACCTAGATTTGTAGTTACTAGTCTACACATTTGCTTTTTCTTCACTTGTAATTTGTTGGTAGGAGATGGGTATAAGAACTGGTCTGATCTTAGAGACCAGTTTATCTCTAGTAATAGTACAGCTGACCCTTGAACAACATGAAGGTTAAGGGTGCAGACCCTCTGTGCTGTCGAAAATCTGCGTGTAACTTATAGTAGGTCCTTAATAACTGCGTGGATCCACATCCCTAGATTCAGTCAACTGTGGATCGTGTAGAGCTATAGTATTTACTATTGAAAAAAGTAGGTGGACCCACAGAATTCAAACCTGTGTTGTTCAAAGGTCAACTGTATGGAACTTTGGGATACAGAATGTGGTAGACACCATTAGGTGCCACCCCAACATCCTTTCCCCATCCCTCTTCAATAACAGAACCCCACTTTTGTTGGGGTACTGAACCTCTGTGCAGCTCTCTGTTTCAGAGAGGTTAGCCCCACTTATGGCTTCTGAGAGGTGGGTGCTGATGGGTCCCTGCCTATCATGCTGTGTCTTCTTGTCAGTGACTGCAGTTGACCCTTGTACAACACGGGTTTGAACTCATGGGTAAGATTTGTTTTCCATAGTAAATGCTACAGTACTCCATGGTTCACAGTTGGGTGAATCTGAGCATGTGGAACCAGAGGTATGGAGGAACTGCTGATACCAAGGAATGCCTATATGGAGGGCCAACTGTGTGGAGGGTGGGCACCCCTCACACCCATTCCCCCCCCACCACCATGATATTCAAGGGTCAGCTGTGTACAAAGCATGGGATTGTGATGAAATCTGGCCACTGAGACTTGAAGGGAACTTTGCCAGCTGCTTCTAAGAAAATTTTCTTCCCTTTTCAAAAGGGGACAGAGGGAAGAGATACATCCTTCCTCCTCTTCTTTTGGATTTTGTTGCATCTGAAATATGATGCCTAGAACTGCTTGCTGTTTGTGTCTTGAGGAGCAGGAAGGGAGCTAGCTTAAGACAGGCGACACGTGGAGCTGTGCCAGGCCGAGGCAGCCTCAGAGAGGAGAAGTTGGAGCCCAACAAACCTCACTGACTGCCTGCCCTACTTTTGGGTACTTCTTGTTATGAGAGATACAAGTTGGGCTGGTAGAGACTGCTAGTTATCCCCTAACATAATATTCTCTTGCTTTTTAAAATGGTGGACGCTCCAAGTATTAGCTGGCCACATGAACTCCTAGAATAAAGACACTTCGTTGGCGTCTGCTTTACAACTAGATAGGGTCATGTAGCTGAGTTCTGGCTAATGGGATGTAGGTAGAAGTGTTGTATGTGATCCCCAGAAAGGGGGATCTTAAAAGTAAAGGGTGTGCCTTTCTTTCTGTTGTCCTCCATGCTGCTGGCTAGATTGTGAACGTGACTGGAGAAGCCGTCTTGGACTATGGGGTGTTCTTTAAGAAGGAATTCATGCAAAGTGAAGTGGACAAAAGGAGCCCAGGTCCTGAGGATTTCATGTAGTAGAACTTCCATACCAGCCTTGGACTACTTACCTCTGGACCATAATAAGGGAGAGAGAAACTTCTGTCTTACTTAAACCAGTGTTCCCTGTGCTATTGATATTATTCACAGTCAAACTCTTTCTAACTAATATAACTGTCTTCTGTTATGGCCCAAAGCATATTAGCCAGTACACTAAGTATAGCACCTTCCTAGATCCTCTGTAAGAAAAAATAATCTAAATAGAGTAGGAAGTAGGTAAGAATTATAGTATGAGTATTTGTCTCAGTCCTAATTTGTAGAAATGAATGAGTTTGCCTAAGAAGTGAGGAATTGCAGTGCCTCAGGTGGAAATAGCAGGGATGGGAGAAAAGGAGAGGACCCAGTATAAATAATGCAAAAATGTGTATTGATTATATACATCTAAATTATATCTTAATTTTAAAAATACCAATCTACTAATGAAGCAACTGAACTGAATGAAGCTGGCAGGAGTTTTGCATTAAGAAAACTATTGCAGATTGGGAATTTCTGGTGGCAACGATTACTTTCTGCTGCCTTTAGTCTTTGTGAATGGAAATCAAGACTTTAAGAATTTAATGTGAATTAAGTTTCTTAATCTAAGAAATCTCATTAAAAATAAGGACACTTGGCTCAGACAAACTGTTTTTTCCTGTACTTGTGGAAGAAAGAGTGGTCTTGCCTCTTGAGTCCCAATTCACGCTTTGATGAATTCATAGAGTCAGATGCTAAATCAAGATCTGGTCTTGATGAAACACATTTTTCTCCTGTGGACATTTGCTACGAGAGAACCAGTTCCTCAAGAGTGCTTTAGTAATAGAAACTCCTAGAATGACGATAATGATTTTAAAATTTTATTTATTTATTTTTTGTAATAGTAATTCCTACGATGACCATAGTGATTTTCATTTATTTATCTTGCTGTGGACTATTGAACTGATTATGGTTTTACTCTGTTATTCTTTGGGATAATTATCTGAACTGGATTCCCAGGTAAGAAGTACAATAGCAGGAGCACAATTTGTGACAGTAGTTTCTAATTCAATCAAAGTAAATGGACTGTGAAAGTTTTACAGAATATTTTATGTGCTGTATGGCAGTGAAATTTGATCCCTTAACCAGAAATTTTATTTTATTTTCTTTTGTCAGTGAAGCTAGCTAACACCATTTTAAGAAAAAAGATACCTACAACAATTTGCCTTGTGAAATGGAAAATGAAGTCAGAGGTGAGGATAATAATGAAAAGGAAGACAAGAGAACAAAAGAGCACAATTCATCTGCTACAATCTGTTTTAAAGCACTTTAGTAAAATGTGACACGAGGGCTAAAATTCTAACAGTTCCAAACTAAAACACACACACACACACAATCCCAAATGTAATACACATTTTCTCCTTTGAAGCTGGAAAACTCATTTTAAAAAGAGACCAGCAAGTTGCTGCCAGTAAGAAAATGCAAGCCAGTTTATAAAAGTGCCTCTTTTTTTTGCACTATATGTTTTTTTCTCACAGGAGTGAAGAGAAGATTTATATATGAAAGAAATTAATTCGTTTTTACAAATTGCAAGATCTAAGATCCAAAGAAGTTTCTATTTCTCGCTTGATGTGTTTGGATGTTGCTGTGGATAGATTAGAATAAATCAAAAGTTTTAAACTAGGAGCCTTGAGTGCTTTTTTAAAAGTCCATAGTCTAAAAATAAATAAATAAAAAGTCCACAGTCCAAAGAAATTTTGGAAGAAGAGTAAAGTTCTCTCTGCCAAACCATGGGGATTTTTTTCTTTTTCTTAAAACCATTTTTATTTAAAAATAAAACATAGGCTCCAAAGCCATGCAAACAAATGCATAGCTTAGTACATCATTATAAGGTGAATATCCTGTAGCCATCACCCAGGTTAAGAAATGGAAAGAGCTTCAGGAGCCATCCCAGAAGCCTCCCCTCTGTAATCTCAAAAAAAAAAAAAACAAAAAACTACTCCCAGAGATTGTTGTTCAGTCCTAAAGATACTGGTCTCACCAGCAGGGTCCTGAATTTTAAAATGCTAGGTCAGTATGTAAAATAGATAGCTAGTGGGAAGCTGCTGTATAACACAGGGAGCCCAGCCTGGCGCTCTGTGATGACCTAGAGGGACAGGATGGGGTGGGGAGGAGGGAGGCTCCAGAGTGAGGGGATATATATGTATAGTTATGACTGATTCATGTTGTTGTACAGCAGAAACCAATACAACGTGACTCTGTAAAGCAATTATCTTCAAATTAAAAAAGAAAATGAAGTCATTCCCCATGGTCAGATTCTCCATCCTAATTACAGCTGCCTCATGGATTGACAGCTGACTGTTGACAGCACAGTTCCTTCAACAGAAGAAAAATCAAGGTTGATTTTTCAGGAGGGTAGACAAATTTTTTTTTTAAATTATTTACGTAACTCATCTGAGAGACAAATGAATAGATCTCATGATTGAAAATACTATTTAAAAGTTTCCAAATTGTGGAACAGAGAATCATTCTCTTTTATGGTCTAAGAATATATTCTGCCCCTAGTGCCAAATAAAATTGAATAGAACTAGCTAGTTTTTCTTTACTAAAAAAATAAAGTGCTAGGTCAGAGTTTGCAAGAAAGCAAAGACCAGAGCTTTTCATGGCTTAGCCTTGGAACAGCACAGTATTACTCTGCCATATTCTATTGGTTAAAGCAAATCTCAGGGCCAGTTCAGATGTAGAGGAAGGAACTCCACAAAGTCATGAATACCATGAGTTGTGATTCCTCAGGGGCTGCCAATATAACAAACGACCACACTAGTCATCCAAGATTGTATAGTAATGACTTCCTGACATTTCGTATAGTTTTATCACCCAACAATGTATTTTTAAACACTATAGTTTAGTCTTGCCCATTATAAAAATCTCTCCTGTGGTCATGTATGGATGTGAGAGTTGGACTGTGAAGAAGGCTGAGCGCCGAAGAATTGATGCTTTTGAACTGTGGTGTTGGAGAAGACTCTTGAGAGTCCCTTGGACTGCAAGGAGATCCAACCAGTCCATTCTGTAGGAGATCAACCCTGGGATTTCTTTAGAAGGAATGATGCTAAAGCTGAAGCTCTAGTACTTTGGCCACCTCATGCGAAGAGGTGACTCATTGGAAAAGACTCTGATGCTGGGAGGGATTGGGGGCAGGAGGAGAAGGGGACGACAGAGGATGAGATGGCTGGATGGCATCATGGCATCACGGACTCGATGGTCGTGAGTCTGAGTGAACTCCGGGAGATGGTGATGGACAGGGAGGCCTGGTGTGCTGCGATTCATGGGGTCGCAGAGAGTCAGACACGACTGAGCGACTGAACTGAACTGAAGTTTACTGTAATCTGCAGGTTTCCCTTACGTCTGTAATTTTTACTTGCAAATAATGTATTGACAGATCTGGACTATTGGACACGTACTTTTCCCACAGTCTGGAAATTGTTCATGGTGCCGTTCCATACATTTCTCCTATATTTTCTGCAAATTGACAGAGGGATATTGAGATGTGATCAGGCTGAGAATTAATACTTTTGTCAAGGCTGTAGGTGGTGCTGTGTTCTTCATTTGGAGGCGCCTAACATTTGGCTGTCTCTTTTGGTGATGTTGGCAGACTCAGCTGGTAAAGAATCCACCTGCAATGCAGGAGACTCTGGTTCGATTCTTGGGTTGGGAAGATCTGCTGGAGAAGGGAAAGGCTACCCACTCCAGTATTCTTGGCCTTCCCTTGTGGTTCAGCGGGTAAAGAATCTATCCGCAATGCGGGAGACCTGTGTTTGATCCCTGGGTTGGGAAGATCCCCTGGAGAAGGGAAAGGCTACCCCCTGCAGTATTCTGGCCTGGAGAATTCCATGGACTGCATAGTCCGCGGGGTCACAAAGAGTCGAACACGACTGAGTCACTTTCATTTTCACTTAGCAGTTATTGATGCTCATTGCTGAGACCCATTAATATCTCTGGGATTGAAGAATGGTGATATTCTAATTATTCAATTTTGTTTTCATTTATTGGCTTGACCAATTTTATGTAGTGCTACTTTTCTTATTTACTATTTGGTGACCTCATATGATAGTTCACATAGGAAAGGCAGAATAAAAAACTTTACCCTTTCATTTTATTTAACAGTTTTCAAAATAATTTTGGGTTTCCTATCATCCTCTGAAGATTATTAATTAATTTGAAAAATATTATGAACTCATGAGCTTGTTGTAATTCTTATCCTTACTGAACATTCTTATCCTTATTGAAAATTCCCATCACTGGCAATGAAAGCCTTTTCAGGTTGGCTCCTGAGTCCTTTTGAAATTACCCTCCTAGTGTTTGATAGCTTTCTTGTCTTCTGGTAGGTCAAAATGTTCTTGGTTCATCATGTTAATTTCCTATCCCATACTTGCAATAGGCAATGTCTAAAAGAATCCCTGATTTCTCTTAGTGGAAAACGGTATTTAAGAAGACAGTTTTGGGGCCTACAGAGGCCAACTAGGTTGGCCGTTGTTTCTGGACCATTTTAATAGAACTATGAAAAAAAATTTGTATCTCCCTACATTATATTTTTGTCTCCTTTTTCTTGGTTCTCAAAGTCACAATAGATAATGGAATTAAATACCTTCAAATTCTACATTATCCCACTTAATACATGCAACTGTATGAGACAATAATGTGACTATTACCACCATCAACTATGATTGCAGAAAACTCTTGAACAAACTGTTTTACAAATTAGTAGGGAGGCACAAGAGGGAGGTGATAGATGTATAATTATGGCTGATTTGCGTTGTTGTATGGCAGAAACCAACACAACATTGTAAAGCAATTTTTCTCCAATTAAAAAATAAATTGAAAAGAATTAGTAACAAAAGTTTTATACGTGCCATCACAATTCTCCAATTTTATTTTATTATTTTGCTGTGTCAGAACATATAACCATTACATTATATTCTTTTTTCTTATTTACTTCTTGTTTTCCAAGTAAATGTTACTTAATTCATCACTCCTTATGCTGATGTCTGTTTGGTATTTGAAGCTCATTATCTAGTAGATGTCTCAAGTAGAGCTCATTGGAACATAAAGAAGCATGAAGATAGGACTAATTTAGTGGCTCCGTGATATCATCAAAAGTCAGCTATTTTTGTCTTTCTGCTCTCTGTGGGTTAGCACTCCGACTGTTGAAAGATGACTAGAGTAGCGAAAGATACCACATTCTTAAGTAAATCAATGTCCCAGAGGCTGAGAACAGGACCATCTATTCTTTTAGTCGCTTTATAAGAGCAAACTTTCTCCAGCTTCCCATAGCAGACTTCCCTTGATATGTGACCCACTGATCAGAACTGGGTCACGCATTCTTTCCTAAGCCATCACTGGTAATAGTATGGAATTATGATTTTGATAGAGTTATCCAGAATCACCCCTGGCTGGGGCCAGGCCCTATCTTCTCTGAACCCTGTGGCTATAGCGACACCTGAACAAAATCAGGCTCACTTGGCAAGGAAGAAGCATGAATGGCTATTGTGTGGTAAGTAAACAACATTACAAGTTTTGATAACTGTTATGAATGGAATAGAAAGTGTAGTGAGATTGGAAAACTGATGGTAGGGCAAGGAGATGAGATACTCTGCAGATATAGTGCTCAGCAGGATAAGGAAGACTATTTTGAGCATAGAAAACAGTGCATAGAAAGGGAAGGAGAAAAAGAAACTTGAACAAACTGAAGAAAGCCTGGCATGGGTGGAGTGTAGTGAGCAAGTGAGAGAGTGTTTGGTGGAGGGGGTCCTCATAGCACTCATTACCAACCAACATTTTAATAAAATGTGTTTGGTAGTTTTTTAATGCCTGCCTATTACCGACTTTCACCTTCATGAGAGCAGGGTCTTTGTTTTGAGAGATCAGTGTCTGATACGTGGTTTGTTACCAATAAATATTTGCTTAATAAATGAATGAAAGGAGAAAAATATTTAAACTATAGTGGATATCCTAAAAAATAAGAGAAGTATTGAGTTTGGAAAACAAGTTCAGGTTGCAAGGCAATGCAAGAAATGACGATAGTAGAATAAGAAATATCTCTTGGAAATTAAAAATCTAATGATCAAGAAATTCAGAAATCCAGTTGTTGCTTTGGAAAACAAAGTTGAGAAAGTCTTGCAAAAACAGAACAAAAAGATCAAAAGATAGGAAATAGAAGAGGCAATGTTCAGTTCAGTTCAGTCTCTCAGTTGTGTCTGACTCTTTGTGACCCCGTGTTAAAAAATATTTAAAAATTAAAGAGTCAATTAAAAAATTTCAGTGTCTGACTCTGAAGTTCTCAGAAATAGAGAACAAAGAAAATGCAGAGGAGAAAATTAGCAGAGAAGTAATATAAGACCATTTTCTAGAACAGACGATCACATGTATCTGATAGAGTCAAACAGTTCCTGGAGGTCATCCAGATCTAGAAGTAGTTTACATCCCCATCATCCCAAATAGAAGGACATTAGAAAAACAACAACAGCAACAAAATATAAGAGAAAGATCTTGTAATACATAGAGCATTGTGTGGGGTCCTCAGTAGTATGTGTGTGTGTGTGTGTGTGTGTTAGTCACTTAGTCATGTCCCCCATAGACTGTAGCCCGCCAGGATCCTCTGCCCATGGGAATTCTCCAGGCAAACATACTGGAGTGGGTTGCCATTTCGTTCTGCAAGTCTTAAGTAGTAGTGAACAGAGATTAACTTTAAGCTCTAACACTGGTCTGAACCTGCTCTCATTAAAAAAAAATGTGAAAGCAAACCTCAGAAGGATCAAACTGATCCTAAGTAACTTAACTGCATGCCTGAACAAAGTCCAATATTCCTGATAGGAATACAGTAAAATATATATTCAACAATGTAAAATTCACAATACCCAGCATCTGATAAAAAATTACCAGGCAAATGAAAAAACATGAAAAGATCATAACTCAAAGGGAAAAAAAATTTTCAATAGAAACAGATTTTGGAATTACAGACATGATGAAATCAGCAGACAGTGGTGTTAAGACAGTTTTTTAGTAAATATGTTCCATGTGCTAAAGTAGAGAAAAATATGAACACAATGAGGAGAAAATGGAACACAGAAATAATTCTTGTCTCCAGGTCTCTAGGAAAGAGCAATATGAATACTGCATTTTTGGGTCTGTTGGAACAGTGTTGGAGAATGTAGTTGTACTACCTGCTACCAACATTCTTAGTAGGTTTGGCAGAGGTGTGGAGCAGATCTTCATGAAGAATTGCTGAGATGGGGCTGGTCTGGGGCCAGGATGGATGAGCAGGATTGACTGAGAAATGAAACTGTGGATGTTCTTTCAAAAAGGTCATTGTTAGTGGCGGTCTTGTACCATTACTTTGGGGGTTCACACAGGACAACTCACAGTTTCTAGGATTAGCTTAAGAATTCAGAAGTTTTCCCAATTTGGATTGAAGATGCTTGTTTTTAAAATTATTTCCTACATAGGTCATGCTGAATGAGTTAGATAGGTATGTCTGAATAATTTGTCTGTGCTCAGTTGCTTCGTTTGTGTCCAAGTCTTTGCAGCTCCACGACTGTAGTCTCTGTCCGTGGGATTCTCCAGGCAAGAATGCTGGAGTAGGTTGCCATTGCCTCCTCCAGGGGATCTTCCCGACCCAGGGATCAAATCTGCATCTCCTGGGTCTCCTGCATTGCAGGTGGATTCTTTTACTGCAGAACCACCGGGGAAGCCTGAATAATGGTCTAAACAAAACAGACATACTTAGAATAAAGGTAAATTTCACTCACAACATTAATAGTATTGTACAATATCTGGAGTAAGTGATCACACTAGTCAATCCTAAAGGAAATCGGTCCTGAATATTCATTGGAAGGACTGATACTGAAGCTGAAGCTTCAATACTTTGGCCACTTGATGAAAAGAACTGACTCTTGGAAAAGATCCTGATGCTGGGAAAGATTGAAGGCAGGAGAAGGGGACAGACAGAGGATGAGATGGTTGGATGACATCACCAACTTGATGGACGTGAGTTTGAGCAAGCTCTGGGAGTTGGTGATGGACAGGGAAACCTGGTGTGCTACAGTCCATGGGGTCACAAAGAGTGGGACATGATTGAGGGACTGAATTGAATATCTGGAGTATAAATATTTCCAACTGTTTCATTATAAAGAGGGATTAAATTAGTAACATTAATTGAAACGTACTCAGTGGTAAAGAATCTGCCTGCCAATGCAGGAGTTGCGGGTTTGATCCCTAGCTCGGGAAGATCCCTTGGAAAAGGAAATGGCAACCCACTCCAGTAATTTTGCCTGGGAGATCCCATGGACAGAGGAGCCTGGCAGGCTACAGTCTAGGGAGACGCAAAGAGTTGGACATGACTGAGTGACTAACCAACAGCAACAATTTAGATTTAAAGCAGCTAAGAATTTTGGAGCATAAGTAAGACCTGTGCATTCAATTGGGATATCAATTCTTAACTAAAAATGATAACTCCTGGCCTGAGGAGTGATAATAATGATAACAGCAACATTAAACACTAACATGCATTGAGTGCCTACTCTTTGACAGGCAAGTGAATTTCTCAGAGAATAAGCAACAGAATATCAAATGTTCTTCCAGAAACTGCAGTCCTGGTCCACATAGCTTTTTCTTGTCCACAAAGCTCCTTTCTGATGAAAAGGAGCATCAGCTTGATAAGATTTGAACAGTGAGTTATTCACTTTATTCATTTATAGCTTTATTTTTATTTAGTTGCTTATTTTTGATTGTGCTCGGTCTTCATTGCTGTGCGGACTTTATTCTGGTTGTGGTGATAGGGGGCTACTCCCTGGCTATGGTGCATGGGCTTCTCATTGTGGTGGCCTCTCTGGCTGCAGAGCGGGGGCTCTAGGACTCTTGGGCTTCAGTAGTGGTAGTACTTAGGCTCAGTAGTTAATGGCTCCCAGGCTCTGGAGCACAGGCTCAGTGATCATGGCACACGGGCTTAGTTACTCTTCAGCAAGTGGGATCTTCCTGGACCAGGGATTGAACCCATGTCTCCTTCATTGGCCAGTGGCTTCTACCACCAAGCCACCAAGGAAGCCCAACTTACTTATTTTAAAATGAGATTGAAACATTTATTAAACCCTTGATTCCATAGCTTAATTCTAAATGATTTGATTGTATTTTGAAGTGAATATTTTCAGTAGATAAGATTTTAAGTAGCTTAATCCAGGAAGTAAAATTTGTCTGCATGTTAGCAAACATAATAGGGAATTTACAAATAAGTGAAAGCAGGCATAGCAGGTCACTTTAACTTTAATAAAACGGTACCTTTAAACAACTTCTTCGTTATAAAATAGGATACATTTGGAAAATAAGACACAAAAGACTCATAAAGGAAGATTTTAAATTAGAAAAACAAGCATGATAATCTCCTGAGGATTTGCGGAGTCCAAGGCTGGATTCTCTGTGCATTTTGGGTCTGATAACTGGCTGTGCTCCGTTTCTCATGTGGGGACAGCAGCAATGCTCAGTGAAATAAAAGGAGTTCAGACATGAAGTTCATATAATTCTGGGATTTCCCCGTCCTACTGTCAATTTGTTTTTACTATCAGAAACAGTATCAGGCTTTCCCAGCGTAAATAATTGGCTTTCAGACACTGCTGAATAATACCTATCTCACACATTTGTTCTGTAGACTAATTAATGTTTCAGAGTGTTTAAACACAATGCCTCTACAGAAGCAATGGCATTATAATTTGTTGGGACACTCTAGTATTGTAATTAGTACTAATTAGATACTTTTCAACAGATTGTGGAATGTACAAATTGCTGCACCTAAGGTATTCTGCTTTATTTATTCGTTATGAAAAAGTCAGACTCGATGGTTTAAATAGGAGCCTTCAAGCAATTATTCTCAAGATTCTGCATACATCCTTCCCCTCCAGCCAGGGGATGTCAATAGCAAGACACCTTTCTAGGAACTGTTATGGGGAGAGCAGTTCCAACGACAGGCCGGGAGTCAGTTCACTCTGGCTGCAAGCCCGAGTCTGGGCAGCCCTTCTAACTCAGAGTTCAGTGCTATTGTATTGGTAGTTGAAAATCAGCCATGGTAGGTCTTTCTCTTTTTTTTGAGAGTTTACCAGCACATCATTGCCAGTGCCCATGTCTTCAGTGCATGGAATCTGGTTGCAGTTGTAACCAACTGGCACTGGCCTGAAGCCACGTTTCAGTTGTACACTACAGTAGGCTAATTGCTGAGTTCTCCTCACATATCAGTGACTTGACGTGATAATGATTTATTTCTCACTCATTACACAATCCAATATGATTCAGTGTGGGATAGAGAAGGGAGTTAGGGTCATTCAAGGACCCAGACTCTCTCCCTTTAGTGCGTTGTCCCATGGAGCCTTTTGGCAATCTGTTGAAATCTGTGGACCTCCTTCTCACAGTAACATTTTTAAATTAAAAAAAAAATACATAGGGTTACAAGAGAAACCAATTTTATTGAAACACAGATATCAACATATATTAAAAACCTGTGACATAATAATATATGTGCTTCTTTATTAATGCATTCAATGATAAGGTCCCGTGGAGGATCTGATAACCACTGTCACATTGATGAAATGCTATTGTACGACGTGCAGTTAATGAAATGTGCCAGGAAGAATGTGTGATCTCTGGTGAGGGTGAGGTCACAAGCTCTGTTAAATTCTGCTGTGGTTTGCCTACATTCATAATTGAAGGAAATGATGAATTCGAGTTGGAAGTTAATAAAAGTAAAGATGTTATTTCCCCCCATTCCACTTTTGGACTCCCTGAATTCTATCCGAAGATCCCATAAAGATCCATAGACCTCAGATTAGGAACCCCTGATCTAGTGACTCCTCTCTTTTTACGACCACAGAGACCTTAACTAAACACACTGCATATGTCTGTATATAAGAGAAAAGAGACAGTGTTGAATTAGGGGCAAACATTTTATTGACTAGGCCTGGAGGTGGCATACATCATTTCTGTCCAACCCTTGAATTTCCATGTGACACAGCTTCCTTCTGTATCCTTCCATTTGGCAGTTACCATAAAAAGTCTTATCACTTTGATGATCATCTCTTCCCTAACATCTCCTTAATATGTTGACCCTAAGGTTTTAATGAATAGTTTTTCTACTTTAAATGTAATCTCACTTTGAAGGTAAGCTATATCTTAAAGGTAAGAAAAATTCAAGCCCTCTAAACTTGATTATTGACTACTTGAAATACCTCTAATCCAAATAAAGATATGATGCAAGTATAAAATATGTATCAAGTTTTGAAGATATAGTAGAAAAAGGAAATAATGTAAAATATCTCATTAATATTATTTAATAGCAATTACACATTGAAGTAATATGATTTTGATCCTGTTAGATTAAATACATATGTAAATAAAACACATTCAGTTCAGTTCAGTCGCTCAGTCATGTCTGATTCTTTGCGACCCCATGAATCACAGCATGCCAGGCCTCCCTGTCCATCACCAACTCCCGGAGTTTACTCAAACTCACGTCCATCGAGTCGGTGATGCCATCCAGCCATCTCATCCTCTGTCGTCCCCTTCTCCTCCTGCCCCTAATCCCTCCCAGCATCAGAGTCTTTTCCAATGAGTCAACTCTTCGCATGAGGTGGCCAGAGTACTGGAGTTTCAGCTTTAGCGTCATTCTTTCCAAAGAACACTCAGGACTGATCTCCACATTAACTACAAATAAAACAAAATTAATGCAGTCTGTTTAAAAATTTTAATGTGCTTCTAGGAAACTTTAAATTATGTTTGAGGCTCATGTCTATGGCTCATATAATTCTTTTAGGCACCTGCTCTTGAATAAAGACTGGTGGAAGATTCATAGAGCTGCAAGGGACCTTAGAGATAAACATCTAATCTAGTCACCTCATTGTGATCTGAGAGACTGTTGCTCCTGTTTGTATAGCTAGCAATGACAGATGTAGGACTGGAACTCAGGTCTCCACACTCCTGGTACAGAGCTGTTTTCATCAAGTCCATGTTATTTCTATCAAACTGAACCAAACCCCAAATCTCTAAGCTTTAAGTTTGAAGACCATACCAGAAAACACTCTAATTCAGAGTTATACATAAAATCCTGAAAATGGCAAGTTTTTCCTTTGAACCTGATGTATTATTCAGCCTCAGGTTCAAAACTTAAGTACAACTTCCTCCTGTTACTGAAGAATCACAGACACAGGTGGGCAGACAGAATGACTTCTTCCTTCATGAACTCAGATAAAAGAGGCTGTGAGATTGATCCTCCCCCTGTACGTCTGTCTCTTGAATGTTTAAGCTTATAAAGAAATGCTACGCTCTTGTATCTTCTGGATTTTATCTTAAAGAAGTGGAAACATGTGGAACCCTAATGCTTAACATGATCACCCCTTTCTCCCAGCCAGGAGGAGCACAGTGGAGAGCATTTAAAAGAACGAAACGGTGGGCTTCGTTTTCTTTTCTCCCATTTTCTCTTCTTGGCTCCTGCTATGGACTCTAGAGCCAAATTTAAGAGGATGTCTGGAATCTTTACTGACTTTTTCGTTCCAGAATATTCCTTCCCATGGATTTCTTTCTCTCCTCCAACTCACTCTTCCTCTATGATGCACCAAGTTTCATAGGATCACATTTGGGCTATTATGTATTTAAATAATATTTAAGATAAAAGGTTAGACAAAAAACCCTTATCTTAAATGATGTATTGCCAATACATCATTTTCCCCCCTTTTAGGAGTTTTAAATAATGTAAGTGCTTCTTAAAAAAAATTCTTTGTTTATATTGGCTGCTCTGGGTCCTCATTGCTGCAAGAACTTTCTCTAGCTGTGGTGTCCAGGCTTTTCATCATGGTGGCCTCTCTTGTTGTGCAGCATGGGCTCTGGGCGCAAGGTTTCAGTACCTCTGACTTATGGGCTTAGTTGCTCTGTGGCGTGTGGGATCTTCCTGGACCAGGGATCAAACCCATGTCCCTGCATTAGCAGGTGGATTCTTTACCATTGAACCACTGGGCAAGTCCTGTAAGTGCTTCTTGAAGCATATAATTTGTCATTGCAGTTGAAATAACATAGTTGCCTTACTCAACACTCTTTGGAAAGTGTTATATGTCACCTAGACTCTGGGATGTCCCATTTTCTCTGGAGTTACATTTTTCTGCATTTTCAGTAATCTCTAGAATTTTAAGTTCCAGAAGAGCCATAAAGAATGCCTCCTCTCGACCCATGACAACTTTGTGACCCGTTTACCAGCACGTCTCCTGTTTTGGCATTTCTTCTCTTCAGTATTGTTCTTTGGCACTTCCATGAGAAACGCTTGAGGCATACCATAACTACTTTGCTTATTTCAGATCATTACAGTTATTGACATCAATGGATGTCTGAAAAAGAGAGCACAAACACTTAGTGTCCCTTTATGGTTTTCATGAAAATATTTGATGCCTTGAGATCTGTTGAGGACTAAACTCATCACTTCTCTAAGGATATTTTTTTCAATTTTGCATTGTGAATTAAAAGGAGAAATATGTATATATATTGCAAATGAGTGTAAGATGTTTGAGTTTGTAATAAAACACTTCAAAATGGTATTTATAATATGTATCTGTCCCATTTTCAGAAAAGTGGACAAAATAAAATGAATCTACAGAGCAGATAAATCCTTTTAAAACTTTCATCATACATGTTACCTCTGCAGCTTTCTTGAGTCAACAGAACATTGGCTCTGTAGGTTGACTGCTCAAGTTCAGGTACTGACCCGTCACTTGCTAGCTGTGCAAGCTTTTATTTTTTTTAATATAAATTTATTTATTTTAATTGGAGGCTAATTATAATATTGTATTAGTTTTGCCATACATCAACATGAATCCGCCACGGGTGTACACGTGTTCCCCATCCTGAACCCCCCTCCCACCTCCCTCCCCATACCATCCCTCTGGGTCATCCCAGTGCACCAGCCCCGAGCATCCAGTATCCTGCATTGAACCTGGACTGGTGATTCGTTTCTTATATGATATTATACATGTTTCAATGCCATTCTCCCAAATCATCCCACCCTCTCCCTCTCCCACAGAGTCCAAAAGACTGTTCTATACACCTGTGTCTCTTATGCTGTCTTGCATATAGGGTTATCGTTACCATCTTTCTAAATTCCATATATATGTGTTAGTATACTGTATTGGTGTTTTTCTTTCTGGCTTACTTCACTTTGTATAATAGGCTCCAGTTTCATCCACCTTGTTAGAACTGATTCAAATGTATTCTTCTTAATGGCTGAGTAATATTCCATTTTGTATATGTACCACAGCTTTTAAAGTTCTCGAACATCGCAAAGAATCAGACATAACTGAGCATGCATGCACACAACCTCCGCTGACCCTCGTGTCTTCAACTGTAAAATGGGGATCATAGTACTGCCTCAGGTGGTGGTAGTAAGGGTTTCCTGTACTGATCCTTGTGAAGTACTTAACCTTGCTAGGGACTTGGACTCTCAACTGTTAGCTGTTCATTCACTTACAATAGTTTTATTTATTCTAAAACCAAAGTAAAAGATTTTAGATAAATTGTACATTATATAAAGTCCTTTCCCTTTTTTCAAAAAATATAAATTTATTTATTTTAATTGGAGGCTAATTACTTTACAATATTGTAGTGGTTTTGTCATACACTGACATGAATCCACCACGGGTGTACATGTGTTCCCCATCCTGAACCCCCCTCCCACCCCTTTCTCTTAAAATTCTTAGTTGGTTTGAACCAGAACTGAACTGATACACATTTTCTACTGTTTGTGGAGTCGAGACTACAGCATGTTGCAAACTTGGTAGAGAGCATGGGCTTTAGGGATAAGTGCGTGACGCTCAGCACAGAAAAACTTGCTTAAGCAAGCCCTGGTTCTAACACTTACCATCTGACTTTGGCCTTGTCTTTAGGCCTCAGTTTTCTTATTAGTGAAACAAGTCATTTAATTGATTGTCTCTCTATAGAACCTTACTTAGGATGAACTTATAAAACGTCATTGCACAGATCTATTTTTTATGGTGAGGCATTCATTACGTATCTTTCCTTTTAGTCATGTCATCAAATAAAATGTACCCTGCTTCATCAGTTGAGATGAATGAAACAAACTAAACTGCTCTTGAGGGACTTTATTTATTTAATTAAACTTAGAAGAATATTTTTATTAATTAACTTTCTGACTTTTTAATATATCGTTTTCTCTGTATACTTTTCCTGAGTACTTACATAAAGTGAAATGCACAGACTTTAAGGGTGTAGCTTGATGAGTTTTTGCTTAGACATCTTTGTAAACATAACTCATCAAAATGGGCATTTCTAGCATCTCAGAGAGAACACCTGTTATATACAATGCCTTTATATCTCTAAGGTTATTACTGTTGTGAGAATAATAAGCTCAGAATCACGTTGGCTAGTTTCTCTGAGTCACATAATCAACAGTGGAGTCTTATAGACTCTTCTCAGATAAGGTCTCTTCCAAATACCTCTTCTTTTCCATTCTCCCTGCCATCCTCCCAATTAGAGCCTCATTGCCTCATACCTAGAACACAGACTTTCTTCCTCCTTGAGGGACTTTATCATGGAAGTATTGGTGGAAAAATAAACCTAATAAATAGTAAGATGGCATGTGGTAATGAGTATTTTGAAGAAATAGAAGAGCAGAAAAGAGGAGATTGTGATGAGGGCTGCTACTTCAGATAAGGGGTCAGGGACGCCCTCTACGACATTTGCATGAAGTGCTAGAGCGGGATACGGGAAGGTCTGGGGGCAGGTACATCCTGGGCAGGGGAAGAGCAAGTTGGAAAGCTCTGAATGTGGAAAGGAGCTTATCCTTTCCTAGGAACAACAGGAAAGCCAGTGTGGTTAGAGAGGAAAGAGCAATGGAAGGTGGGGGAAGAGAGGTAGGGAGGGTCATATCACAGAGGGACTTAGAGGCTCTGCTAAGGATTTGGGCTTTTACTCTGAAAGAAAAGAGAAACCATGGGGAGTTTTGAGCAGAAGAATGAAATAACCTGATTTCTCTGACTGCTTTGTAGAGAACAGATTGTAAGAAGGAAGTGGGAGAAAGCTGGAGGTTACTTAGGAGGCTAGATCTGTGATCCAGGTCAGGGAAGTCTTGGACCAGGGGGTAGCTGGAGGTTGTGAGAAGTGGTTGGATTATAAATACATACTGAAGATAGAGCTGCCAGGATTTGCTGATCAGGTCTATGGAATCAGAGGGAAGAAAAGTGCTTCAAGGACAACTCCAAGTATTCTGACCTGAGCAACATAGAGAATGGAGTTGCAACTTACTGAAACAGAGAAGTTTGGGGAAAACACATTTTGAGAGTGAAGGGTTAGTTTTTAGACATGATAAGTTTGAGATCCAAGTGGAGATATCAGACAATTGACATCTCTAATAATAACTGCTGTTCATTTATTTTAAAATTTTTATTGGAGTGTAGTGGATTTATAGTGTGTGTCAGTTTTAGGTGAGGGAATCAGTTATATACATGTATATATGTGAAAGTGAAAGTCACTCAGTTGTGTCCAACTCTTTGTGACCCAATGGACTATACAGTTCATGGAATTCTCCAGGCCAGAATACTGGAGTGGGTAGCCTTTCCCTTCTTCAGGGGATCTTCCCAACCCACGGACCAAACCCAGGTCTCCCGCATTGCAGGCAGATTCTTTACCAGCTGAGCCACCAGGGAAGCCAAAGAGTACTTGAGTGGGTAGCCTGTCCCTTCTCCAGCGGATCTTCCCAACCCAAGAATTGAACCAGGGTCTCCTGCATTGCAGGCGGATTCTTTACCAACTGAGCTATCAGGGAAGCCCATGAATATATCTCCACCCTATTTTAGATTCTTTTCCCATATAGGTCATTATATAGGGACTAGTGTTCCCTGTGCTATACAGTTGGTCCATATTAGGTATCTTTTTATATATAATAATGTGTATATGTTAATCCCAATCTCCTAATTTATTCCTCCCTGTCCCTTATCCCCATGGTAACCATAAATTTGTTTTCTACATCTATGACTCTGTTTCTGTTTTGTAAACCTTTAATTACCTGACAGCCTCTGTGTTAGGAACCTTCACAAGTTATCTCATTTAAATCCTCAAAGTAGCTTTCTGAGATAGGTACTATTATCATGCTTCCTTTGCAGATGGTAAGACTGCAAAGACTCAGGGAGATTATGACTGTGGTTATGGCCACATGTATATTAAGTAGCGGATGGTATTCCCTCTGAAATCAAGGCCCTGCTGTTAACACCGTCACTGTATTGCCATGTGAGGAAGAGGCTGGGCTTCAGAGTAACCTAGCTGAGTTCCATCAGTTGCCTCATCTTTTTGTCTTAATTCTCATGGATACCTTGAAGGTTGTTGAACTCTGGTCAGAAATATCATTTATTATTTAGGAGCAGAAAGATGCTGATGATATGTATTTGCAATGTATTTTACCTCTGAGGATTACAAATAATTTTTAGTGCCGAATACTATAATTTCAGGAGAGCAGTAAGAACTGTCATCTAATGTAATTATTGTTTTCAAAGGAAATAAGCTTGGATGGTGATATATGTCCATTATTGTCCTCTTTTACAGCTGAACTCAGAATTTGGCCATGAATTTTCCTTTCTGGCATATCCTAATCTGAAACCAGCTTCTTATTTGTGATGCTACGGAGCAAGTGAAGTTTTTCTGTCTATATATCATGATAGCCTTTAGATGAACAAGCAGACATATAATCATGATGTTCTCATTTGCATAAGCATCTCCCTGACAGGTCATCAGATATCTTTATTGTTCTCGGGTACATTTCATGGACTGCTGAAGGCATGCATAATCATCTCTAGTAATTCATCTTCTTACCTAGTTTAATGGCCCCTAGTATATATCGGGAGAAAGATGGAGTGAAAAGTCAGTGTGTCCACGGCCTGCCTTCTTAAGGATGTGGAGTAAATTATAGTGGTGGATAAATTACATTAGCTCTTTCTCATTATTCAGTTATCTTTCGCAAATTTCATCTTGTTAGGCTAAACAATGCTTCAGTTCAGTTCAGTCGCTCAGTCGTGTCCGACTCTTTGCTACCCCATGAATCGCAGCACGCCAGGCCAATGCTAGATGACCTAAAAAAAAATTTGTGCACTTTTTCACCAACAGGCTCAGATTCCTTGTTTAGCATCAAGCTAACTGATGGTCAATCATGAGACCATCAACTTTAAATCAGGGAAGACTCCTCTGCACTCAAGATGGATCTAATATACTCCCTCGAGTTGGGGGTGAGGTCCCTTACCTTTATAACCATTGATTTAAAATAACTATCTGGGAAATCAAGCAGGTGGAAAAATGATTGTCTTCAATGAGTTGTTTTAAGTAATCACTCCATTGAATTATCTCTTATTGCTTCTTTTTTGGCCTCTACTCTGTTATGATGATGGCAGTCGAGATGGCGATGGTTGCTGTTTGTTGGTTGCAAGAGCCTTACGTATGGGCTGGTCTGTGGCGGAGCAGAGACCCAAGCTCAGTTATACATAATTTTCTGTAAATATGATCATCCCCAATTTCCAGATTAGGAACTGAGGCTAAAATTCTAACTTGTGATTTTATACTTGAATATGTACAATTCATGCCCTTTAGAATCATCCTAGTTCATTTTTTAAAAATTTATCTTTATTGGTGTACAGTTGCTGTGCAGGGTTGTGTTAGTTTCTACTGTACGGCAAATGAATCAGCTGTATGTATACATATATCCCCTCTTTTTTGGATTTCCTTCGCATTTAGGTCACCACAGAGCACTAAGTAGGGTTCTGAGCTATCCAGTAGGTTCTCACTAGTTATTTATTCATAGTTTCAATAGTGTGATATATGTCCATCCCAGCCTCCCAATTCATCCCTCTGGTTCAGTTTTGATAGTTACTCTGAAGGACAGCATTATCACAAGACTGAAACTGCTTTGTTTTGAGAGGAAGTACAGTGTGCCATCTCTCTAGATTGTATTTTGTATGCAAATCTGTATACTGCTAGTCCATATTATGTCACAAACAATTCTCTTATCACCAAATGTTAGTCTAAATGTTCTTCTAAAGCTTGTTTTGTTGGCTGTGGGTGATACCAGCTTCTGTAAATTATAGCCTATAATTTATTTAACCATTCTCCTCGTATTGAATGTTCAACTTTTTATTATTTTTGTTTTTTATCATTTTCAAATTTTTATTATTAAACATAATTTTAGTGAGCATCCTAACACCTGAATATTTAAATTTAGGTCTCTAATCTGTCTATGTTTTATCCTAACCTGTTAAAGTCAGAGGTCGTGATAGAACTATGTAGGAACTCGTATCATTTCTCCCTTGGAATCACTATCTGTGATTGTGTAGACAGAATTACAGACTGTGTGGACTGGAAGGTGCTACTCAACCCTCTTTCAGAGTCTCTCACCCCAGTGTCTTGGCTCTAATTTCTTTTGAGTCTTTTGGAGTCTGCCCTCCTGAAGGCTAGTTTTTATCATTATATTTTCAACCGCCCACTACCTGGCTATCAAAAGGGCCAGGACAAGAGCTTTTATCTGTTGCTGTTGGAATGGAGTTGGACTATTAATCAAAAAGACAGTTAAAATAGAAAATCATAAAAAGATACATGTAATTTGAATAGTATTTTAACTTAAAATATATTAATTAAACAAATATATTCAGTCACCAATCTTTGACGTAGGGCAAAGGGTTTTTTTGTACCATCTATAATTCTGTGTCATTTACTATTTTTGTAATTATCAGTTTTGATTTTTTTTTTTGAGTTGGGCAAAGTGCAGATGGTGATTGCAGCTATGAAATTAAAAGATGCTTACTCCTTGGAAGGAAAGTTATGACCAACCTAGACAGCATATTCAAAAGCAAGAGACATTACTTTGCCAACAAAGGTCCATCTAGTCAATGCTATGGTTTTTCTAGTAGTCATGTATGGATGTGAGAGTTGGACTATAAAGAAAGCTGAGTGCCAAAGAATTGACCCTTTTGAAGTGTGGTGTTGGAGAAGACTCTTGAGAGTCCCTTGGACTGCAAGGAGATCCAACCAGTCTATCCTAAAGGAGATCAGTCCTGGGTGTTCATTGGAAGGACTGATGCTGAAGCTGAAACTCCAGTACTTTGGCCACTTGATGCGAAGAGCTGACTCATTTGAAAAGACCCTTATGCTGGGAAATATTAAGGGCAGGAGGAGAAGGGGATGACAGAGGATGAAGTGGTTGGATGGCATCACTGACTCAATGGACATGGGTTTGGGTGGACTCCAGAAATTGGTGATGGACAGGGAGGCCTGGCGTGCTGTGGTTCATGGGTCGCAAAGAGTCGGACACGACTAAGCAACTGAACTGAACTGAACTCAAAGTCTTATAAAGAAATCTGATCACAAAATCAATCTAAGTCTTTTTTTTGTGTGGTTTTTAAGTTTTCAAACAATGTTTACTGTTGAATTGCTTTAACTTAATTTAACAACAATTCTGTTTAGAACTCTATCAGAATTTACCAGAACATTTAACTTTGTTAACAATTCTTTCTTTTTGTGCTAATATGTAGTCAGTTTGTATAATATTTAATTAATTTGTCCACAATATCCAGTACAACTGGCACAATAGGTTTGGTAGGAAATACAACAGATGTTTGATAAGTACATGGCTTGGCAGGTGAGTGGAGGTACTAGAGGGTGGTCTGTCAAACCTGAGCCTTGAGACTCTTTGTATCAGCAAGTGTGTTTTACAAAGATAGTGAAAAATCTTGGGTGAGTAAAGGACAGTTAAGAGGGCTTTACCATGTGCTACAATGGCATCATAGCTTTCACCCTAGGCTCATTATTTCACTTCACTAGCTGATATCTTGGTTGTTTAGAATTAGATTCAAGTAGCTTCCCAGGTTGCTCAGTGGTAAAGAATCTGCTTGCAGTGCAGGAGCCGCAGGAGATGTGGGTTCGATTCCTGGGTCAGGAAGATCTCCTGGAGAAGGGCATGACAATCCACTCCAGTATTCTTGCTTGGAAAATCCCATGGACAGAAGAGCATGGTGGGCTGTAGTCCATGGGGTCACACAGTCGGACATGACTGAAGGGACTAAGCACGTAGAGCAATGTCCCTGGTTACTGCTTCTCTATAGAAAAATTAAGCTACTATTCAGTACAGGCAGCAACTTGTCAGACATTCTGTTTTCAGTTTAGAGTTGTCAGTCAGATATTTGGGAAGTTGACGTTTCCCATAACAACTGTTTTGTGCCTCTGTTGCCAGCATTGTAAACTAAATTAGGAACATATCGTCCATTTCTTCCATTTGGCCAGATAATCTGTTAATATGAATTTCATCAGCAAGATATCTTTTCATCTCATTTAACCCTCATTCAAATGCTTCCTCATTATCCTTACCACCTAGATGGATGAATTTTCACACAGATAGGTGATTTTTTTGGCACCCTTCCTTACAAATATTTCCTTGAAATACCACCAACTCCCAGTAATTATTATAAAGTAGTATTTACCATCTTATTTTTCAGTTGTCAAGCTCTGCACTGGTCCTTTAAAACTACGAGACCCTTGACAGTGTTATTTTGGAAGTTTTTCCCAATTATTTTCCTATAGGAGTCTCGTGGCGCCTCCTGAACTATTCTGCATTTTCCCATGGCATGATTACAGACCTCTGGTTACTGGTTTTATGATTTTGCATGAATATTGCGTTCCTCTTTCTTTCATATTCAATTTAAAGGCCACCTAATACCACCTAACCTGCCTCTTGAGAAATCTGTATGCAGGTCAGGAAGCAACAGTTAGAACTGGACATGGAACAACAGACTGGTTCCAAATAGGAAAAGGTGTACGTCAAGGCTGTATATTGTCACCCTGCTTATTTAACTTCTATGCAGAGTACATCATGAGAAACGCTGGACTGGCAGAAACACAAGCTGGAATCAAGATTGCTGGGAGAAATATCAATAACCTCAGATATGCAGATGACACCACCCTTATGGCAGAAAGTGAAGAGGAGCTAAAAAGCCTCTTGATGAGCGTGAAAGAGGAGAGTGAAAAAGTTAGCTTAAAGCTCAACATTCAGAAAACGAAGATCATGGCATCCGGTCCCATCACTTCATGGGAAATAGATGGGGAAACAGTGGAAACAGTGTCAGACTTTACTTTTTTTGGGCTCCAAAATCACTGCAGATGGTGACTGCAGCCATGAAATTAAAAGACGCTTACTCCTTGGAAGAAAAGTTATGACCAACCTAGATAGTATATTCAAAAGCAGGGACTTTACTTTGCCGACTAAGGTCTGTCTAGTCAAGGCTATGTTTTTTCCTGTGGTCATGTATGGATGTGAGAGTTGGACTGTGAAGAAGGCTGAGCGCCAAGGAATTGATGCTTTTGAACTGTGGTGTTGGAGAAGACTCTTGAGAGTCCCTTGGACTTCAAGGAGATCCAACCAGTCCATTCTGAAGGTGAGCAGCCCTGGGATTTCTTTGGAAGGAATGATGCTGAAGCTGAAGCTCCAGTACTTTGGCCACCTCATGCGAAGAGTTGACTCCTTGGAAAAGACTCTGATGCTGGGAGGGACTGGGGGCAGTAGGAGAAGGGGATGACCGAGGATGGGATGGCTGGATGGCATCACGGACTCGATGAACGTGAGTCTGAGTGAACTCTGGGAGATGGTGATGGACAGGGAGGCCTGGCGTGCTGCGATTCATGGGGTTGCAAAGAGTCGGACACGACTGAGCGACTGAACTGAACTGAATAGTCTCCAAAACTTTCTTCCTTGAAGTGTACTCCAACCCTACCCAAAGATCATCATGGTACTACATGAAGTCATCAAACAGAAAATGACATATTGTTTGCCAGTAATCTCTTCCTAGTAAGTTCACTTCCTCAATGTTCCCACTTTTCCAAAGTCCTAATCATTGAGAGGAAGGGGTGTGGAAATCCCACATTGTGCTCCTGTGTCTTTTAGTCTGCAGCCTGGGACTTCTTAGATGCTAAAGATGCTCCTTCTGTCTTCTAGCTTTCATTCCCATGAAGATCCAAGGACTGAATCCCGATTAGTGGGGTTAAGCATGTTTCAGTAGACTATTATATTTTCAGAACTAGTCACCAGAGAGATGGACAGCAAGCAAGACTGCCAATGTCTTATCTGCACAGAGCCCTTAATACCCCTGACAAGGAGTGGTGACCATCACTCACCCTTTTCCTCACAGATTTCTTTACTCTAGTGCTGCTTGGGTATCTTCTGGATGTGACTCCTTGATTCTCCACGTACACAAAGAAAAAAATAAGCAGTGTCTGTAGAGGTAATTATATAGAGGTTGCTGTACAATGTGGCAGGCATAAATGTAGTATATGATTTTTCCATATTTCTTTTTGGAATTTCATCCTACCCTCTCTACCTCTCTTTTTTCTGTGATAAATTTAATATCTTGAGCTTTCTTTTTCCATCTGGCGTATAGTCTTCCACAATGAACTATACTCTTTTATCACCCACAGTGCTTAATATAGTGTGCTAGATGATTCAGCATTTAATCAAGAGTTTTAAAGGTAATAACTCATAAAGATCCCATTAATTATATGAGCAAAGATTTTGGAATCCACATTTGAACAGTAATTTGTAGTTGCTAGGTTATTTGTTTTGACTTGCTATGTTGTATTTCCTTAGCACGTTGCAGATATTCAAGTCTTAAGATATCTGGTCAACTATAAACAGTATGGATGATTTTTTTTTTTCTGTGTAATTCACCATTAACATTTGCTAGCTTCATTAATAAACTTCAACTACAACCTCTTTCTTTTTATTAAGAATGGTGTTGATGCATCTGGTATATTAAAGTTGCAATGATGGGGTGCCTGTATTAATTCCCTCACCATTTAAAAATTGAATTTCAGTTCAGTTCATTGCTCAGTCATGTCCGACTCTTTGTGATCCCATGGACTGCAGCATGCTAGGCTTCCCTGTCCATCAGCAACTCCCAGAGCTTGCTCAAACTCATGTGCATCGAGTTGGAGATTCCATCCAACTGTCTCATACTCTGTTGTCCCCTTCTCCTCCCTTAAATTTAAATTTGAAGACTTAAAATTGAATTTAAGTCTGAACTAAAATATTAATAAAATTTAGATGTAATCTCCTCTTTTCCTTTACTCTTTCAGGACAAGACTATTATTTTTGCATTTGCGGGCCAATGCAGGCTTCCCATAAAACTCATTCTGATCTAATTTTATAACTGAGACTATTCATCTTGCTAGCTTCAGAAGGATTCTTCTCAGACATCTAAATCAAAATGCCTTGACTTGAAGCCGGGGAATTTGGAGATTCAGGATTTTGTGTCCATATACCTTTATTCTGGTATCCAAAACCTACAGCATTCTGTTAAAGGGGCCTATGACCCCCAAAGCGTAACCATTTTTCTAGACTATTAGATGACAACCAAAAGTATCACTTTCTCTCCAAAAGAAGCAAAACAGCTCACATTCCCATTGATGTCCCTATCTTTACATGTTTCTTTTTCCTGTTCTGGATTGAGGATTTTTCTAAAACATCACTGATTTTCAAGTCCCATGGAGGAGCCTTTTTCATGTTTGGTGTGGCAAATCACAAGGCCTGGTTGTTTTGTTAGTGTGTCAAGTTGCAACGTTGGCATGTGAGAGTTGGCTCCCACCAGTCATTGCCTTTATGCTACATGTGGACAGCTAGTCAGCCATGTCAGTGGACAGCGTCCAGGAGAAACATGATTCCTTTTAAAATGGCACTTTTAAACATACTTTCACTCCACATATGTATGAGATTAAAGCTTTCCCAAGAGGGGAGGGAGGCCCAAGAGGGGGGAATATATGTATAATTATGGTTGATTCTTGTTGTTGTATGGCAGAAAGTAACACAACATTGTAAAGCGATCATCCTCCAATTAAAAAAAAAAACTTACCCATAATTTGTAAAGATTTTAAGGCTTCTGTCTCTTTCATTTGTCTTTTTCCTGCTGTGCTACAGATTTTCTCTAAAGCTAAGTGTTATATTTTATAACCTGCAAAATACATCTCCTTCTTAAAGCTGAAAACAGCCAAGTGGACTTTAAAGAGCATAACTTTCATGCACACAGGAAGTGGAGAGAGACAGTGATTACTATGTTTTGTTTCTTATAGTTTACTATTTCATTTCTTGGCCTACACAGCTTTCATGATGAACTCCATCGGCTCCCTGAGAAAGTATTCTACAGATCAATAATTTTTGTGTATTTGAATCAGTGACAACTCAGGGACCTCAGGGAACTTGAAATTGTACTACTTAATTTGTTTTTGTGAACTTCAGGCTCTGTTTTATACTATGCACTGTCTACGTGTAGTTTCCGTAATTGGGCTGTGAACTGCGGGAAGCTGAGTCAAGATTGGTCCTCTATTTCAACATCTTATGTCTCAGCTGTCTCTGTATCTTTCCCTATTAAAAAATTTAAGTTAAAAACTTCCCATTTCTCCTGAGAACTGTGAACATTGTTCTTAAAGAAGACTCCCATGCTCTCTGTACTTCCCTGTTCAAGCAGCTGATACTTTAATTTCAGATGTGATTGTCATCACATACACTAGTTTAAATCTTTCTAGGTCTTAGAGACACAATTCACGGAGGGACTAATATCTTTACACAGCCTCTTTCTTAAAGAGAATTGGGAAGACAATACCTGAATAAGGTGTGAGGAGGTCAGAGAGCTACAAAATGAATGGTTGAAGATTTGCTACAAATTAGGGCAAGTATAGTCTCCTCCATCTCTCAGCAGTAGATCTGAAGCCAAATTATAGATGCCTCTCTGAGAATGTTGCAAGAACATGATAATAGACACGAATCTATGATTTTGGCCTGGGACATAGGGAAGCACTTCTAATTGGTTTTTAGTAACTACAATAAAGTAACTACTATAAGATATATGTGTTACATCCCCACCCCCATCTAAATTCAGGAGGTCCATGGACTCTCTCCCAGATTCTTTAAATAAAAGTGTTGACATTTTAGATGTTTAACTTTCCTAATCTAGAACAAGACTTGTTGGCATTGAGAGGGAAAGGAATGCCAAAAAGCTTCAGTTGGTTTTAGTTTACTTGCCTCGATTTCTTCTTTTCTTTAAATTCTCCTTTTTCTTTTCCCTACTTCTGTTTGCCAAATCCCAGAGTAGCTTGAGTATTGTTGTAAGTGATGTCCAGAGTCAATAAAATGTTTACCACATTTTCCATAATGTGAACCAGGAAATAAATAATTGGAACACAGAAAGGGTAGACTGAAGAGGGTGCCTTTTCTGTTGTACAGCAGCAGGAAATGTAGGAAGTAACCCACTCAACTCATCTCAAGCGGAGTGAGTGACAAAATGTTGATGATTTCACTGTATTTTCCATTGAAATAGAGCCTTCTCACATTTTTGCGAAGATCATTTATTTTGTCTGTTAACTGAGAATGCAGAATGTCCTTGAGTATTTTTACTCATAGAACTGAGGACAAGTTAAAAAAAATTATTGTACAAATATTTTGCTAAACTTGCTTGCCAAATGCCTGCTGCAATAATAAGCTAATACGATCCTTATTACTGTCACAGAGCCTTAAGACAATAGTAGTCCTCTTGCTGCATGGGTCGCTTCAGTCGAGTCCGACTCTTTGAGACCCCATGGACTGTGGCCCACCAGGCTCCTCTGTCTATGGGAACTCTCCAGGCAAGAACACTGGAGTGGCTTGCCATGTCCTCCTCAGTCCTCTTGCTAGCCCACTACTAAAATAAACTGCTGCTGCTGCTGCTAAGTCGCTTCAGTCGTGTCTGACTCTGTGCGACCCCAGAGATGGCAGCCCACCAGGCTCCCCCGTCCCTGGGATTCTCCAGGCAAGAACACTGGAGTGGGTTGCCATTTCCTTCTGCAATGCATGAAAGTGAAAAGTGAAAGGGAAGTCGCTCAGTTGTGTCCGACTTTTCATGACCCCATGGACTGCAGCCTACCAGGCTCCTCTGTCCATGGGACAGCAAGAGTACTGGAGTGGGGTGTCATTGCCTTCTCCAACTAAAATAAACTAGAGGATACCAAATTTATACTAATTAGGATCCTGTATAGCTTTCACTGTGTTTTCATCAGGAAACAATTTGAAAGCAATGCATTATAAATTGTTTTTTTTTTTTTCCCATATTTTTAAGCTTCTTGGTGCTGAGTAGTATGGTGAGGGTTCTGTGGTATTATGTGACTTGAGGAACTTTCAAAGTTCCAAGTCACTGCCGAGTCTGAAAAGGTAAATTTGGAAAAATGTATTCACTACAATGCTTCCTTGCCACCATTCGCAATTGCTGATTTCTTCAAAACCAGGTGTTCTGCAGTGGATGGGGGAATTCTTATTTCATCTCTGAGGTCCAGCCACAGTTCTGTTGGGCCAGCAAAAAGAAGAGCTGTTCTAGTAATCCAGGGGCTTTGGCTTCTGGGATCTGTTGTCATAATGGTCTCTGAATGGCCACTTAGCCACACTGTCCTTTTTCAGGGCAAGGGGAGTCTGCTTTTCACCCCAAGTCATCTAGGACCAGACCTTCTCATCCATTCTCTCTTCCTCTCTACCTGGAGCCTTTGCCTCCGCACTGGTTTCTTCTTGTCTTGGAAACGGCGAAAGCCCTTCCTGTGTCTCACATACTGTTGTTGCCATCTTTACCCTCACAACCAGGAACTCCTTCCTTTGACCTTTTGAGTTGTTATATCTTGAGCTGCCAGCCCATTTCTCTCTTTTCCTTCACCATCCACCTTTTTGTTCAAGTGTAGGATTTTGTATTCATTACTTTCTTATTCACCCTAAGGTTTCTCCTCTGATTCTTTCAGTTGCCAAATGCTTGCTGCAATAGTAAGTTAATACGATCTTTTTCACATTGTATTCCTTTCCCCACCTTCACTTGTCTACTAAAACTACTACTTTCACGTTATCAGTGACCTCTATTCATGAAAACCGTTTTGTTGGTCTTCCTTTTCTTGTTCTCCACTGTTGAGATAATTGCTTTCATAGGAATCTTTTCCTCCTTGGTTGCCATGAACAAGGCTGTCGTATGGTTTTCTTCCCTCCCTAGCCAGTTCCCATCTTGCACCATCCTTGTTTTTTCTTTCTTCTCCAAATTGGAACATACGAGATTATTCCAGGCTCTAGTGTGTCTTTTTCTGTTCTTCGTTGTCTTCTACCTCTTGACATCACTCTGTGTACACAACTCTTAAATTGATTTTCTTCTGAGTGCTAATCTGAATCACCATCAGCTTATTTGATATTTTCTCCTGAAGATCTTCTCGAGACACTCCCCGAATCAGATAACAGCCACAGAAAATTTTAATTTATTTAGCATTTTCCAAGTGCTATGCAAGAGTCTGGAACTACAGCGATAAATAGGATATATCCCTTCCCATCAGAGATTTATACTCTAGAGGCAGAGACAGTTCTAAGCATGTGATGAAAGCACTTATTGAGCATTGACCTTGGTAGGTTTGGCGCTAAGCCCTTGATATAATTTATCCCATGTCAGTTCAGTTCAGTTCAGTTCAGTCACTCAGTCGTGTCCGACTCTTTGGGACCCCATGAATCGCAGCACGCCAGGCCTCCCTGTCCATCACCAACTCCCGGAGTTCACTCAGACTCACGTCCATCGAGTCCGTGATGCCATCCAGCCATCTCATCCTCTGTCGTCCCCTTCTCCTCCTGCCCCCAATCCCTCCCAGCATCAGAGTCTTTTCCAATGAGTCAACTCTTCGCATGAGGTGGCCAAAGTCCTGGAGTTTCAGCTTTAGCATCATTCCTTCCAAAGAAATCCCAGGGCTGATCTCCTTCAGAATGGACTGGTTGGATTATCCCTTGTAATGCTAACCAATTTTATAGTGATCTCCATTTCACAAGCACAGAAAACTTGAGGAATTTACCCAAAGTCCTTTGAATATCAAGTGGCAAAACTGGGGAACTTAAAAACAGGCAGTCTTCCGAGACCCAGCCTCTTCTCTAAACCCTTAGCTCAGCATGCCATAGGGACCTCATTGTACCTGTCTTTTAACCTCCCGTGTCTTTGGGGTCTCTGGCACAGTTATGTATGTGCAGTTCTTGTATAAATAAAATTAAATCTGATTTTCTCCCATTAAAAACAAAACATAAAACCAGGCAGTCATTCTTAAATAATACCTGATACATGCACTTAAAATGTGTTTGGAGGTCCTTCTGAGTTAAAAAGGAAATTTTAAATTCTAGCTAAAACTGTCAGAGAAGGCTTCCTAGAGGAAGTAACATTTGAATGAGACCAGCAGAAGGAGAAAGGAAGGAAGGAAGGCATTTTAAGGCAAAGTCGCCTCAGTGGGAAAGAACAGGCTGTCTCGGGGGAACTGGAAGAACTAGGGGAGAAACCCTGGGCTTCTTACATTCGGCCTCTTTGTTTATGTGGCTCTCTCAGCCAGAGAGTTTTTTTCTCCCTTCATCTCGGCCTTCAGTTATTTGCTCCGAAAGGATAACTCTCTTTTGAACTTTGAGAGCCCCGTCTATGGCACTTGTGGGCTGCTCAGTGTGTTCTGCCTTGTACAGAACATGCTGTATCTCACCTTTCCCTCAGCACTGGATTGCGTTCTTCATTAGTTCTGGGGCTTCTCATACGCTTGCACATCATAGCCACTCAATACACCACAACTGAATATTGAATGAATGTTGATAAGCGCAAGAAAAGTAAAATTACTAGAGAAGTAAAAATAATCCATAATCCTTGCCAGGTGTAATGGTAATCAGTTTAGTTCAGGAGTGAATTAGCCAGTGGATGTTAATGTAACCTACTCCCAGTAACTTGGTTTAGCTGCTGAAGCTAGCTTTTAAGGATACAATTTAACCACTGGCTGTGGGATGTTGGTCATGATTACTGGGGTGAACTCTAAAATTCTACCTATAATTCTGTGTTTACATTTGGCATCTATAGCTTCTCAGCACTCTGTAATTCCCATCAGTGAAAAGAATGCTTTAACTGGAGAATTCCATCAGAATAATAAAATTTTCTGAAGAGAAAGCTTAATGGGTTTTAAAAATACATTTATAGTGGCTTCATGCTGTCAAAACAACCACTTCAAAGCTGAAAAGTATGTTCAACATACTTTTGTATTTATATCTCAGACTGAATTTCTTCTTTGATTCAAAAGAAAGATTTCATTTGATTTTATTAGAAAGAAAACATAAAGAGGTAGAGACAGAGATGCAGATGTCACTTGAGAATCTTGGAGTCATCCTTATCTCCTGCCTTGCTGTTATTTGTCACAGACAGTCCCCTAAAACTCTACCTCCAAAAGGTCTTAATAGTCCTCCTCTCTTACCCTCTTCCATGTTACTGCCCAGCTTCAAGTCCTTATGAACTTTTGCCAGGATTATCACACCAAGTTGTAACCGATCTTCCCAGCTCATTTTTGTGTACTCTAAATCACCCTTGACATGTCTGCAGAAATCCGAGCATGTCCCTTCCCCCTTTGAAGGTCTCCAGTGGCCCCTTGTGAACCTCATAACTGACTCCTGCCCACCCTCTTGTGACCTTCTTTCTAGTTACCTTGAACTTAAAAAATTTTTTAGCCTCTGTCTGGACTGACCTGACAAACCTTTATGTGCATGCTGTTTCATTTCAAGTCTTACCCCTCTGTCAGGCTTCCCCAGTTCCCTCAGGCCACTTAGATGCTCCTTGCACCTTGCCATATATATATATGTGTGTGTGTGTGTGTGTGTGTGTATTACTATTTAGTTCTCACAACAGCTGTTTAAAGTGAGCAGTCTTTGTTTCCATCTTACAGGTAAAAAAAGTGAGGCTCGAAAAGCTTATGTAATTTGCCTAAGGTCCCAGAGTAAGGCAGTCAGTGGTGAGCTGAGATTTGAAGCCAGTTTTTTCTGTTTCCAGAACCTGAGCTCTTTCTGCAGTGTGTTGCTCAGTTACTGTAGCTTCCCCTGGCACCTGTATCTATTTTCGTTCTGGCATTCATCACGTTTACTATGTTGCCAATTCTCTATATCTGCTATGTTCACTGGGGGCACCAGCCCATCTTTCATCTTTGTATCTCCAAGGATAAGCACAGTGTCTGGATCATGGTAGGTAGTTAAGAAATATTTATTGAGAGAATGAATGAAACAAACAACATGAAAACCCGATATATAAATTTCAACTATCTGTGAAAGAAAACATGACTTGGTCTTTTCTGTATGTGGAGAAGCAGAAGAAAGGGAAGGCTGATAAGGGCCAGTCACTAGAGTAGAAGGGTTACTGGAGGCCAACAGAAGGGTTGTGCAATGTCCAGAACCATCTTAGGAAGGATTTAAGAATCAGTTGCTAAAAGAAGTCAGGAATGAATACCTAGATGATTTTATTAGATTTTTTGAATGTTTATACTGCCTAACATGCTTCCTTAGATGAACTTAGAATTAATTCTTACAGAAAAATGTGCCTCTGCAAGTAACACAGGGGTGTAGGAGGATTAAAAATGGGGTAGATAAGAGTCCTGCCATGTGGCATCATATGAGACCATTGGTTTCTTTATTTGAAAATATTTTTATGTTAACTGTGGGAGTGACTGACTTTTGGTAACATGGTATAGTAGACTGAAGAATATCCCTCAGAGAAGGTATCAGGTCCTAACTCCTGAAATCTGTAAATGTTCTTTTATTTAGAAAAAGAGTCTTTGCCAGATGTGATTAAAGGTCTTAAGATGAGGTGATTAAATGCAATCACATGTATCTTGATGAGAGAAGCAGAGGGCGATTACACATACACATGAAGGCAATATGAATATTGAACCAGAGTTTTTTTAAAATAATCTTTTAAAAGTAATTAATTTTTGGCTGCATTGGGTCTTCATTGCTGTGCGCAGGCTTTCTCTAGTTGCGGCAAGCAGGGGCTACCCTCTAGTTGCAGCATGCGGGCTTTTCGTTGTGGTGGCCTCTCTTGTGGAGCACAGGCTCTAGGGCACGCGGGCTTCAGGAGTTGTGGCGTGTGGGCTCAGCAGTTGCAGCTCCCAGGCTGTAAAGCACAGGCTCAATAGTTGTGGTGCACGGTGGGGCTTAGTTTCTCCATGGCATGTGGAATCTTCCCAGACCAGGGATCAAACCTGTGTGTCCTGAACTGGCTGGATTCTTTACCAGTGAGCCACCAGGGAAGCCCCTGAGGCAGTGTTCTAAGTGATGAAGCCACAAACTGAGGAATGCCGGCAGCTACCAGAATCTAGTAGAGGCTGGATCAAATTCTCCCTGAGAGCCTGAGAGGGAGTGTGGCATTGCCAAGCGAGGGGGGCTACTGCAGCTTCATTTTGGCCCAGTGCTGGTTTTAGGCTTCCGGCCTCTAGAACTGTGAGAGAACAAGTTTCGGTTGTTTTGAGCAAAGAATACTTTTCTGTTATTTAAAGTGTGTGGTAATTTAAGGGGTTGACCCAGCATGGGTACCAGGTTTTACACAGGATTTATATTGACTTGCCACATGTTGAATTCTAAGAACAAGTCTCTGCTAAGCTGCTAAGTCACTTCAGTCGTGTCCAACTCTGTGCGACCCCATAGACAGCAGCCCACCAGGCTCCCCCGTCCCTGGGATTCTCCAGGCAAGAATACTGGAGTGGGTTGCCATTTCCTTCTCCAATGCATGAAAGTGAAAAGAAAAAGTGAAGTCATTCAGTCTTTTAGCGACCCCATGGACTGCAGCCTACCAGGCTCCTCCATCCATGGGATTTTCCAGGCGGGATTTCCCACCTGGCAAAAATAGTGGCGTGGGTTGCCATACTAGGTTTCTATGACTAAATTGCTTTCATTGGTTTAATTGTTGTTGTTCAGTTGCTCAGTCATGTCCAATACTTTGCAATCCCATGGACTGCAGCATGCCAGGCTTCCCTGTCCTTCACCATCTCTTGGAACAAACTCACGTTCATTGAGCTGGTGATGCTATGCAGCCATCTCATCCTCTGTCGTCCCCTTCTCCTCCTGCCCTCAATCTTTCCCAGCATCAGGGCCTTTTCTAATGAGTTGGTTCTTTGCATCAGGTAGCCAAAGTATTGAAGCTTCAGCTTCTGCATGAGTCCTTCCAATGAATATTCAGGGTTGATTTCCTGTAGGATTGACTGGTTTAATCTCTTTGCAGTACATGGGACTCTCAAGAGTCTTCTCCAACACCACAGTTCAAAAGCATCAATTCTTTGGCACTCAGCCTTCTTTATGGTCCAACTCTCACATCCATACATGACTGCTGGAAAAACCATAGCTCTGACTGTGTGGACCTTTGTCAACAAAGTAATGTCTCAGCTTTTTAATATGTTGTCTAGATTTGTCATACCTTTTCTTCCAAAGAGCAAGTGTCTTTTAATTTCATGGCTGCGGTCACCATCTGCAGTGAGTCTGGAGACCCAAAAAATAAAGTCTGTCACTGTTTCCTTTGTTTCCCCATCTATTTGCCATGAAATGATGGGACCGCATGCCATTATCTTAGTTTTTTGAATGTTGAGTTTTAAGCCAACTTTTTCACCCTCCTCTTTTACCTTCATCAAGAGGCTCTTTAGTTCTTCTTCACTTTCTGCCATAAGGGTGGTGTCATCTGCATATCTGAGGTTATTGATATTTTCTCCTAGCAATCTTAATTCCAGTTTGTGCTTCATCCAGCCCAGAATTTCACATGACATACTCTGCATATAAGTTAAATAAGCAGGGTGACAATATACAGCCTTGATGTGCTCCTTTCCCTATTTGGAACCAGTCTATTGTTCCATGTCCAATTCTAACTGTTGCCTCCTGACCTGCATACAGGTTTCTCAAGAGGCAGGTCAGGTGGTGTGGTATTCCCATCTCTTAGAGAATTTTCCACAGTTTATTGTGATCCACACAGTCAAAGGCTTTAGAGTTGCCAGTGACGCAGATGTTCTTCTGGAATTCTCTTACTTTTTCCATGATCCAGCGGATGTTGGCAGTTTGATCTCTGGTTCTCTCTGCTGTTTCTAAATCCAGCTTGAATATCTGGAAGTTCTTCATTCACATACTGTTGAAACCTAGCTTGGAGAATTTTGATAATTACTTTGCTAGCATGTGAGATGAGTGCAATTGTGCAGTAGTTTGAACATTCTTTGGCATTGCCTTTGTTTGAGATTGGAATGAAAACTGATCTTTTCCAGTCCTGTGGCCACTGCTGAGTTTTCCAAATTTGCTAGCATGTTGAGTGCAGCACTTTTACAGCATCATCTTTTAGGAGTTGAAATAGTTCAACTGGAATTCCATCACCTCCACTAGCTTTGTTCGTAGTACTGCTTCCTAAGGCCCACTTGACTTTGCACTTTGTCTCTAGGTGAGTGATCACACCATTGTGGTTACCTGGGTTAGGAAGATCTTTTTTTGTATAGTTCTTCTGTATATTCTTGCCACCTCTTTTTAATATCTTATGCTTTTGTTAGGTCCATACTGTTTCTGTCCTTTATTGTGCCCATCTTTGCATGAAATGTTCTCTGATGTCTCTTTCTTAGTCTTTCCCATTCTATTGTTTTCCTCTTTTTCTTTGCACTGTTCACTTAGGAAGGCTTTCTTATCTCTCCTTGCTATTCTTTGGGAACTCTGCATTCAGATGGGTTTATCTTCCTTTTCTCCTTTGCCTTTTGCTTCTCTTCTTTTCTCAGCTATTTGTAAGGCCTCTTCAGACAACCATTTTGCCATTTGGCATTTCTTTTTCTTGGGGGTGGTTTTGATCACTGCCTCCTGTACAACGTAATAAGCCTCCATCCATAGTTCTTCAGGAATTCTGTCTATCAGATCTAATCCCTTGAATCTATTTGTCACTTTCACTGTATACTCATAAGGGATTTGATTGAGGTCATACCTGAATGGCCTAGTGGTTTTTCCTACTTTCTTCAATTTAAATCTGAATTTGGCAATAAGGAGTTCATGATCTGAACCACAGTCAGCTCCCAGTCTTGTTTTTGCTGACTGTATAGAGCTTCTCCATCTTTAACTGCAAAGAATATAATCAGTCTGATTTTGGTATTGACCATCTGGTGATGTCCATGTGTAGAGTTGTCTCTTGTGATCTTTTTTGTTGTTTTTTCTTGTTTTATTAACTTTTTTTATTTGTAATTGGAGGATAATTGCTTTACAGTGTTGTGTTGGTTTCTGCCATACAACAATGTTAATCAGCCATAGGTGTATATATATAATGTCCCCTCCCTCTTGAACACCCTCCAACCTTCCATCCCATATCACCTTCTAGGTTGTCACAGAGCACTAAGTTTGAGCTCCCTGCATCATCCAGCATATTCCACTGGCTAATAATAGGTCATTTAAAAAATTTTTTTAAGATTGTAAAAGTTTGCTTTTACAGAAGCCATAGGAAAACTAGGACACTAGTATACACTGGGAAGTGTAATAAACATGAGACCCCATAAACGGAGAGCGCCCTTGCATCACTCTCCATCCTGCTTCCATTGGAAAGCATTCTACTTTCACTTCCAGGGGATCTAAAGTGAAGAGGGTCTGCCTCCAGAGCTTCTGGACTTGGTGACCCTCTAGTATTTCCTTTGTCTCCCATGATTCTCTGATCCCACTATCCATCACAGTTCCAGCAAGGCATATATGTATTTCTTTGGAATGCATATATGGCTTTCACTGCCTGGTGATGGAATGTGGGCACAAAACTATATTTAGATGAGGTCTGTTACAAGTGGGCAAGCTCATGTTACTTAATTAGTTTAGCATAAGCGTAAATCTTTAAAGGGACTCAACTTTGCCTTGCTTTTGTGTCTGTCACAAGACTAGGTTTGATTAGATAATTTGATTTGATTACCGCTACGGTTCCTTCCGGCTGTAAAATGCTGCCGGTCTCTCCCTTGTCTACATTTGCTTTTAACCATGAGCCTGTAGGTGTTTCTCACTGTGTAGTTTCTTCTACCTCTTGACCCAAGATGAGCTCTCAGAGTAACTTAAGATATCTCTCAACTACTTAACGTTCCTAGAGAAGGAAGATTATTTTTCTTTCTGGATCTCAAGTCCTAGTCAAGGCTTAAAAACCCCTTAGCTCTTGACTAATTTGATGTCCTTGGATTCACACCTTGGAATTTATTCAACTAATCTCTTTGGTCCCCAGAATCTACCTTTAACTTAGCATCTGTGAACAGAGCTTAATGAGGCCAGTCTGATTTCTTGAAAACTTTCTTCTCTTAGTCACACTTTTTTCTTTTAATACCTTTCTAGCATGTTGTTACATTAGACCTTCCAGTCTCAGTCAGGTCCACATAGATTATTTTCCCTTTTGTGAATGAATGATTTCCTCACACGCACTCTGAGATTCTCCACAATTCTCATCTATCCTCTCATTCCAACTTCTGTTAAGGGTTTGGTACTTCTTTACTTCGCACAATGTCAGTTGGTCTCAGACCTTCATCTTTGCATTGTTATGAATCATCATTCACCAGGAATTTTGGAACACCATTTTCTTTGTAAATACACTTTGAGCAGCTGCAAGCCAGATATTTCATATAGTGTCAAGTTGTAAATTAGAATGAGATTCAATTCTTGTTTTAAGATTTTATTGTAATAGAAAAGGTGAGCTGACTCAAAAATAATAAGATCAAGTGACTGCTACTGAAATATTGATTGAAATAGTGCCAGATACAAAAGTCAATAGAACCTAATAGGACCCTTGCCATGAATGTGAGTTTATGAGCATCAGTTTTTTTTCACATGACCAGTAGGTCTGTGGTGACTCTATTTAGTGAGTCTGTTACATGTATTACATGATGTAAATGCATGTGCCAGTGCCCAGTATTATCCCTGGTACAGAGCAGGAGCTCAGTAAGAGATTGTTGAATTGAAATAATACTAGAGAAGAGGACTTACAGGAGTGTTTGAGTGGATCCAAAAGGGCTTTGTGGAAGATGCAGCATTTACTATAGGTCAGAATGGTGATTCTGCAGGGGAAGAACCTTCCAAATTACTCTTTTTATCCTTAGTGTTCTACAATTAGACTGTGCTTCATACATATTGAATGAATGGACTTTGAGGGATGTGCAGGAATCTGGAGGGTTGAGTTGCACTTGGAGAAAGGACATTCCAGACCGAGGGTACAGCATGGACGTGAGCAGGTGCAGCTCTTGCTGAAAGAGCAATAATTTGATCAGAGTGTAGGAAAGTAGCAGAAGTAGAGGAAAATGCAACCTGGGAACATTATGTGGGTCTTTAAAGGGTTTCCAGTGTTCTTGGAGACCCGGGTTCGATCTCAGGGTCGGGAAGATCCCCTGGAGAAGGAAATGGCAACCCACTCCAATATTCTTGCCTGGAGAATCTCAGGGACAGAAGAGCCTGGCGGGCTACAGTTCTTGGGATCACAAAGAGTCAGATACAACTGAGCAACTAACAGTGTTAGAGTGGGGAGTTTGTACTTAATTCAGTCACTTTTTTTAAAACAAAACATTTTTTTAAATTGTTTATTTTGGGCTGCACTGGGTCTCTGTTGCTGCCCATGGGCTTTCTCTAGCTGCAGCGAGCTGGAGCGAGTCTTTGTCGTGGTCCAGGGGCTTCTCATTGTGGTAGCTTCTCTTGCTGCAGAGCATGGGCTCTAGAGCTCAAGCTTCAATAGCTGTGGCTCATGGGCTCTAAATCGTGGGCTTCAGTAGCTGTGGTGCATGGGTTCAGCTGCTCTGCGGATTGTGGGGTCTTCCTGGACCAGAGATGGAACCCATGTCCCCTGCATTGGCAGGTGGGTTCTTAACCACTGGACCACCAGGGACATCCCACATTCACTCTAGTTACTCTTTAACCTCTCTGTCTCCAGTCAAATTTGGGGGAAGGGATATTTTTTTGTCACGCTTTCTTGGTTATTGAAAATTCACCATTATAATTGTCAACTGTTGTGCTTCTGCTTTTTGTTGGCAGGGTTATAAGTAGTCTTTAGTAGAGATAAAGGGAAACAATTTCTGTATGTTAAAGAAAACAGATATAAAGAGACCAGTATGAGAAAGGAATAGAGAAGCAGTTAAGAGGTTTTTTTATTATGTTCAAACTTTGTCTTTTCTTAAATACTCTGCTAAACTTTAATAACTTCAAAGCTTTTTAAAAAAATCATAAATTCAAATCAGAGAAGCCAAATTCTTTCCCCTACATGGAAGAATTCATGATGTTTGCATGAATTGGCACTCTGCTTATAACCAGCAATCAAGGAATCAAATGTATATAAACCTATGATTTTCCCGATATTCTAGATTGTTTCAAGGAATTAAGTAAAGCAGTTTATAGCTTGCATCAGCCATGTCCATAGCTTATTTCATAATTAGATGTTATGTTTCAAATAGTAGTGTCTCCCAGAGAGGTAGTATTGATGCACAGAAACAGCCGGGAGTGTACTGAGGTCCCCGAAGGAGGGGAGCACCATGGAGTGGGTGCTGAAGACAAACCTGACTATGTTATCTCATTTCTTGGCATCTGATCTCACTTGTTAAGTGCAGAACTATTGTGGATACCATCATGAAAGAAGGTGCTGCCCATTATGGTTAGTGGTCATTGTGTACTACACATGATTTGGCCAAACTGAGTTATCATTGCTTGGACATTTCTTGCATCTCTTTTGGAATATTTGGCACTTCCTCCTGCTTTCAGTTGTATTGCTTGGCATGTGGTGGACAGTCCTTTGCCTGAGTCTTTGTAACAACATGCAATTCAACTTCTTTCACCTCTTGTTTAAATCTCATTTAAAAATCTGAGCATTGCTTTGCAATAAGATAAGGAATTATGGTCACTTTCCCAAAGATAAATATTTATTTTACTGACATAAAATTTATCCTCCAACTCCATTTCCATAGCTTTCTTTTTATACAATGACTTTTTTGTTTTGATGTCAAATCAATATAATCTGTTAAAAATGCCAATAAAAATGCCTATTAAATTCAATGCCAACTATCAATAAAGTTCAGTTAAAGGGACAGTCATAGCGGTGTGAACAGGTATGACCAAGTTTGTGCACATGCAATCATGCCATGATAGCATCTTCATGGAAGGCAATTATAAGACCCCGTTGATTATAAAACACAGTCTCAATTTAGAGATGTTAAAATACAAAGAGACTGTACATTTTAGGAGTAATGAAATACACTTACTTTAAAACATGCCAGGGCCCAGTCCATCTCTTACTGAAGTATTGCCTCTATCACTAAAGACTAAATTAGTTAAGCCACATCCTTTGTGGTTCTGGTTTCTTGAAATGTACTAACACATGTCCCAACTATAATGTGCATTTGGTGACTGCAGTCGTCTTACCAAAGGCTCTTCCAGGAGGGAGGCTGAAGCCCTGAGTACCCATGTTCCTGAACTCTCTTTCCCAAGCTGATAGGCATGTTTGCATTTGTTCTCTTCCACCCATATTATGCACCAGTTAGGAGTTTGTTTAATGGATGATTTCATGCTTCTGTCTGACTTCGCATCTGATTTACTTCTTTTTTCTTCTTCTTTTTATTTTTTTAATTGAAGGATAATTGCTTTACAGAATGTTGTTGTTTTCTGTCAAACCTCAACATGAATCAGCCATAGCTATACATATATCCCCTCCCTTTGGAACCTCCCTCCCATCTCCCTCCCCATCCCACCCCTCCCGGTTGATACAGAGCCCCTGTTTGAGTTCCCTGAGACATACAGCAAATTCCCATTGGCTATCTATTTTACATAGAGTAATGTAAGTTTCCACGTTACTCTCTCCATATGTCTCACCCTCTGCTCCCCTCTCCCCATGTCCATTAGTCTGTTCTCTATGTCTGTTTCTCCACTGCTGCCCTGAAAATAAATTCCTTGGTACTGTCTTTCTAGATTCCATATATATGTGTTAGTATAGGATATTTATCTTTCTCTTTCTGACTTACTTCACTCTGTATAATAGGCTCTAGGTTCATCCACCTCATTAAAACTACATCAAATGTGTTCTTTTTATGGCTGAGTAGTATTCCATCGTGTATATGTACCACAACTTCTTTATCCATTCATCTGTCGATGGACATCTAGATTGCTTCCATGTTCTAGCTACTGTAAATGGTGCTGCAATGAACATTGGGGTACATGTGTCTTATTCAATTTTGGTTTCCTCAGGGTATATGTCTAGGAGTGGGATTGCTGGGTCGTGGTGGTTTTATTGCTAGTTTTTTTGAGGATTCTCCCTACCGTCTTCCGTAGTGGCTCTCTCAATTTACATTCTCACCAACAGTGCAAGAGGGTTCCCTTTTCTCCACATTTCTCTCCAGCATTTATTGTTTGTAGACTTTTTGATGATGGCCATTCTGACTGACGTGAGGCGATATCTCATGATTAACTTCTTGATGGTCTTATTTACTAAAGCATGTCTTTTCATAGACACATAGGAAAGCATGTGTTGAAATCATGTAATTTGCTTTCCTTGGGTCAGTTTAATTCATACTACTCTGAACATGCTCATTTCAGGCATCACTGTACTATGGATCACACCCCACAATAGATAAGTGGGAAACCTGCCTGAAGAACCCAAAGAAATCAATCTGTCAGTCTCTCTATCATCCAGGCCAAAGGTTGATAGATACAGCTGTTTTAGCAGCTTCACTTTGAATTGAACAGATTCCAAACTTTCCTCTCAGTACTCTCCCTCGAGTTTAACCTCTGAAAATGATTATTTCATTGCTGATTATTTGAAAGATGAATAGATCTGAGTTTTACCCTAGCCATTTTTCTCCAGTCTCTTACTGGTAAAAGAGTTACTGAGTAGGAAGTTGTGAAAGAGGATCAAGAAAAGCCTAGTAAACAGAAAGTCCTGAAAAGTCTGTGAGAGATGACATGTAAGGAGAACACAGTGGTGGCTTTGCTTCCTGGCAGCCAAGGTCACCGAAGCACAAAGCAGACGACTGCAGCTTAGAACTGGATACACTGATCCTGTGCACGTTCTCTTGGGGTGGAAGGGTCCTGGATTCCTGTTTTTGATCTTACGTCTGTTACTATCTCTGGAGGGTGTTTCTGTTCTCATCTGCTTGCTGCACGTGGGCTTATGGCTGATTAGATGATGACATGTGATCATGTTTAAAGCACCAAGTGCAATGTACAACAAAAGTTAGACAAATCTTCCTAATACTTACATTTCATGATAATCTAATCTATCCAGTACACTCTCACATTTTTGACTAAACGTTCATGGAGCTGATACGATTAACCAGCCTTTGCTTTTTTTATATTAAGAAAACTCCCAAAATGTAAATTTAAGTGTAAAAGCTATTTGGTAGAGAAAAAGACTTACTTTCAGAAGGAAATTCTTAAGTCAGTGAGATTTCTTAGAAACAAAATGAGTGCTTTAAAACTTTAATATTTCTTCTTTGAAAAGAAATCTTCTAGGAAGTTGCTGTTTACAAACAACATTGGCATAGACTGTCTTTTCAAACTTTTAGAAGCCAGATTTACTAAATCCCAGTAAGTCAAAGGACAACACTGTTTGGAATCATTTAACATTTTGATTTTAGAGTACTTGAACATTTGAATGGGAATAAATGTTATTATTTGTTAGGTAGATGGCCTGAATTTTTTTTTAATTGAGTCTTTGGGGGTGATAAAAATATTTTATATCATGTGGTAGTTGTATAATTATAAACATTTGTCAAAACTCACTGAATTGTACTCTTAAACTTGATGACTTTTATGGTATGTAAATTATGTTTCAAAAGTGCTGACCAAAAAAATATTTTGGTAATTTCAAGAAAGGGAGTTTCTATGGATAAACTATGACACCAAGGTCATAGATGGCAACAGAAATGATTTATTTTAATCAGAAGTCAAATGTAATGAAACTAGTAAGAAAAATGATTTTACGTATTTACTGTATTTCCCAGTATGCTTGAGTTCTTTCCCCAGTGACATTGTAATCATTTGTATGTCTAGAGGTGAAGTGGAATGGGAATGAGAGAGTGGGTGGTCGGTGTGCCTCACAGAAAAGGAAAAAGAATGAAGAAGGTAATTCGGTAGAAACTGGGGACAATTATTCCTTCTGCTTCTTTCAATTCACTTACTGTTATTATGTGTATATAATAAACATTTGATATATTTTGAAAGAATCATGTGTTAAAATTGTAATATTGAAGAAACAGTTAAGCAAAAATTGCTATTATTATATAACTACTGGTTCTTTAAAATTGGTTCTACATGCTTAAGATAACCTGAGTGCAAAATCATAGCTTAGCTAAATCAATTGCTTATTTCAGCTGTATAAGTGCTCTTGAAAATGATGGCTGAATTGATGCTGTTTGAGAGATCACTATTGATTACTACTCCTCTTAAGGTGATTGAATTGATTATGCCATGCTTTGTCAATTAATGGAACACCCATTTACCTTAATTTTCAACTACTAATTTAATAATATGTAATGGTTTTATTTGGGCAATTGTGTGCTCTCTAATCTGTTTTTATTTAGACCTTAACTAAGCAGGATGGGCAGGGAGGCCTGGTGTGCCGTGGTTCATGGGGTCGCAAAGAGTCGGACACGACTGAGCCACTGAACTGAACTGAAGCAGGTTATTACTTTGTACTGTCTCTCTGGAGGAAGTTTTCTTTCTTACCCATTTAAAAATAAAATATACCTACCAAGCATGGCCCTTTATAAAAATAGATGGAAAAAAAATCATCTGTGGGCTTGTTATTCAGTGATAATCGCTGCTATTGTTTTAGTCATTTCTTTCAGTCTTTTGTCCCCCTCTGCCCAGCCGGGATTTTTGTTTGTTTTGGTTTCGAGTTTTTACTTCTCTGTGAACTCTCTATGTAAAACTCTATCTTCATTTTCTGGTGATTGTTTACTTTTATAACATGCATTTTTGCATGCTAGTTCTGTTCACAAATGTATTTTTAGTGGTTACATTCAATTTAAAATATACTATACTTTGGGCTTCCCTTGTGGCTCAGCTGGTAAATAATCCGCCTGCAATTTGGGAGACCTGGGTTCAATCCCTGGGTTGGGAAGATCCTCTGAAGGAAAGAAGGGCTACCTATTCCAGTATTCTGGCCTGCAGAATTCCATGGATTGTATAGTCCATGGGGGTCACAAAGAGTCGGACATGACTGAGCGACTTTCACTTCACATACTTTACTTCCCTGATGGTTCCACTTTCTTAAACTGTATTATGCATAATTAGTTTGATAAATCCATTGCTTTTCTTTTTTTTAAGATTTTTTTTTTTGGATGTGGACCATTTTAAAGCTTTCATTAAATTTGTTACAACATTGCTTCTGTTTCATGTTTTGGTTTTTCGGCTCTCAGGCATGTGAGATCTTAGCTCCCCAACCAGGGATGGAACCCTCACCCCACTACTAAAGGTGAAGTCCCAACCACTGAATGGCTAGGAAAGTGCCACATTGCTTTTTGATGCAAGGAATTTTTATTTGCTTCAACTTTTATATTATAACTTTAAAGCAGCAGATAAGCTACCAAACTGTATAACAATTAAGATTTAAGTTCAAACAACTGAATTTTAAATAATCCCAGATGATTATATAATCAAAAAGAAGTGTTCTTAATTACACTTTTAAAATATTTCCTTTAGATTTATAATGATTTGCATACATTTTAGTGGCAAACTTAGAAGGTCTTATGTATAATACACCTTCTATCTTCTTGATGTCTCTTGATTTGCTTCTTATTTTAAGTGGCCATAAAAATCTAATATGTTGTATTATTTGCCTTTGTGATAATCTAGCCTTGGGCTTTGAGATTCTCTCTTAAGATGAGGCCCTTGATTTACCATTTTTACACATCTTGTGGGTTTCCTACTCCTTAGTCCACTCCAGTTGACAGCTCAAAACCACTTCCTCTTTGAAGTTTGCCTCATTTCCTGTCCATTCATTTCCCTGGCTTTGGTTGGCAGGTGTTATTTATTTAAAACCTTAACAACAAATATATATAGATTTTTTTTTTTTTTTTGGCCCTGGGTAACTGAGACAAGACTTTCATCTCTTTCCCTCCTAAAGGAAGTTCCTTCAATCTGGAAATTATTTTGATTATATTTGGTTAAAAAACTTTTTGGGGGGTTATTGTTTAGTGGTGTTTTATTTGTTTGTTTATCTGGAGATTTTTAAAGGGCCTGAGACTCATAGACAGCATTGTGTGTACAGATATATTTTGTACTCATTACCTAGGATGTTTGTAGAATTTCCCCCTCCCCAGGGAGTCAATATGCAGCTGTTCTTTATTTCTCACCTGTTGCCATTGCCCAAATATAGACAAGCCCAAAGCACCATAGAAACCCTTCATGGAAAACAGCAGGGCAGATGTCAGAGGAACTCACTTCTTTTCTTCCTAAAGGTCTCTCTTTTAAAATTATTTCCACAATAAATTTGAGTTTGTTTTTCCAAGAAGCTGTGAATTTCTAATATTCATACTGTTTAAACTTGATCCCCCTCCCCCCTCTCTTTCATACTCAGTTCAGTTCAGTTCAGTCGCTCAGTCGTGTCTGACTCTTTGTGACCCCATGGACTGCCGCGTGCCAGTCTTCCCTGTCCTTTATAATCTCCTGGAGTTTGCTCAAACTCATGTCCACTGAGTCGATGATACCATCCAACCATCTCATCCTCTGTTGCCTCCTTCTCCTCCTACCCTCAGTCTTTCCCAGCATCAGGGGTCTTTAGGACTAGCCAAAAAGTTCATTCGTGTTTTTCTCTAAGAACTTTCAAAAAACCCCAACGAACTTTTTGGCCAACCCAATATTTTGGTGCCACCCAAGCATAGTCTTGATGTAAATTTCCGCGTCACAACTTTCTTTGTAAATGTGTAGCTTTCTTTGATGATTTGTTCCCAGTGGAACAGCAGTCTTCAGATCAGATTTGGGGAAAAAGAATAAAATGCTCCTCTGTGAGTTCCTCTTCTGGAGCCCCAGGCTGCTGGGAGCAAATGAGATGAATTCATCAGGAGGTCACCACAGTTCAGTATGTACCAGCTATCTAAACACTTAAGATGACTGATTTTTTTACAATTTGTCTCATACTAAATCCTTACATAGCTAAACAGTTTGCTTTCAGATGACTCTTTCTGACAAATTATTATTTAGTGAAGGCTTCCTGGTTCTCTAATGAAGGAAAAATAAACGCATAGCATGTAAGAAAGAGAACAGTTTGGGAATGGCACTTTCTAAAGAATTCTAGAGGTACTTAGAAGTCTAAATGTTGGTGTGACTATTCCATTTGTTTGCCAAATTAATTTTCTACCTGCTTTTTCCTTAGTGTTATGGTGGTGGATGTTGGGAAGATGGGCAGAAAGTGCATTCAATATAAAGCTAATATTTACAATATCAATTCCCCAGATATTTGTTGAGGCATACTACATGCCTGGTAGTAACTTCTCTAGGTTCTCAGGGCTTGTCACTGAGCTGCTGTGCTGGTGAGAGAGGAAAAAATGAAAGTGAAAGTTGTTCAGTTGTGTCCAACTCTTTGCGACCCCATGGATTATACAGTCCATCGAATTCTCCAGGCCAGAATACTGGAGGGGGTAGCCTTTCCCTTCTCCAGGGGATCTTCCCAACCCAGGGATCAAACCCAGGTCTCCCGCATTGCAGGTGGATTCTTTACCAACTGAGCTATGAAGGAAGCCCGGTGAGAGAGGGGAGAACTACACTACAGTGTGCTACAGTGGCAAAGGGCAAACTGGGGGTTCAGCTTGGGCTGCAAATATGCAAGAGGGAGAAATTAATTCCGACTGAAGTGGTAGATGAAGGGAAGTCAGGAGAAACTTCAGGGCACGTTCCCAGTTTGACTTTGAGGATGTTTGGGAGTGTGGACCTTCGGGTAAGAGCAAATGGTCGAGATACAGGGTCAGAGATACACATGCCCCAGCAACAGTGCAGAGCATGGCGTGGCCAGGGCATGCCGTGCTCTGTGGATAGAAGACAGCCTGGAGAGGTGGGCTGGGGACAACTTGAGAAAAGCCTGAAGAGCCCAAGATAGTTTATACCAGGGGAGGGATCTGATCAGTCATGCGCTTTTCATGATGTTGCCTTTGCTGGTGGTGTGAAGCACAGATCTGAAAAAGGAGAGGTCAGAGGGAGGAAACAAGATAGGAAACCAGGAATTGTCCTTGCCAGAGATGAGAGTCTGGATAATCCTTGATAGGAGGGCTGAAACTGAGAGCAATTTCTGAGATCAAATGGGCAGGATTTGATGTCTGTGACACCATAGAGGGAAAAGATGACTGAGATTTCTACAGCAGGCACCCAGGTTGTGGCGGATCTGTTAAGTGAGAGAGGAAGCAAATTTGAAGTGCCTCTGCCAACATCCACGTGGTATGTTTAGGAGGAGACAGCTGGAAATATATAGCAGTGTTCAGGAGAGGGTGGGATGATGGACACGCACATGGGAGTCATCAAGATGTGTATGTAGCCTGTGGGTTGGGGTTGTGTTTCTAAGGGGGGAAGTGGCTGAGAAGGACATAAGAGGTGATAGATCTGGAAGCGGATTTTTTTGCTTTGGTTTGTTTTTGTTTCAGGACTTGAACACATTTGTGGGCTTAGAGGTAAAAACCAGTGGAGGGGAAGATAATGACAATCCAAGAAAAAGTTTATGGGGTAAGAGTTTGAAGGAAGAAGTTGGGAATGTCTTCCTTTGAGACAGGCAGGCAGGAAGAAAGTATATTTGACAATGAGATGAACTTGAAAGTGGATAGGAGAGAATTAACACGTGTTATCTCTGTTTTCTTAAAAGAGGAAGTCTGAGAGTAAAGGAAATTGAAGGAGGGAGTAAGGATTACTGATGAAGAGGCAACAGCTGCTGTGGAGAGCAGACGAGGCAATGGTGGTGGTTTAGTTGCCCAGTCGTGTCTGACTCTTGCGACCCTGTGGACTGTAGCCTGCCAGGCTCCTCTGCTGTGGAATTCTCCAGGCAAGAATGCTGGAGTGGGTTGCCATTTCCTTCTCCAGGGGATCTCCCCGACCCAGGGACTGACCCTGAGTCTCCTGCATCGCAGGCAGATTCTTTACCAACTGAGATATGAGGGAAGCCCCGAAGAGGCAATACCACTGATAAGAAAAGGTTTGCTGAATAGTAATGGGTCCAAACCAGACCGGAGCTCATTTTTTTTTGTGCTGAAGCTAAATGTGCACGGCTTTGTGATGTCCTCTGTACTGCTGGGAAGCCTGCAAGAAGCAGCCAGGAAAATGGGCAGAAGAGTTGATCCAGGGCTGCACATGGATGAGGCAGACTGTTGAAGTTAGTTAGGGGTAAGGAAATGAAAGATACTCTTGACTGTGGCATTAGAGTGATATTCCAGAGCTCCAGGACAGGTGCAGGAAGCTGAGCTTGGAGGCAGCTAGAGGTTGGGAGAATCCAGAGGGGCAAGAGCCTGAGGGGCCAGAGGTGAATAGTAAAATATTCAGTTTAAAGGAAAAAAAGAGAAGGACTTCCCTGGCAGTCCAGTGGTTAAGATTTCACCTTCCAATGCAGGGGCAGCGTGGGTTTAGTCTCTTGCTGGGAGCTAAGATCCCACATGCTTTGAGGCCCAAAAAACCAAAAACAAGAAAAGCCTAATCCCATAACACATAAGCAATATTATAGCACAGTCAATAAAGATTTTAAAAATGGTCCACATCAAGAAATAAAAGAGAGAGAGAGAAGAGCATGAATGAGGAAGAAGGAGGAGAGGCTGTTGTGGGCAAAAGTGCAGTGTTTTCACCCTTACCCAGTTCATTTATATGTTCATTCATTTGGGAAAAATATTTATTTTTGTTATTATTATACAAAATATTTATATTTTATTATATTAGATGAAACAAAAAACCTCCAACCTTGGAAATTAAACATTTTTGCTTAAAAAAATTCCTTATTTTAAAGTTTTAGACCAGATTATATCTACTTTATTTGGTTTTTAACATAAATCAATTATTTAAAAGGGATAAAGAAGAATTAATGAATTGTTCTACACTTTTTCTCATAGCTAGGTTTTCTTCCATCTACTGTAGTAGTAAAAGTTGAAATTTACAGTTAGCCCAATGCTGTAATATACACATTACAATACAATGAAATTTAAAACGGAAATTCAAGTGAAGTTCCCAACCTGAGTTTCTTTTAGTTTTACACATATATATTTATTTACCTCGTCGTAGCTTTCTTCTTTCCCTAATTACCATCTTTTATTCCCGTTTCCATGTCTCCACTGTAAAGCAGACACAAAGGAATCTATTTATGAGATTCCAGATCAGTTTGCTTGATGAGAAGAACCCACAGAGTCAGTACAGACATGTTTATTAGCTTATGATGTTTCTGCTTCTACAAGTACCAAACTTTTCTGTACTGTTTGTATCTTCTATTAGGAGAGCTTCAAGTACTCTAAAAAGAATGTCATTATGTTCTCTGAAGGAATGTAAATGAGCAGATTAATTCCACATATGCAACTTGGGAATGCTCACAGATTTCTGGAACTATATTGAAATTTCAGAATTCCCTGTGGTGGTTATATAATGTACTCCTTGAAGCGGCAGCAGATCTAGGACTGAACTAGAATGCAACCCATTTGCCAAAAAGCCGTCTTTTAATCCTACTGAGATCCTTCTTTTCTCTATTTCATGAAGTTAACAGCTTTGACATTAAAGAAGCTTTTTGTTATAAAAGATTTTTCTTTCTGCTTCTCTTCCCATCCCTTTTTTTGCATCTGTTTTGCAAGTTATCTGGGTGTGATAATGACACATTAATAGTTTTCTCTTACCTCCCTATTCCAACTTCCTCCACCAACTTCCAAAATAATTTATCTCATCAAATAAAATCAAGATTATCCAGCCTTAAAGCAATCCATTAAGAGATCTTTGGCTTATATTGTTCTAGTCCTTTCTTTTTATTTTTTTAATAGAGAAAATTCCATGTGACTACTTTAAAAAAAAAAACAACGGTGGTTAAGAGTTACATAATATAAAACATGCTATTTTAACCATGTTTAACTGTGCAGTTCAGTGGCACCAAGTACATTCACGTGGCTGTGCAACTCCCGCGATCATCCCTCTCCCGAATCTTACCTTTCTAAACTGACACTCCATCCCCATTAAACACCCGGTCTCCATTACCCTTCCGCAACACCTGCCCCCAGGCATCTCCCAATGTACTTTCTGACTCATGAATTTGGCTATTCTAGGTACCTAGTATAATCTGTTCCTTTCCATGACAACAAACAAAGGAAAACTGATAAAGTGCCCTCAGCCTTCTGGAATATCCCCCACCCCTAGAAGCACTGCACTGTCTTACCATATGTCAGAGAGCTTTGAACTGGGGACTGTAGGGGAGGGGGGAAAAACAACTTTCCTCTACAAATTCAGCGGCTGGATTTGTGATTGAAAGTACAAAATCTCTAGCTTTTTCTTGAGTACATTCCAATTCAGTAGGTCGGAGGTAGGAAATGGAATTAAAAAAAAAAAAAATCAGGCAGCCAAAGAGAATCCTATGACCAGAGAGATGAAGGAAAACACTGAGATAGGTGGAAGATATGAAGGTTTTCTAGAGTTACACTACTCTGCATGGTAGTCACTAGCCATGGTTGTTAAAGTTAACTACAAGTCACTGAAATATTATTCAGTTTCTCCATCACACTAACCACACATTTCAAGTAATCAACAGCCTCATGTGACTAGTAGCTATTGTACTACATAGAGCAGAGGTAGGATATCTTCATCGTGGCAATATTGTCTATTCAATGAGACTGCCCCAGAGATAAAGTTACTTGCCTATGATCATATAATGAATAAGTTATGCAACCAGATTAATGGGTATTTGGATGCACATCTCTCAGAATTTTTGACCACTGACCACTGTAAGTCCAGCCTCGTTCAGGAGGATCTGCTCAAGGGAGAGGTTTGAGGATCTGCTCAATGCGGAGACTGAGCCAGCTTTCTCCAGAGGTATCTGAAACCCCAGAAGTTTCTCATTTTGGGTGTTGGTTCTGAAACCAAATGAGCCCTCTGAGTGCTTGGTGTAAAACCTCAAGTGGTGACATAGTTGGGGGACTGCGGACAGATGACAGCCACTAATATGACTGCACAGTAAGTCAAATTTGCATCCATGGGAGCAGTCCACCTCTGATCTACATTCACTCAACCACAGAAGTCCATCTTGTCCAAGAGAGAATCTCCTTTTAAAATGCTTCCCTTTTGCCAAGTGGAAGTAACAGTTTCTCTTCTCATATCTAGACAGTCCTTCATGTACTCCACATGCTTCAATTATAAGTCAGTGATTTGGATTTAGGAAATGATTTGGATTGTTTGTTCTTTTTGTAGAAACAATGTTATAACTGTTAGCTTAGTTACTAGCTGGCCAACAAAAATCTGCAATGATGCAAAGAAATGATGCACCTAAATAGTAATAAGGAAGTAGAAACAGTTAGTTGTATATGACTGCCATTTACCACTCTTCTTTTGTGAGATTATACAATGTACATTCTAATATACATTCTTTCTTTTAAAATTTACTTATTTTTAATTGAAGGTTAATTGTTTTACAATGTCGTGCTGGTTTCTGCCATACATCAACACAAATCAGGCATGGGTATACAGATATTCCCTCCCTCTTGACCCTCCCTCCCACCTTCCACCTTCTGATATACATTCTTGCACAAAAGGCACATATGCAATGATTCTTCAGCACATTGCGTATACTAGACAGAGGAAACTAAGTATCAACAGTAGAGGACTGAATAAACCCAAGGTTCTAAACTTCACTGTGCATCAGATTTACTTGGAGGACTTCCCAAAACACAGATTGCTGAGCCCCACTTCCAGAATTTCTGATTCAGTAGGTCTGGGCTGGTCCTGAGATCTGCATTTCTAATGAGTTTTTAGTGATGCTGATGAAGCTGGTTTAGGGCCCACAGTTCAAGAACCATCGAACTAAACTGGTTCATCCATATAATGGAATACCGTGTGCTGTGCTTAGTTGCTCAGTCGTGTCTGACTCTTCATGACCCCACGGGCTGTAGCCTGCCAAGCTTCTCTGTTGATGGAATTCTCCAGGCCAGAATATTGGAGTAGGTAGCCTTTTCCTTCTCCAGGGGATCTTCCTAACCCAGGGATCGAACCCAGGTCTCCCACATTGCAGGCGGATGCTTTACCATCTGAGCTTCCAGAAAAGCCCATGCACAGGTTTAAAAAAGGAATAACGAATGAGGACACTTTCTGGGTACCAGTATTGAAAAGTTTTCAGTATAAGCTGTTAAATGAAAAGCAAGTTTCAAAACAGTGTATAAATAAGCTACACTGCATATTTATAACCTTTGTGTAATAAATAGTTAAAAATAAAAATATATACATACATACATGCACAGGAAAGATGTATTAGAAACTAGTAAAAGTTATTGCATTTAAGAGATAGGCAGAAATGGAATGGACAAGAATGAGGTGGGAGGAATATATCTCAAAGTATACCTCTTTTTATTTTGTTTTTGAACTACTTGAATATTGTCATTCATTGTTCAGTTGCTAAGTTATATCTGACTCTTTGAGGCCTCATGGACTGCAGCATGTCAGGCTTCCTTATCCTTCACTACCTCCCAGAGTTTGCTCAAACTCATGTCCATTGAGTCGGTGATGCTATCTAACCATCTCATCCTCTGCCGACCCCTTTTTCCTCTTGCCCTTAATCTTTCCCATTTTGAATACTTGAATATTACCTATTTAATTAAACACAATTAAAAATAAAAAGAATGAAAGATAAATCATTCAAGGCCAATGATTCCCAACAGGGGCTAGAAGAGCCATTTCACAATTTTTAATGGCATTTTTTCAAATATTTGCTACTAATTATTGAGGGCTTATAATGTACCAGGCACTTTGCCAGGTGTTTCACATGAATTATTCCTTTGATTCTTAGAATTCTATTTCTGAGATGTGCAGGATTCAAAACAACTCAGTTTCTACTTTCTCCTGAACTATAAGCATTTCTTCTCTGCCATAACGTCCACATCTGTAAAATAGGTATATAAGTTAATAACATAGGTATATAATTCAATAACATAATGGGTTTAGGATGCTAACTATTATTATTTCCTTAGTGCTAGTATACTTCTTTGAAACATGGCTTTAGCTCTTCCCGTACACTTCCATCAGAACCTTGCTATCATACATTCTGCCCTTCGGAGGGGGAGCAAAGATCCCTTCTATGGGGCTTCCCTGGTGGCTCATAGGTTAAAGCGTTTGCCTGCAATGTGGGAGACCTGGGTTCGATCCCTGGGTTGGGAAGATTCCCTGGAGAAGGCAAGGGCAACCCACTCCAGTATTCTTGCCTGGAGAATCCCATGGATGGAGGAGCCTGGTAGGCTGCAGTCCATGGGGTCACAAAGAGTCGGACACGACTGAGCAACTTCACTTCACTTGTGGGTCTCTCCAGGCTCAAGGATCTCATTTTGGGAGATATCTAGCTGTACAACAGCAGGGCCCTACACCTCCATATAGTGTCTAAGGTAGTGGAAAGTTTGTAGCTGATAAATTCTCACCATCTCTACTCACCGAAAACCTAAAAACTCTTAAAGGGTCCAATCAAACATTCCTCCTTCATGAAGCTAGAAACCATGTTTTTGATGCTTTTCTTTTAATGCTCCTCATTGCCTTATGTCATAGTCATTTGAATATAACTATGGGTGCTCCTTAGCAGCAGCAGCAGCTCCTGGAGAAGGAAATAGCTCCTACTCCGGTATTCGTGGCTGGGAAATCCCATGGACAGAGGAGCGTGGTGGGTTGCAGTCCATGGAGTTGCAAGAGTTGGACACGGCTTAATGTCTAAACAACAACAACAGCAACAACACCTGTCATTTCTTTCTTCTAGGTTGTATGCTCCTTGACCTCATGGACTCTTGCTTGACTTTAAGAGTTGTTGAACTTGGAAAGGACCTTAAATGTAAAAGGAGCTAATTATTGGTTGGATTGCATTGGAGAGGCAATTGCGAGAGTAAAATGCAATTACTCTTTAGCCTGCTTTGGCATTAGCACTGCAACATCTGCCCCCTTTTTTTGAAGTTACTCTGCTCTTCGGATTTTGTTTTCATCTATTATCTGCCAGCCCCCCATATCATATTATTCTATTAAAATAGAAAAATTAGGAGAAAGCACTGTATATTGTAGTATTGATATTTCTAGTCTATTGAATACCTATTTATTTCCATGGAAACTGCTTTCAACCCCGAATTTTTCTAGATCTCTTAATTAAGAAAAGAATACATTGCAGTGGCTGCAAAAATTATTTTAAAATGAAGAGTTTTGAGAAAATGTACAGGGATTCAAACTGAATAACACTAATTTAATGAACTCTTAATGAATCACAAATCTTAGGGTTTTAATTTGATAATGAACTAATTATAGGTGGGGTGAAAATGCAAACAAACCCAATTTACTCTATCCATATATTTTCCAGATCTGTTGAACAGGAACATAAAAACATTTTCTAAACTGATATAGCTCATTTGATTTAATTCCCACATAGAATTTAAATGTGACTTCATGTTGGGATTTAATCAACTTTAGAGTGTGAACTGTATGTGAAGTGTGAATGAGAATTTTTAAACTTTTGGCAGAAGATATGATTGAGTATATAGAAAATCCAAGATAATTTAAAGATAAATTAATTAAAGAGTTTAAAATAGTTCCTGGATATAGGTCAAACATATAAAAGTTGAGCTAGTAATAACCAATTAGAAAATGTACAAGAAAAAAGATTCTATTCATTAAATAGCAAGAAAAATCTATATGAAATTGGGATTTAGAAATAAATCTAACAAAGATGTGCAAAAAATTTTATGAATAAAAGTGACAAAATATTATCAAAGAACATTAAAGAAGACTTGAATAAATGAAGAATTATGCCATGCTAATGAGTGGGAACAGAGCTTCTGCCTAGGATAGTCACAATATGAGGTGTCTAGTCAAGGTCCTGCATCCCAGGAAAGAACAGCTTTCTTGTAGGGATACTAGGGCCTTCCCTGGTGGCTTAGTTGGTAAAGAATCCACCTGCAATGCAGGAGACTCGGGTTCGATCCCCGGTCGGGAAGATCCCCTGGCGAAGGAGATGGCTAGAATACTGGAGTGGATACTCCAGTGAGTACTCCAGTATTAGGCCTAGTAAATCCCATGGACAGAGGAGCCTGGTGGGCTACAGTCCATGGGGTCGCAAAGAATCTGATACAACTAAAGAATAACAAATAGGGAAGAGACAAGAGGAACAAGAGAAACTTTATTGAAGACTTTTCAAATGTCCTACAGATGATGAGGTTGGTCCATAGCTGTACCTTTTAACCTGGATTTGGTACAAAACAGATTCTTAGTCAGTAGACAAGATCTACCTAATTAGTGCATTTCCCAGGAAGCTCTATGGTATTAGCCAGCAGAGACAGCAGCTTTAATTGAGACAGTGATACCACTTAATTGGAACACCTTAATGAGATTAAGGGGTACTCAGATAAGGTCAACTTGTTTTCCCTGTGCCCAGAGCTTTGCTGGATCTCTGCCTTCTGGCTGGCAACCCCTGCCAATTGGATATAGCTGAGCCAAATGCTTTTACTGTCCTTTGTAAATCACTTAAGGGAATATTTTAAATACAGACTCCATATATTTCAGAGAGTATTCTGAAACACATTGGCATGCAGATTCTACTGATAAATTAAGAACTCATTACACTGAAGCCCTAGATATTTGCATTGCTTTTAACGTGTTGACCCAACAGTTTAATAGACATTAAATGAAATAAATTGATAATTGTGCTGCGACTCAATAATGTATTTCAATCGATTATATCTATATTAGTCAGGGTGAGAGAGAGAGACAGGAGAGATGTTTTAAATAAGGAATTTGACTCACTGCGATTCTGGAGGCTGACAGGTCTCAAGGTCTGAGGTCAGAGAACCAGAGCTGATGGTGGAGCTCCAGTCTGAAAGTCAGCCTTGAGAGCCAGGAAGAGGTGATGTTTCAGTGTAAGGCCAGGGGCTGGCAAAGACCAGTGTCCCAGCTCAAGACCATCAGGCTGGAGGAAATTGCCTCTTACTCAGCCTTTTTGTTCTATTCAGGTCTTTAACTGAATGGATGAGGCCCACTCACATTGGGGAGGACAGTGCGCATGACTCAGTTTAGTATTTATACAAATACTAACCTCACCCAGAAGCACTCACAAAGGCACCTCCTGAATGATGTTTGAACATATACCTGGACATCTTACAGCCCGCTAAAGCTGACACATAAAGTTAACCATAACCACATCTTTTTACCTCAATTTAAGATCATTTCACAAAGCTTCACGACAATGTGGTTTTTAATACAAAACAGTACAAACATTCCTCCATTAGTCAAAATGAAATGCTTGAATTCCTCCATAAAAATCAGTGTAGTATTATTAGAGAGAAAAACTCTGCTAAGAACATTGACAAAGATTTTTGTAAATTTTCATGTGTGCTATTACTAGTTTTGTGATCATGGGTCAATTAATTTCTTGATCTGAAAATAGGAAAAGGTTGGAAATGACCATTATGATCCCATGCACCTCTAGAAGTCTGTAACCTTTGGTCTTTTCATCAATGTATGGAAGTCGAAATGTGGTTGACCTTTGCATGTCTGTACTACTGTCCAGATGAACTCAAATCCCTGTTGATTGGGTAAAAGGTAGTCTCAGTTAATCTACAGTTTTATGTCATATTTCATCCCTTTGGTGCATGTAATGCTAGTTTAGAACGAGTGAATTACCTGTGAGGCTTGGCCTCCAAGCAGAACTAATTTTATAAGGTTCTACCATGTTTATTGAGAAATGCTGGACTGGAAGAAACACAATCACTTCATGGGAGATGGATGGGGAGACAGTGGAAACAGTGTCAGACTTTATTTTTTGGGGGGTCCAAAATCACTGCAGATGGTGACTGCAGCCATGAAATTAAAAGACACTTACTCCTTGGAAGAAAAGTTATGACCAACCTAGACAGCATATTCAAAAGCAGAGACATTACTTTGCCAACTAAGGTCTGTCTAGTCAAGGCTATGGTTTTTCCAGTAGTCATGTATGGATGTGAGAGTTGGACTGTGAAGAAGGCTGAGCACCGAAGAATTGATGCTTTTGAACTGTGGTGTTGGAGAAGGCTCTTGAGAGTCCCTTGGACTTCAAGGAGATCCAACCAGTCCATTCTGAAGGAGATCAACCCTGGGATTTCTTTGGAAGGAATGATGCTGAAGCTGAAACTCCAGTACTTTGGCCACCTCATGTGAAGAGTTGACTCATTGGAAAAGACTTTGATGCTGGGAGGGATTGGGGACAGAAGAAGGGGGCGACAGAGGATGAGATGGCTGGATGGCATCACTGACTCGATGGACGTGAGTCTGAGTGAACTCCGGGAGTTGGTGATGGACAGGGAGGCCTGGCGTGCTGCGATTCATGGGGTCGCAAAGAGTCGGACACAACTGAGCGACTGAACTGAACTGAACTGAACCACGTTTATTAAGCACCATGAGAACTCACTTTATGAAAGAGCAATTCCCATAGAAAAATGGGTGATTTAAATAACCTAGTACTTAAAAGATAAAACCTGGTGCAATCTCAATAGTACTGTTGGGGTTTTTGGTGGAGTTTTTCTGTTTCTGTTTTTAGAGCATCACATGCAATAGCTTTCAGTTAATTTTTCACTGGTGTACATCACTCAAGAATTTTCAAATTTAGTGATTAACTGATACACTGGCTGGCAATTGTTAGGTTGGCAAAAAAGCAAAATTGGAAGTGTTTGAGCTATCATCAAGAAAATTGTATTCAGAGGACCCAATGCTTGACTGAATCAAGTGGACAGGAGTCAGAACCATTTTGGCAGTTTTGAAATTCATGTGAGGTTAAGAAAGAGCATGGTAAAATAATTTTCCATAATGAGTACTTTATCTGCCTTGTAAATAGTTTCAAAAAGTCATGAATGTTGAAAATGTTGAAGAGTTTGCAAAGTTTTGCCGAACTTTCCCAAACCTACCAAGGCCACCTTTAATTTTCTAGCAGAGTCCACTCCTTATTGTTACCTATCTTTTCAGACTAACAAAACGCAAGTGTATCTGTGTCTCAGACATAGTTTTCTACCATCTCATTTTACATTATTGGCATAGATTCTTGAAGAGAAGTTAAATCTGTAACAGAAGGCATTTCAGGCAAAAATCATTCTGTGCAGGAAGAAGAAAAGTGGAATAAAATAAAAAATAAAGGACATAGTTAGGAAAATAAAACAGAATCTGGACAAGACACCAGAGAACCTTCTGGAAGGGGAATCACTTAGTGATTCCTAAGCTTGTTGCCTGGTTAAAGTCTGGCCTGACTTCTTTTAATGTGCATGCTGTGTTTATTTGTATGGTTGAAGTCTCAAAGAAACTATTATTTTTAGGATTTTGGAATAATCTGAGAGCCTCTGATAAAATATGTGCATAAAATTAATAACCATAATTAGACTCAAAAGGAGCAAAGGGAATTTTCACTTTTTTTGGTTTCTGCAGTTTAATTTTATATTTTCTTTAGGGTTGTTTAATGGGTGAAATATTAGTATTCTTCCTAAATTCATAATTTTGTGATGCTTTCTGAAAAAGTAGCTGGGTCAGATTGGCTTAGTATTCTTTTTCACACTCTTTCCTCTCCTTTTTGTTAAAAAAAAAAAAAAATAGCCAATCTGCAACTTCCTCAGGGGAGATTAAATAGTTTAGAGAAGTGGCAAAATAAACAAGATTTGTTCTCATCAAATGTGTCATGAAGAAATTGGAGGCATGCTGTGAAGTAATGGGAAAATAATTTTGAAAATTTCCAAGCGCTTTTCCCAAATGAAATGGAAGAAAATTTAAAGTTATCGTCCATCTAATTATGGTTAAAAAAAAATGTCCGCTTACAAGTATGGGCATATATTTATTTTTCTAACACTATGATTGGTTTCTTTCTCTTAAAAAAGAGGAGACCAGACTTAAGATCCTACAGGTTCTCAAAAGCTATTCTCTGGAATAGCTGACTACAGTAGGGCTTTATTTTTCCATAGAATAAGGTAGTGGGCAATTGTAACTTTTAAAATGGTAGTGTTAAGGGCTTCCATGGTGGCTCAGATGGTAAAGCATCTGCCTGCAATGCAGGAGACCCAGGTTCAATCCCTGAGTTAGAAAGATACTCTGGAGAAGGAAATGGCAACCCACTCCAGTGTTCTTGCCTGAAAAATTCCATGGACAGAGGAACCTGGTGGGCTAGAGTCCGTGAGGTCGCAAAGAGTCAGACATGACTGAGCGACTTCACTTTCACTTTCCTCCCATAGACAGCCCCTCTCATTTCTCTCATACTAACCTGTTGAGGTATTGTTCTACTAAATAGTATTGTTCTACTAACTATACAGTGCACATGGAAACCTTAATTTAGTTCAGTGGCTGTGATCATTTGTAAAAAATACTGCTTTCACTTCTGCCTCACCAACTGGTGTTGGTGCCTGACCCCTTATCCAGCATCTGTTTATACATGTGGATTCATTGAATGCCCTTAATGGGCTAAGCTTTGTGGCCATATTAAAGAAATGGTGCGGGCTTTTAGAATAGGGACTGGAAAAAAAAAAGTGAGAGTCTTTAACAATCCAAGGGCAAGTACACAGAATTTAGAATTTCTATGAGTGTCAGTTTTGGAAATGAGGAAACTATTCTATTATTTGTTCCTAAGTACATCTGCTTTCTATCCATAGTCCGGGGAGGGTCCTAGCAAGACTCATATGTTTAATATAAGCTCTTGAGAATGCAAATATGTGTTTCTCTTCTGAATACCTGCAGTGAATCACAGAGAACTTAAGTTAGTTTATGTGTCTCATTTCTAACTCAGAGTAGAGTTTCTGCCAGGTAGGGTACAGGGACCTGCTGGCATCAACACTGCCCGTGAAGAATTTTTGTATTAGAGTCTAAGAAAACCTTTCACTCAAGTTCCAATAATAAATGTGCTTAAAAGATAAAACGTCATTTAGTTCCATTATGGAGAATCCAATTTATCCCAATTCTCTAAGGCATTTCCTAGAAGAAAGAGAGAGTCCTTGGGCATTATTCTGTGTAATTAGCTTTTTGCACCTTGCATTGTGAATTGGGATTTCTGATTTCTTCACCCTACAGTGCAAAGTGATGGTGCTTAGAAACCTGAAACTAAAGCAGATGTTATAACTCATTAGTATTTTAAACTTTTATAATCTGAGAAACTCTGGGGCAAATACTAGATATTATTATACTCTGTTTTATAAATATTAAAAATATTTTATTTTCAGAGGGACTTTTCTCATTCTCCCAAATTAATCTTCACCTGAAACCTCAACAGATCTTACAAAAGTTTGCCAAAGGCCTAGTTAACCCTTTTCTCATTCCTGAATTTGCCTCAGTTTCCAGGAAACAGCCACCTTGTTCACAGGAACTTATTATTATTATTTTTTAATTTCTGTATTTTTCTGTTTCAAGTAACAATAGAAATGTAACACTGAAAATTGTGATTTGGGAGGGTAATATAGAAAAACCAAAGGTGAAATGTGAAGTAAATAAAACTAAATGCAAAACATTATAATCTCAACTATTTAAAAAATAATTGAAAAAAGGTAAGAAGGAGATATAGCAAAAGTAATGTTTGGAATTTCTGTATCTTACTGTAACTCCTGAGCTACTTTTCTCAAAGTAATTGAAACAGGATGGAATATGAATATTTCAGAGAAGATATTTTAATATGCCATAGTTGTTTTGATCCTGGGAATGATGGAGGAACTAGGAATAATCCACAAGAAACAATTATCTTTCAAGGAAGAAAGCTATTGATAAAGGGTAGAATTGAGATAAACTACTTCAAGACTAGAATGTTGATAAAGAACCTTCTAGAATGAGAATATATACAGATCTGTCAGGCTCTTCAGACTTCATAAAAGTTTTATCTAGGCCCTTGTATATTTCCCATTTCTATAAACTGGTCAAGAAAAACACAAAAACCAAGAAGAGCTTTTGTTTTCACGTAATTCCCCATATATAATTTCAGGGACAAAACTGATCTAAAAGCTTAAACAGAATTAACCCATAAGAGCCAGATTTTAAATAAAAGAATTATGCTATGAGAGTGCAGTTTTTAGAAGTCGCTTGATTCTTTTAAACGAATATATCATTATATATGGTTGATATAATGAATATATCACCAACAAAAAATCCCTTATAGAAGGACAGGATTTATCAAACATAATCTGCACTGAAGTCATAAGCACTATCTTTCTCTTCAGTGATTTTATCCAAGACGAAGATGGTGTAAACTGCTCAGCTGCTTGAGACTCCTCAGGTAGTGCCTTGCGGGCCTCTTCAGGAGGGGACGTGTCTGAGCCTTCTTTTAATCACCTTCCTCGTCAACACTTTCCTGGTCAGTGTTGACATCTTCATAATCCTCCCCCTGCTCCTGCTTCTGCTCTTTCTGTTTCAGCAATTCTTCACGTATGTCCTTTTCCTCTGTGACTCCATTGACCAGACCCAACAACTGGAAAAGGTTGCTGTTGGCTAACCAAGGGCCCCTCATGGATTGTATGCTGTGTAAGAGTACGTGTGTGTTTGTGTGTGTGTGCGTGCATGTGTGTGTGTGCATGCATGCGTGTGTGTGTTCAGTCATGTCCAACTCTTTGCAATCCCATGGAGCCCTGCCAGGCTCCTCTGTCCATGAGATTTCCTAGGCAAGAATACTGGAATAGGTGGCTGTTTCCTACTCCAGGTTACCTTCCTGACCCAGGAAGCTTGTGTGAGAATACATATTTTTAATAATAAGTAGTCAAACTGAGAACTGGACCTTACTTCTTTCTCAGGGTACTGGCATAGATTTCATGATTATGGTGCACTGTAATTTACTTTTCTCAAATATTTACTTAGCTTTTCTTTCATTCATTCAACAAATATTTGCTGAGTACACAAATAAAAGTATATACTTGGAGGAGAAATAAGCTATATTTAAACAGCTGTAGCAAAAGTGGTGTATTTTTGGGAGAATACAAAAGAAGGTGAGTGTTTCCAGCTGGGGAGAGCCAGAAATTTTTCTTCTTGGGTTGGGCTTGCCACCTGGGCTTGAAGTAAGGGAGAAAGGAGGGGTGAAGGCATGGCCATGTACTGGGGATGAGAAGCGTTAGTTTGAGTAGGAGAGGTGGGAAGTAAAAGAGAGCTGGAGCCAGATCACAGGGCCTTTGGTGCCAGCCTCGGTGGTTACTCTTCTAGGCAATGGGGAACTATTGAAGGTTTTTACGAAGGGATTAACACCGTCTTGCAACAACATGTCAAATGAAACTTGTCAAGCCAGGATACAGAGGATTATGGCCTATGACTACGAGGTGTGCCCCTTAAGGCTTTCAAAAGAGTTCCCTGGGAAAATTAAAGGCAAGACTTGGTTCTGAAGGACAGTTCCCTACTTTAATATTTGGGCCTTGACAACTCATGTCAGCTTTCTCTTGAATGGGACCATGGTGGCCAGATAGGATTCAGCCTCTCCTGTTCTGTTCCATCGACTCCAGACTCATTCTGGCCACTTCCCAGCATCTTGCCTTTTGCAATAGGGACCAAGCTTTGGCTATTTCCTGTAATCCTCCAGGATCTATGTATTAGCAGTGGCATTTGCCCCCACCCCACTCTGGTTTTGATTTGTTTGTTCCTCTTTTAGAACTAAGAGCTACAAAAGTTTTTTTGTCTGTTTGTTTTTTGCTGTGCTGGGATCTTGAGATAGAGCAGATTAAGACACTTGTACAATGTTTTTTGCAATATAATAAAGACTTGATTGAAGGTGTGGTGGTTGGGATGGGGAAAAGGAGGTGGATTCAAGAAATACTATGAAAATAGAAGTGACAAGATCTGATGACTGAATATGGGAGCAAGGAAAAGGAATCAAACAATAGTGCTGAGTTTTGAACCTGTATGAATTCAGATGCTTTTAAAAGGGCCAGAAGATACTTTTCTTACTTTTACAAAGTTGAACTGAAGCTAAGTGTTGTGGACAGAGCTCTCATGGAGGTTTCTTTTAACTTCAGTGATGATTACCCTGAAGGGTATTAAGACCAGCCTGGTCAAGTAAATTGTACCAGCCCAAGGCCCAGCACAGGCTGTAATACTTAAGTAGGATTAAAAGAAATATGCCTGTGCCCAAAATGCTGGTACAAGAAAATGTGGAAGAAACCCTTTGTGGTTCTAGTCTTTATATTATTGAGTAACTTCCTTTTAGAGAAATACCTGGCAGTGTGTTTCAAAAACAATTTAGGCAAGAGAATATGATACTAAATTGCAGAGGGTGGAGAGGAAGGTAATTCAATACTCAAGAATCTTGAGAACTGTGGAAACAAGCTGGGTTAAGCAGAAATTATTTTGTGTGGTACCTGTGGGCTGATCCACTTATTTGAATGCCCTTATGATGGGATATTAATTAATAGTAATAATAGTCAAAATTTATTGAGTATCTAAAGTGTCTGATACTGCTCTAGGTACTTTTTAACCTGCAGAACATCCCATTGAATACTTACAAAGCACTGTGAAAATGAGTGTCTTATAACCCCCATTTTATAGGTGACAAAATTGAGGCTCACACATTTTCCACAGAACTAGAAGAAATAATCCTAAAATTCATATGGAACCATAAAAGACCCAGAATTGCCAAGGCAATCCTCGACAAAAAAGAAAAAATCAGGAGGCATAACCCTCCCAGACTTCAGAAAATACTACTAAGCTATAGTAATCAAGACAGTGTGGTATTAGAACAGAAACAGACAAATGAATCAATGGAGCAGAATAGAGAGTCCAGAAAGAAACCCACACACCTATGGTCAGTTAAGTTTTGACAAAGGAGGCAAGAATATACACTAGGGAAAAGATAGTTTCTTCATCAGGTGGTGCTGGGAAAATTGGACTGCTGCATGTAAATCAATGGAGTTAGAACACACCCTCTCACCATTCACAAAAATCAAACTCAAAATAGCTGAAGACTTAAACATAAGACATGATACCCTAAAACTACTGGAAGAGGACATAGGCAAAACCTTCTCTGACATAAATCATACCAATGTTTTCTTGCGCTCAGTTGCTCAGTTGTGTCCGACTCTGCAAGTCCGACTGTAGGCCACCAGGCTCCTCTGTCCATGGAATTTTCTAGGCAAGAATACTGGAGTGGGTTGCTAATTTCTTCTCCAGGGGGTCTTCTGGACCCAGGGATTGAACCAGTGTCTCTTGTGTCTCCTGCTTTGGCAGGCAGATTCTTTACCACTGTGCCACCTGGGAAGCCCCAAAGCAATACAAATAAAAGCAAAAATAAACAAACGGGACCTAATCAAAGTTGCAAACCTTTGCACAGCAAAGGAAACCATAAACAAAGTAAAAAGACAACCTACAGAATGGGAGAAAATATTTCAATTGATGCAACTGACAAGTGTTTAATTTCCAAAATATACAAATAGCTCATACAATTCAACAACGAGAAAACAGACAGTCTTACCCCAAAATGGGCAGAAGACCTAAATAAGCATTTCTCTAAAGAAGACATACAAATGGCCAATAGACACATGACGATACTCAACATTTCTCTAATTATTAGAGAAATGCCAATCAAAACTACAAAGAGGTGCCACCTCACACCAGTCAGAATGACCATTGTTAAACAGTCTACAAATAACAAATGCTTGAGAGGATGTGGAGATAAAGGGAACCCTCCTATATACTGTTGGTGGGAATATAAGTCAGTGTAGCCACTGTGGGTCCATTGACAGATGAATGGACAAAAACACAGTACGGCTATATGATGGAGTATTACTCAGCCATTAAAAAGAATGAAATAATGTCATTTGCTGCAAAATGGATGGACCTAGGGATTATCATGCTAGGTGAAATAAATCAGAAAAAGGAAGACAAATAACATGCAATATCACTTATATGTGAAATCTAAAATAGGACAAGTGAACCTATTTATGAAATGGAAGCAGAATCACAGACGTAGAGTAGTGATTGGTGGTTGCCAAGGGGAAGGTGCTTGGGAAAGGGATGGAGTGGAAGATCGGGGTTAATAGATGTAGACTTTTATATATGGAATGAATAAGCTGTAAGGTCCTACTGTAGGGCAGAGAGAACTATGTTCAATATCCTATGATAAACCATAATGGAAAAAAAAAAATAAAAAGAATGTATGCAGCCATGAAATTAAAAGATGCTCCTTGGAAGGAAAGCTATGACAAACCCAGACAGCTTATTTAAAAACAAAGACATCACTTTGCCGACAAAGGCCCATATAGTCAAAGCTATGGTTTTTCCAGTAGTCATGTACAGAAGTGAGAGTTGGACATAAAGAAGGCTGAGCACCAAAGAATTGATGCTTTCCAGTTGTTGTGATGGAGAGGACTCTTTAGAGTCCCTTGGACAGGAAGGAGATCACACTGGTCAGTCCTAAGTGAAATCAGTCCTGAACATTCACTGAAAGGACTGATGCTGAAGTTGAAGCTCCAATACTGTGGCCACCTGATGTCAAGAGCAAACTCATTGGAAAAGACCCCGATGCTGGGAAAGATTGAAGGCAAAAGGTGAAGAAGGTGGCAGAGGATGAGATGGCTAGATGGCATTAGTGACTCGGACATGAATTTGAGCAAACTCTGGAAGATAGTGAAACACTGGGAAGCCTGGCATGCTGCAGTCCATGAGGTTGCAAAAAGTTGGACATGAGTTAGTGACTGAACAGCCCAACAACAGTATATGTATAACTGAATCACTTTTCTGTACAGCAATAATCAACATTGTAAATAAACTAAATTTCAATTTAAAAAATTTAGGCTCAGAGCGGGGAACTCAGTGTAATACATATACTAACTTGCCTTTTCACTTTGGCTCATTAAGGCTAATGTTTGATTTAGTTGATTTTAATTCAGGTTGCACTGAGAGCCTCTTACATGCTAGTAAGTGTTCCTAAAACATCTGTGAAAATGTAGGTTATGTTTGTCCTGAGCTTTCAGTGAGTAGGATAGTGGTTTTGTAAGCAACAGGGCAGGTCCTAGTTAAAGAGTTATGGTAGACAACTTGCTTTTGACTTCTTCATTCCTTGGTTTGGCTTAAGGACCTTCCCCGGGTGGTTAGCTTGAGTTCTTCATCATCAATATAATTACTAGGGATTACTGAGCCCTTTCTATGTGCCAAATGCAGTGCTGAGCACTTCACTGTGTTATTTCATGTAATGACAACCACACTGTGAGATTGTTACTCTTGTTTTTAAATCGAAGTATAGCTGATTTACAATGTTATATTAGTTTCAGGTGTGCAGTAAAGTGATTCAGTATTTTTGCAGATTATATTCCATTATAGGTTATTATAAGATAATGGGTATAATTCACTCTGCTATACAGTATATCCTTGTTGCTTATCTATTTTACATATAGTGGTTTGTATCTATTAATTCCATACCCCTAATTTGTCATTTTGCTTTCCCTCTCTCCTTTGACAACCACAAGCTTGTGTTTTATATCTGTGAGTCTATTTCTGTTTTGCATATACATTCATCTGTGTTACTTTTTAGATTCCACATATAAGTGGTATCATACAGTATTTGTCAGCCTGACATTTCACTAAGCATAATATTCTCTAGTTCCAGATGCATTCTTACAAATGGCAATATTTCATGTTTAATGGTTGAGTAATATAACACCTCAATTCATGAGAATGCTACTCTTACTGGCTTCATTTTATACGAGGGGAAGAAACTGGTATGAAATCTTACTACTAGTAAGTAGCAGAGATGCGATTCATCCCTTATCTAACTCCAGAATCCATCCTCCTAACTACAGTGTTATTTTGCCCCAACTCTAGGCTTTTCCCAAATTGTCAAGATCCCTACACCAGGCATTCTTTTATTTGGGTTTAGATCAGCTGAATCTAAAATCTAGATACATTTTGGGAATAGCTTTTATTTTCCTCCTAGAATTTGTGATGTTATTAGCTGTTTTGTTCACATTTGGAGAGTCATTAGGTTAATTACCCTCGAAAGCTGTGATCCCTTTTTTATGAGTACCCCCTCCTTCATCTGTAGATATTCAAGACACAGAAGCGTTTTTCTCCTGTGTTGGAAGGGAGCAGAGGCATTGTAGCATCTCAGTAGAAACAGAACATCCTTGAGGGAGGTTCGGTGATGTGGCAGGATATCAGGTTTCAAGGTTCTGTAGAACTCATCATACAATGACATCCATCTCTTTTTATTTAAATCCAAGTGCTTGCAAGCGTGCAAAAATTCGCATCAGAAATTAACCAGCTGTTCTGCTAGACTAAACAGTGGTTACTTGGACCTAATGGGCAGCTTTTGTTATTCATTTATATGTTTCAGTGAGGTGAGATACCCTCATTGTGGGAATTCTCAAAGATGCCCCACGCCTATACAAGGAAATTATAGACAAGTATATAGAATTTTCCTTCTTATGTACTGCATAAAAGCTAATAAAATAATGACCAATTAGATACTTAAAAGCCTGAGCATGTGAGAGTATTATGCAAATACTGATTAATAGTAATACCGTAAACTCACAGAGCAAGGAAAAGCATGCCTGATTCAAATTATAGGAGCTTTTATTTGCATTTCTACAGAACCTATTATTAGTAGGTCTCAAAGCACCTTACAAGTAGCAATTATTAAAACTCATGAATACAACCAGAAAATGTCATTTTATTGAGGGAATAAGTGAGAATTCTCCTTTACCTCATATATATTATGAGACCTAAATGCCTGGGCTACAGTAGGCCTTTCCATATAGAGAAAATGAGTTTGAGCAAGCTCTGGGAGATGGTGAAGGACAGAGAAGTCTAGTGTCCTGCCGTCATGGGGTCACAGAGTTGGACATGACTGAGCGACTGAACAACAACTCATACACTTGTGGGTGTTTGGGGCATAAAAGTTGGCAAGTGTGGATTCACAGTTCTCATATTGAGTATCTTTATCTATGTGGTTATAACCCTTCACTTAGTTTTGAAATTTTACATGCATAATAGCTCTAAACAAATGTTGCCTGTATGTTTTAATATTTCTCTGTTGACTATATCAAATTTGAAAACAAAAATTATACCAAGTTCCCATGAAAACATTTTAAAATATTTTGGAATATTATATCAGATTTACTTTTCTCAAACTAACATTTCATTCCAAGGACTAACAGCTGGTGAGCACAGTCAGTGGGACCTGTATTTATTTCTGTTCTTGGTGGGAAGTGCTTGAAACGTTGTGAGGATTTCTCATCTGCTTCAGAATGCTCCTTTGCCCTTCCTCGCCTATTTTTCCTTCTCCTTTCCTGCAGTTTGGTTGCCCAGGTTGGAAAAGCTCAAGAGCATTCCAGTGCCTAACACTGCCTCTCCCTCCATCTCCAGTCCTCAACCTCCCCCCACCCCCCCATACCCCTGACATGATTAATCTTCAGCTTTATTTTCTTCTGGTGCTGAGAGATCATATTGCAGTTATCAGTCTTAGCTGTCAGACAGCTGTACTTCCACGGTTATATTTCACTGTCACGTAGATTCCAAGAAAAGTGTGGACTAGTGAGCACCTTCTTTTATAGTTAGGACACGAGCCCAGAGAGAATGAGTGACACCCAAGGTCATACCGCTGGTTCACTTCTCTGTCTTCTAGAATTGAGACCAAAATTCAGGTCTCGAGATTCCTAAGCCAAAAGCTTCCCCATGGTAATTTTATAATTCTTTGAATCACAAAAAAACTTTTAGACCAGAGACATAGGAGCAAAACTAGAAGAAATAGTTTGTTGATTTTATCCAGGGCTGTGGATCCGCAGGACTAGAAGTGGAGCCTCAGGATCTGGGGGGAAAAAAATGGGAGTGATGTGTGTCCAGAGCTGAAATGGTGGACCCTGGGACCGTGGCATTGCTGTGCAGGAGACGTTGAATGACTTAAAGTAGAGGATAACGAAGAGCAAGAAGGGGAGGACAGGGTGAGGTGGCAGGGTGCTTGTAGAACTAGGAGGATGGTTGCATTTATGGTCATGACGATGGGCTGTTATATAAAGTGGAGCAAGTTGCTTACTGGATAGATGGTCCTCGGGGACCTTGAAGTCACTCAGGGTGATGCCAGAAGGGAGGAATCAAGGCATCCACGTTCTCAGGAACTGTGGGGAAATAACAGATCCCTAGAAAGCAGAGGTGTGGGGAACCTTGAGGGGGTATTTATAGAATTATGGAGAGATATGTCTATTCTGTGACAGATGATACATTTCTAAATTCTAATTTTCATATTTTTTCAGGGAAAACTGAGGCAGCCATCAAAAACTTCAGTCCCTACTACAGTCGGCAGTACTCTGTGGCTTTCTGCAACCATGTACGCAGTGAAGTAGAACAGCAAAGAGATTTAACATCACAGTTTTTGAAGACCAAGGTAACCCATGGACATTTGGTTTCCATATTTCTCCCACTAAGAATGGTTTATAGCTCATGATATTTCTGAAATAAACAATAATTTGTGTGACAGTTTTAAAAATCTGTTCTCAAATCAAGCTCAAAAAACTATTTGCCTGGAAGTTAGAACATATGATTTCTTGTTGATGGTGCAATCCATATGAAAAAGAAAACAAGCATGATTTCAATTTTATCATCTTTTTCCACACTGATGCTTTGATGTCAGGAAATCTGACTTGCTCTGATGAAGTTCAGTACAAAAAAAGTCATAATTTCAATGCCTCATACTTCTGGCATTTTTATTTTGGTCATTGATCAAATGTGATTTTATCTTCTAAACTGTAGTTTATTCTTTCTCCTTTGCTCCATTATAATATTTATCCACAGCCTAAACAGATATTTATTAATACTATGTGCCAGGCCCTGGGGCTTCCCAGGTGGCGCTAGTGGTAAAGAGCCTGCCTGCCAATGCAGGAGACAAGAGACATGGGTTCGGGAAGATGCCCTGGAGGAGGGCATGGCAGCCCACTTCAGTATTTTTGCCTGGAGAATCTCATGGACAGAAGAGCCTGGCAGGCTACAGTCCATAGGGTTGCAAAGAATCAGACATGACTGAAGCAACTTAGCATGCATGTTTGCTTGCCAAGCCCTACCCTAAGTACTGGAGAGCAAGAGAAGTTTTCTGCTTTCCTGTTAATATTCAAATAGAAGAAAGACAATAAATAAATACATGAATGTCAGGTGATATCAGGTAATAAGAAATGCTATCAAGTAAAATAAAGCAGGAGTCATGAATATTTCAGAGAAGCCTTTTGTGGAGATGACATTTGAGCAGAAACTAGAGTGAAATAAAAGAATAGGCTGTGTGAGTATCTGTGGAAAGAGTGTTCTAAGCACATGGAACAAAATTGCAAAGATTTTGCTGCAATTAAAAGCGCAGCAGGAAGGCTAGTGTGTCGAGAGCCATGTGAGCAAGGGAGGAGAGTTGAAAAAGGAATACAGAGTGACTGATAGAAGCCAGATCATATAGGGCCATAGACCACAATAAGGGTTTTTATTTTAAGTGCGATGGGAAGTTATTGGAGAGTATGGAATACAGAGTGACTTAGAATTTTAAGGGATCTCCCTGGGTTTTCTGTAGAGATAGACTACAGGGCGGGACATGAGAGGGAACTAGAAACTGGCAAGCAAGACACTGTAGCAGTCCAAGAGAAGGATGATGGCAGATTGGACTAGGGTGGTGATGGGAGTTCTGAGAAGACTCCAAGTCAGAGCTGACTGAACTTGCGGATGGGTTGGATATGAGAGAACAGAAGAAGAGAGAAATTAGTGATGACAGCTTTCAGCCTGAGCAAATCAGCAGTTGGGCTTGTCTTTTACTTAGGAGAGTCAGAGGTGAACGGGGGTCCTGAGTTCACGTTTGTCCATGTTATGTTTAAGATACTTTTTTGACATGCACCTGTGGAAACATTGAAATAGATAGTTAAATGCTCTGATTTGGAGCTCAGTGGAGAGGTTGAGGCTAGAGAATAGAAATTTGGGATTTCTTAGCTTCTAACATCTGACCTGCCTCTTGAGAAATCTGTATGCAGGTCAGGAAGCAACAGTTAGAACTGGACATGGAACAACAGACTGGTTTCAAATAGGAAAAGGAGTACGTCAAGGCTGTATATTGTCACCCTGCTTATCTAACTTATATGCAGAGTACATCATGAGAAATGCTGGACTGGAAGAAATACAAGCTGGAATCGAGATTGCCGGGAGAAATATCAATAACCTCAGCTATGCAGATGACACCACCCTTATGGCAGAAAGTGAAGAGGAACTAAAAAGCCTCTTGATGAAAGTGAAAGTGGAGAGTGAAAAAGTTAGCTTAAAGTTCAACATTCAGAAAACGAAGATCATGGCATCCGGTCCCATCACTTCATGGGAAACAGATGGGGTAACAGTGGAAACAGTGTCAGACTTTATTTTTTGGGGCTCCAAAATCACTGCAGATGGTGACTGCAGCCACGAAATTAAAAGATGCTGACTCCTTGGAAGAAAAGTTATGACCAACCTAGATAGCATATGCAAAAGCAGAGACATTACTTTGCCGACTAAGGCCCGTCTAGTCAAGGCTATGGTTTTCCTGTGGTCATGTATGGATGTGAGAGTTGGACTGTGAAGAAGGCTGAGTGCCGAAGAATTGATGCTTTTGAACTGTGGTGTTGGAGAAGACTCTTGAGAGTCCCCTGGACTTCAAGGAGATCCAACCAATCCATTCTGAAGGAGATCAGCCCTGGGATTTCTTTGGAAGGACTGATGCTAAAGCTGAAACTCCAGTACTTTGGCCACCTCATGCAAAGAGTTGACTCATTGGAAAAGACTCTGACGTTGGGAGGGATTGGGGGCAGGAGGAGAAGGGGACAACAGAGGATGAAATGGCTGGATGGCATCACTGACTCAATGGACGTGAGTCTGAGTGAACTCCAGGAGTTGGTGATGGACAGGGAGGCCTGGCGTGCTGCGATTCATGGGGTCCCAAAGAGTCGGACACGACTGAGTGACTGAACTGAACTGAACTGGTATTAAAGTCATGGGATTATTTTGGATCTGGAACTTGGCTTTGTTTTTTAAATAATGATAAGAATGGTGGAATACTAGGAAAGTTCTGGAAGATGCTGTCAGTTTTACTTTAAAATGAGAATCTGGTGTTTCTGTATTTTATTGTTTTCAATAAAACTTAAGTGTTTTGGAAAAAAAAAAAAATAAATAAAGTCATGGGACATAATCAAGGGAAAGTGTAAACAGAAAAGGAGAGGTTCTATGACCAAGTCCTGGCCCCTTCAACATTTGGAGATCAGAAAAAGGAGAAGATTCCAGCAAGATGGACTGATAAAAAATAGCCTGTGGAGTAGGAAAAAAAAAAAATCAGAGAAGTGCAATGTTCCTGAGACAAATAAAGAAGGGATTTCAAGAAAGGTTGAATGATAAATGGGTCCAATACTGCTGCAAGTTGACCAACAGATTTAGTGACATGGGTTTGCAGAGATAACGGATTGTCATTGCCATAAACCAGTTATTGAAAAAATTTAGGGAGTTTGATAAAAGTTAAAATTCTGGTCCACATCCCCAGAGATTCTTATATAATAAATCTAGGGTGAGCCATATTTTTAACAAGCATATCAGTTGATTTAAGTGGCCCAGTTTTAAGAAGTGCTGTGTGTAACAACTATGAAGTTATGCTTATATATGGTTTCAGTCTCATTTAAAGAGGAGACTGAGGGCCTCTTTTACATGTTCAGGAGTCCAGGTAGGAGAGTACCTCATCATCTGTCTCAATATCCTGAAATTTACCTTAGAAATTCCATCCCTGAATGGATTTTTAAAAAGATGAGTATATCTATTTTCTCTGTATGCTTCGTGTAAATTTTGCTTGAAAGTGGAGAGATGTTTCTAAAGGGAATATGATTTTCTTTCATAAAGATACAGTTGGCTTACAATATTGTGTTAAAGGCACTACTGTTTTTTCTCTTTCTTAATTCATGTTATAATTGGAAGAAAACTGCTTTACAATGTTGTGTTGGTTTCTGCCGTACAACAATGTGAATCAGCCATAATTACACATATATCCCGTTCGTCTTGAACCTCCGCCCCTTCCCCTCATCCCACCTCTCTGAGTCATCACAGAGCACCAGGTTGAGCTCCTTGTGTTATACAGCAGCTTCTCACCAGCTCTCTGTCTGGGGCTTCCCTGGTGGCTCATATGGTAAGGAATCTGCCTGCAGTGCAGGCGACCCTGTCAATCCCTGGGTCGGGAAGATCCCCTTTACACACGATAGTGAATATATGTTGACGCTACTTTCTCCATTCGTCCCACTCTCTCCCTCCCCCACTGTGCCCGCAAGTCCATTCTCTACATCTGTGTCTCCATTCCTTCCCTGAAAATCTGGTCATCAATTTTTCTAAATTCCATGAAAGAATGAATTTGAGTCAGTTGTAGTGAGGTGGATGAACCCAGAGCCTGTTTTATAGAGTGAAGTAAGTCAGAAAGAGAGGTGCTATAGTTTATGAATAACATAATTATAAAGTCAGTGACATGTGAAAGACAAGAAGCCCATTCCTATATTTTGAGATAATACATGAGGCAGGATGAGAATTATCCCTTACACAGTTAGCCCAATAGAAACCTGTCTAGGAACCTAACAGGGACTTCCCTAAAGCATATTTATCACCAGCATGCTGCTGCTGCTGCTAAATCACTTCAGTCATGTCCGACTCTGTGTGACCCCATAGACAGCAGCCCACCAGGCTCCCCCGTCCCTGGGATTCTCCAGGCAAGAACACTGGAGCGGGTTGCCATTTCCTTCTCCAATGCATGAAAGTGAAAAGTGAAAGTGAAGTCGCTCAGTCATGTCTGACCCTCAGTGACCCCATGGACTGCAGCCTTCCAGGCTACTCCATCCATGGGATTTTCCAGGCAGGAGTACTGGAGTGGGGTGCCATTGCCTTCTCCGTTATCACCAGCATAATTAATGTGAAATCCACAAACCTTTAAATTGAAGAGGTAGAATGAAGGTTTGCTGACTTGCCTGCTTGTTCTTTAACCAGAGAGCAAGCATGATCTCTTTGAGGAGCTTGGAGGTAGGTTAAGTTTTATAGCCTGGGTCCCCAGAGTTTTGCGTTTGGGAAAACCGCTGAGCATGAACTATTGAGGCAGCCACTGAAGGTTGACCAATAGGGGAACAGCCTGTGAATGCCCGTTTTTTCAGGAATTAACCCATATTCAGGATGCTGGGATAGATGTTTACAACTTACAGCTATCCACCACTGTCCCTCTCTTCCACAGAGTGTATGAAGAATTTAAGTACCACACATATGCAAGGCATAACCTTGCTACTATAATCCCTTCTCCCATATGCTTCTGTTCTTGGAGGATAATGGAGGGAATGCAGATTACAAAGTTATCAAGAAGACAAATATTTGCATTTGGTCAGGAGAAGTAGGAATGGGAAGTGTGGAGGGAAGTGGGGGAAACAACAATTTCCCGAGGATCTCAGCGCAAGATAGTTTCCAAAAATATTCCTTGAAATACCGTGAATAGACAGTGATAGCAAGATATATGCCCTCTTTTGTCGTCATGGTTAATTGTATTCATCTTCTTTAAGCCGCCGCTGGAGCCTGGAACTGTTTTGTATGAAGGAGAACTGTCACAGTTTGCTGAAGACATAAAGAAATGGAAAGAGAGATACGTTGTGGTTAAAAATGACTTTGCTGTGGAAAGCTACGAGAACAGAGAGGTAAGACATGCCTCATTGCTGCTGGCTCTTGCAGTCCTCTTAAATGTTGTCTGGGTCGATTGGCATGCCCTGTTCTTTGAGACTGACTGATTCAACGAGTACTAACGGATTCAGGTATTCATTTCCATTAACAGATGCTTACTGTGGGTTATAGTAGGTTCTAGGCGTATCGCTGTAGAGCACACAGATGCTTGCAGTCTGGTGGGCGAGATAGACTTTGTACAAGTAATTACAAGTGAGTGTGAACATGGAAGGTTCTACTGAGTGACCAGTGCAGGAACCTTTTCCTGTAATCACTGGGCTTCGAGGTCTGTCCCAGCCACCTCCGACAGCTCTCCCTCTCTGCTCTGTGTCTCTGCATCTTCCCAGTCTTAAGCCTCCTGTGTTGCTGAAGAATTGTTTATTAAGATTGTGTTTGGATTTGCATGGGTTCCTAAAAATTCAGAACATTTCACACACTTTATTCCATTTATACTTATGGATTTTTTTTCATTAGCTTTTCCCTGCTTATCTCATTCTTTTCCTTGTTTGTAAAATGTGGAGAAAGCGAGGTAACTTATGTAAAGTGCCTAGCACCTGAGATTTTATTGGCTCCCATGTCTTTCCCCATCAAAGGTGGTAATGTGGTATAGATGAAAGAACACTGGGCAGAGAATTTGGAAAACTAAAGTTGAGCTCTGGTCTCCATTAAACTAGAGTGTGAGACTGAATGATCACACTGATTCCTTCTAGATCTCATACGGTACACATATTCAGAGAATCAGTAGATAGATTCTCAAGTTCCCTTTGAAATGAATAGTGACTATCTATGAATTAAAGGTAGTAACCAATTTAAAACTCTACTTTCTTGACTCTAAGTTCAAAACTAGTCAAGACATCCTCTACAGATACTCTGAGTAATCACCTCTGATGCTAAACCATTAGGAAGAGGCTTCAGGCTGACAATATGTTTCCTTCCCATTTCTGATGGAAAACAGAAATAACATAGAATGCAGATGTATTATACCACTTCCCAGGCATACTTATACCACTTTCTTGGGTAGTCTTATTCTTTCTAACCTTCATTAAGTTAATAGCTTCTTTGGTTTCTCTGTTTTAGGATTTTATTCAACATTTGATTTGCTCTTTGAAGCAAATGATCAACACAGTGCAAATAATAATGATAATTACAACAAATCACTTTATATTTCACGTGTCCCACTACTTCATCCTCTCAGGGAAGCTTAAGAAGAGGCAGTGTAGTGTAATGGTTGATATTTTGCACTTTGAACCACACCTTTACCAGTTTCTAGATATATGTGTCCTTGCATAAGTTATTAATCTCTGTGAACCTCAGTTTTCTCATCTGTAAAATGGTAAGCATGGTTCTTTCATCACGATGTTGTTGTGAGGACTGAACACATGAATGCACGGAAGCCCTTAGCATATGGCCAAGTGCTAGCAGAGCCCAATATAGAGCAGTTGTTGGTATGACAACTAGCTGATGTGGAGGAAACACTCATGAACTCACTCTTGTATTTATTAAAGTTTTCATCACATTTGGCACTAACTGAAGTTTCATTTTGAATCAAATTTTGTTTTTTTTCCCCTTTTCATTTTAAGGTTAAAACTTGCTCCCTGAGCTTACAATTTATGAACTATATTGCTTTCTTTGCTTTGTTCATCATTTTCAAGTGAACTTGTTCTGGTTGCTAAGATATGGTCACTGAGTTTGGTAAAAACCAATTTTTTTTTAACTTGGAAAAAAATGCCCATGCAGTGTGCCATAGTTCCTCAAAGTTTTAATGATAGCCTGTTTATTAATTACAAAAGGATTTTTTTTTTTAATTACACCTAAGATGGAAGTCCTGAGTGGTCCAGTGGTTAGGACTCCAGGCTTCCACTGCAGGACTGCAGGGCCAGGGGTTCAATCCCTGTTCAGGGAACTAAGATCCCGTATGTCACACAGTACAGCCAAAAAAAAAAAAAAAAAAAAAAACTTACACCTAAAAGTTATACATTAAATATCTATAAATTACCAATTCTTTTATCGAGAATCCAGTTTCGGCTGGTAATTGAATAGGGGAAAAAAATGAGCATTCTTATCTTCATTCTCAATTCCTGCTTCCTGGGGCTGGATTCATCACCTTCTCACCACTGGGTCATTGACAAGTTATTTTACCTCTTTGAGTTTCACTTTTCTCATTGATAAAATGGAAATAATGTCTAATTGACAATGCTGTTTTGAGGATTAAATAATATATAATGTTTTTAAAAACCTAGATTAGATAACACAGTTTAGATCTGAGGCCAGTCTGAATCAAACTGTTCCTAAACTTTCTCCAAATCACGCCATTTTCAGTTCTTCTCTCTTTTGCTGTGGGTGCTGATATGCTTGAGCAGTTGATTAGTGGTTCTTACAAAAATGAAAACAGCCTTCTTAGACATACAGGAGTTTGTTTTGTTTGGGTTTCTTCAATCACTATCTTATTGATGCAGAATATGTTATCGCTACTCCAATTTTGTGGCCGTTATTAACGTTATTTTAGGTATTCCCAAGAGAACCACCGTGCCAGACTTTAGGTCCCACAGTTTTATGGTTTCAGTTCTCAACTTGCTTGTGCTTGTTAATCTCACAATTTTCCCTTAACTTATGCCCTCCCTTCAGAGCACATACTTACATTTTATCTTATCTGTATGTCTGCATGAGTATATCTGTTTAACCAAATACTTCACTGCTTTCATGATGCTTTGCAATCCTGTTATGTTTCCCAAACAGCAGAGTGTTCTGTCTGCTGACCAGAATTGTTCAGATGTCATGATATTATAATTCCACCCTAGACCATTTTACTGAAAAACAGCCTCATGTATGAGGGCAAGTGGTGGCATATTTTATCATTGTTACATTTTTATGCTTTTGGTAAAAATCCTTAGCAGCCATAATTGCACTTGCGTGTCCCACAGTCTCATTAGTCATCAGTCTCCCAAGTATTTTGTGCTGTAAATATCTGTATGTGTCGTCATTTTTGTGGTTATTAGAATGATTCAGGTGCTAGCATCTGAAATGATAAGTGTAGTGCAGAATTTCTAGAAGTTACTGAGATTACATTTCTCTCCTTTGAGAGACATATCCACAGTGAATCTCCCTGAGATTAGAGACTCTGATTTATCATCTTGTGACCATTACACAAAAGTACTGAAGTACCCACCAGTAGCAAGTACGTAAACATTTTTTTCACCTTAGCTCCAGGAGGCACTGTGACCCATGTCAGGTCAAGTAAAGCTCTACCCTGACTGAAGCAATTGCTCTAGTCTAGAGCTGGTCATAGGATCTTGCAAAAAAAAAAAAAAAAAAGCTACATTAATCAAAACAGCATATTATTGGCACAAAACCAGACATATGGGTCAATGGAATAGAATAGAGAGGCCAGAAATAACCCCCCACACTACAATCAATTAATCTTCAACAAAGGAGGAAAGAATATACAGTGGAGAAAAGACGGTTTCTTCAATTCTTTGTGACCCCATGGACTGTAGCATGCCAGGCTCCTCTGTTCTCTACTGTCTCCCAGAGTTGTCTCAAATTCATGTTCACTGAGTTGGTGATGCTATCTAACCATCTCATCCTCTGCCTCCCCCTTCTCATTTTGCCAGTATTCTTTCCCAGTCTTCTCATCTTTCCCAGTCTCAAGGTCTTTTCAGATGAGTTGACTCTTAGTATCAGATGGCCAAGGTATTGGAGCTTCAGCGTCAGTATCAGTCCTTCCAATGAATATTCAGGGTTAATTTCCTTTAAGATTGACTGGTTTGATCTGCTTGCAGCTCAAGGCACTCTCAAGAGTCTTCTCCAGCACCATAATTTGAAAGCATGAATTCTTCAGTGTTCAGCCTTCTCTATGATCCAACTCTCACATCTGTGCATTACTACTGGAAAAACCATAGCTTTGACTATACAGACTTTTGTTGGCAAAGTGGTGTCTCTGCTTTTTTAATATGCTGTCTAGGTTTGTCATAACTTTCCTTCGAAGCAGCAAGTGTCTGAATTTCATGGTTGCAGTCACAGTCTGCAGTGATTTCGGAGCTCAAGAAAATAAAATCAGTCACTGCTTCCACTTACCCCTCTTTATTAATATTTGCCATGAAGTGATGAGACCAGATGCCATGATCTTAGTTTTCTGAATGTTGAGTTTCAAACCCACTTTTTCACTCTTTTCTTTCACCTTCATTAAAAGGCTCTTTAGTTCCTCTTCACTTCCTGCCATAGAGTGGCATCATCTGTATATCTGAGATTACTGATATTTCTCCCAGCAATCTTGATTCCAATTTGTGCTTCAACCAGCTTGGCATTTCACAGGGTGTACACTGCATATAAGTTAAATAAGCAGAGTGACAATATACAACTTTCTTGTACTCCTTTCCCAATTTGGAACCAGTCCATTGTTCCGTGTCTGGTTCTAAGTGTTGCTTCTTGACCTGCTGTACAGATTTCTCAGGAAGCAGGTCAGGTGGTCTGGTATTCCCATTTCTTGAAGAATTTTCCATAGTTTGTTGTGATCCATACAACCAAAGGCTTTTGCATAGTCAATGAAGCAGAAGTAGATATTTTTCTGGAATTTTCTTGCTTTTTCTATTATCCAGTGAATGTTAGTAGTTTGATCTTTGGTTCCTCTGCCTTTTTAAACCCACCTTGTAAATCTGGAAGTTCTCAGTTCATTTACTGCTGAAGCCGAACTTGAAGGATTTTGAGCATAACCTTACTAGCTTGTGAAATGAGCACAATTGTGCGGTAATTTGAACATTCTTTGGCATTGCCATTCTTTCGGGTTGGAATGAAATCTGTCCTTTTCCAGTCCTGTGGCCACTGCTGAGTTTTCCATACTTGCTGACATACTGAGTGCAGCACTTTAACAGCATCATCTTTTAGGATTTGAAATAGCTCAGCTGGAATTCCATCACCTCCACTAGCGTTGTTATTAGTAATGCTTCTTAAGGCCCACATTACTTCATACTCCAGGATGTCTGGCTCTAGGTGAGTGGCTACACCATCATGCTTATCCAGGTCATTAAGATTGTTATTGTGTAGTCCTGTGTATTCCTGCCACTGCTTCTTAATATCTTCTGCTTCTGTTAGGTCCTTGCCATTTCTGTCCTTTATCGTGTCCACCCTTGCTTGAAATGATCCCTTGATAACTGCAGTTTTCTTGACAAGATCTCTAGTCTTTCCCATTCTGTTGTTTTCATCTATTTCTTTGCATTGTTCACTTAAGAAGGCCTTCTTATCTCTCCTTGTTATTCTCTGGAACTCTGCATTCAGTTGGGTATGTTTTTCCCATTTTCCCTCGCCTTTCACTTCTCTTCTTTTCTCAGCTATTTGTAAGGCCTCCTCAGACAACCGTTTTGTCTTCTGACATTTCTCTTTCTTTGGAATGGCTTTAGTCACTGCCTCCTGTACAATGTCATGAACCTCTCTCTATGGTTCTTCAGGCACTCTGTCTGCCAGATTTAATCCCTTGAATCTATTTGTCACCTCCACTGTATGATCATAAAGGATTTGATTTAGCTCATACCTGAATGGTCTAGTAGTCATACCTGAATTTACCTCGTTTCTTCAATTTAACCCTGAATTTTGCAGTAAGGGGTTTATGACCTAAGCCACAGTCAGCTCCAGGTCTTGCTTTTTGCTGACTGTATAGAGCTTCTCCATCTTCAGCTGCAAAGAATATAGCCTGATTTGGGTATTGACCATCTGGTGATGTCCATGTGTAGAGTTGTCTCTTTTGTTGTTGGAAGAGGGTGTTTGCTGTGCCCAGTGTGTTCTCTCGACAAAACTGTTAGCCTTTGCCATGCTTCATTTTGTACTCCAGAGCAACACTTGCCTGTTACTCCAGGTATCTCTTGACTTCCCTTTTTGCATCCCAATCCCCTATGATGAAAAGGAAATCTTTTTTGTTATTTACAAGGTTTGTAGGCCTTCATAGAACCATTTATCTTCTCCAGCATTAGTGGTTGGGGCATAGGCTTGGATTACCGTGTTGCTGAATGGTTTGCCTTGGAAACAAACTGAGATCATTCTGTCATTTTTGAGACTGCACTGAAGTACTGCATTTTGGACCCTTGTTGACTACGATGGCTACTCCATTTCTTCTAAGGGACTCTTGCCCATAGTAGTAGATATAATGGTCATCTGAGTTAAATTCACCTATTCCAGTCCAATTTAGTTCACTGATTCCTAATATATCAGTGTTCACTTTTGCTATCTCCTGCTTGACCATGTCCAATTTACCTTAATTCATGGACCTAACATTCCAGGTTCCTATGCAATATTGTTCTTTACAGCATTGGATTTCACTTTCACTATCAGATGCATCCAACACTGAGTGTCCTTTCTGCTTTGGCCCAGCCACTTCATTCTTTCTGGAGTTATTTCTCCACTCTTCTCCAGTAGCATACTGGACACCTTTGGACCTGGGGCTTCATCTTCCTGTGTCACGGTTTTTTGCCTTTTCATACTGTTCATGGGGTTCTCATGGCAAGAATACTGGAGTGGCTTGCCATTCCCTTGTCCAGTGAACTACCTCTTGTTAGAGCTCTCCACTATGACCTGTCCATCTTGGGTGGCCTTGCGTGGCATGGCTCTTAGCTTTATTGAGTTATGCAAGCCTCTTTTCCATGACAAGGCTGTGATCCATGAAATCAACTATCCTTCAGTTTAAAAAAAAAAGGGGGGGGGGGAATTTTAAGATTTAAATTAAAAAAAGGAAAAAAGGGCTGGGATTGGTTGACTCCTGACCTAAAATACCCAGGGCACAGGCCCAGCTTCAGGTGCAGTTGGATTCATGGCGCCAGTGATATCAGAACTCAGTTTGCTCTTGCTTCCATCTGAAATCTTTGCCTTCATTCAGCCCAGCTTCCTTACCAGGCCCAAATCTCCATGGCCAGAAACCTTCAGACTTCTCCACAGTAAACAAGATGGCAGCCCAGTGTCCTGTCCTCAACCTTCTCTCAGAGCTGAGGCTTTCTGTCAGCCTCGCTTGCAAGTCCTGAAGCTCACTATGATTGGATTGAATCAGGTCATGTGATCATTCCTGACCCAATCGCTGCATCCAGGATATAACCAGTGGAAACTGTAAGAACCTTTCTTGCTGACCCTAACACTCACTCTGATTGGACATCCTGAGGTCACGTGCCCTTCCCTGTCCCAATCACTACAGCCAGAACATAGCCAGTGAAAAGTATAAGAGCCTTTCTTTCTTTTTTGGTCCTAGAGCAAGTCCTGATGTTTACTATGACAGAGGCTTCTGGTGCAAAATATAATTTTTGTATAAATGGCTCTTACTCAGTGATATAGTGTGGGAATTTCTGTCTCTGAGTGTATAGTGTCTGGGTTGTCTATTTCTAGTATTCCTGATATTTCCCAAAAAGCCAATGAGGAAAAAGTCCACTGATTTTTGCCTTTCCTTTCTTAGGCCTATCAGAAAGGAGCTCCCCCTAAAAGCCGAATTCTTCCAGCTGGTGGCAAGGTGCTAACCTCAGAAGATGAATACAATTTATTATCTGATCGGCATTTCCCAGACCCTATTGGTGAGTTACTGAGCACTCCTTCCCAAGACAAAATTCCTAAACATGTTCTGTTTGGTTAGACCAGTTCTTCTCAAGGGTGAGGGTGGGGGGATTTCACTCTCCAGGGACATTTGGCTGTATCTGGAGATATTTTTGGTCATCACAACATGGGAGGATGGTGCAATAGACATTTAATGAATAGAAGCCAGTAATTATTGCTAAATATCTGACAATGCACTGAACTGTCTTTGACGTTGAAGAATCACCTGGCATTAAATATCAATAGGCCAAGGTTGAGGAACCCTGGGCTAGACACACATTCTCCATAGGCAAATGGAAGATATAATTTCTCTAATTCAGGTAAACCTTGTACCACTTCTATTACTTTAAATCATATTGGGTAATACACAAGTCAGTCACTGTGTTTCTAGCATATAGAAAATGTACTGTTGGTCAGATATCTTGAGGCTTTGGAATAATTGCAAGCTTTACACAGGACAGCAAAAATAAATGTTTCGGGCCCAGTCTGTGAAATGTACAATCCTATCTTTCAGTAAAACCTGTCAGCAAACATTATTTTTCTAATTTTAGGATGATTTGCGATAAAATATCCTAAGTCAACAAAATACTTTTAGTAGGCATTAGGCATTAGAGTAACTCTTAGGTACTGTGTAAAAAACCATTGCATTAATTAGCATATCTATAAATAATAGCTGAATACTGCTATAGAAAGAGCATTGAACTGAGAATTCGAAGACTGAATTTTCATCTGGTTCTGTGATGCTTAACAAGCATTTTCCTTAGCCATTGCTGAACCTTTTTGAATTCTGTTTCTCCTGACTCTAGGGACTTGAAATTGAAAATCTAGAAGGTTATTACCAACTCTAACATACTTTCATTTTCATTCATTTCACTTTCTCCATGCCGAGAGTGTAAGGGATAATATACAGACCAAATAGAGCGTTTCATAGAGATTCATGAACTGTGGATAATGTAATAACTCCATTTGGCTTTGTGTAAATCAAAGCACACAATAATTACTTAGTTTCTTGAAAAGAGTCCTGGTTCTTATTAATAGGTGTAATCATTTCACTGGAATTTATGGGGGAAAATGTAAAATAATTTTATCGATTGTTATTTCAGTGCAGAATGCTTAGTGTAGTGTTTTTAATAATGCTATTATAGGATTAGTACATGAACCATAAACCTAGATTAACAAACTCTTACTAAGTAATTCAAGCTAAAACAACACTTTATGTGTAGTATATGTATTATTATATTTTCTTTTAATGTCTACTTACGTGTTTTCTTGGCTCTGGAGCTGCCCCTAGAAATGGGGATACCAACATGTTGGCTCTTTAGAACCTCTTAAAAGAACTTTCCAATGAAATCCGTCAGAGCAGATAATACATTAATTGATTTATTGATGAGATCCAGTCAGAAGGAATGAAAAGGAATAAAAAACTCAAGGCCTGGGTGACTACTGCCACTTGACCCAGAACTTCAGACTGGGTATTTCAGTGACTGTTTAAATTGTATGTTGTGGCCTTCTCAGTTTTAAAAATAGAATATTCTATAGGAGATCATTTGTGATATCCTTGTAACTCAACTCAGAAAAAATGCAGACTGGAAAAAATGGCATCTGGAAAATTATTGTAAGAGGTTAAGTGAGTTATAACTAGAGAACAATAGAAATGAATTTTATGGGGCTTGCCAAAGCTTTGAAACGTAAAGGGTGAATATTGCTTTCAATTGTTCATACAATATTGTGACATCTTGGAAAGGGCAAGGAGTGTTGTTTCACAAACTGTGATTGCTGTGTGATTCTAATTTTATTGAAAAGAATAAAGGCACCGTAAAGATTGGAGGAATTAACTTCACTTGAGCAAAAACACTAACGGGTTTATCAATATAGGTCTTCTTTACACAGTAGTTGGCCAAAACTTAGTGGCGTTGGCAAACCAAACTGCAGTGGAGGCTGGTAATGTAGTCTTTAGTCTATAATGGCACTTGCTAAACTAAAAATCAGGGATTTTATTAGAAAGAGGAGAGGATAGAAATGTGTTACAGCCAGAGGTCTCTGCTACAGTATTCAATCATTTATTCATTTGTTGGCATTCGTATGCTGATTCATTCCTTGGTATTTTGCTTGGGACTGGTGAGCTCAAGATTGTGCTCACAACATGTTCAGCTTTATGAAGTTCAGAAATGGAACTCCCATGTATGCCCCAAGAAATCTATTCTATATCTAAACCAATCTCAGCTTGCCGGTAGCAGGAGTCTGTTCTGCAGCTTTCCTCATGGTTATGATCCATTTCTTGGTATGCCCAGTGCTTTCAGTTGCCTCTTAGTAGGTCCCTCTCCTCTTGCTTCCCTTGAGATAGTGCCCATTATGTGGGCAGGGAGCCCAGAATTCATTTTTCCTTCTGCTTGTTTTCCACGACTCTAGAAACAAGCTGGGGCTCATTTAAATGAATGCAGTATCATAGAAATGGAATGCATGGAGAGGAATAAAGTTTAGACAGGAGATCTGAGTAATTGTATGGCTCAACTTGAGTTTCTTGGAATTGATTTTGAAGAAAGGGCTGAAAGTTCTATTGTTTAAGGCTTTAAAAATTTCCTAGGACCACATAACATATTTATTCATTTAACAAACTGTAGTACAACATCTACTGGGTTTGTATGCTATGAGTTGAGCATGCAGAGATATGTATGATGGAGCCTCCACCCTCAAGGAGCTCCAGGGCAGTGGTTCTGCTTCTGGGGAGAATTAACTGGAGGTTGTTGTTGTTTAGTCGCTCAGTCATGTCCAACTCTAGCCTGCCAGGTTCCTCTGTCCATGGGATTCTCCAGGCAAGAATACTGGAGTGGATTGCCATTTCCTTCTCTTGGGGATTTTCCCAACCCGGGGATCAAACCTGCATCTCCTGCATTGGCAGGTGGATTCTTTAGCTCTGAGCCACCAGGGAAGCCCTAATTGGAGGTGGGGGATGTTTACCTCACTTTATGTCACTCACTCTGAGTGTGAGAACCAGAGACAAACACAGATCATTATATTTTGAGAAGACAAGGTAGGGAGCACCCTACTGTCTCTGGTGGCAGAGGGTGGTGCCAACAAAGGCATCCCAGAGGAGGTGGCTTTTGAACTGAGTTTCGAAGGATGAATGAGAGTTTTCTCTGCAAAAGTATGATAGAGGGAAAGGAGAAAAAAAGAAGCATGAACTGCAGAAGCAATAAACAAAGTCATAGGAAGGATGACGATACCTCCCTCGGGAGAGTAGAGAAGAGAGTGGGGCAGAAACCAGTGCAGAACAGGGTAAACACCAACACTTAAAGAGAGAGATGGAGAGAAGGGGCAGAGGAACCAATAAAAGTGAAAAGGGGCAGTGATGTTTAAAAAGCGTGGAGAAGGTCACCCTCCTGGAAGTCAAGGGAAGAGAATGTTTTCAAAGGAAGGGGTAACTGGGTGCAACAGATAATCCCTGATCAGGTTGAAAGGGTGGGTAATAAAGAAGAAGCCATAAGCCGGCAGTAAGGATGACATCAGTGACCCAGGCAGTTTGGTTTGGGGACTGGTGAAGAAGGAACAAGTTTAGGGTGAGAATAAGGGTTGATGGCATCAAAGCTGCAAATGCTGGTTTGGCAGTGATTGAGGGGTGGGGGTGGGAAGAGAGTGGAGAGCGGAGAGCAGAGCTGGTGAATTGGGAGCTGGTAGGGTGAGGGCCCAACGGGTGGACACAGTGGCAGCCGAGGAAAGACCCAACTCTGACTGTAGCTCATTCCAGATGAGGCAGCGGAGCTCGGTTGTGTCTGATGGCCTCAGCCATCCCTGTGGATAAGAGATGAGGCCACCTGCTCGAGTGAGGCAGGTGAAGCTGGTGGTGGCGTGCAAGGGGAGCCTGGACTCTCCTTTGCCCCGACCCTGTGAAGACATTTCATACCACCTTTTCAGCCCATTGGTTGCCCCACAGCCTGAAGTAAGCTCTCACAGCCTGAAATAGGAATTTAAAATAAGACATAAACATTTTAAGATGTCTTGGTGTTTTCCGTGTTTCTTCAGCATCCAATGAGAAGGAGAACATGCAAGCCTTTGTGGTCCTGCCCAAGGAATTCCCGGTGTACCTGTGGCAGCCCTTCCTCAGACACGGCTACTTCTGCTTCCAGGATGCCGCTGGCCAGAAGAAGCTCAGCGCTGTCCTGAGTGACTGCATCAGACATCTGAATCACGGTATGGCACGGTTGCCCGCTGGGCCCCGCTGGGCTGCCTTTTCTCGACTGGCCTGATCAGTCACCTATAGAATGATTTCTTGAGAGAGCCACAGATGGTGTTGCCTTGGGGAAGGAGAGGGAAGCTGAGTGAAGTGTGAGTTTTGTGCACGAAGAGCGCAGTCGATTTGCTAGCTGCTTAGTCTGGGCAGGATATACTGTGTGTGTGTGCGTAGATCCTCAGTCATGTCTGACTCTGTGCGACAGCAGGGACTCTAGCCCACCAGGTTCTTCTGTCCATGGGATTCTCCAGGCAAGAATACTGCAGTAGGTTGCCATTTCCTCCTCCAGGGGATCTTCCCGACCCAGGAATTGAACCCTCGTCTCTTATGTCTCCTGCGTTGGCAGGCAGGTTCTTTACCACTAGCGCCATCTGGGAAGCCCAGGGCAGCGGAGCCTCAGTGCAGCGGGATGTGGAGTAGGTGTCTGAGGGCCCGTGTAGGCAGAGCACCGTATTCATGCATACAATTTTGAGTATAATGCCTCCTCCTCCTCTTCCGTCCTGATTGGCTTTTTAATATTTATTTTCATTACATTTATTTTTCGCTGTGTCTTTGTTACTGCACATGGGCTTTCTCTAGTTGTGGTGAGCAGCTTCTCACTGCGGTGTCTCCTCTTGACGCAGAGCACAGACTCGAGGCACGTGGGCTTCAGGAGCTTCGGTGCTTGGACTTAGATGCTCCATGGCATCGGCATCTTCCCGGACCTGGGATTGAACCGGTGTCCCCTGAATTGCAAGGTGGATCCTTAACCACTGGACCACCAGGGAGGGCCCTGTCCTGACTTTTAAAAAATCTCAATGACATCAAGAATGAACCAGTTGTCCCTAAGAAAATCCTAGTCCTTATGACATTTCATTTTTCTCACTTTTATTTCCAAATTAGTTACTCAAAACTTTAGGATACATAAGAATCACATGGAAAATTTGCTGAACAGATTTTTTTGGCTCCACCTACAGATATTTACTGGGTCTGTGGTGGGGCCCTGATTTTGCATTTCTAACAAACTGCCAAGGGATACTGATGCTGTTGGTCCACAGACCACACTTGGCATGGCATTGCTTCAGACTGTGCTGCCTCTATATACTGATTTAACTGTTATGTCTATAATAAAAAAGACTGCTCATTCTTGTATGTGCTCATTCTTGAAAAGTTGATATGAATACTGGTTTTTCTGGACTCCACGAAGCCTTCTGTTACAGATGATTGAACTGTTTGTCATTTGGCAGTTGGAAAGCTAACCAGTCAAATGTTATTGCAAGCTTACTCTATGCCAGCCTCTCTCAAGGTATTAGGGACAGAGTAATGAGCCATGCAAATTCCCTTTCTCTGGGGTCTACATTCAGACGGGAAGGAGGGACAAACACTTGCGCCAATTCAGAAGACAACTTGATGGTTGTCAAAGATATGTGTTAAAGGGTAACTAGAAGTTGTTGCACAGGGAAGAATGGAGAAGGCTGGTCAGAGGAGGCCCCTCTGGGCAGGTGACATTTGAGTTGAGTCACCTCATTCTTCTGTGCCTTTATTTCCTAATAAAGCGAATTGCATTGTACACTTTGGAGAAGGAAATGGCTGCTGCTGCTGCTAAGTTGCTTCAGTCGTGTCCGACCCTGTGCGACCCCATAGACGGCAGCCCACCAGGCTCCCCCATCCCCGGGATTCTCCAGGCAAGAACACTGGAGTGGGTTGCCATTTCCTTCTCCAATGCATGAAAGGGAAAAGTGAAAATGAAGTCGCTCAGTCATGTCTGACTCTTAGCAACCCCATGGACTGCAGCCTTCCAGGCTACTCCGTCCATGGGATTTTCCAGACAAGAGTACTGGAGTGGGGTGCCATTTGGCTACCGACTCCAATATTCTTGCTTGGAGAATCCCATGGACCGAGGAGCCTGGTGGGCTACAGTCCGTGGGATCACAAAGAGTCAGACATGACTGAACAACTGAACACACACACGTATTGTACACTTAAAGTTCTGAGGTTTCCCTGAGAGTGTCAGTTCCACAGAGCAACAGTTGCTAGTGATGCTTCTCAACCCGTTCTTGATTTTAGCTGGTGTAGTGATAGGAGGCTAATGGAAAAAGATAATGTCACTCTATTTTGCTATAGCAACTCTGAGTAACATTTGTCATAACACTGGCTCATAACTCATTAGGGACTTTGTAGAAATGTTACCCTTATTGATATCTTGCCTTGTGGTTTTGATATTTTAGAGAGCAGAGACTTTCCCAGCACTGCCAGCACCATCTGACTCATCTTTTCAGTTCACCTGCCCCTCTGTGTGCAGGGCCATGGTCTAGTAGGAACATGCCATGGGCACTGAACACAGAAGCCGTGAAGTTTCACTCGGCAGAACATGTTCTCTACCCCGCCAAATGGGGCTGGCTTCATTCTCCCTTCATGTACATAATAGGAATTTCTCTGGGGAGGTTTTGGAAGCATTGTAAGCCTGCATTTAGAGTCCATTTATGGAAGATATCAGTCGATTCAAAACCCCACTCTGCTCTCCAGTATGTTATCAAAGGCACTGAGATAATGAGGTCCAGTCACGTGGCCCTAGTTCTTCTGTGTCACATTCCTCTGTCCAGAAAGCTCACTGAGGTTTTCTGCAGACTTGGCGTGACTTGGCAGAACTTTCCCGTGGCTCCCGTCAGAACCAGAGACCATCAGAACATTGTAGAGAACTGTTCTGGATGGCCATGGGCCAATGAGCCCATGGATCTCTCCTTTCCTGCCTCTGTTTCTTTGTTTTTGACCACAATGTACCACTCATCTTTACTGAGTCACTTTTTTTGGGTTTCAATCTCTCCCTGTTATTCATTGTAGGATCTGGAGTAAACCATTAAGAGATTTCACAAACTCCCAGTTAACCATTATTTTTTTCCATAATTACCCTAAGGGTTTAGAAATAGGTGTCAAATGAATGCTGTAATAGGACAAGAAACGCTGAGGGGGCTGTGGAGAGCCTGCTGCCCTCCATCCCCAGGCAACTGGGCTCTGGGCTGTACGCTTGTATTGTTGATGGGCGCTCAGGCCAGCGCGTGCCACCGCTGAGAATTAGGTCTGAAATATCCTAGCATCTGACGCTGAGCTGCTATTGATCCATCCATTCACAGGTCCTTAGGGATCTTTCTTCCCTAGTTTTATTGAGATATAATTGACATATAGCATTGTTATTAGTTTCAGGTGTACAACATAATGATTTAATATATGATCATTGTAAAATGGTCAGCGCAAGTTTAGTTAACACCTGTCACCTCAAGAGGTTAATAGCATTTTTTTTCTTATGAGATCTTTTAAGATCTCTTCTCTTATCAACTTTGTAATACATGATACAGTATTGTTAACGATAGTCACCACGCTGTACAGTACATCCCCTGATTTTATTTTATAGCTGGAGGTTCATACATTTGACCCCCTTCATTCACCCTACCCCCGTCTCCTCTGGCAACAACCAATCTGTTCTCTGTTTCTATGATTTCAGTTTGGTTTTTTTACGATTCCACATGTAAGTGAGATCGTACAGTATTTGTTTCTCTCTGTCTGACTTATTTCACTTAGCATAATGCGCTCAGGAGATCTTTCAGGGAAGATCATCTCATTACCTTCATGGTAAGTTCCACCCAGGATTTCTGTCACTTGACGTGGGCGTTGGGGTGGGGGGGCATCCCAGGATACCTCCTGCTGTGTTCAAATCCCACCACACAGCCCAAGCCACTTACCCTGGGAGTTCTGGGTTCAAACTGGTCTAGGTACTCATGTCCATTCATTCTGAATCTGGAACCACTTCTTCTGTTCCTCCTTATGGAGGGGGTTTGTCCATATTTAACCCTGGCAAAGGGCCTGATTACACCCTGCTCTTGGACAATAAGGCTATATTCCAAGGCAGGTAAGGACAAGTAGAGAGCTCTCTGCTCCTCTTTCCTTCAAGAGACGATGCTTCCTTTGTGTGCCTCAAAGATTATTTACATTCCTAAGGAGCACAGAGATGTGTGTGTATGTGTGTATGGTTGTTGTTATTTTTTTTAATTTTTATTTATTTAAATATTTACATATTTGTTTGTTTATTTTTGGCTGCTTCAGGTCTTGGTTGCAGCATGCGGGTTTCTCTCTAGCTGTGGAGTACAGGCTTAGTTGTCCCACAGCATGTAGGATATTAGTTCTCAGTCCAGGGATTGAACCCACAGCCCCTGCATTGAAAAGCAGATTCTTAACATCTGGATCACCAGGGAAGCCTCTGTTGTTTTTATTTTTGACACTCTTTCATTGAGCAGGCATAAGAAGATTCCACAAGAGTGATCTTTAGCATCCCCCTCCAACACACTGGACTAAATATGAAGCCCTTGTGGAAGCGGGGAAGGGGAGGAGAAACTTCCCCTTTAGTTCTTTTGGCTGGCAGTTAACACAAGATCAATTCACGGTAGAAAACCAAATTTATAACCTGTGGATGGGGAATTCACTGAAGTATGAAGAATTTCAAAGACAGCAAGATATGGTGAGATTTATATATATTCTGGACTATGGAGAAGGAAGTGGGGGGTCTGAGGCTTCAAAGGGAAGTAAGGTAATTCAGGGTTCTACATTCATAGGAAGATAGAAGCGTTAATGTTTGATGAACAAATGTTTGCTGGGCCATCCAAAGACAGTGAGACACATCCATCAACAGAGGAATGGATAAAGAGGATGTGGTACATACCTACAATAGAATATCATGCAGCCATCAAAAAGTGAAATAACACCATTTGCAGCAACATGGACTAGAGATTGTCATGCTGAGTAAGTCAGAGAAGCAGAAACGTGGTATATCTCTTTATATGCAAAATCTAAAAGGACATGAACAGATGGACTTATTTACAAAATAGAAACAAACAGACTCACAGAGAACAAACTTATGGTTGCCAGGGGCAAGGAAGGGGAGAAGGGACAGTTAGAGAGCTTGAGATGGACATGTACACATACTGCTGTATTAAAAATGGATAGCCACAAAGACCTAGTGTACAGCGCAAGGAACTGCTCAGTGTTGTGTGGTAGCCTGGATGGGAGGGGAGTTTGGGGGAGAAAAGATACATGGATATATATGGCTGAGTCTTTTTGCTCTCCACTTAAAACTATCACAACAGTGTTAATCAGCTATCAGTTCAGTTCAGTTCAGTCGCTCAGTCATGTCCGACTCTTTGCGACCCCATGAATCGCAGCACGCCAGGCCTCCCTGTCCATCACCAACTCCCGGAGTTCACTCAGACTCACGTCCATTGAGTCAGTGATGCCATCCAGCCATCTCATCCTCTGTCGTCCCCTTCTTCTCCTGCCCCCAATCTTTCCCAGCATCAGGGTCTTTTCCAATGAGTCAACTCTTCGCATGAGGTGGCCAAAGTACTGGAGTTTCCGCTTTAGCATCATTCCTTCCAAAGAAATCCCAGGGCTGATCTCCTTCAGAATGGACTGGTTGGATCTCCTTGCAGTCCAAGGGACTCTCAAGAGTCTTCTCCAACACCACAGTTCAAAAGCATCAATTCTTCAGCACTCAGCCGTCTTCACAGTCCAACTCTCACATCCATACACAACCACAGGAAAAACCATAGCCTTGACTAGACGGGCCTTAGTCGGCAAAGTAATGTCTCTGCTTTTGAATATACTATCTAGGTTGGTCATAACTTTTCTTCCAAGGAGTAAGCATCTTTTAATTTCATGGCTGCAATCACCATCTGCAGTGGTTTTGGAGCCCCAAAAAATAGTCTGCCACTGTTTCCACTGTTTTCCCCATCTACTTCCCATGAAGTGATGGGACCAGATGCCATGATCTTCGTTTTCTGAATGTGGAGCTTTAAGGCAACTTTTTCACTCTCCTCTTTTACTTTCATCAAGAGGCTTTTTAGTTCCTCTTCACTTTCTGCCATAAGGGTGGTGTCATCTGCATATCTGAGATTATTGATATTTCTCCTGGCAATTTTGATTCCAGCTTGTGCTTCCTCCAGCCCAGTGTTTCTCATGATGTACTCTGCATATAAGTTAAATAAGCAGGGTGACAATATACAGCCTTGATGTACTCCTTTTCCTATCTGGAACCAGTCTGTTGTTCCATGTCCAGTTCTAACTGCTGCTTCCTGACCTGCATATAGGTTTCTTAAGAGGCAGGTCAGGTGGTCTGGTATTCCCATCTCTTTCAGAATTTTCCAGTTTATTGTGATCCACACAGTCAAAGGCTTTGGCATAGTCAATAAAGCAGAAATAGATGTTTTTCTGGAAATCAGCTATACTCCAGTACAAAATAAGAAGTTAAAAACGACCGTGGGACACAGAGGACTTTGATCAAAAGGCTTTGCTAGGTTCCCCTTTGTCTACCACACTTAATACTTTGCTATACTTATCTATGGTGATGTCTTCTTTCTAGGACAGTCCTCATACCTTAATTCTTTTAGTCAGCAAAGGGGAAGTTAAGAAGCTCTTCCTGAGTCTTTTGGGGCTTTGATTGTTTTCAGCTCAAAATAGTCCTTATACTAGAGTGGCACAATTTGGGGAGCCACTACGTAATCAGTCCCATTACGTGACACGTGCCTAGAGCAATTGTTGTCCTCTGTCCTTTTGGAATCTTACTGCAGGGCCTTTTCCCAGATGGGAGAATTCTAGGGTTCTAAATGTCCACTGCTACAAAAATGGGTCTTACATAAAGCCAAGATGATCCAAGACAGTCCTGTTGTCCAAAATTCTATTCATAATTGTAGTTTGCAAAATATGATCCTTGTAGTTACAGAGATGTTGTTATTGTTCAGTCACTCAGTCGTGTCTGACTCTTTGTGATCCCATGGATTGCGGCACACCAGTCTTTCCTGTCCTTCACCATCTTCCAGAGCTTGCTCAAACTCATGTCCATTGAGTTGGTGATGCCATCCAACCATCTCATCCTCTATCGTTCCCTTCTCCTTCTGCCGTCTATCTTCTATCTGCCTTCTGTCTTTCTCAGCATCAGGGTCTTGTAGTTACAGAGATGTAGTTAAAACTATTAGCATATATAAAGGGCTGTACACATGCAATGTGGAATAATGATCATTATCAATGTGAGTCTGTCCTTCCAGCTCAGGAAAATCATTCCTTGGCATAAGAATTTTCAGGAAGGGGGAAAAGTGTTCCTGGCAGGAGGAATAGGATTTGTTGGGACTGGAAAAGAGTCAAAGCATAGACTATTAGAGGAACTAAAAGAATTTCATGTGGCTGATGCTCAGAGAGGAGAGAGATGCCAAGTGATGATGGAGAGATGGAGCCAGTCAAAAAGGGCTGTGTAAAGCATATTACGGAATTTGCACTTGATTCAAGCACCAATTGGAAACCATTGAAAGGTTCCAAGCACAGAAGCAAGTCAGTCATATTTTCATGCTAGAAAGGTCACACACACTGGCTGCTGTGTGGGCAGTGGATGGAGGGTAGCCACTGGGATGCCAGGAGGCCACTTAGGCAGCTTTGGCAGGCAATAGATAGTGGTAGCTTGCACCAACGAGGTGACAGTGGAGGTGGCAAGAGGTGGCTGAATAAGAGAGATATCCAGAAGCAGAATCAACAGAACTTAAGGATAGAGCATGAGCAGAGTGAGGCGGTGGGAGAACCCAAGGAAGAGCTCCAGGTTTCTGCCTTTCTCTGAGATGGGCACCTTGTGTGAAAAAGGAGCAGCCTTTAGTGACTTCCCTGGTCAGCCAGTGGCTAAAACTCCACGCTCCCAGTGCAGGGGGCCTGGGTTCAACGCCTGGTTAGGCGATTAGATCCCACATGCCCCGATTGAAAGATCCCAAATCTTGCAACTAAGATCAAAGATCCTGTGTGCTGCAGCTAAGATACGGCACAGCCAAATTAATTAGTTAATTAAAAAAAAAAAGGAGGAGCAGTTTCCAGGGAAAGTTTGTTTTCAGTGCTGCAGGTGTTGAGCTGGGGAAGTCTAGGGACATCCAGGTGAGAGAGTCTTGTAGACGGATGCCCAGACAGAGCTGGACAGCAGGAGCACAGTCCCAAGTGCAGACACGGGGGAAGTCAGCAGCCTGCATGTGGTCATCAAAGCCACGACTAACCTTGGAGAGAGGATATAACTTTTAAGCTCCCAGAAGACAGAGGAGAAACCGTTGGCTGAAGGCCTGGCATCTGGTACAGGCTCTGCAAATATATCCACCCTCCATCCTCAGGAATAGTTGCAAATATGCCCATGGGGGGAAAAGTATGGGGAGCGTGTTCAGATAGCCTACAGATGTTTGCACCCCAAATCTGTAAACATTAATGCAGAATAGATGGGTGATCTTGTGTTAAATACTAACTTCACTCACTACATGGATCTGTGATTTTACCGTTGAACATTTAAGCAACATGTTCATTAGGAATACCAAGTCATGTGAAATTCAGTAACTCATTTAGGCTCTCTGACTCACCCACTCAATTGCCAATGTCTCTTCTGTAGTTTACTTCAAGTTCACTGCTACCAACCTGCTTTGGACTCATAAAAAAACATTCTAAGAGGCTTTCAGTTGATTTTCAATTACCTCCATCTCCTTTCACGTGTAATGGTCAGATGAATCATATTTAAACACAATTGTTTTTATTAAAAGCCTTCAGCAGCACTGCCATTTTAGAAAAAATGAAACACTTCATTCCAAAGAAACTGGTTGTGTATGCCTGATTTCCTCCTCTTCTCAAGTATAAGCTTCCTCTCCCCTAACCCTGCTGCCCTGCCTCACCCACCTGCTTTTAATGGAAGCTTTACCCAGACATTTTGGACCTTCTCATACACCTGAAACATTCACTCCTCACCTCTTCACATTCTCTCTTGGTCCTTTAAGAACAAGCTTCAGACTGACCCCTGCCATGAAAGCCCCAAGAATAACTTCACTTGTGTCTATTATCTGTTCCAGTGATTGGATGCTTATGGCGTTCATTTTCATGTCTGGGTGTCCTAGTTCTCTAACTCTATTATAAATTCCTAAAGGTAAATCTTGTATCATCCTGTGCCCCTCTGTGTGCATGCATGCTAAGTTTCTTCAGTTATGTCTGACTCTGTGCAACCCTTTGGACTGTAGCCTGCCAGGCTCCTCTGTCCATGGGATTCTGCAGGCAAGAATACTGGAGTGGGTTGCCATGCCCTCCTCCAGGGGATCTTCCTGACCCAAGGATCGAACCCATGTCTCTTATGTCTCCTGCATTGGTAGGTGGGTTCTTTTCCACTACCTCCACCTGGGAAGCCCTTGTGTCCTGAAGTGCTCAGATAAATATCTTGTTTCATGAAATGGTTCAAAGACACCAGTGAATTAATAATGAAAGTAAATCTGATTTCAGAATTTGTATGATTTTAGAGATGACAATTATAAATGTGGTTTGGCCTAATTCATGAATATACTGGCATGAGTAAGTGAAAGAATTGTCAGTATAAAGCATAACAGACTTGAGTAATAAAGGAATCACACATTAGGGCATCATCAGCAGAAGAAGGTGATGCTGGAACCAAGGTGCAATGCTGGCAAAGTTTTGTTCAACAGTCCTCTGCTGGCTTGAAGGACAGCCAGCACTGCCACTAAATAAACACCAGTTGCTGTCATCATAAAGAGGGCACAGTGGAATATCTGGGAAGCTTAAGGGCCCCTGCATTGGAAAAGATAGTATTAATATATAAAAAGGTTCTTTCTTAATGAAGAGAACACAATTATGTAAAGACACTTCGCAAACTTCTGCTTTAACTCAGACTAGTTCAATCACCTATTACATTTATGTCATCTAAGGGTGTGTGTAATGGAGTGAGTTAGGCTGAATGTGGAGCTGTAATTGTGATTAAACTTTGGAATCAGTTGCTGTCAGGGTTGTATGCCTTGAGCTCTTATCCCAGAAATCCCATGTCAAATCAAATGCCTGTGTTAGATTGGATTTTGACACTTGCACATTTTCAGTGTTCAATTAATGCTGCTGAATTAAATTGAATTTTAAAACAGAAAAGAGTCATATAATTCAAATTAGCTAGAGCAAATCCTTTTCGGTGTGTTTATTTGAACACCCATCACCACTTATGAAACAAGTTTATTACTTGAGGGACTAAGTGTCTGACATGGGCATCAATCAATTTCAACTGAAAATATACACTGAATTTTCTTTGTAATGTTTGAAAACATATTTCTGGATTTATGGCACATGCTTGTTTTTATATACACACATATCTATGAATTAGAGAATTCTAACTGTGCTTGGGGATCCTAAGTGGCTCAGTGGTAAAGAATCTGCCTGCCAGTGCAAGAGATGCTGGAGACGAGGGTTCCATCCCTGGGTCAGGAAGATCTCCTAGAGAAGGAAATGGCAACCCACTCCAGTGTTCTTGTCTGGGAAATCCCACAGACAGAAGAGCCTGGCATGCTATAGTCTATAGGGTCGTAAAGAGTTGGGCATGACTGAGCGACTGAGTATGCACACACGCAACGGTGCTTGCACTCTTTTGGACACTTTACTACAAATGAATGATGTTTGACTGGACATAAATAAAAGTACATTTTTTATAAAGACCTCTTTGAATGCTTTTACTTACCAAAAAAATTTCATTGTCCACATTTGTTTCAATGCATTAAAACCTCTATGTGTTATAAGTAAAAATGTTTGCTAATTACTGTAGACATCAATTTCCAGTTTTCATAGACTGTCCCCAACAAAAGTTTTTAAAGGATTCTCTCCGCTTGGAGACTGGTCTCTCCTTGAGTTAGTTTAGTCTCTCCTTGAGTTAGTGTGTGCTCTTTGCCTCACATAGGTAATACTCAGCATATTCTAAATATGTGACATTCATATGTGAATGTCATTTTTTCTTAAGAAGTTATCGTTTTCCCCTTTCTGACTCTTGTTTCAGAGAAGGCAATGGCACCCCACTCTAGTACTCTTGCCTGGAAAATCCCATGGGTGGAGGAACCTGGTGGGCTGCAGTCCATGGGGTCGTGAAGAGTCGGACACGACTGTGTGACTTCACTTTCACTTTTCACTTTCATGCATTGGAGAAGGAAATGGCAACCCACTCCAGTGTTCTTGCCTGGAGAATCCCCGGGATGGGGGAGCCTGGTGGGCTGCCGTCTATGGGGTCGCACAGAGTCGGACACGACTGAAGCGACTTAGCAGCAGCAGTGAGGACATAGGTTGGAATACTTTAAACGTAATAAATCTAAAATAAGCCAGACAGAAAAAGACAAATACTGCATAGTATCACTTATATGTGAAATCTAAAAAAAGTCAAAGGATAGAAACGGAGGAGAAAAGTGGTTGCCAGGGTTAGGGGAAATAAGGAGATGTTGGTAATAGGGTACAAAGTTTCAGTTATAAGATCAAAAGGGTCTGAGGACATAATGAAAACAGGGTGACTGTAGTGATAACACTGTGCTGTGTAACGAAATTTACTAAAAGAGTAAAATTTAAATGTTCTCACTGCCCCCCCCAAGGATAAATACATGAGGTGATGAATGTGTTAATTAACAAGATGAGTGTAATCCTTTCACAATGTCTATGTACATTAAATCACCATGATGTACATTTTCAATGTCTCATAATTTTATGTCAACTCTATCTCAATAAAACTGAAATACTAGGTCTCAACATGTTTTATTCATATTATGTATACTTAAGAGATTTGGTTAAATTACTTCAACTTCTCAAAGAGTTGGAGCCAACTAACTTGTAGTGTCCAACTCTTTGCGACCCCATGGACTGTAGCCTGCCAGACTCCTCCGTCCACAGAACTCTCCAGGCAGTAATACTGGAGTGGGTAACCATTTCCTTCTCCAGGGGATCTTTTTAACCTAGGAATCTAACCCAGATCTCCTGCATTGCAGGCAGATTCTTTACCGTCTGAGCTGCTTGGAATTAGTCCATATTTAAGAGCTGGACCTGAAAAAACAGGTCTCCATCAGAGACCAGAATAAACAGAACTTCTCCTCTCAGCCACTGAGCATTTATCACCACCCATATATATATATATAGTCTTCGGTTCATTTGCTGTCTAAAGCTATGTTGCCATTGAACTACTGTTGAATATTTTTTCTGGCCTGACAAACACACACTATAGTTTCAGTGAAACCACAGATTCTTGCCTGCCTTCCCCCTTCACTTCCAATGAACTAAGTAGTTATTTTGGTATGAAAGTCTAAAAATTGTGCTGTTATGATTGTTAAAGGCGACAAGTTGGAAGAATAATCAAAAAGATTAAGCAATCAGAGACGTAAAGTGAATTCAAGCAAAAATTTTTTTGTCTGTGCTATTTGGATTGGATAAATTCCAAAATCACAGGGCAGTTTTTGATGTTATTATAACTGAAAGCTTAAATAGCCTTCCCGTTTTTTAACTTGTAGATGGAATGTGGTTAAGATTGAAACAGACTTCTTAAAATGACAGAGCAAATGGTATGATTGTTTTAATATGTGGCTAGAGCTTCCCTGGTGGCTCAGCTGGTAATGAATCAGCTTGCAATGTTGAGAGACCTGGGTTCGATCCCTGGGTTGGGAAGATCCCATGGAGAAGGGAACGGGCTACCCACTCCAGTATTCTGGCCTGGAGAATTCCATGGACTACATAGTCCATGGGGTCGCAGAGTCAGACACAACTGAGTGACTTTCACTTTCAATAGATAATCAGCATTACCAAAGAACTCTATCTGGCGTTTGTTCCAAATTTCTTCCATTATGTTTTTATGGCTTCGCAGACTCTTTGTTCCTGTGCTTGGGCTTTCTCTAGTTGCAGCGAGTGGGGACTGTTCTCTAGATGTGGTGCATGGGCGTCTCATTGTGGTGGTTTCTCTTGTTGCTGTTTGTGGGCCCAAAAGCACGGGCTCAGTAGTTGTGGCCCTGGAGCAGTTAGGCCCCGTAGAATCTTCCTGGACCAGGGATCAAACTGGTCCCCTGCACTGGCAGGCAGATTCTTGACCACTGGACCTCCAGGGAAGTCCCCAGATAACTTTAACAAATGAACATTCAGGAGAGCTTGGAGAAAATCCTCACCTATTGTTACAGAGTGGTGAGCGACAGTTGTCCTTCCCACCCTGTAAACAAACTTAGAGCATATGAAATGGAAGAGAACCATGCTAGGAGCTATTGTTCGTTCTATTAGGTGTTTCAAATTTATTAATTCAACATTGAGTAGCTATAAAAGAATGCTTATGAAACTTGCAGAAAATATAAAGAACATACAGTTACCTCTTATTTCTTAGGTGCCTCTCTCTGATCCTATTACTTTCTTTTCCCTTTGAGAAAGCACCATTCTGGATTTTGTAGTTTTATTGCATATGTTTAATCATTTTGCATGTTTTTAGACTTAATCCCATGACATTTTATGACATCTTCTTTCATGGCTTCTTTTCCCAATATTAAACTCCAGTGATTCACCCATGTTATTGCTTGTAGCTATATTTCATTTTCATTGCTGAATACATTCCATTATATTAATATGCCATAATTTCTAGTATCCATTTTACTATTGATAGGCATTTGAGTTGCTCCCATTATTTATTATTAACAGTGCGACTGTGAACACCCTCTGCTGCTCGTTTGTAGAAATTTACTTTTGATTTGATTTACTAATGTCTTAAAGAATGTTCACATCTGTGTTAGGTGTATCTGACCTGTAATCTTCCTATTTTGCAATGACAGTTTTAGATTTTTCTATCAAGGTTATTCTTGCTTCAGGAAAGGAGTTAGAGACTGTTTCTATCTCTTCTTTTTTCCTTTTCTATATTCTGGAATAGTTTAAGACTGGAATTACTAGTGTATTTTTCTACTTGGTATAGCTTGCCCGTAAAACTTTTTAAATTTAGTGTTCTTTTTGAGGGAGGGTTTTAAACTACTGACTTAGCTTTTTCAATTGTTGGAGGATTATTCAGTTTTTCTATTTGTTGAGTGAGTTTTAGTAGGTTACAGTTTCCTAGGAATGTATCCATTTTGTTTATGATTTTAAAAAACTAGTGGCATATAGTTGTGTATAGTATCATCATATTTTGAAAGAATACGCAATGCCTCCTTTATTTTCTGTACCATCTATACTTGTTCCCTCCTTATTTCTCATATTGCTTATTTATAACTCCTCTCTTTTTTCTTGTCCAGTCTTACTAGAAGGTTGTCAACTTTGTCAACTTTTTCAAAAAACCAAATTTGGACTTTGCAGATTATTCTGTTTCTGTGTACTCTTTTTTAAATCTCTGATGTTATCATTTAAAACTGCCTTTCTTCTGTTTCCTTGGGATTTATTTTGCTGGAGTTTTTTCCTCACCTCTACAATGAGTAGATGCTCAGTTCATTGGGATTGTTTTAAAATGCTTTGAGACTCTTTCCTTTAAAAAAAAAAAAAAGGTAGAGGGGGACCAAATTTTCCTTCTCTTGTGAGCCAGACTGAGTGACTCATTTCTCACAAATAGAAAGTGGCAAAAATGATAGTATGTGACTTCCAAGAATAGGTCACAAGAAAGAATAGCTTCTGCCTGGCTTTTTCTCTTCTGGATCACCCACTTGGGAGAACCTAGTCACCATACAGTGAGAACACACAAGCAGCCCTCTGTGAAGGGCCACATGGGGAGAAACTGAAGCCTCCTCCCAACAGCCAGCACCAATTTGCCGGCCAAGACCTTGCAAGTGGATGCATTGTGGCCTTCAGATGATGTGACTGCAACCTTGTGAGACACCTCAAGCCAGAACCACGTAGCCATGCTTTCAAAATCCTGACCCACAAAAGCTATGAGAGAGGATAGATATTTATTGCTTTGGCTTACGCCATTAGCTCTTGGGATAATTTGTCTTGCAACAGTAGAAACTATTATAAAATACTCATTAATCACCAGCCCTTCTACCCTGACATAAGCATTTAGACGCTATAAATTCCCCTCTATATATTGTTTTAACTAAATCCCACAAATTTGGATAGACAGTGTTTTTCATTAAAATTAAGATTTAAATATTTTCTAATTTCCATTATCATTTCTTCTTTGACTTATGAGTTACTTAGAATTACATTTCTTAATTTCCAAATATATATTAGTGTATGCTGCTGCTAAGTTGCTTCAGTCGTGTCTGACTCTGTGCAGCTCCATAGAAGGCAGTCTACCAGGCTCCACCTTCCCTGGAATTCTCCAGGCAAGAACAGTGGAGTGGGTTGCCATTTCCTTCTCCAACGCATGAAAGGGAAAAGTGAAAGTGAAGTCGCTCAGTCGTGTCCGACTCTTTGAGACCCCATGGACTGCAGCCTACCAGGCTCCTCCACCCATGGGATTTTCCAGGCAAGAGTACTGGAGTGGGGTGCCATTGGCTTCTCCAGTATTAGTGTATATTTATTATTTATTTCTAGTTTAACTGCACTGTAACAGAAAATATATGATATAATCCCTTAAAATTTGTTGCACCTTACTCTATGGCTCTGCATGTGGTCAATTTTTATGAAAGCTGCATAGATAATTGAAAAGAATATATATTTAACAGTTGTATACACCCGTTAGCTGAAGTGTGTCAATTACGTCATTCAAATCTGTATTTTTCCTCATTGTTTTTTATGCTAAATTTATCAATTACTAGGAGAGGTGTGTTAAAATCTGCCACTATGGTGATAGATGGTTTTCATTTCTATTAACTGTTGAATTATATTTTGTTACATATTTTGTAATATATGTATGTTATACATATATTTGTGTATATACACACAACTAGATGAATACATGTTTGACATTGTTCTATCTTCCTAGTGTCTTTTATCTTTATGGAATGACTCATTTTATCTTTATTAATGCTTTCTTGCCTTCGATTTTATTTTGGCTGATATTAATGTAGCTACACTAACTTTCTTTTTCTTTAGTGCTTGCCTGGATATCCAGTTAGTAAAAATACCAACATTTTAAATGGAGCACTCATTCTACTTATATCTACTGTAATTACTCATACAGACCTATCTTATTTTGTCTTTTCTATATAGCCCACCTTTTCTATTGCCTTTTCTCTACATGCTGGCCTTCTTCTGAATTATTGTCACTATATAGTAGATGTGTATATTCTATTTATATTTTGTTAGCTGCATAACTTCTCAAAGTCAAAAATTAATCAATATCCTTAATTTTGGCTCAAAAAATAGAGAATTTAAAACATTTTACCTCCATTAGCACTCCCCCCACTCCCTACTCACTGATAGGCAGATATTGTTGACTTGAATTTTAATTCTATCTTTTTTATTTTAACCTTCCAATATATTATTGATACTACTTTTTACATTACTACTTTAATGTTTACTTTATCTTTATCACTGTTTGCTCATAATTTCTTTTTCTATCTCAGACCTTTCATCGGGGAGCATTTTATTTCTTCCTAAAGTTTATCCTCCAGAAATTTCTTCAGTTTGGGATCACATCTTCTTAGATTTTACTTATCAGAAAATATCATTATCTTATCCTTATTCTTAAAAGATGTTTTCACTACATATGAAATTCTGGTGTGGCAGTTATGCTTCTATTACCACACTGAATATTTTTTCCACTATCTTCTGGTTTCCATCACTTAAGTTGAGAAATTTGCTATCAGCCTGATTGTTGTTCTTTTGAGAGTAATTTGGTTCCTTTCTTATTTTTTTTAAAAAAGAAACCATCTCTTTGGTATTCTGTAGATTTATAAGAATGTGTCTTAGCTGTAATTTCTTGTTTATTTATATTGCACGAGATTTGTTGGTCTTCCTGAATCTGTGGGTTATTATTTAATCAATTTTGAAAAACTCTTAGCCATTATCTCTTCTTCTCTCTCATTCTCTGTTTATTCTCCTTTGAGAAATCTGATTAAATATAGAATATATATTCTTATTCTTATTCTCTTAACCTTTTATTCAATATTTTCCATCTCTTTTCTGAACAGTTTCTACAAATCTCTGTTCTCAGGTATATTTAATCAGCTTTTATGCTGTGCTTAGTCATTCAGTTGTGTGTGACTCTTTGCGACCCATGGGGATTCTCCAAGCAAGAACACTGGAGTGGGTTGCCATGCCCTCCTCCAGGGGATCTTCTCAACCCAGGAACTGACTGCAGGTCTCCCACATTGCAGGTGGATTCTTTACTGTCTGAGCTACCAGGGAAGCCCATGTTTTTAATTTTCAGTTTGATTCTTTTTCTAATCTGAATTTCTTTCTGTTCACTCACATTGTCAATTGCTTCTTTTATTCTTAAATATGTTACACTTGGTATATTTTGTATTCTGTGGTCGCTAGTTCCAGAATCTAAGATCTAAGATCTTTATGGGTTGCATTCTGCTACCTCACTTCTCTTCGTTCTTGCTTATAGCACCTTGTTAACTCATGTGCTTTGTGATTTTTGATGATAAGCTCATACTGCATTGAGGCCAACTGAAGGTGAAATCCTCTAGAGAGGATCTGTGTTACCTCTTACCAGATGCTTGAGGGCACTGCGCATATTTGGACCACTCAGCTAATGTGAATTTAGGCTCTAAAGGCTGTAGAGACATGCTTATGAATGTGATTTTTCATGAGGAATATTTATCTCCTTCACTTAATGCCCTGGTTTTAAAACAGGCAATTTTTCTTGTACTGGTCTAAGACCATTTGTCTGCAATTTAATTTAGTACCTTATATGGATTTGTTGCCAATTCTTTTGAGTTGGGGCCCAGTGAGGGTCCTCCTGCTTGGTGTTGTTTGTGTTTGTGGCAATAGAATGATATTGAGTTCAGTTCAGAAGCAAAAGAAAACTTATTCTTTGAGTGAAGAATGGAAAAGCTTGTGCTCTAGAATTCACTTTCCTGGGCAGGCTCTTGGCCGAGTTGCCTTACACTGTTCTGTCTGTAGAGGGAGGAGGTGGAGTTCTTGCCAGTTGGCTATGCAGGTGTTTTTCAAATATTATGCCAGACAGAGACAGGCAAGCGCGAGTGGGAAAAATATACCTAACTAAATGCAGAGTTCCAGAGAATAGCAAGGAGAGATAAGGTGTTCTTAAATGAACAATGCAAAGAAAGAGGGGAAACCAGCAGAATGGGAAAGACTAGAGATCTTGTCAAGAACACTGGCTATATGAATTGAGCATGTCATGCAAAGATGGGCACAATAAAGGGCAGAAATGGTAAGGAGCTAACAGAAGCAAAAGAGATTATGAAGAGCTGGCAAGAATACACAGAAAAACTATACCTAAAAAATTAAAGAAGTCTTAGTGACTCAGATAACCATAACAGTGTGGTCATCCACCTAGAGCCAGACATCCTGGAGTGTAAACTCAAGTGGGCCTTAGGAAGCATTACTACAGACAGAGACAGAGGAGATAACAATTCCAGCTGAGCTATTTAAAATCCTAAAAGATGATGCTGTTAAAGAGGTGTACTCAATATGTCAGCAAGTATAGAAAACTCAGCAATGGCCACAGGACTGGAAGAGGTCAGTTTTCATTCCAGCCCCAAAGAAGGACAAGGCCAAAGAATATTCAAACTTCCATGTAATTGTGCTCATTTCACATGCTAGCAAGGTTATGCTCAAAATTCTTTAAGCTAGTTAGGCTTCAGCACTACATGAAGTGAGAACATCTAGGTGTATAAGCTGGATTTAGAAAAGGCAGAGGAACCAGAGACCAAAATTTCTAACATTTGTTGGATCATGGAGAAAGCAAGGGAATCCCAGAGAAGCATCTACTTCTGTTTCATTGACTGTGCTAAAGCCTTTGACTTTGTGGATCATAGCCAACTGTGGAAAATTGTCAAGGAGATGAGCATACCAGGCCACCTTGCCTATCTCCTGAGAAACCTGTATGTTGGTCAAGAAACAACAGTTAGAACCAGACATGAAACATCAGACTGGTTCAAAACTGGGAAAGGAGTATGAGAAGGCTATATATTGTCACCCTGATTATTTAACTTATGTGCAGAGTACATCATGTGAAATGCTGGGCTGAATGAAGTACAAGCTGGAATTAAGACTGCCAGGAGAAATATCAACAACCTCAGATATGCAGATGATAACACTCTAATGGCAGAAAGTGAAGAGCAACTAAAGATCCTCTTGATGAGGGTGAAAGAGGAGCGTGAAAAAGCTAACTTGAAACTCAGCATTGAAAAATGAAGATCATGGGGTCTAGTCCCACCGCTTCATGGCAAATAGAAGGGGAAAGAGTGAAAGCAGTGACAGATGATTTTCTTGGGCTCCAAAGTCACTGCAGGCAGCGACTGCAGCCATGAAATTAAAAGACGCTTGCTTCATAGAAGGAAAGCTATGACAGCATATTAAAAAAAAAAAAAACAGCATTAAACCTTGACAGCATATTAAAAAGCAGAGATATCACTTTACTGACAGAGGTCCATACAGTCAAAGCTATGGTTTTTCCAGTAGCATGCACAGATATGTATTGGACCATAAAGAAGGCTGAGTGATAAAGAGTTGATACTTTCATACTGTGGTGCTAGAGAAGACTCTTGAGAATCCCAGGATACTGCAAGGAGATCAAACCAGTCAATCCTATAGGGAAGCAACCCTGAAAAATCATTGAAAGGACTGATGTTGAAGTTGAAGATCCAATACTTTGGCTACCTGATGCGAAGAGCCGACTCATAGGAAAAGACCCTGGTGCTGGGGAAGATTGAGGGCAAGAGGAGAAGGGGGCAGCAGAGAATGAGATGGTTGGATGGCATCACCAACTCGATGGACATGAGTTTGAGCAAGCTCTGGGAGATAGTGAGGGTGAGGGGAGCCTGGAGTGCTGCAGTGCATGGGGTTGCAAAGAGTTGGACACGACACAGTGACTGAACAACGATAGCAAATGCCAGACTGAAGTGCCAGGCAGAGTGTTTCCACACCAGGCTTGCCTCCGCTATCCTGGATTGCAGTGTCTTGTACAGAGCTTCTGCACACAGCCTGCCAAGCTGAGGTGTCGGGCTCAGCAGTTCTGCATTGGGAACTCTAATCCCAGGAGTTAGGCGTGAGGTGTCTGCACCCAGCCCCCTGTTGGCAAGTGACATTAGACTAAGCACAAAAGAAGACGTTAAACCTTAACTTACTGGCTAGATTCCATCTCATTTATCCCAAGGACCCCAGTGGGCTTTGCCAGTGACAGATTGGGCCTTTGTTTCTGGTACCCAGCATCCTGAGGCTGCAAAGAGAGTAGCTAAATGTCATTAGCTCAAAGATCGTGAAGGCATTAGGTCTACCAATGTCTTCACTTTTCTAAAAGTGGCTTCAAGTCTGGACTTACATTTTGGTGTTTTATATTAGTTTCCTAGGGCTGTTGTTGGGTTTTGTATTAGTTTGCTAAGGCTGATATAACAGAGTACCACTGACTGGGTGGCTTAAAACGCTATCAATTGATTGTCTTATCATTCTGGAGGCAGGAAGATGTTGGAAGTGTTCATTTCTTCTGAGTGCTGTGAGGGAAGGATCTGTGAGAGAAGCCAGGCTTCTCTCCTTGGGTTAGAGAAGCATCGCCTCTATCTCTGCCTTTATCTTCACGTGGCATCCTCCCTATGTACATGTCTGTGTCAGAATATCCCCTTTATATAAGGACATCACTGTATTATTCTTGCCTGGAGAATCCCATGGACAGAGGAGCCTGGTGGGCTACAGTCCATGGAGTCGCAGAGAGTCGGAGTAACTAAACACACGCACATCATTGTATGAGGGCTCAACCGACCCCAGAATGGCTTCATCTTAACTTACTTGTTCTACAAGGACCTTCTTTCCAAACAAGGTCACTTTTTAAAATACTGAGGGTCAGAACTTCAACATACGAATTTGGAGGGATCAGAGTGTAACTCATAACAGATTCCTTACTTATTGCCAGCTCATCAAGGCATTTAAAAATATTATTTACAGTGTACTTTATCCAACGTATTTTTATTTTCAATCAGAGGAATGGTTACAATAGAGAGCCTACCGTATTGCTAGATACCAATAGATAAAATCTGAATGACCTTCAAAGGTAATTGTCACTAGTTTTACAAAGGCAGCTTCCATATTTTCCATTCATTCTGCAGCCATGCTGTATTGCCCTTAAGGTTCTGCAACTGCACATTCCCTTCTTTGCACTTGGAAAAGAGACTCAAAAGCTAACTCTGACATTTGGAATATTTTCAAGTTCTGGGGCCACTTCAGGAATCAGTGTTTTGGTCAACTCTAGGTTGAATGCTGTCTGCAACTATAGTACATATCAGCCATGATAATAATCATAAAGTCTTCAGTCAGCATGATTTAATTATACCTTACATGCTTCAGGTAAGATGACAGAGAAATGTGAACTACATCTTAGGAAGCCTTCCATTAAAAATAGTTCCAACCATTTCTGTATATAAAGGATCAAAAAGTCTCAGCTCTCTGAAAACTTAATCAGAAGCACTTATTGGTTTAGGGTTATCCAGAGACAAGGATTTTAGACCATGTTTTTCAAAATGTGGTCCCTGAATGTCCACTTGCCCTTGAATGACCTGATGTGTGGGGTCAGGGTGGTGAGCAGGCTTAACATTTCAGATTCCCTGGCTTGACTCCCACACCTACTAAATGAGACTCTCTGAGAAAAGGAGCCCGGAAGTCTGTATTCTAAACCAGCATCCCTTCAAAGTTAGAGAATGGTTACTGCCCAGGGTTTTCCTCTAGAATGTAAGGTATTTTGCTGTAAGCAACTCAGTGTTTATTTTTCTTAAATTACACTCCTGGTAGAGAGTTAGGATTTTATAATATGGAATCAGTGTTTGAAGTAATATTCAACAAGCTGTTAAAAAACAGGGCATGACCACAGTGTGCTTAACATTTCTGAGACAACACTGAACAATTTACATGGTATTTTAGCTCGGGCACTACAACTTCATAGAATTTCCTTTCTGAAAATTATCTTCAATCTAACAGCAAGTACAGCTGTGATGTACTTTATTTATTTACCCAGTTTTGCATTCCTAGTGTGAATCTTTTTCTTTTCTATTGAATTATCTAATTTTATGTAACAGCTCCCTCTGCCAAGCTTGTACCTTAAGTATGTATAGATGGATGATCTCCTTTAAAAGACGGACTCTTTCCCCTTCCGCCTGTGTCCTCTTGTAACTGTTGTATGGGAGGAAAAAACTTTTCTCCACCCTCTTACGGTCCCTGGCTGGGTCTGAATATTAGGCTAACAAAGACAGATCAACAGGAGAAAAGCTTATACATTTCTCTAATGTAAGTTTTAGATGACATGGGAGCCTTCACAAGGAAATGAAGACCTGAAGAAATGGTTAAACCTGAGTGTTTTTATGCTGAGTGTGATGAAGAATGGAAAGTCATGGAAAGATGTGATAGGTCAAAGAGTATGAGCTAAGTGCAGTAAACTGAGGCTTCCTCGATGGCTCAGCAGTACAGGATCTACCTGCAGTGCAGGAGACACTGGAGACGCAGGTTCAATCCCTGGGTTGGGAAGATCCCCTGGAGGAGGAAACAGCAACCCACTCCAGTGTTCTTGCCTGGAGAATCCCATGGACAGAGAAGCCTGGTGGGCTCTAGTGCATAGAGTCACAGAGAGTTGGACACAGCTGAGCACGCTTGCATGCAGCGCACTGGGGGACCTAAGCAAGGTCTGTTTGTATGAATTCTTCTTGGTGTCCCTCTGTCTTCGGGTTGAGGAGACTCCTTCCTCCGTGTATAGGGAGGGCATCTCTCACAGTAGCAGAGGAATCTTGGGTTTTGAAAACTTGAGTTAACTTGGTACTGCCTTTAAATGTTGAAGGCTCCCTGAGTGAGTTTGGGAGCAAAGTGAACCAAGATGTTTGCTTACAGGCGTAAACCCAGTGATCCTCCAACTTTGGTGGCATCAGAATCCCCTGGAAGGCCTGTTAAAGCACGGATTGCTGGGCCCTAGCTCCAAAGTTTATGAATTAGCAGTTCTAAGAACTGAGTCCTAAGAATTTTCTTTTCTACCATGTTCCTGGATGATACTGATATTTCTGGTCGATCAGACTTGGAAAACCACCGTATTAACTCATTTAACTCTCAGAAGGGTCTTGTGAGGTGAACACCATTACCAGCAGACCTTCATTTTATAGATGAGGTTTCTGAGGCAGTCAGGAAGACAAGATTTTAAACTCAGGCAATCTGACTCCGAAGTTTTGCTCTATCACACCTGCTGGGCCATTGTGCCTTCTCAGTGAGCAAGCACTTATTAAGCACCTGTTGTGTGCTCATTATTTGTCTAGCTGCTGTTTGAAAAATCTAGTCCAATTCTTTATTCAGGCCCAAATGATTTGAGGATAGTCCCTTCTCACTGATCCATGCCAGCATAGTTAATTTTGTATTATCTATCTGAGAGGGAAGTGAGCTGCTGTACATTTGTTGAAACTCAGGTGACAATTAAGATACAGAAATTCAGTCTCTTCTCTGCCTTTTAAAAAACATGATTTACTTTTAATTGAAGGATAATTGCCTTTTTCTCCTTTTTAAATGAGAAATTGTGCCCTGACTGAGATGGGTGTTCTTGTAGCAAACTGTGTACTATAAAAATGCTCTTCCCAAATCAGTTTTCTTGGCTTATGCAAATATACAGCTGAGAATAATTTGGGGGTATACTGGGATATATTGCAGGGGTGAAAATGAAAATTCATGGTACTTCTGTATTACCATATCTGTATGCTTTAAGTACATAGCCTGTATATATATATATATATTTTTTTTTTCTTTTAACATTTTCTTATACTAGCTGGATTCCTGTATTGGTTTTGCTGAAGGGAAGTCCTGACTTGACCTGATTTTTTATTTTTTAGTGTTTTCTGTTGGAGACCACAAATTATGCTTCAAGTGACCACCATCTGCCTGTTAGTAGGACCTTCCTATTTTAAGGGGCTTAGAAAGGGAGTGAAAGAGAATGAAGTTGGGGAGGAGCGTTGACATCATAATAGCCGTTTTTAACCAAGCCACTAGCTTGGTCAAAGTTCCCTTTCCTGTGGGAGATCAGGATACAGTCTATGCAAGTACCAACTGAGAAAAGAAAACTAAGAAAAGAACTGAAACTTCTCTTCATTTGTACTTCCCTATTCCTTCCCCGGTTTTCCATAGAAGGCAGAGGGTGGCACAAATGCCTGGTCTGGCGATAACCAATTTTCTTCTAGTTTTTTGCATCTATGCCAGGCATAAATGACACCTTAAATGACAAGGTAGGCAAAACTTGGAACAAAAGACCCCTTATTAAGTAACTACCATATCCAGAGCATTGTCTTAGATGCTGGGTGGGAGGAAACCAACCTCGAACATACAGCTGCTGCTTGTAAACAAGACTCCATTGTAGGGCTAGTCCATTCAATTGATAGTAGAGAGTTTGGGAATTAATTGTTTTCTTCCGGCTGTCAAGGACAGGTGGAATAACAGAACTGGGAAGTAGACCAGGAACATCCTTTTACTTCATTCCATCTCATCTCAAGTCAACGCTTGCCCAACTTGAAGTGGTTTGGCTCCTGAGAATGTGGTGGATAGAAGCACCCACATGTGCTTCTCTCAGATCTCTTAGCCATTGTCCTTTCCTTCCTGTGAGGAGGGTGATAGCTGGAGGTCTCCCCTCTTCTGTTATTTCCCACTGTTTAAGACATCTAATGAGATATTTTCAAGTTGTAAGAAGCAAAATCTTCTCCAGAAAGTTATAGACTCCTTTGGGTAATTGTAATGAGTCATTCTTGCCAAGAACATAGGTGGCTTGCATCCGCCTCGCTCTTCTTATCAGAAGAAGCTTAACACACACAGAGTGAGCTGTACTTCCTGGCACTATGTGCCCTAGTCTGAAACCACAACATTGTGCAACAAGGCCATTCATTAAGGGCATGCACTCTTGCAGCTGGGCCACTTTTGACTAGTGTAGTGTGTGTGTGTGTGTGTGTGTGTGTGTGTGTGTGTGTGTTGTGTGTTGTGTGGTGGGGACTACATCCCAGCGTTCTGGTTGGCCTTGCTGGCATTGCTCTCTTAGTGTAGGTGCTGAATTGTGTATCTTTTATGCAGATGCATGTCATCATATTTAGTGTTTGACTATAAAATAAATCAATTTACGTACACCTGTGCTGGCCAATGAGCAACATTAAAATGAAAAAGAAATTGAATTCTTGTCGACAGAAACAAGTGCAAAACTTTTATTATTTCTTCTATAACAGATCTTGCAAACAAAATCTTCATAGGATTGCCAGAAAGTTCTAAGTATAATTAATATCATTCATTTTGTGTTAGGTTGATGGGTGTTTATAGTTGGGTTTGGTCATTATGAAATAAGTATACGGAAATTCCCAACATAGATGAGTAGACAGAGAAGGTGGTCTAAAGTTATCCCATTTTTGGTTCCTCTTCTAATTTCTAGATCCATATTTGGTGATTTTAAATGAACAGGGTACTACTCTACTCAAACATTTTTCCTTTTACCAGGTTAGGGCTCTAAGTCACTGTGCTCTAATTAAGATGTTCCTAGAAATGTGAGTTTCATAATTGAAGAGAAGGGGCAGATTTGAAATTGAAATATTATAATAGGGAGCTAACAATTGGAAATAAATGGACCGTTACACATTATAATCTTGAAATTTTATTTCTTGTCTTCTTAACTTTCCTCCAAAGAACATATCCTAGAATTACAACACTGTTCTCACTGTCTCTTGCTTCTTTCTGCCTTAGAAATAAATCCCACACTAGTAGCTCCGTTGCGGATCCTTAGTTTTTGTGTTTTCCCTGGAAAGCCTTCCTTAATCTATCAGGGCCAGATGAAAACCCTTCTGATTTCCTTCTTTCTGTCTGTCCATCCATCTGTCCTTCCTTCTTTCCTCCCAGTATAACGACATTATAACATCATTGACTGCTTACTTGTCAGACTTCAAAAATTAGAAACTCCTGGAGGCTAGGCCAGTGCCTATCTACTAATGCATCTCAGTTCCAGCCCTGGGCCTGGGGTATATTAAGTAGGCACACATTTTCTTTCTTCCTTTTTTTTCTTTTAACTGAATGAATGATCTTAGGGAGGAGGTCATTAGTTGAAGTGTTTGAAATGATAAGAGTAGCTATTAAAGCTATATAGAATATTGGGAGGAGGGTCCATTTTGTTTGTATTAACAGCAAAGGCAATTTCCCTGTAAGCCTCAGCTTTCTTCCTTGACTTTCCAGTTGACTGTGTGTTATTTGCTTATTTTCCATTTCTCCAAAAGTGCGTCACCTTTGCAACTTTTTCTCATACTCCTTATCACTTCGTATCATTCCTGTTTAGTCTTTATTCTTGGTATAGAAGAGTACTTTTCGCTTATTATTTGGATAATTGGTGAAAATCTATCTTACTAGTCACATTTCTGACTACTAAAACTGGCCAGGCAAAGTGAAATTTGTTGCATTATGTTATTATTTAAATTAATGGTTTTGCTGGTTGTGCCCCATTAAATATCTCTCCTTTTTGTTTAAAAAATTTGTTATTATTTTTGTACACCTGTTGTCATTTTGCATATAATCCTTTACAGTCATGTTAGTAATTGTAAATTTACCTTCACTTTTGAATGAGTAACTTAACAAAAGAAGAACACAAAGAATATTTCTTCACCTTCATAGACTTTCCCTCTCACATTGAATTGGCTTCTGAACCCTTATCCCATCCTGGAATAATGGAATAACTGGAATAATGCCTGCTATACCAAGCAGTGTACTGGGTGGTTGATATATGATCTTTCAGTCCCCATGATGATACTAAGAAGAATTACTTTTTAGCTGCATTTTGCAGATGAAGAAATTCATGGAAATTAAGAAACTCGTTTAAGGTCACAAAGTTATTAAATAACTCACCCTGATTCACGCACAGATCTGTGTTCTTGCTGTGGCAGTGTACTAGAGTATGTTCAGACAAGTGATGAAAAGACAAGGTCAGGAAACTAGGCTATATGATAAGAAAACTGGACAGGTGGCCTCGCAATGATTGAGGAAAGGAGAAAAGTCTTCAACTATCTTCTGTCACATAGGAGAAGGATCAAAACATATTTTGTTTTGCTCCAAAAGACATGTGTTTCTTATAAATGTCGGCAGTCCAGATTCTGAAATGCAATTGCAGTTACTTGCTTCTAGTAGTTTTATTTAATTAAAAATAGACATTGAATCTATAATTCAAAATTACTAAAAATTAAACTTGAGCTCAGTGAAAGCCCCTGAGTAGCATCTATTACATGCATTTCTAAGTTTGCCATCACATTATTCTTCTACTAGAAGGAATGATCTGGAATGATCTTCCAGAATGATTGAGGTGAAGCCTCAAGTTTGTCTCATATCTGCCAGAATGAAAACAAAAATAATCTCATCTTTCTTCTTTTTATCCTTCTAAAAATAAGGTGGCAGTTGTTCCAAATGATGGGGTTCAGTTCAGTTCAGTTCAGTCGCTCAGTTGTGTCCGACTCTTTGCGACCCCATGAATCGCAGCACGCCAGGCCTGCCTGTCCATCACCATCTCCTGGAGTTCACTCAGACTCACATCCGTCGAGTCCGTGATGCCATCCAGCCATCTCGTCCTCGGTCATCCCCTTCTCCTCCTGCCCCCAATCCCTCCCAGCATCAGTCTTTTCCAATGAGTCAACTCTTCGCATGAGGTGGCCAAAATACTGGAGCTTCCGCTTCAGCATCATTCCCTCCAAAGAAATCCCAGGGCTGATCTCCTTCAGAATGGACTGGTTGAATCTCCTTGCAGTCCAAGGGACTCTCAAGAGTCTTCTCCAACACTACAGTTCAAAAGCATCAATTCTTCAGCGCTCAGCCTTCTTCACAGTCCAACTCTCACATCCATACATGACCACTGGAAAAACCATAGCCTTGACTAGATGGACCTTAGTTGGCAAAGTAATGTCTCTGCTTTTGAATATACTATCTAGGTTGCAGGAAAGGGGAATTGGCTTAGTGCTCCAAGTCTTCATGAGACAGAGGGCTTTGGGCAAGTCAACCAATAACACCTACAGTATTGTGGTGATAGGTGAGGGTCAGCCCCTAGACATGAAGTTCTTGGAGCTCCTTAGAGGAGGCTTATAATATTAATGTAATAAAACCTGGTGAGAGTTTGCATACCAACTAGGAAGTGGTGTAAAGAAGATCAAGAGATGCAGTGTTTCAGACTTAGGGAATGAACTTATGGTCCCCAGGAAGGAAGGATAGGGAGAAGGGATAGTTAGGGAGTTTGGGATGGACATGTATACACACTGCTATAGACTAAAATGGATAACCAACAAGTACCTACTGTTATAGCACAGGGAACTCTGCTCGATGTTATTTGGCAGCCTAGGTGGGAGGGGAGTTTGGAAGAGAATGGATACTTGTATATGTATGGCTAAGTCCCTTTGCTGCCCACCTGAAACTGTCATAACATTGTTCATCAGCTGTATGCCAATATAAAATAAAAATTAAAAAATAAAATAATAAAGTGGTAAAAAAAGAAAAGAGAGAGAGAGAGAGAAATAGAGAGTGTTAGCCAGACTGGTAGTTTGACTAATCAGTCTCCATCACAATACAGTGGCTGTTGTTAACCGGGCAGAGGGAGAATTTAAGGCTAAACAGGCAGCACCAGGGGAAGGTCAGATTTTCTAATATTGTGTACTTTGACATGGCCAAATGTTGGTGTGGTACAAGGAAAGACCAGGTGGATCTTATCATTCTTTCCACTCCTCAGATGGTAGAATGACCTTTCAAAATGGGTGTCCTTGCACCTACAGATTAAAAAAAGGTAAGAATTTGTTTTTCGATCATGTAAAAGCATGCTGGGACATTTTGATTTCTAATGGTACCTTAAGACTGCACAATGCTTGTCACAGTGGTGCTGGGGAAGGAGGCTTTCTGAAGCATGCTAATTCTACCCTGGAACACACAAGCAGGTGAAGTGTGAGAAGCTGCTATCGCCCTCCCTCCCTCGTCCTTCTTCTCTTTCTTGCCCCTTTCTTCCCTCCCTTCCTTCCTCCTTCCCTTCCTCCCTGCCCTCTTTCTCCTTCCCTTCCTTCTGCCAACAAATACTCACTGAGCATCTTTTTATGTCTTGAGCATTTGCTAGGTTCTGAGAATCCAGTGGGATACGAAATAGACATGACCCCCACCTTCCTAGATGTTATAAGCAAGTAATAATAAAGAAAAAAATTGAGATATGTGTGTATAAAAAGGTGCACCAGAACATTATAAGAGAAGGACTTGATTTAGCTTGGTCCAGAGGGAAAGATTCTCTGAAGGAGTAACATGGCAAATTAGCCTTGAAGAACAAACACGTGGTCTAGAGCAAGATTTGGCAAGCTGTGACCTATAGGCCACCTTGGGCCACCATCTGTTTTCATGTAAAAACAGAGCCGCACTGTTCGCCTAGGTATCCTGTGGCTGCTTTTGCAATTCTCTGGTAGAGTGGCAATACTGTGGCAGAGACTATATGGCCTTCAAAGCCTAAAACATTTACTATTTTGTCTTTTACAGAAAAAGCTTGCTGACCACTTGTCTACAAAATACTTGAAAATAAGAGCTCTGATATTTAGTTTGACCCATGCATTTTCAAACAACGTGGGCCACAGGCCTTGCATGACTGAAACATTTGTGGGCACATTTTTTGGGGGGAACATGATGGTGTATGTCTCTTCATGAAGCAGGCTTTCAGCAAAAAACTTTTTGAAACTGCATAATTCAAGTGGATTTTCTCTTTGTGGAGAGCGTTATGACATGGTGATATGGAATCATATTATTTTGAATTCAAATACTAGCTTCATCTTTTAGGAGCCCCTCTTAGGAGCTGTGTTACTTACTTTTATTACTCTTCAATTTTCCATCAGTAAGAGAGAGGTACTTATAGTGCTGACCTCATGTAGTGAGTGTGAAAATCACATGAGATAATAATGTAAGAGAGTACTTAGTACAATGACATACAGCAAATGCTGAATACATGTCATACATTATAACTGTTTTTAAGAGAGAAAAATGTTTTCATAAAATAACATGTCAGTATTTGTAATGTCATCCCATAAACAGTGTTCACAGCTTTTCATCATTTTATTTTCTCTTCTAATAAAACACTTTTTTGTCATGATGACTGAGGATAAATGAAAGTGGTGACATTTAAGTCACAATTTTGCAGTGTTTAAAGTTGATGTTACAATATTTTGAAATTTTCAGCAAGTCTACAAAATTAATTTTTTTAAAAAACTCTGGGAATCTGAGGGAGTTACCTACTCTGTCAGCCTCACCTCCCTCTCCCAGTGGTACATTTAGGGCATGTGTCCTTCCTACTGGGACTTCCTATTGGGACTTCCTACTGGGACTTCCTACTGGTGACTTCCTACTGGTGACTTCCTACTGGTGGTTCAGTCAGTAAAGAACCTCCATACAGTTCAGGAGACCCAACTCTGACCCCTGGGTCAGGAAGATTCCCCTGAAGAAGAAAATGGCAACCCACTCCAGTATTCTTGCCTGGAGAATCTCATGAACAGAGGAGCCTGGTGGGCTACAGCCTACGGGGTCACAAGAGTCAGACACGGCTTAGTGACTCAACTACCACACCACTTCCTGCTGAACTCCCCTGCTTATTGCCAACTGCCTGCAGCTTTTCACATCTGTGAATGCCCATCAAGGCGTATCATCCTTTTTGTTCCCTCGGCCCACAGTTCCAGCCTGTATTATTCCTATAGCTATAATTCCAACCCCACCCGACACCACAGTTCTTAGATTTAATTTCAACTGTTCTAGAAAGGGCCTGTTCTTGTAACCTTTTCTTATTTTCTCTTTCTCTCTTTGTTATCTACAGTCCTTGTTCTGACCTGTCCACTGCCCTCACCCCCATCTCACCCTAATCCATTCTGCCCTAACTTTCTAGCTTTGGTTGCAATTCCTCATGCCTCTGATGTGTAGGGGCATGTGGGTGCTGATCAATGATCCTCTGAAAAGCTGTGAGGTGATGGGGGTGCAGCAGTGAAGGCTGATTGCCTTGTGTACACCCTGCTCAGCTGTCCCTTCACCTGCTCCAGGCCTTAGTTCCCAGATGAGCAGTGCTGGAGTTCTCACCATGCTCTTCAGGAGGCTGGCACCCAGCCCTTCCCTTACATGCCTATTTGGTGACCAGCACTCATCCAACAGAAATTTAGTGAACATGGCAAAGTAAACCAGCAAATGTACCACAAGTGAGTATGCTTACCCACCATGGTGATGGTTTCATAGCATCATAAAAATGAGCTTTGGCCTGATAACTTAGTCAAGGAAACATTTTTAAAAAGAGAACAAGTAAAACAGAAATAGGGTAGTGGGATGTAGCCAGCTTCTGCTTTCTGACCGTCATTGGTTTATTTCTATAGGCTACATGGTTACCAGGGAAATGGAAACATAGACTTGTATTCTCAGAGGCATCAGATGATGATGCCAGGGCTGGAGAGAATCTTGGTGATCATGTGCTCCACTGCCGTTGTTTGATAGAGAAGGACACATGGAGGCTGGGTGCCTACCCCAGGATCACGTGGAGGAAAAGCAGCATTGATAAATGTGGGTGGGCAGAGGACCAATTTGCAGGCAGCAGGCAGTTTTAGTGAACTACATGATTTTGGGGGACAAATGTTTCCCCTTTTTTGTTTTATTTTAAGGTTCTCTCATCTATTTGTCTACCCATATATAATATGTATATATACACATATTTTTTATAAATGCATAAATTGGGTCGTATCATAAGTTCTAGGCTTTTTTGTTTGCTCTCTTCTTCCTATCCTCTTCATTTCTCTGTAAACCATATTAAAAACCCTGTATCATTCCATATTTTTTTCATATGCATACATACATTATAGGGTTTTTGTGGTCAGAGGTTTTTTTAAATAAGACTATGTAATACATTCTTATATGCCTTTTTTTTTACTCAATAAGGCCTCATGGAAATCTATTCAAGTTACTTGACATAGTTATGATTCATTTGTTAAGGGCCATATGATATGTTATGGTATGTTATTGAACCATTCTTTTACTGACGGCCTTAACTTTGCTTCCTTGACCACTATAATCTGTGGTTAAATAAATATCCTTGTGCATGGATCCTCATGTTCTTTTTTCTCTGAGGCAGTGTCCAGGAAGTAGGATTGCTAGGTTTAAAGCTAAACGTATTTTTAATTTAGTATATACTGCCAGGTTAATCTTAAGATGAATTATAAAAATTCACATTTCTACAGTGCATGAGAGCACCCTTTCTCCTGCATCCCTGTCTCCAAAAGGCCTTTTTGCTCTTTTCCTGCTGTGTCAAGCTGATAGGGGAGGAAGGAATCTCCTTGAAACCTAGACTGCCCTTCTCGCTGAGGGTCAGACACGACTGAGCAACTTCACTTACACCTTTCACTTTCATGCATTGGAGAAGGAAATGGCAACCCACCCCAGTGTTCTTGCCTGGAGAATCCCAGGGACGGGGGAGCCTGGTGGGCTGCCGTCTATGAGGTCACACAGAGTTGGACATGACTGAAGCGACTTAGCAGCAGTAGTAGTCGACTGCCCTTCCTTTGACTACCAGTGAGTCCAGGCTTATTATCCAGTATTTATTGGCCTTCTTGATTTACTTTTATGTGAATCACCCATAGATGCCCTTTGACCATTTTCATTCATTCATGCATTCTTTTGTTCTCTACCCTCCACTCTCTATTTTTGTTATTTTCTTATAAGAGCTCTGTATATATATTAACTCTTTTCTGTCTCGTCATTTAAAACATTTCCCTTAAATTCATCATTTGTCTGTTGTCATTAACTGATCATATTGTCATTAAGCTTTAATTATGATATACTTTGCCGTACAAAGATGTCTTATTTTTATGCAGTCAGATATATCTACCTTTTTTTTTTTTTTTATGGCTTTTGGATTTTCTACCTTGGTTGAGATTTCCTCTGTCCCTGGATTGGATATGTAATTTTCCTTGATATATCTTAAAGTTTTTATATTGTTTTATTTTTAATGTTTAAGTCTCTGTGTGTACTAAGTTGCTTCAGTTGTGTCCAACTCTATTTGCCACCCTATGGACTGTTCCCTCCAGGGTCCTCTGTCCATGGGATTCTCCAGGCAGGAATACCAGAGCGAGTAGCCTTTTCCTTCTCCAGGGGATCTTCCCAACCCAGGGATCGAACTTGTCTCTCTTATGTCTCCTGCGCTGGCAGATGGGTTCTTTACCATAGCACCACTTAGGAAGCCTGTTTAAGTCTCTAGCTGTTTGAAAATCATGTATATGTATGTATATTAGTGGATAATCAATTGGGCTAGCACCATTTATTAAATCTAACCTTCCCCACTAAATAACTGAATAAGCTCCTATCTCTGTTATATAAAATTAAATATCTATATATACATATAGATATATAAAATAATCTTTAGGTTATTTAAGTATTCTCTTTTATTTCCCATTGATCTATTCATTCCCATGTTAATGCAATTTTGATTCTATTACAGTAGATTTTTCTTGTATGTTCTTATATCTAATGAAATGTTTCCCCTTACAGTTCATTTATATTATATTTTTCTTGATTACTTTAGGCATATCGTCTTATTTGTGAATTCACATTCATTGTAGCTAATTATCCCCTAATGCCTACTGGGATTCCAATTGGAATCACATTAAATTATAAATTACTTTAGAAAGTGTTAATTTGTTACATGTCGTGTTCAGTGGAGGAGTTTAAAAACTCATTTTTAAACACCGGATTCACACTGTTGGGGGTAGACTAGAGTGCTGTGCAGCTGAACCTTGTTTTGTTGCGCTTTGCTTTGTTGCACTTTGCACCTATTGCATTTTTTACACCTTCAAGGTTTGTGGCTACACCGTGTCAAGCAAGTCTGTCGGCCCCATTTTTCCAACAGCATTTGCTCACTTCATGTCTCTGACTTACATTTGAGTTATTCTTGCAGAATTTCAAGCTTCTTTATTATTATGGTTATGGTGATCTTTGATGTTACTATTGCAAAAAGATTACAACTTATGAAAGTCTCAGATGATGGTTAGGATTTCTTAGCAGTAAAATATTTTTTAATCAAGGTATATACACTTTTTAAGACATGCAATTATTGCACACTTCATAGACTACAGTATATTGTAAACATACCTTTCATATGCACTGGGAAACCAAAGCATTCATGTGACTCCTTTAATGGGGTATTTGCTTTATTGCAGTGGTCTGAAACTGAGCCACAATATCTCCAAGGTATGCCTGTAATGGGTGCTTTTCCTGCCGACTCGAGGCAGCGGTTAGGATCCTGAGTGAAGGACAGGAAGGCAAGCCGCTAGCTGCCGTAGACAAGCCACTGAGTGCCAGACTCTGTCCTCAGTCCTTTGCACGGACCTCGTACAGCACAACAGCATCTTGGTCACAGTCTGAACACCCGGCAGGCTCTTGGACTTCAAAGGCCACTACTTTGTACTCTCTCAGAAGCCTTTATAACCCCTTAATTTTATATCTGCACCTAACAGAAATCTAAAGCCCTTTCTGCAGGTTGGTTTGAAGATTCTGTAACTCGGATATTTTAAAACAGGAAACGCTGTTTGGGGAGGACAGGTTGTATGGGCTGTATGTGTCGCCTCTTTGCTTTGGGTCATGCTCCTCTCTTTGCCTTGAACACCTTGCCACCGGACACTCCTTAACCTGTCCTTGTCCATTTAGCTCCCTGTTCCAGGAAAACAGTCCCATCTCAAACCAGAGAGACTCCTTTCCCTTCTTAACTCCGAGGGCTCTTTGCTTTCTCTGATAGCATTTGTCACACCCTTTGTTGCCTTATGGATAATTCTTTTCTTTGTACCACTTTTACCAAATTAAGCATCGGCCTTGTGGCTGTTTGGGGTGCTGGGGATAGAGTGGTGAACAGATGCTGGAACTATCATTATTTCCTACACTAAACCAAATCTTGTTCCTTTCTATTCAGAGAATTCTTCACAGTGACTCATACATAGAACATGTTCAACCAGTGTTTGGTGAGAGAGTGAATAGGGATTAGGCCATGGGTGCAATGATCCTGGTTGAAATATGATTTTTCTTGGTTCTGCATCCATCAGTTACCACTTTTTTTCCTACTTTAAAATTTTTTAGAATATGCTGTATTTGTTGCTTTCCCTCCCAGATGTCCTTGGTCAAATTTTCCCCACTTGCTACGATTGAAAAGTATTTTAGTCGCTTCAGTCATGTCCGACTCCTTGTGACCCCATGGACTGTAGCCCTCCAGGCTCCTCTGTCCATGGAATTCTCCAGTTAGAATGTTAGAGTGGGTGGCCATTCCCTTCCCCAGGGGATCTTCCCAACCCAGGGATTGGGTCCAGGTCTCCCGCATTGTAGGCAGATTCTTTACCATCTGAGCCACCAGGGAAGCCCTTTGCAGGGTCATTTTTCATTAAATAAATAAACATCCCATACTATATTTTAGGTGCCATAATAACCACTGGGGATAAAATAGGGATTAAAAATAAACTTACATCATTAAAATTGCTGTTTAAAAATGGAAGTTGGGTCTATTTTCTCAAGATAGCATGTAGGCACAGTAATTGTTAATCTAGAATTATGAGCTCTAACTTGTAAAACAGGTAAAATACATTTAATGTTTGATACCTATATTTAAATTGACAAGTGAATGAGCATAACTGAATATTCTTGATTTGTGGACTCAGTGGTCATAATTAGAAAAAATACAGGAATAAATCAGAAATAATCAGTATTCCCAATCCTTGATCCTGAGGAGTAACAAACTTCTTGAAGAGTGAGTACTTCTAATATAACCCAGTTTTCTTTTCTATTGTAATAAAATAAACATGTATTTTGGGCTTCCCAGGTGGTACTAGTGGTAAAGAGCCTGCCTGCCAGTGCAGGAGACATAAGAGACATGGGTTCTTCTGGGTTGGGAAGATCCCCTGGAGGAAGGCATGGCAACCCCCTCCAATATTCTTGCCAGGAGAATCCCATGGACAGAGGAGCCTGGGTGGGCTGTGGTCCATAGGGTTGCAAAGAGTAGAACACAACTGAAGCGACTTAGCACACACACAAACATGTATTTTAAATTTAGACCTTTAATTGTCCTGCCCAATTACTTACCGGTCAACTAGAAGCATGTGTCTAGATGAATACTTATACATTAATTTAATTAGAAACTGTGAATTTATGTTGATATTTATTTATTTGAAAAATATTTCTTGAGCACATACTAGGTGCCAAGCACTCTTCTAGTGACTCAAGATACAGAAATGAGCAAAACAAAGATTTCTGTTCTGTGACACTTATGTTCTAGCTAGGAACCAATGGTGGAGATGGGAAAGAATCCATAAATACAGTAAATAAGCAAGTTATAAAATATGATAATAGGTAATAGGTGCTATGGAAAAATAGGAATGATTAAGAGCGTTTAAGAGTGCTGAAAGTGAAGGAGTGAGGGCAGGCTGCAGTATAAAATATGGTTATATTAAATATGCACAGAATTAAACAAGGAGAACTACATCTAGCCTAAACCTAAGAAATGTCGAGCTGTAGAGTGCCATCAGAGGAGATTCAAAATGTAAGTGTGGGGTTGAAAAATAAAAACTGAAAAGAGTATTAGAGATAGTTGTATTACTCAGCTTAAAAGAAAAGGTCTGGGGAGACACAATAATGACCTTCCGATGGTATTTCCAACTCCACTGAAGATGCTACTTACAGAAATGTTCTCAATTGTGACATGAGGAATGCAGGTCACCCGTGAGAGAGAACTGCCTGAGAACAACGACTCTTGTGTTCTCAAGTGTGATATATAGAAAGACTGAGAGAATGTCTTCTGAATGACTGAAACTTGATTAATTTTGACTTGTAAACCCACGCATGAAATGTACTAATTAGTAAATATTAGCCTTTACTATGATTAATAATGATCATAGATCTGGAATAATTTATGTGATGTTTCAGTTATTAAATAAACAATGCTACCCTCCTAGTAAAGAAATGAACTAGACATTAAAAGTCCACTCTAGTTCTGTGATTCCATCATGTCTTCCTTAGTGGTGGTAAAAATACCATTAAGAACTGTGAATACTCAAGATGTATTTGCTTATAAGTAACACATCAAAAGACCCTGATGCTGGGAAAGATAGAGGGCAGGAGGAGGAGGAGGTGACAGAGGATGAGATGGTTGGATGGCATCCCCAGCTCAATGGACATGATGACCAAACTCCTGGAGATAGTGAAAGACAGGGAAGCCTGGTGTGCTGCAGTCCATGGGGTCACAAAGAGCCAGACACAACTTAGCAAGTGAGCAACAGCACATCAACGTAAGGAATAGGCACACATGTTTCTCTCGCTCTCATGCATTCAGAAGCTTTGGTACTTCCAACACAGGAACCGAGGCTTTCTTTTTATTTCCTCTTTCTCTGTTTTACCATAAGGGAATTACATCATCGGGTCAATTCTTCCAAATATGTTCCATGAAATGAGTTAATTATATCACATAATTGAAGTCTATAGCAACTCCTGAGATTGTCTACAGTAGGAACTGGAGACACCTAAATCCATCAAGCATTTTAGCTGTTTTTTTCTTTTTTGGTGCAACATAAGAGAAGGGTGAACAATTTGCTGCTACAAATATAGCAGATCGTTGCAAGGCTGTATCCTGTTTGGAAATGATCTCATCTAATATGTCCGTTGGTGGTTAGCCACGCTAAGCAGAAGTATTATGATATGGCTCTGTTGTTAGAGAACCCTTCAAGTTAAAGCCACAAGGATTCCTCACTGTCCATAGAGCAGGGATTATGAGTGAGATATATTGTCAAGGGTCTTCAACTCTAATCTTAATCCATATGAGACTTGTTGTAAGTCATCTTATTTCTTATTTTTGTGCATCATTGTGCTCCTAGGATGAACTGTCTATGTATGTAATGAGAAATTATAAAGTCAGGTTTCTTCCTTCTTTGTTGATTTAGAGTAGGAATATATCTGAGTATATCTCCTTTGTACTGATGCTGCTTGAATACAGTTTGCGTGTGCCATGGTCTGCTCCCTTTTATTGCCTCCTTCCTCTGTCCCCATTCAGATAAATAATAGAACTTAAACCATGAACATGCGGAGCCCTGCAGTCTAACATGATGACCACTGGCCGCATATGGCCACTGATCACTTGAAATATTGATAGTCTGAAATAAAATGTGCTGAAAGTGTGAAATACTCACTACATTTCAAAAACTAAGTATGAGAAAAAAAGAATGCAAGTTATATCATTAATAATTTTAAAAATAATTTTTATATTGATTACATGTTTTGGATATATTGGTTTAAATAAAATATATTATTAATCTTAGCCCCCCTTTCTTTTTACTTTTATGATATGGCTACTATAAAATTTTAAAATTGCATATGTGGCTTTCATTATATTTCTACTGCGCAGCATTGCTCTAGTCTCCTTGCCTTCCCACTTTCCTTTCTCATATCTTCTCTTGAGGCTTTAAAACCAGTATTGATTACTTTCTGCAGCCCAGGGAAAGATTAGCTGCTTGGTGTGTGTACACATGTGTGCATACATGTGAGTGTGTGTGTGGGGGTGGTAGGGCTGGATAAGGAACAAAGGAAGGAAAGATAAGGGAGCTGTTTGAACCAACATCAGTTTGAGATGCCATCACTTAAAGTGAAAGTGAAAGTTGCTCGGTCGTGTCCTACTCTTTGGGACCCCATGGACTGTACAGTCCAAGGAATTCTCCAGGCCAGAATAATGGAGTGGATAGCCTTTCCCTTCTCCAGGGGATCTTCCCCACCCAGGGATCGACCCAGGTCCCCTGCATTGCAGGGGGATTCTCTACCAGCTGAGCCGCAGCCACGAGGGAAGCCCAAGTGAGGAAGGGAGACTTAGCAGAGCACAGTTTAGTTCCCCGCCAGGCAACTTTGTTCTCTGTTTCATGGTCCTTTCTGGTGGTCAAGGTCTTCTCCTAGTGTTCAGCCTGTGTTCTGTGAGAACTGTTGCATCTGTAATGTTATTTCTTTAAAAAACAATTTATTCATTTTTGGCTGCACTGGGTCTTTGCTGCTTTGCATGGTCTTCCTCTAGTCGCATTGATGGGGGCTACTCTTCGGTGTGGTGCACAGGCTTCTCATTGCTGTGGCTTCACTTGTTGCAGAGCAGAGGCTCTAGGTGCACGGGTTTCAGTAGTTGTGGTACACAGCTCGTGGGCTCTAGGGATTCAGTAGTTACCGTAAATGGGCTTAGTTGCTCCTTGGCTTGTGGAATCTTTCTGGACCTGGGATTGAACCCCTGTCCCCTGCATTAGCAGGCAGATTCTTATCCACTGTGCCACCAGGTTTAAGTCCTGTAGATATATTTCTGATGCATCTATGGAAAGAGATGCACTCCACGTCCACCTGCTCTTCTGCCGTCTTGGGACTACTCTTTTTGCTTTTTAAATCTGTTCTTTGTTTTAACAGAAGTTGAATCACTGGGACAACAAACTCTTCTGAATTCAAATATAGATATACAAAGTGCAGAAGCAAACACAGTTTTAAGAATTATCATTGTCATTGCTTTCCTTAATCAACAAAGATAATCAAGAACTGACCTATATCCCAATTGATTGTTCTGATTTGGATAAAGGATATAATGTTTTGTTCGGTAGCATTTCATGAAAGAAATTTCTGGCTGAGACAGAATCTTTTAATGATCTTATAGTTTATACTTAAATAAACACCCAAACTAGTATAGTGTTCTTGGAGAGCTGGAAGATTTTGTAAATCGAGATGCTTTTGATAAAAGTTCAGAGATATCAGGCAGGTTCTACTTTCTCAAGGAAGAAGGATGTTTTAGAGACCAAGCCCATAATGACTTAAGCTAATGATTCTACATGAGACAAATCAGTTTAACTATAATCTTGTTATAGATCATGAAATGGCAAACCAGTATTTTCACTGTTTTATTGGCTTAATTAGTTAAATAGCCCAGGTGGTGAGCTCAGTGGTAATAACCAAACACTGAACCGTTATTTAGGTTAGTGAAAGAGGGAAGATGAGGATCCAGAAACTTAGACCAGAACTAGCCAATAGAGAATGTAGTGAAAGCCACACATGTAATTTAATATCTTCTAATAGCTCAGAGAAAGATGCATTACTTGCGAGACAGAGAGAAGGTGTAATGGGAAGATGAGGATAAAGTGGTCTCGCAGCTGGAACTGTATATCCCCAGGTTGGAACACTGTCATGGAAAGCACTCTCCGAATGTTGATAAACTAACTGTACTTGTGGCTTATCATAGGATTACACTGTTTCATAGCTGAAAAAGGAGACCCGACAGCCTCTCTTTTCAAGTGAGATGAATTAGGCTGAAAGGAGCAAAAAGTAACTCACCTCAAGCCCCGTAGCCAAACTGGCAGAAGTAGAAATAGCCACCCAGTTTGGATTCCTTTTAGGGAGTTGTCCTCACTATTCTATGCTGCCTCTGAATTATTGAGTCCTTCGGTCCTTTGTCCCTTAGTCTGTTCAAAAGAGCGTATGGGGCCAGGCACTGTGCTGTTAGGATACGGTGACGAATGTGCCAGTCCTCGTCCTCAAGGGCAGTATGTCATCCTGTGATGCTGTTCAGCTTTCATGGCAAACAGAGGATGGTAATAACACTCTAAAGGGTATTTGTGACAAGCTCAAAGGGCTCTGAGAGGTAAGAGTTTTCTCTCCGTTTATGAAGAGAAAACGCTTGAAGGAGTCAGCAGAGACCCGAGTGAACCACACTAAACAGTATGATTCAGGAGAGGACAAAAAGCATGATCTCTTCTGCTGAAATCACACTGAAAGCTGCTCGATGGGCTGCCTGAGGAGCCAGGCTCGAGTTCCACCCATCCTGAGGGAGAGAAAGGCTGTTCCATGCATGTCAGTTAAATTTTCTCTACAGACACTTCATTATGGACCCTGAATGTTGGGATCATGGAACATTTGGCAGCTGCTCTGAGAATTTAAGAAACAAACTGCCACAGGACTCTTTGGGCTCTGGAGAGGCCATATTGTTCATGGTCAAGAGAGGACTGGTGAAAGAAGCAAACAAACAATCAAAAAAGTCACTCGATCAGCAGGTATCTTCCTAAGGATAATAATACAAAATTTCATGAAGTTTGAGTCACAAAGTTCCCATAACTCATTTCCCATTTCCTACGCATCCCTTTCTGGTCATTGCTCCTATGGGTGTGTATATTGCTTAATCAGGCTGTGTATGTGATTTTTATAATCTGGGTTTAGCAATTAAAATTTTCCCCAAACTGCTTTTCTACAATGTGTCTAAGTCATCGTAATTGTTATTTTAGTGACTGCATAATATTCCATTCACTAATCCTATCATGTTTTGCTTAAACTCATCATTAGCCAAGTTATTAAACAAGCTGCTCCTTGGTATTTACTGATAATTATTGAGAACGTGTAAGAGTTTTCATAATAAAAACATGTATTTGTGTGGCTTGTCGCTAAGTTGGACCCAACTCTTTTGTGACCTCATGGACGGTAGCCTGCCAGGCTCCTCTGTCCACGGGATTTCCCAGGCAAGAATGCTGAAGTGGGTTGCCAGTTTCCTGCTCCAGGGAATCTTCCCAACCCAGGGATCGAACCCACGTCTCCTGCATTGGCAAGCAGATTCTGTACCACTGAGCCACCAGGAAAGCCCCAAAACACATTTACCCTAAGTATAAAGCCGCATTCAGTGGGTCATTTAGTGGGATGGTATATGCTGCTATAGAGTCATAGGCCTTCAGCCTCCCCAATAGCAAGATGCTTTCAAAGGGTTTCTTGGTTTAATTTTGCAAAATTGATACGTATCATGGGCTCAGCTAACCCAGAAATGAAAAAGAACTCTGTTGGCAGCACTGTCCCTTCTTGTAATAGGTCAGGAATGTGGACACTGTTTTTATTGGTACATGACTGCTGAAGTTCTTAGTTTCATAAAATGATCTGGTCCCTAAGAATCTGAGGACTAAATTATATACTGACCCTCACCAAACATGAGGAGGAGACCATGGATTAGCTAGGCTCCCCTTCTTTAATTTTTAAATGGAGGGTAATTGCTTTACAATGTTGTGCTGGTTTCTGCTATGCAATAATGTAAATCTACCATTTCCCTCCCTCTGGAACCTCCCTCCTACCTCCCCCCACCCCTCTAGGTTGTCACAAAGCCCCAAGTGGAGCTCCTTGTTGGGCTCAACTTCTTAATCAGGACCAGATAATGGGTTCCAGAAGTCTGTGACTGCCATCCGTACTTCTTAGGAAGGAAATGGAGCATGGGTCAACTTCGTTTTTTAGGTCTTTGGGAAAATGTTATATTTTCCCAAATATCTCAGGAAACTGAGATATTTTATCCTCCATAAAAGTAGTTACAACTTCTCTTAGAACTTTTAAGTAAGGTTAGGTCCCTTTTGATACTGAGTCTATGTGGGAGCAAAGAATTTTTTTCTGCCTATTATTTTAGCTTTCATTTGATGACCTGATAAAATGAGTTATGTATTCATCTGACCTTGGGCAATGACTTAAACTTCTTTAATTTTCAGTTTTTTTCCATTTTCTACCTGGGAATGATTACATCTGGCTTGCCTGTTTCATGAAATTGCTGTGAGAATCAAATGAGATGTAAACCGTAACATCTTCTGACAAGTGCAAGGTGGAAGCTGTTATTAATCACTGGTGATGATTAATGATGATGATGAAATTCCCCAGATAACATCATTAGGCAGCAGTACACTGTGGATGTGTCAAGCTAGGATGCTAGCTAACACCAGTGATTTGTTCCCTAATGTAAAGCTCTTCCTTTATCTGTAGAAAGATGCTTCTACAGATGTGAGTAAGACTAGGCAAAGTGTTCTGAACTCACAATGTCATCCATAGAATCAGCCAGGAAGAATTCCTCTAGTATTTTGGGGTGCTGCAGTGACAAAGTATACCAAGACCCCGGTGTAAACAGTTTACTGTTATCTAGTCACTAAGTCGTGTCTGACTCTTCTGCGACCCCATGGACTGCCAGAACTCCTCTGTCCATGGGATTTCCCAGGCAAGAAGACTGGAGTGAGTTGCCATTTCCTTATCCAAGGGCTCTTCCCGACCCAGGGACTGAACCTGCATCTCCTGCATTGGCAGGTGATTTTTTACACCGTGTCGACAGGGAAGCCCATGTAAACAGCTGTTTCCGGGAATAAGAGAAAGTGTCATCAAAAATGAAAGACAAGTTGTGGCTAGAGAAGCATCTTCCCCGAGCATCTGAATACTCGAGTTTAGGTTTTGCCTGCAGGGATTAAGCCATACAACTCCCCACAGTATCGGTGAGGGGCAGCTGACCCCGTTTCCATGGTCTGAGCTGAAAGATTACCTGAGTGTGTGCACAGTCAGAACAGCCTGTAAGCAAGCATTATATGGTGTACTCTTTTAAAATTCACATTTTAAAGAGGAAATTAGGTTTCATTTGTTTTGCTTAGATTTGGGGGGATGTAATTATTTTTTCCTCCTAAGGCATTTCAGCATCATCTCCACAAACAGTCATTAGAAGATTGGGAAGCAGTTCCGCACTCACTGTTTTAGAACTACAGCTCTCTCCCATCTAAAGCCGTAGATGTTTGCCCTGGGCAGAGAGGAAATGACTGATTTTGTTTTGTTCTCTTGGTCTGATTCTGTTCAGCTATCTTAGATACACAGGGTGATAGACCAACTCTTTCAGGGCCATGGGAGGCATATTCAATGAACCTAGCTTCGAGGCGTAGAGTATCTTCCCAGTATTTGCAAAAAATGAACTGTTGTCTCCTCCCTTATCAGGAGTTTAATTATACCATCCTCATCTTGGGAAAAGATGAGAGCATAGGTCATTTTTATTTCTTTAAGTGTTAAAAAATTAAGATAAAGAAAGTGAGATCATATATGCTAAAGAAGGCTGCCACAGAAGATATAGCCCACATAGCCACTGAGTTTCAAAATAAAGGAAAATGAGGTTCAACTAGGATTGCATCTGATGATTTATGTCCAGACAATGATAACTGCTTCTGAAGTGAATGGGGGTTCCCCTCCATGGGTAGAGTTCCAGTCATGTGAGATGATGTCCTTATGAACCTAAAGTGGCTCCTTATCCACATACCTTTGGTAAATCTTCATCATAGTACTGTTTTTATACATCACCTTGAGTAAGTAGAAAGGTTTCATTTGTATTAAGTGAGCAAGCAGTTGACAAAGGGGATTATTTTTTTTGTTTTATTTATTTTTAATCGAAGGATAATTGCTTTACAGTATTGTGTTGGTTTGTACAAAACATCAGCATGAATCAGCCATAGGTTTACCCATGACCAACAGGGACATTTCTTAACCTGACAATGAGAGAAAGCCATCATCAAAACACTAAGCATTCAGGAGCCACAACCTTCCACTGTATCTCTTGCTTCTATGTAATTTGCTTTCTCAAAATCTGGTTGGCAAACCACCTGCAACAGAATCACCTGAAGAGCTTGTTTAAATTCAGATTCCTGGGTGCAATCCCACACCTGCTAAATTGGAATCTCTGGGGCAAGTCAAGAATCATATTTTTAATAAGCACTTGAGGTGATTCTTCTGTTTGAGAACACTCCCTTCATGTTGGGTAAAGAAATGGTTCTCAAGAAAGTGTGCCCTGGACCTGCAGCAGCAGCCTCATCTGGGAGCTCATTCAGTCAGTTCAGTCACTCAGTCGTGTCTGACTCTTTGCGACCCCATGGATTGCAGCGTGCTAGGCTTCCCCGTCCATCACCCATTTCCGGAGCTTGCTCAAACTCATGTCCATCGAGTTGGTGATGCCATCCAACCATCTCATCCTCTGTTGTCCCCTTCTCCTGCCTTCAACCTTTCCCAGCATCAGGATGTTTTCCAGTGAGCCAGTTCTTTGCATCAGTGGCCAAAGTATTGGAGTTTCAGCTTCAGCATCAGTCCTTTCAATGAGTATTCAGAACTGATTTCACAGTATGAAAAGGGAGCTCCAGAGAAATGCAAATTCTGGGGCCCTAGAGCAGACCTGCTGAATCAGAGACTCTGGGGTGGGGCCCAACAGTCAGTTAAGCAAGCTCTCCAGGGGATTCTGATGCTCAACAAAGTCTGAGAAGCACTGAGATTAATATATCCATTTCCTTCAGAAGCTCTTTACAATAGTAGGGGAAAGACTTACTAAGAGAATCTGATTCATTTGCAATGCTTGGTTTTTGTTTGTAATCAAGAAATCTCAGTTTAGAAGGAACTTTATAGAGAGACTTAGTCCAGCCCTCTCTCTGGTATTTGAAACCCTCTCTCCCTCCTTTTCTCCCTTCCTCTCTTCCTTCCTTCCCTCATTTCTTTTCCCTCTTTCTTTTCCTCTCTGATGTGCCAAACACTCGACCAGGTATTGAGGGTGCAGTGATGAATGCAAAGAGCAGTCTCTTGTCCTCTTAGAGTTCACAGTCTTGGAAAAAAGGCCTATTTAAATAATTACACTAGCAACTATGAAATTTTAATTGTTCTAAGTGCTGTGGTGAGGAGGTACACGATGAGAGATTTAAGCAAGTCTGTACACCATCTGCATTGGAGAAGGAAATGGCAACCCACTCCAGTGTTCTTGCCTGGAGAATCCCAGTGATGGGGGAGCCTGGTGGGCTGCCATCTCTGGGGTCACACAGAGTCAGACACGACTGAAGCGACTTAGCAGCAGCAGCAGCAGCAGTACACCATCTGCAGGGTAACTCAGCCCCAATCGAGCACTTCATCTTGAAACTTTTGACAACTTATTGGAGCCTATTTCACTCTAACATAAATCTAAATGTTGGAAATTTTGACTCAGAGTACTGAGTCAAACTCTGCCACACTCTACTTTGGACCATGCTATCCTGACTCTAGTATCTGGAATCTACACAGAACAAATCCAGCCTTCTTGTACACTGCAGATCTCACAGAACATGATTTCATCCCTCTAGGTTTTTTCTTGCCAAGGCTGTGAGATTCCTCATTTACTTGGTCTTCTTTAGAAGTACTCCACCTTTTTTTCTTTATTTTTAACATTTTTAAAAGATATTGTATTGCTCAGCATGAGCTGGAAGTAGGAGTGTATCTTAGAGTCTATCTGTAACCGTCATTGTCTTTGACATATTCCACAGTCCTGTTGTCCAGCCTCACCTGCTCTGTGTTTCACTGAATCACACCACTGACTTGCACTGAGCTCACAGTTAAGTGAAACCCTAGGGTTACCTAACTATCTCTATCTGTCTGTCTATATATTACCTTTTCCAAGTAATTGAAAATCTTTTCCTCTAGGGTGTCAATAACATCAGCCCTTTAACCAGCACCCATCATTTAGGCTGTTTCACTACCTCATTATATTTATTTGCATTATCAACTAATCCAAGTTTCTTCAGTGTGTCAGTCAAAATTATGCAAAACCCTTAATATTTGCCTTGCTAAAATCTAGATACAGGATGTCTCCAAAGTCAATGGTAGGTATTCTACCAAAGTAATATGTCTATCTAAAGGAAATGAGGTTAGTTTGTCTTCGCTTATTTTAGTAATCACCACTTCCTTTTCTGTGTTAATAGTCTTATAATATTAATGAACAAGTCAAAAATTCATGAGATGCACCCCTTTTAGCTGGATGAGGAATGCAGGTTTTCTGTGTGGTTAAGACATTCTATCAAAACAAAGGAAACACCTTCTTTCTTTCCTTAGTTTAAGAGGTCTTTTATACCCTCAGGACTTCCCTGGTGGCTCAGATGGTAAAGCATCTGTCTACAACGCAGGAGACCCAGGTTCGATCCTTGGGTTGGGAAGATCCCCTGGAGAAGGAAATGGCAATCCACTCCAGTACTATTGCCTGGAAAATCCCATGGACAGAAGGGCCTGGTAAGCTACCGTCCATGGGGTTGCAAAGAGTTGGATGCGACTGAGTGACTTCACTTTTATATCCTCGGGGTGAGTTCTTGTATTAATATCTTTTGTACAGTAGTTTCACCTAGAGTAACACCATTATAATTCATCCTGGGGTCCCTGGATCTTCAGGATACATATACTCCTTCTTGGCTTATTCCTCTTCTCTTTCTAGGAGGTCTGTGCTCACTAACACAGGTATGATTTGGCCAGTAGATGTAGATGAACATGTTAGTCTGGCAGTTTACAAAATGTGATTTAGGGATTTCTGATTAATCCCGGGGCTAGGTCTCATAAGAGTTATTATTTACAATTTGGTAATAAATATTTGCTTAAGTTGGTCATGAATAAATAAGTTTTTTAATAAAAATAAAGACTTTTATTACTATTTTATTGGGACAGATATCATTCATTTTTAATTCCAATGAGGGGGTTTTATTGTGTATTAATAATGCATATCATATTATAGCCCTCAAGCCACTCACTAATTAAATGAATGTTTTGGACTAACTGATCCCTAAGGTATAGTCAAACTCTAGAATTATATGATTCTAAACTTTGAGATGGAAATAAAATTTTAAATAATTCTTAAGATACAACACACACACACACACACACACACACACAACCTGTGCAAGTAAAACTGATGAAATCTGAATAAGGTGGCTAGATTGCATCAATGTCAATTTCCTGCCTGTGACGTTGCAACATAGTTCTTACAAGATATTCCATTAGGGAAAACTGGGTGAGGATATATTGAATCTCTCTGTATTGTTTCTTATAAAAATGTGAATCTATGATTATAGCAAAATAAAAAGTTAAAAAAAATAAAACCAGAGAGTGTTATAACAGGATATTGGAAGCAAAGAGGCCTTGCTTGTCTATCTACTAGGTTAAATAGATTAGCTAACCTTTCTGAAACTCAGTTTCTTTGTCAGCCTTAAAGTGGGAATATGAATTCCTACCTAATGGGATTATTGGAAGAATTATAGGAGATAGTGTGTGTAAACATCTCCTATGGTTCATACTCCATGACAGAATTCAAGAAATGTTGGTTCCTTTCCCCCTGTGCTGCTTCTCTGCTCTGGAAAAGAAACTAGGACAAAACAGCTTTGCGGCAGCTCTCCTAAAAAAAGACGACATATGACCTGGAGCTGAAGACAGTTTAGAAGTATACATTAGTGAGATGAGCCCCATAGCAGTGGAGTGAGTAATGCCGTTACATAACTCGCACAAATCACCAGGCAGATTGGCTAACGTGGCTTGGCACAGTTTACTGATGAAATAAAATAACAAGGCAGCTTCCAAACCCAGCCCGAGTCAGGGAGTCCCGACATAGCAGCCAGAGTCAAAATCCAGAATGACTGCATAGGCCTTGGAGCTTTGGCGTTTCAGTGGACTCAGACGTGCAGTAAATCTGTGTAAGTGGAAAAAACAAAAGCGATTTCTCTTTGGCTGGCCCCTTGAATAATTGTCCCCACGGGGCCTAGAGGAGCTTTCTTTCCCTTGCAAAAATTCATAATCATGTCTCCCAAATATGAGTTTTCCATGCAGCTGCACAGATGAGAACTAGGAAGAGACTAAGGAAAATAGCCGTATCTTAGCCCTGAGGATGTGATTGTCGACTGAATGGCCAAGATGTGTCTCCCATCTGTCTCCTAAAATGCTGAGAGTCTCGAAGGCCTCTGTCCTCACCCTTGATCTGATGAATGTTTTTGTCAGTGAGTTGGATAGAAACGTAGAAGGTAAGCCCACCAAGTTTTCAGATGATACTGGGGTAAATGGGAGTCTAGGGACAGAATTACAATTTTTTTTAAATGATTTTGGCATGCTCTGGGGCACTAACTCATCATAGCAAGTTGTAATTTAATCAGGCTAGTGTTAAAGCCTGCACTCCAAAATCAAAAGCAGAAATACAGGTTAGAAAAGGCTTAGATTGACAAGGGTGTTATATGAAAAAGTTGTAGGGATTTTATTGGACAACAAAAAAGGTATGAGCCAAAAGTATGGTGTGATTGATGAAAAAAAGGTTAGGGACCAGAAAAAGGAACATAATCTTTCTACTTTACATAATTCGTGCTGGTTAGACAATATTCTTTGTAGTGTATTCAATCATGGTCTAAATTTAAGAACTATATTGATAGATTCAAAATGGTCACTAAGGAAAGGAAGGAAAAAGGAGGGCCAACTTCTAAAAAGAATCCCTAAGTTATATTGTTTAAAAGATGATTGCAGGAAAATGAGAATACTCAGCTATCTTTTAGCTACCGTGTGGAAGAAGAGTAAACTTGTCTATTTTTCTCTGAAAGGCAGAAGCAGGATTAATGAGAGTTCGTGGAAACAGATTTTGGCTCAGCAGAAGGAAAAATTTTCAAATAATTACAACAGTTCAGTGACCAAAAAAAAAAAAAAAAAAAGGACTATTTCATTACATTGTGAGCTTCCTGTCACTGGAAATAGTCAAGCTAAGGCTGGATGAGTGTCTGTCATGAATTCTGAAGGCTCCCAGCATTGAACAAGAGCTTGGGGTGGGTGACCTTTGAGATCACTTCTAACTCTCTTAGTCTATGATTTAAGTGAGCATGAATGCCAAGGCTGCTTGTGACATGCCAGAAGCACTTTTTCAACTCTTGGCTCTGATTCTGACCAGCTGTGTGACCTTCAGCTAAGAAATTAACCATTTCTTCTTCCAGTTTCCTTGTCCATAAAATGAAGGAGCTTAAGTTCTCAGCACATCTGTGTCGTTGATGAGCATCCTCTTAACTACAGCATGCTGGAAAAGTTGAGTTTGAGTTGATGCCTGCCATCTTTGTGAGTCATCTTGCAGGAAGAAGGCTGAAAGACCAAAAGCCATTGTTGATCCTGGGGGCCATTGAACTAACTCTCAATTTCTTGTTGGCAGGAGAGTGGGTGATTGTGATCCTGGAATTTGTTCCCATGGGATCTGTGGCAGGAAGTTGATTAAATAACTGATAATCTGGTTTCTTTCAAACACCTGTACATTCTGGCTGAGTTCAGCAATGCCTCAGCAAGCAGCTTAGAAGAAATGAATATCATATGACTCTTGCAGTGTAGCTCTGTCCTTTACAAAGCAAACCTTTGTTCTTTATTTCCTTAATGATCTGGCAGTTTCTGTTGAACTTTGTTTATAATCATGAGAACCAGTATCCATAGAGCAACTTATTATGTGGCAGGTACTATTTTAAAAGTTTTATATAAATTAATTTAATCACTTTATAAGCTAAAAATCTAATGATGAAATCAGTAATTAGACCCTTTTTACCATATGGAAAAAGAGTAGTTAAAATCCGATCTAAGTCTGGCTTAATGGTAGAGTCCAAAATGGACATTCATGTCCTTATTCTTTTAAATTTTATTACTGCTGTTCAATGACTATAATTTCCTTTATGGTCCATTTGATTACTAATACTTTTCTTCTCTGCCTGTATTAAGGTGCTCCATCCTACACCATTACGACATTCTAACTCTTCTGTTTCTTCTTTGACTTCTCTCTGACTCCACATCTTGCCTTCAAATCTCATTTCTTCAGTTATGTTTTCCAAAGATCTTTGAAAAATCAACCGTCAGTGGGAGTGTCATAGTTTTTTTAATATATATATATATAGATATACATGGTATTTACAGGATTTCAGATTCTTCCTTCGGTTACTTGGATCAGTTTGAGAATAAATAAGTAAATTTATGCTTCTTGTAAGGACCTGAAGAACTTAAACCTCATTCATAGGCTCACGGGTCTGGCAATTCATCTAAGTACCACATTTTCTTCCATCTCTTTGTTTCCTTAGGCTGGAAATGAAAACAGCTGTTAAAAATAAGAGCTCATGAGTCAGTTTTGAATCTCAATGTAGTAATTACAGTTTCCATCTCAGTTGGTATGGTTCCTCCCAGTGTACTGAGTCCCATATCACAGCCCCTTGTTGTCAATTTTATACCAAAATCTTAATTTGTGTTTTCCAAACCTCGGTTAAACACTAAATCAATTGCCAAACCAAGAAAAAATAATAACAAAGAAGAAAATGCTTCCATTTAAAAACCTGATTCTTGGGACATGCCCTTTTTCTGAATTAGATTTTAACCAGTCTTTCTGTTGATATTAAAATGTCAGTTACTGTTCCACATTTTTGAATGTGGACCTTCTGGGCGTCATGGTATCCTCATTGTGAAGAATTTTGCTCATCCTCTTATAGAGGCTATTCCTTGAGTTATAGTTTCTCTTTTCCAAGTTCCTGAGGCTTATGACCTGGTAAGCTAGTCTTGAAAGAGTCATCTACAATCTATTAATTGATTGTCCCCCTTTGAAGCAGATTGATCCTCTAAATTTAGGTTCTTTCTGCTCAGTCCCCGAATCAACCACTGAGTCACTGACTGAGCAGTCCCATTGGCTAAAGCTTTGAAGGTCCCCCCAGCAAATCAGCTGCCTTCAGCTGACCAATCTAACATCACTCTGTGAATACAGATCCTACGCTCTGGGCAAAAGAACTTTGTGCCCTACTGGGGAGAAGCAGAAGATAGGATACTTGGTCCTTTCAGTCACTTCACTTTGCCTACTTTATTTCCCTTTCCTAAGTTTTGATTTCTTTATTGTTAGATTATTTCTAAAATTCACTTCCTTGCTAATTTTCCTATAATTTGGTTATCACTGTATCCTCCATGAGCTAGTTTTGTGTGTTGAAAATTCTCTGGGTTAGTTTGGGCTGCTCTAACAAATATCATACTCTTGGAAGTCCAAGACCAAGGCAGTGGTAGATCTGGTGTCTGGTGAAAGAGAGAGACAAAGGAAGGAGAGCGAGGGAGTAAGACTTTTCTTTTTTTTTAATTGGAATATAGTTGCCTTATAGTACTGTGTTAGTTTCTGCTGTACAACAAAGCAAATCAGCCATACATTTGCATATATCCCCTCCCACTTGAACCTCCCTGCCCACCCACATCCCACGCCTCTAGGCCACCATGGAGCACTGAGCTGAGCTCCCTGAGGTATACAGCAGGCTCCCACTAGCTATCTTTTGACATATGGTAGTGTATATATGTCAGTCCCAATCTCCCAGTGCATCCAACCCCTCTTCCCCCTCGCCTCATGCCCACGTGTCTGTTTTCCATGTCTGTGTCTCTATTTCTGCCCTGCCAATAAGGAGATGGCAACCCACTCCATATGCTTACCTGGGAAATAGCCTGGATAGAGGAGCCTGGAAGGCTACACTCCATGGGGTTGCAAGGAATTGGATACAACTTAGCAACTAAACAACAACAATCATTTTTCTAGATTCCACAAAAATGTGTTAATATATGATATTTGTTTTTCTCTTTCTGACTTACTTCACTCTGTGTGACAGACTCTAGGTCCATCCAGGTCTCTGCAAATGACCCAATTTTGTTCCTTTTTATGGCTGAGTAATATTCCATTGTATATTATGTATACGGGTTCTACGTCCACCATAAGGGATCTACCCCTTTGTGACCTAATTACCTCCCAAAGCCTCCATCTCTAACTATCACATTTTGGGGATTGGGATTTTAATATATGAATTTTAGGAGACACAAACATTCAGTCCATAGCAGAAATTGAGCATATTTGCATGCATGGAGTGATTTGTGGAATTCTGGGAAGGCCATTCATCACACTTAAAAACCCTGTACCATTAGGTATCTATTCCTTTGTGGTAGGATATTACCTCTCAGATATAATACCTTTTAAAAATCCAATATGTTTTGAAAGGCAAACCCCAAAACTAATATGTGAGGTAGAGTAGTATGGTGCTTTGAAGTAGGTTCTTGAATCAGCCTGCCCAAGTTCATTTCCTTATTGGTGTATGATCTTAGGCCATTCACTGACCTCTGTGCTTTCAGTCTCCTCATCTGCAAAGTAGAGATGATAGTAACACTCACCTCAGAGGGTTTTGTGAGATTTCACTGACATATGTAACATACCTAGCAGTAACACTTTCTTACCACGTGTTTTAACAATTACTATCCTTCATTTGCAAAAATCAGCCTCATATTAATGTCCTTTTGACAAAAAGTTGATATCAGTTGATACTTTGTTTGGGGAACTAGGAGGGTGTACCTTGGATACATGAGGCACTTTAAGGAATAGTCCGCTTTACTGAGGTGTTATAGTTGGTGGCATAAAGCCACTAGAGCCTGGATGTCTGAAGGAAACATTTACAAGAGAGATAAATGGGGATGATAAATGGTCATAACCAGCATGTCTAGTCACTGATAGAGTTAATCAGCTGGTATAATGAGGAAGTCATGTGATATACACCTGAAAGCTTGTTTTCATTTATGCAAATGACCTTTTGAGTTTTTTGTTGTTGTTGTTTTCTCTTTTTTTAAATATTGATTTATTTATTTGACTGTGCTGGGTCTTAGTTGCAGCACATGGGATCTAGTTCCCTGACCAGGGATGGTACCCCGACCCCCTGTATTGAGCATGGAGTCTTAGCCACTAGACCACCAGGCATGTCCCTACCTGCAAATGAACTTTGAATTCAGTACTTAACTTTTTTGTGTCTCATGATTCTATTCCTTGTAATATTCAGGTAATGGTCTCTGAACCACGGAAGAATATTAAATTAAGAATTTTTTCTTTGCTAAATGCCCTTGCCTCTTTCTTTTAGATTACATGAAGCAGACAACATTTGAAGCCCAAGCCTTTTTGGAAGCTGTTCAATTCTTTCGACAGGAGAAAGGACACTATGGCTCGTGGGAAATGGTCACTGGGGATGAAGTCCAGGTAACATGGGGCTCAGAATTTTGGATCCTGTTCTCTAAGTGGTAGGAGGTCAGGATCATAATAAACTATCAAACAAAAAAAAATTGCAGGCATGGAAGATGTGGTTCCATAGGCCATTTCTCTCATTGTCTAGAAGCATTTGATCAGCAAGCTCTTGGGCACTCTAAAGACCTCCAGACTGGGCACTCCAGACCTCCAGACCCGCAGCAGGGCAGCCCAGACAACTGCAACTGCAGTGGAAGAGCCACTTCCAATTTCTTTCCAGAAAAAGCATATTCTCTCAAGTGACCTGTGCTTCGAGACTAGCAGCAAATGTGAGCAGTGTGGCATAGTGCAAAGTTTGTGGTGGGACTTTAAGTCAGCAGATTTGGGTTAAAGCCTGCCAAGTTATTTAACTTCTCTGTTTTAGGTTACTCCTCTGAAAAAATAGGAATGATAATGTTTGCCTGACAGGGTTGCAAATAGCTGTCTTCATCTATGGAATGATTTATAAATGAAGTAATTAAAGGATACCAAATTTGAAAGCATTAGTTTTCTAGATGTTTCATTTACCTTTTCTAGTGCTCTATCTCCTGTGGTCCAGGTCCGTAGTTTCCCATGACCTTGATTAAATGTCAATCAGAGGCTGAGTGGTAGGTTGGTTTGGTACCAGGTACATTGTTATAGATCTCCAAGGAAACTATGTTTCGTGATGTGACCCCATCCCCCATGAGGACACCAATCACAGGCTGACTCAGCCAGGAAGAAGAGGCTGGGTGTGGACATTATTTAGTTAGAAGCGCAGAGGGTCCAAGAATGCTCTTTTTTAACTTCCCCTCATAGCCCAGAATGCCTCTTTTGGGGGCCAGTGAAATTTGTTATTAGGGAACAGTATTTGGAAGATGCCAGATGGTATCTTGCTTTTATATGGTCATTAAATATCTAAGGCTAGGAACATTTTCTTTATTGTTTTAACATATGACGCGGAATCTCCTCCTCTTCTGTCTCCTTCTCCTCTTTCTTCCCTCCTCCTCCTCCCTCTTCTTTTTCTTCGGTAGATTTTAAACTCATTTATTTCCCATTCTGAGACTTACTCAAGAACTTTAGTCAATTATTGATTTCTCATATTTGGAGGAAGCACATCTGTTTATAGATTCAAGTTAAATAGTTACTTAGCTCCTTGAGTTAAGGTAAGGTACTTGTTTAATCTGTTTTTTCTTTCATTTGAAATCTTATATCAGCTCACATTCCTTCACTATCCCATGGAAAGCAGGTACCTAATAATTCTTTTCTGAGAGTTGAGTATTGAGTTTGGGTGTTTTTTTTTGCAGGGGGGAGGGGGGGGGCGGGATTGGCTTTCCGCTCTTTGCCTTGGGCTGATACGTGTGAATTGCTTTAAGGTGCGAGAGAGTGAAATGACTCATGCCTTGCCATTCTGGTGAGGCGAGACATACCTAGAAGCATCCAGAGAGCAAGGCAGCCTTAGAGGTGTATGTGGGACCATGTGTGGTCTGTACTTATATGGACATCATAAAGCATTAGCAGCAGTCATAGGAAGGTGCTATATGGAATCTAGAAACATGGTACCGATGATCCTATTTGCAGGTCAGCAAAGGAGACACAGACATAAAGAAGAGACTTTTCAACACAGTGGGGAAAGAATAGGGTGGATGACTTGAGAGGGTAGCCTTGAAACATATACACTAACATATGTAAAATAGAGAGACAGTGGGAATTTGCTGTATGACTCAGGGAGCTCAAACTGGGGCTCTGTGACAACCTAGGGGCTGGGAAGCGGTAGGAGGTGGGAGAGAGGGAGGGGACATATGTATACTTACGGCTGATTCATGTTGATGTATGGCAGGAACCAACACGGTATTGTAAAGTAATTATCTTCCAATTAATTAAAAAATACCTTAAAGGGGAAAAAGATACAGAAGAAATCAGTAAATGCTTTTGCTCCTCCAGGAATCTGAGTTTCTTTCGTAAAGTCACAACCTCATAAAATGTGAGCACTGGAAGGGCATTTCAGGATTATTCGTCCAATACCCTCCAGGCGGGAGAAAGAACGTTCAGAGAAGTTGGCCCAAGTCACAAAACCAGTCTGTGACCGAAATGCGTTTTGAGCCATGTTAGGTGAACCTTGAAGAAGCTGCTGAAAGGAAATAACTTTCAAGACTTTTCCTGTGTGAGGCCTGGTGAGGGTAAACTTCATCTTAACCATTACACATGGAACCGAAGCAATGTCTATCCTAAGACTCACAGAAAAAACAGGTCAAGGTCCCAAAGAAGCTACCAAGTAGTTAAAGAGAAGGGCATAGCATTACTGAGTCTGAGAATATGACATCTTTTGTTTAAAGCACTGAATTTATTTGCATTGTTTTCATGTCTGCTAAGAACTTAATCATAACATTATCCTAACCCCTTCTACCCTTGGAGACTGTATTCAGAAGATTTTCAGCAATGCTACGTTATTATCTTCATAGTAATGACTCATACAGCAAGTATGGCATGCCCTCGTGCTGATGGTTATTTTAGGCAAGTGTCCAGGCAAAGCAAATATCTTAGAATAATTTGCCTGACAGATTATTAAGGTGAAAATATTTGTACCCCAGTAAAAGCATCAGTATATTTTCTACTTGTCAATTAAAAATGTATCAAATGAAGTCATGAGGGAAAGCATTTTGGAAAATGTAAATACAAGTTATGTGATTTATTTTTTATTTGCTTTTAAATTAACCAGATGGGCTAAGAGAACAGCTCAAAATTCCCACACATCAGGGTGGTTTCAAGACCAGAAAGCTATCCACATTTTTCCCTTGTCCATATGTTCACATCATCTTTTTCTGGTGACCTCAAATGTGACCCACTTTAAATGGATTATTTCACACTTGGTTGCTCAGTAACATGAAAGGCACGAGGCCAACAGCCTGGTCAGACCATGGAGTCAGCCTCAGTAAAGAGGGCAGTATTGCTGGGCCTCACACCTTCCACACAGCTGCAGCATATGGAAGGTAAATGTAGTGTGGCCTTCATGGAATGCCTTCATGAAGCTCCAACACTTTGGCCACCTGATGTGAAGAACTGACTCCTTAGAAAAGACCCTGATGCTGGGAAGGATGGAGGACATGAAGAGAAGAGGGTGACAGAAGGTGAGATGGTTGGATGGCATCATTGACTCAATGGACATGAGTTTGAGCAAGCTCCAGGAGATGGCGAAGAACAGGGAAGCCTGGCGTGCTGCAGTCCATGGGGTCATAAAAAGTCAGACATGACTGAGCAACTGCACAGCAACCGCTCAGGGAGTGAGCCTGGGATTGCTGGTTTCCATCAACCTAATGGTGTGTTTGGTTTCTTATATGTATGATGGAATTTTAAAATCTCCCAGTTAAATTCCAGCAGTTAAATGTACACACACACCCTTTTTTTTTAAAAGCACAGGAAATATTTTTAGGTTCCTATGGTAAAACTCAGTGGGTTCTATTCTGAAGAAAGAAGGTTGGGGAACCCCTTCATTAATATGATTTGTTTTTATTAAATTAACTGCTTTCTCCCTGCTAGCCCCAGGGCTCTGGACCCTGCTCATGGAGGGCTGACCAAGGTAGGGAATCCAGAGCAGGTCCTGGGCTGGGGAGGAGCAGTTCACAGTCAGAGAGGGCTGGGGCTGACAGACACAGAAAAAAGATGAACTGTTGGGAGGAGACCGAGTTGGCTGTTGCCTGCCCAAGGGCTATTCCCTAATCTCACACTCCCCGCCCCTCCTTCTCCATCAACCCACTCTCATCCCCCTTCTTTTATTTTCCAGACATATTTCCTTTCCAATCCCTTAAGTTATAAAATAGAACCAAATTTCTTGGAACGTTGTATGGGAAAGACTAAAAGCAAACTACAAGCCCACCCAAATGGAGCATTTTTTGTCTTTGGACTGTGCAACTTTTTCATCTTCAAATCTTCACACTTAGGCTCAGATTCGAGCCAATCTCTGCAAAAGGATGGATTTGGATAATTATTATGATTCTTGAATTTAATGCTTTTGAACTAAGACAATATTTCCCATTGATTTTAAGTTCTGGCTTTAGTCTCCTTAGGCTCTTAGCTCACGCTCCCAATGCCAATACTTCCGTCACTCTTGGGCAGGTGTGTTCCAACAAGAGGTTACTCCACTGGGCAAGATAAGGTTCATGAATTATTAATTATGTACTTGAACCCAGTTTGGGCACTTGCTGATTTCTATGGGATTTACACATGTCAGGATTCTCTTTAACTCCTCAAAAATCCTCACAAATGGCATCACTGACTCGATGGACATGAGTTTGAGGAAACTCCGGGGATTGGTGATGAACAGGGAAGCCTGGCATGCTGTAGCCCATGGGGTCCCAAAGAGTCAGACATGACTGAGTGACTGAACTGAACTGACCTCTTGACTGCTCCCCAGATAATGGTTAAGAAAGGTCGAAACATCCCCGGCAGTGAATTACTAGGACTAGTGGAAATCCTACCCCTGTTACAATCATGGTCACAGATGATGGAACTCCCCTGGCTGCGCTGACTCCCAGCCTTCTCTCCTAGGAACTCACAGACCTAGGCAGACTGAGCGACTCACCCACCTCCACCCTGGGAGTGTTCCTGTTCAGTGCATCTAGACTGTTACAGCCCGTGTAAACAGAGCTATTTTGAAAGGCAAACTTTGGTGAGCTCATGAGTATTTCCACTAGCATGAGGCTGACCAGTGACCTTAAAGAAAGTCTTCCTCAAATCTTAATTTGAGTGTTTATGAGCAGGTCAATTATTTTGGACAAATATTTTTTTCAATTCACAGAGCAGATGTCAAATGATTCTCTACCATGATTCTGCTTGCCTCCTTTTCCCAAGTCACTCTTGTTCTGAATCTTGGGCTGCAGCCTGGTATTGAAAGCTGGGCTGTGAGCCCCAAAACTCATGGCAGACCTAAACCTAAACAACAGAACTGTTCCAATTCCGTGGGGGAATATAAAGAAGAAAGGCCAGTGTTACGTGGGGCCTTATGTGCAGACAGGTAAATCACTGTTCACATTGAAAAGAAACACTTCCACTGAGCCAAGCAAAGTTTTAGGAAAGACTTGGGAACAATTAAAAAAAAAAATACTCTGAAAACTGTAGACACTCCGTCTCCCATATTCTCATCCCACCAGTGTCCAGTTGTTCCAAAGTATTTGTTACTCCCTTCTTTTTCTAAACTTTAAAGAAGATGGAGATGGGATTCAGGGTGCAGTAGGGACAAAGAGCATGAAGATCCCAGAGAAGTTCAAGAGGAAACAATGGTCTCAGAGGATACAGACAAGGATTCAAGCTGCCAAAACCAAGCCTTACTCCCTTCACAGTTTTGCTAAGGATACCCTTATCCATAATTGATGTTTCCCCTCTTATCCTAAATGCATTCGATTGTTCTATTTCAAATAGTAGAGGTTCAAGTTGAAGAATTTGTCCTTTCCAGCAGGAAAATGTCAGCAGGCGTGACTGTTCCCTGCAGATATTTAGAACATTTACCCTCTATGACTCTTCCTAGAGATTTCTGAGGTCTCAGACCCAGAGTTAAACTATTAACTTAACAGATTTCATGGAGTGCAGGACAATCTTAGGTAGCCTGGACAGTCAGTCAGTTCAGTCACTCAGTCGTGTCCGACTCTTTGAGACCCCATGGACGGCAGCACGCCAGGCTTCTCTGTCCATTACCAACTCCCAGAGTTTGCTCAAACTCATGTCCATTGAGTCAGTGATGCCATGCAATCATCTCATCCTCTGTCATCCCCTTCTCCTCCTGCCTTCAATCTTTCCCAGCATCAGGGTCTTTTCCAATGAGTTCATTTTTATGTATCAGGTGGCCAAAATATTGGAGCTTCAGCATCAATCCTTCCAATGAATATTCAGGACAGGGGTGGCCAGTTATGACACCTTCAGTTGGCCTGATGCGCAGATTTAAGTGTTACCAACTAAACTAGCTCTGAGGCTTTCTTCTTCCTCTTTTTTTTTTTTTTTTGTTTTTTCACTTAAGCATTTTTTTTAATTCGAGTATAGCTGCTTTACAACATTGTGTTATTTTCTGCCGTACAGCAAAGTGAATCAGCTATTTCTATACATATATCTCCTCTTTTTTAGATTTCCTTCCCATATAGGTTTATAGGTTACCACAGAGTATTGAGCAGAGTTCCCCGTGCTCTACAGTAGGTTCTCATTAGTTACCTATTTTATATGTAGTGGTATATATAAGTCAGTCCCAATCTCCCAATTCATCCCACCCCTCACTTCCACCTTGGCAAGCAGACATAGAGACACAGATAGAGTGGCTGTCTTCCTCTCGACAGATCCTGAGTAACCTGGTGATGGAGGAGCTCATGCCAACCCTTCAGACAGACATCCTGCCTAGAATGAAGGGGAAGAAGAACGACAGGAAGAGGGCCTGGTTTGGGGTGAGCAATGATTCTGCTCTGCCAGCTCTGCTGCTCAAAATGAACATTCCCTTCCCTTCTCTTTTTAAGGTCTAGTTTTTCTTTTCTTTTTTTTTTTTAAGACGTAATTCCTTCCCTGGGTGGAGAACTGCCCAGTCTGCTCAGTCTCATATACATCAGGACTAATCCAAACAAACTCAAACTTTGAAAGAAAAATTAGAATGTGCACACAGTTTTGTTTATGTTGCGATCATCTGTGATTAACCTGCCCTCCCGTGCTTGACTCCGTCAGGCTCTGACACATGACAGAGCCCCAATTTGTGTGCTGTTCTCTGTTGCAGCTCCTCGAAGAGGCCTACCACCTGGTTCAGCATCGAGTTTCAGAAGGATTAAGTGCCTTGAAGGAGGAGTGCAGGGCTCTGACGAAGGGCCTGGAAGGAACCATCCGTTCAGACATGGATCAGATTGTGAACTCAAAGAACTTCTTAATTGGAAAGATCAAAGGTCAGTGGAGATAATGCCTGCTCTTATGGGCTAGATAAGCTGTGCATTTAAGGCTCTTCCACAGGGTGAGACGTCGCAGGTGGCACTAGTGGTAAAAAACCCTTCTGCCAGGAGGGCACAGCAACCCACTCTAGCATTCTTGCCTTGAGAAGCGCATGGACAGGGGAGCCTGGTGGGCTACAATCCATAGGGTTGCACAGAGTCGGACACTACTGAAGTGACTTACCATGTACATGGTGAGAATTCATAGCTTCAGAGGAGAATTAAACTGAGGGACTTTGGGAGAAAGTGGTAGTACTTGTAATAGGAGCATGCTAGTGGTGCTGTTAAGGGTCTGGACCTCCCCATGGAAACTTCAGTGACACGGGCTGGAGGAAACGGTGCCTCTTGCCTGTAGTGGTGCCTGTATGTCCTGATTCTGTACCTCTTACACCAAATTGTAATGGCTCTGCCCTGCCCTCCACCTGCTGTAAGCTCTTAAAGAGTAGGGCCATGCCGCCCCAGTTCACTCAGGCATTCCCTGTGCTTAGTACCGTGTCTGGTATATGCAGACTCACAGTGAATATCCAAATCAGTGAATAATGGATGGATTTTCCTTTAATAAGAAAAAAAGCTTTTGGGTTAGAGTCAATAAATCTAGATCTTCCTCCACTTATCATGGGGTTACGAGCCAATAAACTCATCATAATTGAAATGCATGCATTTAATACGCTTGACCTACCCAATATCATAGCTTAGCCTAGTTACCTTAAACATGCTCAGAACACTTATATCAGCATATAGTTGGGAAAAATCACCTAACACAAGGTCTGTTTTATTATAAAGTATTGAATATCTCATGTAATTTATTGAATAGTGTATTGAAGGGGAAAAACAAAAAGGTTTGTCTGGGTACAGAATGGCTGTCAGTGGGTTGGTTGTTTATGCCTGTGATCCTGTGCCTGATGGGAGCTGTGGCTGTTAACCCTGCCCTGCATCCCAAAAAGAGCATCATACTGCATCTCACCTGCTCCAGAAAAGATCAGATTTCAAAATCTGAAGTAGTTTCCCTGGTGGCCCAGACAGTAAAGAATCTGCCTGCAATGCAAGAGATGCAGGTTTGATCCCTGGGTGAGGAAGATCCCCTAGAGAAAGGAATGGCAACCCACTCCAGTATTCTTGCCTGGGAAATCCCATAGATAGAGGAGCCTGGTGGGCTACACTACGTGGGGTCACAAAGAGTTAGATACAACTGAGCAACTAACACTTCTGCTGAACGGGTAATGCTTTCTTTACCTCATTGTAAACTTGAAAGCTTGAAAGTTGAATCAGGGACCATCTGTGGCCCCAGCTCTAATGTCAGCTGGGTATGTGGGTTCAGGGAGGTCACTCAACTTCTGTGTGCCTTGGTGCCCTCCTCTTGAAATCACAAGGGCCCGTGAGATCAGGGTCTGCATGCTGAGGCTCTTGGGTCAAATCCAGCCTGCCACTATTTTTATAAATTACATTTTACTGGAAGATGGCTGTGCCTACTCCTTTCTGTATTGTCTGTGGCTGCTTTGGCACTGCAGGAGCATAGCTGAGTTGTTAGAACTGAGATCTTACGGGCAGCAAAGCTGAAAATGTTCCTGACCTGGCCCTTGACAGAGAAAAGCTTTCCTCTTTCCTCACAGGAGGCTTTAGATGGCCTCTAAAAAATTCTACAGAATAAAATTCTATGGTTCTGCCTCCTACATACCCCAAAGCACACCACACTGAACATCATTTCAGAGGGAAGCATGCTGGCTTATCTGTGATTGTTTATCAGCAATTTTCTTAGGTAGTCAGTTTTCAAATTATTCACTCAGTCATTCATTCAAAAGACATTCACTAAGTGCTTTCTGAGCAAGGCGATGCAGCTTTAGCAGCGAACAGGGAAGATCTAGTTCCTGTGTTCAAGAGACGTGGAACCTAATGGGATTTTCTGCTTGGAGGATTATCCTCTACACTTCAGGCTCTGTTCATACTGCAGCCTAGCTCACTCTGAGCTCTTCTAACAAGTCCTCCTGAGAGGAGGTTGCAGGAGGCATAACTAGAGCCAAGGCGTGTGCGTCTGAATCTATTGTTTATCTGTTCATGCGATGTCTTCTCCAGCCAGATATAAATTAACTTCAGACTGTTTTCTGGTTCCTATTACCCAGGTCTCTTATTCCTTTATTAGCACAACTGATCTGGAGTTGACTGTATGTTGAAATGCTTTATACAACTTAAAATGGCCAACACTAAACTGCCACGGCCAAATATATTCCTGTTGACTGGAGCTGAGCTGAGCCTAATGGCGGCCATTCTCTTGGCCTGAATTAAATGAGTCTCTCTTTCTCTCTTGCCTAAATCCCTTCACATAAGATGGAAAAATATTCTGCTCTGGACTGGTTTTAGTTTCCTAAAGGAAGCCTTGAAAGGAAGTCATGATCAGGTCTTTTAAAAATGGAATATCAGAAACATTTTCACCAGGCCTCTTGTTCTTCCCCTTTAAAACAAGAAAGTGCACATCGGACTGCATTGATAAAGGGCTTTGGATTTCAAAAAACTTGGAGAGTATTAAAGTAGCTTTCTCTCCATTTCCTCCCATATGATTCTTGGCTTAAATTCTGCTGCACAAATACCGAATCATTTAATAAGCATTTATCCTGCCCCTGCTGAATACAAGGGCTATGAGGCACCTAGGAAGAAGAGAAGAGAATAAAAGTCACATCACAGACACCAAAACAGAAGGAAAAAAATATGGTAAATGCCAGAAAAGAGGCAAGAACAGAGGGCACAATGATTCCCAGGCAGGAACCATTTCAGCTTCAAAAAAAGTCATGTGGGCCCCTCAAAATGAGAGGAATGTTTTAATGTCAGTTAATTGGAAAGGATGATATTATTCACAGGTACAGTAAGAGCTGACAGTTTCTGAGTCGTTCCAGAGGATCACACACAGTTCTGAGCATTTTGAACACAGTGAACTCATTTAATTCACACCATAACCTTCAGAGTAATTACTATTATGAGCCCCATTTTACAGATAAGAAAACTGAAGTAGAGATGAAGTAATTTGCCTGAGATTCCAAAGGTAGAGTAGGAAACAGTCAGACCAACCCCACCCCGCAGCTCCAGGGTTTCTCTCTTCATCACTCTGCTCAACTGAATTAATGTACAGCTCATGAATTAATGTGTCACAACACATGATTCATCTCTGCATCCCTGAAAAATAGCAGAGCATACTTGTGTGGGATGTAAAATTTATTTGATCGTAGGGAAACACCAGTAGACCATAGTTCAGGAAGCTGGGTGGTGGTTCAGGGCATTAGGTATTCCGAGTGGGTGAATTTGAACTTGGCCTTGAAGAGGTGAGTAGGACGTTTATAAACAGAAGTGGAGGAAGGAAGGCAGAGGTGGAAGGAACGCTGGATAAAGGCACAGAGAGGGGGGCTGGAGCCCACGGTGGTACATAGGCAAGGGGAGGTCTGGCAGAGAGGAGCATGGCCACCCACGACCCCTCCCTGTGCCCATCTCTGCCCCCACCCAGCAGGGCATACCAGCCAACTACTAAATCTTTACTATAAATTAGCTATGACCATGATTGCTCTGAAATTTCAATTAGACACTTTTCACATAGTTCTTCTCGCAGAGTTAATTTATAAATAATTCATTTATCCTCCTAGCAAACAATTTTGCATTTTGGTATCAAGTAAGTTAGTTATTTTTAGGAGTCATAGATTGTTTCATTGAATTATACAATAGAAAGGTTTTTCTCCCCCCCTAGTAATTCTATGACCTGGTTAATATTTTCTATCTCAAATATTTATAAGTACATAATATCAATAGTAGTGGTCATATCAGATTTTCAGAGTAAGAGGCAGTCTGATCCTTTGTAACCCTGTGAAAGATTTCTGCAAATTGAAGTGAGAATGCGGCCATTCTTCTCACCATAAGCAAGTTATTTGCCAATAGAAAATAAGAAGTCTATTTGAATTGTAAATCTGGATCTGAAAGTTAGGGTGTGGCCTTGGTGGAATCATCTGACATCTCCTGGCCCCCTTCCCCATCCGTAGGATGAGGACCTGGACATCAAGATGAATCTGTACTTCCCTTCTCAGTTGTATGGTCCTGTGACAAGGCTCGGTGGCTTACCGAGCTCCACAAAACTAGCCTTTCATCCACAGCGCGAGCTCAAGCCTTTTCCAGTTCAGATATCCTTTACTGCCGCAGTGCTTCCCAACCTGGCTAATCATGAGAACTGCTTCAACACTTAAAACAAACAAACAAACAAAAAACCAGATTTCCACGGCCTATCCAGACGTACTGGATCAGGATCTTTACTATGGTCCTCTTCTAAATCGAAGAGCAGTGTTTCCTCTGGGAAGTAAGAGTATGGTTACATTGTTTAAATCCTTTTCTAAATTTATTTTAATTGGCAGGGAATTACTTTACAATATTGTGATGGCTTTTGCCATACATCAGCATGAATCAGCCATGGGCATACATGTGTCCCCTCCCTCCTGAACCTTTTCACTCAGGTCAGTCGCTCAGTCGTGTCCGACTCTTTGCGACCCCGTGAATCGCAGCACGCCAGGCCTCCCTGTCCATCACCAACTGAACCTTTTAGTCCCTTTTTATGATTTTCTGTACTCTTTATATTTTTGTCACTTAGTTTTTCATCCTTGGTTATCAGGAATAATAGCATGTTTTTAAAAATTGGGTGTGGGGATGGGAGGCGGTGTGGCAAACCGATTGGAATTTGTTTCCATTTTGCCTAAAAAGAAACCATACTTGAATTTTTAAAAGGCCCTTGAGGAGAGGGGAGGAAAATTGAATTAGATCAACTGATTAACTCTTAGAAAAATGAATTAAAAACCTAATAAATGTGTTTTCAGAAGACAAACTATGAATTTATAATGGTGATGATTGATAGGAAATAGATGAGTCATTAACATTTTCACTTTTTTGTGTTAGGCATTGTCTCTTCATAAGGACTAAGCGGAAAAATGTATTTAATCCTAGGGCAGAGGTGATCTTGGGGAGGGGTTTCTCTTTGTTCGCGTTCTCAAGGAGAGATTCTCTTTGATGGTTTTCCATTCTGGTGAGTGCTGGCACAGGACACACTGTGTTGTCTGCTTGAGCTGGCATTGCTGTTGAGTGTCTCCGTGGGGCACTGTCCAGCCTGGCCTGGCTCCGGTGCCTCTGAATCCAGTCTTGCCATCACTCACAGTTTCCTGGCTATTTCCCACCTCAGCGATGGTGGCTCAGCCAGCGGAGAGAAGCTGTGCAGAGTGTGTGCAGCCGTTCCTGGGGTCCATTCTGGAGGAGCTGATGGGACCTGTAAGCTCGGGATTCAGTGAACTGCGCTCACTCTTTGAAAAAGAAGTGGATGAACTTAGCCAGAGCTTTCAGACCACCAAAGACAGTGCCCAGCTAAAGGAGGTAGGGTATGAAGCAAAGGAGTGGAGTGTGAATGGTCTTTTTGTGAGTCTTTGTCTCCATTCATTCTTTCTTTTTTCTCTCCTGTCTCTCTCCTGTCTTTTCTTCTTCCCTGCCTTCCATTCATCTGCCTTTCCATCTATTCATCTAGTCTTTCTGTCATTCATTCATCCACATTATTCATTCATCCATTCATCCATCCATCTACTTGATTTCCTTTATTAATGGTTTTCACATTACAAAAATAATAACATGCTTGTATAACTTAAACAGTATACAAAGATACTTACATAAAGGCAAAATTAATCGCCATTGCTCATACCCACCTAATTCTAGCCCACCCTCAACTCCTAAAGTATCTCCACTTCTAACTCCTTGAATTTACCCATATAAATAGCTTAGTATGTGTTCTCACATGCTTTGTCCTTGCCTGTACAAATATATACACATATATCCTCATTTATATACGTTTTGTGTTTTGATTGATTTGCTTCCAAAAGCATGACAAAAACCAGTGTTTCTCAAAGTATGTTCCTGGGACTAGTATCATCATCCTCCTTATATGGCTGCTAAAAATGCAGATTCTCAGGCCTCACCCATGAACTATCAGATCAGAAACCCTGGGGTAGGGCCCAGCAGCAGTCTGGTTCAACAAGACCTCCAGAGGACTCGCTGTATCCTAAAGTGACAGACATAACTGGGCAGCTTTATTTTACACTTGCTGTATCATGATGAACATCCCTACAAGTCAAGCCAGTGGATAAAACCAAAAAAAAAAAAAAACACCTTTATTTTTTTATGCATACATACACGAAATTATATATAAACAAGATCATTTGTTAGTATTTTGAGGTTTCTCATGGTAGCCTTTCTAAAACTTAACTTTCCCTCCTTCCCCACATCCCCTCCTCCCACTCAAGCAACTAGTGTGAATAACTCAGCATATGCTATTCTGTGCTTTTCTCCATGTTCATAGAGCATATAAAACACATATTTTGTGGGATATGTTTTTTTAGGTTGTTTGCTCTTAGAAAAATGGGATTATATTATGTATATATTGCTTTGCTTTTCTGTTTTCTTATTCAAAAATACCTCATGAAACTGTTTTTAAGTTAATGTTCTAGTTCTAGTTCATTTTTTGTAACAGCTGCATAATACTTCATGTACCAATACACCATGATTTATTCAACCCTCCAAATGTTGCTAGCACCAGGAACAAAGCTGCAATAAATAACCTTGTAACATATATTCATTTACTTTGAAGCTTTTATTTATATGAGATCTGATTCCTAGGACAGGATTGCTAGATTGAAAGGTGGGAATTTTTCTCATGTTAACTGATGTTTCCATTGACATCCCCCAAAAAGGATTTAGATTTTACATTTCCACCAATTGTACATGATAAAGGACTTTCTTTTCATCAGCCTTAGGGAATCAGTTGTTCAACTTTTTGCCAGTCTTACAGGAGCAAAGTGGTAACTGATTTTTCCTCTCCTGTCTGTTTAATTGCTATTTTTAAAAATAGACACATTGCAAATTATGTGACAAGGGGCAAGTTTGACAGCATGGTTTTGGTCATTAATTCTACTTCAATGGAGTTCTCTAGAACCCATTTCTTAAGGGAGTAATATTTTCCTCTTACAAGCACCATGAAAGTGGGCTCTTGTTAAATTTTTCATTAGAGAAATCTACAAATCTAGATTTATCTCTTTTCTGTGACCTGAAACTCAAGACAGCAAGTACATCCTGTCTGTTCACAGTTATCCCGTTAGTCCCTGGTTCTCCCTAGGCCTGTGTTTTCAGCATGCTTCATTCTGTTTTCTCTTTCTCCACCTACCCTCTTGTTTATTCTAGAACTCCAAAATTCAGTTTTTTAAATCGCTTTTAAATAGGCTTGGAAAATAGGATGCACTCAGTTGGTGAAATCACTCATAGTGTAAGTATGTGTTGGTAATACTTAAAGTCTTTAGCAGGTGAGGTCTATTGCTGTCCTCTTGCTGGAAATTGCATGGCCTCATTGATCAAGCTATCCCTTATATAGACTAGAGGATGGGGAACCCCAGTTTTTAAAACTGGATACCTCTTCTAGGCCATGCTTCTTTCTATCTCACTCCCTCCCCATACCCCCACCCCCCATCTACTAGCAGAGGGAAGCCCTTGGGCACAGACAGAGCCTCAGAGAGCTCCAGGGACTCTGGCTTTACTCTTAGAGTCCAGGAGTCCAGGGGGCATCTTGACTTCCCTGGGATTTTCTGAGAGGGATGTCTCTCATGAAACAAGGCTCTGGAGGCTTGTGAGCCCAACAGCAGTTCTACATGCCAAAGAGACTTCCTGAACTCTTGAGCTCTGGAAGTGGGTACTTGGAGTCCATCAAGAGCTTGACAAGACTGGAGTCCCATGGAATGCATCCCTGGGTGTGTCCGTTGTCCAGTTGGTTCTTCTGCCTGTCTCCATCCTAGCAAGAGAGCTGTCCTAGGGACCCATCAAAGGAGGGAAATAAGACAATGAAGATATCACAGATATAGGGATCTGAGAAGTGATTAATTCTAATAACATATGTTTGATTGTTTAGAATTTATGTAATAGTCATGTAATGGGCTTCCCAGGTGGTACAGTGGTAAAGAATCTGCCTGCTAATGCAGGAGGCACAAGAGATGCAGGTTCAATCCCTGGGTCAGGAAGATCCCCTGAAGGAGGAAATGGCAACCCACTGCAGTATTCTTGCCTGGAAAATTCCATGGACAGAGGAGCCTGGTGAGCTACAGTCCATGGAGCTGCTAGGAATCAGATATGACTGAGCAATTCAGCACGCACATACACAATAGTGATATAATATAGTTCCTAGGTCTGAAGGTGTGTCATTTTCCCCTCCACCAAAATTCAGCATCTAGAGCAGATTATGAATCTTCCACTGGATTCCGTGAAGATGGAGCCTTGTTATAATAAAGTCAACCTGCTTCAGGAGCACCTTCAGGATCTCAAGAGCCGCTTCAGGTTCCCCCACATCGATCTGGTGGTCCAGAGGACACAGAACTACATGCAAGAGGTAGGGGCGGCGGGGTCATCTGTGGTGGAATAGGATGGGGCTGCAGAGAATCAAGCGCAGCAAATGAGACAGGTGTGCTGGCATAGCTGGGGAAACGGGGCCCATTTCTTCAGCCATCATGTTGAGTGACAACGTATTTTGTCCTGTTCCAGCTGGCTCCATTTTTTCCACGTTGATGAGCATCATAGAAAAGAAATGTCTCAGGGAAATAGAGTAGCATTAATTGATAATTACCTGATTTTTCAAGTCAGTGCTATTAATGTTGGCTTCACGTTGGAATCATCTGGGGCGCTTTTAAGAAATACTGAGGTCTGGGCCACACTCCCAGTGATTTTGATATCTATTTTTTTGTAATTAAAAAGACTTCTCCCACTCCCATTCCTACTGCATTTAATTTGCAGCCAGAATGGAGAACCACTAGCTTGAATCAATTCCATAATCTAGTTAAAAGTAAATCAGTCACTCAATCACAATTTTAAATTTGGATTTCTTGAGTCTACTTCATAGATTCCTTTTCCTTCCAATAAACAACTTTTTCTTTAGAAACAGGGATGAATAGCAACAGATTCGTTCCATATTCTAATGCTTTCTAAGTGAAGGAAGGGTGGGATCACTGAAGCCGTAAGAGCACAATTCTACTTCACAAATATTCCTCGGGAGCTTCCTGTGGGCTGGACATTGTGCCAGACCCCACTTCAGGGAGCTAGTAGTGAGATAGAGTCTTAGATAAATTCACTTCGGCGTTGAAAGTGCTGAGAGGAAAGCTATTGTGTTCAGATCACAGGCTTGGGGAAGAAAGGAGCTTTTTTTTTTTCCTTAAAAGTTATAGGCAGGATTAAGTGGCACATTTTATTTATTATCTAACCTCTGAGTTGTGAAGGATTAAAGATGAATGAGGAGCAAAATTGGCCAACGGCTTAACTGAAGTTCCTTTGACAGCACTGGACTATGGTGAAATGGATACAGGCATAAGCACAGAGAAGAAGAAATCAGAACCACTTCCATTTCCTAACCCATGCGTGTGACAGTCACGGGCTCCACTGAGCCTTGACCCTGTCTCCTTTCCCAGCCTGGCAGAGAAAGGGTGAGAAGTAGGGTGGCAGGGTGAAAAGTGGAGTGAGAGATGTGCTGGGATGGTTTACATCCATCTGAAAGGAGAGGTGCAGAGCTAAGGAGCCAAAAAATAATTGAGAAGCCTCCCACCTCATTTCATTAAGCCCTGGCTGCAGGGGATGGGAATGACCACAGGAAATGATGATATCCCATGGTCTTGGGTTTTCCAGTGCGGGGTGGAAAGAGAGATGAGAAGAAAAGATCCATACATCTGTACATACATGTACACATACAGGGACAGGTGTGTGTGTTTCCCAGCTTCCTACTGACCTCACTGTGGTTGTGGGCTTATGCATTTCACAGACCACACAGTGGACTGAGGACTTGTTGCCCTGGGTCACCCCCAGGGTCCATCTCTGATGGTCATGCCCTCCTTTCTCTCCAAGCTGACTTTGACCCGAGGGTGGCGATCCCAGCTTCTGACTGCCCTCTGTTTCTGTGTTGCTTTGGTTTCTAGCTGATGGAGAATGCAGTATTCACTTTTGAGCAGTTGCTTTCCCCACATCTCCAAGGAGAGGCCTCCAAAACCACAGTCGCCATTGAGAAGGTTAAGCTCCGAGTCTTAAAGGTAAAATTGTTCTCTCACTTGCGGGAAGCATGAAGCAAGACCATGACTCGTTTCTTTTGTTATGTGGAAAATATCAAGTTCTCTCTTTGACTTGCCTCCCCCTTTAAAAATAGTGCCGGGTCCTTTCTCCCTGATAACTGGGGACAATCCTCTCACAGCAGTTCCCCTTCGACTGTCGTGCCTATTCTGCCATCTAGTGGCTACTTTAGGGACCACAGGTCCTCAGCATCTGGTCACCAGCCAGAAGTGCCGTGTCTTAGGCTTACTTACATAGCAATTGGACTTGATACTGACTCTCCACTATAAGCAAAGAACTGTGATAGGTATTGCATGGAATATGAAACTATTAAACACACACTCTCTTTCTTCCGAGTTTGCAATACAGTAAAACCCATTTAAATTAACAGTTTTTAGAAAAATCAAAACCTCATGGCAAATGAACTACTTCAAGGAAAGGACAGCTGCTGTGTGAAACTGTTTTAAATGTGCTTCATGCATCAGTGTATATCAAAATAGTTGTAATAATAGGAGCTTGCATACATAGAGGGCATATCTTTAAACTTATCCTGTTTCATTTGATCCTCACAAGAACTTGACTTACGTAAGCTTAATAGGCTACTTGAGCTTTGAGCTAAAACTATCCCTAAACTTAGTCCACTAATTTTTTATGACCTACTTTCCCTAAGCAGAGCTTTGGAACGGAAGATCAAAGTTTCACAGAGCCTAGGAGGTAGTCCCTGAATTTCAGACCTGGTCTTAATACCTCACAGGCAGTAGGAAACTCTGGCAACCAAATCATTGAGATTAAAAGCAATAATTGCCATGGTAACACACAAAATAATGAACTTGCCATTGAGAAAGAAAAGATAGTATCAAGGTCAATGCCCCCCCCCCACAATGGCAACACAATTTTTAACTCTCAGGACAGTCCATCTCTTCTCTGGACACTTTAAAACAAGAACATACTTCCCACTGCTAAGTCAAATTTCTGACCACTGAGAATTCTAGTTCTACACTCTTTTCTCATGCCCTTCTTCCACATGGTAGTCTTTGGTTATTTGAATAGAGCTATGATTCTACCCCAAGTTATCTCTGGCATAAATCTCTTTAACCATCCTTTGTTTGGCCTGACCATTCTGCACATATCCCTGTGACTATGCTCCAGTTTGTGCCCTCTCCCTGAACCCCCTTGAAAATCAAACCTGAGTCTCTAGAGTTGGCTGTTCCATGAGTCAATAGGACATCTTCTTTCCTATTCTAGATACTGAACTTCTTTGTTGAACATACCACAGTGCTAATGTAGCTGTGAGCCAGACACTGTCTTCTTTGGCAGAAATCATTGCAACCTACCAATCCCGCCTTCAGGATGTAGAGTGAAGGAAGGAGGTGATCAGGGCTCCCAGGCACCAACCCAAGACAGGGGTGATGAAGTTTTAACCCATCCCCTAGTTTTGTCTTCAATTTTATAACTCTCTGCTTTGATCTTAGCTCAGTTTTCGTATCTGTAAGAGGGATGACGGAGATGGGTCGTTATCAGTCGTAACCTCTACCTGCAATGTGAGAGAACTGCATAGAAAGATCTCTGAAACCTTGCAACACCACTAGGGTGCTCAGAAATTAGGACAGGAGGGTGGAGGTGGGGAGACGAAGTGAGTTGCTGAGTTTTTTGTTTACACAAAATTTAACAGGTTGTAATGTTGTATTTAGCGTACGTTTCTATCTCTGTACCGACAGCAATATGATTATGACAGCAGCACCATCCGGAAGAGGATATTTCAAGAGGCGCTCGTTCAAATCACACTTCCTACCCTGCAGAAGGCACTGGCATCCGTGTGCAAACCAGTAAGGAGATGGGTTACTCCAGAACCTGCTTTTGTTGCCTTTGAAGTTCAAGTAAATTTTTTTGGTCATGATGCATTTACAAGCAGTAGATGACGAGGGAGGGGTCAACACACTTTTCCTGTAAGTGGTCAGGTGGCAAATATTTTAGGCTTCATGGCCATATTATTTCTGTTGCAAGCACACAGTTCTGCCGTGATAGCACAAATGCAGCCATAGATGACCCATAAACAGATGTGCAGTCTGTGTTCCAATAAAACCTTGTTTACAAAGGCAAGCAGCTGTCTGGATTTGCCAACCCTTGGACAAGACAGAATCTCAAAGAGTAATGATCTGAGTTTGAAACAAGTTAAGGGTTACAATAGAGTGCCTACGGATTGTTCCTCATTATGGTATGACACCCCCCCACCCCCACCCGCCCACCATAGGCCCAACACAGCCTCTGAAACTTGACCACTCCATCCAGGAAAAGACCTTAAGTCACAAAATTTCAGAAGGATATTTGTAATTTCAGTAATATTTGCTTACTGAAGTCAAAGAAACTAAAACCATCTAAAGCTTCTATGGACACTAGGCAGCTAGTGACAGCCACGCTTGTGAAGGTGTGACTAGGTCACACCTTCAGCACAGGGTCGTAAGTGAGCCAACTAAGGAGCCCAGGTCAAGACCTGGGTTCAAGTCCCAGCTCCTCCACATATCAGCTCTGGGGCCTTGGGCAAGACCCTTTTCCTGTCTCTTGGCCTAGATTTCATCTAGAAAATGGAGGTAATAATACTTTGCAGTATCCTTCTTAAGACTGAGAAGACCAGGGTGACACAGTGACCATTTGATGAGTGCTTGCCACATGCTCAGCACTTTGTATGGATTGTCTTGTTGATCCTCATGACAACCCTGTGAGCAGGTACTGTTTATGTCCTTATTGCACAAATGAGGAAACCTGAGGGGTTAAGTAATGGGACCAAGGTCACAGAGCTGGCATCCACCAGAGTTTGAAGTCAGCTCGCACTCATTGGTAACATGGGATGCGCTCAGTAAATGGTATTTACTACTCGTTTTTCTGCTGCTTCATGATCTGCAAGCTGGGATCTTTGCAAGGCTGGCTCCCTCTTGGCACAAATATTAAAGAGCTTTTTAGAATTTAAAAAGGGCTTTTTTGCAGCTTAGAGAGTCTCCAAACATGGAACATTAAAGTCCAGTGCATGAGTTATTTTATTGCAGAAATTTCCTTGATCATTTTTATATTCTGTACATATTGTTTTTCTTCAGAAAGCCAGAGGCATACCAAGTACCTGGCACTTACTTCTGAGGGTAAATTTCTTAGAAAAGGTTTGATCAAGTCAGGGCAGTAAAGAATCTACCTATATGATTGTCTCTTGCCTATATGATTTTCCATCTTATGGCTGGAAAAGTCCAGCCATTCAAAGAATGACTCGGTCCACTTGGACATGTCTGCATGCAGACGTTCTGTGTAAGGTATTTTTGTTTTCAAATCCCAAAGGCAATGTGGGGGCCTTGGAGCCACGTCCTCCCACGAGAGGAGAAGAGTTAAAAAAAAAAAAGCCTCTCTTTCTGTCTGCTCCTCTCTCTCCAGCCATCTGCAGTTATACCAAATCTCTCAGAGGCGCTTGTGATTTTTAATCAAGAGAGACCGGTTTGGAGAGAAATTGAGGCCTGGCATTTTCAGTAATGAGGAATATTGTATCAGTATCAAGAAATTTAAAAACAGCTGGATTTACAGAGTGGGTGAACTAGGGGAGCATTTGCTTCAGGCAAAGATTCTTTAGTTTACTAGAGTGTATTTCCCTTGGTTCTAAGATCTGCGGTACTTAACCCAGGCTGCACATTAGAATTGCCTAGGGAGATTTTTTTTTTTAATTCCAACTTAACAGATCCAGGGAATTAATATGTGTCACAATTCAGTCAATTCAATATAGAAAAACTGTTTTGTAAAGTTGTGCATGTCACAACAGGATAAGTGCCCCTCGGAATGATTCTTTTCCACACAATTACTTAGCTGGTTGAAAGTTCAAAGGCCTGCTGTTTATTCGGCAAACATGTATAGGCATGATCCAGGCACGTGCCCAGCCAGTGTCCCTGTTTTGTCCTGGGCTTCACAGCCTAGAGACAGCAGACAGGCTCAGCACGCACTTTGCGACGAGCATGGCAGGAGCTTTGTGGGGAAGAGAGGTGGCCGAGTTTGGAAGAGGGTGCCCAGCTCTGCCTATGGGGACGGAGAGGACTTCCCAGCGCCATGTTTTCTCCCCGTCCCGAGGGATGAATGACAGGGAACTAAGGAGTGGAAGATCACGTGGGGAGATGAAAGACACAAACCTCATTTTTCAGAGGAAGAGAGAGGCACAGAGCCGTGAGCTGGCTTGCCCAGGGTCCCACAGCCAGTGCAGGGCAGTGTGCAGTCCCTGAGCTGTGCTCTGCCCACGTGGCACTTACCTGTGTGTCCGTCTTATCTCACAGACCCTCTCAGGGTCACGGAAGCGCATGTCTCTTTAATCCTGTGGCTTTCCCTAGGGTGGGTAGAGAGGGGTCCCATTATTACCCACTGGGATCCGGTCCTGGGCTACAGACCCCCCTGTCCTGGCTCTGAGAGTCTGAATGGGGTGGCTTCTGATGGCCTGCTGTAAATCTCCTCCCTCCAGGCAAAAGCCATTGAATCCCACTGCTAAGACCTGGCTTTCTAAGAACCAGGGGTCAGGAGCCCCCATCCTGCACTATCAGGTGCAAGCATTATGGAGTTAATCCCAAGGATATGACTTGGCTCATTTTGATCCCCTCCTTGACCTCATGCCGATAAAAGGCAAACCACCTGGAGACCCTTGGAAAGCAGGAAGTGTTAAAGGATTTTGTGTGATGCCTGGATTGTCTTAGAATCACGGAGTTTCAGGGCCAGTTGGAGGGAAAGGGGAGACTGTTTCTCAAGAGTCTGTGACTAGGGATTCTCCACACCTGAGAATGGGACGCATCCTAAGAGTTAAACATATATCTACTCTAGGACACAGCAATCTCACTTCTAGGTATACCCTCAAGTAGCCCCTAAATCCACAAAATCATACACAAGAATATCAATAACAATTATGTTCATAACAGTCAATATCCAGCAGTAGGAATATAGATAAACAGTTTTAGCTTATCCATATAATAAGTGCCATTCATCAATAAAAACAAATGAACTACTGATACATGCAGCACATGGATGAATCTCCAAACACAAACACAAAACAAGAGTACAGGGTTCCATTTACATAAAGTTAAATAACAAGAAAAACTAATCTAGTGTGATATTCACAACATCAGAGCTTAATCTCTTGGTGAGCAGTCTAGACTGGAAAAAGGTATAGGGGTGATGGGAATGTTCACCTTGATCTGGGTTATGGTTATCTGAGTATATTTATATGTTTAAAGTTGTTGAGCTCTACTTTTAAAACGTGTGCATTTTTCTCGGTATTTCTTACACCTTAGTAAAGTACTGTTGGCATTAAAAAAGAAGAAAAAAAAGGAAATGTCCAGACCCACTGACAAGGCCTTGAGATCATCAGGGTCTCTGGTGTCTGCCCCCTCGAAGGGCATAGCGCGTGAATCCAGTCCAGGTCATGGTGTCAGGGCGAGAGGAAGCAGGTGACCAATGCTTCACACTCCAAGGGGAACAAGAGGGACAGCTGTCCTTTCCAGAGCTCCTCTGCAAACTGGTGTCTCATGTGTTGTCCCTTTATCTTCTTATCTCTCCTTCTCCAGGAGCTTCAGAAATATGAGCAGTACATCTTTGCAGATCACACCAATATGATCCATGTTGAAAATGTCTACGAGGAGATTTTACATCAGATCCTCCTAGACGAAAGTCTGAAAGGTATGGAAGGTTTCCCTGGTGCTGGAGAAAGCTCTAGATAGAGGGGCACACCCCTGACGGGGACCCCACAGGGCCAGCTAGGTTTTGTCCACAGGAATGAAAGGGGAAGAGGAAATTGACACCAAGAGCTGGGAAGACAGGACAAGGGACCAAAGAAGTGAGGGCTGCTGACCTCCACTGAGCGGTCGCGATTTGGCTCACATTCCACTGGCCCATTAGATATTATTTTGCTTTCAATCCAAATAAGAACTTTGTGAACTGGGAATTTTAAGCTTCATTTTTCAGATGAGAAAACTAAGGTTAGAGAGATTAACCTAGGATGTCTCATGAACAGCTGGCCTCCTCCGGCTGTTCCAGACAGAACAAAGGAAAAAGAGCTCTTCTTGGCCACAGGCTTACAACGCCTCCCCAGCCTGGAGCAGGTGATTCAGCAGCAGGGCTCCCCAGCTGCTCTGCCCTCTCAGCACATTCCTCACCTCCACTCAGCCAGACAGAATACACTGGGCTGTGACTCCATCCTTGGCGAGTCCCATTAGGACTCTGGCTCCCAGTATCCCATGGAATCAGGCCCTGCTCAGGATAGGAGTGTAGATAGGAAAACTTTGATAGAAATACACAGGAGAGGGCTGTCCCTAAAACTATAGACTTGAAACATATCTGGTCTCCACAAAGAAAGCTGGCCAAGCACAAGCCCCAGGTCAAAGTAGCTCATCCAGTGAGACGAGGAATACAAAGATGTCATCTCAGTATCTGCACAGAAAGAGGCGCTCAGTCAGGGCCGCTGCCAGGCCACCACAGCACCCTTGGGCGAATTAGGGAAAAAGCTCTCTTCCTCCAGATGGCAGACTGCTCTCTGTCAAAAAATTGTCACGATATACTGGTTTGGTTTGAGCAGGACATGCTGCTGCAGCCTGCTGGAAAATTACTCCGCTGAATACACAAATCTGTGATGTGAATGGTATCCCCTTGGGTGTGAGATTGTTGGGCACTGTACAGCCTACACAGCCAGAGGTAGAGGCTGACTGTCAAAAACGTCAGCTGCTGGTTGTCGTTATTTTTTAAAATTAATTTTTATTGGAGGATGGTTGCTTTACAGTGTGTGTTAGTTCCTGCCGTACAGCAAAATGAATCAGCTGTGCATTTACACGCATTCCCTCCCTTTTAGAGTTCCTTCCCATTCAGGTCACCGCAGCACGGGTAAATAGAATTTCCTGTGCTGTACAGTTGGCCAACAAACAAAAGAAAAGATGCTCAATTGCTATGTGAATTATGCTAATTATTAGAGAACTCCAAATCAAAGCTACAATAAGGTATCACCTCACTCTGACCTGAATGGCCATCATTAAAAAAAACCTACAAACAATAAATTCTGGAGAGGATGTGGAGGAAATGGTTGTTATTATTGATTTTACTCCTCTCGGGGCCTTCTAGGACTGAGCTGGATGGACAGAGGCCTGTAGTTTGGACACTGCAGGTCATAAGGTTCTCTCTGCAGGCTCAGTACTAAGGACACATTCAGGACTGTTCTGAGTGTAAAAGCAGAGAAAATAAGGGCCTGTCCCGCCCTAAAGGAGTGTCAGTCGAAGTAGACACACTGCAGCCGCACATACTAGCAGCTAATGAGATGTGGGGGGTGCTCCAAGGGTGATACCAATGATGCTAGTAGATTTGACCTCTTTCAAAGCCAAGGCCATGTTTTATTCATTCATCTTTGGATTGTGCTGTTTGAATAAATGAATGAGTGAACATTACAGAGGTCCAGGGTTTGGAATGAGCCTGTAAGCTCTGGTCTTCAGGGAAGGCTTCCTGAAAGAGGGTTAGATGTAAGCTGTAATTTGAAATTGGGAAATTCAGACGGTTAGAAAAGCTGAGAGGGAAGTTTAGCTTCTGGATAGAATCAGAAATTCCAGATTAATCAGGGCAAGGTTTTAACATGTTTTGCTTTCTGGTATCTCTCAGTGATAAAGGAGGCTGCTATCCTGAAGAAACACAATTTGTTTGAAGACAACATGGCCTTGCCCAGTGAAAGCGTGTCCAGCCTCACTGATCTAAAAACTCCTGCGGGGTCAAACCAGGCCAGCCCTGCCAGGAGAGCCTCAGCCGTTCTCCCCGGAGTTTCAGAGAGTGAGATCCTGAGTAATGAGGTGTTCCAGGAGGCAGGGGAGATGAAACAGCCAGAGGTCCCTAGTCCATTGGCCAGAGAAGAAGGCCTTTCCCTCCCTGTGTCCAGCCCTCCCCCAGATGGGGACACGCAGGTCATCGATTCAAGTATAGATGGCCCGGTTGTGAATCTGGTGGCTATAGAGGTGACAGCAGGCGCCCTGGGCACACGCTTGTCACAGCTGGAGTTGGAAGAGACTCCTGAGGGCCAAGGACCCCCCCAGGAAGACACAGAGCCCAGCTCTGCCGCAGGCTCCTTGAAGGAGCTCAGAAATTTGCTGACGGTGACCGCCGAAGTACCAGAGGAGTCCACTGTGCTCGAGGTTGAGAAAGATACACATGAGGAGGCCCTTGTTCCCCAAGATACTGAAAAAGAAGAGGAAGCAACCCAAATTGACACAGAGGCCAGTCAAGCATCTGCCTCAGGTCAGGACAACTGTGAAGAAAGTGAAGTCAGCAAGGGGGAGGCCTGTGGTCCAGCTCCCAAGGCCGAGGCCAGCGGGGTGGAGCTGGGAGAATTTCCAGACGCTCAGCCAGCCTGCGGGGGGCTCAGTGAGGGGGCCCGGGGCCCAGACCCCACAGAGGAGCCGGGAGAGGTGGGAGAGCCCGCTGAGAGCAAGCTCACAGAGGGTGCTTCCGGACTAGGCGCCCTGGAAGGAGGAGGGCCCGTGTGCTCTGTGGAGGCTGAGGCTGTGCCCCTAGAAGCTTGCGTGTTCCGCTCTGACCCCATCAGCCCCAGGGAGAGCCAGGTTTCTGTGGAAGAAGAGGCGGTGGGCGGGAGCTGCAGCGCAGCCCAGCCTGCCACCAGCGAGGATGCCCAGGAGAGGAAGGCCGACCCCGTTCACGAGTGTCAGTGGGTGGTGGAGAACGTCACCAACATTGATACCCTAGATACGCAGAGAGAAGACCCCCCAGAGCCCCCTTCAGAGGAGTGAAAGGGACAACGTGGCCAAAGTCCTTCTTGGAACAAACTCAGCCCAAAGAGGGAGGGGGGCGGGTGCCTGTGAGTTGTTACCAAAAAAAAAAAAGCATGAAGTACTTTTTTAATTTGTATCATGAACTAGAGGGAATTGCACGCGGGGCAGGAGCACTGAGGCCAGCCTTTGTGGAATGGAACTGTCCTCCCATGAATTATGGCTTTAGCATTTGAGTAAGAATTACAAAGGTAATGGCGTGTGTCGGGGTGGGGTGAGAGGCAGCTGAGGAGCCCAGGGTGGGACGGGGCTGCAGGGAAGGCAGAGGAGACAGCTGGGCACCCTGCACATTCTCTTCTAATGCACTTTAAGGCTTCTTCATGCCCGGCTGCAGGAAAGGGAGATGGTGAACTCCGGCCCCTCCCGCCTGCTGTGTGCAGCCCACAGAGCCTGAGCGATCAGCCTGAGACATCTCAGGAAGGCTGAGCGGAAACAGAGCAAGACTGTGGTCTGGGGGGCTGGCTGGGACTCTTACTAATGCCGCGATCAATTTCCTACTAATTAATCTTGTTAATTCTTATTAATTAATCACTTTTTGGAGAACATCAGATGAGGCAAGGAAATTTCTTTGGCATGTTTAAGGTTGAAAGCCTTCCAAATTAGCCTTAGACTGTGCAGAGAAAGAGCTTAGCTAAATTATCAAGCATAAAGCCGACCAATTAAACATTATTTGAACAGCTATTCTACGACACATGCTGTGTTAGGCATAGTAACAAAAAAGAACAAAAGAAAAAAAAGAAAGATTAGGTGCTTGTCTAGCATAAATGAAAGGATCCAAAGGCATTTAATCTGAAAGAAAAAAAAATATACTGATTTTCAAAATATGACAACTTTCTTTCTTTGCATTGGAACAGTCCTGATTTATTCCCAGGAGGGAATAAAGTGAATAAATGAATAAAAGAAGAAAGAAAAGAGGGAAGTAAAAGGGAGAGAGAAAGGAAGAAAGAGAGAAACCAAGCTATAAATCATTAAGTTCCAAAGATATTACCAACAATGGAAATTATTTGCTCAGTTGTTTAGCAAATTGAGTCTTGTTATGTCCCAGGCACTGATCCTGTGGTGAAAATGGCTCTCTTCCTTTCTCTCAGAACTTACTTTAATGGAAATAGATGGCAGTACATCTTCTGAATGGATCATGACCTTTACCTGTGAATGTTAAGGTGGAATGAACTTTCTTACCAAAGATTAAAAAGATATATTCTCTTGTCCTTCAGAAAAATACCAGATGATTTTCTAAAAGCTTTAGTCCCAGGTCTACATCTTGAAATTTCCTTCTACAAATTTTAAAATTAGATCTCAACATATTGTCCTAAGAGCTTGTTTTGATTATCATCAGCAAGTAGTTAATATCAGTTTGGTTTTTTTTTTAAAGAATTTGTCCATAGTTTGACCATTTAACCAGGAATTAAAATATCTCTCTCTCCACCTCGCTGTGAAGAATTGCTTGGATTTCTGGGTCATAGGAGATGAAAAATAATCAGTATACTCTCATATTGAATTGTTTCAATCTTGGCTTATACGGTAAAGAATCTGTCTGCAAAGCAGGAGACCTGGGTTCAATCCCTGGGTCAGGAAGATCCCCTGGCCAAAGGACTAGCTACCCACTCCAGTATTCTTGCCTGGAGAATTCCAGGACAGAGGAACCTGGCAGGCTGTAGTCCATGAGGTGGTAAAGAGTCCAACATGACCGAGTGACTAACACTTAACGTGTTTAGATCCTCTCATTATAGGTGGAGAAGGCAACAGCAACCCACTCCAGTACTCTTGCCTGGAAAATCTCATGGACAGAGGAGCCTGGTAGGCTGCAGTCCATGGGGTCATGAAGAGTTGGACATAACTGAGCAGCTTCACTTTCACTTTTCACTTTCATGCATTGGAGAAGGAAATGGCAACCCACTCCAGTGTTCTTGCCTGGAGAATCCCAGGGGTGGCGGAGCCTGGTGGGCTGCTGTCTATGGGGTCTCACAGAGTTGGACACGACTGAAGTGACTTAGCAGCAGCAGCAGCATTATGGGTGGAACGCAGAGGTCACTCCCCTCCCTGGTCCTCATCGTGCCTGTGTTCACTCATATCCTTGCATTTGGCACAAAATATTGCAATTATGTTTACTTCCTGTCTCTTCCAGGGGCCCTTTCCTTCAAGGACAGATGCTAGGGTTTAGTCATCCTGTGTACTTCCTGCACACGTAGCCTTGAATAATGGGTCCCTGGCTTCTCAAGTCACTTTAATATCCCTAGTGCCTAACAAGGAACTGCTTGTGTCAGGCTCCTCAGGAAATGTGAGAACTGATCACCAACCACACTGCTGTGCTGGGGCTATTTGGGGCTTGCTGTCAGGCAAGGAGATACATTTTACTTGGGCTTTTTGCCCTTGGGAGTCTTCCCTTAAATCAAGTCCAAAGTCCAAAAGGCAAGTGGCCAAATGGTCTGATGCTCTGCCCTGTGAGACCGAGAGCCAAAGGACCAGTGCCCAGCCTCCCCGAGGACTGCCCTTCTCTCCAGGAGAATGGTGATCAGCAAGCAAGGAGGTCCTGGCGCAGGCTAAGCCCATGTAGAAGCTTCCAGCCTCCTCCCTTTTGCTCACCTCAGGGCTCCTGGCCCCACTTGGAAAGCTGAGAGATTTTTCCAACCCTAAATGACAGTACCTGTCATTTCGTTGGACGGATGAACATCAGTGTCTACCCATCTGCGGGTAGAGGAGCTGAGAACGCAGGTTTTCTGTACGTATTTCACAAAAGACACGTCCACTAGATTAAGTCAGGTGACTGTTCCATTTGACAACGGAACAGGAAATTAAAGTGCATTAAAATTTCCTTATTTGTTTTCACATGTTGAGTGGAATAGTTTCCTATTACTGGGTTTCTCTTGCTTTTGATACAGACTTGTCTAGATTGCTTCAGTGGTTTCCACGTTGGAGCAAGGTTATTGTGATTTAAGTAAGCAGCAGGAAAAGCCTCGGCAAGCTGCTCAGAGGCTCTCTCCTATGGACAAATTTCTTTGAAATGCATAAAACCTCAAGACGTGGTTTTTGGCAAAAATTCCATGACTAGTTATGTTTTATTGACCTTTCACAAAGAAAGAATATTTTCCTTAAAAAAGAATTCGCTTGTCAGTTTTTCCTTTGCAGCTTAGAGCAGAGTCAGTAGTGTCTTGCGTTATTCAGAGTAAACTCATTTCAAAAAAAAAAAAAAAATGCATTTTGGAGACAACAAGGAGAAGATTCCAGCTTGTTCAAAATTTTTAGAAAGAGACTGAGTATGAAGAACTATGGGTCTTCATCCCCCGTCTTCTGCATTTTACTACAAAGATTCTCAAGTCTGGTTTCATAGCTTTCAGATTAGAGGTAGTGATTTCAAAGGGTTCCACGATTCTCTCAGATAAGTGATTTCATTTCTTTATAAAAAGTGCTAAATGATGTATGCTAACCTAGCAAGTTTAATTTGGGGAAGAGAAAGACATCACTGACTAAAATAAATAATACAGTTTCACTCGGTGAAAAAGTCAGTTACATGTACCTTCTTTACCATAAACAAGTGGGTTTTACAATTTGCTTCTGAAGTCTGCAACCTCAATAAGGAGATCTACACTGTGGATTGATTTCTCTGGTCACTATATAAAGCAAATAAACTTAAACCACTTTGTAACCACATATTTACCCTGCCAAGTGCCTATATTGCAATAAAATGTTTGTCCTTGAGAAAGTGTCCAGATGTTATATTTATTTGGAATGGGGCTGTTTTCATCTTTTAAGCAAATGTCAAACTTGAATTGGGAGGAACTCCTCAGAGATGGAAAAGTGAGTCAGTGTAGTACAGAATTTTACTTTTCTGCCATGAGGAAGGAATCCACAGGGAAGTCACTTAATGTCAGTTGTAATCATGCTTTTAAAATGCATATGCTAATTTCTGTGGGAATCGGATTAGGTCTATAATACAGTAATGGGCAATTACTCTTGATGTAATTGAATTGCTGTTCAAACAAATTTGTTTTCAGTGGGCAACACTGAGCAATATATCCATTCTTTCTGTAATTATAAACAAAGCAATATTTACTCACCAGTATCCGCAGTTGCTCATTCATCCATAAATTCATTCATCTGAAAAACAGTGATTGTGCATCTGTTGTATGAGGTGCTCTAGTGGGTGTAGAAGACACAAGTATATACGATGGACATGATCTCATATGACGAAACTTAAATTCTCAGGGTGGACACAGCCAGGGAGAGCTCCGAATGGGTGTTTGCTTCTTCACTTGGCAGAAGCCTTTTCTATGATCTCAACTTTAACTTTACACCAACAGCTTCAGGCAAGAGAGGAGGCGTGTTGGAGAAATCGTGTCCGGCAGTGATGGGGACACTTGGCGTGGCATAAGCTTCCCTCCATCTCCTCCTTCCATAGCAAACTTCTGGTGGCGCCTCCAGAATTTCTACTTCGGGCCAATAATCAGATTGGAATTGGAGGTGAGGGGGATCATGAAACCACTATAGCATGTCTTTTTCTTAGATGGTATGTTCATCTGGTGTGGCCAGGATGGAAGTGATGGAGGTCTCGGGAGGAGTCAACTAACAGCTCTTCTCTCCTCACAAGCCTGGAGCCACACCAGTTTGAGTGTCTCTCATCCTTTGCCATATCCATTATCAAGAATATCTGTCCCTCCCTTCCCCATCTAGCCAATTCCCATTTTTCCTGTGAGAGGACAAATCAGGCCAGTTTCCCCACCTGGCTCCTACCCCCAATAATGCTTTGCTAAACTCTCCCAGCCAAATGTACTTGTCTGCTTCTAGTCATCCTCTCTCTCTGCTGCAGTCATCCACCTGACCTGTGCCTTGGGGCAGGGATCCTGCCTTTAATCTTTGTATTCTTAGCAAAGCATAGGTCCCTGAAGATAGCAAGTGCTCAAGGAATGTTGAATAAATATCCCCAATCACAGATGAAGAAACAAGTGAAGATAACAGTCAGTGATCCCTTACCCCCTATTAAGAATCTGTGATTCTGGGAAGTTTAGCCACCCTCAGTCTACATAGATAGTTCTGTTTTAGTGATGAGACTTGATCACGGGTTTTTGAACACTCATCCCTCTGGGAGGGCAAGTCAGAGCCGAATTTCCTCCAAATCAAGCTACTATGAGCCACCTCCTAGTTTGGGGGACAGCGGCCTCCACTGGGTTTTCCTGAGGTCCTTAAGAGGTTAACAATGCAGAAAGACCAAGAAATTTACCCCTGAATGGTACCCGAGTCTGTGATGCATGAGCACATGCTTGAGAATTAATGGGCAGCATCTTCCTTCTAGAAAGCCCTCCTCTTGAGGTTGGATAAGGAGCAGGGAAGAAGATGTGGTCCCTGATTTTAGGAAATTCAGTCCAGTTGAGAAAGCTGAGATGCAAATGGTGGTTCTCTGAGAAGAGGAAGAAGGATTCTGGCAGAAGAAGTGGCAACTGAGGACTCTGCTCAAGAAAGGGCAGGTTTGATTGTTGAACCTATTAAGTTTGCCCTTTGTTTCTTGCCTTTTTGATTTCTTCATGAACTAAAATCCAAAATCCAGCAGCCAGAACCATTAGAGGGAGCTGTGGTCAGAAGGAATTACAGTCAGATCTATGACAATGGAAGGGAATCAGTGGGCTCTATTGATTTAATCATGACTCACTTGATGGGAGAGGGGAGCAATCTAAGGAATGAGTCGACCTCAAGAAACTGGAAAAGGCAAAGAGATGGATTTTCCCAGAGAGCCTCAAGAAAGGAATGCAGGCCTGCCTGCTCACTGATACTAGCTCAGTGAGACCTGTGTTATAGTTCTAACCTCTACAACTGTAAGATATTAAATGTGTGCTGTTTTTGACCACTAAATTTGTGGTAACCTGTAACAGCAGTTGGACCTCTTAGTTAAAACATAAACAAATGAAACCCTAAAAAAATCCAGCTGCCTCCAGATACTCTGAAGAAATTTTTTATCAAGATCCTTTCCTACCCTACCCATCTGGTCCCTATACAGAGGGATATGTATATGTATTGGGAAGGGTTCGCGTTGTATTAGCAATTCCAAGTGGAATTGTTGGGGTAGGGACCAGGTGGGGTTTACGTTTTGGAGAATGTCTACAAGACATTGAGGTGATTTTGAAGCTGAGGCCTTCAGCACCCTGCTGCCTGCCCGACCTTGTTCTGTGCTGCTGCCTGAGTCACAGGGGAGACAGTTCTTTCTGTACACTGGCTTGAGAGGGATGTTGTGAGGGGAAAATGAAGGCATCTTCATTTCTGTCTGTTGGAGCCTTTAAGTTTGGAACTTCAACTTTTTATCCAAAGTTTAGGATAAATTCGGAGAAGGCAATGGCCCCCCACTCCAGTACTCTTGCCTGGAGAATCCCATGGAAGGAGGAGCCTGGAAGGCTGCAGTCCATGGGGTCGCTGAGGGTTGGACACGACTGAGCGAATTCACTTTCACTTTTCACTTTCAGGCATTGGAGAAGGAAATGGCAACCCACTCCAGTGTTCTTGCCTGGAGAATCCCAGGGACGGGTGCCTGGTGGGCTGCCGTCTATGGGGTTGCACAGAGTTGGACATGATTGAAGTGACTTAGCAGCAGCAGCAGGAAAAATTATGTTTTTCATGTAATGTCCAGATTCATTCGTGGATTTTTTTTTTTTTTTCACAAAATACTTATCAATATCTACTAATGTACCACAGACTCTGCCAGACCCTGGGAACAGAGTGATAAAACAATCAGTCCTTGCCAGCATTACGTTCAGTTTGTGGGTTATCTTTTCCCCACTGACATTTTCAATTATTCAGTTTAAGGAAATACTGTTAATGAGCCTTTCCACCTTTCAGGTCATGATTCAGAATTCTACACCAAGTTTACCTATAGACTTGGAACTTGGTTTGCTCTGAGGTCCTTTATGAGAAAATTGTATGGGTGTCAATTTATTGTCTGAACTGGGGCTAACCACTTAACCTTTAAAACAAGTTGTAAAATGGCAACAACAGTCCCCACATTGAAAGGCTGTTGTCCACATTGAGTAAAATGAGGCTCAAAGGAGTGAAGCAATTTCTGAAGGTTACACAGCTAGTAGCTAGTTGATCCAAGAGTATCATTTAGCAATCACTACAAAACTGAAATCACTCCCAAAGTCAGTGGTTAAAATAGGAAGCATTTATTACTGCTCAGAAGGCTACGGGTCAAGCACCAGGGAGACAGCTCGTATCATCCTGTCTGACTCCCCCAACAGGTGTGGGAGGTGGCTGGCTGGCCTCTGGCGTGGCCTGTCCATTGCTGGGCGGCTGGGCTCTTCTCCATGTGGTCTCCCATCTTTCAGCAGGCTGGTGCAGGCTCATTCCTGTTGCAGAAGCCAGGAGGAGAAAAGGGGAGAGAAAGAGGCAAAAAGCTCAGAACTGGTGCAACATCACTTCTGCCATGTTCCACTGACCAAAGCCAGTCACAAGGCAGGGTGTGATTCAGGGATGGAATTGCTGCAGTCACACACCGCATTGCGCCTGAGTTCAGGGAAGCCATTAGCTGGGGCATCGATGCAATCAACCTGCCTCAGCAGCATTCACATGACTCCTGTTTGATTCTCAAACCATGCTCTTGTCTCCATAGGACACTGTCTATAAACACTTACACAGCCAGCCCTGGCCCCTGTCACATTCTTCCCCAATGTCTGTGTCCTGCTTTAGCCCCATTCTCTACTAAATGAACAAAACACCATCATTCCCAACTCTAACTTTGACCTATCAAAGAATTTTGGCTTTTGCATTCGTTTGGAAAATGAGTCTCTTATTTAAAAGTACTTTTTTTAAAGATTTACTTATTAATTCATTTTTGGCTGTGCTGGGTCTTCGTGGCTGCATGCGGGCTTTCTCTGCTTGCAGGGAGTGGGAGCTACTCCTCATTGCAGTGCACGGGCTTCCCATTGTGATGGCTTTTCTTCTTGTGGAGCATGGGCTCTAGGCACCTGGGCTTCAGTAATTTTGGCTTGTGGGCTCAGCAGTTACAGCTCCCGGGCTTCGCTGCCCCAGGGCATGTGGGATCGTCCCAGAGCAGGGATCAAACCCATGTCCCCTGCGGTGGCAGGCAGAGTTTTAACCACTTGACCACCAGGGAAGGCCCTAAAAGTTTTTTTTTTTTTTTTTAAATTTATAAGTCTTGTAAGAAGAAATGTCTAAAAGAGATTCCTTCCCATCTTAGCAATATATACTTTATATACTGCTTAATTTGGAGAAGGCAATGGCACCCCACTCCAGTATGCTTGCCTGGAAAATCCCATGGACGGAGGAACCTGGTAGGCTGCAGTCCATGGGGTCGCTAAGAGTCGGACATGACTGAGCAGACTTCACTTTCACTTTTCACTTTCATGCGTTGGAGAAGGAAATGGCATCCCGCTCCAGTGTTCTTGCCTGGAGAATCCCAGGGACGGTGAAGCCTGATGGGCTGCCATCTATGGGGTCACACAGAGTTGGACACAACTGAAGCAATTTAGCAGCATACTGCTTAATTATAACAAGGTCATTGGTCATGATACACATGTTAATTATGCCAGGAGAGTGAGAAAATTTAACCCGTGACAAGCGTATTTAGCTTCATATAAACAAGCACCATTCTCTCCAACAAACATGTCAATAACATTATTTTCTATAGAAAATAATGGTAGTCTTCAGAAATGTTACAGTCCTCCTCAAAAGGAAAATAAACACATTTTAAAACCAACCACAAAGCAAGTAAAGATAAATTTTACTAGAAAATTTATCCCACCTGGCTAATATTCTGTATTCTTCATAACTCTATAATAGCTGATTTGTAAATATTCCTAATCCCTCTCCTTTTCCCTGGAAAAGGATGATCCTCAGGATATAACATTTTAAGAGCACTTGTATCAGATTTTGCACTTTCAGCTTTCTTGCTAGAATATTGTTGTATCTGGTGACCCATGGGTTTCTTTTAAAATTTTCATGAAGGTTGAATAAAAGGTTTCGGGGCTTACATCTGGTAGCATGCCACCTCACCAAGAATGTCCTTTCTTTAATTGTCCGACACAAAGGACCACATCAGGACTCACTCTGTGCTCCCTGCCATCATTTCAAGCCTTCTTCCTCTGAATTCCTTTGGCTTTTATGCTGACAACATTGATTTTGGTACTTTAAACATGTACCATGAGGAAATTTTTAGTGATTTCTCATGTTTCGACTCATGACTTTTAAAAGAGAGGGAGTTTTCTCTGTATGCCTAGAGACTCAATATGTTCATAGAAGCATAGACTCAGGGTTGGAAGACACCCTAAATGTTCACTGAATGCAAATGAATCCACAGTGCTTGCATTTCCCCTTTAAAACCTCCTGCTTTTGGTCATCCTCCAGGGATGGGAAAATCACTATCTCCCAAAGGAAATTATTTTGTTTTCAGATGACTCTGATGGTTGGAGAGCAAAAATATTACTCTCATGTTCCACTCCTCCTCTGCCACCATCCTCAACTATAATTTCCATCTCATGGGTCCAGTTTTTTCCATCAGGGAAATATACAACATTCTAACCTCTTTTCCTCCTGACAGATTTCAAACATCTCCAAATAACTGAGATGTCTTTTCCAGACTAAATATCCCCCAGTTCACCTCTTTTTATGTAATACAGCTTTGAGCTCCTCTGTTGAGTCTTTTCACAGCTCAATTACAAGCTAGTTCCTTGTGTTTTCCTTTTTTTCCTTTCTCCCTCAATGGCCTCTGTCTACCTCATAGCCTAATGAGCTTCCCAGGTGGCGCTAGTGGTAAAGAATCCACCTGCCAATGCAGGAGACGCAGAGATGTGGGTTTGATCCCTGGGTGGGAAGATCCCCTGGAGGAGGGCATGGCAACCCACTCCAGTATTCTTGCCTGGAGAATCCCATGGACAGAGGAGCCTGGTGGGCTTCAGTCTAAGGGGTTGCAAAGAACTGAACACAACTGCAATGACTTAGCACACACACAGGCACTTAGCCTAGCACCCTTTCTCTTGAAAATCTTCTCTCCCCAGCCCAGAGGAAGGCACATTTTTGTCCCTTTCGCCTTTTCTTGTTATCTTCAAAGGGAAGCAAGGAGCATTTTTTATAGTAAAGTTTTTGCTTTCAAGCACTGTGGGGAAGATACATTGAAATAAAAAAGTGAAAACTCTAAAAGTTACGTAAAAGTTAAGTCCTTAGATGTAAGTTTCCAGGTCTCCCATTTTTCACTCCTTTTGAGAAAGTAAAAGGAAGTCTGGTCCATTGTCAGCCCTGCCTTATTTCTAGAAGTGGAACTCACCAACATTCCCTCTCTGCTTACTAACCCTTCCCTAATTCCTGCAAGAAAGCACCTCTTTCCAGAATGTGATTCAGGCAAAGCAAGTACTTCAATGGTTAAACATCTAAAAGGCTCCCAGACTGCAAATAATCTCCACTAGATTTGTCCTACTTTCCTACTTTTGGCACTTTATCATCCTCCTTAGAGACTTTTTGTTGACTTTTTGGCACTTATTGATCAAATGTTCTCACCAAAGGTGAAAAAACAACATAGAACAAGAGTGCAAAGAATATCAAGGCTAGAAATAGGGATCTGGGAGTCAGTCAATGGCATCCATTTGGTAATTGAAGCTCCAGCAATGGATAGGATCTCCTTTGGGGAATCTAAAGAAGGAAAGTGGGCTGGGAAACTTAAGGAATACCCATGTTTGTATCAAAGGAGGAGAAAAAGTCACAGTGAGATAAGTAGGTGGGGGGAGAGGAAAAGGATATAAATGACAAAAAACCAAAGAGAAGATAACTTGAGGAAGGCAGGAGTGGTCCGTGAGTCAAATGCTGCAGCGAGGTCAAACAGGAAAAGGCAGAAAGTGTGTCCACTAGCTCACAAAAATGTCACTAGTACCTTGGTGAGACAGAAACTAGACTGTGATGGGAAATCAAAGTGGATGCACTCCAGTTTGTCTTTATCTGCCTTAGCCTGTGTGACCCAAAACAGACCCTATATAGTCCAAGTGTGGTCTGACAGGTGGTGTAAGGTGAGATCATGTCCACTTTGACCAATTCACTCTGTTTGGTAATGAAGCTTCAGCCCACATTCAGTTATTTTTGGCAGCCTCACTTACTGCACCACTCCAATGACTCACATGAAAGTAGTCTGTTTAAACCTTATGTCATTTCCATACATGGCAGAACTAATACATGACTTCCCATCTTGCGCTTGTGCAGCTGAGTTTTAAAACTAAGTTCAGAACCTCATCCAGCTGCAGTTTACCTTATTAGTTTCAGTTCTTTGTTCCAACCTATGGGAACATTCTTTGTCCTAATTCTGTCATCCTACATATTAGCTATACTTCTGGCTTTAAAGGCATCCATAAATTTGATTTACACTGGTGTTTCCAACCAAGTCATCAATAATGTCAAGTCCCAAGCATTCAGGCAAGGGTTGGGTGGAAACTTGAAGATATGGCTGGGTCTGAAGCCAATAACAAGTGTCTAAATGCTGACACTAGCAGGTCTGAAGCCAGCAGAGTCAGTGAGTATGGTATTAAGGGTTGTTCAAGGCGGGAAAGACAATGGATAAGTAATGGGGCAGAAACCAGGAACTGAGCCAAACCACAACCTAGATGAGCAGATTCAATATAAAGGAGAGATCTAGAAGCTAGAGAAATTAAAGCAATATCCAAAGTCAACAACAGGCTCAAGAGAGAGAGTGCATATATAGACACTAATTTTTGGACTTCCAGGTGGGTTTTATTTCTTCTTTTCCACATGCAAGGGTGTGTGTCCTTTAAAATTAAGGGCTAAAAATATGATACAAGACAGGTCTTCTGGCTCTTTCCTAAGGAGCTTTCCTCACATGGAACATTTTTTTGGACTGGCCAAGTAACCAGCTACGACGAATTCTAACTCTACTGTGTCTACTCCGTATTTCTCTACTTGTTCCCAAGGAGGTGAGACTTTATAAGGAATGTTAATAGGGAGCAAGAATAGTCAAGCGAAGGGGAAGAAGGGGGAACATAGAAAATGACTTTTCACTGGGATTCCTATGTTTTATTTATTTTCTGTCCTGAAATTTCATCAAAGATTAGTATCAATATTATTTTTAACACATGTTAGCATAGCTAAAATGAAAACAAGACTGAATGCTGGGGAGGACGCAGCTAGAACTCTCATACACTGCTGGTGGGAATGCAAAACAGGATGTCCACTTTAGAAAACAGATGGGCAGTTTCTTATAGAGTTAAACATATCCTTATCACACATGCATGCTAAGTGGCTTCAGTTGTGTCTGACTCTGAGCGACTCTATGGACTGTAGTTGGCCAGGCTCTTCTGTCCATGGGATTCTCCAGGCAAGAAAACTGGAGTAGGTTGCCATGCCCTTCCCCAGGGGATATTTCTGACCCAGGGATCGAAGCCAAGTCTCTTATGTCTCCTAAAGTGGCAGGTGGGTTCTTTACCACTAGTACCACCTGGGAAGCTCAGTAATTCCACATGACCCAGTAATTCCATTCGTAGGTATTTATCGAAGCAAAGTTAAAATTTTGTTCACACAGAAACCTTTACACCAATGTCTATATTTGCTGTATTAATAATTGGCAAAAACTGCAAAACAACCTAAATTTCTTCAGGTGGTGAATAGATAAACAAATTGGTATATCCATATAATAGACTACTGCTGCTACTGCTAAGTCACTTCAGTCGTGTCCGACTCTGTACGACTCCATAGACGGCAGCCCACCAGGCTCCCCCGTCCCTGGGATTCTCCAGGCAAGAACCCTGGAGTGGGTTGCCATTTCCTTCTCCAATGTGTGAAAGTGAAAAGTGAAAGTGAAGTCGCTCCGTTGTGTCCAACCCTCAGTGACCCCATGGACTGCAGCCTTCCATGCTCCTCCACCCATGGGATTTTCCAGGCAAGAGTACTGGAGTGGGGTGCCATCGCCTTCTCCGATAATAGACTACTACTCAACAATAAAAAGGAATGCTCTACTGACATATACAATAACATGAATGAATCTCAAAATTATTAGGCAGAGTGAAAAAGGGTATATACTGTATGATTCCAATCATACAATCTAGGAAAGGAAAAACTATAGGGATAAAAATAAATCATTGGTTACCTACCGGCGGGAGCAGTAGGAGAAACTGACTATGAAGAGGCACGTAATGGGATTTTGGAAGGTGATGTAACCATTCTGCATCTTGATTGTGGTGCTTGCTCAATGGCTTTATGCATTTATCAACACTCATAAAACTGTACACAGAAAAGAGAAGATTTTAGTCATATGCAAATTGTTGTTATTTAGTTGCTAAGTCGTGTCTGACTCTTTTCAACCCCATGGACTATATATAGCCTGCCAAGTTCCTCTGTCCATGGGATTTCGAAGGCAAGAATACTGGAATGGGTAGCCATTTCCTTCTACAGGGCATCTTCCTGACCCAGGGATCGAACCCGCATTTCCTGTGCTGCAGGCAGATTCTTTACCAAGAGCCACTTGGGAAGCACCATATGTAAATTACAACTCAATAAACATGACTAAAAAGTATATTTCCTTTAGTAGCCCAAACTTTCAACAGTAATGATTAATTATATTATGAAATGTTTATACAATAAAGCATTACACAGTTGTTTTGGAATTTGTTAGACTTTTTCTGTGCCCAGTAGCTTATGAAGAATCTTTACAGGGACTTCCTGTAAAGGGAAGTAGATACAGTGGATAAGTGGTACAGCAGATAAGAATCTGCCTGTCAATGCGGGAAACACAGGTTCCATCCCTGGTCTGGGAAGATTTCATACACCACAGCTACTGAAGCCCGAACACTCTAGAGCGTGTGCTCGACAACCAGAGAAGTTACAGCAGTGAGTAGCCCATGCACCACAATGAAGACTATCCCCCTGCTCACCACAACTAGAGAAAGCCCACAGGCAGCAAGAAAGACACAGCACAGCCAAAAATAACTAATACTAAATTATTTAGAAAAGAGCCTTTACATAGGGGCAAAATGTCTCTGTTCCTAAGTTAGAAGTCACCAACTTGTTTTTCCACATTCCCTTGCAGCTAGGGCATGGGGGTGTGTCATACGTTCCTCTTGTGTGTCAGGTTCACTCTTAACAAAATTCCAATTCAAAATCGTGGTGAGAAGAAAGAAGTGTCTACAAAGTAATCCATTCTGCTGAGGTGGTGTGTTGTGGCACAGAGAGATTTCCAGAAGGGCAGTGACAGAGGGTTGAGCAGCAGTGTTCCACCCCCAAAGTCAGAGGTGCAGTTAAGTTCCTGAAGCATCCTGGGGCTATAAATTGAGCTGTATATTCCTCAGGCCTGGCTCTTGTGCCCTCCAAGAGATTAACACCTTTACATTAATTTAAATTTTAAGTTAATTAATTTAATTAGCCATTCGTGTTGTTGTTTGCAACCAGGAACCTAGAGTGGATAGAACAGTCATTAAAAATTATGTTTATAACCAGAGCCTTACCAACATGAGCTCAGACTACATCATGGATATGGCGGCTTATATCATCATGGAAAAATGGGACTTGTGCCTGGCAATGACTTCCACACCATGAGCACATGTAGGAGGTGAGTGCTGTCATTCCTGGCAAGAAGCTCTACAACAAGGTACAGCCTGCATCACTCATCTAAAAATGGGTTCCAAGTCTCCGTTTAAACAGCAGGAAGAAGACAGAAGAGAAAGGACGGTCTTCACCTGCAGGTTTCCAAACTCATAGCTGCACTGAACTTCAGAACATTAAGAAGAGCCATTTAAATGTTTCTTCTGAGCTATCTGATTTTCAATATATCGAGGTGTATCATCCTTGAAAAGAACTGTTAACATGGAGCTTGCAACAATGTAGGAAAGGCTTAACTACAGCTTTGAGTTTATTGAACACACACACACACACACACAGGGCGGTTAAATAATTAAATATGTACGTATAGGCAAAATATGCCTGGAAGAAAATTTGCTCAAATGGATACAGGAGCTTGGGCAGGTGAGTTTTTAAATAGTTATTACTGTCCTTTGTATCCACTTCCCTTCTCTTCCTCCATGTTCTAAAATGAAGATAATCTGTCAAACTCAGAAAAACGTGAATGTTTTGAAATATCTCAAGTTTGCACTTATATTCAGCAAAAAATGCCCTCTTTTTTCCTAGAATCCCATACAATAAAGGACTCTTTGGGAGCATTTACTCCTTGCCTTAAGCCCGTTGACCCGCATAACCGGGAATGATATATAAGCAAAAGGGAAAAGGTCACTAGAAACCTTGCCAAGTTAAAATTAGCCCTTAGGATAACTGTTTGGTGAGTACTCTTCTGAAGGGCTCTGTTGCTTCTTTTGAAGTTCTGATCTTGACTCAAAGCTGCTTCATCAGAATTCCTAAGGTGACGCCCCAGCATCTGCCGGACCACCTTGCCAGCACTTTCTTCCCACCATGAAAAGCCGGGCACCTGGGCATGGCAAGATCCGACAGACTGCCCAGTGGGAAGTTAGGAACTCCTAGCTTTATTTTTGCTCATGGATTACTGAGGAATCCCCCGAGAGGTCTTACATGAAAGACAATGTATTTAAGCCCACTAAAGCTTGCTTGATATGCCTTAAGAAATGACAAATACAAAAGAGGTCACACTCATTAAAGCACAACATGACATGTTATGAAAAACACAACATATGGTCATTTGAAGTCTGAGAATCCTGCTGAGTTTTAAATTTTTCATCTGAATATCCTTTGATGTATAACCGTGTCCTTTCTGATTCTTTCAAAAATGAGAGTTTTGAGATCAAAACCACAGATGGAAACTTTCTCTCAGTGGGTAAAAATCACCTGAAGATAAAGTTGCTAGACTCTATTAAAGAGATGTGATTAAACACATGGACACGAAGCATTTTAAATAGATCTCCATGAAAAAGATAATGTATTAATCATTCTTTAAAATTTAGTAAACCCATAAAATTTGGAGACACTCCTTTAAATGAAATATTTTTTCACTTCTAGTTATATAATGTTATCAGGGACGCAGTAACCTTCTTCCACTTAATAAAAACTGGTGACCCTTTATCAATTGAGCAAGACTCAACTGAGAATCTGTTGCGATTAACATTAGTTTGGAATCAGCAGTATGTTAGTAAAATCCCTGGGAAAAGGGATTATGCATTAAATTTTATGCTTACCGTTTGCTAACTAAATTAGTGCTAAGATGTAAGTGATGAAGCTAATGGAGACATGTGTAAAGTTTGCTTTCTTTTCCTCTCTATTTATTTCGGATTTTAACTCCCATCTCTAGGCCTTTAGCAGATTTGTTTGCAGTTCTTTTTCTCTCTGTAGTATTTTAGATGCACCAATAAGATGTTAGGGTCTTGACTCGTGGCTCAGAAGGTAAAGAACATGCCTGCAATGTGGGAGACCTAGGTTCAATCTCTGGGTTGGGAAGATCTCCTGGAAAGGGAATGGCAACCCACTCCAGTATTCTTGCCTGGAGAATTCCATGGACAGAGGAGATGGGTGGGGGTACAGTCCATGGGGTCACAAAGAGTTGGATACAACTGGGCAACAGTTACCCTGGCTCTGGGTAAGGGTATTGTGGGGGGAGGTGGTATACTCATTTATATCCTTCAAAACAGGATTCCTCAGCATACCCGTTTGGGATGTTCTGATCTAATTTACTATTTTAATTGTAGGGAGAGGCAAACTTAGACCCAAAGAAAGAAAATAACTTGCTTAAATTATCAAGATAATGGTAGAGTACACATTAAAGTTTAGGGTTGAATAATTTGACTTCTGTCCAAACTTGACACCAAGAAAAAGTATATTGGCTCCCTGGGCCAAAATGAGGATTGAAAGTTGACTATTTCTTTCCCCTCTCCTCAGCTAGTTTATACATTAAGGCTTTTTATCACAAGCAATGCCAAGGAATGTTCAAACTACTGCACAACTGCACTCATCTCACACACTAGCAAAGTAACGCTCAAAATTCTCCAAGCCAGGCTTCAACAGTATGTGAACTGAGGACTTCCAGATGTTCAAGCTGGATTTAGAAAAGGCAGAGGAACCAGAAATCAAAATTGCCAACATCTGTTGGATCGTAGAAAAAGCAAGAGAATTCCAGAAAAAATCTACTTCAATCCATTGACTAGCTGAAGTCTTTGACTGTGTAGATCACAACAAACTGTGGAAAATTCTTAAAGAGATGGGAATACCAGACCACCTGACCTGCCGCCTGAGAAATCTGTATGCAGGTCAAGAAGCAACAGTTAGAATTGGACATGGAACAATGGACTGGTTCAAAATTGGGAAAGGAGTACCTCAAGGCTCTATATTGTCACCCTGCTTATTTAACTTATATGCTGAGTACATCCTGCAAAGTGCCAGGCTGGATGAAGCAAAAGCTGTAATCAAGATTGCTGGGAGAAATATTGATAACCTCAGATATGCAGATGACACCACCCCTTATGGCAGAAAGCGAAGAGGAACTATAGAGCCTCTTGATGAAGGTGAAAGAGGAGAGTGAAAAAGCTGGCTTAAAACTCCACATTCAAAAAACTAAGATCATGGCATCTGGTTCCATCACTTCATGGCAAATAGATGGGGAAATAATGGAAACAGTGACAGACTTTATTTTGCTGGGCCCCAAAATCACTGCACACTGTGACTGCAGCCATGAAATTAAAAGATGCTTGCTCCTTGGAAGAAAAGCTATGACAAACCTAGATAGTGTTATTAAAAAGCAGAGACATTACTTTGCTGACAAAGTTTTGTATAGTCAAGGCTATGGTTTTTCCAGTAGTCAAGTATGGATGTGAAAGTGAAAGTGTTAGCTGCTTAGTCATGTCCGACTCTGCGATCCCATGGACTCCTCTGTCCCACCAGGCTCCTCTGTCCAATGGATTTTCCAGGCAGGAATTCTGGAGTGGCTTGCCATTCCCTTCTCCAGAACTGGATGTGAGAGTTGGACCATAAAGGAGGTTGAGTGCCAAAGAATTGATGCTTTTGAACTGTGGTGTTGGAGAAGACCCTTGAGAGTCCCTTGGACTGCAAGGAGATCAAATCAGTCAATCCTAAAGGAAATCAATACTGAATATTCATTGGAAGGACTGATTTTGAAGCTCCAATATTTTGGCCACCTGGTGCAAACAGCCAACTCATCAGAAAAGACCCTGATGCTGGGAAAGACTGAAGGCAGGAGGAGAAGGGGACGACAGAGGACGAGTGGTTGGATGGCATGTCTGACTTGATGGACATGAGTTTGAGTAGGCTCCGGGAGATGCAGGACAGGGATGCCTGGTGTGCTGCAGTCCATGGGGTCGGAAAGGGTCGGATAAGGCTGAGTGACTGAACAACAACAATCACAAGCAAGGTCATGTGTAGTAGTGTATATAGTAGCTCAGTCACGTACGACTCTATGTGCCCCCATGGACTGTAACCCACCAGACTCCTCTGTCTGTGGGATTCTCCAGGCAATAATACGTTGCCATGCCCTCCTCCAGAGGATTTTCCCAACCCAGGGATCGAATCCACATCTCTGCATCTCCTGTGTTGGCAGGTGGATTCTTTACCACTGCGCCACCTGGAAATAGGGTCATACTGCTGCTGCGTCGCTTCAGTCGTGTCCAACTCTGTGCGACCCCATAGACAGCAGCCCACCAGGCTCCGCTGTCCCTGGGATTCTCCAGGCAAGAACCCTGGAGTGGGTTGCCATTTCCTTCTCCAATGCACGAAAGTGAAAAGTGAAAGTGAAATAGCTCAGTTGTGGCCGAGTCTTAGCGACCCCATGGACTGCAGCCTACCAGGCTCCTCCGCCCATGGGATTTTCCAGGCAAGAGTACTGGAGTGGGTCACCACTGCCTTCTCTGAATAGGGTCCTAAGGCTGATGTAATTAGTTACTACTAACTTGGTGGCTTAAAGTGACAAAATGTATCTTCTCTCGGTTGTGGAAGCCAGAAATGCAAAACCAAGGTGCCCACAGGCGATGCCTGCTCTGAGGCTTCTAAGGGCAAAGCCTCCTCTGCCTCTCCCAGCTTCTGCTGGCTCCAGGCATTCTTTGGCTGTGGCTGCACAACTCCAATCTCTGTTTCAGTCTTCACATGGCTTTCTCTGTGTCTTCTCTTCTGTTTATTCTAAGAACTCTTGTCATTAGCTTTAGGACCTACCAAAGATATCCAGGAATGGAAATTTTCATCCTGGAAAATAGAATACTGTATTTTCTTGAAATCCTACATTTTTCCCCCTTAACTCTGTATCCTTTATTTTTGACAAGAAAAATCCCAAAATATTACCCTTTCATCCTTTCCCTTTTGCAGCCCTCTTGATGTTTCTAAGTATCATATGATATCTTACAAGGCCTCTGTAGTCGCTTGAATGGTGGACCCCAAGAGATACTTCCATATCCTCACCCCTGTAACCTATGAATGTGAGTTTATTTGGATAAAGGTCTTTGCAGATATCTCTAGGGGGCCACCATTCAAACCACTACAAAGGCCTTGTAAGGTATCATACGGTACTTAAAAACATAGAGGGCTGCAAAAGGGAAGGGATAAAAGGGTAATAATTTGGGATTTTTCTTCTCAAAAATAAAGGATGTAGAGTTGAGGAAAAAAATGCAGGATTTCAAGAAAATATAGTATTATATTTTCCAGAATGAAAATTTATGTTCCTAGATATTTCCTAATTCATTCATTAATCTAACATTTAGGCCATGTTTTTTAACCTATCACACAAGCTCGGTGTTGTGTTTTTTTTTTTAAAGAAAAAAACTTTCCTGACCCAAAAAATTGTTTGCTAGTATGAGAGACAATTCAGATTATGTGAATTTTGCTGCACCATCATAAAAATTCTTTGAAGGCTTCATCAATTTCCCCCTGGTGCTTCACATCCTTTTGGTATTTAAATCACTTGTTTTGGAAGAAACTATTGTGTACTAGAGACCGGAATGTTAAATTGAAAATGAAGTTGGTGTAGGCTAACTTTTTTAGAGGTCAGTTCATATTTTTATCTTATAAAGACTCTTGCTTTCCTGCACAAACTTATATCTGTAGAGATTGCCTGTTCTGATAAAAGAACTTCTATTAACAAATGAGAATGTGTCAAACAAGTACAGGAAACAGGAATTGCTCTGTTTGTCCTGGGGAGGAGTCGACTTGAGCTGGGGCAGATGAAGGGTACAAGATATTGTGTACATTACTTACACAATACCTTGGGCTTCCAAGGTGGCTCAGCAGTAAGGAATCTACTTGCCAATGCAGGAGACACCAAAGTTGTGAGTTCAATTCCTGGGCTGGGAAGATCCCGTGGAGGAGGAAATGGCAACCAATTCCAGTATTCTTGCCTGGAAAATTCCATGGACAGAGGAGTCTGGTGGGCTGCAGTCTCCAGGGTCGCAAAAGTCAGACATGACTTAGTGACTGAGCATGCATGCATGCACACAGTACTTCATACCCTTTAAATTAATTAAATGGGAAGACTCATATGGCAAGAAAGATTAGATTTATTTTAATTATTCTAAAAGAGAAAGTCTTAGAAGCAGCTGAAAGTACAGAGAGCTAACATTCTTCTCACTGTGAAGAAAGAGTTTCTGATAGTTAGAATTGCCCATAAGCAGAAAGGGTCATCATGCAGAGCAGTAACACAGCCGCTGTTAGAAATGTTCAACCCACGGCCAATGACCCTGGGATATGTCATCAGTGTCCTTGGAGTATCAGTGATATGGAGTATGAGAGATTATAGGGTGGAGAGGCTGTTGGTTTAAAACTCTATAACCTTTGGATTAAGACAATGTGCCACAGAATAGGTCAATTCAAGACCAGAAAAAGAGATTAGCTATCCTCTCCCTTAGCTTCTAAATCATCATTGTTCAATAGAAATATGATATGAATCATAATTAAAATCTATTAGTCACATTAAAAACATGAAAACAGGTCAAATCAGTGTTTGTAATATTTTATTTTATTTTATTTAACCCAATATATTTAAAATACCATCGCTTAACCGTGTTAAATATTAAAAAGTCATCAGATAGTCTACAATATTAAAAAGTCATCAGATAGTCTACACTATTTTTTCATAACAGGTCTTTGAAATCCAATGTATACATTTATGGACTAACCACATTTTGAGTGCTCAACACCCACATGTGGCTACTGACTACCACGTTGAACAGCACAGTTCTAGAATTTGCTGTTAATGAAATCACCAGTCAGATTTCTGGGAGATAGAAAAAGAAACTTCATAAATGCAAGTGTTGGTAAATGGAAGTGTTGGGAAAACACTTCTATTGACTGGTGTACATTCACATGTCCTTGGGTGACTACTCTCATAATTTCCCTGCTTTCTCACCAAAACTTAGTATTAAGTAAATAATTTTGCAAACCACCAACTTTTTAAAAATCAACTTCCAACAGGACCCACCCTCCAAAAGTAAAGCAGTAAATAACAGCCATCCAGTGCTTTCATGTTAATCCTACCATATTTAATTATTTTATTCCAGGAGCAACTGCAATTACAGATAAGATAGCTTTTACTGTTTACTAGCTAGCTGTGTCTCTTCTCACCATGGGATTTAAGTACTCTCAAGGGAAGTTGCCTTGCAGTATTTCCAGTAACACACCATCTCTATGCATCTTATGTAGATGAGACAGGATAAGGAAAATCATAAACTCGCTTGCTCCTTGGAAGAAAAGTTATGACCAACCTAGACAGCATATTCAGAGAAGGCAATGGCACCCCACTCCAGTACTCTTGCCTGGAAAATCCCATGGATGGAGGAGCCTGGTGGGCTACAGTCTATGGGGTCGCTGAGAGTCGGACATGACTGAGCAACTTCACTTTCACCTTTCACTTGCATGCATTGGAGAAGGACATGGCAACCCACCCCAGTGTTCTTGCCTGGAGAATCCCAGGGACGGGGGAGGCTGGTGGGCTGCTGTTTATGGGGTTGCACAGAATCGGACACAACTGAAGTGACTTAGGATCAACAGCAGCAGACAGCATATTAAAAAGCAGAGACATTACTTTGCCAACAAAGGTCCATCTAGTAAAAGCTATGGTTTTTCCAGTAGTCATGTATGGATGTGACAGTTGGACCGTAAAGAAAGCTGAGTGCCAAATAATTGATGCTTTTGAACCATGGTGTTGGAGAAGACTCTTGAGAGACCCTTGGATTGCAAGGAGATCCAGCCAGTCCATCTTAAAGGAAATCAGTCCTGAATACTCATTGCTAGGACTGATGTTGAAGCTGAAACTCTAATACTTTGGCCATCTGATGTGAAGAACTGACTCATTTGAACAGACCCTGATGCTGGGAAAGATTGAAGCCTGGAGGAGAAGTCAACAACAGAGGATGAGATGGTTGGATGGCATCATGGACTCAATGGACATGAGTCTGAGTAAACTCCAGGAGTTGGGGATGGACAGGGAGGCCTGGTGTGCTGCAGTCCATGGGGTCTCAAAGAGTCGGACAAGACTGAGCGACTGAACTGAACTGAAAGATAAACTGGGCTAAATCTGTAAGCAAAATTCCTTCAGGGCTCAGTCAAAATAATATTTTTTTAACACTTCTCCAGGGAGATTCTATAATTTATTTACAGTATTTGAGGATTTAATAAACTATATACAATAAGCAAAATTAAAACTAAAAGCAGGATTTTTCCAGAGTTAACCCATTTTAGGAATCCACAAACTTACACTTGGCATCTATAAGTATAATAATGACTGTAAGAACACCAAAGCAAGATTTTGGCACAGATGGCCAAGTGTCTCATAATATTTGATATTCTCTTCTTCTGTCTAGTAAGAGAGTCTCCTGAGTTTAAGCTGAACACACAGCTGCTCAGTTAGAGGCTAAAAATCTCAGCCTTCCTTGCAGCTCGGTGTGACCAATTGAATAACTCCTTCTCAATGAGATGCGAATATAAGTGCTAAGTTCACCCTCCTGGTCACATCCTTTAGGAAAGAAACTGCTTGCCCTCTTCTCTCTCTTTCTCCTTTAGAGGGCTGGAAGGCTTATGTGATTCTGGTAAACCAGCTTTTACCATAGATATGCCTATCAGGGATAGAATAGCAACCTGAGTTCCAGAATGCTTCACAGAGTAGAACTGCCCATCAGGTGCCTAGATTACCCACCTGCTCCTGAATATTACCTGGGAGAGGAATAACTTTATTTTCTTTTTTTTTTTAACATGTTACTTTAGATTTTATTCACTTTGTATTTTTCTCCAAAATATTACAGTACTATTAATTCACTTGGTTACAGATGAGTACATACTTAAAGTGTGAGAAAGTGGAAAATTATATTTCTTTTATAAAAAAGTCTTATTTTTAATTGGAGGATAAGTGCTTTACAATATAGTGACAGTTTCTGCCATACATCAAGATGACTCAGCCCCAGGCATACACACGTCCCTTTCCCTCTTAAACCTCTCCCCGCTTCCATCCCATCCCACCCCTGCAGGTCGTCACAGAACAGGGCTTTGGCTTTCCTGCCACAAACAGCAAATTCCCACTGGCTATCTATTTTGCATATGGTAATATATGCTTCGACACTACTCTCTCAAGTCTTCAACAACTTTCTATCTTGTATAAATCATTGGATCTGGGATCTCATTCTCTCAGCCCCTTGGCTTATATCCTAATTAATAAAAGAGTTTAGCATCAACATCACTATCATTTGAACTATTTGTCTATTATTTTTAACCATCTTTATACTATATGAGCGGAGAAGGCAATGGCACCCCACTCCAGCACTCTTGCCTGGAAAATCCCATGGACGGAGGAGCCTGGTAGGCTGCTTTCCATGGGGTGGCTAAGAGTCAGGAACGACTGAGCAACTTCACTTTCACTTTTCATTTTCATGCATTGGAGAAGGAAATGGCTACCCACTCCAGTGTTCTTGCCTGGAGAATCCCAGGGATGGCAGAGCCTGGTGGGCTGCCATCTATGGGGTCGCACAGAGTCAGACACAACTGAAGCGATTTAGCAGCATACTATATGAGACTATATCCTTAAAAAACATAGGGAATTTTTTTTTTTTTTTATCTTAGAAGAAAGGGTTCTATAACTATTTGTTAGGGCAGAGACTCAGTATTAAATGACATGATACAGTGTTTATGAAGTCTTCATAAACTCAAAACGGTTGCAAGTGAAAAGTCATTATGTTAACCTCGAGCTAACAATCCACAATAGTAGTGTGCTAATAGTGGTTATGCAAACATTTTAGACAACTGATGTTTTTAGCTCACCTCCAAGGTAACATAATACAGCAGACGTTCACATGCTTCCAGAATAATTGGTTTTTCAGGCACTGTAATATAGCAGGAGGGACAATGAAGTATACAGAGACACTATCTTTTCATTCACTCCATGGAAGGGGTTGTTTATCTGTATATAAAGCTGGCTCTAGTTTTTTCGGAGACTGATTCAATTCACCACTTAAAAGAGACTTTATAAAACGGTCTCATAATATGCTAACTATCTAATTTCTTAAGTGTTTGTTAATGTGACAGCAAACCTAATTAAACCTGCCACTGGCATGTCATTCTATTAATTTTTCTTTCACTGCTCTCAAATGATTCAATGTAATTTTTCTGTCAACATTTACTAAGTGTCCACTGTACACAGAACACTCACTCCTAAGGGACTGTCAAGAAAGATAAGGACCGAAATGTCCTTTATCTCATTTCACCTTTCTGCCACATGGGACGCTACAGGACACTCCCTCCATGAAACGTTCTAATCCTTTGACTTCCGCGACGCTTTTCTCATCTTTTCTTTGCTATTTTTTCCACTTCTTAAATGTTGGAGAGCCCCAGTGTTCCTTTCTGAACTTTCTCTTTTCACCCTTCATTCTTAGGTTTTTTGAGTCACCAACCCCTTGGAGAATGTGATAAAATGCACCCTGTGGGGAGGGCTTGTTGTGTATAATTCTAGGATTATCTGGACATCCTGAAGCAGCTGGTGACTCCCTGTGGGTCCTTACCCCTCAGGAAGAACACCTTTCCATGGCTTTAACTACCACCTTGGTGCCTGATGACGCTCAAATCTTTTACAACTAGCTGGGCTCCCCTCCCCCACCCTTGCCCTGTCCCATCCTTCTCTCTCCAGACCCATATATCCAGCTTCTTGATGCACCCCTTCACTTGGCTATCAAACAGGCACCTCAAACTCAAACTCAATATTTGAACTTATCAATCATTTGCTCTCCAGTTACCCCTCATCCTATGGTTTCCATTTTGGTGAGTCACACCACCATCCAATAAATTGCTCAAGTTATAAAGAAATAAAAGCATCAACCCAGATTACTACTTCTAAAACAGTATTTGTCGAATGATTAAGTGAACAAATGAATGGAAGGACAGATTAAGTATGATGAAGACGACAGAGAATAGCTATTAAGAATGATACAATGAAGCTTAGGTTCAAATGTACATGAATGCTAAAGGCTTGCTTAACTAAGCAAAGTCTTCACCCACAGGAATATATATTCTTAAGTACCCTTTAGGACAAGGTACTGTGCCAGGCACTGATTTCATTAAGGATTAGACTTTAACAATGTTTTCAAAGAAATGACAAACATGGTTTGTCAGAAAGGAGTAGCAACAGTATTTCAAGTGAGATAAATATTATTTAAATTTAATTAATCTTACTGCATGACCAATAAATGCTCAATTATTAATAGCTTCTCCAGGTCCTTTTTATTGTACCTTCAAAGATTTCATCATAGTTTATACACAGTAGCTGTTACAGTGGACACTCAAGAAAATGGGACACATTTTGGAGGTTAAGATCATGAAACTTGGCAGCTTTGCCTCCCTGAACTCCCTTAGCTCTTTCTTTGCCTTTCTCTGATGGCACTTATTTTCTGTTTTATTTTATACTGATCTGTGTGCAGCTTTTATCCACCTTAGAGAGGTTTTTCCTCTCACTCCTAGCCCCTCCCAATGACTGTGCATACCCAATTGTGTACCTTATATCTTAAAGGGGAAAAATTTTTTTTTAACTTTTTATGCTGTATTGGGGTATAGCCAATTAATAATGTTGTGATAGTTTCAGGTGAAGAACAGTAAATATTTTATATCTGGAAGGGGAACAGTAAATATTGTCAATGAATGTTTTTCAATATCAGCTGCTGCTGCTGCTGCTAAGTCACTTCAGTCATGTCTGACTCTGTGCGACCCCATAGACGGCAGCCCACCAGGCTCCTCTGTCCCTGGGATTCTCCAGGCAAGAACACTGGAGTGGGTTGCCATTTCCTTCTCCAATGCATGAAAGTGAAAAGTGAAAGTGAAGTCACCCAGTTGTGTCCGACTAGTAGCAACCCCATGGACTGCAGCCTACCAGGCTCCTCCGTCCATGGGATTTTCCAGTCAAGAGTACTGGAGTGGGGTGCCATTGCCTTCTCCGTTCAATATCAGCAATCTCATTTAAAGATAATATCAAAGGTCCTATAAATCAAGGAAATTATTACAATTGGTTTTATAGAGTTCGTCATGCTTCCCAATAATTAAACAAGTTACAGATGTTTTAATACTTCAAGGCAGCAAGGAAGATGTTAGCCCATTTTAGAAAGTTATTCATGAGGCAATGTATTGGCTGGTTAAATGCTGTCTCCAGGGGCAGACTGTGTATTTATGAAACTTGGCTTTGCCAACTTAATGACTGGCAGGTTGAGGGACTCTTGGTATATCACTTTCCTCATCTGGAAAATGAGAATTGTCATAGTACTCACAGAATTGTTAAAAGGATAAAAAATAATGTATACACACAATGCACACAGAATGGCGGTTGAATTCATTGGACATCAGCCAGCATTTTCTTATAACCCCAAGAAGAAGAAGGGGGGGTGGTGATCATGATCATTTATTAAATTAGGAAAGAATGAGATTTTCTTCTTCAGAAAATATGGTATGGACAACATCTCTCCTATCTTCCCAACTCAAAATATTCCCAGGACCCCCAACTTAACCATGACATTACAAATGCCTAGACAGTATTTCTCTGTCCTATAAAAGAACCCAGCATCCAGACTCCCTAAGAAGATGGTTATTTTGAGACATTTGTCTATCATCTTCTCAGTCTTCTGGCTTTCTGAATAAAGTCGTATTCTTTGCCTCAACACCTCCTCCCTTGGTTAAGTGGCCTGTCATGTGGTGAGAAGACAAAGTTTGGACTTGGTAACAGGTATTTTTAAGATGTAGGTAAGAGTTGAAACACATTGTATTTTAAATTAAATAGGTATAGATTCCATACAAACCGTGTTCTATCCTTTTTAGCATTCCCTACTCAAAAAACTTATTTCCCCTCCCAAACCAAGGTAACAGATTTTTCTGTGTGGTTGTCCTCTTCTCTAATCCTCCCCACTCTTCACCCAAAAAAGCTTCCAAGAATTTAAAGAAAGGCACTGTTATCTAACCAAATCTAGGGCACTATGCAAAGAATTAATCAGGAATTCCAGGCTGGCTAGTTGACCTTGCTGACCTCCTAGGACGTTCTCAATCTGCCATTACTGTCAGCCCACTATTGGCAAGACTTCAGGCAATGTCAGAAGAGGTAGAAGAGGGTGTGGCTGCAGCTTAAAACTGGAGCAGAAGCTACAAAGAATAGTACACTTCAGAGAGAGGACCATGAGACACAATAGAACAATAGCCTCTGATAGTCAACCCAGTCATGGGATGATGAGTGACAGAGGGCTGCCTTTGCCTCATACAAGAGAACTTCTTATAAGGTTCTGGAGGCTCACTCATGCGTCACAGGGACATATGTCTCTGCCATGGGGAACCCACAGATGAGCAAAGGCCAGCATTCCTCAAGCCATATACATCCACAGACACTGTATTTATCATTCTAAGAAAAGGTCATGGCAGGGTAAGGGATTTTAGCATTGCTTAGAGAAGGAATGCTTTCCGAGTAAATTTTCAAAGAATCCTAGAGAACTCTTTTATAATTCCTACAATTGACTGGTAAATCTAACATCTAATTCTATATCAAAGACATGTGTGTTGAGGGGTGGGGTTGAGGTACAATTGACACATGGCATTATGTTAGTTTCAGGCAATAACATAATGCTTCAATATTTGTGTGTATTACAAAATAATTACCATGATAAATCTAGGTAACATCTATCACCACACAGTTAAAAAAATTTTTCCCTGTGTTGAAAACTTTTAAGATCTACTCTCTTAGCAACTTTCAAAGATGAAATAGTGTTATTAACTATGGTCGCCATGTTGAACATTATATCCCCATGACATTTATTTAATAACTTGTAACCAAAAGTGTGATTTTTATATTATACCTAAAGTGGTAAAAATTGGGTGCAAGTTTTTTTCTCTCTTTGCAAGACAAATGGAAACAGACAAAAAAGACACCAAATTGATCAATATGAATGTTTCTGGGAAAACACTGTTGAAAATATAGCTTAACTTAAAAAATTCTTCTTCCCATAATTTTTATCACATTTTATAATCAGTTACCGCAGTCTGCCCAATTTTTTGGCGACTCATTATTACATCTTTCTTAGCAAAGGAGAAGACCTGTATCTCCTGTTAGCAGGATTTTCCTTTCCTGAATTTGTGCAACCTAATTATACTGTTTTTTTTTTTTTTTCTCCTTTTTACTCAAAATAATGTGATGGGGAAAGAAAAAGCCAGGCCAGGAGCACTTACTGTTCTATGTTCATATGATCTGAGAGAATCTGACAGAGCTGGGGGAAGGAGATCCTTGGACTTCAGAGACCATGTAATAAGAGTTTCGGTGATTACATAAGTTTTTATTTAAATTAGGACAGCTTTGAAAATAAATGAAAGAGAGCACTAATCAGATAAGATACTAGGACAATGCTGTAAATCAAGAGGCAAATGAGAATTTATGGTCATCCTAATATGGTGGAAATGGTCTGGACTTACAACCAAATCTCGACCGTACCATTTCCTTGCTTTCGACCAGTGCAAAGTGATATAATCTCTGTGAACTTCATCTTCGTTAGTAAAACAGGGATAATAATTCTCACATGTTAAGAGAGGGGAGAGGGACCTTTGTAAGTATTATCCTGATGATGTCTGCATGTGTATCCAAAGTTCTTCACCATAGACAGCATGATATTATGAATGGATTAGGTTAAACTGCACTTGAGGTGCAGTCAGTCGTCTCATCACAAATCCCTACTCCAGCATGGCAGCTGGAGAGGTCATCAGGAAGACTCCTTATAAGAGGTAGGGACTTCCTATAGAGGTAGGTATAGATTTCCCTGGTGCCTCAGTCTGTAAAGAATCTGTCTGCAGTGCAGGAGACCCGGGTTCCATCCCTAGGTCAGGAAGATCTCCTGGAGAAGTCAGTGGTGACCCACTCTAGTATTCTTGCCTGGAGAATCACATGGACAGAGGAGCCTGGTGGGCTACAGACCATGGGATTGCAGAGTTGGATATGACTGAGTGACTAACACACACTACAAGTACATTTCTAAAGATCATTCTGTTTACTATTTGTAGTTCAGTTGCCAAGTCGTGTCCGACTCTTTGTAAGCCCATGGACTGCAGCACACCAGGCTTCCTTGTCCTCCACTACCTCCTGGAGTTTGCTCAAGTTCTGTTTAACAAGTGTCAAAAGTGAATTTTCATTGTTGAAATTAGTGGTTAGTCATAATGGATGTTAGAAATAGTTCTCATTGATAGAAATTGTGATTTCCAAGATAGATGGACTAGCTGAAACATATTAGAGGTACTCCACTCCAGCATGAACAAGTTGTAAAAAGCTGAACCATTAGAAATGGTGTGTGGGAAGGAGGGCTTCCAGTGGGTTGGTGCTTACTAAAAGGGTGATAGAATCCTGGCTCTGGAATATCATTCATAGGCCTCCAGCGAATCTTCCATGTAAGGTCATGACTGCAGAATCCAAAAGGACCAAGACATGGCACTTCATCAGATTCCCAGAACAGGTGCTATATGTTACCGTGTCTGCTTGCTAAACAAATGTTTGTTTAACAAATATCTGTATGACAGAAACTGGCCTAAGACTTGGTTTAATTATAAACTGGTTATGAGGTTGTTGGAGAATAGTCCATTTTCATCCCAGTTCCTAAAGTTTGGCTGCTATCACTATCTACAAAAATAAGCCAGCAGTTTTGCATAATTAAATTATTTGCAAGTTAGCTGCCGCTTCTTAACCACTGATCAGTAATGTAATTCCACATCTAGAACTTCAGCCCATCCTTGGGGGCCATATGGAATGAAAAAACAAACAAAACAAAAATGAAAAACTGAGGCTTAAATAAATTGACTTGCATAGAATGGTAAATGGTAGATCCAGGTTGAGAGCTCAAGATATGTGATTTGAAGCTCAATGCTTGGCACAAAGCAAATGTGTGTGTGTATGTGCACATGTGTGTGCATGCACACACGCACACATCCATGTCAGATGAAGAGGAGGAATAGGAAGAAAAGGGAAGCAATGTGAGACGACATGGAGAAAAACCATGTAAAAATCAGACATCAGAATATAGTGCCCTGGGAACCCAGAGAAGTACTAAAATTAAGTGTAGGGCCCTAAAAAAGGAATAGAAAAGCTCGGAAGATATTTGCTCTAGAGCTAGCTCTAGTTCCAAAAATAATAGTAAAATAATAGTCTGTTAGAAAACAAACTTATGGTTACCAAAAGGGAGGGGGGGAGGGCTAAATTAGGAGTTTGGGATTAACATATACACACTGCTATATATAAAACAGATTATCAATAAGGATCTACTGTATAGCACAGGGAACTCTACTCAGTACTCTGTAATAACCTATAATGGGAAAGAATCTGAAAAAGAATAGTTACATGTATATGTATATCTGAATCACTTTGTTGTACACCTGAAACTAACAATACTGTAAATCAACTATACTGTAATATAAAATAAAAATTAAAAAAATAACAAAGTCCATTAGTCTTTAGCAGTGGACTAAGAACAGTACATTTGCACCCTTGAATCCTACTCTCAAAAAGGGCAAATTTTCTCTTTTGATCTTCATAATAATATCAATGGCTATTATTTACTGAGCTCTTTCAAGTAGTGCTAAATATCTTACACACATCATCTTATCACCTTCACAACACCTCTATAATGAAAGTATTACAACAATTAAACAATTTGATCCTCCTAAAAAAAACCCCACTGGAAAAGGTACTATCGGGTTGGCCAAAAAGTTCCTTTGGGTTTTTCCATATGATGTTACAGAAAAACCTCACACAAATGAGGAAACTTTTTGGCCAACTCAATATTATTCCCATTTTACAAATGAGGAAATGAAGGCACAAAAACGTTCTGTGATTTTCCTAAGATAATATGGCTAATAAGCAGCACAGTTGGCTCAGAGTCATTGTTCCTGGCCATTAAGCTACCTATGCAAGCTGTACAGAATGTTGTTGAATGGTGCTGACTTAAAACCTTGTGGCCAGTCTAACATGTGAAGTAGAAACTATGCTGGCAGTACAAAATGTGGATTTAGCAGAGAGGGCCAGAGGCAAGATGTACTCACTTGTGAAGAACCATGTGATTTGGAGTTGTTGCTGATACATGAAGTACATGAAAAATGGCAAATGAACTCGAGACCCAGCCACGAGGGTGAGCTCAACATGAAACTTGACATGGGAGGAAAGCCTCTTGCCTGAGAGAGCTGGTGCGGGTGTCACAGAGAGAAGTGAGATTATAATCTGAAGTTGAAGTGATGTTTAAGATCTCAACTCGGATTGAGAGGAGGAAGAAGCCCTGGGGACATCTCTGCAGGGTAGTGAATCATTCAAATTTTCCATTCTTTTTCTTGGAATTTGGAAACCTCAGTTCGAGAGCCAAGCACAGAGTCAGTCCACATCATTCACCGAGTAATGTTTCCATGAAGTACTCTTCGTAGGGCCCTCAGAGTCTCTAGCTGTAAACGTAGAATAAGTACTGTCTTTATTTATTTAATGTTTGCAAGATTGGGTTCTCAGGAACAAAAATGCTCTGCAAATTCCACACATGCTCAAACAATAGGAAAAGTGATTTGAAGAATGACAAAATCACCACTCCCAAATTCTACACTACAGTTTTAGGAGAAATTAGATCCGTCATAAGCAAGAATTCAAGTCATTTAGAGGCAACTGCTGCTGTAGGTCAGTCTCACACAGCTGGTTGCAGCCTCCTGGGACAAGTTCTGAGCCATCATATTAAAGTGGAGACTTTCCTTTATGTTTGTGATTCCATATGTTTGTGATTCCAACCAGGGCTCCAACCCCTCCCTACTTTCTGATTCATCCACCCCAGCAAGTAAGAACACCAGGTGAGCATACATATTTACATAAGCTTCAAGGCTGAGCAAACAAACTCTCACCCGGGTAAAGGGCAGTATATAAATGGCTCTTCTTACCATTTTTAATGGGCTTTACACATCTAAAATCTCTTCCTTAGTCTTTTAAAAGTCCGTATCCCTGTTCTCTTCCCACCAGTGTTTTTCTTTCTGTACAACACACCAAGGTCTCTCTCATTTAACTCTTGGTGGTGGTGGTTTAGTCACTAAGTTGTGTCTTGCTCCTGCAACCCCATGGACTGTAGCCCACTAGGCTCCTCTGTCATGGAATTCTCCAGGAAAGAATACTGGAGTGGGTTGCCCTTTCCTTCTCCAAGGGGTCTTCCCAACCCAGGAATCGAACCCTGGTCTCCTGCATTGCAGGCAAATTCTTTACCGACTGAGCTATGAGGAAAGCCTTATTTAACTATATCCTTTTTATTACTAAGTATATAAGTTCTAAAATAATGTGTGTAGGTTTTGAAATAATGAATGTCAAAGTTTCCTTGTGTTCACAAATTGCCAATTAGCTAAGAATTTCTATTATTTCTAGTAAGGGGTTGAAATGGGTTCTTTTTTGTGAATACATTTTTCTTTCACTTCCATGGGCTCCACTTTAGATCTGTTAGGTTACATTGCCTTTCAGGCCACAGCTTTCATCCTTACGGGTTTTGCAGAGATTAGAGAAAAATGGACTCAACAACTGGCTAGAAATGGAATTTCAGTGAGGGAGAAAAAGTTGCTTACTATTTAGCAAGTCAACAAAGACATGTTCTATATTCTCATTACACACTTTCAAAATGCAGTGTTAGCTTAAAAACAAATAAGCCAAGGGGAAAAAACAAACAGAAAATGCTACACATTAAAAGCCAGTACTTCTCCTTCCTGAGGACACTGTTTCTCAGTGATCAGTCAGTTCAGTCACTCAGTCGTGCCTGACTATCTGTGACCCCATGGACAGCAGCACGCCGGGCTTCCCTGTCTATCACCAACTCCTGGAGCTTGTTCAGACCCATGTCCATGGAGTCGGTGATGCCATCCAACCATCTCATCCTCTGTTGTCCCCTTCTCCTCCCACCTTCAATCTTTTCCAGCATCAGGGTCTTTTCCAATGAGTCAGTTCTCAGTGACAGTTACTAGTCAATTTTGATTTCTTATAAATGCCTGGAACATCAGGAAGGCAAAGAAAACTAAGTTACTTCCAATAATTCACTACAAATAACTGACCTGAGCACATTTCAGTATAACTGCAGGTCACTGACTATTTTTCCATTTCCTTTGTTCTAGTTTTCAAATTCTGAATGATTGGTCTTGACCTTTAGCTTGCCATGTTCTTTGTGTCAGAGCCAAGAACAATTCCCAGGTATTATTTACTCAGCTAACTTCATCACTAAAGCTGCCAAAGAGGATCCAGGATGGAACTAACATAGGGGTTGCAGGTCTGTACAAAGGATAAAATTAAATATTGCACAGAAATGACCTCATGTGTTTTTACAGCCTCCACATAAGGAGATAAAAATTGTATTATTACCACTCGATAGATACGGAAACTAAAGGGATAAGGAAACAAATAAAGACATCTGACATTTACTGAGACTCTGTAATAGGACAGGCACAGTATTGAGTTCTGGAGCATACACATGAATAAGCTGAAGTCAACACCCTGCAAGTAGTCACAATCTGGTGGACACGGCTGAGTGTGAAAAAACAACAATAATACAGACACAGAATACAATGGGAGGATGACATCTGATGGCTGGAAGGTTTGGGAAGGATTTTGTGGTGATGCAGTCTGAGCTGAGACTTAATGGTTAGGCAGTATTCTACAGACAAAGATGGTGGGACGGCAGAGGGGCCAGTTAAAATCAAAGGCATAGAAAAGGTATAACATGAGACTCTGTCAATTATCTCATAGGACTTGAGTGCAGGGCAGGGGCAGAACGGAGATAATGTGTTCAGAGGATTTGTGGATATTTTTGAATGACAACTCTGGTAGCAGTGTAGAGAAAAGTTAGGGTGGCAAGGAAGTAATTTAGGCCGCCACTGTGATGGTTCAGAAAAGAAGTACTGGAGGCTTGAACTGAGCAGAAGTAGCACTTTAAAGAAAGGTAGTGATGGCAGAAGCAGACTCTATATAATTAGCAAGTGATTGGACATAGATTGTGAAGGAGGGCGATGAGCTGAAGATGATTCTGACAGATTAATTTGAATCACTGAACACATTACATTTGCGCTTACCCTTGGACTAGACAGAAGGGGATTTCTACTAGGGAGGTCCAGAGATCAGGATGGGCGTCCCTGGTGGCTCAGATGGTAACGAATCTGCCTGCAATGTGGGAGACCTGGGTTCGATCCCTGGGTTGGGAAGATCCCCTGGAGGAGGACATGGCAACCCACTCCAATATTCTTGCCTCAAGGATCCCCATGGACCGAGGAGCCTGCGGGCTACAGTCCATGGGTTTGCAATGAGTCAGACACGACTGACTAAACACACACACACAGATCAGGAAAGCTACTGAGTTACAAATCAAGCAAAGCGATATGATGGCTGAATCCACGAGGGCAAGAAATCACCAAGGAATAGAGTACAAAGAGAAAATGGACAGAGTTTTATAGAGTACAAAATAGAGTACGAAAAGAAAACCTTAAGATGCAGGAGACACCTGCATTTTAAGACAGAGATGGACAGTGAAAGCAGAAGAGTCATCGGTGTCACCTGAACAGATGGTCTGAGGGGGAAGCAGATGATGCAAGGGATAGCAATCAAGGACGAAGGGCTGAGCTGCTGAGGGGAGGACTAACTGATTTCCTGTGGTCACACAGGTCATGCCCTCCCTCCTAAGCTCCGCACCTACCTACTGAATTATCACACAAGAAAAACAATGTGGTTTTTCAAGAGGAACTTATCTTCTCATTTTGCCAATGGTTAACCTGCGACTTGGTCATCAAAATAAACTGCAAGTTCTAGTCTTCATTAAACTTTCTTTGCAGCTCACACTAGTTTCCTGACGTTGAGCTTTTCAGATGATCGTTATTAATCAAATACCAGGTCTCCCGTGCCCTCCTTCACTCTGGTTACACGTTAGGGCTTTCGAGTCACAGAGATTGGTTGTAATCTAACTCAGCAGCGTGGCGAGGCTTGTAACCTAATTTCTCTGACTTCGGTTTCCTGGGGGCGGTGGTACTTACCTATTCAAGCTGAGAAGGGTGTATGAGAGAATGTAAGTAAAAACTCTCAGCACTTTGCCGTCAAAGGCTCAATTCATTTTTGCTGTTACAGTATTGAAATTTCCCTGAAGAAGAGGCCTGGTCTCCTGCACTGCAGTTAGATTTTTGACCATCTGAACCACCAGGGAAGCCCTCAGAGAGACTATTATTCCCTAAGGCGTGCAGCACTGACCTGAGGCCGTGTGAGCCTCATTCCTGCCAGCCCGTAGCGAAACGTATTCGCAGGAAGATGGATAAAGAGCTGACGGGTTTTCCCGTGGACTCTGCAGACCACGGAGGGGGCCGCTGGCTGCCGGGCGCCCGGGCAAGCGGGATCGCAGGACCCACTCCAGCCTCTCGAAGGACCACACGTCCCAGGGTGCAGCGCACCCACCCAGGGTGGCAATTTGGCCCGGTTGGGGTCGGGCTGCGAGCGAGCCGGGGAGGAAGCGGTGCACGCTGGGACCGGTAGTCTTCAGGTCTCAAGTGCACCGGTCGGAGGACGGCCGAGCGGAGAGGTCCCTCCCCAGTCCCGCCTTTTGTCCACGTCTCACTTCTGCCGACCAACGTTCTCTCCTGTCCCCGGGAGCCAGCCCTTGTCCGATCCAGTCCTCATTGGTCCTGAGGCGCAGCGTGCCCGGGCTCTACCCGGAAGTAGCGTTTGGGAAGGCGGTTTCCTAGACTACGACACCGGAAAGCTGGGGGAGGCGCTCCGGGCTGCTGAGGGCTGAGGGCGGTGGCAGCGCTGGCGCTGGGGACTGGCTTGGTGGCTTCGGGAAACTGCTCGGCGACGGCGGCCGTTCGCGTCCCTCCGCATCCCGCCCTCAGCACGGCTCGCAGCCCCTTCGCCACTGGCGTCCGGCAATGTGTCCCACCGGCAGGGCGTAGCAGCTGCGCGTGCGCGGAACCGCGGGGCCATGAGCGAAGCCGGCGGCGGCCGGGGCTCTGGGTCCTCGGTCCCCCAGCGAGCGCCATGGAGCCTGGTGGCGGCGACGGCCGCGCTGTGCCTGGTGTCGGCCACGTCCGTGTGGCCGGCGGGGGCCGCGCCCATGAGTCGCGAGGAGAAGCAGAAGCTTGGGTAAGGGTGCCTGACAGCCTGGGGGTGGGCTTCCTCGTGAGGCTGACCACGGGCGAGGGTGCCTGTCATTGCGACCCGGGCGCGCAGTGGCCTCTCCTGTCGCGATTGGGGACGGCTGTTTCCTCGAGAGGACCCTGGCGGGGTGGACAGGGTGCGGGAAGACGGGGCCCGCCGGCCCGCGAGGCGACCTCGGGGGGCTGTCTCGGGGGTGTCGCCCGGCTGTCTGTGACCTGTGTAGGCTCCTCAAGACAAGCCGCGGTGTGTCACCGCAGCTGCCATGTCAGTGGCCCGGGAAGGGGGCTCCAGCCGGGGTCCCTGCGCGCGAGATTTCTGCGGGCGCGCTTCATTCAGAGATGTTTCATTTCTTGCAGCAGTGAGCTCCCAGGTGGGAAAAATGCGGCTGATCTCCCTAGTTAAGGAAGTCTTGTTTACACCTGTTATGGACTAGGGGGCGTTCATTGGAACTTGAACTTTACGCATTTCACCGTTTCCTTTACAGTGTTTTCTTGCACTGCATCTTGATAGTAGAACGATATTGGATGGTAGTGTTTCGTAGCCCAGATTAAGTATAACTATTCACTTTACTCAAAGTACTTTTATCAGTCTTAAAAGGCATAAAATCATCAAGCTATTTGTATAGCATTTCATTTAGAGTCAGTATTCCTAACATAGGCCAGGTCCCACAGATGAATAAGGGAAAAGGCAAGAATCGGTAGAAAATGGGCAAAGGGCATAAAGAGTTAACTCACGCAAGAGGAAATGCAAATACTTAATAAACATGAAGCTACTCAACCTCATAAATGTGAGAGATGCAGATTAAAACAATGAAATAGCTGGGTTTTTGCCATCAGGTTAGTAAATACAAAGCAGAGTGCATGAATAGAGTACTGCCTGGATGGATAGCTGAGCATTGAGAAAAAACTTGGTGGGAGTGTAAATTGCTGTACTTTACTTACAGTTTCCTGAAATTTAAATTGTCTGCATCCGCTGATTCAGTAATCCCATCTCAGAGAATCTATCCTACAGAAATAAAAGCACTATTAAAGTAGAGATAGGTGTGCAAGGATGTGCATTTTGAAATAGCAGAGCTGTCCCTCGGAATGTTCATGTTATGGAATAAAACTCAGTCGTCAGAGGAGTTAGGCCATCAGAAGGCTGCCCAGAATATATTCTCAAGACAAAAAAGGTGTGAGTTATAGAATAATATCTGTGGTACCATCCCCCACTTTTTTTAAAAAAGAATAAATTGTCTAAGCTCAGAAAAACATGGAAAGATAATTACCTCCTGGAGTTATGATGGAGATGACGTGAAACCATCAGAATTTGTTTTAGATACAGACTTCCACTTAACTGAAATTGTTGCTCAGTGTTGCATTAGTTTTTAAATAAAATAGCAGGAAAAGACACTTGTTGGAAAAAAAGTATCAGCTATCCAAACAAAATTGACTAATAAACTCTAATAAGGGTCTTAAATTTTCTCTTTATAGATTTAATGTAACAGTGATAACTGCTTAACTGAATACTCAGTGTTCAGTGCCAGGCACTTTATATATACTGTCTCTGTAATCCTGTTTTTTAATGAGGTGAAAGCAATCGCCATATTGCGGATGAGGAAATTGAAACTCAAGGTTGATGTGTTCAAAGTGACAGAGCTAAGTAAATGGTGGAGCCAGTATTCAAACCCAAGTGCTTCAGAGCCTGTGCTCCCTGCACTTTGCTGTAGTTAGTTCCATAAGACTTGGAAAGAGATGTTTCAAGTCTGTTAAGGAGAGCAAGTATTTTTATTTGACCGCCGCTCCCTCTCCCCCCTTTTTTAAAATTTCTGTTCTTTTATTTATTTATTTATTTATTTAGCCACACTGTACAACATGGGGGATCTTAGTTTCTAGACCAGGGATGGAACTTGTTCCCCTTACAGTAGAGGTGCAGATTCAGAAAACAATATAATGGGAGAGACTAGAGATCTCTTCAAGAAAATTAGAGATACCAAGGGAACATTTCATGCAAAGATAGGCACAATAAAGGGCAGAAACAATATGGACCTAACAGAAGAAGAAGCTATTAACAAGAGGTGGCAAGAATACACAGAAGAAGAAGAAAAAAGAATATGAAGAAAAACTATGCAAAAAAGATCTTAATGACCCAGATAACCACGATGGTGTGATCACTCACCTAGAGCCAGACATTTTGGAGTGTGAAGTCAAGTGGGCCTTAGGAAGCATCACTACGAACAAAGCTAGTGTAGGTAATGGAATTCCTCCTGAGCTCTTTCATATCCTAAAAGATGATGCTGTGAAAGTGCTGCACTCAATATACCAGCAAATTTGGAAAACTCAGCGGTGGCCTCAGGACTGAAAAAGGTCAGTTTTCATTCCAGTCCCAACAAAGGGCGAAGCCAAAGAATGTTCAAGCTACTGCCCAGTTACACTCACTTCATATACTAGCAAAGTAATGTCCAAAATTCTCCAAGCTAGACTTCAACAGTATGTGAATCGAAACTCCCAGATGTTCAAGCTGGATTTAGAAAAGGCAGAGGAACCACAGATCAAATTGCCAATATCCCGTTGGATCATAGAAAAAGCAAAGAGAATCCCAGAAAAAATCTAATTTCTGTTTCATTGATTACGCTAAAACCTTTGACTGCGTGGATCACAACAAGCTGTGGAAAAGTCTTCAAGAGATGGGAATACCAGAACACCTGACCTGCCTTCTGAGAAATCTAAATACAGGTAAAGAAGCAACAGTTAGAACTGGACATGGAACAGTGGACTTGTTTCCATGTTCCAAACTGGGAAAGGAATATGTCAAGGCTGTATATTGTCACCCTGCTTATTTAACTTCTGTGCAGAGTACATCATGGAAAATGCTGGGTTGGATGAAGCACATGTTGGAATGAAGATTGCTGGGAGAAATATCAAATACCTCAGATATGCAGATAACACCACCCTTATGGCAGAAAGGGAAGAGGAATTAAAGATCCTCTTGATGAAGATGAAAGAGGAAAGTAGAAAAGCTGACTTAAAGCTCAACATTCAAAAAACAAAGATCATGGCATGCAGTCCCATCCCTTCATGGCAAATAGTTGGCGAAACAATGGAAACAGTGACAGACTTTATTTTGTTGGGCTCCAAAATCACTGCAGACTGTGACTGCAGCCATGAAATTAAAAGATGCTTTCTCCTTGGAAGAAAAGTTATGACCAACCTAGACAACATATTAAAAAGCAGAGACATTACTTTGCCAACAAAGGTCTGTCTAGTCAAGGCTATGGTTTTTCCAGCAGTCATGTATGGATGTGAGAATTGGACTGTAAAGAAGGCTGAGCACCGAAGAATTGATGCTTTTGAACTGTGGTATTGAGGAAGACTCTTGAGAGTCCCTTGAACTGCAAGGAGATCCAACCAGTCCATCCTAAAGGAAATCATTCCTGAATATTCATTGGAAGGACTGATCCTGAAGCTGAAGCACCAATTCTAGGGCCACCTGATGTGAAGAACTGACTCATTGGAAAAGACTCTAATTCTGGGAAGGATTGAAGGCAGGAGGAGAAGGGGACAGACAGAGGATGAGATGGTTGGATAGTATCACTGACTCAGTGGACTTGAGTTTGAGCAAGTTCTGGGAAATGGTGAAGGACAGGGAAGCCTGGCATGCTGCAGTCTGGGGTTGCAGAGTTGGACATGACTGTGTGACTGAACAAACAAAATTACAGGGAGTTGACTCCTGGCCCTGCCATTTTCAGTCAAGGCAGGATGACCTTGTCTAAGTTACTTAACTTCTTGGTTTCTCATATTCCACATCTATAATATAGTAATACCATTACATAAGGGTTGTTGTAATAATTACATGAGTTCATATATGGAAAGCATGTAAAACAGTAACCAGCATATATTAAATATTACAAAGTAAATATCATTATTGCTTCTCCAATGTTTGACAATGCTGTGGTCTGTCCTGCTATATGTCAGTGAAACCATGAGTTTCTGAGCAGTTCTGTCATGCTCTGAGAGCCAAAACTGCCAGTGCATTTCCCGCTTGTTAGGGGGCAGGCACATAATTAACCAGGTCATGAATGACAAAGGCAAAATCTGGTGTGGGGATCAGAAATCTCCTCTTTAAACAGTCATTTTGGAATTTTGAGAAACGGAGCCAAATACACAAATTTCTTTTTGAGGATTAGTTTTCTTCAGGAATGAATATTGTTTATTGACTTTTGACAGTTTTTTAAAGAAGCAAAAGGTACACAATAGAATCATAAAATATAGCTTTTGGAAACGTGACCAACATATTAACAAATATGTGTTAAACTAGGCATTAGTGATCTTATTTAAGGGGAAAGGCGGAGGCTTGATAGAGTATTGTTATTTTATAGTAATACACATTTCCACCTCTTTTTTTTTTTTTGGTCAAATGTTTAGTATAAGCAATAAATGTTGACAATAATTATTTCTTTGGGGACTCTTTATTGTTTTCTCCTTTCGAGACATTTATATTAAATAATTTTGTTAAGAGGTAGTTGTTTTTCATCATCAGATTTTCTTCTCTCTGCATGGCATGCATCCTTCAACAGTTTTCTTAGGGAAGAGTGTAAGATGAACTTTATATGAATTTCTGGAATAGTGAAAGGTTGGCCTAGCTCTGTGTAATTCATGAAAGCTTGTCTGCTAACACTGGTCTATTTCCTGACTCTGTTTATATTCCTTCCTAACTAAATATTTCTTATTTTTTGATGGTATATGTTTATGAAGGAGCATTAACTTTTTGAAAGACATTAAGTAGAATATATTTAACTTTTTCCCATTTCTGCTCTTTTAAAATTAGGAATCAAGTACTGGAAATGTTTGATCATGCTTATGGTAACTATATGGTAAGTAGAAAGCTTATCTTTATATACCATTTATGTGAGCTGATTATTATGTGAGTGCAGTCAACTGGGAATTTTACAACTTGAATTAATAAATTTAATTTTCTTTAAAAATTCATTTTTAAAGGAAATTTTGAAAAATAGTGTGAACGTAGGGTAACAGGGTATTCCTGATAGTGGTTCTTAGAGAACCAATATATTGAATAGGTAAGAATAAATTTAATTAGATTATGAAACTGTATTTAAATAGTTTCCTTTGATGCTATCAATGGTATGTATTAAATAGTTTGTATAGTTAGATATGGTAAATATAAACATGAGTAAGATGTTATCTTTGCCTTAAGGGAAATGCTTCTCTTAACTAAACAAAAAAGTATTTAGAGAATTACTATATTCACGTTATGAAGAAAACCATTACTTTCAGAGAGTCAGACTATCATCTAGTTTCTGTCCAAATGATATCCTCACAGTGGGCCTTGATTTGAACCTATTTTGCTTCCTAGATATGCTGGTCCATATTATTTTAAAATGCCTTAGTGCTCACTTGAGTGAAATAACAAGTTTGCAAAGCAAAACATGTTCTAGAGACCTGTTGCACAGTAGTGAATATACTTAAAGTTGCTAAACTTATGCTTAAAAAACTGTAAAGTTTATGTTCCATGATTTCTGCCACAATTAAAAATTTAATTTTAATTAAATAGTACAGGGCTAGGAGGTGGGGAAGGGCATTTGTAGCTGCCCCCCCCGTGACATCTTGCCCCCCCCCAATAAGATGATCTTAAAATGCAAAAAAAAAATCATAATAATTTTTAAAAGATAACTAGCCAGCAAATTTTAGAGTTTGAAAGACAATTTTACAAGTAAATTTGTGTAATTTTGATGAGTTTAATCAGATTATTCTGAGAATTACTTCTTATGAAGTAATTGTTATGTCAGCATATCTTCTATGATTAAGGCCTGTAAATGTAGTTGGGGAAAGTTTGGCAAAGAACTAAGTTTAATTGATTCTGCTGTGTTTTTCAACTGATTCTGAATCCATTTTTCTGTTACCCAAATATCTTCATATGTTTATCTTTATGAACATGTAAGTACATACGCTTTTATACATTAAAAAAATTTTTTAAGCTTGTCTTACATTTGATAATTCTTATTCCCTTCTATATTGTACAGCTTTTAAAAGTACATACTGAGTTCTTAAATGTTTTTAGGATATAATGGTGATGAAGTTCTGGGTGTTTTTAACCATGTTGAAAACACAGTTTTGAATTCATTTCTGAAGACTCAGCCATTCCCTAACATTTCTTTCAAAATCGTTTATCCCTGGTTAATTCAGTTTGGGCAAAGCATAATTTTCTCTAAGCTAATAGTTTTAGGGTGGCCGGGTGGATCTAGGTTACATCTTCAAACCTAAGCCATGTCAACTGTAGTTCCAAAGTTGAATAAGATGTTATACAGCTGGATTAGTTCAGTACATCTCACTGTGAATAGGGTCGTCTTTTGTGAAGCACAGTATCTTTAACATTTTGTTCCTTATTAGGTAAACAGCTGAAAGTTATATCAGTACATTTTTTCCTAACGTAGAAATGAGTTTCTGACAGAGCAGCTACCAATGGCAGCCCTCAGAAGACTTCCTGGTCCAGTTCTTATTTATGGACCCTTACTGGATAACTTTTATTATAGTCATCTGCCTGCAAGATCTAAAGGAGAGGGATTTCAGTTCCAAAGACTAGAAACTCTTGGAATTAACACCCCTCGCCCTCCATTTTTCCAGTGGAGTCACACCCATCTGCAGTCCACTGCAATATGTGTTTTAAAATGTTAAACTATTTTACGACATGAGTGACTCTTGCAGTGTACTTGTGCTGTGCTCAAACTGTGTGAGGTTTGTAACCCAAGATTTGGTCTAGAATTCACACTTCCCCTTTTCAAGCTCTCAGCTAACATGAAATGGTTCTAAAATGTTAAACAGAGACCAGGTACCTTGTACTGGTTATATGAAGTCAGTTGTAATTTTTTTCTGGTTCCTATACTCAGAAACACTATTAGCTTGTTATAAAGTTAAAGTATATGTAGATTTTGGAGTTAGATGGGTTTGAGTTCAAATCCTATGTCAGTTATTTAGCTTGGACCTTAAACAGATCATTTAACCCCCTTGAGCAGTGTCTTCCTATGAAAAATGGGGAAGAGTACAAAGGATTATTGTAGAGGATAAGATTTTTGAGATCACAGGGCCATTTTCTTTACTTTTTAATAAGTTGATCTTCTATATGTCCTATATTTAACTAGCATCATGAAAAAATGAAGTGAAAATGTTGGTTGCTTAGTCGTGTCCAACTCTGTGACCCCGTGGACTGTAGTGTGCCAGCCTCCTCTGTCTGTGGAATTCCCCAGGCAGGAATACTTGAGTGGGTAGCCATTCTCTTCTCTAACTTCCTGACCCAGGGATCAAACTTAGGTCTGTTGCACTGCAGGCAGAGCTACCAGAGAAGCCCAGCTAGCATCATACCTGGTACATAAATGGTTTTCTTGTTTTTTTTGTTCTTGAAAGCACTGACTTGAATTCTTACGAAGGTATAATCAAATGATTTTTTTTTGGCATTTGATTACTGTGATATATCTTTACCTTTTAAAATCAGAAATTGTTTAATAAATTTTATTAAGAGTATACGCTAATGGTAAATTTGGGGATGTACAACTCTGTTTGCTGTAGTCAGTTGCCTTCTGTGCTAAAATGGCTTTTAATAAATGTTGGAAACTTTTCATTTCTTACTAGATTTAAAAAATATTACTCTCCAGTCTAGTACACAATTACAGCAGTTCTTTTAACTTTCTTGGTTCTGGGAAAACAATGTTATTTTCCAAAGACAAGCAGAATAATATTAAGAGCATAAACTCTGGAAATGGAGCAGGATACCCTGCGGTAGCTCTGCCACCCACCAGCTGGGTTACAATGGGAAAGTTACCTTATCTTCCTGAACCTGTTTCTTCATCTCTCTCAAATGGTTTGCCTGCCTCACAATGTTTTAAAGATTAAGCAACTTAATATAATTAAAGTACTTGGAATTTGTGTCCAGCAGACAGGAAGCACTGCGTGTTTACTGTTACCAGGTACTGCCGCTGTCATCGTGGCTACTAGCAATTCATTGTCTACCTGAGATTGAAATGGCCCTCCTAAAATTTATCGAGGCTTTAACTCAGAACTTCTTCCCTAGATGGTGCATAGAACTTTCTTCAAACACACTCATTCTTTCCTGTTCGAGGCATGCCGTCTTTGAACTTTGTTTCTTTATGATTCCCCAGGTTCTAGTAATGTTATTTTTCAATAACAATGCCCTGCCAGCCTTAGGTAGATTACTAAATCTTTGTGTTACATCCAAGACTTTTCTTGTGTTACATCCAAGGCTTTTCTGATTTTATCAATTGGTAGCGCAGCTGGTAAAGAATCCATCTGCAACACAGAAGACCCTGGTTTGATTGCCTGACTCGGAAAGATCCTTTGGAGAGGGAATAGGCTACCTACTCCAGTATTCTTGGACTTTGCTGGTGGCTCAGATGGTAAAGAATCCACAGTGCAGGAGACTTGGGTTTGATCCCTGGGTTGAGAAGATCCTGTGGAGGAGGGCATGCAACCCACTCCAGTATTCTTGCCTTGAGAATTCCATGGACAGAGAGGAGCCTGGCGGGCTACAGTCCATAAGGTCACAAAGAGACATGACTCAAGAGGCTTTGAACACATGCATTCTATCAACTAAGAATATTATTTGGGGCTATCTCAGCATCATAAGGAGCTTCCCTGGTGGCTCAGATAGTAAAGAATCTGCCTGCAATGCAGGAGACCTGGGTTCAGTCCTTGGGTTGGGAAGATTTCCCTGGAGAAGGAAATGACTACCCACTCCAGTGTTCTTGCCTTGAGAATTCCATGGACAGAGAAGCCTGGTGGGCTGCAGTCCATGGGGTCACAAAGAGTAGGACACAACTCAGCAACTAAGCACACAGTAGCATAAATACTAACAATTATAACGAATGTACTTGACAGATCTCTAGCCTCAGTCAAACTGCGGTTTATCCACAGTGAATTGCACAGATGACTTCCTTTTTTCCCCAAATAAAATGAAATTAGATGTGTTTTTTGGCAGTTCTTGCGCGACCTTATTTAACCTTAGACCACGGCCACTTTAGGGTTTCTATTAGCTTGTTTTTAGTATTTGTGCTGAGGCCAGTCTGCAGACTAAATTAGATGACAAAATACATGTATTTAGGCCACCAAATACGAACTGTTTTGGATCTGAGCTCCCTGATCTGATGATCTCTGTCTTCTAATGTTTTTCCTGTTGACTATAGACAACTCAGTTATCAACTTTTATAAACAGAAACTACCTTGGTAGAGACCTAAACATTATAAATCAATTCTGAAAGAGTTGGTAAGCACAGTAGCACAGTTTCCTTTAGCTAGGAGCATCATACCTATTCACTTTCAAGCTTGCTTTCGTGAGTGCATGAGCTTCCCTGATAGCTCAGTTGGTAAATCATCTGCCTGCAATGCGGGAGACCCAGGTTCAGTCCCTACGTCAGGAAGATCTTCTGGAGAAGGAAATGGCATCCCACTCCAGTACTCTTGACCAGAAAATCCCATGGATGGAGGAGCCTGGTAGGCTTCAGTCCGTGGGATCGCAAAGAGTCAGACATGACTGAGTGACTTCACTTTACTTCATCTTCGTGAGTGCACAGTTCAAAGAAAAATCAGTATTTATCCTTTAAACAAAAGGAACTGTTTTAAAATGTAACTTCTTATGAATTTCCAGATTTGTGTAAGCTTTATTAGAAATATTTTTTCCTGATTTTTAAAAAACATTTTTCATTGTGTTAAAATATACATAAAATTTTGCCATTTAAACCCCTTTTAAGTGTACGGCATTAATTATGTTCACATTGTTCTGCAAATATCACCGACCATCTTCAGAACTTTTTCATATTTTCATTTGAAACTGTACTAGTGTTTCTTTTTGAGAGTTTCTTAATCAAAAAGAGTAATTCTATAAATAAATAAGTTTAAAAGTGGCATTAATGGTCAGGAGGAGGGAAGACACAAATACATGTGTATGTGCAATTTTTGTGTGTAAACGATTATAGGACTACCTTTTATTAATCATTGTTCCTTGGCCTCTACTTTTAGAACATTCTGAAAAAACTGCCAAAGTGACTTAAATTCTATAGTGTCTTCTCATAGGTTGTTTTGTTTGTTTGTTTCTTAAATCATACTGTGATACTCTGTAGGATTTTGACTCAATAGAACCACATCTTCCTATATATTTAGGTAGAATTTGCAGACAAAAGAATTTCCGATTTCAAATACATGGTTCTGTGTTGTACAGTTGTACACAGTTATTTAACTGCCACCAATTTATGGTCCAGAACATTTCCGTCCCCCCCCCACCCGAAGCGTTCTCATGCTCCTATGCAATCAGTTCCTTTCCTCCACCTCTGACCTCTGGCAACCGTTGTGATCTGGTCTTTGTCACCAGTTTTCCCTTTTCTAGGACTTCAATATTAGTGGCATCTTAGAATATGTATGTAGTATTTTGGTTCACATTCTTTCCCATAGTGTGATGCTTTTGAGATTTGTCCATGTTGTTGGAGATATTATAGTTCCTACTTATTGCTCAGTAGTATTTGTTGATTTGGCAAAACACCATTCACCAGTTGATAAATATTTAGAATGATTCTAGTCTTTGGCTCTTATTAAAAGATTGCTGTGAATTTGAGAATGCAGATTTTTATGTGGACATTCATTTTCATACTTAGGAGTGGGATTGCTGGATTGTATGGGAAGGATAAATTTAACTTTTTATAGGAAACTGCCAGACTTTTCTAAAGTGGCTGTAACATATTGCATTCCTCATGAGCAATTTAAGAGTTTTAGTTACTCCACATCTTCTCCAACACTTGGTATTTTCAGTCTTTTTAATTTTAGCTATTCTAGTGGGTGTGTAGTGGTATTTTGTTGTGATTTTAGTTTTATTTTTCCTGATGACTAATGATGTTGAAAATCTTTCCATATGTTTAGTATATCTTTTTTTGGTGAAACATCTGTTCAAATCTCTTGCTATTTTAAAATCAGGTCATTTGTCCTGTTATAACTGAGTCATAAGAGATATATTATTTTCTGGATATTAATCCTTTATCGTATGTATGTTTTAACAAATATTTTCTTCCCAATGTACTTTGCCTTTTAATTTTCTTAATGTCTTTTGAAGTATAAATGTTTTAACTTGTGACCAAGTCCAATTTATTCTTTTTCTTTTATGACTTATGTCTTTTATACCCTACCTAAAAAAATATTTGCCTAGCCCAGAGTCACAAAGATTTTCCTGTTTTCTTCTAGGTGTTTTACTGATTTTAGCTTTTTCAGTGAGATCTACTACTCATTCTGAGTTAATGTTTGTGTATGTGGTGGGAGGTAAAGCTTTGTTTATATTTTTTTCTTTGTGGTTATCCCCATTATTCTAGCACTGTTTGTTGAAAAGAGTATCCTTGTCCCACAGAATTACTTTGGCACCTTTGTAAAATCAGTTAACTTTATATGCTTGGGTCTATTTCTAAACTCTGTATCTTTTTTCCCACTGATCTAAGTATCTATTAGTCCATCTGTATCAGTCTTGAATTAAGTCATATTAAGCCCTGAAATCAGGCAGTGTAAGTCTTTCAGCTTTGTTCTTTTTCAAAATTGTTTTGAATATTTTAGATATTTTGCATTTTCATGTAAATTTTGGAATCATTTTGTCAATTTCTAAAAAAAAATAGCCAATGGAGATACTGATTGGGATTATGTTGAAATCTATACATCAGTTCTGAGCGTTTGACTTCTTAATAGTAACAAGTCTTTTAATCCATAAAGATTGTGTCTTTGTACATTTATTTAGCTCTTAACGTTAGCAGTGTTTTGTACTTTGCAGTGTACAGGTCTTGCACATCTCTTGTTAAATTTATTCATAAGTATTTCATATTTTTAATGCTCTTGTAAATTATAGTCTTTCAAATTTTAATTCCCAGTTGTCCATTGATGTCACACAGAAATACAACTTTTTCTGATAACTTGAGATCCTTGCTAAATTCACATATGATTTCTAGTAGCTTTTTTGGTAGATTCTGTAAGGTTTCCTACATGGTCAGTCATGTGATCTGCAAAAAAAGATTTTTCCTTCTTCCTCCAAACTAAATACCTTTTATTTCTTCTTAGAGCAGTATCTAGGACTTCTTGTATGATGTTGAAAAGAAGTGTGAGATCCTTGTCTTACTCCTAATCTTGTGAGAAAAGCAGTTAGCCTTTCCTTGTTAAGTATGATATTAGCTGTGGGTCTTTCATAGATGCTCTATATTCAGTTCCTTTCTGTTTCTACCTTGCTGAGAATTTTCATCATCACAGGTTATTTGTTAAATTTTGTCAAATACTTTTTCTGCATTATTGAGAATAATCTTGCTAAAAATATCTGTTGGCAGCAGGGCTTTATTTCATTACAACATTATTATTTATTATCATTTATTCCATGTAATATTATTTCTTAAGTTCAGTTTATTTTATCATTGATCAAACCAAATTGATTAACATATATTGAAGAATTTGGAAACTTTTGTTCTTATTTTCAGTACGGACTTCTAAAGCTTGCCAGCATTCTACTCTGTGCTTAATTTAAAATCTTATCAGATAACTGCAGTTTTGTTACTTATTTCTCCTCAGTGCTGAGAAACATTTCATAAAATATAGTATTCAAAGGACCATATGTTCAAGTAGAAGTATTAATAATTTAATACTTAGTTTAGATAAATGGAATCCTAAACACCTGAAACATGGCTTAGTGAGTATAATTAGTGAACAAAAGGGAAAAGGAATATTTGATTTGGGATGAAAAGAGAACTGAAAAATTATGTAAGTTCAGTCAGTAACTAGCATATGCTATCTGTATATAATAGATGGTTCATTAGATATAATTTAGTTTTTGTTTTAGGAAGGAATATCTTACCTGCCTCAAGAAGGGAGGTGAGGTGTTTAACAATAAGGATCTGGAATAAAAAAATTTAAATGTATGTAATTTTATGGGGAATTAAATAGATTTGGTGTCTTCAGCAGCTCACTATTATAAATAAACAGTACTTTTGTCTTCTTATTGATTTTAGTAGAGTAAAGTCTCTTCCCTTTGGCTAGTTTCTGGAATTGGCTTTACCGAAAAGTCAGTTTGGATGCTGCTTTGGTTTGAGTGTTTTGTTTTTTTTTTAAATTATGTATTTATTTATGGCTGTGCTAGGTCTTTGTTGCTGCGCAGGCTGTCTCTAGTTGCAGTGAGTGGGTCTGCTCTTCATTTCAGTCTGAGGGCTTCTCATTCTGGCGGCTTCTCTTGTTGCAGAGCACAGGCTCTAGGGCACGGGCTCCATAGTTGCAGCACGTGGGCTTAGTGGTTGTGGCGCACGAGCTTAGTTGTCCTGAGACATATGGAGTCTTCCCGGACCAGGGATCGAACCCACGTTCCCTGCATTGGCAGGCGGATTCTCAACCACTCGACCAGCAGAAAAGTCCTGACTTGAGTGTTTTAAAATTGTGCATGTTTGTTTATTTTTTCCCTGCACTGGGTCCTTGGTACCACTCGGGCTTTTCTCTAGTTGTGAAGAGCAGGGGCTACACTAGTTGCAGTGCTCGGGCCTCTCACTGCGGTGGCCTCTCGTTGTGGAGCACAGGCTCTAGGGTTCGCAGGCTTCAGCAGTGGCGATTTCCAGGCTATAGCCCGATAGTGGTGGCCTACAGGCTGAGTTGCTCCATGGAATGTGGGATCTTTCCCAGGTCAGGGATTAAACCCATGCCTCCTGCATTGACAGGTGGATTCTTTACCACTGAGCCACAAAGGAAGTCCCTGATTGGAGTGTTTTGAAGCAGTTGTATCAAAATGCTGGTAAATTTAGAATTTGATGTGGAGAGTCTACTGTGTTTTGTTTTGTTTTTGCTCTTGCTTTTAGCTAAGCACATGTTCTATCAATACTTAATTGATATAGGACTTTTATTACCTGAGTTTTATTTTTAGTGATAATTTTTAAAGGGTTTTTTTTTTTTTTTTTTCCTGGCTGTTAGTCATAGCAGTATGAAAATCCTTATCCTTTGTTCTGACAATACATAGAAGAGAAAGAATCACTGTAACCTCAGTTAGCCAGAGTGTTTGAAGTGTAATGCCATGCATGCTATTTATTTGCCATGTATGCATTGCTGTGAAATTAAGCAAATCAACTGTAGTTTGCTCTATGATTCCCTGGTGGCTCAGGCGGTAAAGAATCTGCCTGCAACTGGGGAGACCTGGGTTTGATCCCTGCGTTGGGAAGATGCCCTGGAGGAGGGCATAGCAACCCACTCCAGTGTTCTTGCCTGGAGAATCCTGTGGATGGAGGAGCTTGGCAGGGTGGCCAAGAGTTGGACGTGGCCGAGTGACTAAGCACATGGGCACATGCATTGCTCTGAACTTGCGCAAACCAACTGTAGTCTGCTTTGTGGTCAACCAGAAGAAAAGGTTGTGGTTTTGTTTCTAACCTTAATGTTGAAACTGGGGGACATAAAGTATTTTTACACCTGGTTCAAAGCTCTCTTATTTGATTATTCTGGTTTTCAGTTACTAATAATATTTTTCTTACCTGGATAAGCTTAGGGTTTGAGTTTCATATTAATTTCAGATAACAGGTGATTGTGTATGTGTTTTGCAAAACCCTAAAAATAGTATTATTAAGCTTTCTAAGCAGCCATTTAAAAAGAGCTCTTTATAATCAAATTAACATTTGAATGATCTCTTATGTAGTATCTTTCAAAATACATAAGCAAGTTTTAAAACATGTTACTTGAGTTACTTCTAAGTGTTTTTTATATGTTAAATATAAAACTATAAAGCTTTAAAAATATTGTGCATTTTGGTAAATCATGGTTGTGTTCGAATTAAAAAGTAGTTAGAAACTTGACATCTCAAAGCCACATGCAAAAGTAGTTAGGAATTTTACTAATATATATATAATACTAAAATTATAAAATATTGAATTCAGAATTTGGTAGCTGCATGTGGATTCTAATTATAACAAAGCATTTGTTACCTGGAATCCTTTCCTCAGGAAATAAATCATTGTAGAACACCGAAGTTTTTAAAATAACCTGAAGGATTGCAGGCTGCAAGTCTTTTTGTATTTAGTCTAATTTTTTTGTTTTGGTCTTTCCTTTTGTGTGACCATCTGTGTAGTGTTCCTGACCTCTTTTTTTTTTTTTTGCTGCAAACATGGTAATGAGTTTGGAATCTAGATAATTAAGTGAGAGGCAGGAGGATAGAGTTGGACATTGGGGATCAGGAATATTTTTGCTGAATTTTTAGGATTAAGAATCGTATGGGCATACAGGTATAGGAGGAGCAAGTCATATTCAAGGTATGAAGGATCAGAGTAGTCTTAGAAACTTTGCCATGGTGATATTTCATGAATGCAAGAAGAGTGGAATAGTATTTTCAGACTTCTAAAGGAGAGAAAATATGTTTCAGGCATTTTATAATTATTTGAATTGTTCTTCAAGTGTAAGGCAAGAGCCAGCTTAATCCAGAAATAACAGTACCGATGATGCTATTTTAAAGTAAACAAAAATAACTTACCTGAGGACAAAGTCCAGGCACCCAAGAGATAAAAACAGGAATGCAGATGCCAAAGAAAAGTGGTGTGCGTTGACTCCAGTTAAGTAGAATTCTAACGCTAGCAACTGGGGAAATTATGATTCCAGACCAGACTATAAGTGTTATAAACCTTTAAAAAAATCTTTGTCAAAGCATTTAAAATTTTCTTTCTGATAGTTATAAATGTACAGAGAAATTTTTGAAATAGCTAAAACTAATATTTAGTGTACTATTATTCAAAATATTAGAGACTTTGGAATTGAATTATTATTTCTTTGTAAAAATCTCACTAAGAGATGTTAGAACAGGACTCGCCTTGCTTTCCACCTTCTTGTTGTATGACTTAAGATACGACATAAATCTCTGCTGTATCTGGTGTGGTAGATTCAGAAATTTCCGAAATTTGGGCCCACTTCAAAAATTTTATCCTTTTCCCTCTGTGTCATGAAATTTCTGCAGGCATTTTTATGTCACAACCACTTTTTTTCATCTATGTGGATAATTTGGCCTTTACCGAATTCCTCTGGCTGCATATCTAGATACTGCTTCAGTGACAGCAGTATCAACGTTCCATGGGCAGCTGTTTCTTCTGTAATATCTTTCATGTTCAATGTGAATTTCACCTTCAGTGTTTCCACTTTTCATTTCTTTGTGAGCTTTCATCCTCATTGGTTAATTTCCTCTTTTGATTATCTATTTTTATAAACTGTCAAACTGTCATGTAGGATTATCACTAGGTGACAAGGAGACATATGACTTCATGCTTGCTGTCTGAACTAAAAAATACACAGTGATCAATCACTAGTTCCACTTCGAAAGAAGTTATGTGGTTGATCACTGATCACAAGAAGCATCTGGTATTTATGTAGTGATTTGTGGATTGAAGAACTGGCACTTCAGTTTGCATTCTGTGCAATTATTTAAAAATACAGTGGTACCTGGAATTTGAACCATGTTGCTGAAAGTTTAAATTGTGAATCTCAATTTGTGTGGGTATAGTGAAAACATGCAAAGTGAAAACTGTTTATAATAATATAATTGATAAAAATCCCAAGTTAGGGAAAAGGGTGAGTATATTAATCCTGTTATCCTTGTCAGGTAGTCAGTAAGTATTATCTAAAATTGAAATATGTAATACAGTGATTCTCGCTTCTAAATGTTTCTTATAGTCACATTTTATTAATTTTGGGGGACTCTTTTAGGGACAGTCCTCTGGTTAAAGAGTATAAAGTTTAGCAAGCTTTTCTTGTTTCTTTCCTCTTCTAAGATGTGCAGCCAAGTAATTGGAGATGTTCTCGTCCAATTTCATTGAAGCAACTATTCAACTTATAGAACCTACTTCATTGGCTATGGCCATGCATGGAGGGCCAACAACATCAACTCTCCGACACGTTAGGTGTCAACATATTTCCCTTTAAAGCCTGTCTTTATTCCTAATGCCCATGTTGTGGTCAATACAGCTTCATCTTCTCACTCCACTGTTCAGTTTTGGTACTGGAAAGTTTCTTATTTTCAAGCTTCATTTCAGTTCAGTTGCTCAGTCGTGTCTGACTCTTTGCGACCCCATGAACTGCAGCACGTCAGGCGTCCCTGTCCATCACCAATTCCCGGAGTTCACTCAAACTCACGTCCATCGAGTCTGTGATGCCTTCCAGCCATCTCATCCTCTGTTGTCCCCTTCTCCTCCTGCTCCCAATCCCTCCCAGTAATGGGGTTTTTTCCAGTGAGTCAGCTCTTCACATGAGGTGGCCAAAGTATTGGAGTTTCAGCTTTAGCATCATTCCTTCCAATAAACACCCAGGACTGATCTCCTTTAGAATGGACTGGTTGAATCTCCTTGCAGTCCAAGGGACTCTCAAGAGTTTTCTCCAACACCACAGTTCAAAAGCATCCATTCTTTGGCGCTCAGCTTTCTTTATAGTCCAGTTCTCACATCCATACATGACCACTGGAAAAAACCATAGCCTTGACTAGATGGACCTTTGTTGGCAAAGTAATGTCTCTGCTTTTTAATATGCTATCTAGCTTAGCTATATATTAATAATTTTAAAAATTATATAACATTTCACTGTGTAGTAGACGAGAGGGAGGATTCTTGCATGTGCTTCATTATCGTTTAGGCTAGACATATGCTGTCATGGTTGTTCATCCAAAAAAAAATCTACTCAATAGTATGCCAAACTATAAAATGCCTATTAGTGAGTCATTGTGTTGTACCCCTGAAACTAACATAATTTTGTACATCAACCTATTTCAGTAAAAAGTACCTATTAATAAATATTAAGAAATATATGCGACCTGTGGTGGAAACTGAATTCATAAAAGAAGATTTGAACTAGTATATTGATACAGTAGTCCTAGATAGGAAGATTCAATTGGTAAAAAAATATCAATTCTCCCCAATTTAGAGTCTTTCAATTAAAATTTCAATGGAATTTTAAGGAAATTTTAAAGTTATCCAGAAGAGTAAACTTGAAAAACTCATTAAGAAAATTTAGAACAAAATAACTGGTGGGAGTGAATTGCTTAACCAAGTAGCAAGGCATGTTGCAAAGACTGATTAAGACAATGGTTTTGAAGCAGGAAGTAGGTTTGTAAAACAAATAGGTCTGTAGGGCAATAGGAGTAGGAACTAGGTCTGTAGAACAAAGTAGAGGCTATGAAAACGTGTGTTCATGTAGACACTTTATAAGCTATATTTCAAGCTGTTAGGGAAAGGATGAATTGTTTAAAAAGTGGTATTTAGGAAATTAGCTATTTGGGGGAGCAAATACAAGTACATCCCCACTTCACTTTATAAGCAAAATTAGACGGAGTAAATATCTAGACGTATAAAAAATAAAATTATAAGAGTGCTGTTTTCAGAGACCCAAGATAGCCTTGTTAACCGTGCCCCAAATTTAGAAACCATGAAGAGACTAATAGATTTAACTACATATTTAAAGATTAAAGTAAAAAGTACCGTAAACAAAGTTAAAAACCAAAGGAAAGATAGAAAAAATGTTTACATAGCAATGTATAAGGAGTCAGACAACCAATAGAAAATAAACAAAGATATAAATAGACATTTCTAAAAAGAAATAGCAGTGGCTAATGCAAAAAGATGTTTATCCTCATTTGTAATGAAACTTGAGATACCATTTTTTATCCAGAAGATTGGCAAAATGTAAACTGTTGATCATTGCCTGAGAGTGTTGTTAAGAGTGTATATCTTTGTCTTCAGTTTGATAGTAGCTAGCAAAAATGAAGGGGCTTCCCTGGTACCTCAGCTGATAAGGAGTCTGCCTGCAATGCGGGAGACCCCGGTACGATTTCCTGGGTCAGGAAGATCCCCTGGAAGAGGGATAGGCTATCCACTCTAATGTTCTTGGGCTTCCCTGGTGGCTCAGACGGTAAAGAATCTGCCGGCAATGTGGGAGACCTGGGTTCAGTCCCTGGGTTGGGAAGATCCCGTGGAGGAGGGCGTGGCAACCCACTCCAGTATTCTTGCCTGGAGAATCCCCTTGGACAGAGGAGCCTGGCGGGCTATAGTCCATGAGGTCAAAAAGAGTTGGATATGACTGATAAGTTGGATAAGCACAACACAGAAAAAATGAAATATCCATACCTTTGACCCACTGGGTCTGGTTTCAGAGATTTAATCCATAGAATACAAGCATATGTACCAGAGATATGGACATATAGCTGTTTATTGAAGCATTATTTATGCAGTAAAAAATTGAGTTCAGCCTACATGTTCATCGGTACCCATACTTTGGAATACCATGAGGAGCAGGTCCTATCAAGTGTGTGGGCTCTGGAATCAGGTTGCCACGTTTGCATTCTGGATCCATCATTTACTGGTTGCATGACATAGGCTTAGTTAATTTCTCCGGCCCTCAGTTTTCTCATCTATAAAACAGAAATAATAGAATTTGTTTCAGAGGGTTATGTGATAAATAAACTAAAATATATAGAACAGTGCTTAGAACATAAGTACTCAATAATATTAGTTAATATTAAAATATCACTATGCAGTTATTAAAAAGAATAAAATACATCTGTAGAATTGCAGCATGAAAAACCCCAGTGTGATTTAAGTGAACACATTTTAGGACAGTGTGTACAAATTGCATGAGTACCTATTTATAAATGAAATTTTTAAATGATGTATGTGCATGTATTTCTGTGTGTGTGGATAGGTCTGAAACGATAAATGCCAGTTGTAACAGCAGTTATCTCTCTGGGAAGTGAGATTGGGTGGAGGGGAAATGGATTGTTATTACAGTTTTAAGGAAATATTTTCTTGTATTTACAAGTACATATTTATAGCTAAAAAGTTTTCTTTTAAGGTTTCATGGACTGTAAGAATAGTAAAACTTTTGGTTAATTTTTGTTAAAAAAAAAAAACAAAACTGAAAAGTTATGTTCTCTAAAAGATGTGCACTTTCTTTTTGCTTTCCTTAGTGACTCACTAAGACTTTCCTTGCAGGAACATGCTTACCCAGCGGATGAACTCATGCCTTTGACCTGCAGAGGTCGGGTTAGAGGCCAGGAGCCAAGTCGGGGTGATGTTGATGATGCCTTGGGAAAGTGAGTATTAACAAAGGGCATGTGATCTCAAAGTTCTCAAGTCTTAAGGCATCTTAGAGGCAGTGTGTAATTGTGTATCTGGGAATTGGTTAAATTTCAAAGACTGCTTTAAGTATTACATTAAATTCCTTTATTCCTTTTTGTTATCTTTTGTACAGTATTAATCAGTTTACTTCTTAGATCAGTGAAAAGTTGAGTCGTTTATTAAGATAAATTTGACTTAGAATGTATATAGTTGTCGACACAAGGTGTTGATGCATTAATAACTTGCTTTTAAAAGAGCTAATGAATATTTCTGTTCACTTTGAAAGATTTGTAGTTATGCCTAGTGTAAATGTGATGTTAAGGCTTTTCAGGTTCCTTTAGTGTTTTATAGATTACATGGTACTGTAGATGCATGAAAGTCCTAGTTAATGGAATAATGGAAACTTCCGGTCAGTCAGTAGGATGCAGATAATGTCTTATATGTTCATGGATACAAATATTCAGAATTCTAATGTTTTGTATCTCACTATACTTGTTTCATAGATTTTCCCTGACACTGATTGATTCTTTGGATACTCTTGTGGTAGGTTTGATTCTCCTTACATTATTTTATGAATTTCATACTATGTGTGCTCAACTGCTATGAATATAATTGTAGTACAGTAAGTCTGAAATAGAAGCTTTCAGAATTTAAGATAATTTGATCTTTGCTTCAAAATAAATCTTTCATACTATTAAGTTGATAATGTCATGTGAATGTCAAGTGAAATTATGTAGAATCATGGAGATACTCAAAATTTATAGGTATGTTAGCTTACATTATGGCCCCTTAATCAGAAAAGTTGTTTCCTTTTGGACGAGTAGATTGAAGCTATTGGAAGAAAGTAATTCCAAAAAATGCTCTTGATATTCTTGTTCCAGAAAGACATGCTGCAATGATACTGAAATTGTTAAATTAAAATTTTTATATATTAGGTCCATTGAAAATTTACTTCTTTCTCAAAAGTGATTTTTAATACCAAGTGATCACTACTTGGCACTCCTTTTAAACCTGATGGGAGGCAAAGTTATTTAAATTCTCATTGGGGGTGGTTTGTGATGGCAGAGGGGAATGGCTCAGTTCCAGCTGTCATGATTTCTGAATGTAGTATCTTTCTAGTTTTTTACTCTCAGATCATTTATGGTATAAAAATAGGCTTGTTTCAGAATTTTCCTTAAGGCATAATTCTCAAAGTTGAATTAATGTCTAAAGTATTGATCAATATTTTTAAAAACACAGCAAAATATCTTTGTGGTGGCAGAAGATTTTCAGAGCCTGGCTTTTCTTCCCAGTACTATTTCTATATTTTTATTTCACTGGGTGATCTTTTCTCTTTTCTTTTCTTTTTTAATCAGAGACTCTCAACTATATCAACACCTTAGGAATATTACTTACGAAGTTTAAAAAAAATGTCCTTCTCTCCCAAGTTATTCTGATTTAATTTTCCTGAAGTGGGACCTGGCATTATTACGCATTTCTCTAAAGCTTCTCTTTGTTTATAAAATTTAGCCATAGTTGAGACATTTTTTGTTGAAAAGCCCATGATTGTTGAGACCTTTTTAGCTGTATCAGAGTTTTGAAAGTTGTGATTTCATTTTTCAGAAATAAAAGGAATGTGTGGACCATATTATAATGACTATACGAGAGACTCTTGTGTACCTTATTTTTGGTTTAGTAGTCCTTTGTGTTCTGCTATGATAGGAGAAGAGAAAAAGATAAACAGGTATCCCAGGAGACACAAATTGCCCCCCTGGGAGAAGCTAAGTGGTGTTACTTATTTATAAGTGTAGCTGGGTGGTACACCTCATGTCTGTCTGGATACAGGGAAGTGAGTGAGGGGAGTAGCTGTGTATCAGGAAAGACCATAGGTGGATGTACATTTGTTTCTCATTCTGTCATCTTGGCTTTATCCTTATATACTGGAAGCTCTCCATCATCTCTCTCTAAGCTCTTACTGATTTTTATGAACCTGGACCTCAGATATTCTATGTGTTTTAAAAATTTTTATCAGAAATGAAGGAGAAAATGTGTTTCTAGGCTGCTTAACTTCCCTATATTTAGAAATCTACTTATCTCTAATTGAGCAGCCATTATTATAAATAGGTTCTGTTCCGCTTTGAAATTAAACCACTTTGGCAGGGGTTCTCAAAATATGATTCCAGCACTACCAGCATCAGCATCACCGGGCAACTTGTTAGAGATGCAGATTGTAGAGCCTCATCCCAGGCCTGTTGAATCAGAAAGTCTGGGAGTAATGCCCAGGAGTGTTTTTTTTTAAACAAGCTTCCAGATGATTCTAATATATGCTAACGTTTGAGAACCACATGTAATGATGCAGTGCTTTTTAGACTTGTTTGCTACGAATCACCTGGGGATCTGCTAAAATAAAATGCAGGTTGTGATGGAGCCGATGTGGGCCCAAGGAGACGTTTTTCTAACAAACTGCCACTTGGTGGTGCTGTTGCTGCTGATCAGCAGACCACACTTAAGAGTGCTGCTGCTGCTGCTGCTAAGTTGCTTCAGTCGTGTCCGACTCTGTGCAACCCCATAGACAGCAGCCTACCAGGCTCCCCCGTCCCTGGGATTCTCTAGGCAAGAACACTGGAGTGGGTTGCCATTTCCTTCTCCAATGCATGAAAGTGAAAAGTGAAAGTGAAGTCACTCAGTCATGTGCCACTCTTAGCAACCCCATGGACTGCAGCCTACCAGGCTCCTCTGTCCATGGGATTTTCCAGGCAAGAGTACTGGAGTGGGGTGCCATTGCCGTCTCCGACACTTAGAGTACTGTTTGCTGTAACCTGAGTTCTTGCTCCCTGTGGCAGGGAGTACCAGGAAGTGATCTTATAATATTAATATGTGACGTTGGCCAAATTATTTAGCTTCTCTGGACCCCTGTTTTCACTTCAGAAGGGCCTAGATTGGATATCTAAGATAACTATTAATATCTACTTAAACAGAAGGATTAAAAGAAATTAGTTTGAAAGTTCTTCCTACATTTAGAAGGAATGTACATTTTATCAGTATAAGTATTTAATATTTCTAATTTACCCTGAGATCATTTTTTGATTTGTGGTTTCTTTATCTGAAAATAGTAGAGGCCATATCACTTAGGACAGGGTGCAGCCTTATTGTTTTTATTTTGGTCATACCATAATATGTGAAGTAGAACTTCTGTTGTCAGAGTTTGATCTTTCAATTTAAACTCTGGTTCACAATTCTAGACATCTAGTTTCTATTGACTGTAATGAAATCAAACACTAAAACTTTAAATTTACCACTACAGTCAACGTTACCATGAAATCTACAGATACTGAACAAATTAAAGGGGGGAAGGGAAGAGACCTGAATTTGTTCTTTGTTATCAGTTAGGAGCTTAAGAAACCCGTCTACTAATGGAGCTGTTAGAATGAATTTTTAGCTAATTATGGACAAAACTCTCATTTTTATTCTTCTTTGAAACAGATAGTATAGGTACTGTTCTTGGGAGAAATTCTCAGGAGATAGACTTTGAAAGAATAAGATGAACATAAGTATATTTAAAAGATGTGTGTGTGTGTGAGGAGTGAGTAGAACAGTTGTGTCTCGCAGAAGTGATCCAGGTCTTTGTACATTCACATTTGCAGCTTCAGAATTTACATGGACTTTGAGACTGAGAAAGAAAAGCACTCAATTTAAAATCAGGTTTTATATTATACTCAAGGCTTACCCTAAATTTTACTTAAACTTTAGTCACACTCTTATGTTTTATGCCTAAATTAGAATTTAAAAAATTTTTATTTCCTTTTGGCTGTGCTAGGTTTTCATTGCTGTACACGAGCTTTCTCTGCTTTAGTTGCGGCGAATCGGGGCTACTCTTTGTTGCGGGGCACAGACTTCTCATTGCTGTGCCTTCTCTTATTGCAGAGTGCAGACTTTAAGCTCTTGGGCTGCAGTGGTTGGGGGGAAACAGCTCATTGGTTGTGGCTCCCGGACACTTGAACACTGGCTTAGTAGTTGGGGTGCATCAGTTTAGTTGCTCCTTGGCATGTGGGATCTTCCCAGACCAGGGATCAACCCTACATTCGCAGGCAGATTCTTAACCTCTGGACCACCAGGGAAGTCCCTAGATTAGGATTTTTAGTGACGTATCAGATGAGAAAACACTATAAAATACTATCAAACAAAAAGATTAAACAGTCAAGCAAAGGAAAACTACTTTTAATGGACCTGAGATCTAAATAACATCTACTTGTGCAACCTTAATTTAAACTGAAAAATCGACACACTGTCACAGTGACAGTGAGCCTCTTCTGGAACTCATTGCAAGCATCCGGAGTTCTTAGCTTCATCAGGATTATAGACCCTCATGGTAATAATGGTAATAATAGATAGTAATGGTATCAAGCACTTACTAAGTCAGGGGCTCTGCTAAAAGTACTTTACATGCATTACCTCATTTAGGAAAATAAACCTCTGAGGATAGGTATTTCCTCTTTTTGTAGATGAAAGAACAGGCTCAGAGATGAGACTAAGGAACCAGAATTCAAATCAGAGCTTGTTCTTTAGCCCAACATTGCACTGCCTCCTCAGTTAGGGGCCTTGATGTCCAAGGGGTGAAGATGGCAAGCATTGTATGGTTTAGGATCAATTGATCATTCCCTGGAGGATGTGCTTTCTTCTGAGACTAAGCAAGTTTTAAAATGATATTTGACGAATAGGGTGGGTTTTGTGTTGTTTGACTTGGGAACCAAATCCCAGTAGAGTTTACCTCTTGCAGCTCTAGGTCATGGGTTATACACACCAGCTAACAGTTCTGATGATGATTGTTTTAAAGTCCTAATGATTTTTCAGTTTGTCTAAAAAAAAGAAGTGTATAAAGATTCCTTGCAATATAAATAGGTATTTAATCTTTTTCAGTTTTAGATAGTATCACATTTTTATAATATGCTTAAGGGAAACATTTTTTCTGTGTTATTTTTTATAATCTTAAGGTATTAACTTGCTATTAGTAGCTCATTCTGAGGATATTACTCTAGGTCTTGATTGAAAATAACTTTACTTTCAATAATTTTCTTCTAGGTATTAAATAAAACTAAAGAATTTGAAGATGCAGTGAGAAAAGTTTTAAGAGATGTTAACTTAGATAATGATGTAGTTGTATCAGTCTTTGAAACAAACATCAGAGTTCTTGGGTAAGTATGTGAGATACTAAACTCTGATTTTAATAACAGAAGAATAAGGCTATACTCTTTATTTCTTGGTGGTAATAAAGCAAGAAATTTCTTATGTTTAAAAAATAAAAGGTGTGATACTGTAAAACACAGAGACTGTGGAATGACCCTGCTATATGTGAGGCACGGTCAGCAACAAGCTTTGGAAATAGTTGCAGACTCAAATCAAAGGTAATCCTTGTATGTTGTTACAAAAAGACTGACAACAGGTCAAGTATTTGCGTATTAGCTACATCACAGTTTTTTTTGTCAGCTTATCTATTTTACTAACCTTAGCACTTTTTCAAGCCAAACTGAATTTATAGGATTACCTTTGGACTAACAGTTTGAAATATTCTTGGAACACAGGAAGTACAGGATTTATTAATTCACGTTTCAACATGATTACATTTTTATATTTAATGATTATTTTTGTGTTACTGTAACTCATTTCCTTTTGTTACACAGGCAAAGTGAGTCTATTCATCAGTTAAATTTTAAAAATAGTTTTTTAGCTTTTCACAGAGTTTATTAATCTATTACATTTAATAAAGAGTGGGGAATTTTTGTTAATGTTATACTAAAAGTCAAGAGATTTCATGGTGCTATAATTAAATTTAAAATTTGTTAAAATCAAATGTGATAAACTTATTAAGATAAATGATTTCTAGGTTGTTTTTTAATTTAAGAAAATGTACGGTATTTAAGAATGCCAAACCCTTTTGTCATTGTCGTTCAGTTGCTCAGACGTGTCTGACCCTTTTGCAACCCCGTGGACTGTAGCCCACCAGGCTCCTCCCTCCGTGGGATTTTCTAGACAAGAACACTGGAGTGGGTTGCCATTCCCTTCTCCAAGGGCCAAACCTTTTACAACAGTTACAACATTTGATTCTTTTTTTTTTTTTTCATACTGGCCGTGATTTAATAATGGTTTTTATAATGGTTTGCCACAAGCTGAGTAGCCAGAGTTAGGAAATTGTGTTCTTCTGTGATTGTTCCTTACTCTAAATTGTTGGTAGCAAGATACTCACATCTGTTTAGGTGATGATGTGTAAGTATGTGTACAACGTGACTAATGTTTCATCTCTCTGGTTGTAGGGGTCTTTTGGGTGGACACTCGCTGGCAATCATGCTGAAAGAAAAAGGCGAGTACATGCAGTGGTACAATGATGAGCTTCTCCAAATGGCAAAGCAATTGGGCTACAAACTTTTACCAGCTTTCAATACTACCAGTGGCCTTCCTTATCCAAGAGTAAGTAATTCTGAAAAATGTGGCAGCCTTTGTATACTTCTTTGCTGTTTTGAAGGAATCAATTTTTGTGATCCAGCCATCGTTGCTTACCTGCTTGAGGCTGGAAAAAAAATTGCTTCAAGCTCCGTAACAAATTTATATGAACATTTCGGTGAATTTGCATTTGAATGGTGTGAGAATTTAGATTCGTTAAAACTTTCTGCGTCATTGCATAAGGTTATGATGCAGAAGGAAGAAACAAATGCCAGACTAGAATTTGGGCCCGGAATTATTTGTGCAGATTATGTGGTAGAAGCAATAGAGTAGGCGTTCACTCTCCAGAGGAGAGGGTATTGAGAGAATACAGGACAGAGGGGAATGAGGAAGTACCGCAGTGAAAAGGAGGTTGTGCGGAGACTTAGGAGGAGAGCCACAGCGTAGCGTATGGTATTAAAAATACTAAAAAAAGAGTTTCAGAAGGAGACGTTCCAGCAAACATTAGGATAATTAGGGGTAAACAGAGCCTTGAAGGGTGTAATGTGGCAGAATAAAGGGGAAGAAGGATTTGACGTAGGTGAAAGAATAGGGACATTCATTTTAAGATTTCCTGTGTTTGTAGTTAAGGAGAGCTGGCAGCACAAGCACAGTCAGTTGAGGGAGCTTTTATTATTATTATTATTTATTTGGCTGTGTTGGGTCTTTGATTGCAGTCCATGGGCTCTTTGGTGTGGCAGGTTGGCTTCTCTTTAGTTGTGGCCGGAGGATTCAGTAATTACAGCTTGCAGGCTTAGTTGCCCCGCAGCACGGGTTCCTCAACCACGGATTGAACCCTTGTTCCCTGCATTGCAATTGCAAGGTCGATTCTTAACCACTGGACCACCAGGGAAGTCCTAGGAGTTATCCCTACCCCCCCCACCCCCGCCCAAGAAAATTTTATATTTAAGGCAGAGGGAAAGGAGCTATTGAAGATGGGAAGAACTCTCCCCTGATATATTGCATTCTTTATTATTAATAACAGTATTACTCTTTCCTTCTTACCTGGGCCAGACATCTCAGCCATTACCAAGCTCTGTTTATTTTATTTCTTACCGTTGCTTTATTGTTGAAACTAATATAATTGTATTCATAAACTATTATAAATGTATATTTTACTCTTTTCTCTCTAGTTTTTGCTTCAGAGACTTAAAAATTAATCTTACTAAAGCATGATTTTTATCAAATTGCCCTCAGAAATTTACTGACTCTGCCTTTTGTACTGAATATTCTTTAACGTCCAGGTTTCTTTCTGGTTTGGCAATCAACTTTCTGAGGTTCTTTCATACCCATACCCTAATGAAATGCATGTTCTGTTTCAGACAAAATAATCTGTTTGTGTTTTTCAAAACACCTAGGGAGTTTTTTGGAGAAGGCAATGGCACCCCACTCCAGTACTCTTGCCTGGGAAATCCCATGGACGGAGAAGCCTGGTAGGCTACAGTCCATGGGGTCGCGAAAAGTCGGCCATGACTGAGCGACTTCACTTTCACTTTTCACTTTCATGCATTGGAGAAGGAAATGGCAACCCATTCTTGCCTGGAGAATCTTGCCTGGAGAATCCCAGGGACAGAGGAGCCTGGTAGGCTGCCGTCTGTGGGGTTGCACAGAGTCGGACACGACTGACAAGACTTAGCAGCAGCAGCAGCAGCAGGGAGTTTTTGGTTTTGTTTGTCATTTCCAAACCTTCAGGCTTGCCATAATAACTTCTCTACCAATATAAATAAGGCTCATTTCCTCCATCAAGAAATCTCTGGAGATCCAGCGTGATATTACATGCTTTTCAAACTGGAGGTCGCAGCCCATTCGTTTACCCATTGATTTCATGGATCGTGAAGACATCATTTTTATTGTTTTTGCTTAAGAAACAGACTAGTATTGAATTTCGTCTTTAAATTTCTATCTAGTCTGTGATATCTTTAAATAGCTTGTCTGTGAATATCCTTATACACATCTTTTTTACTTATTTCTTCCTAAGGATAAATTACTAGAAAAAAACCAAAAAAGCCATAAAATAGGGAATGCTTTTTAAGGCTTTGTGTGCTTATTGACCAGTTGTTCTTCAGAAAGGTTCTACTTTACACTTCCTGTGTTATGTAAAATTGCATGGGTCATACTGCTGCCCACACTGTGTATTATCTCTCTTCAGCCAATTTGTGCTTCCCTGATAGCTCAGCTGGTAAAGAATCCTCCTGTAATGCAGGAGATCCCGGTTCGATTCCTGGGTCGGAAAGATCCACTGGAGAAGAGCTAGGGTGCCCACTCCAGTATTCTTAGGCTTCCCTTGTGGCTCAGCTGGTAAAGAATCCGCCTCCAGTGCGGAAGACCTGGGTTCGAAACCTGGGTTGGGAAGATCCCCTGGAGGGGAGGGCATGGCAACCCACTCCAGTATACCCGACTGAAGAATTTCATGGACTCTATAGTCCATGGTGTTGCAAAGAGCCGGACACGACTTTCAGTTTCACTTTTAGCCAATTTAATGAGGAAAAAATGGAAACATGTTCTAATTTGAAATTTCTTTTGCTTGTGTGGTTTAAAATTTGAAATCTCTTTGCTTATTAGTGTGGCTTAAACTTTCTTATTAATCTTTTTGTTTCCTTAGAATATTAAAATTGAAATAAAAATTATTTTAAACCATCTAAATGTTTAGTTAATTGAATTTACTTTTAGTAAATATTTTTAGTTTTTATTATAAATGGAGGTGCTGAATTGTGAAGAATCTAGCAGTTCTTCACTTTTGTCATAACATGAGAAGCAGATAAGAAATTGAAACAGAAGCTACTAAGGTCATTATCATAAAACAAACAGTCATATTACTTACTTATCCTCAGAAGTATCAATATAATTTTAAAAATTATTTTTTTAGAAGAGGACTACAGGTAGAAAATAACTACCTTCCCATCCTTCTTAAGTATACTTAGTAAATACTGCTTTTGCTTATGAAAATTAGTACAATCAACCTCTCTTGGATATGAATACATAATTGATAATATTTGCAACAATGGTTTTAACATAGAAGTATTTGCTGGACAGAAATGCTCTTGAACAGTTAATGGTTATTTTTTTATACCCACATAAAACCCTAGAGCTTATTTCTGGTCAGCTTGGTTCAAGTTTATATTGTGGTGGTATTTGGCTGGTTGAAACATTTTTCTTTGTGTTATTTGTTAGTCTGTTAGCAAGGTAACATACTCTATATTTCAGAATTTTAAAACCTGTGAATAAAAGTTTAATTTTCTTTTAAATATATACTATACTTAGTTTTTTCTCTATGAAAGACTAATACTTTTCCACAGATTCTCAGTTAAACCTCAGTTTCTTTTAGAACTGGAGTAGTTTCCTAATTTGGTACTGACTAGTTCAAACTGTCCAGAGAACACAATTGTTATAGCAGGTGTTTGCTTTGTATAATTATTATATTGATACTGAATTTTAATATCCTTGAAGAAGAAGTTAAGTGAAAACTTACTTATCCCATGAATAGTATGTGCTTAGAATGTACTTCCCTAGATGCTAATTGGAAAGTCACAAAGATCAGCAGATAAAATTTCAGTGTTATTTTATCAGTTATTCTCACGATCTGATTAGAGTCTCAATTGAAAAATGGTTTCTTATCCAGAAATCATTGTTTCTTGATAATCACTAATGATAATCTTCTGATTTTAGATCAATTTGAAGTTTGGTATCAGAAAACCAGAAGCTCGGACAGGTACTGAGACTGATACCTGTACAGCTTGTGCAGGCACCTTGATCCTTGAGTTTGCTGCTCTAAGTCGATTCACAGGAGCAACGATATTTGAGGTTTGCTTTTCATAGTTTGGTCTCCTGGGTATTGGGCATACATAACTACTTTATAGCTTTTCTTCATTGATCAAGTATTAAGAGAATCAATTGGAGGATTTCTGTTATTTTAGTGAACATTTTGTCTAAATTACAGCACACAGTTTTTAATTGTCAAAAGCACAATTAAGTACAACTTTCGTTCACAAATTTTAACTTTTTAGTTTTATTCTTAGAAAATGCCTTAGCTGTATTATATGAAATTTAATGTTAAAGATGTCTTGTATGAAATACTGTGTTGCTTTATTGTTAGACTTCTGTGTGGTCTATTGCATTTCTGAAAACTTCACTAATCTTCTAAAACATAGTGAAGTTTTTGCACTTTCCTTCATTGAGAGTCTTATCTGTAAGTTTGTTTACTTCAGTGGGAATATCATTCATTATCCAAAGACTTAATAGCCTCCAAATAGTTTCTTGTGAACCAGCTATGTCTCACACTTTTTTATTTTAGCTAATTGTTTAACCATGTCATTGGAGTGCAATAGTGACAGCCTGTGTTCAAACATATGACTTAGAATTATTTCAGATTCAGCAAATGGTGCACATAGAATAAGCAGAAATAGGAACTGTATAATACTGGCATTTAGAGACATTGGGTCTGAGTATACATAAACCAGGGCATCCCTCATAGCTCAGTTGGTAAAGAATTTGTCTGCAATGCAGGAGACCTGGGTTCGTTTCGTGGGTCGAGAAGATCCCTTGGAGAAGGAAATGGCAATCCACTCCATTACTTTTGCCTGGAAAATCCCATGGACAGAGGAGCCTGGCAGGCTACCGTCCAAGGGGTCACAAGAGTCGGACACGGCTTAGCGACTAAACCACCAAACGTAAAACAAGTTTAATGGTCTTTGTGTGGATGTATGTTCAAAGTATCTTAAGAACAGGTTAATCTTATTTTGTTTTATTCTTTAACTTGCTGGGTAATATTTTTCCTTCATTAAAAAAAAGTCATTCTTTACATCCTTTCTAATTTAATTTGACCTATAAACTCTGAGATGCATTTACACTTGAGGAAAGTGAGGCTCAAAGATGCTTGACTAGTGGGTGAAGGAGTGGAACCAGAATTAGAATCCATTACTTTCTGAATTCAAAGCCCAGCCTCTTTCCACTGGGTTATTTTATATTTTAAAACATGCTTTTTCTTTAAGTTCTTGAATGTGATTTATTATGGAAGAAGCAACCTCATGCAGTTGACAGAGACTCAAACTAATACATGTCTGGTAAACTACAGTCTGAGGCCAAATCAAGCCATTGCCTGGTTTTCGACACAAAGTTTTATTGTGACAGAGCCAGCTCATCTATTGATTTTTGTCTATGGCTGTATTTGTGCTACAGTGACTGAGTTGAGTAATTGTGACAATGACTGTCTAACCCATAATGCCTGTCTGGCCCCTGTCAGAAAAAGTCTGTTGACCTTTGGTCTGATGTATATGAAGAGATCTGAATTCTCATATCATTAATAGCTGTCCTGTAGTCTAGTTTTAAACTTTCACTAAATTGTTGATTTCACTGGTCCTGTTTCTTTAGCTATAAAATAGTAATAGGGAAATGTAATCCTGATGAAATTTTTTCAGCTCTGAAATTACATGATTAAGTAAAGTTGCAATCTGCTTTGTTTTAAAAATTCAGCATAAATAGATTGAGTCAAGAATGAAAACTATTTTATACCCTGTTCTTAAATCTGCAGAGTGACAAATTGGTTTAATGATTTCTTTTATAGAAGTACTTCTGCAATGCTGAGTACATTCATGCTCTGAAATTAATTTTAACTTAATTCTTTTGTACATGTTCTTTGCTTTTGTTTTTTTAACATCTTTTCATCCAAAGCCAAGAATTTAATCAGAAATAATTTAGTGTCCAAGGGATAATAATAAATGAAAAAAGAAGAGAAAAATGTTATTATAAGGTTGTAATTTTGGTACTGTTAAATGAATGCCAGTTACTTTACTTACTCTTCACTAATGAAGTTGCCTGCTATTTAAAATGTAGGATTTGAAATGCCTATTCTGTTTCAGAGATGGCATACTAATTTTGAAATTCTTTTTCAGTTTTGTGAATAAGAGTATTTAAGGAGATTTTCACTTTGTATTAAAAGATAGAAATTATTTTAATATATGCCAACTGTTTTTATTTCAATAATTCTTGTGTGTAAATGTGGACCTATACTACAAGAGTAGATGAACAAGGATGGTCTCAAAGTGAGATCATTGGCACTAAATAGCATTTTTAGAGTCATTCTTTCCAACTAGACTCAGTTAGCTGAAAGAGCCAGTATTTTTGACTTGTAAAGAAATTTAATGTATAAGTGATCATCTCTGGAATTTACTTAATCCTAAAAGTATACTATGGGCCTTTGATTTTTGTTTGGCAGATATGCAATTCTTCAAGTATGCTTTTCTTTTTTTATTATAGGAATATGCAAGAAAAGCTCTTGATTTTCTCTGGGAGAAAAGACAGAGAAGTAGTAATTTAGTGGGTGTGACTATAAATATTCATACTGGAGACTGGGTACGAAAAGGTATGTAAGTTGGACTTTTCAAATTAAGCCTTCACATTCTAAAAATGGTTGGGAAATAAAGGATTTTTATTTGTTAAAATAGTCTTTATGACAGTATAAAGCATAATTTCTCACAAGATTGCTGGAATTTTAAGAAATGTAGCCAAATTTTCTTCCTTGGTGCCAAATAATAGCACACTTACTTCAGATAGCTTAATATCCTATTTCATACCTTATAGCATTATAGATGAAACAATATAACTAATTTCTTTGAGAACCAGAGGAACAGAATACCTTAACCATCTCACATCAGAGTGTAATTAAGTGGAAATCTATGTTTAATAATACTATCGTCAATCTTTTTTTTTCCCCTACCACCAGAAATTGTGTATAGCATGGTAACTGAGAGCATAGACCCTGGAGCCATAATTTTGGAATTCAAGTCATGTGATCTTGGGCAAAATATTTAACCTTTATGTGCCTCTGTATCTGTGAGAATGAGAATAATAGTACTTACTTCATAGAGTTATTATGATTTTGTTGTGTTGATTTTTGTTTGTGTTTTTTTAATAATTTTTATTGGAGCAAAATTTTTATTGTATAGTTGATTTACAGTGTTGTGTTTCTGCAGTACAGTGGTCAGTTAGAGTTATTACGATTAAATGAGTTAATCTCGGGAAGATCCCCTGGAGTAGGAATAGGCTCAGAGGTAAAGCGTCTGCCTCCATTGTGGGAGACCTGGGTTCGATCCCTGGTTCAGGAAGATCCCCTTGAGAAGGAAATGGTATTTCCCACTCCAGTATTCTTGCCTGGAGAATCCCATGGACGGAGAAGCCTGGTAGGTTACAGTCCACAGGGTCGCAAAGAGCCGGACACGACTCACTTCACTTTGGTATTCTTGCCTGGGAAATCCCGTGGATGGAGGAGCCTGCTGGGCTACAGGCCATAGGGTCACAAAGAGTCGGATGCAACTGAGTGCACGCACACACACACACAAGCATAAGCACTTAGAACAGTGCCTGGCATATGCTATGCTTACCATGAAGCAAATGCTCACTAATGTGATTTTAATTCCTTTAATTAAAAATTTCACTTTTGGGAATCTGCCTGAGGAAACAGTATGAAAGGTAGAAAATCATTTGTTCCCAAAGATGTTTATCACATAAAATTATTTGTAGTGGTGGAAAACTTGGAAACAGTCTGAGTGATCATCAGTAAAGAGTAGCATCAGTATTGAGAATTATTTAACATCAGTGTTGGAGTGGTAAGTTATTAAATTGAATTGGATCAGGAGACAAAACATATAACAATGTTTTATGAATAAACAGGATGTAGAATCATATAAAAATATGATCTTTATAAGACAACTCTATAATACAGACATAAACAAATGGAAATACACTGGACTGTTACTAATGAGATTTGTTTATCTTATTTATACATTTCTCTGTTTCTAAAAACTTATGTGTAAAATAAAAATTAATTGCCTATATTTAAATAAATGAAATATAAATATTAATTTGAACATATTATAATTATTGCCTCTATTCAATACTGTCTGAAAATTTTCAAAGTGTTATCTAAATGGTCCTTTCCTGAAACTGATCTTAATCTTGGCTTCAGAATTTTGCAGTTTCTTTTCTTAATTCACTCTCATCATTGGTCCATGCATGGCTCATTTTATTTAGTTCATTTTTAATAATATATTAAGTACTCACAGATACACCGGCCATCCGTTATAAAAAAGCTAACTTGACAGTATACTACTTCTGCTTATGGTCCTCAACTCTCCATACCTTTGTAATCTCATGTCTTTATAATCCCATATGTCTGCCTCTAACTGAAATACCCATCATTCTGATCTTGTATCGCTCAATCCCTTGCTTTCCTTTTATACATTTTTATGTATCCACATGTATTCCTTGATGTACATATTTTTGTTTTATTTTTAACTTATAAAAGGGTATCATGTCATATGAGACCTTTTGAGACTTTTCACCTAAAATTATATTACTAAAATTCTTGCACATTGTTGCATGATATAGTTCATTCTGTTTTGACTGCTGCATAATACTTTACTGTGTGAATAAACCATGGATTTGTAGGCATTTAGGTTGTTTCTAGGATTTTACTCTTGTGAACCCTAGTGCTGTGAGTATTTTTGTGTTTCTTCTGTTGTATATGTGTAAGTTTCTCTTGTCTGTATATCTAGGTAGAATTTTTAGATCATAGACTAAGTTAAAGTTCAGTGATAGGAGATATGTCAGATTGTCTGCTAAAGTTGTTTCCACTTTACACCGCTTTATACTTTCACCAGCAACATAGATGAGATCTTGTGGATCAGCATCCTCTCCAGCACTTTGTATTGTCACACTCAAAGATTTGCCAATCAAATGAGTGTGTAGATGATTTCCCATGGTGACTTGATTTATATTTCTTTGAACACTGATGATGTTGAACACGGCCTCATGTTTATTGGCTATGTGTTTCCTTTTTTAAAAAAATGTGGATATTCTTAAATTTTTGTCTATTTTCTACTCAGTTACTTGTTCTTTTAAAAAATTAATATTGATACTTATATGATACTTATGATCTATGTGGTATCTATCCTTTGAAATTTATTAAGGTTTTCTTTTGGCCTAGAACATGGTCAGCTTTCACTTGTGTTTAAGAAAAAAATGTGTATTTTCTAATTGTTGGATATAAATTTCTATATATGTCAATTTTCTGAGTGAATAATGTTGTGCAGTTCCTTGCTAATTTTGTTTGCTTGATGTATTAAGGAAGGTTGATAAAATTTCTGACAATGTGCACCTATTAGTATCTCCCTGTAGTTGTATTTTTTGCTTTATATATTTTGTTGGCTGCATTAATTTAAAATTGCTATCTCTTCATAGTTGAACCTTTCATCATTATGTAGTAATCATCTCTAATAATACTCTGTTACAGTCTTTTAGTCTGTTAGTAATACAGCTATGTCAGCTTTATTTTCCTTGATATTTCCTTAATAGGTCTTTTCCTGCTCTTTCACTTTCAATCTTTGCAGATGCTCATGCTATAAGTGTTACTCCTGTAAAATTTATAGATTTAAAGTCAGTCTTTGTCTTTTAATTGGTGAATTTAGTTCTTTTATGTTTATTGGCATTTTTAATATATTTGGATTTATTTATACTATGTTAATTATTATTTCAGTGTGTCTCACCTTTTCTGGTTCCTTTTAACCCTTTTGTTTTTAATTGAAACCTGTATTTACCTCCTAGTGAGACAGGAACTTCAGCCTGCTCTGCCATTCTTTTGTCTCCCTTGGTTCCAGCCCTCATCCACTCTTAGTATTACATAGATATTTAGTTCTTTTTGGTTGTAAATGTTTTCTCTTTTTTCTTTTGGTCTTAGTGCTGCCCCTCCTCTCTCTTTCATTAAAAGTATTCAACTCTAACAAGGTATTTTGTCACTTGTACTTTGTATATTTCTTGCAATATCTCTTAGTTTTGCCTTTCTTCTTGTATAAATATTTATCCCAGATCAGCTACTGATCTTCAGTAGCTGTTAATAGCTTCTGAGGCCTTAGATGCCCAACAGTAATTTTATTATGCTTTCATATTTGAGAAAGTTTGGCTGTAAATAATCTTCTGTTCAAGTTCTTTCTTTTCAAATCTTTGAAAATACAACTCTATCGTCGTCTTGTTGTTTAGTCGCTAAGTTGTGTCCAACTCTTTTGCAACCCCCTGGACTGTAGCCTACCAGGCTCCTCTGTCCTTAGGCTTAGGATTTCCCAGGCAAGAATGCTGGAGTGGGTTGCCATTTCCTTCTCCAGCGGATTTTCTCAACCTAGGGATCAAATGCGTGCCTCATGCATTGGCAAACGGGTTCCCTTATCAAAGGGAAGCCATTGTCTTCTTGAATTTTTTTAAAAAACCTGTTATTCTGATTTTTATGTTCTTATTTGTGATCTGCTTTTTCTCCAGAAAATTAACAGTAGCAAAGGCAGAGAAGTTTCTGGAAATGTAACAATAATTTTAGGTGTAGAATTTTCTTTATTTCTCCTTTTGGTATTCTGTGGGCCCTTTCAGTTTAAAATCTGTGTTTTTCATTGCTGAAATTTGATTTTTTTAAAGATATTTTATCTCTTTCATTTTTATCTGTTTTTGCAATTCTTGTTATTACATGTAGTCTTCTGGGTTTGCTGATTTGTTCCTCAGCTATATCCTAGATGCTGTGTATCCTATCCATTATGGAATTTTCTTATGTTTTTATTCTATAATTTCTTCTCAGTTAAAAGTTTCTTGTTTTGTATTGCTAATCTTTTTCTTGTCTCTTTAATGTGTTTATTAGACTAATTTTAAATCTTGGTTTGCCTGTTTTAATATTTGTGCCTCTGATAAACTCTTACTCCAGTACTTTCTTATTTTTTAAAAGTCATGCATCTTAAATGTTTTTGTTCTGTAAGTTCATGTTGACTTGTCACCTACTTTGTGGGAAAGATTCCAATTCCTATCAGCCCTAGTTATCATAGGGATGGAATCTAAGAAGTTTTAAAAAATACCAGTGCCTGGACTCCTAGAAATAATGATTTGATTAGCCTGGAGTATGCCCTGGTTATAGGGATTTCTAAGATTATAATTGTAATTATAGCTTAGATTGTCATTCACTGCCCTTAAGAGTTTGAAGGAGAAAAGGTTGGGAAGAGAGTATCTAAAATTACTTCCCATCTCTTTTTTATTTCAGTTCCTTACATAGGACTTCTGTGCTGCCCTGATTTTATTCCTGAGGCTACCTAGAGCCTATGTCTGAGTTGTAGCAGGGTTGGGAGGAGACGTGCTATCTTAAGGCAGTGGTAAGAGAGAAACCAGAGCAAAATTCCAGCAGGTTTTCTGCTGTTTGATCCTTCTATAGCTATGTCTGGCTGCCTTCTGCTCCAGAACTACGTCCCTCCCCTCTCCATAACCCACCAAGTTCGTACAGTTTTCTTCTTGTTATTTTCTTTTTTTGGTCTTCTGTGATGATCTTGCAGGAAAAAGCCAGCCATTATCTAGCTTCAGCAATGTAAGTGTCACCTCCAAACAGCAGCAGTGTTGTTTTCATATCTGTTATAACTAAAGATTGATGGCTAACTGATAAAGGATCCAGTTAAATTGCATTATAATACCCTCTAGTGCTTCCTCTTTGAAGTTCCTCATTAGAAAATCAGCTTTAAAAATATTCTTAAAACTAGTATCTCTGGCTTTTAAATAAGACTTCTTCTGTAGCCAATTTTACAAAGCAAGAATTTTTTAAAAACATATAAACTATTATCAGTAAAGGAACCTATTAGGCATATAGTAGGGTTAATGTTTCTATAAATGTATAATTTTTACTTTTGACAGTTTCATATTTAGACTAATTTCTCATTCTTAGTGTGTTAGTACCTTATACTCTGTAAAGAATTTTAAAGACTTGTTTAATAAAAAATCACATTTATATGTATTTTCCATAGATAGTGGAGTTGGAGCAGGGATTGATTCATATTATGAGTACCTGTTGAAAGCCTATGTCTTGCTTGGAGATGACAGCTTTCTGGAAAGATTTAATACAGTAAGTTGTTCCAATTATGTATGAATTTTAGAGCCATTTTATAATTTGTGAGATTTTGATAGAAATTCAGTCATTTGAGTGATACTTTGAAAAATTATTTTTAAATATATAGTAGTTTTTTGGTCAGTATTTTCTGATGTTGGACAGGGACAGGGTAAAAAGCTACATACATTTTAAAAACTAGTTTGCAAAGTAGTTTTTATTTTCACCTATCATCAGAAGTTTTCAAGATTTTCCAGTAAGTAATAAAATACGTAGATACGAGGTTTACCTGATCTTTTATACAGGAAGAGAATTTATTGAAGCTAGTTACTAGTTAGCTTTCTCCTTTGTATTCTAATTCTTTTTGGAATAGTTAGGAAGTTTGACTTGGTCCTTGACCACGCCAAGTATCGGGGCTTTGGAGACTTGAACAAACCAGTGAGTATTTGTTTCAAAAGCAAGTCTGTAAGTCTTTAAGTCTGGATCAGACTCACAGGCATATTCTTAGGGGTGAAGGAGGAGATTATTGAACCTAATTGGATTGCCTTTGTCTATAATTAAATCAAACTGAAATTAATTAGAGTAAACTCATCAACTGTGTCACCACATTCTTTTCAAAATAATTTACCATTTCTTTTCCCTCTCATGAGTTTACTCACATTACTGTGGCATAGTACAATATAGTATGGGAGCTGTCCTATCTGGGTTTAAATCCTGGTTGTACCACTGGTTTTGTGATTTGGGGCAAGTAACTTAGATATTTTCCTCTATTCCTTATCCACAGAATGAGAATTATTTATTTAATTTTTTTCCCAGTACTGTTTATTGGGAAGATTAATGAACTAATACATATGAAATGATAGAACTGTGCTTTAAGATCTAGTTGGTACTCAATAATAGTTAACAAATAATAGATGAGTTAGGGGGAGAACCTAGTAAAAGTCCTGATAAGTCATCAGTTGAATACTTTTAGAACACTATTACATATATCATTTTTAGATTATAACAAGAGTTTCTTGAGTTGCATGAGGACAGATATTATTTTTTTTGTTGGTTTGTTATCATTCATTGACTCTGACAGCTCAACCTGTTGTTGTCAAGGCTGAGAAATTCTAGGAGAAGATGAAAGAAGGGGAGAAGAATTTTTAAGACCGTAAAAGACAGAGGTAGTGGACCGTAAGAGTGGCAGCACCGATGAGATGCATTAGTTTAGGTAACAATTCCTTGGTAAATTTATTCATATATAAATTCAGGTTTCATTTCTTCACAGTGCTGTTTAATGCTATGCTGTATTTAGAACAGTACATCTTTTCTCATCGACTTTCATGAACACATATTGTGACCTTTTTTAGCACTATGATGCCATCATGAGGTATATAAGCCAGCCACCTCTGCTACTTGATGTGCATATCCACAAGCCAATGCTGAATGCTCGGACTTGGATGGATGCTTTGCTTGCCTTTTTTCCAGGTTTGCAGGTAAAAAAAAAAAAAAACAAACTCTTAATTCTCTTAATACTGAAGTAGAATGATTAAGTGTATTTGTGATCTCCAAACTGAATTATCAAAATAGAGTCACTCAAATTTGTGTTAACCTGGCCTTTTCTGTTTATATAATGATTGCAAATAACATCAACTCATGCTTTACTAGGTTATTTTGTTGTTATTGTTGGTTTTTAGGTCTTAAAGGGAGATATTAGACCTGCTATTGAAACTCATGAAATGTTATATCAAGTGATTAAAAAACACAATTTTCTACCAGAGGTAAGCAGATCATCTTTGGAATTCTACTTCAGTCTATAGACTGGTAATTTAAAGGTAGAAAATGTCATTTTCAAGATTGGTTCTTTTTTATTTTTCCTGGTTAAATAGTTTACTTAATATATTTTGGGTTTATACAGTATATGTTTTTCCTTTTCCTTATGTATTAAGAGAAGTCCACTTTAGGATAATGCTGACAGCTTATTAATTTAATATTAAAAAATATTCCAGATTGGTATTTCTCAGCCTTTTCTAATCCATACCGTTGCATATTGTCTCATTCTGGCTTTGACACATACCTGCCAGCTAGGGAGACTTTTGGACTTTTCAGGCTCTTCATGCTGTTGAAGAATTGTTCTCCCTGGTTTTTATATGCTAATAATAAATATTCTTGCTAGCTTGATACTGCAGGATTTTAATAGCATGCCTTTTTGGCTTTCCAGAAATGTACCATAAAAATTTTCCAAATTTGTATATGACCATACCCTCTTTGAGATACCTAAGCATCTCACCAATACAGAAGGCTTCCTGAAGTGTTTGTTTCAAGCCACAGAGGATTTGAGATTCTTATGTAAAAAAAAGAAAAAGAGTGCATATGCTAAAATAGAAATAGGAGGGTGAGGGACTTAATAATTAAGAGGAAAAAGTGGTGATAAGGAAAATAAAAGAAAACACAATTATGTAGGCCATCAGGACTTGTGTTGTAGCATTACTGAGTCGTAGTTTTTCCTAAGCTTCCTAATAGCCAAAGTGATCATTTAAAAAAGCAATCCTATTTAATTGGTAAAAATAACAGCCTCACAAAAATGAATTGTGATTTTAAGCAATGAAAATTTTCATTTCATAGATTGTTATCAATATTTTAACTATTTTTACTTGTCTGTGATCTAATTTACATATTGCAGTATATTCTAGAACTATTTTTTTAAATCACACTTTTATGAATATTTGTATGTTGTTTTGTCTAGGCATTTACCACAGATTTCAGGGTACATTGGGCTCAACATCCGTTAAGGCCAGAATTTGCAGAAAGCACCTACTTCTTGTATAAAGTAAGCTAATTTAACTCTCTTTTTGCCATTTAGCCCTTATTCTCTGTTGGATAACTCACTATCTTATAATGATAGTATTGGGTTTTCAAAGTTCTTATTTAATGTTATAATGGTTGGATAGATCATGGTTCTTATTCATCTAGTTCATAGAATATTGAAAGATGCAAGAATTGACTTCTAAGCTTGATGCCTTTTCAAAACATTTGTTAAACATTGCATTAAAGAGAAATTTTATATTCTAGAGCTGCTTTCTAAAGCGTGTCTCTTGCCTTCTTTCAGTCAGGCAGCCCTTCTGGGCATTAGAAATTTCATTTAAAGCCTAAGATATACAGTTGTGCTGCTTTCCAGTTGTGTGTTTAAGAAATTCATAAAGCAGATTCACGGCTTATTTTCGGAACCAGGTTCCATGTAACGTGTTCCAGTGCCTGATACAGTACCTGGCACCCTGCAGGTGCTCAATAAATATTTGATAAATGAATGGTTATATGGTACTATATAAGCTGTGTATATGTATACATATATTCTCCTTTTTAATAGGCTACAGGAGATCCTTACTACCTTGAAGTAGGGAAAACACTTATTGAAAATTTAAATAAATATGCTAGAGTGCCTTGCGGATTTGCTGCCATGAAGGATGTTCGTACTGGAAGTCATGAGGACAGGTAAAACAATTCCTAACCTCCCCTTTCCTCAGGGTAACTGTGAAACAACGAAACAGGGTAACAACTAACAATGAAAATATGATTCTTAGGTAGCCTTCAGATAAGCTTAATGCTTTTACAAGGGTATTTGAAAATATAAGTCTTCAAATACCCTTGTAAGATGTAAATCTTAGTTCATTGTGCTTACTTTTTTTTAAAACTCTTAAGTAGGCTTATTTTAAATTGTTTGAAAGTTGTATTTTTGCCATAGTGACTGGCATATAGTAAGTGCTTAAATGATTTTTAAATAGATGAATAAATGATTGTTAAACATCAGAACCTTGGTCTTTGGAGTATTAGGAAAGTTGGAGTTTTCTTCTTTGTTAATAGTTTTTTCTATTATGTAAAATGTTAGAAATCATCAAGGTGATGATGAATGATCTGAATGATGATCCCTGTTCAGTCAAAAGCATTGTGGTGGTTACTGTGTATAATCTTATTCTGTTGTTGATTTGGAGGGCTGTGGAGGATTGTTGGCAGGTTATATTTTGTTGGATGCTGGATAGATGTAGATGAGCATTCAAGATACAAAAAGCATGCTCTGGTTAATGTGAAAGTCACTAAAATTCCAATTATTCCAGGATCATTCGATTTGGTTGTTTTAACTGTTCAGAACATAGCAACACATGTCTAAATGAACATTAAAAGTTGTTCATTTGGTTAGCAAATGTTCATCCCACAAATATTTACTAAAATGTCTTATGTGCCAGAGTTATACTAGTTTTTGAAGATTACAGATAAACAAACATGTCCTTTCTATCTTTGAATCATTGGGGTAGGCAGATAAACAGGCTTTAAAGTATTGTGTTCGTGCTGTGGAGCATATTAAAGGGATGTGAAATGCAGAGTGGAATGTGATAGTCACTTAAAGGTTTCTAGAGCATCTCGTGTCCTGAAGGATCAGGACTAGAAAAAGGAAAGTGGTAAAAGGAGTTCCCAGCAGAGGAACTAGGAACAGGGGAAACACAACACTCATCTAATCACAGAGTTGTCCCTCAGTCCTTCTCTCAGAGTATTCAGGTAATAGTTGATTAGACTTGAGATCTCCTTCCTTGACCACAGCTGGTAAGAAATGGATAGGTTTCTGGAAGCAGGCATACAGAAAACAGCAAGAAATGAAAGCAGATGGCTTGTGTATTTATCTGTAACATTTATTGGCTGCTTCCTACATTCCGAGCACTCTTCTAATTAAACACTTGCTATGTTTAATTCCTTTGATCCTTACAACAGCCCTCTGAAGTATAATTTCTGTTATCATCATTTTATAGATGAAGAAACCAAAGCACAGAAAGATTAGGGAACTTGTCCGAGGTCTCAGAATTAGTTAGATTAATTCTAATCAAGGCAGATAGGCTTTTGACTATATGCTATGCTGGCAACTCATTGAAACAACAGTAATTAACTGTCTACTGTATACCAGATGGTGCTCTTAGGTAAGAGGATGAAAAAACCAATTAGAACTAGTCCCTGCCCTCCTGTGACTTGTAATAAGTAAGGAAGGTGGGTATAAAAGAATCACAAGTCTCAGTTGTGTCCAACTCTATGTGAACCTATGTAGCCTACCAGGCTCCTCTCCATGGGGTTTTGCAGGCAACAATACTGAAGTGGGTTGCCATTTCCTCCTCCAGGGGATCTTCCTGGCCCACGGAACCCACACCTCCTGCAAGTCTCCTGTGTTGCAGGCAGATTCTTTACTGCGGAGCCGCAGGAAGCCCGATGTGTGCTAGAGTAGAAAGAAAAGTAGCAGGTGGAGGAGTTACAGAGGAAGACGTGATTTACCAAGTCTACAGAGTTCCATTTTTTCAAAATTTAGCATCCTTTTTTTCCTCCTGCTGAATATTCCTTATATGACATTTCGGGATCTCTTATTGTTGCCTTCGTCCCATTCTGATTGTATTGTAGAGTGTCTCTTAAAATGTCACATCCAGAATTAACAAATGGGTGTTCTCTGTTCTGCTCTTAAGAAGCTGATTTTTTCTTTTTTAATTGTAAACTTGGGACTTAATACTTATCCCAGCAAAATTTCATTTTGTTGGGGTTTTTTTGTGTGTATCTAGACCAAAAGGAACGGAGAAGGCAATGGCACCCCACTCCAGTACTCTTGCCTGGAAAATTCCATGGACGGAGGAGCCTGGTAGGCTGCAGTCCACGGGGTCGCGAAGAGTCGGACACGACTGAGCGACTTCCCTTTCACTTTTCACTTTCATGCATTGGAGAAGGAAATGGCAACCCACTCCAGTGTTCTTGCCTGGAGAATCCCAGGGACGGGGGAATCTGGTGGGCTTCCGTCTATGGGGTCGCACAGACTCGGACACGACTGAAGCGACTTAGCAGCAGACCAAAGGAAGGCTTAAATATCATCTCAGTCATCTAAAAATGTATTAGCTAAACAACTGTTTTTAGTGATTTGGGGTTTAGGTAAGTATGCTGTAAAAATTTCCATCTAATACTCTGCATTTGGTTGCTTATTCCCCTGCAGATCTCCCTTATTGTCTGGCTCACCTATGTCTCTCCTCCCTGCCCTCCCTCCCAGTTTTCAAAATAGAAATACCTGTATCTTTCTAATAATGATCTTTAAAGGATTTAAATGGCAAAAAAGAATATGAAAATTTTCCTGCAATTCTTTCCTCCTTGCCACCCTAAGATTATCACTGTTGGCAGTTTTATAAACAGTCTTCCAGATAATTTTAATGGCTGTGTGTTTGCATTTATGTGTATAGTTATGGTTTTTAAGTACAAAATAGATTATGTGATAGAATACTCAAACTCACTAGCTTTACCCTACTCATATACTGCAGTGATCTTACCATGTCTATTCTTTTCTGAGCATTTACAAATCATCTGTTTCACAATCATCTGTGGAATTTGCCAAAAATCAATATCTTGCCACATATACACTATCATGGGTAAAATAGATAGTGGGAAGTTGCTAAATGACACAGGGAGCCTAGCCCTGTGCTCTGTGATGACCTAGAGGGATGAGATGGGGGGTGGGGAGGGTATGTATATAATTATGACTGATTCACATTGTTTTATGGCAGAAACCAACACAAAATTGTAATTTCCCACCAATTAAAAAAAATTTTTTTTAATCAACATCTTGCACATTAGTTTACAGTTCTCAAACTAGCATTTGCTCATGATAGTAACTATCAGCCCTCCAGAAAAAGTTAAATTACCATGAGTGTATTGCTGGTTGACAGGGAAGTATTTTATCTATTCTATAATGATTAACATCCAAAATGTTCAAAAAAGTTTTGAAACATTATAGATGAGTTGTTCTAAAATAAAACATCATTTATATATGGGAAAATTATGATAGTTCTATCTTTGAGCTCATATGCATGCCAAGTGCTATGCTAGATAGTTGACATTATAGAATCTCGTTTGGTCTTTACACCACTATTAAGCATGTATTATGTCCTTTCAGAATAAACTGGAGCTCATGGTCCTTATATAGTATCCCCTTGGTGTCATAGCTAGCCATTGGAAGGTCTTTTCTATTCTGAAATCCCTAGATCCTTACCACCATGTCCAGCTTCTTCTCCATTTCATTCTTTAGTAATGCTGTTTAAACTTGCATGTGAAAACATTTATTGAGTGCCTACTGTATGCCAGGAATTGTGCTTGCCCAGATTTATGAAACTGTGCAGCCTGTCTAGTAACTGCTAAAAGCTCAGATGCTTTGGAATGTAGCACGTTTACTTAAATTCCTTGTTACTGTAACTCCATCTAACTATGCTCTTTTTCTACCACTTTTTATTAAAGCTTTTCTTTAAAATGTTTATTAAAACATTATAACATTAAATCATTTGTAAAGTCACATGTTTTTAATTTCCTTTATTTCTTCATATTCCCTTCTTGAGAAGTATTTAGTACAAAGTTATGATCATAGTCCATATGATTTTGTGTTGTACTTTTTTCATGTAACTTTTCATAAATGATTACTTTTAAAGCCTTCTTGTTTATCACTTAAATGGCTGTGTAATGAGCTACATCAAAATTGTATTACTTGATCCAGTTCAGTTAATATTAATTGAAGATTCTTACAAGGTTCTCAGTAGTAAAGCTCATCAGCATTACCTCCCTGATGTTGGTTCTCTGTAGAAGAAATGCCAAAGAAATGCCAAACTCTTTTCTCAGAAGGCCCGTAGGCAAATCTGGTCTGCATTATTGACAAGATTTAGTGTACTTGTGTGGTAGGCAGCCCCTCTGGTCTTTTTTACTTCCTTGGAATATGCTTGGAGTCAAGATTGTTACCACTGGGGAATAGATACATTCTGTAGTTCTTTGGATGTCTATGCTGGTGTAGACAGGCTTATTGACCTTGATTCTGTGGCTTTCAGATAGCTGGCAATTGGATATTTTTACATACTTAGATTTGTCTGTAATCTTTTATTTTAGAATGGATTCCTTCTTCTTGGCGGAAATGTTTAAATATCTTTACCTGTTATTTGCGGATAAAGAAGACATTATTTTTGACATAGAAGATTACATTTTTACAACAGAAGCTCATCTGTTACCTCTTTGGCTCTCTACTACAAATCAAAGAGTCTCTAAGAAGAACACAGTAGGTTATGTTTTTGAATTAAATATCTCATTCTCTTTTTTACTCCTATCTGTTTGTTTTGTTTTTCTAAGTGAAGACTAATCCATGACTACCATTCAATAAATATAGTGTGGTTGAAGAAGTACCTTTGATGTTTTCTTATGTTGCATCCTGTGTATACTTACATTCCACTTAATGTTTCTTTTGCACAAATATAATATTAAGTAAAATAATTATTTATACTTATATAACATTCTTTTCTCTTTTTAGACTTCAGAATATACAGAACTGGATGACAGTAACTTTGACTGGACTTGTCCAAACACTCAGATCCTCTTCCCTAACGATCCACTATATGCTCAGAGCATCCGTGAACCCTTGAAAAATGTGGTGGACAAGAGCTGTCCTAGAGGCATCATCAGAGTGTAAGATGTCTTATTTTATATTTGTTAGTACAAAAATTAATTCTTGGTAAATGACAGAGAATGTGAGGAGTAGCCAGAAATACATTCATTTAGAACCAAAATATTGAGTAGGTGAGGTATGTACGTTAATGGATTAAAATTAAAATTATTGGTGAATAGATAGCAAAGTTTATTCAGCAGTAATGTCTATTATTATGGAAATTTCTGTATGTCTTTTGGTTAATGAACCAAGTAATTTTGACAGGATATAATAGTTTGTAACTTCCACAGCACATTTTTACACATGATAGTTTCATCAAATATTTCCACATCTTGCTTATATAGAAAATATTTTTCCTTTTATCTGTAGTTTCTGTATAAGAAAAATGTAGTGTTTTGAATTTTTGATGAGATACTTATTCTTCATTGCTGAATTAAAATTTTTACCTTAATGAGTTTGCTTTCTTCAAAATAGTTAATTAGAAAAGCTATTACTAGAAAATTAAAAGAAAATTTAAGTGAATGTTATTCAGTGATATAAGCATTGTTTTGCTTTTCAAATATTGAGGGAAGTGTCTGGTTTTTTTTTTTGAGGGGGAAATAAATAGTAATAAATCCCCAAGCCAAGCTGTTTTGTACCTTCAGATTGTTATAATGCTGTTAATACTGCCTTACAGATAATATACAAGCTTTTGATAACTGTAAAATATATTTGAAAGCTATAACAATTATTAAAAACCTAAGTTGTATGTAGGTAAATAACTTTCTATTTATTCCATTTTTCAGTAGTTTAAAACTAGCAATTCTACAAATATCTAACATTATTTTTATTTTGCCTTATGTTTTTTCCAAATTCTGATTTGTAGTTTTTTAAGCCTTGTCTATAATTACTTTTAGCAGAGAGGAGAGTTTGAGGAGTGGAGCTAAACCCCCTCTGAGAGCCAGAGATTTCATGGCCACTAACCCTGAGCATTTAGAAATCTTGAAGAAGATGGGGGTGAGTTTGATTCACCTCAAAGATGGGAGAGTCCAGTTGGTTCAACATGCAATCCAAGTAAGACATTGCTGCACTAATTAGCTGTGGTCTCTATCCTGTTTGGTCTCACTAGCTTTAATGACATAATGACATTTGACTTTTTAAAAACGTAAATGTATGGTTTAAAGTAAGAGGATCAGAATTTTAGTACTTGGAAGTATCTTGGAAAGCCATCTAATTCAACCTGATTTATAGTATAAATCAGCTAAATCACAAATAGGTTGCTGGTTTGCCTGTGTTGATAAGGTCAGACACTGACTCAGATCTAAGTTTTCTGTTTCTCAGTCTCTTGTCTTTCCACTATTTAGGACATAGGCTTAAAAGCTAATAATTAGTTTTAATATTTATATCTCTATTTTACACTGTTTTAGTTTCCAAGAAGTATTAAATATTTCATTCATTAATCAAAATACACATTTATTTATCTATGCCTAGGCAACATAACACGTGTCTTTGGGAAATTTTTATTGATTTTTTTATTTAGAAGTTTTCATAACCTGAGATCTTTAATTTATCCACCTTATTCCTACCTTAATTCTGAGAAAAGTACAATTTGAGAAATAATTTCAGTGAAGTAGAATCATATTCAGATATCCCTTAATCTCTAATTCAGCCTTCTCACCACCTCATCTTCCCCTCGGGTTTCTGTCTCATCTCTATTCTTGCCACATCTATCCTTCCTTAAAGAATCTTCTCTCTGCTTCCTTAATGTTTCACTCACCCCAGCTGAGGGAATGACATCTCTAATGACACTGCTTTCACTTGGGTCACCAGTGACCTAGTTGCCAGCTAGTGGCCCCTTCATCCTCATATGATTGAACTTTCATGTAACTATTGACTGTTCTCTTTTTAGAACATAGCCCTTTCTTGTCTTCCAGGGCATCCCAACATCTTTCTAAATACTCTGTTCGGTATTTGGTAGATTCCTTTGCAACTCTTCTTTCTTGGCACAGTCACTCGGTATAGGCACTGTCAAAGAATCTGGACCACATCTTTTTCTTTCTGTACTCTTCTTCAGTGGTATCGTCATCATCTTTGTACATGTGATTTCTTAGATACATGTGTATGCGTGTATGCTCAGTCGTGTCCAACTCTTTGCGACCCCATGGACTATAGCCCTCCAGGCTCCTCTGTCCATGGGATTTCTCAGGCAAGAATGTTGGAGTGGGTTGCTACTTCTTTCTCCAGTGGATCATCTGTATGTAATCCTGATTGTGAACTTTACTTCTTAAACCCAGTTTTAATCTACCTGTCATACATTTTTGCATCTCAGATTTCAGTCTGTCCAAACCTGAATTAATTCTCTCTCCCTGTTTCCACCACAGTCTGTCTCTCTCTGCCTTTTTGTTCTCCATCTTAGTCAGCCCTGCCATTATTCTCTAAGTCACCAAAACTAGAAATCTCAGGATAGGCTTTAATTTCTGTCTGCCAGCTCCTCTCTGTTCTCCTCTATCTTCTATCGCCTATTAAGTTCCATTGACTTTTTCTGTAGTGTTAGGAGTTCATCTTTTTCCTACTATAGTCAGGCACTCTTCAACTTTTCCTCTATTAAGATGCAATTAGAGTCATTCCAAATATTTCCCAGATACACACTGGCAAAATCAGTCATTCATTCCCTTGTCTATGTTCCTAGTCTACTTTCCCTCTTGAGAAATTTTATTGTAGCTAATTTTACATCTCTTCTCTAGATACAAACTTCTTAAAGTAAAAGACTATGTCCCCAGTCAAGTTCTAGGATGTAATAGGTGACTGATAGTTATTCCTTGAATATAATCTGGTTGTTGGTTCATAATTTCAAAGAAGGGGAGTATAGGTCAGGTATGAGGTTTATTTCTTAAAGGGGTAACCAGGGGAGAAAACAAGCAAAGTGAGCATTTGGTCGGAAGTCCAGTTCTCAATTTGTATCAAAAGTGGTTTATAAAACAGTGAAAGAGACATTAATAAAAATTTCAGATGTTACATTCAGAAAATATTTCCAGAAGCAATATTTTTGAGAAGAAATAAGGCCGTAAATATTTGGTAGAGACCAAAACTGAAAGGAGAAATTTTGTAGTAAATTTGAAGAAGTATTTAAGAAATAAAAAAGTTGAAAGTTTCTAGAAAGGATAAAATTAATCTTGTTTCTTTCCTAGGCTGCTAGTTCGATTGACGCGGAAGATGGGTTGAGGTTTATGCAGGAGATGATTGAATTGTCAAGTCAGCAACAAAAAGAACAGCAGCTCCCTCCACGAGCTGTACAAATTGTTTCCCACCCGTTTTTTGGCCGGGTAGTATTAACTGCTGGTCCAGCACAGTTTGGGCCAGACCTGTCTAAACATAAAGAGGTGTGTGCACTTATAATATTGTTGAGGTTGAACTTGGATAGTACTTAACTGTTGTTAATTTCTTAATCTCTTTTCTAATTTAGTATTTTTTACTTAACTAAAACACCTAAATATTTAATCTCCTAGATGAAAGGAGATTAAACTTAAAAGCATATCTTGAAAATATTGAGTCATAATTTATGTTTGCAATATGGTTATAGAATTTTACTTAAAATGTTGTTCAGATACTGTTCTCTTAATTCAAAGCCTTTAGCTTATCTAAAAATGGTTTTCAAGCTTTTAAACTACTGGAACCTTTCTTTGAACAAAAATCTAACTCAGAGGCTTAATGTAGAGAACAGCTAAAGCGAAAGTGCTCTGGACAAGTGGCTGTGAAGAGTATCAGATGCTGAAGTTCCACTAAGCAAACTTGGAAGACCACTAAGCTAGTTTATCCTATAGGTTTAGTTTAATATAGGAAACAAAGCTCACAGTTCAACTATCTGACTGACTGGTAGCAAAGCTAGCTAGCTACTAGACCAGAACCCAAATATCCTGATCATCTAAAACCAATGGTCTTTGAACTCTATTACCGCTAATTTAAACTTTTTCTAGTATATACTTTAAAGCTATGTAGGTTTATAGTAGATTGACTTGTTCAACAACTCTTATTCTAGGCACTATTTTAGATTTTTGCTATATGTCATGTTTATAAAAACCAGTGAAGGTTTATGCCCTCATGAAGTTTACATTCTAAGAGCAAGAAGGGTCTTAAAACATATTTACACTCACATCTTTAAAATCAGTTCTCTGGTGGATTTAATTTTTCTAGGAAGAATTGCTTGCACATTTATGTACACTAAATCCATTTTTTCCCCCTCTTTCAAACATTTTTCTGGTTACCAGTGATGGTTTAAAAATGGTTCCCAGCTGTTGAATTATGGGTTTGGGTATGTAGTGAGTCTGCCAGCAGGCTCCAACTTTACCACTTTCTAACATCATGATCTTGAGCAAATTATGAAAGCTGAATCTCAGTTCCCCATGTGTAAAATGTATATGTTATCTGTATTTAACTCAGAGTCATTATAAAGATCAGGTTTAGTGATTTATGTAAAAATGCTTTTATAAACTGCAAAGTACAGTAGAAATGGTTTGGGACTATGATATGCAAAATGTTGAAATCAAAAATTTATGCTAAATGTATATTGGATGTGTTATTGTTACAAAAGAAATGAGATCTCCCTAAAGCTCTAGATTTTGAATTTTAATGACATGGTAGTGATTTGAGAAGATAAAAGTTATTCAAGTAACTTTTTATTTCTGACAGACAAGAGGATTTGTTGCAAGCAGTAAACCATACAATGGCTGTTCAGAACTTACTAACCCTGAAGCAGTGATGGGGAAAATTGCTTTGATACAAAGAGGGCAGTGCATGTTTGCAGAAAAGGCACGCAACATACAGAATGCTGGCGCCATTGGTGGCATTGTTATTGGTAAGTAATCCTCCGTGTCATTGTATTAATAACTAAAACATCGTTTTGGGGGTTTTCTTTCATTTTCCAAAATTTTATCAGAGTTTGTCATATTGTTTTTACTTCACTAGCCAGCATATTGGATAGGTAATCCAATGACTCTCTTAATAATTTGTATATGTCTCATACCTTGTTTGAACACCTAAATCTGGGTTTCTGTATAGTAATGCCAATAAGTGTACTTGAGTCAGATGTGAAGGTGCAGTAGGAGTGATGGTAAAAACACCTGATACCATGGATCAGAAATGTGCCCATGAGTTCCAAAACCCCTAGGGGCAAGAATTACACCTGCCACCTTAAGTGGAAAGTCACTGAAAATATCCATTCCTCCACACAGACGCAAGCTTTGGAGTCAGATACATGGGGGTGCAGCTCCTGGCTCTTCCACAAAATCATGCTGTAACCTTTAGATTGTTTACCTGTTTATTCATTATAATTTTTTTTTAGCTCCAGTGAAAATGGTAATAAACATCTTATAGGTGGTTGTGAGGTTTGAAGATAATGGAAATAAAATTTCCTAAAATTACTGACATGGGTAAAAATAAAATAGAAGGATTTATTTCATCGAAAAAGTTTTTACTATTCCTTTTGCTTATCCTATATGGGCACTACAGTGTTGATGTAATGAATGCATGAATTGCATAGTTAAATATTAACATTAGGAAAAGTTCTGCCTAATAACTTAAATTAGTGGTTAGCGAACTATAGCCTGCAAGCCAAGTTTGGCTCACTGCTTTTTTTGTATGTAAAAGTTTTATTAGAACACAGCTCATCAGTTTGTTTACTTATCTTCAGTAACTGCTTTCAAGAACAGTGCTGGAATTGAGTGGTGGTAACAGTAACAAAGCCGAAAATACTCTCTATCTGACCAGTTACAAAAAGAGTTTGCTGATGGCTGACTTAAATCACCTCTTAATCCTTGGTTATTTTCCACTCCGAGATTACTTTTATTAAAGAATAATAGCTTGCTGCCACTATTATTTTAGACATCTTACTGAGTTTTAAAAAATATGAAAAAATAAAGTTGGGAACATATGTGGAGTATTTTAGATTTTCCCCATTTTTTGGTAGAGTCTAATTTTTGTGGTATTCTGTACTCTGCAAGCTTTGTCAAATCAAATGCTTTCATTAGTAGCTATTAGTTATAGAATGCTATCTTGAGATCTGTAAGTAAATAATTAAAATAAGTGGTCCTTAATTTTAAAAAAAATTAATGTCTAAGTGGAAACTTCCTTATGTTGTAACTCCTTTCCCTGAAGGTTTTTTTGCTTCTGGTGAAGCATTTTGTTTAGTTTCTAATGGTTTTCAGTTCAGTTCAGTCGCTCAATATGTCTGATGCTTTGCAGTCCCATGGACTGCAGCACGCCAGGCTTCCCTGTCCTTAACCATCTCCCAGAGCTTGCTCAAAGTCATGTCCATCCAGTCGGTGATGCCATCCAACCATCTCATCTTCGGTTGTCTCCTTCTCCTCCTACCTTCGATCTTTCTCAGCATCAGTCTCTTTTCCAATGAGTCAGTTCTTTGCATCTGGTGGCCAAAGTATTGGAGTTTCAGCTTCAGCATCAGTCCTTCGTATGAATGTTCAGGACTAATTTCCTTTAGGATTGACTTCTTTGATCACCTTGCTGTCCAAGGAACTCTCAAGAGTCTTCTCCAGCACCACAGTTCAAAAGCATCAGTTCTTTGGCGCTCAGCTTTCTTTATGGTCCAACTCTCACATGACTACTGAAAAAACCAAGTCCCATACGTGACTACTGGAAAAACCATAGCTTTGACTATATGGACCTTTATCAGCAAAGTAACGTCTCTGCTTTTTAATGTGCTGTCTAGATTTGTCATAGCTTTCCTTCCAAGGAGCAAGTGTCTTTTAATTTCTTGGCTGCAGTCACCATCTACCGTGGTTTTCAGTTCACTTCAGTCGCTCAGCCATGTCCAACTGTTTGCAACCCCATGAACCACAGCATACCAGGCCTCTCTGTCCTTCACCAACTCCCAGAGTTTACCCAAACTCATGTCCATTGAGTCGGTGATGCCATCCAACCATCTCATCCTCTTCGTCCCCTTCTCCTCCTGCCTTCAATCTTTCCCAACATCAGGGTCTTTTCCAATGAGTCAGCTCTTCACATCAGGTGGCCAAAATATTGGAGTTTCAGCTTCAACATCAGTCATTCCAATGAACACCCAGGACTGATTTCCTTTAGGATGGACTGGTTGGATATCCTTGCAGTCCAAGGGACTCTCAAGAATCTTCTCCAACACCGCAGTTCAAAAGCATCAATTCTTCGGTGCTCAGCTTTCTCCACAGTCCAACTCTCACATCCATACATGATCACTGGAAAAATCATAGCCTTGACTAGACGGACCTTTGTTGGCAAAGTAATGTCTCTGCTTTTTAATATGCTATCTAGGTTGATCATAACTTTCCTTCCAAAGAGTAAGTGTTTTTTAATTTCATGGCTTCAGTCACCATCTGCAGTGATTTTGGAGCCCCGAAAAAATAAAGTTTGACACTGTTTCCACTGTTTCCCTATCTATTTGCCATGAAGTAATGGGACCAGATGCCATGATCTTTGTTTTTTGAATGTTGAGCTTCAAGCCAACTTTTTCACTCTCCTCTTTCACCTTCATCAAGAGGCTCTTTAGTTCTTCTTCACTTTCTGCCATAAGGGTGGTGTCATCTGCATATCTGAAGTTATTGATATTTCTCCCGGCAATCTTGATTCCAGCTCATGCTTCCTCCAGCCCAGTGTTTCTCATGATGTACTCTGCATAGAAGTTAAATAAGCAGGGTGACAATATACAGGCTTGACGTACTCCTTTTCCTATTTGGTACCAGTCTGTTGTTCCATGTCCAGTTCTAACTGTTGCTTCCTGACCTGCATACAGGTTTCTCAAGAGGCAGGTTAGGTGGTCTGGTATTCCCATCTCTTTCAGAATTTTCCACAGTTTATTGTGATCCACACAGTTAAAGACTTTGGCGCAGTCAATAAAGCAGAAATAGATGGTTTTCTGGAACTCTCTTACTTTTTCCATGATCCAGCGGATGTTGGCAATTTGATCTCTGGTTCCTCTGCCTTTTCTAAAACCAGCTTGAACTTCTAAACATTCACGGTTCCCATATTGCTGAAGCCTGGCTTGGAGAATTTTGAGCATTACTTTACTAGCGTGTGAGATGAGTGCAATTGTGCAGTAGTTTGAGCATTCTTTGGCATTGCCTTTCTTTGGGATTGGGATGAAAACTGACCTTTTCCAGTCCTGTGGCCACTGCTGAGTTTTCCAAATTTGCTGTCATATTGAATGCAGCACTTTCACAGCATCATCTTTCAGGATTTGAAATAGTTCAACTAGAATTCCATCACCTCCACTAGCTTTGTTCATAGTGATACTTCCTAAGGCCCACTTGACTTTACATTCCAGGATGTCTGGCTCTAGGTGGTTGATCATACCATCGTGATTATCTGGGTCATGAGTGGTTTTAATTGTATATAAATGAGCAAATTAGGACTTGGTTGTTTTTTTGTCCCAAATACCAGAAGTATAGATTATCTTAAAAATCATTTGCCTACAAGAGACAATTTATTTAGTGTAAGGGAGGTTTGTTTACTATATGGAAATGGATTATTTTCGTTGAACCTAAGAGTAAGAAATACTACTGAGTGCTCTAAGGAATTAGAAATGGAAACTAAAAATCATCAGGAACCATGACGGCTAGCATTTTTCTTGTCTCTATCTGTGGGTCCTCCTGGATTCTTCTCTGCAGCTCTTTGGTATTCTGCTTCAATCTGCAGTTTCTCACCAGCCTGCTCTCTTTTTACCTAGAAGTTCCAAAATGGCCTTTTCCAAAATTGCAACCTAAGCCATCAGTCTGTGTCACTTAACTGGACTTCTGCTGCTACTGCTGCTAAGTCGCTTCAGTCATGTCCGACTCTGTGCAACCCCATAGACGGCAGCCCACTAGGCTCCTCTGTCCCTGGGATTCTCCAGGCAAGAATACTGGACTTCTCCCCCCTGCTAACCGAAAGTCTTTCTATTTTTGAAAATGTGCCACTTCCAAATCTCCCAGAGACACTGGGGGTCAGGTAGCCATCCTTTGGTCAGTTGCTGTTGAAGGGTGTGATTCTGCCTGGTATTTTCTACTTAGCAGGGCTTGTCCATGCAAGCTCTCTGATAGGTGACAGACAGGTTCTCTAGGGAGACTGGCATGTGAGATTAGGACTGGACATAACTGACATCTCCAGTAGAGTAGTAATTAGCAACCATACTATTATTTTTTAACCAGTGTAAAGTCAGAATAGTGTTTCATTCAACTTACAGAGGAAAAAAACAGTCTAGTAATTATTCCTTGTGAAGAGTGTTTTAAAAATACATAATATAATGCCATTAGAGAAAATCGTAAATAGCAATAAAATTTTCATTATTCTGTCATTGTAATTCAAGTCTCTGAATTTTTCCCCTTTTAGGCTTTTTCATAAGCATCTGAAATTTTTATAGTCACAATCATAGAACTTTGTACTTTACTTTTTTTATGTAATAATAACATTTTGTTTTTCTGTGTGTTCCCTCAGGTAGTTCATTATAATTTACTTACAGTTTACAGTTGTTGACAAGTATAAAGCACTCCAGTAAACTTTTTCAGGCATAAATCATTTCGCTTCTTTTGAATTATTTCCTCAGGGTAAATGTCTAGGAGTAGAATTAGTAGACCCCACAAGTATGAGTGTTTTGTGGTTCTTAATGCAGGAAATTAATGTCGACAGGTGAAAAATAGTAAAGATGGGCAGCTGGACCTTTCTAATGGATGAACGTTTTGATCTTTGCTTTTATTCATTCTCTGGCTAGATGACAATGAGGGGAGCAGCAGTGATACTGCCCCTCTGTTCCAGATGGCGGGGGATGGGAAGGACACAGATGACATTAAGATCCCCATGCTGTTTTTATTCAGTAAAGAAGGAAGTATCATACTGGACGCCATCCGGGAGTATGAGGAGGTGGAAGTGCTCCTTTCTGACAAAGCAAAAGATCGAGGTAAGGGTAAAAAATCCTTTGTTTTCCACTTGGCATTAATTTTTTTAACTTGACCAAAATGAGTTACAAAATGATTATTTGTGGTTCACTGGTAAAAGAAGTAAAAATTTTTAGAAGGTGATTTCAAAATACGTTTTCCTTTTGGAAAGAGGAGTAATGAAATGTTTATTTCACTTTGTTCGCTGATTTAGAATGTCATTAGAATTAGATTTTTATATGTAATTTATAATTTTTGCTATGATTCTGCCAGTGATAAAAATAGAAGAGATTACATTAAGAGTCATTTTTAACATCCACAGAGGCTTACCATTCAATTTCACAGATACTATATCCTCTGGGGCTTTTTTAGAATAAGAAGTAAAAAGAGATTATATAGAACGGTGTTATATATGATATAATAGTAATTGGGTTTCACCAAGCCACCTGTAATCAAATAACCAGTGTCTTGGTAAAGGGGTAGAAATCTAGCAGCTTCTCTTCACTGAGATAATTTCATCACATAGATACTTAAAAGTTACGAGAGTTACACATGACTGGCTAGTGCCTGAAGAACAAGGTAGCATGCCTTCATTCATGAGAGTGTATATAGATCCCTCTCTGGGCCAAAATTTTTGTTAGTAAATTGAAAGCTCTTTGAAACCCAAATTATTGTATAAATGCAAGGTCTCACTAGTATTCTTTTACAATTTCACATCTAGGGATAGAGGGCAAATGAGGGAAAGTGAACCATCAGATGTAGTCTGTAATCCTGCTTTTAATAGCCGTTTTCTTAGCCACTGGAGACTCCTATAGGGAGAGCACTAGTCCTCCTACCTCGCCTTCAACAGATCAAGTTGTGTAATTTGTACACAGTTGTTGATGTTTGGGATATTTGTTTGGCAGATATGTAGGAAACTTACCCAATTCAGTATAACCTTCAAGTGGAACAATTAAAAAAGAAAAAGGTTAGCAATAATCTAGTGCTAGCCGAATCAGTGTTTTGTGTTGTCTCCTTGTATTGCTTTATTCTTCTTTGAGGTTCATTCAGTTGTTAACTATTTAAGCAGTATGGCGTGAGTAGGGTGTATATACTTAAGGATGTATAAATAGAACAGAATAGAAAGGATTCCTAATCTTCTTAAATCCTCCTATGTGCCTGTTTTGTTTTTTTTTTTTGCTTCCTGAGCCCTTTTTTCAGTTAGATCTTTATATGCATTTTGGCATCAAACACAGGCAAATTATTATTCCATGTAACTCTTTAATGCCTTTGCTTTTTTCCCCCCTATTTTGTGCTACCATTGGAATTTCAGCAGCAATATTAAAAGGTAAAATGATTCCAAGCTACATTATTAATAGTAGTAAGTATCCTTAATAAGCCTTAAATTATATATATGTATATGCATGTGTATATACATGTATATACACACGTGTGTGCATATATATATTGTTTCAGTGGCTACCATGATAATACATCATTTAAAGTAATTAGATTATTTTCATGTCTAGTCAGCTGTCCCATAATGATGATTCTTTATTGATCCTGTCATAACAAATTCTGTAAATTAAATAATAGGTGAATTCACTAGTCCATATCCATGCAAGAGTTACTCTAATGAAGACATTGTTGTATAGCATGTGTTACTTTTGGTCACTTTTTATTGGAATGCAGTATAAACTATTTAAAGTATCGACTTGTTTTTAAAACCCATATATCTGTAGGGAAATGTGTGAGGGTTAGGACTATGAGATCGTGGTAGAGCATGTGCTTCCTATATCAGAGATAGGATATGAAGAGAGATCAGTTATGCCATTTAAAAAAAAAAGTCTGAACAGCATAAGAGTATTCCCTTGAGGACCTTGCAGTAAAAGGGCTTTATTTAAATTATGTATTTTTTAAAGTTTTGATAGTCTGTCCATTTTTTGACTGCGATTCTGTTATAGTGTGATATTTTGACAAAAAGCCTTGAAAAATTCCCCTTTTTGTATAGCTTTTTGAAGAACTGTAGGGCGTTATTAACTGTAAGCAATGAGTTATAATTGTTAATATTTATCAGTGTAACAAAAGTCAGTGATAATAGTTTTATTAAATCAACTGCTTTATTTACTTAGGATATTCCAGGTTAACCTCTGTAGTGGGCACCGTTAATCTGTGCTGTTGCTCTATGCATCAGTGTTTCTCTTCTGCTTCAGAATTAGCTGATGTGGTAGTTAGAAGTGTAGATTCCTGAGGCCTACTCCAGAATATTGAATCAGACTCTCTGAAAGCAGGGGATCAGAATCTGAAATTTTACAAGCATTCCAGTTAATTGCACTCATCTATACTTTGAGAAACACTGAACAAGGCCATGAAGGCACCATCCTTTAAAAAAAAAAAAAAAATCTCCCAGCTCTCTATCTGGCCTTATTGTGCCATCAAGGGTACTCAGACATGACTGAAGCAACTTAGCACACAACACACACAAGGATACTAAGTAGGATTCTATAAGTACACCAAATAATAGCAGCCATAAAATCTGAATGATTTAAAATGTCCTCCAGATTGTTTTCTCTAAAGATCTCATTCCACAGATACATATTTCCCTTAAAAAGTCAGTTTTGATGGCGCCGGTCTTCCCACATATCAATACAGAAAACAGAGACTCCAGAACAAGCCCCTACTCCCACCTTCTAATTCTGATAAATCCCAGCCATTGATAAGAGAAATATCTGCAACAGTCCTATATCCTAGCAAAAATGTCCAGATAAATATTATACATTTTTCTTCAGAATAAAGCATTAGTAATTTATTAAGTAGAAATGCTGCTTTCCTCAGATTAAACCAGTCACACTTCTAAAAGTTAAGTTATCCACAAAAGTGTTAATATTGTGTCTGTCATGTGTCCGGTTCCAGAATTTCTAGAATTTGTAAAGGTGCTGAATAATAATTCCCACCCTGTGTCCGCAAACAAAAGACAAGAGATCCGAACTGAAACAGTTTACAATTAAGATTCAGTTGACTTTTCTCAGTAGTATTTCTCAAGAGGGGGGAAAAAAATCAGCATTTAAAAGTTTGAATACATTGTCATTTCGTAGTTTATAGCGTAGGCTTCCAGTGCCTTAAGAGCTGTGTGGACACACAGATTCAGAACTACTTTTATGTTTGTGTCTGTCTGGTGAAGAGGCAGGCAGAACAGGGGAAACAAAAGAAAGGGCCAGTGGTTTGAACTGCCTAAGATTTAACTGTGGCAGTGTTCCTTTTCCTAAGATTATCCTTCTCTGGATGTGATTGGGGTGAATCTGTCCTTCAGTTGATCTGTAGAGATTAGGTCTCTGTTGGAAAGGGTTTGGTTCTGAGGAGGTGAATCTAATGTGTAAACAGATGGCGTCTTTGCTTGGAAAGGGGCAGCTGAAATGTTAATAGAATTAACACGGAAGGACTCCAGCCTCTCTTCCTCAGTCACCACGTGTTTTCTCTTGCACTTTTGCATTTGCACACCTTCCCTCTTTGCACAAGTGCCTCGTCTATCCCGATTCCACTCCCACAGCCTTTTCCTCTTTAAAAACGTTTCGTCATTCTAAACACTCAAGTTTAGTGCTATCCTCTCTATGAATTTTTCTCTTATTCTCATAGATAAAATGTATGGACATCTTCTTTAACAGTCTGTACTCATTTAGTTTTGGCTGTGCTGGGTCTTTGTTGTGTGCGCAGGCATTCTCTAGTTACGACAAATAGGGTCTACGCTCTACTTGTGGTGCCACAGGCTTCTCATTGTCGTGGCTTCTCTTGTTACAGAGCACGGGGTTTGGAGTGTAGACTCAGTGCTTGTGGCACACAGGCTTAGTTGCTAGGTCTTCCTAGACCAGGGATTGAATCTGTGTCCCCTGCATTGGCAAGTAGATTCTTAACCACTGGGCCACCAGGGAAAGTCCCAACATCTCCTTAATATAGTTATACTTTTGACATTTGTATTACATTGTACTTCTTTACCTGTGTCTCAGCTCTGTATTTCTTGTTGTCAGTAAATGCTGGTAGCGTGGGTGAATGAATGGTTGTAGAACATCTAGTCTCGAAGTCTTTGCCAAGTTTCTTTGTCCTTTCATTATTAAAACTTTCTTTTCTTTCTCTCTCTCTTTTTTTTGTATCTTGAGATTTTCTTCATTCTTTTTTGCTTCTGCAAGTCTGATTCACCATCCCTGAATTTAATGATGTAATCATTAGTACTATGATATTCCATACTGTGACAACAGGCCCCATAGAATGAAGGTTTGTAGTGGTGTGGTAGATTCTTTCTTTTTGTACTTATCCAACTGTCGTTTTTATTTAGCTGATTGAATAGTTTGCTATTTTGAATACATTTTAATATCTCTTAATGCAGCTCCCATCTCACTAATTCTTTTCAGAATTTCTTGACTTCTCTGTGATGTATATTCTTCCATAGGAATTTAAAGATAATCCTATCCAGTCCAAAAAGTAAAGGAGTAGAATTGGGATTCATTTTGGAATTGTATAACTGCATATGTTAGATATAAACAGGAAAGTTTTGTTAAATATTGACTTTCCATCCAGGTACATACAGGTACTTACCTGTAAATTGAATCAGATCTTATTTTTTCATTGAGATTTTATAATATTAAGCAATAAGATTTCATAATAAATTTAATTCTGTGTCTTGTAGATTTTGTTTTTAATTATAAAAAGGTTACTTAGTTTATTTCTAACCAGTTATTGCTACTACAGAGGGGTTATTTGTATTTGCCTACTTATTTTTACCCTGTATCAAATTCTTTAATCATCTTGCTAGTGTAGTTAAAAATTGAGTTACTTTGAGTTTAAGTGTAAAACAGAATCTCAAAATACAGACAACTTGGTCTTTTTCTATATTCACACTATTCTTTTTAATTGAAGTGCAGTTGATGTGTTGTGTAAATGTCTGTTGTATAGCAAAGTAATTCAGTTACGTTCCTTTCCATTATGGTTTATCACAGCATATTGAATATAGTTCCCTGTGTTAAACAGTAGGACCTTGTTGTTTATCCACCCTGTATATACACTCATTTGGATATGTTAATCCCAAACTCCCAATCCTTCCCTCCATCACCTTTCCTCGCCCTTTGCAACCATAAGTCTGCTCTCTGTGAGTCTGTTTCTGTTTTGTAGATATGTTGATTTGTGTCGTATTTTAAATTCCACATATGAGTGATATCATATGGCACTTGTCTCGTTCAGACCACTTAGTGTGATAATCTCTAGGTCCGTCCTTGCTGCTGCAAGTGGCATTATTTCATTCTTTTTTATGGCTGACTCATATTCCATTGTATATGTGTACCGTATCTTCTTTATCCATTCCTCTGTCAGCGGACATCTAGGTTGCTTCCGTGTCCTGGCTCTTGTGAACAGTGCTGCAGTAAGCATTGGGGTGCGTGTATCTTTTTGAATTATGGTTTATCACAGCGTACTGAATATAGTTCCCTGTGCTATGCAGTAGGACCTTGTTGTTTATCCATCCTGTGTATACTGATTTGCATTTGTTAAGCCACTGAGGCAGCGACTGAGGTCTACTATCCTGGAGCCTGCATAGGTAGAGGCTGGTAGTGGAGAAAGGGGCTCCCTTTGTGTACCGCTTAACAAGGGTGCTTGACTTCTATGGTGGCCTGGGTGCTTCTGCAAACACCCCCAGTTGCGGCCATAGCACACTCCAGCCCCCTTCAGGCCTTGCCCACACAGCCAACAGCAGTCCTCTTCCTGTGGACTGCGCGCTCAACCCTGAGATTCAGGCCCTGCCCGTACCAGCGGACACATGTCTCAGGCCGGGGCGCGCAGGGTAGCAGTACTCCAGTCTGTGCAGATGTCTCTTCTGCCTGCCGCAAATGGGGATTGTGCTCTCCTCTGAGCCTCCCTTTCTGTCCCTGCTGATCTGAGGGGGCTTCCCAGGATGCGGGAACCGCTCCTCTTTTTAGCTCCCTCCCAGGGGTGCATGTCCCGCCCCTCCATCCTCTTTTTTTTTTCCTTCCTCCTACCTGATAGAGATTTTTCTTGTCCTTTCAGGTGTTTGAGGTCTCCTGCTTGTGTCCAGTAGGTGTTCTGTGAGATTTGTTCTGTTTGTAGATGTATCTTTCCTGTTATTTGTGGGAGGAGGGGAGCTCCCCGTCCTTCTACTCCACATCTCGATTGGAGCCTACCCCACTCTGTTTCCTTATCCTTAGCTAGGTTTCCAAAAGAATATTATGTATGTAACCCTAGAGTGATTCTTTGTCAAAAGCACAGTCTTTATTACTGTATAAAATAGCCCCACACCTTTTCGTATTCTAAACTAGATTAATGCAGTCTAGAAATGAAGGTTCTTTTTGGTTTTGCTCAAACTTAGGGTAGCCTAGCATAAATGAGCTCCAAGCTGCCAGACTGCTTTCTGTTCTTTAGTTTCCCTAAATGTCAAATTAAAATGTACCTTTTCCACAGCTGAGAGAACATATGGGAATTCCTCCCCCTTGCCCACCTTCCCCCTGACACAGCCCCAGCACAAACTATCCAAAGCTTCCCATGTCAGGTAATCCTGCCTGGTCGGTGTGTGCATACGTATCCTTCTGTCCCTCCCTGTGTGCCTTTATTTCCTTCCATTTTTCTGGTTTTATAATAAGTTCATCTTCTCTTTCTTCTTGGACTAATTCTGCTTATCTTTGAAATCTCAGTTCAAGTGTCACATTCTGAAAGTGAAAGTGAAGCCGCTCAGTCGTGTCCGACTCTTTGCGATCCCATGGACTGTAGCCTACCAGGTTTCTCCATCCATGGGATTTTCCAGGCAAGAGTACTGGAGAGGGTTGCTATTTCCTTTTCCGGGGGATCTCCCCAACCCAGGGATTGAACCCAGGTCTCTTGCATTGCAGGCAGACACTTTACCCTCTGAGCCACCCGGGAAGCACATTCTGAAAGAAGTCCTCAAATCTCATTATTCTTTCCTAACACCATAGCATGCATCACAGAGTCTTCTTTTTATTTGTGTTTATTTGTAAACGTTTTCCTCAGCTGGACTATAAGATTCAGAAGGGCAGGTTAAGTGTTTGTTTTCACCTAGTTTTATCCCTAGCACCTTGCACGGTGCCTGCCACACAGTAAGATGCTCAGGAGACCTTTACCTTCACCAACTGACTGCAGAGTCTGAGAATTGTGCATCCTGTGATTATAGGTGCTGCTACCTCAGCACTTTCTTGTAGGAACCCTAAATAAAATGCCTCTAGTGGTTTTACCGTATATTCATTATCAGTGGTTTAGCCTGCTTTTCCACCTTCCAGTGGATTTAATGATTATAATTCATAGACTTCCAGTAATGAAGTTTTGCAAATAGTCTGTTTTTGTATTTATGGAAATACTTAATCACATGAATACCCCTGAGTCATTTAATTTTGTATTATCTGCATTTTCATGGTTTACTGAGTGGGGATTTCACTTTTCAAAGAATATTAAAATTACAGCAGTGGCGAGCACTGTTTAAATTTTATTTGGTTTAATATGTTCTCACGTGTGGGCTTTCCTGAATTTAGGTGTTTAATAAATTTGAGACATATAAATTTTTATGCATTTTAATAGTATTTTTGTATAGTGTATTTCTTGGCATTTCTTGACACCCATTGACAGCAGTCTTTATTAGAGTCATCCTGCATTAACATGGTTTTCTTTTAACTCTCAGTTTTTTCCTTGAGTACTAAAACCAGTATGGTTTTGAGAATATGATAGTACATGTTTTGAGGAGGAAAGTAGCATGAAGTTTGTTTCTTTCCTGCACAGATCCTGAGATGGAAAATGAAGAACAACCATCCTCCGAAAATGACTCTCAGAGTGCTGAGCAGATTGCATCAAGGTCTCAGGAGATTGATCTGGTTGATCAGGAGTCTCCTGAGGAAAGTTCTGTGAACTCTCATCCAGAATCTTTATCTCCAGTAGATACAGACAGTGCTGCAAGCGTTTCTTCTTCTGAACAGGATTCTAACCCCGTGGAAAACCTCGAGACTACAAGTCTTGATGGTGAATGTACAGATTTAGATAACCAGCTTCAAGAACAGTCAGAAACTGAGGAGGATTCCAACCCTAATGTTAGCTGGGGTCAAAAGGCCCAGCCTATAGACTCCATATTAGCAGACTGGAATGAAGACATAGAAGCATTTGAAATGATGGATAAGGATGAGCTCTGACTCACAAAAGTCTACCTGGTGGTAGGTATTTCAAAAGAAAAGGTAAACTGTGGTTAATAGACGCCCTGATACTAAGCAGGCTCTCTTCATGGGAGGCTTTAAGTATGGTGATGAGCAACCACGTTCTGACTGGGAGAGTTAGTTATCATAGGAATCTGGAACATGCTGTGTTAGAACTGACCTTGTTTAAAACTGTCCCATCAAAAAATGCAAACTCACAGTCCTCCCCCACCCCCCAGGTGACAGGATTGTACCATCGTGCTGCACACCTTGGGCCAGGAAAAGATTACTGGGCATTCCTTGGAACCAGATTTCTGCAGTCTCTGGATAGTAGCTAAGAAACATATCCAGTTAACTATGAGGTGGGGAATACAGAATTGTACAGCTTTCTAATTAAAGGAAGCTCTCTGTTTTCTTGCTTCGGGGGTTAGAGGTTCTTTGGGGGAAATGCATAGGAGTTTTGTGGGCATTCTGGTTATGCTGCCTTCACGGAAACACTCAAAGTGACCTAAGTGGTTGTGACGCGAATGCATTCATGGTGAAAACAGTCTTTGCTCATCATTTTCACTTGGTTCATTGTGTAACATGATCAAGATGACTTGATTTTTTTCCCCTCTTAATGGTGTCCTTTTCATTTAAACCAAAGCTGAAGCCAGTGTACTTTCTCAGTGAGTTCTTTGCGTAAAGACTAATCATTGGGACCAGGTAAAAAGGTCATATAATGTGGAAGTTGGTTACTTAATACTCTTGAAAAATGGAGCAAGGGAGAAACTATAAAGTTGCAATATGAACTTGCCATTGGGCCTTCCATAAGGAAAGCTGTGACTACTCTGAAATGGAAGTTAAGGTTATATCTTTGTAGGGTAAATTATAAATCTTTTCCAGTTCATTTCTTTGGAGGTGATTACCTCTAGCCATCAGCCTTACTCCATCCCATGTGTAGTATGCATTTTGAGCCACAAGACCTGTGTCGCCAATAGCTGAATACATTTTGTTCCATTTTTCTGTCTTAGCCATGATAAAACTGTGGTAGTGATCTAAAAATTCTGGAGTAACTACTATTTTTTCCTCCTTTGGAACTATAGTTGCTAAAGTTGCACCTAAGGAATCTGTCACATTTTCTGTTGAATCATGGTTTTTAAGTTTTGTTTTGTTTTGTAATGAGTATTCCTTCCAATATGGACTTGAAAATTAGTCTATGGTAACCTGTGTAAAAAACACAGTAGCAACTAACATATAGCCATATAGCTTAATGGAACCTTTTCCCCTATATTTTAATTTTTTGTTGGTTTTTCTTTGGGGTGTGTGTGTGTGTGTGTGTGTGTGTGTGTGTGTGTGTGTGTGTGTGTGTGGCAGTCTGGTGCTGGCCACATTTAAGTTTAAAAAATTTTTTTGTTGATATCTGTAGACAGCCCTGTAATTGAAATCATGGCTTTACTCTATTTATTTTTTTAAACTTACGTGAATCAGTTCTAAAGGAATATTTGAGACTTAATTTTCTTTTTCTTTACCGTGTCGTTATATAATAACTTTTTTTTCTTAAAACACAGTTTTGGAGGTACTGATGGACTTAAACTGTATATGGAGCTGTTAAAAGAACAGCAGTGCTGTATTGTAGCTATGTATATTCATGTACAGTATGTCTTAGATCCCAGGTAAACATATCTTTTATAAGGGGATAAATAGCTGCTTTCAAAAATTCCAGCTAAAGTTAATTGGGTCAGTGAGTAATAAATCTAATAGAGAATTCACTTTGAGGGGGGAAAAAAAAAGAGTAGTAAACAAGACTTTTATTGGCCCTTAATTAAACCTGACACCAAAATGGATATTTTTAGTCTCTCTGCATGTGAAATTTGGTGTAAGAAGATAGAACTGTAATACATAGAGTATATGGAAGGATAGACATAGTGCTTTGTTCATTTTGATTGCAAAGCTGCCAAAATAGCTGAAGCATAATTACTTGACTTGCCTTGATTTATAGGACTGGGGCTTGGAGAAAAGGAGCAGATGTTCCTTTAAGACTTGGATTACAGAAGTCTTATATACGTTGATTTGGTTTTCTTTTTGTAGCTCAAAGCCATTGTTTTTTAAATCCAGCTTTTCTAATTTATCAAAACAACATAATTTTATTTCCAGCAGAGATCTTGTGGCATACACAGAAAAGCCAGCTTACTGCCACTTAACCTTTCTTTGGCCATTAGAGGGAGTTGTTGCCATTCATTGAGGTCTAGAAGCAACTTGGAGAAGGAAATGGCAACCCACTCCAGTATTCTTGCCTGGAGAATCCCATGGACAGAGGAGCCTGGCAGGCTACAGTCCACGGAGTCACAAGAGTCAGACACAGCTTAGTGACTAAACCACCAGCTTGTTTAGAAAAATGAATACTTAAAGAAAAAAAATTTAACTATAAAATTAACAAACTATAAAGATTAATAGCAGAAGGAATTATACTTGATTTTTCCCTAGCTAAGAAAAGAAGGTATAATGTTCAGCTTCAAAACTCCAACATTGTCACTGATTCTCTATTCTTAACTGACATACTGCCACGAAGTTGTTTTTGAGTTCATGAAAAGTTTCAACAGCATTAGGCATTTTTTTTTAATGTTTTGTTTTTTAAGTACCTTTTATAGCATTTTATTTACTTCCTAAAGATTCAGGGAATCTGAATTTTAGATTCTGTGACCCTGAATTTTAGAAACATCTGGTCTACCTCAGTTAGATGTTGGCTGCATAGAGATAGAGCTGAAGTGATCACCACAGCCATAAAACTGATTGACTAAGAAGGATTTATACAATGTTTACAAACCTGGAATCAAGTATGGATTTTATCTGAAAGTTAAAAGTTAGATATTAGAGAAAGTATTTAATTCAGGTATTTTCAAGTTTTAAAACTTCACTTGTTTACCTACTAAAAATAGTTCTAGTTTTTTCTGCTTAGGAAAGTCCATTAAAATGATAATACCCTAATTTGCAGTGCTTTTCTCATAAAGTTGTGGGTGTGAAAGAATTGTAATTTACTAGATATGTTTGGGATGGGATATTTTGTTGGGTAGGTTTTCCTTTTTCTTTTTAACTTTTAATAGGCTTCCAACAAGAGTACAGTTGTTTCAGAACAAATTTTTTTAACATTATACTTTTCCCTTTCTCTTCACAGTGTTTAGAGAGTAAAATGAAAAACTGTGCACTCTGTGATTTTAACTTCTCTAATATACTCTTGAGATTTTTGCTTTAATTTAAATTACCATCACATGGCCCTTTCAGTAGTAAAACCAGCATTTGTTCCCTCACCAAACCCCATGCCAAATTCATCATAAAGAAAGCTCAGCATCCATAATTCCAGTAGTGCTTATCAATTTAGAGGAGGGGGCATTTAGTAAATATCCCAACTGGTCGTTTTATGCACAAGGCTTCAGTCAGAACATAGAAAAAAAAACATTCTGTGAATGAAATATTGTATGTTCAGATTTTATAAAAGACATTTTTAAAAGCCCAATTTACAGCCGTATATTTTCTTATGATGTAATTTATGAAAAAGATGTCTGTACTAACAGGTGCTGTAACACTACTGTTGTTGGATTTTATTGTTTGGTGATAAATGTATACAATATTTCTAAGGGAAACTATGTACTGTGATGTAAAAGTCTGGGCAAAATGTATATAATCCTTGTATATAGTTGTGTATTTGATTATAATTACTGATTGTAAAGATTTAATAAAATATGTAAATATCCTGGTTTAGTTTTAATTTTCATTTTTAGCATACTTTGCATATCTTTATACTTTGATATCTCTAAATTTTTTTTCACCACTGTTTTCCCTTTCATTTTCATTTACCCTAGAAGAGTAGGTTTGGGGGATGCCTTAGAATATAGACATGCAAACACACATTGAACAGTTCCACAACTCAACTAGTATCCTCAGGGTAGAGCTAGAGTTATTAATTTACAACGTCAATATTGGTAGCATGTGTGTTTTGAGTTTTGTTGTGGTGGTGGTTTTGTCACTAAGTCATGTCTGACTCTTTTGGGATGCCATGGACTGTAGTCCACCAGGCTCCGCTGTCTAAGGAATTTCCCAGGCATGAATATTGGAGTGGATTGCCATTTCCTTCTGTAAGAGATCTTCCTGATTCAAGGGTTGAACTGGCATCGCCTGCATTGGCAGGAGGGTTCTTTAACAATGAGACACCAGGGAAGCCCATATGTTTTGAGTTTTCTAATATTTAATAAAATTAGTTATCCTTTTAATATTGTCATCAAAAGTAATACTGACCTCTCCTGTTAATTCCATTGAGACCATCTGTTTAACAGCCACTTTCAGATACTATGGTACTATGCTTTTCATCTTTACTGTTATAGGGTTTGTGAACACAAGATATGTTGAAAGATCTGATAATATCACTATTACCTGTTGATATTAATAATCATTTTCTTTAAAGATAAGCAAACTGAAAGTTGAACAAGTTCTAAGCATCTTATGCTTAGGTGCCTGGTTCATGGAATGGGAGCCTTGGTTTATTTCCAGAGCTTATGAATTCATAAAAGAATGGACTCACCATCCCAGATGACTGTGGGAGAAATAGTTTAGAAGTCCTGTGGTGTGTTAGAGCACATTTCTACCCTTGTTTCAGCCCCAGCTGTCTAACAAGTAGTGCTGTCTTGAGACATAGCAGCTACAGGTAATACTGAAAAAATACTTTGGATGTAACAGTAGGATGGAATTTCATAGAATAGAGAAGATTGAAAACCTTCCTCCAAGGGTTAAGGAGAGAACCAAAGTCCTGAAATAGGCCAGTCTGAGACAGAGGAACCTAACACCTGGGGCCTGGCTGTTCCCTTTCTACCACCGTCACCACCACCACCCTGCTGTTGGAGTTGCAGAAATTAGAGGCACAGCTTACACAGCTTAAACCCCTACTTTATCTGTTCCAAATTTCTGAGAAAAGCCATTGATCTTGGGTCAAGAGGCAGTCTGACAAACACTGCAAGCTAGCTTGTCCTAAAGGCCCTTTCCCCACTCTCCTATCCAGCTTTCTCCTTGTAGAGTAGGTGGCGTTCTCAAGGCAATCCCAGAGAGCTGCTATCTTTAGAAGAACTGATCTATTTAGTCGGCCACACTCTTGTCTTACCTGAGGTCTTATGCCAACTGAATCCCAGCTTTAACTGTCTTATTATATTAATAAAATAGGTAAATATTTTTAAAGCCCTATTATCTCATTCTCCAATCATTACTTTTAACTCAGTCTTGCCCATTCACTTGGGTGATTCTTCAGGACCTCCAATCAATTGGTCCTTCTACTTTCTTAGAATCCATCACCCTTCCCCATGGCCTCACTTCCCAATTTACCCACCGTTAATGTCTCTTGCTCTTTTGAGCAAACTTCGCAAAACTTTAAATCTTATTAAGTCCAACTACTCATGATTTAGCACCTAAGTGTAAGCAGTTATTGGAACTGGATGAAATCACACCACCAGTGCTCACTGGCACTTTAAATTATGAATACAAATCTAGGAAGGGAGAAAATGGAGAGAAGAGCCTGGAACTGGGCTATGGCGGATTCTGAGGATTCAAAGATGAGAATTGTGGGTCTTTCCAAAGATTCACAGCTTGCAGGATTTAGTAAGGATTTTAGACTTTGTTCTAAGGGTAATGAGAAATCACTAAAGGGTTTTAAATTAGCATAGTGAAATGTAATGCTAAATGAATAAAAATCTAGAACATCCCTATTCTATAATAATAATAACTCATTTATTCAACAAAAACTTACTGAGCATCTCCTGTGTGCCAGGCGTTATGGGGCCTGGAGGTTGCAACACTGGGTCAAACATAAGATAGAAAATAAAACAGTATTAATAAATACAATAATAGGCTTATGAAAGAGAAGAACTTATGGTGAGAGGATAGTGATGGGTATCAACAAAGAATTCTACTTTAAGTAACCAAAACATTAACAGTGATTATCTCTGGATTACAGGCAATTTCTATTTATCTGTTTGGGTATATTTCCAAAATGAACATGATTTTAAAAATAAAAACAGCCTAGGTCAAAGGTGAAAGACATGCTGAGAACTATAGAACATTAATAAAGGAAATTATGATGCAAAGAAATGGAAAGATATCCTCTTAGATTGAAAATAGTAATATTGTTAAAATGGCAATACTACCCAAAACAATTTACACATTTAATGCAATCCTTATCAAATTACTCATGGCATTTTTTCATAAAACTAGAACAAACAGTCCTGAAATATATATGGAATTGTAAAAGACCCAGAACTGCCAGTGCAATCTTGAGGAAAAAGAACAAAGCAGGAGGTATATCCCTTCCAGACTTCAGACAATACTAGAAAGCTACAGTAATCCAAACGGCATGGTAAATAGACATATGGACCAATGGAACAGAATAAAGAGCCCAGAAATAAACCACTCATGTATGGTCAATTAATCTTCCACAAGGGAGGCAAGAAGATGCAATGGAGAGAAGACAGTGCACCACCGGCAAGTGGGGCAGGAGAGGGAGACAGCCATACGCAAGTCAGCAAAGCCAGACACACGCTTAGGCTGCAGGCAAAACAACTTGGAATGGCTTAAGACACGACAGCAGAGAGCTCCTTGAAAAGAATATAGAAAAAGCATAAGTTGACATAAATGCCAAAGAAGGCTCAAACTACTGCTCAATTGCACTCATCTCACATGCTAGTAAAGTAATGCTCAAAGTTCTCCAAGCCAGGCTTCAGCAATACATGAACCATGAACTTCCAGATGTTCAAGCTGGTTTTAGAAAAGGCAGAGGAACCAGAGATCAAATTGCCAACATCCGCTGGATCATGGAAAAAGCAAGAGAGTTCCAGAAAAACATCTACTTCTACTTTGTTGACTATGCCAAAGTCTTTGACTGTGTGGACCACAATAAACTGTGGAAAATTCTGAAAGAGATGGGAATACCAGACCACCTGACATGCCTCTTGAGAAACCTATATGCAGGTCAGAAAGCAGCAGTTAGAACTGGACATGGAACAACAGACTGGTTCCAAATAGGAAAAGAAGTACATCAAGGCTGTGTATTGTCACCCTGCTTATCTAACTTATATGCAGAGTACATCATCAGAAATGCTGGACTGGAAGAAACACAAGCTGGACTCAAGATTGCCGGGAGAAATATCAATAACCTCAGATATCCAGATGACACCACCCTTATGGCAGAAAGTGAAGAGGAACTAAAAAGCCTCTTGATGAAAGTAAAAGAGGAGAGTGAAAAAGTTGGCTTAAAGCTCAACATTCAGAAAACTAAGATCATGGCATCCAGTCCCATCACTTCATGGGAAATAGATGGGGAAACAGTGGAAACAGTGTCAGACTTTATTTTGGGGGGCTCCAAAATCACTGCAGATGGTGACTGCAGCCATGAAATTAAAAGACGCTTACTCCTTGGAAGGAAAGTTATGACCAACCTAGATAGTGTATTCAAAAGCAGAGACATTACTTTGCCAACAAAGGTCCGTCTAGTCAAGGCTATGGTTTTTCCAGTGGTCGTGTATGGATATGAGAGCTGGACTGTGAAGAAAGCTGAGCGCCGAAGAATTGATGCTTTTGAACTGTGGTGTTGGAGAAGACTCTTGAGAGTCCCTTGGACTGCAAGGAGATCCAACCAGTCCATCCTAAAGGAAATCAGTCCTAGGTGTTCATTGGAAGGACTGATGCTAAAGCTGAAATTCCAATACTTTGGCCACCTCTTATGAAGAGTTGACTCATTGGAAAAGATTCTGATGCTGGGAGGGATTGGGGGCAGGAGGAGAAGGGGATGACAGGATGAGATGGCTGGATGGCATCACTGACTCGATGGATGTGAGTTTGAGTGAACTCTGGGAATTGGTGATGGACAGGGAGGCCTGGCGTGCTGCGATTCATGGAGTTGCAAAGAGCAGGACATGACTGAGCAACTGAACTGACTGACTGGCTGACTTATACCAGTATTTTAAGTCAATCTCCCAAAGCAATAGAAATAAAAGCAAAAATGAATGAGGTCTAATCAAACATACAAGGTTTTGTTCAGTAAAGGAAACCACAGAAAAATCAAATGACAGCTTACAGAATGGGAGAAAATATTTGCAAATGAAGCAACTACAAGGAATCAATTTCCAAAATGTACAAACAAATACAACTCAATAACAACAATAAACAACCCAATCAAAAATGGGCAGAAGACCTAAACAGATCTACCTCCAAAGAAGACATACATACAGATAACTGATAGGCACATGAAAAGATGCTCATCATCGCTAATTATTAGAGAAATGAAAATCAAAACTATAATGAGGCAGAAGATATTAAGAAGAGGTGGCGAGAATACACAGAAGAACTATACAAAAAGACCTCAATGATCCAGATAACCACGACACTGTGATCACTCACCTAGAGCCAAACATCCTGGAATATGAATTCAAGTGGGCCTTAGGAAGCATCACTACATACAAAGCTAGTGAAGGTGATGAAAAAAAAAAAAAAAAAGCTAGTGAAGGTGATGGAATTCCAGTTGAGCTATTTCAAATCCTTAAAGATAATGCTGTTAAAGTGCAGCACTCAGTATGCCAGCAAATTTGATTAACTCAGCAGTGAGTGGCCACAAGACTGGATAAGGTCAGTTTTCATTCCAATCCCAAAGAAAGGCAATGCCAAAGAATGTTCAAACTACCACACAATTGCACTCATTTCACATGCTAGCAAAGTAATGCTCAAAATCCTTCAAGCTAGGCTTCAACAGTTTATGAACCGGGAACTTCCAGATGTACAAACTGGATTTAGAAAAGGCAGAAGAACCACAGATCAAATTGCCAGAATCCATTGTATCATAGAAAAGCTAGAGAATTTCAGAAAACATCTACTTATGCTTCATTGACTATGCTAAAGCCTTTGTGTGGATCACAACAAACTGTGGAAAATTCTTAAAGAGATGGGAATACAGACCACCTGACCCACCTCCTGTGAGACCTGTATGCAGGTCCAGAAGCAACAGTTAGAACTGAAACAACAGACTGGTTCCAAATTGGGAAAGGAATACGTCAAGGCTGTATATTGTCATCCAGCTTATTTAACTTATATGCAGAGTACATCATGAGAAATGCCAGTCTGGATGAAGCACAAGCTGGAATCAAGATCTCTGAGAGAAATATCAATAACCTCAGATATGCAGATGACACCACCCTTATGGCAGAAAGCAAAGAGGAATTAAAGAGTCTCTTGACCAAGGTAAAATAAGAGAGTGAAAAAACTCAGCATTCAAAAAATATTCATCTGGGAGAAGCCAGCTGGACAGCAGGTGCGGGAGTGTGGTCACTAGCCAATAGGAACCTGAAACATCTTGTAGTTGTCTGAAGATTCTTCAGTTACTGTGTCAAGCGACACAGATGTTTCTCTTTCCTCATATGATGAAGATCAGGGATGTTAGCTTATCCGAAAAGCTAAGAGAGGCACCATTTGTCCCCACTGGAATGGCAGGTTTTGCAGCAATTGTGGAATATGGATTATATAGAGGGGAAATACTAAAAGTTTTGTTCCCCTGGTCCACATGTGTGTGGCAGCCCAAGGCTTTGTTGTGGGAGCAGTGGTACGGGCTATTCTTGGCAATTTGATCTGTGGCAATTTGATCTGTGGTTCTTCTGCCTTTTCTAAATCCAGTTTGTACATCTGGAAGTTCCCAGTTCATAAACTGTTGAAGCCTAGCTTGAAGGATTTTGAGCATTACTTTGCTAGCATGTGAAATGAGTGCAATTGTGTGGTAGTTTGAACATTCTTTGGCATTGCCTTTCTTTGGGATTGGAATGAAAACTGACCGTACCTCTTGGTACGGGCTATTCCCTGTATCAAGAATTCTGGGCAAAACCTAAACCTTAGAAGAGGAGATGCCGTCTTGGTCTTGGTGGTGGTGCTTGCTTTAATTAGACATCTCATACTGAGGTTATATATTTATGCTGAAAATAAATTTTTGGGGTCAGACAAGAACATGGTAATTTGAATATTGGCTTATTTTCTTGCAGGCTTGATTTGCCTGCTGACCAAATTACTGGTGACTAGTTCACTAGCTAGGTCATTCGGGGGAGTCAGATTCAGACCAGCACAAAAGAAACGTGTCACTTTTAAATACATTTGATAGAGATACCTGTCCACCTTCTTAAACGCTTCTGTTGAAATTAGTTCTAAAGAAGACAACATGCCAATCCTGAAAATGCTCCCAGTTGCTGCAGAAAATCGTATGCTTTTGATGTAAGGTAAGAGTCCTATTTACTGCTGTTAATTTAACTTTCTGACTGTCTTGTGGACTGAGTACAGTTTTAAGGGCTGGTGGGCTCTTGAGGAACCCTTTCAGAACAGTGCATGGAATACAACATTATAAACCTCCCTGCAAGTAAAAAGTTGGTAACAGAGCCACTTTGAAGAAGTATTTATTTTAGATCATAGTTGTAAACATGAAAATAACTTAACTGTATATCCCTGTTAGCTCTTTTGTAGTTGCAGAATTAGATTTTGCTGCTGTTATAATAGGATAATTTTAAATGTTATTTGGAAACAAATGTGTGTTTTAGGTGCTAATGCAAAGGTAAAAAAAAAAAAAACACTTTTAAAATGTGCACAGTATGTTTATTGTCTCCAAAAGAATCATCAACTAAATAAAATGCCTATAATGGAAGTGATTGATGACCAAGCTGGTTTGGTCACATATTATACAAACTTTGGTATATTTTGAACTTTGCTATACTTGTGAAATTCTCTTGTGTAACCTGAATTCCATGGTGATAACATGGTAAATGTAGTGTTATTAAAGTAAGTGAACACACACACACACAGAACAAAGATCATGTCATGTGGTCCCATCACTTCATGGCAAATAGATGGGGAAACAATGGAAACAGTGACAGACTGTATTTTCCTGGGCTCCAAAATCACTGTGGATGGTGACTGCAGCCATGAAATTAAAAGATGCTTGCTCCTTGGAAGAAAAGCAATGACAAACCTAGACAGCATATTAAAAAACAGAGACATTACTTTACTTACAAAGGTCTGTATAGTCAATGCTATAATTTTTCCAGTAGTAATGTATGGATGTGAGAGTTGGACAATAAAAAAGGCTGAGCACTGAAGAATTGATGCCTTCACACTGTGGTGCTGCAGAAGACTCTTGAGAGTCCTTTGGACAGCAAGGAGATCAAACCAGTAAATCCTAAAGGAAATCAATCCTGAATATTCATTGGAAGGACTGATGCTGAAGCTGACATACTTTGGTGAAGAGCCAAACTATGCGAAGAGCCAACTCATTGGAAAAGACCCTGATGCTGGGAAAGATTGAAGGCAGGAGGAGAAGGGGATGAAGGAGGATGAGATGGTTGGATGGCATCACCAACTCACTGGATGTGAGTTTGAACAAACTGTAGGAAGCGGTGAAGGACAGGGAAGCCTGGCATGCTGCAGTCCATGTGGTTGCAGAGTCAGACATGACTAAACCACAAGAACAATCTCACAACTGTCAGAATGGCCATCATTAAAAAGTCTACAAATAACAAATGCTGGAGTGGATGTGGAGAAAAGGAATCCTCCCACACTATTGGTGTGAATATAAACTGGTGACGCCACTATGGAAAACACTATGGAGGTTACTCAAAGAACTAAAAAAGAATTGCTATATAATCCAGTAATCTTAAGCGAACTGAAGGTCACTCAGTCATGTCCGACTCTTTGCGACTCTATGGACTATACAGAATGAAGCAAGGCAAAGGCTAATAGAGTTTTGCCAAGAGAACATACTGGTTATAACAAACACCCTCTTCCAACAACACAAGAGAAGACTCTACACATGGACATCACCAGATGGTTAATACCAAAATCAGATTGATTATATTCTTTGCAGCCAAAGATGGAGAAGCTCTATACAGTCAGCAAACACAAGACTGGGAGCTGACTGTGGCTCAGATCATGAACTCCTTATTGCCAAATTCAGACTTAAATTGAAGAAAGTAGGGAAAACCACTAGACCATTCAGGTATGACCTAAATCAAATCCCTTACGATTATACAGTGGAAGTGAGAAATAGATTCAAGGGATTAGATCTGATAGACAGAGTGCCTGAAGACCTATGGATGGACGTTTGTGACATTGTACAGGAGGCAGTGATCAAGACCATCCCCAAGAAAAAGAAATGCAAAAAGGCAAAATAGTTGTCTGAGGAGGCCTTACAAATAGCTGTGAAAAGAAGAGAAGTGAATGCCAAAGAAGAAAAGGAAAGATATACCCATTTGAATGCAGAGTTCCAAAGAATAGCAAGGAGAGATAAGAAAGCCTTCCTCAGAGATCAATGCAAAGAAATAGAGGAAAACAACAGAATGGGAAAGACTAGAAATCTCTTCAAGAAAATTAGAGATACCAAGGGAACATTTCATGCAAAGATGGGCTCAATAAAGGACAGAAATGGTAGGGACCTAACAGAAGCAGAAGATATTAAGAAGAGGTGGCAAGAATACACAGAAGAACTATACAAAAAAGATCTTCCAGACCAAGATAATCATGATGGTGTGATCACTCACCTAGAGCCAGACATCCTGGAATGTGAAGTCAAGTGGGCCTTAGAAAGCATTACTACGAACAAAGCAAGTGGAAGTGATGGAATTCCAGTTGAGCTATTTCAAATCCTGAAAGATGATGCTGTGAAAGTCCTGCACTCAATATGCCAGCAAATTTAGAAAACTCAGCAGTGGCCACAGGACTGGAAAAGGTCAGTTTTCATTCCAATCCCAAAGAAAGGCAATGCCAAAGAATGCTCAAACTACTGCGCAATTGCACTCATCTCACACGTTAGTAAAGTAATGCTCAAAATTCTCCAAGCCAGGCTTCAGCAATACGTGAACTGTGATTGTTTAGAAGTTCAAGCTGGTTTTTGAAAAGGCAGAGGAACCAGAGGTCAAATTGCCAACATCCGCTGGATCATCAAAAAGGCAAGAGAGTTCCAGAAAAACATCTATTTCTGCTTTATTGACTATGCCAAAGCCTTTGACTGTGTGGATCACAATAAACTGTGGAAAATTCTGAAAGAGATGGGAATGCCAGACCACCTGACCTGCCTCTTGAGAAACCTATATGCAATTCAGGAAGCAACAGTCAGAACTGGACATGGAACAACAGACTGGTACCAAATAGGAAAAGGAGTACGTCAAGGCTGTATATTGTCACCCTGCTTATCTAACTTATATGCAGAGTACATCATGAGAAATGCTGGGCTGGAAGAAGCACAAGCTGGAATCAAGATTGCCAGGAGAAATCTCAGTAACCTCAGATATGCAGATGACACCACCCTTATGGCAGAAAGTGAAGAGGAACTAAAAAGCCTCTTGATGAAAGTAAAAGAGAAGAGTGAAAAAGTTGGCTTCAAGCTCCACATTCAGAAAACGAAGATCATGGCATCTGGCCCCATCACTTCATGGGAAATAGATGGGGAAACAGTGGAAACAGTGTCAGACTTTATTTTGGGGTGGCTCCAAAACCACTGCAGATGGTGACTGCAGCCATGAAATTAAAAGACGCTTACTCCTTGGAAAAAAAGTTATGACCAACCTAGATAGCATATTGAAAAGCAGAGACATTACTTTGCCAACAAAGGTCCGTCTAGTCAAGGCTATGGTTTTTCCTGTGGTCATGTATGGATGCGAGAGTTGGACTGTGAAGAAAGCTGAGCACCGAAGAATTGATGCTTTTGAACTGTGGTGTGGGAGAAGACTCGAGAGTCCCTTGGACTGCAAGGAGATCCAACCAGTCCATTCTGAAGATCAGCCCTGGGATTCCTTCGGAAGGACTGATGCTAAAGCTGAAACTCCAGTACTTTGGCCACCTCATGCAAAGAGTTGACTCATTGGAAAAGACTCTGATGCTGGGAGGGATTGGGGGCAGGAGGAGAAGGGGACGACAGAGGATGAGATGGCTGGATGTCATCACTGACTCGATGGATGTGAGTCTGAGTGAACTCTGGGAGTTGGTGACGGACAGAGAGGCCTGGCGTGCTGCGATTCATGGGGTTGCAAAGAGTCGGACATGACTGAGCGACTGAACTGAACTGAAGAAACAGTCAGGACTTTGCTGGTGGTCTAGGGATAAGAATCCACCTGCCAGTGCCGGGGACACAGGTTCGATCCCTGGTTGGGGAAGATTCCACATGCCACGGAGCAACCAAGCCTGTGCACCACAACCACTGAGCCTGCGTGCTGCAACTACTGAAGCCCATGGACCTAGAGCCTGCACTCCACAGCAAGAGAAACCACAATGAGAAGCCTGTGCACTGCAATGAAGAGTAGCCCCTGCTCCCCACAACTCGAGAAAGACTGCATGCAGCAATGAAGACCTAGTGCAACCAAGAATAAATTAATTAACTAAAAGAAAAGTCAGTGCAAGAACACCCTGACTCTCCTTTGTCCTCCTGAAAGCAGGAAATCAATCTCCCATGTCAAAGGTACCCTGCCTGTACTAGGAGGCATCCTTATCACCAGAGACAGGCAATTTAGGGACATGGAAGGCTATATAAACAAACCATGTTACTTCACCACCCATTTGTTAACCCTAAGCCCAAACCCCTTTGTCTTGTCAATTCTTCACAAATTTATTGTTTTCTTGTCTAAAAGGTATAAAAGCTGTCTACTTTGGTAACTCTTTTGATTCTCACATTTTTATGAGCTCCCAACCTCATGCAAAGTGTTGAGTCATTGGAAAAGACCCTTATGCTGGGAGGGATTGGGGCCAGGAGAGGGGGATGACAGAGGATGAGATGGCTGTATGGCATCACCAACTCGATGCACATGAGTTTGGGTAAATTCCGGGAGTTGGTGATGGACGGGGAGGCCTGGCGTGCTGCGATTCATGGGGTCGCAAAGAGTTGGACATGACTGAGCGACTGAACTGAACTGTACATATGAAATTAAATTTGTTTTCTCTCCTGTTAATTTTTCTTGTGTCAGTTTAATTAATAGAGTAGCTGAAGAATCTAGAAGGGAAGAAGGGACAAGTTTTCCTTGCCTGTAGCATCATATAGCTGGGATTCAAAACCCTGGGAGGAGATGAGGTTTATTCAGAAAAGCATGTGGAGTACTTCCCTGGTGGTCCAGTGGTTAAGACTCTGTGCTTCCTCAGCAAGGAGTGATGGGTTTGATCCCTTGTCCGGGAACTAAGATTCCACAAGACACATGGTACACCAAAAAATTTTAAAAAGAAAGAAAGAAAAGAGAACATGGACTGGGGAAAAGAGAAGAGGATGGAAAACAGAGCCCTGAGTTTGCTAGCATGTAAGGATTGGCAGAGGAGGAAGGAATTGATGGAATGGAAGAGTTGAAGAGGGCAGAGGAAGATGAGGACTGAGCAGTGTGATAAAAATCACAATAAATATCATTTCAAGGAAGGAGTTGTGAATAACCTGAAATCCCTGAAGAGCTGGTGTCAGTGTACCATTCTGTATCAGAATGCAGGTTAGGTATTTCTAACACTTGAGAAAAGTCAGAAATTCTGGTGAAATCTGATTTTAAACATGGTTCAAGTCAAAAAAGGTATAACAAAAGCCTCCAGTTTGCAACTTCAGAGCTGGCAGACTCTTAACATGTAGAGGTTGAAAGAAGACTTCTTTATTTTCAAGGGACCATTGTCCAGTATCCTAGACCTATTACAGGCACGTAAGGCCTCCTGCTAGAAAGCATATTAAAAAGCAGAGACATTACTTTGCCAGCAAAGGTCCTTCTAGTCAAGGCTATGGTTTTTCCAGTGGTCATGTATGGATGTGAGAGTTGGACTGTGAAGAAAACTGAGCGCCGAAGAGCTGATGCTTTTGAACGGTGGTGTTGGAGAAGACTCTTGAGAGTCCCTTGGACTGCCAGGAGATCCAACCAGTCAATCCTAAAGGAAATCAGTCCTGAATATTCATTGGAAGGACTGATGCTGAAGCTGAAACTCCAATACTTTGGCCATCTGATGTGAAGAACTGACTCCTTGGCAAAGACCCTGATGCTGGGAAAGATTGAAGGCAGGAGGAGAAGGGGACGACAGAGGATGAGATGGCTGGATGGCATGACCAACTCGATGGACATGAGTTTGAGTGAACTCCGGGTGTTGGTGATGGACAGGGAGGCCTGGCGTGCTGCGATTCATGGGGTCACAAAGAGTTGGACACAACTGAGTGACTGAACTGACCTGAAGATCTCCTCCAACTGTTGAGACTTTCTGATGGCTTAACACCTCAGATGGTGATTATGTGGCTTTCCAAATAGAGATCCTTGGCTTAATCAAGTAGGTCAATGGAAAAATGTGCCTCATCCATTCACCTTCCTACAATTCTAATCTCAACTAGGAGACATCAGGTCAGACCTTACCTCCATCAGCTGCTTTGGCCAGACTGCTGACTCAGTTTCACAACATCTTCCTTCTTGGTTCCTGGCAGTTTGCTCTCTCCAAGAAGCCCTATCAAAGCCACACACCACCTAGGATACATTTACAAGCCTCTGCTCAGTTCAGTGGTGATTCCTTCAAGTTCTAGCAACACTCCCAAGAGGACTAGTCCAGGTCAGTTTTCCTCTCATAGGTAGTGTGATAACTCATGCCCTCTTTGCAGTGAAAGTGTGAAGTCACTCAGTTGTGTCCGACTCTTTGCAACCCCATGGACTGTAGCCTGCCAGGCTCCTCTGTCCATGGGATTCTCCAGGTGAGAATACTGGAGTGGATTGCTATTTCCTTCTCCAGGGGATCTTCCCTACCCAGAGATCGAACCTGGATCTCCCGCACTGCAGGCAGACTCTTTCCCATCTGGGGCTCCCCTTTGCAGACCTGGCAATAAAAAGAACTGACACTTTTTGAATCATCACTAGGTATTAACATATACTGAGAACTCTATATAGGTGATTCCTTATCCATTTGGCAACATTGTGAAATGTCTGTAATTTCATTTTATAGATAAGGGAATATATATTTCAACAAAGTTGAGGGACCTGCCCAAAGTCCCAAAGCTAGTTAGATGGATCTGGGACTTGGGCCTAAATGAATCAGATGTCTCCTACACAAGCAGCCTTTCCTGTTCACATACAGTTATCTGTTTGGGCCAAGTGTAATATGGCTGCCAAACAAAGCTGATTTAGAGATCATAGTAAACACAGTTTTACTGCCAGCCAGCCAGCCACCAAAGGGATCTGGGAATTGAAGGTAATTTGTTTATAGATTCAGGCCTTATGGCCTCTGAGCTAGAGGATATTTATCAGAAACCTTGAAAATGGTAGACATGTGTCAGAGAAATAGATCTCTCTCTTTCTAAGGCACCTACTAGTTTTCTGATCACTGGGTCAAACATTTTATCTTCTCCAGCTAGAAAGGCCAGAACTAGGTGACTTCTACGAAGCACAAAAGAAATTCATACAAATGTGTTTTACCAGCTCAAGGGACTCGGAGCCCCTTGAGAAAACAGAAAAGTTTGGCCTATTCATCTTTGTCTCCCCCACATCAGTACCTGACTCTTGAAAGGCATTCATTAAACACTTATGCAGAACTAAATGAAATACCTCATCAATGAAAAATTAATCAGTTGATCTAAGAAAGAAATGGAAAATTGGTTTTTCAGCCCAATTGAAGATTATCTAAGCCAGGGAACAGCATCTCAGAAAGCTTGGAGAACTGTTCTGCCCATTAGAAGTCAAGCACAGTCACTGAAGTTTTTTGAGACAGAGGGCTATACATTAAGTGATGTATTATTGACAGCTTACACAATCTAGCAAGCAGTGGGTCAGGGGTCATTGTGGCCCCTTACTAGATTAAGAAGGAATGTTATCTTTTAAGGAGTTGTCTTGCTGGTGCTGGGAAAATTTTGCTGTCTATAGTTGAGCAGGAATTTCTGCCTGTGGGGAGGTTTGGTTGATGCACAAAAAGGGTACCCAGTGTACAGTGTGGGGAGAGAGGAGGCCAAAAGCAAAGTAATTTTTTAAAAAAATATTTATTTATTTGGCTGTTCTGGATCTTAGTCGTGGCATATGGGATATAGTTCTCTGACCAGGGATTGAACCCAGGACCCCTGCATTGTGAGCCCAGAGTCTTATCCACTGGACTACCAGGGAAGTCCCCAGAGAAATTTTTTTATGTTTAATGTTTCTTGCTGTAAAATATGAATTTCATTTCACAGTCTGGTTCTGAACCAGGGGATGTTTTTGTTCGCTCACTTTTGGTTTTGTTAGGTCCAAAAGTTACATTTATCTAGAGAGAGTTAGGATGTGCAATCACTGAGAAACATCAAAGAAACAATGAAACTGAAGCTGTATAAAGATAATTCTAAAAATATTTTCTGCTGAAAGTAGTCATTGACGAGAACAAGAGGTGATCTCAGAGCTTTAGAGCTGAAAGATTTTTGTGATCATCACAGCCCTGAATCTTCTCACTGGACAGAACAGAAGCCACAGATGGGAAGTGACATAACCAAGGTCACTTATATCCAGTATTGATTATGCCCTTGGGATGCAGGAAGGTTCTATTCCTCCTGTTTCAAAGACATCCCACCCACTTTATAGCCTTATTCCTTTGTGTATTCATTCCTTTGCAAGTTGACATTCAGCTGGTAAGATAATTACTAACTCCGGCGCTGCCCCGGAGGTGCATTTGCAAAACTCCAGGGCTCCACTGAACACAGTTTGAAAACTACTGACTTAGATAACTTATTGGTCGTTACTTAAACTTCTAGCACATTCAAGCAAAAATGTCTTTTAATTCCCTGAAAACTGGGTATTCTCATTGGCAGCATTTATTCTTCTCTTCATTTCCTGATGAATAAACCCATTAATGAAAGAATGTGCTGTGTACTTTCTTTGGTGCTATTATTAATCTGAATTAACATGTGCGTGGGCAGGAGACAAGAGATGTGGGTTTGATCCCTGAGTCAGGAAGATCCCCTGAAGGAGGAAATGGCAACCCAATCCAGCATTTTTGCCTGAAGAATCCCATGGACAGAGGAGCTTGGCGGGCTATAGTTCATTAGGGTCGCAAAGAGTCAGACACAACTGAACCGACTTAGCGTACACACGTGTATACATGTGGCTGATTCCTTTTGCTGTACAGTAGAAACTAACACAACATTGTAAAGCAACTCTACGCCAATAAAAGTTAATTTTTAAAAAAGAGATAATTAAATAAAGTGCTATGTAGATGTGCTTTCAAGTCCTCTCCTTGTGTGTGCTTCCCTTTTATCAAATTGGTGTCTTTGATTTTCACGTAGAAACTCTAACTGAATTAATCAGTGCTGGTCATCATTAGTGCCAGCTGTGGTTCAGTTATATGCCCTTCAACCTCTTACTGGTCCAGGCTGAGATGCAGGGAGAGTATCCCACCAATGGAGACAGACCTAATCATTTCAGTCTCTCAAAAAACAGCAGAAAGGATCCCATGAAATCATAAGTTTTCAAAAACCAAGTATTTGAGGAGAAACAATAAGGAATGACCTGGATTGTTTTAAAAAGATCTTGTATGACTGGAGACCAGGGTGGGTAATAAACTGAATCCCAGGATGAAACACATAGGGAGGGTTTTTGTTTTCTGGGGCTTCCCAGGTGGCACAGTAGTAAAGAATCCACCTGCCAATGCAGGAGATGCAAGAGACGTGGGTTCAATCCCTGGGTCAAGAAGATCCCCTGGAGGAGGAAATGGCAACCCTCTCCAGTATTCCTGTCTGAAAAATTCCATGGATGGAGGAGCCTGACGGAGTATAGTCCATGGGGTCACAAAGAATCAGACATGACTGAACAACCTAGCAGGTAGTTACTATACCAAGAATCCCCAGGAGCAGGCCTGTCCAGTGGGGATTCTCACTAGCTCTCGAATGCATTCTCTAAAGCTGCCTCCTAATAAGGCTGGCAGAGAGAAGCAGGGTAATGGGCCCAGGCAGACACATTGTAGGGGAGAACCTCCGCCATGGGGTGTGTGCCCACTGCCAAAGGGTCTGTGCTGCGGAGTGCCGGCCTCTGCACAAATTCTAAAACCAGAGAAAGAGCCCAAACTTGTCAGAGAGCTATATGGGAACAGAGGAAGAAGAGATTTTTAAAAAATAGGTAATTGTTCCAATAAAGCATAAGCTTTACAAGGGGAAAAAAACAGAAATACTTTCCTGGGAATTCTAATCTCACCATCATATAAGGACTTTGCACAACTCATATTTCTGGAAAAGGTGGGGGAAGTCATTTCCCTGGCATAGCCTCAGGCCTTACAGATTCAAACTGGGACATCATTTTTCCTTGATTCATGAGAACTGCCTCCTTTTGGTTTTTGCACTTTTAAAAAATATATTTTTTTACTTATTTGGCTGTTCTGGGTCTTCATTGCTGTGCTCAGACTCTCTCTCTCATGGGGAGCAGGGGTTACTCTCGAGTTGCCCTGAGAAGGGGTTATTCTCTAGTTGTGGCTAGCAGGGGTACTCTCTATTGGGATGCACAGGCTTCTTATTGGGGTGGCTTCTGTTGTGAGTCATGGGCTCGAGGGCACGTGGGCTTCAGTAGTTGTGGCCCCTGGACTTAGCTGCTTCACGGAATGTGATCTTCCCGTGGGAAGATCAAACCTGTATCACCTGCATTGGTAGGTGGACTCCTAACCACTGAATCTCCAGGAAAGTCCTGTTTTTATTCCTTTTGTGCTTCCACCACCAATAATATTTCATTATTACATATAATGTTAGCTATATGTTTTTAAGAGAGGCCCTTTTTCAGGTTGAGTAATTTCTCTCTATTCCTAATTTGCTGAGAATTGTGAATAGCTTTTTGTCAAATGCTTGTAATGCCATTGAAATGATGTGGATTTTATTATATTATTAATGGTGAATTAATTTTCAAATATTAAACCAATCTTGTATACCTGGGTTAAACCTGATATGATAATGATGTATTATTGTTTTTCAGTTTGACTTACTAATATTTTGATAAGAATGTGTGTGTCACTATTCATGAGAGATATGCTTTATTCTCTTTTTTGTATTTATCAAGCTTTTGTATTAGGATATTTTTGGCCTCAGAAAAGTTAGGAATATTTTCTCTCTTCTATTATTTTTGGAAAGAATTGAAGATTAGTGTTAAGTCTTCCTTAACTATTTGATAGAATTTACTAGTGAATCCATTTGGACCTGGAATCTTTTTTGTGGAAAAGTTTTGATAACAAATTAAGTTAAAATAACAGATACATGGATATTCAGTTTCCATTTTTTTCTCTTTTCATTTTTGGTGAGATGTTTTTCAATGAATTTATGCATTTTAAGTTGTTGAGTTTATTGATAGTTGTTCACAATAATCCCTTTTTATTATCTGTCAGATCTGTAATGATGCTCCCTCTTTCATTCCCAATATGATAAATTGCTTTTTTTCTTTATTAGTCTAGCTAGGGGCTTAGCCATTTTTTCAATTAAACAAATTTTGGGTTTTGTTACATTTTTCTACCACTTGTTTTCTGTTCCAGTGATTTCTGTTCTTATTTTGGTCTCCTCTCTTCTACATCTTGTGAGTTTAATTTATTTTTCTAGTTCCTTAAGGTGGAAACTTAGGTTATTAGTTTTAACCATTTCCTTTTCAGTTTCTGCCTGCTTTTAGTTTTTCTCTGGAACCTTTAAAACAGCTATTGTCCATCGTTTATAAGTGTTATCTGCAGGACAATCATTCAGTATAAGCCCTTCCACCATTGCTGAGACTAGAACTCAGTTTTAAGCTTCAAAATCTTGGGTAAGTATAGTAACCCAAGTGTCAACTTCCTCATCTGTTATGCGGAGATAATTTAACGTACATTAGACTGTCATGGAAAGCAAATGAGATGATGCATATAAAAATGTTTTTGAAAGAACAAGCATGGCATATAAATTATATTTAGTATCATTAATGCAACATAAAGTTAATATAATTATATACACCTATGTCATGTACTTGTACTGATATTTCCACCAAAACTTAAGATGCAATTCTAAGTCATCTAATTTTCATAGCCTGGTAGATGAGGAAGATATTCCTTTATCCTTTTCCAATATATTCTAGCTAACCTTATAATTATATGCAGCTTCATCATCAACTGATATTGAATGTCTATCATGTATATATTAGGCATTTTTATGTGCAGTATTTTATTCACTTCATTTCTCACATAATAATGCCCTCCAATTTAGCAATATGTAATAACTAAAAAAATTTTCCCACCTTCTCTTAAAAATCTTAATTAAATCAGAGAAAGCACCCAGATATGTGAAAATTGTTTATTTCAGTCTAACCCACAACAAAAAAAAAGTCAAACCAAAATAAATGTGTATAAAGGATTTGTTAAATTATGATGCATACATATAATGTAATGCTATTCAGCTGTTAAAAACATTCAGACTGTTTCATCACATAGGAAAAGGTATATAATATTAAGTGTAAAGAATAAGATTACTGTTTAAACATCATGATTACAATTTTGTTCAAAATAGGAATCAGAAAAAAGTAGCTATAAGGAAATACACCTGAATGATCATCTGTAGAGTGATGATCATCTCTAGAGTGAAAACAGTTAGGGATGGTTGTTTCTTCACATGCTTTGTCTGAGGCTCTAAATTGTCCACAATGAATGTATGATTTTTGCTTTCAGTTTCTTGTTTGGATCCAGAGACACTCTGAACTGGGTTGACCTTAACTCAGTGAATAGTCACCTCATTAGTCCACACATAGCCATTATTTATTAATTTGTTTATTAGAATGTAGTAAGTACTCATATGCCCAATGCTCAATATAAAAGCTCAGATTAAAATAAAAATTTGCATCTAGGCATGAATCCTCTTCTATCCCACGCATCACTTCTCTTTACTCAAGATAACCACCTTCTCAAATCTCATAATTCCTTCCTTTTCCTTTTAATAAAGTTGCATGTAATTGATACATGCTTTTATAAAGCTATCTGAACTATATATTTTTATCTTGGTGGCTTTAAATTTTTTAAGGTAATATGCTATAAATTGTCTTCTAAGACTTCATTCACTTAATATTGCTAAGATTCATCTCTACTGATGCATAGGCCATGGTAGCTTATTTTTATTACTATATAATATTCTATTGTGTGACCCATATTACTGTTGACTCTGTATTTTAGGCTATTTCCAGACATTTCCTGTTAAGAACAGTACTATAAATATTCTTGTACATAAATTCCCACTGTCCTTATATACCAATTTGGATATAAACTTGGGAGTGGAAAAGTTTGTCATAGGGTGAGTGAAAGTTTAAACAGCAGTGTGGAACTGGTTTTCCAAAGCGGTTGCCTCAGTCTATGCATATTCTCACCAGCAGTGTATGAGATTCTGTGAATCTGTATCCTTACTAGCATTTGGTATTGCCAGATATCTTGCTTTTTTCTTTTTAAACAATTGTATTTATTTATTTCGGTTTGGCTGAGTCTTCAGGGCTGCACAGGCATTTCTCTAATTGCAGTGAGCAGCGGTGACTCCTCGTTGCAGCGTGGGGGCTTCTCTCTGCGGCGACTTCTCTTGTTGCGGAGCAGGGGCTCTAGAGCACGTGGGTTTCAGGAGCTGCGGCTTGTGGGCTCAGCGGTTGTGGCTCCCAGGCTCGCGAGCACAGGCTCAACAGTTGCGGTGTATGGGCTTAGCTGCTCCACTACATGTGGGATCTTCCTAACCCAGGGACTGAACCCAGGCCTCCTGCATTAGCAGGCAGATACCTTACCACTGAGCCACCAGGGAAGCCTGATGTATTGCTTTTATACTCAGGAAAAGAAGAATGTTTGTAAAACAAACCAAGAACAGAACCAAAACTTCCTTGCCCTCCTTTTCCCCAAACTCCAGGAAAGATTCAAGGCACAGGTGGTGATACATAAAACTATTCCTCCCCCAGAAGCTTTGCAAAATCCTCTAGCTCTAGAAACCCTCTTCCAGCAATGAATTGGGAACAGTGCGGGGGTGTGAGAAGTAGGAAACCTGCAGAATTGTGTGTCATGGGGACTCTTTCCAGCAGAGGGTGAAACTATTCTGTAGGTTTGAACTAGAAGCCTCTTATTCTCGTTCTCTGCGTCTCTTTCTGTCTCTCCTTTCTCTCCTGAAATACGAACACTGGACCAGATACATCATTTTTTATTCTCTGCACTATGTTCCTAAAATACTTTCCTTGCAATTCTCTTTGCAAATATCAGAGAACTGACCTGCTTATTGAATGCGTATTTTTTTCCTTGAGTAAAAAGCGGCCAGTTACACCAAGTGGGGTGAGGAGTTCCCTGAACAAGCAATGCAGAGATTGAGAAATTCAAAACCATAACAATTGGAGGGTGTGATTGGAGGGTGGGAGGGAGGCTCAACAGGGAGGGAATATATATTTTTATATATATACACACACACACAAAGTTATGGCTGATTCATGTTGTTGTACAGCAGAAACCAACAGAACTTTGTAAAGCAATTATCCTCCAATTATAAAAAAAGAATTGGACAGCCTGTTTCAACAGTGGCACCCTGGTTGCCTCTCCTTTCAACACTGAGTCCTAGTTTCTATCACTGTCACTTTGTAGTAACCTATGTTGTGATGCAGAACACCAGACAGATGTGAGAATCTGTGATTTTTGCACCTACAATAAATTAGCTTCTTCTCACTTACAGGTTCAAGGCTATAATCAGAGCACTTATCCAAAATGCAACTCAGAGAACTTTTTAGAGATAGCTGAAATATTCCCCATTTTTTAAGAGGCAGAAATACAAACAAGACTCAGTGCACACAAATACTAGCATCCAAAGAAATGAACGAGTTCACACATTGGGTGAAAGTCCAACAGCTCTTTCCTCTCTCCAACAGAATACCTCACTCAAATACAGAACAAACTGGCTTATTCTAAAGCAAAAGCCCCAAACAAAGAGAAAATAAAGTTTCCAGCTGTACACACTGGAGTGACTTACCCTTCTGTGTGGAGCACATTGGTTCCCAAATGTTGATTCTCTGATCCAACTGCCCAGTACTAGGGCAGGGGGTGCCACTTTGGGGAAATTTGAACGGTAGGTCCTCAGGACAAGTGGTCCTGAGAGCTGCTAAAAACATACCTGAAATTCTCCGAGTGGGGTCACATTTTTGGGTCACCAAAAATTGTACTGAGTCCAAGCTTATACTGCTCACCATACAACGTGCCAATAAATCGAAAGGCAGCATGTTGGGGCGAGGAATAGCGATTTTATTCGGAAAGCCAGCAGACAAAAAGATGGTGACCTCACATCCCAGAGAACCATCTTGCCTGAGTTGGAGCTCAAGTTTCTTTAATACAAAACAGGAGGGAGTAAAGTCAAACACTTCTGGGTTCCCAGCAGCCTTTGGGGAGGATGTGTTAATTTCTTTCTGCCTGCAGTCATTCACGGGTGGGCCTTGTCAGGATGTTTTCTGTGAGCTAAACAGAGGTATTTTAGCTTAATGTTCATTACCTGGGAGGTAGAGTTCCCAGAGATCGGCCATTTATGTATAACTTAAGCTTATAGGCAACATCACTTCAGTGAGTAACTTGTAATAGAGTTGAAAGATTTTTCCCTGTGAAAAAAACAAACCTCTAAGAAATTGAATGAACTCACCTGATATCTGGAATTGTAAACAGATAAATCATGTTTCTAAGAACACATGCCAAAAAGTGATTTGGACTAAGCAGCAATTGATACTAAGCCATTCTTTCTTTTAAAAATTAATTAATTAACTTTTGGCTGTGCTGGGTCTCCGTTGCTGCTCAGGCCTTTCTCTAGCTGCAGTAAGCAGGAGCTATTCTTCATTGTGATATGCAGGCATTTTATTGCGGTGGCTTCTCGTTGTGGGACACAGGATCCAGGGTATGTGGGCTTCAGTAGTTGCGCACGTGGGCTCAGTAGTTGTACCGCCCAGGCTCTAAGGCACAGGCTCAATAGTTGTAGCACACGGGCCTAGTTGCTCCTTGGCATGTGGGATCCTCCCAGACCAGGGATTGAACCTGTGTCTCCTGCATTGAGCAGGCAGATTCTCTTACCACTGAGCTACCAGGGAAGCCCAATGCTGAGCCATTCTATCAGAAGGTAGAGAAGTAGAAGCTTCAGCTGGTCCCTGATCATCATCTGAAATCACCAGTGCTCGAGGGAACGTTCTCTTTTCTGCTCTCAACAGGTGGGAATGCAGGGATCCTTTGCCAGGATCAAAAAGGGGCCATGAATCACATACTTTTAACAAAGGGCATAAAACAAAATGTTGCTCTATTTGGCAATGCTCTTTGACTAAAAAAAGAAAATTGTGTGTATTTTCCAGAAACCATACTTAACTGACTCCAACTCTGAAGGCGGTATAACATGCTGGTTCATTATAAGGATCAGTTATCAAGCTTCTATTTTGAGTTCAAAAAGCTAAATCCCAAAATTGACTTCAAGATACAGAATGAAAGGTTGAGAAAAGTTCAACTTGGAGACAATAGACCATCTTACTACTGTTCATGAGAGATTCCTGCACAAGTTGATCAAGAAGGTATCAATTCCCCATGGGCCTGGAATCAGGCCAAGCAGCCTTGGAAATTTCAGCTGACTCTCACCAGGAAGGAAACAAGCACAGCATTTGGGTAACATATTTAGCAAACTGTTAGGGCACTAATTAGAAGGCAATAAACTCCCTTGGTTTACTAGCCAGTGGGTTCAGATTGGTGAGGAGGTGGCCTTGAACCCTACCCATCGGAGAAGACCCCAGTCTCAGAAGAAAAGTCTTTAATTATTTTTTTGAGGCTTTAAATAAACTAAATTATATGAGAAGACATGCTCAAAATCCAACCAGAGAGGTGCCTGTAATCTGCAAATTTTCAGACTTTTGTTCTGAGGTTGAAGAGCTGCAAAAAAGGAAGGTGTCAGTCTCGATTTGCGCTTCCTTGTTTGTAAACTCAGCCAGTTCATGCCTGGTTGGTTACGTCCTCAGGTCTTCCCTCATTCGTGGTGGTAACTGCCAAATCCTGGGCCTCCCACAAAGATGTGAGGCTTCTGGAGAACATAACAAATTTATATAAGAATTGAAGTTGATAAATCCTTAAGTGACCTCTTCTAAATTCTCTTCATCCATGATTTCATCAGTTTAGCCAGTTTTGTGGTCGTTTCCCTCATGCCAACAAACCAGCAATGCGTGGGGACAAACTGTATCCCCTACCAGCTTGAAACAGAACTTCTCATTCACTCTGTACCTAGTTATGAGTCCCTCGTCTGTCCCAGGTACTCTTCTAGGTCCCGGGGAAGCAGCAGTGTACGAACTGAGGCTTTAACCCCCATGGAGCGTCCCTTCAAGTTTTTTAGTTAACAATTCACTGTGGAGACCAGAGAGAAGCAGGACATGTATTGAGGGACTATACATAGTTTTAGGAGAAGGCGATGGCCCCCCACTCCAGTCCTCTTGCCTGGAAGATCCCAGGGATGGAGGAGCCTGGTAGGCTGCAGTCCATGGGGTCGCTAAGACTTGGACACGACTGAGCGACTTCACTTTCACTTTTCCCTTTCATGCATTGGAGAAGGCAATGGCAACCCCCTCCAGTACTCTTGCCTGGAAGATCCCAGGGATGGAGGAGCCTGGTAGGCTGCAGTCCATGGGGTCGCTAAGACTTGGACACGACTGAGCGACTTCACTTTCACTTTTCCCTTTCATGCATTGGAGAAGGCAATGGCACCCCACTCCAGTACTCTTGCCTGGAAGATCCCAGGGACGGAGGAGCCTGGTAGGCTGCAGTCCATGGGGTCGCTAAGACTTGGACACGACTGAGCGACTTCACTTTCACTTTTCCCTTTCATGCATTGGAGAAGGAAATGGCACCCCACTCCAGTACTCTTGCCTGGAAGATCCCAGGGATGGAGGAGCCTGGTAGGCTGCAGTCCATGGGGTCGCTAAGACTTGGACACGACTGAGCGACTTCACTTTCACTTTTCCCTTTCATGCATTGGAGAAGGCAATGGCACCCCACTCCAGTACTCTTGCCTGGAAGATCCCATGGACGGAGGAGCCTGGTAGGCTGCAGTCCATGGGGTCGCTAAGACTTGGACACGACTGAGCGACTTCACTTTCACTTTTCCCTTTCATGCATTGGAGAAGGAAATGGCACCCCACTCCAGTACTCTTGCCTGGAAGATCCCAGGGATGGAGGAGCCTGGTAGGCTGCAGTCCATGGGGTCGCTAAGACTTGGACACGACTGAGCAACTTCACTTTCACTTTTCTCTTTCATGCTTTGGAGAAGGCAATGGCAACCCACTCCAGTGTTCTTGCCTGGAGAATCCCAGGGACGGGGGAGCCTGGTGGGCTGCCGTCTATGGGGTCGCACAGAGTCGAACATGACTGAAGCGACTTAGCAGCAGCAGCAGCAGCAGCAGACATAGTTTTAAAACACCAGAGATGATGTTTAAATGACCTTCCTTCAGCAAAAAAGTCACCTAGAAGATACGATCTTTCTCTAAGGACTTTCAGAAAGCCTCTTTCTGCATCTTGTTCTCCTTAACAAGTTCAATTATTAGCCCAGATAGGCCCCAGTGCAGCTTGGCAAAGGCAAACCAGAGGAAGACATTATATTTATTCTGACCCCAAATCTTCATTCTTAAGTTAGATAAGTAGAGATGGATTCATGATAATACAATGCTGAGACCAACTGTGTGATTAAATTTTTCCCTCAGAGAATCCCCATTTTCAGATTCTCTTCATTAATAGATGTTTTACAGAGGAGGAATTTTAGCTGCAGAAGTTGCCAATAAGCAAGACATTTCCCAGGGAGAGTTTTACATGTGCCTTATAAACACCAGGACTTGTTGATGGGTAGGTCATGAGAAATCTGAATCAGAGCATCAAGAGGCCAGAGAAAAGTTTCCAGCTAGTTAGTGGCTAACCATGCAAGTGGAGTAGAGAGATCAGATAAGATAAAACATGGAAAGCACTTTTTGCACTTTAGCCAGAAGTTCACTTATGATATACGAAAGAATAGTTTCAGCCAAGAGGTGGAGAAAAGGCCTAGATGCCATGAGTGGAGGGGGAAACTGATAACGAGGCAGCCGGAGTGGGGGTAGACTCCATGAAGCATGATGGCACTCACCTCCTAATTTACGTCCTTGCTTCTCCTCCATCCTGCACACCTACACACTTGCTTCTCAAATGTACACACTCAGGCCCATAATCCTTCAATAGCACCATTATAACCTGCACAATAAATGTCAAACTTAGCATAGAACATCCCATCCTAGCCTAAACCTGGCTTACAGTTATTTACATAACTGCCAGTCTTTGTCACTGGGTTATTCTCTGACAGACTTGCCCCTTAAAGGAATGCACCATCTCTTATTTGGCATTTGATGCTCCCTGCCTCTACGTGTTACGAAACAGCACTCAACTCACATGGTTGAATGAATGGAAAAATAAGTAAGAGATGGAATGAATGAATGAATGATACCAGCACTGACTGTAGGAATGGGTTTCTGTGTCCCAGTATGGCAGGTGAAGATAATCTTTGTGAAATGATTGTCTTTCCCTTGTAAACGTCTTGATGAGTTGGAAATAAAAATCTCTATAAATCCAACATCCTGCTGTTGCTCAGTCATTGTCAGAGTGTTTTAATTGGGTGATTGGAGTTACCTTGATGTCTCCTTATTATATCTAGACAAGTTCAACTGACATGAAGATCTCTGATTGGAATAGGATTCTCTCGGCGATATGACAAGTGTGTCTGGAAGCCCTACCGTTTAGCATGACACCAAGACACAACACATGCCCGGTTCTGTCAAACCTCCGGGTCGTGCATGTGGAATCAGTGGAATCACCGGGATGATAATCGACTTTGCTCTGTGATTCCCCTGTTGGCACATTCATTTTAGCTCTGCTGGCAGAGAGGGAGACTTGCTCTACTAATTCACTGTGACGTTGTTTTCTAATTAGGTGTCTTGACACAGCAGGCATTCCAGTCTTGAACATTTCTTTTGTTTCTTTAATGTGCCAGCAAGCTGTCTGACTTTTAGCAGCCTGATCTTTCAGAAAGGTTACCTGCAGTGTAAAATGAGATACCAGACGTAAGGCACCTTGCCCAGTGTTTGGCATCTGAGGAATCTCTGAGAATGTTCATTACGTCTCCCTGTTCATCTCTGCTTTCTGTCCTTCTGCTGCTTTTAGTTAGCCTTGGAGATGAAATGTTACCTGGGTAAGGCTTACGATTTTCTTCATCCCAGAAGAGAGTCCAGTAAATGTACAAACCGAGACTGCATGGATTGTGTAAATAAAATGGCCACAATTTATTGAGTGCTTTCTGCGTGCCAAGTGTTGCACATTTCATTACTTTTCATCCTCACAGTAAAGCTAAGAGGTAGACATTTTTCTTCTGCCTGCTTTTTAGGGGAAGAAACCTTAACCAAGAAGCCAAGTGGCTGAGGTTCCAGGGAGGGTCAGCAAAGGAGGTGGGGGAACAGCGCCTGTCTGCCTCCCTCCCGGTCTTCATCCTCAGCCCCTGCACACGCGGCCCTCCGCCCTGGTGATCTGAGTGGTCACGACAATCTCGAGGACTCTGCAGGACACAGAGATGGAGAAGCCACAGCGCTGGAGGGTCCTAAAGGCCTTCTTCCTGGCTGAACAGATATGTGACTGCCCTGGGTGTGAGTGCTAACACCCCTCCCCTTCCCCTGCCATGCCTCCTTGGAAACCTACCCGCCCGCCCTCGGATGGGAGGAAGAACTTCCCGACCCCTCCCTCCCTGCCACCTCCCCCCTTCGACCCCACCCCCACATCAGCCCAGAGTAGAGAGAATAGCAGGTGCTCCTACCGCCGCCCTGGGATGTCCTGGGAGCCCTTGTCTGGTTTGGTTCAGTCTGGCCCGGTTCCCTTCTAGCCCCGGGTGTGTGGGCAGAGTACAAGCTAATTGGCAGGGGCTGCTCCAGAGACTACAGCACACGGGAGCTGCCAGTTGGCCAGCGGGAGGGCCGTGTTCCCGGCCAGCACGCTGCCATTTTCTGGTGCCCGGGAGAGGCCACCTGCCTGAGGAAGGTGTAACTGGGAAAGGGTAAACATGGAAATTCAGGTCTTGACAGCTCTGCAGACACCCCAGAGAAAGAGATGCAGCTGAAGCCAGCTGCTCAAGATGCTTGGTCAGCAAGGAGGAGACTCAACCTGGGGAGTGAACATAGTTCCTACCGGGACAGAGAAAGATGATCCTCACCTCCATGCACCTGCCAGAATGAAAGAGCCTGGGAACCAGCTTCCTGGGAGCCCACTGGGCTGAAGAGAGGGCAGCTCCTTGCCCCCAGCCCCAGTTCCCAGCCCCAGTTCCCAACCCCCAGTCCTTAGCTCCTGGCCCCCGTCCCCCAGCTTCCCAGCCCCCAATGCCCAGTTCCAAGGCCCCAGATCCCAGCTCCTAAACCCTAGCCCCCAGCACCAGTCCCCCAGCTTCCAGCCCCCAGTCCCCCAGTCTCTCAGTTACCCAGCCCCAAACTCCCCAGTAACACCTTCAGTTCAGTTCAGTTCAGTCGCTCAGTCGTGTCGACTCTTTGTGACCCCATGAATTGCAGCATGCCAGGCCTCCCTGTCCATCACCATCTCCCGGAGTTCACTCAAACTCAACGTCCATAGAGTCGGTGATGCCATCCAGCCATCTCATCCTCTGTCGTCCCCTTCTCCTCCTGCCCCTAATCCCTCCCAGCATCAGAGTCTTTTCCAATGAGGCAACTCTTCTCATGAGGTGGCCAAAGTACTGGAGTTTCAGCTTTAGCATCATTCCTTCCAATGAACACCCAGGACTGATCCTTTTGAATGGACTGGCTGGATCTCCTTGCAGTCCAAGGGCCTCTCAAGAGTCTTCTCCAACACCACAGTTCAAAAGCATCAGTTCTTCAGTGCTCAGCCTTCTTCACAGTCCGCATCCATACATGACCACTGGAAAAACCACAGCCTTGACTAGAAGGACCTTTGTTGGCAAAGTAATGTCTCTGCTTTTCAATATGCTAACTAGGTTGGTCATAACTTTTCTTCCAAGGAGTAAGTGTCTTTTAATTTCATGGCTGCAGTCACCATCTGCAGTGATTTTGGAGCCCCCCAAAATAAAGTCTGACACTGTTTCCACTGTTTCCCCATCTATTTCCCATGAAGTGATGGGACCAGATGCCATGATGTTTGTTTTCTGAATGTTGAGCTTTAAGCCAACTTTTTCACTCTCCTCTTTCACCTTCATCAAGAGGCTTTTTAGTTCCTCTTCACTTTCTGCCATAAGGGTGGTGTCATCTGCGTATCTGAGGTTATTGATATTTCTCCCGGCAATCTTGATTCCAGCTTGTGCTTCTTCCAGCCCAGCGTTTCTCATGATATACTCTGCATATAAGTTAAATAAGCAGGGTGACAATATACAGCCTTGACGTACTCCTTTTCCTATTTGGAACCAGTCTGTTGTTCCATGTCCAGTTCTGACTGTTGCTTCCTGAATTGCATATAGGTTTCTCAAGAGGAAGGTCAGGTGGCCTGGCATTCCCATCTCTTTCAGAATTTTCCACAATTTATTGTGATCCACACAGTCAAAGGCTTTGGCATAGTCAATAAAGCAGAAATAGATGTTTTTCTGGAACTCTCTAGCTTTTTCCATGATCCAGCGGATGTTGGCAATTTGATCACTGTTTCCTCTGCCTTTTCTAAATCCAGCTTGAACATCTGGAAGTTCACAGTTCACGTATTGCTGAAGCCTGGCTTGGAGAATTTTGAGCATTACTTTACTAGCATGTGAGATGAGTGCAATTGTGCAGTAGTTTGAACATTCTTTGGCATTGCCTTTCTTCGGGATTGGAATGAAAACTGACCTTTTCCAGTCCTGTGGCCACTGCTGAGTTTTCTAAATTTGCTGGCATATTGAGTGCAGGACTTTCACAGCATCATCTTTCAGGATTTGAAATAGCTCAACTGGAATTCCATCACGTCCACTAGCTTTGTTCGTAGTAATGCTTTCTAAGGCCCACTTGACTTCACATTCCAGAATGTCTGGCTCTAGGTGAGTGATCATGCCATTGTGATTATCTGGGTTGTAAAGATCTTTTTTGTACAGTTCTTCTGTGTATTCTTGCCACCTCTTCTTAATATCTTCTGCTTCTGTTAGGTCCCTACCATTTCTGTCCTTTATTGAGCCCATCTTTGCATGAAATGTTCCCTTGGTATCTCTAATTTTCTTGAAGACCTAACTCATCTAACTCAGATGACCATTATGTCTACTACTGCGGGCAGGAATCCCTTAGAAGAAATGGAGTAGCCATCATGGTCAACAAAAGAGTCCAAAATGCAGTACTTGGACGCAATCTCAAAACAACAGAATGATCTCTGTTCATTTCCAAGGCAAACCATTCAATATCAGAGTAATCCAAGTCTATGCCCCAACCAGTAACGCTGAAGCTGAAGTTGAACGGTTCTATGAAGACCTACAAGACCTTTTAGAACTAACACCCCAAAAAGATGTTGTTTTCATTATAGGGGACTGGAATGCAAAAGTAGGAAGTCAAGAAACACCTGGAATAACAGGTAAATTTGGCCTTGGAATACAGAATGAAGCAGGGGAAGACTAATAGAATTTTGCCAAGAGAACGCACTGGTCATAGCAAACACCCTCTTCCAACAACACAAGAAAGACTCTACACATGGACAGCACAAATGGTCAACACTGAAATCAGATTGATTATATTCTTTGCAGCCAAAGATGGAGAAGCTCTATACAGTCAGCAAACACAAGACTGGGAGCTGACTGTGGCTCAGATCATGAACTCCTTATTGCCAAATTCAGACTTAAATTGAAGAAAGTAGGGAAAACCACTAGATCATTCAGGTATGACCTAAATCAAATTCCTTATGATTATACAGTGGAAGTGAGAAATAGATTTAAGGGACTAGATCTGATAGATAGAGTGCCTGATGAACTATGGACTGAGGTTCATGACATTGTACAGGAGACAGGGATCAAGACCATCCCCATGGAAAAGAAATGCAAAAAAGCAAAATGGCTGTCTGGGGAGGCCTTACAAATAGCTGTGAAAAGAAGAGAAGAAAAAGCAAAGGAGAAAAGGAAAGATATAAGCATCTGAATGCAGAATTCCAAAGAAAAGCAAGGAGAGATAAGAAAGCCTTCCTCAGTGATCAATGCAAAGTAACACCTTACCTTACATAAACAAAATTGGAGCCTGGTGACAGTTAGGAGCACTGTGCTAGATCTGAAGGCAGAGTTCCTTGAGCTGGAAGGAATAAAGGAAACCCTCACAGAGGAGGGGGCTTTCCTGGTGGCTCAGCTGGTAAAGAATCTACCTGCAATGCGGGAGACCTGGGTTCAATCTCTGGGTTGGGAAGATCCCCTGGAGAAGGAAAAGGCTACCCACTCCAGTACTCTGGCCTGGAGAATTCCATGGACTGTATAGTCCATGGGGTTGCAAAGAGTTGGACATGACTGAGCGACTTTCACTCACTCACAGAGGAGTCCTGGTGGAGAAGAGAAGTTTTGCAGAGTAGAGACAGTGTGAGCTTTGTGACCAGATGTATCTGTGTTTGAACCTTAGTGCTGCAGCAGCCTGTAGCTAACCTAGCTAAGCATCACGTAAGGGCTTTGAACGGTAGGCCTTTAATACTCACAACAACACTTTAAGGGAAACCATCTTCTTATTTTATGAGAAATGGAAACTTAGTTCAACTCCTTGCCCTTGGAGATGTACCTGAGAGGACCACTGCTGGGCCTAGAACTTGATGCTGCCTGGAGGGAGGCCATGCTCTTGACCGTTAAACTCCTACACAAAGATGCTTTCTGTGGGGACACGATATTTGAGACACCTGTCCTCATTGAGAATGAGTTTCTTAGTTTCATTATCTCTAACATGGAATTAACAATATGCATTTTTCAGGGTTTTTGTGAAAATTAGAGAGACTGTAAAAAGGCACATGGTAGAGTTCCTTGAAGGTTAAGAGACCTCCTTCGACAAGAGAACTGCAGAGCCCATGCTTATTACTGCTATTTCTTTTAAATTAAATCTCTTTAAAAAACATTACCTCAAATCAGAATGGAACAATTTTCGAGTCAGAATAGAACAATTGTGGAGTCTGAATTCATTTCATTTTATATTTTCCCAAATTAAAATCACAGGTATTATAGTTTTCTCATTAAAGCTCTAATACATGTTGATGCATTAATTATGGAAAACAGAAACTGTAAAAAAGTAGAAATATCTTTATTTCCCACTGCTCAGAGATGACTACTGTTTTCTTTTTTTTTCTTTATTTCCAGTATTTCTTTAATATATATATTAAAAAAAATAGAACTGGTGTCATATTGCATGCTACTGTACTATGCTGCTAAGTTGCTTCAGTCGTGTCCAACTCTGTGCGACCCCATAGATGACAGCCCACCACGCTTCCCCGTCCCTGGGATTCTCCAGGCAAGAACACTGGAGTGGGTTGCCATTTCCTTCTCCTACTGTACTAGATAACACATTTAAAACACAATGTATCATGGACACTTTACCGTGATACCAAATAAATCTTAAAATATATGAGAATGAATATTTACTTTTCAATTTTCTTTACAAAGCAGTTCATTACTTTCATAATGAAAAAAAAATGCTTAAAATCACTCGCTATGTTAAAATATATTTTTGAGAGGGGTGCACTGTTTTACCCAATGGGTTTAGTGTCCTGTATTTTACATCTTGCTCAGGCCAATTGGAGGGGGATAATCCCCCAGCAGTAACCATGACATATGAAATGGAGCTAGAGATAGTGGATTTTGTGAGGCTTAAATTAGATCGGTTATGCAATGTCCCCAGGAGAGTGTGGAGCACAGTGAATGCTAGGTAATGACAGAATTGTGTCAGCCAATGACAATGCAAGATGGGCGTTCACAGGGGGTGCCCTGAGAACTGGGGAGTAGCCCTGCTAGGGATGTGCTGGAGCCAGCTCTTGTAGGCTCTGAAAAGCAACTGTTAAATACTCAAGAATTTTGCATACTGGTGGTAAAGGTTGTAGCTTAAAATCTGTCATAGTAGAAACATTTATACCACAGAAATTGGAAATCAGCAAAAAGTACAAATCAGGGCTGTTTGTTTGTTTATGTATATATTTTCTCAGCACACTGTTGGGAGCCAGCGTGAGGAACTCCCCCCATGGCAAAGGTCATGAGGAAGGAAGCTTGGCATACGCAAAGGCATGATCAAGCCTCAGGAAACCCCCTGTTCCTGAGCATCTACCCCCAAAACCAGAGTACTTTACGGGGAGCTCTCCCCCATAACCATTTCTCTTGGAGAAGGAGTTGACTTGCAGCTCCAAGTTAATAAAAGTTCCTGGGCGTGACAAGAGTGTTTCAACTTACGAACTCTGGAGGTTCTCTGGCCTGCCTGATCAGGCTCGTCTGGCCGCATGTGATTGTTTACAGCCTCTCAACTGTGAGAGGCACAGGATGTTTTAAAACTTTCTAAATACAGACTCTTTTGAGAAGTTAGAAGATCATTAGTATAGTATTAGTAGGTTGATTAGGAATTATATTGGTGAAGGGTTTTTTCATTTGTCCTGCCAATAATTACTGCTAATTCCCTGCCCTGGGTGTGACAAGGATGTCTCAGGTCAAACCTCTCTGCTGACAGACTAACTTGTGTGACAACCTCTCAACCATAAACAGCACAGAGAGTTTGGAGTATTAGCATAGGGCTTTTTTCATTGATGAGTCAATGATTGCCATCAGGCCTCCATATCCTTAGGCACCTGGGAATATATTAATCAATGTATTTGGAATATAGAAAAGGAAATATAGTAGTTTTTTGATGTTAGCAATACTAGACTTTTTGAGTTAATGAATCTTCTCTTTTGTTATAGATCACTGTACTTTGTTATAAATCACTATAAATCACTGTGTCCTTGCTATGCAAAAATGTAACTTTATCACTATCTTAAAACAAAATAGATCTTAAGGGGAACATTGGTGAAGGGTTTACATTTGTTGAGCCAATATTTGCTGCTAAAACTTCATATTCCTGCCCTTATAATGAATATAACTAGCATATAGGAAAAATAAGTATTAACCTTTAAGATTAATCATGTTAAACCTTAGGTTAAGTAAATTCCTTTCTTGATTGTAACTCACTACAGCCTCACCCTATAGGAATGCAGCTTTATTTGGAGGGTGGTGCCTGATTTAAGAAAAAATCACCCCTGGAAAAATAAGTTTTCTGGTTAACTGACCGGTATCAGAAAGGGCCATAAAATGTCAGCAGATCTCATGGCTAGAAGATGATGAAACTCATAAGACCTTTGTATAATTTTATATGAAGCACCTGATTGTGACAAGGGTCAGGTCTGCTGACCCCCGCGTGACTCTGTATTCATCCCTATGTATAACAAAAAGGTATATAAACAAACCTGAAAAATAAAGAAATCGGATCAGTTTCTGGAAAGACTGATTCCCCCGTGTCGTTTCATTCTCGCTCCCCGTTTTCCTGGCTGAATTCCCATCTGAAATGTGGGTACTCACCAAGCCTGCTAATTCTGCCTGGGCTTCTGAGATCGGACTGGGGAGGCCTCAGTGCCTCCTCTCCTTTGGGAGAATGGAAAGACGCCTGTGGCCTACGTAGGTGGTGATTGGTATTCCATGTAAACCAGTTATTCAGCCTCTTTTCTCCACTAATTCTCCTACTACACTATCTGTTTCTAATCTCCCTCTATATCTGTAATTAAATAAGTTTTTTCCAGGATGCCGACTCCGTCCCCACCTTCGAATCACCCTGGATCCACCGGGGCTGGACCCCGGCAGCACACCACTGGTAGGAACAACCCAAAGACAAGCTTTGCTGCTTCTCAAAGTGGTGGAGTCCTGCAGAAAATGCTTCTGAGGTCTTGTGTAGCCTTAGTCGATTTTGCAAAAACAGAAACAGATGAGCAGCGGCTGAGATCCTGGGCTGATTTTTCCTGCTTTAGCTGGAAAGAGGAGTAGGGAAATAGAAGCAATGCAGAACCAAAAGGGCAAACAGAGTTTTGTTTGTGCTCCTAAAACAGAAATGACTGGATTAGAGGATTAAAGTGCAGGAGATGGGGGCGCTGTCACCTGGAGTGACTAGGACCTCTCAGTGGGAAGTGGATAAGAAATGCACAGTTGGAGAGAAATGCTTGCTCAAGGAGAAGGCTGTGGGAAGGAGTCGAAGAATGGATACACACAGCAGGGTCGCTTCCAACATGTCACCAGGATCAGAGGCATAGGGTCTGGGTGCTGGAAGGGTTCACAGATTCCTGGCTTCCCTTTAACCTCCGAGGAGACAGGGGCTGGGAACTGAATTAATCACTAATTGCCAATGATGTAATCAAGTGTGCATAAGTAATAAAACTTCCATAAAAATTCTAAACAATGGAGTCCAGGGGAATTGCCTGGCAGTCCAGTGGTTAGGATTTGATTTTCACTACAGGGGTCATGGGTTCAATCTATGGTCGGGGAACTAAGATCCCACAAACCGCATGGGACAGCAAAAACCAAAAACTGGGATTCAGAGAGCTTCTGGGTTGGAGACTGCATCCATATGCCAGGAGGGTGGTATACTGCAAAATACTTGGGGTCAGAAGAAGCTCCTGTATTCTGGACACTTCCAGACCTTGCCTTCTATATTTCTTCATTTGGATGTTCATTTGTATCCTTTATAATAAACTTGTAATAGTAAGTAAAAGATTCCCCTGAGTTCTGAGAGCCATTTATTGATGGCAAATTTTCAGTCCTGAGAAGGAAGGGGTCATGGGAACCTGTGATTTGTAGCCAAGTCAGACAGAAGTGTGGGTAACCTGGGGACATACTAGTTGTGAGGCATTTAAGTGGGGGTAAGGGGAGTCTTGGGGGACTGAGCCTTTAAACTCTGGGGTCTGTACTCACTCCAGGTAGGTAGTGTCAGAATTGAAGTAGATTGTAGGGTACCTGTTTGGTTTCCACAGGGAACTGGAGAATTGCCTGGTAGGGAAAACCCACACATTTGGTGTCAGAGTGTTATGTGTGGAAACATCCTCGTAGCATGAATGCTATTTTATTATTCATATATTAATATATGTGTGCATATATACATATATATGTGTATTATACATGTATATTACATAATATGATAAAGCTAGTTTCATTTGGGAAGGGAAATCCCAGCAAAAGCTTGCACTGAGTGCTTGTTGTGCCAGAAAAGTTCTGACAGAAAAATCAGAAGTTGCCGAGAAGTGATGGCTCTTATTACCTAAATAATGGTGTGAATTTGAATAAATTTGAATAAATAAATAAATAATTTGAATAAATCTATTTCATGTCTCTGGGCTCCAATTTCTCACATAAAGTGGAATTTTCTGCAAATGATCTGAGGGTCCTTTCTGTTTCAGAATTTGATGTTCCTGAATTGTTAGCTGTGAGAAAGTCAGTGTGAGGTACAAAGGGAGGACGCAGGTCCGAGAATCAGACAGTGCTGGACTCAATACCAAGGCTGTTGTTACCATACAGCTTTGGGCTAAAGAGTTAAACTCTCTAAAAATGAGGTTTCCACTAGTTCCCATTTGGGAAATGGGAAAATAAAAATGACATAATAAAAACATAAGAATTGATTGGAAAATAAACTTAAAGGACTAAGCATACGTACTAGCATTTTATCTGATACTGATTAAGAGACAAACTTTTAATACACAAAATAACGTACTCCATATTAATTACAAAGCTCTGCTTCGTCATTTTAAGGTGAAACCATTTAAAAATAGGATATGAAACTCAGTGGGGTAAAATTAGCTGATAATGAAACAACAGACTATCTTTGCAGTTTTTTTTTTTTTTCCAGAGAGCTCATTTTTGAACAGTTTACTACGGGGACTATTTTATTTTGGAGAGATTTGTCCAAGTTCTTGCAAACAGGTTCTGCTGAATGAAAATTTTCTGGGTTCAGAAAAACTGAGAGGTTTTTATTCTCCCCTGTGCTAATTAATGCATCACATTTTGCATAAAAATGAAAGGAAAAAAAAGTTGTGAGCAGAATTTTATCAACCAGAACATTTTAGAAAGACAGAACCTGGGCTTTTGATTTTACACCATAAATCTAGTAAAATGTAGGAAACCATCTTCTCGAAATGCCACTGCCATCATTTTCTACCTGCAGGTACACATTTTGCCCTGGGAGGAGTGCGTGCATGCTAAGTCCCTTCAGTCGTGTCCGACTCTTTGCAACCTCATGGACTGCAGTCCGCCAGGCTTCTCTGTTCATGGGGATTTCTCCAGGAGTGGGTTGCCATGCCCTCCTCCAGGGGATCTTCCTGACCCAGGGATCAAACCTTCGTCAATTTTGTCTCCTGCGTTGGCAGGTGGGTTCTTTACTACTAGTGCCACCTGGGAAACCCCTGGGAGGAGAGCTACTTCATTTCTTAACAATCATAACGATTTCTCTGTGGAATCCCAGCTGCTGCTGAGGACCAGCCTGTCTGAGTATATCCTTCAATGTGAAGTCAGTGACTCGATCAGAACCTGAAATAGTCTTACAGAAAAAAATCAGTTAGAAAGTTGCATTGTGCAGACTCGATATTGGATCTTCAGCTTCACTGTATCATTACAGAAACGATTAAAAAAAATACTAAAAATGGTACAAATAGAACGTACTATTTTAAATTGGCCAAAAGTCATGGTTTGAGTAAAGACCAAGAAGGAGAATAAACAAACAATGTGGAAGGATTTGGGATGTGATTATTTTCATGGCATAACTGTATATTTCACCAAGTACCAGCATGAGGTGTGAAAAAGCAACATTCTTTCCAACTGGGAAGAGATGTTCAGGAAAGCAGGACAATTTTCTTCCCCCTGAAGAACTGTGTCATAGAACTGTCAGTGTTGGATTTGCTGTAGTGGAATTTGGCTCTCTGCAATGAATTTCTTCTCCATCAGAGTCTCCTGTGTCTTGCACTCTGTTTTTAATTTGACCACCAGCCTTTGGCATTGAATGAAAAGCCCAAACTCATTCAACCAGAGGCTCATGACATAGAACAAATCATTTGTTTGTTTTTAATGTATTTCCTTTCCCAGCCCAAATACTAAATTGAAATGACACTGAAAGTATCGATCTGAAAAAGAAAGAGAAAGAAGTCAAGGGATTTGCCTTATTTAAAAAATATATCTATAGAGCAGGCAGGGCTGTGGGAAACCCGTTCCCAGCAAATGACTAGGAGATAAAAGATTTTTCAGGTTCAAATTTTAATTTTGTTATTAATTTACACTAGTAATAGCTAATATAATTATGCCATGTCCAGTTTATAAATTGCCTTAGCATACACTGGTTTCCTAATTTTAACCCTCAAAGCAGCATAATGATACAGACGCTAATGTCATCCCCATTTCACAGATAAGAAGACTGAAACTCTGAGACACTGACATCATCCAGCTTTTTCAGTTAACGAGAGGCAATATTTAAAATCAAGCTTGTTCTGACTTCAAATTCCTTGTTCCTGCCAGGCCTTTTAAAGATCTAAAACCATGGGATTCTTGAGCTGAAAGGGAACTTGGAGATCTGCTGGCCAGCTTTTGCCTGATTCTGAAGGATGTTAAATACATTTCCACAAGACAACATTTGGGAAATGCCAAATTAAAGGTTGTTAAGTGGATCAAACTAGATAGCATATTGAAAAGCAGAGACATCACTTTGCCGACTAAGGTCCATCTAGTCAAGGCTATGGTTTTTCCAGTGGTCATGTATGGATGTGAGAGTTGGACTGTGAAGAAGGCTGAGTGCCGAAGAATTGATGCTTTTGAACTGTGGTGTTGGAGAAGACTCTTGAAAGTCCCTTGGACTGCAAGGAGATCCAACCAGTCCATTCTGAAGGAGATCAGCCCTGGGATTTCTTTGGAGGGAATGATGCTAAAGCTGAAACTCCAGTACTTTGGCCACCTCATGTGAAGAGTTAACTCATTGGAAAAGACTCTGATGCTGGGAGGGATTGGGAGCAGGAGGAGAAGGGGACAACCGAGGATGAGATGGCTGGATGGCATCACTGACTCGATGGATGTGAATCTGAGTGAACTCCGGGAGTTGGTGATGGACAGGGAGGCCTGGCGTGCTGCGATTCATGGGGTCGCAAAGAGTCGGACACGACTGAGTGACTGAACTGAACTGAAGTGGATTTCTTGACCACAGAATGTCCCAGAGCTTTTATTTTGCTGGCTAATCTTGATGCTTTTTCTGCACTTATTTGGCAATGAATTTATCTTGGGGTCCATCTACCTAAGAGCCACATCATGTCAGGGATCTGGGATGAGCTGCCCTCTCTGCTTCTTTATAGAAATAAATCCTCACTTGTTCTGGATTTTTCTTGGAGTCACTCCTATGCCACCTCAAGTTGACCTGGAAGGAAGTGGAAGAATTGAACTTTTGTTATTCAACTGATTTACCATTGGAAACAGGAAGTGGTAATGAAGTGGCAGATTTCTGCCCTCCTGATTCTTTGTGCAAACATTTATTAGTTGTGCTCCAGATTCCAGGGACTGGCTGGGGATCTGTGTGGAAAGATGGAGAGGAAAGTGGAAAGATGCCCTCAATATATTGTTCCCTCATTCTCTAGTGTGTGTTAGTTGCTCAGTCGTGTCCGACTGTTTGCCACCCCTTGGGCTGTAGCCAGCCAGGGTCCTCTATCCATAGGATTCTCTAGGCAAGAATACTGGAGTGGGTTGCCATTCCCTTCTCTCATACTCTAGAACAAGGTGCAAACCAATCTAGCAAATAATGACGAACACCTGATGAAAGGGGGCACTCAACGGAAGCCCAGAGAGGGCAGTAGCTCATCCTGGTGAAGACGGGTGCAGGGGGCAGGTTTGTGCTCAGGTGCCTGCTCTTCCTCTTGGAGGGACAAAGGTCGTATCGGGCCCTTCAGCTGCCCCAGCCGAGGAGGGTGGAGACTGTGTACCCAGCTGACAGAAGGTGTGGATGCCTTCTGGGACCCACCCCAGCCCCAGGGCATTGGCGTCTGTGCTCCATAGCTTTCCTGACAGAAAGAAAAAAAGATTGAAAATGTCTCACCTCCACATGTCCTATTTTTAATTGATTTTTGTACAGACTCTTCAATCAGGGTATGAATATTTAATCGTCCTGTCAGGTCAGATCCTTCCTGGTCAGACAGTTAAAAATGACTTTGGACAGGGGAGGAAATGAGGTGGTGGAAAGGTGTGAAATGAGGAAAGGGAGGCATTTGCTCACAGGGGATCAGATCTAAGGACCAAGGAAGGTCCCGAGAAGAAGGGCACCTTGCTTTCTTTGTCTCTGTCCCTCCATGGCACACCTCGTAGCAATGCAGCCTTTGTCCAGAGGCCACAGGGAGTCATGTAAGAGCTTAGACAACACCTAGGCCTGAGGAGAAAGTAGGCGATTTCTTCAATGAGGAGAAGCCAAGAGGGTGGTCCCTGGGGAAGGGTCCAGAAGATGAAGTGTTCATGCTCCTGGTTTCCTAAGTTTGTGAGGACCTGATTGGTGTTTTGACTCCAGGCTTCACCCCAACCCGGGTGGAACCTGGCCGCACACACCTTTCGTTGAGAAATGGCATCTCTCTTGGCTGCCCAGCAGCACGGAAGCTGAGAAAATGGCCCAGGAACTATTTCAGGTGAACACACTCTCACAGGCAGTGAATAAACCTCTCAATGTGACTTGTTCCAAGAGACTATTAATAGGCAGGCGATGAGAGGGATGGGAGAATTGAATTTCATTCCGTTTTGGACTCTCGTTTTGTGCATACCTCTTTTTCAAACACAGAAATGAAGCCCAGAGGCACAGGGAGAAGGTGGCCACCTCCCACTCCTCTCCCAGCAGCACACTCACCGAGGGTCCCATCACAATCCTTTCCGACCCCCACTCAGGCCTTTGCTGAACACAAGCCTCCCAGGTCCAGACATTCACAGAACAGCAAGAGGAGGTGACGCCTTGAGTCATATTCATATTCGCTTCAACATTGCCGTTGCCTCTCTGTGCATCCGTGTGGTTTGAAGAAGGGATTCTCATGCAGGAAACACCTGCTGAAAGGAGGGCTTTGGAAATGCCCAGGTTAGTTTGATTGTCTTAGCAGTGGGCTGGGGGTGATCTCAGCATTTACTGGGGATAGGGCAGAGATGCTAAACAGATTGAAATTCTCTGGCTGGTGTCCCCAACCAAGAACTGCCCCTGCCCTGCATGACTGCTGGGGGCCCTCTATGCATTCTCCGTGGAGGATGTATTTGGAATGGTCTCACAGTACATCTGAATTCCATTTCACTCATCAGCACAAAGTATTTGTTTCAAGTTTTCAAACTTGAAGCAAGACATTTTCTAGGAAAACTCGATTTTTTAAAAAATAAGTCTTTTATATTTATTCAGATATGTCTTTTATATTTACCATTTCCAGTGCTCTTTAAAAAGTTTATTTTTATCTATTTGGCCGTGTCGGGTCTTAACTGCTGCTTATGCAATCTTCAGTTGCGGCAGGTGGGATCTAGTTCCCTGATCAGGGACTGAACCCGGGCCTCCTGTATTGGGAGCACAGAGTCTTAGCCACTGGACCCCCCGGGGAGTCCCCTAGGAAAACTTGATTGTAACGGCTGTGGGAAATCAAGGAAAGACAGAATTTTGTTTTGTTTGGGGCTTTACCAAGAATTGTTCACCTTTACCAAGAGCTGTTCACCTCCTTTTGGAATTAGATCCCTGATGGCAGTGACACTTGTGGTGTTTGTTACCAAAACCACACACCTGTGGCAGTCTGCACCTGCAGCTGCCAGATTTCCCTGCCAGAGGATCTGAGTACTTCCTGTTGGCTCCTGACGGAATTGCACCAAACCTCTAAATACTGAAACACATATGATGTTATTCTAAGTGACTCTGATTTTATTTTGCCTTTGTATTACCATTAGGGCATTATACTGATTTTTAAAATGGTATGTAGCAGTAGTTTAATTAATATCTAATTTAATTATTAATTTTATCATTAATTAACTAGTTGATTACTATTTAATTTAACATTAGTTTAATTTCAGGAATGTAGAGGGGATATTGCAGAATATTTGTTGTGGGGAAGACATTGTTTCTGCTCCAGGTCCTAAGCCTGGGGTGAAATGTCTGATTTAGGCTTTAAAACAGGACAGACTTCTGAGAGACAAGCCAGGCAGACGGATCATCAGCCATGGGACTTCCTGAATCTTGTGTTCTTTTCGGAGGCTAAAATGCTTCTGCAAACGAAAGTGCCTGCAAGGATCGGGCAGTTCATGGGAAACAGTAAAGAAGCAGAAAAACAAGAGTGCAAGGGCCTTGGCAGGGGCACTGGCTCCTGGCACTGGCAGGGACACTCGGGGTCTGTGCCTACTGACTGTGGCCCCACAGAGTTGCAGGCATAGTGTCACTAGATTTTCCACGTTTGCAGTGGAAGCTAGAAACCTGATGTGCTGTCCGTCATATAAAGGCTAGGTAAGACTGGGTTGCTCTAACAAAGAAAGCCAACCACACAATGGCTTAAGGGACCTGGATGTGGATTTCTTTTGCAGGTCATGATCAAAGCAGAGTGACAGTCTTGTGTGGCAGGAGCAGAGGGACAAGGGCATGGAGGAGAACATGAGCAGCAACATGAAGACCCAGATCTGGAAGGCCCAACTCCTCCTCTGTTCCACGTGTATATGACCTCTGCTTGGTGGGGAAATGTCATTTTTAGCTGGGCAGCTATTGCATGGCTGTACCACTGACCATCTCTGCCAGTGTACTTACCCCAGGCACTTAAAGTATGACACATAGATCAGTCCCCTGCAGACCATGATGCTGAGCTTGACTCGAAGACTGCCAGCCCAGCCCTGCTGGAATTCCCTGTTTAGTTGTAGATTTAAGTTAAACAGCTGGGGAAACCATTCAGACTAGAGGAGAAAGGAGGAAGACAGGTGGGCCAAGGTGTTGAAGTTGGTGGAGGGGTGGCATCCTCAGAGCAGACACACATAGTGGGGACAGCTTGGAGGACAGAAGCCCACAGACCTTGAACGCAGGCACGGGAGGTTTCATCCAGGTTATCTGTCTTACCTCCACTTGCCTGGCAAACGCCTCTCAGGCCAGCGTAAGTGCTCCTCTCCTACGTGCCTGGCACAACGCCGATTGCACGTGTCATTTTCTTTGTCTATTTTTGTCTTCCCATCTAGACTGCAGTTCTGTTTTGCTCACTTTTATATCCCCAGGGTCTTGCAGAGTAATTATTAATAGTAGAGTAAGTGCTCAACAAATCCTTGATGAATGACTGAAAAAAATCCTGTGATCAGTGGATAATTAATGCATCCTTCTGAGTCAGTGCTAGGAACCATCAGGGTGCTTTGTTAAGAAGACTAATCTGGCCCTGGAGGAAGGTATGGCAACCCACTCCAGTGTCCTTGCCTGGAAAATCCTAGGAAAAGGAACGGGCGACAGTTCACAGGTTCGCAAAGGAGTCAGACATGACTTAGGGACTCAACAACAACAACAAGAACAAGAGGACTAATCTGGGACTTCCCTGGTGGTTCAGTGGCTAAGACTCCATTCTTCCACTGCAGAGGGGCATGGGTATGATCCCTGGTCCCCCAGTTGGAGACGTTCCACATGCAGTGGAACCAAAGAGAAAAGGCAGACTAATCTTGTTATCACGTTCAGAAGGCCAGAATCAGCAGGCCAAAGACAGCATGGGTTTCATGGGGAAGTGCTCTGTGATGGAGGGCAGAGATGGCCTGTGGGAAGGGATGGGCTTCAAAAGGCTGATGGGTTGGAGGTGTCTGCACAGGGAGCGGAGAACTGGAAACTCCCGCTTCTGGATTTCTGTTTCTTTCCTAGTCTAGAGTTAACAGGTTAGCTGAGGTGCCTGTCACTAACGCAGGGCCTGAGTGGAGGAGACAGCAGTGAGCAGCAAACCCTTCAGGGTTCTGTGTCCTATGAAATTGAATTAAAATAGAAATTCTAGGGGAGGCTTCCTGGATGAGGGAGCATTTACGATGGGCTTTGAGATAATCAGAAAATGAAGGTTCTGAAAATGCACGTGAGTTTTGTTAATTTGCCAAGAACCTAGCAAGAGTCTAATAAATATTTTTGTGAATGAAAATGAAGAAATGGGCAGATAGCTATGGTTTGTACTAGTCTTTCTGGAAGAATGACTAGGGGTTCCTATCAAGTTGGGAAGCTTTTGTTGCTGTATCATGCCTTGGCCACTCAAGCCCATTGAAGGAAGCCCATTGATCTTTGAGGAATAAGATTCTGTTGTGTCGTGTAGTCTGTGCATGAGCTGTAAAGGAATTTCCAGACATGAAGCAGAACGAGAGGAAAATAGAGTTTATTAGCGTGGGAGACGCTGCTAAAACGGTGGGCCAGCTCAAAGGAGAGCTGTCCCCTCTTGAGGCCTAGTAGCCAATTTTTATAGCCTCATGACAGAAAATTTCTACTGGAAGGGTGGCATTAGGTTATTGGTAAGGATGCTATAGGGTGGGTAATAGGGCAGGTATTTTACTTAATATAGGGTGGGGGAACCGGCTGGTTTAGATCAGGAGGCTCATGGTAACAGTTGCCATGGGGCCTGGTTAATTCCAGAATTTTTTGTCCTGTGACCTTGGTCTAAGGCTCCACACCTGTGACCTTGGTGTAAGTTTCTGCACCTGTGACCTTGGTCTAAGGCTCCACACCTGTGACCTTAGTCTAAGGCTCCGCACCTGTGACCTTGGTACAGGGCTCCACATGCTGGCTATGAGGGGTGGGAGTTCCAGAAGTCAAGTCAGCCCTTCCCTGGACCAGTGATCAAGAAAACACCAAGCTGGTGGCAGGCCCTGTGGCCCAGGATTGACCTGGCTGCTGACCTTGCCAGTCACTCTTGCCAGCCTGGGGAGACTCCCACAGCCCCCAGGGACTGGCAGGCGGCCCCAGCATCCACTGTCACATCCCCAGGGCTGTGAAAGAAAGACAAAGGTCTTCCATTGTGTGCAGGGGAGCGCGGCTGTGGGCGGGGAGCCTCAGACAGAGCATGTGTTTGGGGAGAGTCTCCATAATAAAACAAAGGCTCGGCTGTTAGGAGATCCCTCGCCGAGTCAGGCATTTGGATTGTGAGGCTTGGGTTAAGGAAAGGGCTTTCTCTGCAAGCACAACAGATGCCTGGAAGTGACGTGCCTGCTCCAGATACTTGTGGGAAGCAAGACTGAAAGGCCCAGCATGGCTGGTGGTTAGGGCCACGGCGCTGCCAAGCAGGTATTGGGAGCTGGGGGTGAGGAAGGGTTGGGCTTGGTTTCAGGGCTTAGAGAAGGAGGCTCTGAAGGTGGCTGGAGGCGAAGGGGACACAGAGGAAGATCCTGTTGAAGGAGAACTAGAGGGGAGCTCAGCTCTGTCCTCTGTGATGGCCTGGGGGGTGAGATGGTGAGTGGGAGGGCGGGGTTATATGCATACATACAGCTGATTCACGTTGCTGTACAGCAGAAACTAATACACCGTTGTAAAGCAATTATTCTCCAATTAAAAACATTCAAGTTTTGCCATCTAGCCCTTGACCTTGCCTAAGACGTTTTCCTTCTTTGTGTCTTCTTTTCTGCACCTGTGCTGCGCTGGCCCAGGCTGGGTGGGGGTGGGGTGGGGGTGGGGCAGCTGGTCATGCTTCAAGAGGCACAGAGTCCCACACCCACTGAAGGGCTACGTGTCAGTGATTCGGATTTCCTTGCACTTCATAAGTATATCATGGATACTCAACAGACACAGCACAGTAACAATTTCTGGCTCAGAGATTCCCCCCTTCTGGAATTCTATTCTCTACCAAGGTCAAGGGGTCCCCAAATAACCTAAGGGAGTAGTGATTTCCCTTTCCACAGCTTCTTGGATAGATTAGAAATAATAAAAGGCTTGGGCCTAAGAATTAAAAATTGGGATGGATCTAAAATACTTTGCTCCCAAATATCTTATTCTTTCAAAGACGATGATTCCAATAATTGAGATTCTGAGTGAGACTGAAAAATGTTCTATGGGAAAAAGATAAGATTTCTTTGCAGAACAATAGATTAAGTGTTTTTTAAATGAATGACAACTAGAAAGTTAAAAATTCCAAAACTACCTCTTAAATTAATCAACCAAGGAAGCTGACATTTCCATTATTATGATGATAGCAAGACTTGTAAGCGTGAATATCTCAGACATACTAGAATGTCATATTTTCAAGGAACTTTTTTTCTTTTTTGGTCAAGCCATAAACCTGGTAGGATCTTAGTTCCCTGACCAGAGATTGAACCCATGCCCTCAGCAGTGAAAAGGCAGAGTTCTGACTGCTGGATTACCAGGGAATTCCCACAAGAGACTTTTAAAGGTGAACTTAGCCCAACATACACACTTGACAGGTAAGAAACCAAATTCCAGAAGAGAGGCTACAGTAAGACACGAAAAATGTGTATTCAGAGTTTACCTTCTCCTGTGCTGACTGTAGATGTGATGTCAGCGTGTCCATACCTGGCACCTGGCTGCCTGGGACACCTGCAAGGCTGCCGTGGGGTGATGTGTGGTTTGATTTTCCTCTGCATCTCTTCCTTTGGGAGGACATATCTGGCAGTCAAGGTGCTGTTCATCATGGGAGGGCCCTTGATTCGGGCTGGTCAATAGTGACAGAGATTGTTCTGGAGTGGGCATGTGATCCAAAGCAGAACTCACGAAAGTCTTTTCTTGAGATTTTTATATGGATTGACCCAAAGCTGCAGAGGCCATGTAAGCAAGCTTCCCTGACTGCAAAGAGGAAGTATATGAAGTAGGAGAGAATAAGGTTACTCTGGGAGGAAGAAAACCTAAAATTAGATAGACAGATGGTTGATAGATGATAGATACATACCTAAGTGTATACACACACACACACACACACACACACAGAAACCTAGAAAGAACCAGCTCCTGCCCTTGATAGTTCTTTTGCTTGAGCTAGTTTGTTATTATTGTTATTATTTATTTTGGCCGTGCTACTTGGTTTGCAGGACCTTAGTTCCCAGACCAGGGATAGAACCTGTACCCCCTGTAGTGAAAGCACAGAGTCCTAACCACCGGACCACAGGGGAATTCCCTACTTGAGCTCGTTTACATTAAGCTTCTGTCACATGCAAACAAAAATCTTGTAATCAATACAGTAGAAACACACAGCCCTGTGACTTTTTGAAAAAAATTATTTATTTTTTAATGGAAGGATAATTTGCTTTACAGAATTTTGTTGTTTTCTGTCAAACATCAGCATGAATCACAGCTGGCCCTGTGACTTCATCTCGTCCTTTGTCATCCCCTTCTCTTCCTACCTTCAGTCTTTCCCAGTATTAGGGTCTTTTCCAATGAATTGGCTCTTCACATCCGGTGGCTAAAGTATTGGAGCTTCAATTTCAGTATCAGTCCTTCCAATGAATATTCAGATCTAATTTCTTTTAGGATTGACTGTTTTGATCTCCTTGTGGATTAAGGGACTTGCAAGAGTCTTCTCCAACACCACAGTTCGAAAGCATCAGTTCTCAGCTTTCTTTGTCCAACTCTCACATTCATACATGACTTTGACTAGACGGACCTTCGTTGGCAAAGTAATGTCTCTGCTTTTTAACATGCTGTCCAGGTTTTTCGTAGCTTTTCTTCCAAGGAGCAAGTGTCTTTTAATTTCATGGCTGCAGTCACCATCCACAGTGATTTTGGAGCCCAAGAAAATAAAGAAATGTAAATAGAATCTCTTTCCTCACCTAGAATGTCTTCCCTGGGACTTGGCACTAGGAGAAGACTGGGGGCCTTTACTGTTGACAACACCCTTCTTTTGTTTATTTAAAAACATTGACAAGACAATCTATTAAAAATATATAAACATTTTGAAAAGTTACAGCATCCAGCAGCCAAATGCAACTGTTGATTTGGCCACAAGACAGTGATGATGCGTAGCCTTTATTGCGTTCTGCTGCTCACTTTACGCATTATTTAGAAACACACAAAAAATGGCCATCTTCATTGTGGTAATGGCTGTACAACACTCATCCATGTTATATGGCAGTTTATTAAATGTTCAATATTTTTAAAAAAGAACACCTAGGTGGTCTTCTGCTTTTTTGTTGTTTAGTTGCTAAGTCGTGTTGCCTCTTTGAGACATCGTGGACAGTAGCCTGCCAGGCTCCTCTGTCCATGGGATTCTCCATGGCAAGTATATTGCAGTAGGTTGCCATTTCCCTCTCCAGGATCAAAGCTGTATCTCCTCCACTGGTAGGTGGATTCTTTACCACTGAGCCACAAGGGAAACTGTCTTCTGCTGCTTTTCTGCAAACTTTTGTTTAAATTTATTTTCAGGTAAAATGTTGGGCTACTTCCAACAAGTTCCCCAAAAACTGCACATCTGTGCTTGCCTTTGTCAATGCCATCCTTTCTGCCCCTGGGATCTCCTGTCCCTTTCCTTTTCAGTCCTTTTTTGGTTAACTCGCTTATACTTTAAAGCCCTGCTCTGACACTCTCTTGTTCATTTGTTCTTCTTTTATCAAGAATTTACTGAACCAAGTGCTATGCTGGGAGCTGGGGCTATGACAAGGAACGTGACTTTCATTCATTCATTCACCCAGCAGGTATTTCTTGAAGGTCTACGATGTGCCAGTGGCAGTGTTAGGTGCAGGAAATCCAGTGGTGAGTAAGATGAGGTCCCTGCCCTTGCGGAGCTTAGATTCTACTGGGAGATAAAAGGCAGAATTCATTAAGGAGTGGGAAGTGTTCTCCAGTCATTTATTTCCATCCGTCTCAATAGCTCTTTCTTACCTGTGTTTCCAACTAGACTGAGGAATGTGAGGAGAGAGGCTGTGTCCTTCACTTCGTGGCTCTGCTGGGCAGCGGTGCACTACTGCGCTGAAGTGGGCACCTCTGGTGGCAAAAAAACACCCAGAGTGTATTTTGTCCTTTAGAGGAAAGGCCGTTTCCTCCTTCAGGAGAACTGTGTCTATGTCTGTGATAGCTGAAAACCTCACAACTCAAACCCAAGAGAAGCTGTTTCAGGTATTCCCAGATAGTCAGTCACCTTTCCTTCCTTTGTCAAGAGCAAAGCTCATCTGATTTAGGAAAAGTGGTCTCATTCATGGCCTAAGCACACCACAGGCCCCAGGAGGAGCATGTTCGGGGAAGGGCCCAGAAAAAGCCAGGGAGAGGCTTTCTGGAAGCACTGCCCCCACTAGTAGGGGGTCTTCTAGATGGAATATCCAGAGAAGGGGCCACGACTGGCCATGCAGCCAGCTTCCCTGGGACCACCCTTAGAACACCAGCCCGTCAGCTGCCGCATTGTGGCCTTCTCTTTACACTGTGAATTGTTAGCAGTTTCTAAATAGACCATTCATTTTTCCTTTTAGCACAGAAGGGTCTCAGAACTCCAAATACCACAAGGGGCCTGAATGTTTCAACTCAAAACATTCCCCAAACCGCAGCCCTCGGGTGAGACGCAGAGCTAGCCAAGGCTTTGGAGGAAAAACAACCGCCCACCAGCCTGGAAACCACTGGGTACACAGGCAGCTGGGTCGGCTTGCTCCCAGAGGCTGGGAGACAGCGTTTTTACCAGTCGGAGTTAATCTGATAAAACCACCTTCCCTTGACTTCCCCTCTGCCGGAGGAAACAAACCCGTCTGGTGGCTGGATGCTGAGTGTGTGGGGCATGGGGTGTGGGGCATGGGACCAGGCTGCCCAGGGTACCTGGAGAACCCAAGCCACTGCTGCCTCGTGTCTTCCTCCCCAACTGTGGGAGGGGAAAAAAAAAAGGAGAGAGAGAAAGAGTGAGAAGAGCTTTTGTAACATTCTCACAGCAGCATTTGATTCAGAGAGAAGGCTAATAGCGCCAAACTGCTGCTCAGACCCTGTGTAGTCGGAGAAACAGCTCCCAGGAACACAAGAGAGGTGGCGCTGCAGCCCACCCGGGGAAAGACTGGATTCTTGGAGTTGAGGCTCCCAAGGCCCTTACAGACATCCAGCGGGCAAAAGAGATCCCAGAAGGCCTAGTGGACCCATTCAGTGGGCCACACATTCTCCCAGGCTGCTTTCTGGGGGAAGAGCAGCTTCGCCAAGTGCTTTGGCATCTCTGTCTTGATGAAGACCCCAAGGAGGCATTTGCAGGCAAGATTTACCCAAGTCGCTGGAGCTCAGGCCACACCAGAGGGTGACGATGACCTGGGAGAGGTCTATTCATTGCCCCTTGCCTGCCAGCATGTAGTCTGAGGCTTCCACAGCTTTTTTGAGGATGTGAACTTCATGTTGGTCGTGTTGGGGCTCTGCTGCTGGAGATCTCTCTTGGATCCACAACAGTGGAGGAAATCCACGAGCCAGGACAAGACCCACTGCTACCTGCGGCAGATAGTCCTTGACTGCACCCAAACTGGGTTGTTCACCAGGATCTCAAGCTGGGCAGAGTCTTCCTGAATGAGGATCTGGAGGTGAAAATAGGAGATTTGGACCAAAGAGGAATATGTTGGGGAGCAGAAGAGCCTATCTAAATACCTAGTGCTTCCCTAGCAGCTCCCTGGTAACGAATTTGCCTCCCAATGCAGGAGACCTGAGTTTGATCCCTGGGTTGGGCAGATCCCCTGGAGAAGGAAATGGCAACCTACTCCAGTATTCTTCCCTGGGAAATCCCATGGACAGAGGAGCCAAAGAGTAAGATGCTGCTTAGTGACTAAACAACAACAAACGATTCCTGAGGTGTTAAGCAACAAAAGGCAGTGTTTCCAGATGGTCGTGGGCTCCACTGGGTGCATCATGGGTGCAGCTCACCTTTGAGATCTCTTGCCTAAAACTTACTGACTTCTGCATCAAGAAGAATGAATGCAATATTCCCAAGCGCATAACTGCCTCTTCCAGAAGAAGCTGTAGACAGACCCCACTGCTCACCTGACAATTCATGAGCAGCTCAAGATCAGTTTTTCTGGCTACATCCCAGCCCATCCCCCATTACCTGCCCCACTATTCCATGAAGATTTTCAATCGCTTCCAGCAGATTGGACCCCGGGAACAGGAAGCCTCTCAGAGTCCTCAATAAAGGCCTGGAGAACCCTATGCCTAAGACTCACTGGGAAAAAGAGGAACCAGTGGTCCAGGAGATCAGAGAAGCAGTCAAGTGCCACCTTGGTGACATGTTGTATTGGCCGCATAATGTGAACGCCTCCAAGCCCTCTGAGAGGTCAGGCAGGAGGAAGCTGAGGATTCTGCCAGCATCACCATCTTCTGAATCAGCAAAGTGGGGGGACTACTTGGACAAGTGCAGCCTTGGGAGTCAGCTGTGTGGCCGAGTGTGGGGGTGTTCTCCAATGACGGGACTCATCTCGTCCTCCAGCCTGTTGGTATCTGTCTGCAGTAAACAGAGTGTGATGGCGCAGTGCTCCACCTCACCGTTGAGTTCCCATCCCAACTCCTCCATGAAGACCATGCTCCACATATTTCCAGAACTCCATGAGTGGACACTTGCTGAAGGTGGGCACCATTGGGAAGGTGTTGGACTAGTCCAGCTACCCGTGTACCTGATTTTGTGCACACAGCACCATCATCCTGCACTCAGTAATGGCTGGGTGCAAATTGGCATCTCCCAGGACCATAGCAAACTCATCCTGTGTCCAGCGTGGCAGCTGTCACTACAGCAACTACAAGCTGGGTTTCCCAAGAACTGCCTGAACCTCCTGGAGTAGCGCAGCTGCTCCAAGGGTCTGACCAGTCAGCTCCACCATGTCCTTCCATGGTGGACAAACTACTGAGCTCTGGCTTGGCCTCTAACCGCCTCAGGACCGCCTCACAGCTCCTCCCCTGGGACTTGTGCCCCTCCTCGCCCTCACCTGCACCTTGGGCCCCTATGGGTTAGCTCCATTGTGCTGGTTCTGTGTGTGTGTGTGATAGTCCCCCAATCCTCAAACCTGGCAGCTAAAAAGAGAGTATGTCGTGCTTACAAGTGGGGTTTGCTATATACATTATTTTTGTACATGTTGAGTTGTAGGTTCTATGGCCATATGAAGTGTATGGAATACTGCTATAGAATTCAGGACTGTTTTTCTTTGGCTTTATACACGTTAAACGTGTGAATCTTTCAAAAAAGCTATGGTGAGTGCTGATTGGCTACTAGTTTTCACGGGCACTCAGCGGCTGCCTGGGTCAGCCAATTGAAAGCAAGGATTGATTACTTCTGAGGTGACCCGTGGAGGTGGCTGTGTGGGTAGATGGGAGGTCTGCCTTCGCTGGGTCTTAGCCCAGTATGTCAAGTAACAATGGTAAACCAATTCAGTGGTAACAAACACTGTCAAGTAACAATGGTAAACAAACACATTATGAATAAGTTCTTGAAGTGCCCCCTGCTGAGAGCAGCAGGGCCCCCTCTGCTGGTAGGGCCTGAGAATGCTGGGCTGACCCTGTCACGAGGACAAGTCTCTCAGGACTGGTCTTGGGGGAAGGTTATGGAACTCGTGCGAACTCCTTTGAATGAGCTGCGGACTCCAGATTGTCTAGCTGGCATGCAGAAAAGCTGGGAAGGTAAGTGGAAAGCTTGGGAAGGCAGAGAAGGGGAGAGGGAAACAGGGCGAGAGAGGGAGGGGGAGAGGAGAAAGGAGGAGGGAGAAAAGAAAAGTAAGGAACCCCCAGGGGTAGGTGCTGTGCAGGAAGGGCTGCCTGGGGTCCCTTCCACGTCTCACAGCGGCCTATGTGTATGAGGAGTACATGGTGGGTTTGGTTGAGGAGGGACACATTTAGGGGAGCTGTTTCAACAGGAGGAAGCGAAGATGAGACGGAAGGAAGGATGAGAATACTGGAGGGAAGCTGGAGAAGGTGGCTCAGAGGTGGCCCAGGCAAAGAATGTGATCAAGCAGAGACGACGTGGCATGCTGACCCAAGGCACACATGTGAGTGGCCCTAAGGCTGAGGGGTTACAAGCTAGGCCTCTGAGTCAGATGACCTAATCCTGGGTCTGCATGCGTGCAGTGTGACCTTGGGCAAGTTACTCAATCTCTCTGTGGCTCAGTCTCCCCAACTATAAAGCTTCATAGGGGTTATCTGAAGGGTTATGTGAGAGAACATTTCGTCTCCGTTTGGTATGTGGCAGTGACTGTTATGAGGATGGATCAGTTGGGGACCAGTTGATGGCCTTGATGTCACACTGTCCCCAGTGACTGTCAGTGTTTGGTAGACTCGGCTTCTGCTAAGGAGTCCATTTTACCTGAGACCTGAGGATGGAAATCAGCTCTGATCATGACCAGGTTTCAGTGTATGAAGAGACTTCAGTTTACCTGGGTCTTCCTACTTAATACCAATGACCCTGTTTACTTTTAGTTTGGAAAATCTTCAAGCTTTTTCCTTCCAATTTTGTGTGGGGGAGGAGGGGTGGGAATGAGGAGATGTTTGTGGCCCCTGGCAGGAGTCAGAGGGGACCCCGGGGCACCAGAATTCCAGAGTCCCTAGGAGCACAAATCCTGAAGATTATGTCAAGGATAAAAGAGGATTTAGGGTGACGATTTAAAGCTTCCTTTCTCCTTTTTCGGCCAAGGGCCTGGGAAGAGGGGGTGGGAGCTGAAAACAGACAGAGCCTTGTTAGTGACTTGAATTTTCACATGTAGAATGATGGAGCTTCGGAAGGGAGTTTCTGCTCTGCGTGGCCCGCCCATCCCACGCCGTCTAACCTGATCTTTAAATCGGCAACTCCATTTGTATTCCAGTCTGACCATGGGAGACTCATATCCCTGTGGGCCCCAGCCTTGGTTTGTAGCTGATGAGAAGTGTTCAGGGGAGGCTTCAGCCAACACAAAAGGACTGTGGGGAAACTAGCCAGCCCCAGGCTCACCCCACAGCTGGGGCCCTGGGAAGCAGGGAGGAGGCAGACCAGTCTTTACAACTGCTTTTTATAGGATACTGTCTGTCTTGGTTATATTCAAGGCTCTCAGTCCCAGATAGGAGAGCAAACCATGAGAACCCAGTGTCAGGTCAATGACCAAGTGCCGAGCATACCAATGACCACAGCTCTGGGAACAATTGGAGCAAGTGCTTGAAATTCCAGCCGCGAGCCTGGCTGCCCCACGTGAGGGGATGCTTATGTCTCGGGTAACATCCCAGCTGGCAATTCCCGAACTCACCAGGACTTCAACCACGGCAGCCCCAGTTATAACCACCATAACCCCCACCCCACACTTTGGTTCTGCCCCAGACAAGGTCCTGTTCTGTGTGTTCAGTTGAGAGATGCTGCAGGAAGATGAGCAGCCACTGCTCCCAGCCCCCTTGCCAAGGGGACCCAGCTCTCTTGGGGGTGGGAGCTGCCTTCCCTGAGGTTTGTCAATTTGATGGGAAGAGGCTCCTTTCCGAGATGCTGTGTGTTAGCCTGAACGTATCTCCCAGGGCCAGGGGCATCCTAAGAGCTGACAAGCAGTGGGGTGAGGAACACTGCTAACAAGAGTAGGCTTAGGCTGCAGCTTGAGGTCAGCGATAACCTGGGGTCAGTGATGAGGGGTAAGTCTCCCGTTCAGGATGGGGGAGTTCACGAAATTCTCTTCCTTCAGAATGGCTTAAGCAAAATCCTGCCTGGACACCCGATGAACCCTGAGGCCTTTCCCTAGCCTGAGCTCTTCATCTTCTGGGGGTTGATTCATTCTCTTGTCCACCACCAAGAGGGACTCACCTTCATGTGTCACCCGGAGTCCTCCTCATTCCTCACCTTTCCCGGTTCATCCTCATCATCATGATTGGTTGCAGAGTTGGGTGTTTCCTTTTCCAGGCTCTTACAGCCCCTTGGAGTGTGTGGACGGTCCAGCATGCACTACTGTTCCATAGCTCCCTGGGGGCGGGGTTCATTCTGTCCATCTTTGTTTGCTGGTGACCATCTCAGTGGCATACTGGGTGCACAAGTGGCCTGGTGACCCTCCCTGTGCCTCACAGTGGCCTGGGGAGATACCTAAAAATACCCAGCCCTGCTCCTGGAGATCCTAACTTGAGTGACCTGAGGTCTGGACGTTGGTTGTGGTCTGAAAACCTCCCCATGTGACCTAACCTGCAGCCATGGTTGAGAACAATTCCCCTAGAGTATACCGTTAATGAAAGCTTGTCTTTGGATGAACCAACGAGCTTTGTCTAAGTGACACCTTCTCTTTTATTGTGTGTGTGTATGTGTGTGATTCTCAAGCCCTACTCACCCCTAGCATTTATTCACTCTTAACGCCATTAGTTTGAGCCATACAACTCTTGGGATTGGTGTTTATACACTCTCGTGTGTAGAATGGATGGCTAGTGGGAAGCTGCTATACAGCATAGGAAGCTCAGCTTAGGGCTCCTTGATGACCTAGAGGTGGTGGGAGGGAAGCTCAAGAGGGAGGGGGTATGTTTCTACATAAGCTGATTCACTTCATTGTGTAGCAGCAACTAACACAACATTGTGAAGCAATTGTGCTCCAATTAAAAAAAAAAGTTCTGGAAGGAGAGCTACTGGCAGGCATTTCAACTCTGATGTTTAAAACAGCATTGAACAGCTCACTAAGTCTTAGGAAGTTCCTTCTCTAGCAAGTGGAATTCTCTCTCATTCTCCAGCATCACTCCACATCTGCCAAGCCTCTTCCTTAACGTTTCCTCGATGGGAGACCATGTTTCTGAGCCGTGTGGAAAGTAGTCGTGGGCAGGTCTGAGGGGCCACGTGTGAGCCCCCAGGTGGGTTGAGCAGCCTGCAGGGAGATGCATGTGGACAGGGTGTGTTATGCCAAATGGGAACACACATGAGGTGACTGAGTTTCATTCACAGCAAAAATGAGAGAAGTCAGATCACAAAATATTTGCTGAAATACCATATGATATTGCTTACATGTGGCATCTAAACCACCACACAAATGAACCTATCTACGCAAGATAATCAGACTCACAGACTCAGAGAACAGACTTGTGTTTGTCGGTGGGGGGTGGGGGAGGGAAGGATTGGGCATTTGGGATTAGCGGATGCAAACTATTACATACAGGATGGATAAACAATAAAGTCCTACTGTGTATAACAGGGACTAATAGTGATAAACCCTGATGGAAAAGAATATGAAAAAGAATGCATATACATATAACTGAATCAGTTTACTGTAACAGCAGATATTAGCACAACCTTCACTAAATTAAAAAAACAGTTTGCTGAGTCCAGTTCTGTGTGCAGCTCACTGCTAGGGGCTGTGGGACTTCAGGGTACCTGCCCTCTGTGTGGGAAAACGAGAGAAGAGGACCTCAAAAAATGAGCTGAAGCACAGATTTCCAAAGCTCCCAGAGCTCCAAAAGGGGTGATGTCCATTCCCTGTCAGAGCTTTTGAGACACCAGAGCTTTGGTGTCTCAGCTGTGGCTGACAACAGCCCCTGAGCCTAAATCAGCTGCAGCTGGTCCCTGGGACGAGGTCTCTTTTTGAACATACGAAAAGAGCGCAGGGAATATATTGCAAATTCACGGGTACCGTATTTCCCATATTTGCTCCAGTTACTTAAAAAAATTTTTTTTTACTGTGTGTCAGATCTTGGTTGCAGCATGCAGGCTCTCTAGTTGTGGGGCGCAGGCTTAGTTGCTCTGCAGAGGCAACGTGGGATCTTAGTTCCCTGACCAAGGATTGAACCACATCCCCCTGCATTGAAAGTGTGAGTCTTAACCACTGGACTGCCAGGGATGTCCTTGCTCGAGTTAATTTTTTTAAACACTGAAACGTTGCTAACTCACCCCTGTGCCATCTCCCCTTCCCCCCTCCTTTTTTTTTTTTTTTAAGAATGAGCTTCTATAATTTACATCTTATGTATGCCTAATCATTTTTTAAAATTCATTTTTAATATTTAGTTTTATTTATTTGGCTGTGTGGGGTCTTAGTTGTGGCATGCAAATTCTTAGTTACAGCAGGTGGAATCTAGTGCCTTGACCAAAACTGAACCTGGGGTGCCCTGCATTGGGAATGCAGAGTCTCAGCCGCTGGACCACCAGGGATGTCCCCCTCCCGGCTTTCTTGAAATTGGTATTTGTTTTTCCCAAATATGTTTCCCTATGCATATTACTATACACATGGGCGTCCACCCACAGTACATGATACGGTGTTACCCGCTTTCAAACTTTATATAAATGGCGTCACACTGCACCCTCTGCGTCATGTTCGCCCACTTCCCTGTTTTTGAGCTTTATCCATGCTCACCCAGGATTAATGAAACTACTGTTTATTCATCCATTCGCTTTCTGATGGGCTTTAAGAGTGCATTCCATTTTTCCCGGTTAGAAATAATGCTACAACCTTGTTTGTAATGTGTATTTTGGCACACATATCCGTTTCTTTCCTTCTTCTTCCCTGCCTTCCTTCTCTTCCTTTTGAAGTACAGTTTATTCACAATATTATATTAGTTTCAGGTGTACAGCATAGTGATTCAGTAGTTTTACAGATTACGCTCCGTGGTAGGTTATCACAGGATAATGGGCATAATTCCCCATGCTGCACACTGTCTTCTTGTGGCTTATTTATTTCACGCCTCTCCTTGCACACAGATGCTTCGCTCTCTCCTTGAATGCTGCCTCTATGACCATCACAGCTTTCAGACCTGCGAGCAGCCCGCACAGGGCTCTGCCATGGGCTCAACCTTCTTTAGTATTGGCAACTTGGCCCTCAGTGAGACTCTGAACTTGACCTGGTTTCTGGGCTCCAGCTTGCACTTGGAGACCTAGTCTGACACCGGAACTCTCTGTGCCTCAAGCCTCTCAGGGCTTTTGCCCCCCACCCCCACCTGGCCCCTGCTGAAAGGGACGTTCTTTGGCAGGAAAGCTTGGCATATCTTGGGTCCTAAGATGAGATCTCATACACGTGGTCAGCTTTAACTGGACCTCAAAAGAAGTGCAATTTTCTGTAATAAGAAAAGGGAGCGTTTCCTGAGGGCAGTCAGGAGCCGGAGTAGGAAAATAAACACGGCAGAGCAGTGCAGGTGTGCGCGCTCACGCTCAGTCCCTTCAGTCGCGTCCGACTCTGCGACCCCGTGGATGGCAGCCCTCCAGGCTCCTCTGTCCATGGCATTCTCCAGGCAAGAATACTGCAGTGGGTTGTTGTGCCCTCTTCAGGGGATCTTCCTGACCCAGGGATTGAACCTGCATCTCTTATGTCTCCTGTGCTGGCAGGCAGGTTCTTTACTGTTAGCGCCACCTGGGATGTATAGCATGAGGACTGGGCTAAGAGCAATGGCTGATGGAAGCTGGGTTCTGTCAGAGAGTGGGTAACATGACATGAATCTAGAAAGGTAAAGCTTTATGCTCCCCACCAGATGACTTTGAGCTTTGGGGATGGGAAGGGTGAGTGGGCAGTGACAGGTGATTGTGGCCAGGAGACCATGTCATGAGGAGAAACGTTATCCCCTAGGGCCATCCCCGGGCCAGGCTTGAGTGTACGCAGCGCTCACAGCTGGGACTCGTGGTCTCATTTCCCTCCAAATTGCTGAGCGCTGAGGCACTATCAAATTAGTCTTCCTCTCCCCTCCATCACTCACGTGGCACTTCCCACCTTTCCTGCTTCCAAGCAGGCGAACTCCAGGCAAACCACACACAGGCTTCAGTCCAGCTGTGACCGGCGGGCTAGACCCTGATGTCACCTACAAGAGCCTGGGGGGGCAGATGCGAGGGGTGGTCCAGCGTCTTCTCTGCCGCTTGATGCCTCTGTGGCTTGAGCTTATTGGAAGCTCCCAAAGTTCCCCATCAAGGGCACTGGGAACCAGCAGGTATATGTGTGTGGGGTGCAGTGGGGATGGGGATGAGGTTAGGAAGCCCCTCAAGCTTGGAAAAGACCTTGATGCTGGGAAAGATTGAGGGCAGGAGGAGAAGGGGGGTGACAGAGGATGAGACGGTTGAGATGGGAGAGACAGGCTGATTGTTTTTGAAAGAACAAGCTTGGGTCCCAGGTTTACTCTGGGCAGAAGCTTGGGCTTTTGTGGTGTTTGACAGCCCGTAAAACTCAGCAGTGAATCTGAGCTCCCAGCCCCACTTGCTGTCAGGAGAAGGTCTGGTATGGTTATTAACTCCTTCCCCTTGGCTGGCAGACCCCCACTCCCTCTCCCTTCACCATTCCCACCCTTATTCTCACCACCAAACCATCAGGAAATCGTGGAGAAAATCTGTTCTCTAGAGCCAGGGAGAAGCGTGGAGAGAGGCTGGCAGGGCTGGCTGACCAGATCAGTGCTTGTCAGGGGTGAACAGGCCGATGCCACAGGGAAGACAGAGCCAAGTAAAACTGTTTGTGGCTTCACACTTTGAGACTGTGTGTACATGTACATTTCTCTCTGGTAGATCCTGGAAGGTGAGCGTATGGGAGAATCAATTGTTTTCAGCCTCCAGAATGTGCTAGATAGCCATGGAGTTTGAGAGTGGGCCACGAGAGAGACTCACACCTCATGAGGTACATACCTCATTTTCATACTGTTCCTTAAATCTTCCCATCTCTGTTCCTCTTCTTGGGTGACCCCAGAGCCTGGCATACACAATGTAAATGGCAGATATCAGCTGAATGAGCGCCTTCAGAAAGTGAATCGTTGTTTACTAAGCATTTACTATGCGATCTCAGATCAAACCTATGAGAAAACTGTAAGGTAAGCATGTTCAGGAACTTTAAGTAACTTGTCCAAGGTCTCATATCTAGGAGTGTGTGTGTGGTGGAGGGGGAGTGATGCAGAAGAGATTTGAAAGGCTCACGGCATCATTTTTTATCCCTGTTCATTTTCATAGCTTCAGCAAATCTATGACATTCTGAATTTGCAGAAGCTGAGGGGACAGCGAGGCCCTGAATCTGCAGAAGCTGACTGTCCCTGAAAGCTGAAAGTGATGGAAACAAGGTTGGGGGCTTTCCAAGTGGGTGCTTGGCATGGCATGTTCCCTGTAAAACAGAAGAACCTGAACTTCTGTGCATACAATAGGGAAGAAGACAGAAGAGTGGAGGGACAGGACCCTGAGCTCTTTTGCAGACCACAGCCTTGTCCCTGAGATCCAGGAAAACAGAAAGGCGCAGAAAAGAACCGAGTCAGGTCAACTGTTAAAAATTATTTAATAGAAAGTCCAATGTCAAAATGTAACAATAAACAAAAATACACATGTATAAATATGTATATATAATTAGACCTGTACACTTCCTCAGACCCTTTTCAAATGAAACAGAATCATCATCACATCTGTGTGGTCAAATCAAAAATAATATTCAAGCGACGTGGACCCACTGGTGCTGTGGGGAATAATAGTACTGCTGAAGCACTTGGAGGGGTCAAAGAATGTCAGTCATGAGCGAGTTGGGGATATTGCCAAATGTCCTTTTCTGGAGACCCAGAGAGGGAAGATGAGCAACCCCACTGCTCTATACAGTGTATCTGACCTTCTTTTAGCACCTACAGCCACTACTGTCTAGGAACAGCTTTCCTATTGGATGGGGTTTTGAACTCTCGAAGCTTCTGTGGTTTGAGAGCTTGCTTGCCCTATCTCCCAGACTAGAAGCTCCTGGGTTGGGGTGGGGGAGGTTGCTTCAAGACCTTCCTATTCTGCAGGCCGAGTACCAGCACAGGGTTTGGGAAAGCATGCCATCAAGGTGTGCTGATTTGCTCTTAAAATAGTGGTGTCGAAAGTGGCTGTGCACCTACGAGGGGGCACCCAAACCCTCAGGGGTTCAGAGAGAAAATACTAGAACCTCTTGTCTATAGTATTTTTCATCTTATTCTTTAAAAATTTCTATGCTGTGTACTTTCAAAAAAATTTGCCTAATAGTAGAGGAGTATATGAATATATACTTTAAATAAATTGATAAACCTATGGAGGGGTACATCTTGCAAGGTTTTTTGCTGATAGGCATGTGTGGCCCAAAGAGATGGGCACCCACTGCTGCACAGAATCCGTGTGCACGTGGAGCCCTGGGGAGGCTGCCCTGCTGGGCGCTCAAACCCCTCTGAGAAGCTTTTGCAGGTGCTCAGAAAAGCAAAGCCTCAAGATTACCTCCCAGACCTGAATAAGAGCTGAGGCCTCCTGGTCCCGCTGCTCGATTTCCTTTAAATGTTAAGGCCTTATCCTCAAGAAAACACACATGCCCCTGGGAAGAGCACAGGCACAGCCTTTGACCCTGACAAGGAAGCCTTTTGATCTCTTCCCGGTGATGGAGAGGGAGCTGGATCAGGGCAGACAATGGGGAGATGCTGCCCGAAGGCAGTCCTGGCCAGATTCCATGACCACACCCCTGCTTGGTGACCTTCTAGGCCTTCACTTTAAAGCAGGTGTATTTGAGGCCACACGCTCTGTCAGTTTCCAGCGTCGTGATGACCACAGGCTGAATTCTCATCAAAAAGCCTAGGCGGCTGTGAAATTCGCGTGGGAACCACAAGACACAGAATTAGAAAATTCCTCTGCAAGGAGCCAGAGGAATATCTGGGAAAGAGTAGGTGTGTGAGCTACAGTCTTTCTGAGTCCAGAAGGCTGGTGAACATGCCAGCCTGCAGCCAGGATGGCAGCTGTGGGGTTTGTGCGAAGAAGGTGAGTCCTAAGCAGCCCTCGGGGCTCTTGGGGATCCGCGGGCAGAAGACCTGAGCCATTCAGCTGGGAAAACTGCTTTCAGCCCCCAACGCCTTCAGCTTCTCAAGGAAATGATGCTACCTGCTGTGACCTTTTCTGGAGTTTCTAGAAACCATGCAGTCTCACAGCTAGTGTTTGGATGCATCTAATTCTTTTTCTTCTCCTTCTAACAATTTATCTGGGGCGGGGGGGGCAAGGGGAAGAGAAACCCAATGCTCTGAGCTCCGAAGAAGTTTTTGGAAAGCCTAAAAGGCACCTGGAGTTGTCTGCACAGAGAGATCCTGCTGTCTCCGAGCCCCCGGGGGGCCTCCCTGTCCCCACGAGGCTCAGCCGCTGTCCAGGCTGGCAGGTGTTTTCCACGTGCATACAGTCCATCTGTGCTTTTGTGTTTTGTTTGAATTTCCCTTTCTTTGGCAGGACACAGGTGCACACCGCAGACAGAGCGGAGGCTCGGCCACCAGGTGGGACCCAACCCAGGGAAAGGCTGTCCAAGGGAGGCTGCCTGTGGGTAGAATGAATGAAGGCCTCATACCCAGGGTGGGGAAATCCTTGGCGGCTTCCCACGTATTTATCTTTGGGTGTACCCTCATCCCGAGCTCTAGGGCAGCCAGTTCCCAGGAGGTATTTTTAGTCTGGGTGGCTCTACAGACAGGTCAGGGTGACCCAGAGCTGTCCCCTGTATGTCTCTAAATCCAGCCTGGGGTAAAGCCCTTGAGAGCAAACAGGTCTGGGGGAAAGGACCAGGAGCTGGGGCACGGGTGGAGGATACACAGGAACAAACCGTCTCAGGAAGCATCTGTGCCCTTCCATGGTGAGGACAGGACTCCTGGTCCTGATGGGGACCACACTTACCTCTCTGGAGGCCTCAGAAGTGGGCTTCAGAGAGCTGAGCACCCACAGCCCCCTTATGCGCCGGGGCGGGGTCCCTGGCTGCCTTGCCTGCATCTCTTCTCCTCCCTCAGCTCCCACTCCAGCCGCTTCTGTGCCTGCGGCCCTGCCACCCATGCTGGCCCTTCTTTCACCTGTGTCCCATGCTGTCCCCTCAGCCTGAAGGCCCTCTGCGTTGCTTTCCCTCAGGCCTCTGACACACTCGGGCTTTGAAGTCCCCTCTTTTGGGAAGCCCCCGGTTTACAAAGCTGGGCGGCTGCCCCTCTGAGATTCTCCCTCGGCACCCCGAAGGAATTTCCTGCAGCACCGCTTCCCACATTGTCTTCCCCACTAACAGTGGGCTCCTCGCGACGGGAGCTAGGTTTGGGTCATCTGTGTACTGCTGGCCGTTAGCTCAGTGCCTAGAGCTAATAACAAGATGCTCCAAATGATCTGTTAAATAACTGAGTCCTAGACACTAGGGAGTGAGTGAGTGAAAGTCGCTCAGTCGTGTCTGACTTTTTGAGACCCCCCGGACTATACAGTCCATGGAATTCTCTAGGCCGGAATACTGGAGTGGGTAGCCTTTCCCTTCTCCAGGGGATCTTCTCAACCCAGGGATCGAACCCAGGTCTCCCCCACTGCAGGAGGATTCTTTACCAGCTAAGCCACTAGGGAAGCCCATCGGGGAAGGCAATGCTAAAAATGCTACATCTGGGCCAACCTGGATGAAGGGGCCCAACCCCACTCCCTAGGGCTGTTGTGTCCCAGTAGAGCTGGTGAAATGCTGCAATTGGGACCACACTGGCTGAGTGGGAGAGTGTGAGAAGTGCTGGGGGGTATGCCTGGACCTGGCTCGTGTCCTGTATTGCCCAAAGTTGGAAAGACTGCTAACCACAGAGTCCAGGGGGGGAGCCCAAGTGAGTGAAAGATGCTAATGGCAGGCATCTGGGCACAGAGCGGGTGCGAGGCCAGACGACCAGCAGATTTCCATCCTCCTATTTGGTTCTCACTCAGACTTTGGAGAACGTGATCACTAGCTTTTCCTAGTTTGGTATTATTATAATTACACTCATGATTTCTTAGACGTTGTCTTAAAGATTATACAAAGCAAAATGCAGCTCTTCTTGAAGTACTTAAATGATAAAGTATGTTTTTTTCTCCATGTATCTTTCTGTGGTGTGTATATGAGTGTGTTAGGAAATTGATCCAAATTTAGAGTCCTAATAAAGCAGCTGCCTGGTTCTGCTCCAGGAAAATCGATACAAAAATTCAAAAATGAATTTGCATCTTGCTCTGAATGGAAAAGCTGGCTTGCAATCTACTTCAAAACTTCCCTTGCTCATTTGACTGTCCAGGGAGAAGGGTCTCTGAAGATCTGGACTGAAAAGGCAGAAACCAGGGGCTGTTCAATCACTTTTGGGTCCAAGCCCAGCGGTCTCCAATATTCTAGAGCTATTTTCTAACCTGAGGGACCCTAAGGCAGTTTTGGCTAAGTTTGAGTTTGTGGCGTTCATTTTTACTGCCTCTAAGTCTTACTCAATCAGATGGAAAGGCTTGGGCTAAAAATAACCCCTGGAAAGCAAAGAAGGGAGCACTCAGAGAAGAGAGGGAAGACAGTATTAGAATGGGGCCTTGGTTTAGAGGTGAATCTTGCTCAATTAAAGCAATTTTTCTTTGGCTTCCAAGAGATAAGAGTCAGTTCCAACACCATCTTAAAGGATTTTGACAGCTACCATGTTAGAAAGAAGCAGGAATCTTGGGGACAGTTTTCATGAGAAAACTGGACATAGCACCCCCTTGACACAAGGAAACTCTTTTGATTCTTTCAAGCTAAGAAAGTGAGGGTGGAGGCAGGTCCCCTCTAGGCAGCACCTTTAACAGTTGCTATGGAGACATGAATCATCTTCTTCAGAGGTTGTTGTGCCTTAGAAGCAAGGAGAGGAACTCTGGGGAATTCTCAGACTCTTTTGACCTTTGAACAAATTATTTAAATGCCTACCCAAGTCACTACATGACCATCTAAAACATTTAAGGTCTTGAAAGAGATCTGCATCTAGTTTCAATGCTTACACTAGCCTGGGAAACACAGAGCTCCCAGTCCAAAGATCAAAAAGAGACGCCAAACCCTAGCCCACAAGAAAGAATTTCAAGTTAATGGTCTAGGCATTGCCCTTCCTCCACCTTTGGAGATCAGGTTCTCTTAAACTTCTCAGAAGGTTAAGGCTCACTTTCCTCAAAGGATGCATCCTGGGATGAAACAAGACTTGGGACCCAGGAAAGAAGTCAGAGCACTCGAAAGCCCATTCTGGCCATGTTGGATGCCTAACTGTAGACGGCAGCCTTCTTTTCCAGATGCTGAAAGTATTCCAAGGAGAGAGAGATGTGTCTAAAACCCCAAAGCCTTTTCCTTCCAGGCACTAACACCCTACTAGCCTCTCCTGGTTTGTGTGTCGCTCATCAGATATGGGAAGGCCAAGAAAACACTCCCCATGGGGAAACCATGCTGGTGATGAGCCCAGGAGACTCTGGAAGAGGGAGATGCCCCCAAAGGGTTGTTTTCACAGTGTTACATTGCACAGGGCATAATAATAATAATAATTTTTAAAAAGCACTTGAATGACATCTTTCCTTCTTTGAACATGGGCATTTATGTTGGATAGATGCATTCTACACTTAAGATACACTACTTAGAACATGGGGCTAACTGATTGACTTCCCAGGATTATTGTGACAAGACAGTTATAAAAATGCCTAGCATAGTATCTGGCACAGAGTGAGTTTAAATAATAAAAGTTAGTTCCTTTTCCTTTTTCCCTAAGATTAGATTAGATCCCAGGTAAGGTACAAGAGTCTCCTGAAAAGCACGGCATAACTAGTGAGCCCATCCTAAGGTCTCTCACAAAAGTAAATCTATTTACCCACAAACCTCATATTCTTCCATGGCACTTGACTCTCTTCCAGAGACATACAAAAAAGTGACTGAAGTCAAGGGCATTTTCCCCCCTTGGAAAAACATGTCCATTCATTGGCAAAGGCAATTCGTACACCTCATCCATGAGATTCCAAAGGTCGATGGCAGGGACTTGAGCTGTGTGGAAGCTGACTGCCTCACCCGGCTTCACACAAGCACCTGGGGTAGAGAGCAGGGCAGGGAGGCGTGTTCAGTCATCCACCTGTGCCACTGAGAGGCCACCTTCCAGCTTTGAGCCACCTTTTCATTATGCCTTTAAATATATCTCCCCTCTCCATGACCAGGCCTTATTCTTCTACTAGGATTTTAAGCAACTTAGCAAAAAGTTTAATTTCTGAGAGGTACAAAGAAAGAAAGCTCTGAGCACAGCTTCCAGGGTAAAGCAGATTTTATGTAAAATTATACATTGTAATCTGATACTTTTTTTTTTTTATGATGGAGTTGGGAGGAGGAAGGAGAGAGCCAATTGTTTTGCCTTTCATAAAAAATTTATGAGTCCCAGAGTCCAGTATTTAGATTTAGTATTTAGTCCCAGATTTAGAGTCAGTATTTTCCTAGACTAGGAATTTGATAATTTTTTTTCCCATCAAACTGACATACTTAACTGAGTTTCTTTTCTAAAGCCAGGAGACGTGGAAATGCTCTTTTAAATTCTTGCCGATGTCTAAGCAGGGCTTGCCATCAATATGCCAAGGGGCCTCATAGGCTACTGATGTAAACTGCATAAGAGGTATAATTTCTGCTCTTAGCAGGCTTAGGGGAGAGGCTGGCCCTAAGAGGCAAGTCTCCGTGAAATTGGGAGGACAAAGTTATAACAAACTGTTACCGAAAGGGGGCGCCATCATCCCTGGGCCTGCTCCTGTCGCAGCCCTGGAGCCTGGGGGAGCCTCCGACACCGAGGCGGAGGAGGCTGGCACCGCACAGAGGACTGAAGCACCCGAGGTTCCTCCTCAGTCTGGGCATCAGAGCCCGACCTCAGACCCTGGGCGCTGCAGATGCCGAGAGAGAGACCTGTCTCCCAGGGGGCGGCCGCTGCTGTGTCTGACGGCTGACCTAGTTTTCTGTCCCCAGACTTTGTACCTTCTTTGTCCCTAAATAGACCATAACACCGCCCTGCGCTCCAGCCCGGGGCTTGGAGGCATCACTGAGGTTAAAAAGCCTCTTTTTAAGCTTCTCAGCCAGTAACAAACACGCATTCAATTATGACAGCAGTACTCCGTGATCCCGAATCTCCGCCAACCAAAAGAGAGCTACGCACAGACTGCTGAACTTTCACAATTCGACAACTCAGAGCGCACAAGGCGTGAGTAATCGCGCAGTAAATCTTGCCGACAGTCCGCCCTGCCCGCTGGCCGCTAAACAGCTGGATCCTGCATCTCACCCGGCCCACGGCCATTCCCTCGACCTGCTCTGTCCTAAATGCTCCTGGGTCCATCTCTCATCCTTTTTTTAACCTCCCTCCGCCAGGCCCTTTCCCTCCCTCCCTCCTTCCATCTCCCTGAAGCCTCAGAGATAACAGCCAGCAGAAGCACCAGCTTCCAGATTATTTTTTCATTGTATCTGAGACAGTGTGCTTAAAGTTCGCATACTCGGGGCAGGGGGGGAGAAAGGCAACAGGTTTTTGCGTTAGACCTTTTCAGAAGGCATAAAAAAATCAAATACAAACACAAATCACTTGACAATTTTATGATTAAAACCGACAAATGGAAAACAGACAGTTTTGAGTGTTGCTAACATAATCAAGCATTTCGTGCCAACCGGCTCGGCCACCCCGTTTCTCAGATCTAAGTGTACCACGCGTGTCTGCAGGTGAAATGACATTTGCACATCAGCGAGGTAGCCAGTGTTAAACCCAGAGGACAGAACCCAGGTGAAAAGCCACTGGTTCACAGAAACGACACTTGAAACCCTCAAAAATCAGATTCCAAGGGACATGTGGTTCTGTGTATGTGTATCATGTCAAAATGTTAAACATGACCGTAAGAAAAACGACGTGAGCATGTCTTATCTCGGTTGAAGGTGGTGGTTTTCGGGGAAGACGCTATCTGAGACACCACATGGAAGGTGTTCAGTGTCTGCTTCATTCTTGCTTGATAAGAGCAAGGGATCTCGGGAAAAGGTCATTCTTGGAACAGTGAACAAGTCTGAGGTGGGGCACAAGTCTGAGGTGGGGCTCAGCAGTCCGTTTACAGTTGAGGAAAACTATTTTAGTCACTAGGCCAAAAAAACCATACAAAGGGAGGGGATGTAAAACCCTAGGCGACTTGAACTCTCCCTGCATTTTTTTCTGCTTGAAGCAGGATAAAGAGCATGAAATTTTGGCTGCGTCTCTGTTTATGTAACAACCACAGCTGCTCCCCAAAATAGCTGCCGCTGCCGGCTGAAAGAAGGAAGGGCTTTTGTTGCTAACGTTTGAGTCCGTTTTCTCTAGTGCCTGACTGAGTTTCCTTCCCCTCATGTTTGGGGTGTGCTGCTGGGTCCAAAAGGAGATAAGGAATTTCTCCCCGGACACATTAGTGGTGCCATCAGCTATATGGATGGATTTTCAAGTCAAGGCTCGTCTTCGCAGCAAGACTACACTAAGCTTCCTAGTCTATTCGGTGGCAGGTAACCTCCTGACTGTATTAACTACCCACCTTCAGAGGGCAGTAGAGTGGCTGATAGTGAGGCCTTTTGTGTTCATAACCCCACAAAGAGAAACATACAGTGCTTTTCCTGTGTTTTACTTGTGTGTGTGTGTGTGTGTGTGTGTGTGTGTGTGTGTGTGTAACAAATCCAATCCTGGACTGCTGGCGTGGCATTGAACAGGGTGCCCTCCCCCAAAAGTAACAAAGAGAACTCTCGTCAAAGCTGTTGGATGTGTTAAAAAAATACAAAAGTTATTTTCTCCTTTTGATTGCTATTTACTTGTGACAACATATGTGAAAAATATTACTTCTGTCTTTGAGAAGAGATCATTCTCTTCATAGAATATGGAAAAATAAACTCTACCAAACCCACAGTTTACGTTCCCCACTACGGCCCGGGGCTTTGGCTTTCGCATCTCTGGAAATCATCACCAGTGTCAATGGAATACTACATTTTCCAGGCGGCAAACGCTTTTCACGGCACCATCCAGTGCTGCCAACGAGAGAATGGAAGTGGCAAGGCTCACGTGACATCTTGAAGGGAGAGGATTAGGAAGTAGGGTGGTTTATTTGCTGACAAAGTGAAAGGTAACGGGGTGGTTTCAGGCCCTCCTAACAAGCTGTGGGGTGTCCCCCTCATCACCTCTGACCACTGCCAGCACTGAGCTTGCGTGGTGGGTTGTACATGGTGGCAGGGAGCCATGAAGGTGCCATTGCTAGGAGGACTCAGCTTCTGCACCCAGGATCATCATGAAACACTGAGCTGGATGAATGGGAGAAGACAAGGATACATAAAAACAGTAAAATGTTTATTTTCTTAGAAAAAAAAGTGGGCAAGAGGGATTCAAAATGATTGTGATCACACTTCCGTCTGCATCTGAGCAAAACTGATGTTGCAAGCTTGATCTTTGATTAAGAGACCCAGGAAATGAAACCACCTGCTGCTCGCTCCTATGTCACTTCCAGGAGTCATGTCACGACATGCTTGGAATTGATAATAGCGTCTCTACTTCTTCTTAGCAGAGAAACTAGGCTTGCCATAGCAACCATCCCATCTCCAAAGCGCAACACTGCCAGTGAGAAGCAAGGCTCTGGACTGCTGGGGGAGGCAGGGAGGGAGGGGGAAGGAGGCGCTTGTCTTAGAAGCGGAACCAGTCTAGAATAGAAGCTGGACATCTGAGTTCACCACTACCTCATCTTTTAGAAAATAGGTTGGAGAGCATCTGTAAAACCCAACAGTATCTTTAAGGTGAAATTGCAGAATTTTGCTGCAGACCTGGACACTGAGAGAAGTGAAAAGTTGCAACAAGTTTTAACTAGCAGCAACAAAGAAAGTTCGATAACAGTTTTTGTTTGTTTTTAGCAATATTCCTTTGCAAGTTCATTAAGAAACACTGTAATTTAATGGGGCATACGATATGGAACGATCTTCTTTTGCTATAGTGCTGTTCGCTGAAGAGAACCAACCTTTGCAAAGATTTCAACTGGGGTGTAACCTATTTACACAGTAGTAGCTCCCGGTTTGACTGGTAGGATTGGTGCTATGTGATATCTTCTTCTTCCGAACAATAATCTCGACCCTTGAGAGGAAAAGAAAAGAATAAGATGTGAATGAGAAATTCAAAGCAGAGCTTGAGATAGTTATCTGCAATCCATCTTCTCAGTTTATGTCTCCCTGCAATGAAACCCAGGCTCCAGCAGTGACTGCTGGGCATCAGGTATGTAAGTCATAAATACACATTGACCAACTTGTAAACTGTATATACATCGTCGCTTCAAAGTTTTACCAAACTTCTAATAAGCCTTTGTTTTGTATTGGTAGGGCTTCCCTGATACCTCAGTTGGTAAAGAATCCACCTGCAATGCAGGAGACCCTGGTTCGATTCCTGGGTTGGGAAGATCCCCTGGAGAAGGGATAGGATAACCACTCCAGTATTCTGGCCTGGAGGATTCTGTGGACTGTATAGTCCATGGGGTTGCGAAGAGTTGGACATGACTGAGCCACTTTCACTCACTTCACTTTGTATTGGTAAGGATTTATATTATTCTAGGCACAGATAAGACTCAGCCTTTCAGCACATAATCACCAAATGGATGATCCATTCAGGAGACCAGTTTGTCATGAACAGGAGAAAACACAGAGAACAGTGAGCAAGACCCTTTCTCCCAGGGCCAGGGCTGCTAGCATTCCACAGCTGCACCTCCAAGCCCAGAACTTAAACAAAACAGGTTACTTGAAGGCTTAAGAACGACATCCAGTTGCTGCTTTTGAACATATATCGTCCTCTCTCCAGCAGGGTATATAGTCTATGAAGGCACAGTTAGGTCTGGGATTTAAGTTCCACATGTCCCGTCACTGAGTGTCTTGGTCAAAGCACACAGTTCTGTGATCTGTAATCCCTCACAGAGCATGGGAACAAGTCTCTGCCCTGCCTGTCTCACAGTGTCACAGATAAGGGTTTTGAATAAAGTCACGTATCCATACTATTTATAATCTTTGACCACTTCCTTTCTTTCTTTAAGAAAAAAAAAAAAAAGAGGAATGTATTGGAAAGATACAAGGGTATCCGAAGAACAAGAGGCTCAGTAACCGAGGTTGAGAAGGGTACATGTAGGATGACAGGGGCCTTGCCTCCTGAGAGAGGCTAATGTGACCGAGTTCCAGTTACTTTCAGTCTGTGTCTGTTTGTTGTTTCTGATTTCCTGGAGTGACAATCACACTGACTCAACAGGACTTAGCCCTTGACCCCTGGATCACAGAGCTGTGAACAGTGGCCATCAGGCAATGCTCAAGTTTGGTGAGTACATGTTGGGTACCATGTTTAGCGCTTTTCAAGTACTATTGTGGCTGCTTATTCTGCCACCACAGCCCTAGGTGTCATGCATGGTCCCATCTCCCATTTCTCAGATGAGAAAAGCAAAGCCCAGAGAGTCCCAGAAGTTTTCTAAATTCATAAAGCTTTTACACAACATCCAGTCTTTGGCAGGTCATGCACACATCTTTAACTTTCTTATGGGTGGTATCTGGGGTTTGGTCTCTGCAAACATCCTGTGCTAATATCTTAGGGTTTTGTAGAAGTGACCATAGGCCACGTCTTCTTCTCAACAGAAGTGGGAGCCATGTCCTGACTGTCTAAAGTACTTCTCATCCAAGCCTCCCCATGATCTAGATAAGGATGGGAGAAGCGTATGGGGAGGGGCTTGACCATGGCTAGGGGCAGGGCAAAAACAACTGGCTTAGCAGCAGTGGGGAGAGGTGGAGCTCTTTAATTAAATTAAATTACTATTATTATTTTGGCTATACTGTGTGGTATATATGATCTTAGTTCCCTAACTAAGGATCAAACCCACGCCCCCTGCATTGGGAACTCAGAATCTTAACCACTGGACCATCAGGGAAGTCCCAACCTCTTTCTTTTTAAATATACACTACATTTTTCAATTTGTGGGGGAAACAAGTTCCTTTAAAAATGACACTTTCTAAATACCTACAAAAAATAAAATTTTCTAAATTTTCTAAAAAATTAGAAAATTTTCTAAATACTTATTTCTAAATAAGTCTAAATAAATAGGCTTATTCCTAAACATATCTAAAACATACAGAAAATAATAAGTTGGCATACAACTATTTCTCAAATGCGTGGTTTGTTTCTTTGTCACAATACTGTTTAGGAAGTAGCTCATATTCTCTCAATATTTCAGCATCATCATAGTGCACGGCTGTACCACTTGGCTGGGTGGTCACCCTGGCTTTGTGACATTAACTCTGAGTACGTTATCTCCCTGCATCTCACTTTCCTCATTTGTAAAACAAAGATAACAATGGTACCAACTTCACCTGGCTGCTAAAGATTAAATGAGTTAATAATAGAGTGATTCGGTCCTGCCTGGCACATAACTTTATACATGTTGTATGTGTCACACACAAATACATGTGTGTTTGATAAGTAACATGTTGCCACATGATGAAGTCTTCAGGGCCTGTGAGCGCGTGAGGGTGGCCTGTCCCCATGCTAACTGGCCCCAGATGGCTTGTTCTCGTTGGCTGAGTCACCACTGAGCATGCTTCTGGCTTCCTCTATCACACTAGCAATTCTCACCCTTGCTCCTGGCAGAGTTTTTGAACCTGGTGTCATCTCTAGGCTTGCTCTACTTGTTGTATGAAAATGTCTCCTGGGCAGGGTACCAATCCTGACAAAAGAAGTGTGCACTCAGCAGTCTTCTTCCCGACCCCTCCCTGGTGAGGCCGCCCCAGCAGATGCCAGCTGTTGTTGGCCTTGACCACCCCGGAGACACTCCCTGAGCCACACGATGGGGAGCTAGGGGGTCCTCATGGACCCGGAGCGTGGGAGGTTTAGTCTCCATTGTGGGAAATGGGACACACCCACAGCTATCAGAAACAACTCACTGGGCACAGAGAGCAGGCCTGTGGGTGGGTGCTGGGTGGGTGGAGGGGAAAGTGGACTCGCGGAGTTTCCACGGAGGTTTTCTGAGGGAAGGAAAGATGACTCTCCCCACGTGTATGTGGACACGCACGCTGTTATGTGACACTGGGCACATCACTGGGCTGACATCCTGGGGATAATCATGGTCTCTGTCTCACTAGGTTGTGATCAGGATCAAAGGGGAAAAATATAGTATCTAGCAGGTGGTCAATAACTATCAGCTGCTTCTGTTATTACTACTGTTGCTGCTGAACCCCGTGTTTGTTCAGGCCATGGCAGGAGATTAGGGACCACCTTCCCTGTGGCTGATGGGGGGTGTGAACTGTCATCACAAATGGTAATCTGCCAGGTGTCGGGGAATCCTTCCTCCCACCTCAGCCTTGCACCCCAGATGGACCAGGACTCATGTGCTCCAATAAAGCTTCTATGGCAGACACCTAGGTCCGTTCCCTTCTGACGAAGCCTCAATCAGAGCAAAGGCCCAGCTGGCCAATGTGGGGTTCATAGGGCACCTCATCCACAAGGAAGGACTTGGATGCAATGATAGGCAGACAGACAGACAGACACACACACACACACACACATGAACTAGTGTACTCAATGATAAAGCAGTCTCCAGCTCTGTAAATGAGTTACAGGGTTATGCAGAGGGAGTGTTTCAGACCCTCCAAGAATACTGTTACCATAAGAAAGTGCCCTCTTTTAAGGGGTAGAGGGAAAAAAGGATTATTATGACATTACATGAAATCATGTATGTGAAATTTTGAAAATTGTAAAGCACTTTAGAATTTAAAGAACCTATCATTCTATGCAAAAAAGAATGTGCCCCCTTTTGAGGGACAAATCTCTGTAAACCCTCTGTGTCAACCCCGAGCAGCAACTTTCATTTTCCTAGCATTTGCTCCTCTGAAATTATTATTATGACTATGAGCAGGAGAAAGAAAATGGCATCAGCGGCTTTGCAGACACTATTTCATTGGTGATTCACACCAACCCTGCAAAGTAGGTAAGAGTCCTGCACGCTGTTACTTGTGGGGAAATCTCAGCGAAGCCCAGAATCCTTGCCTCTTTCGTTAATGACTATAGTGAGCGGATGACTCAGTTAAATTCAAATCAGTTTTATTTTTGTTATTTTCACCTGTCAGCAGTTCTGAGAACCAATTATTTTATGAATAGAAAACTTGGAAATCAAAAACATGGAGAGTAAGCGCTCCCATATGGCCAAGTGTCATTTTAAGGGGAACCTGAGAAAACTTACGGAGGCAGCCCCATCTCAGCATCACATGGGACCCCACCTGCACATTGGCTCTACCGGGCAAGATAGGGAGCTTGTTACTGTAATGTGACTTCACATCTCACTTAAAGTTTTAAAGAACTGTGCTAAAAAGAGAACCTTAAAACCTTCAGCTGTCGAAGACAGGAAGCAGGAGTGAGCTGGGTGTGTGAGCTACACAGCAATTCTCTCAGCCCAAAGCATGCCCTTTCCCCTCAAAGGGATGACAAAATGGAAGTCTTTGTAGAGACGCTTTATGCAGCCAGAATTAGGGGCTGGTAGACACAATTCTGCCCTTGTGCAAAGGATACAGTGAAAGCTACAGAGTCAGGTCCCCACGAGGCCCCCACAGCGTGAAGAATGGAAGCTCACGATGATGCTGACAAGGAGGGGTTGTTTGAAAAAGCAGAGGGGCATGTGGTGCAGATTCAAAAAAATCTTAAGGAGGTTTTGCGTACCATGGCTCAGATGGTAAAGAATCTGCCTTCAGTGCAGGAGACCCAGGTTCGATCCCTGGGTCAGGAGGATCCCGTGCAGAAGGGGATGGCTACCCACTCCAGTATTCTTGCCTGCAGAATTCCATGGGCAGAGGAGCCTGGTGGGCTATAGCCAACAGGGTTGCAGAGTCAGACACGACTGAGCAACTAACACTTTCCCTGACCACACCCTTACTCTGTGTATTTTCCATGTCCTCTTCGATTGTCTGCATGATTTTCTTCGAAACTGGAAGTTTATGTCAACTCCTACATTTCTAAGGTTCTAGGATAAGGATTTTCTACTTGTTGAAAGGTCTAGGCTTTCAATTAGCAATATTACAGTGTAGTGAAGGAAAGGGCATTGTCATGATGTTATGTTCTGCTAGTTTAAAGAGGACCAGCTCAGAGACTGACTTCAAATAAAGGAATTATTCCTCCTAAGTGTCTAATGTACTTTTTCTCCTCATGTTAAGTAGGCAAATAGGCTAGGGCTGGCTGTCAAGTTTCCAGTATGAGTTTATCCCAGAAGTCTCTAGTTCTTCTCTATAGACGTGTGTGCATTTGGCCTAATCCATACACACTGAGCATGTAACAGATAGCTGTGAACTGAGTATTTCCCCAGTGGGGCAGTCTGGACCAAGATGAAAGTTCCCAAGAGGAAGCAGTGAGCTCGTTTTCCCATCTGTAAAATGGGGACAGGAGGACCTAGCTTGCAGTGCTGTTGTGAGACTTAGCAGTCATTACACATAGGTGTTCAGCAAAGCTTGGCACATGGGAATTAATAAATTATAGCTCTCATGATGATACTGAAAAATGAGATCAGCAGATCCAACTGTTAATAAACTGAGTATGTGAGAAACTGGGCTCACCGCTGGATTGCTTCTTGGCATTCAGGGCCTCACACAAGTGGCGCCTCAGGGCCTGGGTACTATTCCTTCCTTCTCCTTTCTGGCTGATTCCTCCTGCCCTCAGACCCCATCCGTTACTTTGCTTTGTTTAGTGAAAGTTGCTCGGTGGTGTCCGACTCTTTGCGACCCCATATACAGTCCATGGAAATCTCCAGGCCAGAATACTGGAGTGGGTAGCCTTTCCCTTTTCCAGGGGATCTTCCCAACCCAGGGATCAAACCCAGGTCTCCCACACTACAGGCAGATTCTTTACCAGCTGAGCCACAAGGGAAGCCCAAGAACACTGGAGTGGGTAGCCTATCCCTTCTCCAGTGGATCTTCCTGACCCAGGAATCGAACCAGGATCTCCTGCATTGCAGGCAGATTCTTTACCAACTGAACTATCAGAGAAGCCCCTGCTTTGTTTAGACCTCTGCTCAAATGTCACCTCATTGTCTTCACTGAGCTCGTAACATAAAACAGCTCTTCTTACTCGGCTTCATTTTTACTTATATTACCTATCTTTACCTGACATTAGGAATAAATGAATTTGTTTCTTTACTGACTGTCTTCCCCTTGAAGAGAAGTATCTGTTTTCTGCCCTGCTGCATCCCCAGGGCTTAGATGAGCGCCAGTGACATATTAGATGCTCAATAAATATTTGTTGAATAAATGAAAGCAGGAACAGTATCTAGAGAGATCTGAGATTCTGGAGTTGGAAGAGGACCTGGAGGTCTTCCTCTCTGACCTCGCACCTAACATGGAACAGACCTCCAATGACCACATTATGGGCAGGGAGCCTCCTCTTTTTCACTGGAATATGTCAGATACTTTCCCAAGCTGCCCATGAAAGTGTTCAAGAGCTGAGCCCAAACGCTGCCTCCCTGTAACTCCCACAGAATGGCGGACTCGGGGCCTTAGCAACGGGAGGCTGGGTCCTCCCAGACTGAGAGCATCCTCTGGTCCATTACCAGCGAGTAACAAGGTCTCCTCCCAGGTCTCCCTCTCCTGCGTATGTGTCAGCTTTCTCTTTCTCTTGGTGCACCCATCAAAGAAACCACTGGCCCAGAATCAGATATACTAGTAACACAGCCTAAAATAGGTAAGAATTAAGCATCTGACAAAGGAGGTCACCAGAAGTGACAGATTCCAAGAGAAACAATGTGTTAATTCTGAACAAGACAAAACAGAACATGAAACTGAACTTCTGTCAAAGCTCTTGAGAGGGAAATAACTCTCAGCCTCAAAGGCATGGACAAAGATCACAAAGAAAAACAAAAAGATGGACATATTTGATCATGTAAAAACGAACCTTTGCATATATCAAAAAAGAATAAAATAAAAAGGCAAACCTTAGTGGGAAAAATACCAGCAGCATACAATATGTAAATGACAAGTTATATGAGAAGCTCATACCAATAAAAAATTAACCTAACAGGATCTCAGTAAGAGGGAGGGACACAAAGTGGAAATCCATTCAGAACAAATTAAGTCCGTAAACACACAAATAAAAGAATGGTCTGTTTCTGTCATCAAAAAATACAAAGGAAAACGTAGATAGACAGATACTATTTAAAAATTCTTGAGAGCGCACAATGAAATGCAACTCTATAGCCTTGTAAAATGGTATGGCTGCTTTGGAAAGTAGTTTGTAATATGTGTTATGATTCATAAAATTATTAAAACCCTTATTACAGCAATCATTGCTATTGTTAATTAATAGCAATGATAAAACCTAGATACATTAAAAAATATATATATACAGATTGGTTCCCTGGGGCTGGAGGTAGGACAGAGGACTGGCTGTAAGCAGGCAGGAGGGATCTTACTGATGTGAAGGAAATGTTCTAAAACTGAGTTGTACTGATGGTCACACAGTTTAGTAAATTTACTAAAACTCAAAGGGCTTCCCTGGCAGCTCGGACGGTAGTCTGCCTGCAGTTCGGGAGACCTGGGTTCGATCCCTCGGTTGGGAAGGTCCCCTGGGGGACGGCATGGCAACCCATTCCAGTATTCTTGTCTGGAGAATCCCCATGGACAAAGAAGCCTGATGGGCTGCAGTCCATGTGGTCGCAGAGTCGACACGACTGAGCAACTAAGCACAGCACAGCAAGAGAAGGCTGAGGAGGAGGGAGTATGAGAGTGAAGCCCCCGCCTTCACTTAGTAGCTACTTAGTCTTAACGATCATGTTCCAACATCATCAAGTAAGAGCTCTAGGGAGAATTGGTCTTTTCCCCTCTCGGTGGTCCTTCCATCCCACCACCACGCCTTATAGTAATTGTAGCCCAAATGTTTGTTTCCCTTACTACAGGCTGCAGAACAGTGCATGTCCCTTATTCATCTTCGATTTTTATCTTGCTGATAAAGTAACAGACTTCACTGGGAAGCGGCGCCTGGGGAGAGCAGCAGAGTACGGGAACCTGGGAGAACTGCACTCTCATCTTCGTCCTTTTGAACAGTTCACGGAATCCTCGTGCAGTTCAGAGGAGTCTGCTTTAACAAGGCTCAGTTTTGTGTGGAAGCATGCGTTGTTAGGGCTTCCCTGGTAGCTCCTATGGTAAAGAATCCGCCCGCAGAGCAGGAGACCCTGGTTTGATTCTTGGGTTGGGAAGATCCCCTGGAGGAGGGCATGGCAGCCCACTCCAGTATTCTTGCCTGGAGAATCCCATGGACAGAGGAGCCTGGCGGGCTACAGTCCACGGAGAATCCCATGGAGAGAGGAGCCTGGCAGGCTACAGTCCATGGGGTCACAAAGAGTTGGACATGATTGTAGCAACTTGGCATAGCACAGCACATGCGTTGCTGAGCTCATCATAAAGCAGGCTACCTGACAAAGGAAGAATTCCTCCTCCTCTCCCCACACCTCTCTGAAGGACACTGGGAAGCTCTGTAGGTTTCTGGCCTGTGCATTATGTTAACTCTCTTACCTCCTGCCTGCTCCCTTTACGTGATTCATCTTCCTCCTCTCTCTTCCTAATCGTGGGCTTACTGAGTTTCTGTTCCTTGACTCAGTCATCCTTCTTGGGAAGCCTTCTACCCTGTACTGGGGGATGGTCTGGCTTTCTGGGCACTAAAGAATGTCTTGATTAATGAAACACAATTGCCCCAGCTGTATTGTGGTGCAGAATTTAATGGGCCATCCTGATTCTCTGTCCATCAAATACCTTTTCCCACCAACATTTTCCCATGTATCACCATTTAGCAGCAACTTTGAATCTAAGTTTCTGTGGGAATCTTGACATCTAAGCTCCGTCCTTGAACCAAGAATGCAGGGCCATGGAAGCTGCATTCCACAGCTTGAGCATCTGTGAACTACCAGCCAGAATCCAGAACAAAGATGATGTGGAGGAGATGGGAAAAGGGTGGAAAAGTGAAACGCGGGCCACCCCCAGGGGCTGCTGTTCACTCCTCCTCCTGTAGGGCTGTGGGCCAGGAGCAGATGCCCCCACAACCCCCCACCTCTTTCTTGGGGCTGCAAGTGTCAGAGCCTCTTCAACTGGGGAGCGTTTCAGCAGCATTTTCGTTTACAGCCCAACAGCAATTTATAACAAGTTTTGAGGTAATGCCGAAGAAAAGCAGACATAATTAGCTGCGCTGTTCAAGTCTCCTCCCCCGGCTTATTTCATTAGAAAAATCAATCGAGGCATTAATGGCCATGCCTGTCTCTAATGAGCTTTATTCTAATTAGACTCGCGCGTTATTATTTCAGTTGGAAAAAGATCTCGTTAGTAATGAATGGGAGGAGTAGGACAGCCTCTGACTGCTTCTTTGACCATATATAGGAATGATTACCATGATAACAAGCACAGTGACAAGAATCCTAGCAGACTGACCTTTTCATTTCCAAGAGAGAATGTATTAACTAAACAGCTTTAAAACCCCCATGAAGTGTTTATTGGGCTTCCCAAGAGGCTCAGTGGTAAAGAATCCACCTGCCAATGCAGAAGTCTCAGGAGACTCGGGTTTGATCCCTGGGTCAGGAAGATCCCCTGAAATGGCAACCCACTCCAGAATTCCTGTCTGGGAAATCCTAGGATCAGAGGAGCCTGGTGGGTTACAGTCCATGGAGTCACAAAGAGTTGGACATGACTGAGCGACTGAGCAAGCACACGTGAAGTGTTTCTTAAACCCAGATCTTCATTCTACTGGCAAAAAGGAGGATATTTTAGAAACTGTAAGGGACCTATTTCTCAAGTTTTGTTGGATGTTGGCACTCAGGTGACGTCAATGATGTTCTTTTCCCCATGAGGAGGTGAGCAAGGCCTAGGACAGAGAAAAGCAAGGATACAGGACTCGGGATGCCATGTCCCTGGGCCATGTCTTAAGTCAGGGATTGGAGACTTTCTCTGTGAAGGGCCAAACAGTAAATATTCTAGGCTTTGCATTCCAAAGGGCCTCTGATGCAACTCTACAGCAGCAATAAGCATGAAGGCAGCCATAAATGCAAAAGAAGATAAAAGTAAAAGAAACAGCATGGTTGTGTTCCAATAAAACTTTATTTGTAGACACTGAAGTTGGAACTTCACATAATGTTTCACATATCAGAAAACATTATTCTGCATTTTGTTCCCCTCATCCATTTAAACACATAAACCCACGCTTGTCTGGTGGGCTAGATTTGGCCCATAGGCTGTATTCTGCCCACTCTTGTCACAGAAAATACAATTATCATCAGTGGGTTCAGAGGCCCTCTTCCTAATAGCTCAAACAGCAGATACGATTTTCATTTTAAGAAAGATTTCTCTCCAGATGGGGCCAGACTTCTCCAAAAGGCTATTTTATAAAATTGTTCTTATTTTATAAGAAAACCATCAATCACAATTGAAATTAAATTAAAAAATTTTCTTGGAAACCTATCTTCCTAATAAATCAGAACGCCTTCAAAGTTTCACTTAAATCTCTGACCATATGTGTGCCATTTTTATATAGTTTCAGTCCTATGATAAGACACAACTAAAATTTTTTTTCACTTAATATTATAACAATTTCCCCGGTTATACCTGATTCCTCACAATGATAAAAAGAAACAGTATAAAAATTTGTGGTATTTTTGCAGAAGATTTCCAGGTCACTTGATGGATTTAATTCAAAGAGATGTCTTCAATTAGTTTATTCTCAGTATTCTTGCCTAGAGAATCCCAGGGATGGGGGCCTGGTGGGCTGCTGTCTAAGGGGTCGCACAGAGTCGGACATGGCTGATATGACTTAGCAGCAGCAGCAGAAGGTATTAAGAGTTAAGATTTCAGTACCACCCCTTCGCCCCTCACCAGGAGAAGGTACTTGGTGGACTGGAGCCTCACGGGTTCCCCCTAGGATTCACTTCCTGTAGGACATGAAGCCTCATACATCTCCTTTAAGACTCACTTCCTTCAGGACAATGGCTTTAGCAAGTCTGGGATTTCAACCCATATGCCTTAAATTTTTTTTAATTTTATTTATTTGACTGTACTGGGTCTTAGCTGCAGCACATGGGGCCTTCTATCTTCGTTGAGGCATGCAGAATCTTTAGTTGTGGCATGGCATGTGGAATCTAGTTCCTGACCAGGGATAGAACCTCCCTGCATCGGGAGCAGAGCCTTAGCCATTGGGCCCCGATATATCTCTTGAAAAACATGTGCCTTCCAGACAAACTTTAGAGCTCTTTGTTCTGAAAAAATTGCTCATACCCTAGAATTTGTTTTGAACATGGCTAGAGGTTTGGGGAGCTAAGCACACACCTCCTTTCCTTACAGTTTTTAACTGAGAGCAGTTGGTCAATGAGAATCAGAGTTCTTGCTGGATTAGAGAACCCAGCAACCTCTCCTTATCCCCTCGCCTACCTCCCATCCCCCACCGAGGCCTAATGGATGGTGACTGGCCCACCCAGTCACAGATGGAGAGAGTGGAGAATGTTGGGTTTGACCCTCTTCCTGCTCCATGGGCTAGCCAACCAGAGACAGGAGAGTGTGATAAGCTGGTTCCTTTCCTTCCTCCCTACACAGAGGGGTGAGGAAAGGCATAGGAAGCACATGCATTTGGCCAGGAAGAGGACTGCAGCTACGAATGGGAGGTCCCTGCCCGCAGAAGGCACAGGGCAGTGAATGAGCCAGATACGAGGGAGAGAAGGCCCAGAGCGCAGCGAGGAGTGGGTGTCCTGGGCCTACGGCTAGGGAGAAAACGTTCTAACCTTCTGCTAGGCCTTCTGCTAGGTTTGAGGGAAACAAACATGAACGAGGTCCAGTGTTCATCCTTAGGGTACCATCTATGTAATGCTTCGAGTCCTTTTCGAGATTCTTAAATAAAACATCAGCAGTTACAGAGGTTGGCACTCTCCTCTCTCTGTCCCCGAGTGTTCTCTGCATGGCGAAAGCAATGTCCCCTGGCTGCTAAAGGTGAAGAGTGGAAAAGCCATGGGGAGGAAGGGAAACAGACAGCCGAGGAAGAGGATGGGAAAGAGAAGCCTAAAGGGAACAAGGCAAGAAAATGACTCAAGCCTGCGTCACTGTCTCCCTGCTGAGTGGCTTCTCGGGAGGTCTTCCCTTGCACGCCCAGCAAAATGGCACCATTCACCAGCTGTGCCCCATGTTGCCGCTGAGTTCAGAGCACCGTCAGCCTCACCGCATTCATAAAAAAGGCATGGGTTTTGTCTGCATTCTTGTACTCCCTTGTTCTGGAACCTGCACTCATCTCTCCTTTGCTACTCCCTCAGGTTTCAGGCTGATAGAACCTCGAGAAGTCTCTGAAAATCAAGCCCTCCAGAAAAAAAGAGAGAGAGTGGAGACTGGTTGTGCCGTATTTCTTCTAGGCTCGCTGCCCGCTTTATTTTCCTTGGCCGCGTCCCCCATGACTAGTAGCTACCTGGGATGCTGGGGAACAAGGGGGTCCTCAAAGCCCACGGTGTGTATACACATCACCAGTGGTTCCTGTGCCATGTTACCACCGTGACTAAGCGGGTGGCGCGAGTGGTAAAAAACCCGCTGCCAGTGCAGGAGATGGAAGAGATGCAGGTTCGATCCCGGGGTGGGGAAGATCCCCTGGAGGAGGAAATGGCAACCCACTCGAGAACTCTTGCCTGGAGAACCCCATGGACAGAGGAGCCTGGCGGGCTATAGTCCATGGGGTCGCAAAGAGTCAGACATGACTGAAGTGACAGCATACAGGCATGTACGTGGTACATTTCAACTTGAATTCAAGTAAGAAGTCACCTGCATAAAGCTATGCAGTAGGGAGAGAAACAAAACAGGGCTGAGTCACGTCCTTACCGTTGTAGTTACAGCTTTAATTTGGCCGATGAATGAGGCAAGATGCATACAGGGCAGAGAGTAGGCGAGGCGGGGGATGAAGGGAAAGGAGACATAGGAATGGTTTGGTAATTAGCAAAAGCAGGGCCCTGTTGTGTTTCCTGTGGAGCAAGGAACTGTTTAATGCAACGATATCGATAGCCCAGCCCACTTCCAAAATATTCAGGCCGCCAAGAGCATCTCTTCGCCAGTGCTGAAGGTCCGGGTTGTTACCAAAATTGGCAAGCTGGGTGGGAGGGACAAGCTATGACTTCATCTGTACACATGGGCCAGGCCGGGTGACATTGTTCAGGATTTGATAAAACAGTCCCAATGTTTCTCATCACTGTTGGCCCTGAGGAAACCTTTAAATGCACCAGCTGAAAGTAAAACCTATCATCACCTGCAGGTGCCAGGCATTATCTTCGATCTATAGCAGCTCTGAGGTTAAACTCTCTACTACAGGAAGAGTTTATACATAGAACCCCAAATCACAGTTCATAATTACACACAAGTCAGTCTCTTCACCAGATGGAAAGCAAACACCTTTTGATCTGCGACACACTGATTCATAATGGAGTTCTGACAAGAAAAGGAGCCCTTGAAATAAATTTAGAAATGCAGACTTATCATGATCTTTCTCACCAACTAGTTCTGGGGTCAAGGAACTCAGACCATTTCAGGAACCCAAACATTTTCTGAGTATAAATGATTTTGCAATAGATGTAGAGGTCTACAGATAAGCATCTTTAAAAATCAGCTGATTTAAAATCCACCCGCTGCTCTTTCTCAGACATTTCCTCAAAATGTCACATTGAATAATTCTGGTCAACAGAGGCAGAGTCTTAAAATTGTACAGGAATATGTGAAGTACAGTGGCACACGGATGGCTCACGCATGGGCGGGGGTGGTGAAGTACTATGAGCTATTTTCAAAGAGAAGGGAGATGAGAGAGGAAGCAGACAGGGTTGTGTTGGAGTTAATCTGTGCTTGGTTTCCTAATTTTAAGTCAGAGATACACATGAATAAGACGAGATGCTGATGAGACTCACGGGTGCTCATGGGTGTCATTGGGCCCTGGATCTGAGCAAAGCATACCAGTAAAATGCACAGGTGTTTTGCTTGGGGACCAAGGACAGGCTCCAGTGAGGTATAAACTCTAAAGTTTTACTTCAGAATGTTGTGTATATGATAGCATGTGCCTTTTTATAGGGAGTGTTTTTATAACTTTAACAAAATTCCCAAAAGATGCCCATGATGCAAAGCTTAAGATGCCTTGCATGCGGAAAACTAACAAGATGGAAATAGCTCTGTGCCGAGGAGACATTCTTTATTTAATATTCAGGGTTCTCTTTCAGAAGGCAAAAGATTTCCCAGTCATTGGCTGCTGTTCTTAAATCTTCCTAAAGCAAAATATAAATCCCTGTGTTTGCCTGGAAAAGATACTCTTAAGGCAGATACTTTAAAAATGTATTTACTTTTTCTTCTTCTTACAAGTAAATTTAAATGTATTTTAGAAAGCGTATATTAAAATCTGATGTGATCTGTCTTTGGTATCATATTCAAAATCTCCTCCACAGGGCCACGTTTTAATAATCTAGATCTCTTCTTTCTCCTCTGATTATACGGAAAGACAAGTTTAAAATCATTATCTTCCTCTGCAGTGAACCATCATTTTCTTTAAGATGCAATACTAGGCAAATGTCATCACTTTACATAAGATTCAGGAGCCTGCGAACTGTCAGGCACAACTACAGCTTGTCCCAGAATAACAGGTAAGTACTTGTAAAAAATAATGAGGTAAAGATAAATGAGGTGCTCTCATTTTTCACAGGATTTTTACTTTCCAAAAGGAAAAGGAAATGTAGATCAGAGGTTATAATGCTCCTGTGAACTCTCAATGGAGAAGGCAATGGCAACCCACTCCAGTACTCTTGCCTGGAAGATCCCATGGATGGAGGAGCCTGGTAGGCTGCAGTCCACGGGGTCGCGAAGAGTCAGACACGACTGAGCGACTTCACTTTCACTTTTCACTTTCATGCATTGGAGAAGGAAATGGCACCCCACTCCAGTGTTCTTGCCTGGAGAATCCCAGGGACGGGGGAGCCTGGTGGGCTGCCGTCTCTGGGGTCGCAGAGTCGGACATGACTGAAGCGACCTAGCAGCAGCAGAACTCTCATTGCTCCCCTGATAAAGATCTCTCCCGTGGTCATCTTCAGATGCAGCTCAGTGCCTTCGCTTTCCTCATGCCAGCAGAGTGAAATGGTGTCAAGTGGCCAAAGATGTCCCAACTGCCTGCTTCACAGACCTCAAGTTTCAGCACTTGACTCCTGAAACGTTTACATTCAATAAAGGAACATCTGACTCATGGTGATACTGGAGATGGGGGTGCTGGATGAAGGACTCCTCCGTGGTTAAAATAATTACCTTTCCAAAGACATTTGCTTTTAGAACTGAGCTCCTCAAGGCAAGGGACTGTTTCCTCCTTATTTTGTATCCCCCGTTTCCTGTTTTTCTGTCCTGAGTCATCGCATAATGCCTGGTACTCTTAAGTGCTAAATAATTAATTCATTTTTGCTACTTGCTTTTCTTTGCCACCGATAACTTCTTATAACACTGCTGGCCCAGTTGGGGTGCAAAAGTAAACTGCAGCTCGGCACCATGATTCTTTCTGAAGTAGTGTGTGTGTGTGTTTGTGCGTGCGTGTGTGTGCGCGTGCGTGCGTGCGCGCGCGCGCTCAGTTGTGTCCGACTCTGCGACCCCATGTAGCCTGCCAGGGTCCTTGTCCATGGGATTTTCTGGGCGAGAATACTGGAGTGGGTTGCCATTTCCCCCTCCAGGGCATCTGCCTGATCCACGTCTCTTGCATCTCCTGCATTGGCAGATGGATTCTTTACCACTATGCCACCCGGGAAGTAGAGTCATCCATACTAAATTTCACAATAAATATCATCTTATATCAATGGTACTTTTGCATATACCTTGAAGAGACAGAGCAGAGATTTCTTTTGGTATGGAGAGGAGAGCTCAAAGGTATCATGCCCTGGAGACATTCAATAAATACAAAGGATGAATCAAGGAAGGGCAGGTTTAAATCACTACAGATTCACTCAGCTTTGCTTCTTAACAATTTAAGGAAGAAAAAAGGAATCCAGAGAAAAATTAAGTCTCAAAAATCAAGTCCTTTCAGAATGACTCCAATTTTCAGCATGAGTTTAATTTTTTAAGTCAACCCTATAAAACAAACAAAGGTGGTGCTAGTGACGATGATGGAATTCCAGCTGAACTATTTAAAATCCTAAAAGATGATGTGGTTAAAGTGCTGCACTCAATATGTCAGCAAATTTGGAAAACTCAGCAGGGACCACAGGACTCGAAAAGGTCAGTTTTCATTCCAGTCTCAAAGAAGGGCAATGACAAGAAGAATTGATGCTTTTGAACTGTGGTGCTGGAGAAGACTCTTTAGAGTCCCTTGGACTGCAAGGAGATCCAACCAGTCAATCCTAAAGGAAATCAACCCTGAATATTTATTAGAAGGACCATGGCTACAGCTGAGGCTCCAATGCTTTGGCCATCTGATGAGCTGAGCTGATTTACTGGAAAAGAGCCTGATGCTGGGAAAGATTCAAGGCAAAAGGAGAAGGGAGTGACAGAGGATGAGATGGTTGGATGGCATCACCGACTCAATGGACATGAGTCTGAGCAAATGCTGGGAGATAGTGAAGGACAGGGACGCGGAAGTTCATGGGGTCGCAAAGAACTGAATACAACTTAGCGACTGAACACCACCACAAAACCTAAAGAATAGTTTTGAATTGCATTTACGGTTGTCCACACGCTAGTTGGAGCAAAGAAATATTCAGCAATGGTAAAGAGTCAGCAAAATAGTTCACAAGAATGTAATTTCCAATTTTGGTTATATAAACTATTGTGAAGATTATATTAAGCCAAACATATACATTATGATGAAAAATTTTAATTTGAGGGAGGCTTAATGTTTAGATGATACAAAGGATAGCATATTCACAAAATTCAGAAGGATGAACTTTAGGTAAGGGAGGAGAAACAGGAAAGTTTGGCTCGGAGTTGATAGAAAACTCCCTTGGAATCCTGTAACTGGGCAATTATCACAGATTATGTAACTGCTCCTTTTTTGAATACGAATGTATTCAATATATAGTGGGAACACTGTTTATGCTGAATCTACAAACGCTCCTTTGTCCAAGGAAAGTTGCACCAAACAAATGATCAAGTTATAAACTTCGCTTTTGTTGCACTAAACACATGACTGTCTACACCTTAGATGCAAAGTAAGACAGGAAATCGAATTCCAGAAGAGAACAATGAATTTCAGTTTTGAGTAACAAGAGGTAGAATTTCAATTATGGAGACACACTGGAAAGAGATTAGATCATTTTCAACACTTTGTCAGGGTTTGTAAATGTTGCTTAAAAAGATAACTTACAATTCAGGTTTCAATTTTTGCAGATTACTAACTAATAAGCATATATTTTTATTGCCAAAATGTTAGTGCAGGAGAAATAATCCAAACAGAGAAAAAAAAAATCTTCACCATTAGAGTGGGAACAAAATATTTCTTTTTAGGTTTCTCTTTACTGAAAACAAAATGTTATTGGCAAGTTAGTCAGCTTTTGAATCAATATGTAAAAATTGCTAATTATTCTTAGATGGTGTTTTCAATCTAAAAAGTCATGCATAAGCTAAAATTTCACTAAAAGTAAAAAAGAAAAATATATACTCAAATAAGTATGTGAGCACAGCCAATGAACACTATAGATTAAATTATTATTTTAATTCATTACCCATTTCTATTTTTTACATTGGTAATATATGCTGGTCTTTTAATGGTACATTAGAAAATTTTATAATGATTCTTTTGGGGCAGGGGTCTACCTCAGAGTGGAGTCTGCTACTGAAATACAGATGAATTTAAGACCTTCTTCACTCTCTTCCACTGACTGATATATACATAACCTAGGAATTCATGAAGAAATACTCAAGGACTACAAACCATAAAAAAGAAATAAAAATTAAAATGGAAAACATTTCAAAAGTAAACTTGGTCAGTGATGCCTTAACCATAGTTGGGATATGTTCTGAATTTAGAATTTAACTCGTCTTTAGAATAAGGCTTTCAAACTATAGTTCTCAGATGTATGACTTTAGCATTTAAAATTCACTCCCTGCAGTGATAAACTGAAATTCTATGAGCATGCAAACCTTTAATGATTACCATACTCTACTCTTCATTCAGTTGATTTGCATATGGCACTCTGAGAGCATAAATATGGGTTAAATTTCCACATGGATCAACTTTGAATCTTCATGTCATTATAAAATCCACACCCGTATGGAGAAGTGACTTGGAGGTTCTGCTTTGGAGTCAGACAGACATGGGCTGGAATTCTAACTCTACCACTATTAGCTTTGCAAACCTGGCTAAGTTATACTGAGGCATTCTAAGCCTCAGTTTCTTTGTCTGTAAAATGCACGTGTTACTTGTCTCATGGCCAGCTCCCTCAAGCAGGTATTGACTGCAACATGTTTGTGACGTTTGTAAAGAAGTCAGAGAAGCACTGGGCATGTAGTAAGCAGGCACTAAGGACCTCCTTGCCTGCAACCTGAGAACGGAGCAGGGGATCGGGGTGGACAATACACAATGATAGCAACACTGTTTAGGCAAAGGCTCTCGCCAGTCTCACTGAGTTTCCACGCTTCAGTGAAAGATCAGCGGTAGCCCAGGATCCTGGCAAGCTCAGTCATACTTAACCCTTCTCACAGCCACCTTCCGAGTTGTGTGTGTGGGGTGACTGCTGTTAATTCTAACCACCCCCTTGCAAGAACAGCTTTGTATCACAGACACCAGAACATTGTTACTCTTAACTCATGAGGCAACATTCCCCTTGAAATATGCAGTTGCTTCACTTCTTACCTTTTCAATTTTTTCATCCAGCATTCTGAAGAATTCTTGTTGGCTTTCAGAGATGTGCATGCTGAAAAACAAAGAGTAGTTAAGTGCATATTTTCAATGTTTCCCAGTTCCCTCAGGTGAAAAATGCCGAGCGTCTAAACTTTGGGGCAGTCTTTTATTTTTTGCAGACTTTTCCACTGAAGTGCTCTGAAATCATACTAAGGCTAAATGTCACGAGAGTAATCCTACAGATGTGTTTCATAATAGCCTATCAGTTTGTACAACTTAAGGAACACAATTTCCTTTCAGTGTACATATTATTTATGTTGGTGTTACTGGGAGGTGTGTGCCCATTGTTTTTCCTTCAGATACACATCTATAATTAAAACAAAAAGCACAGGTAAGCAGCACATGGCACATTTCAATGCTGTGTGTAAGTATAACAAGAAAATATATCCTGGGATTTCATTGGCAGTCCAGCGGTTAAAAATCCGCCTTCCAACGCAGGGGACGTGGGTTCGATCCCTGGTCGGGGAACTAAGATCCCATATGCCATGGGGCAACTAAGTCTGTGCTCCACAAGAAAGAGCCCGCATGCCACAACTAAGACCCAGTGCAGCCAAAAATAAAATAAATAAATATTTTTTAAAAGTTTCTTTAAAAAACATATCCTAATTATGATATTAAAATATATATTTTACAAAGGTGTGAGCACGGTATTCAGCTGACTGTATGGCTGTGTGCTGGCTGCAGACGAGCCAAGAACTTGACCTGGCCCCTAAACATCTTTGATACTGGTCACAGCAAATGTGACTTTTTGGAATTGAAATTCCACTGTAATGTGGAGTAAGTGGGGAGGCATGTCTGAGCAGCCCTTGCCCTGATTCCCTATTATTTGCTATTTAACAGTATCCTCAGCGAGATGGGTGTGGTTTGTGGGGCAAAACTAAGAAGGTAAGGAGAGCAGAGAAGATCATGGATGTGAGGGGAAGGACTTGGGGGCAATGTGGTCTTAATGACAGTAGTTTCTACCTGGCAAAGAGTTGCGGGTGTTCCCAGGCGGTTCAGGATGCTGGGGTAAGAGACACATGATCCAGAATTTCTCTCACTTGACATTAGTGCCTACAGGTTTAGTGGCTGGGGGCGGGGGTGGGGGGGAGTGGCTCTGGAAGAGCCTCTTCCGCTCTCGTCTAGGTGTGGTAGGCAACCTTACCTGACATTCCCTGCAGGGGCCACGGAGAGGGGCACGAGTGACTGGAAACCCTTCAGGCCTCCCATGACAGATAATAAGGCTTAAAGGAGGTTTCCCCTGTGCGTAAGATCTAGATTTAAAATAATATCAGCTCTGACAGAAAAGAAAAAGAATGAAAATATCTGATACCAGCATCAACTTTCACAGTTCTAAGGCTCTTTCATGTATATAATCTAATTTTTGCCATCCTTTCCAGTAGTCATGTATGGATGTGAGAGTTGGACCATAAAGAAGGTTGAACGGCGAAGAATTGATGCTTTTGAACTGTGGTGTTAAAGAAGATTCTTGAGAGTTCCTTGGACTGCAAGGAGATCCAACCAGTCCACCCTAAAGGAAATCAGTCCTGAATAGTCATTGGAAGGGCTGATGCTGAAGCTGAAGCTCCAATACTTTGGCCACCTGATGCGCAGAGCCGACTCATTAGAAAAGACTCTGATGCTGGGAAAGATTGAAGGCAGGAAGGAGAAGGGGACGACGGGGGCAAGATGTTTGGATGGCATCACTGGTTCAATGGACATAAGTTTGAGCAAGCTCCGGGAGATGGTGAAGGACAGGGAAGCCTGGCGTGCTGCAGTCCATGGAGCTGCAGAGTCGGACACGACTGAACAACAACAGATATGATCATTCAAATAAGGCAGACGTCCTGTTTCAGAAACAGGTCCCCTCTCACTGCATTTTACACAGGCAGGGCAGAATCTTGGATGATGATAGAGGTTAAACAGTCTCCTCTCTTTCTCTGGCTGGACAGAAAAGCCATTTTGCAAAGTTGAGTTTTTCCAGATTTCTTACAGCTTTCCTTCTTTAAGGGCCAAAACATCATTCATTTGAGCCACTCTGGATGCAAGTCTTCTAAACTGTATACTCTTGAATAGCTGTCTATCTTAAACATTACTTAGCTTTCACTTGACGACCAGCAGCCACTCTCCTCACCTTAAATCACAACACTCTTCTGTAATACTGGGATAGCCCTGGAGCCTCTAAGAAGGCTAGAGCTGGCTCTCTTTAAGCAAAATGACCTTGAACTCCAGGCTTTTGTGCTCTGCCTACTTATGAGCTCTTCCTTTCATTTCTCCTTGTCAGAGAAGGTATCAGTCCTCTTTCCACTTTCTTCTCAGTTTCTGCTTTGACTCCATAATGGCAACCCACTCCAGTCCTCTTGCCTGGAAAATCCCATGGACAGAGAAGCCTGGCAGGCTACAGTCCATGGGGTTGCAAAGAGCTGGACACAACTGTGCGACTTCACTTTAGAAGCAGCACAGGCAGACTTGTTAGAGTTGTGTCTAAAGTTAGCATAAACAGGCTCCAAAGGAGAGCCCGGGAGGATTCTTGTTAGTGGGAAACATGAATATTCTGGTACCCACCATGGCTGCTCAGACACTTTTGGGGGCATCCTTCCTGTTCTTAGCCAAGTTTTCAGTGATGAGTTTGTTGAACAGCTCTGGGTCCCAGACAGGAAAGGCATGAAGATATTTATATATAAATCTTAGACCCAAGTTCGATCCTTGGGGCGGAAAGATCTCCTGGAGAAGGGAATGGCTATTCACTCCAGTATTCTTGCCTGGAAGATCTCATGGACGGAAGAGCCTGGTAGGCTACAACCCATGGGGTCACACAGAGTCAGACATGACTGAGCAAACAACACATTTATGTAATGCCTGCCTGCCTGCTGAGTCACTTAAGTCGTGTCTGACTCTTTGTGACCCTACAGACTGTAGCCCACCAGTCTCCTCTGTCTTTGGGATTCTCCAGGCAAGAATACTGGAGTGGGTTGCCATTTCCTTCTCCAGGGGATCTTCCTGACCCAGGGATGGAACCCGCATCTCTTATGTCTCCTGCATTGGTAGGTGGATTCTTTATCATTAGCGCCATTAGTTTCCCTAGGAAACTCCAAGATACTTCATAAAGATGGCACTATTAGGGTTTTGTGTTCCCTGTGGAAATTTTTGGGTTAGAATTTTTAGCATTTATCGCCTGGGATACAACAGGAGGGTAATGAATATTTAATTAGTTAATCAAGTGGTCTCTATTTAAATTCATGTGATTCGTGATCCTCATAGAGACAGCACCATTTGTTAGCATGGGTGAGGTGCAGGCCTCAGATTCCTCATTTTAAAACAGCGAACAGGTCTCTGAGGTCCTTTTGGCACTAACGTTCTGTGATTGTTACTAACTTTCATTAACTCCATTATTGGAAATATCAAAGCATGGAAATGAGGATGTTTGGTTAGTACTCAGACATATGCACATTGCATGGACAAGAGAAGAATTCTCTAGTAAAAGCGACTCTGCAAATGTGTCTGCCATCCCTGCGAAGGAGGACACACAGGCTCAGGGGTCCTTATCATGTCCTTGAGATCAAAGGTGAAGGACCTCAGATTGTCTATACAATCTGAGCATGAAACCTCAGGGAAGTGGGGGCAATCCTAACCCTCACAGCAGGACACACCGTTGCTAGTAGTCCATGACTTGCATTTCTTCAGTTGATTACTTTTTAAAAAATAGTAATAATAAGCACCCATGAAACCAAAACAAAGAAAACAAAGCTAGGATCTTAACAACAACCTAGAGGTCACTTACGTCCCACCCATGCGTGTGTTCCTCCACCTCAAACATCACGTCCCCGCTTTCCTTTATTCCATCTCTCTATGTGCTTAAAAAGCAGAAGATTTATTTTAGATTAAAAAAATTAATTTATCTATTTGGCTGTGCCAGGTCTCAGTTGCAGCATGTGGGCTGTGCTGTACAGGTTCTAGAGCACGTGCGCTCAGTAGTTGCGGGACGCAGGATCTTAGTTCCCTGACTAGGGATCGAACCTGTGTCCCTTGCAGATTTTTAACCACCGGACCCCCAGAGAAGTCCCTATTTTGGTTGTTGTTAACTTTATAGTGTGCATCATGCTCCGTGCAATGTTTCAGGACTTACTCTTTGTTCTAGTTGCTAGAAGTAGGATCTAGTTCTGCTGGGGGGCAGCCAGCATCGTGTATTGCTGCAGTGCATTCGTTTCAGCTGCTAATGCTCCACTGTATGAACTCAGTGTGGTTCATTTACCCAACTTCCTGTCCAAGGGCATTTCTGGGTTGTTTCTAATTGCTAAGGTGTTCTTTCCAAGTGTCAGACACTGTGATAAGCACCAGGGATACATTATTTCACTTAAGCCCCAGTCCTATAAGATAGAATTTTTCACCTCTATTTTTTTTTGGAGAAAAGTAAAGTTCCAAGACATTAGTTCACTGGACTGAGATTACAAAGGCAGTGAGAATGCACTCTATGTGGTGCATCAAACGAAGGCGTGAGCACTACTCGCCTTCATTCTTAATAAATCTGCTGTTAGCAGGTATGGGATTGTCCCTCCACTCAAGGGGGAAACAAATTCATTTTATACAACTGCATGTGCTGTGCTTCATTACTCAGTCGTGTCCAGCTCTTTGTGACCCCATGGAATGTAGCCCACCAGGCTCCTTTGTCCATAAGGATTCGCTAGGCAAGAATACTAGAGTGGGTTGCTATACCTTCCTCCAGGGGATCTTCCCAACCCAGGGTTCGAACAGGTCTCCCTCATTGCAGGCGGATTCTTTACTATCTGAGCCACCAGGGAAGCCCGTACAACTGCATAATAAATAATAATTTCCTGATTCCTATGGGTCAGTATGTAGGAAAAGTAAATCTCTCAGACCTTCAGAAAGATTTCTTAGCTGAATTCTGGAAACCCAATGATCTGATTCAGTTTAAAACACACACACACACACACACACACACACACACACACACACACACACACAAGCATTATGCTGTGTGAAAAATGGGATTCTCTTCATAATTTTAGTGTAAACACATGAGCCAATTTAATCAACTTCTCTGGAAGCTTTAGCACATGCCAGACTGCAAAGCATGCTATTTCAGTGTGTCAAAATTAAGTAAATAAGTGTTTGCTCTAAAGGAGAAAAGAAACTCTCCTTAGTTCTCCTTAACAGAGTCTTTTCTTTAGAACTCAGAGATAAGAGAAGCATTTAAAAATAGTACACATATAACAGCTTGATGAAAAGATGATTTGACAGATATCTTCAGATATCTGTTGTCCCCAGAGGCAGAAAAAATTAGTGTAGATAAAAGTGGTTACTAGTGAAGTTGATTAGGGAGGTTGTGATCATAGCATAACACTTACCTGAGGGTGAAAAAATTGGCTCTTCCATTATTGGGAAGAAAAATTGGCTGACATTGTAAATGATAAATGAAGTTTAAAATGTCTGGTTCTCATTGGAAGTAAGAAATTAAATCCCTGAGCTGATGGACCGCCCCCTGAAGAGTCCTGACCACCATCTCACAGTGTCCATTGCAGCAGCAGTTCTACAGACAGTGACCCAGGTTAAAGTGATGATGTTATTTTTGTCTCACCTTCCCAGGAAGAATCAGAGAACACAACTCTTCCCACTTTTGATGTTTATTTACACATATGTCCTCATTAAACTTACTGGGGGTGGGAGTGACTATACCAGATTCACTCATGTGGTCAGCACCCTGAGGGAATTTGTTCATAGTTAGGCAGAAGAGCACAAAAGAGATTTGCAGCCTTTGGGATAATAGCCTTTTTGAAGAAAGGACAAGCAGTTTCAAAGTCACAGAAAGTGCATTTTATCACCAATGAGAGACTCAGCTTCAGAATAATACAGAAAACTACTCATTATTCTCTAATATTTTAATTGTGCAATATTTAACACACAGAAAAGGAAACATAATGCTATTTATACATTTTTAAATAATAATAATTAAAGGAACATGCATGTAACCACAATTTGGATTAAGAGATAGAACCTCTGGTTCCATTGTCTTCTATCCAAGAGAAAGAAGCACTATCCTGAATTTAATGCCTTTTCATTGCCTTGTTTGTCTTTATTGTTTTATCATATGTGCTTAATCGCTCACCGTGTCCCGACTCTTTGCGACCTCATGGACTGTAGCCTGCCAGGCTCCTCTGTCCATGGAGATTCTCCAGGCAAGAATACTGAAGTGGGTTGCCATACCCTCCTCCGGGGGATATTCCCAGCCCAGGAATTGAACTCAGGTCTCCCGCATTGCAGGCAGATAATTCTTTACCAACTGAGAGTGGCTCAGTTGATTGAGCAATATGTGTATATACATATGTTTAATATATGTATATACAAGTATTTCTTAGTTCTGCCTGTTTTTGAATTTTTATATGCATGAAACTGTACATAAGCAGGTACTACTACTTACTGTACTGGCACAGTCTGACATTTCATGAGATCCCTCCATCTCGATCTATGTAGCTATAGGTCATTTATTTTCACTGATATGTAGTATTTCCATCATAAGACTATACTACATTTCTGTTATTCATTTTATGTTTGATGGACATTTGGGTTTTATCTCAAAGGTTTTTTTTTTTTTTTTGGCCATGCTGCATGGCATGTGGAATCTTAATTCCTCCACCAGGGATCAAACCTGTGTCTGCTGCAGTAGAAATGCAGTCTTAACCACTGGGACACCGGGAAGTCCCATCCTTTCAAGAACTTTAAGAGTTCATATAAACAGTGCTGCTATGGATATTTCAAAGTATGCCTACTGGCACACCTCCATAAGAGTTTCTCTAGGGTATATACCTGAGAGTGGAGTCGCTAGGCAGCCAGGTATGCCCAGGTACAATTTTACTAGATAATGCAAAGTGTTTTGCAAAGTAATTGTACCAGCTTATATTCCCACCACCGGGAGTTAAGCGTGCTGGTTGTCCCACATCCTGGTAAACATTTTCTATCTACAGACTACTGTAGTTTTGCCAGTCTTATGGTGTGACATGGTAGTTTTTCCTGACACATCAGCTATTCATTTTCCTCTTCAGTCAGTGGTTGTTTATGTCTTTAGCCTATTTTTCTGTAAGTTCTATCTTTTACTTCTTGACTCACATAGTTAATTCATATATCCTGGAAATCTCACTGGGCTTCCCTGATAGCTCAGTTGGTAAAGAATCCATCTGCAATGCAGGAGACTCTGGTTTGAATCCTGGGTTGAGAAGATCCCCTGGAGAAGGGACAGGCTGCCCACTCCAGCATTCTTGGGCTCCCCTGGTAGCTCAGTCAGTAAAGAACTGGCCTGCAATGCAGGAGATCTGGGTTCAATCCCTGGATTGGGAAGATCTCCTGGAGGAGGGCATGACAATCCACTCCAGTATTCCTGGGCTTCCCTTGCGGCTCAGCTGGTAAAGAATCCACTACTGCTAATTATATGTTTTATAAATATATTCCACCATTTTGTGGCCTTTTACTCTCCTATAGTATATTTTGAGAAGTAGAAGTTCTTAATTTTATCGTAGTCATAAAAAATAATCATTTTTCTTACAATTTGTATCCTTTGTGACTTATTCAAAGTTCTTCACTACCCCACGGTCGTGAAGATACTTCCCGTCATTGTGAAGTGAAGCTGATGTGAAGTGTCAGCTCCGTCATATACTGTGGGTCTGCTTTGGCTCTCTATTATGTTCCATTAGACTAAATCATGTGTCTCAATTACTGAGGCCTTTTCTTAAGTCTTGGTTATCCAGCAGGCAAAATGGAGCTCACTTTAAAAACGTTTTTATCTCTCAAAACAAAATAGGCAAAGAGGAACTGGAACTTACTTTGCTCTGGGTTGATGAACTAATCCTGGGATCTCTTTATTAGTTTTAAGTCTTACATTTGAACTGGCACTTTTTTCCTGAAACACATAAACACACATGGAAAAGACAAGGTAAGAATCAGCAATTAAACAGGAGCATGAATTTTCATTACCAAAATGTGAAATTTGTTTGGGAGCCTTTACAGCCGGTTATCTCATGCAGACAGAAGTCCTTAAAGATGTCACATAGAACAGGTAGAACTGCCAGGTGTTTTAACAGGGAACACTATTGTGAAAAGAAGAATGAACTTTCATAACACTATAAAATGGCTCCTTTTAGAAAATTACATGTGAGTAGTATTTGAATTTTAGGTGGAGTTGCTAAAAATAGAAAGAGAATCAGAGATCAGAAGATCCTAGTGTGAAAAAAAGCAACAGCGGTATAATCACAGTCATTGGTTGCTTGCTCAGGATAAGTAATTTTGTGCATTTTGTTTGTGAAAGACAACTGAAGTTACAGAGTTTGCACAAGGCCCTTGCAGCGACAGCGACATGACTAAAAATAGCTAATATTTTCCACGAATGATGAATATTGAGATTGAATTCAATTAAATTAATAAAACTCAACCTAGCCTGTATTCCGGAAGTACTTTGGCTTTTAGCCTGATCTGATCTCTTATTCCCTGTCAACCAGCCACATAGGAAAGGAATACTTTCAAATCTTAAAATGCAAATATTATCAGCAAGCACGCTATCTCAATAGTACCACTGCTCTGCAGTGATGTGGATGGACCTAGAGCCTGTTATACAGAGTGAAGTAAGCTAGAAAGAGAAAAACAAATATTGTATACACTCCCCTGTGTAAAACAGACAAGCAGTGGGAAGCTGCTGTATAGCAGGGCAAGCTCAGTTGGGGGCTCTGTGATGACCTAGATGAGTGAGATGGTGGGGGTGGGAGGGAGACTCAGGAGGGAGGGGAGATATATACACACATACATAAGGCTGATTCACATTGTTATATAGCAGAAACACAGCACTGTAAAGCAGTTATAGTCCAGTAAAAAATTTTAAGGCTTTAAAATTTGTTCTCTAAATATACCTACCAAAATGAAATGTTAAACCCATTTAACAGGTGACTACATACACTCAAGCAGCCTGAGGTGTGGCAATAATGAAAGACCTGGGCTAGGGCAAGGAGTTTAAAGTTCTGTGGGCCAACCCACCATTCTCACCAGTGGCAGAGTGATGTGGGAGGGCACACAGAACAGATGGTCCTCAAATGAGCTCTTTCAAGAGTTTCTGCTTCCCCTAGGATAGCAGAAGCCATGTAAGAAAAACTACATGTGAAATGTAGAGTCAGAGAGACTTGCATGCTAGGCTGTTTGCTATTTACCATCAAACACGAGCATATCTGTATAATGTCAGTCCTCCAAAATACAGGGTAATTCTGTCTGTGATCCTCCAGGAGAAGAAAAAGTCATTACAATCCTTTTGCAGTCTAGCTTACCTTCTCTACCTCACACTAAACTCAAAACTGTTTTCATGAACATCTGAAAAGTATAAAATATATACTGTTCCCTCTGCTGATACAGTCAGAGAACCACAGATGAACTATCTATTTTTTTACTGAGAAGGTGGGAGAGCAATTAGGAAACTTGAATGCACTGCCTCCAGGAGGGCGGGACACACAACTCTTCTTTATGGGCCTGGTTAGGAGCCTGGCACTTCATAGGAGGCATTCATCAAATATTGGTAGAACAAATGAATGATGTCAGCACATCATTAACTTTTTTAAACAGTTAGAGGTAAAAATAGCTCAACTGTAGTCTCTCTGAAGAACCGAAGATGTAGGTTCCCTCCAAATGAGTCATTTTCTCCCTAAACTTTATGTCTGCTTGGATTAAGCACTGAAAATGGATTTTTTCTGTTTGAAAAATATATCTACTTGATATGACAGACAGAACCTTATACTTTTTCTCTATTCATATAATTTCCTAAACTCTTTTGAACTTAAATGATGCATCATAATTTTAAACACTGCTAAGGCAGGAAAGAGACTTCTAAGAATGACATATACTTGTATCCGATTTCTATTCAGTTTATTAGACTACCCTCCATAATTATATGTCTCGCCAAATCTTCCTTAAAAATGTATTGTGTAGTTGCTAAAAAGAAAAATCACCCATCAAATATAACAGAGACTTAATAGATGGGAAAGATACTTTAGGATATCAGGTACAGACATGCCTTCCCAGGAAGTGAGAGGACCAAAGGTGAGGCAGAGGCAAGGGCGAGGGGCAAAGAAGCTGGAGATTTCCCAGTTACAAATATATATATATATATAATTATATAGAGATTTTGTATTTATAATGTATTTGTTTTTTTTACAAGTTACCACTCACCAAGAAATCAATAACAAATCATAGAGCATTTACTGTAAGTCAGGTCTTAACTGGTTTGCATACATCAACTCATTTTGATGTTCACAAGGATACACATATTAATTCATTTGTATGCCCACACACCTCTCTGAGATGTGTACCATTATTATCCCCATTTTATAGATGAGGAAGCTGAGATATGGACAGGCGAAGCACTTACTGGGATTCTATAACTAACAAGTAATAGCATTGGGATTGACTCTATGCAGAATGGGCCCAGGGTTCATGCCATTAGTCACTAGGTCGGTAGTCCTCAGACTTTTTAGTATCGAGACCCCTTACCTATATTCTCCAAATTTTGATACATTTCTTTATACAATATGAAAAAAAATCACATTTGTTAAAATCAGCATCAATCTCACAAGAAAAATCTTGACAAAAGCTGTCAGGCTTATGGTGGTGGATACAAGTTCTCCGGACTTCTAGTTCTGGTTTAACATTTGAATTTTATAAGCAGCAACGATAACTGACAATTGTTTTCTTTGGAGTAACAGGCTCTCTTCATTTGTTTCTGAGAAAACATTTGCCAGATACCCAAGTCTGAATATCCAGTATTCTTCAGTAGAGATGGTGACTCAAAAAAACAACTGTTAGTTCAGCTTGCAGCTCAATCAACTGCAGAAGTGCTTTTCCTGAGATAACCATCTTATTTATTCAAAAATAAAAAGATATGCATCTACGGCATAAGAGTTAATAAAATTAATTTCTACTGAGTTATTTCTAAAAGAAATGAAGTACGGTCATTGGTAGAGATATGGATGGACCTAGAGTCTGTCATACAGAGGGAAGTCAGTCAGCAACATAAAAACAAACATCACATTTTAACAGATGGATGTGGAATCTGAAAAAATAGTACAGATGAACCGATTTGCAGGGCAGGAATAGAGATGCAAATGCATAGAATGGACATGTGGACGCTGGAGGGGAAGGGGGGTGGGATGAATTGGTGATTAGGATTGACATACATACTCCACCATGTATAAGACAGTTAGCGGGAAGCTGCTGTATCACACAGGGAGCTCAGCTCTGTGCTCTGTGATGGCCTAAAGGGGTGGCAGGAAGGCTGGCGAGAGGGAGGTTCAAGAGAGAGGGGATATATGTATACATATAGCTAATTCACTTCATTGTACAGCAGAAACTAACACAGCAGTATAAAGCAATTATATTCCAATAAAAAATAATAATAGTACTACTATGATTACTAATAAGATGTGCCTGGATTTGTGCTAAGGCACAAGCAGTTTTGCCCATCACTGCTTGTGCCCTGTCAGTGCCAACGTCAACAGAGTGAAAAAGGCAAATAGCTTCCTTATTATTAGGAAAATGACCTTGAAGACTCCCTGAGAATGTCTCAGGAACCTCCAGGGGTCTGCAGGCCACACTTGAACTATAGGGTCTTTCTATTTCTTTTGTATAGCAAAGAATTGTCGATTATTTAATTATGGTATATACTTTAGGAAAAAATATTTACCTTCTTTATTGAGATAAAATCTATATTCAATAAAATTTCCCCATTATAAATGTATAGGAGAAGGCAATGGCACCCCACTCCAGTACTCTTGCCTGGAGAATCCCATGGACAGAGGAGCCTGGAGGGCTGCAGTCCACAGGGTTGCTGAGCGTTGGACACGACTGAGCGACTTCACTTTCACTTTTCACTTTCATGCATTGGAGAGGGAAATGGCAACCCACTCCAGTGTTCTTGCCTGGAGAATCCCAGGGACGGGGGAGCCAGGTGGGCTACTGTCTATGGGGTCGCACAGAGTCGGACACGACTGAAGTGACTTAGCATAAATGTATGATTAAATGATTTAGTGGGGGCCTCCCTGGTGGCTCATATGGTAAAGAATCTGCCTGCAATGCAGGAGACCTGGGTTCAATCCCCGTGTCAGGAAGATTCCCTGGAGAATGGAATGGCTACCCACTCCAGCCTGGAGAATTCCATGGACAAAGAAGATTGACTGGCTACAGTCCATGGGGTTGCAAAGAGTCAGACACGGCTGAGTGATTAACATTTTCACTTTAAATAATTTAGTCAGTTTTTAGAGGTGTGTAATTATCACAATTCAGTTTTAGAACAGTTCTATCAGCTCCCAAAGTTTCATCATACATTTATGCTCTCAGCAAACCCAGATCTACTTTCTGTCTCTACAAACTTGCTTTGTCTAGATTCATATAAAAGGAATCATATAATATATAAGCTTTTGCATCTGGCATTATCACTTTATACTTTAGCATATCAGTATATCATTTACTTTAATTGCTAAATAATATTCCAACATATGGATATACTGTGTTTTGTTTATGCATGCAAAATTAATGAACATATGGATTGGTTCCAGTTTGTGGCTATTATGAGTAATGCTGCTATGAACATTCATACACAAGTCTTTGTGTGGACATATATTTTCATTTCTCTTGGGTGGATTTCAAGGAGTGCAATTGCTAGATTATATGGTAAGTTTATATTTGACAATTTAAGATACTAGCAAACTGTTTTCCAAAATGACTGCACCATTTTCATGGTTCCAGTTTCTCCACCTCCCCACCAACACTTGGTATTGCCTTTGGATTATACAGTCATTCAAGTGGGTGTTTCATTGTGGGCTTTATTTATTTTACAAATGTGACTTATTTGGATTTGTTCTTTGTATCTATCAGAACACCTACACCTTGCTACATTTATGGGCTTACAGATTCGCTGTATTTGCACCAAAAGTCCGTCTTAGGGCTTCCCTGGTGGTCTAGGAGTGAAGAATCTGCCTCCCAGTGCAGGAGACACTGGTTCCACTCCTGGTCCAGGAGGATCTCATACGCTTCGGAGCAACGGGGCCTGTGCCACAACTACTGAGCCTGTGTGCCGCAACTGCTGAAGCCCGTGTGCCGCAACTGCTGAAGCCCACGTGCCTAGACCCGGTTCTCCGCAACAAGAGGAACAACTGCCGTGAGAAGCGTGAGTGCCGCAGCTAGAGAGTAGCTCCTGCTTACCACGCCAGTGGACGGCAATGAAAACCCAGCACAGCCAAAAAATAAATAAATACATCTTTTAAAAAGTCCATTTTATATTTGCACTTGACTTCCACTTCGGGTTTGTTTGTTGGAGGAGAAGTTTAGAGAGATCTGCCTTTGAAAAAAGAACCAAACAAAACCAAGAAGGGCTGGAGGAAGGCTGAGGCTCAGAGAGTCTCAGGTGGAGCAGATCCGACTGGGAGGGCGGAGAGCCATGCCACCTCGGGGGTGCTCCAGGAATAGAAGCAGAGAGTTAAACTGGGAGATGACGGAAGAGGTAACTAAGATATTACTTCCCGTGGCAAGAAAAAAACCATTTTAATGGCATTTGACATTCATAAACTAAGTACCTAAAATAAACTGGGACCAAGTGGGGTTAAGATGAAGCCATTAAAGGGGCCCTCAGCAGGCAAGTTGCTCAGTCCTATCCCACTCTTTGTGATGCCAGAGACTGTAGCTCACCAGGCTCCTCCATCCATGGAATTTTCTAGGCAAGAGTACTGGAGTGGGTTGCCATTTCCTTCTCCAGGAGAATCTTCCTGACCCAGGGATCAAACCCAGGTCTCCCGCATTGCGGGCAGACGCTTTACCGTCTGAGCCACCAGGGAACCCCTTTCTTTTCTTTCTTTCCTTTCAGCAGGCAGTTGGTAGAGCTGTGTTTTTATGATCTATCGATACTGGTATCAGAATCATCTGGAATGCTTGTTAAAATACAGATTGCCAGACGCTATGCACTACCTCCTGGGTGTGCCTCTCTGGGACTGGACCCAGGAATTTGCATTTTAAACAAGAATCTTAGATGATTGTTAGCTCAAAAAAGTTGGAGGACTTGTATTCCATAGAAAAGAAACTTCTATGCTCAGAATTCCCCCTCTTGGCCTTCCACAGAGCGGTTTTCAAACTGGGCCTTGGGTTTCTGCAGGGTTGCCTCAGGGGTCAATAGCAAGGCCTCCCAGAGCAGCAATCCTTTGAACTCTACATTTGGGGGCTTTTGACTGATGCTGCAAAAGAGCATCCATTTCTCAAAAATGCTTGCAAACTAACATCAGGTAGTGACAGGTTTATTTAAACAGCAAATCAAACAACTTCTCCTTTGCTTTGAATAATTTTACTTCTTTATGAACAGAACACACTTGTCAGTGTCTAGGTAAACTCTCTTCTTAGCTTCTCTCATGTTGTGTGCAGGCATGCTCAGCTATGTCTGACTCTTTGTGATCCTATGGACTATAGCCCTCCAGGGTCCTCTGTCTGGAATTCTCCAGCAAGAATATTGGAGTGGGTTGCCATTTCCTTCTCCAGGGGACCTTTCTGACCCAGGAATCGAAGCCATGTGACCTGCATCTCCCTCACTGGCAGGCAGAGTCTTTACCACTGTGCCACCTAGGAAGCCCTACTTGGAGACCATCAAACTGAAATATGGACTGCAAGGAGATCCCACCAGTCCATCCTAAAGAAGATCAGTCCTGGGTGTTCATTGGAAGGATGGATGTTGAAACTGAAACTCCAACACTTTGACCACCTGATGCAAAGAGCTGACTCATCTGAAAAGACCCTGATGCTGGGAAAGATCAAAGGCAGAAGGAGAAGGGGATGACAGAGGATGAGGTGTTTGGATGACATCACCAACTCAATGGACATGAGTTTGAGTGGACTTCGGGAGTTGGTGATGGACAGGGAGGCCTGGCATGCTGCGGTCCATGGGGTCGCAAAGAGTTAGACACGACTGAGCGACTGAACTGAACTGAAACTGAAATATATTTATCCTGCTGCTCTCAACCCCTGGGGGGTATCTCCCAAAGGGAAAGCCAGAATACCAAGAGAAACAGACAGCTTCTTTAAAAAATCCTCTCGACCTTTAGCTCCTTAATTCTAAAGAAAGCAGCACAATGCCTTTGGGCAGTGGAAGACAGTACCCTGCCTCCTGCTGGTAAGGGAAGGAGCTTCTTTGCTCCTGTCACTTCTTTGCCTGAGTCTGATTGCAGGGAAGTTTCCAGAGTTGGTCTGGGTTGGAAGTGTGAGGAGGGATTTCATTTTCTTTTTTTCTGGGCCCAACAGCGGGAAATTCTGTTTTATAAAGAAATCCCAGGGGCCTGATAGATGGAGGAAGCTGAAGGGCTGGAGAAAAATAATGGAGTTTGGAGTACTAGCTTCTGGGACTGCTAATGAGAGGCTGCCTCAGAGAAAAGACACAGAAGCACTATATACAAACTCAGCGGGTTTCTCTCTCCACACAGACTCAGTGTGTGTGTACATTTCAACCACTGCATTTCAGAAAGTACCTGAAAACTAGAAAAGGTAAGTATTGGGTTAGCCAAAAATCTTGTTCGGGTTTGTCCATAGGATGGTGCAGAAAACTATGAACGAACTTTTTGGCCAACCCAATACGTTAACAAGAATTCAGAGGGGTTTTTGGTGGGGAGAGGGGTGGGATACACCTACATTTAAAAAATGAGAATATGTTCAACTGTGAATAATGAACGATCATTCCAGCTTTGGGGCAGTATCCTATAGGATATACTCTTTGAGAATACAACCTCATTTGATGTTTTATGTGTGATTTCTTCAGTGATATTAGCATGAGACAGGACACCACCTCCTTCAAATATAAAGGAATTTTATCTTCCATCTTTTTAGTGATGGTGATCAGCTGAGCCACATTGATTCCAACAGAATTTCTGGATGTTAGCAAATGACAAGGCCGAGGTGAACCAATGCAACTGTTGATATGGGCCCACCTGTATCATGATTACGTGAGGTCAATGTAATAAATTACATGTCCACAGAGATTATTAGAATTATTAGTATTTTGTTAGAATTACTTAGTACTGATAAAATTGGCATGGCAAGTCTCAGATTTATGGAAATTCTTTTTCTATAAATTAAAATATTACCATGGACCTCATTTTATATCAAGTAAATGTTAAGTGGAGCAAATAAGTTTTCAAGCACCTAATATATTTCACGTAGTTGTTTCACAAGGCATATGGAAACATTTAAAATAATCTTTAAAAAGTAAATAGAGTTGTAAGAAATTGCTCAGATTTCTTTGTTTACCAACAAACCTAGAACCAAGTCACTAAATTACTATTTTGTTGTTTATTCACTAAGTCTTGTCTGACTCTTTGTGAACCCGTGGATGGCAACATGCAAGGCTTCCCTGTCCTTCACTATCTCCCAGAGTTTGCTCAAACTCATGTCCATTGAATTGGTGATGCTATCTAACCTTCTTATCCTCTGCCACCCCCTTCTCCTTTTGCCTTCAATCTTTCTCAGCATGAGGGTCTTTTCCAATGAGTTGGCTCTTCACATCAGTTACTATGTCAGCAATTAAAAGAAACAAGCTATAATGTTGTTATAAATCACACTGAGAATTATAAGTTAAGGATGTTTTCAACAAGATGATGTATCTCCAGGTTTTTGTGGTGAAGGGACCATATTTAGTTTTTGACCTAGATGCTTGTTTCAGTTAGGACAGGGTAGGTTTTGCTGCAGTAAAACAACACCTCCTTGTATCAGTAGTTTAATAATATATAAGTTTATGAATTACACCTGCTGCACATCCAGTGCAAGCTGGCAGAGGGGCTCAGCTCATTCTAATCACTCAGGGACTCAGGCTAGTGGAGGCCCCATGTCAACATGTGCTCTCATAATCAACATGACAGGGGAGGGGAGAACACAGGTGAACACCAGTTAAGTGCTCATATTTACTCCACCAAAGCATGTCACAGGACCACACTGAAATTCAAGAGACTGGGGAATGTACAATCCTACTACGTGCTTGGAAGGAGAAAAACTGGAATGTTGTGAAGTCAGAGAAACAAAGGCATGTATGTGGAATCTAGAAAAATGGTCCTGATGAACTGATTCGCAGGGCAGGAATAGACACAGACATAGGGAACAGACCAGTGGACGTGGAGGGGAGTGGAGAGTGAGCTGAACTGGGAGAGTAGCATTGACATAAATACACTACAAGTGTAAAACGGAAAGCTCGTGGGAAGCTGCTGCCCAGCACAGGGAGCTCAGCTCAGTGCTCTGTGATGACCCAGAGGCGTGGGATGGTGGAGGGAGGGAGGTCCAAGAGAGATGGGATATACAGCTGATTCACTTCGTTATGGGCAGAAACTAACACAACATTGTAAAAAAATTATATTCCAATAAAACACTTAAAAAAATAGCCCTAATAATGACCATAACACTATTTTTTACAGTTATTATTATTATTTTTTATCAAGAACTACCTAACATTAATCACTGTGATCTTCCTTTCCAGACAGTCTGACGGGTAAATCCATTAAACATCTTATTTTTACTCAACATGAAAAAAAAGTTATTGAAAGTTTAAATTGGTCCAAAATGCCAGAGTTTAGATTTCAAAACAAAGCTGAAACTATGGTTAGCTGACATTAGTATATTATGTTAAATGCTACCTGGACACAGTAAGACAGAATAAAGGCAAAAATGTGTGGTTTATTCCCCACTCAGAAAACTGCACCCACACCCACACACCCCTTAATTTTTCTATTTTCACTTCTCCTTTCCAATCATCAAATACAACAAAACACATAGGGATGTGAATCATAGCCATTGTGATCCATAATAAAAAGACCAAAGATTTTAAGAATCCAACTATTAATGAACTATGGTCCCTAAAAGATGGTATTTAAGAGCTGAGTAGCCACAAACAAACATCTCTTTTGCTAGATTTTTATGGTGGGTAGAAACACAGGCAAAAAATTCAAAGTATATTTCATCAAAGTTAACAAAATATTAGAACAAAGAAACATATCATCCATCACATCTTTAATACTTTAACAAATAAAAAACCACCATTTGCGCGGAATTGCTAAACTTTGCCTGTGATGAACCAAAATCTTGACAGGTTTTCCTCACTAAGTTAAGAAACTGTAAATGTCAAAGCTAAAAACAAAAACTTAAATGATCTAGTTTTTCTTAGAGGCATGATCTTTTTTCTGGCACTCACTGTGGTGTACAAGCCGGCCAAAAATCAGACTCCAGCGTTCCTGATCTAGCTGACATACCCACAACTCTCTTTAATTCCAAATTTGTCAGTGTCCAGAAAATCTGGTGCAGTGATTCCCTATTGCTGCTATAGCAAATGAACACAAATTAGTGACTTAAAAGAACACAAATTTATTATCTTACATTTCTGGAGGGCAGAAGTCTAAAAACAGTCTACAGGGCTGCCTTCCTTTTGAGGCTCTAGGATAGAATCTGTTCCCTTTGCTTTTCGAGCTTCTAGATTTCACCTACATTCCTTGGCTCATGGTCACTCCCTCCATCTTCAAAGCAGCAGTCTAGAATCTTCTTTCCTCTCTGACCTCCACTCCTTAAACCTTCTTTTTCTAACTCAGATTCTCCTTCCTCACCCTTACAAGGATCTTTGTAATTATATCGTGCCCACTCACACAATTCAAGACAATTTTTCCAGGTCAAGATTCTTAATTCAATCCTCTTTCCCATGAAGATAATATATTTACAGGTTCCATGGATTAGGATGTAGACACTTTTGGAGGGGGCCTTTGTTTAGCCTACCACAGTGCCCCTCTGGCCCCCAAAGATTTACACCTATCCCACATGCAAAATATCTGCACTTCATCCCATGGTGCCTAAATCTCAACTCTCTACAGTATCAGTTCAAGTCTCAAGTCTTATTTAAATTTCATCATCTTCAAACTTCCATTATATAATTATCTCACTACCTAAATGATCTAAATTACATACAAATGAGGCTCTGGCTATAATCTATGCTATCGCAGAATTCCTTTCCATCTGTGAACCTGTGGAACTAGAAACAAGTTATATAAAACAAATGATGGTATAGACAGAAAATAACAGCTTTAGGTGATCCCATTCAAAAAAAGGAGAAAATGGAAGGGAAAAGGGATTCATCAGTCCCAAGCAATTTCAAAATCTGTGCAAACTCCATTAGGTTTTAAGGTGCTGGAATAATCCTCTGTGGTTTAAGACTTTCCCTCTGGGCCTGTGGCTCCTAGTTTGTAGTCTTCCTTCCTTTTTTCTTGAAGGGAGCACAGGGTTGCAGCTGAGTTTTTCTTATCAGATTGTTTCCTGCCTATAGAAGGTTGGGAGTGCAACAACCTTCTTCCAGTTCACTCTCTGTTCATTTTAGTTCAAAGAAGCAGTATTTCTGTTGGTATAACTTCCTTGAGATCCTCATGGGTCTCCTGTGTATATCGTGGTATTCACTCCATAATGCAGGATGTTCCTGCACGGATCTTTCCTGGATAATCTCACCTCTATTCCTGGCTTTGGCTGAGATGGCTGAGGGAATTCATGCCTAAATCACATGCCAAGTCTAGTCAAAGAGACATCTGTGTGATTAAATACTCTGACTTTTTAATCCTTTCCAGAAACGAGCACAATATTGTTCAGTTACATTCTTGGCTTTCTCTCCAGAGCAAGCTTTCCTGGTAGTGAATCTCCAAGTTTTAGTGTCTTTTGCAATATGGATAGGCTGAGAATTTCCCAAATCATCAAATCTTGGTTTTTTGATTAAGGAACAGCTTTCCCCTCAATTTATCTCTTTTCTTTTCCATTTTACAATAATCAGCAAGAATAAAGCAGGCTGTGACTTCAACACTCTGCTTGGAAATCTTCTCAGCTAAATAATCAAGTTCACTGTTTACAAATTCTGCTTGCCACAGTCCTGTAGGACACAATTCAGCTAAGCTTTTTGCTACTATATAACAGTGGTTTCCCTTTCTCCAGTTTCAAATAATATATACCTTATTTCCTTCTGAACCCTCACTAGCAGTCTTTAATATCCACACTTCTGTTAGCTGTTCAAGGCAATCTAGGCTTTTTCTATTAGCTCTTCAAAATTCTTCTAGTCTCTGTCCACTTCACAATTTCAAAGTCACTTCCACATTTTTAGGTATTTATTACAGCACTGCCATGTTTCAAGGTACCAAAATATATATAGATTTCCTACCACTGCTTAACAAATTACCACAGACCTATTCAATAAAATATAAATTTGGAGGTCAAAGTCTAAAATTGGTGTTTGAGTCTTTTTTCCTTCTGGAGGCTCTAGGAAAGAATTTGCTTTCCAGCTTCTGGAGGCTGCTTCTGTTGACTCATGCCCCCTTTCAGTTCAGTTCAGTTCAGTTGCTCAGTCGTGTCCAACTCTTTGCGACCCCAAGAATTGCAGCACGCCAGGCCTCCCTGTCCATCACCAACTCCTGGAGTTTACCCAAACCCATGTCCATTGAGTCGGTGATGCCATCCAGCCATCTCATCCTCTGTTGTCCCCTTCTCCTCCTGCCCCCAATCCCTCCCAGCATCAGGGTCTTTTCCAATGAGTCAACTCTTCGCATGAGGTGGCCAAAGTATTGGAGTTTCAGCTTTAGCATCAGTCCTTCCAATGAACATCCAGGACTGATCTCCTTTAGGATGGACTGGTTGGATCTCTTTGTAGACCAAGGGACTCTCAAGAGTCTTCTCCAACACCGCAGTTCAAAAGCATCAATTCTTCGGCGCTCAGCTTTCTTCACAGTCCAACTCTCACATCCATACATGAGCAAAGGAAAAACCATAGCCTTGACTAGATGGACCTTTGCTGGCAAAGTAATGTCTCTGCTTTTGAATATGCTGTCTAGGTTGGTCATAACTTTCCTTCCAAGGAGTAAGCATCTTTCAGTTTCATGGCTGCAGTCACCATCTGCATTATTATTGTTATTGATGTCCCCTTTATTCATTTTCAAAGTCAACCCCTTAGCATCTCTCTTCTTTGACCTCTGCTTCCTTCTTTATATCTTCTTTTTCTAATTCTTTTCTTCCTGCATCTCTCTTGTAAGGATCCTTGTGATCATTCAGAATAATCTCTCCATGTCAAGATCCTTAATTTAATCAAAGTTACTTCCTTTTTTCCATGTAAATGAACATATTCACAGGTTCTAGGAATTAGGATGTAGACAGACTGGAAGGTTGCGGGGTGGGGGGGTCATTATTCAGCCTATCACATCTGTAAAACTCCATTAACTGAGGCCAAACCAATATCAAAACGCAGGCCCACGGCTCTCCATGAATAGTCACATACAGAGAGAAACATAAACTAAAAAGTACTAGTGGAAAACCACTGCAGAGAAACACAATGGCCCATTCTTCACTAAATCGCTATTTCATGGTACTTCTGTGGCAGGCTGTGCTGGGGAATCAAAGGTATGATCCTTCTCCACTAAAAACAAAGAGAAGAGACTTCAAAAAGAGACAGACGTATGTGTGTTGCAAGCACCTGCAATGACAATTCCGAGGAGGGATCAGGGAAGTTTCCTGGAGAAGGAAAGGCAGGGTTGGGTCTTGAAGTGGGAAGAATGTATACCTGGCAGGGAGAGAAGAGAACCAGGTATGCAGAGCTATATGGAGCCTGGCAGATCCAGAGAGAGCGCCAGGTATCAGCAGGGGGTGTGAAAGACGAGGTGGTGAGGTGGGCAAGGGCTGGCCTATAAGGGGCTCATGCTGGGCACTTAGATTTTGAAACAAGGTGGAACTACTGAAGGGGTTCATGAAGCTTCTGTCATGTCCGAATTGTGTTTCAAAGATAGAATCAGAGAAGCTGGGTGGGGGAGGGGGGCACAAAACAGGGGAAGGGGATTAAGAGGTACAAATTAGTAGCTATAAAATAAATAAGATACAAGGGTGTAAGGTACAGCACAGGGAATATAGCCAATATTTTTATAAACATTTTAAATGGAGTATAATCTATAAAAATATTGAATCACTATGTCATACCCCTGAAATTAACATAACATTGTAAAACAGTAATACTCCAATTAAAAAAAAAGATGGGGGATCAGAAAGCTCGTTTGTACCAGCAAATTAAAAGAGATTCTCTGAGAAGCTAACAAGACAAGAGGGGAGAGCCCAGCAGATAACAAGAGTATGGGTTCTGGGGTCTTACTGCCGCTCCGCTTTCTACTGTGTCGCCTTGAGCAGATTACGTAACCACCATGCTGCAGTTTCTTCACTTATGAAATGGGGGGAAAAGCTGCACCTACTCCCCTGGGTTGCCTGCTGTACAGGCAGTGCATACCACATGCCAGCTTGTGTTGATAAGATAACCAATTACTCTGGGAATTAGAGACAAGGGGACAGATTTGAGGGTTGTCAAGAAATCACTGAGTGACCACTAGGTACTAGGCACCTTGCTAGGCTTTGAGGATAACGGTAAGAAAAGATCAATGAGATTCCTAGCCTCAGGGAGCAACTGCAAATACGTGAAGAAAAATTCCAAATGCAAAATGATAACAGAAGAATAGAAAACATGTGAGGTCAACTGGGTGCATACAGGAGACGGAGAAGTATCGTGAAGCATGACAGCCAGATCTTTGGCTTAGCCGACAGTAGGAAATGGCGGTGACTAAATGGAAAATAAAGAAGGTTTAGGGTTACTAATTAAAAGGATGGACTATGGATATAAATAAGCGCTTTTACTTTTTTGCTACAAATAATGGATGGGTTGACACTCCAAAATAAAGGTATCTTTCTCCGCAAGCAAAGGAAAGCTGATATAGCTATTAATGCAGACATGGGCTAGGCAGTGGTGCACTTTTCTTGAAGGGAATGAAACTGAAACTTGAGAGCCTGGACCATGATGTCCTAAAGAATCAGAATAAATTAGGAGAAAATGTCTTTCTGAATGGATACAGTAGAATGCAACTATTTTTTAGACACATCCTTTACTTATTATGGATAAGTAAACATATGGATTTTAAAAAGTGCTTGCTCCTTGGAAGAAATGACAAGCCTAGACAGCATATTAAAAAGCAGAGATGGCACTTTGCTGACAAAAGGTCCATACAGTCAAAGCTATGGTTTTTCCAGTAGTCAGGTATGGATGTGAGAGTTGGACCATAAAGAAGGCCAAGCACTAAAGAATTGATGCTTTTGAACTGTGGTGCTGGAGAAGACTCTTGAGAGTCCCTTGGACTGCAAAAAGATCAAACCAGTCGATCCTAAAGGAAATCAACCCTGAATATTCATTGGAAGGACTGATGCTGAAGCTGAAGCTCAATACTTTGGCCGCCTGATGCCAAGAGTCATCTCACTGGAAAAGACCCTGGGGCTGAGAAAAATGAGGGCAGGAGGAGAAGGGGTGACAGAGGATGAGATGGTTGGATGGCACCATCGACTCAATGGACATGGGTTTAAGCAAACTCCGGGAGACAGTGAAGGACAGGGAAGCCTGGTGTGCTGCAGTCCATTAGGTCACAAAGAGTTGGCCACGACTGAGTGACTGAACAACAACAACAACATGCCATATGAAGCCTAACCAACATTCATGTAGGAGCAAGGCAGTGAGAGGGGGGTCCCTGTGTCAGAGGGATGGCAGGAATGCACTACCGATAGAGAGAACACCTGTCTGCAGGCCCAGCATTTATTGGCTTGAATCTGACCTTGGGCCAAAGGGATTGAGGTGGTCAAGCAATGGCCCCCCTCTCTCTGGCTCTCATATTTGCTTATCATCTTGATTTCATTTTTCAAGACCCTATGGCACTCTGTAATGACCTAGACGGGAAAAGAATCTACAAAAGAGTGGACATATGTATAATGGATTCACTTTGCACCACAGCAGAAACTAACACAGCACTGTAAATCAGGGAGCTTGCTGGTGGAAGAGAAGTAAGAGCGACCACAACATCTTTCATTCTCCTGCCTAGGAACTCTTCACATGAAAAAAAATGTTCTCACACTATACATGTTTTTATAAAAAAATAAATTCTGCTGCATCTACTGTAATTTTTTAAAGTGTGCTTAAAAATCTTTTTATGTTTTCCCATATAGGAGCTTTTAATTTGATGACTGGTGGAAAAGAACTGACTTCTTTTTTCATTTATCATCTCTTCCTTCATTTCTACAATGAATCCTAGCTAATTCTAAATTTAGCTCCCAACCCTTAGGCTCTCTCCGATACTCTTCTGTAACCTCTTCCCACCAGAAGTCAGAGTAAATGAGGGGAAGTTGCTGCTTTAATAGTAACCCCCAGGCTGTCTAGTTAATACAAGCATTACTGTTGTCACGGTACAATTATTTTACAATGTGGACTCAGTCACTAGATTTTTATACACAGACTTGACAGTCAATAATCAAATCTGGTGTTGTTTCATTATTGATGTCCTTTTAGCCCAGGGCGAGGAAGGTTGGTTGGTTGCAGCTCGCATTCAGGTTGAACAATCTCTTTAAAATTGAAATATGGCACTTAGGGCAAGAGAGTAAGCACACCTCTTTTATTTTCTCCTTTTAGAGAAATGTGCTGCTAGAAATATCTTCATTCGAAACATCACACGTAGAATGGACTCTGAAATGTTTTAAAGGGGGTGTGTTTAACCATGACTGTCTTTATCTCCTCAGTCTTTTGGAAGCTTTCTAGAAATGCCTTCTTTCTGATTTTTCTGTCCATACTGATCCTCAACTTGGGTGTTCATTCCCAACAAACATGCAAGCTGAGCACTTGCCACTGATGTGGGACCATGATGGAACTGGAGTGGGCGCCCTTTGGCAATGCCACCAAGCTGGGGAGACAAGGGAAGAACAAGTGAACTATGTCCCCAGGTCTGGTCATTTCTTATTTCTTCAAGGTTCCTTTATAAGGGGGCTTCCCATGTAGCTCAGTCGGTAAAGCATCTGCCTGCAGTGTGGGAGAGACCTGGGCTCAATACCTGGGTCAGGAAGTTCCCCTGGAGAAGGAAATGGCAACCTACTCTAGTATTCTTGACTGGAGAATCCCATGGACAGAGGAGCCTGGCGGGCTACAGTGCATGAGATCACAAGGTCAGACATGACTTAGGGCTATCTTTGGAGGCTTTCGGTGGCTCAGTGGTAAAGAATCCACCTGCCAATGCAGGAGATGTGGGTTCAATCCCTGGGTTGGGAAGATCCTCAGGAGAAGGAAAAATGGCAACCTGCTCCAGTATTCTTGCCTAGGAAACCCCTTGAATGGAGGAGCCTGGTGGGCCACAGCCCATAAGGTTGCAAAGATTTGGACAGGACTTAGTGACTAAACAGCAGCAAAGAATAGCAAGGGGGTAAAATAAGCTTTAGTACACAGAGTCACTAACTTTTTGAGTCTTCTAATGTTTTCATCTTCACTTCTAATTTGTTTGAAACAGAATGCATTTTGAATTTTTGTATGTGGTTGTCTTGGTGGCTCAGATGGTAAAGAATCTGCCTGCAACGTGGGAGGCTTGGGTTGGATCGCTCGGTCAGGAAGATTCCCTGGAGGAGGGCAAGGCTACCCACTCCAGTATTCTTGCCTGGAGAATTCCATGCACAGAGGAGTCTGGTGGGCTACAGTCCATTCAGTTGTGTCTGCAAAGAGTCGGACACAACTGAATGACTAATACTCACATTTATGCTGGGGAAATAATACACATATCCAGTGGTATGCTGAAGCTGGCTCTTACTAGGGCAAGTCAATTGTCATTCAGGAATTCTGTGAGTAAACTGCTGGAGACTTAAAATCAGTTTTTGTGGGACTAGTTACACTATGGAAATTGGCAAATGGTATAAGTCAGGACTTTTCTCTACAGAGACCTGGTTTATTAACCCTCTGTGTGTATGTATGTTCATATGCATGTGTGCATACATGATTCTGTGTGTGTGTGTGTGTATCCTCCCCTCAAAATAAATACTCTTTATATGTGGTCGAGAAGAAACCACAGTCCAGGGAAATATTTTGGATGAACCAGACTGGAGTATCATCATGACACTTAAAAAATTTGGATTAAGGGGACCTAAATTGTTGGCTTTCCTCATCTTCGGTCCTTGGATGATGCCAAGGCCCTCTCCACAGCATAGTGACCTTTCTGTGCCAATGCCAGTGAGATCCTTCTCCATCCTTAACTCACCGTTCTGTCCCCTTGGGTCCCCATCTTCAGATTACCACCTAGCCAAGACCCATTTCTAGCATCCTTATGTCTTGTAGAAAGCTCTTGTTTTACTCCTCTAAATCAGGCAGCTGTCTATTTAGGAATGTTCTTTGAAAGAACACTGTAACCTGGATACGAATGTGTTTCCTTGTTTAGCCTTCTAAAGAAAAGTTAAACCTCCAACAAAATGTGAGGCCAATGACAATTTAGCTAGTGTGTGTACAACAGGACTTTCAACCCTGCTCTGGAAAATTCTTACACTTCCATTCAGTGACTGGAAGACGGAAATGTGAGACAAGTGGCAATGGGAACTGCTGCTTTCCTGTCCAAATGAATGAACCGCCAGCTGCTCTTGAGCTTCACCGTCTTCCTGCCAACTTCAAGTCCACCCAGAGACTATGAACAGGGGCTGCAGAAGCAAGTCAAGGCATCATGGTATACCTCATCAGCCTTGTGAAAAAAGGCCAAAGAAACAGCAGGACGACACCCTCACCCTTCTGGGTGAAGGCACTTCCTCCTTCACTGTTGCTGGCACAGACTTCGGTCACGGTACCTCAGCTTATCTGTTTACACAGCTCTCTCTTTTTACCACATGCTGTTCCACACGCTTCAGTCTAATAGAATGTAAGCCAGGTGACAGTGGTAGGTGTTCAACAAAGGTTTGTTTGAGGAAACAATCAGTGAATATTTGTCCTCCTTTATTCGAGTGCTACACTGTTTGGCAACAAGAATTCCCCCTCAGAACATGAGCCTCCCTGGTGGCTCAGATGGCAAAGAATCCACCTGCAATGTGGGAGACCTGGGTTCGATCTCTGGGTTGGCAAGACCCGCTGGAGAAGGGATAGGCTACCCACTCCAGTATTATTGGGCTTCCATGGTGGCTCAGCTGGTAAAGAATCCGCCTGCAATGCAGGAGACCTGGGTTCAATCTCTGGGTTGGGAAGATCCCCTGGAGGAGGGCAAGGCAACCCATTCCAGTATTCTTGCCTGGAGAATCCCATGGACAGAGGAGCCTAGTGCGCTACACAGTCCATAGGGTCACAAACAGACACGACTGAGCAACTAAGCACAGCAGAACATCAGGCTGAGCACTGAAGGGGCAGGAGGATCTTGGGAATGAACTCTGGAGCTGGGGCATAGGGCTGGGGGGCACCAAAGGGAAGAAGGAATGGTGCATTTATTGCAGTTTTCACTAAAATTGTGATTGGGTCCCCATGGGAGTAAAGAGTGAGGAGAAACATCTGTCTGAGCACATGGGCATTGTCCCATTTAAGAAGCTAAATTACAAGAACCTCAGGAGTTTAAAAAAATAGATCTTTACTTATTTCAAAGGAGGATAAAGAGCTTAGCACATGTCATTTTACTCTAAATACCTTTGAGATATTTTCACCATAAACCTTTTGGGTACTAACAGTAATCCATGTCAGCTGTTACTCTTAATTATAATACTGATCACGGCATGTTAAGACCATGTACAATATGTAGAGCAAAGTAGAGTCATCAAATTAATGGAGACAGAAAGCAGCCGGTTGTTGCCAGGGACTGGGAGGAGGGGAGAAAGGGGAGTTAAGTGTTTAATGGGTACAGAGTTTTTGGTTTTGCAAGATGAAAAAAGTTCTGGAGATGGATGATGGCAATGCTGCCCAAACATGTGAATATGTTTAATGCCAATGAACTGGCTACTTAAAACGGCAAACTTAAGTTATGTACAGTGGTGAAAATCATTTTCCACCCAATTGAAAAAAAGTACATAGCAAAATTTGGAAGCAGTTCTCATCTCCAGCCTCAAAAAGATTTTCTTGCTTGCTCTGTCAAATCTATGTTATGTTCTTTCTTTATTTTTATACACTTCAAAATCAATATTAAACAGAAAAGACGTTTATATACAAATATCTGTTAAAACATATCCTTATATGTTTATATAGTCTGCAGTCCTAAAGGACAATTGGTATGTTACATAATCCACTGAAACACAGTGATCTGCAAGTTTGGCTGCACTGGGAAAAACTACACATCCTGTTAACAGTCCAGCTAGGCGGGAACTTTTACATTGTTTTATGTCACACATGCAGAATACTTTAAATGCCCTTGGACTTTGGGAACTCAGTGCAAATTAAAGCTGGTAGGTCTCAGTTTGTTTATGACTCCAATGCCAATCAACTTTACAGGGAAAAATATAATTTTCCAGTGGAAGGCAATAAAGCCAGACTAAAAACTGACAGCAGCTGAGAGGAAACTAGAATGAGAGTAATGATCTTATTGGGGAACAACCAGAGTTCAGAAAAGAAGTGCATGGTGAGGTCTAGAGAACTGGGGCTCTAGACACAGCCAGATCTTCAAAAATCAGACTCTGCCATTTAGTGTCCATAAATTTTGCACACGAAAATTCCCAGAGCCTCAGTTACTTTCTCTACAAAATGATGGTAACAGAATGTCTTTCATAAAGTACTAGTAGCTCATGAAATGAGATTAAATACGATGATGCAAGCATCTGGAACGTGGTAGATTTTTAATCATTCTTAGATATTATTATTACTTATCTTCATGATATAAGAGTTAGTTATTACTATGATTACATTTTTTAGGATTATAGTAGTACGTATGCACACTTCTGAAAAGTAACCAAGTCAACTTCAAAGATTTGGTCTTTTTTTTTCACATACTGTACCATACAATTTACTCATTTAAAGTACGCAATTCAGTGATTTATAGTTATTTTCACAGATATGTGCAACCATCCCCAATAGCTCAGTTGTGTCCGACTCTTTGTGACCCCGCGGACTGTAGCTCACCAGGCTCCTCCGTCCATGGGATTCTCCAGGCAAGAATACTGGAGTGGGTTGCCATTTCCTTCTCCAGGGGATGGATCTTCCCAACCCAGGGATCGAACCCAGGTCTCCCGCATTGCAGGCAGACGCTTTAACCTCTGAGCCACCAGGGAAGCCCAGAACATTTTCTATCATCCCCAAATAAACCTCTGTACTCATTAGCACTTACTCCTTATTTTCCCCTAAATCTTCCTGACCCTTGGCAACCACTAATCTATCCTCCATCTCTGTGGATTTGCCTGTTCTGGACATTTTATTCACATGAAATCTTCCAACATGCAGCCTCAAAGACTTGTTCAGAAACACTTTTTGTTGGGATGTTTTGGGGTATTTTGGATCAAGGAAACCATCTCTAAAGACGGTCTAGTCTCTCTCCTTTACATCGGTAGCAACCACTGTCTAGAGAGATCAGAGGATGTGGTGGATGTCATACTGTAAGAGGCAGAATTAAAAACCTATCATTGCTGAAGTTTGACAGAAAACAACAAAGTTCTGTAAAGCAATTATCCTTCAATAAATTTAAAAAAAAGGGGAAAAAAACCCCCCAAAACCTTATCCTTTAATCCAGGGCTTCCCCCTCTGCTGTAGAACCTTCACAAGTGGCAGAGTTATAAAAGCAGCTGAATGTTTAAACCGCATCTTCTACTTCTGGAAGTAGGTGAAACATGGGGAAGGTGACTTGCTCTGTCCTGAGATGGTTGAATGAGTGATGATGCCAGCACCTAGAGTGTCAGCTAGGTGTCAGGTATGTTGTTGTTCAGTTGCCCATTCGTGTCCGACTTCTTGCGACCCCATGGACTGCAGCATGCTAGGCCTCCCTGTCCTTCACCATCTCCTAAAGCTTGCCCAAATTCATGTTCATTGTATTGGTAATGCCATCCAGCCATCTCATCCTCTGATGCCCTCTTCTCCTTCTGCCTCCAGTCTTTCCCAGCCTTAGGGACTTTTCCATTGAGTTGGCTGTTCGAATTAGATGACCAAAATACTGGAGCTTCAGCATCAGTCCCTCCAATGAGTATTCAGGATCGACTTCCCTTAAGCTTGACTGGTTGGATCTATATCTGAGGACGAATCTAGGGGTATGTTTGGAATATACTAGCATTGAATTGGGCTTCCCTGATAGCTCAGTTGGTAAAGAATCTACCTGCAATGCAGGAGAGCCAACGAATGGATCCCAAACTTTAACAAACATACCTAAGAGGCCTGAAGAGCAGGAGCAAATGATCTGGTTCATGTGCACCCCACTAAGATACAGCCTCAGGGGACCATAGTCTAGGATCCCTGGCTGTCTGTCCTAATGAAGCGTGGGACACTAGGCAGCTGACTGGAAGCTCCGCGCACACAGGATGGGTGTGTGGACTGCAGGCTTCAGGGATGCAACAGGGCTTCGTAGTTCAATAACTTTCAAGGGCAGCATACTTGGATCTATTTACTTGGGCTGGTAGGGATCCCAGAGAAAGGCACATGTCATCTCATCGTGGAGAGTCCAATCCTCCTTGCCAGCACTCTGGGAGCCAGACAGGGAAAAGCAACAATGCCAAGGACCTTGGCATTCAGGATGCAGACTTCCACTTAAAAGCCCTGAGTTCATCGTGGCATGCTAGCCCTCAATAATGCCCAGCTGGAAAGAGCATAGAAGGAGGCCCAAGAGTCTGATTTTCACACAGACTTGCAATGACTCCTCTTGTTTTCAGCTCCGCTTTTCCCTCCATTTCCAGAGGCATCTGTGCTAGCAATTCCTGTTGCTCTTTCTGCAGTGACTGACTTTCTTGGGTTTGCTAAGTCAGTTTCCGCTATCTCTTTTCTGTTCTTAGTCATAGAGGATTATTATTATTGCTCTGCAGAGTCTTTAACTGTTTTTTTAAAATCAGTGTTTCAGAAGAAATAAAAGGTAACAGCTATGATCCGCCTGTCCTACCCAGTCTAATCTAAGCATCTTGCATACATTGTCTAATTAGACAATGCTATGCAGTGGTTGTTCTTATTATTCCCATTCAGAGGTGACAAAATGAGTTTCAGCAAGTTGCCCAAGGTCTCTCAGAGGATTTGAACTCAGGAATTTCTGATGTCAGATCCCAAACTATAGATCATGACCACATCCAAGCATTCACTGTGAAATAATGATAACAATGACCACTGATCATCACTGAGCTTTCATTATGTGTTACATTTCCAAGATGCTTGCATTAACTGTGACAGCTCCCTGACACAGGTACTGTAACTAGTAACCTGTTTTACAGAAAAGAAAACTAAGTCACAGGGCAGTTAAGAGCCTGCGCAAGATCACAAAGCTCACAGAGTCTGGCTTCAGAGGCTGTGTTCTTAACATGTACCAAAGGCAGTTAAACATACTACGTCCACCTTGTGGACTTTCACAGTCACCCAGCTGTGCTTTTCCTCTTTCCTAGATGACTTACTCCAAAAGAAAACAAAAATCCCTTTAAACTAGCCAACTAAAGCACAGACAATGAATAGAAGACAGCCACAGTTAGAGGAAAATCATTTCAAAAACATTTGCACAAGAAATTATTCCACTAGTATAACCTATGTGCTTGTTTGCGCTTAGTTACTCAGTCGTGTCTGACTCTTTGCGACCCCGTGGACTGTAGCCCACCAGTCTCCTCTGTCCATGGGATGATTTTTATAGGCGAGAATACTGGAGTGGGTTGCCCTTTCCTCCTCCAGGGGATCTTCCTGATCCAGGGATCAGACCTGAGTATCTAGCATCTCCTGCATTGCAGGAGGATTCTTTACCCGGTGAGCCATCAGGAAAGCCCACTAGATTACTCTACCCCCTGTTTATAGTTACCTTCAGACATTCAAGTCAGGAATAATGTGAAGAATGTGCAAATAGAACTAGACATGTGAAAAACATATACTTTTTAGACAGGAAATGAGAACTAGAATTTGCTTCCTAGTCTGAAAGCCTAAAGTTATGTATGCTAGGGGGTGCTATTGAACAATTTTAGGGTTTGCTTCCTTTTGGTGTTAGATTTGCATGTGGCAGTGCCATGGGCTTGTAGTTTTCAATTAAAGTCTGTTTAACTTCAGTCTGGTAACTGCTAACCAACACAATATTTCACTGCAGAAGAAATTGAAGAATAAGTTATATTCATTATAGGTACAGTTAGTTCTTACTCATGACAGAAGCATTAATCACCCATTATTTTCTTTTCCACTTGCATGTCCCAGAACTCAGTTAAAAGATAATGAGATGTAGGTGTTAAACCCAAAGAAGATGGAAATGTCTCTGGAGCATTATTGATGGTATAAAGGCTTGTGTCCTGGGGTAGCGAATGGAAACTGTGAGCTAAAGGAAGCACAAAATCAAATTAGTGGAACCAAAACATTAGCAATCAGGAAATCTTAGTTCTAACTCCCTTGCTCCACAATTAAGCTAAATTAGCTAAATACTTGTTAAATAAATCATGATGCAGGAAATACATAAGATTTGGATAGTGAGAAAGCACAGCAGTGCTTATGCTGAACTGACACAATTTTGGCCACATGAGCTCAGTCCAAAATAGAAAGTGTGATATAGTTAAAACACATGAAAGGCCAAACAACATGCAGAACCACCCCCAGAGGCCACCCAATCAGGAATTAAGCATTTGTATAAACAGACATCCTTCTCTGAACTTCTAATAGTGGTCTAAAACATTATTTATTCTGAAACTGTTCCTAGTTCTACATAAAATAATTTTAGTAGTGGCTGTTAAATTTTTTTGAATGAATAGAAATTATCTTTTAACCTCAGCAGTTATAAGTTTGTGGCATTTTCATATTTGCTTTTTAAAAGGAAATGAAGAAAAGTCATCTGAGTATGCCAAAAGCTACAATGTGATGAATGACAGTTTAACCCATTTATGGCCATGTGACCTTGATTATTCTCTTATTGCTTCAGCGACTGCTCTCCCACATGGATTTGCTCTGATATGTTATGCAGCTGCTAGTGCAGTGCTGGGCAAACACTTGCTGCTGGACCAACTGAATGGACAGCAATGTGCGCTAGCTCCTATGGAGCTTATCCGGGTTGATGGGACCATTCCTAGAGTTCGGGGAGAGCCATTAGTCTATCATTGCCGTTTAAAGGTGGCAGTGAACAGCCTAACACCACTCTGCTAAAAGAACCATTTATTTACCTTCTTGGAAATGACTAAATCAAATATAACTCTTCTCCTTTCAGTTCGCAAGTCCAAGGAAACGACTGCTCACAATCAGAACACGTGACAGCTTCTAAGGACTGAGGTCAAGGGGTTTTTCCTGCTAAAACCACATGACATACTCCGTGTACTAGTTTCCTAAAACTATTTACGGTGTGCTTGGGAATAGCATGCAGCAACATACACAACGAACACATAGGTCCTTTTTCAGCTGGCAACTCTGAAGCTACTATTCTGAGATACAGACTGAAAAAAGAAAACTCTAAAAGCCTTGCAGTGGGTGAAAACTGATTCTAAGATGATTCTTTTAAAAAAGAAACTGGGTGAAAATTCCCAAAATGTATTATCTAAAAACATCCTAAAAATATATCTATTAATTGGAAATGTCAGATTTTTGGAACCCAAAGTTACTTTTCAGGGAGCAATTTCAAGGATTTAGGAGAGCACACACTTTGAATATGATATTGGAGCTGAGGCAAGTAATCAGCTTATGTCCTGTAACTAACACATCTGTTGATTCCAACATGCCAAACTGTGGTTTCATCCTGTCACTGAATGCATGCTGTTACCTGGGTAATATCTACCTGATTTTATCAGGCCAAGGGCCTCTAGCCCTGCTCAAGGTAATCTGCCAAGGTTTACCAGATGTCTGCACCCCCAATACCGGCTGCCATGGAAATTGGGGGGCACACTTGTGTATCTCTGAGGATGGCAGTGGGTTGGGTGAGGGAACCAGCTCTGAATTTCATGAAAATGCCTTTGTGTTCTGCACTGGTAAATTCTCCTTGGACTAGGCAAACCCACTGCCCTGCAATTTATTCTAAATATGGTAAATGGTCTTGTCAAGATGATCTCCACTAAAACTGAATTAGTCCACAAAGGCTGGAAATGATCTCTACTTAAAAGATTTCTCACAGAGAACACAAATAGCATTGCAAACAAGCGATGTTTAACAAAATTAAGAAACTAATCGCTTTTCAAAAGGCCCTTAAGCACATCACTGGGCATCGTTTACATATAGACAACTAAAGCACTAATTAAAAATAAGTCCCATCTAGTCATTAAACCAATGGCACCCCATTCCAGTACTCTTGCCTGGAAAATTCCATGGATGGAGGAGCCTGGTAGGCTGCAGTCCATGGGGTCACTGAGGGTCGGACACGACTGAGAGACTTCACTTTCACTTTTCACTTTCATGCATTGGAGAAGGAAATGGCAACCCACTCCAGTGTTCTTGCCTGGAGAATCCCAGGGATGGGGGAGCCTGGTGGGCTGCCGTCTATGGGGTCGCACAGAGTTGGACACAATTGAAGCGACTTAGCAGTAGCAGTCATTAAACCAGCAATGTAAAATGCTATTAGTCACCATCTCTTTAATCTGTAATCAAAGATCATTCAAGGTAAAGAGAAGAATTAATGTCATGGAGGTCTCTGCCAGGAACTGGCTCCTTTCAGAGGTGGTGAGCCAGGGATCATCCTGTTTATAGTTGAGGATTCTGGAGAGTCTGCCCCTGGGGGTCATGACTTGCTGGTCTGGGACATCTGGAGTTGATGGGAGAGGAGACTTGGCAGGGGTGGAAAAGAGGCTGGTAGCCCCAGCTCTGAGTGTGTGTGTTAGTTGCTCAGTCGTGTCCAACTCTTTGCAACTCCATCGACTGTAGTCTACTAGGCTCTTCTGTCCATGGGATTCCCCAGGCAAGAATACTGGAGTGGGTTGTGATGTCCTTCTCCAGGAGATCTTCCCAATCCAGGGATCGAACCCAGGTCTCCTGCATTGCAGGCAGATTCTTTACTGTCTGAGCCACCAGGGAAGCCTGGTAGCCTCAGTTAGGAGCTCCTTTACTGCAAAAAAGACACCTAACAAAGACTCTTGCAGCTTGAGTCTCCATGAAAAGGGTTTACTATAATACTTGAAAGGAAAAAAGCCTATAAGTTGCCTTTTCTTTGGCTCAGATGAACCAGTATAGTTTTGCTAGCATTGAAGAGAAACATTACTAGAAATTCTGAGTTTATACACATCAGAGAACCTTATACATTCTAGTAGGTTAATGTAAAAGGCTTTTCATTTCTAGGTTTGCAAATATCTATCACACCTTTTCTTTGGTGCTTCTATTAGAAGCTTCAAACCTGAATTACTCTTCAGTATCATCTTTACTCCCCGTTGAGTAAAATAACCCAATATCTATTAGGCACTCATGTGACAAGCACAGTGCTATACTGTCTCCTAAGGCAAGGCAAACAGAACCTTCTCTTTTGGTCTCTTCAGCCAAGCAGGAAATGTGATTAATCATGATTGTTTAATGCATGTCTACTCTGTATCGGGCGACTTACATGAATTCTCACTAACCCTTTAAATCACTTGGCATTTTACTGACTGCCTGCAACAGCAAGTACATACAGGGGACTCCTTATCCAAATGTTACACAGAAGGAAATCGAAGCTCAGAATGTATTAAGCAGGTTCACAAAGCTAGGTGCTGGCAGGGTCTGAACTCGGACCAGTCAGCCTGAATCTCATCCGTCCTCTCTCTGCTACTCCTGGGTTCCAGCTACAGAGGCGGCATTACCCAGGAGCAGTGAGCCCCCACTTAGCTCTTGCCAGGTATTGTCCACCATTTTAATGTACATCAGGGGCTTCTCTGATGGCTCAGCAGGTAAAGAAACTTCCTGCAATGCAGATGTAAGTTTGATCCTTGGGTCAGGAAGATCCCTGAAGGAGGGCATGGCAACCCATGCCAGTATTCGTGTCTGAAAAATCCCACGGACTGAGAAGGCTTTTGGGCTACAGTCCACGGGGTCGCAAAGAGTCAGACACGATTGAGCACAAGCGCCGTTAGGTGTATTAACTGATCTGACACTCTCAACACCTCCATGAGGAAGTACTGCTCTTATCACAGTCACCGTTTCACATGAAGAAACAAGGGAGCATAAGAGTCTGACCTCTGCTCACAGAAAGCATCTGCCAACCCAACAACCGGGGGCCGGGGGCGGGGGGCGGTGGCTGCCGAGGACACTGAGCTGGAGGCACTGGAAAGACGTCCCCGTACTGGAGTAGATGGTTGCCCTTGACCTCAGACCTCCTTCTAGCTAGAAATTCCTAGATGCTTTTGTTTACAACCTAATGGTTTATGTATATTTTGACTTTGGAATTCCTGGCACAGAAAATGGATGTTAAAAAAAAAGAAATTCTAGCAATTATCCCAGGAAATAAATGGGAAAAAAAAACCCTGCACAATTTGTCACCTTGCCAAGATTCAGAGAGCCCGAGTGAAATAAGCAGTCATCACTCACAAGTCAGGGCCACAGAAGTCAACTACAAATGACCTTTAAAGAGTGTATGTCCAGTGATACAGGTGCCGGAAGCTTCTTATTAGTGAGTGTTGGGGAAGATGTGAAAAGTGGTAGCTGAAGAGGAAAGCAGAAAGCTCAGGGAAAATAGTAACTAACTTTCCACTTTAATGGCTGCTCATGAATTAGTGCAAAGGGAAGGAAGAAGAGACAGAAACTGCAGCCCCAGTGGCCCTAAACTCTGCATTCTGAAAACCAAGCAGGTAAAGCAGGACACGTTAGACTTTGTATATAGACTTGCGCCTGAATTCAGTTAACACACAGGGGCTTAGCCTGATGTCCTTTAGGACAACTGCATGCTGGTGAAGTCCCACCAGAATCCCCACTTCACGAGTGAATGGCTGTGCCCAGATGACAGTGGGGTTACTGAACACATAAGGGTCCATCAGCTACAGTCTGGGGTAGTACTGCCAAGCTACTGGTGGTGATTTTTTACAGTTGAAACAAAATTACTTAACAATAATCCAAATTAATATATAATCAAAGAGTACCTTAATGATGTATAATCAAAGAGAACCAGTATGAATCAAGTACTTCCTAAATGGAAATTAAAACTGTATGGGAATGATGTTGTCAATGGGGCATCTCAGGCTAACTCAATACTACAAGAACAATGTTGGATCAGTTCATGACCCCCACACTGGTATTCTTGAGAATCAGAAGGCCAAGGCATATACAGTTAAGAATTCCAACTGGACAGTACAAAAATCAAACCAGTCAATCCTAAAGGAAATCAACCCTGAATATTCATTGGAAGAATTGACGCTGAAGCTGAAGTTCCAATACTTTGGCCACCTGATGAGAAGAGCTGACTCACTGGAAAAGACCCTGATGCTGGGAAAGATTGAAGGGCAAAAGGAGAAGTGGGGTGGCAGAGGATGAGATGGTTGGATGGCATCTCTGACTCAATGGACACGAGTTTGAGCAAACTCCGGGAGACAGGGAAGCCTGGCATGCTGCAGTCCGTGGGGTTGCAAAGAGTGAACACGACTGAGTGACTGAACAACAAGGTGCAAAGACAGGAGCAGAGGGCAGATCATGTGCACGCAAAAAAGAAAAAAAAGATCAGTGACAATTCATAAATAGAACGTCTGCCAATGAAGACAAACTCTTTACTGTTTGAAGCAAGAGAAAAGCCGATAGAACAAAAACGAGCATTTTCGGGAACAGAGTGGGAGGGGAGATGACATAAAGGTTACAAGTCTTGTGATGCTCGGGCCACTTTTATCACAGTGACTCAGTTGGACAAAAAATAGAAATGGATTTCCTAAGCCAAGACAGTCCTCCATTCATCTTCTCCTCTCTAATATTACAGCCAGCCTTCTTAACAGGAAGGACCATGTTTTGCAAAGCGTGGAGTATGGCTTTCCCCCCCAGGAAAGGGTGACTGTGCCCTATCACTAAGCAGACATCACTTGCCCAGGATTTCTAAGGCGGGTTCTTTTTTCCCTTCCTTCCTCTACAACACACTAAATTGTTTCAAAATAAAACATACTAGCTTTTTCTGGTTAAAAACATTATGAAGCAAAGCAAGTGAAAGGGTTAGTCGCTCAGTCGTGTCTGATACTTTGCAACCCCATGGACTGTAGCCTGAGAGGTTTCTCTGTCCATGGAATTCTCCAGGCAAGAATACTGGAGTGGGTTTGCCATTTCCTTTTCCTTGGGACCTTTCCAGCCCAGGGACTGAACCTGGGCCTCCTGCATCGCAGGCAGGTTCTCTACTAGCTGAGCCACCGGGGAAGCCCAGGAACATTATATGAGTACACAGCCTGAAAAACTAGTGAGCAGCGGTCACAGCGGTAGTGATGATGGAAGGTTCCTTCCTTGTTATTTTTTTAATAAATCAATTCCCTTTCTTTTGGTTGGCCTGACCTCTGGCAGAAGCCCCTTGCCCCTCTTCTCTGCCCAGATCCATGAGAGGCATGGGCCTTCTTAGGACAAGGCCTCTGTTACCAGCAGAGGCTCTGTGACTGCTCTGAAAGCCAGAACGGGTTTCTGGATGTGCTTTGTTAAGTTGCATGAAGCGTGGATGGAACAAGGCCCTGCATGTCAACAGGCACTGCACATTCCTTTTCTCAGGCTGCCATACCCCACGGCTTACCCAGCTCTCATCTGCCTTGGTTTATTTGTCCAAGAAGCCAAATAAAACTCTGTCAGAATATAGACTGCGGTGGTGAACACTGTGAATTCTCTTCTGAGTGTGTGTGGTGTGTGTAAGTGTGAGTGGTGTTAGTTAAGTGTGTGATCATGTGTGTGTGTCTGTGTGGAGTGAGCCATTACTAATTAGGATACCATTTCTTACAAATCTTTCTAGCATACAGTCCACCACAAAGCAGAAAGGAAACAGCCAAGCTTTATCTCCAGCTAGCAGCCATCCCAGCCTGGGGCTAAAGTGAGTTCACCTCAGGGGTCCATGGTATCCAGATGGCCTGGAGGGCCAGCAGGGTGCTCCCTGTCTGCAGGAGGTACCAGGTTGCCCGCAGGGAACTTATTCTTCCTGGAGGAAGCATTGTTAGCTAATGCTTCAGTGCTGACATGGAGCTGTGATGCATTTTTTCTCACGTAGAACTTCTGATTTACCCAAGCCTCCCACCCCACCTTACAATCATCTCTCCCCTCAGTCCAATCCCTGCTCTAGAGGTAAAGATAGAAAGGAGGGTTTTCCCCAAAACCTGAGAAGAATGTGCGAGCGCAAGGTAGCCCTGGCCCAGAAAGCTAACAGGTGTGTCTGCGTGGGGGCGGAAGAGTCTGTGTGTTCATCCCACATCGGCAGAGAGGACTCGGAGACGCGGAGCGCAGTTCCATGAAACGGTGGCCTCCGGTGAGGATTCTTCCACAACAGAAACAAGCAGTCTCTGGCCATGGACGTCAGTGCCCTCCGCTTGGGCTCGGAGAGGCTATGCACGTGGAGGCATCAGCAGCAGCAGCTCATGGGGGCTCTGCCTGGCACCAAGGACTTTCTGGTGTAGGGCTACAGTGGCAAGTACCACAGGAAGTCAGAGCAGGGTGAGGGGTCAGGGGAATGTGCCACTTGGTAGGTCTGGGACAAGTCATGCATCAGGTATCTCCTGGGAAGCCTAGGAACAGCTTAGGAACCTCAAAAATGGGGGTGTGTGTGGTCTCTGCTCTCACGTAGCAGATAGAGGTAGAGAAACTTATTCACCTATCAGTTCATTCATTCTGCATAAATGGAACTAAAGAGAAGTCCTGAGGAGGGAAAAAAATAGACAAAAAACCATGTGGCCTAATAGAGCTTTTGAGAGTCCCTTGGACAGCAATGAGATCAAACCAGTCAATCCTAAAGGAAATCAACTCTGAATATTAATTGGAAGGACTGATGCTGAAATTGAAGCTCCAATACTTTGGTTACCTGATGCGAAGAACTGACTCATTGGAAAAGACCCTGATGCTGGGAAAGATTGAGGGCAGGAGGAGAAGGGGGTGACAGAGGATGAGACGGTTGGATGGCATCATTGACACAATGGACATGAGCTTGAGCAACCTCTGGGAGACAGTGAAGGACAGGGAAGCCTGGCGTGCTGCAGTCCATGGGGTCACAAAGAGTTGGACACAACTGAGTGACTGAAAAACAGCAACAGAAAACTTTCATTGTAAAGCAAAGAGCAATAAAAATGAGCAAACACACAGATAATATGAAGTCAGGTAGTGAGAAGTAGTAAGAAGACAATTTTAATACAACTGGATAATAGAGAGTGGGGGCCAGTGGAAAAGACTACTCTCTAGCTAGAGGTCCAGGTCTCCAGAATTAAAAAAATGTTTATGTTGTTGTTAGACACACACGCCTATCGATGTTTTGAAATTTACAGTAAACAATAAAAAAGCTTCTTTTTGTTTCCATGTCCAACCATTACAATTTAAAAAATCTTATTATAGGCCAATTTAAGTTATAAGGAATCTTTAAGGGACTGTTCATAGTTTTTTATTGTCCTTAGATTTTACTTTGTAAGCTGATACAAAGGAAGTAGATCATAAAGTTTACAAATCTTTGCTGTACATAGACTTCCTTAAGATGATGTGCTTTATCCATTGAATGAGTGAATAAATGAATGAACGAACGAGGCATGATAGCTTGGTTAAGCAGACAGATTTAAAGCCATCGCTTATTAACTTGACTTTGAAGCTGCTATTTCTGTAAAATGAGAGTAAAAACCATAGCACAGACTTGTGAGGATAAGACAGTGACTTCAGAGTGTCTAGTTACAGAGCTAGGCAAAGAGTAAACAGCCATTGACATTTTTTGATTTAAGGATAAACAGCGAGATGTAATTTTTGTGAATTCTGAGCTAGAAATTTAAATAAAATGGCTTCCCAGGTAGCACAGTTGCTAAAGAGTCTGCCGGCCAATGAAGGAGATGAAAGAAATGCAGGTTCGATCCTTGGGTCGGGAAGATCGCTTAGAGTAGAAAACACCAACCCACTCCGGTATTCTTGCCTGGAAAATTCCCTGGATAGAGGAGCCTGGCGGGAAACAGTGCAAGGGTCGCAAAGAGTTGGACGTGACTGAGCACGCACACACCCCAAAAGACAGATGGTGAAAAAACTACTGAGTCTAGGATCATTGGTAGAAATCCAGCAGAGATTCTCAAGAAGAAGATGGAATTAGTTTATTTCTCCTGGATTGATCAATAGAGTTTAAATCTGTTTTTTTCCCAATCTAAAATAATTAAACACATCTTCTTTCATCCTGGTACCTGTACAAAGTGACAACTAGACTGCATGAAGAATCAAGGAGATACACACAGTAGGGTTTAAGTCCTCTGCACATGTACAGACAGAGATTTGAGATCTGATGGTGCAGTGGATGATTACTAAGTACCATGATGAACAGCAGGTATGCACCAAGATCCTTAGAGATGGATTTCTGAATTTAATCCTTTTAAGACAATATTCAGAAATATATGGAAACAGCTCTCCTGGACAAGAGAGCTCTCCTGGACCTTCTCTAGGTCATATGATAAAAATGTCTATTTTACTTCAATACAGATGTCAAATATGTCACTGCTGTTGTTGTTTTTCTGATAAGCACAGTAATATTTTCATTGTAGAAAATAAATATATTGTCCTACCAAGTGCCATTAACAGTTTAGAATATTTTATGTTAGTTTTACATGTCTTTGTTTCATTTTTTTCTCTCTCTCTGCTGTTTACTTACAAAACTGGAATTATGTACATAAATATTCTTGGAACAAATGATTTTTAATGGCTTACACTATTTCATTTATTTCATCTATGGATAAACAATTAAGTAACAATTAGGTAATATCGGAGATTTAGGTTATTTTCAGATTTCTACCATTACATATAATGTTACAAAGCTATCTTTATACATATCTTTAACTGCTTTCTTCTTAGAAAAATTACTTGATCAATATGAACATAGCATCTATCTTCATGGCTCAAAATATTTTCATCCAGAAAGGTAACAATTTGAACGTCAACAGAAGGATATGAATGTCTAACCCATTCTACCCTTGCCAGAAATGACTGTATGATTTTAAAAACACAAAAAATGTCAATTTCTTAGACCAAAAAATGTATCTTACTGTTTTCTCAAATTTGTCCCTGCTTTTGCTACTAATGAGGTTAATCTTCTTTTTCTATATATACTATTTTCTTTTTCTGCAAACTGTCTATTCATGTCCTCTGTCCATTTGAAAAACTGGGTTGTTCAGGATACTCTTACTATCTGACAAACCCTTTTCTATGTTAAGGATATTAAATCTTTTGGAGTAATATTTGTTGCAATTTTTTTAAACTGGGTGGTATTTATCCTTTAAATGTTTACTGTCTTTTTGTTCTAAGGAGTTTCAAATTTGCATATATTAGTCATGAATCATGCCTGCCCTGCCCTTTTCTGTCCGACTCATATCCTCTTCTCAGAGAACTTGCTCCTGTCCAGAGAAATCGGCCGTCCTGGTGGTGCGGTAAAGAATCCGCCTGCAACGCAGGAGATGCGGAGATGCAGGTTCGATCCCTGGGTAGGGAAGTTCCCTCGTAGAAGAAAATGGCAACCCGCTCTAGTATCCTTGCCTGGAGAATTCCCTGCACTGAGGAGCCTGGCGGGCTATAGCCCATGGGCTTGCAAAGAGTTGGACAGGACTTGTCAACTACACACAAAAAAATAAGAGAAGGCAGTGGGTCCTCCCTCCTACTAATCAAGGCCAGCTGGTTCAGGCTGAAACAGCTAGACAGAAAGAAGCAATGGCAATAGGTTGTGCAGCAGAACTCAGGTCCAGTGCTCAGACCCCTGGTCCTTTCAGAAGCTAAAGTAGCTTCTCTATCTTAGCCTCAGGAAGGCCCATCCCAATCACAGTCCTTGTGGATTGTGGATTAATCCAAGATCCCTTTCCAGTAAACCCTCCATTTATTTGTGATATTTTAAGTTGGTTTAGTTCTCCACACTCCTAACTATCTTTAATAAAACAATGGTGAAGTAAAGTAATACTTTCCCTTGTGGTTTCTTACACTGCTTTTAAATTTCAAAATCCTTTCCCATCCCAGTATTGGTTGGTCACCTACTTTTTTCTCCTAGATTAAAACAAAAATTTTTTTTAAAACCCCACGTAATTCCCTGGTTCCCTAGAGTATATTTTGGTATGTGGTTTGCTGAATAATCCATTTCTTCCCTTACTGGTTTGCTGTGTTCCACATGATGAAAAATGCATGTGAGTGTGTATATGTGTGTGTGTGTGTGTCTTTGTGTGTATTTCAGAGCTATTCATCCTGTTGCATTAATTCTTATGCCTGTAAAACACTGTTTTATTTATTGTAGATTTATTAAAATATTTTGATACTCAAGATACTAAATTCTTCTTCATCACTTTTTAAAACTGTTTCATAGCAACCCTATCCTAAACTATTTTGTCACCAGAAGATATTTTGAGAGAGAGGGGCTGTGGGCTGGGGAGGGTGGGGAGATGTTGGTCAAGGGGACAAATTCTAGTTATAAGATGAGTAAGTTCTGGGAATCTACTGTTCAGCATGGTGACTATAGTGAATTATACTGTATTGCATACTTGAAATTTGCTAAGAGAATAGTTCCTAAGTGCTCCCACTACAGAAATAAGGTTACCGTGAGGTGAAGGATGTGTTAATTAACTTGACTGTGATATTTCACAATCAATACATACATGAGGGCTTCCCAGGTGGCACAGTGGTAAAGAATCTGCCTGCCAATGCAGGAGACTCAAGAGACTGGGGTTTGATCCCGGGGTCAGGAAGATCGCCTGGAAGAGGAAATGTGAGCCCACTCCAGTATTCTTGCCTGGGAAATCCTGTGGACAGAGGAGCCTGGTGGGCTACAGTCCATGGGGTAGCGCAGAGTCGGACACGACAGAGACTGAGCACAGAAACCTATCAAATCAGTTTGTATGCTTGAGTATAGACACATTTTATCACATACACCTCAACAGAGCTGAGAAAACCTATTAAAAATAGATGTGCTTGTCTTTCATCAGGTCACTAACTAGACTATCTCAAGCTCTCAACAGCCAGTTATGTTTTCACCAAGTGCATCTTCACAAAACTAGAAGACACCTGACTTCTGGATGGCCTGATTAATGCCATGAATTCTGTTCATCAGCCCTTCTGTAAATCCAGAAGGTAGCTAAGAGAAATTTGGAGAAGGCAATGGCACCTCACTCCAGTACTCTTGCCTGGAAAATCCCATGGACGGAGGAGCCTGGAAGGCTGCAGGCCATGGGGTCACTGAGGGTTGGACATGACTGAGCAACTTCACTTTCACTTTTCACTTTGATGCATTGGAGAAGGAGATGCAACCCACTCCAGTGTTCTTGTCTGGAGAATCCCAGGGATGGGGGAGGCTGGTGGGCTGCCGTCTATGGGGTCGCACAGAGTCGGACACGACTGAAGTGACTTAGCAGCAGCAGCAGCTAAGAGAAATCTAGCAAACATGCTGTGGGCAGCATAATTTGCCTCTTTCTAAAAAACTGAGTGAAGAAAATTGGGTAGTCCACACAATTGTAACAAACTAATATGAAGGGAAAATGTTAGTCACTCAGTCATGTCTGAATCTTTGCAACCCATGGACTGTAGCCCACCAGGCTCCTCTGTCCATGGGATTCTCCAGGCAAGAATACTGGAGTGGGTTGCCATTCCCTTCTCCAGGGGATCTTCCTGACCCAGGGATGGAACCCAGGTCTCCTGCACTGCACGCAGATTTCTTTACCGTCTGAGCCACCAGGGAAGCCTGAACAATTAAAACAAATTAATGTACTTTCTCTCAAATGGCTTTTAAAAATAGACATTAACAGTCTTACAATCTGATCTAGCACAGTACGCTTTCCTTGATATTAAATCTTTTTTAATATTTAAACATCTATTTATATTATTTATTTTTATATAACAATATACAATTGGTACTAGTACCTTAGGGAAAAATAACCATTAACATCTCTAATCACCTAATAATACATTTTGTTTTTTAACCATCATTCTAAAAGCACTCTCTCTATATATTAATAATTAGCTTTCTCAATGCAGTATAGGAATACAGAAAAATAAATATAATAATTTGGGAACTTTACTGATTAATTTTTCATTAGAAAGGAAAATGATGGACTAGGGGAAAAACACCTGCCAGGAATGTCCCAGAACTGCCTCCTTGGCAGTACTTTCCCTACAGCTCCTCACTTGAATCTTTACACATCACAAAAGCAATCAAACAAAAAGGCCGACAAAGATTATCCCACATGCAGAGAATGGGTGGGGAATGCATGTTATTCCAATGTTATTCCCTTTAGTCTGAGAGACAGACTAAAATATTTTACAATGCAACAGCTAAAAAGGTAAAAATGTTAGTGTATAGAATACTTTCCCTGACTTTATATATTTAACACTGTACTTATATTTATTATATTTTAAATGACTGCTGTTAACAAGAAACAAAAAGCAAAGAAAACAAAGTTAAGGGTTGTATAAGTGATTTCTTAATGATTCTACTTTTTATCAATTACAAGCACTCTAAACAAGACCTCACATTTGTTAGTATAACAAGAGGGAAAAGAAAAAGTTTTCTTCTTAACTAAGATGTTCACCTGCTTCATCACCTTGCTGGTTTGAAATAATTACCTGCTATTATTAAACCATTTTGCAGATGATGAAACTGAGGCTCAGAAGTTACTATTCTAAGGTTGTGCAGCCAGGGGACTGAGCAGGATCTGAGCCTAGAGCTCGAGTGCTTTCCAGCCCAGGAGTTCAGAATCTTTTTGTGTTGGGAACCCCTCGGGTAGTCTGGAAAAGCCAATGTACCTTTCCTCAGAACTGTGTTTTAACATGCTTAAATAAACACATGGAGGTATAAAGCACAAAAATTATAACAAAACAAATTATCAAAATATTTTTAGGAAAAAATGTGTGATATAGAATGTATATTCTTTATTATATACTAAATAAGAAGATATACTATAGGTTCTGATAACTATAGTAATTTTGAAGCAGTGAAGAGCATTAACATTTCAACAACTTTAACAAATAATAACATCTACAATGACTTAACCATACTATAAAAACATCTGATTACTGCTGAGAAGTCACAGGTACCACTACTGGTTTATATCCCACATTCATAATTATTGTATTGTTTTCCTAGACACCTTATTTCCTTCTTCCTTGTCCTATTCAGAAGACTGAATTTTAGCTCAAGTTTATTGAAAATAAAGGTGTTAATGTTTTTTCTCAGTCAAGTTCATGGACACTCTGAATGCTGTCTGTAGTTGTTGTCATTCAGTCACTAAGTTGTGTTTGATTCTTTGTGACCACATGGACTGTAGCACTCCAGGCTTCCCTGTCCTTCACTGTCTCCCAGAGTTGCTCAAACTCATGTCCATTGAGTCAATGATGCCATCCAACCATCTCATCCTCTGTCATCCATTTCTCCTCTTGCCCTCAATCTATCCCAGCATCAGGGTCTTTTCCAATGAGTGAACTCTTGGCATCAGGTGGCCAAAGTATTGGAGCTTCAGAATTCTGTCTATAGACCCTTGAGGGGCTGGCTAAGTACTGAACTGGTAGATTCCATGTATACACAGTAGACTCCTACAGTGAAACTGTGATGAAGGTGAGTCAAACAAATGAACAAATGGAAGTTCTCATTAAAACACTGAACAGAGTCAGGCACTATAGGTTGATGGTTTACTTCTTGCAGGGCCAATTTAACCAGCCTCCCCTTGCCAAATAGTGTGGGTTTGTGCGTGTACATGCGTATCTATGTGTATATGTATGTGTGCATGCCTGCCTGTATGTTTGTGTGTGTGTGTTGGAGAGTTCAAAATGGGAAATGTGAATGGATATGCTTTTGAAAGGCACTTTCATTATCCTGCCTGGCCATTATCTGATACCTGCTGACTCTCTCCTTCAGAGCATGCAGTAAGGTACCACGAGGAGGGGTCAGCAGGTCTTTGGGAAAAATACCTGGAGGAGGAGAAGGAGGAGAAGGAGGAGGCGAGACTCAGCAGAGAGTAACAGCCTTCACAGGGCTGCAGCAACCTCCCAGCTGTGGCAGTTGGTTAAGAGGGGCAGGAGCCAGCAGACTGGGTGCTGATGAGGCAGCAGGAGGCAGGTGTCTTTTTCTATCCACCTGACTTGCCTACCCTGCACCTGCATGTTCTGATGCCCTAGGTCAACATTTCAGACGGTTGTGAATGTCAAACAATGTCTGATATTCATCCACACCATCTTCCCAGAGAATAGCGTATTCATTTGGATTGTTCTCCTCATCACTGATGGGATATGTTTGCGTCATGCATTCAAGTTTAATTAACTTAAGATATTAGCTAAAAATTTAAATATGCAAAGTGCTGCCAGAGTGAAACACTTGGCTTCCTTTTCTTGATGTGATACGTGGTAGAGAACACTCCTGTGGTTGTGTGCAAGTGTGTATATGTGTGTGGGTGCTGGTCACCAGAAAGGACACCGAGCTTCCTTATGGTTTCCTTCGATTTCCTCCATGTGGTTCTCAGAAACCACGTACCCAGAAGCAAGCCCAAGAACTTGCCTTGAACATGCCTGCCATTTGCAGTTCTTTCAGAGAGGGAGAAATGAGTATTGATGTACCTTCCAGTGGCAAGGAAAGAAGATGATAAACAAACTTAAACCAGAAAAGAATGACTATACTTAAAGACAAAAAGGAAGCAGAATAATTCAGACCCTCCATAAATAAAAGAATGGTGTTCCAGTTCAAACTCTTTAGCTCAGCATTTGAGGCCATCCTCAACTGGGACCTGCTGACTGGTCTAGGGAGACGCTGCCCTTTGTGGTCTGGTCTTTTCTGGCTGTTCCGGCTTCAGCTCAGCCTACCTGTCCGTCCACACTTCTTCTCTAGTCTCTGTTCCTGGAATATCCTAGGCTGTTTTGTATTTTGGGGACCTTAGCATGCAATTCTCTCTGCCTGGAAGGCTCTTGATCATCTTCCTCATCATCTCCCCTGCCCCCCCATTGTCTGGATAACTTAGCCTTTAGGTTTACCCAGTCCTCCAGATTAGCCAGCTCCCCTTGGGTTGGGCAGACTGTGCTTGAAACAAGGGCTCTAATCAAGGTGGGCAGGAGGAAGGCTGCTGTACTGGCCAAGTCACATACCCTGATACTGGGCTCTACCTGCATGGAAAAGGTGATCCCTTTGTGTGAACTGAAAAAAAGGCTCCGTCGGTTGCCAAATTCTGTGCCTACAGGTTTGCATAAACCTGGAGGGGTTGCCTTTTAATTTGTCCACAGAGAGGGGATGGCTTTTTCTAACTTGCACAGACACAATGTATATCCTATCATTGGCCCTGCAAGTCTGCCTGCTTGACATATACATCTGGCTTTCTCATTTGTAGCACTTGTCGTCTGTAGTCAATTATTCGTACACTTAATTAGGTATAATAGTATCAGTCATTTGAACTAGACAGTAAGGTCTGTAAGGGGAGGGGCCGTGACTTTCTGTTTACAGTTCTCTCCCCAGTCCCTAACACTGTGTCTGGTGTAGAGTCAAGGCTAACTGCATACTTATGGAATGAATTTATAAGGAGGCTCATGGAGATGGGTAATGGAAGAAATAACCAGACCCAGGACAGGATGGAGGTATCTAGCAAATTTACTTCCTCTTACTGAGTAAACGAGGATTCGAAAGACAGCAAGAAGCAGAAGCTGGCAGACCAAGAGACTGATTTCATAACTTTACAACTGAAAGCAGAATTTTCACTGAAGCATTTCACCCTAGGGCTAGAAAGGAACAAGCTACTTCTAGAAGAAAGCAGAGTCAGGCCACTTGTGCCTCAAGAGACTGCCACGGAAGAAAAGGAGTTTTAAGACAAGACAGCCAGCTGGGAGGAAACCTCAGTGAGACAGAAATCTAATGATTCATGAGATTCCAGGTAGACCAGGCATCTTGGAACTTGCAAAACTTGTTCAAACACTAATTCTTGCCCAGCTGGCTGAAGACACTGAAGCAGAAAGCATCTACGTGCCACCCAGTCCATGCACCGCAGTAAAGCGGGCTGCAAATGAACAGCTGAGGCCATTGTAAGAACGGTCACAGCCCAGCAGCTCCTGCAGACCTTGGGCAATTGGAAAAGAAAGGTCAGAGCGGGGAAGGGCTGAGGTGCTGATGGTGAATGGGCAGGACAGCAGGAGTGTCTGCAGGCACCCGTGCCCCAATTCCAAAATTTAAAAAATTACTCATTGGGGAAATGGAGAGAAGGGAAAAGATGAAAAATCCATCACTGGTAACAGGTTTTCATTCTAGCAAAACAAAAGGATGCTCTACCAGAGGGGTCCCCACCCCTTGTTAGGAAGCGGGCTGCACAGGAGGTGGTGAGCGGTGGGTGAACTCCCCATCGCTCTCATTACTGAGCTCCACCTCCTGTCAGATCAGCGGTGGCCTTAGATTCTCATAGGAGCGTGATCCCTAACCCTAAGGTCAAGGTGAAATAGCCTGAGATTGCCATGAAACAGAAATAAACAGAAATAAAGTGCACAATAAACAAAGTGCATTTAAATTGTCTCTAAACTATCCATCCTTCTCCCCTACCCGGGTCTGGGAAAAGTTATCTTCCACAAAACTGGTCCCTGGGCCCAAAAAGGTTTGGGATTACATGTATACTTTGAAAATATTTATAGAAAACATCCTACACAGCCTTCTCTACTAGAATTCTTTATTTACCTAATAGTGTATTTTAAAGGTTTTCATATCTACACACATAGATCTTTTTCCTTTGTTAACAGCTGCAACACACGCCATAGAACGATGTATATTGTAATTTACATAACATAGAGTTGGGCATTCAGGTTGGTGTTATAGTTGAGGTTTTTGTCTGTTTCAAAGTAGCCACATGTGCTTGGCAGCCTCCAAGGAAGGGGCCGAGAATCTCCAGCACCGCTGGTTTTCGTACCTGTGCTTTCAGCTCCCACACTGGACCTGTGTTGCTCTGTGTGACCCAGTGTCTATGGCAGAAAGGATGATCTGTCACTCCCGAGGTTAGGTTTAAAAAAACTGTGGCCTCCCTCTTGGGTTTCTCTCACATGCTCACCCTGTCTCTCTTGGTTCATATGTCCTGGAGGAGGTCAGCAGCTATGGTATGAAGACACTCGGGCAGCCTGTAGGGAGGCGACCCATGTGGTGAGGAACCAAGGCCTCCAACAACCAGGGGGGTGAACTTGGAGTGGAACTCTCCAGCCCAGGTGACTCTGCAGCCCCTGCTGACAGTTTGATGGAAACCTCATGAGAGACCCTGAGCCATAACCACACAACTAAATTGCCCTCAATTCCTACACACTGAAACTAGAGGTATTGGTTTTATTTTTTAATATAAATTTATTTATTTTAATTGAGGTATTTGTTTTAACCCGCTGGATTTTGAGGTAATTTGTTATGCAGTAACAGATGACTGGGCTTCTCAGGTGGCTCAGTGGTAAAGAATCTGCCTGCAATGAAGGAGACACAGGTTTGATCCCTGGGTCAGGAAGATCCCCTGGAGAAGGAAATGGCAACCCACTCCAGTATCCTTGCCTGGAGAATCCTGGACAGAGGAGCCTGGGGGGCTACAGTCCATGGGGTCTCAAAGAGGTAGGCATGCCTGAGTGACTAACAGCAATAGATGACCAATACACCATATACAGTAAAGTCCTGGCCGTGGACTGCTTACAACAAAGGTACATGCCTTCAAAAACGTGAAAGATATTGCCAAATTGTCTACCAAAGAGGGGTGGCAATTTATAATCACACCAACAAAGCACAAGAGAGTTGGTTTCTTCACACCTCAACACCTCCAGGTATGATCAAACTTAAAACAATTTTGCTAAATTAATGGGCAGCACATGGCATCTGGTTGCTTTGCTTCTTGGATTTCAATTTTTTCTGGACACATGCCATGCATCATCAGAAATGAAAGGAAAAAGATGCATTGCAGAGTTCTAAATGATTTTTAAAATGACAGAGTGAGCCGCCATGCCTCAAGCTCTAAGCCACTACCTTATCATTTAAAGTTTCTATTAAATTATTAATTTTATAAAATAACCACTGAAATCTGAGTCTGGCAGGATAAGTCAACATCTTGTTTTGACTATTTTCTCAAAAATACTCAGAACATTAAATGATTTCAATAAGAGGCATGACCTTGAACTTTAAAGCTATCAGCCCTAAGTCAGAAGTGATATAAATTCAAATATTAATTCCTTTTAATGTTGCTGAACCAGAAGCTTATAAACAAAAATAGAGTGAGTGATTGGGATCAGATGGGAACTGAATGTTTGTATTTTCCAAAACTATGTAAAATAAACATCATAATTGTCTCAAGACAAATATGAACTCAACTAATTCCTTATTTGGCTTCAATTCCTGGGGAGAACAAACGGTTCTGGAAAAAAAATTCTTATCTTTTATAAAAACCTATAAAGAGGACTGGAATTCAGTGATGTTTGAGATAAGTAAAAATAATGTTTCTTACCAGGGAAAAGAGCATCTGAAATCACTACAGGTCTCCCACCACCAGCACACTTTGAGTTTCGAGAAAATGTAGACAAATGTATTTAGTTAACTTTTACAATAAATATTATTCTTGATGACATTTCACCAAATTATTAAATACATCTATCTGTTTCTACTGCCAGAAATCATAAAAAAACATTTTTAGAAAAAAAAAATCTACTGGTCAACAATACAGTGGATATACTGCACCAGTGAAACTCTAGAAAGCCTTCCTAAGTATTCAGGTGTCTAAGAGTGGAAAACCAAGACAAATTGGTTGCAGATCAAACGATCTCTTTAAATGTGCAACTCAGAAGGTCCTGAATGGTTATTAAGCCAACCAGTTGACTCCTCACCTAGTACATGACAAATAAGTGACAATATAATTTAATTATCATTGCTGCTTATCAGGCTACACTGCTTTGAAGAAGCAAAACCAAAGGATGTGGGTAAAACATGGCTTCCTCTCAGGAGAGGTTCTGGGGCCTGCAGGACTCCCCCCAGTTCTCCTGGCAGGGAAACCCAAGGTGGGTATTAGGGTGCCAAGGTTTGCTCGCTGCCCTGCCCTGCCCCAGAGTCACCTCTAATGGGCAGCCTCCTTCCCAGTTGGCCCTGACTCGGGTCAGCTTAGCTCTTCCTGACATGGACCTGGGCTCCTATGACAGGCTCCAGCCTTCCCCCCATATACCACCCCCTCTGTCAGCACTCAAGTATGTTCTTCCTGAGGCAAGTGGGGGCTCCCTCCCCAGCAGTGGGCCACTGCCCAATGGGACCTTGCTCCTTCAGGGACCCTCAGCTCTCTTCTTTGGCTCCTACAGTAAGGCAGACACCATGCTCTCAGTCCTCCATAGTTTGGGTGGGAGAACATTCTAATCATAATACACAGTGTCATCCTTAAAGCATTCCTCCCTGATCGTAGTCTAAGAGAGTTTCAGTTAAGACTATGGAACTGCAACTCTTTCTTCTCTCTCTTGGGAAGTTGCAGGAGCTCTTCAGGAACTCGGGGTCCATTACAGCAGACTTGACTCCTTCCCAAAGTTCTGCTGGATCCTCAGGCAAACATGGAGAACTATCACTCCTGTCCTGTCATTGCTGCATGACCCACAGACATGTACTCTGTAGAGATTTTCTAATGGACTCTCTCTGTATAAGCATTATCTGTTACTATATCACAAACTCCATGACTCTGCATGGAGAGGAAATAAAAGCTTCTCCTATGTGAAACGATCTTATCCAACAGCAGCTCAGAATCCTGACCTGCTTTTCAGGTAATCATCTACAACTTTCTGCTGATTAAAAGTTACATGTCTTGCTAAAATACCTCCTTCCTCTGTATTACTATCTATCTGTCATTTATGGTTGTACTGGGCCTTCATTTTTGGGTTCGGGCTTTCTCTAGTTGCAGCTAGCGGGAGCTACTCTTCGTTGTGGTGCACACCTCTCTCATTGCTGGGGCTTCTCTTGTTGAGGAGAGTGAGCTTCAGTAGCTGAGGCATGTGGGCTCAGTAGCTGCAGTTCCCGGGCTCTAGAGCACAGGCTCAATAGCTATCGCCCATTGGCTTAGATGCCCCGTGGCATGTGGGATCTTCCTAGACTGGGGATTGAACCCATGTCCCCTGAATGGGTAAGCAAATTCTTAACCACTGGACCATGAGGGAAGTCCCCCTCTGCATCACTATCAATCCAGTACTTTCCCATCGTCTAGTGAACGCTTCTGTGAACTGCGATTGGATTATTTCAGCTACTAGAGCCAGACTTTCTGGGTTTGAGTCCAGGTCCGACTTTTACTGGTTACATGATCCCAGGCAAGTTACCTAAGTGCTTAAAATCCTCTTATCTGTAAAGAAGATCTATTAAAAGGATCTTCTCCATAGTTTGTTATTACTAAAAAATGAATGAAGGCATGTCAAGCGTCTAGAACTGGGCCTGGCACACAGTGTTTGCTCTCGGCATTACTATATGAATCACCCTGTCCTGTACACACTTCAGCATCCCCACATCTGGGGAGATCTGCAGGTGAGATCCTGCAGAAGGGCTGGGGTTCTCACTCCCCCACTTGCCTAGCTCTAAGTGGCTAAGCAGATGAGTCTCCCAACATGTTGTGACAATAACATGCTGACACACTCCACGCAGTGTGGAGAAGGAATTTGCCTGAAAGCAAAAACAAGAGCACAGTTCAGGCAATTAATCACCCTCATTCCTTCCCCCCCGAACATTCAACTTCAGCAAATTCAGCAATTTCTGCAATTAAGAAACTGTAGAAGGATCGCTGGCTAGGTGGACATGCCACACTTGCTGGTCGCCACATGGAGTGCTGTTACCCTCCTGCTCGGGCTCTGACAGTTCTGACTTAGTAGCTCTGCACACCAGCCTGTGACCCCTCCCTGGCTTCCAGATAATTAAATGGAGACGCACTCCTTGACACACCTTTCTCAAAGAGCTCAACCAAGATCATGCACTTCTCATCTGGACTGCCAAATCTGCTCTGCATATCATACAAAAGAAAGAAGCCAGGCTCCTGTTTTTAAAGTTTTAACTGGAGAATGCCAAGGGCAGTTTAGGCTCTCTGCATCTGCAGCATCATCAGGGGACCATAATGAGATCTTGAACTAAATATTTAAGGATCTGATATTTTCTTTCTATCATTTCTGCTAGGGTCTAAGCACAAGATCTTTTTTAAAAAATTATTTATTTATTTTTGCTTATGGTCTTCATTCCTGCTCACAGGCTTTCCTTAGTTGCGGTGAGTGAGGGCTACCCTTCGTTTTGGCGCACGGACTTCTCATTGGGGTGGTTTCTCTTGTTGCAGAGGATTAGCTCTAGGTGCAAGGGCTCAGTAGTTGTGGTGTAAGGGCTCAATTTCTCCGTGGCATGTGGAATCTTCCCAGATGAGGGGTCGAACCTATGTCGTCTGCACTGGCAGGTGTATTCTTATCCGTTGTACCACCAGAAGAGTCCTAAGCGTAAGACTAACATCCTTACTGTCACCTGATGATATCCAGGCAGGCCACCTGTAAATGTCCTAGTCCAGGACCTAAGGGAGTGAAGTCATGATTCTATCTGCTGGGATGAGAAGAGCTGGTCATATGCACAGCAGATCACCAGGTCAAGGCTTATTCCAATGATGATGCAAGCATAATCACTTAGGATGCTTCTGCAAGTTAGTCCTTTAGAGAGCTATATTTAAGTAAACAAAAACCAAACAAATAAAACTAGTATTTCTGGGAGGTGGGGGGTAGGGATCACATACTAGTTGCAACTGGAAAATGAGGAAAGAGGTGTAATCAATATTTCATCTGCCCTGCTTCTTACACAGGTGGGCAAAGTCAACAATAGACAGGAGGACTTCGGGGATCCTCAACACCCCCACCCACAAGGAGCCAGGATGGCACTGTAGATATAAATAGAGGTTCAGGAGGGCAAACAACATGGATTCAAACCAATTCCTTCACTCACAACTACTTGTAACACGGGCTTCAGTAAATCTCTTAGGTTTTCTGTGCCTCAATTTTTTCATGTGCAAGAGGATTGTTATGAAGATTTAATGACATAATTTATGGAATCACTTAGCATACCTGGTGAATAGTAAGCATACAATGAATGTTAGCTATTATTGTTTTTGGAGCTGGCTTTCAAATAAACGAAGTACTCTTTTTAAAGTTACTTGAAAACTTACAAGTTTACTTTGATACTTCTTTTAAATGGTTAAAAAATGATAAATATTTCGGGGGAAAACTTGTATGATGGCATTTACATTGTGGCAATGCCATTCACAAGTTTGGAGATCAAAAAGTCACCATTTCGTCTCCAAATTATAGGACTTCTGAACTACAAAACAGAACTTTATAGCAAAGTAAATTTTTTCCCAAACGAGATTACAAATTTCTATAACTTATTATACTGAAAACTGCCAGACACAAGGATATACTGTAAGTCTGTCAATTTCTTTTAAAACTGTGGTATATGTTATACCCTAAAAATTATGTTAAGATGAGAATTTAGGAACTGGCATTAAAATATTGTTATTATTATGAAAAGACAACTACATTGACAATAATTTGAGCACTACTTTTTGAGTATTCGGGTAAAAGCTTTTACAAGAGACAAAAAGATGTGTGCATTATACATTGAATTTCTTTGGCACTTATTAACAATAATGCATTTCTGTTTAACGACTTTCATGAACAGAGCTGTAACTGACCCCCACTCCCACTGCTTGTCATCCATAGGCAGGGCATTTTTATTTCTGTTTGTATCAGCCAGGAGGTTGTGCTGTAGTAACAAACATCCCCTAACTCAGTGGCTCATAAACAAAGTTTCTTTCCTACTCATGCTACATGCCCATCACAGGTCAGCAGGGAAGCTGTTCCGCATCACCAGGTCAGGTCTTCACGCAGGGATGCGGATACAAAGAGATCAGTAGGCAAGAACTTTCCCAGTCACCATGCAGGCAGAATGAAATATGTAGAATTCTACACTGGCTTTTAAGGTATTCCCTTAAACATGACACAAGGCTTATCTATTCACGTTCCATCAGGAAAAGCAAGTCACATGGTCCCATGGGCAAAGAATGGACTCAGAGTGGGTAGATTTAGTGAACACCCTCAGTGTTAAGCATAACACACTGTTAAAGGGACCTCTGCAGGATCCTTTCACTTTTAAAGGTTAAGCATGCAGCTGTGGCTAATTCAAACCTCAGTCAGCTCTTTTGCAATGCCACCTTGGTCTACACAGCCATATCCTGGGCTGTGCAGGGGAGGGAATTAATAATTTGTATCCAACAGAAACTAACTTGATTCTGCCTTCTAAGTGGAAACAAAACTTGGATATGAAAGCAGTAAGAAGAAATTAAGATCTTGGTTAATTCGTTTCTTGTTAAGTGATAAGGTAAGTATTGTTGTTGTTTAACCACTAAGTTGTGTCCAATTCTTTTGCAAGCCCATGGACCATATCCCACCAGGCTCCTCTGTCCACGGGATTTCCCAGGCAAGAATACTGGAGTGGGTTGCCATTTCCTTCCCCAGGACATCTTCCTGACTCAGGGATTGAACCAAGATCTCTTGCATTGGCAGGAAGATTCTTTACCACTGAGCAACCAGGGAAGCCCAAGGTAAGCATAGAGAGGAACAAATATATATGTCTTACTGTTTTCCCTGTTTGAGGGAAAGTAATTCTTCTTTCACACAAAAAATGTACTCCATCAGGCTACTCTCCACGGGGTTTACAGTGGCACCCTATGCTGGGCTCTTTCCTACGGCCTCCTCTGTCACCTGCTCTTTCAAACAGGGACATGCTGGAGACAGATATGGTCTGAATTTTTTCATAGGCAGATGAGAAATTAGACCTGGTTATCATTTATTTTAAAACTGGAAAGGATCTCAGATGTCATGACGAGAGACCTCTAGTTGTCCTCAGACATCTGCCTCCCCTCCTGCAGCCCGGAACAGTGTAGATGACAACTACATGGTCTGACAGCCACCTCACACCCCTCACAGCTAGCTGTGATCACATGACTAGCTGGCTGTCTGAATGCAAGTTGTGTGTTACTTTTAGATCATGACTTTTAAGGAATGGATGCGTCTTTCCCTTGACCCTTTCCTGTCTCTCATTGGCTGATGGTGGGTGCTAGGGCAGCATTTTTAAGCACCAAATGGAAGCTCTGTGTTGAACAGAGGGCAGCAACAGGATAGAAGGAATCTGGGTTTCTGGAACTATGAAGCTTCCATGGCAGCCCTGGAGGGTGTATGCAAGGATTGTATGTAAGAGAAATACATGTTTATAATACACTGGGAATAAAAGCGCCTACAGTTAAAAATCAAGTTTAAAAAAATAAATAAAAGTGTCGACTATTTTCATGTCAGCTGGTTCAAATCTCTTAATTTTCTGATGAAGAAACTAAGGCCAGAGAGACTAAAAGATGTGTCTGTCTATGGTCATACAACTATCCTCTCTGTAGGTCACACATTAAAATGATGGAAAATTACTTATCTCTCACGTTAATGGCCATGAAAGTAAAGTTTCTTACAATTTCTTTTGTAATGATTTAATGTCATACTCAGTGGAAGGAACAATAGGACTTAATGCTAAGAACTATATCACTCCAAGTTTCCTAGGATAATCAACATGTCCTATTGATAGAAATTACTTAATTCAATGTAGATTGCCAGGGTTCAAATCTAATGGGAAATTCTGAAGGTTTTGATTGAGGAAGCAGTCAAATTCTGGGAAGATATTCTTGAAATACATTTCCCAGAATCTACATGGAGACAATCAGTGGGTTGTATTGTATTTGTACTTCTTTCTGAGAAGGAACAATAAGCCTTCAGATGCGACTAAAATTTGGCCCTGATGGTGTAAGCACCCAGCTTTCAGTACACATATACGAAACCACAAGCTTAAATAAGTAAAACAAAGTTCACCCATTGAACCACAGTTGCTTTAAGTTAATTTTTTCATAGGAAAGGAGGGAAAAAATGGTTCTCAATTCTCCGCTTTCTTGACATCCTCATTTGCTGTGTTCATGTGCCATTCAACAGGAATTAGACTGTTTGACGTGGTTTGAGCATCTGATGCTGTAAAGAGTTGTGAAATGGCTGGGAACTGTTTCAAAGAGCAAAAACATCTGACCTTGTTGGTTTAAGCTTTGGGTAGTTTATGGAAAACGAGAATTCTTTCTCTCCTTTGGAATATACTTTGGAAACATTTATTTTAGTTGTCCTTGTGTTTGGATGGCTGATAGCAAGGCCTAACATCAGAACCAAGACCTCAGGGGACCAGCCATCAGAATGCAAGGCCATTTGGTTTGATTTTATCCACCCCTCTTTCTGATCTCCCCCACAGCTGTCCTGAGTCATTTTCACTGTCAGCAGAATTGACAGCTTGTGTCAGTGGGGCTCACTTGTCCACAACAAACTGCTGCTTCACTTCACTTCTAGCTTTCAAAATCTCCAATTTGGAACTCAGAATTGCTAGAAGGGAACACCTTAATATCAGTGTCACCCTATGCTGGGCTTAAAGTTATGTTTTTAAATCTGATGTCACATATCTGCTTCAGGTGCTCCCTGTTGCCTAGAGAGTGTCTGAGCTTTACCATCAAAAGACATTCAAGTCTACCCATCTTGCCTCTCAAGCCCCTTCTTCTCCTATTGCTCCTCTTTGCAACAATTATCTTGGACTATTCTCCACATCAAGGACCCATCCTTCTGCACTTTCTGCCTGGGGTAATCTCCTCTGCCCCCACCCCCTCAATTTTATTTTTTTTGAAAAGTTATTTTTTTTTGCTTGGCCTCGCTCCTAGTTTTTCCTACCTCTACAATATCACTGGTTTAACTGTATTCTAATTATTTATGTATCCACAATCCCTGCTAAGTTGTGAGCATCTCAAAGAGAGGAATCATATCCTAAGTTGGTTTTTTTTTCCCCCTGTATCCTAAGTTTACTCTGAATATCTGGTACAGTTCTTAGCATACTGAAGATATTCAATATATGCTTGCTGAATCAATAGATCAGTGGCAATAAAAGAAAAAAGAAAGGATCCGAAACTGTAGACTGTAAGTCATTAAAATAAAACCTAAATGTGTAAAAGAAATTATAATTTATAATTTATAATAGTGTCTCTTTATCCCGTCTTTTAAGTTTAGATAGAAAGAGGCAAAATATTTATGGAGCAGAAAAGCTGCATAAGAGGCAATGGATATCTTCATCCTAGGAATTAGAAGACCCAGATTTGAATTTCAGCTTTGAGCTTTCTGCCTCCTTAAACCTAGGCAGTTTACATTTATAAAATTAAAATCTAAATCCCACCTCACTCCAAAGTAAGTCTCAGGTGGTTGTTGGCAAGGAATACTCCTCTGAGGTTTTCTTTTCCTTTTAAAAGTCAGTTTAGAACGGAGATGAAAATCCCTCTGTACCTTCCATGTAGTGAGGTTCCAATGAGTTGGTGGTCATGAAAGTGTTCTGTAAACTATAGAAGGACATGTAAACGGAAGGTGAGAAGTGGAGTATTTCCTGTTGCCTCGCTAGACAATGGTGTCGCAGTCATCAGTGATTCCAGCCCTCTAGGGCACTCAGGAAGAATGCCTGCGTGGTCTGGTAGCCATCAGGCTGCAGCCACTCCCTATGGTGAGCACTGAAGAACTCAGTGACAAGTCACAGGTTAGTGATCCCTGTGACCACTGAGATGCAAATGAAAGGAATGATTTCAGTGAGCCCGGACTCTTGCCATCTTCCCATATATAGAAAAGCATTAAAATCCCTTAACTTGGGATATCTGGTTTTCTCTAATTCACAAAATATTTTTGATGCTCAGACTACCTGCCTTTTGTTGCAAACTTCTATATAACCTGACTGCTCCCCCCATCTCTTTGGAGCAGTTCTCTCAGGGTTACTTGAGATGCTGTCCAGGCTTAAGTCCAAAAAATTTCTGCTGAATAGAACATAACTCTCAACTTTTAGGTTGTGACTATTTTCTAAGTCAACAAGGTATCATTATTACAGAAGTTAAAAAAAAGGAAGAAAGTGACTTTTACTCAACAATCCTCTTCAGAGTGGTCACTGTGGACCAGGAAAAGTAGCAGGTATTAGGGATTCAAGGAAAACACGGAGACTCAGGATGGCTCTGGCAGGTATTCCCCCAGAGGACTGCTCTCAGACGGACTCATTCGGCAACCAGTTCAGTTCCCATGGGTCTGAGGATCATGGTCTGAGGGCAGGTCTGGATACAGCAAAGCAACAGATGCATCTCCAAGGCCAAGACAGACTCCAAGTACAGAAGAAAAGGCTCAACCATTAACCACCACCAAGCATCCTCCCTTCCCAATGTGACTGGGTATAGCAGAGCTGGTCACTTCTTATGGGAAACAAGAACTGCAACAGAATTTAATTTTGTATCTTTCTTATGTGAGAGAACAAACAGCTGTAAATATCCTGCTAGAACATTTATTTTTAAAATTGTTTTGGAAGCAGTCATTCTTCCTGTGCATCCATCATAAAAAATCAAAGCCTGTACCTCTTTTATCATTATGTTCAAGACTATGTTCATTCATTCATTCATTCACTCATCCTACCAATATTTATTTAGCTCTGTGACATGGTAGGCAGTAAGTCAGGTGCTGGGGAAACAGCCATGAACAAGCAGAGGTGACCTGCAGCAAATATTACACAAGTAACTTTAACTGCCATTGTGATAAGGGAGACAAAGAGCAGTAGAGGGTTTCGAGCTACAGTGAAAACTGTCAGTTAGTTACAGTTTGTCAGGGAAAACTGTATGGAGCAAGGAAGGATCTTGGCAGGGTGAGAGAATGCTTTCCTGAGGCAAGAACCTCAGGACTGATAGAAGGGTAGGTAGAGCTGGTCAAGGGGAAGAGGAAGGACAGAAAGCAGTCAAGGGGGTAGGTGGGGAGTGAAACTGAAGGAATGCAGGCTCCAGGCAGGAAGGACCTGGGCCAGACTATATGAGCGGGGGCGGAGGAGCCCAGAGAGACAGAGGGGCGATCAACCCCTCCTCAGGTCAAAACCTGAGAGCAACACAAAGTCATTGCAGGAAGGGCTTTTAAACAGGGGAGTAAGATGATCAGATATGCAGTAAAAAGCAAAAACAAAGGCAACTTTAATGCTCTGAATGGTGGTAAGAAGCACAGAGAATTTGGACAGAGGCGGGAGTGGGGAGCCATCTTGGTGGCAGGATCCCTTCATTTGATGAATAAAGACAATGCCTCAAAGGTGAAGTCACTTGATCAAGAACACAGAGAGAGTGATAGTGGAAGAACCTCCTTTTCATGACTCTTGGTCCAGTGGGGTTTTTCTTTGTTTTGTTCTATAAGAGCAACCTCTACCCTTTACCTGTGAATCTGCAGTCACAGCTTTCCCACCCTAAGACTCACAACTGTGTAATGACAGAACTGACTGCTTTCTCACCTTGAAACTTCAACTGCTACTAATAATAGCAACAATTGTTTATTAGAAACCTGCCACATACCAGGCAACCTGTTAGGTGCTTTCCATATTTAATCTTTATAACCATCTTGTAAGGTAGGTATGACTTTTTACTGCTTCACCTGAAAAACACTAAACTCGAGGCTCAGAAATATTTTTTAAATTGCCAAGGTCACACAGCTAGTTAAGTGTGATCAAGACCCATGTCTATTTTTCTCGGGCTCCAAACCTTGCCAGGATGCCACACGGGCTCTAGATTTTATCATTATCAAATGCCCAATTCTGGTCTTCTGGGAAAAATCAGAATGGGAAGGAAAAGTTTTCCTGCTATAAATTAAAAAAAAAAAAACCACTATATAAAATATTCTGGAAAGTTAACTAAATAAATGCATAAATAAATCAAATATATACAGCCACAAGTAGTAAGACTTGAAAAACTTCAGAAGAAAAATTTTAATCTACCACATCAATGGCACAACATTTTAAAAATGCTCCACCAGCCTGTTTCAGGAGATACTTATTGATCATAATCATATGGGCTGGAACAAGATGAAACAAGGCCCTTCAAATGGTCTGATCTACAATCTCAACTAGAAGAACTGCAACACTGCTTACCAAAAGGGTGGGAGAGTGGAGAAAAAAAGAGCATCACTGATGGGCCTGATTCCAACCACCCAACAGGTAGAAATGGAATATAAAGTCAGTTTCCCTAATCTAAACACTCCAAAAAATCAGAGAGGAAGTAGAAGAGAACAGAAAAAAAAAAAAAAAAAAAGTCTGGCCCTAACAAGAAAGCTAAGTACCCAGAAGAAAAATGAAAACCTAGGAAAATCTTAGAAACAATTATCACCCCTCCTGAAATAAGCCTTGCACACCATGTGAGACATTTTTGGGAAATAGCTGTTATTGTTTCTCAGGGAAAGAAAAAGAAATATCCCCATAAAGAAACAGAAACAGCAAGATCCACTCACTTATGGCAGAAGCAATAAGGTCGTCATTGCATAGAGTAAATATTAAAATTAATGCTGCAGAAAATTGGGTTAGTCCATTAGAAACTGACACAAGAGACGTATATGGAGGGTTGAAAAATAATTAGATGTTGAAAAAGAAGGGAAGAGAAGATGGCATAAAAGAGGGCATTCCATTAGGTGACAATTCATTTCAAAAAATATATAAATAATCAAAATATGCAAAAGGATAAAATGGCCTTGCGGTATCATTTTTTTATTCTTAATTAAATTTTCAAGAGTTTAAAAATATTCAACACTGATTGCTAGAGAGGCTATCAATTCTCCCCCTTTATCGTGGTATTGAAATTGGCAGTCTCCACACACTGCTATTGGAAGATACCAGGCCATGTATGTCAAAAACAAGAAAACTGTGAATAACAGTCAACTCAATAATCCTGGAAATGGATGTAAGGAAATAAAGCAACAGAAGAAAATGGCTGTATTTGGGGATATGCTTACAGTGCCATCAAGTACCACTTAATAATGAAAAACAGAAATAGACTAATACCCAACATCAAGATTAAAGCTAAGGAAAATCAATCTAAAATACTTGAGTGTGTCCTTAGTTGCTCAGTCACGGCTGACTCTTTGTGATCCCATGGATTGTAGCCCTCCAGGCTCCTTGTCCGTGAGGATTCTCCAGGCAAGAATACTGGAGTGGGTTGCCATGCCCTCCTCCAGGGGATCTTCCCAACCCAGGGATCAAACACAGGTCTCCTACATTACAGGCAGATTCTTTACTGTCTGAGCCACCAGGGAAGCCCATGAATACTGGAGTGGGTACCCAATCCCTCCTCCAGGGGATCTTCCCAACTCAAGAATTGAACTGGGGTCTCCTGCATTGCAGGCAGATTCTTTACCAACTGAGATACCAGGGAAGCCCAAAGTACTTTTACACATCCATTAAAATTTAGCATGATGACTACAAAGAAAAATGGAAAATGATATGATGCTAAGAAAAAACTGGAATGCAAAGTTACATGTGGCTATGACTCCTGCTCTGTAAAAAACTATGACTTGTACCTGAGCAAAGACAGAAAGCATCTGACAAGAATTCACAAAAATAAAAAAACGTGTTGTGACGGTTGGACTTTATATCTTTTTCAATCAAATTATAAGATGCAACCACTATAACATGAAACAAAACATGGGTTGAATATGAAATGAAACACAGCTTCCCCACTCTATCAGCTATACTACCTTAGGCAAGAAACTGAACTTCCCTGAAATTAGCTTACTCATCTATAAAATGAGAAAACCATCTTTCTATCCCTTAGGAGATTAAATTAAATTACGTGATAAACACTTAAATAGCAATCACTATGTATCTGGCACTCTTTTAACCACTTTACAAAAACTACCTTGTTTAATCATCAAACTATTTAAAGATGAAGGAGAAAGAGGTTTGGTAATCTATAGTGATAACAGCAAGTAACAATAATTTTCAATAGCTTTCCAATGTCCATAGGATCAAATCCAGCATTAAAAACCACTGCTAACATTTATTGTTTGCCAACATGGCATGCACTGTGCTAAGTGCTTTCCTTGCTTAATCTTCTGTAGCCCTTACAACAATCCTTTGTGTGTGTGCTCAGTTGCTTTAGTTGTGTCCAACCGCCAGGCTCCTCTGTCCATGGGATTCTCCAGGCAAGAATACTGGAGAGGGTTGCCATGTCCTGCTCCAGAGAATCTTCCCGACCCAGGGATCGAACTGCATCTCCTGCATTGCAGGTGGATTCTTTACCCACTGAGTGACCTAGGAAGCCCACAACAATCCCTTAGGTAGGTACTATAATTGTGGCCTTAGGATATTCAAGCTCAGAGAGGTTGTGTAACATGCTTGTGAGGGAGACAGTCAAAGTCTGAACATGAGGCTGTCAGAATTCAGAGCCAGTGGCTCTATTACCACAGGACAGTTTGCCCCATTTGTTAGGATGGCGCACACAGCCTTTCAAACCTTGAACCCTGACATACTCACCTCACTCCAGATCTGGGAGAATTCTGAGGGCACCAAGACCTTTCAGGCCACTGGCCTCTGCTCCTACTGTTCCTCAACTGGTCCTCCTCACAGCTCACTCATCCCTCCTGGCTCCACCTTCTCATACCTCCAGAGGCACAAGTAATTGTTCTCATATCTGCTGCTCTTTTAGTTAGGAATTTGTGCTTACAAGTCACTGTGTACCATATTGTTTTTACATGTCTTTACCAGCTTGTCTCTCACAAGTAATGAGTTTCACAACAACAAAGACCATGTTTTATACAGTTTTGTATATGGTGTATTTCTGGCTTTCAGAACAATTTCCAGGACATGACAAGGACTGAACAACCACTTGCTAACACACACTTGCAGCCGGAGGATATTCCCAAGAATCACTTGTTACATCAAAGCATCATTTGCTATGCACAAAGGATGAAGAATCAAGAGCCCATATTTCTTTTTCACAGAACTTTGATGTTAAAGGTAGTTTAGTTAAATGAGAACATACAAGGGATCACTCTATCAGGAAAACTTCCTGGATGCAGTGAGTTTGGGTTAAGCGTGTATAGTACCATGTGTTTACTCATCAGGCCTGTGAGCCTACACGTTGGAAATTCCTGCTCACTGGCTTACTGAATCCTTCTAAACAGTAAGCTCCTTGAGGATGGAAATGTAGTTATTCCTCATAATCTTCAAAACCAAGGACAGTAAGTGTCATGTAACTGATTAAGGAATATTTGTTGATTGACTGATTGAATGAAGGGGGTTGAGACATTTTCTTTCCTTACAGTCTTGACAATATATTTCAACTTGTAGCAAGCTCTACTATACCAGTGTGACAAAAATGAAACTTTCAATTTCATGGTATTTCTAGAATTTTATGAAAAACAAATGAGCAACTAAAAAGGATAAACTCCTTGACCATCTATGTTGAATTTTTCTGTACTCTCTTCAATAATCGCTGTGAGTGCTAACTCTATAAAGGATTTATGTTTTCTCTGAAAACAGAACCTTCTGAGAAACTAAAAATGCTCCCACTTCAGCCTTCTTTAAAGACACACAAAATAAAAAGATTCATTTCATGGACATGTTCCCTCCTTATCCTGAGTTCAGTTCAGTGCTGAGGAACTATTATTAGAAAGCTCCCAGTTGAAGAAGAGGCCTTCAAGAAGGGAAATACGATGTGGGATACTCTGTGTTCAAAGCTAATTTTAATTAGACAGGCTACTAGGGTTACTGAGATATGCCAAACATTTAGCTAATTAGCAGGCTCTTGAGACAAGAGCGCTGCCTAGAGATAGACAGTTTTTCCTCATTATGAGTGATGACAAATTCTAGTTAAACACCCATTATAAATTTGCTTTTTTGTTCTTTCCTAAATTCCAATAACATGAGCTAATTTAAACTTGAAAATCAGACATGAAGACTAAAATGGAGACCTTTCACTTTAAACACAATGATCTAACATTAGCTGCTACATTGGAAACATTTTTAGGAAAGTAAAAAATTATTAATGTCGATTTTGATACTATGAAAAAACCTGAAATTGAAGTTAGAAAACTCCATTAAAAATTCTATGGATGACATTCAACAAAATAGTAAAACCTGTTAGTAAACAGGGAAGCACCTGGAACTCTCTAGTAGCTGGCTTTGGCATATGAGACAGATAGAAATTAAGAAAATAAAGAGGAAAACAAACTATATTTCATTAAGTACTAAGTATATGCTCCAGTACACTAGATGTTTTATAAAAATCAGCTAACTCCTCAAATTAGGGGAAGTAGAATTATTATCATTATTCCTACTTTATAGATGAGAGATCGGGCCATGGTCTATGATCATGAGTAAGGTCATTCAGTTAGAAAGTAGTTCAGCTAGGTTTAATGCCAAAGACAGCTTTTCGTAGGCTCATTTAGATGTCATCCTGTATCTGGGAAGACTTATGAATAACGTAATTAGATCCATTGAGCCTTTCGGGTATCTGGTACTTACAGAAGTGTTTTGTTCAGGATACAAGCATGAGGTAGTTGTGCTTCTCTGTCAGTTTTTCTTTTAAAATCGAAATTAGATCCCAGGACACAAGCTAGGTTTCTGAAGTCAGCGGAACTGCCCACAAGGCTTTTCACGTAAAGTGGTCCCTACTCACCCTAACATCTGAACAGGCTGGTGGCTGCAGCAGGCTGTAGTCTCCAAAGATGGCCATGCTGGTATCTCCCACCCCCTGTGCTGTGAGATGTAAACTTGCTGCTCCCCCATCAAGAGGAAGAGCCTCGAATCTGGGCAGGCTCTGTGACTGCCCTGACAAACAGAACTGGAAGAAAATCTCTTCCTCTAGGAAGCCAGCTGTCAGGTGAGAGGCCGACTACCCTCAGACCTCCATGCTGTGAGAAGCCCAATCAATGTGGAAGAGTCAGATGTAGGCACTTGTGGATAGTCCCAGCTGACCTCATGGCCAAAACTGCCAGCCATCTACTATTTAGCTAAACCCAGGTGATCCACAGAACCACGAGAGAATAATAACTTGCTATTAGAAGCACTACATTTTGCCCCATAGTTTATTATACAACATCAATAGATAATCAGAACAGTGGCAGTGTTGGTTTTCTTCAGTGGACTGAAGTAACTATCTCTTTCAAGCAAGAGTAGATATTTTGGGGGGATATATTGAAATACTATATATCCCTGACATGGCAGTAAGCAAATTTACTTTTGCAGGGTTATTCCTTTAAAGAAATGGGAGACTATGAAAATGTACCTATATAAACATTCTAAAATATCTATACTACAAACATTGAAAATACCTGATACCAGCATCAACTTTCACAGTTCTAAGGCACTTTCAAGTATATCATGTAATTTTTGCCATCCTTTCCAATAGTTATATACAGATGTGAGAGCTGGACCATAAAGAATGCTGAGTGCTGAAGAACTGATGCTTTTCAACTGTGGTGTTGGAGAAGACTCTTGAGAGTCCCTTGGACTGCAAGGAAACCAAACCAGTCAATCCTAAAGGAGATCAGTCCTGAATATTCATTGGAAGGACTGATGCTGAAGCTGAAACTACATTACTTTGGTCACCTGATGGGAAGAACTGACTCCTTAGAAAAGACCCTGCTGCTTGGAAAGATTGAAAGCAGGAGGAGAAGGGGACGACAGAAGATGAGATGGTTGGATGGCATCACTGACTTGATGAATATGAGTTTGAGCAAGCTCCAGGAGCTGGTGATGGACAGGGAAGACCGGTGCGCTGCAGTCCATGGGGTTGTAAAGAGTCGGACACAACTGAGTGACTAAACTGACTGAAACATTCTAAAACAGAGTGGGTTCTCAGCAGAATGATTAGATATATTTGGAGCTAGTTTGTCATAAGGCTGTCAAACAATTTTTATTTTTAAAAATATTTATTTTGCTATGCAAGCTCTCAGTTGCGGCACTTACAATCTTCCATCTTCATTGCAGCATGTGGGGTCTTTTTAGTTGCAGCAATGCGGGATCTAATTCCCTGACCCAGGGCTGAACTCAGGCCCCTTACATTGGGAGCGTGGAGTCTTGGCCACTGGACCACCATGGATATCTCCAATTCTCATTTTCTAAAGCAGTAACCAAACACAATTTAGTTTCTATACAGCTTCAGATGCTGATAAACTGATTCATGTTTGCATTACTTACCAGACTCCACCTGAGCAAAGAGAGAATTCAGCACTAATGATTCTAAAGTTAAAAAAAAAAATAAAATGTTGGAAACAGAAGGATACTCCAAAAGTACTTGTAGGTTAGGTACAGGAGAAAATAATGTTTAGATAAAAAATAAACTCTTTTCTAGGAGATGTCAGAAGGCTAGCCCAGATTTCAGCCAAACCCTTCAGCTTTTGGATCTTCTGTTTAGTTTTCAGTGTTTTGAACAATGACCTTAAGGCCAGGCAAGACAGTGAATCACGAAAAAAAAAAATTTACTAATGCTCAAAATCTTGTACTTAGTAACAAAAAGAGGGAAAATAAAATATATGTCAAAAACCTTTCAATAACAAGGCAAGAATAAATGAATGACGGTGCTTGATCAATATACTCCATATCCTGGGCAATTTGGTTAACTCAGATTTTCTGTCATTAACTCCAATAATAAAGATTTAAATTACTGCCACTTTGCTAAATAATGGGAATAGTTTCACAACAGTACTTTCATTGTATCTTTTAAAGAACTCCTAAAAAGCAAGGCAATCTGTCCACATGGCGAATGTTTTTATTTTCCTAGTTTACAAAGGCCTGAAAAGCAATTGGGCTGCGCTCATTCATTTACCTCACTGCCTACAGAAGGAAGATGTTTCCCCTGGTTCTCAACTGAGATGGACATTCGGGGAACAGTCCTTTTCCCTCCTCTCAGAGATGTGCATTTCCTGAAAAAAAGCAACTAATATTTGAGGTAGCACTGATATTGCTGTTCTGCCGTAAATCCTTGTATTTTAAATGCTTTTTGTAGAATCTCCTTTCCCCCAAAGTGACAAATATTCATTAAGGAGGAAAACACGTTAATGCAGAAAGGAATTTTTAAGAAAGAATAATAATCTTCTGTAACCCTGCAACACAGAAATACCCTGCCACCATACTCATTTTTGTTGGGGAGGGAGGTTCAGTTAACACTAGAAGATTTCTCTTGTGGATTCTTTAAATGCATTTCATGATCTGATCACAAAACTCCTGCGTATGTCACAACACTGATATGACTTCTGCTTACACAATCAGGATCCTACGCCCATCTTTCTTAATGCTGATATGATTTCTTGGTTTACAAAAACCCACAAAACCAATGATAGAATAGAAAGATGTCATGAAACAGGGATAAAATTAAAATGAATAGCTAAAACTGGAAGCTTATGATTAAATCACACTGAAATAAAGTAGGAAGAGTACAGTGTATCCATTTTATGATAATTTGATGACAAATTAAGATGTTACAACTGAAAGTTAATTTTCCATGGAAACCAACGATATGAAAATAATTATTATAATAACCATAATTTATGCAAAAATAAGACCAAGGAGGTGTTAATAGCTAATGTTAAGTTTAAAATAAAAGCTATTTTTTCCCATTTATCCTGGCAGGTCCATTTATCTTTGCCTTAATATAAAGCAAAATATCACTGTACTACAGAAATGTAGAAGCAGGAGAGTCTAACTATTTAAGGAGTAAAAATGTTCACCATGGTTCCACTCAGAAAATACTGGTTTCATTAGTAGGTAATCTCGATGTACTCCCCAGATTGATAGATACCTTAAGAAGTAACTTCTGAGAACACTTTCTATGACAAAAAGTGGGACCAGTAATATCCAGTTTAAAGCGTTTCGTCTCAGTTCAGTTATCTCATCATCCTGAAATTAAAGCAGGAATCACGAAAGTTTGGATGTTCTCAGTTCCCAACACGGGGTTAAGAGTGCTCTTCTCCAGGAGTTTGAAACCTATCGAATGACCTAAATCTCCCTGCAGCCAGTGAAGAGATGCTGCTCAACCATATTTATATCTTTAATTCAGCACTGTTGGATGAATACTTCAAAACTGTTTAAAAAATATTGTTATCCCAATTCTGTATCCTAATAAACTGGAAAGAGGCACAGATGGATGGGTGGATGACTGACTAGTAATCTGGGATTAATTTCACCTAATGTTCTGATTCCTCAAAGGTCACAATTCTTCCCATCTTATGCAATGTTCTTGTGGGCCAATACCTTGGGTCAAATTCAAATCCAGTGAAATAAAGGATGGGCCGGCTTATCTGAATAAGATCCAAGGAGGCCATTATTTAGGAATTCCTCATGAAGATATCCAGTTTTATAGTCTTATATTCATGCGTGAGAATAGAATTAACAAATTCTTTTGTCCTGCTTTTCCTCCCCCTGCTGCTGCTGCTGCTAAGTCACTGCAGTCGTGTCCGACTCTGTGTGACCCCATAAACGGCAGCCCACCAGGCTCCCCCATCCCTGGGATTCTACAGGCAAGAACACTGGAGTGGGTTGCCATTTCCTTCTCCAATGCATGAAAGTGAAAAGTGAAAGGGAAGTCGGTCAGTCGTGTCTGACTCTTAGCGACCCCATGGACTGCAGCCCACCAGGCTCCTCCGACCATGGAATTTTCCAGGCAAGAGTACTGGAGTGGGGTGCCATTGCCATCTCCCTAGGATCCAAGGAAAAGTGAAAGTGAAAGTCGCTCAGTGGTGTCCAACTCTTTGTGACCCCATGGACTATACAGTCCACCAAATTCTCCAGGCCAGAATACTGGAGTGAGTAGCTTTTCCCTTCTCCAGGGGATCTTCCCAACCTAGGGATCGAACACAGATCTCCTGCATTGCAGGAAGATTCTTTACCTGCTGAGCCATGAGGGAAGCCCAAGGATACTGGGTAACCTATCACTTCTCTGGGGGATCTTCCCAATGCAGGACTCGAACTGGGGTCTCCTGCATTGCAGGCAGATTCTTTACCAACTGAGCTATGAAGGAAGTCCCAAGGAAAGCAGAACATCAAATTCCGGCAAAAATGAAGCATATTAAATATGATTTATTCATTAAAAATTTATTAGTATTATTAGTGTTAGGTCCTGAATAAAACAAACAGGATCTCATCCTTGTGGACCTTACATTCTAAGGTATAAACACATTTTTTAAAGTGTAAACTCAGTAATAATAATAACAACAACAACAACAACGAAAGATACACAGTAGCGACAAATAAAAGTTATAAAGTTCCCCATGTGGTAAAGGGTCAAGAGAAATGGACAATCATACTTTGGTGGTGGCAAGATAAGTTGGTGAAAGATTTTTTTGGGAGATAGGGTAATTTGGTGAACATATATATTTAAAAAAAAATCTCTGTCTCAGTAATCTGACACATAGGGTTATGTGTAGGAAATGATTAGTGATACTAAGTATTATGAAAAATTATTCACTAAAGCTCAAAATTCTCCAAGCCAGGCTTCAGCAATATGTGAACCATGAACTTCCAGATGTTCAGGCTGGTTTTAGAAAAGGCAGAGGAACCAGAGATCAAATTGCCAACATTCACTGGATCATTGAAAAAGCAAGAGAGTTCCAGAAAAATATCTATTTCTGCTTTATTGACTATGCCAAAGTCTTTGACTGTGTGGATCACAATAAACTGTGGAAAATTCTGAAAGAGATGGGAATACCAGGCCACCTGACCTGCCTCTTGAGAAACCTATATGCAGGTCAGGAAGCAACAGTTAGAACTGGACATGGAACAACAAACTGGTTCCAAATAGGAAAAGGAGTACGTCAAGGCTGTATATTGTCACCCTGCTTATTTAACTTATATGCAGAGTACATCATCAGAAATGCTGGGCTGGAAGAAGCACAAGTTGGAATCAAGATCACCAGGAGAAATATCAATAACCTCAGATACGCAGATGACACCACCCTTATGGAAGAAAGTGAAGAGGAACTAAAAAGCCTCTTGATGAAAGTGAAAGAGGAGAGTGAAAAAGTTGGCTTAAAGCTCCACATTCAGAAAACTAAGATCATGGCATCTGGTCCCATCACTTCATGACAAATAGATGAGGAAACAGTGGAAACAATGTCAGACTTTATTTTGGGGGGCTCCAAAATCACTGCAGATGGTGACTGCAGCCATGATATTAAAAGACGCTTACTCCTTGGAAGGAAAGTTATGACCAACCTAGATAGCATATTGAAAAGCAGAGACATTACTTTGCCCACAAAGGTCCGTCTAGTCAAGGCTATGGTTTTTCCAGTGGTCATGTATGGATGTGAGAGCTGGACTGTGAAGAAAGCTGAGCACCGAAGAATTGATGCTTTTGAACTGTCGTGTTGGAGAAGACTCTCGAGAGTCCCTTGGACTGCAAGGAGATCCAACCAGTCCATCCTAAAAGAGATCAGTCCTGGGTGTTCACTGGAAGGACTGATGCTAAAGCTGAAACTCCAATACTTTGGCTACCTCATGCGAAGAGTTGATTCATTGGAAAAGACCCTAATGCTGGGAAGGATTGGGGGCAGGAGGAGAAGGGGATGAAAGAGGATGAGATGCCCGGATGGCATCACTGACTCGATGGACTTGAGTTTGAGTGAACTCCGGGAGTTGGTGATGGACAGGGAGGCCTGGCGTGCTGTGATTCATGGGGTCGCAAAGAGTCGGACACAACTGAGCGACTGAACTGAACTGAACTGAAAGTATTAGTTAAATTATGGCATATTCAAATGGTATATTCACAGTGTGTCTAGGACAGGTCCAGTTTTTATACTTAAATTTTATGATGGAGAATCGTTTAACACTTACAGACAAGTGCTGAGAACAGTAAAGCGTTCCCATATAACCTACGTTCGGTTTCCTCTATTAGTAACATCTTACATTAGGACAATCTGTCACAATTAATGAACCAACCTTGACATGATATTCAGATTTCCGTTTTCATTAGTGTCCTTTTCCTGCTCCAGGAGTGCAACCAGGACAATACATTTAGTTGTCACGTCTCCTTAGACTTCTCTTGGCTGTGACCGTTTCTCTCTGGTTTTGATGACCCTGAGAGTTTTGAGGAGTACTGGTAATTTGTAGACTGTCCCTCCACTGGGATTTGTTTGATTTTTTTTCTCATGATAATACTGAGGTTGTGGGTTTTGAGGAAGAAAACCACAGAGGTCATTTTCATCACATCATATCAAGGGTACATGTTATGAACATAAACTTAAAACTGTGGATGTTAATTTTGATCACCTGGCCAGGGTAGTGGTTGTCAGTTTTCTCCAGAGTAATGTTACCTTTCTTCCTCCATATCCACAATGTATTCTCTCTAAAGAAGTCACTATGCACAGCCCACACTTTAGGAAGTAGGAAGTTATGCTCTGCCTCCTGAAGGGCAGAGTAATACTTAAATGATTTGGAATTATTCTGCATATGAGATTTATCAACTCTTCTCCATTTATTTACTCAATTACTTATATATGTTAGTATGAACTCATGGATCTTTATTTTTACAATTTGTATACAGTAAATGTGTTGCGGACAACTCCAGATTAACAGCACAATCTAAAACTACGTGATTAATTTTGTTGCTTAAATTGTTTCAGCTTTGGCCACTGGGAACTCTTTCAGTTGGCTCCTGTGTCCCTTTGACACACCCACCATCGTGTGTATATAATGTTAGCACTTCCCAATTTGGGTACTACAAAATGCTCCAGGATCATCTTACGTATCGCCCAGCCCTATAATCAACCATTTGTTCAAAAAGTCTTGGTTCCTTTTTCTGGAGAATGGTGCTAGAAGTAAGATCAGGGTACTGGCTATGCTTGTTGCATCTGGAGTGTCACTGTCTGTCTCCTCAGCTGAGAGAGCAAGAAAATTGTGCGTGTGTGTGTGTACACATGCATATCTATACCTCCACACACCTACATATCAATAATACATGTATATACATATATGTATACAAATACATACATGTCCATACATTGTGTGTGTATGTTTTTAAGTGAGTATACACATACCCTGCCAACAAAGGTCCATCTAGTCAAGGCTACGGTTATTCCAGTGGTCATGTATGGATGTGAGAGTTGGACTGTGAAGAAAGCTGAGCACCGAAGAATTGATGCTTTTGAACTGTGGTGTTGGAGAAGACTCTTGAGAGTCCCTTGGACTGCAAGGAGGTCCAACCAGTCCATTCTAAAAGAGATCAGCCCTGGTTGTTCTTTGGAAGGAATGATGCTAAAGCTGAAACTCCAGTACTTTGGCCACCTCATGTGAAGAGCTGAACCATTGGAAAAGACTCTGATGCTGGGAGGGATTGGGGGCAGGAGGAAAAGGGGATGAAAGAGGATGAGACGGCTGGATGGTATCTCTGACTCAATGGATGTAAGTTTGAGTGAACTCTGGGAGTTGGTGATGAACAGGGAGGCCTGGCGTGCTGCGATTCATGGGGTTGCAAAGAGTCAGACACAACTGCGCAACTGAAATGAACTGAACTGAACTGAACACATATCTTGGAGGAGGGCATGGCAACCCACTCCAATGTTCCTGCCTGGAGAATTCCATGGACAGAGAAACTTGGCAGGCTACAGTCCATGGGGTTGCAAAGAGTTGGATACGACTGAAGCAAAGTAGCATTCATGCATACACATATCCATCAATATTTCTACACGCATCAATCTAAATCTATATTTGGCTAATCGTTAATTCATACTGATGTCTCCAGCTCTAATCCAGGGCCACTGGATGCTTCTAGCTACCTCCCTTCTAGCAACCTCTCACTCCAGTAGTGAGAAACCTGTCTCCACCACCCAGCATCCATGGATTCTCTAATAACAGTGTGTGCAGAACTGTTAATTCTTTGCTCCACGGTACTATGCTTACATAAAGTTTCTTTTACTTTTAGTCCTACCGTCTCCATCCATCCATTCCAAAGTTACTTAGTCAGCCTATCCCTTCCCCCTTCAATGAGGTTATTTTATATACTTATGACACTGTTAGATTCTTTTGTCAATCTATATTCCATCTTGGGATCCCCTGACCACTTAAAAAAAATTTTTTTTTTAATTTGCAAACATTACAGTTCACTTTTCTGGTTGTAAAGTTCTATGAGTTTTAATAAATGCATAGTGTCATGTATCTATTACCATTACATTATCATACAGCATAGTTTCACTCCCCTTAAAATTCCCTTGTGTTTCACCTACCCAGCCCTCCTTTTCCCTCAAACTCATGGAAACCACTGAGTTAATGCTTTAGCCTTTTTCAGATGTCATATAAATAGAATGATATCGTATGTATTGTACCCTTTTGACTATATTCTTTCACTGAGCAACGTACACTTAAGACTCATGTATGTTTTTCAGGGCTTAGTAGCTCATTTCTTTTTCTCACTAAATAATACCTTATTGTGTAGATGTACTATGGGTTGTTCACTCACCACTGAAGGGCATCTTACATGCTTCCAGTTTTTTGGTGATTCTGAACAAAGCTACTATCAACACTCACATGCAGATTTTTGTGGGATTATAGTTTTTCAAATATCCTAGAAGCATGGGTGTTGGACATATGGCAAGACTATGTATAGCTTTGTAAGAAATTCAGGTCCATTTTTGTTCAGAAGAAGAATATACTTCTATGTATTTAGCATAAAACAAACAGTTGTGATAGGATTTATGACCAATTTTATTTATGTTTTTATTCATTTTAATATTTTTTCCAAGATGTTTTGAGGTAATTCAAGCAAGCAGTACATTTCTAATCAGGGAAAAATTCATTTAAAAAGTACAGTTAAGTAAGAGAGTAACAGGAGGGAACCAAGTGCAATGGCTCCATGTTGTTTCATCCTGTTTCACTAGACCCCCACTCCTGGCCAGCGGGGATGCTCTGATGTGACGTACATACTGTGAGTGTGAAGGCACCACGCGGACTGTAAGGCATTTCACCGTAATGAGATTCTCTATTCTTTGCCTACAGCTGGTGTTTCCTGTCTTTCATTTCAGGCTCTATGTAACTCAGACTCAGGAGAAGGAAAGGAACCCTGGTCAGCATTTGGGAGATTCAGATTCCCATCACTGTGCCGGCACTCCACTTCTAATAAGGAACCTTCTGTCTTGTTCCTATTTTTTTTTTTAATTTTTAAAAATTGAAATGTAGTTGATTTATAATGTTTTGTTAGTTTTAGGTATATGGGAAAGTTATTCAGATATATTAATATATATGTGTACATATTATGTACACATATATATGAGAAGTGAAGTTGCTCAGTTGTGTACGACTCCTTGCAATCCCATTGACTGTAGCCTACCAGGCTCCTCTGTCCATGGCATTTTCCAGACAAGCGTACTAGAGTGGGTTGCCATTTCCTTCTCCAGGGGATCTTCCCAACCTGGGGATCGAACCCAGGTCTCCTGTATTGCGGGCAGACGCTTTACCCTCTGAGCCACCAGGGAAGCCCACACATACACGTGTTTATACCTTTTTAGATACTTTTCCCTTATAGTTGTTATGAGATACTGCATATAGTTTTCTGTGCTATACAGTAGGTCCTGTTGCTTATCTATTTTATACGTAGTAGTGTGTATATTTTAATCCCAAATCCTAATTTATCCCTCCCCAACCTTCCCCTTTAGTAACTGTAGGTTTGTTTTCTGTCCGTGAGTCTGCGTTCCCGTTTTGTAACTAAGTTCATTTTTATCAAGGTTTTAGATTCCATAGACAGGCGATGTCGAGTGATATTTGTCTCTCTTCTGCCTTGTTTCCGAGACCAACGTTAAACCTCATCTTCTAGTTTTAGTCACCAGATTCCTGTCTTGTTTCTGGTTGAAGTGCCCTCAACTGTACAAATCCATAACGTATTAAAAAAGACAAAAGGTTTGCCTCCAATCAAGCGTGCCCTCAAATGATCTAGTTATGAGCAGAAGTTTGTCAGTAAATAAAAATATGCAGTATAACATCACACTCTGACATGAACCAAAAAATGAAGCCAGCTCATTAAGTTTTAGAAAATATATCTGTCATTATCAGTTATTTTAATTTTCAAAGAAGGAGGAAATTTGGCATCTATCATCATACAGAGTAAATAAATTAGATGCATTGTGAACATGAAGCAGGCGGTAACAATGGCATCGTCATGTATCTATTATAATATTGACTGGCTAAACAATGCATTCTCTCCTTGCCAAAGAAGATGCATGAGTTTGTTATTCCTGGTTGTTTATTTCTATCTTTTCTGAACGACAGGTATAGGTGAGTCCTATATCTCTGTTAATATTAAGTATTAATTACAAAGTCTATCAGAAGAGACAGTACTCAAAGCCCAGACTCCTGGAAACATTATCACAGTTTCTTTTGATACTCTCACCTCTAGGGCATATATTATTAACTTTGGGTGAAGCTACCTCACTGAGTTTGCCAACCGAGGAGTGAAACTAATATGCTTTGGTTTTATTTTTAGCATCACAGGGGAGATAAGAAAGAAATGCAAACAACCTGCAGAAAAGACATGCCTGTGTTATTGTTCTACATACTGTCATTGGTGTGAGCTGTAGGGGGTCCTCTCACTTGTCACTCATTTCCTCCTACTCCACTATTGTATCTGGACCCTTTGCGTAAAAAATGCCCATTTAAAACAGTGAGACAAATAAATCCGATGTCTAAAATGACCATGTGGATTAAACAGAATCAGAGTTTGAAGAGGGCATCTTTCCATTCTGTATTTAAAAATCATGGTATGGTTCTTGGAAAAGAGGCCAAAATTTTAAATAGAAAAGCACAGTTTGTTGTACTTCCCAAAGTTAAACAAGGAAGGTTTTAAAGGATAAATCAGAAGCTATGCTTTACTGGGCAGAGAAGGTCAAGACAACACTTTGCATCCAAAGAAGGCATATTTAAAAACGATCACATTTTGCAACAATGCTGGGAAAAGGGAAGTTATTATCAACACCCTCAATCTTCAAGTCAGGTGAGCAGAGGTCTGTTCTATTTATTCTGTAGCTGCAAACTGGCTAAAGAATGTGGCTGTCTGTAAACCAGAAATTAATGTGCTAGTTTATTTAAAAAACAGCTAACACACATTAACTACCCAATAAACACTTCACAATGCGCTCCATCAGTCTCCTGATCCACTCACTATTCATGTCACATCCCTGTGCTTGGCTCATACGATTCCTTCTGCTCGAAACCCCTTTCCCCTCTTCATATATCAGTGCAAACTGCTTTCATTCAAGACCCTGCTGCAATGCCAGCTCTCTGAATCTCCTCAGATCTCCCCACCAGGGTCCACTGTTCCACTCCCATTTTCCCAAAAGACTTCATTAGGGCCTCTATTAGAGACTTGGTGTATGTGTCTGTCGCCCCTTGAGCTTCCCGAGTTATATCAGTATCTCATTAATTCTTTTTTCCATCAGGGCCCAGATAATATCTAGCTGACAGTAAGAACTGAGTACATCAAAATAGGAATTTATCCAAGAGATATGCTGTAAAAAACTAAAAATAGAGTTAACATAAGATCCTATAATCCCACTCCTGGGCATATACCTGGACAAAGCTATAATTCAAAAAGACACATGCACGCCAATGTTTATAGCAGCACTATTCACAATAGCCAAGGCATGGAAGCAACCTCAATGTCCAATGACAGATGAAGGGATAAAGAGGTGGCACACACATACAGTGGAATATTACTGAGCCATAAAAAGAATGAAATGGTGCCATCTGCAGCACCATGGATGAACCCAGAGAAAATAATACTAAGCGAAGAAAACCAGAGAAATATAAATATATGATATCACTTGATATTATAGAAATTATAAAAAATTATATAAAAATTATTTTAAAAATGACACAAATGAACTTATTTACAGAACAAAAATAGACTTACAGGCATAGAAAACAACTGTATGGGTTGCCAAAGGAAAGAGAGAGTGAGGAATAAATCTGAAGTCTGGGATTAATGTATACACACTATTTATAAAAAAGATAAACAATAAGGGCCTACTGTACAGTACTGGGAGATATATTCAATCTTATAATAACTTATAATGCAAAAAAAGTCTGAAAAAAATATATGTCTGTACAACTGAATCACTTTTCTGTACACTTGAAACTAACACAACATTGTAAATGAACTATATTTCAATTTAAAAGCTGGTTATAAAAAAAGTGATATGTTGTACCAAACCCCTAACACCATTTTTACCTGCCTATGGTCAGGTCAGTGTATTAATATGGAAAAGAAGAAAAGCTATTTGAAAGAGGGTTTCAGTCATGTTCTGCTATGCTTAGCTGTTGGAATGACAATAGTAGCTGCTCCAGAAACCACCTTCAGTTCATGGGTTTCTATATCTCTTGGGTACAGGTATCCCTTGCTTTTTCAAAGTTTGCTTTATACCACTTTGCCTTTATAAAAGAACTACGTTAGTACCTGTTTTGGATGCTGAAAGAAATCCGAAGAGGATTTTTGTTATTAGGGGAAAAGGCGAAATTAGGAAAAGAACATTCAGCGTTTGTTTTGCTCAAGTTTTGTTAGAAAGGCAGTGGGTCCCCCACACAGCGAGAGTGGCACCACCAAGCTCCTTTCCTGGGAACTACGCTCAGCATCTCAGCATGAAGCTGCTGTAGTTTTGAACCATGTCTGTGAACATCTGTGCTGTATCTCAATTTATTGTGTGCCTCCATTAGCAAGATGTGTCCTAAGGTAACTGCTTTTTCCCTTTACACCATTTCAGCTTACAGGCTTCATAGCAGCACTACTTTCAGATAGCAGGGGGAAATTGTACACTTTAATACTGTCCTTTCTCTATGAGAGAACAAAGTGTTCTATGATGACATAGGGCTGCCCCGGTGGCTCAGAGGGTAAAAAATCCACCTGCAATGCAGGAGACCCAGGTTCAGTTCCTGGGTAGGGAAGATCCCCTGAAGAAGGGAATGGTTGCTGCTGCTGCTGCTGCCAAGTCGCTTCAGTCATGTCCGATTCTGCATGACCCCATAGACCGGCAGCCCACCAGGCTCTGCCATCCCTGGGATTCTCCAGGCAAGAATGCTGGAGTGGGTTGCCGTTTCCTAGCACTCCAGTATTCTTGCCTGGAGAATTCCTTGGACAGAGGAGCCTAGTGGGCTATAGTCCATGGGGTCACAAGGAGTCAGACACAACTGAGCAACTAACACACACACACACACACACACACACATGATAATATGTCTTTCTTCAAGGGGAATAGGTATTAACTCTTACTTGGAACCAGAAGAATGCTATTTGTTAACTTGTTTCCACCTGAAGTAGCAACTAATCTCAGAAACAAATCCAGGTGTCCTTTTAAGTAGGGACATCAATAATCACTATAATTTGTGTTGGACTTTATGTTTACAAAGCACTTTGTGGGCCTTCCTTTGTTCTCATAATATTCTGTTCCTTAATCAGGAACTTTGCTTCTGTTCAACACTTAAATCTTAGAAGGTCAATTTAACAAATTCCTCATCCTTTCTACTCCCATTCTACTATAAAGTAAATTAACCACAGTGCCAGGAGAATCTTTAGGACCCTTAATGTGCCTGGCTCAAGTAACACAAAAATACTAGTTGGACAAAGGATGATTTCTAAGATCAGCGAAGAGACAGCACTCTTCTTTCCCATTCCCTCTGTGTCACAACACACAAAAGAGGATGGAGTCCCCAGAACTGAAGTTCACGTGAGAGGTTATTCCCTTCAGAAACGTCTGAGGTCTTGATGCTGTCTCTTGTTATCTGGAGGAACATGAGGCTGGTGTCAATGTCATAGGCATGAGAGAACAGGAAGTGAGAATGAGACCACTCACTGAGCTAGAAGCTGGGAATCTTTGGGGATGAGTCTTGTGCTAAAGCGACACTTAGGAGGCTGCTTGAGGGCGAGGTCTCTCTTGTCTAAATCAGATGTTCTCAGGACCACCCCCTATCCTCACTCTGGTTTGGGAACCAGGATTCCTTCAAGTCCAATGCCCCACCTTCACAACCCATTCCAGCCCCAGCCTGAGCTCAAATCCAATAGGCACCTTGAAGGAAGGAGGGGAAAGGGGGGGTGGTAGGGGAAGAGAGGTGCTTTGTAAAGCTTGACTCTATGTCTGTAATACTAGCTTGACTCGTCAGTTTATTTTGCCTTATTCTCTAGAGTGCTAGGAATGTTTAAATGACTTGGGAGATTGGTTCAATTCAAAGTCACGGTCTTCTGCATTATTTGGTTTCCAAAAATAATTACTTGACCTTCCATTTGAGACAAGCACTCAAAAGAGAAACAATTATTCCTAAGATCACCAAGAACAACCTTTAAACAGAAAAGTCAGTTTGCTATTATATTAGCTGTTCTACAGAGTCATGGGATAAGTAAATGTCGCATTTGTTAAAAAGATGACTTCAAATCAACACTTTGAGGGTTCCCAATTATGAGTGTCTAGATGAGAGGTATATATTTTATTGTGCTTCTCAGGTGGCTCAGTGGTAAAGAATTTGCCTGCCAGTGCAGGAGATGCAAGAGATGCAGGTTCAATCCCTGGGTTGGGAAGATCCCCTAGAGTAGGAAATGGCAACCCACTCCAGTATTCTTGCCTGGAAAATCCCATGGACAGAGAAGCATGGCAGGCTACCATCCATGAGGTCATAAAACAGTCAGAGACTACTTATTGAGGCAAAGCTTACAATGTTCATTCACATGCTTTTTGTTCCTCACGGGCGTAGAGTGACGGTGGTCTTGAGCACTTAGTTTTCTTGTCGACCTATAGGTACTGAAGAAACTGCACACTGCTCTGGTTTGCTTCAGGCTGTCAATCAGTCCAATGCTTCGGAGAACAGCAGCCTCCTCCAGGGGACTGCTCCAACCATGGCATATTCTGTGGGTCAGGGCCACTTCCCAGTTCTCACCAGCCAAATGCCAGTGCTCCAAAGAAAGCTCTGGTAGGTTTCTGGAACATTTCCTCTTATCAAAGATGTCTCCTAACCTCTGGGCCTTCATTCCTGCCACCGGCTGTCTTGACGTTTACTGGAAATGTAATACACTAGAGACAGGTATAGAAGCTCTAGCAACTCAATAGGCAAGAAGAGGGCACACCTAAACCTTGATTCCATTCTCCTTTTCCACTAAAGCCTATTAGAATGCTCTATTTTTTATCTTGCTACTTGATTGTACTCAGGAATTGGTGACTTAGAAAAGCATGTTTCAACTCAGTCTTTAATTCTATGGATAAGACTGAGATCAAAATTTACCCACCCATGACATGTGTCACTTGATAGAAAACAGTGTTCTTATTTATACAAAGATATCTGGAAATAGTGAGTCTAAAACTATTATACATACAAATCTAGGAAATACATACCAAGACTCCAAACCCAACCTCCCCCAATAAACCCCGAAAAATCAGCATCAAATGGTTGAATGCAGAGTTCAAAAGAAGAGCAAGGAGAGATAAGAAAGCCTTCCTCAAAGATCAATGCAAAGATATAGGGGGGAAAATACAATGGGAAAGACTAGAGATCTTTTCAAGAAAATTAGAGATACCAAGGGAACATTTCACGCAAACATGGGCATGATAAAGGACAGGAATGGTATGGACCTAACAGAAGCAGAAGATATTAAGAAGAGATGGCAACAACACACAGGAGAGTTATACAAAACAGATCTTCATGATCCAGATAACCATGATGGTGTGATCACTCACCTAGAGCCAGACATTCTGGAATGTGAAGTCAAGTGGGCCTTACTTAGGAAGCATCACTACGAACAAAGCTAGTGGTGGCGATGGAATTCTAGTTGAGCTATTTCAAATCCTAAAAGATGATGCTGTGAAAGTGCTACACTCAATATGGCAGCAAATTTGGAAAACTCAGCAGTGGCCACAGGACTGGAAAAGGTCAGTTTTCATTCCAATCCCAAAGAAAGGAAATGCCAAAGAATGTTCAAACTACTGCACAATTGCACTCATCTCACACGCTAGTAAAGTAATGCTCAAAATTCTCCAAGCCAGGTTTCAACAGTATGTGAACTGTGAACTCCAGATGTTCAAGCTGGATTTAGAAAAGGGAGAGGAACCAGAGATCAAATTGCCAATATCCGTTGGATCATTGAAAAAGCAATAAAGTTCCAGAAAAACATCTACTGCTTTACTGACTATGCCAAAGCCTTTGACTGTGTGGATCACAACAAACTGTGGAAAATTCTTAAAGAGATGGGACTACCAGACCACCTGACCTGCCTCCTGAGAAATCTGTATGCAGGTCAAGAAGCAACAGTTAGAACTGGACATGGAACAACGGACTGGTTCCAAATTGGGAAAGAAGCACATCAAGGCTGTATATTGTCACCCTGCTTACTTAACTTATATGCAAAATGCCGGGTTGGATGAAGCACAAGCTGGAATCAAGATTGCCAGGAGAAATATCAATAACCTCAGATAGGCAGATGACACCACCCTTATGGCAGAAAGTGAAGAACTAAAGAGCCTCTTGATGAAAGTGAAAGAAAGTGAAAGTCAAGTCGCTCAGTTGTATCCAACTCTTTGGGACCCCATGGACTGTAGCCTACCAGGCTTCTCCGTCCATGGGATTCTCCAGGCAAGAATACTGGAGTGGGTTACCATTTCCTTCTGCAGGGGATCTTCCCAACCCAGGGATCGAACCTGGGTCTCTCACATTGGAGGCAGACGCTTTAACCTCTGAGCCACCAGGAAAGGAGAGTGAAAAGGTTGGCTTAAAACTCAATATTCAGAAAACTAAGATCATGGCATCTGGTCCTATCACTTCAGGGCAAATAAATGGGGGAACAGCGGAAACAGTGACAGATTTTATTATGGGGGGGCTCCAAAATCACTGCAGATGGTGATTGCAGCCATGAAATTAAAAGACGGTTGCTTCTTGGAAGAAAAGTTACGACCAATTCAGACAGCATGTTAAAAAGCAGAGGCATTACTTTGCCAACAAAGGTCCGCCTAGTGAAAGCTATGGTTTTTCCATTATGGATGTGAGAGTTGGGACTATAAAGAAAGCTGAGCACCGAAGAACTGATGCTTGATTGCAAGGAGATCCAACCAGTCCATCCTAAAGGAAATCAGTCCTGAATATTCATTGGAAGGACTGATGCTGAAGCTGAAACTCCAATACTTTGGCAACCTGATGTGAAGAACTGACTCATTTGAAAAGACCATGATGCTGGGGAAGCTTGAAGGCAGGAGGAGAAGGGGACAATATGGATGAGATGGTTGGATGGCATCACTGACTCGATGGACATGAGTTTGAGCAAGCTCCGGGAATTGGTGATGGACAGGGAAGCCTGGCATGCTGTAGTTCATGGGGTCACAAAGAATTGGATATGACTGAATGACTGAACTCAATTGAAGGGAGAACAGCTCAAGAATGACAAATGTTAATCAAGGAAAATATGAGCATGTTTTAGAATACAGTGAGAGAGAAATCCTCAAAACTAAAACTAGAATGTTTTTTATTTGTCTTTAGAGATGCAAGTAGACTGAATACTGTCAGGACTGGCATAATTTACTCTTAAATTATTTATATGCAAAACTATTAACCTACATAAAAGGAAGCTGGATAGTCCTTGAGTTTCCTTGAGCTCTTTGAGGTTGTCTGTTATTAATCAGATATCAGGGAATGGTAAAAAACTGAGGATATTTAAGATAGTGAGAAAATGACATAATCCTACTTACATTACAGATTCCAAATATCCAAATTGTTACTGAAGTTTACTTATTATTATCCCCCTCAAAATAAATTTCAAATCACACAAATAATATATTTTCTTTTATAAGCTGAAGCTCCAATACTTTGGATGTGAAAAGCCAACTTATTAGAAAAGACCCTGATGCTGAGCAAGACTGAAGGCAGGAGGAGAAGGGGACAATAGAGGATGAGATAGTTGGATGGCATCACCAACTCAATGGACATGAGTTTGAGCAAGCTCTGGGAGATGGTGAAGGATAGGGAAGCTTGGTGTGCTGCAGTCCTTGGGGTCACAAAGAGTCAGACGTGTTTGAGTGACTGAACAACAACAACAATTTTCTTTTAAAAATTAAAATATTAAATAGAAAGATAAAAATCCCCTTTTCCAACATGCCCAATCCTTTCTCATTCTTCCCACCCAATCCAACTCCACTGCTGACAACAGCCAACAGTGGTGTTTTCTATGCCAGAAGCTGTGCTAAGAGATTATTGGAATATCTTACTTAAATTTTCACAACTTCCTGCTAAAGTGGGTTCAGTTATTATCCCTATTTTATAGAGGAGGATACTGAGCCTGGTCATACTTATATCCCCTATTAACTCAGAGGCCCACTAATAGTAGTTAGGGACATATCCATGCAGGTTTTTCTATGGATCCCTACACATTTGTGAGCACTTATAGAAAATGTAGAGTGTTGCTATTGTACTTCACTTAAAAAAAAAAAAAGTGAACGGTACCATATTATACATATCCAATTTACCATTTGTATTTCTCCCTGACAGTTCATAAGTTCTAACTCATTCTTTTAAATTGCTGTCTAATGAACTACAGCTTTGGGCTTCCCAGGTGACACAGTGGTAAAGAATCTGCCTTTTAATACAGGAGATGCAAGAGATGCAGGTTTGGGTTGGGAAGATCCCCTGGAGAAGGAAATGGCAACCCATTCCAGTATTCTTGCCCAGGAAATCTCATGGACAGAGGAGCCTGGTGGGCTATAGTCCATGGGGTCACAAAGAGTAGGACATGACTAAGCATGCGTGAAGACATACTACACCTGTAGTATTCTTCTAGGGATAGTGTGAAAGTTATTTTCAATTTTTCACTAATAAAAATGATGCGGTGAAAGTCTTATGCAAGCTTTCTTATTCACAAGGGCAGCTGCTTGGGTGGCTATCAAGATACGGAAGTGCTGCGTGACGCTGAGCGCATGTTTAAGTTTGAATAGGTACTGCTAACTTGTCCTCTAAGATGTTTACCACTAGTATGTGAATAAATACTTGCCTACAGCCATGCCAAAATCTGATATTATCAATCTCAAAGTTTTTCCAAGCTAAAGAATCATGTTTTAGTACGCATTCCCCTCATTACAATACAAATTGTATTAGGCTGCACCATCTGGGCTGGTAATTCAATGATAAAGTGAGCTAAAGTAGGGCAATATAAAAAAAATGTATATATACATTAAGCATGCTCTTTGCTTTAAAATACACAGTTGTGCATTTCCCTCCCAACTTCTGATACAGGAACAAAGTTTCTCAAGTAAGGGATCACTGTCAAGGGCCATACATATACTTTCTGCATTAGCCATACCCTTAGAATGTACATCGAAGACTCCATGGTTTGGTATCTTAAGTGAAGCGAAATGTAAAAGCCTTGTGAAATACTCTGAGTGCAGAATTTAATTTAATTTAGCCACAGGTTTTTAGTAATGTACCTTCATCAAGATTTTCTAAAGCATTTAATTAAAAAAAATTTTTTTAGAGCTCTAATTTTTATAAAAAGAGCTCTCTTTCCACACTTGTGTTTCATTGGTTTACACATTACTTAACTGAATTACATAATTACAATGACATTCAACCAGTATAAACAGGTTTGGAAAGCATCACATTGGCTCTTGGAAAGCACATATTTAACTCAGAGAGCAAAAGCACAGAGGTGTCCTAGAGAGTACCCCAGCAGCCATCCAGTGAGCCCACTCCGGATTGAAGTCAGCATTTTTCAGAGTCTTCTAATGCAGCAAGTTGGGTAAGGGAGTAAGTAGTGTCTCCACTAGCGAGGTGGAACATCTTTTCATATGTTATTGCTTAATATCCACTACTGTGAACCATCTGTTCATTTCATTCACCTATTTTTCTAGTGGATTAACTTTTTCTTAATTATTCACAAGTGTTCTTTAGAAATCTCTGTACTAGTCCTTTGTCTTTTATGTCATAAATATTTTCTCCCAGACTATTGCTAACCTATTAACTACTTTTTTTTTGTAGTTAGACTGTCATACAAAGTACTTAATTTTGATCTAATGAAATAAACTATTTTTCTTTCTTCATAGCTTTTACTTTCTGTGTTTTGAGAAAGCCCCCTATTCTAAACATATTCACCTAGGTTCTCTTCTAATACTTCAATAATTTCATAACTCCCAGATTCCAGATGAGGAACTTGAAGTTCAGAAGACTCAGATATTTGACCAAAATTCTAAAGCTAGAAATAACCTAAGATCCATATTGATATATGTTTATATATAATCTCCAAAGCCAATGTTACTACTTTATACCACCTTCCTGAAGAAGGACTTAAAATCTGAGAGAACTAAAGTGAAATATATGGGTGCTCAACAATGGTGAAAATTGCATGAATGCACATCTCTGTACTGATTACATAAGTTACTGATAAATGATTCATTATCAGCTGCAGAAAACTTGCATGATCTCTGCCATCCATAGAAAATGTGGTCAAAGTGCCCGAGTGACCTGGAAATCTAAATACTATTGAGCAACTACTAGGTACATATATTCATATTCTTATTCATATATTCCTCCATCCAGTGAAGCAAACAAAAATATACTGAATACCTAACATGTCCCTGGCGACAAATTCCACACACTCATGGGTGTGGACTTTGCTAGACTTCTTTGCATGGATATTCTGAAAGTTCCTAAATCTTTGCTAGCTCAAAACCAACCTCTACATTTGCAAGGTACCTTGAGTTGTGGTCACTGAGGTCACATGCCTTCTATCTGCTACCAGAAAGTGAGATCCTTAGGATGAGATTTACATCATGTGCCTCTGAAGCCCCCAAAGCACAGAGCTTATAAGACCCTGGTAGCAGTACAGGTGCTCTGTGACTGCTGTTATTACAGTGTCATATGTATGGAGGCTTCCCTTTCTGTCTTGTGAACCATATCTGATCTCTCAAGGGTGAGCAAGAATGAGTAATGAATAATGAAAGAATGAACACTTTGTATTTTCATCAAACACGGTCTTCCTAGTAATTTTATCATTTCCTTGAGGTCACCAGTTATTCTCATCACCACTGGTCATCTTTCCAGATTTCACAGTCTTGTTATTATCATTATCTCTTGATTCTTCTGCCTTCTTTTAATGCTGGCAATGAGCTGTCAAATTCTGTTGCTTCTATTACAACCTTGTTAAATCTTTTCTATTCTCCCTGTCACCACCTTGGTTCAGGCACATTATCTCTTGCAAAAACTATTATGAATGATCTCCCACACTGATCCATATTATACCTGCTGAAGTCACATAACTTTCCAGAATCATAATCTCATGTGGCCAATCTCTTCCTTCAAACCTTCAAAGGCTCCCATGAATCCACTGAATTATTCTGGATCTCTTAACTGGACATCAAAGCTTTATGTATGACCCCATCTACATTTTGACTCTAATTCACCACTGCTCATCGAGAAGGAAATGGCAACCCACTCCAGTGTTCTTGCCTGGAGAATCCCAAGGACGGGCGAGCCTGGTGGGCTGCCGTCTATGGGGTCGCACAGAGTCGGACACGACTGAAGTGACTTAGCAGTAGCAGCATCTACTGTTGCCTTCTCCTGCCTCTTCCCACTCCACAGTCAAATAGGACGTTGTGCTTTTTATTAAATACATCTTGCATTTTCCATCTCTGTTACTTCCACCTGGGCACTCTTCCTCATTCTATCCTTTGAGGCCCATTTTTAAAGGCCAGCTCTTTCATGAAGTAGGTCCTGATACCACACAGACAAGACAGCTGCCTCCTTGGATATCAGCAGGTCTTTGTGTTGCCTTTTTTGAGTCAGTCTTGTTTTATTTATCTAACCCTGCTTTATTTATACTGATTTGGTACTTACCTGTGTATTGCAGTACAAGGTCCTCATGGTGAGGGTCAGTGGTTTCCTTATTTTTGTGATTGTTTGAAGAGTTTGGTACAGAGCCTTGTACACAGAGGCACTCGATAACCTACTGGTCGACCTGAACATTCCTCTCAACTTTACTATAATCTCCTTAAGAACAATGACCTTAAGGGCACAGTGTCTCTCAATACATGTAAGGGGCCTTGTGCATAACAGGTGTTCAAAACTTAATTCATTTAAGTAATTTCATAGTTCCAGAGCAAGAGATTTCAAAAACACACATAACACTGGCATTAACCTAAAATATTCACTTAATCACCTCTCACCTGTCCCAGACACTGCACTCAAAATTTTATAACAGTCATCTTGTGTAATCCTGCCAAGAACACCGTGAAGCACTGTCTTTTCCCTCAATGGATGGGCAGAGATTTACAGAAGTAAAGTGACTGGATTCTGCAACGAGTCAGTGGCAGAGCTGAAATTTGAACCAAAGCAATTTCTGCTTCCAGAGCCCACGGTTGTCACCATCATGCCATATGCCTTGGTTATGTTTGCCAACTCCCCTTAGTTTCAACAATTTGGGTAAACAAAAAATCTTTTAAAAAAATACTTCAAGCTACATCTTAAAATCATTTTTGAAACATGAGAACATCTTGACTCTCAGATTATTTTAACGGGTGTGAAAATAAAGAATTGCTAAGTCTTTCTTATCCACTTTCCAACGTAAGCTTCAAATTTAGGAGGCTATTTGTTTTCTCAAATGATATGCATGGTTAGTACTTAATTATGCATCCCCCAACATGGAGGTGATAAGGGTAACATACCTCCAGATAACTGAAAATCATTTAATTTTGTGAAGCAATCTAGAAATCTCAGAACCAGAAACAACTGTTTAGTTCCCCATTTCCTTCTAAATCTTTAGATACTTGAAAACTCTTCTTATTAGTCTGGACTCTGATTGAAGGGCAGAGTGAAAAAGTGTGGGGTTGGCATAGATAATCCGTGAATAAATAAGGCCAGAGATTTCTCTTTGTCTGAATCTCCCCATTCAGTCTGCATGGAAAAGCACTAGCATCAGCTTTGGCCACAGTGCTGAAAAAGAATACTAGCCTCAAGGAGTCTACAGATTATGAAACTGGGAGAAAACGGAAAAAAGTTGTATTGGCCCTAACAACACTGAGGAAGGACTCACAAGCTGTAAGATAAAAGTCATTGCTTTCTTTAGGATTTCAGAGATACAAACATGGAAAGTAGACAGTTACATCTAAGAAACAGTTACTGGCTAACTGGTCACCAGTGTGTCTTTAGCATTCAATGGAAATACTGTTACTCACGATGATATTTATAACTTAAGATGAAATTATATCAAGCAAGGACAAACTCTGATTTTCAGTAAAACAGAGTGGAAAAAATGACCACTGATGTTTCAGCTACTCAAATATTCTATGCATCTATTCAAAGTACAACAATTTCTATATAAAAAGCCTGATAATATTAATTTCACTGTTCAGTCATAGCTACCTTTTTCTGGATTTAAGTTCAGTTCAATTCAGTCGCTCCGTCGTGTCCAACTCTTTGCAACCCCATGAACCACAGCACGCCAGGCCTCCCTGTCCATCACCAAATGCCAAAGTCTACCCAAACCCATGTCCATTGAGTCAGTGATGCCATCCAACCATCTCATCCTCTATCATCCCCTTCTCCTCCTGCCCTCAATCTTTCCCAGCATCAGGGTCTTTCCAAATGAGTCAACCCTTTGCATCAAGTGGCCAAAATATTGGAGTTTCAGCTTCAACATCAGTCTTTCCAATGAACACCCAGGACTAATTTAAGTGTTGATGTTAAAACCTAAGGTATGATGAACCTCTGTGACTTAAAGGATACCTTAAAATCCAAATCCCGTTTATGAAGTAAAATTCTATCAAAGTATTTTGGCTCCTTTAAAATGATCTAAAATATTCAGTTGTTGATACTTGAGTACTGCAAGTCATAGGTTATATATTCAGAAAAGAATAGAGGAAAAAGAATGAGCCTGTTATGTTCATTAGAGTATCAAGGAAAATGACAGCCTTAAATACTCCTGAGCACTGGTTAACATTCTGCCAACTCCTTCTGCTGTAGCAGAAATCATAAAAACAAAGCATAACAAGGAAAAAGGAGTTTAAGTCAAGTGAAAATATTTATGACATTGCAAGCTTCTTAAAAATGTATTCACTGAAACATGAAAAAATAGCAGTAATTAATCCCAAAATAAAAGAGAAAAACAGTGTTGCTCCAACACAACTGAATAAATGCATATTCTTAACAATCTGTAATGTCTTAAATCAGCTAATATGATAATTTACTAAATGTTTTTTCAGATATGAAATATTAAGGTGGAATATGTTTATTGATTTGTTTTAGAGAAAGAGGTTTCTAACTATCTGTTTCAGATCATTAGAATTCTCACATTAACTCAAAACCCATAATACCTTAACACTGTGAATGTGAAGTACTATTTGATAAAGACTTACCTTCTAAGTACCTTATTTTCCTTTGAAAAGCAACTTCCTTAAAATACTACATATCAACAATAATAAAACTTAGCCATTCACTCTGATCTGCATTGAGTTAAAGGATGCAAAGAAAGAAAAAAAAAAGGTTCTCCCCCCATAAAGCTCAATCCTATGTCATGATTTTTCCTTTAAATTTAATCATTTTGAAACATTAAAAAACCTGCTGTTTCTCCTGGAGCATCCTCTATCAAGATTAAAGAAGGGTTTGTTTGAAAACAAACAGGATACAGGAGTAAATGGTGCAGCCTCCAAGCAAGCTATAAATAGCAATGGCATTTTCAAGAAATCTTGCGCTGGAGTGTTATGTTGCAGTTTAAACATGCAGTGCAGATTTTATTATAAAGGTGTCACCAAAATTCACTGTTATACAAGAAATGCAGTTCTTACCAAGTTTTCTTGGTTCCTGGCTGCTATTTTCTGCTCCTCTTCTGCCCCATTTTTCATGTATTTGACCTCTTCCACCGGTTTGATCCTATACTCATCTGAGTGCCAAAAAAGAGAAGACATTCTGTAACTTTTTTCACAATGGTAGAAAGTGTCAGTAAGAAAAGCCAAACAACACAATTTGTTAGAGCCTTTTTCCCTGTGGCCTTTATATATGGTTCATTTGAAACAATCTGGAAGATGCTTAACTAGCCTCTTTTTATGAAGTGCTCTCCTCTGTCCACTGGGAAAAATTCAGCATCATGAAGGCCGCTAACAAAAGTGGCACTGCCTGCTTCTTTTACAGAGAGCAGATGGTGTCACTGGAAATGGAGGTTGTTCCATCTCCAAACAATATTTGGAATTTATACGTAATAGGGCGTATCACGTAATGATCTACGGAGATTTTCCTCCATGAGAATATTAGTTCAAAATACCTGTGGCAGCAGTGTTATACAGTACATTCACACCTAAATTTTTCTCTTTGGAAAAAACAAAGTAAAAGCAACGAGCTTGACTGATCAACAAATAGATGTAAACAATTGGAAGTTGAAATTTTCCTATTGATGATTCACATATTAAATGTGCAACAATCTGCAACAACAATTTCATATGATATATACAGACGTTTTCTTAACCTCTCTGTAAAGTCACACACGAGAGGAGCATGGCTCTAATTGGTAGGTGTATCAGTCAAGGCTGGAGAGTAGAGTGGGCCATGGACAGGACCTGGTCTTTGCAACAGCCAGAGAAAGACAGTACAACAGATTCCAACACCGAAACACAGCGCAGGTCAAACTTGGGAAAACTTGCAATTAAAGTTCTTTTCCAGGACAGAGGTTTGGTGACGACAATGCTGACATTTTCACCAGATTTCTGTCACCAGGAACTGACTTGGGTACACTAAGGTCAAGAACAGGCGTGACTTTGAGTCATCTTTAGTATGTGGGGAGAAAAATCACAGACATTATGGAACTAGAAAATTTCATCAACCAATAAAATGATGATTGCCTAGCAAAGGGCATGGAATAATGTACAGAACAGGCTAGATAGATATCTATCACTAGGAAGTTGCAATATAGTTTCTTATTGTCTGCAGTTAATTTGCTACAACGTCTGTATTCTTACATAATTTCTTACCTTATTATTTATAATACCATTTCCAAAATAGTTTCAGGCTTCCTCATACTATCCCTCAATATGCTATACCCCAAAGATGTTTGTTATGGTGACGTTTCTTTAGTAATTATGCCGTTCCAATGTTTCTCAAAGTTATCATCCTTATGAAAGTAATATATTTGCACATTTCTGAATCAAGACTCCCTATTCAGAGGCCAACTGTTTTTTTCCTTCTGACAATTCAAGGTAGTTATTGATCCTGCTTCTTTCTAAAGAAATTAGAAAGAGTGGTACAAGTTTACAGCAATGAGTCCTTTAGGAATACCACATCCTGAATGTATTAACAAGTTAATCAGTGGGTTCTGATCCACAGTTACAATGTGTAAGAATTTCACATTTCAATTTGGTATGCAGAAGAGAAAAAAAATAAAAGTAAATCAATAAAATTGGTGCATTTAATTAGGAATTATTTACTCAGAAGTAGGAAAAGCTCTTGCTAATTGAAAAGAAAAGACACTGACTAATTATGCCTCCAGTACAATTATATAGAGATAAAAATAAAGGGGAAAAAATAGCTAAAGAGGGACTCCCTAACTTCAGTTTGGAACATTAATATTTATAAATGATAGTTCACTGGGATAATTACTAACATTTAACTTAACTAAATTATGATGTTAATGACTTATGGTGAGTCTCTGATTACTTAAATTACACATACACATATTTATTTTTTTAAAACACAATTCCAGCAGACTCTATTATTTTGTCTGGAGGACACACAACCTCATGTGATAAGATGGGGAAAGCATGTTTTAGGTCCCAAGCAGAACCTTCTGAAAGATGGCCCTTCACCTGCAGCATAGTAAAAGGTCTCTCCTAGAGGGGACCTACCCTGGCCTTGTCAGCTGTCCCTTCCCATATCAAGCAACAGCTCATAGCAGACACTCTAAAGGGGAGTGATATTCAAACTTCATTCTCTTTTTATCCATCCAGGAAACAAAACGTAATTGAAAGTAGTAGAAAAACTATTAATATTTTTGTAATACTTCTCTTCGATGAAGAAAAGCTGCGGGCTACATGACTTTCAAGGCAGAATTATCCCACATACAGACTTTCTATAACATCACCAGTTTAGAAAGAGGATAGGTTTTAGTGTGTCATTAACAAACACGGCTGGCTAGCCAATGCCAATTTCATGGAACACGCTTTGATTGGATAAAAAAGAAAGAAAGAAACACAAACAGCCACGTCTGCAAAGCCAGACCTATCATTATTACTTACACAACACACTGCACAAAATCCATCACAGTGTGAAACAAAAAAAGCCAGCAAGGCCCTTAGATAAACCACAGCCTGTACAAAGCCAAGACTTAAAAACGGTCTGTCAAATCTCTCAAAGGCTCATGCTGGGGATGAAGATGCCCATCTGGAAATAGACAACTTGTCAACCAACGTGTCACACATTTCCATGGCAATGCCGCCTTCATGAATGACACTCTGGGTGGATGAACAGAACATTTCAGGCTGTGGCCGTGACATGACCACCACAGAAATCCATTTTCCCTTTTATTTAGGGCACAGGGGAAATCGTGGGGGGTTTTACGCCCCCTTCATCAGATCCCACACTGGAGGGAATTAGCAGAGCCACTGTTAACAGCCAGAGTCCTGGTGACAGAACAAAGTGCCAACTTGATTAAGAGGAGTGAACAGCAGACTGTTCTCCGGCTCCCTCACACCTGTTCACGATGTTTCTTTTCTTCTTGTTGATCTTGTCAAGTGGCTTATTAAAATGCACGTCAGAAACAGTAGGCTGACACCCCATTTCAAACCTGCTCCCCCTTCTCTCTGTGTAAACAGTTGCAGGCTGTGCCAGTCAAAATATATCTGGGGTAGAAGCACTGCTGTGGTGATAGGATCTTATTCCTTAGACCACACCAGAGAGGGGCAGCTCCATCAAACTAAAGACAACTGTTTCCCACCAAATCTTTGGACCTCACTTTTGACATAAAATGCAAGGAGATCAAATCAGTGAATCCTCAAGGAAATCAACCCTGAATATTCATTGGAAGGACTAATGCTGAAGCTGAAGCTCCAGTATTTTGGCCACCTAATGCAAAGAGTCGACTCACTGGAAAGGACCCTAATGCTGGGGAAGATTGAAGGCAGGGGAAGGGGACGAGATGGTTGGATGGCATCATCAACTCGGTGAACATGAATTGAGCAAATTCTGGGAAACAGCGAAGGATGGGGAAGACTGGTGTGCTGCAGTCCATGGGGTCACAAAGAGTCGGACACAACTTAGCAACTGAACAACAACAAATACGCGTACAGAATCAAGTTTTTAGAGCTGGAAGGGAATAAAATGGTTTGACTTGGCTTTAGATGGTATGGAATCATCACCACTTTCTAGATCCTATCAATTCTTCCATTGTTAATAACTCACTGGCCCATAACTGGTTCTCTCAAGCTTTGCAGACAAAGATCTGCTACAAGGTTACATTTATAATCAAGGGAACTGACTTTAACATGAGACAATTAGATGGAGGTGAGTGCTGGAGTGAGTTTATAATGCCAAAATTATTAAACAGTTAACATTTCTCATAAAAGTTCATATTAGGTAAGGAAGGAGAAAGGCAAGAGTTCTAGAAATGCTGCTCTTTCAGGTAAGAAAGGATCTTACAGTTGTTTCCTAGAATGGTGAAATTTACATCTACTTTCACACCTTACTCTGTCTACTCATCAATGACATATGTACCAAAATAAACCATATCTTTTTCAGGACTGTTTCAATTTCAAAAACTCTGTGCTAAAGTCTTCATATCAAAATCTAACATCTGTCTGGGCATCTTCACTGAATGCTCTGGATTGCTTCTTCAGTCAGAATTTGCCTGAAGATTCTCTAGTAGACTAATTTTTATTATATGCTCAGGAAAACACAAGGACTTAGGAAAAGAGGTAAAAGAAGTATATACAAAAATAAACAAACCAATTAAAAGACTAAACTATTCTGCTTCTTAATATAAACTCACTCCCCCTAGGTTTCTCCCACTGAGCATCCTGTCTACCAAACTAACTAAATTCGAGTCCCCAAATCCTGGCACAACTTCTGATTCTTCCCTAAGATCTTTTTCAAAAAAGTTAAAAAAAAAATTTATTGGAGTATAATTGCTTTGCAATGTTGTGTTAGTTTCTGCTGTACAATGAAGTGAACCAGCTATATTTATACATATATCTCCTCCTTCTTGAGCCTCCTTCCCACTCCCACCCCATCCCCCTCATTCTATCCATCTAGGTCATCACAGAGTATGGAGTTAAGCTCAGTCTGCTATCCAGCAGTTTCCCACCAACTATTTTACACATGGTAGCTTGGAGAAGGAAATGGCAACCCACTCCAGTATTCGTGCCTGGAAAATCTCAAGGACAGAGGAGCCTGGCAGGCTACAGTTCATGGGATTGCAAAGAGTTGGGCACAACTGAGCAACTGAGCACCACCACCACCAGCGTGTATATATACACACATAGACATTCTTTCAAGAGATGGGTACTCATGGTAGCTAAAAGCTTAGCCTCAAGAGCTATTAATAGAATGACTGGCCATATGATCTTGGGCAACTTCCTCAGTGCTTTCTGTGCTTTGGCTTTTTCATTTGTAAAATGGGAATATTTACAGTACTTAATCTCACACATGGAGCCACATGAATTAATACACGAATACACTTAAAACTTTATTTTTGGGGGCTCCAAAATCACTGCAGATGGTGACTGCAGCCATGAAATTAAAAGACGCTTACTCCTTGGAAGAAAAGTTATGACCAATCTAGATAGCATATTGAAAAGCAGAGACATTACTTTGCCGACTAAGGTCCGTCTAGTCAAGGCTATGGTTTTTCCTGTGGTCATGTATGCATATGAGAGTTGGACTGTGAAGAAGGCTGAGTGCCGAAGAATTGATGTGTTTGAACTGTGGTGTTGGAGGAGACTCTTGAGAGTCCCTTGGACTGCAAGGAGATCCAACCAGTCCATTCTGAAGGAGATCAGCCCTGGGATTTCTTTGGAAGGAATGATGCTAAAGCTGAAACTCCAGTACTTTGGTCACCTCATGCAAAGAGTTGACTCATTGGAAAAGAGTTTGATGCTGGGAGGGATTGGGGGCAGGAGGAGAAGGGGATGACAGAGGATGAGATGGCTGGATGGCATCACTGACTCGATGGACGTGAATCTGAGTAAACTCTGGGAGTTGGTGATGGACAGGGAGGCCTGGCGTGCTGCGACTCATGGGGTCGCAAAGAGTCGGACACGACTGAGCGACTGAACTGAACTGAACACTTAAAACAGTGCCTCGCCCATAACAAATGCTCAAAAAATACTGGCTGCTGCTTTAGAAAAACTCAGCTGGTTCTGCAGGGAATACTATTTCTAATGTACAAAATCCATCAAAAATGGCAACCCACTCCAGTATGCTTGCCTGGAGAAGCCCATGGACAGAGAAGTCTGGTGTATTACAGTCCATAGGGTCACAAAGAGTCGGACACAACCGAAACAACTTAGCACACAGCACATAAAAACAACAAGCATCATGTAAACATCAGCAATTAATCAAAATGGTGACTTAACTACGTTGACAAATAAGAGAGGAAGTGATAAGGGGGTATAATTGTCCATGATAAGCCTTCAGCATTTTTTTAACCTATGTACATATAGTGCTTTAATTAAAATATAACATGATTTTCAAAGAACAATAACTTTTATGATAGGAAAAAGAAGAGTGATCATTATTTGAGTGAGACTGGGGTTACAATGAAATAATGCTCCTCTATCTTCCTGTATATCCTAACTCAGTTATTGCCACTAGCACAGCTCCTTGTCTCGGCCTTCCTCGAGGGCACAAGAGTGAACGGGTGAGGTTCCAATTCAGAACAGGCAGGATGATTGTTTTAAAAAAAGGACAAAGGTTGCTTTAAAAAAAAGAAAAAAGCCACTTTGGAAAGAAAACCCTCTTGCGGAAGGACAAGAAGGCAGAACTCTATGGCACTATAAAATAAAGACGGATGGCAAGCCTGGTCAATTACACAGGGAAATGCGGCCTCCTACTTTGGAGGACTCCTCCCAACAGCTGGTCATGCCTCCATTTGCTTATTCATTCCACACTCACCTAACGTCTGCTGTGTCTAAGCCGCAGTCTTTCTCAGGGGCTCAGTGGATGCTGTCTGGGTGGACGAGGTATCTGTTTTTTCACTCAAAGTGTCTGGCACACTGGTGTTTAACAAAACTTATTCTTAAGAGATAAAACCTAAAGACCTGGCTTCAGTTCACAGATGAATAAAATTTACCCCAATCAGTGCTTCAGTTTTGTTTGTCTGAGGTGTCCCTTTTTCCCCTTGCTGGATTCTCCAATGAAGAAAAAAGATATCTAATTAAAAAAAAAAAGCCATTCTTCACACTTTTGTAAACAAGTGCAATGGGTGTGAAACTGCTATTTCACCTTGACCTTTTCGCTGTGATGTCCTCAGTGTGGAAGTCTTGGCTGACTTATATGTAGGTTTTTGAGCTAAAACTTGTATTATTCCCCTATCTAGAATTTCTTTCCTAGTCTCTCAGTTGATTCAAAGACTATTTGAGTCCAAGTTTCATTATCTTTATGAAATCTTCAATCTCTTTGGACTACAAGTATCTCTTCTGCCTCCAAATTTCTAAGTTCTTACTTTTCACTTCTAAAATTTGCCCCAAACACCCTTTGTGTTATTTCCTTCACATGTGAAGTGATTTCAACTAATTGTAAACTTCTCCAAGCGAAGAGATGATTTCATTTCCAGGCTACTGCATGGAAAACCCAGTTAATTTCATGTAGCTGAACCATTCATTATAGGCACCAGCAACCTCAGTAGTAGGGTGGTCATGTGATCCAATGAGATGAAGAAGGAGAAAGGAAACACTTTCTTCTCTTTTCTTTGATGTAAAGCTTGACTTGAACCAAAGCTTTAAATGGGCAATTTGTCTCTGATGTCAAAGAACCTCCTCTTCTGAACCCAACTTGCATTTCCATATAAACCTCTCCCCAAGCCTCCCCATTCTGCAGTTTTCTCAGCCCTACTGCCTCTACCCACTTCTCCTGTAGCATCACACTAAGGCATGCATTAAAGCCTATTTTTCAAACTTACACCTTAACCTTTTTTTTTTTTTTGGTGCCCCAATAAAGCTGATTTGTGTTAAATCAGGAATCACTAATTGGTGTACTTCTAAGACATTCAACATAAAAGAAAAAATTTGAGGCTTGACGTGTGTTCTGGCCGGGAGTTGGGTCAGGGGCCATAGTTTCTTAGGGAAGGAAAGTCACTGCTGGCAATCCAGTCTCATCCATCCTTTATCTTTTTTGGAGCTGCTGAACTTTTGAATCTGTGGGTTGCTGCTGTTGATCGTATTTGGGAATTTTTCAGCTAATATTCTCCATGCCTCCCTTCCTGTCTTTACACAGCTTGTAAATGGGGAGCTGCCTGACTTCAGAACCCACTCTTCACTGTTATATCTTTGGGATATGCTTTGGAACTTATCTCACCTCTCCCATCATCCTAATCTCCGAGATACAGCTTTGCGGTTCTTAGTTTTGTAACAACAGGTCAGTGCCTAATAGCTGTTGGATTGAAGAGAATTTTGTCACAGAAGCATTGAAGGCTTTGATGCCCACAGCATATCTAACCCTGATTCACTTCTAAACCCTCCTCACCTGGAAAGCTCTTATTCAGGACAGTCTGAAAACTTACTCTGGGCTGGCTCTGAGCTGAGCAATGCCAGACGGTGTTGAAGGGAGGGAACGGAAGAGGCTAGGAAAGAGTGCCCGAGAGAAACCACCGTCCTGGGAGAAGGCTTGTGCTCTGGGAAACTTTCTACTACCTGGAGCATATTCCTCAGGTTAGACTGACCCTAGACTGACCACATAACTAGGCTGACCATATTCCACTTGGCTGCAGTCCACCAGGATGGACTAAATCTGGAAAATCGTATACACAAAGCAGAGACTCAACTGAAGGACCTCACAGACCACTAGCAATTCTGAGTCAGGCAGTCCCTTCACAATCATTACTATATCCTCACTTGCAGAAAACAATTTTGCCGTTTCCAGTGTAATAGTTATCATTAGGCAATTTCTAGGATAATTATGAAGTGCCCATTCTAAACATTTTGAACATTTCTAAAATAAGGTTTTAGTGCATTTAACACTAAATGCTCTTGGTTCTTTTCAAAATGTGACTCAAATCAACCTAATAAAGGAAAACTAACTTCAAAATAAGATTGTTTGATACATTAAGTGCTCACGGTCTAAGAATATAAGCTGTTAAAAAATTACAAAAGGGAAATTATGCTTTCAGACTTCATATTTATGGAAGATTAAACCCTGGCCACTGGGTTTCCACTAGGGGAATTAGGCAGATTGTATACATTTGTACCCCACGGACCGTAGCCTTCTAGGCTCCTCTGTCCATGGGATTCTCCAGGCAAGAATACTGGAGTGGGTTGCCATTCCCTTCTCCAGGGGATCTTCCTGACCCAGGATTAAACCCAGGTCTCCTGAATTGCAGGCAGATTCTTTACCAATTGAGCTACAAGGGAAGCTACATATATTAGTTCACATCCCCCTTTATGATACCTCATAATTGAAAATTAATGTCACTCAGAGAGGAAGTTTTACATGCCTACTTTATTCTTACTCACTAGTGAAACCTAATGCTGGGGCATATTTGAAAACCAGAGATAGACAAAAGATATAGTCTTGCTTCAAAACTCATTTCAGCACACCCTCACTAATAAAGGGTGCTATCCTTTTTAAAAAATATGCAATCAACTGAGGGGTGCAAACAGTATTTAGTTTTCATTTTAGTTTGATGTTTCAAAATTTACTAGTGATACCGAATACCTTTTCCCTGTTTGGATCATTCAATTCACATGTACTCCCTTCTTTCTGATATCCTTTGCCCTTTTTCTCTAGTTGGAGTTGTAATATTTTTCTTATTGACTGCTATGAGCTCTCTGCAAACTATACCAATTTATGGATATACTTCTGGCCCCAAAAGGTCTGTGCAAAAGCACCTCTTGAGTTTCATTCAGACGGGAGGAGGCAGAAAGAACTAACTGCCTTCTGTTCTTCAGTCAAATGCTGCACTGTATTTTCTGTATTCTTTTCCTTCCTTACTTCAGCAGCATTCACTGAGCACCCACTACATGCCAGAGAACGGAGTACTCAGTCCTGGGGTTACACCCGGGGAAAGGAGGCAGACGCTGTTCTCAAGGAGCTCACAGCCAGTGAGGGGAGATTTAATAAAATGAGCAAACGAGAGTGCAGTCCATCTGCAGCCATTCGCACAAGTGGGGGGCTTCCCCAGGGGCTCAGCGGTAAAGAATCTGCCTGCAGTGCAGGAGTGACAGGAGACATAGGCTCGACCCCTGGGTCAGGAAGATCCCCTGGAGACGGGCATAGCAACACACTCCAGTAATCTTGCCTGGAGAATCCCATGGACAGAGGAGCCTGGCGGGCTATGGTCCACGGGGTCGCAAAGAGTTGGACACCACTGAAGAGGCTTAGTATGAACACACAGAGTCGCTGTAATAAGAACAGAAGGAGGGACCCCTTAAGAAAGGTTAGGGAGAGTCTTGGAGGAGGTGACATAACGCAGAGGAGTACTAAGGAACGCTAAGGTGTGTGGGAAGGACAGATCTAGGTAAGGGGACAGTGAGTTCAATAGCCAGAGAGAACATGGCCGACAGGAACAACAGAGAGAGTTCTAGTACAGCCAATACGCAGAATTCGGGGCAGGAGGCAGGCAGGGGTTGCTGCCTAGAGAAATGTACAGAAGGGAGGCTATAGCGCAAGTGCAGGAAGAACTGGGATGCAAACTAGAATCAGGCTCCGCACCAAGGGTGTATTGACTTCCCCCACCAGGTGCCAGACTGAAGCTGCCGTTACAGCCTAAGCTTCTGTCCTCAGCCATCTCCTCTGGAGAGACCCCAACCATCATAATCCAAGGCTTTCTGCCTCTCTGAAAGAAGACTCAGTGAAAGTGGAACACACATGAGCCAGGGGAGATGGGCCAGTCAGCTGAGGAAGGTGAGGAAGAACGACACCTGGAGGAGAAGATGGGCCAAGAGCCAGTGGCCACTAGGAGTCTCAGGAGGGTGGAGTCTTTCCCTGGAGTCAGCTGCTGGGACTGGAGCTTAGGTGCAACATCTGCCAGAACCTGTTTGCTGCTTCCTGGAGAGTCATGCCTTCACCTGGGGATGGGGAGGTATCGAAGCTTGCAGAACAGGGAGTGCTTGGGATGGGCTGTGAGCTATCCTGGGGCAAAGGAGCTGCCAGTGAACCTGAGCCCAGCTGCTTCCCCTTTGGCGGGACAGCAGTGAATCAGAAGGGACAGAGCCGGCTCCAAGGGCCCTCTCTTCTGGACCTGGCCTGGTGACTGCCCAGCTGTGTGCTGTGGAGGCAGGGGAGAGAGTGAGCTGAGTGTGTTGAGATACGTGTGCGAGGGTGCTACAGCCTCTCTGCATTCTTAGGGTCTTGTTCACGTCTTTGAAGGTGCCCACAGCTGCAAGGATATGAAAGTGGTAAAGCTTCCCTCACTATAACGCCTTTAATAATTAAGACTGGACCTGCAGGTCCCATTCCTGAATCATTTCATCATTTCAGAGGCCAGACAGCAAGTCTCCTCCATTCATTCGGGGCTTGTTATTCAGTGATGGAGTTTCCCAGGTGGCGCTAGTGGTAAAATATCTGCCTGCCAATTCAGGGGATGCAAGAGACTTGGATTCAATCCCTGGGTTGGGAAGATCCCCTGGGGAAGGGAATGTCAACCTACTCCAGTATTGTTGCCTGTAAAACCCTATGGACAGAGGAGCCTGGCCGGCTACAGTCCATGGGGGTCACAAAGAGTTGGACACGACTGAGCAACTGAGCACACATTCAGTGACCAGGGAATTTATTAACCAGTCATTAAAGGTCTGGAAACATTCATCTTTTGACATACTCTGACTAAAGACATACACCAGTTAACATACGATAATAATTCCCAACCAAGAAAGAGTGGCGAGTCCCTCGCAGAGAGGAAAGGCAGGCGTGGTGGTTCTGAGAGCCATTCACTCAGCTTCTCAGGAGCCCTGCTCTCTCTCTTCAGGAGTGCTGGTTCTCCACCAACCATGGAAAAGCTGGAGGCCAGCTAAGTCCTCTCTGCTCTTCTTGATGGGGTTCCTGCTATCCTTGATAACCACTCAAAAGAAAGTCTGTCCAGCCATCTCTCCTCTTCCCTAATCCTCTTGCCAGTCCGATGAGGCTGGTACTACAAGCTCCTTTCCACAGCTGCAGAGATCAGTAGTCCTTGATTGGCTGGTAAAGTCACAATGCTAGTTCTAACCCAGGTTGCTTGGAATCCAGGGCCAGGCTCCTAACCACTAAGCCAGTTCTTTTTTTTTAAACCACAAAGCACAGGAAACAATCACTTTGGGAAATGATACAGGCATAAAGTATGAACAGACTCAGAAAGGATCTGAACACATTTGGAAATCACAGCGATATCAATAAAAGCTATACAGATATCTAACCAAAAGTTCATGGGTAACATCAGGGAAACTAGCAGATCCTCCCTCATCAGGTGTCAGGAGTCTTTGTTGGTGGAAGATATTACCCCTGTGCTCCTTAAGTTAGGAATCAATATGCCATCCAAAGTAAGGGCTGCGAGACCTTTCATTACAATGGCGATTTGACCGCCACTGCATCCCACGGATGAAAACCAAAGCTCTTCTCCAATACGCAGTAAATACTGCAGTATCTTTGCAAAAAACTTTGTATTTTGAAAGATAACTTCATTTTAAGGCTTCTGTTGTACACTATGACTTTGATATATGATCTTAGCAATAAGATCAAGCAAGGATCTCTTCCTTCACTGGAGTAAGGAGGAGCAGGGACTGAAAGCAGAATTGGGGAGGAGGAGGAGTGAGAGAAGGAGGATGAGAGCTATCATTTATCGAGTCCCAGATGCGGTTTGGAAATTCTATTATACCACAACCCATTTAATACTCCCCGGGCTCTAAGAAAGAGAACCATGTCTCCATCACAAGGAAACGTTCACTCATCCAGCTGTACCATCGAATATGTGGTGGGACTGGGGCCAGCCCTTGAACCCAGGCAGTCTGACTCAGACACTCCAGGTTCTTATTCAGCTTTCTCACAAGTGTGTCGTAAACTGAATTTCTGATAAAAACGAAAATTCTCTTTGCTGGTCTCTGTTACAGAACTATTACAACATGTTATCACAATGTGCATCCTCTTCCTCAGTGGAAATCATCTCTAAGATATAAAGCTTTTCAGTTCAGACATTAAAATATATATTATGATAAAATAAGATCTAAAATAAATGCAAACAGTGATTTTCTTTTTAGGTAACAGCAAATGCTGGTGGCTCAGTTGGAAAGAATTCACTTGCCAATGCAGGAGATAGGGGTTCCATCTCTGGGCTGAGAAGATCCCCTGGAGAAAGAAATGGCAACCCACTCCAGTATTCTTGCCTGGGAAATCACATGGACAGAGGAGCTTTGCGGGCTACAGGCCATGAGGTCTCAAAAAAGTTGGACATGACTTAGCAACTAAATAGCAACAACAAATACAAACAGATACTAACCGAATGGCTCACATGCCTTCCTTTGGACATGGAGTTCATAAAATTCCACTGATATCAAGAGTTGCTTTTCTAAAACTGGTAATAAATTTCTGCTGATTCATCCATGGTCAGTCCTTCACTATCGTCCAGGGTCAATGGTTGTGAACTTGCTAGATGGCTGGTCAGAACTAGGACATTCATGACCATTCCAGGAATTCTTCCCCATTTAGTGTGGCTGCCACAGAGTCATCTGAAACACTGAACAATTTGACCAATGGTGCATTCATGCACATGTATGTGTGGAGACATCTTAACGTTGATCTGATTTAATTCCTTTAATTGGGTTCTGACTTAAGTGGATTTCTATTAAAGAAAAGATTCTTAGATTATAATCCAGACGCCTAAGCACCCCAGTTCCCTCCTTCTCTCTCCAGGCACCTGACCAGCAGGCCTGGCTTGTGCTCTTTTGTGATGCAGTCTGGCAATGGGGAAACTGCAGCAGCCTGAGTTTATACCAGAAAGAGCAGAGCTAAAGAGATGAATTGGGCTGGAAAGGAAAGTTTTGCAGAAGATTAGAGTGTCAGAGGGGGCAGATCTTTCAGGCAGTCCAAAGAAAGGCAGACAGAAAGTCACTAGAGTGGCAGAGAGCTCTATTCATGGGAATAGATTTCAGTACATGGTGAAGTAGGTTTCATAATGAGATGTTTCTTTGGGATTTTTCGAGGTTATTCAGTAAAAATTTAAATTGCTATTCAGTCATCTTTGGTGATTCTTCTACTATGCCTCTGGACTGAAGCTGGCTTCTGTGTTCTATAACCATTAGAAATAATTTAGTGGCAGTGAAATCATTAGCAAGAATAGGAAAGAACTAGATAGAGCCGTTTTCATTTGAAGCAATTCCCAAGGCTACAAGCACTGCCACTGAATTTTTTAAATGGAAAAACACAGCTAAAATACAATTTGTAATAAAAGAGTACAGCTTCCCCACTTGCAAAAAATATTCATGACTTGACTTTCACTGCTGACGTCATGAAGAAAGGTCCCAGAAGGGGAGGCGAGAGAGCTCACTCACATGTTTATGTGAGGGGTGAAGAGGGCTCTTGCACACTCTCTCTCCTTCTGACAAGTCTGTACCTCTTCTCACAAGAGCTTCTTTCACATAAAGCAAAAGATCATTTCTACTTGCAATGAATCACCAAGTTATCTTCCCCTTAGAGACGAAAGTGTGCTCTGAGAGCGACAGCGAATAGCTCTTTAGGAATAAAGTGTCTGGGTGAGTTGAGGCAACAGCATGTTCGATGACATTTTAATGGTGAGCAGCATGGTAAATAAGAACACACCATCCTCCACAACCTGGTCAGTCTGAATGAGCCTATTTTAGTAATACATTTTGCTCAATTTGTTTGCAAGAGCTGTTTGTATTATCATCTTTTGGGGGAGGATGCATAAGGGCAATTGAATGGTTCGATTAAATTCAAATTGTGTGGTTTAGCAATTGTGAGACAGGCTCAGTAGTGAGAGCCTGCGGGAGGACACAGAGATGATGGGGCAGTGGTCCTCAGTGACACTCACCCCAAATCCCTGCAGATGGTAACTGCAGCCATGAAATTAAAAGACGCTTGCTCCTTGGAAGAAAAGCTATGATCAACCTAGGCAGCACATTAAAAAGCAGAGACATTACTTTGCCAACAAAGGTCCGTCTAGTCAAAGCTATGGTTTTTCCAGTAGTCATGTGAGAGTTGGACTACAAAGAAAGCTGAGTGCCAAAGAATTGATGCTTATCAACTGTGGTTTTGGAGAAGACTCTTGAGAGTCTCTTAGACTGCAAGGAGATCAAACCAGTCCATCCTAAAGGAAACAGTCCTGAATATTCATTGGAAGGACTGATGCTGAAGCTGAAACTCCAATACTTTGACTACCTGTTGCACAGAACTGACTCACTAGAAAAGACCCTGATGCTGGGAAAGATTGAAGGCAGGAAAAGAAGGGGACGACAGAGGATGAGATGGTTGGATTGCGTCACTGACTCGATGGACATGAGTTTGAGTAAGCTCTGGGAGTTGGTGATGGACAGGGAAGCCTGGTGTGCTGCAGTCCATGGGGCCGGAAAGAGTTAGACACAACTGAGCAACTGAACTGAACTGAAAGACAGTGAATGTTCTTAAGGGTCCATTTTGCTTCCTCAAGAGAGATGTACAGGGACTTCCTTGTTGGCTAAGACTATTGACTCTGCACTCCCAGGGCAGGTGGCCTGGGTTCAACCCCTGGTAAGGGAACTATATCCCACAGGCCACAACCAAGAGTTCGAAGGCTGCAACGAAAGATCCTGCATGCCGCAACTAAGACCTGGTGCAGCCAAACAGATATCTTACAAAGGGATGTATAGTAGAAAAAGGAACTGCTAAATCATTTCACACCTGTTAGAGTGGTTGTCATCAAAAAGACAAGAGATCAGATGTGCTGGCGAAGATGTAGAGAAAAGGGGACCCTCTTGCACTGTTGGTGGGAATTAACACAGTCGCTATGGAAACCAGTATGGTGGTTCCTCAAAAAATTAAAAACAGAACTACCATATATATGATCCAGCAATCCCACTTCTGGGTATACAGCCGAAAAAAATGCTCTCAGGATCTCAAAGAGATATTTGCACTGCCACACTCTCACTAATTCAGAAGAGCCAAAGTACAAAAATGACCTAACTGTCCATTGATGGAGTTATGGATAAAGAAAATGTGGTATATATACCCAATGAAATAGTATTCAGCCATGAGAAAGAAGGAATCCTGCCATTTGTGACAATGTGGATGGATTTTGAGGGCACTGTGATAAGCGAAATAAGTCAGAGAGAGACAAATACTGTATATTACTTATATACAGAATCTAAGAAAGTTAAACTCACAGAAGCAGAGAGTGGAATGGTGGTTGCCAGCAGTTGTAGGGTGAGAGACTATGAGGAGATGCTGGTCAAAGACTAGAAACTTCCAGCTATGAGTTAAGTTCTGGGGATGTAATGTACAGCATGGTGACTACCGATAACACTACTGTATTATGTACTTGAAAGTTGCTAACAGTAAATCTTACATGTTCTCAATGCACACATATGCACACACACACACACACACAGTCATTATGTGCAGTAATGTGTTAGCTGATCTTATTGTGATAATCATTTTTCAATGTATATCAAATCACCACACGGTATACCTTAAATTTATACCTAATATAAAAAAGAGCTGCTGTAATTTCTGAGACTTCAAATGATTTAAATCAGACATTTTCAACACATAGCAAAGTATGAACATCCCACACAATTCTATACAAACCAGGAGAATTTGGGAGGATGGTTCATACAGAGACACAGAACAACCATAATTCCTTGGCACATCTTTTGTACTGTTTTCTCTTAGTTTCTTTTCAGGGATACTGCTTGCACTCAAAGGCCCAAGTTATATAAAACATCAAGAGTTCAAAAATCTTCAAGTATAATGCATGACCTTGATGTGTTCCAAAGTTTCTTTTACATGGTGTAAAGAGGACTTTCACCTGATCAGGTCATGAGTGATAAGGTTCCAAACTGCTCCTGCAGAGTCTGGCAGAGGTACACCCAAGGTCTGGGGTCTTGGCAGCATATACCCAGCAAAATATCTGCCAAACAGGAAGGGCACGGATTTCAGGCTCACCCCCCTTATATCACCACCATGTTGGTTTCCAGAAACAGCCGCCATCACCTGTTCCCCATGTGGCAAGCCACATCACCCACTCCGAGGTGTGGGTTTCAGATCTCGAAGTCCTTCTGACCACTCCTTAACTGGGGAGGGCATAAAGATGACTCACCTCACTCCTTTGGGATGCTCTGTGGGTGGATTTAGCCTTGGCTTACCAAACCCCACTCTGCTCACCCCCTGTTACCTGTTCCCTTTTCTACCTCTTTCAGCCATTTGACTCTCTTTATAACCTCACCTTTCATATTGTCAGCTTCTCTTCTCACCACCATCTCTGGAGGCAAATCAAACCTGCCAAAGCCCAACTTTCTAGAAAAAGCAAGGGTACCTCTCAAAGAGTTGGACTGTGAAGAAAGCTGAGCGATGAAGAATTGATGGTTTTGAACTGTGGTGTTGGAGGAGACTCTTGAGAGTCCCTTGGACTGCAAGGAGATCCAACCAGTCCATTCTAAAGGAGATCAGCCCTGGGATTTCTTTGGAAGGAATGATGCTAAAGCTGAGACTCCAGTACTTTGGCCACCTCATGCAAAGAGTTGACTCATTGGAAAAAAACTCTGATGCTGGGAGGGATTGGGGGCAGGAGGAGAAGGGGACGACCAAGGATGAGATGGCTGGATGGCATCACTGACTCGATGGACGTGAGTCTGAGTGAACTCTGGGAGTTGGTGATGGACAGGGAGGCCTGGCGTGCTGCGATTCATGGGGTCGCAAAGAGTCGGACACAACTGAGCGACTGAACTGAACTGAACCTCTCAAAAAGGTTACACATTTACTGTAACTTTTCACAGATGATTTCTTCCTCTGTAAGAGTCTCCCGAGCACAAAAGGAAGTCACTTGCGCAGCATCCTGGAGAACACCGATGCATTCACACGGTGGTGGAGGAGGTGAGGGGAGGGCAGGAAGGTGAGTAAGCGTGACGCTATTTTTTCCTTAAAAGTTAACAATGAAAACTGGAATGGAAATTCATAATGGGAAATTTCCTGGGACCTGCGTTTGCCCCCACAGAAATCTGTGTTTCATTTGTGTGTCGGTTGTTGCATCTCATAGCACGTGGCTCCTATTCTGGGAAGATGTAAACAGGTACCTGAACTGGGGTGATGGTTAGGTCTGAAGCAGAGGGCCCAAAGCTCAGAGAAGATCAGGGAAAGAAGAAACTCTAGCCCAGAGTTCTATGAGGAACAAAGAGTGCTGGAATGAGAAGAGTCTTGGTTGGGGGAAGGGAAGAGCTTTGTGAAAGGGGAGCTGTGGTTATCAGGGGAAGGGAGACAGGGGACCAAAAATGTGCCTTCAGGGCCCCTCCAGCCTTCCACCAACATGCTACAAAATAAAAACAAGTCATGTCTGAAGATCCCTTTTTACTCAGGTTGAGTGAAACGAAACAGTGGTTTCTCTTCGAGCAGAGGAAATGCTGAACGGATGCACTTCAGCCCAAGAGGTTTTGAAGCCCTGAAGTGACTCCTTTCACAAGGGCCATGCCCCATGAACTGCAAACTAGAGTCACTGCTCCCTGCATCCCAGCTTGCATCAATGAATATGCCACGAGAAGGTTAAAAAATAGAAAACACAAACAAAAAAAAAACAAGGTAAAACACATTACTGTAAAATTTGAACCCTGTTAATCCCTACATCCCCATCTGAGAAAGTCTTTACTTTTCACCCCACGGTGCTAAGCCTCAAAGCACGGTCTGGTTTCAGAACTTGAAAACCACTAACGACGAGAAGCCTCTGTTGGTATAAAATTCCACTCACCTCACCGCTCCCAGTGACTCACTAAGAAGCTCGAGGATAAGATGTGCTCTACGGAAGCTCACATTTAATCACTCCCTGAACCTGACCACATCCCTCTTTACTGCTAGCCCCTCAGTCCAGACCCCTGGCACCTCTTGTCCCCGCCAGCTTCTAACTGGTCACCTGCTTCTACTCTTGTGTCTACGTGTCTATTCCCTATGTAGCAGCCAGAGTCAGCTTTTAAATTAAAACCGAAGTCAGTTTGGTTTTTAATCACTCCCCAAATCCTCTTCTGGTTTCTGTTACATTTAAAATAGAATCCAGAGTCTACACTTGAGCTACAGGACAACACACAGTCTAAGTCCAGGCTGCCTCTCTGAGCTCATCACCCACCACTCTCCCAACCTAAGGGTCTTTTCCCGGGGATTTGGGCCTGGAGTTCCCCTGCCTGAAAGACTGCTCCTGGTCGTTCTCTTGGCCTGCTCCTTCTTTCAGGTCTCTGCTCCAAAAGGTCAACTGCTCAGGCACACCTTCTCTGACCTGCGAGTCTACACAAGACATTGCGCCATTCTCTCTCCTGTTGGTTACTTTTCTTACTGTGCTCATCGCCACCTGACAGTGTATTACATGCCTCTTGCTTTACTTGGGTCCCTCCCTAGAATGTAAACAAAACAAAAAAAATTGTCTTTTTACCTGTTACATCCTCTAGTAAAACCAGTTTCTTGCAATTGCTCGATAAATACTTCTTGAAAGAATAATTGTGATGTTCAGAGTTCTATCTGAGCTAAAAGCGTATTGTTTTTCATTTTAACATTTGGCAAGTGAACAACTGCCTTAGCAGAAACAAGACAAGAACAAAGGAGGAAAGCCATGGTCAAAATTCAACATCTAAACATTTCTTTTTTTTTTTTAACTTTTTATTTTGTATTGGGGTATAGCCAATTAAAAAACAATGTTGTGACAGTTTTAGGTGTACAGTGAAGGGACTCAGCCATACATAAACATATAACATTCTCCCCAGACTCCCCTCCCATCCAGGCTGCTACGTAACACTGAGCCGAGTTCCCTGTGCTATCCAATAGGTCCTCACTGATTATCCATTTTAAACATAGAGACATTTCTGGAGTGAAAGAAGGCAATGGGAAATAAACAATTAATGAAAAAATGTTGTGTTCAACAGCTGACACAATGCAGACCAAAATGCTGGGTGCAACATTAAAAATAAAATCTTATTTCATATGTAGTTTGATCACTATATGTCTTTTTTGGTTAAAGATCAAAATCAACAGTGACATTTATACAGTGAAGCACGGGTGCCTGTAGCTAGAAGGAAATTTAAATGCAATTTAGCTTGTCTTGAGTGTGGTGCTCAAAATGGAAATAAAACATAACCTGAATAGAGATTAGTACCAGTTTGGCTTTGTTTTACAATCTGAAAGAATTCATTAGTTTCACAGATTGGTATTTTACCACCATGCTTTTTCACTTCACCCCTAATCATTTACTTTCAATTCTTAATAGCCATGCACATAGCTTTTGAAAATATATTTTAAGTGAAAAAGTAAAATCTATTTACATTAAGACTTAAGCGTGGACTGTTACTTTTAAGGAGGTGAACTGTATACCTTTGTCCCTCCTGGACTTCTCTCTCCACCAACTACCTTTCCCAGCAATGTCCCTTTTTTTCTTAAAAAAAATTTAATTAGTATGTTGTAAAAACCTATAATAGAGAAAGAATCTGAAAAGATGTATATGTTATCTGAATCACTGTGCTATACACCTGAAACTAACACAATATTGTAAATCACCTGTACTTCAATAAAAAATTTGATTATTCAATCTTTCTAAACCAAAGGCCATTTTTATTCACTATTTAAAACTGTATTGTTAATTATATGTGAGTAGAATAGTATTTACATATAAGTTTAATACAATAGCCATGAGATGCTTATCTCTGTATTATTCCTCAGAATCTGACTTTAAGTTGTGACTTTTTCTTGCTCTTTTAGAATCTGGCAGGGCAAACATATTATAGCTACCATAAGTCAAAAAAAAAAAAATCACACTCTGAAAGTGACCAGGTTAGAATATAGTACAGTATAAAATCCTCAATCTGGACAATTAAATGTTCCCTTTTTGTTTAAATTTTGTTTAAAACTAGGCCTTATCATGCATTTTATTATCCTTTTCAAATAACAGAACTAACATATCCCACTACCACTTCTAACAAAACTTTAAAACAGAAAGTCAGCAACACAAATCTCACACTGTCCAGCAGCTAAACTGCACCAACTCGAGCACTGATACATGAAAGAAGACCTAAAAAGCAGCCAGCCGCGATGGAAAGGGGGGAGTGACCCCCACACTTGCACCTGTCTCGTCTTCTACTCCTGTAATCCTGGAGAAGGAAGTGGCTACCCACTCCAGTATTCTAGCCTAGAGAATCCCCATGGACAGAGGAGCCTGAGGGCCACAGTCCACGGGGTTGCCAAGAGTCGGACCCGACTGAGCGACTAAACACACACACACTCCTGTAATGCTTTGAAGCGACAGAAGGTGTTGGGGGATACTTCTAACTTTTTAGAAGGAAAAAAGTATAAAGCAATCAACATTTGTTGACCACTATCACCACCATCATTTTTCTTAAAAAAAAAAAAAAATCATCAAATACTATTATGTATAATCTTTCCAATGGCCCCATGGCTTGACAGAAACCACGGTTTCTCTGGAGACCAGACAGTCATGTGAACTGTCCACAGACTGGGAAACTGGTAAAGTAGAACCTTTGAACATGAGTGTTCAATACTCTCCAACAGAAATCACTTAAGTTCAACCCACTTGGTCCCAAGATGTGGAACTGTGGATGACAGTGATGGCCTTGTAGCAGCTGCTCTGCAGCAAAACCTGAACACACCCAGGATCTCCAGCCAATGAGTCAAGGGCTTCTCTATAAACTGGGCTTTCTAGGCCACAGTCATTTGTTCTGTTTAATGAAACCTTATGAGGTATGTAGCCCACGGTGCTAAGAGAGTAACTTCTGCAAATAATTAGAGTAGAAAATGTGAGAGGAAGTGAGAGGCTGAGACTCAAGTCACAAAGGATGAAGATGGCTCAATTTCGCATTAGTAATCTGTCAGTCCCCACATGATGTCTCAAGACAAGGCCCATTAGCTAAAAATAAACTTCAGAGATGAATGATATCATAGTTCCTGCAGTGGAAGCATGGCGTTGTAACCACTGACTGCCAGGGAAGTCTGCCATCATAGTGCACTTTGAAAAAAAATTTATTTAATTTTTTAAAAAACTTCTTTTAGAAGAAAAGAAGATGTAGGTATTTAGAAATACAACAGAAATACAAAGCACCACCTAGAGATCATTATTCACCCTTCCTGGTAAATACGCAGAGGCTTGTTTTCAGTCCATGCACATATACATATTTCGTCATCTGATAAATGGCATTCTATACATTCAAGTGTTACAACCAGTTTTTTTTCCCGCCCATTTAATATTAGAGCATCTTAACACAATGAAACAAACAAATAGAAATATCCAAACAAGGAAGTGCGACATCAACTATCATAAACTCTGTAGTCTTCCTATCCCTAAATTAGAGAGTTGAGGATTATTTGATATACTTAGGTTTTCATTTGGTTCAAGGAACTGCAGAGTCAGACATGCAGATGAGTTCCCAGCCTCTAAAACAGAGGTGCCCTTGACCGTCCTTTGGCCCAGACGTAAGTCTCCCAGACCCTAGTCAACAGGCCCCGGCTGAGGAGCAGGCGGCGGTAGGAGGGGCTGTTTTCCTACCAGTACTCAGTGATTGTTTGCCAAGAGCAAAAAGAAACTCAACGCACACCGTGGCCCATCACATCTGTGTGCTCTTCCTACAGAACCCCAAAGTTCACTGTCATGGGAAGATCACGGAGGTGAGGACGGCGCTGAGAGGACGGGGCCAGGGGATTGCCATCAGATCACAGGGTGGGGGCAGGACCAAAGGGCCCCAAGTGTATTAGGTCCCCATCAACCAGGGCCTGGTGGATGGACAGCTGGGCTGAGAAAGGAAGAGGAAGGTGATTTACAGCTTTGTTCTTCCACTAGACTGAAAGTTCCTGGAACAGAGGCACTGTATTTTGTACATTAAAAAAATCCCTTTGTAGGCCTAACGGAGTGCCTCCCTTGCTTCCCCTTCCTAAAGCACACATTTGTTCACTTAAGTTCTGAAACCAGACACAGCCAAGTTCCCTAAGATAACCTGTGTAAACTTAGGGAAATTGCTTAATGTCTCATGGTGGTCTCCAACCCCTCCCCTATAAAAGGGCAAAACAGACTCTGATAAATGACAGCTATCATTAATATCAGTTCATTATTACTGAATAACTTACATATTGGACACTATGTTATCTTAGGCAAGTGTGCTGTATCATTAAATTATAAGCATAATCTTCAAGGAGCTCAAAGTCAATGATCATAAAATAATAACAATTTACTGGAGTGATTAGACTTTTCTCTAAGAGCAAAAAGTCTTCATTTTCCCATCACATTCCACTCTTCTCTCTACCCCTAATGCTGGCCTACATTAATTTTTCCCATTACCCATGGTATTGTAAATACCAGGGCATTTTCTGCCAACAGACACTCGGAGTAGCACTTTGCTACATGTTTTCAAGTTTCTTTTTCTTGCTGAATTTTTCCCATGAATAAATGGTGTCTTTTCTAAAATAAGGTAAACTCTTTGATGGCAAGGTCACCTGATTTTGTTTCTTGTGTATCCATCACCCAGGAGTACACAGGGCCTGTTTATAAACATTGATTCGACTGGAGCCATTCTGACCTTGTAACTGCCTAATCCACTGAATGAGGATTACTACCTTGGGAGTACTTAATAGATTGAAGCAATTTTCCTCACTGTTTAGAATGTGTTATCAGAAACGCAATTAAACTGTGACACTGATTTGTGATCACAAACTACTCAACTGGAAATATTTCACAGTTGAACGCTCAGGAAGATCTGGTGGCTAAACAAATGGTACACCTACTTCTGCTCTGTCTCACGGGGATGGACCTGCCATTGCTACCCCCCACCATGTCCCAATCTTCTCCTCTAAAATCTGGGGCAAAGACTCAGGACTCATGTGCAACAATGACATCCTATATGTCTCTCAAGGCAGTAACTATTGCCATCATTTTGTCTTTCTTATTTTACCAGATATGAACAATTTGCAAAAGACATATGATGCATATATATGCATATATGTTTGGCTTCCCAGGTAGCTCAAATGGTAAAGAAAACTGCCTGCAAAGCGGGAGACCTGGGTTTGATCCCTGGGTTGAGAAGATCCCCTGGAGAAGGAAATGGCAACCCACTCCAGTACTCTTGCCTGGAGAATCCCATGGACAGAGGAGCCTGGTGAGCTACAGTCCATGGGGTCACAAAGAGTCAGACATGACTGAGCGACTAACACTTTCACATTTCACTTATGATGTATATAAAATTAACTTTGGAGACATCAGTTCAGTTCAGTTGCTCAGTCGTGTCCGACTCTTTGCAACCCCATGAATCGCAGCACGCCAGGCCTCCCTGTCCATCACCAACTCCCGGAGTTCACTCAGACTCATGTCCATCGAATCAGTGATGCCATCCAGCCATCTCGTCCTCGGTCGTCCCCTTCTCCTCCTGCCCCCAATCCCTCCCAGCATCAGAGTTTTTTCCCAATGAGTCAACTCTTCGCATGAGGTGGCCAAAGTACTGGAGTTTCAGCTTTAGCATCATTCCTTCCAAAGAAATCCCAGGGCTGATCTCCTTCAGAATGGACTGGTTGGATCTCCCTGCAGTCCAAAGGACTCTCAAGAGTCTTCTCCAACACCACAGTTCAAAAACATCAATTCTTCGGCACTCAGCCTTCTTCACAGTCCAACTTTCACATCCATACATGACCACAGGAAAAACCATAGCCTTGACTAGACGGACCTTAGTCGGCAAAGTAATGTCTCTGCTTTTTAATATGCTATCTAGGTTGGTCATAACTTTTCTTCCAAGGAGTAAGCGTCTTTTAATTTCATGGCTGCAGTCACCATCTGGAGTGATTTTGGAGACATCACCAGTGTGCAATAATAAATACCTATCATGTTCTGATCCCCACATGGGACAAACACTATACCATCATACTTGGACAGTTCTATGATGCTTTAATGATAATACAGTCTTAACATGTATGCAAGGCCATGTACTACATTAGTATCTCAAGGCCTATAATTATCTAACCTGAGGTGAGTGAGGCTGACCATTTCAACAGCTTAAGGAATTAGTGTCAAATCTTCTATACTATCTGTCTGGTGTTTTCTAAATGATCAGTCAATTTCCAGGTAACATAATGATGACTCCTATACTGCCTGTGTGAGCTATTTGCTATTTCGGAAAAAAAAATTACAGTTAAAATATTTCCAAATATTGAAGATACTTGCCCTAATATGATACTTTCTAAAGTTATTTCCCCACTGGTTTGGTAAAGAAGTGCAGTCTCTCCTTGACATGCCTAATGCATTATGTATCTCTGAGCCTTTTCACTGTCTCTCAGCCTGAAACTCCTGCCACATCTTTGTTTGTTTTTTATCTCGTAAGACTCAGCTGAAGCCTTAATCACCTTTTTTATGAGTCTCTTCCTACTCCTAGGATAAGACTGTTCTGCATTATCATCATAGGATACTAATACTTTTTACTGAGATGCTCATCTGTTGCATCAGTATCAGTTCCTAAAAGGCAGGGACCACGTTTAATGAGGAAGCACAAGCTGGAATCAAGATTGCCGGGAGAAATATCAATAATCTCAGGTATGCAGATGACACCACCCTTATGGCAGAAAGTGAAGAAGAACTAAAGAGCCTCTTGATGAAAGTGAAAGAGGAGAGTGAAAAAGTTGGCTTAAAGCTCAACATTCAGAAAACGAAGATGATGGCATCTGGTCCCATTGCTTCATGGCAAATAGACGGGGAAACAATGGAAACAGTGGAAACAGTGGCAGACTTTATTTTTCTGGGCTCCAAAATCACTGCAGATGGTGATTGCAGCCATGAAATTAAAAGACGCTTACTCCTTGGAAGGAAAGTGATGAGCAACCTAGATAGCATATTAAAAAGCAGAGACATTAGTTTGCCAACAAAGGTCCGCCTAGTCAGTTCAGTTCAGTTCAGTCGCTCAGTCGTGTCCGACTCTTTGCGACCCCATGAATCGCAGCATGCCAGGCCTCCCTGTCCATCACCAACTCCCAGAGTTCACTCAGACTCACGTCCTTTGAGTCAGTGATGCCATTCAGCCATTTCATCCTCTGTTGTCCCCTTCTCCTCCTGCCCCCAGTCCCTCCCAGCATCAGAGTCTTTTCCAATGAGTCAACTCTTCACATGAGGTGGCCAAAGTACTGGAGTTTCAGCTTTAGCATCATTCCTTCCAAAGAAATCCCAGGGCTGATCTCCTTCAGAATGGACTGGTTGGACCTCCTTGCAGTCCAAGGGACAAGGCTATGGTTTATCCAGTGGTCATGTATGGATGTGAGAGTTGGACTATAAAGAAAGCTGAGCGCCAAAGAATTGATGCTTTTGAACTGTGGTGTTGGAGAAGACTCTTGAGAGTCCCTTGGACTGTGAGGAGATCCAACCAGTCCATCCTAAAGGAGATCAGTTCTGGGTGTTCATTGGAGGGACTGATGCTGAAGCGGAAACTCCAATACTTTGGCCACCTGATGTGAAGAGCTGACTCATTGGAAAAGACCCTGATGCTGGGAAAGATTGAGGGCAGGAGAAGAAGGGGATGACAGAGGATGAGATGTTTGGATGGCATCACCGACCTGATGGACATGGGTTTGGGTGGACTCCGGGAGTTGGTGATGGATAGGGATGCCTGGCGTGCTGCGATTCATGGGGCACAAAGAGTCGGACACGACTGAACGACTGAATTGACTGATTGACTGACTGACCTTTAATCCAGCTTTATAGTTTCAGTGGCTAGCACAGTGCCTAAGCCACGTGAGATGGTACTTGCTTAGTAGAATGAACAAACTGGTAGGTTTTAAATTAAACCTAAAAGCACCAGTGATCAGACTCCATCTATTTACCCGGACAAACAAGTCTATCAGAGGAATCCCTGTTGCCCTGGGGCTGTTTCCAGTGACAGAACTTTCTCCTCTGGGACAGATTTCACATTACCCTTAAAGCACAATTGAAGGCCTTCAGAAGATGGAAACATAAAATTCTATTTATCAAAATGAATGGTTGTATTGAATGATAAATGTTAACCAATAAAAGATTTAAGCCATACAGGAAAAAAGAAAAAAAGTAACTAGTAATCACCTGAAACTCCACAGTAGAGTTTGCCATTGTTAAGGCTTTGGTGAACAGTCATCCAAAGATGTCTTTTATGTACTTGCACAGAATTTTATGTATATTTTAAACATGTAAAATTTATAAACAAGGTATGCTGTGTAAAATCCTTTATCAATACGTTGTGAACTTCCTTCCATCTCAATAAATATAGAATACCTTAATCTTTAACGGCTGTATTCAATACTTGTTTCATCAGTGAGAAAGACACGTGAGCATACACATTTGCACATTTCTCCAATTATCTTCTTATGATAAATTCCTAGAAGTGGGGCTGCTGGGGCAAAGCTCATGCTTATTTCAATTTTATATAGTATATATTACCACTTGGTGCCCCAGAAAAATTGTTCTGCCTTGACATTCCCAGTTGTGGCATAAGACAGATGCCTGTTCCTGCCAATTTGAGTGGTGATAAATGTCTTGTTTTGTTTTAGGTTTTTGGTGTGATTTATTTGATTTCTAATTTGAATATCTTTCTGCATGTTTATTGGCCTTTTGAATTTTTGCCTTTTCAATTGCCTGGTCACAAACGTCATCCATTTTTCAACTGGAGTATTTGTTCTTTGTTTATAGATTTTAAGAAAAAAAAATTTAATAAATTTTAGTCTTTTTATACTAGTCATTTTAACCCTATTTGTATTGCAAATATTAGCCTCACTCACTTTGAAATTTGTCTTTTAACTTAGTTCACGGCATTTGGTATGTTTGTTGCAATGCTCAGAGATTTAAAATTTTTATGTAGTCAACTTTTTCTTTTAGGGCGCTGGATTGTGTGGCATTACAAAGAAGACATTTTGCAACCTAAGATTATAAAAATATCCATATTTTCTATAATACTTCTATGGTTCCATATTTCACAGTTTGCTCTTTAGATTCATCTGGAAAACTTGAGTATGAATGGATGAGTTAGAAATTCAATGTAATAATATACTTATGAATATAATTTCATATAAATTCCATTAAATGACTCATATTTTAAAGAATAAAATAGAATTGAATATGGATAAAGAATAAAATATGAATTGAAATAGTATCCAATTTGTGCATTTTTTTAGTTCTGTCAGCTCTGAATGCATTTGTCCAATTATAACCTGTGTTTTTTGCCTCCTGGCTTCTCTACAGGGCTTCACAAAGAAATGTCCTTCCTTCTGTAAACATCCTCACTGTAACTGATAAATTCAAGAGTAGGAAAATGCTGGATTACATCACACACACAAATACAACACACACAGATTTATGTTTAATAAATGAAAATATATTTGCTAACAATCCTGAATATTCATTAGAAGGACTAATGCTGAAACTGAAGCTCCAGTACTCTAGTCACCCGATGCGAAGAGCCGACAGATTAGAAAAGACCCTGATGCTTGGAAAAATTGAAGGCAGGAGGAGACGGGGATGACAGAGGATGAGATGGTTGGATGGCATCACAGACTCGATGGACATGGGTTTGAGTAAGCTCTGGGAGATGGTGAAGGACAGGGAAGCCTGGTGTGCTGCAGTCCATGGGGTTGCAAAGAGTCAGACACAACTAAGCGACTGAACAACAGCAACGACTTACAGCAATAAGGTATAACATTATATCCACCACTCTTAAATCATATAGTCTTTTGATGTAAAGACACACACTCATATGTTATACAGAACAGAAGCTAGTCTAGGTCAAAACAGAGAAAGAACAAATCATAGGAATACAAATATTCTAAAATACAAGGTAAAGAGCTAAGGATCATGTAGAAAATCATAATTAATTGATCTGCAATAAACTCATTCTTTTCCCCAGCATAGCCAAGGGAAACGAAGACTGCTCAGATGATGGTGGTAATAAATGGGCTTCCCTCAGTGCATATCATGTGGCAAGTCCTAATCTAAGGGCTTTCCGTACTTTGATACATTTAAGCCCTCTGAAGGCAGTAAGTACTAGTACTGTATTCTCTATACTATACAGAAACTGAGGCAAGGAGAGCCTGAGTGATTTGCTAAGACTACATGTTAGTGAGTAACTGAGTCAGGCTTTGAAACCAATTAGCCAGGTTTTAAGCCTGTGCACGGTGAACTTCAAGTCCATTGAAAATAGCCTTAATAACCACCATAGACTCTCCTGACATCCTCTTGTAACAAAAAACAAAACAAAACAAAAACCCACCGAGACTGAGCTCAGGCAGCCAGTTAACAATCACTTCACAAAGACTCTTGAGCAAAAGGGGGTTCGGATTTAAGGACAAAAACGATACATTGTTCCTGAGAGGGAATCACCCTTTGTCAAGAGCTGGTATCCTCAATTCTAAACCACAGTCCCACTTCTTTACTTCAGTGAACTGGCAGGGCTCTTCAGTTTTCCTTTTATATCAAGTAGGGATTACAATAATAACTACTCATGAAAAGGTCTTCTAAACTGTAAAGTGTGAGTCAGTGCTTTTGATGCCAAGTAACAATTCAGGGGCAAAGGAAACAGCCACCTGTAAGGCTCCAGGTGAAGAAGGTAGGTACCACGCTGCTCCGTAAAAAGCCAGGGCCTAAGGGAGGTCTAAGCCCCAGACAGGGATGGCCAGGCATGCCCTGCGGGTAGCCACTGCCAGGCAGGTGCTGCTAGGTGAGTGCTACCTGGCAGATGCTGATGGCAAAACAGGTCCTTTCCGCCACATCAGCCAGGATTCCAGGAAGAGGCTATTGTTTTGAATTTCTGAATTCCGTGACGTCATTCAGGAGAAAATAACTCTGAGGAGAAGTGCTATGGGCACAGAAACCCTCCCACCTTCTCTCTGTGGCTGAGTCACTGTTTTAGAACTTCCCCCGGCAGAGAATAGGCCTTGCCGACAGCTCCGGTCTCTGTGCTTCCACTGGATGGTACCAGGAGGCCGGGCAGCATCTCCATTGCCTTCTCCGGGGCCACATCCAGTCTTATTTCCTACCTGAGGAAGGGCTCCCGGCAGTTACAGAGAAGACCAGGCACGTGGAGGGGCAAGCGAGCAACTAAAGGAAACCCTCCAGACGCAAAACTGAAAGGACACCTCCAAGGGCCCTTGCCAGCATGTCCCTGCTGAAGGCACCTGAGAACTCAGAGGCTGTCTCATCTTGCAATCAGGCTGCTTCGTGGCAATAAGTGACAAACGGTCCTACTTGTCAGCTTACCTCTATTTCTAATATTAAAAGAATGGGCTCATGATGTGGTTGGCAAGGGAAGGAAAAATACCACTTGGATTTTTCTTTCTTTTTTTTAATATAGAAAGTATAGCACATTTCAAGACTTTCTGTCATAAAAAATGTTTTCCAAGCAGAAATTTAGACTGACTGTTCTTTGGCTAAATTAAATTCTGCATCAAGTGGTATTCCAGTGCGGTCTGTTCTGAGGTGGGCGAGGGGCCAAAGTGAAGAGGCTGAGTCAGTCTACTCCCGTGTACAGCCGATGCTCAACTGCTAATGACACCTGGCGTCTTTATAAGTGCTTTCCGTCGGTAGCTCACTGCCCCTCCACACAACTCCGAGTGAAGGAGACCACTGCTATCTCTATATTGCAAATGAGGAAACTCAGGCACTGATGAGGCTCCTTGTCAAAGATGACGCTGGAAGTGGGGTAGCTGGAAGAAACCCGGCTGGCAGGTGGGAACTCACAATCCTTTACATGTTCAAGGTTTGGGCTTGTCTCCTCTCTCCTGTCAAAGTGATAAACACCTATAAGAAGGGCCCAGAAACAGCAGAAAATGAAACTAAGCTACCTTCTCTGAGTCAGACACTGGCCTAACCCCTTTCCCTTCAGAAGTGTGAGGTGGAAACTCCTGGCTGAGGTGGGCTGACTTCTAGCATTTCAACAGCCCCAGGTGCACTGAACACCTTTAAGACCTTTCTGAGGCTCAGCACAAGACATTCTGGAATCTTCAGTGGTTAAAGCCAGGATCAGGTTGCTTGCTTTCCTGACTTAAATTTTTTTCAATTTTTTTTTCAGCTTTTATGACCGTGACCCAGCTCTATCATACATTCATCAAACATTTTTGCTTTTAAGGTTCTTTACCCATTCACTGAAGAAAAAAAAAGTGGGTGTGTGTTGAGGGGAAGATGTCCTCTCTGATCTTTGAGAAATAACTTCAGAAGGCAAAAGAAGCTTCTGTAGGCCAGCAGCAAAGTGTCAGGGATGCAGCTAAGGACTACTGCAAGTGAGCACTGAGAGATAAACAAGTTAGAATTTGCTCTTCCTCGTCTGCCAGGCTGTCTCCCAGTCTCATCTCTCTGATTTTCCTGGGCCCTCGCCTGTGTGTCTCTCCCATCTGGAGAGTCAAAGCAGAAAATGAGGGCTGCTTCCTCAGTCGAACCCCTTTCCTCTTCGATTCAATAATAAATCAACTTCAAAACTGAAACTTGAGTGGGAAGGAAACTGTAAACACCAACACCACCTTCTAGTGACCTAAACTAGCACTATCCAATAGAAATAACGTGAGTGATGTCAGTGAGCTAAACACTGCCAGCAGCCATTAAATAAATAAAAAGAAAACAGTGGCATTAATTTTAATAATAAATTTTATTTAACTCTGTATATTATCATTTCAACATGTAATCCAAAGAAAACTGGTGAGCTATTTTATACTTTTTTTCATACTAAGTCCTCAAAATCTCATGTGTAATTCATACTTAGTTCAGTTCAGTCACTCAGTTGTGTCTGACTCTTTGTGACCCCATGGACTGCAGCACGCCAGGCTTCCCGGTCCATCACCAACTCCCAATTCATACTTTTAGTATATTTCAATTAGGGCTACTCTTATTTAATAAGCTTAATTATCACATGTGGCCAGTGGCTATTATATTAGATGGCACAGACTTAAAACATGATTCTCTCCATTTCTGTCTCACAAACAATCACAGATCAATGAATCTTTAGTTAATCTTCACCTCATGCAACCAGAAATTATTACAGGAAGGAACAGCAAATTATTACCTGTTCTAAATCGCTTTAAATTTCTGCAAAAAATCTATTTCCCCATTTAATCTTCACCATAACCCGTGAAGTTGGACAGTATTTTAGATAGGTAACAGATTGACATAACAAGATTGCCCTTTCTCTCTCACACACACATACAGACACACATATGCACACACACATATGCACACACCTGTTCTATGTTCTCAATTTATGTAGCCAAGGACCAGACCAGAACTGAAGCCCCACAGCAGTATGGAGCCCATGTGAAAGAAAGTGGCCAGATTCTTGCTTTATTGATGCTCTTTTATATACCACCATTCCAGAAGAATTTACTCTTATAATCTAAGCACTTTCACTTAAGGGAACATATATAATAATCAGGACCATCTTGGTCCTTAATCAGTCAAGGCCAGTTCATCATAAGCAGGGAGCTGGCATGGTCAGGGCCCAACCCAGTTCCTGAACAGTCTCTCTGCCTCCAGCTCTGGGCATTCTGGAACCCCACATCTTCTCAAGGTCAAAAAGTCCTTGCCTCCAGGGACTCATAAGAGAGAAGCTTATAAGAGAGAAGACACACAAACACAAATAATGAGATCAGACATATAAACAAGTAAACAAAATACATAAGTATATAAAATGTATTCTGGGATGGCAGGAAAGAGATTCTTTCTGAAGGTATCAGAAAAGCTTCATGCAAGTTTGGAAACAGAGCAAGATCTAAACAGATGAAAGTGGGCAAAGGGCCCATGCCAAGCAGAGATCACAGTGTACTTGACCCGGGGCACAGAGGTGTGCAAAGTGGTTACAGGGTAAGTTGTCCCCTCCGGCTATAGAACATGAGGGACAGAGTATGGAACAAGTTTGCCAAAGTGAGTAAAAGGGTAAAAGCCATCTTCAGAGGTCTTGAATGTTCACTAAGGTTTTGGGATTTTACAGTCTAAGAACTGAGTGCAACAGAAAGTTCTAGAGTGGGAGAATTAACAAGGACAAAGGACTACTTTAGAAAAATCTGGTAAAGTCTGACAATTTACAGGTAAAAAAAAAAATGGAGAGTTAAAAACAAAGCAAAGAAGCGGGCAAACAAAGAGGGCTAATGGAGCATAAATTCAGAGGACCTTGCATTATTCTGGGTTACGGATTACAACAACCTAAATGATGCTGGTGGTAGGAAAAGTGAGGTTAGGAGAATGAGATTTACAGATCTGGAATGGGAAGAGACAAGGGCCTCAAGATTAAAGCCTACATTACTGAAAGAATGACGGTGACCTTCACGCAAATAGTAAAGTCAATATAAGTAAACAGCTTTCCCCATGGTGGGTGGGCTTTGGAAGAGATAATGATCTCAAGTTTAACACGTAAATTTCCCTAATAAGGCCTGAATCTGTTCTGTGCCCCTACTTTAATAGTTTAAGTGAATGACAGTTGAAAGAAATCCAATAAGCACTTGGCTTTCCTCAGAACTTGTTTAACTAGTTCCTGATAACTTGAGCCCACTGGTCACTTGCTTTCTGCAAGCTGGTCTTGGCAATCTGCTCAGCTGTCCTCTGAATGACCTCAGAAGATCTGCTGACCATTCTTCATGTCTGACCCGACCACTGAGGGAAGAACATTTACAATCTGGACATGGAACTTCCTGGTCTGGATGTTACTTATGAAAGGGCCATGGTATTAAGACACAACTTCAGATTTAAAACTTGGTGGAACAGTGGTTAAGAATCGCCTGCCAATGCAGAAGATGTAAGACATGGGTTTGATCCCTGGGTCGGGAAGATCCCCTGGAGCAGGAAATGGCAACCCACTCTCTAGTATTCTTGCCTGAAAATTCCATGGATAGAGGAGCCTGACAGGCTGCAGTCCATGGGGGTCACAAAAAGTTGGACACTACTCAGCACGAATGCACGCACATACCTCCATATTTAAAGTGAAGGAAAGTCTACAGGTATATGTCAGTAATAAAGTTCTTTGTCAACAAACACCTGTTTTAAATCTACAAGGCAAGATGCCCATCCATCACTTGATCCTCAATAGTGGAATATTCTGGAGAGATTCTGTCCCATATATTTGGAGTTGTCAGTCTCTAATAACCAAAACATCACAGAGAGCAAAGAGCTTCATATAAATGAAAATTACAAAGTTGGCTTAAAACTCAACATTCAGAAAACTAAGATCATGGCATCTGGTCCTATCACTTCATGGCAAATAGATGGGGAAACAGTGGAAACAGTGACAGACTTTATTTTGGGGGGCTCAAAATCACTGCAGATGGTGACTGCAGCCATGAAATTAAAAGATGCTTGCTCCTTGGAAGAAAAGTTATGACCAACCTAGACAACATATTAAAAAGCAGAGACATTACTTTGCCAACAAAGGTCCGTCTAGTCAAAGCTATGGTTTTTCCAGTAGTCATGTACGACTGTGAGAGCTGGACCATAAGGAAAGCTGAGCACCAAAGAAGTGATGCTTTTGAACTGTAGTGTTGGAAAAGAGTCTTGAGAGTCCCTTGGACAGCAAGGAGGTCCAACCAGTCCATCCTAAAGGAAATCAGTCCTGAATATTCATTGGAAGGACTGATGCTGAAGTTGAAACTCCAATATTTTGGCTACCTGATGCAAAGAATTGACTCATTTGAAAAGACCGTGATGGTGGGAAAGATTGAAGGTGGGAGGAGAAGGGGAGGAGAAGGGGCAACAGAGGATGAGATGGTTTGATGGCTGGCTCAGTGGACATGAGTTTGAGTAAACTCCGGGAGTTGGTGGTGGAGGGAGGCCTGGCGTGCCGCAGTCCATGGGGTCGCAAAGAGTCGGAGACGACTGAATGACTGAATTGAATCATTTGTAAAAACACAAGGCTTATCAATGCTCCCCAGTATGTCCTTAGAGGCTATAAAATTCAATTAACACTTTTAGGAAAAGGATAGAATGTGTGTATGTACACATACTTCAGAGCCATCCCCAAATACGCCACCTTTCACAGACTTTGTCAAATCTCCCACAACATGTGGTAATAATATTTTCAAACATTTCAAAACATTAAGCTTTTAAAAAGTGGATGAGGCCTCTTTATTCAGTGGAAAATAAAGGCATGATTTAGAAAGCAGAATGGAACTGTCCAGAATGGAATACAGTCCAGTCATGAGTTCTCATGGCCTCTGGTAATGGGTGTTGTAACTGGTCTCCAAAAATGGCTCCCAACAATTCTTCCCCTGCCTATAGGGTCAGACTCAAGAGATGGAGAGCCTTTGTGCTCCCTTGATTGAGTCTGGGTTGGTCTTGTGACTTGCTTTTGCTCAACAGAACGCAGCACAATTAACATTCTTGGACTTTTAAGCCTAGGCCTTAAGAGGGCTAGCAGCTTCTACTTCTTCTCCAGGCAGCTAGCTGCCTCATGAAAATGTGACTACCTGATGGAAAGAGAGATCTGAAGCCATCATGGTCAGCTGAGCTCCCAGCTGAATGCAACCACATGACTGAAAGTGTTAGCTGCTCAGTCATGTCTGACTCTTTGTGACCCCATGGACTGTAGACCGGCAGGCTCCTCTGTCCATGGGATTTCCCAGGCAAGAATACTGGAGTGGGCAGCCACTCCCTTCTCCAGGGGATCTTCCCAACTCAGGGACTGAACCTGGGTCTCTTGCATTGCAGGCAGATTCTTTACCATCTGGGCCATAAGGGAAGAATGTCTGGAGCCTTGGCAGATAAACAGCAGATGAACCCCAGCCACCCCACAGAATCAGGAGAAATAATAAATCAGTGCTGCTAAGTTTGGGGTCCTTTGTGGATGATAACAGATTAGTGAAACAACGGGTGATGAAAGATATCAAGTGGCTGAAAGTGAGTCCGATCTACCATTCACTTGTGACCATTTGTGATTCAACTGGGATTTTGTAGACTTCTGCTTGCAAGCTAATTCAAGTGGAGAAACGGATAGGACCTTCTCTTCTCATATTCAGACTCTAGCATTCAGTAACATCTAGGTTACCAGTACTGATGTTCACACTGGATTCTGACACTTCTACTCCCAGAGCCCGGAAGGACTAGGAAAACTGTCTCCCTTGACTCTCTCTCCTTATATTCTTCTTTATGTAACACCATGCCACAAACCTACAAATGTTGGCATCAGAAAGAGTAATAAGATGATAAATGCTGGAGTGAATAAAACTTCACTGTGAGCACTGGGGGGATGAAGAGAAGCTGGCATAGACCTTAAATGCACTTGGTGGTATGGACTGTGAGTCACACAGACAGCAAAGACTAGGCAGGCATGGGGCAGACTGAATTATTAGCCCCAATTCTTGACCCTTTTCTATAATCACACCCTTGCTATCAATGTGCTATGGTCAGATGAACTTCTTTGCCCTCTGTCTTTGAACTCTCTTATGTGACTCAATTTGGCTAATGAAATGTGGGTGCAAACAACAGTGTGCCAAGTCCAAGTTCAAGCTTAAGAGGCATCATGTGTATTGCTTGCACTTTTACCCTCCTGAAAAAGAAGAGCATGTTCCCCTTGGCTCCTGGATCCCAGGAGGAAGTTGAGACATGGAACAGAGCCACTCCAGCTGACCAACTGCCTTGTGATCAAGAAAGATATGCTTATTGTTGAATGCCACTGAGATCCTGAGGCTGTCTATTACCCAGCAATAGTTGACTAATACAAGGCTTCTTTATTAGATGCCAACATTTGCAAACTACACACGATACTTTAGAACAACAGAAAGTCTTCTTGGTTATAAAAGTTGTAACCATATTAGCAAATGAATGGTTAGATGGTTTCATTGCCAAGCAAAATAAAATACAATATATTGAGTATCACCAAATGAACTTACAAAACAGAAAGAGATTCACAGGCTTAGAGAACAAACTTATGGCTGCTGGGAGGAAAGACAGGGATAAGGGATAGTTAGGAAGTTTGGGACTGACATGTACACAATGCTATATTTAAAATGGATAACCAACAATGACCTACTGTAGAGCACATGGAACTCTGCTCAATGTCATGTGGCAGCCTGGATGGGAGGGGAATTTGGGGGAGAATGGATACATATATATGTCTGGCTGAGTCCTTTTGCTGATCACCTGAAGCTACACAACCTTGTTAATTGGTTACACCCCAATACAAAATAAAAAGGTTTTATATATATATATATAGACTATCATTAAATTTTTGCTCTTACAAGTCTAAGATTATCTTTCTACAGGTTATGATTTGGTATTCAAAGTTCTCCATAATATAATCCTAACTTAGTTTTCTAACCAATTTCCTCTCAGTTATATTCCATTCAAACTGTATTACTTGAGGGGACGGGGTGAGGCTCAAGAGGGAGGGAATATATATATACACACATATGGCTGATTCACTGTTGTACAGCAGAAACAGACACAACTTTGTAAAGCAATTATACTTCAATTAAAAAAAACTAGATGACTTGATTTTGTAATTTTTTTTTAGATAACTTGTAATTTTTAAATATGTTACATCACCTTTAGCCTTTCCTCATCCAGTTCCTTCCTACACCCTTTATCCAGCAGATTTAGATTCTCCATCCCTTAAGGCCAGTTTCAGCTGTCACCTCCGTAAGAAATCTGTTCTGATCCCATCTTTTAAGGCAGTCTCTCCATCCCTCTGACTCTTATCATGATATGTATGTCTTTTCCTCTTCTGGTATTTGGCTTATTCTGCCTCATAACGCTTCCTCATCCTCTTATAAAGTTCTAGACAGCAAGGCTTATCTCTGTATCCTCCATGGCATTTAGCAAAGGGTCTGACACATCATGTACCAGCCAGTCAATAATTTTTCGCATTAAAGAATGGAAGACGGATAGGAAGTAGCCATGACACTGAGAAGGGTTCATGGCCTTTGGAGTCAGAGATATCTGATTGTATTACTTAGTAGCTGAGCAGCTTTGGACCGGTTAGTCTCACTGTGCTCCAGCCCTCAAATGTGTAAAATTGGGATGGCACAGATTTCACAGGATTGTTGTGAAAATTCAACATGAAACTGAATGCAAATGATTTTCACTGTCTGACATATGGTGGAAGCTCCATAAGTGGTAGCTCTAATTACAAAAACGACAATGACACAGAATCTCACATAGAAGTTGGTTTAAACAAATCTCTGATATTCAATTATTTCCTCTTAAAAGTTCAATTTTGAGAGTGACAGTAATAACTCTAGTTCCTATTAGCAGTTTTCCCTGAAGGTGTGGTTTCAAAGATCTGGATTCTAGTTTTCTTAACTCATTATCGACCAGGAGATTTTTGCAGAAACTAACACTGCAGCTGGCGGTCTTTTTTTGGGGGGGCGGGGGGGGGGGCTGGTCGAAAGTTTTTCTCACTAACACTTTACAGGTTATTTCATTAAATAGTTAGAAATGACACACCTGTAAAGTCTACTAACTTCTGTGAAATGTTGTCTTCAATCCACTTTTCCGTAGAAGCAAAGGAACATTCTCCAGCACCATGGGTTTCATTTTTCACTTTCTGTATCAGAATGAATCACTAAGTATTTTTTGTTGTTTTGTTGGTCTAATATTTACACCATTTGAATCAGAACCATATTCTGAAGAACTATGATCTTCTGAGACACTTAGTATATATGTCACTCAGATGATCGGAGAAAGTATCTGCATAAAATTCACCGAAAAAATCCTCTTCGCTCAAAATTTTTCAGTGTGTCATTTTTGAAAATTTTCAGTTCAGTTGCTCAGTCATGTCTGACTCTTTGCGACCCCATGAACCGCAGCACGCCAGGCCTCCCTGTCCATCACCAACTCCCGGAGTCCACCCAAACCCATGTCCATCAGGTCAGGGATGCCATCCAATCACCTCATCCTCTGTCGTCCCCTGCTCCTCCTGCCCTCAATCTTTCCCAGCATCAGGGTCTTTTCCAATGAATCAGCTCTTCACATCACGTGGCCAAAGTATTGAAGTTTCAGCTTCAACATCAGTCCTTCCAATGAATAACCAGGACTGATCTCCCTCAGAATGGACTGGTTGGATCTCCTTGAAGTCCAAGAGACTCTCAAGAGTCTTCTCCAACACCACAGTTCAAAAGCATCGATTCTTCGGTGCTCAGCTTTCTTTAGAGTCCAACTCTCATATCCACACATGATCACTGGAAAAACCATAACCTTGACTAGACAGACGGGCCTTTGTTGGCAAAGTAATGTCTCTGCTTTTTAACATGCTGTCTCGGTTGGTCATAACTTTCCTTCCAAGGAGTAAGTGTCTTGTAATTTCATGGCTGCAATCACCATCTGCAGTGATTTTGGAGCCCCCAAAAATAAAGTCAGCCACTGTTTCCACTGTTTCCCCATCTATTTCCCATGAAGTGATGGGACCAGATGTCATGACCTTAGTTTTCTGAATGTTGAGCTTTAAGCCAACTTTTTCACTCTCCTCTTTCACTTTCATCAAGAGGCTCTTTAGTTCTTCTTCACTTTCTGCCATAAGGGTGGTGTCATCTGCATATTTGAGGTTATTGATATTTCTCCCAGCAATCTTGATTCCAGCTTGTGCTTCTTCCAGCCCAGTGTTTCTCATGATGTACTCTGCATATAAGTTAAATAAGCAGGGTGACAATATACAGCCTTGACGTACTCCTTTTCCTACTTGGAACCACTCTGTTGTCCCATGTCCAGTTCTAACTGTTGCTTCCTGACCTGCATACAGGTTTCTCAAGAGGAAGGTCAGGTGGTCTGGTATTCCCAACTCTTTCAGAATTTTCCACAGTTTATTGTGATCCACACAGTCAAAGGCTTTGGCATAGTCAATAAAGCAGAAATAGATGTTTTTTCTGGCACTCGCTCGCTTTTTTGATGATCCAGTGAATGTTGGCAATTTGATCTCTGGTTCCTCTGCCTTTTCTAAAACCAGCTTGAACATCTGGAAGTTCACGTATTGCTGAAGACTAGCTTGGAGAATTTTAAGCGCTGCTTTACTAGCGTGTGAGATGAGTGCAATTGTGCGGTAGTTTGAACATTCTTTGGCATTGCCTTTCTTTGGGATTGGAATGAAAACTGACCTTTTCCAGTCCTGTGGCCACTGCTGAGTTTTCCAAATTTGCTGGCATATTGAGTGCAGGACTTTCACAGCATCATCTTTCAGGATTTGAAATAGCTCAACTGGAATTCCATCACCTCCACTAGCTTTGTTCATAGTGATGCTTCCTAAGGCCCACTTGACTTCACACTCCAGGATGTCTGGCTCTAGGTGAGTGATCATACCATCATGATTATCTGGGTTGTGAAGGTCTTTTTTGTACAGTTCTTCTGTGTATTCTTGCCACCTCTTCTTAATATCTTCTGCTTCTGTTAGGTCCCTACCATTTCTGTCCTTTATTGAGCCCATCTTTGCATGAAATGTTCCCTTGGTATCTCTAATTTTCTTGAAGAGATCTCTAGTCTTTTCCATTCTATTGTTTTCCTCTATTTCTTTGCATTGATCGCTGAGGAAGGCTTTCTTATCTCTCCTTGCTATTCTTTGGAACTATGCATTTAGATGGGTATATCTTTCCTTTTCTCCTTTGCTTTTCACTTCCCTTCTTTTCACAGCTATTTGTAAGGCCTTCTCAGACAGCCATTTTGCTTTTTTGCATTTTTTTTCCCCCTTAGGAATGATCTTGATTCCTGTCTCCTGTACAATGTCACGAACCTCCATCCATAGTTCATCAGGCACTCTGTCTATCAGATCTAGTGAAAATTTTATGTTTATGATACACACAAGGTTGGAACAAAAACCTAATGGAGCAATATGTGAATGATAATGACAGGCAAGTTGTATAAAGAACCCTTGATCAATTTTAAGCTCTAACAACTTTGCACAGTGATATTTATTGTATTACCGTCTGAAAACACAGTGATATGTCTCCAGTCAATAATGTGTTAAGATGCTCATATATTACTCCATAGTTCTTGGCTCTATAGGTAGAGACCACTAGAGGCAAGTTTGTTCCAGACAACAACACATCTCCTTGAAACAAACCAAAGGGAACCCTTCTTCCTCCATAAGCATGAGTCTGCTTGTAGTAGAGTGTTATCCCTTCCACAGTGTTCCCAACCCTTCCCCAGGGAACTGAAGCAGCCACTGCAATGGACCAAAGGCAAGAGACTAAAATGCCACAGAAGCTCTGGACAGAGACTGAATGGTGCAACTTGAGTTGTTCACGTAAACATTATTTCTAGAAGATTCTTTAATGAATAAGAGATGAAGAAGTGCTCTTATGAATAAAAGTGCCATGCAAATATCAATGAGAATTATTGTTATAGTGATTCAGCAAAAACGGTTTCATCTTCTCTGACTAACTGGAATCTGGTACAAACACATAGCTACTATTCATCAGGGTATCACTGATCTTGACAAACTCAAGATTAGGCAAACTCAAAACCTGTGAATGGCCAGGCATGGAACATTGGCAAGTGAACTGGGGCTGCTGTGCGTTAACAGGGAAAGCTTAGCAGAGACATTGCCTGACTGAGTTGGCAATTTGTACCCCACCCCACCAACTGCTGCTTCAGGAAATGGAAAATCTGTGGGGCCAGATCTTCTCAAGAAATCTGGGGTTTTGTGTGGAACATCCTGATTTTTAAAAGGCTGTCTTTCTTTTTATTTTAAAAATCCTCTGGGGGCCAAAGAAAATCCAGATGAGGCCGTGGGTTGGCACTTTGTGACCTTTGCATTGCACAGTCTCAACTCACTATGAATCATCAGAGATGGTTACAAGATGGTTTCTAAATTCACTGCAAGTGTATTTTTGGATCCGAGGATTTACAATTCACATAAACTTACAATAAACTCCAAGTAACACCACATTCCCTCAGTTATAAATCTTCACCCATTTCTGGACCTTCATGTTTCAGTCCCACAATTCTGGACCAGAACACCCGTGGCCACTGTCCGACGCACCTAAGTCCTATGAGTTCTGCAAAGCTTGATTTAAATATGAGCTCTGTATAAAACCTCCAGGGTCCTCCTCAAAGTCTTCCAGGTATAAATTATGATGAAACTGTCCAGTCTAAAAGATCTGCATCAATTTTTATCATATCTCATCAGCCCTTTACCCGCTCCCCCTGTCAAATGGAACACCACCATGACACTGCAGTTACTCACTCCTGCGAACACGAAAGGCCGAGATCAAGGGGGCCAAGAATGAAGTTCAGTGGCACTTACCACCAAACACATCTCCATTCTGGTAGTTCTTCCCTTTCTGGGCTTCCTCTTCATTTTGAACAGTGGCAACATGCTTGGCGGAGGCACAGCCCATAGTCTCATTCGGTCAGCTTCAGCCGGGCTGAACTGCAAATCATCTCTACAGACACGGGGACATGTTTTTTTTCTTTAGACACAGGGAAAATCCACCTTCTTGCTGAGTCAGTCAAGATGGGTGCACCTGGAAGAAGACAGCGCTGGATCAGAATGCGTAACAGAAAGCCCGTGTCTCCGCGTCTGCAGGGTTTCTTGCCTGAGTCCACTGGATGGGGGTGCGACCAGGCACCGCAGGGGAAACACAGCATGGGTCATTCTCATCTTACCCTGTGCTCGGAAAGCAGGGTTGGAAGGCTTGCACCCTGTGCAACACGGGGCTGGACATTTTGAGGAGATGAAACATTTCTCTTTATTTATTCTAATAAATATTTGAGCGCTCCTACTTGCCACATACAAACTTGAAGGGTCATCTAGGTTTGTTAATGTTTGGGAATCTCAGAAACCTTCAGAGGAAGGGAAGCACATGGATGAGATCCACTGAGTTCGGAAGGCTGGGGAAAGTCCTCCATCTTTCTCATCTGGCCCTGTAGCCAGCTCTTTCCAGCAACTCCAGTTTCACCCGGAGGGAGTGAGCTGGAACATGGGCTAGTTTATGCATTTCTGGTAGGTTCTAAAAAGTGATTCAATATTTTATCACTGAGGTGACACTATTTGGGAAGGAAGGAGATGGGAGAGATGTACTGACATTTTTAAAACCTCCTATACAATACAATGTATTAAGTACCATGATAAACATATCACAGGAATCTATGGCAATGCAGAATTCAAAAAAATAGATTAAATTGTGATCGGGCAAAGGCAGGAATTAAAGGAGGAAGTGATATTTTGTAGTGTCTTGAAGTTTGGTAGAAACTTGCCAGGCTTGAAAGGATAGTAGCATCATCCAAATGTAAAGAACTGCCTGAGCTAAGACACTGGAGTGTGGAAGAGCATGGTGTGTGTATGTGTGTGTGTGCACGCGTGCGTGCAAGCACATGTATGTTCAGAGGGGTCAAGTGGGGGTGGGGGAGGGAAGAGGACTGCACTGCTGAGGCTTGTGAAGGGCCTGGAGGAAGCCTTGCTAACTTCACCCAATTTAATAAAGATAAACTATAAGATGTCGCAAGATAGAGGAAGTCCATTTGATCCAAATCTGAGAAGACTTTGAGAGATACTGAATTAGTAGCATTCAAATCCATTCTGTCAACCTACTACAGTGTTTAAAGAAACAGTACTGAAATATGAGACAAGAAGAAGCAGAGACAGGACTCAGTTCCAGAGACAGAAGGGAGAAAACTCCTCTCCAAGCAGGCGGCTGCCAAGGCCTCCGGCTTTGCCCTACAGGGCAGCACTTTCTCAGGGTCCACCTCCCCGTCATTCTGCATCATCAGGTCAGGTGACAGGGTGGGTTCCTAGAATGAATTCCTCACTTTCCAAAACGGAACATGGGAAAACAATTTCACGCATACACAAGAGAGCAACCTGAAGTGGAGAGGAAACCTCACCTCCCCTTCCAGTCTGTTGCCACCTCCTCATAACAAACAAAGTGAAAACAGGAAGGAGAGGGGGAAACCCTCGTGAAATCCTGAAGGACAATAGGAATTCAGAGACAGTTTACAACCCTCCTCTCTGGGAGTCCTCTGGCTTTTCTTTTCCTCATTCCTATTTCGTGTGGACAGCTTCACAAGTTACCCAAGAAATTAATGTAAGAATCTAAGATGTGAATTATTCTTTGCTTCTCCCCAAAAGCATTGTGCGCTGTTTCTTCTGTTTTTAAAAGCTGTGTTTGTTTGTAGCAACAAATCTTACTTGAATTTGAAAAGCTGAAGTCACATGAAAAATCACATTGCGGAGGGCAAACAAAAATAAAACATATTTTAAAACTTGTCAAAGGACTTCTCTGTTACTCAGGCGTGGAAGGGAGGGGCATGTTAACAAGCAGATTAGATATGATTCTAATTAGACACTTAAAATTCAAGTGATGACTCGGGAAGTCTTCATTTAATTGTATTTTTTAAAAACCACGATCAATCAAAATGAGTTCTCTCCAAATCACAGTTAGGTGCAGATTTTGTTTCTGAAACACACACACTACGTATTTTATTATAGTAATTTAAAGAGTGAAGTTTTCCAATATTACAACTTCATCAGGAATATATTTTAATATTTTGTCCATTTCAAAGGAGATAATTATGAAATTACCTGAGAGGCAGAAGATCCACAAGTCTCAGAATGCACCATGGAGTACTGGGGAGTTGTTTTTACTATGTCATCAGTACTCCGCACATAAACCATTGTGCATTCATTCATTCATTCAACAGATATTTACTGAAAAATACTAAGGGACAGACACGTTTTTTGGAAGACCCTGTGTATAGAAACATAAACAGGACCAGTCTCCTCCCTGTCCCTATAACATGAACACTCAGAGAAAGATCAAGAGAAAGACCAGTTTCACAATGTGGTACAGCAACTGCCAGTCAAATAGAGAATGACAGGGGAATTCACCCCACAGGGCCTGATTCAGCCTGGAAATCATGAATGTCAAGAAAAGCTGGACTTGAGATCTGATCACAGCTGAATAAACATCACTAAACCACCCACCTCCCCTACAAACTACATTTCTTTTATGCTATGCTATGCTATGCTAAGTCACTTCCGTCGTGTCCGACTCTGTGCGACCCCATAGACGGCAGCCCACCAGGCTCCCCCATCCCTGGGATTCTCCAGGCAAGAACACTGGAGTGGGTTGCCATTTCCTTCTCCAATGCATGAAAGGGAAAAGTGAAAGCGAAGTCGCTCAGTCGTGTCCGACCCGCAGTGACCCCATGGACTTCAGCCTTCCAGGCTCCTCCATCCATGGGATTTTCCAGGCAAGAGTACTGGAGTGGGGTGCCATTGCCTTCTTCGACATTTCTTTTCAGTCTGATGTAATGTCAAGGTTTCATTTCCACTGAAAATTCTCTTACTTACATGAATCCAACTGCGACCTCAAATTGAGGAGACCTTCAGAAATGAACCCCTACCAACTGCCACCATCAACTGCTCAAGGTTTCCCTGGGGCTTCCCTTGTGGTCCAGGGGATGAGAATCCACCTGTGAATGCAGGAGACGTGCGTTCCATCCCTGGTCTGGGAAGATCCCATGTGCCATGGAGCAGCTAAGTCTGTGTGCCACAACTACTCAGCCTGTGCCCGAGAGCCCAGGAATTGCAACTACTGAAGCCCGTGCACCCTACAGCCTGTGCTTGGTCACAAGAGAAGCCACTGCAAAGAGAAGCCTGTGAACCACAACTAGACAGTAAAACTAGAGTAGCGCCCAATCACCTGAGCTACAGAAAACCTGAGGGCAGCAACCAAGACCCAGTGCAACCAAAACTAAAGAAAGAAAGAAATTTTTTTTAATAAAAGAAAGCTTCCCTTTAGTTTCTACTTACTACCTTTCACATAAATCCAAGCATATTTTTTTAGTTTCCACTTTTCCATCAGTTTTCTTCAGCTTATGTCTCCCAGCTCCCACATCATCTATTCATTCACGCCCCTGAAACTACCCCACTTAGGGAAGGCTTAGGGTGCAAATGAGCGTGGAGAGACCCGAGTACCGAGCAGACAGTCTTGTTCTCACATATTGTCATTAAGAGCATGTTATTTATTTCTGAAGTCACAGATCACAGGCTGAGAATTCAACTGAAGCATCTCTTTGATGGGATCTTCTAATACCAAGTTTCACTGAGGAGGATTTTTTAAAAACTAAATAATCTATATGTAAGATCAGCAGTTCAGTCGTGTCCGACTCTTTGCAACCCCATGGACTGCAGCATGCAAGGCTTCCCTGTCCATCACCAACTCCCAGAGCTTAGTCAAACTCATGTCCATTGAGTCGGTGATGCCATCCAACCATCTCGTCCTCTGTCGTCCCCTTCTCCTCCTGCTTTTCAGATGTAAGATCATCAGGCAGCTCAAAAACATGGAGTCCAATTAATAGCCCACATGAGTGTGTGTTAGTTGCTCAGTTGTGACTGATTCTTTGCAACCCCATGGACTATAGCCCACCAGGCTCCTCTGTCCATTCTTTAGGCAAAAACTTTGTGTAAAAATCTCCCCAAAGTGGCTGAATGGCTATATTATCCTATATCATGAAATTAGAAGCTGCAGATCCCTATCCACAATGTTACACACTAAATTAATACCACACCGTCTTTTCATTTATTTTCATTTATTTTTGGCTGTGCTGGGTCTCCCTTGCTGCGCTGGCTTTTCTCTAGTTGCAGTGAGCGGGGGCTACTCTTCAGATGTGGTGTGAGGACTTCTCATTGAGGTGGCTTTTCTTATTTCGGAGCACAGGCTCTAGAGCTTGTGGGCTTCAGTAGTTGTGGCACCTGGGCTCAGTAACTGCGGTTTGTAGGCTCCAGAGGACAGGCTCAATAGTTGTAGCACATGGGCCTAGTTGCTCCTTGGCATGTGGGATCTTCCCAGACCAGGGATTGAACCTGTGTCTCCTGCTTTGGCAGGCGGATTCTTTACCACTGAGCCACCAAGGAAGCCCTCTTGCCATCTTTACAGGATATTTTTCATGCTTTGATACAATCTGTAAATCCAATTCAAAAATTTTCAAAAGAACTCACAAATCTGTAACCATGCATGTTTACTCCTCCCCTCCTTACACTATGCCTCAAGGCTCCTCAGGTACTACTTTAGATATCCATAGGGGAATTATTGTTCCAGGACACTTCACATTGTAACATGAGGAAGTTCTTTCCTGTACATAAGTCCTTAATTTTTATGCACTTTTTTATGTGATACGTTTGGCCCTTTTATAAGAAAAAATTATGGATTTATGATGACTTTTTTCTTTTTTTCAATGCAGATGATATCTCTATTTTTTAAATTTTTTTCTAGCTTTATGGCAAAACAATTGACAAAACTATAATTTACTGAAAGTATTCAAGGGAATACTTCAATGTACTATATTTGTGAAGGGATTCCCACCAAGTTAATTAACACGTTTATCACTTCATGTATTTACTCTTTTAAAATGAGAACACAGTTCCACTCTCTCAGCAACTTCCAATCATACAATATGGTGTTATCAACTACAGTCACCATGTTATACCCTAGACCGTATTCATCTTACGACTGAAAGTTTGTACCCTTTTATCAGTCTCAACTTATTTCTCCCAGCCTCTGGCAACCACAATTCTACCCTCTATTTGTATGAGTTTGACTTTTTAAATTTTAAGATTATCCGCAGGCTTCCCTGGCTCAGTGGTAAAGAATCTGCCTGCCAATGGAGGCGACACAGGTTCAATCCCTGGTCTGGAAAGGTCCCATATGTCACGGAGCAACTAAGCTTGGGCACCACAACTATCGAGGCTGTGCTCCAGAGCTTGGGAGCCACAACTACTGAAGCCCGCATTCCCCAGAGCTCGTGCTCTGCAACAAGAGAGGCTACCACGAGAAGCCTGCACACTGCAATAAAGAGCAGCCCCCACTCACCACAACTAGAGAAAAACCTGCACAGCAAGGAAGATTCAGCACAGCCAAAATAAATAGATTTAAAAAAAAGATCCTGCACAAAAGTAATACCATGCAGTATCTGTACTTCTCTGGCTTACTTCACTTAGTATAATTTCTTCCAGGTTCATCCATATAGTTGCAAATGGTAGGATTTCCTTCATAATCGGGTTGAATCATATTCCTTTGTGTGTGTGTGTGACATTTTCTTGATTCATTCACTGAAGGACACTTAGGTTGCTTCCATACCTTGACTATTGTGAATAACGCTGCAATGAATGGAAGTGCAGATATCCCTTCAAGATAATAATTACATAGATGTTCAGAATTGTGACTGTGGATGGCTTTTTTCTTTACCTTAAACTTTATGTACTGGAAGCATAACTTTATCAGAAAAAAACCTACTTCCATAAAATTGGGAAGGAATAAAATATGCAAAATCTGTTTTAATAAAAATCAGAGAAATATCTGAACTGTTTTTAAACAAAGGTTATGCAAAATATTTCTGCTTACATAATATTATGGATAATTTCACTTTTCACCAATTAATCACGGATTTTTTTCATTTTGGATGGAAAAGTCAAAAATATTGTAGACAGTTCTCTTGTTAAAAGAGATACTTCTAAAAAATGAATTAAAAATGATAAACTCCATAAAGAAACCCTAGGCCAGAAAGAACGCGAAGGCACCACATGGAGCTTGGAGGATTGGAGAAAAATTGAATTCTGATTGCAATGGGCACACAGAGAGCTATGAAGTTAGCAGTTAAGAAAAAGATAATAGGCACATTATTAATAGATCAGGAGCAAAGTGTCCCCTCTTTCTTCCTTTGATTAAAAAGGGAAATCAAGACAAGGCAACATCTAAAAACTCCTTTCTTTTATTGAAGAAAGAGCCAACATCCAAGCTCCACAAAGGAAAAAATATATATATAAATAACTAATCAGTCTGTGTGCCCATCTGTTCTGCTTCGCTGTAATGAGTGTTAATACAGCAGCCCACTGGGGGGAAGAAGAAAGACTGCTAAAAGGGATTTCTCATTTTGAAGCTCTGGTATCCTTGGGCTACTGTTAACACCATTTCACATTTCATTGTGCATGTTAAAGATAATACACAAAGAGATGCCACATTTGACATGTGGATAGTCTGGAAAAGTCAAACCTCCCTATTGCCCAGCATTTGCTGGCATCACAAAAGATATTCATTCCTCGCCTCACACTCATTTGGTGACATGGCAATTGACAACATGCTATTAATGCCAAAGAAATAGGAATATCTGCTTCAGCTTTCTCTATGGGAAAACTCTCACTTTTTCAAATAATAATTGTACAGGGATATCTCTCAGAAACATAACAATAGTAAGTCCTATACATTTCTGATGGATTTCTGCAGTGGGGGATGGCAAGGTGACAAGTGGAAAGAGAATTAGAAGGGGAGTGAGGATGCTGAGCTCTGATCTCAGGCATCACACACCTCTCTCAGTACCAAGGCTGGGCTTCCTCTCTCTGAGCCTTTTCCTTTGATTCTACGATCTACCTGAACATAAATCCAAGTGATGCTGAAGAATGAAATTACCACTTGTAAAAAGGCCATTTCTTACCTAGACTCAATTTATTTACAAACTTTGTTTCAACACTTACCCAGTTAAGATATACTTGGAATTTTTTTTCCCCAAAATATTTCAGGAAGCCCTTTGAAGTCTAAAGATTATTGCCAATTATGTTTTGGCCCAAGGGTGTTGATTTCAATTACATATCCAGTGAAGAAATGAACAAGGCTTGGCCATCTTATTTTTCCTTTTCTATTCTGCCTTTCATAGACAAAAACATTTTTTAAAATGTTTCTTACAGAGAGTTGGATGGAAAAAGCTTGTGGTATAACTGTTCTTCAGCTAAGGATTGTAGAGCTTGGTGCCTTTACCCCGTAGCTAAAAACTCTATTCCTGTATTGACTATATGTGTCCACACAAGTTCATGCATATAGCGTAGTGAAGTTGCTCAGTCGTGTCTGACTCTTTGCGACCCCGTGGACTGTAGCCTACCAGGCTCCTCTGTCCATGGGATTTTCTAGGCAATAGTCCTGGAGTGGATTGCCATCTCCTTCTCCAGGGGATCTTCCCAACCCAGGGATCGAACCCGGGTCTCCTGCATTGTACACAGACGCTTTACCATCTGCACCACCAGGGAAGTCTAGTTCATGCATGGCTGACACTATTTCTGGGAAGGCAAGAGAGGAAAACACCTGATCCCGATAAAGACTCCGCACCCACACCAGGGTGAAGCTATGCAGAAGAACTATGCTGTTTCTAGATTTTTCCTCTGTGATCAAGGCCAATGGCAGATATTCCTGGACTTTGAATTCTACCTTTCCCCCCTTCTTTGTTCATGTATGCTCAGTCGTGTCTGACCCTTTGCAACCCCATGGATTGCAGCCCATCAGGCTCCTCTGTTCACGGAATTTTCCAGGCAAGAATACTAAAGCAGGTTGCCATTTTCTACTCCAAGGGATCTTCCCAACCCAGGGATTAAACCCACGTCTCTTGAGTCTCCTGCATTGGCAGGCAGATTCTTTACCACTGCATCACCTGGGAAGCCCTTTCCCACTCTCAAGACTTGGAATATCAAAGGGATTTCCAGGAAGCTGCCAACCTGTGTCAGTGAGGAACCTTCTTACCCAGACACTCATGACTGGCATCTTTTGCCAGCTGTGATTCCTGGTTCATCATGTCACCTGGGACAAATCTATGTGGCTTCCTTGTCAGTACCCTAATAATAACAGCTGTTCTCCCTCTTTTAGGGATTTTTTGGAAACCTAGGTAGATTGTGACATGCTTTGCAAGGCTCTTAGAAATGCAAGGTAATCTTCTGTTGCGTGAACTGTGCTCTGCCACGTGCCTGCCATTACTTATCAGCCTCATGGCTTTTCAGGAGATTTGGGTGCAGTCAGTTTGCCCAGAGGGATCCCATATGTGGCCCTTGAGAAAATGAGAGAAAAACAGATGGAAAGGAAAGAATAAAGATCCAAAAAATGACTAGAACATGTAAGTTCTAAGTATGAAGTACTAAAAGGGCAAATCTGATTTTAATCTAAGCACAAAAATTGATTCTTCCCAAATGGCCAGTGAAGGACGAACTGGGTGACCTGTGTGTTGAGACATATTATAGAAGAACAGACATGATTCCTGCCTTTGAAGGGCTAGCATTCAGACAGGGCTAACGAATCATAAACACAATAAAGTAAACTAAAATTCCAACTACTAATGTACACTGCAGGGGAAGAAATGATGGGAGATGTTCTTTGAAGTCATAGCGTATTTCAAGCTAATTAAGTTAGTGCTTGTCTCAGCTATTTTTGGCTGCGCTGGGCCTTTGTTACTGTGTGTGGGGTTTCTCTAGTGGCAGCCAGCAGGGGCTACTCTCTAGCTGTGGAGTGCGGGCTTCTCACTGTGGTGGCTTCTCCTGTTGTGGAGTGTGGGTTCTAGGCCATGTGGGCTTGGTAGCTGTGGCTCTCTCAAGCTTAGCTGCACTCCAGCATGTGGTATCTTCCTAGGCTAGGGATTGAACCCGGGGTCTCCTGGACCACCAGGGAAGTTCTCAGCTTTGTTTAACGCAACAAGAGATGTAGAAACACCCAGCATCATGTGCTACCCTTAGCAGACCCTGGGTGAGAGACCCTCATTTACTGACAAAGAAGACAGTTAAACACATGTTGCGAGCTGCTGATCCTCTAACACCATAAGCTACAACAGAACTCCAGCTGGATTGTGTGATAGTCGCTCAGTCGTGTCCTCCTCTTTGTGATACCATGGACTGCAGCCTGCCAGGCTTCTCTCTCCATGGAATTCTCCAGGCAAGAATACTGGAGCGGGTTGCTGTTCCCTTCTCCAGGGGATCTTCCCGACCTAGGGATTGAACCTGGGTCTCCCACATTGCAAGCAGATTCTTTACCAGCTGAGCCACCCGGGAAGCATTCCTTGGAAATCTGAGTTTTACTTCTGTAGTGCTGAAGACAAGAGTTGAATGCCACTCTTCTTTGATACACACACTGGGAAAGCACATGGGGTTTTTTCCACACTGAATTACAAAGACAACTTTTATACAAGGCTAGTGTGTTCCACATTTCTGATTCGATTTAATCTCTAAACTTCAGCCTTAAACAGATTACTGTGGTAGATAAAAAAGAAATATGACCAAGCAACACATAAGATATGAATTATCTAAACTAACCATTAGGAGAAAATGTGAGAATCCTTTAAAAATAAAGCCAGCTGATATTTCATTTGTGGATTTTGGTTCTAATATTTGAGTATGTGTATGTTTCATATCCTCAGAACTATAAAAACTTTCAGCAACGTAATATAGCAACACTTTGATAAGATCTGAATGCTTAAAATGGAAAAAGTATTTCTCTCAGAATCTAAAGGCACATCCCTCTTTCCTCCCACAACAACTTCTTTCCTCTTTTTTTTCCCTCCCTGCCACAATAAGTGAACCCATCCATCAGAGACCACTATAAACTCTGGCCTAAGATCTCTTTCCTTGTGCTTTGCCTCAGGCCACACAATCCCAGGTCTGAGGAGAAGCCAGCAATGATCTAGTGATTGAGTAAATCCATCACTTTCCTGCTGGGCAGACGGCTATTCACTGAAATGAGTGTCCCTAAGAGAAAGCTTTGGCTGCCTGCTAGAACCTTCCAGTTCTATCCAGAACAGCTCCATTTCTGGAAATGCCCTGAAAACCTAAAGAAGGCAAATAGATAAAAACTCCTTGTTGGTGAAGGGCTCAATTTCTCTCTTATACATACACAATAAAAATTCTAGTGATGCAAAGATCACCTCCAGTATTTTGTCATTTTGTAAAGGTAAGGAGTTGGGTGGCTTTGAGCAAGTTATTGACTTCAGAGGGCCTTGAGATCTCATTTATGAGATGGATAAGACCACATAAATTTTGAGGGAGTAGATGAGATGTTATATGTAAACAGCTTAGCACAGCATCTGGCAATCAGCAAGTAATCAATACATGACAGTTACATCATTCTCACCATCATCGTCATGACTGTGATGGTGATGAACTTTGTAAAGAACGGGGCAGGGGCAAAAGATACTAGAGAGAAGAGATAGAGAGAGATGAGAGGTAGACTGCGGCAGCTTAGCTCTTCTTAGGAGCAAAACCCAACCAGGCTGACGGAATGCAGATGGAGACCAAGAGACAGCAGCTCTGCAGCAGGAGAGACTCATGGCTTCCCTGCAGCAGTGCCCGCGCCTCTGCAGCGCTGGGGGTGGGCAGGCCAGCCCCCATGGGGACGTCCCAGGGCTCTGAGGGCAGAGGCCACTGAATGCGGACAAGCTGAAGGTCAGTGAGCTCCCCTAAGCTTGGTCACAGCTGGATGACTGCCGCTCACATCTTCCCCGCTTATGTGTTTATGCGCCTCTCTCCTTTACCAGACAGGCTTCCAAGGTCACGACCATGTCCTAATTATTCCTCTCTACATTCCTTCCAGCACAGGTCAGGCACACAGTAGGTCTGCAATAGATACTGAGCAGATGAATTCTCTTGGAAACTTCTTTTCACAAAGAGACATGGGGGACTTTTAAGGGAGGGAGCTCTCCTCCGCCCCAGGTCCTAGGTCACCTGCATGGACAGTGACCTCTTTAGCATATATCGCCAATAGCTACAGTTAAAAGTGTTCATCTGAGCTATTATAGACCACTTAAAATTATGTTCAGTATCTGATCCCTAAAAAGACAGAGAGTTATATGTAACACATACTAGTAGAATCGAATTCTGGAAGCATTTGGCATTTGTGTAGTTGTCCCTGGGCTTTCCTGGTAGCCCAGCTGGTGAACACTCCTTCTGCAAAGCAGGAGACCCCAGTTCAATTCCTGGGTTGGGAGGAGGGCATGGCAACCCACTCCAGTATTCTTGTCTGGAGAATCCCCAAGGACAGAGGGGCCTGGTGGGCTATAGTCCATGGGATTGCAAAGACTCAGACATTACTGAATGACTAAGCACACACACCCACAGTTGTCCCTAATCTGCCCCAGAAAATTGGGCTGCTTATTTATTTCAACAATCTTTTTTTTTTTTTTTTGGTAACTTGTTTAGTTTTCAACATTTCACTAGGGACCGGAGATTGCAAAATGGATAAGTCAGCCAGACCTTGATGTGCATTTCCTGACTGTCAATTAGAATCCAAAGATGTTGAGCAGCGCTTCTAAAACTCAACCATCTGAAAAATCAAAGGTTTGTTTTTGCTTTTGCTGTAATTTAAATCTCTGCTGAGTTTTTCATGACAAAGAACTATTTACGGAAGAAGTTCTCAGAGGCCCAAACAAATTGACAGTATAAATACCATTTCAGGTAGTACAAATCAATGCCCCTTTAACCTACTGAGTTAAAAAAACGAAAACAACAACAACAACAAAAAACAAACGAAAGCACTTCAGTTCTCATGCTGCTCTCAAGAAAGGCACAAGACTTTGGGAACTGCATCGATTGTGTAGAGCTTGGCCAAAAATTACATTCCGTGTGATCATCCACTTAAAGAAAACAAAAGGTAAGAAGCTGAGAGAACAGACCCAGGAGGACAGTCATGGGAGAAATAGCCACTGCTCCCGGATGTAGCAGCGGATGCTATTCTCTGGCTCCTGACTCTGCACTGGGGGGTCTTTCCGTGCACCTACCATCATTTCAGTGATGTTTAGTGGGGTTTGAGACCACAAACACATAAAGAGGGAACAAGGAGCTCTTCCCTAGCCTTGACGCTCATCTTCAGTCACTGAAACGTGCCTTAATAAAGGAACATCTAGGGTCACAGGTTACGAGCTATGATGACCTTGCAAATATTACCAAAATTTGCAGTCTACTCTAAAGATTATTTGAAATCAGCCCATTTGAAGTAGCATAATTAGTGAACACGATGTTCCTTCCCACTTATCTAGAAAAATGAACTTAAAAAAAGAGACCAGAGCTACAAGCTCAGTAGGACCAGACAACAGAGGAGCCACCAAACTGGGGCCTGCCCACAGGAGAGCAAGGCTCAGCATCCAGTTGCCCCAGCCGGCACCTCTGGGCACTAACGCTCTCCAGAGATCCACCTTCGGTTCCAGCCTGACATGTGAAGGTTTCAAGTCTTCATCTGAATAAAGAACTAAATGCATGGCTTGATGATAAACTCTTCTGCTGGAGAGAGATATGGCAGAAATACTACATTTAGAACCTGACCACATTCTATTCTAACAAGGCCTTTACTCAGCTGTCATCTCTAGGGATGGTCAGGCTGGGATCTCTGGGGGGGTCCAGGCTGAGGGGGTTTTAGTCCTGGATATAACAAAGGCATATCTGGTAGGCTGCTTGATATCCCTGTGTCGGAGGAGATGTCACCCCCCCACATCACCTATATTACATCACTGCCATTACCACCCCAGGAATGGTACTGCAAAAATGTGTGTGCACACTAAGTCACTTCAGTGGTGTCCGACTCCTTGCCTGTGGACTATAGCCCGCCAGGCTCCTGTGTCCATGGGATTCTTCAGGCAAAAATACTGAAGTGTGTAAAAGACATTTTCTCATTCCAAGATCTCCCTGAAAATTTTAAAGAATTTTTAGGATTCAAACTCAAATTTGTATTTGTAAACCACGTTCTGGACTCAGCTTCTCACTATTCGTCAGCATTTTCTAGGCCGTAGTTTTTGTTTGTGTCTTTGCTGCTCAAGGGCTTCCCTTGTGGCTCAGTTGGTAAAGAATCTGCCTGCAATGAGGGAGGCCTGGGTTTGATCCCTGGATTGGAAAGATCCCCTGGAGAAGGGAAAGGCTATCCTCTCCAGTATTCTGGCCTAGAGAATCCCATGGACTGTATAGTCCATGGGGTCGCAAAGAGTCGGACACGACTGAGCGATTTGCACTTCACTTCACTTTACTTGCTGTTCTGAGAAAGGAAAACATTGAAAAAGCCATGTCCAGTGGACATTAGGACAGTCCTATTGGGAGTTTTAAAAACATCAGAACATGATTAAAAATTTTAGTAAAAAAAAATTGTACTTCTCATAAGTTAGTAATTATCCATTAATTAGTTTTCTACAATAAAGACAAATTAAGATTCCTAGCGCATTGATTCCATCGAGTCCTTCCCCTGGCCCCAAACCCTCCAAGACTCATTAATGCCTCTAGGGTAAAGACTGAGATACCCGGACTTTCAAGCTAGATACTGAGGTCAAGGTTCTGAACTTTGCAGATGAGAAGACTGAAGACTGAGGAGTTTAGGTGACTAACTCAGGGTCCCTTAGGACCCAGAGGCATTGACTCACTGTTTCCTCTTCCTACTGCTCCAAGGTAACATCCTCTTCATCACTTCAGGGGGGTCTCATAGACCACCCTTCTCCTTCAATACTCTGCTCACAAGCCCACCTCTCTACTTTTGCTTCAGCCTTTACTTTTCCAGGAAGAAGCGTCATACCATTTCACACCTTCCATCAAGTTTCTCCTTCCTAAACTCTTACTCATGAGTCAACTATTCCGCATTTCTTAGGCCTCTCTCTCTAAACAGACACTAAGTGCTCTGAGGCAGAAACCACCCTCTGTATTTGTCTCCCCTGTTATAGCGAAAGCCCGGCTAGACACAGAGTAGGAACTCAGTAAACCCTCTTCAAAACAGTGACCAGCAGGCTGGCCTTTTCTCTCCATCTCTGTGCTGGCTATCCTCTGCCTAGAAGGTTCTCTCTCCTCACCTTTGCCTGGCTAAACTCTGGTTTGCATGAGCTGTCATTGCCCAAAGGTCTCAGAAGACCCGATAGCCCCCTTCATAGCTGTCATAAAGGGCAGAATATTCTTAATTCCTAACTGTCTGTCTATTGGTCCCATAAGTCTAGAGCGTAAACTCCATGGGGGATACAGATGATGTATTTCTTGCTTCCTACTGTATCCCTAGCTTCCAACAGTGCTTAGCTGAGGATATGTGTTTAGGCAATAAATAAGAAATGGAGTTGTCCTCCAGAAGAAAGTTTGAACTCCTCATGGAAATCAAGGCTTTCCATCCACTTCTCCAATTTCATCCAGCTTCCTCCAGGCATATCGCTCTAGCCAGTCTAGTCTCTAGCTACTAACCCCTGAACATATTTTCATATTCTAACCCAAAATGCCTCTGCTCATAGTCTCACCTTAGATAGAAAGCCCTCCTGTTATTCATCTCCGGCTGTTATTCAAATTCTACCCATCCTTCAAGGTCCAGAACAAGCCTTATCACCTCTAGGAAACCTTGCTCCAGGCCACACAGATCTTCTGTTCTAAATTCATCAGCAAGTAACCACATGGCCTATTCATCACCTGGCTATGTTCCTACGAGTCCACACTTATCTTTCCATCTTACCGTATCCCGGCCTCTGGGAATCCCCTTTCTTCTGAAGTCAGCACTTACCTCTCCTCTTAAGACATAATTACATATATGGTCTTAGATCATCTCCTGCGCTGCTGTTTTATATTGCTAACTTTTGTGCATTTTTGTCTTGGTATCCTAGCCCATTTATAAATTTTTCAAGGAAAGTCATGCTTTCCATGTCTTTGATCCAATGCAATTATTTACACGAAGTAGGAGATTAATAAATATTTGTTACTTGACGTGTTAGCTAAGAAGCAAAAGTGTATAGGAGGAGAGAATTATGGGAATTACAAAAAATTACTTTTGCCAAAAGTGCAGTTGAAATTTCTGATTATTAGAGGCTGTTTAGAAAGGTCAAATGGTGATAGTATAATTACACCATAATTTGGTAAAATTACTCTCTGAATAAAGGTTAGTTTTAAATAGAAACTTCTGTCCATAAGATAAAAAAGAAAGTATGAATAGAAGAGAAAACTTAACAGAAAAGGAATAAAAATGGAAAGAAAGAAAAACATATACCCAAGATTGGCATCCCCTATCCCCACCCCTAGATCAGGAGGGCTGGCTGCAGCTTCCACAATGGTATCCGTTGATGTTTATTACAAGGTCTAGTTCATGACTGAGTTATCATCACAGCCTTCTATAAATGCTTGCCCAGAAACTCCCTGAACATGAATAAAATAGCTCTTCCAGTGTTGCAGGGGGAGGAGGGAGGAGTAGCAATCTCTTTTTCCTAGTTTGCCACAAATATTTCCTTACAGTAATTATTTTTTGATGGACTATGTCTAACTATTCATTTTATCTCACTATAGCCCACCCCACCCTCCCCCACCAATGTATACAGCTGCTGCTTTCAACCACAAATAGCAATTTTAGAACACAAACACTGTGTTGAGGGATCAGTAATTCAGGGTTCAGTAACCTAGCAACAGAATGTAAAGACCTCCTAATCTGTACCCTCAACTGCTAAATATCCACACACCCTCAAGAGACGGGTCTGCAAACCCACTGTTCGAATCAGGTCTGGCTGAACACAGATTGATAGTGGCCAGCAATGGAAACATCATAAAACAGAGGAGCCTTTTTGTTGGGCTCCAAAAGCCAGAGAATAAAGGAATAGAAGAGCTTCCCAGGTGGCACTAGTGGTAAAGAACCTGCCTGCCAATGCCGGAGACACGAGAGACACGGGTTCGATCCCTGGGTCAGGAAGATCCCCTGGAGGAGGGCACGGCAATCCACTCCAGTATTCTTGCCTGGAGAATCCCATGGAGATAGGAGCCTGGCGGGCTACAATCCACAGGGTCGCAAAGAGTCAGATACGACTGAATAACGGAGCACACATGCAAAGGAATATAAACAGAAAACAAACACGCTACTAGGAAATAGAGGCCACAGAGTTGCCAGCTAGTATCTGGTTCTGGGAAAATCCAAGTTAGTTAGCATCTAGAGCTCTCTAATAACCCACACCTCCCATGTGATTTATATGCCAAAGACTGAACGCAAACATCAAGAAAATGAATTTTAGTTCCATTACCAGGAATGTTCTCCTAGATGAAGACAAGAAGAGAAAGGGATACTTTAATTTTTTTCAATAAATTAATGAAAACTGAATCCTCATCTCTGAGACATATTACGAGAAAGAAAATGAAGACTCATGCCCTCCTCGCTGCTGTTTCACCTCATCTATCTTGCTTTAATGAACCTGGATTTATAAGGGCATCTGTAGTGAAGCATTCTCCATATCTTAAAAAAATATATACATATTTTGTTGATTTCCTTTCCCTATCCAGTAGTGAAGGTCATGATACAGAAAAGCAGCATAACAATGTGGCTTTTTTTTTTTAATCAACAATTCCAGCAGTGGCAAAAATAAATGAAACGTGGGAGGCTGTTTATTTGTATGTCAAAGAGAAAGTGAAAATTCTCCATAGGGTGAGATGATCATTTGTTTTCCCCAATGAAGCAAACAAATCAAACAGGAATAAAACAGGAGCCTACCCTTTATCATTCATGGTGTAATGAGTTCTTTGCTAGATTAACCATTCTCCTTCCTTGTTACACTCACTCCCAAAAAACAGATGTACAATGACATCAGCAAAATAGCCGAAGAGCATCAGTCCAAAAAGACAGGAAATGCAGCAGCCAGACTTGTATCCTTTTAGACATTAGCTGACTCCTGGCTGGGGCCTCTGGGTCTGCTGTGCAGGAAATGGGCTCACCGATAAGACATGTCTCTGGGCAGTAGCAACGATCAGGAGGATTTAATGGCACCAGTGGCTGAGGACAGGGAGACCCAAACCTGCCAAGGTTCTCGACACCAGGTGGCTGCCTGTATTGTGTTGTTGCTGTTGATTAGTTGCTAAGTCATGTCTGCCTCTCTGCGACGCCACGGACTGTAGCCTGCCGGACTCCTCTGTCCATGGGATTTCCCAGGCAAGAATACTGGCGTGGGTTGCCATTTCTTTCTCCAGGGCATCTTCTTGTCCCAAGGACAGAATTTACATCTCCTGCGGCCCCTGCCTTGGCAAGCGGGTTCTTTACCAGTGAGCCATCTGGGAAGCCTGCCTATGCTGTGTGCTTACGGTCAAAAATCTTAGACTCACTGGATCCAATAAGGAGTACTCAGGGATGCTTTTCTCCCCTCCAACTCTACCACCTATTACTAGGAGGTGGACACCAAGAACATTCTGTCAAGAAGACCAGAGTAGGTTAGCCATAGGGGAGCCCTGTCCACTAGCATTCGGACAGTTGGTTAGACGGACAAGGCCATCACAGTGGCATACAAAGAACACCAATTCAAGCCTTGATTGAATGAGAGCTCTGAGGTCCTAAACAAGAGGTCTGGTCAACAGAATGGGTGATGTGAGTGCTCCTGGGTCATGGGGATAGGGTGATGTGCCAATGTTGAAAATACTACCTCTAGCAGTGATGTTCAGATGACAGCAGGCATGCAAGCATCAGCATTTTCTGGGGAGAAAATGAAGACAAAGAAGACAAGGATGATGGGACTTCTCGGGTGGTCCAGCAGTTAAGACTCTGGGCTCCCAATGAAGAGGACCTGGGGTCAATCCCTGGTCGGGGAACTAGATCCCATATGCTGCAATGAAAGACTCTGCACAATGCAACCAAAGATCCCATGTGCTGCAATTAAGACCTGGTACAGTCGAATAATTTTTTTTTTTTTTAAGAAAAGACACGGAAAATGTAGACAAGCTGGAGACAGGAAGGAAACTCCTCTTCAATGTCAAACGGTGATGGAGAGCTACGGAATTCAGGGTCCTTCCTGGCATCACAGACAGAAAAACAGCTGATGCTCATATACCTCGTCACCATTTGTGAAGCCTTTCACACACAGACTGGGCTCTGTCAATCTGCCAGGGTCTTCAGGAGATGATTCGGAAAACTCTGACAACATACCTCTGCTGCTGCTGCTAAGTCGAGTCGGTTGTGTCCGACTTTGTGCGACCCCAGAGATGGCAGCCCACCGGCTCCTCCATCCCTGGGATTCTCCAGGCAAGAACTGGAGTGGGTTGCCATCTCCTTCTCCAACGCATGAAAGTGAAAAATGAAAATGAAGTCGCTCAGTCGTGTCGAACTCCTCGCGACCCCATGGACTGTAGCCCACCAAGCTCCTCCATCCATGGGATTTCCCAGGCAAGAGTACTGGAGTGGGTTGCCACTGCCTTCTCCCAACACACCTCTAGATGCCAATAAAGTGAATCCAGGTTTGGGCACATCTGGAGAGGTGAAAAAGGGGGCATACTCCTTTAGATAAAGTGATAGTCACCCCATTTTTATTTCCTCTGCTTGAGAGTAATAGGATTTTAGTGAAGAAAAAAAAATCAATAAGGGCATCAGAGCATATTCAATGGCATTTATAGCATCGCTGACCTTATTACCTCTTGCTGGCACCTCCGCAACTCAATTTCTATTGAATGTCTACTGAAGCTGTGTTTTACTGGGGATGTAAACACCCACAAAGGAGCCTGCTTCTCCTGACAATGGTATCAGCCGCTCGAAGGAGCAGAGCGAACACTGGGATTGGGGGTCACACTGAGTGACTTCCCTCCACGGCTTGCCAGTCCCCCACCCCTAATCTATTTCTATCCCTACCTTACCAAGATGATCTGAAATGAAATGTGTGGCTAAGACATCTAGAGAAAAGCAGTGACAGCTTCCAGCATCACAAGAGGGGAAATGCGTGGCCCTCTCCTGCTCCCTTGCACGTTCTGCTCTCCCAGTTGTGGAGGGAGCTGCTTGGGGAGTCCCAGTATGGAAAAGTCCTGAAGGATCGCCGAAAGAGCCGGCGAGAGATGGGGTGCAAGGAACAGACAGGCTGAGCAGCTGTGGGGATGGAGACTGGCAGCGGCCAGAGGAAAAGGGAAAAGGAAAGAGAAGGGGAAGGATGCGAAAGTTTTTATGACCGCTTTTCTTGCAAGGTCCACTCAATCTCTAGACTCCACTCGGGGTGTCCAGTTCCTAGGAATCCTCTGTGATCTCTGCCCACGTGCTCTCTCAGCAATTCCTGTACTTTCCACACCATGTCCGCACTGCCTGCTATGTTGGTCTCCTGAACTATCCACGAGGGACTCTGATTCACTGAAAAAAAAAAAAATCTCCTCCAATGACTGATACATGGAAGGTGTACCACACATGTTTGCCAAGTAGCATGAATCTTAAAAGTGGAGAAGATGTAGACAATGGCTATAACAATCCTAGAGCAGCTTTGGGATCTTAGACCTATACAGAGCACAACAAACAGTTATAAAACCCTCCAATGAGAAAGGAAAGTCATTCAGTTGCTGGGAAATAAACAAGGAAAGCTGTGTGCAGTTTCTTTAGTATTCCACAGTCCAAATGAGGCATTTTTATAACTGGCATCAATTCTCTATGGGTATAGGTTTCACGTGTTGTAGTCTTTGACCTAAAAGTGTTAAGGCAAACCTTAAAAGAGTCTGACTTGCCCTTCACTTGCTCCAGGAACAACTCATTTGTTGAAAAAATATAGCCCATTCTGTTAAGGTAATGAATTTCTTAAATGTCAAGCTATTCACTAAAACAAATTACTCCCAGTCCATTTCCTTCTAATGAAGATGGTCTAAGCTGGCAGGAAAAATTTAGGACCCTGGAAAAGTTTGCCATGTCAACATTCCCCTAAAAGGTATCAAGATACTGAAACGGAAGTATTTCATAACAACCAACACAATGTAACAGCTATAGAATGCTGTCAAATAATGTTTAGGTAGATATGATTATTAATAAGATTCTTCATTTTTTTTTTCAAACATATACTTAACTTTATCTAAGGAATGGCAAAATCTTTGATAGAATTCCCCTCTAAAACAGAGAAACGTAATAAAAATACAAATACTACTCTAACACTTTTTTAAAGATTTCTTTTTTTGGTGTGGACTATTTTTCAAGTATTGAATCTGTTACAATATTTCTCCTGTTTTAAGTTTTGTTTTTTTTTGACGAGGCCTGTGGGGTCTTAGCTCCCCAACCATAGATCAAACTCATACCTCCTGCACTGGAAGGCAAAGTCTTAACCACTGAACCACTAGTGAAGTCCCGCCTCTTATTTATTTGATGCAGACTCATTTATGCAAGAGTTAATTTCTCACTCTTTCTGAAGTTCCAAAATTCTATCATCATTTTGTTTCCTGACACAAACTTTAAGGCCCTTTAAATTCTGAATTAGTCTAATTTGGATTCTTTTAAAATTCTCTTCATGGCATATATTTAGTCATGAATTAAAATTAATTTTGCTATGAGAAATTTCCAATCTCTTGTGATAACTGGCAACAAGCCAGACTGTTGTAAAAGCCAGAGTTGGTGTAAATAAATGAAGATGTTAAACTGGAATACTTGGAGTTGTTTCAAATTACAGCAGAGTCAAAACCATATCCATTTACTATTCAGTGTACACGTGCAAAGCATACTATATAGTTTTTTTATTGCTTCAAATACTCGAGATCTAGCAGTATGTTAACTCCTTGAGAGAAGATTCCTTTTGTGTCTTTGCTCAGTGGGACCAACACAGATGACTGAGTGATTAGAAGGTTGTAACACACCCTTTCCCCCTATCAATCTTTGGGTAAATTCCCAAAGAGAAGCAAATATTAGCAGAAGACCGACAAAAGGACAAACACCACTGGAACAATCTGTACTGATTTGTAAATGGATACGGTTTTGACTCTGCTGTAATTACCACAAAATAGTAATAGTTCTTCCTCTGGGATCAGTTATCTAAGCTTCCAATACTCTGAAAGTGAAAGTATTTGTTGCTTAGTCGAGTCTGACTATTTGTGACCCCACTGACTCCTCTATGCATGGATTTCTCCGGGCAAGAACACTGGAGTGGGTTGTCATTCCCTGCCCCCTGGGATCTTCCCAACCCAGATATTGAACGTGGGTCTCCTGCATTGCAGGCAAATTCTTAACCATATGAGTCACCATACTTTGGTCCCCAGTGAAAGCTCCATGAGGGCAGATCCTTGAGTCTCCTTGAGTCCAACTATTCCCCTCGCCTAGCACAGGACACTCAACTCCACCAGAGGCAGGATGGAGCAGTTAAAAGAACCTATGCATTGGAGTCAGATTAAAAAACAAATAGGATCTGCTATTTGCCAGCTATGGGACCCAGGGAAAGTTAATTAACCTTTTAAATTTCAGTCTCCTCTTCTATAAAATGAATATAAACACCATCTACCTTGTAGGGTAGCTCTGAACATTCAAAGCAATATCTGCAAAGCAACCACCATGTTACCAAGCACTGACTAGATAACTCTCATTATAAATAAGGGAATACATATCAGGAAGTATACATGCCATTAGACAATAAACATGGCTATGACTGCCTAAAGAATATTTACACTAAGCTTCACTCCCGTAAAATTGCTTCAGGACACTCAAAACTGATGCAATCCCACTTTCCCTTTATCTGTTACAGCCCATAATAAATCATACTGAAGATGGGGAAGTAAGTACACTGACAACTGGCAAGATTCCCATCAAAGAGGCACAAAAGAACTATGAGCAGATGCAAGAGTCCAGAAGAGTCTGAGTAACGCACTACAGGGACAGCCGCTTTCAGGTACTGAGCCCCCAAACCAGTGTTCACGTGGATGATCACAGAGAGGCCAGACTGCCTGTGCCATATTGATCCCACTTCAGAAAGCAAGAGAGAGGGAATCTATGTCAAAACATATCTCTAGTCTACTAGTTGGCCTCTGCTCCCCGCAGCTGGAATCCATGTCTTTCCTTTGGGTTCTTGTAGCATTTTGCTTGCTTCTCCAACACAGAGCCCCTTACAGCCTATTTGGTGTTAGTCTCCACAGCACGAGAGCATAAGCTTCTTAAAAGCAGGTAAGCAGTGTTATTTACCTTTGCCCAGTAAGTATTTGTTGAATGTGCCAACTTTCCTCTCAAGATGACGGATACAATTTTAGTCACTTCTGTGTCCCCAACAGGTTAGGGTTAGGGTTATGAGTAAGAACTAAATTCAGAACACACTGTAAATATCGGCAGCTTACTGATTTATACAGCAACCCCATTTTCTTGTGGAGTACTTACTTAACAACTCTAACATACCGGGAGCAATGTTATCATAACAATAAGGAAAGGGATAACATTAAACCAAATGATCATCATCACCTCTACAGAAAGCTGTCCCAGATAGTTTCTGCTTGGTTTAGTCTTCTCTCTCTTTCTAAACAGTGTGACCATTCATCCAATTTTTCAGTCAACATTTACTGGTGCTGTGGGCCAGCACTAGATTGGGCACATCTGGATAAAAGTATTTGTCTCCAATGGAGTGACTGTTAGAGAATAATAGATGAGTAAGAAACTGCTATACTATAAGACAGTTGATATGGCTAGCATTAAACCAAGTTACAAGGGAAGCCTGGATGGATTCAAGGAAGACTATGCAGAAGGCGGCTTCTGAGTGGATTCTTGGAGAATTTTAACATAAAAATATCAAATCTGGGACTTGCATTATCATCATCGTTTCTAACAGCTAAGAGTGGGAATATTTTATTATGGTGGTGATGCTTAGTTTAGTCACTCAGTCATGTCTGACTCTTTGCAACCCCATGCAGTCATAGCCTGCCAGACTCCTCTGTCCATGGGATTCCCAGGCAAGAATACTGGAGTGGGTTACCATTTCCTTCTCTGGGGCATCTTCCCGACCCAGGAACTGAACCTGTGTCTCCTGCATTGTAGGCAGTCTCCTGCATTACAGGCAGATTCTTTACTGACTGAACCACTGGGGAAGCCCCATATTTTATTATGAAAAAGTGTAAACATATCATAACCTTTCTGAAGATCATCAAGTTTCTATTGCAGAAGTAAACTCCTGATATTGCCTTCAAGTTGTTAGCTATGATAATGAAATTACCTAACTATGTTAATAAAAGAGGAAGTTAATTTAAGCAGGAAGCTATGAAAAAAGATCAGGTGTCAACCTGACAACTCACAGCAAGTAAGAACCAAGTTCCAATGTATGTACACACACATACACACACACACACACACACACACACACACTAGCATATACACACAGAATTATGTAGCTGGTTTTTTTTGGTTATCACCAAAAAAAAGAAAGTTTATTGGAAACTCAGCACAAAGGGTTTCTTATGCTTTGACCTCATCATGTACAAGCCATAGTACTGTCATATTCGTGATACAGCATTATCAGTTCCACTGATCAAAACACAAATGACATGATGAATGTATAAACAGAAAAAAAAAAGAACAAAATGAAAAGGCTGAGAGTTTTGGAAAGGTTGATAAACTAAGTCTTCTTCAATCTATAAAGGTAAAGAGCCAAAGGGGACAGAAGGCTGTAAAAGAGGGAAAGAGAACTTAAGTATCTAAACACTCTACACACATCAGAGAATTATGTAGCTTCTTGATGTGTTCTCAGGGTCTAGTGAAAATTCAACAGTGAAAATCCAAAATGAAGAGTATTCATTATCCCCAAATCTGAATGTTCTGCATTCATCAAATGATGACCTCATTCAGTGGTTATTTATTCAAGGCCCATCATGGGTCAGGAGTCATTCTAGGTATATAAGATCTGATGGGAACAAGAATGACATGGAGCTTTAAGTGGTCACTGTGAAAAAGAGTTTATGGTAAATCTTAATATCAGCAATCCCCAAAGATAACCATTTATAGTTGTATTGTCATTGCCTTCTCCAAAGACGGAAAATACTGGAGCCAACAAAATACCATAGGCCGAATGCATAAAAAGAACACACACACACACATACATACATATATATAAAACCAAATCACTTTGCTATACACCTGAAACCAACACAATATTGTAAACCAACTATACTTCAATATAAATAGATAAATAAAGTTTTCAATTTGGGGGTGGGGGAGGGAAGCTGACCACCTCACAGCTACTTTCCAAGACTTTGTTTCTCAAAATGTGACCTAGGGACCAACAGGATTGGGATCCACTGGGGATCTTTTTAGGAAAATAGAATCTCGGGCTCTACCCTGGATCTCAGTATGTGCAGTTCTAACAAAATCCCCAGTGACTCCCATGCACGTAGAAGTTTCAGAAGTGCTAGTCTAACAGATATTATTTAAAAGCTGAATTACAAGACAGGTCGCCTTATATTTGTGGCTGAATGTTACCTTAGAGGTTGTTCCTTCCAAATTTTGAGGCAACACAATGACACTGACACCATGGAGAGGGATCTCTTGGTCTTTTAAAATGTCAGCTTAGGGGCAAACCTACAAATACTCATATGCTCTTTAACACTGGAACTTTGAGGAATTCAAAATTCAGATCACAGGATAGAATAATAGGCATACACAATATATCACACTCCATTAAATTCTAATTCCCACTTTCAGATGCTAGACTGTTCTGGAATAAGGATGTAACTAACTAAAAAGAGCCTATATAAAAGAAATATATTTACTACCCCCTAATTCCTTCAAAGAATGCAAGTATCTGAAGACAGTTTGCACTTGCTTGGGATCAATAATTTATAATTCTAAGGAATTTAGAGAAACCACACCATGATACAGACCACTTTGAGAGATCCTGTCTCTTTCACATGGGTTATGTTGCCCACTGCTGTTGGACTTACCATTATACTGACCTCTAAGTATCTGTGACTGTAGTTACTGATTAGATTTACATCAACTCTGATAATAGATTATCTCATTGGAAGGACTGATGCTGAAGCTGAAACTCCAATACTTTGGCCACCTGATGCAAAGAGCTGGCTCACTGGAAAAGACCCTGATACCGGGAAAAATGAAAGCAGGAGGAGAAGGGGGTGACAGAGGATGAGATGGTTGGATGGCATCACTGACTCAATGGACATGAGTTTGAGCAAACTTTGGGAGACAGTGAAAGACAGAGAAGCCTGGCGTGCTGCAGTCCATGGGGTCACAATGAGTCAGACACGACTTAGCAACTGAACAACAACGATACAAAACTGAAAGCTTCTAATCTACTCAACCATATCTTACTGAATGAAGTGTATCAAATATATCCAAACTTGAAATATTCCTAGACTTTTCTTTGATTCTCAGCTTCAATGACTGGATAAGTATTGAGTTTTAAGTACATGCTATTCCCCACTTACTGTCTTTCCAAACATAAATAAAATGAAAGAAATTCCCCCTATACACAACTTTTAGAGTTTTCCTCATGGATCTGCTGCTCATGGTATATTATTTAGTATAAAGCACTTGGAGTCCTGACATGATGCATCTTACCCTTCTATCCATACAATACTTGTATGGATACAATACTTGTTTCTTGTTTTCCAGTTTCAAAAGAAATTCAATCTTTCTCCAACTGCTAGAAAGATTAAATGTAATCTCTCTTCTCTTTCAGAGTTGAGACTTTTCAAAATTGCAACTTAAAAGCACATTCTGAGGAAACCAGGAGAGCAGCTTCCTTAAAGTCTAACTTAGGTAGACAAAAACTGCAGAGTACCTGGCACTTGCTGTCCCTTAATCCCTGAAGTTTCACACATAAAACGAACAGCTATTTCTTGAAGAGCAAGTCAAACACTGCAGTTATGAACAAATAACCTAATAAAAAACCAGTTTGGGCTGAGATTTCTTCAGAGATTAAAAAGTAAACTAGGTGGCAATGTCAAGAAATGTCAAGGCTTTGGAACAAAAGAGGATATTAACAAAGGTTCAGCAAACCAAGGAAAAGACAAAAACACTGAAAGGCGGGCCCATGTTTACCCTGGGTTGTTTCCTTTAGGAAAAGGAAATACTAGCTTTTTGAAAAAGGCAGACCTAGCAAAAATGTGTTACTGAACTATAAGTCAATACTTTAAAACCTTACGGAAAGCAAAGAAAGAATCTCAAAACAAAAGCAAAACACAGGTAGAAGCGTGGCTTTGCGTTCTACCTGCACTCCAGGTAGAACCTGGGGCTCCACAAGTGCAAACATCAGTTAATACAAAGTTCTCATCTCTGCTGGTAGAATTGCTGGAAGCCTGAATGGGGCTCAGTTCTTCCAGATGAATTTGGCTACAACACAACTTGGGCTTCTTCGCCCCAAAGTGATGTGGGCTGTGGTCCTCACCACTTAAGAAACATTTCAGAGCATATTTCCCAGTGCTAAGATTTTTCTAGAAACAGGCGGTGGCTCCTAATGCAGCTGGTTTACCATTGAGGAGGGAAATGATCCTAGCTGAGTAGGGACCAGTGGCCCCTGGAACACAGCAAATCCTCTCAGCAAAGGGCTTTATGCTTCCTTTTAACGGAAAGTTTTCCACTCGTGAGGCCGTGTAAAGCTTTTAAGACACAAACAATAGAGGTGCGGCAAAGCTACTAAATGTTTTAAAGGCCTTCAAAATTGCTCATCAGCTAGAGCAGTTTATAAGAAAACTGTTCTGGGTCACAAGAAAGACAGAGAGAGCTCAAGAAAGGACAGGCAGAATCAACAAGCAAGGTACAGATTTTGTTCCTACCTTGTATAACCTGAATAATCCCACCGATCCTGTGTGACACCATAAATAAAGTGACTCACAGAACTTCTCATGTATTATTTAGCTACAAAAAGGCCAATCAAAGTTTGTTCTGAACCATCAGCTACCCCACTGACGTGACCATGAAAAGGTACACAGATCACAGCCTGCCTACGTGCCAACAACACACGTGGTGGGCACACCCTCTCCTGCCACCTGGCTATGCTGGGGTCAGACTAAGAATACACAAGGCAATATGATCTGATTTCACAAGCAGAAAACCACAGAACTTAATCTGGGGGCAACCCTTAATTTTGCTGCTTGGGACAAATACAATGCTATCTAATGACCCATACCTGACGGTGACCCCACCAATGACGTGAGAAGTGAGTTTTCCCTTTGGACTGCTAAGACAGCTGGTCTCACTCCCACAGTTGCAAAGAGGGGGAATTTTGCTCTGCTCTAGGCTTTGGGGAGTCTAGAAACCAAAATCTTTTTCAAGGGAATGAGCCTTTCACAGGAGATAGTGTCAGGAAGCTCGCCTTGAGGAGGGCATGGCAACCTACTCCAGTATTCTTGTCTGGAGAATCCCATGGATATAGGATCCTGGCAGGCTACAGTCCAGAGGGTCACAAACAGTTGGACACGACTGAAGCAACTAAGCACGCACGCACGGAGACACAGTCACTCTTGCCAACGAAACCGTCTATATTGTTATCAAGAAGTAAACTCCATCCAAGAAGCATTCCATAAAATTTTCACCAGGAACACTTGCATTGCACACACGCACATCTAGGAGTTTAAAATGCATTCTATACACGATCCAGAGGGAAATTTCATATAAGGAGTTGGCTTCAACTTCTGATGTCAATGTCACAAAATATTTCACCTTCCAAGGACAGCCAAAGATCACGTGGGGATTGATTGGTGCTTTTATTCATCTCCAATAACAGACTAACAGTAACATTTATTTCTAAAACCAAAATTATTTATAAAGCATGAAATCACCCAATAGAGCATTTGATCTTGAAATTTATAATCATGGAAAACTTTAGCTTTCAGATCTTATCATTTGCTAATGCCTTTTTGGTGAACTTGGAGCAGTATAGGCCTCCAGTGTGCAAGAACTTGAAGGTAAATACAGCTGCTAACTTTTAATTTATTTGTTTTTGAATATACTGTGTATCTATGCCTAAGTTTGTGTGTGTGTGTGTGTGTGTAGAGTTTTTTAGAGCCACAAAGCACAATATTACAACTCTGGATGAGTAGATTGAGATTAAAACCTGAGTTCCAAAATTGAGTAAAAATATATAATTTTAAAAAGAAAAGGGCATGGTGATTATTTTTGTGTAATTCTTTTTTTTTTTTTTTCAAATCAGAGCTTTAACATGCAATTTTTCTGCTGGTGAATTCAGAGATCAACTGACACTTCTTTTCTCTCCATCCTCAATTCTCATTTTAAGAATAAAAGAACTCATTAGCACAGAAAACTGAGTTAGGTTTTCTTCCTGACCTTTATAAAGCCTTTCATCCAGATGAAATTTAATTAAGTTTAATATTGATATGGACATAGCAGAGGACAGGAAAAGTTAAAGCAAAAGGACAGGCAATTTGGTTATATGTTTATTTTGGTAACCTTTATCTAGCTCTGTGTGTGTGTGTGTGTGTGTGTGTGTGTGTGTGTGTGTGTGTGTGTGTGTGTGTGTGTGTGTATACACCTTTTGAGCATGTCACAAAATATAAGGTGGGTACCTCACTGGAAATATCACCTCTGCTGCTTATCACCATTAAACTCCAGATTTCTCATACATTGCATTAAAGCATTGTTTTGTTTTATCTTAATCTTTTAAAAATAATTAATCTATTTGGCTACACTGGGCCTTAGTTGCAGCATGTGGGATTTAGTTCCCTAACCAGGGATCAAACCTGGGCCCCCTGCATTGGGAATGCAGGGTCTGAGCCACTGAACCGCCAGGGAAGTCCCTACAGCACTGCTGACAACCACTAAATGCACATCTTTTTTTGGACAGACAACATACTCTACCATTATTAATACCCTTCCCTGATTTAGTGTTCCACATTACCTGGCTAGAGACCAAGCAAGTTCTGTTTGGGATCAGGGGGAACCCAGGAAAGGGCAGTGATGAGCACCCTACCTGGAGGAGCACTGGGCTTGGAGGGCCCCAGAGAGGCCTGCACACAGTGTAGACTGCGCTCTCCATTTCACTGACCCCAGGGAATCTAGTAAAGGGGTGCTTCTCTGATGGAACCCTGAGTGATAAACCTTCCATGCAACCTCTCTGCACCATCTTCTCCATGACTGTACCAGGTACCCACCTACAGCCTCACTGCACAATTGACTCACATGCCTGGAATGAAGCAACCACATACTCCAATTCCACCATAAAGATAATCTCCCTCCATTTTGTCTTCTCCCTTTCACCTCACCCTGCACACCAGGCAGGAAGACTTTTCTGTGATGCCCCAGATCCCATGGAAGCCTTGCTTTCCTATTTTCATGCCTAAGGGCTAGCAGACCCTGTCTTTTCCACCATGGACCTGGCTGAATGAGGTTACTAAACACTGGAGGAAAAGTGTATGGAGAGTCACAGTTAGATACAAACTTACAGCAGCTAATATTTGGCTTATAAATATATTAGCAATAGAAATCTTAATTTTGAGATGATGTTGTGGTCATTGGCAAAGCTTTCTGACTGAAACTGTTCTCAGAAAATTCAAATCACAATTTTCTCGGAAAAAGGCTCCATTATCAATATTGAGTAAAAATCAATGGTGGCTCAGATGGTAAATAATCTGCCAGCAATCCAGGGGACTCGGGTTCGATCCCTGGGTCAGGAAGATTCCTTGGAGAAGGGAATGGCAATCCACCCCAGTATTCTTGCCTGGAGAATTCCATGGACAGAGGAGCCTGGTGGGCTACAATCATGAGATCTCAAAGAGTCGAACATGACTGAGCAACAAATACACACATACACCCCAATATTGAGTTCAGTGGTTCCTGGGTAGTAAGAGAGTTAAACCCTAAAAATACTACCAAATAGGTTAAAAATAAAATTCAATCACCTTAATTCATTTTAAAAATACACATATGTAGGTAGGAAGTTTAGGAAGAGAGTAGTCTTATTTCAGACCCAATGGTCACATATTTCAAACAGGTCACTAAGAAATGGGAAAGAACAGAAGTAGAGCCAATATATTATAACAACTATTAATGGGGTAAAACCTTTAAAAATTGTCAAGCATTATACTGTATATCTAAAACTTATATAATGTTGTACATCAACTACACTTCACTTTTGTTTTTTAAAAAAGGAGACAAGTGGGAGGGAACAGAAGAACCTAGAAAGATAGGGAAACAATCAAGTCACCAAAGAGAACACTTCCTTGGAAAGTTTACCCCTCCCAGAGGCCACTCAGGACACCTCTCTCTTCAGGAAATGGGATCCAAGAGAAAAGCAGGCCTGAGGTTTCCCTCTCAAAATCTCAAAAGAGCTTGAGGTGGTAGCCATGTGGACGGAAGACGGTCTCTGGAGACCCAGGTCAGCACACATTCAGCAAGCACTTATTCAACACTCATGCCCCCGGGACTGGGCAAAAGCCACAGGGTATCTAATACAGAGTGAAGTTGAGTCAGAAAGAGAAAAACAAACATGGTATATTAACACATATATGTGGAATGTAGAAAAACGGTACAGATCAACCTATTTCCAAGGCAGAAATAGAGACACAGATGCAGAAAACAGCCATGTGGACGTAGCGGCGGGGAGAGGGGCAGGATTGGGGGGGTGGTGGTTGGAGGAATTCGGAGATTGGGAGAGACACACGTACACTACCATGCATAAACAGGTAGCTAGCAGGAAGCTGCTGTATAGCACCAGGAGCTCAGCTCAGTGCTCTGTGATGACCTAGAGGAGTGGGACGGGAGAGAGAGGTCCAAGAGAGATGGGATATATGTATACAGATAGCTGAGTCACTTCATCATACAGCAGAAACTAACACAGCATTGTAAACCAACCATATTCCTAAAAATAGATGCTATGAAGGTACTAAACGGTTAGCGTATACCCTGTAAACAATTAAAAAGCAACACCACTTACTGGCAATTTGTGCAAATGGCAGTGAGCATTTGAGAAGGTCCCAAGTACTCTAAGAGGACCATTCAGGACACCTCTCAGAGAAGAGTCCCCCTGAGGACTTGAAGGGTAAAGAAGCATTTCTCACGTTGACAAGATGAGCAAGGTAGGGTGGTGGAAGGGGTGCTGACCTCCATGAGAGTGAAGATATGAGCAAAGTTTAGCAGATTTGACAAGGATGTCATGCTCTAAATAAAGAGGTCGGACGAGGGAGTGTCAGGAAATGAGACTGCTTAGGGAGACAGGGGCTGGATCACTGATGTCAACACAGGGGTGAAAGGATCAGATTTTTGTGTTAGTAATGTCATTTCTGGGAACAGAGGGGGCTGGGCTAAGGGCAAGGAGGCTGGTATGAAGGATTCCAGTGGTAGTTTAACAGCCAGATGAGAGATGGTAAGCATCCACATCCAAACACTGAACCAAGTAAGAAAAGGACACACAAAATATGATTTAGGAGGTAAGATAATAGGAGTTTGATGACTATTTACGGGCAGATGTTCATTAAGGAAGAAAGTGAAATCTAGGCTAATTGAGAGGTATTTGGCATGAAGAGCAATTGTTATCTTTGAGGTTTTAGTGGAGAAAAAGAGGAGACGGATGAATGGACAGGACTGAAGCACAGAACAAAGTTGTGGCCCAGAGAACAACATAAGCCAGGAAATATGCAAGTAGAAGAAAATGCCACGAATGTGACTGTTGAGCAAAGCAGACAGTAGCGGGTGTTTGACTTTCTACAATCATGGACCCTTAAAATGCTGATCGATGCCATGAGCCTAATCCCTAAAAATGCACATTTGCAAATACAGAAAAGGCATGATTTAGAGGAAATTCATCTGTGAACTCACAGATTAAGTGTTCCTAGTATAAAGTAAGAAGAGAAGAGGGTTTAGGAAGGAGATAATTACAAAATAGGGTCCAAAAGAAACTGCAAGAACTGCCGAGATAAACTATGCCTCCACAGTGCCTGCATATCACTCCTTCTATAAATGTATGTGAAACTGTGGGTAGTACAGATCGACAGCACAGGGCTACAAAGCAGTTTTAGTTTAGTTTTAGTTTGGCTTTTTTTTTTAATTTTATGGAAAATTTCTAACATATTCAAAGTAGAGGGAACAGTATAATGGAGCCCCTTGAAATCTGTGTCTGAACTTCAAGAATTGTAAACTCACATAATTTCAGTTCAGTTCAGTCGCTCAGTCGTGTCCAACTCTCCACGACCCCATGAACCACAGCACGCCAGGCCTCCCTGCCCATCACCAACTTCTGGAGTCCACCCAAACCCATGTCCATTGAGTCGGTAGTGCCATCCAACCATTTCATCCTCTGTCGTCCCCTTCTTCTGCCCTCAATCTTTCCCAGCATCAGGATCTTTTCAAATGAGTCAGCTCTTCGCATCAGGTGGCCAAAGTATTGGAGTTTCAGCTTCAACATCAGTCCTTCCAATGAACACCCAGGACTGATCTCCTTTAGGATGGACTGGTGGGATCTCCTTGCAGTCCAAGGGACTCTCAAGAATCTTCTCCAACACCACAGTTCAAAAGCATCAATTCTTCAGTGCTCTCCTAAATATCAGTATCTACCTATAAAAGGACTATACTAAAAAATACATAGCCATGACAGCATCATCACATCTTAAAACATAATAATCAATCCTTAAAATCATCAAGTATCCAGTTAGTATTCAACTTGCCCCAATTGCCTCATATTTTTTCATTTTATTTTCAGTTCGGTTAAATCAGGATCCAAATAAGGTGCACACATTCTACTGGCTGATGAGGCTCTACAGACTCTTAATCTACAGGTTCCCCTTGCTTGTCTGTCTTTTTCTCCTTTAAACTCCCTTACTTATTTATTCTGTAAAGTTGTTTCATTTTGTTTAATTTTGCTGACTGCATCCTTGAAGTATCATTTTAAATTTATTTTATTCCTCTGCATCCTGTATCTTGGTACTTGGATGCAGTGATTTGATTAGATTCAGGGCCAATATTTTAGAAAGAATACTTCCTAGGGAGTGTTGATTCCATCAGGAGACATACAAGCAGGGTTTTGTAAAAGATCGGGCTGACAAATCATGCTTATCTGCTGTGGAAAAGAAGTCAGTGGAAAAAGCAAGGTTGAGGAACAGGAAAAAGCATGGCATAAAAGACACTGGATGATGAAAAGAGAAACAGAAAAATATAAAAACCAACCATTTCCTCTACTCATAAACCACCACACTCTCTTGGACCATTTCAAGCAACCCTGAGCGTCTCTCCAGAGCATTTGAGGTGGTAACTGACACCCATCACAATAATCCTAAAGGCACCAAGAAGACTAAATTATTTTGCATTTACTTTGATCAAAAGTGTGAGGCATTTCCTGATTTTTAAAGTGTCTATTATTAGAATGTTCAGAATTAGACGCTTCTGTTCTTGAAGAATTAATCTCCCAAGAAAATTCATTGAAGAGGGGTCTCTACCATATAACTCATATGAGTGACTATTTTGTCTTATAAACACAAAGTCCATATAATCACACCCTTCAACCCTACAAGGGAAATATTTAGCCAATAATATAACATTGACATAAAACAGTAATAAGGAGCAAGATCTAAGGTTATGTATGCCCTTTGAATTATTTTTTGCCATTTTCCTCACATGACATTTTTTTTCTAAGGACCAGAACTTTTTACAAAATGCAACTGTAAGAAACAGAGTCCATTAACCAATGCCCCCTAAGGGACACATTCTTTCTGTCAACCTGCCCTCTGGAAAAATCTGTCTCATTGTCTGTGACTTTTCTCCTGTCCCTGCCTCAAAAGAACAAATTCTATTTCAACATCTATAGGAAGTATGTTCCGATTCACTGAGTGTTCCCGTGCACTATAATTACCCTGCCATTAGGAACAAACGCCAGCCCTAAAAACAAAGCAGGGCTTAATTTAAAGTGCAGCAGTATCAGGTTTTTTTAAAAGGGCTCAGATAAATTAGAAGGCTTTTCATTATAAAATTTTATATTCTTAAAACTTTCATCTAAAAACAAGCCTCCTAAAGAACATCTATAAACACATTAGTGAGGTGAGTTTAGGAGGATGAATGGACAAGTTAAAAATCAAAGAGTGTTTCTCAGATGCCAGTCTGTTGACCAGTGACAGCCCACTGTGAAATGCAAAAAAAAAAGAAAGAAAAACAAACACGGGCAACATATTAAATTTTTCATAAAACTTTACTCATCCATTATGGTCCAACTCAAACATTATCTCTGTGAGGAGGTCTTTCCGCATTTATTATGGAAGTACTCATCTGCCATCTTTCTATCATCCCCTATGGAGTCACATATAACATTACAACACAAAACACACACACGTGACCACTGAACAAATACTGTATCCACACATATCCACACACTGAGATTATGACAGGCAAGACAGAATCTTCTCTGCTTAGAAGACTGCTTTCTTTCTATCCCTAGATAAGGGACCACGTTGTGTCTTTGTCCTAGCATAAGTCCTTCTTGGGATTTGTTACGTGTTTGTCAAATGCTTAGATGAAGCACAATTAGTCTCAATTTCCTCATAATGACCTGGCAAGGTAGACAGTAGGAATACTACATATTCATTTTCATGTGAGGAAATCAGGTTCAAAGTACTGTGACTTCCCTGAAGTCTCACAGCTAGTAAGTGGATACCTGGAACGCAGTCCATTTTGAGAGGCAGAGCCCTCCAAAGAGACAGAAGTTAAAGCGGGATAGTAGGCTGTACACTCCAAATTGTTGGAGGCTGTAATTCCCTGCACCCACCCCAGAGCAGTATCTCTTTTTTTTCTTTAATTTTTACGATGGTGTGTTGGTTTCTGCCATGCACTTTCATAGCAGCACTGTTTACAATAGCTAGGACATGGAAACAACTAAGATGACCATTGAGAGATGAATGGAGAAAGATGTGGTGCGTATATACAGTGGAGTATTACTCGGCCATAAAAAAGAGTGAATTTGAGTCAGTTCTAGTGAGATGGATGAACCTAGAGCCCGTTATACAGAATGAAGTAAGTCAGAAAGAGAAAAGCAGTATTTTTATAATTGAAAGAATTTTCTATAACCAACTCATCTGAGAAGGCTGTGACTTCTATCTGATCACTCTGGGAAATGCTGCCTACTTCTCAGGACTGGGCCTTGTCCCCTCCCACCCAAAGGCTCTAAACACAGTGGAACCCCAGCACTTCAGGCTCTAATTGGATTTCTGGGCCTGATACCCTTGTTTCAGGGACTCCAGACCAATGGGAAGCCACCCCTGTCTTACCATCCCTTCTGCAGTTCTGGAAAAGGGGGCAAGTGAAAGGGACTGAATGGAATAACAATCAAGTAGCAGGGACTTAAGTACTGTCCCTCCACAGAAACATGGGGTTTGGGAAGGAGAGATGTGGACCCCAGAGGAATCACCTGTATCATTAGCAGAGAAAAGAACTTGGGGTAAAACGCTTTCCCAGTGATCCTGAAAGAACACCAAGCAGGCAAACTCTCTTTAACAGGCACAGTGTTTATAAAGGAAATCTTGCTTCGAGGGCTCCAGGAGTTCACCCTTGGGCATATGCCCATGGTGATCGCTACTGGAGATGAAGTCTCCTTCTGAGAGAGAAGGAAGGAAAGTTAACGTGGTATTTATAGACTTGTAAGCTGGTGGAATATAAAATCTGGCATCCAGTGGCAAACACAACTTTGGATGTTAAAACCAGGTGACTATTCACATCGGAACAGCTACTGTACTCAGTTCCAAAACCCTAAAAAGCAGGTTAGGTAAGATCTAGCAGTACACGTAATAATCTCACCCAGAGCTATTTACGCAGGGCACACAGGAACGGCCCACAGAAATCAAATAACTCTGCACGTAAGGAGTATAGAAACGCTAAGTATATGATTAAGGGATTTTGCACCTAAACCGCAGGGAAGACCCTGCAGGAAGGGGCCCTCCTTTCAGGAAAATGCTTTATTCAGCTGCTTTATCCATGATGTCTTCACATTTAAAGCCCACCATAATACTACTGTTATTTACTGACTTCGAACTGTAGTGTTTCACAGGAAGGTAGACAGAAAGGGAGAATGGAGCAGAGACCAAATAAATTAAAATGCCACACTTAGCATTAAATTATTTAAAACATTGATCTCTATATTACATTCTGAATCACTGGGAACACACGCACAGAGCACTGAGCCATCCAATCCACTGATAAGGCTGCCTGTCACATTCCTCTGATTTAGAACTTTTTTTTCATGTACACAAATATTTTTGTTCAGCACAGAATGTATCCAGGAAGATGGAGATAAAGATCAACTGTAGAAGAATAAGAATTTTAATCTTAACAATCAAACAAGTGGGCTAGGGTCCTAACAATATTTCTAGATCTAATCAAAATCATGACCCTGAGAGCAAAATTAACTTTCCCAATCAGGTCACGGGATTAGAGCCAAACTGGCAAATGTCATAGGGAAACTAAGGTTCAGTGTAAGCAAAGCTGTAACAATTCTAACTAGAGCTACCCTGTCCCCTCACGTTGTCAGCACGAAGGGAGGGGGTCATCACCATTTATGAGGGTTAATTAGTGCTTAGCACTTTACAGATGTAACATTTCATATAATCTTTATCATAATCTCCTGTTAAATATTATCTCCGTTGTGCACATGAGGAAATAGAAACTCAGAGAGGCTGATGACTCGGCTAATGCCACTGCTCACAGAATCAGAACTGGTCCTCAGTCCATCTGACCCTAAGATCCTTCTCTACTCAGAGATTCTGTGATTACAACTTAATTCACACCTGCCATTCTACTGAATATTGTGTGTAAGGCGCTAAGCAATTTACAAACATCTTCTCATTTAATTTAATCATTACCATAGCAATATGAGGTGTTAATATTCCCATTTACACATGAACATATTGAGGTTAGAAGGGTTAAGCAGCTTGCAAGGTCATCCAAAGAGTAGGGGAAAAGCTGGGATTCAAATCAAGTTCTCTTTGACCTAAAAATCCATGGTGCCCTCTACTAGGACTGTTGTATCCACTGACCACAATATAACTGAATGGAGTCCAAGGGTTTGGCTGTGTCATTCGCTGATATCCACTCATAAGATTACTAATGAATATCAATCCCAATAAACACCTGCTGCACATGAAGCATTGCAGAATGCACCCTATCCATTTCTTTTATTATTGTCAAATTCTTTAACATCTTCTAAACCATGACAAAAGATTGAATGTTATCTTGGATTTACAGCAGCTTTAACTACACAAATAAATTTCCAACCAGCTCAGAATTGTACTATTACTAGACAGTGTTGCTCATGTATGCTCAGTTGTGTCCGAATCTTTGCTACCCTATGGACTGTAGCCTACCAGGCTCCTCTGTCCATGGGATTTTTCCAGCAAGAATACTGGAGTGGATTGCCATTTCCTTCCCCAGGGGAGCTTCTGGACCCAGGGATCAAACCTGTCTCTCTGGTGTTTCCTGCATCACAGGTGGATTCTTTACCGCTGAGCCACCTGGAAAGCCGAAACAGTATTACCAGGCAGTATAAGCAGGGTGGTTAACATGACTAGCTCTGTCTACTCACCTATAAAATGGGGATGACATCACTTATCATAAATGTGCACAGCACTGACACATAATCGGCATACAACATTGCTACTGCCCTCTTCTTTTGGAATTGGGTCTTTCAGATCAAGCAAGAATAAAAATCTAAGAAACTAATGAACTAATTAAAATTGTGTCATAAGACACAGAAATAGAAGCCTGGAATCAAACATCTGATTTTGGGCAGGTCTGATACCTGATTTCTAGACAAACCAGATATATCCCCAGGTGGCGCTAGTGGTATAAGAACCTGCCCGCCAATGCAGGGGACACAAGAGACGTGAGTTCGATACCTAGGTCAGGAAGATCCTCTGGAGGAGGGCAAGGCAACACACTCCAGTATTCTTGCCTGGAGAATCCCATGGACAGAGGAGCGTGGCAGGCTACAGTCCATGGGGTCGCAGAGTCAGACGTGACTTTTTTTTTTTAAAGCACACCTGCATAAAAATATTAAAATATTCCTCAGTGTATGAAGGAAGAGTTTAAGAAAAGCACTGTGGGAATTGATTAATGGAGAAAGAGAAGTACAAGACGCAGCATAGTTAAGCAGGGAATGAGGAGAAGCATGGTAACTCACTAAAAATAACTCAATCACAAAACCAAGAGGAAGCTGCATTGAGGTAAAAATGCATATGTATCCTGGGAATGGAAATTTCCACCAACCGAAAGAGGAAGCTTTCTTCTATTAGAAGACTTAGAATTTTAAGGAGATACATCTCCCCTGATGCCTCTCCAAAAGGAGTGGGTGGAATTTCAGTTTACCCAGGGTGTTGGGTCCAACAATAACAAGAACAAAAAACATCAAATAGGACCCTTCAGTTCAAATTATAGGGAGAACTTGGTAAGGTTTCCCCCTGGTATCTCTGGTGTATCTCTGCCATCAACATTCAAAAGGAAATGCAACATTTCTAGGACTTGATTTTCTTGGAAAATGTAGAATCTGGCTGGCCTCTCAGACAGGTTCCTTTAATTGGGAAAGGTAAGTTTTTTTAACATAAATGTTTAATGCATAACTTAATACATACTTATAAGGTATGTACACTTCACAAACTTTATGAAGCACTCCTCTCTCCTTCATATATAGATATTTGTCATTCATGGGATGGCCTTTAAAGGGTCAGAAATGTTTTCCCAAACTGATTATATTAGAATATGTTTGTTCAATTTCTTAGTAAACTTCTTTCAAAGAAGCGTTTTGAATCTATCAGATTTCCTCAAGGCAAATATTCGGACGGTTTTCTCTAATAACTTAAAGAAAATAATGAAATTGACATATTTTCTGGGTGCTAATCATGTTAAAGCAAGTCTCAATTATGCTCATTTCTACCAAGGCAAACAATATCCACTGAGGAGAAATTAGTTATCACTTCCTCCCAACAATCATTGTAAAATCCAACATAGTAGACCCTCATTCTTATGAGACTCAGCCCCAGTCAGAAGTGAAAAACCAGTGTAACATTATTTGGGAGGGGTAGTGGTTTCTTTAGATAAACTGATCTGTAACCAAGCTGAATTCATTTTTTTAAATTAATTTTTATTGGCATATAGTTGCTTTACAATGCTGTGTTAGTTTCTTCTGCATAGCAAAATGAAGCAGCCATATATATATGTATATCCTCTTCCTTTTGGACTTCCTTCCCGTTCAGGTCACCACACAGCATTAACTAGAGGTCCCTGTACTACACAGAATGTTCTCGGTCATCTATTTTATACCTTCCCAGGTGGCGCTAGTGATAAAGAACCCGCCTGCCAATGCAGGAGATGTAAGAGATCCCTGGTTTGATCCCTGGGTCAGGAAAATCCCCTGGAGGAAGGCATGGCAAACCACTCCAGTATTCTTGCCTGGAAAATCCCATGGACAGAGGAGCCAGGCAGGTTATAATCCACGGGGTTGCAAAGAGCTGGATACAACTGAAGTGGCTTAGCATGCACACAGCACCAATAGTATATGTGTGTCAATTCCAACCTTCCAATCCATCCTACCCCCTCTTCCCTTGATATCCATATATTTGTTCTTTACGTCTGTATTTCTATTTCTGCTCTGCAAATAAGATCATTTATACCATTTTTCTACATTCCACACATACACGTTAATATACTTCATTTAAATTTCTGCTAAGTTAGCAACCACATAAACCTTAAGAAAGCATCAGGCTCACTTCTCCTACTTTTTCATACTATCTTTATTTTGATCACCTTTGTAACTCTTAAGCCCAATAAGGTACTGATATGAATCTCAAACACTTTAAAAATCTAGGCATTATCGGCTAACATCTATTTTAACTAAATCACAAAATCTTTCCTCTAAAAAATGCAACCTCTGACTTTTCCAGCGTCTTATACATGTGTTTGTGTTAATAAAAGGCTTCTACACAGAGATTTTCAATGGAGTGACGTAGAAAAAGGCTTTTGAAGTCAGATAGCTCTGGGGTAGGGTCTGGACTCTGTCACATACCAAACAGTTTTATCCTCATGGCCAAGATGAGGAAATGCCCTCGAGAGATGAAGCAATCTGCTTAGGATGGAACAGCCAATGAGAACTCCAACCTGAGCAGTGCGACTCCAGGCAGCCCAAAGATGCAGCTTACCAATGAAGCTTGGCAAGAATTCTCTGCAGTTGTTGAATATTTCTCACTGAAGACATCCTTGTTGCATTGGAAGCAACCATATTCCCTAGGCTCTCTGCCAGTTGTAAAGAACTTTTTAAGGGCCTAAAGTATTCAAGAACAACCAAACACAGCCTACCTACTCTCAAGGGGCCCATGTAAAGGAGTACAGTCTATCAGGAGTGCTTCCCAACCAGATACTCCCAATGGATTCTACATATGCCAAGATACAAACCCTCTGCTCTGTGCATCCATGCCAACCCAAGCTCCCCTGCCATTGCTAGTCTTGAGCAAGCTTGTCTATGAACCCCAATGTGCCTAGCCAAGGTGATCATTTTCTACAGGTCCTGTGAAGTGAGCAAAGGATGAGAAGTGCACTATGGTAATGGAGGGGCTGCCAGCAAGAGGGGCTGGTCTGCTCTGCCCACACCAAGTCATCCAGACAAAGCACTGCCAAGGAAAATCGAGGGACTTCTCTGGGTGACCTAGACAAGTCCCGAGATCCCTTCTGGCTCCCAAATCCCTGAAGGTGAAATATAATTGATGGATGAAATTTTTCTCAGGATGGTACCTGCTCAGGATTCCCAGGGTAACCCAGAGTTTGGAATTAAAGCTAAGTTCTATGTGACACGCATCAGCAATGAGGAAGAGAGTCTATTTTTGAGAGCACCTATGAATGTGACCTTTTTTAGCCTTCTTAGCTTGTTTTTTCCCCCCCTTCTACTGTGAAAAGCCCATAAAATGGTATTATGGCTGCAAATTAAACCTAAGTTCCTCTGGGCTCCACCCAACAAGCACACAGACAACCTGATACCTCCAGCCCTCCAACCCACCTTCACCCACAGCCGTTTTCTGTCTTTACATTTGGGGTGTGACACCAGGAGGAAAAAATGTAAAAGATCCTTAGGCATGATAGGAACCAACATACTAAGTTAAAAGAGGAGGGGAAACAAGAGCCAGGAGAAGGTTTGGGTGCAACTTCTTACTTGAGAAAGTAGCTCCTTAGTGTGTGTTTGTGTTACTGAAACAAGAGCCTTGGTTGTGTGTCACTGGTCCATTTTCTGAGTTCAGCCTGGAGTGGGCTTGATCCGAAGACCAACCCCCTTTTTGCGCTACCAGGGTGATTTTGCTTCCTGAAATGAATAGTTGTTGAAATGTAGTGGAGGGAGGGAGAGAGAGGAGGGAGAAGAGAGAGATTCCTTCCAGGATGAGACCGACACATTTTTTAAAGCATTTTTTTTTAAATTTCACTTATTTTTTTTTTATTTCTGGCTATGCTGGGTCTTCGCTGCTGTCTCGGGCTGTCTCTAGTGGTGAGCGGAGGCTACTCTCTAGCTGCGACGCGCGGGCTTCTCATTCTGGTGGCTTCTCTTGTTGCGGAGTCTGGGCTCCAGAAGCGTGGGCTGCAGTAGTTGTGGCTCCCGGGTTCAGGTGCCCTGAGGCACGTGGTATCTTCCAGGACCAGAGATCGAACCCATGTTCCCTGTACTGGCAGGCAGATTCTCAGCCACTAGACCACCAGGGAAGTCTTGAAACATTTTAATATCGCCTAAACAAAAACGGCCAGAGGATTTCTTCAGCCCATGCTAACAGCCATCCCACAGGACTGCTCTTTCATCTCATCTCCTCTTCCCTACAAAGGACAGATGCCCCATGGCTGGCTTTTTCCCACCCCTCGGGTCTCAACTCAGAGGTTCTGTCGTGGGAGTGACCTTCTGAGATTCCTTCTCCTTCCACACCCCAGTCACTCAATTTCACTGCCTCATTTTCTTGACTTCACAGAACTTGGTATCTTGTGGGCAGTTTCTTTTTCCTTGATTACGGCTGCTGCCCCTTCTTAGAACAGATGTTCCAGGAGCCTCGTCTGCCTCGTCACAGCTGCATTCCCAGCACACAGACCAGTGCCTGCCACTGTTGAATGATCAATAAACGACCACGGGAGAGAGACAGCTAGAGGGGTAAGGGAGCGGGACAAGGCCCAGGAAGGCAGAGGGGAGGCAAAGGCAAAAAGCGGTTAACAATGAGGCAACAGGGCAACGGAGCAGGGTGGCACAGGTCAGGTTGATTTTTCAACCTTCACCAAAGCCTGTTGCTAAGTCATGGGCTCCTAGCAGGTGGGCAGGACTGGGTTCGAAGCCACTCTGCCTCAGACCACACAAGTGATGCCTTCTCTTTATGCTGAGTATTTTTATTGGGCAGTCAACTTTGCCACACACTCTGCCACACTCCCCATGTGTGTGCACCTTCCAAATCTCCATACTGACCACTCCCATTTCTTCACTTCTCAGATTCAACCTTTACTCTCAGCTGACAGTTATTACCTACATAATAAAGAAAAGAGGTGCCATGATGAAAGAATTACCCTATCTTTACAATAACTCCACCAACTTAGCTGTATCTATTCCACATACTCTGCCTTCCAGCTGGTTACAATGCCAACAGTACTCCTTCTGCTAAGGCCAATTTCCCCACTCCTTCTCATCTACCAACGCTGTCTCTCCTGCATCGTTCTCTTTTCCTGCATCATCAGCACCTCCCTTTCTGTTGGATCATTCACATCCTATTTTTTTTCCCCTTGTAGCCCTGTTGGGCTTTGGTTCCCACCACACCGCTATCCTTAGATTTTCTGAATTCTTCCCATAGGTAATGGGAGTCATCGGGAGCATCTTTGTAGGCAAGGAGTACGTTCAGATCTGCACTTTACAAAGGCAAGGGACACCACGTATGCACTATATGTTTTAAATCAGTCCTTTCTCAGTCCCTTAGAAAGACAGAACTGGAAAAGAAAGTCTTCTGCACACCTACTTTCTCTCTGCCAGCCCACTAGAAAGCAGTGAGCGCAACTCTTGGCGCCTGAGCAGGGGAAAAGGGTTTTCCTTGGCTATGGTTTTGGACCAGAGCAGGGGCTTCCCTAGTGGCTCAGATGGCAGAGAATCTGCCTGCATCATTCCCTGGGTTGATCCCCTGGAGAAAGGACTAGCTACCCACTCCAGTACTCTTGCCTGGAGAATTCCATGGACAGAGGAGCCTGGCAGGCTACAGTCCATGGGGTCACAAAGAGTCAGACACAACTGAAGCGACTAACAGTTAGGGAAGATCCAGGGCAAAGAGGATTACCGTGTGCACACACCTCCCACCCCATCCCACCTCCCCCTGCAACCAGAAGGGCTGCCACCTCTGCCATTCCTCTAGAGGCCAAGAGGAGGTGGCCAGGCACTGCTGTCTCGGGCTGTGGCAGACAGCTATCTGCTTAATGAATGGCCAGAGGAAGGGTGGGTCCAGGGCTGTGGAAAAAGTTCACCCACTGTGTCTGGGGACAGTTCAGAAATAGAGCATTACATATGGTTCCTCACTCTACAGACTAGAGCGAACAAAAGCATGTGGCTCTTGGGTCTGACTTGGATACCACTGATCCTGAGCTTTAGTGCCAAAATTCCATGACTGAATTAAGGTGTAAAAAAAAATATTCTGAGACTTGTCTTTTGATATCAAATACAATCATGAGATGGAGAAGGCAATGGCACCCCACTCCAGTACTCTTGCCTGGAAAATCCCACAGACGGAGGAGCCTGGTGGGCTGCAGTCCATGGGGTCGCTAAGAGTCAGACACAACTGAGCGACTTCACGTTCACTTTTCACTTTGACGCATTGGAGAAGGAAATGGCAACCCACTCCAGTGTTCTTGCCTGGAGAATCCCAGGGACGGGGGAGCCTGGTGGGCTGCTGTCTCTGGGGTCTCCTAGAGTCGGACACGACTGAAGCGACTTAGCAGTAGCAGCACAATCATGAAAACCGGCAAGTTCATTATTCCATACTCTATTTTCCTTCATGAAAACCAGGAAAAGCAATGCAGAAGAGTTCCTAATAATTTTAAAGATTTTGCAAAACTCTCATGTTCTCCATTTATCTCCACCAAATATCTTAACTCACCAAAAGCCTATAAATTTTGCAAGAATGTAGGGCTCTATTTTCCCTTTTTCCTTACAGATGCACCAGCTCTCAAAAGAAAGAATGATGAATGGGTAGAGTTATAAATACTCCAAGGCTAATAAGAACCAAAGATGAACTGTAGAAAAATCTGGTATTTGGGGAGAGCTGCTGCCATGTGCTGGAATTAACAGGTCCTGACCTCATGTAAATTCCAGAGCTATTTTATCAGATAAGAAAATGAAAGCCACAAAGTACTCATAAATTACTGTACATTCAAACTTCACCAAATATTTTTTAGTCAAAAGAAGCCTGTTTTTCAAAATGTAAGTAACTGACTGCTAATTGAAATATAAATTACATTTATGGACACTTTAAGGATTTTAATAGAATGGTTGTACGTCACTTCATTAGCTGTGCAGGAAAGAGAAACATTAATCAAAGTTCCGCAAACAGTAAAATGTGAAGAGGAACTCAGAGTGCAGAACATTCAGTGGAACAGGAGGCAGACTTGATTGACTGGAAACTTTCTTATTTTCTGATAGACACTTTTGTGCAGTATTACCTGTACCAAAAGGTTCCCAAGATCACAGATTAAAGGTGGATGCTGCGAGAGTTAGCACCCACCCCTCCACCAAAAATCACCAGTTAAATATGCATTCCAGATAAACAATAGATCATTTTTTAGTATAAGTGCATCCCATTCCACATAATGTACTTACACTGAAAAAATCATTCATATTTTTAATATACTGTATTGTATTCTATCTGGCAGGTGGTCTGCTAAGTTGCTAGGACATTTCAAATGAATGCTGGAAGAATAGCAAATCCGTCTAGGTACCTTGAGTTGCCCTCAGACCAAAATCCAGAAACTCTTTCATGCCAGATGGCACTAAATATGACTAAGCAGACACCTCAACCCAACATCCACAGTGTCCATGGCAACCCGTTCAGAAACTGTCTGCCTGCTTTCCTAATTTAAGTTGGAATCATACAATCACAGAATTTTAGAATTGGAGACTTGCATAGATTCCTTCTTTTTTTTTTTTTTTAAAGAAAAAAAATTATGTCATCCTCAGCGCAAAGAACTTTCCTACAACCAATTACCAACGTGGGAGTGAGAAGAGTGATGCAGGCACCACATTTAACCGCAGAAGAGCCAAGAAGATTCCAGGGCCCCGCCAGTCCCAGAATTTTTATTTTCTCAGTGTTAGCAATGTGTTCAGGGCCCTTTTCCCAAGTGGTGATATAAGCAAAGGAGAACTGGACTGTGAGCTCCTTGAGGACAGAATGGGTATTAAATTCATCTGTGTAACCCAAGAGTTTGGCATTTGGTGGGCACTCAATGAATGTTTAGTGAATGAATGAGTGATGGTGTGTATAGTCTTAAGTCACTGATACCAAATGTGTGCTGGCTGGGGAGAGAGAGATAGGGAAAAGCAAAAGGCAGGGAGACCGGAGGGCAGGGGGATGGGAAGAGGCAGGATCATCACAGCTCCTGCCCCAGGTCCCCTTTCCTTTGGTGCATCCGGTCCCCCAGTAGTGATGCGAAGATCTCCCCACTCCCTGCCTGTGGGTTTTCAAGAAGGCAACCTGATTTCAGCCCAGTGTCTGCTCAGCCCCAGCTGCTTGCCTTCTCTAGGTTCTCCTTACCCATCACAGGGATGGGTAGTAGCCCATAGGTCTCACTGACCTACAGAAACAACTGCAAACTGAGTGTGTGTCGGGGTGGGGTGGGGGTGGGGTGGCGGTGGGAAATGAACAGAACACAAAAAGAAATGAGAACTACCAAACTGGCAAATGTTTGCCTAAATGTCTACAAAATATTACTTTAAGTCAACAAAAAAATGCAGTTCAATGCTCACATGGTTAAGTATAAATCAGGTTGAATATAAGATAAGGGGACATGCATGAGTGCTAAGTCACTTCAGTTGTGTTCGACTCTTTGCGACCCAATGAACTGCAGCCCACCAGGCTTCTCTGCTCATGAGATTCTCCAAGCAAGAATACTGGAGTGGGTTGCCATGCTCTCCTCCAGGGGATCTTCACAACCCAGGGATCGAACCCACGTCTCTTACATCTACCTGCACTGTCAGGCGGGTTGTTTACCACTAGCGCCACCTGGGAAGCTCCATAAGATAAAGGTATTGTGTTGGTCGCTCAGTCGTGACCAACTCTTTGCAAAGATAAGGGTACATTTTGTTAATTATCATACACCAAGAAGTATGACCAGGCTTCCCTGGTGGCTCAGATGGTAAAGAATCTGCCTGCAATTCAGGAGACCTGGGTATGATCTCTGGGTCGGAAAGATCTCCTGGAGAAGGGAATAGCCACCCACTCCAGTATTCTTGCCTGGAGAATTCCATGGACAGAGCAGCCCAAAGAAATACAGTCCATAGCGTCGCAAAGAGTTAAGACACAACTGAGCGACTAACACTTCATTTCACTTCACAAAGTATGACCAGCCCTGTCCATGTTCCCTCCTCCTTCCCATCTGAAGCTATTCTAATGTAACTTATCTGTTCGATCATCTCCCACAGCATTTAGAAAAAGAATCATTTCTCCTGGTCCCTTTTAACCTCTTATCCTCTTCCTTCTCAACACTACTCATTGCATTAAAGCCCTGATTTTAAATGCTGCTTCATGCAGCAAATTTGTAGGATTTTATACAATCTTCTACAGTGATATAACATATGGGACAGCTAGAGAATTCAGTGTAAGTTTGTTGGGGGAATTTCTAATGACTAAAGCACAAAAAGAGTCACAAATACTAAAAACAGCTTTTAAGGCATGCTCATCACTTGTAAATTACTGTGTTCAGTGGGGGTACTGACACCTCACAACACCCACTGAAGTGGGTGGGATCTATTATCATCCTCATTTTACAGACTAGGAAACTGAGACTTAGAGGAGGTGAAGTATCTTGCTAGAGGTCACACACTGAGCCAGGATATAAACTTGGACAACCCAGTCCTATTTGGAGGGGTGGAGGAGGGCAGGGAAGAGGTATTCCTGGGAGGCGGAAAGAACTGAGTAAGGTTCGAACAGAGAGGAGCAAGCTTGCTAGAGCTCGGGGGCAAGGCAGGCCCCAATCCATATTTTAAAAGATCAGGATTAGCATTAACTTGCCCCTTTACAATGCCCTTTCTCATATATTGTCCAATTTAATCTCACATCCACAGTGAGGTCAGTAGGACTGACCGGGATTGACATCTGAGAACATGTGACCCAATCACATGGGATGGAGCCAGCAGTCACAGTAAGTGTTCAGGACGCACGCATGAGCCTTGTTCCACTCAATGAGACCAGAAGAAAACAACGGCCCAACACTTAGGAGAAAAAAGTAACGACTATGATACATTTTTTTTTTTTAATTTTAGAAATGCGAGATGACCATAAGTTCAACACGTGCTCACAAATACTATGCTTCAGCCAGTGCTTCTTTAAGATACAGATTTAGTTAAAAGGCGTACAGACGGCCAAGGGGCACATGCAAAGTTATTCAACACTGCTATTGGAGAAATACAAATCAAAATTGCAATGAGATATCACCTCACATCAGCCAGCACAGCTCTCATCAAAAAATCCACAAATAATAAATGCTGGAGAGGATGTGGAGAGAAGGGATTCCTACACTGTTGGTGGGAAGGTAAATTGGTACAGCCACTATGGAGAATAGTATGGAAGGTCCTTAAAAAACTAAAGATAGAGCTACCATACAACCCTGCAATCCCACTTCTGGGTATATATTCAGAGAAAAACATGACCCCAAAAGATACACAAACCTGAATGTTCATTGCAGTACTGTTTACAATAGCCAAGACACGGAAGCAAGCTAAATGTCCACGGACAAAGGGATGGATAAAGATGCGGTATGTACATACAATGGAGTATTACTCAGCCACTAAAAAGAATGAAATAACAATGCCATCAGCAGCAACACAGATGGACATACTGACTGTTATACTGAATGAAGTAAGTCAAAGATAGAGAAGGAGAAATACTGTATGACATCCCCCATATGTAGACTCTAAAAAGAAACGATACTGATGAACTTACAAAACAGAAAGAGACTCACAGACATAGAGAATGAACTTAAGGTTGCTGGTGGGAGGGATGGGGAGAAGGGATAGTTAGGGAGTTTGGGATGGATATGTATACCCTGGTATACTTAAAATGGGTAGCCAACAAGGACCTACTGTATAGCCCAGGGAACTCTACTCAATGTCATGTGGCAGCCCGGATGGGAGGGGAGATTGGGGGAGAATGCATATATTTATAGTATGGCAGAGTCCCTTCATTGTTCACCTGAAACTATCACAACATTGTTAATTGGCTATACCCCAATACAAAATAAAAAGTTAAAAAAAGATGAATATATAATTAAGAAACTATGGTCAGTAATGGCCCTTCTATGACCATGAAGTCAGAAAGACCTCAGTTCCATTTCCAGCACGTCCACTTACTAGCTGCATGGCCATGGACTGGAAATTACTTCCCTCTCCAGTGCAGTTTCCCCATCTTCCAACTGCAGCAGTAAACTCATCCTGGAAGGACTGCTGGGAGACTGAATGGGAAAATGCAGGTATTGAGGCTGGCACAAAGCCTCGCACACTCTGTTAATGCTGGGCTTTATTAACTCTTGTTACAGCTCTCTCCCAAGGTCAGAACACTGTTATTCTAGACACCACACTCAACTTCTGGTTCCACATTTTGTGAGAGATAGGGAAACTTTATAAAATGTTTGGGAAGGGTTATTAGGAAACAAGGTTTGAGAAGGCAGTAGTTTCGTGAGTATGGACACCTGAAGTCTGAGTTGTCCCAGTTTTGTCACTGCCTAGCTCTGTGATCTTAGGCAAGGCACAACTTACCTGTGGTTTAGCTTCTACCTGTAAACTGATGAGGGCTAAGATATAAATTCTAATTGACTTCTAAAGTATCATTCATCTCCAAAAGTCTTTAAATCCTGCCTAATGAGAACCTTTTAAAGGAAGTAGATTTTCCAAAGGAAGACAGAATTCAGAAGCTCCATGATAAGAAAAGCAGTCACATAAATGAAGAGTACACTTAAAGTGTTTTAGAAGAAACAATGAGAAAAGTAGGCCCAGCAGGAGAGAAGCTCAAAGGAAAGCAGATTTTGGCTTAAGCTAAGGAAAAAGGAATTTTCAACAACAAAAATTATTCAGTAATGGACATGTGATCATTCAAGATTCTGAAATCCTCAAGGGCAGGACAATACTGTATTCACCTTGTATTTTTGTTAAGTCCAGGAAGTGGCACAAAGGAAACACTGAAGAAATGATGGAGAGATGGATGGGTGGGTCCATGGAAGAGTAGATGGGTGGGTAGCTGGGTGGGTGGATGGGAGAGTAGATAAGTGAATAGATGTGTGGACAGATAAATGGAAGGGTAGGTGAATATTGGGTGGATAAGCGGATGAATGCATGGAAGGAGAGGAAGGAAGAAGGGGATGAAAGAGGAAAGAAGGAGCTGCCTTAAGAGGTAGTGAACCTCCCTTTGCTGGGTGTGTTCAGACATAGACAGCTAGATGACCATCTGTAAGGGATGCTACAGAATGGCTTTCTATCCCATGTAGGAGGTTCCACTAAAAGTCTATGTGATATTTATTTCCTCATTTTCTCCCCACTAACTCATCCTACATAATTTTGTCAGAATACTCTTCCTAAAGGACAGTTCTTTGGATGTCACCCTCCTACTCAAAAAATTTACTAGTTCTCCATTGCCTATTCAATTAAGTCCACAAACCTGATGTCTGAGAGCCCTATTTGGCTTTGCCTTTAAGGACTTTTATTCATTTTTCAAAACCCAACCTGGATATATCCACCATCAAGCAAACAACCACTCTTCTCCTTTCCCCCATAGTTTATCTGAACCGTGTCACTGTTGTATATTATTACACCCCATTATAATGCATTTGGTGGAAGTTCTTCTCTTTTGTGAAGCTGTGAAGCCCTTGCATGGGGGAGGAATCTTTACCTCTGTGCTTCCAGTGAATAGCAGAGCACCTGCCTTTCAGCAGTTATTCAATAGTAATGAAATAGGAATTACTTCTTATTTATCTGAAGCCAGGCATTCTGTTAAATTCCTGATATGTACTATCTACTTGGATCTTTATAACAACTCTGTGGTCTCCATTAAATAAAGAGGGAAATGAAGACTGAAAGGAAGATAAATAATTTGCACAAGACACAGTCAAGTAGATGGTAGGGGCTGGATTCAAATTTTGTACTGCACACTGTAAAGTCCTGGATAGGAACTGCTCTACAGTATTGCTTTCTGGGCAGCAAGACCATCCATGACAGTCCAAACATGTTGTCCATTCACTCGTTCAGCAAGCATTTACTGAGCCATTAAGGGACAGGTCCTGTGCACAGAGATCCCACCTTCAAGAAGCTTACAATTCACTGTGTGAAACAGACAAATCAACAATGATAGTGCAGTGCAAGCAGGCTATAAGAGAGGTACGTGCGTGCATGCTAAGTCAGTCGTGTCGAACTCTTTGTGACCCTATGGACTGTAGCCTGCCAGGCTCCTCTGTCCATGGGATTCTCCAGGCAAGAATACTAGAGTGAGTTGCCATGCCCTTCTCCAGAGGATCTTCCCAATCCAAGGACTGAACCCATGTCTCTTATGTCTCCTGCATTGAAAGGTGGGTTCTTTACCACTGAGCCACATGGGAAGTCCATAAGAAAGGTAGGTATCAATCAAATTGAGATAAGAACTATTAATTATAGCAATGATTTCCAATTAGCAAGTGCTCACTGCATGCTAAAGAAGTGTGCTGAAAATCCAATCACAAGGCTTTACAAATAAGCTGTGATCAAGGTTATAAATTAGGCTGATCAAGGTTACAGTGCAATTGGTGGTTCAGACAGTACTTTCTTACGTCCAAGTTTTGCTCTCTTCTAGCTGTGAGCCCTTGAGCAAGTGACTCACACTTTTTGCCCCTTAATTTCCCCATCTGTAAAATGAGAATAATAGTAGTTCCTACCTCAAAGGGATGCTGTCATTTTTAAAGACTAAACCTATGCAAGGCACTAAAAATGCTGCCTGGTATACAGTGTTACATAAATTTCACTTATTATTAAATAACTTGACCAAGAGCATTGCAAGTAAATGCCTGATTCCAGTACCCACATCCATCCACAAGAGCCTTCCTTCAGAACACACCTAAGACATGGTGATGCTTGAGCTGGGCTTTGAAAGGCCACTGAAGGGATAAGAGCAAGGAGGGTATGATCAGCTATGGGAACAACCAATATTCCACACACCTCACTGTTGCACTTCTGCTCATTCTTTCCTCTGCCCGACGTTCCTTCTCCAGCAATCTTGACCCCCTGAGATCCCACCCATCAGCCAACGAAGCCATCCTATTGGACTTCTTCCATGAACGTGCCTCTGATCTCCTCCCCCTGCACTTGGTTGATACCTCTCTGGTCAGGGTTAGTCTTGGGTATGCAGTTGATAGTTACACACTTTCACCCATACAAGTATGCACACACATGCATGTATATGAACAGACACCTTCCAGGCCTCCAGAATGCCTCACACTCATGGAGCAGATACTTCCTAAAGCCCCACAGATAACACTCATCAGCTCAAGTTCAGAGATATTTGTTACAGTAATTACCATTCCAGAGCTGAATTTAGAAACCATTCTCAAACTGCAGACAGCTCCTCTGTAAACAATATTGCCTCCTCATCTAAACTTATCATGAATATCTCCCACTGATGAGGGAGGCAAATTCTGATTTATTATTTAAAACTGCTACTCCATCTAAATAGTTAAAAAATGGACAAGGAAAACTTGAAACTAAAGAAACTTCTATCTTCTCCAATACATGTTTATCTGAAATTGTCATATTTACTTTCTTGGCTTCCTTGTAAGCCGGGGTGGAAAAAAACCGGGAAGGAATTTTATATTAAAAATTATCAGAAGCATAATAAAAATTTCCTAATGACAACCTATGTCAACTGTTGCTTTATTTTAAAGACTGAAGGAATTTTGTTTTTCTCATGGCCAACTTTTGATCAAACACTGCAAGAATGCAATCAAGCTAAAATGTAATAGCCAGTCAGAGGGAAAATGCACCCAAAATGGTGAAACTGTATTAATGGATGAAATGGACAAATATAAATTCCATTTCTTTCCTGCTTTCAATCTAATTATAGAAGGGGCAGGCAGATTTGTGGTCACAATGTAGTCAAAATGACAGAAAAGAAGTAGAAAGATCAAGAAGATCCAAAATTAGATAATCAGCCCTCCTTCAAAGAATTAACTTGGCCTCTGAGCACTGATTAATCTTTATTTATTACAGTTTTCCTTATTTAAAAAAATCATGGGCTTATTAGAACTGAAGGAGAAATTTTATTTTTTTTTTGCTTTTGGGTTTTTTTTTAAAAAACTTATTTTTAACAACTTCTTGTTAAGCAAAAGAGAAGACAAAAGTACATTTTGATGCAAAATAAGACATTTTGGGGTTCTCCAAAGCAGAAAGACTGGGAGGATGGAATATTGACCAAGGTTAAAAATAGCAGGGCTCAACAGGAAGTCAAGTCTACCAAACTACATTATTTTTTCCTCCTAACAGTCTAAAATTAGATACCTTAGCAAGGTTTTCTTTCTTTAGATAAAAACGATACATTATCACAAACTTCCCTTTTTAACACCACTGAAGTATTTTGATTCTACGACCTCTTGACAACTAACTTCACAGCTAACTAGACCTAGAGCATTTGAGTCTAATAAAATGTCGCAGCCAACCTAATGAAATCTCATCTCTTATTTGAAATATCCATCAACCCAAAGCTCTATGGACCAATGCCCCCAAAGTAATTTTAGGTTACAAAAATTTCCTCAGCTTTTTAACCCCAAAGATACATTGTTAGTAAAACAAATGAAATCAGCATTTTTTTTACCCTTCTTGCAAAGCCTTAATCCTGGCTCTCAAAGAATAGCATACGTGGATACCCCAGTCCTTACCTGGGGGCTCTCTGATACCCGTGAGATGGGCACAGTTGCAGACCTAGACTGAAAGCCTGAGTTCAAATTCTCTTCTAACATGAAGGGGTTAAAGGTGATACTCTCCAAGATCTATGCTCTCTCTTCATCTCTGCTGCTCTCTGAGCATCTGCCAGAGTGATCCTATTAAAACTAAGTCAGATCCTGTTAAGTCCTATTCTCAAAACTCTCCCTTCACCTTCCCTATCAGAGTAAGACCTTGGACAGCAAGGAGATCCAACCAGTCCATCCTAAAGGAAACCAGCCCTGAATACTCATTGAAAGGACTGGTGCTCAAGCTGAATTTCCAAAACGTTGACCACCTGCTGCCAAGAACTGACTCATTGGAAAAGACCTTGATGCTAGGAAAGACTGAGGGCAGGAGGAGAAAGGGACGACAGAGGATGAGACAGTTTGATAGCATCACTGACTTAACGGACATGAGTTTGAGCAAACTCTGGAAAACAGTGAAGGGCAGGGAAGCCAGGCATGCTGCTGTCTATGGGGTTGCAGAGTCAGACACGACTTAGCAACCAAACAGCAACAACCACGGCTTCCAGGGAGCTACATATTCGGGCCCCTGTGTCCTCACCTCGGGCTCCTCCCTTTGCTCACCTCCTCTGGACACACTGGTCTCTCTGCCCTGGTTGTCCCCCCTCTCCGACCTGGAACACTCATCCCCCAAACATCTGTATGGCTAACCATGCATATTTATTCAAATATTTGAATAAACATATTCTTATCAATTAGATGTAAAATCACATGTCCTTTAAGCTCTATTTTTTTTCCCCTTTTCTCGATGGCACAACACTTTCCAACAAATGACATAATTGACTTATTTACTAAAGTGTTTCTTACTTACTGTCTGCTTCCCTCAGCTGGAGTAAATACTCGTTGAGGGCAGGAATTCATCTGTATTGTTCACTGACATATCTCACGAGCCTAGTATGTAGCAGATCTTAAACAGATAATTGCAGAATGAATAAAATCTTTTCTTGCTCTAATTTCGTGTGATTCCATGAATATTCAGTACTTCCTGCTTGGTAAACTGGTAAACAGTTATTTCCCCCACAGAGATCAACTCAAGAAACTGATTTAACAGTCTAAATTTAAACACTGGATTAATTGTACCATGCATTGAGAATTTGCTACAGGCCAGATACTGTTTTTGACATGTATTTTCTCATTTAATCTTCACCTAAAGCCAGTTAGTAAGGCATTCCATTCCTCCCTATTGTCTTAGAGTGCCTAAGGAAATTCAGATTCAAAAAGATTAAGTAATCCAAGACCAAACTGCTGTGAGTGCCTGTGCTGCCCTTTCTGTAGACCCAGGACTGTCTGATGTTCCATTTTGCTTCCTTTGTTTTAAAATGGATTCACCTGGGCTTCCCTGGTGGCTTAGTGGGAAAGAATCTGCCTGCCAGTGCAGAGGACATGGGTTTGATCCCTGGTCCAGAAAGATCACACATGCTGTGGAGCAACTAAGCCTGTACACCACAAGTACTGAACCTGTGCTCTAGAACCTGGGAGCAGCAACTACAAAGCCCACACTCCCTAACTACTGAAGCCTGTGTGCCTAGAGCCCGCGCTCCACAACAAGAGAAGTCACGGCAGTGAGAAGCCTGCACTCCACAACTCGAGAGTAGCCCCCACTTGCTGTAACTAGAGAAAAGTCTGCACAGCAGCAAAGACCCAGCACAGACAAAATAAATAAAATTTAGCTTTTTCAATTATGGTTTCCTCAGGGTATATGCAGAGAAGGCAATGGCACCCTACTCCAGCACTCTTGCCTGGAAAATCCCATGGATGGAGGAGCCTGGTGGGCTGCAGTCCATGGGGTCGCTAAGAGTCGGACACGACTGAGCAACTTCACTTTCACTTTTCACTTTCATGCACTGGAGAAGGAAATGGCAACCCACTCCAGTATTCTTGCCTGGAGAATTCCAGGGACCGGGGAGCCTGGTGGGCTGCCGCCTATGGGGTCGCACAGAGTCGGACACAACTGAAGTGATTTAGCAGCAGGGTATAAGCCCAGTAGGGGGACTGTTGGGTCTTAAGTTAGTTTTGCTCCTTGTTTTTTTAAGGAATCCCCATACTGCTCTCCATAGTAGTTGTTATCAATTTGCATTTCCACGACAGTGCAAGAGGGTTCCCTTTTCATCACACTCTCTCCCACGTTTATGGTTTGTAGATTTTTTTGATGATGACCATTCAGACCAGGGTGAAGGGATACCTCATTGTAGTTTTGATTTGCATTTCTCTAATAATGAGCGACACTAAGCATCTTTCCATGTTTATTAGCCACCTGTGTGTCTTCTTTGGAGAAATGTCTGTTTAAGTCTTCCGCCTACTTTTTGATTGGGTTGTTCATTTTTCTGGTATTATGCTGAATGACTGATTGTATATTTTGGAGATTAATCCTTTGTCGTTGTTTCGTGTGCTATTTTATTTTTTCCCATTCTGAGGGTTGTCTTTTAAACTTGTTTACAGTGTCCTTTCTCCAGTGTTCATTGCCGCACTATTTGCAATAGCTAGGACATGGAAGCAACCAAGATGTGCACTGGCAGATGAATGGATAAAGAAATTGTGATACAGATACACAATGGAATGTTACTTAGCCATAAAAAGGATTGTACTTGACTCAGTTCTAATGAGTTGGATGAACCTAGAGCCTATTATACAGAGTAAAGTAAGTCAGAAAGAGAATGACAAATATCGTATATGAATGTGTATATATGGAATCTAGAAAGATAGTACTGATGAACCTATTTGCAGGGTAGCAATGGAGACACAGACATAGGGAACAGACTTATGGACACAGGGTGGGAAGGAGAGGGAGGTATGCATTGAGAGAGTAGCACTGACATGTGTACATTACCATATGCAAGATTAGACAGCCAGTGGAAATTTATTGTATGATGCAGGGAGCTCAAGTCCGGTGCTCTGTGATAAACTAGAGGAGTGGGATGGGGTGGGAGGCAGGAGGGAGGTTCAAGAGGGAGGGGACATAGTATACCTGTGGCTGATTCAGGTTGATATATGGCAGAAACCAACACAATATTGATCCTCCAATTATACTAAATAAAAAAATTTTTAAATAAATAAGTATTATTTAAAATGGATTCACCACTTTGATAGCACCAGATAACAAAGAGGCCCCCACGGAAGTGTTATGGAAAGAATCCAAAGTGCAGTTAATTATAGACAGAAAACTTGGACTATTAAAAACACACACACACAATAAAATAAAAGGAGCTGTAGTTTTATAATAAAACAGTCATTCGAATGAAATCATTCTCTTACTGTTACAATCAAACCAGAAATAACAGAACAAGAAAGGAAGATGACGTGACCAAGTAACTTCACCCCTTGTTTCCCTGAGGACTAGCTGTGCAACCAGGACGACCCCAGCCCCTTCACTGATCCTCCACCAACTGGCATGAAGTCATCCCAGCCCAGGTACTGCCTGCAGATCTTGAAACGAAATGAGAAAACTCATATCTGCAGAATGAATGAATTTACAGAAGAAAAGCACTCGATAAGTTCAATTACCTCCTGATCACCATTTCCGAGGTGGGTAGGAGAAGTCTGAGGGCCATTACCCAAACCCAACAAAGCAAAACCTAAGTCAAACTCAGACAGCTAAGTCCAGCAGTCCCCAGAGAATGGCAGAGAGACAGTAACTCCAATGGAGCCTGTTTTCCCTGAATCATCTCAGTTGCTACCACACCACAAAGGAGACAGGGTTGTGAGCAAAAGTTTCTGGAAGGGTCAGCTTCTCTTCAGACGATGGGGGAACAGTCCAAACCCACTGCTGTGGCTCAGAATAGGCTATGTGGTTAGGCAAGGCCAAAGCTACCGTCAGCACCTTAATCAACTCCTGAACTACAGACTCTGGGGGGGACGGGGAGAAAGACCAACCGAGGTCTCCCATACACAGAGCACGACAATGTTTCGTCCCCAGTCAGACTTGGCCTTATTCTAGCACAGCTCATTAGACCTACCCAAATTCAGACTTTGCCTAACAAAATATCTTCTTTCATCCTTCCTAGATGGGAGGTAGCAACATCAAGGGCTAGGGACAGATGTAAATGAGGATCTGGCAGATGCTGATGTTGGAAATGGCCTCTCTCACAAGAAACGTCAATGTATCCCATGGATAACTGGAAGGATAACTGAAGTTTTTCTTTTACTTGATCATTCTAAATCGCGAGCTCAAAGGTCTAAAATCAGAGCACATGTATAAATGCCAAGAATCCCTTTAGTGAATTGTTGAAAATCCCCAGTTTAAAATCCCTGCTTAAACTGTTTCAATTAAGATGGCAATCCTATAACTTTTATTTTTTTAAATTAACTTTTATTGGTGTATAGCTGATTTACAATGCTGTGTTAGTTTCTGCTGTATAGCAAAGTGTATCAGTTATACATATACATATATATACATACACATATACATTTTTTAGATTCTTTTCTCATCTAGGTCATTATACAGTACTGTGCTATACAGCAGGTCCTTATTTGTTTGATATATAGTAGTGTATCTATGTCAATCTCAGTCTCCCAATTTATCAGTCCCTTGCAACCCCCTTTCCACCCCACCTCCCCACTGCTTTTTCCCCTGGTAACCATAAGTTTGTTTTCTACACCTGTGACTCTGTTTTGTAAATAAGTTCATTTGTACTGCTTTGTTTTATTTTTATTTCTTTTTAGATTCCACATACAAGTGATATCCTAAAGCCTTAATTTTTTCGACCTCTTATTTGCAGACATTTTTACTTTATTAATAATGTAAATCAAACAGGCTATCTCTAGGGAAAATTTTTAATTAAAAACCTTCACAAGTATTCCATAACTACTCTGAGAGCTGTCTTGACACATGGATGTCTTTGGGGGAAGGGTGTACTTAGGATCTAACAATACTTGAAAAATAGCATTGTCGCTATGGAAGCAGCTATGAATTTTGACTGTTTTTTCTTATGCTAGCAAAGGCCATATTCATTATATGCATCTTTTCTGTTGACTGGAAAGGGCTCTGATGGTAATCTCCCTAATTTGTAAGCAAGCCCTGTCTTGCCTAGGCAGTCCCCCTTCCCTCTTACTGTTCAGGCACCATGATTTTAGCTGAGCCACAAACATGCAGCTAGAGAATAGATCAGCCAGTATACCAGCATTCACCAGCAAAAGAAAAAGGTGATTTTTATTCACCAAGCATTCATTCCTTGGAGGAATCATGGACAAAGCCTGTTCAGGTTTCTGTCACTGGTGAAACTGGCCTAAATTCCAACCATTTCTTGGGTCTTTTTTGGACCATCGTTGGCCACTTATCAGTCAAAATGGAGAAAGTGTGACTAAGTTTTGTTTTGAAATAAATGCTTGAGAAATGTTATATTTAAGAGTACCAGCCTTTTGGAATGGTCGTCTTTAGAAACTTGTACTTCTTCCAGCAACACAATGAAGAGGGTTGCTCATGAACATCTGAAGCTCCTCTTTCTGAACTCCTATTTCAATAGCTCAGTGACAGTACACTGTCCTTCTTTGAAGCTGTCTTTGATCCCGGGATGCAATCAACAGACATTCAGAGCCATGCTTGACAAGTAAGGCATGTAATCATGTTGAGTAATACTGTTTTTCATAAAAACGAGGTGTGACCACAAAAGTAATGAAACTGGTTTTCCTAGTAGGCTCATAACTAGACTGCAGGCAAATACAAAAAAAAAAAAAAGAGTTCAAATAGTGTTTGGCTATAGACACTCTGGTTTTTAAGCCATGACAAGATCTTTGCAATGGGTACAAAATCAGCAAAGTTACTTTGAAGACAGTGTTTCCCGTTTGGACACACATATATGAGTATCTATAATAAATTAAATGATTGATTTCTGCCAATTGCCTCCAAATCTAACATCTTATTTTCACAAAACTTTACTCTCTTCCTATTATCATTCTCATCAGTTAAAATCATTCACTGATGGGAAAAAATTAAAAATTAAAGGCTATGATTCCTTCAAGGAATAAGTGATCAAATGAATGAAAGAAAGGTCTTCCTTAGCATCTTAGACTTGAAGTGGTCCAACAAAACATTCATCCAAAAGGCACACACTGGGCAAATACTAGCAAAGAGAGATGTTCAGTTTTCCAGAGTAACCATCTACAGCTCCTCTCAATAAATCCTCTCTTTAGGAAGAAGATCTTGTGGCTGTGAGTTTGCCTCTGGTGTTATTTTTGGCCTGGGACTGTAATTTCCATGTTATCTAAGTCATTTTCAACAGGTGGAAGGGATCAGGGCTTCTTCTTATATTTATGAGGACAAGACTTAGGAAAGACCTTCTTACCTCAATGTTATGATACCGAAAAGTTTCCCCTGCAAGGATGAGATCAGTACTTCTATCCAAGGGCAGGTTAGGTGGCACTGTGCATATTAAAACCCAGATAAATTCATCTTCTTGAAATATTCAGTGCTCCAGGAATGAGATGAATTCCAGATCTATTTGCACATTCAAATCAATCAGCAGAGAATAGGCTGAATAGTTTTCTAGATTCCTGGAATTGGGTTCTGCTTTAACACTGTTCAAAATGTAGATAACAGCTTTCTAATTTATCTTTGCTCAATGAAAGTGTTAGTTGATCAGCTGTGTCCAGCTCTTTGCGACCCCCTATACTGTAGCCCGCCAGCCTCCTCTGTCCATGGGATTCTCCAGGCAAGAATAGCAGAGTGAGTTGCCATCCCCTTCTCCAGGGGATCTTCCCCACCCAGGAAGTGAACCCAGATCTCCTGCATTGCAGGCAGATTCTTTACTCTCTGAGCCACCAGGGAAGCTACCTTGGATAATTTTTCTACTGTTCTATTTCATTTTTAAAGCCTCTTCAAAATTTAGTAAATTGATTACATGACTCATTGGTGGGACACCTCCCATGGCTTGAAAATCACTGACCTACACCAGGTGTTTCTGACAGTGTGGCCCACAGACCACTTTCATCAGAACAGAACATGCAAAAAAAAAAAATTCTGGGCTCCATCCCAGACCTACTGCAACAGATCATCTGTTGGTAAAGACCAGGAAATGTTATTTAAATAAGTTTTCTAGCTGATTCTGACATGCACTGAAATTTGGAAACTCATCTAGACCCCAATCCAGTCATGAGTCATAAGGCAAACAGGTCCAAAGAGGCTTCATGTTTTCAAGATCACATTGCTAACTGGTAGTGGAGCCAACAGTGTGGAGCCTTGCCTTCTGTATTCCTGGGTGTGTTAGTTGCTCAGTCATGTCTGACTCTTTGCAACCCCATGGACTGTAGCCCGTCAGGCTCCTCTGTCCATGGAATTCTCCAGGCCCGAATACTGGAGTGGGTAGCCATTTTCTTCTCCAGGGTATTCCTGGGTAGTGTTCTTTAAATACATAAAGACCACTTGTACACATCTGTGATCCAGTGTCCCACAACTTTGGGCTTCCCTGGTGGCTCAGAGGTAAAGAATCTGCCTGCAATGCAGGAGACACAAGAGTCTCGGTTTCAATCCCTGGATTGGGAGGGTCCTCTGGAGGGTGAAATGACAACCCATTCCAGGATTCTTGCCATAAAAATTGCATGGATGCAGGAACCTGGCAGGCTGCAGTCCAGAGGGCAGCAAAGAGTCGGACATGACTGAGTGACTGAGCATGCACGCATGTATCCCACAACCTTACTCAATGTCACGCTCACTGCTGTACTTCCAATGCCCAGCACAGTACCATGTTTGGGTGGAAATAAGGAAGAACCACAGAAATGTATGTCTTGCCATTTGGAAAAGTAAAGTTCCAAGAACACAAGAGTGCAAAATCACACATATGGCCAATCCCACAACCAGCACATTGTTTAATAAGCACTGATCTTCATCAAATGCATCTAGACCACTAATGAAAAGCATCCTTTTTCCTTCCTAAATCAGAAAACTTACAAATGGTTTTCTCAGATTTTAATCAAAGAACAATATCAACAAAAAGCAAGTCAATCTAGCATACTAAATAAGTGAAAATGACAGTGTTAGTTGCTCAATTATGTCCAACTCTTCGCGACCCCACGGACTGTGATCCACCAGGCTCCTCTGTCCATGGAAGTCTCCAGGCCAGAAAAGTGGAGTGGGTAGCCACTGCCTTCTCCATGGGATCTTCCGATCCAGGGATTGAATTTGGGTCTTATGTAAGAGAATAAAAACTAGACTATTTAATTAGGATGTTTACTCCCAGATCCATGGTTTGGTTAGGTTTTCTGATTTTGTTTTACCAAAATCAAATTGTCCATCTGTCGGGCTCCTCCAGTTAGTTCAGGTTCACGTGTGTCAAGCTTTAGTCACAGTCACTGGGATACCTAGGCATGACCAGCACTCTCGGAGGATTCCACTGAGTGATGTTTGCCCCCTCTTCCAAAAACAGCCCAAGGACTGTTTTCCCAGTGTCTAAAATCAATCCAATACACATTACCGAGTATTAACTTCCCTTAACAGTTACCGAGCAACTGTTAAGTTCTGGGTCTGCTGTTGCTGCTGCTAAGTCACTTTAGTTGTGTCCGACTCTGTGTGACCCCATAGACGGCAGCCCACCAGGCTCCCCCATCCCTGGGATTCCCCAGGCAAGAACACTGGAGTGGGTTGCCATTTCCTTCGCCAATGCATGAAAGTGAAAAGTGAAAGTGACTACAGCCTACCAGGCTCCTCCGCCCATGGGATTTTCCAGGCAAGAGTACTGGAGTGGGGTGCCATCGCCTTCTCCCAAGTTCTGGGTCTAATGTTAGGTTACTGGGGAGTGAGAGGAGATACAACCAGACTCTATAGTTCTCAGGTCACATATTCTACTGCAAAGATTTCCCAGTGTCTGTGTAACTGGAAGGTTATTATTAGTAATCACACAAGCAACTCCACAATGGCCAATGGATTTACCTGAGAGGAAGGAGGAAGCAGCTGTGATATGTACACAAAGGGACCTTTTTTTATCCAGGGTAATATTCAAATGTGAGGCAGAGTGACTTTCCCTTGCCACTCCTCTCTGACTTTGAGGCTCCTCTTTCCTTTCGACTTCTCTGTCAAAGCATATAGATGAAAAAAGAGGTGTGAAGCTGTCCGCATCACATGTACACTCATACACACAGGCCATACTTCAAGGGCAGGGAGAAATCTTCGCAAGGCTCTGGGAGTCAGGGCAGACCTGATACACACTCCGTTTCCTACACCCCTCTCCAAGATTCCCTGCAGTCTTCTCTGGAAACCAGTGGTTGGTGAGACAGCCAACTCTGGCTACAGATTCAATGCCTCAGGTTACTGGGCATTTTTCAGAAACATACTCCTCTGGTAACTCAGGTCTGACCAGAGCTCCTTCAGAGATGGACTGGCAAGCTCTGCAGCTGATCAAAACCAGAAAGAATCCAAAAACATCCTATAGGTTTCAAATACTTTTATGAACCTAAAAAGAAAATCAACTCTGGGGGGCATCATTAAGATGTTCAGACAGGACATCTATCCTGATCCAAAGCAACGACTCACTTCCTTACCTCAGTCATCATTAACACTGTGAAATTTAGTTCAGATAAATTCAATAACTGCCTACAGAGACTGTATAATTTTTATCAGGATGTGAGGATGAGCTTCACCTCTGGAGTTTGATGACCAGTTCAGGGTTTTTAAGAATTTCTCCTACATAGATTTTGTCATACCCGTACATCTCAACATGCACAAAGCCACAATCATTCTTTCTTTAAAAAAAACAAACAGCTTTTTCCCCATTTATTTATTTATTTTTGGCTTTACCAGGTCTTCGTTGCTGCACCTGGGTTTCCTCTAGTTGTGGTGAGTGGGGGCTTCTCATTTGGCAGCATCTCTTGTTGCAGCCCTCAGTAGTTGTGGCCCACGGGCTTAGTTGCCCCAAGGGATGTAGGATCTTAGCTGAAAACCAGGGATCAAACCTGTGTCCCCTACATTAAGCAGGCAGATTCTTAACCATAGGACCACCAGGGAAATCCCTCATTCTTTTCCTTAAAGAATTTAAGAAATGACTCACGGTGGACACGGCAGGGTCACCCAGCAACACAAATCCACCAAAAAGATAACAGGCGAACAGCAGAGATTATGTTTCTTTCACTTGCTCTTGGGGTTTTAGACGACTGACTCCCAGGAGGAAAGCCAGGAAATCCCTCTAGATGTGTCAAGTGTGATGTCTTACAAGGCTCCCCACCTTCAATAATCAATAGAACTATTTCTAGAAAAGGCTCAGGAAGAAATCTGGATTTTCCAAAGCAAAGTTAAACTGTCATCACCCAGCTGACCCTTCACAAGGAGGAATTTCTTCTGTATGAGTAGCTGCAACAATTGTGCTTGTGCAAAGAAATGACATATTTTTATTTTATAACTGAATCTTGGAACTGATCATGTTTCCTCTCCCGTGGCTACAGGGAAACTCAGGGCTAAATCTGCAGACTACCTGTAATGTAATTAGGCAGAGCCTTCCAGGATGCTTTTCCGGACTTTAACTCTCGTCTAGCTTCATCGGTTTGATCCCTTTGCCGTTTTCATTCTGATTTCTTTGTTTTTACTAACGTGTTTCTTTAAAAAGTAGACAAATGAGTACCTGAGCATTATTTAGCCCTGTATGAGGCTTCCAAGTGTTCTCCAACCGTGAGGATGTTTGCAAGCACCCATCCAAGGGAGATGTGTTCACATTACCCAGAGTCTATAATTTATACTGTATCTTCAAGTGTACATTCCTTACGCAGGAAAACCCATGGCTGGTCTGCTGACAATCCCCAGGGTGACACTCCTGCCTTAACTGTGGGTTGTGTGCTGTCTTCATTTGAGTGGCAATTAAACCTGGCTGCATTATTTCCTAGGAGAACCCTTGCTTTATCTGACAGGGACTGAAAAACAGGGGTTAGGGAAGTAAAATAACTAAACTAAAAACAAAGAAATATAAAAAGCACCCAATGATATTATCTTTGCCATAGTATCCATCCCACTAAAAAGCTATCTGTACTTGTGCAACAGGAACAAGAGGAACGCTTGGACATCCCAGTTCTCTGGGAAATTTAATTCAGTGATGATCAGCCATACCAAATAGTCTCTAAATAGTCATCTCTGCATAATTTTAGGTATCTTCTCAACTATATGATTAGCACCAGGAGGGCATCAAATAAGTTTTGAATCCTGCAACCAGGTCTGGCACAGTGAGGCAAGCTTAGTGGACTGAAGACAAATTTTAGGTTATGACAGAAATAACACAGAACCTACTAATGTCTCATAATAAACTCAGTATGAGTCATTTCAAAAGAAACATAACCAATAACTTTTAGTTATGTTGGCTTTAAGAAAAAGGTAACATTGAACTCTCCACACCCTAGTTTGTAAGCAGCTGCCCAATAGCCATAATTTACTGCGCGTGCGCACGCGCACACACACACACACACACACACACACACACACACACACACAACACAGATAAATATAATTCATTTGTAATCATGAGTAAGGGAGTTACAGCCTCTAGCCCATTTGCAGAAGAGATCTCTGAAGACCAGAGAAGCCAGTAGTTGTCCTAAACCTGCTTAACACCAACCCTGAAAACTACATAGGACCACGCTGATTGTGTATTTGCTCAGAAACTTCCCCAGAAGCCACGTATATTCATGTTTAGGGCTTCATGTATTTTGAAATTTTTTTAATGGAAATAAAATTAGAGAATCAATAAGGCACTTTCTCTGGTTGGAAATATTTCATTTATATTTTTTCTGTAGGATTTTAGAATTGCCTGAGAAAAGCAACTCTAGTTGATGAAGGGACATAAGGGAAAAAAACAATTTTGGTAAATTAACCTTTCATAATCTCAGATAAAATTAATCCAAAATGTATATTAGAAAATTGGAAAACTGACCACACCTTCTCATTCAATATGGACATATAACACTAGCCACCTTATCTACTTAAAGTACACTGTAATTCATTTTAATTCACAGAAAAATGTTCATTTGGAAATGGACTGGCTTTTATTGGTTGTTTAAATGCTGCACATCAAACCACAGGGTTGAATCTAAGACATTTCTTGTGCTATTACAAATTTAGTCTAAATTATTCAACATGTTCAAGAGTTATGACTAAAGTATGAAATCCAATATATCCACCTGAAAAACCTCCTTGATCTTAGTATAACTCTTCCTCCGAAGACAAATTCTAATGGCCTGAAACATCTTTACCCATTCAGGTACAAGCATAATTATCTGACCATTGCTTCCAAAGCCATATTTCCTATATAAACACACTATTCACAGACCTTTTAACTATTACAGTTCTTTTTTTTCTTTTCCTGACCAGAACAATACATTCTTTACAAAGAAGACTCTTGCAGCATATTTATTAGATATTATTTTAAAATTTACAAACAGATGCTTTAGTTCCATTATATTGAAAAAAATACATTTCCTACTGTCCTTACACTTTCTTCCCCATCATTTTGTTTTATAAGTTTGACAGTTTTTATACTTTATTTCTATTCTGCTATATGTCTTTGCCTGCCATTATACACATTTATATAGATGTCTTGATTCTCCTCTGTTGATAGCTACTCTTCAGTGCTGCTTGAGAAAGGGCATAAATAAAAGTAAAGCTAACTGAGAGGACAGTTTAGAACAGTAAGACATTACTCAGAAACCCACAGAGAACGGAAATGAAACAATGAATACCCAGAGGCCCTGGAGTCACCATAACATTTAATTCAATTTTTTTGAGGCCTGCGGTGAACCAGGCAGTGTGCTAGGAAGACAGTCACCTTCAAAGTTGAGGTAGGCCTGCTGCTGCTGCTAAGTCACTTCAGTCGTGTCCAACTCTGAGACCCCACAGACGGCAGCCCACCAGGCTTCCCCGTCCCTGGGATTCTCCAGGCAAGAACACTGGAGTGGGTTGCCATTTCCTTCTCCAATGCATGAAAGTGAAAAGTGAAAGTGAAGTTGTTCAGTTGTATCCGAATCTTAGTGACCCCATGGACTGCAGCCTACCAGGCTCCTCCATCCATGGGATTTTCCAGGCGAGAGTACTGGAGTGGGGTGCCATTGCCTTCTCCATGAGGTTGGCCAGGTGGACTGAAATCCTCTCTCTGCAAAGTGGTGGCTCAGCGGTAAAAAATCTGCCTGCCAATGCAGGAGATGCAGGTTCGATCCCTGGGTCGAGATGATCCCCTGACGGAGGAAATGGCAACCCACTCCAGTATTCTTGCCTGGAGAATCCCATGAACAGAGGAGCCTGGCAGGCTACAGTCCATGGAGTCACAAAAAGTTGGACACGACTTAGCAACTAAACAACAAAAGAGCTATTAATTCATGATTAAGAGGATCATTTTACTTTGGTATAGACCACTTTCTTGCTCTTTCTGTTTCAATTCACCAAAATCCACTATGAATCCCTTTATTCCAATAGCGGGGCTTCCCCAGTGGCTCAGTTGGTAAAGGATCTGCCTGCAATGCAGGAGATGCAAGAGACATGGGTTCAATCCCTGGGTAGAGGAGATCATGGCAACCCACTCCAGTATTCTTGCCTGGAGAAGCCCAATGGACAGATGACTCCAGTCCATGGGGTCGCAAAGAATCAGACATGGCTGAAGCAACAGAGCAGAGGCCTGAAAAGGTGTTGTGTTAAAAACCCATCTGCAGGTCATTTCCTAGCCCCCATCTCAAGTCCACATTCCAGAGCCCACATACACTCCACCACTAACCTATTTCATTTGCTTTTTCCTAACACTGTGAGATAATTCTTTCTACAAAGGCTGAAGGTCAGAATCAATTCTGACCTTAGTGTATTCCAACACAAGAGCCCACTCTCTGAAAAATACAAACAGCAGATTCCTGGCCCCCCAGCTGTAATTCACCTGGCCCAAGGCGAAACTACAGCAAACAGTTTAGCCAACTGCTGGCCTCGGGTCATCCCAACACTACAAACACCAAAGGAAACTTTCTTTGAAAGTTGTGTAAGAATGGAAAAACAGAGTGCTGAATAGATGGAAACTACCCGTATTTCACCTTCTCAGCCGAAATAACTCTTAGCAGTCTAGTACTGAAAGAGCACTGACATTCAAACCCATTAGGTCACTGGAAGAATAGCCCTGTGGCTAAGGAACAGACTTTGTTCTACAATTTTCTAGTGGGGCATTGTCAGAATTAAATAAAAGGACCCTAATGTGCCATTTTTGTTATGCATGAGACTTCATCAGATCGGGATGCAAGAGAAAAGGTGGTGAAATCTGACCACTAAAGCTTTTTCAAAGGTCAGACTATCCCCAAAGGACGGGTAAAGCCTTCAGGGGGATGTGCCTTCTCATTCTATCTCTTTAGCAGCTGAGTGACTATCTCTATTTCTCAGCACTTATCAAGGATTTCTCATTCCTCACAAATACCTAACATAGACAAAATTTCCTCTTTGATGATAAACATTTTAACCTATAGCTCAATTTAGCAAAGCTCCAGGCCCTAGCAAAGGACCCAAATAATAACCCTTTGTTGAACTGGATTCAAAATAAGGAATGATGAATTTAAAATTTCAAGTTAATAAAAAGCCCAGTAGAGCAGTATTTTCTCACCAACAGAGTGGGTCCCACTGTTGAGACACTGAAGTCTCTCTGAAGTCTCTTTGGCAGCAGGGTTTGCCAACAAGCACAAAGCAGCCATACCCAGGGCTTCAGCGGCTGTAGAATAAATTCAGTTACTTTTTCTGTTCATTCAGCTGTCTGTCCAGTAAATGGCAAGTAATGTTTCAGTTCAGGCTTTATGTCTGATTTGGAAATAAACTACCACCAACAAAAATAAGCCATTCCTGACTGCGATGTTACAATATTAAGACACATTTTCCAGTTTTAATAGAGCAATTCTAAAGTATTATACCAAGTGCATTGAGTTATCTACCCACTCAGCAAGGAAATACTGAACTGTTACAAGTTCGATTTAGGACATGTTTCTCCTTCTTAGCTGCCCTGTCGCAGTATTAATAACGATCACTGAGTTATTAATTCTCCAACTGCTCTTTCTTATGCTGACCATAGGTAACAAAGAGAGAGCCAGTCTAGCGAAAAGTGAGAATGAGAATTCGAACTCCCTGTGGCCCACTCCATGGTTTCTAAACCCTCATCTTGGGAGGTCATGGCTCTTCTCCTCACCTGACACCCATCAGCACATTTGCTATGGAATTCCTGTACCCACACAGCACAAACAAGACCAAGTCCTCTTCATCTTGACTTTCTCACGGCCTCATCATGACTTATCAATGCAAGGAAGGGACATAACTTTTTATTTTAAGACTTCTTTACACTTGATTAAAAAAAATAAATAGCCATGTCAAATACAAGGTTCATTTGGCATCATGAATGATTTGCTAGAGACCTGGCACATTTCCCTAAGTGCCCCAGTCCCACCATCTGCCCTAAAAAAGGCAAGACACTTCAAAGGTAAGCAGGTAAGAGATTGCTTGAAGTGAAGTGAAGTCGCTCAGTCGTGTCTGATTCTTTGCGACCCCATGGACTGTAGCCTACCAGGCTTCTCCATCCATGGGATTTTCCAGGCAAGACTATTGGAGTGGGTTGCTATTTCCTTCTCCAGGGGATCTTCCCGACCCAGGAATCGAACCCAGATTTCCTGCATTGCAGGCAGACGCTTTACCCTCTGAGCTTGCTAAGTCACTTCAGTCGTGTCCGACTCTGTGCGACCCCATAGATGGCACCCCACCAGGCTCCCCTGACCCTGGGATTCTCCAGGCAAGGACACTGGAGTGGGTTGCCATTTCCTTCTCCAATTACCCTCTGAGCTTAGAGCTATCAAAATAACCCAAGATGATGCACTGAGGTGGCCAAAATGTTCGTTCGGGTTTTCAGTTCCCAAACGTCCCTTTCGGCCAACGCAGTGTTTTATTTACTTAGGGAAAGAAAACGGTGTTTGTGGATTTCTGAACTGCTGTGCACGCATTTGTTTAATAGATGCAATCATGGCGCTAAGTGGAGCTGGCGGGACACAGGCTGTGACCTGGAGAATGTTCTGTTTAGCTTAGAGAGAAAATCTTAACCTGAGAGATTCTTGGAGTTTTCATATTAAATGTTACCAAACGAAGCTGCAGTTCATTCAATTATGGGAAATACCATTTAGGCATGTATTTAATTTTTTCCCACTCATTTTAAACGTATAAAACGTTAGAGCCACATCGAAAATTCAACTACATACAGAAAGGGGAAGGAGGGCAGTGTAGAAAGGAGGAAAAAACCCACTCAATCTCAAGGAAGCATCCAAAAGACAACAGCCTCTCAAAGTTTCCCTTACTGCTTTCACATGCATGCAGCTGGCCCATTTACGCACAAACAGAGAGAGGCTCAAGTCCTGCCGGAACAGGCCTTTAAAGGAGCAATCAGGACGATACAGTCTGAATGTGCTGCTGTAAATTACAAAGTTATCTTCAGGCTCCGTGCAGAGGATAAGCAGTGCTATCTGAACTGAATTTCCCTCAGAATTCGGATCCTCTCTGCCACTTAACAAATAACCTGCTACAAGTTCGAAAATAAATGTTATTTTCCAAAGAGCAACACGTGATCGTAAATACCACTGCTTCTTTTTATTTCCTTTCAAGGCCATTACTCCCTCACCCTCACTCTGACCCCACCTTTGTGGCTGACAACATCTAAGTTCCAAGAAAGAGCCCTCAAAACATATCATTATAGGATCTAATCAAGTAGTAGAAAACCAGTATAAATCTCACATGCATTTCATTTTCTGGACATACTCACTTTACTTCCGTGCAAATCATAGGCACTTATTTAATTATATTTGGTTCCTTTTAAATTTTGTTAATCTTAGATATTATGCTTTTTAAAAAGCGAAATATCTAAATACATGCAAGCTATTTTACCTTCACACAGAACACCATATAACTCTCATTGGCGATTACACAAAGGACAAGTATATTTCTTGACACTAGAACCTAAAGCAAACTTGGCAGAAACTCAAATATAATGAAGACAGAAGGAAGATACAAGGCTGGCTTCAGTATCACTATGAAAACTATCTTCCCAGGGCTTGGAAAGTCACTCACACATCCACAGATCACAGGATGTGATGGGGATTCACCATCTTCACTTGTACACTGACCTCATTTTTATTTATATAAAAAAAGCGCGGGTTTTTTTTTTTTTTTTTTTTTGCCATATTCACTCTCTTGAAAGAGTAAGTCTAATAGCTCCTAGAGAAAGCGGCTGTGTAGATTTAGAAGCTACTGTCAGCTCCAAAGTGAATGCACACTAATCTAAAGAGGAATGTGCCATTGGACAGAGATTCCAAATAGCTCTGCAGTTAATTTCTACATAACTTTAGGAAGTCACAAATCCTGAGTAAGCCAGGTTACCTAGCAACCAAATGCTCATTTGAATACTCCTTCCCACCCTATCGCCTTCCTCAGCTGTGTTCTCTCCAGAAAATACCAGTTGAAAGAAGGGCTAAGAATGGGGGAACTCTGAAGCTAAACATGATGTAACTTCAAAGCATAATGACAGTTATCAGTGCTGGGTCTGATAATAATATGCCAAATAACGACTCAGATAAAAGATCAGGAATAAGTTTCACTTGCTGAAAGCACAATTTGGGATACATAAGGCAATTCTTGAAGAACCAAAGGAAAAAAAAAAAAAAAGGTTTTAAAATTTTGACAAGTTGGAGAAAGAGATACATGTAATCTTAATGCCAGAAGGTGCAATACGCTGCAAAGGCTTTGCACAGGCATGGTGAAGAGAGGTTTTGAGGTTTGGGCTAATCCTGGGGATGCAAAATTAAGAAAGAGTTCATATCAGAAAACCAACAGAAACCCTGGCAGGTCTTCCACTGCCCAGTCAATCAAATTCTTTAAGGCCACCAAGCCTATGAAAGGATCATCAAACAGAGGGGTAAAGAGCAGCGGCTTAATGCTACTGAAGACAGCAAACTTAAACAGATGTTAACAACCACAGACATTCCGAAGACCTGCACTTCCCTCTCTGAAATGTTAAGGCTAGAAATACTCTTTCTGGAATGAGTTGGATGCATTGCACTCAGTAAAGGATGTATTAGTTCTTGAAGCTCTTAAAAAGCTGTTTTGGAATATGGGATTTGGGGTGAGACAAGCTTTCATGAAAATCTCTGTTTTTCCTGTGTTGACTCTCTGGCAATATGTATAACCTGTATGGCTTAATAGGAGACTGTTATCTGGACTAAATGACTTAATGTACACAGTGCATCTGCTGTATAGCATATACTTGATAAACATTTGCTATTTATGATGCTCTCTCTTCAAAAATCTTCTCTCTGAATAAAGTTTAAAGCTGGCCATGGTTTAAAATGCAAACAATGGTTCCAAAATTAATTGCTTGGTACCAAAACAAATTGCCTCATTGTCAAAGAACCTTCTACCTGTAGTTGTACCTGGTGACGTGACAGTCACTCTTGTGTGTAAAACACAATGATATATTTCTTGCTGCCTGACCCAGACAATAAAAGCAAATCTGTCTTCAACTGTTCTGCCAGCCAATTAAAAAGTCAATGCCACTGAATAAGAGACGGAAAGAGCAAAGTGTTTTACATCTAAAGTTTTCCTCAAGCATAAATTTAATTATTTGAATTTTGGTTAGCCTATTCCTGAGTCTGGAATTTTGCTGTTGTTTTGCTTCTGTTTTATTATAAAATAGTAGTCACATAACACACATACAATTTAATGTATAAAAACAAAAATGTTTATGTACCTACCTACATATAGAACCTGCTTGCAGAACCTTATAAACACCTTCAAAGTTCCATGTGACTTTGCCCCTCCTCTTTGCCCTCAGAAGTAGCCACTATCTTCCAGCACTTTATATTAACAGTTCTCTCGCTTTTCTTTAGTCATCTCATATACGAGTCAGTCCTTAAACAATGTATTGCTTTGGTGTAGTATTTTTCGAATTTTACATAAATGGGATCACACTGTATCATTTTTCTACATTCCTTTTCCTCTCTACATTATACTTGTGCGATTCATCCATATTGTTACACACAGTTGCAGGTTACTCTCAGGACTATTATAAACACATCACAGTTTCTGTATTCAGTATACTGTTGATTGCCATAAAAGTTGTTTTCAGTGTTCGACTGTTATGAATAGGGTTGCTATCTCTGAGCATTCTTGCACATGTGTAAGTTTCTCTAAGGCACTGCTTCCCAACCTTTTTCACAATCCAACTCCTACGAAAATTGATAATATTAGAATGGCAAACTGAAGTTATTAGACAAAACTGCTCCCACTCCAGGTTTGGATCTGCTCTGCTATCCTGAAGGTGAAGGTCAGGGGATGACCATTCCACAAGGCATTCCAAACTTCTTTCCAAAATCATATATCAAATTATACTGCCACCACCAATGTATGTGTATATTCCTTCTGCTCCACATTCTTGCCCAATGCTTAATGCTGACAGACATTTACTAATCTGCTTGGTATGAAACGGTATCCCAACATGGTTTTAAGATTAAAATATATATATCTGTTCTCTATGATGAAAATAGTAGGGTGTTGGAATATGCAGGGACAAACCAACAGAAAAGAATAGAAAATGCAGAAAGATAGCTTATTGATTACTTATAACAATTAAGTATATGGTAAGTGTGCTGTACTGTCCTTAGTCACTTCCATCCCGTCTGACTCTTTGCAACCCTACAGACTGTAGCCCGCCAGGCTCCTCTGTCCATGGGATTCTCCAGGCAAGAATACTGGAGTGGGTTGCCATTTCCTTCTCCAGGGGATCTTCCCAACTCAGCGATCAAACCTAGGTCTCCCACACTGCAGGTGGATTCTTTGCCATCTGAGCCACCAGGGAAGCTTATATGATAGGGGTACATCTCAAATTAGTGGGGAAAAGATGAATTTTTTAATAAATAAGTGGTTTGTGATTTCCAAATAAACATGTTAGAAAAAAGAAAAAGAAAACTGGATCCATTCCCCATACCATACACCAACATAAATTGCAATGGTCACAGATTTAAATGTTAATGATTAAACCACACAAATACTAAAAGAAAATATGGGTGACTATCCTGTAACTGTGCTGTCCAAGATGGTAGTCATTATCCACACAGGGCTACCAAGCACCTGAAACGTGCTAAGAACTGAATTTGCAGTTTTAATTTCTTTTGCTGCTACTGCTGCTAAGTCGCTTCAGTCGTGTCTGACTCTGTGGGACCCCATAGACGGCAGCCCACCAGGCTCCGCCGTCCCTGGGATTCTCCAGGCAAGAATACTGGAGTGCGTTGCCATAAAATTGACACTCAACACAGCTATTGAAAGACTTTTATGTACACTTGGAACAACTTTGTTATGTGAACTTACTTTTAAACTTTAAATTTTATGAAATCTACATACAGATTAAGTAATTACAATGAAAATTTAGTGACCGCATTGAGATGTGCTATAGTATAAAATACACACCAGTTCTGAAAAATTCAGCATGAAAAATTGTAAAATATCTCATTACTAATTTTAAAATGCTGATTACTTGTTGAAATAACAATATTTTTGACATATTAGATTAAATGAAATATATTATTAAATTAATTACACCTTTCTTTTTATTTGCTTTATTGCAGCTGCTAAAAATTTCCATATGTGGTTTCTACTATGTTTTTATTGGACAGTGCTGCTCTCCAATCTAGAATTTTTTCTACATCATGATTCAAATCCAAGAGGGAATAAAGAAAGACTGATACAACTGAGTAAGTCAAGGGAAAAAAATTACATTAGAAAAACCATAATCAGAGGAAAAAGACAAATGATAAAGTGGGGAAAACTGTCAAATATTAGGGATGATATGCCTAGTATATAATGTCCCTAATGTATAAAAAGCTTCATAAATAAAGGGGAAAAAGACCTAAAATTCTATAACAATGGCCAAAAAATATGAAGAGACAGTTCACAGAAAAAGAAATGCAAATGGCCCCAAAACATAAGAAAAGGAACTCGAGCTAGCTCATAATAAGAGATGCAAATTAAAATTATACTAGAGTATCATCTCTCACCATTTGAATGGCAAAGACCCAAAGGTTTTTTACAACATGTCTACTGGTAAGACTGTGGGGTAAGAGGGAACTCTCATTACCTGCTGGTGGGAATGCAAAATTGTACAGTACCCACAGAAAGAACCTTGGTGGTATCAAACAAAACTGTAAATCCATTTATCCTTTGACCCAGCAACCCCACTTCACTTCTAGGAAAATAAACTGGCAAGAATACATACATAAATATTCACAAGGCTATTCACTGCAGCACTGTTCATTCAGCTATCCATTTAGTTAAGGAAAAACTTAACCATTCAGGCTTTATGTTTGATTTGCAAATAAACCCCCATCACCAAAAACAAACCATTCCCATTACAATGTAAAAGCAGAAGACTGAAAATAGCCAGGTAGCCAAACAAATAAAGTTTGGTATATTTACACAATGGAGTCTCTACTGAAAAATGTTTATATTAAATATATGGTTTCAAAGTGATCTCTGAAAAATACCAGTAAGTGCAAAAAGCAAGGTGGGTAACTATAGTATGCTACCTTTTAGAAAAAAAAGGGAAAAAATAGATAGATTTGCTTACATTGTATGCTCAGTCACTTCAATCATGTCTGACTCTTTGCAACCCTATGGCTCCTCTGTCCATGGAATTCTCCAGGCATGAATACTAGAGTGGGTTGCCATGTCCTGCTCTAAAGGATCTCCCCAACCCAGGGATCTAACCTGTGTCTCCTGCATCTCCTGCACTGGCAGGCAGGTTCTTTTCTGCAGAGCCACTGGAGAAGCCCTTGCTTATATTAAACAGAAATAATATGCACACACACACACACACACACACACATATATATACACATACACGTCACACATACACACTTTTTTACAAAAACATATCCATACACAAACATATATATATAGATATATCCATGTCTCAGTAGCTAGATATACATACATATCTATATTTTTAAACTTTGTCCACTTGAACAGACCTAGGAACAATGACCAGTCCAAAGGCAAAGAGAATTCCTAACACCTATGTTGTGGTCTCTAAATATCAGTTAGAAATAAAAAGATCTGGGACAGGAAATGTACTAGAGAATTCTGAAATATCTTTGTCATACCACGAAGTAAGGACATCCTCAAACACCAGTATAGTTATGTCAAAAGGATTCAGAAGCCAATTTAAAGATTCTCCTCTGGGCCAAAGATAACTTGAACTTCAAAAGAAATAACTGCAAAGGACTATAAACACATGAATTGTGTTAAAATCCATGAGTTCATAATGATACTCTCATTGGTCTTCTTTGAAAGATGTTAGAAAATCAACTCACAATTCTGAACATTATTTAAAATAGAGGGAAGAAATCTGAGCATTAATTGTCCTAGACGGACCACACCCTGAAGTGACCAAATAATTGATGTGGTAAGTCTCTTCTTGATAGAAAAACTCCAGCGACCAAATGCAGAAGAGATGACAGAATATTATCATTTTCCAACCATTTCTGAAATAATATATCTAAGCAATAACCAAAGTGGTTTTTGAAGGGCCTCCGGAAGCTTCCCAATGGAAAGATCAGAATGACAACACCTAAATCCACCAGTTAGTCTTTCTTTGAAAAAATATTTATTTATTTATTTTGTGCTGGTTCTTCATTGCTGCTTGGCTTCCCTCTACTTGTGCCATGCGGGGGCCACTCTCTTGCTACAGGGCACAAGCTTCTCATTGCTGCAGCCTCTCTTGTTGCAGAGCATGGGCTCAAGAGTGCAGCCTCTAGTTGTGGCTCATGGGTTTAGCTGCTGTGGGGCATGTGGGATTTTCCTGGATCAGGAATTGAACCCATGTCTCCTGCATTAGCAGGTGGATTCTTATCCACTGAGCCACCAGGGAAGCCCCCATCACCCCTCAGTTAGTCCAGTGAGTCTTAACCACACAAATAAACAAAAAGGCACATGTGCCTCCCCCAGAGCACTTTCTATGAGGTACTCCTACCAAACTACCCGATCAAGCTTGCAGTCTCGATCAAACTACAGGAAATATTGGAAACTGAAGAATATAGTGAAGAATACTAAAATGAAGATGAAAACTACAGACTGTAGAGAACCCCACAGGATAAATCTGTTTAACAAATAAACTGCGAGGGAAGAATAAAAAGCGGGAAAATAGAGAAAATGAAAGTCGCTCAGCTGTGTCCACCTCTTTGCAACCCCATGGACTATACAGCCCATGGAATTCTCCAGGCCAGAACACTGGAGTGGGTAGCCTTTCCCTTCTCCAGGGGATCTTCCCAACCCAGGGACTGAACTCAGGTCTTCCACACTGCAGGTGGATTCTTTACCAGCTGAGCCACAAGGGAAGACCAAAATAGAGAAAGGACGTCTATAAAGAAAGATGGATGCATCTTTCAAGTGTGAATATTGTTTGGATTCTGAATAAAATACATTAATCATTAAAAAATATATGGGCCCACCAGGAAAATTTGATTACTGACTAGATAAAAAATTATTGTTAGTATTTTTAAGGAATAATACTTGGCTATATTAAAAGAAAAAAAAAGCTGTTATCATTTAGAAATATAATCTAGTATGTACAGACAAGATGACATAATGTCTCCAATTTGCTTCAAAAAGAACCAGTAGGTGAAGAGAAGGGAATGTGTATGTGTAATGGGAAAGGCAGAAAACAGAACTGCCCAGGAGTTGATAATTGAAAGCTTGACTCTTGCCCAAGAGTCAGAGAGCCTGGATTCCAGTCTCAGCACCACCACTTTTCCGCTATAAGATCTTGGTCAAGGTCCGAGAGACCCCTAAACCTCCGTTCTGCTTTATCTATAGAGGTAATAGTCATTTGTTTCAAGCATGAAAGACAATGCATGTAATGTACTTAGCACAGCACCTGGATGCAGAGTAAGCACTCAATATATGTCAGCTTTTATTATTACTACTGCCAAGTATTACCATAATTATTCAAGACCAGGAAGCTAGAGTTAGGAAATGGTGAAAACGGGATAATTTTTGCTGAACCCAAAGCCCAAGTTCCCTCCAATATGTTATAATGCCACCCTCCAGCTCTACCTGGGGTCTCTCAGTAGAGACCGAGGACAAGTAACAATCTATTCTGCAACAATTTATTTTTTACCACAAACCTGCAGCCACACTGCTACTCAGCCTGGCTTCTACAACTAGCCATCCTTCCTAACAACGTTGTAACTTACTGTGTCCCTCCCCCATGGATGGCTCCACATCTAGTAGAAAGTAAACACCCATGTATTTTAACCCCTTTATATATCACTATGCACACTTGTAAATTCACAATGATTAAACATTGTGTAATTCCATCATCCTCCAAGAACATGGCCTCAGACTTTTATTACACCCGGTACTGGCATAAACTGTATAAGGTAAACCTCAGAATCCCAATGTATAAAACTAACAACGATAAAACTTCAAATCTTGCATGCAGCATGAATATAGTAATTCTATAATGCTAAGTAATGGGCTGGCCAAAAAGTTCATTTGGGTTTTTCCATAATAGCTTGCAGAAAAATCCAAATGAACTTTTTGGCCAACCAATTACCTATGTCTCGGTATCTGCCATAAGGTAAATACTTCCACTTCTATAACAGAATTGCAAATTCTGAGAAAAACTCTTCAATGCTATTTGTCACTCTTTCGTGTGACAGTGTGAAGCACATGCCCATTCTCTCTTCCTGATACCACTTGCCTGGTCTTCTTGCCACGATGAGAGCCTGCAGTTTTAGTATCCACTATCCTTTCCATCCACAGCCCATGAAAGTTGGTGTTCCCTGGAACTCAGGGTTCAGTGTTTTCCTTCTATTTACTTTCCCCGAGCAATCTCACATAAAGCTATGTAGCTTCAACTACCACATATTCAAAAACTCTCTCATTCATTTATTCAACAAAAATGTGCTGGGGCCCAATTGTGCGGTAGGTGTCCTGGGGTCACTCTCTCAGTTCCCCTCCAGTCTTTTACCCACACTCACAGGGGAACCATCTATCATGCAAATTATGTCACCCCCTGCTTACAATCTCTCATTGTCTCTCAGTGCATCTTATTCTGGGCTATGAGTCCAAACTCTTGCGCTATGAAGCCTTGCATAGTTCATCAGTCTCGTCTTCCATGTGCTCCAAGCCACAACGACCTACATCCACCTGTCTCCACATTAGTGTGTGAACTCTGCTGGAACGCCCAACTTCAGCTTCCTTGCGTGCATGCTCAGTCCCTCAGTCCTACCTGATTCTTTGCGACCCCATAGACTGTAGCGCCCCAGGCTCCTCTGTCCATGGGATTTCCTAGGCAAGAATACTGGAGTGGGTGGCCATTTCCTTCTCTAGGGAATCTTTCTGACCCAGGGATTGAAGCCACATGTCCTACTTGGCAGGCGGATTCTTTATCACTGTGCCACCTGGGAAGCCACTTCACCTTCCATCGACCCTCAAATCCCTTCATCCCCAAATGCCAGTCTGTGAACTAGTATGCAAATCCACAGTAAAATGAGGAAAAATGGTTAGCAAACCAATGCTTTAGGAAATGTAAACAATACCCTAGGGGACTCTTGTGTGGCTTTTCAGTGTCACCCTAAATATCTCCTTCTCTGTGAACCTTTATGTGACTTCTCTATGTTGAGGGATCTTATATCAATATTTATTGTCCAAACTGGGAGACTTCTGAGGGCAAAGGGTGTCCATTAATAACTATGTTGAACAATGGGCACAGACCTGGACTGTCCCAGGGAAACAGGGTACCCAGTCAGCCTACCTCTAGACAGAGTCAGCTGCTTTCTCCCCCAGCTTCCAGAGCACCTTGATTCTTCCCCACACACCATGTGCTTGCCTGACACTTCCCATGCTTTTCTGAGAAGTCCACAAAGTCAGGGCCAGGCCTTTCTATCCGTATCTCCAACATCTCTCCTGTGCCAGGCACAGAGATGACACAAAGTATCATCAACAAATGTTTGTTTAGTACATTATGAGTAAGACAGATTAGATGCTTTAACCTTGGCCAACAAAGGAATCAAAAAATTCCCATTATCTTTTCTCATCCCTGAGAAACTCCACTTCCTCATTTGGTTAAAAAGTTTTAAATGGGAGCAAGGTCTTCACAGAGAAAAATTCTAAGCCTCAGACCAATAACCAGTTGTCAATCAACCAACAGCTATTTACTCTGCACGTTGTACCCTTAAGACCCAGTGGCCATGACAGAGCTGATGATTCTCTGGGGTGATCAAAAAATCATAAATCAAGATCAAAACCAATAATGAAAGAAACAAACATCAAATAAGTGTTGCAGGACCTTTTCCCTGGTGGCTCAGTGGCTAAGAATCCGCCTGCCAATGCAGGAGACATAGGTTCTATCCCTGGGTTGGGAGGACCCCTTGAAGAAGGAAATGGCTAACCAATCCAGTATTCTTGCCTGGAAAATCCTATGGACAGAGGAGCCTGGCTGACTACACACCATGGGGTCACAAAAGAGGCAGACACAAATGAAGTGACTTAGCAAGTGCTGCAGGAGTTCATGGAAGCTAAGGGAGACACCACTCAGACGGTCAGAGAAGACGCTCTTTGGAGGAGAAGGGATTGGACCTGAAAAGAAGCGGCAGAGGGAGGGAAGCCCAAGGCCAGGTCAGGGTGCGTGTTGGGGCGGCCACCAAAGTAAGCAGAAACTTTGTTTTGGGAGTTGTCTCTAGACTGTCATGGATTCCTGGCATGGAGACCAGAACATCTGAATTTTCAGTAAACACGAAACAAAGAGGTTCCTGGATTCTCACCTCCTTCCTCAAAATAGTAATAGTATCTGCCTGAGACACAGAGATATGTGTGGCTGGCTCCTTTATAACCTTTTAATTGGAAGAACTGTTACAAAATTATCTTAGGAAAATTGCTGTTGGCAGAACTTTCAGATAGAACTGCTGAAGTCACCCCTTGGCATGTATTAATTATCTGTGTCTTTGAAAAGTTCTCTGCAAATCTCAGCAGGGCAGCCTTGCAGCATCTCCTTAGTTCACATCTGGCCTTTCAATCCTCTCCTGAAAGAAATCACAGGGTTAACACAGGGGTTCCCCTAGACTGTAAACAACCAGTACAGGCCTCCCTGCCAACCTTGGGGTTCAGGGATAAGCTTTTCGGAGTGCCTGTGATGATAAATACTGCATCTCCTGGACTGCTGAGTGGGTCTCGCCTATGTGTGCGTTCAGTTGCTTAAGTTGTCACCGACTCTTTGCAACCCTGTAGGTTATAGCCCACCAGGCTCCTCTGTCCATGGGATTCTCCAGGCAAGAATACTGGAGTGGGTTGCCATTCCCTCCTCCAGGGGATCTTCCGGACTCAGGGATCGAACCCTACTCCACCAGAATCTATGATGATGGGTATGAAAAAACGTCCCCACACCCCAGCAAAGACTACCAACCCCTCCTTCTCCTTCCTTACCCTACCCTGGCAGGGAAAATCGAATGTCATCAAGGAAGGTGGAAAATGTCCTAATATATGGAACTGAAACTACTGCAATGTCCACGGCACTCAAATAAAACACAGATCCATTTAAGACAGGGAGGAATTCTTCCTTAAAAACCATTCTCCCTGCTCTGCTTTAAAGCACCTTCTTCCAAAAGCCCTGGAGCCCTCAGGATATTGCGTAACTAGTGCTGGATCTACTTTTGAAGTAGTTTTATAAAAAGACCAATCCAAGTTCGTCATATGTAATGAGTCAATAGGCTGTGTTTTTCCAGTAGTAGTCCTCAGTTTAATAATTTTTCTCCCAATGACCCTACTTACTAATAGGGCCACACAGGTGATAAGCTGATAAGGGAAAACAACAATGTTAGGTCTTAGCTAAAGAATCCTTGCTTAGTAAAACTATATCTGTGTGCTCAGTTACTCAGCTGTGTCTGACTCTTTGCGACCCCATGGACTGTAGCCCGTCAGGTTCCACGGGATTCTCCAGGCAAGGATACTGGAGTGGGTTGCCATTTCCTATTCCAGGGGATCTTCCCGACCCAGGGATCGAACCCACATCTCCTGCGTTGTGGGTGGATCCTTTACCACTGACCACCAAGGAAGACCAGAAAGTAGGTTCTGGTGCATAGGAAAGCCTTTCGGCGGTGTCATTATGAAAATTTCTGAAATGCTGCTCAACGTATGTTTATCCAATCTTTAAACATAACAAGAATCGCCTGGATATTTCTTTATCTATTATCTAACATAAGATGTAAAAGCTAAGTAAAATGATGAGGCGAAGTGCTTCAGCTATTATTAAAGGGTTTTAAGGGTCTGTAAAAGTCAAAAACATTGTGGAATCAAAAGTGAAAACAAGGACTTCCCTGGTAGCCCAGAAGTTAAGACTTTGCCTTTGAATGCAGGGGGTGTGGGTTCGACCCCTGGCCAGGGAACTAAGATCCCACATGCCTTATAGCCAAAAAACCAAAACATAAATCAGAAGCAGTACTGTAACTGGTTCAATAAAGACTTTAAAAATGGTCCACATCTATCTATCTATCTATCTATATATGCATATATATATGTATATCAATATATATATGCAGTGATGGGATAGGCATATGGTAATAGTTATAGACATTCCTATTCCAGAAGGAAGAAAATGGAACAGACATAGAAAGGAGTTCCTTGTCCTGATGAGTTTCAGAATTTGGCCCAGCAGAATCCCTTTCCCTGGTGGCTCAGATGGTAAATGCGGGAGACCTGGGTTGGGAAGATCTTCTGGAAGAGGGCATGGCAACCCACTACATGACTGAGCGACTAACCACAGCACATATATATATATATACATATATCTTTGGGAAAAAAGTGAAAACAAAGGCAGAAAGATTCCCAAACTTGAGAATGTTCTAACTCCATTTTTCTACAAGGTATAGAGCATGAGGACTTCAACTCATGAATGCTGTAAACACGTCTGCTGATATGGCGTGAGCCTGTGAAACAGGCAGAGGCAGGCATGGGCTGGGAGATCTGAGAGCTTGATGGAGAGAAGTGGGCGGAGGTAATAAGGGAGGCATGTGGGGCAAAGTAGGACAAGGAAGAGGGGCCCTGAGGGCAGACAGGAGAAGCAGCTGGAAGCAAAAAGCCTACCCTTGCGCAGAGAGGTGGGAGCCGTCAGAGGGAAAGTGGGCCCAGAGACACAGTGAAAGGACTGGACAAGATCACTGCGACACACACCAGCCAAGTCTTGCAGCAAAAGTAAGGTGGTGGGAGAAGAAGCAGGAGGCCTATGGATGAACATCTATGGGACAGAAACGCTTCAGAAAGGAGATGTAGGTAAAAGGGATGTCTGGCGAAGCAACGTAAAAGGCAGCCTAGGGAGAGTGAACAGACAGATGCTGGGGCAGAGGCGCAGAAGGAATGCTGGCAGGCTGAGTGTGCTTGCTGCATGAGGCAGGTCTCACTTTTGCTTGTTTTACATTATTTTAGAGGGAACAGCAGTGAATATCCATGATGGCCTCCCTTGGGAAAATCCAGTAAACCAAGAGGTAGGGGCTACCTGAGCTTCACCAGGACCTCTCTCCACTCCTTGATGCAGGCACATTCTGGGAGCGATCCCAGGAGGAAAACCTTGCGTGCTATGACCACAGCACGGTGTCAAGTAAGACAAGGGTACATGAAAGAATTTTGAAAACTAAAAAGCACCCTTTAAATATGAAGCATTGTTATTCAATGAATGCCTGGGACAAAAATAGATGAAGACCAGTCACAATCAGCAGTGAAGAAATATTTGTCAAATATGGATATTATATATATTCCAAATGAAGATGATCCTAAGTAGAATTTCCAGTAGTTTGAGAAGACATTTTGCTTGATATGTTTACTTTTCTGTCCAATATTTTTCCACATTGAAAAATCCTACCTGTGGCATAATATGGAGCTCTTGATAAACTACCGTACTGATTTATGAAAATGGAAATCTGCATCTAATGTATTTCCAAGGAGGTTTTTGACACATTACAGATCTTAACTAATTAGGTGAATTCCATTCAATCCAATCACTCATTGAGTGACTTGCAAGTAAGTGCAACGTAATCCATCAGCTGCCAAGGAGGTTGCAGAGATGAGCAAGACAGTCTGCCTCTAACTACCTAGTTTGGTCAGTTCATCTTAGTTTCCATTCAGATTGGGGCAGCTGCATCTGCTTTCATAAGTATAGAGAGAAAGCAGTCTTTGACATTATGTGAGAAGCCTGCAACCAAGGAAATGCATTTTCCAGGAACACAGTGAATTAAAAAAATAATAATAATAAAGGAGGGGAAGGCACTCACTACCTGCTGACTGCAGACACTGCTGTGTGTTCATTTCCAGGTTCATCCTTGCCCAGCTGACGTGCAACCACTCTTGTCCTGATTGCATAACCACAGCATGTCAAGTTGTTTCTTGTTGCCAGTGTAAGTTGTAAAATTAAACTTCAGAACTGAGGGAGTCAAGCTAAATAATTGCCTACTTTAAAAATATGTATGTATATAATTTACATGTCACTTCAGATAAGCTCTTGAATTATGATCTCTTAAAGTCACAACTGTCACCAATTTTAAAATACAGTTTCAGGATAGCAGTTCTCCCTGCATGCACACCTTCTCCCTGAGACCTTCTCTCCTTTTCTCAGTTTTCCAAGTATTTTACAATCTTGATTTATTGCAATCTGCTTTTCATGTTTTAACGAGAACCTAATTAATCACAACTCTTACTTCTCTCAAGCTCTTGAGACATCTATAATTCCAAAGAAGGAATCTAAGATGGCCCAAAATGCACTTGCTGGTGCCTCTCAGGGCTCCAGGTTCTACTGATAAGTTCCCGTGAAGTTGGTGACACCACATGTAGGACCCTCGGTGAATGACATCCTGCCCACTCCTGTTCTAAAGGGAGATGCCAAACTTCTCCTTCTCCAACCTGGGGTGTTTCGTTCCCTGACAGAAAACAGCTACTAGAAAGGGGCCAGGACTCCCCTGGAGGACCAGTGGATAAGAAGCTGCCTGCCAATGTAGGGGACACGGGTTCAGTCCCTGGTGTGAGAAGATTCCACATGCCAGGGGGCACCTAAGCCTGTGAGTCACAAGTACTGAGCCTGCGAACTGCAACTACTGAACCCTCTCACCCTAGAACCTGTGCTCCCAACGAGAGAAGCCAACGCAATGAGAAGCCCATGTGTAATGAAGAGTTTGAAGACTAGGCCCTGCTCGCGGCAACCAGAGAAACTCCGCTTGCAGCAATGAAGACCCAATGCAACCAAAAATAAAATTAATTAATTTTAAAAAAGAAGCACAACTTCCCCTTAAAAAAAAAAGAGGGAGTGGTTTACTAGGAGCATGGAGCAAGTCACTAAGTAAGTGACAGTCAAGTCTTGCCTGGTCAAAAATCAACACAGCACTGAGGCACCCTCAACCTGGAAATGATACTCACAATGGGGGACATCACCTTCCTCTTGGGTAGAGTAGAGTCACAGCAAATAGTACCAATTAATGAAAAGGCTTTTGATTTATATCCTGTGATGCTTCAAGAAGCTCAAACCACTGCAGACAGTAGTCTATCAATTCCCAGAAATCCATGTGTGCGTGCATGCTAAGTCACTTCAGTCGTGTCCGTCCGCCAGGCTCCTCTGTCCCAGGGATTCTCCAGGCAAGAGTACTGGAGTGGGTTGTCATGCCCTCCTCCAGGGGATCTTTCTGACCCAGGGATTGAACCGGTGTCTCATTATGTTTCCTACACTGGCAGGCAGGTTCTTTATCACTAGGGGCACCTGGGAAGCCCCCCCAGAAATCCATGCTAGATGATAAAGTGAGATCAGGGATAAAGCACACTTTATCAGGGATAAAGTGAGAGGATAAAGCACACAAAAAACACTAGCAAAGAACCCAAAGAACTCGACCAGTGTAATTAAGTCAGCTGAAGAGGGAACCTAGAACCTTAGGGTCCTTCTAGGATGAAATATCAGCATTGGCTATAAGACCACCCTACCAACCAGGGCCAACTTTTCTTGGGGAAAATGCCCTAAAGGAGATAAACTTGACAACAGAAGCAGCCCACTCCTTCTTGAAGCCCTCTGTTCATCCAAGTGCTGAGTCTGCTTGTCTTCAAAGCTTTTCCAAACAGCCATCTTGAGCTGTTGTCAGAAATCGCCAGCCTAGGTTCGATGTAGGATCCTTGGGGCTAGTGCACTGGGATGACCCGCAGGGATGGTATGGGGAGGGAGGTGGGAGGGGGTTTCAGGATGGGGAACACATGTACACGCGTGGCAGATTCATGTTGATGTGTGGCAGAACCAATACAATATTGTAAAGTAATTAGCCTCCAATTAAAACAAATAATTTTTTTTTTAAGTCAACATGTTAAAAGAAAGAAAAAAGAGAACCCAGTCTGCACAGCAGGAAACACTAGGGGAGGGTTTCCACACTGCATTTCTGATCTGTGAAGTGCTAGTCCCAGCACTGGCTTAATGCAGAGACTAATACACTCAGCTGTCCCATCACCAGCACTTCCACTTTATAGGCAGCAAAAGAAAAATAACCAAGTCTAAATTAATTTCCACATCTGATCAATTGCGTTTCCAAACAGCCAACACAGAACATGTTCCATTGATTCTACAATCCAGCTCTAGAAGTATGAAAAAGGGGAGAAATCCCCCAACTTGAGCACCTTGGACTTAAAGACCCTTAAGAAACATTACCTTCTCCCCCTAAGAAAGCTATAGTGTCTAGGGCTATACTGCCCTGAATGCGCCCAATCTTCTTTGATCTGGGAAGCTAAGCAGGGTTGGGCCTGGTTAGTACTTGAATGGATGAAAGCTAGAGCACCCCAGACCAACTCTACCCATGATTTTTTTTTTCCTATCCTGATACATCCCAATTCTACCAACAGATAGATTATTCTCATTAGGTAGAAGGTGAGCCCAGCCCATGAAGTAAGGAAGTGTTCGTAATATCTGTGTAATGAACGTGTCACTTCCCCGAACAGCCCAACTGTTTCCTTAAAATTAAAAAAAAAAAAAAAGTACTACATGGAATCTATGGTGTGTCAGTCCCCCTCCCAAAGTCTGAGTCAGGGCATGTGTGTCTTTCCTGAAGTTCTGGGTGACCAAGCTGGCTCCCTTTCAGACTTGCTCCGATAGCTGAACTTAAGGCTGTCTTCCAGCCACAACAGAAGCAACTATCTATTTTAAAACAATTTTCCTAACCCACACGCGACCGGAGCTACCTTATACATAGGTCGTCAACGTCCTACCGGAAACCGAACACTTCTATCTCGAACGGTGCCTGTCATCTCCCAGGATTAATGCGTGATTATGTGGATATATTTTTACCTTTGACCGTGCAACTGCTGGAGCGGAGAAAAGCCACCCCAATTTTTATCATCGTGCCTGAGCCAATCCAGAGCCTTAGAAAGACAGATGAATGGGAGATGAGAGGGCTTCTCTCTCACAAACAGTAAGCGAGAGGAGGAAAAAAAACAAAAACAAAAAATCCGTCGGAGGAGAGGGTGGGGGGCAGGGTGGAAGGCAGGGGAAGGACACCCAGCCGCCGACCAGAGGCAGCTGCAGGCGGCCGCACTTCGCGAACTGCCCGCAGAGGGGAGTGAAATCTTCCCCCGGTACAATAACGGAGCGCCCCACTCCCCGGCTGCCTCGCCTGGGCACGAATAATAAATATATCGAGGTGGACAAACCGCTGCACCGAGACAAGTCAGCCCCCATCCCCGAAAGGTCAAAACTTCAGAAATTCGGGGGATCACAGCACCCACACAAACACATAGCTCCGTCGGAGCGGAGAGACTCGGAGATTGAGCAAAGGTTCTGCATTTTGGGTTTTGCTTTCAAGCTCTGGTTTGCAAAAAAGTACGGCGGCTACGGGCAAAGCTCGAGAGGAGCAGGAAAGGCTGAGGGCGGCGGTGCTGGGGGGGTGGGGGTGCGGTATGGGTAGGAAAGCAGGGGTGTCGAACCCCAACCACCCAGGCCTCAATGTGACGAAAGTCGTCAGCAGCCCCAACCGCATCCCAGCCCCTGCGTCCCGGCCAGCAGACGCCCCCAGCGGCTCCCCCACCCCAGCTTCCTTCCCCGCCAGCCCCGCAGCAGCAGCAGCAGCAGCAGCAGCAGCAGCAGCCCCGGCTCGGGCCGCGCGCCGGCAGCGCCACGACCGCGGCTCCATCCCCGCCGCGCGGCAGGCACCCGCAGGCCTGCCTCCCAGCCCACCCGGGCGCGCCCCGGAGCGGAGCCGGGCCGAGCCGCGCCGCCAACTCCCCTCTCCCCGGGGCCGGCGGGGGGCTCCCGCTTACCTTGGGCGCTCGCGGGGGGGCTGAAGGTGGCAAGCCTCCCGCCCCCCGCCCCGGTCCTCCTGGCGGGTTTTCTTCCTTCCTCCTCCTTGTCTTCCTCCTCCTCCCCACGGTGAGTCCCGGTCTCCCCCTCCTCCAAGAGGCCGGGGGTAAGAGCCCCGAAGCCCCCGAAGCCCGGCCCGGGTGCGTGCGTGCTGGAGGCGGCGGCGCGCGGCCAGCTCTCTCCAGTAACTGAGCGCGGCGCGCGGCTCCCAACTAAAGTGTGAAAGAAGCGGCGGCCGCGGCACGGAACGTCCCCCCCGGGAGTGGGCAGGGAGCGAGCCGGGGCTGGCGGCGAGCGAGCGAGGGAGGGGACCGGGAAGGAGGGAGGGGGACGGAGGGAGGGGACCTCGTCGCCCAGTCACTCACTCGAGGGGCGGGGGCAGCCAGACACTCCCCCAGCGCCGGCCCCTCCCCGCGCCCGGCTCCCGCGCGCGTCCTGCCCCCCCTCGCCCCCGGGAGGGGCCTGCGGGGGCCGCGCACCCCGGAGGAAGGGACTGGGATTGCGCGACTGCCAGGGCTGCAGAGAGGAATCGAGGGCGAGGACGGGCGTGTGTGTGTGTGTGTGTGTGTGCGCGCGCACCCCGCCGCTGGAGGGGAGACCCCGGCGGGAAAGCTGCGTCCCGGGCCTGACACCCGGGCGATGGCCTGGGAGGAGCCGCTGGGCCGCTCGGAGCCCCGGACGGCCCAGCTCTGCTGGAGACCCAAGCCAGACCTTGGGTCCAGCCGGGGGGCTGCGCCTGCTGGAAGCAGAGGAAGGCGAGGCCGGGCATCCGCGCCGCGCAGCCCCTCCCTTCGCTGGACCGGTGGGCGCTGCCCAGTTTCCCCGGCGCGGCGTGGCCACCAACCCGCCTCCACCCTGCCCGGGAGCCGCGGCGCCTGCAAGATGAATGAAGCGTCGGCCACTGGACAGAAGCTGTACTGGGGAGGGAAGGAGACACCGCCTGAGACTTCGTGCCCGGCGCCCCCTCTTTGCCCCTCCCGGCCTCTTGGGACTAAAGGGCGGAGGCCGCGCCTACTGGCGCGTTTGGGATGATGCGGGAATCTTCAAAGATCGCCGCCCACCTCTTAACCTGCTGGGGTTTTTTTGTGGACACCCACAAGAGGTCAACCAATCTCACCCTCTGGGAAAAAGTTGTTTTCTCCTTTTCCTGGTCATATTGGGTGTTTCGTGTGCTCACTGAATCGATCTTTCAACATTGATAGCGGTCTTTTGTGTGGCTTCCCCGCGCTTCGCTGCTCTTGCATTGCCCTAGACGCGTGAGGAATGCCAGGCCTCCGGAGTGAGGACACCCAGGAAAACAAAAGGGGCAAAAAGACCCTCCCTGGGCCCCGTGGATTACACACACACAACGGAATCATTTCCCTCTTTGGGCCAAGAAGAAGTTTAAAACCGGAAAAGGACACACTAGAGCTGTGGCAGTGATGAGACACCTAACTGAAAAACAGATTCATGATTTAATGGCATGAGTTAATAACCCACCCATAATAGCGAGGAAGTCAGTCTTTCGGGGAAGGAAAAAAAAAAAAAGGTTTCCCTGTGTTCTCACTTTTCTGATTTAAAAGGCTGGTATCACATTGTTTTTGAAACCCCCTTGTATTCCATTTTAAAATGTATCCATATTTTCTCTTTGGAACCAGAACTCTTTCTAGTCTAGCCTCCTGAAGAGGAGTAGTTTAGAAGGGGTGGTAGGCTAACTAGGATTCCAGGGAGGCACTGCCAGCCATCATCTGTTACCTTAAATGACTTCTTTCATTCCTTTCAGCCTTCCTTCCCTCATCTGTAAAATGGGATTGATGATAGGAGTTTCTATCTCATAGGCATGCTGTCAAAATAAAAATGAAATGAGGCGGCAGTGTACATAAAAAACTTTGTGTAAAGCCTGACACATGGTATGAGCTGTTCTTTCAAATTACAGTTAAATCTCAAATTTGGTAGGCATTTATTTTTTTTCCTCTTTGCATTCCGTCTTAAAGTTGGGAGTGCAAATCCATCTGCTGGATTTATCCAAATGCAGCCAACATTTCTCTGGTGTTTTTAGGTCATTCCTGAAACCATCTCATGGACAGAGGAGGCTGGTGGGTTATGGTAAGATGAAAGAAGTATATAACTAAGATGTGTGTGAGTTTATTTACATAGAATTCTGTATAAAAGGATCCTTGAGGATAACAAGATTTTGTTTCCCCTACTTCTCTCTTTCCCTCACTAAGTTACCCTGAATAGACTAGGCTCTATAAATGTTGGCCTGTGTTATCATCTCTTTCACGGGTCAGAACAGTGACTGGCAACGCAGACTTCTTGAGGGCAAAGCCATGAGGGTCCCCTCTGAACTGATATCCTCAGAAGTAACAGAAGGTCACAGAGCAAGCACTTCAGACATGTATGAGTTTTAAAAATCCATACTATGAATTTTTAAAGCAAATTTTTAATTATTCAAAATAAATACATATTCCTTGTAGAAACTCAGCCAAGTATGAAGAAAATAAAAATCACCATAATCCTACACTCCAGAGAGAAGAACTCAATAAGTGCTTCAAGTATACCCATTTACCCTTCATTTATTTCATGATTATTCAATCAGCAAATGTTTGTTAAGAACCTAGTATAGGGGCTGGACAACTTCCCAGGGATGAGAATACATTGTATGTTCTTAGTGGTATTTGTTTCTCTCTAGAAACTACTCCTGAGAGGCAACACTTTATATGGTAGTAAGGTTCTCAGGATAGTCTACCAAAAGTCTGCGAAAAGAATTCCGTAATGAAACTGCACGGCTGGCCAGAAACAATCCAGGTTTTGTAGGGCTTGAATCACTTACAATTTGGGGAGCCACCTTTCAGATAAGGAAGATAAAAGTGTAAAAGCCCCTGGGAAGGGCTCATATGAATAAAGTGTCATGGAAACTAAGCCCCTTTTGCCTTTCAGCAAATCCTAGGGCTTCCCAGGTGGCACAGTGATAAAAAGTAAAGAATCTCCCTGCTACTGCATGAGGCACAGGAGATGCAGGTTCCATCCCTGGGTCGGGAAGATCCCCTGGAGGAAGAAATGGCCACCCACTCCAGTATTCTTGCCTGGGAAATCCCATGGACAGAGGAGCCTGGTGGGCCGCAGTCCACAGGGTTACAAAAGAGTCAGCTATGATTGAGCATGCACTCACGCAGTCAACCCTCTTCTGCACTGGAATTTCTGTACGAATTAACTGCTTCAATAAACATTGGTTTTGGGGTTTTCTTTTCTTTGCCATACCACACAGTTTATGAGATCTTAGTTCCCCAACCAGGAATTGAATCCACACCCTTGGCAGTGAAAATGCAGAGTCCTGACCACTGGACTGCTAGGAAATTCCCGATAACACTGTTTTAATGTGAAAATTCATATCTCATTTACTTGGTCCTGGGGTACCTCTCATTTTCCCCCCAAATCTGGATGAGATGGGAATGGAGATGCCCATCAGCACCACAATCACCATGCGCACACACTTACTTAACATAGCCACATCAGGGGCAGTCGTACCATGGGTGCTGGGTAAGGGCTGCAGAAGAGAGAGTAGGTAGGGTCCAGGGAGAGGGGAGGGGCAGACAGGATGGGGCACTGAGGTGCTAGAGAGGCTCCTTGGTTATAATAGCACACAGCAAACCACGCAGCACGAGTTGCCTGCGCATCTGTTTGGCCAGCACAAGCTAAATCTACTACACATTTAAAAACAGAATAATAGCTCTTGCTATTGCATGCTTAGTCACATTCGACGCTTTTGTGACCCCATGAACTCTAGCCCACCTGGCTCTTCTGTGCATGGAATTTCCCAGGCAAGAATACTGCAGTGGCTCGCCATTTTCTTCTCCAGGGGATCTTCCTGACCCAGGGATTGAACCAACATCTCCTGCAATGGCAGGCAGATTCTTTACCACCGAGCCACCTGGTAAGCCTCTTTGCTATTAAGATGACTATTAACTATTAAGATGACTTTTTTTTCGGATTTTATTTTATTTTATTTACTTTACAATATTGTATTGGTTTTGCCATACAACAACATGAATCTGCCACGGGTGTACATGTGTTCCCAATCCTGAACCCACCTCCCACCTCCTTCCCCATACCATCTCTCTGGGTCATCCCAGTGCACCAGCCCCAAGCATCCTGTATCCTGCATCGAACCTAAACTGGCAATTCATTTCTTATATGATATTATACATGTTTCAATGCCATTCTAAGCATACTTTTTGAAAATGAAAAACATGAATCACATCCCCATCACAACTAATAAAACCATCCTCTCTTTGCCATTCCACCACCAGAATCTGAGTGTTCCATATCTTCAAACACTCTTAAGTATAATTTTTTAAAAAAAGATATCTTTATTGCCCAGAATAGTTACGGTTTAACCTTCAAAGTCACTTCATTAAAAATTGGTTTTCTTTTTTATTCCTAAAGCTTTAACTCATAAAATTTGGCTCTATAGAACCATTTATAACATGTTTGAATTCTTTGTTTCTTACATTTCTTTTGAGTAGACATTGTGTTAGACATTGTGTATTGAATGTGTTTGTATCCCAAAGTTCATATGTTCAAGGCTTAATCCCTAATGCCAATGGTATTGGGAAGAGGTAGGCCTTTGAGAGATGAGGTCATGAGTTGGGGTTGGGGGAGGTGGAGTCCTCATGATGAGGTTAGTGCCCTTATAAGAGAGCCCAGAGAGTTCTCCTCTACTCCACCTCTCCCTACCCAGAACACAGGGTGGCCTTGGAAAGTGGCCTTCCCAAGAACTTGACCATCCTGGCACTTTGATCTCAGACTTCCAGACTCCAGAAAAGTGAGAAATAAATATATATTGAGAAATGGAGTATTTCCTGCCATGTCAGTAAACAATGGTGTTACAGTCATCAGCGATTCCTACCCTTTAGGGCACTCAGGAAATAGAAGAATACCTGCGTGGTCTGGTAGCCATCAGGCTGCAGCCACTCCCTTCGGTGAGCACTGAGGAACTCAGGATGTTAAAAACACAGGATAGAGGCTCCAGGATGGCTGAGATGCACACGAAAGGAAAGAGTTCAGTGACCCCAGACACTTGCATCTTCCCATACATAGACAAGAGTTAAATTTCTTAACTTGGGACTTCGGGTTTTCTTTAATTCACAAAAATACTTTTGATGTTCAGACTAGCTTTGACTGCGTGGATCGCAATAAACTGTGGAAAATTCTAAAAGAGATGGGAATACCAGACCACCTGATCTGCCTCTTGAGAAACCTATATGCAGGTCAGGAAGGAACAGTTAGAACTGGACATGGGACAACAGACTGGTTCCAGATAGGAAAAGGAGTACATCAAGGCTGTATATTGTCACCCTGCTTATTTAACTTATATGCCGAGTACATCATGAGAAACGCTGAGCTGGAAGAAGCACAAGCCGGAATCAAGATTGCTGGGAGAAATATCAATAAACTCAGATATGCAGATGACACCATCCTTATGGCAGAAAGTGAAGAGGAACTAAAAAGCCTCTTGATGAGAGTGAAAGAGGAGAGTGAAAAAGTTGGCTTAAAGCTCAACATTCAGAAAACGAAGATCATGGCATCTGGTCCTATCACTTCATGGGAAATAGAAGGGAAACAGTGGAAACAGTGTCAGACTTTATTTTGGGGGGCTCCAAAATCACTGCAGATGGTGACTGCAGCCACGAAATTAAAAGACACTAACTCCTTGAAAGGAAAGTTATGACCAACCTAGATAGCATATTGAAAAGCAGAGACATTATTTTGCCCACAAAGGTCCATCTAGTCAAGGCTATGGTTTTTCCTGTGGTCATGTATGGATGTGAGAGTTGGACTGTGAAGAAAGCTGAGTGCTGAAGAATTGATGCTTTTGAACTGTGGTGTTGGAGAAGACACTTGAGAGTCCCTTGGACTGCAAAGAGATCCAACCAGTCCACCCTAAAGGAGATCAGTCCTGGGTGTTCTTTGGAAGGACTGATGCTAAAGCTGAAACTCCAATACTTTGGCCATTTCCTGCGAAGAATTGACTCATTGGAAAAGACTCTGATGCTGGGAGGGATTGGGGGCAGGAGGAGAAGCGGACGACAGAGGATGAGATGGCTGGATGGCGTCACCAACTCGATGGACATGAGTTTGAGTGAATTCTGGGAGTTGGTGATGGACAGGGAGGCCTGGCGTGCTGCAATTCATGGGGTTGCAAACAGTCGGACACGACTGAGCGACTGAACTGAACTGAACTGAACCTGCTCTTTGTTCCAAACTTCTATATAACCTGACTGCTTCCTCCTCCCTCCCTCTCCTCGGGGCAGTTCTCTCAGGGCTACCTGAGATACTGCCTCCCAGGCTTAAGTCTTAAAAATTTGCACCAAATAAAACATACCTCTCAACTTTTAGGTTGACTATTTTTTGAGTCAACTATATATATACATGTTTAAGTTACCCAGCCTGTGGCATTTTGTTACAGCAGCCCAAACCCACTATGACATATAGGTTCCCTTTACCATTGACTGTAAAACTGAAACCAATGGAAGTGCAGAATGACTGAATACTAGATGGTGAAAACTGTACACTGAACTGTACATATGAACCTAAATGAATTCATTTTATGTGATTTACTTTTATAAAGCTTCCAATCGGGTTAATTTTTCTGGATAATCAAGTCACAAGCAGCTTTGGCAGGATTATTCAGAAACCAGTGATCCTAAAATGAGTCCTACTCTGAAGAGTGCTTTCTTTGTTGTTTGCTCCTTGGAAGAACAGCTAACACCGATTGTCTGCTGTATGGAAAGCACAGCATTATGTCATTCATGAGGTACGTGAGCTCACTCACTTCATCTTCCCAGCAATGCAATCAGATAGATGCTTTCCCCATTCCGATGCAGATGTGGAAATGGAAACACAGAGGAATGAAATAATTAGTTCAAGTCCAAGACCAGTCCTCACTAGTCACATGCCAGAGCCCACATTCTTAACTGTTGGAAGTATATTTTCTCTTCAACTTTCCTACTCCAGTCTAACTCTTACAGTGAAGCTTGTCTGAGCAACCCCAGCCCCTGAGTTTCTCAGTTTATAGAGAATCCATAGTTTCCCTCATTTGCTGAAATTTTACAGCCTTACACTATTGGGGGTCCGTCCATGTATTTATGGTGCCATCAAGATCAGTAGCTATTGGTCTGAGACTAGACAGTAGTGTGCGTGTGTGTGTTTAAGTCTTATTTGGGGTACCACAATGCACACACAGGTAACACACCCAATAAGCAGTTGTGGATTGAGTGTTGTTTTTTTATTTGTTCATAGTGGTTAATATTAGTCACATTACCCTGCTCATTCTTAATGGCTGAGGCCACCTCAGAGAAGAGAGTTTAAAGTCAGTGCTAACAACCTGCTAATTGTTCTAATCGGTCTCTCAATTATGTGTGAGTTATCCTGATAACCCGCTTTTCTGGATGCACAATTCTTACATCTATATTTTTTTTCCTTCCTCGGGTTTCCGCTTAGGCTATGTATTTCCTTTACTTCATTTTCAAAATTGGGGTAGTTGGAATGTGAAAGCAAATATTGAAAACGTGGGGTAGGAGGAAGAAACGTTAGGAATCCATAACCAAGGAGTGAGATTCAGCCGCAGGTCAAAGAACGGAGCAGAGGGAGAGGAATTCCAGGTACCCTGGAGGGAGGGCTCAGCCAAGCCCCCAGGCTGTCTGCTTTCCCTCCTTGTTTCCTGGCCTTCTCTAGAGAGTGGTAGTTAGCTTTCCAGCATGGACCCCCTTTTCCCAGGTCATAGAACAGCTCCACCACCATGGGTGTAACAGATGGATCTCCAGATGCTGAAGTCATTGGTTCTCATTGGTATCTGCTTAGAGTCCGATCTTCCTTCCAACTTACACTTATTACTTGTGCTAACAGTATTGTTCACATGTTTGTTAGTCTCTTGAGTCAACTGTGAGGTCTATGAGAACTGAAGACTTTGTTATTCCTATCACAATGGAGCCAAACAGTGGGAATTCTATACAGCCTTAGAGGTAAGTGTTGCAATTAATTAAGTAGCTATTAAGTCACTATGTGGCTTCCTCATAGTCAGCGAAGAGTTGACTCACTTTGCAAAGAGCTGACTCATTTGAAAAGACCCTGATGCTGGGAAAGATTGAGGGCAGGAGGAGAAGGGGATGACAGAGGATGAGATGGTTGGATGGCATCACCGACTCAATGGACATGAGTCTGGGTAAACTCTGGGAGTTGGTGATGGACAGGGAGGCCTGGGGTGCTGCTGTTCGTGGGGGTAGCAAAGAGTCGGACACGACTGAGCGACTGAACTGAAGTGAACTAAACTTAGTGATAATGGAAACCAAATATTGAAATCCAGAAACTTCAGAAACTGTCATATAACCAAAAGAATGTGGTGAAGGAAATTGTGTGTGTGTGTGTGTGTGTGTGTGTGTGTGTGTGAGAGAGAGAGAGAGAGAGAGAGAGAGAGAGAAACAGAAACAAACAAAAAAATGTTTTCATCTCTATCACGGCTTTACCTCTTTGAAAACCCCCTCTCTTTCCTTACTCTCTTTCAGAAAGTGAAACAATACTGAGAAGGTGAATATAAAAAGTTGCAGCTTCCTTCATCCTAATTAAGCCAAGAATCCCTAAAAAAATAGCTAATAAATCATTATCTCTCATTATACTACAGTTCAAAAGTTGTATTGTTTCTGATGTTATGGACTGACTTCAGATACAATTATTGACAGCTGAAGTTTTTAAAAGCTAATGGAAAATATTATTGCCGTTGAGATGTAAACAACCTGTTTTCAGATCATATTCTTAAAAGGAAAGGAAGGAATCGGAAAATTCCAAAGTAAGTGTTTGAAGAGGTTTTGGTGTGTTAGCATATATCAAACCATTCTAACCTCCCCTGCATGTTTTAACTGTTTTAAGTCCCCCTGCAATGCTATGAAGGAATTGTTATTAATATCTCCATTTTCTAGAGGTGAGATCTGAGGAACAGCAAGCTTAAGTAACACAGCCAACACCAAGGTTGTCCAGTAGGTGACAGAGCTGGGATTTGCTCTTATACCTGGTGCTTAGACTACGCCAAGCACCTTGATGGCGGCCATTGGGCACAGAAAAGTACAGTTTCATCTTCCGGAATGTGCTGAATGGTAGGGAGCCTCAGTACACTTTCCATCATCTCCAGAATGGTCTTTATCGCTTGTGAGGAGCCACAATGAGAGAAAAAGGGTTAGCACTGTCAGACGTGACATCTGCTGGCTAATCAGATGCTTCCAGTAGCTCTTCTAGCCAGAAGACTACTGATGGAGGTAGAAGATTACAGAGCAAAGGTGGCTAGAAGGCTTGAAACATGATGACAGTTCCATGCTTCAGCACTCGTTTTAATTAAATAGGGTCCAAAATAACTGTCAGTAAACAGCTTTGCCTTATTCAGAATATTCAGTGGCAATGTAAGGTAAGCATTAGCATGAACATTTAAAATGCTTCCACCAGTTTGAAATAGTGGCTTTATTCACCTCTTCCTCTCCTCCTTGCTTAGTTCTGAACCCCAGTCCAGGCCTCAGTCCCTCCCTCCTGGACTCTGAGTCAGTCACCTTGACTTCTGTCTCTTTGGTTGAGCACTGTCTTCGTGGTTGCAGGATCCCTTCTCTAAAGCACAGATCCATTTATCTAGCATGCTTCCAGCTCTTTGATGAGTCCAGAATGAATTCTAAACTTCTCCATCATGACACAAAACCTTCCATAATTTGGCCTGTGCTTACCTTTTCAGATTGATTCCCAGTTCTAGTTGCAAACTGTACAGATGAAGGCCCTGGCTGACTTGCTGTTCCCCATTCATTTCTGCTATTTTCAACCCCTGTGACCTTACACCTGTCCCTCTGTGTAGACTACTCAAACCCCTACACATCTCAAGAGCTTGTCTCTTAGCCGACGTACATGTAGTACATGAAGTTTTCTCTGCCACTCACTAGCTCTGTGACTGTGGGCAAACCATCTTGACCGTTTGTTGAGCCTCGGGTTCTTCATCTGCAGCAGAGGGACCATATTGTGTATATAGAGAAGATGTGGAATCTAGAAAAATGATGCCAATGGACCTATCTGCAAGGCAGGAATAGAGACGCAGACATAGAGAATGGACTTGTGAACACAGTGGAGGAAGGAGGTGGTGGGGCGAATTGTGAAATATACACCACCATGGGTAAAACTGACATACATACACGACCATGAGTAAAACTGACATATATATGTTACCATATATAAAATAGCTAGTGGGAAGCTGCTGTATAGCACAGCAAGCTCAGCCTGATGCTCTGTGATGACCTAGAGGGGTGGGATTGGGGGTGGGTGGGAGGGAGGTTCATGCAGGAGGGGATATATGTATACAGAAAACTGATCCACTTCACTGAACACCAGAAACTAACATAACATTGTAAAACAATTATCCTCCAAGTAAAATACATACATACATACGTACATAAATAACTAGAAATACAGGCCTGGTGTTCGGCACTGTTAGAGATCAGATATGGATGTGTTGTAAGTGGCTACTACATTATCACTTATGCTTTGTGGTCTGGCTTAGATGTCATTTGTTCTGAGAAGCTTTCCACAGTCCCCCTTATCAGAATTGAGCTCTTCCTATTGCAGTTTTGGGGTTGTTTTAAAAGCCTTTGAGATTAGGTTTATTTGTTAGTTAACTAAGTCTCATTAATATCAGCTTGGCCAAAAAGTTCATTCAGGTTTTTCCACATGCTGTATTAAAAAAAGAAATAGACCTACACGTACGTGGTGATTTTAAGTGTCACCTTAAAATTACCACCGAAAAATTAGCTCATCCAGTAAATGGTATTAAGACAACTGAGTAAAGTACCAAGGAAAAAGCATAGGTTATTATCTTTACCTTACAATGCATAGCATCTAAATCTAACTGATTCAAAATCTCATGGTTTAAAGGGCTTCCCCAATAGCCCAGCGGTAAAGACTCCACCTGCCAATAAAGGAGATGTGGCAGGAGCTGCAGGTTCGATCCCTGGGTCAAGAAGATCCCTTGATGAAGGAAATGGCAACCCACTCCAGTATTCTTGCCTGGGAAATCTCACAAACAGAGGAGCCTGGTGGACTACAGTCCATGGGGTTGCAAGGAGTCAGACACGACTTAGTGACCACACATATTAAAGCGTTAGAAATAAAAAAGACGTCCTGCAAATATATACTTTGCAAATTGCACAATTCAGTCAGTTTTAGAATACTTACATGACTGGGCAACCATCACCACTCTGTAATTCTGGAACATTCTTATCACCTCAAGGAAGAGGAGGGTTCCAATCTGACCGGATCTTCACAGACGCTTGTTATTGCCTGTCTTTTTTGTTCTAGCTGTCCTAGTGGATGTGAAGTGGCTTTGTAGGCTTGATTGTAGGCTTGATCTCATTGTAGGCTTGATTTACATTTCCCTACTGACTAACCACATTGAACATCTTTTCATGTGTTCTTCTCTTGAAGTTTGCTTATAATTTTATGATGGCAGTTGCTATAGCCAGCCCCTGTTTACTCTTTACACTTCCTATAACCCTTTGCTCAAACGTCTGTAAACTGTGGGGCTTGAAACATGTTTCATGAATGAGCTATTTATTCCTAATATCACCCAGGAGGTATCCTGATATGAAGTATGGAGAGAAGAGAGAGAACAAAGAAAGTGTGGACAAAAGAATAGAGCAAAACCCCCCAAAGAATACAGTGTTTATTATTCTGAGAGTATCCAAATTATATACTGAATAATGTTTTATAGCTGTTAAAGATGTCCTGATATTTCTACCAGGTGATCTGCCTTCATTACATTTTTTCCTTCATTACTAGGGTAGATTCAGTAAGGAGGTATTATGTCAAAATTAAGACTTTTTGGTTTTAGATGAGAGAAGGAAGAAAAATAATTAAACTGGAAAATATCATTTTCAATTCATGATAATAATTGAGCACAACTTAACTCCTTCATGTTCCTCCAAAGCAATTTTTTTTTTAAATAGAAGGAAATCTGTAAGTATCTGAGAAATTCAATGAAGATGCTATCACAATTCAGAAAATCTAAAAAATATTTGTTAGATGCCTTCTTTAAATGAAGTAAGATTCATTTGAAAAAAAATAAAGGCAACCCTCAATTCACTAAATGCAAAAGCAAGCCCCAAGGAGCTAGAAGACGGAGTTTGTGATGGAATCTCACTGTCACCTACGCAGAGAGGCAGGAGCTAGAGTTGCCAGGGAGGAGTGAGTCATCCCTACGAACCGCCTGGAAGTGCAGCAGACAGCAAAGTGCAGAGTCAGAGCCCACTGCAGTGCTCAGGCCCAGCTGCGAAGGGAGACTGTGGGAGAGACAGCCTAGCCCAGGCAATGGCGGGGGGTTTCCCACAGCGGGCAACTCTCTGCAGAAGCTCCCACTCACCAGGGTTGCCTGCCTTCCCTAGCGATCTGGGTTCCACCATGTCAGGGTACTGCTCTGATTGATGTAAACTGGTCCCTTCTTCTGTGCTGAAGAATGTGGTGGTGTTTTACTTAGGGTTTTTTTTTCATCATAAGGAATGGAAGCTTAATCATACTAGCTTGAGTTGGAGGGACCAGGAAGAATTACTCTAAGATTCCTGAAAGCATCAGAGGAAGCAGAGCCCCTCTGGAAATTCAAGAACGGGGACCCTATAATGACGGGGCCTCGTGGACACCAATGTAAGGACTCACAGCAGTGACCCAGTACTGACAGGGTTCCGTATTGCCCCCAGCTGTCTGTCCCACTGTGAAGAACTGTACTGTCTCCTAGGAGTTCTCATCACAAGGAAGAAAATATTTTTTCTTTGGATTAGATGGTGGATGTTAACCAAAATTTTTGAGGACATTTGACGATATACGTAGTGAAGTCATTACAGTGTAACAAACTTACACACTGTTGTATCTCAATAAAACTGGGGAAGAACAAATTGTAATGCTAGTGAATTAGAATGATATTATTATTGGTGACATATCAAATAGATTCGAATTCACATGTATGTGCATGTGTGTGTGCTCGGTCATGTCTGACTTCTTTGCGACACCATAGACAATAGCCCGCAAGGTTCCTCTGTCCATGGAATTTTCCAGGTAAGAATTCTGGAGCAGGTTGCCATTTTCTTCTCCAGGGGATCTCCAAGACCCAGGGGTCAAACCAGCATTTCTTGTGTCTCCTGCATTGGCAGGCAGATTCTTTACCACTGAGCCACCTGGGAAGCCCCAATTTGTATGTACACCAGTCACAAATTTAAATATTTTATGAGTAGTAGCAGCAATTTACTTTGCAAAATACCACACAGTATTTCACATGGCTGAAATCCCTTGTGATCGGCAACAGAGAAAGATGGATATTTTTTCCAAAGTAGAGAAATGTATAGGCCACATTCTTTGATGGCAATGCAATAAAATTGAAAATGAATCAAAAGGAGATTTTTAAAACTCACAAAAAATTTTAAAAATATTATCCTTGTGTGTGAAAAAGATGAAAATTCAAATAAGTGGATCATGCTATAAATAGTGCTGGAACCCACTGGTAACAATTTGCAATGACAAAATTAGATTCCCTACCTTGAGAAATATACAAAAACAAATCCCAGATGGTTGACATTTTTAAATGTGAAAGGTAAAGCCACTTTCGTTTTCTTTCAATAGAAAAATAAATAAATCATAGGTAAAACTGTATATAATCTTGAAATAGGCAAGGCTTATCTAATCAGATATCATAAAAGAAAAGATTACTAGTTCTGAATGCATAAAACAATTGTACATCAGAAAAACATCATAAACAAAATTAAAAAGTAAATGACACACTGGGGTAATATTTGTATTATGTTTGATAGATGACTAGTTAGGTCATTAATATGTAAAGAGTCCTGTAAACCAATAACAAAAAGAGAAAAATTCAATAGAAAACTGGTCAAGAATGTGAAGAAATAATTCATCAAAGATGAACTATAAATTATTAAAAAATAAATAATAAGTTAAATGTTCAGTTCAACTAGTGTTTAAAGAAAATAAAAAAATATGATGCCATTTTCTCCCTAATTGGCAAAGGATTTTTTTAAAAAAAAATACTGTCTCTAGAGTTAAGGAAGTTTTAGGGAAACAGGCACCCTTATATGCTACTGATAAAGTAATGTAATCAATACATATCAAATCATTAGAAGGTTATATGCCCTGTATCTTAGCAATTACTAGCCTTTTATCATAAGGAACTATTCAGAGATGTATGCTAATATACACCATACCAAAGAATTTTTAATCAAATGGGGAAATATTTATGATACCTCATACTATAAAAGAAGATATCAAAATTATATGCTAGCATGAACATAAACAAATTGAAAGATATACACAGGTGCTTTGAAACATATTAAAATGTTAATGGAAATTTCTATATATTTTCTCCATTTTTCAAAAAGCACAGTTTACTTTTATAGTTAGAGAAAAAGAGTATTGAAAATGGAGTCTACTCCTTTAAGAATATTTCCCTGAGAACAATTAAAGAAGTACAGTTATTGGGACTGAAAGTGACCTTTAAGATTTTTAGTTCAAACTCCCATTCTGCTCACTGGAAGCTCATTCAGCACTTCTACTTATAGTATAATTAATATGTTTTGAGATTGCTCTTTTATATATATATATATAACTATATATATAACTTATTTATATATATATAGTCATTTTTCTAGCGTTTCCAGAGGAGAGTCACACAAATATAAGGCCTGTCTGGACAGGTAAAGACACAGTGTTCTAAGGATGAGAGAAAGGAGTGGCTGGCTATTTTAAGTCTGCTCCCTGGCAGAGAATTCTGGCCGTGCTTTTTTAGGTTGATTAACAGCCTGTTAAACATCCTCTACCAGGAGATGGCTTCTCTGGCAGCCATGAGAATGTCCTTGCAGACTCCCAACTAGAGAGAACTCAGTGGCCCAAGTCCCGAGCTGCTGCAGTCATAACCCATGGCTATGTTTGTGCAGAGGTTATGCTTCCCAGTGCTGCCCCCAGTCAATGGTTAGTGCAGCAAGGTGACTGGCCACCCTTTCCTAGGAGACACAGGGCTCTTCTGCTCCTCCGACAGCCAGCTTTGTCCCCAGGACTCTCTGCTCTTTGCTGAATCTGCCTCAAACTGTTTGGCAACCTAGAACCCCCCTGTTTTTTTTTTTTGTAGCAGCCCCGTGTGGCATGTGGGATCCTACTTCCCCAACCGGGGATCAAACCTGTGCCCCCTGCATCGGGAGTGTGGAGTCTTAACCAGTAGACCCCCAGAGAAGTCTTCAGCTTAGAACACTTCTACCCAATTTTCTCTCCTTCCCTCCTTCACTGCTGCTCAGACTTGCCCTCCCAGCCTCCTCTGGGTTTCTCCCTGCTTTTTCCTCACACAAGCATTCTCCCCAGTAAAATTTTGCATATTTAATCCCATCTTGGCATTTGCTTTCTCAGAGGACTCAAGCAAACATAACTTTGGAAATCCTAAATCTTGCTGCCCGCTTCAATTTTTAATGTCAGCAATTAATTCAAATTTAAAACATGTACAGGTCAGTATTAGCTTGTGGAATATACACGTTTGTAAATAGCACTCTCCACTGTATTTAACTCCTTTACAGGCAGACAAAATACAGTGACAAGTTAATTAGCATTAGAAAGAGAATTAAACAATAAAATCATAAAAGCTGCCATGCTGTCTTTTTTTTTTTTTTTTGTAAGGGGAGGGGTGGTGTCATATGTTCTTCAAAGCTTGGATTAGCCTGTTTTAGAAATATTAAAATCACGAGGTTTCAGACCATGGTTCCTTCATGTCTCTCTCTTTGAGCACTTAGAGTTGCATTGTTCCTTAACATTTTCCTGTGGAAACAGAGCTAGACGGGGCACAACACCTTTAAAGGCTTGACATCACCATTGGTAACAGGATCCATGGGGCAGAAAATGCTTATTTGAATGTGGTCACGTCAAAGTCCTTCTCACTCTCAACCACAATAGAGCTTCAGCCTTTTGTTGGCAGAGTCGGCCTATCAGGAAATCTCCTAGCAATGCACTGTTACAGTTAGACGGCTGTAACCCACACCCCTGCAGTTCAGAAGTGGCCAACAAGCTGGGGATGAGCCCTCCGCAGAGTCACTTCCTGTGAGGGTAGAGGAGGCTGCATCTTGTAGGTGACTGTGATCAGTGGGCTTTGACACACATTACCTGCTAGTTCCCTTACCAGCACCGTAAACATTCTGCAGTGCAATCCCGTGTGCCGTCCCGGTGGACCACCATACTGCTGCAGGCAGGAGATTCGGTGCTGACTCTGTAGATCTGGGCTCCAAGTGAGTGGAGCTGCCATTGCCACTGGGTGTCATGCCTCTGAAGACAGACACAACACAGTGCCAGCTTTCCATGAGAAGGCACCAGTGTCCCCTTCACCCCTGGGATTGACTTGCTGCCACACTCTCTCAGGTCCTGAGCAGAAGATGCCATAAAACTGATGAACAGAAGATTCAAGATTTTGAGCCAGGGTTTTCTTTTCTTTCTTTTATTTTTTTAAAAATTTTGCCATGCTAGGTCTTTGTCACAGCACACGGCCTTCTCCAGTTGCAGCGTGGGCTTAGTTGCATGCCCACATGAAACTTAGTTCCCTAACCAGGGATTGAACCTGCATCCCGTGCTTTGAAAGGCAGATTCTTAATCACTAGACCACCAGGGAAGTCCCTAACCCAAGATCTTCTGATTCTAGGGCTATGATTCTACCACAGTCTTCACTGGATGAGAACCCAGAGGCTGTGCTTAGTTGCTCAGTCATGTCCAACTCTTTGTGAGCCCATGAACTGTAGCCCACCAGGCTCCTCTCTCCATGGGATTTCCCAGGCGAGAATACTGGAGTGGGTTGTCATTCCCTTCTTCAGAGGATCTTCCCGACCCAGGGATCGAACCCTGGTTTCCTGCATTGCAAGCAGATTCTTTACCGTATGAGCTACAGGGAAGTTCCTGGCCTGCAAAGATTGCCTGTGCTGCTCACTACTGCCACCTGTTTCCCCACAGCCTTCAAGCTGATTTAGATTCAACCAGACTTGGCCATTGGTATGGCGGTCGAATAGCAAAGCCTGCCACAGTTTGCATGTATTGAGGATTCCTGGGTCCAGGCCCAGTTCTGAGGGTTTGATCTGAATTATTTCCATTTGATCCTCACTGCATTTCCATGGGGAGGGTGCCATTACCTTATACTCACTTAACAGAGTATAGGGAAGCATGTGGAAGCTCATGAAGTTTAGGTGCTTATTCAAAGTCATAAAGCTCCAGATTTCAACTTGAGCTTAAGTTTTTTTTACATTTTTTTACTATCCCATATTCTTCCAGATAGGATTGGAGGTTGACATTGTCAACAGTGGTAAATCATAGAAGATACTTTTATAAGGAGAAATGATCCTCGCGAAGGAGGGGTGATTCAGGCTCCACTAAACCCTGTCACCACAGGAGCCAATGCATTGAGGGCTAGTCTTGTGTCAGAGGCTAATTTAATCTAGATTGTTAACTATAAACTAGGGTAATGTTTTACTGGATTACCCCTGCTTGGGTCATCCATCACTCCTCCCTTTCTCACACCTGTCCGATAAGAACTCAGTCTCCTCAAATTTGTCCTCCTTCTCTGCTCTCATCGCTGTTTCCCTCATCAGGTCCTCATCATCTCTTGCTGGATATGGAAGTAGGATATTCAGTAAGGACATGGGAAACTAGCATCCTGTGCATTGCTGGTGAGAATGCAAAATGGTATAGCTGCTGTGAAAAATAGTCTGATGAATCCTGAAGAAGTTAAAATTAGAATTACCATTTGATTCAGCAACTTCACTTCTAGGTACATACCCCCCAGAGGTCCCCCAGTGGCTCCGCTGACTCAACACTTCTTCCTCTGTCTGTCTGTTTTTTCTCTACACTGTCACCAGAATTCTGTTGCTTTCACTTCCTAAATGTCTTCCTTTCCGTTTCTTCTCTGTTCCAGCTCAGACCCTACCCTGGAGAGTGTGGCCATCTAACCTGTCTCCCTGTTTCTTGACCTCACTCTACTTCAACCCACTCTCCACATACCAATTGAAAGATATCGATTCTCTGCATAAAATTATTTACTGCTTTTTGGCACATCAAAGGATATTATCAAAAAAGTGAAAAGGCAACTCACAGAATGAGGGAAAATATTTGTGAACCACGTATCTGACAAGCATTTAACATTGCATATAGATAACATTGCCTAGATTCTATATCAACTGCATACGGAATTCATAAAGAGCTCCTATAATCCTACAACAAAAAAGCAAACAGCTCAATTAAAAAATAGGCAAAGGATTTGAATGACATTTCTCCAAAGATTATATGCAAATAGCCCACAAGCACATGAAAACATGCTCAACATCACCAATCCTTAGGGAAAAGCAACTCAAAATCACAGTGAGATACCACTTCACACCCTTCAGGATGGCTATTATCAAAAAACAAAAACAAAGGGGAAGATATGGGGAAACTAAAATTGCTGTTGAGAATGTAAATTGTATAGCTGCTGTGAAAAATAGTCTGATGAGTCCTGAAAAAGTTCAACATAGAATTACCATATGATCCAGAAATTTGGGTCTTCCCAGGTGGTGCTAGTGGTAAAGAATCCACCTGCCAATGCAGGAGATGCAAAAAATATGAGTCTCTTCTTCCCTGGGTCAGAAAGATCCCCTGGAGAAAGGAAATGGCAATCCACTCCAGTATCCTTGCCTGGGAAATTCCATGAATAGAGGAGCCTGGCAGGCTACAGTCCATAGAGTTGCAAAAGTCAGACACAACATAGCAACTAAACAACAGCAGCCACATACCCCACAGATTAAAAGCAAGAACTGAAACACTTGCGTATCGCTGTTTAGAGTAGCATTCTTCACAATAGTCAAAAGGTGGAAAGGGCAGTGCAAGTCACTCAGTTGTGTCCGACTCTTTGCGACCCCATGGACTATACAGTCCATAGAATTCTCCAGACCAGAATACTGGAGTGGGTAACCTTTCCCTTCTCCAGGAGATCTTCCCAACCCAGGGACTGAACCCATGTCTCCTGCAATGAGGGCAGATTCTTTACCAGCTCAACCACAAGGGAAGCCCAAGAATACTGGAGTGAGTAGCCTGTCCCTTCTCCAGGGGATCTTCCCAACCCAGAAATCTCCTGGGGTCCAGGGTCTCCTGCATTGCAGGTGGATTCTTTACCAACTGAGCTATCAGGGAAGCCCCCAAACAACCCATTTGCCATCAAAAGATGAATGCATTAAAAAGAGTATCTGTGTGTATATGTAGAGAGATATACAGATATAGATATGTAAAATTCAGAGTTTCATTAAAATGAAACTCTGATACATGCCAGAAATGGATGAAATTTTAAAATAGTATGCTGTGTGAACTAGCACAAAAGGACAAATCGTGCATGATTCCACCTATATGAGTTTCCTAGAATAGGTAACTTCATAGAGATTGAAAATAGAGTAGTGGTTGAAAGTAGAATAGAGGCTGGGGCTAGGTAGGGAAAGTGGTGGAATATATGTTTAATGAGAAGAGTTTCTGTTTGGGATGATGAAAAGTTCTGTAAATGGAAGAAGTCCACTGCTTTTGGTTTTGGACTTAGGAAGAAAAGGCATTTGTTCTCTAGGGAAAGAGAGGAAAGATTTTCTGTACTTTTCTCATCAAAGACACAGAAGGTCTCATTTTCAACCTATAAGAACATACACTCTTTAAGACATCCTGGGTTTGTTTGATTTTGGTTTTGGTTGGTTGAGTCTCTTTAGCCCTAAGGATATACCATGAAGACTGGAAGTTATCATTACTTCTAGCTTTGCAAATAAGAAAATACTAGGGAAATTTCAAAAAAAAGGAAAGACAATTTTTAATAACTTCTAGAAAATGTGGTTATTTAAAGAGGGATATTTGGGGGCTTCCCTGGTGATCCAGTCATTTGGACTCTGCACATCCACTGCAGGGGATGCGGGTTCGATTCTTGGTTGAGGAACTAAGATCCCACATACCAAGTGGCACTGCCAAATAATAAAATAAAAATTATAATTTGTTATTAAAAAGTAAAGAGGGATATTTATTTTGCTCAAACCATGTAACATAGGCCTACATAAAGCCATTTTTCACATTTTTACGCTGACTGCTATTAGCCCATCTCTGTCTCCCTAACTGGAGAAGGCAATGGCACCCCACTCCAGTACTCTTGCCTGGAAAATCCCATGGATGGAGGAGCCTGGTAGGCTGCAGTCCATGGTGTCGCCAAGAGTCGGACACGACTGAACGACTTCACTTTCCCTTTTCACTTTCATACATTGGAGAAGGAAATGGCAACCCACTCCAGTGTTCTTGCCTGGAGAATCCTAGGGACGGGGGAGCCTGGTGGGCTGCCGTCTACAGGGGCACACAGAGTCGGACACGACTGAAGCGACTTAGCAGCAGCAGCAGCAGCCTTCCTAATAGAAATTGTTATGTTATCACTCACTACTGTTTTCAGTTGTCCCTACCAGAATCAAACACTTACCTTTAGCCAAAGTCATTTTTCAAAAGAGACTTCCATGAAGGTCTAATATGGAGAGAATAATAAGTAAATACAGATTCCAAATAGCTATCACACCAGGCACTGCCCTCTGCACTATTTTATCCATCTGTATCAGTCTGCAAGGGCTGCTAAAAACAAAGGTCTACCATTAGAGTGATCTAAACAACAAAACTGTTGTCTTACAGTTGTGGAGGCGAAGAAGTCCAGAATCAAGGTGTTGACTGGGCTGTCTCCTCCTGAGAGCTGTGAGAAGCATCTCCTCCATTGTTTGGTGGTTTCCTGGCATTGTTTGGTATTTCTCAGCATCTCAAACCTTCGCCCTGATCGCTGTCTTCATCTTCACATGGTGTTCTTGCTGAGTGTGTGTCTGCCTTCAGACTTCCCCTTTTTATCTATTTATTTAAAAAAAAAATCCTTTTATTTATTTATTTAATTTTAGCCTCACCATGCAGCTTTGGGGCTTTTAGTCCCCAACTGGAGATCGAACTCAGGTCCCCTGCAGTGTAAGGGCAGAGTCCTGAAACCACCAGACCACCAAGGAATTCCCAAATTTCCCCTTTATATTATAGCACCGATCATGTTGCTTTAGGGGCCCACCCTACTTTAGTACAAACTAATCTGGCAACCCACTCCAGTACCCTTGCCTGGAAAATCCCATGGACGGAGGAGCCTGGTAGACTACAGTCCATGGGGTCACAAGGAGTCAGACACAACTGAGTGACTTTACTTCACTTCAGTCATAACTAATTACATCTGTAAGTACGCTATTTCCAAATCAGGTCACATTTTGAGGCACTGTGGGTTATGACTTCAAATATGAATTTTGGCATCACAATTCAACCCCAAATACCACTTTCTTTAACCTTCCCAATAACTCATTAAAAAATTTATTAAGACTTCCCTGGTGGTCCCCTTGTTAAGAATCCATCTGCCAATGCAGGGGACTCGGGTCTGATCCCTGGTGGGGGAACTAAGATCCCACATGGTAAGGGGCAACTAAGTTCACGTGCTGCAATTAACACCCCAAACAACCAAATAAATACATACATCTTTTTTTTAAATTGTCATTTCACAGAGGATGAAATTGAGGGTTGGGAACTTAAGTAACAAACTCAAAGTAGGACAACCAGTGGGTTTGCAAAGCTGAGATTCAAAACATGGTCTGTTTGATTCCAAATTCCAGTTCTTTCTCATCATATAAGCGAAAGACCTCTATTTACAAGTCTCTACCTTATTTCTTTTAGGCTCAGTAAATACTTGTCAACTTATTGAGCATGGGCCTTTTCACTGTTATGTAATAAGTTAGTTCCATTTCCAAATATTTACTCAGTACCTACTCCTGTAAGTATTACAGGCACTGGGTTCAAAGATGACTTGAAACATAGACCAGGGTTCAAGGCACTTAAAATTTAATGGGAGAGACAGACACATAAGCCAGTCACTATTTCATAGGGAGATATCAAGTGTTAGGTAGAGATCCAAGCAACTTTGCTGTGGGGGGATTAGCACTAACCATGGGATTCAGCTAATAATTTTGGTATCATTGCACAGGTGACAAGGGACTGCAGGAAGCACATTTAACCTGCAGTTTTCCTTTGCTTCAGCACATTCTCCTCCTTCACAGGACTATTGGAGAAGTTTTATCCACTGAGGAATTAACTTAGGAAGCAGTATGAACGTCAGAGAAGACTGATCCTAGCATGATGCTCTTCTTTCTCCATTGAGGTTATTCAGTCTGTCTCAGGGAGAGGATCTGGTTCCGGAGAGAATTAATCATTTCATTTAATTTACTTATTTTGGCTTGCTTGGTCTTTGTTGCTGCTCTTCTCTAGTTTCTGGGAGCGGGGGTCATTCTCAAGTTGGGGTGTGCAGGCTTCTCACTGCTGTGGTTTCTCTTGAGGAGCTCGAGTTCTAGGGCACGTCTTCAGTAGCCAAGGCTCCCAGGCTCTAGAGCACAGGCTTAGAAGTTGTGGCACTCGGGGTTAGTTGCTCCGTGGCCTGTGGGATCTTCCTGGACCAGAGACCAAACCCGTGCCTTCTGCCTTAGCAGGCAGATTCTTTACCTCTCAGCCACCAGGGAAGCCCCTGGAGACATTTCATTTTAGCATGAAGTGACTCCCTTCTTTGAGACAGATGATGATGTTTCCACAAGGATTTAGGAGGACTTTTTCTTTCTTGCCCAGGCTCACCCTGAATGTCACGAATCTGCCCTTCCCCGGAGGAAAGTATACTGGATGTTGAACAAAGTCCATCTTTACCCCAGATCCCAAAGTCAGTCTGCCGAATGCAACATTTCCAGCGAAGGCTCTTCTTCAAAGCACTGTTCTATACAGCCCCTTGCCTTTGAAGTCATCCAATAAACTAATTACTGCAGAACTGACAGGACTGCAGAGTCCTCTTAAAATGCACACACACACAGCCCTATGTGTCAGAAACTCTTAATGAGCAATGATGGAGTTCTTTGGGCTTCAAAGAAAGATCTGCTTACAGACATGAAAATATCTGCTTTTTAAAATATATTCACAGAATCTGACCACTTAAACTCTGAAATTTCCAGGGAGAACAAGCATGAGAATCTGAGCAAGAGAGGAGGAGAGAGGAGGCACCTCATTCCTAAAAAGGGAGCTACACTACTTATACTCTCTGGTTTTAACTAGATGTGGCAGAAGAAGACTTGTTAGGACTTGAGTTTCTATCTCAAAAATGGAGCCTCAAATATCTTCAAGTCTCTAAATGCTCCATGACATGCCGTTGGCAAATAATTAGAGTTTATTCATGCATTTATCCAACAAACATGTATTGAAAGTCTGCTATGTGTAGAGATGGAGAAGGCAATGGCACCCACTCCAGTACTCTTGCCTGGAAAATCCCATGGACGGAGGAGCCTGGTGGGCTGCAGGCCATGGGGTCGCTAAGAGTCAGACACGACTGAGCGACTTCACTTTCACTTTTTAGTTTCACACATTGGAGAAGGAAATGGCAACCCACTCCAGTGTTCTTGCCTGGAGAATCCCAGGGATGGGGCAGCCTGGTGGGCTGATGTCTATGGGGTCGCACAGGGTCAGACAGGACTGAAGTGACTTAGCAGCAGGAGCAGGATGTGTAGAGTATATAGAGAAGGTTTTGAGGAGCTCAAACTGGTGGTTATGGTAATGCCCAGTGTCAATGTTAACAACGACAAAAGCTTAAAAATTGCCAGCAGTGGCTTATTAAGGACCATCTTTCCTTGTATCTGTGTCTGGCGTGAATGGCACTACCACTTTTCTTTAGGCTGATGAAATATCAAAGTCAACGGCTCACTCACGTCTTCATGAATGAGTGGCAAAGTTCTTAGGGAGACATAGCCTGGTGTTGGAGATAGTTATGTCTGTAAGGGAAGAAACTACGAAAGGAATGAGTAAAAAAATTTTTCCTCCCAACAGAAAAATCCCCAGAACTAAGATACACGTTTCTGGAGTAAGCAAGTACTTAAGATAAGATTCTCTCACATCTGATTATATGGCTAACACAGATGTATTTGTTGGGATCTTTTTGGTTGTAAGAACAGATATTCCAACCAAAGTGGTTTATATAAGAAGGATGTTCATAATCTCATGTAACAATGAAATATGGAGGTCATGTGGCACCCAGGTCTTCAATTCAGCAACTCAAGGAGTTCATGGGGGGATACAGATTCTTCCCTTCTTCCTATCATGCCATTTTCACTGTGTTGGCATTGGGCTCCAGACATACTCTCTCACGGTTCCAAGATGGTTACAGTAGCTCTAAGCTTCATAGCCTCACAAATCACTATCCAGTGGCCTAACAAGAAGCATCAACCCTTTTGAACAGCAAGATCTTCCCCCAAGCTCCCTCTACTCTCATAATTGGCCAGCATTTTATCACATGCTGGTTCCTAAACCAATCATTGGCAAAGGAAACCGAATTATCACAGTTTATCTAAGCCATCGAGATTGAACCCCAGGGGCTGGAGAGGAAGCCAGCATCCTCTGAAAAATATGACTCTCTGATTCCTGAACAGAACGGGAATACCTTCAGCAAAGGCAGTAGTTGGTGGTAGGATGGAATGGACAGAAGGTAAGCAACTGGAAGGAACACTACAGCAGGCTTTCAAAGCAGAAGTGCCTCCAGGCACGGAGCAGTTCCATCAAGGACCTGCTCTGATGACCACTGGGCTCGACCTTGCTTCACAGATGAGCTTCTCTTCCAGGAATGAGTTTTGCTGATCTTGAGGAGAGCTGCTAAGGACATCCTGTGCCGTATATTCTGCTGGTTCATATTACACCACCTTGACCTGCAGCCAAATTATGCATGAGAGTTCTAAAATGGTTTATGGCTAGGGTAGGCTAGCTGACGTCATTTGTCAACTGCGGCACTCTAGAATTATCTTACCAATGTAAAACCAGGCAAAAGCTTTCCCACAGAATATTTATAGGAAAATGTGCTTTTTGAAATAAGGATGAAACACCCTAGAACTTGTTCCATGTGGAATAGTAGAATAACAGATCCAGTCCCTTGCAGTTATGGTGAGGGGAGTGACTAGGTTTAAACTCAGAGAAAAAGGAAATATGGGAGGTGCTTCTTGAGCTGCTCCTTCTTTGTAAAACAAATTATGAGCTTCTTTGAAATGGACGCATTTGCTTTTTATACACAAAATTTTCAAAGTAGATAAATTAATACACTAAAAAATACCCCTAGTGTCCTGAACTTATTGCTTCATGTATAGTATGAATAACTATGTTTTGATCAGTGGATTACTATGAGTTTCCTCTGTGAAGTTATCAAAATAGGAAGAGACCTGAGTACTGGCTACCTTGGTGATATAACATTAGCATTAAAGCTTACTTCCAAGATGCAAAAGCGATCCCTCAAGTTTATGCCAGGGGTTTCCAGCTCTGGTTACACACTGAATCACCTGCAGGGCTTTCAACTGGTATGTCTCAGTCCCATTCCCAGAGTTTTTGATTTGATAGGAAACCCAGGTACTGACTTTTTAATATTTTAAAGCTCTCCAAGTGACTCTAATGAGCAGCCAAGTTTAAACTACTACATCAAAATCACCTGGAGGGTTTTTAAAAAAAACAAAAACAAAAACACAGATTGCTGGAGCAAACTTCAGAGTTTCTGATCCAGCAGGTTTGGGGTGGGACCCCAAATTTTGCTTTAATAAGTTCCCAGAAGATGCTGACACCTCTGCTTAGAGGGGCACACTTTAAGACCCCTCACTCTAGAGCACTATTCAGCAAACCCATAAATTCATATAGGTCATAAGTCCATTTAGATGATCTGGCTGGAAGTTTGTTTTTGTGTGGCCCATGAGCTAAGAATGGTTTTACATTTTTAAAAGAGTTGTAAAGAAGCAAAAACAAAATAGCAACAATAAAAACAAAAAGGAATATGCCACAATGTGGCCTGCAGAGCCTAAAATATTCAATATTTGGACTTTCACAGAATATGTTTTATGATTCCTACTCTAGAGGATCTTGGAGTCTGATGGAAAAAAGCAAGACCCCTAAAAGACAAGAGAAACACTTTGATGGGAGAAATGGTAGAGGCATGGGGGAAACTCTGAACAGCTGAAAGATTATTAACCCCCTACTGTGCCAGGAGAATGTGAGAATGTCATTTATCCTAACAACAATGCTATTATCACTCTTGTTTTATAGATCAGGACATTGAAGCTCAAGAGATACTAACTTACTAGTATACAAAGCCAGTAGATGATAGAAATATGAATCAAAGATTTCTGTCAACTACATTATGTCCTAGAAAAAGCTTAGGATTCTGATTAGAAATGGATGTTTCCCAGAGTGACTCTAAAAACATTTTTTGTTGTTGCTTAATTGCTAAGTCGTGTCCTACTCTTTGAGACCCCATGGACTGTAGCCCGCCAGGCTCCTCTGTCCATGGAATTTCCCAGGCAAGAATGCTGGAGTGGGTTACCATCTCTTTCTCCAGGAGATCTTCCCAACCCAAGGAGTGAACCCACATCTCCTACATTGGCAGGTGGGTTCTTTACCACTGAGCCACCAACCCAGTTCAGTTCAGTTCAGTTCAGTCGTTCAGTCGTTCAGTCGTGTCCGACTCTGCGACCCCATGAACCGCAGCATGCCAGGCCAAGCTCTAAAAATATAATGAGCACCAAAAACATCTATTTTTTCTTCAGTGGGTCAATTCAATTTGTTACTGACTGTGTTTTAGGCACTGTGCTACAAAAATACATGCTCCATTATCTCTGCCCTCAAGGAACTTACAGTCTAATGAGAGAAACAGACATGGGATGAAACCCCATGAAAAGTCAGAAAGGGATTGAAAGAACAGAGCCGTCAGGCCAGCTTCACAGAGTAGAGGTCCTTTAAGGATGCTTGTGCCCCAGATGGACAAGGCCCGGGAAAGTTTCCGAGCAGAGCAGACAGCACTGAGCATCCAGTATAGGCAAGTCCCAGATGGAAGGATTTTACTAGCTTGCAGAATCCTCCTGCAGACCACAGAGCTTACTGTCGCCTTAGCCTCTGGCTGTGTGAACGAGACAAAACTGGGCAACTAGCAGAGAAGAGGCCCCTGGCTCAACAGGCTAGGAACAGCCACTGACCACAGTGGTTAGTGTGTGACAGGAAATATTGGTCCAGTTTCAGTGAAACGAGAAACTTTCAACTCTATTTCATGGTTTTAGGCAGTCATTTCCAAGCAAAGTTATTAAAAGAAGGTTTTTTTTTTAAAAAAATTAATGATTAGTCTGTTGGATGAGGAGACTTATAAGTGAACATGTGGTTATGATCCAAGGATTGGGTTTCCTGCAGCCACTTTTGGCCAGAACAGCCTGAAACCACCAATTTTATTACATGTGTGATTTGCCATGCCGAGCTGAAGAAGCAAGCAAGATTCAGCTTTGTTCCTTGATCTCAGTTTCAAGAGACTAACAGTTTCATTTCTCATTTGAATCTGTTTTTTAGGGCCTAGTGCAGATGGAAGCACTAGGTAAGAAACGCTTTTCTAATTGACCACTACTGTGTTCTGAGGTTTTTGCCGTGTGTGTGCTCAGTCATGTATAACTCTTTGGGACCCTATGGACTGTAGCTGCCAGGCTCCTCTGTCCATGGGATTTGCCAGGCAAGAATACTGGAGCGGGTTGCCATATTCTCCTCCAGGGGATTGTCCTGACCCAGGGATCAAACCCACATCTCTGGCATCACAGGCATGAATTCTTTACCACTGAGCCACCTGAGGCTATGGAGATGAATAATACAGAGATTTGTGCACTAGGAATTCACAGCCTTGGGAGGGAGGGGAGAAGGGCACATGAAGAGATTATCTCAGTACAGGGAAGTGAATGCTGACGTCAAGGAAGGAGAAGCTAGAAAAGGAACCGCTAACCATCCATCAGGATTTTAAAAGGCTCCTGGGCGGGACTGTACTGGGCCAAAAGTTTGTCTCTAAAGCCTGTGGAGGAACCCTTTGACTATTTCTTTGGGACAGACTGTCTACTTTTCTTACTGCAAACAACACATCTGACTAATGAGATCTGACCTGACCTTTAGTAACTTAGGTATATAGTCTTGGAGAAATTTTATCATCCATCATTGAAGTGCACTTACCCCTGGGGAAATAAGTTGAGAACAACGTCAGAGCCTGAATCATAAGAATGCAGAGCTAAGGGAATGTACTGGAAGATAACTCATCTAGAAGGAGGTGAGGGGTTATATGAAAGCATTCTAGAATTTTCCATTTAGATCAAGCATTCCATTTTTTATTCCATATGGTACCTTTTAAAATTTGGGAGAACAATATGTGTTCATTCTCAAAATTTTTGGAAAATAAGTATGAAGAAGAAAAAATCAGTTGTATTAGTACCACAGAGAATTAATCTTTTGTTATATTTGCTTCTAAACTTTTTCTGCGCATATACAGATATATGCTGTGCTTAGTCTCAGTCCTATCTGACTCTTTGAGACCCCATGGACTGTAGCCCGCCAGGCTCCTCTATTCTTGGGGATTCTTCAGGCAAGAATACTGGAGTGGGTTGCCACTACCTTCTCCAGAAGATCTTCCCAACCCAGGGACTGAACCCAGGTCACCTTCATTGCAGGTGGATTCTTTATCATCTGAGCCACCAGGGAAGCCCAAGAATACTGGAGTAGGTAGTCTATCCTTTCTCCAGGGTATCTTCCAGATTCAGGAATCAACCCGGGGTCTCCTGCATTGTAGGCTGATTCTTTACCAGCTGAGCTACCAGGGAAGCCCTATACACACAGATATACAGGTTCAGATCATTGAAATGACACTATATACATCTATGCACAGTTTCTTTCTGATCATTCTATATTATTTCACATGCATTTTTTAATGATTTCACAATTTCATAAAACATCTTTTCCATGACAAGGTTTAATTACATTAACCATACTTTTCTTTTTTAGACATCTAAATTTTCCCCTAGTTTTTAGCCATTGTAAATAGCATGATAAAAAATAATATTATACATACAACCTTGTCCTGGTTTGCCTGGAAACTTTAAAGTTTTTTTGGCACATATTGCCAAAATGCTTTCCAGAAAATCTGTACATTTGCCAGTATTAAGTATTATAATTCTTGAAATATGTACAAAAGTAACAGGTCAGATTGAATATCTCGTTTTAATTTCCATTTATTACTGTAGTGCTGACCATTATAAAATGTTTTTCACAGATATGTTTACTTTTTATTCTTAAAAGTGTCAGTGTCTTTTGCTAATCTTTCTGTTGAGAAATCACTTTTCTCATTGATTATATAAGTGTTTTACAAATGAAGGCTATTAAATCTTTACATATTAATGAAAATAGTCTGGCTTTTTGGGTTTAGATTGTTTTATGTGCAGAAATTTTACACAATAAAATAACTTCTACACAATAAAGTCTATATTTTTTTTCTTAATGTTTTTATGTTTAGATTCCTAAGTGTGGGCAAGATAAATGCTATTCATCTAAATTTTATTTTAGTTAAAAAATTTTTTTTTCATCTTCTACATTTACCTCTTAAATCCCTTTAGAATTTAGTTTAGTTTATGGTTTGCAGTAAGGATCATGCACATATTATTGAGAGAAGATTCAAAAAGAAGGCGGCGTTCCAAGTTTGGGAAGTGTTGTTCACTTTCTGTAAGCAAAATTCAGATTGTCGGGTCCCACCTGCAAGGAAGAATCAAATAGCACAAAAAATCAGATTTAATAGCCAAAGTTATACTGATCTGAAAATGCAAATTCATTATTAGTCAAATGCAAATTGTTTACTAGATAAACTGTTTCAAAACATAGAATATATGGAAAAAAATAAGAGGGCCCTTGATATTTATTTATTCAATGCAAATTTATTGATCACCTCCACGAACCAGGAACTGTTCTTGATTGGGAAGTGACTGGAATTACAACTGCTATGCCTGAAGACATTGCACCTGTATATGCTACACTGCTGCTGCTGCTGCTGCTGCTAAGTCACTTCAGGCATGTCCGACTCTGTGTGACCCCATAGACGGCAGCCCACCAGGCTCCCCCGTCCCTGGGATTCTCCAGGCAAGAACACTGGAGTGGGTTGCCATTTCCGTCTCCAGTGCGTGAAAGTGAAGTCGCTCAGTCGTATCCGACTCTTAGCGACCCCATGGACTGCAGCCTACCAGGCTCCTCCGTCCATAGGATTTTCCAGGCAAGAGTACTGGAGTGGGGTGCCATTTCCTTCTCCAGTGCATGAAAGGGAAAAGTGAAACTATGGAATAGTAAAGCATTGTCAACTCAATATGTTTCATATGTTTGCAAGATGCAATTCTTCTAAAATATAGCTAATTCAGAAATGCCTTATTATAGAACATAGCAATGTTATGAAGGAATGCAATGACTGAAGTTTCTGGCAAACTCAAAAAATTATCTAAAAAGAGAGAGGAGAAGAATAATATTTTATCAAGGCTTACCCAAGGATGATACTAGATTTTGGTATTACGGTCACTAGAAAGTGATACTAGGTAGTGAGTTGGCAAAGTTGTGTTATATAATGGCTTGGCAATAATTTCCCAAATGTAGAAAATATTCTGCAAAGCCATCAAATTCCCTTTGGGATTATCCACCCACACTTCTTAGTTGTCGAGATTCTTTTTTTGGTATCAAATTAGAACACATTATCATGACCCACTGTGAAACAGCCTTGATTGAATTATGCCTGAGGCCTGTGCCCTTGGCGTTTACTGAGGGATAGCCTTATGAAGTTGACTGCTGCATGTGTCACAGAAGTAAGGACATTGTCTAACAACTTACTCATCATTCATGTGACATTCCATCCAAAAACTTCCTCTCTCCCTTCCTCCGTTCCCTCCTCCCTTCTTTCATTTTCTTTGTTTAAGCTTCTGAATCCAGTTAATTTACATTAAGTTCTAATGACATTAACTATAGAAAGCCAGGCCCATCTCCTGGTCTGGGCTTCCTATTATTTTTATAATTCCTTAGTTTTAATTTATTTTCACTTGTGTTGTTTTATTTCCTATTTGTTTTTCTTTTGGTAATAGGTCATTTGTTCTGATTCTGTTCTTACAAAATAATATTCTGATAAATGATTACTTTCTAGGTATTTTTAAAAGGTTTTTATTTTTACTGGTGTATAGTTGGTTTACAATATTATAGGAGTTTAAGGTGTACAACATAGTGATTCCATTTTTAAAGGTCATGCTCCATTTATGGTTATTATGAAGTATTGGCTATATTTCCTTGCGGTGTGTTCATTTTATGCATAGTAGTTCTGAGGTCTAGTCTTTTCCTCTTGTCTTGCCCATCCTCCTTTCTCTCTTTCCACTGGTAATAACTATTTTGTTCTCTATATCTGTGAGTCTGTTTCTTTTGTGTTATATTCACTAGTTTGTTTTATGTCTTATATTCCACATCTCCCTAGGTGTTCTGATATTAAGAAAAAAGCAATGGCAGAAAAGTTTCAGCTTGCATGCCAGGACACAGCAATGGCAATGGTTGCCTGGGGCCCTGTGTGAAGAGGGAAAGGACGATAACTCAATTAGCAATGTCCGCCATGAGCTTGGTAGGAGAAACTGTTGGCCCTTCCATCACGTATTTGGTATTCATGTCTTAAACAGAATACATGACTATTCTGATAACAAGCAAGCATAAACAAGATAATAAATGGCTTTCTGATTTATAAATCAGTGATTTGTAAGTTTCATTAGCCCACATCCATTCCCCAAAGCATGACCATACCTATGTTAAATGAAAAAAATTGAGTTCTAAGCTTCATGGGCTCCTTTTCATAAATCTGACTAGCACTGGCTTCAAGAATAGGTAAAATAGGATTCTTTCTCAATCTAAAGAATCTGGCCCCTAAATCTCTCTCCCACTGGCTTTTCAATATATGAAAGTGTGCAATTAGAGATACATTTCTTTAGATTCTGAAAGGTAGCCTTTATTGACTCTTAAACTGAAAGACAAGTTAGTCCTATACAGCAGGGGTCCCCAGCCTCTGGGATCTAATGCCTAATGATTTGAGTTAGAGCTGATGTAATAATCATAAATATAAAATACATAATAAATGTAATGCACTTGAATCATCCCCAAACCATCCCCCCACCTCTGATCTGTGGACAAATTGTCTTCCACAAAAATTGGTCCCTGGTGCCAAAAAGGCTGGGGACTGCTGCTACAGAAGAGTAACACTTTAGCTTTTACCAGAGAATTAGTTGTTTGATTGGTAGTTTAGAAGAAGCTGGAGAGTGGGGATAATGGGATACCAGGAGGGTATGAGAAGCTAGAAGAAACGGGTGATGGAGGAACTATTTCACAGTCTTGCCTGGCTTAGTCCAGCAGCTCACTCGAGTTAAGCAAAGAGTAAGTTTATAGACACATCATTATTAGCCCTAAATAATGAGGAATGTGATAATTCTCTAACAAGGAGTTAAAAGGAATATACAGGCAACCCTTAATGATCAAATACCAAGTTATATGTGGATGGAGAATTCTTAAATTTCTAGTGGATAATTTGTTATTCAACTTCTCTCAAACCCAACAGACATATTTCTGAGAGGAGCTGGTGTTTTAATTGGCATAACAGGAAAAAAAATGGACAGTACTGCTCATGTATTTATTTATTCACTGCATTCTGTGAATAAATTGCTCCCTGTTCCTTCTGTGCTTGCATGGGTCTGGTACAGGGCAATGCTATTCAGGATGCAAAAGTAATGGAAGACACAGTTCCTGCCTCTGACAAGGTTACATCTGGGTTGGGAGATGAGTGATTGGTACATGAAACAACTGGGGGAAAATACTGGGGGGATAAAATCAAGTGTTAGGGTCCTAGGTTCAGATTGCAAGCACTATAGAAATTCAGAAGCAAGAAAGATCACAGGAGGAGAGAAATCAAAGAGCAGTCACTTTGAAAGGGATTGCAAGAAGCCACTCTTCCTGTCTCAGATGTCAGCAATAAACTCTAGCTCTTACCACCCTGGGAAAGACCGAAATCAACATCATGTGATATTCCACACCTGCCCTAGACCATTCCAGCACATCGCACTCTGAGAACAGCATACTCACCACCCAGAGAAGGAAATCAATTATGGACTCTTGAAAGTTCTACAATAGTTTAAAACTGAAAAAGCAAAGAATTTCTGTTCATGCTGTGTAGGTTCTTTGTGATGAATTATGAAATTCACTCTTCTAGTCTGTGGATTGAGATTTATACCTGCCATATCCATAGACAAAGACATGTTCATTTTTGTTCAAATTTAGGAAACTGTAGCTACCATTCCATAATCTAAAATGCAGTATATAATTTGAATGTATGAGCCAGCTGTTAGGTAGAAGGTCCCTCAATGTGAGTTTCACCAATTGTTTCCTCATAATTAGTCATTTTATGTTTTAGAACTCTATTTCTATTTTATGCCTCCATCAGGCCAGTCTCTTGGGTAGGGGACCTAAGGCAGTCATTTCAGGTCCAAGCTGGAAGGCTTTATCATTAGGCACTGTACCTTACCCCTGTTGACTAAGTATCATTGGGATGAAATTTCAAAATCTCTATCGTTAAGAGGAGTATCTCAGAGAGCCTATGAAAGATGCTGATATTATGGACCCTTTCAAATACACTGTCTTGGTTGTACTCTCCTCGACCCTTCACCTTCTCAGGGATGGCTGTGGCCCTGTTCCTGTATGGTGATGAAAACAATATAAGTCCATTTGGAAATCTCACCACTTTTCCTCAGTTCACAAATGAGTTCTGGAGGGTCCTGGAAGTGCTAAGTTGTCAGGGTCTGAGTTGAGGGTTCTCCACTACAAACTTTTCTCTTCTGGTGGGTATCTACTGACCTGTCACCACCATGGTTGATCCTTGGGCCTTGGTTCTTAAAGCCACTTTGAAAATTCCTGGTCCTTTCTGGACTGCTGGCGCTTTCTATGACATTCTTACCTCTCTCATACTCAGAGAGCAGGGAACTTGGTGAATGAAACTGTATCCCTGACTTCCTAGGCCCTGCTGCTCCCCCAGAGCCCGAATCTTGCAGAGCCTTTCTCTGTATAAATCACTGAGCCATGTATGCAGTCATCGCTTCTTCCCTCCCCCACTGACTCCTAACTCCTCAGGCCAGAGAACGCTTTTCTAACCTGGAGCCAAAGAATTCTTGCATTTATTCATAATTTTTTTAATGTAGACCAGTGGTTCTCAAAGTGTGGTCCCTGGACCGGCGGCATCAATGTCACCCAGGAACTTGTTAACATGCAAAGCGTCTTCCCCTCTACCCAGCGCTACTTAATCAGAAACTCTTAGAGTAAGGTTTACTGATCCTTGTTTTAATAAGCTCTCCAGTTGACTCTGATGCTAGATAAACTTTGAAAAATACTAATCTATTCCATGATTTCTGTTTCTTCCCCTGGTGCATTGGTTCTCAGATGTTAATATACATCAGAATCTCTAGATGGCTTGTTAAAACAGATTGTCGGGTCCACCTGCAAAATTTCTGATTCATTAAGCTGAAGAGAGTCCTGAGACCTTGCATTTCTAACAAATTTCCAGGTGATGCTGATGCTGCTCTTCTGGGGACCACATTTCAGAGAACCCTTGCTCCATGAAGAAGTTTTAGCTCCATAATTGTGAATTCTTTTCCCAGTCTCTCCCAGTCAGATCCATCTAGTTATTATTGCTAAAGTAACCAAATATATTCTCTAGGAATCTACTTACATGTGGTTATTTCTGATCCAAAACCATCTCTCACAGATTTGACAAGGGCATATGCTAATGTTTTTGAAAGCCAAGAGCTGATGTTAGGCCAGCAGGGCTTAATCTTTTTCATCCCAGATTCCTCTCCAATTCAAGGGCTCCCAAGGCTAGTCCATCTGTAGGACATCCTACAAGATTCAAAAGGAGAAAAAGAGTCCATTGTTTATCTCATAAGATCTGGCTTACAAACAGCAGATCAGAGTTTGTTTGGCTCCTTACCAGAATTCAGAGGTTGAGAAAAAATATGATTGTTGAGGAATACAGAAGAGTTAGAGAAAATGGGATGAACAAGAAGGTCGGGGGGGGGGGGGTGGGGCGCGGTGCGCAGAAGAATGAGCAAATGCTTTGAGAGTCATTGAGGTGAAAGCTTTTTGTCATGATTTGGGGCAGAAGGGAGAAGAAATTTAACCTCATGAAATCTTGCAGTTTAATTTTTGGTTTCAACATCCCCAGATTTAAGGAGAATAAAAAGTGGCCACCAACTCCCATCCCTGCTTTGTTGTATTTAAATTCACTTCCTTGCCTGCAGCATCATCAGGGTCCCCAAAGCCCTTGATCCCATTTATTTTTTACCTGGCCTCCTGAAGCGACACAAAGTCTTTTTGGCTTAATTACCACAGAACAATTGCTTAAGTCTGCAGGGCACAGCCACACTTCCAGCTAGGCAAGCAGCCACTTCAGAGAACTCTTTATCCTAAATTTGATCTTTTTTTCCTAAAATTCTATTTTGTTAAGTGGCCCGCATGATTCTGAAAGTACCGCCCAAAAAACATACTGAATATTAGTTACCATAATTATTGGGATGGTTCAGCATCATTTATTAATAATGCCAAGGACTGTTATTATTAAGCTAGTGCCGAGGGTTCCCAGAACATAAATAGGACTATTCCACTTGCGGTAAAGTTGCAAAGACTTTTTTGCTGAAATAGCACTCCTATTGCCACTATAGAGACATAGATTCCTCTCTTTATACTGATGTTCCAAAGAATGGCGTTACTTGTGTTTTTTCAGATACTTGCTATGATTTCCTACCTCTTCCTTTTTACTCTTTCTGGCATTAAACACAGCCCTTTATTTCTTGTGTCATGCAATAAATATTTATTGAGTTGAATTGAATTAAAATAAACTCTTGAGACTTCCAGTTATATAGAGTAGAATCAAAGCTTCTCTTTCACTCTACTCTGTGAAACCAACAATGCCAACAGCAATACCAAAACAACAATAGCAACCACAGAAAAGAATATGAAATAAGGAAGAAGCAAAGCTAGGGAACAACAGTCTATGATAAATAGTTGTCAAGTATAGTAATTTGTGTACCAAATACAAGGACACAGCCAGGGATGGGCACATGGCTTGACAGACTTGAAAAGCAAAAGCATTTCTTCAAAGTAGCTGGCCATGCTAAGAACCAAGTCAGTTTTTACTTTGTTGTATTAGTAGATTTGGCAGGGTACAGGTGTGGTTGTGTGAGAATCCCATACCTGGTTTAACACCAGAGACAGAAAGGAGATGAGGAGCTGAATGATAACCTGAATGGACCTACCATTTCTACAAGAAAAGGCTGTCAGATTGATGGGGGAGATGAGTGAACAAACATGTGACGATCAGTTCAGCTGCTGCTGCTGCTGATAAAGAAGATAATGAGGAACATTTTACATTCACAGATAGGTATGCTCTTTAGCAAATCCAGATAAGGAAGTAGTCTCAGGTAATGTAGTCTATTGCAAGTTTTCTGAAGAATGCTTTGTTATGTTTCTAAGTTGATATATTAATAAACATTTAAGTGACATGCTCTGAAAACTATATAGAATATATAATAAGATACATTGTGTCCAAATCCAAATGCAATGTAGAAATATATCTTTAATAAAAACTTAAATCAGAAAATGAGGAATAATAATTACTAAATCACCATTAAGAAAGAAACATTGCATGCTAGAGGCAAGGGAACTTATTACTTACCCCGAAAGTGGCACCAGAACATTAGACTGGGAACATGCAGTGTAGATGTACATGGTGGGAGAGTGTGAGAAAGCCCTAAGCCCAAGGTGCCTTCTGTCTCTACTCAGTTCATGAACCCTTCCTGCACAATCTTTCATAAATAATTGATCCACGAGGAACTGGTCTCATTCAAAGTTGAGTAATAATCAAAAAGCAGTCACATAGAAAAAAGTACACAGCAAACAAAAATCAGGTAAATGATATTCACCAGATGAAGACTTGTACCACAGAATGTTTCCCCCGATCACAATTAATTAAAAAATGTGGCCCCTAGAAATAAGAAACTAAAGAGGAGATAAAAGTATTCAAATATGTGGTGAAAGGAGGTGAAGCGTGAGTAGTCAAAGCTTTGGGAAAGATGAAAGAGTAAAATAAAACATTATAGCTTCAGAAGCCTCAAGAGACTCAGCAAAATCAATGAGAGAAAAGACAGGAGAGAGACAAATGTAAAAAAAAAAAAAAGACTCTGAGACAAGAAGGAACATACAGAAGATAATGGAAAACTATCCTTACTCTATTAGAAGAAAAGAATAGGTTAAATAGGAAAAGGTGCAAAAGGTATAATAGAAAAAATTTTGGAGGATAATGAAGACTTGAATCTCCTGACCTCACTATCTTTAGGACTTTACTCAAATTTCACATTATCAGTAAGGTTTTCCCTGATGTCCATATTTAAAATATCCACCTGGATTCTGTCTCCCTTCCCTACTTCATTTTCCTCCAGGCAATACCTGAAATTTACACTGAATGGAATGATCAGTATCTTAGACACCACAGGAAAAAGATATAAGTTCAGATAAAATGCATAAAGCGAAAAAATCTGAGGACAACTTGAGCAAAACACCGCTGTAATGAGACAGTTCCAAGCAGTCTAAAATATATGTGGTTGGAATCCAAGAATGAGGAAGGAGACAAAAAAAAAAAAAAAAAAAAAATTGAGGTCGTAATGGCTGGAAAATGTCTAAATTTGATAAATACTCTAAACCTGAAAACACAAGAAGCCCAACGAGCCACAGATGAAATACAAAGAAAGTCACATCTGGATACATCACAATCAAATTGTTGAAAAGTACTAGTGATAAGTAGAAAATTAATTGTAAAGGCAGGCAGGGGCTAGGCGGAGAGGAGGCTACAATACAGAGAGAAGAGCAAAGATAAGAAGGACAGCCAACTTTTATCAGAGCCAGAGCACAGTAAAGCAATATCTTCAAAGTATCAAAAGAAAAGTGTCAACCAAGAATTCTATAAACTACAAACATCTCTTTCAAATACGAAAGTTAATTGTCAATTTTTATTTTCTATTACGATTTTTTTTCACAGATTTTAAAAAGGTGAATAAAAGCTTAGAATGTTTATTTCCAGCAGGCTTATGCTACAAATAATGTTGAAAGAAGTTCTTCAGATAGAAGAATATGATACTGGAAGAACTTTGGATCTACACAAAGGGATAAAGAACACTGAACATGGTAAGTATGTGTTTAAACAAAGATACTTTATTTTTCACTTTTAAAATCTCTTTAGAAGATAATTGACTAAAGAAAATAACCATGTATGTAGAGGTTTGTAATATGCAGAACTAAAATATATGACAACAATGTGTTTGTTTGAGGGGAGAAGAAGTAGGAGTACACTGTTGTAAGGTCCTCAAAATATGTAGGAAGTGTTAGAAAATTATTTGAAGGTAGATGACAATAAGAGAAAGGTATATGCTATGAAATGTAGGGCAACTGCCACACACAAAAAAGGTAAATCAATAAGTCAATCTCATTGATAAAATAGAATACTAATTTTTTTTTAACTTTAAGAAGTAGGAAACGGAGAAAAAAGAAGCAAAGGATAGATGGGACAGATAGAAAACAAATAGCAAAAGGATATATTTAAACCCAACCATGTTACTAATTGCATTCTATGTAAAGGACATAGAGATTTCTATAAGAAGTCCACATTATATATAAAGATATAAATAGGATAAAAATAGGAAAGCTAAAAACACTGATTTGAAGAATGCTAGAGTGATTATATCAACATCACACAAGAAAGATTTCACAACAAGGGATATAACTAGGAGTTAATAATAGTTTTAAATTTGTTTGAAATGACTGTTTTTGACAACTTTGTTAAGTTTTATCATTGCTTTGGAGGGCATATCTTCTGAGCTCCTCATTCAGGCCTCCTGAAAATTCCACACCTCCCTCCCCCCACCCCTGGAGTGCTATAAGAATGATTATTGAATTTATTAAATGCCTTTTTAGCATCTTTGATATGATCAAAATTTTCCCTTTTTGCTCCAACAAATTACTCTGATAGACTTCCTATGTACATTCCTTGAATAAATCCTATTCATGTTGTTTTATTCTTTAGTTATCCAGCTAGATTCTATTTGCTTTTTTAAAAAGTTTTTTTTTTTTTTTTGCAATTGTACACATAAGTGAGATTATAGTCATTTATTTCTTATTCACAAAGTTTTGGTATAAAAGTTGTTGAGGCTTTGTAGAATGAATCAGGAACTTCTGTATTTTTTTCTATGGCTTAGAATCATTTAAATTACATAGGAACCAGGCGTTCTTTAAAGGTTAGATAGATTTCAGCTATGAAACCAGTAGGTAACATTTTCAGCGGAAAATCTTTTTGACCTTTCCATTGTCTTCTCTGGTAATTGGTCTATTCAAAAATTTTCATGTCTTCTTCTTGAGTTAATTTTGGCCATTTATATTTATCTGAGAAATTATCCATGTCCTCTGGATTTGCAAATTTCTTGCCACTGAGTTTCATATAATTGTCTTATACATTTTTAAAAACTCTTTCACATTGTAATTTGTCTCTTTCCATCCCCAGTTTTTCATATTTTTGCTTTCTCTTATTTTCTTAAGTTTGTAGTAGGTTATGTATTTTATTGGTTCTTTTGAAATACCAGCATTTGGATTCATTAAGCATTCTACTAAATTTTCTCATTTTGTTAGATTCAGTTTTTATCTCTATAAATTCTCTTTTCTTAAATTGCAAAAAATAAAATAAAATTCCTATACAGGCATAGGCAGAAAATTTCTTCTTTTTTATCTTTCTTATTTAAAATAATAAAGGCATTATGACCATGTATTATCATTTTTTAACTCTGAGGACATCTTTGTGTATGGTAAGTTCATGTATGAAGTGTTTTCCTTTTCCATTGCTTTTTATAGAGTTAATCATGTTAGTTTTGAGATCTCCTTGATCTAATGGCTATTTAGAAGTATGTATTTTTACTTTCCAAGTAGTTAATATTTTCTACTTTGGGTCAATATTTTATTGTTTATTCTAAATTTTATTAGGTTATTAATAATCTTAATTTATACTGTTTTCTTTTGGGACATGTATATTAATGATTTCTACAAATATCTGATGGTATATGAAGACTGTATATTTTCCACTAGAGGTTTCCAAAACTATTCTAAAGATTTATTAAATTGAATTTGTTGATATACTACTCAATCTCTCATTTTCTTTATGTTTAAGTATCAGATTCTCCGATTCTGAAAGAAGAGAACTGACTTCTCCCTCTCTGATTGCATTATAAGTACATTCTAGGAGGTTTGCTCTGTGTATTAAGCTCTTATTTTATTAGGTGAAGAAAGCATATAGCTATTATAGCCTCATAAATATTGTGCTTTTTAATAATCACATTATATTCATCTGTACCTGCATCATTGTGTTACATTTATCAGTACTTTTAACCTTACTTTCCTCTTTGCCTAATTTTAATATTACCACTCCTTTGGTTTGTTTGCACATATTAGTTTTGTACCTGTCAATGTCTTTATTTCTCGGGGAGGGGAGCAAATAGTTTATTTAGTAAAACAGAAATATAATTAGATTTCACCAAGTTTACAGTTATTCAGCCTTCTTTGTTGAGCTCTCCTGAGTGGGTAGCCATTCCCTTCTCCAGGGCATCTTCCCAACCTAGGGATGGAACCTAGGTCTCCTGCATTGCGGATGGATTCTTTACCAACTCAGCCACTAGGGAACCCCCCCTCGAAAGACCTGAGATTCATTCTAATAACACATTTTAAATTTGCCCTAAAAGGCTCAATAGAGATTAAAACTACTTGTTTTCTGTGAAATCTCTAGAAAAGGGGTACAGGCAAATCTATTTGCAGGTCAAGAATAAAAATGCAGATGTGGAAAATGGACCCAAGGACGCTGGTGGGGAAGAGAGAGAGGTGGGACTAACTGGGAGATAGCACTGACATAGCGCATACTGTCATGTGTGAAGCGGCTTGTGGGAACCTGCTGTGTAGCACAGGGGGCCCGGCCTGGTGCCCTGGGATGGCCTGCGTGCTCAGTTGCGTCCAGCTCTTTGCGACCCTATGGACTGTAGCTCGTCAGGATCCTCTGTCCGTATGATTTTCCAGGCAAGGTTACTGGAGTGGTTTGCCATTTTGTCCTCCAGGGGATCTTCCTGACCCAGGGAATCTTCCTGATCCAGGGATGGAAACTACACCTCCTGCATCTCCTGCATTGGCAGGTGGATTCTTTACCTCTGAGCCACCTAGGAAGCCCCTGTGATGACCAAATGGGTGGAAAGGATTAGGGGTGGGAGGGGTTAGAGGGAGGGGACAATGCATATATATAGCTGATTCACCCTGCTGTACGGCAGAGACTAACACAACATTGCAATTACACGCCAATAAAAAGAGTGCTTTAAAAGCATTGTCTTAAAAAGCAAAGACAAGAACTTTCTATCTTTCCTATAACTATTCTTATCTAATTATTCATTTAAGGGTGGTTAATAAAAAAAAGTTAGCTTAATTATAAAACTTTTGCTTTCTTCTAGATAAAGTTATGTTTAGAGTTGACCACCATGACAAATTTTTTACTTATATACTCACATTAAATTCTAGCAAGCACTGTTTTTATGGAGTCATGACCCAGATAATCATGATGATGTGATCACTAATCTAGAGCCAGACATCTTGGAATGTGAAATCAAGTGGGCCTTAGAAAGAATCACTACGAGCAAAGCTAGTGGAGGTGATGGAATTCCAGCTGAGATGTTTCAAATCCTGAAAGATGATGCTGTGAAAGTGCTGCACTCAGTATGCCAGCAAATTTGGAAAACTCAGCAGTGGCCACAGGACTAGAAAGGGTCAGTTTTCATTCCAATTCCAAAGAAGGGCAATGCCAAAGAATGCTCAAACTACCGCACAGTTGCACTCATCTCACATGCTAGTAGAGTAAGTAATGCTCAAAATTCTCCAAGCCAGGCTTCAGCAATACGTGAACCATGAACTTCCTGATGTTCAAGCTGGTTTTAGAAAAGGCAGAGGAACCAGAGATTAAATTGCCAACATCCGCTGGATCATGGAAAAAGCAAGAGAGTTCCAGAAAAACATGTATTTCTGCTTTATTGACTATGCCAAAGCCTTTGACTGTGTGGATCACAATAAACTGTGGAAAATTCTGAAAGAGATGGGAATACCAGACCACCTGACCTGCCTCTTGACAAATCTGTATGCAGTTAGAACTGGACATGGAACAACAGACTGGTTCCAAATAGGAAAAAGAGTATGTCAAGGCTGTATATTGTCACCCTGCTTATTTAACTTACATGCAGAGTACATCATGAGAAACGCTGGACTGGAAGAAACACAAGCTGGAATCAAGATTGCTGGGAGAAATATCAATAACCTCAGATATGCAGATGACACCACCCTTATGGCAGAAAGTGAAGAGGAACTAAAAAGCCTCTTGATGAAAGTGAAAGAGGAAAGTGAAAAAGTTGGCTTTAAGCTCAACATTCAGAAAATGAAGATCATGGCATCCAGTCCCATCACTTCATGGGAAATAGATGGGGAAACAGTGGAAACAGTGTCAGACTTTATTTTGGGGGGCTCCAAAATCACTGCAGATGGTGACTGCAGCCATGAAATTAAAAGACGCTTACTGCTTGGAAGGAAAGTTATGACCAACCTAGATAGCATATTCAAAAGCAGAGACATTACTTTGCTGACTGAAGTCTGTCTAGTCAAGGCTATGGTTTTTCCTGTGGTCATGTATGGATGTGAGAGTTGGACTGTGAGGAAGGCTGAGCGCCGAAGAATTGATGCTTTTGAACTGTGGTGTTGGAGAAGACTCTTGAGAGTCCCTTGGACTGCAAGGAGATCCAACCAGTCCATTCTGAAGGAGATCAGCCCTGGGATTTCTTTGGAAGGAATGATGCTAAAGCTGAAGCTCCAGTACTTTGGCCACCTCATGCAAAGAGTTTACTCATTGGAAAAGACTCTGATGCTGGGAAGGATTGGGGGCAGGAAGAGAAGGGGACGACAGAGGATGAGATGGCTAGATGGCATCACTGACTCAATGAACATGAGTCTGAGTGAACTCTAGGAGATGGTGATGGACAGGGAGGCCTGGCATGCTGCGATTCATGGGGTCACAAAGAGTCAGACACGACTGAGCGACTAAACTGACACAGAGAAAAGTGCATATAGTTCACAGAATTTTTACAAAGTGAACACGTCTGTGACTACTGCCCAGATCAATATACAGAACAATATCAGCACCTCAGAGCCCTCCCTGAAGCTGCTCCCAGTCCCTGACCCCCCAAACTTAACCACTGTTCTGACCCCCATAAGCATAATTTAGTTTTGCCTATTTTGAATTTTATATAAAAGATGTTATACAGTATGTGTGTGTGTGCTAAGTTGCTTCAGTCTCGTCTGATTCTTTGTGACCCCACAGACTGTAGCCCTCCAGGCTCCTTTGTCCATGGGATTCTCCAGGCAAGAATACTGAAGTGGGTTGCCATTCCCTTTTGCAAGGGATCCTCCCGACCCGGGGATTGAATCCGTGCCTCTTATGTCTCCTGCACTGGCAGGAGGGTTCTTTACCACTAGAACCACCTGGGAAGCCCAATGTCATACGGTATACCCCCACTTTGTGTGTCATTTCTTTTGCCAAAGTTATGTTTGTGCATTTTTCCCATGTTCTTGTGTGTGGTAGTAGATTATATTTTTATTGCTGCATAGTATTCCATGATATAAATATACCAATGTTTCTTTATCTAGTCTATCACTGATGAACATTTATTTTTACTTTTGGCAATTACAAATTATATTACTATAATATTTTGTGTACATGTATTTCTGTGTATGTTTGCTTGATCCATAATTTCTTTTCCTAGATATATACTTCACAAAAATTCATAGACCTATACATCTATGATTTTTAAAAAAAATATAAATTTATTTATTTTAATTGGAGGCTAATTACTTTACAATATTCTATTGGTTTTGCCATACATCAACATGAATCCACCACAGGTGTACAAGTGTTCCCCATCCTGAACCCCCTCCCACTTTCCTCCCCGTACCATTCCTCAGGGTCATCCCAGTGCACCAACCCCAAGCATCCTGTATCCTGCATCGAACCTGGACTGGCGATTCATTTCATATATGATATTATACATATTTCAATGCCATTCTCCCAAATCATCCCACCCTCTCCCTCTCCCACAGAGTCCAAAAGACTGTTCTATACATCTGTGTCTCTTATGCTGTCTTGCAAACAGGGTTATCGTTACCATCTTTCTAAATTCCATATATATGTGTTAGTATACTGTATTGGTGTTTTTCTTTCTGGCTTACTTCACTCTGTATAACAGGCTCCAGTTTCATCCACCTCATTAGAACTGATTCAAATGTATTCTTTTTAATGGCCGAGTAATACTCCATTGTGTATATGTACCACAGCTTTCTTATCCATTCATCTGCTGATGGGCATCTAGGTTGCTTCTATGTCCTAGCTATTATAAACAGTGCTGCGATGAACATTGGGGTACACATGTCTCTTTCAATTCTGGTTTCCTCGGTGTGTATGCCCAGCAGTGGGATTGCTGGGTCATAAGGCAGTTCTATTTCCAGTTTTTTAAGGAATCTCCACACTCTTCTCCATAGTGGTTGTACTAGATTGCATTCCCACCAACGGTGAAGAGGGTTCCCTTTTCTCCACACCCTCTCCAGCATTTATTGCGTGGAGACTTTTGGACCGCAGCCATTCTGACTGGTGTGAAATGGTACCTCATTGTGGTTTTGATTTGCATTTCTCTGATAATGAGTGATGTTGAGCATCTTTTCATGAGTTTGTCAGCCATCTGTATGTCTAAAAATATGGAATACTTCACGAATTTGCATGTCATCCTTGCGCAGGGGCCATGCTAATCTTCTCTGTATCGTTCCAATTTTTAGTATATGTGCTGCCGAAGCGAGCACTCTATGATTTATTGTATGTATGTTACACTTCAGTAACATGTTTACTTAATAAAAGATAAAAGAGAATGTAAATAGGAATCAAAATTAAGAAGAAATAAGGTCAGTCTCAAGAAATATTTAAAAAAATAATAAAAGAATATTATAGCATTTGAAAACCTACGTATAACAAACACCAAGAAATTACAAGATGTCAAAACTGACACAAAATGATACAGATAGCTTAGATACACCAGTTAAATACCAAGAGTACTTAAATATCAATTATTGCTAGCTGAAAGGGTGTCTAAAATGCAAACCATCCCCTCAGATCTCAAGTACAGATGGTTTTTTACATTAGCATTACTAACATTTCAAGGAAGGATCAATTTCTGTTTTATAACAGTACTTAAAGAACGTAGGAAATGAATTGCCCAGGTTATTATGTGAGGCCAGTGTAATGACTTCATAAGAAGATAGGAATAAAACAAAAAAATACACAATAGAAAATGATAGGTCTGTTTCACTTATGATCAAAAATGCCAAACTATGTAAAAAATTAATTATCCCTTTTAACCCTGGAATGAAGGGATGGTTTAACAGGAGAAAAGTTTGTCAACATAGTTCACCAATGAGTAGACTAGCATAAAATATTTTTATTTATTAAAATATTATTAATCTCAATTGATGTAGAAAAATTATTTGATAAAACATAAGTAAGTCAATATCTATTTATAAGTCTATCAGGAAACAAGGAACTGCAGGGACTCACTTTAACTGAAAACTCACAACAAAAACTACACTTATGGAAAAACTGAAGATGCAGTTCCTTTCTAATTGGGAACAAGAAAAAAAATATTATCATTGCTACTATGTAACATAAATTGGAAGTTTTTTTCAAGCAATAAGAGACAGGGGAAAAGAGCTGTAAGTATAGGAAGGGAAAAACAAAAAGCCTTATTACCTATCCATTGGTAGTGATAAATGACTTCCTTAAAAAAATCAGAAGCATAAATCATAAAGAAAAAAAACTGAATTCAATTTTGTCAAGGTAAAAATTGCTGTTCAACAAGATATAACATTGATAAAGTTAACAGACAGATAATAGTTTGGGAGAAAAGATTTTCATTGTCTAACACGAATCAAGCAACTATATCCAGCACTAGAAGGGAGCTTTTGCAAAAATCAGCAAGTGGAATAATCATCGTGGAAAAACTAGGCAAATGCCATGAACAGGTAATTTCCAGAAGGGGAGACCTTAAGTGCTATGACAAATAAAAGACGTTCAAAGTCATTAGCTATCATAAACGTTCTACCATTTGAGTGATGAAATTCGGAAAGCAGGATGAGCCTATATCAGCAGGGACGCTGTGACTGGAAAACAGTGAAGGGAAAGACAGCAACAGGTAAAAGAGGTTGGCACTGAAGATCATGTCAGAATTTTTCAGCTGTGGTAAGTACGAATCAGTCAGTTTAGTCGCTCAGTCGAGTCCTGCTCTTTGTGATCTCATGGACTGCAGCACGCCAGGCCTCCCTGTTCATCACCAATTCCTGGAGTTTACTCAAACTCATGTTCATTGAGTCGGTGATGCCATCCAACCATCTCATCCTCTGTCGTCCCCTTCTCCTCCTGCCCCCAATCCCTCCCAGCATCAGGGTCTTTTTCAATGAGTCAGTTCTTCCCATCAGGTGGCCAAAGGATTGGAGTTTCAGCTTCAGCATCAGTCCTTCCAACGAATATTCAGGACTTATTTCCTTTAGGATGGACTGGTTGGACCTCCTTGCAGTCCAAGTGACTCTCAAGAGTCTTTTCCAACACCACAGTTCAAAAGCATCAATTCTTCAGTGTTCAGCTTTCTTTATAGTCCTACTCTCACATCCATACATGACCACTGGAAAAACCATAGCCTTAACTAAACGGACCTTTGTTGGTAAAGTAATGTCTCTGCTTTTTAATATGCTGTCTAGTTTGGTCATAACTTTTTCTTCCAAGGAACAGGTGTCTTTTAATTTCATGGCTGTAGTCACCATCTGCAGTGGTTTTGGAGCTCAACAAAATAAAGTCTGTCACTGTTTCCACTGTTTCCCCATCTATTTGCCATGAAGTGATGGGACAAGATGCCGTGATCTTAGTTTTCTGAATGTTGAGTTTTAGGCCAATTTTTCACTCTCCTCTTTCACTTTCATCAAGAGGGTCTTTAGTTTTTCTTCTCTTTCTGACATAAGGGTCATCTGCATATCTGAGGTTATTGATATTTCTCCCAACAATCTTGATTCCAGCTTGTGCTTCATCTAGTCCAACATTTCTCATGATCCGGGAGTTGGTGATGGACAGGGAGGCCTGGCGTGCTGCGATTCATGGGGTCGCAAGGAGTCGGACACGACTGAGCGACTGAACTGAATTGAACTGAACTCTGCACATAAGTCAAATAAGCAGGGTGACAATATGCAGCCTTGACATACTCCTTTCCCGATTTGGAACCAGTCTGTTGTTCCGTGTCCAGTTCTAACTGTTGCTTCTTGACTTGCATACAGATTTCTTAGGAGGCAGGTAAGGTGGTCTGGTATTCCCATCTCCTTAAACATTTCCACAATTTGCTGTGATTCACGCAGTCAAAGGCTTTGGTGTAGTCAATATAGCAGAAGTAGATGATTTTCTGGAACTCTCTTGCTTTTTCGATGATCCAGTGGATGTTGGCAATTTGATCTCTGGTTCCTCTGCCTTTTCTAAATCCAGCTTAAATATGAATAGCTTTCAGTTAAATATGAATATTTATTTCAGGTAAATACGAATATTTATTTTAGGTAAATATGAATAGCTTTCAGTTAATGGCTCTTAGGGGCTTTTATGCCGGAGATGGGAGATGTGACCTGGCATTACTAATAGTATTGGCAGATCATTTAAGCATTAGCATTCAAGATTGTTTTTTTCAGACTATAGATAAGAGTCTGAAATGTTGTGAAGACACACACACACATAAGACCAAACAAACAAATGTAGAACTTTGATTCTATGAGAATGTGCTCAGAAATTAAAAGAAGTAGAAGCATTTTTAGCTGAATGGCGTTAGGATAGTCCTGCTGATTCTTGAATCTGCAGTATCATCAAGGGTTTCTCTGCCAGTTTGGGCATAGTTCTTTTCTGTACATTGACTTTTCTTGAGTAGTAAGCGATTGGAGCCCAGGGACAGCTGGACAGAGGGACAGCACAGAGGGATGCCTCAGTGCTTTATATTTATCAGACTACATTAACACAGATGTTGAAGGCACATGTTGCCTAATATTTCAGAAAATAATCTTCATTCTGCTGCATTCAATGGAGTCTCTGTATCCAGTAGAGGACGCAGTGTCCCAGAAAAGGTTACCTTTCTTAGAAGAATTATGTAAATATCTAGTTACTGAGCAAAATCTTGAGGTTGTTTACTTTGGAGTGCTATGGATCACCTATTGTTGTTTAATTGCCAAGTTGTATCTGACTATTTATGACTCCACAGACAGCAGCCCTGCCAGGCTCCTCTGTCCATGGGATTCTCCAAGCAAAAATACTGGAATGGGTTGCCATTTCCTTCTCCAGGGGATCTTCCCAGCCCAGGGATTGAGCCCATGTCTCCTGAAGTGGCAGGCATATTCTTTACCACTGCACCACATGGGAAGCCCATGGATCACCTACACCTCATCGTGAATACAATGAAGTACCTCCAGCAGCCCAGCTGTGAAAGATGAGGAGAGGATCCTGGTGGTTCTAATTTCACATTTCTCTTTATTTATAAACTTGCTGTAACAAGTGATGATGGGCCTCATAATTCTTTCACCCGAATGTTCATTTTAAGCCCATGAGTGGGACAATTATAGAATCACATCTGGAATCCTGGAAAGAGAAGTTTCCATGAAGCACAGAAAAACCTCTGCAGCAACAGAAATGGGAACAATCCCTTTGATCAGTTTTCCAGTAAAGTGCTGCACAACAGACTGCTCCAAAACTGAGTGTTTAACTTTCAGCTTCTACATTAAATCTCATGATTTTGTGAGTCAGGAATGCAGGGAGAGCTCAGCTGGGCAATTCTACTACACCATATGGTGTCATGTGGGGTCATTCAATAGTATTCGAGCAGGGGTTGTCTGGTCTGGAGGGTCTAAGGCATTTTCACTCTCATTTGGTATCTTCTGGAAAATGGCAGGAAGCTGGGCTCTGTTGGATTCCTCTTCCCCTCTCTGAAGTCTCAGGGCTTCTTCTTGTGGTCTCTTAAGCAGTATACTTAAGCCTTTTGGCATCCCAGGACTCCAAGAGACCAATGGAGAAGTTGCCAGCCTCTCAAAGAATATCCCAGAACTGGAGTAATGCCATTTCTGCTTTACTATATTGGTCAAGGTGCTCACAGGCCAGCCCAAAATCATAGGCGGAAGGGGAATTAGACTCCACCTCCTAGCGGGAGGAGTGTCAAGGAATTTTAACCCACATGATAGGGGACAATTATTTGTGCTGTTACGGTACCCAAATAGCACTGATGGACAGTACTTTCTAGTGGTGAGAACATAGCCTCTACAGTTGAACTGCCTGGGTTCAAATCCAAGCCTTACGATTTCAGCTATGTGACTTTGTAAGTCTAAAAAAAATCAAATTTATTAAGATATAATTCATATGCAGTGACATGTATTCACTTTAAGCGTGAATTTCTATAAATTTTGTCAAATTTATATACCTGTATAACTACCAATACAATCAAGATGAAGAGCATTTCCATCACCCTAAAATGCTTCCTTGTACTACTTTTCAGCTAACCTGAAACCTCTAATCCAAGCAATCCCTGATCTACTTTCTATCACTATAGATTAGATTTGTCTCTTCTAGAGTTTTATGTAAATGGAATCATATAGTATGTACTCTTATATCTAACTTATTTCACTTGGCATGGTTTTGAGATTCATGCATTTTTTTTTTTTTGCACATTTCGCTATTCCTTTTCATTTTCCAGATGTATTCTGTTATATAGATATACTAGAATTTGTTCATTCATCTATTGATGGACTTATGAGTTATTTCCAATTTAGGCTATTGTGAAAAAACCTGCTAGGAACTTTTGTGTATAAGTATTTGTGTAGACATATGTTTTTACTTCTCTTCAGCAAGTTCCTATGAGTGAGAATGCTGGGTGTCACTAAATATAGGCTTACCTTAAATTGTGAAGATGTTTTCATAGTGATTTTTATCATACTGCACCCCATACCAATATGAGAGCAGCAGTTGCTCAATAACCTTATCAACACTTAATATTGTCTTTAACCACTCAAATGCATAGATATGTGGGTACCGCATTATTATTTTAATGTGCACTTCCCCATGAGCAGTGATGCTGAGGAGCTTTTTATATGCCACTAACACTTTAATCTTTTGTACAGAGTCTATTCAAGTTTGGGGGACATGTTTTTTAATTCTTTACATGCTTCAGTCTGCTCATCAGAAAAATAATTGGAAAAAAAAATGAGATAATTATACATACCACATGGCATCTTTATAAGGATTAAATAAACTAATATATGTAAAAGCAGCTAAACAAGTCCTGGAATATAGTATATTAATTTATTACTGTAGCTATAACAAATTACCAGAAACTTAAATGTATAAACAATAAAATTTATTATCATACGGTTTTATAGGACAAATATTTGACACAGGTCTCACTGGGTTAAAACTAAGTTGCTGTTGAGACTGTGCTCTTTTCCGGAGACTCTGGGTGGAGGGAATTTTTCTAGCTTCTAAAGGACATTCACATTTCTTGGCTTGTGGGCCCCCTTCCTCTGTCTTCAAAGCCAAAAACAATGATCTCTCTGTCTTTCTTTTGCTGTCAGGTCTCTATTTGACACTCTCCCGTTTTGTATCCTCCTCTTCCACTTTTAAGGAATCCTGTGAGTACATTGGGCCCACCCAAATAACCTGAAATAATCTTCCTAGATGATTATATGATTATCAAACTTAATTCCATCTGCAGTCTAATTCTTCCCCATGTATCATAACATATTCACACCTTCCAGGGATTAGGACATGAGCATCTTTGAAAGCCATTATTCTGCCTACCACACATAGAAAATTAGCCTTTCTTTGTATTATTATTACTAAGACTTGAGTTAAAGAGTTAAAGACTTGCAGAGTTAAAAGGCTTGCATTCAAATCCTGGTTTGTCACAGCCATGTGGTATTGGGCAAGTTAATTTCCTTTCTGAATTTCCATTTGCTTAGCTACAGAATTACCGACAATCACATGACCCACCTTTACAGAATTTTTGTGAGGAATGCGTAAGACAGGATAAGTGAAAGTGCTATATATCCCACCTGAAGCAAACACATCTGATTTCCAGCTAAAATGGTGAATTAAATGTATAAAGTTATCTTACCTCGCTAGAGAAACTCCACTAAAGTAAAAGAATGAAAATGTGACCCCCCACCCCGGCCCCGCCAAAAAAAAGCCAGCAAATTGCTGAAGCAGAGGATTAACGGAACAGTGAAGTGGTGACTAAGTTCTAGCAGAGGGAATGTCCCTGAGAAAGACACTCCGTTGCCCGGCAGACGTCCGGGAAGGGGAAGGCTGAGAGGCACCAGGGGCTGGGGAAGGTGGGGATAGAGCCCTAGGCTGGAGTTAGGGACAGGGGGAAAGCCTGTTAAACTCCTGGCCCTGCTCTGGCCTGGGAGCAGCCAGATGACTACAGGAGGCCAGCAGTTCATTATTTGGAGAAACTGAACCAAAAAAGGTGCACAGTGGAGGGCAAAGGAAATAATTCATGGTGGAACACTGGAGGCTCAGCAAGTAGATACATTGCCCGACTCCTTCCACATACAGGGATAGAAACCAGGTTGGAACTGAAAGAATTTTTCCCAGCAGAAACCAAGTGTTCCCAGAGAAAAGACTTTAACAGATGAGTTTCCCTAATAAGTTTCATGTGGCCTTCTACTCTGCAATGATATCAACTGCCAGCTGACTTTTTAGTGCCTCAGTCCTAAATGTGATTAGTCAGTTCAGGATTACAGACATTTGAAGAAAGTCTTCAATATAAAGGACAGAGAAGAAAACAAATAAATAGGAAGAAAGAACTTGAATGAAAATGGCAAAGCAGGGGGCAGAATAGAATGTAAAATAGTTATAGTATACATTCTCAGAGAGAGAAGAAAGATATTGCCTTGATTGGGAAGAACAGTGTACTGTAAAAACACAAAATCAGAGAATAAGAAAGAGCTCTTGGATATTAAATATATAATTACTGAAAGCAGAGCTAAATACTCATCCAGTCTAGTTGGAAGTCAATAGATAGTATCAAAATGTATAAATCAATAGGTGCAGTACACAATAAGCATGTTATTTGGAAATGTGTAGCAAATATCCAGATAACTAGCTACCCCCAAACCAAATAGTTTTAACTGGAAGGCTCTGGACTGAAGAACTAGAAGTTAGAAATCAGTAGGGTGTGGATCTGGAAGCTTATTCCACTTTGATTTAAGTTTTATTTAGTTCCCTTTGTCCCTTTGTGAAAAAAAATATTGTAGTAAAATATATGTAGCATAAAACTTACCATAAAAGACATTCAGTTTGTTCACAAGGTTGTGTAACCCTCACCACTATGTCAGTCTCTGGATATTTTCTTTGATCCAAAGGAAATCTGCCTATTAAAAAGTCACTCTATCTCCTCTCCTTCCATTGCCTGGCAACCATCGATCTGCTTTCTGTCTTCGTGAATTTGCTGATTCTGGATATTTCCTATAAATGGAATCGAATAATATATGGCCTTTGGTAAGTGTCTTCTTTCACTTAGCACGTTTTTAAGGTCCACCCACCCTGTGGCAAGTCCTGGTACTTCACTTCTTCCTGTGACTGAATAATATTCCATTGGTGAATAGACCACATTTTGTTTTTCCACTCATCAGTTGATGAACATTTGACTTGTTTCTACCTTTTAGCTGTTGTGAATAGCCCTGCTATAAACATCTGTGTGAAGTTTTTGTTGACTACCTGTTTTCAGTTGCTTGGGGTGTGTACCCAGGAGTACAATTCCTATGTCATGAGCAACTCCATTTTTAACAATGCAAACCCACCAAACTGTTTTCCACAGTGGTTACACCATTTTATGTTCCAACCAGCAGTGTGCAAGTGTTCCAGTGTCTCCACATTCTCATCCACACTTGTCCATTTGTCTTTTGATGAAACTAAAAATTTACGGAGCTCTCAGTAGAACGAAAAATGATGTATAGAAAGCACTGTGATAGATCAACAGTATTAAAACAAAACCACAAGGTGATATCGTTAATAAAGTTTGGGGACTGTTGGAGCCTTACCAGGTATATTAATTTCCTTGCTGCTGTAACAAACTACTACAAACTTAAAGGCTTCACCCAACAGAAAATTGTTCTCTGGAGGTCAAAGTACAAAATGGGTCCTACCTTGCTAAAATCAAGATGTTGATAAGGCTGCGTTCCACTCTGGAGGCTCCAGGGAGAATCTGCTTTCTTGTCTTTACTTCCTTCTCTCCTTCAGCTTCTAGAGATAGTCAGCATTCCTAGACTCTTCTCCGTATTCAGAGCTAGCAGGGTAGCATTTCCTCTCCTCTCTGACCCTCTCCATTTTTACATCTCCCTCCTCTGACTCTGATCCTCCTGCTCTCTTATAAGGACGCTGTGATTACACTGGGCTCACGTGGGTCATCCAAGATCATTTTCCCATCCCCAAATGCTAAACTTAATCCCAGCTGCAAAACCCTTTTGCCATGTAAGTTAAGGTGTTCACAGGTTCTGGGGGTTGGGATGTGGATGTTTTTAGAAGGCTATTATTCAGCCTGCCACACCAGGGAAACCATTGTAAACGAAAGTCTCACATGGAGAAGCAGTCAGAAAGGGCCTTGTCAAGTAGAAAGTGGGAAAGTGATCTGGAGAATTTCTAAACCTCCCAAGCTTTAGTTGTCTAAGCTAAGTTTAGTTTGGTAAAAGGATAAACATGTTATCTACTGTACATTTGTGCAGCTTCGAAAAATGTCAGTTTCTCCATCTAGAGCACTGCTTTCTTTAAAAAAAAAAAAAAAGTCTTTTTGGTAGGGGGGCTGTGCTGCATGGCATGCAAGATCTTAGTTCCCTGACCAGGGATGGAACCCGTGTCCCCTACACTGGAAGTCTGGAGTCAACCACCAGGGAAGTCCCCAGACCACCACTCTAGGAATTCCAGTGCCATCATTTTAAAATCAATAAGACCAATATTCACAAGGGCACCATGAAAGGAGAATCAGGGTTCCCTAAGACTCCTGAGTAATGGCAAAGAACTAGATGATTCGGGATGCTGGAACCACTTTTGGAGATTTGTAGAAGACCTATATTGTGTTTTCTTTGCTCAGTTCTTTTTTTTTTTCAAATTAATTAATTTATTTTAATTGGAGGCTAATTACTTTACAATATTGTAGTGGTTTTAGCCATACATTGACATGAATCAGCCATGGGTGTACATGTGTTCCCCATCCTGAACCCCCCTCCCACCTCCCTCCCCATCCCATCCCTCAGGGTCATCCCAGGGCACCAACCCTGAGCGCCCTGTCTCATGCATCGAACCTGGACTGTCGACCTATTTCACATATGGTAATATACATGTTTCAGTGCTATTCTCTCAAATCATCCCACTCTCGCATTGTCCCACAGAGTCCAAAAATCTGTTCTTTACATCTGTGTCTCTTTTGCTGTCTCGCATATAGGGTCATTGTTACCATCTTTCTAAATTCCATATATATGGGTTAATGTACTGTATTGGTGTTTTTCTTTCTGACTTACTTCACTCTGTATAATAGGCTCCAGTTTCATCCTACTCATTAGAACTGATTCAAATGCATTCTTTTTAATAGCTGGGTAGTATTCCATTAAAGTGGTCTTAGACCTATTGACCCTTCTAGCCAGGAAAGCAAATGAAAAAAAGCAAGTTTTATCAGGGGCTCCAGAATTCATTTCCGTAACTAACACCTCTAGAAGAATATCCCATCCACCTACAATTTCTTTTCATCTCATGTATTTCTGTTAGAGAGTGTAATATAGACTTGGCACATGGCTCCTTCTCAAGAAATCCTTAAAGAACATAACACTCTTCCCACCCAATAATCTTATAAATGCATGCTAATATTGTCATTAGAAGAATATTGTTTTAACATGTATAAATGGTAGAGATATGTCACAACAATTGGATCTTTTATTGAAAAAGTTACCATATAATTTTGGCAAATAGATGAGCTAGATAATATTCTAAAATGTGTAGTCAGGGTTTAAATGGCTGAAAAACTGATGTCTAATGAAGAATTGTTATTGAAGGAAAGGAGGAGCCCAGACAGTGCACACAGAATTGCTAACAGGACAGTGTCAAAACAAGCATTCATGAGGGCTGACTGAGAATCCACAGAATGAAACAAGCAGACACAGGCTTTTGTGGGTGCCTGTGATTTAACAGCGATAGGGGAACTGGGTCTGGCGTAAGAGACAAAGGCTGCTTCAGAAGGTAAAAATGAATAGTTCAAATCAGGAATTTTAAAATAATATTCCTGCCAAAGAACCCTTTGGTGATTTTTCAAAACAAGAAAAATGTAACATGTTTGTATTCATGCCATCTGAGAAATTAAATCCCAATTCGTTTGTCTTCTATTTTCTGCCAAGTCATCAGTTTCCTTTTGTTTTCTTTTGGTAGAATGAACAAGTCCTCAAATGCTGTGAACTCCATCCTGATGCAAACTCTATTCTCAAACAAAAGAAACTCACTGTCTCTTTGTCCTCCAATAACCTGACCCATCTACAATTTTTTACCTCTTAGCCCTGATAATACTTCAACTCTTGATTTGAATTTTCTTCACCTTGTACATGTTCTAAGTAAACTCAGAGATGTCTGCGTTTGGTTTGCTAGTCACAGTTCGATTCTGGTGATCCCGCTGAGCCGCACCTCAAATTTCCATTTATTCATACATCAAATTGCTTCTAGGGGTATGACATTTTGGATGTGATTAGAAGGCCAAGTGAAAAATACTTAACAATGTCACATGACAAGGCCATTTGGACAAAAGGACTTTGTACGTGTGACTTCACTCAATGGGAAATCATGAACTTTTTCTCACCCTTTAAGTGGCACCAAGCCAGAATAAATTTAGAAACTACCCTCTGCCATGGTTCTGGAAATCTTTTCAGTTCTGACATCTGGAGTTTTTATACTATAATATAAATTAACATTGGGAATAATTCATTATTTTTCATGGACTAAAACAAAATCTTGTAGAACACTACTCTCTTACACGCTATAAATCTCATTTACTACTAACAATTTCATTGTTTATGCAATATTTTGTCACATATGGGAATATATGTAAAAGATAAGAGCATACCAGAGTAATAAGAATGGAAAAAACAAGAGATCTAGATTTAAATTCATTGTTTATTTAAATGAATATCAATCTTTCAGAAAAAAGTGGTTTTTTTTAAAACTTAAAAAAATTATTTCTGAAACCCCCGCTGTATGTTCTGAATTGTGCTGGCCTTATGGGGAATATGGGCGCTGACACAGCATAGAACCTACTTTCAAGGAGGTTGGTCTTGTAGAAAGAGGCAGCATAATAAAATTAAGAAAGAATGGAAACCTGCAATTTGATTTATGATGCCAGGTATTTTATGCACTTTATCTCTTATATTCACAACAATCTTGCAAACAGGATATTAATCATCCCCAATGTATTGGCTTGGCCAAAAGCTTGTTTGGGTTTTTCCACAGGAGCTTCTGGAAAAACCTGCACTTTTTGGTGAACCTAATATATGTAAGGAAGCAGCGTTTCAGGAAGGTGAAGTAATTTGCCTGGGGTCACTCAGCCAGTAAATTGCCTAAGCAGGATTCACAGTCAGACGTTTCTAACTTTAGAGAACCAAGTGATTTCCACTGTGCTCCACCACCTCGTATTTCTAGTGTATTAATCTGTTTCCTAGAATAAGTCACTCAGTCATCCCATGCTTTAGTTTCTTAGACTATAAAATGCAGAGGTTTCTTTCCTGGACTTCCATTCTATATCATCTTGAGACCAACCTATGAGGCGCTGAAAGAGCAATCCCAGACAGAGGTCTAGGTGGGCTTGCTAACTTCCACCCTTGGACCATCAGAGTGTCCTATGTTCAATGGGAGATACACTGATTGGAGCAGTTGGGCCCTGAAGAAAAGTAGGATTTGGATGGGTAGAGAGGATGCAGAGGGTTTTGCAGACTGAGAGCAAATCAGGGTAAAAGTAAGGAGCCAGAGCCAGGAGGCATGCTGGCCTGTTTGCTGGATAGTGATGGGATGGAGAGATTGGCATGTGAGGGGCCTATTGTGCAGTGTGTGTTGGGGAGGGGATTTGTTGGGTCAAGATGAAGAAGGCCCTTGAATACTAGGTGTTGTTCTCCACTGGAAAGGCTCAGAGAACAGTTTCTAGACTTTGGCAAATCCCTGTGCCACTACTTACTGCTTCAGATCTTGAACATGATAAGTCAGTTGGTTGAGTTCAGATTCTGTAATGGAAAAAACCCGAAATCAGAAGTATTAATTATTTGCTAGTGCATAGCAAGTAATAGGGCTCGCAAATTCATGGTAAAGGAATGAATGATGTCTGAGAGGCAGACAGATTTATTTAATTTTCCTGGAGGATTAATCCAGAGCTACCTATATCACTTGGTTCTCTTCGGCAAACTCTCTGAGACCCCTACATGTGAGAGAGGGGCCTGGATGAGGCACTTTGTGTGACTGTGGATATCTTTCCTCTGTGTTAAGTGACTGGCCATTTAGAGGCTCAATCTGGGGCAGGACTGATAACAGCCAGGCTCTAGCCAGCCTGGCCAAAGGACCTGTCAGTCAGTCAGTCAGTTCAGTCGCTCAGTCGTGTCCGACTCTTTGTGACCCCATGAATTGCAGCACGCCAGGCTTCCCTGTCCATCACCAACTCCCGGAGTTCACTCAGACTCATGTCCATCGAGTTAGTGATGCCATCCAGCCATCTTATCCTCTGTTGTCCCCTTCTCCTCCTGCCCCCAATCCCTCCCAGCATCAGAGTCTTTTCCAATGAGTCAACTCTTCGCATGAGGTGACCAAAGTACTGGAGTTTCAGCTTTAGCATCATTCCTTCCAAAGAAATCCCAGGGTTGATCTCCTTCAGAATGGACTGGTTGGATCTCCTCACAGTCCAAGGGACTCTCAAGAATCTTCTCCAACACCACAGTTCAAAAGCATCAATTCTTCGGCGCTCAGTTTTCTTCACAGTCCAACTCTCACATCCATACATGATCACAGGAAAAACCATAGCCTTGACTAGACAGACCTTAGTCGGCAAAGTAATGTCTCTGCTTTTGAATATGCTATCTAGGTTGGTCATAACCTTTCTTTCAAGGAGTAAGCATCTTTTAATTTCATGGCTGCAATCACCATCTGCAGTGATTTTGGAGCCCCCCAAAATAAAGTCTGACACTGTTTCCACTGTTTCCCCATCTATTTCCCATGAAGTGATGGGACCAAATGCCATGATCTTCGTTTTCTGAATGTTGAGCTTTAAGCCAACTTCTTCACTCTCCACTTTCACTTTCATCAAGAGGCTTTTTAGTTCCTCTTCACTTTCTGCCATAAGCATGGTATCATCTGCGTATCTGAGGTTACTGATATTTCTCCCGGCAATATAGATTCCAGCTTGTGCTTCTTCCAGCCCAGCATTTCTCATGATGTACTCTGCATGTAAGTTAAATAAGCAGGGTAACAATATACAGCCTTGACGTACTCCTTTTCCTATCTGGAACCAGTCTGTTGTTCGATGTCCAGTTCTAACTGTTGCTCCCTGACCTGCATATAGGTTTCTCAAGAGGCAGATCCCATAACTGCTCAGTAGCATAAAGTGCCACTGTTTAAGAATGATAGGAACCATGGTTACCCCGTCAGAAGGCAGTGGAGGAGAACTAAATGTGGACCAGCTTGTTCTTTGGGATTGCCACCCTGCGAGGGAATGTTTGAGACTAGAAGCCACAAAGATTCAAAAGCAAAAACAAAATATTTATGTTGATGTAACTGAACAACTGTCGTCCCCATCAACCATGTTGATGGTTATCTGAGGCAACATTGAAATACAACTGTGAAGTAAACAGATCAAATCCCTGAGCTCATGGAGCTTCCTTTGTAGTGGAAAAAGACAGATAATAAATAAAAATGATTTTTCAAAATACAAGGTCAGTTTATCTTAGCATATTATATCCTTTGCCAATGGTTTTGAAAGCCTCCTCTGTCATATATTAACTTTCCATGTATCTGTAGTTCTACAAACAATATTCTGTTTCCTATTTCTATTTGCTTAGTTTTGCCTACATTCTTGATTACTACAATTTTTTATTTTAAATTAATTTTTACAGAGTACAGTTGCTTTACAATGTTGTGTTAGTTTCTGCTGTGCAGCAAAGTGAATCAGTTATATGTATGCTGCTGCTGCTGCTAAGTCGCTTCAGTCGTGTCCGACTCTGTGCGACCCCATGGATGGCAGCCCACCTGGCTCCCCTGTCCCTGGGATTCTCCAGGCAAGAACACTGGAGTGGGTTGCCATTTCCTTCTCCAATGCATGAAAGTGAAAAGTGAAAGTGAAGTTGCTCAGTCGTGTCTGACTCTTTGCGACCCCATGGACTGTAGCCTACCAGGCTCCTCTGTCCATGGGATTGTCCAGGCAAGAGTACTGGAGTGGGCTGCCATCGCCTTCTCCGAGTTATATGTATATGTATATCTTTTCTTTGCAAGATCTCCTTCCCATTTAGGTCACTACAGAGCACTGAGTAGAGTTCCCTGTGCTACATAGTAGATTCTCATTAGTTATCTGTATTATACATAGTAGTGTATATATGTCAATCGCAATCTCCTAATTCACTCCCCCTGCTCCCCGTGGTATCCATATGTTTGTTCTCTACATCTGTGTCTCTATTTATGCTTTGCAAATAAGTTCATCTGTACCATTTTTCTAGATTCTACATATGAGTGTTAATACATTATATTTGTTTTTCTCTTTCTGACTTACTTCATTCTGTATGACATCTCTAGGTCTAGCCACATCTCTGCAAATGGCACTATTTCATTCCTTTTCGTGGCTGAATAATATTCCATTATATATATATAAATAATATATATAGGCATGTATGTATAGGTACATACATATACGTGTGTGTGTGTGTGTGTAATTCAGGTTTTTCTGTAACAACTCATGGAATAACTTAAACCAATTTTTTGGCCAACCCAATATGTACCACATCTTCTTAACCATTTCTCTATTGTTGAACATTTAGGCTGCTTCCACATCCTGGCTATTGTAAATAGTGCTGCAGTGAACATTGGGATGCATGTATCTTTTTGAATTATGGTTTTCTCCAGGTGTATGCCCAGGAATTGGATTACTGGGTCATGTGGTATTTCTGTTTTTAGTGTTTTGAGGAACCTCCATACTGTCCTCCATAGTGGCTGTAGCAATTTACATTCCCACCGACAGTGTAAGAGGATTCCCCTTTCTCCATATCCTCTCCAGCATTTATTGATTGTAGATTTTTTGATTACAGCCACTCTGACCAATGTGAGGTCACCATACCTCACTGTAGTTTTGATTTGCTTTTCTCTAAAAATCAGCAATTTTTCATGTGTTTGCTGGCTGTAGATTTAGGGTAAACTTTGATACATGATACAGCAAGCCTCCCAAATTAATTTTTTGCAAAAGTGCCTTAGCTAGCTTCATTCCATATTCCAGTATAAATTTTAGAATCAATTTGTCAAATCCCATGAAAACTCCCTATTGGCTTTTGATTGGACTTGCATTACATTTATAGAAGCGTCTGCCTACAATGTGGGAGACCTGGGTTCGATCCCTGGGTTGGGAAGATCCCCTGGAGAAGGAAATGGCAACCTACTCCAGTACTCTTGCCTGGAAAATTCCATGGACGGAGGAGCCTGGTAGGCTACAGTCCATGGGGTCGCAAAAAGTCAGACACGACTGAGTGACTTCACTTTCACTTTGGGAAAGAAAAAAAAGTGATTCTTGTAAATTTCTCTGTTCTTATGTCTTTAATATCTTTATTATATTTTATAATATTCTTCCTAAAGCTCTTGCACACCTTTTATTAGATTTAGTCTTTTAATTTGTATTGCTATCATCTGACTTTAAAATCACTGACTTTAAGACTATATTCTCTAAAGGTTTATTACTGCTATACTATAGGAATGTAATTTATATTAATATTGACTTTTTTAATCTATCAACTAACTTTGCTGAATCCAAATATTAATTTTGATACTTTTTGAGCAGATTCTCTCAGATATTCTGTATAGATAACTTTATCATTTTAAAGTGGTTCACTCAGTGATTTTGTTCACAAGGGGACAGTTGGCCATGTCTGGAGACATTTTTATTGGTCCCAACTGAGAGCATGAAATTTTTGTAGTTGTTTGCTAAAAATTATTTAGTGAACTCCTACCGTGTATTAGGCCCTGTTTGAGAAGCTGTGTATTCAGAGGTAATCAAAACAAATATGTTCCTACCCACTGCAAAATTTAGAGTTTAGTTTATACCTTGCAAACAGAAAATAGAATTCCTTTCAAAGTCTTTATGGAAATTCAGAAAGCACAGAAAGTGATCATATAAGAGAACAAACTAAAAACTGACAAAATTCAAAAAGGCAAAATTTATATAACATATATTCTTTTACCACTATGCTATGAACACAGAAGTCAATATAAAAATATTTAAATATTTAACAAAACAAGCAACTCCTTGCCAACTGGAGATCATGAATCCTTAAATGATTTATGTATTTTTTTAAAAAAGGATACAAATAAGTCAACCTAAGACTTAAGAAATTAGAAAAAGAATATAAAAGGAACCATAAGCATGACAGAAGTAATTAACATAAAAGTGAAAGTGAAAGTGAAGTTGCTTAGTCGTGTCTGACTCTTTGCGACCCCATGGACTGTATCAGCCCTATCAGGCTCCTCCATCCATGAGATTTTCCAGGCAAGAGTGCTGGAGTGGATTGCCATTGCCTTCTCCAGGGGATCCTCCTGACCCAGGGATGGAATCCTGCATTGCGGGCAGACGCTTTACTGTCTGAGCCACCAGGAGACATTAATTACGTATAAAACAAACAAAAAAAAATAGTGGAACTGACAAATTTTAATAGTTTCTTATTTGAAAAACACTAGATATCACCAACTCGATGGGCATGAGTTAGAGCAAGCTCTGGGAGTTGGTGATGGACAGGGAAGCCTAGCGTGCTGCAGTCCATGGGGTCACAAACAGTCAGAAAGGACTGAATGACTGAACTGAACTGAACTGAACTGAGACAAAGGAAGGGAAAAGAGTAATTTTATGGTACAGAAACTGACAAACACTACCTAAGCCAGGTGATCTAACTCAACAGTAACAATGATGTCATGTTGACAATATATAACCCTGAATGATGTGATGAAAGTGACACTTTATCTCTGTGGTCTTCGTCACTTAAACTCATCATCTCAGCCTGGTCATGAGAAAAATCCCAACTGAGGGGCGTGTAAAATACTATCTGAGCTGTATTCTTCAGACTGTCAAGGTCATCCAAAACACTGTCTGAGAAACCGTCACAGCCAAGAGGCGCCAAGGGAGACAGGACAACTAAATGTAATATGGGAAGCTGGATGCCCTTCTGGAACAGATAGAGAGCACACAGTGAAAATTAAGGAAATCTGAAAAAGGGAAGTATGGACTTTAGTTAATAATAAGGTGTCTTATAGGTTCATTAATTGCGACACATATACCATCCTAATGTAAGAGAGTAACAACAGGGGAAAACTGGATGGGGCATATGGAAATTCTATAGTATCTTTGTCACTTTCCTGTCAGTCTAAAACTATGTTTATGTCCTATTGCTGCTGTAACAAATTATCACAGACCTATTGGCTTAAAATAATGCGAACTTTAAAAGTTTTGGAGGTCAGAAGTCTAAAATGAGTCTTATTGTTTAGTTTCTAGTGACTCCATGGACTATAGCCCACCAGGTTCCTCTGTCCATGGAATTCTCCAGTTTCCTTCTTCAGAGAATCTTCCCGACATAGGGATCAAACCCATGTCTCCTGCATTGGCAGGTGAATTCTTTATCACTGAAACACCAGGGAATCTTAGAGGGGTGAAAATCAAGGAGCTGGCAGGGCTGGTTCCTTCTGGAGGCTTGAGAGGCAACTCCATTCCTTGTCTTTTCCAGCTTCTATAGACTGCGAGCATTCATTGACTTGTGGCCACATCACTCCAATCTCTTCTTATGTTGTCATATCACTTTCTCCTCTTTCTGACTTTCTTGGACCCCTCTTATAAGGACCCTGTGATTATACAGGGCCCACCGGGATAATCCAGAATAATCTCCCCATCATAAAAATCCTTAATTTAACCACACTTGAAAAGTACCTATGACCATATAACATTCACAGGTTCTGGAGGTTAGGACATTGACGTTTTGTGGGGTTATTATTCAGCTTACTCTGCTACTTATCTAAGAGTTTCCCAGGTGGTACTAGTGGTAATAGCATATTCAAAAGCAGAGACACTACTTTGCCGACTAAGGTCCGTCTGGTCAAGGCTATGGTTTTTCCAGTAGTCATGTATGGATGTGAGAGTTGGACTGTGAAGAAGGCTGAGCGCCGAACAATTGATGCTTTTGAACTGTGGTGTTGGAGAAGACTCTTGAGAGTCCCTTGGACTGCAAGGAGATCCAACCAGTCCATTCTGAAGGAGATCAGCCCTGGGATTTCTTTGGAAGGAATGATGCTAAAGCTGAAACTCCAGTACTTTGGCCATCTCATGCAAAGAGTTGATTCATTGGAAAAGACTTTGATGCTGGGAGGGATTGGGGGCAGGAGAAGAAGGGGACGACCGAGGATGAGATGGCTGGATGGCATCATTTACTTGATGAACACGAGTCTAAGTGAACTCCGGGAGTCGGTGATGGACAGGGAGGCCTGGCGTGCTGTGATTCATGGGGTCGCAAAGAGTCAGACACGACTGAGCGACTGAACTGAACTGAACTAGTGGTAAAGAACCTGCCTGCCAATGCAGGGAACAGAAGAGACGTGGGTTCGATTGCTGGGTTGGAAAGATCCTCTGGAGGAGGGCACAGCAACCTGCTCCAGTATTCTTTCCTGGAGAATCTCATGTGCAGAGGAGCCTGGTGGGCTACAGTTTATAAGGTTGCAGAGTCAGACATGACTGAAGTGACTTAGCACACATACATGCACACTACTCTAAAATTAAAAGCTTATTTTCAAAAAACAACAAATATTTAGAAACAAAAGTGAGCACACAATTAAATACCAAAGACTAATAGGAAATATAACAAAAGATATACAATATCTTTATATGGAGATTTTAAATCATAAGAGAGTATCAACCTTGGTCACCTAATAGATAAGGCATTGGCCTCCTAAAATATAAGAGAATAGTACATATGACTATGAAATTATATATTTCATTATCTAGAAGAAATAACATGATTTGCTGGAGCAACAAGGTGTTAAGGAAAAAAATATCAGAAAAAGACCCAGGCACAACTGGAAAATGTTGTCACAGAAGTCTTCAGGATAGGATGTTTTTATAATGACCATCATTTCTACTTATTCAGGGTTACTAAGTAATGGACAGAGCTGGAATTCAAACCAGCATTTGTCTGGCTTTAAACCCCATGTACTTTCACAGCGTCATTTTGTCTCCTGTGCATACATGAATCAGTCTTTTCATTCTTTCAAGAAACAGATTTTTTCTATTCTATATAATCTATTCCAGAACATGGAAAGCTACTTAACTCATTTTTAACTCTTCAAAACTATGTAGCAGAGCCTAGAGAGACAGGCTCCTCCCTCAAGCTGTGTCATCTTAGCCTCAGTTCCTTATCTGCAAAATATATGCAATGCTGTATTTCATTTGTAAATGTTGTAAGAAAATACAGGAGAAAATGTGGCATTTGAAACATCGTATGAGTGTACAAAATGATCACAACTGCTATTATTATTATTAAAGCCTAACAAAGATAGGATAAGAAGAAATGGACCCATATATTTCAAAACTCTAAATAATGTAATAGCCAATGGGACTCAAAAAACTAATGGGAAAGAATAATCTACCACAACCAAGTAGAAGCTATCAGTTTGTTTGGTTTTTTTTTAATAATCTTATTTATTTATGGCTGTGCTGGGTCTTTGTTGCTGCGAGTACTTTTCTCTAGTTGCAGCAAGCACAGGCTACTCTCTAGTTTCAGGGTGCAGTCTTCTCATTGCGGTAGCTTCTCTTGTTGAAGAACACATGCTCTAGTGTGTGTGGGCTTCAGCAGTTGTGGCTCCCAGGCTCTAGAGCAGAGGCTCAACCGTTGTGGCAAGGGCTAGTTGCCCTGAGGCATGTGGGAACTTCCTGGATCAGGGATCGAACTCATGTCTCCTGCCTTGGCAGGTAGATTCTTTACCATTGAGCCACCAGAGAAGCCTCAGTTTGGCTTACTATTAGAAAATTCTTATCTTATCATATTGAGAGGTCAAATTAAAAAAAAAATTCATAAGATCATTAGTTTTTGAAAGGCGTTGATAAAATATTGCAATCATATCATTTTTTGTTGCTTTTCCTGTATGAAAAAGGATCCCAATATCAAGGTATAGGGAAGAGGAGAACAACGGCCATACCCCTTTGTGTAAGAACACAGCAGGGCAGGAGAAGGATAAGCTTCAAAAGGAGGGGCCGGAGGGGAATGTCATTAAGGCAGCAAAATAGTCTGTAAAAAGTTGGAGAAGGAGTCTCCACAGCCTCAGAGATGAAGACAGAGGTCACCTTCTCAGTGGGGGTCTCTTCACTCAAGTGTTCAAAGGAAGGGAAATGTCGGCGTCTCTTCTCTTGGTTCTGTTGCAACCATTTTGTTGTTCACTCAGGGTCACGTTCTGCCTTGCGTAGGTAAGAGTGCTGTGAGGCTTGGGACGCAGAGTCCCTTGTGGGGCTTAAAAGTCAGCATTTCCAGCAGCAGCTGTGCTCCAGACTCCTCTGTCTCACGTACAACTGGGAGGAAATGGCGGGGGCGGGGGGTGGGGGGGGGGCGCGGTGGGGAAGGCTCCCAGGGATAGAGACACGTTTCGAGGCCAGTCATCCTTTGGGGGCCATTCAATCAGGTCAAAGATTCTGCCTATCTGGTCAGCTTCAGAGTGTCTCTGCGAAGATACAGCCAATGCACCTCACGTCCACAGGTGTTGCATAGGTAGATTTGAAAAGGACTTTTGGATTCACGGTACCAGAGTGTTAACAACCACAGGTGTAGAGCTGCCTGGTAGCTGTAGATTCGGGCCAGGCCAAAGTCAGCCAGTCTGACTGTCTCACCACTTGTCACCTGAATGTTCTCTGGCTTCAGGTCCCGGTGAACGATGCCGCTGGCAGGAAGGAAATCCAGGCCTCTTAGAAACCAGGGCGTCCGGTTCCTGATGGTCTCCACTGGCAAGCCTGGTGGGGTGCCTTGTCCAGATACGTCCTTAGGTCTTGGCTCACATGCTCACACGCCAGGGTCACGTTGGCCTCCCGGTCATTTTAGGTGGTGGCACTGACTCCATCAGCTGGACAACACTGGGACGCTCAAGAGCCTCCAGACACGGCAGTAAGCCCACCCTACCAGCTGTGCTGATGGGCAGGCCTCCTCCAGCACTCCTCCCCTGGGGACTCTTACGCTCTTGAGGGCCACAAAATGGCCACTGTGGGGATCACGGGCCTTGTACACTGTCCCATCGGCCCTGACACCAATTCAGCCATTGGCTCATATGGAGGGGTAGCCATTCTCAGACCACAGGAGACTCTTGCGCGTCTCTGGAGGTCGGGAGCTACTCGGGCGGCAGGTTATCTGGATCCTGGAGCTGGTTTCTGCAACACCATACATTTCAGGTCTGTCCTGGGCCGCTGGAGGGTACCAGCCCAGCCATAGACAGAGGCCACAGGCTAGAGCGGCCCCCTTTACCCCACCCTCACTGCATGACCAGCTGCCCTACAATCATTTCTAATGAGAAAAATCTTTTTGTTATCTATATAAGGATAATTCCTTAACACATTAAGGAACATTTTCATATTGACAACTCATTTAACTTATTAGGAAAATACAAATGGAGACATTTCCATTAACATCAGGAACAAGCCAACAATGTCTGCTCTCCTACCTACAGTTCATTATTATTTTATAAGTTTTTGTTGTAGCAGAGGAACAAAAATAAGAAGTGTGATTACCAGAAAAAGAAAAACAAAGTTATCATTGTTTGCAGCTGATATCATCATATACCTAGAAAACCCTAGAGAACCAGCTGAAAAATAATTATAAGAGACTTTGGCAAGATGAATAAATATAAGTGTCAATGGATTTCAAACACACCAGACACAATCAGAAAGTATAATGAGGAACGAAACTCTTTCACAATAGTAACAGGAATATAAAACACCTAGAAATACAAGCTTAATAAAATATATGTCAGACCTTTGTGAAAAATGCCATAGAATTATACCAAGAAGCATAAAATAAGGCTTAAATAAATAGGAAGCCATGCAGTGTGTCTGTGTGGACTATTATAAATATATCAGTTTTATCCACATTAATTTTTAAGTTTAATGTAACCCAACACATTCTCAATGGGATTTTTTTCTTCAGTAGTTTTTCTGGAGGAACAGGTATGTAAGAATTTGTTGCTGGTGTTGTTTAGTAGCTCAGTCATGACCAACTCTGCCTCCCCAAGGACCGCAGCATGCCAGGCTTCCCTGTTCTTCACCATCTCCCAGAGTTTGCTCAGACTCATGTCTATTGAATTGGTGATGCCATCCAACCGTCTCATCTTCTGTCATCCCCTTCTCTTCCTGCCTTCAATCTTTTCCAGCAGGGAAAGATTTCCTAGTCTTTCTAATGGGTCAGCTCTTCACATTAGGTGGCCAACGTATTGAAATGTCAGCTTCAGCATCACATAAGAATAGCAAAAGAAAAGTTGGAAAAGAAAGCTAATGAGGAAGGTTGAACTTGTTCTACCAGGTAGAAGATATATTGCTGAGCTACAGTAATGGTACTTGCACAAGTATGGGTCAATAAGAGAGACTAGCCCTCAAAAAGAAAGCACCCTATGATGTACGATGGCTTGAGACGCTATACTGGTGACATCAGAACAAAGTAAGGGACAGATTACTCAGTAAATGACATACGCAAGACATTAGACTAGGTCTTTACCGTACCCGATATGTCATACACAGTAATCAATTCTAGAGATGTCTGTATAAAACAATGTATATAGTAAATCAAACAACACAAATATTAGAAGCAAATAAATGACTCACAGATGAAGAAACCTTTCAGCAAGAGCAAGAGAATTGGTGACATAAAGTCTTAAACACTGTATATTAAAACTATCATTTCTTAAACAACAAACAAATACCATGGACACGTTGAAATGACAATGCTGGAAAAATGTCTACCACTGATGATAGGCAAAGAGGTAACATTTTTTTCTAAGAGTTTTTATAAATCTGTAAAATACAAACATGTCTATAGAAAAGAAAAACTGGATTAAAAGATACAAGAAAGAGGGAATTATAGATGTTCAACAAAAATGGGGGAAAGTTCAGCTTTCCTGATAATCTCACAAATCTAAATATCATTTTATTTTATTAGAAAATTTTATTGGAGTATAGTTGATTTATAATGTGTTAGTTTCAGGTCTACAGCAAAGTGAATCAGTTATAAATATACCCATTTTTTTCTAGGTTTTTTTCCCATATAGGTAATTGCAGGGTAAAGCTCCCTGTGTTATACAGTAGGTCTTTATTAGTTATCTATCTTATTAAACATCATTTTAAACTTATTTAATTGCCAGCTCAGGGTGAGAGATGGTCAGGTGATGCATCCTGTCAAGTAACCTGGAAGGAATGTTTAGTATTACCACTTCCTGGGAGGTATTTGGCTATATATTTCAGAAGCCTAAAAACTTCTGCTTATTTGGGCCAAGGATTCTTCTTCTAGAATTCTGTCATTAGAAATTAGAAAGTGATGTGGACAACACTTTTTGCACAAGGGTGTTCTTTACTTTCTATTTATGATATAAAAAATTGGAACTAAGTTAAATGAAAAATTGTACTGGAGTGGTGGATTATCATACATTGAAGGTTCTGAAAAATTCTGATTTTTGAAGAACTTAATGACATGCAAATGTTCACAACATAATTTTAAAATAAAAGTATAGAATTCAAAAGTGCATCCTCAAGAACTTAGCTCTAGAATTTAGGGTAGGGTATTTCAACTCGAATCTTTACTTGCATTTTTTTTTCTTATGTTTTGTTTTTTTTAATTTTTATTTTTACTTTATTTTACTTTACAATACTGTATTGGTTTTGCCATACATTGACATGAATCCACCACGGGTGTACATGCGATCTCAAACATGAACCCCCCTCCCACCTCCCTCCCCACAACATCCCTCTGGGTCATCCCCGTGCACCAGCCCCAAGCATGCTGTATCCTGCATCGGACATAGACTGGTGATTCGATTCTTACATGATAGTATACATGTTTCAATGCCATTCTCCCAAATCATCCCACCCTCTTTAATACTTCTTTTTTTCTATAATAAAATGCATCGCTTCCACAATGAAAGAATAGTGTATGTGGGTCTATGTATTTAAGGTACAAAATATGCAGTGATTCAATATGCTTTTTAAGACATTAATCACACTTTGGAAATTAGAAGTGGATTTTCTGATATTTCTACAAGTTTTTTTCCTCTGTTTTGAAACATATACCATTCTCTCTTTTTCCAAACTCATTCTGCTTTCTCCAAGAAACACAGTCATATATGCAGTTCTTTACACTTATCTCTACTCCCCATTTTTTTCTTTAAGAGAGAGAGGAATATATTTAAGTTTGGCTTTGATTTCTACAAGTTTGTTAGAAAAGTTTAAGATTTCACTTTGCTAAAAATGAAAAGATGTTGGTGACAGAACCATGCTTTGTTGCCTAGGTAGCAGAAATGCTAACAACTCTATCAGATAGAAGATTTCTAAATAAACCTGTGCCTAAATTAAAGTGATATTTCCAAATGGTTAAAGAGTTAAAAGGATGTTGGGAAAACTGAAGAGAAGAATCAGGTGGTAACTTGGGATGAAGAGGAAGTACTGAATAGATACTCACATGAACAGTTCACATCATACAGAAATCAGATAATCCTCACTAGAGCATCTTGTAAACATATCGTGTTGATTTTTGTTAATTTCTCTAACACACAGAAAAAACTGAACAATTTTTGGAAATACAGAGGTAAAAATGATCGTCAGTAATCCTACCATCTATTAAGTGGAATTACTTCTGATTTCTATTCTCTTTCTCTCTCTGCAGCCTCCATCCTTATTAAAGATACCGTCTATTTAATACTCCAAATAAAATTTTGTATCACAATTAATTTCAGAATTAAGTCTCTGAAAAGAACTTGGGTATTTACACCCCAGTATAAATTCCTCTCCAATCTATTCCCTGAGAGTTCCCAGTGCAATGCTGGCTCTCCTGGTGGACAGCTGCCATACACTCAGTCTAAAGCGAAGTCTGCCTGTTGACGAGGCCTACGTAAGCAGATGCAACTTTCGTTGCTTCTTTCTTAAATATGAAACAAAGATTTATTTAACAAGTATTTATTAAATACCCACGAGATGTTGGGCACAATTCTTGATGCAACAGTGATAAAAAAAAAAAAAAAAGACCAAAATTCTTGTTGCTTACATTCTAGTGATAGTAGAGGGAAAAAAGGTAAGGGAATTATCCCATATTTTGGAGATTGATATGTGCTATTGACAAAAAGAGTTGGGTGGTCATATGGTGACATTTGAGACCCTAGAGAATCATAAATTTCCTATTTAAAAAGAGTCTATGAGATGCCAAGAAAGGTTAGTGAATGATTACATACCTAGACATACCTGTGTGAAATTCTGGACATGAGATCATGAAGTTTCCAGCTAGTGTGGGCAAGACCACAAGGGTAGGAGAGCGGTCACATACAAATGGATAGATCCAGACTGACATCAAACTTTTTAAACAATAACAGTGATGCTAAAAGAATATCTTTAAAGTATGAGGGAAATCATTTTCAATCAAGAGCAGATTGTTCAACCAAATGGTCATTCCAATAATAAAACATATTCAAATATATCAGTATATTGAACATCTATGTCCTATGCACCCTTCTTAGGAATTTACTTGAAGATGTGCTCCTTAACAGACTGAGGGTATAAACTAAGAAAGGGTACTGATGGAAAAATAAATTTAGATGTATCCAATAGAGGAAATAAAAATAAGTACTGTACTAGGGTTCCCCAGAGAAACAGAATGAACAGGATATATATATATCCTAGAGATTTATTGTGAGGTACTGGCTCATGTGGTTATGGAGACTGAGACATCCCATGAGCTACTGTCTGCAAGTGGGAGACCCAGGAAACCTGGCGATGTAGTCCGAAGGTGTGAGAACCAGGAACCCTGAGAGCAGGAGAAAATCACCCCTCAGGTTGGGGGAGGGGCAATCCCACCTTCCTCTGCGTTTTTGTTCTGTGTGCTGCTGCTGCTGCTAAGCCGCTTTAGTCGTGTCCGACTCTGTGTGACCCCATAGATGGCAGCCCACCAGGCTCCACCGTCCCTGGGATTCTCCAGGCAAGAACACTGGAGTGGGCCGCCACTTCCTTCTCCAATGCATGAAAGTGAAAAGGGAAAGTGAAGTCGCTCAGTCGTGTCTGACTCTTCTCGACCCGATAGACTGCAGCCCACCAGGCTCCTCTGTCCATGGGATTTTCCAGGCAAGAGTACTGTTTAGGCCCTCAACAAATCGACTGATGGCCACCCACACTGTGGAGGACCATCTGCTTTACTAAAGCCACCATCTCAAATGCTAATATCTTCCAGAAACACCCTCCAAGACAAACCCAGAAATAATGTTTAATCAGATATCTGGATGTCCCATGGCCCACTCAAGTTGACATGTGAAATTAACAATCACAAGCACATAGGGAAAAGGAGGGACATGAGGTACATTGTAGGCCTGCTTCAGCAGAGAGCCAATAACTGATCTATTGTTAATGTTGATCAATCAAGAATTAACAGTTTAAATCAAAGAATTGTGTTAACCACCTCCATCTTCAATGTTGATGATCTTGTCATAGACAAGACAAACTGGAAACTGTAGAGCAGGATCATCCTTTGAAGTCCAGTGGTTAAGACTTGGCCCTCTGTTGCAGTGGGTGAGGGTTCAATCCCTGGTCAGGGAGCTAAGATTGGCCAAAAAACTAAAACAGAGGCAATACCATAACAAATTCAACAAAGACTTTAAAATGGTCTACATTACCAAAAAGTCTTTAAAAATGCAAACTCTAAAAAACAAACAAATATGTGAAAAAACTGTAGAGCAACCATCCAACTAGCTGTCAGCGCGGTGACAGGTGAAGAGGGCAGACACAGGACAGGGATGAAGCAGAAACTCTGGACATCGTCTGGTTTAAAGTTAAGAAGATCGGAGAGAATTTCCAGGCTTCTGAACTAGAAGGGAGAGTAATTACAAGAAACTTTTTTTTTTTTTTTTTAATTTTAAAATCTTTAATTCTTACATGTGTTCCCAAACATGAACCCCCCTCCCACCTCCCTCCCCATAACATCTCTGTGGGTCATCCCCATGCACCAGCCCCAAGCATGCTGTATCCTGCGTCAGACATAGACTAGCGATTCAATTCTTACATGATAGTATACATGATAGAATGCCATTCTCCCATATCATCCCACCCTCTCCCTCTCCCTCTGAGTCCAAAAGTCCGTTATAGACAGCTGCGTCTTTTTTCCTGTCTTGCATACAGGGTCGTCAATCTTGAGAAAGAAGAATGGAACTGGAGGAATCAACTTGCCTGACTTCAGGCTCTACTACAAAGCCACAGTCATCAAAACAGTATGGTACTGGCACAAAGACAGACATATAGATCAATGGAACAAAATACAAGAAACTTTTATAGAGAGGGTGGGGTTCAGAAAGGGAAAGAGTGCCTAGAGGGCATTTTCCCTGCCCGTCCACCATGCTGATGTAAATAGAGAAAAGATAAAACAGAGACATTTTTTGCTTGTATTTTAAATTTACAAATACTGTCAAAACTAATTTATTAACATTTCATTCAGTCAGTTAATATTTTTTATGTGCTTATTATGTCTCAGGTACTACTGAACTGATGGAACAGTAAAGATAAAAAAATTCTCTTCCAATGAGGCTCAAAGTAATCTGCTTAGTGACTCACAGGTAGAATCTGATAAGGAGAGATGGGCAGGTAGTGATTAAATTTGATAAAGTGTTAAAGGTGCTGTGACAGAAATATGTTCAGCGTCCAGAAAGGACATCAAGGAAGAGGTGGTCCATTTGGTTTGTGGTAAGTTAAATTCAAGAGCTATCTGATAGAGTGAGATTTCTGCTGCCTTGAAGAGGAGTTGACTTTTGTACCTTTGAAAATGCAATTATTCTCTTGTGAGGCTAGCCTGAGGAAGTAATCTTAAATAAAGAAAAAGAATTAAGCAAAATAAACAAAGCAAAGCAAACAAACAGAAATCTGTTTTGACAAATCAACTTTGAAAACATCTTACAGCACTTCTGCAGCAACCCTGAATTAATCACTAATATAGGATAACTCTTGAGCGAATGCAATTTCTTCATCATTATATTGCAGGTAATAATGCCTATTTTAAGAATTTTACAGTAAGAATCAGAAATAGAAATAATTCTTAGCATACTCTGTGAAGATTACTGGGATGACAATGGTGGTGATGCACAGGGAATCACAGGTGTCCAGAAAGCCGGAGCTGGCATGCGCCCTGGAGACCAGCCTCTCTTTCTTGTTTTATTGTGGAGGAAACTGAGACGTACAGAAGTTAAATTATTTGCCAGAGAAATCTGCCTGAAGCCTTAGAGCATTACATTTAAGACACTGAAAAGAGATTTGTGTACCTTGAGGCCAGAGTCATGGGTGAATTTGAGAGCCCTATGCTTTCCCTAAATTATTTAAGTAATGTGTCAGCAAAGGCCTGCTTACAAATCAGATGCAGTGCGCTTCAAGGGTCTTCTCTCTACTCCTGAAATGAGTTATTAGCCCAGTTGGTTGTAGCACCCTTTGTTCTAGAAGCTGAAATCAGAACAACCAAAACCCACATCTGGAGCACAAACTGCTTGGATCAAAGTGATGTTTTCCTCATTTTTAGCATTACATATTGGTATTATGCCATTTCCTCTTGGGTTTCTATAATGTACTATGCACTACAAGTGGGCTTCCCAGGTGGCGCAGTGATAAATAATTCACCTGCCAATGCAGAATACAAAAGAGCCTTGGGTTCGATCCCTGGGTCAGGAAGATCCCCTGGAGTAGGAAATAGCAACCCACTCCAGTATTCTTGCCTGGAGAATCCCATGGACAGAGGAGCCTGGCGGGCCACAGTCCATGGGGTTGCAAAGAGTCAGCCATGACTGGGCAACTGAGCACCCGTGCATACACAGCAGTTGGCAAGAGGTTCATGGAGACATTGGTGGTGGAGCCTGGTGGGCGGCTGTCTCTGGGGTCGCACAGGGTTGGACACGACTGAAGCGACTTAGCAGCAGCAGAAATTGAAGAAAGGAAAACATTGCAAACCCTACTGTCACCTTTTCCTTTGTCATATCTGACAAAGAAGGAGATTAATTACCGTCAATATTAACTCAGGGTCTATGTAACTCATGGGTCTGGCTGCAATCTCTTCATTACAGTATTATTTCTTAAGTATGGATTTATGGGAAGCATAAGGAAGCATTTCATAAGTATGGATCTACCACACACATCTTCTCTGCCTTTCTCTCACCCTGTGTCCCTTTCAAGAGGAATTCTGCCTCTTTCATCAATGCTTCCTTTCTGCAATGAGCTAGAAATATATGCGTTTACATTCTTTGCACTTAAACTTCTTCAACACTAAATGTGGGATATTAATATCTTTATTAGTGGTTTACTGAGATAATTCAATTAGTTAATCTAAACAGTAAAAGCTCTTGGCCAAAAATTATATATATATTACACACACACACATATATATAATACATGTGTGTAATATATATATGTATGTATATGTGTGTGTAATAAATACTACTTACCTACTGACCCTGCTGTCTCTCTCTGCTTCCTTCCTCCCTGCCTTGTTTTCTCTGTTTTTACCCTCCTTCCCCCTCCATCTCTCCTCTCTTTCCTCCACCTTCATGTTGCACAAATACACTGATCCTGCTTCCAGCATTCTACAGTGATCACGGGACACACGAGCCATAGTCCCTACTCCTGTGGTGCCGTCTCCTCCACTTTGTGGACTAGAAAAGAAGCATCCATCTAGAAGTTTGGACCAAGACACTTTCGACTCTAAAATCCTACAGTTCTTTTTGTGGCACCAAACCAACCAGTGTTTCTGGCAGATGTGCTTCTAGAGATGGTTTGATTTAAAACATTTTTGCTTTGCAAGTTGGTCTGTAAAGAGCTTCTGATCAAAATCACTCTTTCCCTTTAATGAAGAGAGAATTAGAGAGCTGGAAAGGTTGGGAAGGACACACATTCCCCACAGTGATTTTTCACAGTGTTCTGAAGGCAAGAAACTAAGATTGATTTATATTTCTTCATTTTCTAAAGAGGAAGATGATGCTCCATGTGTTCTTTTTACTCACAGAGGGTTTGAGGCAGAAACAATTCTTTAAAAAGATATATGTCTTGAGGACAAACCTGGAAGTTTGATATAGCAAATTGTATTTGTACCAGATTTTCCTTTATTTTAAATTCCCATTAAACTACTCAATATTGTGCTGTGGTATTTAGCGTTTCACTTTTCTCTTCCTCCTCTGATTTGGAGGTCCAGAGATACAAAATGAAATGAACAGAAGAGGGAGAATTTCTTGAGCTGGACAAATATTTAATTAGGCTAGTACTATGCTTCTTTTCAGGGAAAGAACATAGACTCAAATGTATCACAAAAACAAAAGAAATATCTTGAAGGAAATGAAAGAGGGTTCAAGGAGAGAAAGATAGAGAGGCAGGAGAGAAGGGGGACAGAGAAAGAAATGCTTGAACATGGATTCTTTGCTAATCTCACAGCCATAAAAATCCTGAGTCATAGATATTCAAGCCTTGTTTTGGGAGATTTTCAAATGCAAAGAAAATATTATTTACCTTGTCCTCACAATGGGTGGCTTCTTAAATTATTGTTGAAACGACAGTATGGGTTTAGGGCTTGGATTAGACCATGGGTTTTTTTTTTTTAATTGAAGTATAGTTGATTTACAATGTCATGCTAGTTTCAGATGTACAGCACAGTGATTCAGTATATATATATGTGTGTCTGTATATATATATATATATACAGACACGCACATGCATATATATGTATATATATACAGACACATGTATATATGTACACATACATACATATATATGTATATTCTTTTTTCAGACTCTTTCCCCTCCCCACTTCCCTGGTGGCTCAGAGGTTAAAGCGTCTGCCTGCAATGTGGGAGACCTGGGTTCGATCCCTGGGTCGGGAAGATCCCCTGGAGAAGGAAATGGCAACCCACTGCAGCACTCTTGCCTGGAGAATCCCATGGACAGAGGAGTTTGGTGGGCTACAGTCCACGGGGTCACGAAGAGTCGGACACAACTGAGCGACTTCACTTTCACTTTCACTTTTCCCATGTGTGTTATTATAAAATATTGAGTCGAGTTCCCTGTGCTATACAGTAGGTCCTTGTTGATTATCTATTTTATATTCAGTAGTGTGTGTATGTTAATCTCATCCTCCTAATTTAGGCTATTGCTATTTAAACGATGCAACAAATCAGAGGCAGGGAAGGATACTAAGCAAAAAGTGCCGAATAATAAGAGGAGAAAGGGAGGGGGAGGTGCTGAGGACAACCCACCTCACGCTAGTCTTTTCTGGGGGATCCTTTCTCTCTCGAATTCTCCAACCCTGGAATGAGCTACCCATCCTTTCTGAAGGAAGATGGTCTCCGTCACATTTCTGCCCAGGCGTCCCTGTGATCGAAACGATCAGTCCAGATGAACGTGTGTGGAGAATGTGGCCTATACATACAACGGAATATTATTTAACCCTAAGAAAGAAATCCTCACACACGCTACAGCAGGAACGAAGCTTGAGGACCCTGTGCTGAGAGAAATAAGGACAAATAGTGTAACTTTCCGCTTACCTGAGGTACCTTGAGTAGTAGACTCGTCGAGACAGAAAGTACTGATAGAATGATGGCCACCGGGGAGTCACTGTTGAGTGGGTACAGAGGTTCAGTGTGGGAAGACAAAGACGTTCAGGGGATGGGTGGAGGTCATGGCCGTACAACAGTGTGAATGTACTTAATACCACGGAACTGTGGACTTAAAAAGTGTTAAAAGAGTCATTTTTGGGGGGGGGGTCATGCTGCGTGGCATGTGGGATCTTACTTCCCCAACCAGGGGTTGAACCCACACCCTCCTACAGTGGGAGCACAGGGTCTTCATCACGGGACTACCCGGGAAGCCCCAGTAGAAAACTGTATGGTTATGCGTGTTTCACCACCACCAGCAACTCCACAGTGATAATAATAAAATTACCTGTCCTGGCTAGAAAGAGCAGCAATGGAGAAAATGGCTGTAAAAAAAAATAAGCTGCCTTAGATGAGCTAACACAGGGAAATAGAGTAATTTTTACAGTAAAGGGTTCCTGCTATCTCAGGTATTAAGTTGATGTTAACTCATTCCACAAAAACTCTGTAGGCCAAATGACATCAGGAAACCAAGGCTCAGTGGTCACTGTCTCGCCTATCCCTACAGTCTATTCTTCATCGTCACATAAAGACTTTGATGCCGAGTCTGTCTGTGACAAAGCCCGTCTTCTCTTCCACATGGTACTTCCTTTAAAGGGCCAGTTTTCACTGAGTTTGAAATACTCATAACTCCAGACAGAGGAGCATCTAAGAAAAAGCAGATGCTACTCAGCTGTGGGAAGAGAAAGCAGGAAGCAATGGTCCCTAAAGCAAAACGAGAGAGATGGATGAGCTCGCGCAGGGGAAGCAAGCGAAGTGTTAGGCACTCCGTCATGTCTGACTCTTTGCGACCCCATGGACTTTAGCTCGTCAGGCTCCTCTGGCGAGGAGGCTCCTCCATAGGATTTTCCAGGCACGAATACTGGAGTGGGTAGCCATTCCCTTCTCAAGGGGATCTTCCCAACCCAAGGCTCGGACCCAGGCCTCCCGCACTGCAGGCAGATTCTTTACCGTCTGGGCCACCAGGGAAGCTCAAGGATAAGAAATTTCTGTTAACTTCCACAGATCATTTTGGGTTTCTTACTTTGACTTCTGAATTTGAAGGCTCAGTAGCAGATATGCCTAATTCATTCCTAAACTGGCAAAAGGTGAAGCCTTTTCTGCCAGCCTTTTCTGGACGTTCTAACGATAATGGAGCATTTGGCATTAGTTCTGAGTTTTAATAGAAAAGCGATCTAACTGAAATAAAGATAGGATAGCTCAAAATTGTGCTAAAAACTTCGGGATAAGGGCATCATCTTAATAGCATCAACTATCTTTCTGATTGTCTTCATGAAATGAGCCAAATGTTCTAAGATAGATGAAGCCCTGGAATGAGGTTTGATTTGTCATTAGCTGCTTTCAACTGTGTCACTTTGAACTCCTCTCTTAACATTTTTGAGCCTCAGTTTCCTAACACATAAAATGGGAATAACAATGCCTAATGTATAAGAGTATTGAAGAACTGAATTACATTAAAGAAGAAGGTGTATATTAGACTGCCTGGCATGGCACACTTTAATTTAATATGAAACTGTTGGTAATACACTACAAAAAAGATGCTTTTTAATTTTTGGCAACCTCATCATTTTGGCACACAGGTTTTCTCTAGTGGGCATAAGGGCTCTAGTGGGTGCAGGCTTAGTTGCCCCGTGGCTTGTGGAGAGATTTTAGTTCCCTGACCAGGGGTTAAATGCACACCTCCTGCATTGCAAAGCAAATTCTTAACCACTGGATCACTAGGGATGTCCCAAGATGCTTTATTTTTCATGAAACTGGTTTCCTGTGAGACAACATGAGCAAGCAAGTTCAGGGCTATCTAGATCTCAAATAAAGTTATGATAAGAAAGGGAAATGTTGAATAAAAAAAAATCAAACCTTTCCATGTTTTGGTGTGAAAAGGTAACAGGAATAATATTAATACTAAGTGGAGAGCCAGTGAATGAAATAAGATGGTGCACCTGTCATCAAAGCACACTTCAGGCTTTTTTTCTTTTAATCTCCTACCTCACATCTTTAGGAAAACTAATGGATCTTAGCTAGTCATATTTATAAGAGAAATACTTCACAGAACCAATATTTTATTTACTAGCATTCTGCACGCATAAAATGGGAACCAATTCACTTGGCTGAAGCCAGCAGGTAGGTGGCCAGATTTAGAACACAACTGCTGAAAGTGAGATTAATAATTAAAGTATAAAGCCACCACTACTTTTTAAGCTACAGTTATTGCCTTCACTGGTGTGAAAATTCTCTGAGTAACTGGCCTTTACGGTCTCTCATCAGTTGCTTGTCAGTAAATGAGGGTGGTTTAAAAAACTAGTTTTGAACTCCTGATCAGAGCTCATCCATCAGTGTCACTTGGTTGGAGTGAGCTGGGGAGTGGAAAAGTTGATGCCTTTTTTCTTTCTGTTAAAATGTTCTATATCGGTATTCCTAACTGGTACATGACCATTAAGATAGACAGAATCACAGGTTCTGCCCAGTACTGACAGGCAGTCTCCCAAATCACTAATTATCCATCCTATTTCACTGAGTTGGAATCATGGGAAGAAAAATTATACAAAACTTGCAGAGGTAGGAGAGAATAGATGTCTAGATCCATAAATGCTTAGCCATTTGCATGCTTACAATCATAGAAATCATTAACTGAAAATACGCTTTATTTTGTTGGCCTCCTAGGAAAAAAATGCTGCAGAGTATTGAAATTGTGAGGCAAAGCCAGCATTTTTAAGAAAGAAAAGTCAGCGAACAGCCCTGTTTATCAATACAAAAGTTTAGACACTTTGGACCTGTGTTAGAAAGTATATTAACATTCCTAAAAGATAAAGCAGCAGAATAATTTATTTTTTCTCCTTTTTCAATGAACATTTAGTATCGGTGCCAGTTATGGGGATGACTATAGACGAGGCAAATGTCCGTCTCTATGGATTATTGGTTTGTGATTTGTTTGTTGATAACATAGCACTGGCTATCTCTTACGAAATATCTACTTGCTTTCAGTTTTAACTTTCATACTTCCATACTCTGTCATAGGGAGGGAACAAAACAAGCAAGAAGTCAAAAAAACTGTGGGCATTTTTTTTCCTGACGCCTAATTTTAACATGTCAAAGTGTTCCTGACAAAACCAGCCCCTCTCTTTTCCTCTCACTCTCTAACTGCTTCATGTCCAGAGGCTGATGGTAACAGTTCAGGACCTGAGTGGAGTGTGACATCTTAATTTGATCATCAAGTCATTTGGAATCTGCTCTCGGCCAAAATTCCAGTGATAATTTGGCTTGTGTTTAAAAGCCACTAAACAAGGAAATAATTTTGTCCACTTCTTATCCTCCCCGTTGGATTAACTGGCTACTCAACCGGTGGTTTGCTCATCTGTTCCATTCTAAGACCCAAGAGCTACACCTTAACCCCACCTCTGTGAGATCTCCCCCTCCCTTTCTAGTTTATTTTACATTTAAACAGACTTCAGCGACACCCCTTTTAGTCTCTGAAAGAACTCGTGCTTTTAACTTGATGCCAAATGACGAAACTTAATGTCACCAGCTTTTTTTCTTTTTAATGTTAACTGCTCATTTCTTATTGTAGTTTGATATTGTTATTCAACTACTGTAAATAAAAGCTAATTAACAAAATGTCAATTGACATTCAAAGCAGCTGCAGATGGCTTTTACTTTTCAAAACACAGTTTCCTCTTTATCAGCAACAGATGAAAAACCACCATATCTGACAACACAGTGACCCATTATGGTTCCAACATATGCATTTGAAATGAGGCTCAATACAATGTCTACTGAATGATGTATTTTAATTGGTTTAACAATGACTAATGAGATTGTAATAAATGAGCCTCACCGGATGGATTCTGATATTTTATAAAAAAGAGTCACAAAAGAAGTGAAAGAATAGCAATGGGCATATGAACAGATTTACATAGAATTGCCTCATATTTTCCTCCTTCTGAAGTAATTTGTAATGAATGTATAGGCTCAACAAGCAAAGGACCAAGAAGTTATCAGGGCCAAGTAAATTTTGGCAGAACAAATAAGGAAACCCCATCTCTAGACATTAAGAAGAACCTCACAAAACTAGAGAAATTTGGAAGTTAGCAGAGATTAGCCTAAAGCTTGAAAACAAAGATTAGGGAATTATGACTGCCCTGACATTGAACTAGAAGCCTACACCTCAGGAAACAAATGATAGATACAGTCTCTTGGAGGTCTGGGTGTATTCAGAAGCATGAACCAAGTAGGCTTAGCCCTAAAGTAATGAGACCATAAGACATTTAAGTGGTGTTGGAAGAAGATTCTAATATATCTGAAAAGGGATCTAGAGCCTAATTTCTTGTACCTGATATAAGCAGAAAGATGAAACAGAGAGAGAAAAATTTTAATGCTCCTATTACAAGAAGCTTATCCTACTTCTGACTATAATGGAGTAACTCACAGCTGATCATGTCTCCTGTTGAAAAGACCTAGAAAATCCATATAAAAACACAAAGTACACATTTTTTTATAAGACATCGAAAGCAACCAAAATATCCAAGACTTGAGGAGTCAAGATCCCAGAAAGAAATTATTAAGATAAATCCAATATTTTCTGGGCTTCCCTGGTAGCTCAGCTGGTAAAGAATCCACCTACAATGCAGGAGACCTGGGTTTGATCACTGGGTCAGGAAGGTCCCCTGGAGAAGGAATGGCAACCCACTCCAGTATTCTTGCCTGGAAAGTCCCATGGATGGAGGAGCCTGGTGGGCTACACCCCATGGGGTTGCAGAGTCAGGCACGACTGAGAGACTAACATGCACAATATTCTCTGGCCACATTCAGGAAATCTGCCAATTTGGGGCATAGAAGGAAAAGCTGGGAATTGGGCAGAAGGTAGATACTAAGAGGCAGAGAATCCATCAGGGCTTCCAGCAGCCTCACACAGTTAGGGAGACAAAAATTGGAGTTTGGGACTGCCTAGGAAGATGGGACCTGAGACCAAGATCTCCTGAGATTAGAGAGATGTAGAGGATACTCCGGTGTTCACCTAGAGGCATTTGTTAAATTCTTACGAGGTACCGGCAAGAGACTAAAACGTCAAGCAGGCAGGTTACAAGCAAAAGAGAGTTTGGAGCAGTTTGGGGAGGGTGAGAAGATAAAACCTGGAGGTTAAGGTCTGCTTGGGCGGACTTCCTGTGTTCCAGAACCAGGCTCGTTTGCCTGGCATGCTGCACACCAAATGCTGAGAGGCTGAGGTTTGCAGCAGAGAAAAGGTTTATTCACGTGGCATCCCAGTGAAACAGGAGAACCAACCTCGAATCTATGTCCCTGTAGGTGAGGGGCTTGGGACATTTCTGGGATAAAGAAGCAGGGTGGTCTGAGGCGTGGCAGGGAAAGGTGATTGGAGGTGAGAGAAAGATGAGGCAATCGTTCCGTGCAGACACAGCTAAGATACATGCTTCTTTGTGGGATGCATATTCAGAAAATGGTAGTGTTAGCATGTCTTGAGGATGGAGTTTTGGGCCCTCAACACCAAAAGGTCATGAATCACACACTCACACATGCCCACGTGGTAAGTTGGTGGTTCCAGCCAGTTTTATAGGCTGGAGCTTGACCTGGACACTGCTAACTCCGAGTTCCTGAAAAATAACAGGCAAACATCTTATTACACCATATGACACTTGGAGGATATGTTTTTTGCAAAAACAACTGCAGTGAGCTTGATCATTGAAGGCAGGTAACAGCTTGTTATTTATTAATAACAACTTAATTATTGTTAATAGTTTAATGGATCCAACTGATGAGTACCGTTGGTTTCACTAGTAAATACCCCAGATTCTCAGTTTACATGCCAGAGGTATATAAAGACCTATAGAGACAACAAGCTGTGTGAATCAGCCCAGTTTCTTGTTTACTATGGCTGTCTGCCAAAGGATAGGATAAATCACTTTTGGAGAAAGATAACATCATCCTAAAATCTGCAGTTTTTCATAAACGATGTTGTATGGTCAATAAAATATTACTAGACATACAAAGAAACAGAATGCTAAACAAAATCTCATAATCGAAACAGATCCATAGTTAATACAGATGTCAGGATGATGAGACATGTATTTTTTTTTTAACCTGATTAATATATTAATCAGGCTCTTCTGTCCATGGAATTCTCCAGGCAAGAATACTGGAATGGGTTGCCATTCCATTCTCCAGGGGATCTTCCTGACCCAGGGGTCCAAGCCAGGTCTCCTGAATTGTAGGCAGATTCTTTACGATCTGAGCCACCAGAGGAGGCCCTAAATATCAGGATTATGAGACATGGATTTTTAAAAAACTTGATTAATATATTTGAGAAAAATAGATGTCAAAGGGTGAATTTCATTAGAGGACTAAAGTCTATAAAAACATCAAATGGAATGTCTACAACTGAAAACACTAGTAACTGAAATTCGGATGAAAATAGAAGATCATATTTGAACATGAAAATTCTGAAAGAGATGGGAATACCAGACCACCTGACCTTCCTCTTGAGAAACCTGTATTTAGGTCAGGAAGCAACAGTTAGAACTGGACATGGAACAACAGACTGGTTCCAAATAGGAAAAGGAGTACGCCAAGCCTGTATATTGTCACCCTGCTTATTTAACTTATATGCAGAGTACATTATGAGAAATGCTGGGCTGGAGGAAGTACAAGCTGGAATCAAGATTGCTGGGAGAAATATCAATAACCTCAGATATGCAGATGACACCACCCTTATGGCAGAAAGTGAAGAACTAAAGAGCCTCTTGATGAAAGTGAAAGAGGAGAGTGAAAAAGTTGGCCTAAAGCTCAACATTCAGAAAACGAAGATCATGGCATCTGGTCCCATCACTTCACGGCAAATAGATGCGGAAACAGTGGTTGACTTTATTTTTCTGGGCTACAAAATTATTGTAGATGGTGATTGCAGCCATGAAATTATAAGACACTTACTCCTGGGAAGGAAAGTTATGACCATCCTGGACAGCATATTAAAAAGCAGAGACATTACTTTGCCAACAAAGGTCCATCTAGTCAAGGCTATGGTTTTTCCAGTGGTCATGTATGGATGTGAGAGTTGGACTATAAAGAAAGCTGAGTGCCAAAGAATAGATGCTTTTGAACTGTGGTGTTGATGACTCTTGAGAGTCCCTTGGACTGCAAGGAGGTCCAACCAGTCCATCCTAAAGGAGATCAGTCCTGAGTGTTCATTGGAAGGACTGATGTTGAAGCTGAAACTCCAATACTTTGGCCACTTGATGCGAAGAGCTGACTCATTGGAAAAGACCCTGATGCTGGGAAAGACTGGGGGCAGGAGGAGAAGGGGATGACAGAGGACAAGATGTTTGGATGGCACCACTGACTCAATGGACATGGGTTTGGGTGGACTCCAGGAGTTGGTGATGGACAGGGAGGCCTGGCGTGCTGCAGCATGGGGTCGCAGTTGGATATGACTGAGCGACTGAATTGAACTGAACTGAACATGAAAAAGAGTACTTGTTAACTGGGTGATAAATCAGTATTTATCAGATGATTTAGTATTTAATCATATGATAAAGTGTTCAGATTGAAGGAGAGCAAAAGGTTGAAGAATGCACAAAGTCACATAAGAGATACATAGAACACAGAGAAAAGATTCAATGTACATAAAATTGGAGTCACAGAAGAAATGAAAACTGATGAAATATATCAAAGAAGTGCTACAAACTCCAAGCTGGATAAGAACAAAAGAAGTCACAATCGATTAGGCTTGTGATTGTAAAATTTCTGCAAACAAAAGTCTTAAGAGCATCCAGAAAAAACTGACTCATTACCTTTAAAGAAGCATCAATCAGACTGATAGTTATTTTCTCAGAAGTGATGCCTCCAAAGTGCAAAAGAAAAAAACGAAGATTCAACCAGGAATTGATTACCCAGTGAAAATACTTTTCAAATGTGAAAGTGAAATAAGTGTTTTCCTAGACAAATAAAAACATGGAATTCACCACCAGAAGACCTACACTAAGAGAAATGCTAAAGGGAACTCTTTGGACAGGAGGAAAGTTATCCCAGAAATCCCAAAAGGAATGAGGAGCCGTAGAAAGAGTAGACAATAAATACAATGCATATTGTTAGCTTAGTGGGGCTTAAAATTCATGAAAACTATAACACAAAATTAGAGCAGGGATGTTGTTTGGAGTATCATCTGTTGAAGTGAAGTGAAGTGAAGTCGTTCAGTCGTGTCCAACGCTTTGCAACCCCATGGACTGTAGCCTTCCAGGCTTCTCCATCCATGGGAGTTTCCAGGCAAGAATACTGGAGTGGGTTGCCATTTCCTTCTCCTCGGGATCTTCCCAACCCAGGGATCGAACCCAGGTCTCCCGCATTGCAGGCAGATGCTTTACCTTTGAGCCACCAGGGAAGCCATCATCTGTTATTGGAAGCCAAAAAAAATCCTCAATCTTATTAATTTGGCCAAGACTTTGTGACCCCTGTGAAGCCATCTGGGCAGAGTTCAGTCACAGTAAAGTTAGTTACAAAAGGGGTCAAGGTATCTTTGGAGCATCAGGCTAAGGGCGGTGTTAAGAGCTGTTTGACTACAAGATTCCAAAGCCCTCTCTCTCTCGCCATGGGAATACCAGTAGATCTAATACTCTCATTGATAGAATTTTAAATAATTTTAGGTGAAGAAATACTTTATTAACATTTCTTTCATTGCTTTTTCCTCAATTCCCAACTTTTAAATGTTTGGTTATTACATACAAGAGGACTTCCCAGGTGGCTCAATGGTAAAGAATCCGCCTGCCAATGCAGGAGCCGCAGGAGATGCAGGTTCAATCCCTGGGTCAGGAAGATCCCCAGGAGGAAGAAATGGCAACCCAATCCAGTATTCTTGCCTGGGAAATCCCATGGACAGAGGAGACTGATGGGTCGCAGAGTCAGACACATGTGAGCATGCACGCTATTAAACACGAGGGCCTTCTGATGAGAAGCAGGCTGTTCTTTTTTCATTTCATTATTTAGAACAAATTAAAACTAAAAGTAAGAAGTTGAATTCCTTTGTGGTAGATCAAGTGAATTTGCTCACAAGACCAAAATTCTTAGATAGGACAGAAGGATCAATGTCTTGGTGACTCAACGGAGAGTTTGTTGTTAGGGGGCAGAATGGGGCTCCAAAGCTGGATTGAAAATTATCAGCTTGAGGTGGCAAGAGAAGAAGGTAAGTTTTTCTCTCTCCCTTAGTTCAGTTCAGTTCAGTTCAGTCGCTCAGTCGTGTCCAACTCTTCGCGACCCCATGAATCGCAGCACACCAGGCCTCCCTGTCCATCACCAACTCCCGGAGTTGAAGTTGACTCAGACTCACGTCCATCGAGTCCGTGATGCCATCCAGCCATCTCATCCTCTGTCATCCCCTTCTCCTCCTGCCCTCAATCCCTCCCAGCATCAGAGTCTTTTCCAGTGAGTCAACTCTTCGCATGAGGTGGCCAAAGTACTGGAGTTTCAGCTTTAGCATCATTCCTTCCAAAGAAATCCCAGGGCTGATCTCCTTCAGAATGGACTGGCTGGATCTCCTTGCAGTCCAAGGGACTCTCAAGAGTCTTCTCCAACACCACAATTCAAAAGCATCAATTCTTTGGCACTCAGCCTTCTCCACAGTCCAACTCTCACATCCATACATGACCACAGGAAAAACCATAGCCTTGACTAGATGGACCTTAGTCGGCAAAGTACTCTCTCTCTCCCTTAGTGATGTAAATACATACAACAAAGTTGGTGCCATACTGGAAAGCCAGTGGGACTTCTGATCCAAAGAAATCAACATCACTTTTGAACACTTGCTAATTGTGGGATATTAGGCTACCTCTCCTTCAAATATGAGGCTACTAACATCTAATTTTCTTTCTTAGTATGTCTAGTCCGCTACTAAAAACTTGTAGTAAGTTTCACCTCTCCCTTTTTAGATGTTCAATTGGTTTTTTAAAGAAAAATGTACACTGTCATTTTTGTAGTTTGGCTATCAAGCCTGCTCTTTTTTTCCCCTTTAAGAATAGTGAATACTCTTCCTCTCTAAACTGTCTCTGGTAACTCTCATAGCTGAAGTGTTGGCAAATCTATTTTTAGTTGATGTGCTGATGCTTTAACTATTAGCTTGACATATGCTAGATCCTGGTACTTGGAAAACTGTTGGAGTAATTTGAGGCCTAGGATAAATTATATGTGTCTTCTTCCAGATATAATTTACATTTGCTTTGGAAAGATGGCTGGAGGAACTATCACCTTAAACTAAGTTCACGGCTTCAGGGTCTTTGATCTACCTGGGGATGTGAAATCTGTTAATTTTCAGGAAGGGCGCTTCACTTCTGGGTCTCTTACCCCAGGGATGATTCCTTTGAAGTTCATGTTTACTGTAGCGGTGATTTCTCAGTAAACTTTCTAGCTTTAAGGGACCTAGGCTTTGATTTCTGTCCTGATCATCTGATAAAGTCACCAAAAGGAAAGTTCAGCTTTGCCAGGAGCAGCAAACATTGTTAGGGCAAAAGTTGCTTTCATAATAGTTTAATATTTTGTCTCCATTTAGGCCTGGTAGTTGCTTCCTACCTTGTTAGCTCTTGGAGACTTTTGGATGGATGCTTTTTGGATTATAGTCAGCATTTCCATAGTTTTTTTCCATAGGATAATTGGTTTGGCTAACCTACCTGCTAGTCCCAGAAACTGGAAGTCCAAGACAATAACCAATCTGCATTACGATGATACTACTCATATCTCATGATGATACAAAACTAATATCCCACAGAAATTGCATTTCAAGTAGATAATATGTACTTTTTATGCTGAAAACAGCTGCTAAATGGTCAGTTATTGTTATTGTTAGAAAGTAGGAGGAAGAAATCCAGTTTTTTGTTGTGTGCTGGCTACCACCTCATGTGCGGATGTATTATCCCCTCAGAATGGTTTTGATTTTGCAAGCTCCCACTCATTGTTTAGCCAAAGAAGAAGATATATTAGGGCCTCATTATGAAGCAGAGGTTGGTGAACTATGACCTAGGAGTTAAATCTGGTCTGTGGTTTGTTTTTATACAAGTTTTATTGCAACACAGACACATTCATTCATTCATGTATTGGGTATCACTGCTTCTGTATTAACAAGGACAGAGTGGAACAGCCGAAACGGAACCTGCATGGCCCATGAAACATACAATATTTACTCTCTGGCCCTCTATACAGAAAAAGTCTGCCAACTCCTGCCATGAGGTATTAGTCCACCAGTCTTGCCTGACTAGTTTATGAGGTGGGAACAAGTAGATTATCATCTACTCGCATTATTATCGTGCAGTTTTTAAATACTGGAATCTTGGGCTTGGTGTGATAGACTCCTCAGTCACGTTGAAAAATTTAAAAAGGAAATGGCAATAATGAGCAAAAGATGAATATCTTCAAGTAGCAACAGGGTCATTTAAATCATCACTCTTAAACAATTCAGACAAACTTTTCTTTTTCCAGTACAGATATTAGTTCTCTTTGTTTCCGCTTTTTAAGAGAATGTTTCATTTATAAAGTAAAGCTCTTCATTTTTTCATTAACCTGTGCTTCTTGGGTTAATGTGACAGAGAGAAGGCTTAGAGGGAAAATTCACAAGCAGCAAAGAAAGACGAGTCCAGGCACCAATCATTTGCCATGAAGTGGAATTTAGCCAAAACGCAACTCTCCCGCTCACCTCTGGACTAGCAGGGTTTGTGGGGCAGAGTGAGCCAGGAGGAGTTTATGCCAAACAGCAGTATACTTTCCGGATAATTCTGAGATTCCTTCTTCTCAGGAGTAATGATAGAGACCTTAGCACAAAAATCAAAGAAAAAGAAACTGTAAAAGGAAGTTATATTCAAAGCTCAGTACATGTCTTTTTGTTCAGCATCAGCTCTAATTAACAAATCCCCTGTTTTTGCGTATGATGTCAATTAAACTACTGTTCTGGCTCCCAACTGTGCACACGGCTTTCTATACGCAGATTGTGGTGATGCCATTCATGTTATCTGTTAGGACCGCATCAGTGTCTCTACGCAGAATTTTGGTTCAACAACGAAATACCACTGAGTCTACAAGGTGATCAGGTTGAAATGCATCTTTCTGAGATGAGTCAGGAGTCGTGAAAAGCGCACTAAATCCCGTGGTGAAAGTGTGTTGCTAAATTAGAAACAAGGAGCACAGTAATTTCCCCTGACCCGGAGCCTTGCTGGACAGATGCCGTCCGCGATGTGGAGGAGAGCAATATAATAAGCACGGGATCCTGGAGTGAGGCATAAAGAAATAATGAAATCATTTCTTTATAGAGGATTGGATGCCTTACATGCATGCCACTTTGCTTATTAATCCATCTGAAATTCCCTGGGGATTTGGAGCTGGCTCTTTGCCTGCTGATGAATCTGTAGCTCGGTGACAATTAACTGTAATGACTTGGAGAAAGACCCTTCTAAATCACTGCTGGGTCCTGGGCTGCCAAAAGCTGCCTGCACCTGGGTGGCTGGCTAACAGCACCCCCATTTTATTCTGTTTTTCATGTGAAATCTACTGTTCTCTGTGGCTTTGCCGGGGAGCCAAGACAGCTCTAAATCCCCTTCTGTGATGTGGAATGGTCAGAAAGGAGAAGCCACAGCCACAGAAGGGAGATACATGGGAAAAGCTAAGGCACTCTCTTCTCTAAGACCAGGACACAGAAAGCCCCTCTGTTCGCGACCACCTGGGCTCACCACGCTGGTTATGTGGGAATGCGAGGGTTGACCAGACAGTCAGAGGACCCAGGAGTGTCAGAGAAGGGAGTTCCTCTGTGGCCAGTTCCCGGTGGCCCGGTGAGAACTGCGTGAGGCCGCTGGTAATTTTCCGGGCTCTCAGCAAGCTCAGCGGTGCCCCTCACACAGGCACAATGGCCACGTGGCCAGGGAGCCAGATGGGCTCTGTTCTAGGCATGGGCAGGAAAGGGACGACCCTGCAGTCTGGATTGGCTTAGCCCCCTTACCCTTGCTGCTGGCCCTCTGTCTTCCAGCACCCGATTTACCTTACAGCGGTCCCCAAAGGGAGGGCACATCCCAGCTGGGTTCCCTGGAAGCTGTAGATTTGCTGATTTGCACCTTTCTTGTGCATATTTTTATGTGGGCTGGGAAAACAGATGGCTCCATCCAAGTTGCTGAAAACCCAGCTGGTTATTGCTGCACTAGAATGACCTGAGTTTGGGGAGCCGAGTTTTCCCTGCCAGAGCCTTGGGCAGGTTAGGAAATGTGTCAGTCTTTGAATCTGAGCATAGGCGGATGAGGCCTGAATCGCAGCAGCCCATCCTCTCCTGTGTGCTGTGGGGAGTACAGGCACAGTGACACAAGGCACAATGCATGATACCTGGCACCCCTGCTCCCTTACCTCTTTTTTTTTTTAATTAAGCAGGTTAAAAATTATTTCAAACAAACCAATAACAGAGTCATCCTTTATTCTCTTCCACTTTTTAAATGAAACCTGCACCCCCACCCTCCATTCTAAGTAATGATGAAATAGACTTTCACAGAGAAGATTCAGAAATCTTTTCAAGCCAACATTTATTGAGCACCTATTTTATTTCAACTAGATGCTGGAAATACAACATTGACTAATATATAGCTTTTTTGATCAGAGAGCTCCTAGTCCATCTGGAAGAGATATGTGTAAAAAGAAGGTATCTGGCCAATAGGAACCTGCTGTATGACTCGGGAACTCAAACTGGGGCTTGGTAATAACCTAGAAGGGTGGAATGGGGAGGGAAGTAGGAGGCAAGTTCAAGTGGGAGGGGACATGGGTGATTCATGTTGCTGTTTGGTAGAAACCAATACAATACTGTACAGCAATTATCCTTCAATTAAAAATAAATAAAATTTTAAAAAATGAATGAGTGGAAAAAAAGAAGGGATCTATAAAAAAGAAGAAGAAGATGTAAGTGCTGTGATAGAGGTGGGTACAGTGAAAGTGAAAGTTGCTCAGTCTTGTCCGACTCTTTGCGACCCCGTGGCCTGTGCAGGCCATGGAATTCTCCAGGCCAGAATGCTGGAGTGGGTAGCCTTTCTCCTCTCCAGTGGATCTTCCCAACCCAGGGATCGAACTCAGGTCTCCCTCATTGCGGGTGGATTCTTTACCAGCTGAGCCATGAGGAAAACCCACGAGGGTACAGAGTGGCATGGAAATATAAAGAGGGACAGATTCTGTTCCGTGAAAACAGTGGGCACATGGTTTTCTCAGGGTATATGCCCAGTACGGGGATTGCTGGATCATATAATAACTCTATTCTTAGTTTTTTAAGGACTCTCCCTACCGTTCTCTATAGGAGCTGTACCAATTTACATTCCCACCAACAGTGCAAGACAGTTGCCTTTTCCCTACGACCTCTCCAGCATTTATTGTTTGTCGATTTTTTTTGATGACGGCCATTCTGACCTGTGTGAGGTGATACCTCACTGTGGTTTTGATTTGCATTTGTTTAACAATTAGAGGTGTTGAGCATTTTTTCATGTGTTTGTTGAGGTCTATGTGTATACACATTAACTGATTCACTTTGTTGTACAACAGAAACTAACACAGCATTGTAAAGTGATTATACTTCAGTGGAAAAAAAAAAAAAAAGAATAGTGAGACGCAGCTCTGGAGTGGTGATACTTGAAGGAATGTAAGACTTCGTCTGGGGCAGAGGTGTGAAATATGGAGGCCTGTGTAGGACGCAGGTGGCTGCTATGCAGGGTCTCTTCCCTTTGGCTCTCCCTTCCCGACCTCCACTTATTGTGGTGTTTACCTCTGCTCACATGACTCTGGAGAAGTCACCCCCATCCCCAGCTCATTGGTAGATCCCAATGAGTAAGATAATCACATTCTTGTGAAGGCTGGATTTAGAAACAGGTCATGGTAAATTCTGGTCAATGAGACAGGAAGTCTCCTGTGAAATATCCAGGAAATTTCCTCCCTCCTAAGAAAACAACACATGAGAAAAGGTTCCCTTTTCTCCCACAGACGTTGCCACGTCTCCTCTAATCCAAGGGAGGGTGTTCCGCAGGGAAAAGATATGGTTTGATTGTGGGGTTATGTGTAGCCAAAGCAGGAAGCATCACTGGGAGGCGGCCGGAAATGTTTGCTGAAGGACCTTGGATGCCTTAGAGGTTCTGCTTCCCAAAGTAGGTGATGGGGTCATTCCTGCAGTCATGGCCGTGGCCCGACAACGAAGCGTCTTGACTCAAGGTGACCTTTGGCTGGGGTCTAGAAGACAGTGCAGGCAGGTGAGGTGGTGCAGCTCTAAAAACAGCTGGCTCCTTCTTAGCCAAGATAGTGCCAAAAACATACCCTCTGTAGAAACCCTTGCGCTTGATACTTGGCTTTTCAGCCACTTTCTTTCTAATCCCTCACCACTGAAATGATATGTGCAAAGTGCTAAGTAGAGCATCACAAACACGGCAAGTGCTCAGTACATGTTAGTTCCCAACATGATCACAGATAGCAAAAGATGTTTTCTGGATGCCAAGGATAGCGGAATAATCTATAAATATAATCCCGAGCAGGGGGATGTGATTTCCCTTCTCTGCCAGTTGGGAGGTTGGTTTGCATTGCTGTATTGTTATTCATTTATGACATCTTCTTCTGCAAGTTTTTCCTTGTACTGTTGGGTGCATTGCAATGGTGATGCCGGCAAGGTCCTGGCCGCAGGCTGCCTCTGGACTTACGAGTCCAAATCCTCAAATTTAGGTTGCTGATCCCACAAGTGCAAACTTCTTGGCTCCAAGTCTGGGTCTCTCTGCTTTCAGTTAGACAGGAAACCAAGGCTGGGCAAACCTCCAAGGTTTTAGATAGGCCTTCTGTTCAGATAAGCTTCCAAGGATGTTTCTGCTTGGGAACAGTAATGGTTCAAGTTCTTTCCTGGGTTTTAACTTGCACCTCTGTGACATACCAACGGATTTAGAACTGACGTTATAATTGGAGTCAAAATGCCCACATGTGACTTGAATTAAACAGACCTCCATGGATCACAGATGCAAGGCTAACTAATCTCAGGGTGTTAAGCTGAAATTTTCTGAGAGGCACCGAGCAATCTACCCTGGGAGAGATAAGTCTTTGGCCTGTGTGCTTATTTTTAACTGAGTACAATTTCTGTTGGGCTACAGAACGGTGTACTCATGTCTTAGGGAAGTAGCCCAGTAGGGTGGGAAAATGAGCTTTAGCTTCATTTTGCCTTGAGTTCAAATCCCTTCTCCATCCATCCGTTAGTAGATGTGACCAAATCATTTAATTTTTCTGATCCTGTTTCTGGCACGTTTCTCACAGGATTATTGTAAAGGTCAAATTAGGTCTGTGTTGAGTTGGCATCTGGTCCCATCACTTCATGGGAAATAGATGGGGAAACAGTGGAAACAGTGTCAGACTTTATTTTTGGGGGGCTCCAAAATCACTGCAGATGGTGACTGCAGCCATGAAATTAAAAGATGCTTACTCCTTGGAAGGAAAATTAGGACCAACCTAGATAGCATATTCAAAAGCAGAGACATTACTTTGCCAACAAGTCCATCTAGTCTAGGCTATGGTTTTTCCTGTGGTCATGTATGGATGTGAAAGTTGGACGGTGAAGAAAGCTGAGCGCCAAAGAATGAAAGCTGAGCGCCAAAGAATTGATGCTTTTGAACTGTGGTGTTGGAGAAGACTCTTGAGAGTCCCTTGGACTGCAAGGAGATCCAACCAGTCCATCCTAAAGGAGATCAGCCCTGGGTGTTCTTTGCAAGGAATGATGCTAAAGCTGAAACTCCAGTACTTTGGCCACCTCATGCGAAGAGTTGACTCACTGGAAAAGACTTTGATGCTGGGAGGGATTGGGGGCAGGAGGAGAAGGGGACGACAGAGGATGAGATGGCTGGATGGCATCACCGACTCAATGGACATGAGTTTGGGTGGACTCCGGGAGTTGGTGATGGACAGGGAGGCCTGGCGTGCTGCAATTCATGGGGTCGCAAAGAGTCGGACACGACTGAGCGACTGAACTGAACTGAACTGAACTGAGTGACCAGAACATAATGAATGCTCCATAAATGGTGGATATTATTTCTAAAGCCCCAAGGAGAGGAGATGACTATGCTACACATTTATTTTAGAAACATGTTAGTAAAAATAATGAAATTATTAGAAATAGAAATTTGCTCAAGAGACCAAATTCTTTCAGACATTCTCATTATTCTTGATTCTTTCCAGATCTTTCACAGTGGTTACCCTGGCTTAAGAATTTCCCAATGTCTCCTAGAAACAATATATTAGGGAGAAGTTCTTTCAAGGTTTGGTAAAACTAATAATAGTGTTTTCCAGCTCAACTGGGAAGAATGAACATAGCCCTGGGGAAAGGAAGTTCTTATCTTACCTTTGCAATCAATTCAGCTTTATCAAAAACATGGGAAAACAAACATTCAAAAAACAAATAACAACTATGAACAAAGCAAGAGAGAGAAATTCACCACTTGTGCCTTTTGAAAACAGAGCAGGGACCCTAAGCAGACAGGGAGAGCTCTTCACTAAGGTTCAGTGCAGTCGCTCAGTCGAGTCCCACTATTTGTGACCCCATGGACTGCAGCACTCCAGAGTTTCCTGTCCATCACCAACTCCCTGAGCTTGCTCAAACTCATGTCCAGTCCATCGAGTCGGTGATGCCATCCAATCATCTCATCTTCTGTCGTCCCCTTCTCCTCCTGCCTTCAGTCAGATTTACTTAAATGGGTGAGGTTGAAGTGTCTGTGGGGATTGGCTGAGCAAAGGATCTTTGAGCACATGCTACGTGCATGACCTTGAAGGGTTCAGTGATCACACAGAAAGACGAAATGTCTCAGCATCTACAGCCCAGAATCTGAAAGTCAAGATCAACATTGCTTCATTCCAAGAAACGCCGAGTGCCCAGACTTTTGGGGCTTGTTCTCTCCAAAACGAGCCCATGAGTCATCTCTCACCCATCCTTTCACCTTTCCTGGGCTTATTAGAGTTCTCCAATTTGGTTTTCGTGTATCAGTTACGTGAGAAATGTCTCTCATAATACAATTCGTGGGGCTCCGATTGGTGACACCAGTTCCCTGTTTAAAGTGTTCATGCTTAAAGCCGGACAATAACTATACATTTTCTGTTTGCTTATTTGATCCTGTGCTTTCAAATCCCATGTCATTTGCTCCTTGAGTCATGACATTATTAATCTATTCCACCATTTTCGGCATTCCCCGATAATCCACAGCATCCTATCTCTTTCCTCAAAATTTTGTGTCTTGTCTCAAAGGCTCTGATCTTTATTAGGGGGTATTTCCATAAACAATAGCTAAAATACAAATTTTAAAAATTTACCATGATTAAACTAATACTGTATTCTGCTTGTCAGCCTAGCAGAGGTATTGAAATGCTTTTGAGGGAGAGCAGTGGTATGGCTGCACCCTTTCCTGGTCAAATCTGTCTGAAGGTGGCAACTACTTGTCTCAGCCCCTCCACCTGCCAAGACTGTGTTTAGTAACTGTAGTCAAACGAGCCTCTGTGAAATACACAGGAGAGCTGTGAGGCAATTATCACTAATCGAGTTGTTCTAGTTGATATCTGGGCACGGCTGGCTTTGTTTATGGCTCAGATGAGCGCATTTTAACCATCCAAAGAAAATGAGCACAAGTTTCCACTTCCAGCAAATATTAATTCTGAACAAATGAATCCAAACAAAATTGCTGGTGAAAATGAAGTCCTTTTGACTTCGGCTTCCCCGATGTACTTTTCCATTAGTGGGGCCCTCTTGCTAAAGATTGAAAGAATGGTTCATGTTGGAGATGGTGGCTGCCTTTCAACTCAATCACTTCAACTCTGGAAGGTAAAAGTGCACTCCCGTTTGGGCTCCAGATATCCAACCCTCCAAGTGAAAGTACATCCTGTCCGAGCCAGGAAACACCACAGGAGAGCTACGTTCTCAAAAACATGCCATTTGCTTCTATGACAACCCTGGAAACATGCAAATATTATACATTTAGCAAAATCCCACACATTAGAGAGCAAACTCCTGGCTGTTTGAGATGTTTGACAGTTTCCAGCTTCATATGACATATTTCCCTCAAGTCTAGCATTTCAAGTAAAAAGGAAATTCATTGCCTTAGGCCAAGCTTTTACTTCTCCAACATCCTAAAGGGATTATGCCACAGAATTCTATAAGAATTTGCAATCAGGACTTTGCTCACAATCTTTCAGTGGCTTCTTTTTTTCTTTCACAAAAAGTCCAAATCCTTGAAGCCCATGCAACCTGGTACCAATGAACATTTTTACTCTTCAAATTTTCTGCCACTCCATCTCTTTTCCAACACCTTATGCTCCAACGAAACGGCATTTAACCAACAATTTTCTAAAAGTATCCTGAAATGTCAAATTCTATGCAGTTTGCTCCTCCCTCAGTCCCCACTATGTTACCCTCTTCCCTTAAAATTCCTACATCCTATATCCATGCCCTAAGTCCTTGAGGTTTTCCATAAACTATAAGCCAAAATATGTTTAAACTTTTATTTACCCCTATTATAATTTTATCCACAGTTTACCCAGCGTACTTGTTATCTGCTCACAGTTTATTCACTTGGGGATCCTCCAGCTCTCCCCCACCACAAGGCTGGCACATGGTATATTCACACTAAATGCTGTCATGCGTGTTCAATTAAACTGAAATAATGGTTACAGCTTACTCAGTTCAGTCACTCAGTCATGTCCGACTCTTTGTGACCCTGTGGACTGAAGCACGCCAGGCTTCCTTGTCTATCACCAACTCCCGGAGCTTACTCAAACTCATGTCCATAGAGTCGGTGATGCCATCCAACCATATCACCCTCTGTCATCCCCTTCTCCTCCTGCCTTCAATCTTTCCCAGCATCAGGGTCTTTTCCAATGAGTCAGTTCTTTGCATCAGGTGGCCAAAGTATTGGAACTTTGGCTTCTAGGATGACAATTAGCACCATCAAAATAATTGGCCTAATAAGTATCTAAATTATATAAAAAATAACCTACACGGACCAATTTCATTTTCCCCACACAAATTCAGTGTTTGTTTCTTGGTGTTTGATCCCTTTTCAGCTCGACCTCTCCTAAAATTCCCATCAATCACACTGACCAAGAGATGATAAGCATCAACAAATTTGCTGGATCCACCATGACAGGCAAAGCGAAGAACACAAAAGAAATGTTATACCTGATCTCAGAAGTTTACAGTGCAATGAAGGGAAAGATACTAAAACCTGTGTAATATTTAGGGAACCCTAAACAGCCATGGTACCACCTAATAAAGCAAAAGGAAACCAGGGGAAGAGGAGATGAGTGGAGACTGGAGTGGTGAGGGTAGGTGTCCTGTAAGAGATGGACTTGGGATGAGCCTTCAGGGTAGGTGGGCTCTCAGGCACACAGCGGAGGTGAGGCCATGGTATGTCGAGGGAGGAAAAGAACGCAGCTTCACAGGATGCAAGTCAGAGTGAGTGGAGGGCCCGCTGACGGGAGGGGACAGTGGACGGTCTGTGTTGGGTGGGAGAAGCAAGGGGGAGAGGAGCACACAGATTTAGGATGAGTGGTTTGAATGAAATCAGACAATGAATAAAAGAAGAATTCTAGAGAAAAACAAACACAAACTGGGAGCCATTATAGGTTCCTGAGCAAATGCAAAGCAAAAGCAAGCCTTTTCCTTTAGAAGATTAGCTGAAAGCTGGTTGCAAAATTGGGTGGTGAGAGAGACTACCAACAGTGAAGGCAAGTGAGGAAGTTAATCCTGAACAGAGCTGTAAGAGGAAGGTGAGGCTAGGCTGGTGGGGAAGTGTGTAGTGAGTTGGGGACAACTCCTAGGCCTTCCGAAAGAAGGATGGACTCACTATGGGGAGAGAAGGGAGTCAGACAGGAACCACCATTTCAGCCTGGGGACTTTCATCACAAAGAATAGTGACTTGTTTCTATCTTTAGGAGACAGAAAGTGCTTTTTTCTGAGAAGATAGTATTTTGCACAATGGCTGAATAATTATATATGGGGTGTACGTATTAACCAAAAACTTATCAAATGTCTAGAATCTGCTAAGTGCTGTGAATTTAGCAGTGAATAAGCACAATTTCTATCCTCAATGAGTTCAAAATCAGTGGTAGGTTGGTCTTAGGGAGCAACAGTGCGTATTACCAGGATAAAACCTCCCAAAGAAGGCTTTCTGAAAGGAGGTACCAAGATGAATGATCAGGAGATGGTGGGGCAAAGAGGGTGGTTGTGAATGAAGCCTTTCAAGAGATAGAAGCTTGAACAAAGATGAATAGAGCTGAGAAACAGGGGTTCCAAGTGGGTACCGATGATGGGCGTAATAGGTTTTGCAATCTGTATGCCAGGAGGATGCTTTGATAGATGGTACTCTGGCTCCATCCATCATCTAGCACCTATAGGAGAGCTGAAAAGGAATGTTTAACAACAACAACAACAACAACAAACAGGTTTGAGCGGAATCAAAGACTGCAGCTCTGAAATTTGCCGTAAACAGAGAAAGAGATTGCTATTTACCTCTCCTGCAATTGATCTTGAACTATTTAATGATGCATATACAGACAAGATGAAAACATCCTGCAGTGAGAATACAAATGCAAGCCCTTTGTCTGATAGATGAGATAGGGCAGGAAAACTGTAGATGGAAATGAAATTCTGTAAATCTACACTACAGCCAGTAGCCCCTATGGATATGAAATATTGATTTAGTGCTATCACCATTCTAAGTTCTGAATAAATTACCCTAATAGCATCTAAGCTTCTAGAGAGCTGAGATTTTCAGGGACAAGATCAAAAACTGCTCTTCGGTTACCAAGAACATTACTGAGTTCCTACTAAGTGCCCGGCTCTATGACAAAATCACATTCGTTGGGAGAAAGCAACAAAGTTAGTGGTATCAAGACTGGTCTGCAACCAACTATTTTTGCAGACAATTCATTGAGAGCATGTGTTCCTCAGGTACATCAGATAAAGCTAATAAAGGGATACTGTGTAAAAGCATGCTTGTCGTAGGCATAACAAATAGAGCATCTCCACAAAAGAGGCTTTTTAATTTGAGGATAATTGTGTTACACTCTGGTATTAGTTTCTGCTATACAGCAATGTGCATCAAGTATATGTATACATATATCCCCTCCCTCCCACCCCCTACCCCACCCCACCCCTCTAGGTTATCACAGAGCACTGAGCTGGGCTCCCGGTGTTATACAGCAGCTTCCCACACACGGTGTGTATATCTACTGTCTCAATTCCCCTCCTCTCCATGCTACTCTGTGTCCGAAGTTCTGTTCTCTACATTTGCATCGCAGTTTCTGTCCTGCAAATAGGTTCATCAGCTCCATTTTTCTAGATTCGATATATATGCATTAATATATGATATTTGTTTTTCTCTTTCTGACTTACTTCACTCTGTATGATAGACTCTAGGTCCATCCACATCACTGCAAATGATCCAATTTCATTCCTTTTTACGACCGAGTAATATACCAGTGTATATATGTACCACATCTTCCTTGATGGACATTTAGGTTGCTTCCCTGTCCTGGCTGTTGTAAATAGTGCTGCACTGTACACTGAAGTACATGCGTCATTTAAAATTATGGTTTTCTCAGAGTATATGTCCAGAAGTGGGATTGCTGTGTCCTATGGTAGCCTTATTCCTAGTTTTTTAAGGAATCTCTGTTCTCCACTGTTCTCCATTGTAACTCTATCAATTTACATTCCCATCAACAGTGTAAGAAAGTTCCTTTTCATCCATAACCTCTCCAGAAGAGGATTTTTAAAGGAGTGTTACATATGTTAGGAACAGGACATTATAAACTGGGAATTTTCTATTCCTTTGTGATTCTTCTGATGTTTTTTTGTGTTTTAAGTCCATTTGCCACAGGAAGCATATAGTGGTTCATGGTCCAGTCTATAGTGTAAGGCAATTCCTCCTGGAATCCAAGAGATCCTGATTTGATTAATCTCCGAATAGGCCTGGGCATCAGTATTTTTTAAAAGCTCCTCAGCTGATTGTAGAATGCAGCCAAGGTTGAACACTGTTCTGACCTAGAGCACGACTGGTAGGTAGACAGTGGGACCCAGGGTGTTGGCCCCAGTCAGCCTGGTCTGGGCTCCAGGCAACATGACCTGGGCCTTTGCATCAGGGTGAGTCACTCACCCAAGGCAGTGGTGAGCAGGACCGTAGGCCCTGGAGTTTAGTTTTCCACTGAATCTCAGATTTTTCCTCATGTCTCCTGCCCTCCCTCCCAATCCACGGCTCTTCCAGAGAGAAGGAGAGATTAGGGGGAGAGATTGCGGGTAGAATTCTAAGGCTGGTGCCATGAGGCATGCTGACTGCAGGGCGCGGGCGGCCTCTGACTGTGGGAGCACCATTAAAGGAAGGGCAAGGCTTTCCTGTAGAAGCTTTTCCCCTCTTGCTTTTACATGGATTTCCTGCCCTAAGGTGACCTGTGGTCTCTGCCTGTGGGCACAGAAGACTGACATCTCTTTGGGAATAAATAAAAGATCGATTCCTGTCTCACCTGATTCATGCAGAGGTAACTGGAAGCACTCATGGCAGCGTGGTTAGGGCAAGGGGTAAGGGCTCCATGTGAGAAAATTGGCTTAGAATTTCTGAAGACGTGAGAACTGAAAGGTTATTTTAAACAAAAACTTCAAAGCTTAGCTCCATTCATTTTTCTGAGTTCTGCTACCTTTGGGAAAAGCCCTCTACTGCATTGTTTTTGTTTCAACAAAGTATCTTTTAAAAATATTCATTTATTTAATTGGAGTATAATTGCTTTGTAATGTTGTGTTAGTTTCGGCTGTACCACAGAATCAGCTATATGTATACATGTAGCCCCTTCCTCTTAAGCCGCCCTCTCACCCCTCTAGGTCATCACAGAACACCAAGCTGAGTTCCCTGTCCTATACAGCAGCTTCCCACTAGCTGTCTGATGCATGGTCATGTATATACATCAATGACACTTTTTCAGCTTGTCTCACCCCCTGCTTCCTGCCCTGTGTCCACAAGTTTGTTCCTTGTGTTTGCATCTCTCTTCCTGCCCTCTCAGACTTTGTTCTCCTATTCGGTTTCAGTAAGGAAGACAGAGATGTGTAACAAGTAGCATACAATTCAAATGAATGGTAAAGTTACTGCCTAGCTTTCTCTCTCTCTCCTTCTGGACTACAAAAGTATTGTGAAACCTAGGAGGTTCGGAGTGCTCAGCCAGTCCAGCGTCCTCATTTCGCAGAAGAGGGAACAGAGCTCCTCGGAACTGAAGTGACTTGGAAGTGGCACAGCTGGGTGGTACCAGCTCCACCTCCTTTAACCTTTCTGCTAGATCTTCTTTTCCAGCCCTTCAATCATCTTGACAACTTTGCTCTGAAGCCCATCCAATTTCTGCTGCCCTTTCTCTGAAGCTCCTGGGATTAGACACATGACCCCAGAGGGGCCTGATGTTATCTGAGCATAAACAGAAGATTGCTTTAGCGTTCCCACATTCTAGGTATCCATTCCAGTGCTCCACTTGCTCTAGGGGGTTATTTCTGAGGATGACCTTCTGGTCTATTTCTGACATGCTGGAACCTGCTTTCCTGACTCACGTGTCTTAGGTCTGATTTTCTTCCCCAAGTGTAATGATGCCTTTAGTGAGCACGCCTTGCAGAGGGTAACACCTCAGATGCTCAAAACATCTTTCTTTCTGGAAACACAAAGCACCTTTCTAAGAACTATACTAAGCCTCCTTGATAATTCTAGAGGGGAGGGGAGGCCGCCAAATTCCAACTCTGTGGTTAGAGAGATTAAAATTCAAAGTTAAATTGAGTTAGCCTGAATCATCTATGAAGATGGATGAAAATTATTCTGGAGGGCAGAGAAGGCACTTTATCCCTAGTCGGCACCAAGTCAATCACTCCATACCTAGGGTACCCCTCCCCTGCTCTGCTCACAACTACCAAGCCAATGCCTCCTTATTCACTGTCGAGGCGATTCCTTCACGTTCGTTGCTCACATGCTTTCAACTCCACAGCAGATAAGATACGAAGCAAATTCAAGATGCTTGAGCTTTGCCCTTGAAGGAGTTTGTGAGTTGGCAATTTTTAAATCGATGGGGGAACCTGTTTATTTTCTAGATCCTATCAAGCTATCTTCCTATACGGCCCTCCACTGTGTTCCCTGAGCATCTTCTTTATCGTCGCTGTGTGTATCTCATTGTCTTGTACCCAGTTACCTGCCTCACCTGCTGCGCTCCTCCTCCCCACTCCAGGCTCCAGGCTAGAAGTTCCATAGCTTGCAGGAAATGGGGATGGTCCACTTTATGCTTGTTTGTGAGATGAATGCATGCTCCAGAGAGCCCCCTCTGTGGGTCCCCACCCCCACCTCTGGGTGCCTCGACTCTGCTTTCCCAAGGGTCATCCTAGGAAGACAGAAAGCACTCCCTGTATGGAGCTTGTGGGTTCTCCTGAGGAGTTTGGATTCTGCTTCATCCTCAAGCCCATGAATCGGTGATTGATTCTTCCAGGGAGCAGCCATCGCAGACATTTGGGGTTGACGTCTGTCTCTGCTGGCTCATGTCAAAGGGATGCTGTCTAAGCAACTGTTATCGCAGGGTGGAGCAGGGAATAAGTAAGCACTAAGCTGACTCCAAGGATTGGACGATTTCGGCACCCAGGAAACTGACACAGAGAAAGGACACGGTGTGTCGGTGATTGTGGCCATGGTCTCCTCACACCCTCCCTAGAAACTCTCCAAGGAAGGCTCCCGTCCACTGCGCAGTTCTCTTGCCTTGTAATGTCTGAGCTCTACAGCATTCTAGACACTGAGCTCTCTTGGGATGGTGCCCAGAACGAGGTTCCGGGAACACAAAACATTTCCACAATCCCTGGGGTGAAGCTACTGATGGAAGCAGCCGAGGTGAAATCTCAGCGGGGGTTTGCGGTTCCTCCGCCTTCTACCCGCTCCCTTCCAGCAGGTCAAGCCAGCGGCCAGCCCTTTGGAAGTCCTGCACAGGGGACGGCTTATTATTATTGTCAGCCAAGGCTATGTATGATCGAGTGCTCAGAATTGCCGCCAGTTCATATGTGAGAAGACATTGTCCCTGAACTGATCCTACAACTAGCTAACACTCATTGAGCCTGGCCCACTACATGGGTTATCTTATTCAAGACCACCTGTGAAGCAGGTACTTTCATGTCTGAATTACAAATGAGAATCTGTCACCAAATTTAATAAATTTCATGATTGGGAATTCTACCCCAGCATAGACCAGGGGTCCACAAGCCATCCTGTTTCCATTTCATGGTGCTGCCTTGGCTGGGAATCTTGGAAGAATTATGTCTGAAGGCATCACCAAGGCAGCAGGATGGAAAAGCAGTGGAGAGTCAAGAATTCACTCGCAGGTAATTGGAAAGGTAACATGAATGCTTTCCCCAACAGAGCACCAGCTCCAACATGGTGATGTAACACCAATTAAGCTTCTTAAACCAAGAAATTTCCTCGGGGAATCCCATGGATGGACTGCTCGGCCCTGGTAGACTCTCTAAGAATCTGAGATGTATGTGCACGCACACACACACACACACACCATGAAACAGGCACACACACACACACACCCCATGAAACAGAGTTCACTGACATCAAAGGCTCAGACAGCCTTGTGTTCCCTTCTGTTTTCTCGATTTCCAGCAGTCTGCAATGTATCCCAGACAGAAGAATTCAACAGACTGAAATTGAAAACCTAGTAAGTGGCAGCACCCAGATAGGAAGCTTTAAATGAGAAAATCTCCACTTTTTTTTTTCCTGGAAAGTCCCCCAAGAGAAAAGAAATCTTTCTTCTCAAGCTATTCAAACCAAACTCAGAGCCAGTGGACAATGAGACAATACAAAACATTAACTATGAGAAAGGGTTTTGACAACTGCCAAGAGCCACACACTATGCCTACCCACTTAGTCTTAGTCTTCCAGCCTGATCTCAACTGCAGCTTGTAGATTCTCTTAAAATGATTCCTCTAATACTTTTTTGCATGTATTTGTTAATGTCCATCTCTCCCCTTTCAGACCAAAATCTACCTAAGGGCTAAGTCTGTGTCTCCGATCCTTCACATGGTAACTAAAACATAGGAACTCAGTAGTCATTTGCTGAAATAATACATTTTTTTTTTTTTTTTGCCTTCAGTCTACCAGGCCAGACAGCCTCTTCCTATACCTGAAACCTGTATAACAGTCATCATGAACTTGAACTGACATGAACCTAGAAGCTCTTCTTTCAGGGTGGTCCTAAACTGAGCCCAGGTCTGGAAGAGAGCCAATGCTTGATTTGGATTTGATCCTTGGCTCTATCACTTAAAGGTTAGTTGATTTTTCCACTTCTCAACTTAGCATTTTTCAAGTGGGAATTCTAGAAACCTCAGAGAACTGTTGTAAAGTAGAGGAGTATTCTCAGCATGACCACTTTAATGATTCTGCCAAAATTTCTATTCGGCCACGTCACTTGTCTGCTCAGAAATTTCCAGTGATGTATCAGTTCATTCATAATAAAAGTCAAATTCCTCATGCTGGCCTGCAAGGCCCTATAGGATCTAGCCTATGGGACTGCTCTTCTCTGCCCAGACAGACTAGCCTCCTTGCAGTTCACTGGACATTCTAAACCCTCTTTCCACTGGCTGTTCCCCTGCATGAGTTCTCTTTTACTCACATGGCCAGCCTCTTCAGCTGCTTCAAGTGTCGTGGTCTCAGTAAGCCTACCACCACAACCAACATCTGATTTAAAATGGCACCTTGAACCCCACACTCACAATCTTGGCCCACTGTACTCTGATCTATAATTTTTCCAAAGCACTTTCCCCTTCTAACACAATCTCTACTTCCCTATGTATATGTGTCTTGCCTGGACGTCTCCAGTGTCACTCTCTCCCCCAAGTATTCCTTCATAATGGGCAGGACTTTTGTGTGTTTTGTACATTGATGTACCTCAAGTGCCTCAAACAGTGCCTGGCACACAATGTGGGCACTGAATAAATGAGTATCAGTGCAGTGAAGATAGCTCAGTGCTTGTCACAAAGACAGTCTTAATAACTGTCTCCATCATCACCACCATAGTCATTGTCATGACATTCATCATCACTGGGACACTAGTGTTCATCTTATAAGGCCCTGAGAAGGAAAAGAGTTAAGGTATAGAGTATATCTAGCACAGGGCTGGTATATACAAGTACTTTGTAAATGTTATTTCCTTTCATCTTTTCTTTTGTGGCTTTTGTTATTGCTCCTTGGAGGACCCTTAAGACATAGCTGTGAAGCAAAATAAATTACCTGGTCCACATATAAGAGTAACATAGGGCCATTTACAGGGCATTTTGAAACTGTTGATTAATTATTACTACGATCATTAGCTGAGTATCAGAACTGAATTTGTGTGACTTTGTATTCTCTTGATCTTGATTCTCTATATTAAGCACACTTTCTGCTGATTTTTCTACAACTCATTAGAAAGAAGAAGTAGGAGGAAGAAGAGGAGGAGGAAAAGAAATAAAAATGTTTATTGCTTTCATAGTATATGGGTTTACATATATTCCAGGGGGAAATATACTTGTAAGAAAAGAACATTGCATTACCAGTCTAAAGTTAAGCATTTTCTAGAATAATAAGCAAGCTGTGATATTGAGGGATACAAAGGTACATATTTCCATGCTAATGGCTAGCAATGCCAGGTTATAGAGTTTTCAAGTCAGGAGACATACTCACTTTTTAAAAACCTTTTCTTTTCTCCTTCCTATGTCAATGTAAAGTGAATTATTTTGAATGCTAAGCATGTCTGGGTGCACAAATTCTGCTTGTTAATATAAAACACAGTAATGACACCTCATTTTCCCTGCCTGTTGGAAACATTGAGAATGCACAGAATGCAGAAACCTTGGATAGGACCAAACATCAGGACGAGTTACTTCTGGTTGTCAAATCCATGTGCCCCTTGGGCTGGAAATGCACCTCTAATGCCTTTCTTTCCTCAGTGTTCCAACCAATCATATGGCTTTTGCATCCATATATATATATATAGATATATATAATTAGCATGTTTGAACCAAGCAGTTCTTAAATGCTGCATGGAACAGCTCCAGTGCTTATTGACAGAACTGTCTTACTGTCATCCTGGTGTTGTGCCATTCTGTTTTTCTGTAAAATGCTTTTACAAGGAGACATGCTTATCATATCACATTAGAAAGTCAAATGGCTCTTTTATAAATTCCATACTTTGGTTGGAAATCATGCGCAGATGCCAACTCTCTTAATGTGCCAATAAATACATTTTCTGCATAAAATGTGCACCATCTTAACTTCCCACCTGCCACCCCCGTCCCTAATTTATGGGATAGCCAGTGTTGGTATAGCCCTTATGACAGGCAAGTGTACTTTGTTAGGGGTGATTTCCTGGGACAAAGCTAGGGTGGGATTCATACTCAAATTTAAGCAGCATAAAAGTTCAAATAGTAAATGCAAACATTCGTCCTAAAGGTCAGAGGTAGGGTTGAAGTTAGGATCCTAAAGCCAGGAGTAGGATTTATATGGGAACAAGAGTGAATCAAGGAAAAAGGGTGCAAAGTGAGTCAGCATATCTAAAAAGGCCAGAATCAGGGCAGAGGTTTCACTGCCACAGAAACAGGGCAGTGTTTAAGATAGAGAAGGGACAGTTTGTAGTTGTTTAATAAAGATATTTATTGACCATTACACAAATTGCTTAAAGACAAACAGAACTCCTGAAAAAGTTACTCTTTGAAGAAAATATATGGGGAAAATGTTAAACAATGCTCCTGGGAATGATTTCTTGGACATGACACCAAAAGCACAGACAATAAAAGCAAAAATAGTCAAGTGAGACTACATCAAACTAGAATGTTTCTGTATAACACACAAAACAACAAAATGAGAAGGCAACCTACGGAATGGAAGAATATATATACAAGCCATATAGCTGATAAGCGGTTGTGATCCGAAATATACAAGGAAGTTCTTCCATTCAAAGGTATAAAAGCAATCCTATTTTAAAAATGGGGCTTCCCAGGTCGTGTTCGTGGTCAAGAACATGCCTCTCAATGCAGGAGACTTAAGAGATGCAGGTTGGATCCCTGGGTCAGAAAGATGCCCTGGAGGAGGGCATGGTAACCCACTTCAGTATTCTTGCCTGGAGAATCCCATGGACAGGGGAGCCCGGCAGGCTAAAATCCATAGGGTTGCTAAGAATTGGACATGAGTGAAGCAACTTAGTATGTTTTAAAAATGAAGTAAACAAGTATTGATGAGTATGTTGAGAAAAGTTAACCCTTGTAGTTGTTGGTGGGACTGTGAAATGGTGCAGTCCCTATGGAAGACAGTATGGACGCCCCTTAAAAAAGTAAAAGTGCTATATGATCCAGCAGTTGCATTTCTAAATATTTATCTAAAATAATTGAAATCAGGATCTTGACATCAAGTGCAAATTTTGGCATTCTCATTTTCATTGCAGCGTTAATGCTGTTTGTCATAGCAACATGTGGGAACAACTTAAATGTCCATTGATAAATGATATTTTTAGCATCTTTGTAGTTTTCCTTATGCTAGGATTTCATATCTTTGGGATCATATGGTATGCAGCCTTTTCATACTGGCTTTTTTCTCCATGTCTTTTCATGGCTTGAGAACTCTTTTATTTATTTATTTATTTTGTTGTTAAGTCACTAAGTTGTGTCCAACTCTTTGTGACCCCATGGACTGTAGCCCGCCAGGCTCCTCTGTCCATGGGATTTCCCAAGCAAGAATCCCAGAGTGGGCTGCCATTTCCTTTTCCAAGGGATCTTCTGGACCCAGGGATCGAACCTGTGTCTCCTGCATTGCAGGCAGAGTCTTTAGCATCTGAGCCACCAGGGAAGCCCTCGTTTATTTTTAGTGCTGAATAACATTCCAGTGTCCGGATATACCACACGTTTATTTATATATTCGCCTACTGAAAGACATCTTGGTTGCTTTCATCTTTTGGTAATTATGATAAGCTGCTATAAACATCTGTATGCAGATTTTTGTATGGACATAAGTTTTCAACTCATTTGGGTAAATGCCAAAGAGTGAAATTGTTGGATCATATTGTGAGCGTATGCCTAGCTTTGAAAGAAGCTGCCAAATTACTTTCCAAAGTTCCAAAGTAGCTGCTCCATTTTAGTATTAACCACCAGGATGAAGATTGTTATTGCTCCATATCATTGCCAACATTTGGTGTTGCCAGTGTTTCGGGGTTTAGCCATCCTAATAGGTGTGTAGTGGTATCTCATTATTGTTTCATTGATTTAGTTACACTTTAATTAGTCAGATGCCTAGGGAGAACAGCAAAGAGAAAGGACTCCTATAGGGAATATATTTATAGCATATCTCAAAATATGTTGTGTACTACAAAATCTTGCTTCTCCTTGTAGAAGTCTATTAATACTCCTTTTCCCTTTAGCATCTCTACTTTTTATGTGATTCTGTTAATTATTGTTTTAATTTGCAAAGAAAACAATCTGATGACATTGAAAATCTTTTCATAGGCTATGTTGCCATCTGTGTATCTATGTTGGTGATATTGTTCGTTCCGATCTTTTGCCGATTTTTGATTGAACTGCTCATTTTCTTACTGCTGGTTTTTTTAAGTTCCTTGTATATTTTGGACAATAGTCCTTTATCAGATGTGTCTTTTGCAAATATTTTCTCCCAGTCTGTAGCCAATGCAGGAGATACAGTTGTCCAGGAAGATTCCATACGCCATGGAGCAAATAAGCCCACAAGCCACAGCTGAGTCTGTATTGCCACAAACACTGAAGCTTGTGTGCCATCGAGCCCAAACACGGCAGCTACTAAGCCCATGTGCCGCAGCTACTGAAGCCTGCATGCCTAGAGCCTGTGCTCTGCAAGAAGAGAAGCCACCGCGATGAGAAGCCTGTGCACAACTAGAGAAAAGCCCTCCCAGCAACAAAGACCCAGTGCAGCCAAAAATAAAGTAAAGAAATAATTTTTTAAAATGTTTCAAATTTTGAAAGTTTTGTTGGCATTAAATCACTTTTGGGAAAAAGCACTCTTGATTGGCTCCATATTAGGCATGTGATACTTTCAAACAGACAAGCTAAACATCAGCAATTAGAGTCAAGAGAGCATTGGTATATATGTTTTTCATGGACCCTTAGGTTGGTCACAACTGAAATAGTACCCTGGCACTACCCTGCCTTAGTTTCCAAGCACTCTGTGCATACCAGTCCCTTGTCCAAGTTACGGCTCAGTTCTAAAGACTGGACTCACCACTTCATATTCTGGAGTTATGACTACTAATCTCTGATAATTTCTGAAGGGATGAGTTAAGGGAGCTGAATACACATGTTATGGTACTATGGGTTGGTAGTAACAAAGATTAGGAGGAAAAACAAAAGCAATTTTCCTCCAGATAACTATACAACTCTAGGAGAGAGGAGACACATTCAATTCCTGGGCAAATCCTAACTTTTAATAAATGGCAGATGCAAAGTTGTAACTGTCATGACAAGCAATGCTTGGTGAGCTATGTATGCTGCACAAAGGAATTCCAAGAACAAAAAGGAAAACATTTATTTCTATAAATGCTCATACTTGTGAATATTGGGGGAAAAGATCACAAATGTTGCTGCCAAATCTCGTTTGCATATTTTCTTTATGAACTTATTTATTCTGATTCTGAACCAGTGACATTTTCTTTTTCCCAAAACCTTTCCTTCATATAAAGAAAACTGACTCATTAACAGCTCCAGAAGAGGTTAATGATTTGGTCTAATTACTTCTCCAGGGGCATGGGGAGAAGCTCAGATAAATAAAGAGATGGTTTTCTATAAGAGAATATGTTATGTGAATGTTAACATATTACCTCTTCTCTCACCAAGGCCCGACACGACAGAAGAGGGAAAATAAAAGACTTGTTATATTCTGCCATCTAATCTGCATCTGCATTTCAAAGATTAAAAAATAACTCATTATTCAAGCTCCACAGGGTCAGGAAACTTCAAATGAGATAAGATTCGATATTGATAAACAGTGTGCTTCTTAGGAAGATCATTTCAAAATGTATGTGGGTTCCTTAGCCCTACTCATGTATTCCCACCCCATCACAAATCTATTGAGGATGTGTTGCTTGACATTCAATGAGGTTTTGTTTTTGTTTGTTAATTGAAGGATAATTGCTTTACAGAGTTTTGTCATTTTCTGTCAAATCTCAACATGAATCAGCCATAGGTATACATATATCGCCTCCCTTTGAAGCTCCCTCCCATCTCCCTCCCCATCCCATCCCTCTAGGTTGATCCAGAGACCCTGTTTGAGTTTCCTAAGCCATACAGCAAATTCCCGTTGGCTATCTATTTTACATATGGGCTCTTGAGGGTCCCTCGGACTGCAAGGAGATCCAACCAGTCCATTCCGAAGGAGATCAACCCTGGGATTTCTTTGGAAGGAATGATGCTAAAGCTGAAGCTCCAGTATTTTGGACACCTCATGAGAAGAGTTGACTCATTGGAAAAGACTCTGATGCTGGGAGAGACTGGGGGCAGGAGGAGAAGGGGACGACCCAGGATGAGATGGCTGGATGGTATCACGGACTCACTGGACGTGAGTCTGAGTGAACTCCAGGAGATGGTGATGGACAGGGAGGCCTGGCGTGCTGTGATTCATGGGGTCACAAAGAGTCAGACACGACTCAGCGACTGAACTGAACTGAACTGAACTGAACTGAATTCCATGTTACTCTTTCCATACATCTCACCCTCTCCTCCCCACTCCCCATGTCCATAAGTTTATTCTCTATGTCTGTTTCTCCATTGCTGCCCTGTAAGTAAATTCTTCAGTATCATTTTTCTAGATTCCGTATATATGTGTTAGAATACAGTATTTCTCTTTCTCTTTCTGACTCACTTCACTTTGTATAATAGGTTCTAGGTTCATCCACTTCATTAGAACTGATTCAAATGTGTTCCTTTTTTTATGGCTGAGTAATATTTCTTTGTGTACGTGTACCACAACTTCTTTATCCATTCATCTGCCGACGGACATCTAGGTTGCTTTCATGTTCTAGCTATTGTAAATAGTGCTGCAGTGAACAATGGGATACATGTGTCTCTTTCAGTTTTGGTTTCCTCAGGGTATATGCCTAGGAGTGAGCTTGCTGGGTCATATGGTAGTTTTATTCCTAGTTTTTTAAGGAGTCTCTATACAGTCTTCCATAGCGGCTGTATCAATTTACATTCCCACATTCATTGTTTGTAGACTTTTTGATGATGGCCATTCTGACTGGAGTGAGGTGATATTTCATTGTAGTTTTGATTTGCATTTCTCTAATAATGAGTGATGTTGAGCATCTTTTCATGTGTTTGTTAGCCATCTGTATGTCTTCTTTGGAGAAATGTCTGTTTAGGCCTTTTTCCCACTTCTTGACTGGGTTGTTTGTTTTTCTGGTATTGAGTTCTATGAGCTGCTTATATATTTTGGAAATTAATCCTTTGTCAGTTGTTTCATTTGCTATTATTTTCTCCTATTCTGAGGGTTGTCTTTTCACCTTGCTTATAGTTTCCTTTGCCATGCAAAAGGCTTTAAGTTTAATCAGGTCCCACTTGTTTACTTTTGTTTATATGTCCGTTACTCCAGGAGGAGGGTCAGAGAGGATCTTGCTTTGACTTATATCATCGAGTGTTCTGCCTATGTTTTCCTCTAAGAGTTTTACAGTTTCTGATCTTACATTTAGGTCTGTAACCCATTTTGAGTTTATCTTTGTGCATGGTGTTAGGAAGTGTTCTAATTTCATCCTTTTACAAGTCGTGTCTAGTTTTCCCAGCACTTTTATTGAAGACGCTGTCTTTGCCCCATTGTATACTCTTGCCTCCTTTGTCAAAAATAAGGTACCCATAGGTGCGTGGGTTTATTTCTGGGCTTTCAATGAGGTTTTGATGACCTGTTTGTATGTATGGGTGAAGCTATTGAGTGTTCTCTACGTGCTGGACACAGGCAGACTCACTGCATGGATGTGACTGAGAGCAAAGGCCCGGGGAGCAAGACAAGACATGGGCAAGGACTGCAATAACTAGAAGCACAAGGCACTGCATGATTCCAGATGAAAATTATCTGAATGAGGTACCAGCACATCTTGCCACAAAATCTGGAAATTGTATGTAGTAGCAGATGAAACAGGATCATACTTTCACATATATTGCTATTTTATTTCATCTCTTAGACTTATTAAAAATTTTGCCTCCTCTGGAAACTTGGGGTGTGTGTGCACCTAAACCCCTTCTTTACTTTTTTTTTTGATGTGTTAATGGCTTCTTTTTTCCTAATTTCAGTTTACTACATATGATTTGAGCCTACTAGCTAAAATGCATTCTGTGAGCTATATTGGACATTATAAGAATAAGTAAAATATATTCAGAGAGTTGTGAGAAGATAATACACCCATAAAGCAAGAATAGGATGCTCTGCCAACCTCAGTCCTCAGGGAAGCAGAAGCCAAGATGAAGCAAGAAATATTGATGTTAAAGAAGTCGTGGGGTAACACCTATGAGAGATAAAGGGGAGAGGGAATAAGCTGAGAAAACCTTCAGTCTGTGATGTAGGACCTTCACCAGCTTTGAAAGGAAAGGGGGGAGTATAGAGGACTGGAGAGAAAGAGCTCCTTTTCCAGACTGCAGTGCAATCTAAGAAGGTCTCAGCCAGCTCACTGTAGTGAGTGACCACCCCACTGTGCTCAGGCATTGCCTGGGAGCTTTCCAGGAAGGGGGGCTGGGGTCGAATGCTGCAGTGGGCTCCATCAGTACTGCACCCGGAGGCTCTTAGTAAACGGCACTCTTTCCAGCAGATTCTTCTTGAAAGGAGATTTGAACAGGGCACCTCCATAGTTGACACAGATGGTCTACAAAATGGAACACTCAGAGAAGAAAGAACCCTGAGATATTAAAAGGGACGGACATTCAACGGAAGGATCCACAAAACTGAGAAAGTATCTTAAAATGTAGAGTAAGTCAAAGAGATATAAAATATATGAAATTTTAAAGTGAAACATTAGAAGAGGAATCCAAGAAAGCCATTGTCCTGTTAATAAGAACTTCAGAAAAGAGGAGGAGAGATAAAGAAGGAAATTATATTATAAAGAGAGGAGAAATTCCTGAAACTGAAAACTGGGTATCGTGTTCAGCACAATGAATTTAAAAAGACCTACACCTGGATACATCCTCATAAAATCACTGAACACTAAAAAGAGAAGATTCCCCCAAAGCTTTCAGAAAGATACAACGGTTTGTGTGCAAAGGAATGAGAATCACTCTGTCATCAGTCTTCTAAAAGCAGCTGGATGCTAGAAAACAAAAGCTGCAGTGCTTTGAGGATGTTGAAAAAAATTATTGTCACCCTAAAACTCTCTATCTGGCCAATAATGGGAGAAGATTAAACCATGAAAGCACTCAGAAAATGTAATTTGTAAGCAACTTGTCTTAGTTACTGGAGGATGCACTCCAGCACAATTAGAATAAAAAAGAAAAGGGAAGATAGAGGATTCAAGAAACAGTCAATTCAACCAAATAAAACAAGATGGGAACTTCCGGATATTTGCAGCAGATCTAGAGAGCGCCAGTCCTGACTGGAAAAAGAGACCAGACAGGACCAGGAGAAAAAAGACATTGAAATAAAACATGTGATCGAAATAATCAAGGAATAATAAGAGACTGAAATTCCCCTTCCTATCAAATAAAAGAGGGGCAGAAAGGACTCTGGGAAGAAGAAGAACTGTAAGAAAAGTGCGGTGAAATAAGAGGCAAACCAAATATGGTGTCAGTTCAAGCAAATGACCTAGAGGAAAAAAGGAAAATCTATTTGCCTTTGATGTAGGGACAGCCTCTTGATAGTGGCTCAACCCTGGAACTACAGAACCTATAGAGAAGCAATCCTAATATGTTACCTAGCCAAGAAGTAAACAATATTTGCATTGTTAAACTAATTTAAACATTATTTTTTTAATTTTCAAATTTGAGTCAATTCAAGGACACAGGAGGAATATTGTTGAAATTTTAGGACAACATGTAATTGTCAAAAAACATTTGGTAATGTAAAATAATTTTACACCTAGTGGAAGGTGGCCTGTGGGGTTAGAGGAAGTATGTAGAGGATGGGTAGGCTCATTTTCCCAGTTGGAATGACACTATCGAAAGTTGATGGTAACAAATATGTAATTGTATTATTTAATATTACAAAGTGACTAATAGAAGAATTTAAAATAATGCAAATAATACATATTGGCAAGATGACGGGAAAGAAGAAGTTCATGTGAGTTAACTTCTCATTTCTAAGAGTTAACTGACAAATATAAATGATAATCAGGATATATAGTTATAGTAACAATACTTGTGGAAATTACTAGCCAAAGAACTGAGTACAGAAACAATTAAAAGAAATTATAATATATCCAGAGCTGGCTGGGAATCAATCAGTGCTTGTGAGTTTTTCTGTATTATTTGATTTTTTTTTTACCAAGCACAAGTATTATTTTGATAAAAAGAAGAGTTAAAATTAAAAACAAAAGAAAAGCCTTAAACTTGTATTGTTTAAGGCAATAGGGGTTGCTATGGAAATTTTAAAACATATCGTTCCTAGAAGAGTATATTTTAAGTTCCTTTTTGTTCTCTGGCCCCTTAGTGTGGCAGAAGGTTGCCTGACTCACAGTTCAGTTCTTCCCCTGCTGCACCCTCCTCCTCTGTCTCTCTCTCTTTCAATCTGTCTGTCTGTCTCTTTCTTTCTCTCTCTCACACACATACACAATATGCCAGAATGGATAAGAAAACTGGCAAGTTTCTTAAGGAGACACAAATATAGTAGTCACCACTTTTTTCACATTCCAACTTAATTTAAATTGGATGCTAAATCTCAGCACATTTAGAGCTTCTCACCTCCTTCATGTTGTTATTGTCTCAATTGCATATTTATACATTTTGTATTTATTAAACTAGATTATATATATTATGCATGTTGTAAAAAAATCATATAGTACTAAAAGGACAGCCACAATGAGAATATTGGATTGGGTAGCCATTCCCTTCTCCAGAAGATGTTCCCGACCCAGGGATTAATGCCTGCCAGCATTGCAGGCAGATTCTTTACCATCTGAGCCATCAGGAAAGCCCGTTATTATTCTACATACTATTATATAATATGAAGTTATATTAGACAGCGTGTTATACTGATTCTCATATTTAGCTGCTGCTGCTGCTGCTAAGTCACTTCAGTAGTGTCTGACTCTGTGCGACCCCACAGACGGCAGCCCACCAGGCTCCCCCGTCCCTGGGATTCTCCAGGCAAGAACACTGGAGTGGGTTGCCATTTCCTTCTCCAATGCATGAAAGTGAAAAGTGAAAGTGAAGTCGCTCAGTCGTGCCCGACTCTTAGCGACCCCATGGACTGCAGCCTACCAGGCTTCTCCATCCATGGAATTTTCCAGGCAAGAGCATATTTAGCTAGGTAACTATTTTTACCACTGTTGCTTATTTCCATGTATGTGCTTTTTATATCGTACTACATGTGTTGTTTATTTTTTTCTTTGTTTTCTCCTTGGTTTATTACTTTAAAAACTCAATTTGAAAGTAAAATAATAACCAGGGAGGTCAGTTGCTCCAAATAGGATTTCCAATACCATGTTCAGTAAAATTGGAGAGAGTAGGCAAAATATCTTTGTCTTGTTTCTGATCTTAGAGGAAAAGATTTCAGTTTTTCACTGTTGAGAATGACATTAGCTGTGGTCTTGTCATATATGGCCTTTATCATGTTATGTTCCTTCTGTACCTGTGTTAGGTAGGTAGAACAGGGAAAAGGAGTCCAAAATGGCGGTGGCTACAAGACAAGGAAGGGAAAAGCCCGCGAAAATGAAACAAAAGAAGGTCTGAGGACCGGAGTGAGGACCTCGGGTAAAACAAACAACACTCCTGGCTGGCCCAATTTACATAGGACAGGCCCAGAGAGAGAGAAACATATAAGTAGAGGAGCCAAAGCCAGCTCTCTCTCTCTCTCTCTCTCTCTCTCTCTCTCTCTCTCTCTCTCTCCCCCCCGCCCCCCGCGCGCTGGGGCACTCTTCTCCTCGTGTCTTTGGATCGACATGCCCTCACTCCTTGAAGATGGAGTTTCCTGCTATCTTCTAAATAAAATAGAGCTGTAGCACTGATTTGTCTAAGAGCTATAACATGGTCCATTCGAGACCTGAGAGCTATAACACAGTCTATCCAAGACCTGAGAGCTGTGACACGCCAGGGGGCGTTAATGTCCGTCACTCCAAATCTTTGTTGTGACGAGACGAAGAACCGAGGAATGTACACCCGCATGATACCTGCTTCATTGAGGTTTTATCATAGCTGGACGTTAAATTTTGTCAGATGCTGCTTCTGCATCTGTTGAGACGATCATGCGATTTTCATCCTTCGTTTTGTTACTGTGGTGTATCACAGTGATTGGTGGATGTTGAAGATCTTTGCATCCTTGGAATGATTCCCACCTGATCATGATGTATGATCCTGTTAATGTATTGTTGAATTCAGTTTGCTAATATTTTGTTGACAATTTTGCATCTATGTTTATCAGGGATACTGGACTGTACTTTTATTTGCTTACGGTGTCCTAATGTGGCTTTGGTATTAGGGTACTCCTGGCCTTAGAGAATGAGTTTGCAGGAGTTTCTTTCTTTTATTTTTTAGAAGAGTTTGAGAAAGATTGGTATTATACATTCTTTGAATAGTTGGTAGAATTTACCAGTAAAGTGGTCTGGTTCTGGATTTTTGTTTGTTGGGAAGTTGTTGATTGCAGATTCAGTCTCCTTACTAGCAGCTGGTCAATTCAGATTTCTGAACAGAAAATGGTAGCCACCTTTTTAATTGCCTACCATAATTAAATTAATAAATTATTATTTCATGTCTGAAATAGAAATGTGCATACATTGTGAGCATTAAGTTTGTAGCAACATAACAACTAGAAGAGGATTCTGTAGACATTCGGATCTCGAGCCCATTCCCTTCCTTAGTCCTCACTTCAAGGTTTTCAGGACTCAGGGGGAAAACTTGTGTAGTTTTTAATCTCACGTCTGAGTTAATAGTCAACTTGGTTAGGGAAATGGCTGTCATTGTTACCATCATCATAGCACATAAAACGAGCTTTCCTCTTATTCAGAAGAAATTCACCTTGCTTCCCCTGCCTTTTATAGCATAAATGGTTTGGTCCCAGAAAATCTAGAATGTAAGCTTCCCTCTGGGACATTTGGGCTTCTTGAAGCTTAACAAGCCCAATGACAGAAATCTTTTCCATATATCTTGAGTTGTACAAGTCTGTAGAAGCCAGAAAGAAAGTCCTGTGCCACATCCAGTACCGAGTTAATCTATTAAAAGGATACTGATCAGTTCCTTTTAGTCTGTTTAGAGGGATGGATCTATGTGCCATGCATTACATTAGGCAATTTGCATGTATTATCTGTTTTAATTTTCACAATAATTTTAGGAGGCAAGAGCTATTATTAGATCTATTTTTCAAACAAGATGTTGCGACTTGGAGAAGTCAAATAGGTATTAAGCAATAAAAACTAGATTTAAGCCTATCAGCCTGGTTCCAAATTCTGAAAGCGTCTATCCAATTTACTGTAAGCCTTGCAGCTTGAGTTTACCATCATTCCTCTCCTGCTTTGTATTATTTAACAGAAAATATCTCTACTTCAGCAGATACTTTATCAAATGTACTATTTTTTCTCTATTTACATCACCTTGTTTTATTCCTATAGTCTCATCCTCTCAAAGAAATTTTAGTAGAACTGACCAAAATAGCTTCACAGGCATACTTGCTACCATTGTTTTATGTATTGAGACTGTATCTCCTCTGTTTTTTCCTAGCACATTGCTAATCATTAATTTCATGTCGCAGAACCTCAACCAGAGTTTGCCTTTATCTATAACTAAACCATTCCTTTGGAAAGGAAGAACAAATTCCAAACAATCATGACTGTTAAATAATTTAAAACATTTTACTCCCACATGAATTATCTTAAATTTATCTACATTGGATAAAATTCTTAGCACAGATTTAAAAAATAAGATGAAAGATTACATCACATTCGAAATACTGGTTTTAATTTTTTAAATAATTCCATGAGAAACAAAATGGCAAATTATAAACACATGCTGTTTTTATTGCACTTTCACATTCATTTATAAGGTATGACTATTTTAAAAGTGAAATTTTATTTAATCTGCATTTTAACATATAGTAACAGTAATATATAATGTCCAAATGAGCACATGCAGAAACCGAGGCATCCTATTAAGAGATTCGGTATTCAGTGACAAGTGGATTTTGGGTGAGTAAACTTGAATAGGCTGAGGCCTGCTACTTAATAAGGAGAAAATGGCGAACAACATATGTCAGTCATCTGAGTGTTGACAATTTTTATTTGTGGTTCAGTTGATTTTTTTTACAGAAAACAACAAAATCTATAATTAAATGATTAAAAATGTAGACAAAAGCCATGAAAATAAGACAGAAAATAATAAGTGAAAGTGTTTGAAGTGTTATCAAAAGTATTAATACTACCCCTAGTGTTGTTAATCAACTTTATATGGAAATAATTTCCATAAAATAAAATATACACATTTCAAGTGAGTTTTGACAAATGGAAGCATTTCTATTGTTATGAAAGTTCCCTTGTACTGCTTTCCATTCAATCTTCTCCCACCACTCCCAGCTCCAGGGAAGCATTAATCTGTTTTCTAACACTATTCTTTAGATTTTTTTCACATATCATACCCAGTGGTTTGATCATGATGTGTTAAAGTGTGGTTTTCTTTATAGTCATCCTGCTTGGAATTGATTGTGCTTCTGGGATATATAAGTTAATGTCAGTCATCAAATCTGGGAAAATTCAGACCTTCTATAAATTATATTTTATGCACGTTTCTCACTTTCTTCTCCTTCCGCAATTTCAATGACAGTATGTCAAACTGTTTTAAATTATCCTACGTACACTTAAGACTAGATTTTTTTAATATTTCACTTAGTATTCTTAATATTTGATTACTGCTCTTAATATGTCTTCAAGTTTGCTGATTAATTCTTCTGCCATCTCCACTCAGTTATGAATCTTTTCCAATGAACTTTCATTTCAGGTATTGTACACTTTAGTTCTAGAGTTTTTATCTTTTCTAATTAATTTTCACTTTTCTGTTTAGAGTCCCTAATTGATTGCTCATTGCATCTATAGTTTATTTCAAATCTTTGAAAATATTTATGATTGCTGCTTTAGGTCTTTGCTACAAATCAAATATTTGAATCACACTGTAATCAGTTTTTATTGACTGCTTTTTTCTTGACTATAAATTACATTTTCCTGTTTTGTTAAAATTTTAGTAAATTTTAACTGTAGAATAGACATTGTGAGTAATGTATTACAGGCTCTTGGGATTCCATAATATCCTTCTGAAGACTGTTGGTTTTTGTTCCAGGAGGTAGTTTAATTATTGGCTGAACACCTGGAACCTATATGGACTTGTTTCACACTTTGTTATGGCAGATATGAGGAAAATGTTAGGTTTTTCTAAGACTCTCTAACTTGGGTAGAGTCAGCTTCCAAATTCTGATGCCCCTACAGATTTTTTTTTTTTCTTAAGTCTTGTTTTTAGGTTTTGTTAGGGTAGGTCTGGAGAAGGCGATGGCACCCCACTCCAATACTCTTGCCTGGAAAATCCCATGGACAGAGGAGCCTGGTAGGCTGCAGTCCATGGGGTCGCTAGAAGTCGGACACGATTCAGCAACTTCACTTTCACTTTTCATTTTCATGCATTGGAGAAGGAAATGGCAACCCACTCCAGTGTTCTTGCCTGGAGAATCCCAGGGATGGGGGAGCCTGGTGGGCTGCCGTCTATGGGGTCGCACAGAGTCGGACACGACTGAAGCGACTTAGCAGCAGCAGCAGCAGCAGCAGCAGCAGCAGGGTAGGTCTACTGTAGGCCTTTCTGTAGCATGGTCCATATTCCTAAAGCTTGGCCTTTCTGGTGTCCCAGCTGGATATCCGTTGTATTAGTGAGGTCTCTACCCTCTGGCTGGGCCAGACCTCTTATATTTCCCAGGACTGCTTTATCTCTATTATCCCTTTCTCCTCTCAACCCCATAGTAGCCACTCTCTGGAACACCTATCACGTGGTCTCACCTGGAACATACACAGCCCAGTCCTTAGACAAGGTCTCATGAAAAGCCCTCACCCAGACTTTTGAGTCTTCTTTGCCCTAAATGTTCTAACCTCCTCAGTATCTCCAAACTCTGAAGTCAGCCCCAGGCAGAGAGAGATGGCAGCTGTGGGAATCATCTTGTGAGTTTTCTATTCTCAAGGATCACAGTTCATGTGACATTGTTCAGTGTCTGAAAACAGTTGCCTCATGCATTTTACACAGTTTTATACCTATTTATGGAAGGAGGGTTAAACCCATACCAGTCAGTCTATCTTAGCTGAAGTATTATCTACAGTTTTGGAGAAACACTGAATGAAATCTGAGATCCATTAATACTGACATCTGAGTGTTTATGGTGATAGGTGACTGAGAAAGGATGGTATAATAACTAAATTTTTAAAAAGAAAATGTAAGTCAAAATATAGACCTCCTAAAATGTACATTATGTGTTTGTTTTCTGGTTTATCTTCCTTGGGACAATCAACCTCTTCCCACTTTCTGGGTTATAAATGACTTTCAATTACAGTGCCTGCCCAACCACTCACAGTCACACATATAGGCCTGTTTGCCCAGGTGGAGCCAATCAAAATGCTCCATGCTGGGACTTCCCTTGTGATCCAGGGGCTAAGACTCCACACTCCCAGTGCAAGGGGCCTGTGTTCAATTTCTGATCAGGGAACTGGATCCCACGTGCAGCAACCAAGGCTTCACACACTGCAACTAAAGATGCCATGTGCCACAATGAAGATCGAAGATCTCACATGCCACAACTAAGACCCAGTGCAGCCAAATAAATCCAAATTAAAACAAATGAACAAAAACCCAAAATGCTCCACGCTAACGACCTCAGTGATTGGCGCAGCAATGAGCACCCAACAGTGTCAATCAGAGTCTTCCCTGGGCTTAACAAATGAATATTTTTAGAGAGACATTAACTTTTGGTTGGGGTTGCTAACTGGAAAGATATGAACTGGGTCTCTTGACAGACACCTTGCCCACCGAAAGGACAGAGTGTAGCTAGTAGGTGTCTGTCTCTCTTGGGCTGCTCAGCAGCTAAAAACCTTCTTCCAGTTTGAGATCTCTATTGTGGGACCCTCAGCAGGAAGCAGCATCCTGTTACCCAGTCTAGTAGCCAAACATTCTCTCTCCTTACCCTCTGGAAGCTAGGACTCAGCCAATCAGACTAAATCTCATCAATCCGACTCTCCTACTTACCTTTCAGATATGAATGCTGTCATGTGAAGATGCAGAAAGAGTAGCAGTGGTTTGGGCAACAGCAGTGGCCTAGAAGATGCAATGAGAGCAGTAAGTGTCCAGTTATGGCAGGTTCAGACAACTTACAGCAAGTATCCTGGTGGCACCAGCAGCAGCATCTTCACTGGACTGTTTCTGAGGTTGGGTTCGCAGCAGTTTGGGAACCCTTAAGTGTTGCTTGTTTTCTATTCCTGCCTCTCAGGCCCTCCTAAAAATCATGTAGGCTAACCTATATCCTTCTATAAATTCCTTTGTTTTTTTTTTTTTGCTTAAGTTTTTTAGGCAGACTGTTAGGTGTCTTTCAAAATGTGTGTGTACGCGTCTCTTTGTGTGTATATATACATTTGTGTATATGCATACATAGAGACAGATATTGATAAATATTAATATGGAGAGAGAGAGAGACTAGAAGGGAGAGATGGAGGGAGGGAAAGAGAAAAAGAAAGAAAAGAAGGAAACTTTCACTTGGAAATTTATATTTTTCTATACTGCTTTATTTATATGTATAAGATACGTATTTATTTTTATTTATTTATTTGTATTTTTCTTATACCAGACTTCCCTGGTGGCTCAGACGGTAAAGAGTCTGCCTGTGATGTAGAAGAATCTGCTTGGGTTCTATCCCTGGGTCGGGCAGATCCCCTGGAGAAGAAAATGGCAATGCACTCCGGTCTTCTTGCCTGAGAAATCCCATGGACAGAGGAGCCTGGTGGGCTATAGTCCATAGGTTCGCAGGGTCAGAAACGACTGAGCAACTCACACACACATACACATACGGCTTAAATGTTTTAGAGTAAGCACACATTGTTCTTAACATTGTTTTAAGAAAATAAAGAGCAGGAGGTTACTTTGGCTTCAGTTACCCAGACCTTAGTTACTGTACGTCTAAATGCTATCACTACATCTTCACCAATGAAATTGTTCTGTAGGTATATGCAGTGCAGAGCCTTGGAACGTGATTCTTTCCTGAACTTCACTTGGAATAAGAGAGCAGCTGCTCCTTCTAGACACTTTGGAGGCAGGAATTTATAGACCTCTGTGGTTTGAGGAAGGAAAATGAATTTCTTCTGCATTGAGTTTTCCCTGGAAAATTTTTACATTTACCAAGATGCTCTCTGACAGACAACAGTGTCTGTCTCCCACTGGAAAATTCAACTGTGAAGAAAATTCTTTTTGCTGAACAGTATTTATCCAAGTTGGTACTTTTTGGTTTGGGTTTGTAATGTTTTTATGCACATGGCATGTGAGTGACTAACACTCATTTATTTTCTTGCATCCCCTGCTTTTTGGACCTGTATTTGCATTGTAGTTTTTGGAAACTATGGCTTGATGTGTCTGTGGTAACCACAGGAAGATGAAATAGTGATATATAACTTGTATGCTTTGACAGACTAGAATTTTGTCCTGAATGTGATGACCACTGTTATGTTTATTCATAAAGGCCTGGTGAAATGGCAGGAAAATTATGGTTCCTTCATGGCTACACCCTTTGAATCACTGCTGTCATCACTATGATGGGATGAAATTCTTCCAGGTTCATATACTTCTGCAGTCTATATGGTACTTCTTTATTTTATTTTATATTTTAAAATTTTATTTATTTTATTTTAGTTGGAGATGTACACATTATGTAGTGTGGCTTAATAAGCAGGACTTGTTTATGTTTGCAGCTCAAAAATATTTCCCCATAGAATGCAAATTGGTGCAGCTGCTATGGGAAACAGTATGTAATTTCCTCAAAAGACTAAGAATAGAGCTGTCATATGATCCAGCAATCCCACTCCTGGGCATATATCTGGGCAAAACTTTAATTCAAAAAGTTACGTGCATCCTTATGTTCATTGCAACACCATTTACAATAGCCAAGACTTGCAAACAACCTAAATGTCCAACAATAGATGGATACATAAAGAAGATATGGCATATATATAAAGGAATATTACTCAGCCACAAAAAGAATGAAATAATGCCATTTGCAGCAAAATGGATAGATCTAGAGATTATCATACTAAGTGAAGTCAGAAAGAGAAAGACAGATACTGTATGATAATTACTTACGTGTGGAATCTAACATATGACACAAATAAACTTCTCTTGAAACAGAAACATACCAATATAGACAAGGGACTTGTGGTTGCCAGTGGGGAGAGGGGACGAGGGAGGGATGGATTTAGAGTTTAAGATTAGCAGGTGAAAACTATTATATACAGGATGCATAAACAGTAAGGTCCTACTGGATAGCACAGGGAACTATATTCAATATCTTGTGATAAACCATAATGGAAAAGAATATGTGTGTGTGTGTGTGTGTGTGTGTGTGTGTGTGTGACTGAATTACTTTGCTGTACACTAGAAATTAATACAACATTGTAAATCAACTATATTTGATAAAAGAAAATTATTTCCCCATAATTTCAATTGTTGATTAATTTGGGCTTAGCTGGCTATTTTAAAACACAAATGCACCACTGGAGGGTAGGTCCCATTCAACCTTTGGTAAGAATTACGTAACTATAGTATGTGCATTGCAGTCTGTCTGCCCCTGCAACACCAGTTATTCAACCTTCTCACCTGCTTTGTGTCCTGAGATGCTGCCTTTATTCGCCAAATCAACCCAGGTGCGTTGCCTTCTGGCTTGGGCTGGTTTGGCCAACAGGAAGCACAGGGGAGAGATCAAAGTGTGGGAGGAGAGAGAGGTCAAGGTATTTATTCTCCTAGTTCCTTTCCTGCTGGACCCTGGTTTGACACTGGCTGTTTTTCTCTACCTAATATCACGGCCCTCGCCTGGTTCTGGTAACTGCTTCCCTCAATCTTTGCTCCTTTCTGCTGTTACTGTCTTTAGTGTGCTTTCTCATCCTTTGTTGATTTCCTTTAATCCTGCCCACAACATTGTTGAGTTGTCCTTCCATTAAAGGTCTCCAATAATCCCTTTTGAATGCACTGTTTGTTTTCTGAGAGGACCCAGAATAATACAGTAATATCGCTATGAATGGCCTCCCGGAAATGGACCTCTAAAATTGTATATTAGGGTTTTACTGACTGGTAGGCAGAACAGTGGCTTCCCCAAAATGTCCACACCTTGATCCCTGGAATCCTTGAATATGCTATGTTACGTGAGAAAAAATAATTAAGGCTGCAGATGGAATTAAGTTTGCTTATCAACTGACCTAAAGACAGGGAGGTTATCCTGAATTGGACCTGAGTCAGCCCAGTGTAACCACAAGGGCCCTGGAAAGTACAAGAGAAAGGCAGAAGGATCAGTGTCAGAGTGGTGTGACGTGAGAGAGACAAACCAACCGTTTCTGACTTTGAACATGGAAGGGCACCTGAGCCACAGAATGCATGGAGCCTCTACAAATGGAAAAGTCAAGGAAACAAGCTCTCTCCTGGAGTCTCCAGGTAGAATGTAGCCCTTCTGACACCTTGATTTTAGCCTGTTGCTGCTGCTAAGTCACTTCAGTCGTGTCCGACTCTGTGCAACCCCATAGATGGCAGTCCACCAGGCTCCCCCGTCCCTGGGATTCTCCAGGCAAGAACACTGGAGTGGGTTGCCATTTCCTTCTCCAATGCATAAAGTGAAAAGTGAAAGTGAAGTTGCTCAGTCATGTCCGACCCTCAGTGACCCCATGGACTGCAACCTTCCAGGCTCCTCCGTCCATGGGATTTTCCAGGCAAGAGTACTAGAGTGAGGTGCCATTGCCTTCTCCGTGATTTTAGCTTAGTGAGACTCATATCAGACTTTGACTTACACAGTTGTAAGATAATAAATGTGTTGTTTAAGCCAGTAAGTTTGTGGTAATTTGTTATAGCAGTAACAAGAAACTTACACAGATTACTAACATATTTGGTGAGAACAGAGAACCTTCTTGATGAGGGAAAATGAAATATGTATAACCCATGGTATGCTATTCAAATTACTACAAATTACAAAGCTTTGGATGCAGTGCAAGTGGAGAGTAAGGAGTTGCAAAACCAATTAGTAATCTTCCTTAGTTGCTATGGTGACAATGGTAACTATTAAGATAGTGGTGTGAGCTGGCTGTTTCTGTCAGTTCTAAATAATGTGCATGGATAAAAATACTAATGAAAAGTTATTAAGGTTCACTCAGGGCTAAGTATAAAACCTCTATGGCAGCTTGAAAAACATTGCTTATCCTCTTCAGCCTATGTTTGATCAATCTAGAATCTAAGAATTGCAACATCAAAGTCTAATTTGCTAAGGAGCAGAAAAGGGAAACTTGGGGTGTGGGATTGGAATGTTTATCAGACACAGGCAAGACCATGAACTCTGAACCCTGCAATTCTCTTGAAACGTTCTCGCATATAATTACCCCAACCCAGTAGAAGGGCTGGAGAACACAGATTGGCTGTAGATGAAGGAAGCTATGTTTATCACCTTAGTCCTCAGCCTCAGAAACAGGCCTGGGCAGCTAAGCTTCACATTGATCATTTCTTTTTTCAACTTTATTTCCATGTTACACTTCATAAAAGGCACTGGCGGTGGCTAACATTTTAGATATCAGGGGGATTTTGACTGAACTTATATCACTTACCATGAATGGTAGCTGAGGGTGCTCTGTGTTGGGGACACATGTTTTTTCTCACAGATAAAAGAATGCGAAGGTGAAGTGTGTCTCCACCTTTTTCCACCCTGCTTTATATCCTGAGACATTGACCTCTATGGACCACATCAACCAGACTTTCTTGTCCTCTGGCTTCTAGCTGGCTTTTGCCAATTCGAGGCACTGGCAAGAGACTAGAGGGTAAGCTGAGAGGGAAAGGGCAGGTATTTATTTTCCTGGCTCCCTCCTTGTGAGGCTATGGTTGGCTGTGTCTAACATAGCCACTATTTTAGAAACATGGCTAGAGACGCCAGTCCATCCTAGGCAGCCCTCCTCTGTGGCTTGCTGGGGTCCTTCACCTAACCCTTTTTGATTTCCCCTAAATCTGCCCTGCCCTCACTTTTCTAAATAGACACATCATTTAATTCTCTTCAAATATACCCTTTTTCTTTCCTGAACCCTGACTGATACCATCATCATTATCAATGTTATCATCATCATCACAGTAGTTAACATTGATCAAGCTCTTCTTACGTCCCAGGTACCTTAATACATTAATTTGTTTATTTTATCTTTATCACAACTATATCAGATGTATGACTACTTTGATCAGGAAATTGACATTTACCAATTAGCACATAGCTTTCCCAAACTTACCCAGCTAGTAAGCGGCTGAGATGAGATTTAACTCCAGTCCGTAGCATTTGAGGGAACAGAGCAAAATAAGTAAAGAAGACAGGTTTTGAAGTCAAAGAGACTTGCCTAAAGATATCACACGGTGACCTGAGCCAAAACACTTAATCCCTCTGATCTTAGATTTCCTTGTTTCTGAAATGGAAACGACACTGCCTCTGCCAGTTAGAGTTCTTTGTTTGCAAGCAACAGAAACACCACTACCCAAACAAAATGACAGGAATCCAGAGAGTTCTAATGGATTCAGGTAGCAGCAACTAATGAATGTATTGTTCAAGGCTTCTGTGTTGTCAGCTCCAACCATCTTCCATTCATGGCTGACTGTGCTTAAGACTCAAATTCCCGGGAGAAGGAGCCTCCCTGACCTCACTTGTTGGTCTTATGTCCACACCTTTAACCAGATAAGATAGGGCACCAGGTCTCTGCTCAGTGTTCAAGGGTTGGTCTCCCAAGGAAGATCAGTGTGATTTTACTTGAAAAGGAGGTAAGGGATGCTGTGATGGCAAAAAAGCAAATTAATAAACCCTATAAAACCCACTTTCATGCATGCAGCAAAAAGTAAAGGTGATAATTTAGGCAGATCTCTTGACACAGGGTGGGTAGAGCTTTCTCTTCCATTCTGCCTGAGCATTCAGAAAAGAGGAATTTATGGTAGTAACTGGAGTATATTAGAGGGGATTTTGGTGGCTCAGTCGGTAAAGAATCTGCCACGAATGAGTGAGACCTGGGTTCAGTCCCTGGGTTGGGAGGATCTCCTGAAGAAGGGAATGGCTAGCCACTCCAGTATTCTTGCCTGGAGAACTCCAGGGACAGAGGAGCCTGGTGGGTTACAGTCCATGGGGTCACAAAGAGTCAGACATGACTGAACGACTTCACTTCCCATCCTCCACTAGCTGTTTCTATGGTCTGCCTTCTGACTATCTCTTCCAGGAACCTTCGGTGTTTACCTCCCCCTGTCCTGCCTAGCGACTGCCACCCCTTACCCCATAATCCCTGTGCCTGTATAGATTCTCACCCCAACCACTGATGTAGGCTGCTAACAGTCTGTCCGTGTACTACCTCTCTCATCTGGTTCATCTCAATGTTGAAGGCCCTGTGTTTCTCCACGTTTTGATTTTAAAATGTAAAACATATAGAAAAATTGAAGTAGACAGTGCACACCTGTAAACACATCATCCATATTTTACCATTCTTAATTTAGGTTATTTGGTTTATGGTATACATATCCATCCATCTATCCACTCATGTATTTATGCAAGCCCCTGTTTGACAACATTGCACCTTAACGGATTAACACTATTTTATTTTTACAATGAACCTAAAGATTTGACATCAGTGTTAACAAAGAGACAACTGACAGAGATCTCAACAACCACTGGAGTTGAGCCAGCCTCTCTCGGTTAATTTTTTGAATAGAAGAGGTTTTTTTAAAAGGATTTGTTTCTCACAAAAAAGTAACCACCTGTTCTTTCTGATAGGTTCCTTGAGTCCTATCATTTATAACTATGTCTCTAAAATAGATTTTCCAGAGAATTGTTTTTGGAATGATGGGGAAGAGTTCGTAAGGAAAATTCACTGACTGAAGTGACCCCAAACTAAAGAAGTATGTGGACAGGACATTTCCTAAAACATAATATTGATAGACTTTGGAAAATGTACAAAATCTGTCTCACAATTACCAGAGGGATAATAACACTGATGATCAAATCTTGGAGGAGACTAAGACCCTAAGAAGGACACTTTCCATCTTGAGAATAGGATAAGCATCTCAATTCTTGAGGGTTATTTGAATACCAAGGTAATTTACATATCCCAAGTTGCATTCCCTTATTACTGACGAGATTTCATTGTGAGATTTATGGTTCAAGGTCCCGAACTCAAGATTTGGGCATCAAGGTTCTCATTGATTTGCTTACTTGTTGAAAAGAGATACTGAGCCAGTGCTGGTTAAATGAAGTAGAAGAAGCATCCATAGCCATTTTGGAAGTGTAAAGACAGTTTACATGCAACTCTAAAATGTGGAACATCTACTGTTGGTGCCATTTGTCTGTCTTCTGGCATGAGATTTTACTTCTGAGGATGGAAGTGTGTGTTTTGAGAGTCCTAGGGAAGGAGGGATTACCAGGTAGCTGGGGAAAACAGGCTGAAAAGAAAACAAACAAACAAACAAAAAAACAGAGAGAGACTGAGGAATAATCATGCCAGGAGGAGAGAGGTCTAATAGGTACTATAAAGAGTCAGTCAGTCAGTCAGTTCAGTCGCTCAGTCGTGTCCGACTCTTTGCGACCCCATGAATTGCAGCACGCCAGGCCTCCCTGTCCATCACCAACTCCCAGAGTTGACCCAAACTCATGTCCATCAAGTCGGTGATGCCATCCAGCCATCTCATCCTCTGTCATCCCCTTTTCCTCCTGCCCTCAATCCCTCCCAGCATCAAAGTCTTTTCCAATAAGTCAACTCTTCGCATGAGGTGGCCAAAGTATTGGAGTTTCAGCTTTAGCATCAGTCCTTCCAGTGAACACCCAGGACTGATCTCCTTCAGAATGGACTGGTTGGATCTCCTTGCAATCCAAGGGACTCTCAAGAGTCTTCTCCAACACCACAGTTCAAAAGCATCAGTTCTTCAGTGCTCAGCTTTCTTTATAGTCCAACTCTCACATCCATACATGACCACTGGAAAAACCATAGCCTTGACTAGATGGACCTTTGTTGGCAAAGTAATGTCTCTGCTTTTCAATATGCTGTCTAGGTGGGTCATAACTTTCCTTCCAAGGAGTAAGTGTCTTTTAATTTCATGGCTGCAGTCACCATCTGCAGTGATTTTGGAGCCCCCCCAAATAAAGTCTTGACACTGTTTTCACTGTTTCCCCATCTATTTCCCATGAGGTGATGGGACCAGATGCCATGATCTTCGTTTTCTGAATGTTGAGTTTTAAGCCAACTTTTTCACTCTCCTCTTTCACTCTCATCAAGAGGCTTTTTAGTTCCTCTTCACTTTCTGCCATAAGGGTGGTGTCATCTGCATATCTGAGGTTATTGATATTTCTCCCAGCAATCTTGATTCCAGCTTGTGCTTCTTCCATCCCAGCATTTCTCATGATATACTCTGCATATAAGTTAAATAAGCAGGGTGACAATATACAGCCTTGATGTACTCCTTTTCCTATTTGGAACCAGTCTGTTGTTCCATGTCCAGTTCTAACTGCTGCTTCCTGACCTGCATATAGGTTTCTCAAGAGGCAGATCAGGTGGTCTGGTATTCCCATCTCTTTCAGAATTGTCCACAGTTTCTTGTGATCCACACAGTCAAAGGCTTTGGCATAGTCAATAAAGCAGAAAAAAGTAGAGGGAAATAAACAGAATCCTAGAACATGTCAAAGAAGAGGAAGCAAAGAGGAAGAGCAGGTAACAGTACATGAGAGACATTTGAGCAACACCTAAATAAACTGAGTGGAGAAAAGATGTCACTGAATTCAGCTGGGAAATTCTCAGAAAGTGACCAGGCATGATACAGGAAGGCCTGGCCTGAAATGATAGGATACGATTGAATGAGAGATGAGTACTAGAGACAGGTAAATATCTCAGGAGAAGCTGATCAGACTCACAGCGCCAGGGGTGGGCTTTCCTTAGCAGACACTGACCAGGGCAGCACATAACTCTAGCCACAGTCACTGGTTCAGAGATGGCCACTTGACCTTTATTGAAATAATTGGAAAGAAAAGGACTCTTTCCTAGACGGTGTGCTTTAGATTTGAAGCTTGGAACTGCAGCAACCTTGTTGATGCCATGAGAGAAAAGAGTCTCGTCATGATGCTTACCCATGGAAGGCTGAAAAATTAGATCATCAAGGACAACACAGAGCCCCTGGATCAGTCTCCTCTGAAGTTTAAACAATCCCCAGAATCAGCACATTTGGCCTCATTAGTAAATAGTTACAAATTGATAATGGGGTTGGGGTAGCCCAGAAAGTCTTGCTAGCAGAGTTAATACTGCAAATTTACCCACTTCTTAGAAAAGGCTCTCCTATCATATCCCCTTGCACAGAGACAATACTCAATTAAAATATAGGATGGGAGGGAAAAATTCATTGTATCCAACACATATTGTTGCTACAAAATCAAGGTTAGAAGCAAAGGTAAGATATGACATGCTTGTGTTTGCAGAGTGGTGGTTTGGGGACAGGAGGTAGCGTGGCCATCAGTGGTGAAGAGTTGAAGTAAGAAGTTATATGGGTGTTTTTCTCCTACTCATCCTCTGTGACAGAGATAAATCACCTGAAGAGATAGAAGCAGTTCTTATATTTTCTCAAGTGCTCCTTCAAATTCTATTTCTGACAGCCAGCATCTCACCAGAGGGGGAAGGTAGTATACTTCTAATTTTTCAGGGCAAAGGGAACTAACTACTTAAAAGGGAAAATAATATTTGATAGTGTAATATTAGAGTTCAATTTCTTTTTAAAAAAGGACTTTTTAATGTGGACCATTTTTTAGAGTCTTTATTGAATTTGTTATAAAATTTCTTCTGTTTTATGTTTTGGTTTTCTGATTGAAGGCATGTGGGATCCTAGCTCCCTGTCCAGGGATTGAACCTGCACCCCTGCCCTGGAAGGCAAAGAATAACTACTGGACATCAAGGAAATCCTTAGAGCCCAGTTCTGATATTGACTTTTCTAAGGAGCCATTGTATCCTAAATAGTCTCTTTCTACTATTGGTAAAAATGTTCCCCTTTCCAAAGTGGGAATCATAAACCAACACAGTCTTGCAAAGATGCTCAGAATATCTGTAACTATAACTGGTCAGAGGGAAGAAATTACAGCCTAGAAGAAATAAAAACTGCATTTTTCTTAGTCTTCATTTCCAGAGTTTGTGTGCAAGGCCAGTGTATAAATTGACAGTGAGGGACACCCAGCAGCCCTTTCGTAATGATCCTAAACAAATTTCTGAGGCCAAACAAGGCATCATTCTGGCTAATAAACGAGGTCATAAAGCAAATACACCAATTTCCAAGCTACCCTTGTGCGTGGGGAGAGTTTTTCTTTATGAACTAAACACATTAACTTTTATGGCGGCTGATTTCCTTCCGAGAGCTGTGGAATATTCCATTTATCAAGCGGTGTGTATCTTGAGGTATGTGTTTTATGTTACTGGGAGACAGAGAGTTAATAAAGTACGGTGCAAATTTTAAAAAGTGGCTCACCTGTGGGGAGGAATAAATAAGACAAACGGGCTGATTAAGGAAAGGAAGCAGCTTACTCAACACTCGTGTGCTGTGTTACAGGAGGCATGAGTGTAAACAGCAAAGGACAGAAATCAGCCACTAAGTAAATATTGGTGACCCCTAGGGCTTAGCCCAGGAGACCTTGGGTCAAGGCTATCATTGAAGTAATGTATGCACAAGTTACATAAACAGGATAGCTGAGAGAGTCTCTGCCCCCCTGAGATTTGCACTTTATTTAGGAGGACAGATTATACCCATGGAAAGTTGCTATAGCATGCTCCATACTGACACTTCAGGGTTAGCAAAGCTCTACAGTCCTGATGTTGCAGGAACTCAGAGTTGCTATGGGTTTGAGTAGCTGGGGAGAAAGAGGTGGTTTTTGTTCTGTTTTAAAGCAATTTTGTAAAGTCTTTATTGACTTTGTTACCTTATTGCTTCTATGTTATATTTTGTTTTTTTGGCCAAGAGGCATGTGGGATTGCCTGCCCCCCCTGCATTGGAAGGCAAAGTCTTAACCACTGGACCACTAGGCAAGTCCCGAAGAGGTGGTTTTGAGTGCGCTTTGCAAAGTAGTGCTGAATGGTTGTGACTGAATGGTGAATAAGGATGTGTATTAAAAGAAGTCACAGAAGTGAAGGGACAAGACAGATGAGGTGGCCCCTGCTGATTCTGGGACATCTCTGGCCCCTCTAAGTGTCCACAAGTTATTCCCTCCTCTTCCTTTCAAGTGACAATGTTGTGTGTAAAGGAAGATGATTAGAATGAAAATAAAAATGAGACCAAGAGCCAGTCTTCTAGAAATCCTTATAAAGAACAACTGTATTGCGGGGCTGTCTTTCAATGACTTCTATTTGTATCTTTGCTATGTCAATGAAGAAGACTCGGAAAAATGAAAACGTAGGCTCTAATAATAATAGTAGCTGACTAAAGCAGCATTAATAGCAGTTCCTTCCAAGAATTTAAAAATGGCAGTTAACATCATCACCTGAGATTTGAATTGACTTCAGGCACAAGATAGTATATTGTTAAAATAATTTCCTGGACATCTACTTGGGAAGTTTCAGTTCAGAAGTTACATTAAGGAGTTAGTCATTAAGCACCAGGACAAATCCATTCACATGTCAATCTTTGTGGTTACCTGCCGTATTGCTAACACAGAACTTGCTATCATCATGTGGACAGAAGGAAAATATGATAATATGGGAAATGATGACTACATCTTCTGTAAGTGTCAAAGACCCTGGAGATCTTTTCTGGAATCACTGAATGGTTTCCATCCTCTTGATGAGCAACACTTTCTTAGGAAGGCAGTGGTTGATGTCATCGGTTTGTAGAGTCCTATTAAAGCGGAGTTCAGCATCAACTCAACTGCCTTTTAAGGAACTCTCCTCATCATTTGAAATATCCATGTGCACAACACTTAAGTCATCATTATCCCTCACCCACAGAGCAACCTCCACTAACCTCCCATTTTGGAGAACGGTGCTACCATCTATGCAGTGACCTCAGCCAATAACCCAGACTCCGGTGTCGTTTTCTCTCTGCAGTTCCTGCTGCTCTCATTTCTGCCCACTCAGCATTTCTCCTGTCCATCCCTTCCACTCCATCCCTACTGCTATTTCCGTCGGTAAGGTTCTCACCATTACACATCTGGAGTATTACAGCAACCTCCTCACTGTCCCCCTTTGCTCTCCTGTAACTCTTCGCCATGATACTAATAAATGAGCATTGTCATTCATACACACTTCTGTTCACATTCCTCCCCTAGTTGAAATCTTTTACTACTTGTAAAACAGGATTCAAGCGATTCAGCCGGCACAGGAAAGTCTTCATGATCTGACCCCTGCCTACTGCATGAACTGTCTCTCTTGCCACATCCATCATTTCTTATCCCACAGTCCAGCCAGGCAGGATTATTTTCATAAACTTTGAATGCACCCCACTCCTTCCTGCTCATATATCTTTGTCCAGGTTGCTCTTATATGGAATGCTCTCATGAGTGACCAGTACTGCCTGACTCACCTTTAAAGGCTCAGTTCAGGAATTAGCCATGAAATCTTTCCTGTCTGCTCCCTTGAAAATAATCATTTCAATTCAATGCTCCCTTCAGACTTGTACAGCCTTCTCGTGTCACATACTCCATATTGTGCCTTCTGGTTTCCTGGTCTGTCTTCCCTTCTAGGCAGAAAACGAGGGCTGACTCCATGTTCACCCTTGTGTTTTGTTCATATTCATATTGCCAACTAGTTCCACATTAGGCTCTACCAAAGGGAGTGCTAGAAAGTGGAAGAAAACTGGAGGAGGAAGAAGGGACTTGCTGCTTCCTATCTGCTGCTTCCTATTCCGGTGAGGAAGAGTCCAGAAATGCTTCTTCACTTTTCTACTGTAGCAGCTGAGTCCAGGATGCAATTTCGCTAACCCTTACAGAACCAGCCTCTTTGTGTCTCCAGGGAGATGCCAGCCTGGGCCAGCACCCTCTCCTCAGAGGTGTGGGTCCCAGTACCTAGAAAACCCCATTCCCAGCTTCTAAGTTTTAATAACTCCAACCTCTTCCCTTGTCCCCTCCCACGCCCCATAGAGGTGGGAACGCCTTCCTGCAGTCGCTGCCTCCATTTTACCCTGCTGTGCTGTGTGCTTAGTCACTCAGCCGTGTCTGACTCTCTGCAGCTCCGTGCACTGTAGCCCACCAGGCTCCTCTGTCCGTGGAATTCTCCAGGAAAGAATACTGGAGCAGGTTATCATTTTCCCCCTCTAGGGCATCTTTCCAAGCCAGGGATCAAACCCATGTCTCTTAGGTCTCCTGCATCGGCAAGTGGGTTCTTTACCACTAGTGCCACCTGGGAAGTCCCCGTGGTACTGTAGAGTTTTCTTTTTACAGCTTTAGTTGCCTAGTTAACAATGTATCTGGTTAACAACTCTTTTTTGTTAAATTTATCCTGTTAGAATTTTCTGACCTCACCCTGACTGATATAAGCTGCTGAACCAAAGAGCTTTTTCAGCATGAAGGTTTCTAATTCAGATTTTTTCCCATACAAACACTGATGGATTAAAAACATGATACAAATGTGGAGTCATCACATAAAACCTAATTTCTAAAACATGCACTGAATTTGTAATGCTTTTATCCGTAAATTTATTCACTATCCTTTCATTCTCTGGGACTTAAACGTGACATGATCGTTTCAGAGAACCCAAGCTAGTTTATGTTGGTCACTTCCTGCACGGGCTAGACCAAACTGTTTGAGACTAGTCCCACCCAGGACAAATTGTTCATCCTTCTCGTTCCAGTCCTGTTGTGACTGGACCATTTCCTCTGCTGGTTTGTCATTTGTATGTTTTCTGCCCTTTCTTCCCGAGACTGAGAGTGGGATCATTTCATCTGTTCCTGTGAACCCCCCACAGCTCAATGAATGTTATACAAACAAACAAATGAAGGAATGAAGAGGAAAACTCAGGCAAAGGCTAAATCCACTTGCTTTGAGTTACCACTGTTTATTGAGTGGGAGGCCTAGGGGCATAGTAGCACTTGATCAATATTGCTGGTTGATCATCTCCAGTAAAACATGACCTCAGTTTCTCATGAGTGCCTCTGTTTTGCTACTGTTATTTGGATCTAAATTCTTATTGGAAACATTATTTTAATTCCCACTGATGGTGACAGAGGCAGTCATAGCAGAGAGAGTATGAATTTAGAGTCAGAAAAGCCTAGGTTTAATTTCTAAATCTGCCATTCATTACCTGTATGAACTCAGGTTACTTAATCTCTCAGAGCCTCAATATTCCCATCTGTAAATTGGAGCTATAATCATAAACACTTGTTAAGGGTTTTATGCCAGATACATTCTAAATGTCATTTACCTATATGTTAACTACTTTATTCTCACAACAACCTTCTGAGGTATTTATTATTATTGCAAGTAAGAAGACCAATCTCAGGTCAAATAACTTGCCTAAGATCACCAGCTAAGAATTCTTAGGGTTCAGGTGTAGACCCAGGCAGTCTGGCCCTAAAACCCAGCTTCTTAACCATCTGTTCTATTGCCTCTTTCTTTCAGGATTACTAAGAATCACTTTCCACAAGCTAACATATGTTGAGGGCATGACCCATATAAGTGTTGCATAAATAACTCTATTCTGGCACCCTGGAAGGGAATTCAGAAACAGTGTGGATTCAGCAGCTTAGGTTCAGATTAGATTTACCATTGAAATGACCAGACTGGTATGAATGGTTATTTTTGTTACAAGCAATTTGGCAAAAACCTGTGCCTCAAATAGTAGCAGAACATTTTCCTGCCATCCTTAGTGGTCAGCTTAGTGAAAGGTATTTGATTCCGTAATGTTTATTCTGTGTTCTGTTGCTAAGGAAAAGGTGATGTAGTCTGATAGAAAGTCATGGGATGAAAGCTGAGCCATGTAAAGGAGGCTTCCTGAGCAAGCCAGCCCCAAAGTAGCACACACGGTCCCTGTAGCCTACTCCGTGTCTTCCCAGTTAGTACCTGTCCCCACCTGATGGAATATATTTATTTGTTTGTGTGTTGTCCGCCCTCTCACAAAAATACAGCCTCCATAGTGTGAGAACTTTACCTGTGTGGTTCCCTGGTGCACAATCTTTGCCTAAATACGTGCTGCCAAGAGTGGGTTCTCCGTTAAGGACTAGCGGAATGAAGACTTGACGATGTCTAGCTTTCCAGTAAATACAGAAGGACTTTTCCTGTGTTAGCATCCATACTCCTTTGTTTTTTTCAATTAATTTCTATAGGAGTCTAGTTGCTTTCCCAGGTTACGTAAGCTCGTACTGTACAGCAAAGTGAATCAGCCATCCTTGTACTTGGGTCCCCTCTCTCTTGGGCTTCCTTCCCATTCAGGTCACCACAGCGCGTTAAGCAGAGTTGCCTGTGCTGCACCCACTCCTGACAGGAACTGAAAATGTAACCTTAAGTCGTAACTAAGCCAAAGCAGACACCGTGCAGACTTAGATGCGGCGCGCAAGCAGAGGGTGTATTTCCTTCAGCGCTTGGAAGCAGGGTGCAGATTCAGACGGGCGAGCTCTCAGAGGAGGCGACGTCTGAGGACAGGTGGGAAGGAACTGTGGACGCAGTTCTTGTTAGCACCGCGAATAAGGTCCAGCTTGAGAATCCCTTTCAGAATTTAGTACCAAGGAAAACGTTGTCTCTCCTAAAAAACTGCTGCTGCTAAGTCGCTTCAGTCGTGTCCGCCTCTGTGCGACCCCATAGAGGGCAGCCCACCAAGCTCCATCCCTGGGATTCTCCAGGCAAGAACACTGGAGTGGGTTGCCATTTCCTTCTCCAATGCATGAAAGTGAAAAGTGAAAAAAGTAAAACGGACTAAATAACTCTAGTCTGTGCTTTTTGCTTTGGCTGCTTGGAAGCTTAGAACCAAACTTAATACTCAGTAATGGTAGAGAGTTGGCCTAGACTATGGTTTCAGACTCTCTCTCTCTCTCTTTCTGATCAATTATTTATATATGCATATATACAATATACAATGTATCTTTCTGAGATATACCTAACCTGTTTCTATTTTAATATATTTATTACAAGAAGCAATATATATTCACCTATATACACACACAATGGAATTTTACTCAGCCATAAAAATAATGAAATATTGCCATTTGCAGCAACGTAGATGGACCTAGAAATTATCATACTAAGGGAAGTAAGTCAGAAACAAAAAGACAAATATTATGTTATTACTTATATATGGAATCTAAAAAACAATACAAATGAATTTATTCACAAAACAGCAACAGATTCACAGATATAGAAAACAAACTTATGATTACTAAAGGGGAAAGAGAGATGAGAGGGATAAATTAGGAATATGGGACTAACAGATACACACTACTATATATAAAACATAGCAAGGGTTTACTGTATAGCACAGTAAACTATACTCAGTAACTTGTGATAATCTATAATGGAAAAGAATCTGAAAAAAATATGTATAATTGAATCACTTTTCTGTACACCTGAAACTAACAGTGTTGTAAACCAGCTATACTTCAATAAAAAAATAAAATTTAATTTAAGAATAAAACAAAAATAATAAACTTATAATACATGTTTCTTGTAATACAAACCATCTCAAATTTAGAAAGTAGGATATAAATATAAACACCGAAATAAAGAAAGCAACCAGAGAAGTTCTAGAGAACACCAGATACCATGGGCTAGTGGCACTGGAACCTCTCTTTCCTCATCCCCTGCAAGACATGCACCCCTCCTCCATCCTGTCCCTGCTTTTGGGGTGACAAGCAGTGGTCTCATTCAGCACGTTCATCTCCTTCCACCTCATCTTCTATGTTACGCCTACCAGCCACATACCCAGCAAATCTGAGCCTGAGCTCTTCTCTTTAAACTTCTTCAGGACGCCCCAGTGCTCAGCAGAGAAAAATCCACAATATAAACTCTCAAGCCGCATTCCATGTCACATCTCTCTCAAACTTTAGGTTTATTCAATGTGATTCTTTTTATCAAAATGTACTGCATGCCTACTACATGCCTGGCACTGCATCGGGGCTTGGAGAGCTCTCAAGCGTAGCTCTCTGTGAAGTCCCCTGGATGCCCTTGTGGTTCATCCTGTCTCCTGACATCTTACCCTGTGTACCGCATCCCTTCCTCTATTATTTTGCTCCAGTTCACACTGTTGGACAGTGACTGGCTTAGGTTTATGGTTTACTTCCTCTACTTGACTCTGAGTTCATGGGAAGCAGGAGACCTCATACATTTAACTTTGTGCTTTCAGAGTACAGAGGCTGGCAAAGATGTGCGTGCATGCGTATATTTTTAATTGAGGAAATTAAGGACATGAGAGCAGGAAGAATGAGGCTTTTCACGTGGTATATGTTCACTAAATATTTACTGGAAGAGAAAATGTGGTTCAGAGATACCTAGTAACTGTGTACAGCAAAGGGAAATGTTTTGGATGGGCTGCATAAGCAGTTCATATACCTGTGCTTTGGAAGAAGATACAGTGACTGAACCTTTGGATGTGTGTGTTTAGTTTGATTCAATAAATGTTTCTTGAACATCAACTTTTAATAGGAAAGCTGATTGAGCAGCTAAGGTTTGAGCAACAAAGCATCCATGATGTATCCTCGGGAAGCTCTATTACCTTAAAGACGTGGACTCTGGAGCTAGAAGAATCCTGGGTTCAAGTCCCATTCTCAGTTCCACCACTTTCCAACTGTATAACTTTGGGCCAGTTAACTAACTTTTCTGAGCCTCAGTTCCTCAGTAAAATAAGAATAAAAATGATCTAATTGACAGATTTCATGAGTCTGAAATAAGGCAAACCATGTATTGTGTAAGGTACATAGAAAGGAAGCAACAAATGTTAGCTATCAGTACTAATGGCCAAATAAGAAAGCTAAACTATGCTCCAGACTTATCTTCTAATTGACAGAAAGAGCCACGTTAACTTTTCATGGAACGAGGCAGGGCAGCAATGGAGATGCAGACACAGAGAATAGACTTGGACACAATGGGAGAAGGAGAGGGAGGGATGAATTGAAAGAGTGACATCGAAGCGTGTGTATTACCATATGTAAAATAGATAGCTAGTGGGAATTTGCTGTAGGGAGACCAAACCCAGGGCTCTGTGACAAGCTAGAGGGGTGAGATGGAGTGGGAGGTGGGAGGAAGGTTCAGACGCAGGGGACATATGTATACAAATGGCTGACTCGTGTGGATATATAGTAGAAACTAACACGATATTGTAAAGCAATTACCCTCCAATTAAAAATACAATAAAAAATGCTTACTAAATCCCAAAATGTTTAAGTTTAATCATGTGAAATAATCAATATTCAACTGCTTTTGACTTATGAAAATGGCAGTAACTTTTCATGGCCCGATACTTCCTGTATGGTACAGTTGGTCACCGACCCCTCCGGGGCCAGTTCCTCAGATTTCCTCTGCTCATTCTGACCTCTTTCCTCTGAGTCAGCTTGTTCATTTGTGCTTGTTTATGATGCATGCTCTGCTTTCTCCCCAAAAAGGACCCAAGGAGGCTCCACTCCTGTAACAAGGAGGCTGTCTGTGCAGTTCATTTGGCGATTAATCACCCGCTGCCTTATGACAAATCCTCTGTTGCTTTGGACTGTTATGCAAATCTTGAATTGGTCTCAGCTTTTGCAGGCCAAAAGCTATTAATAGGGCTAGAGAACAACCAGGCCACCTACGAAGCAGAGTGGAGAAAAGGCACGTGTGTTGTGGGCCACCAGCTTCAGGAGCTGGGGACAGGGGACGAGTGAACAGGAGACAGGGGCCACAGCTAGTGAGTGTCATGAGCCTCTGGACGATGGGCTTAGGAAGAGAAAGGACTCATTCCATTCAAACTCAGGATTAAAGGAGGATCCGCAAGGAGAGTCTTGAGCAAGAGGGCAGGAGGTCTCTTGAGTTAAATCAGAGGTTTGCTTTTGGTCCTTACCTCTGTTAAGGAAAAAAGAGAGCCTTTGTTAAGGGGTGATATATTCAGGGGGCAGCACTGCAGAGCAACATAAAATGTACTTTCTAGACACTTCGGTGCCCAAGAGACTGTGGCATTTTTAAAGGCTGAATACTGCTGGCCCCAGAAGATATTATATTTTCAACTCTTGCCTTGTTTTTCTAGTTTATTCTTTAGGAGGAGGGATGGTGTGAGGTCTGTTTTTCTATGCTCCACAAGGTCTACCTAAATGCTATAAGTGCTTAATTATTGCCAGGGTGATAGATTGGCACATCCTAGTCTTTCTATCTGACAGAACATAATGATACAAGAAGGGCAGCAAATCCTCATAGTTATGATAATTATCCATAATCACAGACTCTCTCCCAGACTCTCACAAGGAGCAAGCTTTTGAAATGAAAAGGAAGTCAGCTCTTTTTCTAAGGGGGGTTGCCTAAGGGGTTCTGTGTCTCTTAACCTCAGCTTAAGACAGTAAGGGTATACCTGACATAGCTGATGTAAAGGTATCATCACTATCATTCATGTTCGAGGAGCATTCTTTCCATACAGTGTTCAGTATCTCATTTGACCCTGCATCACAGATGAGATGGGTGCTATCATTCTCATTTTAATGAGGACTCAGAGACTCAGAGAGGTTAAGGAACTTGCCTAAGGTCACACAGCTAGCTAGGGGCAGGCTGCAAGCAGGCTTCAACTTCTGTCCCTGGCTTTGGATAACGTTCCTTTCCTGAGCACTCACAGAAAGCCATATCCATAGAGGGGAGGAGGAGGCAGAGTGGGGATGGGAAACAGGCGTGTGATTTGTCTCACCATTGAGCAGTGGCTCCATGTGGGCGCATCACAATCCCAGACTGCTCTGCACATGTGTCCTTGCTCCCCAGGAGGCAGGTGTGCTTCCTCCCCCGCCTGTCTCAAGGGCTATGAGCAGAGGATAAAAAGGTGAATTCCCCACAGGAAGCTTCTGATGGGATAGGGACCCAGCCAGGATGCAAAGGGAAGCACCAAGGAGCAGGGGACCAGGCTGGATGGAGGCAGGCAAGATGATCTTATGGATTCAGTCTTGGCAACTGACCCTAGAACCTGTCTCCTAAACCTTGAGCAAATCTCCATTTAGCCCCACCTTTCGTGCCACAGTCATATATGGCCCCTGGCTTAGAACTGTTACGTATGCTCCTCTCAGTTTACATGTGGGGCGGCGTCTCACAGAGCTTTCAGGCTGTCTCTCCATCCAGTGAAAGGCAGATGACAAGTGAGCCTTTTGTCTCTCATATGCTGTCTAGACTGTGACATGCCCCAGTGCACAATCCAGGCAGCAGAGGGTTTCTTCCTTCAGTGAGAGATGTGATGCATGTCAGGAAAAAGAGCTGGCTTCCTTTTCTCTTCAAAAGCTTGCTCCTTGTGAGAGTCTGGGAGAGCTACCAGGCAGCATCACTTTGTCTGGTGGGTGAACCAAGGTGAGGCAACCCCCCACCCCCAGAGCTTACCCAGAGCCGCAGCCCTTCTCAGAGAGGTGTGCGTGTGTGCTAAGTTGCTTCAGTCATATTCAACTCTGTGCAATCCTATGGACTGCAGTCTGCCAAGCTCCTCTGTCCACAGGATTCTCCAGAAGAATACTGGAGTGGGTTGCCATTTTCTCCTCCAGGGAATCTTCCCAACCCATGGATCAAACCTGTGTCTCTTACATCTACCTGAACTGGCAGGCAGGTTCTTTACCACTAGCGCCCATAACTGAATACTAAAGATCTGTGCCTCCCGGTCTCAATCTGATACCAGATTTACCACATGGCCTTAAGCAAGTTGCCAACCTCTTTAGACCTCTGCTTCCTCAATTGTAACATAACTGTTCTGGAGTTTAATAGTCCTGGGGAAGAGTTAATAAAATGAACTGTGATCCGTACTGATAAATATTAATCAAAGCTGACAATGATGGTGGTTTTGCAAATAAAAAAGTGCCCTCGGAAGAAAAGCTTGTCTGATTCTTCTCAGTGATTTTCATAATGTTGGGCTGGCTCCCAGAAAATATTATGGAACTGTTACACAAAGAAACTGATATTTGCATTTTCTTCTCTTAGCTCATCCTGCTGTATCTATATTTAGATGGCTGTCTAAGGGGACGCCATCAATATCGCATTAGTCACAACTGGGAAAAAGGTGTCTCTCTGTCAGGGTATGTCATTAATCTGCAGCATTAGTGCTGCGGCAATATCAGCAGGGCATGCCAGCTGGGACGTCAGATGAGTGGACTTCATCCCAGTGTAGAATGCAGCGGATCACAAACATCAGGAGATTTCCAGTCTGAGCTTCTGCGCAACCCCAGAGGCTGAATGCAGCTTCTGACAAATTAAAGCAGAGACAGGAGGAGAAACACGGACAAAAAAATCCAAAGTCTTTTGTCTTCAGCTTTCTTAAAGTTCAGGAAAGTCTACAGCTGCTGAATTTCAATTAGGGGATTTTTTTTCCCAAGGCTGAAGATATCTGTGCATTCAGTGACCTTTGCTAAGCACATCCTCTGCACTGTGAGCACCCCTGGCCTCAGCACTGGAGATGTTAGGGATGAAAAAGACAGGATGTTTGAATTAAAGAGCTATTGTCCAGTCAGGAAGGCTGACAAAAGATAGACAATCTAAGCACCTGCGGTGGAGCTGTGAGTCCAGAGTGCTGCTTGGACCCAGGGAGACAGACAAGGGGCTTCTAGGAGGAGAAAGCAAGTGGGAGGTGTTAGGACCAAACTGGAGCCAGGACAGGCTCTAAGGGGCAGGCTAGGCCTGAGGTTTAGTCTCTAGGAAAGCTGAGGCACTGGGAACTCCCGCAGGCAGTGTAGCTAGACCAATCAGAAAAATCCCCGTAGCTCCCCGCCTGTGCCAGACCCAAGCCAATCCAGAGAGGGATGCGAGGTTTAAAAGTCCCGCGCGCATGTATGGTTTAACCAATCAGCTATGCTGCTACAGAAACAAAGAACCATCTGTATAAAAGTATATGTGATTCAGAGCTCGGGGCTCTTGTCGGATTCCACTGTGCTGGATGAGACCTGGGCCCTAACTCGAGCTAGCAATAAACGCTTTTATGCTTTTGCATTGCTGTGGATGTCTTATTCTCTCAGTTTTGGGCACTCGGACTCTGGGCATAACAGGAGGAATGACTTCCGGTTAAAGATAAACCGGTCAGCAGCGCATGGCTAACTTCTCCTCCTCTCTTAAGAGATTATAACTAGTGTCGTAAGGGACTATCTTGTTATAAACCCATAGTGATGTAGAAAAGGGGAGAAGTTTCTTCAGACAAGAGGTTTTTGTCCGGATGGAGAAGACATATGAAGGCTGGGGGTCACAGCTGCCCAGAGCACCAGAGGTGGCGGCTGAGAGAGGGACAGGAAGGCAGGCTACAACTGAGCGGTGAGGCTCAGGTAGGCTCAGAAGGTAGCGCTCAGGCCTGAGAGAGTTGAGTGCTCCAGTGGGACAGGAGGCAGGAACCAGGAGGAGCCATCAACAACCTTTATGAGAAAGACTCTCGGTGCGACCACCCCACTCCCCACAGCACATTCAGCAGCTGAGTGTCCGTCTCCGCAGAAAATTCGGTGTCCTGCAAAGCCCTGAATAGCCCAGAGACTAGACCTGCGCTTGAAGCATTTAGAAGTCCCTCTGAGGAAGGCGGGCCTCCTGCTCTATCCCCCCTAATGCAGCAATTCTCAGCAGTGAGGATTTTGCTCCCCAGGGGACACTTGGCAGTGTCTGGAGAAGACGTTTTTGGTTGTCTGGGAGGTCAGCCAACTTGGGACAGACACTACTGGCATCTAGAGGGTGGAGGCCAGTGACGATGCTAAACAATCCTCAAGGCATAGGAGAGAGCCACACCACAAAGAATGGTCTGGTCCCAAATGTCAGTGCTGCAATTTGGAGAAACCCTGCTCTAACATAAAATCCTCCAATTTTTAAAGCCCACACCCACCAGCCCCAGGCAGTGCTCCATAACCATTTCAGCAAGGTCACTACAGATCAGCTCAACCACGGGCCTGGCCAGTGTTGGATGCCGTGGGGAATGCTTTACGGCAGATCTAGGAGATGGTCATCGGGAGCATGGGGATACAAAGTGTTTCAGTGTTGCTTGAAAAATCCTTAGAGTGTACAACCAAATTTTTTAAAAAGAAGGTTAGGAAAGCATGAGAAGGAGGAAAAGCGCAAAGACAGATTTCCTGTTCCGTGCCAGGGGTGACAAAGGGTTGACCACGGTACCCATGGATGGCCAGCAGAGGGCAGCTGGGGCAACAGAGCAGGAATAGGGGAATGTCTGCCCTTCGAGGAGGCAATTCCCATGACGATTAATATCAGAAGTCCAGAGTTCAGCTGGAATTAAAACCAGGAAAAAGAGAAGGCAGTGGCTCACTGCCTCCAGAACAACACAGATTTCACATGGCTGAGAGATGAGGCCATGGAAGAACTGGGAACCCAGAGGTGATAGACAAGGGCGGGCCTGGGGCCTGGGGTGGAGAACTAGATCCATCGCCAGGTACTGGGCCTGCAGCAGAGCAGGAGGGGATCAGCCTCGGAAATGCCTTCAGGGGACAACTGAGTGCTGGTGATGTTCACCTTCTCTTCTCGGCCTCCACTTTGCTTCTTACGGCTCCATTGCCTCGTATAGCAATCAGAGAGCAGCTGCAAGGATTGAGCCGTGGGGTTGCAGTGATGTAACAGGTAAAATGCAGAGCTGGTAGGAAAGTGGAAACCTGGCTTTGGTTCAGTTCAGTTCAGTTCAGTTCAGTTCATTTCAGTCGCTCAGTCGTGTCCAACTCTTTGCGACTCCATGGACCACAGCACGCCAGGCTTCCCTGTCCATCACCAACTCCCGGAGTCCACCCAAACTCATGTCCATCAAGTTAGTGATGCCATCCAACCATCTCATCCTCTGTCGTCCCCTTCTCCTCCTGCCTTCAATCTTTCTCAGCATCAGGGTCTTTCCAAATGAGCTAGCTCTTCACACCAAGTGGCCAAAGGATTGGAGTTTCAACTTCAGCATCAGTCCCTCCAAGTAACACTTAGGACTCATCTCCTTTAGGATGGACTGATTGGATCTCCTTGCAGTCCAAGGGACTCTCAAGAGTCTTCTCCAACATCACAGTTCAAAAGCATCAGTTCTTCAGTGCTCAGCTTTCTTTATAGTCCAACTCCCACATCCATACATGACCACGGGAAAAACCATAGCCCTGACTAGACGGACCTTGGTTGGCAAAGTAATGTCTCTGCTTTTGAATATGCTATCTAGGTTGGTCATAACTTTCCTTCCAAGAAGTAAGCATCTTTTAATTTCATGGCTGCAATCACCATCTGCAGTGATTTTGGAGCCCCAAAAAATAAAGTCTGACACCGTTTCCACATCTATTTGCCATGAAGTGATGGGACTGGGTGCCATGATCTTAGTTTTCTGAATGTTGAGCTTTAAGCCAACTTTTTCACTCTCCTCTTTCACTTTCATCAAGAGGCTCTTTAGTTCTTCTTCACTTTCTGCCATAAGGGTGGTGTCATCTGAAAATCTGAGTTTATTGATATTTCTCCCGGCAATCTTGATTCCAGCTTGTACTTCTTCCAGTCCAGCATTTCTCATGATGTACTCTGCATATAAGTTAAATAAGCAGGGTGACATTATACAGCCTTGACATACTCCTTTTCCTATTTGGAACCAGTCTGTTGTTTCATGTCCAGTTCTAACTGTTGCTTCCTGACCTGCATACAGGTTTCTCAAGAGGCAGGTGAGGTGGTCTGGTATTCCCATCTCTTTCAGAATTTTCCACAGTTTATTGTGATCCACACAGTCAAAGGTTTTGGCATAGTCAAGAAAGCAGAAATTTTTTTTCTGGAATTCTCTTGCTTTTTCGATGATCCAGCAGATGTTGGCAATTTGATCTCTGGTTCCTCTGCCTTTTCTAAAACCAGCTCGAACATCTGCAAGTTCACAGTTCACGTATTGCTGAAGCCTGGCTTGGAGAATTTTGAGCATTACTTTACTAGCGTGTGAGATGAGTGCAATTGTGCGGTAGTTTGAGCATTCTTTGGCATTGCCTTTCTTTGGGACTGGAAAGAAAACTGTGGCCAATCCTGTGGCACTGCTAAGTTTTCCAGATTTGCTGGCATACTGAGTGCAACATTTTCACAGCATCATCTTTTAGGATTTGAAAGAGCTCAACTGGAATTCCATCACTAGCTTTGCTCATAGTGATGCTTCCTAAGGCCCACAGTCCATGGATGGCCTTGAAAACCCAGCATCTCACTCTGGTTTATTCGACCACACAAACCTCCTTGACAAGTCACCCCCTAGGAACTCTTTGTTTTGTAGAAATAAAGCAAAGAAGGAGATGCTTCTAGAGGCATTTAGAGGGAGACTGTGAAGATATTCTAGGACAACAAAAGTGAAATTCTGACCATCAATCAACAGGGCCACTTCCCAATAGTCATTTTTATCATTACTGATGAGAAGTGCTTACTCACTCTCCAAGTTTATCTCATGGATGTCTGAAACAGAATCAAGCCTGAACATCTCAGAAATCTCCCTCATTTATTTATGGTATATGATGAAGAGAAGATTGAATGAGTTGGAACTTATCACCGGAGCTGGTATCACCTCTACCATGCTAAGTGGAGTACAAATGCTGACTTATTCTGGAAACCTGGTAGAACTGAAACACAAAACTCGAGTATGCAACATTTCTGGTTTATTTACAGTTTTAAAAAGCATTTTTTGCCTGTTATCTATCAGAACCAGAGATAACCTTCCCACACCCAAAACAGTGGGGGAGATGAACTATGTTATTTAAGTGCTGGCTACTGTCCTAAGAACTTCATCTATTCTGGCATTTAATCCTGAGAACAGCCATTTGAGTTAGTAGTAGTATACCCCTTCACAGACGAAGAAGCCAAGGTTCTAAGATAGCACTGTAATAACCTAACAAGTTTTCATTAAGTGCCTTCTATGTCAGGAACTGAGCATCCCAGGGACGGCGGAGCCTGGTGGGCTGCCATCTCTGGGGTTGCACAGAGTTGGCCACAACTGAAGCGATTTAGCAGGGAAAACAGGGAAACTCTGGGGGAAAACAGATGACGTAACGGTCTCTCCCTTGCCTATAGGATTTGCTATGCACACTGACAATTATGTGTTAGAAATACTGTAATGGAAATGGGAGCTCCCAGGATCTGCCTGAAGGAGCCAGGGACAACTGCATAGTGAGATGACCCTCGCTGATTCCTGAAGGAACAGGGCCTTCCCAGTCCTCCTACTTACCCAACGGCACACCCCTGCGATCTTGCAAGGTGATCTCTCTAATTTCCACAGAAACTGTCTGCAGGCTAATAAAAGCCCAGTTTCTGAATTTAAATTGGGTAGAGCTTGATATTCTCTGCTGCTAGTGTCTAGTGTCTAGGGTACTGTGGTCTATCGGGAACATTTTGGGGACATCCACAAAGGAGATGAACCTATTTGCAACGCAGGAATAGAGACACAGATGTCCAGAATGGACATGTGAACACAGCAAGGGAAAGGGAGGGTGGGATGAATTGGGAGAGTAGCACTGATATATATATATATTTATACTGCTGCTGCTGCTGCTGCTAAATCGCTTTAGTCGTGGCCAGCTCTGTGCAACCCCAGAGATGGCAGCCCACCAGGCTCCCCCGTCCCTGGGATTCTCCAGGCAAGAACACTGGAGTGGGTTGCCATTTCCTTCTCCAGTGCATGAAAGTGAAAAGTGAAAGTGAAGTCGCTCAGTCGTGTCCGACTCTTTGCGACCCCATGGGCTGTAGCCTACCAGGCTCCTCCATCCATGGGATTTTCCATGCAAGAGTACTACTGTGTGTAAAATAGATAGCTAGTGGGAACCTGGGATATAGCAGAGGGAGCTCAGCTAGATACTCTGTGATCACCTGGAGGAGTGGGATGGGGCTGGGGGTGGGAGGGAGGTTCAAGAGGGAGGGGACCTGTGCACACGTATAGCCGACTCACTTTGTTGTAGAGCAGAAATGAATACAACGTGGTAGAACAATTATGCTCTCCCCCTTTTTTTTTTTTAAGAATCTTTTGGGGGATTCTCAGGATGAATCAAGTTACCACTCTCTCTTCTTATTCTGCAGCTACATCCACCTGAAACAGCACATGGGCAATGGAACCACTGGCTCTTCCACCTGCCCTAAACCGTCACTACTTTGGGGGCTACAGTGACCTGTGCACCTTTAGCGGTGGTTCTCAGACCAGTTCTGGCCAGCCCACCCATGGTCGTATCTGAGCTTGCTCACTGGAGTCCATTTCGAGAGGATAGTCAAGGAAGAGAGGCTAACATTAGTGGAAAACTGGGTTGGTCTGTGACAGCAGGACCTCTGCTAAGCTTTCTCCAGTGACCAACATCCCCTTTCAATCATCAGTTAAAGCTAAAGGGAAAAGTCAGGAGCATAAGTGAGCAATCAGATTTTAGTCTTGGATTTTGCATGCATGCACGCTCAGTCACTTAAGTGGTGTCCAACTTTTTGCGACCCCATGGACGGTAACACACCAGGCTCCTCTGTTCATGGGCTTCTCCAGGCAAGAATACTAGAGTGGGTTGCATGCCCTCCTTCAGGGGATCTTCTGGACCCAGGGATCAAGCCCTGGGATCGTCTCTTGCATCTCCTGCGCTACAGGTAGACTCCTTACCACTGAGCCACGGGGGAAGCCCAGCCCTGGAACTTACGTGGAGACAGCTCCACTATTGCAGAACCAGCTCACCACTGTGCTATTTGCCAGAAGAATATTTGTTGTCACAGCTCATCTCAAAGATATTAAAGCATGTTTCTCATTCCACTGGACTACTATGAATAAAATATTCCATTCATAATATATGCTCTAATTTCTTTTAAAGACTTTGTCAAGTATTGTTAGGAAGAAGTCAAGTGTGTGAGTGGCAGATACATGGTTAAGAGAGTTAGTGGACACTGGCTTCACAGAAAGAAGAAAAGGCTGAAACCCCCTTGACCTGTTTGGAGACCTTACAGAATATTAATGTAACAAGCTCATAATAGGCAATATAGTTCATTTTAATTAGGATCTTACAATCCTAGAAATTATATTGAAAAAGATCTATTAGATCATCTGGCCTATCACCTTCCCGTCCCCTCTTCAATGCAGGATTGTTCCCTGGGGTCTGCTTGCAAATGCATGGTTTGGTCAAATTTAAATGACTGTGACTCCGAGGTTCACAGCATTTCCCTTGGGAAACTATTACACAGTCTAATGGATCTCACTATGATTATTTTCTTTCTCCCAGAGATGCAGCCCAAATTTCTCTTTGCTTGAGTTTGTCACATTTTTCCTTATAATGTACCCTCAGATTCATAGAAAAAAAATCACAAAAATGACAGTGAGAAAGACCAAGTCTCTCTTTTCTACTCTTGAGCAATAAAGATGGAAACCTTGTGGTCACCTTCTCAGTTCCACATTTGTAAGTGAGCTAGGAGGACACGACTAATAATTTTTACCCACATAAGGTATTCTCATTTTCTCATAAAAGGAATCCACAGACCCACCAGACTGGGGCTAGGTTTGAGTTCCCCTGGTAGTGGTACTTTGCCATGATTCATGCCATCCTGCCCTATCTGACCCTCGCCCTTCACATAAACAATGATACATTTGCCAATATTTGAGATGCTCTGTCTCAAATGATGAACAGAGCTCATTATTCTGTCTTTTGGGGGCTGGAACCTAAGACTTTACCTTAATTACCAACCAGTTAAGCTACTTGGTCCACATTACATTTCCTTGGATGACACCCAAAGAATCTTAGAATTGCAAGCTGGCCGAGTGAATGAAGAGGTTTGGATCCTCCTGGTGTCCTACCTTTCGCCCGTGTGCGTCCGCATGCAAAGAGAGGGGCAGCAGCACCAGGAGAAGGAAATGAAGAAGAAACAGCAGCTGCAAACAGGGCTGCAAAGGAAAACACACCCCACGTCGATAATCTTCTGTTTATAAAGGAGAACTGAGTCCCATGCATGGAGAGATTGAGGCTCATTAGAAAGCCTTAATTAAAGAGGAAGGCCTCCCTGGTGGTTTTACTTCCTCGGGTTTGTTTTTTGGGTATTATTATGACTATAATACGAGAAAGACAGCAGTGCCCTGCTTTGAGAGAGGATTCTACTTCCGAGCATCACACGTTGCCGAAAAAAAAAAACCACTAATGAATTCGGAGCACAGCCAGGACTGAATGAATTGCAGCTCCTTGCTGTCCTGCAAAAAAAAAAAAAAAAGGAAAAAAATGGTCCCTAAATATAATTCCCCTGAGTTATTATACTAGATGGCCAGTCTGGCTGAGTGAGATGGATGGGAAGGAAACGATCCTCCGAGTGTGATTCAATGACAGAGAGGGCACAGCGTACATATGACCAGGCATATTCCATTTCCAAACGCGAGCCCATTCAGCCATTCATTCTTTCCATCTTTGTTTATTGCCTGCTCTTCCGGAGCTGGGCACTGGGCTGGGCACTAGGAGCAGCTGTCCTAGGCTGTTGGAAGGATATGGCAGATCATACAGTGCCACTCAACAGCGGCCTGTTCTACTTTCATCTTCCTTCCTATTGGAAGTAAAAGCCAGCTTCAAACCATTCAAAATGGATTACAAAATTCTGTAAAGATGTACAAATGGAGAGAAAATAACACAATGAACACTTGTCTGCCCACTATCTACCTCTATCAAATCTTGTGAGTTATTTGCTTTAGTTTTTTTTAATAAAAGATTAAAATAAATAAATAAAAGATTATAACTATAATTGAAACCTTCCTTACAAATGGCCATCATCATAAATTTGATGGTTATCATTCCAATTTGTGTTTTATACTGCTTTACAATATGTGTCTCATATGTGAATCTACAAATTAGTAGGACTGTTTTGTATTCTTCCAAACTTTATGTAAATGATGTCCTATCATACCTATTCTGTAATTTTTTTTTCATTCAACATTATGTCCTTGAGATGTATCCATGTTAATACATGTAATTCTAGTCTATTCATTTTAAATTTTATGTAATATTTTATTGTATTTTATCCTATAACTTCTTAATCCACTGTTGATGGTCAGTTAGGTAGTTTCCTCTTATTTTATTCTATTATAATAATGTCGCAATCAACGCTCTTCGGTAAATCTCCCATTTCTCTATGTGCTTTTACTGTTTCATTAGATTATATGCAATCTCCAGCTCAAAGTGATTGAAACAAGAAACAAAGCAGTGTGGGGAGAATTTTCATCTATCCATCTATCCATGCTTACACTTTTTATGACAAGAGTTCTAAAATTTTGGTCAACCTGTTGAGTGAGTAATGGTATATATGAGTTGTTTTAATTCGTAGTTTATTAGTTAGGGGGAACTTTGAACATCTTTTCATGTGTTTATTCACAAGTAATGACTATCATCTTATGTTTTGCTTGTTTTCTACTTTTTTTCTTATTGTACCTATTTGTAAACTTTGGATACTAGGCCTTTAACAATTATCTGTGTTTCCAATATTTTCTCCATGTCTCAAGCTTACCTTGAATCTTTGTTTATGGTGTTCTTTATTAAAAAGAAGATTTAGATTTTATATTAATATAGTCAAATGTGTCACTATATTCCTATACTGTGTTTCTTTTTAATTTTATGTCTAACCCTACACTTCCTTCTAGAAGTATTATGTTTTTGTAAAACATGACACCATAAAACTGCTAGGAGAAAATGTAGGCAAAACAGTCTCTGACATAAATCATAACAATGTTTTCTTAGGTCAGTCTCCCAAGGCAATAGAAATAAAAGCAAAAATAAACAAGTGGGACCTAATCAAACTTACAAGCTTTTATACAGCAAAGGAAACCGTAAACAAAATGGAAAGATAACATACAGATTGGGAGAAAATATTTGCAAATGAAGCAATTGACAAGGATTTAATGCATTTGAACTGCGGTGTTCGGGAAGACTTTTGAGAGTCCCTTGGACTGCAAGGAGATCCAACCAGTCCATCCTAAAGGAGACCAGTCCTGGGTGTTCTTTGAAAGGACTGATGCTGAGGCTGAAACTCTAATACTTTGGCCACCTCATGTGAAGAGTTGACTCATTGGAAAAGACCCTGATGCTGGGAGGGATTGGGGGCAGGAGGAGAAGGGGACGACAGAGGATGAGATGGCTGGATGGCGTCACCGACTCAATGCACATGAGTTTGGGTAGACTCTGGGAGTTGGTGATGGACAGGGAGGACTGGCGTGCCACAATTCATGGGGTTGCAAAGAGTCAGACAGAACTGAGCAACTGAACTGAACTGAACTGAATTTCCAAAATGTGGAAAAGCTCATACAACTCAACAGCAACAACAACAACAAAAACCAGATAATCCAACTGAAAAAAGGGCTGAAGACCTAAACAGACATTTCTCCAAAGAAGACATTCAGATAGCCAACAACAGACATAAGCTAATATTTAGCAACAGATACAATATTGCTAATTTTTCAGTTCAGTTCAGTTCATTTCAGTCTCTCAGTTGTGTCCGACTCTTTGAGACCCCATAAATCACAGCACGCCAGGCCTCCCTGTCCATCACCAACTACCAGAGTTCACTCAAACTCGTGTCCATCGAGTCGGTGATGCCATCCAGCCATATCATCCTCTGTCGTCCCCTTTTCCTCCTGCCCCCAGTCCCTCCCAGCATCAGAGTCTTTTCCAATGAGTCAATTCTTCGCATGAGGTGGCCAAAGTACTGGAGTTTCAGCTTTAGCATCATTCCTTCCAAAGAACACCCAGGGCTGATCTCCTTTAGGATGGACTGGTGGGATCTCCTTGCAGTCCAAGGGACTCTCGAGTCTTCTCCAGCACCACAGTTCAAAAGCATCAATTCTTTGGTGCTCAGCTTTCTTCACAGTCCAACTCTCACATCCATACATGACCACTGGAAAAACCATAGCTTTGACTAGACGGACCTTTGTTGGCAAAATAATGTCTCTGCTTTTGAATATGCTATCTAGGTTGATCATAACTTTTCTTCCAAGGAGTAAGCGTCTTTTAATTTCATGGCTGCAGTCACCATCTGCAGTGATTTGGGAGAAAAGGAAATCCAAACTACAATGAGGTAGCACTTCACTCCGGTCAGAATGGCCATCATTAAGATGCCTACAAATGAGAGAGGGTGCTCAGGGCTGGTGCCCTGGGATGATCCTGAAATATGGGATGGGGAGGGAGGTGGGAGGGAGGTTCAGGATGGGGAACACATGTACACCCATGGCTGATTCATGTCGATGTATGGCAAAAACCACTACAATATTGTAAAGTAATTAGCCTCCAATTAAAATAAATTAATTAATTTAAAAAATAAATAAACTGTTTTACTTAAACAAACAAACAAGAAGCCTACAAATAACAAATGCTGAAGAAGGTGTGGAGACAAGGGAACCCTCCTACACTGTTAGTGGGAAGGTAAATTGGTGCAGCCACTATGCACCAAAATAAGCTCCAAAACAATGTGGAACTTCTCAAAAAATTAAAAATAGAGTTTCCATATGGTCTAGCAATCCCATTTCTGCTCATATATACAGACAAAAAAACCATAATTCAAAAATATGCATTCACCCCTATGTTCATAGAAGCACTATTCACATAGCCAAGACATGGAAATAGTCTAAATGCTCATCGACAGATGAATGAATAAAGATGTGATACGTATAAGCAATGGGATACTACGTAGCCATAAAAAAACCCCAAACAATGCCATTTGCAGCCACGTAGATGGATTGTCATACTAAGTTGAAATCAGAAAGGGAAAGACAAATTCCACGTAATATCACTCATATGTGGAATCTAAAATATCACACAAATGAACTTTTATGAAATAAAAACAAGCTCACAAACATAGAGAACAGACTTGGGGTTGCCAGGGGAGGGGGGCTGGGAGAGGGACAGAGCATGAGTTTGGAGTTTGCAGATGCAAACCACTGTGCGTGGAATGGACGAACAAGTTTCTGTTACATAGCTCAGGGAGCTGTATTCATTATTCTGTGATAAATCATCATTTGGAAAAGAAGAAAAAATAAAGAATGTATATAATAATGTGTTAGTGTTAATATAAATACTGAAGTGTTAGTCATTCAGTCGTGTCCAACTCTTTGTGACCCCATGGACTATAGCCCGCCAGGCTCATCTGTCCATGGGATTTCCCAGGCAAGAATACTGGAGTGGGTTGCCATTTCCTTCTCCAGATCTATATATATATATATAACTAAATTACTTTGCTGTACAGCAGAAATTAACAGAAAATTGTAAATCAACTATATTTCCATTTAAAAAGAAAATGTGGTATTTATTGTCAAGAACATGTAGACAATCAGTAAGAATCAAGCCAGGTGCTAGCTTAGAACCAACTATGAAACTTCAAGGAACTAATCCTAAAAAAATAATTCCAGATTTATGCAAAGATCAAGCTACACCGATTAACACTATAGTAGCTGATCAAGCTACTACACCATGGTATTTTTATAAATGTTGTAATTGAAATGTTCAAAACAAAGAGTGCTTGTATAAATTATGGTTCTTTCTCAAAAAGAAAGGATTAAGTTTTTGATTTTATGAAGAGCTTTATCATGCACTTGGATCTGATTCTTTGGTGTCTGATATGTTTTTATACTTCTCCATATGGATAACCAATTTCCCAGGCTTCTCCTGCTTTGTCCATGGGATTTCCCAGGCAAGGATACTGGAGTGGATTGCCAGTTCCTCCTCCAGGGGTTCTCCTGGATCCAGGGATCAAACTTGTGTCTCCTGCATCTCCTGCATTGGCAGGCGGATTCTTTACCACTGAGCCACCAGGGAAGCCCCCTCTTTATTTTACCAAAGAATAAATTAATGCAAAGTCAAGGTACATGATTTAGGTAACATCCTATTCAATCAATGTCCATTAAACCCCTTGACCTTTCCTATCCAAAATCCCTTCTTTCACTCCCACCCTCACCTCTGCCCACAACTCTTGCCCCTGTGCCCTTCCAGATCAGATGACTGGAAGGTCAATCAAGAGGTCACAGTGAAGTCCTGGGTCTCCACTGAATGCTCCTTGGCCCTCAGGGGCCCTGGCACTGAGCAAGTGAAAAGCAGCTCTTAAGATAAAATAGCATCTTTAGCCTGTGGTTTTGGGGATGTTTAGCAGCACTTCCATTTCATTTGGAAAAACTAATAGTGACATGGGAGTGAAGATTGACACAACAGAGATCTCTCTCCTACCTCTGGAGGTGTTTGCCAAATGACAGAGCATGCATATTTTCTAGGAAATGCAAGACAGAAGCTATCCATGCAGGCAATACTGAGGGCAAGTCTGCAGGAGCAGATTACATGGAAAGTAATTAAATAAGAAAACATTGGTGAGGAGTTGTCAAGGGAGCCAAAGAGTGAAGCATGTTCTAAAAATATTCTCATCAAGCCAGGCCTGTGGTTGGACAGACTCTCTCATCAGCAATTCTGGCATCAATCTTGATTTGGGCATCAATGTCCTTGGTGACTTTGAGCATCACTCCTTGCAGCCAGGGGGGGTCTCTGCTCCGTTCTGCATGAGAAGAGGTGCACAGGGGCTTTTACTAAGAGAAGAGAATCAGCGTGGTCTGGAAGAAATGGCACAAGCCTACTAGAGGACTCTTACCCTCCTAGGGGTCTGGGGACACCTACACTTCCTGAAGGCTGGACATAAGGAGGGGAGGAGGGCAGTGAAGAGTCACAAAATAAACCAAGTGTACTCTGGATTCCTCCAGGGAGAGTAGGTATGCCTGAAAGCTCGATCTCCTCCCTCTTTTTTCCTTTCACTGTCTTGTATTGCAAAAAAAAAGAAGCTTTGGCAAATCACATAATTTCCCATGCTAAGTCATTCCTTTCTAAGATGGGGTTATAGGCCTACTGGTCCGGAAATGGGGCAACAGCTGTTAGGGCTAATATGAGGCTCTATGAAGTCAGCACCTAAGGTGATTAGAGAAAGGCGAGGACTGGAGGAGGGATTAGATGGGGGCTTTCAGGTGGTCTTGCCTCTTCCTCCTCCACAGCTGCAGCAGCTGGAGAAAGGTTGCAAGCCAGCTCCGTGCCTCAGAGGAGCTGCAGTGCTGGCTGGGGGCCTTGGGAAGGAGGCTGGCTCAGTCCTGCCCTCTGGAATGAGCCTGTTTCCAACTGGTTTTGTTATTAATGAGGTAATTACTGTACGTGTTTATCCACCTGTGCCTCAGCCTCTCTGCATTTCTTCTCTAAGCAATGTGGTCCCCTCTGCCCCTACCTTTCTTTAGCAGAGGGGATTAAAAGACGCGGGGGGGTGGGGATGGGGGAGAAAGGTTTTCCTCTCTTTAACTTTGGCTTGGACTTCTAACTTTATCTCTGGTCATGATATTTACAGTCTTATTCAACATTATAGTAGCTACTAATAGTAGCATTTCCTGACGACCTACTCAGATATTCTTCCCACTTACCATCACTTCAAAAAGAATAATATGCCTAGGAAAAAAAAAGCCTACCCAAGGAGGTAAAAGACCTGTACTCAGAAAACTATGAGACCCCAATGAAAAAAATTGAAGATGACACAAAATGATGGAGAGATATACCATGTTCTTAGATTAGAAGAACTAATATTGTTAATATTGTTTAAATGACAATTCTACCCAAGGCAATTCTACAGATTCAATACAATCCCTACCAAAAGGGAAGTTTTAAACCTTTCTTATATGTATCCTGCTCTTCTGGATAATCTATGAGCAACTGAGACCACCTGGACCTGTGGGTTCTGCAACCAGCTGCATACACCCTAGATACACACAAAGACAGGGGAATCCTTCTAGAGCACTAGGCACTGGGCTGATGTTCTTTGAGCTCTGCTCATAGCAGGAGCTGCAGCCACATGACAGGTTGACAGGTTGCCAGGAGCCAGAGCAGCAGCCAAAGGCAAGGTCATGAATATGATTTACTCCCTCAATCATCTAGCCAGGAATTATTCAGCATATGTTCTGTGCAAGGAGCACTGTAAAGCAAGACACAAAGATGTGCGAGGTGGGCTTCCTTCCCTCACTGTGGTAGTGGAGCTCACTCATGCATTACACACACGTGCACACACACACACACACACACACACACAAATAAATAACCGTAGGATGTGGTGTCTTATATGTGGCACAGACCGAGTGCTCTGGCCCTGAAGAAGAAAGGGGCAGGGGAGGCACCTGCAAAAAAAGTGGGCCTTTAAGCCCTGAAAAGAGAGGATTCAGAGTTGAAAGGAGGGACCCAGGCCAAAGAAAAATGACTAGAAAATCAGATTCATATGGAAGAGAAGAAAGAACAGAAATAAGCTGGGGGGAGGGCTTCCATGCTGGGTTAAAGCGTCTGACTTTAGCAGGTAGGTCACTGAAAAGTCTGGAGGATGAGAAGTCACATAATTATAGCATCTCTGCTGAGGGATTAGGGGAGACAGAAAATCATCACTTCCCTTATTCTCTATCGGAGAAGACTCTAAAAGCAACTGCATTTTTAAAAGATATACTTTGTAAGTCTAGGGCAAGGAGAGGATACAGCTATAGAAGGATTCTTGGCATGTCTGAGGCTGCACAGAGGTGGAGGGGCTGGTAGGGGAAACCAATGAATGAGTGAGGAGGGAAAACAGGAGGAGCGGAAGCAACTGGAAGGGTGGTCCCTGCAGCAGAAGAGACTGGACTTCGCAGTTCTGAGAAAGCTGACCAAGGGAAGGGAAGCAAGACCCAAGGTGAAAGGCCTGACTTCAGTCTTCTACCCCTGCTGTTTCCCGGCAGCGAGGCCTTGGGCAGGTGCTGAAAGTAGTGGGTGCCTTCGCTTCCTCACACCCCAGCTGTGGGTAGTCCTTCCTACTCCAGAAGTGGCTGAAGTCAAGGAAAGCAACGTTAGAAGGATGCAGAAGGGAGATATGGAAGTATCTTGACAATAACTAGGTCTTCACTACTTCTAAGAAATCAGCCCCAACCAAATCTCATTGCAATTGACATTAGATTAGAAATCTGTATATTAGCATCATTGTTCAAAAGCCCCAGGTTCACCCCTGTTTTGTGTAAGGCACAGGACAGATTCCTGGCAGACTGGAGAATGGGTGATAAACTGACTCTCCCTCAGTTCTCCCCTTAAATAGCTCAAGTCTCTTCCCTGCTTACTGCCTCAGTATTTACATCTGTTATATGGGGATAGTAATGCTTGACCTGCCTCCTAAAGGAGAAAATGAGAAACAGATGTCACATCACCAGAAACCTAGTAACAAGAATTTGTTATCACTCAATACTGACAAAGAATTTTCAGATTAGGCCCTTTGATCTTCACAATGCTGCTGCTGCTGCTGCTGCTAAGTCGCATCAATCATGTCCAACTCTGTACGACCCCATAGATGGCAGCCCACCAGGCTCCGCCGTCCCTGGGATTCTCCAGGCAAGAACACTGGAGTGGGTTGCCATTTCCCTCTCCAATGCATGAATGTGAAAAGTGAAAGCAAAGTCACTCAATCATGTCTGACTCTTAGCAACCCCATGGACTGCAGGCTACCAGGCTCCTCTGTCCATGGGATTTTCCAGGCAAGAGTACTGGAGTGGGGTGCCAGTGCCTTCTCTGGATCTTCACAATAAGAGTAGTTTAAACTCTGTCAGATGCTAGGCACTCTTTATAGAAGAAATATTTTGTAAAATCACCTTACTATCACAAATATAACTTTAACTGCAACTATAACTTCAGTACAGGTAGATTTTAAAAGATAATTCTCTATATAAAAGGAAAGTTGTTAAAAATTTTTAGCATGGTTATTAAACGTGGGTTCAGGGAGTCAACCCAGTTAATCTTACGTCACTGCTATGATCTTACCAGGGCTTCCTTGATAGCTCAGCTGGTAAAGAATCCACCTATAATGCGGGAGCAGAGAAGACAATGGCACCCCACTCCAGTACTCTTACCTGGAAAATCCCATGAGAGAGGAGTCTGGTAGGCTGCAGTCCATGGGGTCGCTAAGAGTCAGACACGACTGAGCGGCTTCACTCTCACTTTTCACTTTCTGCATTGGAGAAGGAAACGGCAACCCACTCCAGTGTTCTTGCCTGGAGAATCCCAGGGACAGAGGAGTCTGGTGGGCTGCCATCTATGGGGTCGCACAGAGTCAGACACGACTGAAGCGACTTAGCAGCAGCAGCAGTAATGGGGGAGACCTGGGTTTGACCCCTGGGTTGGAAAGATTCCCTGGAGAAGGGAAAGGCTACCCACTCTAGAATTCTGGCCTAGAGAATTTAATGGACTGTATAGTCTGTGGGGTTACAGAGTTGGACACGATTGAGCGACTTGCGCGTTCATGATATTTCCAGAATCCTCTAAATTTTTTTAAATTTTTCAATTGGAGTAAGATTGCTTTACAATGTTGTATCAATTTCTACTGTACAGCAAAGTGAATCAGATATATGTATCCCTATATCCCCTCTCTCTTGAACCTCCTTCCCACCCCTCCATAAAGTTGTTTTTAAAATTAAAGACAATTAAAATTAATATTTAAGAATTCCCTAAATGCCACCTTTTCCTTTCCTCGGAAAATGGGAAAACATTGTTCATTCACCGCAGTACCCTTTCATAGCAAGCCGAGTCTTGCTGCATTGGTCAGTTCTACAGCAGTAACAGGTAACGCCCGACGCTCAGCGACGACAGTGACATTGACTGTTCACTCACACTGCTGAAGGCTGAGGGCTGGCTGCAGCTCTGTTGCAGGGTGTGGCCTCTCCAAGCTGGAAGCCACCGGCCGGTCTGCACCATGCATTCCGGTCCTGCTGGCATCTAGGCTGAAAGATCATGTGGTGTGTGACTCTCACAGCGGAGGGATATCCATGATGCGTCTTAGCCACTGCTTGAAGGATCTGCACGCAGTCATAAGGCAGTGGTCAGAGGTGTTGTGTATAATCCTCTTACAGGGAAAGTGACAGTGTTAGTGGCTCAGTCCTGTCTGACTCTTTGTGACCCCCATGGACTGTAGCCCGCCAGGCTCCTCTGTCCATGGCCTTCTCCTTGGACAGGCAAGAATACTCGAGTAGGTTGCCCTTCTTCTCTTCTCCAGGGGATCTTCCTGATCCAGGGGTTGAAAATCCTGCATTGCCGGCAAATTCTTTACCATCTGAGCCACCAGGGAATCCCCTCTTATAGGAAAGGGGAAATAGATAATTGCCAACAAGGCACTCTACCATAACTGGCCAGACCATCATGGTCCTCCAGGCAGTCCTCCTAGCAGGCTGGAGGCAGCACATAGAAAATTTACTCGCCATCTTTCTTGAAACCAAGTTTCACAGGTGCAAGCCCTCAAGGAAATGGTAGGACCCTTGGCAAAGCAAAGAAGCCATCCCTCACTTAAGGAACAGCTACTACAGGCCCCAGGAAGTGTTGCAATGAGCAAATGATAAGACCAAGTCCTCTGATTTCTCAAGAGAAGTCAGAAAATTGCGTATTTATGTAAACCTCCTACTTTGAAAAATGTTGACATCTTCATTAAAAAAAAAAAAAAAAACACCACCCGCAGACCAAACAAAGTATCCCAAATCCAAATCTGAATTTTAACTTAAAATTTTTTATCCTTTACTTTAGGAAAATTTGAGAGACGTGGCAAATGGGGTGGAGACATTGTTGTCCCAGTTAGGAAGGAACAGATTTTTTTTTCCCCCCATTGTGTTTCAATAACTCAGAGGGTCAGTGCTCACCCAGCCCAGGGTCACTCAGGCTCCATTAAATGACTCAGGACTCAGGTCATGGTCTCAATCACGGCCTTCAGTTTTTCTGTCCTGGGCTTGGCTCTGTGCACTGTGCCTTTTTCCCAGAGATGCCTCTCAGGCTGATTGACTTAAAAATTAGAGCTCAGATGGCAAAGAAGAGGGCAATAATAGGACAAGAGATTCCACTCATTTGCCTCTTTAAATTTTCATACAGAATGCGATTTGTTAACCAGGGGGAGGTCCCGAGATAGGGAGGGTATCAATAATTCAACAGAGGCTGTCAAGCTGCAAATAGCCCCTTGGTGCCCAGCTGAGGCTCCTGGTTTTGACATCGGCTACTCTTTCAAGCTCTAAGAGGAAGGGTTAGATTTCCATCATCCAGCCCGTTTCAGTCCTGGATTTCCTTAGGTCCCAGTTCCTAACATTACTGGAGACAATGGTGCTTGAGGCTGTGTCCTGTTCAGAGCCTGAGGTTCACTGTCTATAAGGCTAAGCTGATCACAGGTGAAACATAAAAGTTTCCTGAGAACAATGGTGATGCAGGATCTCCCCCCTTGGTAGGAGCTTTAGTGTTAATATTACCTCCAGCTCAGATGCATTTAGTACCCAGGATTTAAAAAAGCCACACCCCATCCCCAAAACAAATATCACTCTTCCCTGTTTGCAAAATCCCACATCTCTCCTTCTTCAAAAACAAGCTTCATATTCACCTGAACCTGGTCTCTGACTCTCCTGGATTATGGCATCCATTGGCCTGGGCGAGGGAAAAAACAGGATCCAGCCTAAGATACTGGAACATCTAGGCCTAGAATCATGGGACTCTATACAGCAAGATGTATGACTTGGCCAAGCTTCTGAAGTCTTCGAGCCTCTGTTTTCTTATCTTTAAAATAAGGATAAAAATACCCACCTCACTTAAGAATCCATTAAGACAGCACATGTGAATTTATTATGACTATTTTTACAAGTTTCTGAATGGATTTGCAGTTGGCTCCCTCCCCACCCTTTACTTGTTGCCATTTATTAGGACCAGATGTCTCATGGGTGAAACTGGACATCTTTATGCCAAAGCACCAATGACTCAGCTTCTGTTTTTAACCATGAGAAATAGAAATAGATGAAATTAATATCAGCCAAATGGTACTAGAGGCTGCCCCAGGCCTTTGTCCTAGAAAAATGGGTGATAACTGAACTCACAGTGTTGGCAAACTCAGCTTTCTTTGAAAGGCCCATGATACGTCAGCCCCGAAAGGCAGTTTGCAGCTTCAAGATGGCATTCACTTCCCACCACCGTTGCCAGGCAGACACAGAGCCTTGGATGCTGCAGAGCCTCTTCACATAGCGGGACAAGCCCAACAATGTGGAGAGAGCAGGAGGTGGGCAAGTGTTAACCCAGTGGGTTCTGCTTAATGCATACATTGACTGAGATCGATTTCATAAAACATTAGCAGTTGATGCTATTAGCCAGCAGTAGGCTGGGAAATGCTTTTCAATATTTTTTTCCCCATTTCTGAGGGAAACAGAGAGCTGGGAGAATAATTCTGTGTGCTAAGGGAAGCCTTACTTCCAGCAAAAGGTGTGTCCTGTCCCCCATGTTGTCTGGTCACTTACTTGGGAAGAGGAAACAAGCAGAGCTGGGGATGAGGGTGGAGCGGAGGGAAACTCTTTTCCCTTAAAACAAGGTAAACACTAGTTTATAGGCTTAAAGTTTTGCTCTTCTACTGTAATTGCCTTTGACTAGTTTATTGCTAAAGTTTGAAGGCTGTATATCACTTTGAGAAGTGAGATCATGTAGAATAAAGGGATGGGAAAATATCAGATAATTTTTTTCCTCCCCTAGTCACACCTTCATGGCTCTCTGGAAGCCAACCCTTATCCATGGGTCCAGGATTTCTAGGTAGTGAATGGCAGAGAGGTGAATGGTTGCCAGTAGCAGGGCTGAGAGTGGTACAAATCTCAGGAAAGATAGATAAAAGCCCTTTTCTTTTCTGACCCATCAGTAAGAAGATAACCAGCAAAGAATAAGAGGGGAGGGCAGACAGGCTGAGCTTGCATTATACATTCATGGTCACATGAAGACAATCAATATATGAAGGAAAAAATATGCATGGTCCAAATATATAATGACTTGGTACTTTAAATATGGTGATTTTTGTGTCTCCCTGTAGACTCTTCTCTGTTCCAAAATATCTCTATTGCCTACAGTTCCATTATTAAGCTGTTTTCTTTTTTTTAGTTTACAAAGAACTTCAACTTGGAAAAATGCTATATATTACTCTTGACCCATAACTAGTATGCATGGTGGAGAAGTTGGACCCAGATCTCTCAGTCTGCCCAGTGTGTGCATATCCTCTGCCGCCACCTCATTTTCATCCTTGCCAACTCCTTCCAAGGCTGGAACGATGGCCTCTTTCCTCACTGGCCTCCCTGCCTCTGCTCACTACCCTTTAAGCCCCATCTCCACTGAACAGCCAAAATGGTCTCTATTAAAGCCTGGTCCACTAGAGACTCAGTGTCACACTGAGTGAAGTAAGTGAGACAGAGAAGGAGAAATATCATATGACATCCCTTATATGTGGAATCTAAGAAGAAATGATTCAAATGAACTTACAATACAGAAAGAGAGACTCACAGACTTAAAAAACAAACTTACGGTTGCTTGGGGAGAGGGATAGTTAGGTGGTTTGGGAAGGTCATGTACACACTGCTCTATTCAAAATGGATAACCAACAGGGACCTGTTGTATAGTACCTGGCACTCTGCTCCATGTTACCCGGCAGCCTGGATGGGAAGGGGGTTAAGGGAGAAGAGATACATGTGTATGTATAGCTGGGTCCCTTGTTCATCTGAAACTACCACAACATTAATTGGTTACACCCCAATACAAAATAAAAAATTCGAAGCTTAAAGAAACAAAATCAATAAAGGCTGGTCCACATCACACTCCCCTGCTTCACACTTCAAAGGCCTCCTAGTATCCTCAGGCAGAAAGAAGGCTAAACTGAATGACATTGGCAGCGGCAGTCTCTGCTTACCTCTCCAGACTCACAACTCATCACCATCCTCCCCCTTATTCTGTGAACTGTTTGTATGTCCTGCTCACCCCCAAGCCTCTGAACCTGCAGCTTTGTCTGCCCAGCATCTTCCCCTACCTCACGTGGACCAGCCCTACAACACCTCCTGGTCTGGATGTGGGCTCCTCCCGCAGACTGCCATGGGATTCTGCACAAATCTCGGTTATAGGCCATGTTATTCTCGGTTGTTATTGGTTGTTTTATCCTCCATTTCTCCTGATAGACTGTATGTTCTTGAATATTCCATTTACTTGGGCTTCCCTGGTGGCTCAGTTGGTAAAGAATCCGCCTGCAATGCGGGAGACCTGGGTTTGATCACTGGGTTGGGAAGATTCCCCTGGAGGAGGGCATGGCAACACAGTCCAATATTCTTGCCTGGAGAATCCCCATGGACAGAGAAGCCTGGTGGACTACAGTCTACGGTGTCGCAAAGAGTCAGACGACTAAGCGACTAAGCATGGCACACAGCTTTAGCATTTAGGCATAGCATAGCATAAGTGAAAATGTTAGTCACTCAGTCGTGTCCGACTCTTTGTGACCCCATGGACTGTAGCCTGCCAGGCTCCTCTATCCATGGAATCATCCAGGCAAGAATACTGGAGTGAATAATCATTCCCTTCTGCAGGGCATCTTCCTAACCCAGTGATCGAACCCAAGTCTGCATTGCAAGTTGATTCTTTACTGTCTGAGCCAGCAGGAAAGCCCATGGCATAAAGTGGTTCACAGTAAACAGTGTTTGAATGCATACATTTGTTATTTTAATAAGAAAATTAATGCTCCAAAGGAGTGTTGGACTGACTCAAGGTCATTCAAGATATTTATTACTTGGGTCAGACAGGCATTTGACAATTTTTCTGGTTAAGTTAGAAAACTCTTTTTCCTAAACAAGACGCAAAACCCATAGTCATGAAGGAAATGTTTGTCTACAGGACCAGATATCATTTTTGCAGTTAATATAGATGTGAAGAATTGAGAGAAAATATTAAAACATAGATAACAGGCAAAGGATTAAAAGCCATAATATCTAAAAAATGCACATGTGAGTCAATAAGGAAAAAATATCATCAACCTTGCTTAAAAATAGGAAAGATAAATACTCTATTTGTTAAGAGGGAAGCAAGCACATAAAAAGAATGTCAATCTCAACAAAATAATAATAATTTTTCACACAAACTACTAAAAATACAAACGGTTGATAAAATTTAGTGATGGTAAAGGTATTAGGAAATGAGCTTTCTCTTACACTGGTGATAGAATTGTCAAATGAAAATGCTATTCTGGGTGAAAGCCATTTTTATTATTCATCAAATTTTAAATATGTATTCCTAGGGCCCAGGAAAAGTAGAATAATTACATAATTCCATGTAATGGTTAATTAATATGTCCATTTGACTGGGTCATGAGGTACCCTGATATTTGATCTAACATTTTTCTAGGAGTCTCTGTAAGAGTGTTTTTGGATGCAATTAATACTTGAATTAGTAGACTGAGCAAAGCAAGTTACCCTTCCTGACATGGGTGGACCTCATCTGATCAGCTGAGGGCTTGAATAAAATAAACAGGCTATCACTTCCTTTGGTAAGAGAGAATTCTTCTTGCCTGACGGCCTTCTAACTGGCATTTTGATTTTTTCTACCTCTGGACTCAAACTGAAACATCAGATCTTCTTGAGTCTCGAGCTTCTAGGCCTTCAGGTTAGAACTAAACCAATGGCTTCCCTGGGCCTCTGGCTGTGACTCAGCCTGAACGCTTTAGGACTTGTCAGCCTTCATGATCACATGAACTGATTTCCTAGAGTAAATTTCTCTCTTTCTCTCTCTCTAATATATACATCCTATTGGTTCTGTTTCTCTGGAGGACACTAATACATCCTATAAAAATGTGTGGCTATCAGAAACAAGAAGACAGAGCTTTGTGGACCAAGGAAGAAGAATACTCATGGGGTAGAGTTATGTGAAATAGGGACGTGCATGCATGCTGTGCTAAGTGGCTTCAGACGTGTCCAACTCTTTGCAACTCCATGGACTGTAGCCCACCAGGCTCTTCTGTCCATGGTATTCTCCAGGCAAGAATACTGGAGTGGGTTGCCATGCCCTCCTCCAGGGGATCTTCCTGATCAAGGGATCAAACCCGTGTCTCTAATTGTCTCCTGCATTGGCGGGTGGGTTCTTTACTACTAGCGTAGCGCCACTTGAGAAGCCCTAGGGAAATGTATGCTGCTGCTGCTAAGTCGCTTCAGTTGTGTCTGACTCTGTGAGACCCCATAGACAGCCCACCAGACTTCCCCATCCCTGGGATTCTCCAGGCAAGAACACTGGAGTGGGTTGCCATTTCCTTCTCCAAAGCATGAAAGTGAAAAGTGAAAGTGAAGTCGTTCAGTCGTGTCCAACTCTTCACGACCCCATGGACTGCAGCCTACCAGGCTCCTCTGTCCATGGGATTGGCCAGGCAAGAGTACTGGAGTGGGTTGTCATTGCCTTCTCCAGGGAAATGTATAGTATGATCTAATTTCTATAGAAATCAAAAAGGACACATTCACGTGTGTATATAAATACACACGTCTCTTTATAAATGTATAGAAAAGGGACCAAAGGCTGCATATTGGACTCCTAATAATGATTATCTCTGAGACTGGAAGTGGGATGGGTGCCTGGTGGTGAAAGGGGCTTTCATGTATATTTATTTCAATTGTTTGAATCTCTTATCATAAGAAAGTATATATGAATTATTTATGCTATTTTTAAAAAATGCATTGTATACATGGAATTTTTTTCTAACTTTAAGAAACTGACTCAAGAGCTTGAAAGTTGCAATACCAATGTGTGTATTTACAAGGAAGAAGGTTTCTTTCCAGTGACTGGAATATCAGTATCTGCTATCAGGAGGATATTTTCCTAATTGGAAAAAAAGTAATAAGCCAAATTAGTGAACAAAGACATGTTAAGCATGAAATCGGAGCACAGAAAGTCAGATGTCCTTGAGGAATGTTTTATCTTAGCTGAGGTTTTAACTCCAATGAATTATCCAATTGACCCTAACATTTGGGATCAGACACAGCCTCTCTTTCTGATAATAGCTGTCTCTCTGTGTGTTCTGAAGAGTCACTTGAGAATTACTAGCAAACTCTCACTCTCCACCATCATTTTGAGAATCTACATTAAATCTACCTTTCCTATTTGCACAAAGCACTGAACAATGTCCATTCTCTCTTTTTTAAGATTCTGAGGCTATCTTCCATCTCTTTTGGTATTTTCAGTTTCCTGGCAAGGGCAGAGGTCTTTTGCAGTCCCTTGCAAACACAGAATAGAGCGGGAAACCTCAGGGGTATTTTCTGCTACAACGGAGTCCATTCATGGCAGAGTTCTTTCTTTACATTCCCAACCTTGTCCCTGGGTCTATGATTACAACTTACTTTGGGGAACTGAATTCCTATTAACTATACTGAATTATCTTCCTGACTGTGTGACCTTGGGTCATGCCATTATTCTTTGCCATGTTTGTTTGTTTGTTTTAATCTAAGCTAAGGAAGTCAGGCAGTAACACAGAAATAATACTCGATTTCTGCCACTTTACATGATCATTGAGAGGTTAAAAAAAAGGAAATATTTACCCATCCAACAAATGTTTGCTGAGGTCCTTTACTCTGCCCAGCTCAATACTTGGTTCTGGAGACACAAAAATAAATAAGACAGTCTCTGCCTTTACAGCACTCATAGTCTTATGGGAAAGTGATACAAACAGTGATAATACAGAATAACAAATGCTGACATAGTGTTTTGCATTACACCTGGAGAGAGTGGGGTTAAGAAGGGTTTGGGGAGATACTATAACTCTTAAGCACAATCTTGAAGAAAGAATAGGACAAGGTGAAGAAAGCTTTCAAGACAAAGGAACAGCATGTGAAAAGGAAGGGATGCAGGGAGATGACTGCAAGAGGAAGATTGAACATAGAGTGTAATAGATTAAAGAGAGTCTTGAATTCTCTGATACTCCCCCCAAGAATCTGGGTGGGCTCTTCTGCTTGAAAGTGAAAGTCGCTCAGTCGTGTCTGATTCTTTGCAACCCCATGGACTATACAGTCCATGGAATTCTCCAGGCCAGAATACTGGAGTGGGTAGCCTTTCCCTTCTCTAGGGGATCTTCCCAACCCAGGAATAGACCCAGATCTTCCACATTGCAGCCAGATTCTTTACCAGCTGAGCCACAAGGGAAGCCCAAGAATACTGGAGTGGGTAGCCTATCCTTTCTCCAGAAGATTTTTCAGACCCAGGAATTGAACTGGGGTCTCCTCCATTGCATGTGGATTCTTTGCCAACTGAGCTATGAGGGAAGCCTGGCCTGACCAGTATATAATTCAGCAGAGACCTGGACTTAAGAGACCAGTGTATTCTTCTTCTTATCCCTTGGAACTCAGTCACTATGCTATGAGGAAGCCCAGGGAGCCTCAGGGAGAGACCCAAATGGAGAGGAACTGAGGCTCCCTGGGTGAATTCCCTACTGACAACCAGCACTATCTTGCCAGCCACATGAGCAAATCATCACTAAGTCACTAAGTTTGACATTAATAATTAACAGTGATAACGGAAACACAGAGGGACAAAGAGAATCAGCATCAGGCTCCCAGGTCAGGTAACATGACGGAGATTCCTTTCCCAAGAAAAGATTTGGAGGTGGAACACAAGATAAGATTTAGAGGTAGAACTGGTTGGAGCATGGAGGGAGCAAGGGGAGCACTGTAGTTGTTGTTGTTTGGTCACTAAGTTCTATCCGACTCTTTGTGACCCCATGGACTGAAGCACGCCAGGCTTCCCTGTCCTTCACTGTCTCCTGGAGTTTGCTCATATTCGTGTCCATTGAGTCAGTGATGCCATCCAACCACCTCATCCTCTGTCACCCTCTTCTCTTCCTGCTTTCAATCTTTCCCAGCATCATGGTGTTTTCCAATAAGTCAGCTCTTCGCATCAGGTGGCCAAAGTATTGGAGCTTCAGAACTCTCAAAAAGATTTCCCAGAAGTGGAGCATTAGAGGGTGATAATAAGTTTAGTTTGAAACCTGTGGAGTTTGAGTGGCAAAGGGCTACCTGGTAGAGATAGATGATATAGTTGGATATATAGATCTAAAAAGAGAGAAAGAGAAATCAAGATGGTGTGAATGATTATTGATGGAGGGTGAATGCATGATTGTGGGTGCAAACACCTACGGGAATATACACAGTAAGAAGAGAAGAGGGTTCAAGGGGAACAATCACAGTTAAGGGTTAGCAGAAAAAGTCTATGAAGAAGCATCCAAAGAAGTGAGAGCAGGGAAGGGGGCAGACAGTTTACTTGGTGCTTCTGATCACAAGGGAGAGGCTGAACTCAGGGCATCACACTGAACCCGATTCAAGGTCCGGCAAGCGTTCTCAATAGAGAAGCCATGGCTCCCTGGGCCCCGCTCTACCGTGTATGGGGAAGACGAGCTCAAGCTGAAACTGGGGGTGTGACAACCAGCCAGCCAACCTCATGAAGCCTTTCCCTCTGGGGCTACTATATGTCCAGAAGCCCAGTAAGTCAGTCTGACTATTCTTTTGAATAAGCCCCAAGAAACGAAGAAGTGCATTGGTGTTCTATTACTGCACTAAACATGAGAAGTCTCTTTTCCATTTTGTGTGAAGCTTTTCTTCCCCAAACTGCACACCTAGACAGATGGGGGAGCAATGGTTTATTGATGCAGTGGAGCAGTGACTAGGAGAATGGATGAATATTTCATGGGCACCAGTAACAGTTAATAAATCATGAGGTGCTGCAGACAAGTGGGTCGCTCCTTCCACCCTGGACAATGGTTTCCTGAGCTTGAGTCAAGTGAAATCTCCTTTTCTGGCATCTCCAATCCATCCTGAGTGCTGGGGGATTTCTATGGTTGATTTCTCAATTCAATATATGCAGAGGAAAGCTAGTGCTTCTGTTTTTAGCTACTGCCAACTAGATGAGGCTCTAACATAGAGACATTCAGAGGAAATTAACCAAGGAATCAAAAGCTTTGGCTTCTGGTCCCAACTCTGCTGATGGCTAGCTGTGTGGACAATGTACTTAATCTCTTGAATAACATTGGGTTGACCAAAAAAGTTCATTTGGGTTAAAAACCCGAATGAACTATTTGGCCAATCCATAGTTCCCTATCTTAAATCAAAGAGATGGATGGATTGGTAACCTTGACGCTCCTTATCAATCTTATGATATTCTGAATCAATGAGTTTCTTTAAGCAAGAGTAAATAATTGATAATGTTGAGTGATCTGTTTCATAAATGGTCCTTAATAAAAGTTTCTATGTGCGCTTTGTTTGTAAGGAGTATTGACAAATTCCGTTCCATGTCTGGGGGATGAGGGCATCTCATTTTTAGAAAACTAAAAAAGAAAAGAAAAGCAAAAACATAGACCTATTCAATACTTACCTTTGGAAATAAGGAAAGAAATTATAAGTACCGTTTTGCCAGACTCAATATTTGAGGTTTGTTTATGTATCAAATTATGATTTATAATTTTAACTATTCAGTTCAGTTCAGTTGGTCAGTCGTGTCCGACTCTTTGTGACCCCATGAATTGCAGCACACCAGGCCTCCCTGTCCATCACCAACACCCAGAGTTCACTCAAACTCACATCCATCGAGTTGGTGATGCCATCCAGCCATCTCATCCTCTGTCATCCCCTTCTCCTCCTGCCCCCAGTCCCTCCCAGCATCAGAGTCTTTTCCAATGAGTCAATTCTTTGCATGAGGTGGCCAAAGTACTGGAGTTTCAGCTTTAGCATCATTCCTTCCAAAGAACACCCAGGACTGATCTCCTTTAGAATGGACTGGTGGGATCTCCTTGCAGTCCAAGGAACTCTCAAGAGTCTTCTCCAACACCACAGTTCAAAAGCATCAATTCTTCAGGGCTCAGCTTTCTTCACAGTCCAACTCTCACATCCATACATGACTACTGGAAAAACCATAGCCTTGACTAGATGGACCTTTGTTGGCAAAGTAATGTCTCTGCTTTTGAATATGCTATCTAGGTTGGTCATAACTTTCCTTCCAAGTAGTAAGCATCTTTTAATTTCATGGCTATATCCAAAAGGAATTTTAGCTGATTACATGGGAAATAAATGGGGAAACAGTGGAAACAGTGTCAGACTTTATTCTGGGGGGCTCCAAAATCACTGCAGATGGTGACTGCAGCCATGAAATTAAAAGACGCTTATTCCTTGGAAGAAAAGTTATGACCAGCCTAGATAGCATATTCAAAAGCAGAGATATTACTTTGCCGACTAAGGTCCATCTAGTCAAGGCTATGGTTTTTCCAGTAGTCATGTATGGATGTGAGAGTTGGACTGTGAAGAAGGCAGAGCGCCAAAGAATTGATGCTTTTGAACTGTGGTGTTGGAGAAGACTCTTGAGAGTCCCTTGGACTGCAAGGAGATCTAACCAGTCCATTCTGAAGGAGATCAGCCCTGGGATTTCTTTGCAAGGAATGATGCTAAAGCTGAAACTCCAGTACTTTGGCCACCTCATGCGAAGAGTTGACTCATTGGAAAAGACTGATGCTGTGAGGGATTGGGGGCAGGAGGAGAAGGGGATGACAGATGATGAGATGGCTGGATGGCATCACTGACTCGATGGACGTGAGTCTGAGTGAACTCTGGGTGTTGGTGATGGACAGGAAGGCCTGGCGTGCTGCGATTCATGGGGTCACAAAGAGTGGGACACGACTGAATGACTGAACTGAACTGAACTGAACTGAACCAGTAATGGCTATATAAACAGAAGTTTGGCATTGTTAAAATTGCCAACTTTAATAATAAAAATAATACTATGAGTATTGAATGTTTACTCTGTGATAATCCCTATATGGAATATTTTACAAACATTATTCTAGTTATTCCTCACTAGTCCCAAAATAATGGCACACTGATAAGAAAACTGGGCTTAGAAAGATAAATTTCCTTGCTTAGTGTTACCCAGTTAGTGAGTGGCTAAGGTGAGATTCAGAACCAAGCCTGTCTGATTCCAAACATACTATTACGGTAATAACAGTGAAGTGCATGTTGCTCAGTCGTGTCCGACTCTATGTGACCCCACGGTCTATACTGTCATGGAGTTCTCCAGGCCAGACTATTGGAGTGGGTAGCCTTTCCCTTCTCCAGGGGATCTTCCCAACCCAGGGATAGAACCCAGGTCTCCTGCATTGCAGGCGGATTCTGTACCAGCTGAGCCACAAGAGAAGCCCAAGAATACTAGAGTGGGTAGCCTTTCCCTTCTCCAGTGGATCTTCCCCACCCAGGAATTGAACCAGGGTCTCCTGCATTACAGGCAGATTCTTTACCAACTGGGCTATCAGGGATGATAAATGATAGCTAAAACTTACATTGAACTTGCTATGAACTAGAAACTAGATTAAGCAACTCACCTGTCTGGATTCTCTTCATATTTCATATTCTTTGAGCTATTTTCTAACCCTGTAAATTGTAGAATGCAGAAAATGATACAAATTATTCATATTCATAGAAATGCAAATGAATTGATTATTGCCCTGTGGGTGGACTAGTAAATTCATTTCTAAAGTCCTATTCCCTGTTTCAGTGTGGTTCTTGGAATTCTTTACACCAGTTGTAATGTCTTGTGGGTTTACCCACGTATTGAATTAAACACTATATTTGACACATGTTATATTTGTAGGGCACCATGATTTTATCCTTTAAAGAAAATCCTTTAATGGTATATTCTGCACATTCATACATCTTCAGGAGGGAGAGGGCGACACAGCTCTGCAACGAGGCTGCTGTGGCTGCCAGCACAGCAGGAGGTGAGGCTGGGACAAGGCCCCAGCCTTCTCCACCCGGCACATCTGTGGTATGGTGCTGGGGACTGTTGCTAATGAAGCCGGTTGCAATCAGTGGGTTGGCTAACATGCCCTCTGGGTGGCCTGTCTAATGACTGTTCCTACACCTCTCTGCTGCAGCTGCGGCCAGAGCATTGCCTCTTATTTTGCTGAGTCTCTGCAAGGTCTGTCTACAGCCTTCCAGAGCCCTGCTTTCTCCAAAAGTGCTAAGGATAAGGACAGTAGAGACTGAAGGACAGAACTAACCAGCTTTCTGGAGACATCTTTCTACTTTTCTGAAATTGCCTTTTATGAATAAATTTAAAGTTAGCGGGGGGTCACATTCGATGAACGTAGAATTGTGGAGCATCACAATGAAACCACCAGGACAGTGTCTCTCATATGGCATGCCATGGAACACTGGTGTTCTGTGAATAATATTAATCTGTGAATAATAATAATGCACTGTGATAAATGGAAAAATACTTTTAAGTCTTATGATAACCATTTTACCACAATAGTGATAAGTATTGAAGTAATTTCATTACCTTACCCTTCAAGAGCAAGTCACTTACTTTTCACCTTAGATAACTTTGGGGATTTCATTGTCCTAACAAAATAGTCTTTACAAAAACATATGCTTATGCATAAAAGTATTATCAGTTGGGTTTTGTGATATCAAAACTTTAATAAATGTTCTGTTACAGACCTAACACCTTTCCTCCTCTAACACAGAAAGTGTAAGAGTTGAGGACTAGGGACTTCCCTGGTGGTCCAGTGGTTAAGATTTGGCCTTCCAATGGAGGGAATACAGGTTCCATCCCTGGTCAGGGAGCTCAGATCCCACATGCCTCACAGTCAAAAAAAACAAAACATAAAAACAACATAAGCAATATTGTACCAAATTCAATAAAGACATTAAAAGTGGTCCACATTGAAAAAAAAAAGAGTTGAGGACTTCTGAGAAAAGATGGAGATCTTTTTAGCAACACAAAACCTAGACATTTTCCTTGCCTTTAGGTTTGAGAGCCATGAAAATCCTCCTGTCCCCTTCCCCTCCCCTGCCACAGGGCAGACCAGTGTAGGAGACCCCATGTGCTAGTCGTCAGGGGGCTGTGACATTCCACAGACAACAGGTTTAACAGAGAAAAACTAGGTTCCAACCAGATATTGAACATCATTGAAAACAGTTGTTGAAGATACTGTTCTCAAAATCAGAACTTTCAACAATTATAAGCAGAAACACAGAATTCTCCGGAGTTGATATTATAATTCCTAAATAAGTGAATTACCGTTCTGATGAAAACTAGCTTGAAAACAGAAAACACAAAAGGGATTGACTGCTAAGTGTTGGCGATTTCTAAGAATCTGGAATTATTCCTCTCCTCCTTACAGGGTGTATATTCTTTCTCTCATCTTTATTCACTCTCTGGACTTTAGCCCCTCCTCTGTGGAACAGAATCCCAGTTCCCATCTCAGCCTAGAATTTTTGCCTCAGCTCCTGACCCTGCCTGGCAATTCTGTTTGGCTGTCTCACAGACACTAATATTTTTTCTTCATTCTCCCACCTCACCTCCTTCCCAAAGTCAGCTCTTTCCCTTACATTCTTTGTAATGGAGAATAATCCACCAAAAACATGGAAATTATTCTTAAATCTTCCTTATTTACACACATTCAACCTATTACTAAATCCTTTCTATTTTATCTCCTAAAAGCTGGAATCAAGATTGCTGGGAGAAATATCAATAACCTCAGATATGCAGATGACACCACCCTCATGGCAGAAAGTGAAGAGGAACTAAAAAGCCTCTTGATGAAAGTGAAAGAGGAGAGTGAAAAAGTTGGCTTAAAGCTCAACATTCAGAAAATGAAGATCACGGCATCTGGTCCCATCACTTCATGGGAAATAGATGGGGAAACAGTAGAACCAGTGTCAGACTTTATTTTTCTGGGCTCCAAAATCACTGCAGATGGTGACTGCAGCCATGAAATTAAAAGACGCTTACTCCTTGGAAGGAAAGTTATGACCAACCTAGATAGCATATTCAAAAGCAGAGACATTACTTTGCCCACAAAGGTCCGTCTAGTCAAGGCTATGGTTTTTCCAGTGGTCATGTATGGATGTGAGAGTTGGACTGTGAAGAAAGCTGAGCCCTGAAGAATTGATGCTTTTGAACTGTAGTGTTGGAGACACCATTCTCAAGGGACTCTTGAGAGTCCCTTGGGCTGCAAGGAGATCCAGCCAGTCCATTCTGAAGGATCAGCCCTGGGATTTCTTTGGAAGGAATGATGCTAAAGCTGAAACTCCAGTACTTTGGCCACCTCATGCGAAGAGTTGACTTGTTGGAAAAGACCCTGATGCTGGGAGGGATTGGGGGCAGGAGGAGAAGGGGACGACAGAGGATGAGATGGCTGGATGGCATCACCGACTCGATGGACATGAGTCTGAGTGAACTCTGGGAGTTGTTGATGGACAGGGAGTCCTGGTGTGCTGCGATTCATGGGGTCGCAAAGAGTCGGACACGACTGAGCGACTGAACTGAACTGAACTGAATTTTGTCTCCAGTGTCTTCCTTTCTCTTCATGTTCTCTTGTCATTGTATCAGATCAGAGCCTCATAATCTCTCTCTTGGTTCCTGAATGCTCATTTTTAGCTAGTTTACCTGCCTTTCCTTTATTTATTTATTTATTTATTTGGTCAAATTTTATTTTTATTTATTTATTTATTTTTGAAATTTTTATTTTTACTTTATTTTACTTTACAATACTGTATTGGTTTTGCCATACATTGACATGAATCCACCACGGGTGTACATGCGATCCCAAACATGAACCCCCCTCCCACCTCCCTCCCCACAACAACCCTCCGGGTCATCCCTGTGCACCATCCCCAAGCATGCTGTATCTTGCATCGGACATAGACTGGTGATTCAATTCCTACATGATAGTATACCTGTTACAATGCCATTCTCCCAAATCATCCCACCCTCTCCCTCTCCCTCTCTCTCTGAGTCAAAAAGTCCACTATACACATCTGTGTCTTTTTTGCTGTCTTGCATACAGGGTCATCATTGCCATCTTTCTAAATTCCATATATATGTGTTAGTGTACTATATTGGTGTTTTTCTTTCTGGCTTACTTCACTCTGTATAATCGGCTCCAGTTTCATCCTGCCTTTCCTTTAATTCTCACCAGTGGCAAGTTGACCTTTGTACAGTGTAAATTTGATGTCATTCTTCTTTACAAAAAACCCTCTGGGACTTTCCATTACCTTTAAGATGGCATGTTTCATTATCTGAGCCCAGTTTACCAGTTCAATTCCGAATTTTACTAGGCTCTCATCCTACCATGACTGAGCGACTTCACTTTCCCTTTTCACTTTCATGCATTGGAGAAGGAAATGGCAACCCACTCCAGGGTTCTTGCCTAGAGAATCTCAGGGACGGGGGAGCCTCATGGGCTACCATCTATGGGGTCGCCCAGAGTCGGACATGACTGAACCGACTTAGCAGCAGCAGCAGCAGCAGCATCCCGCCGTAAATTTTATTCCAGCCACACTAAATTGCTTACAGATCCCCTAATATGACATAGTCTCCATTATGGCCATAGCCCTCTGTTGTGCTATTTTCCCTGCTATTTCTGTGCTATTTTCTCAAACCTGTTTACTCACTTATGCAACTTCCCTTTACCAGGGAAGATGGTCCTCCCTAGTGGTACAGACTGTAAAGAATCTGCCTGCAACCCAGGGGATCTAGGTTTGATCCCTGGGTCGGGAAGATCCTCTGGAGAAGGGATCCCACTCCAGTATCATTCAACCCATTCCAGTATTCTTGTGTGGAGAATTCCATGGACAGAGGAGCCTGGCAGGCTGCAGTCCATGGGATTGCTAAGAGTTGGACACGACTGAGCAACTAACGCTTTCACTTTTCCTTGAACCTCACAGTCAGCTTTAAGCACCTCTCTCATGTGTGCTCACGACACCCTCCAACACACCTTACACCAGTAAGAAAACCCTTATCGGGCACACTCTACCGAAACTGCCAAAATGTAGAGAGAGCATTTAGAAAAGAAATCTATGCTTCTTTCCCTAGGGTTCTCTGATAGCACTGTCCTTTCCACCATTTAAGGCAGATGAGCTGTCTCTCCTCACTGCCCTTCAGAGTAAAAGGCTGCTAAATAAAAAATGCAAAGAGCAGGAAATCAGTTAATATTAGCTTTTTGAATATCCCCAAATAGACTCAGGCTGGCAGTTCATTGTTTAAAGGAGAACATTTTAAAAGATCAAAAGCCTAGGTCCAGAGGATCTTACAACACAAAGTTCATTCTGATTTGGAAAATCTTATGGACTGGAACCAGAGAAAAGGGGAGCCAGAAGCAAGAGGGAGTAAGTCACTGGCAAGTAATTCTGAGGGTGGGTGAGGGTGGCCCAGGAGGGGAGGAGAGCTCCTAAGAGCTTCACTTTCCCCATCTGAGAAGGGAGAGAAGGGAGCTAAAGGAGCTGGGCGAAGGGCCAGGGAGAAACTCCTAAAGGTCTATCAGTCTGAATTGACTAGGCATTTTCTAGCCAATTTCTCACTATTAGAATAATAAGAGATCAAGATAGAAATTTAACAGTTATAGAAAGGACTGTTAACAATTCTTACTACCCTGAATTTACAACCTAGAATGCCCACTTGTAGCTCCTGTTTAAAATTCAGCTTTCCCCACTGAACTGTGGGGTCCTGGAGGACAATGACCATTTGTATTCATCTTTGTAACCCCCGTGCGGTCATAGTGCAGAGACTCAGTAAATGCTGGTCAAGTGAAAACCATGAATCCAAAGCCGGATGATGGATGAGGAACTAGAGAGAGCTAAGGCAGGACATTTTCCCTTGTTCAGATGTAATTTTTCCTTAATGGCATTAGAGTGGAATATCAGAAGCAAAGTGCATATTTTTTTTCTTTTTTTTTTTTTTGTTAAGATAATCTTGTTCAAATTAACTAGTAATTGGCTGTATTTGTTTTTCACTAAGTGTGAATTTAGTCATTCTCATTTAATCTCATTGAAATTATCATGACAATAAAAATGAAGATTTGTGCTTTGTCCACTTGGTATGATGTCTAAAACTTCCCTTAAAATACTTTAGCTTAGACTAGTGCTACAAGTGTGTTTGTGTGTATGTGTGTGCATTGGTTTAAATCTCCATGCTAGGGGTACCTTAATATCCTTAACATCTTAACCCCAAATAAACTGTCCAGATGTGCTTAGCTAGAATTTTAAAAGTCCCACTGAGGAGTCCACACTCCAGAGTACTTTGAGTGTTTCAGTGATCTCTATCTCCATCAGCAGTGGAGGGGTTATTCAGCATCAGTGGAGTTAGACATAATTTTCAAAGACAATAGCATCCTATTGTGACTGACAGGGTACAGATGCTTCCACCTATGAGTAAATCTGTCCCACACAGCATCCTAATACTTCTCAGTGTGATGCCCCAGCCTAGAAGTCCCACTTGGTCCTGCGTCCTCTCTAACCAGAGGATTTACTGTCTGATTCTGACTTGGTGGCTAGCTGGTCATCTCCGGAGAATATTTCTGTATCTGCCTCTAGTGAAATTGGCAGACAGGGGGCCTAGCACAGGGACCAAGGGAGGGAGCCAGTAAGAACATATTCTATGGCTTCTTATGTTAGTGTGCTACTAAAGGTTTGTGTGTGTGTCACAGGATTTGGTCTGAGATTTGCTTTCTTTGTAATGGACCACTTGGCGGCAGTGAGTGAGTGGGAATGAGACCTAGACACTTCCTATGCCTTTAGTCATTGAAGATTACCATTATTTGCTGAAAGAACCCAACAGTTGTAAATGACCAAACTGACTTAGATGGACTGGCAACACAGCATTTAGTACAATGCACATTATCAGTGCTGTTTCCTGACAATATTTCAGGTTTCTGTAAAGATATAAATATATACATTACAACTAAAAAATTTCCACAGCATTTCTCTCCTTAATAGCCTGTCTCTAATGCAGCCATGAAATTAAAAGACGCTTACTCCTTGGAAGAAAAGTTATGACCAACCTAGATAGCGTATTCAAAATCAGAGACATTGCTTTGCCAACAAAGGTCCATCTTGTCAAGGCTGTGGTTTTTCCAGTAGTCATGTGTGGATGTGAGAGTTGGACTGTGAAGAAGGCTGAGCGCCAAAGAATTGATGCTTTTGAACTGTGGTGATGGAGAAGACTCTTGAGAGTCCCTTGGACTGCAAGGAGATCCAACCAGTCCATTCTGAAGGAGAGCAGCCCTGGGATTTCTTTGGAGGGAATGATGCTAAAGCTGAAACTCCAGTACTTTGGCCACCTCATGCGAAGAGTTGACTCATTGGAAAAGACTTTGATGCTGGGAGGGATTGGGGGCAGGAGGAGAAGGGGACAACAGAGGATGAGATGGCTGGATGGCATCACTGACTCAGTGGACGTGAGTTTGAGTGAACTCTGGGAGTTGGTGATGGACAGGGAGGCCTGGCGTGCTGTGATTCATGGTGTCGCAAAGAGTCAGACATGACTGAGCGACTGAACTGAACTGAATGTTTTCATAGCATGGCTGACCCTTGCATATGGCATCCACTGGAATGCCATTTGAATTTCTTTCTGGCTTGGACTTTATCCTATTTATCTTGAATGCACCTCTGAGCCTGCTAAATATCTCACCAGAAACAGTGAGCGAAAGTCACTCAGTCATGTCTGACTCTTCGCAACCCCATGGACTATACAGTCCTTGGAATTCTCCAGGCCAGAATACTGCAGTGGGCCAGAAAGAAGCCTTCATCATTAAATGTTTGTTGGCTGGAATGTCACAAAACAAGCTAAATGAAAGACTACCGTGGTATCAGAGTCTTCCTTATTGCAAAGCCCTACCACCCTCTGAGATCTCAGCTAATACCTACAAGAAGAGAGAGGAAAAGGCAGTATTGTCATGAGGGGGTGGTAGAGCCAGGCCCAAAGTAGTTGGAGGCATAACTACACAGCAGACACCAGGCGGCCATGAAGATGGAGAGAGGGCAGACTCTGCTCGGACCAGAGGCTGCCTTCCCATCACGAGGTGAGCAGACCAAGAGAAGTATTGTCCAGCTTTGCTGGGAGGAAGGAGGCCACCATGGAGAGGTGATGAGTTTCCCAAGAGAGCATCTTTGCAACTAGATTTTTCAACCCGGTAGCCATGTTTGTCAATCAAATGATGAGGCTGAAGCACTCTTGTTCTACTTGCCACAGATATGACTTGTGCACAAAGCATGACAGCTTGTCATCCCTGGACTGGGGTTGCCGAGGAGAAGCTCTGACCCAGCACGAGCCCCTTGTGAAGGAAGAGTAGGCTCTCAGAGAACTAATTTGACTCCAGAGGCTGGCCCATAGGCTCAGAGGACAGTAGGGAGGTGCAGCTCAGTCACTATACAGGCAGCGCCTGGTGCAGGACCGTGTTTGAATTAAAGCCATTTGGGTTATGACACCACCGAGGCAGTTTTAAGGAAAAGAGGCAAATTGTGGAAAAGATATTGGTAGGAACTTCAGCCAGGCTACAAGAGAGAGCCAGAAACTGCTGTTATGCTGAGCAGCTGTTCTTTCCTTCAGCCACGGCGCCGTGGTGATTCACCTGGCATTGCTCGTGTCTGCCCTGGAGCTTTGCGGTCATTCTTGCTCTGTTCCTTCTCTCCAGACTGGCTTGGCTTCGATTTCTCAAACACTGTGAGAATGGCTGGACACAGACTCTCACACCTGAAAGCAATGTTAGCCAAAGAAGGGCCCTTGACCCAAGGGTTGATCATTCAGACATCCCGAATCACTGCCTCACCCCATTACAGCTACCACCACCACCATCGCCACCACCAGTCACATCACTGGCCCGTCACTCTAGAGCAGTATTCCTCTACTTGCCAGCTTGACAGTCACTTGAGGACACATTACAAACACACAACATTAAAAACGCACATCATCAGTCTTCTCTCTCTATTGGAACCTCTGGGGAGGGGGAGGCCCAGGGATCTGTTTTCATGAAGTATCCTCAGGCCACTCTGTAACTGGACAAGTTTGAAGACTGCACTGGAACAGTTCTATTATTAGATAGAACAGTTATTTATTTAGCTTAGGAATAGCCTGGGTACTAATTATAATGCTTCTCCGTCCATGGGATTCTCCAGGCAAGAATACTGGAGTGGGTTACCATTTCCTTCTCCAGGGAATCTTCCGGACCCAGGGATCAAACCTGGGTCTCCTGCATTGGAGGCAGATGCTTTAACCTCTGAGCCACAGGGAAGCCCTATTATAATGCAGGGTCCTATCCCCAAAGCCCACAAAAGATTCTACTCCAAAATGGCACAGCACCCCAGGAATTGCAAGTGAATAGGTGATTCTGATAGAGAGGTCCATGGGCAACACTGTTGAGAAGCATTATTTTAGAATAACTCCATCTAGCTTCACATTCTGAGTCTATGTCAGTATGATCTGGAAGTAGTAACAGTATGATCTAGTCCAAACTGTGATGGATGGATCAGAGAAGGGTTTTGGCCCTTAGGGGAGGCCCAGAGCCACAGGACCAAAACGACTGGCAGGAGGGACAATAGGCAGAATGGTTAAGGAGATAAGTCACAGATAAAGGTAGATTTCAACACAACATTGTAAAGCAACTATACTTCAGTAAACTTTTTTTTTAAAAAAACAGATGATAATTTAAAAAATAAACCATAACTAGACTCACCAAAAAAAGTTCTATTTCACACTTAAATGAAACAGATAAAGCTGCATTTAAATAAGATGGGGGTGCATGTGTGCTAAGTTGCTTCAGTTGTGTTTGACTCTTTGTGACCCTATGGACTGTAGCCTGCCAGGCTCCTCTGTCCTCCGTATTCTCCAGGCAAGAATACTGGAGTGGGTTGCCGTGCCCTCCTCCAGGGGATCTTCCCAACCCAGGGATCAAACCTGCGTCTCTTATGTCTCCTGCATTGACATGCAGGTTCTTTACCACTAGCACCACCTGGCAAACCCCAAGATGGGGATAAACCAAACTTAATGTGTAAACACTCTAACAACAAAAAGACTAAGAATTGCTCACTAACATACCGAGCCCTTATCATGCCTCAGGTATGCTATCTCGTCTAATATTTGCAAAAATTTTAATTTTGTATTCATGAGCAGATAAAAGACTTAGCCACACAAATAGCAAGTAAGTAGCAGAGCCTGACCTCAAATCCAGATCTTGTTGAAGTTAAAGAATACAGTTTTAAACACCAAGGTGTACTTTAGCTAGAAACACAGATTACTTCTGAAGTCAGGACAAAGAAATCCATACACATAGTGTTACGAACACTAAGAGAATTACAGATTAATAAAAGGGACTCTAATCACAAGAGGGATCCTTTAGGGGAAAAGGAAACCAATTAAGGACCAGAGAGTAAATAATTAAAGATCCCCGTGGAAACGCTGTTCCTGAAATACATCAGACAGCCGCAGGCTCTGTGACCGGCCTCGGCCTCAGTCAGCAACACGTTCTGGAGCCTTCTGGTTCGCAGTTCAGCACAGCTTCTGCTATATCCACACTGCTGAGGAGGCCGCTCGCCCAGGTGTCACAGCATCCCTGAGCCCCAGCTCCCAGGACTGTGTTCCCCGGTTTGGTCCAGTAGTCACAGGCAGCTTAGCTGTGTAGATTCCTCCTGAGCAGCAAGAAGAGGCAGGGTCTGACCTCTAATTTTCTGCCAACTTGCTGTGTGTTGACAGCCAATAGCTATAATCAAAATGCCTCCTGTTGACTCCACAAAGCCTTGGAGGAGGAGTTTATAAGTGCTAAACACATGTTTCCAAATACTCATCTTCAAAGCAATCCTTTAAGGCATAAACATGTAGGGGTCTGTGAGAGGGAATGGAAGAATAGCAGTGTAGCCAGGTGTGGTGGCTAAGGGCCAGAGGGAGACTGAAAAACAGAGGTGGGTCTCCAACCCCACTTCCCGTCCTGCCCTCCCTCTTCCACCATTCCATCCTTGCAGATTCGTGTCACAGAAAGAGCTTGGGATTCCTAGGAAACGCCTTTATTTTGCACTTGGTCTAATTCAATCGTTACTGAAGATGAGAGGCAAGTGCTCTCAGGAGCTATAAGTGTTTCTTAAGCTCTCGGAAAATGGATGACAAAAATGATAACATATAAGTAATCCCCAAACCACCGATAACCCCAAACCTCCTTACTCTCAGGGAGCAGCCGGAATAAGTCAAGTGGGCCTTAGAAAGCATCACTACGGACAAAGCTAGTGGAGGTGATGGAATTCCAGTGGAGCTATTCCAAATCCTGAAAGATGATGCTGTGAAAGTGCTGCACTCAATATGTCAGCACATTTGGAAAACTTAGCAGTGGCCACAGGACTGGAAAAGGTCAGTTTTCATTCCAATCCCAAAGAAAGGAAATGCAAAAGAATGCTCCAACTACCGCACAATTGTACTCATCTCACATGCTAGTAAAGTAATGCTCAAAATTCTCCAAGCCAGGCTTTAGCAATATGTGAACCGTGAACTTCCTGATGTTCAAGCTGGTTTTAGAAAAGGCAGAGGAACCAGAGATCAAATTGCCAGCACCCACTGGATCACGGAAAAAGCAAAAGAGTTCCAGAAAAATATCTATTTCTGCTTTATTGACTATGCCAAAGCCTTTGACTGTGTGGATCACAATAAACTGTGGAAAATTCTGAAAGAGATGGGAATACCAGATCACCTGACCTGCCTCTTGAGAAATCTGCATGCAGGTCAGGAAGCAACAGTTAGAACTGGACATGGAACAGCAGATTGGTTTCAAATAGGAAAAGGAGTACGTCAAGGCTGTATATTGTCACCCTGCTTATTTAACTTCTATGCAGAGTACATCATGAGAAACACTGAACTGGAAGAAACACAAGCTAGAATCAAGATTGCCGGGAGAAATATCAATAACCTCAGATATGCAAATAGCACCATCCTTATGGCAGAAAGTGAAGAGGAGCTAAAAAACCTCTTGATGAAAGTGAAAGAGGAGAGTGAAAAAGCTGGCTTAAAGCTCAACATTAGAAAACGAAGATCATGACATCCAGTCCCATCACTTCATGGGAAATAGATGGGGAAACAGTGGAAACAGTGTCAGACTTTATTTTTGGGGGCTCCAAAATCACTGCAGATGGTGACTGCAGCCATGAAATTAAAAGACGCTTACTCCTTGGAAGAAAAGTTATGACCAACCTAGATAGCATATTCAAAAGCAGAGACATTACTTTGCCAACAAAGGTCCATCTAGTCAAGGCTATGGTTTTTCCTGTGGTCATGTATGGATGTGAGAGTTGGACTCTGAAGAAGGCTGAGCACCAAAGAAATGACGCTTTTGAACTGTGGTATTGGAGAAGACTCTTGAGAGTCCCTTGGACTGCAAGGAGATCCAACCAGTCCATTCTGAAGGAGATCAGCCCTGGGATTTCTTTGCAAGGAATGATGCTAAAGCTGAAACTCCAGTACTTTGGCCACCTCATGGGAAGAGTTGACTCACTGGAAAAGACTCCGATGCTGGGAGGGATTGGGGGAAGGAGGAGAAGGGGACAACAGAGGATGAGACGGCTGGATGGCATCACTGACTCGATGGACGTGAGTCTGAGTGAACTGCGGGAGTTGGTGATGGACAGGGAGGCCTGGCGTGCTGCGATTCATGGGGTCACAAAGAGTCGGACACGACTGAGCGACTGAACTGAACTGAACTGAAACAATTAAATTTTCTAGTTCTTTACTCAGTCACTTTACTAACAAGTATTTATGGGCTGCTGCTGCTGCTGCTAAGTCACTTTAGTCGTGTCCGACTCTGTGCGACCCCATAGACAGCAGCCCACCAGGCTTCTCCGTCCCTGGCATTCTCCAGGCAAGAAAACTGGAGTGGGTTGCCATTTCCTTCTCCAATGCATGAAAGTGAAAAGTGAAAGTGAAGTCGCTTGATCACTCAGTCTTTGAGACCCCATGGACTGCAGCCTACCAGGCAGGCAAGAGTACTGGAGTGGGGTGCCATTGATTTATGGGCCACCATTTGTAAATCCATCACTGAACTGAGCAAGAATGAGAAATACAGGACCTGGAAGTGACTTCAAGAAGCTCATTGTTTGATAGGCAAAACATTATCTGACATGAATGTCACCAATGTTTTCTTAGGTCAGTCCCCAAAGGCAATAGAAATAAAACAAAAATAAACTAATGGAACCTAAACAAGCTTACAAGCTTTGGACGTCAAAGGAAATCGTAAACAAAAGAAAAAGACAACCTGTGGAGTGTGAGAAAATATTTGCAAATGGTTCAACTGACAAGGGCTTAATTTCCAAAATATACAAACAGCTCACACAACTCAACAACAATGAAAAACAAACAACCCAACTGAAAAATGGGCAGGACACCTAAATGGACATCCCTCCAAGAAGACACACAGATGGCCAACAGGTGTATGAAAAGATGCTTAACACTGCTAATTATTAGAGAAATGCAAATCAACACTACAATAAGGTACCACTTCACACCAGTCAGAATGGCCATCATTAAGAAGTCTCCAAACAACAAACGCTGGAGAGCATTTGGAGAAAAGAGAACCTTCCTACATTGTTGGTGGGAATGTAAATTGATGAAGCCACTAGGGAAAACTGTGGAGGTTCTTCAAAAAACAAAAATAGAGTTACCATATGCTCCAACTCCTGGGTATATATCTGGACAAAAGAATAATCCAAAAAGAAACACACATCCCTATGCTATAACAACACTATTCACAATAGCCAAGACATGGGAACAACCTAAATATCCATCCACAGATGACTGGATAAACCAGATGTGTATATCCATGATGGAATACTACTCAGCCATAGCAAAGAATGAAATAATGTCATTTGCAGCAATATGGATGGAACTAGAGATTGTCACGCAAGGTAAAAGTAAGCCAGAAGACAAATACCATATGATATCACTTATATGTGCAATCTAAATATGACGCAAATGAACTCATCTATGAAACAGTGATAGACTCACAGACACAGAGAACAAACTTGTGGTTGCCAAGGGAGAGGGGAGGTAGGGAAGGGATGGAATGGGAGTTTGAGAACAGCAGATGCAAACTATTATATATAGCATGGATAAATAACAAGATCCTACTGTATAGCACAGGACACTATATTCAATATCCTGTGATAAAATGTAAGGGAAAAGAATTTTAAAAAGAAGTGTTTTATATATATATATACATACACACAGTTATATATCTGAATCACTTTGCTGTACAGCAGAAATTAACACAACATTGTAAATCAACTATATGTCAATAAAATAATAAAAATAGAAGCTCACTGTTTAGAGAAGAAGGTTGGCTTGATAATTAGGGGACAATGTAAGGCAGTAGGATCTGAGCACTACCTGGAGGAGAACTAGAGATACAGACTTTTCCTTCAGAAAAAGACAAAAGATTACAGTGGGCCAGCCAGAGGTATCAAGGGAAGATTCATGGAGGAGGCGGGCTTTGAACTTACTCGGATTTGGAGAGCAAGAGAGAGAAGTTCTGAGAACATTCCAGTGGTGGAGAAGAGCATGAAGGGCATCCTATCTTTCCACTGATCAAAATCTTAGGCCGGCCCTTGCAGTCTTCACCATGAAAACTGTGATGATGAATGCCTGCAGACATTTTTGAGTCTTCAGAGAAAACAAATTTATATGAAGAGCTACAAAAAGCATCAGTAAGGTTGGATTACATCAATAACAATTAAAGTATTATGGGCTTAAAAAAAGGTAACATCGTATATTCCAAATAGCACAGAATTAGAAAAACTAACCTTTTACCCTTCTCTTTGCTTGTGCATGTTTAAAATATTAGCTTCTAAAGGAAACAATTCACTGGGATGGATAAGAGCAAACACTCCCTTCTATATGTGGTGATTTATTTCCTCTGTACTGTATAAACCAAACAGCTGCATTTGGAACAGATACATAAGTGCCATTATAATTACAAACATTCCCAACCTGCCATGTTTCTGAACATTTGGAAACACTGAGGATGTAGCTGCAAAGATAACTTGCATCACATTTGATTACGAAGAGGCATCGTTCCATGATGTTAGGTGAAAGCTATATTGAAGACCTACACCCTGCTTGCAAATAGAATTCTAACTGGCAATTTGGCTTCTAGGTAATATGTTATGGCTTATAAATTAATGTTTTTTCTTTCATACGGAACACAAGGCCACAATCGGTGCCAAGTCTGTTCCCCCCAGAATTGCTTGGCAATATTCCCATGTGTTCTGACAGTCTTATAGCAGAAGCTTTCTAACCCATTTGGTAGGTGGGACTTTTTTTTTTTTTTCCTTCCAGTTTAACAGACTGCAGTATGTCCCACCCTTCCTGGTATCCTTGGACAATAGTATTTTCAACTCTATTGTCTGATGATACGAAAGTATTCATTTACTTTCTGTATCTATAGAGTTTCCATTTTGTACAAATAGAAAAATACAATATGTAGGCTTTTATGTCTGGCTCCTTTAGCATATTATCAAAGTTCATTAGTGTTGTAGCATGTATCGCTATTTCATTTCTTTTCATTGCCAAATAACCCTCCACTATGTGGATGTCTCGTATTTTACTTATCCATTCATTAGCTGATAGATATGTGAGTTGTTTCGCCTTTGGCTATGATACCTAATGTTCTTACGAGTAGTCATGCACAAGTTCTAGTGTGAATGTGTTTGCATTTCTCTTGGATACACACCCAGGAGTAGAACTGTGGAGTCCTACCGTAACTCAGTGTTTAACATTTTGACTGTTTTCCAAAGTGGCTGCGCCACTTTTCATTTCCACCAGCAGCGTATGGGAGCTCCAGTTTCTCTGTGTTCTCAACACTTGTTATTATGTCATTTTTATTGCAGCCGTGCTGGGGGGTATGATGTGGTGTCTCATGGTGGTTTTGATTTGCATTTCCCTGATGGCTAATGACGGGGCTCATCTCTTCATGTGCTTATTGGCCATTTCTGTATCTTTTTTGGAGAAACATCTATTCAGATCCTTGAATCATTTAAAAATTGGGTAATTTATCTCTTTATTATTGAGTTGTAACAGTTCTTTTCATATTCTAACTATGTCCTTTATAAGATAGGCAGTTTGCAAATATTTCCCCCATGCTATGGGGTGGTCTTTTCACATTCTTGATGGTGGTCTTTGAAGCATTAAAGATTTAAATTTTGATAATGTCCAATTTATCTATAGTTTCTTCTGTTTCTTGTATCAAACCTTCTATTATTTTCCTTTAACCTGTGTCCTTACATGTAAAATGGATTTCTTACAGATAGCATATAGTTGGATCTTGTTTTTATTCAATTTGAGAATCAAATGAGGCATTTGGACCATTTACATTGAATGCAATATTCAGAATGTTTTGGTTGTTGTTTTTCTCTTCTATTCACCCCATTCATCACTTACTTATTTACTTATTTGCTCTCTTTCTGTCTTTTTTTTTTTTTTTTTGGTAGAAATTCATTATGTTTTAGCTTTCAATTTTTCTCAATTATTAATTTTAACATGTCAATTTACCTCTGTCTACTATCTTATTACCTATGGCTCTTTTTATAATGGTTGCTCTAGTGTTTACAACATATATATTTAACTAATAAAACTACCGTCAAATAGTATTATATCAATTCATATATAAGTCACTTATAGGTTTATAGTGTGTTTCTACTTATCTCCTCCCTTCTTTTATGCCATTTGGGTCATTTGTTTCACTTTTACACCTATTATAAACCCCAGACTACATAATAATAATAATTATTATTATTTAATTATTACTATAAAATTTCAATTATAAGTTAAGGAAATTTAAAAATGAAAAAATATTTTAATATTTATCTACATATTTAATTCTTCTGTATAAATCTACATCTCCATCTTGGGTCATGTCTTCTGCCTAAGCAACTTTTTAAAACCATTTCTTGTAATGCAGATCTCCTGGTGAATTGTCATAGCTTTTGTTTGCTTGAAAAAAAAATGTTACCATATTTTTGAAGAATATCTTAGTCACATACAGATTTCCCCCCTTCTAGTATTATAAAGATGTTCACTATCTTCTGGTTTACATAGCCTCTGACCACAGGTAAACAATAATTATGTTTTTTCTCTTTATAGACTATCTTTATTCTTTGGTGGCTGCTAAGATTTTTTTTTTTTAATCACTGGTTTTTAGCATTCTATAATGTGCCTAATAGCAATACTCCAATACTCTGGCCACCTGATGCGGAGAGCTGACTCATTTGAAAAGACCCTGATGCTGGAAAAGATTGAGGGCAGGAGGAGCAGGGAATGACAGAGGATGAGATGGTTGGATGACATCACTGACTTAATGGACATGAGTTTCAGCAAATTCTGGGGTTTGGTGATGGACAGGGAGGCCTGGCATGCTGCAATCCATCACATCACAAAGAGTCAGACACGATTAAGAGACTGAACTGAACTGAACTGAACCGAATGTGCCTTGTGTCATTCTGTATGTGTATTTGCGATATCTTATTTGATGTTCGCTGAGCTCCCTGGATCTGTGAATTAATAGTTTTAATCAAATTTTGAGATGTTTCAGCCTTTGAGCCATCTAATAGGTTTGCTTTCTCCACTCCCTTTCTTCTTATTCTGGAACTCCAATCACATGTATCTGGAATTCCTTGATATTATCTCAGAGGTCACTGAGGTTTTGCTCATGTTTTAAAGTCCTTGTTCTCTGCTTTATTTTGGAGAGATTCTGTTGCAGCATCTTCAGATTCATTAGTCTTTTCTTTTGTAGTGTGACATCTATTCTTAGTCTCCTCCAGTGAATTTTTCATTTCAAATATTTTTTTTTCCTCTCCAGAAGCTCATTCTCATGGATTCTTTTTTATATATTCCATTTCTTTTCTCACTATATTTATGCCTTTCTCTATGTACTTGAACATTACATTAATAACTGTGCTATCATCTTATAACTTCTGGCATCACTGCAATTTATGGATCTATTTTTACTGAATGTCTTTTCTCCTGATTAGAGAACACATTTTCCATCTTCTTATCACATCTAGTTTAAAAAAAAAAAAGAAAACTTACTCGTTCTGGACTTTGTAAATCTTACGTTGCTGAGCATCTACATTTTGTTGTGATCTTTTAAAGAGGGTTGGGTTTTATATTTGTAGATTTTGAACTGTGGTGTTGGAGAAGACTCTTGAGAGTCCCTTGGACTGCAAGGAGATCCAACCAGTCCATTCCGAAGGAGATCAGCCCTGGGATTTCTTTGGAAGGAATGATGCTAAAGCTGAAACTCCAGTACTTTGGCCATCTCATGCAAACAGTTGACTCATTGGAAAAGACTCTGATGCTGGGAGGGATTGGGGGTGGGAGGAGAAGGGGATGACAGAGGATGAGATGGCTGAATGGCATCACTGACTCGATGGACGTGAGTCTGAGTGAACTGCGGGAGTTGGTGATGGACAGGGAGGCCTGGCGTGCTGCGATTCATGGGGTCGCAAAGAGTCAGACATGACTGAGCGACTGAACTGAACTGAAGTCACTATCAGATCAAAATAATCTTGATGACTGTTTTTAAGCTTTAGTAAGAAGTGCTAAAGTAGTTTTTACTCCAGGAATAGTTCATACTTCTGAGGTGTGACCTATCCGGAATCTCCACTATGTGCCCCTGGAATCACCAAAGATCCTACAGCATGGATGATTAGAGTTTGAACAGTCATCCTGTGCAAGCTTATAATTTACCAGCATTCTCTGAACAGCTTTGTGTAATTTCACTCTATGCAAGTATAGCCCACTACTTGGCCAAGGTTCAAAAAGATCTTAACAGAGATTTCTGGAGTGTTTTTTCTTTTTTCTTTTTTTTTTTTTTAGAGCTTTTTCACTCTGGAACTTCCCGAACATGCTTTTTAAAATCAATACATTAGATTAATAAATGACTATTATTTCTGAAACATGCATAACAAACATATACTATAACTAATACAGACACCTAATAACAAACCACAACAAACAACTAATCTGATTATCATACAAATGATAACATGCATTACCATGTTATTCACATTGATAACTGAGGATTTCAGGAGATTTGTAGTGGTATCACATTGTGTTTTTAATTTTCCTCTTTATTGTTAGTATTAAGCATTTTTTTGATGGCTGCTCCTGGGGCATTAGCACCATTGGCTACTCCACTCCTTAGAGCTTGTGGGAGTATGGCTGAGCTCAATCCTGCAGCTAGACAAGGCCATTAGGCAGTCACAGGAATTCATCAGGGTGTGTGTGGGGACCACAGGCAGGTGACCACTAGGATAAGCAGAGGGGATAGGGGTGAGACATCAACAGGTCCTCCTTTCCTTGGAAACAGGCATTCATTCAAATCTCCTTTTCTGTTTACTTTAATCAAGCCCAACCATATTAACATCAAAAAAGAAGAAGAGCAATGCAAGTCAGGTGCTCTCTAATGGAAACATGACCCTGCAGGATACTGAGGGGGCGAGGAGAGCGACAAAACAGTTACTAATAGTTGCTGAACGTGCAAAGATTAAAAAAAACAGCCTGTAAGCAAACCAACCTTTCGGCCTCTTCAGCAGATTCCTTCTTTTAACCTTCTGTTCATCTGGCGCGAGGTCTGTGATGCAGCTGTGTCTCCATGACAGTCAGACTCACAGTTATTGTATTTCTGTTGGGAGTGGGTATGTGTGGTGTGCTCATCAAAGGAAGGGACACAGCCCAAAGTCTGTTCCCAGAGAATAGCTGAGGCCATTGTATTTGCAATCATTCAGGTTCTCCCCCAAGGGATGCGAAGGGGGCAAAAAGGCTTCCCATAGAACTGCAGTCCAAGCTTTTTTTGGCACTAGGGACTGGTTGCACGGAAGATAATTTTTCCATGGACTGGGGCGGGGGAGGGGAGATGCAGCTATACAATTGAAGCACATCAACTCGCTTGCCACTATAAAATCGATGCCCGATGCAGCTTAACCGTCACTTGCCGCTCACTGATAGGGTTGTCATATGAGTCTGCAAATAATTGATTTATTATGGTCTCTGTGCAGTCAGTGCTTTCCTGGTGACTCAGACAGTAAAGCGTCTGTCTACAGCGCGGGAGACCTGGGTTCGATCCCTGGGTTGGGAAGATCCCCTGGAGAAGGAAATGGCAATCCACTCCAGTACTATTGCCTGGAAAATCTCATGGGCAGAGGAGCCTGGTAGGCTACATACAGTCCATGGGGTCGCAAAGAGTCGGACACGACTGAGCGATTTCACTTTCTTTCTGTGCAGTCAAGCCTCTCTGCTAAATGATAGTCTGTATTTCCACTTCCCAGAGCTAGCATCACCACCTCAGCCCCACCCCAGATCATCAGGCATTAGATTCTCTTAAGGAGTGTGCAACCTAGATCCCTTGCACGTACAGTTCACAGCAGAGTTCGTCTCCTGTGAGAACCTAATGCTGCTGCTGACCTGACAGGAGTTGGCTCATAGGCGGTAATCTGAGTGATGAGGAGTGGCTGTAAACACAGAGCAAGCTTTCTAACTCACCTGCCACTCATCTTCTGCTGTGCAGCCTGGTTTCTAACAGTATCCGTCCATGGTCCAGAGACTGGGGACCCCCTGCCATAACACATAGGTGGCATAAGCACTCAAGCCAAGCCAACTGTCATAATCATCAACTCATTTTAATGCCTGCAAGAACCCTGCCCAAACTTATGCAAAATAGTTACCCTTTTATCATTAATTTTAATTTTGAAGCAAATTCTTAGAGAAAACAGTACTCAGGATACATCCATATGATGACAGAGTCAGGCACCTCATGCAGATAATTTCACGGATACATTTGTCCTCACCATATCTAAATCCTAAAGTTCCTTGAGAGGAGATATGTCTTTACTTTTGCAATGAGGTAAATCTCAATCGCAAGTACTCCTGCAATAGGTCACAGTCTGATTTAACGTCATTCCTTCATTTAATAGTGTCAAGCACTGTTTGAGGTGCTGGGGATACAATAGTGAACAAAATAACTGAAGTTCCTGCCTTCTTGTAGCTGATAGTTTATTGGATGAGATCAAACAATAAACATCTAAACATACAATAATCAATTGTTCATAATTGCTAAGGCTCACAATAAAGCAAAACAAAGGTTATCAGGACTGCAGAGGTGTTGGGTTGTTATTTACAGTCGGTGGCTTCTCTAATAAGGTGACTTTTGACCACAACAGAAGGTACGTAAGGTTATAGTGTATGCTAACCATACACATAAGAGTGTTCCAGACTGAGAGATAGCATGTGCAAAGACCCTTAGGTAGGGGCACGACTCATACTTCAAGAACAGCAAGGAAACCAAGAGCAAGCAAAGATAAGAGAAGATATAGGATCGAGGTATTTGTGTGGGATTAGGATGCTGCAAAGCATAGAGAGCCAATGAACTAATGAAGAAATTTGGTTATTGCTCTGAGTGACATATGAAGCCATTACACTTTTTTTAATTTTATTTTTTTAATTAGAGGATAATTGTTTTACAGTGTTGTATTGGTTTCTGCCATACAGCATGAATCAGTCATAACCATATATATGTACATATCCCCTCCCTCTAGAGCTCCCTCCCACCCGCCCCATCCCACCCTTCTAGGTCATCACAGAGCACCAGGTTGAGCTCCCTGTACTGTGTAGCAGCCTCCTACTAGCTAACTATTTCACACGTGGTAGTGAATATACATAGAGGAGGGCACAGCAACCCACCCCAGTATTCTTGCGTGGAGAATCCCATGGACAGAGTAGCCTGGCACAGTACAGTGCATTGGGTTGCAAAGAGTCAGACATGGCTAGTGACTTGGCATGCATGCATGCAGTATGTACGTATCAATGCTACTCTCTCAAGTTGGCCTACCGTCTTCTTCCCCCGTTGAGTCCACAGGGCCGTTCTCTATGTCGGTGTCTCCATTCCTGAAGATGTTCATTACTACCATTTTTCTAGAATCCATATATATGTGTTAATATGTGATATTTGTTTTTCTCTTTCTGACTCACTTCACTCTTTATAACAGGCTCTAGGTTCATCCACCTCAGCTCAACTGATTGACGTTTGTTCCTTTATATGACTGAGTGCCTAGTGGCTCAGCGGTAAAGAATCTGCCTGCCAAGGCAAGCAATGCAGATTCGATCCCTGAGTAAGGAAGATCCCCTGGAGAAGGAAAGGGCAACCCACTCCAGAATTCTTGCTTGGTAAATCCCATGGACAGGGAAACCTGGTGGGCTACAGTTCATGCAGTCACAAAGAGTTGGACACGGCTGGGCGACTAAACAACAACAAAATTGCATTTTATATATATGTACCACAACTTCTCTGGGGGCTTCTCTGGTGGCTCAGACACTAAAGAATCTGCCTGCAATGCAGGAGACCTGGGTTCGATTCCTTGGTTGGGAAGATTCCTGGAGAAGAGAATGGCAACCCACTCCAGCATTCTTGCTTGGAGAATTCCATGGGCAGAGGAGGCTTGCAGGCTACAGTCCATGGAGTTGCAAAGAGTCAGACATGACTGAGTGAATAATACCTTCATTTTCACAACTTCTTTATCTGTTCATTTGTCAATGGACATCTAGGTTGCTTCCACATCCAGCTATTATAAATAGCGCTGCAGTAAACATGGGAGCCCATGCGTCTTTTTGAATTGTGGTTTTCTCAGTAAATGCCCAGTAGTGGGATTGCTGGCTCATACGGTAGTTTTTAATTCCTAGTTTTTTAAGAAATCCATACTGTTATCCATGGTGGTGTATCAGTTTACCTTCCCACCAACAGAGCAAGAGGGCTCCCTTTTCTCCACATTCTCTCCAGCTTTATTGTTTGTAGAATTTTTCATAATGGCCATTCTTACTGGTGTGAGGTGATACCTCATTGTAAGTTTTAATTTGCATTTCTCTAATAATGAGCGATGTTGAGCATCTTTTCATGTGTTTATTGGGACATTATACTTTTGAAAGAATTCTCTAGCTTCTGTAGTAGGGCAGAAGTGAAGGAGTAGAGTGGTTAGGATGCTCTTATAACAATTCAGGCAAGCTGGTGGAAGCTTGGGCCAGACAAGTGCAATACACTGTGGAGATGGTGAGAATTGAAGACATATATTGGTAATCAACTATATCGATACTGTTGATAGTAGAGTCACAGGATTTGTTCATTTGAATATGGGATAAAGAGAGGAGTCAAGGATGACTTCCATTCTTAACTTAAGCAGCTGGAAGGGTGGGGTTACCATTTACCAATGGAGAGAAAAGTGTGTGAGAAGCAGGTTTGGTAGGGTAAACTACAGCTTTGATTTTGGTTATAGTAAGTTTGAGATGCCTCTTAGACATCCAAGTGGAGATGCTAAGTAGTAACTGAATATATGTGTCTGGATTTCTGGGACAGTGTCCTGACTGGAAGTATACATTGAGGAATCATATTTACAGCCATGTGACTAGAAGTAATCACCAAGGGAGTGAGTGTAGTTGTGGAAGAGAAGAGGTCCACTGACCGAGCCTCCAGCGTGGCGTCAGGAAAAAACCAAGGACTCAGTAAAAGAGACAGTGAAGTAGCAGCTACTGAAGTAGGAGGAAATCAAGAGAATAGTAACAAGGGCCAAGGGGAGAAAAGGTTTCCGAGGAAAAAGGGAGTGATCAGTTCTGTTGAATCCTGACCGATAAGGCACGTAGAAGGAATATGAAGAACTTAATGCTGGACTCAGCTCAACATCACTTAGATACCAGCGATCGTGACGATTAAGGGGTCAGAGGCTGATAAAGGACCTTTTCATGAAAATAGACTTCTTTGTTTTAAAAAGGGATAATTGAGCCTCTGAAATGAGATAAAGAGGAAGAAGATGAAGATTTATGGAGAGGGAAATCTGTAGGCAAATAAAACAAATTTCAATAATTATATGCAGGATCCCTCACTTCACCTGGCCTCAATATTGAAAAGAGCCAAAAGAAAGAATTGGCCTCTACCCTCAATTTTCTCTTCTGAATGATGGGCATATTTGTACAGTTAGGACTCAATGATTTAAAACACGTGAAATATTTAGAATATTTCTTGGACATAGTAAGTTCTGAATGAACATTTACTATAATTATTGCATTATCGTCATCATGTTCAGTTCAGTTCAGTCTCTCAGTCGTGTCCGACTCTTTGCGACCCCATGAATTGCAGCACGCCAGGCCTCCCTGTCCATCACCAACTCCCAGAGTTCACTCAAACTCACGTCCATCAAGTCAGTGATGCCATCCAGCCATCTCATCCTCTGTCGTCCCCTTCTCCTCCTGCCCCCAATCCCTCCCAGCATCAGAGTCTTTTCCAATGAGTCAGCTCTTTGCATCAGGTGGCCAAAGTACTGGAATTTCAACTTTAGCATCAGTCCTTCCAATGAACATCCAGGACTGATTTCCTTTAGGATGGACTGGTTGGATCCCCTTGCAGTCCAAGGGACTCTCAGGAGTCTTCTCCAACACCACAGTTCAGAAGCATCAGTTCTTCGGCATGTCAAATATTCTTAAATTCACTTCAGCTTGGAAATTTCATGACTCTATGGCGTCACTATCATCTTACTAAGAACCAACCACCCCTGAGGGCTAGCTCTAGTTTTGTACTACTATGATAGTTGGATTTGCTTCCTGTTCAAATGTTAGTCGTGGCTTCCTTGTCATCTTCTTTCTAAGAGTCAATTTTAGGTCAGAGTAAAGTAGGTTAAAAAATAAGGAGTTGGGAATGTTTTTATTTGGATGATTGGTCCTTTTATTGATATTATGGATTGGTAGATACAACAGGCTTTAATCTTAGGTCCACTTGGCTTAAGATAAAACATTTTCTTGGAAAACTGGTCCCTGAGTTTGCTGTGGTTTGGAAGTGGCTGCTCTTCACAGGTTGTTTTTTTTTTTTTTTCCCCAGTTGTTTTTAAAGTGTTTACACTGCCCTCTCCAACTAAAATTGCTAGGCTGACTTTGTTTCATCTGGACTTTATATTATGCCATAATGATTAATCTTCTTGGTCAGTACCAAAGTCAGCTAGCAACTAAGTACCATTTTTAATTTCCACCTCCAACGACGTAATTCATCCTAGCCTGGAGTTTGTACAGGATAAATGTCCAATCTTTGTCTACAGTGCACCTGGAACCTGGGGTATAACATCATGATAGAGATCTTTAAAATCAATTTCTTACTTGTTTTTATTCCTCTTTTTCAAACTTTGAGATGAGGGGGCCATTATGGACATGGGACTGAAACTGATAAAATTCAGAGGGGAAGAAAGAGCCAAGAGAGGGTGACAATTAGTTGCTGCTGCTGCTGCTGCTAAGTCGCTTCAGTCGTGTCCGACGCTGTGCAACCCCATAGACAGCAGCCCACCAGGCTCTGCCATCCCTGGGATTCTCCAGGCAAGAATACTGGAGTGGGTTGCCATTTCCTTCTCCAATGCATGAAAGAGAAAAGTGAAAGTGAAGTCGCTCAGTCATGTCTTGACTCTTAGCGACCCCATGGACTGCAGCCTACCAGGCTCCTCCATCCATGGATTTTCCAGGCAAGAGTACTGGAGTGGGGTGCCATTGCCTTCTCCGGACTAAACCTGATCTGTTTTCCCTCCTTTAGGCAAGGATGGCAGCGCAGAACTACCCCTGTGCCAAGGCATGCAGGCGGTAAGGTGAAGCTGCTACAGAGGAGACAGGGAGCCTTTGGTCCCCACTGTCCATCTTTCTCAGGACACCTGGAAAACTCTTTGAGGATGAGGTGTGTATATGTGTTTTGAGTCAGATACCTTTATCTGTCTTTTCCAGATGTGGACAGTGAAGTTTAGAGAGAATGAGTACCTCAATAAAGTCACATAACCAATATGTAGTGAAGCCAGGACTTTAATCCAGGTAGCCTAACTTCAGAATCTGTATTGTCACCCTGCTTATTTAACTTATATGCAGAGTACATCATGAGAAACGCTGGGCTGGAGGAAGCACAAGCTGGAATCAAGATTGCTGGGAGAAATATCAATAACCTCAGATATGCAGATGATACCACCCTCATGGCAGAAAGTGAAAAAGAACTAAAGAGCCTCTTGATGAAAGTGAAAGAGGAGAGTGAAAAAGTTGGCTTAAAGCTCAACATTCAGAAAACGAAGATCATGGCATCCAGTCCCATCACTTCATGGGAAATAGATGGGGAAACAGTGGAAACAGTGGCTGACTTTATTTTTCTAGGCTCCAAAATCACTGCAGATGGTGACTGTAGCCATGAAATTAAAAGACACTTACTCCTTGAAAGGAAAGTTATGACCAACCTAGACAGCATATTAAAAAGCAGAGACATTACTTTGCCAACAAACGTCCATCTAGTCAAGGCTATGGTTTTTCCAGTGGTCATGTATGGATGTGAGAATTGGACTATAAAGAAAGCTGAGCGCTGAAGAACTGATGCTTTTGAACTGTGGTGTTGGAGAAGACTCTTGAGAGTCCCTTGGACTGCAAAGAGATTCAACCAGTCTATCCTAAAGGAGATCAGTCCTGGGTGTTCATTGGAAGGACTGATGTTGAAGCTGAAACTCCAATACTTTGGCCACCTGATGCAAAGAGTTGACTCATTTGAAAAGACCCTGATGCTGGGAAAGATCGAGGGCAGGAGGAGCAGGGGACGACAGAGGATGAGATGGTTGGATGGCATCACCGACTCGATGGACATGGGTTTGGGTGGGCTCTGGGAGTTGGTGATGTACATGGAGTCCTGGCGTGCTGTGGTTAATGGGGTCGCTAAGAGTTGGACATGACTGAGCGACTGAACTGAACTGAACTGAAATCCTAGTCAGTATTACCTCCTGGGACTTCCCTGGTGGTCCAATGGCTCAGACTCCACACACCCAACACCTGGGTTCGATCCCTGGTCAGGGAACTACATTCTATATGCCACAACTAACAGTTCACCTGCTGCAATGAAAGATCCCATGTGCCACAGGGAATTAGATTCTACATCCCACAACCAAGATTCTGTATGCTGCGGCTAAAGATCCCACACACCACAATGAAGACTGAATATCCTGCGTGCCACATCCAAGACCTAACTCAGACAATTAAATAAATGAATAAATGTTAAAAAATAATATTGCTTCCTGATTCAATCTTACTTTTTTAAGCATACAATTCAGTTATCACTAGTATATTTCAGTTGTGCAAGCATCATCACAATGAATTTTATAATATTTTCATCACCAAATAGACACTGTGTGTCCATCTGCCATCAACTCCTAAACCTACCATTCTGCCAGCCCTAGGCAATTGGTGTCCTTCTTTCTGTCTATAGGTTTGCTTATACTGGGTAATTCATATAAATGGAATCATACAATACTGGTCTTTCGTGACTGGCTTTTTTTTAGTCAGCATAATTTTTAAAGAAAGACTTTTTTGGAGTAGTTTTAGGTTCAGAGTAAAATTGACAAGAAGGTGCCTCCAACCCTTATACATGCATGGCCTTCCCCATTATCAACATCTCCCAGCAGAAGAGTATATTTGTTACAGTTGATGAACCTACAAATGATGACTTGGGACAGTTACCCAAGTCATCATTACCTGAAAGTGAAAGTGAAGTCGCACAGTCGTGTCCGACTCTTTGCGACCCGTGGACTGTAGCCCACCAAGCTCCTCCGTCCATGTGATTCTCCAGGCAAGAATACTGGAGTGGGTTGCCATTTACCTGAAGTGTTATATATTCTATGGATTTGGACAAATTGCATGACAATATATATCCATCATTATAGTATCATACAGAGTGTTTTCACTGCCCTCAAATCCTCTGTGCTTCATCTATCCATCCCTCCTTTTTTGTCCCCAACTCCTGGTAACCATTGATCTTTTTACTATCTTCATAATTTTGCGTCTTGAAAAATGATTTGAGGATTTATTCCAGAAGGATAAAGAGCACAGAAAGACAAGCAATTCAAACAATAATTGACTAAACTCAGCTGCTCAGTATAAAGTGAAACTGGAAAAGACAAAAACAAAAAATCTGGGCAATAAACAGAACAACATTCCCCACCCCCACCCCCCACCACCCAGCAAAATGACATAGAAAGCCAGGCTTCAGGGCTTCCCTAGTGACTCAGTGGTATGGAATCCACCTGCCAGTTCAGGGGACACGGGTTCAATCCCTGGTCCGAGAAGATCCCACATACCCCAGAGCAAGTAAGCCCGGGTGCCGCAACTGTTGAGCCTGTGCTCTAGAGGTCTGGGAGCCGCGACTGCTGAAGCCCAGGTGCCCTACAGCCTGCGCTTCTCACCAAGAGAAGCCACTGTGGTGAGAGGCCCACACCCCACGACTGGACAGCAGCCCCACTCGCTGCAACTGGAGAAAAGCTTGCACAGCTACAAAGCCCCTGCACAGCCAGAAAGAAATGAGCAAAATTATAAAAAAGAACAAAAGAAAATGAGGCTTTGAAAGTTAGCAGCCCAGGTCAGGCTGCTCTGAAAAGAAGAGCTTCAAGAAGACACTAAATATCCCCTAAAGTGCTGTAGATTCTAGATTTTTATCTTAGTGAGAAAGTGAAGGCATATAACAATAATACATCATAAACATTCAGCACCTGGCTTCCTCTACTTTTTCCCTCTTCTTCCCAATTTGGTAGCGGTGGTGCTTTAGTTGCTAAGTCGTGTTCGACTCTTTGTGATTCTATAGACTTTAGCCCATCAGGCTCCTCTGTCCATGGGATTTCCCAGGTGAAAATAATGGAGTAGCCATTTCCTTCTCCATGGGATCTTCCCAACCTAAGGATCAAACCCAAATGTCCTTCTTGGCAGGTGGACTCTTTCCTACTGAGCCACCTGGGAAACCCTCCTCCCAACTTAGTAGTTTAGTAGTTTGTCGCTCAGTCATGTCCGATTCTTTGCGACCCCATGGACTGTAGCCTACCAGGCTCCTCCTTCTATGGGATTCTCCAGGCAAGAGTACTGGAGTGGGTTGCCATTTCCTTCTCCAGGGGATCTTCCCGACCCAGGGATCGAACCCGAGTCTCCCGCATTCCAGGCAGACACTTTAACCTCTAAGCCACCAGCAACTTAGGTATGTACATTTCTTTTTCTACTGGCAAGGTCATATGCCATAGAATTTCTTCACTTCTTGTCTGAGTCCAAACATAAATTAAAATGTAAGCTCTATGAAGGCAGGTATATTTTGTCTATTTTATTCATTGATCTAACCCTAGTACTTAGAACAATACTGGCACAGAGTATATGAAAGTGAAAGTGAGCTCAGTCATGTCCAACTCTTTGCGACCCCTTGGACTGCAGCCCACCAGGCTCCTCTGTCCATGGGATTCTCCAGGCAAGAATACTGGAGTGGGTTGCCATTTCCTTCTCCAGGGGATCTTCCTGACCCAGGAATTGAACCCAGGTCTCCTGCATTGCAGGCAGATGCAGGCAGACTCTTTAACCTCTGAGTATATAATCAATAAATATTTTGTTGAATAGAATGAAATTTACTGGATAATAACTAATATTCATTTAATTAAAATAAGCCTTGGTTGTTTTAAAACTTAATAAAGAGTCAAAATACAGAAAAATTAAGCATATTATAAAGTATAAATTCTATAAACTCTAGCTGTATAGAAATAAATATATGATGAACTGAAGCTATGACATTGGTGGTGACCATGAAGGGAGAAGGGGAATGTAAGGCGATCAAATCTTGGGGAAGTCAAGAGATGCCGTCTAAAATTGGTGGATCAAGAAATGGAGGGATGTATTGTATAAAGCTATAGAAGTGTCTAACAGAATAATAAAAAGTGAAATATATCTGGTAGTGGTTGTTGAAGTGTGAGAAAAATCCTCATCTTTCATACAGGGGCCTATCAGATATACTTTGAAGTTGATACACTGAAGATATGGGGGTAATGAATTATTATTGTGGAGGATGGACTCAGTAGGATTAAAGAGGAAAGAATTTTAAGCTGTTACCTCTAGGGAATGCCATGGAGAAAGACCTGTACTTTTTGTTTTTCTAATTACTCTCCATTACCAACTGAACTGTTATCGCCATGTGGCCATATTTTAAAAGTGATATTTTTAATTTAAAAATAGTTTCTAGAAAAGAGAAGAATTTTTAGGACAGAAAAAAAAAATCATCCAACAGTTTGCAATTACATACTGTCTACCAGCAAGGACCGTCAAACATTTTGCAAACATTATCTGATGGTGAGTGTCAGAATCTACATTTGCCAGTTGGAGAAATTCAGACAAAGATGGAAGTGACTTGCCCATTTTCAGTGCATCTGTGACCAAGCCAGTGATAAAACCCAGGCTTCCTGGATTCTGAGTCCAAAGGCATAGTTGGATTGATTTCTTCTTAGAAAAGTCACCACATATTTGTGTGATGATAGTTAAGGAAGAAATCCAAACTAATAGATAACACACTCTGTGTTTAGGGCTTGGAAAATGTCTGTATTTTTCCATCCAACAATTTGCTGCCAAAATGCACATTGTCTGTTAGGAGGAAGACCAGTGCTTCTCTGCAGCACCTGTTGGGAATATATATCATTTCAAGGAGTTGTGCCCGCAAAACTGAAAAATGCCAATCACTATAACAACTACAATTAATTTTTAAACCTCACTGTATATAAAATGATTTCTGCTGTTTTACGGCCAATTAGGAAACTAAATATGGTTAATTAGCTTGATAAATAATTCTGATTATTCTGCCATATGCCTCTAATATTATTCAGACTACTAGCACAGGTGAAAGGAGAAAAAAATATTTGACTAATCTGGCATCCTTTTACCTATTGATTTCACTCAATGTGATATATATATATCACACTGTGTATACATATATATATACATACACACACAGGAATTATATCAAATACATAACATATATATATATATATATATATATATAACATCAAATACATACCATATATACATAACATCATATATATATATATGGCTTCTCTGTTGGCTCAGATGGTGAAGAATCTGCCTGCAATGTGGGAGACCCAGGTTCAATTTCTGGGTTGGGAAGATCCCCTGGAGAAGGGAGTGGCTACCCACTCTAGTGTTCTTGCTTGGAGAATTCTATGGATAGAGGAGCCTGATGGGCTATGGTCCTTGGCATCTCAAAGAGTCAGACACAACTGAGTGACTAACACACACACATACACATAAATATATAATTTATTATTATTTTTTGCCTGACTTCCCTATGTGGCTAAAACTCCGGAGGGGAGAGAAGGGGAGTCATTACATTGCATGATTATAATGGTTTCCTCTTCTTTTATCAGTAAAGTTCCCTCCTCATTCATCCTACTCCCAAAACCACACATAAACACTTCTGAAAACAGGTCTATAGCAAATTACACTGACCCAAATGACTAACGTGAGCACCAGACCAAAGCTGCTGCAGAATCTCCAGGAGGATGTGGATGAGGGACTTGTGAGTCCAGACACAGTCTGGCTGGTTTCTTGAGAAAAGGAGTGCTGTTCCAGGTCAGAAGCTGTTGGCACCTGTGTTTTTAGTGTATGGACTGAGAAACAGAGAAAGGAAGAAGAAAATGGATGTGTGGGAAGGAGCAAACGTGAGATACCAAGGTGGTAACCACAAATCAATTCTTTTAAAAACCATGGTAGAATATCCATAACATCAAACTTAACATGTTAACCCTTTCTGAGGAAATGATTCAGTGTTATTAAGTACACTCACATTGTTGTATGACCATTACCACCATCCATATCCAGAACTTTTTCATCTTCCCAAACTGAAACTAAAGCCACTAAACAGTAATTCTCCATTTCTCCATTCCCCCAGCCTCTGGTAACTATTCTCTTTATAAATCTGACTATTCTGGGAATTAATCATTCTTACTAGAGTACTGTTGAAAGTCATGCCAGTTAGCAATTTATCATCTTTCATCCAAATTCACCCTGCAGTACAAACCTAGACAGCATATTACAAGGCAGAGACATAACTTTGTTGGCAAAGGACTGTATAGTCAGGGCTATGGCTTTTGCAATAGTCATATAGGGATGTGAGAACTGAACCATAAAGAAGGCTGAGTGCCAAAGAATTGATGCTTTCGAATTGTGGTACTTGAGAAGACACTTGAGAGTCCCTTGACTCTCCCTAGAAGATTAAACCAGTCAGTCTTAAAGGAAAACAACCCTAAATAGTCATTGGAAGGACTGATGCTGAAGCTGAAGCTCTAATATTTTGGCCACCTGATGGGAAGAGCTGACTTATTGGAATAGACCCTGATGTTGAGAATGATTGAGGGCAGAAGGGGGCGACAGAGAATGAGATGGTTGGATGGCATCATCAATTCAACAGACATGAGTCTGAGCAAACTCCAGGAGATAGTGAAGGACAGGGAAGCCTGGTATGCTGCAATCCACGGGGTTGCAAAGAGTTGGACACGACTCAGTGACTGAACAGCAACAACCTTCTCTGCAATAGTAGATGGAATACCATTAAGCATTTCTCCTTTACAAAGAGTACTCTTGCCTGGAAAATCCCATGGATGGAGGAGCCTGGTAGGCTGCAGTCCATGGGGTTGCAAAGAGTCGGACACGACTGAGTGACTTCGCTTTCACTTTTCACTTTCACACATTGGAGAAGGAAATGGAAACCCACTCCAGTGTTCTTGCCTGGAGAATCCCAGGAATGGTGGAGCCTGATGGGCTGCCATCTATGGGGTTGCACAGAGTCGGACCCGACTGAAGCGACTTAGCAGCAGCAGCAGCTTGTTAAGCTTTCTCTGTAGAGAGCGCTCAAGGAAGAATACAGGAGGAAGGGGCCCTCTGCTGTTTCTGGCAGCTACCCTGTCAGCTGGTGGTACTCTGACCCAGTTCTGGCACAGGCCCAGAAGTCCTGGTCCCTTGGTGCCCTTGCATGCTTGGCCTGCCCTAATGATTCCCTTCCTGTGGCCTTCTTGATGTGGACACCATATGTTCCAGGCCTCCTATCTACATTGCCACCACTACTGGCTCTGCATGACTATGTGCCAGGCCACTCAATGTGGTTTTCCTTTCCTTTCTTAAAAAAATTTATTTATTTATCTATTCATTTTTGGCTGCCCTGGGTCTTCACTACTGCACAGACTTTCTCCAGTTGTGGTGAGCAGGCTTCTCGTTGCAGTGGCTCCTCTTGCTGTAGAGCATGGGCCCTAGAGCTCCTGGGCTTCAGTAGTTGTGGCTCTTGGGCTTCGTTCTCCCAAGACAAGTGGGATCTTCGCAGACTAGGGATTGAACCCATGTCTCCTGCATTGGCAGGTGGATTTCTTAACCACTTTAGAGTGGGATTGCTGAGTTATATGGTAACTCTGCATGCATGTGTGCTAAGTCATTTCAGTCGTGGCCAACTCTGAGATCCCATGGACTGCAGCCCACCAGGCTCCTCTGTCCATGAGATTCTCTAGGCAAGAAAACTGCAGTGGGTTACCATGCCCTCCTCCAGAGGATCTTCCTGACCCAGGGATTGAACCCACATTTCCCACAGCTCCTGCACTGCAGGTGGATTCTTCACTGCTGAGCTACCAGGGAAGTCTCCACTCCCACCACGGTAACTCTATTTTAAGTCTTTAAAGGAAACTCCATACTGTTTTTGCTTTGAACTGTGGTGTTGGAGAAGACTCTTGAGAGTCTCTTGGACTGCAAGGAGATCCAACCAGTCCATCCTGAGGGAGATCAGTCCTGGGTATTCATTGGAAGGACTGATGTTGAAGCTGACACTCCAATACTTTGGCCACCTGATGCAAAGAGCTGACTCATTTGAAAAGACCCTGATGCTGGGAAAGCGCAGTAGGAGAAAGGGATGACAGAGGATGAGATGGTTGGATGGCATCACCAACTCAATGGACATGAGTTTGGGTGGACTCCGGGAGTTGGTGATGGACAGGGAGGCCTGGCGTGCTGTGGTTCATGGGGTCACAAAGAGTCGGACACAACTGAGTGACTGAACTGAACTGTACCAATTTACATTCCCACTAACAGTGTAGGATATCACCTTCTAAACTTAGGGTTACCAAAGGAGAAAGGAGAGGGGAGGGATAAATTAGGATGTTGAGATTAACAAATGCGCACTACTATATACAAAATAGATAACCAACAAGGACCTACTGTATAGCAGAGGGATAAATATATTTATATATGAGTAAATATATTACTTATAAATATTGAATAAATGTATTATTCAGTATTTTGTAATAGCCTAGAAGGGAAAATAATCTAAAAAATAATATCTACCTATATCTATATATCCACATCTATATCTGTATATACATGTATGACTAGATCCCTGTACTGTACACCTGAGACTAACATGACATTATAAATCAAGCTATACTTCAATAAAAAAAGTTTTAATCATGATAGGAAAAAAGATATCACCTTCCTAGTGAGATCTTGTCTGGATATATATGAAGCAATCTTACTCTAACACTTCCTATTTCCCCTTTTAACTTTCTTCTTAGCATTTTTTTGCTAACAAAAACATTTTATATATTCCTTATCTTTCTTGCTTATGATCTAAATTCCTTGCAGGCTCATTACTATATTCCCATGCTGAGAATAGTGCCTGGCACATGAAAATAACACAATACATATTCATTGAATAAGTAAGTGAATGAATGTGAATTCTTCAAAGAATGGTAGGGTTGACTGAAAATGTTTTCTTAATTTTTTAAAACTGGCAAAGTTAAAGCCCCCCAAATTAGATCTGTTTTTATCTAACTTCTCTCCTTGTCCACATCACGATCTTTGTCAGAGCCTCCCTGAACTCCTGGCTGGATGGCTGCAATTGCCTCCCAACTAGTATTTTCTCATGTGTCCTTCCCCCTACAACCCCTTTTCTCTAACATAGCTAGGCGTGGTCTTTTTTTTTTTTTTAACTCACATTTATTAATTTATTTCTTTAGGCCACATTACATGGCATGTGGGATCATAGTTTCTTGACCAGGGATTGAACTTGAGTCCCTTGCAGCGGAAGCACAGAGTCCCAACTGTTGGACGACCAGAGAAATCCCAGGGATGGTCTTTTGAATGGGAAAACCCAACTGAGGCCAAAATCCTTAGCATGACCTAACAAGCCCTTCAAGATTTAGCTCCACTCTCTTTCCATCCTTCACTCACACATAACCCTTCTCCTTGCTACCTCACCAGTCTTGCCATTTCTTAAAATGGCCACGACCTTCCCCGCCTCAGGTACACGAGTGGCTCCCTGTGATCCCCCACGTGATCTTGTGCCTTGGCAGAGTCAATCCCTATGCATCTTCCTGATCTCACGGCAAGGATCATTTTCTCGAGAAAAGCCATCCCTGAAATTCCAGGATCAAGTTTCTTTGGTAATCAATGCTTCTTCTTTAAGGCACATCATACTGTTTATACTCCTATGTTTGTGCAACGACTTGTTTAACATCTGCCTTTCCCAATGTGCTGCAAATTCAGTGAGGACCTAAAACTATTCAATCATTTGGCTAAGTTTGGTTTCTGGTGCTGAGAAGTGTTGGTAGGTGAGGGACTTGAAGTATCAAACAGGAAGCCCCTGAAGAAAAGGGCTTTCACAGAATGAGTCAAGACTTCCAAGAAAGCCTCAGCTTTGATGATATTTGTGTGCATTTCTAAAGCCACGGAGGTTGATAAACCACACCTCCCCGTGACCATCACCCAGTAGCAAAAGATGTCAGAGCGACCACTTCCAGTCTAAGGGGGCTGTGCTGGAGAACAGCATCTCTTGCCATTCTTGCAGTGTGATGATTCCTGCAGCCAGGTACTGCTGCAGATAACAGCAATTAGGACCAGAACCAGGCACAGCGAGAACAGCAACGGTGCTGATGAACTCTAGGTAGGATATTAGTCTTCTGTGACTGTGAACAAACCATCACAGACTAAGTGGACTAAAGCATCTCAAACTTATTCTCTTCCATTTCCATGGATTGGAAGTCTGAGCACAGCTTCGCTAGATCCCTGCTCAGGGTCTCTCAAGGCTGCAGTCAGGCCTCCAGCCATCCTGAGTTCTCATCCTGGGTCCCCTTCGAAGCTCTTGCCTCTGGATTGTTGGCAAAATTCAGTTTCTGGTCAACTAGCAGGAATATGTTCCCCCACGTGCTGCTAGCCGTCATCTGGGGATCGTGCCTGGCTCCCAGAGGGCGCTGGTATTCTTTGCCCTGTGGTTCCCATAGGCCGTTCACAGCATGGATGTTTTCTTTCTTCCATGCCAACAGAAGCCCTCTTCTAGGACTTCTCCACTGTGACCAGCGGAGAAAGCTCTGTGCTTTTAAACTGACCAGGTCAGGTCCAACCCATGACCCCCCTTTCACCATATAACATACCACAGCCATGGGAATGATACATCATATTCACAGGCCCCGCTTTGCCCAAGGAGATCAAACAGCACCACATCAGGGGATCCTGCCTACCACTGTAGCTGATCGTATTAATAACAAACATTAGTAACAACAACGAACTCTCGGGTGTGTCTTTCTCGCCAGCACTGTGCTAAGTGCTTTTCAGCATTTAATCTTTAAAATAACCTATGAGGAAAATTGCATTGCTTTCTTTGTTTTACCTGGCATAGGAGCCTGGTGACTGACCAATGTACACGTGTAGACTTTAAACTCTGGTCTCTGACTCCAGAATCCATTCGTATCCACCTTACTTCATCAGAGCTACTTCTCTGTACCCAGAGGAATATGATTATTATGTTTTATGCCTGTAAACACTGGTTTGGGAGATCAAAGGACACACTCGAGGCTGCCTGGTTAGTGAGTGATAGAGCAGCTGTCAATCTAACCACCTCCTTCTCTGCCCAAGCTGTCAGCATGTAATAAGGGGACAGCCCAAACCGCTTGTCAGCTGGAAGAAAACTTGGTAATGAACCCTCCTCCAGAGACACGAGAAATCAGCATGCCTCCAGGCTCCAAGGCTTGATCGAACAACATAACACATGTTATTGGTGCTATTTCTATTAAACTGTAGTGAGTGAAAGCAGAAGTGTTTGATTCCTAAGCTGAGGATACTTACCTGGAAATCATTCCGTCGGACGTTTCCTGATACTTAGCACCAGAAGTCACTCCTCCCAAGATGGTACAAGATAAGTGGTCACTAACTTCTCTCTTCTGTGCATTTACACCTGAGAATGAAAGGTGTCCAAGGGCTGGAACAAATAATTATTCAGGAGTGAAGATATGTGGCCCCGGGAGTGAAGCTATGCTTCCTGCAGGGAGACAAGACAGCTCTGGCCTTAATGGGCTAACAAATACAATCATCCGCTGTGAATGTGATCCCCCACCCGATCTTGTGCCTTGGTGACCAGAGGTCAACCTCCCCCGCCCCCACCGCCAAGCGTCACCCACCTTGTTTCTCTTGATAGCTCTCAATGCCAACAGTCAACCTGGTGCAGAAACAGCTATTCAGATGGCATGGTTTCTCCAATATCTCAAGTGTAACCCCCCGTTCTGCTACTATGCTTCAGGCAAGAAATAGAAAACAAGGTTAGCAGGAAAGTTTCACTGCATCTGTTTGCCCTGCCAGGTGGTTTGGGTTAGACCTGCCTTCCTCTGTCAGCAGCCAGAGCTCCCAGTGGGCACCTCTCCTCCCACGGCTGCAGCTCACCAGGCACTGAGAACACCATGCCCTCCCCAAGCCCCTGCAGGACCAGGGCTGGCAGAGCCCCTCCAGGACCAGGGCTGGCAGTAGCTGCCCACCTGGCACTCACCCCCAGGTGCTGCACCATTCCCTGATGACCCACACCTCAGGAAACTGCTCCATCCTAAAAATGTTCTTAATCAACCTTTAATTAATTAAAGTGTAACATATGCTATCAAGAACCCTGGCTGATAATCACTACACTCTTAATAGCATTATTGACTTACTCTATGACTATAAACTGGTGATAAAAGCATCAAGCATATGGTCAATGGGGCAGTGGACATTTTGTATATTGCCAAAATAATACCACAGAGTTTACTTGCTGGTCATACAGGGAAAACCTCATGCTACAATGGAAGGATGAGACTTCCATTTGCCTTAATCGATGGTTTAATGCTAGGATCCTTAATAGTGAGTCAACCAGAATATATATATCTTGTGATGAAAGGCAGTATAAAGTCCACCTGTACGATATAATCTAGCTAATAAGGCTTAACTTGAATTCATCACACCTTTGCTTTTTCCTTCCAGTTTATAAAAATTAAGTTAATTAGAGAAACAAGCTAAATGATATTGCAAAGAAGCAACCAGGCAAATCCAGAAGATGGGATTTTCTATGTATAACTGGCCAAATCCATTTAACAAGCATGATATCATGTCTATACTTAATTTTTTAAAGGAGACTTTAAAAATGGCCATATATTGTACATGCTTAAATAGGTCCTAAGTGAACAAATCAGCTAGAAAGGACATTCAGGGAATGATTAAGGTAATCAAATATGGACTAGGAATTGGGTAAGATGTATTGACATGGAAAGTTTCAGATCATTAACTGAGAGTAAGCGACATTATCCAGGGAAGAAACCATGAAGAATAAAAGAGGGCTGAGGACATAGCCTTGAGAAATATCAAGATTTCAGAGGAAAGATTGGAGGTGGAGAGCTGCTTGGGGACTGATGAGGAGCCGGGAGAGAACAGAGGAAGCAGGGAACCCAGGGGAGGAAGGTGTTTCCAGAAGGAGGGAAGATTCAGGTGGATTATCTGCTACAGACAGGCGACCAGGAGGAAGAGAGAGAGGCCACTGATGTTCAGTTACAGCAGGAAGTCTGCGGAGACTTTTGCACGTGGAGGGGCAAGAAACAGAGGTGGCTCTTCTAAGAACGGTTATCAATATTAGAGGGAAGGAGGGACACAGGACACCAACTGGAGGGAAGCAGCTCAGCGATGCCCGTCTTTGCACAAGGAGGTGCAAGAAGAGGAGTTGCTTTCAGGCTGTGTCCTGGGTAAACGGAACTCCTGGAGCAGGACTCCTGCACCCAGAATACGGTGTGCGTGGCGCCCCCTGGAGGACATAAAGCGAAGCGTTTATGAAGCAGGCAGAAGACAGAGTTTGGAAAAGGAGTTAGGCAATTTGTAGACTATCTGGAAAAGGCCAGTGGGGACCTGGGTTCGATCCCTGGACCGGAAAGATCCCCTAGAGGAGGGCATGGCAATCCACTCTAGTATTCCTGCCTGGAGAATCGCCATGGACAGAGGAGCCTGGTCGGCTACAGTCCATGGGGTCACAAACAGTCAAACACGGCTGAGCGGTTAAGCACAGCACACAGCACAGCGGGGATGGAGAGACTGAAAATCTAAGAGGAGAAGGAGAGATCCTTTATGGCACAGGACGCAGAAGTTCACAGAGGAGGGAATAAGGTGACGAGCAACAGTGGAGGCTGATGAAGCTACCTCCGAACCAACAGGGAAGGAAACAGGACCCCAACCGTGCAATCTCACCTATGGAAGTCACCAAGTTGGTGATGATGAGCAATCACAAGCCGACTTTGAAAGCAGGTTTTCCAAGTGGCAGCATGCTGGCTTTGGAATTCTGCAAAGCCACATCAGCAGTCCCTAGATTGCATGAGCCTCACACTTACTGGGGTGGGGGGGTGCCAATATGATGGGATTTGAGGGGTGAACCCATTACCCGAAGCAAATCTTCCAGAAGCTTGTCATAATGACAATGTGACAAAGTGAATAAACAATAGAAGGCTGTGTCAGGTGGATCTGGGACAAGCTCTTGATCACAGGGCTTTCTCCCTGGTGGCTCTTCGCAGTTAGGCTACTCATCTTTCCAATTTATTCTCCAAGCAATATCTTGCTGGGGAGGAGCAGTATCCCCTACTTCTCTCCCAGCTTTAGAAACTCTGGGGCTTCACACAAATATGCACAAACTGTGAAGACTCCAGCCAAAAGATGAGAGTGGGAAGGAAAACTGCAAAGGGAGGGAGAGCTGGAAGGTACCGGGTCATTAATTCCAGCCCAGCAGGGATGGGGAAGGAAACAGTAACTCAGAACAGAGGTCCAGAGCTAAAGCAAACAGGAAGGTTTTAATGAGAAAGTCCCTGAAAGGAAATGACTCAATGGTTTGGAAAGAGTGGGCTCCTGCAGGGCTGGAGGTACGTACCACTTGGAGCCCCATTCTTGAGGAGGGAGGGGAGCTGGTCCATAGGGGACCCACCAAGGAAGGGCAGGCCTTTCTTTCTGGTGCCAAGACAGAGCAACCTCGTCTTCTACTTGGGTTTTTCGCCCACATTTCCCTGGAACAGGCGTTGGAAAAAGGATCCTCATGCAGGAACATCTATTCCATTTGCGACAGAACTGAGAACGTGTCTTAACTCTTAGTACAGGGCGGGGACTGAGACCGTGTGGTCAAGAATCTGTTGGAGAAGGGACCAGAATATTCTAGAGCTGGGCCTGCCATGAGGGATTGTTCCAGTGCCTGAAAGAGAGCTTCCTTTCTTAAAAGAAAAAAAAAAAAAGTGCTGCTAAAGTAAGAGCTAATGTGCAGCGATTACCACGAATATACATAGACATGGTGCATACCTTAGGGAGGGGACTGTTTTCTGGTTCAAAACTCAGGGCATGGCATCGGACAAAAGTATCTTTTATCTGGTTTCTGAATTTGCTATACATGAGATGCCTTAAAATTGTGTAAAATGAGATCATACTTAGTCATAAATGGAACCAAATGAACTTATTAGAAAGAAAGGAATTGCATGAAATGGAAAGTATGCTGGAGAATCTAGCAGGAATCAATGCTGTGTTTAGAACTCAAGTGTATCTGAGAGGAGCAGGGACATGAAATTTTATGAATCCTGACTTCAGTAATGTCTGCATGAATCAGTGGGTGTGGGTGGGTAGGAGTGGGAGGGAGAGCACTCTCCCTTCTGCAAGTTGGAGTGTCAGGGGAGAAGCCAAAGTCCTTCCACATGTTCAAGCAAAAAGTGCTTGGGGACCTGGCTGGGACCTAGAATTGAGCCCTGGCTCTTCAACATCCTGGGGCTTCTCAGGTGGCACTAGTGGTAAAGAACCCACCTGCCAATGCAGGAGACATAAGAGTTGTGGGTTTGATCCCTGAGTCGGGAAGATCCCCTGGAGGAAGAATGGCTACCCACTCCAGTAGTCTCACCTGGAGAATCCCTTAAACAGAGGAACTGGTGGGCTACAATCCATGGGGTCGCAAAGGGTTGGACATGACTGAAGCAACACTTCAATGTCCTAGCTGTGTCTCTGGCAAATCTGGGGTCTCTCATCTGCCAAGTGAGGACTCACCTGAGGCTGCCAGGTAGCCGTGAGAGCTCCAGCTAGTGTCCTTCAGGCCTCTGGTCCCATGTCTGGCTCAGATGGTTGTGTATAACGTCAGTTCCTTCCCTCCCTCTGCCCATCTCCCATCCCAGTGAGGTAGAGAAAGACATGCCAGCTTTGGAAAGGTGCCCAGTGGCCAAAAATACCCTGCAATTTAGCAGATATTTGGGGGTCCTCCAGAGGCCCAAGGAAGCCCTGCCTTGTTCCCCATGCCCCCCATCCCTCACCCAGGTGAGCGGGTGAGCACAGGTCTAGCTGCCTGCTGCTCAGTGGGTGCCCCCTGCAAACCAGGCTTCCACCAGCTGGAAAACTGTGTGGAGAGGAAGCTGTAAATAGTCTGGGGGGAAGGAAAGTTTCCTGTTCAATGAGGGGCAGCAAGAGTGTGGTGACTTGTGAAAAGCAGAAGAACAAGGGCAGCCAAGGGGGGAAAATAGAAACACAAATGAACCGTGAGCCCCCAGTGCATTTCATGTGACCCAAGGAGCAGCCGGGGCAGAAAGAATGTGGGAGCCTGTTATGCAGCACATGGTCACGAGAACTTCCCAGCCTTAGCTGATCCCACTGACAGCTCCTTCAGCAACCAAAAAGGGCATTTGGAAAAGTGTTCTCCAAGGCCCTCCTGCAAGGGGGATGGGGAAGATACGTCATCTCCACCCAAACCCAGCTTTGCAATGCTGTCACTTTGGTGCGCCTTGGCTTTTTCTAAAAAGGTCTCTGTCTTTTAAATTTCATCATTTACACCACTTGCTTCAGTGACTCTGAACTTGGCAGGCCGCTCCCTGGTTTTGCTGTGCTCTGAATCACATGCTTTGGCCTACATTACGTAGCAGGGCTTGGAGTTCAGCCTCAGAAGTTGCCAAGACTTCCCATTCCTTCACCATGGCTGCTGGTGGGACGTTTCTGGAGTTGTCAGAAATACACTCTCCTCCTCAAGGTCTTTTTTTTCTAATTCTAAATTAACCTTGAAGGATGATCCCAGGCTGGGCCATGACTACCTCGCAGGTCAAGCCAATTCAGATTAATAAATATTTGGGCACCTACTATGTGCCAGGTATGATGGGGGTTCTGAGGTAAAGATACTTAGTTTCTACTCTGTAGGGCCTTACTGCCTGTAGAGGAACAATTTACACGGTCCAAAATCTGCACAGCAGACTGACTTCTGCGGGCTGTGAGTAGAATTGACTGGAACAATAGAAACAGCTGGTCGTTATTTGCTGTTTTGCCATTGGTGTTCGGTCCTTAAGTTGTGCTGACTCTGAGATCCCACGGGCCACAGCACTCCTGGCTTCCCTGTCTTTAACCATCTCATTCTCTGTTGCCCTCTTCTCCTCCTTCCCTCAGTCCTTCCCAGCAGCTGGTCTTTTCCAATGAGTCGGCTCTTGGCATCAGGTGGCCAAAGAATCGGAGCTTCAGCTTCAGCATCAGTCATTCCAATGAATATTGGGGGTTGATTTCCTTCAGGATCGGCTGGTTTGATCCCCTTGCTGTCCAAGGGACTCACACTATTCATCCAAAAGGTATTTATCAAGTACTGGTTCTGTACATACACTTTTCAATACCTTGGGGACACAGTGAAGAATAAGAATGTGGGATCTGAGGTCAGGCAGAACTGAGTTAAAGCCCTACCTCCAATGCAATTCACATCTCAAATTGAGCTCCAGATTTTTTTCATTTTTAAATTGGGATCATAATAAAAATAATATTAATAATGTTATCTACTCAGACAGTAAAGCGTCTGTCTACAATGCGGGAGACCTGGGTTCGATCCCTGGGTCGGGAAGATCCACTGGAGAAGGAAATGGCAATCCACTCCAGTACTATTGCCTGGAAAATTCCATGGACAGAGGAGCTTGGTAGGCTACAGTCCATGGGGTCTCAAAGAGTCGGACACGACTGAGCAATTTCCCTTCCCTTCCCTTCACTTTGCAGAGTTCTTGTGAAGTCAAGGAGTAGTTATGATAGATGCTTATTATGGCTGATTGGTTGTTCTAGAATAGATGAATAGATAAGGATGATGGCAGGATATACAAACAAGGGGGGTAAAGAAAGTTAATTTTGTTCCTTGGGCATGACAAAATGCATGGGTATGGTAGGAGATATAAAGTCATATACAGAGAGGTGACATTCCAGACCAGATTATGCCCCAAAACAGTATTTTTCTGCAAAGGACCACAAATTTTCTAAGAGAAGAATGTTTTACTCTTTTATTTTAAAAACTGAAATTTAATGATTACTTCATGTACATAAATGCATATGCATCCATACATATGTATAATGTATGTAAAATAAATATATGTTCTTATAAGAGCATAGATTCTAAATTGTCTGACTATTCAGTGTGTAATCCACAGTCATCACATGATTGCAGCCTCCACGTTTGTGTCTGGGATCACATTAATGCCAGATAAAGTAACTTTATTTATTTTCCTCTAATGAAGAATGGATAGAGGTGGACTTAGCATATAAATGTATCTTCATTTGCTGGAAGTTAAAACAGCTTTTTATCTGAAAGAAGGCTTAGAAGTGGTGGAAGAGAGAAAAGCTGAGCGAGAGAGAGTATGTCTGCACTTGGCCAGGGTTACAGGGATGGGGTCATTGGGAAAGAGCTGGGCTTGGACAGTTAGGACCACACTGTGTTGTGAACAGAGACTCGGTTTTAGGAAATCAACATGATGTCACCTTTCGTTAGTGTTATTAATGCTTTTTGTGACTTTTTTGGTGTTTAAACCATATATTGATGGCTGGATGGCATCATCGATGGATGTGAGTTTGAATGAACTCCGGGAGTTGGTGATGGACAGGGAGGCCTGGCGTGCTGCAATTCATGGGGTCGCAAAGAGTTGAACACAACTGAGTGACTGAACTGAACTGAAACCATATATTTGTTTTAGTCTTATATAAGCACTAAAGTAAAATGGGTTAATACCTTATTTTTTATTGCACAAATTTAAATGACATAAGGTGAAAGTGAAAGTTGCTCAGTCCTGTCTGACTCTTTGTGACCTCACAGACTATATAGTCCATGGAATTCTCCAGGCCAGAATGCTGGAGTGGGTAAACTTTCCCTTCTCCAGGGGATCTTCCCAATCCAGGGGTTGAACCCAGATCTCCCACATTACAGGCAGATTCTTTACCAGCTGAGCCACAAGGGAAGCCCAAGAACACTGGAGTGGGTAGCCTATCCCTTCTCCAGCGGATCTTCCCAACTCAGGAATCGAACTGAGGTCTCTTGGATTGCAGGCAGATTCTTTACCACCTGAGCTATCAGGGAAGCCCTAAATAATATAAATAAAAATAATCTGAGTCTAACCCAGTGTCCACTAAATCCCTGAAGGGCAGGCGTTGTTCTGCGTCAATGAGCAGGCAGCTGGTGCTCATTCCAAGTGTAGGAGAAGAAGGGGCTAACCAAAAGAGTTGCTTTCTAGTTGAGGATCTGAGTCTACAGTTTCATGCGAACTATGAGCAAGTTCTGGGGAGAAGTGAGGTCATCACAGAAGAGCTTGGAAGGGTACAAAGCAGCATGTGCTACAGAGAACAGATCCCCTTTCCCCAACTTTCTCCCGGCCTAACCTGTGGACTCACAGAAGCATCAGCTCCTGTTCCTTCTCTCCATTTCTCTAACTGCTGCAGATCTGCCTGGTGGAAAATTCTGTTCTGGGCACAGAAATACAGGGTGTGTACAAGACCCTCAGGGAGATTGTACTGAGAGGGACCACTGAATTCATACTTATTCAACTCTCACTTCTTTTCATTTCCTACAAATTTAGTCTTTAGAATCTTATACAGAATTCCCACCCCCATTTCTACACAGAAATAATCAAGCATCCTTTGATTTATTCAACCACATACCTGCAAAGGGGCATGTACCAGTCATGTCAGGGATATTTCTCCTGCCTTTTTCTTGGTGATGTCTGAGTCTAGGCCAAGATAGAGAGTTAGAAGAGGCAACAGGACACAGGGCATGATTGCCTAGGAGGTCAGGGTCCCCTTATAAGACTAGCAGGTCCTGTTTCCTAGGCTGAGGGAAACAAGCTATAGGATTGTGATTGGTATAGACTAAGTTTCCTTGACAGTGAGGCATTCCCCCATAAGTGAGAAATTATTTATGTGTAGATTTGTGATAGGGGGCCCCTGCCACTAGGGAGACCTCCATTTGGGAGGTCCTGATATTTGAGTTAATTTATATCACATCTTGAGCTTCCCGAGTGGCGCTAGTGGTAAAGAATCTGCATGGCAATGCAGGAGACATGAAAGTCATAGGTTTGATCCCCTGGGTTGGCAAGATCCACTGGAGGATGGCACAATAATCCACTCCAGTATTCTTCCCTGGAGAATCTCATGGAGAGAGGAGCCTGGCAGACTACAGTCTATAGGGTCACAGAGTTGGAGATGACTGAAGCGACTTAGCACGCAGCACACATCACATCTTAGTTTATGTTCTTTGGAAGCAGAGCCTGAGACAGGGTTCTGGGACACCTGATTTATTGATTTATTCAGGAAAAACTTATAAGGGAGGAAGGGATGCTGAAAAGTGAAAGGAAAAGAGTAAAGCATGAAAGAAGTCCAGATCTGATCCACAGAGAACTCTGAAGTATAAAGATATCACAGAAATGTCCCTACCACGAAGGAAGAAGGCCAGACTTCTGTGGTTGGGAGGATGTGTGTGTTGGGGGAAGGTTTGGTCAGGGGCATAACCTCGAAGTTGAGGCAGCTCCCTTCAGCTGTAAGTGTAACAGCTACGTAAAGGTGGAGCTGTGGGGAAAGTGCTGTACTCAATATGCCAGCAAAATTGGAAAACTCAGCAGTGGCCACAGGACTGGAAAAGGTCAGTTTTCATTCCAATCCCAAAGAAAGGAAATGCCAAAGAATGTTCAAACTACCGCACAATTGCACTCATCTCACATGCTAGTAAAGTAATGCTCAAAATTCTCCAAGCCAGGCTTTAGCAGTATGTGAACCGTGAACTCCCTGATGTTCAAGCTGATTTTAGAAAAGGCAGAGGAACCAGAGATCAAATTGCCAACATCCACTGGATCATGGAAAAAGCAAGAGAGTTCCAGAAAAATATCTATTTCTGCTTTATTGACTATGCCAAAGCCTTTGACTGTGTGGATCACAATAAACTGTGGAAAATTCTGAAAGAGGTGAGAATACCAGACCACCTAGCCTGTCTCTTGAGAAATCTGTATGCAGGTCAGGAAGCAGCAGTTAGAACTGGACATGGAACAACAGACTGGTTCCAAATAGAAAAAGGAGTGCGTCAAGGCTGTATATTGTCACCCTGCTTATTTAACTTCTATGTAGAGTACATCATGAGAAACGCTGGGCTGGAAGAAACACAAGCTAGAATCAAGATTGCCGGGAGAAATATCAATAACCTCAGATATGCAGATGACATCACCCTTATGGCAGAAAGTGAAGAGGAACTAAAAAGCCTCTTGATGAGAGTGAAAGAGGAGAGTGAAAAAGTTGGCTTAAAGCTCCACATTCAGAAAATGAAGATCATGGCATCTGGTCCCATCACTTCATGGGAAATAGATGGGGAAACAGTGGAAACAGTGTCAGACTTTATTTCTTGGGGCTCCAAAATCACTGCAGATGGTGACTGCAGCCATGAAATTAAAAGATGCTTACTCCTTGGAAGAAAAGTTATGACCAACCTAGATAGTATATTCAAAAGCAGAGACATTACTTTGCCGACTAAGGTCCGTCTATGGTTTTTCCAGTAGTCATGTATGGATGTGAGAGTTGGACTGTGAAGAAGGCTGAGCGCCAAAGAATTGATGCTTTGGAACTGTGGTGTTGGAGAAGACTCTTGAGAGTCCCTTGGACTGCAAGGAGATCCAACCAGTCCATTCTGAAGGAGAGCAGTCCTGGGATTTCTTTGGAAGGAATGATGCTAAAGCTGAAACTCCAGTACTTTGACCACCTCATGTGAAAAGTTGACTCATTGGAAAAGACTCTGATGCTGGGAGGGATTGTGGGCAGGAGGAGAAGGGGACGACAGAGGATGAGATGGCTGGATGGCATCACGGACTCGATGGACGTGAGTCTGAGTGAACTCCGGGAGATGGTGATGAACAGGGAGGCCTGGCGTGCTGCAATTCATGGGGTCGCAAAGAGTCGGACATTACTGAGCGACTGAACTGAACTGTGGGCTCTCCATCTCTGTTGGATGGGGGCACCAACCCAGTCAAGGAAACCCAAGTGAGGCACCAAATGAATCCAACCCATGTAGATTCAAATACAGGGTTCATGTCCACAAGTTAGCATGACCATTATACGAGATGATTATGAAGAGCCCCTGCAGCAGTAACTCTCCCCTTTGAGACAGGCTGGGACCTGAGACCCTTGGCTGCAAAGCTTGCACCTGGGCACATTTCTCCTCAGGCAACAAAATACAAGGAAACTATATGGGACTAAAAGTAACTGCATGAGATGAGATGATCCTCTACATAGAAAACCCTAAAGATTCCACCAGAAAATTACTGGAATTAATCAATGAATATAGTAAAGTTGCAGGATAAAAATCAACACACAGAAATCCCTTGCATTCCTATACACTAATAATGAGAAAAGAGAAATTAAGGAAACAATTCCATTCACCATTGCAATGAAAAGAATAAAATACTTAGGAATATTGAGTGAACTCCGGGAGTTGGTGATGGACAGGGAGGTCTGGCGTGCTGCGATTCATGGGGTCGCAAAGAGTCAGACACGACTGAGTGACTGAACTGAACTGAAAGAAACTAAAGAGCTATATATAGAAAACTATAAAACACTGGTGAAAGAAATCAAAGAAGACACTAATAGATGGAGAATTATACCATGTTCATGGATTGGAAGAATCAGTATAGTGAAAATGAGTACACTACCCAAAGCAATCTATAGATCAATGCAGTCCCTATCAAGCTACCAACGGTATTTTTCACAGAGCTAGAACAAATAATTTCACAATTTTTATGGAAATACAAAAAATCTTGAATACCAAAGCAATCTTGAGAAAGAAGAATGGAACTGGAGGAATCAACCTGCCTGACTTCAGGCTCTACTACAAAGCCACAGTCATCAAGACAGTATGGTACTGGCACAAAGACAGAAATATAGACCAATGGAACAAAATAGAAAGCCCAGAGATAAATCCACACACCTATGGACACCTTGTCTTTGACAAAGGAGGCAAGAATATACAATGGAGAAAAGACAATCTCTTTAACAAGTGGTGCTGAGAAAACTGGTCAATCCCGTGTAAAAGAATAAAACTAGAACACTTTCTAACACCATACACAAAAATAAACTCAAAATGGATTAAAGATCTAAACGTAAGACCAGAAACTATAAAACTCCTAGAGGAGAACAAAGGCAAAACACTCTCCAACAAAAATCACAGCAGGATCCTCTATGACCCATATCCCAGAATATTGGAAATAAAAGCAAAAATAAACAAATGGGACCTAATTAAAATTAAAAGCTTCGGCACAACAAAGGAAACTATAAGCAAGGTGAAAAGACAGCCCTCAGAATGGGAGAAAATAATAGCAAATGAAGCAACTGACAAAGGACTGCTGCTGCTGCTGCTGCTAAGTCGCTTCAGTCATGTCTGACCCTGCGCGACCCCATAGATGGCAGCCCATGAAGCTCCCCCATCCCTGGGATTCTCCAGGCAAGAACACTGGAGTGGGTTGCCATTTCCTTCTCCAATGCATGAAAGTGAAAACTGAAAGTGAAGTCACTCAATCATGTCTGACTCTTTGCAACCCCATGGACTGCAGCCTACCAGGCTCCTCCATCCATGGGATTTTCCAGGCAAGAGTACTGGAGTGGGATGCCATCGCTTTCTCCGACAAAGGACTAATCTCAAAAATATACAAGCAACTCCTGCAGCTCAATTCCAGAAAAATAAATGACCCAATCAAAAAATGGGCCAAAGAACTAAACAGACATTTCTCCAAAGAAGACATACAGATGGCTAACAAACACATGAAAAGATGCTCAACACTACTCATTATCAGAGAAGTGCAAATCAAAACCACAATGAGGTACCATTTCACACCAGTCAGAATGGCTGCTATCCAAAAGTCTACAAGCAATAAATGCTGGAGAGGGTGTGGAGAAAAGGGAACCCTCTTACACTGTTGGTGGGAATGCAAACTAGTCAGCCACTATGGAGAACAGTGTGGAGATTCCTTAAAATACTAGAAATAGAACTGCCTTATGACCCAGTAATCCCACTACTGGGCATACGCACCAAGGAAACCAAAACTGAAAGAGAAACATGTACCCCAATGTTCATCGCAGCACTGTTTATAATAGCCAGGACATGGAAGCAACCTAGATGTCCATCAGCAGATGAATGGATAAGAAAGTTGTGGTACATATACACAATGGAATATTACTCAGCCATTAAAAAGAATACATTTGAATCAGTTCTAATGAGGTGGATGAAACTGGAGCTGATTATACAGAGTGAAGTAAGCCAGAAAGCAAAACACCAATACAGTATATTAACACATATATATGGAATTTAGAAAGATGGTAACGATAACCCTGTATGCGAGACAGCAAAAGAGACACAGATGTATAGAACAGTCTTTGGACTCTGTGGGAGAGGGAGAGGGTGGGATGATTCGGGGAGAATGGCATTGAAACATGTATAATATCATATAAGAAACTAATCGCCAGTCCAGGTTCGATGCAGGATACAGGATGCTTGGGGCTGGTGCACTGGGATGACCCAGAGGGATGGTATGGGGAGGGAGGTGGGAGGGGGGTTCAGGATGGGGAACATGTGTACACCCGTGGCGGATTCATGTTGATGTATGGCAAAACCAATAGAATATTGTAAAGTAATTAACCTCCAATTAAAATAAATAAATTTATATTTTAAAAAAAGTAACTGCATGCATGCACAGTTAGGTCAAATTCTGGACGAAAGATACAAAGAGACCAAGACACCCAACTGCCACTTTTGAAGAGCCTGGAACAAAAGCAGGGTATTGTGCATGCCCCTGCACACAACACCACCTAATGGGTGGGCAGACCACCTAACAGGTGGGCAAACCACCTAAGCCACTCCTCTACCCTGACCCCTGGACACACCCCTACCTCAAATCATATAAGGAACAAGCTTGCCCTCCCTCCAGGGAGTGAACAAGCAAGGCAAACTGTTGTTTATTCTCACTTTCTTCTGCTGCAGCAGGGGCCCCATAAAACCTCACCTGAATTTCTTGTCTGGCCTCTGATCTATTTCTATCAATTAAGGAGGCCAAGAACCCTGATTGGTAACACCTTCCTCTCCTTTCTGGCATTAGAAGCAGAAGTTCTTGATAGACCAGCCCAATCAGAAAATCTACCTGATTCATACTCTGGCTAAGCAAAAAGATAAACCTTCATGAAATCTATTCCTCTGCACCCTTGGCTCCAACTTCACCTGGTCTTGTGCTCACTCAGTGCTTTCATTATTTTAACAGCCTCTAAAGAATGAGTTTCTTTCCTGTCTAGAATTCAGTCCTCTACCACAGTGCTTCCCAAACTGTATTCCATGGGGGTTGGGGAATGAAGGTTGTGGTAGGTAATGACTCTCCCAAAGATGTTTACACCCTCATCCATGGTACTTGTGACTGTGTTGTGTTACATGGTAAATGGGACTTTGCAGATGTGACTAATGGCATGGATCTTCAGATGAAAAGAACATCCTGGTATACCCAGGTGGGCCCAGTCTCATCATATGAGTTCTTAAAAGTTGAAAGTCTTCCCTGGCTACGGTCAGAGAGAAATGAGACAGAAGAACATGGAGGAGACATTCAACATGTGAGTTATTCAACCTACCACTGCTGGCTTTGCAGATAGAGGAAGGGGCCATGAGCCAAGGAATTTGGGCAGCCTTTAGAAGCTGGGAATAGCCCTCAGCTAGCAAGGAGACCTTGGAGACCTTGGTCCTATAACCACAGGGAATTCTGTTCTGCCAAGAGCTGGAATGACCAAGGTAGTGTTTCTTCCCTTTGAGCCTCAAGAAAGGAACATAGCCCTGCTGACACCTTGATTTTAGCCTGTAGAGACCATGAGACCTCTAATCTGAAGACTGTAAGATAAGGCATTTGTGTTGTTTATGCTGTTAAGTTTGTAGTGATTTGGTACAGCAGCAATGGAAAACTAACACAGGGGTCTTGATCAAATTAATCTGGGAAATGCTGCCATACATTATAGAACATGTTAATCATCTTTTTATAAAAGAGTCATAGTAAAAACAAAGCCAGTAATAAAACATTAATGGAATCAACTAGCAGATAACTTGTTCACTACAAAGGGAGGGGCTGACACTAACCTGATTCACAGTTCTATGTTCTGACAGCATCGTGTGTGCATATAGAGGGCTTCTGCTGAGTCTCAGCATCAGCATCACACTCCGTTGTCATAGTTACACCCTGAAAAGGAAGATGCCCTGACAAAGACCAGATTGGCTGTGGTAAGTGGTGGGAAGTTACCCTGAGGGGAGCCAGATGCTTCTACATTCATGTCAGAGATGTTTTCTGAAATTTGCATTCAGTCAGCTCTGCCCCAAAGGGACTCATGGTCATTTATGTTTCAAAAACAGGAAGCCTATATTCATGATGGATACTTTCTAATAGGGAGGATTTGTCCTTCTAGGGGAGCAAACACTCGCAAACGAAATGTTTTGAGATAGATTTTGCCCCAAATTAAGCTTCAACCACTGGTAACTTCTTATACCTCATTTCCTACCCTACTCCAACTCAGTCCCTCCATGCTAGCCACAGGGCTTCCTGTTATACTTTGAATACTTCAGGCTTATCCTTCTGTAGGGGTTTGGCACCTGCTCTTCCCTCAGGCTGGAATGTCCTTCCTCCAAATGTTAGCATGCCTCACTTCATCCACTTAAGTGTCTGCCCACCCCAGAGAGGCCATCACTAAGCTCTTTATCTAAAATAGACACATACACCCTTATATTGTCAGTCTTCTTACCCAACTTTACAGTTACTGTAATTATTTGAGCGGGTGTTTATCATGTCCCCACCAGACTACAAACTACGTGAAGGCCAGGGCCTTGCTTCTTGCTCACTGTTCTATCCCCAATTTCTGGCACATGAGAAGTACCCAGTAAACACTTGTTGACTGTAAGAAGGAATTGCTTGGAGTCTTGATTCTCCCCTGCCCTTCCAGCCCTCTGGCACATAATCCTGGCTATAGTCCCTCATCTAATTTCTCCCAAATTCAAGTTCTTCCCTAGTCCAGTGTGATTGATATGGAAGACTGCATCTTTCAAAAATGTCCACCATAGTATATATCCCATCTCACATGGCTTTCTTAAAAATTCATGTTGATTCTCCTCCCTTTGAGGAATGTGTCTATATTCTATCCTCTTGAATCTGGCCTGGCCTGGACCATGATGGGACTATAGAGTGACACTGTGTGACTTCTGAGGTTAGGTAATAAAAGATGAGATACAGAGTTTGCCTCATTCTCTTGGGTCTCTCCCTCTGAGAACACAGCCCTCTTCCTATGCGGATATTCAGGCCATGTGGAGAGATGATGTATAGATGTCCTGAAACATAGCTGAGGTGAGGTCTCAATTCATAACCAGCATCAACTTCCAGATACATGAAGAAGACTTTACGATGACTCCAGCCCCAACCATTGTCCAGCTGCAACTGAAGGAGAGACCCTAGTGAGGACCAGACAGACAGCTGCCCCCACATCTTCATTGTTGCTCAGTCACTAAGTCATGTCTGATTCTTTGCAACCCCATTAACTGCAATACTTCCTGGTCCTGCACTGTCTCCCAGAGTTTGCTCAAACCCATGTCCATTGAGTCAATGATGCCTCTGAACCATCTCATCCTCTGTCATCCCTTTCTCCTCCTGCCTTCAATCTTTCCCACATCCACAGGAGATCATAATAAAATGATTGTTCTTCTTTTAAGCCCCTAAGTTTAAGCGTGGCTTGTTATATAAGAGTAAACAACTGAAACAGAGGGGATATGGAATTGTTTATTAAAAGGTCTGATTTCTAATCTCTATTTCTGTGCCACTCATGTTTGTCAGTCCCTCTACTTTCCAACCTACAAAACCAGAGCATGCGTATAACTAACTTTCACCCTAGGATGCTCAGTCATCCTCAAGAATTGTGCTCAGAAAAAAGTCCATATAGCTTTCAATATTTTCCTATTATCACAATTTGGAATCTGCCTGGATTCAGCCACTCTGAAGATTAATAAGTCACTCAGGTCAGCTGAGCTAATGAACTGCACTCCCGTCAGTCTTTTCAGCTCCAGTCCCATGCCATCCCTTGTGGCAATTCCTATTCCAACAACACTTGTCATCTACAAGGACAAATTCCATTCTTCTCTCTGCACCTCTGCAGCTGGGGCAGACTCTTATAAGGCTTCTCAACTGCTTCCATCAAACACATCTCACTCAAGGCTGAGGGCAAAACCAAGAGCCCCCTGTCTCACCGGGCCGTTTCTGGGCCCAATCTGGGAGAGGTTTTTAGAGGAGTCAACACAGTCACAGTGGGGCTGGATAACAAACCGATGGCCAGAAACTCTCAAATGCAGTCAAACATTCAGTCTGGAAAACAAGCTGAAGATGGAAATAATAGGCAAAAAATTACAGTGTCTATTGCAGAGATTGACTGGGTAGGAGATAAAGAACTGGTAAGTATGATAACCGTAGTCTGGCTGATGATCACGGTCTGGTTTCAGTAAGTCCAAGCTTGGATTCTGACTCTGTGAGTCCCTTAGCCTCTCTCAGCCTCAGTTTCCTAGGCTCTAAGCTGGGACTAAGACTAGAATCTCCCTCATAAGGATGTCATATGGTCGAAGTGAACTGATGCTTATAAATGTCAGCACTGGAAACTGAAGCCCTCAGTAAATGGGAGACCTTATCTTTCACTGAGATGGATCACAAACGCAGTACGGGCTTGGTTAAGGCTGCAAGAGTCAGCCCAATGATTTATGGATCTGGCATGGGGGAGCTCTGAGATGGGAAAAGCCAGTATGTTGCCTCAGGGATGCTGCAGAAGCCTTGGGCTTTTTATATTTCTTCCCCAAACCCAGAACTTCCCTCCGCCTCCTCTGCAGCTGCCACCCCTGGATTGCTTTTGAGTCACTGAAAGTGTAGACCCCTGGGACTCACACCCTGGGAAAACCCTGCCTCCATCCTCTCCCAAGTCACATTTGAAGGTTGGTTGAAGGGCTGACTCACAACACTTAACATAAAACCCAGAGCATCCACTTAATGCCCCTGGTTTCCCACGAACTAGCGGTGGAGCAGTCACATTTGCACAAACCGGCACATACAAAAATAGGCAGTTTGAAATATTCCTGGCAGATGGTGCTAAATATAGAGCCAGTGACAGATTGGCCCCATAGCGCAGCTCTTCTCCTGAGCATTAAGAACGTGCAGGAGCCAAGAAGCTTCTCTTTCCGGAAGACTGTAGCAACAGCCCCATGATCACCATGCCAGAGAGCTGCTAAGATGCGGAGAAGGGAGGTACCTGAGAGGATGAACACTGGTGCCGTGGTAAGAGGTTCCCAAATTCCACAAATGCTCCATGAATGAAAAAAAAAAAAGGTACAGAGAATAAATTCTGATGAACTGGAATTATTTATTGGTCCTTCTGAAGGATCAACTACTCTTTCAAGAGGTGTCTTCTAGGAGCAAAATTTAAACAGAAGCAGAGGCAGTGGAGTACACTGATTAAGGGTGGAGGTTTGGGGCTGCAGTGAATGCTTTGAACTCTGGTTTTGCTCCTTAGTAGTCAGTTATACGAGGGCCTCCCTGGGGGTTCAGATGGTGAAGAATCTGCCTGCAGTGCAGGAGACACAGGTTCGATCCCTGTGTCAGGAAGATCCCCTGAAGAAGGGAATGGCAGCCCACTCCAGTATTCCTGCCTTTTGGAAATCCAGTGGACAAAGGAGCCTTGTGGGCTACAGTTCATGGGGTTGCAAAGAGTCAGACATGACTAAGCGACTAGCACTTTCATACACTTTCAGTTATATGAGATTGCTCAAGTTATTTAACCTTTTGCTGCTTCCGTTTTTGCATATACAAAATGGGATAAGAATCATACTTATCTCATATGAAGATTAAGTAGCATAATGTATGTAAAAGCCATGCATATTGCCTGATACAGAATCACTGTTGCTTGGGTGGTGGCTATCTTATTTAATGGACTTAGGAAGGAGAGAGAGGTACCTAAAATGGCTGAAAAGCTTTAAGGCTTGGAGGAATATTTTGGATATAAACCAAGCCTAAATTAAAAATAAGATCAGGTTGCAAATTCTTAAGCAGTTTCTATATCCACTGAGATTGTATTTGGAATAGGCGATGCCATAAATAGCTACCCCATGGAAAGCGATCACTGTGGGCAGAGTGTTGGCGTGTGAAAGGCTGGCTTCTGTGGGAGGGAGATGATCTACAGGGGGCTCAGTCATTATCTTAAAAGGGAAGGGAGATCTCTCTTTTCATAAGGAGTGGGCCTTTGAATACTGTGAAATTCAGTGTCTAACTTCCATGCAGTAAAACTTTTTAAAAGCCAGGAGGATTTTCTCTTAAATTTTAATGCCAGTACCTGCCAGTCTGTGGCAAGTGCAACTGAGGGGCCCAAAAGGTGGCCCGGTGCTCTGTTGTCTGCATGCAGGCTGTGCTCCATTGTGGCTATGCCTCTGGTTCCTTCTATCTAGTCCTGGTTTATCCAGATGCTGGAGTTAGAATTTTGTACACTTTACAATCTGTGTGCTGCTAGGACCATGTCCCACTGACCAAGAGAAATGTTGGCTTTAAACTGTCTTTGCAGGACTAGAGTACTCCTGACAGCCTAAGTACTGCCCCCAGGAGCCAGAGGAGTCTTTTCTACAGAATTTTCTCGGTGGGGATTGTGGTAAAGGCAACTTCTGCAAGAGAATGATGGGACTATATTTAGGGCTCTGGGCCCAGAAATAATAAGCAGCGCATCATCTCATGATACAGAGGTGCCTACATTTTTACACCCTGTCTTACTTCAAGTAAGCTAATTGATGTTATGACCCACCCTCAACAGTTCAGAAGCTTAACAGGGTAAAAGCTGATTTCTCTCTCAGGCAAAGTTCATTTGCATTGGGATGGGGAAGTGTGGGGGTGGAAAGTCCCTGCTCCATATAGTTCTTCACAAACCCAGGCTGACAGAAGCCCTGCAATTTTCAATCTGTGACTTTCAAATCTGCCTGGGTATCACCATCCAGGAAGGTGCATGGAGAACCACAGTGGGTATTCTCTATGGCTCAAGACTAGAAGAGGTGTACGTCGTATCACTTCCACTCGATGGATTAGAACTTAGCATATGACCATATATAGAATGCAAAGGTGTCTGGGAAGTGTAGCTTATCTGTGGTCGCAAGAAAGAGAAGAAAATCAAGAATTTTGGTGGTCAGTAGGCATGATATTGCACTTTTAAAATCTATTTCAGAAGAGATGTTTTGAAGCACCATTTTGAAGAAGTTCTAGAACTTTTTTCAAATTTCCTGTGCTGTTTTCATTCAATTTTAAATCAGATTTATTAAATAGTTGCTTCCAATCTACATATCTTCCTACTCAATTTTGTAGTCAAAGAACATCCTAGGTTCCCTACAATGAAAGTGGAATTGATCCATCCTTCTCAGCCTAAGTTTCTTTGTGAATGGCACAGTGAATGAGTGCCTCATTTTAATGAGAAAACACCAGTTAGTCTTTAAAAGAAAGCTTATTTTCCTCAATGCAAGACATAGAGTTTTGCCCTTTGCCCTATTACTGGGGGTTTAGAAACTGCTAATACTCCTCTAATGCTGTTTGTATCAACAGGCTGTAAAAGCACCTAGTAGACAAAGGAAAAAAAGAAAAGGAAAGAAGCCTTTCATTTATGAGAGGACTAGTCCTGTAACAACTGCAGAATATGCTCCCCACTGTTTAAGTAGAAGCTGCCTCATTCCTATAAGGGAAACTGTATGCATGGATATAATGATATGTGTACGTTTACAGCATTCTCTTACCTTTACGATCATTTATGGGGACATTAACATTTTCTGCAATATTAATGAAAATAAACCATTTTGCTAAGGCTTTAAAGCCCTAACAAAAAAATTCCATTAGAGCTTAAAATTGCAATAATATTGTTGAGTGTACCATCTACTGCTGTAGGGAGATACAAATGTAACAAAATTTAATATATACTCTACGCTGAGTGTACTTGTATCTGATACCTCTTACATTTTATTATGTTTAAGTTTTTCACTAAATGCCTTTACATAGAAAATAGTTCCAAACTACATCAGGATCACACAGAGCTCGTCATACAGAAATTCACAGAAACTACCCTGGGACCTACTGAATATGGGGGTGGTGATTGGGGCATATGTATTTTTAGCAAGTCTTCCAGGTAATTCCAATGCATACCAAGGCTTGAGAATCACACCTGATGTGTCGTAACATTCCTAGTGTCTAGCATATAGTAGGCACTTAACATACATTTGATGGATAAATGAGTCAGTGAATGAACAAAATAAATTTGTTGCTGAGTCTAAAGCTATAAAATAAAAATTCACTGGGAATTTACTGCCACTAGCATTAAACACAAGAATAATAATCTCATCCTCAAGAATGGTTCAGTAATAATTCCACATTTTTTGTACAATGCTTGTCATCTTGTTTCACTAATATCAAATATTCAAATGTACTACTAGAATGCCAAAAAGCCATTGATGAATAATAGAGCTTCTGGAAAGGGTATGTCACACTTGGAGGGGGAGGTAAGATTGGAGTGAAAAAATAATTTTGCTGAACACAATGTCTTAATAATGCAAAAATCTACATCTTTCCAGTCTTGTAGGTACATCTGGCTGAGAACTATTTATCTAGTGTCAAAAACAAGTTCAGAACCACCCACTTAATGATAATTTTTAATTAAATGACGAATACTTTACTAGGAGTTAGACTCCCCCAAAACAAACTCTGTTATGACAGTTGCAAGCTTTCAGAAAGCTGACACAAACCTTCCTGCGTTTAACACCCTCCCTGTTTACCTCTAACCTCTCTGGATGCTCCTTCTCTGCCTTTCCAGGCTCATCGTCTTCTACTCAGCCATTAAAAGTTAAATTTCTTAAGGTTTTGAGCTAGGCTCTCTCTTCTTCTCACTCTCCAGAGCATATAATCTATTCCTATAGCTTTAATTATCATTTTTTTATAACTGATACTCTAAATGCTGTCCCTAGCCCAGATCACTCCTCCAAGCTCCAGTTGGCTATACACACCCATGTAAGAGTGGTTTATAAAACTTAGGCCTAATATTAATGAGTAAAAGAAAAATATTAGTTAGTCTTTTATTTTTAACTAATTAAATATATAGGTATGTAAAGCATCTAATATATAGGATACATGTGAACTATCTTGCTATCATATGAAAAGCACTCAGTAAATATTAGATGCTTTTTTCCCTAAAGCTGTTGTATAATATAGTTCTCCAAAGCAGAATAAACCTAAGATTTCAAAGCTACAACAAGATGTAGATCTGAGTAGACAGCGTCAATTGTGCTAAGATGGAGTGATGTTTGGTTGGAATCATGAACACCCAATCTTGAACCAGCCACTTAAGACTACCTCTTCAGGTTTAGGAGGAAAAAGTATGGACACAGGGGAAAGCTGTTTGTTTCTTTGAAGTTTCAGCCCGCTCTTGCCCTCTACATCCGGACGTTAACCTCCACTGGCAGCACAGGGACATCTAATGCCGGGGCGGGGGGGGATTGCTTTGCCTGGAAAAGGCAGCCAAACAGTCTGGGTCAAAGTCAAATGCAGTAGCCAATTTCCTCAAGATCTACATCCAGTCCTGATCCTCAGGTCCTACCACTTTGATGACTAGAGAATGTAAGGAGAGAGATAAACCCAAAGGAAAAACATGAAGGGGGAAGGAGAGTGTCTACCTATGACTACCCCATCTCATTATTCCACTGGTATTGACCCATCACAGATCTCCTCCAGGTGGTAGGGTGAGGAGTTTTATACTCGTCCAAGAGAATAGCAGGTTCCATTTGTTCAGTGATATATTTATTCATCCAACAAATATTTTTGAGTGACTATATGCATCAGGCACTGTTGCAGATACTATGGATATGGTGATAATGAAAAAATGACAAAATCCCTGCCATCATAGGACCTATATATTCTAGCATGTAAGTAAAATATATTCTATGTCAGATGATGGTTAAGTCCTACTGAAAAAAAAAAATAAAGCAGGGAGTGCTAAGCTATTACAATAACTTAAGCAGGAGTTGATGCAATTTAATTACTAAATGATTACTAAAAATCATTGAATTGTACACTTAGAATAGGTGAATTTTATAGTATATAATTATATCTCAATAAATCTGTTTAAAAAAAAAGAGAGAGTTGACGGTGATTTGGACTATGATGTCTCAGAGAGGAGGCGATGAGAAGTGCTATCAAAAGTTGCTAGGAGACATTATACTAATGGGTGGGCAAAACGGGGAGAGCAAGGTCTTTAGAGAGAAACAGGACCAATAGGATACATATGTATATCTGTTTATATTTAAGAGGAAATTTGTTATAGGAATTGGTTCGCACAGTTATGGAGGAGGCAGGTTTACTATCTGCTATCTGCAAGTTGGAGAAGAGAAGCCAATGCTGTAATTCAGTCCAACTCAGAAGGTCTGAGAACCCAGGGCGCTGGTGGTGTAAGTTCTGATCTGAGTCTGGCCAGGAGCACTGATGGCTGAGGGCAAGTCAAGATGGTTTTACCAAGCAAAGAGAGCAAATTTGCCCATCCTTCTCCTTTTTGATCTATTCAGCCCCTCACTAGATTGGATGATGCCCACCCATAGAGGTATGGGCAATTGTTAATCAGGGTACTGATTCAAATGCTAACCTCTTCCAGAAACACTCTCACAGACACACCAAGAAATAACATTTTACCAGTTATCTGGACATCTGTTCGTCTAGTCAAGTTAACACATAAAACTAAGCATCACAGTCACTTAATAGATCAGCATATGGATAAAAGCAATATTTGTGCTTCATTTTCTTACCATCGCCTATGACTGCAGATCTGTTTCTTAGGAAATCCTAGGAAGATAAAAGGAGAATATTTGCCTTTGTATACCACAAAGACCCTTAACATGAATGCCTCTATTGCTGTGGTCCTCAGTTCTATACTCAAGTTGGCTGTTGCTAGTCAAGCAGTCAGTTCCCGTGGGAACTGACTTCAGACTCTTGACTGAAGTCCAGAAGATGGCTCTAGGAGGGCGGGCAGGGGGTGGTGTGCAAAGCAGTGTTTGAAAGAGGAAGAACTCCAAAGTCCTCTGAAAAGAGAGGCAGGGGAAGATAAGTTACTTTATAAGTCATTACAAGGTAACAATCTGTCCAAGGGCAGGAAAGCCAACATCCTTACAGGGGGCCTTACATGATCAGTTTCCATGACCTCTTTGACCTTATCTTGTAATACTCTGCTCCAGCAGCTCTCTTCAGTTCAGTTCAGTTCAGTCTCTCAGTCATGTCAGACTCTTTACGACCCCATGAATCACAGCACACCAGGCCTCCCTGTCCATCACCAGCTCCTGGAGTTCATTCAGACTCACATTCATCGAGTCCATGATGCCATCCAGCCATCTCATCCTGGGTCGTCCCCTTCTCCTCCTGCCCCCAATCCCTACCAGCATCAGAGTCTTTTCCAATGAGTCAACTCTTTGCATGAGGTGGCCAAAGTACTGGAGCTTCAGCTTTAGCATCATTCCTTCCAAAGAAATCCCAGGGTTGATCTCCTTCAGAATGGACTGGTTGGATCTCCTTGCAGTCCAAGGGACTCTCAAGAGTCTTCTCCAACACCACAGTTCAAAAGCATCAATTCTTCGGCACTCAGCCTTCTTCACAGTCCAACTCTCACATCCATACATGACCACCCGAAAAACCACATCCAGCCTCAGGACATCTGCACTGTTTCCCCTTCTTGGAATGTTCTTCCCCCAAATATCCATATGCTGATCCTCTCATTTCCTTCAGGCTTTTACTCAAAAATCATCCTTTCTGTGAGATGTTCTCTGGTCACCCTTTTTAAAACCGTATCCCTTCACTCTTCAAAGCTCCCATTACCATCTTGGTATAGTCACTGACTGACATGCTACACATTTTCCTCTTTATCTTTTTTATTGTCTATTTTTAGTTGATAATCTATCTAAAAGCTGCCTTTAGAATCTCTGGGATATAAGAATATACTGACCCTTTAGAATGTAATTCCATAGGGCTGGGGTTTTTGCCTACTTTATTTACCTATGACAGTATTTGTCATCTAGTATGTCATCAACAAGTATTTGTTCACTGAATGAACAGCTGACAACCAGGAGTCAGAAAAATACCAGCGGGTAGAGCCCAAGCCTGGGCACTCAGAGTGTAACCCTAGGGGCCCTTTACAAGAATCACTTTCTCTATCAAGGAAGATTGGCTCCCCATCCCATTAGCTAGACTTCACCACATCTCATGCCAATTTGTTTTGATAACTGACTCTGACCCTTTGGGAATCAGGCAATATTTTTACCCCATTCTTTACCAAACAGTGGAAACAGTGTCAGACTTTATCTTTTGGGGCTCCAAAATCACTGCAGATGGTGATTGCAGCCAGGAAATTAAAAGACGCTTACTCCTTGGAAGAAAAGTTATGACCAACCTAGATAGCATATTCAAAAGCAGGGACATTACTTTGCCAGCAAAAGTCCATTTAGTCAAGGGTATGGTTTTTCCAGTGGTCATGTATGGATGTGAGAGTTGGACTGTGAAGAAGGCTGAGAGCCGAAGAATTGATGCTTTTGAACTGTGGTGTTGGGGAAGGCTCTTGAGAGTCCCTTGGACTGCAAGGAGATCAAACCAGTCCATTCTAAAGGAGATCAGCCCTGGGTGTTCTTTGGAAAGAATGATGCTAAAGCTGAAACTCCAGTACTTTGGCCACCTCACGCGAAGAGCTGACTCATTGGAAAAGACTCTGATGCTGGTAGGGATTGGGGGCAGGAGGAGAAGGGGACGACAGAGGATGAGATGGCTGGATGGCATCACTGACTCGATGGAAGTGAGTCTGAGTGAACTCCAGGAGATGGTGATGGACAGGGAGGCCTGGTGTGCTGTGATTCATGGGGTCGTAAAGAGTCGGACATGACTGAGCGACAGAACTGAACTGAACTTCCCATCTTTTACTTCTTGTTAAAGCTCAATCTTGAAACAAGTTCCCTGGCAACCAGCGGTTAAGACTTCACCTTCCAGGTACCTCCCTGATGGTCCAGTGCCTGGAGCTCCACAGTCAAAATGCTAGGGGTCTGGGTTCAACCCCTGGTTTTGGAAATAGATCCCACATGCCATAGCGAGGCTCCCCGTTCTACAGCTAAAAGATCCTGCATGCCACAACTAAAGATCATGCATGCTGCAAGGAAGAGCAAAGATCCTGAATGTTGCAACTAAGACCTGGTGCAGCAGAAATAAATTAAAAAGGTGTTTGTTTGTTTTTTTTTAAAGAGGACTTCACCTTCCAGTAGAGGGGTGTGCCAGTTCAACACCTGGTCAGGTAGCTAAGACCCCACATGCCTCACAATGAAAAATCCAATACACAAAATGGAAGCAGTATTTTAACAAATTCAATAAGATTTTTAAGATGGTCTACATCAAAGAAAGATCCTTTAAAAATGCACAAAAAAACCCCCAAGTTGTTTAAAATATCTCCTTGGACCTCTAGCATTCACTTAACTCCTGCCATTGCTATCGCACGTTTCATTTGTCTTTAGGATTCTGCTCTACTCCTTTGTATTTCTGATAGAATGGAATGTCTCCCACTTGCCATATGCATCTAAGAATCCAGCAACCAAAGACACGACAGAAACTTTTTTTAATTTAAATTTATTTAGTTTAATTGGAGGCTAATTACTTTACAATATTGTATCAGTTCTGCCACACATCAACATGAATCCAAGGCATGTGTTTGAGTATGAGCACAGTTTCCTTGTCTCCCTGCTATCCTGTGAGTCAGTCCACTGCATTGTTCCTCCCCACTCCCGTAGATGTGACGTTTACAACTGCACCCAGCCTGACAGCTCACTATAAGGTCTCTGGTTTAGATCCACAGCCTGCTGGGAGACCACCTACTATGTCAAGCTCTGTATGTTTTACTCATGGACCCTCAGACTGTGTAAAAACTTTTGGAGATTGGTTTCCCATTAATTATTTTTTAATAAGGCACAAAAATAAAAAAGAAGAATCCTCCGATAAAAAGCCTACATTTCTGTCCCCTCAGCAATATGGAGCTTTTAATCTTTTCATTTATTGCAAATGCTCCCCCCAACTGCCCCCCAAAACATGTTCACTTTTCTTGCCTACTTGTTTGTAGTTAGTTTCCAGCCCTAAGTAGTGGACCTGGATTTCGTGTTCCACCTATTAGCGTCATTGCAAAAGCCATCACATCTTCCTGAGCTCATTCATCACTCTTCTTCTCTCTCAACATCATTTTAAATATGCAAGGTCTTATCACCAGTATTGAGGTCTCTGGTCTATCGAAGGAAGTAAAGGAATACAATTTTAAGACACGATCTGCCTTGGAATCATCCATTCATTTTTCATGTGTCCAGAAATTTTTCACTAAATTGCTAATATGTGAAGGTCACCATGGAGGTGCTTCAAGGAATCCTGAGATATAAAATAGTGTTTACCTTCAAGGAATTTACTGGCAAGTAGCGTGGATTAAGAGAAATAGGAAAGACAAAGGCAGCAGAGGATAGACCCCTTAGTGAGCTGGAATTTCAAAGAAGCCCAAGATCACTTCAACTCGTGTAGTCAGAGAAGGTTTCCTGGAGGCAGTGACTAGATGGTGGCATTTGACCTGAACCTTGGAGGATGAACAAGTCTTTGGAAACCAGAGAAGGGAGGCAGAGGAGAAGGAATTTTAACAGGAGGATGCAGTACCAACAAAATCACAGAAACAAGAGAACTTAAACTGTGTTTGAGGATGCTACACTCAGTTCAGACTTTGGGACCCACAAAACACCAGTGGCCTGGCCCATATCACAGATCTAAACCTAAATCAGCCGGCACCTATGAGAAATTCACTGTCAAGGAAACCTACACCAATCACAACCTTCCAATTCATGTTTAGCCAGCTTCCCTCACCCTAGAAGATGGGAAATGTGAGCCTTATCAGGAAATCCTGGACCTCCTAGTCAATCATGCCTTGTTGCCACTTCTTCTAACACTCGGTAGAACTCGCTCTTCCCCCTAGCTCCCCTGGAAGAGTGCTCCCCTGCTTGTGAGGTACTGTCCTCCTCTGGTCTGTGCAGAGCCTCCCCTTGGATATAGAGCATCAAACTTGTGGCTAAATTTTTTAGGTTGTGTCATCTGACAAGGACATCATCAAGACCAGGGGCTCCTTCATTAAAAGCACCCAGGAAACAGAGCAAGAGCATGGATTCCGCTGGAGTGCTCCTCCCGCTTCTCTGTAGGCCTAGCTCCTTATCCTTCAGCTCCGAGGTTATGTCAGTTTTGAGTTTGAGTATGCTTCAGTGGTGTCCAATTCTTTGTGTAGCCCATCAGGCTCCTCTGTCCATGGGGATTCTCCAGGCAAGAATGCTGGAGAGGGTTCCCATGCCCTCCTTCAGGGGATTTATATAACCCAAGGATCGAATCCGTGTCTCTTATGTCTCCTGCATTGGCAGGTGGGTTCTTCACCACTAGCGTCACCTGGGAAGCCCGTGTCAACTCCTCAAAAAAGACCACCACCTCAACAAGCAGGATTCCTTCCTGCCAATGTTATCTCTCTCGGTGCCTCCTCCTTTAAATCTTAACATGTGCCACAGTGTATAATCATTCTGTCAATATCTTTGCTTGCTTGTCTAACAATAGCATCCAAAGTCTCTAATAACAGAGATCACATCTGTTTGCTCAGTGTCTAAAAGACAGTGGGAGCTTAATTAATATTTATTGGTTGAATGTATGAAAAGCCAGGGCTGCATGATGACTTCTATGGGCCTTAGATAATTTTGTTTTCATTATCTCCTTCTCCCATAAAAAATTATTTGAAATTATGTTTTATAAATATGAATATAATCCAAGCTGGATAATATTCATTTTTAATTTTGACTTTAAAAGAGATGAAAACATATGAAAAATGAAAACATTTTATGGATCCCCAAAAGCATGATGGGCCCTAAACACTGTGCCTCCTGTCCCCAGTGAACCCTGAGAACAGCAAAGCATTTCAAAGAATTATTAGAAAGCAAAGCTAGACAAACAGTATGGAATAAAATTATGGGAGGTCATGTACACCTGACTTTGAACTGTGTAAGTTTGAACTTCATTTAATAGATGTGATATTTGGATTTATAATAAGAAATATATATTTGACCTTTGTCTTGTTTCAAGCACAGAGCTCCTGAAACCCTTGGATATTCCTAAGTATTGAGAGAATAAAGATGTACTTTGGAAAGCTTTATGTAACCTAAAGATGGGGGTCTTTTGCCACGGGAGCCAACCATGTGATTAGAGTACCCCTACCTCAACATTAAAGTTGTGAGAGGGACTGAAGATTGAGTTCAATTGGACAATGGCCAATGGCCAATGATTTAGTCAATCATACCTATGTAATGATGCTCCCATAAACACCCAAAAGGACAGGATTTGGCAAACTTCCAGAATGGTGAACCAGAACACATCCCCATGCTATCACGCCCAGTCCAAACTCCATGAAGATAGAAGTGCCTTTGTTTGGGAGCTCCCCTGTGTATCTCTGCATCTGGCTGCTGATCCTTTAATATCCTTTGTCATGAACTTTTGTTCAAGTGAGTCAACTGATTTCCTGAGTCCTATGGACAGCATGTGAAAATTCATCAGATCCAAGGGAGGGGTTGTGGATACCTCTGGTTTACAGCCAGCTGGGCAGAAACATAGGTGACAACCTGGACTTACAATTGACATCTGAAGTAAAGGGACATCTTGTGGGACTGAGCCCCTTAATTTGTGGAATCTGATACCGTCTCTGGGTAGACAGTGAATCAAAATCGAGTTGAATTATAGGATACCCTGCTGGTGTCCAAGAATCGCTTGGTGGTATGGGTGGAATAGCCGCCACGTTCCGCAAACCACAGGAATTGGTCGCAGAAACTTTTCATAAGTAATTAAACATCATGAAATCCAGAAAAATTGTATAGATGATCTTATTAGCAAAAACAGAAATAGAGATACGAATGTAGAGAATAAACGTATAGACACCAAGAGGAGGGAGGGGGGTGGGATGAACTGGGGGATTGGGATTGACGTATATACACTTCTATGTATAACATAGAAAACTAATAAGAACCTACTGTAGAGCTCAGGGAAACCTATTCAGCAGTCTGTGGTGACCCAAATGGGGAGGAAAGCCAAAAAAGAGGAGATGTATGTGTATGTACGGCTGATTCACTTTGCTATACAGTAGAAACTAGCACAACATTGTAAAGCAACTATGCTCCAATAAAAGTTAATTTTTTAAAAAATCATGGAGAAATTTTGAGCTCAGGAATGATACGGTTTCAATTTTCCAGAGCCACAGGGATCTGGCCTGTGGCACTGAGAGTGATGAGAGCGCTGGAAGAGCAAAAGCAGAGCCCAGAGAATCTGTGCAAGTCTCTCACAGATGACTGTTGAAGGACGGCACACCAAAGGCGGTTGCGGTTCTGAGCCTGGCCGAGGAGAACAGTGTCATCAGCAACAGAGACAGGTTCACCTGGAGAAGAGAGACTCGGTGGGGAACATGATGGATTTGATTCGGGATATGTTTTGGAGAAGGGATGCTGGCAGAACTATCAGATGGAGTGTTTAAACAGTCAGACACTGAGAAATGTAGGCCTGGAATTTCAAAATTTTAAGTAATGATCAGCCAACTTTAAGGTTCTTTAAACCATCATTCATTCATCCCTGAAAATGGAAAGCGCCCATTGCCTGCAATGTTATTCAAGTGTTTGTCTGAATGCAGAGTTCTGGGCCCCACTTTCCACGAATGGGATAGTGATCTCTGGGGAAGGGGCCCAGAAATCTGCCTTTGGACAAGTTCTCTAAGAGGTTTCAGTCTCCCTGGAGTTTGAGACCCACCAATCCACTGGGATTATATCAAGTGTGGACAGCATTACTGCGTTACTGCCTTGCTTCCATGTCCTTCTTCCTGGAGTAACTATGCAAGTATTCCATCATCTAGAAACCCAAGGCCTGAGCAGTGGTGATTGTTCGAAGGCATGATGGAGCCCAAGTCAGAGTCATGGAGTCCATGTCAGCAAGATCACTCTCAAGAACACCTGAGTATTGATCCACCCCTCAGCCTTGTAACAATTAAACTTCACCATCTGTTATGATCCATTCCTGACTGCAGTCACTGGAGGGAGCCTCCCACAGACATCAGCTTTCCTAGAAGGAGATGTGTTTGGGGATCTGGGAGGTGCTGTGAATACGTCTGTCACCACATCAATCAAGTCATACCCACAACATACATGATTCCTGTTGCCTCCTGGCTGTGATTTATCTGATTCCCTGGCATGTCAGCATATCAGATGATTCATTTTGAACCTCAGCCTCACTGGAGGTGACATTCAAATTGGACTCCTCTGAGAATCCTTACCCCAGAGTAGTCATGGCATGTCTCGTAGGAGAATCTTGCCACATCATCATAGTGATCACAATACGAAATAATAAGCCCTGTTTTTATAAGACTTAATGGTTGGTTGTCAAAAAACTTTCACAGCTATTACATAGCAAGCCTTCACAATGAGAGTTAGGGAAAACAGAGTCCCTTCTGCTTTGTAGAAAGCAAAACCTCCAGGAGTTTATGCGACATCTCTAAATTCACTTCACAGTTTAGAGGCTGTTGTGACCAGTGATTCTCTATGCTCTAGCCCAGTCTGGTCCTGGGCCCTACACAGCTTCCAGCCATTATGTCCTCAGGGTGGAAAAGGGCAGAGTGATGAATCTGAGTCCATCACTTTGAATCTGAGTCCATCACTTTGAATCTGAGTCCACTGCTCACTAGCTTTGTGATTTTGACAAAACCCACCTCAAATGTGGTGAGATAAGGATATAGTGTATAGCACAGAACTTATAGGTGCCCCGTGTTAACATCCTTGCCATCACTATTAACCACAGATATTACTGACAGTAAGTGACAGTGGCTCTAGCCAAAATGGCTGAGATTCTATCATCTCAGAATATGTCTCCTGTCTTACATATTTTTTTGAGAAAGAAGATAAATTGGTTTTTAGGTTCTTTGGCTTTGATAAAGTAGAGAAAACTTCTGGAATGTATTCGCTAGTTTTCAAGAACTTTAGACTAAATTATTATAAGATGTTATTCTTGACACAGGGAATTGAGGTTTATTTTCCACAGAGAATTGAACTGAAATTCTACTTTCATCCCATATCAAATGAGTAAATGAGTCAATTTACTCTGTTTTGTTTCATTAATTTTTGACCAGAGTAAGAAGATGTGATACACACACACACACTGGAATATTACTCAGCCATAACAATGAAGGAAATACTACCATTTGCAGCAATGTGGATAGACCCAGAGAATATTATGCATAGTGAAATAAGTGAGACAGTGAAAGACAAATATTAAGTGATATCACTTATATGTAGAATCTAAAAAATAATACAAATGAATGCATATACAAAACAGACTCATAAGTATAGAAAACAAACTTGTAATGGTTACAAAAGAGGAGACAGAGATGGGGGAGGGACAAATTAAGGGTTTGGGATTAACAGATGTAAGATATTGCATATAAAATAGACAAGCAACAAGGCACAAGGATGACCATTAGCTTGTGATAATTTAGAATATAATCTACAAAAATACTGAATCTCTATGGTGTACACCTAAAACTAACGCAATATTGTAAATCAACTATACTTCAGTTAACAAACTGAAAAATAAATTAAAAATGCCAAAGAGATATGCTGAATCAGATGAGCAGGCGAACTATGACCAGGCCAAGGAAAATATATTTGTTGGATGAGTTTCCCTAATATCTGCTTGACTTGGTAAATTGGTCCCTGACTAATTTCTCAACCACATCTAGAAATTCAGAATGAAATATTAAATAAAGGATTAAGTAAACATGGTGACACTTTGGAAATCATTTGCCTTAGATGATGTGATTGTAACTTTCAGTTAATTACAGTCACAGAGATCTTACGCCTCTTTTCACAATCACTTCCTGCTAACAACAATTTAATTCATTGCCACTACCTTTGCATCTTTCTATTCCACATACAACACTCACCAGGAACTTAAAAGGCCCTTGGGGGAAAGTGTGAAGTGAAGGACAATGAGCTACCTGTCACACAAAGGCCATGGAGATTCTGAGTGCAGAAAAAAAACCCCAAGGAGGCAACATCCTACAGGATGTTAGTTAGAACTAACAGCCAAAAAAGATGTCCTTTTCATTAGAGGGGACTGGAATGCAAAAGTAGGAAGTCAAGAAACATCTGGAGAAACAGGCAAATTTGGCCTTGGAGTACAGAATGAAGCAGGACAAAGGCTAATAGAGTTCTGCCAAGAGAACACAAACAAACACATAGCAAACACCCTCTTCCAACAACACAAGAGAAGACTCTACACATGGACATCACCAGATGGTCAACACCGAAATCAGATGGATTATATTCTTTGCAGCCAAAGATGGAGAAGCTCTATACAGTCAGCAAAAACTAGACCGGGAGCTGACTGTGGCTCAGATTATGAACTCCTTATTGCCAAATTCAGACTTAAATTGAAGACAGTAGGGAAAACTGCTAGACCATTCAGGTATGACCTAAATCAAATCCCTTATGATTACACAGTGGAAGTGAGAAATAGATTTAAGGGACTAGATCTGATAGATAGAGTGCCTGATGAACTATGGAATGAGGTTCGTGACACTGTACAGGAGACAGGGATCAAGATCATCCCCATGGAAAAGAAATGCAAAAAAGCAAAATGGCTGTCTGGGGAGGCCTTACAAATAGCTATGAAAAGGAGAGAAGTGAAAAGCAAAGGAGAAAAGGAAAGATACAAGCATCTGAATGCAGAGTTCCAAAGAATAGCAAGAAGAGATAAGAAAGCCTTCCTCAATGATCAATGCAAAGGAATAGAGGAAAACAACAGAATGGGAAAGACTAGAGATCTCTTCAAGAAAATTAGAGCTACCAAGGGAGCATTTCATGCAAAGATGGGCTTAATAAAGGACAGAAATGGTAGGGACCTAACAGAAGCAGAAGATATTAAGAAGAGGTGGCAAGAATACACAGAACTGTACAAAAAAGAGCTTCATGACCAAGATAATCATGATGGTGTGATCACTCACGTAGAGCCAGACATTCTGGAATGTGAAGTCAAGTGGGCCTTACAAAGCATCACTATGAACAAAGCTAGTGGAGGTGATGGAATTCCGGTTGAGCCATTTCAAATCCTGAAAGATGATGCTGTGAAAGTGTTGCACTCAATATGCCAGCAAATTTGGAAAACTCAGATATGGCCACAGGGCTGGAAAAGGTCAGTTTTCATTCCAATCCCAAAGAAAGGCAATGCCCAACAATGCTCAAACTACTGCACAATTGTACTCATCTCACACTTGAGTAAAGTAATGCTCAAAATTCTCCAAGCCAGGCTTCAACAATACGTGAACCGTGAACTTCCAGATGTTCAAGCTGGTTTTAGAAAAGGCAGAGGAACCAGAGATCAAATTGCCAACATCTGCTGGATCATGGAAAAAGCAAGAAGAGTTCCAGAAAAACATCTATTTCTGCTTTATTGACTATGCCAAAGCCTTTGACTGTGTGGATCACAATAAACTGTGGAAAATTCTGAAAGAAATGGGACTACCAGACCACCTGACCTGCCTCTTTGGAAACCTGTATGCAGGTCAGGAAGCAACAGTTAGAACTGGACATGAAACAACAGACCTTCAATATTAGAATCTTTAAAACTTTAAAAAAAAATTACAATATAATTGCTTTACAATGTTGTGCTAGCTTCTGCTGTATAACAATGTGAATCAGCTATACATGTACATATTTCCCTCCCTCTTGAGCCTCCCTCCTCCACCCCAGCTCCTCATCCTACCCCTTCAAGTCATCAGAGAGCCACAGAGCTGAGCACTCTGGGCTATACAGCAGCTTCCCACTAGCTATCTATTCTACACATGGTAGTGTAGAATTTATGAATTTATCCTATTTCAGCTTAAAAGGACCACATATCCACAATTTCTCTAGTAAGTTCATTCTCTCAGCCTTACAACTTCTATTTACATTTCCTCCCCTAGTCTTACACATTCCCAGCTTTCTCGTAAGAGAATTCCAGGAGTTGTGTATGACTCTCACTCTGCCTGTCTGGTTTCAGCTTCCCAAACCCTCTCCTTTCCTGTGTTCCAACCACAAGGGCCTCTTGGATCCTTGAATTCGCCCAGTGCTCTCCTGTCTTCAGGTTTTCCCTTCTGCACTTCCTGCTTCACACCAGTCAGCTCAACCAAGTCTCATATTTACACCCCTCCATTGCTCTTGCCTGGAGAATCCCAGGGACGGGGGAGCCTGGTGGGCTACCGTCAATGGGGTCACACAGAGTCGGACACAACTGAAGCAACTTAGCAGCAGCAGCAGCAGCATTGTAGTAATTCACAATTTTTAAAAATCATACTCCATCTACACTTATTATAAAATATTGGCTGGATGTGAATATAATTTAAAACTCATCAGGTTTTCTTTTTCCGCAAAAAACAATATGTAGTGTACAGTACTGAAAATGCCTTGTGCTCCTTTGAGTAGTACTTCCTAGTTTCAAACCATTTTATATATAGTAATAACATTTTAGAATTCTTCAGAATCCTACGAGGTAGACATTATCCCAGCTTTACATTGGAGACTCAGGGAAATGAAATAGTTGGCCCAAGCTGAACTAAGTGGTAGAGAGAGGTCTGGAATCCACACTTGCTTAGATTCGGTGACTTGGACCCTCTGCCCCTGTGGCCTCAAGTATGTCACTGTGTCCACTGCGAGGTGCATTGGGAACACTAGAGTCTGGAAGGTGCAGAGGCAATATCCTGATGGAAACGGTGGGAGGTGGTAGGGCTAGAGTCTGGGGAGAGAACCCTGGCCCCGGGTAGGGGGCAGGGGTTGGAGTGATGAGGCACGGGGCTGTGAGCCTCAGCTGTGGTTCTCAGGTCACCGTTTCACATGCAACCGGCAATTATTCAGCACTTCACTGTCGGTGTTACTCTGGTGGTTACACAAAACTATTGATTAATAATAATTACACAGGTGGCTCCACAGTCATCAAACACAACTGAATGGATAGAGTTGTGGGCTCAGGGTCCAGACTTCTGGGTTGAGCACCAAAGGTATGGTCAGAAAGGCGATACAGAGAAGGCAAGGAGAGCCAACATGTATATTTCAACACTGTCACTCCGGCAAATCTATGACTATTCATCATATTGTTTTTCCTTCCTGAATATTTACAAAAATATATGCTCAAAGGGCAGAGGTGCGGTGGGGAAGGAATATGATATCAAAAGACGAGTAACCCAATGAAGGCCTAATTCTGAAGGCAGAAAAATCCTTCTCTTGGGTCACATGATGTTAGTGCACCCTTTTCATCATTTCCACTTTCACACTGTGTGAAAGCCTTCATCTTCTTTTCAACTCCTGTCTACAGCAGTTTTCCGTAAGGAGCTTGATGACAGCTCTATCTGTTGGGAAAACCATAACTTCATTTTTTTTCTCTCCTCAGAAGAAGAGAGAAAAAAATCTTAGAACGGTGATGCTTGCCACCACCTAACAAGGTGGGGCTGCAAGGCCAGTAGTGGAGGGGTCGGACATTTCTTCCCCCATAGCAGCTGTAACAGCAGCAGCTGCCTCTCGACCAGTGGCCCGTGGTGTCTGATGTCAGTTGCACAGCCCCAAATCCGAGATTCACTCCAAACAGCTATTTCCTAAAACAAATCAGGAGTTGAATGTTCATTGCCTGTCTTACACTTTTTGCATTATTAAATTACTAAAATTTTGTGTTATGTTTTTGTATTACTAAAAAAATACAGTTATTATTAACAATACAATTACTTGAAAGGAACACTGTAAGATTAAAACAAATCCAACAATAAACAGAGCTACCATTTTAAACACCTTGCCTATGTTATATTTTTCATCTCTCGCTATAATCTTTTTAACCAACAAGGAAAAGGAGATTCAGATTTACCCAGTAGGGTGTGGAGTCAGAAGTTAGGAGATTAAGTCTGTTCCTAAGTTATTAATTAGCTCTGTGACCATGAGTAAGTGCATTTACCTCTCTGGACTTTAATTTCCTTTCTGGAAGCAGAAGTCAGTGAGTTAGACTTGTAGATGGCACAGGGACCTTCTTGTTCTAAGGGCCTTCATGTCGAATTTTCAGCTTCCCTGGTGGCTCAGATGGTAAAGAATCTGCCTGCAATGTAGGAAACCTGGGTTCGATCCCTGGGTCGGGAAGACCCCCGGAGGAGGAAATGGCAACCCCATAATTTTCTCATCATCCAACTCTCAGTATGTCACCTCTTAGAGAGATTTCACTGACCAATCCTGCTAAAATAGCTTGTCCAGCCTCTTCCACTGTTTATTACAAAGTCTAAACACTTGGCATGGCACACACTGTTGCTGCAGATTGGCTCCCATTTTCTCCTTCAGAATCTAGTAAACAATCATGAATATTTGTTGATTGAATTTATTAAAAAATCCAATTTGTTAAAAGTTTCTTTGGGTCTGTCATAAAAAACCCTAGAATTGTGTTGAGTGTGGTAGCCAATGTAGCTATTTAAATTTAAATGAAAAGTTCATTTCCTTAATCTCACAGGCCACATGTCAGTACTCAATATCATATGTGGCTAGTGGCGAGTGTAATGGGCAGTGCAGAAAAACACATATCCATCATTGCAGAAGATTCTATTGGGGAGTGCTGATCTAAATCCCGGCCCTTCCTCTCTAAAGTGAAAGTGAAAGTGAAAGTGAAGTCGCTCAGTCATATCCGACTCTTCGCGACCCCATGGACTGTAGCCTATCAGGCTCCTCCATCCAAGGGATTTTCCAGGCAAGAGTGCTGGAGTGGATTGCCATTTCCTTCTCCAGGGGATCTTCCTGAGCCAGGAAAGGAACCCGGGTGTCCTACATTGCAGGCAGACGCTTTACCGTCTGAGCCACCAGGGAAGCCCCACCTCTTCCTCTCTAACCCCGCCATGATTGATCACCTGAATTTCTATAACAGACTTGTAAAACGTCTGACAATAGCCTCCTCCTGGGCCATTCCATTCTCCACCCTGCCTCCATTTGTTTAGTTCATTTATTCATGCAGTGAATACTTAAGGAGGACCTTCTACATGCCAGGTCTTCCGGGAGACAAGCAGGGCATATATCAGAACTTGTCCTGCCTCAGTGAACCTCCAGGCTGGAGATAATGTGAGTATATCATTCTCATGTTGCAAAACCAATGTTGCGTCCTCTACCAAAGTGCTCTACAGGGTTGTTCCTAGTCAGCTCTGTTCTCAGGAGAGGGTTAACCGATGGAGGTGTTCCTCTGTGTGGGGGGTGGTGGTGCGTGTGTGTAATGGCAGGAGGGCCCATGGGCTGCACCAGTGCCTTCTGGCCCTTGAGTTGGAGGACAAATGGCCTCCTCATACACTGTGGCCTCACTTCCAGCTCTCCCTCAGCACCGCGCCTGCGTGTTCTGTTTCTCGTCCTCTACCTCAATGCTCTAACGCTATTCCCTGGCCTCTACACCCCCTTTTCTCAGTGGTATTTTCTTCATCTTATTTTGATCGTCTTATCCTGAACTCTTATACTTCCTTCAAAACCCACTTCAAATATCACTTTCTGCGAACTCTTCCCTGGCAACCCCAGATAAACAAGCGGATCTTTTTCTTGTGCACACACAGCTACCTGCAGTTAAGTCTAGCATAACACTCATTATATTTACTCTTAACCATTTATTGTATATACCTCCCTCCAGCAAACTGAAATTTTTCCAGATGAAAAACTTCTTATTCATCATCAGAGGTTCAATACCTGAAATATAATAGGTCTCTAATAAATAATATCATACAGATGATTAATAAATGATGACTGGAAAAATACATGAGTGAATAAATGTATGAATATTAGGAAAGTGCCTGGCTGTCTGAGTTCCCCAGGGAGATTGCACTGGTTCTGGAGCTTTAAAGTGAAATAAAAAGACCACAACTATCTACTTACTCTTATCAAAGAGAAAATGCTATTTTTCTTGACATTCCTATTTTTAACCTGTTCTAAATATCCCTTCTGCTCTTTTTTACCTAGAGAAGATTTTTTTTTTTTTGATCTCACAAGCTTTCCATTGTGACTACCCAAAACTCAAGGATCAAATACTTCATTCCTAAATGCCATGTGTCCCAGGCAGCTCTTTCTTCTAATTGGGGAAGAACCTCAGTACTGCCAGAGGGCTTACATACCACTCCTCCCAACTTTCATGTTTATGACTGCTGTCAAAACTGTTGTGCTTACACAGAAAATTTCTTCATTAAGCAGTATTATACAATTTTTTGAGTGTTTTATGAACCAGTATGAAGCAGGCCTAACATGTCTTAATTTTCCTCAGACTTTTAAAAACACAAATCTCGAAGCAAAGAGAAACTTCATGAAATAGTCCCACGAAGGTTCCCTTCAGGTGCCCTGGGGTGACCCTCCATTCACCCAACTGTTATTGTTATTTCTGTGGTTTCTATGAAACCCCTCAACAAGCCACTTCAACAAAGTAAATATTAATTAACCTTCAACCAGCTCACAAACTTTCTGAGATTCAAATTTATTTTCTTGATATTTCAGGATATTTTAAGCAAGCAGATTAATCTCCCTGCATCTGCGCCCCAACATGACTCTTCTGACACCTCATCTGAGTTGAGAATCTGGGTGTCTTTACCAAGTGTATTTTCGGTAAAGACATGAGTTTAAGTAAGCTCTGGGAGTTGGTGATGGACAAGGAGGCCTGGCATGCTGCAGTCCAAGGGGTCACAAAGAGCTGGACACGAGTGAGCAACTGAACTGAACTGACTGAGGGGGAAACTGGGTCTTCTTCTGATGTGCAGGGCCATGCTCAGTAAATCTTTAGTCCAGTGTTCTGTTGATGGACAGGGCTGTGTTCCCTCCCTGTTGTTTGACCTGAGGCCAACTATGGTGGCGGTAATGAGGATAATGGTGACCTCTTCAGAAGGCCCCATGCACGCACTGCTGCATTCAGTGCCCGCAACCCTGCAGCAGGCCGTTGCCGACCCCCACCTCCCCAGAGACTCCTGGACACTCATGGCGAGTCTGGGTCAGTCTCTTGTGGGGTCACTGTGCCTTTCTCCTGGGTCCTGGTGTGCACAAGGTTCTGTTTGTGCCCTCTAAGAGTCTGTTTCCCCAGCCCTGTGTAAGTTCTGACAGCTCTATGGTGGGGTTAATGGCAACCTCCTCCAAGAGGGCTTATGCAATACCCAGGTCTATGGCACCCAGAGCCCCTGCCCCTGCAGCAGTCCACTGCTAACCTGTACTTCCACAGGAGACACTCAAACTCAGTTCTGGCTCAGTCTCTCTGGGGTCACTGGGTCCTGGCGCATACAAGGTTTGTTTGAGCCCTCCAAGTGTCTCTGGCAAATATAGGGTTTGATTCTAAACACAATTTCACCCCTCCTACCATCTTGCTGGGGCATCTCCTTTGCCCTTGGACTTGGGGTATCTTTTTTTGGTGGAGTCCAACGTTCTCCTGTTGACAGTTGTTCAGCAGTGAGCTGTAATTTTGGAGTTCTCACAGGAGAAGATGAGTGCATGTCCTTCTACCCTGCCATCTTGGAGTCATAGATTTTTTCCTAGTCACCTTAATCAGGAATACTCAGATGCAAAGCCACACCCAAGCCCTTGTTACATCTACAATTTTGGTATACAAAATTATAATCCTTGAGTGTTTTAGATTATCTTCTGGTAAACTCCAGTTCTGCTTTTAGAAATGATTCAGTAATGTGAATTGCTGTGATCAAGGCTGCATAAAGGGAGTCAGGTATGTGTGTATGAGTGCTTGCATTCTCTTCTCAGGGAATTAGTAGACGTTAAACCAAATCAGTAAAGGAGGTTTGGTAAAAAGATTTAAAAAAATAAAGGCTTACCAGAGACTCTGGCCTTCCCAGCCATGACTTTCAGAAGAGGAATTCTTTCCCAGATTGTAAGACCTTTGTTGACTTTTTTAACTACTAAAATAACTGATCTTAATATGAGGGAAATGTTACGGGTTTCTTAGAACAAAGTCTTGTGTCAATACAATGGCTCTGCTTCATTATCCTGGCTTAGCCTGGAAAAGCAAAAGCTAAGAGAGATTCACTAGCCTTTCTCAAAGAAGCCCTCCTAAAGAACAGCAGGGGATTTGACAAGTATTTGCTGAGTGTCTGTTGCATTGAAGGGTTAAGTAGTGGAAGATATAAAGAAAAGAAGAGACATTCCATCTCTGCCCTTCAGGAAGTCACAGTCTAGTTGGCAAGAGAAGACAACCACTTAGAAAATGATGGTTAGTATAGAATAATAACTCAAGATATGCCCTGAGACAGTACAGACAAGGGCCAAATGAGTAGGGGAGTTGTGTACTCTGAGTCAGCATAGGGAGAGATGCCCAGAGACTGAAGCAACTGGAAAATCTTGGTATTGAGCCTTGGAGGATGGAATGGGTTTTGAAAGGAGGAGAGAAGGAGGAGAAGCAGGAAGGGCATTTCAAGTGTGTGTGCATGCTCAATTGCTAAGTCATGTCTGACTCTTTGCAACCCCAGGGAGGTAGCCCAGTCCCATTGGGATTTTCCAGGCTCCCCTCTTGATGGTATTTTCCATGTAAAAATACTGGAGTGGGTTGCTATTTCCTCCTGCAGAGGATCTTCCCGACCCAGGGACCAAACCTGCATCTCCTGCGTTGCAGGCAAATTCTTTACCACTAAGCCCCCTGGGAAGCCCAGGACATTTCAAGAGAGGTTACCAAATATCTTGAAAATAAGCTTGAAGAACAAATACATAATTTGACTTATTTATGGAGACTAGAATAGCCAAATTTAAAAAAGACTAAAAGTAGAATGACAGTTGCCAGGGAGAGGGGAAGTGGGGACTTTACTCTTTAATGGGTATGGAGTTTCATCATGGAAAGATTAACTCTTTCTAGAGACAGATGATGGCGGTGGTTGCACAACAATGTGAGTGTACTTAGTGACACTAAACTGCACACTTAAAATGATTAATTTTATGTTATATGCATTTTACCACAATTTTAAAAAATTGAGATAGACAATTATCTATTCTTAAAGGAGAGAGAATGGGTTTATACTGAACTTCTGGGGTCTTTTTTATAATTCCATAATAACTGTATATGTAGCCCGTGTGATAGCAAGTGTTAACTTAATTAATATAATCCATCCCCAGGCTGTTGCATTTCAAGAGTATTTGATGGTTGTGGTTGTCTTAGTCTGTTGAGGTTGCTACGTGTGTCTATTCAGTCAGTCAGTCGTGTCTGACTCTTTGCAGCCCCATGCACTGTAGCCTGCCAGGCTCCTCTGCCCATGGAATTTTCCAGGCAAGAATACTGGAGTGGGTTACCATTTCCTACCCCAGGGGATCTTTCTGACCCTGGGATCAAACCTACATCTCCTACACTGGCAGGCAGATTCTTTACCACTAGCGCAGGTGGTACTAGTGATGAAGAATCTGCTTGCCAATCCAGGAGACATTAGAGACACAGGTTTGATCCCTGGGTCAGGAAGATTCCCTGGAGGAGGGCATGGCAACCCTCTCCAGTGTTCTTGCCTGGATAATCCCATGGACAAAGGAGTCTGGTGGGCTACAGTCCATGGGGTCATAAAGAGTCAGATGCAACTGTCTGACAGCACAGCAAGGAACAGTGCCGCCTTGGAAGCCCTGAGGTTGCCATAACAGAGTGCCATAGACCGGATGGCTTACAGAAATGCATTCCTAACAGCTCTGGAGGCTGGAAGACTGAGGTCAGGATGCCAGCACAGTTGGGTCCTCTTCTGGTTTCAGACTTTTCCTTATATCCTCATGTGGTAGAAAGAGCAGAGAGGAAGCAAGCTCTCTTTTGACTCTCATAAAGGGCACTAATCCCATTCATGAGGGCTCCAACCTTATGATCTCATCTAATCCGAATTACCTTCCAAAGGTTTTCAACATATGAATTTGAGGGAGACACAGTCAGTCAGTCCATGATAGTAGTTGATTACCTAGCAGCTTTCCCCCTCCTTCTTCCTTACTCGCAGACGTCCACTTCCACAATAAAGGCCATTTACTTTCCCAGCTTTATCATAGCTAAAGCATAGGCATGTGACCCTATCTGCTAAAGAGGGCAGTTACTTTCACAGCTTCATCATAGGTAAAGTATAAATATGTGACCAAAAGCATAGGTATAGGCCCTTAATACTAAGGGGAAATCTTCTATGGGGTAAAGTTTTGGAAAAGTTTTCTCCCCTATTTAAGAAAGAGAGAAAACTCAAATAGTATACACTTTCTCCCTGGCTTCCTTTGGATATTGTCTGAAGACATAATGCTTAGTGCTAGACAGTTAACCTACATCCACAAGGGAGAGACTAAAGAATGACTGATAGTCAATCTGGAATCCTTAATACCTTGTTACCAAATTAAGTACCCTCGTAAACTAGCTTTACTCCTTGTTTAAGTTACTGGTAGTTTAGCACTTATTTATTTGCAACCAAGATGGTTCCAATGAACTACAGTGTTACAAAGACAGCCTCACAACTCTTTGCAGGAAATTTGTATTCAGCTGAAATGTGTTCTCTTCTTTCCTTAAATAATGTGTTTATTATCAGTTTCTTCCATTACATGACAGGCGAAATAAAGAACAAAAAGAGCAGGACAAAAAGATTAGCTAGTGCTGGGTTTGGAAGGGCACAGGACAATCAGCAAATAAGCTGGCAGTAAGCAAAGTAAATAGCCAGTGTTTTGCCATGCACTGGAAAGAATCTCATTTTCCTTTGTAACTGAGAAAGGTTGTATTTGAAGGGAACATTGGGTAAAAGTATAAACAAAGACTAACCTTGGAAGAAAAGTTATGACCAACCTAGACAGCGTATTCAAAAGCAGAGACATTACTTTGCCGACTAAGGTCTGTCTAGTCAAGGCTATGGTTTTTCCAGTAGTCATGTTTGGATGTGAGAGTTGAACTGTGAAGAAAGCTGAGCGCCAAAGAACTGATGCTTTTGAACTGTGGTGTTGGAGAAGACTCTTGGGAGTCCCTTGGACTGCAAGGAGATCCAACAAGTTCATTCTGAAGGAGATCAGCCCTGGGATTTCTTTGGAAGGACTGATGCTAAAGCTGAAACTCCAGTACTTTGGCCACCTCATGTGAAGAGTTGACTCATTGGAAAAGACTCTGTTGCTGGGAGGGATTGGGGGCAGGAGGAGAAGGGGATGACAGAGGATGAGATGGCTGGATGGCATCACTGACTCGATGGATGTGAGTCTGCGTGAACTCCAGGAGTTAGTGATGGACAGGGAGGCCTGGTGTGCTGCAATTCATGGGGTTGCAAAGAGTCGGACACGACTGAGTGACTGAACTGAACTGAACTGAAGGACTCTGAAAATGGTAAGGGTCTAGAAACAAGAAAGCAATACCCAGTGGAGAGCAGAGCAGAGTATTAACAGTGTAGCCTAAGAAGTGGGTCCGCAGAGTCCAGAAGACAAACCCAAGGCCTACATCACACCAGTTTTCTCTCAGCTCAGATCTATATGTTTCAGAAATTCTTGACTAAACTTTTTGCTTTTCTTAGTAAGACTCAAGTTAAAGCACCCCTCAACATAGTACTCTTGCCCGGAAAATCCCATGAACAGAGGAGCCTGGTAGGCTGCAGTCCATGGGGTCACGAAGAGTTGGACACGACTGAGCGACTTCACTTTCACTTTTCACTTTCATGCATTGGAGAAGGAAATGGCAACCCACTCCAGTGTTCTTGCCTGGAAAATCCCAGGGACAGGGGAGCCTGGTGGGCTGCGGTCTTTGGGGTCGCACAGAGTCGGACCTGACTGAAGCGACTTAGCAGCAGCAGCAGCAACAACACATTGCTACAGATAGATACAAAGTCTCTGTGTGTCTGCTTTGATTTGAAATAAAAATCCTGGCATTCTTTTGTCAGATTTTTCTAATAGCATGAACACCTGTCTGGTGGTATTGCAGTTTAGATATTTATTAAGACTTTTATTAACTGGTGGTATGATAGTTCCTTCCAAAGCTGATTAAACAGACACAGCCAAGGAAGGGAGGATGGCTCCATCTGTTCATTAAAGATGCTGGCAGTCCAGAGCGAGAGGTCCAGAAATGGGGCAATCTATCACATCCCAGTAATGAACATCCTGTGGTGCTTTCCACAGGGAAAGATGCTTGCTCCTTAGAAGGAAAGTTATGACTAACCTAGACAGCATATTAAAAAGCAGAGACATCACTTTTCCTAACAAAGGTCCGTATAGTCAAGCTGTGGTTTTTCCATAGCTTGTGAGAGTTGGACCATAAAGAAGGCTAAACACTGAAGAATTGATGCTTTCAAATTGTAGTGCTGGAGAAAACTCTTGAGAGTCCCTTGGACTGCAAGGAGATCTAACCAAGTCAATCTTAAAGGAAATCAACCCTGACTATTCACTGGCAGGACTGATGCTGAAGATGAAGCTCCAATACTTTGGCCACCTGATGTGAAGAATCGATTCATTAGAAAAGACTCCAATGCTGGGAAAGATTGAGGGCGGGAGGAGAAGGGATTGACAGAGGGTGAGTTGGTTGGATGGCATCTCCGACTTGATAGACATGAATTTGAGCAAACTCCAGGAGATAATGAAGGACAGAGAAACAGTGTGGTGCAGTCCATAGGGTTGCAAAGAACTGGGCACAACTTAGCCGCTGAACAGCAACAACAGCAAGCTGCTGCACTGGACAATTTTCCCCTAAGAATAAGACTCCTCGACCTGAGGCAACTAGAATTAAATCGCTTACTTCTCCAGAAAAGTGAATTCTTTCATATGGGCTACTTCCTTTCCCATTGTTCACACACTAGTGTTTTTAAAAAGAGGAACTTGAGTTCCCTGAAAGGAAGCTGAACATAATGTTTACAAAGGACTTTGTTACACACACACACACACACAAAACTCAGAGCTGCGAACGAATACCACAAATGTCCTCATAAAACTGCAGCCCATGTGAAGTATGGCTGATCTAACACATCAGGGATTAGCAAGCTTTCCCACAAGGCCCAGCTTGCTTTAGGGCTAAAAATGGAATTAGAAACTCCAACCCATGTCATCTGATTGTGATCACGGGCAGAGTCTTTGGGCTATTCTCTCAGCATTCAAAGAATGTGGTATTATTCCCCTGATAGCACACAAGCTCTCCATGAGTCCCATCGGAGATGTAAGTGTTTTGCCTCTGGTGAAAATGAATGTCCATGGAAAATGTGACACCAACGCTACCTTTAGGGTCTCAGATGAATCAGGTTTTATACCAGAAAGACTTTTCTCATTAAGATGATACTCATTTGTGGAAGTGGCTCTCAAAGGGCTTGTGGGACTTCCCAGTGGTCCTCTAGGACCTGACTGCCCCACTTCTGCCCCTACAACCTGGTCTGTTTTATTCAAGTTTAAAAGGTAGAAAAATACAGAGCAGTGGGAAGAGTATGGTTCAAGGAGTCAGATCTGTGATTAAATTTTAAGCCTGCTGCTCCCTCACTGTGTGATACTGGACACATTAATTTCTCTGAGCATCTACTTTAGAGGGTTGATGTGAGCCAATATATGTTAAGTACCTAAGAAAACACAAAGGATCAGGTTGTTAAAACAGACTCGTAAAAAATAGATCTTACCGCATCTCAAGCTTTCCTAATAACATCGGTGAAACGAGTCATTGCAAGATTCAGGTAAAGCAGTGAGTGATCTAAAGGCTAAAGTAGTCCTCCAGGCCCTTTTTTGACACATCAAGATATTCTCTTACCCAGATGAACACAGAAGACCTTTGAGCTATATGTGTGGCCACATTACCTATACAGAAAAGAGTCATTGGGAAGTACCTTCATATTTATACTCAGATAGTTACCTAACTTACTTTTTCCCAGAAGCCATGCTCAAAACATCCTTAGATTCTAGATTTGTAACAAATGAGCAACCCAGACAGATCAGGTTTCTCCTTATAAGAGCATGTCGTAGACAAGGACCCTGCAGCTAGCTAATATGATTAACTTTGTTTACTCAGATGTCTATCATTAACATGTTCACATGAAGATTTGATTAAGTTACCTTTCCCATGTGCTTCTCCCTCGTAAAGAAAGAGGATGGTTTGTAGGCCTATTGTTAAACATTTCCGTCCTAGCACCTAACCCAGACTAGGACTTGACAGAAGCTTTTATCACGTTATGAAAAATCCTAACTACAATACAACTGTGCTTACTGTACTTCTGTTTCTTCCTGACTTTCCAGGCCTTGCCTAATTCAGCCTCTCTTTTTCATCTAGGCCTCACCTGCCCAATTGTGTGCAATTCTCATCTCAGCCTTTTCGCCCCTAATTCCTGTCTACTGTGCTACCCCTCTTTCAAGGACAGGCAAGAGCACCTTTCTCCTGAATATATTCATGCCTACTTTTGCCCCCTGATCTCATCCTTTCTATCATCTATAATCCATGATCTAATACTGAGTCTAGAGTATCTTACATCATTCTGTTTCTTACTTTTGTACGCATGACAGTTTTCTTTCTCTAAATAGATTATAAATCCTAGGAGAACTGAGAACTCTGACTAACTTGCTCTGAGTCACTTTTACCAGGGAACATCGTTTGATCCACCTCCCCAACAGATGTGGTCCCACTGGTATTGACCCGTTTAGCACCCAACTTCCCATACTGTGATGTTATCTTAATTTCTTGTAATTCTTGATTTAACTGCTGTCTCTCTTTAAGGGCCACAAGATCCATGAAGACAGGGTCATATCCCTCTTGCTCACTCTTATAAATCTAGTGCCTGATGCATCACCTGGCAAGGAGTAGGTAATTAATACATATTTGTTGAAGACCTAGGCTTCCTAGTGGTAAAGATAGGTGGATCAAGGAAGCCTGATAATGTATACAATGAACATAGTGAGCATCTACTCTGGGTACTCAGGGTTCAGAGATGAGTAAGACATGACTTCAGTCATCTGATGTCTGGTCTGAGCAAGTTTGAGTCAATTTCCTTACCACCACAATCTAGGTCTATAGATGTGTTTTTAAAAAAGGTCAAAATCAAACGTTATTAGTTAAGCCCAATGAGTTAATGGGAGAAAATTAGGGGATGTAGCTAGTAAATAAGAGAATGTAGCTAGAAAACTCCAGATGGGTTGTGGGTGTTCTCAGAAAGACCTCCTGCTTCCCCTGCCTCTCCTTCTGCTCCAAATGGCCATTGTACAGGTTTCACCACTGGCCTCAATTCATGTGAAAAGCTTACAGCAGTCCTTAAATTGTGCTTTAGACTTGCGTACAGGTATATACTAGGGCACCTTTCTGGATACCTTTTTTTAGAACGATACAACCTGAATAGAATTCCAACTCATTTATAACAGATTTGGGGGCTTCCCTGGTGGCTCAAATGGTAAAGAATCTGCCTGCAATGTGGGAGACATGGGTTCACTCCCTGGGTTGGGAAGATCCCCTGGAGGAGGGCATGGCAACTCACTCCAGTATTCTTGCCTGGAGAATTCCCATAGACAGAGGAGCCTGATGGGCTATGGTCCACAGGGTCGCAAACAGTCCGATACAACTGGGCAACTAAGCACAGCACATAACAGATTTTGGCCACCAACGTGTTTAATTAACTATCGTGTTCAAACTATATAATAATTCATACTTAATTTTATCCATCCTAATACCACCCTATGTAGTAAAAGACATCATATTATCATTGCTTTTCTTAAAATCAATAAAATTTCACAGGTTTTGTACAGGGCAAATTCATTCCTTCATATTCTGAGAAATAAGGAAATCAGTGAATTGGTTGGTTATTCACTGTATCTTATGAAATCTAAACAAAGATTCTGATGGACCAATCTTAGCTTCTCCTGGGAAGAGGAGTTGGGATTATTGAATGGAGACAGATAGATCCATTTATATATAATATTTTCCCAAGTATATAAGGTGATTCCTGTCCTCCCTCCCTTCTTTCCTTCCTTCCATTCAGTGCCAGATGATTACACAGTGCTGCTCCGTGTGAGAAAGTTTCCTCCAGTCAGGCTTTCACCAAGTGAGGCTACTTCCTGGTACCCAAGCTTAAGCTGTCTGCAACCTACACCAACATCTTTAGCTGCCTTTGGCCATACATCAAAAAGACTGATTCTTTCTAAAACAATCAGCTGGCTGCCTCTTTTTCCCCATTACATTCTCCTTCTTGCTAAGGGGCTTCTCTTCTTTTTTCCCTCCTGTAAGGTCACCTCTGTATCCCTTGGTTCTCCCTTCAAAGCCCTTCTCCATGCTCTGTCCTCCTCTGCAGCCATGTGTTAGTGACTATTTCTCTGCTCTCCCACTAAACTGGAGCCCTTTGAAGGCAGGGTCTATATCTCATTTGCCTTAGCATCCCCATTGACTTCAAGAGGGCCTGGTGCATGAGTGAGTATTGAGTAAATGTTTGTATTTAATGATATTGAATCAGAGAACAAATCCTTAGCATATGGGAGATACAAAAAGAGATAAGCTTAGTGATTCATGTTGGAACATTTCATCCATCTGTGACAGAGGAATAAAGGGATCCTAGAGGCTACAGCATCCTTCCCTGTGAAGCCAGGATCAGTGGAGAAGCAGCAACAGGAAAGAATAGAAATTTGAGCTGTGCCTTATGTAGGCTTGGGGAACACTGGGCAATTCTGATGTAAAAACAAATTTTAGAAAGGAACAGAAAAAAAGAACTTCTTTAACTGGTTTCAATTAAGCCAGTGTAATCCCCTTCCCACTTACCAGGACTCTGCACATTTTCTTCTCTTTCCACACCACTTAGAACTCTGACCAATGACTCTGATCGCAGATGGTTCTTTTTTCCCACATAGATGTTAGTACCATCTCTAATGCATTCATTTGGGTTAAAAATGAAGACAAAAAGAACTGCAGTTTCTTAAGAAACTTCTTAGGGGATTCCCAGGGGGTGCTAGTGGTAAAGAACCAGCCTGACAATGCAGGAGATGCAGGTTTGATCCCTGGGTATGGAAGATCCCCTGGAGGAGGTCATGGCAACCCACTCTAGTATTCTTGCCTGGAGAATCTGGTGGACAGAGGAGCCTGGCAGGCTACAGTCCATAGGCCCTCTTGAAGTCAGTGGGGATGGTAAGGGAAAAGAGATATAGACCCTGCCTTCAAAGGGCTCCAGTTTAGTGGGAGAGCAGAGAAATAGTCACTAACACATGGCTGCAGAGGAGGGCATGGCAACACAATCCAGTATTCTTGCCTGGAGAATCCCATGGAGAGAGGATCCTGGTGGGCTGCAGTCCACAGGGTCGCACAGAGTTGGACATGACTGAAGCGAGTTAGCACACATGCATGCAAGAGGCCTCTTCTGCCCCCTCAGCATTCTGTCCAGTGGAGGTCCGAAGCCCAGAAGTCTACCTGCAAGGGTCTGACGGAGGTGTCCTGAGGAATGTAAGCAGCTTCATGAAACCAGAACCTCGGAATCTGGGGAGAGAATGGAGTTTTGGGAGGTCCCTCTCCCTGATGTGTCCATGAGTCAGAGTTAACTGTACTTCTTCTAAAAGAGCTGGAACAGCCATTAGTCAAGGCCAACGGAAGGGAAAATCTGTCTTGTACTGTAAGCTCAACCTTGCAGTTCCTAAAATGGGCCACTCTGGCCCGCTCCCAGACTTCACAATCTAAACTACAGATAAAGGGGAACAAATGCAATTATCATATTTCATTAGGGCTCCCCTGCGCACAGTCCTGGCCTCAGGCGCCCAGCCATCTAAGACAACCTACTCGCTCATCCTCGATGCAAACATTGGCCTGATGGATAAGTAGTTGGCATCAGCACATTAAGTTCCTCAGAGGAAAGACGCAGTCATGTTATTTGACACAAATCATTATGACTGAGACACAAAAATAGGATTGGAAAATTTCAGCGAGCATGGTTTGCCTTCTTTCTGATGTCCTCAATCTCTCATCAGAAGCTTAAAGTGAATTTGCGACTGTTTGGTACAGGGTTTCTAGAATTCTCTTTCTCTCCTAGAAAGGTGGGTGTTTTATTACGAGCAATAATAATAGCAATTGCGACACTTAATGAATCTCCACCTTGTGTCAGCTACTGTAGCAAAGCCCTTGATACGAATCACCTCTGTATTTGTTTTCTAGAGCATTCATAACAAAATCTAAAGCCTCGGGAGCTTACACAACAGAAATTAATCTTCTCACAGTTCTGAAAGCTAGAAGCCCAAGATCAAGGTGCCAGAAAATTTGGCTTTTGCTGAGGCCTCTCCTCCTGGCTCGCAGAGGGTACTTTTTCACTGTGTTCTCGCATACCTTTTCTTCCAGGCACGCAAGATGAGAGAGAGAGAGTGAAAGATCTTTGGTGTCCCCTCCTCCTCTGATAAGGACATTAGTCCTGTTGAATTAAGGCCTCCCCCATGACCTCACTTTAACCTGATTACTTCTTTATGGGGCCTCCAACTCCAAATACAGACACACTGGGGACTAGAGCTTCAACACGTGAACTTTGCTAGAACACAATTCAGTTCATAGCAACCTCCCTGAGTTGCCACAACAAGTTCAGGGCAGTCTCTACATTTTGCTGCTGAATAAACTGAGGGTAAAATAATTTGTCCAAAATTTCACTGCCAGCAAGTTGTTGGTATTGCTATTTTAACAGAAGGAGAAGTGGAAACACAGGGAGCTCGTGGGTATGAACATAGGGTAGCTAGTAGAAAGGTCAGAGAGGAACTGGCAACTGGCAACAAGAGCATTGAATTCACTGAATATAGGGAGAGCAAGAAGCTAGGCCAAAGGAAAGACCAGACATGCCCTCCTGTGCTGCAGAGCCTGAAGAAGAGGTTAGAGTTTTGTGTCCAGCAGATTGCTGCCTGAAAGGAGAATATAAAGTACATGAAAAGTCTGGTGGTTCAACTACATGAACACAAAAGACCCGGAGAGTCCACACTGGGGTATACTCCAAAGCACTGCTTTCCCCTTCACTCATGGGGGTGTCATAAGCCCAGGTACAGAGAGGATAAGAAGAAAACATATTTCAAAATAAAACATTTCTTTAAAAAAGAAAGATGAGTTCATTTAGATGAGCCACTGGTCGTTGTGCTGAGCTCTGAATATAAAGACCAGAAGACGTGGTCGCTATCATCCAAGAGCTCAGAGTCCAGCAGCAGTGAAGGAAGTCTTCTTTTCCCAACCCTGATCTGGATAAAACTGAGAAACAGGAAATGTCTCTTTGGGTCAAATCCTTTCTCTTTTTTTATTTTTAAATAAAAAAAGACTTTTTTGTGTGTGTGAGGACCATTTTTAAAGTCTTTATTGAATTAGTTACAATATTGCTTCTGTTATTTTATGTTTTATTTATTTATTTATTTATTGGCCATGAGGCCTGTGGGATCTTGGTTCCCTGACCAGGGATCAAACCTATACCCCCTGTATTGGAAGGTGAAGTCTTAAACACTGGACCCTTTTCTTCTCTAAGACACCCTTGTGAGTCCCCACTGGTGCCTCTCTCCCCAGAGGCTGCCTCCTCCATGTCCGCCTCCTCCATGTCCACCTCCATTCCAGCAGCTGGCACCCCAGAATTTCCAGGGTCTTCAGTGGCGTTGACTCACCCATCATTATTCTTCCCTGATCCTCACCTAATCCAGAAATTTCTTGATATTTCTTCCATTAAAACATCTCTGCTCCGAATCCCTTTCCCTTGGGTTCTGGCTAGGAAAAGAAAGGTCATAGAGCATTTTTTCCTTCTCCTGAGTAATGTCCTGACATATTATTGGTGGCCTCTGGAGACTGGTGACTACGGCACAGATTTCAGGCACTGCAGCAGGCAGTACGGTGGGAATCTTCATGAGGTTGGGTGAGTCTGTCAATGGATATCAGACTCACAGTGAGTAAGACATCATCCATCCTGGGCTTTTCACAAATGAGGCTATTCCTGCTCCTACGCAGAACTAGGTGAAAGGGTGTGTGCCAGCCCCTGTCAGTGCTCCACTCCTATCTCCTGGACTTCATGTTCCAGAATGCGGAAGGCCATGCTGCTTCTGGCTGCGGGCCAAGGACATCCCTGGGAGTCACCCTCCACCAATGACTCTCCAGGGATGGAGTATAAATACCTCAGCTCCCTCAGCCCTTGGGCAGGATCAGTCTGATGCATGGGTTTTATCCTGTGACCTCACATTTCCCTGTGGATTTTCAGTGACTCACAGTGGAAAATGGATAATAATGTACCTCTTATTGGCTGCTTCCACTTCCCTTCTTCACTACCAAATGGCAAATGATGTTTCCTGTGCTTCACAAATCAACCACTTGCACTGAAATCCTTTTCTCAGTGTCAGCTTCTGGAGGACCTAAAAGGAGACAGGGTGTCCCATCATGAAATGGCCAGACAGCATGTGGGCTGCACTCTCTGATCATGCCACGTCTTTAAATGCACTGGTCATAGCAAACACCCTCTTCCAACAAAACAAGAGAAGACTCTACACATGGACATCACCAGATGGTCAACACCGAAATCAGATTGATTATATTCTTCACAGCCAAAGATGGAGAAGCTCTATACAGTCAGCAAAAACAAGACTGGGAGCTGACTGTGGCTCAGATCATGAACTCCTTATTGCCAAATTCAGACTTAAATTGAAGAAAGTAGGGAAAACCGATAGACCATTCAGGTATGACCTAAATCAAATCCCTTATGATTACACAGTGGAAGTGAGAAATAGATTTAAGGGCCTAGATCTGATAGATACAGTGCCTGATGAACTATGGAATGAAGTTCATGACACTGTACAGGAGACAGGGATCAAGACCATCCCCATGCAAAAGAAATGCAAAAAAGCAAAATGTCTGGGGAGGTCTTACAAATAGCTGTGAAAAGAAGAGAAGTGAAAAGCAAAGGAGAAAAGGAAAGATATAAGCATCTGAATGCAGAGTTCCAAAGAATAGCAAGAAGAGATAAGAAAGCCTTCTTCAGTGATCAATGCAAAGAAATAGAGGAAAAAATAGAATGGGAAAGACTAGAGATCTCTTCAAGAAAATTAGAGATACCAAGGGAACATTTCATTCAAAGATGGTCTCGATAAAGGACAGAAATGGTAGGGACCTAACAGAAGCAGACGATATTAAGAAGAAATGGCAAGAATACACAGAAGAAGTGTACAAAAAAGAGCTTCATGACCAAGAGAATCACGATGGTGTGATCACTCACCTAGAGCCAGACATCCTGGAATGTGAAGTCAAGTGGGCCTTACAAAGCATCACTACGAACAAAGCTAGTGGAGGTGATGGAATTCCAGTGGAGCTATTTCAAATCCTGAAAGGTGATGCTGTGAAAGTGCTGCACTCAATATGTCAGCAAATTTGGAAAACTCAGCAGTGGCCACAGGACTGGAAAAGGTCAGTTTTCACTCCAATTCCAAAGAAAGGAAATGCCAAAGATTGCTCAAACTACTGAACAATTGCACTCATCTCACATGCTAGTAAAGTAATGCTCAAAATTCTCCAAGTCAGGCTTCAACAATATGTGAACTGTGAACTTCCTAATGTTCAAGCTGGTTTTAGAAAAGGCAGAGGAACCAGAGATCAAATTGCCAACATCTGCTGGATCATGGAAAAAGCAAGAGAGTTCCAGAAAAACATCTATTTCTGCTTTATTGATTATACCAAAGCCTTTGACTGTGTGGATCACAATAAACTGGAAAATTCTGAAAGAGATGGGAATACCAGACCACCTGACCTGCCTCTTGAGAAACCTGTATGCAGGTCAGGAAGCAACAGTTAGAACTGGACATGGAACAGCAGACTGGTTCCAAATAGAAAAAGGAGTGCGTCAAGGCTGTATATTGTCACCCTGCTTATTTAACTTCTATGCAGAGTACATCATGAGAAATGCTGGACTGGAAGAAACACAAGCTGGAATCAAGATTGCTGGGAGAAATATCAATAACCTCAGATATGCAGATGACACCACCCTTATGGCAGAAAGTGAAGAGGCACTAAAAAGCCTCTTGATGAAAGTTAAAGAGGAGGGTGAAAAAGTTGGCTTAAAGCTCAATATGCAGAAAACGAAGATCATGGCATCCAGTCCCATCACTTCATGGGAAATAGATGGGGAAACAGTGGAAACAGTGTCAGACTTTATTTTTTGGGCTCCAAAATCACTGCAGATGGTGACTGCAGCCATGAAATTAAAAGACACTTACTCCTTGGAAGAAAAATTATGACCAACCTAGATAGCAGAGACATTACTTTGCCGACTAAGGTCCATCTAGTCAAGGCTATGGTTTTTCCAGTGGTCATGTATGGATGTGAGAGTTGGACTGTGAAGAAGGCTGAGTGCTGAAGAATTGATGCTTTTGAACTGTGGTGTTGGAGAAGACTCTTGAGAGTCCCTTGGACTGCATGGAGATCCAACCAGTCCATTCTGAAGGAGAGCAGTCCTGGGATTTCTTTGGAAGGAATGATGCTAAAGCTGAAACTCCAGTACTTTGGCCACCTCATGTGAAGAGCTGACTCATTGGAAAAGACTCTGATGCTGGGAAGGATTGGGGGCAGGAGGAAATGGGGACAACAGAGGATGAGATGGCTGGATGGCATCACTGACTTGATGGACGTGAGTTTGAGTGAACTCTGGGAGTTGGTGATGGACAGGGAGGGCTGGCGTGCTGCAATTCGTGGGGTCGCAAAGAGTCGGACACGACTGAGAGACTGAACTGAAGTTTAGGGAGCCTTGCCAGCACCCCACTCTTCCCTCCTCTGCACGGCCATGGGAAGAGGTTGGGGAGCCCACATCAGAGCCAGTCTCCCTGGGGAGATGTTTGTAAAGGGTAGCCCCAGCTGATGGTGTTTTCTAACTTCTCTGAGTAGAATCTTATTTGGAAATAATTCTGCCAAGGCCAGTACAAGAAAGTGGAGTGAAAGTGAAAGTCACTCAGTCATGTCCAACTCTTTGCAACCCCATGAACTTATACAGTTCATGTAATTCTCCAGGCCAGAATCCTGGAGTGGGTAGCCTTTCCCTTCTCCAGAGGATCTTCCCAACCCAGGAATCAAACCCAGGTCTCTTGCGTTACAGGCAGATTCTTTACCAACTGAGCTATCAGTGAAGCCCAAGACACGGAATAAATCTGTTTCAGAAGGATGCATGGGATCTGATGTTGGAAATGTCTTATCTGGATTGATTCTAAGTCTACCACGTGTGAGCTAGCTAGCTACTTAATGTTTTTGTGCCCTATTTTCCTCATCTATAAATGAGATAATAACTGCCTCAAAGTATTGTTTCCAAAGATGACAATAATAGCCAATAGCATTCCAAGAGGCTTATTGTTCAATAGCTAAGTTGTGTCTGACTCTTTGAGACCCCATGGATGGCAGCACACAAGGCTTCCTTCACCATCTTCCAGAGCTTGCTCAAACTTTATCTATCAAGTCAGTGATGCCATCCAAATACCTCACCCTCTGTCATCCCCTTCTCCTCCTGGCCTCAATCTTTCCCAGCACCAGGGTCTTTTCCAACGAGTCAGCTCTTTGCATCAGGTGGTCAAAGTATTAGAGCTTCAGCATCAATCCTTCCAGTGAATATTCAGGGTTGATTTCCTTTAGGATTGACTGGTTTGATCTGGCTAAGAGGCTTACATGAAGTTAGTTCAGTTCAGTTCAGTCACTCAGTTGTGTCTGACTCTTTGCGACCCCGTGAATCACAGCACGCCAGGCCTCCCTGTCCATCACCAACTTTCGGAGTTCACTCAAACTCACGTCCATCGAGTCAGTGATGCCATCCAGCCATCTCATCTTCTGTCATCCCCTTTTCCTCCTGCCCCTAATCCCTCCCAGCATCAGGGTCTTTTCCAATGAATCAACTCTTCACAGGAGGTGGCCAAAGTACTGCCAAAGTTGGTGGCCAGAGTTTCAGCTTTAATGTGGCTCAAAACAGCCTTATGAGAGTGTGTCAAGGCTCCCTTACCAAAACTCTTGGAGCCAGATAAGCTTTGAAATTCAGAATTCAGCATATGAACGTATATCTTAGAACCCCTCTCAGGACGTAGGGGAGTCTCCTGGACTCAGTCACAATATTTCTACATCAAAATTAGGAAGATTTATACTAAGTGGGATACAGTTCATAAAAAGCCTCATTTTGGAACTGCAGATAAAGGATTGCATCCCAGAGAAATCAAGCAACTTGCTCAAGATCACAGCCCAGGATGTGAGCCCCAAAGACTCATGCCAAAGCCTCTGCTCTAACCACTACACAGTTCTGCCCCAGCAATGAAACCCTTTCACCAGAATGAATGAAGGGAGTAAGAGGCTTGTATCTGATTCATATACAGATATGGTGGGTGAGAGCTGCTTTTTGTTATCATAAAAAATAAATTTACATAATTTCTCCAGAAACAAAATTGAAAATATGGTCACATTTGAAACAATGATGCTATAAAATAGCAGCCTACAAAAAATAATAGCTGCCATTTCTTGAAAATGTATGGGGTAGTTTACATATATTCATCTCATTTAACCCCTATAAGAGCCCTGAGAGACAGATTTTATTAGTACCACCTATTCTGTAGATGAGATTAAGTAACTTACCCAAGGTCACCCTTAAAATAAGGAGCTAGCAGCAGATCCAGTCTGGGTCTGCTGCGGCCTGCGGCCCTTCCACTACACCACCCTGCTGCCAAAGGACAGGGGGGTGCCGCCCACCAGCGTTGTATGGTTCGCCCAAGGTCACGGAGAGATAGCCCGGAGCACCAATTACCATGACCTTGCTACTTCAGAAGGCCTTGCAGCGAGTAACTTCTACTCTGGAAAGCTCCACGACTCAATATCATTTCTTTTCTGCTGCCCACTCTTGCCACTCTGAGCAGAGAACAGTACCCAGCATTCACTAGAAGATGTAAGGGAATTGATTGGAAAGAAAATGTTATCTTATTCCAGTCCTGTCCATAGCACTGTACCACTCTATATTTAGATAAGTGCTCTGCGCAGGCAGCCAAAGAGGCAAGAAAAACAAGTTAAAAGGGTGCTAGGCTCATGCCAGGAAATGCTGAGAACTTGCAAGGTCTTATTCTTTGCCCAAAGATGATTATTTTTTAAAAAACAAGAGACAATAAAAACAAGCAACCTCTGCAAACACAGAGTGCTTTACAGTCTGGAATGCCTCATGGACCCAGGGCAGTTGAGGACTCAGGAGGGTAAGCAGGGTCTTCATCTCTCTTTACAGAATTGAGTCCCTAAGGAGAGAACCTCAGCAGGTCTCAGCCTGAACTACTTGTGAAGTCAGGGAAAAATTCAACAGGGAAGTCATGGGCTGGATGGGGGCGGGGGGTGGGGTGCAGCGGGCCCCTCAGGGCCCTGGGTATCAGCTGCAACTCCACAGACCAAACCTGAACTCTGGTATTTCAAAAAGGGAAATAAGACGACTCAAGTTCATTCATTAATGGGTCTGAGGGCTTGAAGGGTAACCAAGGTCCAAGCTTCCCAGCCCCCTTGAGAGCCCCTTCTCTCAGAGAACCCCTTCCCCCAGAAGGTTGTAATTCCTCCATTATTTACGCATGCATGCTAAATTGCTTCAGTCATGTCTCTTTACAACGCCACGGATGGTGTAGCCCACCAGGCTTCTCTGTCCATGGCAATCTCCAGGCCAGAACATCTTCCCAATCCATGGATCGAACCCACATCTCTCATGTCTCCTGCATTGGCAGGCGGGTTCTTTATCACTAGCATCATGTGGCAAGCCCCATTATTCATAGCCACAGATATTCCCATGATTAACTGTGTCTACTACAGTTATTTATGTATGCTTTATCCTTTTTAGTAAACTGCACACTCTTTGAGGGTAAATAACAGTTCCTAGTTATTTTGTTGGAGAAGGAAATGGCAACCCACTCCAGTGTTCTTGCCTGGAGAATCCCAGGGACGGGGGAGCCTGGTGGGCTGCCGTCTATGGGGTCGCACAGAGTTGGACACGACTGAAGCGACTTAGCAGCAGTTATTTTGTAGCCTCTATAGAAGCGAGCATGGTGGAGAGGTCTGACAGAATGTGGTCCACTGGAGAAGGGAATGGCAAACCACTTCAGTATTCTTGCCTTGAGAATCCCAGGAACAGTATGAAAAGGCAAAATGATAGGATACTGAAAGAGGAACTCCCCAGGTCGGTAGGTGCCCAGTATGCTACTGGAGATCAGTGGAGAAATAACTCCAGAAAGAATGAAGGGATGGAGCCAAAGTAAAAACAACACCCAGCTGTGAATTGGACTGGTGATAGAAACAAGGTTCGATGCTGTAAAGAGCAATATTGCATAGGAACCTGGAATCTTAGATCCATGAATCAAGGCAAATTGGAAGCAGGCAAAAAGGAGATGGCAAGAGTGAACGTCGACATTCTAGGAATCAGTGAACTAAAATGGACTGGAATGGGTGAATCTAACTGATATGCCCAAATATCTACTGCTGTGGGCAGGAATCCCTTAGAAGAAATGGAGTAGCCATCATGGTCAACAAAACAGTCTGAAATGCAGTACTTGGATGCCATCTCAAAAACAATAGAATGATCTCTGTTCGTTTCCAAGGCCAAACCATTCAATATCACAGTGATCCAAGTCTGTGCCCTGACCAGTAACGCTGAAGAAGCTGAAGTTGAACAGTTCTATGAAGACCTGCAAGACCTTCTAGAACTAACACCCAAAAAAGATGTCCTTTTCATTATAGGAGACTGGAATGCAAAAGTAGGAAGTCAAGAAACACCTGGAGTAACAGGCAAATTTGGCCTTGGAGTACAGAATGAAGCAGGACAAAGGCTAATAGAGTTCTGCCAAGAGAACACATTGGTCATAGCAAACACCCTCTTCCAACAACACAAGAGAAGACTCTACACATGGACATCACCAGATGGTTGATACCATCTATAAATCTATAAATCAGATTGATTATATTCTTTGCAGTCAAAGATGGAGAAGCTCTAAACAGTCAGCAAAAACAAGACCAGGAGCTGACTGTGGCTCGGAACATGAACTCCATATTATCAAATTAAGACTGAAATTGAAGAAAGTGGGGAAAACCACTAGACCATTCAGGTATGACCTAAATCAAATCCCTTATGACTATACAGTGGTAGTGAGAAATAGATTTAAGGGCCTAGATCTGATAGACAGAGTGCCTGATGAACTATGGATGGAGGTATGTGACATTGTACAGGAGACAATGATCAAGACCATCCCCAAGAAAAGAAATGCAAAAAAGCAAAATGGCTGTCTGGGGAGGCCTTACAAATGGCTGTGAAAAGAAGAGAAGCAAAAAGCAAAGGAGAAAAGGAAAGATATACCCAATTGAATGCAGAGTTCCAAAGAAAAGCAAGGAGAGATAAGAAAGCCTTCATCAGTGATCAATACAAAGAAATGGAGGAAAACAATAGAATGGGAAAGACTAGAGATCTCTTCAAGAAAATTAGAGCTACCAAGGGAACATTTCATGCAAAGATGGGCTCAATAAAGGACAGAAATGGTAGGGACCTAACAGAAGCAGAAGATATTAAGAAGAGGTGACAAGAATACACAGAAGAAGTGTACAAAAAAGAGCTTCATGACCCAGATAAACACGATGGTGTGATTCACTCACCTAGAGCCAGACATCCTGGAATGTGAAGTCAAGTGGGCCTTAGAAAGCATCACTATGAACAAAGCTAGTGGAGGTGATGGAATTCCAGTGGAGCTATTTCAAATCCTGAAAGGTGATGCTGTGAAAGTGCTGCACTCAATATGTCAGCAAATTTGGAAAACTCAGCAGTGGCCACAGGACTGGAAAAGGTCAGTTTTCACCCCAATTCCAAAGAAAGGAAATGCAAAAGAGTGCTCCAACTACCACACAATTGCACTCATCTCACATGCTAGTAAAGTAATGCTCAAAATTCTCCAAGCCAGGCTTCAACAATATGTGAACTGTGAACTTCCAGATGTTCAAGATGGTTTTAGAAAAAGCAGAGGAACCAGAGATCAAATTGCCAACACCCACTGGATCATGGAAAAAGCAAGAGAGTTCCAGAAAAACATCTATTTCTGCTTTATTGATTATACCAAAGCCTTGACTGTGTGGATCACAATAAACTGTGGAAAATTCTGAAGGAGATGGGAATACCAGACCTCCTGACCTGCCTCTTGAGAAACCTGTATGCAGGTCAGGAAGCAACAGTTAGAACTGGACATGGAACAACAGACTGGTTCCAAATAGGAAAAGGAGTACGTCAAGGCTGTATATTGTCACTCTGCTTTTTAACTTATATGCAGAATACATCATGAGAAATGCTGGGCTGGAGGAAGCACAAGCTGGAATCAAGATTGCCAGGAGAAATATCAATAACCTCAGATATGCAGATGATATCACCCTTATGGCAGAAAGTGAAGAGGAACTAAAAAGCCTCTTGATGAAAGTGAAAGAGGAGAGTGAAAAAGTTGGCTTAAAGCTCAACATTCAGAAAATGAAGATCATGGCATCTGGTCCCATCACTTCATGGGAAATAGATGGGGAAACAGTGGAAACAGTGTCAGACTTTATTTTTTGGGGCTCCAAAATCACTGCAGATGGTGACTGCAGCCATGAAATTAAAAGACACTTACTCCGGAAGGAAAGTTATGATCCACCTGGACAGCATATTCAAAAGCAGAGACATTACTTTGCCGACTAAGGTCCGTCTAGTCAAGGCTATGGTTTTTCCAGTGGTCATGTATGGATGTGAGAGTTGGACTATAAAGAAAGCTGAGTGCCAAAGAATTGATGCTTTGGAACTGTGGTGTTGGAGAAGACTCTTGAGAGTCCCTTGGACTGCATGGAGATCCAACCAGTCCATCCTAAAGGAGATCAGTCCTGGGTGTTCATTGGAAGGACTGATGTTGAAGTTGAAACTCCAATACTTTGGCCACCTGATGTGAAGAGCTGACTCATTTGAAAAGACCCTGATGCTTGGAAAGATTGAGGGCAGGAGGAGCAGGGGATGATAGAGGATGAGATGGTTGGATGGCATCACCAACTCAATGGATATGGGTTTGGGTGGACTCCGGGTGTAGGTGATGGGCAGGGAGGCCTGGCGTGCTGGGGTTCATGGGGTCGCAAAGAGTCGGACACTACTGAGCGACTGAACTGAACTGATAGAAGCTAGCATGGCATCTATTAAATTGAGATTTTTAAATGCATCTCTTGCTCAAAGCCTTTTTTCAGTTGTATCTTCTACTCATTGGAGCCAAAGAGTAGCTTTCTCTCTTCCAGCCCTATTAAGCAACAGATTTCTGGACCCCATCTGCTCCCTTTCATTTCTGCTCCCATACACAAACCAGTTCTTATCTGAGATCTCTCTTGTTATACCTTGTTAAATGCAGTAAGTGATAACCAATCTCTCCCTTGGAGACAAAGGCTTATCAGGCACTTGGCCTGCCTTTTAAATCATTAGTAGCAGCAGATTTACCAAATGCTTTGCCATCACCTCTCTGGTATCCAGCTTCCCAGACTTCCACACCAGTGCCTGTGCCACCCACCCTCCAACTGCTGAGTTGATGCAACATATTTTAGTTTTTTCTTACATTCAGCTTCACTTCAAAGTGCCCATTCCTAAATTCACAAGAGTAATTAACACACGCTGCCATAATATATAATCCCCAGAGTCTCAGGGACCCAGTACACATTAAGCTTGTTTCTTCCTTATATAATCCAATGCAGATGTTGCTGAGTGAGAGATGGCTTTCCTCCAGGTAGTGATTTAAGGATTTGTGGCTCCATCTAGCTTGTGGTCCCACCATCTCCTAGAGTCCCTTTATCTTCTGCCTCCAGCCAGCGGAAGGGGAAAAAGAGATGGAGAAGAGATGCGCTCTTCTAAAATTCTTGTCCCAGGAGTGACACACAGCACTCACATTTCATTGTTTCCAGGCCATATGTCCACACCCAGATGCAGGAACAGCCTGGTGTTTCTGCCACCGTTGTCTAATAATAATAGCTAGACTATTTTATGCATCTTCATTTGGCAAATCATGTACTTTATTTCATATCATCTATCTAATCTATCAATCAATTTATTGATCTAAACACCAGCCTAAAATGTAGGAATTATTGCCATTTTAGAATTGAAAAAAACACATAAATATGTATCAGTTCAGTTCATTTCCGTCGCTCAGTCGTGTCTGACTCTTTGTGACCCCACGAATCACAGCACATCAGGCCTCCCTGTCCATCACCAACTCCCGGAGTTCACTCAAACTCACATCCATCGAGCCGGTGATGCCATCCAGCCATCTCATCCTCTGTCATCCCGTGCTCCTCCTGCCCTCAATCCCTCCCGGCATCAGTCTTTTCCAATGAGTCAACTCTTCGCATGAGGTGGCCAAAGCACTGGAGTTTTAGCTTTAGCATGATTCCTTCCAAAGAACACCCAGGACCGATCTCCTTTAGAATGGCCTGGCTGGATCTCCTTGCAGTCCAAGGGACTCTCAAGAGTCTTCTCCAACACCACAGTTCAAAAGCATCAATTCTTCAGCGCTCAGCCTTCTTCACAGTCCAACTCTCACATCCATACATGACCACAGGAAAAACCATAGCCTTGACTAGACGGACCTTAGTCGGCAAAGTAATGTCTCTGCTTTTGAATATGCTATCTAGGTTGGTCATAACTTTTCTTCCAAGGAGTAAGCGTCTTTTAATTTCATGGCTGCAGTCACCATCTGCAGTGATTTTGGAGCCCCAATAAATAAAGTCTGACACTGTTTCCACTGTTTCCCCATCTATTTGCCATGAAGTGATGGGACCAGATGCCATGATCTTCGTTTTCTGAATGTTGAGCTTTAAGCCAACTTTTTCACCCTCCTCTTTCACTTTCATCAAGAGGCTTTTTAGTGCCTCTTCACTTTCTGCCATAAGGGTGGTGTCATCTGCATATCTGAGGTTATTGATACTTCTCCTGGCAATCTTGATCCCAGCTTGTGCTTCTTCCAGCCCAGCATTTCTCATGACGTACTCTGCATATAAGTCAAATAAACAGGGTGACAATATACAGCCTTGACGCACTCCTTTTTCTATTTGGAACCAGTCTGTTGTTCCATGTCCAGTTCTAACTGTTGCTTCCTGACCTGCATACAGGTTTCTCAAGAGGCAGGTAAGGTAGTCTGGTATTTCTTCTCTTTCAGAATTTTCCACAGTTTATTGTGATCCACACAGTCAAAGGCCGAGAGGAGCAAACCCACGTCCAAGGAGTGGTGGCTGCGAGGGTGCAGGAGGGCCGAGAGGAGCTATTCCATGTTCAAGGTCAGGAGGGGCAGCCGTGAGGAGATACCCCTCGTCCAAAGTAAAAGAAACCCAAGTAAGACGGTAGGTGTTGCAAGAGGGCATCAGAGGGCAGACACACTGAAACCATAAATATGTATACCAATCTGTAAACCTCAGTGGCTACATATATGTAAATATATATATATGTATATGTATGTACACACATACTGGGACTCAGAGATGTTAAATAACTTTAACCTAAGTGGCAGGTCAAGATTTGAACTCAGATTTGTATGACACTCAAGCTGCTTTCTCTTTTGTACCATGGAGCAAGAAATAACCTGCTTTCAGACTGGTGGGTGGGAAAGATTAAGGACAATGACTCAAACTGTATTCTTGAAAAATAAGTATCTGACAAGTCAGAGATGTATTCAGGCTGGAGAATGATGTTCCTGCTTGTAGCAATGATATGTACACAGGCATTGAGGCCTGAATGAGCACAGGAAGCCTAAGAAAGACTTTTTTAGAAATAATTATGATGTTTAGATAGTATTTATCCAAGAGTTTTAGGATTACCAAAATCAAGTCCTAAACCTCAGCTGTCTTTCTCCAAAACATCCCTGAAGGAGCTGTGTACCTACCGAACAATGGTAAAAGAAAGCAAAGTAAGGGTTCTAGTCTCAGCTAAATCTAGGCTCTTACCCCAAGGCAGGGCCTTTGTAAGCTGGGCTGGGGCACCTGCGTGAGTCTGAAGGCTTAGAAAGGGAACGCTTTTTCTCGCCAAAAGTCCAAAGTCAACTTCAAGATTTCACCACACCTCACCTGTCATAACAGCTTCCCAGGAGGTTCTAGTGGTAAAGAACCCACCTGCCAATGCAGGAGATGCAAGGGATGTGGGTTCAACCCCTGAGTCAGGAAGATCTTCTGGAGGAGAAAAATGGCAACTCAGTCCAGTATTCTTGCCTGGAAAATTCCTTGGACAGAGGAGCCTGGCAGGCTACATACAGTACATGGGGTCGTAAAGTCAGACATGATTGAAGCAACTGAACATGCAGTCACGCACCTGCCATAAATAAAGACAAAAACCCAAACAGATGGAGCTTCACGATGCAGGATATGAGCAAAAGGTTAGCTGGATGTGTCCTAAGCTGGAAGGCCCTAAGTTTCCCCTCCTTCAGGCCACACGGAAGCAGAAAGGAGAGCTAGATTTAACAACCACTACTGCAGCACAGGTGAAGAGGTACAGGAGAGCACCAGAGATGCAATCATTATTCAAGACCTTTGCTTCAAGTCAACTGTATGGAGGTGTAATTTACATAAAATAATACATACCTATTTGAAGTGTAGGTGTGGTGAGTTTTGAAATTATAATCATACAGGTAACCACTGCAAATATCAAGATATAATCCATCCCTCCTGAAAATTCCTTCATGCTCTTTTGCATTCCATGCCCCCTATCAGAAGCACTGGGCTTCCCTGGTGGCTCAGATGGTAAAGAATCCACCTGCAATACGGGAGACCTGGGTTTGGTCCCTGGGTTTGGAAGATCCCCTGGAGAAAGGAACGGCTACCCACTCCAGTATTATGGCCTGGAGAATTCCACGGACAGAGGAGCCTGGCAGTCTACAGTTCATGGAGTTGCAAAGAGTCGGACATGACTGAGCGACTTTCACTTTCACTTTTCACTACCAGAAGCCGCAAGCAAGCACTGGTTGGTTTCTGTCCCTATACATTAGATTCTCCTCCTCTAGAGTTTCACAGGAATTGAATCATACAGTATGAACTCTTTGGACTCTGACTTCTCTTGTTTAACAGAATGTTTTATGAATCATGAAAGTGTTAGTTGCTCAGTCATATCTGATTCTTTTGCGATCCCATGAACCATAACCCATCAGGCTCCTCTGTCCATGGAATTCTCCAGGAAAGAATACTGGCGTGGGTTGCCATGCCCTTCTCCAGGTGACCTTCCTGACACAAGGATTGAATCTGGGTCTTCTGAATTGGCAGACAAAATCGGTACCATTTGAGCCACCAGGGAAGCCTACATGTATATATGTATATCAGCAGTTTATGCCTTTTTGATGCTGAGTATCCATCCAATCACCTACTGATGGACATTTTAAACTGTTTCCAGTTTTGGCTATTATGAATAAAGCTGCTATGAACATTTATATGCAAGTCCTCATGTGGACCTTGTCCATAATCCTTTAATGAACAGTCCATGATCTTTTAATGCACCTACTGGCAAACATGGTCCAGTGTCCTAGAATCTGTAGCAACTCTGCCCCATAGGATAAGGAAGAAAGCAGGGGAATGCAGAATATGATGAGAGAAACTGTGCTTCTCTTCTATAAATCTAAGACATATGGCTCCATAATATCCATGGGTAATGCATATTACACTCATTTTATCCCATGTATTTCTCTATTTTCCCTCATTAGTTTTCTTCCTGTATTTTCTCTTACCTCATTCCTCATTCAATTTAAACTTATATATATTTAGAGCCTTGAGCACTGGAAAGAGTGTTTTTTCATCATGAGAATTACTACCTTCACGAAATGACTTTGATGTTTTATTCTGCTGTTAATACAGGGTCTACTTTAAATAATCTGTGAGGTTATTAGAAGAGTCATCACCAAGATGTGGCCAAGTGCATCTTGGCTATTTCTCTCCCACCTCAACTGTGAGGCCCGAATCTGCCAGAGGAATATGCTGTTTTCTGTGTGGTCTGTTGTTTTAGGTCCGTGAAAGCCTGGAGCGTTTCAGTACCTCACACCGTTCTGTTCAGTTTCCAGAAATAAGATTCATAAATATATAGGGTCTGACCCGTTATCCTTTTCTTAGAAAATAAAAACAAAAAAGCAAACACGTAAAGGCTACTCACACAAAGCTAGTGGTCACAGTAGGAAAGATAAATAGAAAGAACAATTAAGCATGATATAGAAGGACACAAATAAGGCATTCAGACGAATGACAAGTGCTGGCGGACTAGGGGTTGGTTAAAGCCTGCAGACATGTTTTATTTGGTGTTTGGTTTTTAAATATAATTTACCCAACGTTTAAAAGTGTGAAAACCTCACCAAAAAATTCACACACACGCACACACACACACACACACACACACACAAAATAAGAATATCTGGCAACCAGGCCCACGTTGCCACCTCACAAAAAAGTCCGGGAGCTGAGAGGCAACCGCTTCCTTTGGCCAAATGTATCACTCTCTGCACTGGCTTGGCTCCCGCTCATTGGCTACCTTGTAAGTGTTTTGTGTTTCAACCCTGGCATCAAGGCATCAATCACATCTAGTGATGGAAAGAAGCGGCTGGACAGAGTGCACTGTCAGGATACGTGCCGTCAGAGGTGGAGACGATGTCCGAGATAACCGCCACACTCCAGACAGCGACTGTTACCTTGATATCTTATCCAACACTTCCCTTCTCCTCCTCCCCCTCAAAGAGACGGTACAATATTCAGGCCGGGGGGTTCCTTCCCCTCTAAGATACCCACTTGGTGTGGCCCCTTTGGCATCTCTCTTGTTCTCAAGTGACCGGGTCATTGAGCCAGGAAGGCAGGCACCCCCAGGCCTGTTTCTGAAGAGGCTCTCTGCTCCTTCTTCTTCAGCTTATTATGCTTCCAGAGTAAGCAACCGAGAAGCCTGGAACTTTCCACAGTGTTTCCCGGTGGTGTTACATGGAAGAAGCTCTGTGACGATTCTGCTTGCTGTTAGTTTTCTCTGCTAAGCTCCAGATCCACCCATCCAACCGTCCACAGCTCTCTCCACCTCTGTCTCCACAATCACCTCAGTCAAAGCTTCTCCAAATCTACACCTGTAATCTTCCCTTACCATCCTCCCGGGATAAAATATGTTCTGTGTCCAGTATTTCCTTTTTATATCCTTTCCATCACCTAAGCCAGAAACCTTGAACTCATTCTAGCTTCCCTCTCTTCTGATCTCATCTCTTCTGACTGCTTTTCCACATCCAAGCAATTACTGAACCAAGAATAAACCACCTCCTCACTGTGTGTAAGATGAAGCCGCTCAATGGCTGTTTCCAAGATGGCTGCTCTTTGTACATCCCCTGCCCAACCAGTCCCTGCCTCCCCTACACCATACTCACCTGACTGACCTTCCCTCTACATCACAGAGCCTAATCAGTAAATGCCTGAGTACTTGCCCCTGGCCCCAGCTGTTCAAATCTTTAGATCAGAGCTATCTCCACTCTGATAGTTTATCGAAGGAGCAGTCAGGAGGACACCCCTCTTGAGGTTTCTCTGACAATGGAGAACCGAACTCAGTTCCCCTTTAGCTGGTAATCTCCCCTCCCCCACCATCAGTGAAGACTAGTGTCATGGTCTGCCTACCCTCTGCTGTGGAGCTGGGGGAGAGGGCTGCTCCAGGACCTGGCTTCAGATAGATAAGCTCCCCATCCATGACACCACTGAGGGCTCTGTCATTGACTCTGGGTTCTCTCTTTGGTCATAAGGCTGGGCAAGCATCAGGTTTGCAGGCCTGCACAGTCTAAGCCTGTGCAGCATACCCCAACGTTATCTTTCTCACATTCCTTCTTCTACATCATTTGTGTAACCAACCTAGTTCAGTCTCTTACACAGACTATTCCAGATGTCTCTCTAAGTGTAGTCTTACCCACTCGATCCCTCTAGGTCCTCACCACTGGCAGTCAGAGTGATTTCTTAAACAGAGGCATGATCCTACTACTCTTCAGCTTCAATCCTTTATGGGACTTACTGTTTGCATTGTAGATTCCACCCAAGGTCCCTATTTTACTTATCACATCTTCTTACCCTTCATCTTTTCCCTCTCACACTCTGCTAAACATCAGGTATGCTCACTGTCTAACAGAGCAAGCTGTGTTTATTTTATAATGGTAACAGCCCACTTTAAGTGAAAATTAGAATGTCCATGAACTATCACACACCATTCCTCCTATGATGGCTTTAAAATATATGAACAAATCCATTGACACTCCTCCTTTTAAAAGGTAGATTCTAATTCCCCTCTCCTGGAGTATGGACTGCACTTAGAGACTAAATAAATAGAATACAGCAGAAAGATGAGTCAGAGTCACCCAGCTGAGCTGCTCCCAAGTTTCTGAACCACAGAAACTGTGAGACAATGTTTGTTGTTTTCAGCAACTGAGTTTTGGGATAATCTGTTATATAGCAATAGATAACTAGCACTCCACTCATGCCCTCCGGGCCTCCCCACTGCCACCTGAGGACAGGAACATAAAAAAGAAGTTGCTAAGAGCTCCAACTTGATTTCACCTACTTAGACATCAAGATTCACTTCAAAACCATCCCCTCTATGAAGCTTTTTCTAACAAACCCCAGTCGATTTCCATATGTCTGTAAAAAATTTTTAATTAGAAATGTTTTCATACATTTTGAACTCAGTGTCTTAAGTAAAAACATATTCTGTTTTAAAATTAACTTTTTAAAATAAAGTTTTTTTCTGATACACACAATGGAAATTTTGGAACAATCTAAATAAAAAGAAAGGGATTTAAATTAGCTGAAATGGGATGTCACTGAGGAAAATACTACTGATATTTTTAATATCCACTTTACATAATAATATTATTTTGCATAGGCAGCTTTTCATCTTTTTCTCATGCAGTGATCTTGCCTCTCAGCTCCCTGACCTCCTCGTATCAACTAGAGACTCCATGTTTAGGTTCTAGACCAAACCTTTGCTACTCAAAGTGTGGTCTGTGGACCAGTTGCATCAGCACTGCTTGAAACCTTGTTGAAAATGTAGAATCTAAGATCCCATAATGTTCTCAAGACATTTGCACTTGCAGCTTCCTTTGTTCACGAGGCTAATCCTTGTATGACTAATCCTTGCAAGGCTCATTCCCTCACTGTCTTCTGGTCTCCGCTCCAATGTTATCTGCAGAGAAAAGCATTCCTGACCTCTCTTACTAGAGTTGTATCCCTGTGGCACTCTATCCTCGCACCCTGCTTTACTTTCTTCAGAACATTTATCACCACTCAACATTATATGTATTCGTTTACCTCCTTTCGCAAATATTTAGGCAATACCCACTATGTTTCAGGCACTGTTCTAAGCTCTGGGGACACAAAGAAAAACAAAATAAAGTCCCTACGTCCCCCACACTAATGTAAGCAGGCTCTGCAAATACAATTTGTTAGTCATTATATCATGTTTCTTTACTTTTTCATTGTTTCAAGAAGAGACCCAATCCCTACCATCAACAGAAGGCTGCATGCCAGGTCCCATGACTTAAACCCACCCTGAACATTCCAGCTTCTATTTAGAGGGAATTTTTCAATGTGCTTTTATGCTGTGCTGAGCTAAGTTTAACCGGGCTGTTTTCAATCCCAGGGAATTATCCCAGTACAGCTTCTCTGCAGTGGAAATTTCCCTTACTTGATGTGAGCTGCCAACTACATGGCTGGTAGTTGTCTCATTCCTGTGCAATTTATCTGAGTTCGAAGGGTTCCTCCAAATGGGACCAAAACATTTTATCATTATCATCATCAACACCACCAGCAGTAGCAGCAGCAACAGCAGCCTCAGGGTTAGGCCTGATAAAATTGTCAAGGGGCCAAGTTTATCTTTAGTGTCCTCCTGTGTCCTCTTCCTCCCTGAGTGTGCATCTAGGGCCCACTTGGAGGCCTGGCTCTCAGCTGATTATAATGTATTCCCTCTCAAGGTGGCAACTTGCACATCAATGAGAAGGGCTTAGAGGCTGCAAAAGAAGGAGACACTGGTAGCTTATCATGTGCCAGGCTTTGCTTTTCCCCACACAATCATTTCATCTTGCAAGGAAAATACAACCTAGAAGAACATATTTAGTCCATCATTTTACAGATGTGAAACTGAGGCTCCAAGAGATTACCTGCCTCTCCCATGTCACTTCAGAAGTCAAAACTCTGTCTTTCGGGCCTCCTGAGCTTCAAAAATTCAGAAGAGTACATGAGTGCATTTCAAACGATTGATTATCAAAACTCACGATTGGAAGAATTTTTTTCTTTCATATGACGATGAACATGGGAAGAGAGAAATGAAAGTTTTGTTGAGAAGGAAGATCTATACAGCAAGATCTTTTTTCCTGCACCACACAGCTTGTGGGATCTTAGTTCCCTGACCAGGGATCAAACCTGTGCCCCCTGCAGTGGAAGCTCAGAGTCCTAACCACTGGACTGCCAAGGGAAGTCCCAGCAAGATCTCTCAGTTACAGATGGACCACCATTTAAGATATAATGGAGCTCAGATTGTCTGCACCAACTCCTTCACTTTACAGAAGTGGAACAGTAATTACCAGTGTGGGTGAATTACATTCATTTAAACCTAAAAGACTGGGGTGAGAACCTATAGTTCAGGAAAAGTACTCACTCCTATGTGGTTACATTTACAGCAACCGAGTTTTCTAATGGTCTTACTTGAGATGGAAGAAGAGGTGAACAATTTTTCTCCCATTTATAAAACCACACTGTCCCATCTGTGATCATCAACAGAAGTATAATCACCATAATTTAATAATTTTGAGTAGGGAATTGCCATTTCTAAGTAGAGTTTCCAAATTTAGCAATATTTACATGTCTACATCCCCCCACAAAACTATGGGATAAATAAAAAGGTACAGGTTTAGCATAGAAAAGAATGTGTAATAAAATATTAAGTGGATAAATTTTGTTTAGAAACCTCTGTCTTGATTCCTTAAAACCACTGAGGCAAAAGATCAAAATCTAATGGATGTTATAGCATGAGCACATTTAGAAGAGCATGTGGCATCTCTCATGTGGTCCAAGGATCATAGGGCTCCCCTTTCCACACAGGGCTGATAGGGTAGAGAGGCAGCTTTGTCCCTTAGAATGGCAGGGACAGGACTGAGTAAGGAGTAGTCCATTTATGAACGTTTGAAGGTAATCAAATAAAGCATTTACTGAGCTCTTATTCTGTGTCAAGTACTGTTTTACCAATAGGTAGGGTAGAGTCTGATTGGTAAGATATGATATACACTAAGAAATCAAATAGTTCTTATGAGCATAAATATGCGTGTTAATGATAACTAACACTTTCTGTTTACGTTTGTAGCAGGAGAATATTTTGATGTATTAAGTGAAATGTTTTCCCTTCTCTGTAGTTCCTGTTACCTGTGAACCTTTCCCCAAACAGGCTTTCTTGGCACAGTGTCCCGGGGATGGGATTATACTACAAAACAAAGGAGGCAACTTCTTGCCTTTTGAGTTTTTCAAAACCTGAAATCTTGGCAAAAACAATATATTTGGAAGAAAAATAGATAGTATTTTCCTATGCCTAAAGTTGGAGAAGGCGATGGCACCCCACTCCAGTACTCTTGCCTGGAAAATCCCATGGACAAAGGAGCCTGGTAGGCTGCAGTCCATGGGGTCGCGAAGAGTCGGACACGACTGAGCGACTTCCCTTTCACTTTTCACTTTTATGCATTGGAGAAGGAAATGGCAACCCACTCCAGTGTTCTTGCCTGGAGAATCCCAGGGACGGGGGAGCCTGGTGGGCTGCCGTCTCTGGGGTCGCACAGAGTCGGACACGACTGAAGTGACTTAGCAGCAGCAGTATGCCTTAAGTAAGATAAAACTAGGGGAAACACAACTGGTGATGGGGAGAGGTGAGAGCAAAGCAGAAGAGGTAGACGCTTGAATGGGCCCCCCTGCCCTGAGCTCCTCTGGCTGCAATCCTGCTGCAGAGGAGAGACAACAGGCACCCGAGGGGGAGTCCTCTCTCCACGATGAGAATCTGCGGACAGCAGCGCTGCATCCCCTCAACCCTCCACCAACCACCTGCTGCTGCCTCCAGGCTCAGGTGAAACCTCACAGACCCCAGACCCTTATGGTCATGCACCCAGCATTTTATTTATTATCTTTTTTCAAAAGATTTTGTTGAAATACAGTTGATTTACAAAGTGTTCATTTCTACTGTACAGCAATGTGATTCCATTCTACATACACATGCTGTTCCATTGTGGCTTATCACAGGATATTGGATATAGCTCCTTGTGCTACACAGCACGGCCTAGTCATCTATCCATGCTCTGTATAGTAGTTTGCATCTGCTAATCCCAAACTCCCAATCTATTCCCCACCCCCCACCTCTCCCTTGGCAACCACAAATCTGAAGAACTTTTGTATTCTAATTGTCCAGAATTCTACTGAGCAGCAGAGAAGAAAGTCCAGCAGGAAAGTGTATCTAGATGGAGGGGACCCAACATGGCCTGCACATGTCCCCACACGCCATGGAGTCCAGGGTCCGAACCACGTATTTTTCCAAGTGCCCAAGAGTTCTGAGAGAGTACTGAGAGATCTCGTGTCCAGGAGTTAGGCGGACACAGTGCTGACAGGTGGAACAGGGGCGCTGCAGGGCTATGCTCAGCTCAGCCAATCCAACGGGGACTGATGGGACTCCCTGAGGACTGGTGTCTACCCCCAACTTTCTCTCCCTAGCCCAAGCTAATACTACCCTCGGAAAGCTTCCTAGACCTACGTGAATACTCTAGGTTTGTGATCCCACTAGATAATGATCCACCCCCCAAAAGAAAGCCCTCAGTTTCCTCACAAACCCAGCCTTACCCAGGCATCCATATTTAACCAGCGTCCTTCAGAAATACTCTTGCAGGTTTCAACTCATTCCCCTAAACTGCAGGCACAAACACTTCCCCTCACCCCCACACCATTAGGAAGTAAAGACCAGACAACATAGTCTGTGTAATAGCCCACAGTACACCAGACGACGGAAGAGTAAGGTCTACAGCGATCCTGGGTTCCTGCTACATAAAAGATCTCCCTTCTGAGCTCAGATGTTAAATCCAGAACCTGAGTACAAAAGTAGGGGAAAATTTGTCTTCCAAACTCTCCTCTCCCCCAAAGCCCGTAGATCAGCCCTTTTCCCACCTCTGTGTCCCTCTTGTAAAGTCCTCTCACTGTCTCTCCATTGCAATCTGAAATAGTCACATTCAAGGAAAGCTTGAGGCTCAACTTCTTTTCCTTCTCCGCTCTGACAGCTAACCAGTTGTTAAATTTGTCTCCTTGCTATCTCGCCTCTCCTTTTCATCACCTGGGAGTGCTCTTCTCTGATTATCCCCTGTCCTCAGTACAGGAACACGGTGGACATGCACTTCCTTCTCCTTCTTGAGCTTGATCATGGTCAACCATGTGACTTGCTTTGGCCAATAAAATGTGGGCAGGGATGACACATGTATACTCCTGGAAGTTTTGTTTTTGCTTTTTAATTTTTATTTATTTATTTTTGGCTGCGCTGTCTTCGTTGTTGCACTCGGGGTTTCTCCAGTTGTGGTTCACTGGTTTCTCACTGCAGTGGCTTCTCTTGTTGGGGAGCACAGGCTCTAGGGCACATGGGCTAAATAGTTCCTTGGCATGTGGAATCTTGCTGGACCAGGGATTGAACCTGCGTCCCTTGCATTGGAAAGAGGATTCTTAACCACTGGACCATCAGGGAAGGTCTCCTGGAAGTATTCATTGCAATACGAGACACTATAGTGCTTCCTTCTTCCTGTCATTGAAACCAACATTTCAGCTGTGGGAGGCTCTGTGGACCTGATTCCCAGAGTGAGGATGCCGCATCTACATACAGTAGGCTTGTAATGTGAGCAAGAAATAAACATTGGTTTAACTAACTCACTGGTTGTAACTGAATCTGTTGGCAATGGTTATCAAGAGCACATGACCCCCAGCTGACCCACAAGCTGGACCAGGGCAATTGAAGGCTCCTGACCCCTTCCTTCCCTGTTCTGCCCACCATTCCCACAGTGTGGCAGTTTCAAGGATGCAGCCTTGAGATAGTAATGTGTTGTTGAGACCATTTGCACTGCATACATGGCTGAATCCAGTTAAGGACTGGAATATAAACTTTTAACATTCTGGAGGGTGGGTGCAGAGATCTGCCTCTCTTCTAGCTGCCCAAGATCACCCTTGTATGTCAGTTTCCTTGCTTATTGAAACTGCCACCTACCCATCTAAGTGGCTTGCTTGTTTCCTCAGTCTCTCCTTGCCCTCGCTACAAGAGCTAGCTTCATATTTCACCTGGGAAATTTCCAAGGTTGTGAATCAGCAGCATCAGAATCTTATCCATCCGGACATACCTGGGCTACTGTTGGTTTTCTGGCTCTCATCACTTCTCATCTGAGTTCTAACACATGCTACTCAAAGTGTGGTCCATAAACAGAAATCAATTCACAAAACAGCTCTGGTCTGCAACGAGTATTAGTCGCTCAGTCGTGTTCAACTCATTGTGACCCGATGGACTGTAGCCTGCCAGACTCCTCTGGCCATGGGGATTCTCCAGACAAGAATACTGGAGTGGGTAGCCTACCCCTTCACCAAGGTCTCTTCCCAACCCAGAAATCAAACCAGGGTCTCCTGCATTGCAGGCAGATTCTTTGCCAGCTGAACCACCAGGAGCTCTAACACATGCTACTCAAAGTGTGTTCCAAATACAGAAATCTATCCACAAAATATCTCTGGTCTGTAATGAGGTAAGTATAGAAATTAAACATTTAGAAATTTATACAACAGTTCAATTGATTAACTTTATCTGTTGATTCTAATAATAAAATAATTGGGCTTATAGTTCCCCAGAATCTTAGCATTGTGCCTTGCCATGGGGTCCTGCAAAAATGCTTGTCAAATTGGATCAAAGCTTCATGATCAAGAATAGAATTATGGTGGGATTTCAAGCAGTAGCAAGCATATCTGGGGGATATCTAGGGTGCCAGACCCTTCCTCATTGAGGGTGAAAACATCATTTAGAAGTTCCCCGAGTCTACTCTTTGTCCCAGCACAAAATTTAGCTCCAATAAGCAAAGAACCTTTCTGATTTCTTTCTCATTTAACCTTAAATATTGTTTTAGGTTTGCTTACATAAAAGCATGGACATGGATGTATTTATTCTTTGGGATAAAACTTTATCAATACATTGCCAATGCATCTGTTTAGTTCAGTGGCTCAGTTGTGTCCAACTCTTTGCAACCCCATGGACTGCAGCATGCCAGGCCTTCCTGTCCATCACCAACTCCCGGAGCTTGCTCAAACTCATGTTTATCAAGTCAGTGATACCATCCAACAATGAAAGCGTCATCTAACTTTTATTACTTTATATATATACATGCATATACTTTTACACATAAAGTAATAAAAGCAAGTAAACGGGGCTTCCCAGGTGGCACTAGTGCTAAAGAACCCACCTGCCAAAGCAGGAGACATAAGAGACATGGGTTCGATCCCTGGGTCGGGAAGATCTCCTGGAGGAGGGCATGGCAACCCACTCCAGTATTCTTTCCTGGAGAATCTCATGGACAGCGGAGTCTGGAGCGCTACAGTCTGTAAGGTCTCAAAGAGTCAGACACAACTGAAGCGACTTAGCACAGCACAGCAAGTAAACAATATCAGCTCTGCTGTGAGAATCAAAATAAACAGTACTGAAGCTCTTGGTAGTGAATAAAAGACTACAATTATTGTTTAGCATTTATATGTAATACTGCCTTGTAACATTCTCAAATTACCTGCACACAGAGATTTTTCTCCTTGTAAGTCAGATAAAAGTCTTTGAGAGGTGCCCTAGGCAATATTTCTCTGTATCTTGTCCAATGTTCAGTCGTTTGGGACAAATAATAAATATGCAATGATTTTCTGAAAACTGTTCAGTTGTGGAACCCCTTCACCATTAAGTAAACAGCATAAACTTCATACTTCATATGCTGGGTGATAGGTATTCCTCACTCATACCGGCAACACTCTTTAGAGTTTTGGCCAGGAGAGTCGTAATATGCTATCTGCGCTCCTTAAGAGCACAGGTCATATCTCACTAATCTTTGTTACCTCAGCACCTACCATAGTCATCTAAGCACAGAGAAGTCCAGTTAATGTCTGACGATAAATTAAATATGTTAATAAATTAATAAACTTTAATTAAATACCTACTACTACCTCCAATTAGTATCCTGAAATCTAAAAAGCCAATCTTTGTTTGATTTTAGTTAAAATGGTTTATCTTCCAGAATCATCTAAACATTTTAAAAGTAGACCCATCCAATAAGTTATGTGATTTTCCCATCTTCTTCCTTTGTGAACCTAAGTAAGCTCTTATTCAAAGATCATAAGGGGATTAGCTGCAGGAGTGGGGGTGGTAAGGAACGGACAGCTCTTGGTCTGGGAGGAGGGAAAATTGTACTAATTGTTCAGAGAATATGACATTATTCTGCACATGTAAACAGTCAAGGTAACATACTGCAGATGGATAAAGAGCTTCTGTCTAGAAGAACTATAAACTTTGGCAGGAACCACAGTGCTGCCGCAGTGAAAGCCCTCCTGCTGGGGTTGCAATGGAAAAAGTGACCTCAGTGAGGAATTCAGAACTGAAACGCTCGGAGAGAGAAGATGAATCACCATGAAGTTTTGATTAAGCCACTTGGTTCCAGGCATATAAGTGTAAAGCTGTTTCAGCTTTTTTTTTAAACTGCAGATTCCATGAACTTTGTGGATGACTATTCTATTCTAGTTGTAGCTTAGAATTCCTAAGTGCCTCCACCCTCTGTTCTTCATGAGAGATATGCAGTGTTTAAGACCGCATTCTCCTAGACAGCCCAGGTAAGGCAGCAAAGTAAGTTCAGTCTGGAGTCACAGGACCTAGATCACTCAGTGTTCTGAGCCGTCCCAGCACAGAAGGTGCACCGAGGAGGAACCCCAAAATACAAAGACAAAGACAGTACTAGAGGGAAACCACCGCACACCCTTTCCTCCATCCTGCTCCCATCTAGAGAGGGCGTCCCTTTAGTGGACAAGTTTATAGGTGTAACAGTAGCAATTTACATATCTCACCACCAGGAGTTAGCCAGTTCGGTGAGTGTTTTACAGCTGGTGTCTCTTGCTACCTGATCTGCTCTTGAAAATTTTATTTAATGTATTAGGCTTCTGCATGGAAAAAATGAAATGCATCATGGCAAACGAATATGAACAAAACCATATTCGAGGAAAAAAAAAAACAGCCACCCACCCACTCTTGCCCCAAACAAGCTTTTATTTTTAAATATATATTTCCAGTAATGCATGAATCAAGTCACATATTTAATGTCAGTAGAGAGTGTAATTTTGGAGTCATACCAGGAAGAAAAAGGGGCGGGGGGAGGTAAGCACATAAAACTTATTTATATTTTTATTTATTTCCACCGATTGAAAATAAATTTTCAGGAGTACCACTTCTCAAGTTAATTCATTTCTAAAGTCTGAAAATTTTTGTGCTTATTTAGCAGTGCCCTCTGGTGTCCAAATTGATCATTTTAGTTTGCCTTCGGGCAAAAAGTAAACCATTATACAACTAAACAAGTCTACAATTAGCATTCATTTTTTCACAAAATATTTATTGAGTGCTCAGTATATGCCAGCTTGTGAAAGGTGATGAGCTACACAGATGTATTTTAAAAGACATGGTTTGTTATCACTTATATGTGGAATCTAAAAATAAAACAAACTAGTGAATATTAACAAAACAGAAACAGACTCAGAGATACAGAGAGCAAATTAGAGGTTACCAGCAGGGAGGAGGGAGGAGGGAGGGGCAAAACCGGGGTAGGGGATTAAGAGACACAAACTACTATGTGCAAAATAAAAAGCAACAAGGATACACTGCACAGCAAGGGAAATATACCGTTATGCTGCAATAACTTTAAACGGAGTAGAATCTATAAAAATACTGAATCATCATGCTATATATCTGAAGCTAATATTGCAAATCAACTACAATTTAATTAAAAAAATTTTAAGGACCCAGTTCTTTGTTCTGTTCTTAAAGAGCCCACTGTCTAACAAGAGAAGTAGATGTGAATGCAATAATCTAACAAAAGGTTAATTACTTGATCATACTATAGAAATCAGTTTACCTATTTTTCACTAAAATGAGGCCAACAGAGCTGAGTTGTCTCCATTTTCAACCTGTTCTGGACCATTCTTCACACGAGCAGGTATCTGGCTGTCCTGGGACGGGGCGACTTCGGTCAAGTACATAGGGAACATTGCAAAAAAAGAGTAAACGTTCCAGAACATACAGGGAGATTGAAACCTAGTTTTGGAGCTTTCTCACAGAAAGCTCCTTTCACAGTCAACCCCAAGGCGCTTCTGATCTTGTAGTTACCTAGGGGCCCACCGGTCACCAGGCCTGACACATAAATTTAATGTTCATTTAGTCTTACATATCTTTCTGAAAATACAGACTGTTTCCTAACACTGCAATGAAAAGCCTCAAAAGGAGTCAAATGGCAAAGACCCTAAGAACCAATAAGTTTGCAGATTTCCACCTGGGGTCACAGAAACACACTTTGTTCCGAACTGGCAGCTCTTCAGGCCGTCTGGGGAAGCAGAGGAACCTGAAGGAGTGACCAAGACCTTCCATCAAAAAGAAAAGTCAAATTCCAATAACACCAAAGGAAAGGAATCAGGAACTACTGTGGCTCAAGAATGAGGCTTCAAACAATTTTCCTTCTTTTGGCCAAGTTCCCATTCTTGTTACTGCTGTTTTCCAGTGTAATAAGCCCTGGTTTGCTTCTAACCAACAGAAAATGGCAAAGGTGACAGGACATCCATGACTACATTATGTGAGATTACAAGGTCCACCTTGCTGACTCTGTCACTGGCTTTGAGCAAACAACCAGTTACGCTGGCAAGGCTCATGCGACCAAGAGGGTGGCCTCTTGCTGACAGCCCACTAAACCGAAGTCCTCAGTACAAGGCCCCGTAGAGAACAGAAAGCTGCTCCCAACCACAGGAGTGAGGAAGGAGACCTTTCCCCAATACAGCCTCAGATGAGACTACAGCCGTGACAGCCTTACAAAGGACCCAATGCTGAGATATTAAACGTGTTGTATTTTTAAGCTGCAAAGTTTGTGGTAATATTAATATACAAAAATAAATCACAAATATAGATCTCAGGATACATTTTTTTACTTTAAAACATTTTTATTATAAAAGTAATACCAACAAAGAAAAACTAAAATCTTAAAGAAAGACAAAGCCATCCATTTACTGCCCTGCCCTCCTATTATAACCACAGTTAGGAATTTATTTTGTCCTCTTTTTTATTATACACTTGGTGTGTTATTTACAGCCATAATCATACCCATTCATACACTTCTGTATCTTGCTTTTTTATTTTTACTAAGCATTTTCTCATGTTTTACAGTATACTCATTTCTAATTTTTAATGGGTACATAACACACCATTCATTACCTTTGTATGTTTATTGACTATTTTCCCAGACCAGGTGTTGGCAAACTATGGCCATGTGTTTGTAAATAAAGTTTTATTGGAATACAGGCATATCCGTTCATTTACATACTGTCTACAATTATTTTTATTCTACAAACAGCATAGCTGAGAAGTTGTAAAAAAATCTATATGGCCTGAAAAACCTAAAATAGTTCCTTTCTGGCCCTTTCTGAAAAATTTTTCTGACTCTTGCTTTAACTTTTAAAATACCTTTCTTTGCAACAATTAATTAAGAAAAAGTAGAAAAACTAGGTCTACTGAAGAAAGATGTTTTTAAGGTTCACACTGTCCGCTACCATTAATATCTCTCCTACAACAGTCTAGCTATGATACAGTATGGTGGTAGTAGTAAGAATGGGGGAAAAAAAGGCCCAGTGCTCTTGTAGGTTAACACTTCTCTGGTCCCTATTAATCTAGATATGCAATTTTATACTCTGGATGAGCATATTTTTAATTTTGATTTAAAGTTAACCAAAGAAGGAAGTAACATTAATTGTACCATGAAAACCAATCAAAAGAACACTTTCTACTGGGGATGAAAAAGCAGACTGAAGTAAATTCTCCATTTCTGCAGACTAGCTGTAGTGACAAACAGGCACAGAGAGAGTTCAGTAAGGGAAAGAGATGGTGGTCTCAAGAATGTCCTATCCTTCTGAACATACCATAGGCATAAACTTGCATATGACTATAATCAAACTGTCTCCAGGTGAGAAAGTTCTAGAGCAACTATCTTACTATTTTTTTTTAACAAAATAAATTCTTCTATATGGGAAAGTTTTATTCTTCAAAAAAGAAAACTTCTGGAATGGGACCAGCTAAGTCAGCCCTGACTATCTCTGAGATAAAAGATGAACCAGGCTGATGGTTCTTAATCCAGTCTTGTGTGAACAAAGTAAGCATCGGGAAGGATAGGTGTCATCTTCTAAGTGAAATATTCTGCAACATAAAAAAAAGAAAAAGATCAGGATGGACCTTTTCCCCAAAAGATAATGTAATTTAAAGCAAAACTCGAAAGATATTTATTGTGATTATCTCAATTATGCTAACAATGTATGTAAAGAAATCATATGAAACACATTCATGTATTAAATTGTTCCTGTCAAAATGCCAACCAATTTAACATTTCCTTAAATGTTCTTTTGGTTAAAACTATTATAAGCCTTTATATTCCACCCCAGTTACTCATCAAATAATTAAATGCATCATGACTTGGTGAAGGACTCTTGGAAACTATAAAATTTTCTGTAGAGTGAGGAAGTCAAATAATTTTTTGTGAAAACAACTAGGAACATGTTACTTTGAACAGAACATAGCTAGTTTTCTGAGGTATGAGACATCAATTCCTTTTTCCCTTGAATTTTCATATTGCAAAAGAAGCGATGGTTCTGTGAATGCATTGATTCACACTTAAAATCATGTCATAATTTTCTTCTTTTTTCACTGTTTTACTGATAGTCACCTCCAAACTGACCTGAGGATCCGGCAGCATAAATCCGTCAGTGAGTTTGTAGTAGACTATTGTAGAGTCAGACTCCACTATAGCCAAAGTAAACGACATGGGCAAGTCGGGATCACCTTGCAATTTTCGCGATGCCTTCAAGATTTCCCTTATCCTGAAAACAGAGTCATAACACATTTAGGATTCACAGTCACTCGGTGAATAACAAGGTGAAATACTGTAAAATCTTGGAGACAAGGTACACAGTAACATTATATCCATAACGCTGACTCAGGAAATGTCTGAAGGCTCAAATATAAACATTTAAGTTACCTTTTTATACAGAAAATCCCACAAATAAGCATTATCTACTGTCTTTCAGTCCTCCTCTTTTGTATTCACTCATCTCTCCCGATCATCATACCTAAGAGAATCAAAACTGTATCTAGGGAACCTTCAGAAAGGGACACTAACAGTATTTCAGTTCAGTCACTCAGTCGTGTTCGACTCTTTGCAACGCCATGAATCGCAGCACGCCAGGCCTCCCTGTCCATCACCATCTCCTGGAGTTCACCCAGATTCACGTCCATTGAGTCAGTGATGCCATCCAGCCATCTCATCCTCTGTCGTGCCCTTCTCCTCCTGCCCCCAGTCCCTTCCAGCATCAAAGTTTTTTCCAATGAGTCAACTCTTTGCTTGAGGTGGCCAAAGTACTGGAGTTTCAGCTTTAGCATCATTCCTTCCAAAGAAATCCCAGGGTTGATCTTCAGAATGGACAGGCTGGATCTCCTTGCAGTCCAAGGGACTCTCAAGAGTCCTCCAACACCACAGTTCAAAAGCATCAATTCTTTGGCGCTCAGCTTTCTTCACAGTCCAACTCTCACATCCATACATGACCACAGGAAAAACCATAGCCTTGACTAGATGGACCTTAGTCGGCAAAGTAATGTCTCTGCTTTTGAATATGCTATCTAGGTTGGTCATAACTTTTCTTCCAAGGAGTAAGTGTCTTTTAATTTCATGGCTGCAGTCACCATCTGCAGTGATTTTGGAGCCCCCAAAAATAAAGTCTGACACTGTTTCCACTGTTTCCCCATCTATTTCCCTAATAGTATTTACTAATACTAACAGTTTTTAGTGCATCTAAATTAGCTAAAAATTTCCGTTACTCATCTTCCAAGTTTCCAATTTGGTATCTTACAGCAAAACAATTGGTATTCAGGGTTTTGTTTTTTTTCAACAGACTATAATAAATATTTCCCCTTATTTCTACATGGTGCTCAAAATTACAGTCTTTATAAGGTTATATAATATTCTATTGATTCACAATTTATCCAATCATTCCCCTATTACTGTAATGTTCTTTCAGGGTTTCTTTTTTGTGAGGAGGATGGTGCTAAGAAAGATAAACTGTGATAATCATCTTTCTGCAGGTAGTAATTTCTTTTTAAATAATTCTGCTGGATCTTTCCAAGTATCAGAATTATTGGATATGAATACAGATATTTCTGTGGCTCTCATGTATTCTGATACTTAATAAAAGCAAAAAGAAAAATACAGAGAGAAAAATTTTTTTTATAAAATTAAATGTCAAGTGTCAATGTTATGAAGGATTTTGGTGTGCTTGCTGTGGAAAATAATCTAGTAAATCCAATATCAAGATCTTCAAAGCACTGTTAGCTTTTGCTTACCATGAACTAAAAATCCTTATTACCTACCTAACAAAACCTGTGTTCAGTAATTGAGGAAAATGTAAACTCCAGGGGAGCCTTCTTAAAAGGGAAATAAAAAATGATCAGCTGCTTTTTTCATTATGCTAACCAATTTTCTGGAATTGGAAAAAGATTTACTAGCATATTAACATGCTACAACTGAATACATCAATAACACTATGCTCTCTTTAGCAAAAGCCTGATTTGTCCCCTTAAATTCTACTCCCAACTCTAAGTAAAAATTCTTGCGGTGACTCTTCACCCATTCTACTAGCTCTTTAATTTATAAACCACCTAAAAAGAAGTCTCTGCTTTGAAATAGTCTTCCTACAGTAATTATAATACTTTTTAAAAACCTGTGGAGAAGACAAGATTTTAAAAGTGAGTTAAAGCAGCAATAAACCTTTGGGAAAGCTGAAACTGAATTGTTCTTGCTAAACTACCATTTAGTCACTGCATAATATGTTACAGAGTGATAACTGGTTTCTTAAAACAGTCACAAAAGGCTGCTTACCTACTACCTGTCATTTAATATTCACAAGTATATGATCACATAAGGAGAGAATGAGTTTCTAAGTTTGTCAAACCTCATAGTCAAACCATTTCTAAGATGACCTTGAGAAAGTCAATTCAACAGCATGGTAATATTGGATAAATAAAATTTTTGCCTGGGAAAAAAATCTTAATTCCTTTTCAAGAGTCGGCAAAGCATCATCTTCTTTCCCCAATCCTATAGAGACACCTTGTGCAAACCTACATTATTGTAATCACTACCTTGTATTTACACACCTAAGTGTCTGCTTCCACTGGCTTGTACCAATTTTGAGTGTCAAAGCTTTCTAAGAAAAAAAATTGTTAATAATATGTAGTAGAATGCTTCCCAGTATCTGTAGTAATTTCTTCAAAATATCTGACAGTTGCTTGCTTTTTCTTTAACCGGCATGCATGCTAAGTTGCTTCAGTTGTGTCTGACTCTGCGACCCTATGGACTGTAGCCTGTCAAGCACCTCTGTCCATGGGATTCTTCAGGCAAGAATACTGGAGTGGGTTGCCATGCCCACCTCCAGGGGATCTTTCCAACCCAGGGTTCAAACCTGCATCTCTTCCATGTCATCACAACATTCAAATTGCTCTATCATTTGTCTCTACACCTGCCAAACTCTGCACACCTATTTTTCTATAGCCCATGAGCTAAGAATGATCTTTTTATCTTCAAATGGTACATTTTGAATGGTCATATAAGTACCTACAAAATAGCCTTGATTTTGCCACCCTGCCCATGAAGCCCAACATACTACCTGGTCCTTTAAGAAAAGTTTGTTGACCCCTACTCTACACTATGAAAAAAGTTAAGAATAAAAATTGTAAAAAAAAAAAAAATTGTAAGATATGATCACCAAGTCAGTGTTCCTCTTTTTCAATATTACATATTCAAAAGTCAGAGCCGGAGATTTCACTTCTAAGTAGGATATAGAAGATCTCAAAAGACCACCATTCCTATGATAATAAAGAGAAAATACCTCATTTGCTTAAAAATATACCATTTTTCTTTAATGCCATAAAAGAGAGGTAAACACAAAGAGGTATAAAGGAGCTAAATTCCAATGAGAAATAAGCCCTTCCTGGGTAAACTAGAGACCCAGACACAGCCACTTCTAACCCTCAAGGGCAACTGCTAAGTCTGGTCACTGTGGCTGGAGGTGTGAGCCAGTCATAGGAAAGTGACTTCCCTGGGACCAGGAGAAAACAGCACACTTGAACTGGTGTCGGGGACTGGAATCTTGAGGGACATCAGTCCCGCCAGTTCACCAATTCTTACTCATGGGACTTCTGCTGTGTTTAAGCAGCAGCATGAAAAGCTGGGGAAGGGACTAGAAAATGGCAGGCAAGCCCTAATCACTAGGCCCTGCTGAAGAGAGAGGCCTGATTCCATTCTCAAGACATCTGAAACCAGAACAGAACTGATCACTATAAAGCTGCAACTCAGCCATGATTCCTCTTGACTTCTGATCTGAATGACTAAATAAGACCCTGCCTCTACCTGCCAGATAGAGGAAAGGATGAGCTCTTTGGGGGGCGGAGTCGGGGGCAGATAGGTAGCATCCACATCAGTCTATGAATCTCAGTCTCTTCTGCATACACAATGGCCAGCATCCCATGAAAAACTCAAAGCTATGTGAAGAAGGTGGAAAATATATCTAATAATCAACAACAAAAAATCAATACAAGAAGACCATCAGAAAACTAAGGCTGTTGAAAAACTTAGATGCTGGAGTTAAGATTCTAAAATAACTACAATAAATACTATGGTATTGATAAAAAACACAGACAAAATGAGTGATAAGATGAAAAATTTAAGCAAAAGAATGAAAATTCTAAAGAAAATGAACATTCTAGAATCTAAAAATATATTTTCAAAATTACTGACTAGGCTCTATGACAGATTAGACACAACAGAAGAAAGAATTCAGTGAACCTAAAAACAGGTCACAAAAAACTTAATTGAAGTATAATACAAGGAGAACTTTTTTTTTTCTTTAAATAAAACATCAGAGGCCTTTAGTGCAATATCAGTCTAACATACGTGTAAATTACAGAAAGAAAATGAGGAGAGAATAGTGTGTATCTTAGTCTGTTCAGGCTGCTATAACAAAATACCACAGCTTATAAACATCAGAAGTCTATTTCTCAGGGTTCTGAAAGCTGAAAAGTCCCAGATCAAGGCACCAGCATGGTCTCTTTCAGGTGGAGGTCCTCTTCCTGGTTCACAGCCAGAACCCGCTTACTGCGTCTTCACACGGCGAAAGGGGTAAGAGACCTCTGTGAGGTCTTCTTTAAAGGCACTAATTCCGTTTATGAGGGTTCTACCATCATTGATTGCTTAAGCACCTCCAAAGATCTCACCTCCTAATACCATCATCTTCTGAGCTAAAGATTTCACCATATGAAACACAGGGGACACATTTAGACTACAGCAGTGTAGAAGAAATAGTTCAGACTTTCCCCAAATTGTTGTCTCTGAATGAAAAGTGTCTCTCTTACAGAGAGCATGTAGTTGGATCTTGTTCTTATATTCAGTCTTATAATTTGTCCTTTGATTGGAAAGTTTAATCCATTCACATTTAAAATAGTATTAATATTGTTGGATTTACGTATGCCATTTTGCTATTTGTTTTGGGTGGCTCAGCTGGTAAAGAATCCGCCTGCAGTGAGGAAGACCTGGGTTCGATCCCTGGGTTGGGAAGATCCCCTGGAGAAAGGAACAGCTAGCCACTCCAGTATTCTGGCCTGGAGAATTCCACGGACTGTATAGTTCGTGGGGTCGCAAAGAGTTGGACACGACTTAGTGATTTTCACTTCCACTTTCTGTATATCACATGTCTTTTTTTCTCCCTCTGTTCCTCCTTTACCTCCTTCTTTTGTATTCATATTTTCTAGAATACTATTTTGATTACTTTGTGCTTTTTTTTAACTATACAGTTGATCTCTGAACAACACAGATTTGAACTGTGCAGGTCTATTTATCTATAGATTTTTTTTCAATAAATATGTATTCAATGCTATAGTACTATGATCCCTGGTTTATTGAATCTGTGGATATGGAAGTGCAGACACAGAGGGTCATCTATAAAGTCATACTCAGATTTTCAACTATGCAGAGGACTGGCATCCCTAACCCCTGCATTGTTCAAGGGTCAGCTGTACTTTTTTGAGTTTCTTGGTGGTGGTTCTAGAGATCACACCATATGCACCTTAATTTATCACAATTTACTCAGAATAATTCTAATCCAATTTTAAAACAAACAGAGAAACTCCAATATAATTTCATTCCTTTCTCCCTTCTTTGTGCTATTATTGTCATATATGACTATATACTATAAACTCAGTACAGTGTTACATTATTACTTTATACAATCTTATATCTTTAAAAAAGTTAAGAGGAAAAAGGATACAAAATATATTAACCTACATATTTAATATTTCTGGTATTAATATTTCTTCAAGTTACTCTCTGATGTCATTTCTTGCTTCTTTACAGCCCCATCCTTTGTGTTAATATTATCATCTGTATTACTTCTTAATATGCTATAAGTCTGATCTGTTGATTTTTGACAAAGGTACAAAGGCAATTCAATGAAGAAAATCTTTTTAACAAATGATGCTATAATCTGAAGATAGTATACTTCGATGTGTACAAATAGGATTACTATAATACTCAGTGGGGTGGCATACATGAAAAGGCTTTACAAACTGACTGGTAGTCACTGAATACAGTATTTTTATCAACTATCTACACCAGATTTCCTTCTTTGAAAATTGGGACGGCTCAGAGGTGAAAGCGTCTGCCTCCAATGCGGGAGACGGGGGTTCGATCCCTGGGTCGGGAAGATCCCCTGGAGAAGGAAATGGCAATCCACTCCAGTATTCTTGCCTGGAAAATCCCATGGACGGAGAAGCCTAGTAGGTTACAGTCCACGGGGTCGCAAAGAGTTGGACACGACTGAGCGACTTCACCTTACCTTACCTTACCTTACCTTGCTCTTAAAAAACAATATCCACCTATATTGAATGGTATGATAATTAGCTAGCTTACTGCTCATATCAGAGGTTTACTTTATAAAGAGATATTTGGATGAAGCAACCATAAATATTAATCAGAAGTGTTATTACACAGCACTAATGGAAAGTAACATTCTGAAGCTACTGCAATGTACATAACTTACAAATAAATTTATTTAAATATCCCTAACTGGCAGGGTATGACGAAGATGGGACACAGATGGAAGGGGAAAAAAACAACTTAAGACAACTTTTACCTATTTTCTTTTTCTCCCAATATAACATGATTTAAATCAGAAATGTATATGTGTATGTGTGTGTGTGCATGAATGTGGTTTTTTCCCCTAATGTAAACTGCGTGGGAATTCTAGCTCAAATACTGAAATTTAGGATAGAAATTTCCATCTCATTCATATTTGTTTCCAGAGTTCTTTGATATAAATAGCAAAACATTTTCAGACTTACTCAAAACACCCATGTGGGAAACCCTCACATTTGAAAATTAGCTCAGAGTTGTAAAGGGGGTATTGTCTTCAGAGTTGAGGGAAATTACTGTCAAAAATGAAATGGAAGTTCCCATCTCACAGCTCTGTTTATCCTCCGTGGAAGTGTGTGTGTGGGGGGTGGGGTGGGAAATTACCAATGAATTTTCTCAGTAATTACAGAATTAAATCATTTCTCTGCCTCTGTTATTCAAAGCACTCTTGGGAAGTCTCACAAAGATTCTTGTTCAGGATCTCTTATAGTCAATGGCAATTTGTAACACATGTTTAAGGTAATGCCATCATCTTTGTCTATTTGAGAATTGTCTTATTTGTTCCCTTATGGGGTACTAATAAACTCCTAAAGATGTTTACTTTGCATTTGAGTCAATAGACTGTGCTTTCTCAATATAACAGCAACAGGTTTCAAAGTTCTATTTTTAAAATCACACATGATTGTAGAGATGCTGAGGATAATGAAGCATCACTAAAATACTATAGTCTCATTTAACCTCTAACAAGCTCATAGTTTGAAATCTTAATTTAGAAACCACAGAACAAAGTTTCCTTATATGCATATTTTTTAAAAGCTCAGTTCTTTGGAAAGATATTGTAGAGATGTTACATCAGACAGATCTAAAATAATAATTTAGATAATAAAACTCTTTATAGTTCATATCTGATAGAAATTCACATATGTAAAACATAACCTATGTATTAACAATAAGATCTTCAGATTTTTGAGTTCATTACATTTTAAGGGAAAAATCCCACCTAAGAAAGAGATAAATCAGTATCATAGTTGTTGATCAACAGTAACAGAATTTGATGTTTATAACAGGTTTTTCTTTCTTATAACTGTTTAGAGAGGAGCTCAGCATACTGAAAACAGTGATTCTGAATTTTAACAAAGCTAACTTGAGAACGTATCTGAGGCAAACACACAGAGAACATTATTTGGTTACTGCCATTTCTCCAAGCTATTTAAATTCTTTCGATAAATCTTAGCGGATATATATATAGATAGATAGATAGATAGATAGATTTTTTTGGTAAGAACCCTACAATAGAGACTAAGTAATCTCTGGAAATTTGCACAAAGGGCAAAAAAGTTGAAGACAACATTAATTTTAACTTCAATCTTAATGCATCGTGGGTTAAAATTATTCTTAATTTCACCCCACAGAAGGCAATAAGTTCTTCTGTCCTCTTCAATGTGGCCAAATTGATACATGCTTTAGTATTGATAAAAGACATTAACTCCCTGATCTGCCTCATTATGATATATTGAAAGGACACACCGTAATGCAACTCTGAAACACAATGCAAGATTAAATCGGTGCCCACGGGGCCTTACTCATCCACAGGCTCAACCCTCAAAGTTTCAAGAATAACAGACCACCCGCTAAGGGATCATGCCAATGCCTTCCTCATAAAAAATCAAGGCGGCTACAGTCTCAGGGGGGTTTACTCAACAATTAAGTGCCTGTGTGGCTATTTGCCCCAGTGGGAAGTCATTCTGCTAAAATAAATTGCAAGTTTGTTTTTTGTTTTTTTCTTGAGGGTAAGAAAAAAAAAAATGCTATGCTGGTTGAAAGAAGCTGCCAGAATGGGTGGTTTCACCAGAGGAAGATTTCCAGCAGAGGTCGAATGAGGACATGCATCCTGATATGCAGGCAGACAAACGCCAGAAGTCACTTCACGAGTTATTAGACTTCAGGCCTCGTATAAAATAATGATCACTTAATGAATTTGTAATAAAGAATATATACTTTTGGAGAGAAGGAATATTTTTTACAGGGAAATGATAATGGAGTATCCTTCAAAGAATATGTAGCACTTCAGAATTAAATCTTATGACTAAGAACATCTTTAAAAATGTTCTAAAGGAGGATCTGTTAGTTCTATTAACCCTTTACTCCACCATGACTGTAAGTCCTTCTTCCAAGGCACTTAGGCAAAAGAAGGGCGTGTTGAGCGGTGAAGATACAGATGAAAACCAGTTTAACTAAAAGGTAAGGAGTCTATTCATAGCATCAGCAGAGGGACTCTCCAGATCTGTGACTGTTCTCTCCTCAGATGTAGACAGTTTCAGTTACCATGTAAAGTGTGGGAAAATCTTGCAAACAGATGAATTTTGTAGACACTCTAGTTTTTTAGAAACTCTTGTAAGGTAAGATATTATTCAGCAACTTTCTTTTGCAGAAATTGAGTCATCTCCCTCACTCATCCAACAAATACCTATTTGACACCAGATATCAGGTACTAGGCTAGGCACAGGGGAAGTGTTAATAGCAATGAACAGAACAGAGTTCCTGTTTCCATCAAGGAAGTGGGAGGAAGAAGAAAGTAAATAATATATAATACACTGGGTAGCCATAAATGTGGTAATAAAAGAGGGCCACTTTGTAGGTTGCAGTAGTACAGAGGGTGAGACGATAGTAGCTTATACCAGCATGATACGGTATAGCAAAAGAGGTGAGAGATGGTCAGATTTTAGGTAAACTTTTAACGGAGAAGTGACAGAATTTGTTAACAAATTAATTTGCAGGTCTGAGAACAGGTGGATTAAAACTAATCAGAGATTATCTAGCAAGGTTAATATATGAAAGTCAGTCGCTTTCCTATATACCAGCAATGAACAACTGGAATTTCAAATGAAAAACACAACACCATTTACGTTAGCATCCAAAAAGTTAAATACTTTAGGTATAAACTAAGAAAAATACACACAGGATCTGTTTAAAGGAAACTATAAAACTCTGATGAAAGAAATCACAAGAGATCCAGATAAATGGAGAAACAGTCCATATCCTTGGATAGGAAGACTCAATATTATTAAGACGCCAGTTCTTCCCATTGCAGTCTATAAATTAAGCACAATCCTAACCAAAACTCTCAACTACACACCATTCTAAAAAAGGCAAAGCTACTGAGAGAGGTAAAAGTTCCATGGCAGCCAGCAGTTCAGAGTGGGGGCAAAGGGATGACTATATGCAGCACACGGGATTTTTAGGGCAATAAAACTATTGTGTATAATGGTGGATATGTGACATTATGCATGTGTTAAAACCAGTCGACCTGTACAATAAAAACAGTGAACCTTAACGTAAAACTATGGACCTTACTTAATAATACTATATCAATACTGGTTCATTAATTACAACAAATGTACCATACTAAAGCAAGACAATAATAACTAATAAACGCTGTGCTGGACTGAAACTTAAGTGGGAAGCCTCTGTACTATCCACTCAAGTTTTCTGTAAATTTAAAATTGTTCTAAAAGATAAAGTATAGATAGATACAAAGTGATAACTATCTGCAAGGTTTCTGGCCTGAGCTTCAGAATGCATAGTGTTGCCATTTATGAAAGAAGGCAAATAAAGAGCTTTTTTTTTTTTTTAACATGCATCTATTCTTTTTCAAATTCTTTTTCCATTTAGGTTGTTACATAATATCCAGCAGAGTTTCCCATGCTTACAGTAGGTCCTTGTTGGTTATCCAATTGCTATATTCTAAGTACATAGCAGTATGTACATGTCAATCCCAAACTCCCTGATCATCCTGCCTCACAACACTTCCCCTCTGGTAACCATAGGTTAATTCTCTAAAGTTTTTGCACAGCAAAGGAAATCATAAACAAACCGAAAAGGCAACCCGGCACACAACAGACGCCTAATAAATGAATAAGCAACCTAAAATATGAGGCAGCAATATGCAATTTACTTTTTTATCTTTCCCCTCAAACAAAAAGATGCTTCTTTGACTCTAGATGGTCTATAATTCTATTAATATTCATTTATATTCATATTTAATGCTCCAAGAGAAAGTATAATTATGGATATTCATAAAATTTTTTACTGAAAGTTATACTATTTTAGTATAAGAAGAATAAATAAAATTTTTATTTTTCCTACACATCTGTGTTTTAAAATATGGGTTTTTTCCTCTTTCCTCAAAAAAAAAAACACTGGGTACAATGGATTTAAAAATAAACAACTGGTCCATTTTTATTATTTGGGTTACTGCTGTGAGAACACATAAACAGCTAATAAAATATTTTTAAAATAATTATGTCCTTTAAAAAAAGAAAAATTACTCTTTACGGGCCTTAAAAACTATACTTAAAAGCTACATTAACTCCGACAAAGTAAAAAGGACTGCAGTCAGGAAGAATGCATTCTTTTGAAACACTAAAAACCTTGACAACAACATTGCAGGAAACAGGTTGATACAGTTTAATAAGCTAAGCATCAGATTAAAAACTCACAGGATTTCTAGTCTAACTTTGGCTCTGACACTATTTTTATGTATAATGAATTTTTTCACTTCTCTCAAAGCACAAATTATATAAAGATCTCACCAAAAGAGTTCTGATCAAATCAAATGGCAAAAGTTATTAGACTTTTAGCCTTATGGCTGCCCAACTAGCAGATAACCACTCTGGTATATGAAATGGTAAAGGCTATTTTTCCTCTAATTTCCAGAGTGATGTTCAGACAGGAAGATGCTAAGAAAGGGAACATTTGGAAAAACTGCCTTTCAGATAAACTGGGAGAAGATACCCATTTTAGAGAGGTTATCAATCACCATACATCAAAAGAAACGCCACTAATTTGTGGAAGTGGAGGGATAAAACGGTCATCGGAGAGGTTCCATCCTCATATAAGCTGTACACTATCCTTCTCTGGCACTGAGAGAAGAGAGTCATTTATAATTTAGTCAGGTTTAAAAGGATGAATGATGCATTGGTATTACTCGGCAAGGAACTATAGCCCTTTGTAACAAGAGATTTATTGAGCATTAAAAAAAACAGTATCTTAACTGTCCCTGGATCTCATAATTGTAAAAAATACTCTGCTCAGCTGTTTAAAAAAAAATTATCTGCTCGGCTTTTTAAAAAAACATATATAAAAACAGATAAGCTTAAAATATGGCAAATGGGGTTTGAATTTTCAGCACATCTCTCATGTTTTACTGAGGAAATTAAATTGATATGGAAATTGGAAGATGACATAGTTCTACCAGGAAAAATAAAACAAAACTGACAGCTAAAAAACACAAAAATATTTTTTTTCCCCTCACAATTTGCTATGGGTCCTTGTATAAGTTTCTTAAGGAAGGTATTTTCCCATATACAACTACCCATAATACTAGTACTATTACAGAAGCCTATAAAACTACCTTAATTTTGTTGTAATAGACTTCATCCATTTAGGGACAACAAATATCAATGTTAGGATGGCAAGAATACTGGAGAGGGTTGCCATGCCCCCCTCCAGGGGATCTCCTGACCCAGGAGGGAACCCAGGTCTTCCACACTGCAGGCGGATTCTCTACCATCTGAGCCACCAGGGAAGTGTAATATTGTACAGCACATGGAACTCTACTTAATGTTATGTGCCAGCCTGGATGAGAGTCATGACTGGGGGAGGATGGATACATATATATGTGTGGCTGAGTCCCTTACCTGTTCATCTGAAACTACCACAGCATTGTTAATTGGCTATACTCCAATACAAAATAAAAAGCTTAAAGTTTGAAAAAAAGAAAAAGAGAAACGCATGTTCTATCCCTGGGTTGGGAAGATCCCCTAGAGTAGGAAATGGCAACCCACTCCAGTATTCTTGCCTGGAAAATTCCATAGACAGAGGAGCCTGGAAGGCAACAGAGGACACACACACATTAATTTCATGTATAAAGTGCTTTAGAGAAAACAACGACCACAGACTGCACTGTTGCTCAAAGTACTGCATTAACTCACTGCTATTCAAACACACAGGACTTCCCTGGTGGCTCAGACGGTAAAGTGTCTGTCTACAATGTGGGAGACCTGGGCTCCATCCCTGGTTTGGGAAGATCTCCTGGAGAAGGAAAGGGCAATCCACTCCAGTACTATTGCTTGGAAAATCCCATGGACAGAGGAGCCTGGTAGGCTACAGTCTATGGGGTCGCAAAGAGTCAGACACGAGTGAGCGACTTCACTATTCAAACACACATTTGGTCTGTGATGGAATCTGTCTGTATTCTTGCCAGAAACTACATACATAAAACCAACAGGGGCCAACCCTGGGAAAATGAGTAGGAAATGGATACAAAAACTGTCTGGGCATTCTGAGAAACTGACATAGATATAACATTAAATGTTGCCTAGAACTGTTACCTTTTAAGGAGTCACCAAATAATTGGGTTGGCCAAAAAGTTCATTGGAGGCTTTCTATTAAATTTTATTGAAAAAAACCTGAATTAACTTTCTGGCCAACCAAAACATATAACACCATAATATAAATAATGGAAAGAATAAGCTTTTCAAATATATATGCCACTCTCTCACTCAGTAGTCAAGCTGCAAGACAGTTACTACCATAGTTTTAAGGACTACGGTGAGATTATTATCACTGGGGAAATAGTTCATAACTAAGTTTAATTAACTATGAAAATGACAGAGTGTGGTCCAGTATTACAAACAAAAGATTCTAAAACTTGGGCCTTCAGTAAAGGTAACAGCTAACAAGCCTTAGGTACACTGTACCCTTTGTGGATAACATGCAGTTGCACCCACTGCAACTGCCAACTCCTCTGGCTCTTGGGCTTTGTATACTACCCAAATTCCCTAGTAATAAAAATGTCATGTTAAGTTTGTGAAGAATACAAAACATTTATAATAAAGAAAAACACCACAATCAAGCAGCTAAGCAACACAGTCTAGGATAGTGGTTTACAGCTGGTGTGCTCAGGTTGATTGTACAAGTGTGTGGTAATTTATTTCTAACAACAAAGCTTCAAAGTTGGCAGGCTATATTTTAACATAAAATGAATATTCCCCATAATATATCACCATTCTCACCCACTCACATTCTACTATGCTTTCTTGGGTGACAGTCAGAGTGGGGAGTCAATACAAAGAGGTCCTGGGAACAATATATAAACTAAAGCTCTAGTATATCTACATTGCAGTTCAAGGAGAGTGGACTAGAATCATGGGTCAGGACAACAATAAAGGTGAAATAAAAGTTAAAATAAAGGTTAAAACCACCAGTCAGAGCTGGGCATTAAGCATCAGTAGCTACTAAGATCACACAGAGAGGAAACCAGACATTACATGTCTCCTGATGAAAGAACTGGACTACCAGCTAGAATGTGATCCAATTGCATCTAACCAAGCTGCTGGTTTCAGCTGCCAATTTGCAGAAAATACAGAGGACAGGGAAACATGCTGAAATGCACCATGAGTGAGCAATCGACAAACCCATACTACGGGAGAGTATGTATGTCAAACAGCCTAGGTTCTTTAACAGAAAAATTGTGAGGAAAAGAGGATAGAGGCAGAACCCACACATCAGGAGTGGGTAAGCCACTAGTCTATGGATCAATCTGGATGCCCTCTGTTCTTGTAAATGAAGTTATAGGGACATAGCCACACCCATCTGTTTATATATTTGTCTAGGGCTGCTTTCCCCCTAACGTGACAGAGCTAAGGGGTTGCAACAGAGACCAAACAAACAACCAGCAAATCTCAAAATATTTACTATCTAGAGCTTTATGGATAGCTTGTTGATCTCTACGGCAGATTAACAGAGTTTTACAGGATATAACCACAAACATTTTTTAATGGCAAAATTTATGAGATACAAATAAGGAACTGCTTTATTTGTAGAAATTAAATTGATTTTTAAATGTACATAAAAAAATAAAAGGGCATTACATGTCTCCTGATAAAAGAACAGACCACCAGCTCTAGTCTTATTAATATGATAATAATCAAAGCCCTGATTCCAGCTGCCAATTTGCAGAAAATACAGAGGACAGGGAAACATTAAAATGCACCATGAGTATACCATCCAATAGTATACCAAAATAAAAGTTATCATCATAAAAGTAAGAATAATGGGAAAGGAAAAGGTTATGCTTAGCACAGGGCACACTGAAGGAGTTCTGAGATGGCTGGAAAGGTTTCATTTCTTGACTAGGTGGTGGTTACAAGTGTTCAAAATGTTCTCTTTGTAACACAGCCTATGCATTTATACTGTGCTGCTTTCTGCTTTTTATTCCCCAATAAGAGATTTTAAAGTCACCAGCAAAGTAAGAAGAATGATAGCTATGAGACTTTGTTATCTACAAGGAGATTCTGGTGCAATTCATTGAATCCTTTATTATCTTTTGGAAATAGTACAGCATAAATAAAAACACCTTTTTAATCTCAGCTTTTTATATATGAAATTTGGATAAAACAAGAACTCTGTATACCACTAAGGGTTCTAGATCTAATGAAACAAGTGAAGGTACTCTAAAATTCTGTAACATTCTCTACCAATGCAAAATATTCTTATAACCACATGGAATAAGCTACTGCGTCATTCCCCTGCATAAAGTCCTTCCACAACACCATCCACGCAGCAGTACTTTTTAAGACCTCCTTCTAGAAACCTAGGACTCAACAGACATGCTTCAGGAGTAGGGAATCATGTATATTGTACAGACTGTACCTTGCACAAAGGTGCTAGGTAAAAGGGTGTCTGAAATCTGTTTGATGGAGCTTGCCAAACCTGAATCCTGGTGAAGACTTTTTCTCTATGTCCAAGGGAGTCCCTTTTTGCTAATTCACTCCAAAGTAAGTCATGAACTAGCTGTTCAGTTCAGTTCAGTTCAGTCGCTCAGTCGTGTCCGACTCTTTGCAACCCCATGAATCGCACCACGCCAGGCCTCCCTGTCCATCACCAACTCCCGGAGTTCACTCAGACTCACGTCCATCGAGTCAGTGATGCCATCCAGCCGTCTCATCCTCTATCATCCCCTTCTCCTCCTGCCCCCAAATCCCTCCCAGCATCAGAGTCTTTTCCAATGAGTCAACTCTTCGCATGAAGTGGCCAAAGTACTGGAGTTTCAGCTTTAGCATCCTTCCTTCCTTCCCAGGGCTGATCTCCTTCAGAATGGACTGGTTGTAGGCCTGTTGAAACACCCTCCCAGATCTACCTTTTGTCAAATTTAACATCATAAACTGTCTGAAAAGATTCTGCATCATTAAGCTAAAACATGAACAAGCACATCTTACGTCTGTATTTCCCTGGTTAATTCCTCTTCTGTGAACTGCTGTTCATTTTCTTCGCCCATATTTTTCATCTGGATTGCTTTTTCCCTCAAGTCACAGAAGTTATTTACATATTCTGATTGAATCTTTGTCAGCTATACATCAGTAAATCTCTTCTCCTAGTCTATGGAAACTTCTATATTGTCAGTGGGACTATGAACTGATAACCTTCTGGAGAGCAGATTACTAATAAGCAGTAAAGATGAAGGTGTAAATGCTGTATGTCCCAGCCATTTCACCTCCAGGTTTCTCCCTTAGGGAGACTCTCATACATGAGAACAAGGATATACTTACATGTGATATTCATTACAGTATAATTTGTAACAGCAAAAAAGTATAAACAGTGATGTCCTTGAAGATGTATGTAACACTTCCTCCCTCATTTCCCATCCCTCTTTTCCCATGTGTTCTATTCATTTGTTCATTAATGGCCTTAGCCCATGCCATTAAGCACCTACTCTGAACCAGATTCCATAACAGGTAGGCAGTCACTACTTCCACTTGTCTTGCTAACACATGGTTTCTTAGCACTTTCAGGAGGCTTTTCCCAGCCTTCTGGGTCCTGATACAACCTGAAGTAAAGTGCTTGTCAGTATACCCCACTACTCCTGTTATTCAATTTGTTGTTGCTGTTTAGTTGCTAAGTTGTGTCCGATTTTTTTGTGACCTCATGGACTGTAGGCCACCAGGCTCCTCTGTCGATGGGATTTCCCAGGCAAGAACACTGCAGAGGGTTGCTATTTCCTTCTCCAGGGGATCTTCCTAACCCAGGCATTAAACCCATGTCTCTCGCATTGCAGGTGGATTCTTTAACACTGAGCCAATAGGAAAGCCCTGTTATTCAATTACCTAACAATAAATTAAGTGGAGGTGGTCCCAAATTACTGTTAATTAAATTTCTGAACAAAGGACAACTTTATTTCCTAGATCTCATCTAACAATTACCAAAAAATGAAATAAAATTTATTTTCCAAGCCAACAATTAGAGCTAGAACATTACTTTCAAGAGAAAGTCTTAAATACCATATGGTCACATGCATATGTGGAATCGCACACCCATACGAAAGTTCATAGACACAGAAAACAGATAGGAGGTTGCCAGAGGCAGTGGGTAAAACAGGTGAAAAGAGTTAAAAAATATAAACTTCCAGTTATAAAATAAATAAGTCATGGGTATGTAGTGTACAGCATGGTGACTATAGTTAATAATACCATATGGCATTATTTGAAAGTGGCTAAGAAAGTAGATCTTAAGGGTTCATATCACAAGAAAAAAAAACTCTGTAATTATATACAGTGACCAATGTTAACCAGATTTATTGTGGTAATTATTTTGCAATATATGCAAATGTCAAATCATTATGTTGTACACCTGAACCTAACACAATGTTGCATAACAATTATGCCTCAGAAAAGAAATAGGCTGTCTTGATCAGCACGGTATCTCTAACACAGACCACCTCCTGACATAAGTCAATAAATATTTGCTAGGTAAAGACTAAAAAATCCAAGCAATATTGTCTGACAATAATAATTTTTTAAGTGAACCCAGGGATTTCTGTTTATAGATGGTTTATTATCAAATAAAGAGCTGTTTATTCTCTTAAATTTAACAGAATGTATTTTTTTAAGGTGAGTTACCTTCATAAATTCCTACCCAAATACTTTTAGGACTTGTCTTAATGAACTTCCTCCCGATACAAGACAGCCAGAGATTCAAAGTCAATAATTTTCTTTGCGTTACTAATGAAGGAAAATTCCTACATTAACCACAAATGTCTGAAATTGCACCATTACTGTTATATATGTAACATTTTATATAGAAAGTACACATGGGAGTAAAAAGATTAAAGTTTGCCTATTACCTAAAAATATCACTCCTGTTAGAACCTGAGGAATGAAATCAAACACACAAATCTTTATTTGTTAAAAGGTTATTTGCATTCTTTGAGTTGAGAACATTTTATGCCATAGAAAGCATAATAAATCTAACGTGTATTTGGGTCCCATTTGTGCTATTTTCTATATTATCATTCCACTGCCTAATATAATCATGAATATTTATATAAAAATAAGACACACAGACTAAGCTCTCTGCTTTATTAAATACAAGAGTGCAAAAATGGATTACTAAGTTAACCTTCCAACTAATTCTACTTAAAGAAGAAAACAAGCTTAAAAAGCTAGAAGAGCAATAATCACAATTAGGGAAAAACTAGAAATTAATTGGGCAAATTTATAGTTCTAGATTTATGAAATGATTTTGATTCAAACAGACTATATTCATTTTGGTTTTTAGGATTAAATATGTTAATTCTAAATGGTAGTTCCTTGTCCAAATAAATAACAATAATACTAGCTAGGATGACATTGTTACAGCAATTTAAAGACACAAAGGGAGAGTCTGAAGGAGTGAATTATTATGTCTCTTAGATAGAAGCATTATTGGAAATAAAGCTAGTTAAATTGTTGTGTATTGATTCTCAAAACACACAGAAAAATCTCACAGTAAGAAGCCTCTCAAAGAATGGTATAAATAGCCTGAAATATCAAAAGATAATTCTCATAACAAATCATACATACCAAAAATATTTAGTAGAAATCTAAAAATTAGCTTAATATAATTTTATAGAATACACACAATGAAAAAAATAACCAATTATGGTAGCTTTGATTTGGAAGGGATCTCACATATTATCTACTGATAACCTGTAACCTTCAATAAAACACAAAGTGAAACTCAAGAATTGTGTGTCTCCAGTCATAAAACAAAAATCTGCACCAAGACCAGAATCCAGGTCTTCTGGCTTTAGTCCACGGTCTTTCTCATAAATCAATATGTATTAATTCTCTATGCATTCATAGAGAATTAGGAAAAAAGCAGGTATTAATCAAAATGCTTCATGTTGGAATTTAAGGTGCTCTGCCTTCTTCCCTTTTGAATTATGGTTCTGGACTCTTGAGAGTCCCTTGGACTGCAAGGAGATCAAACCAATCAATCCTAAAGAAAATCAACCCTGAATATTCATTGGAAGGACTGCTGCTAACGCTGAAGCGCCAGTACTTTGGCCACTTGATACAAAGAGCTGACTTACTAGAAAAGACCCTGACGCTGGGAAAAACTGAAGGCAAAGGAGAAGAGGGCAGCAGAGGATGAGATGGGTTAGACAGCATCACTGTCTCAATGGACATGAATCTGAGCAAACTCTGGGAGATCCTAGAGGACAGAGGAGCCTGGCATGCTGCAGTTCACAGGGTCACAAAGAGTCGGACATGACTTAGTGACTGAACAACAGCTCCAAGCCCTCTTCCCTACTTATACACCCACTCAAATACACCTGTGTCTTTATCTGTCCTTTCTACCTGCCCCATAGCCTCAGAGGTTCAGGTGCTCCTCTTCCAGCTCAGGATTAATCTCTTTAACTAGTCTCCTGAATCCTCCCCTCCCCATCTCGCAAGAAACTTGGCTCCATTACTCGTTACCTTCACTCCTCAATGTTCAGTCTTTCTCTAGGACAGTTCACAGCACAGCTGGCTTACCTCAGAGCAAACAAGTCAGAAAGAGAGTGCCCAACAGAAGCCACTGTGTTTTTTCCCCAAAGTATCATTGATTTACAATGTTTGCGGTATACAGCGTGTGTGTGTGTATGTGTGTGTCTGTGTGAGTCCCTGGGTCAGGAAGATCCCCTGGACGAGGGCATGGCAACTCACTCCAGTATTCTTGCCTGGAGAATCCCATGGACAGATGAGCCTGGCGGGCTACAGTCTTTGGGTTGCAAAGAGTCAGACATGACTGAAGAGACTGGGCACACATGTCTGCTAAGTCACTTCAGTCATATCGGACTCTGTGCGACGCCATAGACAGCAGCCCACCAGGCTCCGCCGTCCCTGGGATTCTCCAGGCAAGAACACTGGAGTGGGTTGCCATTTCCTTCTCCGATGCAGCAAAGTGAAAAGTGAAAGTGAAGTCGCTTAGTCATGTCCAACTCTTTGCAACCCCATGGACTACAGCCCACCAGGCTCCTCTGCCCATGGGATTTTCCAGGCAAGAGTACTGGAATGGGGTGCCATTGCCTTCTCTGACACATGTATATATGTGTGTATATATACACACACACACGCACACATATAGATAGATATGCTCTTGTCAGTTGAATGCTTACAAATATTTTCTCTTATTCCATAGGTTGTCTTTTCATTTTGTTTATGGTTTCCTTTGCTATGTAAAAGTTAAGTTTAATTAGGTCCCATTTACTTATTTTTGCCTTTGTTTCCATTGCTCTATGAGACAGATCCAAAAAATAGTGCTGTGATTTATTATGGCCTGCCTAAGTTTCTTCTGGGAGTTTTATAATACCCTGTCTCACACATAGGTCTTTAATTCATTTTAAATTTATTTTTGTATACAGTGTTAGAGAATGTTCTAATTTCTTTCTTTTATTAATAGATACAGCTGTCCAATTTTCCCAACATTACTTATTAAAGAGACTATCTTTCCTCCATTGTATATTCTTGCCTTCTTTTGGCAGATTAACTGACCATAAGTGTGTGGGTTTATTTCTACACTCCCTACTCTGTTCCATCAATCTATACGCCTGCTTTTGTGCCACTACCATACTGTTTTGATTTCTATAGCTTTGTAGCATATTCTGAAGTCATGGAACATGATTCCTCCAGCTCCATTCTTCTTTTTTAAGATTTACTCCATTTCACAAGATTTATTCAAGAATCGCTCCATTTTTCTTTCTCAAGATTACCATTGCATCAAAAAGAACAGAATACCAAGGGATAAACCTACCTACCTAAGGAGGCAAAAGACCTGTACTCTGAAAACTATAGGACACTGATGAAAGAAATCGAAAATGACACAGACAGAAAGAAAAATATACCATGTCCTTGGATAGGAAAAATCAATACTGTTAAAATGACCATATGATCCAAGGCAATTTATAGATTTAGTGCAGTCTCCATCAAATTATCAAGAGCATTTTTTACATTGGAAAAGACCCTGATGCTGGCCAAGAGTGAAAGCAAAAGAAGAAGGGGGCGGCAGAAGATGAGATGGTTAGATAGCATCACCAATTCAAGAGAAATGAGTTTGAATAAACTCTGGGGGATAGTGAAGGACAGGGGAGCCTGGCAAGCTGTAGTCCACGGGGGTCACAAAAAATTGGATAATGACTCAGGAACTGAGCAACAATTTTTCACAGAACTAGAACAAAAAATTTTCATTTGTATGGAAACACAAAAGACCCCAAATAGCCTTACATCTTCTATGATCTGATCTTAGAAGTAACATCTCATCACTTCTGCCTACTTTTATGTATTAACAGTAAGTCAAATAGTGAAAACCATGGTATAATCACACGATGGAATGGAGACTCCCTGGTGCTCCAAGGGTTAGGACTCTATGCTTTCACTGCCGAGGACCCAGGTTTGATCGCTGGTTGGGGACCTAAGATCCCACAAGCTGCTCAGTGCACAACACCTACTCCCCAACAAAAAGGCAAGTCACTAATTCCAGCCCACACTCCAGGGAAGGGAATTACACAAGTGTGACCATCAGAAGGCTGGATTACAAGAAGCCATCTTAGAAGCTGCCTGCCACAGCTTCTAAAGAAGAAAACCAGAAAAGGAGGCTTTTTAACTGGATACCAGGTCTTCTTACAAAGCAAGCAATTGGGAAAACCTGGTACTGGCATAAGAATAAATATATTGACTAACAGAATATAGAGAGGCCAGAAACAAATCAAAGCATAGCTGCACAAAGATGGCATGTCAGATAATAAGGAAAGGAGGGACTATTCAGTAACTGGAGGCAGAGAAAAATGGTCATCCAACTGAACACAGGGTCCCTAGCCTTCCTCTCATAACATTAAAATGAGCAACTTCAAAACTCTTAGTGAAAATACAGGTGAACTTCTTTTAAATCTTTACTTAGGAAATAGCTCTTATGTTAGATATAAAGTGAAAGTGAAAGTGAAGTCGCTCAGTCGTGTCCGACTCTTTGCGACCCTGTAGCCCACCAGGCTCCTCCATCCATGGGATTCTCCAGGCAAGAATACTGGAGTGGGTTGCCATTTCCTTCTCCAGGGGAAGCTTCCCGACCCAGGGATCGAACCAAGGTCTCCCGCATTGCAGGCAGATGCTTTAACCTCTGAGCCACCAGGGAATATATTAGATCTTTATATATTAGATATCTTTATATATTAGATATAAAGATATTGATTATTAAAATTAATAAATATGATTATGTTCAAACTAAAAACTGCTATTCATCAAAAGATACCTGAAAGACAGATTTTTAAATCTGGGAAGCACAACCAAAAGGATTACTATCAAGAATATATAAAGAACTCCTAGGAGTCAATGAGGAAACTACAAATAATCCAATAGGTAAAGGATGTGAAAATGCGTTTTTCAAGAGAGGAAATAATACATATATACATAAATGTTCAATATCAGAGACCTGCAAATTAAGACCACAATTAGACGAGCCATTCAACTGACAACAACTGAAAAGTCAGAGAACAGTAAATGTCAGAGACCATACAGCTTCCAAAGATCTTATTTACTGTCCAGGGGAAAGTAAACTGAGGCAACCACTTTGGAAAATAGTTTGAAACTATCCCCTGAAGTCAAACATGAGCAACACTCCATCCTCAGGAGAGATGTGAAAACTATGGTATAATCACATGATGGAATGCTATACAGCAGCCCACCCTCCTGGCCAAAAGACACCATAATATAACCTGAACAATATAAAGCAAGCCTCAAAAGATTACATGCCTTTTTATAAAGTTAAAAATATCTAAAATGAAGCCACTCCCAAAGAGCATGAAAAATACAGTAACATTTTACAGTAAATAAACACTTGTTCAACACTCATATTTAACTTAGTTCTCAAATTACCAAGAATAAAGCCATGATTCCTATACCCCAAACTCCTTTTAAAATATATTGTTGCTGCTGTTCAGTCACTAAGTCATGTCTGACTCTGTGATCCCATGGACTGTAGCCTACCAGGATTCTCTCTGTCCATGGGATTTTCTAGGCGAGAATAATGGAGGGGGTTGCCATTTCCTCCAGAGGATCTTCCTGACCCAGGGATGGAACCCGTGTCTCCTGTACTACAGGCAGATACTTTACCCCTGATCTACCAGGGAAGCCTTTAAAATATATTACTAACTCTAATTTAAGGATTCCTAGTGTTTTATGCTGGAGAAAGAAATGGCAACCCACTCCAGTGTTCTTGCCTGGAGAATCCCAGAGATGGGGGAGCTTGGTCGGCTGCCGCCCATGGGGTCGCAAAGAGTCGGACACGACAGAAGCAACTTAGCAGCAGCAGCAGCAGCAGCGCTTTATGCGGGAGAAGGCAATGGCAACCCACTCCAGTACTCTTGCCTGGAAAATCCCACGGACAGAGGAGCCTGGTAGGCTGTAGTCCATGGGGTTGCGAAGAGTCGGACACGACTGAGCGACTTCACTTTCACTTTTCACTTTCATGCATTGGAGAAGGAAATGGCAACCCACTCCAGTGTTCTTGCCTGGAGAATCCCAGGGACGGGGGAGCCTGGTGGGCTGCCTGGACGACTGAAGTGACTTAGCAGCAGCAGCAGCAGCGCTTTATGCAGGAAAGGAACTAACCTGCTAAACAAAAATCAAAATCAGCTGCCCACCTGTTATGGCTGAGGGAAGCACTGATGGGTGTAGGTACCACAGTCTGTAACCCTTCTCCTTCTATCTCAGTACCAAGAAGGCAGATGAGCTGGAGATCTGGTAGTCCCACACAGTTTACTTCGTGCCAGCTTTTACCTGGAAGTGTATCATCGAATGGACAACAATATTTATCAAAATAATAAAAGGTCTAAACATCTACCTAATACTCAGCTGAGCAAACATCACTTATAATGCTATGTCCCTTTATCTTTCTAGTATTTTCTGTTACTCATAATTCCCAGTGTTAATGAATAAAGAAATCACAACACTGACAAATTAACAGCAAATGCATAAATGCTATATCCCGACCCAACTCATTCCCCCACGACAGCCCCAATAACAAAACAATAATAAACAAATTACTTACTCTCCATGAGGTCCAGGTAAACCAAGAACGCTATATAAACTTGGGTGGCATCTCCTATATCTAATTCCATCATTTCTAAATACTGAAAATCAAAATGCAATTGTCAAAGAGAGAAGGAAGAATCTCAGCATTTTCTTTCAATTAACAACTAGTCAATAGATAATGTATAAGACTCTCATAAAGGTATAGTGGGAGTTACTTGGCAATTAAGCCCTGACCCCTATCTCTTAAAAAAATTTATGGATTGCTAGGGTAAACACATACACACTTGCAATTGCAGATAAATAATAATATGTTACAGTAAGTGGCTAAAAACCAAGCGAATGGAAAAAAAAAATGACACAAGAGGTCAAAGGAGCTGCACTCAGGTGGCTTGGCTGGTAAATGTTTCCTGGCAGAAGTGGGATGCATACTGGGCCCTGAAGGACATGTATGAATTGAGTAAACAGAGAAACAGTGACAGTGTGAGTAATCACATGAAAGTGGAAATAAGCAACATGGATTCAAGGGCCTAGAAAGAAACCTACCTGCCAGGAGTAGAGACATCTTAATAGGACTTTTGTCGGGGCAGGTTAGCGGGAGCCTCTAATTCCCTGGTCTCATTTGCCGGTGGCGAGGCTGTGCTAGAAGAGCATTCCTGGCCCCTCTCCCCACCCCTGCTCACTCAAGAGTAGGGAATTCGTTAACTGTTCAGTTTCAAAGAAAGGATCAAGGAAGCTGCTGCAGCTTTCAGACTCGTTGGTCAGCACAGAGCGAACATTCCTCAGGGCCTGCCCCTGCAGGAGAGTCCTGAGGTACTGCAGCTCTGTCAATGACTAGGTGGGTGCGGAGCAGCGTCAATGCAGAGGGGAGGCATCTGCAGACCCACCTGGGTGTACTAAAGTCACACTTTCCATCAGCATCCACCAAAGTGTGTACAGATGCAGGAAAAGAGGAGTGCTACTAATTGTCCTCCTCAACCTCACATGAGTTTGGAAATGACACTGAAAAAGCATCTGGGGACCAGGGGGCGAGGTCTTGATGGCCAGGGTAAAAGTATGAATTTTACCCTTCAGGAAATTCTCTAAATATGAGAATTACATAACCAAAGTGCTGCTTAAGGATGATAAATCTAATCCTATGTTATTGGATTGACCTAAGCCTTTGACTGTGTGGATCACAATAAACTGTGGAAAATTCTGAGAGAGATGGGAATACCAGACCACCTGACCTGCCTTTTGAGAAATCTGTATGCAGGTCAGGAAGCAACAGTTAGAACTGGACATGGAACAACAGACTGGTTCCAAATAGGAAAAGGTGTATGTCAAGGCTGTATATTGTCACCCTGCTTATTTAACTTATATGCAGAGTACATCATGAGAAACGCTGGACTGGAAGAAACACAAGCTGGAATCAAGATGGCCGGGAGAAATATCAATAACCTCAAATATGCAGATGACACCACCCTTATGGCAGAAAGTGAAGAGGAACTACAAAGCCTCTTGATGAAAGTGAAAGAAGAGAGTGAAAAAACTGGCTTAAAGCTCAACACCAGAAAACAAAGATCATGGCATCCGGTCCCATCACTTCATGGCAAATAGATGGGGAAACAGTGGAAACAATGTCAGAATGCATTTTTGGGGGCTCCAAAATCACTGTAGATGGTGACTGCAGCCATGAAATTAAAAGACACTTACTCCTTGCAAGAAAAGTTATGACCAACCTAGATAGCATATTCAAAAGCAGAGACATTTCTTTGCCAAATAAGGTCTGTCTAGTCAAGGCTATGGTTTTACCAGTAGTCACGTATGGATGTGAGAGTTGGACTGCGAAGAAGGCTGAGCGCTGAAGAATTGATGCTTTGGAACTGTGGTGTTGGAGAAGACTCTTGAGAGTCCCTTGGACTGCAAGGAGATCCAACCAGTCCATTCTGAAGGAGATGAGCCCTGGGATTTCTTTGGAAGGACTGATGCTAAAGCTGAAACTCCAATACTTTGGCCACCTGATACGAAGAGCTGACTCATTGGAGAAGAGCCTGACGCTGGGAGGGATTGGGGGCAGGAGGAGAAGGAGACGACAGAGGATAAGGCTGCATGGCATCACCGACTCGATGCACATGAGTCTGGGTAAACTATGGGAGTTGGTGATGGACAGGGAGGCCTGGCGGGCTGCGATTCATGGGGTCGCAAAGAATCCGACACGAGTGAGCAACTGAACTGAAGTAATTTTCAAACTGAATAATGCAAATGCAGAACTGAAAATCAAACAACTAATATCTTTTCTTTTTTTTAAGCTCAATTAGATCCTTCAAGAAAAAAAAACGAAAGAAAAGATTTGATGGTTCGAGCCTATAGAGCGTTTGACTTTAAAGAAAAAAAAAAAAAAAAGAACGCATGTACACCCGTAGTGGATTCATGTCAATGTACGGCAAAACCAATACAGTATTGTAAAGTAAAATAAAGTAAAAATAAAAATTTTTTTTAAAAAAAGAAAAAAAAACCCCTGCAAGTATGAAAATTAAATAGTAACATCATATCTAGAAATAGCTTTTAAAACTTATTATTGGTGTTTTATTTTAAATATTTAGGTAGTGGCTACCATAGGTTAAGTGCTTTACTAATATTAACTGACTTAATCCTCTAACAACCCGATAAAGTTAGTACTATTCTTATCTCCATTTTACAGAAGAGAAAACTGAGGAACAATGAGATAAAACTTTTTTTTTTCCGACCTCCCCCCCCCCCCCCCCAAAAAAAGAAAAATCACAAAGCTGATGACAGAACCAGGATTCAAACTCAGGCAGTCTGAATGCATGCTCCTGACCACCATGCTCCTTCTCCATACTTTGGTTCTTTGATGGCACTGAATAATATCTCCATGTTATCGTTCGTTTTTCTCACCCTGAGACGGTGTAAGGGGATCAGAGCAGAAGGATAAAATCAAGCAAGAGAAGATGAAAAGATCTTCCATTTTCTCCTTTTCTGGGATGTTTGTAGATCATTATCTATGAAATACTGCTCTCCAGCAGAAGACTGCAATTCTATTCAAACAACTAGACCAAAGTACGTAGTCTCTGAGATTTCTGCAAAACTCATATCCATTCACTGTTCATTCATTGCTTGGGCCATAGCTGGTAAAAGGCAGGAATTTGCCAACAGAGGCAAATGAGGACTGTGCCTAAAACTTTGACCATAGTAGACTACTACAGCTTACTCGAGGCCCACGAACTGGGAAAAGTTCGTGGGTTCCGCTTGGTTACTATGAGGATTAAATGAGACCATCCCCAAGAACGACCCTAAACAGCAAAACTGAGATTAATGGTGTGGCTCTCATCTGGCGATGTTCCCTCCAGTTAAGAACGGTCCGAGGGAGGCGAGGCGGAAGGGGGCGGTGTCAGAACAATAGTTTAACTCATTGAAACAAACAAAAACAATGTTGACTGCAGCGGGCCGTGAGCAAAAAGAATCCCCTTTCCGTGAGGTTCGCGGGGAAACTGCGATCCCATTGGGTGGGGAGTCAAGGGCCCAAGGGGGAGCACGGCCCGGGGGTCCCGCCTTGGGTACAGGCCTGGGCAGGGCGCCCTGCTCCTCTCGCGCCTGCTGACCTTAGGGTGCGTGCCCATCCAGGCGTCCTCGGGGGCCCACGGGTGGGCGCTGCCGCCGCGGCGATCGTCGCCCGGGCGCTCATCGCCGCAGCTAGCGGTCGGCTGGGACTCGCCACGCTCCTCCATGCCCGGCCGTGCGGCGCGCCCGTGGTGCACCGCGCCGTGCTCTCCGCGCCCGGCCAGAAGCAGAGACTCGCGCGTCTGGGTTCCGCCTCCGCGTCGTGTGTTGCGCCGGCGCGGGAGAGCTCAGGTGCTGGGAGGATCCGCCCCACCTTCAGACCAACAGAACTTTAACCTGAGCGAACGCCCTCCCGTCTCCGTCTGAGCTTATTCAGATCTGGGTGGGTGCTAGCGTGAAGAAGGATCAGACGCTCTTAATTCTCCTTACATCAGCGCCATTTACAACTCTATTGAGAAAATGGGGGCTCTTTAAGGCCTCTTTGCCGTGACGTGTCAGCTCAAAGTGTGGAAGTAGATGAGATCTCCAGAGAAGAAAGCGGAAAGGAGAGAGACCGGAGTTTCAAGAACCGTATTTTTAGGGTGAACTGACCGTTTAGGATTAGAGGAACAAGAGTAAACACGAGTTGTTGAATGTAAACACGAGTGGTTAGAAAAGTAGGAGGAAACCAGCATAAGCATGTGACGTGGAAGTCAAGAAGGCTGAGCAGTTTCAGACAGGCAGTGTAGGACATTTTAAGCATTTATGGATTTACTGTGAGTGAAATAGGAGGACTCTAGAGGTTCCCGTTATGTTTTCTGTGTCCCTCTGCCTGAAGTGCTGAGACTAGATCTTAGGGGTCAAGGGTGGAAGCAAGGACTGCTTAGGAGGTATTGCGTTTAACCAAGGCATGAAATGACTCTTTCAAGAGTCAAAGTGCCAGACAGGCATAGAACTTCTGCTTCCAAATATGAGAGACTGAGATTATACCCCAGAAGAAAACATCTATAAAAACTGGACATAATACAAAAATAGAAACTAGATATTAGGATAAATATCTAAAAGAACATAATACAAAAATAGGTATTCCAGAATACCCTGGAATGCGAACAGAAGCACCCGAGCCTAGTCAGGAGGGCAAGCTTGCTTGTAGGGCGATGAAGCACCACAAGGAAGGTTTCCCTTTTCTTGGAGTTAGCTTGAGCTAAATGCAGAAGAGCCAAGTTATTGGAAAAGACCCAGATGCTGGGAAGGATTGAAGGCAAAAGGAGAAGAGGGCTGCAGAGGATGCGCTGGTTAGACAGCATCACCAACACAATGGACATGAGTTTGAGCAAACTCTGGAAGATAGTGGAGGACAGAGAAATCCGGTGTGCTGCAGTCCACTGGGTTGCAAAGGGTCCGACAGGACTTAGCAACTGAACAACAAAAATAAAGTACAGTCTGGGAGGCAGGCTCTTCAGCAGCAGGGGCACATGTGGGAAAACTCTCAGTTTTTCTTACCTGTAGAAGCAAAAAGTGAAGCCAGGAAACATTGAAAGCTGAAGAGATCAAGAAATCCCCAAAGGGTAGGAGCCAGAGAGAGAGGATCCCCAAACTCTGCTTTCATCTCTGAACAGATCCTGAACCACCTGAAACAAAATCCCAGCAGTTCGGTTAAAAACAAAAGATCTGAACTGAGACTAGAGTTGTCCCCCAAGAAAGAGAGTTTATGGTTTAAATGTAGCCAAGAGAATCACCTGCTAATGCAAAGAAAATAATACTCATCTTAGCAAAATAATGCAATCCAGAACATCCACAGTTCATCATTCATAAAAGTCCAAGATACAACTCAAAACTAGTGACATACGAAAATCAAGAAAGTGGATCACATTTTCTGGAATCTGACCCTGAGATGAATCAGATGTTGAGACTGACAGAGGAAAACTTTAAAGCAACTATTATAACTATCCTCAATGAAGTAAAACACAACATGTTTTCAGTGAATAAAACTCTCAGGAGACAAACAAACAAACAAACTTCATCAGAGAAAATGAAAAAAGGATCAAATAGAAATTCTGAAGCTAAAAATTAAAATTTCAGAGATACAAAATTCACTGGGTGGACTTAACAGCCAGATGGAAATTACAGAGGAAAAAATAAATGAATTGAAGGTACAGCAGTCATCCAAGACATCATCCAAAGTGAACAACAAAGAAAAGATGATTTAAGAAAAAAATAAACAGGGCTCGGAGAACTGCTACATAATATCAGACAATCCAACATATATGTAAATGAAATACTAGAAGGAGAAAAGAAAGAGAATGGAACAGAAAAAAATGAAGAAGTTAATAATTCCCCAAGTTTGATGAAAGAAATTTACAGGTATAAAATACTAAATGAATACCAGGTAAAATAGACACAGTGAAGTCCATGCTGAAGTCAAAGTGTTGAAAGCCAGATAAAAAGTTTGAATGCATTAAAAAATGCATTATGTATAGAGAGAAATGTATCCTGTGATGTAAAAACCACACATGAAGATTCATAAATTGCCCTAGAATGTATTAAATTTGAATGAACTTATTAACTTTTACCTCTTCAAACAGCTGCTGCTGCTGCGGCTGCTGCTAAGTCGCTTCAGTCGTGTCCAACTCTAGGAGACCCCAGAGACAGCAGCCCACCAGGCTCCCCCGTCCCTGGGATTCTCCAGGCAAGAACACTGGAGTGGGTTGCCATTTCCTTCTCCAATGCATGAAAGTGAAAAGTGAAAGTGAAGTCGCTCAGTCATGTCCGACTCTTCAAAACCCCATGGACTCTAGCCTACCAGGCTCCTCTGTCCGTGGGATTTTCCAGGCGAGAGTACTGGAGTGGGGTGCCATTGCCTTCTCTGCTTCAAACAGCTGCTAAGCCCTAAAGAAGCAAATAACTCTGAAATTAGTAGGTTCCTTGGGAGAAGGCAATGGCACCCCACTCCAGTACTCTTGCCTGGAAAATCCCACGGACAGAGGAGCCTGATAGGCTGTAGTCCATGGGGTCACTAAGAGTCGGACATGACTGAGCGACTTCACTTTCACTTTTCACTTTCCTGCATTGGAGAAGGAAATGGCAATCTACTCCAGTGTTCTTGCCTGGAGAATCCCAGGGATGGGGGAACCTGGTGAGCTGTTGTCTATGCGGTCGCACAGAGTCGGACACGACTGATGTGACTTAGCAGCAGCAGCAGCAGGTTCATTGACAGTAATTCAAGTAATTAGAGGTCTAAAGATCCCAATCAGTTCAGGTGATGGAATTTAGAAGCATTTAGGAGCATTCTGTTGCTCATATGAGGAAAGGGGAAATTTTATAAATAAGGAGATCCAATGGAATAGGTACTAGGTGAACAGGTCCAGACATCTTCAGGGGAAGATTTTCAACTTAAGGGGAAGAAAAAAAAGATGTATGGGGCAGAGAGGTTAGAGAATCCCAAAAGTATACAGAAAGATATTTCAACTGAAAAAAGAAAAAAAAAAGCAACAGGCTAGTGCTAGCCTTTGGCAAATAAATGAAGTTCTATTGCCTAGAAAAAATGTGATCTATTTAGCATGAATATTAAATGTTTCTGACTTTTAATGTCATTGTCTATTACAGAAAGTTGAAGAATGAAAATAGATTGTCCCTTGGCTTCCATACTAAGCAATGGAAACTTATTTATAAGTAAATCTTGGTGATTTGGAGTAGCTAAGAAAGAAAACAAAAAATTTGGGACTACTTAAACAGCCTGGTAGGAGAAGGGGATGCTAGAGAATGAGATGGTTGGATGGCATCATCGACGCGATGGACATGAGTCTGAGTAGGCTCCGGGAGTTGGTGATGGACAGAGAAGCCTGGCGTGCTGCAGTCGATGGGGTCACAAAGAGTCAGACACGACTGAGTGACTGAACTGAACTGAAGTGAACAATGTCTAGTGTGGTAATCCAGAGTAAAATACACCCAAGAACAGGTTAGAGTTTCAACTTCTCATAGACTGAAGAATTTCTCCTTTTATAAATGCTCCCATGGTTTAATATATCAGAGAACCAAAGTGGTTAGGAAAAAAGCTAGATAAGTAACAACAAATAAAATTCTTCCTGAGTATACTGGGTGATATCAAATTCCATGTAATCTGGCACTTGCTCTACTGATTTCCCATCTTGATAGCTGAGACAGACCATTTTATTCCCACAAAAAAAGTCTATGAAGTCCAGGCCGAGACATTAATTCAGTTAGAGTCTCCAGAGGAAAAAACGAACTTTGGATTGTGATGTGAATGTTTAATGTGTTAAAAAGAAAACGTTTTTACACAGTGTTATATACAACAGTGATCTCAAGCTGAAAAATGTAGGCTAGCATTCTGGATCAGCTTTAATTCATTGCTTGTAAGAATGTTCATATGTATCTTGTTCCTTTTTTGTACACAAAGCATGTAATTTCCCATTCTCTGTGTTTCACAGAGAATAGGTAAGATGTTTATACTTTTAGTAAAATATTTAGGATGCTATGATATTTTACTACTCATATGCATGAATATGTTTGAAGAACCTCATACATATAGAAAAGAATTTAGAATAATCAAAATATCTTCTCTCCGTTTCTCATAAATTTAAGAATGCAATCTAAATTCCCCATTTTAAGAATCAGGCTATAGTATATTTAATTTTAAAAAATACTGCTTACATTTGGAACAAAACAACAACAAAAATAAGGTACCTAGAATAAAGATGACCAAACCCTTTATGGAGAACATAATAAATGTTACTGAAGCTCATTAGAGAAGTATGTCTATCCATTAATTTAGGTCTTCTCTAATGAGCTTTGATAACATTTATAGATCAGTTTGGAGGAAATTGCCAACTTTACAATACTGATCTGTAAGTTCTAGCTATTTCAATCACAGTCTCAATAGGGGTTTGCCTAATACTTGATAAACTGATTCCGAAATGTTAGCATGCTGCTGCTGCTGCTGCTAAGTCACTTCAGTCGTGTCTGACTCTGTGGGACCCCAAAGATGGCAGCCCAAAGGGCCAAAAATAACCAAGACCCTTCTGATGAGTAAACTGAGAGAACTTACTATAAATGTCTATAATTAAGAGTATGTGATATTTCTACAAGGGTAGATAAATAAACCAATGGAATCAAGTAGCAAGTCACGCACATATGGACAGAGATGACATTACAGATGTAATGCAGAGTTAAGGCAATGAGTATGTGTACATGTATATGTATGTACACATATACACACGTAGGTATAAAGAGAAATTGGATCGCTAATTGCACCATAAAGTCTAATTTCTTCTCTTTGTCCCTTTTTATATTATAGCTGATTTACAATTTTATATTAGTTTCAGATGTACAATATAGTGATTCAATATTTTTATACATTATGCTCTATTTAAAATTATTGTAAAATAATGGATATAATTACTTGTTCTGTACAATATATACTTGTATCTTATTTATTTTATACATAGTAATTTGAAACTCTTAATCTCATATCCCTGTCTTGCACTCCCCCCTTCCCTCTCCCCACTGGTAATCTATAGTTAGTTTTCTTTACCTGTGAGTCTGTTTCCATTTTGTTATGTTCATTTATATTCCACATATAAGTGATAACATACAATATTTGTCTTTCTCTGTCTGGTTTATTTCACTAAGCATAATACTCTCCAGGTCCATCCATGTTGTTGCAAATGGCAAACTATTATCTTCTATATATCTTCTATGGCTGAATAATATTCCATTGTATATATACATACCATATCTCCTTTATTCATTCATCTGTGGATGCATGCTTATATTGCTTTCATATCTTGGCTATTGTAAATAATGCTGCTGTGAACATTGGAGTAAATGTATGTTTTTGAATTCGTGTTTTCATTTTCTTCAAATATATACCCTGGAGTCAGGTTGCTTCATCATCTGGTGGTTCTTAGTTTTTTGAGAAACCTCCATACTGTTTTCCACAATGGCTACACCAATTTACATTCCCACAAACAATGTACTGGGGTTCCCTTTTCTCCACATCCTCACCAGTGTTTGTAATTTGCAGACTTTTTGATAGCCATGCTGACAGGTATGAGATGATATCTCTTTGAGATTTTGATTTGCACTTCTCTGATAATTAGCAATGTTGGGTAACTTTTCATATGCCTGTTGGCCATTTGTATGTCTTTTTATGAAAAATGTCTATTCAGGTCTTCTGCCCATTTTTTAACCAGGTTGGTTTTTTTCCTTTGATATTAAGTTGTACGTGTGTGTGTGTGTTAGTCACTCAGTCGTGTCCAACTCTTTGCAACCCCACAGACTGTAGCCCACCAGGCTCCTCTGTCCATGGAGCTCTCCAAGCAGATACTGGAGTGGGCTGCCATTTCCTCCTCCAGGGGATCTTCCCGACACAGGGATCAAACCTACGTCTCTTATGTCTCCTGCATAGGCAAGTGGGTTCTTTACCACTAGCGCCACCTGGGAAGAACTATATGCTTTTATATGCCCTTAATATGTTTTTATATGTTTATAAAATAGAATGCTTTTTATCAGTTTAAAATAAGATATTTAACCATATAAATTCAAAATTACTGAGCTTGACAATCTGTATATTTAAACTAAAATTTTGCTTTTGAGACTTTAATCACCTGGAGCCTGCAACTCTGCCATATGGTTGTGACCATTCAAAATCATATATTCATATATTCAATATGACATTTGAAAGCACTGTGTAAGCCAACTATACATGAGATATTTAGCTCATTTTTTCCATTTTAACAAAGGTTTTAGCTTTTCTGTAAAAGGTTATATATATAACTATATGAAAGTCATAAAATAATCCAGCTTTCTCTCTTCCCCCTTCCAATCCTGCCCTCCAGTCATGCTCTTCTCGTTGCCATTCCTCATGCTCTGTGTTCTCTCATTCTTTTGCTTTTATAGTTCCATCAGCCTGAAATCCCAACCTCTCCCAACCCTCTATCATTTTCCTAAAATATGCCCCTCATTTTTCAATACTCGGTTCAAAGGCATTTCTTTAATGAGGCATTTCCTAACCATCCCCACTTCCCTTCCTTATCCTCTTTTCTTACCACTTTATGGTATTTATTCATTCATTCAATATATCTTAATTATCCATGCATTCCCAGCACCCATGCCTTGGCACAGTAGGCACTGAGAAAATGTTGAAACAAATAAGTGAAGACAATTTGAGAAACATATCTAGTCTTTTTAAATGAGATAAAAAGAATATTTTAAATTTGTATAAATGTGTTTGGAATTGAAAAACATTTTTCTATGGTAACTATTATATAGTGCTTGGATACAGGCCAGAGCTTAGACAAAACTTTGAAAGTGGCACAGTTTAATTTTATCCCTTCCCATTTCAGCCACTGCTCTTTTTCTCACGCTACCCTCCATATCCTTTCCCTACTTGGACTTGGAGTCCACAAGCCCAGATATCAGAAATCCACAGAACTTGCTTTGTCAAAAACAGTGCCTTGCTCCATATATGGATTCCCTTCAAAGCTTCTTACAGTGCACCTCAGTTTAGATATTGAGATTAGAAACTCAGATTTAATTCACACAAATGTAGGAATACCAAAGCTATTGCCTACTATTCTTCTCTCAAGTGTTTTAGTGTTAAAATTGGCACACTTGTCAATTTGAATGAACGCTTATGTTGTAGGATTTTAGGCTGGCTAAGACAAGGGAATAAAAAAATCCAAGTAGTGAAAAAAAAAATGTGTGTGCGTGCTCAGTCATGTCCTACTCTTTGCAACCCCATGGCTTGTAGCCCACCAAGCTCTTCTGTCCTTGGGATTTCCCAGGTAAGAATACTGGAGTGGGTTGCCATCTCCTTCTCCAGGAGATCTTCTCAACCCAGGATTGAACCCATGCCTCCTGCAATTGGCAAACACTGGCAGGTAGATTCTTAACTACTGAGCCACCTGGGAAGCCCCCCAAAAGGTATTTTGGTGCAGGAAAAACTAGCCCTGTTGATTCAGCCAAGACTCCCTCCTCCAACTCTGACCCAGCCAGATAAAAAGGGCAGGACACCTTCTGCCCCTTTCTCTGGAGAAGAAGGATTCAAACACTCAACACCCGAATGATTGACATTTAGTAATATCATAAATGGTTGTTGAATGAGAAAATAAGGCAGGAACTTAAAAGGCTTTTACATAGGAAGAAATTGTCCAGAGAGGTCAAGTCTCCAAGTTTACACAAAGAATAAGTGACACACATGAGACAAAAATTTAGCCCCAACTTCCACACACAAAGAACTTCCAGAAAAGAATTCCACACAAAAAAGAAATCTAGTAAAGAACTTCTTGTGGTGATGGACAGGGAGTCCTGGCGTGCTGCGATTCATGGGGTGGCAAAGAGTCAGACACCACGGAGCAACTGAACTGAACTGAACTGAAAGAACTTCTTTACTAGCTTTCCTCCATTGTGGTCGAAATTAAATATCCTTTGATGGTATATTTCCTAGCATTTTCACTTGGCCTGCTAATTGCGTTCTCCTTCCACCCTTCCTTCTTTCTTCCTTATTCTCCCTTCTCTTCCAGCATGTACAGATTTGCCGCCTGTTACAATTTATCAGTTTGGGTCATTAAGGAAAAAGAAAACCATCAGAAGTGAATCTGGTCCTTAACCTGCCACCCTTTCAGGAAGTTCAGGACCCTGAGTTGTCAGGTAGAGGACATGCCCCATGAAGAGCTTTCCTTTAATCTGAAGAGTTCGCTCTGGCTCTAAAATTCTTCAGGTCTTCCAACTAGATCTTATTGGGGAGACTACTCAGTCAAAAATAAATTTAAAGAGCGCTTGAGGGTGAGGAAATACAAATATTCTGCCTTCGTGGAAGTTAAAAAAAAAAAACACCAAAATCTGTTTATCATAGTAATGAATTACTGGGTGACTTTTCATTTTAGAACTCTACCCATTTAGTCAATAGGTGCATTATGAAAAACTGGATACATTGCATCACTGTGAAGGACTTTAGACTGCGGTTTGCAAAAGCAGAATAAATTTTCTTGGAGTCGTACCGTTATGTACACACGCTCGCTCGCGCGCGCCCGCGCGCGCACACACACACACGCATTCACACGCCCATTGGCAGACACAGCCACACCTCACAGCCCTGAGGAAAGCCACAGACCTCAGTACAAGCTGAACCTGAACTAGAGGAACTTTCCGCCGGACTCGGGACCAACAGCCGCACCGACACGACTGTCCGCGAGCCGGAGCCCAGGCGAGCGCCGGCGGCCGCAGGTACTCCGGAGCGCCCGCGGCGGGGCCTGGGCGGTGCGGCGGCGGCTGCGGCGGGAGGGTCCCGGCGGCGGCTGCGGCGGGAGGGTCCCGGCGGCCGAGGCCGTGTCAGTGCGCGCGCGCCAGCCGCCTCCGCTCCGCCCCTCGCCGCCGGCCTCGGGCATCCGCGCCGGGTCGTCCCGCCGCCCGCCACGGCCCGGAACATGGCCGCGCGCCCCGCCGCCCCCCTGGCCTGGGCGCTGCTGCTCCTCTCCTGGGCTCTGCTGCGCGGCGGCTGCCGGGCGCGCTTCGCCGCCGAGGCGGACTCCGAGGACGACGAAGAGGAGGCGGTGGTTTTCCCCGAGTCGCCCCTGCAGAGACCCACGGTGCTGGTGGTCGTCCTCGCGCGCAACGCTGCGCACACGCTGCCTCACTTCCTCGGGTGCCTGGAGCGCCTGGACTACCCCAAGAGCAGGATGGCCATCTGGTGAGCCGGCTGCGCCGGGCTGGGGGGCCGGGGGACCGCTCAGGACGCGCGGGAGACGTGGTGCGCACACCCCTCGCTGCCTGCCCGGGTCCTGGCCGGATCAGCGGTTGCGGCCGGGAAGGGCGCGCGCGTCTGTGTGCGCCACGGGTGCTACTGGGGATAAGCAGCCCGCCCGGAGCTCCCCCGGGGACAGTACGAATGGGGTGACCTCGTGCCTCTCCCAGATGGGGCTGGGGAGACGCCGCAAAAGTGCTAGCTTCTCCGCCTTTCCACTCGCGAAGATTCCTTTTTTCCCCACCTCTCATTTCTCGTCCGGGAGTGAGGGAATCAAGGTGCCCGTCGTCGCCGCCGGCTCCTTGGGACGCGACGTGGTCCGTCACTGCGGCTGGCAACGGGGGACTCCGGAGTGGCTGGGATGCGCCGACCTGGCTTCCAGGTGCCAGGCTTCCATCTCAGAGGCTGAAAAGTGGCTCCGGGTTCTCCCCGGGTGCGAGGGGGAAAGGGGAGAGGGGGTCAGGATCCAGAGATTAAGGCTAGGTGGAGCCCACTGCGTTCTAACCACGCCACCACCGTGGATGCTGTCTCGTCTGAGCGCTCCAAGCTGTCCCGTCCCCGCATCCTGCCTTCCTCCCTGGGCTCAATCCCGCCGCAGATGCAAACATCGCCGGGTGCCTTGGGGTACTAAGTACTGGGGACTGAGCAGCCTCAGGAAGGCAAACAGCGAAGATTTGATGCTGTTAGAATAGAGACCCGGGCCTGGTCCCGGTGCTTGCTGCGGGGAGGGTCAGGGCATCAGTGAGGGTGGCTGCCCATCTCAACTTGAGAACTTGGTCCTGTCCCCACATCTTTGTATAAAAGCAGATATCGGAGGGTGAGAATTGGATGGCTAGGTGAGCCGCTCAGGAGCCTGTGGAGGAGAAGGTGGACCTTGACCAGAGGAGATAAGCCACCAGATACATGGACAAGAGGCCTTTGGTCTCCGGAGGAAGATAGAGCCCTTGTCACGGGGGAACGAGTTCTGTCTTGTGTTGATAAAGGGAGCTGTCCACAGACAAACTATCCTTAAAGCCTTGGTGGGGCAGAAAGGGAGAAGAAAGGATAAAGCAGTAGCTGGAACTGGCAGCCTAAGGGTACCTGGTGGGCAAAGTGCGGAGGTGAGAAAGCAAACATGAGATATAGTACCGCACTGTGCTATACACTGCCTTACTATATACCCGTTATACGTGCCGGCTGCCACGCAGGAGGGCATGTTATGTGGAAAGTGGGAACATTGGTGCAGCCAGGTTTTAAACCAGAGGATTTTTTTTTTAACCATTTCAGTACCAAAAGAAAATTTTTCAAGTGTCAGTTCTCAGATGCTTTCTTCAAAAGAGATGTTTTACAGTATGGCCTGTCTTTATGCATTGTTTAATTTTGAAGAACATCCCAGTAGTTACTAGGACATGAGTGAGTGCAGAAGTGAGTATGAGGCACAGGTTTTGCTATCCAATGTACAGACATTACCCCTTTTATCATATAGTAAACTTGGCACGGTGGTAAAGAATCCGCCTAGCAGTGCAGGAGATGCGAGAGATGCAGGTTTGATCCCTGGGTTAGGAAGATCCCCTGGAGGAGGAATTGGCAACCCACTCTAGTATTCTTGCCTGGAAAATTCCACAAACAGAGGAGCCTGGCGGGCTACAGTCTGTGGGGTCACAGGGTGTCAGACACGACCGAGTGACTGCGCATACAGGAATGCAAACTTTTAAGAGATACTATGATACTTATTTTACAAACAAAGACACTGAGGCTTGGATCAGTTTAGTAACTCACTCACAGAATTAATAAACGATTAAAATGGGAATTTTAACCCTAGTTTGTTTCTAAAGACCACCTCCAAAAGGATAAAGGGAACACAATGTAAGCAAAATGTATATAAACCTTTAAGCTACGTATTAAGAGACTTGATTTGTTTGTCACTAGCTTGACCTTTTTGGGGGGCCAGTTGCTTGGGAGTCACAGTTATCAGTTTCCTCTCAGTAAAATGAGGGAATTAGAATAAGTGATTTCAGAATTTTTTTCTGGCTCTTGAATTCTTGTATGATATGATCATAATCACTGAGCAGTGACTGTACATCCTCAGTTCCCTGGATGTTCCAGATTCTATGGATGTTGGTGTTCTCTTTAGATAAAGAGCAGTCCAGTTCTGCATAGACCTTAGGGATCTCTTTTCCCTTACCCTTGTTCGTGGTTTATGGGACTGTACCTTTATGGTCAATGTTGGAAAGTTAAGGAAGAAACCCACAGCTTGGGTAAGGCCTTGGGCAACCCCTGCATTAGCCAGCCGCTGAAGACTCTTCTTTGAGTTCTGGCTTAGAATGTTATATAATTTATTAAGTAAAAATAATAAAATGCCAGTTTTTAAATAGTCCTTTACAGCTTTCAAAGTACCAGCTGTGTTATCTCCTTTGATGTTTGCTACCATCCTATGGAGAAATAAGATTATCTCCATTTCATAGTAAGTAACTGACTTAGTAAAGATTATATTAGCTTGTTAATTTCACAGATATTTAATAAGAGCTCACAGTTCTTCTGAGCACTTTGCAACTCATTTTCTGGTTTCATTTCCACAATAACCCCATCAGGCATGTCTTATTATTATACCTTTTTACAGATGAGAAAACCGAGGTACAAAGAGGTTGTGCAAGCATGTAAGTATGGGCTCCTAATCACCTGCTTTTGTGAGAACCAGGCATTGTGCCCTGTTCAGGCAGGAAAAGGTTGAATAAGATGTGGCTCCTCATAGATAAATAAGTGTTTGTTTGTTTTTTTAACTAGGCAGTGTAAGGTGATCTGAGTGGCATTTGTAGCTATTGGGAGAGTGACTAAAGAGTTCTAAATCAGATTAGGGCAGTTGTGTGGTCATGGAAGATGGTTGTTTTTTTTTTAGGATAGTTGACACTTAGTTTGAATTCAGTTTTGAAGGACAAATAGGAATCCACAAAAAACCTGGGAAGGAAGAAGGGTTCCAGAAAGAGAGAGCAGCAAGTAAAAGAAAAAGGCACTGGGACATTAACCAGAGCTTCCTGTCAGGGAAGATAAAGTGAGTGGCAGGTCTAAGTTTTGCAAATCTCCAAACTCATTGCATTGTACTCTGGAGCTGCTGACTTCATGACTAGCACTAGAAGATTATTTGACTGGGAAGGTAATGGGTTATAACCCTCCAGGAGAGGCAGTAACTCAGTTTAGGATGCTGCGGCTTTGAGGTGCTTCTACCAGTTACTTACTCCAGTCTCAGCCCCACACTCTACTCTACATTCTGAGATGGCAAATTGACTAGTATCCATTCTGCAGAGCCAGCATATGCTGATGTCAAAAATAGGCAGTGTCAAAAATGGCCAGAACTTTATAAAACAGAACCACGTTGAGTGTAGGGACTGGGTTGCCAGCTTCGATTTCACCCTATTTTAGTAACTCTATGCAGACTCACTCTTCTTCTTCTGCTTACCGTTAACAATGGCGGGAGGAGTATCTGATGAGATTTCTTTCCTGTATGAGTAATTAAGAGCCTGGTTCAGTGATCACATTCAGATTTCCCAGTAGTGTGATGTTTTTCCCTCAGCTAAAGTTCTGGACCAGATCTGTACTGAGTACCAACAAATTGACCTGAAAACCTCTTCAGAGGATGAGTGCAGTTATTTCAGCATCAAGTTTATTTGTATTCAACTGAGTTAAAGAAAGTTTATATTTTAGAGATAACTTTGTACCAGCGAATTTACCTGTCTGATCTCAAAACCCCACCAAACTGTTTTCCTTCAGCTATCACAATTGTGATAAGGAACTGAGATAATCCTTATGTTCTAATTAAAACCTGCACTGCTGAGATGAAGGGAACTGGTCGGCATTGTGACCTGCAGCAGTGCACTTGAGTGGGTTCTCTTCAGTTCGGTGGAGCCGTGAATAGTGGCCTTAGCAGTAGAAGGAAGGCTGACCTCACCCCTCCCCCACTTCCCAAACCTATGATTAAGGGGGACAGTGCCCAGTAATATGATGATGAAAAATGGAGCTGGGCCCAAGGAAAGACAGTGGACCCGAAAGACACATTAGTTTGTGTTTTGGAGAGCCTGCTGTTCCCTGTGGGAAGACAGTTGGGATTCACAGTCTGTGCAGTCACAAGGCAGTAACCATCATGTAATTACAGAACAATTTGGGCATTTCATTTGCTAGAGCTTTGAAAAGTAATATGTATGCTAACTTGGAAACCATCGTATGGCTTTTAAATAAAGAGATGTTTCTGTTGACATAAACACTGACAGTGACAAACTTCTGCTTGTTCAGAGTACTGCGCCTGATGTTTTGCACACAGTTTTATCTGTGCAGTGTTTGGGGATTAGCTAGGATTTATATCTACGTTTTAATGTCCAACCAGTAGCATTTTGTTGAATGTTTAACTTGATATACAAATATAAGTGTGGTTTATAAAATGTTCCAAACTAATACTAATGCTAGTTTTCATCAGCAGTGAGAATGATGTCATATTTTATCATTACCATCTTGACATTAAGCATTTTTGTTTTACCTCTAGATGGAAGTTTCAGCTCATGGCTGAAAACATATATGGTACTTGAGTCCACTTCTACCCATTATTTTATTTTCCTCACCTTACCCTTGCCTCCTCCCCGCTTTGTCCTCCAAGCCTGGTAGTTTAGTTTGGAGGGGAGAGTATGAAAATTAGAGTCAGACAGACTAGGGCTCAAATCTCCTGTATGCTCATGGGCACGTCAGTGAAGCTCTAAGCCTAGCTGCTTCACCTGGAAATGACTAATAATTATACATACCTCAAAGAGTTATTGGGCTTCCCTGGTGGCACTAGTGGTAAAGAACCCACTTGCTAATGCCAGAGATGCAAGCAACAAGTGTTCGATCCCTGGGTTAGGAAGGTCCCCTGGAGAAGGGAATGCCTACCCACTCCAGTATTCTTGCCTGGAGAATCCCATGGACAGAGGAACCTGGCTGGCTACTGTCCATAGGGTCCCAAAGAGTCGGACTTGATTGAAGCAACTTAGCGTGTTTGCAAAGAGTTATTGTAACAAGCAAATGAGATAATGTAATACAATGTTTTTTACACATGTGCTACTAAATAGAAAATAGTTGCCATTTCCTATATGTCTTTTCCTTTGGGTCTCATTGCCATTACATTTCTCTTCCTTTCCCTTCTCTTTAAAATTTTAAAATGAAAAATTTAAAGAAGAAATATGTTCAAGCTCTGTTTATTTCCTTGCTTACAACAACAATTATCAGCCTAATGGAAATTAACATTTATGGAAGGGCTGTTCTAAACACTTTGGTATGATAACTGATTTACTCCTGACAGCAAGCCCAGGTGAGAACTGTCATCGCTGTCTTCACTTTACGCAGGAGGAGACTGAGGCACAGAGAATTTAAAAAACTTGTCTGGGCTCACAAGGCTAGTGCATGGTGGAGCCAGGATGCGATTCAGGCAGTTAATGTCTCAGACTGAGTACAGATGGTCTGTTTAAAATCAAGAAAGGACCAATTAGTTCTAGTTTTTGCTTCTGTCAGTTGACCCAACTTAGAAAGATAAGAGTGCCAGTGTTTCTTTCAAAGAAGAATAGCCCCTTCTGCTTGAATGACACGAAGACTCAGTGGTTCCCTTCCGCTGTCTTGTTAATTTCATCAGTTAGCTTAGGCACTTGATAGTTACTAAACTCTGTTTTGTGTTGGTAGATTTTATAGGAATAGAATGAGACTAAATATATGGGTTGTACATAAATATACAGGTCACTTCCCAGGATCTCAGCTATTTAGCAACAGAAAAATTTATCAAGGATTTTTAGTGACAAACGAATACGACAGCATTATTCATATTCATGGTGATGGAAACATTTTTGGTAAGAGAGAGGGTCAGCTTTTCAGCCTTTTTAACTAGTGGTCTTGGATTTGATTGACACATAAACTCAACTTTCTTCCAAATAGTGGAAGAAAACTATGAATCCTCCTCCCATCCTACAATTTCAAAACAGGATGGGAGCTCAGAATTACATGTTTCCTTAGGGTAAAAAGTGAAGTCACCTATCATTTTGCTCGAGTTCAGACAAATTGCTTGCAGAGTTAAAATGGATGCCTAAATTGTCCTGGATCTGTTTTATTAATTGACTTCCACAGGTGCAGAAACCAAAGCACAGGATAGTTAAGGGATGCTCCCCTAGTATATTATATAATGAATAAGTGTTGGGGTGCAATAACAGATTTCTAGATTTTTAAGCCCTTTGTTGCTCAGTGGTTGAGTATTTTATAATGCTGAGTGGTTTATAATCAGTATTGCTCCTGGCTTAAAGGAGCATGCAGTTTTTCTAAGCAGAGTTTGGTTGCACTCTGTCTTCAACTCTGTTCTCCCTATGATTCCATTGCTGAGTTTCTTTGTGACTCCAGGTACATAAGCACGCTCCCTGTGGCCCTCTCCCTTGACTGTCTCGGTGGTCAGAGGAATGAACAATGAAAGCTTTGTAATCAGAAAGGCTGTTGGTTGTGCCTCAGTCCTTTTTGCAGGACTTACATGTCCTCATGGGTCCTATGATTGTGAGGCACTGTCTTCAAGTCTAAGACACACTATAGTAGGTCCATTATAAGGCTTATCTAGGGAGTATAGTAGAACTATTATAAGGCTCAGTTCTGCACATTTCTTCAAATCATGTAACAATATACAGTCAAGTTAAAGTTTGAGAGAAAATGATCAGCCCATAGCCTGGTTGTTAGTTCTATTCACCAGTTGCCATCTGAGGTTACCAGTTACCACGAAGAGTTTGCACTGTAAGTGTTTAAATCATGGCTATGATTCATCAGGAATTACAAAATCTGTATACTGTATATGTCTTGACATTTTTATTCTCTAAGGAGTGACTTGTTCATTTAATTGCATTCATATTCTCAGCATATCAAATTGCTGGGGTGTTTTTTCAGTTAAATCTGTTAAAGTCCTCATAGGTGGCTCAGATGGTAAAGAATCTGCCTGAAATGTGGGAGACCCAGGTTCAATCCCTAGATTGAGAAGATCCCCTGGAGGAGGAAATGGCAACCCAATCCTATGGACAGAGGAGCCTGGTGGGCTACAGTCCACTGGGTTGCAAGAATTGGACACATTTGAGTGACTAACAGTTAATTTTTTCAAGCATTTTCTTTCCTGATTGTTTCTCTTTTATTTAATTTTTAAATTTGCTTTTTATATTTTTATTTTTCTGGCTGCACCGCATGGCAGGCAGGATCCTAGTTCCCTGACCAGGGTTCGAACCTGTGCCCCCTGCAGTGGAATCGCAGAGTCCTAACCACTGGACCACTAGGGATCCCCCTGAAAATTGTACACAGCAACAACTGTGGGGCTGGCTAGCCCCTGTCCCCTGGATTTTGTCCAGGCAGTCATGTCCCCATCAGGCCCACCCTGTATGAACTTGTGATTGGCTCCTGCTGTCCGACTCTCGTATGTGGCTTGGCTGACCCCTGTAGGCAATTGGGTGGTGACTGCTGCACTCTGCTCAGGCTTCTCAGGATCCCTAGGGCTCAAGTGGTGAGTGCTTTCTAGAACCAGAAGGCTTGGGAAGCTGCCAGCGAGTGACCTAGTGGTAAAATGATCAGAATTGCATTACTTTTCCCTCAGCTCTCCATTCCCATGGTTGGAATGCTGTGTGTGAATGTTCATAAAAGTAAAAAAGCATCTCGTTATAGGAGGTAATTGAGAAGCCATGCAGAATATAAATAGGAGTGGCTGTAATTAATTCCCTGGAACTTGCTGCCATTCAGAGCCATGAAAACAGAGCATTTGTGGTCGGTGACTTCAGCCAAGTCTCTTGCATGAATTAAACCTTAGATTTGGCTGGAGGGCATTTCTTTTCCTCTCTAGGAGCACCGTACAGAAATCCTGTCGAACTCAGACTTCCCATAATGGCTTCATGACATCCTGCCAAGGCTAAATTTATGATTTTGTAACACATCTCATTTAATTGAGGCAGCAATTGTAATTATTTTAGTTGTTTGTCAGGTTCAGCAAGCTGATACCTCCCCCCCCCGCCCTGACTTAACTGGTTTAGCTGATGAGATTTTGTTCAGCAAACATAATCCAAAGTAATCTCCTTTGCCCCAACATTTTTGATTAATGTTTCAAAACCACTTAGAAGATGTACATTTCAAAAAATACAAATGATAGCATAAGTAACGATCCTAGGCTGCACACCCCTAAGAAGATGGCAGAAGGCTGTGGCCAGGGGTGGGGGGCAGGCTGCCCTGATGAAGCAGTCTCCTGAGTACTTAGTTTAAGGGATAAATGGGCTATGTTGGAAGCATTCTTCTCACCTCCTAGGTTGGATCACTTCAAAGTCTATTGAGGGACATATCAGGCTAGAGAGAGGAAGTTCCTTAAATGGAGTTTTCCCCATTTTGGCCATTGCCATGATCTGAACATCTGTATGGACCACAAAGTTCATATGTTGAAACCCTAACCCCTAGAGATGACTGTGTTAGGTGGTGGGGATTTTTGGGGGTGGTTCAGTTATGGGAGGTGAAGCAAGAATGGGATTAGTGCTGTCATACGGGGTCTCCAGAGAGCTCCCTCCTCTCTTCCACCACGTGAGGACACCGCAGGAAGTCTACAGCCCTGAAGATGGCCTTCACCAGAACCCGACCATGCTGCCGTCCTCGTCTTGGACTTCCAGCTTCCAGAACTATGAGAAATAAATTTCTGTTGTATATGAGCTACCCAGTCTGTAGTATTTAGTTAGAGCAGCCCAGATAGACTAAGATAGCTGTCAAGCCCAGGAAAAGCATGGAGGTAGCCCAAAGTACCTACATTTTAGACAGTAAAGAATAAAACTCTTACTCTCCAGTTTCTTTGATTTCTGAGAGCAATTGTATACATTTTGGAGGTGGGGAGGGCAGTGGACCATGTCCAACTTTCCTGTTCTTACAGGGCAAGAAATGATTCTGTGAGAAAGAGGAATGTGTGGTTGTGTGTTGATTGACATTCTCCCTAAAAGTCATATTGGGTGAGAAATTGCCACTTTTCAGGGTCTTGGGAAAGGCAGGATTTCCAACAAGTTCCAACAGTGGAACTTAAATTTCTGGGTTATCCATGAGAAATATGGTCATGGACATTTGGAGCCATGGCATTTCCAACACAGAGTCCCTTGCTGGACTGCTGGACTGCTTTTTCGTCTCTTGGTTTCCAGCCAGCCCCATAATTTGTCCAAGCTCCACACACCACAGTGATTATGGCTGAGACCCGCCAAGATAGTGGAAAGTTGCTGCCAAGTGGAATCAGGATTTTTCATGTCATCGCTGCACCACAGAACAGTAAGCTTATATGCAGCTCTTCCAGAGCTGCATTCCCTCTGCTGGAAGCAGGTGGGGTGGAAGGGCATTCAGACAGTCAGACCGTGTCTTGCATTTCAGATAGATTTTGTAGAGTTGGCCTGTAAGGCTCAGAACAGCCAGGATACTAAAATATTTTAGAAAATCACAAGTCTCCCCTCTGCCTTTCCTCAATCTTGTTAGACTCTGTGTTCAGTCACCAAGTTGCGTCCAACTCTTTGTGATTTCATAAACTGCAGCACACCTGTCCTTCACAAGCTCCTGGAGCTTGCTCAAACTCATGTCCATTGAGCCAGTGATGCCATCCAACCATCTCATCCTCTGTTACCCGCTTCTCCTCTTGCCCTCAATCTTTCCCAGCCTCAGGCCTGGAATCTGTATCTTAAACATGTGCACAAGTAATTTATATGCACCTCTGGTCTGGGAACTGTAGGAGCTGAGTGCCTAGAAGGTCCCGTGAAGAATAAGGGGCCCTCATAGAGGGACTGAGGACTGTATATGCATCCAAAGTACAGGCCATGGGATTTTCAAAGCTTGGAAAGTTGGCACATGCTGGAATCTTCTACATCCCAGGTTCCAGATGCTTAAGCAATCAAGAAGGCCAAGGGGTTTTCTTATTAAGAGAAATTGTAATGTACAGGATTACGAAGAAGAGGCTCTGCCAGGCAGCATCATTTGTGTTTTTTACGGAGTCAAGCACATGTGTCCTTCCTCCTTCCAATAGTGGCTATTTTAAAAAAATTTTTTTTAATTTAAGGGAGTGCCTCAGATTGCCCATTATATGAAGAGCCTTGCACTGGGGCTTGATGTAAAATGACACTCCCTCCAACCCTCTCATTTGCTCAGTTATCTCACATCATGAGCTCATGAAGTATTTAGGTTTATAGAAGAAAAGCTGTCTACTGATGAACATCTCTAATAGTCTAGAGGGAAATCAAACCAGTGTGTTTCTTTCTACTGAGTGGTAGTCATTGACCCACTTTAGGACCCATATCCCCTTATCTTGTTTCTTTTGTGCTGGTATTTAATTTTCTTACCTTTGATTTTCTCTTTGGCATGCCATTAAAACTCCTCCTATCATGTGTGAGAAGAATAAACAGTCTATTAAATAAGTTTAGTTGAAAAGTGAAAAGTGTTAGTCGTTTAGTCGTGTCTGACTCTTTGCAACCCCGTGGACTATAGCCGGAAAGTTTCCTCTGTCCATGGGATTTCCCAGGCAAGAATGCTGAAGTGGGTTGCCACGCCCTTCTCCAGGGAATCTTCCCGACCCAGAGACCGAACCCGGGTCACCTGCATTGCAGGCAACTTCTTTACCATCTGAGCCACCAGGGAAGCCCAGGTGAGTTGAAGTTCAGCCTTAATATTATGATATTACCAAGTCCCTAACCTGGTGTCTGCACTGGTTGTGAAACCAAAATACAACTTTTCGGAAATTCACGCTATTCGAGTCCACTATACCAAAGGTTTTTCTGAGTTTGTCACTGCTGCACAATGGTATGTTCAGGGTTGGTAAAGTAACATTATTACAACCTCACCCACAGGCAGCCTTCTCTGGGGACGATCACAACTCAGTTGCTAAATCTCATACTGTTTATACCCTTGTTTTATTGTGTCCTTTAGGTAACACTGTAAATGTCCTCAAGGGTATGTGTCCCATTTTCTTTTCAAGTCCTTCCCCTTCTCTGAAATGTGAGCTGCATTCCACAGCTCAGTGCCTCCTGCCAAGAAGATCATGATCACCTGGGACGGAAGGTGAAGCCAAGTGCACTGGGGTCTCCAGGACCGTGGCCTCCAGCCCAAAGCAGCCTCGTCCATTTCCCCTGCCCCCTGCACTGTGCAAAACTCCTTGTTTTCTAATTTATGTTACCTTGTGGGTTTCCTTGGTGGCTCAGCTGGTAAAGAATCCACCTGCAATGTGGAAGACCAGGGCTCCATCCCTGAGTTGGGAAGATCCCCTGAAGAAGGGAATGGCTACTCACTCCAGTATTCTGGCCTGGAGAATTCCATGGATGGTATAGTCCATGGGGTTGCAAAGAGTCAGACACGACTGAGTGCCTTTCACTTCACTTCTGTGAGTGGACAGGGAGGTGCTGTTTACTTGTGTCACTTTGAACAAGCCCTTATTCTCTCTGGACCTCAGTTTCTCCTCCATAACAAAAGAGAGAGGTGCCAGAACTGTGGCTTTAAAATGTGGCTGCTTATTAGAATCATTTGATTAAAATATAGAAAAAAAAAATACTGATACCTAGGCCCCACCTAGATATCACTTAGGTCTGAATCTCTGCAATAGGATCAGGGCAAGCGACATATTTTGAAAACTTCCCAGAGAATGGGCCTGTGTGGCCAAACGTAAGAACCCCTGGATGAGACAGATGTTCTCTGGAATCCCTTCCTGATCTGACATCAGTAGCCCCTGCATGGAAGTGCTCAGTCACTCAGTTGTGTCTGACTCTTTGCGACCCCTTGGACTCTAGCCCAACAGGCTGCTCTGTCCATGGGTTTCTCCAGGCAAGAATACTGGAGTGGGTTGCCATGCCCTCCTCCCGGGGATCTTCCCAACCCAGGGATCGAACCTGTGTCTCTTTTGTCTCTTGCATTGCCAGGTGTACTCTTTATTACTGAGCCACCTGGGAAGCTCCTTCATGGAAGTAACGAAATCTAAAGAATTTTCACGAAACATAACACTGCATGATTGATGTTTTCTGGACCCTCAGCTGAATTTTAGATCTTTTGGGGAGTGGCCTAAAAAAAAAGTGTTAAGTTTTCTCAGAAGCTCATTTTTATTTCACACTGTTGTGTGCATGAAAGTTGCTTTAGTTGTGTCCAACTCTTTGCCATCCTATGGACTGTAGCCCGCCAAGCTCCTCTGTGCCTGAGATTATCCAGGCAAGAATACTGGAGTGAGTTGCCATGTCGTCTTCCAGGGGATCTTCCCGACCCAGGAACTGAGCCATTGCCTCTTCCGTCTCCTGCATTGGCAGGAGGGTTCTTTACCACCAGCGTTCAGCCTGTTGTGTACGGTGCCCAAAGGTGTTCCCTAAAAGTGTTGTCTCCTGCAGAAGGCCTGGGCCACATGATGACTGAACTGCCAAGGGGACGTGGCAGCAAGAGGGCTGGCTTTGAGAGCACACATTGGAACTTCTCAGGACGGGCCTGTGTGCCCCAGGTGGAGAGCAGTGGTGGCCCGGGCTTCCTTCCTGTGGCACAGAGGCTGCCCCTTGGCTAAGGAACTGTGGACATCAAGGCCTCAAAGCACATTTAGGCAGGCTGTGGCCACTCAGGATTCCTTCCCAGTGTGTGTTTTGGTGTGCTGCCCAGCCTCACTTTCAGGCATTCTGTTTCACACTGGTGCAGGGCCTCTAATCACCCCTGGGTATTGCATTTCTGATGTTACTTTTAATGGCTTTGGAGTCCAGCTTCTTTTGTTTCTAGATTTGCATAAACAGTGCTGCCTTTGTCCTGCGGTCTTGACACAGCTTCAAAGCCTTGACTGGGCATCAAAGATGCACTGAATCCCCATTTCTTAGGCATCAGATTGCAGCAAGGCCAGCAGGTGACTGAAGGTCACAGCCCCACTTCTGGGCCAGTTTGCTGTCTCCCAGAGATTAGATTCTGCCAAGGCCCCTTTGATAATGGTGCTGAATCTTAATAACTTGTTTTCAAGGCCTGTGCAAATGCTCGTGAACTAAAGGGACCCACTGCTGGCATCTATCTGAGGAGGAAAAGAGAGTAACTCACTAATATTTGCTGAATCTCACCCCACCCCACCCCATGAGAGACAGATTATTAAGGGTCCCTCTGGGAAGCATAGACACCTCAGATCCACTAGCCAGTCTTTGCTGATATTGGCATGGTGGTGGCCAAAGCCTCATTTTCCCATGGAGCTTATCAAAATAAAGGCAGTAACTGACCTCTTAGTTATCCGTCCCTGGATAGCCTGTCTTTTGGATACACAGAGGCCAGCTTTTGATAACAGGTCAGCTTGGTCCAATCATCCAGCACCCTGCTCAGCTGTCTCTCTCTCTCTATCTTGGTGTTGCCCAGTTGTATGTTTAGACAGTAGAGAGTGATTTTCATCTCAGAAACATTCCACATAAGGCATTCCAGTATGAGTTTTATCTGGTTTCTTAGCTGTTTGCGCTTTTGCATCAACTATGCCATGCACCACCGCATTCTCAGATTTTCCTGAATTCTCCACCTTGCCTTGGTCTCTTCATCCATGCCCAGGGCCAGGTAGGCTGATTTTTAAAGACCTTTCTAGCCACAGCATGTTATGAATTTGTAGTTCCCCAACTGATACCATGAAAAATAAAACAACTTAGTCTGTTGCCACATTACTTAAGATGCTTTTTGGGCCTTTTTAAAAATTTGTACTTAGATATAACTTTTCAGTACTTTTGACTTAGCCTTGTCTCATATCATTGCTGAATAGACTGATGGTTCATATCTATAACAAATTATAAAAATTTTTTGCCCTTTGGGATGGTTAATTTTATGTGTCAGTGGTGCCTGGATATGTGGTCAGGCATTGTTCTGGATGTTTCTTGAGGGTGTTTTTAGCTGAGATTTATATTTAAATCAGTGGCCTTCGAGTAAAGCCTTCCATAATGTTGGTGGGCCCCATTCCATCAGTTGAAGGCATGAACAACACAAAAGACTAACCTCCTGCAGCAAGAAGGAAATGTGCCATCAGCCTGCCTCTGGACCTGAGCTGCAACACTGGCTCTTCCCTGAGTCTCCAGCCTGCTGGCCTACCCTACAAATTTTGAACTTGCCCATATCCATGACTGCATGAGCCAGTTCCTTAAAATATCCCCCCCTCACAACAGATAGAGAGGAAGTAAATATATTATATAGAGGTATATATTATATGTATTTTGTCTCCCCGTACCCCCTACTTCTTTCTCTCTCTGACTCTCCAGCTATCTGTTGGTTCCGTTTCCCTGGAGAACCTTGACTAGTATAACCTTTATCCTGAAAGAAAATGCCATCTCTTTCATGAACAACAACAGCTGAAAGAAAGGCTGTGCTGAGAAGAAAAAGAACCCAGAGAATTATGTCAGAAGATCTGAAAGCTGGGAAAACCATTGCTGTGGACATCTGGGGTGGAATAGTTGTGGTATGAGTGTATACACTGACTTTTCTTATGCGTGCAAAATAAGTAAGAGCAGGTTTTCCTTAGAAGGTGTCCCCCCTCCCCCCCACCTTTTTTTTTTGAAAAGGCAGAAGTAGGAGTTTGGCATTTGCCATTGTGATGGGAAACAATATACATGTTTGTTCTTTGCATAAGCTGCCGGTCAGTGTGTAGGCCTGTGTCTTTTGCTTGGTGTACCGTGTAAGGGAATTAGCTTGCGTGTGCACTTTGGGGTTAGCAGAACCTGGCACTGGAAGGCAAGTGTCACCAGGCTAATGGGCTATTGCACTGAAGTGATAGCGCCTCCCCAGAGAGAGGCTTCACTTCACAGCGCTGTCATTTATTGTGGAGATGCTGAAGATCGGTCTCCGATGACACCTCCAGAGACCAGAGGCTTGTAACATGGAGCTGGTTGGAGCTGTGACTACCCTTGCCGATGCTTTAACACAGAAGCAGAGGTTGGTTTTTCATGTCTGGGCTGCAGAAAGATCAAATCAGAAAGGCAACAGTTTTCTTTTCCAAAGAGAGTTCTCATTGGTGAGTCTTCAACTTACCTTCCTGGGGTTCAGTCTAAAATGAAACTCTTCCTTTTTTGAACTGAGTAAAAAAGGAGTCCATCTGCTGATGAACCAGAATGATCTTGAGAAAGCCCTGCTCTCTGGCTGCCTCTCTCAGCTCTCTCTCGTCTTGGCTACTCTGCTGATACTCTCAAGCTGTTAGCTAGCTGCCTGCATTCGCAACCATCTAGCACCAGCTGTTTTGAGTTTCTGGAGAAAGAATTTTCTAGGATGCGTTTGTTACACTGGGGTTCATGCATGGTAGCATAACATGTGCTAGTGAGTTTTTCTTCTAATAGGACAGTAAATGTGACTTAAGGCACAGAGGGTCAGTTTCTGCCATGAAGTGAAGTGGAGTGTGAAGTTTTTCCCTCTTCTCTGTAACTGGGTATCTGACATTTGGTGTGGCTTCCCCTAATTTGTTTGGTTTTGTGGCTCAGATGGTAAAAAATCTGCCCACAGTTTGGGAGACCCGGGTTTGATCCCTGGGTCGGGAAGATCCCCTGGAGAAGGGAATGGCAACTCACTCTAGTATTCTTGCCTGGAGAATTCCTTGGACAGGGGAGCCTGGTGGGCTACAGTCCAGGGGGTTACAAAGAGTTGCAACTGAGTGACTACTCCCACCCCATACCTAATCTGTGTATCAGCTGTCAAGTTTTAGATAACAAGTTGCAGTGACATTCTATAACTTTGAGCTAGAAAGCAAATAGTTTCTCTAAAAAGAATGCTCTATCTTTTGGATGGCAAAAGGGGCAGCAGATGAAAATAACATCATCTGTGTTTTACCTTCTGAAATCATTTCTCCATAGCAGATTTTTGGGGTTCTCATTCTAGTTAAATCTTGCTACTTTTACTTATTACTCTTATTAACATCATGGATCTGGCTCCATTTTCTCTTTCCCAATCCTTTGCTTTGCTTTTTTTTTTTTTAAGTAGCATTTTTCAAGGTAGTTTTGATTAATTTATTGATAGATTGATCAGTTTATTCATATAGAATTAGCAATATTAAAAATGTAAGAGTCTTATCTGAAATAGTTAGGAGAAGCTATTCTTCACGTCACCTTATGAAAAATGATTATGAATTTAAAAAATCCAGACAGGTAATTCTTGTTTTCAGCAACATAAAACACACACACACACAACTATATTTACCTTCCTTGGCCTTGATCCCTGAGAAGATCAAGGTTACACATGGTTATAGTCTGTTGTTAATTTCACCCTGGGTGGTAAAATAATACACTGTGGTTTCCAGACCCCTGAAAAATCAACTGGTAACAAGTGAGGTCATTTTTGGTGTAAGAATTGCATATATCATTGTCTCAAAAGACACATGGGCTGCAGGTCCTGTCTGCGGACCTGCTTCAAATACTGTGTGAACTCCCGGTTCAGTTTGAACTTGGCCTTTAATCTCACTTCTACACTTCAAAGAGCTTGAGTGCTGCACATCCTCAACCAAGTAGATACTAAAACAAAACCAGCAACCTATTGTTAAACGGAAAATGAAAGAGACCACAGTAGTCATTTTATGATTCTTTACATCTAATTCTTTCACTAAGAAGAAATTCAAGTATTTTTTCCACACTCCATAGAAAAGTAGAAAATATTATTTCTTTTAAAGTATTTTAAGTAAGGAATCCGCCTGCTAGTGCAGGAAGACAAGGAAATGCAGGTTTTCTCCCTGGGTTGGGAAGATCCCCTGGAAAAGGAAATGGCAACCTACTCCATTGTTCTTGCCTGGAAAATCCCATGGATGGAGGAACTTGGTGGGCTACACTCCATGGGGTCACGACTGAGCATGCACACACGCACACACACAAATATTGAAGTAATATGTACAAATATGAGATGGATGGATATTTGCTTGCCTTACCTTAAAGGCCTGCTATTTCAGAGGTGAACTGACTATAACCAGCAGTGTGGTGACCGACCTCCATGGTGGTTCCCCATGATCCATGCCTCATTCCTGGTGCTCCCTACTTTCCAGTGTCTACTAAAAAGATACACAATGTGTGAGCTGCGAGTGACGTTTTATTTGGAGGCAAAATGAGGACTGCAGCCCAGAAGACAGCATCTCAGATAGCTCTGAGACACTGCTCCAAAGAGGTAGTGGGGCAAGGTCAGTATGTAAGATATTGGCGAAGGGGGAGTTCAGTGCAATCAAGCATTTACTTTACTGAAGGGTTTCTGCTAGTCACAAGGAGCTTTTCTAATTACGAAGAGATACAAGCATTAGGGTCATGAATCCAGAAAATATCTAACTGTCTAAAGACCTGTCCCACCGGTTTCCCTGGAGCACAGAGTGCCTCATTCTCTACCCTGAATTCCCCTCAGGTGTGTTGAAAGTTGTCAGCTGCAGCAGAACAGGGTTCAGTCTCTGCAGAGGCAGATGGCAAATGCCCCTGTTTTTGGTGTTCAGTCGCTGGCAGATGCTCTTGCAAAGTGCCAGTTTGTGGTTGACACCAGCCTCCTCCCATGCTGTCTCCCATGGGTGGAAGTGAGAGTATGTGACTTTAGAGGTCAGATCATAAAAGGCGTTGTAATTTCTGCTATTGTCACGTGGACTACTTACCCTGGGGGCTGCCCCCTGTGCCAGGAGGACATTGAAGTGGTCCCAAGGAGAGGTCCATGTAGAGAGGAATTAAGGCCTGCAACCAACAGCTAGCATCGGCTTGCTGCCATGTGAAGGATCCTCCAGGTAGTCAATTTTTCAGCCCAGTCCAGCTTTTGGGTGACATCTGTTTATAAGGCCATGAGAAATTCCAAGTGCAAATGTCCTAAACACCTGACCTACAAGTCTAAGAACGTTAGCTTTGTCAATTTTTGAAATGCTGTGTGTACAGAAACAGACCCCAGGTCCGTGGAGCCTATACTAGGGGAGAGTAACGATAAACAACAACAAAAACAAACCAGATGCTTTGAAAAGATGTGTTAAGGAGAAAGCAAAACAGAGTAATAGGGTATGGATGAAGTCGTTGGGTAGGAGAGTGCTTCATATATAAGGTGGTCACAGAAGGGCTTTTTGAGGGGGTGCTATTTGAGCCAAGCCCTGAATATGAGAATGAACCACCTTATCAAGGGAGGGTAGGGCTGGAGAAGAAAAGGGGGAGCCAGTCAGGTTCCTAAATCAGAGAAAGGTTATGCTTGTTGGAGGAAAAGAAGGTGGATCGGTTGATCTGTTTTGGACTTTTGTCAGATTTGCTGTCTAACCAGCATTCCATTCTTCTTTTGGGGAAAATATGGTCAGTTTTCTGTATCATCAACAATAGTATAACAATAGTACTTTGCGACCCCACCCACCCACCAGGCTCCTCTGTCCATGGGATTTTCCAGGCAAGAACACTGGAGTGGGTTGCCATTTCCTTCTCCAGGGGATCTTCCTGACCCGGGACTCGAACCCGGGTCTCCCACATTGTAGGCAGACGCTTTTACTGACTGAGCCACCAGGGAAATCCCCAACAATGGTATAACAACACCTATATGTTGTTCACTCTCTAAATCATGTCCGACTCTTTGCAACCATATGGACTGTGACATGCCAGGCCTCACTGTCCCTCACTATCTCCCAGAGTTTGCCCAAGTTCATGTTCATGCTATCCAACCATGTGCGTATCAACCTGTGTGACATACTGTTAAACCCTCGCCAGCTGGGAAATAAGTATGTGTCGTTAACCCAATTTGAGTACTGTGTCAGCAAATCTGCTACTTTGGCACCCCCTGCATCCTGATTGAGCCTCCCCAGTGGGTGAGAGGTAAAGAATCCACCTGCAGTGCAGGAGCCACAGGAGATGCGGGTTCGATCCCTGGGTCGGGAAGATCCCCTGGAGGAGGGCATGGAAACCCACTCCAGCATTCTTGCCTGGAGAATTCCACCGACAAAGGAGCCTGGTGGGCTACAGTCCATAGCGCTGCACAGAGTCAGACACGACTGAAGTGACTTAGCACACACCGCATGTACACAACTTGATTACACAGTGAAATGCTCTCAGAAGACTTTTTTGCATCTTTCTGTATTGTCATCAATGGCAATGCCATTACTGATAGGATTCAAGGGGCAGTATTCTTAAAAAGTGCTTTGTTTTAAAATGACATAGTAAAACTAAACACAACATAAAACCCAAATAAGAAGTGAAGACGTTCTACACATCCAGCAAAGAATCTAGAAAACAAGAGCATGCTGGACGTCGTCAGTTCTGCATAGATCTCTTATTTAAACCACAGAGTAGGAGTGTTGAAAGAAAGTGCTGGGCTTCCCTGGTGGTCCAGTGGTTAAGAATCCACCTGTCAATGCAGGGGACACAGGTTCAATCCCTGGTTTGGGAAGGTCCCACATGCTGTGGGGCAGCTAAGCCCGTGCGCCAGAACTACTGCGCTCTAGAGCCTGCGCACCACAAGTGGAGAGTAGTCCCCAACCCCTGCAACTAGAGAAGGCCTGTGTGCAGCAATAAAGACCCGCCATAGCCAAATAAATAAATACATCTTTAAAAAGAAGAAAGAATGCCTCAGAGCATGCCTTACTGAGCTTTAGATACATACACTGAATGGCAACCCACTCCGGTATTCTTGCCTGGAAAATCCCAGGGACAGAGAAGCCTGGCAGGCTATAGTCCCTGGGCCGCAGAGTTGGACGTGGCTGAGTGGCTGAGCGTGTGCACACACACTCTTCGCAGTACTTGAACTTACTTTCTTGAGGCATGAAACACAATTTTGCAAAACTGCAGATCGGTGTTTATATTCTGCTCCTATCTTCCCATGGAAATCGTTTGAATACAATCCACTTTTGATGTCCTTGCTCCCTCTGTTAAGTCACAGCACAACTCGCCTTGATTACAAAGAACATTGCTCAGGCCGGCTCCAGGCTAAACAGAGCAGTTTGTTTTGGGTGTTCTTCAGTTTGTGCTTAATTTCCGAGTTGCAGTTGTGGAATATTCAACTCCTTAAAAATGCTTTCATCCATTTCAGTTGTTTGAGGTTTAGGTTTCTTCATCTCCTAAAACAGGAACGAGACCACTAGACATGAAGAATGTGAATTTAAAGCAATTTGTTTTAGTTGAACATTGATTTCCTTTTTAATTTCCTACTTTGTCAATCCGTGTACCCAAGAACTTTGTTAGGCTTAACTACAGGCAAAGGCTACTGATTACTGATTTAAAAAGAAAAACTCTGTAAATCAATATTCGAGTTATGTTTTCTGCATAAACCCATTAGTTCTGTCCTGGGGAAAAGTCTCAATGAGTAATTATTTCAGACCGGTGAGCTCATAGCTGTCTGCTTGGCAAAGCTCAGCTCTGGTTTCTGCATGAAAAATAAGATAACTGCCAGGATTTTTCTGTCTCATACCTGAGTCCTCACAAGTGCTGCCTGTCAACCCTTACGATTTAGCTTCTTAAGTCAATGACGTTTCTTCTGCCTCCCATACAGTGCAACCATGAAGTGAGTTGATATTATGAAGCCAAACAGCAGAGCAGAGAGCAATGATTTATTTATTTCAGAAGAGAGAGGCACATTTATGGGGGCTGTGAGAAGGGACTTGAGCCATTCAAATTCACATGTTCAAATTTAAGATGGTTCCAAATTTAATCTCTAATAAGTAATGATTATCATCTGGTTTGCTTTAAGTAGATGTATGATTCCACAAAGATCTTTTCTGTTTTTCAAAAGCCTCCCTATCTCCCCTACATTTGGCACTCTTGATGCTTGCTACTGGCAGAAAATATTTCTTTCTTCTCAACTTATTCTGATCCTTGCTGTCTGGAGCATCTTCCAGCATATTAAAGTCCAGTATTTAAAGTCCAGTTTGACACAGAGGCCCCTATAAAACCAAATATGTGACACAGGGGCCTCTATGTCAAATTGGACTTTAAAATAGCTTATGCTTTTTCACTTAGAAAATCTGTACAGTAACTCTATGTATACTTTATTGAATATCTAGATTTTGAAGGTAAAATGAAGAATGTGTATAGTCTGAAAGGTTTATACTCTTCCTTGATGTTATTAGCAATGAGAAGTTTCCTATGAATGAAATCATTGTTAAAGTTTGTTTTCCATTTTGTTTACTTTGCTTCTAAAGATGTTTTGAAACCTTGATTTCTGGGAATGGAATTCTTTATATGCTTCCTAGGAAAGGAAATATAACACACCACTTAGAATAATTCATACCAGAAAAGCAACATCCTTCTTGCCCCTGTAATACTGTAGTGGAACAAATCACCCATCCTCCAGTTCAACGAAAATGAAATAGGAAGAAGAGGCATTTGTTTTGTACAAATTAAATCTCCCAAATATATTTTTTTAAAATAGTTTCATCGTTTTCAAATACACATGGTGATTTGGGGTGATGCTATTGCTATCCTTAGAGAAATCATTTAAAATTAATATATGGTGCTTGTGTCTGCTTACTATCTTTATTGTTGATATATGAATAAGTGTTTTAAGCACACATTTATTATCTTATATGCTTGCATGCTAAGTCACTTCAGTCGTGTCCGACTCTTTGAAACCCTATGAACCACAGCCCTCCAGGCTCCTCTGCCCATAGGATTCTCCAGGCAAGAATACTGGATTGGGTTGCCATGCCCTCCTCCAGGGGATCTTCCAGGGATGGAATCACTTCTCTAGCATCTCCAGCATTGGCAGGTGGGTTTTTTTTACCACTAGTGCCACCTGGAAAGCCCATTATCTTATATGGTACCCTGCAGTATTTTACCCTTTACTTAATGCTGAAAGATAATGTTTATTAAATACTTACAGTGTGCTGAGTATTATGGTAACACTTTCCGTGAGTTAACTCATTCAGAGCTCACAACAACCCCATGAAATACCTACTGTTAGCGGCGGCCTCATCTGAGGGGAAACAGAGGGGAAACTGAAGTTGAGACAAATTAAGATTTTTCCAGAGCCATGGGCTTAGTGGCAGAGCAGTGCCCTGACTCTGGTCAGAGGCAGATTGACTTGGAAGTTGAGCTTAAGCTTCAGTCCCCCTGCAGGGTGCCATTGCAATGTGTTCTCATCTGTTTGGGTGAAATGCGCAAAGGGAAAATACTTCATCAGCAGTGGTCCAAGGACCACTTAAGCAACTGGCTCTCCATCCTTCTTCCCCTTGTTTCAGGCAGTGATAGAATGGCAGGGGGTTATCTGGAATCTAGTTAAGGAGAATGCACTTAGTTTGGGGATAGTGGGATAGTTCGTGGTCACTTCTGTATGTAGTTTATTACTCTGTAGTCCACGTAATACCCAGATAATGGACCAAAGACTCTGCTGTGTAGCTGATCTCAGAAGTAAGTGAGGTGCAGAGGAGAAACAATGATTGATACTTATCTCTGGAAAATACTTTCAGTCATCAGGCATGACAAATTTTAAACTGATGATTTATTTCTCTCATTAATTCCTGGTCAAAACTAAACTTCTCTTCTATCAGAAACATACTTGATAATACAGTGACTTCAATTGAATATAATTGTAAAACTATTGGACGCTTTTCTTTTTCTCGATGGGAATTACATGGAACAGAATATATCAGAACTGCTCTTTAGCACCCCCTGCATCCTGATTGAACTTCCCCAGTGGGTGAGTGGTAAAGAATCCGCCTGCAGTGCAGGAGCCACAGGAGATGTGGGTTCGATCCCTGGATCAGGAAGGTCCCCTGGAGGAGGGCATGGAAACCCACTCCAGTATTCCTGTCTGGAGAATCCCATGGACAGAGGAGCCTGGCGGGCAACAGTCCACAGGGTCATAAGGGGTCAGACATGACTGAAGCAACTTAGCACATACACACACAGTTGACTTACAATGTTGCGTTAGTTTCAGGTGTACAGCACAGTGATTTGGTGTGTGTGTATACACACACACACACACACACACACACACATATATATGTATTTTCTTATCTATATATTTAGTATATATGTTCTTTTTCAGATCCTTTTTCCTTATAGGTTATGACAAAATATTGAGTATAGTTCTCTGTGCTATATAGCAGGTCCTTGTTGGTTATCTATTTTAATGGTGTGAATATATTAATCCCAAATTCCTAATTCATCCATCCCATCCTTTCTCCTTTGGTAACCATAAGTTTGTTTTCTATATCTGTGGCTCTATTTCTATTTTGTAATAAGTTCATCTGCATTTTTCAAGTTGCACATAAAAGCAATATCATATGATATTTATCTTTTTCTGACTTACTTCACTTAGTATGAGAATCTCTAGGTCCCTCCATGTTGCTGCAAATGGCATTATTTCATTATTTTTTATGTTTGAGTATTATTCCAGTGTGTGTGTGTGTGTGTGTGTGTGTGTGTGTGTGTGTGTGTGTGTGTGTATGGCTTCCCTGGTGGCTCAAATGGTAAAGTGTCTGTCTACAATGCGGGAGACCTGGGTTCAATCCCTGGTCCAGGAAAATCCCCTGGAGAAGGAAGTGGCAATCCACTCCAATACTATTGCCTGGAAAATCCCATGGACAGAGGAGGCTGGTAGGCTACAGTCCCTGGGGTCGCAAAGAGTCAGACACAACTGAGTGACTTCACTTTCACTTTTCATATATACACATATATGAAAAGTGAAAGTGAATATATATATATATACACACACACACATCTTCTTCATCCATTCATCTGTCAGTGGACATTTAGATTATTTGTAAATAGTGCTGCTATGAACATTGGGATGCATGTATCTTTTCAAATTAGAGCTTTCTCTGGATATATGCCCAGGAGTGGGATTGCAGGACCATATTGTGACTCTATTTTTAGTTTTTTATGGAACCTCCATACTCCATAGTGATTGCACCAATTTACATTCTCACCTGCAGTGTAAGAAGGTTCCCTTTTCCCCAAAGTGTAAGAAGATTCCCTTTTCTCCTTTTCTCCACACCTTCTCTATCATTTATTATTTGTAGACTTTTTGATGATAGCCATTTTAACACTAATTCAAGAAAGTTAGTTTATAGAAGTATGTCAGGTATGTCAGGAGTATTTTTCTGGATTTTGGATGTCTGTGGCATTTCTCAGCCTTTACAAATTTGTTATAATGACAATTATAAAACAAATGTATTATTATTTGTTATAATTATTTATATAGTAATTTTCTCATTCTAAATAAATATTCACTTCCGTACTTAATTTTACATTTGGAATCTTGTATTCCTTTTCTTAAAGTGGATTCCCCGAAGTTATGTAAGCTTCAAGCCCCACAGAACTTTGATTCAGTCCTGCCCAAGCCTTGAGACTTCAAACCTAGCTCCTGCCCTTTTGTACCACTCTGCCACTGAAATTGTACAAATAGTCCCTGCGAACCTTGTTTTTCCTTTGATTATCTCACAAACTAGCTGTTCTTTCAATTAAATTTCATATTAGGGCTTTCTGAATTAATTAAATTTATCCTTATTTAACACTGAAATCTCACTACTGAAAACAAATCCCCAAATTCAGAGTTATAAATAGTATTTCCACACCCACATTCATGTCCCTAGTCAAATGCTTTGAAAACATTCTGTCTGTCTGCTTTGCCACACTGCGGGACAATTTACAGCACAACTCTCTCCTGGATCTTTGGTGTAATTCAGGGAATGATAAAAATTTTAGTAATTGATAATTTATAGTCATGGTGGAAATTTTTAAATCATTTTGACTCTGAGTAGTAGTAACTAAGGGTCACTTAGTCCATAAAAAACCCATTTTGTCACATTTTATTAACTGCAGATGGCCTCAGAAATCACCATGTGCCTGTAAATAAAGCCACCTATGACAGTTGGAGGTTTCGAGTAAGCATTCATTTTCATAGCATCATCTCTGACATTTTAAGATCTTCAGCATATTCACTAAAGTAATATGCTGTCAAAAATTATAATGAGTTAGAATTTCTGTTTGACTTTCAAGCACATCTGTGACATTTGCTGCTGGGACTCAGGCTATTTCACAGCTTTACGTAAATAGCTGTTTATTTAATTTACTGAATCCTCTACTTGCTCAGGAGGTGCCCTGTGAACACTGTGGCTTGTACCTGCCGCTGAAGCCTCACTTCTTCACATCCGCCACATGGCTCCTTCTGCAGCTTCTTTTCTAATTTTCAATATTAGTTCATGGCCCAGGGCTGGGGATTTGCTGTGTGGATTTCAGAACTAACAGTGTTCCACATGTACCTATGCAGGGAAAATGAACAAAAACTCTGCATTTCACCAAATGAGAAGATATGGAGGTATACTTCTATCTCTTCATTTACCAATGTTGTGGATAATTTACCAATCTTTCTAATGGTAACAGTTTTGCTCTGAAAGTGAGTAAAATACTGCCTTTGTCTATCCTCTGGAAACCCAGCAATCACAAAAGAGGCCTAGGAGGTTCAGGAACAAGGCAGTGTTCTGAGAGCCTGGAGGGGCAACGCGACAAAGTGGCAGAGGTTGGTTGTGGCCCCATGTTAATGGCCATTTAGAAAAGTACCAGGATTAGATACGTGTTTACCTTACACAGGGCTTCCTTGGTAGCTAAGACAGTAAAGAATCTGCCTGCAAAACAGGAGACCTCGCTTTGATCCCTGGGTCAGGAAGATCCCCTAGAGAAGGGCATGGCAATCCACTCCAGTATTCTTGCCTGGAGAAGTCCATGGACAGAGGAGCCTGGCGGGCTACAGCCCATGGGGTCACAAAGATTCGGCACGACTGAGCGACTCACACTTTCCCCCTGTAAGAAGGCTTCAACTCTCCCTCTTCCACGCCCTCTACAATCTGACCTTTGTCCTCTGTAAGGCCTCATTGGTCCCAGTTGCCCCTTCCATCGTCAGTTCCTTCTAGTTTGGCCCAGTTGCAAATACCTCAGATGCCCTTGTCTTTTTGTTTTACTCACTTAGAAAAAGCCCAATCCCAGATCAGTCTTTCTGCAGTCTCTACTTTGGGGTTATGGTCAGTCTCTACTTATCCCTCCAACACCCGCTCATGCTAATTTTGCCATATGAGTTGAGCTCTCCACACTCAAGTGGGCCCAGTGGATCCTTCTGTTTCCCAGTTGGTTTTTGTTCTCCTCTCCACTTGCCTAAATCTACTTACTCATCATCTCCACTGACATTTTTAGCACATCACCTTGCTTCTGAATTCGTCAAGAAAGTGGAAGCCATTTGATGATGTGCATATGTGTTACGTCGCTTCAGTAGTGTCCAACTCTTTGTGACCCTATGGACTTGTAGCCTGCCGGGCTCCTCTGTCCATGGGATTCTCCATGCAAGAACACTGGAGTGGATTACTATTTCCTCCTCCAGGGGATCTTCCCAACCCAGGGATCGAACCTGCATCTCTTACGTCTCCTGCAGGCAGGCAGGTTCGTTACCATTAGCACTGCCTGGAAATGACAGCAGTTTCAATTTCCCTGTCTCGTTTAATCCTATCTTGATAGAAGAGATATTTCATCTTCCTAAAGTAAATCTCTCAATTTCTGCTCTGGATTCCAGCCTCCTCCTTGACCTTATCCTCCCAGTAGCCGTTTATCTCATCTCCTTCCCCTTAACATTAATTCAGTGAATATTTATTTCTCGCTTGTTGTGTTAGACCTGGGGATACAATAGTGTCAAGTCCTCAAGGACTTAGAACCCTCAAGTTTTTTGAGAGAATGGTCTAATTTGCCACTTCTGCATTCTCACCTGCATTCGTCCCTCTGGTTTCTGTAATCTGGTTTCACTACCTCCTCTCTGTTGAAAGTTTCCTTGCCAAGATCACCAACAATACAGTTATTACTAAATCCAATGGCACTCTGACAACTTCTCTACAGTGATCTTTTTGCTGCACCCCATCATGTGGACCACACTTTCCTTTTTTATAGCAGTGTCTTCTCTTGGATCCATAATTCCTCTCTCCTAATTTTCTTCTTACTTGTTGTCTTCTCTTTGGCTTACTTCTTTCTCACCTCATATTCCCCAAAAGTGGTGTTACCCAGGGAATCTGGATTGGGCCTTTTTCTCGCTGGACAACCTCATTCTAAGTGGTCTTGTCCATTCCTGTAGCTCTGGTTACCATATGTGTGTTGCTGTGTTGCTAAGTCACTTCAGTTGCATCCGACTCTGTGCAACCCCATAGACGGCAGCTCACCAGGCTCCCCTGTCCCTGGGATTCTCCAGGCAAGAACACTGGAGTGGGTTGCCATTTCCTTCTCCAATGCATGAAAGTGAAAAGTCAAAGTGAAGTTGCTCAGTCCTGTCCGACCCTCAGCAACCCCATGGACTGCAGCCTTCCAGGCTCCTCCGTCCATAAGATTTTCCAGGCAAGAGTACTGGAGTGGGGTGCCATTGTTGATGACCCCCCAACACTTAATTCTGTGCCTGATCGTTTTTCCAGAGCTCTACACCTAATATCCCCCTGGTCTTCTTCATGGGGATGGTCCATAGATTCCCCTAATTTGTAAATCTCACACTGAACTCACTACCTTCTCATACAGCTCCATCTCCCATGTGCCTCCCACCATGCACTGTTTGCTCACCACAGAAACATGGACCTCTCTGCTACCATTCACATCAAGTTGTCAGTTAAATTCTGTCAGACTCTGCTTCTTAATCCTCCGTAGACTTTTTTTTTTTTTTTTGCTTTTTCCTAGCCTCTCTGTCATGTCCTTAGTTCAAGTCACTGCCCTCTCACATCTCCTAACGGATTGCTCTGCCCTCAGTCTCAACCCCCAACAATCCATGACCCACACTGTAAGCTGTATAATCTTTCTTTAAATAAAAGCAGGCTGTGCTACTTCTGAACTTCCAATGGCCTTTGAGGGTCAAGTCTATATATCTCAAAACAGCCCACCAAGCCCTTCAAGATACAGGGCTTCTGCTCATTTCTCCAGCCGCATTGGTCCTCACCCCACCTTTATGTCTCACTCTGTAATCTTGTTGAGCTGCCTTCCAGGGAACCGCAACTCTCTCTGATTTCTGGGTCTTTGTTAATGCACTTTGCTGGATCCAGCTTGCCTCCTCTCCACCCTTCCTTGCCTATTTTTCAAGGCTTATAACAGCCCTTACCACCTTCCAGTAGGGTCTTCCAGGGGCTGTGATCTGGGCAAGATCTCTGTGGTACGGTTTCATGTGTCTTCCAGAGCTTTCTTATGAAGGTTTCTTTTTTTAATACTTACTTTTGTTATTTTTGGCTGCACCTGGTCTTAGTTGCGGCATGCAGGCTTAGTGCCCTGCAGCGTGTGGGATCTTAGTTCCCCACCCAGGGATTGAACCCGAATCCCCTGGAATGGAAGGTGGATTCTTAACCACTAGGCCACCAGGGAAGCCCATTGTAAAGGTTTTTAATGACCTCTTTGCTAACGGGGCCTGTCTTCTGATTGTACCCTAGGTTTCTGGCTTGGAGGTGCCTAGTGGGAAGGGGCTCAATAAATATTCAGCAAAGAGTAAAGAAGTTATTTTAATAGATTCTTTCATCAATATTGACTTTATCTATTTATGTTTTATTATAATACTGAGGCCCCCAAAGATAACTAGGCGTTTCTTCCCAGTTCCTTTGGGCCTTGTCTGGTTACAAAGTTGGGACTCGAACTGAGGTTCTTTTCCCAGAAGCAGGGGAATTAGACCTCTCTTTTGTAGGATCCTGTCTCTTATTTTGCTTATCTGATGATGGAAATGGAGTGCATTTTGAAGTACACAGTGAGGATGAATTTCACATTTCTTTGAATCCCACATCCACACTGAAAACATACAGTTTTTCGGTCGTGATACTAAATTCTGTTAAAACAGTGATTCATTGTTTTAAAGAGTAATCCCCTTCATTCCGTAAATTAGATTCAATCTTTTCTCTCTTTTAAGAAAAAGAATTTTGAAATACATCCATGATGGTGTTTTCATTTTTCTCCTCTAATAACCCTAGATGTTGTAGGATGCCACACACACAGTTCCCTTTTGATTTAATGACTACTAAAATCTCTGATGAAGCAGATTCTTTTTCTATGTTTGTATTAGCGGATAACGTTTTATGATATTTTCAAACACTTATAAAGATGTCTTGCACAAAAATGCTTGTAAGAATAGTGGATTTAAAAAATCACTTGTGGGACTTCCCTGGTGGTCCAGTGGTTAAGAATCTGCCTTCCGATGCAGGGGACACAGGTTCGATCCCTGGTTGGGGAGCTAAGACCTCACATGTCACAGGGCCACTAAGCCGATGCACCACAGCTAGAGAAGCCTGCGCATCAGAAGAACCCCTCGTGCCACAAGGAAGATCCAGTGCAACAGAAACAAACAAAAACAAGAAACACTTGTACTCACCATCCTAAAGAAGGAGGCGACAGAAATGCTGGACGTTGTGGGTGTGACGGACTGGATTCAGGAGAAGTTTGAGGGAATCTCTGCCCTCCTTCTTTTCTTTTTTATTCTATTTTTCATTCTTTTTGGGGAAGCAGGATCTGAGAAATGTATCCTCAGCAGGCATGAGGAAGGACAAAGAAATACCATTCTTTTTCTGCCTTTCTCCTTCTCTTATAGCCTTCTTGGAGATGACAGTATTCTGAATTATAATAAAGTGTTTTATAATAAGAGCCTGTGTGTGTGTGTGTGTGCACTCAGTTGCTCAGTCGTGTCCAACTCTTTACAATCTCACTGACCCCAGCCCTCCAGGCTCCTCTGACCATGGGATTTCCCAGTCAAGAGTACTGCAGTGGGTTGCCATTTCCTCCTGCAGGGGATCTTCCCGATCCAGGGGTTGAATCTGTGGCTCCTGCACTGGCAGGCAGGCAGATTCTGTGCCACCAGCCAGTGTAAGTGGGGGGAATTTGTTCAGTTTGCATTTCCTGCCAAACCATAGTGGTCAGCTCATCTTTATTACTGGTTTATTTAAAAGTCTGGGAGCATATCAACTAATAGATCAGAATGCTGCCTGCTTGTGCCTGACACATGGATTTCACACATAGGATTTACACGTTCTAAAAGTGAGGCAAGAGAACCTCGTAAGGATCCTAACTACATAATTACACTGGAAACTAAAGGGAAGTGTAAGATTGTGACACCTTGGGTTACTAATTAGAGTGGTCTCTCACCATGGATCAAAAATCATGACAGCCCATTGGAATGAGGAAGCTGGCTTTGCACGTACTGGCTGGCATCTTAAATCAGAGCTGCTCGTAGAGACGGGGGCTGCCTGGGTCAGACAGCATCAAACAGCTTTGAAGGTCACTGGAGGTTGGAAGGAGACAGGAGATGGTGAATAGCAGAATGGTCTCCAGTCTGCTGTTTCTTTCTGGATAATTTCTCTTTCCCAGGTAAGCCGTCAGGGAAGCTATGTTGGAGAAGGGGTGCCAAAATGAAAGCTTTTCTGGCCCGGATTCCAGCTTTCAGTTAAATAGGCTCTCAAAACAAACCATGTGGTCAACACTTGCGTAGCAAACATTCGCTTGGAAGGGTTCACAGTGTCTCTGTGTTCAGCTCTAGGTGGGGACGTGCAGTAAGAAGGGAAGTGAAATATAGATGGTATTGTTCTGACCAGTTCTGAGTTGTTGCTTGAAAAGGCTGCAGTAGCCCTTGGCTCGCCACCGGCTTCCTCGGTAGGTCTGCTGCAACTGGTGATTTTATGTCAAGCCATGGCTTTCTCCCCTCTGAGCCGCTGCATGGTGCCACAGAAAATTAAAACCAGACCTTCCTCCCCACTGGTCTGTTGTCTTTGCTTCCCCTGGCTGTAGGGTACCACTGGCTCCCTGCTTGGCAGTTGCAGTTCATCTCTTGGAAGCTGATTATCCTTTGTTTCAGTTGCCCAAAATCAGGCCACAACTTCTGTGGGTGCCTCTGGGACAGGTGGCCAGCACTTTTAGAGCAAAGACAGACCCAGCTCCAAAGGAATCTTGAAGTTCTTTCCTCCAGCAGTTGGTCAAAGGCAGAGCGTTTGGCAACTCTAAGCTTAACTTTTTAGTTGCCCTGTCATTTTCCTTTCTGTCTGTAATAACTACTGTTCTGGTGAACTAGAGAACATGAGCAAGAGTGGAATGAACATAAGTTATGTCCAAAAAGCAGGGAGAGAAGTCATATTTTAAAAGACTGTAATAAACACAAATTTTAAATTTAAGCCAAAATCTTTTTTGTTTTTTTAACTATATTGACTTCTTGGATTGTCATCACCAGTGTTCTGGATGTTGGGAGATTGGAAAAAATCGTGTCATCTTCCATTGACAGTTCAAATATAATCCCCAAGATGACCTACTCCTCAGTGTCCATTTAAAATCTGCAGGAACCTAAAAAACGGATGTTTTGATCTTTAGAGACAGGAAGGGGTTTCATAATGGAGGGGAGAGCGTATGACAAGTAGATTGAAGTGTTGGCATTTTTGGTCTGGTTGGATGTTTCTGAAATAATTGGCTAATGCGATGCATGTGGCTGAGAAAGAGACCAAGATAAGAATCATACATCTGTTAATTTACTTATACTTCACCTATTTCCAAAACGGATTTGAGGGAATTATGTTGATTATGAAAATGCCAATCTCTTAATAAAATGTAATTTCAGGAATGTTGAAACAGGGGGGAATTTCTTTTGCTCTTAATTCACATTTAGTTAATCATGTTTAATGCTGACAATTCCCTCTCTGATCTTGACTTCATGGGGGTCATTTCTCAAGATTAATGTGTTAGAACTCTAGACCCAAGGTTTGCAAGCTTACTTGTCTATACTTCTCATTGGATTTTTTTTTTTTTTAAGCTTAGGAATAGAGTTCTTTAAAATAAAAAATTATGCAAGTATAGTGGATTTACAATGTTGTGTTAATTTCTGCTGTACAGCAAAGTGATTCAGTTTGTATATACATATCATACATTCTTTTTCATATTCTTTTCCATTAGGGTTTATCATAGAATATTGACTATAGTTCCCTGTGCTATCCAGTAGGACCTTGTTGTTTATCCATCCTATATTTAATAGCTTGCGTTTGCTAATCCCAAACTCCCAGTCCATTCCTCTCCCACCCCCTCTCCTTTTCGGCAGCCATGTCTGTTTCGTAGATAAACTCATGTTTATCTACACGTTTTAGATTCCATGTGTAAGTGAGAGCGTATGGCATTTGTCTTTCTCTTTCTAATTTACTCCACCTAGTATGATAATCTCTAGGCCCAGTCATGTTGCTACAAATGACATTATTTCATTCTTTTTTTATAGTTGAGAAGTATTCCATGATATATTTGTACTACATCTTCCTTACCCATTCATTTGTCGATGGACTTTTGAAAAAAATGTGTTTATGTATATATTTATTTATTTGGCTGTGCTGGGCCTTTGTTACTGCAGGCAGGCCTTCTCTAGTTGCAGCGAGTGGGTGCTACTCTTTGTTGGGGTGCGTGGGCTTCTCATTGTGGTGGCTTCTCTTGTTGTGAGGCACGGGCTTTAGATCTGCAGGCTCAGGGGTTGCAGTGTGTGGACTTAGCTGCTCTGCAGCGTGGCACGTGGAATCTTCCTGTACCAGGGATCGAACCCGAGGTCCCTGTATTGGCATGCGGATTCTTGACAGCTCGACCACCAGGTTTTAGGTTCTTTCCATGTCTTGGCTATTGTGATTAGTGCTGTTATGAACATCGATATGCATGTGTCTTTTTGAATTATAGTCTTTTCTGTATATATGCCCAGGAGTGGGATTGCTGCATCATGTGACAACTAAGAATAGAGTTCTTTTTAATTGTGTGACAATTTTACAAGCATATAAAAAAGACTTTCGTGTGGACTATCAGTTTTTTACTTTTTATTTTGAAGTAATTTAAAGCATTACAGAAAAGTTGCAAGAATAATACAGAAAATTCTTGTATATGGATCCTTTGTTATATTTGCATTGTCATTCTCTTTCTCTATGTATTTGAGATAGTTTGCGTGCCTCATGACTCAGTGTATTTTTCCTAGGAACAAGAATATTTTCTTACATGTTGGCAGCAGTTCAGATATCAAATTCAGAAGTTTGACATTGATACAATGCTACCTGAATCTACAGTCTATATTTCCATTTCTTTAATTGCTCTAATAGTGACTTTTACAGAATTTTCTTTCCTCCTTCTTTTCTTTTTAAGAGCGGACTCCAGCCCAGGATCATTTGTTGCATTGCATTCCATCCCTTTCATCTCCTTTATTCTGAATAAATATTTAATGCCAGCCTTTCCGTATCTTTCAGGTCCCTGACCTTTAAAATATTATACAGGCCAGCCATTTATAAGATATCCTTCAGTCTGGTTTCTCTGATGCTTCCTCACGATTCGCTTCTGTTTAGGCATTTGGGCTGAAATACTGCATTAGGCAGATTTCTTCAGGATCCATCTGGAGGCTAATGTCTGTCTGCTCCTTTCTGGTGATAAAGTTGATCACTGGGTTAATGTGTCTCCATTGTATGGTGATTTTTTTCCTTTGGAAGTTGGTAGTTTGCCTCAGTAGATTCTTAAGTTCCTCGTTAGCAGGAAGCATTCTCTGTGTGCCAAGGTGCCTTCAGGGTGGAGCCTGGGACTTGGCAATAGCAAGTGCTGAGTATTTGTTAGATAAAATAGATCTGGGTATATATTCTGCTTCAGTAGTTCTCAGAGATTTTGGGGGAAGGATGAGCTAACTTTGGTAAAGGAGAGATTAAAGCAGAAAAGATTAGCAGAGTGGTGCTGTTTCCAAGATATTTGTAGGAAGAACCTGGGAGTCTGTGGCCCTGTGGCCCTGACTCCACACCAAATGGAGCTGTGGTCTTGGTTCTCAGAGTAGCCACCATCCCAAGTGGATGAGCGTCTGTTCTTACTCTTCTTCAAAGAGTGACAGCGTATTAGGAAGTATGAATTATATTAATAATTGCTTCAGTTTCTGTTATTTTAAGATGTGATATTTTATCAGATCTAGGCTACACCATGACTTTTGTGTATTACAGAGAAAGAAAGAAAAACTGCCAGATACACTAAAACATGCCTTTTCCTTATCACTTAGAATTTTTACACTCTGACACTGGAGGTTAGGGTGTCAATATATGAATTTTGGGGGAACACAAACATTCTGTCCATGACAGTAGGCCTGGGGCAAGAGAGAGCCGATGATTCACACCCAGAGTTGCCTGGGAAATAATTCAAGTTGTATCAGCACACAGGGATCATATCCGCATGGCACACACAGGCTGTGTGGGGCAGAGATGGCCAGGCAGAGTGTGGAGAGGCTGTACTGGATGCCGAGAAAGCTTCCCAGAGAAAACTTATCCCACTCAGGGAGGATGGGATGAATTGAGAGAGTAACATTGACATACACAGGCTACCATGGGTGAAATAGCTAGCTAGTGGGAAGCTGCTATACGGCACAGGGAGCTCAGCCAGGTGAGCTGTGATGACCTAGAGGGGTGGGATGGGGATGGGGGTGAGGGAGGGAGGTCCAAGAGCGAGGGGACATATGTATAATTATGGCTGTTTTGCCTTGTTGTACAGCAGAAACTAACACAACATTGTAAAGCAATTATACTCCGATAAAAAATGGTTATCCCATCAAACTAGTTCCAGGCAGGATGGGCAGCTGAGTAGAAGTTCTGAGTATGTCTATCCTGGTCGTTTGGCCACCAGCAAAGAAGTCTAATACCTGGGCAGTGACAAATGACCAGCTAGGAGAGATAAAGACGACCAGTTCCCATGGGGTGATGGGGTCAGGGGGAGCTCTACAGGAACTAGAGGTCCTGGTGGGAAGGTGAAGGATCAAGTGTCAATAAGACTTGACAGTTATTGTTGATGGGTTTGTGACTTCAGGGAAGCTTGAAGAAGTTTGTGGCTCCCTTGATATTCTTTCATTCATTCAGAAAGTGTTTCTGGAGCCCCTACTTCGTGCTACTCTGTTTTGCTGTAGGTCCTCCCTGATTACAGGCAAAAGGGGCGCTGAGCACCTGCTCACACTTTCCAGCACCATTCCATCAGGCCCTTCTTTTCAGGTGGCTCCTGCTCTCAATATGGGGATTACCTTCTCGTTAGTAGAAAAAACAGCTTCCTTCAGGTGTAAAATAGTGATTATTCCCAGTGATTTTCATAAAGAACCCGCCTACCTGTGCAGGAGACATAAGAGACGCGGATTCGATTCCTGGGTCGGGAAGATCCCCTGGAGAAGGGCATGGCAACCCACTGCAGTATTCTTGCTGGAGAATCCCATGGACGGAGAAGCCTGACAGGCTACAGACCATTGGGTCGCACAGAACCAGACACGACTGAAGCGACTTTCAGGGTCAGTCCCCGGACTAACCACTGATCCCAGTCACAGTGGACAACTCCCGCCCACCCCACCTCCTCCTGGGGGCTTGGCTTCCTGTTGCTCTGTATTAAAATTGTTTTGTAATAGAGCAAAGTAAAATGATTTTTCTACAAAAACTCTCAGAACAGTAATCTCTAAATGTCAACAGTGGCCCAGTCTGTCCCTCAGGACATTTGCAAATCATCCATTTTTCCTATTTAGAAATTATGGAATTAGAAAATTCTGTATCATGTATGCTCTTTAATTGCTGAGTAATTTTTATAGAGAACTGCTTGTTTCTTGCTACAACTCCATCTAAAAGGGTTTTATAAATTTAAAGATGCAGGAGGACACCTTAAAATGCCTAAGGAAGTTGTTGCAGATCACAGAGAAGTCCTTCGGTTATTTTGGTTTATGATTTCTATTTCCTGGTATCGTTTGGAATAGGCCCTCTGAACTACTAGTTACATCCCATTTTCTCCCTCAACTTTACAGCTCAGCAAAGTGGATGGGTAAGGTTGGTTTTCTTCTGTCATTACCAGATTTCAGGGCACTTGTTTGAGTTCTCAGAATGCACACTTCCCTGCAATGACTGGAGAAGAAGGACTGACTACCTTTTACATCTTAAGTTCTTATCTGACTGCCCAGTGCCTGCTGTGGTTAGATGGGAAAAGGGGTTGCTGTTTGGAAGATGTGCAATGAAAGTTATGTTTAACATGTACCTTAATCTGTGACTAAAATAGTGCCATTTTAGATTCTAGGCACTAGGCTAGATGGGGGGAATTTTTTTAATTAATAGCTTGTTGTGGAAAAAGAGTGATAGGACTGTATCATTGTGAGATTCTATTAAAGTTGGTAACATGTCACCTAATTTTAGAAACTGGAATGCCTATAATATTATCTCCATCTTCTTTGGGCTTTTTAGTGCATGTTCTAAATGGAGATTGGGGTTTTTTCAAGTTCTGTTGCTGGTAGGAGCTGGCAGACCTGCTTACTTCTGGTATCACACATCTTCCTAACAAATGTTCTTTTTTATACATACTTGAAAGGTGTAATAATACATGCACATGATAAAAGAAAATTTGCAATGATAAGAAAAAGCATAGAGTGAAACCTAAGTCTTTTCACCACGCTAGATCCCCATCTCACTCTTCAGAAACAATCAAGATTAATGGCTTTTGTGTATCGTCTTCCTGAAAATTTTTGTACACAAAAAAACATGCTATTACTGAGCATCAAGCCATCCCAAGCTTCATGATAAAAAGACAACCATTTTGCTGTGCTTTCCAACTCTGTGATTTGGAAATTCAGAAAGGGCACAGCAGGGATGACTTCCCCCTGCTCCATGATACCTGGATCCTCAGCTCAAAAGACTTGAAGGGTAGGTGACTGGAATCATCTGAAGGCTTAGTCACTCAAGTGTCTGGTCCCTGGACAGGGTGGCGCTGAAGACTGAGAGCGCTGAGCACAGCATCTGCTCATGGCCCCTCCATGTGGCCTGGCTCCCTTGCAGCATGGTAGCCTCTACACGGGGATTTTGGGCTCTGGGCGTGAGTCTTCTGGTCGACAGGAGAAAGGCCTCACCTTTCTGTCTTGGCCCTGGAAGTCACAAAGGGTCACTTCTGCTGTCCAGATTTAAGAGGAGGAATATTGGGCCCTGTATCTTGATGGGAGGATTCTCACAGTCATGTCATGAGATGGGAGATATTGCTGCAGCTATCTTTGGAAAACAGAGTATATATTCTTTTTTCTCCCCTAAATGGGAATTTACTCCATTTGAAGATTATTCCATATAGATCTCTCAAGCTAACAGCTGCATAGTAATGTATACTGCTTGAAAACAAATCATTTGCTTAACCAGTCACCTACAGTTGAATATGTAGTTTGTTTCCAATCTTTTGATACTGCAGCGTTGCAATAGATTTTCTTTGTGATACATAGGTTTGATTGTATCTTTTGTGTACATATCTCAGTACATTTATAGGATATATTTTTAAACATGGGACTGGTGGGTTAAAAATGCGAAATTTTAATGTTGGTCGACAAAATACATAATTTTTTGCATCAGAATTATGTTTTGGTTGAGTGTAATTTAATACAGAAACTCAAAATAATATTGACTTAAACACATGGGAAAATCCTTTTCACCCATAAGGGAATTTGGAGATAAAGAACTCAAGGCTGATATGGTAATTCAATAGTCTCTTTAGAAACCCAGTGTTCTTCCAACTCTTCACTCTGAATCTCTCTTTTGATTTGAATTAAAGACAAATTTATCTTTTTTCTTCCTAGTCCTAAATGGTTGCTGGCCATCTCATCTAAGTTCCAGGCAGTAAGAAGGAACAAAGGCCACCGAGTTATCTTCCTTTAAGAGCACTTCATGAGAATCATATTCAATATTTCTTATATATCAGTGTATATTATCATTGTCATATATATATATATAAAACCCAATCTTATGCATCCCTAGATGTGTGATTTGTGGAAGTGTATCCTTTTCTCTATGTAGGGGTGTGCCCAGATGAAATCATAGTTCTTATTACCAGGAAAGAAGGGGAGAATTGATATCAGGAGGTAACTAGCAATTTCTCTATCATTTCCTTATATGTATCATCTCTGATTTTCATGGAGACAATTATTATTAGGCCCTTTATTGAAATAAGGGAACTGAAGTTTAGAAATGGTAAGACACTTGCCTGTGGTCCCCAAAATAGAAAGTGTGGAAGGAGAATTCAGGCCTAAGTCTTTTTTCTGCTATTCCAAACTAGAACAGGACTTCCAGTTACAAAGTCAACATTTACTCCGGCTGTTCTATGTTACTGCCTTCTCTGAGATCCCAGTAAGGTGCTTTGGTCCTGTTTCGTTCTGTGGTGTTTCATTGCGTACACAATGATGAACTTTCTCATGAATGATTCTTCTTTAAATGGAACATTCTCTTCCTGTCACTGCAAAGCAGCAGCAGCCTCTAACAGCTGCCCTTGCACCTTGATTTCAGTGACTTCATCATCTCCGCAGTTTCCTCTGCTGTGCCTTCTTCCAGATCGTCTAGCCTCCTTCTTCTCACATACAGTGAGTCCTTTCATGAGGAACGGCTGAGTCATGAAAGGGAATGCAGATGGCCACGAGTTTATTTGCAGGCCTGGAGTCCAACCCAGGTTCCTCCTCGCAGCCTGCAGGGCAGTCGCCTGACAGCCGTCCACTCCAGGCCCAGTGGACACTGTCTGCTGTTGGGTTCACCTTCTCAAACACTGGCTGGTGGGAGGAGCGCCACCTGTGGAGCCTGGGACCAGTAGGCAGTGGGCACTGGGCTTCCAGCCCAAAACCCTGGTGGAGGAGTGCGTGCTTCCTGCAGCAGCTAAATGGGAAAATCGTGGTCTTCAAAAGGGAGCGAGAAGGAGGAGGAAAAAAGGAGCATGGGGTAGCATGCCTAGAGAGTTGAAACTTTGTCATTCAAAAGCTCCAGCTGAAGGAACCTTATAAAGAAATGAGGTTTTGTACCAGGGAAGCATAAAGCTCAAACTTGTAGGCTTGTGGGATATTCCCGACTATCACTAAGGGGTTAGACTTATGACTTGACCTAAAAAGATTTAGGTAATGACTTTGAGATTCAGGGGCAAGAAGGCTCTAGAGCAGAGTGTTTCATGGGGTTTTATAAAGAGACAGCATATTTCTATGTGATTCCAACTCATTTTCCTAATAACAAAGAGATTCATATACTAAGTTCAGTAATAGTTTTAAAAATAACGTGAATTGAATTGACCTGTAATGAAAGTGCTTTGGAAAAAATGTGCTTCTCTGTATATATTGAAATGTGAAATAGGGCTATATGAGTCATTTCTAGAAATGAAAAAATTATGATGCTTTAGTTTAGAAATGAAGACCAAGTATAGTGTAATAGAAAATTCATAAACTGGAAAATAGAGTTGAAGATTTATCCTGAATTCAACATAGAAAGTCAAAGAGATGAAAACTATGAAACAGAGGTTTAGACATGTGGAGGAAATGATGAGAAAATTAATATATGCTTGTTGGAATTCAGGAGTAGATTTTAAAGAAAATAGAGGAGAGGCAATCTTTGGATAGAACATGGCTGAGAATTTTTCAGAATCTGTAAAAGACACCAGTTTTCAGACGTGGACTCCAATGAATCCCAAGTAGGATAAGTAAAAAGAAATTCACAACGTGATACATCATAAACTGCAAAATGTATTTTTTTTTTTTAGAAAGCTGAGACCTTAGAAACAACAGAGAGAACAGATTAATCACTAAAACGGAGCAACATACCACAGCTGAGTTTTCAAGAGTGCAATCAAAGCCGGAATATCTTTAAAATGCTGAAGTAAAGCTGACTTCCTAAAATTCTTTAGCTAGCAAAACTTCCTTTCAACAAGGAGAGTCAGTGAAGGCATTTGCAGATGAAAACTGAGAGAATTTTCTATAAGCAGATACCTACTAAAGAAGTATCTAAATGCCTGTATTTAGTGAAGAAGGAAAATGATACCAGACAAATTTAAGATGCAGAAAGCGATAGAAAGCAAGGAAAATGTTAAACATGTGGGTGAATTTTGACAAATTATTGACCTCATACAGTGGTGGTGGTTGTCCAGTCACTCAGTCGTGTCCGACTTCTCCATGCCAGGCTTCTCTATCCTTCACCATCTCCTGAAGCTTGCTCAAACTCTTGTCCATTGAGTTGGTGTTGCCATCCAACCATCTTGTCCTCTGTTGTCCCCTTCTCCTCCTGCTTTCAATGTTTCCCAGCATCAGGGTCTTTTTCAATGAGTCAGCTCTTCACATCAAGTGGCCAAAGTGTTGGAGTTTCAGCTTCAGCATCAGTCCTTCTAATGAATATTCAGGACTGATTTCCTTCAGAATGGACTGGTTGGATCTCCTTGCAGTCCAAGGGACTCTCAAGAGTTTCTCCAACACCACAGTTCAAAAGCACCAATTCTTCGGCGCTCAGCTTTCTTTACAGTCCAACTCTCACGTCCACACGTAACCACTGGGTTAACCACAGCTTTGACTAGATGGACCTTTGTTGGCAAAGTAATGTCTCTGCTTTTTAATATGCTGTCTAGGTTGGTCATAACTTTTCTTCCAAGGAGCAAGCATCTTTTAATTTCATGGCTGCAGTCACCATCTGCAGTGATTTTGGAGCCCAAAAAAATAAAGTCTGTCACTGTTTCCACTGTTTCCCCATCTATTTCCCATGAAGTGATGGGACCAGATGCCATGATCTTCGTTTTCTGAATGTTGAGTTTTAAGCCACCTTTTTCACTCTCCTTTCACTTTCATTAGGAGACTCTTTAGTTCCTCTTCACTTTCTGCCATAAAGGTGGTGTCATCTTTATATCTGAGGTTATTGATATTTCTCCCGGCAGTCTTGATTCCAGCTTATGCTTCATCCAACCCAACATTTCTCATGATGTACTCTGCATTTAAGTTAAATAAGGAGGGTGACAATATACAGCCTTGACATACTCCTTTCCCAGTTTGGAACCAGTCTGTTGTTCCATGTCCAGTTCTAACTGTTGCTTCCTGACCTACATACAGATTTCTCAAGAGACAGGTCAGGTGGTCTGGTATTCCCACCTCTTTCAGAATTTTCCACAGTTTGTTGTGATCCACACAGTCAAAGGCTTTGGTATAGTCAATAAAGCAGAAGTAGATGTTTTTCTAGAACCGTCTTGCTTTCTCGATGATTCGACAGATGTTGGCAATTTGATCTCTGGTTCCTCAGAGAAGGCAATGGCACCCCACTCCAGGACTCTTGCCTGGAGAATCCCATGGATGGAGTAGCCTGGTAGGCTGCAGTCCATGGGGTCGCTAGGAGTCAGACAGGACTGAGCGACTTCACTTTCACTTTTCACTTTCATGCATTGGAGAAGGAAATGGCAACCTACTCCAGTGTTCTGGCCTGGAGAATCCCAGGGACGGGGGAGCCTGGTGGGCTGCAGTCCATGGAGTCGCTAAGAGTTGGACACGACTGAGCGACTTCACTTTCACTTTCACTTTCACTTTCCTCTGCCTGAGCTAAAGCATAGTATATGGCTTTCCAGGTGGCGCTAGTGGTAAAGAAACCATCTGCGAATGCAGGAGACAGAAGAGATGAGGGGTCGATCCCTGGGTCAGGAAGATCTTCTGGAGGAGAAAATGGCAACCCCCTCCAGTATTTTTGCCTAGAGAATCCCATGGGCAGAGGAGCCTGGCAGGCTGTGGTCCATAGGGTTGAACAGAGTTGTATGTGATTGAAGCCACTTAGCATAGCAGAGCAATAACATTTAGTTTGGGATGTGATGTGACTGCAGATAGATCATTCTAAGGTCCTTGTGTTGGTTTGCAGACAGTGAAAGTGTTGCTCAATTAAGAGTTTGTTAAGTTGGATACATGTATTCCAATGATAACTAATAACCAATGGAGGAGAAATTAATGCAATAAGAGGAAAATATCTCATCCTAAAATAAGTCAGGAGAGGAAAAATAGAAAAAAACAACCTACTGTAGCTGCAGAATCGATATGCTTCCTCAGGCACACATGGGATGGTTACAAAAATTAAACCCAATATAGACTAAAAGCAAGCCTCAAAACATTTAACAGAATGGTATTACACAGACACCCTTGTATTGGGCATTCTCAGATTATAGCACAACTAGACAGATATCAACAAAAAGATAAGTCAAAAATTGCCATGTATTTTGAAAGTAAAAATCACAATTATAAATAACTCAAAGGTCAAGGAAGAAATAATAATGAAAATCTGAAAGACATTTAAGGTTGACTATTACTAAATAAGCCAAGTAGTGAAATTCAGTCACTAGGGGAAAAAATAGAATAAACCCTACAAGAAATGAAGGAACAAAGCAATACAAATTAGATAGAAATTAATAAGATAAAAACTGAAGATACAGTGAAAAAAAGAACCAATAAATCCAATATACAATTATCCTCTGGGAGACAGTGAAGGACAGGAAAGCCTGGTGTGCTGCATTCTATGGGGCTGCAAAGAGTTGCACCTGACTGAGCCACTAAGAAACAACAGAAAGAATTTTTAAAATCAATAAAATCTGATAAGACTGATCATGAAAACAGTATAAGAAGTGAAAAAGAGGATATATAAATAATACTAAAACTAATGGTAAGAACAAAGGTACAAAATACTGTAAGTTTATACTAACAAGTATGAGAAATTAGGTAAAATATTAAAAGTTCTTAGGAACAATGCAGCAATCTGATTCACAAAGAAAGAAAAATCCTCTATGTTTGTATACCATTAAAGAAATTTAGTTAGTAACTTTAAAATGTTTCTGCAAAGAAACCGTTAAGCCTGGGAGATTCTTCAAGATTAGTTCTACCAGCAATTTAATGAACAGATAATTCCAACATTCTGTATACTCTTTGAGTTACTAGATAAACAGCAAGTACTTTCCAGCTTGTTTTATGAAGTCATAACTGAATACCAAAACCTTAGAAGGGCAATACAGACAGGGAAGATACTGACAGATCTTACCATGTTCACAGATGTAAAAATTCTAGGCAAAGCACTAGCAAACTGAATCCAGCAATGTCGAAGAGATATTTTTGTCATGTCTAAGTTGGGTTTACACCAAGAATGGAGAATTATTTCAACACAAGAAAAATCTGTAAATGTATTTTATCATAATATACTAATGGAGAAAAGCTATATGTTCATTTCAATAGATGCAGAAAACACTTTATGATATTTCACCATCTAGGAAGGCAAGAAAAATTTCTCAACCCAGTGAATGCTACCCATAAACCAAACTAAAGCAACAAGAAAAACCAAACACCAAAGCCGACTGTCACAACCATGATATTTAATGTTGAAATGCTAAAGCATTTCCTTTCAAATTAGAAATGAGACAAAGGTACCAGTATCAGCACTTTAATTTAGCATTATTCTGGAGATTCTGACCTCAGTAATATGAGTAGAAGAAGAAATAAAAGGCTAAGGATTAAAAAGGAAGAAATAAACATCATTCCAAGATGGTATGACTGCATAGAAAACCCAATAGAATTTTCAGGTAAGTTAAGAGAACTTATAGAAAAATTTGGCAAAGTCCACATACAAAAGTCAACTGAATTATATGTACCGCCAACTAATGGAAAATCTATTTAAGAAAAGGTATTATTTATAACAGCAACCAAAAATGTAAGATACAGAGGAACAAATCTAACAAAAATAGGTAACAAAAAACACTTTTATAACGAAATTCTAAAACTTTATTAAAGAACTCCAAAAAAGACCTAAATAAAAGTGGAGCAAGAGATGTTTGTACATAGGAAAACTTCAGTAAGGATATTCTCTACAAGCTGATCTATATAGATTTAATGCAATTCCTTCTGGTGAAAATCCCAAGAGGATTTTCTCATCAGCCTTGTCTGCTTAGTCTCTCAGTCATGCCCAGCTCTTTGAGACCCCATGAACTGTAGCCTGCCAGGTTCCTCTGTCCATGGGGATTTTCCAGGCAAGAATACTAGAGTGGGTTGCCAGGGGATCTTTCCAGCCCCAGGATGGAACCCAGGTCTCCCGTGTTGCAGGCAGATTCTTTACCAGCTGAACTTGAGAAGCTGATTATAAAATTTATCTGAAATCGCAAAGGATACCAAGAAGACATATGTCATTCCTAAAGCAGAAGAACTAGTTGAGGTGAGGGTGGCCTTGTATAAATCAAAAAACAATTAAAAATAATGGGAAATTATTTTTACAATGGACAGAGTTATAGTATTGAGAATAAAAAAATAATTCCTATAAATAAGAATAATCAAAGAACCCACTACAAATAAGGGCGAAAAATATGAACAGGTATTCACAAAATAGAAGTATGAATGATCTTAAGTATATGAAACATAATGCTACCTGATCAGTATAAAGAAAATGTAGATACATGCCACAATTAAATATCATTCCTTACCTGCCAGGTTAGTCAAAATTTTAAAGCCTGACAATACCAAATATTGCTGGGTGTGTAACAGGAGCTTACATATACTGCTGAGGGGAGGAGTGTGGATTCGTGCAACTACTTAGAAAACAATATGGCATTTCCTCATTGGGAGGAAATGTGAACATAAATGTGAATAGAAGTGAACATTCTCAGACCTCTGACCCAGCAATTCCACTCCTAAACACACTATTGTTCATGCATATCAGAGGATACATATTACAAAGGTCTCTGGAAACATCCTTGTGCATTGACAGTCAGTAGATCACTGAGTTACAGCACTAACAATGAATTAATTAGGGGTATAAACATCAACATGCATGAATTTTAAAGTCGATGATAAAGCCATACAAAACACACATAGTGTGTGTTTCTATAAAGTTAAAAAATAGTCCAAACTAAAGTATTCTTTGTTTAGGGTTACATACATTTGTGGTAAAGCTATTAATATAAAGATAATAAAGAAAAGCAAGGGAATTAATAACCAAAAATTCAGACTAAAGATTACTGGTTGAGATGTAGGAAGAGTGACTAGGAAAGGCATATAGGGTACTTCAAAGGTATTGACAACGCTTCTTAATACCCCTTAAGCAAGGAAGGCAGCACATGGGCACATTTACTACTCTTTTAAGCATATGTTGTATTCACTTCTATGTGATGTAATTTGCAATAAGAAATGTGACACTCATTTCTTAGCTTCATATAATGCTGTCCAATGAAACTTTATTTTAAATTCATCTTCATAACACGTCTATTAATTCTACAGAAAACAGAGATATAAATGTATTTACTTGAAATTCCACATGAAGTTGGCTGAAGCCAGATCCAAGTCTCTTGTTCTATAGAAATATTCCTGCAGTTCACCGTCTCCATGCCATGAATTCATTTTTCCATATACTTGCTTGTTCATCCATTCATCAACTGAATATGTGTTGTCTCCCTTCATGACTCAGGCACTGATTATTAAAATTCTTTCAAGAAGATTATCTGAGTGCTGGTGGCCTCTGAGTGCATATTCACCTTAATATATATATGTTTCAGGTATATAGCAGTAAAGCTCAAGATGTGTGTATACTACAAGGTGATCGCTACCACCACCATTTGCCCATTTAGCTCACCCCCCAATGCCCTTCACCTATGATAACTGCTGATCTGAACTCTATATCTGTGAATTTCTTTGTTTATTTCGTTTTTAAGATTCCATATATGAGTGAAATCACATGGTCTTTTTCTTTCTCCACTGAACTTGTTTCACCTAGTCATATATCTTCAAGGTCCAACCATGTTGGACAGATGGCAGGATTCCATTCTTTTATATAGTTGAGTAGTATGCCATTGTATATATATAACATATCTTCATCTGTTCTCCCATTGATGGACCCTCAGGTCGCATCTGTACCTTGACTATTGTAAATAATGCTGCAGTGAACATAGGGGTGCATTTATCTTTTCAAATTAATGTTTTTGTGCTCTTTGGATAAGTAACCAGAAGCAGAATAGCTGGATCATATGGTAATTATATTATTAATTTTTTGAGTTTTCCATAGTAGCTGCACCAATTTACATTCCCATCAACAGTATGAGAGTTCCCTTTTCTTCACATCTGCTCCAAATTTGTTTCTTGTTTTTTCGATAACAGCTATTCTAACAAGTGTGAGGTAATGTCTTGTGGTTTTCATTTGCATTTTCTTAACAATTTGTGATAATGAATATCTTTTTATGTGCCTGTTGGACATCTGTGTATATATATATATTTTTTGAAAAAATGTCTGTCTAGATCCTCTGCCCATTTTTTATTGGACTGTTTTTTGTTGTTGTTGTTGTTGTTGTCTAGTTGTATGAGTTCTTTACATATTTTGAATGTTAACCACCTGTCAGATAAATGATTTGCAAATATCTTCTCCTAGTAGGTCCCTTTTCATTTTGATGATGGTTACCTTTGCAATGCAGAAGTTTTTACATTTGATGTGGTTTCATTTATTTTTGCTTTTGCTTCCATTGCCTTTGGAGTCAAATCCACAAAATCATCACTAAGACTGATGTGGGTTTTTTTTTTTTTTTTTTTTGTGGTAACACAGCAAAATTTATGGGATGTAGCAAAAGAAATTCTAAGAGGAACTTTCATAGCAATACATGCTTACCTCAAGAAGCAAAAACAATTTCCAATAAACAGTCTAACTCTATACCCAAAGAAATTAGAAAAAGGAGAACAAATGAAGTTCAAAAGTAGTAGAGGGAAGGAAATAATAAAGATCCGAGTAGAAGTTATCAAAATAGAGAATTTAAAAGCAATAGAAAAGATCAAAGAAACTAAGCTGGCTCTTTGCAGAGATAAGCAAAATCAACAAACCTACAGCCAGACTCACCATGAAAAAAAGAACTCAAAATCAATATGAAAGAGATGTTTCAAGAGATACCACAAAAGGATCATAACAAGCTACTATGGACAATCACATGCCAACAAATTAGACACCGTAGAAGAAATGGATAAATTCCTAGAAACATACACTCTTCCAAGACTGAATCATGAAGATACAGAAAATCTGAATTGATGATTACTAGTAAGGAGATTTGGAGAAGGCAATGGCACCCCACTCCAGTACTCTTGCCTGGAAAATCCCATGGGCGGAGGAGCCTGGTGGGCTGCAGTCCATGGGGTCGCTGGGAGTTGGACACAACTGAACGACTTCATTTTCACTTTTCACGTTCATGCATTGGAGAAGGAAATGGCACCCCACTCCAGTGTTCTTGCCTGGAGAATCCCAGGGATGGGGGAGCCTGGTGGGCTGCCATCTATGGGGTTGCACAGAATCGGACACGACTGAAGCGACTTAGCAGCAGCAGCAGCAGCAGCTGTAAGGAGATTGAAGCAATAATCAAAAATCTCCCAACAAACAGAAGCCCAGGTTCAGATGGCTTCGCTGGTGTATTTTGGCTAGATCATGTCTTTCAACCTGCATGTATTTGCTTTCTTCAGGATCTCAGATAGATGCTGTGTGTCCTAACCCATCCTCCAGCTTCTCTCCACAGGTATTCTCACTTCTGAGAGAGCTACAGTCTTCTCCAATTAACATCCTTTTCTCTGTTTAAAAAACTCTGGTGCCCTGAGGTTTCAGGGCAGATAAGCAGCACATCAGCTGAGAGGTCCTGGCCTCCAGGCAGGCTAGTCTTTGATCACAAGGTGAAGGATTCAGTGAGCCTGCAGGAAAGTCAAAACATTTATTTTTGTCTAAGGAGGGAGAACTTGGCAGAAAATATCCTTCCTTTCTCAGAGCTCCAGAGTTGGTGGTTTGAGCTCAGTCTCCTTATTGTATCTTCATAGTTTTCTTTCCACTTGCCTCATCGGTCTTGATTTTGGGGATTTCTTTACTGAACATTGAAACCCAGTCACTCTCTATACCTATAAATCACTTTATCATTAGATGGACTTAGCTTCTAGTGGCTTCTGAACATTACCATCATAAGTTTTCTGCATTCTGTTCCTCAGGTAGGTTTTCTTTCCTTTCCCTGAAGGGCTCACATATGTCTTTCATAGGCCAGCACTGTATTAGGAATTGAAATGTCCAGCTAGTTAGGACAGGGCTGCAAAGAATACTCTGAGATTTAGAATATTAATAAAATAAACCTAACAATAGTTTCATTAGATGGCAGATAGCTAAATGAGCAAAACACGTATACATGTATTGTAGTTGGGATTGAAGATTAAGGACAAGAAATAAGAATAAAAATTAATAAAAGGGCTATACTTTTTAAAGAAAAAAATGCAAGAATCGTAAAGATGTTAAGGAAAGATGGCAAATTAGAAAGCCCCATAAAAGTACAGTTAAGAGTATAATGAAAACAGTGCACTTAAATGCATTCAGGTAACTTGTTGTTGTTTTTTAGTCACTCAGTCGTGTCCAACTCTTCACCACCCCATGGACTGCAGCATGCCAGACTTCCCTGTCCTTCACAGCTCCTGGAGCTTGTTTAAACTCCATTGAGATGGTGATGCCATGCAACCATCTCATCCTGTCGTCCCCTTCTCGTCCCGCCCTCAACCTTTCCCAGCATCAGGATCTTTTCTAATGAGTCGGCTCTTCGAATCAGGTGGCCAAAGTATTGGAGCTTCAGCTTCAGCATCAGTCCTTCCAATGAGTATTCAGAATTTATTTCCTTTAGAATTGACTGGTTTGATCTCCTCACAGTCCAAAGGGACTCTCAAGAGTCTTCTCCAACATCACAGTTCAAAAGCATCAATTCTTTGGTGTCCAGCCATCTTTATGTTCCAACTCACATCCACACATGACTACTGGAAAAACCATAGCTTTGACTATACTGACCTTTATCAGCAAAGTTAATGTCTCTGCTTTTTAAATATGCTGTCTACATTTGTCATAGCTTTTCTTCCAAGGAGCAAGCATCCTTTAATTTCATGGCTGTGGTCACCATTTGCAGTGATTTTGGAGCCCAAGAAAATAAACTATGTCACTATTTCCATTGTTTCTCCATCTATTTGCCATGAAGTGATGGGACCAGATACAATGATCTTAGTTTTTTGAATGTTGAGTTTTAAGCCAGCTTTTTCAGTCTCCTTTTTTACCTTCATCAAGAGGCTCTTTAGTTCTTCTTCACTTTCTGCCATAAGGGTGGTGTCATCTGCATATCTGAGGTTGTTGATATTTCTCCCGGCAATCTTGATTCCAGCTTGTGCTTCATCCAGACTGGCATTTCTCATGATGTACTCTGCATATAAGTTAAATAAGTAGAGTGACAATATACATCCTTGATGTACTCCTTTCCCGATTTGGAACCAGTCCATTGTTCCATGTCCAGTTCTAACTATTGCTTCTTGACCTGCATACAGATTTCTCAGGAAGCTGGTGTGTGTATGTGTGTGGTGTTTTTAATTCTTTTCTTTTGTTTATTTATTTATTTTGGTTTGACTATTTATGGGCTTCCCTGGTGGCTCAGATGGTAAAGAATCTTCCTGGAACACAGGAGACCTGTGTTCGATCCTTGGGTTGGGAAGATCCCCAGGAGAAGGGAATGGCAGTTTACTCCAGTATTCTTGCCTGGAGAATCCCCATGGATAGAGGAGCCAGCTGAACTACAGTCCATGGGGTCGCAAAGGGTCGGGCATGACTTAGTGACTAAACAACAACGACAAATAAGTAAACTGAGGTATTAACAGCAACGCAACTGTGAAGAAAATCCAAAGGGTTTCTTTAGAGAAACAAACCCCAAAAGTCAAACCAAATAAATAAATAAGTGAAAGTGTTAGTTGCTCAGTCATGTCCAACTCTGTGTGACCCCATGGACTGTAGCCCTCCAGGCTCCTCTGTCCATGGGATTCTCCAGGCAAGAATACTACAGTGTGTTGCCATTCCTTTCTCCAAGGGATCTTCCCAATTCAGGAATCGAACCCAGGTCTCCTGAGTTGCAGGCAGATTCTTTACCATCTGAACCACCAAGGAAGCCCATAAATAGAGAAAGCAAAATAAATAAATAAACAAAAGAATAAAAGGAAAAAAAACCCTACACACCAGCAGGCAGCATGGCAGTGATACACAAAGCTTTGAGCACTTGCTCAACGTGCTCCCCCTAGGCTCAGGGTGCTCACATTCTGAAGAGGATGCTCGGGGATTTCTCCTGCCCTTCTCTCCACTCCTTCTACTTCCTCACTAGAACAAGTCAATACTTCTTTTTCTGAGTTCATTGTGTTCTGTTTTGTTAAGGTTTTAGGATTTTTTTTTCATCTCCCTTCAGACATAACTATATATATTTGAAATTGTTCATTATAGAGTTAAGGTCCAAAAATTGTTTTCACAAATAAATTAGATTTCTTTAAGATTCTTTGGATATTTGGAAGGTCTCCCCCCCCCCCCCACTGAATCAGAACCAAATGCCTTTTACTGGATTACAGTTTATATTTCTTTTATTGATGAGCTACTTATAATTGCAATGTCTTGCTGTGTAAGTTTGGAAATTTTATATATTCAAAAATATGACTGTTGAAGGTATGTATCAGTACTATTATTTCTCTCCATTAGGCTTCTTTCTGTTCGGTTTACTCTTTTGGCATGGTGTTTCATAGTTTTTATAACAATACAGATGAAACAATGGCATATAGATAGTACATAATTTAGAATTATGTACTTCAGAATTAAATAGCTGAAGGATTCCAGAAGCCACTTCAGTCAATACACAGCCTACTATATGGGATGGGATCTGTCTGTGGATAGTATAGTCAGATATACTTGACTTTATTTCCTATTTTTTAAAACCTGAACAAATATAAAATTCTTTATTTTATGCCAGGTATTTTGTTATTCCTACCCCTGAGATGTTACCACAAGAAAATCTCTTCATCCATTGCTTTTGAAAATTCACTTTTAACTTCCAGGTTAATTAGACTTGAATCCTGGGTTCATCATTTACTAGCTTGTGACTTTCCTCATCCATAAAGTGGGGAGAATAGGTTTCCTAGAATGCTGTGAGAATTAAATGAAAAAATACATGTGCTTAATTTTACCACATCCTCATCTTGAATGCTGCCTTGCACCTAAAGGCTGCTGTTATGTCTTTGTACAAATAGTAGTCCAGAAAAAAATGTGGTTCTTCTCAGGCTATGCTCTGATCCTCTGCTGAAGAAACTAGGGTCAGCGAGTTCAAATCTGGCTCTAGTGATGCCTAAGTCTTTCTCTATCAACTATGTAGGAATGAAAGTTTCACCAGTGACAGTGAGGTAATTTACAGAAACACTGAAATGAAAACTTGGTCAGAAGATTCTGGGGGAAGTGAACTTGAACACTGGACCTTGTTGGCTCCCTTCCCATGATGCCGCCAAGAGAACATGGCACCAACTAAAGACTGAAGCTTGCCTTAGACCTGCCCTGACCCGAGGCTGGGGAAGGAAGGCCGGTGAGAGCTACTGTTGGGCTCCTTGGCCCTGGGGAAGCCATCACACCCTCTTTTAGGTCGAAAGGGAAGCTGCAGCTTTCTCCCTGGATTGACTGGATCTGAACTCTGTTTATGACAGTGGGTGCCAAGTGCTTTTGCTGGTTTTGTAATTCGGTTTAAGGAACACACCCTAATGAAAGCCGGGAAGAATGACTCACCTGTTGTCATATTTACCATGACCACAATTCCACTTGCTTGAACTCTGCCCTGGTTAAATGTCTCCAGGGACTGCCTTCAAAGCAATGGATGACATTGCCCCACTTCCTCCTGGACAGGCTATTGGGCTCCTTCAGAGCCTTTCACAGCCCAGTACCAAATAGCATGTGACTCCAACCTGTTTCCAGGGCCCGCTTGAGAGTGAGACTTTGCAGATAAGGATAATGAAAGCAGACCGGAAGTGCTCCTAAAGACATTTCCCCAGTCTTGTCTGATTGTGTGATTCATTTTTCCAGGCAAAGTGTCCACAGTTTACATGTTTAGTGATTAAAACTGAGGGTGAGGACAGGGTGAGGATTGCAGTCAGTTATTCAGTGAGCATCACTTTACTCAGTGCCGATGGCATGTGCTGTCCCGGGCTTGCTGATATAAGGATGGGCAAAGACAGACACATCTCTGTATAGACCAGACATGAGAAATACATTAATACCATAGAAATACACATAAAATTGCAACTCTGATAAGCACTAGAAAGAAGAGGTATATGGTACCAAATGAACTCACAACCCAGGGATCTGACCCATGTGGATAAGTCAGGGAAGGCCTTGGAAGCCTAAAATCTGGGATTTTTATCCTGCTTTCCAAAGTCACCAGATGAAATTTGGGGCAGGCTTTTAAAAAGTTTGTGTCCCATGATGAATTAGACAAACTCTCTGCTTTAACTTAACTCAATGTAAAGAAGAAGAGAAAAGTAACTGCATTAATGGTGTGTTACAAAAAATATGAGAGGGTGCTTTGTGAAATGACACCAGAAAACCAATTCACAATGAAAGGCATTACTTTTCAGGGAAATATAAAGTCAAGAACTAGTCTGACTAAATCAGTAACCCTTATTTTAAAACTTCACTATTTGTCAAAATTTACCTCCCAAACCTGTGGCGTTATGGTTGGCTTCCAGGCTCATTCTGAATAACCTTCATAGAACCAACAGTTCTGGTGCTTTATAAGCTACTCCATGGCCCAGAAAACCGGAGAAGGTTTCCCTGTGCATTTTAAGGAACTGGAAAGACTCAGCTACCAACATGGGAAACAACAAAACAAAATGGCAATCCACTCCAGTACTATTGCCTGGAAAATCCCATGGACAGAGGAGCCTGGTAGGCTACAGTCCATGGGGTCGCAAAGAGTCAGACACGACTGAGTGACTTCACTTCACTTAGGGACACAGACCAAAACTGAATATAAATCCACAATTTCTAGTCTAGAATTCTGAACATGAAAAAGCTCTGAAACCTGTTTTGTTTTGTTTGTTTGTTTGTTTTTCTTTTTAAATTCATTTGGTGGGGCTGGCCAGTGCTATCCAAACTCCACTCCCTTTGTCTGACTCTCATCCATTCGGGCTACACTGATGACTATGGGGTGCAGTTCCCTTGTCCCATGGGGACAGCTCAAGAGTCTTGGTTCCCAGAACCCCCCTGAGACATGGAGCCAAGGTCACCCTCCATAGGACATCACTGGCATCCTTCTCTTTCTACTCACACTTGTCCACTGGTCCATCTGTTTTTCCTAGGAACACTTCCTAATCCATCATCCTCACCCCTTGTCTGGAGGCCCACTGCTGGAGAATCCATCCCAAGACAGAAAATCTGACCTCAGTTTCTTTGCAGCCATTCTTGACCCAAGACTATTTCTGGAATTTATTTATCTGACTTAGTTTTGCGTTCTTATGTTTGGCTGCTAAATATTAATGTGTTTGATTACAGGGTACTTCTCCAGACTCCACTGGGATTATTACGTAACATTCACAGTATATGCATCAGATAACCTTCCTCAAGTCTAATAAAATATAAATTGCAAACACATTTCACCCAAAGGGTTTTAGGTAAGGGATTATGTAGCTATATAAAATACTAACAAATCAAATCCAATGCTATATTAAAGGAATAATAAACCATAACCAATTAAAGTTTTTTAAAAAAGTTTGTTTCTCCTTAAATCCAGTGTCTCCATTCATAAGAAAGGCAAAGATCCTTAAGCCTCTCCATTAGAGAGAAGATAAACAAGTTAGCATAAAGCTTTGAGAAGCATTAAAGAAATCAATCATTGTTAAGTGTCACTTGCTCTTCAAGGCTTTATTCAAAATTATGAGCACTTGGTTGGATATGTTTGTTCCTAAGGCCTGAAGATAAGAGGTGCAGTGACCCCTGGGGGCTCTAAAATGATGTAAATGTCCCATGGCTGCAGCCATTTGACTAATCACATGATGTCTATTGATATATCTAGTACTTTGAAGACAAAGCTACAATATACCCTCTACCTTTTGTAAAATATTTCCTTCTGTTTTTAACTTCACTCCACGTACAATTTCAAAATAAGACTTAGGTGGGGACAGACAATCATCTGAGTCCTATTGTCTGACTTTGGCTCTCTTAAGCTTTTGAGACTTGGGGCATGGTATGTCCCTTCCTGAACCTGATTTTCCTGATCTGTAAAATGGGTTCTAGTTCAGGGCCTGGGTGGTAGTGAGCACTCAGCTTAGGTAGACCCCTTCGCTGCAGAAGTGTAAGGAGTAATAAAGGTAGCAGGGACTCACTGAGGCCCCATGTATTTGTCTTACAAAGCCATATGGATCCTGGAAATGTTGGGAGCACAGAGTGTTCCTCCCCTCTGACAGTAGTTTTCCATAAAAGAGATTGGAAAAAATACCATCAGAATAGCCTCCTGTTTGCCTCTGACACCAGAAATAAGAGTAAAATAACTTGAAACGCCTCAAAAACGCGTCTTGGTACTCTTCAGTTTGCATGAGTGAATATAGATTATGAACGTGGATCCAACACCTGCCAAACTGTAGTCCCTGCCTCTTGCCCCCTCCCGCCCCCTGGAAAGAAACCCCAACTAAGCAATGTGGGGAGGCCAGACTCACAACTTTGCAAAGCAGGTAAATTCAAGGCAAACATTTCCTGTCTCTCGCCTGAGCTGACCGGGTATGTTATTACTGGAACCAAGACAACAGGTATTGGGTAATAGCGATGGACTGGGCAGAAAGTTTTCATCAGCAGGAGCCAAGTTCTCATTCTAGGTGACTCTGTGGGAAACAAACAGCCTTGAAGTCAACTGGCAAATCAGATACTTTCTGTCTGTTCATGTTTCTAGCCTAACTGTTTCAATAAGGAAAAAGGTTGAAAGCCTTTGAAAAAATTAAAACGGTTAATATGAGTTTCATATTATTCTATTTGCTGCTGCTTTTGCTTGCGTGATAGACATGGTAGACATGAAGATACAGAAACGGGGCTTTTATTTTGTCACCAAGTTATGTGAATGCTTATTCATTCTTTTAGTCATTCAACAAGCACATCTAACTGTTTATTTATTATGCAGAAGGCAGATTTTGAGTGAGAAAATTTTGTACATGTGGTCTAAGAAGTATAAATGAATTTATGAAGAAAATGGGTCAGAATGTTAGAAATCACTCCTTTCCAGAAAACCCATCATGTGTGGCAGCCATCCTGTGCATGAAAATGGAAGAAAGTGAACCAGCACTTTGTATGTATTTTCAGCATTTCCTTTGAGGAATTCAAAGAATAGACTCTTGCTAAAGGCAATACCTGTCACAATCAAGCAAAATATATTAGTTCAGATCATTATTCATCAGCTTATCTTTTCCAGCAGGGCAAGATGCTGAGGACCCAGAAGAGTGGGACACACATCTTCACTGCTTCCTACGCTTATCCCCTTCCCGAGGGACAGCTGTGTCATCCCTAACCTTCAGCAGCCATCTCACTCCTTTGATCTGTAACTCCTAGACCAAAATTACAAACATATCATACTGTTTCATACCTCTCTGCCTCCATGTGTACTGTCCCTCCATCTGGAATGTTCTGTCTACTTTCCACCTGCCTCTAGATAACTGCTCATTCTTCAAATCCCTGTTCAGGCTTCCCATCCTTTGCCTCCTCCCACAGCTTACCAGCCACTTTCTCCTCTCTGGCACTTGAAGACTTTGCCATCCATCCACCGCTGCAGATGTCACGCCCAATTACAGTTATTTATTTGTACATATCATCCCTGATTTATGTTGGGATTACTTCCCAGTAAACTTACTGTAAATTGCAAATATTGGAAGTTGAAAATGCAGTTAATACACTTAACCTACCATTGTGGCTGAGCCTAGCCTACCTTCAACATGCTCAGAACACCTACATAAACCTACAGTTGGACAAAATCTTCTAACACAAAGCCTACTTGATAATAAAATTTTGAAAGCTTCCCTCGTAGCTCAGTCGGTAAAGAATCTGCCTGCAACACAGGAGCTGCTGCTGCTGCCAAGTCGCTTCAGTCGTGTCCGACTCTGTGCGACCCCATAGACGGCAGCCCACCAGGCTCCTCTGTCCCTGGGTTTCTCCAGGCAAGAACACTGGAGTGGGTTGCCATTTCCTTCTCCGGCGCATGAAAGTGAAAAGTGAAAGTGAAGTCGCTCAGTCATGTCCGACTAGTAGCAACCCCATGGACTGCAGCCTACCAGGCTCCTCCGTTCATGGGATTTTCCAGGCAAGAGTACTGGAGTCGGGTGCCATTGCAACACAGGAGACTCGGGTTCAATTCCTGGGTCGGGAAGATCCCCTGGAGAAGGAAATGGCAACCCACTCCGGTATGCTTGCCTGGAGAATCCCATGGACAGAAAATCCTAGCAGGCTACAGTCCATGGGGTTGCAAAGTGTCGGACGCGACTTAGTGACTAAACCACCACCACCATTGTAACTTATTGAATGCTCTACTGAAAGTGAAAAGCAGAATGGCTATCTCTACAGAATGGCTGTCAGTGTGTAAGTTGTTTACCTTCCTGATCCCATGGCTTATTGGGAGCTGCAGCTACCACCCCACCCATAATCACTAGAGAGTATTTTACAGCTTATCACCAACCCAGGAAGAGATCAACACATGAAAAGATACTCAACACAGCTCATTCTTAGAGAAATGAAGTTCAAAACTACAATGAGGTATCACCTCGCACCAGTCAGAATGGCCCTCATCAGAAAAATCTACAAACAATAAATGCTGGAGAGGGTGTGGAGCAAAGGGATCCCTCTTGCATTGTTGGTGGGAATGTAAATTGGTATAGCCAGTATAGAGAACAGTATGGAGGTTCTTTAAAAAAACTAAAAATTGAGAATTTGAAGTATGGTTTCTACGGAATGGGAAATGCTTTAGCACCATCCGAAAGTTGCACCATTGTTCAGTCAGAAACCATCTGCGCACCTCTGGTTTTCACTAAACTGTCTTGTTTTCCAGCACGTGCTGTGTTGTTGGCACAGAGGAGGTGCTGAAGAGATACATAGGTGTCTGTTGCACCGCGAGCACTATACAGGTGTTTTTACATTCCTTATTAGAAGTTTAATGGGAAACCAATCAGTCAACAAATATTTGTTGTGCACCTACTACGTGCCAGGCCTCCCTGAAATGCTAGGCATAGAGCAGTGACTGGAACAAATGACCTGCCGTCACGGTACTTAAAATCTTTGTCTCAAATTGATGGTCGTGGGCTCAGCTAAAAATTCTATTACTAGGGAAAAAGAGGAAAAACTGAAAAAAAAAAAAAAAAGACTGATACTGAGACAATTACACACTGTTCTTTCCTTTTTTCTGTGTTTAAATGGGCATGTGACTGATAGGCCCACATGGGGTCTCATTGATAAAATGGCTCATTATGTCGACCTGGCAAACAAAGAGTAAAATCACAGTGATCCGTGAGGCTGACCAAATTGCCCAAATGGCATTCTGTTTTCTCACCGGCACCTATCTTCTCAAAGCTGTGAGACCACCAGATTCCAGACCTCCAGCTACGTGACCACAGGACTCAACTACAGGCTAAAAATGAACCATCCCTTCAGAGAATTTTTCATTGGTGGGGTATAAGAAGGTCCCTGTCAGAAAGGGAGACTGCTAGTTCTCCTTAAGAGGCAGTCACCCTACCTTCCCCCTCTAATAACTTTCCCTTTTCTTGCCTGACTGCCCGGCTCACTCTCTTTTTCTCTGCACTTGCCTTACAGTGACTTTTTTGATTGCTAAAAAATAGTAGACTGTGGTAATTCTGGTTTCTTTAACTTAAATGCCAATGTTGAATTTTATCATGCATCTTAAGAGCCTGTTGAATATGCTGTCTTATTTCTTATTTGGAGCTTCCCTGTTGCCTCAGATGATTAAGAATCTGCCTACAATGCCAGAGACCCAGGTTCAGTCCTCTGGGTTGGGAAGATTCCCTGGAGACGGGAATGGCAACCCACTCCAATATTCTTGCCTAGAGAATCTCATGGACAGAGGAGCCTGGCAGACTATGGGTCATGAGGTTGCAAAGAGTTGGACAAGACTGAACAACCACCACTTTCACTTTCTTATTTGACTCTGTGTGTGTGTGTGTGTGTGTGTGTGTGTGTGTGTGTGTGTGTGTGTGTGTGTGTTTGGATGGTTAGGGAGAGGCCAGATTTCAAAATAAGTTATTGAAAACTCCCAATAACCCACTGATAGGTATGAACAGCAGGTGTAATTATTCCATTTTACAGGTGGAAAAATTAGAGCTCAAATAAATTCATAAAGATGAGAGAGCTAATTGGCAGAAGAGCCATGTCTTCTGACTTGATACTTTTATATTTGGTTAAGGATGCGGTTAGTTATATAATCTGGCAAGTAACTCAGGCTCACTGGGTGACTGCAATATTTACTGTTGTTTTTAACTGCAGTTGTCTCTAGAAATGAATCAGAGTAAACCTTTCCGTACAGAACACGACCCCTTCTTTCAGCATCCTCGTGATCCTCCACTCAAATGCCCACCTTTCCTTTACATGTTTTGCCCAGATCAGCCAGTGTGCCTCTTCTCACGGAGACTGGATCCTGATGCTGAGCTCTCCCATCGTGCTTCGCTGAGCCCACCCAGTCCTTGGGCTGTGGCTTTCTCTGTGGTCACCCTGGCTCCAGTTCCTCGTGACGTGATGTTTCATGGCTCTGTGTTTGGCCAGGGCATTTCCCCCCCAGGGCTGAGGACCAACAGTTTACATCGACAGCCTCTCCTCGCTCCTTGGCTGAGAGCCGGCCCTTCTTGCAGGCTGGTGACTGGGCCATCTTCTTGGGTTGCATCTGTTCCTCTCATTTACAGTCAGGACATTCATATAGCAGCGTAAAGGGTCTCTATTTGTTGCACTGGAACAGAAAACTGAGGGTTTCAGAAATTAAGAAACATACTTATCCGTGATGAAGTAGAAGTGAAAAGAGAGCAAGCTTTGGGAGAGAGTCTCTAATCTCGGATTCCTCACCCTGTAAAATGAGGATAATAATACCTACCTTGAGAATTACAGTAAGAGTTAGATATATAGATAGGAAATGTCCAGCTTAGTGTCCAGAACAGAGTGGATTCTCCAAAAATGAGAGAGAATAAAATAAAATCTATTTTCTTCACTTTCCATAATAATCAAAATTGGGGCAACAATCCCAAGGGAAATGAAAAAGATGTTCATACAAAAACTTGCACATGAAAGTTCACAGCTTTGTTGCTAATAGCTAAAAAGTAAAACAACAAACCTCCATTAACTGGTCAATTGATAAACAAAGTGTGGTCTATCCATACAGTGAATACTGTTCAGCCATGAAAAGGAATGAAGTACTGATACATGCTACAACATGGATAGACTTTGAAAACATCATGCTGAAGAAAGAAGTCAGATACCAGGAGGCCACAGTTGAATGATTCCATTTCTATGCAATCTCCAGAAATTGCAAATCCATAGAGACAGAATGAGTGGTGACCAGGGGCTAGAGAGAGGGGATGATGAGAAGCGGCTGCTGATGGGTACAAGGCTTCTTTTGGGGTGATGAAAATGTTCTGAAATTAGATCATAGTGATGGTTGCATAGCTCTATGGGCACACTAAAAACCACTGCATTATATACTCTCAAAGGGTGATACTAGGTGTGTGAATTACAGCCCAATAAAGCTATTATTCACAAATAGGAGCAGGACTAAATATGCCTTAGTTGCTCTGGGAAGAGATGTTATAGTTGGCGTTTGTGCAAGTATACCTGTGTGCTCACGATGTGTTTCACTGTTTTTTTCTTTTTTCTAATAGTGACTCTATTGCTATTAGACTGACTGAGAGAATTATTTAGACATTGCCCAACATGTGCATGTCAGTATTTCTTTGTCCCTGAAGATGCTTTCTGAGTATGAGGAAGCAGGACAGTGATACTACTGCTATCCTCCCAACCATACCTGAAATATTTAATTACTGAAATATGTGCCCTGAGCACGTGCAGATGGATGGGCAGTGGTATTAAAGGCTGAGATAATGTGGTCTTTGTGTTAGGTCCCTGGTTTCCACAGAGCGCCTGCCATGGTGGAATATTTTTATGACATTTCAGCCTAATAGGTTAAAACAGGCTTTTATCTCTAAACCTGAATATCTGGCTTTTCTTGGGAAAGTCTAGCATTTCTGGGCACACATTCTAGCATGGCAGCAATCGGAGGGTGTCTGCGTGTGTCTCTGCCTTACAGTTCTCCTGTCACACCGTCCCCTCAGTCCGGGCCCGTCTCACTCCTGCATGTAACCTGTGCTCAGCCTTTGTAAGCATTTGGGTTGGACTGGGGAACATCTTCCTGAAATTGTCCTTTTATTCACTCATTAAACTGATGATTAGTGCCTGCTTTACATGGTAAGCTCTATTAGGTGCTGGAATAGTCCTGTCCACAGGGAAGAGGGTCAGGTAACGGGGAAAGGCAGGAGCAGTGCAAGAGCAGCTGCGATGTCGGGAGCATGCATGGGCAGGGAATCGGCGTGTGGCTACAGGTCTGGGGTGGGAGGTTCAGGGCTCCTGGAGAATGTGTCCCTGGATAGGATGGTGTCTTCTCTCTGGTATCAGAACTTTAGTTTTTGACCCATTGAAGAACATTTCACTAGTAACTCCATTTCTTCAGGGCATAGCCACAAATTAAGAAAACTTAATAGAATTGGAAAATCCAGCAAGGAAAAGAGGGTGGAAAGGAGTGGGAAGAAGAATAAACAAAGGAGAAAGAAGAAAAACAGGGAAAAGTGTACTTACATAAATGAGAGACATATTTATCTTGTCTCGGATGTTGCCACTGATGCTTTCATGAAATGCCAAGGTTTTTGGCTCCAAGGAAAATTGTGCCAAAGGGAACTTCGGCAAAGCTTATAGGGAACTAATGAATCTTCCCATTTTTCTTGTTTTATTCCCTGTCATCCTTTCGTGTTGAGATGTCCACATTGATTAATGTGCTTGATCAGACAGAGAATTCCTTCCAGTTTAACAGGTGGGCATCACTGTCTGTGGGTGTGTGTGGTGGGGTGTGTGAGCTGGTGTTGGGAGGGGTATCAAAAGGCCTGAAGGAAAAGTTCAGGCTCTAACCCCCACCATTTCTATGGCTTCAGCAAGACATAACCTCTCATCCTCAGCCTTCTCATCTCCGTGTGTGTGCACGCTTAGTGGTTCAGTCATGTCCGACTCTTTGTGACCCCGTGGACTAAAGCCCACCAGGCTCTTCTGTCCATGGGGATTCTCCAGGCAAGAATACTGGAGTGGGTAGCATACCCCTTCTCCAGGGAAGCTTGCCAACCCAGGTATCGAACTGGGGTTTCCTACATTGCAGGTGGATTCTTTACCAGCTGAGCCCCAGGGAAGCCCTAACATGGAGAAATAAAAAGAATGTCTATCTTAGCTAATCATGAAGCTCAAAATGAGACATATGGGGGTGAGGGGTTCTTAACACCAAGAGAGGAAAATCTAGCTCAGTATTGAAAGTATCAAGAAATGGTCTATTTGTAATATGTCTAATTAAGTTCATCTTGATTTTATTAAAATGATAGTGGGCTTTTGAATTCACCATTACCTGGTCAATCTGCAAATTTAACCATGCCTCCTTCTTGCTCTTTAGGAGTGCAGTTGATTACTTGGTTGATTCCATTTCCAGAATTAGCATTTCTTTTTATATCATTCTTACGCAGTCTTTAGATGTAACGCCTATGATTATTTCTGAGACTGAATGGTTCATACTAAGGAAGGACACCAAGAAAATAGAAATATTTATTTGTTGGTGAGGAGGGTTTCATGAGAAGTGAGTTTTCCTGATTTGTTAGTTCATTGGGAAGAATTGCTACTAACTGATTTGGTAGGATCTAGGAGAAGACTTTTGTTGGAAGAAATTCCCAGGTTCCAGTTCATATCTGTATCCTGATATGAAACATAGTCACAGCTAGTCCGCCCAGCAGACAGAGTCTAGTTTTTTAAACAGCACTACACAGTAGCCAGGAGGCAAGAATCCATTGTCGTATTTTGCCAAGTGGCCAAGCATGTCTCTTCCCACCTTGGCAGGACAGCAGCTGGTGAGCCTGTCCCTGAGAGCAGAGACAGAGGTGGTGGGACTTGATGACATGCCCTTTCTTGAAAATGAATTTCACTAGTTGCTTCTAAAAGTGAAATTTTATTTGCAGGTGGAGCTCTTTATTTTCTACACCAATGAGTCTTCCTTGCTGGATGAAAACATGAGGCAATTAAGAGGGAAATTCAGATTTTGAAGTCTCAAGTTGGAAAATTCATTTTTTGCCTGCTTGCTAGTTATGGCATGAATGGTCCAGGTGGTGACTAACTTTGTTGTTCATTCCATCACAGCTCCCTTGAGCCTCTTGCAGGTTCCAAGACCGCGAAGATCAATCACTGCACAGCATTGCCTTCCTCCTGCCCCACTGACTGCAGGCCTGTTGCTCTGTAGCATTGGAAGTCTAGACTTTCTGGGGTGGCAGGAAAGCTAAGAACATTCCCTGAGGGTCAGTGCAGACGGAGGTGATCAGGAGAACTATGTCCTCAGTGTCTGTGTTCCACTTGCAGAGTGGTCCAGTCCTCATCTTTAATTTGGCTCCAGTGGCCCCTCACTTAGTAATGTGAGTTTAGCTCTCACAACCTCAGTAGTTCTTATAAAGAGAAATGAGCCAGTTGCAATTATTTCAAATTGGCTACTTGTTTAGGAGCCAAGACTGAGGAATGAAAACTGACCTTCTAAAACAAGGAGGAAAGTCAGTGCGTTTAGACGTTGCCAAAGAAACTTCAGTTTTCTTTTTGGCTGCAGCCAAATAGGAAGGCTAGGTCACTCTGAAGACTTGTTTGTCTGCTGGTCTGCTGCAGAGGCTCTTGCTTTCCCCTGTAACAGTGACTATGCACCTGCTGGCCTAGGGACTTCATCAGCCAAGAAAATCCCTGTACGTGCTGTTGACTGAATTTTCAGTATGGGCCTGAGTACCAAATTGCTCAATCATGTCCAACTCTTTGTGACCCTTTGGGCTGTAGCCCGCCAGGCTCCTCTGTCCATGAGATTCTCCAGGCAAGAATACTGGAGTGCACTGCCATGCCCTCCTCTAGGGAATCTTCCTGACCCAGGGATCAAACCCATGTCTCTTACATTTCCTGCCTTGGCAGGTGAATTCTTTACCACTGAGCCACCTGGGAAGCCTGCAGTATGTGTTTACTGCTGTCCTAATCTGACGTTGAATCCAAGACTCATGGGCCTTTGCTGACACGCACAGGTAGGGAAGAGGAAGAGGCAAGAGGAACTAGAAGCAGGAGCAGAGAGGAAGCGGACATGCAGCTTGATGGTGAGACATGACTTAGACTCCCTCCTGAGGCCAAATGGATGTTGCCCCTGTATCTGCCAGCTCTTGCATTTCAGGTGCCACCAGCTCCAAAGAAAGCCAGCAAAGACTAATGGACAGAAAGGGGACCAACCATGAGCATCACAAGAGTATCAGGGCCACAATTCTCCTGAAGGTGGAGAAGGGAGACCTCTTAGTGGCTGGCAGGTTCCAGTACTCCTGAGACTCCAGGTCGCTCTCCCATGAGGCCTTCAAAGAAAATTAATTACATGAGGATTGGCACAGCTCAAGAGCTGAGCTCTCCTTGCTATGTCATTGGGAGCCGGAGGGATGATTTAAGATGATTTAATGTGACTCTCTACTCTGGTTGGGAGAATTGAGGCCAAGATTGAACAGGCTTAGCTTCCCAGGAGCCTGGTGTTCCAGCCAGTACCTGTTTGTGCTTCATAAACAGTGGTGCTCCAGTCTGATTGGTGGAATTGCTAATCACTGTGTATCACTTTGTCGGTCACCTCTCCAGGTGTATCTTCACATCATTCCTTGCTTTCTTCAAGGAATCCTCTAGCGATGTCCGTTCTTGATCTCATTGGCAGCAGATGGCAGACTCATCTTCCATGGGACTGGAAGGAGCTGTGGGTTTGAGAGAAAGCCTTGGCTTCTCCTGCACACTCTGTGTCCTTGATGGATAAATCCGCCCAGCTGCAGATTTTTGTGTGTCCTGCAGCTGGTGGAGCTGTAGGGCGGGTCAGGCACTTCACTATTACATTTTCTACAGGGCTCTGAAAACAGAACCTTTAACTCAGGCCCCAGGTTTCCTCAGGGAGCTTGCATCTGGGCCTTTGCTCTGTCTCTCTCTCTCCAACCCTCTGAAGACACCAGGGCCTGCATGCTTTCATGATTATGTATTCAAACGGAAACACATTTTCATCAGAGGGATTAAAAAGCAGCAGTTAGAAGTGTCTGCCTGGATTTCTGTTTATTTGCCTTCACCAGGGGAGTGGAGGAGCAGGGCGGTGTTCTCGAGGGGGCGGACTGCAAGCCTTCCTCAGTGGCCTGGAGCCGGCCCCTCTGTTCTTCCTCTGGGACAAGGCAGGAGACTGGCTGTGTGCATCAAAGGCGGGTGTGGATGGACCTGCAACCACAGTGGGAGGACTTGCTCATTTCCTCGGAAGCCTGAGGACAAAGAGAATCTGAACAATTGGGGGAAGTAACCGTATAGGAAATATTTAAAACTTTATCAGGAGACTATTCAGTCTCTGCCTCTACTTTTAATTAGACACATCTATCTTTGCAGATTTCACGCAGCTGATTTCTCAGGATGCTTGGCAGTAGTGGATACTTAGGCAGAGTTTGGAGTTGTTTAGTCTGTACACCAGGAAAGTAAATTTCATATGATGAGACCTTTGTTAAAATAATTAGAAGGAAATGCATCAACGAGTAGGGAGGGTGAAGAGAACGTCAGTCCCATGTAATGCAGAAACAACAGTCAAGGAAAGAAGTAGATGCTGTCTGAAGTTTCCTACACTGTAAGGCATTTGGGAATAATATGGAATTCCTAAAACTTTTGGCTCGCACTGCAGTCAAGATTTTTGGGGTTGGTTTTGTTTTAATGTACTCTTACGCAGAATGCTTTGAGTGAAGAAAAATGTGCATTAGCGGGTTCTCAGTTTCAGGACTTGCTCTACACGTGCTTCATACCATGAGACGAGTGGGTTGACAATCCTGGTGCCCTTCCCGGCTGTGATGCTGGACGTCATGCTGGGCCTTGGTGGCTGTGGCCGTGTGTGGCTGTGGCTGTGGTTTTTGCTGATAGGCTGTACTTCTCGGCACAGCTGCAAGCTGGATGGGGTCAATGCCTCCCTCGCACGTTGCTTCCTGGCCCATTTTCCCACCTGCTTGTACTCCCCCACCTCTGTCCTAACATGCTCACCTCGTGTCCCCCAACACTATCAGCGACACACATCACCTCTCTTCCCTCCAGAAAACAGAATGTCCAGGTGGGTCTGTGGGTCTCTCCCTCCTAAGTCTTGTTTCAAAGAAAGGGGCTGGTTCTAATCTGATTTGCAGAAAAGATTTGAAAGTAGATTGAATCGGCCATTGGCATCACCTCCTGATCCTCTATTTTTTGAATTATGTTTTAAATAACGAGAGTTTTCATTCAGATATCCATTTTATGAAGTAAGATTTTCAAATATTAGTCATACCCCTCTTTCCTTCATTTTTATGTACCTTGTGACATAAACTACATATCATCATGTTACTTGGTGTTTTACAGAAACTTATTCCATGTGTAACATGGCCTTTCACTATGCTTTGCTTAACAGTTTTTTTTTTTTTCTCTCTTGAACATTATTTCTCTTAAAGATTTTTCATCCTTTCTTAGAGATTTCACTTGTTCCTTTTGGAGCAGCCGTGACCCCCAAAAGCTCAAGTAGGAAGAATAAAAACCATTATAGATTGGGTTTAACAAAATTCTATATACTGAATTGCTTTAAATGGAAGTGACCACTGTTCATATCTCTTCATTTCCTCTTGTCAAGGCCATGCTCCCAGGGAACCACCACTGCTGATAATGTCAATAGCTTTCCCTCCCCAGTAGGAACTGCTGAATTGCCAATAAAGTATAAATTGCCAATAAAGTATAAGTGAGAGTATATTTTTACTCTCACTTAAGTGTCTCAGATACCTCTCTTTTCCCATGACTCACTCTTTCTGATTGTCCTCCATTTCTTCCTTCCTTCTCCGCTTCCATCCTGTCTTAATTTTATTCAGTGTGGTTTTAAAAAATCACAACTAGTGCTGAATTTTCACTAATGCTTCAGGAGTGTTGTAGCATATTCATTGAAAGATAATTGTTCTGTAGTTGTGTCTTTATCAGGTTTAGGTATTACTGTTGCACTTGCATTATTAAAAGGACTTGGAACAAGCCACATAACTATGGAAGTAGCTAATGTGTCAAGATGGGCTTTCCAGACGGCTCAATGGTAAAGAATCCGCCTGCCAATGCAGGAGACGAAGGAGATGCGGGTTCTGTCCCTGAGTTGGGAAGACCCCCAGGAGGAAATGGCAACCTACTCCAGTATTCTTGCCTGGGAATCCCATGTACAGAGGAGCCTGGCAAGCTGCAGTCCATGGGTCGCAGAGTTGAACATGTCTGAGTGCGCACATGCGCACACATACTCTTAAGATATCTGGTAGAATTTCCCTATGAAACCATCTGGGTCTAGTGTTTTCTTTTGTTTCTTTCTTTATTTCTTCCAAGAAAACTGTTCTCTTTGTTTTATGTTTCAACTGAAATCAGTTTTGCTAACATGCATCTTGCTAGGACATCTTCTATTATATCTAGTTTTCAAATTTATTTTTCATTGAGTTATATGAATTAATTGCATATGATTTTTTAAAAAATTATTTCATGTCAGTCATATTCCTTTCATCTTTGTCTTTTCTTATTTTTAATTTTTGTGTTGTCTGGGTTATATTAACTAGTGATTGTCTTTTGTTGATTTTTTACTTAAAAAAAGTAACATTTCTTTTGTTTATTAATTCTGCTTTTTCTCTGTTTTCTACCTCATGACTTTCTACTTTCATCTTTATGCCTGTTTGTTTTGTTGCTCTTTCTCTAGCCTTTGGAGTAGGAGTTTAACTCATTAATTTTTTATTGATTTAAGGATAAAAAACTGAATTTTCTCTGACCACTGCTTTAATTGTATCCCTCAGTTCTGATCTTTAGTGTTTTTATTATTTATCTTTAGAAGTTCTAAAGTTGATTTGTATTTCTTCTTTCACTTAATAGTTGTTTAATAGAGAGTTTTTAATGGAATTTTGGAGGTTTTATTACTAATTTTTGATTTTATGAAGTGATCAGAGAATGCTGTAAATATTATTCCAATTTTGTAAAGCTTTCTTCATAGTGTAATTATTGGTCAATTTTTGTGAATGTTTCATGTGCACTTGAGAAAAAAGTAGAATCTCTGTTATTGTGTTCCATAGATTCTTTACATATTTACTTTCCCCCCTTTGCACTTTATTTAACTGAAAGTAGTATATTAACACCTCTTATTATTGATGCTTGCTTTGCCTTTCTATACTTTTTGCTATATAGGGGTTGGCAAACCACAGCCTGTAGGCCTGTTGCCTACTTGCATAAACAAATCTTTACTGGAGCACAATAATGCTCATTCATTCATGTGTTATGAATGACTGCTTCACTGCTACAATGACAGAGTTAAGTAGCTACAACAGAGAGTATATAGCCTACAAGCCTAAAATAGTCACTGTCTGGCTTTTAAAGAAAAGTTTGCCAACCCCTGTTCTATATATAGGTATGTGGATATGCACATTTATTATATCGTTGATGTGAATGAGATTATTTAGCATTATTATTATAATTACAATTTTGCCTTGTTATGTTTAATAATTTTGGCCTGAATTCTGCCTTATTTGATGTCAAGATTGCAGCCCATGCTTTCCTTCTTTCTTTTCCAATTGGCTGGCGTATCTGTTCATTTTGAGGTGTTCTGAATAACTTTGCTTTAGATGCACTCTATTATACATAGCACGTGTTTGCTTTGTGACAGTGAAAACATTTTTGTTTAATAAATGACTTAAACTCCTTTTTAAGTGAATCAGTTTGTTAAACTTTCAAGATAGAGCAGAAACAAGTTTACATACATTGTAGACTTTTGAAGGTATTCTATTTTGTGTAAGTGATGGTAGAGTTATCCAAAATACATAGGTGAAGATACCTTGGACTTTGAATTTTATACTGAAAACTGCTATTGTGATTTCCCCCTCTGTGTGTGTTTGATTAAAGCAGCACTGATTAAAAATTCTGTGGGACTTGAAAATGGAACCGAATTATTGCTTAAATTGAGAGTTGCGCTTATGAAGTTAAAAGGTAGATACCTAAAAATCGGATGCCTAAAAATTAAAACAAATGGAAAACTTTCCAAGAATATTAGTTAACTAACCCATTCATTTTACATATATACTGTTTTTCAGATTGATTCTGCTATTGGCCAAGTCCCACTTAAGGGTCTAATGACACAGAGATGGTTGAAAGCCATATTTCTCGCTTCAGAAATTGATTGTCTAGATTGGAACACGAGGGAGTCATTTTCTTGTACACAGTGTCTACAACTGGCTGTTCTCCTTTCAGTTTATCTGGAGTCTTTTGGCTTCCTTCCTCTGTCTTTGGATGACATAGTAACTGAACTGTGTGGTGCTTTCTGTCATGCAGGGCCGCCACTGACCACAATGTGGATAATACAACAGAAATACTCAGGGAGTGGTTGAAAAATGTACAGCAAACCTATCACTACGTGGAGTGGAGGCCTATGGATGAACCTGAGTGAGTAGCAGAGAACATTCTGTGAGCTCGTTGTTTACCCTTCCCCCTCTTAATCAGTTTTCCAGTCACTTAGGTTTCTAATCTTAGAGGCACATGTGATTTTTAGCGACCCCATGGACTGCAGCCTACCAGGCTCCTCCGCCCATGGGATTTTCCAGGCAAGAGTACTGGAGTGGGGTGCCATTGCCTTCTCCGCTGTATCTGATAGTAAGTTACAAAGACCTGCTATTTCTTCCTTTGACAGATCTTTGTATTTCTTTTCCTCTTTGTTCATGCAGCTACCGGCCAGGTTCAGAGTTCTCAAGTAAATTAACACAGTAGTGTATATTTTAAAACATTGATATTACTTATTCATACTTTGAGTATTAACCTTTTACACTTGAAGGATCATTGTGAAAAGTTTGTATACTTCGTATGTATACCTTGCTTTTTCACCCATCATATCTTGGTAATTGTGTCACAGCAACAGTTGAAGAGTGTCATCTTTTTTGTGACGGCTGAGTATCCACTGATGGGTGAACCATAATTACGTAATCATCCTCCCACTAATGGGCATTTACATTATTTCCAGTCTTTACCCTCGCAATTTCTTTTCTTTTTTTTTGGCTGCACTGCACAGCATGCGGGATTCTAGTTCCTGGACCAGGGATTGAACCTGCGCCCCTACATTGGCAGTGCAGAGTCTTAATCACTGGACCACCAGGGAAGACCCTACTGCAGCAATTTCTTAGTTGCTTTTATCTTCAAATCATACTATATACCACACTGTCAAATCAATCTACCTAAAATATTGATGATGGCCTTTCATTTCTTTGTTGGAAAAACTTCAGTGACTCTCTACTGCCTACAGAATGGAGTTCAAATGCCTGATTTGAAATATTTCATAAATAGTTTTAAAATATCCATATCTGTACACCAATATTTCCTAAAAGAAAACTGCCTTATCCAGATGTTCCTTTTATTTTCAAGCCCAGGCTTTCCTTCCCTTCTTTGTGATAACCTTTATCCCAGATTCTACCTGCTCCCAAAAGCTGTGGCTAATCATTCCGGTTACAAATGTCTACCTTCTCTCAACACTTGTCTTGCTCATTTCCTGTATCATCTTGTTCGGCACAGCAATAAACTTAACGAACATCGACTATCCAACTCATGCATTTTTTCTAAGTTATTTTATTTTTTACACATGGGCTAAAATGTACAGATACTTTATGTTTCACTCATGCTATGTTCTTGTAAGCACTAAATTTATACTTGTTGAATAAACAAATGAGTGGATGAGAATATGAATAAATATATTTCAAACTTACTACTCTAAATGTTCCCCAGGCTACTAGAGTTCTAGATTCAGGAACTGTAGAAGTGGGATGAATTGAGCTGCTGAAATTTTTCCCAGGATAAGTCATTTATGGGAAGCTGAATATGTATTATAAAAATAATAAATGCTGTTCCAGAACAAATTTTTGTTCTTCTGGACTCTCACTGTATCATATTTTTTGTTACATGTACATACATATGTATCTACATCTATGCCTCAATCTCAGCATATGGTCTATAGATGGAGCAAACCTTAACAATCAAGTGTGGACACTGTGAAAGATTCTGAACACTGGTTTGGAGTTACTTAGAATGGAAGTTAGAGTGGCCCAGTTAGAGTGGCCCAGAAAAACTCTATGTACTTCTCCCGCATCCTGGTAATTTTCTCCATAGCCAGATTGTGACTAAATACATTGTATGCCAAGGTCAGTGTGAGAAATATCAGAGAAGGTATTTTTAGGGGCAACATATTCGGAAAAAAAAAAAAAAAAAGACATGAATCCCACTGATTTTTGTAGAGACGATTGGGGAAAACATTTCAGAGACTTCCTGTGTAATAAACAGTTTTATTCGTCTTATTTGTGCGGATATGGTCTCATTTCTGTGGTTTCTCTTTTCCTGAGGCAAATGTCCTGCCAGTGTGCAGCTACAAGGGCTTGAAGTGGTGGCCAGCTTGGGGCCCCTGTGACTTTATCAATGTCCGTACCAGGTGGGAGCTCTCAGAAAGGTTCTCAAGGGTGAGCGAACCCAGCTGCCTCCATGGCCGTGGAGGGGTCCCGGTGGCCTTGTGGGTGTTGAGAGACATTCCAGCATCATGTATTGCTCCATGATCTCACTCCGTCTGGGGGAGATCGACATGTTGGACTCTGTAGAGTCCTTTACTGAGACTTGACCACAGAAAATAGACCTTTGTTTTTCCCAGGAAGCTCCTAATTTGATACTGTAACATTTTCAAATGTATCTGATGGCTGAATGTATGAGAAAGTGTCTAGGAACATGAGCTTTGGGGTTATTCCTAGATTCAAATTCTGGCTATACCCCTTATTAATGGCATAATGTTAAGCAAATGACTTAACCACTCTGACCAATTTCCTCAGCTGTAAAGAGAGGAGAGTGGTAGCACGTCATCATAAAAATAGTGAATTCTAATGAGAATTGAAATATTGGGTCAGCCAAAAAGTTCATTCAGGCCTTTCCATAAGATGTACAGAAAAACCCAAACAAACTTTTTCGCCAGCCTAGTGTTTTGTATCGAAGAAGGCAATGGCACCCCACTCCAGTACTCTTGCCTGGAAAATCCCATGGCCGGAGGAGCCTGGTAGGCTGCAGTCCATGGGGTCGCTGAGAGTTGGACACGACTCAGTGACTTCACTTTCACTTTTCACTTTCATGCATTGGAGAAGGAAATGGCACCCCACTCCAGTGTTCTTGCCTGGAAAATCCCAGGGACGGTGGAGCCTGGTGGGCTGCCATCTATGGGGTTGCACAGAATCGGACACGACTGAAGCGACTTAGCAGCAGCAGCAGCAGCAGTGTTTCGTATAAAGATTCCTATGTATGGGAAGCAGCAAATTACTTAATCTCTCCTTGCTCCAATTTCTTACATGTAATAAGGGGATAATGATAACCGTAAGAGTATTGACTTCCTAGGGTTACTACTGGAAGATAAAATGGATTAGTACATAGTGCCTGCAATAAATAAGCATTCAATAATTATTAGCCATCATCATCATAATTATTATTATTATAGGTCTTACCCTGATGAAATTGGACCAAAGCACTGGCCTGCCTCTCGTTTTGCCCACGTGATGAAACTCCGACAGGCAGCCCTTCGAACTGCGAGGGAAAAATGGTCAGACTACATTCTGGTAAAAACAGACGTTTGATTTCTTGACAGCCGTTATCTAGAATGTGTCCAGAGCAATTGTCGATAATCTAGGACTGTGGGAGCAATCAAAACGACCCTTTTTAGGCCTCTCCTCCTCAATGTTCTAATAAAGGCACAAGAAAAAATCTGGAGAACTTAATATCGTGAGACCTGGATTTCATCTCAGACCCTTTCCTCACATGCATTTTTAGTGAGTAAGCAAATAAGCTCCTGAATTATTCTATCTCTTTATTGTAGTAAACATGAAAAACCCTAAATCTTTTTAGTTCAGAGGGAATGCTGTGGGTAAAGCAATATGAAAGGTCTTAACTTCTTGGGACTTCCCTGGTGGTCCAGGGGCTAAGACTCGAAGCTCTCAGCGCAGGAGGCCCGGGTTTGATCACTGCAGCATGAGGGTCAACTAGATCCCACTAAAGAGCCTGCGTGGCTGCATGCCCCAACGAAGATCAAAGATCCACACACCATAGCTAAGACCCGGCACAGCCAAATAAATACATTAAAAAAAAAAAATTTTTTTTTTTAAGAAAAACTCTTTAGAAGAGTTTCGGGGATATGAGAAATTAATTACTTAAAAAATAGTCAAATTAACAGCCCTGACATGCTGTTCCTTTTCGCCCCTGAGTGTCTGGGGACCAGCACCTCTTGCTTGGTTTCCTAGTTGCTCCTAATTATGCTGGACCCTCCTGGAGAATTTCTCTCCATGAAGAAGCCCCATTACTTTCCTTAGAACTTGCAGAGTGGTCCAGAAACATGCTGGCCTTGACGATTAGGAATCCATGTTCTGTCCCATCCTTGTCCTCCAGGAACCTGGGTCTCCATTGGAAAGGACAGGTCCCTGAGCAGTAAGGAGCCGCAGTCCCTGTTCTCATTTGAAAACTGACAGAGTCTTCTTTCTCCACAAGGTTGTGGCAACCAAGTTCTTCCTCTGTGTGCGCCCCACAAATCCATTTAATTATTTTGGCAAACCTTTTTCAGTACAACACTAGAAATACCACCAACAAAACAAAGCCAGTGACGTTTCATAAAACTAATGGACGTCTGTTCTCTGACCACCCTCAGCCTCGCAATCACAACAGAAATCAGCCCAATAGTTTATCACACACCCATTTTCAATACAAATAATTTCATAGACGTTTCAGTTGTGCTGATATTTAACACTGCATAGCTGTTTAAATGTCTTCGAAGTCTACAAGTGCTGAGCCACAAAATTTTGAGTAAAGAGATTGACTATCAAAAGAATGAAAGCTTCTGAGGTTTTACTTTCTGTGTGTGTGGGATATATACATAACATAAACTCTACCATCTTAAATTTTTAAGTGCAGTGTGATTATTTTATATAATAGAAACTGCTATGCTGTCCCTGTAAATGAATGTGTTAACACGAATTTCTGATGAGAATGGGAAATAGCTTCACTAGTATGTAATATACTTTAAACAAAAAATTCTAATTGTAGCATTAAGAGAGCATTGATGGATTCATTTGGGGCCAGTCTGACATTACTATAGACAACCTAAATAGGTCTGTTCATTTGTACTTAGAACGAGCACACAATAAATGCGAATGAATCTTTTAAGGGCTTGAGAGCCATTCATATCTTATATTTACCAAGGTGTAGCTTGAGTTCCAGTCTAGTATTTGCCCAGTGATAACACCAATTCATTGCTTGGTGCCTTATGCAGAGCTAAACACGTGGAAGTTAGATGGGATACATTTTGCCTAAATGAAAGCTATCCAGCCCCAAGGGGTTTCCATAAGAAAGACATGGAGAGCTGGTTCTGTAGGTCAGGGCAAGTTTCCATGATCCTTTGGCAAGTGTTAGGTTACTCTTATACCCATTACTGAAAAGTACCTTTTCATCTGATGTTGTCCTTTTCTTTTTCTAGTTTATAGATGTTGACAACTTCCTGACTAATCCGCAGACCCTCAATCTACTGATCGCAGAAAACAAAACCATTGTGGCCCCCATGCTGGAGTCTCGGGGCTTGTACTCTAATTTCTGGTGCGGAATCACACCTCAGGCAAGTCTGTTGGTTAACAAATTAAGGTTATGAGTTTTAACAAGGCAGCCACCTGTCAGCAGTAGCCCTGTGAATCTTTTTCTGATTTTCTCCCTTGAAACACGCATGTCATTGTGTTACTAGAGCAAGGATTTTCAGGAAAGGAGGTAAACCCGTGTCCAGTGCCAGAACCCAAAGAGCTCTTCTGTATTAATGAATTGTGAGGACATTATTCTAATGAGTTTAGGATTAGAAGCTTTAAATTAACCAATAAAGCTTACTGGGATTTGTACTTTTCTTCTCCCTGATTCAGAGATTTTCAAAAAATTAAATATTTTTGGTCATTAAAACTCACATGAGAACACTGTAAAAAACTGGAAATAGAAAAAAGTTTTTTAAAAAAATCATGTTAATTGCTCCTATTCTAACATCATAGATAATAGATTACATGCTTTTAACTATATCATCAAGTGGCTATTATGTAATTTACTTAGCCTTTCTTTTAGTTTAAAAACATTTAAGTTATTTACAACTTTTAACTGTTGTAATAACCATCATGATTAGCATAAAATGTTTCATATTTAGTATTATTTCCTTGGGACAGCTTCTAAGAAGTGAAATTAGTGAGTTAAAGAGTATTAAACATTTTAATGACCCTTGATATATTGCCAAATTTATTTCCAAAGAAATTGAATAATTGGAACTGCTGTGGTAGATGTTTTTACAAAATTTAAGTTAAAAACAAAATTTTAAATTTCCATCATCTCTCTTTTCCGTTGTAAAAATCTTCAAAGTCTAGAGAGGTGTTGCAGTGAATGTTTATGGCTGATTGTATTTCTGTTTCTTTAGTTAATAAATTAAGAGAGATAAACTGTTCAATGTAATATATATCAATGTAGGCTAAAGATGCTCTAAGGGAAAAAGTGTAATTTAGGTGTGTTCTCATGCTCAAAGAGCTATATTTTCAGTCCCTGTTTTATATTTGGTTTGGTTTTGGATGAAGAAAGAGGCCAGTGGTGTGCTGGCAAATACTTAGTGGTGGCTCTCTGTAGGGAAAACCCCTGATTGGCAGCATTTACCAGCTTTCATGGTGTCAGTACTCCCACCATGCAAATGTTGTTTAAGCTGAGGGGAAGGTTAAGTCAACTGAAGTGTGGTCACTTGATATAATTATTAAGCGCATGCAAAGCTTGCTGTTAGTGGTTTACTTAGAATGGTGGGTGTTAGCATGACTTTTGTTTGTACAGATTTTAAACTATCAACATGACAACTGGCTTGCAAACTCCCTGAAAATTTAAGTCTTTGGCTCTTGCACTCGACGGGAGTGGGCATTGCTCTTTTGTTAACAAATATTTCCTGCAGTTCCAAGGAATTTTGAATGTATGGTATCCACATCTCTTCTAGGGATGCATTAAGTTCATATTTATAAAAGCCAATTAGTTCCTTGAGGAGAAGACATTATATTAAATTTAAGTTCATACATTCTCAGTTAATAATCTGCAGCACTTAACTTGGCAGCAGCACTCTAGGGTGTTTTTAATGAGTCATGCACTGATACCAGCATGGAGAGCGGATTATCCTCATAACTGTGGCCTTCCGGTTTCTGTTGTCTTATTTGCTTTAATATTAAAAGCTCACTTACTTTGCACAGTGATAGTAAAATCTAAGCAATTAGGGGGCAATTCTTAGTTATGTCTGTTTCTGGCTTTCTGTCGTCCTCAGTCAGGCTTCTACAAGGGCAGGAACTGAAGCAGCCAGTGACTTCATAAGCTTAAGTCAAGCCTTGGTGTCCAGTGCCTTTAAACACATTCAAAACAACATGACCTTGGTTATGTCTGGTCACTAAGTAGGAATGATTACCGACAATATTCAGTTTATGTGGAAAAAGAGACGCATCTGTTGCCTCCACCTCTCTACAGGAAGCATATGAGGTCTCTTTCTCTCCTTCCTTCTCTGCTTCCTTCCTCCCTGTCCCCAGGGTATTCTGTGATTCATCCTCATGAATTTTCCAAGCTCCTCAGTCTGAGAATATCGTTCTGAAGTAGCCTAGAACTTTGCATTTGGTGTGTGTTCCTAGGCAGTTCCTCTAAAGAACCAGTTTTCCCTTTATCCCTTGGAAAAATTCTTCTGTCCCTTGCAAGAATACTAGTAAGCTGAAAGATGTTAAGTAATCTTTGTTAAAGGCTAATAAAAAAATTGTGAGAATAATAATCCTTCATCTGATGCATTACAATTTCCAAGGTATGTTCATAGACTGGATCACATGTGATCCCTTCTACAACCCTGGGAGATCAACAGATCCGTTTTTACCCCATCTTTTCCGGGGGAGAAACTTAGGCTCGAAGAGGTGAAGCATAGAGTAAGACTGATCAGCTAGATGGTTATGATGATGCTGAGGCACATATCTTCTGAGGCTTCTTTTGTGATCCCCTTGTACCTTATCACGTGGTCAGTTTGAGCATTAGCTAGACTAGAACACTAGTCTGGGCACGAAAAGAAATGCTAGAGAAGAGGCTGTAGTGCCTGCGGTGTGGGTAGGGACACCACTGCAGCAAGTGTGACCCCAAAGTAATGTGACTGATTAAGGAATACGCGAGAACTTGTGCAACCGCTGGGTATCGTGCCCTTCAGAGTCCTGGCCCTGTGAAGTTTTACACTTGTTCCATGAGCCTGCTGTTGCCTCAAATGTATTTAAAAATGCCTTTCCAAGCTTCCACATGCTTTAAAGTATATTTTGTTGAGACTCATCTTCATCCTCTCTGGAATGGATTTGAGCTTTGGCAATAGTCAAGTTACGTAATTGGTGCCACTGGAGTATAAAGCTCCAGTGGATTCTGCACCCGTACGGGCTAAAGCTGGGACTGTCGACTTACTGCTCTGTCTCCAACATCTCACACAGCTTGGATTGCAGTAGGCGCTCAGGAGATGTTTGTTGAATGAACAGTTGAGCTTGGAGGGAAAGCAAGCTGGGTTACTCCAAACCAGTGTGTTCAGAACCACAGAGTAAGGGCATTGGTTGTCCTGTGTACTTGCCCAGAGGGAACTTTCAAAGAGGAATCCCCCCCAAAACATGCAGCAGTGGCAGCTCCACCAGAATGGTGAATAAATCATTGCATTGGAAGAAGGCCCCAGTAATATGTTTAGGTACTGCATGTTTAGTTAAAAATACAGAGTGAAGTCAGTCAGAAAGCAGGGCTTCCCTGGTGGCTCAGCTGTAAAGAATCTACCTGCAGGGCAGGAGACACTGGTTTGATTCCTGGGTTGGGAAGATCCCCTGGAAAAGGGAATGGTGACTCATTCCAGTATTCTTGCCTGGGAGATCTCATGGACAGAGGAGCCTTGTGGGCTGCAGTCCATAGGGTTGCAAAAGAGTTGGACACGACTTTGCAACTAAACAACAAGTCAGAAAGAGGAAAACAAATACCATATAGTAATATTCAGTATTGCATATATATGGGATCTGGAAAAATTCTACTGACGAACCTATTTGCAAGGCTGAAACAGAGACACAGATGTCAAGAACAGACTTGGGGACATGGTGGGAAGGAATGGGGGGACAAATTGGGAGAGTAGCATTGACACATATACGCTGCTGTTGCTGCTGCTGCTGCTACTAAGTCGCTTCAGTCATGTCCGACTCTGTGCAACCCCATAGACGGCAGCCCACCAGGCTCCCCCGTCCCTGGGATTCTCCAGGCAAGAACACTGGAGTGGGTCGCCATTTCCTTCTCCAATGCATGAAGGTGAAAAGTCAAAGTGAAGTCGCTCAGTTGTGTCTCTTTGCAACCCCATGGATGGCAGCCCACCAGGCTCCTCCGGCCGTGGGATTTTCCAGGCAAGAGTACTGGAGTGAGGTGCCATTGCCTTCTCCACATATATACGCTACCATGTGTAAAACAGATGGCTAGTGAGAAGCTGCTCTACAACACAGGGAGCTCAGCTCTGTGCTCTGTGATGACCTGGAGGGGTGGGATGGGGGGTGGGAGGGAGGCTCAAGAGGGAGGGGATATATGTGTACATATAGCTGATTCACCCTGGAGAAGGAAACGGCAACCCACTCCAGTGTTCTTGTCTGGAAAACCCCATGGACTGAGGAGCTTGGCTGGCTACAGTCCATGTGGTCACAAAGAGTTGGGCACGACTGAGTGACTAACACACAACACTGAGCTGATTCTTCTTGTTGTACAACAGAAACCAACACAACATTGTAAAGCAATTATATTCGAATTAAAAGGTAAAAAAATCAGCCAGTGTAATGTAATTTAATAACAGCCAATATTTATTGATGCTCTCTTGGTGCTGGGCACTATTCTAAGCATTTTTCAGGTTTTTCCTTACTTGACAGAGAACCCCATGGAGTAGATGGTGCCATCATTCCTATTTCACAATGAGGAAATAGACCCAGTAAGGCTGAGTGGCCTGACCAACACCTTCATGCAGTAAGCAGCTGAGGCAGGACTTGAACTCAGGCAGCCAGATCCCAGAACATGTGCTTTCCACTGCTCTGCTCAACCACCTCGGACTGCTCGCACGTCATATACATATATTCAATGACGTCATATACATATTCAGTGACATTGTATACATAAAGTATATTCTTATGAAGCTGCTAAATATAGAGATGTGCTGAAACCACAACTGTTTCTGATAACAAGACCCTTTTAGGACTTTTTTAAAATGTAAGTAGCATTTCTTAAGCTCAGTCGGAAATTCATAGGCCAAGATAAAGAAGAGAGAAGGTGACTTTGCTCCAGGATTGGTTCTGGTGTTCATTCAGTTCAGTTCAGTTCAGTCGCTCAGTCGTGTCCGACTCTGCGACCCCATGAATCGCAGCACACCAGGCCTCCCTGTCCATCACCAACTCCCAGAGTTCACCCAAACTCATGTCCATCGAGTTGGTGATGCCATCCAGCCATCTCATCCTCTGTCGTCCCCTTTTCCTCCTGCCCCCAATCCCTCCCAGCATCAGAGTGTTTTCCAATGAGTCAACTCTTCGCATGAGGTGGCCAGAGTACTGGAGTTTCAGCTTTAGCATCAGTCCTTCCAAAGAACACCCAGGGCTGATCTCCTTTAGAATGGACTGGTTGGATCTCCTTGCAGTCCATTAGGAATCCCCCTAATAGAAGGTTGGGAAAGGGGAAGCCCTCAGATCAGAGAAAATAACCCACGCATCTGCTCCTTCCAGGGCTTCTATAAACGGACCCCGGACTATCTTCAGATTAGAGAATGGAAGCGGTTGGGCTGCTTTCCGGTCCCCATGGTTCACTCCACATTCCTAATTGACCTCAGGAAGGAAGCCTCTGCCAAGCTGATGTTCTATCCCCCGCACCAGGACTACACCTGGACCTTTGATGACATCATCGTCTTTGCCTTCTCCAGCAGGCAAGCAGGTACTGTTTGCATGCATGTTGTATTGCCACCATGGAGATGCTGCAAATGACCAGCTCCTTTGTTTTGTGTGTTTTATAATAAAACACTCTAAGGAAGGAAATGGGCTTCCTATAGAGGTAGTGTTGGAGGCACTCAGTTATCTGCAGTAACCATACCACCACCCTCTGGGTTCCTGTCTCCATGAGCACCAATGACCAGAAGCCAGAGCTGGCCCCTACCCAAGAATGCAGTCTCTCTTTTTAAAAAAGTGTGGTAATCGTGGCCATAGGCAAGTGATTGACTCCTGATGGTGCAATTGCATTCTCTGCTCATTAAAGAAGTCCTTTTATTAATTAGAAAACCGTGACAGAGGTCCAGAACCACACTGGAAAGACCCAGACTTAAAAAATGGCTGTTTATTTCTTTTCAAATAAGTGAGCTAGTATAGTGACTGTGTTCCACAAAGTTGTCAGAGACCCAGGCTCCTTCTCTATTGTTTCTCCCCTCTCTCTGAAGTATTATCCCCTTAATCATATGATCTGAGATGTCTCATCATTATGGATGTAATATTTCAGTCATCAAGTGAAAACCAGAGAGGGGAGGGCACTCTCCTGTCCCGAAAGGGTACCATCTAAAAATTGAACACATCACTACCTTGCATAGCCCAGTAGCCAGATTTAGTCATAAGACAACTCCTAGCTATAAGGGAGGCTCAGAATATTGTCTTTATTCTGTGCAATCGAGAGCCCCAATTCTCTCTCTATAACCAGGAGAAGACAGATTTTGGGAGGCAGCTAGCTGTCTCTGCCACAGTCCTCGTGGAAGGAAAAACAAAGCCAGACTTAACTCTTTTGTGAACCCTTGTAGAATTTTGAGGAAGACAAGCCAGTAGGAAAATAAGTTATTACCCTTGTGTCACTTGCACAAGCAATCAGAGAGGATATAGTTCACTAAAGCCGGTCAACACGAAGATACATGATATCCTGAAAGCAAAGCTTTCTGAGGATCATTCAGACCTTCCTGACAGAGGGCAGCTCCCATTATCAATGAGCCAGGAATGTGTCACTTAACCACTTGGAACCGTGAGTTTAGAAACCAGGTGAATGGTGTATAAATTCATGTGGCCATACAGTCAAGTTGGATGGGATCATCTACAGACCGCAGGTGACTGAGGCAGGCTGCTGGCAGGTGAGAATATTAATATAGGTTCAAGTTACAGCTCCCATTAGGCCATCCTAGAAGCCATAGGTGTCCACTCATCAGTTGTAAATTTGGCAGAAATGAGAATATTTGGTGGAAATGTGGAATGCTGGCTTTTTTCCCCTTGCCTGCTAGAGCCATTTAGACTCTTTGGCCAGGTATAGACACTTTTTAGGACTGTGTCAGGGCAAAAGCAAGGTTCTTATCCTCATGTAGATTGGAGGTTTTTGTGAAAATCCTTGTGTCAAGGTTAATGGTAACTGCTTCTTTCCACATGGTCTGCAATTGGCTCTGATTTCTCCAGGATGGAAGCAAACTCAAGGCCTTCCCAATCCTTCAACTTGCGCCAGTGCCTTGGCTTAAGAGCTTGAAATAAGGATGTTTCAAGAAAGTGAGCTATTAACAATTACAATAACCATCCGTGCCTAACAAAGGCCTCCTTGATAAACATTGCACGAGGCATTATTGTGACCCAGGCACTAAATTATTATGATATATCTTTTAAACCAAGAATTGGATTTGGAGCTGGAAGAATGACACAGGCTGGATAGGAATTTTTCAGCTATGTCCCTTGCTTGGCTGTCCACTTGGATTTCATGCTTTATTGGTCAGATTCCCGTGGGCCTCCCCAGGACACTGAAAGCAGGTACAGAGGTGCAGAGCTGTTGGGTGATTCAGGTGGGGAGAGGAGAGGCAGAAAAGCAAGGGGAGAGGATCAGTCCTCTAGGCTTTCCTGCTGCACCTAGCATTGTGTTAGGCTCTGTGTCAGCTAGGGAGGTAAGATCTTTACATGCGGAAACATAAGTAATAGTTATGAAGCAGTGAAAGCTGAGGGTCAGATTAGTGGTATAAACTGTGAACAGGGCAGGAGTCAAGACAAGAAAGAATGACTGTCATTTGGGAGAGTGACAGAGCTTTCCTGACAGTCATGTGGTTCTAAGGTAGCACTTTTACTCAGCTTGGAGTATTTTTAGATGAGACTTAAATGAGCCTCAAGTCCTGCACAGCCCATGGAGTGTTTCTAAGCTCTTTCCCTCTTAATTTCAAAGCAAGACACTTCCCTTCTCTCTTGAAAGAATAAGATGAAAGATGATTTATATTCTTTTGTTCTCACTCTTATGAAGCTCCCCAGCTATGGATCATCCACTGGACTATCATTTTGTAAATATCCAGAAGGAGAGAGAAGGTCCACATGTCCCAGGCAGGACCATCTAACCACAAACCTTGAACCTTAATCTTTCACCTCCGACTCCAGACATTGCCACACGTGGGTGATGAATGAGAGGAGCAATCCAAGGGTGCTGGGGTGTGGCTGCCCATCCAGCCCAAGAAGAGAGCACAGGGGTCATGGGCAAGTCTCTGTGGCTCCTATGAAGCCAGGGTCGGGAGTTCACCTCCCGCTGTGGCCAGTGAGCTGGGCTGTGTATCGTGGCCACAGTAACCATCTTTGGCGCCAGCCAGTCATCCACCGTATGTCTGCTGTGAGTCAGAGAGGCAAAGGATGTGGGTGATGGGCAGGCAGAGCTGCTCCAGCACATCACGGGCAGTGAGCAAAAGTGCCTCCTGTGTGCAGGGATGGCAGTCCAGAGTGACTACTCGTTCTGAGACTCGGCTTCCAGACCCTGGGCACATGGAGAGATACTTGGCATTGGCTTTTTAGGGACAGAGGTTTAGCACTAATGACTTATGTGGTGACCTTGGGGAGAGCACAGGTTCTCAGACTCTGAGTTTCCATCACCAAGGATAAAGGTAGGTAGATCAATCTTGCAATGTTAACATACTATATGAGCACAAGAAAATGTTTTCCACCTTCCTAAGAGAAGTACAGGCCTTCAGTATATAGTATCCTTCACCATTCTTTTTTAGAAAGAAAGTTGTTTGCCCCAGAATTAGCTTTCATTGAGAATACCAGAATCTTTTATAGATGTTATGTAATTATCAGCACATTTCCTTTTCAAATGTTTATATTCTTATCCAACTATCCAGTCACATAGTCACATCAAGTTCAAATAGTCCCCCTTGGTTTAGTATATTAGCAGTCATCATCCTGTGCCATTTCCCCCTTTTAGAAGACCCAACACTTTTCACTCTTTCAGATGGTGGTACAAGTGTAAGAGTCACATCCAGGTTTCTAAATGGCATGCTTATAATGAAGTTTCTGGGATTTGGGGCTGTGCCGCATGGCTTGAGGAATCTTAGTTGCCCTGATTAAGGATTGAACCCAGGCCCTCAGCAGTGAGATGAGACCCCAGTGTCCTAACCACTGGACCACCAGGGAGCTCCTGTAATGCTACTTCTCAACTTTCTGGTTTTGCTTTAGGTCATACCTATTGACTCTATTGGGCTTCCCAGGTGACACAGCAATTAAAAAAAAAAAAATTGCCTGCCAACGCAGGAGACACAGGAGACATGGGTTCAATCCATGGGTCAGGAAGATCCCCTGGAGTAGGAAATGGAAACTCACTCCAGTATTCTTGCCTAGAAAATTCCATGGACAGAGGAGCCTGCCAGTCTCCAGTCCATGGGGTTGCAAAGAGCCAGACATGACTGGGCATGCATGCAAATTGACTATACTACTTGAAGAGGAGTTAGTTCTGTCCCCTCCCGTTGCCCCCTCCATGCAAAAACATTCTCCCCATCACCCCGTCCTCTTTTTATTATTACTATTTACTATTTTTGGCTGTGCTGGGTCTTTGTTGTTGCACATGGGCTTGCTCTAGTTGCGGCGAGCTGGGGACTACTGTCTAGTTGCTGTGTGCAGACTTCTCATTGCCGTGGCTTCTCTTGTTGTGGAGCTTGGGCTCTAGGGTGCGGGCTCAGTAGTTATGGCACATGGGATCAGTTGCCCCATGGCATGTGGGATATTGCTGGGTTAGGGATTGAATTCATGTTCCCCGCATTGGCAGGTGGACTCTCAACCACTGGACCATGAGGGACGTCTGCCCCATTCCCTTGACAGTTGTGTGATACTGATAGAGTGATGATCAGTGTTTTTGTTCTTATAATCATGGAAACCAAATTCCATTTATAGACTGTGGGTAGTTTTCCTTTCATATATGACTTAACAATTGCTGCTTTTATTTGCCTAGTTTTATTATTGCTGCTGCTGCTAAGTCACTTCAGTCGTGTCCGACTCTGTGTGACCCCATAGATGGCAGCCCACCGGCTCCTCCGTCCCTGGGATTCTCCAGGCAAGAACACTGGAGTGGGTTGCCATTTCCTTCTCCAATGCATGAAAGTGAAAAGTGAAAGTGAAATAGTTCAGTCATGTCCGACTCTTCGCGACCCCATAGACTGCAGCCCACCAGGCTCCTCCGTCCATGGGATTTTCCAGGCAAGAGTCCTGGAGTGGGGTGCTATTGCCTTCTCCAATTATTATTGCTAATACAACCCAAAACTAATCCCTAATCATCCTCTCAGAGCAGTCAGATTTCAGCAGATGTTCTTTGTGCGTGTGTGTGAAGATTCTCCTGGAGCTCCCTGATGTCCTCCAGTCTGAGAGGAGCCACAGTCGTGGGCCTGCAACCATCTCCACTTCTCTTATTGACTCTCCTGTTCACTGTGTCCTGCGTCATCATCTTCTTTTTTTTATAATCCTCCTCCTCCTTCCCCCGTCCCCCCGCTCCTCTTTCTTCTCCTTCTTCCACATCATCCAGTCACTGTCTGAGGAAGTGTGATGGCAAGTAATTATCTATGACCTTGCGTGTCTGAAACTGCCTTTCTTGTCTCTTCACACTTGATGGATAGCTTGGCTAGGTCCCATCCTTTATAACCAAAGCTTTGGAAAGTTGAATGGTAAAATTATTTCCCTAATTAGGGTCGAGAGGCAACCTAAACATTAAATCATTTCCCTCCTGTTTCCTAAATTCATCACAACTTTGCAAGTGGGTCCATTTGAGTTGGAAGTTTCTCAGAAGCATTTATGTCAACAAACAGTAGCACTAGTGAGTTCTCCTGGTGAAGGCGAGAGACGTGACAGTACTTTCTGGTCCAGCCTTGATGGGAACCAGGTTCAGTCACGGGGAGGAGAAAGGCTCTTTTCTTTTTTTGTTCTTCCCTGCTAATGCTACAAGACGGCCTCACCTGATTTGACAGGTGATGTAGCTGACTGGAGGAAATGTCATCTGCACAAAACAGAGAAGTCTCTATGCAGGTAATTCTCTGTCTGGATAGCATAGGTGATTATAGAAATTAACAAATCAGAAGCTTGGACACATGGACCAGAGCTTGGCAGGTTCTTCTATTTACTTAAGCAATCTTTTCGTTTGTCAGGACTGTCAGTTCCTGGATCTCTTTGAGGCCCTTTTGATTCCAGTATTCCCAGCTCCCTGGTTGAACCAAGATTCTGTGTAACTCTTGGAGTTAGCCAGCTGGGGCAAGGAAGACGGGTGTTGAAAACGAGAGGGCTGTGCCATGATTCTGGTATTGTCATACTACAGCTTCTTACCAGGTCTTGAAATGCAGGCTTCCTTTTGTCCCTTTCTGACTCTTTTATAGAAGTTTCATGTCTGTTGGTCAACTCCAAGTCCATGTGGGCTAAGAGGAGAAATCAAGCCATGGAGACTCATGGAAAATTTGAAGTTTCCTTTGTTTTTTATTTTTTGTTCTGCATATGCCTAGAGTTAGCTTTAATAATCTGTCAGCCTTACGGGATTTTCCTGTTTGCTTTCATATCAAATGTGGCTTTTATTCCTCGTCTTCTCTTTATTTCCTGTAGATGGATTACAGTGTTCCATTCTGTTCTCTGGAACAGGAATTCCTTGCCTCCTTTTTGATCCCTTTGTGCCTTTAGTGTTCCTTCCAGGCCAGGAGGATGCTTTCTTTTCAGAGAGAAAATATCAATTTCCTCTGAGCTGAAGAGTGGCCCAGGTTTTTTATTTTGCCTCCAATATTGTGTTATACTTTCTTAATAAAGGAACATTTTTGAGGTCTACACACCCTGCCCGAAACAACTCCTTGTTCAATTTCAGTGCCAAACAGTCTGGTCTCTTTTTCCTTAGTGGTCATTGTAGAATGAAGAAGTGTATTTTCTTTTTTTGAATTTTATTTACTTGTTTATTTTCGGCTGTGCTGGATCTTCACTGCTGCTCGGGCTTTTCTCTAGTGGTGGCGAGTGGGATCTGCTCTTCTTTGCCGTGTGCAGGCTTCTCACTGTGGGGGCTTCTCTTGCTGCAGAGCACAGGCTCTGGGGCCTGCGGGCTTCAGTAGTTGCAGCACCCAGGCTGTAGAGCAGGGGCTCAGTATTCGTGCTGCACAGACTTAGCTGTTCCGTGGCATGTAGGATCTTCCCCACCCAGGGATCGAACCTGTGTCTCCTGCACTGGCAAGTGGATTCTTTTCCCCTGAGCCACCAGGGAAGCCCCAGACATGTGTTTTCTGATTGGCCGCTTTTGTCCCTCTCGTGTCTGCAGGCATTCAGATGTACCTCTGCAACCGGGAGCACTACGGCTACCTGCCCATCCCCCTGAAGCCCCAGCAGACCCTGGAGGAGGAAGTTGAGAACCTCATCCACGTGCAGACAGAAGCGATGAGTGAGTGACCCAGGCTGGTGGTAGCGGCTCGTGTTCTGTTGCGTCCGTGTCCGTATCAGCCGCTTCTCTGCTCTCCCAGGACTGGACTCTCATAGTCTGCCTTGGCTGAAACATAGCTGTTCATTTGTCCATTCATTTCAAACTTCTCCTTATGTGAAATACAAATATGGAAATGTGTCTTTGCCCCCAGGGAGCTTTTCCCCCTGGGAGCTTCCCATCCAGGTGGAGAGCTGGGTACACAGTAAATCCATTTCATACCATGTTATAATGGCTATATTGGTGTTTTGTGGTATGGATTTAAACTCTTATTTTGCTGCTTTCTAAGTATGTGACTTTAGGCAAGTAATCTAACCTCCTTAGTTGTGAAATGAAGGTAAAACATCTAGGATTTGGGGGCCAATTCCCCATGATATATATAAAAAGTATATTAACAAAAACAGTAATTACAACTTCAACTTAATAACAGCTTATGATATAACAGATATCATGCTAAACATTTTTTGTACTTTGTCTCATTAATCCTTGTAATAACTCAAGGAGAGGGGTTTTATTATCCTGCTATTAAAGATGAAGAAATTGGGGTGTAAAGCATGTAAGTATCTTACTCTAGATCATTCTGCTAAATAAATGATAGACTGGGATTTGAGCCCATATTGCTATCTCCAAAACTCAGGTTCTTAAACACTGTATCATATTGCCTATGGGTCTGACATGATGTCAGAACTGGTAAATGCTTGATAATCAGGGGCTACACTAATTATTATGTATAATATGCAGCGGTATTTAAAAGAGAAAGTAACAAATATACTCTGCCTGGGGGAGAATCTTTGAAATGGCTATGCAGAGGAGGGAACATTTGCATAATTGAATCTTCACTCCATCGCTGGGAAACTCTGTTATTCATCACTAGCGTGTAGGAGGCGGGTACGTGGGCAGTGGGTGTGACTGGGGAGGCACAGTGGAAAGCAGGGCTGGAAGGTGGGCAGAAGCTCAGTTAGAAAGACCTCTGGACTTTTCCTGAAGGGAAGGGAGCTTCTACAGAGATTTTAGCAGTGAAACGTCAGGTTAAAATCTGGCTTTAGAAAGGTCACTCTCTTGGTAAGAGAAGTATAGCTGCAGCCTAGGGCACTGGATGCTGGTCTCAGGTCAGAGGTGAAGATTTTAGCTATTACGTGGTAAACTAGGCAGAAGGTGGTGATGATCTGAGCTAGGACAGGAGCAGTGAGAATAGAGATGAACCTTATGACATAGACTTGAAAAGACTTAGCCAAAGGTTTGTGGATGAGCAGAAGAGGGACTGAGGGAAACTTCTAAGTTCTTCCTTGCATGTCTGGAATGACTGTAGGAATGTTAAACACATGTAGATTTAAGAAGACATTTACAAAGAAAAATCATGAGTTCCTTTTGAAACCTTGAGTGGCCTGTGAATATCTGTTTCCTGCTCCTCAACCCCAGGCAATAAATTCATTGTTTCATGTTAGTCTCAAGACAGAACCCATCCCCTGCTGCCTAGGAGGCACTCAGCAAATCTTTGTTGAATAAATAAACAAACTGCCCACTGGATAGATGGAGAGATGAATCTGACACTTAAGTTCTATCAAGTCTAAAGATGTTAAGTGGGGATTCATCAACAAGATAATGTGATATCATAGAATTTTAAGAAAATAGGAACATGAGATATAGAAGGAAGTTCAAGTGAGACAGGGACTGAAAAAGAGTCCAGTGAGTTTTTTCAGCTAATTTCCATAAAAAGGATGGTTTCAGAAAAGGCTGGCTCAGAATTTAAAGTGTTTGAGAAGTAATTAAAAATCAGGGACACAGAGAAGAACAGAAATGTTTCTTTTAAGAAACATAGTTAGGACCAGAAGGTAAGAAGGGCAATAATAATAATAAAGATTCATCAGAAGATCCCTTTAAATAGCAAGGTCTCCTACTGTATTTACACAGGACCGTGTCTGCAAAACATCAGTCACCAAGAGGCCAAGGGCAGTATCTTATTGCCTTCTATATCAAACACCTAGCACAGTCCTTGATATATAATTGGTAACGGACAAATATTTGCTGAATGCATGACCAGACAATGAAACAATGAGCAAATGAATAAAACCTGTGTCTCAAAGAGCTCTGATCATGAAGTTAGACTCACAGACTTGAACTCAGGCTGTGTCATGTAGGCAGAGAGAAAGTGAAAGTGAAGTTGTTCAGTCGAGTCCGACTCTTTGCGACCCCATGGACTGTAGCCTACCTGGCTCCTCTGTCCATGGGATTTTCCAGGCAATAGTACTGGAGTGGATTGCCATTTCCTTCTCCAGGGGATCTTCCCGACCCAGGGATCGAACCTAGGTCTCCCGCATTGTAGACAGACACTTTACCGAACAACCTCTCAAAGCTTTAGTTCCTTTATCTGTGGAGTAAGGATAAGAACACTGACTTTGCAGGGTTGAGAGGAGCACATAAAAGAACAGACATCAACTCCAAAAGACTGAGAGTGTTCCTGTTATTAGGACTCCATTCGATGCTTGGTAATGTGCCTTCCCTTATCAGCCCCATTGCATGACTATCAGTCTTGACTCCAAGTAGATGTCAGCTCAGAGAGGCTGGCCAGAGCCCTCTCTTCTTTTCCTCCACAGCGGGAGCCCCCAGCCTCCAGGATCTAATGCCCGATGATCTGCAGTGGAGCTGACGGAATAGTAATAGAAATAAAGTGCACAGTCAGTGTAATGCTCTTGAATCATCCCTAAACCATCCCTTTGCTCTAGTCCCTGGAATCTGTCCTCGACCCTCTCTAGACCATGCACAGCCTGTGGCCACAGCAAGGAATTCAGATTTTTATTCTGAGAGTAATAGGATTCCATGTGGTTGGGGGAGGGAGAGTGACATGATGTGGTTTATATATTTAAATAAATCATTCATGCTGTGGTGTGGATCCTGGCATGTAAAGGGGCCAATACATCTCTCCTGGTGAGAAATAATGGTGGTTGGAATGCAAACTGTAGCCGGGAGGTGATGACAAGCAGGTGGATTTGGGATATATTTTGAGGGTAGAGCCAACAGGAATTACAGAGACCTGGATGCAGCCCATGAAGGAAAGAAAGGAATCAAAGATGACTCCAGGAGTTTGGCCTAGTGTATCGTTTAATGAAATTGGAGAGGCTTTATGGGGAAAGACTTGGAAGGGAAGTTGTGGCCATGTAAGGTTAAAATACATATTAGACATCTGAATGGAGAGATTAGGAGACATTTGAATATGTGAGTCTAGACTTCAGGGAAGAGACTCCAGTTGGAAACAGACACTTGAGAGTCATCAGCATTAAAAAGATATTCGAAGCCATGGAACAGTGTGAACTTGCTTGGCTGGAGAGCATAGAGAAGGAAGAGGACAGATCCGGGGGGTGGTGGGGGGCGGGGAGACAAACAGCCAGCGTTTCAAGAAGGAACCGGCTGCTTTTGAGAAGTCAAGTAAAATGAGGATAAGGACCTGATCACTGGTTCTCTCAGATAGAGATCTGTGATGACCTTGATAAGAACTACTTCAGTGCAATGATGAGGACAAAGTCATTGGAGTGGGCGGAAGAGAGAGCCATGGGGAGATGAGAAAGTGGACTCTTGTTGGCATGGGAGATAGAGAAATAGGGTAGTGTCTGTAAGAGAGTGAAAAATCAAGGGAAGAGGCTGTTTTGTTTCATCATGTGTTGTCTTTTAAGTTTTTTTTTTAAGATCAGATTTTAACTTGTTTGTATGCTAATGAAAAAAGTCCAAAACACAGGGAGAATTTAATGATGTAGAAAAGAAGATAGTTTAAGGCCCTTGAGAAAACAAGTTCTAGATAGAACAGGGATGCTGTAGCAGATGGGAAGGCAGGGTATGTAGGCAGAGAGGCAGCTGGGTTTGATGTGGAAGGGAACGATGGGTCTAACTGGGCTTTAAACGTTTTCTCCGTTACATATGTGATCCAGTCATCAGCTCAAGAGAGATGTTGAAGATTTCAGGAGAGAGGACAAGGCATAAAATAGACCTCTCAGAGAGTGGGAAAGTAAGTTTACTGTGGAAGCATAATTGCATCATTTGGCAGTATCGAGTGCCAATTTGACATCTGTGGTTGTAATTTTGAAGTCCCTCAGTCCGCACAACAGTGTGAATTTCTCTCTTCAGCGTTCTTGGTGGGAAGAGAACAGTTGGGTTGAACCAGGATTGGAGTTTTACCAAGCAAGATCAGTGGAAGAGAATGAAGGGTCCTTCCAAGGCATGGTTAGAGCTGTAGACCATGAAATCTAGGTTGGGTACTGACGGGAGTGAGAACAAGAAGGGCGTGATGGATGAGGACAGTGTGGTGGGTCACTGGAAGAATGACCGCTGGTGCTGGATTGCTGGCGTTGGATCACCGCGTGGATGCTGTTTCTAAGAGTGGTGGCGGGGTAGTGAGACTGGGAATCGGTGGCTGAGGGAGCATGAATAGGAGGTACCAAGCCCTGCAACAGGCTTCAAAGAAGCTGGGGCTTTGAAGAATGGAAGAGAAACTGGTTGGAGTGAGTTGGAGGACGTGAGGAAGATCAGCTTTCAGACCAACAGCTGAAAGGGAGGCAGTGACCTCAAAGGAAAGCCAAGTCTTGGTCTAAACAAAAAGGCAAAGAGACATTCAGAAAAAGTGAAGGGACTGAAGATATCAGGGAGTTTATGAATTTCAGACTGGAGTTTCTAGAGATCAGAGTAGAAGAGTTTGGATTGGGTGGAGATAGTTTATAAAAACAACAGCTAACACTTCTAAAAGCACTGACCATCACTGTCATGTATTTGCTCATTTAGTACAGTAGGAGTTGGATAGAAAATGGAGGGACGTATGACCAGAGGCTTGATCTTGTCAAGGGGATAGTAGAAAATGGGTTGTGAGGCATGAGAAGATTGGTTGGACAAATCAGCATGAGGCAATGGGCTAGCTTAGGTGCCTGTTCTCAGTAATGACATTTTGAGACAACAGAATGTCATGTAAAGATTGTTTAAAATATTGCATCTGAAGTCAAAAGATCCAAAAACTGAGTTCCAGCTCTGCCAGTCACTCACTATTTGAACTCGGGCAAGATTCTGTCTGGGAGTCCTGATCTCAGTTTTTACGTCTATCAAGACAAAGAGTACAAGCATGGATGCTCAGCTGCCCAGTTGTGTCTGACCCTTTGCGACCCCATGGACTGAAACCCACCAGGCTCCTCTGTCCATGGAATTCTCCAGGCAAGAATACTGGAGTAGGTTGCCATGCCCTCCTCCAGGGGATCTTCCCAACCCAGGGATCAAACCTGAGCCTCTTACATCTCCTGCATTGACAGGCGGGTTCTTTACCACCAGCCATTGGGAAGCCCCAAACAGCACACCCTGCCCTCCAGTAAAAGTGAAGATAAAATGACCTGGTGACTAGGACATCACTTGTGTGTGTTAGTTGCTTCAGTCACGTCCAACTCTTTGCGACCCCATGGACTGGAGCCCACCAGGCTTCCCCGTCCATGGAATTCTCCAGGCAAGAATACTGAAGTGGATTGCCATTCTCTTCCCCAGAAGATCTTCCCGACCCAGGGATCAAATCCTGGTCTCCTGCATTGCAGGCAGATTCTATACTGTTTGAGCTACAGGGAAATCCTTAACAAATCACTTAACAAATTGTAAAGCACCTAAATGCCGAGCGTGACTGTATGGTCAAGAATAGAGAAGTGCCTAAGGAAGAAGATTGTTTTGGCCACAGTGTGCATAATGAGTTATAATGAGCAAGAAAAAGAGCATACAAGTGTTTGCTGCTGCTGTTTAGTTGGTTCAGTCATGTCTGACTCTGTGTGACCCCGTAGATGGCAGCCCACCAGGCTCCCCCGTCCCTGGGATTCTCCAGGCAAGAACACTGGAGTGGGTTGCCATTTCCTTCTCCAATGCATCAAAGTGAAAAGTGAAAGTGAAGTCACTCAGTCATGTCCGACTCTTCACGACCCCATGGACTGCAGCCTACCAGGCTCCTCCATCCATGGGATTTTCCAGGCAAGAGTGCTGGAGTGGGGTGCCATTTGAAAGGTGTTAAAACAGCCCAGATATGTGTGTGAGGACCTGAGCTAGGGTGGTGGCTGCAGCCATGGAAGAAGTCCAGGAGAAACTATGAAGAAGTGTTAGGATTTGGTCCTGGCACAACCTTGCAAATGCTTTTCTGGGCATGACTGGGCTGGTGCTCTGTTCTCTGGGTGGAGTTTGTTCCAGGGTAGATGACAGAAAGAGCAACACGTGGTGGTCACCCAGGAGCAAGGACTTACCAACTGAGCTTCTGTGAGCTCAGCCCCGTTGCCCAAGGCCAACTTGAGGCCAGTGGCTACCAAGGTCCAGCTTTGGGGGCAGGGTAGAGTGGGAGTTAAGGGTTCACTAGGGTCAAATACCAGCTCTATCAGCTCTGTGACCTTAAGCATGTTATTTAACCCTTTGTTTGCCTATCTGTAAAAACAGGGACCTGGCCTGTGGAGCATGTTGTGAAGATTAAATAAATGTGAATATATATATCAAGAGTGTAGCCCAGAGTGCAGTGGGTAGTAGATCACTATACCAATAGCTATTATTGTTATTCCTAAATCTTGAAACAATTCCGGCACCAATGAGGCACATCCCACCTGGTGGTAGTATGCTGAGGACGCGTATAGGGAGGGATTCAATGAGGGACTGAATTAACTATGGTTGATGGAGTCAGAAATGACCCAGAACAGAAGCTGGGATGTCTGATGACAGCAAAGAGGCATCCCTTCTCCCCACATAGTCACCTTTTAGGTCTAATTAATATCATCTGTTTTTCCCTATGGCTTAACTTGACCTTCAGCTACAAAACCCAGGCCTGTGTCTCATATTTCTGCTCAGTGGTGGCTTTCAGGATCAGCCACTTGTGCCTTTTGGGGGTATACTTGTCCTGTGCACACAATGACTACCCATGTTTGATGGAAGCAAAGTGGCTAAAAGCAGACTCTTCAGCTGAAACGTTAAAGCCAGGCAACCCAAATGGAGACCAACAGAGACCAACAGGGAGACCAAAATTTACCCTCCTCTGAAGTCTAAGGCCCAGGGAGGGAGGGCTAGACAGCTCCTCAAACAACATGAATGGGAAGGAGTTGGTATGTTAAGGTTTTTTGCTTGTAAAACCTACCCCTGTGCATGGTGACCCTGCAATCAACATTTGTTGATTTTAAAAGAAATTAATGGAGTTGGGTGGAGCAGGAAGAACCAAAATGTTCTGGGCTGCTAATGGAAACAGATACACACTCACTGTGTACTCATAGAAATGTGATGGTAAGGGTCAGGTTTGAAATAATAAGATCATCTCTTGTGTTTGGCTTAGGAAATCTGTTTCACTAGTTTCTACAGTTTCACGTGACTTGATCATAAGAGAAACTGGATGTCGTGGTTTCTCTTTAATATCCCAATAAAGGGTGAGTGAAACAAAAAATATTCTTTGGACAGTATCTCAATCAGGACAGCTGAAGTTATGCTGGGATATCTCATAGAGAATGCTGAAATCTCATTTCCACGTGTTGGCACCTCATTCTGCTGCTGCTGCTAAGTCGCTTCAGTCGTGTCTGACTCTGTGCGACCCCATAGACGGCAGCCCACCAGGCTCCCCCGTCCCTGGGATTCTCCAGGCAAGAACACTGGAGTGGGTTGCCATTGCCTTCTCCGGCACCTCATTCTGCTGCTGCTGCTGCTAAGTCACTTCAGTCATGTCCGACTCTGTGCAACCCCATTCTAGGCTGCTTCAAATTTTTGCCTTCTCCATATCAACATTGGCTACTAAGATCATTGTGGTGGGGCTGAGTAGGGAGCATGGGAGGAGAGTTTGTAGATCTGAATAGCAGCAACTCATATGGCCGTGACTAACTTCAAGATGAAGAAGCCCCTTTCATATACCTGAAATAGAGGGGCATGGATATTGCTAGACAGCAGCAATGGCCATCAACAATAGTTGCTCAAACAACCCATTTACCTGCTCTCATGTAGCATTTCCCTTGTATTGCATCTTCAAGGAAAACCAAGTGAGGACTTCGACTTTGTGCATACAAAAATCTTCAAGATCTTCTTGGGCTCTTTAATCAATATTATTTCTAATCTTTAAAACTTATATATAAGCTTTTCTAAATAAAGCTTTTTTGAAATATGAAATAAAGAAAACTTTTATCACTTGAGATGTGACACCCCTCCCATCTGGAAACTTCCTTGTAAACCCTGTACCAAGTTCTGGGATGTGGCCTGACCCTTGGAGGTGTGTGTTAGTCAGGGGCTTCCCTGGTGGCTCAGATGGTAAAGAATCCATCTGCAATGCAGGAGATGTGAGTTCGATCCCTGGGTCCGGAGGAAGATCCCCTGGAGAAGGAAATGGCAACCCACTAGAATTCCATAGACAGGAGCCTGTTCATGTTAAAATGAAAGGTCTTTTGAGTACCTATAGCTAAACCTGCCTGGATGGAAGAAAAAAAAAAAAGTAGTCCCACAGTTTTACAACTTTAAATGTATAGGAAAAAAAGCATTCTTTAGAAAAAGTCTAGCCTATTTCTGAGTTCTTTCATCACGGGCCACTGTGAGTAGTAACTGGGAGTTACTGAGCATTTACTGTGTTGATTTACTGTGGTTAGTGCTTTGCATGTAGGTATCATTTAAATTTTATAACACTCCAAGATATGCACTTTTATTATCCTGATTTTACACACAAAGAAAGAAACAAACTTAGAGAGGTCATCTATCTGCTCCAGACCTTCACAGACCAAAGTTTAGACCCAGATCATCTGACTCCAAGAGGCTTCACCCTTAATCATTACCCTGAGTGTCCTTCCAAGTTTGGAATGGACATGTATGCACTGCTATATTTAAAATGGATAACCAACAAGGACCTACCGTATGGCACATGGTACTCTGCTCAATGTTATATGGCAGGCTATATGGGAGGGGATTTGGGGGAAGAATGGATGCATGTATGTGTATGGCTGAGTCTCTTTGCTGTCCACCTGAAACTATTACAATGTTGTTAATCGGCTATACCCCAATAAAAATCTTTAAAACTATCCCCCATATATTCTTAAAAATAGGTCTTAAGGGAAATGGAGCAAATGTTGCAATCTGCATAAAAACAAGTGCTCTCAAAACCAGCACAGTGACTGTTGGGGTTCTTGTGTAGCCACTTAACTCTGGAAAACTACTGAGCAGTTATTCCCTACCCTGACCCTGCAGGTTGTGTTTCCAGAGGTCAGGCTGTGAATAGGATGCTGTTCTCTGAAACTCTCACTAACAAAGCACTCTGTATGTTTCTTGTGTCTTCCAGTTGACGGTCCTCCAATGGAACCTTCCCAGTTTGTCTCAGTTGTCCCTAAATATCCAGACAAGATGGGATTTGATGAGGTAGGCAAGGTGTCTGTGTTGGTGAGCACCTGTATGTGTGAGCATGTGTACATCATGTTTATATGTTTATATCAGAACAACAAGCCTGGGCACATGTCTGAGAGTCAGCCAGATCAGCTGGGCTGCTGAAAAGAAACCTGGAAAAGGTTCTCGGTTTTTGTTGTGTGTTATTATTCACTTATCTTTAAAAAGGAGCATCATGGTAAAAGTGAATTAATCATTGAGTCAGAAAGATGTTACTAATTAGGCATGAAAGTAATATTTTCTAAGAGCAGATATTGCCATGTTTTATCAAGACTCAAGGGTAGGGTAAAGAAGATACATGTTTTAGGTATTAGAGGACTTTAACTTTATTCTGAGTAAGTGGAAACCATTCTGGAACGTTTTTTGGTTTATTTTCTCTTTGCTGTTCTTCCATGGGAAAAATTGCAGGGCAGGGTTTAGAGGACAAAGGAAAAGAGAAAAAAGAAGCCCATTCTAAAATTTGTTTTTGTAGCAGGCTCCAAGGGCTATATTTATTATTACACTTTAGTTGTATAACGACTGAGCAGAAATGTAACGAGATGCCTGTCTTAGTGATGTGCTCAGCAGAACCAGAATTGTGACTCCAAAATTATTGAATCCTTCATGGGTCCCTCATGTCACATAACTGCTGATCCATGTTCAGGGACTTGATGATCTGGAGGCTGGGACAGTGCCTTGGGAATCCACAAACTACGATGGAACTTTTCCATGAATCTGTGATATGTTATAAGCCAAAGTTTGTGCTCTATGCTCATTGCCACTGATTCACTGAATGAAAATGCCTTGTTTATCTCCCTGGACTATGTCATATGGGTCTCCAAAGTACAGCCATCTTAAATTCCTGCTGGAACTGGAAGCTGGGGTTTATTCTATCAAGTTTATTTGTTGTCAGATTTCAGAAATGGAAAGGAGTATTTCATGAATATTAATTGGAAAGGAGTTAGAAACTATCATGCTATTTCTGCAGAGGGCAAGATGAGATTAGATGGTTTTAAGTGTAATAGAGATGAATTAGACTAAATATAGAAGAATTAAAGTGTAGATAGTTTTATAAACAGTCAGGGCTTCTGAAAGGTTGGCCCACCCCAGATACTGAACTGGCTTCCACATATTACTTACAGCTCTCACTAACTCTCATGTCTCCAGGTAAAAGAACCCAAGGGTCTTTATGTATATTCATTTTTCCCTTTATAAACACATCCCAATGAGGATCAAATCAGAGCAAATACCATGGGACAAAAGCAGGATCTTCTAGCTCTGGTCTTCCATTTGCAAGGACTGGGTCACTTTTAGAAGCCTTCTGAAAAAGGCCGACTCTACGGAGATACAGACATGGGGACTCTGCTCTCCTGAGCCCTGGTAGTCATCTCTCTGTTTGGAACAGAGATAGGATAGTATAAAAAGGGATTTCAGGGCTTTTTCAACCTTCCCTGTACTCTGTGGCCTTGTTGGGGTGTCTGGGTGCACTTGGCTGGGTGGCTTTTTGTCTGTTTACTATTCACTAAGTATGAGCAAGCCGTCTGTGTTTTCCCTTCATAGCTGCAGTTTTTATTGTACTTGTCCTGGCAGGACCCTGGACGGGACTATTATTTACCAAAGTCTTCCCAGACTAGAGGTCTTGGGTCTGAGGGGACTTTTTGTTGTATTTCTGTTCGTTTTTTGTTTCGTTTCGGTCTCCTGACGTGACCTCAGGTAGCTCCATGTGTATACATGAGGAAATGCCCATTCCTTCCCATAGCCTTAAAATCAGGAGATGGAGCGTGTTCCCATCACAGTAGGATTCTAAACAGGAAGAAAATGACATATAAATGAACACAACTCGTTGTTATAAAATCCTAAGTAACAGGGCAAATAGAGTTACCACAGAAATTGTTTTTTTTTTTTTATAAAGAATTGCACAGTTAGATAAACAGTGGAGGTAATAAAATCATGATATATACCTAATCCACTTCGTTCTGATTCAGATGGATGATTTTTTCAAAGAAGACATCTTGCTCCCCCATCCGTTCTTTTCCATGAGCTGTATAAGTGGATGGAAGTGAGAATATTTTATAAGGAAGAGTTGAAATTTTACTTAATTCAGCTTTTGATCTGGTAAAACATATAACATCTTGATACTCCATTCAGAATGATTGTGTGAACCATGGCTTAACCCTCAGTAAAGTCAAAACTCCAGCCTGCTTATACGACATGACTTCTTCTTTATTCTAGACATAATGCAAGCTTTATAATAAACCACATATTATAGAAAATTCAATCTGTATTGGCCTTGAAAGATAAGATTGCTCAACTCCCTCTTTTTACAAACAAGGGAACTGGATCCCGTAGCATTAGATGTCTTCCTCAGGGTCATTTTGATGGGTCTTTAGGATGAAGCCAGTGTTGTCCAGCTTATTCCTGCAGGCTTCTGCTTTCCCATGCTATTCAGAATTTCTCACTGGCAACTGAAGCCTCCCTCTTTTTCAGGACTAGTTTAATGTACAAAGTGAGTTTATTACTGCTGGTAGAAAAGGACCTTATTAAAGCACTTCATTACCTGTAACAACTTGCATGAGGCTTTGGGTTCTTCTGTGGCTCCTTAAATCTGGGAATAATCAGACCGGCCTCCTTATCTGTGTAGCTCCCAGTAGCAGCCTCATGATAGGTGTGTGTTACTGCAGTCATCGGGAATTTCAGGGCCACTGCGAGGAGCTGCAGGAAGACCCAGCCCTCATGAGGGACAATCTGAACGCACATTTTGGGGACTTCATGGACCAGTACATGTCTTCTCTCTAAGACTTCCCTCAGATCCATGTAATATGGAATTTATGACTCTCCCTAAAGGGCTGTTCCCAAGGGCAGAGTTCTTTTTCTTTACTTGTTTCAGAAAAAGTCTAAGAGAGTTGAAGAGGTCTGGTAAAGAAGCTATGAAAATTAAGACCTTAATAATTCAGTTTGGAACTGTTGGTAATAAAAGGAATTTGTTAAGACTAGATTTTTCTTACTCTTGGAATGACTTTAAATTTTTCTACAGAGGATATAAATTACAAGAATAGCTAATATTTTGTACCCAGGTGATAGGACCAGTATTACTTCCATTTTACAGATGAGGAAACTGAGGTGTAGGAATTGGACCAACGCAAACACTTAGCAGACTTAGGTCTTGATAAATCTAGCCACTTGCCAAACTTCTTCCTTCCCCTTGGTCTCATATGTTTTGGGTTTAATTCACCTTTGGCCTCCTGAAGAACAGCTTTTTGACCCGATATGAAATATAAATACATCTTCACCATTTCCCCTAACCTTTCCACTCCTTATTCTAACTAAAGCGTTGTTCCTTATACTTCCTTTGCTTTTCAACAGCCTAAAATAAAAACTGAGTAATCTGTATTTCTTTTCCTTTTTTCTTCTTGTATTAGATTTTCATGATAAACCTCAAGCGCAGAAAGGATAGGCGAGACCGGATGTTACGCACCCTGTATGAACAGGAGATTGAGGTCAAGATTGTGGAGGCTGTGGATGGAAAGTGAGTTGAGTTTTCTCCTCAAACCCTTGCCGCTGTGGCTGGAGTGGAGATGCACCCTCTCCGGCTGAGGTTTAGTCCCAGTGGGCGGAATCTGCAGTCATTGCGGGACAGACATGCTTTCACAGTGCAGCCTATTTTGGGAAAACTTTATGCAGCTTATATATGTTAATTTCACCGAGTAGAGCAGAAGTCCACTCATCATCCTATGCTCTCTGGTCTTCACTATGCTGAAGGCTTGCCCTTGGTGTGATTTTCCACTGTCTCTGGGGTTCTTGCAATGGTCATGGTGGTTTCCAGCCCTGAAGTGCCTTGGAAGGAATGCATTCAGAGTTGCATTCAGAGCCTGATTTAGAGCAAAGCATCTTATCTTGTGTGACTTGACCTGAAGAAAATAAGTGGAAAAAAATGCATAACAGTCTGTATGTCCTGTTGCATGAGGTGCTTGCCACAGTCTGCTGGGGCTGATCACTTTTTCCAGGAACAAGGCAGGAAAGTTACATACAGTACCTGGTTGGATTCCTTCAAGAGTTTTTGTTATTGATGTTGTTATTTTGTTTTGTTTTGTTTTGCTTTGCTTTGCCCTTTAACACTCTATTATTTCAAGGAGTATGTTAGTCACTCAGTCATGTCTGACTCTTTGAGACCCATGAACTGTAGCCCGCCAGGTTCCTCTGTCCACGGAATTCTCCAGGCAAGAATACTGGAGTAGGTAGCCATTCCCTTTTCCAGGGGATCTTTGGTACCCAGAGACTGAACCCTGCTCTCGCACACTGCAGGCAAATTCTTTACTGTCTGAGCCACTAGGGATATTTGCAAAACCTCCTATTCCATGTTATATATGAATTTGGAATATGAATGGCTCTAAGGAGCATGGCTAGAAGCTCTTGTGGAAGTTTTTATGACTCTTTTAGAGAATCTCATCAGTGTTTCTCAAAGTATGGCCTGGACACCCATGTCACAGTCCCCGGGGGCTGGTTAGGGGCAGCTTCCTAAGTCCCAGAGCTGCTAAATGATGATCTGTAGGGCTGGGCTGGGAATTGGCACTTAAGAAGCCTCAAAGTGATTCTTGGGTAAGGTTGCCACTTAGAATAGAGGACACCTAGTTAAATTTGTCCTGAACATTACATGGGTCTTATATTAAAAAATTACTGTTTATCTAAAATATAAATTTGACTGGATATTTTTGTGTTTTACTTGCTAAATCTGGCAACCCTGTTCTTGGATGCACTAGAGTTTGGGAATCACAGTCTCAAATACCTCTAATAACCCCAATCTCCTTCATAGACCACATGGACCAAGGAAAACGAGTTGAGCTGTGAGAGTTCTTTATATACTCTGCATACAAGTCTTTTATCAGATGTATAATCTGCAAATATTTTTTCCCATTTTATGAGCTCTCTTTTCACTTTCATGACAGTGTCCATTGAAACACAGAAGTTAATTTGATGACATCCAGTTTATGTTTTTGTTGTTGATTGTGCTTTTGGTGTCATATCTAAGAATCCATTACCAAATCCAAGGCCATAAAGACTTGGTTCTGTCTTTTCTTCTAAGAGTTTCATAATTTTATGTTTTATATGTATCTCTTACACATTAGATCTTTGATTTATCTTGAGCTAGTTTTTATGTGATGTGAGGTAAGGATCCAATTCACTCTTAGTTTCCAATTCATTCTTTTGTACGAAGTTATCTAGTTGTCTCTGCACCATTTGCTAAAAGATTATTCTTTCCTTTACTGAATTGTCTTATCAACCTTGTCAAAAATTAATTAAATAGAAGGGTTTATTGCTGGATTCTCAATTCTGTTCCATTGATGTGTATGCCAATCCTTATTCCTTACAGTAGCTTCTTATGTGTAAGGAAGTCCTTCACCTTAGTTATTCTTTTTCAAGATGGTTTAGGCTATTCTAGGTCTCTTGGATTTCTGTATAAAGCATTAGCATACCATTTTCCACAAAAAAAGTTTGGTTTTGATAGAAATTGCATTGCGGAGAAGGCAATGGCACCCCACTCCAGCACTCTTGCCTGGAAAATCCCATGGACGGAGGAGCCTGGTGGGCCGCAGTCTATGGGGTCGCTAAGAGTCGGACACGACTGAGCGACTTCACTTTCACTTTTCACTTTGATGCATTGGAGAAGGAAATAGCAACCCACTCCAGTGTTCTTGCCTGGAGAACCCCAGGGACGGGGGAGCCTCATGGGCTGCCGTCTGTGGGGTCACACAGAGTCGGACATGATTAAAGCGACTTAGCAGCAGCAGCAGCAGAAATTGCATTGACTCTGTAGGCCAATTGAGAGAAGTACTTCTCTCTTTATAATATGAAGTCTTCTGATTCGTGATCATGAATATCCTTCCATTTATTTAGATCTTTAATTCTTGGATTGATGTTTTGTAATTTTTACTTGCACATCTTGCATTAATTTTGTTACATTTATTCTCAAGTATTTTACTCTTTTTGATGTTATGATAAGTGGAATTGTTTCCTTCACTTCATTTTTATATTGCAGATTGCTAAGTACATAGAAACAGTTGATTTTTGTATACTGATCTTGTTCCTACAACCTTGCTGAACTCATGTATTAGTTCTAATAATGTATTGTGTGTAAGTATGATCAGCCCATTCACGATGACTCCTCTCTTGTTCCCTGTACATCTCCTGCTTGACCAGTCCTTGCTTCACTCACATGACTATCCAATCCTCTTAATTATAGGCCTTGATCAGTAGCTGCCTACATGCTTGCCCCTGCCCCAGTCATTGGTTTCCTTGGTAACTGATGAGCCAATGTGATGTTAATGCCCCCTATAAATGGCAGCCTCCTTCTCACCCAAGTAGTGAAGACTGCTGCAGTGTCTGGCCTCTTGTCTGATGTACACAAGAGAGTGACCTGCTCCAGGATCTTTGGCTTTAGACTTGTAAGATCCCACTATCCAATAAATCATTAATGGATCTGTCACTGTCTCTGGGTTCTTACTTTGGTCTCAAGGTTAGCTAAATTACAAGGTTTGTAGTCCTGGGAGGTGCAATCCAACAGTTTTTGAGCCAGCCAGAGGCTGAGGAAACTCCCACGAGCACCAAGATGTTGTTGAATAAGGATGAGGAACAAAAAGTCATGGGGGTAATCCTTGGCTAAATCCTCAAGTGCAATGGTGGACAGAAATGAGAAGAGTGGGCAGGCTTGGCTTGTTCCTGTTATTAAGGAGAAACATTTAGTCCTTCACCGTTAAATAGGATAACTGGCTCTGGAGTTTCCACAGATGGCCTTGATTGGGTTGAGTGTTTCTATCTTAGAAGGGTGATGGTGTCTTAGTTCGTTTGCTGCTATAACAAATTACCACAGACCAAGTGGCTCAAACAACAAACATCTGTCAAAGTTCCAGAGGCTGGGGAGTTCCAGAGAAGGGTGCCAGCATGGCTAGGTTATGGTGAGAGACCTCGTCCTGCTTTGTAGAAGGCGATCCTCTTCCTGTGGGCTTCCCTGGTGGCCCAGTGGTAAAAGAATCCACCTGCCAATGCAGGAGCTGCAAGTTCGTTCCCTGGGTCAGGAGGATCCCGTGGAGAAGGACATGGCAACCCACTCCAGTATTCTTGCCTGGGAAATCCCATGGACTGAGGAGCCTGGTGGGCTACAGTCCATGGGGTCACAGAGTCAGACCCAACTTAGCAACTCAGCATGATCTCTGTCCTCTTGCTGTACTCTCCTATGGCGGAGAGCAAAGAGAGGGGAGAAGGCGAGCTTTTGCTCTCTTATGAGGGCACTAATCTCATTTACGGAAGGTCTACCCTAGGACCTACAGCTCCACCTCCTTATCAACATGTGAACTTGGGGGAATATAAACAGTTAATCCATATACAGTCGGATTTTTGTCAAGTTTTATGTCTGTTTAGATGATCGTGGAATTTTTGTCTGTTAATAATGATGTCTCACTTTTTTTTCCCCACCTGTTAAATGAACCTTACAATCCTGGGATAAATCCCATCTGGTCATGATGTATCAACCCCTCTTCTGTGATGCTGGATTCTGTTTCCTAGTGTTTTCTTGGGGATTTTTCTATTTATCTTAAGGGATATTGGTCTCTCATCTTCTTGTGATGTTTTTCTAGTTGTGTATCAGGATGATACTTTATAGAATAAGTTGGGTGCACCCTCTTCAATTTTTGGTAAGGGTTTGAAAGATTTGTGTTAATTCTTTAAATGTTTGGCAGAATTCTGAATTCTTTACTGAAGCTATCTGGTCCTGGACCATGTTTTGGAACTTTTTTTTAACTTTACAAATTCAGCCTTTTTAACTGTTATAGGTATTCAGAATTTCTATTTCTTGAGTTGGGTTTTTTTTTTTTTTTTTGAGCAATGTGCCCTTTTTACCTAGGTTATCTACTTTGTTGATGTATAATTGTTCACAGTATTTTCTTGTAGTCCTCTTTATTTCCACAAGACCAGTAAGGATTGCTCCCTCTTTCATTCTTAATTTTTAATAATTTGAGTCTACTCTTTTTATGTGGCTAAAAGTGTTATCAGTTTTGTTCTTTTCCAAAGAACCAGCTTTGGTCTTGTTTTTGTCTGTTTTTCTATTCTCTGTTTCATTTATTTCCTTCTTCCTGCTTGCTTTGCATGTAGTTTGCTTTTTCCAGTTTCTCAAAATGGAAAAGCAGATTATTTAAGATTCTTTTTTTCAAACATAGACATTTGTACCTGTAACTAGCCCTCTAAGTACTGCATTAGGTGCATCTTGTAAGGCTTGGTATGCTGTTTCATTTTCATTTGTCTCAAAATATTTTCTCATTTCCTCTGTGGTTTCTTTGACTCATTGGCTATCAAGGAGTATATTGTTTAATTTCACATATTTGTAAATTTTCCAAGTTTCCTATCAATTTTTAATTTTGTTGTGGTTATAGAACATACTTGGTATGAATTCAACCATTTAAAATGTACTGAGGCTTTATTTATGGTCTATATAGTCTCACATATGGTCTTTCTTAGAGAATGCTGCACAGACAGTTGAAGAATGTGTATTTTGCTGTTGTTGCCTTTAATTTCAGTGTCAAATCCAAAAAATCATCACCAAAGCAGTGTCAAGGAGTCTTATCCCCTTGTTTTCTTCTAGGACCCTACTATTAATATGAACTTGATGGCTATAAATTAAGATGTTAATTATAATCCCTAGGGCAATCACTAATAACTAAAAATATGCAGAAATGTAAACAAAGGAATTAAGATGTGAAAGTACAAAATATTGAATCCTTATATTCAATATATAATATTGAATATAATTATATTCAATGTTTTAATGAACATTATATTATATTCAATAGTTTCAGTGAAACTAATGTTATGTCAATTATATCTCAGTAAAAAAATACCAACTTCAATACTAAGGAAAAACTTAACAGCTGTATAGCTGTATTCCTTCCCCTTCCTTTGTTCTATTGTCACACTAATTATTTCTTTATATGCTCTTTATACATTATTTGCTCTTACTGCTTTATGCAGCTATAATTTAAATCAGATAAGGGAAAAAATTATGAACAAAAGGATACTTATACTGTTTATGTTTACCTATCCCAGGTGGCGCTAGTGGTAAAGAACATGCCTGAAAATGCAAGAGGCATAAGAGACACGGGTTCAGTCCCTGGGTTGGGAAGATCCCCTGGAGAAGGGCATGGCATCCCACTCCAGTATTCTTGCCTGGAGAATCTCGTGGACAGAAGAGCCTGGCGGGCTGCAGTCCACTGGGTCACGAAGAGCCAAACACAACTGATGTGACTTAGCATGAATGCAAACACCGGCACTTCCATGTACCGATGCTTTCATTTCTTCATGTGGATCTGAGTTATCCTCTAGGTTCCTTTCATGTTAGCCTGAGGGATTCCCTTTAGCATTTCTCATAGAGCAGATCTACTAGTGACACTGTTTTTGTTTATCTGGGACATCCTGGTTTTTCCATTTTTGAGGTCTAGCTGGACTGGATACAGCATTCTTGGTTGAGTCTCTCTGAGTCGGCACTTTGAATTAGTCAACCTTCTGGCCTCCATGGTTTCAGATGAGAATCAGCTATTAATCTTACTGAGAATACTTTGTTGGTAGTGAGTCACTTCTCTTGCTTACTTGACTCTCTCTGCATTTTAACTTTTAGCTCCAAAGGAAGGATGTACACATGTGTACAATTCCTCTTACGATTCTTTCCCGTCCTCATTCCTTCCAGTGTTTAATAATATTGAATGGTTCTATTAGCCACGCTCCTTCATTAGGAAAATACTTTTTCAACGGTGCCAAAAAACTGATGATACTTAGAACTGCATTGGGTGTTGTGAGGGATACATAAAATATAAGACCTCGTCTTGTCTTCACACAGCTCATAATGCTACAACACACTAACCCTGAGGAGCTTCTAAGGAGCCCTGCTCAGTGGGCATAAAGGCCCTGGGGAATACACAGACCTCTCCCTCCTGGCTTCTGCGGTAGGGACCTCTCAATGTGTTAATTTAGGGGTATGTTCTATCTTACAGGGCGCTGAACACAAGCCAGCTGAAGGCCCTGAATATTGAAATGCTGCCTGGATATCGAGATCCCTACTCCTCCAGGCCCCTAACCAGGGGTGAAATCGGCTGCTTCCTTAGCCACTACTCTGTCTGGAAAGAGGTGAATAACGCTTCATTCAGGTGTGCAGTTCTGTAATGAGAAGGGAGGAGAGTGGGACCATTTTACTCTTGATGAACCTTCGCCAAGATTCCAGTTATGAGCTATTATGTGCTGTGCTGCTATAGTTTTGACTTTCTAATACCTATTTTGATTAGATAAATAAGTATCAACTTTTCATAGGGTATCTTCCCCCTGACCTTTACAGGTAATTGACCGGGAGCTGGAGAAGACTCTTGTTATTGAGGACGACGTGCGTTTTGAACATCAGTTTAAAAAGAAGCTGATGAAACTGATGGATGACATTGATCGAGTTCAGCTGGATTGGGAGCTGATGTGAGTGACAAGACGGCAAGCTTTTCTAAGAGTACTGAGAACTCTTTCAGTTCTTTCAGCACTGAGAGCCCCAACGCATATGAGGTGGGCTCAAGCTTCCACTTACCTGGCTTTCTCTCCATATATGTTCCCAGCAACCAGAAGTAGGTAGGGGATACCCACTGGTTTGGGGGCTTCCCTGGTGTCTCAGATGGTAAAGATCCCACCTGCAATGCAGGAGATCTGGGTTTGACCCCTGGATTGGGAAGATCCCTTGGGGAAGGGGATGGCTACCCACTCCAGTATTCTTGCCTGGAGAATCCCATGGACAGGGGAGCCTGGCAGGGTCGCAAAGAGTCAGACGTGAATGAGTGACTAACACTTTCACTTTTGCATCTATACGTTCTTCAAGGTGAGAAAGTATGGGAAGTTCTTTGACACTTGGAATCTGCCTGCAGATCTGGGGTTTTCCGAATGAGCATTTACCTGAGATCGCAGCAGAAACCCACCCATGAATCAGCATGGTGCATTGAGCGTGTCCAGGGAGGACCCGTGCCAGGGCAAGGGTCCTGTGTCACACTTGAGCATCAGCTCCCTGGAGGATGGCTTTCCTCTGCAGTCTCTGATTGTGTGTTGGTGGGGAGGGGAGAGGGGGTTGGAAGGTCAGTGGGAGAGCACCTGTTGGGGAGGGGAGCTGTACAAATAGGGAGAACACTGACAGCTGGGTTTGGAGAGTCAGAGGCTGTCTTAGGAAAACCAGATTCATCAAGGGAGTCCTGGCTCTGAAGTGACATTTAGTTAATGCTCGTTGCCGGCTACCTCTGGGAACTGAGCGCTCGCGCGTGCTCTCTCTCATTTTGTTTTTACAATGAGATGACACTTTTTACTTCTCTCCAATGAGGCAGAAAGTTCCCAAGCGTCATATTCACTTCCCAGCTGTGTGTCAAAGGCAATTTCATCAGATCAGAGGCTGTTCCTTTAGCAGCTGCAGCCCACAAGCTGTCCCCGTTCCTCCCATCCTCGGAGGGAAACTTAACTATGCACTCGGGTGGAATACTTGTTCTCTTAGAAAATGTACTGTTCTGAGCTCAGAGGAAACCTCGTAATGGCCCAAGTAACCGTGGGAATTAGCCCCAGGACTATGTAATAAAGGGATTGGCTCCCTGTCGGGTATCAGTCATGTGATGAGATTCTGCACTGTCTCTTCTGATCGTTGTCCCCAGAATCCTCTAGGAGTTCTCGCACCTCAGGCTTGCTGAGTCTGTGGCCCTGCAGCCTGCGGTTAAGGCCCCACAGGCATAGAGCTTGAAAGCTATTTCATGCTTACGTGACATGTACAAAGGCAACTTTCACTTAAGCCTTGGAGTCAGAGGACTGGGCTTGGGGAGTCTAAGGCTTAGAATTGGCATATGTCCTTGTTCACTTGTAGTTTGGTTGATGCATTTCTCGGGAAAGCATACCAATAAATCCAAGAAAGAAGAGTTATTGTTCTAAGGATTATGGGGATGGAGCGGGGGAAATGTTTTCTAAATTTCCATCACTGATCAAGTGCAAGTGTTCCATTGAAATCTATTATCTAATCACAGAGAATTATAGCTGTTTCCAATTTTTCACATCTCACTTTATAAAATGAATAAAGCAACTGTACTTAAACTCAAAATATGAAAGCATATAGGCTGTCTGTGACAGCAATATTAAGTTTCTCCAGAAAAAGGAAATAGTAAGCAGGGAAAAATAGAACAAGCCATTGAAATCATCTAGGGCAGCGTGTCCAATAGAAATATGTGAGACATATCATTTAAAATTTTCTGTGTGTGCTCAGTCATATCTGATTCTTTGCTACCCCATGGACTGTAGCCCACCAGGCTCCTCTGTCCATGGGATTTTCCACGCAAGAACACTGGAGTGGGTTGCCATTTCCTCCTCCAGAGGATCTTCCCGACCCAGGGATCAAGTCTGTATCTCTCGTGCCTCCTGAATTGGCAGGTGACTTTTTTACCACTGCACCACGTGGGAAGGCACATCATTTAAAATTTTCTAGTAATCATATTAAAAAGATAAAAATAGGTGAAATTAACTTTAATAATACATTTTATTTAATCTAACATATCCAAATATAACATATAACATACAATCAGTATTTTTAAACTATTAACAAATTAGTCTGTATTCTTTTTTCATTCAGTCTTCAAAATCCAATATGTGTTTAATGCATACAACATATGCACCTCAGTCCATATGCTAAATTTTCAACTGTTGAAGTAAACTGTAGCCCTACCAAAACAATACTTTTCGAATACGAGAAAAAATATTTTACACATCTTCAATTTTTAAATTACAGTTTAAATTTAGTATAACAAATTGAGTATAAGCTTAGTTCCTCAGTCACTCTGGTCACAATTCAGACGTTCAATAGGATTTTCTCTTTCACTTGATACATGAGAGAAATTCAGGCTCTTTGCTTTTAAGAGGCTGTGGTTGAGAGGTGGCTATATTTATCTCCAGAAGAACTGAAGGTGAACATAGACTTATTCTATATATCCTAGGATGTTTCAACAAAGAGGATAGCTTAAATATTGAAAGAGATGGTTTTTAGAGCAAAATAGAGGAATTCAGCTTTCTCTGACTGGCAGAAAACCAGATCTCCTCAACTTGGCCCAGGCAAGCAGAAGCAACTAGGCTCCAGACAAAAGTAATGGATCACAGATCCATGGGTAGACTAGGGATGGTGAGAATAGTTGAGGGTACATCCTGTGTTGCAGAAGTAGTTCATGGAGGGCAGAACCCCAGAGGAAGCATGGGCAGAGATGGGTGAGGGAAAGCAAAGCACGCAAGTGGTGACATCCATTCTTTCCCAGAGGAAACACTCTGGAGCTACTCTTGGGTTCCTAGGTATTTCGCTTTGCACTGTCTCTTTTCCAAAGCATTTTCTTTCTTGTGTTTACCACCAGCATTTGGAGAGCTGCGCAGAAAATATCAAGTCCCCAGACTGAAACTCTAGGGACTTGAAAGCAAACTTGGGATTCTCACATCTGGTCTTTGTTGTCCCCTTCCAACCTCTATAAACACAGCTGAAAATCCTACACTACCTTTGGGAAATGATCTGAAAAAAATTTGCTTTTTGTCATGAAATTTTTTTAAGATGTTTTTTAAAAATATTGGAGTATAGTTAATTTACAATGTTTTGTTAGTTTCAGGTATATAGCAAATTGATTCATTTATATTTGAGATTCTTTTCCCGTAGGGGTTATTACAAAATATCTTGAGTATAGTTCCCTGTGCTATTTAGTAGGTCTATGTTGATTATCTGTTATATACATAATAGTGTGTATGTGCTAATCCCAACCTCCTAATTTATCCCCCCTACACACACCTTATCCATTTGGTAACTATAAGTTTGTTATCTAAGTCTGTGACATATTTTCTAAATAAGTTTGTGTGCACCATTTTTTCAGATTCCATATGTTAGTGATATCATATGATATTTGTCTCTCTGTTTGGAGAAGGAAATGGCAATCCACTCCAGCACTCTTGCCTGGAAAATCCCATGGACAGAGGAGCCTGATAGACTACAGCCTATGGGGTCACAAGGAGTCGGACACGACCGAGTGACTTCACTTCACTTTGGCTTAATTCACTTAGTATGGTAATCTTTAAGTTCATCCATGATTCTACGAATAGTATTATTTCATTCTTTTTTATGGCTGAGTAGTGTCCCGTTGTGTATATGTATCACATCTTCTTTATCCATTTCTCTGTTGATGGAAATTTCGGTTGCTTCCATGTCCTGGCTATTATACATAGTGCTGCTATGAACCCTGGATGTGTGTATCTTTTCAAATTATGGTTTTCTCGGGGTATATGCTCAGGAGTGGGGTTGCAAGATCATATGGCAGTTCTAGTTTTAGTTTTTTAAGTAAAAAGACTTGAAAAATTTTGTATCCTACAACTTTACCAAATTCATTGATGAGTTGTAGTAGTTTTTGGTCGGAGAAGGCAATGGCACCCCACTCCAGTACTCTTGCCTGGAAAAGCCCGTGGACAGAGGAGCCTGGTGGGCTGCCGTCCATGGGGTTGCTAAAGAGTCAGACACAACTGAACAACTTCACTTTGACTTTTCACTTTCGTGCATTGGAGAAGGAAATGGCAACCCACTCCAGCATTCTTGCCTGGAGAATCCCAGGGACGGGGGAGCCTGGTGGGCTGCCATCTATGGGGTCGCACAGAGTCGGACACGACTGAAGCGACTTAGCAGCAGCAGCAGCAGTAGTTTTTGGTAGTGTCTTTAGGATTTCTTATGTATAGTATCATACCATTTGCAACAGTTTAACTTATTTTCTAATTTGAATTCCCTTTATTTCTCTTTCTTCTCTAACCGCTATGGAGGACTTCTGAAACTATGTTGAATGGAAGTGGTGAGAGTGAACATATTTGTCTTGGTCCTGATCTTAGAGGAAGTGCTCTCAGGTTTTCACCTTTGAGGATGCTGCTGCTGCTGCTGCTGCTAAGTCACTTCAGTCGTGTCTGACTCTGTGCAACCCCGTAGACGGCAGCCCACCAGGCTCCCCCGTCCCTGGGATTCTCCAGGCAAGAACGCTGGAGTGGGCTGCCATTTCCTTCTCCAATGCATGAAAGTGAGAAGTGAAAGTGAAGTTGCTCAGTCGTGTCCAACTCTTAGTGACCCCATGGACTGCAGCCCACCAGGCTGCTAGCTGTAGGTTTGTCATATTTGGCCTTTATTATGTTGAGGTAGGTTTCCTCTGTGCCTGCTTTCTGGAGAGTTTTGTTTTTTTAAAAAAAAAAAAAATGGGTGTTGAATTCTGTCAAAAGTTTGTTTCTGAATATATTGAGATGATCATGTTTTTGTTCCTTTAAATATTATTCTTTAGTAATATTTATACTCACTCGCTCACACTAGTGAGTATTCCCTGGTATGTCTGCCCCCAGTGTCCTGGCCCCCACAGTGAGTCATAGCCACTCCCCCACCCACCCAGGAGACACTCCGAGACCATCCGGTAGCTCTGTCCTGATGGTCTGACTCCTCTGAAGTCGCTGCTTTTGCCCAGGTCCTGCTGTGCACGAGACGTTGTGTGTACCCTCCAGGAGTGGAGTTTGTTTCCCCCATTCCTGCGGAGCTCCTGCCATCAAGCCCCCTGGCCTTGAAAGCTGAGTGCTCTGAGGGACTCCTTCTCTTGATGGCAGACCCCCACACTGGGGAGCCTGACATGAGGTTCAGAACTCTCACCCCTGTGGGAGAACTTATGAGAAATAATTATTTGTCCCCTTTGTGAATCATGCACCTGGTGGGTACAGGATTTGATGCTATTGCGAATGTGCCCCTCCTTCCATCTCACTGTGACTTCCTTGTATTTGGGTTAGAATGTCTTTGTTGGCGGGTTCTGGTCTTTTTTTGTCGATAGTCATTCAGCAGTTAGTTGTGATATTGGTGTTTCTGTGAGAGGAGGTGAGTTCAAGTCCTTCTAGTCCACCATCTTGTCTCCAACTTCTGAAAGATCTTTCAATCCCCACATTTCAACTTTCAGGGCTTAACAGCCTGCTAGGCAAGGATTTGCAGCTCAGTCGGTAAAGAATCTGCCTGCAGTGCAGGAGACCTGGGTTCGATCCCTGGGTGGGGAAGATCCCCTGGAGAAGGAAATGGCAACCCACTCCGGTATCCTTGCCTGGAAAATGTCATGGACAGAGGAACCTGGTGGATTGCAGTCCATGGGGTCTCAAAGAGTCGGGCACGACTGAGCGACTAACACACAGGCAAGGATGAAAGTGCAAGTGAAAGTGAAGTTGCCCAGTTGTGTCTGACTCTGTAGCCCACCAGGCTCCTCTGTCCATGGGATTCCCCAGGCAAGAATACTGGAGTGGGTTTCCATTTCCTTCTCCAGGGGATCTTCCCCACCCGGGGATCGAACCCAGGTCTCCTGCATTGCAGGCAGACGCTTTAACCTCTGAGCCACCAGAGAAGCGCTAGGCAAGGATAGTTGGGCTGTTGATAAGTGGAACCACAGAAATGGCCTGAAATTGATGGAAGATGATGACAACGATGATTGATGTGCTATGCTCTGTTGTGTGATACCTTTGAATAAGACACAGTTGGTCCAAGCTTTCAAAAGTGTCTGCAAAGCTGTGCTCCCTTCTTATGGATGTCTAATACTCAAATTAGAATTGTCTCCTCCACCCATTTCCTTTTAGTTATATTGGTAGGAAGAGGATGCAAGTAAAAGAACCAGAGAAAGCTGTGCCCAATGTGGTAAATCTGGTTGAAGCTGACTATTCCTACTGGACGCTTGGCTATGTCATCTCTCTGGAAGGAGCACAGAAGCTGGTTGGAGCAGATCCTTTTGGGAAGATGCTACCAGTGGATGAGTTTCTGCCCATCATGTACAACAAGCATCCTGTGTGAGTTGCCCTGAACTGCCTGCCTGTCCCTTGAGCATAATTCATTCGTGGGGTAATACTTTATATTTTTAAAAGGGGTACTCCTTTCCTAAATGATCTTTCCATAATCACGACAAGAGAGGCCAACTCGAATGATTACCCCCTTTTACAAGCAGGAGATCTAAGGCAGAAATGGTGAGTCTTGCACAGGAATCCTCCTTAATACCCAGTGAGTAGCTTAATTGCACATAATATGCTCGAGCCTCTCATCTTTGATTTTCTTACTTCCATAAACCCATACACCTCAAGGTGAAGGTCATCTTCCTAAGCACCTCAAATTTTTCAGTTCGTTTCTTAGTCCATTGTGTATACTGTTGGCCAGGCAGTGACTCACAAGCTAGTCAGGAACCCAGACTCATGAACAGTCATTGTGACATATTGTGAAACCTACGATCACAGAGATGTGTTCGAGGCTCAGGGAGAGTGGAGATGGCCTCTGAGCTGGGCGTCCACAGAAGAAAGTGTGATGCTCAGAGTTCCCATAGCCCGGGAGTTCAGTTTGACCTAGTGTTTGTATCAAGAACATGGTAAATGGTTGGTCTGTGTGTCAGTCTCCCCAGTAACCTGTGAGCCTCTGAGGCAGGGACCATCTTTTATCTCTGTGTCCTTAGAGTCTAGTCCACATTCTACCCATGCTAGCTGCTTGATCGATGCTTCCTAAGCTCATTAATGGAGCAGGAGACCAGGTTCTAACCTCGGCTCCTTCTCTCGTTGCTGGGTGATCTCCTCCCTAGATGGTCTTCTTTGTAGCAGTTCAGTGTTCTTGTCCTGCATCTTGCCCATTTTGTCTCCTGTCCTCAGTAAAAATGGACAACGTGTCAGAGACTAATTTTTTTTTCTGCTACCTGGCAGAAACATGGAGGTCAACCATCATCCTCTTAACAAAAAGGAAATTGAAACCTAGCTGCTGAGCAGGTGTCACCTTGTGTACTCGGCAGAGGAGCCCTGGGAGGGAGGGCTCCTTGTCCCTTCATTTACACTCACAGGTTGCTGGACTGCAAAGCCAAGCTGGTGTGCCTCCAAGCCTACACCACATTACTCACACCTTCACTCCAGCTCCCAGCCATCTCATTCACTGATCCAGGATCAAAGCGTTTTCTACAAAGTGATCACTTTATTATTGTGGTCCAACAGAGCTTAAACCTTAATTTTTAGAATAAGACCTGAAATTCATTTTTAAGCTACTCTGTCTAAATTTGGATCTTCCCTTGTAGCTTAGTCGGTAAAGAATCTGCCTGCAATGCAGGAGACCCAGGTTCAATTCCTGAGTCAAGAAGATCCCCTGGAGGAGGAAATGGCAACCCATTCCAGTATTCTTGTCTGGGAAATCCCATGGACAGAGGAGCCTGGCAGGCTTTAGTCCATGGGGTCGCAAGTGTTGGACATGACTTAGTGACTAAACCGCCATTTAAATTTAACAGAAATACCCTGACCTTTTTCTTTGTGTATTTGTTTAAATCATCTGAAAGCCTTAAAAATAAAAAATCTGTTGTGTTTGTAGGCTAAAGTTTTCCACAAAGACGCAATTTAAAAAATAATCAAATCCATGAGAATTTAGGAGGTAACAAGCAAGACCCTTTTCCCCTGTTCTGTAAGTGTCCTGCCCCCTCACCCACTTGTCCACCTCTTGTTTTCAGGGCTGAGTACATGGAGCATTACGAATCCAGGGACTTGAAAGCCTTCTCTGCAGAACCCTTGCTCATCTACCCAACGCACTACACAGGCCAGCCGGGGTATCTGAGTGACACGGAGACCTCGACCATCTGGGACAATGAGACAGTGGCCACTGACTGGGACAGGACACATGCCTGGAAGTCCCGGAAGCAAAGTCGCATTCATCGCAACGCAAAGAACACAGAGGCCCTGCCACCACCAGCCTCCCTGGACACTGCACCTTCAAGAGATGAGCTATGAAGGCTCCATGGAGGGGTTACTACACTTTGGTTTTCCTAATGGGCCAATCATCTGTTTGCTCCAGTTTCTTTTCATGGTTACGGTGACCTAACCAAAGTGGTCTAATGTGATTGATCAAAATTGATATATTTTTTGACAGGGGAAGAGAATAGGGACACTAAACCCAAATCTCCTAGGATGGCTAGAAGATAGGCTTACTGGCCACCATTAGGATAAACTTCAACCCAGACACCTTGTCCTTCAGTTCATTACCATTGTGATACTGGTTCCCACATTAAGGTTGAATGGCATAGCTCAGAGATGCTCACTCAAGGGAAAGGTGATCACCAACCCTGTCACATCAGTAAATGGGTAGGCCCAGCAGCCTACCCAGCTGGACCATATCTAGTGGTCTGGTGGGCCGGTTTTATGTCACAGATGTGACCTTGAAAATTTGAGTATGTTCCAAGTTTGGTGGTAGGGGGTGGGAGGGCAGGAATCAAATAATTTAAAAATCAAATTAATCGGGCTTTTTCTTTAAAGGTATTTGTCATGAGCCTTATTGCAAAGTGAGCTTTGCATCTTAGTCTCCGTTATCCAACAGGGATGGGTATTTGGGTCTGTCTGAGACTTGGCCTTTGACTATCATGACAACTGAAGCTCTCATAAAGAGCTGTCCAGTTTGCCATGTGGATATATTGAATATAGTTTCATAGATATTTGAGGGGGTGTGTAGCTATTTGAAGAAAACACTCAAGCTTTGGCTTTCTTTATTATGGTCGCTTGAGTTGGGATGCTCTATTTATGAAGATAAATTTAATATATAAGGGGCCGGGGCTGGTCTGTAATTGCTGTCCCAGGGGTTCATGTGCTGCCCCAGCAGGTCAGACTCTCCCATCCACCCTGAGCCTGGGAGTGAATTGCAGGCATGAGTTTCATGAGTCTGTTAAGAGACAGAGCACATGTTCAGGCCAGCAACTGTCCTTGCCTGGGATTTTCATTCTATTTTGAATTATTTATTTTTACAAAATGTTGGGGGTTGAGGGAGAGTCTGCAGGATAAGGCAGAGAAACAGATGCATCCGGCTTTCATCACTCCTGGGAAGTGGTCAGTGTAGACTTGTTGGTTCCAGAACCTGATTTTTCTGCATTTCCCAGGCCTGTTGAATGGGAGAGTCTAACCTTCTGGAAACAAATGGTTCTCTACTTCAGGTGAGAGACCTTGGCCAGAAACAGTGGACTGATCAACTGACGTAGGCCAACACCCAGGGAAGCTCTTAGGGTCACAATCCTGGGCAGACCACCTCTCTGCTTTCTCCATAAATGGATTGTATGTAAAATGCAGAGTTGGACTACATCATCTCTTCCGGTGCTGCCATCTGTGATATCTCATGATGGTTTGCTTTAGGTATCTGTTCTCATGCCCACAAGCAGTAAAACTGGGTCTCCAGAAATTCCCGCCCCGAGCATCCTCTCCACACCGGCTCCTCTCCCCGTGTCTGGGTGTTGGACTCTGAGCTTCATGCTTGGGAACAGAGCCTCAGGGCAGCCTTGCTGAGTGTACCCATGAGGGTACTGCTGACTGCTCCGCATAAAGGCCCCCGGCTGCAGGACAACCAGGCAGCTTCCCCCCACAGAACGCCAGCCTTGGCCTTCCCTCTTGACATATGGTTGGTTCTTCTGCATTGACCAGTGAGCCAGGAGTCGGAGGAGGGGGGTCTCAGCCGACTCTGATTTTTACTGCTTGGACATGGCAGTCAGAACTTGATTCTTTGTCTAGAAAAACAGAGCATCTGGGGAGCTAATGAAAAACCCTTAGGTGATTCCTAAGGTATCCTTGGGTATTTTGTATTTCGCTTGAATATTTGAGTGCGTGCAAGTGTGCATGAATTTTATGTGTTTTGTTTTTTTTTTTATAAGGAGGGTGGGAGGTGGCTGAGGTATTAGGAGTGGAAATGAAGGCAGATTGAATTAATTTTTGTGTGGTTTTGTTTAATAGAGAACATTGGTGTATTTTCTTTTTCCCTGTCAGCTGGTCTGGTGGGGTTATGAATTCTCATTCTTAAAAGACATTGTTGATAAATTCTAGAATTTTAGCTTAGGACTGTTCTACTGTGAATAAAGTTCTGGCTTTGTCAGCCCAGCCTTCGTTTCTCTTCACTCAGGTCTAGAATCCGAAGCAACGTTCCTTTGTTGTGAACATTGTGAACTGCAGATCCAGCATTTCTTTTAAAAAAAAAAAATCGCCAGTTCAGCAGTCCAGGGATTCCTTGACCTCATTACTCTTCCTCCCTCCCATCTAAGTCAAGACATTTGACCTTGGCAGTGTCAGAGGACTTTGCCTCCAGCCATGGCACCTGCTGTCTGCCTTTGAAAGTTAAACCTCTCTGGATTTTGCGATGCAAGGTGGAATCTTCTGGATGGACAACCTTGACTTCAGCGGTGCTGGTGCTGCTAAGCATGGACTGAGTGTCCACCATCCACAGAGGACACACTGCCCGGGCCTTGCTTTGTTCACCGGGGCCGGCTGCAGGAAGTCTGGGAAGCAAGAGCTGGCATCCCAGCCTCCTCGACTATCTGTCACGCTCTGTTGTTTCAGGGTGGGGAAGTGATAAATGACCTGCCTTCTAGAGCTTGCTGTGAAACAAAAAATAATGTGCAACCCTGTGACTGTTCATTGGTTCCTCCAGTGCTGGTCAACAGCCCCCACTGCTGGAATTTCCAGGTTTGCACTGGCCCAAGGATGTCAGAGGCCAGAGATAATCATCACTTTGTTGTGGCAAAGAAGAGAGAGTAGTCACCAGCCTTCCTGGCCAGTTGGGGGATGTTTTAGACTGCTGAAGAGGTGGGTAAGCCAGAGAGCATTCAAAGGCACAGAGAAACAGGAGTCCGCAGTGGGAGGATGACGAGAGAGAATTCATCTCGCATTTCTGTGCTGTTGATCAGCCTATTCATCAAAAGATACTGAGACGTCTGTCCCAGGCCAAAGTGCTTTATCTTGGGGCAAAAACGGGAGAACCCATGTTGGCCTCAGTGACCCCTTTGAATTTCAGGTCAAGCTCCCCCCCACCCCCCCCCCCCCCCCCCGCCCCCAGACCTCAGAATCCAGGTGTGAGCACAGCCTTGTTTCAGGCCCCGGGCTGGGCGCTGAGATGCTCAGAGATCTAGGAAAGCTGCCCACTGCTGCAGGGTCCGTGGTCCAGGAGAGCTGCCGTGTAGAGCTGGATGGTTGTCTTTCAGAAGCTGAAACAAAAGTGACTGTAGAACCCACGGAACCTGGTTGTGCTGAGGAGGGGGCAGTCAAGGGGGCCCGTCGAGGGACCAGCTTTGCTGGGAATGTGACCATTGTTTTGGGTTTGGGAGCATGGATGAGAGTTTAGGAGAGGGAGGAGAGTTGGGCGCAGAGGGTGGGGATGCTCTCAGGCGCCGTGATGGTGTGGGCCTGTGAAAGGGCCTCCTGGGGAGTGATGGGGAGCGGGGCAGGATGGAAGAGTCAGCTATGTGTCGGAGTTGTGGACAGGTAACAGTCTTGAGACCCACTGATGATGGCAAGGCATGGCAGCTACCCCTCCACACTGGGCTGTCCTCATGAACGCAGAGGCCATTGTTTCTGGAGGAATTCTACATTTGGTTTTGCTCCTGACAGACAATGCCGAGACTTCCAGTCAAAGGTTGGTGTCTGAAACAAAATTTCCATTCAGCTACACGCTTGGGAATCTTTTCACTTCTAGTTGGAACAAATCCATCTAATTAGTAGCTGTAAAATAAAGATGAGTCTTCCCAAGAGCCTTCTACATTGTGCTTTTGAGACATTCTTTCCAAGTAAGTGATCTCTATGACTGACAAGTTAATTCACCAACGATTTAACTAATGACAAAGTGGGAGTGAAAGTGAGGCTGGTCATTTGATAAGATAGCGTGTTATGGGTGATACAGTCAGAAAGCACAGCACAGGCAGCCTTGGAAATAACTGATTCCCCTCGAGTTTTATGTTTGGTGGTGGTGGTTGTTATTTCAGAGAGAACCTGCCTCCCCTGCAGATGTTCTGATTAAATGTGTCAGAGGGCGGGGAGACGTGAGGAGCGAGCGGAGGACAGGGGAGGCACACCCCTGTGAGCAGGCTGATGGTGGCCCTGGGTCAAGGTGGCGCTGCTGAAACAAGGCTGAAGAGTCTGGTCAGTGGTGACCAACATATTGCTTTTGGCTTTGTTTTTGCTTGCTTGGAAAAGAAATAATGATGGTGGGTTTTAGTACAATGTGTTAACAACAGATTACCTAGAAATTGTGCCTTCTCTTTTTTTAATTTTTAAGAATTTTTTTATTGAAATGTAGTTGATTCACAATGCTGGGATAGTTTCAAGTGTACAGCAAAGTGATTCAGTCATAAATATGTGTGGTTTTTCTTTCTCTTTCATTCTTTTCATTATAAAATATTGGATATAGTTCCCTGTTCTACACAGTAGGTCCCTTTTCTGGTTATCTATTTTATATAGTGTGTATATATTAATCCCAAAATTTATCCCTCCCACCTACCAAGATTTGGCATTTTCTAAATGAATGGCCTCATTTTTAGCCACTTCTTTCTGAGAGGTAGGCAGGGCAACATAGCTATTAATTGTTCCCCATGCATAGGGCTTGTTTAAATAGCAAGTTAAAAGCGTCCCTTGACATACACACAGTATATTTTCCTCTAGCTTTCAAGAATGCCCCACAGTTTTACAAAATGAACTTTACCAGAATAGGTGATGTGAAGATCTGTAGATGAAAGGGAAGTTCCATGATGTTCTGGGATAAAGGTTTCAAGTTGTAGTAAAGAGAACACTTGATTGCTCAGTACTGCTAGTGAATGTCTGAAGTTGACGGGGCAGAGTGTCTTTTATGATATTTTGCTTAAGGAATCACTGTCCCCTGAAGACACTTCTGTTCTTCCCTATGACCTCTGGTTCCCACATAGCATGGTATCTTTTCCATGTCAGGGAGGTTTTTAGCTATTATCTCTTCAAATATCTTCCCAGGCCCTTTCTCTCTCTTCCTCTTCTGGAACCCGTATAATGTGAATGTTGATGTGCTTGTTGTTGTCCCAGAGGTCTCTCAGACTGTCCTTCTTTCTTTTCATTCTTTTTCCTTTGTTCCATGGCGGTGATTTCCACCACTCTGTCTTTGTGCACTTATCCATTCTTCTACTTCATTTATTCTGCTATCGATTGCTTCTCGTGTATTTTTCGCTTCAGTTACTGTATCTTCAACTCTGGTTATTCTTTATTTTTTCTAATTCTTGGTTAAAAACGTAAAACTTGTTGCTCCGTGCGTCCATTCTTTTCCTGACTTCTTGGATCGTCTTTACAATCATTGCTCTGAACTCCTTCTCAGGGAGGCTGCAGTCCATGGGGTCGCAAAGTGTCGGACACAACTGAGTGACTGGGCTGAGCGGACATCCCTCAGTTCTTCTGGGGTTTAATCTTGTTCCTCTGTCTGGAACACATTCCTCTTTTGTCTCATTTTAGCTAAACTTCTATTTGTATTTTTATGTATGTGGAAGGTTAGTCACGCTTCTCAACCTTGGGGAAGGGGCCCTCTGTATGGGATATCCTATGTGTCCCAGCAGTACACTCCCCTCTTGTCACTCAAGAGCCAGGGGCCTGCGGGTCTCAGGTTGGTTCTGACTTGTGTTTTTTAGACTCAGTTTCACATGCTGTAGGACTGTATCTTTCTTGCTTCTGGTGTTTGCCCCCTTGTGGGTAAGGCTGGGCCAGAGGCTTGTGCAGGCTTCCTGGCAGGGGGAGAAAATGGTACCTTGTCTCATCATGTGCCTGGAATGAGGAAATGGCTCGAATTGCAGCAAGAATAGGTGTGCTTTCAGGAATATTTGACAGTATTACTAAATACTGAATGAAATTCCAAGGCAAGTGGTGGAATGGCTCCATTAAAATTTGTTGTTGGGCCAGAAACTGGCTTTCCTTTCCGGTCTGTGAATTTGCCTAGAATGGCCTGTCTTATACCCACAGGTGTATTGACATGGAGATGATCTTAGTTTAAGATCATTCTGCTACACTAGGCAGGCAGCTCACAGCCCAAAGCCACCTTCTTGCATGTCCTCAAAGAGGATGGAAAGAATGAAGAATCGTCTCTGAGAACTGGTTTTCTCTCTATTTTTAATTCACTGCGTTTATTTTTCTGTCCCTCCCTGGTGTTTCTTCAGCTTGGTTTCTCTGCAATGGGCACTTTGACCAAATCTCCATGTCTGAACACCACCTTCGTGGCCCTGCTGGTCCAGACGAGGCTCTTCTGGGTTCTTCCTCTTTTAGGGGGATGAGTCTGGGCTCTTGCTCATGGGGGAACGTGATTTTCAGTGCCTTGGATAGCCCTCTCTCCTCATTCTTCAGGGAGCTTAGAAAATAACTCATAGCAAAGTGTCCTCTCCCAAAGGGAACCAACAGTTTGGGGAAGCCCTTCACATAGGAGTTGAGATGTGTGTGTTGATGGTGTGGTCTGAAGGGTTTTAACTACTTTGTAAAATGCCAGCATGAATCATGAAGACTTGAAGGGGATATTACTGTTCAGAACGGACATTAGGAGGAAACCATGCCCACAGCATGAGCAGGCAGGGGACAGAAGAGGAATGCAGGCCTTAGGGTATGAGAAGAGGAAAGAGGCAGGGCACAGCACAGGGGTTTGAGTCCAGGAGAAAGGCAAGGCCTGGGGGGGGGGGGGGGGATAAGAAAACAGACTCACGCCCATTGTTGGTGGAGAAGTAAGGCCAGCCCACAGGCCAGGAAGGTGGCGGGAGGGTGGGGGGGAGGGGGTGCGTGGTAAGGGCAGGGAACCAGAGGGGCAAAATAGTAGAAAAGAAGCTTGGAATGGAAGTGGCAACCCTGGCCCTTGAAATGACTCTAATCCTTGCGATCCAGCCACAGTGCAGAGGCGAGGTGGCGGTGAGCTGCAAAGGAACAGGTGGGATGCCCGGGACCCCTGATGCCTATGGAACAGCAACAACTCACTGTCTTGCATGTGAGTCATCCCTGGACAGAGGGAGGGTCACAGCAGACAGCCCCATCCTGCAGGGAAAGATCCAGGTCCAGGTGGAGATAGGAGGGAGGAGAAAGGAATTGGGGGCAGGGCTCAGCTTCCGGTGAGAGAATGGTCCCTCCCTGACCACAGAGGGAAGCCAAGAATGGGGGGGCGGGGGGGAGTCACTGTAGGCTTGGGAGGGGAATGCTCCAGCTCCGGGCTACTTCCCCGGGGCCAGCGGCTCCCTTTCCAGCCTGTCCAGCAACGGTCCCTGTGCCGCTGCAGCCCCACCAGGAGGCGCTGTGGGCAAGGCTGGGCCCACACTCTCTTCTCCCGCCTCTTTGGAGCAGGGCTGTGGAACAGGCTGCAGGAGCCCCCTGGCTGCCCTCCAACTCCACGAGTCAGTCTTTCCCCCAAAGCAGCCGCAGGCTCGATTTTCCCAGGGTGCCGCTCAGGCATCTGCGGGCCCACCTCTGAATGTCACGCGTGCCCCGCATGGCTGCTCACTGGGCAAGGCAGGTTCCCAGGAATACCAGCAGTGAACTCTGGTGGTCAGGGCCAGAGAGAAGTGCTTTATGTGCACTGTGTAATTTAATAGTACGTGAACCTCAAGAGGTAGAAACTATCTTCCATCCCCACTTTGTAGATGAGGCAATAGCTAACAGACTTGCTGAAGATAAAATATTAAGTGGCCTGGGAGTCAGAGCCAGGCAGTGAGAGCCCACCCACACCAAACTGCATGCCTGCAAAGCTTCTGGGGAGTCTGCCTCATTTCTTGTTTTCTCATTAATATCTAATGTTTCGATCTCTTGCTTGCTTTCTTGCTCTCTCTCTCCCCAACTCTTTCTCTCTCTCTCCCCAACTCTTTCTCTCACACACATAGAAGCTTGCAATGCCAGTGTTTACTTCCCACCTAGTAAATCTCAATACTGAATTTTTTTCAGCTGATCAGGCCAATTCTCTGAGGCTTGGATGTCAGATGTTGTATAAATGAGGATCAGAAATAGACATCTGGGGGCAAGGCAGCAGTCTCATTTAGAATGCTTCTCTTTTGAACTGATGCCTTGGTATTATTTTTAATAGCTGGAGCAATCTAGAAACAATTTCAATTATTCTTTTTTCTTTCTTCAACTTGATGGATACCATTGTGAGAGATTGTGACTACAGTGCAAAATGTTAGTCTGAACAAATTTTGTTGTTGGGAGGAAACAATGGTAGGATTAAACGTGATTTCTCCTGAGAAGCCTGTGATATAGAGTACTCGGTCCCGATCACTGGTGTCCACTCCTTTAACGCCTCATTCAGTTGGTGCTTTTCACCCCCTCTGTGGGTGCATCATGGATCCCAGGTGGGAGCTAACTTGCAATGTAATCTTACAGCCCTGTTTCCCCTTCTGTGAGATGGAATGATGCTCAGGATAAAAGCTGACCAGCTGCAGGTCTCTCCTTGGAGACCTGAAAGAACCAACCAGATGCCCATCTAACCAAGGCAGCTTGTGGAACTTCACATGGTTGGAAGGCTGGGTATGGAGCCAGCAGACCCCAGGCATTCTCTCCAGCTCCAGGAGGCTCTGGGGAATATGCCAGGCCCTGCCCCATGTGACACACACAGTGGAGTCTGGTCATTCAGAGCCCTGCCCCTAACCTCTGGCATGTGACTTCACTGCTCTGAGCCTCAGCCCCGGGGAGCTGTAATATGAGGGCGTTGACTGTATGATTTGTACCATGCCTTCCAAGTCTTAAGAAAATGTTAAATACCTCAGACTGTTAAATAAGTGAATTACTTCCACACAGTTTTCTAGGCAGAGATACTGAGAAACCACACCAAATGGTGGTTTTCTAATTCAGAGTCTAGTTAAATTTGCCTGGCTTCTATTTGATTTCACAGTTTATATGTCAACATTTTAAATTTCCTAGATTTAAAAAAAAAAAAAAAGCTCTGACATACGACTACATCTGTAAAGGAGCTCCTAGTTTAGTCAGAGCAGGGACCACAGTAGCAGCATGAAAACTGGTGGTGACCATGTTAAAAAAAAAAATTCTGTAAGGCTCATTCTAAACAAAAGTAAATTACTCTTAATATTTTTTCTTCCTCTGAGCACCTCTCTTTCTTCAACACTTCTTGGCTCTGTACAGCCCCTGTCTCAAGTCCTCGCTGCCATCTCCTCCAAACACTTTTTGGTGACTGTGGATAAAGAACCAAGCCGTGTACCCTCGTGAAAAGACCGCACTCCTTTGGGCAGAGACGGAAATGCTCATCTACTCCAGGTGTCCTCCTCCGTCTTTCTGCCTCCCCTGCACTTAGACTGGGGCCACTGACTGGCCAACGGACTGTGAATGGAAGTGACATGGTCCCTTTGAACTAAGGCAGTCAGGAACGGTTGTGAGTTCTCTCCACCATCCCTGTGATTTTGAAGGAAAAAAAATCTGACACCATGGCACTAGGTTGCAAGATGGAAGCTGCCTGGATCCTTGAGCCACTAAGGAGAGTTGCCCCATTTGCAATACCTATGACATGCTGAAAACTAAACTACCCTAAGTTACTGAGATTTCATACTTTGTTACTTTAGCCTAGCCTAGCCATCCCTTCCAGAAGTTATTTCCTTTTAATAGAGATCCTAGGGGAAACAGCCATGCACAACACAATGGAAATAACTTCTGAGTGGAACTGTGGATACAGGTGGTAATTGGCGCCATTGCAACAGCTCTATAGAAAAAAAAGGGTTGGCATTGGCGAAACTTCTCCAGACCACTGAAATCAGGACGTGGAGCACGACTGTATACTTCCTAATGATCCTGCGCTGCACAGCAAATTTGAAAAGACTCCAAAGAAGAAAAATTTAAGACATTATTCCTTCAGGCAAAATGTTGCCAAGCTGCTTCTGGAGGGAGACAAAACAAGGGAACCCATTTTCTCAGATAATCTTGACAATATAGTCACCTAGTGCCAGAAACAGAAAGCCCCCTGTCCTTGCCCATATTCGCAATTATTATAACTCCTACTTGACTCTCTCCTATATCCCAGAGGGACCCAGGAAACTTGCCAGTCTGGGTCTCTTCAGGAATCCGTTTCTTAGGGATGATATGATGGAATGCCAATGGGCATTTGTTGAATGAAGCTTGCCCAGATCTCACTGAATTTTGGGGAGACCTTCCTTCTTCCCTCCAGAGAGGCCCTCCCGGCTTCTGGAGCACCAAGGATGGTTTCAAGAACTGTGCCGATGGTAGCAACTGGAGACTCAGGAAAGGCTGCTGGAAAGGCCAAGTCCTACCTCGGATCCTAAGTTTGACTTTATACAGTGTCCCCAGCCAAGCTCCCCCTAAGGATGCCCTCCAGCAAGCTGTCGCACCTGACAGCGATTTCCTAAGATGTCACTCTTGCCTCGGAACGCAAATGATGCTTGACGATGGCGAGGACCCTTCCTAACTGGCCCTCTGGCTCTCCCTCTGCTCCCTCGAGCCGGACCAGCGTGGGCTCCCAAAATGCTTACTGACACATCTGAAACCCAGATCCACCAGGTTAACACTCCAGATACAATCCCTTTGAGTCCGGCAGCATGTGCCAACCAAGTCCCAAATCAGTTTATTAACTTAACCAAAAGGTAAACAGATGATAGAGAGGCAGAAAGACAAGCATGTCAGCAGCTAAAAGCATTACCCGGCAGTCCACCAGGAAACAAAGTGAAGACATTTAAAGTGGCATTAAATAAATGAAGCTATGTTTTATCTACTTGTAACTTCCATTGTCTTTTATAAAAGGAATATATATATATATATATATATTACATTGCAGTATATAAATCTAGACTCTACATATACAGTATAAATACACAAGGCGAGCACACGGGCATAACTTGTAAATCTTGGGAGCTGCACTCTAAACCAGGCTGACAATTCTACATTTTTTTTTTTTACCTTCAAGCCAAGAAATTCAAGCTGAGGATACATTTCCCTCAATCTCCACGATGTCTAGCACCCTGGCCATCCCTCCTCTAAGCACAGAAGCACAAATCAGACCGGCCTCGCAAATAGAAAAAAAAAAAAAAAAATGCCTTTCAACTAGCTGAAACCAGTCAGTCTTTACAATGTACAGTCTGACCTAGAAAGACCTACAGGAAATCTGAGGCCTTCCTGGCTCATTCTCATTCTTTGGTCCAAGGGCACAAATCTCTAGACTTTCCCTGGTGTTTCTTGAAGATTTCAAATGACTATTTACAGAACATGAGTCACACATAACCTTTGGGAGCTGTCTTTACAGGACAGGGGGGTGGGGAGTGGGGGGGTTGGGACGTGTGTGTGGCGGGGTGGGATGGTGAAGAAAAGAAAGAAAAAGCTCTACATTACAATCTGCACTTCTTATTTGGGTCTGTTCTTTATTTTTGGAATAAAAACTGGTATTTTGAGGATTTTTTTTTTTCTTAAAAAGGACAACATTCTGAAAGTGCTTCTTACACATGTCACATCCCACATATTATGGCTTTATAGCTCAAACCCCAGCACAGCTCAGATTTGGAAGGGAGAGGAGCACGGTGCTACTGGAGACAGAAGTGTCACTAACAATGACACTGGGATAGAGTGTGGGAACCTGAAAAGAAAAGCTAATGATTCCATCTGGAAGAATGTGTGTACCTCGCTAGAAATGGTCTGGATAGTATGCAAAGCCCCATTTCTGTCCCCACGACTAGGCACAGGAAGGTTGCAAACGTCAGGAAAAATAGGACACTGCTCTCAGTTGGGAACATCTCCAGGGGGCTATTCACAGAGCGACGGCTGCTCAGAAATCTTTCACAGGTCTCAAAATGATCAGACATAGTCAACCGCAGTAGGAATTTCTACACCTGAGGAACAAATTGCACGTTAATATATAGAGGTGCTACGATCCAGACGGCAAAAGACTGCAGACATATAGTTTCACATGCAGAAGGCAATCAGAAAAAAACAGTGAAGCAGTGGCATTCTGAGACGGATCAGAGTCCAAGTGAGTCATCATCCTGCTGAGCTTTCTTTTCTGGCTGATAAGTTACCAAAGAACATGGCTACGTGTGCAAGAAATGCTTGTGATATGTTCTTTAGGGGAGGGGAGACACATGATGCAGTTACCAGAAATCAAAATGGGCTTGCGTTGCCTCCAGAGGCGTCATGACGGCTGGTTCAGTGGCTCAGAGGGGCCTCCGAAGCTGCTCCTCGCCCTCCCTGGGGTAGCCGATGCATTGGCCGATGCAAGCAGAGGTCAAAGCCACTGGCTCATCCAAACCCTGTCTGATGTGGCCTTTCATTCAGCCTGTGGCAGTTCCCACCTCTACAGTGGTTCTTTTCTGGTGGCACTTGATTGAGAAAGTAATCCTCTCCCTTTATAAAAATAGTTTGGACTTCTTATAATACTGGCACAAAGGACACTCTGTAATCCTCGGGTTGATTCCATCTACTTGGGAGGTGTGAGACGAGGCGCTCAGTTCCTTGTTTCCCTGTAAAAAGTGACCTCGACTTCCCAGGCCATTGTGCAAATTTGTTTTCCCGTAGTCCAGAATATCCCATAAGTCCCTCATATTTATATATATACACACACACATACCACATATGTGTACATACATATAGATTTATAAATGTGGATAATTTTGCATTTCAATCTCGGGTCAAAGAGAATCAGTGAATCCGTCATCCTTCCTGTGTCAAGCTCATCTCCGATTTCCCCATGATGCCCATCGTAGTGCCCTGCACACCAGAGTTGCTCAACAAACCTCAGTCCACTTCACCCTCTAACACTGAGTGGTAGCTGCGATCACGATGGCCTATTCTCAGCCCCACCCTGCCTTTGGGGAGTGAGGGGCCCTGGGTCTCTGCCTTCAGAGGGTGATTTTGCTGTGTCTGTTGCTCCAGCAGCCCCGTTTAGCTGTCCTGGGCAACGTCAGGCTGGTCCGGCTACGCAGTTTTACTTGCTCTTCCACAGAGTTCTTTTTGCGTAAGATGAAGTCAAAGTTCACTTGGCTGTTCATGGCATAGAAGACGTTTGCCGAGTCTGGGATCACAAGTTCTAAAATAAAGAGAGAGAGATGAGGGAAGAGAAGGTGGTCAGCTTGTGCAGGTCAGCCCAGTGCTGACCGTGGCAGATGGAAATTTTGCCCAGACTCATGGCTGGAATTATAGCCGTTTGTTCCTGGAATGTGAACGGAGCTGGAAACGACCACCACTCAGTCACACCAAATTGGTTCCGACCGTTTCCCAATCCCAATTTAAAAAACTTAAGTGTGAATCCAATCTTGGAAATTCAAGCCATGAACAAAATGCTCAAATGCGGGATGTTTTAGCTGGAAGGACGTAGAGTAGGAAACGGAAGCCTGGAGGAGTTAAGAGACATTGCTGGGTGCACAGCTAGTCAACGGCAGGACTGGGAGCAGAGCCCGGGGTTTCCAGCCTTCCGTGGTTCACTTTCTACCCAATATGAAATTTTTCTCAGAGACTAAGTGTCCAATGACATGGAGAAAAAGGCAGAAAATCTAAAGCACTTTCCAGAAATCTTGACTTGGAACATCAAAACATTTTTAAATTAATCCCAAACCAAGTCAGTATTTTATACCATTTGAGAGCTTGCTTCATTAAGGGCTTGCATTTTAATGTTAAAGGAAACCAGACAAAATAGGCCATATCTGTTAAAACTTAAACAACTGTCTATTTCAATGAGTCCCAACTAGATAACTGTAATTTCTGAACAAGGACTGTTCCAAGGATAATATGAAGTTATCGAGCAAAGTGATTTAAATTCATTTTTAATTTAAAAAGAAGGTATACACTCTTTAGCACTCAGGGGTAAGGGGTATCTTTAAAAATCAAGAGGGAATTAAAGAGGTAAAATGTGCGAAACTAGCTTTGTGGAGTAAGGGAGGCAGCTAGGCGAGGTATGTGATTGCAGAACTGGAGTAAGTCAAACTAACATTAACTCAAACACTGAGATTCTACTGCCAAGACTGATGCAATCAGGTTCTGAGGGACTCTGCTACATTGGGCACAAGTGTCCCCAGTCTCTTGCCCACATATTCCTGAGGTCAGTAACAACTTACCTCACAGCTATATATATATATATGTATATATACATACTGTATTTATATACATACTGTATATAAATATACTATATATATACTATATATAAATATACTATATATATACTATAAATATACTATATATGTGTATATATACATACTGTATATATATACATACTGTATTTCGAATACTGTCCACTTTCGAGTACATTATTTCCTGTCACCATCTCCCCATGATGCATGAGGGGCCAGTAGGGTACTGTCTCTGTTTAATTACAGACCAAGGCCCAGAGAGGTCAAGCCACCCACCCGCCACCACCCAGTGGTGAATGAAGCTGGGCCCCAGCTGTGCTTCGGGACTCCTGGATCTTCAGACCCACCGGGTCTCACCTTGCATTGGCTTGGGGGTAATGTGGGTGGTAAAACCCAAGAGACCACTTTGTAGGCTTAGGTTTCTAACAGTAACTACACTAAAAGATATAACTGAGAAAGGTTTGCCCCACAACCACGGGCTCAGCTGGATAAATGAGAAAACTTCCAAGAGACAGTGGGAAAACAGTTTTCTCTGAGGCTGTGGCTTTTCATTGCTTGGAAAAGGTTATTTTTCTAATTTGGCCCACTCTCGTCTGGGCCCGAGATGACAGCCCTGGGTGACTTTTTTGGGTAAATGGGGTACGAGTAGCTGCTCCCTTTGCAAATCCCCATCTTGCAGAGTTTCTTTCTTTTCCTTTACAGGGGAATGCTTGTTGGGGAACAGTCCCACAACGAGACACCTGCATTGGTCAGTGTATTGGGTCAGTCAGCAAACAGGGTTGGTCTTAATCAACAGTACTGGCTGTTCCTTCTGCACTTGGAAAGCAGACTTATTCTGCTCAAGTCACTTTCTCGGATGTGCCGTGGCATAGAGAAGTCACCTACCAGTTTGCCTCCTCCTCTCAACAAAGAAAGAAAGAAAGTGAAGTCTCTCAGTAGTGTCTGACTCTTTGCGACCCCATGGCCTGTAGCCTACCAGGCTCCTCTGTCCATGGGATTCTCCAGGCAAGAATACTGGAGTGGGTTGCCAATGCCTTCTCCAGGGGATCTTCCTGACCCAGGGACCGAACCCAGGTCTCCCACATTGTAGGCAGACACTTTACCATCTGAGCTACCAGGGAAGCCCTCTCAACAAAGACAACCCCAATTCAGATTAACAAACTGATACATTCTGGGGGATTATCTGCCCAGAGTTTCCATGAAGGAGATTTCTTTGATTAATGGATTCCTTGGCAAACTGCTGCATTTCATATTCATTGGTTCTTTGCTTCAATAAGCCTGAGGTCAAGAACCTTCCACACTCCTGGCATCGGAAGCTTTTGCTACCTGAAGATCAAGTGAGTAAAGAGCAACTGAAGGCTGAATTCTCATAAATGGTTAACTGAAGGAACTGCTACATTTCAGGTTCACATACAACCTGGACACGCATTATTGGGTAACGGAGGTAGATGGCCACTGGCAAAGACCAGACAGGCTCCACCTACCCCCACCCCACACAGGGAGGGACGTCTTCCTACAAATTTACAGAGAATGGGCAGGAGGCATGCTCAGCAAAACTGCAGAAAAAAACAAGGTTTGTGGAGGGGGGGCGGCCTGAGAGAATTAATAACAAGTGAGGTGATGGCATGGTTCCCCACACAACGCCACTCTTGGGCAATTCAAAACCCCCACTTGGGAAAGAGAGGATATAGGTATACATATAGCTGATTCACTTTGTTGTAGGGCAGAAACTAATACAACACTGTAAAGCAACTCTACTCCAATGACAATTAACAAACAATTAATTATATAAGTAAGTAAATAAAAATACCCCCTCCCCAACTTGGTTCCATTTAAAATAGACACTGTATCCACTAGGGTCTTCTCACACTGGGGAGACCTGGTTTGAAGCGGAACACATGCCTACCTTTGTCCTCCGAGATGACCTGCACTAGCTCATACTCCTCGGCCGGGTCCGAGTCCAGATTGTGCTTCAACATCGCCCTCTGGATCACGGCGGGAGTTTTATCCTGGCTCGTCAACTGGAAAGCCAAATGAAAGGGTGTGTAAAGCATTTAACTTTGTGTTTCCTGGAAGGGTTTTCCTGACCTTCTTCTTGCTGTCTTGTGCCTTCCCAGGAGGGATGGCCCAGAGAAATGAGCGAGGACCAGGAGCCAGCCCTCCTGGATTTCAGTCCCGGCTCTACCCTCAGAGGACGGGCCACCAACCCTTCCCATTAGCTCCTCTCGCAGAGCCATCATGTCTTCCCCCATTCAAACAGGAGAGGCAGCCCCGGGTGCCTTGCCACTTCCAGTGGAGGCTCCAATGGAAGAATGTGTATGAGGGAATTGTGGGGAACGCACAGTGTTTTCAGTCCTGGGCCAAGGTTACCCTCACCTGTTGAGCACCGGTGACAACCTGTGGGTTAGAAATGGCCACGGTTCCACATACTGACCATTGCAAAAAGCACAAGTGACTCCACAACCCAGGAAGCCCACCTCTAGATATTTACCAAGAGGAATGAGTGTGTCCACAAAAGGACTTCTGTACAAACTTTCACAGCAGATTTAGTCATAACAGCCCCAAACTGAAAACATCCTGAATCTCCAACGACAGGAGAACAGGGGAACATAAAGATAGCGCTGTGTGTTCACGACAGAGCATGATGTAACGCATGACGTAACAGCTAAAGGGAACTGAAACACACAGTAGTGCGATGAATCCCACACCCATCACGGACAGCCAGAGGAAGGAGACACAGAAGACAACGCCGCAGGAGTCTGCTCTCACCAAACAGGCCAAGTTAACCTGTGGGGTTAGAAAGCTAACTTTAGCTCAACTCATATTCAACTAAGCTTAAAGCAGGATTGGAGGGGAATTCGGGAATGAAGAAGGGATGAGTAGATGAAAAATGTTATTTATCTAGACTTGCAGTGGTGGTTACATATACATATATATAACCATATACATACATTATATAGTGGTTACATAGATAAATACATATATATGACAGCTACATATATATAGATAGATGGTGGTTACATACATATATAAACATATATATACACACACATATGGTAGTTAAATAAATATATATATATTATACTTATAAAAATCCAAAGACTAGAACACTTCAGATCTATGTAATTGTATGTAAACTTTGCTTCAATTAAAAATTAGCTTCTGAGTGTTTACAAACAATAAATCTAACATTTTTCAAAGTACAAGTAAAAGCTCCTCTCAGCCCAAGTCTCCCCTTCATCTCTGCCCATCAGTCAGCTGTTTCCAGGGTGCTCAGAGAAACAGGAGAAGGGAGTGCTGACTTTCGTATTATCCCTTGGCTGATTTCTTTACATTTGAAAGAAAGCAAGAGAAAACACAGATTTTTCTTACTTAGAAATAAAAGCTTCTCTCCCCAGGAGGCATGAGGAGAGAGAGCCAAAAAGAGAAGAAGTCAGATTTCCGCCAAAAAGAGAAGAAGTCAGATTTCCTCCAAAAAACTGTCATTGTGAACCCGAGGATGTTGGGCCCATGGGCCCCTCTCTGGTCTGGAGAAGCAGCTGTATTTGTGATACAATAAATAACAGGCATTACAATAGGGTCCCTGTAAGTGACAAAGACCCTGCTCAAGTGTGTATCACCAAAACATCTGGCACACCCTTATTAAAGAATCTGCCTGCAATGCAGGAGCCCCGGGTTCAATCCCTGAGCCGGGATGAAGCCCCGGAGAAGGGAATGGTGACCCGCTCCAGTATTCTTGCCTAGAGAATTCCATGGACAGAGGAGCCTGGTGGGCTACAGTCCATGTGGTCACAAAGCATCAGACATGACTGAGCAACTAACACTTTTATTTTTCACTTTCATGGTTAATGTTAGGTTCAGCTGTCAACTTTGAACCTACTTAAGGAGAAAGCCAGGCTACCCTTATTTTCTTTATCTTAAACCTCCTCAGGTGTGTCCATGCGGATGGGATGGCCAAAGGCTTTCCTTGAGGGTTTGTTACTTTGTCCCATAAAAGCTACAGGAGAATTGATCATCACGGGTAGCACTGAGTCCAGCCACAAGGCCCTACGCCGATATACTAAACCAGCACAACCCCGCAGATACATACTATATGAGCCTCATTTGTAATTTTAAATATCTAGTGGCTACATTTGAATTGTTTTCAAAAAGGGAATTAATTTTAATATTTTATTTAATCCAACATACCCCAAATATTATATCAGCATATAATCAATATGAAATTGCTAATAAGATATTTTACATCCTCATTCTTTTTTTTTGTACCAAGTCTTCAAAATCTGGGTGCATTTCACACTCATAGCATATCTCAATTTGGACTCTGCCCTTTTCAAACCTTCACCCGCCAAACATGGCTGGTGGTTACAATACTGAACGGTACCTGGATGTCCCCTTCACACACCTTATACAGGAACCCAAAACATTCCCTGCGCCCTTCCCTGAGGTCAGTTTTCTAATGCTCCAAGCTGGGCCTGTTTTTGAAAGATCAGACCCCTTGCAGGATGCAGTATATCTGATTTCTCTGGCTCAACAGGGTGTTTTAGAGACTCATCCACGTTGACTGTGTCCGTGTGTTCAGTTCTCTGCTCCTTTCAGTGCAGAGACACTGTGGTTACGCAGCTGGCACTTACTTCCCTGGATGGCATGTGAGAGAAGCCATGTGAATAAACTACCCTGAAAATACAACAGTAACTCCGATGCCCTTGGCTGCCTGGCGGTGGCCCTTCCGCCCCGACACTCCTTTATCAGCCCCTCTGTCACCACCATGCGCATTCCATCTCAGCCTTCCCTCCTCCCCTGCAAGAACACGGCCACCCCGTGGGGCTGGACGACCCCTAGTGCTGGACCCCAGCACCGGCCTTGCACCAGCCTGTGTTTCTGACTATCCATCAGGAAGGCCACGCCATCTGGATGTCCTGCAGTGACCTCCAATGTAAGTGCACCCAAACTCCTCCTCCAGCAGTTATATCGCACTTGATGGGACCACCACCATCCAGCTACCTTAATCTTCCTCTTCCACTGCCCCACAAAAGGAACCAAAAAGTTGATAACTAAATGGATAGATCCTACAATTCTAACTTACAAAAGCTTTCAAAAATCTGTATCATCTCCAGCCACATGACCATCTCTCAAACCCTTATCACCTTCTACATGGAATATGATAGCAGCTTCTAATTTGCTCCCTCATCTCTAATCTGCCCACCTGTGTTCCAGCATGAGGTCTCTGCAATACCAGTTGCTTCTCTAACGAGCAAATCTGACTGCTACATTAAAAGCCTTCGATAAGACCCGACTGCCTGCAGGATCAACGCAAATGCCTTCGTGTGGCCCCTAGGCCCTGGGAAAATCTGATTGGACCTCTATTAGAATATTTAATATGTTTTGAAAAATGCTTTACAATCTCCTTTTTGATTATAAATTCCTCAAAGACAGAAATGTATCATTGGTCTCCCTACTCCCAAAGCCTGGTCCAGTGACTAGTACACAACTAATGGTCATGACTGAGAAATGCTGGACTGGAAGAAGCACAAGCTGGAATCAAGATTGCCAGGAGAAATATCAATAACCTCAGATATGCAGATGACACCACCCTTATGGCAGAAAGTGAAGAGGAACTAAAAAGCTCCTTGATGAAAGTGAAAGAGGAGAGTGAAAAAGCTGGCTTAAAGCTCAACATTCAGAAAACGAAGATCATGGCATCCGGTCCCATCATTTCATGGGAAATAGATGGGGAAACAGTGGAAACAATGTCAGACTTTATTTTTTGGGGCTCCAAAATCACTGCAGATGGTGATTGCAGCCATGAGATTAAAAGACGCTTACTCCTTGGAAGAAAAGTTATGACCAACCTAGATAGCATATTCAAAAGCAGAGACATTACTTTGCCGACTAAGGTCCATCTAGTCAAGGCTATGATTTTTCCAGTGGTCATGTATGAATGTGAGAGTTGGACTGTGAAGAAGGCAGAGTGCCAAAGAATTGATGCTTTTGAATTGTGGTGTTGGAGAAGACTCTTGAGAGTCCCTTGGACTGCAAGGAGATCCAACCAGTCCATTCTGAAGGAGATCAGCCCTGGGATTTCTTTGGAAGGACTGATGCTAAAGCTGAAACTCCAATACTCTGGCCACCTCATGCGAAGCGTTGACTCATTGGAAAAGACTTTGATGCTGGGAGGGATTGGGGGCAGAAGGAAAAGGGGACGACAGAGGATGAGATGGCTGGATGGCATCACTGACTTGATGGACGTGAATCTGAGAGTGAACTCCGGGAGTTGGTGATGGACAGGGAGGCCTGGCGTGCTGCGATTCATGGGGTCGCAAAGAGTCAGACACGACTGAGCGACTGAACTGAACAGAATGGTTGTGAAACATTTTGTTGATTCAGTGAATGCTTTAGTAAAGCTTTTCTTTAGATGTTCAAAGACAGTGCCTCCAGATCATTTATGTCATATTCAGAGCTGAGCTCGTAAGTAGTCAGTGTGCCCTCAAAGAAGGCAAGTGATGAAGCTGGGGAGAGATACAGGAGTCGCTGTGTGATTTTACTACAGGGAGTCTGCTTTTCTTTCATTTGAATGATACTATTGTATCAGTTTCAGGTGGAGAGAGTCTGCTCTTTAATACATTATGTCCTTTAAGATAAGGAGTCTGCTCTTGTAATAAACACACCAGACCTTACATACCCAAGGTTACTACCAGGAGAGGCATGGTTCGTAATCCAAAAAGACTGCCACTATTTAAAACACATTTTAGGGACTATGCTCAGAAACACACCATTTTTACAAGAGGCTCAAAAAGGCCAGTCTCACTTATTTGTAAGTATAGTTCCTTGTGGACACAAACTATACATCCAGCTTGATCATCCACTTATACTGTATGTGACTCCAAGTGACTAGAGGAGAAAACTGCTACCACCAAGGATGTTGCTAAGGATGCATGGCAATTCAATTAGACATGTGGACACGTAAGTCCCTGGGAAGACGTCCAAGGAGGTGTGCAGCAGTTGCGTCCTCCCTGGGATACATTTATATAGTCACCCCAACTGAGAATTTTGAAGAAGGTGAAAATGACTTGGATGAATAAGGCTTAGCAACTTTTAAGACATAAAAAAACTGTACCTTATATACACTGCTGATATGCACATTTTCATATAAACATGTTATTAGTCTAAGCCAAGATGTGGAAGCAACCTGTCCATCGACAGAGGAATGGATAAGGAAGATGTGGTCCATATATACAATGGAATATTACTCAGCCATTAAAAAAGAATGAAATAATGCCATTTGTAGCAACATCAATGGGCCTAGAGATTGTCATGCTGAGTGAAGCAAGTCAAACAGAGAAAGAGACATATCATATGATATCCCTTATAGGCAGAGTCTAAAAAGAAATGATGCAAATGATCTTATTTATAAAACAGAAATAGACTCACAGACTTAGAGAAGGAACTTATGGTTACCAGTGGGGAAGGGTGGGGGAAAGGGATAGTTAGGGAGTTTGGGAGGAACATGTACACACTGCTATATGTCAAATGGATAACCAAAAAGGTTACAGTACATGGAACTCCGCTCAATATTCTGTAACAACCTAAATGGGAAAGGAATTTGAAAAAGAACAGATACATGTGTATGCATAACTGAATCGCTTTGCTGTGCACCTGAAACTATTACAACATTGTTAACTGGCTATATACTTCGATATAAAATACAAAGTTTAAAGAACATACTACTAGCCTATATCCAGGGAGACTCTGGCATTGATTCATGTGGCACATATTCGTTTGGCACGAATGCACGTGCGTATGCTGACATGGCAGGTGAGTACTCAGCGCTGGTGGTCTGCGAGCCTTACCATGATGCTCTTGTACATGTTGCCATTGTTGTCCTCTATGCTGATGCGGATTATGCAGGTGTCTTCGTTCTGCTGGTTGTAAACGGGGGGCAGCACTGTCGAGGTAATGGATGTCACAGAGACAGAGCGCTTGTGGATTTTCGGGTTGTTGTTGCAGGACGGAGGGGAAGAGAGGGGGTTCATCAAGGATGACATCCCTGAGGAAGCTGTGTCCATGGAGTGGATGGAGGAACAGGAGGAGGAGGACTCGGAGAGCTGGAAGAGTAAACACACCCCAGAAGGAAACTGAACTGTTAGAACCTTGGCCAACAGTGTGCTAAGATGCAAAGCAGAGTTCAATGTCGAGACTAATAAACTTCAGTTATTTGCTCTACAACAGCCCACAGTGATGGAAGCACTCCCATGGCAGAGGCCTGTCAATGATTCAGAACCCAGGGCAGAATCGAGGCAAGGCGGTCCTCTCATTTCCTGAGGAGCATTTAGCTGCTCTGAAGGAGGTTAACCAGCAGATGGCAGCAGATACCAGAAACTAGAGGCAACAGAGACTCCCCAAAGAAGCCGGAAGATTACAGAGCAGGAGGAAAGCCCAATCCTCCTGCCTTGAGCAAGAACAATGTTTAACCTGCCCACAGATACCATTCCTACTGTGATTCTACTTCACCATTGGCTTTCAGAGCAGGAGAGAAATGGCTTGTGTTTTTAGACATTTCTAAGATAAGGACCACAGATTATCCAGCTCTGCATGGAACATTAGCCCTGGAAAGGGCCCTGGAGACCACCTGGCCCCACTCTCTTTCTGCTGCTGAGGAACCTGAGGCCACAGGTGTTGACAGCCACCATCAGGACGTGGCTCAAGACTCCTGGCTCCCACGGCCAGGCTCACCCAGCAAGGGCAGAACCAAGGCCCCGGCTACAGTCCATGATAAGATGAAAGAACACAGTAGGCCAGGCTCAGGGATGCTCAGCACTGGGAGGTCTGTGATGAGCTTCCACATGTCTTATCTCAAGAACAAAATTCAGAGCATTATAAATATGAGAGAAATTGACTCAGAGAAACAGAGTGATTTGCCCAAGGGAACACAGCCTACCCTTAACCACATTTGTTTCTAGAACCAACTGTACACATTTTCATGTTGCACATTAAGAATAATTAAGGAATGATATACTAGAGTTAAAGGTCCCTAACTCATTAGGTGGTATTCCCCCTCCAAATTAAAAAAAAAAATCACTAATGGAATCATTTAAAATATCAATTCTTATTATAGAAAATTACAAATAATTTCTCAGTGGGCTAAGCTAAATTATACCACATTAATCCAATAAAATAATCTGGAGGTCATTTAAAAAATAGAACACTTACTAATTTCTTTTATACCCACCTACCCTCCCATGGAAACAAAGTATAGAAATGTAGTTTTCTGATTATCTGGCCTCCAAGTAAACTGAACTCTACTCTATTTTATTTCCTATGAGCTTTTTCCTATTGCATAACTGTATATTAAATTCAACTGCATCACTAGTTTAATTAGAGCCAGTCAGCTGACGTGACAACTCTGGTATGCAGAAGTCTAACTGAAGCTCTATCATAATATGGCTTCTTATTTTTTTCCCGTAGCTTCCCAAGTGAATTACCTTAGTGGCTCAATTCGAGGACTAACTGGTGGTGAATAATTTAACAGCCTGACTTTGCTTGCAGGTGTACCACACAGTAGTGAAGAGGGTCCATTTTTCAATTACTGGTTCAGTTTTTCCCCCTTCCCTTTCCTCCACATAAATTTTTTTTCCTTTGTTAGATTTTTTCATGATTTTAAAGATATTTATATTCAAGATACAGCCTTGACGATGCCTGGGTTATAGCACCATGAAACAGACCACCTTATGAGCCCAAATTCTTCCTGGGAATCTAAGTAATGTGGAGCAAATATGAAGTGAATGTTTAGAAATCATAATCAGGGGAACCAAGACGAAGGAATGAAAATTACACTTTACTCAAAAGAGTGACCTCACAGTGTAGCCAAAGGGAAAGGCAGGGTGTGGAGGGCTGCCGGACCTCAGGGTAGGGAGGAACCACGGAGGTCTCCTGGGCCAGCCAAGCCCTGAGCAGAACTGAGGCCTTTCCGGTTAACATCCTAAGCTTCTGCAGCCCAGCAATTACTTGGCATCCCATTCAATTACTCATTTTTAAACCTAGAGAAATCTGTGACTCTGAGAAAGGTTCAGCCAAAGAATTAAAATTCATGACTTGTACAAGAAATTATAAAGAGCCAGCGTGTAAGGGAGGAGACAAAAAGAACACGGCAAGGGGGGTGCACAGGACACACGCTGGGTTCCTGGACAGTTTTAAAGGGATGACCAGGACCTGCGGGTACGTCCACAGCACCAACAGATACAAGCGTGATTCTGTGTCCTTCCTGCACAGGGAAAAACCCCACAGCAATGGGGGCAATAGCTGTCACTGCTGCACAACGTCCATCATCAAAGTCCATCGGAAACAGGGCCTACAAAGTCCAAGAACCTGTCACAAGGTGAGTGATGACACTTCACCCCAGATTTCTGACAGATTCAGTGCTGAATGTCAAGTCGTGAAGGATGACTCCAGCCCTGGTTAGGGAGACATGCCTGAGAGAACAGCCAGTCCGTGGGTGTTTGCAGAGCCTTCCTTCAATATTTGGAGCATTAAAGATGTGTCTCCAGATTTCAGAACAGGAAGGTGAGAAATCCCACTGGGGCAGCATCTGAGTCATCTCAGGCCTAATGAGCCCTTCCTGGATTGACTACTTTAGTGACAAGGTCATCTGAGGGTTTCCAATTTGCTGCTGGTGCTTATAACACAATGTGAAGCGGCACACACGCCCCCTTACAGAACGGCAAATCTAACCAAAACGAAGAGACTGCGACCAACACTCTACCTCACTGGCCTCAGCATAAGCTAAGGTGCCAGTAGTCACTTACACGGCAAGTCTAGCCAGGCAAGATCCTCTCCCAAATGGTGCAAGTTCTAGTCACGTCAAAGTTGACATCTCTCATCCAAGCTCCCTGATCAACAGACTGAAGCAGGTGTGTATAGGAGATGCATGTGGACTTTTTGTTTTCTTTTCACTTACTTCTACAGCCACGGACATGAAGACTCTCCCTGAGAACTCCTTTATCACCTCTCATCACTCTCCCTTTTGGGGGACACGGCAGATTGTGTCCTTGTTACCCATTCCTCACCCTCCCCTGCTCCCACGTCCTGTGACTCCACACTTCCTCCCACTGGAAGTGGAGTACAGTTCCCCACCTCATTTATTTATGTGGAATTGGGCCACACAACTTTGCTTTGGAAAATAAATATTGGTAGATAGAGCCCATGTGGAGGCTTGTTCGGCACGTGCAATGCCCTGTTGCTCATCCAATTTAGCACGCTAAGAGCAGGCCCGGGGTGACTCCAAAAACCACAAGAGGCAGGCAGAGAAGACCTGGGCCAAATCATGACCAAGCCCAAGCCAAACCAAGCAGCCTGCAAACGCAGGACAGAGAACAACGGCTGCTGCTTGAGGGCACCGAGTCTGGACTGGTTTTCTCTGGAGCACTACTGCGGGACAAGCCTGGCTGAGACGAGGTGTGACACCAAGAAACTGACAATCTCTGGCTCGTGACTTCTCGCTCCTTTGAAGACAATTCTCCATCTCCCGAATAAAGGGTAGCTCACGTTATAAGTCACAGTCCTTCAGCTGCCTCTGGATGTGAGTGTGGAATGATGTTTCAAAGGCTCAATGAAGGAACCAACAGCCTTATCACTTCTGGACACTTTTTATAATAAGGAATGAGTCCCTGGACTGAACTCTGCTTGTAACACCTAGTTCAAAACATGACTTGCAAAATCCTCTAGCGAGATCAACCAGAAAACAGACATTCCTCATGTGGCAAACGCTAGGTCAGGAAATATGGAAAAGGGTTAAGGATATACCTTTTTTTGAGGCTCATCGGGTGTGTCCATGGGAGTGATGGAGCCTTCCTCCACTTCTGAGTGGTTTGACTCGCAGGATGACACGCTGACGGAGTCCATGCTCTCACCAGAGCTCCCGCTGGTGGTGGACTTGGGCTGCTCTTTGGTGGGAGTGCTACTGGTGATAATGTCCGACCCCAGAAACAGTCTGCAGAAAACATAATGCCAGGCGTTCGGGCTTGTAAAAATCTGGAATCCATGATTAAGCAAGTATTTTTGTGTTAATAAGTCCTTGATGTCTTCTCAGTTTTGTGTGCCCTGTCATTATTATCTTAGAAAAAGATTTGCTGCCCAGTTTCTAATAGATTGCCATAAACATCTTGTCCCAATAGGTTATTTCTAACCTCAAAGGACACACATTGCTTAGCTGGAGGAAGGACCTTATTAATCTGAGGTCGTCCTGGGTCAATCGTTCTCCATTTTTTGAGAGTTCCTGGACCACTTTGGCAGGATCAAAGTACTGTGGCCATACTCCTATCACTTCCCACCATAAAATGAACTCCAAGAGGCTAAAAAAGAAGGCTGGCCCTGTGCTGGACAAGAAACCAAGCAGGAGGATTTCTTCTCCAACAATCTCGTGAACTAAAATAACCTAAACCCCTTCATCATTAAACAACTAGATGAGAAGCATTACAAATTCTTTTCAAAGTTGGGCTTACAAGACAGTAAGGAAAATCCCTGCAGGCTAGAAACGAAAAGAGAACTGAAAACCGGAACGTGCAAGCTAACTCTGCAGCTGCTCTGGATGGGAGTGGGAGATGCCAACCTTGGCAAACTCAGCACATGGCTTCTAACACGTACACAAGGTCCAAAGATGAGGGCTTCTGTTTATGTGAGGTAGAGAGTTAGTATTGACATCCTTTATACAGAGCCAGGATCCTCAATGGGCTATCTATACCCTTAGTAATAAGATGGGCTAAAAAAAAAAAAAATCTTCCTACTGACATAGGAAGACAGCAGGAAAATTTATCTGATGGCCTGAGCTTAGGTAGGAGAAAAATCTCTCCCCTAAATCATATGTGATTTTAGCCAGCACCTCATTCAGATTTGCTACTTAGCTAATCTAAGAACTAGGAACTCTCCGGTCAGTGATCCTTCTGAAGAAACTAGTATTAAAAAACAAAAAACAAAAAAACCTTTCTGAAGGAATATATCTTCAACTTAGGTTGCAGAGAATTCCCTGACAAAGATGAACTCACAATATACACACAAGAAAATAACCTATCCAGAGAGAGAAGCATAACAAACAGAAAGTCTAGATGATCTTTTTTTTTTTTTGGCCTCGAGGCATGCGGGATCCTAGCTCTTTGACCAGGGATCAAACTCACACCCCATGCAGTGGAAGGTGAAATCTTAACCACTGGACCACAGTCCCAAAACAGCAAGTCTAGACTCCTGAGAACTTTAGAAAAACTGTCAGAAACAAACTAATCATTCATTCATTCACTCATTCAATAATTGGAATGTCTACCACGAGTCAAGCTATAAAACAAAGACGCTGAAAAACATTACAAACATATGAGAAAAACTGCAACAGTGGTTAAGAGCAAGGCACTCTGACAAAAAGGTAGTGATTTAAATTTAAAAACTCAGTGGAAGGATTAAACAGACACTGAAAAGAAAAACTGTCAACTAGATGACAGGTCTGAAGAAAATCCTCAGAGATCAGCATCAAAATATAAAGGCATGAATAACAAAAGAGGTTAAAAGACACAGAGAATGGAAGAAATGCCTGCAATGTTTGTAAGGAGAATCCCAGAAGAAGACAAATGATAGAATGAGAAACACACCATATCTGAAGAGTCTGAAGAGATTCCGGAACTAATGGACCACATGAATCCTCAGATCCAGGAAAAACACCCTGAATAGGATAAATAAGATGAAATCCCCACTTAACCTGCACAGCAGTGTGTTAAAGACAAAAGAAATTCTTAAAAGCAACAGGGCAGGGGGCATGATACACAAAAACAAAAATTAAACACACACCAGACATCTCAAAAGCAACAACAGAGGTCAGAAGATATGGAATAACAGCTTTGAAGTGCTGCATGAAAATAACCGTCTTCCTTGAAACTCTATACTGTATGATTCCAAGAGTGAGGGCAAAACAAAGACTTTTTCAGACAATGACTATTTACCATTAATAAACAACAGGAAGGAAGGCATGAGATGCAAGAAGGAATGGCATGTAAAGAAACTAGCAGATGGGTCCAAACCCAAATAAGCACTGACTATATCAGGAAGGTCTCCTGGAGAAGAGAATGGCTACCCACTCCAGTATTCTTGCCTGGGAAATCCCACGGGCAGAGGGAGCCTGGGGCTACAGTCCATGCGGTCACAAAGAGTTGGACACTACTGAGTGACTAACATATTCTATGGAAAATAACAAGAGTAGAAACAATGAGAATAGGCTTGATTTTTTTATTAAATAATTTAAGGAATTAGAAGCTTAAATTCCAAGACCTAAAAAGCATATCTTTGCTCTGTCTCAACTCCATCCCACCACCTCTTGACCCATTTTTCATGTCGCTTCCTTTCTTGGACCTCCAAGCACTACTGAGGCTTTGTCGGGGGAAGAGCCAAACTCCTGGCCAACGCAGACTGTGTCAGTGAAAGGATCAGACACAGGTATACATCTTCAGCAGGGAAGAACAACTTTGTTAATCAAATGATAATCCTTGCTTCCTTCAACTAGTCTCTCTAGCCATCATTAGATTCATTAGTCTAATGTCTATCAGAGTTTAATGTCTATGAGATCAGCTTCAAGACAGAGACTAGGTTCTCTTAAGACTCTTCCATAAAATTTGCCACATTCAAAGCACGGGGTCTAATTATACTGACGTCTCTCTTCCTTCCCTTCCTTCTGCCTCACTCTTTCCTCCTTTTCTTCCTTCCTTACCTCATCTTCTCCCCTCCTCCACTTCTTACTTCCTATTTCCTATGTCCTTCTCCTCTTCCTCCAGAAGGTATTTCTCCACTAGACAGATAGTTAAAGGGTCATAACCCTGGCTCTAGAGCCAAATCTTGGATTTGAGCCCACATCCGACAATAACTAGCATTCTGTTCACCCTGTCCGTGCCTTATTTTGCCAGTTTATAAAACTGGTTATCAGGACTTCCCTGGCAGTCCAGTGGTTAAGATGCCATGCTTCTAATGCAGCGGGTGCAGGTTCAATCCCTGGTTAGGAAGCTAAAATTCTACATGCCTCATGGTGCAGCCAAAAAAAAAAAATTGGTATGACAGTAGAACCTAGTAGGTTATTTTATGCATCAGATGAGAAATACATGTATTGTTCTCATAACAGTGTTAGCACATGACTCAATCTGTTCATTCAATAAATACGTATTGTTCACCTACTATGTATGGGACACCAATTTCCAGGGTTAACAATGAACCAAAAACAGACATAAATGTCTGCCGTCATAGAGTTTGCCTTCCATTTAATAAATAGATACATCCAAATACAGCATGTCAACTGGAGGTAAATGCAGTGGAGAAATTCATAGTGGGTGAGGATGAGAGAGGGTGCCAAGGGCAGGTAACAGTTTTATATAAGGTGGTCAGGGAAGGCTCATTTCAACAAAGATTTGGAGTAAGTGCGGGACTGAGCCATTTGCTATCTGGGGAACAGTGTTCTAGGCAGAAGAAACAGCAAATGAAAATGGGTGTGCTTAGTGCGCTCAGGGCGGCCTGGGCAGGGGGGACTGCAGTGCACAGAAAGGGGAAAGGTGAGGACAGGCGGGGCGAGACACGTGGACAGGGTTGGAATGACACTTCAGGCCCTGAAGGGGCTTGAGAGCCACTGTGAAGACTTTGGATTGTACTGAGAGACAGGTGTTGTTAAGCTAGCTACACCTGGCCCTGAGCTGGACAAACAGCCATGAACACGATGGATAAGGTTCCTGCTCTCAGGCGGCTTACATTCCACTGGAGGAGATGACAGGCATGGCTGGGAGTGACGGCAACATTAGACAAGATGCTCTTTAAGGAGGTAATGCTTGTGCCAACATCTGAAGGAGTGAGTCCGGAGAGAACGTGTGCCAGGTCACGGGGACATCTAGTGCAAACACCTGGTGCGTCTAGTGTGCACAGAGCTTGGGGAGGTTAAAGGAGGGCTGGGGGGTGGGTGGGGCTGGATCGTGGTGAACAAGGGGGATTCCAGACAGAGAAAGGTGGCAAGAAGACCGGGGAAGATCACGCTGGGCCTAGTGAAACAGGATAAGGAATTCGGGTACCACCTTAAAACAAGACCAGTAGACGTTTTAAAGCAAGGAAGTGATACATTCTGGGGTACATTTGAACACACTACCAGACTACTGGGTGGAAAATAGAACTGTTGGAGCAAGGGTGGGGCCAGAAGTCAGTAAGGGTCTTGCTGGAGTGTGGTCCAGGCGGGGGATGATGGTGGTTCAGGCCAGAGAGAACAGTGGGGAAGAATGGATCTAGGAAATGTACTTAAGTCATGATGGACAGATTAATGATTTAACAAGTGAGTGAACGGGCGTAGGGGAACTTTGTTGGATATCCTCCCCCTCTCCCACTCTGATGGGACCCCCTTGGGCCCCAGGACCCCAGGATGGTACTCACAGGCTGAGCCTCTTCACCATGCTCTTCCGAGGCTTGGGCGATGTGGCGCTGGCATCGGCAGCCGCTTCAATCTCACACGAGAGGGCGTAGCTGGGGAGAGAGGGGAGCCTGTGAGGATGGAGCCTGGGAAGTGAACAGATTTAAACCCACACAATTCACTGGCTTCCTTTGAGAGGAAGGCTCTGACTGTTCAAAGTCAAGATATGGACTATGTTGTTCTATGACAAAGGTCAGAGGGTATTGACTTAACAACCAGATTTTACAAATTGACATATATGCCTCCTCCCATCAAACCCCCACTGGTATATAGGTTGAGACTGTTTAGTTCTGCATGACTCAAAACACATGGATTTGCTGGTTCTGGCTGTATCCAAAGCTGACTCCTTTTGTTTTCCTGATTGTTTTCAGCCCGTGGTTGGGCCAGGGAAAGAATCATCTCTTCTCCCATTACTTCTCCCATTACCAGCTACCTCCCATTACTTTGTGTGTCTGTGTGTGTGTGCCCACACGTGTGTGTGTGTGTGTGTGTGTGTACTCAACTTACTGTTTATCTATAGGAAATGAAAGAGACATTTGTAAATGATCTAATCTTCAATAAATAGACATAGGTAGTTATTTTATTGATTAAAATATATAAATATCATTTCTAATTGCCCAAACATCCCAAATTAAAAATACTCCAGATTCAGGCATCTATATGCCAGGCAGATATAACTTCCATAAGCACAAGAAGAATGTATGTCTGCCTTGAAATGTCTCTTATGAAAGCTTGTAGCTCTAGTTAGGAGATATACGTGGTTCTGGGTAGGTGAAGAAGCGTGCATGCATGCTAAATTGCTTCAGTCATGTCCAGCTCTTGCAACTCTATGGACCATAGTCTGCCAGGGTCCTCTGTCCATGGAATTCTCCATGGAAGAATACTGGAGTGGGTTGCTGTGCCCTCCTTCAGGGGATCTTCCCAACCCAGGGGTCAAACCTGCATCCTTTTATGTCTCCTGCATTGACAGTGGGTTTTTTTTTTTTTTACCACTAGTGCCTCCTGGGAAGTTCAGGTGAAGAAGGTAAGTGGTAAATATTAGCTTGATAAGTTGCTAATACTGTGTACTTTTTTAAAACCTAAAGGTGTATCCAGGTAGTTGGTCAAGCAGAAGTATTCATTGATATAGGCATTATTCAAATACTAAGTTTAGATACAGGGCTTTTATAAATCGCAAGGACAAAAAAATAAGATATGTTTAACAAGATTCCTTTAATCATTAAAAAGTCAGTTTCACAGCTGATATTCTGACCCTGAACTTTCTGATTCAAATCACTGGCCATGGTGTGCATGTTCCACAGGTGAATATGATGCACAGAGTGGAAGTTCTTATATACTGATCACCAGACCAGAAAACGAAGAGGCAGTCACTTTTTTGTTTTCTGTTCAATACATAGCAAAAACAAAACCTTCATTAACTGATAAGTACTCTGAATCAAGGAGCTCTTTTTTTGCTTTTAATCAAAGGTTTTAACGTAACGGGACCTCAGAAAACATCTGCATTTCGAATGAGGAAGCAGGCCTACAGAGTTCACAGGATCCACATAACATGGTGCAACCACCTTCAGAGCTTAGGTTGTAGAGTCAAGAAGACCTGACTTTGAATCTAAAGTCTATCACTGGCAAATTACAGCCCTTCTCTAAACCTCAATTTCCTCATTGGCCAAATACTTGTTTTTCAGTCAACTTCACCTTCCCTGATGAGAAACTTTCAAGGAAATCCCCTGTTCTACAGCAGGGGTCAGAAAATGTTTTCTGTACAGGACTAGATATTAAGTATTTTAGGCTTTGCAGGCCATGTGGTAACTGTTGCAACTGTTCGACTCTGCCTTGAAAGCATGAAAGCAAACATAAATAAGAGGGAAATGAATGGGCTGTGTTCCAATACAACTTCATTGTGTGCCTGCTCAGTCACTCAGTCGTGTCCGACTCTTTTGTGACCCCATGGATTGTAGCTCGCCAGGCCCCTCTGTCCATGGGATTTCCCTGGCAAGAATATGAGCGTGGGTTGCCTTTTCCTCCTCCAGGAGATCTTCACAACCCAGGGATCGAACCCACATCTCCTGTGTCTCCTGCATTGGCAGGAGGACTCTTTACCACTTAGCCACCCGGGAAGCTCTTATAACTTTATCAATGGATTCTAAAATTTCAATTTCAAATAACTATCCCATGACACAGTGGTCCTCTTCTGTTGTTTCTTTTTCAACCATGTAAGTATGTGAAGACAGCTGACAGGCTGGATAAGGCCTGTGAACTCTAACCCTCTGAACTATAGGGTAAAGCTACACACCTCTGATGGGCCAACATTCAAGGCACTGCAGTTAGTGTACTCTCCAAGCTTATCAACCTCTGTTTTGAAACCCGTCCACTCATGAATCAGACACGCCAGTGCTCTAACCATACTTCCAAATGTCAAGCTTGTCAGGGCACCCGACCTTTGCTCACATTCTTCTTTCTGGAATGTTCTCCTCCAGTTCTCCTGGTGAAATCTTTTCTTTCCTCCACAACCTAGCCCAGATGTTAATGCCTTTATGAGCTCTTCCCCATTTCCCTCATCCTTGGCCAAGTGAACTATTCCTGCCTGTGGGTCCTGTGGCACTTTGATTACCTATTATTATTTCAACTCTTCATGAGTCTGTTTCTTCTGCCCCCTTGAACACTCCCTCAAAGCTAGTGCCAATTACCAATAATGGCCAACAGTGATGGCAATGATGCTGTCTCAAAGATTACATTTAATCCTCTCAAACAGACATCTTACAGAAGAGCATCCTCAAGATCAGGAAGAATAAGTGACCTGTTCAAGGTGACAAAGATAAACGAATGGTACAGCACAAGAATCTGAAAGCACATTTTCTGATGCTGGCAGTTCAGTTTTTTCTGCTACACCATTATCCTTTGAAAACCTAGTTGCTGCTCGCTGAACAGCTGTTGAATAAATGGCCAAGTGAGTAACCAGATGCTGTATTCCTCTGACCAACACTGCAGCTCCACCCAGAAGGACAGTGGGTCTGCCTACCTCTCCTCCTCTGTTAGGAGCTGCTGCCTCTGGAACCACTGGATAAACTTTGGATCTGGGCTCATGCAGTAGCTGTTGCAGGCAGACTGTAAGAGCTTGATCTGTGCAATCACTTCAAATTCCTAAAGCAGAAAGTAAACATGAAGTCACTCAGTCGTGTCGGACTCTTTGTGATCCTATGGACTGCCCACCATTCTTCTCTGTCCATGGCATTTTCCAGGCTAGAATACTGGAGTGGGTTGCCATTTCCTTCTCCAGGGGATCTTCCCGACCCAATGATCAAACCCAGGTCTCCCACACTGCAGGCAGACTCTTGACCATCTGAGCCACCCTCAGAGCACCAAAGAGTGAACTAAAAAGCCAACGAAATATACATCTTCTCTACATGAAAACATACTGCAGTAGGATAAACAATGGACAAAATCATCAAGGAAGCTTATAAAGAACTGCCTGCCTTAGAAATATAACAGCTGAATAACTCACACATTTGAATTCTGACTCACTGGCTTTTGTCTATGCTTTGTACCCTTTCTATTTGAAAAAGCCTTTTACATGAATAAAACAAGTTCCCAAGGTGACCCATACTAGGTATGACCTGAAATCATAGTGACTTCCTATTTCTCTTTTCCATTTCCATTCTTGGGACAGAAAACTTTTTTTTTTTTTTTTAAGGATGAATCCTTCTAAAATGTATTTTAAAATTCTACTTTCTAAAATATAAAAGAAAAAAAAAATTACTCTGAGTCAGGAAGCTCCCAAGTTCTCCATTCCCATCTTCTTCAACCCTTATGCCCTCGATAAGTAAGTTTTGGTAGGGTTGAATATCTAAATAGTCCAGAGCCTCATAAACTTGAATATTTGGATTTCCTGAATCCTTGGGGTTTTACTACTCTAGTAAATCATTTAACTCAGTCTTTTAAAGCTCATAAGAGAAGCAAGTGTACAGTTATGTCCAAAATTATTTATCCTTCTTTAGAAGTTTCAATAAAGACTTTTTTAAAGTCAGCAATGAGTGTAAGCTTTAGCTTTAGGTTTTATACTCAAACTTTTCAAAAGTTTAGCATGCTAGTCTTAAAATGAAAGAGATTCCCTTCTAGGGTTATTCTGAAGAGAAAGGACAAAGACGGGTAACTGTGGAGGCAGTAACTAATTGGTTTTGATGGTTACAAGACAGAGCAGTTCAACAACCGGCAGATTCCATAGGTGTCAACTTCCCATGCAGTGACCTCCCACCGTGGCCTCAGCATCCGCAAGAAGCATTCATCATCACATGCTACCAGGGACAGAAGACTTACGTTTGTCTCAGGTGGTGTTTGTCTCCTGTTACTTAAGAGTTCAGCCTGCTTAGCTCCTGAAACTTTGGTTTTAACTGCAATGTCATTTACTCCTGGAAGTTTCTCTGACCCCACAAGTTGGGGATAAATGCCCCTCCTATATGCTCCTCTAATACCCACTACTTTTGCTCGTAAGCCCTTACCAGGTTGCATGGTAACTGCCTGTTTGCCTGCCTACCTCCTTCACTGTAACTTCATGAGGGCAGGGAGCTGTGCGCTTTTTCTGATGCAACCCCTGAACCTATCCCACTTTCCCATCCAGTGTCAGGTCTGCAAGAAACGCTTCTGGGATGAAAGAATGAATGAATAACTAAAGAACAACGAGAGTTCCATGGGGTAATATTATTTTGCTCACTCATTTTCCTTGGGATTCTTTAAATATACCATTTTAACACTAAAACCATAGCAAATTTTCAAACCTCTGTTTTATCTCTCTGTACAGAACTATTCTACTTTCCACAGAAAAATTCAAATTGATGTTGAACGCCCCTTCCTATGCTGATAGGAAAGGAAAAGAATAATTATCCACATGTAACAATGAAGACCATTTCCTTTCCTCTAATAGGCCTACCAGAGTTAACCATCCTTAGTAACCCTTCTATATCATATACTCTTATGAAACACTTTCTTCTTAATGGGATAAAGCTGTTATTGCTGCAGCTGATTATAAAGAAGATGATGATGAGGGGGTAAAGGAAGAGATGTGGGCTCAGGAGAAACAGGACAGGATTTGAACCCTGACTGTGCCACCGGGTAACTCTGGCCGAGTTACTTCATCGGAGTCCTGGTTTCTTCACCACTGAACTGAGAATGATAAAACTTGCCTCACCAGGGCTCTGGGGCAATAACGCAAAAGAGCATGCCAAGTACAATGCTATATGATACATTTTCAATATGTGTTATTTTTTTTCTGCCTCAACAAAAAACTTAAGTCTCCACTTCTTTTTTTTTTTTTTATGCCCAAATGAAGTAAAATGGAAAACCACAGCCAAGACTCCTACTTACCCTTCTCCTCTTCTCAAAGTTTATCAGTCCACCCTGAAAGAAATTTTTTTGAAAAGAATGACAAACCAAGCTACTTTGAAACATAGCCCTCTTTTTTCTAGGTTTTTGTTAAAACAGATCACAGGGACAATAAAGTCACGATTATTCATGACAGTAATTATGGCTACTTTGGAAGAAGAGAAGCATCATTTGCTTAAAGAAAAATATTCTTTATCACAGGACAAGACACAGGTGGACAGCCTTCTCTTACAATGCCTGAAATGAACTGAAACAGTAATGACAAAGGACTTACAACACGGAAACCAAATATACTTGCAGAGCCAGTAAAGACAAAAGCTTGGGTAAATGTTCCATTACACTTTATTTTTTTCTTGACCAAGCAACAAAAACAGATGGTCATTGACTCATACTGGAAACCAAAGTGTCAATGTTTTATCAAAAGGGAAGTCACTTCTACATAACCTCATCACCAAAGTTAAGTTTCAATTCTCCAGCCCCCCCAGCTCCTAGTCTCATAGGCTGCATTTAACTTTTAAAGCAGTGGTCACTCCCCCCAAATTCCCCAACCCTGACAGTGTTTCCTGAGGCAGAGGACGTGAATAGATACGGAACACTGCTGAGTGAGCATGTCCACAACATTTCTAATGAACTTGGAGGTGGGAATTTGCAAGATAGCTGCTACTCCTAACTATGATAGAGTAAAACGCTTGCTGACTGCACGTGATAACCAGGAATGTGAGATAAAGAAATACACGAGAAATCCTTAAGTGTCATTCCAAATATCCAATCTCTTCTCCATGTAATATTCTATTACTGTTACTAACAAGCAGCTGGTTTTTCTAGGCTTCACTTCATTTCCCATTTTGAGAAGAAGACAGAGAGGGAAGGTAATAATATGAAACAAAAAAGGATACCTGAAAACCCATGAATTTGACTGACTTTCTATCCAGCAGGTAGAACGTGGGGGCATATTATTCCCTCAGCTCCACCTGCCAAAGTCCTACCCAACACTGGGCAGGATTTGACCTTTAACTTTTTAAAATCATTGCAGTGACCAATGACCGAAAAGTTAAATTCAGCCCACTGAGACTAGAAGCTGGAGAACTGAAACTTAACTTTGATAATGATGTTACATAGAAGTGACTTCCCTTTTGATAAAACACTGACAATGCTCCAGCCCACTCCTTCATAATGCCATGCCATGACCTCTGTGCCTAAGGAATCAATCGAGGCTTCCCCTCTCCTCCTACTTCATTTCTGTTCAAGTTGTTACTATTTCCATCCATCACTGCCTGCTCTGAAATACACCTTCCACGAGATTGTGAGGCTGGAGTCACTCATCTCTGTATAACTCATAGCATCTAGCACAATGCCATGTTCATGAAGAATCCTCAGTAGACGTGTGTGTGTGTGCACGTGTGCGTGCACTCAGTCGCTCAGCCATGTCTGACTCTTTGCTACCACATGGACCATAGCCTGCCAGGCTCCTCTGTCATGGGGTTTTCCCAGCAAGAATATTGGATTGGGTTGCCATTCTCTTCTCCAGGGCATCTTCCCAACCCAGGGACCCACACCGCCTGGACTGCAGGTGGATTTTTTACCCTCTGCACCAGCTGGGAAGCCCCACTTGATGTGAACAAAAGTGTATCTCTCTTGGGCAACCAATGAGAAGGCTACAGACCCACCTGCACCACCGGCCCGGAACTCACCTCGATGTAGTCTTGGAGGGCGGTGTCTAGCATGGTGAGGTCGGTCAGGAAGGTGCCCAGGTAGGGCACAGTCCCCTGCATCACACCCTGAAGATCAAGCACAACAAAACCGTCTCTGCATTACTGAAAGTCTGGTCCACAGCAGACCAAAAGGCCCTGTGTCTGCTGCAGTCTGCAGAGTGCCCATTTGCAGATGGAGGCAGCAATCTCTGAATGGCCAGGTGAGCCTCAACAGCATTTGGAGAGTAATTAAGAACCATTCAAGGCCTCTCTTAAGGCCACTAGTGCTAACCCCTATGAATGAAAAATTTTAAATTCCTTTATGAATTGACTGGGAACTCCATCACCAAGGTAACTTTTGAAGTCATAAAAACCAAGCCTCGAAGGCAGGAGATGGTTCAGGTGGATTGAGGTTCGCACATCGCCGACACAAGGTCAGAGGGACCTCTGTTCTCTCTCACAGTGTGTGGATACCCCCGGCAGTTCAGAACAGCCCTGGGAAGGACGGCCTCACCAGGCAGAGGAGTGGCTGCAGCCCACTGGGGGAGTGTGCCCACAGGAGGCTGGGGCATCACTATAAAGTGGCTTGGTGACTCGGTTCTGAAGGAAACAGGAGGGAAAGGGCAAAACAGTACCTTTAAACTAGAAAACTTGCCAAACTCTACCTTAACCAGGTGATGAAGGCTAAAATCACCAGTGACATCAATGTCACACTGATGCCATTTATTCCTTAATAGGATGAGAAGACACTTCACATCAGTGATACTCCTCTCCAGACCCTTAACCTCAGTCTAATCACTAGGAAAACAAGAGACACCCCTGGTTGCAGGACATTCTCGGGACACTAGAACAGTCTTCCTAAAGAGAAAGACTCAGACACTGTCACAGAGCAGAGGGGACTAGGGTGACAACTAAATGCAGTGGGGCACCCTGGATTAGATCCTGGAACAGAAAGATGATGCCGGTGGGAAACTGGTGAAATCAAAGTCAAGTCTGGCTTTCAGTGAGCGGCAGGAGGCCCATGTCGATATCCTAGTATTGCCAGGTGTGCCACAGTTACAGATGTTAACTGGGGTGGTAGAGGAAGGGTGAGGGGTTCGGAGAAACTCTATGTATTATCTGGAACTTCTCTCTAAATTCTAAAATTAAAAGTTTATTTAAATTTGTAGTGATTTAGATGAACCTAGAGTCTGTCATACGAGTGAAGTAAGTCAGAAGGAGAAAAACCAGTATCATATATTAACGCATACGTATGAAATCTAGAAAAATGGTACTGATGAACCTATTTGCAGGGCAGGAAGAGAGACTCAGACATGGAGAACGGAGCTGTGGACACAGCAGGGAAGAAGAGGGTGGGACAGACAGAGAGTAGCATTGACATACATACGGTGCCACGTGAAGAACAGACGGCTACTGGGAAGCTGCTGCGTAGCACAGGGAGCCCGGCTGGGAAGCTCTGGAGGGGTGGGACGGGGGCTGGGAGGGAGGCTCGAGAGGGAGGAGATGTGTGTGTGCACATAGCTGATTCATGGTGTTGCACAGCAGAAACTAACACAGTACTGTAAAACAATCATCCTCCAACTAAAAAAAAAAAAATTCCCTCGAAAATAAAGGTAGAAGCAATTCCACTGTAGGTATATGAAATTGTGAAAGTGTTAGTCACTCAGTTGTGTCCGACTCTTCGTGACTCCATGGACTATAGCCCATCAGGCTCCTCTGTCCACGGCATTCTCCAGGCAAGAATACTGGAGTGAGTAGCCATTCCCTTCTCCAGGTATATACGTACTGTATTAATTTCACCAAATTTCCTTGGAAATCATTCCTATCCTCCATGAGGCCACCAAGGCACTATTTTGAAGAGAAAATAAAAAGGGGCTTCCATGGACACACCTTGTCCTAAAGTCCATTAATGCACTTACGGAAATTCTAGCAAGAACACAAAAGTCTCCGCCAGGGTGAAACCAGGCGGCCTGATGTTCACGTGGCTGGCTGTTTCCTCAGTCAGAGCTGCTTCATGAGGTTCACACCAACGCAGGTTTTGCCCTTCAAGAACTCACTGTCAGCTGCAGTTTGTCCTTTCCTATTATGTGTACAAGATCTCATTCTGAACCAAAATAATCTCTCTCTTAACAGCTATTTTTAACTTGTCTTTGAACCACCAAAAAAGTTTGAAGTGCTGTGAATGTTCTACAGGCTTTATGTTACAGAAGAGGCCCATCACTCAAAAAAACATTTCTGATTTATGACCAGCCTTCCAAAGAAGGAGAAAAGTCTTCTCAAGCAGGGATGAAAATATTTAGATAGTCAGTCTCCAATCTGCTCTCTCTGGTTTTCCCCTTCTATGCTCAAAGTTAGGAGAGTTTTAAAAATAAAGCCAGTGATGTCAATAGTTATCTTTTAGTCTTAAGGAAGGAGGTATAATGTTCCTTTGAACACTGAAAAACTAGAAAGATTTGGTTAGTACTTGGTGTCAGTGAGGAGATCCAGAAAATGACTAGAGGGTTTGGAACAAATGAAAAGATCTCTGAGTACAAGGACCAAGTTCTAGGAGCTGACACTCTCTTTCCCCAACAACCAGGTCCTGGAGCTACTGTGTGTTCAAAGTTGGGACTTTGAAAACAGTTGAGACTTCCCTGGGGGTCCAGTGGTTAAGACTCTGTGCTTCCAATGCAGCGGCCACATGTTCGATCCCTGATCAGGGAACTAAGATCCTGCATGCTGTGTAGCATGGCCAAAAAAAAAAAAAGAGCTGATTACAGGAGGCATTGCAGGAGGTCTCAGGTCTCAAGCTCCTTAGTACAGGAGTGGATAAAATAAGACAGCATCAGGGACAGAAGCCTACCTGCCACAGACTTGCCCTCACTTTCAGAAAGAAAAAAAAAATTTTTTTTCCAGAAAACAAACGCGATTTGGGACTCTTGGTCCAAACTATTTCCTGCTGGGTCAAGTGGGAGTGAGAAGAGCTTGCCTTGAGACCTCCCAGGGCTGCTGAGAACAGATGAGGTAAAGAGCATGAGAACTTTTTTGGGAGCAGGGGCGCCCTGCAGACGGAAGGTTCTGGTGCCAAGCGGGAGCCCCACCACCCACATGGGGCAGCTCCCTGGCTGGCCCTTGGGGAGACCCAGGGCTTTCCATACCATGTCCTTCTGGAGCTGAAGCCGCCTCTGGGTCCGCTTCTGGTTCTCTTTCACGCTGCTGTCCAGGTTTGCAAATTTTGAGGTTCCTTCCTAAGAAACAGACACACACACAGAGGAGAGAGATGGAGGAAGATGCTGCAAAGAAGGGAAGGGGCGCCTAGCTTCTGGGGCAGAGCCTCCACACATTATGTGGACACCGTGGGAAATGAAGAGGCCTCCAGCACGTGCTGGACTGCCTTACGCAAACACCTGGCTGACCTGTGGCAAGCGGTCTGTTCTTGAGAGGGCCTGGTGGGATGTCTTATCCTGTCTTATCCTAGTTTGCAAGAAGAGCCCTCAATCAATTTTATAAAATCAATCATGAATATAAGGCAGGGAATTCCTGGAAATGGAGACAATTTTTACACGTCCCGAATTTCACTGCAAGTAATCACATGTCTGGAAACAAACATCTCTTCCTCTGTACTTTTTGTGATTTCTTGATGTTGGTCTGAAAGGCATGTGCCAGCATCCTGTGAAAGAAAAGAGACTATTTCTGTGGTATTTCTTAGCTAAATGAAACTTTTGTACCGGAAGTTCTCTGAGGAAGTCCCGCGCTGATCTATGAAAGCCAGACCCTCATACATTTTTTTCCCCCTTCTCTCCCTCAACCTTTCCTTCCAAGTTGCCTCTTAGGTTTGGAACTCCTACAAAATCAATTCCTTCCTCCCAGTGCCTGGGGACAGATGGCGACCCTTTCTTTCCTCCCATCTGTTGTAACAACAAACTCTTCCACATAATGACTAATCTCCAGTTTGCTGACTGAACATAAAGTGCTTTGGGTTTTGTGGGTTTTGGGGTCTTGTTAAGTTCTCATTTTCCAGGAACTGCATGAATGGGAGGCAGATTTCACAATTCAGGAGCGCCAGACTCCACACTGGTCTCCCTCAGTCAGTCAGCTTTCCCTGGGTTTATCATATAACCAGAGCATGCGACCTTTCACTGCTGTCCGACTATAAGGGGACCTTTTCCAGTGACCTGGCCTTTCCAGTTACAGTGAGGCATCAGTATCCTATATCATTCACCAGCCTTTACCTGGATCCAGGTACATCCCTAGGGACAGAACCCATAGTGACTCCTTAGTGACTGTCAGTCCCCCTATTACAAATGACAATAAGAAGAGGTATTGCTTAATGATCTCCTGTTTATAGCTTTTGCTGGGGATGAATGAAAGTGTCCTAAAATGTGCCACTTCCTCTGCTGGGTGACTGTGAGTCCTCTCAAATTCTCGAGAACCTGCTTGGAGTGGGAAATCAATTCTTCCTGATTTTTGAATGCAAATATCCATCTCTTTCCAGGGAGTAGGCCCTCCTGGTTCCCTTCCAGTTTCTTAATCACTGACAGATGTGTAACGTATGGACATTACTGCAGGTGCATTAAAATTCTTGAGAAGGATTTCTGAAAAGCTAAGAGGCTGCTGAGAATCACACAACTAGGAAGGAGCTTAAAAGAGCGCTAAGGACGACCTCTTTGTGGGGAGGAGCAAGATCTGGGACCGGGAGCTGGAAGATCTGCTGATTGCACTACTTCAGGAGACTGAGGCTCCACTCCTGGCTAGGAAACTAAAAAGACTGGTATCAGAGTGAAGCCAGCTATTCCAGATGAGGCGTCAACAGAAATCCACTAGGCATCACACCCCACCGTGTCAGCGTTCTGCCTCGGCCCTACCCCTTTGGCCTGCAAGGCTCACGACACCGTCCCTTGAAACTCCTCAAGACTCCTCACGGGCATTGTGGCCGCATCGCTCTGGATCTCTACTCTGCCTGCCTCTTCTTCCTACTCCTGCTTCTACTCTCTTGATGACGCTTCTTCTTTCCGACAAAGTCATCTTGTTTTTCGCTCTACTCAGGTATCTGGATATACCATCCTGTCCCATGATCTCCATTATCACCATGCTTGGAAGAATTCCACATCTTGCCCTCCATCAACCTTCCATTCTCCTCTTGTTTCATCCCCTCTCTGTCCTTCTCTCTCTCTAGTGCAAATTTCTCTCCTGCCTAACACCATCTTTGGCAGATGAGTCTCACTGCCTATCACCATCTTTGGCAGAAGACAGCTGCCCTCATCCATCCTGTTCCTGGGCCTCAAGGGGCCTCTTCTACTGGGTGCTACATAAGCAGTGGACCCCTCTCCATCAGTTCAGTTCAGTAGCTCAGTTGTGTCTGACTCTTTGCAACCCCATGAATGCAGCATGCCAGGCCTTCCTGTCCATCACCACCTCCTAGAGTTTACCCAAACTCATATCCACTGGGTCAGTGATGCCATCCAACCATCTCATCCTCTGTCATCATCTTCTCCTTCTGCTTGCAATCTTTCCCAGCATCAGGGTCTTTTCAAAAGAGTCAGCTCTTTGCATCAGGCGGCCAAAGTATTGGAGTTTCAGCTTCAACATCAGTCCTTTCAATGAACACCCAGGACTGATCTCCTATAGGATGGACTGGTTGGATCTCCTTGCAGTCCAAGGGACTCTCAAGAGTCTTTTCCAACACCACAGTTCAAAAGCATCAATTCTTTGGCACCCAGCTTTCTTTATAGTCCAACTCTCACATCCATACATGACTACTAGAAAAACCGTAGCCTTGACTAGACGGACCTTTGTTGGCAAAGTAGCATCTCTGCTTTTTAATATGCTGTCTATGTTGGTCATAACTTTCCTTCTAAGTGTCTTTTAATCTCATGGCTGCAATCACCATCTGCAGTGATTTTGGAGCCCCCCCAAAAAATAAAGTCAGCCACTATTTGCACTGTGTCCCCATTTATTTGCCATGAAGTGATTGGACCAGATGCCATGATCTTAGTTTTCTGAATGTTGAGCTTTAAGCCAACTTTTTCACTCTCCTCTTTCACTTTCATCAAGAGGCTCTTTAGTTCTTCTTCACTTTCTGCCATAAGGGTCGTGTCATCTGCATATCTGAGGTTACTGATATTTCTCCTGGCAATTTTGATTTCGGCTTGTGCTTCATCCAGTCCAGCGTTTCTCATGATGTACTCTGCATAGCAGTTAAATAAGCAGGGTGACAGTATACAGCCTTGACGTACTCCTTTCCTGATTTGGAACCAGTCTGTTGTTTCACGTCTAGTTCTAACTGTTGCTTCCTGACCTGCATACAGATTTCTCAAGAGGCAGGTCAGATGGTCTGGTATTCCCATCTCTTTAAGAATTTTCCAGTTTATTGTGATCCATGTAGTCAAAGGCTTTGGTATAGTCAATAAAGCAGAAATAGATGTCTCTTGCTTTTTCAATGATCCAATGGATGTTGGCAATTTGATCTCTGGCTCCTCTGCCTTTTCTAAAATCAGTATGAACATCTGGAAGTTCATGGTTCACATATTGCTGAAGCCTGGCTTGGAGAATTTTGAGTATTACTTTACTAGTGTCTGAGATGAGTGCAATTGTGCAGTAGTTTGAGCATTCTTTGGCATTGCCTTTCTTTGGGATTAGAATGAAAACTGACCTTTTCCAGTCTTGTGGCCACTGCTGAGTGTTCCAAATTTGCTGGCATATTGAGTGCAGCACTTTCACAGCATCATCTTTTAGGATTTGAAATAGCTCCACTGGAATTCCATCACCTCCACTAGCCTTGTTCATAGTGATGCTTCCTAAGGCTCACTTGACTTTTCATTGCAGGATGTCTGGCTCTAGATGAGTGATCACATACCATGATTATCTGGGTCATGAAGATCTTTTTTGTACAGATCTTTGTAAAGATATTTTTTGAAGATCTTTATTCTTGCCACCTCTTCTTAATATCTTCTGCTTCTGTCAGTTCCATACCATTTCTGTCCTTTATTGAGCCCATCTTTGCATGAAATGCACCCTTGGTATCTCTAATCATCTTGAAGAGATCTCTAGTCTTTCCTATTCTATTATTTTCCTCTATTTCTTTGCACTGACCACTGAGGAAGGCTTTCTTATCTCTCCTTGCTATTCTTTGGAACCCTGCATTCAAATGCGTATATCTTTCCTTTTCTCCTTTGCTTTTCATTTCTCTTCTTTTCACAGCTATTTGTAGGGCCTCCTCAGACAGCCACTTGGCTTTTTTGCATTTTTTTTTCCCTTGGGGATGGTCTTGATCCCTGTCTCCTGTACAATGTCACGAACCTCCGTCCATAGTTCATCAGGCACTCTGTCTATCAGATCTAGTCCCTTAAATCTATTTGTCACTTCCACTGCTGGTTTAATGACAGTTCATCAGTTAATAGTAATTATGTGAAATAGGCCTTCCCAGCCCTATAGCCTTCTACCCAACCTCTGACCTCAGTCATTAAACAGACATCTCTACCAGAGCCAAATGCCTGCCTGGGCCTAGCATTTGTTTCAAGCAATTCAGCCCAGGAGAGTTCTTTGTAAGAGTCCCAGGAATGAAGAAGATTTGGTAATATTCTGCTTTCTTGTCATACAGAAATGTGTGGACTCCACAGATAAGCTGCTTGGAACGATCCAAGGTTCAGAAATCATAAGAGTAACAGGTTTAAAACAATCTCAGAGTAAAATAAAAACATCTGTCTCCAACAATTAAAAGGAAAACCATCGATTTTTGCTTATTATGATGTTGTCTCAGCCATAGTATTATAAAAGTAGCACCTTACATCTACCCAGAAGCAGAAGAAAGGTCATTCAAGACTAAGATTACCCTCCCACAAATCAGTTTAAGTCCAGCATATTAAAAACAGAGACCAGGCATGGTTCTTCTGAAAACCTAAGTACCTTGATTTTATTTTATTACAACTGTGCTGAGAATTAACATCCAGAATGCTATGCGTCATATGAAGAATAATAAACAAAGATGACTGGAAAGGGACCCACACAGACATATGAATGACCTGCCCCCAAACATTCCACTATCATTAATGATAATGCACAGAGCACATGAATTCAGAGCCAAGTTTTTCATTTCTTTGGGATTCCAGCCATGTACAAGAAATTTAACTTAGAGCACCAAGGTAAACTTCAACATTTCAGAAAGGTTTATGGGACCTTTAATGTCTAGAAGTAGCTCTGCTTCTATGGTTTCAGCCAGAAGAGGGCCACCGGGCAATGAGCTGCACAGTATTCAATGTATCTACTTTGGAAAGATGACTCAGAGCTATTGGGATTTGACTGTGTGGCTCCACTAAGTCTAGCTTTGTATTACTGGCAGGGAGACGACTAAGCCATCTCCTTCCAGCCAGATGAGTTTCCATTTAAAGTCTGCAAACCCAGGGGGATGTGAAGCAGGGAGGAGCATGACCTCAGCAAGCCAGGCATGGTTTAGAATGTGGTTCATCAGGTGGGCCAAATCCAGAGACACCAGCCACCCTGCCCTGCACACACTGTCTATGTCAAGCAGGGCTAACAGTGGGCAAGTGGTTAAACTCATGTGAATAAGAAGGCCCGTCAATGCGTGCAGTCCAGCATCGTTTCTGAACACTTGTGGCATACCCAGTGTGTTAGGCATTAAAGAGATAACAGTGGAAAAGCCCCTGCCTGCAAGAGGCATAAAGGCCAGCGGGGAGACAGGTGACATTCACAGACAAGTTTATCGAGGCATGTGATGAGAGCTAGGACAAGAGGAATGACGGGCTTCCAGAGCACACGGGAAGGGGCCTAATCAGACCTGAGTGTGTCGAGGAAGGATTTGAGCAGAAATGTAGTCTGGCATTGGAGAAGACTCTTGAGAGTCCCTTGGACTGCAAGGAGATCCAACCAGTCCATTTTGAAGGAGATCAGCCCTGGGATTTCTTTGGAAGGAATGATGCTAAAGCTGAAACTCCAGTACTTTGGCCACCTCATGCAAAGAGCTGACTCATTGGAAAAGACTCTGATGCTGGGAGGGATTGGGGGCAGGAGGAGAACGGGATGACAGAGGATGAGATGGCTGGATGGCATCACTGACTCGATGGACGTGAGTCTGAGTGAACTCTGGGAGTTGGTGATGGACAGGGAGGCCTGGCGTGCTGCAATTCATGGAGTCTCCAAGAGTTGTACACGACTGAGTGACTGAACTGAACTGAACTGAACTGTAGTCTTCACGGAGACATGGAGGAAGAGTAGGACTTAGGAGAAGAATAGACAGGAAGATCATAACAGATGCCTTTATAGGAACAACTAACCCGACAGTTATCACTGAGGCCTTTTCTAAGTAAACCTATCCCCACTAGACTCTCATTCCTACTCCAAGTGTCTATGCGAAGCTTACATCTATAGCTTACACTTTTCATTTGTCATGCATACTATGGTTTCACATGTAGATAGCTTGCCAAATGCTAAAAATGACGGACAGCTGCAGTGCTTTCAAATACGTGATTTCAGTCAATCTTCAAAACAGTTCTATGAGACCAGTATACTAAATAGTACTATGTAAGGATCCTCTAACTGCCCAGTTCAGGGCAAAAGGGTAATGTATTGTTTTGTTTTTTAATAACTGCCCACTTTACCACCCTCCCCCATGAGACTGTAGTCTCCTTAAGATCAGAGATTGCTTTGGGCACATGGTGAATGCCCAATCAATATTAAATGAAAGACCACTTTCCTTCTCTCTGAAGTTTCACCTGACCTCCCCTGCCTCCTACTCCCAAGTGGTCAAAAGCAACAGGTTTATGCCTAAGTGATGGAAGCAGCAGCTTTAGGGTCTCACCAGGCTGGATTCACATTCTAGCTCCACTACCTCCAGGTGTGGGACTTCAGAGGTATCCTTACCTCTCTGAGTCTTGACTAGCTGCAAAATGAGAAGGATGGAATCTACAGAAAGGCTGTGAAAATACTACCTCCTCCCCTCTCATGACTGCTCACAACCTATCATTCATACCTTTCTTTGACTACTCATTCTTATTTAGTGTCTACATCTACCCACTAGAAGGTAAGTTCCTGAAAACAGTCTGTGTTAGTCTTCTTCATACTCCCAGAGGCCAGTCAAATGCTTTACAAATATTAGGCACTCATCAAACATCTAGAGAAAGAAAATGAGCTGAGCTACAGCTTTACCTAGCCTGCTGTTTAGCAGCCAGCACTCATCTGGTGTTCAATAAATACTGCTGACGGACAGGTTGCGCAACTTAGTGCAAATAAAGGATGTGGAATTGCAGGCTTGGCCCCTGCCCTTTTAGAAGATGTTTTGCTGAGAAGGATATTCCAGGCCCTCTCCCCCACCTAACTGCCAGCACTCGGTGTTTGCAGGGCGGCTTGTTCAGGGGCTACAGGCAGGCAGCAATGCCAAGTTTCACAATCTGGTTGCATCCCAGTGAAGCCAAGGAGCAAGACTCAATTTTCTCAGCCCCAGGCTTCTTTGATTTGGCATAAAAACCCAAAGTCCTGCATTTCAGTTCCTTTAGGCTCTCTCAAGGGACCGCAGGCAGCCAAAGAGCCCTCAAACTTCTCTTCTTCCCTGAGCAAAGTCCAGAGCACAGTGCAACCCCATATCCTCACCTTCATCAGTAGCTCCCGGCTGGTCAGATGGTTATTATGGTCTGAGAAGATATCTGAAAGCTCTTCAAACATCAGCATTCGGTCCCTAGAAAAGGGGTGGAGAAAATATCAACAAATGAAGATTAGAAAAAGCTCAACACCTTTGGATCATCTTTCCTGAGGACCTCTGGCTACACAGGGGGTATTACATTGTATAACTGGGACAAGTTCTCTTCAGCAAGTTTAAAAAAAGTCCTCTTAGCAACACGCCCACAGCCCCACAGGACCTGAGAACTCATCTTAGCCAGTCTCCTCATTTAAGAGATGAAGATGTCAGGGTCAGGGATTTGCCCAAACTGCTGCTGCTAACTGCGGAGAGCTGCAGTACAGAACCCCGATTTCCTTACTCACAGGCCAGTGCCCTGACTCTCAGAGTCAGAGTGGATTGTGCAAGCAGGAGGGGCTGGGTTCTGATCCCAACTCTGCCACTCACGCCCTAAGTGATCTTAGACAAGCTGCTCAACTTTCCTGAGCTTCAGTTTTCTTATCTGCACATTGGAAACGGACAGCCCCCTTGCCCCATCACACATGTCAAGCGCCTACTCCTTCCCAGCCCCTCCCTAATACAGCATGTCTCCACAGGCCTCAGGCTTTTCTCTCCACCCCTCCAGGCTTCCTGAGTGGATGATTCTGAAGGCAATAATTCTAAATTCTAATTCTAAATAATTCTAATTAACAGAGGCAATGTCATAATACACTCAACACTTTCATTATCATGAGAAAGCCATTATTAAGAATTTATGTGAACAGACTAGTGGACACAGCTGGGTAAAGAGAGGGTAGAACAAATTGAGAATGTAGCACTGACATATATGCAGTACCATGTATAAAACATAACTAGCGGAAAGCTGCTGTATCACACGGGGAGCCCTTCCTCGTGCTCTGTGATGACCTAGAGGGGTAGGAAGGGACAGGGAGGCGCAAGAAGGAGGGGAGATATATATATATATATATATATATATGATTGATTCATGTTGCTCTACAGCAGAAACCAACACAACACTGTAGAGCAATTATCCTCCAATTAAAAAAAAAAAGAATTTATGTGTTTTACAATGAGTGTAATATTACTCTTAGAATAAAGAAAACCATTAAAGCTATTAATATTTTGGAAAAAATCATTAAGAACTTAATTACATGTGGGCTGAAATAAACAGAAGTAAACAGATGTTTTCTCTGTCCACTGAAAGCTATTAACATAAAGGGCTACTGGAAAAGTAATAACCGAATAAAACATCTTAACCCTGTTCCTTTCATTTCGTGATAGAAACTATACAAAGCTGATATGAAAGTGATTTCTCTTAGGAACTGTGATACTTCTGCAGCATTCCTGCTAAAACATGAATGAAGAAACAAACCAACAAAGAAACAAACCAGATGCCCGTACTGTACACAATGGGGCTTTGAGGTTTGTTCTGTGGTATTTCTTAAATACAGAAACCAGCTGGAAGGATGGGCCTTCTCTGATGATAACCAAGGAGATTAAGAAACAAGTCCAGTCATTTTTTATCTTATGTTTTAGCCTCAAATGTGCTGTGGAAGAAACCTTTGGCTGGCTAAGTGACTTCCACAGTATTCTACTTATCAACCATCAAGGAAAGACAGATTACCTTTCACTGCCTAAAAGAGAAGGCTACAAGCAGGACAAGGCTGCATTTTAGCCCCAGACCATCCCTTTGTTTTTGATACCACAAGTGGGGAGCAGTGATGAGGGGAAGGGAGAGGTTGGGGTGCTGAGGATGGGGACTCTGTATGCGTCTGATTTCCCCATCATATTTCACCTGGGCCTACCATCTATTGATTTCATATGGTCCACATCTTTCATAAGACTCTTGTGCAGAGAATTCCAATAAACTAATCTATCACACACAGTGTCGCCTTGAGAAGAACCCAAGAGAAGAGTGGTAATCAAGAAAATTGCACTGGGCTTTGAAAAGTCCCATCTCCACTCTTTCTCCTGACAGAAAACAGAGCATGTGAGTGCTGAAGACCAAGTGGCAGGATGTCTGTAGCTCTGTAACACCAGGCTTTATGATCACCCGCTTCTAAGAGTTATGTAACAAATAATTTGACTTCCCCTAAGCTGCCTTTCCTCTGATGGAGAATGTGAGCTTATCAGTAGCTTGAATACTCTGGCACACCTTTTTCAGCATAAATCTATGAAACTCTGGTTTACCAATCTGGGTCTCTAGAGAGTTTGGGTAGGGTCAGTCCCTTAAGGCTTAGGGCTTCCTTGGTGGCTCAGATGATAAAGAATCTGCCTTCATTGCAGGAGACCTGGGTTCAATCCCTGGGTCAGGAAGACCTCTGGAGAAGGGAATGGCTTCCCACTCCAGTATTCCTGCCTGGGAAATCCCAAGGACAGAAGAGCCTGGTGGGCTACAGTCCATGGGGTCACACAGAGTCAGACATGACTGATAGACTAACACTTAAGGCTTAATCTACTCTGAGTGAGCTGATGAAACTGAGTACTGAGACCTTCTGCTCTAAGGACAGAACCTACTAAACCCACAAGGCAGGCCTGCCTGGGAGCCAGCTGGCCGCTCTCCTGACTGGAACTGACTCTGCCGCATACAGTATAGACTGTGCTGCGTACAGTACAGGCATTTTTGCAGTTTATAAACAGTTTAGGCATTTCTGCCTGTTACGGAATGACTTTGCAATTAGTACAAATCGAGGGAGAAAAGTAACTGGCCTGGTCTGTAGTCATGACACATTCCCCAGCCTCTCAATCTGTACTCACGGGCGACCAGAACTGCCTCCTTACCCCCTTCCCACCTTCGCGAAAGGCAGAGTCCAGCGAAGCTCTGGACAGGGGACAAGAGCGACAGTGAAACGATGAGGACGTTCGATCGTTCGCCCTTCCAAAGGTTACAGCAAGAAATATGAAGAAAAATCCAATACAGAACGTGGGAGGTTAATCATTTTCAGTCAGGTTCCTAGGAAGGAATACTTGGGGGTTTTTTAACAACACTAAGATAGCTTGTCATGGGTGGAAGCAGAAACTAACTAAATGGATTCATGTTGAACAGCAAGAACTAATGTCCTCTGTGCACACATTATCCCTCACAGCTTGGAACGGCTTAGGGCTTTGAAGGAATGTGACTGAACAAATAAGCGGAAGTAAAGGCGAGTTGCTGTAACTTCACTTCTCCGCGAGCTGATCCTTCCAAGCCCAGATGACATGCACATCCTTAAAATCACCCCCAAAGCCAACCATCTTGGCTTTGGCACCCTTCGAGAGTGAGGTTGATTTCTGCAGCAGCCCTGCCTCAAAACTCATTCATGATGATGTGTAAAACGCACCCTGCCTGGAACACACAGAGGCTTTCAACAATGTTTCTCTTGTTATATAATATGCACTTTGAAGGTAGAGGGACCCACACCACTGATAAAGCAGCTAATCAGCCCGGCCAAAGAAAGTAGAGCAGACACTTGGGAACTTACTTTGGGACTGCAGCCCAAGTCTTTTTTAAACGATAGATGGAATTGGACTGTAGCGCCGAAACGATGGCCCTCAAGGAGGAGAAATTCTTCAGGATTCTACATTCCTGTACAGAGAGTGATTAAAACATACAAGGCATTTAAATATCAATAATACAGTGAGTTGGTGGTTTCCTGTTTCAGAAGTATCACAGCTGCTATGAATTCTTACCACTAAATAGGCAGCTGTATAAATACTGAACATCAAAAAGTGGTTCCTTATACTCCCACCCCAGTCACCGAAACGCTTTATAGATTTTGGCACCGAATGCTTGTTTTTCTCTCTTTAATATATTTTTTTGCGTTGTTGTTACAGTTTTATAGCTTCCAGCTTTCCCAGTAAAAACACGAATGGCGGTGAGCCTACAGGGCTGTGCTAGAGAAAGCAAACTTTCTTCTGCTGAAAGCATACAGATGCCCTAAAAATACACATGAGAGATGACCGTAACCTTTAGACCCACAAAGCGAACCAGGTCACAGCCGCTTCAAGGTCAGATGCTATCACACATCTCATGACCAACCCTTGTCTGGAAAGGGGTCTACAACTTGGCAGTAAAAACTCACCACAAGTTGAACTTTGGCTCTTGTGTCCTTAGCCAAGAGGGAATATTTTTATACACATTCATTTGAGTTCCAGTTGGCTTGTGCCTCAATCATAAACATTCAGAAACACCTTGGTACTTACAATGTTTCCAAAATAACTTGGGCTTTTAAAAGAAAATGCATTTTGGCAGCCTTTTAAAACAAAATAGAAAGGGAACAGGAAACATTCTGGATGTCATTTTCTAGAGAAGTTGAAAGCCTCCCAGAGCCTGAAACTTAAGCTACCATTCAGAGGCTGTAGCATCAGCAGGCAGCGACCTTGGAGTCAAAATCCTGCTGAATGAATGGCAGGTACAGCAAAACAGTCAGGGAGAGAGAGGGTCCCCTTCACAGCCAGGATGGGGAAGGAGGAAGCCCTGGCGGCAGGGGGCGGTGGGGGGAGCGAATGTGCCTTGTATCCAAGGAGGTGCTTCATCTGCAGGCATGTGGGAGTGTAAAACTTCCACTGTCGACAACTGAGCATGGGCTTGGCTTCATGCGGAACATCTGAGGCAAGAGGTCCCAGAGTGGCTGGGCATAAATGCATACTGCTTAAAAGAACATTTCACGAAGTCACGCTAGTCCTGACTGTGAATGGAAAATGGCATTCTTTAACTTAGCACGCCCACATCTGGCTGCTTAAAATTACTATGCCAAGCCTGGATAGGAGGGGCGTTCGGGGGAGAATGGATAATGGATACATGTATATGTATGGCTGAGTCCCTTTGCTGTCCACCTGAAACTATCACAACATTGTTAATTGGCTATACCCCAATACAAAATAAAACTTTTTTTAAAAAAAAAACGATAAGAACTAAAAAAAATTACTATGCCAAACCAACAACCCACCCCTCCAAGATTTTCTTAAAAGTAAATGCCAAAGCTCTTTACAAAAGTCATGCCCACTCTTTTGAAATGTCTCAATGCCTTCTTTTTATTTAAAAAGAGAGCAAGTAAAAGAGAGAAAGCAAGAGTGCTGAATTACAGTCTGGAAACCAAGCCCAGGAGAGCATGGTTCAACAAAGGTTCAGAATCCAAAAGTTATGTTCTAAAAATCAGGAAACTTGCAATAAATAAAAGAACTTGGGCCCAGCTATTTCATGCAAATTATAATAAACATATGGAACACATTATTCAGAAAGAGGCTTAAGCTAAGGGTTTAAAGGAATACAAGAGGCATCTGGCCCCATTGCTAAAAAAGGAGTGCTCTTTGAGGAGATTTGATGCAAAAATGTAGCAGTAAGGCCAGTCCAACAAAACAGTCATATTAGGTCAGAAATGTCTTCTGCATGTTAAATGATCATTTTTCAAACATCCTCTCAATAGAAAATGCCTATGATTAACTCAGGAAAAGTAACATAAATTTTGATTGGAAAACACCTGTGAGTCTTATTATTTTATTAAGTTACCTACACAATTTCAAGGGACACGGTTTCGTGCATCACAAAGAGTTAAAGACCGCTGGCTTTTAAGCACATGCTATGGCATTTGGCATATAACCTGAAATTATACAACTTGTACTTCTTACTATCACATAAATGTACAATTGGTATTTAATTTGGACCAAGGTCACTGTTGAGCCACCCTGCCATGTATCCAGATGCTATACGTTTACCACAGATTTTAGAAGCAGTTGAATACATTAAAAGTAGATAGACTATTTTCTTTTGGCATTTGCAGCCCCCAGAAAATTTTTTCCTATCAGTCTAAGAAGACAGAAATTTCATGTTCTATCATACTTTATCAGGACGTCCTTTGTGGCTCTTACTTGCTGATAAATAAGCTCAATTCAGAATAAGAGAAGTCTAAGTTGTGTAAAACATTTGTTTCTTCCATATAGCATTTTCCCATATACTAAAAAGTCTGTAGTATCGGACCACCTACAGACTCAAAATAAAGGAAACTCTCTGGCACAATTATGGCTCTGCTGTTTAACCAAAGACCACAAAAGGGAATGTGAAACAAAAGAGGCAGAGAGAGAATGTAAAAGTTTAAGTCTTATGCCCACAGATCGGGGCTCAATGAGAAAAATAAATAATGGGGTAGAGTTTTGGTTAGAGTTGACCCCATATAGCCCAGAACGGAGGATATTTGCATAAAAATTATTTGTCAAAATTGTTAATTACATAGCTCTTGCTGACGTAATTTCTTCTGCCTAGACAAAATAAATAAATAAATCTTCCCCAATCTTCAAATACCCCAAATACTATCAGTTATTCAAAGCTAAATTCAAATACCATCCTGTCCATGAAAACCTGCCTGGATCACCCAGCCAGGATGGATTTCTGCCCCCACCAACTTCTGCAGCACTTACGTTCTATGACCCCACTTCTAGGCTGAGATGACTCCAGTATCTCTTAGCTTCCTTGTTTGACTATAGGCTCCTGTAGGACCAAATTAACTGTGTTTAGCCTATCTATATCCTCAAAGTACATAAAACTGCAGGTCAGAAGCATTTATGGGCTCATGAAATATGTGGTGACTGACTGACTGACTGACTACTGTTCACCTTTTCTCAATCAGGAAATAAGATGCTGATAAATGAAGGTCAAGGTCATGTGACATGGATGCAGTTGATCCAGCACACTGGACTGACACCCAGCAGAATGTAATTCAGCCACAGGAATAGACTCTGTTCCTCCAACTTCAGATATAAGGCTCTCAGAAAAGCCCTTGATTAATATGGAATCTGTATATTTCAGTCCTTTAGAAAAGGGATGTGAGATCCTGAGAAGGTACTGGCTCTTCAAGTTTGCAGAAGACAGAATGCGTCCAGGTCCTGGAAGGGGGTGGGGTAATCTTTCTGCATTGAAGAGCAGTCTATCTGACACTGAGATCATCAGTTTATATGTACTGAACACAGGGCAGAACCAATAGTCTGTGAAAAAGCAGACATTCTGTTTCATCCTGAAGCAGCAGCAGTATGGGGGCCTATAAGCAGCAGGAAGTGAGCAAGGGACCCTTTGTTTTAAAGGGGAAAAATAAACTCCCATGTTAAGAAAGGCAACTTTTTTCCTTACTTTGGAAGGACCACAATAAGAACAACAAAAACCCAGTGGGCCCTCACATATGATTTTCTGACTGCCTTTCAGCCAGGTGGGAACATCAGCATGATGGCATGGCCTCCCATATCTGCTAAGCCCAAAGGATATTTTTAAAAAGACAATTACGTGAGCAATGTTAATCCACTTCTCGATGATCTTGGCTCTCTGCTGCGTCTTGAGTTCTTTGCCCCCCAGGATGGTGCTGACCACACATTTGGTGAGGGTATTAAACTGAGAGATGGTGGCACGGATCGTAGGAGCCAAGTGTTTGTTCTCCTTCTTATCCCTTCGAGACCAAATGCAGCCCAGGCAGTGGTGAGGCACAACTTTCTTAAATAGTTGCTAGAACAAGAGAGGAACTGACTTTAAGGACAATACACACATTTCATAGGGCAAAGCATGCCATCTACTGTAACTTGGTACTTTGTGAATGGACAAATTGCCCATTTCTACTTGATTTGCCTCATGGTGTCCATTTCAACAGACAAAAGTAAATAATTAATATATTAACTGATCAGAAAAAGCCCATATGTTCTTTCTAAATCTGTTCAACTGAACATGTGGAACACAATGACCAACAGAAAATTTAAATGACCAAAAACATTTGGACTTTTCTGTCTTAGAAGAAAATCCAGGTAAGAATCTACTTCTGACCAAGAAGTGGTTAAGATTACTTTGACTTCAAAATCATATCCATGGTACATTTTGGACACTCACAATCGTGAACTGTGTATAATGAATATGAATGGTCACCTGAAAAATGACTCACAGGAGTGATACTCATCAAGTTCACTATTTCCCATTGTTTAAAGTGAAGACAGCGAGAAACAAACAAAAGGAAAAACTATTCAGTGTCACACAGGAAAAGGAGGAAAGAGGGATCTGAAGCCTGGTTTCCAGGTCTTTGGGTTGGGAAGATCCACTGGAGAAGGGATAGGCTACCCACTCCAATATTCTTGGGCTTTCCTTGTGGCTCAGCTGGTAAAGAATCCACCTGCAATGCGGGAGACCTGGATTCGATCCCTGGGTTGGGAAGATCCCCTGGAGAAAGGAACGGCTACCCAGTCCAGTATTCTGGCCTGGAGAATTCATAGTCCACGGGGCTGCAAAGAGTCCAACACAACTGAGCAACTTTTACTTTCACTTTTTTCTTTTCCAGGTCTTTGCCTAAAAGTCATAGCCAATGAAGTTTTACACTACTGGTTTTTGAAACAACAACAAATTTGTTGAACCAATCTGATTCTCATTTGTACAACAATTCAATACAAGATGTAAGAGGGTTTGTGTAAAAGCAAATGTGCCAGGATTTGCTTTATAAAGACCATCTGATTTACTTCTGAGAGTCTATTTGCATGCTAAGTAGATGGAAACTCACAGCCGCTTTCTATGCTGTTCCTCCCAAGTGGTAAGTGTGGAAGAGCTGAAACCACTGTGATCCTTGATAATGGCCCTCTTTTCTTTAACCAGCTAACACTGAGCTATGAAATGCGACTAATGAAACCAAATATGTACAGCTAACAAAAATACTCAGACTTCAAAAGACCAGGAAGCACATGTGGAAATGAGCTGCCAGATAGAGTCGCATGTGGATTCAGTGAATTTATTTTGTCCTAACTTATACTCTGACCCCTTTACAATCCTCCAAATAAACAGTTCAGATATTGAAATATGTATGAGTCTAAAAGGAGAGAAATACCCATGGAACAGGACAGATTTTGTTTCCCTTGGATTAGAATTCTTCTTTCCCTCTGGGTGTGGAGCGCCGAGTGAAAAGCACCTTCACTCAGAATTGTAAAAAGAGCTGAGGCCTAAATTATTCAGATGATGGATTCAAATCACATCTTCCCTCTGCATTTACTGGCACAGCCTCTCTTGGGGATTTGAAAAGACTTAACTCACATGACCCTACTGCTCTCCCAGGGGCCACCAGTCAGTCCTGTCACTGCCCACGTTTTAAGCAGAAGCACGTCAAAGGCACAGAGAGAGGACATACTGCGTCCATGTAGGTCAGCTGCTCAGCCACAAGATCTTCTGAGAAGCACGTGAACTCTGCAGAGCCGCTGCCCTCCAGTTCCTCTTCTTCTTCCAGGCTGAAGGAGATGCTGTTGGGAAACCCATCTGTTCACAGGTGGGGGAAAAAAATAGTAGTTTGGTGCCGCTGCATATGACCTTCTTTACAGAGTCAAAATGGACTTATTTAATTTAGGAAGAAGAGGGCTGACCCTTAAAAAACTCACAAGGAGAGAACAGCAAGCATAATAAATGGAGTGAAATGAAGGTCTTCCCTCTCACGGCTTGTCCCTAGAGGTTTTACTGAGTCCAGAGGCCCCACGTTGTCACTTTGACAAACCACAGGATCTTTAGTCAAGCACAAAGTAGGACAAAAGCTAGAAAAAGCAAAGCGGGGCTACATTCAGGGGTCCCCCTCTCAATTTAGGCACCCTCAAATCCCTCTGATCAGCTCAAGCCTTAATCCAACTATTTCCTAAACCCCATCTATGCATTTCTTAATTACTGGGCCAGTAATTATCAGAAGCCTGGAAGGGAAGGACATGAAGGCAAGCCAGGCTTTGGGGAGTAGAATAAGCCATTCTGGTGTCAGAAATACTGATGAAGTCCTCAGAACTCTCAAGAAGTCCTCAGAATTCTCAGAACTTTATGAGTGGCTTTCAACTTCTACCGAAAATTAAGTACGTATATCTGTTCTCTATGCTTGCATCTCTATTCCTGCCCTGCAAATAGGTTTATCAGTACCATTTTTTCTAGATTTCATGTATATGCATTAATACATGATATTTGCTTTTCTCTTTCTGACTTACTTCACTCTGTATGACAAGCTCTAGGTTCATCCACCTCCCTACAACTGACTCAGTTTTGCTCCTTTTTATTGCTGAGTAATGGAATAGAGATGCAGACGGATGTGTGGACAGAGTTGGGTAAGGAGAGAGTGGGACAAGTTGAAAGAGCAGCACTGACAGATATACGCTACCATGTGTAAAATAGCTCGTGGGAAGCCGCGGTCTAACACAGGGAGCTCAGCTCGGGGCTCTGAGATGACCTAGAGAGGGGTGGGATGGTGGGGGTGGGGGTGGCAAGCAGGCTCCAAAGGGAGGTGTTACACGTATACATATAGCTGATTCATACTGACGTACAGCAGAAACGAACACAACATCGTAAAGCGATTATCCTCCAATAAAAATAAAGGATGCATGAAGCAGTAAAATAGCCTTAAACTAAATTCACCTGAGCCATATTAGACATAAGATCATCAATTATCAATTACAAATTAATAGGACACAGAGTGAAGAAGCGAAAAAAAAAAAAAAATCACTACCTAGGACTCCAAAAGCATAAACACTCAGCACATGCAGCAGGACCGAGGGTCTCTACTGTGAAAGACTATACAATTGGAAGAAGTTTACCTTGAGCCTCTAACCTCCCATCCTGGAAACTTTCCCCAATTCCTGGATTGTTTCCCAACCACATTCCCTGTTCTCCTGCCTGGCAGATCTGTTCTCATTAGGAAAAATCTAGTTACATACACATATCTTAGCAGACGTTTAAATCAGGGTGTTACTATTCCCCCAGGATGTTTATAATGTAAGCCTTTGCAGAATAAAAGACTTTAGACATCTTGGATCAAATTGGGGTGGTCTTTTCTTAGTTTCCTGTGCTTCCCTGGTGGCTCAGACGGTAAAGAATCTGCCTGCAGTAAGGGAGACCCAGGTTCAATTCCTGGCTCGGAAGATCCCCTGGAAGAGGGGGTGGCAACCCACTCCAGTATTCTTGCCTGAGAAATCCCATGGACAGAGAAGCCTGGAGGGCTACAGTCCACAGGGTCGCAAAGAGTCAGACACGACTGAGTGACTAACACTTTCACTTTCTTAGTTTCCTAGGGGTAAGGGGGTGCTCAGTGGACCCTGCATCACTGCCCCTCTCAGAGCACCACATGAGAAACTGCTAACTTTGATGACAGGTATGGTGAATCAAGTGGTAAAGAATCTGCCTGCAATGGAGGAGACATGGATCTGATACTGCAAGTTGAGAAGAGCACTTCAGCACTCTTGCCTGGGAAATCCCATGGACAGAGGAGCCTGGCAGGCTATATAGTCCATGGGGTTGCAAAAGAGTCAGACATGGCTGAGCAACTAAACAACAACAGGATTTAACACTTGGCTGCCTCACCCTGGAGCTGAAGGTACCAATGTGAACAAGGCTGGTTGCAAGGAGGGTAGGTGGGAAAGCAGGAGGGGACCTCTGCCTGCCCCTAGAGGCTGGGATACAAGCAGGCATGAGCTAAAGAGAGCTAACACCCCATGATTTCACCACTTTTCCTCCACACAACTCTGGCCCTCTCTCATTGGGTGGAGGAATAAGACATCTGAAATCCCAAAGGTTCAGAATGGGCCTCTCAACCCTCTTGCTAACCACTAGATACAAATCTGTTCTCGCTGCTCAGCAATGCAGAGGCTGGCAAGGAGTATATGTGCTAAGGCGTGATCTTCTCATTCATCCAACGCTCACAGTGGCCTGTTGCATGCCCTGGATCAACGCTGCTGTGCCTGAAGGTTACATGGTCCTTTCTCTCTGGGGTCTCCTCCATGCTCTCACTGTTTCTGCTTCTAACTCTTTTCCAGGGGTAAGCAGGCAAAAACCTGAGGCAAAGTTTTCACTTTTAAAAAACATGGAGGAGAACCTGTTTGCTTTTGCCAGCATGAAATTGGGTAAAATGAAGCATATGGAAACCAAGCTCCTAAAACTTTTTTGGTAATGATTCCTGTACTTAATAAAAGAGAGTTCTTGATTAAAAATTCACTCCTGGGATTGCCTAAAAGCCTTTCTAAAGTCAGGCAAACTCGCTCTCCCCTGCCTCGGCCTGCCAAAGGAGCTGGCCTTCCAGTGCCTGTTACAAACAACGAGCCACTGGTCCCACTGGTTCCCCAATTAGGCCGGGAGCCAGGGGCAGCCCCCATGGGGAGAGCTGGGCGCTAACGGAGTATCCACCCCTGCACAAAGGCAGGAGGGGAGGTCCTGAGGGGAGCAGAGACCCTACAGCTGGAGGGGTGCCTCTGGTATTCAAACATTCCCAGCAGATGAAGTCATCTGAGATACAGAGGACTTGGCAGTCAGCTTCCAATGATGCAACATTTTTTCCCTCCCTGGTCCCCTGTCCATAAAAAAAAGTCAACAGGTCCTGTTTGGAATTTTAAGGTTGTTTTCCTTGGCACTGAGGCAGCTTCCCTTATCGGTGTTGAGGAACCGTTTCCTTTCCCTCACTGAGGAAATTAGGCGTCACTTCAGGGAAATGCCTGTCAGAAGCTCCAAGTGGGTCAGCCGCCATGGCAACCATAGCCAGGCAGCCAGTGAGGGGACAAAACGTCACCGCTTGGAAGCCTGTCCTAGCCTCTTTCTGACTTCCTTCAAAGCCTGATGGTTCCAAGCAGCCCACAACCTGCAGTGGTAGCCTTTGCTCTGTCCTTGAAAATAGGCAGTCAATTCTTCAGATAGGGAAAAAAAAAACAGCCACAGAGACTTCCTTCAGGAGAGTCTATAGGAGATGCGAGATCTGCCTCAGGCAGGGGACAGAGAGCAGGGATATTTCCAGCTGAAGGGGAAACCTCTTTTCTGAGCTTCGCGAGCTTTTGTGAGGGCAGGGGCAGGACTGGATTTAATTCCCTGCCCACTGAATGAGGGTGGTTGTCTGTGACGGGTTTTCATTTGACAGGAGGAGGAACCGATCAGGCAGATAATGAAGAACAAATTTAAGTTCAGCACGCTGTGCAATGACAATGAAAGGCGAAAGATCATCAAGGAGATTGTCCTCTGTGTGGCGCTAAGAGGAACGCTGGGAAATCACTCCGCCTCCCGGAGTCACTGTTTCCTCAGCCATAAAAGCAGGGAGTCAGACTAGGTGGTCTTGAATATCCCCTTCTCTGCTCTAAAGCTCTATAGTGTTAGCCACTCAGTTGTGTCTGACACTCTGTGACTCCATGAACTTGCAGCCCCACCAGGCTCCTCCGTTCATGGACTTCTCCAGGCAAGAATACTGGAGTGGGTTGCCATTCCCTTCTCCAGGGGGATTCTGCTCTCCAGCTCTATACAGTCCATAACTGGGACTTCAGTAGCCTTAAGAATTTTACACGGGCCACCAATCCCCGGTCAGCTTGTCCTGAGGGAAACCAAGGCCTCCGACCCAACAAGAAAAGGGAGAGCATTTGCTCGTTGTGGGAGGTGTGCAGGATCAGGATCTAGCTTCCGCCCTGGAATCAAACGAGTACTCACTGTCAGCTTCCACTTCTTGCTTGTGAAACTGCTCAAGAAGATTCTGAGCTCTTCTCTCTGGGTCAGAGCCTGGCATCATCTGCTTGAGATAATCCAGCAGTTTCTGTAAGCAGGGGAAGCCAGGCGGCTCTCGGAAGTCCTCTGCACATTGGTCAAGCCAGGCCCTCAGGATGGATGCGATAGCACTGAGAAAGAGAAGCGGAGAGTCACTGCACCCCACTGGCTGTGGAGACTCAATGCCAGCCCTGGCCGCCAGAGCCCGCCCCGGCCAGGCCCCAGGAGAATGTGGGCCACTGCTCAAAGGACAGTTCACCTAAAAGCTTCCACCAGTGTCAGTGAAGTTAAAGCATTTGAAAATAGCCTGACTACCTTTCATTATTTTAAGTGATGGTTGGGGAGCAGGGGAAAAGATTGGCAAGTTTAAAAAATAAAAAAAATAAAAACAGGACCATAAATTTGGAAAAACAAATATGGGGCAAAAAAAAAAAAAAAGACACACAGGAGAACATTGAGTGAGTCCTGAAGCAATTTCAAAGTAATCCTGTATACAACAAGATTATGTGTTTCCAATTCTGGATTCACTCAAGTCAGAGACCACAAGATCTACTGTGCTAACATTTTAGGAAATAACTGACTGACAGTAGGCCAGAAATCTGATGAAAGGAAGGCCTCAGGTTTAGGGAAGATAAATGTGTAAATTTAATTTTACAAAGATCACCACGGCTTCGGCAAAGCACCAAAAATGCCCTCACAACATTATCCTTTCGCTTTTCAAATGACCGGAGACAACGTGTTTCAGGCAGGAGGAACAGTCTGAGTAGCAGAGTAAGGTAAAGGGCAAGGTAGAGGAGAAATACTTGAAGAGCAAGGCCATTCATCAGGAAGCTGACTTCCTCTGGTGGCTCAGCGGGGTCCACCCGGGTGAAACAAGGACCACGGCACAAAAAGAGAGTCATCTGGGGGGCTCTGTTCCCTCCAGACATATTACTAATTACACGAGATTATTTTCTTTAAAGCGGTTTCCCAGGTGGCCAGTGGTAAAGCATCCACCTGCCGATGCAGGAGACGTGGGTTTGATTCCTGGGTCAGGAAGATTCCCTGGAGGAGGAAATGGCAACCACTCCAGTATTCTTGCCTGGGAAATCCTGTGGACCGAGGAGCCTGGCGGGCTATGGTCCGTGGGGTCACAAAGAGTCAGACACAACTGAGTGATTAAAACAACAAAAAAAAACATTCTCAAGGTAGGTGAAGATAAAATGACCTGGTGACTATGAAATCACTTGTGTCTGCTAAGTCGCTTCAGTCATGTCCAAGTCTTTGTGAGCCCATGGACTGTTGACCGCCAGGCTTCTCTGTCTATGGAATTCTCCAGGCAAGAATACTGGAGTGGATTGCCATTCCCTTCTCCAGAAGATCTTCCCAACCCAGGGATTGAACCCTGGTTGAGGGGTAGGGTTTTTCTTGAGGTAGGGGTAGGGTTTTTTCCCAAATTTAAAATTATCATCTAATTATACTTCAAATTGCTTGCTTAGTCAACAAACTGTAAAGAAACTAAAAGCCATTATGGTCCATTTATATGAAACTGCAGGCTGGGCTTTCACAGGTGTGCCCAAATTTCACAAGTCTCAATTTAGTAGTAGAGACCTGGACGACGAACAAGGCATAAATGCAGCTAAAGACAATTTAATGTGTAACTTTCGGAACTGAAGTACAAACCCAGAAGAAAAATAAATTAACTCTTTTCACTGCTGTGGAGACCACTGTTTTACTAAAAGGCACATGAAGACTATAATCCCACAGTAACAGAAGAAATAAATGGCAGAGAACCATTAAAGTTGGCATTTCAAAAATTAGAAATAATTCAATATTTTCTAAATCTTTAGTCCAGATCGAATTAAAAAGAAAAACAAAAGTTTCATTCCCTTGCAAAATGCTAGAAGAAATTAATCTGGCATCTGGGGCTAATTGAAAGCACAAGTAAAATGAAATTAATGAGCTACTAGCCAGTGAACCTTCCATATTTGGTTTACTTGTTATCAATACATTGTTATGTATGAATGCTGAGTCCCTCTGAATTTATATGCTGAAGCCCTAAATACTTCCCCCAAAAAGTGACAGACTTCAATTTTTTAAGCCCACACACAGCACATTATTTCTCCTTTCTTCACCAAAACCAAGTATCATGAACTGAAGAAGAAAATGATGACGCAGCATTCTAATATTTCATTTTTATAAGGAAGATGACTTTTTCTATGAATAATGTCCCTTCTTTGCTGATAAGCAATGAGCCCAGAGCTGGGGTAGGCACATAGGTGGGGTGACAGCCGGAATCTAGGAAAACCTGATGCTTGCGTCCTTTTATATTGACTCTCACAGAACAGTTCTGCACTTCCCAAAAGAAGGGCGATTTAACTGAATTAGTACTACAACTCACTATTCTTTAATATGTCAGTGAGAAAATACTCTTTCAGTGACACTGACGAAAAAGAGACATGGAAGAATGATAATCCACATTCACACAATTAAAAATCAAAAACAGCATCCAACCAAGAGTGAGACCAGCAACTCAGTGACCCTCATGACCCCTCAGAGGTTCATAACCTAAAAGAAAACCCAGGCAGAAATGCAAAATTTCAGTAAAAGACAGACATTAAAGATATCAATATTTCATTAACTCCTTTACCCATCGTAATTGTTAAAGTTACAAGACTGATTACTTATTGAAAAAATATTATTAATGTGTATAAACTAAAACAAAAATATCTACTCCCCTTCATCCTAATTCTATCCTATTCTTATGACTTTATGTTAATAGTGTGGAGTATATCCTTCTAGGCTTTTCTATGGATACGTATACATATATGTAAATAGAGGAAATATGTATGAACCATGGTTTTTCCCCACGAATAGTATGTGTGTATAGATATACACATACACACGCCTCTCTATCCACTGCCTCCAGCTCTCACTGTTTCTCAGGGTCACACTGCATGCACACGCCATAATTAATATAGGTATTCTACTAGTGCACAGGTAGTTAATGTTCAGTTCAGTCGCTCAGTGGTGTCTGACTCTTTGCGACCCTATGGACTGCAGCACACCAGGCCTCCCTGTCCATCACCAACTCGTGTCCACTGAGTCAGTGATGTCATCCAACCATCTCACCCTCTGTTGCCCCTTCTCCTTCCACCTTCAATCTTTCCCAGCATCAGGTCTTTTCCAGTGAGTCAGTTCTTCACATCATGTGGCCAAAGTGTTGGAGTTTCAGCTTCAGCATCAGTCCTTCCAATGAACATTCAGGAATGATTTCCTTTAGGGTGGACTGGTTGGATCTCTTCGCAGTCCAAGGGACTCCCAAGAGTCTTCCCCAACACCACAGTTCAAAAGCATCAATTCTTTGGCTTTCAGCATTCTTTATGGTCCAACTCTCACATCCATACATGACCACTGGAAAAACCATAGCTTTAACTAGACAGACTTTTGTCGGCAAAGTAATGTCTCTGCTTTTTAATATGATGTCTAGGATGGTCATAGTTTTTCTTCCAAGGAGCAAGCGTCTTTTAATTTCATGGCTGCAGTCACCATCTGCAGTGATTTTGGAGCCCAAAAAAATAATGTCTGTCATTGTTTCCTTTATTTCTCTATTTCCCATGAAGTGATGGGACCGGATGCCATGATCTTAGTTCTCTGAATGTTGAGCTGTAAGCCAACTTTTTCACTTTCCTCCTTCACTTTCATCAAGAGGCTCTTCAGTCCCTCTTTGCTTTCTGCCATAAAGGTGGTGTCATCTGCATATCTGAAATTACTGATATTTTTCCTGGCAATCTTGATTCCAGCTTGGGTTTCATCCAGCCCAGCATTTCACATCAGGGCTTCCCTCATAGCTCAGTTGGTAAAGAATTTGCCTGCAATGCAGGAGACCTGGGTTCGATTCCTGGGTCGGGAAGATCCCTTGGAGAAGGAAATGGCAGTCCACTCCAGTATTCTTGCCTGGAAAATCCCATGGACAGAGGAGCCTGGCAGGCTACCGTCCAAGGGGTCGCAAGAGTTGGACACGACTTAGCGACTAAACCACCAACCACCAACCACCACCACCACCACTCTGCATATAAGTTCCATAAGCAGGGTGACGATATACAGCCTTGACGTACTCCTTTCCCAATTTGGAAGCAGTCCATTGTTCCATGTTCAGTTCTAACAGTTGCCTCCTGACCTGCATATAGATTTCTCAGGAGGCAGGTAAGGTGGTCTGGTATTCCTATCTCTTGAAGAATTTTCCAGTGTTGTGATCCACACGTCAAAGTTATTGTTAGGTTCTCATAATTACAACTAAAAAAAAAATGCAAATCCTTGTTTACATGCCTGTGTACTTGTGTATTCCTATAGGGCATGTTATCTAGAACTTACTCCCATGGCAAGTTGTAGCCCCAGAAAGTCTGGGCGAGTTTTCAAGAGGGACCCTAATCCATACTGGACTTGCCTTTAGATGTACGTTTCATCCTTCTGAGACTGGTATTTTCTACTAACTCTGGTAATCTACTCATTTTACCTTTTGTGACAGTACCCTTCCCATAGTTTAGCCCAAGAAGGCTTTGAAAGTTCACGACCAACCCAGATACTGAATCAGCTAGAAAAAGCATTTTCACACAGATGAGAAATGAAGGCAGAGGAAGAAGAAGAGAAAGACACAGACAGCACAGTACAACACAAGGCAGACCCCCGCCCCCCTATCAGCAGAGCGTTTATCAGCATCCCGGGGAGGCAGGCTTTCTGCACAGGCCTGCACATGAGCCCGAAGCTCACAGTACCCTTATGTTCACCAGTCCTGGGAAGAAACTTTCTGTTCTTGATAGAGTTAGAAGCAGATAAAATGTGAAACTCTGAAAATTTCAAAAAAGAATGCAACGTCACAATATCATGACAGAGACCACAGGGTTACTGGCCAATGGCTTTTCCCCCTTACTTTTCCTGGCTCCACTCCTAAGATCTAATGTACATTCTGGTTAGTTGGAAAGATGTAGAGAACCTTAATAATAAAGAGAAGACCTGGTTAAAAATCAAAAATTTACAGGAAAGGTGTAACAATTAAACTAGAGAAGCTACTTGGCTCTGTACACAGAATATGAGATTCAAGAAGAAAAACCTGGTTCCCGTCCTCACTGTGCCACCCATGAACAACAGGAGCTGGACCAGTCACTTAGCTCCACTGACCCTTACCTGGAGGAGAGACAATGACACCTGCCATCATCGACCTGACACTGATCGGTTGAGTTTCAAGTGACATAATCCCAATATGGATATCGAGATATATGGAGAGAAACATGACTGTTAGCAGTCGTAAGACTACTAGCCATAAGTCACAAAAGGGAGGGATTAAGAAAGGTGTGGCTCAATGAAAATCAATCAGCGCTCATGGAAAGAACTCAAAAAAGTTGCCACAAAAAACAGAAAGTGTGACACAGGATACAAACCATACTTCTACAACACTTGTTGCTCCAGGTTTGCTGAAAGAATCACTGTAAGCAACTACCACACACATGCACACACACAGCCCTGAGGCATCTACACACACACACACACACACACACACACACACACCCCTGAGGCATCCTCCTCAGGACAGATCAATTCAGGAACATAACGCATAACACAATCTAAAACAGGGGTCCCCGACCTCTGGGATCTAATGCCTGATGATCTGAGGTGAAGCTGATGTAATAATAATAGAAGTAGTGAAGTGAAGTGAAAGTCGCTCAGCCGTGTCCAACTCTTTGCAACCCCACAGACTGTACAGTCCGTGGGATTCTCCGGGCCAGAATACTGGAGTGGGTAGCCTATTCCTTCTCCAGGGGATCTTCCCGACCCAGGAATTGAACCGGTGTCTCCTGCACTGCAGGCGGATTCTTTACCAACTGAAGTAGAGGGCATAATAAATGCAACATGCTTGAATTATACCAAAACCATTCCCCTCCGCCCCTGTTCAGGGAGAAACTGTTTTCCACAAAACTGGCCCCTGGTGCCAAAAATGTTAGGGACCACTGATCTACAAGACATGCTTCTTAAATGATCTGTGCAGACTGAAGAAGCAACTTCGGAAGCCAGATGGAAAGACTCTGACATGACCTAAACTCAGTAAAGACAAAGCCCAGCACAAGACTTCCTTTCCAAAGCAGTCTTGGTAGGGTACAGAGCAGAGATCCTCAGGCCCGAGGGAAAGTGTGTGTCTGCTTAAGAAGGACGGGGTTGGGGTGGGAGGGATCCAGATCTGATGGCAGAGCAGACAACCAGGGTCGCTTTCTCCACCTCAGGCATTCTTGGCAAGAAGCAAATCCTTGCAGTATGTGAACTTTTTCGAACCTACAATGGTCTGCAGGGGAGGAAGTCATGCCCAGGCCTGGAGGCAGCTTCTAAGATTTTACTTCTAATAAAAGTAAAAATTTCCCTCGGGAAAATGAATTCATTAATCCAACTAATATCTGTCGAGTATCCTTTATTTTCCATATTCACAAAAACTACTCATGCAATGAATGTCACAATAGGGGAGTCGAGGGCATTTACCTTCAGAGAAGATGAACCTGGTCAGGGCTCCCGGGAGCGTCTTCCTGAATAAATGATGTTACAAGACCTTAAGGATAGGGAGGATTAGCAGGGTGAAGGCTCTGGGGTAACAGCACAGGCAAAGGTCCTGAGGTGAGAGAATGCAAAACAATTCTAAGAGTCGTAAGGAAGGTCTGTTTAAAGAACAAGGAAGAGTGGAGAAATGGAGCATGATGAGATTTGCCATACTCATTCAATTTCTTAGCCAAATAGAAATGACACTTAATAATATTTGACTGGAAGACACTGGACAAATGTCTTAGGTGAGAGGTATAAGGAAACAGTACAAAACTTCGAATCACTCTCAGGGACCTTCAGGTATGCAATGCAGAATAAGAGGGCTGACTGAGGTGAGCATCAGGCTGCTATTATGCTCAAACCAGAGGTTTTTAATGCACATGGGGATCTTAAGGTAAATGCATTAAATCATTTTAAAATCCCATAGGTAATAAATACTCTAGAACTGGCAAAAGGTTTAATGAAAAAAAACTCCTAGGCATGAAGTCATTGCTCCCATGATGTGAAACTTCCAAGCCAAGAAATAGGATTATTATAACAAAAAGAATAACTCTGTCCATTTAGAGCTGCTTTCTCTCCCCAGAAATCTATGTGAGATAATAATTTATTGTTCCTTAATCATCAGCAGAAAATAAGACATGGAAACGTTTTTTAAAAGCAGCAAAACATTTTTCTATTTTAGGATATTCTCCAAGAATTTGAACTTTCCCTAACATAGGTAACAAAAAGGTAAAAAGATCCATGCCGAGGGTAGCCTCTGAAGCAGTGGAGCATGGGACATTGCCAGCCCCTTCGGGTGGGAGCCAATGCACCCTGCCCTCCAGGGAATGAAAGCCAAGTAACCTTGACACTGACCCTGAACTAGACCCTCCCACCTGGCTCTCGTGGTCACAAAACTGTTTTCTTCTGTTTCCGGGAAGGCTGCCAGTTACAGTCTGCCTCTGAGACCCCTAGCTAGATGGTTTTCCTGATGACAAAGAACAAAGGAAGGTGCAGAGAGGTTTTGTTTTTTGTTTTTTCCCCCCAATTTTTGCCTGAAAAAGCACGTAAAGGATGGAAAAATTATCTGGACTCACCAAGGTAATCTTGCAAAGCTTTCTTGTACATTTTTCATTGTACATTTTGGTACTGAGTAAGGATTAGAACCCTGGGAGGGAAGGTAAAAGAGAACTTAAGAGAGACCAGGGAAACAAATGCAAACAAAGATAGAGTCAGGGCTAACTAAGCACCTGAAGTCAGCACAGGGCGGAAAGGCCAGTGAGGGGCCATGGAGCAGTCAAAGCAGAGAAAAAGCTCCAGGGCAAGGAGGAGGAAGAAAAAGCCTGGAACAGGAAGGACACACAGAGTAAACATGGGTGGGAAAGGGCCAAGAGTAGGAGGAGATGAGCTCAAAACCAATAACTCAAAATCAAGTGTTTACACACCTGTCTTTCGTTCCCAAACTACACGTACAGGCCCTGGCATCTGCAGGCAAATCTGCAGAAACTGCAGAGAATTGCTGTGCAGAGACTTACCCCTATAGCACCAAACCTTCCTCAGCACGTCACTGACTGCACTCCATTAGACAAAACGAAGACGTCTCCTAAATGCCTATATTTCGTGAGCAGTGTGCATGTTTACCAGTGCTGCTAAACACACTCTGCAGAAGTCAGACTGACCCACTGGCTGGTTAGACTAACCTAACCTTTTTATGCCTCAGCTTCCTCATCTGTAAAGTAGATGTAATAACAGATTCCTCCTCACAGAGTTGGTGCGAGACCTACAAGAGATAATACATATGAAGGACTCAGAACAGTCCCTAGGGAAGAGTGAATGCTCAAAAACATGAGCTATTTTCATTATTTTAAAAAAGAATTGCCGTCTGTAAGATCAAGGACTAAAGGCTAAAGGAGCTGCACAGTATCACTGGGTTCTAGCTGAGAAGTTGTTTTCTTCAGGGGTGTGAGTTAACGATTCTGACAGTGCTATACACATACAGTGGAACTGAATAAGTAAATGGAAAGAGGGTAGAAGCCAGCTTTCTCACTGCTGGAGAGAAAACTTACAAATAAGCCAGGGAAGGAGGCTAGAATGGTCCATGTGGTAAGGATTAGAGCTGAAGACATCAGGAAGAATTCATGTTTAATATCATATATTGATGGTTATACGTAAAGATACGTACAAGACATATATAGTCACATAATTAATATACACCTATATTTCCTAGCCATGTCAGCTGAGAGGGCCTAAGGAATGACACCCCAGGAGCAATGAGCACACCTCAGACCCAGAGCTTGGTTTCTGGTGTCATGCTCCAGTAAAAAATAAAACAGGTCTCCTTGAAGAAACGGCTGATTCTAAGACTGGGATGGGAAATATATAAGCTGAGTCTAGAACATCTTACAAGATGGGCTCAGACAAACACAATACTAGGGGCGTGTGAAAGCGACACAGGAGTCAAACAGAAGAGCTCCCAATGATCAAAGTTGAAACAATCTGAGCAACAAAATACATAAAGTAGCACTGTGTTGTATCCCACAGTATAAATGAATATCCACAAGTCTATACTGGTGTACACAAAAGACTGAATAAATAAATAAAGTGAAAGTGGCTCAACTGTGTCTGAGTTTATACCAATGTAAACAAAAGAGTGAATAAATTAATAAAGTAAAAGTCACTCAATTGTACCCAACTCTTTGCAACCCCATAGACTATGGAGAAGTGGAATTCTCCAGGCAAGAATACTGGAGTGGGTTGCCATGCCCTCCTCCAGGGGATCTTCCCAACCCAGAGATCGAACTCAGGTCTCTCACATTGCAGGCAGATTCTTTACCAGCTGAGCCACCAGGGAAGCCCAAGAATACTGGAGTAGGTAGCTTATCCCTTCTCCAGCAGATCTTCCCAACCCAGGAATCAAACTAGGGTTTCTTGCATTGCAGGTGGATTCTTTACCAGCTGAGCTACCAGAGAAGTTCAAATTAATAAATGGAGGAGACAAATCTCCCATGCAGAAGTTTTCCAAATAAGGTGGGTAAATACCTCACCCTAAATAGGAAAACGAATATGTCAAGGCTGTATATTGTCACCCTGCTTATTTAACTTATATGCAGAGTACATCATGAGAAACACTGGACTGGAAGAAACACAAGCTGGAATCAAGACTGCCAGGAGAAATATCAATAACCTCAGATATGCAGATGACACCACCCTTATGGCAGAAAGTGAAGAGGAACTCAAAAGCCTCTTGATGTAAGTGAAAGAGGAGAGTGAAAAAGTTGGCTTAAAGCTCAACATACAGAAATGAAGATGATGGCATCCGGTCCCTTCACTTCATGGGAAATAGATGGGGAAACAGTGGAAACAGTGTCAGACTTTATCTGGGGGGGCTCCAAAATCACTGCAGATGGTGATTGCAGCCATTAAATTAAAAGACACTTATTCCTTGGAAGAAAAGTTATGACCAACCTAGATAGCATATTCAAAAGCAGAGACATTACTTTGCTGACTAAGGTCCGTCTAGTCAAGGCTACGGTTTTTCCTGTGGTCATGTATGGATGTGAGAGTTGGACTGTGAAGAAAGCTGAGCGCCAAAGAATTGATGCTTTTGAACTGCGGTGTTGGAGAAGACTCTTGAGAGTCCCTTGGACTGCAAGGAGATCCAACCAGTCCATTCTGAAGGAGATCAACCCTGGGATTTCTTTGGAAGGAATGATGCTAAAGCTGAAACTCCAGTACTTTGGCCACCTCATGCGAAGAGTTGACTCATTGGAAAAGACTCTGATGCTGGGAGGGATTGGGGGCAGGAGGAGAAGGGGACCACAGAGGATGAGATGGCTGGATGGCATCACTGACTCGATGGATGTGAATCTGAGTGAACTCCGGGAGTTGGTAATGGACAGGGAGGCCTGGTGTGCTGCGATTCATGGGGTTGCAAAGAGTCAGACATGACTGAGCGACTGAACTGAACTGAAAAGAGGGGAGCAAAACAAAAGGATTGTGCATAATGACTTCTTTCCAACCAACACAGAATGGAAAGAAGAGGGAAGAAAAAGACATTTAAAGTTAAAGCATCTGCCTGCAATGCGGGAGACCTGGGTTCAGAAGATCCCCTGGAGAAGGAAATGGCAACCCACTCCAGTATTCTTGCCTGGAGAATCCCATGGACAGAGGAGCCTGGCGGGCTACAGTCCATGGGGTCGCAAAGAGTTGGACACGACTGAGCGACTTCACTTTCTCTTTTCACCTGAAAAATAACTACTTCATCTGGATGAGCAAGAACAACATCAACCATTATAAATCACGCTGATAGTAGGTAATGAGAATGGTATTCTATCTCTGTGGTATTTCTCTCAAAACCTCATAAATTCAGTCTAACTATGAGGGAAAATGTTGACTTAATTACAAGAAAAATTCTAATAAAGAGGTGCTATGTGTGTGCATGCTCCGTTGTGTTCAACTCTTTGTGACCCCATGGACTGTAACCCACTGGGTTCCTCCATCTATGGGATTTCCAGGCATTAATGCTGGAGTGGGGTGCCATTCCCTTCTCCAGGGGATCTTCACAACCCAGGGATAGAACCTGCATCTCTTGTGTCTCTTGCATTGGCAGGCAGATTCTTTACCACAGGCACCACCCAGGAAGCACAATAAAGGGGTATCCTAAAATATACCTGACCAGTACTCCTCAAATCTATCAAGGTCAGCAAAAACAAGAAAAGTCAAAAATGGTCACAGTTGATAGGAACCCAGGGAGATATTCCAATTGCAGGTAACTGTGGTGTCCTGGATGGTCTTGGAAGAGAATAGGGCCATTAGGTAAAAAGAAAGAGAAGGAACTGTGACTAGACTATGAACTTTCATTACCAATATATTGGTTCAATGTTTATAATAAATGTGTATACTCATGTAAGAAGTTAATAACAAGGGGAACTGTGAGGAAGGTATATGGGAACTCTGTATTATCAGCTCAATTTCATATAAAATCTAAAACTGTTTAAAACTTATTTAAAATGTCTGAAGGGACAGGGGTGGTGGGGAGCGGAGATGCACAAGAGGGTCCAAGCTAAGTACTTAGGAGAAATAGTCTCATTCATATCACACGGAAAGAAGTAGGGGCCACACAGTATGGAGGTTAAGGCCTGGGTTAAACCCCTGTCTCACTTATTTATTGTATGACCCTGGACATGTTCCTTAGTCTCTCTGTGTCTCAGACTCCCCATCTGTAAAACAGGAACAACACATGGAGCTACTGGGAGGATACTGAAAGGATACAGAGTACTTAACACAGGAACTATTCCTATGAAGCAGCCAATGAATTCTGGCCATTATTATTAGAAAGAGATATAGCCGCTCACCAAAAATTATTTTTCAGGGACCTCAGTAACTCATTATTCTCTGATTCCTTACAGTCTGAGACCAGAGTTTTTATGCTATAAATAGGCCTCTAATGAAAAACCTTGCTGAGGCCTTCCACACTTTTCACCATTAGAATGGAGTTTCCGTTGGGGATGACAGATGCTACGAGGCACCGAGAACAGGAAACAGGCACTCAGATTGAGTCCTTCTTCTTTCCTCACATCCTGCAAATCATCTCCTTCCCCAGGAAACAAGCCTAACTTCCACATTTCTAACAGCTGTTTGGGGCCCTTGCTCAGGGTGTTCACTGAATAATAAAGCCAAGCCAAACGAGGAAATAATCCCAAATTGTACAATCTCGGAACGCTCACAAGCTAAAGCATTTGTCCCAGTGGTGATGCTACACCCATGCACTTCTGTCCATAGCCCTTTTACTGTGACGCAGACAAATGTAACACGTGGGAGGGGGAGGATGGGTCAGGATTCACGTGCACCGCAGATTCCAACGCTCTTTTAGAAACAGCAGCCCCGACAGCAAAATGGTGAGACACCCGGGTCCTGGACCTCAGCTGGATCTGGGATCAAATAACGGATGTGTCATTGACTAGCTGCTTGATCTTAATCGAAGTGCCTCACTGTTCTGAAACCTCAGTTCACACACCTATAAAATCAGGACAGTATCTCACAGCAGGTCTGTAATAGTATAAGAAAATACAAAACGCGGATGGCTTTGCACTGAAGTAAGCACACCTCAAACTGTGGCCAGTGGCAGTGGCCAGGCGGCGACAGTGGTGTCATCACTCCCATCCCCGCCGAGCCTGCAGGGTGACGAAGTGACGGAGTCTGGCTGAGATCTCTGTTTACCTTCCTCTGACATGTAGAGAACCTCAGGCGTTTTCTCAGGCAGCCAAGTTTTCTTCTTTCTGAATCAGTGATGATCAATGTTGTTTCATTCCTCCACTGTCAGAAAAGCATTAATAACTTCTGCTTGGGAGCCTACACTCTTCCCTTAAACACAGTTTTGATTCAGGATTTCAGTGACTTCTAAAACTATCATTTCTATTTTTCTTAGTTCAGGATGGATGTTTTAAAGATAATACTGGGCTCTTTTATCTGATGTACTGCACCTCCATTTCTTCTTTGGTTTTACTTTTAAAAAATATTAATTTCACATTATAGTCTTTAATTCTTCCAAGATTAGAGTTTTAAATCTTATTTTTGCTCTGTTCTTTACCCCTCTTCCTTTGCCCCATTTTTGTTACAATTACTCAGATTGATTTCAATTGCTCTGTTAGGTTAGTTGAATTTGATGGAATGTTGATTGCAAACTCAATGGGAAGATTTTGTAACACTTTTCACTATAAAGTTTCCCAGATAGTAAAAGAATCACAGCCGTCTTCCTTGAACTCATCTCTCTTTTCTTTCATTTCCAATATCTTAGATTGCTACTATTTATATGTAACTAAAATCTTTACCAGTAACTAAAATCTGGTGTGACTACTTACAACTTCTGGGAAACGATTACATGAATGACAATCATATCTGAATGTGTGGAAACGAAAGTAGAATGATTTCAACCATTTAAACCACTGCTGTGGTACAGAGTTTTAGGAAACAAAACATGGCATTCCAAGAGGGAAGTGATGAGAGTCAATTAAAGAAAACAAAACAGAAACTATTTCAACATTAATTACATTAGTCATTTCAAAAAGGAATAAAAAAAGTAAGATTCCTGAAGAGAAAGTTTTAAACCTCTTTAAATAAAGTTACGCATGTGTATGTATGATATTCTAATCTCAAATACATTTTGGAAAATGAAGATTCATGGTGTCAAGGCTCTATATGGTTAATATTACTTTTTCATAATCTCACTTCTGAATTCAATGACTATAATAAATCTGCACTAAGGAAAGCTTCCTTTTTCCATCTGGTTCAGATTTTATATATTATTCTAAAGAGATAACATTTCATCATGAAAAATGTCAGCAGGAAGGAGAATGAATATAGGCAGACGTGTTTTCTTCTGTCACAGGAAGTGAGTTTCCCGTTTCCCAAACAGTGGCAAGTTTAGGGATTATAGAAATAAACATAGTATGACTTCTTATTTATATCATTCTAGTACTAACATCAGAAATCTCCGTGTGCAAAGATTCTAGCATCTAAAAGCCTTGGAAGTTGAATTCCTTGCAACTGAAGGAATTCTCATTTTAGCCAGATAACTTAGAAGGTTCTGATATTGCACAAAGCCTAAACCGGGCATAATCAGGATTAGGAGTCACAGCACATTCAGATACTTTTTGAAATTCATGAAGAACACTAGCCATTTGTGGTCCAAGACACCAGACACCAATCTTTCATCTTGACTGTTTCATCTGTATTTCCACATTCTGCCTTCTTTTAAGTTCTTTCATCCTTTGAAAGGTTGATTAGATCCATCCATATTCAGAAATACAGGAAAGACTGTTACCTTGGGATTTGGGAACCTGTATCAAACATAAGCCTTGCTCTATGCTTTACATTAAAAACTGGAAAACCAAACAATAGTTGAGCATTTTCCTTCTCATATTTAAGCCCAGTAGTGATTCCCCCCCTCCACCCCCACCCCTCACCCTTGGACTGCAAAACTGAAGGCATCTGTCCTAAAACAGGATGTTTACTTCTTAGAGTGTCACTGAATTCCTGCCGTCTGTTTCCCACCTGAAATCACAAGAACACAGATTCACAGCAAAGGAAAACAATGGGCATTTTGCTGCTCCTTGCCTGACCCCACAACACAATGCTTTAGCATATCTCTTTATGCGTGATCATAGCAAGCGGTTCTGATGTCATGATTAATAACAAGCAAATCAAAGAACCTGTCTATTTTTTCTTTCCTATTTTTATCAAAACAAGTTACATAGTCTTTCCAACAGAAACAAGCAGTCAAGGGCACCTTTCAATCAATATAATATCTGGATCATATCTCTGTTTCTGATGCTCATTTTCATTTTTTAAATTAATTTATTTTAATTGCTGGTTAATTACAATATGGTGGTGGTTTTTGCCACACATTGACATGAATCAGCCATGGGTGTACACGTGTCCCCCATCCTGAACCCCCCTCCCTCCTCCCTCCCCATCCCATCCCTCAGGGTTGTCCCAGTGCACCAGCCTTGAGTGCCCTGCTTCATGCATTGAATCTGGACTGGAGCTCATTTTCATTTTTAAGAAGATGAGAAGAAAACTAGAAAAATTTTATCCTGGGCTTCCCTGGTGACTCAGGTGGTAAAGAATTTGCCTGCAATGCAGGAGACCTGGATTTGATCCCTGGGTTGGGAAGATCCTGGAGGAGGAAATGGCAACCCACTCCAGTATTCTTGCCTGGGAAATCCCATGGACAGAGGAGCCTGGAGGAGTGGGGGTGGGGGTTCTAGGCAACATTAAATTTGAAAGAATCTCAGAGCACTCATTTTTCAGGTAAAGAGACTAAAACTGAGAGAGGTGAAATGAATAGGTCAAATGGGTGGCAGGTGAGAGTGACGGATGGGGACTTGAATCTGAGTCGTCCAGTCTCGTTCCCCAGGGCCTGTCACCTTCCGTGAGGCTGACCTCCTCAACACTGGATTCACCCAATTATAAGAAGAGACATGAGGGACTTCCCCGGTGGTCCAGTAATCAAGACTGTGTACTTTCAACACAAGCAGCATGGGTTTGATCCCTCATCAGGGAACTAAGATCCCATATGCCATGTGACCAAAATAAAAATTAAAAATAGCATAGATTTATTACTGCATACTTTAAAAAAAAAGAAGGGACATGAATAAGTAAATTTCCAGACAAGTGTGGTATTATTTATATATGTATTTAGATATCCATAAATAAAGACAGTTTTCACTTGAGGACTACAGCCTCCTTGCCGTGCAGCAGGGTCTCTTATCTAGGCAATACTGATATTTAGGGTCGGGTAATTCTTTGCTGTAGAGGGGAGAGGGGGCTGTCTTGTGCATGGCAGCATGTTTTGATATAGTCCTGGCCTTTGCCCACTAGAGGCCAGAGCATCTCCCCACCAAGTTGGGACGACCCAAAATTTTCCAGATATTGCCAAATGTCCTCTGGGGGCAAAACTCCCTCACTGAGAACTGCCATACAGCTGTATCTCCCGCACATCAATCAGCCACTGGGACATCTTCAGTCACTGCTACAAGTCAGCTGCCGCAGCTCTGACATAATCAAGGAACTTTCCATGTGTTACAAGTGGAATTGAGAAGCTGCTTCTCTGAATTCGTCCCAGAAAGACAAAGCAGGGAGTTTATCGAGTTATAGAAATGATCAGATGGTTAGCATGTGAAAAACAGAACAAAAAGATAATGCTGAAGTGAGACGAAAAATAATGAAAGGAGAAGTGGTGGACGGGCGGGGGCGGCAGGGGGGAGGGAGCAATAAGAAAGACAGAAGAAAGGGAAATGGAGAGAAGAAAGAGGTCAGCAGAGAGAAGGGATTTTCACATTCCCGTATTTGCAGGACAGAGCGGCCCATTATATGAAAAAGTGGCATATTTTCGTCAGGCATACTTTTTTTTAAAGGCAACTCAATCTGAGGAAGAGGGTCAAGAACTTTCTACCAATTCACTGTGAGGCTTTAGGAAAAGACCATTGTCCCCAGATGATGGACCCCTCAGGGAAGCTCTCTGTGAAAGCTCTTTGTTAAAGCCTCATATGCTTAAAACTGTAAAGCCCTTTAAAACAGCTTATCCTGGAGTCTCACCCACTTACTGTTCCTGGTGTACAATGAATCCAAATGAAGGAAGTTTATAATAGGCCTTTAAAAGCCTGAGCATGACTCTTCACATCCAGGGTACAAATCAATTTTCTTTAACTGCTACTTCCCAGAAACCTATTTCATCTCAAAACACCCCCTGGGAAACAGAAAAGCTCTGGATATTTTTCATATTGTTACTCTCCTCAGAGCGTTCAGGTGGCTAGTTAAACGGTAGCTCTAGACATGACGCGATTCCAAAATACATAGATAACAACATGCTTATTTCTGAATCTGGTCACAGGTCAAGGTTACATCTGATAAGCTAGCCACTCAATTTGTACAGTCTCTCTTCTTTCACTTATGTCAAAGCACTCGTTATAAAAACATTCCTTTTTTAAAAATTATTTCCATAGGTTTTCATGGTCAACCAAAATTAACAGTAACAAAACCCCTCTAATCCTGTGATCCTCAAACTTTCATAAAAGACGCAGAAATCACTTGAGGATCTTGTTAGAATAGATTTTAATCTAGATCTGGGGCGAGGCCTGAGATTCCGCATTCCTAACAAGTTCTCGGGCGATGCTGATATGGCTGGTCCATGGACCACACTTTGAGTAAGAAGGATGTTAAGTCTCACGTGGGACTAACCATTGAATCTAATAAGAGTCTGCCATGCATATCAGTTAACAGGGAAATAAGTGTGGATGAGAAGCGGAGAGCACGTGGTCACGAAGGATTTAGGGCTAGGCAGCGGCTTCTGGACTGGGCACAACAATGACACAATAAAGTAACGCAAGAGTGCTCGCTTCGGCAGCACATACACTAAAATTGGAATGATACAGAGATTAGCATGGCCCCTGCCAAGGACGACACGCAAATCCGTGAAGCGTCCTATATTTCTGACAGGGGATATACGTGTACCTAACGGCTGATTCATGTTGAGGTTTCACAGGAAACAACAAAACTCTGTAAAGCAAATATCCTTCAATAAAAAATTAATTAATTAAAAGAAAAAAGAAATATAAGAGAAAAAAAAAGAAAACTGTGAGCCTAATCCGTCCCCTCAACTTACCTATCTGATTATGCTGCTTCCCTCCTGCAAAAACTTTAGGGCTAACTGCCCACTTAACCAGGGCAAGTCCAAACTCTCTAGTGAGGAGTTCAACCCTTTCATGATAGCTTCAGCTCAACTACCCTTACCCAACATGTACACAGTGAAGCAGCCACCCCGATTCTGTGTTGCTCCCACAAATGTCATATATACAACACTCCCCTGATTTGGTCCCACTGCCCCCTCTTCCTAAATGGCTCTACCATCCAAATTTTCACCCCCCTTCAAAGCCTGCTTTAGATGTCATCTCTTCAGGCTTCTTTGGTGGTCCAGTGGTTAAGAATCCACCTTGCAAGGCAAGGGACACTGGTTCAATCCCTGGTCCGGGAAGATCTCCCCAGCTGTGGGGCAACTAAGCCCATGTGCCCCAACTGCTGAGCCCACGCTCTAGAGCCCATGGTCCTAACAAGAGAAGCCGCCACAGTAAGAAGTCCACGTGCCTCAACTAGAGAGGAGCCTCCACTCACTATAACACCTGCGTGCAGCAACAAAGACCCAGCACAGCCAAAAATAAATATTAAAAAAAAAAGTCACCTCTTCCAAGAAGCATCCCCAAGGCTTCTAGGAATAAGGTATTCGTTCTACTCACCCACCCTGCACTAGGCATTCAAACACCTACACTGGTGTGTTTGGTTTTCTGGAAGGTTATGGCCCAACCAATAAAATTAAGAAACTACCTGAAACCTAACTCAAGAGTTAAAAGAATACTCAGTTTTCTCATCTTTCCAACCCTGGCTCATAGAGAAAGGAGTCCATCATCCTACCCTCTGAAGAATTAAAAATTCCATCGGATTACCTCCCTGGTCTTTTGATCCTAAAATGAAACCATGAGTGATTTCAGCACCCTGGCGTATAGCCACCTACTCAAGAATCCTGGTGGCTCAGCTGGTAAAGAATCCGCCTGCAATGCGGGAGACCTGGGTTCGATCCCTGGGTTGGGAGGATCCCCTGGAAGAGGGCATGGCAACCCATTCCAGTATTCTCGCCTGGAGAATCCCCATGGACAGAGGGGCCTGGTGGGCTAGAGTCCATGAGGTCACAAAGAGTCAGACACAACTGAGTGACTAAGCACAACAATAACAACTCAAGAACCTTATTCCTTCAGCAGCCGATAGCCCTGCATCATGGATTTTTCTTCAGTGGCTGCCGGATCATTCTCATCAGCAAAAACTCTCTTTGTAAACAAACATACAACAAAAAGACCATGCCTTGCCCTCTTCCTCCACCCCATTTTTCTGTTCCCCTTTACAACAAAACTCCCAACGGGAGTTAGTAGACTTGCCCTCCCCACTTCCTCCCCTTCTATCCTGTCTTGACCCACATCTTCGTTCAACAAAACGGCGCTTGTCAAGGGTGCCAAAGACCAAAGTGGGGCAGAAGCAGGAGTCACTTCCGACCCCTCTCACTTGATGTCTGGGCAGCATTAGACACAGTTGGTCACTCTCCCTCTGAAACCCCTTTTGTACTTATCTTCTGGAACACAGCTTCTTTCTTCTCCATGCCCACACCTGTTCCTTTCCAGTCTCTTCTGCTGGACCCTCCACTTTCCTAACTGGAAGGAACCAAGGCTCAGTCTTTGGACTTTTCCCCTCTCTGTCTACCCTTCATCTCCACAAGGTCACATCTGGCCCCATAGCTTTAAATGCCATGTATAAACTAAGGATATGCCCAAATGTCTACCAGTCCAGACTTCTCCTTGGAAACTAGACTCACCCAATTACCCCAAAATCAACACATCTACGATGAAATTATTGACACAAGCTCCCCTCCAAGCCAGCTCTTCCCGCCAGACTTTCTTGTCTCATGAAGCCGGGGCTCAGGTCTATCAGGCCTCACACACAACCCGCGGAGGGGTCCGTGCCTCCTCTGTCTCACATGCTGTATCCACCACATCTGCACATCCTGTCAGCAACACCTTCGAGAGCTCTGCAGAGGCGGTTACTACTACCCGTTGTTACTCCTACGACAAGGACGACTGCTGCTATTACTCAAGCCTGCGCTGCCATCACCCCTTGCCTGAACCCATCAAAGGGTCCTACCCAGGCTCCTCGCTGCCACTCTTGCCCCGTCCCCAGTGGCATGGTCTATTTTCCACACAGAGCCAGAGTAGGTCTTTTTAACTATAAGGCAGGCCACAGCACTATTCTCCTAAAACCTTATAAGTCTTTCTTATATTCCTTAGAACAAAATTCAACATGCTCCCCCAGGCCCTCGAGTCCATATGTGATAAGGGGCCCCGCGACCCTCTGGATCTCCTGCCACAGCACTTGCTACTTCCTTCTCGCAGCGGCAGCCTCGTCCACCTCTCTACTTTTTCTTGAACACTGTTCCGGCCACAGGGCCTCTTCCATACTTGCCCTTTCTGGACACTCACAAGGCCCCGCCTGCACCATATTCAGGTTTCTGCTCCAATGTGTCTGGATCAGACAAGAAAGCCCTTTTCTGCCACCCTATGTGACTCAACCTCCATTGGAATCTTGCCCTCTTGCCCTACTTCATTCATTTTTGTGTGGATTCTCTCTCTCTCTCTCTACTAAAACATAACCTTCGTAAGAGCTGGGACTTACTTATTTTGTTATAGCTGCATCCCTTAGCACAGGGTCTGGCAAACAGTGGGTGATCAATACATTTTTACTGGATGAATAAATGAATATCATTTTAGATGGTCAAAAAATAATTCTATGACTTTATGCATTATGGAAAAAAACCATGACAACATTCCAAAGGAATTTTAAAACTCTACTAAATTACAGTCTTTTAAGATTATAAGTCCTGGCAGAGAGCTTGTAATGCAGAGGAGAGGCACACTCACTTCCTGATCACCGTCTTGGACTCTGATGAACTTTGACCTCCATCTTCTTCACAGTTTGGGCTTGTCAGGTTCCCATACCTTTTTAGATAAAAACAAACACACAAATATATAAACAAAAAACACAGTTCCTGGTGCTGGAAAGCAATTCTATTCCATCTCAACTACAAGATAACAGTGACGCTTTTCAAGAGTATTTAAGGAAAGTAACATTTGTGAAATAGCATCCAAAAATGATACTGTATTTTTTATATTTATTTAATATGTATATATACATACAAATATATATGTGTATATATACATTTTCCATATATATACATGCAGAATTTGTAACTGCATGCATATATACACACACATATATTTACTCCAACAGAAAAGTGATTTAATGATGAATCACACTACTTAAAACTTTCTCTTACTACTCAACATTTCTTTGAATATTTTAGATGAACTTGGGCTTTTCCTCTTAGCAGGAGAATCAGTCATTATATGAGGCACAGATCGGAGATTCCTCCTGAGTTCTGGAGCATCAACCCCTCATCTCTGCCCCTGTGTATCCACTGAAGGAACATGTGGCTTTGCTTGCTCAGCTTTCATGCCTGTACCACATGTGGGCACGATCACTCCATGCTCTGCTTATGAGTCTGGTCTCCTTGAGGATAAGTTCTTTTGAAGAAGCATTATGGGAATGACTCTGAACCCTCAGGTTAGGCTGAGATAGAGACAAGGACTGCAGAACAGAATCCTCATGTCTCAACAACCACAAGAGAAGCAGTGTGTACACTGAGGCTGGTCAAGGCTTCCCCAGCCACTGGGGGAGGGGGACACAGGGGGCACAAAGCAACCAGTGCTTAAACTTTGAAATCTCTCTCATGACAGACTCAAAGCTTGCTCAATAATCAGTCGGTCCCTAGTCACACTGTTAGGTGTCCTTCCAACTCCATAGGTAATGCAAGTCTATTTCATATGGAAATATCATGTTTCATTTGGCTCAGAATATACATTTAGTAAATTCACTTCAAATTCTTAAGGAGTAGCCTATGTTATTCACTGAGAACACCTAGACTATTTCTGCAGTTTCTCTTCCCATCAGGGGAGCATTCAGAGATTCCTTGGAGTTTCACAAGCTGGCCATCTGTCCCAAAGTTTTGGAAACAGAAATTCTATAACTGGCAGGGTTTACATTTTTAAAGAGCACATTTTTGTCTTCTACTAATGGGATTAAGGGCCCCAGGACCCTTATGGTTCCTTGTTCTGAGGATTTACAAGTCCTTTAAAACATAAAAGCCCGCCATCTGGTTTGACCGAATGCCAGTCCATCTGGTATCCCCGTCGCCCTATCTCGGGAGGTTCCAGTGTACACCCTTAGGCTTCAGCCTCCCCCCACCTCCCTTCCACCTGCTCCTTTCTCGAGCTCATCAGCCTTATGGACTTCTTGGCCTCCCAAAGATATTTTCCACTGGCCTCCGCCCTCCCTGTTCCTCTTCATTCTGCACCTGCTATTTAGAGGCTTCCAGGGCTACCCCTTGCTTTCCCTGAGATAAGAACCAGGCACATTAAGACTAATGCACGCCCCCCATGAGCAAGGCAGGGCTGGGGAAGGTTTCTAGTAAATAAACAGAGCAGGATTTCTTGGCTCTCTCTCTTTGGCCACCATCATTGTGAACCCTGTCCTCATGTTCCCTCACAAGAGACTCTGGTTTATTTAAGTAGGAAAGATGAGACGAGTGCAGTGAAATGGGGGGGGGGGGGGGGCCACCGTGCCACGCCACCGCTCTGACCATAGTGACCCATCAACTCTTGCCCGCCAGCCCTCAGTGACTAAATGGGGGATTTTGTTTTCGTCACATTCTGTGTTCCTTCGTTAATTCTCTTTCTGGTTATCCTGGAAACACTGCACCAACTAGAAGCTCTGAGAGATAGAAATAAAAGGGGAGAGAGGACTTTACAAGGGAAAGATACACATTCTCTAGCTCCTGATATTCTTTCCAGAGATGATGTTTATATTAAAAATCCCCTGACCTTCCTATCCCATGTCTTTAGTTAAGCGTCTCATATTCAGCTGCTCTTCCTCTCCAGTTTGCAGACCCAGAACTGAAAGGGTGGTTGGGATAACATGAACGCCCATCACAGTTCTGTTCCCAGATGATGCCACAGGTGCAGTCAGATGGTGTCATGGACTAAGCAAGTGACAATGGTGAGGGAGCGAAGTCCTCTTTCTTTAGTGAACCATCTGCTCAGAAGGCCACTCAGATACTCCTCCCCACCAGCAGAGAATCTAGAGGCTCATAATCGGGACCAGCACGATTGGTTGGTAAAAACTTGGAGACCAGTGAGAACCATCAATAACAAGCCTCGCGTGGGTTGACACATGGTCCAGGTACTTGGGCTCAAAGGCTGCAGCATCCCTAACTCTTCTCTGCCCAACCTTCCAGGAAATCCTTTCAGTTCCGCCTTTATAACATATCCTGAATCCTAGCACGTCTCATCACTTCCACTCTGGCTCACACTGCCGCCATTTTTGGCTGAGATCAATGCAACAACCACCTAACTCCTTTCCTGGCCTCTGCCAAGTGATGCCGTTCATGCCACTGCTCGGCTCAAAATCCTCCCCTGGCTTCCACTCTTCCCCACCCTGAGAAAAGGCCCACGTCTCACCTGTCTCCCAAGGCCCTAAGTGACCTGCCACTTGGTATCTCTGACCACATTCCCTGCACTCACTCAGTCCCCTTCGACCTCACTGGCTCCTCCCCACATCAGGCATCCTCTTGCCTCAGAATCTCTGCACCTGCTGTCAGCTGCTTCCCAGGCCCACTCCAATGGCGCACTCCCTGGGCCCCTGCAGGCCTTTACTCCAACGTCACTTTACCAGTGAGGCCTTCCCTGACCATCCTATGAACAAGAAACACTAACACCACTGCTTTATTCTCTCCCACAGCCTTTAATACCTTCCAGCATACTGTGCAATTAATACAGTTATTATGTTAACTGTCCATTAGAACATAAACCCCTTGAGAGCAGGACTTCCGTCTCTTTAGAACTTACAATAGTGCCTAGCACCAATAGGAATGTTGATGACTATTTCTAGCAAGGTTCCCTAAGCAGACATGAAAATGAACTTCCTAACAACCAACTAGGTTCAAATTTGTCTCTATGAAGGCATCATGTGACTTTTTACTTATATCCATGTCTTCCCTGTCTGTGCCTTCATTTCTAACAATCTAAGAAGATAAAAAAAGCTTTAGCATAGCTGGGATCATTACAAAAACATCTAAAATTAAAATGCAAAGGAAGTAAATAAGATCTTAAAGCTGATATCTTGAAGGCACAAACAGTATAAAATGCAAAATAATGTATATATAGTTTTACAGAGGAGATCTTTAGAAGCAAGATAAAATTTAAAAGCCTACAACCCACTGGAATTTAAAGGACTGGGGAGGGGTTAATTATTTGCCCCTGTACTTTTCTTATCATTAAGGAGAATTAAATCTTACAGAAAAGAAACTAGACCAGCACTGGAAATAAGATCTTTTTAACATTCAAGCTAAGTCATTTGAGAGTTAAGAGTTAATTTTATGAGATTAAGAGTATTTCTTTGATGTTTCCTGGACCCTCTCATAGCTTCCCATCAAAATCCTAAGTCAAGTTCAATTCATTTACTCCAGGGGAGTAAATAAAGTGTGTGTGTGTGTGTGTGTGTGTGTGTGTGTTTAATTAATGAGTAGCTACAGACAAACCTGTCAACAATGTCACCTCCAATTTCTGCAAAACCTCCCTAGGATTTAAGATCAAAGCTCCAACCTCTTAAGAAGGCTTACCATTGAGAAACTGCCCATCTTTAAATGGTAATTCAAAAAACTTAAATTAAAATACAAATTATCAGGATAACTTCTGACATGGTTTTCTCTATAGTCACAAGGCAAAAGAAAGAATTGTGAATGTCTTCTAAATATAAATTATTTACTGTTACCTAGAAATGACTAGAAAAAGAAAAAAAAAAAAACTCATGCTTAACTGGTTGCTAATATTTAAACAGGAAACAGTTATTTCCAAGGGGAATGGATTATTGTTTGCAGCCTATCTGGGCAGAAAAAAATGTTTAATATGTGTTTGAAAGGAGGACCAGGGACACCTGTGGTTCAGAGAAATCTTAAGATAAAGTTAACCCCGGGACAGCCCTTCTGGTGGGGGGACGGGGGGCAGCTTTCTAACCTCTACTCCCTAACAGAAGAGTTTCAGCAACATCAGACCAGGATGGGGATAATCCTAAAGAACATTTCAGGCTCCACTTGATTATGGCAAGTGATCCCTTGATTTCAGCAGTTAATAATTACTGAGAGCTCACTACAGGCCAGGCACTGTGCTAAGCACATTACATGCATTGTTTCATTTGGATGGATGGATTATCTCACGCTTATCCTATATGGGGCTTCCCTGGTGGCTCAGACAGTAAAGAATCCACCTGCAATGCGGGAGACATGGGTTCAGGCCTTGGGTTGGGAAGATCCCGTGGAGGAGGGCATGGCAACCCACTCCAGTGTTCTGGCTTGGAGAATCTCCATGGACAGAGGAGCCTGGCAGGCTAGAGTCCATGGGGTCGCAAAGAGTCGGACACGACTGAGCGACTAAGCACATAATCCTATATGGTAGAATTCTTCTTCTTCCAATTTAATGAATGAGAAAATAAGGCCCAGAGAGCTTAAGCCATTTGCCTTTGAAGACACAGCTAATCAGTAAAGCAAGGACTTGAACCTTGACAGTCAGGCCCTAGAGCCCAGCCTCTGAGCCACCACCCTATCACACAAACCACAGTTATTTTGTTTATTTCTTTTATGTGTCCCTCCACTGAGTGATAAATTCTTGGGTTTTTCATTTAATCATTCTTTTTCTTTCACTCATTTAGTCCTCATTATTTATTAAAGTTTATGTTTGGGTATTATTCTGGGCATTGAGGATACAGCAGTGAACTAATCCCAGCTCCTGTTTTCATAGTGGTGGGGGGGGAGATAAACAATAAACTAGTGATTAATGAATATAAAATAGTCAGATGGTGAAAAGTGCAATGGAGAAAAAAAAAATCAGCTAAAGGTGCTCAGACAGGACTGGAGAGCCTGAGGTGGCAGCTTCCTAGAGTCCAGGGCGGGCCCCACGCAAATGTGACAATGAACTAAAATCTTTCAAGAGTCAGGGAGCAGGCCACCGAGACCTCCAGGAATGAAGCCTTCCAAGAGCAGCAGAGAGGCTATGCAAATGCCCTGGGGCAGTGGCAGGACAACGTGCTTGAGAAACGTCCAGAAGGCCAGTGAGACAGGAGCAGAAGAGATGAAGCAGAGACAGAGAAGGAGGCGAGCGTGGAGGCGGCGGGGGCAGACCCCAAGGGCCAAGCTGGCCACGGTCAGGGATTTGATTTCACCTTTCATCTCACTCACTGGTACCTGCCCTGACTTGGAGGATACTCACTAAACACTGGCTAAGTGAATTAAATCATGCCCTCGACTACCACGAAGAAAAGAGTGGGAGGGGAGGGCAGGAGAGGGCAGAAGCCACTTACTGGGGATGATGAGAGAGCAGAGAGGAGGAAGTCGGGGCAGGGGAGACCACACAGGAAGCCACTGATTCAGGGACCTCTGGGGGCCTTTGCTTTTCTCATCAAGCCCAGCCTGGGAACATCTGAGGCATTTTTTTCTTTAACTGACCCACAAGAACACAGGTCAGGTATGAGGAAAATGTTCAGAAGCTGACCTTGAGTCAGGATAATGACACAGAGAAATAGCCTGCAGATGTCGGGAACACCAAGTGAGGCCTCGGTGAGGGCTGTGGACTGTGCCTCACAGAGCAGCTGGTGGGGGGCGGGGGGGGAATGTTTCTAATCACCCTGAATAATATCCGCCATGGTGGGCACCTCTCCACTCAAGCGTGGCCCGACTACTGGGTCACGGCCACCAAGCCTACCTTGGAAGGGTCTTGTTACCATCATGGAGCCAGTTATTCAAGAAGACAAAGGTCAGAAACAACGAGGTAAAAACTCCTTGTTCTTAGAAGAGGCCAGTGGCACTGGACAGGGAACCAGGCAGCGTGCATTCACACACGAGGTCCGGTTCTTGAGGCAAAGTTTCCCTGTGATTAGAAAAAGCCAGAAGACCCAGAAAGAGCCTCAGTTCTCCCCTCCAGGCCTTTGCTGTGAAGGGCCCTCCACCTTCCTTGCCCTTCGATTCACCACCGTATCTTCATGTTAGGCCCTGAGACTTAAGGCAACATTAACAGCGCAAAGAACTTGGTATTTCTGATCCACTTGACAGTTACGAAACCCTGCAAAAATTCTCCTTGACAATAATATCTTCACCCCCAGCCCTGACCCACAATTGTCTGAATGGGAGACCAAGAAAAAAAAAAAATCAAAAACTTTATAATCCCTACTCAGCCAGGGGAAGAAAATGAAAAGGTGTCTCTTGCTAGAACTTGATTCTCATTCACACATCAAGTTGTTTCTCAAGTCTGATGGCCGTCGCGCCCTTGCTGTCAGGTTTCTGAGGGTTTTTCCATTCCAAGGCCTGGCCACCCATTTCTCTTCTCTGGCCCGTTCGCTGCCCCCAGAGAGCCCGGTGGCTCCTCAGTGCCTCCTCCTTCCACCTGTGGTTGGTAACAGTTCTAAACCATCAGCTGCAGATCTGTCTTGTTAGCACGCTACAGCCGCCACAGCTACAAGGAAGGTTGGACGTTTGCCCAAAGAAACAGGTTAGGACTGGGGGCAAGGAATAGGCAGCACCCTGACAACCACAGAATCTGTTTACAAGTCAGAAGTTTCCTTAGGTTTACAACGAATTAATACATTGTTAACAACTCAGTGCCAGGCTGTGGCTCAGCCCGTGTGCCTAGCGCCTGTACTCCCCAACAAGAGAAGCCACTTCAATGAGAAGCACACACACTGCAACGAAGAGAAGCCCCTACTCACCACAACCAGAGAGAGCCCGAGCAAGCAACAAAGGTCTGGCATAGTCATAAATAAAATCAATCAATCAATCTTTTTAAAAGTCAGTCACTTTCCTATATGCCCGTAATAAACAAGTGAAATTTGAAATTAAAAACATACTCCTTTTACATCAGTACTCCCACAAAATTAAAATACTTAGGTATAAATTCAAAATGTATATACATGGTCTGCTGCTACTGCTAAGTCGCTTCAGTCGTGTCCGACTCTGTGCGACCCCATAGACGGCAGCCCACCAGGCTCCCCCGTCCCTGGGATTCTCCAGGCAAGAACACTGAAGTGAGTCGCCACTGCTTTCTCCAATGCATGAAAGTGAAAAGTGGAAGTGAAGTCCTCAGCGGTGTCCGACTCTTTGCAACCCCAATGGACTGCAGCCTACCAGGCTCCTCCATCCATGGAATTTTCCAGGCAAGACTACTGGAGTGGGGTGCCATTGCTTTCTCCACACATGGTCTATATAAGGAAAACTATGAAACTCTGATGGAAGATATCAAAGAACTACTACATAATGGGAGAGAGATTCCATGTTCACAGGAAGACTCAATATTGTCAAGACGGTTCTTCCCAACTCAATCTGTGGGTTCAATGCAATCACAATCAAACTCCCAGCAAGTTATTTTGTGGATTTTGACAAACTGATTCTAAAGTTTATATGGAGATACAAAAGAACTACAGAATAGCCAACTCAGTACTGGAGAAGAGCAAAGTCAGAGGGCTGCTGCTATCTGACTTCAAGTCTTGCTATAATACTACAGTAATCAAGACAGTGGGGTATTAATGAAAACACAGACAAATAGATCAACTGAATAACAAGTTCAGAAATAGATCTGCACAAATACAGTCAATTGGTCTTTGACAAAGGAGCTAAGGCAATACAGTGGAGCAAGCGTAGTCTTTTCAGAAAATGATGGGTGATGGATCAACTAGACACTGATGTGGAAAACAATGAATCTAGACAAACACCTTGCACATGTCAAAAAATTAACTCAAAATAGATCATAGACCTAAATGTAAAACATAAAACTATTAAGCTTCTAGGAAAAAAAAAATGAGAAAACCTAGATGACCTGGGGTATGATAATAATCTTTCAGATATGAGACCAAAGTCACAAATCATGAAAAAAATTTGATAAACTAGACTTCATTAAAATTAAAAACCTCTGCTCTGCAAAAGACGGTATCAAGAGAATGAGAAGACAAACCACAGACTTAAAAGAAAATATTTGCAAAAGCCCCATCTGATAAAGTACTGTTATTCAAAACACACAAAGAACTCTTAAAATTCAACAATAAGAAAACAAACAACAGAATTTTTAAAATGGGCAAAAGACCTGAAAAGACACCTTACCAAAGAAGATACACAGATGACAAGTCCAAATATGAAAAAATGTTCACTATCATTTGCCAATAGGGAACTACAAATTAAAACTGCAATAAGATACCATTACACACCTATTACAATGGCCAAAATCCAAAACACTGACAACACCGAATGCTTTCAAGGATGTGGAGCAACAGGGATTCTCATTCACTGCTCATGAGAATACAAAATGGTGTAGAAACTCTGGAAAACAGTTTAACAGTTTCTTACAAAGCTAAATATACTTTTCCCATATGATCCAAAATTCTTGCTCCCTGGTAGAGGGAAGGAGCTGAAAGCCTATGTCTTCACAAAAACCTGCACATGGACGTTTATAGCACCTTTACTCATAATTGCCAAAACTCAGATGCAACCAAGATGTTCTTCATAAGCGTTGCTATTGTTCACTCACTCAGTCATGTCCAACTCTTTGCGACCGCATGGACTGCAGCAAGCTAGGCTTCCCTGTCCTTCACTATCTCCCAGAGTTTGCTCAAATTCAGGTCCACTGGGTTGACAATGTCGTCCAGTCATGTTATTCTCTGTTGCTCCCTTCTCTTCCTGCCTTCAATTTTTCCCAGCATCACAGAGTGGGTAATTAAACTATAGGTCCAATCAGATAGCAGAATGTTATTCAGCACTAAAAAGAAATGAGCTATCAAGCTATGAAAAAACATAAAGGACCCTTAATTGTGTGTTACTAAGCGAAAGAAGCAAATCTGAAAAGGCTACACACTGTATGACTCCAACAGTACAACATTCTGAAAAGAGCAAAAACTCCAGGTGGCACTAGTGGTGAAGAACGTGCTTGCCAATATAGGATATATAAGAGATGCAGGTTTGACCCCCGGGTCAGGAAGAGCCCCTGGAGAAGGAAATGGCCACTCGCTCCAGTATTCTTGCCTGGAAATTTCTATGGACAGAAGAGCCTGGGGTCGCAGGGACCATCCATGGGGTCGCAAAGAGTTGGCCACGACTGAGCACATACATTTCTGTCCTTTATCGAGCCCATCTTTGCATGAAATAGAGGAAAAGAACAGGTCCATCTAGTCAAGGCTATGGTTTTTCCAGTAGTCACGTATGGATGTGAGAGTTGGACTGTGAAGAAGGCTGACTACCGAAGAATTGATGCTTTTGAACCGTGGTGTTGGAGAAGACTCTTGTGAGTCCCTTGGACTGCAAGGAGATCCAACCAGTCCATTCTGAAGGAGATCAGCCCTGGGATTTCTTTGGAAGGAATGATGCTAAAGCTGAAACTCCAGTACTTTGGCCACCTCATGCGAAGAGTTGACTCACTGGAAAAGACTCTGATGCTGAGGGAGATTGGGGGCAGGAGGAGAAGGGGACGACAGAGGATGAGATGGCTGGATGGCATCACTGACTCGATGGACGTGAGTCTGAGTGAACTCTGGGAGCTGGTGATGGACAGGGAGGCCTGGCGTGCTGCAATTCATGAGATCGCAAAGAGTCGGACACGACTGAGCAACTGAACTGAACTGAACTGAGTATATACACATACATACAGAGGCAGTAAAAAGATCAGTGACTGACAGGGATTAGGGGAGGGGACGATGAACAGACAGACTACAGAGGATTCTTTAAGGCAGCAAAACTATTCTGTATGATACCATGATGATGGATACGTATCATTATACATTTGTCCAAACCCATAGAATGTACAACACCAGGAGTGAATTCTAATGTAAACTATGGACTGTGGGTGATAATAATGTGTCAGTGGGGCTTCCCTTGTGGCTCAGATGGCAAAGAATCCACCTGCAGTGTGGGAGACCTGGGTTCAATCCCTGGGTTGGGAAGATCCCTTGGAGGAGGGCATGGCAACCCAGTCCAGTATTCTTCCCTGGAGAATCCTCATAGACAGAGGAGCCTGGCGGGCTATAGTCCATGGTGTTGCAAAGAGTTGAACACGACTGAACAACTAAGCACACACAATATGTCAGTGATTGTAGTAAGTGTACTATTCCGATGGAGAATGTTGATAGTAGGGGCATGCATGGGTGCAAAACACATACGGGAAATCTTTGTACTTTCCACTTAATTCTGCTGTGAACCTAAACCTTCTCTGAAAATAGTCTATTTTTTTTTAACTGAAGTATAGTTGATTTACAATGTTGTGCCAGTCTCCGCTGTATAGCAAAGTGACTCAGTTTTACACATATACACATTTTTTAAAATATTCTTTTCTACTTTATGGTTAAGCCCAGGAGACTGGATATCGTTCCCTGTGCTATAGAGTGGGACCTTGCTGTCTATCCATTCTAAATGTAATAGTTTGCATCTACCAACCCCAAACTCCCAGTGGATCCCTCGTCCTCTCCCTTGGCAACCACAGTCTGATTTCTATGTCCTTGAGTATGTTTGTTTTGCATAAAGGTTCATTTTAGATTCCACATGTAAATGGTACCATATAGCATGAAAATAAATGAAAGGGAAACCTATGTGCACTTCTGATGAAATCTACAGAAATAAATGCAATGTTTTCAAGTCTTATATTTGATCGCTTTCTCTCTGCTGTGGAGGAACTGGTTTCATTGGTTGGGCAGCTCCATTCTTGCTGGTTGTTGGTGCATCAGCTTTTACATAGGAAGGTGTGACTACTCCATGAGTCATAAAGTATGGATTTCAGATTACTATCCCCATAGTAGTGATATATTTGCATAAGTCCTCCCGAGCCGCTGCACTTGCTATACCCCTACCCTCTAAGAAGAGTTATCTTTGGGAAATAGTAGATTCAGGTCAGGGGGTTTGGCTGAGTACATCGAACAGAAATATTCCAGATACACGGTCCCTATCAATAGGGACCCTGAGAGCCCATGACCTATCTAATGACATGATATCACTGCCCAACATCAAGTTTTGTTTTGATAACACCCTCCTCTCCCATTCCATCCTCTCTTACTGTCTCTGTCATAGAACCTAGCTCTTACCTCCCAAGGACAGTATCAATTTTAATTTAACTATACACATTTATGTGTATGCTTATTTAAGTTACTCTCAGCCATTAAGCATGAAGAAGACAGGAGTCATGACTGGTTTGTCTACCATTATATGCATAGCTCCTCGCACAGTACATGGTAGACATTAAAACACCTGATAAATCTCATTTCAGTGGATGAATGAAAAGGAGCATGGATGTTCAACTGAGGTGCTCACAACTGTGTGAAGGAAGTATCCCTCAGGAAATGCAATTTCTAAGGAAAATCAACTGAGATAATAGAGACAAAGATAAGAGCTAGATAGCCAAACCATCCCTTTCTTTAGAAATGACATTAACATTTTCAGATGACATACAAGGTGATCTGGTATGCTTGGAAAGAGCGTCCAAGTCAGAAAGAGATAGGTTTTTATTCCAGCTCTGCTTCTTACTGAAAGTTTCTGAGCCTCAATTTTCTCATTATATACATGCAGGTAACGATCAATGAACTAGATAAGATAGTCTGAAAATGCATGGCAATCAAACATGGGAAGAAGAAATAAGTTCAAAGACCCACTGAATTAGTCTCCTCTCTGGTGACCTAAGCCAGCAAACCCAAGTCAGACTGGTCTTAAAAGCATAGTGTTTATGGGATAGCCATTCAAAGGCTGAAGCCATTCAACCTTTATCCTCCAGAAGTCCCCGACTGGGAGAATTCACTCAAAATGAAGGGGCAATTCAGATTATTACTCAATCGTTTTCAAACTGTGACCTAAGTGCCATTAGTGGCTTAGCAAAAGTTTCTGGAGGTCTAATTCACCCCATTTCTCTGGTCCTTAGCAGTCAGCTCGTTTCTGATATCAGAGGAAGAAAGAATGACCAAGAAAGAACCTAAAAGTAGCAAATGCGACAGCTGTTTCAAGAAAAATCTAGATGTCTGTATAGACATTTCATGGTTCTCAGTGAGGATCACTAGCTGAAGTAGGTTTCTCCCTAAATTTGAGGTTGGGTGTTTTCAGTAGTATTTAACTTACTTTTTAAAATGGTATGGTGGGAACAAAACTTATTTTTAAGTGAAATATATGTTTAAAGTTGAAGTGAAAGTAAACGTGTTAGTCGTTCAGTCATGTGCAACTCTTTGTGAGCCCATGGACTGTAGCCCACCAGGCTCCTCTGTCCATGGAATTCTCCAGGCAAGAATACTGGAGTGGGTTGCCATGCCCTCCTCCAGGGGATCTTCCCAATCCAGGAACTGAACCCATGTCTCCTGCACTGAAAGAAGAATCTTTATCATGTGCCCCACAGAGCCCAAACACAAACAGCTAAATCACACTCAAAAACTTTCTTAGGTTAAAAGAAAGCCAACGAGCCTTAGAATTAACTCTTAGCCACACTGAGAAGCACAGAAAACAGGATTTCTCGTTAACTGCTGATCACCCCTAAGGAAGCAATAAGGCACACACAAGGAATTAGCCATATATGACTACAAACCACTCTCCACTGGTCAATCACAAAGGCTCATATTAGTAGAACGAAACAAAAAAACGATCACAAATATTTTTAAATCACAGAAAACAAACAGTTCCATATGATACAAGCCACATGATTGGAAGTCCTATGAAAAATCAAAGTTTGGTTTCAAATACGCTTTTCTCAGGAAGGAAATAAATATTGCAGCATCTGCCTTCAATCCATTCTGGACTGGTTAGGATTCAGTTCAGTTCAGTCGCTCAGTCGTGTCCGACTCTTTGCGACCCCATGAATCGCACCACGCCAGGCCTCCCTGTCCATCACCAACACCCAGAGTTCACTCAGACTCACGTCCATCGAGTCAGTGATGCCATCCAGCCATCTCATCCTCTGTCATCCCCTTCTCCTCCTGCTCCCAATCCCTCCCAGCGTCAGAGTCTTTTCCAATGAGCCAACTCTTCCCATGAGGTGGCCAAAGTACTGGAGTTTCAGCTTTAGCATCATTCCTTCCAAAGAAATCCCAGGGCTGATCTCCTTCAGAATGGACTGGTTGGATCTCCTTGCAGTCCAAGGGACTCTCAAGAGTCTTCTCCAACACCGCAGTTCAAAAGCATCAATTCTTTGGTGCTCAGCTTTCTTCACAGTCCAACTCTCACATCCATACATGAACACAGGAAAAACCATAGCCTTGACTAGACGACCTTTGTTGGCAAAGTAATGTCTCTGCTTTTCAACATGCTATCTAGGTTGGTACTTTTCTTCCAAGGAGTAAGCATCTTTTAATTTCTTGGCTAGGATTAGCACATCCTATAATAACTTACCGGTGTTAATTTCACAAAGGATAAGTAATCTGCTATTAAGAATCCAAGAGAAATAATTAAAAAAAAAAACAAAGCAGAACACCAGAGACCCATAATCAAGTTGACCACAATTTACTAATAAGAGAACAGTTTATCCAGCTTATCTTCAGAAAAGGTAAATTTATGTAACTTGTTGCTTACCTCCAAATTACAGACATTAAAATCCCCAACAACCAATTTAAGACCCCAATGTTTCACAGAATCTGCATTTTGGTTAAAATCAGAGATTTTAACATTTGGCCATAGGATATGAGTGAGTAGGAAATAGAGTGAGGAAGAAACATTCATGAAGTTTGTATATATATGGACAAATCCAAAGTCTGCAGAGGAAGCAAAATAAGTAGGATATATTTCTCTGAACTTCTTTTTTTAAATTATTATTATTATTTTTACTTTACAATACTGTATTGGTTTTGCCATACATCAACATGAATCCGCCATGGGTGTACACGTGTTCCCAATCCTGAACCCCCCTCCCACCTCCCTCCCCATACCATCCCTCTGGGTCATCCCAGTGCACCAGCCCATGTTAAGAGTTTCATTTTTATGCCATCTTAAGCAGTTGTCTACTTGTTTTCTAAGTGTAATTACCTTTTGAGGTAAAATATTAAGTTGTCAAGGTGGATCCATGTTTTACAGGGCAACCTTTTGTTATTTGAGGGGTTTTCTCTAAGAAAAAGAATATAAAATTGTGAATATCAATTATGTAGAGTGTACTCCCAGTGAGGGGCCTTAGAGGTTAAACACCAGCAGCTTCACAGTAAATTCATCACAAGGGTGAGAACTACCAAGTCTCCTATTTCTGCTTCGTCCATATGGTGTTTTGCAGAGCACGGGGTATTTTAAAAACATTTCAGTACGTGTTGATTCCACTCATGTCAGAATCAAAGGATCTGACTATGAGATTAAATTCAAAGTCAAGCCTTGGCCCACGTAAATGGTTCAAGATATATCTTAACTCTTCATTCAGTTATACCTTAAATGATAGTTTGAATTAAATATAATTTCAATTCATGTTGATTCTGTTATGTAACAATTGTCATAATATTTTAACAATCCAAAAATGTATACCCACTATAATAGGAAAACAAACAGAAGATTTTTAAAAATCATCACACAAAAGCTGGGTGTACATGAGTCAAAGACTAAACACTCTAGTTCCTGTGTGTATGTCCACTAGTTATGATGAGCAGCTGGAATTCATGTGCACTCCCCTTCACGGATGATAGACATCTGTGGTCTATTATCAGTGGAGTTACCCCATAAGCAGAGGAGGTTACCAGTTCCAAGGAAAACTTGTAGGAGTTTTTGATGTGTTGACCTATTTCCTCATACTGCCTGCCAAGAGCATATTGCATCCTCTTCATAAATACAGAACAGAGGAAAGAAAATGCATATCATTCTTCAGGTTCTATTGATAGGTGTGAGGCTAACAACTATGAGACTATGAAAGAAATGACTCACTAATCCCACAGGTTTATACGCCAGGCTTAATATTTTAATTACTGCTGTGTAAAAAACCTACAGAACTTCCCACTGATGTCAAAGTCCAAAGCTGTCTAGGCTTTATTATGCACTGATCCAGTTAAGACATTCTGTGGATGCTTCCTGAATGTGAACATAAGAACATCCATTGGTCCAAGTGATTTCACTCTAGATGTATCTAGGAAGAAAATACCTTGAGAAAAACTCCCTGTTGTCAATATCTTATTCACATCATAACAGAATTAGATTATTAAAGGCCTTAAGACTGATAAATGACTGCATGAAAAGAATTTTTAATGTCTTCATAAAAAAGAATATTTATAAACAACTTTTGAAACCAAGGAACAAATTAGAAAAAAAATATATTTCCAACAAATATAAGCAAAAAATGTGGGGGCCTCCCTGGTGGTCCAGTGGTTAAGACTCCAAGCTGCCAGTGTGGGAGGCAGAGGTATGGTCCCTGGTTGGGGAACTAAGATCTCACATGCTGTGCAGCTTGGACAAAAAAAGAATATATATATATACACATATATACACACACACACATTTTAAGAAACCTAACTTTGTTATTAGACAAAGAGTTATAATTAGATGATCAATAATTAGGTAACAATAATCCAAAATAAAAATAAAAGATATGAACATACGAGTTCACAAAAAAACCCACAAATGACCAATAAGTATTTCAAGACATGCTAAACCTCACTCATAATGTTAAGAAACATAAATATAAAAACAATGAGCTCCTTTTTAACAGACAGATGACAGCAGAGATGGTTTCAATGATGGAGATGAAAATACTACTCACAGCTGGCCAGAGTATAGGGAAAGCAAGGGACCCTCATTCTCTGTGGACAGGAGAGTGGTTGGCACAACTTTCTGAAGGGCAATCTAGCAACATCGTTCACTTTTCAAAGTACTCATATATTCTGGGGACTTCCCTGATGGTCCAGTGGCTAAGACTCCAGGCTGCCAATGCTTGGGGCCTGGATTCAATCCCTGTCAGGGAACTAGACCTCACATGCTACAGCTAAAAAAGATCTTGCATGGTGCAATGAAGATTAAAGATCTGGAGTGCCTTACTAAGGCTCCTCTGTCTATGGGATTTCCCAGGCAAGAATACTGGAGTAGGTTGCCATTCCTTTCTCCAGGGGATCTTCCCAACCCAGGGATCAAACCTGAGTCTCTTGCATTATAGGCAGATTCTCTACCATCTGACCACCAGGGAACCCCTACTAAGACCCAGTGCAGCCAAATAAATAAAGATAAACATATATTTTTAAAATGCTCATACATTTTGACCCATCAGTCACTCTTCTGTGAAATTATCCTATAGAATTCTCAGACAAGTGTTAATACTTGCACACACACAGAACATTCTATCCAATAAATACCATAAAGTCACTAAAAAGAATATAGTATCTACCTACATGTGCTGACTTTAATAACAATAATTTATATTTCTTGAGCTTTCAATATCCCAGCCACTGTTCTAAACTCTTTATATATGTTAAAGACTTTACTGAGTAAAAAAAAAAAATCTCCAAAATATAGATAAGTAAAAAAAGAAAGCTGCAGAATACACTGTGCACTGTGGTTCTATTCATACTATAAATATACATAAATATCATATATAAATACAAATATATAAACATACATTTATATACACCTAGAAAAGCTTGAGAATAATACAAAAGGAACAGTTTACAGTTATTACCTAGGAAGAATGGGCCTGGGAAAGGGACTTAGGTAAACAGAAATTTTTACGTTTTATTTTTTACTTTTTTTTCAGAATTTTCTTTATTGTTTGAACTTTTCACTACACACATGAATTACTTCTATTTTTAAAATATTCATATCTGCTATCTACCTAATTGGGGAGGACTTTTGACACAATGGGAGAAGGAGAGGGTGAGACAATTTAAGAGAACAGCACTGAAACACATATATTACCATATGTAAAACAGATAGCCAGTGGAAATCTGATGTATGATGCAGGGCACCCCAAGCCAGCGCTCTGTGACAGCCTGGAGGGATGGGGTGGGGAGCATGGTGGGAGGGGGGTTCAGGAGAGGGGGCACACATATGCCTATGGTCGATTCATGCTGATATATGGCAGAGGCCATCACAATATTGTAAAGTAATTATCCTCCAATTAAAATAAATTTTTTTCAAAAGAAAAAGAACTTCATGCCTTCACTCTGCAAACAGCCTGACATTTCTGTCACCTCACACCACCGCTTCAGATTCTTACCTGTCCAGCAGCAGCTCCAGCACTTCTTTAGTGGAGGCAAAGCCTCTGTATGTTGACAGGAAGATGCTGATATATGTAAAGTCATTGTCCCCAAAAGCCGTCAGCAGGTTCTCCACGAGCTTCTCTAAGGTGCCAGCTTTTATGGTCCTGATCTTACACGTCTCATACTGACTGACTGTGTGTCCTGGAGGCAGCTGGTCCCCTTCGACCTGCACAATAAACTCAAGATTATGATCAGGAGAAACGATTCCCTAAAGTAAGAGTGAAAACACTGAACCGGATGAAGCGTGGCCCGTCATGCTTTCCCTGCTCTTATTTAACTCCCCTACCAGTCAGGAAAGGCTAACTTCACTCCTCTCACCTGACTGAGTGCAGGAGCGTGGGATGGTGGTCGGGGTACTGGGGTGGCATCTGCTTGTGATCCCACAAGCAGAGGGATTACTTCAACATTTGCTTCTGCTCACTTCCCTATCAAGAACTACGTTGCTGGCATATTCTGTCAAGAATGTTTTCTATGACTCCGGGATCAAGTTGAGCAAATGCTATCAATCATTCCCTTTCAGCTTTCTAACTTTTCTAACTTTCTCAGCTTTTTTTTCCCTTTAAGCTTTCTAACTCATCCTCAAAGACAGTGCCTACAATGGGGTGCTGGCACTGATCCTACAGACTCTGGAGAACTGCTTATTAAACTTTTAGATTTGTGTGAGCCAGATGACATTATGTTGATAGTTTGGAGGAAAAAAAAAAAAAAAATCAGCCTTGGGAGGAGTATGTTCTCCACAGACATCTAGGGAAATCTGACTATGTAATGTTCTTTGGTCCATGGAAGGCAAAACACATTCAATATCATCATTAATCAACAAACTTGGCTAAGCAGCAGTTTTACCAAGCAGGCCTCAGCTAATCTTGGATGAGGAATAGAAATGGTAGGTAGGTGCATGACTCCTGCCTTTTGGAGACTAGCAATGTTATAGTACAGTAGTCATGTAAGGATGTGAGAGCTGGACCATACAGAAGACAGAGTGCTGAAGAATTGATGCTTTTGAACTATGGTGTTGGAAAAGACTCTTGAGAGTCCCTTGGACTGCAAGGAGATCAAACCAGTCAATCCTAAAGGAAATCAACCCTGAATGCTCACTGGAAGGACTGATGCTGAAGCTGAAGCTCCAACATTTTGGCCACTTGATGCGAACAGCTGACTCACTAGAAAATACCCTGATGCTGGGAAAGATTGAGGTCAAGAGAGAAGAGGGTGACACAGGATGAGACGGTTGGATGGCACCACCGATTCAATGGACATGAACTTGGGCAAACTCTGGGAGATGGTGAGGGACAGGGAAGCCTGGCATGCTGCAGTCCATGGGGTCTCAAAAAGTTGCACACCAGTTGGTGACTGAACAACAACAACAAAGAGAAAATATTTCCCTGTGAAAAGTAGCTACCACCTGAGAATGAAGTGACTGTGAATAGTATTGGTAGGTATAATTGCCCCCTGGAGACATAAACTGTAATACATAAAACTGATTAGTAATAAAATCTGTAAAGCTTTAAAACTGAGTATGGGGAAGAGAAATAAACTGAAGAAAAATCCGAGTCTGCCTCATATTCTACAATAAATCTGTGCCGAACAAATTATATAGTGAAGCAATTTTCAGAGTTCAACCTGCCCTTCATAGGCATAGGGGAAGATGACCTATGGAAAGGAACTTGTTCTAGCGCACAGAATCATTCTAAGTGATGCAGACAATCGCCACGCAATGTCTCTCAATTTTAAGTGTGAATTGTTTTAGATCAGATTTTCCTAAATTGAAATAATCAGACACGTGACAATTAAAGGGGAGCAAAAAAGAGAGAACTGAAATCTCTAAATGATGACATTGTGCTTACAAAGTCACACGTTTGCTATTTCTTCACCTGTCCTGTCAAAAGCTAAACCACTGGAAGGAAATTAGCAGGCAAGAATTGCTTTCCGCAAGACCAAAGTAAAGGCCATCACTTTTAGAAAGGGCTTAGAACAGCTTAATGTCATCATGGCTAACTGCCAGCAGGAATTAATCATAAGACTCCGGCATACGCGGGGGGTGCCTTGATTTCTTTATTTAATTTTCAAAAGATACTTTTAGTTTACAAAGGAAAGGGCTGTGATTCAGGCAAAACTACCAAATGGACTCAGATCATGGCCTTATAATTATTCATTATCACTCTATAAGCAGTTTGAGAACAGGCCTGATAATACCCATCTGTCTTCCAAGAGCTTCAGTTAACTTTAACTAGAAACAATCAATGAAGAAGATACATGGTTTCAATGTCTAATTACATTTTTAATTACTTGGTACAGTGTTGGCCTAAATGTGCGCTGTAAAACACTAGTTTCAAAACATCCTGCATTCAAATTTGGGAACTATGGAGTTAAACAAAGCCCAATATATTTCTTTTCCATAGAATTTCTTACACACAGTATTTAATGTGCTAACATGCTATGAAACTCCAAAGAAGGATATGGTATCTGACATTTCCTAATGGATTTCCCTTTGGTCTCAGAGCACCCCGCAAAACATTAGGATGAACATATTTTAGAAAATGTTAGCTTATTAAGTCACTGTGATGCAGTTGAAACTTAATTCACATTTGCCTCTTTTCACTTAAAAAAAAACAAACAAGACATTATAAAATTAATTTTTACCTTCAAACATCTATATTCCTTTGATCTCTTTCTTAATACCACTAAAATGTAGGGATATTTTGTGTTTTCTTTTACTGTGTCACCTCAAAAGATCTGCTCAAGATAATTATCACTTAAAAAGCAGAAGTTAAAAAATATACCTCAAGGTCAAATGTTAACAACAACAACAATAAAAGGAATGGCTTTTCAGTTTCTACGGATATTCAAGCTCTAATTCTAAATCAAGCTTCCTTATCTTGTGACAATGTCAGCGTTCCCTTATCAATAAACTTTGTAATTTGATGATACTATTTTACAATGCAAACACCACTTTAAAGCTAAATCTTTTCTTATTAAAAGTAGTAACTGTTTAAGAGAACTAATTTTTCCCTAAGCAGTGATGTGGCCAAAAATTCAAACACAGAGAAAAATGCTTGTCAAAGACCCTGATGAAGTGGGTCCCTTTTCCTGCCAGAAAGCAGATTTGGCAGGAAGCCAATGCTCTCGCTTGGAAATGGATTCATGTTACTCATTAACCCAGTCGCTTCCTTTCACTCCTTCTACTCTGAAGAAAATCTCAACACACATGCCTGATCCCCATAAATGCCTTTAATGGTTTCTGTTCCTCAGTGTTTGCATCTGTACATTAGGAAGAACCATGACCAAGCTAACAGAACAGCTAATAGAATACTTTGAATATTTAGATTTTAAGAGTTATTCTCTAATTGCAACAAATGAGCATCAAGGGCAATAGCATAAAATGAAGTACAGGAATTACTCTGATGCCTAAAGTTGTTCTCACAAAAAATAACAATACATGTCAGTGTCAGAGCACTTGCTTAATATTATTTTCTGACCATTTGCTAAGTACACTAATATCTCTTCGTTAGCAAGGGGAAGGCCAGATTTTTGAAGATGAGTTTTAATTTGCCTGTATTCAAATTAAGTACATGCTTCCCAAGTGGCACAGTGGTATAAAAATACGCCTGCCAATGCAGAGGACACAAGTTCAAGGTCGGGAAGGTCCCCTGGAGGAGGAAATGGCAACCCACTCCAGTCTCCTTGCCTGGAAGACTCCAGGGACAGAGGAGCCTGGCAGGCTACGGTCCACGAGTTTGCTAATAGTCAGACACAACTGAGCATGCACACAAGAGCAAATAAAGTACATTTTTATGAAATAAAAATTTTGTAATTATCTGCTTGTTACTGGAATTGAAATAAAGTTATAAAAAGTGAAACACACAAAAATATCCTACGCCTATGGGTAGATTGGAAAAGCTAAAATGTTTAATAGCGACATGACCCTTTTAAGAGACTTTAGGGTCTGTTTTTGTTTGTGATAACTCAACATCTTCAAATTCTAGTTTAAAAGAATAGTGGGGAGAGGCAGTGAGGAAAGTCTTGGCAGACAAGTGTTTAATAACTCAGACTTAGAGAGCAAGACACGGAGGGCTGAGCCTGCCCTCTGGGTTAGCACGCTAACAGGAAACAGCCCAATCTGGATTTAATCAGAGACCATCGCTTTACTGACAAGATCACGATACTGAGGCCACAAAAATGTTTCATGATTGTTTTTTGGCCAATCCGTCTGCCATTAGAATTCAGCATTTCCTCAGAGAATATGCCTGACTCCTATGGGGTAAATATCTAAAACCCTGCCCAACTGTCCTAGCCATGGAATTTCTATAATTACCAATTTTGACATTAGAGGGACAGGAGAAAGAATGTGAGAGATGAAACGTGCCATATTTCAACTGTGTTTCCAGTCATTGAGAAATACACGCTTTTGCCTTCTAAAACATAAACTGTTCACAACTTGGGTGTTTTTAATTTTTAAAAAAATCCCTTCAATCAAAATAATCCTTTAGTCATCTGATACTTTAACAGGGAACGTGTTAAGTAAACAACCTCATTAGACTGGAGACAGTATTAAGTCTTTCTCCAAGCCATGCTTAATCTTTAGTACATCAGTTCTCGGGCATCCTGGCACGAGCAGTAATGTAAATAGTGAGAACTCTTCCAGTCATAACTCCCTAAGAAAATCTAAAACCCAGAGCCAAGGTTTTACAGAACTCTAATAGCATGTTCCTCTCTGTACATGCATCTCAGAATACCAAGGGTCCGTTCTGTATCCCGTATTCAAATGCCCTGAAACCACTACCCAAAAACAATAAGAAACCACCACAGCATAGGAAATATCATAAGATGACTCACAAACTCTGATCATTTGTCCACATTGCCTAAACACGCAGAGATTAAATGTCCGTGCCATGCAAAGGAAAACTATGTGTATGTAATGGCATAAAGCACAGCGTTATGGAGCAGCCCAGTGCATCTGAGTAAAGTGAACTATTTACACATAGGACATTCAGAGATGTAAGGCAGAGTCCATACAAAACCCTAAGGCATGTGATAGCAAGCTCAGTGTGAGCTTCTGTGTTGCGTGAACTTCTGTTCTGGGTGTCAGCTGACATATTTTTTGCTAGGTTAGGGTTGCCAGAATGCCCAGCTAAATTTTTAGAAAAAAATAATAAATAATTGAATAATTTGTGAACATAAATGTTACCTGCAGTATTTAGCACCTACTCATGCAGAGAGTCAGACATACAACTTGTCAACTGAACAACAGCAAGAACATACTGAAAAAATTATTTGCTGTTTATCTGAATTTCCAAACTAACCTGGCACCCTGTATTTTTTAGTTCCTAAGTCTGGCAACTCTATGCCATATACACACAAAGGGTACAGAATGGATCTCTCATTTATTCATCTACTTATTCAGCCACATATTGAATAAATGGTACTACGTGTCAGGCACTGTGCATGACAGCAGAGATACAAAGGCAAACGGCATGCGGTTCTAACACCCAGGATGTTCAACATGATGGAGAAAATGAACACAGAGAAACCATTACAATGCAATGCAAGTAAAACGGTGGGGAGACAGGTAAATAGCGTACAGGAACCAAGAGGGACTGCATAGAGGCAACATCTGAAAGTGACTGGAAAGAAAAGGATACCACCCCCAAGAAAGAAAACCGAGAAGGGGAAGCCAGTCTTCTGTGGGGTAGAGGCACTGAATTCCACTTTAGAAATGTAAAACTTGGGGATTTCCTGGTGGACCAGTGGTTAACACACTGTGCTTCCACTACGGGGGGTATAGGTTCGATCCCTGGTTGGGGAACTAAGATCCTGCATGCCGTGTGCTGTGGCCAAAAAGAAACAAAGAAACGTAAAATCTGAGGTATTGTTAGGATTTTCCAATGGTATACAGTCCAATAGGCAGTCAGAATCCAAGAGCTGGGTAAGGAGGTCTAAGACGGAAATATGTAAGAGCTATGATGACTGCAGCCACAAAATTAAAAGATGCTTGCTCCTTGGAAGAAAAGCTATGAAAAACCCAGACAGCGTATTAAAAAGCAGAGACATCACTTTGCCAACAAAGCTCTCTACAGTCAAAGCTATGGTTTTTCCAGTAGTCATGTATGGATGTGAGAGTTGGACCATAAAGAAGGTTGAGAACCGAAGAATTGATGCTTTCAAATTGTGGTACTGGAGAAGACTCCTGAGAGTCCCTTGAACTGCAAGATCAAGTTAGTCAATCCTATAGGAAATCAACCCTGAATATTCATTGGAAGGATTGATGCTGAAGCTGAAGCTCCAATACTTGGCCACTTGATGTAAAGAGTTAACTCATTAGAAAAGACCCTGATACTGAAAAAAAATGAAGGCAAGAGGAGAAGGGGACAACAGAGGACAAGATGGTTGGATGCCATCAGTGACTCAATGGACATGAGTTTGAGTAAGCTCTGAGAGAAGGTAAAGGACAGGGAAGGCTGCCGTGCTGCAGTCTGTGGGGTTGCAAAGAGTTACACACTACTTAGCAACTGAACAATGACGAGTTACAACAATTAAACCAGCTTCACTCTCCAGGCAGAGTGTGTAGAACAAACAGAATTGATGATGGAGGACGGCCTCTGGAAGGACATCCAAATTAAGAGGGTTCCAAGAAGAAAAGTTATGACCAACCTAGATAGCATATTCAAAAGCAGAGATGTTACTTTGCCGACTAAGGTCCGTCTAGTCAAGGCTATGGTTTTTCCTGTGGTCATGTATGGATGTGAGAGTTGGACTGTGAAGAAGGCTGAGTGCCGAAGAATTGATGCTTTTGAACTGTGGTGTTGGAGAAGACTGTTGAGGGTCCCTTGGACTGCAAGGAGATCCAACCAGTCCATTCTGAAGGAGATCAGCCCTGGGATTTCTTTGGAAGGACTGATGCTAAAGCTTAAACTCCAGTACTTTGGCCATCTCATGCGAAGAGTTGACTCACTGGAAAAGACTCTGATGCTGGGAGGGATTGGGGGCACGAGGAGAAGGGGACGACAGAGGATAAGGTGGCTGGATGGCATTACTGACTTGATGGACGTAAGTCTGAGTGAACTCTGGGAGTTGGTGATGGACAGGGAGGCCTGGCATGCTGCGATTCATGGAGTTGCAAAGAGTTGGACACGACTGAGCGACTGAACTGAACTGAAGAGCAAAGATGTCTGTGACTAAAAGAAGTACATGTGGCAAGTTTACACTCACCTGATCTGTGGTAGCACTTCTGGGCAGATAACCCGGAAGCAACACCACTGCCAGACTTACATATGCCAACACATGCACCTTCCACCTAATTACACAAACCTATCGAGGTCTAGCCAGCAGCGTGCTGGAGCTAGCCTGTTCCGCTTGCAGGAGCCGATAGTACACATTCCTCAGCCCCATGTTCCATGACATCATGTTGGTATTATGAATCTGGCCATGGTGGAAACAGCTACACCATGGAAACTGGCAAACTGGCTCCAAGTCGGGGCTCTGAGTCTGAAGAGGTGATTTACCAGTGTACCACTACCTAGGACTCCCTCTCAGATTATGCCAATGGTAAATGCAGGAGAGACTTCACACCAGTGGAACATTTTTGTCTTTCTGTGACCACTCCAATCAAGGCTGACCTCATAGAAGACAGAAAATTATGCCTCTGAACTAAGAAAAAAGCAGAAATGTGAAGGGAGAAGAGGTGGAGGAGTATGCAACTGACAAATTCATATGCCCTCAAACAAAATTACAAGATCCCCAAGAGCTGACTTCACTTGAGGCCACATGTTAGAATGTGGTCAGATTTCTACGATGAGTATGCTGCATCCTCAGGAAAACGCTGAGAGCTGTAATAACAGACAAGGACCAGTGTTTTATCCGACAGAAATCTCAGCCCCTTCCGCCATCCTGTCTCCTCGGGGTTTCCTAGATCACCCCATAGAGTCCAGGAACTCTCTGAGGGGAAACAGGAAGTTGAGTTTTCCATCCCCGTAAAAAATGGTCATCCTCCTGGCTATAAATCTCTTCCACACGGTGTTAACCCATAACAGACTGGATCTTCTCTGACGCAAACGCTCAGTGATGTCTTCCTTTAAGGATTTAAGGGAGTTTTTAAGGAGGCAGATGGGCTTCCCTGGTGCTCAGAGGGTAAACCGTTTGCCTGCAATGTGGGAGACTTGGATTCGATCTCCGAGTTGGGAAGAGCCCCTGGAGAAGAAAATGGCAACCCACTTCAGCACAGATTCAAAAATTAAGTGGATTCAAGGGAGTGTGCTGACTACATTTTTCAAATAAAATAATTTCACTTTTACATGTTACTTTGCTGCTTGAAGCTCAGAATGCTAACGAAGAGGTTGCGAGTTAACCTGGCTTCTATTTTTATCTCTGAGGCCAATTTACTTTGGGACCTAAGGCAATAACTTAAAGCTTCGTTGTCTTGGTCAAAGACTTTGCAAAGTAAAGAAATCACATGCTGTTTTGAGAAGTTCAAGGAATTAGAGTTACAGCGGGGAGGGAGGTTTGAACTAAAACAGTCACTCCAGCATGTGCCAAATTACATCACAGATCATCACACAGGATTCTGTGTCCAGAGTGAACCTGCAAAATTCACAACTCCTTCCTCTCACTTTCAGACCTCAGATGTCCAAGGTCCTCCTATTCTGAGGTCACAGGTTAACAGGGGCCCTAGCCTTCTGGAATTCATTGTTTCTGTGCAGTCCGGCCAACCTCTGTCTGAAAAGGTCAGCAGGGGGTAGTGAGCTTCTGTGTGACCCAATATTCCCTGTGAATGAAGCCCACTCTGAATGGAAACACTTCCTCACAGCCCAGAAGCTTTCCCAGACCGCCATAAATCCCACGGACAGTTCCATGGTGCTTCATCTTCTAGTGAGATCTAAAGTGTTCCTTTACTAGTCTCTGGGGGAGCAGAAGGTGGCAGCTGCCTGAAGTTTCCCAACTTAGTCATTAATTTAATTCTTCTTCTGTAGATCACATTAAGGAATCTCTTAACTTACTGTTAGTCACTCAGTCGTGGCTGACTCTGAGAATCCTGACTTGAGGACCCTGAGGTTTGGAGAAGTGAGAGGTCTCATCCAACTTTATTTTTTTTTCAATTTATTTAATTGGAGGCTAATTACTTTACAATATTGTAGTGGTTTTTGCCATACATTGACATGAATCAGCCATGGGTTTACATGTGTTCCCCATCCTGAAACCCCCCTCCCACTTCCTCCCCATCCCATCCCTCTGGGTCATCCCAGTCTGAGAGAATAGCACTGAAACATGTACATTATCATATGTGAAACAGATTGCCAGTCCAGGTCCAATGCATGAGACAGCGTGCTCAGGGCTGGTGCACTGAGATGACTCATCCAACTTTAGTCAGCCAATCAGCATAATTGACAGAGTCCGGATATAAAACCAGCCCTGTCTTTCTATTGGGCTTCCCAGTTGGTGCCAGTGGTAAAGGTCCTGCCTGACAAAGCAGGACACGTAAGAAGCGCAGGTTCGATCCCTAGTTTGGGAAGCTCCCCTGGAGGAGGACACAGCAACCCACTCCAGTATTCTTGCCTGAAGAATCCCATGGACAGAGAAGCCTGGTGTGCTGTGGTACATGGGGTTGCAAAGAGTGGGACACGACTGAAGTGATTTAGCATGCATGTCTTTCTATTGCAGAGTGCTGCATTAACACACTATTGTGGATAGTGACATAGTATTATGGATTCAGTCTCCTTATTTGTACACCTAAGGTCACTAAATAGCCCAGAATCTCCATACTTCATAGGACTGTTGCAAGAAATAAAATTAGAAAATGGAGCTGAAGGTGTGTTGAATGGTTTCAAGAACTATTCAGGACTCTACAGATAAAATCTTGTATGCTGTGTGCTGTGCTGTGCTAAGTCACTCAGTCACGTCTGACTCTGTGCGACGCTATGGACTGTAGCGCACCAGGCTCTTCAGACCATGGGATCCTCCAGGCAAGAATACTGGAGTGGGTCATCATGTCCTCCTCCAGGGGATCTTCCCGACTCAGGGATCACACCTGAGTCTCTTATGCCTCCTGCACTGGCAGTGGGTTCTTTACCACCAACACCACCTATATAGGTTGGCACAAAATAACTGCAGTTTCAGACCCTGAATTTTAAATTATTATAACTAGGCTCACAACTTTATTAATCAAAATAGGAACCATTACAATCAACACATTTTTGCCAATGAGAAATAAGTTTGCTTATTCCTATACAAAGAAAAAACAATCATGCTTTGGGATTCGACGAACTCTTGGAAAGGATTTTCTGTGTCCTGCTGGTTGTGGAAGCATTTTCCCTTCCAAAAGTAGTCGAGATGCTTGACCAAAAGTCAGGTGAATATGGTGGATAAGGCAAAACTTTGTAGCTCAATTCATTCAACTTTTGAAGCATTGGTTATACGATGTGCAGTCAAGCATTGTTGTGGGAAAGAACTGGGCCCTTTCTGTTGACCAATGCCGGCTGCAGGTATTGCCATTTTCAGAGCATCTCATCAATTTGCTGAGCGTACTTCTCAGACATAATGGTTTCGCCAGGATTCAGAAAGCTGTACTGCATCAGACCAGCAGTAGACCACCAAATAGTGACCGTGATCCTTTTTTGGGTGCAAGTTTAGCTTTGGGAAGTGCTCTGGAGCTTCTTCTCGGTCCAATCACTGAACTGGTCACCGCTGGTTATATAAAATTCACTTTCCGTCGCACATCATAGTCGGATAGAGAAATGGTTCATTGTTGTTGTGTAGAAAAAGAGAACACTTCAAAAACAATAATTTTTTGATTTGGGATCAGTTCTTCAGGCATTCACTTATCGAGCTTTTTCACTTTTTCTATTTGCTTCTAAGGCCAAAGGAGGACAGAATGGTCAACGCAGAGCTCTTGCACCACTTCTCATGTAGCTGTACGAGGATCAGCTTCAATGATGCTCTCAGTTGGCCATTGTCAACTTCTGACGGCTGGCCACTGAGCTCCTCATCCTCAAGGCTCTTGTCTCCTTTGCAAAGCTTCTTGAACCACCACTGCACTGTGCATTCATCAGCAGTTTCTGGGCCAAACGTGTTGTTCATGTTGAAGTTGTCTCCGATGCTTTATGACTCATTCTGAATTCAAATAAGAAAATCGCTCAAATCTGCTTTTTGTCTAACATCATTTCTATAGTCTAAAATACATATAAACAGCAAGTAATAATTCATTATTGCAAAATAGAAAGCAAGAAATACACACTAAAATGATATATAACATAACTACATTTATTTAAGAATGTGTCCCAATATCAAATAGCAAAGTTCAACAATGCAAAATAGCAATTACTTTTGTACCAACTTATATATAATACTAAGGCTACAGTTTTTCCTGTGGTCATGTATGGATGTGAGAGCTGGACTGTGGAGAAAGCTGAGCACCGAAGAATTGATGCTTTTGAACTGTGGTGTTGGAGAAGACTCTTGAAAGTCCCTTGGACTGCAAGGAGATCCAACCAGTCCACCCTAAAGGAGATCAGTCCTGGGTGTTCTTTGGAAGGACTGATGCTAAAGCTGAAACTCCAATACTTGGGCCACCTCATGCGAAGAGTTGACTCATTGGAAAAGACTCTGATGCTGGGAGGGATTGGGGGCAGGAGGAGAAGGGGATGACAGAGGATGAGATGGCTGGATGGCATCACCGACTTCATGGACATGAGTTTGGGTAAACTCTAGGAGTTGCTGATGGACGGGGAGGCCTGGCGTGCTGAGGTTCACGGGGTCGCAAAGAGTCGGACATGACTGAGCAACTGAACTGAACTGAACTGAAAATCCTTCTGTTTTCACTTTCCTTCCGCTACCCAATTACTTTCACCAAAATTAGGTCTTAACTGCATCAGATATTCTTGATATTATCTGACATTGACTGAAATCTTTGACACCTAAAGATGACCAAAAAAAAGTGTTTTTGTGTTAAACACTCTCTTTGGAGGAAAACAAAACTCCCCTCTCATGATTATAGTCTCTTAAATAAGTAAATTAAGTCTAAGAAAGAGGAAGGACTTTATTCAAGGGCTCAAAACAAGCCAGGAGAACAAGGTCCGTAAGTTGCATGAGAAGTGACAGTGTAGGATCCCAGGAGGGAGGGAGGAGTATTCATTAACAGTCTGATTTCCAGATAATTAATTTTCCTGCCTGCTAAACTTATAAATCTATCTAGTCATGAGACACTCTCCTTATATTTTTAGAAAGAGAGGAAATAAAAGCAAAATGACAATATGATTGATTATGTGGTATAGCCAGACAAAGTGGCAGTTTTGTAAATACCGATATTTAATACAAATATATAGTATTGTTACAAATATATAGAGGAGAGGGCAGAGGATAGAAAGAACAAATACCTGGCAAAAACACAGATCCAGCTTCCCTAAGCAAACAGAAACTTTTGACAATGGAATCATTTTGTCCACTAGATTTTAATGTGTCAAAAATATATGTAAAAAAAATAGGCATGTTGGTGGTAAAGAAAACATCATTCCCATTGCTCATGACTCACTCTTAACGTCAGTCAGTTAAAAAAGGTTATTAAAGGAGCTCCCGTTATGTAAAGAATCCAAATGAGAGGCTAAGGGAACCCATAAAAGAAATCAAGGACTATACTCTAAAAACTTAACAGTACAGGTTATAATATGAACGTGAATTTTTTCATTCAGTGGCATGGAAGGAAAGGATGTGTAGAGCTGAATGCTAGTGAATATTTAATAGGTTAAATAAATGCTAGATAAATAAGCAGTGGCCCTAAAGAAAGAATTTCAGAACTAATGGGAATAAAAGTCTCTTGCAACTCTGAGCTTCAACCATAAGGAAAGCATGGAACTAGATTCCGTTTCTGCTTCCAGGTCAAATTAATTTTCAAATACTTAGTGCCCTCTGCTTATGTCAGCAGTGAGCTAGAATAATTCTCCCTAATTTAATTGTTTTGTTATTTCCTAAATACACTTGAGGGACTTCCCTGGTAGCTCAGTAGTAAAGAATCCACCTGCCAATGCAGGAGACATGGACTTGATTCCTGGGTCAGGAAGATCCCTTGGAGAAGGAAATGGCAACCCACTCCAGTATTCTTGCTTGGAGAATTCCATGGATAGAGGAGCCTGGTGAACTACAGTTCATGGGGTCGCAAAGAGTTGGACACAACTGAGCAACTAACACAAAGACACATGAAGACCTACAAGACCTTCTGGAACTAACAAATACTATACTAACTCCCAAATCTTTATCTCCAGTTCTTACTTTAACTTCCCTTCTAAATTCTAGACCTGAATTTCCGGTTACCACATGTTCACCTGGAACTCTAATTCAGTGTATCCAAAAAGAAACTCTCTTTTTACTCCTCTAAAATCTCAACTCTTCTCTAGCTTCTGACTCTGTTAATGATCCAGGTCATAAACCTACAAATTATCTTTATTCCCAACTTATCTCCCCCTTCACCTCCAAAATCCAATGTGTCCCATTCCCTAAATATGTCTCCATTCTATTCTTCTCCCCCATCTTCACTGTCTTACCTTAATTTAGATCTCATTTCTTAACTGGGTATGTGTAACAAGCATTTAACTGGTTTCACTTGCCTCTAGTCTTGCTTCCCAGGTGGCGCTAGTGGTAAAGAACCCGCCTGCCAATGCAGGAGACACAAGAGACTCAGGTTCAATTCCTGGGTCAGGAAGATTCCCTGGAGAAGGAAATGGCAACCCACTCTAGTATTCGTGCCTGGAAAATTTCACGGACAGAGGAGTCTGGTGGGCTACAGTTCATAGGACTGCAAAGAGACAGACACAGCTGAAGCAACTTAGACTAAGACTAGTGTTGCTAAAAATCATCTTTCTAAAGCACAAATCCTAGTTTCAGAATAAAGTCCCAAGTCTCTGCCAAAGCTAAACATGCCTATCCTTTGACTCAGCAATTCCATTCCTACAAGATATGAGTATTATGTCTGCCAGAAAGCATGGACAGAAACATTCATAGCAGCTTCATTCATAACAGCCAAACACTTTTCATAGTATGTTGTAAGCATCTGTTTACTTATAGGTATCCTCCACTAGACCATAAATTCGTTAAAGGCATATTCGTATTTATATCTCCAGAAATTAGCTTATAGTCACATCAATAAGCACTTCAAGAATATTAAATACATGGTTTTAAGATAAAAATGAGTTCTTTATCTAATGAATCTATCCAATGACATTATGTTCCTAAGTAATCTTTTTCTTGATTATTCTAAATTCAGTCAAATTAAAAAAAAAAAAAAGGCTGTATATATACACAAGAAGAGCCTGTCCATGTACAATTAAAGCATACAATGCTTGGTCATCACCTTTGAGCTGAACTGCTAAAGTAAATACCTCTTTAAATTGTTCTTATGGCAATCCCAGCAATCTTTTAAAGACACAAATCAGATTGTGTCACTCCCCTGCTTAAAGCCTCCCACTGGCTTCCCATGACTCCTAGAATAATATGCAGACTCCACCATGGCCCACAGGGCCCTTCCTGCCTGCTCCCTTGACCTCACCACCAAAACCATCTCCTTCCCTCTCTAAGCCCCAGCTACACCAGTCTTCTTTCAATTCTTTAAACACAGCAAGCTCATTCACACCTAGTGATTTTTCGCATTTGCTCCTTCTTCCTATCATGGCTAATGCTGCTCAGCCTGATCATCTCATGGTGGGTCCTTCCCCGTCATTCACTGTTTTTGATCAGGTGGTATCTCCTCAGATAAACTGCTGTCCCATCCGTCTGAGGTCACACTACCCATCTCCCCTCACCAGGCCAGATCATGTTATCTAGGTTAAATGTTTTATAGCCCTGAATTGTTTGCATGTTTGCTGCCTATAAATTCTGTAGCAGCAGAGCTCTTATCTGTCTTGCTCACTACTATATCCCTGGGGTATAGAATAATGTCTAACACACGGCAAGTACTTAGTAAATGTTTGTCGTAATGAGTGAAAAACAAATTAATGCTGTAATTAAATGGCAACTTACTTAAAAATCTGAATGACAGGCTGACTAAAATTCATAGATTACCTAAAGATTACAAAACTCTGTCCTCAGAACTAAACATCTTAGGTAAACAAAGTTAACTGATTCTATGTCTTCACTGGTTAAAAACTGAAGTGAATGTCTCCACATGACTATATTGGCTTTTTTTGAACTCCAATTAATTCCATACTTGGCTATCATGATTACAAAAATTACTAGAGTCATGGGGTTTTTTCCTCCAGAATTCTTTTCCCATCAAGACTGAGATGCTGAATCCAAGCACACATAATAAGGATCTCTCATTCTCTGAGACTGACACTGCCCTCATTGTTCCAGCAGATGTAAATGCCACCGAACCAACTGCTTGCTTTGAAAACAAAGAGTGGGAATATGCTCTTGTTTTGACTTCTTACAACTCCAAGTGGGAGTATCTGAGGAAATGAATACACAAGTTAATCAAGCGGCTACATAATGTAAGTGTAAATACATTGCAAGTTTACTTATGAGGTGTTGGACTACCATGAAGCTTCCAATCGTTTCTGCATGAAAGACATGCTATAAAGTAAGTAAGGATTTTATTTGCAGCCTTTTAACCTCCCTTTTCTCCCATGCCAGGTTCTAAGCTTTAAACACTAAGAATACTGTTTGAGGTCTCTGAATTTATAGTGTTTATTACTGAAACAAGAAAGTGCTCTAATGCTGTATTCTAGAATGCTAAGGGTGCTTTCTACTTAATAACAAGGCTAACATGCAACTCCAGTCATTAAACCTTCTTCAGTGGAGGTCTAGAGCAGTGCATCTTTACCATAAATCCTACTTTTGTTCATTTATTTATTCCAGAATATTTAGTGAGCTCTTACGAAATTCAAGGTACTATCTTACAAAATACTGCAGATATAGAAGTGAACACAAAATGTCTCTATCTACATGAAGCCAAGACAAATATTAAATAGATAATTTAACAGTGAATGATCTAATGCCAACAGAGATCACTGCTCTCCATAGAAAGGTGCTAAAAGGACATATGGTAAGATCAGATTCCACCCTGGTGATCAGGGGAAGTTTCACCAAGGAAACAAGAGATCAGAGTGATTAGAAGGTGTTCACCAGGCAGAGGGTGAAAAAGAGAACATTTCAGGTGAGGGAACTGCATGCCAATGCCCCAAGCTGATGTGGCCAAAGAGAAGGAGCCGGAGGACAGTGGCAAGAGACGCAGTTAGCCAGGAGGACAATATTGATCTTGAACCTACTATCAGTGAGAAACCATTAAAAGATTTTAAGCAGGGAGGTATACTGTGATCAAATACAACACGGAGCTACAAGAAGAATAAAGTGAAGTGAAAGTTGCTCAGTCATGTCAGACTCTTTGCAACCCCATGGACTATACAGTCCATGGAATTCTCCAGGTCTAGAATACTGGAGTGGGTAGCCTTTCCCTTCTTCAGGGGATCTACCCAACCCAGGGATCCAACCCAGGTCTCCCGCATTGCAGGCAAATACTTTACCAGCTGAGCCACGAGGAGAAGGATTCAATTAAAAGATGACCAGAAAAGGCAAAGGTTTTTTGCCTTTTTTGCCAAGGGTTTCTCATACTATAGATCATGATCCACCTGCATCGGAGTCACTTGAGGTACCAGTCCAAAGCAGATTCATGAACCCAAACTCCAGCCTTCTACGGGCAAATCCCTGTAACTGGGGAATCTGCAGTTAGTCCTAGATTATTATGATAACCATTAATGATTAAGAAGCACAGCAATAATGCCAAGCACTTCCAATGATCATCAAATGAAATCAACCAGGACTGAAGTAAAATCACCTGCTTTTACTTGGGCATCAGTTTCTTCTTCTAAAACTTTAGTGGTACCACTCGCCACTCGAGCCCCCTTTCTCCCTTACCTGTAGTAAGGGATCAGTTTTATTCTTTTTCCATAGTCATCGACTGATATTAGTTTTATTCAGAGAAGGAACATATGCTTACTTTAATTTGTTCCTGACTGAAGGAGATCAGAGTACATGAACACATAAGTTAATCAGTGTTACTACACAAGTTCAATTCTGCCTGGACAAGTTCAGACTGGGAATAATGTTTTCTTTTGTGTGGCCCTAATATTCAAAGTTCTTGCATATACACAACCTCATTTGATTCTCACAGTAATCTCAGTTTATAGATGAGGACACTAAAGGCTCACGGGGCTAAGTAGCTGCTGACCCCGTCCCATTCATAGTAACTGACAGAGGACAGAGTCCAACCCAGACCCTTCAGATTCCAAAGCCATGTTCAGAAAGCAGTGCCGCAATAGCTCCAGCAGGTCGGATGTCCATTTGCTCTTTGACAGTCCCCCATGTGCCACCCTCTGCCTCTCACTCCACACACGTCAAACAGTGAGAGCAAACTCCACATCAGGTTCTGTGAATGAATCACCAACTCTCAAGTCCTCTGCTTAACAGCAAGTCAAAATTCCCCCTGTAGGGTACTGGGAGGGAAAAGACATCATCACAGGCAAATTCAGACATAGCTGCTCCATGTCACCAAAACTATTTGCACACAAATATTTAGGCTTCAAATTAACAAAGTAGAGGCTACAGGGCTCTGGGAGATTAAAACTGTCTTAATCAAACAAAACATAAACTTCTCTTGTCAAAGAGGTGTAATGGTCACGTTGCCAGTAGTAATTGTATGTCTGGATTTTCAAAAATGCATTCTCCTCTCCCCTTTAAAAAAAAAAAAACTGCCACATTTCCCTTTCCAGGAATGTGATTTAACTTAATAGCTAAGCTAATAATCACTCGCTGCTTATTGGTGCAAACAAAGAAACCACTGTCTCTGCAAGGGGACACAATGGTTCTGAATGTGATTTAAGTATCTGGTTGTGAGTGACCATTATGTTATGTAATGAATGAAGCTGCATGAATACCTATTACATAACTCCATTCTGCCTGGGCGCTCTAATTAAAGTGAGGAGACTTCCCATCACTTTAAAAAGTTCTCCTCAGTCACTTCTATAACTTGTAAGATTAAAAAACTTAAATTATACTGAGCCATGGACACTGTGTACCCAGCTGTTGCATCCAAAGGAAATCATGAAAGAGGGGAATAAGTAAAAAAAATTGCTTCTGGAAGAAGTAGAAGGTAACTGGGGAAAATGTGAAGTGTGTACAGAAGGTGGCCTGAACTGAAGAGCTATGTTTTGCAGCACTGTCTTAATTGAGGAGAAGTGTATTGGGTTGGCCAAAAAGTTCATTGGGTTTTTCCATAAGATGTTACAGAAAATCCCAACGAACTTTTTGGACATCACAATAGCTTCTTTCAAATATATATATGTAATCTGATGAACACCTAGGACTTAGAACTCAATGCAGGCATCCCTCGGTACCTATGCGGGATTGGTTCCCAGGAGAATGACAAAATCCGTAGACGTTCAAGTCCCTTGCAGAAGGGACATTACCCACACACATTCTGTATACTTTTAAATAATCTTTAGATCACATACAATAGTTAATACAATCCAAATACTATTTAAATGGTTGTAATACAGTCTAATCACACTAGGACCACAGCCTTGTCTAACTCAATGAAACTAAGCCATGCCTGCGCGGCAACCCAAGACAGGTGGGTCATGGTGGAGAGGTCTGATAAAATGTGGTCCACTGGAGAAGGGAATGGCAAACCACTTCAGTATTCTTGCCTTGAGAACCCCATGAACAATATGAAAAGGCAAAATGATAGGATACTGAAAAAGGAACTCCCCAGGTCAGTAGGTGCCCAATATGCTACTGGAGATCAGTGGAGAAATAACTCTAGAAACAATAAAGGGATGGAGCCAAAGCAAAAACATTACCCAGCTGTGGATATGACTGGTGATAGAAGCAAGGTCCAATGCTGTAAAGAGCAATATTGCATAGGAACCTGGAATGTCAGGTCCATGAATTAAGGCAAATTGGAAGTGGTCAAACAAGAGATGGCAAGAGTGAACGTTGACATTCTAGGATTCAACAAACTAAAGTGGACTGGAATGGGTGAATTTAACTCAGATGACCATCATATCTACTACTGCGGGCAGGAATCCCTCAGAAGAAATGGACTAGCCATCATGGTCAACAAAAGAGTCTGAAATGCAGTACTTGGATGCAAACTCAAAAACGACAGAAAGATCTCTCTGTCTCCAAGGCAAACCATTCAATATCACTGTAATCCAAGTCTATGCCCCAACCAGTAACACTGAAGAAGCTGAAGTTGAACAGTTCTATGAAGACCTACAAGACCTTTTACAACTAACACCTAAAAAAGATGTCCTTTTCATTACAAGGCACTGGAAAGCAAAAGTAGGAAGTCAAGAAACACCTGGAGTAACAGGCAAATTTGGCCTTGGAATGTGGAATGAAGCAGGGCAAAGACTAATAGAGTTTTGCCAAGAAAATGCACTGGTCATAGCAAACACCCTCTTCCAACAACACAAGAGAAGACTCTACACATGGACATCACCAGATGGTCAACACCGAAATCAGATTGATTATATTCTTTGCAGCAAAAGATGGAGAAGCTCTATACAGTCAGCAAAAACTAGACCAATAGCTGACTGTGGCTCAGATCATGAACTCCTTATTACCAAATTCAGACTCAAATTGAAGAAAGTAGGGAAAACCGCTAGACCATTCAGGTATGACCTCAATCAAATCCCTTATGATTATACAGTGGAAGTGAGAAATAGACTTATGGGCCTAGATCTGATAGATAGAGTGCCTGATGAACTATGGAATGAGGATCGTGACACTGTATAGGAGACAGGGATCAAGACCATCCCCATGGAAAAGAAATGCAAAAAAACAAAATGGCTGTCTGGGGAGGCCTTACAAATGGCTGTGAAAAGAAGAAAGGTGAAAAGCAAAGGAGAAAAGGAAAGATATATGCATCTGAATGCAGAATTCTAAAGAATAGCAAAGAGAGATAAAAAAGCCTTCTTCAGCAATCAGTGCAAAGAAATAGAGGAAAAGAACAGAATGGGAAAGACTAGAGATCTCTTCAAGAAAATTAGAGATACCAAGGGAACATTTCATGCAAAGATGGGCTCGATAAAGGACAGAAATGGTATGGACCTAACAGAAGCAGAAGATATTAAGAAGAGGTGGCAAGAATACACAGAACTGTACAAAAAAGATCTTCATGACCTGGATAATCATGATGGTGTGATCACTCATCTAGAGCCAGACATCCTGGAATGTGAAGTCAAGTGGGCCTTAGGAAGCGTCACTACGAACAAAGCAAGTGGAGGTGATGGCATTCCAGTGGAGCTATTTCAAATCCTGAAAGATGCTGTGAAAGTGCTGCACTCAATATGTCAGCAAATTTGGAAAACTCAGCAGTGGCCACAGGACTGGAAAAGGTCAGTTTTCATTCCAATCCCAAAGAAAGGCAATCCCAAAGAATGCTCAAACTACCACACAATTGCACTCATCTCACATGCTAGTAAAGTAATGCTCAAAATAGCCAGGCTTTAGCAATTATGTGAACCGTGAACTTCCTGATGTTCAAGCTGGTTTTAGAAAAGGCAGAGGAACCAGAGATCAAATTGCCAACATCCGCTGGATCATGGAAAAAGCAAGAGAGTTCCAGAAAAACATCTATTTCTGTTTTATCGACTATGCCAAAGCCTTTGACTGTGTGGATCACAATAAACTGTGGAAAATTTTGAGAGAGATGGGAATACCAGACCACCTGACCTGCCTCTTGAGAAATCTGTATGCAGGTCAGGAAGCAACAGTTAGAACTGGACATGGAACAACAGACTGGTTCCAAATAGGAAAAGGAGTACGTCAAGGCTGTATATTGTCACCCTGCTTATTCAACTTATATGCAGAGTACATCATGAGAAACGCTGGACTGGAAGAAACACAAGCTGGAATCAAGATTGCTGGGAGAAATATCAATCACCTCAGATATGCAGATGACACCACCCTTATGGCAGAAAGTGAAGAGGAACTCAAAAGCCTCTTGATGAAAGTGAAAGAGGAGAGTGAAAAAGTTGGCTTAAAGCTCAACATTCAGAAAACGAAGATCATGGCATCCGGTCCCATCACTTCATGGGAAATAGATGGGGAAACAGTGGAAACAGTGTCAGACTTTATTTTGGGGGGGCTCCAAAATCACTGCAGATGGTGATTGCAGCCATGAAATTAAAAGACACTTACTCCTTGGAAGAAAAGTTATGACCAACCTAGATAGTATATTCAAAAGCAGAGACATTACTTTGCCAAGGCTAGGTTTTTCTAGTCTAGTCAAAGCTATGGTTTTTCCTGTGGTCATGTATGGATGTGAGAGTTGGACTGTGGAGAAAGCTGAGAGCCAAAGAATTGATGCTTTTGAACTGTGGTGTTGGAGAAGACTCTTGAGAGTCCCTTGGACTGCAAGGAGATCCAACCAATCCATTCTGAAGGAGATCAGCCCTGGGATTTCTTTGGAAGGAATGATGCTAAAGCTGAAACTCCAGTACTTTGGCCACCTCATGCCAAGAGTTGACTCATTGGAAAAGACTTTGATGCTGGGAGGGATTGGGGGCAGGAGGAGTAGGGGACGACCGAGGATGAGATGGCTGGATGGCATCACTGACTCAATGCACGTGAATCTGAGTGAACTCTGGGAGATGGTGATGAACAGGGAGGCCTGGCGTGCTGCGATTCATGGGGTCGCAAAGAGTCGGACACGACTGAGTGACTGAACTGAACTAAACTGATTACAATGCAAAGAGATCCAACCAGTCCATTCTAAAGGAGATCAGTCCTGGGTGTTCTTTGGAAGGAATGATGCTAAAGCTGAAACTCCAGTACTTTAGCCACCTCATGAGAAGAGTTGACTCATTGAAAAAGACTCTGAGGCTGGGAGGGAGGAATTGGGGGCAGGAGGAGAAAGAGATACCAGAGGATGAGACGGCTGGATGGCATCACCAACTCAATGGACGTGAGTTTGAGTGAACTCTGGGAGTTGGTGATGGACAGGGAGGCCTGGCATTGCTGCAATTGATGGGGTCGCAAAGAGTCGGACACGACTGAGTGACTGAACTGAACTGAATACAATGCAAATACTATGTAAATAGTTGCTGAAGTGGCAAATTCAAGTTTTGCTTTCCGGTACTTTCTGAAGTTCCCCCCGACACACACAATATCTTAACATCTGCAGACAGGGAACCGGCAAATACAGGAGGCCAACTTTACTTATTCATTTTGCGAAAAAGGCATGAGAGACACAGTCAGGCCACCAGTATCATATAATAAAGCAGTAGTACAGTGTGGAAACAAAATAAGTGAGAGTTTCTAATTTAGTCATTTTTAAATCTAGGCTTCCCAGGTGGCATAGTAGTAAATATGCCTGCCAACGCAGGAGATGCAGGTTCAATCCCTGGGTAGGGAAGGTCCCCTGGGAAAGGAAATGGCAACCCACTCCAGTATTCTTCTGGGAAATCCCATGGACAGAACAGCCTGGTGAGCTACAGTCCATGAGGTCACAAATGAGCTGGACACAACTTAGCGATTAAACAACAACAAAGTCTAGTCATCACATACTTCTCTGTAGCCCCACATCTAACTAACTCCATACCTTCTGGTCAGAGGACTCTGAGACTGGAAAGGAAGCAGGCAATACCTTTAGCATTTCCTTCCAATAGCCCTGGAAGGAAACTGTTCAGGGTATGAATGAGGACAAGGGAGGAAAAAAATCAAATTTTTAACAAACCAGTACATTTAAATCACGTAATAGCAATCCTTCATGGGGAAATTTTATGTTCAGCATAAAAAGAGTTTTTTTCTCAATGAGAGATCTTTGAAACACCGACATTCTAAAAGTCGTATTAACTCAATGGAAATGTCTCTGGTTTTTTGCCTTCAGAAAAAGGATATACTGAGCATGATTTAAACTTTCATTCATAGCTCCGTGAACCCACTGATGCTACAAGGGATTGTATATGCACCCCCAGAAACAGTGCTTATTCCAAAAGTAAATGATCCCACATAGTTCAATGGCTGGTATCTAACCATCACTTTCTCTCATTAATTTATTCAACAAATAAATACTCATTGTGTCTTCTCTCTGCAAGGCGCTGCTAGGCTCTGGGAAGACAGTGGTGGGGGAAGGAGAGGTCCAAAACCCACGCCCTCTTGGAAATCACATAGAGAGGCAATCAATCCGTCAATCAATTATAAACAAAACAGCAGGTTAGACAGTGGTTAAATGACAAGGAGGGTGAAGCTAAAGTGGGGGAGTTCCAGGGTCAGAGAGGCTTGCAATTTAAACGAGCGGTTAGGGAAGCCCTCACTGGACAGTGACATTTGAATATAGCTTTCCACTGGTTTGTCCGTTTTTGTTATTACGAACGTGTCTGCCTCCAAAAGCCCCACTCCCTTCAACTTTGCCACATCTATCCAACTGTAAAAGAAAACCATATTATCACTATACATGAATAACCTATTCTGTTACATATTAGGAATTAATGTGGTATTAAAGATGATGCTCTTTCCTATGGAGTGAGAGCTATTTGGGCTACTCTGAGAATTTTTTCAATACCTTTCACTTTTTAAGTATGCTCTGGAAAGTTGAAATAACCAAAAGTGAGGGAGTGTTATTCTGCTTATTTTCTAGAGTACGTGCGTGCATACTTAGTCACTCAGCCATGTCTGACTCTTTGGGACCCCCATAGACTATAGCCTGCCAGGCTCCTCTGTCCATGGGATTGCCCAGGTAAGAATACTGGAGTGGAATGCAATTTCCTCCTCCAGTGGATCTTCCTGACCAATCAAACCCATGTCTCCCGGGTCTCCTGCACTGCAGGCAGATTCTTTACTTCTGAGCCACTTGCTAAGCCCTTTCACGTAAGCCTCTTAAGTTAAAACTTTGGTCTCCCTTGTATTCTGTGATGATGAACTAGCCTGTTTCTCCCTCTTACCTCTCTAACTACACTTTTCCTGACCTCTACACCAACTGGGCTCTGCCTTCTTGTCTCCTGAATATGACCTTACTCGAGCCTTCCTCACCCACCTTCTGTTTCCCATGTGGTTCTGCTCTCACTGCTTCATTCATCTATGTGTGAATGAGACCCAATGTATTTCTCTAACCCCAAATCTCTGCTGATTGGAAAACTCCTCCAGCGTGCTATGTCTAAGATTGAAACAATCACAATAGCACTGTTTTATCAGCACCACAAAGGAGCTCGCCTTCCCCAAATCCTACTTCTCCTAATGACATCACTAATTCTCCTAGTTCAACTACACCAACAACCTTAGACTCATCTTTGACGCCTCTTTTCACTGTGGTCGCCAACAGCTACTGAAGCTTTTTTCTAGGTATTTATCTGCTCTGCTGACAGGAGGAAATGAAAACAACACTCCAGAGGTAGTTGTGATCACTGATGAACAGTGACTGCTGCAGGGTTTATAGGAATCTTGGGAGAAAGTGACTCTGTTCTCCTACAGGTGTCAGACAGAACTCCAAACATTAGGAAAACAACCTTCTTTAAAGTTGTTGGTTTTTGGTCACTCAGCCGTGTCCAACTCTTTGAGACCCCATAGACTGCAGCAGGCCAGGCTTCCCTGTCCTTCACCATCTCCTGGAGTCTGCTCAAACTCATGTCCACTGAGGCCATGATGCCATCCAACCATCTCATCCTCTGTCATCCCCTTTTCCTCTTCCCTTCAATCTTTCCCAGCATCAGGGTCTTTTGCAATGAGTCGGCTCTTCGTATCACGTGGCCAAAGTATTAAAGCTTCAGTTAATAAACCTTTTCCAGCAGTGGCCACTGGACTGGAAATGTCAATGCTCATCCCAATTCCCAAGAAGGGCAGTACCAAAGAACGTTCAAACCACTGGACAGTTGCAGTCATCTCCCATGCTAGTAAGGTTACACTCAAAATCCTGCATGCTAGGCTTCAACGTTACGTAATGGAGAACTTCCAGATGTCCAAACTGGGTTTAGAAGAGGCACAGGAACCAGAGATCAAATTGCCAACATCCACTGAATCATAGAGGAAGCAAGAGAATTCCAGAAAAGCATCTACCTCTGTTTCATTGACTACACTAATGCCTGTGACTGGGTCGATCATGACGAACTGGAAAACTCTTAAGGAGATGGAAATACCAGACCATCTTACATATCTCCTGAGAAACCTGCATGCAGGTCAAGAAGCAACAGTTAGAACCTTGTATGCAACAACTGACTGGTTCAGTACTGAGAAAGGAGTATGACAAGGCTGTTTACTGCCCTCCTGGTGGCACAAGCATCACTCAGCCAAGAATTGATGCTTTCAAACTGCGGTGCTGGAGAAGACTCTTGAGAGTCCCCTGGACAGCAGTGAGATCAAACCAGTCAATCTTAAAGGAAATCAACTCCTAATACTCATTGGAAGGACTCATGCTGAAGCTCCAATACTTTGGCCATCTGATGAGAAGAGCCGACTCACTGGAAAAGATCCTGATGCAGAAAAGAAAGACTGAAGGCAGAAGTAGAAGAGAGTGACAGAGAATGAGTCAGAATAATTGGCCAGAGACAACCCGGAAATGAATCCCATCACCATAAAGCCTTGGACTGCAAGCCCTGGGCAGAGCAGTTCTCCCGGGTTTCCTTGCCCTCCTGCTCTCCGCCCGGGTGCCCCTTCCCAACAAAGTCTCTTGCTTTGCCAGCATGTGTGTCTCCTCCGACAACTCATTTCCAAGTGTTAGGTAAGAGCCTGCTCTCAGCATCCACCTTCCTGAAACAGGACAAATACTCCAAATGTGAAATAAAAATTTAAAGAAATCAAGGAGGCTTTACGGGTTTCCCAAATTATTAGAGACAGAAAGAAGGGCACATAATGGAGGCTCTCTACTTAGCTAAAAGCAGGGTAACATGAAAGTCAGCAGTCTTAACGAATGGAGTCTTAGGAAAATGTGAAGGTCAAGTTGAAGAGCATTTTTCAGCTCTATGAGGAGTAAAATGAGGAAGGAGCAGTTCATTGCTGATAGGTGGGGTAATTTTAACTGATAAGAGAGAGAAAAGAGAACTACTTCACTCCCCATCTTCACTATCAAGGCAAATGATCTCCTAACTGGAAAAAGGGCAGGACCAGCATGATGAAGAGGAAACTAGAGCCCACGATAGAGAAGGCGATACTAAGAAAGCACTTAGCCCTTTAAGAGACTTCATGTCTCCAGAGCCAGATAAACAGCCTGAAGAGCACTGAAAGAACAGCAGATGTGATCATAATATTGATGAATGGAATCCTCACAGAAGCAGAGAAAGATACAAGTGTCTGAAGCCCGGCAACAAGAAAACACCGCTTTTCAGAGAGAATTTAAGGTGGACTAGAAACAAAGAACTGGTCTGCCTACAAACCACTGTTGCCAATATCCCACATGGTAGTCAGCAGTGATCACTTGGCACTCACATGAAATCACTGCTGCTGCTGCTGCTAAATCGCTTCAGTCGTGTCCGACTCTGTGCAACCCCATAGACAGCAGCCCACCAGGCTCCCCTGTCCCTGGGATCCTCCAGGCAAGAACACTAGAGTGGGTTGCCATTTCCTTCTCCAATGCATGAAAGTGAAAAGTGAAGTCGCTCAGTTGTGTTCGACTCCTAGCGACCCCATGGACTGCAGCCTATCAGGCTCCTCCGCCCATGGGATTTTCCAGGCGAGAGTCCTGGAGCAGGTTGCCATTGCCTTCTCCTGAAATCACTGAGAAAAACAAAATCGGATCAAACTAACTTTCCACCCTATTCTGACCCAAGGCAAGAAAAAAGGAATGCTGCAAACATGACACCCACAGATTCAAAAAACCATCCCACCAGCTCTCTCCCTAGATCTATTGGAAATGATGGAGCCCAACAAGTTGAACAGCTGCAGAACTGGTTAGATCTGTCTTTCAATCAAACAGTCAGGGAATGCTGAATGTGAAGCAATGTCAATTAGTGCTGCTAGGAGCAGGCTTCCCAGGTGACACAGTGCTAAAGAATCCGCCTGCCAAAGCAGGAGACATAGAGACTCAGATTCAGTCCCTGTGTCAGGAAGATTTCCTGGAGTAAGAAAGGGCAACCCACTCTAGTATTCTTGCCTGGGAAATCCCATGGACAGAAGAGCCTGGCGGGCTACAGTCCATGGGGTTGCAAAGAGACTTGACTGAGCACACTTCACACAGCTAAGAGTGAGGAATGTCTCTAGTTACATAACAAAAGTTTTATCTTTGGACATGTTGATTAAATCATTGTAACAAATAAAGCGGATAATTACTTGTGTGCTCAGTCAAGTCCAACTCTTTGCAACTCCATGGACTATATCCTGCCAGGCTCTTCTGTCCATGGGATTCTCCAGGCAAGAATACTGGAATGGGTTGCCATTTTCCTACTCCAAGGGGTCTTCCCAACCCAGGGATCAAACCTGAGTCTCTTGTGTCTCCTGCACTAAGAGGTAGATTTTTTTTTACCACTGTGCCATCGAGGAAGGCCAGATAACTATGACTTACAGAATCAGAATTTTAACTAAAAAAAAAAAACTGAACATATGGGACTTCCCAGGCTCTCCAGTAGTTAAGACTGCACTTCCATTGCAGGGGGTACAGATTCAGTCCCTGGTCGGGGAACTAAGATCTCACAGGCTGCATGGCATGGCCAAACAATTTTAAAAGAAAAGAAAAATAAATAAACCTGTTGTTTAAAAAAATTAAAACATAACAACTGGGAAATATCAGCTAAAAGTCTAACAAAATTAAATTTAATAAAAATAAATATTTTCTACAATTAGATATTTTTAAAATCAACTCTTGGGACTTCCTGGGTGATCCAGTGGTTAAGAATCCACCTGCCAACGAAGGGGACACAGGTTCGATCACTGGTCCAGGAAGATCCCACATGCCGCGGTACAACTAAGCCCGTGTGCCACAACCGCTGAGCCCACACCCAAAAGCTCTCGAGACACAAATACTGAAGCCCGAGCCCCAGAGCCCATGCTCTGCAACAGGAGAAGCCACCGCAGAAAGAAGCCCTCGCACTAAATCGAAGAGCAGCCCCCACACAAGGCAACTAGCAGAAAAGCATGAGTGCAGCAACAAAGACCCAGCGCAACCAAAACTGATAAAGTAATCAATTAATTTAAAACAGTTTAAAAAATCTCCTCTCCAAGTACAAGTCAAATGTGATTTAGTTTAATACTACAAAAAATAAGAAGACCAAGGAATCCTAGCTAAACATGAATCATGAGTATAGTACATGTGTAAAGAGACCTAATTTAAGTTCCATAAGTGAACACTCCTAATATTAGAACCATATAATTGCCATTTTACATGGCAATATTCAACCATTTTTAACTGACTAATAGGGTTATCTCATACTGTTCAACCTGATATGATTACATGTGGTATCACAAGATCAGTACAAAGTGCTACAGAACTCAGGAAAGGATAACTTACCACTCCTGGGGAAACCAAACTGGATTCACGGAAGGAATGGCATGTGAGTTGGAATCTGAGCGATGGCTGGGATTTGCACTGGAGATTAGGGAAAAAGAGGGCATTTCAGATAGAGCCAACAGTGAGGTTGGAGGTGGGGGTACGGGGGTAAGGCCCTAGGAAAGGAATGTAGCCTAGTGAAGTTAAGTGTGGTGTGTGTAAAGAGGAGACACAGGAAATAACATGAGAGATTGGAACTGAACTTCAGACACCTTCAAATCTACTGTGACAAGTGCTCGAAAATTCCATGAGCTTCCTAGAGAGACCAAGAACAATACCAGGCACATAGTTGGGGCTCAAGTTTGAATGAGCAAGTGAAGGGATGAAAGGATGAACTATTTGTGATGGCTACAGAATAAGAGGTCCACATACACACAGCTCCTGCTTGCCAATTCAGTACGTCACCACACTGCGATCACAGTACTTTCCATCTACAAGGGATCTTGGAGGTCGTTTAGTCTAACTCCCTCACAGACTCTGGGTAACTACCAACAGGGCTGGAAATACTCAAGCAAGAGGCGAAAGGCTGCCTGGCCCTCTGCCAGTTCCTGGGGTAATCTGATTCACCAGAGTGAAATCTCCAAAGATTTCAGTTCAGTAACTCCTAAATATTGTGCTTTTGGACTCTTTACTGAAAATGAATGCCATCTAAGACTACAAGTTTCAGAAACAAATGTTTGGTGGCTTTTGTGGGCAATCGTTTAAAAAACATCAAGCATATCTAAGGTATAATTTTAAAGAATCTGGCTCCAGGAGAGAAAGCTGAAGTATTAGTCACATGTTTTACATTTCTTCCTCTTGCCTGCCAAATTTTTTTTTTTAATTAAGAAAGGAAAAATGGGTCAGCCCCAAAGAATTTTTACAACTGTCAGAATAAACACAAGGCCCAAGTAATCCCATAAACTTCATTTTTGGAGCCTTTTCTCCCTCCTGTCCCTGTGGCTTTAAGTGTCCTTTATTTAGAACCCAGCCCAAGACACAGTCCCGGTGACTACGCATCTTACATACTATAAGCACATGACTTCTCTCTGTGAAGAGGGAAGAGGATGGTGTGAGGCTACAGGAGAGTACAGCCTCTTCTGATTTCAACAGGACATGGTGGGTGGAGGATCTAAAGGTCAAAGAGATCCCTTGTCTAACCCAGCCTGGCTCCAAGGTCCTTAAGAAACCACCCTGCTTCTTAGAAAGTAACTCCACCCATGAGGCAATTCTGAAGACATCTTCAAGAAACAATTCATTAGATGAAAGTCACTCCGGGGCTCCAGGGACATGTTAGTGCTTAGAACACAGGTCCAGACGCCAGCCGACAGAACTGGAATCATTCTTAGCTCACCCTTCACTCTGGGGGTCCCCTGAGGTGCACCCACGCTCAGGTCCACCTCCTGCTGGGTCTGCTTTCCTTGGATTGTTCTGGAAGAGCTGCCACCAACCAAACCTAAAATCCATATGGTGTTGCTCATTGCAACCTGCCCTCTTACAAGGCAGGCCAAGCCTCCTGGTGACATACTATATTTAAGCTGGACCCCACTAGGACAATGAGATTCAAACTTTTTAGCCACAATTCAAAGTAAAAAGGAAAGATGCCCTTACACATGACTCAGTACCTACACATACATATGTAAAACAACTTTCACAGCAATGCCATTCTAATATTTTTATGTTATTCTGTTCTCATTTTAGAATACTGATTTTTGACCCACTAAACTGACTGCAGAACACTCATAAACTACACCCTGCAAGGCCCAAGAAAAACACTGTCCAACAGAAAGACAGTGCCAGCCACAATTTATAGTTCTAAAGTTGCTAGAACCACATTAAAAAAACAGTAAATAGAAACAGGTGAAATTCATTTTTACAGTATATATTATATAACCCATTACATCAAAATACTATCATTTCAACATATGACCGCTATAGAAAATGACTAAGTTCTTTTACAGTATGTTCATCAAATGAAATATGATGTGGACTTTGCAGGCAGAGAACAGTTCAGAGTAGTCACATTTCACGTGCTCCACAGGCACAGGGGGCTTCTCTGGTGGCTCAGCTGGTAAAGAATCCACCTGCAATGCAGGAGACCTGGGTTCAATTCCTGGGTTAGGAAGATCCCTTGGAGAAGGGAAAGGCTACCCACTCCAGTATTCTTGGGCTTCCCTAGTGGCTCAGCTGCTAAAGAATCTGCCTGCAATGCAGGAGACCTGGGTTCGATCCCTGGGTTGGGAAGATCCCCTGGAGAAGGGAAAGGCTACCCACTCCAGTATTCTGGCCTGGAAAACTCCATGGACTGTACAGGCACCTGAGGCTAGCAGCTACCACACTGAACAGGGATGCCCTAAGAGTTCTGGTGCCACACACGCCCCCCCAGGGCAGCAGGACCCACGATGGTGCCTTGTAGCAGAAAGGAGGGGAGCCATCCACACCTGCTGAACCTCACAGTAGAGATGCTCGCGCATCCTCATCTCACACTGTGTTCACGGGCTCCTCGTGAAAGCTCTGATAACAGATGGGAGATTTCACAAGGAAGAACAGACAGGCGGCTCGTTCACCAGTAATAAGCAGTATCACTCTGAAACTCCTCAAAGTCCAAATGCATTCTTTTGTCTGTGACATCCGAAATAGCACAAATGTCACATAAGATTCAAACCAGAAAGTAACTTTTAGAGAATCTGTTCTGAAAAAAAAAAAAAAACATATCTTGCTGATTAAAAAAGCTGAATAAATAGTATGACTGCAACTATGTTGAAATGTGTGCCTATGAACTGAAGACTAGAAGATAAAAAGTGAAAGTTTAAAGACTGGGTTACTGCCGTAAAATTTATGGGTGATCTTTTTTTTCTCTTCTTGTAAAAATAATATGGATCATGTTGTGGAATCACTCTTTCAAGAATAATATTGCTTTAAAAAGGTTCTTTCTTCTGCTCCAAAGCAAACATACAGGCCACTGAATCCCTATTAAAAAGACAAAGGTAAGGATAACCTGCTTGTATAAAAGGCAAGAAGGACCAGGAGCAGCCAGAAAACCTGAGCGTGGGAGAGCCAGCTGCACTGGAATGGCCCAAAGGAAACACTTAACAACAGCTGGACTCCTGAAAACTCCCAGGATAGGCTTTACACTTTGCCTGAAGTAGAAACATAAGAGTTAAGAATCTAAGACCACAGAGCAGAGGAAACTTGGGTGAGAGCAGACAGCTGAGTTTTACTAATGAAAACTGAAAAGTCTTCAGACACTATCACGCTATACAATGAAGTATAATTTACGTCACTTACTTTTAAATCCCTTCTTGTCAATGAATTCTGGTAAGAGACACACACCCTACAAAGTGCCACACATAACAAGCCTGCCCCCAAAATCTCAGAGAAGCAGCTTTATCATTACCTGCGTAACCCTAGTGCCTTTGAGCATGGAGGGTGTCAGATCCCTTTACAAAAAATGTGTTCTACAGAACAAAGCCAAAGTGGTTTGATATCAGGCTAATACAAGCTTGAAAAAAACTGCAGCCCTCAGATAAGAGATTAAATAAAACATGGGAAAATATATTGTAAGTAAAAATATAATGTAAGTAAAATAACTTTAGAATCCAAAGCAGAACTGGGTTCCCAGAGGTTTATCCATGACCCATGACTCAAACCTATACATCACCAAGAAGCCTGTGGGTGGGTGGGCGGGTGGGTGGGTGGGAGTGGGAGTGGGGGTGTGTGTGTGTGTCTGTCTGTCTGTCTGTCTGTCTCCTTTGTCCCTGGAATTCTCCAGGCAAGAACAATGGAGTGGATAGTCATTCCTTTCTCCAGGGGATCTTCCCGACCCAGGGATCAAACCCAGGTCTCCTGCATTGCAGGCAGTTTCTTTACCATCTGAGCTACCAGGGAAGCCCTTGTGGGTTAACTTTAAATACCATGTCATTCTACCTCGAGAGTTCTCCATAATAGTTCAATCAATTTCATAAGACCATGAAATATGTAGAAGAAGCAATGGTGACAAAAATAAGGCAAAATCAGCACTGTTCTTTTTTTTTGTGTCATTCGTTGAAGTATAAAACATAAATCAGATCTAGCTTACCTATTCAATATTTTCCTTTTCAATTCAAAGAATGAGATTTACATCCTTATCAAATGGCCAAAAAAAAAAAAGACCACGAAGACACATGTTTTATTAGAGTTTAGGTCAAACGACTTATAAGATGCTTACTAAGTGGTACTGACTGTGGCGTGGACATGGTTCCCTGTGATGGGAATATGATGATTAATTAAATATGAAAAAAAAATTAAATATGGTCCCACTCTCTGCCCTTGAGGTACTCAAATGAACAGCGTAAAGAAAAACATTTGAAAAAAAAAAGGATACAGTGTGATAAGTGCTGTAATTGAGCTTTTCGTAAAGTGCTAAAAAGACTCAGATAAAAGGATAATTATTGAAGAAGAGGGAGAAAGTAGAAGAGTAGAGGTGGCATTTGAGCTGGGACTTGAAAGATAAGTCGTTTATTGGTCAGTCTGAACAGAAAAGCACTGCAGCCTGACACAGTGGCATCAGCAGGGTCAGGAGGAAGACAGCACTGCATATAAGCGTGGACCCCACCACGGGTGATGAAATGTACAGCTCTGTGTTCTCAACAAAAAGTAGGGCTAGTTCTTTTCATGGTGACATAACCCACGTAGGGAGTTGGAGGGACAGACAGATGGAAAGAAACCTTTTAAGCCTTCATCTGCCACACAGAAAAGTATCACGCGCCCTGCTGCTGTAACTCTTAGCAAAACAGGGAGTTCAGGTTAGGGCTGGGTGCTGAGATCCGAGCTGCCGCGATCAGCACTTTTCAGCCCAGTCATCTAAAGTTTTACAAGCCTTTATCCCTAGAGCAGACACACTCATTTGTGGATTGCCTAGGTCAACACTGGACAGAAAGTCACTCTTTGTAAAGAATATCATAATCTTTCAATTCTGACCAAAGAATGTTCACGAAGAAACGCTTTAACCAACTTTAGCTCCCCGAGAGACACTTCTGTGGGAGTCAAGTGGCCGCAGGCCCCCCGGGGTATCCACAAGCAGCATGATGGATGAAAACGCTGGTTCCTGGGCTCAGCGGGCCGGGACACCACCGCTCCGCAGGGACGGATGCTACACAAGCACCTCGAATCGCTGTGTGAGATGCCTTCTCCTTCTGTACCACCCACAGAGTCAGCACATGCAGGGAGAATTCAGTGTCTGTCAGTAACACTTTAACGTGAGCAAACCGCTTATTCAGCATCTTTGTACAAGAGATTTAGTTTTCAGTTACAGCCCTGGGGACAAGGGTCAGTTAGCCCCATAAGTCAGCTGAGAAGAGGCGTAAACAACAGAGAATGGATGCAGTCTGATTATCTTGAGAGCATAGTAAAGGATCTTAAGATACTCACGGAGGACCCTAGATGAATAGCGGGAAGGTCAAGTTTGTGGGCAACAAGCCAGGGACCTTGGAGACTATTTTTAGTGCAGAGGAAGGACAGGAAGGAACAGGAACAAAACAAGGAACTCACCCAGGAGAAATGGAAAGCAAGAAGGAAGAGACTGTCAAAAGCAAATTGAAAGACAGTGAGAAAAAAAATAGATCTAAAAACTAAAATTGTATTCCTAACAGGGAAGCCAGGAATGCCGCAAGAAAAGGCTAAAAGAGAGACGAGAACCCAGAAGGCAACAACGGGACTACTCAAAGGAAGTATTTTAAATGTCCGCATCTTATGAGAGTCTGCGTGGGCTGGTTGGCAACATTTCGCCTCTGGCCATTATTAGGTCATGAGTTCAAGTCCCACATCAGGATTTGGCCTCAAAGCAAGCGTTGACTTTCCAGCAGCTCTGAAAGGCTGGAAGCACTTTCCATTCCTTGGTGTATTAACTTTACTGTCCTTCTCTGCAACAAATTAAAAGTATCCCAGAGAGACAGAGAGAGAAAAGCAACAGCCACTACCTCAAAACAAAATCCTACTAGAGAGAAAATAAGAAAAGAAAGAGAAAGTAGGTTTTCATGTGCAGGATATTTACTGCATTTGGCCAGAATCTTGTGAGTCCGGGGTATTTGTTTCCACGTCCAATCTGTTGAGAGAAGCCTTGTCTGTACTTTCAAAGCACCTAGAATACCAGTACCAGCAGGAACAATGGTTGTGGGAGAGGAAACACTACTACTTGCTAAACATAAAGATATCATTAGGTTATTAGCAAATGGGAGGGAAAAATGCAGAAAAGATTCCCTCTGGGATGAGGGAAGAAAGGCACAGACCATACGCCTGTTAAGCATTTAGGTGATGACGACAGGAAAAAAAATAAACAGCCTGAGTTAACAATAAGAATATCCTTGTATTTGTATAATCATTTACATATTTAAAAGTACTCTTATATACACTGGGCTTCCCAGGTGGCACCAGTGATAAAGAACCCGCCTGCCAATGCAGGAGGCATAAGAGATGTAGGTTCAGTTCCTCGGTTGGGAAGACCCTCTGGAAGAGGGCATGGCAACCCACTCCAGTATTCTTGCCTAGAGAATCCCATGGACAGAGGAGCCTGGCAGGCTATAGTCCACAGGGTCATAAAGAGTCAGACACAACTGAAGTTGACTTAGCATATATGCATTAACTCATATGATCCTCACAAAACCCAGGGCAGAAGGAGTATTTCCGTTTCACAGATCAGGAAAGTGACGATTTATATGGTCATGTGACATTCTAAAAGTCACAACCTCAGGAGAAATTTAGTTCATCCCCAGTTTGGGGCTCCAGTACTGCATTAGCTAACTTCACAACACGTGGCCCAATGAGAAATTTAGTCTTTATTCCAGTTTGTGCAAGCACAACTTACTCACATTCCACATTATGTCCAATAAAGAATGATTAGCATGTTTACCAAGCAATTTTTAAAAAAAAATCGTTTCCTACCTTCCCATTTTTCAGGCAGAAACAGCAAATGCAGAAGACAGAATATAGCCCATTGTTAAGTCACAAAATATTTTTAAAGCATAAAAAATCAGAACACTGACAAATTAACTACAGAGGAAAACTGAAGGAATCTGAAATGCGGAATACTGGAGCCCAGGCCATAATCGCCTTTCACCGTACAGGCAGCCAGGCAGAGAAAACACAATGATGCATACTACTTCTAATAAACAAGGATTACTAAACCCTGCCACAGCCCTTCCTCCCAGATGTGCAAAATGAGAAAGGGATGTCAGGGACACAGAGCGTCTCTAAGACCGTGTCTCAGTCAAGCGGTCTGATTTCTATACAGCAGCAAGCATCAGGGGGACCTACACCTCTACACGGTTCCATGGTGGGGTTTTCAAAAGGGCTCCCAGACAGTGGGGTCCTCATGGGAGCCTCACTTCCCACAGTGAGGAAGGGCAGACCATACCCTAGGCTCAGTGCCAAGCACCTCACCTACACAACTCCCTCCTCACAGTAATTCTGTCCAGAGGGGACTGCTAATTTCCTCCCTTTCCAGGCAAAGAACTTGCGCTGAGAGAAGTAACTTCAGAGCTCAAGCTCACATTGCCACACACAGGAAGAGGCCAGCTCTGGATTCAAGTCTGTCTGGCACCAAAGCACAGACTCATGACCAGGGCATGAGTTACCTCCCTCAACTGGCGCCCCTGCTGGAAAGAAAAACCCTGCAAAGAAAGAGCAAGTAGGAGGTGCCGTCTCCTGCAAAGGCTCCAAGCCAGGGTGAAAGAACCCTGAACTGATTCCCCAGCCAGGACCTGATGGCTCTGGGCCCTGTTCATTCCTGGTTAAGTTGTGTGTAAAACAGATAGGCTCATTGTGTTGTGTCATTAGGAGGAGTCAATATTTGGATAGAAGATAGCAAATGTTTTCCTATGCTTCACAAACTAACCAAATGCTTCCGATTTCCTGAATTTGCTATTTGGGAGGATCCGTTATCTCCATAAAGAATTTCAAGGACTGCAACTTTAATTAGAAGAGCCAGGACTATGAAGCATTTCATTTTCAGCCAATGTCAAATCTAGTTTCAATTGTTTTTACCTACATCCATTACATGCACTTTTGTTAGAAATCGTCCACAGATTTCTAGCTCTGTCACCAGCAGTGACAGAAGTCACGGGCAGAAGAACAGCATCTGATTAAGAACAGTTGCTACCAAGAGAGCTGCCAAGAGCCTCAGCTGATGGCTTTACTGACCAGAGACATTCTACTTTTAGCAGAAACGGTTTGTCTGTGGCCTTCAAACTGTCTTTAGAACGATGAAGCTGGAAGGACCCAGCCTTGGCTTTGCTTTTATAAAAGATGAGGATGGGTATTAAAATCAGCAGGAAATGAAACAAAGGGAGAAAAGTTAAATCGCTCAATTCCTTGCTGAAAAGAGCAAACAAACAAAGACTGTCTGGAGGAGTGAACATGGGATGAGATTAACTGTGTGGAAATGAATTCAAATGAATGGACCACAGATGGTACAAGCAATTAAACTCTAGAAAATGTAGGGTAATGATTCTGTGAGGGTGGAAGGAAATACAGAGCCACCAACAACACACCAGCCCACTCCCAACCACCACCATCATTATCCTCAGAAGTCAGTCGCACACGGCATGATACAAAGATGGCTCTGAGGAACCAAGCCACGCAAAAACCCCATTCATCGAAACACAGGACACAGCCACATCGAAACACAGGACACAGCCACATCGGTAAAAAGGCGCAGGTACTTCCACAGTGTTAAGCCCAAAGGATCAGCAGTAGAAGACATGCCTCTCTCTCTCTCTGCACAAGACTAACGGGATTTGATCCAAGGAGGTGTCTTCCACCTAATGTAATCTTTTCCTACCTTTATTCCTTCCTCCTTTCACTTATACCCTTTTTAAACTGAAGACAGTTCCTAAATAGAAGAAACTTAATCGATCCCAATAATAACACAAGAGAAACCAAGCGAAAGAGGACAAAGTTAGGCTTTGATCAGTTATATAGAGGAGGTCATGAAATGACATTAGAAAGATGCACCAAATCCTAAAAAAATACAACACCAAAAGACATTTCAATTTACGGTGTATGCGTGTCTGTGTGTGTGTATAAGAGATAAAGATTGGGACCGTGGTAGGTGGCAAACTAAGGAAGCACTATTTAGTCGCTCAGTCGTGTCCAACTCTTTTGTGACCCCATGGACTGTAGCCCATCAGGCTCCTCTGTCCATGGGATTTCCTAGGCAAGAATACTGGAGTGGGTTGCCATTCCCTTTGCCAGGGTATCTTCCTTACCCAGGGATCAAACCCATGTCGCCTGCGTTACAGGCAGACCCTTTACAGTCTGAGCCACCAGGGAAGCCCCAAAAGGAAGCATTAGATCTTACCAAATTTCTTCTTTTGTATGAGTAGAGTCAGCTATCAGACTGAGCCTCTGAGAGCGGTCATGCCAACAGCCAGAATAAATAGAAAGAGTTTAAAGACATCGACCAGGGAGAAAGAAAGAGACCAGAACACCTAACCATAAAATTTCTTGTGTCTCTAACAACACAATTATAACTTTAACTGCCGTTGTCTAAAATACAACTCTGTAATCATAGTCCTGTGGGTTCCATATTTATTCTCTCTCTGTGGCCTACAGATTCAATCTGTTTAGTTTGTAAGGAAACAGAAGACTTTAGAAGGAAAAAGAAAAAAAAACCACACACACACACACAGAAACCACAAGCTCTTCAAAGAACTCTGAAATCTGAGAAACAAGCAGTGCCTGCTGCCCCCCGTTCATAAGCCAGATCCGAGACTGCATCTCTGGACAGGACGCAGCAGGCACACCTGGGTCTGGTCTTTGGGGCATGCCAACAGGACACTGGCTAGTGTTTACATGGAGCAAGCCTGCCTTGAAGTCCCCAGGACATTTCATCCAATGAGAAGAGGGTGCCGCTGACCCTAGAAAGCCAGAAGGCTTCTGACCTGCTCTCTGAACCCCAGGTGGCTAAGATCCACGCCTGCCAGGCCTTCCCTCATCAGCCCTACTCCCACCACTCTCCCTACACTGCAGTTCAGTTCAGTCTCTCAGTCGTGTCCGACTTTTGCAACCCCATGGACCGCAGCACGCCAGGCCTCCCTGTCCCTCACCAACTTCCAGAGTTTACTCCAAAACTCATGTCTGTTGAGTCGGTGATGCCCTCTAACCATCTCATCCTCTGTCGTCCCCTTCTCCTCCTGCCTTCAATCTTTCCCAGCATCAGGGTCTTTTCATATGAGTCAGCTCTTCGCACCAGGTGGCCAAAGTATTGGAGTTTCAGCTTCAACATCAGTCCTCCCTACACTCCCCACCCTCTTTGCTCCACTGCCCCAGTTTCACCCAGGTCCTTATCTTTTTCCTCAGTTCATGACCACTTCAGCCTCCTTTCCTAGTCCGGCTCCTTCCCATGGCATCCACCCCTCAGCTGTCAGTCATCTCTCTAAAATGTAAATCTGACCCAGCCACTCTGCCGAAAGCCCTTCAGTGATGACAACCCAGTGCTCAGGACCAAGCAAATTCCACAGCTCAGCACAGACCTGGCCCCAGCCCTGCTCTCTGGGGTCCTTTCCTATCACTGCCCGCCAAGGCACCCCTCCCTCTTCCCCAGGGTGAGCCTCACAAGGGGCTCTCATCTCTGGCCCCCACACTTTCTCCCACACTGTGTTCTCCGGCTGGACTGCCTGCTTCCAGTGCCCCCCACATCCTCACCTAACTCCTAACCATCCATCAACTCACCACAAAAGGACCCTTCTTCCGTGCAGCCTTCCAGGAGTGCCCACACCCACCTGATATACACACCACCCTTCTCGGCTCCCCTAACACCCAATGCAGATGTCTCACACAGCACTGGTCACACTGACCACAAGACATGGTAGTTAGCTTACGTTTCTGTCTCCCCTACTACCTGAAATCTCTTGAAGAATAAGGGGTGTGTCTTGTATCACTTTGAATTCCCAAGGTTTAACGTGGTGTCTGGCATAAAGTAGGCTGTTGGTGAATCAACGGATCCTATGAAAGGGGAGGTTAGCAGACTCCAATGCAGATGACAGAATCGCACAGCGGCAACAGCAGCGAGGGAGTTCACAGTGGGTGTTTCACTAGCAAACAACCCAGAAACTGCCCAGACTCCAGATTCCAGATCAACTCTGTGGGGACAGCCACGCTCATCAGCAGCCCACACACGAGCCTGCTGAGTGTCTCTCATGAAACAAAGCTACTCCCTATCTTCCCCCATTTCACCAGTATTTGCCTTGCTCTGTTCACAGACATCTTTTTTTTTTTTCTTTCCTGTAAAAAGTCTATTTGGGGAGAAATTTAAACATTTTACTTATTTTAGCCTATTACTGCATATTTTAGTGCAAAATGTGTAGAGGTCAGTCACTACAGGATTCTGATTACATAGAAAGGGGATACATACAAGGATATGCATGCCGTGGACAAAGGAAACCAAAATAAGTGGGATGGGGCAGCAGAAAATCCAAGCTAAGAGCTAAAGGGGAAAGGCAAGGGTACTGACTTTATTGCTCTTCTTTCCGTGTTAAATTTAAAACTCCAGGAATTTTTTCTTTAAAATTTGACAGAAATAAGAATGAAATATGTTTATAATATTAATTTAACAGCACATATACTATGGGGCTTCCCAGGTGGCGCAGTGGTCGAGAATCTGCCTGCCAATACAGCAGACGGAGGAGACGCAGGTTCATCCCTGGGTCAGGAAGATCCTCTGGAGGAGGAAATGGCAACCCACTCCAGTATTGTTACCAGGATAATCCTATGCACAGAGGAGCCGGCGGGCTATGGTCCAAGGGGTCACAAAGAGTCGGACACAACTGAGCCCACATGTATACTGTAAGCACAAGGAGTTAATGGGCCTCATGATTACACTGTTACGTATTTGCTGGGGACAGACATGTATCTTGAACTTGACTGAGTGTCCCCAGAATTGCTGAACTGAAATGGATATTCTTGGCTTACGTGCGAAATATTCCTTACACAGACCCCAGAAGATTCTGAAAGCAGTGAAAGGATTCAAGGTAACAACAACAGATCAGGCAACTGAAATTTACCATCTCTTCCTGATGGGTGGAGGCCACATGCCATAATATTGGATTATTTTAGAAACATGTTCCCATGGTCAAAATGAAAAATACCAGTTGGTTCTTTTACAGATGGTTGCTAAATTTTGGAATTTACTTTCTAAAGCTTAAATTAAACATTCTGATATACCAGAATAAGACAACCCAAGGGCCTGTTTTCCTAGATGAAAACAAGGATGACAAACTATAAACTGAGGGCCTCTCTAAGGCTTATCTCCTAAAAATTCTAAAACCCTGCTCCTGAGCCCTCCAACCACACAGACCACACGGGATGGTAACATTCACCAACACTTTCTAACTTATGTATCGCCTTTCTTTCCTCAACACGCAAAACAATTGGACCTCTGGGCTTTTTAAGGCAAGTTAATTCACTGCCATGATTTTTTCTGTTGTTGTTGTTAAAATGAATAATCACTACCTTTGTTTGGGCCCTGCCTTTGTTATAGAAAGGATGTAAGACAGCTGTAATCATAGCTAATTAGTTTTTCTCACTCCCATGCACCCTTCTTCTTTATAAGCTAACATCTTCATGCTAATTTGGTTTAGTCAGGAGCAACCATACCTTCACATTTATCAAGATAATATCTGCCTCCCCAGAAGGCATGAAGCTTGATCCATTCATTCAACAAATACTGAGTTTCTGTCAACTAGATGGCCACAGTCCCCACTTCATGGGGCTTAGAGTCTAATGAGAAATACAAACAAACAGCTACAGCAGAGGGAGGTGAATACATGACAGAGAGATAAAGAATGCTTCTGGAACAGGCAGAAGGGGTACCTCCTCCAGGCCAGGGAGGTCAGAGAAGCTTCCCAGAAGTGAAGGGAGCTGAAAATTCAAAGAACTGTACGCCATTTAAAGGCACTATGGACAGCAGGGCCTCGGAAACACCAGGCAGACTCAGTCCCAACAGTCGACTCAAGTTGGGGTGAGCGTCTCCACCCAGACTGACTCGTGCTTACCTTCCCACTGCACTCACACGCCCCACGAGGAACCAGAACAGAGTTCTAGTTCCTCTTATTTCTAAAGGCATTCTGTTTCCTCCTGTCCCATTTCATTATCTTTACCATCCTCCCAGCTATCAAATATTTCAATTCAACCCAACAAGGGCCTCTGAGGGAGATAGTGTGATAAACATGGGACGAAGTGCAGGGAGGCACTGGGGCCCCACACACGGGCTACAGCAGCCCAGAACCGAGAAAAGCCATGTGACTGTCTGCTGACCATTCCACTCCCCACAGACCTTGCAGAGGTGACCGCACTCTTCCAGTCCTGCCTGTCAAACAAATCTCCGCACTCTGAGATAACCTTGGGTTTGACAGATTTCTATGGACCCTGAGCCTGTCTGTCATAGTCTGAAGACAGCAAAATAGGCTCTGGACACTGAAGCCCTTCCCCTAACAGTGGGTTCCCTTTCCTCTGTCCATTTGAATAGTCCTCCTAAAATGGGACGTTTCCTGCTTCCAGAGAATACTGATATTTTCCTAAGTTGTTCTACATTTCATTGTCAGTGTATGACCACGACGCTGAGACCAAAGTAGAATAACAACTTTTCACCATTTGCTCTTCCAAAAATTACTGGAAATTCTTCTACAAGCTTAATCGAACAGTTGGATACATTATTTTTAATGTCTCTTCCAGCCCTGAGATTTTATGATTCTCTGACATAATCAGAACCATTTTTCTTTGAGGGTTATAGCTGGGTAAAATTATCCCAGGCTAAGATGTTATTGTAAAGAGAAAATTGAGGCAGTATTTCAATAATATTTGGTTTTTCAAAGTTGCCCAGCATAACTTCACTGTCAGTGAGCGAAGTTGCAGCTGCGTGTACACTAAATCCGGCCTGGGCCATAGCTGACTGTACACTTACAACTGAAGACAGAGGGTGTTACTTCAAAAGATCAACTGAACACAAAATTCCACAAACAAAACAAAGAATGTCCTCAACGTTTTGGATTGTATGCTACTTGACATCTAAGGATGTGTAATTTTTTTGTTATTCTTCCCAAATTGGATCTTAATTCTGTTTTGTGATCAGAGTGCTAGAAACTACAAAAATTATACTCAGTCACTTTGTCGTTGTACAGATGCTAAGTCGTCTCTGACTCTTTTGGGACCCCATGGGCTCTAGCCTCTTTAGGGACCCTGTGGACTGTAGCCTGCCAGGCTCTACATGGGATTTCCCAGCCAAGACTATTGGAGTGGGCTGCCATTTCCTTCTCCAGGGGATCTTCCTGGACTAGGTATCAAACCCGTGTCTCCTACATTGACAGGCAGATTCCTGGGAAGCCCACTCAGTCACTTAGTCTTTCCTAATTAGCCTTACAGACCTGTAATGAGTGTCGTACCCACCCTCAGGTGCTACATAAGCTCGCACGTCTTTGGTGCCCCACACTTTACACATCCAAGATGAAGAGCTTATCAACAAGAAACACATCTTCACAACAAGTATCTCAATTTGCAGCTCAAGTTATCACTCAAAGCGTAAAGAAAAGAAAGCCGTATGTCTTGAGTCTTGCACCAGGTAATACGTAGGGGGAAAGTATATGATAAGCATCGTTGTTCTCCTAAGTCAATGCCTTCTTCCACTACTATGGAAGCAGCCTTCAGGTCCCAGGCAGCCCCCAATAGCAAGGAACTAAACATTTGGGTTCAAATCCAGCCTCTACCACTTCCCAGCTGTGTGACCCCGGCAAGCGATTTAACTTCTCGGGACTTTAGTTTCCTCATGTGGAAAGAGATAATCACAACTCCACCTTTCCTCATGAACCATTGTCATATTTTGACATAAGCTCACCTCATCTCCATCTCTGGTTCACTATAAACCCAGGTGCTTCGACATGAGGAATACGGTCGATAACATTGCAGTGACTTTGTATGGGGACAAATGCTTACTAGGATTACCATGGTGATCATTTCATAAATGTGTGCAAATGTCAAATCATCATGTAGCATATGGGACCACTAACAATGGAGTGCACATCAGCTATAGGTCAATAATAAGTCAATAAATAAAACTGGTTGCTCTGAAGAATTCTGAAAGGGTGACTGGAAAAACAAGTATAGAGAAGCCACGCACAGGCCTAAAGAGAAAAGCTTTGTAATTGCTATGGCTCAATTGGTTGAGTCACATTTAATTAAGCCTGGAATTTCCAAGGACAAAAACAGTGCTTCCCAACAGGACACCGAAGACAAGAAAACAAGAGGGATTGGGGTGGGAGGGTTCCTAGAACTGGTTCCTGAGCACCAGGGGTGATCACAGCAAATCATACTTTGTTGAAATGGGAGGAAGGGACAAATTCCTCCATCAACTAGAAGCAATCTTTTCACATATTTCCCTCTTGGTGTTTTAGCTCTACTGCTAAATCCAGGATGAACCAACTCTGAACTGTGCATAAATGTGAGGACTCTGGGAGAGGGCGGAGAGAAGAGGAGTCCCGTGAGCACAGTGGTCAGTGAGAATTACCAAATAACTGGGGACATCTAAATGAACCATACCTCGTTGTGTTTGGGACCTACAGAGTTAACCTGTCCATTTTCCCGTGACTTACTCATTCACGGCTATTGTGTTTGGCCAAAAACTAAAGCTGTCATCCAAGCAACACCAGTCTCATTATAAAGAGAGGAACAACCTGGCATCAGAAAATGTAGTGACCCTTTTGAAGGCAGCTGCTTCAGAAGCTTGTGAATCATTTTGAAATACTCGGGCCAAACCACATCAATACTGTATTTAAATAAAATGCAATACACGCAACCAACCACCAAAAATAAAGTGATGACTTGTCAGAACTCTAGTTCTGTTTTTCCTATCAGGTCTGCTGGTGATGCACCTAATTAATTCCAAAATCATATTCCGAGTAAGGTACCTGTTTAATAAGTGAAGACCTCAGGCTTTCAAAGGAAAAGCTCCTACCTCTCTAGGCCATATCTGCAGATGCACCTAACAACTGACTGCCCTAGAGGGTGGTACTTCAACCCCAAATACGCAGCCTGACTTGAAGCAGCTGGGGAAGCCCAAAGCAATGAATGCCTGTGTCAGCAGCCCAGGAGACCCACGGAAGAGGAAATCATTGCTGCTGGCCATCCTGCCTTAAACTCCAGGAATTACAAGTCACATGCTGCCTCTGGTCTTAAAGCTCTGGGCAGTTTTGTTTCCTGTCCTCTTTCACACCTGACCTTTGACTGTTGATCAAATTTTAAAAAAAAAATGGATTTTCTGAAATCCAAAGCCAGTAGAGATTGGATGCCAGTGCATAATCTTTACTGTTCTCAAGCCCATCAGCTGTGAGGCCTGAGTATGGCCAGAATAAGGCCCGGGGAAACCACACTCCGTCCTCTCTGTTCGCTTACAGCTATCTTCTTTCTCAAGGCTCTCTGTCACCTCACTGTTCTCGGAGGATTCCTTCTACCTCCAGATGAAGCACTCCTTCGTTCTTCCACATGATGATGTCTGCCCAGGCTTCCCACAGCCCCTTTAGTTGGGATATGCTGAAGGATCCATTAATCAGATAATGAATTAATCAGATAATGAATCTGCTTATCCATTAAGCAGATAATGAATAACTCACATGATCTCACCCAATGCTTTAAAATCTCAGCAGACGGAGGTGGGGGATGTTGTTTATGGAAGCAGTGTTTCTCCAAAGCCCCATCCCTACACGCACAGGACGCATAAAGTGGTGGACACTACATACCGTGTAAAGGATGTAACCGTGGGAAATGCGCCATCCCCCATAGGAGGCCGGTTTGGAGTATCAGCGCCCCTGAGCATTCTGGGTACTTGGTAAAGGAACAGGAGTGGGAGAAGGGCTGTCAGGATCAAAAGCGGGGGAGACGGAGAGAAAAGGATGGCAGCGGGGCAAAACGGCTCTTGTCTGACTCGGTGCTATCTGCTGGTCCTGTTAATCTACGTTACTTTCTGCCACTCCACCCTACTCTACTTTCCAAATACCTCAAGATGTTTCTAAGAGGTTCTGAATTATTGACAAACCTAAGGGAGACGCTTCGGAAAAGAATAAGTACAAAACCAGACCGGTATGGCTAGTGCAAACACTTGCTCATTGGCAGTTTCCTTTTTAAGGCCAAAAGAGAAGAAATGGAGAAAAAAAAAAAACCTGCCTCTGCTAAATAATAATGATATTCACAGAGCAAGAGGCCCTGCAAGTCCAAGGCTCACAGTCTCCCCAGCTTTACTCACCCCGAGCCATCTCGCTCCTTTATTGGCAGCCTGTTGAATCTGGACTCTCTTGAGGGTGACATGGTAAACAGCTCCTTCCTCTACCTCTTCACCCCAGTCCTGAATCGAGCTCTGCCAGGAGACAGGACAAAGAAACAGAAAAAGTTGTTTGTTTGTTTGTTTTTTCCCTCTCCACTAACCAATCTATCCCAGCTGCTTTGCTGCTTACAGCAGCACTCAGGGCATAAGATGGGCTGTTCAAAATAAATATTACAATCAGAGCAACATAAGACACACTGTGATAGAGGGAATACTGAGATTTTCTTGGCCCTCCAGCCCTTTGCTATGCTATCAAGAGCCCAGGGTTTTTCCATTTAATTATTTTTCCTAGACTCCTTCACTATCTTAAATACCTTTTTAAAGTCTTTTTTTCTTTCTTAAAGAAACTGAAGTTTAGTCCTGGTTCACTTTTCCTCCTTAAATGAGAGGAAAAAGAATTCACTGGCAGAAAAAGTTTGTCTCTTTACAAGTGGCTCCGTTCTTGGAGCAAACTGCATTTTAAACTCTGCCACAAAAAAGTGTTTAAAATGCTAAGAGTGCTCGGTCCTTTGGAACGAAATGCTTCGCATGTCTTTTTTCTCCTCTTATTGTTTGGGAACCCAGAAAGTTAGCGGGAGGGAAAAAGTTTTTATTTCCGTCAAATAACCTGGCAAGTGCAGAAAAAAAGCAACACATCGGCTGCGTGCAGCGACCCCCTGGGTTTCCCTAAACTTGAAGTTTGTGTTTAAAGAGCCTCTGGGACTCAGAGGCGCTCCGCGGTTCACCCAGACTCACAGACCTCTTGCCTGAAAAGTTTTTCTTTGCTGACATACATCAGCCCAGATACACCAAAGGCAACTGCTGAGAAAAATAAGTATGGTTTAAAGGGAGAAGACACGCAAAGAGGAAGGCGGAGAAAGCCGAGAGAGAGCTCTGAGCTCCAAAGTCTGGGATCGGATGGCTCCGTTCACTCCGAGGGAGTCCAAAACCCGCCCAGAGAAAGCGGGAGAAGATTCCCCACCAGAGCAGCGTCGGGAGAAGGCAAAGAGTTCTCGTTACCATTTTAGCTTGCCAAAGCAATTTCATTCTCAGTTTTCTCTCCGGTGTGTGGACGCGGCATGATGCGCCCTGCTCCCAGGCGAACGCGATCCCCGCGCGTCTCCGCCGCGGCGCCTCCAAGCCCCGGCCCCGCGCGGCCGCCGCGCACGGAGCACAGACACGCGCCCGCCGCCGCCGGTGCGCGCGACTCGGCCACAAAGGGAGCGCAGCGAGCGAGCCGGCGAGCGAGGGCGCCGCAGACTCCTCCCCACGCCACCCCGCCGCTCCGTGATGTCAGGCTTTCCTGTTTGTGCTCGGGAGCACACTCTCCCTTTCTGAAATCCCGCGGATAAAGTTAGCACGCCGTGATTTCTCCAGCTCTGAATGCGATCGGCAGCCAGCCACCCTTTCTAGTGGATCAGGTTTTCCTGATTGGCCACCAGGTGCCCCCAAAAGATCCGGGTGTGGTATCGGGGATCTAAGTGTGTTTTTCCTTCCTTCGCTCAAAGAAATAAAGGGGGAAGCGGCGCAAAAAGGGATGGGAGGAGGGGCTCGGATAAACGTCTATTATCTGCTTGTTACCTATGGAATTTAGATTCAGTAAGGGCGACCCCACTGAGAATGGCAGTACTAGAAGCCAGCAAGTTTTTCTTAAGGACAAAAAAAGAGAGAGAATTGGTCAGAGGGTTTCCAAAACCCACGCCCCAGGGATGCGCTTGTTCTGAATCAGCACACCACCAACAGGAAATGCCTCTGGACGTCTTTCTAGCCCCCCATAGTTTAAGGCTCAACAACTGTAACTGGCCACTGTGGGAGGGAAAGGGGCAAAGCAGGAGAGAGTTCTGCTGAGACTGATAGCGTGGAAATCGGGCCACCGGCGGCCCGGGAGGTTCCGTGAGTCTTTGTGAGTCGTCACCATGGGTTGAGTTGTCTGTACTGTAGGGACACCGTGGGATGATAACCTCGGGGAGAGAGCCATTCGGAGGACACTGCCAGAGGGAGTTTTGTCCTAACAGAAAGTAAATCAACAGCGAAATTCCAGATGATAATATAATCAAACATTGGCACATGACAGAATTCCATGCCAATTGCAAAAAAAAAAAAAGTTTAGCGCTCATGTCTTTTATACTGTTCTCCCCTAAATGAATTTAATAGCCTTTAAATTTTTTTAAAAGAAAGGCCTCTCACTAATTGCCATGCTAAGGCATAAGGCTGGGCTTTGGTTAATAGTAAATGTATTATGAACTGAAAAGCTAGAGAATTCAGTGTACTGGTGTTCCCAGGGAAGCAAAAATAAATGACAGTGAGGGTGCATCCAGGAAAAATAAAAAGATCTTTGGACACTTCAGAACTTCTCGAAGTCACTCAGCAAAGTTCCCCACAAACAACCACAAACTATTGGACAGAAGGGATGCTCTTATCAAGCTTTGATTATTTCTATTTTTACAAAAGCACATAAACTTGACCTTTCAATGACCACCAGCATAGCGTGTCCCCAGTGTCCAGAGGAAAATGGTGTGGAAGACCTACCACCTGCCTCTTAAGCCATTCCAGGAGCACCCCTATTCAGTGATCCTGAAGAACACAAGATACACCTGGGGACAGTTAAACAACCCATCAGATTAATTTCACAACTACTTTAACCTGATTTTTGGCTGTGAATTTGGAGATGACCCCTTAAATTTTTCTAGTTCAGGGATATTAAGAAGTTTCTTCAAACTTGCCCCTCCCAGGAAGCCTTCTTGGACAGGGCAGCTTATAACTCACAAGGGTCCAGTCAAGTTTCAGATCTCATCAGCCTCCTCTCCACCAACTCCCTGGCAGGCTACCTGATGAGTAAGAGGAAAAGAGGCTTCCAGCAGATGCAGCTTCAAATCCTGGTTTTACATTAACAGTGAACTTGGGTGCTACTTCCCTGGGCTTTCATTTCCTCATCTGTAAAATGGGACAAGGGCTTCCCTGACGGCTCTGGTACAGAATCCGCCTGCTGATTCAGGAGACATGGGTTCGATCCCTAGGTTGGGAAGATTCCCTGGAGGAGGAAATGGCAACCCACTCCAATATGCTTACTGGGAAATCTCATGGACAGAGGAGCCTGGTGGGCTACAGTCCATGGGGTCACAAAAGAGTTGGACACGACTTAGTGACTAAACCAGAACAATAACAAAATGGAATGAACATCTACCTCATAGAGTCTGCAAGAGGATTAAGTGGAATATGTATACAACTCACCTAGGGCATGATCAGAAAAGCTCCATTCCCTTATTATTATCGCACTTCCTCCCAAACTGCATTTTCCCAGACTCACTGAACAGTTGTACATGTGCAATGTGCGGAAATCTAAAATGATGTCTTCTCACTAAATAATTTCAGAGAGATTTTCCAAGAATAACTACTTGTATTTATACCCAATAATGTACATGATTTTGTCCAAATGTTATTCCTCAAAAAAAGGCTGGTTTTCTGCTAGACAGAACAACCAAGTGTTGCAGTTTACAATTTTTAAATATTTATTTTAAAATATTCCACCTGCAGGCAGCTCAGCCAGTATTACCTTATTACATACTTTTGGGTTAAAATACTCCTAATCAGTATCTGGGGAGGATAAATCAGTAAGCCATTTATAACTAAGTTTGAATTTATTTACTAGATTAATCTACCTATGACCTTATATAGTCCTAAAAGAACAGGTCAAGTTTTGTTTAAAAGATATCAGCAGTTCATCTTTCATCTCCTTGGTTAAGTTTATTCCTAGGCATTTTATTCTTTTCAATGCTTTTTGAAGTGGGATTGTTTTCTTAATTTCATTTTCAGATTGTTCATCATTAATGTATAGAAATGCAACTGATTTTCATATATTAATTTTATATCCTGTGACTTTACTCGATTCACTTGTTAGTTCTGATAAGTTTCAACAAATAGTGCTGGGAAAACTGGATGTTCACATGCAAAAGAATGAAACTGAACACATCTAACATCATACACAAAAATCAACTCAAAATTAATTAAAGACTTAGGCAGAAGACCTGAAACTATAAAATTCATAGAAGACTACATAAGGGAAAAGCTTCATAACATTGGTGTTTGCAATGATTTCATGGGCATGACACCAAAACCAGAGGCAACAAAATCAAAAACAGGTTATGTGAGGCTACATCAAACTAAAACACGTCTGCACAGCAAAGGAAACAGTAAAAATGCAACCTATGGTATCAGAGGAAATGTTAGCAAGCAACATCTGATAAAGAGTTATATCCATAATATATAAGGAACTCCTATAACTCAATGGCAAAAATAATAATAACTGAATTTTTAAATAGGCAAAGGACTTTAAAAAACACATTTCTCCAAAGATGTACAAATGGTCAACAGTTCTGTGAAAAGAAGCTCACCATGACTAATCAGCAGGGAAATGCAAATCAAAACCAAATAAGATATCATATCACCTCACATCTCTTAGGATGGCCTTTACTTAAAAAACAAACAAACAAACAAAAAACTACACATGTTGACCAGAATGTGGAGAAAAAGAAACCCTTGAACACTATTGGTAAGAATGTTAATTGGTACAGCCATTATAAAAAACAATCTGAAGGTTCTTCAGTAAATTAAGAATAGAATTTATGATCCAGGAATTCCATTACTGGGTATTTATCCAAAAGAATTTAAATCAAGATCTTAGAGAGACCTGAGTGCTCCCACATTCACTGCAGAACTATGTATAATAGCCAAAATGTGGAAACAATGTAAATGGACATCAGTGCATCAATGGATAAAGATGTGATATATATAGACAACAGAATATTATCCAGCCTTGAAAAAGAAGGACATCTTGTCATATGCAACTACACAGATCTCCTTGGACTGCAAGGAGATCCAAACAGTCAATCCGAAAGGAAATCAGTCCTGAATACTCATTTGAAGGACTGATGCTAAAGCTGAAACTCCAATACTTTGGCCATCTGCTACGAAGAGCTGACTCATTCCTGATGCTGGGAAAGATTGAAGGCAAGAGGAGAAGGGGACAACATAGGATGAGATGGCTGGATGACATCACCAACTCGATGGACATGAGTTTGAGAAACCTCTGGGAGTTGGTGATAGACGGGGAAGCCTGACGTGCTGCAGTCCATGGGGTTGTAAAGAGTCAGACATGACTGAGCAACTGAACTGAACTACACAGATGAACCTAGATGCCATTATGCTAAGTTAAGTAAGCCAGTCACAGAAGGACAAATACTGCATGATTCCATTTACATGTGGTATCTCAATTAATCAAAGTTGTAGAAGCAGACAGTAGAAGGGTGGTTGCCAGGAGCTAGGGGAGGGGGAAATAAGGAGTTGCTCTTCAGTGATGAAAAAGTGCTAGAGATCTTCTGTACAGTATTATGTTTATAGTCAACAGGTACTGTACACTTGAAATTTGTTAGCTGAGGGGAGGGGAAGGAAATCAGAAAATATCTATTCTGAAAGCATTAGGATGTTGCTAGGAATAGTTTTATGTCACCATATTTGGTGATCACTGGAAGTCAGGAGCAATAGAAGATTCTTAGGATATAACAGGAAAAGGGAAGAGGTATGGAAGAACCCCAAATGAGAGAAAGAAAAAAAATTTTTTATTGCTCAGGCCAATAAATAGAGAACTGGTAAGAGCAAACATAAGCAGCTTGTGTGCTGATTCTTTAAGAGAATCTATCAAGAAATGGAAATACAGAATTTATATATTCCATTTATTCATTTATTTAGTCATTGGCTTCTGTGACATCATGCTTTTCTAGATTTTACTCTACATCTGTGGCTGCAAGAAAAAAGTAAAAAACATAAAAATTCATGATTTTTATATTCACTAGTATAGTTATGTATGTAGGTTGACATGGAGTAATACTTATGTGCCTAGGTAAATGATGAGACACTTGTTATATCTCAACCTAGAGCTTGACCCTCTCTTCTCATAGCCTTGTCCTCATATTTCCTTTCATGCCTATCGTGAGTGTTAAATAAACTATCCTATGTAAAGTAGCTAACAGAATAAACTATGCTAAATAAAGCACCTGAGAGAGTGCTTTGGGAACATAGGCGGCGGGGCCTTGAATAAAAATGTATCTTCTTCTCTCCCTACCCCGACACTCTTTCCCATTAGTGCAATTCTGTGTTCATTTACTGCATTTGGTTTGCAATCTGCATGTTCTTTTGATGTCTGCTCAGGTAACAGATTTACCGTGTGACAGAAGAATCGGAGCACTGCAAGTATAATAGACATTGTACTTGGAAATAAGTAGGCAAAAACTTGTCTTAAATATGGCAACATCAGCATAAGATAGAAATGGAAAGTCCAAGGCTTTGTCCTCAAACTCACTGCTAGACTGTGATGTCTCGCGCCCAGTGGAAAGTATAGAGGAAAACGGTCCAAAGACAGCAACGGTAATAACAACAAGAGCTACGTGAAAAAAGCTAAGTAACTGAGGGGCCAGGACTCTCCTTCCACGCATTAGGGCTGCTGAGTGCATATTGCCTCTGCTTTCCTAAAGCCCTTACCGAAACAGATGAGCTTGAAAAACTTTCCCACTTTTGAGTGGAACTGATAATAGCCACTTGGCACCATTTTATTCACAAACTATATATACCTTTAGCATTCCGTGCATGCACGCTCAGTCAGTCGTGTCCGACTCTTTTTGACCCTATAGACTGTAGCCTGCCAGGCTGCTCTGTCCGTGGGATTGATTCTCCAGGCAAGAATACTGGAGTGGGTTGCCATTTCCTTCTCCAGAGGATCTTCCTGACCCAGGGATCAAACCCACAACTCCTGCCTTGGCAGGTGGATTCTTTACCACTGAGCCACCTGGGAAGCTTAGCTATCTATAGGTTCCTAAAAAAAAAACTTTTGGTGAGGTACATAAACAAATAAATCTGTTACTTCTTCTTAACTCCTTCCCCCAATAATATCAAAGGTTTGTCCAAATGTAAACCACTTAATCCTCTCAACATCCCTATGAAATGCTTCCCCCTAATCTTCAGGCTTATAAGCTATGTTGCTCATTAACTTTCCTTCTTCAGCCTTCCACCATCAGCCAGGCATCTTGCTATGGCTGTTTCTAGCTCTGCTAACTGGGGTTGCTCCATTCACCAACTCTTTGCTTGAACTTTCAACCCTGCTTTGCAAAAGGTAAGGAACCAGTCATGCTTAGTTGAAGATGACCAGTCCTCCAAACACTCAAAGCAGTAGAGAGTTGTTACTATTTTCTGAGAGCCCAAAGTTATTTTTACTAATTATCACGGACATACTATGAGGTAGGAGTTAAAATTTTTCTATGCTCTGTTATTAGGGAGTTATTTATTTAGACAAGCAAATTACAAGTCAATTTTAGATGGACCAACTACAACCAAAGAAGAGGCTGCCTTAGGGGGTAGAAAATGGAGACAGAAGAAGCATAAACAGCACTTGACAGATGGCAGGCCAAAGGCAGAAGACTCCTCTGGCCACGATGATAAACGCTTTTCAACTAATAGTTTACCAGTTGGGGGTGGTTATTCTTAATTGTTGATGATGCTTTCCTGAGGAGGAAGTCGGTTACTGGAATACTGTTTGTAAGTTGGGCTAATAAGCATTATAAGCTTATCTAATTACAGATTTCTGTAAAGGACATCCAGAAATGTGTTCACATGGTTGAAAAGATCAAAACTTAGAACAATCAGCTCAGACATAATGGCAGGTCTCTGTGATACATAACAAAACATTCTACAAAATGGGAGATGGGTGACCTAATGCCAGGATGGGCTTTGACCAAGACTCTGGAAGAAGTTACTGGGCAATGAGCCAAATTATATCTTGTTTCAGAGCTAAAGGAACCTCTTTTTTCCATAATATATTGAAGTGGTACCGAAAACCCAAATAAAGCTGCTAGAACACGTAGTCAGAGACACCTAGATTTGAGTCCTGATCAATCCAGTTCTCTCAGAGGCAAGGTCTCATCTCTAAGTCTGTAAAACTCAGGGATATAAACACCTTCCTCACTGGCTCAGAGTGAGAATTTAATGAGTCTTTGGCACAGTATCTGGCACCATAGTTAATACTCAGTTAAGGTTGTCGATGGTGATAATGGTGTCAAGTCAATAAGTTGCAAAAGCTACAAGAGACTGACTACATGAAAAATCAGACCTATAGATTGAGTCACTCAAGATTTTGCAGCTTGAAGCAAAAACTTCATGATACAAAGAACCAGACTGGTTAGTCAGTGAGCAACATCAAGTCTCTATATGGCACAGAAAAATACGACACTTTGTGTCTTCTCCTACCTCAAACTACCTCCACGCAGGGATCAGAGTTATCTTTTTAAATCACCATACCATCACCTCCTATTCTTATTTTTTCTCAATTTATTTATTTTTAATTGAAAGATGATTGCTTTACAATACTGTGTTGGTTTCTGGCATATAGCAACATGAATCAGTCATAGGTATACATATATCCCCTCCCTCATGAACCTCTCTCCCACATCCCACCTCATCCCACTCCTCTAGATGGTCACAGAGCCCCAGTTTGAGTTCCCTGAGTCATACAGCAAATTTCCACTGGCTACTTATTTTAAATCCCTCTAGTAGCTCCCCATTGCTAAGAATAAAAACCTAAATCTTTTTCATATTCCATGAAGTCTTGCCCTGGTTGGCCTCTTCCATCCCCTTCACTTTCTAGACACTCTCTGGGCTCAGCAACCCCAGTCTTTCTTTCTTTCTTATTTATTTACTTGACTGTGCCAGGGCCTGGTTGCAGCATCCAGGATCCTCAATCTTCACTGTGGCATGTGGGATCTAGTTCCCTGACCAGGAAAAAAAACACAGGCTTCCTGCATTAAAAGCATGGAGTATTAGCCACTGGAAGTCCCCCACCTACAGTCTTCTTTACTCATGTGATTCCCTCTTTGGGGGACATTCCTCCTTCCTCTCCTCTCCCACTTGGGCTAAAGCACCCTAATATGTGCTCTCATGGCACCTCCTCCCTTTGCAGTTCTATCACATTTGTAATTTTTCATCAAATTATGTGATTATTTGATAAATACCCATTTCCCCCAAACTCTATGAAGGCAGAGGTAATGTCAGTTTTCTCATCATTGTACTCCAGCAGCTCACACGGTACCTAACACATGGTAGATGCTCAATAAATAACTATTTGACCTATTAACAGAGAAATACATAGATAAATTCATGCTATAAATTTAGCAAGCGCTTAGTAATTGTTGCTGAGTAAATAAATATATATTTAATATAAATAAATATAAGTATAAATTTTCTTGTGCTCCAAAATCACTACAGATGGTGACTGCAGCCATGAAATTAAAAGACACTTGCTCCTTGGAAGAAAAGCTAGGACCAACCTAGACAGCATATTAAAAAGTAGAGACATTACTTTGCCAACAAAGGTCTGTCTAGTCAAAGGTATGGTTTTTCCAGTAGTCATGTATGGATGTGAGAGTTGGACTGTGAAGAAAGCTGAGTGCCAAAGAATTGATGCTTTTGAACTGTGGCGTTGGGAGAAGACTCTTAAGAGTCCCTCGGACTGCAAGGAGATCAAACCAGTCCATCCTAAAGGAAATCAGTCCTGAATATTCATTGGAAGGACTGATGCTGAAGCTGAAACTCCAATACTTTGGCCACCTGATGTGAAGAACTGACTCTTGGAAAAGACTCTGATGCTGGGAAAGATTTAAGGCAGGAGAAGGGGATGACAGAGGATGAGATGGTTGGATGGCATCACTGACTCGATGGACATAAGTTTGAGCAAGCTCCGGGAGTTGGTGATGGACAGGGAAGCCTGGCATGCTACAGTCTATGGGGTCGCAAAGAGTTAGACACTACTGAACAAGTGAACTGAACTGACCATAAATAAATCTTAGATATTATCTCTACCTTAAGGTTGCTTATACTCTAGAAGCAGAAAAAGAACATACAGGGAAAAATAAAAAATGACTTTACAAAACCACAGATCAGCAGGTGCAGATTTAGAGAGCAGGGTACTGAGCAGTGTGTCTCTGAGAGGAAGCTGCGAAAAGGGGCCAGGTGGCGAGTGCCCTTAAAGGACTCTCGGATAACTACAGTTTTTATTAAGACTGTGTTACCACTAGCTTTGAAGGAAAAGAAACAAACAAACAAAGCAAGATGTACTGGAAGGAAGAAAAGGAAGTCTTCCAGTAGGAAGAATAGAAGCTTCAGAGGATAGTAATTGCTTAGAAAACTGGCTAATGTGGTCCAGGGAAATGAAGTTTAAATAAAGAAGTTGGTTGGTGGAGATTCCTGGTTTGATTTAAGAGGAAACTGAAATGATTAAAGAGTGTGAACAAGATGTTTCTAATACTTGTCCAAAGGATGGCTTAGAGGTAAGAAAGTGGAGTGGTAGGGTCATCGGATAGGAAGCTATTACAGTCATGTACTTGCCAAATAATCAACACCTAGGCTGAGACAAGATAAGGATTTTGAAATAGAGTCTGAATGACATTTTGGAAAAACAAATGTTGCAACTTGAGGATAGGCAGCTTGTTGCAAGGAAATGAAGAGGGGAAGAATGAAAAAAAATACCTGCAAGTTTTTAAGAGTGGGACACTGGGATTGTGGTAGAGACAGGAAAACAAAGAGAAAATGGGAGGGGCATTTTGTTGTGGGTGAAAATATGATCAGTTCAGTTACGGAGAGAAAGAAAATAGAGATATTGAAGTGATGGGGAAGAAAGATAAAGACTAGAAATGGAGAAAGTGAGTTGCAAGTTAGTACGTATAGGAAGTTGTTTGAAATCACTAATGCACATAATTCTCCCTCACGTGAAGACATTGTCTAAACAATCTCAAAATGGATCGACAACTGAAGATAACCAAACAAAAGTAACCAGAAGACAAGAGAGAGAGGGAAGGGGAACCTGGAGAGCTTGGGTTTTATGGAAACTAATGCTGAAAAGAAAGCCTACTGCCACTAAAAATTCTTAAACACACTAAAATCAGTCTTGGAATACAGTCAGTGAACTTTAGAATACTTCAAATGACTAAAGATTTACTTTCTGTCATCATCACAAGATGCTGCACACTTTTGAAAAGGATTTTTCCCTGTTTAAAGACATACAAAAGGTTTTTTTTTTAATTTAATTATCACTAGTTATGCTAGTCTGTGACACGCTTCAATAAAATGTAACCAAAGTTAATTGAAAGTCCTAGTGTGGTCAGTTACATAACGCCAGAATTGCTGAATAGCTTAAATGTGGTGTTTTCCCAGAAATATTTGTCTTTTGGATGAAACCAAGAATGGAAAGTTTCTGCCTTAAAGGAGAACTTTGGAGAAGGTGGAAAGAAAAGAAAAACATATATGATGGAAATCTAACTTTCATCATAATTAACCCAAATGCTGCAAGTATGGTAACTACTCATGCAGAAAGATACAAAGAAAAGTAAATCTCACTGTTTTAGAGAGTCACTTGTGAGCCACATATCAATTAGATGTCTTTTTAAAAATCAGAAAATATCTCAAATACTGTCTTTGCCAGGAACAAACTTTAGACAGATCTTTGGTTCTTGTTATTTTCCTGTTAAACTGGCAGAATCAACTGGTACTAACTCATACTTATCCTGTTTTGTCTAGGACATGAAGCGAGGTCTATAGAATGAAAATGTATTTAGTTCAGGGCAGGAGGATGGGAGGAGTCATAACCCTTGGTTGATTCCACTTCTTCTAGATAGAATAGCGGATGCTCTAGAAAGCTGCCTATCCTGGTTTTTCTTCCCTTTCCATCCAGAGATAATGGGTACGTGTGTGTGTGTGTGTGTGTGTGTGTGTGTGTGTGTTGTGGAAAAGGGGAGTTTTGGATGCATGCAGTGGGAGGTAGGGTATTGGGAGAGGTGTATGTGTGTGTCTGAACTGACTGAGTGTGTATGTGTTATAGGATGAGAGAATTGATAGAGTAGATTGGCCTTCGTCTTGAACCTTAATCATAAAAATCTCATGATTTCTCTCCAGAATAATGTAAATTCAACAGAAAGGCACTGTAAAGAAATGACAGTACAACTGTAAGTTATATGGCAACCTTAGAACAAAATAAGTAATATACATTTACTTATAGTCAAATAGATAATATATTTAACATTATTCGAAGGAATTCCTCTCCGGCAGCTAGTCAGGATGTCTTGCTGTGAAGTCAGTGTGTCCTGTACCTCAGAAAACTACACCACCCTTGGCTGAAGGCTCATGACCTCAGCATGAAGACCAGCTGGCATTCCTGGCATACATGCCCAACTCAAACTAAGTCCTTGGTCCTTGCCACCTGCAAAGGGTGGCCAAGCAGTGGGAAATGCCTCAACATGATTAGTCTTAGAAATCAGTATCAGACTTGAGCTGTCCAAAGAGGGCCCAGGAGGTCTTAGCATCAGCTCCAGGTTCCCAGGATTCCAGGGCTAAACTGGACCGCCCAGGATTTTGTTGCGACCGTGAAGCATGTGAAAGCACCTCGTCTTGGGGTGGTGGAGATCAGATCAAGACAGAGGCAGCCCGACTCTGACTATCATCCCACAGAACAGAGCTGCCATCACCAGTGCTGGACAGCCTGTCTCTGGACTATTTTGTGGGAGAGAATTAGAAGTCTTTCTTGTTTAAATAGTTGTGAATTTGGCTCTCTATTACAAGTAGCCAGACCTACATTCTAATTAATATACCTGTTAAATAGAACAGAAATGAGCAGAAAGTCACTTAGCCAAAGGCTAGATCATAATATTCTAAGACTGACTCTCATGTACTCTGATTCTGAAATTGTTCTGGGCTCTCAAAGGGATTCTTTTACCCATTTATGAACTCCTGTGCAATGAATATTTGCATGTTCGCTACAAAGCAGGCACTGTGCTAGGCACTGCAGAAATAACTGTCAACAAGACAGTCCTGGTGAATGCCTCCTGGGGCTGATGGATTAGAGGGAGAAACAGAATAAACCATGTACATGACAGGACGCTAAGTGCAGAGAGAAGGGATGCTGTTGGAGTACACAGGCTGAGCCCATAGGATTTCAGGGATTGCTTCCCAGAGAAAATGATCTCCACAGTGAGCTCTGAAAGCTGAGATGGACTTAGAAGTAGGAGAAGAAGTGGATGAGGGAGGAGAGAGGAGTCCAGGCAGAGGGAGCAGAACAGGGGAAGGGCCAGGACTCAGAGGGGTCACAGATCAAATAGAACCCTGGGCATGGCCTAGTTCATCAAACATGCCAAATATGAGGGTCCTACACATTTTTCCTAAAAAAGAAGTAGCGCTAATTGGCTTAATAGTATAACATATTAGAGACATGGGTTAGATCCCTGAGTCAGGAAGATCCGCTAGAAAAGGAAACAGCAACCCACTCCAGTATTCTTGCCTGGGAAATCCCATGGACAGAGGAAACTGGTGGCCGACAGTCCATGGGGTCATAAAGAGTCAGACATGGCTGAGCACAATATAGTAACTGGACACATGTCCCTTGGAAACATGAGGTATGCTTTTGTTTTATTTTATATAATCCCATAATCCCTCAAATAATTCTCTGGGAAGGGTCAGGTAAATAAATAACTATTTTAAGGACTTTAACAGAGCACATGCTATGCGTAAGGTGCCAACTGCACATCCTGGTCCCAGGTCTCAAGTCAGGGAGGCAGACAAGGGAATGACCAAAGCCAGCAGGCAAGAGGAAATGGTTTGCCTGGGAGCTTCTGGGCTTCCCTGCTGGCTCAGTGGTAAAGAACCCGCCTGCCAATGCAGGAGATGCGGGTTCTATTGCTGGGTTGGGAAGATCCTCTGGAGGAGGAAATGACAACCCATTCCAGTATTCTTGCCTGGAAGATCTCATGGTCAGAGGAGCCTGGCGGGCTACAGTCCACAGGGTCACAAAAAGACAAGACTGAAGCAACTAAACAGCAAACAACAGGAAACCATACAGACTCCAAATTCCAAATCAGAATGCGAGTGTTACAGTTTGCTCTGCTTAGAACAGCCATCTGAGCACAAACAAGTGAGAGTCCAGTCCCTGTCCAGGAGCGGGGATACAGGCTGGTTGGAAGGACCTCTTGTAAGTTCACCTTGGGAATACTCGGAGCTGGTGCAACCCCTGACCAGGGAATGAGAGAGAAGAGTGAGGTCTCTTTCAAGGGAGGAAAAAGCAACTTTAGAGATGGTGAATGCTGTGAGCCTCCTGACGGAGACTTGAAGGACAAATAGAATGTCTAGGTGGAAGGGGAAGGGTTTGAGGGAAGCAGAGCAGGAAAGGAGAGAGAAATCTGAGCAGAAGGATTTGGGGCATGAGCCAAAAATAAATAAAGTTTAAAACGTAGACTTCAAGGCACAGAACACCACAAGAAAAAGAGACATTTCATAATGCTAAAAGGGAAAATGTATCAGGAAGATGAGTATAAATGTATATGTAATTGATTCGACAGATTGAAAAAACAAAAACGTGAGCCTAAGCTTGACTTCCCTGGCTCAGACAGTAAAGACTCCGTCTGCAATGCAGGAGACCTAGGTTCGATTCCTGGGTCAGGAAGATTCCCTGGGGAAGGAAGTGGCAACCCACTCCAGTATTCTTGCCTGGGAAATTCCATGGACAGAAGAGCCCGGCGGGCTATAGGCCATGGGGTTGCAAAGAGTCAGACACAATCGAACGCCTAACACCTTCAAGCTTGGAGTCAAATGTGAGGCCATCCCAGACCAGGCAGAGGGAAGGAGGCCACCCAGCCCTCCTCACACCACACAAGCACACTCACCCATCACCCCTCTGGCTCACTGTCTCACCAGAGCATTCATTCCTCAAATCGTACGAATGGAAAGGTGTAACTTCAGCCGGTGCAGGCTGTCCATGTTCCTCTGTGCTCTGGTGGTTTGAGATTTACATCCCTGACATAGTTCAGAATTATGTATAATTTAGTCACTACAGCATGACTCTCATCTGTTTACAGATACAAATATCTTTGCATTGGTAATCACTAACGCTTTCTGTCATTTTCCAGTTTACGAAATGATTCTACGTACGTTAGTCCCCGTAATCCTCACGACTCCCAAAAGTAGAGGTATCATTATCTCCATTTTATGACTTAAGAAACTGAAATGTCACGACTGCAAAAACAATATAAATGCTTAGAGCCAAGTCTTTTGACTCCAAATACCATGCCACTTTCAAAAGAATACATTTTTATTTCCAGAACATTTGTCTACATTCTTGTTTGTATGTTTTTAGGACTTACGACACCTCATGAAGTACATTAGTTCTTCATGGAAAAAAAAAAAAAGTTTAAGTGTTAGCTGCTCAGATGTGCCTGACTCTTTTGCTACCCTGTGGACTGTAGCCCTCCAGGCTTCTCTGTCCATGGAATTCTCCAGGCGAGAATATTAGTGAGTAGCCATTCCTATGCCCATTACTAATCAGAGGTGTATCCACACAGTTGCCAGCTGTCAAGAATTATGTTCTTACAGATTCTTTCATGAGTGTTTTATCCTTTTCATGCCCAGGGCCCCTATCCTGGCTCAGGTTCCTCAGACCTGGCACGAGGGCCCTATTTATTCGTTCATACAATCACACAGACAGCCATTATGCTCCAAGTACTGTGCTAAGTGCTGGGCAAACTGGAGGATCGGTACAGAGCCCCTGCTTTCAGAGGACTTACCATCTTAGGAAGGAGAGAGACCAGGATATGGGACCTTGTAAAAAGAACGCAGGAATGCTTTTTGGAGGGAGCACAAGGTGAGACCCCTAGCGTCGAGAGGCTCTTAATCCAGAGTTAAGGAGTCAGGGATGTCTAAAGCTGAGACTTTAACGGGAAGCAAAAATGAGCATGAACATTTTCAACAGTACAAGAACCATGAACTTCCAGATGTTCAAGCTGGATTTAGAAAAGGCAGAGGAACCAGAGATCAAATTGCCAACATCTATTCATTCATTGAAAAAGCAAGAGAGTGCCAGAAAAAATCTACGTCTGCTTTATTGATTATGCTAAAGCTTTTGACTGTGTGGGTCACAACAAACTGCAGAAAATTCTTCAAGAGATGGGAATACCAGACCAGCTGACCTGCCTCCTGAGAAATCTGTATGCAGGTCAAGAAGCAACAGTTAGAACTGGACATGGAACAACGGACTGGTTCCAAATTGGGAAAGGAGTACGTCAAGGCTATATATTGTCACCCTGCTTATTTTAACTTATATGCAAAATACATCATGAGAAACGCTGGACTGGATGAAGCACAAGCTGGAATAAAGATTGCTGGGAGAAACATTGATAACCTCAGATATGCAAATGACACCACCCTTATGGCAGAAGGCAAAGAAGAACTAAAGAGCCTCTTGATGAAAGTGAAAGAAGAGAGTGAAAAAGTTGACTTAAAACTCAACATTCAGAAAAACTAAGATCATGGCATCTGGTCCCATCACTTCATGGCAAATAGATGGGAAAACAGTGTCAGACTTTATTTTCTTGGGCTCCAAAATCACTGCAGATGGTGACTGCAGCCATGAAGTTAAAAGACGCTTGCTCCTTGGAAGAAAAGTTATGGCCAGCCTAGACAGCATATTAAAAAGCAAAGACATTACTTTGCCAACAAAGGTCCATCTAATCAAAGCTATGGTTTTTCCAGTAGTTATGTATGGATGTGGGAGTTAGACCATAAAGAAAGCTGAGCACCGAAGAATTGATGCTTTTGAACTGCGGTGTTGGAAAAGACTCTTGAGAGTCCCTTGGACTGCAAGGAGATCCAACCAGTCCATCCTAAAGGATATCAGTCCTGAATATTCATTAGAAGGACTGATGCTGAAACTCCAATACTTTGGCCACCTGATGCGAAGAGCTGACTCATCGGAAAAGACTCTGATGCTGGGAAAGATTGAAGGCGGGAGGAGAAGGGGACGACAGAGGATGAGATGTTTGGATGGCATCACCGACTCAATAGACATGAGTTTGAGTAAACTCCGGGAGTTAGTGATAGACAGGGAGGCCAGGCATGCTGCAGTCCATGGGGTCACAAATAGTCGGACACGGCTGAGCAACTGAACTGAACTGAATCTAGGAGGAGAATGCTTAGTTCAGGAAAAGGAATGACATGAACAAAGGCATGGATGCCAATGAGAAGAAAGTAATTTCACAGATACAACTGAATACACTTTGAGAGCCTGAAGGGTGAGCGCAGTGGGAAGGCACTGCTGAGATGCTGTAAGAGTCAGATTACGAAGAGCCTGGGAGCCGCGTGAAAGAATCTGGACTTCATCCTGGAGCAGCGGAAACCATGAAAAGATATCACACAGTAGAGTGACATGAGAAGAGTCACATCTTAAACAGACCTGATGGCAGTATGGAGAAATGATTTGAGCAGCACGGCCACCATATAAATATGTGTGAGCCATTTAGGGCACTTCAACTTTTCTAGGAGCCATTTTAATAATGAAATTAATAATAATGAAATTAATAATTAATTTTAATAATCTAGTTTCTTTAACCCTACAGTACTAGAAAGAGGTTTGGAGAGAAGTGAACACATGGGAGAAGTACTCAGGAAGAAGAAATTTGTTACAGGTGAGAACTTACTTTAGTTCATTTGACTCATTAGGATCAAACGAATCTTCCTAAAATTTAGCTCTACTTAAGATATCCCATGTTTTAATTTTTCCACATGTTTGCTCTTTAGCCACCAGATAAAGCCCTGACTCTTTAGCCAGCAGCAGACGCTGCCTTTCCTCGGGATCCGAATCCTACCATCCACATTGATGGGCCTCTCTGCTCCCACCTGTGGACCCAGCTTCTAAGACCAGTCATAACCTTATGCAGAAGGAATGAAAAGACCTCAGCTCAGTCCTCTGGAATGGAGCATCAGACTTCTGCTCCTCCTTTGAGTCAGGCCCCTGTGTTCCAGGTCTGACTCCTGGCTTGGAAGTCTGCCTGGTCCCTCTGTGGTGGGGGCCTTGCATTTCACTCTCCATTCCACTTTTTCCTCCTTCCAGAGTTTGGAAGTCTGCCCATGAACCTGAGCTTAGCAGCTGGAGCCTGCTGACTGCTGACCAACCTTCTTAGTGAATCTCCCTCCTGAACAACATTTCTCAAGGCCACCTGGTGCTAGATTTTCCAGTACCAGCACCTCCCAGCCTCAAGATCTGTCAGCCACCTCCCAACACCGGCTCCACTCCCCCAGGCAAGTAGAGTGACCACCTTGTCATCTGCTGCCATATTCCTCTGAGTCTCCCTTCCAACGCCTCGTTTGCAGCCTAGACTTGCCCCACCGCTCCTACCCCAGTCCCCTGGGCAGATCTAGCTTCTGCCAGTTTGCTCTGTCTTTGGCAGTGAACCCGGCCATTTCTAACAATGTTTTGAGCTATAACAATTAACCATCAAGGCCCTGCAAATTTCCACCTACCCACCACTGAAACTTCTTCCTCCCTAAGCTTGTGTACCCTTTACTCCAGTCAAAATCATCTCCCTGTCATTTGCCATTCATGCCCCATGCTTACTGACCTCCCTGATTCACTCCATCCAACTACCCAGCCCGGAAAGGGCTTTCTCCCATTCTATCCCCTTTTCCTGAGGGATTCTTACTAAATATTAAGCCCCCAAACATGACAATCTGTAATCTCCTCCCCATCCTGACTGGAAATGACATCCTTCTCCTCTGAACTCCTCCAGTTCATTATCTGGATTTCCAGTATGGCTTTTATTACATTCTTCCTTCTTGCAAATGTCTAATCTCCCCAAGAATATAAATAAATGGCTTGGGAATAAGATCCATGTCTGATTACTTAGCAAAGCAAAATAGCCAGGGGAGAGGGAAGGAGGGAAAGAGCGACTTGGCTCCATTTCGCAAAATGAGTAACGGTTCACCAAGGATTATAACTGAGCAAGCGCGCACAGTCAAGAGCCTGCTTGCTGCCACCGCTGCTGCTAACTCGCTTCAGCCATGTCCGACTCTGTGCGACCCCATAGACAGCAGCCCATCGGGCTCCCGTCCCTGGGATTCTCCAGGCAAGAATACTGGAGTGGGTTGCCATTTCCTTCTCCAATGCATGAAAGTGAAAAGTGAAAGTGAAGTCGCTCAGTCGTGTCCAACTCTTCGAGACCCCATGGACTGCAGCCCACCAGGCTCCTCCGTCCATGGAATTTTCCAGACAAGAATACTGCAGTGGGGTGCCATTGCCTTCCCCGCAAAAGCCTGCTTAGCATCCTTAATATCATTCCTGAAACATGGGGGATACGGCCCCTGTCCCTATAGACGTTAAGGAAATTCTCTGAGAGTCCCTTAAGTAATAATACAATATTATTCTATATAGCCTCTCTATTTAGAGTTATCTCTTTGCATCTCCCCCTCAACCCCAAATGCATCTGGGAGCCCCCACTCCCCCACCCTAAGGCTTGATGGTTCCTAAAACAGAGTCGGGATAAATTCAGCCACCCAGTTCAGATCCCTGCAGTGGCACCCTCCTTGGCACCTACTAGGTCCACAAGTGTAATAAAAGGCAGCACAGCAGGTTTCCCCGGGGATAGAAAGAAATTTGGGGACCCCAAGAAACACAGAGCCTCCCACCAGCACAAGTAGGAAACCTAGACTGCCAAGAGTGGGTGTTTCTGTTTGTTATTAAAATGGGCAAAGTTAGTTCTTGCACTCTGATAACAGTCAGCCTCTTGCTCCCTGTATGCCAGTCCATTCTGGACATGGAGACTGTTTTGCCGAATGTCTATGACACGGTATGATGGGGGAGAGTTAAGCGCTTTGTGCATGAGTACTTTGCACATGCTTTCCAGCTTTCCTCTTAGGCACTCCAGAGCCTTCATAAAACATGACAACTCTCTCACCAGATCTAGGTACAGGAGGCGGAGAACATTACCAAGTAAAAATCAGCAGAATCCGCCAACCACAGTGTCTGCTCTACCGGCATTTATCCTGCAATATTAGACACCTGAGTGGCTTTTCTGTCTAATATTCCTGTTCAGCTATAAACAGATATAGTGTTGAATCCCAGGCCAGGAGGTCTGAAGGCCCAATGATCTGGAGTCCTAAGATGCTAGACAGACATCAAAATGCCAGGTTTTATGAAGAAGCATCTAACAATGACTAAACATGCTTCAAAGGCTTTCCAGTGGTTAGTCATTCCTCCCTGCTTCTGTGTCTAAGCAATGCACTCCTTTCCCCCTGATGAAGCTATTGGTGCTGAGTGTCCTTTAGAGGCATCAAAGAAGATTCTCTAGTGCCTTACAAATTTGATGGCTTTGATGTTGATGATGAAGCTCTCAAAACTCCATGTGTCTGGGTTGAGATAACATGTGAAGTGAAAGTGAAAGTCGCTCAGTCATCTCTCTGACTCTTTGCCGCTCCATGGACTATACAGTCCATGGAATTCTCCAGGCCAGAATACTGGAGTGGGTAGTCTTTCCCTTGTCCAGGGGATCTTCCTGACCCAGGAATCAAATCAGGGTCTCCTGCATTGCAGGTGGATTCTTTACCAGCTGAGCTACTAGGGAAGCCCTGAGATAACATGGTCAAGCCCTGTCTTTTAGATGCTTTACCTGGAACTGGAGCCCTGGTGTCCTTGTAGTAGGCACCCTGTGGACAGAATACCATCACAGTGTGGACAGTCCTCGTAATTAGAACCCACATCCTTTTCTGACCCAACACAAGTGGCAAATTAACTTTAATGGCTTGGGACAAGAATTGTTCTATTGATTGGCTTTAGAGCATGACAGATCCTCAACGGGAAGAGCAGACAAGGGAGCTGAGCTGTGAGCGCCGTTTATTTATGTATCAATTGAGCCATCAATTATTTATGTATCAGATTCCAGAAGCTAAGGCACTGAAAGCACTGTAAGAATAAAAACAGAAACCAGCTACACAAGTCTGAGAAAACATTATTTTTCTTTCTACTCAGAATAGATTTGTATAATCTTGAGAGTGTAAATGGGCCTAACCTTTATTAAAGCACCATTTGGTAATATCAATATTAAAAACACACTTCCCCTTTGAACAAGTAATGTCACCACTAGGAATCTACCCAGTGGATATACACGGAACACTTCAACGAAACATTATGTCCGAGGATGGTCACTGAAGCATTACTTTGTCATGGTTTTAAAAATACATCAAAATATCCATCAGTAGAGGGACTGGTTAAATAAAAATAGCATATCCGTATAATGGATTAGTTAAAAGAATGAGATGAATCCGTGTGTGTCGATATGGAAAGACTTCCATAACACTTCACTAAGGGAGAAAAAGTCAAGTACAGTACGGTGTGTACAGTGTGATCCCTTATGTGTTCAAATACACACACGTATGTGGAGAGGAGCACATAATTACATTCAGGCATGTGCAGGAAATCATCTTGGGAAATAGTTAGCCACGGTAAACGTTGAGTAAAAGACCTGAGACGGGCTGGAGAAACAGCTTAACAGGGCAGGGTGGCATTTGGGAGACAGATCAGGAATCAGAGTAGGCTTCTTATTTATAGTCTCCATTATTAAAAATACTAATAAACATTCTATTATTTGAAACAGTTTCTAAGTTAGTATCTTCAATAGAAATTGGGTATGTGTCCAAAAAGAGCAAAGGAAAAAAAAAAAAAAGAGGCTCTTGGCCGAGAGATGGATAATGCCCTCAGCCAACTCAGCTAAAGAGGAAGTATTCTGGTCTACAGAGAGGGAGAAGCTGGCCTCTGCAAAAACTGTTAACTGTGTATTAGGGAGGAGGGGGAGTGGAAAGAAGAAGAATTGCCTCATCTTGGTTTTTGATTGAATTTTAATTTTCCACTTATTTCACTTTGGAAAAGGGACTTTGATAAGAGGAACTAGCACTTGCCCAAGAATAGGAGGGAACAAAATGCTGTCCCAACTACCTTGAAAGACTTGGAAGGAACATTCTCATCCCTTCCCCACTCCAATCAGAAGGGTGAAAGAGGTGTTCACAGGGAATGTTGACAAAGAGTAGACGCTGAAGTAGGAGGATTGTAAACCAGCCTCACAGGACCCCCACCGTTCAGAGCTGCTGGTGGCTCCCTTTCTACTGAACAGCATATTCCTTTGTGTTCTTGGCCCTGGGGAAGAGTTGCAGCTTCATCAATCCACTGCACAGTCTGGGCTGCTGTGGCACATGCCACTGTCTACCCAGACAGAGTGATAACAAGACTGAAACTCAGTGGAGCCCATGGCACTGAAAGGCTCACTTGCCACATGACTCTTGTTTGTGATATAGGTGGAGGCTTTCTATGGGCCAAAACCCCTTCCATGGCTTTCGTTACAGAACAAGATCATCCTTATTTATCTGAGTAAAATATCTATGATGTTGGTCTAGATATAAACCCTGTAAAGTAAGCATGACTTGAACATGATTTTCTGCCTGATGAACCACCAGTCCCAGGGTAAGCATAGAATGTTCCCCTCTTGTCACTCCCATCCAGTTATTCATCACCAGGGCAGAAGAAGGTAGACAGCATCATCATAAGCCTCATTGGATAATTTCTAAATGCTGGAGCATCTTCAGGGAAGTAGACTTCCCCCAAGCCAGGTTACTTCAGCTAGTTACCATATAGGGCTAAAAAGGCCAAGGTCATGAGCTGTTTTACCCTGAGCACCAGTTAGCTTTGGTCTGTTTCATGGCCATATTCTGTATCCCTCAACCCAAACATCTGCTTCAAAAATGGATGCCCCTGATGACAAGGGAGACTGGCCCAAAGTAAAACAGATGTCTGAGTTCAAGTTCATCATGCTTCTGGAAAAATGACACAAAGCATAACAAAAATATTAAAATTATATCACCTGTTATTTGTTCCAAAGAAATCAGGAAAAATAACACCAAGCAGACCTCAAAGATCTGCACAACTGCTAGACTGGTCATCAGGAAGAAAATAGCTATTTACTCATAAGAGCTCACTTTTGCTTTAAGAAGAAGGTATCATACTTTAAACCCACTTTTCCCCTAAAATAATTTGAGAAAATTATTTCACTTAGTATATACAGAATGTTCTCCTTGCTTACAGGCATTCCCTTACGGAGGAAACTGAAATCAAGATGAGTTTTATAAGCTTCTATGCCCTTGGTACTCAGTCACTTCAGTTGTGTCCAACTCTTTGTGACTCCAGGTACCGTAGCCTGCCAGCCTCCTCTGTTCATGGGATTTTCCCAGCAAGAATACTGGAATGGACTGCCATGCCCTCCTCCAGGGGATCTTCCCAACCCAGAGATCAAACCCAAGTCTCCTGTGTCTCCTACATTGCAGGCAGATTCTTTACCACTGAGCCACTGGGGCAACCCTCTATGCCCTTTATATCCCTTTAAATATTTTATGTTAAAAAGTAAACTGAGCATTTCAATCATTATTTGATCTGAACATTTTTCATGCTAATTACTTTTTTTGTAAATTGGTATTTCTTCTAATTCCTCTAGTTCTTTCCTCACAAATATGTTCTTTATCCATATACTAAGGATAAAATACCTTCTTTTTTTCAATTGGTTCACAGAACCCAGCACTTATGCTTTTCTACCATTCATAAAAAAAACAAATTTCCAATCTATCTTTCTTCACACTTCTATGTAGGTCCTTGCTTCTGAAGTTCCCAACACAATCCACAAACATAATCAATATCTGAAATACCACATGTGCCAGTACCTGAAACACAGATGAAGACCTAGAACTGGGACTTCCCTGGTAGTCCAGTGGCTAAGACTCTGCATTCCCAATGCAGGGGGGCCCAGGTTCAATCCCTGGTCAGGAAACTAGATCCTACATTTTACAACTAAGATTTCTCATGCTGCAACTAAAGATCTCACATGCTGAAACTAAGAAAAAGCAAAAAAAAAACATCCCACGTGCCACAATTAAAAGATCCTACACACTGCAATGAAGGTCAAGGATCCCACATGCCACCACTAGGACCCAATGCAGTCAAATCAATACATACATATCTCACACTCTCACCTTGACCCAGATTTAACATTGAGGGCCATCTTACATAACTTGAAATCTGAGCACATCTACAACTGCAAGCTCTCTGGTCTCAAGATAATAATAGACTCAGTTCAGTTTAGTCGCTCAGTCATGTCCGACTCTTTGCGACCCCATGGACTGCAGCATGCCAGGGCTCCCTGTCCACCACCAACTCCCGGAGTTTACTCAAACTCATGTCCATTGATTCGGTGATGCCATCCAACCATCTCATACTCTGTCATCCCCTTCTCCTCCTGCCTTCAATCTTTCCCAGCATCAGGGTCTTTTCTAATGAGTCAGTTCTTCACAGCAGGTGGCCAAAGTATTGGAGTTTCAGCTTCAACATCAGTCCCTCCAATGAACACTCAGGACTGATTTCCTTTAGGATGGACTGGCTGGATCTCCTTGCAGTCCAAGGGACTCTCAAGAGTCTTCTCCACAGTTCAAAAGCATCAATTCGTCAACACTCAGCTTTCTTTATAGTCCAACTCTCACATCCATATATGACTACTGGAAAAACCATAGCTTTGACTGGATGGACCTTTGTTAGCAAAGTAATGTCTCTGCTTTCTAATATGCTGTCAAGGTTGGTCATAACTTTTCTTCCAAGGAGCAAGTGTCTTTTAATTTCATGGCTGCAGTCACCATCTGCAGTGATTTGGGAGCCCAAAAAAATAAAGTCTGTCACTGTTTCCCCATCTATTTGCCATGAAGATTGCAATACTACAAATAAAATTCACCATTTTTAATCCCTGATCCCAGAAAAACAGGCAGCTACACTGCTCCCTTATGGTAGGAATCTGTCCTCTGAGGAAGAGGGAGTCTTGCTTTCTCTATTTTCTTTCAGGTCACCTACAGTTGTCCCTTGAAAGACTGAGAAAAGAGTCTACAGCGGCTCCCAGATCCAAGGTGCCAGGTGGAGGATCCTGCCGGGGGTGGAGGTAGGGAGCTGGAACAGGACAGAACCTTCTCGTTCAGAAACCACTCCATCTATCACTGCTCATTAGTCTTCAAAGAAGCACTGAAGCCAGGCCTCAAGAAAAGAATGCAGCTAAATGTGTGGAGGTTGGTAGTGACCTGAGAAAGTATGTCACCCTACTCAGAGAGACTTATGCTGACCACATAAATCCTCTTTTCTTTTATGGTTACACTGTGTCTTTGTTGCTGTGGGCAGGCTTTCTCCAGTTGAGGACAGTGGGGGCTTCCCTTGTTGCAGAGCAGGGGCTCTAGGCATGGCGGCTTCAGCAGTTGGCGCATGTGGGCTCTGTAGTGATGGCTCATGAGCCCTGGAACCAGCAGGCTCCAGTAGGCATGGCACATGGGCTTTAGCTGCTCCTTGACATGTGGAGTCTTCCTGGAGCAGGAATCAAACCATGTCCCCTGCATTGACAGGAGGGTTCTTATCCACTGTGCCACCAGGGAAGTCTGGACCATGTGAATCTTGATCCAAAACCTGAGACATGTGGTTTTACCATGGATGCTTCCCAACTTCTTTCAAGAACCTCTCCCAGTTCTCCATGGGCTATAGAGCTGCCTTACAGTTTTTCTGTCCACCCTGACAAAGGACAGGAACATAATATAAAATAAGGTGCCCCCATTCCCTGCAAACTGTGGAGGACAGTGTATAACATCACTGTACTCAGTAAAACTGTACACAGTGTATAGTTCCCCCTCCTACTTGTTTATGAGGTCACTGGGAAAGCTGCTACTCTTTTCATGGCTTCCCTCTCCTGTTTATCTTTTATATCCCCCCTTCTCCCTCCCCTAGCTTTTCCCTTCTTCTCTATCCTGTAGACAGAGCCCCTTTTCTTCTCTACTATATAATTCTAAACATAGGCTCTGCCCATAACCCTAAGCTATTGCTGCATCACACTGATTTGCACCAGCTGTGCCTGATGGTGGTTAACCCACACTTACAACAGAGCCTTCTTAGATCTTCCTCTGAGAACGAGATTCCGCACATACATTTAAAAGTCATAACCAGCAAGGTGGAAACTGAGCCAAGAATAAACAGATCCTGCTTTGAACTACTGATCACATTAAATAAGAAAAATAACACAACCAGAGCAAAGAAAAGTGCTACCCAGAGGTGTAGCATAAAGATTTTTCTTGGACACGTACAACAAACTAGTAGATGATTTGCCCCCTCAAACATCCCACTCCCTAGTTTAAGGTCAATTCTCTCAATAGTAATGAAAGGAAAGCCCAGGTCAGGGCAGGGAGCTCAAGGAAGGGAAGACTTTCTCATGAAGAATTCAAGGGACAATAAAAAGTATACTCCTACATAGAGCTGACTCACTTCATTGTACAGCAGAAACTAACACAACATTGTAAAGCAACTATACCTCAATTAAAAAAAGAAAAAGAAAAAACTAGGAGACCTTTAAAAAAAGTATGCTCCCAAATAAGAGCATCAAGAACTTTATCATGTAACTAGAGTTTGCAAAGCTTAGAGCCTTTGAGACTCTTAAATAGCTGTGAAAAACCAAGTGCATGGAGCTGGGAATTAGCATATAATGATGTTATTCTGCAACTTTGGGCAGATCACAATCTCAGAGCATCAGTTTTCCTATCAGCTCACTCCCTGAGGAGTCATTGGCAAGGTCACCAGCTGGTTTGTGCATACTGAATTGTCTGGCCCATTTACTTTCCACTATGAAACCATGTGTAATGGTCCTGTGTCTGAATGTGATCAGGTCATGTGAATGACTGTCATTAGAAGGTAATCATCCTTCTTCATCTCTGTCCCAGTGCGACTGTGTTCCAGATTTGTCAAACCAAATTCCATTCTTCCTAGCTCCATAGGATAATGAACAAATGCCGCTAGTTTTGTTAAGAGAAAAATCTTCCAAGTTGTAAAATCATTTATTAGTTTCAAAAATTCTGGCTAACCTCAAGATTAGGGACACAACATGATTCATCTGATGCAAGACGACATCAGCAGTCTAAGAAAAATACGTTATAACTAACTTTTTGTTACAAAGCTCATCTACTTATAAATCAGGTTCCCAATGGCTATCTTCACATCTGTCTCACTGTCAGTCCAGGAGGACATTAGAACAAGTCACTGTTAACCATCTCCTGTTGATGGCAGGCAGAAATGGTGTACTTTAGCTCAGGACAGCTTCAAGCCATCTATGAAAATTCTTAGGTTGAACATGTATAGGAGACAGATCTCCTATACTTATTTCACTCACTAGGAGTAAAGTTTCTATTCACTAAAAATAGCAACATAATTTCAGGCTTCCCAGAAAACACAGCATCCCATCAGTCTTTTAAGTACTGAATGATCAGTTCCTAAGCATCAAAAGCATTAGTACAAAAATGGAGACCCCACCAACAGTGTCAGGCAGGGGTCTTGATGTTTGGAGGACAAACTTTCCTCCAGAGTCACAACACTTTCACAGACCCTTGTGATCTGACTCGTGCCCTCCTTTCAAGCCTCATCACCCCCAACACTTTCTGTCTTGAATCCTATCTTCCATCCACACTGAACTACTCGTCATTCCCCTTTCCCCGACTCTTTACGCCTTTGTACACGCTTTTCCCTCTGCACCAGCAAAGGACTTCCTTCCCCACCCCCATAATGAAACAGTCCACCTCATCCATTTTCCATGTCTCATTTGTATAAAATCACTTACTCCTACACATCATTTATTACTCTTAGCTTCTCCAAACCTCCCAAATTTAGCTAAAATATGCCTCACATGTACTCCTTTACAAGCTTGTGTTTTAATTGCCTTGATCACAAGGCAGAATCACCTTGCTTTTGTGAGAAAAAAAAAGTCTATATTCCCCACTAGACTGTAAGCTCCATGAGGCAGGGGTTATATCAGTCCTACACATGGCAGTTACTCAACAAATATCTATTGAGTAAATGATTCAATTCACTATTTTATATTTAATAAGAGAGGAATGAATTTATTTTAGATGTTTTCTTAAGATAGCTGTCATTTTATTCAACCTTTTTGTTTTGACACTTTCAATTTTTAGAATTGTAAAAGATGCCAAGAGATACAAATATATAATCATGTTCATATTACCGCCATCTGGAATTGACAAATGTTAACAGTTTTATATATTCCAGTCTATTCAAGACTGCTTTCAAAGGGCCAAAACTCCAATGATTTTGTGATCAATCCTGAGTTAACTAGACAGAGAGAAACGGAAACGATATTATTAAGCACTTATGTGCCAGTCACTGCCCTAGGTTTATATACATTGCATATTGTGAATATTATTATCCACACTTTATGGATGAAGACACTAAGACTTAGAAGATTAACTACTGACTGAGATAATACACCGAGTAGATGTTACTACCATGTCCCAACCAAATACTAACTAAATCCAAATTCCTTGGGGCTTTGTCCTTTATTGTCTAGATCCTCAAGTCCTATCTATACCTGGAAGGTGCTTGCGCTTTTTGAGCCAGGGAATGTACTTTTACATATGTTATTCATCCAATTCGTTTAAAAAATGTCAATTAAGTGCCTACTATGGATTTTGTACTGTTGTCTCGTAAACTAGCAGAAAACTAAGTTAACCAGGGCACTGCTTTCACAAGCATTTTGGTTAATTCAGCTATGAATAAATTAAGTGGTGCTATAATGCCAAGGAAGCTTCTCCATTGCAAAAGAAACATGCAACCGTCTAGGCAAAGAGAAAATAGCATTAAAAGGATGAACAGACTACCTTCCTGTCCCTGCCAAAGGTTAAGGATGACACATGACAAGCTATGCTCACATTAGACGGCCCCTGAAAATTTACCTTGGTCCTACAAGGACTGGAATGTTGTGGTTGTGGTGGGGAAAATCTTTGCAAGGTGACTAGATACTTAAGGGTCATATTTAAAAATCGCTGACCACTTTGCTGTGTACCTGAAAGTAATACAACATTGCAAATCAACTCTCCATCAATAAAAACCTTAAAAAATAAAACAAAATAAAAATTTGCTGTCACTTATGATTTCTACAGTGTCCTGTATTTTTGTCTTAACAATTAAAAACATGAAACTTAGGGGTAAAGAATTTGACTTAATATATCTTCTTGGCTCTCAGTTCAAATTCTTATGGTTGCTTAACGGTCAGCATGTCTGTGGTCCTGTAGTTCACATGAAAGAAAGTGAAAGTCACTCAGTTGTGTCTGACTCTTTGCAACCCCATGGACTGTAGCCCGCAGGCTTCTCTGTCCATGGGATTCTCCAGGAAAGAATACTGGAGTGGGTTGCCATGCCCTTCTCCAGGGGATCTTCCTGACCCAGGAATGGAACTTCCGTCTCCTGCACTTCAGGCAGATTCTTTACTGTCTGAGCTAGCATAGAGTTCAGCTAAGACCCTGCACATTCTTTCTTGCGGTCCCTGCCTTTCAGAAAATGAATGACACAGTGTTTCCTGCCCCAAAGGGACAGCCTGTCCCTGTGTGGATACTTTGTATCCAGGGTCTTGCTCCATTTCTTCCAGTAAGTCCAGGGGTGTATGGCAATCACTCGCTTTATAACTGTATTGTCAGCAATTTTGACTTCTCTTAACATATTATAAAACTTCTGGACTCCCAATCGAAATCCTGGCTCTTTCTTCCTTTCCTATATCTACTATCCTCCGTGATTCCTTAAACATAACTCCACCTCCCACTTTGATAGAGCACGCTTCTTCCATCACAGTGTTTCAAGTCTTTTTGCCATTTTTAGCTTCCTTGATCAACATTTTTACTTTGAAACAATTCAGATTTGTCCTTGCACAGCATCCAACCTACTTGAAATGAATGTTTTGAGTCTGTAAGCACGATATGGCCATAAGGGTAAGCAGGAGTGGGTGGAGAGGTTATTTTGCTTACTGAGGACTCTTTTCATCAGGCTATTTGCTTTCACTGTCACTGTACTTTTACTACACACATATGGCGTTGATTTCTCAGAAATCCAGCAAAATTCTAATGGTTCCCATTACTGGCAAGCCACAGAGTAAATCATATGGTTCTGGTCCTTGGGTCCATCCTTTCATGACAGCAGAGGAAATACCACTAACTGCCAGAAGTTCTGTCAGTTGGGTGCTCTTCTCAGAGTAAGCACCAACAAGTGAGATAGTTGGTTTTCTGTCCGTTCCTTTGTTCATTCATTTATTCATTCAACAAATGTCTCAAGAGTGTAGTGAAATAACTCTGAATAAAACAGACATAGTTTCTCAGATTAGGAGCTCATAGTATACTGGAAAAGAATATAAAATAAATGATTGCCATATAATGTGATAAATAGACATGAAGGAAACACAGAGTACTTTTTAGAAAACTAAGAAAAAAATGACAAGGGCATATAACACAGACTATAGAGGTCAAGGGAAACTTCCAGAGTCTGAAGGATGAATAGGAGTTACCTGGGCAAAGGGGAAGGAAGGGCACCCTAAACAGAGACTACAATGTCACGTGCAAATGCACTGGGGCCAATATTCCCTTATCAGAATCCAAGTTTTTAAAGCATGCTAACCCTTTCCTTGAAGAAGGGAATGGCAATCCACTCCAGTATTCTTGCCTGGAGAACCCCTTGGTCAGAGGAGCCTGGCAGTCTACAGTCCATGGGGTCACACAGAGTCAGCTATGACTTGGTGACTAAACAACAACAACATTTTCCTACCAGTGACCTCCTGTAAATCTCTACCTTTCTGAAATTTTCTCCATCTATAAAGGTTCCAGGGGAGTTCCCTGGTGGATTCTGCACTCTCACTGCAGAGGGCCCAGGTTCAACCCCTGCTTGGGGTTAAACTAAGATCCCACAATCCAGGCAGTGCAGCCCACCCCACCCCAGGCCCCACCCCCCAAAAAAAGATTACAAAAGATTATAATGTGCCTTGAGATTCCTAGACCAGGGTTTCTCATCAAGTAAAGCAGGTTAATTTCTCAAATGTTGGGTCACAGGAGAAGAATTATAGTAAAAGTTTTCCACTATTTCCTCTCGTGGGCCCCTGAAAGAGGACAGGGCTTTGGACTAGCTACTCAGTGCTATGGGAAGCAATACAGCTTCTCCCCAGATAGCCTACATTTGTAATCCAAGGACAAATTTAAATAAATACTGTTTCTTCTTTATATGTGTGCCCTCGAAGGCGAGATAAGCCTAAGGCACAGAAGACAATTCTTTCCCTTTCATGGGCACTATTTCAGTGTGTGAGCTCCTCTCCCCCAACCCCCTGCCTCTTTATTGCCTCATGCCAAGCTTGTCCTGACAATAATGGAGTTTTCAAGCAAATAAAAAGAGACCCTGAGGTTTACAGTGAGCACATTTTGGAAAACAATGAGCTGAAATAGAACTGCTTCGCACACTTTTTCCTGGGGAGCTTAGACTCACATGAACACAAGCCCCATGAAGGAATGGTTTCCAAGCCCTCAAGAAACTGGTCTTTTTCTTTCTTCCTCCCTTCCTCCCTCCCTCCCTCCTCTTTTTTTCCTCCCTCCCTCCCTTCCTAAATTCACTTGGAGTTTTCTTTACTCTCTGTAGTAAAGCACAAAGAAATGTTCACATCTAATATGGCGAAGGCAGGGTTCGTTCTAGGACTGGGAGCCAAAGGCATGTGCAGGCTCAGTCGTGTCAGACTGTTTATGACCCCATGGGCTGTAGCCCACCCAGGCTCTTCTGTCCATGGGATTTCCCAGGCAAGAACCCTAGAGGGGTTGCCATTTCCTCCTCCAAGGGATCTTCCTGACCCAGGGATTGAACCTGCATCTCCTGGCAGGAGGATTCTTTACCACTAGTGCCACCTGGGAAGCCGGGAGCCAAATAGAACAGGCTAAAGTTGTTGAAAATGTCTAACAGAGTTTTACCAGAGAAAGCTCTCTATGTATCAGTTTTATCCTCTTAAAAGTCCCTGGCATTTCCCCGTGCAAATGGTCACCTGAGCACCCAAGTCAGCAGGTAGGATAACAGAAGGTTGAGAACCCAGCCTGCCCACACCTTTCCAGGAAGACGTCCCTGCAGAGCACAATGCTGACTGGTGTCGCCCCTACCACATGCTCGGGGCAGAGAAGGAGGAGCTGAGTGGGTCTGAAACACCCTTATCTGGACACTGCCCAGAATCATTTGTATATGTCAACACAGTGCTGTTTAGTTGGGGTTGATTATTTTCCTCCTGGGAAGATCACCCACAGGAACCTTGGTGGGGGCAGTCTCATTGGAGTCGGGCAGCTGTGTCTACCAGTTCAAATCCCCTAGTTGTTTAAAAAAACACTGAAGGAATCCTGGAGTATGGGCCTTCCAGAACGTGGGGGCAATCGTGAATTCAGATGGTAGAGGTCAAAAAGCAACGGCTGTAAAACTGGCAGACTGATAGGGTGTAACATTTTATACTCCTCTGTCCTTCACTGATTCATTCAATAATAAGAAAAGTCTACATCTATTGGTTATTATGTAGGAGGCACTGTTCTAAGCACTTTGCATGCACTTTGCTCTGGCAACAAGAGCCAATGGTTAAAAATAAGAAGATACAAGGTAGGAAGATTGGAGCTGAGGAGACTTCCCCGAAGGTAGGTCTGTGTTCCGTGATGATAGCAGACTGTTTGGTGAACAGCATCTCAAGGGCGGAGGGAAACTTTGAGGTGACTCTGGTGGGCTTTACTGTCCAAGGACGCAACAACAATTCAGGGAATGGGTGAAAATACCCAGGTTTCAAACAATCAGACTGTTTACACCTTTGGGCCCCTATCAATAGCTTGGAGTATGTGGAGCAGAATTCAGTTATGCAGGGAAAAAAGAGCTAGGACAAACTTAGCAGAGGTTTAGAGCTTCACTCAAACGGAATGGAGTTAACGGCAGGGTGTAGTCTCCATGAGATGTTGTGATACTATGTGGGAAAACTGAGATGGAAACCCAGCCACACACACTGGGAAAAACATTTTGAGGAATAAAAGAAAGTTATGACTCAATGGACATGTTGTTGTTTTTTCCCATGAGACACTGCCAAGCCAGGCTCTAAGACAGCAAGACTGGAACCATTTATTACGCTGAAGATGCTGACCTGACCAGAATGAGATGAAGTCTGGGAAGCGAAACCAAATGTAGAATCAGGGTGATTTAAATAATTTTGGTAGACAGTTTCATGAGAAGATAAGAGTGAGATGATGAAGAGAGAGACGCTTGAATTTGAATCTTACTCTGCCACTTACCAGTTATGTATCTTTGAGCATGTGCCCTAACTTCTAACCTTCAAAATCCTTATGCAAAATATTCCTATGGGACCTCCCTGGTGGTCCAAGGGTGAAGAATCTGCCTGCCGGTGCAGGGGACACAGGTTCAATCCTTGGTCCGGGAAGATTCTGTATGCCTCAGGGCAACTAAGCCCGTGCTCAGCATCAAGAGAAGCCACCGCAGTGAGAAGCCCGTGCACCACAACTAGAGAGCAGACCCTGCTCACCGCAGCCAGAGAACGCCCAGGCACAGCAAGAAGAGCCGGCGCTGCCCAAAACAAAAGAATAGGAAAGAAGCAAGCTTCTATTTAAAAACATCCCTATGGCTGTGACAACTGAATATACCGCAGAATATGAAAGTGCCAAGGACAGTTCTGACACAGAGTAGGTGCTTAACAAACGATACTTTCTCTCCCTCCCTTATAGACTCCAGTTGAATATTATTAATATTCGGTTTTAATATTCCATTCCTCACTACTGATGATAATATCTATCCTATTGATCTCAGTAAAAATATCTCAAAGCATGTTTATATATTAATAAGTTCCCAGGCAGGACATGTCTATCCCTTTGCCTCATATTAAAGTTTGCGGTAGAGAGAAAAAGGAAGTCATTCAGAATCACAAAGAAGAAGCCTAGCGCTATCTTTGAACCACATTCTTTAAGGTCAGCAAAGAGCTGGCTCTTCAGAGATGAATAAAATGCACACCCACTGCTTGTCCAAATAGTCATCCAGTTTCTCTCTCTCTCTCTCTCATTTTTTTAATTCTCTCTCTTCCTGTCCCTCAGATGAGAATGATTTAATCTCCAAAGTATGCGTGATGACACATACTATTTCCTCCTCCAAGAATGTGATGTTACAATGTGAGGCCCCATTCCAGAACTAGATTGAGAGGGAGAGGTCATATGTCCAGTCTCCACACAGGCATTCACCAGTTGAAGTTCACACAGAGAGCATCTCTGTTTCACAACCACAGAGAATATTGCTTATCTTGGCAGGCTCCTCACAAATGCAAGACACTGAGCACAGATAAGCAGTGCGTGATGAATGAATCAGTGCAATTTCAATCAGTAAAAACCCAAACAAATAAACAAAACCCCGCCACTGACTACGACCCAACAGCCAATGAAATAAATCACCTTTGTACCAGAGATGGCAGTATTTTGGTTGCTGTTAACCTTTATAGAAACAACAGGTTACCATGAAATCATGATCACATGGTCATGTAATTGCTATGAAAATGATTCATCAATCAACCATCAGGTATTTAATTCAACTAGGTACAGCAGTATGTGAGTGCTTTAGGGTTTCTAAGTGAAGTCTGATTAAAACTAATGGACATGGTCTATAGAACAGACAGCCTAGCTTAAAAGAGAGAATCACCATCATGAAAAAAGAATACCCCAAATAATTCCCAGTTGAGCACTGACTAGCCGAATGTATACAGAGAAGAAGGAGATCAAAGTGGCCAAAAGATGTTTTGAAGTGTTCCAGGCCATCCTTCACATGTCTGACAGAGCAGGATTTCTAGAAAACAAATCTGTGTCACTACCCCTGCCTAAAACCCTTTACTGACTGCCCAAGGCCCACAAGACAATTCCTGAATTTCTGAGTGAAGCGTGTAAGTCTTTTCATTATTTGGTGCTTCTCAGCTTCATCTCTTGCCATTTCTCTTCTGCTGCAGACGCTCCCAACTGCAGGATGTTCTATTAATAATACTGTCCTTTACACAATTTTCCCTCTTATGGGAATATTTGCTTGGGTTCCTCTTTTAAAATCCCTTCTGTTGGGTTAACTTCTACTTTTCCTTTAAGAATGAACTCAAGCCTTACTTCATCACTGAGTTTTCTTTCCCTGACACCCACACCTCCATGAGCATACTCACGCCCATGCGGGATTAATGCTCCCTGCTGTAGGTTCTGAAAACACCTAGGGACATATTTTTAACATACAACACTCACCACACCACATTGCAATTACTGATTGATTTAATGCCGTTCCCCCACCTATTTCCCATTTTTTTGTATCAACTTTGCATGTGGGCTCAGTCACTCAGTCATGTCCAACTCTTTGCGACCCATGGACTGTAGACTGCCAGGCTCCTCTGTCCATGGAATTATCCAGGCAAGAATACTGGAGTGGGTTGCCGTGCCCCCCTCCAGGGGATCTTCTCAACCAGGGATCGAAACCAAGTTTCTTGTGTCTCCTGCACTGGCAGCCAAGTTCTTTGCCACTAGTGCCACCTGGGAATCCCTGAAATATGTATAAGGATGATAAACTCCAAATTTAGGATAGTGATTACCTTTGCGGAAGGAGGAAAGCAAATAGAATTGGGTGCCAGGGCCAGGACTAGGGTGAGTAAGCAAGGCACCTAGCATGCAAAATACAAGGATAGATTAACTTCCAAGTTTGTGCAAGTGCAGGACATAAATGTGAGAGTAGGTACCTCCTTAAATCTTGTGCCCTCAGCACCTCCCTTTCTGATCCTAGTCTTGACCCTATTAAGTGACATACACAGAGACTTCAAACAGCTTTCTGCAGAGTTTTACTGCTTTAAAAAACAAAAAACTAAACTCTGTTGTGCTAGTATTTCTATAGAAAGAATTTATAGTTTCTTCATCTGGATTTCACACATTTAAGACTATAGCTCATTTACTACTTTCTTGGATTGGAATCATTACAACACACAGATATTAAAGATTTGGACACCCAACATAAGTGCTCTGAGGCCTTGGTATAATGACTGCTCGTGAAAGATTATTTTCCTCTTAACAGAATAACCAACAGAAAGACATGTGACCAAGCTTGGCAGCGAGGCCCTCTCTCCCATTGTTTTGCATTTTGAGCAAAGAAATGTGAGAATGAGAGAGGAGAGACCAGTTTGGAAGTTATACCAGGGGTAGGGCTCTGACTAGTTCCTGCTGACTTGGTTCTTGTCCTATTTCCAAACATAGTTCTCCAAATTCCCATCAGTTCTGTGAACCTCCCAATATCCTCCAATAATTTGCCAGTTTCTTTAAATTAGAGTCAATTCCTATTGCTTGCAATCAAGGAGCCCTAACTAATACTTAATCTCACGCTGTCAAAGAATGAATCTATATAATTCCACATGTGTTAGTTGATCCTGAGGAATCAGTTTTCTCATCACAATTTGACTTCCCATGTATGTTTGGTAGGAATCTACAAGGACAAATGCCTACTTGCATGTTTTAAGTCCTATCTGTCAGGGCTGCCTCCCTTGGCTGAATGAATCACTGTGGAGTTATTAATGTCCAAGGGACATACCCCTGACTTCTTATTCTCTAGCTGTGGTTGTGCCTATGGCCCCTGAATAAAAAATTGCCAAGCTGGCCTATGATAACAGCTGCACTAAGAATGAGCATCTCAAATCTAAGAAAACCCATCAGTGCACCAGCTGTGTCGCTTAGCGTTGTCTTACCTCCTCTGTCTTTAAAACTTCCCATATCCGAGCATGATCTTCCACCAGCCAGTGTCCTGTGCTTTCTACCTTGGTGGAAAGTTTGAGTTTAGACACCACATGTGCAGGCTCTCCCAAGGGCTTCTCCTCCATCTTGAAAGAGCCAGGCAGGAGGCATTACGGATCTGTGTGGAAGAATAAAGTGGGATCCAGGTTAAAACATTACGTAACAACAACAGCAACAATGAGATGGCAGAGCAAATCATCATGCCTGATTCGTGGATAGTGAGACCATCAAAAATAGTAACATAATAGACACTAAATTTTATGGACACTTTTTATATTTTAGTTATTCATGATTGGCATTTTAATACAGGCTTCTGGAGAAAGGGATGCATTTTGATAATGGACAAAGTGATAAAATTTTAAAGCAAAGTAAAAAGTATCCTTCACCTGTTCTATCTGCTTGTCACTTTCCTCTGGTCCCTCAGTAGAAGAGATGGAAATGGGTGGATGTAAGACATACCTGGGCTTCCCAGGTAGCTCAGTATCCACCTGCCAATGCAGGAGATAAGAGAGGAGGGCTCTAGCCCTGGGTTGGGAAAATCCCCGAAAAGAGGAAATGACAACCTACTTCAGTAATCTTGCCTGGAGAATCCCATGGACAAGGGGTCTGGTGGGCAACAGTTGATGGGGTTGCAAAGAGTCAAACTGAGCACTCAAGACAAGCCTGAATGATGTTTTCACATTTCCATGCCATGCGGGGCATGTGGGAAAAGCACTGGCTCTGGGGTCAGGAGTTTTAACTCTTTAAACATCTATTAAATACTTATTTGTTTGAGTCTCCATGCGAGGCAAACACAAATAATTCAGCAGTTTGGTTCTTAACCTTAAGAAGTTTGCTGTCTCCAGACAGAAAGGGTTGTAAACAAGTAATCACCACGGTGTCTTATAGCACCATGTGTGAAATGCCACAGTAATCATGTTTCTAAACTGCAGCAGAAGCAAAGAGGAAGGTTCTCTTTGATATTTATTAGCTGTGTTAACTTCTTGCGCCTCAGTTCCATCAGCAGTCACTCTAGAGACAATATTTAAACATTGATACCAATTCTATAAAGTCTATTTCCTTGACAACATTCCACCTGCCACTGGTTTATTCAGAATCACATTATACCTGCCCCGCACCATACTGCCCTAAGGAATCGCCTTGCCTCTATTCACATTCCTGAGCCCATCCTTCTGAGAGTAATTTTTCTAAAAAGCAAATCGGATAATGATGTTTCCACCTACCAAAATCTTTTCCCAGAGATTAAAGTCCAAATTCTGTAACATAGCATCCAAGACGACTTCCTCTACCTTCCTCCTCCTACCATGCCTGGCAGCCTCCTCAACCACACTGTCTCTGAGTGCTTACAGGGACTTTCCTGGTGGCTCAGTGGTAAATAATCTGCCTTGCAATGCAGGGGACACAAGTTCGATCCTTGGTCCTGGAATATTCCACATGCCACAGAGCAACTAAGGCAATGCGCTGCAACTACTGAGCCTGTGGGTCACAATTAGAAAGATCCCACATGAGACAGTGAAGATCCTGCATGCTACAACTGAGGCCCAGCGACACAGCTAAGGAAATAGAGTGCTTGCATGCATCTGACTCTTTTACAACCCCATGGACGGTAGCCCGCCAACCACCTCTGTTTATGGAATTCTCCAAGCAGGAATACTGGAGTGAGTTGCCATCCTACTCCAGGGGAGCTTCCCGATCCAGGGATCAAACCCATGTCTTCTGCATTGGCAGGCGGATTCTTTACCACTGAGCCACGTGAGAAGCCCCGAATAAAGTGCTTATGGATCTCAAAAACATCCAGGATCTTTCAGCCTTTGTTTGTGTCACCTCCTCTCCACCCACTATGACAAGAGAATAAAGACCCTTCCTCCTTTGTATCTCTCTGTATATGCTCTGGACAGAATTCTACCATGTCACTTACAGCACTTTAAATTATTTGCTTTCAATTCTATTTCTACCTTTTGGTCTTTTAAGCATCGAAACACTGGAGATGATGTCATATACAGAGTAAATACCAAATATATGTTTGATGGATTCATTAATTCAGTAAATCATGAGAATCCAGTAAAATTAAGGCAGCAGATCTAACATAGTCAAATAACAGATTACGAGTTGAGTCACCTCTGCTCTTCAACTTCTGTTCACTTAGTGGCTGTAAGCTCCTCATAAGAAAGAGTTAATTAAGTCTAACATTCATCCTGCACCCCTAGGCAGTAACTCTGCAAGCAGCAATTGCTCATTAGCTACCACAGAGTCGTTTTCTTGGAAATGTCTTCAAGGAATTGAGCATGCCTGCAAAAAGCAGGTCTTAAGCGCACATAACCTACTGCCCAAATAAAAGCAAATGAAAAATAGCACTGATGAAGCTATTTGCAGGGAAGGAACAGACACACAGATGTAGAGAACGAACCTGTGGACACAGTGGGGGAAGGAGAGGGTGGGAGGAATCAAGCGAAAAGCATTGACGCATGATCATGTGTGAACTAGCTGCTAGCGGGAAGCTCCTCCACAGCACAGGGAACCCAGCCTGTGCCCTGCCAGGACGTAGAAAGGTGGGATGGCAGAGACGATGGAGGCTGAAGGAGGAGGGGAGACATATATATAATTATGACTGATTCATAAACCAGCAGAAACCCACACAGCATTGTAAAGCAATTATCCTCCAGTCAAAAACTAAACTTAAAAGTAAATAGAAATAGCATTGATAAGCTGCACAGGGGTGATAGGTCGGAAGGTTCGAGAGAAGGGTCTTCTAAAGCCAAGTTACTTCTCTGCCTCACATGCTCCATCTGTAAGCCATGGAGAGCAAGCAATGTTCTGGCAGAGAGCAATGATGAGGAACACTTAACCAAAATCATTGTGCAGTAATTAGAAGCATGCAGCACTCAACACACTCCCAACAGGAACCAGGAAACAGAACCTTGACAATTAATGAGCAAAGTTATTCTGAATGGACATAAATGATGCTGACACATACCTGCAAGGAAATAAACAAAGGAGAGTCATGTGGGGGTTTCAGTTCCAAAAAAAGGAAATTAAAATAAACAGGCAAAATGGAAATAGGCCAAATTAGTAGGGAAGGAAATTCCATTGTTGTTATTGGAGATAATACTGTAAACAACAAATAATAAATCAGAACAAAGTGGAAAAACTACATCAGATGGTTTTGTGGCTGTACCATTTGTATATCATGGAAAGGTACCTAGATAAATTAGACAGACTGCAGGATCTCAGGGGGAACAATGGAACATCTGGAAATGTAACAACCCAGTGACCCCATGGCTCTCACCCTACTGTCTGCCCACAGCTGCTTTCTCATCCCCACAGTGTGGGTGAAAGTTGGCAAGTTTTCTGTATGGGAGACTGAACTGACTATTGCATACTGACTTCCTTCAGTCCCTTACCATGTTTGGGAAGAAGTTGCAATTCTGAGTTTTAAACCATTCCACGGTCCTTGGGAACTGAGGATGTGTGCAGAGAAGCAGCCAGCTCTTATGAGGCTCTTCGAGCACGCTGAGATCCTCTACCCTCTCTGAGACGCGAGGCCTTTCCACCAGGCTCAGTGTATTTCCTCACTCACACACACAAAACAACCATAAGAATAACACAGATTGGCACTCTCATTGCCTCCTAGTCACTGTGCTAGGCATTTTTCAAATTACAGTATGTCCCCTACATACAAATCTTCAAGTTGTGAACTTGCAAAGATGCAAACCTGAGTTCACATGCCCAATCACATAAGTTAGCTCCCGTGTCTGGGGTACATCATCATGTGCGTGCATCCTCTGCAGGCATCTGTGCTTTTGTGTACTTTCCTGTACAAAGAATGAACTTTATAGAGACCAGTAACTTTATTTCAAGTCCAGAATGTCCGGAAGCAAGTGTAAAAGCCGTGGTGATGTAACTGGTACTGTACTGTACTTTTCAAGGTACCAAACTATAAGATTAAAAATGTTTTCTTTATTTTTTGTGCTTGCTTTTTATATATTATTTGTGTAAAAAGTATTATAAACCTATTACAGTACAATACTATATAGCTGATGTGTTAGATATGTTAGTTGGTTACCTAGGCTAATCTTGTTGGACTTATAAACAAATTGAACTTATCGAACACATTCTCAGAACAGAACTCGCTCATATATTGGGGACTTGCTGTATCTCAAATCCACACAATAATGCCTCAGGGTAAACAACACCATTCACAGCAATGAAACATTTGACTCAGAGAGATTAAGTCACTGCTAGAAAGTTGTAGGGTTCCCAAGTTCATGCACTCTCTCCTAGGTCAGTTCAGAAGGGCTTCAGCCCCCGGCCCCTACCCTTCACTGGTGGAATGAGACCTCGTGCCCCTTCCCCACGGACTAGAGTTGAAGTGTCACTGTCTTAGGCAATTGGCATAACAGTGATCCTTGAGAGGTGGTCACATCTGATGAATCATGGCTAACAGTGGAATAGATAGAAGGAGGGGAAATATGAAAAAATAGACCCTTCTGTCCCCCTTTTACTCCCATCTTAACTTCTGACTAGGGCAGGCTTTATAGGTATGACCTATACATTCACACATGGCCTTTTCTCAGAAGGACTCAAAACTTGGTTGAATGCTCTGCTGCTGTTGTTCCACTGCTAAGCTTTGTCCAACTCTTTGAAGCCCCATGGACTGCAACACACCAGGCTTCCCTGTCTGTCCTTCAATATCTCCCAGAGTTTTCTCAAACTCATGTCCATTGATGTTATCTAACCATCTCATCCTCTGCTGCCCACTTCTCCTCTTGTTCTCAATTTTTCCTAGTATCAGGGTCTTTTCCAGTTAAGTTGACTCTTCGCATTAGGTGGCCAAAGTATTGGAGCTTTGGTTTCAGCATCAGTCCTTCTAATGAACATTCAGGATTCATTTCCTTTCGATTGACTAGTTTGATCTCCTTGAAGTCCAAGGGACTCTCAAGAATCTTCTCCATCACCACAGTTGGAAAGCATCAGTTCTCTTCCCAGGTGGCACTAGTGGTAAAGAACCTGCCTGCCAACACAGGAGACACAAGAGACACGGGCTCAGTCCCTGGGTCAAGAAGATCCCCCAGAGGAGGACATGGCAACCCACTCCAGTATTCTTTCCTGGAGAATCCCATGGACGGAGGAGCTTGGCGGGCTCCAGTCCATGGGGTCAAAAACAGTCGGACATGACAGCACATAATCGTCCCTTTCAACCTTCTTTATGGTCCAACTGTCACATGTGCACATGACTACTGGGAAAGCCATAGCTTTGACTATATAGACCTTTGTCAGCAGAGTGATATGTCTGCTTTTTAACATGCTATCTAGGTTTGTCATAGCTCTCCATTCAAGGAGCAAACATCTTTTAATTTCATGGCTGCATTTACTGTCCACAATGATTTTGGAGACCAAGAATATAAAATCTTTCACTGCTTCCAATTTTTCCCCTTCTGTTTGCCATGGAGTGATGGGACCAGACGCCATGATCTTTTTTTTTTTTTTAAACGTTGAGTTTCAAGTAAGTGCTAGGGCACAAGTTTACTGAAATCTATATTTACTTTATCAGTCTCTATGTTGGAGTTTGATAAATCAATCAATACTTCATTATTTGACATCCTACTATGATAGTAAATAATGTATGTGAAAGTGAAGTCGCTCAGTCATGTCCAACTCTTTGCGACCCCATGGACTGTAGCCCACCAGACTCCTCCATCCATGGGATTCTCCAGGCAAGAGTACTGGAGTGGGTTGCCATTTCCTTCTTCAGGGTATCTTCCCAACCCAGGGATTGAACCCAGGTCTCCCGCATTCCAGGTAGACGCTTTAACCTCTGAGCCACCAGGGAAGCCCAAAAATAATGTATGAGATCTCTCTAAATCATTATCTTTTTCCTCCTACCTCTCCCCTTCACATATTTTTGGAAGGAAAAAAAAGTGTTTGATATTCAGAACCTTACGGGGTGGTGTGGTGTTTCTTGTCTTTCCCTATTAGGGCCATGCTTTTCTTCTGCCCCTGAAGATTCCATCATTCATATTAATAATACAGTATTTCTGTTTTACTCCCTTTATACACTTAAACTCGGACTTCTCCGTGAAGAATTTTGATTTTTTAACTCAGCTCAAATTTCTTCTAATCTTGAAAAAGTGTGGCATTTGCCCTGTTCCAGTCTCTTCCACGATCACTTGTCTTTCTGCCATGTCTTTCCTCCTCCCTTCTCTCATCCTTATTCCCCTTCCTAAAGAGCTGAGGTCCTGTTCAGATAACACAAGTTTATCTTCATCCCCTACTATTTACAACTCTTCCACCTAAAAAGTTTATCTATCAATAAGAGTCTACCTCTTAGTTTTAATCAAAGACCTAGAATAGCATCATACAAACAGCACTGAAATTCCAGTCAGGAGATCTGGGTTCAAATCATGCAGCCACAGTAATTCTCCATATGAACCTTGACCAACTATTTCACTCCTTAGCCTCAGTTTCCTCCTCTTGAAAATAAACAGATAGGGACTTCCCTGGTGGTCCAGTGATTAAGAATCTGCTTTGCAATGCAGAGGACTTGGGTTTGATCCCTGGTCAGGAAACTAAGATCCCACATGCTGCATAGTAACTAAACCCACCGCACCCCAACTACAGTGCCCATGAGCTGCAACTACTAAAGCCCACGTGCTCTGGAGTCTGCACGCCACAACTACTGACGCTGTGTGCCACAACTAGAGAGTCCACGCACAGCCAATGAAAGATCCCGCATGATGCAACGGAAAACCGAGGGAGCCAAATAAAATAAAAATAAAGTGAATAGACAGACTACAGGGTTGCTGAGACTGCTTACAGAGACAAAACACTCACCTCCCCACAAATGTAGAAAGCAAAACTAATATGCATTGAATTGCTTTTCCAGGAGAGCTGAGCAATCTACACTACTAAACAAACCAGAACATTTGTGATTTCTGTCATTCACATATTGTTCACTTATTCCCACATTAGGCATGCATTCGCTATTCAGAAGTCAAAAAGAGCATGAAGAGCCCCCTGGCATTGACAGATAGAACATCTGAGTCTTGACTACTCGGTCAAATTCTCAGTCATGTAGTCAACTGTAAGTTTGCTGAGGCTTTGTAAAGCTGGTGTTTGCAGATGCTCACCAATGTTTAGCACCCAAATCTAAGGATGGCTCGGTGGTAGATTTTTCTAATCATGATTGCTATTGAGGTATTTACCAATTGGAGGGATACAAGAAAAGTATTAAGATACAGCCTTCCCAGTTGTGGGGGTGGATCACAGTGGTCCCACCAGTCTATGTCATTTGAAAAGAGAGATAGCAGCAGCTGCCTGGAATCGGGGATTTCTGTGGGGAAACAGAGACTGGGGCACAGACAGACATCAGACGGAAAGGTCCCCAGGAAGCCCTGGCATAGGGAGAGCTCCCTAGGGCTGGGAAAGGGGGCACGTCAAAGCATTTCACAGCAATACTGAAAGTTATTTGTGTTTGAAGTGACAGTGTATGCCCATGTATTAGGAGGTAAACAGATCTTCGTTATCTCTTTCTTGGAATCTCAGCAGCATTCTAGTCTGTATAAGGCAACTCACTTATATTCTGCATATTGCTTTCTTTTGCTTTCCTCAGCTTAATCTGGTCTCCCCTGCTGGACTGCCAGTGCTTTGACAGCAAGACTGGACATAAATTTGTTATGCAGCTTCAACTTGTTTTAAAAAAAAGCTCAATTTTTTAAAAAAAATCATATTTTTTTAAAAGTTCATTTTCTTTTCTTTCCATAAAAAAAAAATTCACTGGAGTCCAAGATTACACATTTACCATTATGAAGTATTTTGGGACAAATGTCAATCATTGGGCAACCATTTCCAAAGGAATTTTAATTATGGACCGTCTCACTGAATACTGGGCAAAGTTGCACAATCGTCTGTGGAGTCAGGAGTGACTTTCTCTGGAAGCAACTGTCTCTTGTTAAATGTAGAAAATTAAAGAAGTACAAGGCCTTCCTTCTTCATTCAGACTGATATTTTTTTAAAGGCTGGTTCAACTGCATTTCAGATTTTTTTGTACTTTTCCCCTCTCACTGATAGTATTTGGCAGAAGTTTTTAATAATAATTCAAAAAAAAGAAAAAGAAAACCTAGACCGAGTTTGTACTACCCTTATGAACTTCCCTTGAGAAATGCTGCTCTTTGCTCAGCAATTCCTGCTCAGCATGGATAGAAAACACAAGAAAAGCAGCTGGGCTCCCTTCCTGGTCCCCATTCAGCACGGCCAGTCTAGAAACAAATCTGCAAAGACAGACGTGGGGGAGGGAGAGGACACCTAGATAGAATGGAGGTTCAGATCACAAAGAACCCTCCAGCATTCCAAGGGAGAGAGAGAGAAGTCTAAGGGACTGAATTGTTTATGGCCTGCATTTTTATAACAATAAAAAGCTCAGCGATGATGTCGCTTGAAAGCTGAAAATGAGATAAAACTGTAAGTCATGTGACTGTCCCAGGCTGCATATTTCACAGTTCTGTGGACTCCAGCTTTAACTCGCTGAATGAGTGCAAAATACAACACCATGAAGGGAGTATCACCCAGTTCAACAGTCCCAGGCTAATTTTCATCTTCAAGTTGAAGAAAGTTGAGCTGATTCATGTCAGAGCTATCTTTTAAGTCCCAACAATAATGACAACAAGGCTAACAAGCCCCACCACCACCACTATCACACTGAAGTCAGCATTTACCCTGCCAGGCACTGGGTCTGCACTTTGTCAGCATCAGCTCATCCTCAGACCAGACTCCGGAGAAGCTCAGATCGAGAGAGATGAAGGAACTAGTCTTGGAGTTTCTCTCAAGCCGTCCTGACCCCAGGGCTGTATCCTCACCACTGCACGACGCTGCTGTGTTGGTGTGCAGTCGCTCAGTGGTGTCTGACTCTTGCAATCCGGTAGACTGTAACCCGCCAGGCTCCTCTGTTCCTGGGATTTCCCAGGCAAGAATACTGGAGTGGATTGCCATTTCCTTCCCCAGGGGATCTTCCCGACCTAGGGATCAAACGTGGGTCTCCTGCCTTGGCAAGCAGATTCTTTACCACTAAGCTACCTGGGAACATTAACTACACTACCGCTGACCCTTAACAGTCAACGTTCCACTCAGTCCATGGGATTCTCCAGACCAGAATACTGGAGCGGGGAGCCTTTCCCTTCTCCAGGGGATCTTCCCAACCCAGGGATCGAACCCAGGTCTCCCACATTGCAGGTGGATTCTTTACCAGTTGAGGCACAAAGGAAGCCCACTTACAAAGTAACACCATGTAAATGCTGAAAAATCTGAAATCCCAGGAATCAGAGCTCTTGAAAAGATTCAGAACAGAGCTCTCACATGAGGAATGTTAAATTTTAAAATGTTAGATTCAGGAAAGGAAATCCATGGAGTGTATCAGTTAACGCAAAAAAAAAAAAGATTTAACTTCCAAATAGATTGGCCTTTCCACATCTCAGGTTAAAGAGTGATCTGTTCCCAATCTTTTACTTTACCAAAAACAGAAATCTAATCTATTTAATTACAGTCACTTTCACTAGACCATAGGATAATGGCAGGTCCCGATGGGGGGAAATCTCTTTCAAGAAAACGCTTCTGGGAGAGGAATGTACAGTGAGCTGGCACTAGACCAACCCTTATCCTCCTTCTTAATCTCTAAGCAGCAAGGCCACCATGAGTTTTACATATAACATGTATTCTTAATGACAAGTCTTCTTCCATTAGATCAGATAACCTTGCCCCACTCTGATTAGTTTCACAAAGCAATGATTAAATCCAGTTAGTCCTGCTGAATACCCCAGACACCAATTTGCTAGACTAAGTACTAGACTTTATATTCAGAGTAGCATCTTCATTTCCATCTAACTATTTTCTTCCTTCCTTGATCTTGTCCTGTGAAATAGAAACAAATGCCCATAATGGGGCTAAGGCCAAATGAACAGACTCTATTCATCCCAATGCTGCAACTGATGCTGAAACTGAAGCTCCAATACTTTGGCCACCTGATGCGAAGAGCCGACTTAATAGAAAAGACCCTGATGCTGGAAAATATTGAAGGCAGGAGGAGAAGGGGACGACAGAGGATGTGATGGTTGGATGGCATCCCCGACTCAATGGACATGAATTTGAGCAAACTCCAGGAGATGGTGAAGGACAGGGAGGCCTGGCGTGCTGCAGTCCATGGGATCGCAAAGAGTCGGACATGACTGAGTGACTGAACAAGAACAACAAATATCCATCCAGCATGGGAGAGGGAGGGACCTGTGTACCTTGTGTTAGGGTGATTTCTACCAGTGGCCCACATATTTTACTTTCTTCTCAGCTTTCGTGGGCCTGCACCGGTGATATAACATGCCCGACCTATCCTAGGTGCCACCAAAAACTCAGTGATCCTGATGCACCCAGAAGCACAAAGACAAAGCAGGAGAAACTACTAGGGATGCTGCTTCTCGACTTGGACTCTTCCCTAGATCTTGTGGGCTTATCCCCGGGTGACCTGTGTCACCCGGAGTGAACACAACAGAAAAGCCAAACCTATTTCTTACAGAATTTGGACACAACATTCCCAAAGGCTGGCACTTGCCATAGCACAGTGACATTTTCATCAGTAAATGCAGTTATGTTGGCCATGTTCCATGTGTATTAGAAAAGAGGTAATCATTATTTTCGATGATTTTCCATATTTCCAATTGTTTCAAAGTCTCTTGCGTGTGTGCATGTTAAGTCATTTCATTTCTGTCTGACTCTTTAGGACCCCATGGGCTGTAGCCCACCAGGCTCCTTTGTCCGTGCAACTCTGCAGGCAAGAATATTGGAGTGGGTTGCCATACCTTCCTCCAGGGGATCTTCCCATCCCAGGGACTGAACCTGCGTCTCTCATGTCTCCTCCATTGCCAGATGGGCTCTTTGCCACTAGTGCCACCTGGGAAGCCCTCAGAGCCTCTTAGTGAACTTTTCTATAATGACACTCCAACTTCTTTTATTTCTTCATTTATTTATTTATTGCTCTTCACATCAGTTCTATAAGGGTGTGTCATAGAGGATGCATCCTGCATTCACATGTATCTTAGATGAGAATTTACCCTCCATAGTCCAAGAAGAATAGAACTCTCACATTATTTTGGAGTGAGCCAAAAGATCTCAAGCCTAAATGAGGCCACTGAAAACCAAATTCCACTCTCAAATCTCAAGCAGGTTTCCAAGACGTATTAGAAAACTGCTTTGCATAGCAACCAAGTCAGGAATGTTTTCAACTCAGTCTGGAGGGAGGATCTTGCTGGGATATATGAAATAGTTACTGAATTAGAACCTACTTTTTTCTTTAAGATTGCAAAGATTCCTAGCAGGGCCAAGCCTGGATTTCTCATTAGGCCTTCAGAAAGCAGCGGCCATCCATCACAGTCTTTTCAAAGGCTGTGTCACGTGGCTCGTGTACATCTGCAGGGCTTCTGTGTTTGATCCTAGATTATATTTTCACTAAGGTGAAGGGTTAGAGTTTTGACAGATGTGGCTGCAGTCTAATTGGCCCATTTTATCTGCCCCTTTCCCACACACATACAGTTAGTGATAGCAGAACTGGTGAAATGTCTCAACTTTGTTACCAAGAAATGAGAGGTAGAAGGAATGCAGGTTTGAACACTCAGTTAGGTTTCAGTTTTGGAACTCCACCGAGGCATCCGTCTGAGGGGAAGAAGGATTATTTCATTCTAGGTCACCATTTCATTCCAACTGGGTTGAAGTTGTTTTTGGTTTCGTTTTCTCTTTTATTTTTTCCTCCTTCAGCTTTTACAGGACTTTTTACTTCCTCCATTCTTTTCGTTGCCACAGCTTGACCTTGGCATTTCCAATAAACCAAAGTGGAAACTAAATGAAAGTCTGTCTCGGATTTAGACCTCTTAGTCCACAGAGCATTGTGCCAATATTCGATTTAGCATCCCTGACTTCCTAGCTGAGGGAGTCAATGGGCCAAACTGACTTAACTGCAACTAGATGGCAAATTTCCAGGGACATGACAGTTAAGTTGCTTAAACCTCACCCCGCAAGATACGATGCACAGGAGGGATGGGGAAGTCCCCGACATCTTAATTATTTAGCCAACTCATTGTGCCAGGTGTGGGTGAGGCAGGAAGAAATAAAGATAAATAAACATGTGTCCTCTAAGTGGCTTCATGCTGGGAGTTCTTAATCTGAACCACTGGGAAGTTCACAATCATTTGAAGAGAGTTATATTTCAAAACAATAGGTTAAGTGTTAGAAGATAGTTATATACAAGGGCATTACATTGAGAGCTCTGTGAGTCAAGTGTGAATCCCCTATTCACTGAAGCTCAGAGAAGTGAAGTGAATCACCCAAGGTCAGACAGCAGAATTTGAAAACAGATCTGTCTGATTGAGAGCAAGGCATCCTTTTCCATAATATAATAACCTCTGGTCACATGATGGGAAGAGCTGAATCATTGGGAAAAGACCCTAAAGCTGGGAAAGATTGAGGGCAGGAGGAGAAGGGGGTGACAGGGTATGAGATGGCTGGATGGCATCACCGACTCAATGCACATGAGTTTGAACAAACTCCAGGAGACAGTGAAGAGCAGGGAAGCCTGGCATGCTGCAGTCCATGTGGTTGCAAAGAGTCGGACACTTCTTAGCAACTGAACAACAACAATGGCCTATGACAATTTTCACAGAATTGTGGCTATGTTAATTTGGCTTTGTAACGTTAATGTTTAAAGAGAAACACTAATTCTTTGCACTCAGGTAGAAGACAGAAGGCCAAGAGGGTTATCTGAAATGTACGCTTCCTTATCTACAAAGCCGAGAGCCTATTTCTTCCTACCACCCTTCATGTCCCACCCTGGCAGCTCCTCTCCAATCCCGGGTGCCTGTCACAACGTCCCCAGGCCTGCCCTTCCAGAGCGCAGTAAACAATTATTCCACTCTTTCTAAACAACAGCAGAAAACAGAAGCCAAACACTGACGTTGTCAGTTCTCTCACTTCTTAGTCACATATGTACATTTTTGCTACACAAGTATGGTGATCTGTAAGCCTAATTATTTTTTAAGACTTGCTTTACAACGACATATGGACCCTATTAGGGTACGCACTGATTTCTCTCTGCTGCTGCTCGGGAGGGTGATGGGTTTATGATTTAAAGCTCAAGTGAATGCAGAGCTCAGGCTTATTGCTCCAGTTCGATTTTAGCTGACAGTGGCTTGGGATACCAGAGATTTTTAATAATTACTAACGTATTTGTGGGCTGAAAAATGACTTAAATGCTAGTGTAGCTTTAGTGGGCTTAGAGTCACAGCTTCTATACACCTACTCCATTTCTCCAGTTTAGTCTGGACACAAACAAAGTGTGCGGTTTTATTTTTTATCTGCTTGTGCGCCCTAAAAAGGAATTCCAAGCTAGCTGCTTTTCTAAGTATAACATCATCCAGAGAATGAAATATCATGAAATCAGGTCCAAGTATCAATAATTTTAAAGTCTTACCTGGGAAATAAGTACATTAAGTCAGCCTAGAAGTCTATCAATAGACTGCCTAGGAAAGCTGATTAAATCCCTCTCCCTTCTCCGTCTCCTTGCCACAGACCTCCAGAGCTGTTTAGGTTTACTCCAGTTCCTGCTGGACCAATTAGTCAAAAATAAGTTCCTTATTCTCCAAATCAGAATCTGGCAACACTTGCCTTCCATTTGCAACAGACTGGTCTCACACAGACAAAAAGGGATCTTGAAATAGGAAGGCAGGACTTTCAATACATTTGAGTAGCACTTTGGCAGTGACATTAGTCTTAAATGTAAGTGTCCCCAGTGCTTTAGTTTGAGCTATTGAGCCAAATTCCCTCACTCTCCCTTTCTCCATCATCTTGGGGAGAAGAGGTAGTGAGGTGAGACGAAAAGTCCTTAGTTGGTCCTCTCTGCTGGGACAAACCAGGCAAGGACCATGCTCTAGATCCAGTTTGGGACTTTTACCAGAACCTCTGTCTCTTGGTCTTATCCGGTTTTTAGGGAGGAAATGCTTTGTAACATAGCGAAAGTTTGTGTCAAAATAGTTAAATCTTGCTTCATTTGAACTATAAGGAACTTCTAGGGCAATGCACCACAGATGTAAAGAAAGTTTTACAAGTATTGCTCAGAGTTGATAATGACTTGCTTACCTATTTCAGGGAGAAAAAAAAAGAACAGAAAGAAAGGAGGAGAAGAAAGAAAGGGTCATAATCTTTCAAACAAGCCTGACAATGGCTCTTATACCCCAGTGGGTCTAAAATGAATTGCACACCCCTGACCTGGTACCCATGATTGTAGATTACAGCTTCAATTTACATGTTTATTTCATCTCATCTGTTATGCTTTATAGTACACATAAATGTTAGAATAATGCTGCATTATACAATTGATAAATAATTGTACATATACTGGAGGACACTCCCCTTAAATTCAACCAAAACACTTTCAAAATAACTGCTTTCCACAAAAACAGCATCCACTGTTCATACTTCTTAACTCACTACAGAATTCTTCTCTTGCTTATGGGTTTCCTGTATCCACTAATGGCAAGATACAAACTTTATTTAGGGGATACAAACAAACTTTAATACATCTTGGAAGTGGACAGTCTCAGAGAACTGCAGAGTAAGGCAGAAGGCAAGAAACTTTTACAGGATAAAGAATAAGAAGCAAGGAAAAGACAAATAGAAAATATAGCCAGCCGTGTTTGTGGTGAGAAAGCCCAGAGTGAGCTTGGTGTTTGGTGTTTGGTGTTTGGGGACTCGATGACTGAATACAGTTTTACTGCACCTCTGCTCAGGCAGAGCATTTATGAAGATGCAAGATTATCTAACGTTTGGTTTGATGACATGGCACCCCAGGCAGAAGAGACTCCATCCTGGGTCTAGAGATTTATTTCAACACCATCCATCCAGACACCCAAGCTGGCAATCTCAGACTCATCCTCAGCTGGTCCCTGTCACTAAGCTCCTTCTTCAAGGAGTCACCAAGTCCTAACTGACTACTTCTTTAAAGACATCTCAGATCAGAACTTTCTATGTGCCAGCCACCACCTTGATACATACTTTCACAATCTCTTGGTTGAATGACTGCAATAACCAAGTTGCTAGACTCTCTGCCCTTAACTCTCGCCAGTCATCCTCCATACCATCACCAGACTAGCCTTCCTAATTAGATCACTGGCCTTCCTAGGAACCTGCAATAAGAATGCACCGTTACAACATAGAGTTCAAGGTCCTTAACACAGTAAGTACATCATGGTCCGACCGAACCCTGACCTACAAGTTATATATTCCCCTCTGCCCTGCTCCAATTCCCCAACTCTCTCACACGGCTGGACTTCTCACATTCTCCAAACAGTGCTTTCATGCTTTTGTTTATGGACAACTCCTACCCAAAATACTCTTCTTCCCCTCACCTTTTCTTTGTCTCTGTTAGAGCAGCTTAGCCTACACCCTCCCTAATACACCACCAATCACCTACTGGAGCGTATACATGCCTGATACTGTAATTATCATACCTGATATGTACCATTACCTCATGGCCCCCTATTTTGAGTCTCACTTATTTGCATGTTTTCATTATTTTATTTAAATTTTATTGACATATAATTGATTTATAATGTTGTATTTATTTTTTGCTGTACAGCAAAGTGACTCGGTTATACATATTGTTATTCATTTTCATATTCTTTTCCATATGACCTATCAGAGGGTTCTGTGTACAGTCCCCTATGCTATGCAGTAGAATCTTGCTGTTTATCCATCTTATATGTAATTATTTGCATCTGCTAATCCCAAACTCCCAGTCCTCCTCTCCCCCCTCTCCCTTGGCAACTACAAGTCTGTTCTCTGTATCTGTAAGTCTGTTTTTGTTATTACCTTTTAAATTTATTTATAATTGGAGGATAATTGCTTTGTTGTGTGGGTTTCTGCTGTACAACAACGTGAATGAGCCATAATGGAAGGAGTACGCGGCAGAGCCAGGATTCCCATCTATATCTGTATGGTTCCAAAGCATTTGACCTTAACCACTGGGGATTTAATTTAAAAAACAAATGCAAATGTCACCTCCTGGTGATAAACCCATTGGGAAGCTGATTGCACATCCCATGTAAGTTGTCTGTATTCCTATTACAGCATTTCTAAGACTGCACTTTAGTTTGCACTGTGGTAGACTGTGAGTTCTTAGAGGTCAAGGGCAATTTACACTCACCTTTGTATGTTGGGAACCTAGGACATGCATGTTCGTCCTCAGTTGCTCGGTCATGTCTGACTCCTTGTGACCCCATGGACTGGAGCCCTGTCCATGGGATTTTTCCTGGCAAGAATACTGGAGTGGCTTGCCATTTCCTCCTCCAGGGGATCTTCCGGACCCAGATATTGAATCTGTGTCTTCTGCATCTCCTTCATTGGCAGGTGGATTCTTTACCACTGAGCCACCTGGGAAGCCCCACCTAGGCCATGCTGGCACATATAAGATGGTCAGTAAATATTTGTTGACTAGATCAACTCACAGATACCCTGTCCTTCCTCATTTCTTGTTTTTTCCCTCAACCCACTATGTTCTATCACAGTTTTAATATAAATGTTTTTGTCACAAGAATGCCTGACACAGTACCCAGTACAGAAAAAGCTTCATACAATGAAGAAACTGTCAACACCTATGAAGTTTCCCTGCACTGAGTCCAAGACCCTGGCCCTCAAAAACAGAGCAAACGCTACACACAAGGACAATTTTAATGGGGTATAATTTACTTTTCTCACCTTAAGGGTGCAGTCAATGACTTTAGACAAAGGTCTTCACTGAGCTTATCAACACTAAAATCAAAATAATGAGCACTGCCATCACTCCAAAAGATTATTGCCTCACTCTTCTCCCCAGTTGATCTCACCCCATCACTGTATTCAGGGAGCCAGGGATCTGCGTTTTGTAAATACATGGGACACTTTTTTTCTTTTCTAGAGTTTCATTACACTGAATGCCATACAATATCTACACCTTTGTGTCTGACTTCTTTCACTTACTATACTTGTTTTGAGATTGATCCACGCTGTTGTGTCTTAGTGGTTTACTAATTTTAATGAATACCATTCCATTGTTAACGCTTTCACTTGTACATTCATCTGTTGATAGACATTTGTGTTGTTCTCAGTTTGGATTCCATCAAATAAAAGTGAGAAGAATATTCATGAACAATTCTGTATGTGCACATATGCCATCATTTCTATTGGATAAATAACTAAGAGTGAACTGCTTGATCATATGGTAAATATATGTTTCACTGTATGAGAAACTGCCAAAACTCTTTTCCAAAGTGGCCGTAAGATTTTACATTCCCATCAGCAGTGTACCAGAGTGCCAGGTGCATCGTGTGCCAACAGCTGGTATTGTCGCTCACTTTAACTATGCCTCCTCTAATGTTCTGATGGTGTAGTGATATCATGTGATGGTTTTAATTTTCATTTCCTTAATGATAATGATAGGAGAGATCTTTTCATGAATATATTGGCTGTCTATCATCTTTGGTGAAGAGTTTGTTCAGATTTGTCCATTTTTGTGCAGACTTTTTATTGGTTCTACTAATGAGTCACAAGAGGTTTTTTTTTTAAATATATATATATATATTCTGGAAAGCTATCCTTTGTCAGATATTTATTGATATTTTCTGGCAGTCTGGGGTTTGCATTTGCATTTGCATTTTCTTACTAGTATATTATGATGAACAGAAGCTTTAAATTCTAATGTAACCCAATTCAAACATTTTATATTCATGCTTTGTGTCTTAAGAAATTTTTTTCTACCTGAAAGTTACAAAATTTATTCTAGAAGCTTTATAGTTTTAGCATTTAGGGCTATGATCCATCTCACATTAATTTTAGTGTGTGATAGAGGGTTGAGGTTCATTTCTTTTCTATGTCGATAATAAGTTGTTCCAGACCATTTGTTGAAAAAGTAATCCTTTCCATATTGAATTACCCTGGCATCTTTATTGAAAATCAATTGACCTTACATATGTGGGCCTATTTTTGGACTCTCTATTATGTTTCATTGATCTCTGTTTCTAAACTTATGCCAATACACACTGCCTTGATTACTACAGCTTTACGGTAAATGTTGAGATCAGTATGTTTTCTAACTTTACTCTTTCAAAAAATTTTTAGCCATTCCAGGCACTTAGATACCATATAAATTTTAGAATCAGCTTGAAATTTACTACAAGAAAGCCTTCTGGGATTTTTATTAGGATTTAATTGAATCTACAAATCATTTTGGAGGGAAGTGACATTTTAATAATATTGACTCAAAAACAATATTGCTTATGCTGAGATTTCATTGACTCTAGAAATCTATTTGGAGAGAGTTGAAATTGTAACAATATTTGGTCTTCCAAGCTATAAACAAGGTGGATTCCTTTTGAAAGTCACTCAGCCATGCCCAACTTTTGCAACCCCATGGACTATACACTCCATAGACTCCTCCAGGCCAGAATACTGGAGTGGGTAGCTGTTTCCTTCTCCAGGGGATCTTTCCAACCCAGATATCGAACCCAGGTCTCCTGCATTGCAGGCGGATTCTTTACGAGTTGAGCCACAAGGGAAGCCCTAAACAAGGTAAATCGATCCATTTATTCATCAATTTCTCATAAAAATATTTCTATTTTTCATAGGAGGGGTTTCATGTATTTTATGTTTGGGGATGCTATTGCAATTGCATCTTCGTTATTATTCTAATTTCTATTTGCTTATTGCTAATATAAAAATTAGCAATAATATGCAAATAAATACAATTGATTTTTTACACACTAGTTTTGTATCCTGAAATCTTACTAAAATAACTTACTAGTTCTACCAGGTTAATTTTTTTCCTTTGGTAGATTTGTGAGGATTTGCAACATGTTCAATCATGTCATCTATGAAAACAAAAGTGGTTTTACTTATAGCTAATTTGGATATCTTTTTATTTCTTTTCCTTATTGCACTGGTAAGAGTTTCTCCTAGACCATTGAATAAGTGGAAAGAGTGAATATCCTCATCTTAGTTCAGTTCAGTTGCTCAGTTGTGTCTGACTCCTTGTGGCCCCATGGACTACAGCATGCCAGGCTTCCCTGTCCATCACCAACTCCCAAGCTTGCTCAAACTCATGTCCATCGAGTCAGAGATGCCATCCAACCATCTCATCCTCTGTCATCCCCTTCTCCTTCTGCCTTCAATCTTTCTCACCATCAGGATCTTATCAAATGAATCAGTTTTTCGCATCAGGGGGCCAAAGTATTGGAGTTTCAGCTTCAGCATCAGTCCCTCCAATGAATATTTAGGACTGATTTCCTTTAGGATTGACTGGTTGGATCTCCTTGCAGTCCAAGGGACTCTCAAGAGCCTTCTCCAACACCACAGTTCAAATGCATCAATTCTTCAGTGCTCAGCTTTCTTTATGGTTTAACTCTCACATCCATGCCTGACCACTGGAAAAACCATAGCTTTGACTAGATGGACCTTTGTTGGTAAGGTAATGTCTCTGCTTTTTAATATGCTGTCTAGGTTGGTTGTAGCTTTTCCAAGAGGCAAGTGTCTTTTAATTTCCTGGCTACAGTTACCATCTTCAGGGATTTTTCAGTGATTTTGGAGCCCAAGAAAATAAAGTCTCTCACTGTTTCCATTGCTTCCCCATCTATTTGCCATGAAGTGATGGGACCAGATGCCATGATCTTAGTTTTCTGAATGTTCAGTTTTAACCCAACTTTTTCACTCTCCTCTTTCACTTTCATCAAGAGGCTTTTTAGTTCCTCTTCACTTTCTGCCATAAGGGTGGTGTCATCTGCATATCTGAGGTTACTAATATTTATCCCAGCAATCTTGATTCCAGCTTGTGCTTCATCCAGTCCAACATTTCTCATGATGTGTACTCTGCATATAAGTTAAATAAACAGGGTGACAATATACAGCCTTGACATACTCCTTTCCCAATTTGGAGCCAGTCTGTTGTTCCATGTCCGGTTCTAACTGTTTCTTCTTGACCTGCATACAGATTTCTCAGGAGGCAGGTAAGGTGGTCTGGTATTCCCATCTTTTTAATAATTTTCCACAGTTTGTTGTCAACCACACAGTCAAAGGTTTTCGTGTAGTCAATAAAGCAGAAGTAGATGTTTTTCTGGAACTCTCTTGCTTATTCAATGATCCAACAGATGTTGGGAACTTGATTTATGGTTCCTCTGCCTTTTCTAAATCCAGTTTGAACATCTGGAAGTTCTCGGTTCACATACTGTTGAAGCCTGGCTTGGAGAATTTTGAGTGTTACTTTGCTAGCGTGTGAGATGAGTACAATTGTGCAGTAGTTTGAGCATTGTTTGGCATTGCCTTTCTTTGGATTGGAATGAAAATTGATCTTTTCCAGTCCTGTGGCCACTGCTGAGTTTTCCAAATTTGCTGCCATATTGAATGCAGCACTTTAACAGCATCATACTTTAGGACTTGAAACAGCTCCACTGGAATTCCATCACCTCCACTAGTTTTGTTCATAGTGATCCTTCCTAAGACCTACTTGACCTCACATTCCAGGATGTCTGGCTCTAGGTGAGTGATAACACCATCATGGTAATCTGGATCACGAAGATCTTTTTTGTATAGTTCTTCTGTGTATTCTTGCCACCTTTTCTTAATATCTTCTACTTCTGTTCGGTCCATACCGGTTTTGTACTCATCATAATCCTGGAGCAAAAAGGACTCAGGTTTCACCATTAAGTGGTATATTAATAGGTTTTTAAAATAGCTTTATTGAGATATAATTCACATGCTACAAAATTAAGCCATTTAAAGTGCCCAATTTACTGAGTTTTAGTATATTTGTAGAGATGTGAAATCATTGGCCTTCCATCAGATTGAGAAGGTTCCCTTCAATTCTTCATTTTCTGGGAGATTATTATAATGGATAGATGTTGAATTTTTTCAGATGTTTTTCTTCCAGCATTTGAAAGGACCAAATAGTATTTCTCCTCCATTGTAATAACATGAACTACATTAACTGATTTTTAATATTAATCAATCTTCTAGTTCTGGAATAAATACCACTTAGTCATAGTGTAATATGCTTTTTATATATGTATCATTTTTGGTTTGCTAATATTTTGCTAAAAAGGTTTGACCCATGCTCATGAAGGATATTAGTCTGTAGCTTTCTTTTCTTATAATATTTTGTCTGGCTTTAATATCAGAATACTGCTTTCCTGTAAAATGAGATGTGTTTCTTCTGCTATATTTTCAAAGTGAGTTTATGATGGGTTGGTGGTATTTCTGCCTTGAATGTTTCATACAATTCACCATTTAAACCATCTCAATGCACAAGTTTCTTTGTAGGAAAGTTACTAACTATGAATTAATGTCTTTGATTGATATTCAGGTTCTCTATCAATTTTTGAAATAATTTTTATTGTCTTTCAAGGAGTCTATCCATTTCATACAGATTGTTGAGTTCATTAACATCAAGTTGTTTACAATACTCTCTAAGGTACCCTTATGTGTCAGATCTTCGAGATATTTCCTTTTTCATTATTGATATTGGTAGTATTTATATCCTTTTGGTTCCTTCATCAATATTGTTGTTCAGTCATGAAGTCATGTCAGATTCTTTGCCACCCCATAGACTGTAGCATGTCAGGCTTCCCTGCCCTTCACTATCTCCCAGAGTTTGCTCAAATTCATGTCCGTTGAGTCGATGATATCATCCAACCATTTCATCCTCTGTCACCCCCTTCTTCTCCTGCCCTCAATCTTTCCCAGCATCAAGGTCTTTTCCAATATTTTCCAATATTAATTGTATTAACCTTTTCAAATAATCACCTTTGTTTTAATTGATGTTCTTTATTATTTTTTCTGGTTTTTACACCACTGATTCATTATTTGTTTTCTACTGAGTAGGGGTTTAATTTGTTCCTATATTTCTAGCTTAAGGTAGAAGCTTACATTGTTACTTGTCATAGAGTTTTATCCTTTTCTAATGTAACATATTAAGACAAATACACAGAAGAACTATACAAAAAAGATCTTCATGACCCGGAAAACCACAATGGTGTGATCACTCACCTAGAGCCAGACATCCTGAAATGCAAAGTCAAGTGGGCCTTAGGAAGCATCACTATGAACAAAGCTAGTGGAGGTGATGGAATTCCAGTGGAGCTATTTGAAATCCTAAAAGATGATGCTGTGAAAGTGCTGCACTCCATATGCCAGTAAATTTGGATAACTCAGCAGTGGCGCCAGGATTGGAAAAGATCAGTTTTCATTCCATCCCAAAGAAAGGCGATGTCAAAGACTGTTCAAACTACTGCAGAATTGCACTTATCTCACACCCTAGCAAAGTAATGTTCAAAATTCTCCAAGCCAGGCTTCAACAGTATGTGAACCATGAACTTCCAGATGTTCAAGCTGGATTTAGAAAAGGCAGAGGAACCAGAAATCAAATTGCCAACATCTGTTGGATCATCGAAAAAGGAAGAGAGTGCCAGAAGAACATCTCAGTCAGTTCAGTTCAGTCCCTCAGTCCTGTCCGACTCTTTGGAACCCCATGGACTGCAGCACGCCATTTCTGCTTTATTGACTATGCCAAAGCCTTTGACTGTGTGGATCACAACAAACTGTGGAAAGTTCTTAAAGAGACGGGAATACCAAACTACCTGACCTGCCTCTTGAGAAATCTGTATGTAGGCCAAGAAGCAACAGTTAGAACCAGACATGGAACAACAGACTGGCTCCAAATTGGGAAAGGAGTATGCCAAGGCTGTATATTGTCACCCTGTTTATTTAACTTATATGCAGAGTACACATCATGAGAAATGTTGGACTGGATGAAGCACAAGCTGGAATCAACATTGCCAGGAGAAATATCAATAACCTCAAATATGCAGATGACACCACCCTTATGGCAGAAAGTGAAGAGGAACTAAAGAGCCTCTTGATGAAAGTGAAAGAGGAGAGTGAAAAAGTTGGGTTAAAACTGAACATTCAGAAAACTAAGATCATGGCATCTGGTCCCATCACTTCATGGCAAATAGATGGGGAAGCAATGGAAACAGTGAGAGACTTTATTTTCTTGGGCTCCAAAATCACTGAAAAATCCCTGAAGATGGTAACTGTAGCCATGAAATTAAAAGACGCTTGCTCCTTGGAAGAAAAGCTATGACCAAGCATTTTAAAAAGACAGCATATTAAAAAGCAGAAACGTTACTTTGCCAACAAAGGTCCATCTAGTCAAAGCTATGGTTTTTCCAGTGGTCAGGCATGGATGTGAGAGTTAAACCATAAAGAAAGCTGAGCACTGAAGAATTGATGCATTTGAACTGTGGTGTTGGAGAAGGCTCTTGAGAGTCCCTTGGACTGCAAGGAGATCCAACCAGTCAACCCTAAAGGAAATCAGTCCTGAATATTCATCAGAAGGACTGATGTTGAGGCTGAAACTCCAATACTTTGGCTACCTCCAATACTTTGGCCACCGATGAAGAACTGACTCATTGGAAAAGACTCTAATGCTGGGAAAGATTGAAGGCAGGAGAAGGGGATAACAGAGAATGAGATGATTAGATGGCATCACCGACTCGATGGATATGGTTTGAATAAGCTCTGGGAGCTGGTGATGGACAGGGAGGCCTGGCGTGCTGCAGCCCATGGGGTCGCAAAGAGTCAGACACAACTGAGTGACTGAATGGAATGTAAGCTTTTAAACCTATATATTTCCCTTTGTTACTTTTCACAGATTTTACATGATAATGTCAATTTTCTTTTTATTTAGTCCAAAATATTTTCTAACTTCCATATTATTTCTTCTTTGAATCATGTATTCTTTAGAAGTATGCTGCTTAATTTCCAAACATTTGGGGATTTTTCAGATATTTCTCCATTAGTTATTTCTGATTTAATTCCTTGTGGTCAGAGGACATACTACATATGATTTCAATCGTTTTAAATTACTAGAGAATTATTTAACAGCTGGACATATGGTCTATCTTGGTAAATGTTCCTTGTGTACTAGAAAAGAATGTGTATTTTGCATTTGTTGAGTGGAGTGTCCAATAAATGTCAGTTAGTCCAAGTTGGTTAGAATGTTTAAATTTCCATGTCTCTTGTTATTTTCTGATTGATCTGTCAATTATGAAAAGGCATGCTGATATCTGCAACTATAATAATAGATTTGTTTTTTCTCTTTGCAGATTTGTCTGCTTCTTCATGCATTTTGAAGTCAGTTATCCCGTGCATACACACTTAATATTATTATGCTTTCTTGATTAATTGTTCCCTTTAATCACTGTGAAATATCCCTGTTAATCCTTAGTAATATTTCTTATTCTGAAGTCTATTTTTTTGACTGTTAATATAGCTAAAATAGCCTTATTTTTTCCCAACTTTTTCCTTTTGTGTCTTTATATTTAAATATAATTCTTATAGATCACATATACTAGGGGTTTTTACTATCCTGTCTAACAATGTCTGATTTTTAACTATAGAATTGAGACCATTTACATTTGATGAAATTACTGATATGATTTCATTTAAATCTGTCATTTTGCTATCATTTTGCTATTTGTCTCATCTATTCTTTGTGTTTTCCTCCTATTTTTCTTTCTTCTTGATTGGCTCAGTTCAGTTCAGTTCAGTTGCTCAGTCGTGTCTGACTCTTTGCGACCCCATGAATTGCAGCACGCCAGGCCTCCCTGTCCATCACCAACTCCCAGAGTTCACTCAGACTCACGTCCATCGAGTCGGTGATGCCATCCAGCCATCTCATCCTCTGTCGTCCCCTTCTCCTCCTGCTCCCAATCCCTCCCAGCATCAGTCTTTTCCAATGAGTCAACTCTCCACATGAGGTGGCCAAAGTACTGGAGTTTCAGCCTCAGCATCATTCCTTCAGTGTCTTTTAACTCTATTTTATCACCACTATTGTCTGTTGGCTATATTTTTATTTTTTAAGGCTCATCTAGGGTTTACAATATACATCCTTATTTATGTTTACCTTGAAATAACATCATATACTATCTTACATATATGTAAGACTATTGCAATAATGTATTTTCATCTCTTATCCTGTTCTTTGTGCTATCGTTGTCACACAGTTTGCTTTTTCATGTTAAAATTCCCACAATATATATTATTATTTTTGCTTTAAGTGATCAATTATGTTTTAAGAAATTTTTAAATGATAAAAATGTTCTTAATATTTACCCACATATGTACCATTTTTAGAGCTCTTCATTCCTTTGTATAGATGCATATTTTCATCTGGTGTCATTTTCCTTCTGCCCGAAGAACTACATATCTTGTAGTTCAGGTTCGTTGGCCGCAAAATCCCACAGGTTTTCTTTGTCTGAAAAAAGTTTTTATTGTATATTTCATGTGTGAAAAGGTCTAGAATTCTAGGTTGACAAACTTACTTTTTCCCCACACTTAAAAGATATATTACCATCTCTGACTTGCAAGGTTCTGAAGAAAAGCCAGCTGTGATTCTTTCATTCTTCTGTATATAATGTGCCGTCTCCCCCATATCTACTTTTTAAGATTTTCCTCAGAATCAGTTGCTTTCTGTGGCTTGATTATGAGGTCATTGGTGCAGTTTTCTTAGTATGGATCCTGCTTTTGTATATTCATAGACTCCCTCAGATCTTAGTTGATATTTTTCGTAAAATTTGGAAAATATTTGGTCATTATGCTTTCATATATTATTTTTTCTCTCTCTCTTTCTCTTCTAAAGACTCCAGTTTACATGTTAGTCAATATGCTAGTTCCCCACAAGTCTGTTTTTTAAGTTTAAAAAAAAATTTTTTTTGGCCACACACCATGTGGGGTCTTAGCTCCCCAATCAGGGATCAAACCCTGGTCCATGGCAGAGAAAGCATGGAGTACTGACCATTGGACTGTCAAGGAATTCGCTACTGTTATTTTTAAAATCTCTATGTGTAAGCTTCATTACAGTTAGATTTTACTACAATGTCTTCAAGAGGTTATATTGCTTTGTCTTCAGCTTTATTTATTTCATGTATTCTGCTGTTAATTCCTTTATCAAGCAAATTTTTCATTTCAGATAAAAGTTCCCTTTCCTTTTATATTTCCCTTTTCTCATCATGTCTGTATTTTTCATTTAATAACTGATTGCTGTGTTAAGTTGCTCAGTCGTGTTCAACTCTGTGACCCCATGGACTGTATAGTCTGCCAAGCTCCTCTGTCCATGGAATTCTCCATGCAAGAATACTGAAGTGAATTGCCATTCCCTTCTCCAGATCTTCCCAACCCAGGGATCAAACCCAGGTCTCTTGCATTGTAGATGGATTTTTTTACCATCTAAGCCACCAGAGAAGCCCCAATAACTGATTGTATTGAGTGCATTTATAATACCTGTTTCCATGTCTTTGTCTACTAGCTTTATAATCTCTGTCATTTGGGAGCCTGTTCATGTTGACTGATTGTTCTCCAGGCTTTAGATCACAGTTTTCTGCTTTTTTGCATGTCCAGTCACTTTTTATTAGATTCCAAATATTGCGAAAGGAGTACATCAAGGCTATATATTGTCACCCTGCTTATTTAACTTATATGCAGAGTACATCATACAAAATGCTGGGCTGGATGAAGCATAAGTTGGAATCAAAACTGCCAGGAGAAATATCAATAACCTTAGGTATGTAGATAACACAACCCTTGTGGCAGAAGGCAAAGAAGAACTGAAGAGCCTCTTGATGAAAGTGAAAGAGGAAAGTGAAAAAGTTTGGCTTAAAACTCAATATTCAGAAAACTAAGATCATGGCATCCGGTCCCATCACTTCGTGGCAAATAGATGGGGAAACAATGGAAACAGAGAGACTTTATTTTGGAGGGCTCCAAAATCACTGCAGATGGTGACTGCAGCCATGAAATTAAAAGACACTTCCTCCTTGGAAGAAAAGCTATGACCAACCTAGACAGCATATTAAAAAGCAAAGACATTACTTTGCCAACATAGATCCATCTAGTCAAAGCTATGGTTTTTCCAGTAGTCAGGTATGGATATGAGAACTGAACTATAAAGAAAGTGAGCACCGAAGAATTGCTGCTTTTGGACTATGGTGTTGGAGAAGATTCTTGAGAGTCCCTTGGACTGCAAGGAGATCCAACCAAAAGGAAATCAGTCCTGAATATTCACTGGAAGGACTGATGCTGAAGCTGAAACTCCAATACTTTGGCCACTTGCTGTGAAGAACTGACTCATTGGAAAAGACCCTGATGCTGGGAAAGGTTGAAGGTGGGAGAAGAAGGGGATGACAGAGGATGAGATGGTTGGCTTAAAACATCACCAACTCGATGGACATGAATTTGAGTAAACTCTGGGAGCTAGTGATGGACAGGGAAGCCTGGTGTGCTGAGGTCCATGGGGCTGCAAAGAGTCAGACACAACTGAGCGACCTAACTGAACTGAACTGAAATATTGTATTTTTCATTGTTAAGCGTTAGATTTTGTTTAATTCCTTTTAAAAATGTTGACCACTGCTCTGACAGAAGATTAAGTCTCTTGCAGATTAGTTTCATTTGCTTGATGCTTATTTTTAAGACTTTTGCTCTGAGTCTAGATTATCCTTGGAGAAGGAAATGGCAACCCATTCCAGTGTTCTTGCCTGGAGAATCCCAGGGACGGGGAGCCTGGTGGGCTGCTGTCTATGGGGTCGCACGGAGTCGGACACGACTGAAGCGACTTAGCAGCAGCAGCAGCAGCAGCTAGATTATCCTTTATGGTTATTTTAGCCCTACCATTAACACCCAAGACTGACAAGGTCTCTACTAAATGTTCCATGTGTGGAATGGGGTCTTTCTGCTCTGACTGGTAAAAACTTAAATTATACCTGGTCCTATGTGATCTCTAGGAATTGTTCAATTCACATGTACAGAAAAACTCTTCTTTTGCCAGAAATCTCACCCTACAGTTATGCAGATTTCTTTTCAACCAAAGCCTCCAGGGAACCCATATGCACATTTCTCAGCATAACTCCTTCCCTTCCTATAGTCTGTGTCTCACCTAGCTGCCTCAACCGACCTAAATTCTAATCTCTGTCATCTCAAGTCGTCAAAATGTAGGGTTCCGTTTTGTTCTCACTCCAGGTACCACTGTCCAGAAATAGTCTGGAAGGAGAAGACCACGACAGTCACTGGATTCACATCATTTGCTTTCCTTCTCAGAAATCATAGTGTCATGATGCCTAGAGTCTGATGTTTGAAAACATATGTTTTGTCCAGTTTTCTAGTTGTTTTGGGTGGTAGATTAAGCGCGGACCCTAATCACCTCCATGATTGGAAGTGAAAGGTATGTAAATGCTTTTGTTTGGAAAAAACCACTATATATTTTAAATCAATTATTTGTATAGTAATTCCATATAGCGTAAGATAAGACCAAAAATACAACTGCTAACCTGTAAATCAAATGATATAAATCAATGATATGAATCAAATGATATAAATCAATATTTGAAGAAATTGTAAAAATCTTTGGACATGTAATAAATGAATGTGGAGTTGGTACTTTACTGCCAAAATATAATGAAAATCTGTCAAGAAATCTAAAAGTCGTTTGTATCTGAGTAATACAATAACTAGTTTTAAGGAAATAAGCAGTTTTTTCCAGCACTTCATCTGATAGTATTCAATAACCTAATGTTTTCTGCTCTTGGGAAATTTTTCTGACCAAATAACCTCTGCTCGACTTGCTTGTTTTCACTTCTCTGAAATGTAAAGATTTCACACTAGAGTACCAAACATAGGATTGCCTATGACACTGGATGTCTTTCTAGAAAATAAAAGAGTCCTGCAAACTTCAAGACTCACAATAGTTGGGGGAAAACGCTCTACACTACGTCTTTATTTTTATTGGAGATTGAGATTCTTCTGCCCAGTCCTCTTTGCCTCACAATCCTTCTTCAACAAAACCAATACCATCACTACTATACAAGTAGTCCCCGCTTGCACATAGGTTAATTTACAAACTCTTTTTTTATAACTCTAGTTGCTCAGAACTTGGAATGCATTTTTAGACATGTTAGAGATTTTTTTTGGGATGCTTTGGTATACGTTACAGATTCTGTACAGGATCCAGACCAACTCAAAGAGAAATCTTTTTTAGAGAGAAAACAACTAAGCCCGTTCACAGTGTAACTTAATGACTATGGAGTCTGCCTATCCTCCGTTTCCCATAAATACTGAAGTACCGCCTCAAGAATCTGCCTGCCACTACAGGGGACACTGGTTCCAGCCCTGGTCTGGGAAGGTTCCACACGCCTTGGAGCAACTGAGCCTGTGCATCACAACTGCTGAGGGCATGTGCTGCAGCCACTAGAGCCCAGGTGCTGTAGCTTCTGAAGCCCGCTGACCCGAGAGCCCACGCTCTGCAACAAGAGAAGCCGCTGCAATGGGAAACCCGCACCCCACAACTGGAGAGTTGCCTCCACTCGCTGCAACCAGAGAAAGCCCGCGTGCAGCAACCAAGACTTAGTGCGGCCAAATAGAAAACTGAAAAAAAAGAAAGAATTGGATAACACGAAGGAGCCGAAACCCTCATCAAGTTTCTAATTTAAAAATCTTGTTATTGACTATTGACTATTGACTATGTGTTACCTTATTACCTTAGGTATGTACCATGTGTTACCTATGTACCTTATGTCACGAATCTGCAAGACAGGTATCTGTATTCCTACTTTTAGGATAAGGAAAGTAAGCCTTTGTTGGTGGTGGTGTTCAGTTGCTAAGTTGCGTCTGACTCTTTGTGGCCCATGAACTGCAACATGCCAACATGCCAGGCTTTCCTGTCCTTCACTGTCTCCCAGAGTTTGCTCAAATTCGTGTCCATTGAATTGTAAGCCTTAGGTTAAATAAGGTGTACAAGGTCACATAAGAAGTTGCAGAGGTAGGGCCAAAATTCAAACCCAGATTCATATGACAGCCAAAATTGTGTTCTTAATCATAGAGTTACTTTGCAAGTCCAAGTTTGGCTTTTCACAGGTACAATTCTCCAACAACCATAATCCTTTCAAGTGAAACCATAAACTCTCAAAAGAGAATGGAAGTGATATTGGATAAAACAGGAATAAAACTAACCCTGCAATCTAAGTTTGTTCTGGGTTCATGAATTCTTTATTTTTCTTTCCTTCCTGCCTTCTTCCTTTTTCTCAACTATAATTGACATACAACATTACATTAGTTTCAACATCGTAATGATCTGATATTTGTATATACTGCAAACTGATCACAGTAAGTCTAGTTAACATCACCACACAGTTACACATTTTTTTCTCTAGTGATTAGAATTTCTAAGATATATTCTCTTACAACTGTAAGAGAATCAAAGATACAATACAGTATTACTCACCATGCTGTACATTACATCCCCATGACTTCTTTTACAACTGGAAGTTTGTAGCTTTTGATCCTTAACTTCACCTAACCCTAACCCTAACCCCTAACCCTCTTCCACCCCCAACCCCCACTTATGGCAACTACCAAGCTGTTATCTGTATCTATGAGCTTGGTTTTGTTTTTAGATTCCACATATTATTGAGATCATATGGTATTTCTCTCTTCGTCTGACTTATTCCACTTAGCATAATGCCCTCAAGATCCATCCATGGTGTTGCAAATGGTAAGATTTCCTTCCCTTTTATTGCTGAGTAATACATATTCATCCATCAAGGAACACTTGGGTTGTTTCCATATGTTGGCTATTGTAAATAATGCTATAATGAACATGAAAATGTATATATCTTTTCAAGTTAGTGTTTTCATTTTCTTCAAATACCCAGAGGTGGAATTGCTGGATCCTGTGGTAGTTCAGCTTTTGCCTGTGGAACCTCCATGCTGTTTTCCATAGTGGCTGTACCAATTTACATCCCCAACAACAGTGCACAATGGTTCCCTTTCTCCACATCCTTGTCAACACTTGTCTTTTTCATAACAGCCCTTCTAAAGTGTGAGGTGATATCTCATTGTGGTTTTGATTTGTATTTCCCTGATGATTAATGGTGTAGAGCATCTTTTCATGTACCTGCTGACAATCAGTATGTCTTCTTTGGGAAAATGTCTATTCAGATTCTCTGCCCATTTTTTAATCTTTTTTTTTTTTTTTTTGCTATTTAATTGCTTTGCTATTTCAGATATTAAGTCTTTACCAAATATATGATTTTCAAATATTGTCTCCCACTTAGTAGGTTGCCTTTTCATGGTATTGATGGTTTCCTTTGCTGTTTGGAAGCTTTATAGTTTCACGTAGTCCCTCTTGTTTAATTTTGCTTTTGTTGCCTTTCCTTTTGGTTTCAGATTTTTAAAATTATCACCAAGACCAATGTCTTACTACCTATGTTTTCTTCTAGGAATTTTATAGTTTTAGGTTTCTATTCAAGTCTTTAATCCATTTTTGAGTTAATTTTTATGTGTGATGTAAGATAGTGGTCCAGTGTCATTATTTTGCAAGCAGCTGTCCAGTTTTCTCAATACCATTTATTGAAGAGATTGTCCTTACCCCATCATATATTCCTGGTTCCTTCGTCATGGATTGTTTGGGTTTATTTCTAGACTCTATTCTGTCCCATTGATCTATTTACCTGATTTAATACCACTACCATACTGTTTTGATTACTATAGGTTTTTGATACAGTTTGAAATCAAAGGGCATGATAACCCAAGCTTTGTTCTTTCTCAAGATTACTTTGGTTATACAGGGTCTTTGCTGCTGCTAAGTCACTTGTCGTGTCCGACTCTGTGCGACCCCATAGATGGCAGCCCACTAGGCTCCGCCATCCCTGGGATTCTCCAGGCAAGAACACTGGAGTGGGTTGCCATTTCCTTCTCCAATGTATGAAAGTGAAAAGTGAAACTGAAGTCACTCAGTTGTGTCCGATTCTTTGCGACTCCATGGACTGCAGCCTACCAGTCTCCTCTGTCCATGGGATTTTCCAGGCAAGAGTACTGGAGTGGGGTGCCATTGCTTTCTCCGATACAGGGTCTTTAGATGTTCTTTATTCCTTTTTCTTGCCTAATTGCTCAGGCCGGACTTCCATTACTATGTTAAATAAAAGTGGCAAGCATGGTCATCTTTGCTTGTTCCTGATTTTAAAGAAAAGATTTTCAGCTTTTCACCATTGAATAGGGTATTATTAATAGCTGTGGGCTTGTTATATATAGCCTTGATTACATTCCTTCTATGCCCATTTTGTTGAGAGTTTTTATTATAAATGGATGTTAAATTCTGTCAAATGTTTTTTCTGCTATCTATTGAAATAATCATATTCTTTTTAACATTAATATTGTTAAAGTGGTATGTCACACTGATTGACTTGTGGATGTTGAGCCATTCTTGTACCCTTGGAATAAATTCCACTTGGTCATGGTGTTAATCATCTTTCTATAGAAAAGAAAGGTTAAGCTTGCTCATTCCTTCATAACATTACAGAAATCACAGTGCAATAATTCCCTTGGCATCTTAACTGCTTCCCAACCTACAAACACATCTACATGCGTATTACTCTAATCTTTCAAATTTTTTTATTCATTTATTGCATACCCTACCCTCACGAGCAAAGACATTCCTCCTCTTATTCAAAGCTTATTTCTGTAAATGTGCTCAAAACACTCCATGACCTCTGTGAAACTCTCCATCTCCAAATATACTATTTCTTGCTTATATATTCCACTCATCCATCTTTACTTACTCCTTGCTGCAGTTCACAAACATTTTTTAAAACCCCTTTTCAATTCTATATTTTCTTCTAATGATCTCCATGAATCTTTCTCCTTCAATTCAGAGAAAAGCTTTTAAAAACAACAGTATGCATTTCATTTACTCCACTTTCCATCTCTCATAAGTGGACTCCCTGAAATCTGGTTCCAGTGCCACCACTCCATCAAAATCATTCATTATGACTTCCTATGACTTTCTAGATGACAAATCTAATTAATGCTTCTGAGTATTTATTTTTGTGATTTTTTGCAGCATTTGGTCCTTTCCCATTCATTCTTCCATGAGATTTTCTTCATCACTGGTTTCCATGACACTATTCTTCCCTGTTCTCTAATCTTCTGCAGCGCCCCTTCACAGACTTTTCACGGGATCTGCTTTCATGTCCAGTGCCTTAAACATTGCTGTTCCCCAGGGTTCTGTCTTGGCTGTCTTTTCTCACTCTAAATTCTCTCTGAATGATTTCATCTGTATTCATTCTTTCAGCTGCAACCACAGATGCTGAAATCACAATAGTAAGCAGGCTTGTCCTAATCTTTAAGTGAATAATCACATGAATAATATCATTGCCACTGTGATAAGTGCCTTGAAGAAGAAGACGACTCTTTTTGAGTGAAAGCAGGGGAGCTCAACTAAACTGCAAGCACACTGGAAGTTTCTATGAGAAGGTCAGGTTAAGCTGACCAAAGAGCAAAATGGAGGGACATGTTCCAAGCTGAGAAAAGACCATGCCAGGTGGCCTGAGGTGGAAAAGGTTCATTCTGAAGATAGGCCCTTACACAGTGTCTAAGGCTCCAGAAGTTAGCAATTATCACACATTTGGATAAAAGCACGTTATCAGAAGTGGTGGAATAGCTGAGTGGGTGGAAGGAAGAAGATAAGATTGATAATATGCAGATATGCAGAGACCAGAAGGAGAAGGGCGTTTTCTGACATACTGTGGAGGTTAAAAGTTAAAGTTAGTGTTGGCGAGCAGCTTTTGAAAGATTTCATCTGGTGGCAGCAGATGAAACTGAGGAACTTAGTGTCAGGGAAACAAGTTTGAAGTTATTAAAATAGCAGGGGTAAAATGAGCATCTGTAAAACAGTGGAAGATGAAATGGGAATAAGAGAAAAGAGTTAAGAAATGTGCAAATCGAAGAGACTAACACAATGAGGGCAGATTGGATTGGCAGGTCAGGGAGAGACAGAGGAAGCCAGAAAAGACCATTCCTACTGAATGGGACTACAGAGAAAGAAACTTTCTATATACCAGGCTCAGTTCCAGGGCCTGAGGACACAGTGTGAATAAAATGTGCAAAATCCTTGCATTCATGGAAATCACATTCTAGTGGCAAATTTACCTCTTGTCCTTGAATTTCAGTATAAAAGGTCATTTTTAAATGGGAGACTAAAAAAATGGGGCACTACATTTTTAGATTTAAAAAAAAGCAATAAAGTTTCTTTTCAAAACCTCCATCCATTCTGCTGGTATCCACTTATCCAAGGCAGAGGAAGGCCACACAGGTCAGGGCTTCACTGCAGCCTATTCAGTGCCAACTGATAGCTGGGACTGACAGCAGGTTTGTTAAACAGGAGAAAACATCTCTAAGGCTTGAAACCTGGGATCTTCATAATTTACAGTGGCAGAATTAAAGCTCAACAGGGATGGCCCAATTTGTTCCTCTTCTAAGAAGGACACAAAATATTTCTTTGCTGCAGAACCAAAAATCTTGATTTTTACATCTTCATTCTACTGTAGGAATTGAGATGAAGAATCCCATCCTTCATTGCCCTTGTTGTTTAGTCACTAAGTCATGTCTGACTCTTCATGACGCCATGAAATGCAGCATGCCAGGCTTCTCAGTCCTTCATTATCTCCTGGAGTTTGTTCAAACTCATGTCCACTGATTCAGAGATGCCACTCAACCATCCATACATGACTACTGGAAAAACCTCAACTTTGACTATACGGACTTTTGTCAGCAAAGTGATATCTCTGCTTTTTAATACACTGTCTAGGTTTGTCATAGCTTTTCTTCCAAGAAGCAAGCGTCTTTTAATTTCATGACTGCAGTCACCATCAACAGCAATTTGGGAGCCCAAGAAGATAAACTCTGTCACTGCTTCCATTTTCCCCCCTTCTATTTGTTTGCCATGAAGTGATGGGATCAGATGCCATGATCTTAGATTTTTTAATGCTGAGTTTCAAGCCAGCTTTTTCACTCTCTTCTTTCACCCTCATCAAGAGGCTCTTTAGTTCCTCTTCACTTTCTGCCATTAGAATGGCATATCTGAGGTTGTTGATATTTCTCCTGCCAATCTTGACTCCAGCTTGTGATTCATCCAGCTCAGGATTTTGCGTGATGTACTCTGCACGTAAAGGAGATCAGTCCTGGGTGTTCACTGGAAAGACTGATGCTGAAGCTGAAACTTCAATACTTTAGCCACTTCATGTGAAGAGTTGACTCATTGGAAAAGACCCTGATGTTGGAAGGGATTGGGGGCAGGAGGAGAAGGGGACGACAGAGGATGAGATGGCTGGATGGCATCACCGACTCAACGGACGTGAGTCTGAGTGAACTCCGGGAGTTGGTGATGGACAGGGAGGCCTGGCATGCTGCAGTTCATGGGGTTGCAAAGAGTCGGACACGACTGAGCAACTGAACTGAACTGAACTCTGCATGTAAGTTAAATAAGCAGGGTGACAATATACAGCCTGTCATACTCCTTTCCCGATTTGGAACCAGTCTGTTGTTCCATGTCCAGTTCTAACTGCTGTTTCTTGACCTGCATATAGGTTTCTCAGGAGACAGGTAATGTGGTCTGCTACTCACATCTCTTTAAGAATTTTCCACAGTTTGTTGTGAATCACACAGTCAAAGGCTTTGGTATAGTCACTGAAGCAAAAGTAGTTATTTTTCTAAAATTCCTTTGCTTTCTCCATGATCCAATGAATGCAAGCAATTTGATCTCTGGTTCATCTAAACCCAGCTTATACATCTGGAAGCTCCCAGTTCATGTACTGCTGAAGTCTAGCTTGAAGGACTTTGAGCATAACCTTGCTAGCATGTGAAATGAGCACAATTGTATGGTAGCTTGAACATTCTTGTCCTTGCTACCAATTAACCCTTGCAACATGAGTCATGGAAGTTATTATATGACTTACTGTGTTAACTTCTTTGTCCAAAAACCAGGTCATCCTAGCAAAATTTGTGTAATAGAAACCCCAGAATCCTATGAAGGTGACCCACCAGTAATCATGAGGTAAGTGAATGGGAATTGTTCACGTAAATGCCCACGCACATACACATACACCATATGTGTCACTAAGCCATATGTGGAGAATTCCAAAATCAAAATATTATACCACCAGCAGGAGTTATTCCAGCTGAACTAAAAGTGAACCACTTACAACCTAAGCCTGTCCTTCGAGGCTCTGACATCTTCCTCCCAAAAGAGTTGACAATGGCAGGCTGTCAAGGAACTAACTACCTCACAACCTCCTCCCTGTTGTCCCAGGCCTCACACCACAGCTTTACAAAGATAAAATAATAACTAATGTGTCAATTAGGCTTTCTTAAATTAGCTCTGTGCCGGCTCTGTCAAGGTTCCTCCCAGGCTAGTTCCTGCCAAAAAATGACCACTGCCCCAGGAATGGCTGACAGTTCAAGTACAGCCCCTCTCTGGATCTCTTGGTAAGTATTTTTCCCATTCCCACAACTCTTCAAACTTTAAAATTACTTTAAGGTCATTTTAATTACATGCCTTCGGGTACTTTAATTCTCAGAACAGCTCTGCCATGTAAATCTATGCTTCTACTCTGGTTTGATAGATGGGAAAATCGAGAGACTTATACCAGGCCACAGAGCAGTTCACATCGAGACCAACCATTCTGTTCTTGGGTAGATAAAGTGACTTGGAATGGTACATCTATTTGCTATCAGAGATATCCACTATCAATGTCCTCTGTTTCTCTTCGGCCTCCTCCCACTGCTGCCTCCCCTCCCCGATTCCCAGAGTTATGGGAACATGGTGGATACTTGAGAGACACTTAATGACATACCTGGCATAGCAGCTGGCAGCAAAGATGTTGAATCCACTGAGCACCATGGGTTCAACTGAATAAAGACCAGGATTCCCCAGATAATTCTAATAGGATGTGGAATGGATTCCGTTCCAAGTCTTGCCAAGAGGAAGCCTGAGGGGCCCCTAGCTTTTCACCATTCAGCCTCAGCAACCACAGGAAGGAGCCGGAGAGACCCAGGAAGAATGGACAACAACACTTCACTCCTGTCTCTGGTGCTCCCCTGTCACTGCCACACACACCCTGACCGTCCATTAAGTGCAAGAGTGGATGGGGGCATAGCTGGGGGACTCCAAGAAAATTGCTCACTGAGGCTGGGAGTGACTACAGACTCCACTAAGAAATCATCCAGGGACAGTTCGTGGGAGAAAATGATGGATGTCCCCTGGAATCTGAGTGTCTGTGGACACAGAGCCTGGGCTCACTTCCCATCGAAGAGGCTGATTAGAGCCAGTGGGCAAAAGCAGAGTGCAGGGGAAGGGTGGCAAGCTACACTCTCAACATGAAGATGCTGCAGTTTGCTAGGACTCAAGTGAGCATCACAAAGGGTCGCCAGAATGGAGACATCTTGAGGGGACCTTGTCTAAAACGGCTGACTCCCTAACAGGTTGTGGGGTTGACCTCCAGAAACAGGAGCCCAGCGAGGAGTTAAAGAACACCAAAGCAGAGAGGTCCCCAGGGAAAGGCTTCCAGAGGGAGCCAGAAGTGCAGCCCACACAAGAGAGAAGACATGTGTAAGCATGTCACATGGGGTGCATCAAGGACCAAGAGAGAGCCAGATAAGCAGCACTCAGACAAGCAAAAGGATCTTGCTTTCCTTCTAGTCACCTACCGCTATCACTGATTCTAGAAAAAAACAAACAGGAGGCGGGAAAATGAAGAGCAAGAGCATAACAGTATTGAAGGCAGCAGTGTGGGGCAGGGGCAGGAAACTGCCCCTAGCTTAACTCCCTGCTGTGTGTCCATTATGTGTGCCATGCACTAAGCTTGGTTGGACAACAGATGAAGACAGATCTTGAGGTCCTTCCTCCCTGATAGATCAGACCCCAGTCCTGCCGTCACTGCATTTCTTCCAATCACGTGCCATGGGGTGAGAAAGGAAAGCAGGCAAAGGGAGCACACCTTCTACTCTCTCATGAACTTCATTGTGAGCACCTCAAAGCTGAGGGTTCACACAAATAACCAGGCGATCCAAGGTTAGTTCCAGGCCAGCTCTAATATAAGTCATGTTAAGGCTCCAGAGAACAAAAACTCATCCTTTCTTGGTCAAAAGGTTGGGAGCCCCTCATTTAGTGGATTGGTGGTCCTCAAAACCAAAACTGAGAATCTGTTCAACAAATCCCTGTGTGATTTCAGGAGCAACATTTGATTAATCCACATCTCAGTTTCCCCATCTGTTGTAAGATTCTTAAAACCAACTTTATGTCCACCTTCCAAAGACATAGAAAGACTTCATATGAGACCTGTGTTAACGGTATTATCCAGATGCTCCCAAAGTAATACGGCAAAGTTGAAAGCTGGTCATGATGCGTCTCTCAGGGGCTGGACCCAGCGGTACTACTTCACAAAGCCAGCATAGGAGGCTTGCAATTCCTTTCTTCTCATATCGCCACCCCTTGTAATTAAAAAGGCCAGTGATTAGTGATGCAGTGTGCTTTATCACTGGGGCATAACTACCTGGGCAGTTTCCTATTACTCTGTTCAGATCTGAGCAGGTGAGGGATGGAAGTGGGAGGAGGGGTCACAATGTAGAACTAGTCTGGTCACAGACACTGGGAGAATGGGTATCCTCCCGTGCAACAGGAGGAGGTTCAGTCTGATAGGCAAAGCACCACATCCAACCGACATGTAACGGTCCAGCCAGCAGTGGTGAAGGCAGAGGAGACGAAGTGGTACTGACTCAACAGGTGGGCACAACACAATGGCAGAGAATTGGCAGACACTCCTGAGAAGATCTGGAATACACACCATAAGCTTCAAGGAAGCTGTCAACAGACGGTAGAACCCAGACTTTGGGTTGGAATTTGGGGCAGATCCTTAGGCTCTGGTAACAGGAGAAGTAAAAACAAGGAAGGAACAAATGAATGGGCAGACAAATGAGAACCAACAGGGCAGAATCAAGACAATCAGAAGGTCAGTTATAAAACACAGAGTACAGTGACTGCGCATGAGAACGAAATAAATGCTCCAACATCCAATGCAGGGCTCAGCAGAGGCAGAGCACCAGCAGGGAGGGAGAGGAGGCAGAGGAAGCCTACACTGGGATCCCATGGCTCCCGCCGGGGAGAGGGGGACCCCTGGACAGGGAAAACCGGGTTGCACCTAACACAGTTTACGTCACTCTTGAGCAGAATCTGCAGATGAGAATGCTAAAATCAGGGTAACTTTTCCATGGCAGTTCTTTACTTGCTCCACACAGAATAAAATATGCTGATCTAGCCAGAAAGAAAAGGTTAAGAATACTTCTTAGACACTTTGTCAGGTGGGCATAGAGATAAAAGATGAAGATACAGTCCAAGTCCATGGCCAGGGGCAAATTTGGAACAGGCTCCGATGGCAAGACCACAGATGAGATTACAACATATTTTCAAGGGTGCTTTATCGATCTGGAGCAGTAGCATTCAAAGAGTGAAAATGAATTTGAAAACATCATTCAGAGGACTTCCCTGGCAGTCTAGTGGTTAACACTTCATCTTCCAGTGCAGGAGGTGCAGGTTTGATCCCTGGTCAGGGAGTTAGGGTCCCACGTGCCTCAGGCCAAAAAAGCAGAACATAAACAACAGAAGCAATATTGTAACAAATTCAATAAAGACTTTAAAATGACCCATATAAAAGAATACATTAAAAAAAATCATTCAGGGCAAATCACAGCAGCACATGTGAGGAAAAAACAGTCAATGAACCCTATTAAATCCTGGGCTATTGACCCAGAAGTGAGGTATTAGAGGACCAGGGTGCCTTGCCTCAGAAATAACAGTACTATTGGCCAGATATCACAGTGTACAGTATCCAAAAATGGGCACACAACATATGCAATGAATAAGAAGGCTAAAATCATTACTGTTCAACTAAATGAGAGTATGAATGCCAAATCTTTTCCTGTTCTGAAGCAAAGCATCCATACAAATATTTCAGAGGGGACCATTTTTGTTTTGTATTGCTGCCAAGGATTCTATGAGTTCACACAAACCTAACATGGTTACCCTAGATATTCTATCAGTCCAAGTACAAGAAAACAATTTCCTATTTCTACAAAGGAAGCAATTTCGTGCAGGGAATTTCTTATACAAGTGATCAAGGAACTGAGTCCTAAACAGTTTCTTACAGAAGAGTGTGATCCAGAGATTAGCAACAGCTGGAACGTTGCCCACTGCTAGACTGGAGGAACAAAAGGAGGAGGGGCTGCCACCAGAGGCCCCCACCCCTGGCGAGGCCACAGAAATGTGCTGGTGAATGTTTATCGTGGCTCTCTGTTGACAGAGGCTTCCCTGGTGGCTCAGATGGTAAAGAATCTGCCTGCAATGCAGGAGACACAGGTTCGATCCCTGTGTCCAGAAGATCCCCTGGAAAAGAAAATGGCAACCTACTCCAGTATTCTTGCCTGGAGAATTCCATGGACAGAGGATCCTGACAGGCTGCAGTCCATGGGGTCGCAAAGAGTCGAGCAACTTTTCACTTTCACTTTCCTGTTGGAAGAAAGGTTGCGATTTCTGAGGTGTGGATGCACCCACCAAAGCTTAAGTCATCAACGTGGTATCACTAAACACAGAGGTATGGGAAATGAAAAAACCATCCCTCGTGAGCAAGTACCAGCTGGTTCCAGCGCAATCCTGGGCTCAAGCCACTTGGTGGAAGCTGCAGACCCAGTGGAATTGGATGCTAACAGTGCAGACAAAGAAGCAGAGAGGGAGGCGGAATACACCCCATCATCCTCTAGTGCTTCCTACTGACACAACCCAGCCAGAAAGATGCCCAAGTAGAATCCCCCTACAACACAGAGTGGAGAGGAGAAAGGAGAGAATGAAACAGGAATACTTGTAATTTTTGCCGATATTTTTCATATACTCAATTAGATGCATTTGGCAATGCAGGGTTGAAATGCATGGTTGCTTAGGACTGCAGATGAAGCATCAGCATGCAATTAAAAGTTCAGTTTTGGCCTCAACATACAAAACCAGTGACTATTCTGAATCTCTGAATATATTTAAAAGATGGCTTTGAGGTTTGAGTTTTTTTAATGATACTATTGAACATCTGATAATAAGCTCTATTTAACACCAAGGGGTGTTTTGTGTACTATGAGGAGAATTTAGAGTGATTAAAATTCCATATACCACATATTTTCTCATTAAACACTTGCCATCGTTCATATCATTCATTCAGCAACCATTTCTTGACCATCCACTCTGTGAAGACTCTGTTCAAGACATTCAGCATACAGCAATGGACAGAACAAATACAATCCCCCCCTTCAAGGAGCTTACACACTAGTAGAGCAACAGACAAGAAAAACAAACAAGGAGACCATACAGAACATTATAAAGTGGCCAACACAATGGTGAGGGCAAAAGCAGTAAAACAGGATAGGGAGCGATGAGGGGGTTCACAACTTTTAAAAGACTAGTCAGGAAAGGCCTCACCAGGAAGGTGTCATCTGAGCAAAGATTTGAAAGAAGCAAGAGAATAAGCCAAGGAGACAAGAGGGGGTGGGGTGAAGAGCCTGGGAGAAAGACAGAAGTGTCCCCAGGGTGGAAGTTGCCTCATATATTATAGGAAGAGCAAAAAGATTGGGGCAGAGTTGAGGGAAGGGGCAACACAGATCATGTCCTCCATTATAAGGTCTTTAACTTTTTGGCATGAGTTAAAGGGGAAGCATCTGAAGGGTTCTGAGCAGAAGACTGACATCACGAGGATCATTCTGGCTGCTCTGTTTAGAATAAACTATTTTATTTGTTCTCATGTCCATTGAGTCAGTGATGCCATCCAACCATCTTACCAACCATCTCATGGCAAAAGCAGGGAGACCAGGCAGGAGACTACTGAAGTATTTCCAGCTCTTGGGATGTGATGCAGCTGAGGTCCAGGTAGCCGAAGTAAAAGCTGGACAAATTGGTCAGACTGGGAATGTAGTTGGAAGGAAGATACAAGAGGATTTACAGAATGATTGGCTAGAAGGTGGAAGAGTCAGAAAGAAGTTCAGGGATGACTAAAATTTGGGGCCTGATAAATGATAACTATAAATGGATCAGCTTTAGAGAGAAAAATGAGATTTTGTGTTTGGACATGCTAAATTTGGGGTGTCAGTTAGACACTTATGACAAGGTGTTAAGGGACTTCCCTGGTGGTCCAGTGGCTAAGACTCTGCATTCCCAATGCAGAGAGGCTGGGTTTGATCCCTGGTCAAGGAACGAGATCACCCCCATGCCACAATGAAAGATCCCACGTGCCACAACTAAGACCCTTGCAGCCAAATAAAAATAAATATTTAATTTTTAAAAAGGCAAGGTATTAAATAGATGTTGGACAGAACACTCTACCTTGTGTTCAGGTAGAGGTCTAGGCTGGAGGTATAAATTTGGAGTTTCTCAACAGGAAGATGGAATTTAAGGTCGTGATACGTGACACCTGTGGACTGAGCCTGGCAACCCTTCTGAACTGAGGTTCTGTAAAAGCATTTTTAAGGCAGGACAAGAGTAATTTAACACAAAAGTTTCTCTGCCATTTGAGCCAGTACCTACTCCCCCTTTGGTGTGCATTGTGCATCTGCACTATACATTAACTATAGTCCTTTAGAAGATACTGGAATGCCTACTTGCCAGGGGGGGAAAAGGCAGTTTCCTCCTGGCACCAGCAAGGTAACTCCTTAGGAGATAACATTCCTTTCTTGATCCTGTAGGGAGTCACAGGGCCCTGCTGCTCTTGTTGGATTATGTAAATGGTTACTATCTTGCTTTGACGTACAGCCCTTTGTCTCAAAAACATATATAACTGTGCTTTGATGTCCAACTGGTGGAACAGTCCTCAGAGCTTTCTGAAAGACTGTCTCCTGGATTATAACCCTCAGTTCAGTTCAGTTTAGTTGCTCACTCATGTCCGACTCTTTGCGACCCCATGAACTGTAGCACGCCAGGCCTTCCTGTCCATCACCAACCCCCGGAGTCCACCCAAACTCATGTCCATTGAGTCGGTGATGCCATCCAACCATCTCATCCTCTGTCGTCCCCTTCTCCTCCTGCCCTCAATCTTTCCCAGCATCAGGATCTTTTCAAATGAGTCAGCTCTTCACATCAGGTGGCCAAAGTATTGGAGTTTCAGCTTCAGCATCAGTCCTTCCACTGAACAACCAGGACTGATCTCCTTTAGCATGGACTGGTTGGATTTCCTTACAGTCCAAGGGACTCTCAAGAGTCTTCTCCAACACCACAGTTCAAAAGCATCCATTCTTTGTGCTCAGCTTTCTGTATAGCCCAACTCTCACATCCATACATGATTACTGGAAAAACCATAGCCTTGACTAGATGGACCTTTGTTGGCAAAGTAATGTCTCTGCTTTTTAATATGCTGTCTAGGTTGGTCATAACTTTCCTTCCAAGGAGTAAGCATCTTTTAATTTCATGGCTGCAGTCACCATCTGCAGTGATTCTGGAGTCCCCCAAAATAAAGTCAGCCACTGTTTCCACTGTTTCCCCATCTATTTGCCATGAAGTGATGGGACCGGATGCCATGATCTTAGTTTTCTGAATGTTGAGCTTTAGACCAAATTTTTTACTCTCCTCTTTCAGGTTGGTGCAAATATGATTTTCCATTTCTTTATTGAATTGACTATTGATTAGTTTTTCATTAATAGATATTTAAGACAAGATGTTTAATAGATGTTGGATCAAAGACTCTGCCCTTCAGTGTTTAGGTAGAGGTCTAGGCTGGAGGTATCAACTTGGGGATCACCAACATGTAGATGGAATTTAAGGCCATGGAACTGGATCAGATACCTAACATGTGTAGACTAAGCCTGGCAAACCCTCTGACCTGAGGTTGTGAAAAATTTAAGACAATTCCCTAAGGCACCTATTGTACGTAACAAATTAACTTCCCTTCTATGCATCTAGAAGAATACTAGCTGAGAAAACTGAGAAAAAAGTCTTTCACATTGTTTGCTGTGTTGTGTGGTTCAGATGAGAAACTATTGTTGGGAGAGGCTGGTTAGGGGTCTCTAAGCTACAGAGCGGGCTTCCCAGGTGGCTCAGTGGACAAAGAATCCACCTAAAATGCAGGAGGCACAGAAGACACGGGTTTGGTCCCTGAGTCAGAAAGATCCCTGGAAGAGGGCATGGCAACCCACTCCAATATTCTTGCCTGGAGTGTCCCATGGACAGAGGAGCCTGGACAGAGCAGCCTGAAGTGACTGAACACACACAAAACCACAAGGCAGAAAAGAGGAGGGAGCAGAAAGTAAACTGGTAAGTGGCCAGTGAAGTAGGAGGAAATCCAGGAGAGAGTGCAGACCTGGAAGGTGAGTGGAGGGAGCGATCAGGTTATCAAATACAGGTGATGCGTTGCACAAGGCAAGCACCAGGAATTTATGGATAGATTTGGTGATACAGAGGTCTAGAGACCTTGACAAGAATAGCTTCAGTAGATAGGTCTGGACTAGATTGAAGAGAGACTGGGAACAGTGAGTCTGCCTTAGGTTAGAGTTATACAGTGATTTGAAGTGGATCAAAATTTCCTATTAATAATTTTTCAAGCTTCTATGTCAATCTGATTGAAAATTATTCTTAACTGTTTAGAAAATCACATCCATTTGAAGGAATTTAACTCTTAAAGATTTTTCTCAATGCTGGACAATCAATAAGACAAAATAATACATCGGCTACTGAGGCTCCAAGTGACTACATAAATTCATATTTTAAGTATTTGTGTTCATAATAGTCTGTTACAGTTACTGGTTAAGTTGAAAGTAGGTAGTTATTAGAAAACTCAACTCTTCAGAAAAATTCATGCTAACAGAATAGAACTATAGCTTAGCATACTGGGTTTCTACATAAGTTTCATTTGCCAAAGATAGTTAAAAGTCACTGATACAATACAGTGGTCATTGCTACTGTTTCAAACTTCCTTAGATACATCACCTACATATACGGAGAGCTTCAACCACTGGAAAGTTGGCAGCTAATAATATAAAATATACTCTTCTATAGTTCTTATGATCCAGTGGTCTGTTATGTGATTTATACAAATCACATAAATTCTCTAAACCCTAGTTTCTGTTTCTATAGGCCAAAAACGGTAACCCTGGAAGGATTCACTAAAAATGCTTTAAAGTACAGTTTCTCAGTAATGAAGGTGACATACTAACATTAAACTAACTGGACCAATTAGAAAGTTCGAAATGTTTACTGACCTTGAAAGACGGCCTAGCTGACTCAACTAAATAGAAAAAAAAAGGATCGAAAGTAACAGAAGGTACACATATCATGTGCAGACTCTTGGAAAGGGCTTCCCAGCATGCTTGCTATAGAGCCGATGCACTCGTATCTGAACGAGCAGCCTCCGCACACGCACTATGTCACCCACGCCTTCACTTCCATGGCATCGACTCGCCCTCCTAGATCATCCAAAAGCTTTGGTGTTTAGGGTACAGATATTTGAGATCCTGTGCCTTGATTTTCATTTTTTGAGACTTTCTGAAAACAACTGCAGAAATACCAAGACCTTTGGAAAAAGGGCTGATCTTACTACATTTGGCGCCAGACTGCAAACCAAGAGAAATGGAAATATTACAAGCCTATTTTCCTGAAATCCCTGTCAGAGCAGCTCCAGTGATTTCTTGGCTTTACACTTGACCTCAAAACAGGACAATCTCCTCTTCCAAATCCATCTGCTTTTTTAGCTTTAGCTCTAGCCTTCTATTTAAATATGTAATTAAGTCAGGCACAACAGCCCCCACAGTGCCAGAACTACCCAGATTGGCAAATCCAAATTATGAAAAGACCATAGAATATATAATCAGATGGTAAACTCAAATCACAAATCCTGTACCAAAATATTCAGCTCCAAGAAATCTATTACTAGCAACGTACTACCATATATTTTCAAACTACTTAAAAGACACATGTTTTATGTTGAAATAATCTTAAGCAAGGGCTGTGACTCAGGCTAGAAAATGTCAAGAATTTCAGTTGACTTTATCTCATAACTAGAACTTTAAAATCCAGAATAACTTAAGAGGAAAGGTGGAAAGAAAAAAGTGGTTACCAGTGTTTAATGTAAAGACTGTAAGTCGAGAATTTCCAACTAATCTTGTACTCCATCAGTCTGGTATTAGCAGACTCCGGAAGCTGTTGTAAACAGTCGGCATGCATAGCTCACTCCTGCCTCCTCTGTGTAGCTATATGCTCCTGCCAAACTTCCCCCACTGCACTCTCCTGGGGAAGGCTGCGTCCAAGAATTCATGCAGCCAGTGCTCTTGGAAACAAAATTTAACCTTTCCCTTCCCAAGAGATATAAAACACTCTCCTCTGGTCCCTCATCCAGAGCTGTTTCCTGGGCAAGTGACCAGAGGAACACCCATTCAGAAAATCAGAACTCAAGTTGCCAGGCAAATGAGAAGTTAAAGAGATAATAGTGAGGAAAGAGCCCATGTAGTCCTGTTCCTGGCCTCAACAGCCCTTCAAAATTCTAGAAGACTGGTTTCAATTTGTTCCAGACCCAAGACACCAAATTTATTCCTTCAAAGGGATAGAAAGAGAGCTTTGGACAAGAGTAATCCTGGGAGGTCCAACCCAAAGAACACTATCAGGTCAAGATCAACTTAAGACCTGCTCCAAGGACCCTCTGGTCAGTTCTGGGCTGCAGCCAACTTGTGGAGTCTGAAGCAATTCTAACTCAAACCACATGCTCAGCTCCAGAACAACACTTATTACTATCTGAACTAAGGAGGCCTACAGGCCGGGTTGGATATCACAGGTGCATTCTGGTGAGCAGCAGCATTTCTAGTTTGATTTTTTCCTGGCCCAACTGTCCACCCTGATGTTTGGAGCAGAACTAGACCAGCTTCTCATTCCACTTCATTTCATATCACTTTCATGTCATCTGCAGCAGTGGTGGTTTAGTCGCTCAGTCATGTCCAGCTCTTGCGACCCCATAGACTGTAGCCTGCCAGGCTCCTCTCTCCATGGAATTTCCCAGGAAAGAGTACTGGAATGGGTTGCCATTTCCTTCTCCACCATGGAATCTGGGGCACCTCTTTACCATGTCAGATAGCATGAGTTTAACTGATGAAAGAAGGAAGGAAGTAAAGAAAGGAGAGATGGAGGGAGGGAAGACAGTCTATTAAAAGAGACAGAGATAAAAGAAAACCTAGTGGGTCAAATAATTTTCCGCTTCCACGTTACAACTTTGAAGAGTACCCGTCATCAACCTAAAGACCTAAGACACATGCAAACCATACATTTTTAGGAACCTTGCTTCCACGGCTTTCTAGGACTATTTTGGTGTACTGAACTTCATCGTTTGCCTCTTGTATACTGAAAAGATCTTTTGATTTCTCCATTAGCATTTTGTGCTTTGCTTCATATTTTTTTTAATTATCATGCAGTAAAGTGGGCTTTTTTGGTGTACAGTTCTATGAATTATAACACATAGATGGGGCTGCAGAAATACCACCACTGTCAGGATACATGAGGAAACTTCCTGGTGCTATTCCTCTGCAGTAACACACTTCCCAGACTCCTAACCCAGCAACTGCTGACCCATTCTTTGTAAATAGATCATTAATATTTTCTTTGTTGCACATTCCCAAACTAGAAATGCTATTATTTATAGCTTGAAAGTTGAGCATCTTGCTGCAGCAGTTATTTTAACTCATATTAAAATGTATTTAAAATAAAATGTAAAGTTATATTAATAAGCATGAAATCATAAAAGGTGAGCCATCTGAAACTATCTTTAATTCCAGCCACCATCGACCTGGGACAAGGCAGCCCAGAAAACCCACCCCTGCTCACAAAGGCCCGGACCTTCTCTCATCCTCCTGTGAACTTTCATTCATCCTCCTCTTGAATGCCTCCTCTTAATCAGCCTGACATTCATAACTGACAATGCATACAGTTTATCTAGTTCTTACCTGCTGCTCCTTCTTGGACACTGACTGCATCCACTCTTGCACACTCTGTCCTTGGGGATACTCTAATTATTTCACCTGCGCCAAACTCTAGCCTTCAAGCCCCAAGCCCAGAAGTGCCCCATTAGATGGATACATTTTCTTGATCCAACCTGATCTCCAGCAAGAGGCAGGTTCTGAAGTTACTACATCCCCAGCTTGCTGTACAGTTATCTGAAATATTCACATCCATGCATCTATTACATATACAACTTTTCTGAAAGTATGAGATATTAAGAAATCAAAAGTATATTATACATCACTATATTATAATCCATAATACATGATATAGTATTAAATATATTTATACTATTTTATTATTTTAACATTATATATAATGTATATACAAATATATTATTACCAGATCTTTTTTAATGGGTTTAGACTATAATAGAAATGATAATACATTTTGAATATTTGCTGAAGTGGCCCTTTATGTTGAATCTTCACGGGTTGAACATAGTTTATAAAACTATATGATCTGTGAGCTTATATATCTTTCTTAATATTTTAAGACTACTAAAATCCAACATTATTAAATTAACATTAGTTATGCATTTTTTAGGTTTATAAATCTGAATTAACAAGTTCCTAGCATCATCAAATTGTTCAGCTCTTCCAGCTAAACTGAATTATATGTAAAAATATGGCTTATTGATGATTTAGATATAATTGAGATTTATATGTCTATTTCCTCTCTCAACAGCACTATCTTTTTAAGTGAAGTTGCTCAGTCGTGTCCGACTCTTTGCGACCCCATGGACTGTAGCTTACCAGGCTCCTCCCTCCGTGGGACTCTCCAGGCAAGAGTACTGGAGTGGGTTGCCATTTCCTTCTCCAGGGGATCTTCCTGACCCAGGGATCGAACCTGGGTCTCCTGCATTCCAGGCAGAATGCTTTAACCTCTGAACCACCAGGGAAGCCCAACTATTGTCAAATTAGTTAACTTTGTACTGACAACTAGAGAAAAATGTCCTGTTGTGTTATTTATTTACATAAACTTACAACTTCTTTGTTCCTCAATTACTAACCTCTTACCAATCCTATAAACCAATAATTATGAAACACTTCTTCATTTCAATTCTTTTGGGCATAAGCCAAAGAACAAATGAACAGACTTTTTTTTTTTCCACCTGTCTCTTTCCTTCCTCATTAACCCACACTTGTGACATGATAGAGCTATCATTTCAAAGCATGTTTCTCATAGTGAAATGCTCACTAAATCCAAAGTGTAAATCTATCATTTCTGTGCCTGACAGGGTCAGTATGTTGAGCATCTAATATTAAAAGAATCTCTGTCTATGGCAAATAACCAAGTCAAGTTCATTATATTAAATTTTTATGAAGAAATGCAGATTTTTGCATTAAGAGAAAAATCCTTAAATTCAAAAGGTTAAATGCAATACAAAATTAACTTACAAAAATAAGTTTCTACTCATTAACAACAAATTTTCTGAAGAAAAGAAAATAGATTCCATTGACAATGGCATCAAACAGAACAAAATATTCATGAATAAGCTTAACTAAGGAGGTGATAGATCTCTATACTGAAAACTATAGGACATTGATGAAAGAAATTGAAAAAAACACAAATAAATGGAAAGGTATCCCATGCTCATGAATTGGTTTGACATTGTTAAAATGTCAATACTATCAAAGCCATCTATAGATTCAATGCCATCCCTATCAAAATTTCAATGGCATTTGCATACAAATAGACAAAAACACTCCTAAAATTTATATGGAACCGCAAAGACTCCAGATAGCCAAAGAAATTCCCAGAAAGAAAAACAAATCAGGAGGATTAGGATTAGGGGCTCTAATCAAGACAAATTACATATCTTGATTTTATACTGTAAAGCCATACTTGATTTTAAACTGTACTGTAAAGCTATAGTCATCAGAACAGTATGGTACTGGCTTAAAAAGAGACAAATAGATCAAAAGAACAGAATCAATAATTCAGGAACAGAATCAATATCCCAGAAATAAAGCTAAACATGTGTGATCAACTAATACTTGACAAGAGAAGATTGTCTCTTCAATAAATAATAGAAATAATGCTGAAATAATAAAATATTCACATGGGAAAGAATGAAACTGGGCCCACAACTTACACCACTCACAAAAATTAACTCAAAATGGATTAAAGGCTTTAATGTAAGACATAAAACCATGAAACTCTTGGAAGAAAACATAGAAATAAAACTCCTTGACATAGGTCTTGGTGATGAATTTTTGGATAGGACACCTAAAGCACAAGCAACAAAATCAAGAATAAATAAGTGGAATTATATCAAACTACAAGGAGATCCAAACAGTCCATTTTAAAGGAGATCAGTCCTGGGTGTTCTTGGGAAGAAATGATGCTAAAGCTGAAACTCCAGTACTTTGGTCACCTCATGCGAAGAGTTGACTCACTGGAAAAGACTCTGCTGCTGGGAGGGATTGGGGCAGGAGGAGAAGGGGACAATGGAGGATGAGATGGCTGGATGGCATCACCGACTCAATGGACGTGAGTTTGAGTGAACTCCAGGAGTTGGTGATGGACAGGGAGGCCTGGCATGCTGCAGTTCATGGGGTCACAAAGAGTTGGACATGACTGAGCAACTGAACTGAACTGATATCAAACTACAAAGTTTCTGCACAGAAAAAGACATCATCAACAAAGTACAAAGATAATATACAGAATGGGAAAAATATTTGTAAACCATACATCTGATGAGGTGACCTCATCAGACCTGCAAAGACATTTCAGATACATGAAGGAACAACAGATATAGGAAAAGATGCTCAACATCAGTAGTGACTAGAGAAATACAAATTAAAACCACGAGATATCATTTCATGCCTGTTAGAATAGCCATCATCAAAAAGACAAGAGATAACAAATACTGACATGGATATAGAGAAAAGGGAACACTTCTGCACTGTCGATAGAATTGTAAATTGGTGTAGCCAATATGGAAAATAGTATGGAGATCCTCAAAATTTTTTAAATTGAACTACCAAGTGATTCAACAATTCCACTTCTGAGAATATATCCAAAGGAAATGAAAATACTAACTCAAAAAAAAATCTGCATCCCGTGTTCATAACAGCATTACTTACAATAGCCAAGACACGGAAATAACCTAAGTGTCCATCAATGTGTGAATGGATGAAAAATAGTACCATACACACATATATACAAATATATATATATATATATATATACACTCACACACACATATATAATTCAGCCAGAAAAAAAAAGAGGAAATCTTACCATATGCAACAACATGGATGTACCTTGAAGGCAGTAAACTATGTAAAACAAGTCAGACAGAGAAAGACAGATGCTATATTGTTTCACTTTCACTAATAAGTGAAACCTTTAAAAAAAAAAAAAAAGAAAAGAACCACAAACTCATAAAAGAGAGATCAAAGACTGAGAGAGGAGGATTAGAGGAAGGTTGTCAAAAAGCACAAATTTCTAGCTGCGAGATAAGTATCAGGGATGTAATGAACAACACAATGAATAGAGCTAATACTGCTATATGATATTTAGGCAAGTTGTTAAGAGAGTAATTCTTGAGTTCTCATAACAAGAGAATTTTTTTTCTTTTCTTTTTAATGTATCTGTATGAGAAAATGGGTGTTAGATGAATCTACTGTGGTAATCATTTCACAATATATGTAAATCAAACCATCATGCTGTACACCTTTTACTTATACAGTGATATGTGTCAATAATTTCCCCATATAACTGGGGAAAAAGTTAAGTAGAATAACCTTTTTGAAAAAATAGCTGATTAAAGACCCTAAATAAAACCAAAAAATCTTGACCAAGTTTATAATATTGTCTACCTTTGAATTTCATATATTTTCATTTGGGCAACAACAGTATAAATTTTCATTTACTTTTAGTTCAGTATTTGATTCTTCTCAAATATACAGTGTTGGCCCCAGAAGTTTAGCTTTCATTACCTGGATGATTTCTTTTAATAATCAGCTAAAGATGCTGCATAGATACTGATCTACTTTCAGGGACACATCATAAATAAATAACATCTATGTTGATATTTTGCCTCTTCAAGCATCAGACCAAATCTCCTTGCTCTGTCTCTTTCCATCCTCTTCCCTGTTCCTGAATACTTCCCTCTCCCCCTCTCTTTGTGCTAGGTACTGTGCTTAGTCACTCGGTCGTGTCCAACTCTTTGTGACCCCATGGACTGTAGTCCGCCAGGCTCCTCTCTGTCCATGGGATTCTCCAGGCAAGAAAACTGGGCTGGGTTGCCATGCCCTCCTCCAGGGGATCTTCCCAACCCAGGGATCAAACCCAGGTCTCCCGCATTCTAGGCAGATTCTTTACCATCTGAGGCACCATGGAAGCCCTTCCCCCTCTCTTTATGAACCCACAAAAATACAAATTGTTAAAATGTATTTCCAATGCAAATTACAAAATTTAGCATTCTTTAAAAATTCTACATCCACATCTTTAAAAGCTGAACCTTACCACTGTTAAACTGTTAAACTGCCTGTACACATAAAAACAACATTTTGCAAATTTTTCCAGGGGTTCAAAGCCCCTCTGAAGCCTACCCATAGATGTACAAAGGGTCTGTAGTCCCCAGAGTAAACCCTGCTCCATCAGCTCACTCCCACAAAGTCAACCATTCAGTTCTCCCCTGGCCCAAGGCTTGACAACACCTCAAAGCCCTTCCTTCAGTCAATAATACTGAGCTCAAATTAACTTGTGTCTCCCCTAACTTTCCCAACTCTTCCAACTCACAAGGCTTTCTACCTTTTCTGGCTTCCTTATAATTCAGCATTCAGTTTCCTTCTAAATGATTCACATAGGTAAGCCATACCTCTAAAGCTAACTGGTAAACTCCTGAGAGTAGTTACAACATATCTTACATCTATGCAATTTCCCATGAGGCACTTGAAATAGTGCCAGAAGCCCAATGAATATTTATTGAATAATCAACCCACCTATCCGCTTATCCTTCAGGTAGCCTCTGTCCTACCACCACTACTCTGCCCAAGGAGAACGATAGGGCCAAGAGCCACATCTTTTTGAACAGTATCTAGGTTATGCAGAGTCCAGGGGCTACCACATTGTTCATTCATTTGAATGTACATTGCGAACATGTACTAAGTTCCTACTATGTGTCAGGTACTAAGCAAGGCACTGGAGATACAAAAAAAATGACAGAAATGTAAGCAAATGACCCAAGGCATGCTACATGCAATAACAGAGGTTCACACAGGCAGCAGGAGAAACAGAGTAGGCTATTACTACAGTCATCACTGAGAACAGGATGCTAGGAATGGACGCTGAAAGAATTAGCATGAATTTAACAGATGAGGCAGAACGAGAAAAGCCTCCCAGGAGACTAAGAGCAAATGCAAAGCAACAAACACATGGAAATAACACGCCTTCTTTAATCCCCTCCTCACTTTCCTTAGTCAGTCAACTCAGTTTTCACATTCACTCACATTTCAATAAGGCCAGCTCCCTTTACCTTCAGGATTATTTACTTGAACTTAATGGGGATTTATTTTTAAAGACTGACTAAGGTGCAATACCTAGCAAATACAAATTCAAAATATTAAATAAGCTTAGAAATTTGGACTTGGAAATCCAATTCAAGTTATGGATTTGGAAAAAAATACATGTGACTGACTCAACATTCATACTATTAGGTTACATAGTTTTATAGAGAAAAATTTTAATACAATTTTAACTTTAATGATCTGTCTGTCTTCAAGGGATAAAAGAACATTTAAAAATGCTTTTAAAGTCATTTATTCAATATTTCCATTCCTGCATCATTCAATTCTCCAAGTGAGTTCAGTTTTCTCTGTCGGCTGGCTTTATAAACCTCTCCCTGGGTTTTAACAACCATGGAATCACTTTTACTGTGAAGTTTAATATCCTGTTTTAAAATCCAAATATGATTCACATATTGTATCCTCAGTATTTCTAAAACAAAACAATCTGCTTGGACTTAAAAGAATTACTTTTCTCAAAAACACTTAAAAACATGCTTTCTGATATCTGGAAATGAGACTCATTTAAGCACACGAAATAATACTGCTTCAAGCTCATTTTCCTGCCATTTTTAAGAAGAAAAATTAACAACACTGTCAAACTAATTTTATTTAAGAAATAGGTACTAACACTATTCAAATGCATCAATAGTCTGGCCTTTAAAAAGTTCTTTTTTAAGTCAAGATCAAACGGTGGCAGAGGTGCCATTCCTGGCACGCAATACTTTTTCAGAGACCTGAGCCTATAAGTGCTTTTAAAGACATGAAAACCTCTGTTCTTTCTCCCCTGATCTATCCAAAGAATACTTCATCGCTGATATCTTAGAGGATACTCAGAAATTTATAATAAGGATAGAAAGCCTCACTGATGGTGCTACACAAAATGTGCTTTTGTTGTTGCTGTTGTTAATCTCAGATGCACATAAACAATCAGTTAAACAAGCAAGCAAAAATTTCCCAGAAAAGTCATTTTTAACTATTTTAAATTGTTTCAGGAATAAAAAAATATCATATAATAAAAACAGAACTATCCAGCAATTCTACTCCTAACTTAAGTATTTATCTGAAGGAAACAAAAACACTGATTAAAAAAGACATATGACCCCTAAAGTTCACTGCAGAACTTTTTACAATAGCCAAAAAATGGAAGCAACCCAAGTGCTATCATAGATGAATGGATAAAGGAGATATGGTAGAAATTATACAATGGAATATTACTCAGCCATAAAAAAGAATTAAATCTTGTCATTTGCAGTAATGCAGATGGACCTAGAGGGTATTACACTAAGTGAAACAATTCAGACAGAGATAAATACCATATCATTTCACTTATATGTGGAATCTAAAAATCAAAACAAATGAACAAACATAACCAAAGAGAAACAGAGTTATCAATACAGAGGGCTCACCAAGGGGAAAAAAGTAAAGGGAAGAAAGAAATCAATGAGGCAAATTAAGAGGCACAAACTTACAGCTGCAAAATAAATGAGTCATGGCGATGAAATACACAGCGTGAGGAAATACAGCCAACAGCCATGGAATATTTTTGCATGGTGACATATCACAGCTAAACTTATTATGTGGTCATGTTATGCAATGATAGCATTGTAGGTCAATTATACCTCAAAAACAAACAAACTCATACAAAATAGATTATATTTGTGATTACCAGAAGTGGGGGTGGGGGGTGGGAGGGTAGGTGGAGGAGGTGGGGAGGGCTGGAGTGGGCACTGGATGAAGGCGTCAAAAGGTGCAAACTCCTTTTACAAGTTACAAGATAAATGGGTACTAGGGAGGTATAGCATGATAAATACAATTAACACTGTTTTATGTTATACATGAAAGTTGTTAAGAGAGTGAATCCTAAGAGTTCTCATCAGAAGGAATATTCTTTTTTCTTTTTTTCTTTCTTTAATTTTATATCCATATGAGATGACATTCACTAAACTTCTATGGTAATAATTTGATGATGTGCAGTAATAATTTGCTGTATACCTTAAACTTACACAGCTCTTGTTTAGTCGCTAAGTTGTGCCTGACTCTTCTGCAACCCCATGGACTGTAGCCCGCCAGGATCCTCTGTCCATAGGATTTTCCAGACAAGAATACTGGAATGGGTTATCACTTCCTTCTCCAGGGGATGTTCCCAACCCAATAAGATCAAATTTGTGTCTCCTGCATTGCACCTCCTGCATTGCAGGTGGATTCTTTACCACTGAGTCACAGGTGCATCAATTATATCTCACTAAAACTGGAAGGGGAAAAAAAGAAAAACAAGTTTTGAAAAATTTGTACCTTTTTACTTATAAATTATATCTTATTAAAGCATTTTAGCATTAAAAATAATACCAATGCATTGCATTTATATCATACTTTCACTTCTAAGAATTTTTTCTCAAGATTCAGCACATATAAACATAGAAAACCTCCAACAGAGATAACAAACCTAGACTCCAGAAGCCATGTGCCCAAGTATATGTGGCCAGCTAGCCGCAAGATTAGAATCAAAGCCCAGATCTTGCTGCTTCAAAAAAATATTTTCTATTACACCAAATATAGAATAACCAATCAATCTCTCCCCAACTTTTCTTCATTTTGCTTTGCATTTCTTAATAGAGTCATTGGTTTTTCCTTAATATAACATTTCAGGATCTTTAGACCTTTAAGTTTCCAACTTTAAAAATTTATTAATCAGCCCAACATCAATTTCCTCTTTATTCGAAGTTAACCTTATGGAAGAAGGGCAGTCCAAAGCAAATAAAGATGTTCTGCATTCACTTTTCTCTTTTTCTCTTTTAATTCTCTATTGAAGGGCAAACTGAGTGCTTCTCTCAACTAGCAACAGTTTCTTTCCCTTCATTTATTGACCGGGCCTTTACCAGAAAATAGTATAATCGGTTTCATTTTTAGGTTTCCACAGAAAACCTCTCAAATATCTCAGGGAGCACAAGATGCACACACCAAGGCTCAAATGAAATCAAATATTTGAGATTATAAGATTCTAATATAAAGCTCAAGAACACAGTATTAAAGTCTCTTAACACTTTACCAAAAAGCCCTGATAAAACTAGCAAAGGAGTAATTTTTCCTGAATCCTCAACCACTGAAAAGCACCAGATTTCTTCCTTTCATTGACATATTTGCCCATTCATTCAACATGAAATTCACTATTGCCAGCAGTGTTCTTTCTAGGCCTTGGGGATTCAGCGGTTAACAAAACAGGTTTCTGCCTTGTGATGCTTACATTCTAGAAAAAGCGAGACAGGCAACAAATCCATAACAAATAATAATCTTATACTGTTAAGCACAGTGAAAAAATGAAACAAGGTAATGGAAAACAGAGTGGAAGCAGGGAAACCAGTTGGAACAAGTGACTTGTGAGAGCCTAGGAAAGAGACAAAAGTAGGCTGATGAAAAAATAGGTTTGCGTGTATGACAAGTTGCTTCAGTCGTGCCCAACTCTGCAACCCTGTGGACGGTAGCCAGTCAGGCTCCTCTAACCACAGGATGCTCTAGGCAAGAATACTGGAGTGGGTTGGCACGCCCTCCTCCAGGGGACCTTCCCAACCCAGGGACCGAATCCACATCTCCTGAGTCTCCTGCCTTGGCAGGCGGATTCTTCACCACTAGTGCCACCGGGAAAGCCCAGCTTTCGCACTTGCTGACGGATTTGATGTTGATGCCAAAAACTCGGCCTCTGGGCACTGCTGCCAAATTGAATCTCAGACACAGAGTTTGGGTCGATGGTAGAAAAGAATAGTTCTATTGCTTTGCCAGGCAAAGGGAAACACAGTGGGCTCCTGCCCTTGAAAACTATGTGTCCCAACCTGGGAGGCTTGGGTAAGGAGTTATATAGCAATGGTTCCAGAGTGGAGTTGCTGATAAGATTAGGGTGTGTGCAGCGCTTTAATCTGGTCCCAGGTGGTCTCCTTTTTCTTGATGAGCTTCTCTGGTTCCCTCAATCTGGAATGAAGAATACTAACACTTTTCATTTGTTGGGGTTTTTTTTTAGTTTAAAGGCACAAAGATGTTGTTATGCATACCTTGCAAGGTGGAACCAGGGCCCTGCCCCCAAGCCTTCACTATTGTTTCCTGACTGCTCCTCCTTTGTCTCCACATCCCCCTCTCTGCCCTGATTAGCAGCAGTTTGGACCTGCCCTTTGGAACTCAGGGAAGATCATGGAAGCTGGAGTCTGTCCCTAACAAACTAGAAATGGGGGACACTGACAAGTTTCCATGCCCAGGAACCCCACAGGTCTGGCTCAGTTTCAATGTCAAGCTTGAGAAAGAGACAAACAGGATTATTTCAAGATTTTGCTTGAGCAAATAAGTGGCTAATGGTGGAGAAGGAAATGGCAACCCACTCCAGTGCTCTTGCCTGGAGAATCCCAGGGACAGGGGAGCCTGGTGGGCTGCCGTCTATGGGGTCGCACAGAGTCAGACACGACTGAAGTGACTAGCAGCAGCAGCAGCAGCAGCAGCAGCAGATGCCATTAGCTAAGATGGAAAAGACCTTGAGAGAAACAAGATAGGCATAGGGCCAGCAAGGACCCTCTTTACTGTGAAGTCAAGTTTGCGATATCATCAAAATGGACACGAAGAAGGAGGAGAAGGGGGCAGGGTGGGGAAGAGGAAGAAGAGAAGGCAGGGGGAAGGGAAGCAGGAACGGGAAGGAAAGAAGTAGGGGAAGGGTGAGGAGGAAGAGAGAGCAGTTGGATATACAAGTCTGAATCTCAGGGGAGAAGTCAGGGCTGGAAATACAAATGTGAGAATCATCAGAATTCAGACAGTATTTAAAGTTATAGGACCAGATGAGTTCACTCCGGGACATGAGTAATCAGAAGGCATTCAAATTATGCCCTTGCTACACATTAGCCAACTTGGGCAAAGTCTTCAACCTTTCGACAACCTTTCCATGCAGGGTTGATATACGCAGGGTTGATATACCTTTGAACAGCCCCAAAAATCTTCACAGCATTACACAAATACATGTTGTTGTCAAGCTCTTAAGAAACTGAAAGACATAAAAAGGTAGAAACACCAAAACCAGGAACAAAAATCCTGACTGTAGTAATAAATTACCAGTTACCTCAGCAGAAAAAAAATGCCAGCAAATTCCCTAGAAGAAAGTACCGCCGAGCAAAGTAGAAATAGGGTGCCCCTACCTCTGAACCACCAGAAAACGAAAAGATTTTAATTAAAAATACAGCAATTGAAAATAGTACTCCAAGCTATTAACAGTGAATATTTCCAGGGGTTGAGTTTATAGAGAATGGTTAATACCTGAAGTTTTATCATGAATACATATTTTAGTCATTGGTATGACATATACAACTAATGGTTCCACTGGTGGCTCAGAGGTTAAAGTGTCTGCCTCCAATGCGGGAGACCGGGGTTCCATCCCTGGGTTAGATCCCTGGGTCGGGAGGATTCCCTGGAGAAGGAAATGGCAACCCACTCCAGTATTCTTGCCTGGAGAATCCCATGGTTGGAGGAGCCTGGTAGGCTACAGTCCATGGGGTTGCAAAGAGTCGGACATGACTGAGCGACTTCACTTATCACTTATACAACTAATGGGAAAATATAGCAACTCGTGAGCTATTTTCAAAAAGCTTCCAATGTGCTGCTGCTGCTAAGTCGCTTCACACTGCTAAGTCGTGTCCCGACTCTGCACGACCCCATAGACGGCAGCCCACCAGGCTCCCCCATCCCCAGGATTCTCCAGACAAGAACACTGGAGTGGGTTGCCATTTCCTTCTCCAGTGCATGAAAGTGACAAGGGAAAGTGAAGTCAGTTGCTCAGTTGTGTCTGTCTCTTAGCGACCCCATGGACTGCAGCCCACCAGGCTCCTCCATACATGGGATTTTCCAGGCAAGAGTACTGGAGTGGGTTGCCATTGCCTTCTCCCTTCCAATGTGAGACACTTCTAATAAGAAAACAGGGATTACCAAAGGACTGTTAAAACTGGTCTCAATGGTAATTCTTGCTAAACTGTAAATTAATGTGTTGGTAAAGTAAAACAAGAATCAAATGAATACTCTTACAAATGCTAAGGTCTTAAAACATAATTATTCAGGAAATATAAAAGATCCCTAACATTCACCTATTATAAACATAATAATGAACAAGTACTTTCTTCTAACTGAACCCATTAGTATTTGTTAACTATTGGAAAGTATTTTTTAAAGTAGCAGACAAAATTACTGTACTACCATACAATAATTATGGAGGAACAAGATTATTTTCTGATTATATTCCTGCCATGCTTTTGCTTACTTATCTGCTTACCCTATTTATGTTATAGATTTTTTTCAACTTAACCTATAATCCATGGTTTTATTAGAACACCTTAGAGAGCTGCTATACAGAAAAGATTTCATATATTATGTACAAAATTATAACTGCTAGGTTTAGCTATACACCCAGAGAAAAACATAATTCAGAAAGATACATGCACCCCAATGCTTACTGCAGCACTATTTACAACAGCCAGGACATGGAAGCAACCTAAATGTCCATCAACAAAGGAACAGAAAAAGAAGATGCGATACATATATATAATGGTGTATTACTTAACCATAGAAAGGAACAAAACTCTGCCATTCGCAGAGATGTGGATGGACCTAGAGATTGTCATACATAGTGAAGTAAGTCAGAAATAGAAAAACAAATGCTGTATAATATCACTTGTTTGTGAAATATAGAAAAATTACACTGATGAAGTTATTTGCTAAACAGGAAAAGAGACACAAACATAGAAAAGAAACATACAGATACCAAGGGGGAGGAGAAGCTGGAATGAATTGAGAGATTGGGACCGACATATATACACTGCTGCTGCTGCTGCTGCTAAGTCGCTTCAGTCGTATCCGACTCTGTGCGACCCCATAGAGGGCAGCCCACCAGGCTCCCCGGTCCCTGGGATTCTAAGTATAAAATGGATAACTAATGAGAATCTATTATATAGCACAGGGAACTCGATTCAATACTCTGCGGTAACCTAAATGAGAAAGAAATCCAAAAAAAAGAGGGATATATGTATACGTACAGCTGATTAACTTTGCTGTACAGCAGAATCTAACACAACATTGTAATTAACTATACTCCAATAAAAATTAATTTTAAAAATTCAGTAAAAGAAAAAAATCAATTTTAAAGTCACTTTTGTTTCTATTATTCAGTCGCTCAATCATGTCTGAGTGTAATGTCACTTTAAGTTTTTAAAAATTCAGCACTAAGGGGGCCTTAAAGAAAACTGTAGTCTGTGCTAGTCTGAATTCAAAGGAATACCTCTTCTAATGAGATAAGCCTAAAGTCTTAGCAAGGTGAGAAATTTTCACATTCTATGTCCATCACTGAACATAGAGCAGAATTTCTTGGTCTCCCATGTCTCTTGCTGGCACTTCTGACTGTAATTCAAGGTAGTAAGCACTAGATGGCACTGCTGATTCATAACCAGGCCATTGATTTTCCAGGTTTTATGCTTCCCTGGTAGCTCAGAGGTTAAAGTGTCTGCCTCCAATGTGGAAGACCTGGGTTCGATCCCTGGGTCAGGAAGATCCCCTGGAGAAGGAAATGGCTACCCACTCCAGTATTCTTGCCTGGAGAATCCGATGGACAGAGGAGCCTGGCAGGCTACAGTCCAGGAGGTCATAAAGAGTCGGACACGACTGAGCGACTTCATTTCACTTCACTTAAGAATCTTATTAACAACATTCAAGTTCTGGACTAATTAAAGAAATGTTAAATGTATCAAAGAGAAAAAAAAACCCTTTAGCCAATTTAGGATGTTCTCTACTCTAAACCTTTCCCAAATTGCTATTACTCTAAATCAAGTTCTCCAGATGAGGTTTTAAATATAAAACTTCATATAAATAACTATAAATGTAAATATTTAAATCAAATATTGGTGTACTTTCAGATGATAATTATAGTTTAAGTGCAAAGAAATAAAGCTCTCCAAAGGAAAGACTCAAGTTTTCAGCTTTGCTAAAACAACTTGCCACTAACATCCTAAGAGCAGGAGGGACAGGGAGCAAATTATGGGTTTAGCCTTTCACCTCTATGCTGTTCTCAGGATCTTTGTATGAAGGCTCTTCTGTCCACCTTGGGACTGAAGTCTCCTGGTCTTTCCACTTAAAAACCAGAAGTGTCAATATGGCCAGGGTCCCACTCCTGCAGCGTCGGTGCCTATTCTGGGCATGAAAGGGAGGGCTGATGGTGACAGTGCCAGGGCCCTTACCTCACCCCTGCAAAAGCTCCCAACTCTTTCTGTTGTTCAGATAAACAGCCAGGGCCAGGACTAGATCTTTTTATCAATATAACAAAACTTTTCAAAAATCAAGTCTTAGGAAGTAATCTTGACCTTTGAAACATCACAACTTTTCTTTTTTTAAGAAAGTGACTCTTTTACGAAGAGATACAAAGTAGCTTCTGAATTTACCAACAAAAGTAATACAAATGATACTCAAGATCTCTTAAAGGTGACATGCAGACTATACCACTTACCAGTTCATTCATGTGGGTCATAAGCCACGAAGAGTGCTCAGAGGTAATAATGTGTCAGTGCACAGAAGAGATGTGGGTCCCAATCTATACAGGCCTACTATTTAGTATAGAAACTGTCAGTAACAGGGCTTCCCTGGTGGCTCAGAGGTAAAGAGTCTGCCTGCCAATGCAGGAGATGCAGGTTAGATCCTTGGGTCAGAAGATCCCCTGGAGAAGGAAATGGCAACCCACTCCAATATTCTTGCCTGGGGAATCCCATGGACAGAGGAGCCTGGTGGGCTACAGTCCATATGGTCACAAAGAGTCAGACACGACTTAGTATCTAAACAATGTCAGTAATACAGAAAATTAAATCTGTATTTTTAATACCGCTAATATGTCAACAGAGCCTGATATCACCTTAAATCCTTTCTGGAATTAAGTCTGATATAAACCAATGAAAATTTAACTCACTGATCATGGTATCATGGCAGAAAAGAGCATGAATCTATAGAGAGTAAACAAATAATTTAAAAGAAAGCACTTTGGTCTTTGGTGCCCCAATCTGATCCACAGAAAGCAAACTACGTTTCACTGCCTAGATGGCCATGTGACAGCTACGCATACTCTTCACTTCATTTTTATGAAGAAAACCAGATACTGTGTATGCTTTATAAGAAAATAAATTGGATGATCTTCCTCAAATTATTACTCCAAAGTTCCACCTCAACTACATCTGCTTTAATAGCTTCATCTCTATGCAAGCAAAATAATATTCTAAATAAGTACTATGAATCAACAACAAAATGATAAATTATAGACAATTTTATCACATTAGAATAAAGGCTTCTGCCTTATTTTTAATTAATTTTTATTGAAGTACAGCTACTTACAATGTTGTGTTGGTTTCTGCCGTACGGTAAAGTGAATCAGTTATACATATACACATATCCACTCTTTTTTAGATTCTATTCCCATATAGGCCATTATAGAGTAGAGCACCCTGTGCTACGCAGTAAAGTTCTTATTTGTTATTTGTTTTATATATATTAGTGTATATATAAAGTTTCCATCTTAGGAAAGCTATTTTATCAAGAACCTCTGTCCAAATTTTAGCCCTAAGAGTACCCGATTCTTCAATCACCTTGACATGACAGACTGGGTTCAAGCTTCTGCTCTATACCTCACTCCCTATGTGGCCCTGTATTTCTCATCTCTCAAATGGAGATAATCCCTATGTCATGGTAATACAATATGACTAAGGGAGATAGGTATGTAAAATGCTTGCAATAGTGCCTTACACATAATGAGGGCTTTATAAACAGCAACTGGCACAGTGTCTAAATTTCAGTGAAGAATTTCGTTAATGTATTCACAGCAAGAAAAGAAACCAATGATAAGTAAGATTTTAAGAGAAAAGAGCATCGAGCTTCTGTAAAGAAGTTTAAGTCTCCTGGCCTGGTCATATTATATTCTAGGATATGGAAAAAACTTGGCACATGAGATCACTATGTCAACAGCAAGCATCTTTAAGGAATCTTAGCAAAGAGAAGAAACTAGCAGAAAGAAGGGGAGTCCCAATTTTCAAAATGACAGAGAATGCAAGTTATGCAGACACAACAGGACTCTAAACAGACTATTAAAATATGTGGTTACTTAAAGAATACCATGGGGCCACCACTAAGATTGAGTTAGTCCAAACAACACCATTTCCTTCTTTCACAGCAGACTAATACATCTAGGAAATATGACAGGTATTACATAGTAAGAAAAAGCCTTTGACAGTAGGTTTATATTGTCCTTTGGATAAGAAGAAAAAATTCAAATTGGGTGGTAATACAAACAGACTCATTATCTACTAAATGACTGCCAAATGCTATTTTTGCTGGATACATAATTTTAATACAGAAGGAAGTGTCTCGTGACTAGTCTCTAGACTGGTCAGTCCTATTCTGGTAATCCCAGTTCACTTGGATTGGGCCACAAAGCAGCCTTTAAGGTATGTCACTTCCGCAGAAGAAGGGACTTGTCAGCTGGCCCCTTGCTCTGTCCCTGGCTCCTAGAACAGGGCCTGGCACCCTGTGGGAGTTCATTAAATACTTCTGTGAATGAATTAAAAGTGTGTGACTAATATGAAGTTAAGGGGATAATAAATATTTGGAATGACTTAATCAGAAACCAAAAGGTCTTCAAGGAACAGAACAATGGCCCAAATTAGACCTAGGTAACTGCACCCAGAAGGAAAAGCATAGTCCTTGTAGGTAGGTGCACTGTGGTTCCAATCTTTGTTCTGCCACTTGTCAGAAAGGGAAAGAAGGGTAGTGGGCAGAGAATTGAGGTGCAGTTTCAATAGAAAAAAGGAGTAAGATCTTCGACATAAATCCAAAATTAATCAAGTACTTAGAGAAGATGATAGAGTGGCATGTAACTGGGGAAAATATTAATTCATACTACAAAAATAGATAGTTTAGAATAATCAGACATGAGATTCTATCTACGCCACTTTTAAGAGCAAAAGGGTCACTGTTATCTATGCACTAAGACAACAGGTGCAAATTGACTGCCCTCAGCTAACCGGGACATACAATCACACTATCAGTTCAGTTCAGTCGCTCAGTCATGTCCAACTCTTTGCGACCCCATGAATCGCAGCACGCCAGACCTCCCTGTCCATCACCATCTCCCAGAGTTCACTCAGACTCACGTCCATCAAGTCCGTGATGCCAGCCAGCCAGCTCATACTCAGTCGTCCCCTTCTCCTCCTGCCCCTAATCCCTCCCAGCATCAGAGTCTTTTCCAATGAGTCAACTCTTCGCATGAGGTGGCCAAAGTACTGGAGTTTCAGCTTTAGCATCATTCCTTCCAAAGAAATCCCAGGGCTGATCTCCTTCAGAATGGACTGGTTGGATCTCCTTGCAGTCCAAGGGACTCTCAAGAGTCTTCTCCAACACCACAGTTCAAAAGCATCAATTCTTCGGCACTCAGCCTTCTTCACAGTCCAACTCTCACATCCATACATGACCACAGGAAAAACCATAGCTTTGACTAGATGGACCTTAGTCGGCAAAGTAATGTCTCTGCTTTTGAATATACTATCTAGGTTGGTCATAACTTTTCTTCCAAGGAGTAAGCGTCTTTTCATTTCATGGCTGCAGTCACCATCTGCAGTGATCTTGGAGCCCAAAAAAATAAAGTCTGACACTGTTTCCACTGTTTCCCCATCTGTTTCCCATGAAGTGATGGGACCAGATGCCATGATCTTTGTTTTCTGAATGTTGAGCTTTAAGCCAACTTTTTCACTCTCCTCTTTCACTTTCATCAAGAGGCTTTTGAGTTCCTCTTCACTTTCTGCCATAAGGGTGGTGTCATCTGCATATCTGAGGTTATTGATATTTCTCCCGGCAATCTTGATTCCAGCTTGTGTTTCTTCCGGTCCAGCGTTTCTCATGATGTACTCTGCATAGAAGTTAAATAAGCAGGGTGACAATATACAGCCTTGACGTACTCCTTTTCCTATTTGGAACCAGTCTGTTGTTCCATGTCCAGTTCTAACTGTTCCTTCCTGACCTGCATACAGATTTCTCAAGAGGCAGGTCAGGTGGCCTGGTATTCCCATCTCTTTCAAAATTTTCCACAGTTTATTGTGATCCACACAGTCAAAGGCTTTGGCATAGTCAATAAAGCAGAAATAGATGTTTTTCTGGAACTCTCTTGCTTTTTCCATGATCCAGCAGATGTTGGCAATTTGATCTCTGATTCCTCTGCTTTTTCTAAAACCAGCTTGAACATCAGGGAGTTCACGGTTCACGTATTCCTGAAGCCTGGTTTGAAGAATTTTGAGCATTACTTTACTAGCATGTGAGATGAGTGCAATTCTGCGGTAGTTTGAGCATTCTTTGGCATTGCCTTTCTTTGGGATTGGAATGAAAACTGAACTTTTCCAGTCCTGTGGCCACTGCTGAGTTTTCCAAATTTGCTGGCATATTGAGTGCAGCACTTTCACAGCATCATCTTTCAGGATTTGAAACAGCTCAACTGGAATTTCATCACCTCCACTAGCTTTGTTCGTAGTGATGCTTTCTAAGGCCCACTTGACTTCACATTCCAGGATGTCTGGCTCTAGATTAGTGATCACATCATCATGATTATCTGGGTCATGAAGATCTTTTTTGTACAGTTCTTCTGTGTAGTCTTGCCACCTCTTCTTAATATCTTCTGCTTCTGTTAGGTCCAGACCATTTCTGTCCTTTATCGAGTCCTTTAACATTTCTTTGCATGAAATGTTCCCTTGATATCTCTAATTTTCTTAAAGAGATCTCTAGTCTTTCCCATTCTGTTGTTTTCCTCTATTTCTTTGCATTGATCGCTGAAGAAGGCTTTCTTATCTCTTCTTGCTTTTCTTTGGAACTCTGCATTCAGATGCTTATATCTTTCCTTTTCTCCTTTGCTTTTCACCTCTCTTCTTTTCACAGCTCTTTGTAAGGCCTCCCCAGAGAGCCATTTTGCTTTTTTTGCATTTCTCTTCCATGGGGATGGTCTTTATCCCTGTCTCCTGTACAATGTCACGAACCTCATTCCATAGTTCATCAGGCACTCTGTCTATCAGATCTAGGCCCTTAAATCTATTTCTCACTTCCACTGTATAATCATAAGGGATTTGATTTAGGTCATACCTGAATGGTCTAGCGGTTTTCCCTACTTTCTTCAATTTGAGTCTGAATCTAGTAATAAGGAGTTCATGATCTGAGCCACAGTCAGCTCCTGGTCTGGTTTTTGTTGACTGTACAGAGCTTCTCCATCTTTGGCTGCAAAGAATATAATCAGTCTGATTTCGGTGTTGACCATCTTGTGATGTCCATGTGTAGAGTCTTCTCTTGTGTTGTTGGAACACTATAGCACACACCAAAAGCTCTGGACATCTGAGTTGAGGAAAAGTTAAAAGATCAACAATTTGCTGTAACTGGTTTTAAAATGTTAGTTCACTAAGTGCTTACTATATGCCTGGCTTAAGTCCTTCACATATACTGACTCCTTTAAGACTCACAGAAATACTATGAAGTATCATTATCCTGCTTCATAGAATAGATAATGAGGATGCAGGTGAAGAAACTGAGTCACATATTCTTAAAATATTAATCTCACCCCCTCAAATTTCTGTGGATTGAGTGAAGAAGTGAAGTCGCTCAGTCGTGTCCGAATCTTTGCGACCCCATGGACTGTATGTAGCCTGCCAGGCTCCTCAGTCCACAGAATTTTCCAGGCAAGAGTCCTGGAGTGGGTTGCCATTTCCTTCTCTAGGGGATCTTCCCAACCCAGGGATCGAACCTGGGTCTCTCGCACTGCAGGCAGACGCTTTACCATCTGAGCCACCAGGGAAGTAAGTTCCCACAACTTTTTTATAGACAATAATCAGTTGATTCTCAAATGTATGTAGAAATTCAAAGGACCTAGAATAGCCAAAGTAAACTTGAAAAAGCAGAAAATTCAGAGAACTTCTACTTCCTGATGTTAAGGCTTACAATACACCTGCAGTGTGATACTTGGTGAATGACAGCAGCTGAATAGAGTATGAAGTGCAGAAACAGAGCCATACATATGTGGCCACCGATTTCTAACAAAGGCGCCAAGGTTCAGTGCAGGAAGGAAGGGCCTTAAGGGTGCTGGATCAACATGAATGCATATATTAAAAAAAAAAAAAACCTTGAACTTTACCTCACATCTTTTATAGGAATTTACTTGAAACACACCATAGATATAAACATAAGAGCCAAAACTGTAACATTTCTAGATGAAAACTTTATTTTCATAAAATCTCTGTGGTGTTGGGTTAGGCAACAGTTTCTTAGGTAGGAAGAAAAAGAAACTGAGTCACAGAGCGGTTAAATATCTTGCTCAAGGTTACTATTTAGCTTACCCTAAGATTTACACTGGAGAAGGCAATGGCAACCCACTCCAGTACTCTTGCCTGGAAAATCCCATGGGTGGAGGAGCCTGGTAGGCTGCAGTCCTTCGGGTCACGAAGAATCGGACACAACTGAGCGACTTCACTTTCACTTTTCACTCTCGTGTTTTGGAGAAGGAAATGGCAACCCACTCCAGTGTTCTTGCCTGGAGAATCCCAAGGACGGGGGAGGTTGGTGGGCTGCTGTCTATGGGGTCGCACAGAGTCGGACACGACTGAAGCGACTTAGCAGCAGCAGCAGCAGCAGCAAGATTTACACTAACTGAAAGGATGGACACCAAAGCCGGTGGCCTCTGGGTTTGTGCTGCACTCAGATAACCTTGGACTGCGCTGAAATGCACTGAACCAGGCAATGGATAGTCCTGCTTGCTCCTGTTTCAGTCAGAACACGTCTAAGGACATTGTTGTGATTCCAGGTGCATGTTTTTTATACAAACTAGGTATATTCGGGCATATTAAAGATGGCAAAGAGACATGGGATGATGATACACATGGATGCGTAAAAAGAAATTCTTAGCTAAGAAAGGTTTCGTAGGCCATGAGAATGGCTCAGCCATACGATGATCATAGGGAAGAAAGGTTAAACACATTCCATTTTTTTTTACACACATTCTGTTCATCAGCTTTCAAACTTTTTTAGCCATTGAGATTAGTTCAGATATGTAGTTAATTATATAATTAAAAAATTATGCAATCAAGACAAAAGTTTCATGAAAACTTTACTACTTGTGATACACTCTGACACTTTCTATTCTATTCCATTTCTTCTCCTCCTCCCCCTTCTCCTTCTCCTTCTCCTTGTTCTTCTTTCCCTGAGGGAGACAGTAAGGGAGGAAGGCAAAGGGAAGAAAGAATTAAGAGAGAGAGAGAGAGAACAGAAAGAGGGAGCAGAAAAATAAAACTAAATAGAATGTAAGTGTTTCCTAAGTAAATTAAAGAATTTTACCACCCCCCCCCCCCACCAAAAAAAAGTCTAAAACCCAACTTTCCCAATCCAAACAAACAATCTTGCACCAAGAGTGCAAGATTCCTAAATGCTTGGCATTAAGAAAAAAAGAAGAAAAAAAAAGAAAAATTACACCTGAAAATTACTCTGGACTCTATAATGAGCTCTCCTGGTTTTCTTTCAGATCATTCTGGATGATCAGATCTGAAGAGCAGAGCAGAGACTGCCTCAGGACTTGATGTATAAAATAGCTCTCAGCAGGGTTTGGTCAATCCTTTCTGACAGGTATACACACTGCAACAACCTTCAAAGGTCACTTCTGGGAGACCTTCCTAACTCCTTTTGAAGATGCTGCCAAGAGAGGAAAGAGAAAAAGTTAAGAAAAGAAATCTAAATAAGAACAAAACAATGGAAAGGAAGACACTCACGTGAACCCCAAAGGTGCAACTGGTGAAGATTAACAATTCTATTAGACTTCACTGACCATACAACCCACTATTCCATGGGGTTATTACTAGCACAGAGTGCTCTCTCATCACCAGATACTTTGTTTAAACCTTAGAGCCACATTCATAATGGAATGCTAACACCATTGGTACAGGGCTTGGGGTTGTTCTCTGAGTAAGACTGAGGTTTCCACAGGACTTCCTAAAAGAAATAAGAAAATCCAAACTGGGGTAAATGATCTATCCAATACTACCAAGAGCTCAGTGGATGCTTTTCACCAAATTCGATTTCCTCAGAAGGTCTCAGAGGAAAAGGGCGCAGGGACCACAACAGTCACAATCCAGCCACAGCTAGTTGCATTTGGTAATACAGGGATATGGCTACTTGTGAATTAAGCAAACAAAAGTAAACAAAAGGATATCCTCAACTGTAAACTCCTCTTTCTGACAAAACGAGTAATTCAGTATTTATTCTCAATTAATTCTATAGGTATGCATATTACCAACATGTAATAGAAAGTCTTTGAAATTTACACACTCAGGTTAAGTGGTTTTGAAATGAAGTACAAAGTTAGAGGCTTTCTGCTAAGCCCATCTGGGCATCCTAAAAACCCAAATCCTGAGTTGGACCCATTCCCACATTGCTGTAAACCACACTACAAACTCTCAAATCAGGGACAGAGTCCTTTGTGGAAAGACAAATCCAGGAAATAAACTGAAACCAGACTTAAATTTGACAAGTCAATGAAGACAGAGACTTGGAGACAGAAGAAAAAGAATAAAGGTTGACATAATTCAGGTAGGCTGGAATTCAAAGCACAACGGGATCTTGGCAACACAGACCAACTGGATCAAGACGAAGCCAAGACTAGGCCAGGCACAGTCTAGAGAAATGCATACACATTCCAGCAGTTTGGCTGCCAAGTAGATGCTTGCAAACCCAATGAACGATGCTCAAAGACAAAGCAAATTCACACTTGGTTCAGGCAGACCTGGTAACAGGAGAATGAATTCAAGGTTAGGGAGGGCATGACGCTGAAGAACAGACTCACAGAGCAAGACTTCTATTTCCAGCAATGTTGTGGTCTAAGTACACACACTCACACGCAAAATCCAGAACTGTTGAATAAAATATGAGTCACAGGGAAGTGAGGAAATTCTAGAAATTTCCCCAGACCCGGGAAGAACATAAATATAGATATGTTATATTGGCACTGACATTTAGGCTATCAAGAAAGTACTTGTTGATATGAATAAGTAGGAAGCTTGGGTTTTCACAGTCATATGGAAGTAGACGATGAAGCCTCTGCTTTGTTCAATATGAAAAAGTGCATCAGAGTCCCTGCTTATCTCTATAAGCCCTCAAACGGCTTCTTTCTCAGTAAAAAGAGATGACAAGGAATCTATCTCAGCATAGATGCCTAGGGCAGGGAGAGTCTCCCCAAACACAAGGGTCAACTTTATACTACCTAATTGAAAGGAAGGAACACTTCCAAACTCATTTTAGGAGGTTGGCATTACCCTGATACTAAAGCCAGGTGAAGATGCTACAAGAAAAGGAAGTTACAGGCCAAGGTCCCTGATGAACGTAGATGTGAATATTCTCAACAGAATAGTAGCAACTGAATTCAAGGACACAGTAAAAGGGTCATATATATCATGATCAAGTGGAATTTATACCTGGGATGCTAGGATGGTTCAGCATATGCAGATCAATAAATGTGCTACACCGTATTAACAGAATTAAGAGACTATTTTTTTGGTCTCCAATATCACTGCAGAGAGTGACTGCAGCCATGAAATTAAAAGACGCTTGCTCCTTGGAAGAAAAGCTGTGACAAACCTAGACAGTGTATTAAACTTTGCCAACAAAGGACCATCTAGTCAAAGCTATGGTTTTTCCAGTAGTCATGTATGGATGTAAGAGTTGGACTGTAAAGAAAGCTGAGTGCCAAAGAATTGATGCTTTTGAACTATGGTGCTGGAGAAGACTCCTGAGAGTCCCTTGGACGGCAAGAAGATCCAACCAGTCAATCCTAAAGGAAATCAGTCCTGAATATTCATTGGAAGAACTGATGCTGAAGCTGAAACTCCAATACTTTGGCCACCTGATGAGAAGAAAAGACCCACTAGAAAAGATCCTGATGTTGGGAAAGATTGAAGGCAGGAGGAGAAAGAGATACCAGAGGATGAGACGGTTGGATGGCATTACTGACTCGATGGACATGAGTTTGAGCAAGCTCCAGGAGTTGGTGATGGACAGGGAAGCCTGGTGTGCTGCAGTCCATGGGGTCACAAAGAGTCGGACATGACTGAGTGGCTGAATTGAACTGACTGAAGGATAAAAATCCTATGCTCATTTCAATAGATGCAGGAAAAGTATTTGATAAAATTCACATCCTTTCATGATAAAACTCTTAACAAATTAGTTATAAAAGGAATATACCCCAATATAATAAAAGCCATATATGACAAGCCCACAGGTAACTTCCTACTCAATGGTGAAAAGTTAAAAGCCTTTTCTCTAAGGTCAAGAAAAAATAAATAAATAAATAAAGTATGCCCACTCTCACTACTTCTTTTTCAATACACTGTCATGGCCACAATTAGACAAGAAAAACAACCAAAAGGCAACCAAATTAGAAGTTAAGAAGTAAAATTATCCCTGTTTGCAGAGGAGATGATCTTATATATTAAAAATACTAAATCCACCCAAAAAACCTGTTTCAACTAAGAAATGAAATCAACAAAGTAGCAGGATTAAAAACCAACATAGAAAAATCATTTGTGCTTCTACACATAAAAAATGAGCTATCTGAAGGAAATTTAAAAAGCAATCCCATTTACAATAACATCAAAAATAACAAAATACTTATAAATAACTTTAATCAAGGAGGCAAAACATCTGTACACTGAAAACCACAAGACACTGACGAAAGAAATTGAAAACACACATGAATACTGGAAACCCAGTGTTCTTGGATCAGAAGAATTAATATTGTTAAAATGTCTATACCATCAAAAGTGATCTACAAATTCAATGCAATCCATATCAAAATTCTACTGGCATTTTTCACAGAAATAGAAAAACTATACTAAAATTTGTATGGAATCACAAAAGACCTTGAGTAGCTGAAGCAAACTTTTGAACAAATAAAGCTGGAGACATCACACATTCTGATTTCAAACTATACTACAAAGTTACAGTAACCAAAAGAGTATGGCATTGGCACATAGTAGAAAGCCCAGAAGTAAACCAAGAACACATAACAGTAAGGGCATGAAGGGCGGCATTCTCTTCAACAAATAGTGCTAAGAAAACTGGATATTCACATGCAAAAGAATGACTGGACCCCTCTCATCTTACACCATTCATAGTTAGTGTGAAATATCAGAGACTTAAATGTAAAGCCTGAAACGATAAAACTCCTAGAAGGAAACATAGAGGCAAAGCTCCTTGACATTGATCTTTGCAATGACTTTTGGGGGGTTAAGAAACCAAGAGCACAAAAGCCAAAAATAAACAAGTTGGACTACATCAAACAAAAAAGCTTCTGAACAGCAAAAGCAACAATCAATAAATTGAAACAGCAACCTACAGAAAGACAAAAAATGTTTGCAAACCATATATCTGATAAAGGGTTAATATCTAAAAACTATAAAGATCTCACACATTTAATGACAGAAAAAAGCAAATAATACAACTAAAAATGGGTAAAGGACTGAATAGACATTTTTCCAAATGGCCAAAAGGCACATGGAAAGGTGTTCAACATCACTAGTCATTAGGGAAATGGGAATTAAAACCACAGTGAGATATCATCTCACATCTGTTATGATAGCAATTACCAGACAAAAGTTAACCAGCATTAATGAGAATGTGGAGAACAGTGAACACACTATTGGTGGTACAACCACTATCAAAACAGGGGAGTGGTTCCTCAAAAAATAAAAAATAGAACTACCATCTGATCCAACAATACTACTTCTAGGTATATAGCCAAGGGAAATGAAATCAGTGACTAGAAGAGATATATGCATCCCTGTGATCGCTGTAGCACTATTCACAACAGCCAAGATATGGAAACCACCTAAACGTCCACCAACAGATGAATGGATAAAGAAAATATGGAATATCTACACAATGGAATATTAATTCAGAGATAAAAAAGGAAATCCTGCCATCTGCAACAACATGGATGAATTTGGAAGGCATTATGCTAGATGAAATAATCTAGACAACAGAGAAAGACAAATACTGTATGGTATTACTTATAAGTGGGACCTAAACAAAACAAACCTGATTTCATAGAAACAGAATAAAATGGCAATTACTGTTAGTGAATCGCAAATCCATGTGCCTGATGCACAGTGAGGCCAATCAATACTAAAACATTAGAGTTTGGGACAGAGAGATTTATTACAGGTTCACACAAGATGGGTGGCTCATGCCCCAATAATCCCAAGTTATTGAAAGTTGTCAGCAAACCCCTTTAAAAGCAAAAGGTGAGGGAGCAAGTGTGGTTAGTTGTTGCAAACTTGTTGGCGTCAGATCCTTTGTTCTTGAGCTCAGGTCATGGTCAGGTTAACGATGTTCCTGTAAGTCTCTACCAAACGAAAGTTATTCTCTGCCTGACAAGAAAGGGCAAGGTCCCAAGGCACAGCTTCCACCCTCCAAGGTCCCAGTTCCCGGCTAAGAGGAGGCAGAGCTCAGTTGGCAGCTCCCTCAGGGCCAGGCTCCCACACGCTGCCCAGCTGTCATCCCTGAGGGAGCCAGGCATCCAGCCCGACCGGCCCTCCTTCTCCTCAGGCCGCCCAAATGGGGGAGACCAGGTCTCACAGACTGTGACAGACAGACAGCCATTGCTCTTAGGTCGCAGAGACAGACATGAGGGAGAAGTTCCCTGCTCCCTCAAGGCCTGGACCAAGGCTAATGGAGGGCGTCCGTGAGGGCTCTGGAGCCCCACAGGACGTAATCCCCAGTCTGTTCCCTGGGCCCTCCAGCTCAACCGCTGGCCCAAGGCTGGCCCTCCTCCTTCTCTTGGAGGGCCCGCAAGAGAAGTCCTAAATCTGTCTCTTACCTCACTCTCCACCTGACGACCACCACACCACTGACAGCTGGCTGAACTGCTTCTGGACTGGTCCCTCATTGATAGTTACTTGTGGGCAGGACCCGCTGCGGCGATGACCAATAGCTGAGCAGGACAACTAACGGTCGCTCATTGACAACTGGCTGTTTATGGGCAGGGACCACTGAGGCACTGACCAATGGTTGAGCAAGACCCGTTGCCTAGAAACAGGGTGCCTGACTAATGAGGCACCGCAGTGACTGACTGCTAAGAGCTGCGCTGTCCTGCTCTGTTACATTACCAAGTTAGGAGGAGAAGCAAATAAGAAGATGCAGGTCAAAGGGCCAAACTTTCAGTTATTAGATAAGTCTTGAGGATCTAATACTGTATAGCAAGGTGATTATAGTTAATAATATGCTACTGTATACTTGCATGCTTCAAAGGTGCTGAGAGCAGATCTTAAGCATTCTTACCATAAGAAATAAAGAGTTAACTCTAATACAGGAAGCAAGGGATATATTAATTAGCTTGATCTTGTGTAATTGTTCTACAGTGTATACATACATAAAATCATCACCTTTTACACTTCAAATATATACATTTGTCAGTTATTTTTCAATGAAATTAGAAAAAAAACAAAAAGAATCAAATTGGTATGCTGATATTCTTTATTAAAAATGTCTTTCTACTGTTAAAAAAAAATTATTCTACCTATGTGTTCAGGAACCCAGAGCTGAGAAATTAAAGTGATCAAGGTTGGGAAACACATGTATAATTCCTGTAAAAATGGAAGGCAAACACTGTCCAAAGCAGTGGTTCTCAACCTTGACTGTGGAGCTTTAAAAACAATGATGCCTCACATTCAGAGTATCTGCATTCACTGGACTGGAGTTCAATCTGCCATCCTAATTTTAAAGGCTCACTTGGTGATCCCAGTGAGTAGCAAAGATGGAGAACCACTGTCTGGAGAGATATAGCTTCAACATGGGCCACCCAGGATCCCCAGCAAGCATGACTGAGACAACAAAATTTGACAACACCCAAAAGAACAATCCACCAAGAACAGGCAGAAATAACAAAAAACAGAGTTAACTCCCCAAGAACTTTAAAGATAACAGAATTATTTGTTATAGACTATATAATATTAAAATAATTAAAGATGAAAAATCCAAAAATATATAATGGAATAAAATATAAGGAAAAAATAAAATTAGAAAGGATACATTCATTGATTTTAGAAACTCAATAAGGGAGTTAAACAGCAGATTAACAGACCTGTAGAGAAAAGTGGAATGCCTCCCTGGTGGCTAAGTGGGAGAGAATCTGCCTGCAGTGCAGAATCTGTGGGTTGATTCCTGGGTCAGGAAGATCTCCTGAAGAAGGAAATGGCAACCCACTCCAGTATTCTTAAACCTGGGAAAACCCATAGACAGAGGAGCGCGGTGGGCTATAGTCCGTGGGATTAAAATAAGAGTCAGCCATGACTGAGTGACTAAACAATAACAACAAAGAGAAAAGTGGAGATCTAGGTGACTGTTCTGGAGAAAATACCTAAAATGTGGCACTAGAAGATGAATAATTGGAATTACAACAGACAAACCGAATCATGCAGATAAATAAGAAGATCAACATGTTCCTAATTCATGTTCCAAAAGAAGAGACAATGGAAGACAAGAATATTTTAAAAAATAATGAATAAACCAAAATACTTCAAAAAATACAGAGAGAGACAGAGATGGAGAGAGAGAACAAAGCGATATCAAGAGCACAGTGACAAAGCAAATCATGTAAACTTTAACAATATGTGAATCTGGATAAAAGGTCTAGGAGAGTTCCTTGTTCCTATCTTTAGTTAGGCAACCTTTTTCTAAGTTTAAAACTATTTCCAAACAAAGTATGCATTAAATTTTTTATGAAATTATGGCTATTTTCCAGAATTAATGGGAAGCAAAAATTAGCAAATCTGAGTTTCAAGCAGGATAAGTAAAGCTAAATCTATACCTTAAATGCATCACACTGGAAACTATAAAATATGAAAGGCAAAGAAAGTCTTTTAAAAGTTATCAGAGAAAAGATAAATTACCTATAAAGAGCAAATCAAAGCCACAGTGAGACATTGTCTCACACCTGTTAGAATGGTTATTATTGAAAAGACAAAGAATAGCAAGTGTTGGAGAGAATATGAAGAAAAGGGAAGCCTACAGTATTGGTGGGACTATAAATTGGTGGAAAGGCCACTATGGAAAACAGTACGCAGGTCCCTCAAAGAATCAGAACTATCCTATAACTCAGCCATTCCATTCTGGGTATCTAAAGAGCACCAAAAAGTTAATTCAAAAAGGTATATGCACCCCTATGTTTAGTGCAGATTTATATACAATAGCCAGGATATGGGAACAACCTAAATATCTATCAATGAATAAACGGAGAAGAAGATGTAGCATATTAGAATATGACTCAGTCATAAAAAAGAATGAAATTCTGCCACTTGTGACAACATGAACGGACCTTGAAGGTATTATACTAAGTGAAATAAGTCAAATATGATTTCAATTCTATGTGAAACCCAAAAAACCAAAACAAATGAACAAACAAAATAAAATAAAAACAAACTTATAGATACAAGATCAGATTAGTGGTTACCAGAGGGGAAGGAGCTTGGGGGGGAGGGGTGGAAGAAATGGGTGAAAGATGTCAACTGTGAATGGTAATGGATAGTAAATGGACTTGTGATAGTGATCATTTCATAGTGTATATAGATGTCGAGTTACAGTGCTATATACCTGAAACTTATACAGCAATCAAAACAATATTATAAAGACAAAAAAAATCAATAATGAAACAACAATTAGACTCAATAGGCTTCTCAACAGCAACCACTTGGAGCATTTTCAGAGCTCACCTTTTCCTCTACTGAGTCTAAGATCATAATATTTTTTCTCAGCTGCCACATACTCTGTTCTAATTGAGGGAGAAGACTGAACTGAGCTCAGCACTATCAATGACATCATTTGGAAGAGACCGGAACAACAGCAGATGAAAGCAGTGGTAAGTATCAAATTTCTTGCTAATTATGGTGCCCTTGGAAATTCACTGGGCATTAACTATCCAAATGAAGAAACAGAAGTACTACAGAATCTTATCTGCTATTCATTCCCTTCTTGTCAAATGACAAGCTTAAAAGAGACTCATTTTTCTATGGGACTTCCCTGACAGTCCAGTGGTTAAGAATCGTCCTTGCAGTGCAGGGGACTCAGGTTCAGTCCCTGGTTGGGGAACTAAGATCCCACATGCTATGGAGCAGCTAAGCATGTGCACTGCAGCCACTGAGCCCAGGAGCTCTCGAGCTTGTGTGCCTCCACCAGAGAGCCCATGAGCCGCAATAAAAGACTCCACATGATGCAACGAATATCCTGTGTGCCACCACTAAGACCTTTTACAGCCAAATAAACAAATATTTTTTAAAAAAGAAACTTGTCTTTCTAAATTGATATGTTAAACATTTCCTTTCACTGACATTATCTAGTGTTGGCAAGCATGTGGCATAACTGGAATGCTCATATGTTGCCAGTGGGAATATCAGATAACAAACCACTCTGGAAAACAGTTTGGCATTTCTTGGAAACTTGAGATGCATTTGTCATACAACCTAGCAAGTCCACTTTTTAAGTATTTGTCCAAAAGAAGGAAGCACGTGTCCACACGAAGACTTGGACGTGAATGTTCATAGAAACTTTTTTCATAATCATCCAAAACTAGAAACAATACAAATGTTCATCAACAGATAAATGAATTATATAGTATATCTATACAATGGAATATTACTTGGTATTAAAAAGGAACAAACTACTGATATACATAATCATGAGGGTGAATCTCAAAAATATCATGCTAAGGAATAAGCAAAAGGCCCATAGTTCATACTTCATGAGTCCTTTTATGTGAAACTCTGGAAAAAACAAATCTAGTCTATAGTAATGGCAAAGAGATGATACTTCCCTAGAGCCACACGGGAGGGTGGTTGATGGGGAAGGGAGGGACACGGAGGAAATTTGGGACTGATGGAAATGTTCTCCATTTTTAGTGTAATGATGGTAACACGAGTACATACCTTTGTCAAAACTCATAAAACTGTACACTTGAGATGGGTGCATTATATGTAAATTACACCTCAATAAAGCTGATTTTTAAAATTTCTTTTCTCTCGCCAAAAACGTTTTCAGCTGTTTTCCCACACATACTTATCATTTTCTCATGACATGCTCTTCCTACACTTTCTTCTCTTTGTTGACTTTATCATTGTCTCACTTTTGAAATATGACTTTTCCCTATCTTAAGGCTAGGTCATTAAACTGAGATTATTTTCTTTTTTCTCTAAAAAGTAAGATATGATGGAGAGATTGTGGTATAAAGTAGAGAATTTTAGAGTGCTCAAATCCCAGATTTACCAATTATTAGCTATGCTATTTTAAGCATTAGTTAAACAGTCTGAAATAGATTACTAGTGGGAAGCTGCTGTATAACACAGGGAGCCCAGCCTGGCACCCATTAATAATTTAAGTGGATGGGATACGGGTGGGAAGGAGGTTCGAGAGAGAGGGGACATATATATATATATATATAATTATAACTGATTTCGAGCTGATGTATGGCAGAGACCACTGTAGCACTGTAAAGAAATTATCCTCCAGTAAATTTTTTTTTAAATTGCACTGCAAAAAAAAAAAGAAAATCTTACTATGAAAAGTCAACCAAACTCCATAATGTATTTAGTGATATAAAAATTATGAATTACATAAAAACTAATGCATTCCATTTGAGAGTATTCTCTTTATATGATAATATGGAAGCTGATCACAAACAACTGTAATGGTATACTAGGTACACTGGTTATCTAGGAAAAAAGTTCTGTAGAGAATGTCTGCACATTGAAGAAACTCAAGAGTTACCAATAGAAAAGTAACATGTTTGGGCTCAGTTTTGTAAAGATATGTATTAGACAGCCAGACTTGCCTATTTTTCTGAAATATATTTGTCAAGTTAATAATCTTAATATTTTCAAACAAGGAAGAAATACACCATATTTTCCGGTAGTAGATGACTGAAAAGTCAAAATAAACATTAGAAGCATAAAAGGACAGTTTTCACAGATTACGTTATGTTTAATAATTTAACAACTATTATCCACATAGCAGGTAATGATTTTGATATTGCTCATCTACTCAAAATGATTACCAAACACCTGACAGAACTGATAGAATGGTTAAAATTTTTATACTCCATCAAGATCCATGCACAGGAAATTCATGGAACCAGAAACCATTCGTTGAAAGATAGTTTAAATGTAACATTATTTTACAGGGCTTCCCTGGTGGCTCCGACGGTGAAGAACCTGCCTGCAATGCAGGAGACCCAGGTTTGATCCCTGGGTCAGGAAGACCTCCTGGAGGAGGAAATGGCAACCCACCCTACTGGGTTCTTGCCTGGGAAATCCCAGGGAAAGGCTACGTCCATGGGGTCATAAAGAGTCAGACATGACTGAGCAAATAACACTTTCACTTTTCACTTTTACAGGATAAATTGTTGGAACCGGCCACTAATGAAGCATTGACAATGAATTTTTAAAATATTACATCACTTGCTTTGTTTTTAAAAAGCATTAAAAATGAGTATCTTTAGAGCTTCACTGGTGGCTCAGTGGGAAAGAATCCACCTGCCAATGCAAGAGACATGGGTTTAATCCCGGTCCAGGAAGAGAGTATTCTCTCTGTCCACAAGCCACAGAGCAACTAAGCCCATGCATCAAAACTGTTGAGCCTGTGCTCTAAAGCCCAGAGGGCACAACTACTGGCCCATGTGCCACAGCTACTGAAGCCCACATACCCCAGAGCCCATGCTCCACCACAGGAGAAGCCACCACGATGAGAGGCCCACACACTGCAACTAGAGAGCTGCCCCCACTCACCCCAGCTAGAGAGGAGCCCACCCAGCAGGGAAGACCCAGCACAGCCAGAAATAAAATTAATTAATTTCTTTAAAAAATGAGTATCTTCAGGTGGTGAAACTGCTTCAAAACCTCTTCCTCTATTCCTATGAGCATACCTCTAGAAACTGGCTTTCTCTATTACGATGCTATTAAAACAAACATTAAGTTTGAGCAAGCTGTTCAACCTAGATGGGATAAAGTAACAAGCAAGAAGCAAGTTGGTCACAGTAAAAACCTTTTAAATGGATATACATAGTGGAAATAAAATGTACATGTATAGGACGTTGAATATAGAGATTCACTGCTGCTGCTGCTGCTGCTGCTAAGTCGCTTCAGTCGTGTCCAACTCTGTGCGACCCCATAGATGGCACTATATCCTTCATAAATGTTTTAATACAATTGTAGGATATAGTAATAGCAATTCTCTATATTAACCATCTATATACATTAATCACGTATACATATGCTTTCAATAAACAACATATGTAGTTTTGGTAACTCTTTTTTTCTTTTTATTCTGTGTGATGTTTGTTCTGTTTATATTTACATAGACACATAGACCAATGGAAAAGACTAGAAAGCCCAGAAACAAATCATGCAAACACAGTCAAATGATCTTGGGGGCTTCCCTGCTGGTCTAGGCGTTAAGACTTGCACTCCCAGTTCAAGGGGTACAGGTTTGATCCCTGGTCAGGGAACTAAGATTCCACATGCCACATGGCATGGCCAAAAAAAAAAAAAAGTGATCTTTGACAAGGATGCCCAAGATCATACAATGGGGAGGAGATAACCTCAACAAATAATGTTAGGAAAACTGGATATCTACAAGCAAAAGAATGAAACTGGACCCTTAAACCATACACATACACACATACCAAACCTTCAAAATAGATTATAAAGACTTAAATTTAAAGCCTGAAACTATAAAATCTCTGCAAGGAAAAGCTTTATGACATTAGTCTTGGCAATAATTTCTTGGACATGACATCAAAAGCTCAGGCAAAAATAGCAAAAAGAGACAAGTGTTCTGTTTATATTTATTAAAAAATTTTTAATTTGTATTTGTTGATCCAGTTGTATCTGTTGAACTACTTATTTTTAAAATAATCTTCTGATTTCAATGTTTTTTGTTCATTTTTAATACAATATTTTACATCAAATTTTACAAAATTATTAGTGTATGATGATTTAGTAACTTAAGTTGGACCTTCCTCACAGATAGTTTGAAACTTTTTTAGTGCCTCTGTACAGACTCTATAAATAAAGGGGCTTCCCTGATAGCTCAGCTGGTAAAGAATCCACTTGCAATGTGGGAGACCTGGGTTCAGCCTCTGGGTTGGGAAGATCCCCTGGAGAAGGGAAAGGCTACCCACTCCAGTATAATGCTTAAATTTAATCTCTAGAAGGAAAAGCTTATGACATTAGTCTTGACAATAATATCTTGGATATGACATCAAAAGCTTAGGCAAAAATAGCTTACAGATTCCAGGAGTAAAGATAGTGCTTCATCTTGCACTTCTCCTCAGTTTAAGTTTTAGGAGTGACCTTTGATTCTGAACATTTGCTGATGTTTATCTAGGATAATGGGGAAAGCAACATGGAGGAATTCTGAGAAAAAAAAGTGTGGTTTTACAAGGACCTACTGTATAGCATATGGGCTTCCCCAGTGGCTCAGCGATCGAGAATCCTCCTGCAATGCAGGGGGTGCAGATTTGATCCCTGGGTCAGGAAGACCCCTGGAGTAGGAAACGGCAACCCACTGCAGTATTCTTGCCTAGAAAATCCCATAGGCAGTGGATACAGTCCACGGGGTCGCAAAGATTTAGACACAACTAGGCCCGTGCGCACACACCCTATGCTGTACAGCTGAAACTAACACAACACTATTAATCAACTATATGCCAATATAAAATTAGAAGTTTTCAACAAGGCGGGGGCGACACGTGCACACAAAGTGCGGTTTTAGTAAAGTAACGCCGGGTCCAACAGAAAGTTTCCTGCTCTCTAGTCTGCGCTGCCACCCTGTGGCCATTCTTCTCACGACCCCAAACTAGAAGATTCATCCTTTGCTATATACATACATGTGCCAGCGTGCTAAGTCGCTTCAGCGGTGTCCAACTCTTTGCGACTTCGTAGACCACAGCTCAGTCCACCAGGTTCCTCCATCCATGGGATTCTCTGTGCAAGAGTACTGCAGTGGGTTGCTGTGACTTCCTCCAGAGGATTCTCCTGACCCAGGGACCAGACCTGTGTCTCTTCTCTCTCCTGCATTGATTGGCAGGCGGGTTCTTTACAACTAGTGCCACCTGAGAAGCCATATATATATATATTCTCTCATCCCAACTAATTCTATAGTGAACGTCATTAAATCCACTGAATATACCGCTCTTATTTATTTCAAGCTTATTCTTTTTCTTCAGTTTCTTTTTTAAGTAGTTTTAAGTAGTCTGTTACTGGTATATGAATATGGGTATTATTATTCAGTGTCAGCCAGACTGCAATGAAAGCAATGAATTAATTGGGCACAGTACATTCAAATAAAAGTAAAATATTTTAGCAATAAAATAGAGATTACTTTACTTCTTGCCATCCAAAGCTATATATATATATATATATATATATATATATATATATATATAGCTCGGTCAAGTCCAATTCTTTGTGACCCTGTGGACTACAGCCTGCAAGGCTCCTCTGTCCATGGGATTCTCCAGGCAAGAATACTGGAGTGGGTTGCCATTCCCTTCTCCAGGGTATCTTCCCAACCCAGGGACTGAACCACGGTCTCCTGCATTGCAGGTAGGTTCTTTTCCATCTGAGCCACCAGGGAAACCCATATACGTGTATGTATAAATATATACAAACATATATATGGGATATATATATATATCCCTTTCCTCTCAACCCTAACATTTCTCTCATCCCAACTAATTCTATAGTGAACGTCATTAAATCCACCAAATACACCGCTCTTATTTATTTCAAGCTTATTCTTTTTCTTCAGTTTCTTTTTTAAGTAGTTTTAAGTAGTCTGTTACTGGTATATGAATATGGGCATTATTATTCAGTGTCAGTAAAGCAATGAATTAATTGGGCACAGTACATTCAAATAAAAGTAAAATATTTTAGCAATAAAATAGAGATTACTTTACTTCTTGCCATCCAAAGAAAATGTCACCTTATAAGCAGCAGCTAGCAACACATAAGCCATCTTGGATACATCCCAAACTGGGATGCCAGAATACAGATTAGAAACAAATCTTTGTTTACAACTAAACTAAGTAAAAGTGTATTGTTACATATATCAGTGTAGAAGAATTCAGCCTTTGTAAGCGTCTTCATCATAATTTCATATTACTTTATATAGATAACATATAGCATAACTCATCTGACTGAAGATGAAACATGGCAAGTTAACAAAGACAGAAGTCTATCTGGGAATCTAGACGTTTCTACAGCCCTCCTTCCTCCCTGTAAATCTCAACTCAGCAATAATAATTGTGAGCAGAAACCCAGTGATCAAGGATTTTGTTTCTCTGTGATTAAATTCAGTTTTAAAAGTCATTCTGTGCAATCTAAATGAAGTTTTGCAAAGTCAATCTCCTTTAGAGTTTACAAAACAGGTATTTTAAAAACTATAACTTAAAAATGGTGATTCATGCAAAAGAACAAAATTGGATACTTATATCATAGTATTAACAAAAATCAACTCACAATGGATTAAAGGCTTATGTGTGAAAGCTTAGACTGTAAAACTACTAGAAGAAAACACGGAGGAAAGCTTCTTGACATTAATCTTGTCTATAATTTTCTGTCTGTGACACCAAAAGTGCAGGCATCAAAAATAAAAATAGACAAGTGGACCTGTATCAAACAACAGGTGCACAGCAAAAGAAAAAGGGTAAAAAAAACAACCTACAGGACGGCAAGAAATATTTGCAAACAACATATCTGATAAGGGATTAACGTCCAAAATGTATAAGGAACTCATACAACTTGACAGCAAAAACAAAAACAAAACATTCTGACTTAAAAAAGGAGGTGGGGGGGAAGACCTGAAGAGACATTTCTCAAAAGACATACAAATGATCAACACGTATATGAAAAGGTGCTCAAATGTTTTTCATCATCATGGAAATGCAAATCAAAACCACAGTAAGATATCACCTCACACCTGTTAGGATGGCTATTATCAAAACGGCAAAAGATATCAAGTGTTGATGAAAATGGGGAAAAGAGAAACATCATCTGTTGTTGGTGGGAATGTAATCTGATACAGCCATTTTAAGAAGGCAGTACAGTGGTTCCTCAAAAAATTAAAAATAGAACTACCATATGATCCAGGGATGGGGGAGCCTGGTGGGCTGCTGTCTATGGGGTCACACAGAGTCGGACACGACTAGAGTGACTTAGCAGCAGCATGATCCAGCAATCCCACCTCTGGATATTTATCCAAAAGTATCAGAGTCAGGATTTCAAAGCGATATCTGTACTCCCTTCTATTCATTGCAGAATTATCATCACAACAGTGATGATATGGGAATAACCTAAATGTCCCTCGGCAAATGAATGGTTAAAGAACATGGTATATACATGCAATGGAATATTATTCGGCCTTTAAAAAGGAAACCCTGCCATCTCCCACAACATGGATGAATCTGGAGGGCATTATGTTAATGAAATGAACCAAATACAGAAAGACAAACACTGCAGGATCTCTTGCACATGTGAGATGACTGATATGTTAATATGCTTTATTGTTATGATTATTTCACAATGTACAAGAACATCAAAAGATCAAGTTATATATACTAAATATACACAATTTTATTTGTCAGTTACACCTCACTAGACCTGTCTTAAAAACTGACTGCCTAATTGGGATTGCCTATTTCTCAAATTACCCTAAAATGCAATTGGTAAATAAATATAGTGGTAGATAGAGGCTCATTTTTAAGGTAATATTTTTTAATGGAATATCATTTATTGAGGTCAAATAAAAGGTAAACTTAGAGGATCAACTTTTGGTTTTATATTTACCAGTTCATTGAGTTAGGAGGTGAAAATAGAAGCAGGAAGTAGAGACAGAAAGGCAAGACCAACGGCCAATGATGTGGAAGGAATGGGATTCAATAGCGTGAACAAGCATCAACGAAAGAAAATCTCACTGAAAATTAGCTAGCTGAGGAGGTAATGAACATGCTTGAGACCCATAAAAGGCACAAAGATCAACATGAAATATTTAAGCTAAAAGGAGCCCTCAAGAGGAGGAGAAGAGGACTGTTGCTGTTGTGGAGACTGGAAGCTTGACCATGAAAAACAAATTGAGTAGTGATGCTGCTGCAGGAAGCCTTCTGGGTGCTTCCATCATCCCTGACAGTTATTTTTAGCACGGTGTATACACACATATATTTTAGCATAGTATACATGCTTTGGTCACCTCATATGAAGAACTGACTCACAGGGAAAGACTCTGATGTTGGGAAAGACTGAAGGCTGAAGAAGAAGGGAACGACTGAGGGTGAGATGGTTGGACGGCATCACTGACTCAATGGACATGAGTTTGAGCAAACTCCAGGAGTTGCTGATGGACAGGGAAGCCTGGCGTGCTACAGTCCATGGGGTCACAAATAGTCGGACATGACTGAACGACTGAACTGATACATGCTTAAGGACGTTGGGTGGCAACTAATGGAAATACGTAACAGTGATCACCACACGGTCCTTCAAGCGGGCTGAGGAAGAGGAGAGTGGGAATAATGAGGGTGAGCACAATGACTCATGACTGTCAACACGTAAAGTGTCCTAGGAGACGGTGTGGAGATGGAGGGGGTGGAGGGGAAGCAAGGAGAGGGACGAGGTGCTCTTGCAGCTGATTCAGGGGCAAAACTTGTCTTAACACTGGAGGCAACCACAAGCGTATTAATAGCAAGAGTATCCCAGGGAATGTGTAAGAGAAGGGAAACTGCTAGCACGTAGTAACCCAGGTTTGACAAAAAGTATAGAGCTCCTCCCCGCTCCAGGAGCTGCAGGGCTATTAGTAGAAAGCGCCTCCTTTTGGGGAAGTCAAGTCTCTGCTCCCTTCGCAGGGGCCTCCCTCTCACAGAAGGGAGAGCCTCCCAAGGAGGGGCTCTGGCACCACCTCAGGTAAAGAAACCAACAGATCTTGTCCACATCCCAAGCCTGGTTCCTATTTTAGATCAGAACAAAGGCTCTGAGCTCAGAATTTGATTCTCACAGCCAGAGGGAGGAAAAAAACCCAACAAGTTCACTTAAACAGTAAGATATTACGCTTTTATCCAGAATGGAATATGCATTCATGTATATTTTCATCTTCGGAACAGGTGGTTTGAAATGCAAATAAAGTAATAAGTGTCAGAGCCGTATCCTAGCAGTAGCTACTTTGCAAACGTTACCATGGCACCAATTCAACAGTGTTCTTAGACGCAGCCACACCTCGGCAAGGTCTTTCTAACTCGGGACAGCCAAGTTCAAAGAAACTAATGGACGCAAACTGCAAAAAGAGTTCTGAACCGATACAGGAGGCGAATCTTAACAACACAGTTGCCCTCTGAAACAACTGCTTGAAACAGGGCATGAGACTTGAAGGGGGAAAGAGAGGAAATGGACCGACTCCTAGAACACCTGGAATGTGATCCAAGCATGGAGACAAAATGATGGTAATTATAACTGCTAACACTTGTTTTTAGCTGCTAACAGATTGCGCACAGATTGGGAAGGGCAGACTCCATTTTCCAACTACTCCGGTGCAAACTGTGCTTTACCAGTACTCACTAAATCCTGGCTGAGTGAAGAGAAAGCAGACTGTCCTCCTGTATGGATCATTGGTGTTAAACTAAAGAAGGCGGTCCTCCCACGGCCGTAGCCCAGGGGGCCACTCACTAGGGGTGGAGACGGGGAGCTGGGTTCTGCAGCTCTCCACTTCCTACCGCCAGGAGATCTGCTCAGCTGAGGGCGGCATGCATTTATTTCTCAAGTGCGGACAAAGCAGAAGGAAGAGAACTGGGGGATAGGGACACAGGATGATGGGGAAACAAGTCTTAGCCAACTCGGCCTGTGAACCAATCAAGGTTCCTGAGGTAGTCCAGGGGCTAAACAGGGCAGGTCTCAACCTGGTTAGGGGAAAATGAAAGGCCAGATACCAAAGGTTAACACAAGACGGTCTGTCATCAGTGGCAAATTGCTGATACAGACCACAAATTCCGTAAGAGTTCAAAGCGGGTGGGAATTCTTTCCTGCTTCCCCTTCAGATAAGGGTGATTAAAGATCTTCTGAAAAAGTGAAGACGTGCCAATAGGGAGCCACAGTTGGTTGGCACTGAAAGCCATCAGCAAGAATGAGACTCCAAAACTCCCATCATTACCTACAAAAGCCACTAGTCCTCAAGATCCCCTTTAAGACAGTAATGATGCATCGTTAGTGGCTAAGATAGCCTAGCAGAGGGATACAAAGGAAGGATGCTTAGAAAAGCAATCAGGACTTTCCATACCACCTTTATCTTAAAAACCCAAAGATTTCTCCTTACCAGAAGGGTAATTCTGGGACTATTACATACGGAGATCTCCATACCCTCTTCCCCCACAAAAAAAGTAAAGGCAGAAAAGGGCCTCTTAGTACTGCTTTCATAACGTTTTAGCCAAATCAATCTGTAAATTTTCTGTGGGTGAGTTGACATTGTAATTTGAGTTATAATCTGGATATCGGGTGTACCTCCCAATGGCAGACCACACTCAGCGCACAATATTTGAAAGAAAGTGAGACTTTGGGCTTGGTTTTGGCAAGTTTTGATATTCTTAGGTCCAGTCTCATGTGTAAAGCTGAGAGAGGCACAGATCCAAGGAGAAAACAATGCTCAGGATCAAGCAGGAGACGGTGTCAGGTTCTAGGTGATCGGTCCATTGCCAAGGGTTAATCAGGGGAAGAGGCAGGATCCCAAGAAAAACCTTCGCAGGGTGTAAGAAGCCTTGGAGCAGGAAAATACAGCACTAAGGAGCCATCTGAGGCAAACACACCAATCCTGTGAACCAAGTTGATGTGTCAGAGGTCAGGAGAAATCTGGAATTTGATGCATATGTGGTGCCCAGAGTCAGTGCAGAGACATCAGCCGTTAGGCTAATGGTGACATGAGTAAAGTCACATCCCATCAACTGCTGGGCTGACGCTCCTAAAGTATTTTCTGCCCAGGAAAGAATTAGTAAAGGACCTCTGCAAGTTTCGGCCTGGAGATCAGGCTGTACCAAATACAGCAATGACTGAAGGGACCTGGGTTGAGAAGACAGAAGTTGATCAAAGTGCTTCTATAGGAGAGGCTGTAATAAATATTTTTGAAGTGGTAAATTAAATTTCAAAAAGTGAGAAATTAATTTTGTTGCAATGGTCAGTTTGTCCCTTTCAAATTTTCTGCTTTATCCATTTTGCTGCCTGGACAAAGTGGTAAATGCAAAAACCATACATAGTAGAATAAACTATGGGGAATACTTAAACTGCTCTTTGATGCATAGGTCTTTACTTAATACAATAGTAAAAAAAAAATCATAACATTAATTAGATGAAATAAAATGTAAAATTTGGTTCAATTAAAAACACCATCAGCATAATTAAAAGGCTCTATAAAGCAGGTAAAATATTAACAAGAAATATGACAGCTAATGCTCTTGATACATAAGTTACTGCAAATCCATTAGAAAAACCTCAAACAAAAAGTGATAAAGAATCATACATCTTTCACAGAAGAATAAATACTACAGATCAATAAGCATGTAAAAAGGTATTACCTTTTCACCAGGAAAGAAAAGGTACAAAATATAACCATAAAGAAATACTGATGCTCACTTCTTAAACTGACAAAGGGCATATTAATAATAAACAAAACTGGGAGAGTTTCTTTTGTACAAACACATAATAGTTATAAAATCATGTTGATGTATGGCAAAACCAATACAATACTGTAATTAGCCTCCAATTAAAATAAATAAATTTATATTTAAAAAAAACAAAATGTTTCTGTAACTATATTATAATGCCCTTGGTTGCTGCTTGAGAACAATAATACTGAAGGAATATTTTTGTAAAGGAAAAATCATTACTTAAAATTTAAACTTTGAGGGCTTAACATCCAAGACATTACTTATTTGCAATATCTTGAAGGATCATATTTGCTCTCTAGAGCAGGAAAGTTTCCAAAGTGCTCTAACAAGACCCACCTACTGGAAATAAAACTCTCAAATGTCAATGAATGAGAGTCCACAACCCATAGAATACTCAAGCATTCCTTCTCCAAGAAGTCTCTGCTACTAAATAAAATGGATCCCAAGGTCTTAGTCCCTGCCAAAGGATAACCACCTCCTACTTATTGCCAATGATTTGAAGAAATAGCTGATTTTACATGCAAGCACACTCAAAACCTCCATACAGTATATATTTATTAGTTATTTTCATAGTCAGCAAAGAAACAAAGAACAAAATGCAAAACCCTTGCTATGTCTTTGAACTCTAATAAATCAGAATCAGCTAGACAACCTGGGACATTCATACTACTACTACTACTACTGAGCTAAAATGTCAGTTCAGTTCAGTTCAGTCGCTCAGTCGTGTTTAACTCTTCACGACCCCATGGACTGCAGCACACCAGGCCTCCCTGTCCGTCACCAACTCCCGGAGTTTACCCAAACTCGTCCATTGAGTTAGTGATGCAATCCAACCATCTCACCCTCTGTCATCCCCTTCTTCTCCCACTTTCAATCTTTCCCAGCATCAGCGTCTTTTCCAATGAGTCAGCTCTTCACATCCGGTGGCCAAAGGATTGGAGTTTCAGCTTCAACATATGAACACTCAGGACTGATCTCCTTTAGGATGGACTGGTTGGATCTCCTTGCAGTCCAAGGGACTCTCAAGAGTCTTCTCCAACACCACAGTTCAAAAGCATCAATTCTTCGGCACTCAGCTTTCTTTATAGTCCAACTCTCACATCCATACATGAATCATGGAAAACCCATAGCCTTGACTAGATGGACCTTTGTTGACAAAGTAATATGCCTTTCAATATGCTGTCTATGTTGGTCATAACTTTCCTTTCAAGGAGTAAGTGTCTTTTAATTTCATGGCTGCAGTCACCATCTGCAGTGATTTTGGAGCCCAGAAAAATAAAGTCTGACACTGTTTCCACTGTTTCTCCATCTATTTCCCATGAAGTGATAGGACCGGATGCCATGATCTTCGTTTTCTGAATGTTGAGCTTTACGCCAACTTTTTCACTCTCCTCTTTCACTTTCATCAAGAGGCTCTCTAGTTCTTCTTCACTTTCTGCCATAAGGATGGTGTCATCTGCATATCTGAGGTTATTGATATTTCTCCCAGCAATCTTGATTCCAGCTTACGCTTCCTCCAGCCCAGCGTTTCTCATGATGTACTCTCATGATGTAAGTTAAATAAGCAGGTGACAATATACAGCTTTGACGTACTCTTTTCCCAATGTGGAACCAGTCTGTTGTTCCATGTCCAGTTCTAACTGTTGCTTCCTGACCTGCATACAGGTTTCTCAAGAGTCAGGTCAGGTGAGCTGGTATTCCCATCTCTTGAAGAATTTTCCACAGTTTATTGTGATCCACACAGTCAAAGGCTTTGGCATAGTCAATAAAGCAGAAATAGATGTTTTTCTGGAACGCCCTTGCTTTTCTGATGCTCCAGCGGATGTTGGCAATTTGATCTCTGGTTCCTCTGCCTTTACTAAAACCAGCTTGAACATCTGAAGTTCACAATTCACATATTGTTGAAGCCTGGCTTGGAGAATTTTGAGCATTACTTTGCTAGTATGTGAGATGAGTGCAATTGTGCAGTAGTTTGAACATTCTTTGGCATTGCCTTTCTTAGGGACTGAAATGAAAACTGATCTTTTCCAGTCCTGTGGCCACTGCTGAGTTTTCCAAACTTGCTGGCATATTGAGTGCAGCACTTTCACAGCATCATCTTTCAGGATTTGAAACAGCTCAACTGGAATTCCATCACCTCCACTAGTTTTGTTCATAGTGATGCTTCCTAAGGCTCACTTGACTCCACATTCCAGGATGTTTGGCTCTAGGTGAGTGATCACACCATTATGTTATCTGGGTCATGAAGATCTTTTTTGTACAGTTCTTCTGTGTATTCTTGCCACCTCTTCTAAATATCTTCTGCTTCTGTTAGGTCCATACAATTTCTGTCCTTTATTGAGCCCATCTTTGCAAGAAATGTTCCCTTGGTATCTCTAATTTTCTTGAAGAGATCTCTAGTATTTCCCATTCTATTGTTTTCCTCTATTTCTCTGCACTGATCACTGACAAAGGCTATCTTATCTTCCATTGCTATTCTTTGGAACTCTGCATTCAAAGGGGTATATCATTCCTTTTCTCCTTTGCTTTTGCTTCTCTTCTTCTCACAGCTATTTGTAAGGCCTCCCCAGACAGCCACTTTGCTTTTTTGCATTTCTTTTTCTTCAGAATGGTCTTGATCCTTGTCCCCTCTACAATGTCACGAACCTCTGTCCATAGTTCATTAGGCATTCTATCAAATCTGGTTCCTTAAATCTATTTCTCACTTCCAGTGTATAATCATAAGGGATTTGATTTAGGTCATACCTGAATGGTCTAGTGGTTTTCCCTGCTTTCTTCAATTTAAGTCTGAATTTAGCAATAAGGACGTCATGATCTGAGCCACAGTCAGCTCCTGGTCTTGTTTTTTCTGACTGTATAAAGCTTCTCCATCTTTGGCTGCAAAGAATACAATCAATCTGATTTCGGTGTTGACCATCTGGTGAAGTCCGTGTGTAGAGTCTTCTCTTGTGTTGTTGGAAGAGGGTGTTTGCTATGACCAGTGCGTTCTCTTGGCAAAACTCTATTAGCCTTTCTCCTGCTTCATTCTGTACTCCAAGGCCAAATTTGCCTGTTACTTCAGGTGTTTCTTGACTTCCTAACTTTTGCATTCCAGTCCCCTATAATGAAAAGGACATCTTTTTTGGGTGTTAGTTCTAAAGGTCTTGTAGGTCTTCATAGAACTGTTCAACTTCAGCTTCTTCAGCATTACTGGCAGGGGCATAGACTTGGATTACCATGCTATTGAATGGTTTGCCTTGGAAATGAACAGAAATCATTCTGTCATTTTGAGATTGCATCCAAGTACTGCATTTCAGACTCTTTTGTTGACTGTGATGGCTACTCCATTTCTTCTAAGGGATTCTTGCACACAGTAGTAGATATAATGGTCATCTGAGTTAAATTCACCCATTCCAGTCCATTTTAGTTCGCTCATTCCTAAAATGTCAATGTTCGCTCTGGCCATCTCTAGTATGTAGTGAGTCCTTAATATGTATCAGGTACATAATAAAGCATTTTTTATTTATTTCATCATTCAATCCACAAGATAATCTTGTGAGGCAGGTTCTATGCTTATGTTCATTTCACAAAAAAAGAAAAAAAAGAAGCTGTGGCTCCCAGATGTTCTATAACTTGCCAAAAGTAACAAAGCTGGTAATCGGCAGAGCCCAGATTTGAAATAAGGCAATCTGTTTCTAGAACTTGCACTGTTAACCCATTTGTTTTTCTGCCTCAGAATCTATCAAACAAACAAAGGCATTCTTATGTCCTTCCCTTCTGTCTCCTCCCCCAGCATTTGTCTAATTCTCAGGATTAGTATCTTGAACTTTCACTATGGGTACACAGTAAATCACTATCTTCTAGAGTCAAAAGATGTTACCATGGTTATTGTGCTACTTCCTCTAAAGAAAAGTATGACTCAGCAAATTAAAGCGCTGTTTCATTTTTCCTGCATTAGTTTTATATGTCATTTCTCTTCCTTGTTTAGGGTTGCAGCTAGAAGACAATAAAACTAACAATGGAGCCCTTATATGAGGAATACTTGGCCAATCATGGAACGATAGTAAAACCTTATTACTGGCTGAGTTTCTCTCTCGATTGCTCGAATTGTCCTTACCATATTCGGACGGGTGAAGAAGCAAGAGTTCCCTACACAGAATTTTATCAGATTTTTGGATTCCCTTACGGGCCAACATATCTTCCAACGAAACACCTCACGTTCTATGAGCTGAAAACTTCTTCTGGAAGCCTGGTGCAAAAGGGTCATGCTAGCAGCTGCACTGGGAATGATACCCACCCGGAATCCATGTTATTCGAGATGAACGGTTACTTTGACTCGGCCGTACACAGTAAGGACGGCATGAGGCATATTATTCTGTACTCCAGCAGCTCCCCTTGCAATGAAGCTAACCACAGCTGCATCAGCAAAATGTATACCTTCCTGGCAAAGTATCCAGACGTCACTCTTAGTATTTACTTTTCTCAGCTCTATCACACAGAGGCTGAATTTCCTGCCTCTCCGTGGAACCGCGAAGCTCTCCGGAGCCTGGCCAGTTTATGGCCACAGGTCACTTTGAGCCCAATAAGCGGTAGGATGTGGTATTCTCTCCTCAGCAACTTTGTGAGTGGTGTCCAGGGAGCAACTGTTTTCCAGCCCATTTTAACCGGGAGAGCTCTGGTGGACAGGCACAACGCACATGAAATCAATGCCATAACAGGGGTGAAACCATATTTCACCGATGTTCTTCTCCAAGCAAAAGAGAATCCAAACGTAAAAGTTCAGGCAGCTTTGGAGGGCTACCCCTTAAACAATGTCTTTCCCAAGCAGTCTTTTCAAGTGACAAGCGGACAGCTGCAATCCAATCTGACCCTCGACCCCAGGGTTCCTGTCATATTCGTGCTGGTGCCTTATAGAGACCTACCACCAATCCATGTAGGACCAAGTCCACAGAAACCCAGGAATATCATAAGGCATTTAAATATGCCTCAAATATCATTCCAGGAAACCAGCGATCTCAGAAAGTCTCCCATTGGCATGCCAGTGGAGAGAGTAGAAATCACAGGACAGTTTGCAAGTAGCAAAGAAGAGAATGAAAAGAAGAAGAAAGGGAAAAACCAAAATTTGCATTCCAACAACTGGTCAGGAGACCAAACTACTACCAGAGGACTTTGATAGGCAGCAGAAATCTGGAAACTTTCTCTCTTAGGTCTGATTCAAGACAGAGATAAACTGACACACTCAAAGCAAAACATGAATTATTTATTATCTCAACTATTACAAGGCTACACTATTTTTAACATAATCCAAGATGTTTCCATAAGCAACTTGATCTCTCTCCTTTAGTTTGAAAGCGACAGTATCAAAATGGAGCCATTAGTAACTTGCTAATATTCTGATGTGGATAAGAAAATGTCATTATTCTACACTACCCACATCATCTTTCCAATAAAAAAGCCCATGGACTAAATTGCTTCCTAAATTGGTTTTGGTATAAAAAATTTACTGCAAAATTGGAAAACAGCCTGAGTTACTGACATTAAGTGCTGCTTGCAAAAGCAAACCAGTGATTTTCCATTAATTGTTAACCATGGACAGAAGATTTTAGGCAGCTCATTTCCTTTTTTATCTAAAGTGGTTCAAAATAATTTGTGGGGAGAAAAGTTCTTTTGCTAATTGATTAGCTATAGCTACCAAAATTGATTTTTGAAACCAGTCACCTGCTCAGTTTGATCTTTCTTTCCAGAGCAGATGATAAAGGTGGGATAATACATGAGCGTCTCCAAAAGGCCTTCCATCATACACCACATAAAATCCAAGCCACTCTTACTGGCTTTCAAGGTTCCTCCTCTACCTTCCTGCCGCCCTGTCGCATCAGCAAGAGTATCAGTTCCTGCAGGTCATACACTGTCTCTCCTCTTTGGTTTTCCCTTAGGGTTTAGCACAGTATTCAGACAAAAGGTGGAGAGGAAGTCTGTGAATCTGTGAATCTCCGTTTCAGTAACTTAACCAATTACCACTCCCAAACATTCCTTTTCTATTCCAGCCAAGCGCCTGCTTAGCCATACTGCAATGAATATCTTTTTTTTTTTTTGGTTAGGATCCATTCTCCCTTTTTCTAATATAGCTTCCCAAAGCATAATTTGTTTTACTTCCCCTTTTCTGACCCCTTCTCTTAAAATCTTGTTCCAAACACACTTCTAAGAAGTGCTCCTTGACTAATCCTCTGAGCATGTACATTAAAGTGCTTTGTTTATGTTTAACTATATTTGCTGCCTCACTTCCCTCTTAGAAATGCATTACAAGAAAAATGTGCATTCATTTGTAACTTACTACTCAATATGTTCTTAATATGTGTAAAAATTAATTCTAAGCTAGTAAGACAGTTTTGCCATTGGAAGAAATAACTTAAAGCACATAATACCCCATGCAGAAGGAGGAAGGGAAAGTGGAAGTTAAGGGGAGAAAGAAAAGAAAAATGTTTAGAAAAGAAATATCTACTGAGATTAAAATAAACACAAAATTTTAAAAGGAATTTGTTCTGTCAACCTGAAATTTTTAATAGATTTATTAGAATATAATTATATTGGAGGTATATAGTAATTATTATTTAAAGAGGTACTGTTGAAGTTTATTATTAGATCATGAAATCATATGTCTACAGTTTGGGATGTAGAGTTTAAAAAAAAAAAATCCCAGCATATGAGAAATTCAAGAGCTCTGATCATTATAAAAGTAGATAGATCAGATAGGTGACTCAGCTAATAACATCAGCAAATCTGAAGGACCTGGGGACCCAGCTCTGAAACTTCCTGCCTTGTCGGCTCATCCAAAATATATATATATAAATATTCAATTAATTACTATGAAATCTGTCTCCAAAGTGGTCAAGAAGACTACAGCATCAGTCAGGATACAAAGGATCCAGTTAGAAACAGGGTGAAATCTATAACGGATTTGTATTTCAAATGTGAGCCTGGCTATCACAGTACGTAACAAAGGGGGAAATGCTGCCATAGAAAAGAAAGGAGCTCGACAGTTAAATTTTTGTACTGGTTGGATAAGACTGGGGGGTAGAAAGAATGTTACTGACAGATCAATCCAGGCCAGTAGAGTCAAGCTTTAGACAGGGAACTAAGACTGCATAAGGGACTCTTGAGAGTCCCTTGGACAGCAAGGAGATCAAACCAGTCAATCCCAAAGGAAATCAGCTGCCAAATATTCACTGGAAGGACTGGTGCTGAAGCTGAAGCTCCAATACTTTGGCCATCTGATGCAAAGAATCAATTCATTGGAAAAGACCCTGTTGCTGGGAAAGATTGAGGGCAAGAGCAGAAGAGGGTGGCTGAGGATGAGATGGTTGGATGGCATCACTGACTCAATGAACATGAGTTTGAGCAAATTCAGGGAGATGGTGAAGGACAGGAAAGCCTGGCATGGTATAGTCCGTCAGGTCACAAACAGTTGGACACAACTTAGCAACTGAACAACAACAAAGACATAAGGCCCTGGGCAAGTAGTCTCTATTTCCTCATCTGTAAAACAAGAGACGTGAGCTAGCTCATCTTTTAAAGTTCCCCATGAGCTCTTTTTGTTCTATGAGGGCACCTATCAGAGCAATAGCTCCATGCGGTGAACTTTTACAGTGTGATAATCAAGTCTTCCTGCTTACCACACAACGGAGTCTTATTTCTGGAGAGTAGATCGGAATGCTCCACCTTTCCTCAGCAAACTGGCAAAGGTGATAGCAAAGAATTATAACTGCCACCCCATCTATGGTAATCCCAATAAGAAAAACTCAAGCCAATGAATTAAAGGAGCTAGTGGTGTCATGATCTAAAAAAGGCGGGGAGTAGATTCCAAGAAACTGATTAGAGTCAGGCTGCGGGGGTGGGGCGCAGGAAGGGGAGGGGAGCACTTCCTCTGTGAATTGAACATGGTCGAGGGCTTGGGTCTCACCGTTGCAGGCTCAACCATGTACTCAGTCATTATAGAGAAAATGGATTTATAAATTAGGGGCAAACCTAGATTAACAAAAATTCCAAGATTTACAAATAAAAGCAGAAAGCTAGTTGATTTCCAGTGAGATTGACAACTGGATATGCAACCAGCCATCCAAGCTTTGCAGTCTATATAGCCTCTCCATGTATACAAGCTACATGAGAAGCCAAACTGTAATCAGAAGGTGGATTAGAGGAATTCATAATGTGATTCAAATATTTAGTGCTGTCAGACTTTGCTTACCAGGGACAGACAACTGCCACCTGGAATGAAACGATGGGATATGCACAAGGACATCTGCCCCATGGATAGACTTTAGGTGGGTCAAGGCTATGAAAGAAAACATACACCTCTATATTCTTATCAGAACTAGTATTGATGTTCTATAGATATTAATATTTCATCAGGCTACAATCTAATCCTGCTAGCCTGGGAGCAATATTACCTCTTTAAAATGCTATTAGATATCTTTTCTTGATTCATAGTGCATACAGTCCAAAAAGCTTAACTTACAGAATGGAATGTTATTTATCTTATTTCCAAAGGTTTTAAGGAAAGCCACGTGGTAACCTATACTAATTAAAAATAATATTATTACTACTTAACATTTAGTGAGAGCTGTATGTCAGGCACTTTTCTAAATACTTAAATTATTAACTCATTTAATCTTCCCAATAATCCTATGAGGTAGTTATTATAGTACCTATTTTACAGACAAGGAAAGCTTAAGTAATTGCTCCAACAGTAAAGGTTGAGCTGAAAGTCAAACCTAGAAGATCCAGCTCCAGAACCCATGTTCTTAATCACTATGCTTTAATGCCTCTCAAAATAAAAACAATGTGGATGCACCATAAAGGCTGGAAAAATCAGTATCTATTTAGTACCGGTCCTATGGTTTTCCTGTATCCTGCTCAAATTAGTGTACCAATGGGCCTCCTCTAGACTCTGGGAGCTAGGTAGGCTGGGTGGGCTAAGGTGGAGAACTTCAGTAGGTTCTAGACCCCAGAGTTTGGTATTCTCCCCACCCTCATTCCTTGTTATCCAGGACCTCTTAACAAATGTTAAGTCCTGTGATTACCTTACATTGGATGTCCTTGATTCTCAGGAATGTACCAAATCAAAGGCCTTAGGCTGTGGAACATTGCTTTATTACCCTTTTGAATTAAGTAGAACTGCTTGTGTGTGTGTGTGTGTGTGTGTGTGTGTGTGTGTGTGTGTGTGTGTACGATCTAATGATTTCAGTTCTGGGTATAAACCCAAAAGAATTAAAAACTGGGTCTCAAAAAAAATACATGATATGTATTCAAAGTACCATTATTTACATTAGTCAAAAGGTGGAAGTAGGACTTCCCTGGTGGTAAAGTGGATGAGAATCTACCTGTCAATTCAGGGCATACAGGTTGGATCCCTGGTCTAGGAAGATTCCATGTGCCTCAGAACAACTAAGCCCAGATGCCACAGTTACTGAAGCCTGTGTGCCTAGAGCCTGTGCTCTACAAGAGAAGCCACCACCACAAGAAGCCCATGCACCGCGATGAAGGGTAGCTCCTGCTTGCTGCAAAGAAAGAAAGCCTGAGCGCAGCAACGAAGACCTGGTGCAACCAAAAATAAATACATAAATATTTCTTAAAAGGTGGAAGTAACCCAAGTGTCCACCAGCAGATGAATGAATGAAGTGTGGTATATACACATAATGTAATATTATTCAGCCTTAAAAAGGAAGGCTATTCTGACACATACTACAACATAAACACATCTTGAGGACATCAAGCTAAGTGAAATAAGCCAGTCACAAAAAGAAAAATGCTGCATTATTCCAATTATGTGGCATACCTAGGGTCACCAAATTTACCACCTTAAAAAGTAAGAGGATGGTTGCCAGGGGCTAGAGAAAGGGTGGAATGAAGAAATATTGTTTAGAAGAGTCTCAGTTTTGCAAGATAATGGATAGTAGTGATGGTTATATAGCAGTAGGAATGTACTTAATACTACTTTACGGTATACTTGAAAATGGTTAATATGGTAAATTGTATGCTATATGTATTTCACCACAATTTTTAAAAAATTAAGTGGAATTACTAATTGACACGTACTGCTCTCTCCATATACAAAAAAAAAATCATCTTTTGTACTTGCACAGACTAAATATAAGATAATAGTCTCTATGCCTAGTCTCAAAATACTGAGATAAGCTACTGAAGGCTCACAGGAATATCTGAAAACCAAATATCTTTCGAAAAATTCATAATAATAACAGGTTTTTAAAGTTCACAATTTGTAGTAGTTAATTTCAAGCTACTGTGTGGGTTTATTTAGACTCTTGACACTTAACTATATCCTTATTTTTAGCACAAAGGTAAGTAGTAGCATTGAGAATTAAGACTTACTGAAAGTAGATAATTCCCATATCTATCTGCCACTTGCTAGCTGAGCATATAGAGAAGGAAATGGCAACCCACTCCAGTGTTCTTGCCTGGAGAATCCCAGAGACTGAGGAACCTGGTGGGCCGCTGTCTATGGGGTTGCACAGAGTCAGACTGAGCATAACTGGCTGAGTTACAAAACCTCTCTGAGCCTTAAGTTTCCTCATCTATAATATGGGAACACTAACTCCTGGCCCTAGATTAAATAATATAAGTAAAAAGCTTATTGACCAGGTGTCTAAAACACAGTAAACACTCATTAAGTCATTGTTGTTGTTCATAAAATATTAACACAGTAAGAACAGACAGTAGAAAGGGATAGAAATTGTAGAATCTTTCAAATTGTATCAGCCCTCCAAGTGTGAGATAGCGACTTTCTATACAAAGTAAAGATATGTTACTAGAATTTGTGACAATCAGGTTTCAGAAGAAACTAAAACTATGTTGATTGATTTTAATATTTTGCTTAAATAGTTAATAGTAGCAATGAGAAAAGCAGTATGTCTGTGGTCATGGAAGACATTAAAATAATTGTATGAAAATATTTCGTGGAACTTCTTGCCAATAAATTGCCAGTCTAGATGAAATGCATGATTTACTAAGAAAATAAAAACCAAACAAGTCAGTAACCACAGAACATAAAACTGAGCAAGCCCAAATAATTTTGTAAGCACATTCTATAACTTTCAAAGAAAAAAAACAGTATGGTAGTTTTCTATTATTCAAACTATTCCAGAGCATAGAAAAAATGGTGAAATCTTCTCAAATCACCTTACAAAGCTAGACTAATCCTAATAGCAAAAGTGGATAAAGGTAACACAAAGAAATAAAACTGTGGACCAATCTTATACATAGAGACTCTGAAATCATGTTAATTATATATATATATAAACAAACCAAATCTAACAAGTAATTAAAACAGTAATGAAATAGTTTATTCTTGAAATATATTAAGTTGGTGCAAACATAATGGCAGTTTCAGACCATGAATTTTAAATCATTATAACTAGGCTCAAACATATCTTTATCAATAATAGGAACCATTACAATCAATACATTTTTGCCAATGAGAAATAAGTTTGCTTATTCCTGTAGCATAAAATCTGTGCTTTGGGATTTGACGAACTCTTGAAAAGCATTTTCTGCCTCCTGCTGATTGGGGAAGCACTTTCCCTGCAAAGTTGTCAAGATGCTTGAAGAAGTGGTAATCTGTTGGCAAGAGGTCAGGTGACTACGGCGGGTGAGGCAAAACTTCGCAGCCCAACTTTTGAAGCACTGGTTGTGCAACATGCGTTCCGGCATTGTCACACAGAAGAACTGGGCCCTTTCTGTTGACCAGTGCCAGCTGCAGGCACTGCAGTTTTCGGTGCAACTCATCAATTTGCTGAGCATACTTTTCAAATGTAATGGTTTTGCCAGGATTCAGAAAGCTTTGGTGGATCAGACCAGCAGCAGACCACCAAGTAGTGACCATTACATTTTTTGGCTGCAACTTTGGCTCTGGGAAGTGCTTTGGAGCTTCTTCTCAGTCCAACCACTGAGTCATTGCTGATTATCATATAAAATCCACTTTTTGTCGCATGTCACAGTCTGATCAAGAAATGGTTTGCTGTTGTTGCATACAATAAGAGAAGACAACACTTCGAAACGATTTTTTTTTACTTTTTCGGTCAGCTCATGAGGCACCTACTATCAAGCTTTTCCACCTTTCCAATTTGCTTCTAATGCCAAATGACTGTAGAATGATCAAGGTTCAGTTCTTTGGCAGCTTCTCAAGTAGTAGAAAGAGGATCAGCTTCGATATACTCTCAGTTGGTTGCTGTCAACTTCTGATGGCCAGCCACTATGCTCATCTTCAAGGCTCTCATCTCCTTTGCCAAACTTCTTGAACCACCACTGCACTGTGCGTTCATAGCAGTTCATGGGCCAAACGCATTGTTGATGTTGCAAGTTGTCTCTGTTGCTTTACAACCCATTTTGAACTCAAATAAGAAAATGGCTCAAATTTGCTTTTTGTCTAACATCATTTTCATAGTCTAAAATAAATATAAAATAAACAGCAAATAATAAGTCACTAGCAAAAAAACAGAGAGAAATGCACATTAAAATGATGTATAACATAATCACATTTATTTAGAATGTATTCTAATATCAAATGGCAAATTTCAACAATGCAAAAACTGCAATTACTTTTGCACCAACCTAATAGGAATGATTTAGCACAGAAAAAATATAAATACAATTAATCATATTCATAAATTAAAAGAACAAAACCTATAAGATTTTATCATTAGATCCCTTGAAAAAACATTTGATAATTTCAGCTGTGATTCCTAAAAATCATAAAGAAATGGAAAATAAAAACTGGTAAAATACCAAAGATATTTCTATTAAAAATAGAAACAAGCCTACTATTCAGTTTTTCAACACTGATTTTTGAGAGTCTAGCTAGTATAATAAGATAAGAAAAATCAAAGTAATATAAATATTGGAAAATAGGTAAATTATGATTACTTCAAATACTACGATTTATATTTTGACAATAAGTGTAGACTTAAAACAATAGTTAGCACTAATAAGAGACCCCAGTAATGGGAAGGAATATAGAAGAAGTAAATTTTTAAACCCGTGTGCATGCTCAGTCACTTCAGTTGTATCTGATTCTTTGCAACTCCACGGACTGTAGCCTGCCAGGCTCCTCTGTCCATGAGATTCCCCAGGCAAAAAACTGATAGCTTTCCTTTATATTATCATGAAGAGGTAAAAAAAAAAAAAAAGAAAAGTTAACAGAAAGAGTCCCATTCACAAGGATGTTTAACAAACAAGGTTTAATCTTTGATTTAGCACTAAACTTTTTGCCTGAGACAAGAGTACAGATTTTAAAATGTTTTTAATCTTTGAAGAATAAAAATCCTATCATAAAATAGTTCACCCTATCTACTCTACCTCAGTGTGTAAACATAAGGTTATGTAAAGCTAAAATTAATCACAAAAACCTGAAGATTTGAAGGTTGGTATTTCAACACTGAACCAGCTCATTTGGATATTAAGCACAAGTGTTAAAACATAACATAATCTATGGATAACATGCTAAAAATCTTTTTACATTGTAATAATTATGCTGCAGTGGTATTAAACTATCATTACCAGAACTGAAAATTATTTGGTTTCTATTTATAATACTTTCAACATATTTGATTAACTTTGACTTCCCTTCCACTTCAAATAAAAAAATAGTGTACAGGATTCAATGTTTTAGTTTGTAAATTAATAAATATTGACAAATCTGGGGGGAAGAAGCACACAGTAGGCAAAGTACTTGGTTTAAAATATCTGAAAAGAGAGATCTGTTACTACATAGTTTTATCAAAATCCTTTCTAACTGCAAGGAGATCCAACCAGTCCATTCTAAAGATCAGTCCTGGGTGTTCTTTGGAAGGAATGATGCTAAAGCTGAAACTCCAGTACTTTGGCCACCTCATGCGGAGAGCTGACTCATTGGAAAAGACTCTGATGCTGGGAGGGATTGGGGGCAGGAGGAAAAGGGGACGACAGAGGATGAGATGGCTGGATGGCATCACTGACTCGATGGACATGAGTTTCAGTGAACTCCGGGAGTTGGTTATGGACAGGGAGGCCTGGCGTACTGCAATTCATGGGGTCGCAAAGAGTTGGACATGACTGAGCGACTGAACTGAACTGAACTAAACTAAAAACATCCTTCGTCACAGAAAATCAGAAAGAGGTATATACTACCATTGCAGCATTAATCTTGGGGACATTCAGATTCAGTATTACTTTAGCATTGATCCAAACCAGGCTATGTGCACAATATATAAAATGTCTTAAAACCATATGGATCCTTTATTTCAGGAATAAGCACTCACTTGAAAAGTTAAAGTAGGAAAAATAGTATTACTTAAAATAAATTAAATGCCACAATCAACAATAAAAATTTGGAATTTGCAAGAAAGTAGAAGAATATATTTTCCAATTAAAAGATTATGAAGGATTGGTTTCTTCACATACACTCATATACACACAAAGAAATTTCTCTAAAGCTTTATATAGAGTTAACTATTAGCGAATGAAGGTGGGAAGATAATTAAAAATCTCAACCTCTAAATATGATTCCAAAATTAACTTGTCAGATTAATTCATTGGATAGAAAGGTGTTGAGCACCCACTGTGGACTAGGTATTTATTATTGTGAGACAAAAAATATGCACTGGAAAAGGACATTTTAAACATAATTATATCTGAAATGTAATATGCATTATGTGACTGAGAACTAATTAATTATATTTAACACATTTAACACACCGAGCATAATTCAAAACAATTATACCCTTGAACAACTTGAGTTTTAAAATTCCCCTCACTATTCCCTTAAGTTGATTTCCACTCTGGTATTCTTTCCCAGTTCTAAAAACAGAGAATAAAGAAATTTCTTAAATAAGCCCTACTTATTTAGAATAGAAATGGAAGAGAAGGGATGTATTAGTTCTTGAATTCTTGTTTCCATTTACTCTCAAATGTGCTTCTAATGTTCAATTTTCTCTTCAGAGAAAATTGTGATTTACAAAAACAAAAAGTACAACCATCTTTAGCATTTAAACAAACATATTATTCAGTTCTTACTAAAGTCACCAAAGATTGAAACTCAGAAAAAACATTTAAAAAAATCTTTATTCTAGGTTATGTAATGCCATTCACCATAGTAATGATCTGATACTTTGGTATAAGACTTTTTAAAATATATATTGCCAACAGGTAGAAAATTGTCCTTGGCTGTCTTAAGACAGCCCTTGAGGGAGTTTTTAGCAGTGTATTGGCTCATAACTTGAGTGGTGATTTAAATAAATGTCACTTCTATCACTTAATGATAATCTTATTGAGGGTAATTTAACTGGGAAAAGAAAATGCCATGTTGCTTCTTCCTCCCAAGAAAAAGGGGTGCATTTCATTCTGGAAGTATCTACCTACCATCTAACTGTCTACCTATCTATCTCTACATACATATGTATATAGATACAAATTGATACAGATACAGCTATATATACACATATGTATATATGTCCAACAAAGGTTTGACTTTGAGATCTCTCTTCCTCTTCTAATTCATTATTCTGTGTGACCCTCAAACTGTACTGCCTTTCATTTATTCATTCATCAATGAATAATTGAGTGTCTGAATGTACTGAGTACCCTCTGCATGCTCAGTTTTATGTCAGACGTAAAGGAAGATGCAATATGTATGTGCTACTGAATCACTTTGCTGTACACCAGAAACTAACACAACACTAAATCAACTGTACTTCAATTCAAAAAGAAAAGAAAAGAAATAAGACAGTCTCTGCCCTCCAGAATTTTTCTCTCTCTTCCAGGGGCAATATATCACACAATATATCATTAAGCAATTTATAAGACTAGTGCCAAAATCAATGGTACAGATAACATGCAATTTGCATTGAGGCAGACTTCTAGAGTTTCAAACAATTTCTTGCGTTTAACCCTCAGAACAATATTGTTAAGTACACATTATTAGACCCATTTTAGCAATGAGGAACTTGACATTCAGAATTTTAAGTGGCCTGCCTCAATCAGTAGGTTATGACTGGAAGGAAGAATCAAGACTCAAGCCAAGGTTTTCTGATTCTAAGCCTAGTGCTATTTTCAATTACAGTACAGGAAACCAAGGATTGAGGCATTTAACAGGGCAGCAAGCAGCCTTCCGGTAAAGGTGGAATTAAACTAAACCTGATAAATATCCAAATTAATTTCACTTTGCAAATATTTGTGCTTCAGTGTTAGACACAGCACCCAACTACCATTTCCTCAAATTTAGTGCTTTAGTGCTCTTACCTGCTCAGGGAGAGCTTTGCTCGCAGAAACGGGGGTGTCAAATACAATAAAACGCTGGCCTAGGAGGATCATATAAATCTTAAGCCATAAAAATAAATCTTAAAGATCTGGTTTCAACTAATCCTCACACATTTTGTTTCGCCTCAGAGTCAGAGTGTAACTCGCCCCTACCCTTTTCTAGCATTCTTACTCCAAATAACCACTTATTTTAAGATGTCAATGGCTGACCCTACCCCAAATTCCACAGGTTCATCCCAGTCCTGCCACCGGACCCTAAGCCCCTGCCCAGACACCTCCCGCTTCTCCCCAATTTATGATACCTAGGTTCGAGTTCTGCAGGTGCAGTCGCTTGCCATTACACAGCACTGACAGATAAGATGTGACCTTTCGACTCCGTCCTTGGGGACCTCAAGCTGGCCGCGCAGCGTAGTTCCACAGCCGAGGAAGGGGCTTCCCGGCTCGGGAACGAAGCCACGGGGAGTACACGGTCCGAAGCGAGGTCTCTGACAACTCGAACGATGCTGAGCGACTGGGCGTGCATCACTCCGCCCCATACTCCTGCCAACTGCAGGAGACTTGGTCCGGCAACCAATCCATCCCAGCTCACGGGTAAGTCCGTGCCAGCCGGACCTTAAGCGGGACCCCGATGACAGGCTGTTGACGGCGGCGGCGGCAGCAAAGCCAAGGCCACCTGCCCACAGCGCCCATCGCCGCCAACCCAAGACCCCCCCCTAGACTGGACCGCAGAGAAGCGTTTCTATGGAAACCCCCTAGGGATCACGTGACGGACCCGGAGGCCCAATCGCCTCTTACCTCTACCGGCGGCACCGCTTTGGGCCCTCCCTCCTGCCCCGCCCCCTCCCGCCCCCGCCTCTGTCGCCCCGCCCCTCCCCTTTCCTGCAGAGAGTCCGCACATGCGCGCTGCATCCAGCGCGCTACCGCCCCAGCGCGCCCCGCTGTGGGGCGCCTGGGGGCGGCGTAGGAGGGTCGAGGAAGGCGCGAGCCTGAGAAGGAAGGAGCGCGGCCAGCGCGCAGGCCCAGAACCACCCGAGACGCGGCTGCCGGCTACGCCTCTGAGCGGAAGAGGGAAGTGGAGGCGCCAGTCTGCGGCTTCCAGCTGGGGCTGGGCTTGCTAAGGTCGAGGCAGCGTCTAGAGGAGGCCTCGGCCGCCGGTCCGGAGCGAGGATGTCGAAGAACACGGTGTCGTCGGCCCGGTTCCGGAAGGTGGACGTGGATGAGTACGACGAGAACAAGTTCGTGGATGAGGAAGACGGGGGCGACGGGCAGGCCGGGCCCGACGAGGGCGAGGTGGACTCCTGCCTGCGGCAATATCCTTCAGCTCGCTGGCCTTCGCGCCCCACCCGACCCCACCCGAACCGGCCCCTCTTCCGGGACCCAGCTGCGGGCATGGCGTGAGGGCGGGGACCCCCGCTTCCGTGGGCTCCCTGTCGTGAGTGGGCAGGAGGGCTCTTCTATTTCTCCCGAGACCCCCGGGTCCCGCCCTCGGAAACTTACCTTCCCAGCGCGCCGTCCACGCCCCCGATTCCTCAGGTTGCGCCGGGAGGTCTCGCCTCCCGGGGACCGGCGGGGACGGCCGCGCCCTCGCGGCTCTGGTGCTTGTCAGTCGGGGAGCTGCAGGGAGCTTAAGTGGTCCTCTCAGATCTATTTATCGGGTTTTCATTAGAACCCACGTCCGATCGGGAGGAGCGGGCATTTTTCTTCAGTGATTTTCTTTTTATTGTGGTGGTGGTTTTGTTGTGGCAGCGTTATTTCACGCCGGGAGACATGGGGCGGCTTGCAGAATTGAGGCCCTTCTGTCTGTCTTTTTAAGCTTGTGGACGCCTTTTTTTTTTTTTAAGAGGAAGGGATTAGACAAAATACAGGTTGCACAGAGTTGGTTAACCAGGGGAAAGGGAATGAGTACAAAACTGCTCAGAAAGAAGCTGGAAGCGTTTTACCTGCTAGACGGAAAATGCATGTAGAGAATCCCTGGAAATATTTTAAATAAACGCCAAAGAATAACATAGGAAAAAGTGAATCATTTGTACAAAACCGAATCATTTTGTAATGCTGGAATCGTTTCCGTTAAGTTAAAATGTGGCTGTCAGTTCCTGGTTTGGGTTTTGCATATTTGAATATTCATAACTTTGAGGGAGTATTTGCATCAGATCTTTTTTCGGAAAAATGTAAATGTTGCAATAACCAAGGCTGTCGTTTTAGAGATTGTCAATTACTGAATTCACTCATTTCTAATTATTCTTGGGTGTATTCATAAGATTAGGAAGGCTCTTTAGACTTTCCTCATCAGTGGCCTATTAAATTAAATGGGGAAATACATGAGTGAAAATATTTGGTAGCAGCCACAGCTGGTCTTACAGGCACCTAAAATACAGCATTAAACATTTATCAACATACAGATGTTTCTTTGATTTCCGTTACTCACAATCAGCTGTTCCTGTTTTGCATTATTTAACATACTTAAGTGTTTGGGGTGGAGGGGAGCAGCCTCATAAGTGAGCCAATCTGCAAACGGCACGCTTCTCTAGAAGTCCATTAAGCCTTGAAAATCACAGCCTGCCACCAACCATAGTTTTTTTAGTAGGACCTTTTTCTTTAGAACATAAGTGGTGAAGATTATTCTGTGTAAAAACATTCTTCGTGATGCATAAATGATGTTTAGTGAGACTAACTTTTTTTAGGTGACGTGATGACTCTTCAATGGTACTGCTGTATCCCTATAGTGGATCTGCTTTTAAATCAATTCATCTTGAAATACAAAGATACTGTCTCTTCTTGTTTCAACAAGAAGAGACAAGCCCTGATCAGGCACTACAGATGGAGGAACAAGTGAACTCTGTGAGGTTTTCCTTTTAGGGCAATGACTGTACATTCTGACAGTGTGATTGGCCTTCTGTTCCTCATTCTTGCTAACTCACTGGTGCTTTCAAAGCAAGACTAAATTTAATAGGTGTGGCCTAAAGCAGTTTGAATGACCTTTATGAAATATGAGAGAAAATATTAAAAAACAGAAAAATTAAGCTGCCACCTACAGGTCATTATTTTATCTTCTGTAATGCCTCTTAACAATATTGAGAGATTGCTAATGTATATCATTCAGATAGCTAGAGTAATCTGCCAGCACTTTTCTACTAGCATTTCAATTAATATAGAATATAATTCTAATCAAAGGATAGGCAGACAGTCTGTTTCATTTGGGGACCTAAATAATTCTGATATATATTTTAGAATTTTTTTAAATGTCACTCTGGATAATGTTTGCACATGTGTTTTACTGGAAAATGAAAGGTTATTAAGGTGCTCAGTTAATAATTAGAGCCAAGGGTAAAACAGTTTTTGCCTTATTTTTTAAAAATTTAATGCTCTCTGTCATTTTCAGTATTTTATCTTTGATTGACATCCTTGAAACGAACATGTTGAATTTTCCAGTATTGAACGTAGCAACCATAGTAATTTTTCTTTCTATGCATAACACCAAATCTTAAGAACCAGTGGTTCCTGGGAGTTCCAGTGCTTTCCTGAGGGCTGCCCTTTGCTGCTATCCCCTTAACCTCCATCACAGGAAACATGACAGCTGCCCTACAGGCAGCTCTGAAAAACCCCCCCATCAACACCAAGAGTCAGGCAGTGAAGGTGAGTCACAGACAACACGCGATCTGTGCTGGCGTCTCAGCCTTCTTACCAGAACCCTCCAAAGTGTCACACAGTCAACAAATGTCTTAACTGTTTGCCATCTTTGACATAGAAGAGCTTACAATGTAGTTTGATAGGTGGAAAACCTATATAAAAAATTAGTGCTCCAACACTGAGTTGTGATAATGCTGCGTGGTAGGTAGACTTAAGTTCTAATGACCGAGACATCTGTGTGTTTTCAGAGGAGGCCACTCAGGTCGAATTTGAGCAAAGGCTTGAAGAACAAGTGAAACTTTCACAAAATAAACACATGCTACTTGCTTTTGAAAGATTTTTTTAAAATTCTACCATTCTCATAGAATTAAATTCTAATATTTAATTCTGTTAAATATTATTGAAAACTCAGAAATGTGGGGGAATAAAAATAATTATAATCCCATACCGGTAGATAATCATTACTTTTTGTTGTTGCTATATGCTTATAGAGTTTTTCTATGAGTTTTTCTTTTAATTAAAATGGATAAACTTCTTTTCATCTGTATAGCAGCATACATGAACAGCTTTACTTGGTAATAAGTTTATTTCTATAATATCTTTTTTAACATCTGTATTTTGATAATCCTGCAGTTTAGTTATATATAAACTTTCATCATATATTTATTGACTTTTTTTCCTGTCATAAATAGTATTGAAATGAACAATTCTTGGTAAAGTCTGAATTGTTTCCTTTGAATAAATTTCTGGAAGTGAATGGCTGGATTTTAGACTGCACGTTTTTTTAAGGCTACATATGGTATTGCCATACTACCCTTCAGAAAAGTTATAAAATTACATTGCCTCTTAACCATCTTTCAGTAATTCTTAAGAACCTATTTACTTAATTGTTTAAAGCCCAGATTAAATTTTTTTTTCTTTTTTTTTTTTTCAGATTAAATTGTAATGTTTAGTTCTGTTAAGTATTGTAGAAAACTCAAAAATATGGGGGAATAAAAATGTAATCGTCCATAACCCCACACCCAGAGCATTGACCCCCCCCCCCCGCCCCCCCCCCCCCCGTCCATAGCCATTCACACATCCTAGGAGCCCCAAGTATCTCCTTAGTTAAATACTAGTAAATAATAACTTAGGTAAATGCATTATTATCTAGGCAACATAATCTTTTATAAGAGGAAATGCTTCTTTGGTTTTTAAAAGTGAGTAACGTCATTGAAATTTCGTTTTACCACCTTCTGCTTTTTTGTGGGTGTTTTTTTTTAATCAGAGCGTGTGGGTGGGAGGTTATAGCTCTCCATACAAGGATATTTTTCTAAACGGGTAATTGCATAGTCTTTAAACTGAAGACAACAACAGGTGGTAGAAGCATACTGTAAGATCATGACCGGCAGGAATGCAGAAGGTATCACTTTGTGTTGAATAGAAAGAGAAACATTGTTGAGAGGGGAAATTAAGTGTTCTGTGTACTTGGCTTGCTAGGTGAAAAGCAACTGCTGTTGGAGCAGTCATTCATCAAAGAAAAAGATCATTATAAATGAAGACCACTCTAATACCTATAGTCACTTGACTATAGATATGAAATGAAAAATAAGTTTTAGAAACTTAAATTTTTATTAACATTTCTGAAGGATGCTTCAGGGTAGAACTATAATTCAGTTTCCTTCTTTTGGTCTATTTTTTTTTAAATCAAGAAGTGAAATGTATTGATTTAATACATTGATAATTTGTTACATCTATCTGTAAGTAAACCCTTTCAGCTCTACCTTCAAATATGTCGAGACTCTGTCTGCTTCTGGCTGCCTCTGCTGCTGCCATGCCAGCCAAAACCAGCCTGTCTTGGTGCAGGAACTTCCAAGCTGGCCTCCAGGCTTCTGTCTCCTGCTCCCCCCACCCTCCTGCTGCCCCGGGCTTATTTTCAATATGACAGCCAGCTGGTCCTGTTAAAATGTAAGTCAGATGACATCACTCTTCTTAGAAAGAAAGAAAGTGAAAGTGAAGTCGCTCAGTACCATAGCCTACCAGGCTCCTCCCTCCATGGGATTCTCCAGGCAAGAGTACTGGAGTGGGTTGCCATTTCCTTCTCCAGGGGATCTTCCTGACCCAGGGATCCAACCCAGGTCTCCCGCATTCCAGGAAGACACTTTAACCTCTGAGCCACCAGGGAAGCCCAACAGCTTCTCATTTCTGTGACTGGAGGCCAGAGTTCTCATAAGGGCCTGCAGGGTTTACGCATTCTGTCTTCCTACTGCCTCTCTGACTTCCTGCCCTGCACTCCACTCCAGCCCCCTTCATCTTCTTGCTGTCCCTTGAGCACACTGAACACACGCTAGCAGCAGTTACTCTTCTCTCTCTGAAATGTTTGCCTCAGATACACCCAAGGTGTCCTCTTCCTTTCTGCAGGTCTCTACCCAAATGTCACATTCGCAGTGCAGCCTTTCTAAAAACTGGAACTCCCCAACACAAAAATGAGACTGAACGATCTGTTGTTTATTTACCCTCAGGATCGCGCAGGCAGCATTGTCTTGAAGGTGCTCATCTCTTTTAAAGCTAACGATATTGAAAAGGCAGTTCAATCCCTGGACAAGAATGGTGTGGATCTCCTAATGAAGTATATTTATAAAGGCTTTGAGAGCCCCTCTGACAATAGCAGTGCTGTGTTATTGCAGTGGCATGAAAAGGTAAGTCATGAATTATACAATCTGTATGACTGGTTCCTTTGTAATGGAAAAAACATTGACAACCTCTAGCCTAAATACCTGTTTTGACTCTTTGGTTATACATTGGTTGTTACTACAAATAAATGCATGAAAATGAAAGTTTAGATTTATGCTTGCTAGCCTTGGTCTTGAGATGCTGATTTGAATTCTTTAACAATTGCCAAAAGGTGGAAAACCCACGCATCCATGAACAGATGAACGTGCATGCATGCGTGTGCAGTCGCTCTGTTCGTTCATGTCCAACTTCGCAACCCCATGAACTGTAGCCCACCAGGCTCCTCTCCATCAGATCTTTCAGGCAAGAATACTGGAGTGGGTTGCCATTTTCTCCTCCAGGGCATTAGCCCACATCTCCTGCATTGCAAGTGGATTCTTTACCACTGAGCCATCAGGGATGCCCAAACAGATGAACAGAATCTGACACAGACATACAAGGGAATATTACTTGACCAGAAAATGTTTATCTACATGGTACAGCGTGAATGAACCTTGAAAACATTATGCAAAGTGAAATAAACCAGATACAAAAAGACACAAAATACTGTGATTCCACTGGTGGCTCAGATGGTAAGAGCGTTTGCCTACAATGCAGGAAACCTGGGTTCGATCCCTGGGTTGGGAAGATCCCCTGGAGAAGGAAACGGCAACCCACTCCAGTATTCTTGCCTGGAAAATTCCATGGACAGAGGAGCCTGGTAGGCTACAGTCCATGGGGTCGCAAAGAGTCGGACATGACTAAGCGACTTCACTTTACTTCCACTTGCATGAAATATCTAGAATAGGCAGATTCATAGAGACAGAAAATGGATTAGAAATTACCAGTGCCTGGGGAGAAGGGAGACTGGAGAGTTATTGCTTGATGGGTACAGAGTTTCTGTTTGGAGAGATGGGAAAGTATTGTAAATAGATAGTGGTGATGGCTATACAATATTTGGAATGTAATTAATGCCACTGAATTTTATATTTAAAGATGGCTAATGTGGCAAATTTTATGTTACATATTTTATCACAGTTCTAAAAAATGAAATCAGGAGTAGGATCAAGAATTCTTAATTTTTTTTTTTTTCTGTTTTCATGCATTTTGCTTTGCAGTATTAGCAGATGCTGGTACACTATCCATCCCCCCAGCCCCTCCTCTCCCAAAAAAAAGGCTATGGAGGATTTTTAGCTTTAGGTGAAAAATTGGTAAGGTAATTTTTAATGCCCAGCTCTTACATTATATTGATAATATTTGAATAAAACCAACCACAGATAAGTGTATATTCTCTAACATGTTACAGTTACCAAAAACTCAGTTTTTCAGAATCTATTGTCTGGATATCTGAGTGAAAACACACTTACAATGTATGAACAGGTAGCAGAACTTACTGTTTAACCTGGATCAAGTCACTTCATTCTTCATACATTGTCAAATAAAAAGAGCTAACTTTTGTGGATAGGATTATTATAACTCTCACTTTTCCCAAGACAGCCCAAGTTTATGCCTGTTCCAACATAATTATGAATAGTTCCCTTTTACTCTACGGTGTATCAATTTGGAGAGTAATTCATATAGTCATCCTGTTCATGGAGTACTTCCTATTCATCAGCCGCTATATCCTTTTTTTAATTGAGGTCTAATTGCTTTGTACAGCCACTACACTTTTAGTTTCTGTTTCATGTGATCCTTACAGCAACCCTGTGAGATATAGAAACATCTTTATTGTCCTCAGTTTACAGATGAAAGAGCCAGCTTTGAAACCTATCATCCTAGTTTCAGTATAGTTTCAGGATCATACCAAACATTGACTGAGTACTTCTTGTATTCCAAGCACTTCATAAATGTTAACTCAATTAACTAATCCTCATAAAATACTATGGAGGAATGCTAATTACTTCCCTTTTTCACATGGGGAACTGAAGCATGTGTTAAGCCTTCCCTTCTTCCTAACAGTCACCAGTTTTTCCCAGCCTTATCTCCTAAATACTTCTTAGATCTTCCACTCAACCATCTCTAATGCAGCTGTTCTCAGCCTCTCTCACAGTTTATTGCCAGGGTTTCCTAAAATGGTCTCTTGGCTATCAGTTTTTCCTCCCTCAAATCTGTTCTCCACCCAGTTGCCAGAATGACCTCTCTAGTGTCCAGATCTACCCTTGTAAGTCCCCTGCAGAACTGAGTCCAAATTCCCGGGTCCAGCCTCATCTTCCATGTTGTTCTTCCCCACATGCTGTAGCAGTAAGCATAGTAATGTGTTATGGTAGCTGGACATACCATAATATTCCACACCTCTATAGCTTTGCTTATGATTTTCACTCTGCCCCTGAGCCTCCTTATCCTTTTATGTCAGTCTGTCACCTACTTATCCACTTAATGTGTCATTTTCTCGAGGAAGCTGTAAGCTCACCATTCCACTTTCCTCTGCACCCTCAGGGTGTGTATACGCCCCTCCTCTGTGCTTTCCTAGCACCCACAGCATAGCTCTAAATAGCCTATGGATATGTCTGTCTCTTCCCTGTCTCGATGTATTTGTTCACTTCTGTACCCCCAGCCTCTAGCGCAGTACCCAATACACACAGGTATTTCAGTAAGTGTTTTTGAGCACAAGCAAACCAGAGCTTCAGATTCCTAATAATCACAACTTCCAGTTTTTCCAGGTAATGTCAAAGTTCCTAAGTTCTTAGCTATTAAGCAGTATTTTCTTAGCTTGAGAAAAGGAAAATCTGACAAACTCCGAGTGCTTTAAACTGGAGCTTAGTACGGTCGAACCCAGTTGGACTTTCTTCCTGGCACTGCTGAGAATAAGAGCAGCATGAAATATCCTAAATTTAAATTCATGGTGAGAGTTAAATTTATGGGCTTCCCTGGTGGCTCAGAGGTTAAAGCATTTGCCTGCAATGCAGGAGACCTGGGTTTGATCCCTGGGTCGGGAAGATCCCCTGGAAAAGGAAATGGCAACCCACTCCAGTACTCTTGCCTGGAGAATCCCATGGACGGAGGAGCCTGGTGGGCTACAGTCCACAGGGTCGCAAAGAGTCGGACACGACTGAGCGACTTCACTTTCACTTTCACTTTCTATATTTAAATTTATACCTAACCCCAGCCCTAACCTGTTTTTGGCAAGAACATCATGCTGCAGATCTCTAAGAACATACTGTTATTTGAGAACAACACACTAGAATGTCAACTAGCATCTCAGTAGAAGGTGAGTGCCTGAGAGCAGGCACTCAAAAGGATTTTTGGTTGTTGCTGTTTCTGTGTCCCCAGTGCCATGAACAGTGCCTGGCCCATAATAGGTGCTCGAGAAATACTTGTTAAAAAAATTAGCGAATCCAAAATCAGTTGCTGCGCATGCCCTTCCTTGAAGAAAAATGTTTTACTTGGTGTGAGAACTGAGCCTTTACGATTCTGTCCATACTGACATTTTGGTTTGTGTTTAGGCGCTTGCTGCTGGAGGAGTGGGGTCCATCGTTCGAGTCTTGACTGCAAGGAAAACCGTGTAGTCCGGCGGGAACTGGATTTCTCCCATGGGGTGGGAGTTGCTGGCACCAAGACCAAAACAACCAAATGCCACCGCTGCCCCGCGGGTAGCATCTGTTCCTCTCAGCTTTGCCTTCTTGCTTCCTTTTCCTATCTATACAGAAGAAAATTACATACATATCAGTTTTCCCTAAATGAAAATTGGGATACGATAAAAGAAATATTTCAACAAGCGTGTGTCATGATCTCAGAATGATTTCAGTGACGTGGATTCCAGTCTGTACATAGCATAATTTACACTCAACTTTAATTGTGCAATTGTTCCCGTATTGGCTGGGTTTTCCTTTGTTTGTTGTTTGTCTTTTGGGAGGGGTTTTTTGGCTTTGACTAATAGTGAGAAATTTGATCAGAATTGGAGGCCAGTTTCTTAACTCATTGCTAGCCAGGAAATGATCTCTATATATTTAAAAAAATGTTTGAGAGACTGTCAGCTATTAACATTGCAAAACTGGACCAAACTTCCCTTATTTAAACGAACTGTGTCTCTGGAACAGGCGGTGGCTGAACGCCATGGCCAAGTCCAGCTCTGTCTCTGCTTCCCTCCAGATGATGTGCATTCAGGTCTGCTTTCTCCTCTCCGCATCCCGGAATCGTGGCCTCTGAGCTTCTGTGTGGCCACCCAGGGTACAGAGCAGCGAATCTTGTTCTACACAAATGCATCTGTAAAATGCCAGAGCCTGTTTGGCACGAGCATAAACTTTGTTTTCCAATAATATGACCCTATTTGGGGAAACTACTCCAAATCAGAAAAGATGTGGAAACTATGATGTAGTTCAAACTCTGGGCAGCCTCTGAATGAAGAGATGTTTTTAGACTTCTAGTAGCTGCCTTCGACATCATGAGGTATATAACTAGTATTTAATATGTCCTATCAATGTCTTCTTCAGTGTTCTTCAGGGTAATTGGGACCGCAAAGGATTTGGTTTGGATCCAAATACATACACATTCTGTATTTTAGGTCAGTGTTTTTTTAAAAAAAGAAAATACCACACATCGAAAAGTGTTTACTTTGTTGGACAAACCAAATGTATTCTCAGAAAATGACCGGTGCTTATGAAAAATTATAATTATTCAGTAGCTCTAAAGCAAACCACCTGAATGCTTATGACCGAGCGGGAAATCAGAGTGTATCTAGTATTTACATCTGACACCAGTTTCATAATCACTGACCTGTGTGAAAACTGGTGCAGAAATTCTGTAAACTCTTTGCTGTTTTTGATACCTGCTTTTTGTTCTGTTTTGTAAAAATGATAATCTTCAGAAAATAAATTGTCAGTGTTGAATAATTTATTTTTGTCTTGCTTTAATACTTATGAAGGCATAGTTAATGAAGAGGAAAGATTTCCTTTTTTACCACCAGGTTATTATACTCTTTGACAAGAACTAATTTTGCATAAAAGGTTTATATGACTACTTTATTCAAATATAAGATAGTAGAGAAGAGGAAAGAGTCATTAAATGTTAATAATGAAGTGATTATTAAAATCACTCACTCTGGAGTGATTCCATAGCTCTTTAGAAGCCTGGTGAACACCACTCCCAGCTCCCAAGCTCTTTGTTACACCTCTCATCTACTATCCTTATCTACTCAAGGCATTCTCTCTTTTACCGCTACACCTGACAAGATTCCTATGTCAAAGCTTTAGAAATTTACAAGCAGTTCAGAGGGCTATGCGTAAGAGACACTAAACTATAGATAATACAGGTGGTCGAATAGGTATAACAACCACATACAAACTTTAAGTGAAAACAAGTGATATTGCAACAGTGGTGGTTTAGTTACTAAGTCGTGTCCGACTTGTGATCCCGTGGACTTGGAACCTGCCAGGCTCCTCTGTCCATGGGATTCTCCAGGCAAGAATACTGGAGCGGGTTGCCATTTCCTTCTCTAGGGGATCTTCCCAATCTAGGAATCGAACCTAGTTCTTCTGCCTTGCAGGCAGATTCTTTACCGACTGAGCTACGAGGGAAGCCCAAATGGCAATACTTTTTCATAAAATCCTTCTTAATACCTCTTCCATGACTATAGCGTTGGAGGAAATTCCAGAATTCTATATTTTATAGTCATAAGAATGATTGTACTCAAAATTTGCCAACAGCTTTTCTCAGGAGAAACTATATAACAAATAGAACAGCATCAGTATGGAGTCAGAGTGCATGCCAGCTGAAAACAAGTGGCTCGAGTGATGCGTCTCAGCTAAGCATCAGCCCAAGTGATGCTGACCGTGACAGAGCACCATCCTGAAAAGAGTGAGAAGAAGCATGAATTGTGGGAAAAAGATAAATGCTAAGGGGCCCTCTGAGCGCCTATGCCCTTCTACTTCAATCCCGGTGGTTTTATTTGTTTTTAACTATTTTTGTGTGTTTTGTCTTTGCCACTTTTAAGGGGGGGAAATGGCACACAGACCCTTTGTTGGGGCTTCCCTGGTGGCTCAGTGGTAGAGAAGCAGCCTGCCAGTGCAGGAGACACAGGTTCAATCTGTGGGTCGGCAAGACGCCCTGAAGAAGGAAATGGCAACCTACTGCCATATTCTTGCCTGGAAAACTCCATGGACAGAGGAGCCTGGTGGGCTTCAGTCCATGGGGTCACAAGAGAGTCAGACGCAACTTAGTGACTAAACAACAACAAGCCTTTGTTAGTTGTTCAGTAACAGCACTGTTTAGGTAACAGTCACTTGATCGTAAGTATGATGAGGTGTTAGAGAAATCCAGCAACACAAAGGTGAAATCCATCTGGAGATGGGACAAATTAACTGAGTCTTTTTAAAGCATGTACCGTGTTCCCCAGGATCACTAAGTACATAGTGGAAGAGTAACGTCTGGATCTTGCTCACAAGTTGCTTTCAGCCTCATTGGGAAGTAAGATTTAAGCATTCTAAAGTTAATGTCATATAATGTAGTATTATGCCCCTTAACTGTTGATCCCGAGAAGGGCCGGCACCTGTCTTCCTGGGAGAACTAGCTGGGAAAACTGGCTGTCCCACCCCAAACAAAGACAAGACACCAAAGCAGAATGGTCCTTGGGGCCCCTTCCCTCCAGCTCCAGGGGGTTTCCCTGATAGCTCAGTTGGTAAAGAATCCACCTACAATGCAGGAGACCCTGGTTCGACTCCTGGGTTGGGAAGATCCCCTGGAGAAGGGATAGGCTACCCACTCCAGTATTCTTGGGCTTCCCTTGTGGCTCAGCTGGTAGAAAATCAGCCTTCAATGCAGGAGACCTGGGTTTGATTCCTGGGTTGGGAAGATTCCCTGGAGAAGGGAAAGGCTACCCACTGCAGTATTCTGGCCTGGAGAATTCCATGGACTGTACAGTCCATGGGGTCACAAAGGGTCGGACTCTACTGAGCGACTTTCACTTCACTCCCTCCAGCAGGAGATGCTGTTCCCAACTTGTCATCCTTCTATTACTTAATGTCTGAACAAACTCTTTTGGGCCTGCTTCTTCCTCTATAAGTAGGAAGTGTGCTCCTAGGCCAAAGCTTCCCAAAGAGGTGTCTGTTCATCCCTAGGGGTTCTGCAAATGAGTTCTTGGGCACTTGCCAATTCTGAAGATGATTTTACAATGTGTCCCCAGGGACTTCCAGTTGTCCAGTGGCTAAGACAGCATGCTGCCAATGTGGGGGGGCTTGGTTCGATCCCTGGTCAGAAGCTATATCCCACATGACATGACTGAGTTTGCTTGCCCCAACTACAAAGATCCCACATGCAGCACCTACAAGATCCTGTATGCTGCAATGACGACCTAAGACATGGCACAGCCAAATAAAATTTTTTTAAATTTAGACAATTTTTTAAAAATTAGAAACTTTAATTAAAATTAAAAATGTGTCCTCATTTCTTGGTGCTCCAGTTTTCTCACCTTTTAGAAAATGGGGCAATAATAATAGTGTTGTAGGAATTACAGAATGCATTTAGTGGCTCTCACATGTTTGGTTGAACCATATGAAACTGCTGTCTTTGTAAGACAAGACGATGGAATAGTGGCAATTTCATAATTTTCAAGCCAATACTGAGTGTTCAATAAGTGTTACTTTTAAAAATTTATTTAATTTGAATGTATTATTTGGTAATTTTTGTTTTGCTTTTAAATCTATGACAGGGGCTTTAAAGGAGCTTCATCCTAATTTTCTATCTGTGTATATGTGAGTAGCAGTATAATTATTATAACAAGGATTAATTGGTTGACAGTGCGGGTAGGAGAGGTTCTGTCTGTGAGCCTTTTTCTCTTTAAAGGGGAAAGCATTTTTCAAATTTGAGAGATCCTACCCTAGACCTTTCCCAGTCTGCCTCATTTAATTCACCTGCCCTGTGTTTTCATCCTCACATCAGGATGCTGATCTTAGTTTGGAGTCAGAAAATCTGACAAGCAAGCTGGGCTTTTGATTTCTCCTGATAGAACATGACACTGGGAAGACCTTTCACACCTTTGCAGACTGGAGAGCAGACAGTTCTGAACCAGCGTCTTGATCCAAGTGAGTACCCAGGTAGCTTGCTTGCTCACTAGGGGCTGATGGTGAGAATTTTATTGGCCAGCAGGCATATGCCAAGTATGGCTCCAAGCGCTTTATGGGTATTATCTCCTTTAGTCCTCTAAGAGCCCTATGCCATAGGCGGTGTGATTTCCCCCATGTTGCAGATGAGGAAACTGAGGTACAGAGAGGTTAAGAAACCTGCCCATGGTCAATCAGCTATCAGGAATTCTAACCTGGGCTGGCTCCAGAACCTGTGCCCTTGGCGACTGCACCCCAGTCTGTCCAGGCATTATCCGTTTGTCCTCGAAATGATCCTAGGTGATAGGTAGAGGGGCTGGGGTCTTCCTGGCTCTGGAGCAGGCTCCTAACCCTCCTCACCCCACCTGCTCTGCTGCCCAGTGCCCAGTCAGCCCTGTGTGCTGTGTCCACGTGGCTCCCTGTAGACTGGCCTCCTTTCCAGCCCCAGTGCCTCGGCCCCTCCTTGGGGTGACATTGTTCCTCTGACCTTTCTTAAAATAGTTAAAAAGCGTATGTGAATTCTCCTGACTTGAATTGCCCCTTTGCCCTAGGGGTGAGCTAGCATTCTTTCCCCATTGAGTGCTCCTTGGAGAGCTGCCCACAGGCAGTGCTGGAGGACCAACAGAGAAGGATGGAGTTACTTGTTAGTTGATGGTTTTCTTCCGCTCTAATACCACTTGCCCAATTTTGAGAAGGCCTGCCTTCCTGAATGTGCTGGATTTCCTCTTTCTCTTTTTTTTCCTTTCCATGAGTAGAATGACAGCATGTATTTTTGTTTATTAACCTAATCCTCTCAGAGAAAAGGCAAGAACTTTATTAGGAGTAGTAAAAGTGATGGGGGGTTTTTTACATTACTATGGCCAGAGGTGGCTGATCCAGGTTTCTAAGGAAGAGTTCTCCTTAAGAAAAAGAATATATGAATTACAATCCTAAAATTGAAATAGGGTCTGGGCAGGGGCACATGCTGTCGGGGACCCTGAGGCTTCCCTTCACTACATGATAAATTCACCTCTGGCTGTGACACTTGGGAATTTGAACATCTTTTGTTTTCTCCAATTCCTCTTATTTCTAGTGTCCTATTACTGGTACACAGTATTTGTAGATGGATTGAATCCTTGTTGAGGGAGTAGCAAGATCAGGGTGGACTGGAATAAAGGGAGACAGATCAGTCTGAACTTGACCTTGCACGGGCAGAAGGGGCAGGTCCAACTGAAATGGAAGGAGTATAAAGATGAGAAAGTTGAAGTAGGTTTCATTGTTGCTGTTTTATGGGTTTAATGTTTTAACATAATGTTATAGACAGTGAAATTTATTTATTAAGAGGATTAAGTTTTGGTAAAGTATCTTCATGAGGCATTCAAAAAAGTCACAAGCTTTTCAAAAAAATATTTTAGCTGAAATAGACATTGATGGTTACTTAGTCTTACCCTCCCCCCTTTATTTAAATTTAAATTATTTATTTATTCATCTGGGGCTGCGCTGGGTCTTGATTGCTGTGTGCAGGCTTTCTCTAGTTGCAGCAAGTCGGGGCTACTCTCTGGTTGTGGTGGTTGGGCTTCTCATTGTGGTGGTTCCTCTTGTCACAGAGCACTTGCTCTAGAGTGTGGGGTCAGTAGTTGTGGCATGAGGTCTTAGTTGCCCCATGGCGTGTGAAAACCTCCAGGAGCAGGGATCGAACCCGTGTCCCTGGCAGGGATCGAAGCCCGCCTCAATGGCAGGAAGATTCTTAACCACTGGACCACTAGGGAAGTCCCTCACCCCTTTTATAGTAGTAAAAGAATGGGAAATTTTATAAGAAAGACAGCATCTTAAGTTAACAGTAGAGAGCTTCACTTATAAAAATGGAAATGAATAATTTTATCCTTTAAATATTTTTCATCATTTCTTAAAATGTTAAGTTCATTTCAAAGTAGTCTGAAACATTGAAACAACTTTAAAGGTCCTACAAAAGGTCCTTGAGGCCCAGAGTTACCCAAGTTTATGAAATGCATGAAATACAATACAGATATAGCACAAATAGCAGGAAACCAAAGACGAAGTTCTCCTAGCATGTGGTAGTAATGGCTTTTAATTTCCAAAGCAAGGTTCTCAGTGAGAGTAGCTGGTGCTGCCGTGCTGAGCTCAGTCGCTGAGTCATGTCCAGCTCTTTGCATCCCATGGTCTGTGGCCATCCCTGCTTCTCTGTCCATGGAAGTTTCCAGGCAAGAATACTGAAGTGGGTTGCCATTTCCTTCTCCAGGGTCAGAAAGCTGACCCAGGGATGGAATCTGCGTCTTCTGCATTAGCAGGCAGATTCTTTTCCACTGAGCCACCTAGGAAGCCCATGACAGTAGGTAGGCTAAAACACAAAAGCCACCCTTTATTGAGGACTGAGTATGTGTCAGTACCATCATACTTTATTTTCAGAACTGAAGCTTGAGAATAGATAAAAGACACACAGTTTGTAGGAACCGGATTCCTACTCAGATCTGCCCGACTCCCAAGTCATACCCCGCTTCTTACACAGCTCCGGTGCTTGGGGAATGCAGATGTTTCCAGGACAGAGAAACTTTCTCTGGACATCTCAAATCTTAATACTTGAGGGTTACTGTGGAGAGACAAAACCTCCTCAGGAGCCCTTTAAAGATGCGGAAGTTAACAAGCACAGAAATCAGAAGAGAGGTTTGGAGAAGCGCTGCAATGCTGGAGGCATAATCAGCAGCACACAAAGCATGGCATTGCTATTTGTTCATTGTGAGTTTTACTTGCCTTTTGATGATTTCTAAAGTATGAGGCAGAGGCCAATTCCCACAACATATGTAACTCCTCTAGAAAAGAGAAAAGTGACTGAGAGTTGGGGTCCTTAACGTGTATAGTTTCCCTTATGTCTTGCTTTTCACCCAGTATTTTTTTAGTTGGAGTATAGTTGAGAGTTGGACTATAAAGAAAGCTGAGTGCCAAAGAATTGATGCTTTTGAACTGCGGTGTTGGAGAAGACTCCTGAGAGTCCCTTGGTCTGCAAGGTGATCAAACCAATCAATCCTAAAGTAAATCAGTCCTAAATATTCACTGGAAGGACTGATGCTGAAGCTTAAACTCCAATACTTTGGCCGCCTGATGTGAAGAACTGACTCACTGGAGAAGACCCTGATGCTGGAAAAGACTGAGAACAGGAGGAGAAGGGGATGACAGAGGATGAGATGATTGGATGGCATCACTGACTCAATGGACATGAGTCTGAGCAAGCTCTGGGAGTTGGTGATGGACAGGGAAGCCTGGAGTGCTGCAGTCCATGGGGTCGCAAAGAGTCAGACATGGCTGAGCAACTGAACTGAACTGAACTGATAGTCGCTTTACAATATTATGATAGTTTTGCTGTACAAGGAAGTGAATCAGCTATATGAATACATATATCTCCTCCCTCTTGAATCTCCCTCAAACCCCCACCACTCTACTCCTCTGGGTCACCTCAGAGATCAATCTGAGCTCCCTATACTACACAGCAGCTTCCCGCTAGATTCCTGTTTTCCATATTTTCAAAGACGATGTCTTTTTTTTTAATTTGGCTATGTTGGGTCTTAGTTGTGGTGATGTGGGATCTTAGTTTCCCGACCAGGGATTGAACCTAGGTCCCCTGCGTTAGAAGCACAGAGTCTTGGCCACTGGACCACCAGGGAAATCCCTAGATGATGTCTTTTAACTAATGAACTTCTATTTTCATTTGTTTCATCATAATTCCATTTAGCAAGAACCAGAGCTACAATTCTCATTTCATTAGTCAAGTTAAACATTTTCATTAGTCAAAATAAACTAAAAATTATTTATTTGCTTAATTGATCCATGTTGTCCACCTTCAATATAATCATGTAGTGTTCCATTTTGGAAGTACCCTGAATTGCAAGCTTATTTCTGTCCACACTTCTGGGGTGCCCTCACATTCCAGTTTTAAGATTGAAGATTAGAGTTTTTATATGGGAATCCTGGGGAATGGGAATTTCCTGAGATAACTCTGGGCTTGAGGAAGTTGGGATCATAATCACAGACGGCCAGGCACTCAGCCAATAACAAACGTTTGACTGGGCTCCTTGTCCATGGTGCCATCACATGTCTGCTGGCGTCGCACAGCACCGTCTCACGCCAGCTGGGTTTGGACGGGTTTGGGTAAGTTCTGACCCGCTGTGATCTGCCAGCGTCGCACAGCACCATCTCACACCAGCTGGGTTTGGGCAGGTTTGGGTAAGTTCTGACCCGCTGTGATCGGCCTCCACTCTTCCCACTTCTTGTTTGCCTTTGCACTGTGTCCTTTCCTCTCCCTAATTCTTTGCTCTCTATTTTCTTCTTCTCTTTCTCCAGTCCCTGCATCTACCGCCTTCCTCCATTTTCTCCTCTCTCTCTCCTTAGTTTATCTGATGCCCATGCTCTCAGAATCATTTCTAATAATTAAATATGCGGTTCTCAGGCACTTTAAGTAATGCCCTCCCACAATTCCCCAAATGGCTCCGAATACTTGAAATGCTTCTTTCTAAACTGCAAAAATGCTGATTTTTATCTCTATAGATTGCTTTGGCCAACAACTGAGCAAATAACCCAAAATCTAAGACCAAGTTTTAATTATGTTATTTTCTCTTTAGATTTATGAATACCTTCCACTTACAGACAAAAGAAAGTACAAAAGCACACCAAAGTGATTGGGAATGGGAAGGTAAGCCCAATTATAAGACAAACTGAATGGGCTCAGAACATTTTAGAAACGGGGTGCTCTAAACAAGGCTTCTTTCATTCATATTCCTGCCGTGGATCTTTGCCCTACCCCTTCTCTGCCTAGTCGAACGTCATTGGCAGAATACATGAAAGCTGCTATGTTAAAATGTTCTGTGAGCTAAAATGCAGGTGCCTCATATCAGCGAGTCAAGCTACAGAAACCTGGGACACCCAGAACTACAGCATAACATCTGCCTCAAGGTGGCGCTATATCCCTACACTGATGAACCGCAAGCCCCGCAGGACACACAGTTCACTCTTAATTCCACTTTCCTTCACCACTTATGTTACTTGGACGTTTAAAGACAATAAACATCAATTATCTATGCTTGCATCTCTCTTGCTACGAGACAGTAGCCTAAAGGCTGGATACATGAAATACAAATTGAATGGTATATGACTCACCTGAATTTCACAGGCCAGCATTCTAAGACTTGCATATTTCCTAGCCCAGCATTTGGCTAATGTTCTCTGGGACACCCTCCTGACCTTCCTACTAGACTCTATGGCCTTCTTAGAGTCATAGTAGTCACGTCTCCCTCATTCTCTATAATCCCTTGACATATTTGATACTCAGCAGGTGTCTATCAGTTGTATAATGCTGATTGAGCCAAATCATTTCACTAAAATATCTCCAAGTTCTGTGGATGGGTCCTAGGATGCCTGAACAGGAGAACATATTAGAAGAAAAAATTTGAGAGCTACGCAAAGAATAAATTCCTCCTAGGTTCAAATAGCCTCGATCCAATCGAGACAGAATTCCAGCTCACATGTCAGTGGCATCGAGGGAATTCTCATGGAACAGCTGTTATTCTGGCATCACTGTCTAAGGTACGATGAAACCGTATGCATGAACTTATATCACCTTTCCTGACTCTGTTTATATCTAGGATTTTCTTTTTTTTCTCCTGTCTTTTAAAATATATTTATTTTTTAATTGAAGGATAATTGCTTTATAATATTTTGTTGGTTTCTGCCATTTAGCAACATGAATTAGCCATAGGTATACATATGTCTCCTCCCTCTTGAACCTCCCTCCCACCTCCCACCTTACCCCATGCCCTCTAGGTTGTCACAGAACCCCAGTTTGAGATCCCTGAATCATACAACAAATTCCCACGGGCTCTCTATTTTACATATGGTAGTGTATATATTTCCATGCTACTTTCTCCATTCTATACCTAGGATTATCTAGACATGTTAGCTCTTAGGGGTCATGCTGTAAATGGACAATGCTGCTGAATAAAACCATGCCTTCTTTTGTTTATTCAAAAATTGAATCAAGACTCCAGAAGTACCTATTAATAAGATTTTCTTCTATTTGGTGGCTGAGTTAAAAGTCAGTGTATTTTGTCATTTTTTTTCATTTTAACTTTTTACTTATTTATTTTCAAATAAGCAGTTTGTATGATTCGATATCCAAAAGACAAAAAAAAAAAAAAGATGTACTATGGTTATTTTCCCTTCCCACGCTAGTTCCCCTTTTAATAATCAACTAATAGTACTCAATTCTTGGGCATCCTTACAGAGATAGTGTATCTATTTATAAGCAAATACCCATATATTTCTCCCCTTGTTTATATAAATACTAGCATCCTATAAGGCCTTCCCTGATGGTTCCCACGGTAAAGCATCTGCCCGCAATGCGGGAGACCCGGGTTCGATTCCTGGGTCGGGAAAGTCCCCTGGAGAAGGAAATGGCAATCCACTCCAGCACTCTTGCCCGGAAAATCCCATGGACGGAGGAGCCTGATAGGCTACAGTCCATGGGGTCGCAAAGAGTCAGACACGACTGAGTGGCTTCACTTCACTTCACTTCACTTCATCCTATAAACAATGTTCTGCACCTTGATTTTTTGTTAAGTATGTCTGCGTGTGCTTAGTCACTCAGTTGTGTCACTTTGTGACCTCATGGACTGTAGCCCGCCATGCTTCTCTGCCCATGGAGAAACACTCCATGGCTTGACATTCCCTTCTCCAGGGGATCTTCCTGACCCAGGGAGCGAACCTGGGTCTTCTGCACTGCAGGAGGATTCTTTACTGTCTGAGCCACCAGCGAAGCCCTTTTGGCAATAATTTGGGAACTATTTTGGCAATAATTTCCTGTCAATATGGAAAGAACTTCCTTATTCTCTTTTATAACTGACTGCGTTATATTCTATTGTATAAATAAATGTACTGTAGGTGATCTAAACATTTCCTTTCTGATTTAGGTGGTTTCTGGACTTCCCTGGTGGCTCAGACAGTAAAACATCTGCCTACAATGCAGAAGACCTGGGTTCAATCCCTGGGTCGGGAAGATCCTCTGGAGAAGGAAATGACAACACACTCCAGTACTCTTGCCTGGGAAATCCCATGGACAGAGGAGCCTGGTAGGCTGCTACAGTCCATGGGGCTGCAAAGAGTCGGACACGACTGAGTGACTTCACTCACTCACTCACTGATCTTTTGAATTTATAAATGACATTATGATGAATTAATGATGTACAACACTGCATAAACTATTTTATGTATGTTCAACCCTATTTATAAACAATATTTTTAAAGTGAAATTTTAGATCAAAGGGTGTGTATATATAATTTTGATAGAGTGCTTTCCTTAGAACATCAGTTACACTTCCTCTGGTGATGTAGGACAATGCTTATCCCCTCTCTCCCATCTTCCCTGTGTGTCTATAAATCAAACATTTATGTCTTTGCAAATCTGATAGGTTAAAAAATGGTAGTGTATATTTGCATTTCTTTTCATGTGAATAAGGTTGAGCATCTTTTCGTATGTTTAAGAGCCAGTTGTATTTTCTTTTCTGTATTTCTATATCTCCTTTATCCAATTGATGACTTTTTCTTTTCTTGTTGATTTGTATGAGCTTTTTCTCATAGTGATGTAAGCCTTTTATTTGTCGTAGAAATGTCAAATATTTTCTCACAGTGTCTTTTGACTTTATGATGGTTTTTACTATGAATAGAAAAGTTATTTCCTTTTTCTGTAATTGAGTTTATTAATCTTTCATAGCTTTTAGCACTCAAGTCATATTTAGAAAAGTTTTCCTAGCTTCAAAATTAAAAAATTAATTTTCTTAAGATTTCCTCTATTGTTTTTATGATCTTACATTTTAGATTTTTTATTTTGAAACATTGATTTTTTTTTTCCTTCTTCATAATTGCAGATTTAAGAATCCCTGTGACTAGCTTGTCCTCAGGCAGAAGTCCCACAAGGCTCCTAATTGACTAGCTTGCTTGTCTTTTTCATGATTTAAGGGTATTTTTCTTAAGATGGACAGCTAACACTACCCAAAGTATTTCACACATTAAGCTACAATTTCCCTGTCATTTAATCAAATATCTGTATGCCAGGGGCTATTTGGTAGATGTAAGATTCAATACTTTTCAGGTCCTAGATTCTAAAGAATAGACACATCAGCAACAATTACAATTCCGTAGGAAGCAAGCTAGAATAGAGAAAGGAGTAAAGTTACATAGACTATTAGATGAGCAATACCTCTCCAAGACTGAATGTTAGGGGAAAACTGTGAGAATATAACCATTCCACTGGGTCTCGAAGGCTTTAAGAGTTTACCAAGACGTTCCTGGTGGTTCAGTGGTTAAGAATCCACCTGCCAATGCAGGGGAAACAGGTTCCATTTCTGGTCTAGGAAGATCCCACGTGCCACAAGGCCACTAGACCCACGTATTACAGCTACTGAGCCCGAGTTGGGCTGCAACTACAGAAGCCCACCATGCTCAGAGCTTGTGCCCCACAAGAGAAACCACCACAATAGAAGCCCGCACTGTAGCTAGAGAGTAGCCCACACACAGCAAAGAAGACCCAGCACAGACAAAAATGAGTAAATAAATAAAATAAATTCTTTTTAGAACAGAGTTTTCCAGATAGACAAGAGCAGCAAGGGGATACCAGGCTGAGGGAACAACATGGTATCAGAAATCACAGTGTTCCAGAATTCTGTTCATTATCAGTATTAAAACAAGTAAATTAACTGATACCATGATTCCGCTATGGGATTGAACACTGGTTCCAAATTTCCTTAGTCCTCAGATAAAAAGAAGATATCCTTGACTTGAGCTTCCCAGGAGGCATTAGTGGTAAAGAACCCACCTACCAATGCAGGAGACATAGGAGATGTGCGTTCGATCCCTGAGTTGGGAAGATCCCCTGGAGGAAGAAATGGCAACCCACTCCAGTATTCTTCCCTGGTGAATCCCAGGGACAGAGGAGCCTGACAGGCTATAGTCCACGAGGTCACAAAGGGTCAGACATGATTTAACAACTAAACACCACCACCACCACACCACTTGAGGTATTTGGTCCCGGCCTTCATCTACAGCCCCATCTTCAACTAAAAATGGGGATGTCTCATATCACAACTCCAGGCAACTCCATTCATGCCACACAGTCCCGTTCTAATGTGCGCCACTCATGGGAAATTGGTATAAATGGTGCTACCGGATGCTGTGCTAGAAAAAGTTGGCTAAAGTTCTGTTTAACATTATGCGCCTAGCACCTAAACCTGATACTTAGATTTCTCTGCTTGTCTACTCCATTCTTAATTTTATTACCAACCAGTTTCCTCATCTTTACCAGTCACATGACAAAATGTGTCCACCAGAAGGCTGTGAGTTTTCCATCTTGAAGCTCAGGTGCCCAGACCAAAACTGACTTCTCTTCCTCAGTTCAACTTCCAAAGTGCCAGGGAAGGATTCCAACTGGCCCAGTTTGAGTTTAGAACCAACCTCTGGACCAATCCGCTGTGAGGAATAGGCTGGATCACATTTTGCTAAAATGCATACTATCCTTGCAACTCCATGGATGGAGCATAAAGGAAGAAAACTTCTCAGAAACAGGGGATTCTCATTTTAGAAAATAAAAATGTTTCATGAATAGATTATTCTATGACAGAGTCCATGGATTATTTATTTTTGGTCATTTTATAAAACCTGTATATAACTAGGGTCCCTTACATATGTTATTGAAGGACCAGGCACCTTTTGTTAAATGCTAAATGCATGAGTATTGATATTATTGTCTTCATTTTAATGAAGTTAGCTTGGAGAATCATACTGTTTAGAGAAACATATACATTATAGTGATGACCTGGAATCTGGTAGGTGTCTGGTTATAAACAAAACTTTTTCCACTACATGAAGGACTTCAAATGGAAGTGCAGGTAATTTCGTGGAATAAAATAAGCTTTCATTTTGAAATAAACAGACCCCACAAGCTATGTGATCTCTGTCAAGTTGCTCAACCTTTCCAAGCCTGTGTATTCATCTGTAAGGTAAATATAATGTCATCTGCAGCATGAAGTTGTCATGGGGCATAAATCAATAAGGAGTGCCAAATGTCTAAGACATCTATTCGACTTTCAGGAAATGTAGTTATATTTCCTTTCTGTACTAATCAATTAATTGATTGATCTGTCTTCGCTGGAGTTCTTTCTCAATTTTCCAGCTCTCTTACATGTCTGCATGTCATCCCATTTGGTCCTACCATTGCTGATTTTTTTACATGATAGACTCTGAGAAGCCAAAAATTATGTCTATATAATATTATGACATTAAATATTATGTCTGTATATGTTACTCTTTCTAGAGAATATTGAGAAGAAAACTGATTGTGCTTGGGAATTGTAAACATGTTATTTGATGGTAACAGTACCTGGATTTCCTGGTGGCTCAGATGGTGAAGAATCCATCTGCAATTCAGGAGACCTGGGTTTGATCCCTGGGTTGGGAAGACCCCCTGGAGAAAGGAATGGCTTACCCACTCCAGTATTCTTGCCTAGAGAATTCCATGGACAGAGGAGCCTGGTGGGCTATAGTCCATGGTGTTGCAAAGAATCATACACGCCTGAGCAACTAACACATTAAATACCTGGATTACTGAAACAATCTTCTCACTGATGTCATAGATGCCTTTCAATCTGTTCCCTTCACAGTCAGATTTAAATCAAAGATCCTAAAATCAAAATCATATTTTATTTCTCTACTTCTTAAAAGGCTTTCCACTGGTTTTCGTATAAACCCAAACTCCTGTACGTGGCCACAAAACTCTGCGTGGATTGGCCTCTGTCCTTGAGCCTCACTGCTGTCCTCAGTCTCTGAGCTGCAGCCACAGGGCCTTTGCATCTGCTACTTCCTCTGCCTGGGACGCTCTTCTCCTCCCCTTCCCATTGACCTAACTCACTCCTCCTTCAGTTTAGTTCCTCAGGCAAACTTTTCCTAATTCCACCTGGTCTGAATTAGGCTCCCTTCATAGCCTTGCATAGCTATAGCCCTTTTCTTGAGCAGCACTTGGCGCTACTGTAATTTATATTTACATAAGATTATTTGATAATCTTTGTCACTACTAAATGGTCCACTTCATGAAAACAGTCATGTCTGTTTTTGCTCATACTTCTCCCCTGTCTAGCACAGTTACTCAATATATAGCAGAAGTGCAGAAAATGTTGGTTAAATAAATGAATGTTATACAATAAAACAGACGACTCATTGGAAAAGTCCCTGATGCTAGGAAAGACTGAGGGCAGAAGGAGAAGAGGGCGCCAGAGGATGAGATGGCTGGACACCATCACCGACACACTGAATATGAACTTGGCAAACACCAGGAGATGGGGAGGGACAGGGAGGCCTGACACACTGCCGTCCATGGAGCTGCAAAGAGTCGGACACAACTGGGCGACCGAACAACAGCAGCAGCAAACGATAAAAATGACCAAGAATGTATTAGCTACTTACTGCCACATAGCAAGTTAAAACACAGTAGCTTAAAACAATAATCACTAAAAAATTTTTCCAGTATGGTTTATTACAGTATACTGAATATAGTTCCCTGTGTTATACAGTAGAGCCTAATTTTATATATATTTAGTGTGCATATGTTAATCCCAAACTCCTTATTTATCCCACCCCCTTCCCTTTCTCCTTTGGTAACCACAGGTTTGTTTTCTATGTGAGTCTGTTTCTGCTTCATAAATAGGTTCATTTGTATCATATTTTAGATTCTACATAAAAGTAATATCGTATGGTATTTGTTGTTCTCTGTCCAACTTGCTTCACTGAGTACGATCATCTCCAGCTGCACCCATGTTGCTGCAGATGGCATTATTCCATGCTTTTTTAGTACTTCATTGCACACCTGCATATATGTGCCACACCTTCTTTCTCCATTCATCTGTTAATAGACATTTAGGCGGTCTCCATGTCTTGTCTATTGTGAATGTGCTGCCATGAACATAGGGGTGCACATATCGTTTTGAATTAAAGTTCTGTCTGGATATATGCCCAGGAGTGGGGTTGCTGGATCATATGGTAATTCTATTTTTCAGTTTTCTGACGAACCTCCGCACTGTTCCCAGAGTGGCTGCGCAAACCTTCATTCCCACCAACATTGTAGGAAGGTTCCTTTTCTCCACATCCTCTCCAGCATTTGTTATTTGTAACTTTTTAATGTTGATCGTTCTGACTCATTGTCTTTTGATTTACATTTCTCTGATAATTAACAACGTTGCGCATCTTTTCATGAGCCTATTGGCCATCTGTATGTCTTCTTTGGAGAAATATCTATTCGGGTCTTCTAGGCTTGGCCATCTTTTAATATCAGCCCACACAGATCGACCTCATCCTGTACACAGATACCATAATTTATCTAAACATCACTCTATTGGTGGTCGCTTAGCTTTTAAAAAAATCTTATTATACTTACTATGGGGCTTTCCTGGTAGCTCAGTTGGTAAAGAATCTGCCTACAATGTAGGAGACCCCAGTTCAATTCCTGGGTCAGGAAGATCCGCTGGAGAAGGGGTAGGCTAACCACTTCAGTATTCTTGGGCTTCCCTGCTGGCTCAGCTGGTAAAGAATCTACCTGTAATGCAGGAGACCTGGGTTCGATCCCTGGGTTGGGAAGATCCCTTGGAGAAGGGAACGGCTACCCACTCTAGTATTCTGGCCTGGAGAATTCCATGAACTGTATAGTCCATGGGGTCACAAAGAGTCGGACACAACGGAGCAACTTTCACTTTCACATACTTATTATAAACATTGCTGCACTGTCTATATGTGCTGTGGCGGGGCGGGGGGCAGTGTATATTTGCATACGTGCACATTTCAACAGAACCGGTTTCTAGAAGTGGGATGCTGAATCAAACTGTATTACAAGATGTTCAGAAAGTTGGTACCAATTTCAAACTTTCCAAAGCTGGCAGTGGGCATTATTCAGAGTGAAGTCCCTGGACAAACTGGTCTATTGACTTTTGAAGGGACCCAAGACCCTATTAATGGTGGGAACATCTGAGAGCAGAAAGAAAATTTGTCAATGATCATGGTTGAAACAAAAAAAAATAAAACACTTCAGATCTATTCTCAGCTGAGTCTGGTTCTGATTCTGCTTTGTGGCTCCATGCTAGTGCTTGATCAGGAAATGCAGCTCTGTGGCCTGCACCCACAGCTCAGCCCAAACTGCAGCAGGGTGACCCTGAGATACTCCCACAAGATACAGCTCCTCATCTGGGGCAGGACATTCATGTGACGGATGAGTCTACAATAGAGCCACTGATACTCCCATCTGGGACTTTGCAGAGGTCAGATGGTGACAAGTTCCTTCCCCAGCAGGCAGAGGGGACCCTGCAGGGCCTCTGAGTGGGGAAGTTTCCTTGGTGGAGCCTTTCGGCCCCAGCAATCTGAGCTGGGGTGGAAGGAACAAAAGAACAAAGTCAGACCATTTTGTGCACAAATCCATGCTGTATTTGTCCCAGTTGCCAGACTACACTCACCATCTCTTATAAAAAGGGAGCACTCTGGTGATGACACACAGGTAATACCGAGGTGTATACTGAATGCGGGGAAGGCAATGGCACGCCACTCCAGTACTCTTGCCATGGACGGAGGAGCCTGGAAGGCTGCAGTCCTTGGGGTCGCGGAGGGTTGGACACGACTGAGCGACTTCACTTTCACTTTTCACTTTCACGCATCGGAGAAGGAAATGGCAACCCACTCCAGTGTTCTTGCCTGGATAGTTGTGGCTCAGCTCTCGTCCTCTGGAGATTTTCATCCAGAATGTCACCTCAGATACCGAATGGGAAAATAGAAGGCACTAGATTTCCCTTCTAGCTTTGCCAAGGCAGATATGGTTCCCAGGCTCCTGTGCCCAGGCCTGCCAGACCAAATTAGGAAAAGAGAACAGTATGACAAAGAGGCTCATTCCACAGCCGTTTTTACTTCCTCATTTCTCAGTGTGACTCTAGGGACTCCCAGGAACTGGCTGAGGGAGAGAGCATTCAGGTCATTGAGAACTGCCTGTTGGCCGGCTATGGGTCAAGCAAAAAGAAATACTATGAACAAGGGCTTCCACAGCCTGGATCCAGCCCTGGATACCTGGCCCCCTCCCCGCCTCACACCCCTGCCTAACAATGCCCTCCAGTCGAGTGGAAACATCCCCCTGGTTCACCCTTGACATGGGAGCTTTGGTTCTAAGAGCTAAACTGGAGGACCAACCATCAAAGGTAACAGATGGGGTTTTATTCAATTTTACAGGGAGCAAATAAACCTAAGATTCTAGGGTTTCATCTCCCCAGATGGGCGTTCAGTGAACGGAAGCATGGAGTAATCAGCTGAAGTGCAGAAACCCCACCTCTGGTACTTACATGGAAATCGCTTCTGAAGTTAGAGCAATCATGATAATCATCAAACACAGGCTCAAGATTTTGCAAACTGGACCCAGAAGAATCACTTGTAATCTAGACAGGTGTCATTTCTCATGTTCTAAGAAGTAGAGACTGTCTTATTGGAAGCCAGGTGGCTGAAAGCCACCCAGAAGAGAAGAAATCCCTTTGGTCCATGGAAGATGGCACATCGGAACAACCAACAGGCTAAAACACTTGAATTTTGGAGGAAAGCAGAATCCATCTGAATACGTTTGTTTAGAGTCCTAAGACCTTGCGCAGAGGATGTTTTCATCTGGGAATGTGTCCAGTCTATACTACGTAGAGAGTATTTTCAAAGGAACAGGAGTTGTTCCTGTGTTTTGCCCTGGCTCTTTTTATCACTTCCAATCACATGTAGAGTGTTTTATTTTTTAACTGGAGTATAATTACTTTACAATGCTGTGTTAGTTTCTGCTGTACAACGAAGTCAGTTAGCCATCTGTATACATATATCCCCTCCCCCCTGGGCCTCCCTCCACCCCCACTACCCCAGCCCTTGAGGTGATCTCGGAGCCCCAAGCTGAGCTCCCTGAGCTACACAGCAGGCTCCCACTGGCTCTCTGTTTTACACACGGTAGTGGATACATGCCAGTGCTATGCTTGGAGTTCGTCCCACCCTGGGCAAGGATCTTGAGACAACCTTTGCTTAAGAGGGCACTGGAATACGCAAACTGGGGCTTCCTCATTATTTAAGGACTTCCCTAAGCTTGATCTCAACCTTGGATTTCAATTCTCCATTTCTGTTTCTCAGTTAAAGCAGCAAGTATAAAGATAGGTAAGAAAATGATGGCAGTGTAGTTTCAAGCTAAGTCAGGGGTATTAGTATTGTCACATTTTGCCTGAACAAAATGAAAGTGAATTGCTGGACCTTGAAATGCTAAATTTAAAACATGAACATTTGACTTAAAAACATAACCAACAGCCAATTTGTTAATAATTTACCTAGAACTGAGCAAAAGAATCTGATTTTTAAAGCTAACTTCATGGTCAACTGAACACATTTTTTTATATCTGCAGAACAGTATCTTAAAAGAAAAAAAAAAAAAAGGGCCTCTGATAAAGGATCCTTCCTGTTTATCACCTGCTCTCTGCTTTCCCTCAGGGCTGGTAAGCAGGGCCCTGCTGAGTTTCAGGTCCTCCAGCTGGTACCCAGGTTGCTATGGAGATCCTAGAATTCAAAGAGAGAGGTTGTCTGAGGAGTCCCTGCTTGGGGCATGGAAACAGCTCAGTGGGAGCTTCAGCAGATGACACAGATTTTTCCAGAGTTAAAATAAAAGCCCAAGGGAGCAAGGATTCACCTGCTTCTTTTCCAGGCAGAGAAAATCTACTCGTTTAAGAGCTTGTCTCCATTTGACTTTGGCAAATGACCTCAGCTTCCTTTGTGGCTCAGAGTAGAGAATCCACCTGTAATATAGGAGACCCAGGTTTGACCCCTGGGTCGGGAAGATCCCCTGGAGAGGGAAATGGCAACCCAGTCCAGTATTCTTGCCTGGGAAATCCCTTGGACAGAGGAGCCTGGAGGGCTACAGTCCACGAGGTCACAAGAGTCGACTGAAGCGACCGAACAACAGCATCCAGAATAGGTGAGATGCTCTGCGGTGGTCATTTCTCTTTCCCTCCTTTTTCTTTCTTTCCTTGGCTGTGTTGGGTGCTAGCTGCAGCACGTGGGATCTTTGTCGTGGCATAAAGGCTTCACTCTAGCTGTGGCAGGGAGACTCCAGAGCGCACTGGCTCAGTAGTTGTAGTGCCCAGGCTGAGTTGCCTCTGCGACATGTGGAATCTTAGCTCCCTAACCAGGGATCGAACCCAGATCCCCTGCATTGGCAGGTGGATTCTTAACCACTGGACCACCAGGGAAGCCCCTCTCTTCTTTAATGAGCATAAATTGCCTTTGAAGTCAGACAGACCTGGGTTTTAATCCTGGTCATTGATGAGCTCTGTAATCCTGAACAAATTACTGAAGCTAAGACTCAGCTTCTTTTACTACAATGGGTTTTGGTGAGGAGGGAATGAAATGACGCAAGCCAAGGGCTTGAACTTGCTTGGCATACAGTAAGAGCTCAATAGAGAGTGACTGTTAGATTATTACCAGCATTAATTGCCAGAACCCCTCCTACCCCTGAAGGATTTCAGCCTCTGCAACTATAGCAATTAGATGCCTATTTGTCCTCAGGGGGAAGCTGGCAAATACGGATTTGGACTCCTCTTTGGGGACCCGCAGTGGCAAATAGGCAGTCACACTGGGAAGGAGAGGTGGTAGAAGGGACTAGGCGGGTCCTATTCATTTCTGACAAAGATCTGAGAATGGTATACTCTCCATGGGTCACTGGACTCAGCCCTCTCTTTCCTGATTTTCTTGCTGTCATTTCCCCTCCTCCACATCCACACTGCTTGAGAAGCCTGGCTCCTCAGACTCTGTGTCCAGAGGGGAGGAGGTGCATGTGGGAAACGTCTGTCTCAGACCAAGATGCCCCCACCCACCCCCTGGGACAGGTGAGCTCTGGAGAAGTCAGAATCCTGACTGCTTGTCACTAAGCCCTTCTTTGCAACTCTCGGTGTTTTCTTGGCCTGTTTGGTGCAATTGTGGAAATGGGCTGGGGTTTCTTTAGCCTAATTTAGCTGCTCAGTTAAAGGAGGAAGGCAGCTAGAGCTTTTGCAGCAAGGAGAAGAAAAAAAAAACATTTCATCAGAGGAGAGGTGTTACTACAGACTGAGCAGGGTTTCAGAAAGACTCTTGAATCTGGTGGGGCTCACAAACCCTAGGGCAAGGGGGTGTGGGCTGAAGTCCCAGGGCAATGCCACTCCTCCCACATATTCAGAGCATCAAGCCCATGTGTGTAAGGGCTTCCTGGAGATCCAGTGGTTAGGATTCTGCTTCCACGGTAAGGGGCCCGGATTTGATCCTTGGTGGAGGAACTAGGATAAGCCCTGCCTGCTATGAGGCACGACGTTAGCCCCTTGCCTCCCCTCGTCTCCTCAGCCCCTCACAACCTGACTTCTGCCTCCCTGTGCAAAGCCCCAGCTCTGCCAATGCCCTCGCCTCGCCCTCAGCCTCCTTCACCACCTCCTTGAAGGGTTTCACCTCCTGACTGCATCACTCAGACTCTTCCCTGTCTCCCTGAACACTGGCTCACTGGACACTCCATTAATTCCACCTGTCTCACCTAGGAATTCTCTAAAGCTCAGCCCTCATTTTCTTAAGCCGTATCAGCCCATCGCAGATTTATGCTTCGCAGAGACAGTGTGGCCAGAAGCACACTCGCTCTGAGAGTTATTTGCATAAACCTGTGGGAGCGGATGAATTACCTCTCTGTCTCCTCCACTTCCTGTGGCAGCCACCGTGACACCAGCCTCCCAATCAGGCTGGCTGAAAACCCCGGGGACTGCTTGATCTTGGATTCCTCCTCCTCTTTGTCTCCATGTGCAGAACCAAATTGTCTTCGGCATTTATTCCCTCCCTTCCTCTTCTTGCAGCTGCTTTAGCATTGCTCTTTCTTGCCTGAGATATTACAGTAGCCTCTTTTTCTCATTTTTGTTTTACACTGGAATATAGTTGATACACAATGTTGTTAGTTTCAGGTGTACAGCACAAAGTGATTCAGTCACACATAAACATATATCTTTTCTTTTTCAAATACAATAGCTTCTTGATGTTCTGTTGCCCAGAGAAGAACCACTTCTCCAGACTTCAGAACTCCTTATTCCCCCATCTTCCTTCCAGGATTTTGTGTCCCAATAGACAGAGATGGAAGGAGAAAGCAACAGAGGGTCTGGAAGGACAGTGGCTGCAAAAAATAGATGTCTCACCTACAGTTTGTGGGCAGACAGTGGAAAGAGGGAGAGAACGAAGGATGAAAATCTCTGTTCAGTGGAAAATTATAACACATTCTAAAGCAGGAAGTCCGCCGTTCTGTATAAAAGGAGACTTTCTCAGGCTTTGATGACACAGGACAGTGTCATGAATTTTATGCCTTTGATTGTACCTTGGCGTCGTAAAGCGTTCTGCAAAGCTTTCTTGTGCTAGGAGTTTCTAAGGAGGAAACAGCTACAGAGCTGAGAGACGGGGCAAACTAGAAACCGAGAGAAAACCGCTTAGAGTTGGGACAGAGTGAGACTGGGTGTCCAAGGGTCTGGCTAAGGAGGTGGTGCCAGCATGCTGAGAGGCTTTTGTTCACAACAGCCTGGAGTGGGAGGTGGGAATGTCACAACAGGGGATCAGCACCTCACGAAGCAAACAAAGATTGTTTGTTTACTTTTCTGTCATGAATCTGGAAATCTGAAAGCATCCACTGCCTATGAGTAGCTGTGTGCCAATTTTATATGGAATTTCATTTCAGTCTCTAAGCCATTGTTCTTAGAACCATTTTGCAGATGTGGAAACTGAGGCTCTTGAGAATTGGCATGGCTTATGAAGGCTGGCTTAGGTAGTACAAGACAGAGCTGGGATTTGAATCCAGGATTTCTGACCTCACAATGAGTTCTTGGTGAAAACCCAGGATGAGAGAGGGCCAGCTGTGCTTAAGAGCTTCCATAGAACTTAGGGGCATGGATGGGACAGAAGTCACTGAGGCATCTTCAACCCTGGCTCTGACCAGCTCAGGTCCCCTGGGAAACCTAGGGGAACTTAGAGCGGCTCCCAAAGACTCGCCCTGGAGGAATGCTTAGGAATGTGCTGAGAAGTCTGTTACAGACAGTAGACTAAGACAGAAAGCATTACCCAGGCCACAGCGAGCTGCCAGGTTTTATACTCTGTAAAAGCCCCAGTGGGATGGGCTTCCCCCAGTAACTTTCAGGAGCCGCAGAGGCTCATCTGTAAGAGGGAGCAGGCCATGGTTGACTGACAGCATGTACGGAACTGGTTACAGAATTCACAGGGCCTTCTGCAAAGTGAAAATGTGTCCTCTTGTTCACTAAGCACTAAGAGCTCCAAGATGGTGACAGCGGAGAATTGAAGCAAGCGTGGGGACCTTATAAGCCTGGGGCTCTGAGCGACTGCACAGGTCATACATCCTATTATACTTTGTACATGGCTTCACTTCTCACTGCCCTGATCAATGTCTGTGTAGAGGAGTATTCAGAGGGAGACATGCAATGCAGAACAAGGATTCTGCCGTCTCCTTCTTTCCCAAATTCACTCAAAATAGCTGAATTATAACAGCCTCTGTTGATCAAGCAGGCACTGTGGTCCAAGCCCTTGACTGTGCTATCTTTCCTCCCCCACAACACACTTTTCCACCCAAGAAAAGGGAGGCTGTGAGAGGCTGTAAGACCCACAGCCAGCTGGAGGAAAGTCAAGGTTCGAACCCGGGTCTCTGGATTCCAGAGCTCTCCCCACTCCTGTGTGTTGCCTCTGCCTTTGAAGCTAGCAAGAAATGGAGACTTGAGGGGCTTCTGGTCAAGAAAGCTGATAGTTCCACCTGAGGTCAGTGTTTATCAGATTCCAGCTCTTTATATATCACTTCCATAATTGTTAGCCATATTTTCATTTCACCTATGCTGTTATTTATGGCATTTTTCTTTCATTAATTCACTTTTTAAAAAATTGCCTCATTATAAAATGTAACCGTGAAATTGTGGGTTTGGTATGCTAGCTATACTTTTTTCCTAATAGACATTAAAATAAACAAACTCTGTCCCATCTATTCTACTTCTATAAATATGTCCTTATATGTTCACAGATGTGTGCAATGACACACACAGTACACAAGAACATTCGTTGCAACATTGTCATGAGAGGACGTAATTATAAACAACCTGACCATCTGTCCTTCAGTGGGAAACTGGTTTGAAGCTGGACAACTACACAGTCATAAAAGAGGGAGGAAGTGCTCTATGTCCTGATAAGGAAAAATAGCCCTTAATATTAGTTAAGAGAAAAGAGCAAGACGCAGAACTGTGTATCAAATGGTATGTGCATAAAGGGGAGTGGCCGAGAGGTTAATACCCTGGACAAGGGCACGGCAGTCCACTCCAGTATTCTTGCCTGGAGAATCTCATGGACAAAGGAGCCTTGGTGGGCTATGAATGGTCCATAGGGACACAGTGTCAGATATGAATGAAGCGATTTAGTACACATGAACGCATCCAGGGGTTTATATTTGCATATACTTAAAATCTCTTTTGAGAGAATGCTGATAAGTTAGCACAAGTGGTTCCTGGTGTGGGGGAAGTGTTTGGCAGTGATCAGAATAATTTTTCATATTTGTTCATTTTGAACCACGTGAACATGTTACTTGTCCAAAAGTTTTAGTGAATTAAAATAATACAATAATTATGATGATAGAACTGTTGGTCTACATACTGCCTAAAATCCTCTCATGAGCCATGGATGGCATGCATGTGTCTTTACTCAGGAAATATGGCTCTGATGGGTTTGACTCACATGAATGGAGTGGTGGCCTTGGTAGACTTGTGTCAAGCAGGTGAACTCCTGGACAGGTGTGTCAACCTGAATACTGAGAAGGACACAGAAGAAGCCCATCATTAAGCCAGGTTCTTGAGTCATTAGCTGCTGATCAAGTCCCTGTTGCTGACTGCTCTGAAGCCTAGGAAAGAAGCTAAGCCCGGAGAAGAGGGATTGTGTTCCTTGTGAATGAAATATGAGCTGTGTCTGCTGTGGCTGTTGAAATGTGATCAGGTGGGGAAAAGGACTGAATGAAATGGGGGGCATTCTAGACAGTGTCTTCTTATCTGAGCCAAGTGTTCTGGGGAAAGATGTGAACACCAGCCAGGTCAGAATGGGAGCCCTTCTGAAGGAAGACAGGCACTGTGGATAGCAGAGGATGTGTACAAGAATCTTCCGAGTTAGGGAGCTGGCGCCCATCTCCTGCACTGGTCAACAGAGAGATCACGCGGGTTTCTGTGTGGGTGGTTGAGTCAAGAGCCAACTGACACAAGAGTTGGTTGCACTTCTGTTAGTTTAGATTGCATTAGCTGTTTTGGCAACCATGCGATTCTGTTGACTCATGTTGAGTGTGCAGTCAACTCAAATGGTTAGACGTCTTCAAATACATCCTTCTTAAAGAGCAGTTGCCTTCCTATATTGGGGCAATTGAATCTTCAGGTGTAGGAGTAAATCTTTACATGTCTCCTGTTAAATTACAACTTGGAGTTTTGTGATTCAGTATGAGTCAGGCAATATTCGAATTCTGATTCTGTTATTCTACATGTTGCTAGTCTCTCCAAGCTTTTGAGTCACTTGTAAATCTGATCCAAGTTGTTTATTAAAAGGTTAAAAGCACAAATTGACATTGATGCCTCAAGAAGATTCTAGGGACATAATATTAGGCCAACTAAATCATCTAAATTACTGTGTCTAGGGAATATCTTGGCCAAATACCCTTTTATGTTTGCATATGCACCATCCTGGTTCACCTATCAGGAAAACCTTCTCAAAAACAGGGAAAGAGTTTGCTTTGGCCCAACTTGTTCTTAGTAAACTCATTCTAGTTTCTAAAATTCCAATTCCCCTTTGTTTCTAAGTGCCTTTGTTTAATATATTTTAGAATTCTTTCCAGGGATCAACTGGTAAGTCTTCAACATCATTTTAAGAATTTATGACTTTTAGACACCTAGAATCACATTTACCCATCCATCCTGGCTTTCTAGCAACAATCCCAGTCTTCATGGTGTTTCAGCTGACAAGGTTTTAGGGATCATACAAACGAAATCTTTCTGTTCCTAGAATTCAGTGAATCTGGATTAGATGACTGGAGTTTCCTTAGACCAGCTGTCAGCTTCCTCACCATCCTCTGTCTGGGTCTTCATTCCCTGTATGACTCAGGAGCAAAGTCAGAGCTGAGTAGTTCTGCTTTCTTGCCAACATCTGTTGACGTGATGTCATCTTTACCAAGCAGTGACCCTCTATGTTCATCCTCTGACACTAAGGAGCTCTTTGTGTCATCCTTAGTACTTTTTGCAGCTTCAACTCACTCTAGGCTTCAGCTTTCCCTGTACACCTTCTTTGATCTCTGCCAGCATTTGGATTTCTCATCGGTCAGGAACCATGTCATCTATCATTTGTGTGTCTGACTGCTGGAAAGAATTCCCTGTGGGATCCCAATGCCTCTCCACTTCCTTCATCTTTGGTATCTCTGTGTCCCAGGTGGTTGTGTTGATTTCTGAGAATCTTCCATCCCTCTATAGCAATCTGTCATTTTAGAGTCTTGAGCGAGGGGCAAACATCTATTTTTCTTTTTTTTTTAATTAGCCAAGACTCTTTATCATTTTTCAAATTTTTAAAGAAAATTATGGCCTGTTTGTGCGTGCTCAGCTGTGTCTGACTCTTTGCAACCACATGGACTATAACCCGCCAGACTCCTCTGTCCAGAAGATTTCCCAGGCAAGAATAATGGAGTGGGTTGCCATTTCCTTTTCCAGGGGTTCTTCCTAACCCAGGGATCAAACCTCTGCCTACTGTATGGACATGCAGATTCTTTACCACTGAGCCACCAGGGAAGCCCAGGTACCTTGTGTATAAAAGTTCAGAGATGGCAGTGATCCTCATGTCTAGTATGCTTAATATGAGGATGCTTTAAAAGAATAGCCTTATGCATGTCCTCATCTGGATGATAAGATGGATATGTGTAACCAACCAAACTAAATAATTACAGTGACTTTATAAGCATCTTCCACAGCACTGATATTTAGCAGATGTTTTGAGAATCTATTATGTGATAGGCACAAAAGATAACACTGGAAAACTCAGATGTAGGTCCTGTACTCCTGGAGCTTACAGCCTAGCTGGGAAACAGCCACTTAAACAAGTAATTACCATCATGTGTGGTTGAACACTTGGTTGGGGAAGTAGAGAGGCTGCTATGAGAGCATAGGGCAGGAATAATGACCCAGCTGGTGAGTCAGGGAAGGAGAAGACTGGAACTCTATAGTGATGGTAGGCAGAATCCTAAGATGACCCCCAATCCTAAGATGCCTATGTGTAATCCCGTCCCACTGTGTGGGCAGGGACTGAGACTTGCTTCTCACCCACAGACTATGGCAAAGGTGAAGGGACTTTGCAGAAGTAATCAAGGAACCTAAACAGCTGACTTTAATCAAAAGAGAGATTATCCTAGGTGGGCCTAACCTAGTCAAGCAGGCCCTTTAAAAAGGGCTCTAGGCTCAGAGACTCAGTGACGTAGAGACACTCTCTCCGTTGCTGGTCTTGAAGAACTTCAGTTCACTTCAGTTCACTTCATTTACCCAATCATGTCCGACTCTTTGCGACCCCATGAATCGCAGCACACCAGGCCTCCCTGTCCATCACCAACTGCCAGAGTCTACCCAAACCCATGCCCATTGAGTCAGTGATGCCATCTAACCATCTCATCCTCTGTCATCCCCTTCTCCTCCTGCCCTCAATCTTTCCCAGCATCAGGGTCTTTTCAAACGAGTCAGCTCTTCGCATCAGGTGGCCAAAGTATTGGAGTTTCAGCTTCAGCATCAGTCCTTCCAATGAACACCCAGGACTGATCTCCTTTGGGATGGACTGGTTGGATCTCCTTGCAGTCCAAGGGACTCTCAAGAGTCTTCTCCAACACCACAGTTCAAAAGCACCAATTCTTCATCCCTCAGTTTTCTTTATAGTCCAACTCTTACATCCATACATGACCACTGGAAAAACTATAAGATGGACCTTTGTTGGCAAAGTAATGTGTCTGCTTTTGAATATGCTGTCTAGGTTGGTCATAACTTTTCTTCCCAGGAGTAAGCGTCTTTTAATTTCATGGCTGCAGTCACCATCTGCAGTGATTTTGGAGCCCAGAAAAATAAAGTCAGCCACTGTTTCCACTGTTTCCCCATCTATTTCCCATGAAGTGATGGGACCAGATACCATGATCTTAGTTTTCTGAATGTTGAGCTTTAAGCCAACTTTTTTCACTCTCCTCTTTCACTTTCATTAAGAGGCTCTTTAGTTCTTCTTCACTTTCTGCCATAAGGGTTGCTGCTGCTGCTGCTGCTGCTAAGTCACTTCAGTCGTGTCCAACTCTGTGTGACCCCATAGACAGCAGCCCACCAGGCTCTCCCGTCCCTGTGATCCTAAATTTCTACAGCTGCAAGGAAGTGAATTCTGCCAACAATATGAGGGAGCTTAGGAGCAGACTCTTCCCCAGTCAAGATTCCAGGTGAATGCAGCCTGGCCCACACTTTGATCTCAGCCTGGTGGAACCCGAACAGAGGACCAGCCGGGCCTTGCCCGGACACCTGCCCCACGAAAACCGTGAGAGTGAATGTGTATTAATGTAAGTCACTAAGTTTGTGATGACTTTTTATGCAGAAGTAAACTACTAACCTGGTAGGCTAGACAGGACTAACTTATGACATCTTCCTGGAGAAGGAAGGCTTTTAGCATTGAGGGGTTTCAAGCAGCCTTGCTGACTAAGGAGACCCACACTGAGTTTTCTGTGTCCTCCCTGTGAAATTCAGGCCAAGTTCACATGTAATAAACGAGGTCTCCCTGCCAACCTCCGGAGGCTTCCCTGTCTCGAACTCAAGGTCAGTGTCTGCGGATGTTAGATTTAAGGATACAGGATGTACATACTCTCCCTACTATTGTAAATGTACCACATTGTATGCAAATAAGGGTGATAATGACAAATGTCTTAAACTATTTTTTCAAGTAGGGTTCCGGTTTCTTCATTTTGGTGCGTTTAACCAGTCAGTGGTCTACAGAACACCTGCTATGTGCCTAGAGCGTGAAAGAATGAAGGGAAACTGAGACCTGTTTCACCCTTTGGGTAGTTTGAGAGAGAAGCTGCCAAAAGTTAGAAGTTGAAGAATGATGAAACGCTAAGGGTCTAAAAGTGGGCATATATGCACGCTCAGTTGTGTCCAGCTCTTTGCGACCCATGGACTGTAGCCGGGCAGGCTCCTCTGTCCGTGGGGTTTCCAGGCAAGAATACTGGAGTGGGTAGGGAGGAGAAGGTGATTGCTGACTGCCAAGGAATAATGAGAACAATGAGTTTAATTTCAGGGGTCCCTCCCCCCAGAAAAAGTAAACCCTTAGGTATATTCTTAGCTTCCCGTTGAATGAGTGCAACCAACAGGAGTTTATGATCCATGAGCAAAGCAGATGTAAGTCTTGCTTATACAGAACTTTGAAATAATTTTGCAAACATTGAGCTAAAACTGTGAGATTCAACCAGTGTCTTAATTTATTCAATAAGAGTTTTCTGAACACCTACTATATCAAGTGCTGTGCCAAGAATCGAAAATATAGTGGTATGTCTGTCAGCATGTTTTAAATGAAAAAAAACAGAAGATACTATTCAAATAGCTTAAACAATAAACAGACTTATCTCACCAACAAAGAAATTCTGAGAAAATTAGTTCCAAGATGGGTTAACTTAGGAGCTCATCAACATAATTAAGGATCCAGGTTTTAAGTTTTTCATTCACTTTTCCTTAAAACAATGGCTTGTTCTTAGCTGGCTTTCCTCATGGTCACAAGATAGCTGCCACTGTTCCAGGCGCAGCTTCATAAAACTGTCTAGGGGGAAAATAAGGACTGTGTCCTTTTTCTTCCCATGTGTCTTTTTTTTAATCAGCAGGGAAAAACTCTTGCCAGAAATCCTCAGCAGCCTTCTCCTAAGGTCTTATTAACTAGAATTCTATCTCACACTTGTGCCTGAACCGGTCAGAACCCCACTCCTTGGGGGCGGTGTTGAGAGTTTTATCACTCCTGAGGCACTTGGCCTCCAGAGAGCAGAGACTTGAACAGAATGGGGGTTCTACCAAAGGAAAAATGGGGAATGAAGGAAGGGTGGTTGAGAAGGTCATCTACTAACGGTATCGATGACTACTGTAATACAATTACAAATTGTGACAACATCGTGACCCAAGAGAACTGTGTGCTGAGAGAGAGAGAAAGGGTGAATATGGAAGGTCATGGATCCAGAAAGGCCTTACTGAGGGAGTGAAAGATGAGTCGGAACCGAACCAGCTGGGCAGAGGGTTGGGGGAAGAACATTCCAAGCAGAGAAAACCATTTAACAGGAGTGAGGAAGGGATGAATGGGAAATGGTGTGGCAGGGATTGGTGGGGAGGGGACGCAGTGTGTAGAGAGGATCCTTCCTGCACCGTGGGAAGGAGTTTGGTTTGTATCCTAAGAGTAATAACTAAGGCACTGAAGGTTTTAAAGCAGGGGCAAGATGTGATCCAACCTGTATCTTTAAAAGATTAGTCTGTTGACCCTCCCTCCCACCTCCCACCCCACCCCTAGATTGTCCCATTAGCTGTCTATTTTACACATGGTAATGTACATATCCGGTCCCATCACTTCATGGGAAATAGATGGGGAAACAGTGGAAACAGTGCCAGTTCGGTTCAGTTCAGTTCAGTTGCTCAGTCGTGTCCGAATCTTTGTGACCCCATGAATCGTGGCACGCCAGGCCTCCCTGTCCATTACCAACTCCCGGAGTTCACTCAGACTCACGTCCATCGAGTCTGTGATGCCATCCAGCGATCTCATCCTCGGTCGTCCCCTTCTCCTCCTGCCCTCAATCCTTCCCAGCATCAGTCTTTTCCAATGAGTCAACTCTTCACATGAGGTGGCCAAAGTACTGGAGCTTCAGCTTTAGCATCATTCCTTCCAAGAAATCCCAGGGCTGATCTCCTTCAGAATGGACTGGTTGGATCTCCTTGCAGTCCAAGGGACTCTCAAGAGTCTTCTCCAACACCACAGTTCAAAAGCATCAATTCTTTGGCACTCAGCCTTCTTCACAGTCCAACTCTACATCCATACATGGCCACAGGAAAAACCATAGCCTTGACTAGACGGACTAAGTCGGCAAAGTAATGTCTCTGCTTTTGATTATACTATCTAGGTTGGTCATAACTTTTCTTCCAAGGAGTAAGCATCTTTTAATTTCATGGCTGCAGTCACCATCTGCAGTGATTTTGGAGCCCCAAAAAATAAAGTCTGACACTGTTTCCACTGTTTCCCCATCTATTTCCCATGAAGTGATGGGACCAGATGCCATGATAGTCATTTCCTGAATGTTGAGCTTTAAGCCAACTTTTTCACTCTCCTCTTTCACTTTCATCAAGAGGCTTTTTAGTTTCTCTTCACTTTCTGCCATAAGGGTGGTGTCATCTGCATATCTGAGGTTATTGATATTTCTCCCGGCAATCTTGATTCCAGCTTGTGTTTCTTCCAGTCCAGCGTTTCTCATGATGTACTCTGCATAGAAGTTAAATAAGCAGGGTGACAATATACAGCCTTGATGTACTCCTTTTCCTATTTGGAACCAGTCTGTTGTTCCATGTCCAGTTCTCACTGTTGCTTCCTGACCTGCATACAGATTTCTCAAGAGGCAGGTTAGGTGGTCTGGTATTCCCATCTCTTTCAGAATTTTCCACAGTTTGTTGTGATCCACACAGTCAAAGGCTTTGGCATAGTCAGTAAAGCAGAAATACAAGTTTTTCTGGATCTCTTGTTTTTTCCATGATCCAGTGGATGTGGGCAATTTGATCTCTGATTCCTCTGCCTTTTCTAAAACCAGCTTGAACATCAGGGACTTCACGGTTCACATATTGCTTAAGCCTGGCTTGGAGAATTTTGAGCATTACTTTACTAGCATGTGAGATGAGTGCAATTGTGCGGTAGTTGGAGCATTCTTTGGCATTGCCTTTCTTTGGGATTGGAATGAAAACTGACCTTTTCCAGTCCTGTGGCCACTGCTGAGTTTTCCAAATTTGCTGGCATATTGAGTGCAGCACTTTCATAGCATCATCTTTCAGGATTTGAAATAGCTCCACTGGAATTCCATCACCTCCACTAGCTTTGTTCATAGTGATGCTTTCTAAGGCCCACTTGACTTCACATTCCAAGATGTCTGGCTCTAGATTAGTGATCACTTCATCATGATTATCTGGGTCGTGAAGATCTTTTGTGTACAGTTCTTCCGTGTATTCTTGCCACCTCTTCTTAATATCTTCTGCTTCTGTTAGGTCCAGACCATTTCTGTCCTTTATCGAGCCCATCTTTGCAAGAAATGTTCCCTTGGTCTCTCTAATTTTCTTGAAGACATCTCTAGTTCTTCCCATTCTGTTGTTTTCCTCTATTTGTTTGCATTGATCACTGAAGAAGGCTTTCTTATCTCTTCTTGCTATTCTTTGGAACTCTGCATTCAGATGCTTATATCTTTTCTCTTCTCCTTTGCTTTTTGCCTCTCTTCTTTTCACAGCTATTTGTAAGGCCTCCCCAGACAGCCATTTTGCTTTTTTGCATTTCTTTTCCATGGGGATGGTCTTCATTCCTGTCTCCTGTACAACGTCACGAACCTCATTCCATAGTTCATCAGGCACTCTGTCTACCAGATCGAGGCCCTTAAATCTATTTCTCACTTCCACTGTACAATCATAAGGGATTTGATTGAGGTCATACCTGAATGGTCTAGTGGTTTTCCCTACTTTCTTCAATTTGAGTCTCAATTTGGTAATAAGAAGTTCATGATCTGAGCCACAGTCAGCTCCTGGTCTTGTTTTTGTTGGCTGTATAGAGCTTTTCCATCTTTGGCTGCAAAGAATATAATCAATCTGATTTCGGTGTTGACCCGAGAAGTGGTGGCTGCACAGGCACAGGAGGGCCTAGAGGAAGTATCCCACGTTGAAGGTTAGGAACGGCGGTGGTAAGGAGATACCCCTCGTCCAAGGTAAGGAGCAGAGGCTGTGCCTTGCTGGAGCAGCCGTGAAGAGGTACCCCACGCCCAAGGTAAGAGAAACCCAAGTAAGATGGTAGGTGTTGCAAGAGGGCATCAGAGGGCAGACACACTGAAACCATACTCACAGAAAACTAGTAAATCTAATCACACTAGGACTACAGCCTTTTCTAACTCAATGAAACCAACCCATGCCTGTGGGGCAACCCAAGACGGGCAGGTCATGGTGGAGAGGTCTGCCAGAATGTGGTCCACTGGAGAAGGGAATGGCAAACCACTTCAGTATTCTTGTCTTGAGAATCCCATGAACAGTATGAAAAGGCAAAATGATAGGATACCAAAAGAGGAACTCCCCAGGTCATTAGGTGCCCAATATGCTACTGGAGATCAGTGGAAAAATAACTCCAGAAAGGATGAAGGGATGGAGCCAAAGCAAAAACAATACCCAGTTGTGGATGTGACTGGTGATAGAAGCAAGGTCCGATGCTGTAAAGAGCAATATTGCATAGGAACCTGGAATGTCAGGTCCATGAATCAAGGCAAATTGGAAGTGGTCAAATAAGAGACGGCAAGGGAGAACGTTGACATTCTAGGAAGCAGCGAACTAAAATGGATTGGAATGGGTGAATTTAACTCAGATGACCATTATATCTACTACTGCAGGCAGGAATCCCTCAGAAGAAATGGACTAGCCATCATGGTCAACAAAAGAGTCCAAAATGCAGTACTTGGATGCAATCTCAAAAACAACAAAATAATCTCTGTTCGTCTCCAAGGCAAACCATTCAATATCACAGTTATCCAAGTCTATGCCTCAACCAGTAACACTGAAGATGCTGAAGTTGAACGGTTCTAAGAAGACCTACAAGACTGTGTAGAACTAACACCCAAAAAAGATGTCCTTTTCATTATAGGGGACTGGAATGCAAAAGTAGGAAGTCAAGAAACACCTGGAGTAACAGGCAAATTTGGCCTTGGAATGCGGAATGAAGCAGGGCAGAGACTAATAGAGTCTTGCCAAGAAAATGCACTGGTCATAGCAAACACCCTTTTCCAACAACACAAGAGAAGACTCTACACATGGACAACACCAGATGGTCAACACCGAAATCAGATTGATTATATTCTTTGCAGCCAAAGATGGAAACAGTGCCAGACTTTATTTTTTGGGGCTCCAAAATCACTGCAGATGGTGATTGCAGCCATGAAATAAAAAGACGCTTGCTCCTTGGAAGAAAAGTTATGACCAACCTAGATAACACATTCAAAAGCAGAGACATTACTTTGCCGACTACGGTCCGTCTAGTCAAGGCTATGGTTTTTCCGGTGGTCATGTATGGATGTGAGAGTTGGACTGTGAAGAAGGCTGAGTGCCAAAGAATTGATGCTTTTGAACTGTGGTGTTGAAGAAGACTCTTAAGAGTCCCTTGGACTACAAGGAAATCCAACCAGTCCATTTTGAAGGAGATCAGCCCTGGGATTTCTTTGGAAGGAATGATGCTAAAGCTGAAACTCCAGTACTTTGGCCAGCTCATGCGAAGAGTTGACTCATTGGAAAAGACTCTGATGCTGGGAAGGATTGGGGGCAGGAGGAAAAGGGGATGACAGAGGATGAGATGGCTGGATGGCATCACTGACTCGATGGACGTGAGTCTGAGTGAACTTCGGGAGTTGGTGATGGACAGGGAAGCCTGGCGTGCTGCGATTCATGGGGTCACAAAGATTCGGACACGACTGAGCGACTGAACTGAACTGAACTGAACTGAATGTACATATTTCAATGGGAGGAAACGTGTATACCTACGGCTGACTCATGTTGATGTACGGCAGAAACCAACACAACATTGTAGAGCAATCATCCTCCAATTAAAAAATAAATTATAAAGATATAAAGAGTTTATGCTGTAAAAAAGAATTAGTCTGTCTACTCTGTAGCGAATAGGTGAATGCGTGACAAGAGGTTAGATGATATGTTCATCCACTGGCTTATGGTGGCGTGGGGACAGGGGGGTAACTGGACAGAAGTAAGCATGCACGGCATTGCTGGGTCTCTGGGGGAAGCAAGGATGGGGCAGTCTGTTTAAAGAGCTAAGACACACATGCACATACTTTATTCACGTGAGAGTGACTGAGAACCACATGGGAGTTCAGAAGTGAGATCACGGGTCTAGGGGCTTAAGACTGGGCCTGAATTCAGCACAGCTTCTGGAGGAAGGGGATATCTGAGCAGGGCACCCACGTCTGTGCAAGGTGGGTTTGAAGGAGCAGACATTGGGAAGGGCAGCCCAGGCAGAGGAACCAGCAGGAGCCAAGGCAGAGAGGCAGGAAATAAAGACCCAGGGGGGAAGCCAAGCAAGCGGTAGAGATTGTAGGGGCCTGTGAAGGACATTCTGGGAAAATAAGACTGGAAAACTCATAGGCATCAGCTTCCAGAGAGTGTTGTGTGGCAGACTCTGATAATAGTGTGAAAAGAAAGCTTAAAGTCTAGCTTAGTTACAAAACCACTTGGTTTTCCTAGGAATAATCAATGTGCTGATTGAGTTGTATTTCTTTACCAGGTGGAATAGCAGTATCTCTCCCTCCCTGCCATCACTGCTATCGGCTAATCATTTGCCAAGGATCTCTAAGTTCGTTTTGGAATATATCCCTGCATCATGTATTGAGTGTGTTCCCATTCTAGGAGCTGGGAATCCTAGAATTGAAAAGGCATGGGCCCAGCTATTCAGGAGTCTAAAAGCTTGGGCAAATGAAAAGAGAAATGGCAACAAATACAATTGTTTGGGAAGAGGTGGTAAAAGGAGAGGGGAGCCTCTGCTATCTGGAGTGTGGAACTAGATTTCAGGCAGGGGGTGATATTTCACTGGGCCTTCAGGGATGAGTAGGAGTTTGCCAGACAAAGTGAGATGGGAAGACCTTCCAAACACAGGGCATGTTCCCTACAAAAGTGCACACACACCTTCCCAATTCTCTCTTCTTCAATCCTACAAGCCTTATAGAATGGACATTTTTAAGTTTTATTTTTGGGCTCTTAGGGGAAGTTTGGTGATAACTGACAGATACTTTCAGTAAGAACAGAGCGAGTGTTGCCATCTAAGCATTTGACCCTCAGAATTGCATTTTACCTTTATTCTGGAGTGTGATTAACAAGAAGTCAGGATTTTAGTAAATCAAATTCGTTATACCCTCTCCTCCCAAGTATCTTACTGATTTTTCTACTTTCTCAAGGCAGCAGGGAAGGAGTTGTAAATCTGTGTTTTAGGGGACTAGGAAACAGATCAGTCATCAGTGAGAACCCCTGTCTCTTCAGTTTTCCACAGAAGGATAAGAGAAGTCATTCACCGTCATATTTGGCTCCTAGTTTTGCCATTTGCAGCAGATTGGTCCCCACTGAGCTTCCTAAGTGTTCACAAAAGTACCTCAGACCCAGACGGACACCCAAGACCATCCTGCTCGGGAATCTGATTGCCAATTTTAGCCCGAGATAAAAAACCAAATACATGAAGACAGTCTGTGAGGGTGTGAAAGTGTTGGTCGCGCCACCCCATGGACTGCAGCCCGCCAGGCACCTCTGTCCATGGAATTCTTCAGGCAAGAAGACTGGAGTGGGTTGCCATTTCCTTCTCCAACGAGGGTGTGAGGAAGTGAGCAACGAATTCATTCTAGACTGAATAGAACTTTTCTGTCACCCAACACCCTCGCTGGACAGGCAGCCAGAAGCCGCCTTGAACCTGGGGTCAGAGCCCTGGCCAAAAGCTGCCGCCCCGCAGAGGGGGGTGGGAGATGGAGGGGAGGAGCTGGGGGACAGAGCAGAAGCATTTTGGGGAACTGCGGCCTCAGGGGCAGTATCTGATGTACTTCCTCTCTCCCCCACACTCCGCCCCGCTTGCCCTCTCTCCTTCTCTTTCCTTTTCTCTCACAGAACTGACTGCTCTGTGCGTCAGTTGCCAAAAGGTGGGGACACTTCCTGCCGCCTTTGCAACACTGAGAAGTTGTCTTAAGGAGCCTGAGCCCCAAGTCTGAGCTCCAGGCCAGGAAAGTAAAGGCGGGTTGGTCTTGCCCTCTCCCCGGGTCTCCAGGCAGCCCTCCCGGTTTGCACCTGGCCATGTCCCTCGCCGAGGTCATCAGCCTCTGGAATGAAGGAGTGCTGGCAGCTGACAAGAAGGACTGGAAGGGAGCCCTGGACGCCTTCACTGGGGTACAGGACCCCCACTCCAGGATCTGCTTCAATGTGGGCTGCATACACACGATTTTGGGGAACCTGCCAGAGGCGGAGAAGGTGAGTGGAGGTGTCTCTGCCCCCGCCTCCCCCGGGGGCCTTTGTCTTAACTGGTTCTCAGCCCAGGCTGCACTTTAGAACCCTCTCAGGAGCTTCTGAAGAACAAAGGCTGCCCTGGCCCCACCCACCCCCAGAAATTCTGATTTAATTGGCCTGCAGAGCAGCCTGGGCAGCCACCGCTTTGAAAAGCTCCCCAGGTGGTTGGAACAGGCAGCCCCGCTGGAAACTGTTCGCTGTGGGTTTTGTTCTCCTTTATTCTCCATCGATTACATTCAAATCATTCTGGAAACTTTCCTTAACACCTTTTTGAAAGTCCCCCCCAGTTATGTTTTCCTTTATTGACTGTGAGCCACAGAATCTCTGTCTAAATTGCTTAACGTCTGATTTCCAAGAAGCTCTTTTGGCTTTCTAAGACCTTCCTGTGATTGAACTTTTCTTGCCCAAGAGATCAAGAGGAGGCACTTAAGAAAAATAGGTTTCCCCTCAAGTGACAATTGTGATCCATTATGTGGAGCACTCTACAAAGGAGTCTGAGGCTGGTGGAAGGAATGCAGATGGTGATTGATTAATGATGTCTACTGAGGACAGGTGTTGAGTCTGAGGCTGGTGGAAGGAATGCGGATGGTGATTGATTAATGATGTCTACTGAGGACAGGTGTTGTTCAGTCTCTTTGAGACCCCATGGACCACAGCACACCCAGCTTCCCTATCCTTCGCCATCTCCAGGAGCTTGCTTAGATTCATGTCCATTGAGTTGGTGATGCCACCCAACCATCTCATCTCTGTCATCCCCTTCTCCTGCCTTCTATCTTTCCCAGCATCAAGGTCTTTTCCAATGAACTAGCTCTTCGAATCAGGTGGTCCAAGTATTGGAGCTTCAGCTTCAACATCAGTCCTTCCAGTGAATCTTCAGGGTTGATTTCCTTTACGATTGACTAGTTTGATATCCTTGCCGTTCAAGGGACTTTTAAGAGAATTTTCTAGCACCACAGTTCAGAAGCATGGATTCTTCAGTGCTCAGCCTTCTTTATGGTCCAACTCTCACATCCATACATGACTACTGGAAAAACCATAGGTTTAACTATACGGACCTTTGTCGGCAAAGTAGTGTCTCTGCTTTTTAATATGATGTCTAGGTTAGTCATAGCTTTTCTTCCAAGGAGCAAGCGTCTTATAATCTCATGGCAGCAGTCACTATCTGCAGTGATTTTAGGACAGGTGTGGAATGTCCTATTTCTCCACTGTTTTTCTCTCTTTCATATTCGCTACTATGGGGTTGAGCATTCCAAAAAATAACTTTTTCATATTGGTCACGGTAAGCTGGAAAGGGTATGACTTTTGGATCAAACCCCAGATCTTCCTTTCTCTGGGCTTTTTGGTCTTGGGAAGTCATAGACTTTGGGCTTTTAGCTTATGGAGAGGTTAAGCATTTTGTAGATAAGTGAGGCATGAACTTTTTTTTTAAGTTAGTTTTTACTGGAATATAGTTGATTTACAATGTTGTGTTAGTTTCAGGTATACAATGATGTGAATCAGTTATACATGTGTACTTACATATCTATACACATGTATAACTGATTCATATATACATATATATACCCATTCTTTTTTAGGTTCTTTTCCCACATAAATAGTTCAGTCACTAAGTCACGTCTGACTCTTTGTGACCCCATGAATCACAGCACGCCAGGCCTCCCTGTCTATCACCAACTCCCGGAGTTCACTCAGACTCATGTCTATCAAGTCCATGATGCCATCCAGCCATCTCATCCTCTGTCATTCCATGCTCCTCCTGCCCCCAATCCCTCCCAGCATCAGAGTCTTTTCCAATGAGTCAGCTCTTTGCATGAGGTGGCCAAAGTACTGGAGTTTCAGCTTTAGCATCATTCCTTCCAAAGAAATCCCAGGGCTGATCTCCTTCAGAATGGACTGGCTGGATCTCCTTGCAATCCAAGGGACTCTCAAGAGTCTTCTCCAACACCACAGTTCAAAAGCATCAATTCTTCGGTGCTCAGCCTTCTTCACAGTCCAACTCTCACATCCATACATGACCACAGGAAAAACCATGGCCTTGACTAGACGGACTTAGTCGGCAAAGTAATGTCTCTGCTTTTGAATATACTATCTAGGTTGGTCATAACTTTTCTTCCAAGGAGCAAGCGTCTTTTAATTTCATGGCTGCAGTCACCATCTGCAGTGATTTTGGAGCCCAAAAAAATAAAGTCTGACACTGTTTCCACTGTTTCCCCATCTATTTCCCATGAAGTGATGGGACCAGATGCCATGATAGTCATTTCCTGAATGTTGAGCTTTAAGCCAACTTTTTCACTCTCCTTCATTTTCATCAAGAGGCTTTTTAGTTCTTCTTCACTTTCTGCCATAAGGGTGGTGTCATCTGCATATCTGAGGTTATTGATATTTCTCCCGGCAATCTTAATTCCAGCTTGTGTTTCTTCCAGTCCAGCGTTTCTCATGATGTACTCTGCATAGAAGTTAAATAAGCAGGGTGACAATATACAGCCTTGACGTACTCCTTTTCCTATTTGGAACCAGTCTGTTGTTCCATGTCCAGTTCTAACTGTTGCTTCCTGACCTGCATACAGATTTCTCAAGAGGCAGGTTAGGTGGTCTGGTATTCCCATCTCTTTCAGAATTTTCCACAGTTTATTGTGATCCACACAGTCAAAGGCTTTGGCATAGTCAATAAAGCAGAAATACAAGTTTTTCTGGATCTCTTGTTTTTTCCATGATCCAGTGGATGTGGGCAATTTGATCTCTGATTCCTCTGCCTTTTCTAAAACCAGCTTGAACATCAGGGAGTTCACGGTTCACGTATTCCTGAAGCCTGGCTTGGAGAATTTTGAGCATTACTTTACTAGCGTGTGAGATGAGTGCAAATGTGCGGTAGTTTGAGGATTCTTTGGCATTGCCTTTCTTTGGAATTGGAATGAAAGCTGACCTTTTCCAGTCCTGTGGCCACTGCTGAGTTTTCCAAATTTTCTGGCATATTGAGTGCAGCACTTTCACAGCAACATCTTTCAGGATTTGAAATAGCTCCACTGGAATTCCATCACCTCCACTAGCTTTGTTCGTAGTGATGCTTTCTAAGGCCCACTTGACTTCACATTCCAGGATGTCTGGCTCTAGATTAGTGATCACTTCATCATGATTATCTGGGTCATGAAGATCTTTTGTGTACAGTTCTTCCGTGTATTCTTGCCACCTCTTCTTAATATCTTCTGCTTCTGTTAGGTCCAGACCATTTCTGTCCTGTATCGAGCCCATCTTTGCAAGAAATGTTCCCTTGGTATCTCTAATTTTCTTAAAGAGATCTCTAGTCTTTCCCATTCTGTTGTTTTCCTCTATTTCTTTGCATTGATCACTGAGGAAGGCTTTCTTATCTCTTCTTGCTATTCTTTGGAACTCTGCATTCAGATGCTTATATCTTTTCTCTTCTCCTTTGCTTTTTGCCTCTCTTCTTTTCACAGCTATTTGTAAGGCCTCCCCAGACAGCCATTTTGCTTTTTTGCATTTCTTTTCCATGGGGATGGTCTTGATCCCTCCTGTACAATGTCACGAACCTCATTCCACAGTTCATCAGGCACTCTGTCTATCGGATCTAGGCCCTTATATCTATTTCTCACTTCCACTGTATAATCATAAGGGATTTGATTGAGGTCATACCTGAATGGTCTAGCGGTTTTCCCTATTTTCTTCAATTTAAGTCTGTATTTGGTAATAAGGAGTTCATCATCTGAGCCACAGTCAGCTCCGGGTCTTGTTTTTGTTGACTGTATAGAGCTTCTCCATCTTTGGCTGCAAAGAATATAATCAATCTGATTTCGGTGTTGACCATCTTGTGATGTCCATGTGTAGAGTCTTCTCTTGTGTTGTTGGAAGATGGTGTTTGCTATGACCAGTGCATTTTCTTGGCAAAACTCTATTAGTCTTTGCCCTGCTTCATTCTGCATTCAAGGCCAAATCTGTCTATTACTCCAGGTGTTTCTTGACTTCCTACTTTTGCATTCCAGTCCCCTATAATGAAAAGGACAACTTTTGGGGTGTTAGTTCTACACGGTCTTGTAGGTCTTCTTAGAACCGTTCAACTTCAGCTTCTTCAGCATTACTGGTTTGGGCATAGCCTTGGATTACTGTGATATGGAATGGTTTGCCTTGGAAATGAAGAGATCATTCTGTCGTTTTTGAGACTGCATCCAAGTATTGCATTTTGGACACTTTTGTTGACCATGATGGCTAGTCCATTTCTTCTGAGGGATTCCTGCTGGCAGTAGTAGACATAATGGTCATCTGAGTTAAATTCACCCATTCCAGTCCATTTTAGTTCGTTGATTCCTAGAATGTCGATGTTCAGTCTTGTCATCTTTTTTCCCATATAGGAATAGACTATTCAAGTCCTGTGTAACTTCACACCACTGTGTAAATATTAGTACTTATTTTTACCTTTCACTGCAAGTCTTTGCAGGGTGGTGTAGCTAGATGACTGACTCCCCAGCACCTTGAAGGGGGCCCCCAAAGCCATCCTCGCCCTGGCAAAGAGGGGAGAGAGCAGCTTTGTGGAATACCTGCACAGCCTCAGGCTGCAGAGTGGGCAGATAGGAGCATGGGAGGACCCTCTACTTCTCACTGGAGGGAAGACAGCAGCCTCCACCTCCTCTGTGGGTGGGGGGCTGCCCAGGGACTGAGCAAACAGAACCACAGATCCCAGGGGCTGTTGGAAACAGAGCACACACTGTCTGGAGAGGTTGTCAGTCCAGGCAGAGGGCTGAGTGCAGCTCGGCCAGCAGGGGATGGTGACTCCAGCCTCGCCTCTCGGGGCTCCCAGCTGGCCCACTCCCTTGACCCTCCTTCCTCCCCCTGCTCTAGGCTTCGCTTTGCTTTCTTCTGCTCTGGCATCTCATTCTTGCTGCCTTTCTTCGGTTTTATGCTTGAGTCCTCGCTCCTGGCATTTTAAATGCATTATTATTGTTATTATTTTAATCGTATGAGATTTCAAAACAGTGTACAAAATGACAATAGGAACACACAGATCGATAATGATATTGTGTAATATCCCTATAATAAATTTATAAGATAAATGTATGCTGTAGATAACATTTAATTAGGCTATATTCAAACGTGATGACTTTTATTAATCCTGATAGTAATCATGAAAGGGAGATATGCTTATCCCCATTTTACAGAGGAGAAAACTAAAGTTCAAGGAGATTGGGCAACCTGTCTCATGCCATGCCGCTAGGAAGTGACAACACCAAGTACTCTGACCCCTAAGCCTCTTGTCATCTCCAAGACATCAACGGTTTTCCAGACCCTTCCTGCCTGCCTCACCCACTGGCTCATCTCACACCTACTTACCGCCTGACTGTTCCCTCCGCAGGCCTTCACCAAAAGCATTAACCGAGACAAGCACTTGGCAGTGTCCTACTTCCAGCGAGGGATGCTCTATTATCAGATGGAGAAGTAAGTGGTCCAGTGTTGCACAAGCTGGGGAAGTGTGCAGAGAAACCCAGAGCGGGTCTTGGTGCTGCCAGACTTGGTGTTTGAGACGTGTCTCCTCAGCCTCTGTGGGGAAGCATGACTGGGCTTTCTCTGGGTAGTTATGCAATCAGTCAGCACGAGGCAGAAGTCCTCTCTGGGGGGGCAGGAAGGCAGGCCTGCCGCCCAGCTACAGCTCACCATAAGGCGTAACCATCACAGGCTGGGGATAGCTCCCCACTGTTTCCTGAAAGGTCATAGCCTGGGCGGTTCAGGTTGCAAATACTTCAGCCATCAAGGGAGCACCCATGGCTGTCTACTGCTGTGAGGTACTGAGCTCTCACACAACGACAAAGATCAGGAAGCCACATCAGAGCCTTTCTTCCTTGGTGGGCCACCCGTTAGGACTCTGCACTCTCCCCGCTGAGGGCCTGGGTTCAATCCCAGGGCAGAGAACTAAGATCCCACAGACCACATGGGCGTGGCCAATAAATAAATAGATAAAATCTTCCTGGGTGATTGACTTAGATCTGGTTTAACAAAAAAATACATTCCTGCAGAACGTATTTTCCAAAACCCAGTTTAATGCATTCAATGAAGTATGATGCAGTCACTAAAATGAGAACATAAACAATTAATATTGTATGCACCAGAATATATTGATACAGACGAGTAGTGTTTGTCTTACTGTAGAAAAAAGTTCACAATAGATACTAAATTTATAGCAGATTTCAGAATAGTACCGTACGATCCCATTACCGTCTTGCAGAATAGTCTGAAAAGCTATAGACCAAAATGTTTTCAGCAGTCCTCCTCAGCTGCTGAAATTATAGAGATTTCCATCTTCTTCTGTCAGCCTTTCTGTATTTTCAGAGTGTTTACAGTCAACAGGAAATACTTAGTAAACAGACAAATAGAAAATGAAAGTTAATCTCGAGTCCCACACCCCTCCCCCAAATGCCCTAAAAACATACAAATAACAAAGAAAATATATTCTAAGCATTCATTTAAAATGTAGGGGATGACTAACTGACCCTTCGTAGAAATAGTTCCCTGAGTGTGCACAAGTTCCGGAGAAGATGATTCAGCTCAGGCTAAGGAAGAACTGTTCAAACAGTAACATGTTAGCAGGGGCATGGTGTGTGTGTGCACAACAGGTGAGGCAGGGCATTGGCGGGATAGAGGGGAGGCTACAGAGAATGTCCAGGCACTGGGGAAGGGGTAGGCTGGGATCTGATCCTCTGGAACCCTGAAAGGCTTTGATCCTCTGGTTTAGTCATAAACCAAGCCTGCCAGGCCACTGTGCAGAGCCGTTGCCATAGGCAACTACCAGCCGCTCAGAGGACTTCTGGGATGTAGATGTGGTCATTTACCTGTATGAGTTAAGAGCAGGAGTGAAGTCTCCCAAAAGAAGAACCACAGACACAGAGGCAGTCTGGGAAGGGAAAGCCTTGAATGAAGAGAAGATACACAGGCCTTTATGTTCAATGGCGTCATGCACCGTCTCCCTTCTTAACCCTCTTCTCCTTCTCGGTCCCCCTCCCCTCATCCCCACCAGCCTCAGGATGTATAGGACCTGTGAGCAGGTCTGAGCATAAATCCTCTTGTAGATCTCTAGAAGGACAAACTCTCAGGCCAACCTTGAATCAGCTCTAACAGCTTCAAATGAGAAGAGACGGATGGCAAAGACGGGAGGCTCCCAGAAGACATTTCTCCATGAAATGCCCAGAAATCCCAGAACCTGAAAGCCTCGTGTTTTGAGTGAGTCAAAAAGATCTTAGTAAGATCCAGGAATCAGACTCAGGATTCAATTAGTCTGTCACTGGTAATCATTAAATCTAAGAGAGAAATCTATCAAATTTTATCTTTAATTCAACAACTACTTCTTGAGGAAATAACATAAATAAGACACGAGTCTGGGTCCTGAGCTGCCTTTTTTCCCCCTTCTGTTCAATCCATAGGTTTTGGTGTCCTCCCCTCCACAAGACTCAGCTCTGTTTTAAAATTTTTTTAATTATTTTAATTTCTTTCTGACTGTGCTGGGTCTCTGTTGCTGCGTGCAGACCTTCTGTGATTGCGGCGAGCAGGGGCTACTCTTCACTGTGGTGTGTGGGCTTCTCATTGGGGTGGCTTCTCTTGTTGGGGAGCACGGGCTCTAGGGTACGCAGGCTTCAGTAGTTGTGGTTTCTGAGCTTGAGAGCACAGGCTCAGTAGTTGTGATGCATGATCTTCGTTGCCCCTCAGCATGTGGAATCTTCCTGGACCTGGAATCAAACCTGTGTCCCCTACATTGGCCAGTGGGTACTTAACCACTAGACCACCAGGAAAGTCCAAGGTTCAGCTCTTGATGCTTTGTCCTTTTTCACTGGTTGTTAAATAGCAAAATATATGGGCAATTTTCCCAGAAAAATACATGCAAGCACATACCTAATTTTATGTGCAATTTCAGGGGGTTTAGTATCCCCTGAAAATCATACAAGAACCCTCTCCCTCCCTTCCAGCACCACGCTGGTTTAGACCTCATTTTTTTTTTTTACCAGAACTATTGCAGCATGGCTTCCAAACTGATTCCCTAGCCACCACTCTTGCCTGCTCCAATGATATCCTAGACCTTTTTAAAAAAAGAAATGTCATCTGCTGAAGAACCTCCAGTGGATCCCAGGATAAAGAGGCGCTCCCCTTCCCTGTTGCTCTCTGGTTCAGCCGCTGTCCACCCACTCACATCCTCCAATGTCTGCCCCAGGCACACTCACCCAGGTGACCACTCTCTTTTGTGCCTCCTTTAATCACAGCTGTCTCTCCGATGACAGATACTTGCCTGTATATCTGTCTCCTCCACTGCTCGTGAGGGAAGAATCCTTATTCACTCTTGTATTTCAGTATCTGGTACAGTATTAATAGATGCTTATGGGAGTAAATAAACAAGGGGGTGAAATATAGTCTCTGCTTCTAGGAACTTACAGGGTTTCCCTGGTGGCTCAGATGGTAAAGAATCTGCCTGCAATGCAAGAGACCTGGGTTCGATCCCTGGGTCAGGAAGATCCCCTGAAGGAGGGCATGGCAACCTACTCCAGTATTGTGGCCTGGAGAATTTCATGGACTGAGGAGCCTGCCAGGCTACAGTCCATGGGGTTGCAAAGAATCAGACACGACTGGGCAGCTAACACTTCACACTTTCAAGGAACTTATGTATTAAAAAGGGGAAGCAGGTCACAAACACGATCTATTATGCAGGGCAGAATGGGGCAGGTGCTATGGGAGAAGTTTTTAGATAAGAGCCTATCGCTTCTCAGTAATGGGTTAGGATGACCTTCAGATTACTACAGGGTTTGTTTTAAAGGTACTAATATGGGAATTTCTTCTCTCAGTTTTTCCCACTTTCAGATGTTGGGTTGCTCCTCTGTCATTATAAATTTCCACCAGAATAAAGTTAGAGTTGTTCTGCCCAGGCAAGTCAGGTCTGAGGGATGTCTCATCTCTCTAACCCCCACCTTGTCATTCAAAAGGAGATGGGATCTCAAGGTACCTTTCAGATCACAACCTTATAAATCTTGCATGTGTATGCACTCAGTCGTGTCAGATCTTTTGTGACCCTATGGACTGTAGCCCACTGTAAGCTCCTCTCTACATGGGACTGGATTAGATGTGGATTGCCATTTCCTACTCCAGGGGATCTTCCTGACTCAGGGATTGAACCTGCGGCTCCTGCATTGCAGGCAGATTTCTTTACCATCTGAGTCACCTGGCCAGCCCCTTATACATTTTAGAGCCCTGAAAATATGGCCAGACCCTTTAGATGGAGCTGCTCAGAGGCAATGCAGCAAAGTCTTTTCCCTGACTTCTGAAATGGGTAGGGCATGGCCCAGGCCCTGGCATGGAGGTGTGTGATGCTTCAACCCCTTTCAGCCGGCTCAGTCTCTCTCCATTACCTGAGTGGGGACTGCAGGATGCTAGTCTACAGGCTGGCACTGGCAGTGCAGGACTAATCAGGAATTTCAGTGGTTACTAAGGAAAAATACCTTTCCAGGGAGTGTTACAGAATCGAGGATAATAAACCCTCTCCAGCTCAGAGCTGGGGAGAAGCATTAGCCAGTCGGCAGCTGTGCTGGTGAGCTGAGAAGACACCAGGTAGAGTGACTTTCAGGTGTGTGCTCAGGTCCTGCCCAGCAGAACCAGGGAAAGATGCCAGCTCCTTGGCCTCACGGGGGACGCTGCGGGCTCCAAATGGCATGGAGGAAATGTCCTGCGAGAGGGCTGGAAAGAGGCAGGGGCTGTGCTGCCTGCCTCCCAGCGCAGGGGACTAAAGGCTGTTTTGGATTTCTCATACTGAGCCTTTTCAGACCCTGGGCAGCGGGAAACAGAGCTGTGCATCAGAGCACAGGCCCCAGGGGAGCTGCTCTGGGTAAACAAAGCGGCGAAGGAGAGGCCTTCAGGGTGATGCTGTCAAAGACGTTTAAAAACAGACACCTAGCAGGGGTGTTTTAAACACAAAGCAAGCCTTTTGAATAACATCAGTCCTGTCTTTCTCTGTCCTACTGGGCCCGGATCTTTAGCCATCTTGCTGGGCAGAATTAGGAGGAGTTGGGCTCACTCAATCCCAGGTAGACCCAGGCGGTGTTCCTTCACAGCTGAAACTCATCTGCTTAGGGAGGCAGGCACATGGGCAGGTGACTGCAGACAGACTCACGGGCCCTCTGAGGACCTTCTGTGTACTCACAACTAGGCAGGGGAACATGATGGAAATCCCACCTGCCCAGGAAACAGGACACCTGCGTCTCTGCCCCCCGCCCGCCTTCTTGGCTCAGTGAATCAGAGCCAGTCATCAACCATGTTCTAGCTTAGAAGGAACAGGAATGCTTCCTCTCTCCCCCTTCAAGGAAATGCCTAAAAGGGTGTGTACATGACAAGATGCTTAAGGAATGGCCTGAATGCTTGTGAAAAACTTGGTGGCCCAGACAGTAAAGAATCTGCCTGCAATGTGGGAGACCTCAGTTCGATCCCTGGGTTGGAAAGATCCCCTGGAGAAGGAAATGGCTACCCATTGCAGTATTCTAGCCTGGAAAATCCCATGGACCAAGGAGCCTGGCAGGCTACAGTTCATGGGGTCGCAAAGAGTTGGACAGGACTGAGCAACTTCACTTATTAACAAAGATATGTTAGAGGAAGCCATCCTTCTGTTTCCAACCCAGGCGGTCTGCTTCCACCACTCCTGCAGCCCCTGTGGCTGTGGGAGTCACTTCCAACCAAATGATGACAGAATGTCCAGCTTTCCCCGGACACCCTGGGCCCTCTCAGCCAGGCCGCCCTCCTGGTCAGCTCCCAGTTTCCCTGACATGAGCATTCTGGCTTCTACAGCCACATATTTTTTTTAAAAAATGTTTCATTTATTTATTTGCACCAGGTCCCAACTGCAGGACGTGGGATCTTTGATCTTCATTATGGCATGTGGGATTTTTAGTTGTGGCAAGGAGGATCTAGTTCCCTGACCGGGGATCAAACACCAGCCCCCTGCATTGGGAGCATGGAGTCTTAGCCACTGGACCACTAGGGAAGTCCCAACAACTGTATTTTTATCTCCTGATAACAGTTAATACAGTATATAGTATTAAGTAGGCATGTGATAAGGGCTTCCCAGGTGGCACTAGTGGTAAAGAACTCGCCTGCCAATCCAGGAGACATAAGAGGCATGGGTTCCATGCCTGGGTCGGCAAGATCCCCTGGAGGAGGGCACAGCAATCCACTCCAGTACACTTGCCTGGAGAATCCCCATGCACAGAGGAGCCTGGCGGGCTATAGTCTGAGGGGTCACACAGAGTAGGACTCGACTGAAGTGACTTAGCATGCGTACATGCAAGCATGTAATAGAAGACTGGTATGTGAATTTAGCTCCTGGTTTTAGAGCTGGAAATATATATATATATAAGTAATAATAGAAAATTACTGTGTGTGCCAGGCACCGTCCTAAGCACCTGAATGGTTTGTGCTATTACGCTGTAATACTGAAGATGAGGAAAGAGAGGAATGAAGCAACTTGCTTCTTGCAAAGAGTCGACATGACTCAGTGGTTAAGCACACAGCACACCCCTTTGTCATTAGCTATAAGGGGCAGAAGCAGGACTCCAGTCCAGGCGGGTTAGACTTCAGAAATTAGATCCAGGACCACATACTAGCAAGCGCCTGATGTGATATGCTCCCTGAATATAACACATCCCTTGCACACAATGCACTCCTTATAATATCCATGTGGAGTGAGGCCAGGGGGGCAGTTTGCCAGGGTCTCCCAGTTAGTGGCAGGGCTGGTGGACCTGGTCCCAGTCCCTTGGCCGCTGTCCTCAGGCACCTTCATTAGCCACACCACCTCTCGAGGGTCCCCACCAGCCTGTGTTCACATTCCAGGCTTGTCTCCAAGAGAAGCCACAAGTGGCAGCTCTGGGTCAGATGGCGGCCAAGGGACTTTTGATTTAGTTGCCCGGTGGAAGGCACACAGACAGGCAAATTTGTTCCTGCCAGACTGGGGGCTGGGCTGGGGCTGGGGTAGCTTGATTTTTGCTGCTTCTATCCCCTGCTGCCCAGCAATGGCTCCCTCCCACCAGGGCCTCTGTGTTGATCAGAGGCAGGCCAAGCAGGCCTTGCCTTTGGTCCTGCCCACACCCCGATGGGCACTATTGGTGTGGTCAGCCCTATTCTCTGCTACCAATCAAATGGTAGTCCTGATCCACCTCAAGCCAGTCAGCACAATGCCAACCCAATGGAGCTGAAGGCCAGAGCCAGGAGCAAGGTTAGAGATGCTCCCTGGGGACTTCCTTGGTGGCCCAGTGGTTAACAGTCTGCCTTGCCATGCAAGGGATGCTGGTTCAATCCTGAGTCTGAGAAGATCCCACGTGCCATGGGGCAACTAAACCCGTGTGTCACAGCTACTGAGCCCGTGCTCTAGAGCCTGGGAGGTGCAACTACTGAAACCTGCATGCCTATAGCCGCTGCTCCACAACAAGAGAAGCCACGGCAGTGAGGACCCTGGGCACTGCAGCCAGACAGTAGCTCCGACTCGTTGCAACCAGCCTGTGTGCAGCAACAAAGACCCAGCACAGCCAAAAATTAAATACACAAAAATCTAAAACATTTTTATTCTTAACTATTTACCAAGGAAAAAAAAAAAGGCTCTCTGGCTTAAGTGATGGTTTGTCTTTTTTTTAATAGTATGTGGAAGAGGAGGGAGGGGACAGCCACAAACCAAGAGCTAAGAACTCAAAAGAAAAAAAAAGAGAACTCAAAAGAAGCTGAAGGAGAAGGCGCTGGGCAGGAGGGTGACATCAGTGGCCCTGAGGAAGGGTCCCTGGGAGCTGCATCAGGCTGGCCTGGCTGCTTGGTGGGAAATGAATCAGCTCCATGGAGACATGGGGGCCAGCAGGTGCTGCTCTGCTTGGAGCTCTCTGGGGAGATCGAGGCTCTTTCAGAAAGTGACAAGCTGGTTGTCAGAAAGGTGGGGGCTGTGTGCAGTCAGCAAAGACAGAGATCCTTGTGGCGGCCGGAGAGTGGAAGGCCTGCAGTGTTGCTGGGATGCACACGCCAGGGGTGCTGTTGACACCAAGTTCTACAGAATCCTGGCGTCAGCGTTGGTGAAAACTAGAGCAGGTCAAAAAGGATTGAAAAGACTTCCTGTCCCAGTGAAACAGATGGATGAAAGGAAACAGGCACACACTTCTTTCTTTTTTTCCTCCTTTCCCTGAACTGGCTTCTTTCCTGCAGATATGATTACGCCATTAAAGACCTTAAGGAGGCTTTGACTCAGCTTCGAGGGAACCAGCTGATCGACTACAAGATCCTGGGGCTACAGTTCAAGCTGTTTGCCTGTGAGGTGAGGAGCGGAGCGCCCAGCCTGGGGAGTGGTGGGCTGCGGCTGAGGGGAAGCTGACAGCTCAGATGCAGAGCCATCTGTTGACACTTCTAGGAGCCCAAAGAAGGCATTTTGCCTCCCCTCCCCTGGGACTCAGATTCACCCTTAAGAAAAAGCTCAGAACCATTGCTTGGGGCTCCTAATGGAGTCTTCAGTTACCTGAGTGCATGGATTTGGTTAACATGAGGCTCAAAGGGCCACGCAGAAATGAGTTTGCTGGATTTTCTGAAGGGAGGCTTGGCTGGACATGAGTGTGTTGGTCTGTGAAAGTGTTCGTGTGTATATGTGTTAGTTGCTCAGTTGTGTCTGACTCTTTGCAACCCCATGGACTGTAGCTCACCAAGCTTCTCTGTCCATGGGATTCTCTAGGCAAGAACACTGGAGTAGGTTGCCATTCCCTTCTCCAGGGGATCTTCCCAAGCCAGGGATTGAACCCAGGTCTCTCACATTGCAGGCAGAGTGTTACCCATCTAAGCCACCAGGGAAGCCCCAAAATATTCATAATAATTTGCATGATCTAGGTTGACAGGGTGTTTTCTCAGCATTATACTAACAAATCCAAAATCACAGAGGTCTCTGCCCTAGTGAAGCTTCCTTTGCAGCAAAAAACAAAGCAAATCAAAAGACAACAACAAAACAAAGAAACAAAATCACAGGTTCACTCTCCATGCAGAAACTGCTTTACCCTGGCTCGGTTCCAAAGCTCACACACTTTGCGATGAATGGTGTTGCCTCATGTACGTGGTTGATACCCAAAGAAAGAGTGAGGATCATTTAGCACCAACCTGTACCCTCCTGGTCAAAGAACAGTTCAGAGCACACAGTTAGGAAAGGTCTTCACAGAAGGGTAACATGTTCTGTATCACCAAGATGGAGACGCATGATTGGCTTCGACTTTACAGGGTCATGTACTTTTCCAGCCAACCCTCCCTACTCTCATTCTAAACCCCTTATATACACCAGTAACTTTAAAACTAATATCCCTGCAAATATAGATTTTTACTTAGCAGAATCACTGAAAAAAAGCCCCCTTGCGTGAGTTTCTCAGGCAGAAGAAGCCCAGTGTTCCCAGGGTCACTCAAGGCTAATAATAGAGTCCACAGCTGCCTGCGCCCCTGGGGACACGTGTCTCCATCCAGCCCCACCGCAGGATAGCAACTTCAGTTCTCCTTGTCTAGAGAAATGAGGCTTTTTGGTGGGCTGGCGTTTGGCCAGCTTCCAGCGTGCAGTCTCTCAACTGGGGTCCTTTTGATGTGTTGGAGCAGTTCATTCTTTGTTCTGGGGACCGGCCTGTGCCTCGGAGGATGTTGAGCGGCATCCCTGGCTTCTACTCACTAGATGCCCGTAGCAACCCATTCCCAGGGTGACAACTGAAAATATCTCTAGACATTGCAGATCACCCCCGATTGAGACTCACTTACACTGATTAAAGAGTCGAGGGACCGAGAAGCTCTGGAGAAAGCATCCGAGAATAGTGGCATCAAAGCAGAACTCCATGGGAGGAATGTTCCCCCTGTAGCTGGAGTTGAAAAGACCCAGGGGGCAGGAGATACTGGCTGTGCCAGCCTCTCTGCCAGGGAGGCTGGACTTTCCAGGGTCCCATCTGCCACCTGGGACACTTCAGTCACTTCACTAATTATAAGACCACCCCTCTGTTCCCACTAGAATTCTGAGAAATCATACCAGAAAAGAGTCTCAGGCTTTTCCCAGTCATGGAGTCATAAAAACCTGTTGCTAGAGAAGAGTAGGTGTCTGAGAACCAAGCAGGAAGTTTCAAATGGCCTCAAGGTCTCCCTTCTTCCTGCAGGCCCGTCACGCATGTCTGCAGGTGGCAACAGCTCATTGAGGCTCAAAAATAGCCCAGGAAGGGAGTCTAGACCTCCACCTCGGGGCTTGGTCCCTGTCCCCGTCGTTCAGTACCAGCCAACTAACTCTGGGAAAACCAGCCCTGCCACCATCCATGTTGTTGTTCAGTTGCTCAGTCGTGTCCGACTCTTTATGACCCCATGGACTGCAGCATGCCAGGCTTCCTCCTTCACTAGCTCCCAGAGTTTGCTCAAACTCGTGTCCATTGAGTTGGTGATGCCATCCAACCATCTCATCCTCTGTCACCCTCTTCACCTCCTGCCCTTAATCTTTCCCAGAATCAGGGTCTTTTCCAACGATCCAATGAGTCACCTCTTCACATCAGGTGTCAAAGAATTGGAGCTTCAGCTTCCGCATCAATTTTTCCAACCAATCTTCAGGGTTGATTTTCTTTAGGATTGAGTGGTTTGATCTCCTTGCTGTCCAAGGGACTCTCAAGAGACTTTTCTAGCACCACAGTTTGAAAGCATTAATTCTTCGGTGTTCAGCCTTCTTTATGGTCCAACCCTCACATACATACTTGCCTTAATAAACGGTCCTCTTCTATTCTGGATGAGGCCCGGGGCCAATCACAGTGTAGGTGGCAGACTGGTATTGAGAAGTGCCATAGTTCTCCACTGTGTGTTAGTCGCTCAGTCGTGTCCAACTCTCTGAGACCCCATAGACTGTAGTCCACCAGGGATTCTCCAGGCAAGAATACTGGAATGGGTTGCTCTTTCCTTCTCCAGTTTTCCACTGCTGAGTACCAAATTGCTCTAAAACAGAGTGGCTTAAAACAATCTGGGCTTCCCTGGTGGCTCAGCTGGTAAAGAATCTATCTGCAATGCAGGAGACCTGGGTTCTATCCCTGGGTTGGAAAGATCCTCTGGAGAAGGGGATGGCTATTCACTCCAGTATTCTGCCCTGGAGAATTCCATGGACTATTGTCCACAGGGTCACAAAGAGTCAGATGCGATTGAGTGACTTTCACTTAAAACAACTCTCTCATGGTTTCTGGCATCAGGAACCCAAGTTTGGCTGGGTGGTCCTGGCTCAGAGGCCCTCAGGAGGTTGCAGTAGAGATGTTGGTAGGGATGCCATCATCTGAAAGCCTGACCAGGGCTGAAGGATCTACTTCCAAGGTGACTTAGGTACCTGGCGAGTTAGGGTTACTTCTTGGCAGGAGGCCTCAGCTCTTTGCCACTTGAACCTCTCCATAAGGCTGCCTGAGTCCTGTCATGATATGGTAGCTGGCTTTCCCCAGAGGAAATAATGATCCAAGAAGAACTGATACAGAGTGTTGATGTCTTTTATAACTTAACCTCAAATGTCACATTATGGAAACCTCTCATTTCCATAATATTCTATTCACTACACATTCAGCTCCCTTGGATGTGGAAGGGACTACACAGGTGGGTGAGTACCAAGAGGTGAGAATCACTGGTGCTGTCTTGGAAGCTGGTTGCACTAAAGCAAGGACTTTGGGATCAGAGAGAGAGGGATCAGATCCCAGCCCAACACTTCCTAGTCTTACAAACCTTGGTGAATTCAGTGTCATTTCTGAGCTCCGGGCTCCTCCTCATCTGTAAAGAAAGGCTGAGTACTCACCCTATACACATTCGCTAACACTTTCATTCATTTTTGCCTCTATTTATAATGTCTGCTGGGGCTTCCCAGGTGGCTCCATGGTAAGCAATCCACCTGTCAGTGGAGGAAATGCAGGTTTGATCCTCGGGTTGGGAAGATCCCCTGGAGGAGGAAACAGAAGTCCACTCCAGTATTCTTGTCTGGAGAATCCCATGGGCAAAGGCACCTGGAGGGCTATAGTCCATGGGGCCACAAAGATTTAGACACGAATGAGCATCACATAATGCCAGCTAGGGTCAGGCATTAGAGGTCCAAGGGGCCACAAGGTGTCAGCAGCCAAACACTCATGGTCATGTGTAATGTGAGGTGATGGGGTTAGGAGGAGAAAAGTGCTAGGGAAGGATTCTGGAAGCACAGAAGTGAGGCCCCTACCTTGTATGGTGGTTGTGTGGCTTAGAGATAATGCAGATAACGTGCCTGGCCCATAGTGATGGTCAGTGAATCATGTCAATGATCATGATAAAGACGACAGACAGCACTGATTTCCAGGAGCCCTGATTCTTCATAGGTTTAGCTTTCTAACTACAAAGAATCCCCAGATGGTATCAGTCCGCAAACTCAGCCCTGTGGCCTTCCCCCAACCACATGGGCATTGTCACCCTCCCTGAGAAGGCAGGCAAGACCTCTGTGCTCAGCCTCCCAGCAAGTCCCAAGACAGTTCCGCAGATAACAGTGATGATAGTAATGAAGAGCTCTAAAGCACTCGCCACGTGCCAAACAATGAAACTCAGTGCTTTACATGAATTCTTCATTCTACAAAAATCTGGAGGCAGAAAACATTATCATCATCATTTTATAATGAAACTGAGGCCACATAGTAGAAAATAGCCTTGGGGTCCCTCCACTGCACTGCCTCCATGCGTTACTGCTTAGAAGGCCAACAATCAACCAGGCCTCAGGTGACCAGCTGTACCTCCTCTCTGAGGCCCTGGAGAACCACCCCCACCCCAACCCCAGGGCATCAGGCTGTGACTCCTATCACTCTGACCTGTGAGAAGCCTGCAGCAGCTCCTGGTCACTTAGTCATCCTCCATACATGTGAGGAGCCCTAAGAACTGCTACACTGTCATCAAATAGAAGTAAGTTAGGGATTCCCCTGGTGGTCCAGTGGTTGAGACTTTGCCTTCCAATACAGGGGGCGTGGGTTTGAGCCCTGGTCAAGGAACTAAGAGTTCACATGTCTCGGGGCCAAAAACCCCAAAAAACCTAAAACAGAAGCAATGTAGTAACAAATTCGATAGAGGCTTTAAAAACAGTCCATATGAAAAAAAAAAAAAATCTTAAAAAAGGTAAAGTAAACCCTGCCTGTTAGTTGCCATCTTGATTTCCTTCCACTCCAGGTGAATTGTTGCCCTGGGTCTGTGTTGGGTCTCTTTCCAACTCCAGCGAACTCTTGCCCATAGGGTTTCCTCCTGCCCATATGACTACATTACATCTTGTTACTCCTAGGTTCTAGAATGGGTTCCGTGGATGCAGGACGATGCATCTAGAGCCCTCTGTCTCTCCATCCCACATCTGTCCAGTCTTTGAGCCCAGGACCAGTGGCAGGAACTGGTCTGGGAGGCCACAAGCATGTATTTTATCCTGAGCTCTTCAAGGGGCCTTGAACACATCACTGCTGTCCGTACCAAAACCACACAACAGCTCTAGCCCACTCCTGACCTCCTTGGTTGTTGAAGGAATGCACACAGTGCTGGAGTTTTGCATTACATGATGTTTTCTTCATACCATCCTTGTGTTAGATAGAAGTCAGGAGCAATACTGATTGTACTGTATTGTAGATATCTCCAGGAGAGCTGGGGAAGGGAGAAAGGTCACCAGGCAATGTTCCAGGAGCAAAAAGTGCGAGCTCTTCCCTGCCTGGTCCCTAGATTCGGAGGAGCCTTAAGCTTTATGTTGTGGCCTGTACTTTTCTAGGTGTTATATAACATTGCTTTCATGTATGCCAAGAGGGAGGAATGGAAAAAGGCTGAAGAACATTTAGCGTTGGCTGCGAGCATGAAGTCTGAGCCTAGACATTCCAAAATCGACAAAGCCATGGAAAGCATTTGGGTGAGTGCGCTGGCGAAGCAGGTGGCGAGAGGGTCTGCTTGGGTTCGGATTTGTTTCTGTGCACATGTTGATTGGGAAGCAAAAATGTGGTGCTTTTACCTCCTCTGAGCTCCAGGTAATGCTGATCTTGGGGTCTGTTTCCCTGTGGGATCTTGAATGTGGAAGTCTAAGAAGCTGAGGCCTAGAGGAAGAGGCAGCGGAGCCCTCCTTACGCCCCTCCAAGGGGCTCTGGTGGGGGCCCGGGGGCAGCACCCAAGGGCAGAGGCTGTGCCCGCTTGCTCACCCCCTGGGTTCTTGCAGCCTGGCTCCAGGCCAGACATACAGCAGCGCTCAAGAAAAAATGCATGGATTATAGGGACAAACGGTGGGAAGTTGAGTTTGAGCACATGTAGGGATGAAGCTTGTTCTAAATTATATTTTTAAACACCAGGAACAAGGTGGCGTAAGTCAATCTGTACATATCTGTCCATGGCTGCAGACATCAACCCCAAGAGAGCATGGTCATGGGCCTCGCTCAGGTCCTGGGCCACCCACATCAGGAGTGACAGCCCTACTTGAGCCGCACAGAGTGGGAGGGGGCAGCCCCTCTAGGAAAAGAGGGTGCTGGGCAAACAGCACCCACAGACGTCTCAGTACAAGGCGACAATGAAACCAAACGGTCCTCTTCGACACACTAAGAAGTCCAGCCCTGCACGTGGAGAAAAAGCGCTCTTGCGAGCTTCTCTCAATGGATCCGTGCATCTGTTCAGTGAGGGACCAGGGTCATCACCCCCATTTTACAGGTAGGAAAAGACTCTGTTCTCTGTGTTTTAGAAACAGAAGCTGTATGAGCCGGTAGTGATCCCTGCGGGCAGGCTCTTTCGGCCGAACGAGAAGCAAGTGGCTCAGCTGGTCAAGAAGGATTACCTAGGCAAGGCCACGGTGAGTGAGGCCACTCGGTGTCCCGAGTCCCCTCTTGCATGAGCCCTGCAGAGTGAGGGCGAGGGGACCCTGGAGGAAGGGGCGCCTGCCTCTGGTTCTGCCCTGGGGAGGCAGCTTCTAACCTAAGGGTTGACAAGCCCATCCTTAGCCACCGTCCACTTCCGGAACCAAGTCCCTGTGAGAGCAGATCCAGGGTGTGAGGAAGGAAGGGATCTTGGGGAGAGCCAAGGACGGGCACACAGAGCCGGTGCAGCCTCACACCTCCCTGTCTCAATTTCAGGTCGTGGCGTCTGTGGTAGACCAGGACAGCTTCTCAGGGTTTGCCCCCCTGCAGCCACAGGTGAGGTGGTCCTGCCCTTCTCCACGGGTCTCCAGGGCTCTCTGGGAAAGAGCCAGCTTGGGCAGTACACTGTTCTGAGCAACCTCGTTTTCAGGGCTCCTTTAGCTGAGCTCTCAGTCTGCGGAGGGTGTCTGCCTGGCCATGCTTGGTCAGCGATCTCACAGCTGGAAGGGGAACAAGATCATATCCCTGGGTGTCATCTCAAGTCCTCGGGAGCCAGCCCTCCATTTCCCCCTCAAATGCCAGCCTTCACTTCTCTGAAGTTCCAAGAGAGCTCAGCATGCCTTGTCTCTCCCGAAGCCTTGACCATTCTCTCAGAAACCTGAAACACAGCTGTGGAAGCCTTTTGCTCCTTGTCCCTTCTCAGACACAGGACACAGGGGGAGCTCTTCCGGGTGTACCCATCGGCCGCATGCAGCAATCCCCTCAGGCAGGGGTCCCCAGGGTGAACCATCTTTCCCCTCAAGCTAGGCTCAGAGCCCGGTTCCAGATAGACTAGATGCCAGTGGGTCTGGAATGTGAAGGCAGCGCTTCCTTGTGAAGGGAAGCGGGTAGTGCCGGTTGAGGACAGTTCCAGCTCTGTGACAACAGAGCAAGTATCAGCAGGGGCATCAGTCCATGCGAGCACAGGGAGGGGTTTCTGAGAGTGGTGGTCCCATGGTCCAGTGTGCATACACCTGGTCACTCTGAGGGCCGTGCAGACAGCCTCCCAGGGTCAGAGAGTTGACCGCTGGCCCAGAAGGCGACCAAGACTGGGGCACCGGAGGCTAAGAGGGACAGAGGAGGAGAGCAGGAAGGGCAAGATTATTTGGCCTCCCTCTTCATCAGAGAGTTGAAGAAAGCCTTGCAGGACTCCCTTGGGCTTTGGGGCACCCAGGGAACTCCCAGAGGGGAAAAAGCCCAGATAACTGTGCTCCATGGTACTCAGGGTAGAACCGGGAACACACTTTAAAAGGAGATTCTTACCTGACCCGTGGACCTTGAGTTGATTTTTATTTATTTATTTTAAATTTTTTTTTATTGAGTTATAATTTACACACCATACAATTCACTTACTTCACTTGCACAACTGAATGATCTTGGGTATATTTACAGAGTTGTGTAACTATCACCACAGGCATAGAGGTTGTTTTTTTTTTGGCCACACGGCATGTGGGATCTAGTTCCCTGACCAGGGATCAAACCCTTGCCCCCTGCATTAGAAGCACAGAGTCTTAGCCACTGGAATGCCAGGGAAGTCCCTTGAGTTGGTTTTTAACTACCCACAGATGTCGTGTGGTCGAGCAGATGCTAATTATAGAGCAGTGCTTTGAGAAACTGTCCTAGGAGGGGGACAGAGTTCAAGGGCAGAAGCACTCTCATGATGCCATGTTGCTCTGTGACAGCTAAAACTCCAGAAACCAGGTCCGGCTCAAGATAAATTGCTGTGCTGGTGAAATCTGGGCCCAGGGAGCTGGTGGGAGGTGTTCTTTTCCAGTGTTTAGTCAGGGTACACGATTGCCTTCTCCCTCGAGAGTGTTCTAATTGAGCCAGAAATGCCGTCTTCAACGTTCTGGTCTGGAAGGAGGCTTAAATTACCATTAACTGTCTGTTCTCTCTCCCCTCCTTCCCTTGTCGTCCTGGCCTCCTTATTTCTCCTGCATGTCTGATAGGCAGCTGAGCCTCCACCCAGGCCAAAAACCCCAGAGATCTTCAGGTAAGTTAGATTTAGACCAAAATGCAGAATATCCAAACTCCCAAGCCTGAACCGAGGGCAACAAAGGGGTGAAGAACGTGAAGCTGGGGTCAGGGTCCAAACTGTGAGGAATTTAGCCCTAGCACATCAGGCTGCTCCTGCTTGCAAGGCTAGGGCGGAATGATGGTGGGAATGCAGCTCTGACTGCAGTGAGGCTGACGGTGGTGAGCCGCGGGGTGGCCCCGTGTCCCCTCGCCAGCGTGCCCCGAGAGAGCAACGGGTTGTCGCTGAAGGACCGCAGTGTCTGTGGAACACCACCCTCTGAGGGCTGTACACAGACCTCAGGGTGGAGGAGTGGAGGGTGCCCTCCTCTCAGGAGGAGCCCCCTCAGAGGCCAGGCTCCCTGGAGCTGGGAGAGCGGAGTGGGAGGCCGGAACGGCGTGTCCGTTCCTGTGTGGACGTGTGTTCACTCCCTGAGGGCACATGTTTTCTGAAGAAGGAAGAGGAAGGACTCGAGAAAAAGAAGTCATTCTTCTGTAAGAAGAGAAGCCAAGGATGACAAAACCCACAGCTTTCTTCAGAGTTACCTCTAAGTGAAGAAGCAAGCCCAGCTTCCCCCTCCCTACTAGGGAAGGCTGTAACAAGGAGTGGAGAGAGTGCCAAAGCAACTAGAAAAAGGAAGGGGCCTTTGAGCTCACCCCTAAGCTCCCCATGTGCTGGGGGAGGCCGTCTCCACCACAGAGATGAATGCAGGGTCTGGAGACAAAAGGAGGGGCCGAACGGAAGGTAGCAGAGTGGGAGGGAAAGGGAACCAGCCTGGAGAGGCCAGCCCGCCGCAGTCACACATTCTGATGTGGCTCAAATGGGACGCCCCAGAGCAGAGCAGAGCAGGCCTTGAGGAAACGGCAAAGGGGAAATGACATTACGTAACACAGAGGAAGGCAGCCTCACGTCCCCCCACTGCCTCCTGGCCCATCTCCCCTACTCTCTCTCCCTCGCCCGTGGACGGCCCCAGCTGGCTGTAGGGCAGGCATCCCCAGCCGCTGGGCCATGGGCTGGTTCCAGTCTGTGGCCTGCTGAGGAAGAGGGCCACACTGTAGGAGGTGAGTGGCAGGGAGTGAGTGAAGCTTCGTCTGTATTTACAGCTGCTCCCCATCACTCAAATTACCACCTGAGCTCTGCCTCCTGTCAGGCGAGCAGCAGCATTAGGTTCTCATAGGAGCTGGAACCCTTCCCCTAAAGTCAAGGTAGAATATTCTGAAATTGCCACAAAATAGAAACACAGTGCACAAGAAACACAACAATCTCTAAACCATTCCCCTGCCCTGGTTCATGGATAAACTGTCTTCCACAAAACCCACCCCTGGTACCAAAAAGGCTGGGGACTGCTGTTCTAGGGGATTTCTCCCCCACCCCCCTCACCTCCTCACCCAGCGGGTTCTCACCCGCCTTCTCCCTTGCACCTTGGCATCTGGTCGGGCCCCGCCCAGACTCGGCCACTGGCCAAGCACAGCTGGGATCCTTCCTCCTCAGAAGGGAAGGGAGGGCAGGGGTTGCAAGGCGTCATTGAGTGTTGTGTTATGTTGTTGTTTTTTTTTAGCTCTTGTCCCACTGCACGTGTGGTCACGGAGCATGTTCACATGCAGAGTCCTCTCGGGCCGTCAGATGGGCAACTCCCTGCTCAGGGTCGCCTGGGCAGTTAGGGGTGGGAGTGAGGCTCCCAGCTCCAGGTCCATAGTTGCTGACCCACAGCATCATGGGAGCAGATGTGGTCCAGGCTAGATGGTGGGTGAGATCTCATATCTTGTGTCTACCCCTCCTCTTCTCCTCACCCTCATCCCGCAGGGCCCTGGAAGGGGAAGCCCACCGTGTGTTGTTTGGGTTTGTGCCTGAGACCCCAGAGGAGCTGCAGGTCATGCCGGGGAACATCGTCTTTGTCTTGAAGAAGGGCAATGATAACTGGGCTACGGTCATGTTCAACGGGCAGGTATTCAGAGGATGGGGGGTGGGTGGGCTAATGGCACAGGATCCTGGCAGCACATGGCAGAGCTTTTTGAGGAGCCGCATCTGCTGCCTTATATGCAGGCCAGCTGCCCCCTCTTTCACCTGTCCCCCCACCCCTCCCCACGTCTCTGGGTGTCCTGCATTGCTGCTGACGTGTGCATCTTTGTTCCCGCTTTCTGGCTCCACGATGCTGCGCTGCAGAAGGGGCTTGTTCCCTGCAACTACCTTGAACCAGTTGAGCTGCGGATCCATCCTCAGCAGCAGCCCCAGGTAACGTAGTGCCAAGGGCTGACCCGTTCCCTTCCCACCCTTGAACCCCACCACCGACAGACCACGGAGGAGAGCAGAGAGGAAGAGGCCCTGAGGACTCACTAGTCCTGAGCCCACCTTGAGTTGGTACCAGCCACCCTGAGCTGAACCTAGGGATGAAAGAAAAAATCACGTGCTGAGTGGAGGCATCAGCAGGTCCTGTTGGGCCCCCAGCTCTGTGATTCCTGCTGGTCAAGGGTGACTTGACCACAACTACAGCACGTGACAACTTAGGTCTTCCCAGGATGTCGTCTTCACCCGGAAGAAGAGTCAACGTGCTGGCTGGTGAAATCCATTCACCATAGGAAATGTGCTTTGGAGCACTGAATTAGAGCAGACCTTGCCAGCCACTGCTTCCAATGCCGCTGCCACCTCCACCCACCCACCCCATCTCAACGACCTGCCCTTCTGCCAGTCCTGGGGAGTAGTCTTCGTTGGATCTGTGCAGATGCCTGATGGCAATAGATCCTGTCTCTAGACTGTGCAACCAGTTGTCCTCTGTGGGGTTGGCCCTCCCTGGTCAGAGACACGATGTCCAGATGACTGGAAAATTTCTAAATGCCATGTAGATGCGAAGTGTCAAGTTTCTTTTGAAGGGGCAAGGTGTAGAGTGAGAGCAAGCGAGCTTAGACAAAGGTCCTACCCTGCCTCCAGTGGGTTTCCAGTGTGGCAATTGGGGTGATTAGGTAGCAAGGGCTTTGTAGCTGGAGGGTTAAGATTCTTATTTTCTCATTATTATTTCTACTGTGATTGTTTTCACCAGGCCCACTCTGCCTGCCACTGAATCAATACTTTCCTTCAGTTCAGTTCAGTTCATTCGCTCAGTCATGTCTGACTCTTTGCAGCCCTATGGACTGTGGTACGCCAGGCTTCCCTGTCCATCATGAACTCCCAGAGTTTACTCAAACTCATTTGCATTGAGTCGGTGATGCCATCCAACCATCTCATCCTCTGTTGTCTCCTTCTCCTCCTGCCTTCAATCGTTCCCAGCCCTTAGTCTCCACTAAATGTCATCACCCCTCCAACTCTTAGGAAGTCATTTGCATCTGGCTCCCTTCCATGGTGGTCTGCAGGGTCTCCCCGACTCCTACCCCTGCCTAAGAACTGTCTGCATGAAGGTTCTCACCCTCTCTTCCTCTCCCCTCCAGGAAGAAACCTCCCCCAAGTCTGATATCCCAGCTCCCCCGAGTTCCAGTGCTCCTGGAAGACCCCAGTTGTCACCAGGTTAGAGTCTCTGGAGGACCATCCCGGGATTGGGTGCAGGAGTGCTTCAGGCTGCCTCCCCACGGAGGTTTCCTCTCCCAGCCTGACAGAATCTGGTTCCTTGTTCTCCCAGCTTCTGATCACGACGCCCCAGAGCGCCCCCCGCCCCCACTCCTGTGTCACTCACCCACCCCAAACACAGGAAAACAGAAATGCTTCCTCCCTGCCTGCTTCAGATCATGCAGGGATCTTGGGTAAAGGCAGCTGCTTTCTGGCAGGCTGTGAGCATCCCAACTCAATCAGTTATTAAGTAGTGGGACCTTATCCCAGGAGGAAAGGTTCAAGTAATGGCACCTGTTGACCTCAAAGCAGAGTGGAGTGGTTCTTTTCAAAAGACTGAGGAGCTCTATCTAGAAAAGAAACTCTGCACAGCGCTGGAGGTTGGACAAAGAACCAAGGGGCAGACACGAAAGGGAGACTCTCCTGATATGTGGAGACGGCTGCCCTGGGAAGTCATGGACTTTTGGTCACTAGTGCGGGTTAAGCAGATCCTGAGTAAGTGCTTGGTAGAGATGCACTGAATAGGTGGTTTGTCCAGATCCTAAATCAACGACTGTCATGCCCACCTGATCACCAGAATCACTGGGGATGCTCCCCACCCCTATTTTTACTTTGAAAATACCAAACCTACAGAAAGGTTGAAAGTATGGTACAATATGAACACAAGAATATCTGTCACTTAAATTCAGTAATTGTTAACATTTTGCACCATGTACTTGGGCTCCTCCTCTTGTTAACAAAATTTTTTTTCTAGTTGCTGAACCACTTGAAACTAAGTTACAGACTCATGACACTTCATCCTGCACTTCAGCATCTGAATCCTAAGAACAAAGATGCTCTTCTGCATAAGCACACTATAATATCTAGGATAGTGTTGACATATTATATATTATTACATAATATAGATTATATATTTCATATTCAAATTTCTCCTATTATCCTCCAATGTCTTTGACAGCTTTCTTGAATTTATATTTTCTGTCTAGGGGCCCATCAAGGATCACATATTAACCTAGGAAGATTTTAAGAACGTAGAATTAAAGGCCTTTGATTCTGTTTTTTAAGGACTGGAATCAGGCTTAGAAACCTGTTTTTCTAGATAAAAATCCCAAGTGATTCTAATGATCAATTGGGTTTGAGATCAGTGGTCTTTTTTGAGCATGCACTGCTGTTTCCATGGTGAATATCATTATACATACTTTTCTTATATAAATCATATGTGTTTAGTCACTCAGTCATGTTTGACTCTTTGCAATCCCAAGGATTGTAGCCCACCATGCTCCTCTGTTCATGGGATTCTCCAGGCAAGAATACTCGAGTGGGTAGCCATTCCTTTCTTGGGTTGGGAAGATGAGATCTTCCTAACCAATCCGAACCATAGGATTGAACCTAGGTCTCCTGCACTGCAGGCAGATTCTTTACCATCTGAACCACTGGGGAAACCCCATAAATTATATATGTACTGCTATATTAATACATTTTATACATTAGAAAACATACAAAAGATAAAGGACAAAGTAAAAATAAGCAGTTATTTCTTGTGGCTCCTGGCTCATCTCACACTCACTGATTTTGTTTCGATGGAGCCCACTGCTTTAACTGACCTTTGGGCATCTTGCATGATACCACTACACCAGCAGCACTATTATTAACTGTCCTTTGGGATCCCTCCCTAACTGCATGGGCTGGTGAGGATGTGATGGCCCTTTGCTAATTACCTATATGCTGCCTAGAAGCAGAGACTGGGTTCATTTGTGTGTTCATGGCTTTGCCCTTCACATCTACCCAATGATTTCCACCCAAGTTTATTAAGGTTAATAATCACCCCACAGGTTAAAGCATATAAAGTTGGGTGCCTGGTTCTAAGTGGTTTCGTCTTGTGTATGGCAGGGGCTAGCCAAGAGTGTTCATTCACCATCTCCCTTTGTTTTACTCTCACCTTCTCCATTTAGGTCAGAAAGGAAAAGAAGAGCCCCAGGTAATTTTTTTTCCCTTGTACTATTTCGAGTGGTAGAGAAAGGAAGAGCTTAGGTTGCCCACCTAACCATCTCTACGGGCAGTCTCCTTGGATTGTAGAAAGAGCCCCAAAGGAAGGGGTAGACCAGTTGTTACCATATATTCAGGGACCAGGGACCCACCTCCCCACCCCCGCATTTGACAATCTCCCCCTCTTCCATGCACACACTGCCTGCTGGCCCATGGCTGGTGGGCCAGGTATCACCCATAGGAATTTTTATCCAAGCATGAGTTGAGCTGGAGGACAGGACTCTGCAGGCCCTCTCATGTTAGTGTGAAACCAGGCACTTCTGGGCTTTTCCCCGGCATGGGGTACTTACTCCCTGGGATTCAGTATGTTGCTCGGAGGAAGCCTCAGGCACTCACAGATTCCCTCTGCTGGCTCTCCCAGCAGGAAGTCAAGCTCAGTGTCCCCGCGTCCTACACACTCAAGGTGCATTACAAGTACACGGTGGTCATGGAGACTCAGTTCAGGCTCCCCTACAGCCAGGTCCGGGACATGGTGGCTAAGAAGCTGGATCTCCTGCCGGAACACACGAAGCTGAGGTGAGCTGCACACAGGGAGACACGAGGGTCCAGCCGGGAGCCCGCTGCAGGCCAGAGGATGGGCCTGCCCTGCTGCTCTCTGACTCGTTTCTTCCTCATTACCTCTACCCAGCTACCGTCCTCGGGACAGCAACGAGCTGGTGCCTCTTTCAGAATTCAGCATGAAGGATGCTTGGGCCCAAGTGAAAAACTACTGCCTGACGCTGTGGTGTGAGAACACCGTGGTGAGTGCCCAAGGGCCTGTGAGGCTGAATGTCTAACAGGCCACTTCCTCCACAACAGTCGAGCATTCACCCAGTGCGTGCTGGGCGCCTAGACCTAGGCATAGTGTTGGGAACATGGCAGGTAACAGCCTGGAGCTCTGGCATCCTCACCTGGGGTGCAGCCAGGGGAGGTTTTCCCACAAGAGCAGAGCAGGCCCAGGAGCCCACAGAAAGCTTCAGGTCCCTTCCATCTGCAGCCACACCTAAGGTTTGGGCTCAATCAAGCAAGGTTAGAATGAAGTCCCAGCTTGAGGCTGAGTTCACAGCCTTTCTTCACCTTAAGTTTCCATGGGGAAGGACATTTAGGAGTGGAAAAAAAAAAAAATAGTGAGCGTGTATTTCATGAAGACGACTTGGATAACAACCTTCTACTAACAGCAAACACCTACTGAGAACTTTCTGTGTGCCAGACACTGTGCTAAGGGCACTCTGTGTATTAATTCTTACAACCTCCATAACTCTGTGAGGCATGTATTGTTATCCTGTTTTATAATGTAGGTAACAAGGCAAAGTGAGGTCCACCTGACCAACAGTACTCACAGCCTGCCTGTACTCGTGAACAGGGCTCCCATCCCGTTAGGAGTCAGGCTGCACAGCAGGAGGTGAGAGGCCCACTACCAAGTGAGGCTTCATCTATGTTTTCAGATGTTCCCCATCACTTGCATCACTGCTTGAGCTCTGAAAGTGACAGTGAAAGTCGCTCAGTCACATCCAACTCTGTGACCCCATGGACGCTGCAGTCCATGGAATTCTTCAGGCCAGAATGCTGGAGTGGGATCTCCTCCAGGGGATCTTCCCAACTCAGGGATCAAACCCCGGTCTCCCACATTGCAGGCAGATTCTTTACCAGCTGAGCCACCAGGGAAGCCCAAGAATACTGGAGTGAGTAGCCTATCCCTTCTCCAGTGGATCTTCCTGACCCAGGAATCAAACCGGGGTCTCCTGAATTGCAGGCAGATTCTTTACCAATTGAGCTATCAGAGAAGCCCACCAGAGCTCTACCTCCTGTCAGATGAGCAGTGGCATTAGATTCTCATAGGCGCTCAAACCCTACAGTGAACTCTGCCTGTGAAGGAACTAGGTTGTGTGCTCCTTACGATGATCATCCCAAAACCATGGCCACCTTACACAGCTCCAGGTCGTGTGAAAACTGTCACTTCCATGAAACCGGTCCCTGGTGCCCAGAAAGGCTGGGGACTGCTGCTCTTGAACACCTCAGTGTACTGACAGTAAAAGGGCAGGTTATCTATAGGCCCTGGGGTCTAGAAGAGTTAAACTGACTTTCCAGTAAGAATGAGGGAGTCAGGAGCAAAGTTCGAGGCTGGAAGCAGCAGCTACACATTAGTTCTCTTGGGCTTTGTCCCTTAGTCTCCCTAGGAAAGGTTGCCATTTCTTTTTGCTGTAGATGTTAATTTTCCCTCCCAACAATGGTCCTTGAAAATCATCCATCTGCTTTCTGTCAACAAAGTGGTCCGTTATGTCATTTCAAATAAGTGGATCGTACAGTATACATATTCTTTTAATAGTCCGTTTCTTTTGAATGCTAAATGGTATTCCATTGTATGGTTACAACTGGCTTATTCATTCAGTTGTTGGTGTACATTTGGGTGGCTTCCAGCATTTATATAGTGACATTAATTCTTCAACAAACATTTTCTGGGCACTAACATCTCCAGATAGGTACTGGAGATAAAAAAACTAGTAAGACACAGGCCTTTTCTCATGAGGGGAAGAGCAAGCAGATGACTACAAAGTTTGTGGGCAGTAAACTGAGGGAGACACACAAATGCTTTACTCTGTCATGTAAGCGTTTACCTAACATCAGGAGGGTATCTCACCCAAAAATGCTGGAGGGAAGTGGGACAAGTCTTCCTAGAGGCTGAAATGGTCTTGAAGCTTAGCCTGAAAATGCTGCATAGTAATTAGCAAGGTGGAGGAGGTTATGATGGATGTACGATATAGATGGAGAGAACAGGAGGGCAGACCACAAGAATCAGCACAGTGCGAACGGGACTCAGTGTTGTTGGGCAGGGACAGTGGTGGGAACAGTGTTGGAAAGACCACAGGGCCAGATAGGGGTAGCCTTGGACACTGCTGTGCTAGGTTGGTAGTGTGAGCAGGGAAGAAGATAAGTGAGGTCTTGTTTTGGATTGGTAATTTAAAGGGCATATGAGGAAGGCAGAGAAATCAGATAGGCTGGCTGGTTACCGGGGTCCAGCCCCAGTTGGATCCAGGGTATCTGAAGCGTGGACGGCGAGGTGAGAGAGATATATAGATATAGAGAGAGATAAGGAAAGAATTTGCAGTTAAGAGAATAGAGGAGAGAAAAGAGGCTGATATTCCTTGCTTTACTCAGAAAGCTAATAAAGCCTCAGACAAGAGACTTGCTCTGTTCACGCAGGCCACAGGCGCCCTCTTGAATAGCGGAAGGTGCCAGCCTTGGGCTCCCTCTCACGTGGGTCTTAGAAGCCCAGGCAGGAAAGTGAACGCAGAGAGCCTCTGTGCTCCAAGGAACTAGCCTGAAAAAGAGATAGAGAAAGAAAGTACCACGTGGGGAAGCCAAGCTTGTGCAAGACCCGTAACTTTATTTTCAAAAGGAGCTTATATACCCTAAGTTTTACATAATGGAAGATGCAGAGTCATGCAGGGGCAGCAGTCCTGACCCTTATTGATACCAGGCTTTCTTTCTGCATACCTTTCTGTATACAAAAGGTCTCAGGTAATTTACATTATCTTCTGGACAGGAGACCTGTTAACATTTCATGGCTCTTTTCCTTGATAAATGTTAATCAACCAGAAAACTCATTTTCCCTTGAAGTGTTTTTTCTTTAATCTGCATCACCCTCAAAGTACTAAATAAAGTTACATTCCTACAGAACAAAGGTGCAGTGGGTTACAACAAAGAAAGTACTTAACTCAAAGATCTAATGTTGCTAATGCCAAGGCCACTACCTGTTTTCTCTATATACCAACTATCTCAACAAATAAAAGATACGAAAACTTGGCAGCAAGTATTGGCTCAACAATGAAACCCTTAATCAGTTCTATTCTAATGATTTTTAACTCCTCGAAAGGCTCTACATTCCTAGAATGTTTTAAGCTTCCTGCGCCTCTCACGATTGGGAGGCCGTAAACAATGACATGCGTAGTTGAAAAAGTCCAGATAAACCTGTCAGGCAAGTTAGAAAGCTATCAGAGGGGTTTGAATTGAAATACTCTTATTATGCCCAGGAGACTTATTAACCAAAGCTCTACATTGATTTTTCTTCAGAGAAAGGTGGTCAGGGATAGCCCCCTGTTAACGTCAGAGGAGTTGGTGAAAGTCATAAAATAGTAAGACAGACAGACTCTGGTTTTTGGGGTAGATGCTCGAGCAGTTCCAGGGGATCCCTCGAGTCCTGATCCGCCTTGCCCGTCAGGTCTCTCCGCATGACCTTGTCATGGGTGGGATCTCCCGTGCTGGCTCCCGGCAGCTGGTGGGCTTCCCCTGAGTAAACAGCTCCCAACCCACAATCAGGCGGCTGGGGAGTCCTGACACAGAGACCATGAACCTCCAGTCCCCACCGCCCAAAGCTGTCAAGTGGGGTCCCGTTGGCACTTCAGTTCCTCTTCTCACCTGTTTCCTGCTTTGGCCTTTGTCAACAGTGGCATCTGCAGTTTTATCTGCCTAGGGGGTATAAAACTGAATAGCTCCTAAGGGAATCCTTGGTCAGCTACTAGTTTTCAGCCACAAGTGGACTTTTGAGACCATAGAAATGACCACAGCAGGAAAGCTATTCCAGACATGTAGGCCGTGGGCCCAGCGAGTCCTTCCTCCAAACCCTCATCCCCACAGCTGGCTAGGGGTTACTGCTCAGTTAGGGAAGGGTCTCCTTTGCACTCAAATCAAAGACAAATGTTTGATGGGGAAGAACTAAAGAGGATAGGTCTGGAGGAAGGCCCTGTAGTAAACCCCACAAAGTAAACTTAGGGGTTCGAGTTCAGAAAATTGTTTCAGGAAGTGGAGCCCCTGGACCTGAGACTTCCAGGTGCCTCTGGCACCAACAAAGGTCCGTCTAGTCAAGGCTATGGTTTTTCCAGTGGTCGTGTATGGATGTGAGAGTTGGACTATAAAGAAAGCTGAGCACAGAAGAATTGATGCTTTTGAACTGTGGTGTTGGAGAAGACTCTTGAAAGTCCCTTGGACTGCAAGGAGATCCAACTAGTCCATCCTAAAAGAGATCAGTGCTGGGTGTTCATCGGAGGGACTGATGTTGAAGCTGAAACTCCAGTATTTTGGCCACCTGATGTGGAGAGCTGACTCATTTGAAAAGACCCTGATGCTGGGAAAGATTGTGGGCAGGAGAAGGGCACAACAGAGGATGAGATGGCTGGATGGCATCACCGACTTGATGGACATGGGTTTGGGTGGACTCCGGGGGTTGGTGATGGCCAGGGAGGCCTGGCATGCGTGGCCCATGGGATCGCAGAGTCGGCCACAGCTGAGCGGCTGCGCTGGCCTGGCTAGAAGGCCCAGGACCCAGGGGCGAGTGAGTGTCCCTGCAAGGTGTCCCCTGGAAGTGTGAAAGGTCACTCTAGCTTTTCCAATAATCCGTTTTTGGACTAATCCCTTCAGTTCTGTCTTGAAAGGATTCCTATTAGTTCAGCTCTAACTGTGAATTTGTTGTTCAGTTGTGTTCGACTCTGTGACCCCATGGACTGCAGCATGCCAGGCTTCCCTGTCCTTTCCCATCTCCTGGATTTTGCTCAGATTCATGTCCATTGAATTGGCACTGCTATCTAACTATCTCATCCTCTGCTGCCCCCTTCTCCTGTTGCCTTCAATCTTTCCCAGCATCAGGGTCTTTCCCAGTGAGTCAGCTGTTCACATCAGGTGGCCCAAGTATTGGAGCTTCAGCTTCAGTATTACTTCACTGCAAATGTTGATTTTGTTTTAAATTATTATTTTTTGTTTTGTTAATGATTGTTAACTCCCACAGGGAGTTCTTGATTAATAGATTTGGGATAGCGCAGACAAGTTTGCCTTTCTATAACAAGGTGCCCAGTGTTATGGGTGCTGGGGAAAAGGTGTTGATTTGGGAGTTGACTTTGGGTTCTTTTACTTACTTCTGATTCAACCTGTTTCTCCATCTGAGAAAAATTAACAATTGTACCTACCCTTTTCGGAATTAACATAAGGTTTCAGTAGGATTTTAAGATGATCTACAGTCCTGTCGACCTTTTGGTTCCACTTACCCAAAAGGCAACCCACTCCAGTACTCTTGTCTAGAAAATCCCATGGACAGAGGAGCCTAGTGTCCATGGGGTTGCAAAGAGTTGGACATGACTGAGCGACTTCACTTTCACCCAACTATCCAGTGTTCATAAAGTACACACCAGGTCTATGCCTGGCACGGATCACAAACTTGGCTTTGAGTTTATATCCCAGGTACTACATTGACATTTTGCTGATTTGATTCCTTCAGTGATGTTCAATGTTCATGGCAGGAAGTTAGGAAAACTAATAAATAGGCCCTTTACTATTTCAGGGTGACCAGGGCTTTCCAGATGAACCCGAAGAAAGCAAAAAATCTGATGCTAATAACCAGACAACAGAACTTGAGCTTAAGGAAGGGAGCAAAGTGGTAGCTCTCTTCAGTTATGAGGCTACCCAGCCAGAAGACCTGGAGTTCCTGGAAGGGGACATAATCCTGGTGATATCAATGGGTAAGTGCTACTCCCAGAGTGCAGAAACTAATGTACATGTTAGCAGCAATAAATACAAGGGCAGAGAGAAGAAAACATCAATCAGCTACAAACTTTAGCCAATGGTTTCAATTTCCTTCCCAGTTCTTAGTGGGAGGGAGCAAAACTGAGTGTGTTCACCTTTTCATCTGTTGCTCTCTTGGGCAGGGAAGCAACCAATGGCAGACTTCGGTCACATATTAAAGATGGTTTCAGAAGCCATGGGTTCTCACACTGGAGTTAACGAACTGGAAGGGGGCTTCAACCACTTTGTGTTTGCACTGAGCTGTGTGATAGTGATGTTTTGCAAACTACAGGTCTTTGAATTGATGTACTTTTTGAAGATGAGGGAAGAAAGGCATACATTTTGCCTTAAAAAACAACTATTCAGAACTGCTCTCTCTGGTGACTTCCCAGGTTGTTATAAATCAAACACAGTAAAAATTAAATTAAGTGGAGGGTTCTAATTTACTGCTTCTCAAATATAAGTATGCTCATGCATCTTTTGTAATTTGTTAAATTCCTTTGACTCAGCGCCAGAGAGTCTGATTCACGTCTGGGGTGGGGCCCACTGATTTCCATTTTTAACAAGCTTCCAGGTGATGCTGGTCTACTGACCATACTGAGAAGCAGCATTCTATTAATAACTCATGATTTGACACTCTTCATTTCTTTACCTGGTAACAAGTCATATCAAAAGTTTCATTCACATGGCTGAAATCTTGTACATCAGCAATGCAAAACAGTGAAAACAGAACACCATTATCAATTATAACAGAAAATTAACAGATTAAGAAATGAGAGGGAGAAATGTCGGAGAGGGCAATGGCACCCCACTCCAGTACTCTTGCCTGGAAAACCCCATGGATGGAGGAGCCTGGTGGGCTGCAGTCCATGGGGTCGCGAAGAGTCAGACACGACTAAGCAACTTCACTTTCCCTTTTCACTTTCATGCATTGGAGAAGGAAATGGCAACCCACTTCAGTGTTCTCACCTGGAGAATCCCAGGGATGGGGGAGCCTGGTAGGCTGCCGTCTATGGGGTCGCACAGAGTCGGACACAACTGAAGCGACTTAGCAGCAGCAGCAGCAACGTAAGAAATGAAAAACAAACAGGGTGCATGGTCGGTGCGCATATTCTAAAGGGAGAATGGAAACTCAGTTATAAGAGTTGGATTAAACTCTCCACACCATTTTTAAAGTGTCAGAACCAAGCAGCTGGCTAAATTTGTTTTTCAGGGGTGGGGATGAGATAAAGATGAACAAATGCTCTGAAAAGTCTTCTGGGTAGATATGGAGAGAAAGTGGTATACTCTTTACTGGGATTTGTATAGAAGTCTAAGTTGGTTTAATTCACAAGTACCTATGTTAGACTTTGAAACTTTTATAACACATAGGGAAATAGAATTCAGCATAAATATTGTGTAGGGCTGAGGGGCTGAGTTCTGTTACATTCAACAGTTATGAAATGGTTTCATTCCAAAAGATTCTCACATTTTAAATGTGAACCATCTGGGTAACTTGTTAAAATGGATTCCAAATCAAGTTTGGGGTGGGACCTGAGATTTGGCATTTCTAACAAGCTCCCAGGATCCAGCACAACAAATGCTGATACTTGTTATCATAGAAGGAAGAATCAAGACAACAGTTTGCAATTAGAATTCCCTTGGGTGAACTCGGATGCCCAGCCACACTCCACACTAATGGACAGTTTCTGGGGACAGGATCCAAGTACCACACGGTGCTGCTGTAATGTCTGATGGAGACACATTACATCCAAAGATCAGCCTCTGATCTGAACAGCTTCTACGGTCTGTTGGATAGGCTCTAGAATAGGTCGCAGCTACCCGAGGTGTCTGGTATTTATTGGCAGAATGACCCCAAACAAGCTATTAATCTCTTGTGTCTTCCCAGAACCCAGACTGAGTTACGTTTCCCTGGAATGTAGCTTTTGACCACAGAAAATTAAAATGGGGTTACCTATAACTGAGTTATGAAGTCTATGCACATACTTTATTAAAGTCTCAAAATAGGTGCTATGAAAATTCTTGTATTTTACAAGCATGGACTGAACCCATCATTAGCTCCAACTCTCAATTCTTTGATCATTCACTAGTGAACAATCATTATTTATCTACTTAACCAATGGCATATCCTTGTCCTGTAATCAAAGGTTCCCAACAAAGCTAAAATTCTGTTAAAAAAAAAAAAACCCACCTCACACATAAGGATTCATTGTTCAATTTCTTTCGCTTTGGTTAACTTTTTGAAGACTAAATTTTTCTGCATTTTACTCCTGTGTCTAAAACAAACCAATAATGAGATAGCTCCTACATTCGCTCTTACCAGTCACTTTTCCAACGTTGACTTTTCCCTGTCAGCACAACTGGGGGTGAAGAAAGACCAACCCAAGTTCTATGTGGACTACTCGGGTGAGGGAATTCTCCTCTACTCATTTTAGAAGTCAACATGTACTTTTCCTTTTATCAGTGAATGAAGAATGGCTGGAAGGGGAGTGCAAAGGGAAGGTTGGCATTTTCCCCAAAGCTTTTGTTGAACAACATGCAGCTACAGACTTGGAAAGCACACCCAGAAGAGTCTAGGATGTTTCACAACCTACAACGTTGAAGAAAAGGAAGTACTATCACTTACAAGATTTGGCACGCCTCTGCTGTACATTCGAGAGACATCTCTGGAGTATTAATTAATCTACTCTTCCATTAAAACTTAACCTATTAGACGATGATGTGAGAACTTACAATGATTACGTTCAAGACGGGTGGGGGGGTGGTGGTCGGAAATGTCTAGAGGAGGGGGGTCTTCTAGGGTGCAGAAAATCTGTTTCTTGCTTGGAGTGCTGGCTACCCATGTTCGGTTTGTGAAAATTCACCAAGTTGTGTACTTACTATTGGTACACTTCTCTCTATATGTGACGCCTCAATAAAAAACTTACAAAAACAAGATACCCAGAGTGCAGGCCCAAGACCTAAGTATAAATATCCCCACTCCTAGACCATTACTATCACAAACTCCCGGGGACTGAGGTAACTTTATAGGTAACTCAGAAGATGTGAGCATGCACGCCTACACACAGGAAACTGACATTTTGGGGATTAGAAGTCTCGCTGCTTAAACAGAGCTTAGACTGAGTTATGTTCCCCTGGAATATAGCTTTTAATTTCACAGAAAATTAAAATACTGGAACTACGTCCCTTGATTTCTTCTCATAGAGGACATCTGTTAAGAGTTCAACAGTGAGTATATGCCACTAATACTTGAGATGAAAAGGGACCATGCTCAGGAGGCCAGGTGGTTAGTACCATCCTACTAGGTTACATTTGTTTATCAGGATTAACTTGGGTGAGTTTCCATAAATTCAAAACGCCTGGCCTTAATTCCCCTTCCTCTTGTGGAATATTCTGTTAACAATTTTTCAAGTGTGTAGGTGCTTATGAAAAGCACATTTAGGAGACAAACTAGACTGAATCAACATCAGTGTGAAAACGCAGCTGGTGGGTGTGCGCACACACACACAGGTGAGGTGCGGTGTTGGCTTCTGCACACAGCGAAGGCTGGCAGGTTACCACTGGAAATCAGGGGACACAACTTGAGGAAATACAACCCCAGAGCAAAGAACACCAAATACCGTTGCTGCTCATCACACTGAGTTGAGTTTACTGGGCCAATAGGATACACGGTCTCTGAGCTGCCTTATTAAGGGCGATAGTAAGGATAAAAATGCTGAGTTGTTAACTCCTTTGCTTAAGCCATTCTTTATTAGAACCCATCCCTTTTTGTAATCCTGCACATCGGTTTGAAATATTATTAAAAACAAAAATAACCGTGAAGCATTTTCGATTTTTGACCTTTCATTCCCCTAGATGACTTGTGAGTAGTTTACATTTGTTAAGTTGGATTTTCTTTCAGGGCAGGAAAGAAACAATCTCTACACAGATCTGGTTGGAGAGAACATGGTTTAATTAAAGGCAAAGCTGATTTCAGCAGCTGCAGGTCTTGCACAGACAGACCAAAACAAATAAACAAAAACAAAAAGAAACACAAAAGAAAGTTTGCTACACAGAACCAGTTTCTGATGAAGATTCTCCTTTCCCTCCTCATTACTCCACACTGAGGATGATAAGGCGAGGGACCCCGCCCCAAGAGTCAAAAACATTCCAAACACCAAATTCTCATGCAGAAATGGGGCTGCAGACGGGACGTGGGCACTGCGGGAGCGAGACGGCGAACCTGGTGGGCGTGTCGAGGGTGCAAGAGTTGGTGACAGTTCAAACACTGGAATGTTGCAGCTGCCTGAATGCAGAGCTCAAACACACAAAGTGGGTAAAGGCAGCAGGGAAGGAGGCTCGGGAGGGAGGGGATGGGAGGACGGTGGTCACAGAGGAGGGGCTGGAGAGAAGCACAAAGGGTTTCATATTGCCATTGGGTGGGGGACTTCAGCCTTTCAGACCTTTCAAAAAAAAAAAAAACACACAACATCGAAAACAAAAAAACCCCAAACACCATGTCAAACTAAAAGAGCAGTAATGTAAGCATTCGGGACTCCAACCACTCTCTCGGAAGAGCAATGAGCATGAATCTCTCACCCCCTTTCATTGCTGGGGCTGCCCAGACTCCAGTGACGACCAGGGCTCCTGGATGTGCTTTGCTCTGTAGCTGTTTTCCAGCTCTTGAGTCCCACGCTAGCTCCACACACTCACACGCACCACCCCTCCCCTCCAGGGAGCAGACGGGCCAGCGTGCACACACATGAACACACACACACGCGCACGCGAAGGAGAGCCCTCCCAGAAAACAAACCCTACCACTAGCACAGCAATTGGACATTTAGATTGTTTCCATAATTTCCCCTTAAAATATTACTTTTCCAGGAAATGACTATCAGAAATGCTGTCCTTCTGTTTCTACACAAGAAAACTCTTCAGTCCTCTTTCCTTCTAATAAATATCAGATAAAAAGTTTCTTTTCCTTTCTTCCGCCTTCTCCAGAGTGGACTCCGCTGTGTTTTCCTTCTGTGCCTGATGCACAGGCGTCCGTGTTGCCTTGGATTTCCTCTGAAAGTGGAGGCTGGGAGACCACAGCCGGGCAGGGCCTGGCCGCTCAGTGGGCCGTGCGTACCCCGCCACTTCCTTCTGTTTCAGACTGTCTTTTGGGCCCCAACTGCTGGCCCCCATGCTGTTGCTTCTTGGCGAGATGTTGTACACATTAGGAATAAAAACGATTACAGCACACAGCACAGGGTAGAAAGGGGGTGGAGGTAGGGACAGGAGGAGGTGGGTGGTAAGTAGGATGGGGGCACAAAAACCAACCAAACAAAAAGTAACCACACTGAAAGCTTCTACCTATTAAACTGTGTCAGGCCATGAATGGACTAGCCTGCCTGCTGCGGGACTGCCTGCGACACTACCGTAAAATGGACAGGAGTCACAAACGTTCCTTTAGAGCCCTACGGCAGTCCTCGGCTAGTCCAGCCCAGCACCAGCAGCCATGCGGCATCCTCAGCTGGGGCTCGAGCACCTACAGAGCGAAGGGCATTTCCGGCTGGAGTCTCCAGGCTAGAGGAGGGCCCACCAGAACCTTCTGAGTCCAAGCGGAGGCCGCGTCCTCGCCCTCATGGACCGTTTCCATGGGCTGAAGAGGTCGGTTTCCCCATCCTGTCACCACCAACCTCTCACAGGAGCAGTGCACGGGGTTTTTCCTTGCTACACACTGACTAGAAGAAGCACATCTGTGTATGGAAGAATTCAGTGTGATATCTTACTACTGAGAGTAATAACAATAATAAAAGATGTTCAGGAGTAATTTCAACTACATTCTCAGTCAGCAAAGCAATCATTAATGGATTCCTATTTTATTCCCCAAAGAGGAAAAAAAAAAGGACTGAGAAGTTCCCATTGGCTTCTCCCATCTGCCTTCCCTTCTCAGCTTTCACTTCCCATGTGGCTGGGGACATGCACGATGGAGAAAGTGAGAGGCGGTGATACCAGGTGACTGAGTGAGACAAACAGCAGTTCCTCTCCCCCTCCGGAAGGCCCCGGGGGGACGGAGAGTTCCTGATGGTTTTTTCTTTTTGTTGCACTGCGGACATTTCGTGCACACTCAGCGGGCTGGTGGAATACTTACACCCTCTCAACAGCGAGACACAGAAAAGAGGGCTGCCACCTGCAGGGGACTGTGTGGGTCAGTCCTGCAAACCCAACATGCCATGGTTTATGGAGCCTTCATTCCCAGGGTGCCGCTCTGGCCTCAGTGTGGAGGATTCATGGCGCCTTGTCCCCGCTGCTGTTTCTGCTTCTGCTGCATTAACAGCTGCTCCAAAGCGGAAGGTCCAGGATGCATCATGGAACTGGACCAGATAGACTGAAAAACAGTCCAGAGCTTGTCAGCAGAGGTCACATGCCTGGTTGTCTGAAAGGGATTTGATTTTCAATCCCAGCCAAACATAAAGGCGTGTATGTCCCAAGATCCCCAAACACTGAAAAAAATCCAGCTATTACAAGGAGTTGCTGTAAGACCAGGTCCTTCAAGACTGGTTAGTTAGTTCTCATTAAGATCATTTTAAACCAGAAAAGGTGAAAGTATGTTTTCTATAAAGTCTTTTTACTAAAATTCAGCTCCATGTGAGAACAGACACTGACTATAAAGGTTTTAGGCAGGCAAAACATTTATGAAATTAGATATCCTTCTTTTACTTGTTCAGAAAAGGAGTAAAGAAAATATTTCAAGATGAGTCAGAATTTTCTTAATCTTAGAATCCAACTAAAACCTTCATGTCTGTCCCCCGGAGGATACTGGTTTATCACTAGTGAATCCAAAAATTAAAAAAAAAAAAAAAAATCCTTTTAAAGAATCTTATAATGCAGATCATGCTTTGAAGACTTTGCCAGATATATAGTATGAATCAAACAATCCTAAGGGCCTTAGGAATAAGACTAGCTATTTATGTGAATGAATGCTGAGACATCTCATATGGTTCTTGTTCCTGATCCACTCACCTTTAGGCTCTCCATGAGGACAGCAGAGGAATCCTCCATGGATGGGCCATGGCCTGTCCAGGAGCCACTTGGAGTGCTGGCCTGATGCCAACTGCTCTCAGAGGATGATGCTGCTGAGAGATAATCGATGCCAAACCCACCCATGGCTAGGAATGAAGAGAAAAGAATAATTCAAGAAGATGTTCTTTCACTGCCAAAGGTCCAGGAAGGACACAAAGTAAGTTAGTTCACTTCTGCTAAGCAATGAAGACTGGCTCTCACCTGGCTTATCAGTTTTCCACCGGTCTGCAGTTCTCCTATCCCTGTTATCTGGAGTCCCAATGGGTCCAAAATTGGAGAATGGGACAGAATTGTGGTTGTGTGTTGGAGGGGAGCTTGGCAGGCTGCTTGGGTTGGAGGAATGAGGAGACTGGCTGGCTGGTGTTGAATGATCTATTGAATAACAGCAACGCAAGACATTAAATAGAAATGTTTCACAAACATACCAAGAATGAAAGTTTCCGGTAGATTTGATCACTTAAATTCTCTTAAAAATAACCACAGGGTTTCGGGAGAAAGGCAAAATTAAGGCCCCCAGAGGGACCCTGCCGGATGTACTAGTCTGTATTACTGTACATGTCTAAGGCACGTTCCTTACCTTAAAAATAAAAACGTAGACAGTTCTGTCAAACGTATGCATTGTTTTGGTGTGCCTGTTTCAGATAAGTATATACTGGTCTTCTCTATCAGGGCAGAATTGCCTAACCTTAAGAATTTTCCTGCAAAGAATGAATATCTACCCAAATAAAACTAAAAAACAGCTGCAAACCTTAAGATAAAACTCGTATTTTTCTCCCTTACAACTGTGCTCATTACTGAGAATGTAAAACAGCTTTTTTTAATGGCATTTATTATGTGAACCAGCTCACCAGGCTTTTTTACACCCCATTTTCCTTCAGAAGTTACTTTAAAAACAAATACAAACGACAACAACAAAAGTCATAGACAAAAACCACCAAATACATAAAATTACCAAACCACACTATCTTTCAAGTGTATGGGTAATAATGCAAAGTCTATAATTTAAAGACTAGTCAATACCTGAACTGGCAGGAAGAGATGGAGACCATGGAGTCCCTTCAAAAAGGGAGTACAATGATGTTTCCTGGGGAGCCATTGAGGGATTAAGTTCTGCTTTGGAGCTGGGTGTCAGGTTTTTCCCGTATACCTCATTGAACACACTGTTATTTGGGTATCGTTCCTGAAAGACAGCGACCACCAAGTTAACAGACTCACTCCAATGAAAGAAAATGTAGTGTTCATGCACGTGGATGCTTGACAGATCTTAAGACTTTCTTTGCAAGACAAACTTTTGAAGGCTTTTACTTCTGTTTCTTTCAGTTTTCCTGTTTTTATTCATTTGCTTTTTACTTTCCCCCACCCTTTATTCTGTTCTATGTAAACTGCTCAGGTTAAACAGTATGAATAATTTACTTGGCTGAACAAGAGAGCCCCATTTCAAACTTACAGAAGTCTCCAGTATACCCTAATCAAAGCGGGGGAGGGGGCAAGGGGGTAAAATCAGATACCTGGAAAATACCAATATATGGAAGAGAAAGGAAAGAGAAAAACAGATGTATTGAGACAGACTGGGAAAGAAAATGCTAGCCCACAGCAGGATGCCTCACTGTTTACGCACCTGATTGAGGGAGAATCCGGTGAGAGACAGGAAAGAAGATGAATGTGACATGAGCTCTGAGGGCTTCTCCAATAAGGATTTCTTCATAGTCCCAGAGGGAAAAAAAAAGATAGTTAAATTATGCTTTCCATTTTCTTAGTACTAATTTTAAGATACCAGACAAGCAAAATAAAGGATCACAATTTAAGAATACCTGTATTCATCTCTCTTGTACAAATTAAAGCTTAGAAAGTATCAATTCAACTCGGATTACTTTTTATTAATACCATGGTCCTGCTAAGGGCCAGTCATCACAGGTGAGTCAGACAGAACCCTCCTGATCAGTACTTCTAACTTAAGCACAGAGATCCTGGCAGGGACCCTGGAAACTGGCAGTACGGAGTATTCACTAGGTAAGAACCTCAGGAATCCCTTTGTCACTAGCTGCATTTAAAATGCTCTCAAAACAAGATGCTGAACTGATCAAACACTGTTTTCTTCCTAATTTCTTCCCCCCTAGCTAGAATCTTAAAACACAGGCATTAATGACTTTAAAAAAGCCTTTAGATTCATCTGACAACTGGCTTTGTTAGTATGGTTCCTAAGCAACTCTATTTGTGGTATGTATTCAAACACTTGCTAAAGTCAAGTTTACATTTATTGGTCCTTAAGAAACTCATTGGTTAAAAAAAAAAAGCTGAATCTCTGATGCTCACTATCACTGAACTGTTGGTCAACAAAGCATTTATTAAACACTTGCTACATGCACGGCACTGTCACACACGACATCAGTAATGATGTTAAATGTAGGAAGGGTTATAGTTAAGGTGTGTTTTTTTTTTAACATGACAAAACCCCACTAAAAGCAATCCCCCGCCCCCCACCCCTCTTGTTTCACCATTAGGTTCATTTCCAACGGAGAAGGTAAAAAAGCACAAAGTGAGAATTAAGGGATTAGGAAACAAGTGAACAGAAAGGCACTCTGCCCCTAGGCCCTTAAGCCACCCAGCCAAAACAAAAACAAAACAGCAAGAAAGGCAAACAGGTAGAATCAACAGTTTAGCAGCTGGGCTGGCCCCGACCTCTAGGCGCTGTTACTGCACTACCACTATCGGGCGTCTAGGGGATCTTTTATTTCTGCTAATTTGGGGAGGGTGGGGAGTGGGAGGTCTGTGTGGCCACTTACTCAGAAAAATTCTTAAGGGAACTTCAAGTGCTAGAGATGGCAGTTTCTGTCAGGAGAGCCATTAAGCTTTTTTTCTAACACTAAAATCAGTGCACTTTAGTCTTGTGAACGTTTTCTTACCCTGTGTTTATGGGAAAGAATCAGCAAGAAAGTGGAACTCAAAAATGTTTTACGCTTTATTAAGAAGCAGGGAAAGGGAAAAAAACCTCATAGCATACATCTTTCTTGCAGTTCCCGACCTCAGTAAAACATGTAAATAATGGCATCCTTTGAAATGCAGACTGGGATATAGAAGATTATTTTTAAAAGATACTACTAATCAATTCTTAGACCTTATCTCTGTGCTCACTCATTGATGGTACTCCAATCATGTTTTAAAATTGAGTCCTCTTCATATTACAAATCTGGCTCTGAATTTAGATCAGGGCTTTTAGTTAACCAAACAAAAGAACCACTTACTGTTTAGTAAAATCAATCTAGAATCTTTTTATTCAGTAAAACATCTGGAACATTATTTCATTTCATATTTTGAATACATGAGGAAAAATCTCACTGTTCCTAAGCCAGATTAAATGACACCTAAAATTCCCGGGTCCAGGTGGAAATGACACCTGAAAAGGAAGTTAATTTCCCAGCATTACATCTTGTGTGTGCCCAGCCCTGCAGGATGCTTTCTGGATAACATATATTACAAAGCTACAAGATTTGGGGAAACTATGGGACGAAGTTTTGCCACATTTTACTGTCATGTGAATGTTAGTTTGGGCAATCAGGAAATAAGCTTTAAAATTCTGTTAAAAAAACGAAAGCCCTAGAAAGAAGAAACTACCTATTCTACTACAAAATCTCAGAAGAAAAGGTAGGGGTTACAGCAAGAAAAAGAATTACATCAAATACATACAAAGAGGCTTCGTCCAGGAAGAGAGGCGAGAGGCCCCAGCAGAGCTGGGTAAAGATCAGGAGGGTTAGAAAAAATCAGCTCTTCCTCTTCCTCCAAGGCAGCCAGACTCTTTAACAGGTCCGGAGGAAGCAGAGGGGAGCCTTTGGGGTCCTAGTGACAGAAAGGATCACAGTGAGATGCAATAAGGGATGACAAAAGCACAGCGGAGTAGTAGCATCATTAGGGAGATGAAGGCAGCTGAAGTCAAGGAGGAAGCTGTAAGGAACAGTAAGACAGCATTATGCAAACAGGAAAAGGCTTCGAAACACCAAAGCAAAGTGACACAAGGACAATGAGAAGAAAAGATCAAGACACCAGAAAGAAGTAAAGACAGTGACAAACAGAGCAGAACACGAAAGGCTAAGGTGGACAGCCAGTGAAACAGCGCAAGGGAGCAGAGAGGTCAGTGTTATCTGGGGCTAACAGAGAGACAGCTTTTTTAAAAAAGTTCCCAACACACACCTGTTTCTCATGAGTAAAAAGCGCAAAGACAGGGAACTCCACCGTCAAAGATGACAGGCTAAATTTGTTCCTCAGAAAGCCACTTGCTTAAATATGCAGTAACCCTACTTTTAAACTTAGATGACCCAGCCCAACTGAGGAGCTTTGTCTCAGAATTCTCTAATGTGCTGCCTTAGAGATTTCTGCACATGGTCCTCTCTGCCAGACCGTCAAGTTCAACGTCAGGAATGGCGTTCTTCAGCTTCCCCAAATCTATGTGGTGTGAAGAGGGTGCCAAGAGCTGCACCCACTTACTCAGTGGCGTTCTGTCGCACTAACAAGATCAGAGGGACCTTTAAACATTTAGCTGAGACCTCTGAAGTGCCTGGAGACAGGGAAGGACACGCACCTCAAATGGCATCCTGGGCGCAGGGTCCTGCTCTGGACGGAAGACTCCCGGGGACCGTTTGCCCCTGCGGTCCACACTGGCTTGCTGCGCCATCACAGCTCTGTTATCAGCAGCGCTGTAGGAAGAATCCCAGTAGAACTCCGGGATCTTGACTTCTGAGGGGTTGTGGTTATATGGCTCCATGGGGAAAGGCTTCATCGTTTTCTCAAGAGGCTGCTGCTGCCTTACAGGAGGTTGCAACGACGGCTCAAACAGTTTTATGGGGTCTTGGGTTTGAAGGTAGTAGGGCTGTTTCACAGGCATGATTTTCCCTAATGGGCCTTGAACCTGAGGAGGATTCCACAGCTGTTTGGAGGCATCTGCCTGTTGATACTAAAAAAAGAGATGCCTGGTTCACCAAGATGAGGATAAAATGCAATGTAACTTCACTCAGGACTCACAGAGAGAACTTGAGAGATTTTATCACCAACAAAACTCTGGGTCACGCAGGCTTGTTTTTTCTTTAGGGTTTTCAAAACACAGAGCTTTTTGGGAACAAATTAAGGGCACTGAGTTCATGTTCTCTTTCACTTCCGATATTAAGAGGTTTAATTGATGAGGTGTGAGCGTGGGTGGGTGGGCACCCATTTCCCCTTCTGCTCCACGTGCTGCAGGATGGTGAGACTGGAGACTGGCGCCACAGTTCTCTTACCATCTCATCACGAGCACGAGTCTGTTTCCCTTCTGTAGTTCAGCTTTAAATATGGAAAATAATTTTCAGAAAATCCCTTTCTATAAAGCTGACAAGCAGTAGCAGCAAAGTATGGTAGGTACTATCTATTCTCCTTTACAAAAGTAAAAAGAACAACTGAACCTTCCTAAACAGCAAAGACTGCTGTGTTCCCATAATCATGATAAGTCTAAGCAAAAAGTAGCTGAATGCTTACTTTCTTTTTTTAAATTGGAGGATAACTGCATTACAATGTTGTATTGCTTTCTGCCATACAACAACGTGAATCAGCCCAGCCGCAGGTATACATACATCCCCTCCCTCCCACATCCCACCCTTGCCCCACCCCATTCCACCCTCCCCACGTTGAGCTCCTTGTGTCATAAAGCAACTTCCCATTAGCTCTCTATTTTACCGAGGGAGGTGGTTTAACTAGTATTTTTAATTAACGTGACACTGAATGATTTCAGGTGCTCCTCTCCTCACCTCAGCTGGAAGTACACACAACTGTAACTCACCTGCTGGAATCCAGAGTGGTGAGGAGGACTTTTCCCCAAAGCCGGCACAGCTTTTGTAGGGGACTGCTGCTGCTGAGCTAGAGCTTGAACCTGCAGCTGGCTTGCAGTCTGTGCTGCTGGCGGAGCGGGGAGAGGTGGGAGGGGCTGCTGGGACGGCGGCTGAGGCTGCTGGGGTCCCTGGGTCACGGGCCCTGGTCCGGAGGGCCGCTGCTGGCTGTAAGGGATGTGGGACTGTTTCCCAGCTTGCACCTGGTTTCCTGCTGGAGAGTGAGCTGCAGGCTGAAGGAAGGTTCCTGGGACAGAAACACCAGCTGGGAAGGTGTAACCTGAGCCCATAGAAAATGCCACAGGAGGGGGGATAACATATGTTGGGGGCGGGAACCCTTCAAAATAGAAGAACATCGTTTTAGTTCTAAGGAAACTTAGCAAACGAAAGACAAAAATTAGTCATTTGGGGCTGGGGTGGAGAAGAGGTTTTCTAATAAATCATGAAAGACAGGGATCAACCATCAAGTAAGACTCAACTGTCAACCTTTAACCTGATTTCAAGAATTAAATACAGATTACTGCCTGCTACTTCTATCCATTGAGGCAACTGGAATGTCCTAAAGGTTTCTCAGATGCCATGTTTAGTGACAGGCATTCCTTCATAATAACAAGCATGCACTTGCACAGAAACTACAGGTAAATGGCTCAAAAATAACTGAAACATTAGGGAAAAGAGAACTTCCTTATACCTTCTAATATTAAGGGTTTAGTAATGTCCTTCAGAGTCTAGAATTTCTCAACAGGTGAATAGAAACTCCTACACAGACGGAATTCAGCAGAAGACATTACAAAACATGTATTTACCTGGCCGGCTGGGAAGAGGAGGGAAGGCTCCAGGGTGATGAATGGGGATGAACTGGGAGTTACTTGCTTGACTTGGGGTTTGAGTTACAGGTGTTTTCCTGGCTTCAGACACTGGAGTCTTTCTTAACTCTGTCTGAGATTTTACCTATGACCAACCAGAAGCAAGACTATCTATAATAATCTGAAACTCAAATGAGACAGAAAGCAGCACCTACTCTAACAAAGGATTTAAAACCCTATGTTAAAAAAAAAGTAAAGTACATGCTTGGTTCACTGGAGAAGGGAATGGCAAACCACTTCAGTATTCTTGCCTTGAGAACCCCATGAACAGTATGAAAAGGCAAAATAATAGGATACTGAATGAGGAACTCCCCAGGTCAGTAGGTGTCCAATATGCTACTGGAGATCAGTGGAGATATAACTCCAGGAAGAAAGAAGGGATAGAGCCAAAGCAAAAACAATAGCCAGCTGTGGATGTGACTGGTGATAGAAACAAAGTCCAATGCTGTAAAGAGCAATACTGCATAGGAACCTGGAATGTGAGGTCCATGAATCAAGGCAAATTAGAAGTGGTCAAACAAGAGATGGCAAGAGTGAACATCGACATTCTAGGAATCAACGAACTAAAATGGACTGGAATGGGTGAATTTAACTCAGATGACCATTATATCTACTACTTGCAGGCAGGAATCCCTCAGAAGAAATGGACTAGCCATCATGGTCAGCAAAAGAGTCCGAAATGCAGTACCTGGATGCAATCTCAAAAATGACAGAATGATCTCTTCATTTCCAAGGCAAACCATCCAATATCACCGTAATCCAAGTCTATGCCCCAACCAGTAATGCTGAAGAAGCTGAAGTTGAACAGCTCTATGAAGACCTACAAGACCTTGTAGAACTAATACCCAAAAAAGATGTCCTTTTCATTATAGGGGACTGGAATGCAAAAGTAGGAAGTCAAGAAACACCTGGAGTAACAGGCAAATTTGGCCTTGGAATATGGAATGAAGCAGAGCAAGGACTAATAAGAGTTTTGCCAAGAAAATGCACTGGTCATAGCAAACACCCTCTTCCAACACCACAAGAGAAGACTCTACACATGGACATCACCAGATGGTCAACACCGAAATCAGATTGATTATATTCTATGCAGCCAAAGATGGAGAAGCTCTATACAGTCAGCAAAAACAAGACCAGGAGCTGACTGTGGCTCAGATCATGAACTCCTTATTACCAAATTCAGACTTAAATTGAAGAAAGTAGGGAAAACCGCTAGACCATTCAGGTATGACCTCAATCAAATCCCTTATGATTATACAGTGGAAGTGAGAAATAGATTTAAGGGCCTAGATCTGATAGATAGAGTGCCTGATGAACTATGGAATGAGGTTCGTGACACTGTACAGGAGACAGGGATCAAGACCATCCCCATGGAAAAGAAATGCAAAAAAGCAAAATGGCTGTCTGAGGATGCCTTACAAATAGCTGTGAAAAGAAGAGAAGCGAAAAGCAAAGGAGAAAAGGGAAGATATAAGCATCTGAATTGCAGAGTTCCAAAGAATAGCAAGAAGAGATAAGAAAGTCTTCTTCAGCGATCAATGCAAAGAAATAGAGGAAAACAACAGAATGGGGAAGACTAGAGATCTCTTCAAGAAAATTAGAGATACCAAGGGAACATTTCATGCAAAGATGGGCTCGATAAAGGACAGAAATGGTCTGGACCTAACAGAAGCAGAAGATATTAAGAAGAGGTGGCAAGAATACACGGAAGAACTGTACAAAAAGGATCTTCATGACCCAGATAATCACGATGGTGTGATCACTCATCTAGAGCCAGACATCCTGGAATGTGAAGTCAAGTGGGCCTTAGAAAGCATCACTATGAACAAAGCTAGTGGAGGTGATGAAATTCCAGTGGAGCTATTTCAGATCCTGAAACATGATGCTGTGAAAGTGCTGCACTCAATATGCCAGCAAATTTGGAAAACTCAGCAGTGGCCACAGGACTGGAAAGGGTCAGTTTTCATTCCAATCCCAAAGAAAGGCAATGCCAAAGAATGCTCAAACTACCACACAATTGCACTCATCTCACATGCTAGTAAAGTAATGCTCAAAATTCTCCAAGCCAAGCTTTAACAATATGTGAACCGTGAACTTCCTGATGTTCAAGCTGGTTTTAGAAAAGGCAGAGGAACCAGAGAAAATTGCCAACATCTGCTGGATCATGGAAAAAGCAAGAGAGTTCCAGAAAAACATGTATTTCTGCTTTATTGACTATGCCAAAGCCTTTGACTGTGTGAATCACAATAAACTGTGGAAAATTCTTAGAGAGATGGGAATACCAGACCATCTCACCTGCCTCTTGAGAAATCTGTATGCAGGTCAAGAAGCAACAGTTAGAACTGGACATGGAACAACAGACTGGTTCCAAATAGGAAAAGGAGTGCATCAAGGCTGTATGTTGTCACCCTGCTTATTTAACTTCTATGCAGAGTACATCACTAGACACGCTGGACTGGAAGAAACACAAGCTGGAATCAAGATTGCTGGGAGAAATATCAATAACCTCAGATATGCAGATGACACCACCCTTATGGCAGAAAGTGAAGAGGAGCTAAAAAGCCTCTTGATGAAAGTAAATGAGGAGAGTGAAAAAGTTGGCTTAAAGCTCAACATTCAGAAAACGAAGATCATGGCATCTGGTCCCGTCACTTCATGGGAAATAGATGGGGAAACAGTGGAAACAGTGTCAGACTTTGTTTTTGGGCTCCAAAATCATTGCAGATGGTGACTGCAGCCAAGAAATTAAAAGATGCTTACTCCTTGGAAGAAAAGTTATGACCAACCTAGACAGCATATTCAAAAGCAGAGACGTTACTTTGCCAACTAAGGTCCGTCTAGTCAAGGCTATGGTTTTTCCTGTGGTCATGTATGGATGTGAGAGTTGGACTGTGAAGAAGGCTGAGCACCGAACAATTGATGCTTTTGAACTGTGGTGTTGGAGAAGACTCTTGAGAGTTCCTTGGACTGCAAGGAGATCCAACCAGTCCATTCTGAAGGAGATCAGCCCTAGGATTTCTTTGGAAGGAATGATGCTAAAGCTTAAACTCCAGTACTTTGGCCACCTCATGCAAAGAGTTGACTCATTGGAAAAGACTCTGATGCTGGGAGGGATTGGGGGCAGGAGGAGAAGGGGACGACAGAGGATGACATGGCTGGATGGCATCATGGACTCGATGCATGTGAGTCTGAGTGAACTCCGGGAGTCGGTGATGGATAGAGAGGCCTGGTGTGCTGCGATTCATGGGTTTGCAAAGAGTCGGACACGACTGAGCGAGTGAACTGAACTGAACTGAACTGACATGCTTATTCACTTCACCTAAATTAAAAATGGGAAAATCAAATTACTTAAATACCTCAAAAAGCTGTGAGGGCTTAGTTTTACTCGTATAGTTATTTTGCTTTCACAAAATCACAGAAGTACGAAATATGGAAGAGGACTGAGAACTCATTCCTTTTATAAATGAGACACCCAATGCCAAAAGGGTGAAGCAGTTGCCTATTTTCTTAAGCCAATGCTGTCAGCCCCAGGGCCATGTATTCTCTAACTCATTAAGAACATACATGGATTGATAATGAGCGCTAGCTCACAGATGAGACACTTTGGCCCTCAGTGTAACTTCATCCGGGAGGCTTTAAAGGTATCAGTCAAGCACCCACCCTCCACCCTGCAACGCTACCACCCCCAGAATAAATGAGGATACTTTCAGTAGCAAAAAATCAGGCCTGAGATCCTACACGCAGCACTAGAGAAGCAGATGCCATATGCACTGCTCAAGCAATATAAAGATGAGTAAAATGAGGAAAACCGGCAGCATTTAATAGAAAACTTAGGATGAGGTACAGAGGGTGGTGATACACTGATTATTGTCAGGCTTTCTTTAATCACAGATACTCAGATTTCAAAGAGATGTGAGACTGGAAGAGATTTCATTTTCCTGGACCTTTCTGGGAGGCAGCTTCAGAGAATGAAGGCAGAGCAGGCAGGAAACAGCTGAACTCTTTTCCCCTAAAACACTGATTTCTGGCTTTATAGTTCTTTTGGCATTTGTCCCTTGCCTTTCCCCAACACCTCTCACTGTCTCTGTGCCTTTCCTCAATTTCTACCATGTTTTTCTCTGTTTCTCCCCCTACTATTAATATTAAAATGGAACTATTATGTCCTTTCCCAAAAAAAAGCTTGTAAGGAAAATACACTGTAGATATATTTTATCTGAAGGCAGCTTTCAAAAATGTAAGATTCCTCATGCCTACTGTAAATAAATACATTTGCCAAAATGTGTTAATGAATCAAATGGCTACAAACATTGGTGGTATTAATAAGACCAGCACAGAGTAAAGACCTTTTTCTGTTTATATGAAATCATCTGTATCTCTTTGGAAAGATACATACACACACACATATATATATATAAACACAAGTCACAAATAACTGAGTAGTGTTTATCTTTCCCCAGCAGGAGACTTGGATTCTTGCTTTACAAATCCCCATGAGTCAGGGTAACACTAAGGTTATACAATGCTACTGGCTGGGGCAGATAGAAATGTCAAGGAAAATCTTTTTCCAAAAATGTATTTCATTTTGTAGAGTGAATCTGGGGGGGGCGGGGGGGGACGAAACACCACTGTGTAAGCCTTAACATACTGAGCTATGTGGGATCTATAAATATCTCAAATTTTTAAAAAATGGCAGTTATAGCTCCCGAAGAAAATGTAATTATTTGTGAAATTGAGAGCTCCGCAACTGGTCTCATTTCCTACCACTTAAACTGGAGAGAACTGACAAAGATGTCCAATCAGGTTAGGAGTTTTTCATTCACATTACAATTTCTGTGAACTGACAAGAGTATCGATCTACCACAGTTCTTCCTATTACCTTGCTGTGCAGCCTTCTTATGCACTGAAGCTTCCGGAACAGCCACTTCGCAAGGGTTTAGGAACGGAACGGAACTCTCGCCTTTTGGGAGCCTCCTCTACCTGCTTTCTAGCTCAAGCACAGCTCACCTGCAGTGCCGCACTCTGCCTTCCTGTTTCCTGCGCCTTTTCTAGGGTGCCTCTCCTGGTCTCTGTTTCCCTCTCGTCGTCTCTAGGGTGCCTCTCCTGGTCTCTGTTTCCCTCTCGTCGTCCTTTCCGTCATTCTTAGTCACAGCTACTCCTTTGCTACCGTCCTTCTCACCTCTTTGGGAGGAAAACTTCTTCCTTGGTCTCTGTTCGCTTCTCGTGGCTTAATGTTCTCTTTGAAGGTGACCACTGGTTTCTCTCCTGTGTCACAGCTGTTGCTTAGATTCCGGCCCGTAGACAGCACTGATTTCAGTCCTGGGTTCCCGTCAGCTGCCAGGGACTCTATGATGGTTGTGTCTTGCAGAATGAGGTTCTCTTTGGCTTCACTGGGGTCTTCCAGTATTAACTCTGGGATTTCTGTGATAAACAACAATTTCCCTACCTCATTTTCACACTGAATCAGCCTAAAAAAAGTAAAAATAAATCCATATATGAAAAACATAAATCTAAAAACCAGTAACAGCTGAACTTTGTACGGGTCCCACAGCCTTAAAATGTGGGAAACAGCAGGATGCAATAGTGTGGATTTGGGGAACATAAACAGTTTCTACAGAAACTCACATTCTCATTATGCCACCACACATCACCACAACACACGCCGAGGCCCTTTTAACGTTTTTCTAGTAAGTATAGTTACATTTGCTCAGCATGTTTCAGCACAAGACAGTAGACTAGGCCCTTGAAGTTCCTGTTTTCTAGGTGTGAAAACTGAAGCTCAGAGATGCCACAAGCGTCATCCTGGTCTGTCTTGACTGAAACTGACCACCATGCATGCCCTTATCAACACAAATCACCATAACTGTGAACATACAATTTAGTTAAGATTTATACAGACGTTTATAAATTGGAGAAGCATCTCATAATAAATAAGGGAGACAAGGCCAATTCCTCTAAAAGAGGCAGTGTAATGAGAGGACAGAGATTAAAGAAATTCTAAAGATCACTAGGGTCATAATCTGATGCTGTGTTCCCAACCTTTTGATTTAAGAGTTTATAATCAATAGCTTTATACCCAAGTGTAAAACTCATATGGGGTATGTGTATGTATCTGATGAGGAATACCTTGGCTGATTATCTGCAATCCATTTGCCTATAGAGATCAAACGCTGCTGTCGTATTTGTCGTTGCTGACCCTCTTTGTCGCCTGTAATACCCTGATGACCTTTGGAAAAATCCAAGTTCCTAAAATTGACATAAGCAAATTATAGAAAATTAAACCTAATGAACTGCAATGGCTTCAGATTTTCCCATACAGGTTAGCTATTTGTTGGAATTAGCTGCATTTGCTTGAACTTATTTATACTCTTAAAGACTGTAAATACCACGAAACAAAGCAATATTAATGTGATATTTTTATTTATATTTCACTTTCTCATGGAGGAGTTGAAATAAATCACAAAGTTTTATTAGGAATGACTTTTTTAAAAAGAAGAATAAAGTTTTTATTTAACAGTAAGCTCACATTGTAAGTAACTCACTTCAAACAACCATGGCAATGCTAGAGTCTCTGAGATAGCTATTCTAATAGATAGTATTATCTATTCACTTCAAGGTGGTCCAACCTAAATCAGAAAAAGATTAACACATACCATAAAGTGTACAGAGCAAAAAACTCATTGACATTAGAAAAGTAAGTCAACCTAAAAAATAAGGGTTTTTCAAATTTCTCTTTAAGCTATCTTAAAAAAAAAAAAAGCAGCAGCATCTAAGAACTTCCAGGCAGTAGGCCAGAAACTGAGGATACAAAGATAAATAGTCTCCTGACCTTAAGGAACAAATAATTATGATTTAATCCGAAGAGATAAAAGCTAAGCAAAGAATAAGAGAAGCATTATAAAAGAAACATTACTGTCTTCTGATGAGCTTTGAAAAGGTTCACAAAATAAGAGATACTTGACCTGGACCCTGGACAGGTATGGTTAAGAGCTTACAGATTAGTAAGGGAAGGATGAAAAAGGAATGTGAACGTTTCAGGCACAGCATGAACAAAGTTTTGGAGGAATAAAAATACAGAGTTATTCAAGTACAGGTCACAGTTTATGTATAACATGTGTAACTACTGGAGGGGGAAGGGGGTGAAAGTTGCAGGAAATATGGCTGAAAAACTAAGCTTTTGGACATCGAGATAAAAAAGATATTTTAACAACTGGGGATGCATAAATTGAAGTTTTCTGTACTAGTAATGGGACATCATCAAATCTATACTTTATAATTGCAGAAGCAGAGTAAAAATGGACTAAGTAAGGAGAGAGCTTTTAAGTAGAGAAGTACATTAGGAAGCTTTTTTATACTCTAGGTAGACAGTGACAAAGGCCACCTACCTGAAAGAAGGTCTCAAAGCCAAGAATCCTTGTAACTCAAACTCCTCTGGAAGTGGTGTTGCTAGAGAAGGGCAGAAATCAAGACTTGTAAACATTTAAATTAAAATATTATTGTTCAGCAGGATATTGGTTCCTATATTAAAAGAATATTTTCTAGACAGAAAGAAAGATTAATGCTCATGGTTCTCTGTTCCTCTTTATAGTTACTGTGATAAAATAACTTACCTGTCAAGCCCCTACCTGTGGCCTCTGAGCCCGTGACATTGCCCTCATACTCACCTACGACTCAAGGCTGAGGAGGATGTCTGCGATGGACTATTTTTTCCCCCAGCAGCCTTAAAAATTCACAGCGTGATCCATTAATCACAATGTTTAGATTATCTCCTTGTTAACTCAAAGCACTGAATATCAACACTACATCACCCAGGAGCTTGTAAGAAATACAGAATCTTGGGCATTATCCCAAACCTACGGAATCATAAACTGCATTTTAACAAGATCCCCAGTGATTCATTTGCAAATATGATGCTTGAGGGGCACTGATCTAATGGAAGAAAAATAATCAGAAAGGAGTCAATCAACTACAGTTTGTTCAGTGCAGTGCTATTTATAATGGGGCAAAGTTTTAAGCAAATGGATAATGATTAAATAAATTATGGCATAGCCATAGGATGGAATATTAAGCAGCCTTTAAAAAATCATGTTCCAAAATGTTTAAATGACAAAGAAAAATTCTAACAGTATCTTGTTAAATTTCCCGCCAGGCTCCTCTGTCCATGGAATTCTCCAGGCAAGAATATTGTGGTGGATTGCCATTTCCTTCTCCAGGGGATCTTCCAGACCCAGGGTTCAAACCTGGGTCTCCTGTATTACAGGCAGATTCTTAAACCTCTGAGCTATAGGGAAGTCCAAGTTGTAACTATATCACATAACTTTAACGATGTGATATCAATCACATGCAGATATGTGTATGTACAAAGAAGTAAAAGCCTCAAAGAAAATAGAGTATCATGAATAGTACAGAGAGTATTTCTGTATGAGAGAACTAAGGGGGACTTGTGTTATATATATGTCCCAAATGTCCTGATAAGCAAGTATTATTTTGACAGAGTACTGTTGTTCACATTAGTTCCCAAAAAAGTAACTAGTAAGAATGAGGAAGAAGGGAAGATGGAAAGAATCTGAAAACACTACTCTCTGGACTCCTATTTAAATGAAGCAGAACAGGAGAATAAGCTGAGAGAACTACAAGAGAATTATTACCTCTATTTCCACCCATTTAACCAATGCAAAGCACAAAGTCTCCTCTGAGATACTGAATTTAAAGTTAAACACTTAAGAACAAAACCTTGTTTTTCTCTGGCCTTAAGCCCACTATTTACTTCCTTTGTGGCTTAGCTGGTAAAGAATCCGCCTGCAATGTGGGAGACCTAGGTTCAATCTCTGGGTTGGAAAGATTCCCTGGAGAAGGGGAAAGGCTACCCACTCCAATACTCTGGCCTGGAGAATTCCATGGACTGCATAGTCCACAGGGTCGCAAACAGTCAGACACACTGAGCGACTTTCACTTTCACTAAGCCCACTGTTAGTGATGGAGAACAATGTCAGCAACACAAGGTTGAGGGAGCCCTTACCATTAGTACTTGAAAGATCTTCTTCATGGGGATGGAAACTGTTCAGAAGAGAAATTAGCCACGGCCAAATGCTGTAAATTAAACAGATAGTTCAGACTTTATTTTTGCATGAGAAACCAGAACGCTAATAAGCCATAAAAATGTTACCAACAGGACCTAGGCTATGTATTTTTCTCTTGGTTTAGCATTTTAAATGCTGTATGATTTCCTAAAATGTAAGTACAAATGTGTCTAGATAAGATACACCAGAAGGGCCAAACTTCCGTAACAGAGACCTACTACTGCAGATCGGTCCCCAGGTTCCTAATTTAACAATCAGAAAAACAGGCTTGTCAGTTTTATTCATTGAAAATGGATATTTACTGAGAAACCTTTGACCAGAGAAACAGCACATTATGTTTTTATATTTTTCACATACATTATCAGTTATGGAATCCATTACTAGTTCTTAATCTGTGACATGGGATGTGGTTATATCATAGTCAAATCACACTGAAAGTGATGAATATGCCTTTTTCTTTATGATATAAAAAAATTCACACATTGTTACAATGTCCTTACCCTCTGTCTCCTAACACCAAACCTTTGCCAAAGTTTGCAAAATATTAAAAACATATTAATACTTAGTTAAAATATTAAAAATAATTACAATCTACTTAAGATAATATTAAGATTTTCTAGAAATATGTAACCACAAATGTTGGTAAAAAAGTGTGGCTTTAAAAAAATTTTTAAAGCCCAGGGTGAGTTGCCCAGGATAGAGAGATTGGATGCACATCATCACATCAGAGAAAAAACCTGGACGCTGACAGCTGTACACTTTAAAATATAGGAATATGCTACTTTAAAATATATATAAATGAATAATATAGGGAAAATATATAAAGAAACAACATTGAAGAATGAATCTCTGCTACAAGCTTTTGAGGATATAATGAATTAAGAGACAGTTGAAAAGGAAGAATGCTAGACTAGAACAATGTCTCTACGCAACAAATAAGAGATCTCGAGAAACAGACAAAAAAAAGAGTATAAGAAATGACTTAACGATATACTGCTTTACCCCACTGTGGGTTACTTAAGTCTAACTCTGCTTTCTACAAAGAAAAAAAAATACATCACTATTTCATGTACTTATCTGTTTAAGAGAACATGTTCTCAAAAAAGTATAGAAGAAAACAAGTTCTAGAAATTTTAACGGTCAAAAGCAAGAAACTGAAGGTTACTTGAAGTTCAGAAAATTGTTTTTTCCCTCATTTAAAAGATATGAGGATTATTACACCTTGATGTATCAGACACATTAGGAAAATCTTCAGTCTTAGAGAAATACCCCAAACTAGCTGAAAATGAGTAACAACATACTTTAAGATAAAATAAAATACCTGCAAGGATATAATTCTAAAGATCCCAATAAATCTGACAAAAGGAAGGGAGAAGAGTAAATCATATGGAAGAAAAAAGGAAAGAAGTTTGAAAATAAAGCTGTTTCTTCTGGTTGAATATCCTTTGCAACGGTAAGAATGCACAGGGAGCTCCCTGGCAGCCTAGTGGTTAGGACTTGGGGCTGTTGCTGCTGCGACCCAGCTTCAATCACTGGTGGGGGAACTAAGATCCTGCAACTTACGTGGCACAGAGAAGATAAAATTAAAAAAAAGAAAGAAAGAAATGGGAACGCACAGAATGCACCTAAAAGCTCACTCACTGTACAGGAACAAAAAAAAACTAAATAAAAATATTAATGCTTTTTCCATAACATTACTAATACAACTTAGTGAACCAAACACAAATTCTAAAGTACACATGAGAAGGAAAAAGGTACAGCTTCTGGTTAAGAAATGAAAACTCTGTGCAAGAAAACACTCTCTAAAATATAACTTACTAATAGCTACCTTGGCATGAAAAAGAGAAGTGTAGTATGCTGTGCTTATGTTGCTAAACTCCATTCATGACAATATCAAAAATGAAGGCGCTTAAAGTTAGATTTGACGGGAGAAGAGGTAAGACAAGCACAAAGTACGAGGGATCATGGGGTCCTGAATGTGGCTAGGACATTTTTCAGGTTGTGACTTTGGTCAATATGCAGATGCTGAGCCACAAATTAGAAATTTCAGAGACTCTCCCAATATCCATCATCAAAGTATGCAGGAGAGAAGCTTCTCACTCACTGCAAAGCCTTACTGGAAGTATTTATTCTATTGTTGTTTAGGGGCTAAGTCATGTCTGACTCTTTAGTGAACCCATGGACTATAACCTGCCAGGCTCCTCTGACAATGGGGTTTTTCCAGGCAAGAATACTGGAGTGGGTTGTCATTTCCTTCTCTAGGGGATCTTTCTGACCAGGGATTGAAACTGTGGCTCCTGAATTGTCAGATGAATTCTTTACTGATGAGCCACCAGGGAAGCCCATTTATTCCTATGGCCAAAGGTAAACTGAAAGCTTTCATTTGTCACTGTCTAATGAATAATTCCTAAGAACTGTCAGGAATATTCTGAGTAGAGATTACACAGAAAATCATGAAAGCCCAAATAATATCCAATCCTCTATGCTTAGAACAAATATAACTCAAACTCGGTGTTACTGAAAGTCAACATCAAACAGCTTAGCTAAAAAAAAGAATGGAAGAAGTAAAAAATCTCTTCCCTTCAATTCCTAAACAGAAAATTGGGGTGTACTGTAATGAATAAGAAACAAACAAACTATTTCATTTTGCAATGTGAAAAATGCCTTTTCCCCAGGATGGCAACCAGGAATGCAGGAACACACAGCAAGTCTGAAATCCTTAAGATTGTGCCCCCCATGAAGAATTCAAACAAGTAAGTGAAAAGCATACAAAGAAGTCTTCAGTTCAATTTCTAGAGAGTAGGTGGAAAATACAAGTCCTCCACTGTTCCAATATTGTGTTAGACGGCAGTTTCTACATATCTATGGATATCAAACAAACAAAGCACACAGCTAATGTGAAATTCCGAGATACTTACTACTGTCTTTCATCCACCACTGCCTCCTGAAACACCCTGGGTCTGAGTCTCAGCCAGTCCATGGACACCTTGACGGCAGGTAGGGGATAGGCATTGTAGGATTCCTCCTGAGACTTGTTCTGGAGAGGACACTTGCACAGGATGCCAAGAAAAGAGACTTGAAGAAAAAACGTGTGCACAAAGAATAAGATATTTGAAATTGTGTACCAGTCCAAATTAAAATATTACTGCAAGCCTTGGGCTGTATGGTACTTAACACTTAAATATCTTACAGCCGCGTTCTAAAAAGACATTTTCTTTTCTACATTAGAAATGTCACAGATACAGCTGATAAGGGGGATGTCAGCAGCTAAAAGGGAAGAACTTAGGGTTTAGGCCTCTTGATTCAGTATGACAAAATAAACACTTTTTCATGTTACTAATGGTTTGTTGCAATGATGGAAATGTCAAAGTTCATGCTTCCCAAAAAAGATGGCACAGGAAGTTAAATGGTTTAATACTCACTAAAGAGGGCCAGCAACTGTGTCCAACACAGCTGCTCATCTTGGCTATAACTATGCTGCTCTGTTTCGTTGCTAAAGTCACGAAGGTGATGAAGTTGAAACAGGTTAATGACAGTGACGTGAACTAACTGCTGAGAGTTGAAAGCTTTCTGGAATAGCAGCCTCTGTAAAAGAAGATAGGAATACTGAATATATTATCAAGAACTGAAGCTGTCTTTAGCACAAGAATTAAACTGGCAGTCTGCATTTAAACCACAAGGGTAACATTTATAGATGAGTATTTTAATTGAATATGATGTAGTCTGATGTTTCTCATGTTGACTTTCTGCCTTGAAAAGATTTAACCCAGTCACCACAGAGCTGTTTGTTTTTTTTTAACAATACTTTTTACCGCAAGAAACTATGTAATCTTTTAATATGATCTGAGAAAAGCTTTTTAGAGGACTCAATAAATTTATACATTTTAATTCATTAGAAGCTGTTTTATAATAGATGGAAACATACTAAAATATGAAACCAGGACCAATGACGACAAAATAGGTGCACATAGTGAAAATCAAAATTTCAAGTAAAAAGAGGCAAAACACATGTTTTTGAACTCTTGGCATATAACAAACGTCTTCCAAACTTGGTCATAAAGTTTACTCTTTCAAAGGCTTGATACATTTAAAGAAATTTATTTATAAATGAGATATATAGCAAAAGCATATCTGAAACATAGGGTAAATGACAAACCAAAGCAGTCATTAACAAGTATTATAGGCCACCTGATGTGAAGAGCTGACTCATTTGAAAAGACCCTGATGTTGGGAAAGATTGAGGGCAGGAGAAGGGGACGACAGAGGATGAGATGGCTGGATGGCATCACCGACTCAATGGACATGAATTTCGGTGGACTCCAGGGGCTGGTGATGGACAGGGAGGCCTGGCATGCTGCGGTTCATGGGGTTGCAAAGAGTCAGACACGACTGAGCGACTGAACTGAACTGAACTGAACTGGCATTTGTACAAATAATTATACTGACACGTTCCTCTATCAGAAAAGCAACAGCCTTCACGACCACATTTCTTTTACTTAAGAACTGTGTGTTCACAGCGACCTGCTGAGCATCCCTGTGAGGAAAGCTTCACCTGCACGCTCTCAGCTGCCTTAACTTCATCATCCTTCTACCTCAATATCTGCAGTAGTTTAGAGTACTCCCATAGAAAACAGTTTTCCAACACAAGTTCCTAACAAACTTGACAGCTACTAGAGATGGCATCCTGGTTTCACCTTACACTTCAGCCACAGCCAAATATCCTCCCTCCCCAGGCAAAACTTTTGGAGAAAGTGGGGTTCACTGTCACTAGCCTTATGATGGGAAACGGATTATGTCACTTACACTTCTACCAGCAGTGATAAGAGACCCTACCATCCCAGAAACTTATAGCTGCCGGTGTCCAGCCTATTCTGAGATTTTATTTTTTACATAAAGAATGTGAAACATCCAGAGTAAGCTCCGTAATTCTACTAACAAGATCTTTCACATTATCACTGGAAAAAACACAGTTCTCTTTCTCTTTAACTCTGTTCTCCCTATCATCGGGCCATCTGTCTTGCCAGTATATACATCAAGAGTGCTTACTCCTGTTTGAATGGCATCGACCATTTTTCTCTCCTTTACTCTGAATGTCCTGAAATGCTATTTCTCTTCCAAGTGCTCCCATAAAACTCTTCTTTCACTCTCTACATCCAACTTTACAGATCAGCTGACTATTTTACACAAACACATAAGACTGGCATGAGAATACTGTTTTTTTCAAGAAGTGTGCTTTTCTATGAGTATAATTTATAGTAATGTATCCCTTGTATCTATAAATCCAGTGGCATTTATTTTAGAAGGCAATGTTCTACTCAACAAAATTTAAAAAAATTTTTTCTAGTTTATGTACAGAAACATAGCATATGAGAGCAGCCAAGGACTAGCAAATGATAATGAAAGTTCATGAAGGTACAGACTGTGTCTTGTTCTCCCCTACATCTCTAAGAGCTTAGAGAAGTGAGAGAAGTGCAGAGTATACAATATGAACTCAAACACTTAGTGAAGGAATAACCCATACTTTTAGGAATATATAACTATTAAGTTGTAATTTCATAACATGTGGATTGCATTTTAGTAACAGATTAAACCGAGACTGACGTTTTGTTACTCAAAGACACTTTCAACAGCAGTTAAGGATTATACTGAACTAAACAGTGTTAGGAAACAGCACACATTTAACAGATATAAAAGCATTGTATCTCAATTCCTAAACCCAGATCTTAAGTCCTCCAATGAGGACTTAAGGACCTCAAGTTGGTACATGTTTCTGCTTAGTAGATAAAGACTTGCTGGTAAGACAGATACACTGAGGTTTACATGTGGATAATACTAATTATCTGTAAAAGCTTTAGAAACACTTACTCAACTATGCTAAAATTTCACTCCAACAATGTTCTTCTGACATTTCAATACTGGCTAAGGTTTAAAATAGATCTGCCTCATACTATGTTTAACTTTAGAGTGTTGGAATAATACTTTAAAATGTTATTTTAGCAATTGCCCATATACACCCACCAGAACTTCACATGCAAAAATAAATATCTGCAGACAATATTAGTGTCTAAGGTTGAACCAAATACAAAATTGACTAGATTCTATACGAGAATGACTTAGAGAAGATCTTATGAAGGTAGGTCCCCCCTCCCTCCCCATTTAGGGAGTATATCTTGAATAGAACCAGAGCTGGAAGCAATCTCAAAAGATCATTTGGTCCAACTCCCTGCTATTCAATGAGACTGCACCTAAACCATTCAAGAAAAATGGCTATCAATTTGACTTTTAAGCTCTCAAAAGAGAGACCTCTTAGTAACCCCCTACAGGTCTCTATTTAAATTTTAAGATTTTATTTCTGACCTCAGGAAGACAAAGATGTGTTCTTTTAAAATAATCCTTCATGTATCTGAAAACTTACAATGAATAATATTTAGACTCATTTTTTCTAGGGTGAACAGCCTAGGGCTTTAAAAAGTTGGTTCTTTCATGTACCCAACCCCATAAATCATGAGCTAAGTTTAAATAGGTCACTAACAGAAGCAGAGAACAGCAGGGGACTCTAGAAGCTTATTTTAAAAACAAGCTATTTCTATTATAGTTACTTGGTATAATCTCTTACACATAAAAAGTATCAACTAAAAAATGATCATCTATAAAAACCTTTTCTGATTATATCTGGCTAATTTACTGTCTCTTAACTAGTTCTACAATCTCTGGAATGTGAAACCTGTATAATACTTCATAGACAATTTCCCAGTTACAGACAATTCCCCAAGTGCATAGACATTCAAAAGTAACCTAGAAATATGTTATTTGAGACTGTCTTGTTCACTGTTGATTTCAGTGACTAAAACAGTGATTGATACATACTAATCAAATGTTTGTTGAATAAATGAACTAAAAATAAGTTAATTTTAACTCCTCCAATATTATACATATTTTACTACATCATTTAAACAAAGTTAATATACTAATAAAAATTATTTTCATACATATAACTAGAAAAAAGGTTCCTTAATTTTATCTCCTTGTACAAATGAGTGAAATATATGCCTGCTGAATGAAATTCTCATTACTTTCCTTCAGTTAATCACAAATCCTGAGGGATCAAAGCACAGTAAGAACAATGAGCTCAGTTTGCAGAATGGAATTACTATCAATAAAGTAGGCAACCAAATCACATCTAAATACAGAAAACATCAAATGCTGGACTTCCAAAACTGAGAAAGGAAAGGTGCTTGATCTGAGAGGGAAGGAGGAAAATTTGTCTTTTCCCACTATGATATTTTCTGCCAAACGGCAGCTACTTAGTGAAAACATGTCTGCTGTGTTTCTTTATATAGACAGCACCTCAGTTTAAACTGAAGGAATGTGGTTTGCCAGAATTTCACATGCTTTAAATTTCGGTTTTATCAACGTTTCATAATTAAGTAATGACATAAAACTGGGAGTGAGTCTCCTCTAAAATCATATGCTTCGTCATTTAGACCAGAAAAAATTCTGTTTAAAAAAATCTAACCTTAAACTGTTCTTCCAACTTCTCTCGAAGAGGGCTCAACTTTTCCAAGCTCTTACTCAGGTACACATGACCATGGAATTTAATAAAGGCCTTGATGAAGTCAGAAACACCCCATTTGGTTTTCACCTCATCCCGGCTGAAATGAAAGAAAAACTTTCATGAATCTTAAGCAGCAAAATGGCTAAAATGTCTCACAGGAGACTTTGATTTGCAAAAACACATTATTTGAGCACCTGTGACTCAGGGAGCAGATTGTGCTCTCAGGGACTTTTCAACTGTAACATGCTCAGATGAGTTAGTACTCAGCAGCCTGTACTACTCCACTGGGAACAACTCAGAGACTGACCAGTTGAAATTCATGCAAAACTGTTGTAATACATATGTTTAGATTTTAGGCAAATAGGAGAGACAGGAAGCATGAGCAACTGGCCATTATTTCTTGTATGCCCAAATTTGAGTCCATTTGGAAAAGTCAACCCTACCTTTCCAGTGCTTTAGAAAGTGCTTTTTGTAGATTAGTAGAGGCAGCTGGGAAAGGGAACTTCACAGCAATGCTTCTGCAGTAGTAGAAAATTGTAGTCAGATGGTCTCCTTTGGAAGAAGCTAAGATAGCCAACTGATTGTAAGGCTGACCTAGAGGAGGAAGGTAAGATTCTAAAGTAATCCAAGATGCGTGAAGTCTTGCTATCACAGAATGCAGAAGGTCAGTTTTTAAGTCTCTGTATTAACAATGGGGAGCATTTTATAAAGTAAATCTCATGACTAGCTCATTAAAAATGGCCTAGCAGCACACTTTGGTGATGGCGTATAGGTTAAAAAGTCCTATGATTAGGGTGGAGGACACTCTAAGTTCAAGTAAGACTTTGGAAAGTGCTAGACAGTAAGTATTTTTTGCTTTGTGGGCCAGTCTCTATCACAGCTACTCACCTCTGCCACCGTAGTGGGAAAGTAGCCACAGACAGCATGAAAAGGACTTTCAATGTGGCTTAACAAGAATGCATATCGCCAAACACCTAAAGTAATTTAATTCAAGAATCACTCCTAACGCCCACTTAGGGAGCCATCAAAAGACAAAAGCATTATCTTTTTGTAGTAAAAGAGAATTTTTCTAGGAGGGAAATTATGGTATTAAAAAGAAAATTATTATTAGGGAAGCCAGTTGTTGAAGCAATTTTAGATCACATTAGAGGATATTCGATTCAGAGTGCTTTACTGACAACAGTAATAATATTTTTATTTCCAATTACACAGAATGTACAGTTAAAGGAAAAATACAATAATCAATACCAAAACAGAAAATATCTTTTGGCTTCTTAAAGGAGCCCTGAACTATCTATTTTCCATTTTTCTACTGAGAGTAAAGTGTCATAAGCAACTCACCATTGGAGGGGACAAGCTGAGCCGCATGCCTATAGTAGGACTCCGCCTGGCTGGTCTGGTTTCTGTATCGAGCTAAGAGTGGGGAAAGAAAAAGCTCAGTTTAAAAACAAACACACAGATAAAAACAACCATTAGGGTAATTCCAAAACAGCTACAGTTTAAAGATTTAAAGTTAATAAATACATTAAAATTAAATTGAGGTGATTAAAGACAAAACATTTTAAAACAAATTAACTATAGGATTACGTGTGAAGTGTCCATCCAGCCTTCCCTACCTGGGACATTCAGCATGTGACCAACTTTAAAGCTTACCTAGGCCCCATTTTCAGGTCCTCCAGTGTCATGCCATCACCAGCTCCCACTACGGACTATGCTGGTGACCTGGGGCCGGCCCACAAGAAGGGGTGAGTTATATGGCACTTAAAAACAAAACAAAACAAAAAACACTATACAATATGATCTGATTTATATGTATTTCTTTAATAGCTTTATAAAGTGATTTTGAAAAAAGCCTCAGACCTATTGAAATATTATTTATGTGTGTGCAAAGAATACACCGAAAGCAAAAGCAATCTAGATATACTATTACTCGCTGAATCTCCCTGTAGAAATTGGTGCTTACTTTGATGTGACCTCTCCTGGAATGAATGACATCAAGAGATCTAAAAATCTCTGAATGTAAATCCACTCCTTGTTATTTGAGGACAGTCAAAACATAATCCTATAGTTAATTTGTTTCACAACCCTTTTTAGGTCACCTTAAAGGAATGAACAAGAATATATATATTATATAACATTCCCAGATAAAATATATAAAATGGAAATACAAATTGAACTGTCAAAAGCAAACAATTAAAAATGAACTTTTAATGCACTGGTACGAAGAAAAGAAGGCAACCCAGCTTCAGGAGGAGTAATTTTTATAAACTCCACAATTCCAAAGGAGTACAGTCTTTCAGAAAATATTATGGCATCACTTTGAAAAATTAAGCTTTGATTACATTTTTGCTGGTTTATTATTTGCCTATATCTGCATAAAATCTGAATATGAAAGTTACTTCCTTCAAGATCCTTTGCCAACCTCAAAGCATTCAGAAAATCAAAGTTTCTTAAAATACATTTTATAGTTTTCTCTCATGACAATCTAAGTTGTACGTGTATGCTTGTTTAAAAGAAAATAATCTTTCTATCACTACTCCAAAGAAAAGCATGAATGTATTATCAATTCCTTCACACCAAGGGCTCACCAATGTCTCCAAGGTGAACGAGGCAGTGCTGGCAGATATAGGAACAGGAGCTAGACTGTGGCTTCACTATGGCGCTGGTATGCGTCTGTTTATTGCTGATAATTCCCAACTGGGAAGACTTCACACGGCATGGTAAATCTACATTAAACACTGTACACAGTTCTTGTAATAACTGAAAGGAAAACATGAGCAAGGATTAGTATTAAGTCAGAGTGCTCTAACAGTAATGTTGGTATACTTTAACATGTGTAACTAATATTACATACTGCTAAGATAGGACAACCTTTCATAGGATAACTAGTAACATTCATTACAAATCATATCATTTGACTTGCCAAGTATCAGAGCAATCCAAGATGTACATCTAAAAAGAACAGCAGCAATTTAGGGGGAAAAAAAAGATTTTACCTGAGTAGGCTATTCAGATTCATTCAGCAAGCAACTCCATGAAATTACCTATCTCTCTCTCTATTTTGTTTTCCTCTTAGAAACACACAAAACTCATTAAAGACTAGTTGGTTACAAATTTGACTTAAATACAAACCAACATATTTGGCAGACTTCAGGAGTTTCCTGAGATTTATTTTCTTAAGCTCGAGGTCAAACTTGGGTCTCTGCATACACAGATCTATACATCTGTAGAGATTTGGAACGAACTTTTGACATTATGTAGACATCCACTCTTTCTTCCTTTCTTCTCTAGTTTCATGGTTTGAGAGGGTTCCTTCTCTCACTGAGAAATAACTTCTCTGTCTGAGCATGCTGTTTCATTCTTTTCTGCCTCCTGCCTGTCATCCTCTCATTTTTAAAATCTACTTTCAACTTATCAAGCTTCTTTGCTATGGCCTATGAAATGTAGCCCACAAAAAATAAACAATAATTATTACTATAAAACAAAACACACAGAACGGAAGCACTTTCCCTTGACTCTAGATTTCTCCTTTAGCAAGCTTCTAATGTCTCTTCTTCTTCTCAATAGAAGTCCTTCAAAGGAGTCCATAAGTATCATATCTGCTTTCTCAATTCCTAGTCGCTCCTTGGTCCATTACGATCTGACTTTCACACAACCTCTCCGCTCCCCATCCCACCATCCACAACCACTCTACTGAAACCGCTGTCAAAGAATTCTTGTTAAAAATAAGCAAATACAATGGATGTTTCCTAGTCATCATCCTATTGGATCTGTCACATTGAAAACAGCTGATTTTATGACTGATCACTAAGCTTTTCTAGTTCTTTCTTTCTTGCCAATCATTTCTTTTCAGTGCCCTTCATTCAAAGACTTTTCTCCCTCCAAATTAACAGCCTCAAGCACTTAATTCTTGGCCCTCCACACAGCTCTTCATATTCTACTCTCAGTCATTCAAATATTTACTTACAAGCAGATGACACCACACTTATGGCAGAAAGTGAAGAAGAACTAAAGAGCCTGTTGATGAAAGTGAAAGAGAAGAGTGAAAAAAGTTGGCTTAAAGCTCAACATTCAGAAAACTAAGATCATGGTATCCGGTCCCATCACTTCATGGCAAACAGATGGGGAAACAGTGGCTGACTTCATTCTTCTGGACTCCAAAATCACTGCAGATGGTGATTACAGCCATGAAATTAAGACGCTTACTCCTTGGAAGGAAAGTTATGACCAACCTAGACAGCAGATTCAAAAGCAGAGACATTACTTTGCCAACAAAGGTCCATCTAGTCAAGGCTATGGTTTTTCCAGTGGTATGTATGGATGTGAGAGTTGGACTATAAAGAAAGCTGAGCACCAAAGAATTCATGCCTTTGAACTGTGGTGTTGGAGAAGACTCTTGAGAGTCCCTTGGACTGCAAGGAGATCCAACCAGTCCATCCTAAAGGAGATCAGTCCTGGGTATTCACTGGAGGGACTGATGTTGAAGCTGAAACTCCAATACTTTGGCCACCTCATGTGAAGAGCTGACTCATTTGAAAAGACCCTGATGCTGGGAAAGATTGAGGGCAGGAGAAGGGGACGACAGAGGATGAGATGGTTTGATGGCATCACCGACTCGATGGACATGGGTTTGGGTGGACTCTGGGAGTTGGTGATGGACAGGGAGGCCTGGTATGCTACAGTTCATGGAGTTGCAGAATCGGACACGACTGAGTGACTGAACTGAACTGATAATCATTCAAATACTTGGTTATTGTATCACACACCCATGGAAAATAGGGACACAGAGATAAATAAAAAAATCTGTGTGCTTAAGGAGCTCACAGCTAAATGAGCAAGACAGGTACATAAAGTAGGGAAAGGAGAGTAGGAGAGACAAGGAAGAGAGAGAAAGATATCAAACACGACAGCATAAACCAACAGAATATTCTATGCCTATAATAAGTTTCAATCCCTGGGCTATGTGTTTGTCTCACTTAATCTTTGTGATAAACTAGTAGCAATGCAATATGTTGCTTCAACACAGGTATGAAGCTCCATTTTTTTCATCAGAGGGTATGAAAGCAACAAAAATACTGAGTTGAGTAATATTACAGAATTAGAAATATCTTGATTCAAATACCACTTTCTCTAATAAGTACAGATTTCACGAAACAAAATAAGATACCTTGGGGGACCCAACTCAGAATGATATATAATATCTCACCCTTTTCCTAAGATAAAAAGCACCTCTAAAACCAAATATAAAATCCTATATTCCCTTCTCACGAAACACAGGGGTTATCTACAACTGTACTTGTACCTGTATATTTGCAATGTGCAAGAAATTTACTGACATAAAACTGAGCAAACAAAACTAGTGCCCAGAATGAAGAGAGTCTGAAAATAGAAAAAAAGCAACAAAAAATGGGAAAAAACCCTAAAACAGATTCTGTGGAAGATAGCAAGAAGAAACATGACCGAGGATAAGCAAACAGCTGAAAGAACAGGCTGGAAAATCAGGCACAGCTGAGTATCTATAGAAGGAAAAAGGGTGTTTAAGAAAAGTTAATCAAATATGGTCGAAACTTCATGTGGCTGTCTCATAATAAACTTTTTGCCTGAACCCAGGAGTTGTAGGTAGACATACTGGAAAAACTCCTGCTGGTTCAAAGGATTCCAGGTGAGAAAGCATGAGTTGAGGCAGAAACAAGGTGAGACTAAAGAGAAACAGATGTTTAATAAGCTGAACAAAACTATATTTGCCAATTATTCTGTGAAAGCTCTATTATACTATTCCACTGCTCCTTAGCTCTTCAATCTACACTAAGAATTTAGAACTAAATATGAATACACAGGGATTCCCTCATAGCTCAGTTGGTAAAGAATCCGCCTGCAATGCAGGAGATCCCAGTTTGATTCCTGAGTTGGGAAGATCTGCTGCAGAAGGGATAGGCTACCCACTCCAGTATTCTTGGGCTTCCCTTGTGGCTCAGCTGGTAAAGAATCCACCTGCAATGTGGGAGACCTGGGTTTGATCCCTAGGTTGGGAAGATCCCCTGGAGAAGGGAAAGGCTACCACACTCCAGTATTCTGGCCTGGAGAATTCTATGGACTGTATAGTCCATGGGGTCACAAAGAGTTGGACACGACTGAGCGACTTTCACTTTTCACTTTCACTATGAATACACAGAATATCTTTTAACTACTACGGACACTTAATGCTTTCTTTTTGGCTCCTATTTCTTAAGAGTAAGGACTACTTTACTGTTCTGTTTTTTCATGTTTAAAAAACCCATACAGCATAATGTTACATCTTTACTTCATTTGGCAATTTGGTTCTGGTTTTGAAGCACCAGGCTTTAATACCAATAGTTAACAAAACAATATCTAAGTCAAAATCATCTTCAGAGAAAACAGAAATGAGGATAATCATGTATCAGTCTCTTTTCAATCCATTCTAATCAGATTTCTATCTCAACCACTCAACTTAAGTCAAATTTCATCAAATCCAAGATACCATAAACTATAAGATGAACTATTATTTATGCAACAGAATAAAAAACTGCCAATTAAATGGTGAACTGACCATCTTTTGTAAATGTATCCCTATCTCAGAGGTGTTAAAATATGAAAAATGTTTTAGAAATGAGGAAATATGGTATCCATTAATTTCACTAATGACTTCTGTGTGTCAAATCCAACTGATCCTTTTTAATCACCTTACTTGATTTCTTTGTAGCACTCAACTGAGTTGGTCACTCCCTCCTCATAGCGAAATGCTTTTCTCTTTGTCTTCTAAGATACCACTCTGATTTACTCCTACTGAAATGTGGCTCCTCCTGTGCCAAATCTGTTCCCACCTAGTTCTATGGTTTTAAATGCAAAAACCCTAATGTCTAAGTCAGGGTACTTTATTCTAATAAATTTTACTCTGGCTCCGACCTTTTCACTGAGCTCCTAGCTTAGCTTATCAAATTACCTATTTGACCTCTCCACTTCTATGTCAAACTGGCATCTATCTCCCTAGCGTAGCCTGAATAGAGTTGTCTTTTCCTCAGCGTTCCCTATCTCGGTAAATGGTACAACCAGTCAACTAGCCACTCAATCTGATAACTTAAGTTATCTCTGACTCTTCCCCTATCCTGATTCCATACACCTGATCCAATCCATTAGGAAGTCCTGGCCATACTTTAAAAATCCATCAATATCTTCCCATTACCACAGCAGCACACTATCTACCTTCCATTCTTGACCCCTGCTAAATCAATCTCCAAGCAACATCCAAAGTAATCTTTTAAAAATACAAATTTTATCATGCTATTCCCCTGTCTACCTCCTAATGACTTGCAACTATACTTCAGATGAAAATTCAAAACTCATCTTAGTCTGTAAAGCTGTACAATGATTTGGACCTGGTGTACTTCCCCAGTCTAGTAGCTTAATCTGTACCACACGTCATCAAAAAAGGTGTACAGAACATTATTGTTTACAACACCATTTAACTGTTTCAATTATCAAGTCAAGATAACCAAAAAAAATGTTACTAACAAGTTCTATTAATGTTGAGATCTGAAGAGAGTTTACTGCTGCTCATTCTATGACTGGTGTAATTACTCAACCAGGGCCTGAGGAATGCAGTGGGGGAAAGAGCAATACTTACTACAAAAATTTCAAAAAACAAATTTCAAAATTAGATTATTTATACATTTTCCTTTATAAAATAATATTTTCCTTTATAAAACAATATTTTGAGACATTTAATGATTTTATTATTGACTTGCTTATAAAATGTTTTTGCAAATAACCTGCTACCTCAACAAAAATGATTCCTGCTACACTTCCTTGCAGACTCGTCTGGATTTATCAGTGTCCAACCGAACCCTTGGAAATGTGCTACGTGTGTGCCACATCATAAAAAAAGGTTAAGAATCACTTTTCAAGACAGTCTATGTAATAATGGCTAATATAAAAATGTACTGCAGAAGGTGGACACTCTATTGGGTTGGCCAAAGGGTTCAGTCTGGTCTTTCCATAAGATCTTTTGGCCAATCCAATACCTCCACCAAGTCTCTACTGCTCCTCCCGACTTCAGTTGTGTTCAGATAAGATTTCCACTACATGGAGGAGATGTAGGTTTGCAGGAGATTTAGGCTGGAGATGAGACTGGAGTTTTAAAACTAGACTGTTTATTATAAAAACCTAAGAGCAATGAGAATGGTACGAAATCTGTCCAAAAGGTTATGATGGGAATCTGGAATTCAAAGTAGTATAGTTGAAAGTAGTAATTGGGGGGTGTGTGTATGCTAGGAATAGGGAGACATACCATTTGTGTTAATACCCCATTGAGCTGAGACTATTCAACTAACGTTTAGAGTCCAACTGTATACCTAATTTTATATCATGATTTTACATTTAACACAATTTCCTGATCATAAAAAAAAATCTTCATAAACAGGACCTGCTGCTGCTGCTGCTAAGTCGCTTCAGTCATGTCCGACTCTGTGCGACCCCACAGACAGCAGCCCACCAGGCTCCCCCGTCCCTGGGATTCTCCAGGCAAGAACACTGGAGTGGGTTGCCATTTCCTTCTCCAATAAACAGGAACTAATTAAACCTAAAAGCTTTTGCAGAGCAAAGAAAACTGTCAAACAAAATGAAAACACCACCTACCAAATGAGAGAAAACTGATAAAGGGTTAATATCCAAAATACATAAACTGCTTATGTAACTTAAGATCAAAAACACAAATAACTGGATTAAAAAATGCCAGAAGATCTGAATAAACACTTTTTCAGTGAAGACATACCGATGGCCAATAGGCAATGAAAAAAGGCTCAACATTGCTAGTCATCAGAAAAATGCAAATTAAAACCACAGTGAGTTATTACCTCACAAATGTCATGGCTATCATCAAAAAGATCACCAATAACAAATGCTGATGAAGACATGGAGAAAAGGGAGCCCCCATACACTGCTGGTGGAAATGTAAGTTGGTACAGTCAGTGCAGAAAACAGTATGGAGGTTTCTCAGAAAAATAAAAACAGAACTACCCTATTACCTAGCAATTCCACTCCTATTCCTGGGCATATAGCCGAATAAAACAAAAACAAAACATACATGCACGTCAATGTTCACAGCAGCATTATATACAACTGACAACATATGGAGACAACCCAACTGTCCATCAACAGATGAATGGATAAAAAAGATGTGGGGTATGTGTGTATCCCCACAAACATACACGTACAATAGGATACTACTAAGCCATAAAAAAGAATGAAAATTTGCCACCTGCAACAACATGGACTTGGAAGAGATTATATTAAATGCAATGTCAGATACAGAAAGGTAAGTGCCTGTATGCTATCATGTACATGTGGAATCTAAGAAACCCAACAAAGTAGTAAATATAACAAAAAAATGAAACAGACACACAGATAAAGAAAACAAACTAGTGGTTACCAGCTAGGAAAGGCAAAGGAGAGAGGAGAAGTAGAGGTAGGGGACGAAGAGGCATAAGCTGTTATGCGCCAAATAAATAAGCTGTAAGGACACATTATACAGCACAGGGACTATAACCAATATTCTTAATTACTATAAACAAGTAAGTGTTTCCCAGATGTCACTAGTGGTAAAGAACCTGCTTGCTAATGCATAAGACATCAGATAGGCAGGCAGGTTTGATCCTTAGGTCGGGAAGATCCCCTGGAGGAGGGCACGGCAACCCACTCCAGTATTCTTGCCTGGAACATCCCATGGACAGAGGAGACTGGTGGGCTACAGTCCATAGGGTGAAAGAGAGTCAGACATGACTGCAGTGACTTAGCAAGCACACAGGCATAAACAGAGTACAACCTTTAAAAATTGTGACTCACTATGCTGTATACCTGAAACTTATATAATATTGTACACCAGCTAAACCTCAATTAAAAAAACCTTCATAAATACCATTTATAATAGTTTCATAATTCCATTTTACAGATGGTTTGTAATTTATTTAACCATTACTCTACTGTAGGATATTGGTGTTGCTTCCAAATTTTAGTATTTGAATATAAAATCTATTTGTTCCTTTAAATTGTAATTATTAAGTATCTGTTGACCTATGGACAAATGCACAAAGAAAACCTGTGCGGTAAGAACGAAAACTGCTGTATTTCAAAAACCTCAAACAAAATGAAAGGGCAAGAAGAATTGGAGAAAAGGATGTCTGTCAAAAAAAAAAAAAATAGGAAGAAAAACTAATATCCCTATGCAGAAAGAGCTCAGATAAATTACTGAGGAAAAAATTAGAGTTTGAACAATGGATGGGGAAAATAAATTATTAAACTGATTGTATAAAATACAAATATCTAATAAAGAATGAAAGAAGTTCAACATCAGTAGTAACTAGACATTAAATTATTCTCCATCTATGAAGTATGTTATCAATTAATCATTCATTTGCCTTTACTGAAATACTTAATGCTGTTGAGTGTATGTCAAGATAGACACTTGGATACACTGTTGATGGAAATTTAAAAACATAAATGATAACTTTCTGGGAAAACAAAAGTGATTATCAATAGTGTTAAAAACTCTACTCATCAGTAATTTATCCTGAATGAGAGGGTAAGGAAAAATGCTTTGACTTTTTATAATTTTCAAATCTCTTGGCATTGGTATGAATTTTTTATAATGGAAAAGCCAAAAAAAAGCATCTATTAATATATCCATCTCCTCATTTAGACTGGATAGTCCTTTGAAAGTTAAAAGATGGTCTCTCTTCCCTCTAATCCTCGGTGTCTAGTATTGTGTCTTACAAAGAACAGTTTTAAACAGTTACTTGCAGAATGAATTAACCTTTAACATCTGCCCTAAGGATTAGTCAAGTCAAACCACAACCCCTCTCTCCAGAAATACCAACTTTTGCTAAAAGCTGGAAGCAATTAAAAAATGAAGTGTGAGAACAAGAACCATACTTGAGTTCTTTCAATGATGAACAGTGATGAATTTTTTAGTCTAAGTAAATCTATAAGATGGCAGCTATTTGATATCTTTCAACAGTCTTTTCTAAACAGCAAAACCAAAATAGACAGAATATAGGTAGCAGTGGTCAAGCAGCAGCGGAGAGAAGGTTCTGTGAATTTCTTTGGTACAAGCTCTTCAAAATCTTGCCTTGTCATTTTAAGATGAGAATTTATACACATTTTATTAAATTATGAATGCTATTATAAGTGAATGGGATGAAGTTTTCAAAGGAATTCTACTTAAATACAATTCATTGTCCAAAAAGAATTATTTGTCTGTCCAAAAAAGAATCATTCTACCTCACGTGATTTAGAAGTCATATCGAGATATAACTAAGGGCAGGGAAAGTTTCTGAGAACAATAAATAACAGCTTATTATTCAAACTGAGGAAAGGCTACTCTATCTCTTAGGTAGCTTAACAGCATTTGAAGCTCCAGATATATTCTACTATATACTTAATACTAGAGAAACTCATTTGAGATCCCAGAGTTTGACTTTCTTACCTGGTACAACATGGCTGTTAAACTTTCTTAGTGACCATACCCATACATTCACATTTGCTCTAATGAAGCAAAGTCAGTTCACTTGTAACTGTACTTCTGCAGCTTCACTAAGGCATTGCTCTCATACCCTTTTCCTATTCATACAATTATACCTCCAACCTTTAAGGTGAACCATCACCTTTTAAAGAGCAGAGTCTTTACTGTTTTAAAAGTCTTATGGTAAATAATTCTGGACATTTTTTAAATTTGAGATTACAGATGATCCACCCCTAGATGCACCATACTATGGGTATGTAAAGTACCTATACAAATAAGATGTGCACAAAGGGAATGTTCACCACTGATTTTTAGGAAAACTGGTATGCAGTGCCAAACTCACCTGAGTATAGAAGCCACTAGCTGCCTCTAGGAACAGAGAAAGGTTTGCCTGAACTTCACTCCGATTCGGGTTTGCTCGATTCTTTGCCTGGCCTTGTAGTGTTGTGATCTGATTCTTAAAGGCATGATTCCAGCTGAAAACAAAATGTAATTCTATTTGGTATAGCAGTGACTCACTGGGCAGACACTGGTCCCCCTGAGAACAAGAAAGAACTGTTTGTTATAATTATAACACACTAGACAGTAAACCTGCATTAAAGTTATTCACTTAAATAACTTCATGCTCCCCTTTGAACAAGACTAGACAAGCAGTAGAATGCAACTGACCTTAGTAAACACTTACCAAATGTTCGAATAATCAGTGGCTTCAGTTATTAATCTTTTAGGGTTACTAGAGTTAGAACCTACTTAGGAATCCTGGTACAAACTTAGAACTACAGTGGTAAGACCAAAGTAAAAGTAAGCTATTAACAAGTTTTCATACATTTTATCATTGCACCAAAAAATGTCTTCTATCAAGTGGCATGCCTGGGGGGATGGGGGATGGTGGTGGTGGTTTCCTTATAAATATTAAGCCATATTTCTTATTTCTCTAAAACTTATTTCCCACAACACTTGGTTCTATTTCTATTTAATAGTTTTGTTTCTCTTGGGGTTAATATTTTTGCGAGAGCTTGAAATATAAACTTATTTTTGACATTTCAGTTTTGGCTATTCAAACTAAGAAACAACACAGTGCTGAAATATGGCATACCAAAATCCTGTTATAAAATGCCTTTCATTCATTAATTAAGTTGTACAGAGAGTCATTTTAAATTTAGTTATGGTGAAGTACAGTTGCTCCCTAATTTGGAAATCACAGGGGGAAAAGAAAGAAACGAACAAAAAAAACAAACTAAGAAGGAAGGAAGATATACTGGCTTCATTAAAGGATGCAAATATATATAAAGGGTTTACAACCTACCTGGAAAGTACCTAATTCTTTATCAACGGCAGCTTTTGAGACTCTTTTGAAGCACTGGGGTTTTTAATGATTTCTGAGGGCAATCACTCCCTCAGCAATTTTGATGCCATCTTATCCATGACTCTAATATCAAAAATACGTGTTTGAGTGGTTGTGATTAAATTCTATTACTAGGTCTTCTAACAATATAAAGGTCAGGTGTGTAAAAATCAGGAAAATTAGATTAGGAAAAACTAATTTTCACCACAACTTAGGTAAACAGAATATTCTTGATTTTTAATTTTCCACCAGGCTAATGTCCTTGTTTCAATTTATAAAGCAAGGCCTTCCATGAAAGGAATTTATTTACTCACTTGGGAATCTGGTTATCTGCCATTTCACAGCTCATAGAAAGAATGAGTGGAATAGCCCAAATACGTAAAATTTTTCTTAGTCTTATTGGGGAGTGGAGGAAGGAAATATCTACTTATTTGATTAAAAGGAAGAACTTTCCTTACAATGTATTTTCCTTTGGGAGAGATTTATAGAATTGCCTTTATCAAAGAAAGTCTGCTCTGAACACTTCCTTTTCTAAATCATAGCTTAAATACAGGACTGAATACAATAGAGAGAATTCAAACACTATTTCTTAGCACTTGAAATATATACAGACTTGTTTTTATGATATGCCCTAAACACCTTAATAAAACTCAACTCTGAACATTTCTCCTCTTTACACCAAAAGTCAGTTTGTTCAAAACATCACAAATATTAGAATTTCTTTTTTTTTCCCATTGAGATAGCTTACTCTGAAATAGGTTAAAAAGAAACAACTAAATTGTTCTCTTCTAAAGTCTCGGTGAGATTCTTGATCTTACAGGGACATCCCAAATGGTAATACTTACAGATCCTGTTCTACTTTCTTGTCTAAAGCGTATTCCAAATCAGTAACAAGCATTTTCTGGTACAGGTCCTGCAGAGCCTGCCTGGATGTCCAGACTTCGGCTGGACCCAGCTTAGAATCTGAGTAACAAAAACAAAAACAGCAGATAGATAAACAGATAGTTAAGGCCATTACGCCACACCAACAACTCCTTCACTCTCTATTCACCAAAGCAAAAACCCGCTTTAAATACATATCACAGACTGCTCCAAAAGTTTTATACTACTACATTTCAGATGAAACTTTCACCTTTTGGCTAATGATTGACTCTTTCAAAATACTTCTGTATTTGTCTTTTAGTTTTGAAATAACACCATGAAATGAAAAAGGCTTAAAAATAAGCGAGAGAATGATTCACCCTTTGATTTTGGTATGGATATCTATGTATTTATACCATAGGAAGTCATATGCCTCATAAGAGTCACCCCATTTGAAACGGTGGACTGCCAAGTTGATCTGTTTACTCTTACAGTAATAACTGTATCTCTTTGTTCAAAGAAGCTTTTCTTCTTTTGAATCATTCTCACAATTGCCCTTACAGAAGCCTCCTGTCAGCTCACAATCCAGCAGTTGTTTGAGCATTCTGCTATTACTCCTACTTTCCTATAAATGTCAAGCCAATAAAGTCTTGACAGTGAGTGTTATTTTACCAATCGGTAGGCTGCTTGTCAAGACACTTTTGTGAGCAATGCATACTTGCTATTTAATGTAAACGAGCAGACAAGTGATTAAACTGCTCAAGAGGCCAAATGAGAGACTGGGTGCAAGATGAAATCAGGAAGTCAGGCTATGACTATATGTAATACCAAACTGGGGCTGTATTGTCTGCCAGAGTCCTACAAGGCACATTAGCCTTTCCTATTACTAGGCTTATAAGTGCAACAACTGATAGTGAGCTGCCTCAATAGAAGAACTTAATAATGGACTTTTCAATTATATATTTCTGACTGCTAGTTAGCCTGTCTGGTTGCATTTCAAGGGTTTCCAACGGCATAGTCTTGACTCCTCTTTAGGATTGCTATTAGTATCTACAGGCACCATAATCTTATTCTGCACACAGAATCTCCCAGATATTAGAGTTAATCCTCACGAGAGTCTGCTAGAAACTAAAATATAGGGTCTATTTTTTGGTATCAGGTTCTTGGCCCCTTATTAAGCTTTTAATGACTAAATAAATAGATTTACAGATTTATTCAACCCTGCTTCAACTCATCGGCTGCAGAATGAGCAGACTTAATATCTTAGGGACAAGTCACCTTCTGGGAACAACAGATGTACCCTACAAAAGTCAAACCCTAAGGCCTTCTTACTGAGAGTGTTCCAAGAGTTAAGAAAATGTAAAAGGTATATAGACTGCCTGAGATTGCTCCATATACAACTTTTATCACACAATGCAGATTACAATGCCAACACAAAGAGGCATAACAGAGCAGAGCAGGGTGCAGAGCTGACCCCGGTAGCCATAGTATGGAGGATAATGACAGCTATGTTAATAACAGGAAGAACTGTAAACTAAGAAAAAGTGATTTGGGCTTTTTTTCCCCTTGAACAAGGTGACAGTGAGATTACTCAAAATTCTTAGAATATTAGCCTGCAACTCTAGAAATTGAGAAAAACACATCCAAATAGCCCATTTCCTCTTGGTTGTAAATTTTAGCAGGTATTCGGTTTACAACAAGTTTAACTGTCTTTGTGAGTGTCACTGCAGAACTAAAATCTTCAAAAATGAGAAAGAGATCCACTAGCACCTACATTTTTTAAAACATTTCAGCATAGTTACACAGAAAGCATGTTGCTATCATGCTGTAAAGAGAACATTTTGACCACTACATAGCTGCTGCCATGTACTTCCTAATTTTGAGTTCAAGTCATCTGCTCCTTTTACTGGCTAAGTCTAATTATTGTTTCAAAAACACCTTGGCTATTATTGAAAACAAAAAGGTAAGAGAGAAAAGAAAAGTGGCAAGGTAGCTCAACTTCAAGGACTTTCAATTTGCAAGAGTTTTCCTGAAAATATTTTTCTCTGAAGGCTTATTTACTATTTAGGTCTGGGGAATTATAAACAGGAAGACATAAACCTAATGTTGGTACTTGTGTTTATATGGTAGATGAATTATTTTTTCTGTATCTCTTAAATCGCTAATATAGTATGTCAAAGTTAAATTATTATATGCATTAAACTAGGCAATATTCAAGTCAATGTAGCACAGATTATAAAAAATTTTGATGAGCCATCTAAGTAAAAATTCAAACTATAAAAACAATAAATACTGAAAAAAACCTTTTGTCAACCAGGATGATACTACAAGTAGTATAATAAGATGACACACTTCTCTTAATTTAATGGTATAAAATAAGGTGTGAAAAACAAATGAGTCAGACAGTACCTGTCATGTCAGCCTTCAGGACTTCTGCCTGCCTGGAAAAGGGAAAAAGAATATCAATTAGAAACAAACTAGGCCTACCCAACGTAAGTAACACTAAAAGTTAAGTAAAATCATATGACAATAAGAATGCAAATTAAAAAAAAGAATGTATAGCAGCTCTATTTGTGGCACTGCAAACAGTGACCCTGCTTTAACATCCAGAATAGTAAGATCTTAGCAAACTGATGTCACTGCTTAGACGTTCACAGGGTCATCATGAACTCTTCTACCAGGTAGGGTTCACTTTCTTACTGTTACTCCCAAATCGGATACATTTAAAGATAACATTTAAGTGACATTTATTAAATTAAAATTTTTCTGTCAATGAGGCCAGAAAATTCTGTGTTTCTCAATTCACTAGCCACTATAACTATTTTAAATCCCCATCCTCCTCAAGCTGATTTCTGCCCTCTTCCTCAGTCTCAACTCTTTTCAGCAAAGGACAGTTCCATTCCTCAGGAAAACAACGCCCTTACTAAAAAGGCTTACTACATTCACAGAACCCTCTTCTTTCTTACTCTTGTTAAAACACTAGAGGAAGTGTATATCTTGTTTAAGACCAGTAATTCCACTTAGGTATGCTCTTTCTAGCCTTTGTAAAAACTTCTGATCCTTTAATTACCACCTCCCCTCTTTCAATAATTTAAAAACTTCCCTCTCTATTGGATGCTTCTCACAGAGTATTTAAACACGCCCTACACTTTCACAGACTTTAAAATCTTCTATCTTCTATTCTCGTCTAACTGCTGCTTCTTTTCTCTCTTTCCAAATTCTTCAAGAATTGACTGTATTCAAGAAATGAACTCATGATCAACCTCCACCCTCATCTCTGGTTTTTCTTTCTAGAGTTTTGTACATTACTAAATGTATCATGGCTTCCCAGCTGTGAAAAGCAGACACCGGGAAGTCATCCATGACAACATTCTCTCAAATCCCTGATAATCTATCAATGCCAAAGAACTTTACCTACTAAATACATCTTGAACCTGTAATTCTCCCTTTAGTTCTTTTTCAGTCACTATCATTCAAGTTATAACCATCCATTGCCTGGACTATTGCAAAGCCACCAAACCTTTTTCTCCACTTCACTCCTGTCTCCTTTCATTCTGCTTGCTCTACTGCTATCAGAGGGATCTTTAAAACATGCAAATCTGACCTCATCAACTGCCCTCTTAAAACCTTTTAATGACATCCCACTGCTTTTAGGGTGAAAATCAAGATCTTTAGTAAAGTGGACTTCAAAGCCCTCTGCACTCTGAAGAGAGCCTCTGTACTCTACTTCTATCATCATTCTGTTCTCCCCTTGACCCTTTTGCTCCAGTCCCTGGACTTCTTTCTAGATTCTCCAATGTGTTTGGCTCCCTTCACACTCAAAGCCTTTGTAAAGAAGAGTCCCTTTGCTAGAAATACCTCTTCCCCACTTTGTCTACTTAATGACTCATCCTTTGTCTCAACAGACATTACTTCCCGAGGAAGCTTTACTAAAACCCTACGTGTGTGTGTGTGTGTGTGTGTTAGTCACTCAGTCGTGTCCGACTCTTTGTGACCTCATAGATTGTAGTCTGCCAGGCTCCTCTGTCCAAGGAATTCCCCAGGCAAGAATATTGGAGTGGGTTGTCATTCCCTTCTCCAGAGGATCTTACCAAACTAGGGATTGAACCCAGGCCTCCTGCATTGCAGGCAGATTCTTTATCACCTGAGCCACCAGGGAAGCCCTTGAACCCTACATACATGAAACATATTCTTGTTTTATATTCTCAAAGCACTTGTATTTTTTCTTCATAGTACATATCACAGATTTTAATGCTCACCATCACAACTCCTATGCCTACACAGTTGGCATTCAACAAATATTTTTTAAGTGAAGAAAGGAAAAAGGCTAAATTACCGTCATATAATACAAAAAGGTAAGAATATAAAGTTAAGAGATCTCCATTTTTAAAAACAAAATCTGACATAAAAGTTAGAGAACAGAGACTCTAAAATTTTTACTGTAAATGTTTATTATTTAATATCAATTTGTGAATTTTCATCAAAATATAACATGAATCTTTTTTCCTAGCTTTAAAAATTTTTTTAATATATTTTAAAAATTAAGCTTTCAAATATAACAGAAGCATAATAGGATGTTATAAAAACCACAAGCCATATGAGAACTATCACTATAAATGAACAATATCAAATACACAGCTATGAAGTGAACTGAAGTCGCTCAGTTGTGTCTGACTCTTGTGATTCATGGGATTCTCCAGGCAAGAATACTGGAGTGGGTTGCCGTTTCCTTCTCCAGGGAATCTTCCCGACCCAGGGATAGAGCCCAGGCCTCCCGCATTGCAGGCAGATGCTTTAACCTCTGAGCCACCAGGGAATCCCAATACACAGCTATACTTAATCCTAAAAAATAACATCACATCAAATTCCATTATCCATTCAACCTAGTTTTACTGTTTGCTTTGAGTGCTAAACTTTTGCCATTAAAAAAAAAAAAACAACCAAAACTTCAAAAAGTAGTTGATTTATGTCCTTAAAACCTAAGATCATATTTAGAAATGCCTCACCTCTTAACCTACCAGTGTCACAACCTCCTCTCCTGCCCTCACCCGAACCTAACTAGAGTACTAACTCACGAACTTTATACTTAGACAACCAGCCATACTTATGCATCTTCACTGGATTCAGTAACCTTTCATTCTGAGTAGCCAAGTTACTAAGGGTATATTTTACAATGTAGCCATATCTTGGAGATCCAACCAGTCCATCCTAAAGGAGATCAGTCCTGGGTGTTCATTGGTAGGACTGATTTTTGAAGCTGAAACTCCAATACTTTGGCCACCTGATGAGAAGAGCTGACTCATTTGAAAAGGCCCTGATGCTGGGAAAGATTGAGGGCAGAAGGAGAAGGGGACAACAGAGGATGAGGTTGGATGGCATCACCAACTCAATGGACATGGGTTTGGGTGGCCTCTGGGAGTTGGTGATAGACAGGGAGGCCTGGCGTGCTGTGGTTCATGGGGTCACAAAGAGTCGGACACGACTGAGCAACTAAACTGAACTGAATCCATATCTTACCTAAAAACACATACTCTAGTATATACAAGATACACTGAGAATCATGTATTTATAGATTGTTTTCTCACTCCAAACAAGATTTGCTCGTAAAGATGAACAAATACCATTTCGGTGATGCTAAAGCAGAGACATTCTTTGCCGACTAAGGTCCGTCTAGTCAAGGCTATGGTTTTTCCTGTGGTCATGTATGGATGGGAGAGTTGGACTGTGAAGAAGGCTGAGCGCCTAAGAATTGATGCTTTTGAACTGAGGTGTTGGAGAACTCTTGAGAGTCCCTTGGACTGCAAGGAGATCCAACCAATCCATTCTGAAGGAGATCAGCCCTGAGATTTCTTTGGAAGGAATGATGCTAAAGCTGTAACTCCAGTACTCTGGCCACCTCATACAAAGAGTTGACTCATTGGAAAAGACTCTGATGCTGGGAGGGATTGGGGGCAGGAGGAGAAGGGGACGACAGAGGATGAGATGGCTGGATGGCATCACTGACTCGATGGACGTGAATCTGGGTGAACTCCGGGAGTTGGTGATGGACAGGGAGGCCTGGCGTGCTGCGATTCATGGGGTCGCAAAGAGTCGGACACAACTGAGCGACTGAACTGAACTGAAAATTTGCCTAAAGTGAAGTGAAGTGAAGTGAAGTCGCTCAGTCGTGTCCGACTCTTTGCGACCCCATGGACTGTAGCCTATCAGGCTCCTCCATTCATGGGATTTTCCAGGCAAGAGTACTGGAGTGGGTTGCCATTTCCTTCTCCAGAGGATCTTCCCGACCCAGGGATCAAACCCGGGTCTCCTCGCACTGTAGCAGACGCTTTACTGTCTGAGCCATAAGGGAAGTCCCAAGATCTGCCTAATGAGGATACCAATTTCCAGTCAAATGAAGATCTGCCTAATGAGCATACCAATTTCCAGTCAAATGAAGATTATATTGAGCATATAACAGGAACTATTTCCAAACAATCTGCTTCTCTGATAGGCCATCAGTAAAAGAAAAACTATAATTCTATTTTTATATACCATTTTTATATAACCTGTCCAAGAAATATAAAACTAAAAATCTAAACACAAACAAAACTGCAAAAATGTCATAAAAACTATCTGACATGAATGTTCAAGCATTTTGAAATTTCAAGAGTTTTGATGCCTCAAGAACGACTAGGGAAGAGATGCTCACCTCTGAGCACAGTTCTCTCCTAGGTTCTGAAAGAGACACGCGTTAATGACTAAAATAACTCTGCTAAACTGAAATGGTAAAGAGAGTTAAACAGAAAATAAAACCGTGGGAGATAGCCACTATCATTCCTATCCCATAAACAAGGAAATTGAAACTGTGAAATGTGGAAATAGTCTGTCCATTATCACAAAGCAACTAGGTACAATTAAGTACAAACTTAGTTCTTTCTGACTCTGAAGTTCAAATTATTTTTATTTCCAGTTGGAATTAAAAATTCTATGACATAAAAAGCTAACACAGACTTACCTAGGTTCAGTTTCGTGCTCTGTTGATTAAATCTTAACATTTAAGTCAACTAGTCTAAACTGAAGATCAGTTCACAAAAAAATAAAACACAAACCAAAAAAAAGATCAGTTCATATTAGGAAATAAATACCTGAGATTTCTACCAGAAAGACCACAAGAAGTAAAATTCATATTCTCATGCAGTGGTCAGACTGTGGGTAAGCTTTCCTCCTTCACAATGGATCAATGTTTGTAAATACATTTTATTGGAACAGGCTTGCCAATTCATTTACGTATCATGTATGGCTGCTTTCTGCTACAAGAGCAGAGGTGAGAGGTTAAGATAAAGACTACATGTCTCATCAGGCCTAAAACAGTTACTATCGGCCCCTTCACAGAAAAGGTTTGGCTCTCCTGCTCCAGGGAGTATTTGATCAAAAACAAGAAGTCGATATGTATAAACCCCCAAACAAACAGTTTTCCCATATGAGGAGTCATCAATAATAGTCTCCTCAGAATAAAGATTTTTATTTGTTGACATCATAATGTCACAGAGAAAACTGTTTAAAAATAAGTTTTTTTAGATGGTGTACAATATATAAGAAATCAACAGATATGTGATCTTAAACCAACTGCTTTCACAAACATTAGCACAAAATTGTCTACTTATTTTACTTTTTTTATAAACAGAAAATACTATACCTCAACGACTTATTGGTTTTGTTAAAGATCAATATTATTAAAGATTAATACTACAATGCTTATATAAAGAGATACTAATTTTCAAAAGTTTCCTCTTGGCTTCTAGAAGGTGTGGCCACGTGAATTCTTTTTTATTCTTACTTTAAGCTGAAGGAATTAATAAAAAGAATGAAGAATCCGAGAATTAAAATCATCATGCCTTAAGTAATAAAACAGCACTATTTAAAATATAAAGCTTTCAAAATACTAAATATATTGTCTGTTTGTAAATAATAAAAATTAAGCACTTCTATCAAACAAGAAAAAAGAAAAAGCCATTTAAAGGCTAAACAAAATCTGAAACATTCAGTGATAACCAAATATGTTTAAAGCCAACCATCTGAAACAATATTCTTGGAGACCATGGGTGAGAATCAATATCTATAAATACATTTAACACATTCTAATGCACTGCTGCTGCTGCTAAGTCACTTCAGTCGTGTCTGACTCTGTGCGACCTCATAGACGGCAGCCCACCTGGCTCTGTTGTCCCTAGATTCTCCAGGCAAGAACACTGGAGTGGGTTGCCATTTCCTTCTCCAATGCGTGAAAGCAGAAAGTGAAAGTGAAGTCGCTCAGTCGTGTCTGACTCTTCGCGACCCCATGGACTGAAGCCTACCAGGCTCCTCCGTCCATGGGATTCTCCAGGCAAGAGTACTGGAGTGGGGTGCCATTGCCTTCTCCTCTAATGCACTAGGTACACTAAAATAGCTAACACTGTATTTAGCACTTATTACTGCCACATTGTTCTAAAGTAAGGGTTTGCCATAAAGTAATCATTTAACCCTCACTATGTACTATTACTGTTCCCACTTTATAGCTGAAGAAACCTAAGGATATAGAGGTTAAGTAACATGCCCAAGGTCATCAAGTTAGCAAGTAGTAGAGGCAGCAATTCAACACACTGATTCCAGAGACTAACTCCTAACCACTGCATCACAGTTCTTCTCTTACACAAGATTGTAAGGGGGGCGGGGGGTGGGGAAGGGGGGAAAGGAATGTTTGATAATAAAAGCCCAGAGAACTGGGGCTTTCAAAAATTAAACATTTTACAGTAATTTTTTTTATAATGTCACTAGAGGAAAAAACTAGTTAATGGTAATTTTCTTTAACAAATAGCTTGATTATACATACCACTGATGCAACAATGCAAGGTAACGAATACAGAATAATCTCTCAAGATCACACATTATATTCATGGCTTAAAAATATACAAGATATTTCCAAGTTAGGGGCAAATACAGTGGAAGATTCCTTTCACCTGGATGAACCCCCTTCCATCTCTGAGAAGAACATAGGAATATATAAGCCAATGTCCTCTAAACTCACAGTTGAGGAGAGGTGAATTAGTCTCTTATTTTGGGAAGCAACACTAATTTTTTTTTTTTTTGAAATTCAATAAAAGCCATAGCACGTCTTTTTTCAAGATAATTTACTTATTTCCATAAAGTACTAAGGAGTATTCAGGATACGAGTAGCCATCAGTTATGACCATAAACATAATAACCTGATGATAATTATTTGTGTTAAATAACAGGTCAGAGAGTAGACACTAGAAGGCAAGTATGTGCTTACAAACGCAGATGCACATACACACACACACACATTCCTGAGACCTTTAAGGTAACATCAAATCTCACGGACATTCCTGAGATCTTTAAGGTAACACCAAGTCTCACGGTATTCAGTTCAGTTTAAGTTGCACAGTCGTGTCTGACTCTTTGCGACCCCATGAATTGCAGCACACCAGGCCTCCCTGTCCATTAGCAACTCCTGGAGTTCACTCAAACTCACGTCCATCGAGTTGGTGATGCCATCCAGCCATCTCATCCTCTGTCGTCCCCTTCTCCTCCTGCCCCCAATCCCTCCCAGCATCAGGGTCTTTTCCAATGAGTCAACCCTTCGCATGAGGTGGCCAAAGTACTGGAGTTTCAGCTTCAGCATCAGAAAAAAATAAATCGTGCTGCTCTACTGTTGGATCTCACATAGAAAAATAACACCTAAGGAAATGCTGTTCCTAAAGGAGCTTCTCAGTAAGAGAGAATAAAACTACGAGCTTGCTTTCTCTCTCTGTGGCACTTCCCAGTCTGGCACAAGCTTTCGAATCTCCCGACACTCCACTGCTCTGTATTACAACATTCACTCAATAATCTGCACTATTTGAACATGTGTACCTAGTTTTACAAAGGCTCAATTCTGGTCTAGGAATCTCAAAGCATGAGAAGGAATTACTCTTCCAGGCAGAGAAAATATCACAAAAGAAAAACAAAGCTAAGCCAGTGAAGGAGGCAGACTGACGCATCAAATGCAGGGTAGGAAGCTACAGATGAGCCGGAGAATCACAGCAGACTGCAGACTGTGAGGCCGTGGATGACATGTTAAGGAGCTCAGGTTCTGTCTTTTAACTACTAGGAAATCTATGCTGGGTTTTAAGCAGGGATACAGCATTGTCAGAATTGCCTTTTTAAATGATTACAACAAGATGCATGGAAGACGGGTTTAAAAGGGCAAGACTGGAGGTAAGGAAGTGAAGGAAATGAATGGATGGAAATGAAGTGGAAGCATGAACGGATGGAAATGCCTAGATTCAAAAATATTTGGAAGTAAAATCAGCAGAAAGTAAAGCAGAGGAAACCATCTAAAATCAATCCCAAATTCTTGCCTTGCACATCTGGGTATCTGACTAAGAGGCGGTGAGCAAGCAGACACTTAAGCAGAGATGAGTGTCAAGCACAGGGGAGACATCAAGACTACGGACACAATGCTGGAGTGATCAGCACACAGATGGCAGCTAAAACCATGGGAGTAGCTGTAATTGCCCAGAAAGGCAGAAGGGTGGTGCGAGTTCCCTATCTTCATTCTTAACAGGCAGATAAAAGAATGAAGAACACCAAGAAGAAACTCACAGGCACAGGAGGGCAAAAGAAGAGGATAAACAGAAGGGTAGTCAACAACATCACAGGCAGTAGATAAGTACTCTAAGGACTGGAGGGTGTGCTGGATTTAGTGCAGTAAGGGTTAATGACTGCCTTGTCAGAGAAAGAAACAATGTCAAACTGTAGGGAGAATGAGGAACAAGTAAGAGGGAGAAGTTTCAGTCAACTCTTAAGACACTGGGCTGTGAAGAGAAATAAAAGGGGGCCACGGGTAAAAAGTTTCTTTTTTTCCAATGGGAAAGACTTGAGCATGTTTAGAATGAAGAAAAGAAGCTAGCAGAAATGAATAGGTTGAAGATATAGGAAAGAACAAGAGTGATACAGCATGCTTCTGGAAAAGATGGAAAGACATGAGAATATGAAAAGACAGGACGCAAGACTAGCTTTCAAAGAGGATGAAATTGAAGGAAAGTAGCATTAGAAAGAATTGTGCTAGGAAAATTTGGGAGTGGGGCAGGGTGGAAAGATGTCCAGAGAATTCACTGCTACACCACCTCAAGTTCGGAGATAACCAGTGTCTAAAATTAAGAGGCAGATTAACTGAGGAGAATGGTGAACCTATGGGATAATAACAAAATGAACAGGCAAAAGAGCTGAGAAAAAGTGATGAGTACAGTACAGATCACACACAACGAAAAAACGTGAAAAGACAGTGTTCAGGACTATATCCCCAGCACTCCGAATAATGCCTGGTATGTCACAGCTGTTCACTACAATTTTGTTGAATTAATGAATGGTAAAATGCGTATCATACTAAGGCAATTTTATGTAACACAAAATGATACAGAAGAAAAAAGACTTAGGTCTGAATCTGGGTTTATATTAATAGTGCTACCTTGGAGTTTCAAGAAACCTCATCTTCCTCATCTATAAAACAGGGATACAAGCTCCCTTTCAGAGTTGCTACCAGGAATAAACAAAACAGGTAAGTTTCATACAGGAACATAGGTGATAACTCCAAGTTGTTGTTGTTGAGTCACTAAGTCATGTCTGACTCTTTGGCCATGGACTGCAGCACGCCAGGCTTCCCTGTCCTTCACTATCGCCTGGAGTTTGCTCAAATTCATGTCTACTGAGATAACTCCAAGAGAGAGGGTTAACCTGTGACATGAATACTTCAGTGACCACCAAATTACTTTTGAGTTACTGACACAGGATCCTTTCTGAAGCAACATACTAGGTTGAAGACGGCAACGTTCCAAGGTGGAGGTAAAAAATCCTGGGTCATCTATCACCACGTAACGCTAAGTAACAAGAGAACCTGAATGTTGTAATGACCACATTCTAGTATGCACAGAAAATAAAAACAAGAGATTAATATGCAAAAACTGCAAAGGACTTACATTATTGTATTTTTTGTTTCTCCTCAAACATCAGTTTTGATTATATAAAACTTAAAGAAAAACAGTTTAAAGTTGGATCCGCAAACACACTTTTCTCCTCTCTAAACATTAGGCTTTGATCATACAGCTTAGGCAAACAGTTAAAAGCCTGACACGACAGCACATGGAGCAAAGCAAAATTACAGAACGCCATCGAAGCTCATCTCCTAAGAAGTAAGCAGTGGCTTACATAATAGTACAGGTGACCATTTACTATTTGCCAGGTGCAGTTTATGTGCGACAATATACTATTAAACCTTTAATTCTCACAAGAAATCTACCAGGTAAGTAACAGTACTATTCCCATTTTTCTGATGAGGAAAAAGTTAAATAACCTGCCCCAAATCACACAACTGGGAAGTGGCAGTTTGGGTTCCACCCTGCAGTCTGGTTCCAGAGCTCATAAGCATTATACAACAAAGCAAGGCTTCTGGAATGGCCTGGCTCTAGGTGCCTCTGTCATGGTTTCAACTTGTAGGGACAATCAGTACTTCACATTTAAAAGTCTCATCTCTGACCCCAAGCACCTTCACACTATCATTTAAACTGATACAAGCCACTGTGAGAGGAGTTACCAGCTCACTGTGTGGTTGGAGAGGGCTTCTCTTGCACACCACCATATACCTATTTCTACAGGCATCTAGAAGGCCTGACTGTATGCAGGCTAACATAACAGAAGCAAGAACTGAGGCTCCTTGTATTCAAATGAACTGCTATATACGTAATCCAAAACAGGAATTTTTATTCTAAAGGATAGTCCACCACAAGATAAATCCCCTTTGCTTGCCATAAACATTCAGAGACCACGTACACAAACATAAAATTTACATTTACGTTACTAAATGTGTAAAATTTTTCTTTGGACTGTAAGATATAAATGCTCATGACAAAGTAAAGACACAAGGTTCTTATGAGGCTGCATAAGTTAAAACAAAAAAATCATTAGTACTCCCTCCCCCATTCCGGCCAATATCAAATGCTTCCAAAAGCTTCTAATTCTTCTACTAGTGTTCACAGTATGTGAGTACTTTAACATATCTCTAAAAGGAATACAAACATGTAGAAATCCCTTGTAATTTTTATCCTACCTAATATTACTTGATTTCAGATGCTCCTCTGATTTCAAGTTTCCGGTCCTCATCTGGGACTTAAATGAAACGTTTTCTCCCACAATGACTATCTGCAAGAACATCCAATTTCTCATAAGGTAGAATGGTTTAAGACATTCTAGATAGAGGAGAGGAGGAAAATATGAGTTAACCCACAATAACAGAGAACCCTCTTAAAGAAAGTTAAATTATTTTCTCTTTAAAATGATCAATGTCAAAGGCAAAAGGAAAGATATCATGGCTTTTTTCCTTTTTATATTTAGTTTCTGAGAGTACACATTTTAAAATTCTGTTTTGTATATATCTAAAATTCTAGTTTGGTATCCAACTGTTATTCTAATCTCTCTGCCTGAAAGCTGAGTGGTCTCTAAAGGACAAACAGGTATCAGTTACCCAGAAAGGTTCTTGTGGTACCAAGGTTCAGGAGCAGATGGCTGGTCCAAACTGGACTACGTATGGAAGGAAAACCATGTAAAGCAATTAAACCACAATTATAGAAGGTACAAAAAAAGCTTACATTCTGAGACCAGCTAAAAGGTAGGTATTTAGATATTCAGTCACTCAATGAACAATGTATGCATGCTAAGTTGCTTTAGTCATGTCCGACTTTTTGCGACCCTATGGACTTGTGGCCCACCAAGCTCCTCTGTCCATGGGATTCTCCAGGCAAGAATATTGGTTGCCATGCCCTTCTTCAAGGGATCTTCCCAACCCAGGGATTGAACCTGCGTCTCTTAGGTCTCCTGCATTGGCAGATGGGTTCTTTACCACTAGCACCACCTATGAACCCCTAATGAATAATAATTTGGTTATTTCTCTGTACTACACAGTGTTAAGGACTAGGTAGACAATGATGAAAAAAACATTATAGCTCCTACCAGATTTAAATTCTAATGTGGAGACAGCCCAACAGGAAAGAGGAAGCAGTAGAAGGTAGTGGTTAAAGGCATGGGCTTGGATATCACACTGTACTCAATGGCATGCTGGGAATAACTCAAGCCACTTGCGCAATTTCTTTCAGACACCAATTTAACTTAAAGATTTGGGCAAAATAAATTGAGTAATTATTATTAAATACTGATAACTGCTTACATTTAAAATTATTATGTGGCAGATTCTATACTAAATGCTTTACACATTGATCTCACAGAATGGGAAAATAAAATGTCATAGTTAAGTATCATATTCAGACTGCCTGGGTTCAAACCTCACTCTGCTATTTACTAGCTGTGTAACTTTAGGAAAATTACTTCTCTATGCCTTAATTTTATCAGCAGTAAGAAGGAGATAATAAAAGTACCCACTTCAGTGAGATGTTCTGAGGATTAAATGAGGTAACAGAAATAAAACCTCTAGGATTGTTCCTTGTTATATAAGCCCTCAAAAACTGTTATTATTGTCATTATTATCATTATAGGTATTATTAATCTTCCCAACAATCCTAAGATGTAATTGCTATTATTATCTTCATTTTAAAATTAGGAAATTGAAGCTAAGAATGCACATTAGTTGATTCTAGAATAGAAAACAAAGTTATTCATAATTTTAAACAATAAAACATCAATTATTAAGAGAAATCTCAAACATGCAGGAGGCTATACAGACTCTGGCTTCATACTTCCAACACATATATTTAATCACCTGTTACTTTAGTTGTACTTTAGTGGAAAAGACTAGGAGAAAACACTTCATGACAAAACCTAAGTTCACTGGTACAGCATGTTAAGTCTCATAGCTTCCAACTATATATGTTAGGACCCAATAAAACCAAATTACTTTTAGTTCCCTGCTATTTTGCCCCACTGCATCTTGATTCATGCTTTCACTCAACCTGAAATGCCTTTCCCCTTCCTTCTTTGTCTGGTTAACCCCTTTTTGTATTTTAAGACTCAGCAACTCGTGTTAAGAGGGACTTGGCTTGGCCAAGCATTCCCAGTGAATCTTAATGCCCACTTCTATAACAGCACTCACAGCACTATGATGAAGTTATTCATTCACACATTTCCTGCACTAGAGATTATTTATTCTATTAGATGATGTAGGCCAGGAACATGGTTTTCAACACTATTGGATTCAACACTTAAAAAAAAAAGACATTCTTTGCAACAATGCTTTTATCTTCCTGAAATAAAATACAAGATGATATAAACTATTTATTTAACACATTAAAATGAATAACTAAATGCCTTCTACAAGGAAAAATAGAAAGAAATTTTTAATAATACCAGTATCACAATAAACAAATGGTCAGGTAAGACTATTCTTTAAGAAATAATGAAGTTATCAATGCTTGTACATAACATGTGGCTTGTGGTATCTCAGTCTCCCAGACCAGAGACTGAAGCCAGGTCGATGGCAGTGAAAGTGCCAAATCTTAATCACTGGACCACTAGGACTTCCTATATATACTTTTAAGAGAAGGTTAACAGAATTCCAAAGACAGGGAAATGAAAGTAAAAATCTGAGTAGACATTAGAATTAAAATGAGTTTCAATGTAAGTAACAGCCAATCAAATTTACTGGAAATGCAAAGAGAAAAATAACCTGACATGGGGACAGCATGACAAGACAAAGTATAAAGAGCTGACCTGAAGAAAATAAGGGTGTGACTATATCCCTTAATAGGTAAGCAGGAAACTAATACAATGTTGGAAAAAGAAACAGTAACAGTTCTTTATGTAAAACACCATATAAATTTAGGTTAGGGAAAAGTAAAGTACAACTTCCCAATCTGGAATATAACATGGGATATGGACAACTTAATTAACCCAGCCAGCAACAGTAGTAAGATACTGTCTGATTTAACTGAATAAAATAATCTGTACATTATTATGGTATATCTAGAAATTTCTACTTCTGTGGTGTCCGAAATTTAAGAGATATATAAAAAAGTCAAATCTGACTTTTCCACCCAAGAACCATTATTTAACCTGTACTTCCAGACATCAGTTTATCTAGTCAGGTTCCTTTTTTCTTTATTATTTACCTATTTGTCTAAAGAAAGGGGTGATGCATTATAATCAAATAATCTAACAAATCTGATACAAATCATAGAGGGCCTACAGCAGACATGAACCATACCCCTCCTGGCATCTGCACCATTGTGAACTCTCTTCACACAGTGACCTTGGGGTTGGCCGTGTGACTTACTCTGGCCAATACTTCAGAAGTGAGACACAAACGAAAGCTTGACAAGCCCCTGTGCATCTGGGCTTGCCCTTCTGTAACGCCTTCACAATGTTATGAAGCAGAGGAGACAGACGACTTGGAAAGAGGAGACCCCATTTTCCCAGCTATCACAGGCATCCCAGTTGACAGTTCTGACATTTGAGTGAGGCCATCTTGGACTATTCAGGACACTGAGCCACTGGATGACCAGTCATCCAACTTCACCTAGATAGTCTGAGAGAGGGGACACCTTTGGACATTCTGAGCAAAGAACCTCCATGACCTAACCTCGATTTTAACATGTTCCACTGAGCCACTATGTCAAGAATTTACTGGCTTGAACCAGTAGGCAGCAATGGAGAGAATAAAATGTGACTGGACTTTGACCAACAGGGTTTGCTCAGAGAAATTTTAAAGAGAGAGAGAGAGGCAGGAATCAAAAATGATTCATGAGGATTTGTCATTTACTAGCTAAAGATAAAAATAGGGTAAAGAGTTCATTTTGGACAACAATGCTTGGCACATGGTGTTATATAAACCACCGCTATTATTTTTTACGATGACGATAACTTTAAGACATTATACATCCATGTGAATGTATACTAGCAGTTATTAAATAATCTGACATTTAAAGGAAAGATATGTAACCACAGAAATCCATCTTGGGAGTCATCAGCACAAGGCAAGAAATGACAAGGGAATAATAAAAAGACAATTAATGACCATAGAGAAAGGAGGGAAACTTGAAGTTCTGTGGTGTAGTGGAAGCCAAATGAAGAAAGAGCTTCAAGAAAACAAGGTAGAATCAGTAAGTGCTGCTCAAGCAGCAAGTAAAATGAGGCCTGAGAACTGACTACTGGATTCAGTATGTGGAAGTCACTGCCGATCTCGTTAGGAACAATGTGGGCAGTAAAGTGGGAGCATCAGCCCATGGACTGACATTAATGGAAAATAGGAGGAAAGGAACAGAGACTAAAATTGAGTTTAGATGCCTTTTTCTAGGCAGGAGAGGCAACAGAGTGAGGGTCACAAGTTTTTAAGATGGAATATATGTTCTTTTACGGGATGGAATAGGATAAATAACAAGAGGAGGAGTCAATGGAGAAAAAAAAAAAACAAAAACGGCTGAAAACAAAGTCTCAGGAATGCCACAGGGGGTTATACGAGTTTGTTTAAATATAATCCAAAAAAAAAAAAAAAAGGCAAAAAGACCCCTGAATGAAAGAATAAAACTTGAAGTGAATTATATACAGAAAGACAACTAATAATCAGTGACTAGGGTGAATGGCAAGTGGATTACATAAAGTCAAAGTGAAGTCGCTAAGTCATGCCCGACTCTTAGCGACCCCACGGACCACAGCCTACCAGGCTTCTCCGTCCATGGGGTTTTCCAGGCAAGAGTACTGGAGTGGGTTGTCATTGCCTTCTCCGGAGGGGCCTCTAGGAGGCCTGAGTAACTTCAGAACAGGGACTGGATTACATAAACCATTCTCAATTTAACTTTCATAGCAACCTGAAGTAACTACTATTTTCTCAGTTTTACAAAGAAACAAAGACTCAGAGATTTTAGGAAACTTCCCCAAGATCACAAAGGTAGTAAATGCTAGGACTGAGGTTCAAATCCAAGTGTATCAGAATTCCAGAACCTTGCTGTTGCTATTCAGTCGCTAAGTCGTGTCCAACTCTTTGTGACCCCATGGACTGCAGCATGCCAGTCTCCTCTGTCTTCCACAGAGTTTGCTCAAATTCATATCCATTTGAGTTGGTGATGCTATCTAACCATTTCATCCTTTGCTTTCAATATTTCCCAGTATCAGGGTCTTTTCCAAAGAGTCAGCTCTTCACATCAGGTGGCCAAAGTATTGGAGCTTCAGCTTGAGTCCTTCCAATGAATATCCAAGGTTGACTTACTTTAGGATTCAGTTCAGTTCACTGCTCAGTCATGTCCAACTCTTTGAGACCCCATGGACTGCGGCACGCCAGGCTTTCCTGTCCATCACCAATTCCCAGAGCTTGCTGAAACTCATGTTCATCAAGTCACTGATGCCATCCAACCATCTCATCCTCTGTCATCCCCTTCTCCTTCTTCCTTCAATCTTTTCCAGCATCAGGGTCTTTTCTAACGAGTCCATTCTTCACAGCAGGTGGCCAAAGTATTGGAGTTTCAGCTTCAGCATCAGTCCTTCCAATGAATATTCAGGACTGATTTCCTTTAGGATGGACTGGTTTGACCTCCTTGCAGTCCAAGGGGCTCTCAAAAGGTCTTCTCCAACACCACAGTTCAAAAGCATCAGTTCTTCAGCACACAGCTTTCTTTATAGTTCACCTCTCACATCCATATATAACTACTAGAAAAACCATAGCTTTGACTAGATGGATCTCTGTCAGCAAAGTAACATCTCTGCTTTCTAATATGCTGTCTAGGTTGGTCATAGCTTTTCTTCCAAGGAGCAAGCATATTTTAATTTCATGGCTGCAGTCACCATCTGCAGTGATTTTGGAGCCCCTTAAAATAAAGTTTGCCACTGTTCCCACTGTTTCCCCATCTATTTGCCATGAAATGATGGGACCAGATGCCAAGTTTTTTGAATGTTGAATTTTAAGCCAACTTTTTCACTCTCCTCTTTCACTTTCATCAAGAGACTTGCTGCCATAAGGGTGGTGTAATCTGCGTATCTGAGGTTATTGATATTTCTTCCAGCAAATGTGATTCCAGCTTGTGCTTCATCCAGCCCGGCATTCTGCATGATGTATTCTGCAAGCAAGTTAAATAAGTAGGGTGACAATATACAGCCTTGAGATACTCCTTTCCTGATTTGGAACCAGTCTGTTGTTCATGTCCGGTTCTAACTGTTGCTTCTTGACCTGCATACAGATTTTTTAGGAGGCAGGTAAGGTGGTCTGGTATTCCCATCTCTTGAAGAACTTTCCACAGTTTGTTGCGATCCACACAGTCAAAGGCTTTGGCATAGTCAATAAAGCAGTAGTAGATATTTTTCTGGAACTCATCTTGCTTTTCTTGATGATCCAATGGATGTTGGCAAAATGCTTTAGGATTTACTTGTTTAACCTCCTTGCAGTCCAAGGAACTCTTAAGCACTAGAGTCTTCTCCAGCACCACACTCTGAAAGCATCAATTCTTCAGCATTCAGACTTCTTTATGGTTCAACTCTCACATCCACGTATGACTACTGGAAAAACTATAGCTTTGACTATACATACCTTTGTTGGCAAAGCTTTTTAATACACTGTCTAGGTTTGACACAGGTTTCCTTCCTAGGAACAAGCATCTTTTAATTTCATGGCTTCAGTAACTGCCCACAGTGGTTTTGGAGCCCAAGAAAATAAAATCTGTCACTACTTCCACATTTTGCCCTTCTATTTGCCATGAAGTGATGAGACCAGATGCCATGACCTTAGTCTTTTTTAATGTTAAGTTTCAAGCCAGTTTTTTCCCTCTCCTCTTTCACCCTCATCAGGAGGCTCTTTAGTTCCTCTTTCTGCCATTAAGAGTGGTATCATCTGCCTATCTGATAACCTAAACTTCACTTATTCATCATTCCATAATACAATACAGACCTCAATTTTCAAAAATTCACATATTCAGAGTTACATTGTGAATATATTATTGCTTATGATTTTATTCAGAGTTTGCCTTTTCAAAAGCTTTAATTTTTAAAGCTTCTATTCAACATAGACCATTAAAAAAAAGTGAGAAAGCAAGCTAATGTGTATGTGTATACATAAACACATACAAAGGCTTTACACTCAAAACATATTAAAGAGAACTCAGTAATAAGACTGGAGAAGGAAATGGCAACCCACTCCAGTGTTCTTGCCTGGAGAATCCCAGGGACGGGGGAGCCTGCTGGGCTGCGGTCTATGGGATCGCACAGAGTCGGACACGACTAAAGTGACTTAGCAGCAGCAGCAGCAGCAGTAATAAGACAATCCAATTTGAAAAATGGGCTAATGATTTAGATACTACAAAAGAAGATACGCAAATGGCCAATAATCACATGAAAAGGTGCTCAAAATCTTCAGTCATCTGAAAATGCAAGTCTACAAGATACCAATGCATGTGCATTAGAATGGTGAATATCAAAGAGATTATCAATACCAAATATTGAAGGAAAGGATATGGAATAATTAGAACCCTTATAATACTACTACTGCTGCTGCTGCTAAGTCGCTTCAGTCGTGTCCGACTCTGTGTGACCCCATAGGTGGCAGCCCACCAGGCTCTGCCATCCCTGGGATTCCCCAGGCAAGAACACTGGAGTGGGTTATAACACTGCTACTAAAGAATGTTATAATCATGTTGGGAAACAGTTTGGTAATTTTCATAAAGTGGTACATGTACTTACTATATGACCTAGCAATTCCACTCCTAGGTGTTTACCAAAGGAAGTGAAAACATGTCCATGAAAAGACTTTTATATTACATTCCTAAAGCTTCATTCACAGTAGCAGAAAAGTAGACACAACCCAAAGGCTCATTAAAAGGTGAATGGATAAACCGTGGCAGTCATATGATGAAATAGTTGTTGTTCAGTCACTCAGTCACGTCTGCCTCTTTGCAACCCCATTGACTATAGCACATCAGGCTTCTCTATCCATCACCATCTCTGGGAGCTTGCTCAAACTCAAGTCCATTGAGTCAGTGGTGCCATCCAACCATCTCATCTCTGTCTTCCCCTTTTCCTCCTGCCTTCAATCTTTCCCAGCATCAGGGTCTTTTCAAATGAGTCAGTTCTTCACAGCAAGTGGCCCAAGTATTGGAGTTTCAGCTTCAGCATCAGTCCCTTCAATGAATATTCAGGACTGACTTCCTTTAGGAAGGACTGGTTAGACCTCCTTCCTGTCCAAGGGACTCTCAAGAATCCTCTCCAACACCACAGTTCAAAAGCATCAGTTCTTCAACGCTCAGCTTTCCTTATGGTCCAACTCCCACATCCATACATGACTACTGGAGAAACCACAGCTTTGACTAGATGGACCTTTGTCGGCAAAGTAATGCCTCTGCTCTTTAACATGCTGTCTAGGTTGCTCACAGATTTTCTTCCAAGGAGCAAGCATAGGCTGCAGTCACCATCTGCAGTGATTTTGGAGGCCCCAAAATAAAGTTTGTCACTGTTTTCACTGTTTCCCCATCTATTTGCCATGAAGTGTGCCATGATCTTAGTTTTTTAAGCCAGCTTTTTCACACTCTTCTTTCACCTTCACCAAGAGGCTTTTTTAGTTCCTCTTTGCTTTCTGCTGTAAGGGTGGTATCATCTGCATATCTGAGGTTATTGATATTTCTCCCAGCAATCTTGATTCCAGCTTGTGCTTCTCAACAATAAATAGGAACAAACTATTGATTCATGCAACAAAGAGGATTATTCTCAAAAATATTATGTCAAAAGAATTTGGACACAAGAATATGTACTGTTACTATTTCATTTATGAAGTTCTGGAACAAGCGAAAGTAATCTTTTGTGATAAAGGTTAAAATAATGATTGCCTGAGACACAAAGAAACAAGTAGGGGTAGGGGTAGGACTGACTACAAAGGGGCCTGGGTGAACTTATTTGAGGATTTGGAAATGTTCTATACCTTAGCTAGGGCAGTGGTTAGAGGTATATGTTCATCAAAATTCATGACTGTGCACTTGAAGTGAGTGTATTTTCATTATATATAATGAGTACCTCAATTAATGTGATTTAAAACAGTATACACATGATCATAATCTGATTAAATTCATTACCTGTATATGCATAAAATGCATATCATATATTCATAAAAAAAGATTGGACAGTGTGAACAGTGCTGGTGGCAATTTAATATTACAGGTTTTTATTGTAACATTTTAATTTTGCTCAATGTATAATACCTTTACAACAATAAATGACTACTAAATATATCAATGTCCTAATAAGCCAATTATTAAATATTTTAAGGTTAGAATGCTTTCTGCATAGAAAGCTTTCACTAGTCAGACTAAAATAATTTCTAATAAATAAATATCCTTTCCCGTTAAGTTTAAAAGTACTTCATTTCTTCCAATCTAAATTTCCTTTGATCCTGCTATTCCCCTCAAGCACCCACCCTAATCCTTGCCTCTAAACTTTGTTAAAAGACAATATGTAAGTACTGAGTTCACTTTCCCATTATCCCATCACTTTTAAACTTTCAATTAGGTGTCCATCTGTACCACTGTAACACATTTCTCAAGAGTTAACAATGACTTTGCCCAATCTAAGGGCCTTTTCTCAGTCCTCATGTTTCCTGAACTCTGCAGTATTTCTCAATACTATATTGTATCAGCGTTCTTTCAAACTTTAGCCCACATCAAAATCACTAAGAGATTTATATAATGATTGCTGGACCTTATGCTCAAAGTTTCTGATTCAGCGAGTCTGAGACAGGACACAAGAATTTGTATTTCTAATAAGTTCCCAGGTAATGATGAGTGCTCCTAGTCTGGAGACCACTTTTTGAGAACTACTCTATTAGCGTAAGCCTTCATTAAAGCTTTCTGCACACTTAGCTGACCATTCTTCTTCACAGTTTCCTGATCCTTCCTACCTTTTGGATAGATCATTTCGTGCCTCTTTCTGCTTCCACCCATCTAGATTAACAAAATCATTAAGAATGAAAGTTAAGCTTTATTATCACTTGGCACCTGTTCCCTAAGTGTCTAACCCTAATACCCTTATACTTCTATAATTCCTTCCCATATCTAACATGACACACAATGAAAACCTAAAAGCACTACTTTTATTCAACCCAGTATTGAAAGTCCCAGCTGCAGCAATCAGACAAGAAAAAGAAATGAAAGGAATCCAAACTGGAAAGGAAGAAGTAAACCTGTGCAGGTAACAAGCATGATATTATACATAAAAACCATCAAGGAAACCAACAAAAAAAACCACTGGAGCCCATCAATGAATTCCATAAAGTTGCAGGACACAAAATTAATATACAAAAATCTGTTGCACTTCTAGACACTAACAATGAATTATAAGAAAGTGAAATTAAGGAAACAATTTCATTTACAACTGCATCAAGAGAATAAAATACCTAGGAATAAGCCTACCCAAGAAGGAAAAGGACTTGTACTTGGAAAACTGAAAAACTAAAGAAACTGAAGACAACATAAACAGATGGAAAGAATTAGTATTGTTAAAATGACCACACAATTCAAGGCAAGCTACAGATATAATGCAATCCCTATCAAAATACCAATGGCATTTTTCACAAAACTAGAACAAATAACTTAAAAATTTGTACAGAAACATGTAACACCCTGAAAAGCCAAAGCAATCTTGAGAAAGAACAGAGCTGGAGGTATCATGCACCCTGACTTCAACTATATGACAAAGCCACAGAAATCAAAACAGTATGGAATTGGCATAAAAATAGTCACACAGGTCAATGGAACAGAATAGAGAGCCCAATAACAAGCTCACACACTTATGGTCAATTAACCAACAAGAAAAACTGGACAGCTGGAAAAATTGTGCTGGAAAAATTGGACAGCTACATGTAGAAGAATAGAAGTAGAACATTTCCTCATGCCACACACAAAAATAAACTCAAAATGGACTAAAGACCTAAATGTTAAGACTGGAAATCAGAAAATGCTTAGAAGAAAACATAGGCAGAACACTTTGACACAAATTATGGCAATATTTTGTTAGATGTGCCTCCTAAGGTAAAGGAAACAAAAATAAATAAAATGGAATCTAATTAAACTTAACACATTACTGACCAGAGACATAATACATTTTTTGTTACCCAAATATCACTTATTGGAGCGTTTCAATATTCACCAGCTACAGGCGTTAGCTTCTGCAAAAATCCCCTGGTCAACAATGTGTTAAAAGCTTTTGCACAGCAAGGGAAACCATCAACAAAATGAAAAGGCAACAGACAAATTGGGAGAAAATATTTGCAAATGATGTGACTCACAAGAAGTTAATTTTCAAAGTATACAAACAGCTCATACAACTCAATATCAAAAACAAAAACAAAAACAAAAACCTAAAAAACGGACATAAAACTTGAATAGACATTTTTGCAAAGAAGAGATATGGCTAGCCAACAGTCACATGAAAAGAGGCTCGAACAACACTGCTAATCATCAAAGAAATGCAAATCAAAACCACAATGAGAAATCACCTAATATCTGTCAGAATGGCTCTCATTAGAAAGACCTCGAATAATAAAGGCTGGTGAGGATGTGGGAATTTATATCCCCATTTCTGGTGGGAATGTAAACTGGTACAGCCACTGTGGAAAACAACGCGGAAGTTCTTCAAAAAGTTAAAAATAGAGCTACCACAGGATCCAGCAATCCCACTCCTGGGTAAATTTCCCAACAGAGCAAAAACTCTAGTTTGAAAAGATAAATACATTACTTTGCCGACTAAGGTCCGTCTAGTCAAGGCTATGGTTTTTCTAGTGGTCATGTATGGATGTGAGAGTTGGACTGTGAAGAAGGCTGAGCGCCGAAGAATTGATGATTTTGAATTGTGGTGTTGGAGAAGACTCTTGAGAGTCCCTTGGACTGCAAGGAGATCCAACCAGTCCATTCTGAAGATCAACCCTGGGATTTCTTTGGAAGGAATGATGCTAAAGCTGAAACTCCAGTACTTTGGCCACCTCATGCAAAGAGTTGACTCATTGGAAAAGACTCTGATGCTGGGAGGGATTGGGGGCAGGAGGGGAAGGGGATGACAGAGGATGAGATGGCTAGATGGCATTACTGACTTGATGGACATGAGTTTGAGTGAACCCCGGGAGTTGGTGATGGACAGGGAGGCCTGGTGTGCTGCGATTCATGGGGTCGCAGAGAGTCGGACACGACTAAGCAACTGAACTGAACTGAACACCTCAATAAAAAAATTAAATGTTGGTAATAAGCAGGATCTCATATGTTACTAGTTAACATTTACTGAGTGTTGGTATTGCTCTAAAGTTGTACCAGGACAATTAAGAGAAAGCCCTTCCCTCAAATGATATCAGGGAATAGTGAACAAACATAAAGTAATCTGATCAATGAAAGAGACTGAGAATAAAAAGAAACATCTTGTCATTTATCTGACAAAATTCTATGATGACTCAAAGATTTTCTGCGAGGGACTTTTCAAAGACAATGTGAAGTAACATGAAAGAAAAAGTTCAGACTGTGAGTTAATAGAGGAAGATTGCCCTTTATCTTGAGTAAACTAGTCTTACTCACTTTCAGGTGACTATGTGTTTAAGAAGAAGAAAAATAGTTAATTCAAAGATGTCAGGCCACATATGAAACCTTCAGTAATCTGTTACTGTTTTAAAAAGCCACACTGAATTTTCCTTTTAAAGTAACTTATCCACGGTTTGAATTTTGTACATGTAAAACTATGTTCCTTAGTATCAGAAGCTAACATCTGAATATGTCTATGTAACAACAATATAAAGTCAATAAGGAAAAGGCAACTCCAGTTTTCTTTACTTAAGCTGCCAAAACTGGCAAGTCATTTTCCACTTGTCTGATTAGCTCAGGTGGGTTAGAACTATTTTTACTGATAACAGCTGGTTCTCAGTATCCCCAAAGTCCTGGGAAATACTGTATTTAAGCAGCAATACTGAAGAGGAAAACTGAAGAAAGAACAGCTATAACTGAGAGAAGAGTGGCAGACCAACTAGTCAGTCCTGGTTCATTAGTTTATTAATAAATTAATTTCAAATACAGAAGAAAAACAATCTTCCCTAGTTCCCCTTAGTAAGCACTCTGAGAAATTAACCTGCCCTCTTTCTTATATTTCACACACAAAAAATGCATTAGGAAGCTTGAGACTGATGAGATCAGTTTGTTCAGACTATATATTCATATTTAAAATACACATATTTTATGTAAGCATATAATAATAAACACAAATAAAACAAAAAAGCAAAATCCTACAATCTCAGGCAAATAGGAAAATAAAACTATAGAAGTAGAGTCTATATGATACAGAGTTAAAAACGTGGATTCTAAAGCCTGATTCCTGGGTTCAAATCATGGTTCTGCTACTCTATATATGACCTTGGACTTAACTATTCTGCCTCTTTCTTTGATTTGCTATAAAATGAAGCTACTAATATATACCTCATAGGGTTGCTGTGAGGATTCACAACTGAAGAATGTTTGGAATAGTAAATAACAAAAATAAAACTGTTGGCTTATTAATCAGGTCAAAAGCACAAATCAAGAGCCTCTCTCTTTAAAGTTATCACACCTTACTGCTACTCTATGAAAGCTTCAATATTAAAGGTGAAGAAACAAAAAGTACATTAGCATTGCCAGATTACAGGTGACTGGAAGTCAGTCCAGAACCCATAAGGCAGAGTGTCTAGGGCATAATCATTAACCTCTGACACTAAGTCGTGTCCAACTCTTTGTGACCCCATTGACTGTAGCCCACCAGGCTCCTCTCTCCATAGGATTTTCTGGAGACGGTTGCCATTTCCTTCTCCAGGGGATCATCCTGGCCCAGGGACTAAACACCTGTCTCCTGAACTGTAGGCAGATTCTTTATCCACTGAGCCATCAGGAAGCCTGCATAATCATTAAGATGCCCTTCAAAAACAACAAACAGATCAAAATGATTCCTAAAAACTTTTTATAAAATCACAAACAAAAACAATAAAGGGTATATGTATATAGCCACAAAAATCAGGATAGACTGTACGTATTTCCTAAATATTAGTACAACACAAACACAAGTAAATCCTCCCACAAAAGAAAGCAATTCCCTGTTATCATTTAAAGTGAGAGAAATATTTATGGTAATAAACTTCTGAGCACTTTCATCACTTGTAGCATCACAGCAGCTGCCAAAAATAGTGGAGAGGAAAGAAGGCCATCTTAGGTATGAAAGAGCAGTGGAGTAACAGGTAAAGGAAAGCAGGGAACTGGCAGGTTTTATTAGCTTGGTTTTGCATTATAACATTTTCAAACTCCTTTCATAGTACATGGCTGTCATTCGCAGATTCTAAATGTTCCTCTCATTTCGTTTTACCTCACTTGGGAATCTGGATATCTGAAATAACTAACATAAAGGAAGCAATTACGGGACTTCCCTGATGGCCCAGTGGTTAAGAATCCACCTGCCAATGCAGGGGACTACAGGTCGATCCCTGGTCTGGGGAGACCCCACAAGCCTCAGAGCAACTAAGCCCGTGAGCTCAACTACTGAAGCCTGTGTGCCCCAGCGCCTGTGCTCCGCAGCAACAGAAGCCACCGTAATGAGAAACCCCTGCACTGCAACTAGAGAGTAGCCCCTGCTCGGCACGAGACGGACCAGGTGCAGCAAACGAGGACCCAGTGCAGCCTTAAATAAAGAAATAAAAATCTCTTGAAAGAAATTATGTCCACACTCAGGTCTAAAATTTTTTAAAAGTAACTCATAATTATCTTCCATCTGACCACCTCTCTAGCCTATGTCCTGCCATTCCTCCACATACACCCCTCACATTAGTGTGTAGGTCACAATACCTTTGCAAAAATGTACCTTTCATTGGAAATGATCCTATGAATAGTCTTCAAGGCTCTTGGAATTTTCCCCACATAACAGTTTATAACACCCATCATAGTATCCTCAGTAACCCTATTTCCTTAAAATCAATTATCTAAATAAACTGCTACAATTAAGTTCTGTTTCTAGTTCTCTGAGAAGATTAAAATGGCCAGAATTCCCTGGTGATCCAAGTGAGGACTCAGAGCTTTTACTGCCAAGAGCAGTGGGTTCAATCCCTCGTCCGAGACTAGGTGTAAGCCTCATGGCACAGACAAAAAAAAAAAGTAAACAAATAAATAGATTAAATAATAAAATTATAAAATGGCCATAAGTCCAATGCACTTGTATTCACAGAACTGTCCCTGATCCAGTGATCTATTATAGCTCCAGAACTTAGTATGTGCTGTGCTTAGTTGCTCTGCCATGTCTGACTCTTTGTGATCCATGGACTATACCCCACCAGGCTCCTCTGCCCATGGGGATCCTCCAGGCAAGAATACTGGAGTGAGTATCCCTTCTCCAAGGGAACTTCCCAACCCAGGAATCAAACCGGGGTATCCTGCATTGCAGGTGGATTTTTCACCAGCTGAGTTACCAGGGAAGCCCACAACTTGGTATAGGTAAGTTCAAATAAAGGGGAAAAAAAAAAAACTAATGAAATTCATTAAAAATAATTTAGGACAACTCCATAAGAATGTGAGGTTTTTATATAACAAATAATGCACTGCTACTACTAATAATAGGTCAATTTACCGCTTCTTTTCTTAACCCAGGTATAAGGCACCATGCTAAGAACTATTACTGCGTTATCTAATTTATTTCTTTTCAAACCCTAGGAAACATATTATATCCACTCCACCACTGAGGAAACTGGAATCAAAACAATAGATAACTTACCCAAGATCATACAACCAGTTTTCAAACCCAGGGCTGCCAGAAAGTAAAGGCCTTGCTCTTAAATCACCATACCGTTAAGTGCTATACTTGGCTAATGCTCATATTTGGAGTATCAGGCTAAACTTTTTGATAATACAGCTCCATTTTAAAAGTAAAGTAACACACTGATAGGATACAATTTTTCAATATAAGAATCAGTCTTTACTTAACAAGAAAAAGCAGAAAAAAACCAAATCCAAACAGAGTTAAAAAACAAAACAAAGCCGCGGAAACACAGAGACAGAAACAAGGCCAGAGCAAAGAGTCATAACAGACGGGAGTAAACTGAAGTGCATTCATGCATTCATCCAATGAACATTCATCAAACATGCAAAGATCCCACTATGTGTCAGGGACCGTGGAGGCCTTAGGGATACAATTACTAGTCAAACAGTCCCTGAGCTCAATTTAAAAAATAAGTAAATGAGAGTCTACGGAGTTAAAAGCAGAGAAGCCTTTGGTGACCTGACCAAGCACAGTTTCAGTGGAAAGGCAGAGGCAGAGGCCAGAGAGCGCTGGGTTGAGAAGTCAGCACAGACCGTGGTTTCAGATGATGAACGGGGAAGGTGGATGGCAGAGCGAACGCTAGGGAAGGACAGGGTGAGGGAAGCCTGCGCAGATGCTTACAGCAAAACAGAGTCCCAGTAAAGAGGGAAAGGGCTGGACATAAAAACAAGGATGAGACCCAAAGCACACACACAAAAAAGCCCACCTTAATAATGAGGATGAGAACCTTTCCCTTTCTAAGAGGGACAGAAGCAAGAACTAGCAGAAGGAATAGGAAGCAGATCCATCCCACCAGAAGGCTTTTGTTGTTATGTCCACATAGAGGCCATCTGCTAAAAGTTGAAAAACTTCAAGAAAAAAAAACTAAAAGTTTAAATTAAAAGTACTGGGAAGAAACTAGCAAAACAGAGGGAAAAAACAATAGATATTAAAGTGGTAGTCTATGCATTTCAACAATTGGCCAGTCTGTAATTTTGTTTTCCCCAGCAACGCTATCAATTATACCCAAAGAAGTTTATTTTCAGAATCATTCAGAGTGAATTTTCCTAGACTGGGAGAACGAGGAGACTGAGGACACTGGTAAGACAGTTAAAGTAGTATCTATAAAAGGGCAGAAGAGAAAAACAGGAGGAGAAAGGAAAGAAAAAACCAGGAAGTGACTAACAGCGAGTAAGTTTGGAATCTACACTGGAAGTCCTGAACAGAAGCAGCTGGATTAGAGCAGGTCAGGATGTGGTCAAAGTGAAATGGGCGAATGTAGGACTTTAGAAGTACAAGAGTCCTGAAGAATAACAAAGTCTGAGGTACAATATGGGCATATGTGAAGGTTACCATGTTAAAGAGAAATAAGAGATCAAAGAACAGGAAAAGGACTGCTGCGTCTTAAATGAGTGTTCCAAGAAAACGCCAGTCCTACGAGACGTGACATAGCTTTGGAAACACAAATCTCTATCTCCCTCTTGAAGGTTCATAATACATATTAGCATATTATAAGCTATGAGAAGTCCTAAATAAAGAATCCAGTTTAATTCTGTATTCTTATTTTGCCTTGGAAATACTGAGACTCCTAACACACATGAATTGGCCACATTCAGCAGAACACAGTTTGGGAAATGCTGGAGTACCGGATAGGCTTGTCTATGTGTGTGCTTAGTTACTCAGTCATGTCTGACTCTTTGCCACCCCATGGACTGTAGCCCGCCAGGTTCCTTTGTCCCTGGGGATTTTCCAGGCAAGAATACTAGAGTGGATTGCCATGCCCTCATCTAGGGGATCTTCCCAACCCAGGGATTGAACCCAGATCTCCTACACTGCAAGCAGATTCTTCACTGTCTGAGCCACCAGGGAAGCCCTTTCTATGTATAAAGACATCAAAGAATCTGCTTCCAAAAAAGGTGAAACATCAACACGTGAAATCTTCAATACTGGTGAGCACGTACAGAAAAAGTTACCTGGGGCCAGAATAAACTGTACCGCTTCCCAGGGGGCACAGTGGTAAAGAAGCCACCTACCAACGCAGGCTATGCAAGAGACTATGGCTCGATCTCTGGGTCCGCAAGATCCCCTGGAGAAGGAAATGGCAACCTGCTCCAGTCTTCTTGCCTAGAGACTTGCACGGACAGAGGAGCCTGGTGGGCTACAGTCCACGGGGTTGCAAAGAGCGGGGCATGACCGAGCACAGAGACACAAACTGTACAAACCTTTCTGGTACTATCCACCATGTATTGTCTCCCTACCACTGCTGTAATGTATTAGCACAAAATTAGTGGCTCAAAACAACACAAATTTTATTCTCTTATATAACATCCGAAAGTTAGAAGCCTAAGTGAGTCTCAGTAAAGCAAAATCAAGGTATAACCATGGCTATGCGGCTTTTTGGAGGTTCTAGGGAAGAACCTGAGTTTGGGCTTCTTCCTGGTTCTTGAGACCACCTGCAATCTTTGGTGTACGACCTGCTTCATTCCAACAGGATGCTCTCTCTCTCTGGTTCTGACTCTTCTGCATCTTTCTTCCACAGTTAAAGGGTTCTTGTGATTATACTGGGCCCACCAAATAATCCATGATAATCTCCTTATTTTAGAATTAGCTGATTAGCAATCTCAATCCTGCCCCCGCCCCCATAACATTCTACAGGTTTGGGGGATCAGGATGCAGATGTCTTTTGGGAGGCTCATTATTCTGCCTACCACACTTAAAATATTTTAAACATGCACACCCTGTCATTTGTATGTGTGTACCAGGATGCTCATTACAGTATTTTTTTTAAATAATAATAAAGTACTGGAAACAACATACATTTTCATTGTTAGGAAATCAGCTTAGAAAATTATGGCACTCCTATAATTTTCAGCATGCTGAGGTTTTCAATGATGTTATAGACATATAATTATGAACACGTCTTTGATACAATGTTCAGTGAAAAAAAATTATAAAACTATATGGTTTAGCCCAATCTCTGTTGTTAAAACTATATACATACATACATATGTACAAGTATATGAAGGTTAATATACAAATAAACTGAAAGGCTATACAACCCTGCATGGTAGGGTGACTGTATGCCTACAACACAAGAACTCAAACTGTGTATGCGTGTGGAAGTGCGAAACTTACACCCTAAGAAACGTTTTATACCAAAATTCATCTTATGGTGGTTCTCTTAACACTACGCTTTTTATCTTTTTCCACCACCAACAAATAAGTCTTCAAGTAAGCATACCTCTAACTCACTTTTCCTTTGAAGCATACCTCTAACTCATTTTTTCTTGGAATATCATCTTCCAATTGCACTTTACTGATTATCTTACATTTCATCACCACAAAGTATCTCAAAGAAAATCTGGTTAAGTTGTTGCCTGATGAAAAATGAAATAATTAAGAGGCAGTAGTAGCAAAACACATTCTAATATACTGTATTCCAACTAAGCACTGAAATACTAGGCCTTTGGGAAGAGAAGAGATGGGAAAAGGACTCAGTGCAGTCAGTGAGCCCATGGAGTTTTTGGAAACAGACTGAGAATATTAATGCAATACAGCAATTCTTTAAATGCAATGGATTTTAGAATGATGCTTCTCACTTAAGACAGACACTACAGAAAGGAAATGCCATCAAGAACAGTGAGAACAAGGTGTTAATCATGAAAAAGGGTCTACCTTATTTTTCTAAAGACAGACTTGAAAAAGTTAAATCCAAAGATACTGTACTTAATATTCCGATCTCTACCCGCACCCCCCTCCTGCCAACGCTGCAGAACTCTTTCCCTCTCCTTCACTTCCACTCCATGTCTGATCTCAACAGGTGAGCAGTCTACAATGTAAGTCCTATCCACCCAAAGTTATTTTCAGAATTACACGTATTCACTAAAACTTCCCCCTACATAGTAATTTTATTATGTTCCACATAACTAATTTTTGCCTAAGATGAGACTACTTTCAAAAATATGGAAAGGAAATTTAAATTTTTATGTATATCAAAGGAAGTACTAGAAGCATAACAAAAATTTCTCTTTTGTCTTCATATTATGGTAGAAACATATACAACAAACACCAGCCACCTAAATATAAATTACTCCTGCAAGACTAATGACCAAGTTTATTGAACGAGAACGGCAAACTCCCAAAGGAAACGCAGAATGAGATTTCGAGTTCCTACGACACACTGTTCCCAAGCATGTACTCATTCTGCCCCTCTGCCTGCTGCACTCTACCATTCTTTCTTCACCTGACTAGCCCTACTCAACCTTTAAGACTGAGCTCAAGGGCTCAACTCCAGAAGCTTTCTCTGAACTCCCAGGTTGTAAAAGTTCCACCTCCCTTAGCATGGCAACCCACTCCAGTATTCTTGCCTGGAAAATCCCATGGACGGAGCAACCTCATAGGCTACAGTCCATGGGGTCGCAAGGAGTCAGACACAACTGAGCAACTTCACTTTCACTTTCAGTATACTCACGGCATCCCCTGAAAACATTTATCTTGGTATTTACCACATGTAAATACCCCTCAGTATCAGAGGGGAATGATCCCCAAATGCTCAAGTCACTTATATATTAATAAAATGGTATAGTGTTTGCATGCAGCTTTTGCACATCATCCTCATCCTCTTGTATATTTCAAATCATCTTTAGATTACTTAGAATACTTAATCCAACATAAATGCTATGTTGTCTAGTCGCTAAATCATGTCTGACTCTTTGTGACCCCATGAACTGTAGCCCACCAGGCTCCCGTGTCCATGGGATTTGCCAGCCAAGAATTCTCGAGTGGGTTGCCATTTCCTTCCCCAAGGGATCTTTCCGACCCAGGGACTGAAGCTGTGTCTCCTGCTCGGCAGGCAGGCGGACTCTTTACCACTGAGCCACCAGGGAAGTCCAAATGCTATGTAAATAGCTATTAATACAATGTAAATACTATGTACACAGTTGCTTGTGCTTGGCAAATTCACATTTTGCTTTCTGAACTTTCTGAAATTCCGCCCCCCCATATTTTCCATCCACAGTGGGCTGTATCTGCCAGTGGGGAACCCACAGGTACAGAGGACCAACTGTAAACTGAAATACCTGTGCAACATCCTCTCCCAGGAGACCACTAGCCTCAAGATCAAAATTCAGTTTATTTGCTTTTATATTCTTAGAGCCTAGCACTGGCATTCATAAGTATTCCATAAATGTTTTGCAAAAATGAAACAGAAGCATAAAAACTCTATTAAAAATCTGTTATGTACAATGCGCATTCAAAAACTGCTAAGACACGATCCCTATCCATGTCTAACCACAGAGACAATTCACTTATATTAAAAAAAAAAAGTCTTTACATATTTAAGAAATTGTATGTACCAGATGACTGAAAGACATGAAATGCTACAAAAAGTCAATGACTGCAGAAATCACCAGGGTGGACAAGAAATTTTCACAGAGGTGAAACTTGAGAGTGGAGGATAGTACCTCCTACAAGTGAAATGGCTTTGAAGACAGACTAAAGCAGGAGTGGATAAATGATGTTTAGAAGACAATGAGTAGATTACTCTGGCTTGGGGTGGCTGATTCTTTTCAAAAAGTAAGGAGATACCATGTGGCAGAATTAGACGAGAGTCACTTTATGGAAGGCCAAGAATGCTGAACTAGGAGCTGCAGCAAGGGAAAGCCACATACAAATGCTTTTCAGGAATAACAACACAGAAGCAATGCAAAAGATTAACTGGCAAGGGGACAGGTGGTAGGGCCTGAAGGAGAACCATAATTTAGTAAACATACATAAATCTGCTTTTTAAAAACACTGACCACAATTTTACGAGATCAATGTCCAGTTTAAAGGCAAAGAAATCAACACCCAAGAGATGCTGTTAGTTCAAAAACGGAAAGTAGTGGGCACTGCTTAAAAACCCGAAGTCAGCGCTTTCTTCTTGCTACTTGCGAGAACTGCAGGCCTAGGTATCAAATGAAGACTGTTTCAAGAGTATGCATATAAACTGACAGTGCTGGAAATGAAGAAAGAAAGAAAAGACAACAGGAAGGCAACATTTTCCAAAGTGGTTTATGTGGGGAAGAAAGAAAGAAAAGACAACAGGAAGGCAACATTTTCCAAAGTGGTTTATGTGGGGAAGAAAGAGGGTGAGGAAAACTGGGAGAACTCAAAGATGACTGCCAGGTTTTAAACGTGAATGGGAAGATGGGGAGTAGCAGCATAAATGGCGAAGAATGAGAAAGCATGGGGGGTGGGGGGAGGAAGGGTAAGGAGCAAGAGTTTACCTTTAAGAGTGTTCAGTTTGCTATGACAGAAAGACTTCTGAAATGAGGAATGGCCAGAAGGCAGCGGCGAAAAATTATCAGATTAGTCAGTGCCGGGGGCTAATTTTCAGGCATCATAGATAGCTAAAACTTATATGCTTACTGTATGCCAGAACTATCCCAAGCACTTTACACGTGAACTCATTTGACCTTTATAATTCCAAGGGATAGATGCTGTTAACCATCCTCACTTTTTAGATGTGGAAACTGAGATACAGAAAACTTCAGCAGGTTGCCCAAGGCAGCACAGCTGTAAGTGGTAGACCCGTGCTCCAAAAACAGGCAGTTGTGTCCCAGAGCCCACACTCAACCACTGTACCCAACTGCTCTTTGTTCTGTATTATTTTGCATTTATGCCTGTTGCATTAGTTTATAAGCTCTCTGAACGGCAGGTGTGGTCTCTTTCACCAATCTATCTCCACAGGACATAGGAGTATACTAAGTAAGTGCTTGATAGGTTTTAAACAATGATGATGGAAGACGCAAAAGTACTGCGATTTCTGAGGGGGAAAAGAACGTTGAAAAGAAACAGAGGAGTAGGGCTATGCCTTTCGTTTTGTCCCAGGTGGGGTGAGGCGGACCAGGAAAGTAAAATAAGAGGTAGGATAATCATAATCTCAGCACTAAAACCCACAGAGCTCACCAAGTTCCCGTAAGGCCCCAGACTATGCATCATAGTAGCTATGAACTATGTGGAGTTATGTACTTACCTGTGGGTCTGGTGCGTGCGTGTGCTAAGTCGCTTCAGTCGCGTCCGGCTCTTTGCAGCCTTATGCAGGAGCCCACCAGGCTCCTGAACCCATGGGACTCTCCCGGAAGGAGTATTGCAGTGGGTTGCCATGCCTCCTTCAGGCGTCCTTCTCGATGCAGGGACTGAACCCACGCCTCTGGTGTCTCCTGCCCTGGCAGGTGGGTCCTTTACCACTAGCGCTACCCAGGAAGCCCCTATGCGGCCTGATAAAACTACTTAGGAGTATATTCTCATTTCATCCTCCAGAGATCTGGGATATATCTTGGTCCAAACTGAATGTTTACTGATGGGATGGATGGACGGATATGAGAAGAACACAGAAAGACTGAGGAAAAGGAAAGCAAAAGTCTGAGTGAGAGAGAACAACCAATGGATGAATCTGGCCATTAGGTCTCTGGCACCTTTGGAAAGGTCAAATCCAACAAAGTGCTAAGGAAAAATAGCGGTATTACAGGGATTATGGTAAAGAAGGTGGTAAATAAAAGGGAAAACATAGTATAGGGCAAACTTGAAATTGTTAGATTAAAGAAAAGCAAGGACGGACAGAGCTTAAAGGGAAAATGGGAACAGGCAAGAACTTTTAAGAGAAAGCTGAGTTTGGTCCACAAAACAGAAAACTAGTAAAGGCAGTGATTAAAAGGATTAAAAGAAGGAACACAGCACATCTGAAATAAGGTTCTAGAGGGAGTAACAGTCAAGGAAGGAATTCTGCAGGACCCCACTGCCAAATGGCTTTTCCCTTTTCAAGACCTCTACCAGCCACCAAGTCTTCAGAACTAACACTTCACATATGTCTAATTCTCTGTCCATAACAGAAAATTAGAAAGGCCTGGCTAGAATTCTGATGTTATACATTGAATGAGTTAATAAAATTTTTAAAAAAGTATTTGGAATAAAGGAGACATAAGATGTTCTTCTTGCCTGAAACGTCAATTTAACCAACATCTACTTTTAAAAGTCCCAACCATATTTAAAAACCCAGACCAAATCTCACCTTCTTCAAGATACCTTCCTCATCCCAACTCTATTAGAATAAAGTTCCTTTCCCTTAAACTTGCACAGTACGTGTTTATCAATTCACTCACTAATAACCTTTCTCTAGTGTCTTTGAATTTCCCAGAGGCAAAGCCCGTATAATTGTGATCTGCACATTAGTATTCAGTAATTGCCAGTAAAATAAAACACAATTTTTTAATAAATACATTTAAAACTTGTACAGGTTTATATAGGTAAACTCTAAACATGGTAACTAGCCTATTACTACTGAAAACCAAACTGCTAAGAGAAGCCTTAGCCTTATTTGTAACCTGCAGTTTGAAGGAGGTGGGAAAAAATAAACCTAAGTCAATCTGCACCCACAGGGAACTTTGGCAATGTGCTGAAACATTTCCGGTTGTCACGAACGGGGTTGAATGATACTGGCATCTAGTGCGGAGAGGCCAAGGATGCTGTTAAACATCCCATGATGCACAGAATTGCTGCCCACAACAAGGAATTACCTACAGCACAAACCCTGAGCAAAACTGTTACCTAGTCTACCGGAGAATCATGTTTTTCTTAACATAGTCACCTACACTTAAAAACTGGGCCTCAGGGAAGGTGAAAACAACCTGTCGCTCTGCTTACTTGTTAACAAGAAAAGAGCTGGTTACTTCTCCCTTACCGTGTGACATGTTGGCGAAAATGCCACCACAGTATTTTTCTGTAACCGTTGATTAAGTCCTTCTAAGTTGTAACTTCTCAGGCCATTGACAGGTCTATTCACAACAATTCAAATACAGCTCCTTTACAAAATTTAAATGGCAATGTGTGATAACCACCTGCCAAAATACCCACATACAGATGAACAAGCCACTGTCCAGAAGACATTTGCTTAACAGTCTATTCTCTGAAAAAGATCAGTTAAACAAACCCACCTAAACTTTCAGGTACTTATTCATGCTACCAGTAACAAAAGTCTGAAAGGCTAGCCAGGGTTAGAGATGTAGTTGTGGGCTGCAAATGGTACTTCTCCACCATACAACAAAACAGCCCTTTTTAAGTCTAAACTCTCATGCATCACAAAATTGCCTCATGACAAACTTGCTACACTAGAGGGTCCAGATCTTAATGTAACATATCTTAAAATACAAAACAAAAACTCGGCAAGTGCTTCATGGACCATGGAGGTAAACCGAGCAGCTGTTAGAAAGCAATGGAACACAGGATGGAACAGGAAGTATACATTTTGAGTCCAACTGAAACCACAAGTGAAGCAGAAATTAACTGCTAAAATAATTTAGCCAGTTAATACCCAAGTAGGTAAAATGCTGTTAACACTACTCCAACAAAAAATAGACTTATAAGCCGCAAGAGAGGGTAATTTTTTTCAAACAATTTCACCACATTTGGTAAATCAGCCACATTTGGCTGTATTTCTGGGACCAATGCTATTTTAAATCTTCAGCATGAGAGTGGGGAGGTGGGTGAATGGGTAAGGGGAAGACTTCTTGACCATGTGAATTAGCATCAGTACATGCTAGAGGACTTCTTGAGCCTTCCAAAACAGTGAATATCCAGTCCTGCATTACCAGATTCTTCCAGAATCTGGAGCCCACCCTATTTAGTGTTCGTATTTCCCCCAAACGATCCCATGACCTAGTTCTCCTCTCCAGGCTAGAAAAAGACTCTGCTTGCTACATGATCCAGTCTCATCCCTTCCCTTTATCTCTCTCTGTCTCAAGGTTTAAAGTGACAAAGTTGATCTTACAACATACTGGATGTTTAATTAGTATTTAAATGACACTAATTTTTCTGCTATCTCAGGAAAAAACTTGTGGCTGCTGTAGATCTCTCCTTCTGGAAACAAAGTTTCTGACAAAGAATATGCTACTGGAATGCACCTCTCCACCCACAGAAGTATTATTCAGAAAACTTCTACAACACAGGTAAGTTGTAGTTCTTTCCTGTGAAGTGGTCTAACACCAGGGATCAACTTCAAGTGGATCCCACTGGAAAACCTTCAGCATAAAAAGAAATTAAAGACAAAAAAATAAAAAAGGAGACTACTGAAGGAAAGACGGAGGGGAGTATGAACAGCTGCCTCCCACAACCACAGTAGGTGTCATTCAGAAGCATCAGCGGCCACCTTTTACAACCAGATTTGACCTGATATTCCCTATGGCTATGATTATTCTATGTACTCATCTTCCAAAACAACTTCAAAGATGTCCTTCCTGTCTGGTACTTTAATACTTACCCAGCTCCATTTTTCCAACCTTGACATGTTAATTTCCATATTTCTATTCTTTCAAAGCATGATATTATACCTCACCTACTGTCTCCTCTATGGCCTATTCCCACCCTTGCCTACCCTTCTCAAATGAACTATATTCAATACACCTTTTTCTTTTATTCAACAAAGATGGCAAAGTCTTTAAAAATCTTTCCATTTTGTCATAAATCAAAAAAGAAAGCACTGAATTCTTTGAGTATTAAATTTCCAGTGTTTTCAGTCTAAAAGCCCCATATTTAAGACCATTTATTTTTATAAAATATAAAAATGTATTCTCAACTTAATCATTTAGATAGGACTCTAATTGGTCTATTTTAAAAAGTGATACTCCCTTCCCCTTTTAACAATAAGAGTCATCATTCTGTCTTGCCCAGAACATCACCCATACAGAGGATAGGCTTACCTTTCCTTTCATCTGCACACTATTTCTACAACTCAAGAGTAATTCAGTCCCTGTGATGCTGACTTCCCTCTCTTTGTCATACTGAAGCTTCTTACCTCATATCCTCACTTCTCACTCCTTCGAAACTGCCACCTTATCCCCTGATTTGCCACTACCCCACCATTTCAACACCAGCTCATTTACTCTGACAAATTAACTCAGCTGAGACAGAACTAATTTTCATCTACATGAGGAAGATCTGTAGCTGTATAGTCTAAAGACTGCCCAGTCATGGTCTTACACCACTGACAAAGGTAGACAACACTCTCCCTAAAATGAAAGTCACAAAGAATAACTGCTATACCCACAACCACACTCATTCAGCATCCTCCCCAAGTTGTCTATAAAAACCAATGGTTCCATATTCATCAAAGGAAAGAAAGTGAACATAATGCTTCCCTGAAGACATTCTCTAGACTCTCACAGCAGATTTTATTTTTAATTTTTAATACAATGTTTAAAGGTTACTGCCCATTTACAGTAATTATAAAATACTGGCCACATTTCCCGTGTTGTGCAATACATCTTTGAGTCTCTCTTACACCCAATAGTTCATACCTCCCACTCTTCCACCCCTATACTGCATCCCACTCCGTCCCCACTGGTAACCACTAGTTACCAGCACACTTCAAATGGAGTGAGTATCTAAAGAAGAGAAAGAAGTAAATTCTGGCTGGTGCACGTCTTATTTTATCACCTCTTCCCATTTCTGTCGACTACTGGCCCTAAGATTTGCTTTTATTTACTTAAGACAAATGAGCAAGACTGAGAAAAGATTGGCTTTCAGGAATCTTTATGTGATTTCAGGTCCTACGCCTATTCAATTTTGCCTGTTCAACTTTAGCTGGGAAATTTAGGCTATTTAAACATGTGTTCACTCTTATTTTCTCCCTTCTTTAAAAAACTAAATTCATTGCCAGGTGTCTACTATTGATTCCACAACCCAAGGATAAGTCTTCCTTACCATGCTAACTTTAAAAACACAAGATACATTAACATAGAAGCCTCTCAAAGCCAACTGATCTTCCCATTAAAAATACCACCATGGAACTTCCTTGGTGGTCCAGCGGCTAAGACTCCAAGCTCCCACTGCAGGGAGCCTGGATTAGAAGGCTGGTCAGGGAACAAGATCGCAACAAAGACCAAGTGCAGCCAAATAAATAAATATTTTTAAAAACTGGGCTTTTCAATCATCATTCATCATCATTTAAAAAATATACCACCACTCTCCCGATCTGCTTTTCACCATACCTTTCTAGTCTCACTGACACCACCTTATTTCTGGTCCTTAACTGCCCACCACACAGATACACCTTCCTAATACAAAGCTATGAACATGTGATTTCCCTTCTAAACAAACCGTCTCAGTCTCCATTGTCCACTCATTTTTAACAATACACTACAGGTCAAAGTATTCAAGATTTTTTCTCTGTGGACACTTAATCAAATAGACTTTCCCTTACCACCCTGTCTATATAAAACAGCACATCCCTGTCTTACTTTATTTTTCTTGCTAGTACTTATCACCATGTGATGAACATATTTATCTGTTCCTATGTTTATTTGCTGCATCCTTCCATTAGAAAATACTTTCCCATGTTCACTGTTAATCATTCACCACTGAATCCTCAGTGCCTAGAATATAGCAACCTCTCAAGACATATCTGTGGAAAGAATGGGTGAATTCAGACATGCTGCACACAGCATAGCTGGTCTGGAGTCAGAAGACCTATATTTGAGTTTTAGCTTCCACAAACCAATTATATGAGCCTCAATAATTTTAACTTTTGGGGGCTATGCTCTCTTCATCTGTAAAAAGAAGGGGTCAAACTTAATCTATGAAACTGTTAAGTTTTTCCTGCTGCATCACCTTATACTTGTGTTTAACTGGACTGAATACTTCCCCCAGAGCCCAATCCTCCTTTCTATGTATCTCTGCTCAGTTTCCTTCATATGGATTCCTCCTGCGCAATCCACACTTCTCAGAATACTGTTTATCCTTAAGGTCCAATTTAAGTGCTGTTTTCTCCTTGAATCCTAGCAAACTGCAAACTCTCTAAGAGGAGGGTGGAGTTTTATACTCTTAGTAGTTAGTACAATGCCTCCCATATAGGTTATCACCAAAATGACTGATGAATCATGTGTATGAATGAGGAAATAAACAAAGGAAGCTTTTCCTGATTCACCCCAATTGCTCGCATACTCTGCCTTTGGACTCATGACACTTGGTATCTTTTATGATCCTTACCATAGTTTACTTGCCTAATATATACTAACCTGCAAATTCCTTAAAATTAAGGACTGTCCTGACAGTTTCCATATCTCTACAGCACTTTTCATACATCTTCACCACGGTTGGATTTATTAAGCTTATCTGATATGTTAAACAACAAAGGGATAATAAAGGAGAAAAAGGACCTTGAAATACCCCTATAATTCCACCTACCTTCCATGCAAGTCATTGGGCATACATGCTGTCAGTTAAACTCAGGCATTCCACCATACTTGAAAGATCTCATCCTTCTCTACACACTCTACTTAATAAAACGATTACTACTTTCAAAAGCAGAATAGCTACCCTCATGTAGCACTTAACTACAAACCTTTTCTTGCAGGGATCCACTCACACACCAATACTTTCACTTCACTAAATGGCTAAAATGACTTTTCTGCTCATTTCAGACTACTACCCTATCCAATTCCCTCCTCCACAAGGTATGAAACCACTTTTTAAATCATTTTACCATAAGCTTGCCATTCTTAGTTTTGCTACTAAAAGACAAAAAGACCTGTTTCAGGATCTCCCTTCCCCTTTTCTAAGCAGTGGCAACTCCCCACTTAAGTCTTAGGATCTTAACAATCTCATTTTCCTGTGCCATCAGGATCTTGACCCCCGTTTATCTCTACCTTCAAGCTCTTATTCTGCTTCCATGGAACCTTCCAAGCTGCACAATAGCTGGTGCAATACGCTCTCGCCACCATGTACTTGGTTCCAATCTGCATCTTCCTTCTCCAGTGTGTATTAACCGCCCCCTTAACCTCCCCTGATACACATCACACTCTCTCACACTCTGCACCCATGCGTCACTCTACCTCGACATACAAGTTCTTTACACCACTCTTAATGGATCTACACGACTCTCCGAATGGTATCTTCCGACGGATTCTAACCCAGTTTCTTCTGGGGGATCCAACCCCGGCTGAAGTACCTCCCTTTTTCTTCACTTCCTCATCCATTCCCTTCTTCATGCCCCCTACCCTCACCCCACCAACTAACTACAGATGACATTATTTCTCAGTACTTCCAACCCCAGAACGATGAACAAACTCCAGTTTCCGGCGGCGTCCCCCTCCTCTAGGCCTCCCCCCACACCCCAGGTGTGCAGACTTCCACCTGGCCTTCTCCCCAGCCATCGCTCCAGCCCCACAACCACACCACGTTTCCCCACCGCAGGGATCAGACTCCTCCACAGCCACCTCTATTCGGGGTCGCCGCCGCCGCCCCGGGCGCCTCCCCGCCCCGACTCGCCAGCGAGCCCCGGGCGCGCGCGCACACACACACGTTCTCACGCTTCCCTAACCTCCTTCCCCGCACCAGACCAGCCAGCTCCGCGGGAACTCAGCCCTGCCCGCGGAGGGGGATAGGTACCCAAGTGTGTGCCCGCTCCGCCCCCTCCCGCCGAGCCTCTCGCAGCCCCCGCCTCCCAACCGGGAAAAGAGAACACAGCAACTCCCCCGCCACCCCGGACGTACCACCTCTGTGTCTGTTGCTCCGTGCCCCCAACCTTCGGCCCGCTCCCCCGCTCCGTACTGGGCCGGCCCCCACACTCACCGGAGATACTGCGCGCTCTGCAGGCTCATCCTCCGCCGCCGCGTCTTCCCGCGAAGCCTCTGCGCGTCTCTCAGGCTCCTCGGAGCGGCCCCGCGGCACCACGGGTGCTGGCGGCCGCCGCCATCTTCCTCTCCTCCGGCTCCTCCTCGCTCGGCGGGGGGGTGGGGGTGAGTGAGGCGAGGGGGGAGGGAGCGGGGAAAGCTGCTCTCGCTGCTGCTCCGGCCCTTGGGGCGCAGGGACACTCCGACCCGGGAAGGGGGGAGGGAAAGGGAGAAGGGATGGGGGCGGGGGAAAGAGGGACAGCAGAGGAAGGAAGTGGGGGGGGGGGGTGTCTCGCGAGATTTCAGCGGCGCCGGTCCCTCCGGGCGATTTCCGCCTCTCTGTAGCGCTCCCTCTTGGGATCAGTTAGCGGTGCGGCGCTTGTGCGGCTGCTGAGTGGCCCAGTGGAGGCGCTTGGCGGCTTCCGGCCAACCCACCCCTCTCCTCCCGCGCGAGGGGGCAACCCCAGCCTCAGCGGGAACATCGAGCCCAAATCAATCGGGAGTTACACTCAAAGTCTTCCCCCGTCTTTCCACTCCGTCCGATTTCGCTCTTCCTTTTTTCCTTTCCTCCACTCTTCCCGACCGGAAACGCCGCCTCTTCCTCTTACAGTTCCGGCCCCCAGTCCCTCGTCTCCGGTCCGGCCTCGCGCCCTAAAGTGACGCTAAGGACCCCCTCCTCTTTTCTGGGGCCCCTCCCTCTGCACGCAGGGACACAGTTGGAGGGGTTAGGGTGGAGCCCAGGGATGGAGAGAAAAGAAACCAATCGGATTGGATAAGCAGCTGCCAAGGCAACTGGAGGCTGTAGCTGTATTGTCATAGTAACCAATGTGTGCAGGCTGAATGACCCTCCCTTGACTTAGTGGATTCCCCGAAAAGTGCCTAGGGTTTCCCCTCGGCTTCCCTTCCATCTTAAAGGCCTCCCCCAGGTTGGGAATCGGGTAGTTCTCCAGAGCAGTGAGGTTCATGTTCTCCTCCCTTTCCCTTTCCCGCAGCGATGGGGGAGATCCCGAGGCATTCACCATGGGCTTTTCCACCCGCCTGCGGGCGGGAACCGCCTCCATAGTTTTCCTCTCCATGACGGACGCGGGGAGGGCCGGGCCTACGAAAAAGATGCCGGGCCTGAAGGCTGGTGGGCGGTGGGCTGGAGCCGACTGGGCGAGGCGGCGGCGCTAGGCTGCGAGGCGGGCCAGGGGTTTCCCCATCACAGGGAGAGTTCTGGGAGGCGGGGTCCCGCCAGGACGGGGTCCCTGAGGGAGGAGAACGGCACACGACCGCCGAGATCCCTTTTCTGCCTACTGGGACATCCGACTTTCCCCAGCGGTCGGCCCCTCACAGAAATCCCCCAGACCCCACCCCACAATCGCACTCGGCCACGGAGCCTCCTCGGGAGTTCCCCGCGCGGCCTTCACGAGCCATCTCCTGCCACGAGGAGGCCGGAGTGGGGGTGGGAACTCATCTTGGAAGGCTGACAAGTGGTTTTTCCAGCACTTAGGGCAGGGGACACGGTGCGAAGTTCAGGGCCGCCATCCCTCGGAGAGGCACCCCTCCCGCCAGTGGGAGTCCCCCTTGCTTATCAAAAGCAGACGTCCCATTTCCTTTCTCCTCTTCAAATTTCCTTCTGTCGCGTGTCTGCAGTTTTAGAACTCGTCACTATGTATCTTTTGGGTTGCAGAGGAACGCATTGGGTAAGATTGTGTCAAAAAAACAGATACTTGCGTGAAGTTCCAATGAAAGGTTTCTAGGAAATGAATTTTCATTCTTAGACCCAATCTTTTTGAATGGTTATTATGTGTATTTTATCTCAGGTTTGAGGCAAAAAAGAAAAAAAAACACAGCAACGAATGGGTTCTTCATAATATGGAGTGTGGAAGTACCTGGAGAAGTTGTTATCCTAGTGATTTGAAAGAATTATTTAGCATTTTACAAATTATATTTTCCATTGGTATTATGGAGCTGTCCCAAAGTACTTTAGGATGTGTAACGGGTAAACCCCTCTAGGAATGCCGGCCTCATTTCATGGTTAAAATCAGAATTTTAAGGGGCTATTTTCTTTAGACTTGGGATACCTGATCCTTTCATGCTGGGTGAAGAGCCACTGTCAAAATCCTATGAAAAGACTGGACCAATGTCTATGTGTACGTTTGGAGGAAATGAAAGTGTAAGCTGCTTGAAGTTAAATCCCAAGGAGAGACTATCATTAACGAAATAGAAACTGAACTATGCCCCCTTGTGCTGCAAGCGTCTACTGTGATGTGGTGCCACACGCGGTTTGATTGCAGCTGTACAATGCCCCCTATCGTCCCTCCCCCCCCCCCCCCACCCCCCGAGAGGCCGCCCACTCATGGGAAAGAGAGACACCTAGCGAAAGATTGGTCTCATCTCTGGTTTAGAATCCGACTTTTCTTCAACCTGCGAGCCCAAGGATGGAGATTACTGCTACATAGTACCGAAAATGGGTTTCCTCGGTGGCTCAGCGGTAAAGAATCTGCCTGCCAATGCAGGAGACTTAAGAGACGTGGCTTCGATCCCAGGGTCGGGAAGATCTCCTGGAGGAGGGAATAGCAACCCACTCTAGTATTCTTGCCCGGAGAATACCATGGACAGAGGAGCCTGGCGGTCTAGTCCATAGGTCGCAGAGTCTGAAGCGACTGAGCATGTAGGCACACAGTACCTAAAATACCATAGATTTCTTTTCTGAAATTTATTGGTTAGATTTTTTAAAAGATCTTAGCCAGAATAAAAAATTTTTATTATGTAAAATAACCACTCCCTTAGTAATTATCATAATAGCACCTTTTATGTCTGTGGCTCCTATGTCCCGTCAACAGTATATGGGCACATAACAAGCAATCTAGAAAAATACTAGTATCTTCTCATTTTGAAAACTGGGATCGGAAAAATGCATCTTTTTGTTGTGTTGTTCGTTTAATAAACATTACTGAGCATTTATTATATTTCAGACACTGTCCAGGTTACCATGGATGCCACTGTGGAAGAGACATGTTCCCTGTCTGGGAGGAACCCACCTTTTGGTAGAGATACCAGAGAATAGAGATGTGATTTGGATATAATATTATGAGTGCGGCAGTTAAGGTAAGAAGAAAGTGCTTTAAGTGTGCTGATGAAGTTCAGACATATAAGCCATCTTTGTATTTTATAGCAGCTTTCCTAAGAATTTTTCAAGACTCTTCAGTAGCTTTAGTGTCTCAACAAACCAGATAGAATAGTAACATTTACACTTTACAGATTATAGAACATTGATACCCATCTTGAAAGTAACTTTAAAAGTCAATAGGATTCAGAAAGATTATGATCCAAGTTTATATATTGCTTAATGTACATTTTCCAATTTCATCTCTTTCTACTAGCCCCCATCAACAGGTTTGTAGAATACAAGCATCTTCCTGCAATATTATTCACCTTGTTCCCCCCTGCCAGAAAAGGTTACATTGAAACTAAAAGAAATTATAGAAGACAAGCTGTTTCATTTTGTTTCATCCTACCTAATCTTAAATTTTTCACTTTATGCCTAAGTGATTTTATGGAAAAATCATAAGCTAGCAGATTTGAGTGCATCCCAAGTCTGCCATCTCAGTCTCTGAACTTCAGTTTTTTCCTTGATTAAAGGAAACATTACCTATAGAGGCTTTCTGTAAACTTTAATGATAACTGTATGCATATATTGTGGCTCACCTGGGGTCGCACAGAATTGGACACAACTGAAGCGACTTAGCAGCAGCAGCTGGTAAAGAATCCACCTGCAATGTGGGAAACCTGGGTTCAATCCCTGGGTTGGGAAGATCCTCTGATGAAAGGAACAGCTGCCCACGCCAGTATTCTGGCCTGGAGAATCCCATAGACTGCATAGTTCATGGGGTCACAAAGAGTTGAACACAACTGAGTGACTTTCACTTTTTACTCTCATGAATATATGAGTGCCTGACGTACAACACTGGCATTTGATTAATGTTTTTGACCTGTTGCTCTTTTATCAAGCTAAAACTACTAATATAGAACTACTGCAGCATAAAATTATTTTTTAAAAAAATAGGTTATCCAGTCTTTGTCTGTAATACTCATAAATCTGGCCACACACCCAAATTTATTCTCATTCAGTGCTAGAAGATAGATTTCTTTGTCCTAGACTCTGATTACAGAAAAGAATAGAGTATCAGGACATTGTGAGTCACATTCCAGAGGGTTGAAACTTAAAAAAAAAAACAAAAAACCTTTTATCATTAAAAACAGCTTAATATAACCACACTTCTGCCCAAGTAAATAGAGTGGCCAGTTTTCAACCAGACACCAAGTACTTGCTAAGAAGCTACTCTTTTTCTTTTTACTTTATTTTACTTTACAATTCTGTATTGGTTTTGCCATACATTGACATGAATCCACCACGGGTGTACATGCATTCCCAAACATGAACCCCCCTCCCACCTCCCACCCCATAACATCTCTCTGGGTCATCCCCGTGTACCAGCCCCAAGCATGCTGTATCCTGCATCGGACATAGACTGGCGATTCGATTAAGAAGCTACTCTTAACATTCCTATTGAATTTACTCAGAGCTTTGGTAACCTGATAATTAATATATAGCAAGCCTCCTCCCTTTTACTAATAATACACATCTCACCTATTCCATGAACCCTTAACAAGTACTAATTTATTTTGATAATTAACCTACATATTCTGATTGTTTACAAATCTTGTGTACAATAGATACTTCATAAATGTGTTTCTATTTTGATGAAAATGATTTGTCAATTGCAGTACTCAAGGACACAATGTATAGGAAGCTGGCCCAGGTTCTCTTGAGTACCACACCTCAGACATGCAACTAAGTGATTCAATCAAGTGAGTAATTTGTTCTTTTCAAATAGTGAGTCGGATACAAGTTGATTGAACTCATTCACTGCCTTTCTCAAACAAACAGTTCATTTATTTCTCAAACACTGTAAATTTATTCATTCATTTCCAAGAAGGAGTCACTGAGCCTCCAGAACAGTCAAGAAGCATTGCAGTTTAAGATTTAAGAGGAGAAACTTCTGGTTTGGGAGACAGTGAGATGGCAGCAGTAGTCAGAGCTTGCTCTCTCCTCCTTCACTCTCCTAATAATTTCTAGAGGAAACCCTATTAATCTTCAAGAGTTCCTCTTAACTCCCAGTAAGAAAACACTTCTGCTAAAGAACTACACCTTAAAATCCTATCTGCTGTTTTCATGGATGTAGACCATCTGGAGAAGACAGGAAGAAATGCCCATAGGGAAGACTGAAGAGTATCAAAAAAGAAGTTTAAAACCTTGGCCTCTTATACTTTATGTTGTCCAAAGGCCTTTGTGTTCATGGATTTCTTTACTACTCCAAGAACAGTACTATGGAAACCAGCATGGGGTCCCTAGTCTAAAATCAATGTATTTCATGTCAAAATATGTTGTATTACCCAGAAGCTGCCTTTTTTTTTTTTCTTAAAACACCCAAAAAAAAAGGAAAACAATTTTTTTTCACTATTTTATAGTCACTTCTTTCCTTATATCTGGAGCATAGTCAACTATTTTTGAGCATGGAGAATGTGAAACTGATACTGTCATAATCTGCTCTTCTTAAGAACCATAGGAAACCACACGTGTGCATACATGCTCATACACACATGCACACAGTCCTCTTTTCCCTGCCTCTATTATTTTACCACTTCCATTTTCAGTTGAAGTTAAAATCTGATATAGATGAAAAGCAAAGCAGCTCACGATGTGCATTTGTTACTTCAAGGCTTACTATGGATAGGTACCCAAGTACTATTCTGCTTTGCTTAACTATCCTAGGATGTTTTCTGTTCACAGAAAAATTCTACATGTTATAAACCGAGATAGTTTGTCTCGTATTTATAAAAATTCTTAATATCATTGGATTACAAGATATGAGAGCATGTCCCAGAAGAAATTAGTGAATTAATATATTCTTATAGTCTATATTTTAGCCATGTTAATCTTTTAAGTTTTTATTTTAAATTCTTGGCTTGAATTTTCCATTGGCTTTCCATCGCGCTTAGAATATAAGTCCCCAGTCCTTAGGATGACCTACGTGATCTGGTCCTTGCCTGCCTTTTCTCTAACATTTCCTGAAGTCAGCACTTTAGCCACAGTGACCTTCCTTTAGGTCCTTAAATGAGTGGTATTCTTTTCTACTCAGAGCCTTTACACCAGCTGTTTCCTTATGTATATAACTTTTCTCTCTTCTTATGCTTAAGCCTAAACTGGAACATCTTTGGAAAAGTCTTCCCTGCCCCACACCCCATCAAGCTAGGTTAGCTACACCTGCCACATACTCCCGTAGCACCCTGCCCGTCTTCTTGGCGGCATTTGTCATATTTTAATTCTTTATTCAATGTCTGTTGCCTCCAGTTGGCTATAAACTCTGTAAGTGCAGACACTACCTGTTTTTTGCTTGCTGCTGTTTATCACTCCCCCAGCAGGTTGCCTGATACAAGGATGCTCATAAATGTTTGTAGAATCAATCAATCTTGGGAAAATTGTGAAATTTGGACCCTGACTTTTCCTATAAATGCTTAAAATTCCTGACCACCTTTCTATGGAATATTGAAGTCTAAGCAATATGAGAAACATTACTAAGCAATCAGAGAAGAAATTTTCCGGGCCTTCAGCCTGTCTGAGAAATTGAAATTATTAGATGTAATGTACTTAGGCAGCCAGTAAAGAGCACACTGATAAGATTTATGGATAACTCATCAATTATCTAACAGCAAAGTCTCATACTTCAATGTAGGAAAAAGGTCTTTGGTGTCCAAATTACTTTTATTTAACTTTTATATTTTCTACTTTAGGGATAGGGGAACCAGTTAATCCTCTTATCATGTGGCAAAAGAAAAGCACACTTCTGGGGAAGATGGCAAGAGAGAAGACAGGCAATCAGCTAGGTTGGAAACAGGATAGAAAATTTAGATGTAAAAAATCAGAAAGAAAATTGAGTCAGAGTATGGAACAGAAAACTCAGTGGTCTTTGTATTGCTCACTGGAAAGATGTTTATAAATCCTGGCATTATTATTGTTGTTTTTTTCTCCTGTAATAGGATAGGGCTAAATAAATTTAATGTATGTTTCCTAAGGAGAGGGTCATATGCCATTTCAAAGTAAATGAGATATTTATATTTAAGTTATATTTCTAGAGACAGGCATGTTATCTGAGTTCATGGTGGCTCAGTGGTAAAGAATCTGCCTACAATGCAGGAGATGCAGGTTTGATCCCTGGGTCAAGGAGATCCCTGGAGAAGGAAATGGCAACCCACTCTGGTATTTTTGCCACAAAAATCCCAGGGACAGAGAAGCCTTGTGGGCCACAGTCCACAGGGTCTCAGAAGAGTTGGAAACAACTTAGTGACTAAACAGCTAGCGACCTAACACCTAGATGATGCACCTAGCAACGTCAGGCACTTGGTAGGCACTCAGCAGGCAGTGCTGCTCTTGTTACACGTACTCAACTTCACATTCTAAATAACGTAGATTAAAAAAATAATAATGTTGTAAAATTGCATTTGGAGAGAGAGAGGTACACAGCATGCTGCCTTAAAACTCTGTGACCAGCTGTATCACGTGACCAAGTATAAACTGCCAAGAGAGAAAACAGCTTTCATCTACCTACAGAGGATGTCTCAGTTCATTAGGAGTTTTGTATTTGAATGAGATGAGGTCCAAGATCTGCCAAAACTGAAGAGGATAAGGAGGCTTAGAAGGAGCAAAGCCACCTGTTTGTGCTTTCCCTGCCCTCTTTCAAACTGACATTTCTGGAAGGCTCTCTGGCTCACTCTCCCATTGTCTTGCTCTCTTAGCCAGTGGCTGTGACCTTTCCTTTATGGTATCCAAAGTGATCCGACCCTTTGTCTAAGAAGATGTTCAAGGGTTTAGTTCTTCTTTAAAAATAACCCTGTGGTAAACTTATCAGGCATGCCAACTCTTAGAATACCAACATTTCCAAAATGTAGGCAGCAGTGGCCTAGATGTTACAGAAGGTAATCAGCTTGTAGAAAGCGAAGTTGAAGTCCTTTTTTCTGTTAGTATTTGTTGGACAGCTAAATTGTAGCATTATAGTGCGATAAGAATTTTAGGTAAAGACATTAGAGTCCACAGGGCATGTTCAACTGATGATCCATTCCTATCTTTCTCGCTCTTTAAAGACAAATCTCAACCAATCTTTTACTTCTCAGAACCTTAATCTGCGTGTATTTAATACTAAGGAGAAAGCTTAATGAGTTATGGATCCTCTAGAATTTTAGTGTTTAATTATTTATTCAGTTTTTTCATTCACTCAATCCTCAAAAGCATATTGAGAATTTTCTCTGTGTTGGGTCATATGCTAGTCACTGGGGTGCAAATGTGAACAATACAGTCTTGCTCTCAAGGGTTTAAAGCTTAGAGGAGAATTATGGGGCAGTTGTAGTACAGAGTGATAAAACTTTTCGAGGTCTTTGGAACCATTCCATCTTGAGATCAGGTGCAGACAGACATGTAATCAGATGGTCCTTAAGTGTTCCAGTCAGCTTCAAAGTCTTTCAGAATGAGGTTTTGCAGAGTTAACTTTTTCAAATTCTATTTTCCAGAAGGAAAAGGAATATTTACAATTCAGCTACCAGAAGAGTGATGGCAAACCACAGCTAAAAGTATTCTAGGCTAAAATGTGGCTGCAGGATGCAACCTTTGTAATTCTATGTCACAGTTACGTTTAGGTTAATATGGCTTACATAAGTTATATACTATAGTAGGTGTAAAGTCTAACTGTGACGTAGACTTGCACGGAAAATGGCCAAAAACACAATACTAAGAGCAGTTATTTCTGTGAGGCAAATTATTTATGGGAGGCTTTTATTGATCTCCCACCAACCAAAAAGTAAAGTAGATTTTATTGTTGTGGTGGTTGTTATTGTTGCTAGGAGTTTCATTGTTTGTCATTGTTTTTAAAGAATGTCTGGACTCTGCCAAGTTACAGAAGCCTAAGAGTAATGTGGAAACTGAACTGGAGATAGATTAAAAATAAATGTAATAGCTTTTTGCATACAGGGAATTAAAAAAAAAAACCTTATTAGAGGCCATTCCCAAAGACATGTCCTAAGGCTCAGTGTAACACAATATCAGGTACTGATACTTTTGTACAAAAGTTGACGCGGGTGATCATCTTTGAATACATCATTGCTGACCTTTGGCAATTCTGGATCTACTGGGAACCATCACAGCCTGAGAAGGATGAAATGCCCTAGATGGGATTCACAAAGGATCATTTTATATAACAAAAGTCTAACATTAAACCTTTACTGAACATTTTTGCCTTCTCTTCTCTTTAGAATTCTCTTCTCATCCCTCAACTTTAGGTCACACCTGACCCCTCCCAGTTGTATAACAACTTGCATTTCCTCATTTCTCTGGAATGTGACCAGTCAGGAAACTCAACATTTGCTTTGCTCTTTTTTTTCCTAGTGAGAAAGAAAGATAGGGAAGAAAACTGAATTGAGAAAGAAGCAAGAGCACGGAAAGAGAAAAGGGAAATTATAAAGTCTGGAGGAAGCAAAAGAAGAGATGGATGAGCAAAAAACCATATTACCTGGTAGTAGTAATAGCTGTTAGACCCTTACCTATTAGAATCTACTTTCTGTGAGACTCTAAGAAATGACTAGATCCCCAGTCCAAATTAAAAACAAGAAAGGAACTTGGCAACCTCTGAAATATACTTTCAGACCCAGTGATCTCTAGCTGCTGAATGGGACATCTCTGATTCTTGCTGTCTGACAAGTTCAAGATGTTTTCCATTTAATGATCCTTTTTGAGGCTGGTACAGACCATGAGAAACTTTATATTGCCATTTTAAAAGTTGATATTCCCCAAAACAAAATATATCATTTGAATTTAGCCTGCAGGTACAATGTGGAGTATTACCCTTCTCTTACCTCTTACGCATGTAATGGTGAAAGCACCGTGGTAAGTACAGAGCAGTGCAGTCCAAACAGTTGCTAAAACTACTAGACACTCTGCTGAAAATCCTCTTTTTCCCCTCAGGTGGTTTTAAGATCACTTGGAACCTTCTAATTAAATCTGACACTCTCTTGTAAGTTTTTCATTCTTTTAAGCTTTCTGTTCTATTGGGTGATACTAATCATGTTTCCTTTACCAAAACAATTTTTACTTTGAATCCAATGACACCTTAATTTTTTTTTTTAATTTTAGTACCTTAACCTTATCTTTAATTCATTATACTGTTATGGTTCTAGTGATACATAATAAACACTTGGCTATAAACCCATAAATGGAAACATAATGACAGGACTTGGTCACTTCTTGGATGTGAGCACTGGAGAGGAAGAAATCTAGGAGACTCCAGGTTTCTGCTTGAGAAACTAGATGAAAATAGAAATCATAAGAGAAGAAATAGTTTGGAGTGATGTGTGGATATGAAGATAATGGATTTTTATGGACATGTTAAACTGGAGTGGTCTGGAGTTGAGAGATCTTGTGATCTGGAGAACTTGAAAGAAATCTGACTAGAGTTGTAAATTTGGGAGTCATCAACATGTAGATGTTACTGAAGATACTTGAGTGGTTTCAAAAAGCTTGTCTATAAAGTAAGAGAGCTAGGAGAGGTTTTGTCTTACACAGAGGTGAGAACCTTCAGCAGAAAGGATCCAGGATAGAAAAATAAGAGAGAAAAGAGAGGCTCAGGAGATGGGAAATGCGGCTTCTGAAGAAATGGGAAGAGAGACTTTCAGGACACAAAGGCAGAGATGGAAATCTTTTCTCTGATTGAATAATAATGAGATGGTAAATTATGGAGTTTCTCCCCCCAGCCCCAATATTTTCTTTTATCCCTTGCCCTCTAGGATTTTAAAACTTCAGGTAATAAAATCACATAGATTCTGAAGAATCAAGACAAAGACGGATGATTTAAGGGCAAGGCTTTCAGCATCAGAATATATTAAAAGTTCTTCAAATTGATATATACAGAAAATCAGAGAGGAGAGCAAGAAACAAAGGGACTTTGTACTCTGCCTGCCTTCATCCCAAGTCAGAATCCCGAGGAGACTTACAGAGATTCTGAATAGGTTTTTGACATTTGAGAACAGAGGGAACCTCAGTCCCCATTACTGAATAAAGCCAAAGAAGGTAGCAAGACCACAGAATTCCTCACATCCAGAAAGGCAGAGGAAAATAGTCAAAATGGTATTGTGAGCGATGCTTTGAATGTCCGCATCTTCTCCAAGAACTCCAGCCACAAAAACATTTTCTTCTTTAAATTAAAAAATGTCTCTGGTTTCAGTCACAAGAGAATCGTCTCTAGGTATCAGAAGTAAAAAGCAGCACCACTAGTTTAGTGACCCTAGAGCTGGGGCCCTGATGGTCTTCTCGGTCTGGAAGCAAGTAGAAGTTGGCTGGGAGTTTGAATTCCTCAGAGTAGTGGGGATCAACAGCATCCTGTATAGGGTATGGCACCTTAGTCAGGCTCACTGTGAAACTGGGATTTGGGAAAACCTTCCAAATGGTTTCCACCCTGACCTAGAGTTTTTAAAAAATGAACCGAAGCAAGCCCCGGCTTGTCTGCAGTGGTGAAAGCAAGAAGAGAAATCAGGGCACCCTGTCTGCTTGCTTTCCTACCTGACAGACAGATCTGCTATCTTCTCTGATATCCCTGAGGGTCAGGAGGCCTGAGATACCTAGTTCTGGACAAAGGGGTTTCCAGATCTACCTGGAGGCTACACTGAAGTGTGTGCATGCTTAGCCGTGTCCAACTCTTTGCAACCCCATGGACCATAGCTCGTCAGGTTCCTCTGTCCGTGGGATTCTTCAGGCAAGAATACTGGAGTAGGTTGTCATTCCCTTCCCCAGGGGATCTTCCCGGCCCAGAGATTTAACCCAGGTCTCCTGCATTATAGGCAGATTCTTTACCATCTGCTTCTATTTCAAGAACTTTAGAAAATTCTCAGTGTATATTGTCTCTCCAAATATGACTTCCACCATACTGTTTATTCTCATCCTAAAACTACTGATTAGATGCATGCTTCATGTATTCTGTGTGTTGCTGTGAAACAAACCTTTCCAAAAACACAGTGGCATAAAACAATAACCACCTTATTAATCTCCAAGATTCTGTGTGATAGGAATTTGGATAGGTACTTCAGGGATAGCTAGACTCTGCTTCATGATGTTCAGGGTGTCAGATGAGAGGACGTGACCAGCTGGTGATCATCTGAATAGCTGGGTTTTTTTGGTTCACGGATCTAGTCTACAGTGAGCAAGGCAGAACTCTACTGGAACTATAAGGTGGAATGCCTACACATGACTTCTCTGTGAGGTTTGAATTTCCTCACAATGTAGTATGATTTCCTCATGGTAATCATACTATTTAATGGCAACTCAGAGCTCCAATAGTGACTGTTCCAGAAAATGAGGCAAAAGCTATATAATAAGACTTTCATTATCTAGGCTCAGAAATCGTATAATATCCCTTCGACCTTACTTGGGCTTCCCAGGTGACTCAGACAGTAAAGAATCTGCCTGCAATTCAGGAGATGCAAGAGATGTGTGTTCGATCCCTGGGTTGGGAAGATCCCCTGGAGGAGAGCATGGCAACCCACTCCAGTATACTTGCCTGGAGAATCCCCATGGTCAGAGGAGCCTAGCAGGCTACAGTTCGTGGGGTTGCAAAGAGTCAGACAACGAATGAGCCACTAAGCATACAATAAACCTGCCCAGATGAGAGGAATGCAGGGGCTAGACCCACGTCTTAATAGAAGGCATATCAAAGAATTTGTGGCTGCAGTTTTAAACTACCACAATACAGTTCAAAATAGGTTTGTATTCTGCATGAATTCCTTAATCTTCCAATTCAGTAATTCTTTCTTAATTAACTGGATGAGAGTAATCCCTTTACAATGTGTGTGTATATTAGATCATCACAATGTACACATTAAAAGTCTTATGATTTTGTCAATTAAAGCTCTAACAAAACTAAAAAAATTCGTTCTCTGTGATGAGTTTAGAGTTTATCTCATTGAATATTTTTTTTATCAAATGTTTGTTTCTCTGTTTAGTTATTTTTCATATTCATCTTTACTTAATTCACATCTTCTGTGTTAGTCTCTTAAGCTTTGGGTTTGTTTTAGATTTTTTTTAAATTTCTTTGAATGTATTTATTGTAAAGTCAGTTTAAGATTACTTGCCAATATGGACTTCTTTTCCAGTGGAAATGGATCATTTTCACGGAACAGAGATTTAAACAATATTTTAAAAATTATAGTCGGTTTACAATGTTGTGTTAGTTTCAGGTATAATGGCAACTCACTTCAGTACTCTTGCCTGGGAAATCGCATGGATGGAGGAGCCTGGTGGGCTGCAGTCCATGGGGTCGCTAAGAGTCAGACACGACTGAGTGACTTAACTTTCATTTTTCACTTCCCACTTTCATGCATTGGAGAAGGAAATGGCAACCCACTCCAGTGTTCTTGCCTGGAGAATCCCAGGGACGGGGGAGCCTGCTGGGCTGCCGTCTATGGGGTCACCCAGAGTCGGATATGACTGATACAACTTAGTAGTACAGCAAAATGATTGTCTTATTTTGTTTTCAGATTTTTTTTCCATTATAGGTTGTTACAAGATTTTGAATGCTCTACAGTAAGGACCTTGTTGTATATCTATTTTATATATAGTAGTGTATATCTGTTAATCCCAAACTCTTAATTTATTTCTCCTCCCCTTTCTCCTTTGGTAACCATAAGCTTGTTTTCTGTGTCTGTGAGTGTATTTCTGTTTTGTAAATAAGTTCATTTGTATCATTTTTTAAGATTTCACATATAAGTGATATCATAGGGGCCTGCTCAAAATTCTCCAAGCCAGGCCTCAGCAATACGTGAACTGTGAACTTCCTGATGTTCAAGCTGGTTTTAGAAAAGGCAGAGGAACCAGAGATCAAATTGCCAACATCCACTGGATCATGGAAAAAGCAAGAGAGTTCCAAAAAAACATCTATTTCTGCTTTATTGACTATGCCAAAGCCTTTGACTGTGTGGATCACAATAAACTGTGGAAAATTCTGAAAGAGATGGGAATACCAGACCACCTGAGCTGCCTCTTGAGAAATCTGTATGCAGGTCAGGAAGCAACAGTTAGAACTGGACATGGAACAACAGACTGGTTCCAAATAGGAAAAGGAGTATGTCAAGGCTGTATATTGTCACCCTGCTTATTTAACTTCTATGCAGAGTACATCATGAGAAACGCTGGACTGGAAGAAACACAAGCTGGAATCAAGATTGCCGGGAGAAAGATCAATAAGCTCAGATATGCAGATGACACCACCCTTATGGCAGAAAGTGAAGAGGAACTAAAAAGCCTCTTGATGAAAGTGAAAGTGGAGAGTGAAAAAGTTGGCCTAAAGCTCAACATTCAGGAAACGACTATTATGGCATCTGGTCCTGTCACTTCATGGGAAATAGATGGGGAAACAGTGTCAGATTTTATTTTTTGGGCTCCAAAATCATTGCAGATGGTGATTGCAGCCATGAAATTAAAAGACGCTTACTCCTTGGAAGAAAAGTTATGACCAACCTAGACAGCATATTCAAAAGCAGAGACATTACTTTGCTGACTAAGGTCCATCTAGTCAAGGCTATGGTTTTTCCTGTGGTCATGTATGGATGTGAGAGTTGGACTGTGAAGAAGAATGAGCGCTGAAGAATTGATGCTTTTGAATTGTGGTGTTGGAGAAGACTCTTGAGAGTCCCTTGGACTGCAAGGAGATCCAACCAGTCCATTCTGAAGATCAGCCCTGGGATTTCTTTGGAAGGAATGATGCTAAAGCTAAAACTCCAGTTCTTTGGCCACCTCATGCCAAGAGTTGACTCATTGGAAAAGAGTCTGATGCTGGGAGGGATTAGGGGCAGGAGGAGAAGGGGACGACCGAGGATGAGATGGCTGGATGGCATCACTGACTCGATGGACATGAGTCTGAGTGAACCCCGGGAGTTGGTGATGGACAGGGAGGCCTGGCGTGCTGCGATTCAGGGGGTCACAAAGAGTCGGACATGACTGAGCAGCTGAACTGAACTGAGGCCATCTGTATGTCTTCTTTGGAGAATAATATTATATACCTACGTACATAAAAACCCTCCACCTAACAAATAGAGAATTCACGCTCTTAAAAACATTTTAAAATTTTGACCAGGCTAGATATTTTAATGAATTACTATAGTATAGACCACATTCTCTGATCAGAATTTAGTTAAATTAGAAATTCTCATATGTTTGAATACTTAAAAACACATTCCTGAATAACTCATGATTTAAATAAAATTTACACACCATTTAGGGAAGAATAACAAAGAAAATGGGCTTTTCTGGTGGCTCAGTGGTAAAGAGTCTGCCTGCAACGCAGGAGACAGAGGAGATGTGGGTTCAGTCCCTATGTTGGGAAGCCCCTGGAGGAGGAAATGGCAACCCACTCCAGTATTCTTGCCTGGAAAATCCCATGGACAGTTGAGCCCGATGGGCTACAGTCCATAAGGTCGCAAAGAGTCAGATGCAGCTGAGTGACTGAGCACAACAACAACAGCAAAGAAAAATACATGGTAAAACTCGGCTAATGCAACACCTTGAGAACAACTGCTTTAAATTAACCTGACTTGGGGGGTGGGAGCGAGGCTCAGGAGGGAAGGGATATATGTATACATATGGTTGGTTCATTTTGTTGTACAGCAAAAACTAACATAACATTGAAAAACAAGTATATTCTAATAATAATATTTTTACAGATGAAATTAATAAAACAATATTATAAAATGAAAAATAAAAATTCTAAAAAATACTTGAGTAATGCAGGTAAAGTGAAGGAAATTTATGGCATTAAATGCACTTATTAAAAATTATTTCAAATGAATGAGCTAAGCATCCACTTCAAGAACCTGGGAAGTGAATAGAGTCAGCCTCCCCAAAATACAACTGATCAATGAATCCAAACTTGATTCTTTGAGAAGACCAATAAAATACATTTCTAGCAAGCCACACTGAAGAGAAGATAGGATAAATAAACAATATTATTTTTTCAAATAATAGAATTCTTTGAATAAGAAATTCAAAAGGACATAATTAGAGATTTAGTAGAGATTAAGAATATCATTGTTTATGCTATACAATATATAATACTAAGCAGCTTTATGTGAATAAATTGAAAACTGAGGTAAAACCTACAATTTACCAGAAGAACATAAATTTAACAAGAAATAGAAAATCTGAATAAATCAATAATCAACAAAATAGATCGGTAGTCCAAAGTCTCCCAACCCATCCTTATATCTGTTGCCAAATAAACAATGCCAGATGGTTTTATAGGTAAGTTTTACCATGTTTAATGGAACAGACAATCGCATACTCTATAACTGTTCCAGACAATAGAAGTAAAGATAGTCCAGCTTATTTCATGAAGTTACTAAGCTGTTAACACCAAAATAGAAGAACTCTGCAAGCAAAGGAAATCATAGATGAATCTCATTTTTTTAACATTGTAATGAAAAGTAATTAGAAAATCAAATCCAGAAGTGTATTCAAAGCAATACGTCAGGCAAAAATAAAGTTTACCTCAAATGTAGATGTGGCTCAGTGGTAAAGAATCTGCCTGCAATGCAGGAGATGCAGGTTCAATCCCTGGGTGGGAAGATCTCCTGGAGAAGGATATGGCAACCCACTCCAGGATTCTTGCCTGGGAAATCTCACAGACGGAGGAGCCTGACAGGCTGCAGTCCATGGGGTCGCAAAGACTTGGACATGACTTAGTGACTAAACAACGACAATAATTTTAAGTGCATCTGTAATCTGTTTATTATCAGATTAAGGAAAAGGCCCATATGCTCATCTCAGTGGCTACAAAAAAGCATTAAAATGTCAAGAACTATAAAAACAAAATCTCTTACATAACAAAAAATATACCGAGTCTATAACGAACATCATATTTAATTATGAGACTAGAAAAGTATTCCCATTAAATTCGAGAACATGACACGCCTGCTTTAACCTCTGTAATTAAACATGATACTACCAGTTCTACTCCTTTATATTAAAGAGGAGAAAAAAAAAGGTGCATTCATTAGCAAGGAAGAGAGCAAAATATTTGCGGGTATCATTTTTTTAAGTAGAATCTCCAAGAAGCTGTTCAAGGAAAAAAAAAAAAAAAAGAAAACTTAGCCTAAGTGTTTAGCAGCCTTGCTAAATCACAATCAATGTGAAAAATCAATATCAATTCTATATACCTAATAGAAAATCCATACACCTATGTAATGATAGAGTGGTAGTGGTGGTGGTAAACATCCCATTTACAATTGTGATAGAAATAATTAGATGCTCAGGAATAAATCTTACAAAAATGTGCAAGATCTTTATGGCTAAAATACCTAAAATGCCAAATGGCAAAAAAAGAAAGATTTTAATAAAACTTACACTAAATTCACAGAAAAATCAGTACCTTAAGTATTATGATACTCCACAATTAAATGGAATTTCAAAGTCCTAAGAAAACTTTATGTGGAATTTGACAAACTAATTCTAAAGATAATTATAAAGAGAAAAGGTCTAAAAAGAGCCAAGAAAATTCTAGAAGCCCAAGGAAGTGTGATTTTTTTCCCACTAGATAGGAAGATTCCTCATAGAGCTACAGTAAGTAGATGAAGCAGTGTTGTAATACGAAGCAGAACGCTGAAGTAGACACAAGTGCCTCTGGGACCTTGGCATATGATAGAGGAAACATTAGTGAATTTGAGGGCTACTGACTTTCCGTACTGAAAAAAAAGGAGCTTAGATCACTATCTCATACCTTATGCCAGCAGTTCTTAAAATTTTTTGGTCTCGGAACTCATTTACACTGTTAAAAATTATTGAAGATGTCAGAGTTTTTGTTTATGTGGGTTGTATCTGTTGATATTTACTATATGCTATGATCTGAATGTTTGTGTCCTCCCAAAATTCCTGTGTTGAAATCCTAATTGATGGCCTTAGTAGGTGGGGCCCTATGAGAGGTGATTAGGTCAGGGGGTGGAGCTTTCCTGGATGAATTTAGTGTTCTTGTAAGAGATCCCACAAAGCTTTATATAGCCCCTTCCTCAGTGTGAGAATACAGTGAAAAGCCTGTGACCAGAAAGAGGGGCCTCAAGCAGTCATGTTAGCACCCTGGCTTCAAATTTCCAGCCTCCAGAACTGTGAGCAATAAATGGTTGCTCTTTATGAGCTACCCAGTCTGGGATATTTTATTATAACAGCCTGAACCAACTAAGACACTATATTAGAAATCAAAATTAAGAAATGTGTAAAACACATGAAGAGATAAGCACACATTCCATTAGCCAGCAGTGATGGCATCATCACGTCATGTAGCCCCTGGAAAACTCCCCTGCTCAATGAGAAAATGAGAGTGAAAAAAAGTAAATACTGTCTTAATATTATTACAAAAAAATTTTGGTCTTCCAAGTCTCCTAACAAAGTCTTGGGGACCCCCGGGGTATCCCCATACCACTGTTTGAGAACCATGGCTATAAACTAAACTCCAGATGAATTCAGGATCTAAAACTGGGACAAAATTAAAATTTTATAACTATTGAAAGAAATTATAGGTGAACACATTATGGCCACAGGGGAAGAAAGGATGATTTAAGTGTTAGTCAAAAGCACAAATTAATAAAGGAAAAGCTTTATAAATTTGAATACTTGTGTTTGATAAAATATCTCATATGTGTGTATGTGTGTTAGTCGTCAGTTGTGTCTGACTGTTTGCGACCCCATGAACTGTAGCCTGCCAGGCTCCACTGTCCATGGGTTTCTCCAGGCAAGAATACTGGAATTGGTTGCCAATTCCCTTCTCCAGGGGATCTTCCCAAGCCAGGGATTGAACTCAGGTCTCCTGCATTGCAGGCAGATTCTTTACCACCTGAGGCACCAGAGAAGCTCAAAATATCTCACACACAGTATTAAAAGGAAAGCCATAGTCTGGGTGAAAATAGTTGTAGCATATCTATGAAACAAAGGATTAATATTCACACAATGTAAATTCCTTATATAAATAAGAGAAAGACAATCTAACAGAAAAATATGGGGAAAGAAAATATGCTCAATCTCCTTAGTAATTTGAGAAAAACAAACAGTCCATCAGATTGGGAACTATTTCTAAATTTCACAATACCAAGTGTTGACTATTAGTTATATGGAAGTGAGAAATCTTATCTACTGCTGGTGGAAGTGTAAATTGGTAAGGCCACTTAGGAGAGCAATTTAGAAATGCCTTGCCCAGTTGAAAATGTGCACATCCTATGATCCAAGACTCCACCTCCAGATATATAATTTAAAAGAAATGGTGAAAAATGCATGAGATAACATTAACTCATTGATTGAATAAATATTTATCAAGTCCCTACCTGAACCCAGAATCATAGTAGGCTTTGGGAATAAAAAAGTGGACAACACTGCTCTCAAGAAACTAAGTGAAACTGACATTTATGGAGATATATAGATTAGATATAGATATGGAGATATAGATATTTTATAAGTATTAAATATAAAATATCTATATTTTATAGAATAGTCTGTATCAGTTCAAACAGGATTGAGTACTCTGAAGCAAAATTTAGCAGGATGAAAGAGTCGGGGCTGGAGGTGCTATTTTAGGAAGGATGGACAGGAAAGACCTTCCTGAGAAGGTGAATTTGAGGAAAGAGAAATGAGGGAAGAGGGTCTATGTTTAAGGTCTGAGAAAGTACATTTCAGGAAGGAAAGCATGGAAAACACAAATTCTCTGAAGCAGAAATGATTTGGAATATTGGAAGAAAGAAGCCGTGAGGTAAAGTGGAATTAGCGTGTGGGGTTCGGTAGAAAACTAGTGTGGCAGTGGCAGAGAGACGGTGGTGGTTGTGGCTTGTCTGAAAGTGTCAAGAGGGCTTCCCTGGTGGCTCAGTGGTTGAGAATCCTCCTAGTGTAGGAGACACGGGTTGGATCCATGATCCAGGAAGATCCCACATGCTGTGGAGCAGCTAAGCCAGTGCAGCACCGCTATTGAGCCTGTCCTCTGGCCCAGGAGCCACAACTCCAGAGCCCTTGTGCCCCATCTACTGAAGCCCGTGCGCCTAGAACCCACGCTCCACAAGAGAAGCCAGTGCAATGAGAAGCCGGTGCACCATGACTAGCAAGCAGCCCCCGCTCACCACAACTAGAGAAGCGCCTGCACAGCAACGAAGACCCCACACAGCCAAAAATGAAGTATTGAGAAGCGATTGGATTCAGGATACAGAGCAGACAGCTTGGTGATGGGGATTTGAGGTGTGAGGGAGAAGGTTCAAGGCCGACTGAGGTTTTTGGCAAATGTGCCTGGTGAAGCCATTTAGGAAGATAGAAATAATTAAGGAGTAGCAGGTGGTGAAAGGAGGCAGGAAAGGATAGTCACTACAGTATTGTTGGTATTAAAAAACCTCTGGAAATACCCTCAAGGATGAATGGCTCGAGTGCAGACAAAGTAGGGTATATTCATTTGATGAAATACTATACAGAAGTTATAATAACTAGTATCAGTACATGAATGAGTCTTAACAATACTCTGCAATATCAAATTGCAGAATTTTATATTCAGTATGATACTATTTGTAAACTTTTAAAATACAGATACCAGATATTGTTTTTGGCTATAAATATATCAAGCAAAAGCATAGCAACATGGACTAGATTTGTGCCAAATTGATGTTACTGGTTGTCTCTGGGGAACAAGGGAGATAGGGAGTGAAGATGGGAAGGGCACATAGGGGACTTCCCCTTTACTGAAGGGAACTATGAGAGAGTGACATTTGTTCATTTTGGATGATAAGTGCATGGATGGTTTATATTATCGAATGTACTTTTTTAAAAAACTTTTTTATTTTATATTGGGATATAGCTGATTAACAGGGCTTCCCAGGTGGCGCTGGTGGTAAAGAACCCACCTGCTGATGCAGGAGACATAAGAGACACGGGTTAGATCCCTGGGTTGGGAAGATCCCCTGGAGGAGGGCATGGCAACCCACTCCAGTATTCTTGCCTGGAGAATCCCATGGACAGAGGAGCCTGGTGGACTGCAGTTCGTGGAGTCACAAAGAGTCCGATATGACTGAAGCTTCTCAGCACCACCCGCATAGCCGATTAACAATGATGTGATAGTTTCGGGTGAATAGCGAAGGGACTCGGTCATACATGTATGCATACATGCATACATGCATACTCAGTCATACATGCATCCATTCTCCCCCACTCCCCCCCATCCAGGCTGCCCCATAACATTGAGCAGAGTGCTCTAGAGCAGTGTGCTCTACAGTAGATCCTTATTGGTTAACCATTTAAAACACAGCAGTGTGTACTTGTCCGTCCCAACTCCCTAACTATTCCTTCCCCCTATCCTTCCCCACAGCAACCATGAATTTATCAAATGTACTTTTTAAAATGTGTTTTCATGGAAGAAGGGCAAAGAAAGACTGACCAGTGTCTAGGAAGACGGGCCCAAGCCAGTCCCATGCTTCAGTGGAATGACTTTAGTAGCACTTAAAAGCTTGAATGAACTGATGACCCAGCAGCACCCAGCATGGACTGACAGATAAGGGTGATCCACTGGCTGCCAGCACTATTAAGACGGTGACTGCCATCTACATCCCATGGGTCCCCAAACCATGTCCACACCTGACCCCAGCTCATGGCATAAAATGCAACACCCAAACTGGAATTTAGATCCAAACCAGAGAAAGGGAGAAGATTGACCTAGGTTATATTTCTGCCAATGCCAGGATAGACATTGAGTTTATGCTGAATTTTTTTTAAATTTACTTTTAATTGGAGGATAATTGCTTTACAAGATTGTGTTAGTCTCTGCCATACATCAACCTGAATAAGCCATAGACACAGTATGTCCCCTCCCTCTGGAACCTCCCTCCCACCTCCCACCCCATCCCACTCCTCTCGGTTATCACAGAGCACCTAATTTGAGCTTCCTGCATCATACAGCAAATTTCCACTGGCTCTCTATTTTGCATATGATAATGTGTATGTTTCAGTGCTACTCTCAATTCATTCCACCCTCTTCTTCCCCTACTGTGTCCAAATGTCTGTTCTCTATGTCTGTACCTCCGTTGCTGCCCTGCCAATAGGTTCATCAGTGCCATCTATCTACATTCCATATATATGCGTTAATATGTGATATTTGTTCTTCTCTTTCTGACTCACTTAACTCTGTGCAGTAGGCTCTAGGTTCATCTACCTCATTGAAGTGAAGTGAAGTGGAATTCACTCAGTTGTGTCTGACTCTTTGCAACCCCATGAACTGTACTGTCCGTGGAATTCTCCAAGTCAGAATACTGGAGTGGGCAGCCATTCCCTTCTCCAGGGGAATCTTCCCAACCCAGGGATCAAAAACGCAGGTCTCCTGCATTGCAGGTGGATTCTTTACCAGCTGAGCCACCAAGAACGCCCATCTGCCTCATTAGGACTGACTCAAATGTGTTCTTTTGATGGCTGAGTAATATTCCATTGTCTCTATATACCACAACTTCTTTATCCACTCATCTGTTGATGGATATTTAGGTTGCTTCCATGTCCTAACTGTTGTAAATAGTGCTGCAGCGAACACTGGGGTACCTGCGTCTCTTTCAATTATGGCTTTTTCAGGGTGTATGCCCAGTAGAGGGATTGCTGGGTCATATGGTACTTCTATGCCTAGTTTTTAAAGGAATCTCCATATTATTCTCCATAGTGGCTCATTTTTATGTTAGGAAAGAAGAAAGCAAGGGTGGATAGTGATGGAAATAAATTTCTCATTGAGGAGAAGAGTGGGTTGTCTTGGGTTGGGAAAGGCAGGGGAGGTGGCCTGATGCATTGAGAGAATAAGTGTGGCGAGAATAATGGAATGAGGTAACTGGAAGGCCAGGAGCTGTGGTTCTGGAGAGAGGTGTTAAATTTATAGTATGTGAGGCTGAATGGCTCCAACTGAGTGTGACTATAGGACTCGGAGAGGGAAGGTGGAAACAGCTGGGATTGCCTTCCTTTTCTCCTGATTTACATTTGGTGATGTATAAAAGAAAGGGTTGTCTCTTTATTTTGTAGACTGTAATTGTGAATGGGCTGGTGGTTAAAATATTCTGCTCATTGTTTAATATTTCATGTATCTGCAGAGTTACAGAAATCAGAGAGTCATGAAATTAGAAAACCCTGGAGAGAGGATAGTCTTCCTTCCCACTGCCTCCAAAATGTCAAGGCCAGCATTATGTATATGTAAGGACATCTTAGTATAAAAAGTCTAACTTTTTGAGGCAACCTACTTAAATATCAATCACTTTTGATTATTTAGAAGTATGTTGTTAAATTTTGCAGTGTTTGGAGTGCTTCCCTGGTGGCTCAGAGGTTAAAGTGCCTCCAATGCGGGAGACCTGGGTTCGATCCCTGGGTCAGGAAGATCCTCTGGAGAAGGAAATGGCAACCCACTCCAGTATTCTTGCCTGGAGAATCCCATGGACGGAGGAGCCTGGTAGGCTACAGTCCACAGGGTCGCAAAGAGTCGGACACGACTGAGCGACTTCACCTTCACTTTTGATTTAAGGTAAGTTAATCATTTTAATCTAATACCTCTCTGCTTAGGAACAAATTCTTGAGTTCAGTAAGATGAGAAATTCTGGCTCAAATTACAAATGGAAAAGATAGGTAAATGCCCTTTATTTTACACTTATCCTGAGTGTGACTTCTCCATCATTGGATCTCAAGTTATAAAAATATGTACAGTTTTTCCCCAATCAAATTGTGAAAGGTCAAAACATTTGATAAAATACTGATTTAATACAGATTTAAGGAAGTAACTGCTCCTATGTAGTTGATGCGTATATAGGGATAAAGAGCAATTGGGAAATATCTTTCCAAAGTAAAAATGTACATACATACCCATGGACACAAATTCCATTTCTAGGTGTTTATTCAGTGAGTCTATTAATTCAATATTGTTAACAATATGAAAGATTGGCAACATTATATCTTTCAATAGAATCATGAGATAAAATAACCCAGGCATTCGGTGAACACCACACAGTGATTAAATAACCAAGGCACTAGCTTTCCATGTACTAATATGGAAGAATATGATATATTGGTATGTGAAAAAAATCAAGGTAGACAGCAGGATGTATATTTTGCTAGCATCTATCTCTTTTGTTGGCTATGAGGGGTACTCCATTTCTTTTAAGGGATTCTTGCCCACAGCAATAGATATAATGGTCATCTCAATTAAATTCACCCATTCTGGTCCATTTTAGTTCACTGATTCCTAAGATGTCAATATTCACTCTTGCTGTCTCCTGCTTGATCACATCCAATTTACCTTGATTCATGGACCTCGCATTACAGGTTCCTATGCAATATTGTTCTTGACAGCATCAGACTTTACTTTTACCTAGATAAACCAAGACAAACCTAGACAGCACACCTAAACCTGGTGAAAAACCTAGACGGCATATTAGAAAGCAGAGACATTACTTTGCTGACAAAGGTCTGTATAGTCAAAGCTATGGTTTTTCCAGTAGTCATGTACAGATGCTGAGAGCTGGATCATAAAGCAGGCTGGGCAGCCAAGAATTGATGCTTTCAAATTCTGGGTCTGTAGAAAACTCTTGAGAGTCCCTCAGATTTCAAGGAGATCAAACTAGTTAATTATAAAAGAAGTCAACCCTGAATCTTTATTGGAAGGACTGTTGCTAAAGCTCTAATACTTTGGCTACCTGATGCCAAGAGCTGACTCATTGGGAAAGACCCTGATGCTGGCTAAGATTGAAGGCAAAAGGAGAACAACTTGGCAGAGAATGAGATGGTTAGATAGCATCACCGACTCAAGGGACATAAATCTGAGCCAACTCCAGGAGATGGTGGAGGACAGAGGAGCCTGTCTTGCCACAATCCATGGGGCTGCAAAGAGTTGGACCATGACTTAGCGACTGAACAACAGCAACATCAAAGTGGATTCATTTGTAGTGGTTCCCTAGGAGAAAGCAGTTTCCTGAGGAATCAAGTTGGTTTTGGTGAGAGGGAGTTTAAAAAAAAAAACAAACTCTGGTGCATACAATTCTACAAAGAAAAGTTAATATCCTAGAGATTTGCCAAATGATAGTTCCCAGGTAGTAACAGGCATTATAAAGTGAGCAGACTTCCCTGGTGGGTCACTGGTTAAGAATCTGCCTGCTGATGCAGAGGACATGGGTTTGATTCCACATGCGGGGCAGCTAAGCCAATGTGTCACAACTACCGAGCCCACACCCTAGAGCCCCATGCTTTGCATCAAGAGAATCTACCACAATGAGGAACCTGCACATCGCAGTGAAGGGTAGCCCCCACTTGCAGAAACTAGAGAAAGCCCACATGCAGCAACAAAGACCCAGTGCAGCCATTAATAAAAAAATTTCTAAAAAGGCACTGAGCGTTTAGGAGAAATGGAGAAAGCATGTATCTTTATAGAGAAAACAAACATAAACTCCACACAGTTTTTGTAAAGCAAAACTCTTCTCTGAAAATTACAGAGACCCAGGTTCGATCCCTGAATCAGGAAGATCCCCTGGAGGAGGGCATGGCAACCCACTCCAGTATCCTTGCCTGGAGAATACCATGGACAGAGGAACCTGGCAGGCTACAGTCCATAGGGTCGCAATTAATCGGACACGACTGAAATAACTTGGCACATACAGCACATCACCAAATAAGTTTGGGCAACAATAGTTGAACAGATTTTTTTTTTCTTGGTGAGACGTCTCAGAGCCTATCACATGCGAGTATGTATTCCCCCAAGGGAAAAAATCTGTGCAATGTCTAAAATTAGCTTTCCACAGAACCTTAAAAAAAAATTACAGTACATCTTACAAACTAATGTTATACAGGAGAGTAGGGAATAGTTGAGCCTTCCTATTCCTGCCCTGGCCTCCCATCTCTATCCTGATGATCTCTTCCATCTTGTTTTACCTCACCTTCCCCGGAATCATTACATATTCTCCGTCATGATGTCTATGCTTAGAAAATGTTGATGTCATCAAGAGTGATGATGACCTTCCTGCAAAGGTTTCCTTACCACTCACTGCCATAATCCTGTGCATGAGTACAGCAGGAGATTCTGCATTTTCCGACTCATCACTATCTGTAACAAGACAGAGAGATCAGTGTCAGATTGGAGCAAGCCTGAATGTGACATCTCACTGTCAGTGAGGCCTGTCCTTCAGGTGTCATGGTGCTCTCTGGATTCTGGTCTTGCCTTCTCTCAGTCCTCAAAGGCTAGGTTTAGGGCTTGGCCTTAGGCCTCCCTGAAGCGGTCATAGTGCTGTTTCCCCCCACTCTTCCATGTTTGATCATCTAAGTTCCTAGATTCTTTAAGGCTAAAATTGAATTTTGTTAGAGTTAAAAACTCCAGATCGTAGAATGCCACCCATCTCTGGCCAGTCAGTACCTACTATGAATATGACATGACTTGGCAGTGGGACATATTTCCCGAGGGTGAAAGATAGCAGTAATGGTGGCCCTGCTGGTCATTTTCCTCAAGAGGGTCTTGTTATGTACATATTTGTAAAATTAGGATAGGGCTTACTCCAGCCTTAGTGTCCATCTGAACATTTTATCTCATTCAGAAAAATTACAAATTCATCTATAACAAGCTCTGAAAAATATTTGTCTTCACTGAAATTTTGGAGAGGTAGCAAAGTGGTAAATCGCATGACAAAAACAGAACTTAGTTAATCCGCTTTCCTATCCATTTCCCCCAAAGCACCTGCATCACAGAGGAGCTGCTGCCACAATGCCGCTCCTCCGCTTTTCAGTCACTTGCCTTCTCTCTCACTTGTCTACTGTGTCCTTCCACTTCCTCTCCCTTCCTTTACCTTTTAAAGAATGAATATAGGGGAATTTCCTGGCAGTCCAGTGGTAAGGACTCCGTACTTTCACAGCAAAGGGCCCAAGTTCAATCCCTGGTCATGGAACTAAGATCCCACAAGACCCCACAAGCCACATGGAGTGCCAGAAACAGATTAATATAAATCACTTTAGCTTTTCCTCCAGCTCTTCTTTCTAGCCCTTATCACCCATTCTCCCACTCCCTTCCCCCACTTCCCCTGTCTACATGGAAGCTGGGGAAGAATAGAAAAGAGAAGGTAGTTCTTACATGTTACACTTTTCTTCTCTTATATACATATAATACACATAACACATGTATATGTTATGGTACATATTTAATTGTGCTTCATGCTTAGTCGCTCAGTCGTGTCTGACTGTGACACTATGGACTGTAGCCCACTTGGCTCCTCTGTCCATGGGATTCTCCATGGCAAAAATACTGGAGTGGGTGGCCATTCTCTTCTTCAGGGGATCTTCCTGACCCAGGAATCAAACCTGGGTCTCCTGCATTGCAGGCAGATGCTTTATCATCTGAGCCACCAGGGAAGCCCACATATTTAATGTGTGTATTATATAATATGACATATTACACATATATAGTTATATATTAATATAATGTTATCTGGACTGTCCAGCAGAACCTCATTATAACATACATACCTTGCCATCTGTCCTGTAAGACTGCTAACTTAATGCCCCAATCAAGTATTTTCGGATATTCCAGTAACTAGTTCTCTTTTCAGAGTTCATGCCCTTCACTCAGTTTCATGGTGTAGCAAATGGTATTCTAGGGAGTCTCTCCAAAGATTGTGTAATTAAGCTGAGTGTGGTTAAAACAAATGGACGAAATACCCAGGTATTAGTCATCTCTATAAATAAAGTTGAACATCTGTCTGTCTTCGTCTGGTCAGATGGCCTGAGCTCACGTGGGAAGACCCTCTGATGTTTTATTTATGCTCAGCAAGATAAGGAAAGCATTGAGTAGGAACTAGGTCAGCTGCCTTCCATTGCTTATCACAGTCATCAAAGCAGATTTCTCAGGCTTCAAAGTCTCATGTCTTTTAAACGGATTCTGTGTTCTCTTTTCTTCTGTACAAACCAGAAAGGTATTTACTAGTCATCTCACTGTCAAGCCAGTTTATACATCATACTCTGTGTGTGTGTGTGTGTGTGTGTGTGTGTAGGCTTGTGTGATTTTTCTCAACTTCTTTTCTGGCTTGCATATCTGATTATTTACTGGAAGAATGTTTTGTATGTAAGCTACGCAAAAACACATTATCTAGGCTGAGTATAAGATTTTAGAATCAAAAGTAAGAACTTCTTCAGAGAGAAACAAAACTTGAAAAAGAATAGAAAATGTCAGCATATACTTCCTGATCTTCCTGCTGCTTGATCTTGGTCAGAGTGAAATAAGGATTCGGTGGTGAGGACCGTATCCTGTTGCCATGGAAATGATTGTACTGTCACAAATTTAGTACTATGACTTCATGGTGAAAAGGAACAGATGGTCAGGGAGAGAATTAAGGCCGAGGGTTAGAAAAATTGTTTGGGGATCTTAGATCCTTTTTGGGAGTAGGTGGGAGCATAAATAATAAGCAAAAACTATTTCCCACTGTAGTTTTACAAAAGCCACTGAGCAAGAAAGAGCTTAGGCAGGTAGAACCACAAAGTTCATTTCTTCCAATGGGAGAAAAATATTTTAATGTAAGATGAAGCACAGGTCAGAACACAATACAACTTACAGTATTCCCAAACTGTCTCTTCATCCTTCACCAGTCTCTTACCTGACTACTACTGAAGTTAGTACTCTCTGGAGCCCTTGGGGCCAGCAGTAAGGCCCATGTTGGCCACATTTTTTTCACACTGTCCCTATTTTTAGGTATGTCTGGCTTCAGTGTTGGTTTGATTCTGGCATCCCGAGTCATACATTTCCAACAGCCTCAAACACGCAAGCTTGAGCAGTTGGGCTAGGAGCATTGAGGCCTGCTACAGTGGTATATGTAGCTTGTTCGTCTTACCCCTGAGTGGTCACAGGTCCAGACCTAATTCTCCAGCCATGTTGGCACTCTGGACAATAATCTCCACTGATAGGACGGCACAGCCAAGGTGTCCCCAGCAGCCCAAAAACTGACCAAAAGCAGTAACACTTAGGGCTTCCCAGGTGGCTCAGTTGTAAAGAATCCACCTGCCAATGCAAGAGGTGCAAGAGATGTTTCGATCCCTGGGTCAGGAAGATGCCCTGGAGAAGGACATGGCAACCCACTCCAGTATTCTTGTCTGGAAAATTCCATAGACAGAGGAGACTGGTGGGCTACAGTCTGTGGGGTCACAGAGTCAGACACGACTGAGCATGCGTGCACATGCGCTAACATTTAGAACTGTCAGCCTGGTGTTTTCTGTTATGATATTGTTCTTTTAAAGGACAATGAAATTCTCCAAGCTTATAAATGCCACTAAAATCACTCATCCTTAGAAATTCACTTTTTAATTCATATAAATCTTAATTACGTTGAATTGGTTCATAGTGCTTTTCAGATCTGCTCTATCCTTCTACTTTTCTGTCTATTCCTTCTACTAATTTTTCAGAGTTTTATATTGAAACTCCAACTAAAAATCTTAATTTATCTACTTAAAAAATAATGGTAATATATAGTGGAACTATATGTAACCCTGTTCTGTATTTTTTTAAGTCTCCTGTAAATTGTGCAATCATAATTTAAAGAATAAAAGGGAGAAATACACTTTTTATTTGCAGTAAAGACAACAAGGGACTTCCCAGGTGATGAATCCCAGGTAAAGAATCTGCCTACCAAAGCAGGACATGCAAGAGATACGATTCAGTCCCTGGGTGGGGAAGATTCCCCTGGAGTAGGATATGGCAACCCACTCCGGTATACTTGCCTGAAAATCCCATGGACAGAGGACCCTGAAGGGGTTCAATCCATGTGGTCTCAAAGCATCAGACATGACTGAGCAACTGAGCACACAAGGCAACAAGAGAAATTTTCCCATCAACATCATTCTGGGAATGATTAGCAAGTAAATTAACTAAGAGAAACTAACATCAGTTAGCAGCTAGTACATGCCAGCTTAAGTGCTTAAAATTCTTTTGAGTTGTTTTGAAATAACAAAGGAAATAACGTTTCCTTCCTTGGAAAAGGAAATGGCAACCCACTCCAGTATTCTTGCCTGGAGAATCCCATGGACGGAGGAGCTTGGTGGGCTACAGTCCACAAGTCGCAGAGTCGGACACGACTGAGCGACTTCACTTAGATTTACAGAAGAGTTGTAGATATAATCAGAGAGTTCACAGATACTCTTCAGCTAGCTTCCCTTAATGTTAACATGTTATATAATCATAGTTATACACTGTGAAATTGACATTGGTACAATACTATTAACTAAACTACTAGCTAAATTCTGATTTCACAGGTTTTTAATGTTCTTTAATTAATGTTTTTAATTAATGTCCTTTTTTGTTTTCAAGACCCAGTCCATGTTACACTTAGTCATTGCATCTAAGTTCCCTTAAATCTGTGATAATTTCTCAGTCTTTCCTTGTTTTTTATGACCTTGACAATTTGAGAGACTACTGACTGATTAGGTATATTATAGAATATTCCTAAACTGGGATCTTTCTGATGCTTTCTCATGACTAAACTTAACGGATTTTGGGGAAATGATATCACAGAATGATGTGCCCTTCTGATTACATCATGTCAGGAGTACATGGTATCAACGTGACTTTTAACTAATGATGTTAACTTTGATCACATTATTAAGCTGGGGCCTGCCATTTTCTGTACTGTAAAGTTATTGTTTTTCCTTTTCCATACTCTATTTGCTAGAAGAAGTCAATTAGTCCAGTCCGTACTCAAAGAAAATGGAATTAGTCTTCACTTTTTAGAAGGCTGATTATTAAAGAATTTGTGAACAAATGCATAAACCACCACAATAATTAATTGTCTCTCCTCTTTTTTTTTTGGTGAGATACTTTGAAACTGTGCAAATGTTCTGTTTCTTCTTAGTTTCATCTACTAATTTTAGGGGATCTTGCAGCAGTGGTACTCTAATGGTGATTTTCAATTTTCCTAATTCCCTCTATATTATTATTTGGAATTCTCCAGTAACAAAGGTTTGTCCCCTCGCCTAATTTATTTATTTGTTTCACTAATTTATAGCTATATATACTCATAGATATCTGTTTTATTCTTTCAATTAAAATCCAGTACTATAATTATTTATTTTGTTCAGATTGTTCCCATTTTGGCCATGAGTCCTGTGTCCTTTTGATCTGTCCTGTACAGTAAAGAATTAAAAAAGCAGGCCAGAGCTGCTGTCTTTAGAAGGGCCTGTTTGCAGGGTTGCCCTTGGCTGGCATGTGTGAACTTGTCTTGTGAAAATTCCCCACACTGTCGTGAAAAATTCTATATACTGGTAAGGTTTTGTTGCTCACATAAGACACTGAGTCCCTATTTCCTTCTGAGAGCCTGGGATTTTGGTAGATGCCAGCCAGAGCATGCCTACATGACTCATCCCCAATAAAACCCCTAAACTGTGAGCCTTCCCAAAAGCAACATTGTACACGTGCCACTGTATTTTCACTGCTCACAAGGGGAACACACCTAGTGTGTCTTCTGGACCAGAAGGGAAAAGTATAAAAAGCCCGTGTGTGGATTTCTCTGGACTCTGATCAGTGTGCCTTTTCCCCTTAAGCATCTGCTATGTAACCTTACTTTGTCATTGTAATAAATTTTAGCCATTAGTGCATGGTATGCTGAGTCCTATGAAGTCCTTCTAGCATACCACAGAAGGCGTGAGAGGTTTTGGATGCCCCAAAGACCTTATCCTTAAGCAACATGCCTTATCCCTTTTTTTTTCTAACACTTCCTTTAAGGCACTACAGGAAGCTGTAGTATTTTCCTTGTCCAAGACATAGAATCAACCATTTCTTCATAGTCTTTGTTTCTTTATTGGAGAATGATAATAATCTTGGTTTCTACCAAGATCTGGGTACTCATTGCTAATGGGGTGCTATTGCTTCTAGGCCCTTGGAGCAGACAGAAAGGGAAATGTATGTATGTTTGCTAACTCATATGTACACACAAATTTATATTTATTTCTGTATCTTTCTACCTGTGTATGCACACGTAAATTCATACATTTAGAATCAATTTTCGTCTAGAACTATAGGTTTCATTCTAGCTTTCTCTGCTTATTTGTAACTTCTTTGTTTGACAGGGAGAAACCTGGCTTTAATTAGCTACAGTTTATTTCCTTACTTGTTCAACCCTAGTATATGTGCCCAGCAGTTTCAGAATTGCTAACTTACACCTCTGTGAGAAATTTACCAGTGGAAATAAGGAATTCATGTACAGTTGCATTTACTTTAGCCTTGTGATAGCCAGTCAGAACACATTTCGAAATTTACTTTGGTCAGCTCATTTTCTCCCATCCATTTCAGTTAGGTTATGTCATGTATTTGTAATACAGTTGGATTTGTTAGTCTGGCTCACATCCTGGGACCCTCCCCTCCTTACCACCCCCCACCACCCTGGTTGATTTTGCAAATTTGCATACATTGAATCTCACTCTTAGATTTACAGCCTTCTTAGACTATGTGTAACATTCTGTGGGTGTTGACAAACGCATAGGATCACATATCCGCCACCGAGTGATTTCCAACACCGAAGATGCGCTCTGTGCCAGCCCCTTTACACTCAATCTCTTCCCAGCTCCTGGCAACCGATGATCTGTAGTTTCTATCTCTACAGTTTTGCCTTTTGCAGAATGCCAGTGAAATAGAACCATACAGCAGGTAGTCTTTGAGGTCTGGCTTCTTTCTCATAACAAATGTATTTAAGATTCATCAATGTTAAGAGTTCATTTTGTAAAAATTGCTGAGTAACATTCTGTTGTATGGATGTATTATAATTTGTGAATCTGTTTACCTCTGAGGCCATCTCAGTTGCATCCAGTTTTAGTGATTATGAATAGAGCTACTATAAATATTCACTACAGACCCTGGTGGTGCAGAGGTTAAAGCGTCTGCATGCAATGTGAGAGACCTGGGTTCGATCCCTGGGTCGGGAAGATCCCCTGGAGAAGGAAATGGCAACCCACTCCAGTATTCTTGCCTGGAGAATCCCATGGATGGAGGAGTTTGGTGGGCTACAGTCCACGGGTTGCAAAGAGTCGGACACGACTGAGCGACTTCACTTTCACTTTACAGACCCCTATATGTTCAAGGTTTTCAGTTCACTTTTGTAATTACCTAGAATTGGGATTGCTGGGCCATATTAAACCGCATGTTATTCTTTATCAAGAAACTGCCAAACTAGTACCATTTTGTATTTCTACAAGCAATGACTAAGAGTGCTTGTTGCACCACATTTTACCCAGCATTTGGAACTGCTGAGTTAAAATTTTTTTTAAACATTCTAGTAGGTGAATACAGGTATCTTACTGTGATTTTCATTCTCATTTTCCTGATGATTAGTGACTTTGGGCATCTTTTCATATATTTATATTGCCATTTGTATAATTTCCCTGGAAAAGTAGCTTTTTGGGGGGTTGTTTTCTTGTTGAATTACAACAGTTTTTATATTCAGACTTTAAGTCCTTTATTTGACATGTGATTTGCAAATATTTTCTCCAGCTCTATAGCTTGTCTTGTCATTCTTAACCATGGTTGTTTTCTTGTTTGTTTGCAAAGCTTAAACACTGTAATTTTGATAAGTTGTTTATCAATTTTTTCTTTTTGTGGATTATGCTTTTGTTGTTATATCTAAAACTGACCACTAAATCCAAGATGATGAAAATTTCTATACTTTTCTTCTAGAAACTTGTTTTTTCTATTTTACATTGGGGTATATGGTCCATTTTGAGTTAATTTTTGCATAAGGTATCACGTCTATGACATGGTTCTTTTTTCCCCCTTTATTTCTTTTGCATATGTATGTTGAGTTGCTTCAGTACCATTTATTACAAAGAGTATGCTTTCTCCATTGAAGTGCTTTTGCATATTGTTAAAAATCAGTTGATCATTTCTGGCCTCTTCTGTTCCGTTGATCTATGTGTATATCCTTTTGCCAGTTCCACACAATCTTGATTACTCTAGCTTTATGGTAAATTATAAATTGATATATATATAAGTGCATATATACAATGTATAATATCCATTATAGTGAATAATGAAGTCACTCAGTCGTGTCTGACTCTTTGCGACCCCATAGACTGTAGCCTGCCAGGCTCCTCCATCCATGGGATTTTCCAGGCAAGAATCCTGGAGTGGGTTGCCATTTCCTTCTCCAGGGGATCTTCCCAACCCAGGAATCAAACCCAGGTCTCACGCATTGCAGGCAGACTCCTTACCTTCTGAGCCACCAGGGAAGTCCTACCTGTTATATATATTATAATATATATATATTACCCTGTTTAGTTATAACATCTGAGTCTACTTATGATGATTGTTTTGTCTATTCAGGCCATCATTCTATTGTATTAAATGCATTATCCCCCAAATTTCAAACATATCTAGGAGTTCAAGGAGAATTTTTAAATGTTGTGTTTATATTTTATGATCATCTAAGAGTATTCTCAGTCTTGTCATATATTAGTACTCATGTTTGTTTCTGGGTGAGTTTGCACTAATGAATACCTAAAGTAACAGCATATAATATTAAATGAGTGGAAAAGCATGTCAAATTCCTGTTAATTTGTATCTCTTAAAGTGATAGTAATTGTTCTGCATATATTACTGTAGTCATATTGATTAATTTTATCAGTTATGTAGGCAAAACTAAGATTTTGTCGTGATAACATTAATTGGAAAGGTATTTTCACAGAAAAATACTTTGGCTTATGTTAATAGTTTGAAACTTTGATTGGACATGATGAAAATGACATAGTGCCAACTAATGAGTAGCCACTAACCTAATATGTAAACTTATTTGCATCAGGTGAAGGATAAATGATGTCATGCTAATTATAGAAAAGTAATGCTTTTAGCAGTTTTAACAGAGGAGTAAGAGAATTAAATAATCGACACATAACAGTTTCATACTGCAGATAGTTATATTCCTCTGATACAGTTTTCGTCAGCTCAGTCTTAACAGATTATTGGCAGAAGTGTGATAGTACAAACTTAAAAACAAATTTTGTACTATTTGGAGTTAAAAACAATTTCATTGTTTAGAATGAAAGGCAATAACAATAACAACAGCCCAAATTTTAGTCAGTCAGTCTCAAAAGTAAATTAAGTCAGCAAGCAAAAGGAATTCTCCTTGCCTTCTCCATCTTATTTGGAATTGGCACCCAAACCCTTTGAACAGAGGCAGCCTTACGATGTACTTAAGGAGGCAAGTTGGTGATCTATAAGGCACCAGGGCACTTGGCAAAGGAAATAATTAGGCCTTGAAATCCATCTAGAGGAAGAAGCTCCTTATCTAATTGACACAGAGGTGTCAAACGGGGCAATGGCAACTCTACTTGAAGAATCCTTTTATTTGCCAGTTCTGTTGTATCAGTCAGGATACATATTGTTGCAAATCACAGAATAAGTGACAAAGACTGGCTTAAGCAATTAACACATTTATCTGGAGGTAGTTCCAGGTGTGGGAAGCTGCTCAATTAAATATATATATATATATATATATATATATATATATATATATCTTTCTACTCTGACATCCTTGAGTGTTAAATGTTCATCCTCAGATTTTCATCTCATGGTAACAAAATTGCTGCTGCAGCTCCAACATCACATTTTCATACAGTCGTATTGAACTCCCATCTCTATTTTTATCAGAAATAGAAATCATTCCCAGGAGTAAATTGCTCCTCCCACCCCAGCCTAATTTCCCTCATGTATCATTGGCCAGAACTGGGTCACATAGCCACACTAGCTTCCAAGAGAGCTGGGAATGACAGTCTAAAAAAAGAAGAAGAGAATTGGCAAACAACAGTGTCTGCCACACACATGAAAGGAAAAGTATCTTTCCTACCATCTGTTTCAAAGGCAACCTCCAAGTCTGATGAGCTTTAAAAAAAGGGTCTCAACCACTCTTTTCTTTAACTCTGGAATTTCTTTCTTAAACAACTTTGCAATCTCTATATTATCACACTCATTCTGACTAATTAGAAAGAAGATAAATTGAGTTAGTGTTAGTTGCTCATTGTACCCAACTCTTTGCAACTCCATGAACTATAGCCTGTCCAGGGGATTCTCCAGGCAAGAATACTGGAGTGGGTTGCCATTCCCTTCTCCAGGGGACCTTCTTGACCTAGGGATCAAACCCAGGTCTCCTGCACTGCAGGCAGGTTCTGATAGTTTGATATAAACATATAGAATAATTTTAGTAATTTGAATGTCTTATCACTTTAAATGATACCTTTTCAGTGAGGACTGGGCTAGCCAGAGGCTAAGAGCTAATCCTCCGGAGGAGGATTTAATGAATGAACACTAAGCACCTGGGATAAGTGTAGTCTTTGTACCCTGTGGCTTTACCAAGCTTCTTAAGAATGTTTTTTCTGTCCTCCCCCTGCAGTCCTGTTTAAGGTGCTCATCTTTTATGTGTGTAGGGTGGAGGAGTGGTTAATCAAGGGAGCAACTACAGGAAACTTCCCTCAGCCACACAATTCCGAAATCAGGGCCAGATGCATGCCAGTTACCCGGGGGACTGAGGATGGGCATCCTTTCACCAGATACTGAAGTGTCCTCTGGGCAGAAGGAATAAGTAACAGAACAGCTCCTTGAGAGTCCCCTGAATGACAGCCTGTTCATCCATCCCTCTCCCCTGCCACTTCTGAGTAGCTCTTTTTATGTGGCACTGCCCTAGTGGAGACAGCTCTATCTGCACCCCAAACAAGACCTCTTGCCTGTCTTCCCTTAGAGTAGGACTGACAGAGATGATAGGAAGTATGAGGGCTGGCGGGGTGGGGCGGGGGGGCTGTGTGGAAGGTGGACACAGACATCAGTGGCCCCTGCAAAGAAGGCATCCCACTCACCATGAGTCTTGTTGGAGCACTCAAGGGTCCTGTCTTTAACAGGACCTTAGAACCAAAACTTACTCTTACTTTGCCCCAGTGTCTTTCCCTATGATAAGTCATGAGAACTCAGTCAGACTTTTAAGCACAAGAATGACTTTACTACAGTATGGGACCATTAAGCCAAGACTATTTACAAAATACCAAATTTTACCTATACAGCATAGAAAACTGAGCTCACTTTGCTCCTCAACTCCCCTACCAGGCCACTGGGGCCCTACTTCTCAGGGCTTAGTGACTGGGAATAAAACAAAGAAAGGCACGTCCTAATACTGAGTAAGGCAAAGGTCTTTATGACTGGACTCTGCAGCTTTTATATTCAGTTTTAAAATAGTATGCCAATCATCCTTAAAGTCTGAATTCCTCAATTCTGCTTCTTTCTTAAGCCAAAGTGATTTTTGTAGCCAGCAGCCTCAAGTAGGACACTGGAATTTGGAATCAAGGCTCTGATCTTACTTACTAGCTGTAACCTTGAGGAAGTCACTTAAACTCCCTGAGCCTTGCTTTCTTTCCTCATATGAAAAATCCATAACAGAAGCTACAAAAGCTTAGTTCACAACATCATTTATTACAAGAATCAAATAGAATGATACACACAAAAGCACTGTGAGCTGTAAATGGTTCCACACATGTAAACAATTATTGGTTCTTCATAAAAAACTGATGAGTTCTGCTCTGCTCTTCCCTCGTAGAACCCTAGGGTTCTCTGCTCATTTTCTCTCTCTCTTTCTGGTCATCAGCTTTCATTCTGCTTGATTCATCCTTCCCATCATCTCCCTTCCCCGACTTGTGAAACACACACACAAAGCCTATAATTGTTTCACCCATTATTCAAATTCCTGTCAATCAATTTATTATTCATTGCATATTTACACTTCCAAAATAACTGCATTTATATGTAATTTGCTCTTGCGTACACAAAAAGTGGGTACAGTTAGATATGGCATTTAGGGCGATGTGTCAGGTAGGTTTCAATTCAGGATACAGAAACAACAGGTAGTTCAAGCAGAAAGGAATTAAAAACAAGGGACTAAGTGCTTTCAAAATTCACTGGGAGTGCTAAAGAAGCTGAAGTTAGGGGCCATCACATGACTCCAGATTTCAAGGGCACACTATGACAGCTGTAGTCCACAGGAAGCTGCCAAACTGCCCCTCAACACCCTTGACTTTGGTGACAAGAATTTGCGGACTACTGAATGTGGGTTCAGACTTCAAGCACACATCAACTCTGTTGCTTAGCAGCAAGAACAGTAATAAGACAGCTTTCACATCACTTGTGCCTTCCAAATCCCACAAAGGACATCCCCCTGATAGAATGTAATTGTATCCAAAAGTCTTATTGCAAGGGAGTCTAAGAAATGTTATATCTTTCTTTCCAGGCCCTAAAATTCAGGAACCTATATAGAGGGCTTGGAGGACGGATCTCTACTTCCAGCTGGCAATAAACTGTCCCGGGGAGTGACTCTATTCCTTCCAGAATGAACAATACAACCATGGTCTAAAGAGATCTTGACAGGAGAGGGGAAGAAAAGGTGCACAGATCTTATAGTTAACAGGCTTTACAAATACCTGTTTGGATTTATTTGGGGCAACCCTTTCCTTTGTTTTTAAAACATTCAACTCAGTTCAGTACAGTTCAGTCTGACTCTTTGTGACCCCATAAACCACAGCATTCCAGGCCTCCCTGTCCATCACCAACTCCCGGAGTCCACCCAAACCTATATCCATTGTGTCAATGATGCCATCCAACCATCTCATCCTCTGACATCCCCTTCTCCTCCTGCCCTCAATCTTTCCCAACATCAGGGTCTTTTCAAACGAGTTAGCTCTCTGCATCAGGTGGCCAAAGTATTGGAGTTTCAGTTTCAACATCAGTCCCTCCAATGCACACCCAGGACTGATCTCCTTTAGGATGGACTGGTTGGATCTCCTTGCAGTCCAAGGAACTCTCAAGAGTCTTCTCCAACACCACAGTTCAAAAGCATCAATTCTTCAGCACTCAGCTTTCTTTATAGTCCAACTCTGACATCCATACATGACCACTGGAAAAAACATAGCCTTGACTAGACGGACCTTTGTTGGCAAAGTAACATCTCTGCTTTTGAATATGTTGTCTCGGTTGGTCATAATTTCCTTCCAAGGAGCAAGTGTCTTTTAATTTCATGGCTGCAGTCACCATCTGCAGTGATTTTGGAGCCCAGAAAAATAAAGTTAGCCACTGTTTCCACTGTTTCCCCATCTATCTCCCATGGAGTGATGGGACCGGATGCCGTGATCTTTGTTTTCTGAATGTTGAGCTTTAAGCCAACTTTTTCACTCTCCTCTTTCACTTTCATCAAGAGTCTCTTTAGTTCCTCTTCACTTTCTGCCATAAGGGTGGTGTCATCTGCATATCTGAGGTTATTGATATTTCTCCCGGCAGTCTTGATTCCAGCTTGTGCTTCTTCCAGCCCAGCGTTTCTCATGATGTACTCTGCATAGAAGTTAAATAAGCAGGGTGACAGTATACAGCCTTGACGTACTCCTTTTCCTATTTGGAACCAGTCTGTTGTTCCATGTCCAGTTCTAACTGTTGCTTCCTGACCTGCATACAGGTTTCTCAAGAGGCAGGTCAGGTGGTCTGGTATTCCCATCTCTTTCAGAATTTTCCACAGTTTATTGTGATCCACACAGTCAAAGGCTTTGGCATAGTCAGTAAAGCAGGTCATAGCAAACACCCTCTTCCAACAACACAGGAGAAGACTCTACACATGGACATCACCAGATGGTCAACACTGAAATCAAATTGATTATATCCTTTGCAGCCAAAGATGGAGAAGCTCTATACAGTCAGCAAAAACTAGACCAAGAGCAGACTGTGGTTCAGATCATGAATTCCTTATTGCCAAATTCAGACAAATTAAAGAAAGTGGGGAAAATCACTAGACCATTCAGGTATGACCTAAATCAAATCCCTTATGATTATACAGTGGAGGTGAGAAATAGATTTAAGGGACTAGATCTGATAGACAGAGTGCCTGATGAACTATGGATGGAGGTTCATGACATTGTATAGGAGACAAGGAGCAAGACCATCCCCCCAAAAAAAGAAATGCAAAAAAGCAAAATGGCTGTCCGAGGAGGCCTTACAAATAACTGAAAAGTAGAGAAGCAAAAAGCAAAGGAGAAAATAAGAAAGCCTTCTTCAGCGATCAATGCAAAGAAATAAAGGAAAACAATAGAATGGGAAAGACTAGAGATCTCTTCAAGAAAATTAGAGATACTAAGGGAACATTTCATGCAAAGATGGGCTCAATAAAGGACAGAAATGGTATTGACCTAACAGAAGCAGAAGATATTAAGAAGTGGCAAGAATACACAGAAGAACTGTACAAAAAAGATCTTCAGTTCAGTTCAGTCGCTCAGTCGTGTCCGACTCTTTGCAACCCCATGAGTCACAGCACACCAGGCCTCCCTGTCCATCACCAACTCCTGGAGTTCACTCAGTCTCACGTCCATCGAGTCAGTGATGCCATCCAGCCATCTCATCCTCGGTCGTCCCCTTCTCCTCCTGCCCCCAATCCCTCCCAGCATCAGAGTCTTTTCCAATGAGTCAACTCTTCACATGAGGTGGCCAAAGTACTGGAGTTTCAGCTTTAGCATCATTCCTTCCAAAGAAATCCCAGGGCTGATCTCCTTCGGAATGGACTGGTTGGATCTCCTTGCACTCCAAGGGACTCTCAAGAGTCTTCTCCAACACCACAGTTCAAAAGCATCAATTCTTCAGTGCTCAGCTTTCTTCACAGTCCAACTCTCACATCCATACATGACCACTGGAAAAACCATAGCCTTGACTAGACAGAACTTTGTTGGCAAACTAATGTCTCTGCTTTTCAATATGCTATCTAGGTTGGTCATAACTTTTCTTCCAAGGAGTAAGCGTCTTTTAATTTCATGGCTGCAATCACCATCTGCAGTGATTTTGGAGCCCAGGAAAATAAAGTCTGACACTGTTTCCACTGTTTCCCCATCTATTTCCTATGAAGTGATGGGACCGGATGCCATGATCTTCGTTTTCTGAATGTTGAGCTTTAAGCCAACTTTTTCACTCTCCACTTTCATTTTCATCAAGGGACTTTTTAGTTCCTCCTCACTTTCTGCCATAAGGGTGGTGTCATCTGCATATCTGAGGTTATTGATATTTCTCCCGACAATCTTGATTCCAGCTTGTGCTTCTTCCAGTCCAGCGTTTCTCATGATGTACTCTGCATATAAGTTAAATAAGCAGGGTGACAATATACAGCCTTGACGTACTCCTTTTCCTATTTGGAACCAGTCTTGTTCCATGTCCAGTTCTAACTGTTGCTTCCTGACCTGCATAGATATTTCTCAAGAAGCAGGTCAGGTCCAGATAATCACGAAGGTGTGATTACTCACACTCACCTAGAGTCAGACATCCTGGAATGTGAAGCCAAGTGGGCCTTAGGAAGCATCACTATGAACAAAGCTAGTGGAGGTGATGAAATTCCAGTTGAGCTAGTTCAAATCCTAAAAGATGGTGCTATGAAAGTGCTGCACTCAATATGTCAGCAAATTTGGAAAACCCAGCATTGGCCACAGTTCTGGAAAAGGTCAGTTTTCATTTCAATCCCAAAGGTAATGCCAAAGAATGCTCAAACTACCACACAATTGCACTCATCTCACATGCTAGTAAAGTAATGTTCAAAATTCTCTAAGCCAGGCTTCAGCAATATGTGAACCGTGAACTTCCAGATGTTCCAGCTGGTTTTAGAAAAGGCAGAGGAACCAGAGATCAAATTGCCAACATCCACTGGATCATCGAAAAAGCAAGAGAGTTCCAGAAAAACATCTATTTCTGCTTTATTGACTGCCAAAGCCTTTGACTGTGTGGATCCAACTCAGAGTAGGAATTAAAATTTAACTACAGAGTGGAGCCAGCCATAAGCACAAAATGTCCCACACTTATGAAATCTTGCTATGTAGCAGACTGTGACGGTCATTGGGGTGTTAACAGTGAACAAGACAGAAACTGTTCCTGTTCTTATGGAAGTTTGGGGCAAGTTGGATAATAGAAGCATCAGAATGACTACCCAGGTTCAAAGCCTACCTCCCCCACTTATTAGCTGTGTGCACTTGGACCGGTTACTTGTCTAAGTCTCAGTTACCTCACCTGTAAGGTATAATCAAAGAACCTACTTAACTGAGATTCTGTGAAAATTAAGTGGTATAATGAATGCAGAGTGCTAAGCGTACTGTCTGGTACATGGTAGGGTCTGAATAAACATTGGTGAAGAAGGTGAGCAAATCAAAAGGCAGTCACAATGCCGGACACAGTGATAATGCTGTGATACAAGAAAAACAGCACTTGTGAGGAGAGGCGTTCACTCACACCTGTGGGGCTCACAGAAGGCTCTGGAGGTAGATTAAGAAGATTCAAGTTTGCATATACTGGCTAAGCGAGAGCATGCTACATTTGAAGCCTAAAAGAAGTTCCGTATGGCTGGAGTAAAGAGATAGGGTGTGGAGAGGGGGCAATTAGGAGCTGGATCCTGAGAGGACTTGTTAGATGCTTAAGAGTTTGGATAGTATTCTGAGGGCCATGGGAAGCCACTGAAGAAGTCAAAGCTAGAAAGTGATATGGTTTGATTTACATTTTAGAGAAATATCCCTTTGACTGGAATATGAAAGATGGCTTAAGGAAGGGAAAGATTGCTGGCAGGAAGTCCAGCCAGAATTCTTTGGTAATTAAAGAGAAGGAGAGAGAAAGGTGGCCTGAAGCTGAAAAATAGCAGAAAGATAAAGAAAAATGGAACAATTCTGGAGATATTTAGAAAGTAATTGGCTGAAAAGTAAGATATGCAGTTTTTTTTCCTGTATTTTCCTTTGTCTTGCTTTATTCATTTCTTTGTTCATTTAAATTGAGAAACAAGGGCTTCCCTGGTGATCCAGTGGCTAAGACTGAGTGCTCCCAAAGCAGGGAGCCTAGATTCAATCCCTGGTCAAGGAACTAGATCCCATACACCACAACCACAAAATCCCACATGCCGCAGCAAACAGTGAAGATGCCGTGTGCCACAGCTCAGACCGGGCGCAGCCAAATCAAAAAAATCAAATTGGGAAACAAAAATTCTTTAGCAAACTTATTTTCTTAGATAACAGATCAGTGCTGTAACAGTGGTCTCCATGTGCAGATAACCCATGCCAGTTATTTAACATAGGAGACATTAGTATTGAAAATTTAGGGCATGGAAAAAAAAAGGTGGAGTGGGGCCTGTATTTGCATTTGGCTTTTGCTTCAGTGGCCCTCACATTCTGCAGCACAGTTTAGTGATCACCATCCATTCTCTTGTTAGGATAGTCTTTTTTTTTTTTAAGCAAATTATAAAGGGGAATTCCCTGGTGGTGCAGTGGTTAAGGCTCCATGCTTTCACTGCCAAGGGCCAGATTCAGCCCCTGATCAGGGAACTAAGATAACACAAGTCACATGGTACATCCAAAATAATAATAATAATGAGATATAATTGACATATAACATTAAATTACGGATTCCCCTGGTGGTCCAATGGTTAGGGCTTTGTGCTTCCACTGCAGGAGGCGCAAGTTTGATCCCTGGTTGGGGAACTAAGATCCTGTAAAAACAACAGCAGACCAAAAAAACACATTATAGTCATTTCAGCAGTACAACATAATGATTTGATTGTATGTATGTATTGCAAAATGATCACAGTAAGTCTAGTTAACATCTGTCCCCATACATAGTTACAAAATTTTTTTTTCTTTTGATGAGAACTGTTGAGATTTACTCTCCCAGCAGCTTTCAAATATGCAATACATTATTGTTAACTATAGTTACCATGCTATTCGTCACATCCCAGGATAATCTTTAATCTGAGCTACATCTCTAGAGCCATCACAGAGGTGATAAAAAGTATTGTGCCACACCATCTTTGGCATTCCTCATCTATTTCTTACACCTGTTTTCCCTGGGGGAGTTTAATTTTGGGGTGTTTGGGATATTAGAAGTGGAACTTCCACTTGTTTTCTATATCTCCTAAATTTGAGAAATGATGGGATTGAAATTCTGGGTTCTATCTGACTTAACCAAATTGTGAGGTATTGATGTAATGGAAAAAATATTTTGTATTTTAAGTCCTCTATCCTTTATTTAATGCTCCCTTGAGCCAAATGTGGTTTCCATTTGGGTGACTTAAAGGAGGGAGGCAGAGATAGTCTCAGATGTCATTTCAGGGAATTATTTTACTTCGTAATCAATTATACTTCTTGCTAAGTCTGTTAGAACTGATTTTCCTACCTCCCATTTCTCTTGGGAAAACTTTATAATAAGTAGTGAAATCTTTGGTCCCAAGATGAAAGCAGTGACTCGTATGTGCCCCTCACCCCATCATCTGAAAGAAGCCATGACAAATGAAGCAGCAAATTTCTGAACTAGTTGAAGAACTTTTTTTATTTTTAATGGTATGCAATGCTTATTGGTTATAAAGACCCATGTATATATTTTTTCTTTCACTGTGGTGCCAGAAGAATTGGTATGTTTATAATTGATAATCAGGTTTTAAAATTTGGCAACATCTTTTGTTTTTGAAACGTGATTAGAATAATTAGAGAAATTTCAAGTCTGAGTAAGAGTCTGGGGATTTAGAGCTGGAGAAAGGGGGATCTTAATTTTTAGGATATTTTTCACCCCAGAGACACAAAAATATTTGCTTGTAAGGAAAATGAGAGAATAAAACCAGTCACTTTAGCTGTATCCCCGAAGATGATTATTTTGAAGAGAAGTGGAGAAAGCAGAGAGAACTATACAAATGTAGAGAACTGAAGAGAATCCCAAGGATTCATGGGTTTTTCAGAATAATATTTTTTTCTCATATCATATTTTTACCAAGAAACATGAAGTAAATATTCAATATCTGACACGATCCCAGGAACTAGGGAGCTACATTTGTGTGTGTGACTTTGTGCACTTCTGATAAAGGATGATTCCTAATATTAGGAACCCAGCTTCATAAACATGGAATTGTTTTACCCTGACTTGTGATGTAAGTGTGTAAAAGCAAAAAGTGTTAGTCATGTCTACCTCTTTGAGACCCCATGGACTGTAGCCTGCCTCTGTCCATGTATTTCTCTAGGCAAAAATACTGGAGTGGGTTGCCATTCCTTTACTCTAGGGATCTTTCCAACCCAGGGATGGAACCCAGGTCTCCTGCATCACAGGCAGATTTTTTGTCATCCGAGCCACCATGGATGATTAACCCAGACTAAGTAAACAGGTAGATAAGTGAGCATACATACCCACTCTGCTAGACTTCACGTATGCACATTTCAAATCAGACCCAATAGACACTTTAGCCTGCCCATCAGAATAGATATTTATTGCCAGGAACGTTCTGGGTTGGACTCTCTGCCTTGAGCCTTTTGGAAACTGAACTGGCTGGAGCATATTGCAAGGTTTAGGCTGTAGGAGAATGACTCAGGTTCTTTTTCAGCCTAAAGCAATTACCCAGCTGTTGGAAAGTTGAAATATTGAACCAAATTATATTACCTAAGTTACAATAAACACCCCTGAGAATAGATCATGATATATATTAAGGTACATGTATTATGCAAGGATTGACATTCCTATTAATATTTCTATATCTTGTGAACCAGCCTTGGAATCTTCCCTGAGAATAAGTTTGTTGTTAGTATGTTTTTTGGTGTTTGTTTTCATTGGTTGAGATATATATACACTATTAGCACATTAGCACATTTCCAAAGTCATTACCCTGTAAGATTGGAACTCACAGAAACACCCTTGATAAAGTCATCAACAGAATAATTAAATGCTCAAAAACAATAAGTATTTTGTATATGACAACTACAGAGTTTGGCCTAAAACTGATGATATGCTTTAAAAGAAAAAAAAAAAAAACTCATTTATTCTCACATGGTCTTATTTAAACCATATAGAAGCCCTGTAAATACACAGGACATGTATTATAGTACAGCAGTCCCCCCTTATCAATGGGAGGATACGCCAAGACTCCCAGTGGATGCCTGAAACTGAAGATAGTACTGAATCCTATATATACTATATTTTACCCTATATGTGAATACCTATGATAAAATTAAATTTATAAATTAGGCACAGTAAGAGATTAACAATAATAATATAGAACAGCTACAACAATATACTGTAATAAAAATTATGTGAATGTGGTCCCTCTCTCAAAGTTTTCTTCTTGTACTATATTACCCTTCTTGTGATGATGTGAGATAATGAAACACTTGATGAGATGAAGTGAGGCAAATGACATAGCATTAGGCTACTATTGACATTCTGAGGATTTTTCCGAAGAAGGATTGTCTGCTTTGGATGATCCTGGATCATCGTTTGGATGTCAGGAACAGATTTTGTTGGTGATTGGGGGTCCCAGAAAGATGGAGCCAGAAGGCGCAAGATTTCATCCTGCTAATCAAAACAGCGTGTAATTTAAAACTTATGAATTGTTTATCTCTGGAATTTTCCATTTAATATTTTCAGACCAACATTGACCATAAGTAGCTGAAACCAGGGATGAGGGTGGACCACTGTATCTCCAGGCTTAGCAATAAATGACCCAAAGCCAAACAATTGGCAAGTGACAGAACCAAGATTTGTTTTCAGTGTTTTTCTGTTTCAGTTCCAGAGCCCTCTTTGGGGATACACAAATTAGAGATCAGCAGCAAAGAAAATTACCAGAGTCAATTAGAATCACAACCAATTAATCAAATCTATAGAATTTAAACTATGCCTTAAGACATAACCTACAAGACTGAAACATATTTATTGAATTGTATTACAAATTCACATTTCATTGTTACTCTCTGAGCATTTTGTATTTAATTCATCAGTGAATATTTATTGACCACTATTCTGTGTGGGAAGATTGAATTAGACATTGTTTTCTTTCTTTTTATTAGAATTAACTTGTAGAGTGAGTGCCCAGTCATTCCAGCAAGTGTTTTGTTGCCTACTTTTCCATTTTTCCTCTATAGAGGAGGGGAAAGCCTGAAGACTTGGTAAGGCAATTCTCTGTTCTTCAAACTCTGTTACAAAGTTCCATTCTCTCATTTATAAAATGAGTATCACTTATTGACCATCTACTATATGCTAGGTGTTCTACATACATTACTGGTAACCTTCACAACTCTGTGGCTTGGTGTGGGTATGCTGCTGCTGCTGCTAAGTCACTTCAGTTGTGTCCGACTCTTAGCGACCCCATGGACTGCAGCCTACCAGGCTCCTCCGTCCATGAGATTTTCCAGGCAAGAGTACTGGAGTGGGTTGCCATTGCCTTCCCTATGGTGTGGGTATAGTCATCCTTATTTTTATGAATGTATAAAAATGTCCAGACATACCTCAGAGATATTGCAAGTTTGGTTCTAGACTACCACAATAAAGGAATATGGCAATAAAGTGATCACAGGGATTTTTTTTTTTTTGGTTTCTCAAAGCATATAAAATTCATGTTTTTACTGTACTATGGTCAGTTAACTTTGAAATTGCATTATGTCTTAAAAAATGTACATGCCTTAATTTTTAAAAATGCTTTTTTTGGCTTAAAAAATGATAGCCATCATCTGTACCTTCAGCAAGTCATAAAGTTTTTGCTGATTGAGGGTCTTGGATGCTGATAGCTGCTGACTGATCATGGTGGTGATTGCTGAGGTGGGGGTGGCTCTGGAAACTTTTTGAAATAAGACAGCAATGGAGTTTGCTACATCAGTCAAACCTTCCTTTCACCTGAACACTTACAGGCCACTGGAGGGTTATTAATTGGCCTAATTTCAATATTATTGTGTCTCAGGAAATAAGGAGGCCTGAGGAGAGGGAGGGAGATGAGCATTCAGAACACAGATTTATCATTTAAGTTTGCCATCTAACATGGTATGGTTCATAGTGCTCCTAAACAATTACCATACACAACTGATTGCGCAGCATTGTAGTAAATATAATAATAATGGAAAAGCTTGAAATACAGTGACACAGAGACCCGAAGTGAGTAAATGCTGTTGGAAAAAACAGTATGGGTACACATGCTCAACTCAGGGTTACCACAAACTTTCAATCTGAAGAAGAAACAGTCTCTGTGAAGTTCAACAAAACAAGATATGCCTGTACAGCGTAGCAGTGAAACAAGACGAGACAGCCTTGGATCAACAGCAGGGCCTTCAATTAAAAGTACCTGGGATTGAATCTGGCTCCATACTTACTCCTACCAGTTATTTCATTTTTGTCTTCTCCCTTATGCACATCTCTAAAATGGGATAAAATTATTTGAACTCACAGAATTTTGGTGTTAAATGAATTAACATCTGTAAATGGCTTACAGTGCCAGGGCTTCTGTTGATAGTGAATGTTAGCTATTCATTTGGTGCATCCTGGAGCTGAATCTGAGCACCTCTTTTTCTTTTTATGTATATCTGTTACTCCCAAAGTGACCTCATTTACTCCTATGGTTTTAAATATAAAACTATACTGATGACTCCAAAATTTTTATTTCCTGCCAAAATGATACTTTTCAAATGTAAGTCATCTCATGTCACTTCTCCATTCAAAACCCTCCAGTGACTTCTTATCTCTGAAAAAGCCAAGCCCTAAGAAGGGCTTGTAAGGCCCTATCTGATCTGTCCTACTTTTCCAATCTGTCTCCCACCACTTTCCACTCACTTTCTTTTCTCCAGCCATACAGGTATGCTTGTTGAAGACTCCCAAACACTCTCGCTCCTCAGGCTCTTTGCATCGGGCTTCCCTGGTGGCTCAGCTGGTAAAGACTCCACCTGCAATGTGGGAGACCTGGGTTCGATTCCTAGGTTGGGAAGATCCCTTGCAGAAGGGAATGGTTACTTCCCTTCCATGGAATTCCATGGACTATATAGTCCATGGGGTCCAAAACAGTTGGACATGACTGAGCAACTTTCACTTTCACTTTCTTTCAGGTTATGTTCTTCCCCAGATATTCAAATGACACATTCCTTCACTTCTTTCAGGTCTTTGCTCAGATCCCATCTTACTGGAGAGGCCATCTAGGACTACTTACATAAAGGAGGATTTCCCTTTCTTTTTCTTCTCACCTAGCTTTTTTTTCCTTCCCATTGTGATGTCTGTCGTCATTGTTGTTCCTCAGTTGCTAAGCTGTGTTTGATGTTTGCGACCCCTTTGACTGTAGCCCGCCAGGATCCTCTGTCCATGGGGTTTCCAAGGTAAGAATACTGGAGTGGGTTGCCATGTCCTTCTCCAGGGGCTCTTCCTGACCCAGGGATCAAACCTGCATTTCCTGCATCAACAGGCAGATTCTTTACCACCAGAGAAGCGTATGGTATCGATTACCATCATGTTTCTTTTGTTTTCTTTTAATGATCTGTTTTGCCCTCTAGAATGTGAGCTGTATTAAAGCAGGAACTTTGGTTTGCTCACAGCCCCTAAATCAAGTGCCTGGCACATGGCAGACATTCAATAAATCCTTGTTGTCCAGCTAGTAAGTATCAGAGTTTCAAACCCAAGTCAGGCCCCCCTAAATATCTCCTGCTTGTCTACCGCACTAGTCTGCACCCCATATCAGGAAAGATACAAAACCGTTAAAATATACATTGATTCTGATACTTGTCTTTAAACTAGAAATTTTATGCATATTAGGATTGATTTGCTGTTCAGCATAATTTAACAAATATTTACTGTACACCACAAATACATGCTCTTAAATAAGAAACAATGACCCATTAAAAGAGGTGGAAATTTACCTAAGAATCTAGAAGCCCAAGAAAGATAAATAGTTGTACTTACGGATCTCTAAGTTCAGAGTTATTACATGCAACTAAAACTAATATAATGGGATATATAAATCTCGAGTTATTAGCTCTGTTTTTGTATCAGACTAGAACACTTGGTCATCCCTGAAACTTTCTTTCCCCATCTTTTTCATTCTCTGTCTACTCATTTACTTAAGCCAAATTTCTAGACACTTTTTTAGATTGTTCTTTCTCCCTACCTTCACATCTAGTTCATTTGCAAAGATTGTAAACTTTACCAACAAAACTTATCCCGAGACCATTTTCTTCTCATCAGCTTTACCTCTATAAAACCTAGGCCGAGGACAACTCCACCTGCCAACCTACCAGCGGGATTTCCTAAGTGCTTTCCTTGTTTTCCCATTTTCCACTAAGAAGCCAGAGTGATCTTATAAAAATGTAAATTACTTGTCATTTCCCTGCCTAAAAGCTTCAGTGGTTTCCTTTTGTTATTCCTCTCTAAGTTATTTCTTTTAGAAAAACATCCAAACCCTACCCTAGCCTACAAGCCCTTGATTTGATCCTGATCACCGTCCAATCTTCTCTCTCAGCATTTTCCCCATTATTCATACACTCAAGTCTCTCTGGCCCTTCATTTCTAGGAGGACAATGAACCCCTCCTTGCCCCAGAATATTTATACTAGCAGCTCCTTGTCATTTAGGTCCCAGTTTAAATTTCACCACCCCAGAGAGGCCTTCCCTAACTTCTTCATTTCAATCAGTCCCCTCTCCTCCATTCACCCTTTGTTCTGTCAGAGAGTGAATTGCATTCACTTACTGTGCATGGCACAGTCACCATCTAATATGTTCCTTCTCTGTTTATTGTCTGTCTCTTTTCAGTAGAAGGTAAACCTGATGAAGACTGAGACTTTGCTTTATCAGCAGGGTTTATATCAGAGGCTAACACATCGTGGACACTCAAACACTTATGAATGGGTAAATCTTTGTCTGAATTTTGATATCTTACGTAAGATCACAGTAGTTTTTAACACAGCTTTAGTAACTCTGTGACATCCGTGTTCTCATTGCTTCAGCGCACAAAAGGAGCAGTATGCCAGGAGAAGGATTCAGCTTCCTCCTATATCTTGGCAACCACTTGGTCAAGCTCTGGACTCAGTTCAGTAGTTCAAAACCATGAGATAAGGGGGGAAAGACAGGCAGAAATGAATACTCCCCAATTGATCAATTGTTATTTCTCACTTAAAATTTTGGGAGGGAGAGAAAGAAAACAGTTCTTAATATCAAACACTTTTGGAGCTGGAAATGTTAGAGAAAGTTGATGTCGACAGAAAAAAAATGTTCGATTAGGGGAGGAAAACTAATTCAAAATGAGAAAAGAGAAAGGGCTCACACCATGCTGATCGTTGCCTGTTGGAGTGCTCAGGGTTGGGCTTGGGTACCACAACTTGATTTGTAGGTAAACACTAAGGAAGAGAGGGTGAGGTGGGGTACGGTCAGAGAAAGGGAGGAGACGGAGACCAGCTCGAGAGACGCGAAAGAAGCTAGAAGGAAAGGAGAGAACGGAGCTTAGCATATACAAAAGCAGCCTCGGATCTTGCCGGAGCTGCAAGCGTTAAAGGGAGGCGGGGAGTGACGCGCTTTGCGTCTGGAGCCGCTCCTCGGAGTCCACAGCATCCACCACCGGAGCCTCGCCTTCCTTTCTCCCTCTGCAGACACATCGAGACACAAAAAGAGAGGCGACCCCTGGGCCAGCGCGAGGGACCCGCCCGCGCCATGACCGAGACCACCAAGACGCACGTTATCTTGCTCGCCTGCGGCAGCTTCAATCCCATAACCAAAGGGCACATTCAGATGTTCGGTGAGTCCTCCCGCCCACCCCCGGAGACTGCTTCCGCCTCTCTCCTTTCCCCGGCACCTGTGTTTTCCAGGGCGTGTGACGGTTTGGCGAGTGCCCTTTCGGACGGGTGTGCTGGCTGATCCAGCTGGTGAGAGGTCAGCCCCTCTATCCTGGGCTCCCGGCAGGGGATGCCAGCTGCTCTTTCGAGGCGTCACTCGCTCGGGCCAGACCCGGCTTGCTGGGGGGGCCATGGGGTGGGGGATGGGAGGGGCTGGAGGCGAGTGTTGTTTTGGGTTGGGTGGGAGGTCGAGGTTTGAGGGCTGGGGTGCGGTGGTTGGTTTGGCGACTTGGCGAGTGGGATGGGGGAAGAGGCTGGGGCGCGGAGAAGGGGGAAGGGGGTCGGAGATAACGTGCTATTTGTTTAGGTTGGGCTGAAAGCTCGAAGGAGTTAATGATGTATAGGCTTTGGAGACACAAACACACACACAACACACCAGAACTGGGCTGGGCTCAAGGAGATTCGTTTATGGTTTGGCTGATGGTTTGGGGGGCGGCCCGGGGCAAATGTTTGAGGGTTGTGGAGCGTGTATTACCCGCGCGAGGCGGATGGCTTAGTGAATGTGGAGGTGGGGGGACAGGGGGCGGAGGCCTGGGCTCCGCTGCCGGGACCAGTCGACTAGGAAGGGGAGGAGGCGGGGCGGTCGCTGCGGGAGGCCCTCTGCGAGCCGGTGTTGAAAGATGGGGCCCAAGTTGGCTGAGGCTCTGCCCAGGGCGGTGATGGCACCCGCAAGGCTTGCGGCGTGCGAGTGTGTGTATGAGTGTGTGTGTGTGTGTTGTGTGTGTTGGGGCGGGGGGAGAGGGCATTGTCGCGCGTTTTTTTTCAGAGGCTTTGGGGCGAAGAGAGAGACGGAGCGAGCCGGGGCTCCTGGCTGCTGGGTTGGGATTCAGGAGTGGCGAGGGAGAGGTGATCCTTGCCCGGAGGCGGTCTCGGGCCACCGATGCTGCTCGGGTGCTGGTGCCGAAGGACCCGAAGGTGCGGGGGCGTGCGCGTTTAGACTCCGAGGAAGGGTCGCGAAGGTCACTGTAGAAGCAAGGATTGGGAAGTTAGAAGTTGGGGTGCTTTTTTTCTGGCACTGAGGGAAAAGAGGAAAGCGAGTGGGCCGGGGGTGGATGAGTGAAGGACGGAAGGCCTCAACCCGGCCGGCCAGCGAGGCGCTGTCCGGAGACGGTGGTGCTGAAACGCAGGGCGCGCCGGAGCTGCCTGCCGACACACGTGTTTACCCCGAGCCTGAGGAATGCGTGGGCCCTCCTAAAGGCTGTTTAATGAAACCCACGATGTATTGGTAAAGACAGGGCAAAGTAGCTTCGAAGAAAAATATTCCTCTTTTAAACTAACAGGTGAGTTGAACTGGGCACCCCTAATAAAAACCTCATGAAAAGAGTATACTTTGAGCAGAGTGCGCATCGGATAGGCACATTCATAGGATCCTAGGAGGGAGACTGAGGTAGCCATCTCTTCCTCACCGCGGTACCTTCACTTTTAAAAACGTTGGGTCAGGAGCTGGTGCCAACTTACCTATTAAAGACTGTTGTTCAGGCATGAGGGTAGAGCAGAGCATGTCATCAGCCTTCTAAGCGAGTATCGGCCCCCTGGGAACACTCTTTTTACTTTCTTTTGATTTTGGTGTCTTCACTCCTGTTCTTCTCTGTGAGTCTTTCCTCTAACCATTTTATGTTGCTATACTTTATTCCTCTCAGTTACTCGGGGCGGGGGCGGGGGGGGGGGGACTTTCCTGTGGAATTCCGTGGCTCTAGAAATCTTTAGTGGGCCAGGAGGTACTCTCCCTTTCTTCCTGGAGCCAAGGATGTACTTAATTCCACTTGTTTTGTATTGCAAGAGGGGCAGATTTAGATTGAGAACAAAGGATTTTGCCTTGAGGCTTTGTTAAGTTGCTGCTGACCTGCCAATTCTCCATGACTTTAGAGGAGAGAATATAATGAAATAAATATGGATTACAGGAGAGAGGTTTCGACTTTTTGACAGTAGTGATTTTTGCTTGCCAGTGGAACTGAGGAAGAGGAGAGAATATCTGTCAACAAATCCTTTTGAGTGTCCATTATGTGTAGTCCAGAGAGTAATGTGACAGAGGATATGGTGTGCCCACTGTGGCTTTAAGGAGCTTATAACCTAACGAAGGATTTAGCACATATGCATTGAAAAGGGAACAAGAACCCAAAGTACATATTAAGCTATTTTTTGTTGAATCTCTTCTGGGAATCTTTGAGCTAGTGATAAGTTTTGTTAATTTATTTTTGTAAAGCAGCTTCTGATTTACAAAGCATTTTCATTGTGTATGTCTCTTATTCCTAGTAGGAAGCTTATAAGAAAGGCATCATTATCTCCATTTTACAAACAAGAAACTGATGTTCAGAGGCCAAGTGGCTTTCTTAAGTAGCTTAAGTGACATGGAGAGTGGGTGGCAGAACTGAGACTTGAGCCCCACATTTCAGATTCCTCTTGAACAGGCCTTTGCACTGTACCAAAAGCAGAAAGAAGTGCTCACTAATCTTCTGACTGTATAATTCCATGAACTCTCTTTTCTTCAAGCATATACTAACAGATTAGAATTAAATTTGCCATCAACTAAGTAAGTTTCCTAAATATGCATTTCCTTAAGAGCTCTTCCCCATTTCTAAAGAAACCAATCATCCATGATCTATTTTCTCCTTTTAAATGACTTTAAAAAAATTTCCCCAACAATACAGAATTAATGCAATAAAATGATCAAACTTTTTAAAGATTCTTGAAATTAGTAATAGAAAAACTTTTAAAAGATCCAAACAGGGACATCCCTGCTGGTCTAGTGACTAAGACCCTGCAATCCCTTTGCAGGGTGCCTGGATTCCATCCCTGGTCAGAGAACTAGATCCCATGTACTACAGCTGAGTTCACACACTGCAACTAAAAGAACCTGCATGCCCCAGTGAAGATCGAAAATCCCATATGCTGCAAATACGACCTGCTGCAGTCAAATAAAAAAAGATTCCCCCATGGCTCAGTGGTAAAAAAAAAAAAAAAAAATCCACCTGCAGTACACAAGATGTGGCAGGAGCCTCAACAGGAACCGTGGGTTCGATCCCTGGGTCAGGAAGATCCCCTGGAGGAGGGCGTGGCAACCCACTCCAGTATTCTTGCCTGGGAAATCCATGGACAGAGGGCTACAGTCTGTGGTGTTGCAAAAGAATCGAATATGGCTGAGAGACTAAACAACAAACAGCAAAAAATAAATTTAATTAAAGACCCAAATAGGACTTTGAAATTAGACACCTTTATTAGAGCTCCTATATTTTGAAATCCAATTTTGCTCACCAGAGAGAAAAGAGACTGTAAACAAACAACAAAAAAGTGACATTCAGAACTAAAAACTCACTCTTCATCTCTGTAAAGTAGTATTTGTACAGTTCTCAATATTTATAAAATATTTCAGAATGAACTTGTCCTTTGATTCTGAAAGAGGAATTGATATTATTCTTGTTTATGACTATGGAAACATGTAAGAAAAGATCAATATTTGTGATAGAGATATTTGGCACCTATATACTTAACTGTAACTAAAATGCTTTCAGGGATGAATAAAAGGTTTTGGCAAACTAGACCCCTAAACCAATGGTGTCTTATTTCATGTCTGCCTTATTACATACAAAAATAACATGAGGCCAGAAAGTCTCGCTTTTTCTTTTTAACCTGTAAATTATTAGTTACTAAGCATGAGAGATTATATTTCAGTAAAACTTTCTTTGCATTTGTATTGCCATGTTTGTCAATAAATATGCCAGTGGGAGAGATCTCTGGGTCAGGAAGATCCCCTGGAGGAGGCAATGGCAACCCGCTCCAGTATGCTTGCCTGGAGAATCCCCATGGACAGAGGAGCCTGGCAGCCTACAGTCCATGGGGTTGCAAAGAGTTGGACATGACTGAGTGACTGAGCACGCATGCATGCGTGAATGCTAGTGGGAGATCAGATAGTTTAGACAGAAAAGTAAGAAAAGACTGATCAGATTAACTTCCATGAAAAGTAAAGGAATTGAGGGACTTGATCACAGAAGAAATGTGTCCTGTGTATTTGATGAGTGCAAAATAACTGGATTTTCCGGTTTTTCTGCTTCAAAATATTTGTGAATTGAACAGTTGGGTTTTTTGAAAAGAGACATAATCCAATTCTGTTTCTCTTGAAAGCTAATGAAGACAACTTTCTACTTGCTGTGAAATTGGAATTGCAGCCCCTATTGCTACAGCTAGAATCATAAGAAAAATGAATTTGAGTTGCTACCAATATGTAGAGAACAGTCTAAAATCAAGAAATTGTTTAGTGTGTTTGAAATGCATATTTTTTAAAAGGTCATTAAGCACTGAGGCTCATTAAGTGGTGCTTTTGCACCACTATTTGATACCACCCTGTAAGTTAAACTGGATAGTGTTATCATCACTCTTTTATAAACAGCAAAGCAGAGGAACAGGTGTAAGTCATTTGTTCACAATCATAAAGCAGAAGTCAAATAGAATCAATTTCCTGATATACAGATTCTGTATCTCACCAAAGATGCTTTTTTATTCCTTAAATTGCAACAGCAATTATGAAAAGAGGAGCCATTGAACTTAGTTATCAACAAAGGGTAATGAGAACTTTATAAATTGTTTACCTTTGCAACACAAACCACCAACAAAATATATTCAATAAAGATATCTGTTCCCAATATCTTATGCTTATAATAAGGAAAAAGTGAAAGTGAAAGTCTCAGTCATGTTCGACTCATTGCGGCCCCGTGAACTATAGCCTGCCAGGCTCCTCTGTCCATGGAATTCTCCAAGCCAGGATACTGGAGTGGGTAGCTGTTCCCTTCTCCAAGGAATCTTCCCAACCCAAGTCTCCCACATTGCAGGCGGATTCTTTACCGTCTGAGCCACCGAGGAAGTCTTATAATGCGGACAAGTTATTTCTTTTCTCAGTATCTGTGTATTGTCCATTTAACTGTGTAGCTGGGACATTTCCTTCACCACTTCTCCTCCTTCTCCACTCTTCTGTTACCACAACTAGCTCCTACTCATCCTTCAGATTTTAGCTTCAGCAGGGGAACCTACACTGACTCCTATATTAAGTGTGGTTACCTGACATTTGATCCTGCATAACTTTATATTTTCCATGTCATAACTCTAATCTCATTCTTTGTTTCATGACTATTTCCCATGCTAGACAATAGGCTTTACTGAGACAGAAACTATGCTTGGTTTAACTATTGATTTACTTATTAGTACCTAACGTGGAATAGGCTCTCCATAATATGGGGTTGGGGCTTCCCTGGTAGCTCAGCTGGTAAAGAATCCACCTGCAATACAGGTGACCCCAGTTCAATCCCTGGGTCAGGAAGTTCCCCTGGAGAAGGAATCGGCTACCCACTCCAGTATTCTTGGGCTTCCCTGGGCGCTCAGACGATAAAGAATCCACCTGCAGTGTGGAAGACCTGAGTTTGATCACTGGGCTGGGAAGATCCCCTGGAGGAAGGCATGGCAACCCACTCCAGTATTCTTGCCTGGAGAATCCCCATGGACAGAGGAGCCTGGAGGGCTAGAGTCCACGGGGTCACAAAGAGTCAGACACAACTTAGTGACTAAGCACAACACAACTGCATATGGAATTGGCCAAAAAATTCATTTGAGTTTTTGTATGATGTTCCAGAAAAACCTGAACAAACTCTTTGGCCAACCCAATAGTATAATATAATAACAATTGCAAATAGCAAGTCTTTGCTTCATAATAGTTGTTGAATAAAAAAAATAAACAAATGTGTAGAATGTTGTTCCCGGTGGAGGAATCAAGCATGCATAAGAGCTGGGGTGATGAGATAGAGAGCCATGACATATTAGAACAAAAGAAAGCTCAGGAGGATTCAAGATGGGGGAGAGTAAGAGATAAGACTGGAAAGTTAGGGGGAATTCTGATCAATCATGAATACTTTAAGTCCTATTAAAGAGCTTAGACTTTATGCCAATGACAATGACAAATATTGCATTTTTTAAGAAAAGGGATGTAATAATCATATTCATGAAATTGTGATTTAATTGAATTTTAAATATAAATTGGTGAAGGGAAAGGATGGAGATATGGTGACCAGCTAAGAACCTATTTCAGCAGTACAGAGTTCAAGTCAGAAAAGACTATTACCTTGCCCAGGTTGGTGGCATTTGGAATGGAGAGTGAATGTGTATTTTAAAATATTTAGAAGGTAAAAGATCCTTATTTTGTGATTTGATGGGTAGGTGATGGCAAAATAGTCTAGTGTAATTGGCAGGTTTTAATCCAAGATGGATGGATAAAGAACATTGGAAAAGAAGCTGGTTTGGGTTTGGTGAGGAAAGTGAAGATTCATATTTCCTACTCTAAAATTTTGGTAATATGCATTCTAACCAAGTATTAGTACTAATGCCAAAGGAAATGAAAGTCACTCAGTCATGTCTGACTCTTTGCAACCCTGTGGACTGTAGCCTGCCAACCTCCTCTGTCCTGGGAATCTCCAGGCAAGAATACTGGACTGGGTTGCCATTCCCTTCTCCAGGGGGTCTTCCTAACCCACGGATTGAGCCTACAATCTGTGTTGTAGGCAGATTTATTTACTGTCTGAGCCACCAGGGAAGCCTAATGCAAAAGAAGGAAATACCTAAATTCAAAGGTTCTTTGTAGCCTGGGACATCTGAAACTTCAAATGAAAACTCCCAGTAGGTTCCATTTGGATTATTCAAAGCTCTTCATTCAAGAAATATACTGAAATTCATTAACATTATGGAAATAAAAAGATAAAGAGTTTGCTAGCTTTTTTAGAACTCTAAAGTTGACTCTTTTGTAATGTTGAGGCTGTGAAACTGAAAACAGTTGATGCAGTTCAAAAGGCCATTGTGAATACCCATCATTGTGATGAGAGCTGTAATATAATATAAGGCTGACCAAAATCTCATTCAGGTTTTTTCATACAATGGTACGAAAAACCCAAGCAAACTTTTTGGCCAACCTAATACATTTAGGTGGATGCTTGGAAATTCTAATTCACTGGTAAGTTGAAGGTTCAATAATGGAAACTCATGCATCACTTATGGTAGTTTCATTGGCAAGGGCTGTGCCTGTTCATCAGAGAAGGCAGTGGCACCCCACTCCAGTACTCTTGCCTGGAAGATCCCATGGACAGAGGAGCCTGGTAGGCTGCAGTCCATGGGGTCGCTAAGGGTCGGACACGACTGAGCGACTTCACTTTCACTTTTCACTTTCATGCATTGGAGAAGGAAATGGCAACCCACTCCAGTATTCTTGCCTGGAGAATCCCAGGGACAGAGGAGCCTGTTGGGCTGCCATCTATGGGGTCACACAAAGTCGGACACTACTGACGCGACTTAGCAGCAGCAGCAGCAGCAGCAGCAGCAGCAGTGCCTTCTCATGACATGAGAATAATGCTGAAAAAAAAATGTATATGTTTTTGCCTACATGAACAGGTTTACTTTCTCCTGCTGAACTGATTGACTGAACCCCGAGTGGACATAATTATGCTAATTATGATAGGCAACTCTCCCATCTAGAACACGTCTCAAACCAAGGAACAGGATATAACCCAGAAGGTTGATGTGCTAAAAATTTTGAAATGAAGAAATATTAAGTTTCTCTTTTCATTTTCCTTGGTCTTATTATACATATCGAAATGATTATGCTTAGAACCATCAGAATTAAGAGGCTTCTATGACTTTCAGTTTGCATTACTGCTTAGTAGGAACAGCCTTTAAAATGTTGCAAGTCTCAAGAGAAACACTTCTACACAAATTTCCAATTTTAGACCAAGTCAAATGAACAGCCTAAAGTGCAGAGGCAAACTCAACTGGAAACATAACCTGTCAGCCCTCAAGTCTGGCTCTCCCTCTGCTTTAGAGAGATCCTCAGACATGAGAGGAAAATGCACAACTAGGTGGATAATCTCTATTTTCTGTTATTTTTCTGTTGATAGGCAATAATTGTGAAAGTAAACTATGCATGACCGGGAAAGAGAATGAAAACCCCATTTTGCAAGTGTTTCTTTAAAAAGATTCACATCTAAATTTTATAATATCATTGTTCTCTTAGCTACTAATACAGTATTGTATGTGTAGTGGATACTTAATATTTAATGATACTATGAAATACACACTTTCTAGTACAGTTCTCACTCATTTTTAAAGTGTTCATCTCATCCTGAATTGCTCAAGAAAGATTCTAAAGGAACAAAGGAACGCATTAATTTTTCCCTTTAATTTTTGGCCACACCCCATGGCATGTGGGACCTTACTTCCCTAACCAGGGATCAAACCCACACTCCTTGCATTAGAAGGTGGAGTCTTAACCACTGGACTATTGGGGAAGTCCCTAAATATTTTTTTTAACACTGGTTTTAAAAAAATACTCAGCACACCAAATTTTGGTTAAACAAAGGCATTAAAAATATTTTTTAAGGATCTGATCTAACAAACTAAGAACTGGGATATAGGAATGCATTTTATAGAGAGTTATACAACTTTATGGATATGTGTTCCATATCTCAATATATGTAAATGCAGTATCAGTTTACAAAGAATACAATTTTCCATTGTCCTAGGTTTTCCAATTATAAGCATTCAAATGCCTGGATCACATTTGCTTTTTTTAAAAAAAATACAGTTTGGCAGATAGCCTCAGAAATATTTTAGACTAAAAAAGACATTCAATGGCTTTCATGGTATGACTAAGGCCATCTTCCTGGCATTGGCTCCCTCCTCCTTTTGTGCAGTGTCTCAATGATCTACTAACTCTGCAGCAAAGGCACATATTATAAAGACTGCCAGCATCATTGTCTTCCCCATGAGCATTTTAATAATGGAGTTAACCTTATTTGAGCCTCTTTAAACTCTACTACCATTAAACTGTTTTCCACTAAATCTATGGCATAATTCTCTTTTGTTCTGAACAAGTGAGCCAACCAGGGAAATTCTTGTAGTTTTGGTGATAAGGGAGTAAGAGGAAGAGGTAGAAAAGGAGCAAGACTCAGAGGCTAACCTGGAAAGTGGTAGCAGCTAAATTGCATTCTTTTTCTGCCCTTTCCCCTTCATCAGGTTGCCTCCACATGGGTAACTATGCTCAAACATATTGACCTCATATAATATTTACCAGACAGTAGGAGAGGGAGTGAAATCTAGCTCCTACCCTTGGCCCAATATTAAATTCTCAACAAAATAGCTGAGTGATCCTTGTAAAATATAAGTCAGATATAAGTCAGATCATGTTGCTCCGCTGCTGAAAACCCTCCAACGGTTCCCTATTTCGTTCAGGGTCAAAGTCATTTTAATGATTTACCAGGCCTCCAAGACCCGCCACCTTTCCCCCTTGTCTCCCTACATCAGCACATCTCTTTGCCATCTCACTTTTAGCCAACCTCACTGACCTCTTGGTTTATCCTTAGAGCCTTCACTGAATGTTCTCACTGCCTAGAATGCCTTTCCCCCATACACCCCCATGTCTATTTCACTCTCTAAGTCTTTGTCCAAATGCAACCTCTCACTGTCTACTTGACAGGTCCTGCTTCCCTGATCACATAATTTAAAATCACAGCTCATACACTCCCAATCCCCTTTATCATACTCTACTTATATCTTTTTCTCTTATCTCTTATCCCCTTTTAACAAAGACAAAGTGAAGTGAAGTGAAAGTCACTCAGTCGTGTCCGACTCTTTGCGGCCCCATGGACCATACAGTCCATGGAATTCTCCAGGCCAGAATACTGGAGTGGGTAGCCTTTCCTTTCTCCAGGGGATCTTCCCACCCCAGGGATCAAACCCAGGTCTCCTGCATTGCAGGCAGATTCTTTACCAGCTGAGCCACAGGAAAGCCCAAGAATACTGGAGGGGGTAACCTATTCCTTCTCCAGTGGATCTTCCCGACCCAGGAATCGAACCAGGGTCTCTTGCTTTGCAGGCGGATTCTTTACCAACTGAGCTATCAGGGAAGCTCTGATAGCTTTAACAAAGATAGATGTTATCTTTCACCCTTTATTGTTTAATGTCTGTATCCCCAGCTAGCATGTGAGCTCTTCAAATGTAGGGAATCTTCATTTACTCTCATGTAGCTCAGGCTCCTCGAAGACTGCCTAGCCATAATGCCCAATAAATGTCTGTTGAATGAGTGAATGAATGAAATGGTAGAATTACCTACTATCCCAACCTCAGTTCTTGATTCTTTCTGTGGCAGAGAGGGTAAAGTCTTTACAAGGGATCAGTGAGCATTGATTCATTCTACAGATGATTATTGAGTTATGAATATGTCTCAGGCACTGTGCTAGGCCTCAGTTAAAGGCATTCCTTCTTATTCCTCAGGGACACCATCTTCTGTAGAGGAGAGAAGCTATACATAGCCATTCAAGTCAAAGCACCTTAAAAGAGGGGAGAATGACATAAAGTGGGAACACAGAGGGAAAATGGTCCCTCCAGGTATGGTGGGAAGACCATCAGGGCAGGTGTAGTGAGAGTGAGCGTGAAGGTAGGAGTTGTACAGTGGACCGGATGGAGAATGGCATTCTGGGCCAAGAGCTAGTATGTGAAAAGGCCCCAAACAGCTTCACACATGAAGGGACCTCCAGGGAGCTTGCTAGGTGACTGGAGTGTGGGTGGGGACAGGAAAGGGCAGGAGATGAGAGAGCCAGAAAACAGGTCTGGGCAGGGGTAGGGGGTGGACACCAACGAGCTTAGACTTTACCCAGGCAGAGGAGTGCACTGCAGATGCGGGACCTACCTTCCAAATGTCAATATTGTCTTTATTAGGATTCTGACACCATGATTTTATATAAACATTTTAAAGTTATTATTTCCTTATCATTCTTCTAAATATGGAAGGGGAATTCCCTGCTGGGCCAGTGGTTAGGATTCTGCACCCTCACTGCTAAGGGCCTGGGTTCAATCCTTGGTTGGGGAACTAAAATCCCAAAAGCCACATGGAGCGAGCAAAAAATTAAGAAATTTAAAAAAAATATGGAGTACTTTTTCTTGCATGATTGAAAAAATTTATTTACTTTTTAATTTTTGTTTTCTGAAATGGAACCATTGTTCATTCTACTGAGGAATAAATAAGCGGGAAATTATACTGCTGTACAACCCACCTAAGCAGATAAACAGTCAAACAATCACTTCTCTGATAGAAGTTGTTCTCACCTAGGTTCTAAAAGTAACCCTTCAGTGGGGTGGTCCCTGCACAGCTGTTAGAGTATTTTCAGGTTTGGTGACCTCAGATCACCCTCGTGTGATTTTCCATGATTTTGTAACATTTGCATCACGTGCCTGATCTCTTTTTCTCTAGGCTTAATTATCTGAAGAGTGAGGACTGTTGGAGATCTTTTTCCTTGACACTGGTTTTCTGCTGTAATGCTTTCAGGAGGTCTTGAATAAGTATACTGTATATCTGTTCTTGCTCAAAGCTATGGGTTTTTGTGACTTTTAAATTTATTTATATGATTTTAAAGCCCCAAATAAATGACATTCCAGTGTGTGTATGTGGGGGTGTGGGGTGGGGTGGGTTTCTCATTGCTTTATTCCTGAATATTTTTCCAAGCCTTCATCTTGGTACCCACAGAGGGATCCTCATTCCATGAAGTACTGAGATTAACTTACATCAACAATTATTTACATCTTTTTTGAGACATTTATGTGCTGATAAATACTTAGCAGCATGTGGCTTGTCAGAAGAACTACAATATCTTTAAAATAAGACAACTTTTTTTTCCAACTTAGAGACTGTCACCCATTATAAATTAAAATTAAGAAAGACAATAAAGTATTATATGTATAAATTTAAGACATAATTGCCTCATTTACCATGAACCAATCTTGCTAAGCACAGTTTAAAAATTATTTACTTGTTATGCCCCAGGGAATCAAAGTTTATAGATAATACATGATTTTCCCACGCTGTGAATCACATGGATAAAGAGTAGATAAATGTCTCCATTTTTCCTATTGCTTCATTATTTCTCTGCATACGGAACATAATAAACTGAATTGCTATTGATTTTAGAATATATTTAGTCTCCTTTAACCTTTGTTTTATCATCTGCAAATAGGGTAATTGATATAAGTCAGGGGTCAGCAAAACTCCAGCGTGCCAGACAAATGTGGTGTGCAAGCTAACAATAGCTATTATATTTTTAAATGTTGACGAGAAGGAAGATACTTGAAGCACAAGAAAATTTTCTGAAATTTAAATATGAGCATTCCTAAATAAAGTGGTTTTTTAAATTTTAATGTATTTATTTTTAATTGAAAGATAATTGCTTTGCAATATTGTGTTGGTTTCTGCCATACAACAACATGAATCAGTCATAGGTATACATACGTCCCCTCCCTCTTGAAGCTCCCTCCCACCTCCCACACCATCCCATCTCTCTGGGTTGCCACAGAGCACCGGTTTAAGCTTCCTTAAGTTATACAGCAAATCCCCACTGGCTGTTTCTCTTACATATAGTAATGTATATGTTTCCATGCTACTTTCTCCATTCATCCCACCATACTCCTGCACGTGAATATTGTCTCTGCTTATTTTCATATGACAACAGTAGAGTTGAGTAGTTGTGATGGAAACTGTTTATAGACTGCAAAGCCTAAAATATTTACTACTCTCTGACTGTTTACAGAGAAAATTTGCCTATCCCTGATGTAACCTACCTCTGGGGGTTGGAATGGGGCGTGAATATGAAGGGTTCTAAAAATATAAAGTACAGTTGAAGTTCATTACCCAGTGGAACTCTTTAATGAACAATTTTCAGTCTAAACTAAATCTCTGAAAGGACTCATTTAAGCAGCAAATGTAGTTTCAATTTCATAATTGTAATTTTTCTGGCCGACTGAGTAAATGACTGTGTTCACAGTGGGGATGATTTTCTGGTGTTTGGTTTACATTGGGCATTGATTAGCCCCTCTGGCTAATGTCGGACGTTTATCTGCTGCTGAACACTTGATGTACTTTCCCAGAACATCCTCTTCCTGATTCACAGCTACTTCCTTCTTTCAATCTAATATTTTGTATACTTTATATTTGAGGATTTAAAAAAATTGGCACGTCAATTGCATTGGGCTTTTACAGGCGGCTCTTACAGTCCCATCTCGGTTTTCTGCAGGATCTCACCTCTTTCTGAACTCTGCTAGCACTTGTTTGTACCTCTGTTATAGCACTTAGCACATTGTGCTGTGCGTTGTAGCTATTTCAGTCCACGTTTCATATTCTCTATCAGATTTAGGCTCTTGCCTATGTCATAGGGCTTTTTGTATCTCCTAAAGTACTCTAGGCAAATGGAAGGTACTATAAATATTTAGCAAATGAATGAATGCTTGAATGGTTGGCAATATTCAGAATCTCAAATTTTAGGCAAAATAGGTGATTAGGAATCAGACAAGAATTTGGAAATCAGGAAACATAGGAAAACAGAATTTCATGTATGCCAGAGTCAGAAAACAGGAGAAACAGCAAACATTTAGTGACTTCAAATCTGAGATGGATTGTTGCCTCAAGGTAAGAAGGCTCATATGTCATGTATAGCCTTTCCAGGCACTCGCAAGGGAACTTGCAAGTCATGTTTGGGAGCTATTAAATTTGTGACTTGGCAGGAATGGAAAATGTGGAGTCAGGGATGAAGGTGAGTCGTCAAACTATCCACTGGATGCTGTAGTCAGATGCTTGGGTACATCCAGCAGTGGTTTCTCAGTGAGGCAAAAGTAGGCTGGGGGATGAGGGAGGAGTTACATTCTATTTAGTCATGGTTTGAGAAGGGTTTCATGTACATGGCACTTGACACAGGGGAGCTTTGTACATTATTTACTTTAGTTCAGATAAGCAAAATGAACAAAAAACTTTGGTTTGTCAATTGTAAGATTTTGTTTCAGAAATCACAGAATCGCCATTCAGAGAAGATTTCAAAAACCACTCACTCAAGTCCCAAAATCCCTTTTAAAACATCTTCACAAGTATTTGTCCAGACTTTGGCTTAAGATCTTCCAGGGCCAAGGAAAGCTCTCTTTTCTGAGGCAGCCAAATAGCTCTTGGCACAGTTTTACTTTTTTCAAGATTATTCCTTCTATTGGGCTGACATTGACCTTCCTGAGACTTCCATATGTTGGCCCTAGTTCTTTTCCTTGAGATTCATGCAACAGGTCTAATCTGTCTTGCTCTGCTTGTGAGACATTCAGATAGCTGCCCTCCTAACTAGTCTTCTCCTTAGGTTAACAAGTTCCTTCAGCTGAACATCAATTACTGTTTCTGGTTTTCATAACATTCTGGTTCATCCTCTTTGAACATATCTTCATTGCCTACATCCCTCTTTAAATGTCCTGCCAGTGTGTCATGCAGCCTTCTGATGTGGTGAGCTCTCTTACCTATGATTGAATATAGCTTATGGGATGTTCCCCTTATTGGTGGCACTGTGTCTCTCTAATGGAATCAGGTAAGACAAGTTATGGTTAGCTTCATGCTGAAATGTCCTGACACTCTGAATAATCAATCAATTTGGTGGACGAAACGACTTAGTCCAATTAGTTCAATTTATTTAAAAGTCTGGCTGGTAAAACAAATCTGATTAGTATAGCACCAAGATGGGTATCTTCTGGAACTTTGTAGGTCAGTGCACATGCTTGATTGTGTGAGATGTCAGCCACACACTGAGAGTCACATGTACCTTTTAGGATAAGGAAGAAATTTCTCAGGTTCCAGGACAGGGCTAACACTACACATCTCTAAATTGCTAATGTATCAAGTTTATTTATTTATTTGGCTGTGTCAGGTCTTAGTTGCAGAATGTGAGATCCACGTTGGGAGCATGGAGACTTAGCCACTGGACGGTCAGGGAAGTCCCAAGATTCTTAGCATTTCATTGTAAGGGCTATTACTTACTTTTTCAATGGGTTCTATCGAGAGTTCCAAGTCAACTCTTGTCCATGTTTCAGAGTGCTGGTTTGGGGACTGAACTCTGACTTTTTCCCTATCTTGTCCGGCTCCCCTCCTCATGATTGTGCCATTGGCACTCCCCTATTCCCAGCACTCCCATGAGAGTGAAAAAATGCTCTTGTTCCCTGCAGTGGTGACTTTGTCCCAACAGAGGTGGGCAGTGACACATTTAAATTGGGCAGATGGAATCTTAAAAATATGTATATGTAATAAATAAGTCATTTTCCTTATGGAAATTTCCAAATATGGCAGAGTAAACAGCTCATGGGCTTAGCTGCTTCAAGGCATGTAGGATCTCCGCAGACCAGTGATTGAGCCTGTGTCCTCTGCACTGGCAGGCAGATTCCTATCCACTGAGCCACCAGGGAAGCCCGCAGAGTACTTGTCACCCAACTTCAATAATTACAGATTCATTGCCAGTCTTGATTCATTAATACCCCTACCCCTACCCCTGCCCTCTATTCTTCTGAAGCAAATCCCAGGCCTCCTATTGTTTCAAGGTGAGGTCCTTTCAACTAACGCATAATTACTTCTCTGTCTGTATGATCTCTGTGTGCAGACTGGATCTTTCTCCTCTTCATTTCTTGTTTGTTTGCTTGACAGTTTCAGTTGCAGACAGGGCTGATATGGGGACAATGTCTAATTTCCATCTTTGAGCAGATATAATAATTCTTTCATCCCAGTAATCAGTAAGTGACTCTTTAGCATTGGCATTACTTTTACTGCAAGGGATTTATGGCCTATCCTTTCTTTCTCACATCATATAAGGCCTCCAAGGCTCCCCTCCGGAGTGGAACTCCCACTGGGCACAATGAGCTATTCTTCCATGACAGGCAACATTCAGCTCTTTATTCCTTGTCATTCAGGGCCATGAATGTCTGTGTTAGATGCTCCTTCTCACATCAGTGGTTCCAAACCTGGGGACTCTGAGCAACCAGCGTTTCTCATAGATCAGAATAAGGATCTGGGGACTGTTTTCAGTATCTCTTAAGCTTATAATCACCCTCAATATGGCACAGGCTATGTATCGAGTTTCCGGACTTCTGCTTGTATTAATATTATTGTTAGTTTGGTGAGATCATCTCATCTCATAATGATCAAGAGTCCTGCTTGGTAGCTAGAAATGTTTTCTATGAGTGAAAAAAAAAAAAGTAGTGATTTTTTTTTTTTCTCTTCTGTTTCTTCATAAGAGGAGGAAAATAATTAAATGAATTCTGTCTGGGGACAAGTTTGGCTCCTGCTATAGCATTTGAATTCTGGGCTTCTATTTGGTCTGCCTTCAACCTCTGCAGAAAAATTAAAATAAAACCCCTCTTATTGGTCTCTTAATCCTTCCCTTGCGCTGCTTTAAATCAGCTTTTCAAAGTGTATTGTCAGGCAGTTGTGTTACATTTGCATTTAAATGCAGTGAATAAAGATCTCCCAGCTGAAGCTCTAAGTGTTGGTGGGGTGGGGGAGTGTTGGGGGGAGATGTTTAAGCCTAATATCCCAGTTTGCCCAGTAAATCTTATGGCTCTGAATATTCATATAAGAGGCTTGAATGACTTCTCCATATGGAATCTGCTCTTCCCAGCTGCATTTGTTTTGTTAATACGGGCTCTTCGTCGTTTCATTCTCGGTTTTTTTGAGCTCTAACAGTGGGTGGAGCAGGAATAATGGGGACCTGGTAAAGACTGTCTCCTGAGTGCGTGCGTGCTCAGCCGCTTCAGCTGAGTTTGACTCTTTGAGACCCCTGCCAGTCTCCTCTGTCCATGGGATTCTCCAGGCAAGAATACTAATGGGTTGCCATGCTCTTCTCCAGGGGATCTTCCTGACCCCAGAGGCCAAATCCACGTCTCTTAAGTCTCCTGCATTGGCAGGTGGGTTCTTTACTACTATCGTCACCTGGGAAGCCCTATCTCCTGAGCGGGCCACCCATCATGGACATTTAATGTAGTCTTTCTGGCATTGCTTTGCTTCACTTGCTTCCATCCTCCACTCAATACAACCCATAGTCATTTACACACATACACATTTTAGATGCAAACTGGGTTATTTCAGTCTATTGTGATAAAAATTTTTGTTTGTTTAAAGAAATGCAGAAACACATTGTGTTTGAAAAGGCTGGCAAAGGGAAAAGGAATAAGCAATGAGATTGCTTATGAGGACTCTTGTTTATTGTATGACAACAGCTGTGGGGAAAAGTTTGAACTTTATAAATTAAAGGGATGGGGAAGAAAAAAGAAAAACCCAATTTGACAATAAGGTGATCTCAGCTTCCTTTTCCATTCCCTTTCTGTCTGCTTGAACTCTCTGCAGAGGGCGTTTGCCCAAAGGCCTTTGTGGGAAATGATACCATCGATAGATACTCTGACTTGTGTTGGGACCAACTCTGTCCATCTCCAATAAATAATCACTGCAAACTAACACATGAGCTACCATTTATCAAGCATGGACTTTGTGCCAGACACTGAGGGCTCTCCTTGCCTTACCTCGTTTAATCCTTACAACGATCCTATTGTCATTCCCATTCAGCTAATGATCAGAGAGGTTGGGTAACTTGTGTCAAGTCGCACTCTAAGGGCGTGGTGGGCAGAAATGTTAAACCCACGTGCTCTGACTTTGGATATTACAGTTTTAACAACGGCAAGACATTGCCTTGCTCATTTGTGTGAAAAGGGCCACTCAGCACTGTGTTAGGGGCTGTGACAATGCAGAAACAGGGACTAGGTCAGAGCTAGCACTTGCTTCTCCTGTGTGGGCCAGAACCAGGGTTGTCTGCAGGGGGGCTGGCACTGCGCTGGGGAGCCTGCCTGAGGCCACCAAGTGCACATAGGCCAGAGGACTCTGGAGGCCACCAAGGAGACCTGTGGACAGTCCACGGGGCAGAGTGAGGAGCAAAGAGAAGGACCTGGCCCAGAATGAGGAGATGCTAGAGGGAAACAGGGGAAGATCTGGACCAAATCAAGAAGGGCCTGGGGCTTCCCTGGTGGTCTAGTGGCTGAGACTCCACACTTCTAATGCAGGGGGTCTGGGTTCGATCCCTGGTTGGGGAACTAGATTCCCACATGCCACAACTAAGACTCTGGCACAGCCAAATAAATAAAAATTGAAAGGAAAAAGAACGACCTGGGCAATGACCATAAACAGAATGAAGTATCCCCACTCACCATTCTCCTTACTTACAGGCACAGAGTCAGAATGGACAGATATAAGTGTAAAATTGTCTCCCTTCTTTTACATTGTAGTTGGCAAGAGCATCTACAGATAATTATTCAGTAATCTTCTTCCTCCCACTCACTGGAGAATGAGTATAATAATGCCTACCTTTTTGGACTGTTGACTGAATGAGATAATGTGAATATATTGTAATACCACCTCTTTTGACCACTTGACTCTCACCTTGAACCCTGGTGCATTAATCGTACCCCCTGAAAATCACAGACAGTCTCTAGGTACTAATTGATATAGATTTTACCAAACATTTTACCAAGAGATAGCAGGCATTACAGTCTAAATCACCAAAATTTCCAAAATGTTCCATGCAACTTTAGGGAGAAATTTGGTTCTTCCCCTTATGGCAGCAGGTTCATATCTCTTCTTCCACCAACTGCTCCCCACCTCCCCATGTCCTCCCTACAAACTACCATGGTCCCCCTGCCCTCACTTTTCTCAGCTTCCCTGGCCCAGCTCCCCATCCAGCCCTTCCATTCCCTCCAGCACCTCTCAGGCCCCACGGCTGGCATATCCCACTCAGCAAGCAAAAGCCACCACCGCTAGTCAGACTGCCCAGCTGAAGTTCTCTAAGTATGTCCCAGCCACATCAGTTCAGTTCAGTTCAGTTCAGTTGCTCGGTCGTGTCTGACTCTTTTTGACCCCATGGACTGCAGCAGGCCAGGCTTTCCTGTCCATCACCAACTGCCCGAGCTTGCTCAAACTCATGTCCATTGAGTTGGTGATGCCATCCAACCATCTCATCTCTGTCTTCCCCTTTTCCTCCTGCTTTCAATCTTTCCCAGCATCAGGGTCTTTTCTAATGAGTCAGTTCTTCCCATCAGGTGGCCAAAGTATTGGAGTTTCAGCTTCAGCATCAGTCCTTCCAATGAATATTTAGGACTGATTTTCTTTAGGATTGACTGGTTGGATCTCCTTGCAGTCCAAGGGACTCTCAAGAGTCTTCTCCAGCATCACAGTTCAAAAGCATGAATTCTTGGGTTCTAAGATAGAGGTTATAGTCCATCTTGCCACATACAGAGTTTTTGCCAAACTCTGGCCCACAGGAAGTGATGGATAAATGGGGGTAATATTAGTAGTTGTTGCCAGTGTCTGTCCCATGTTTTTCCTGGGCCAGCATGCAGTCACCCTGGAAGTCTGGTTGCCAGGATTAGTGGAGGAAATGGGAAGTGACTGAAAGGCAGAGGAAGGTGGGTGACTATCATCCAGGGATGTTGTTAGCAGGTAGGGATCTCGAACCTGTAGGGGTGGACATTGCCAAGTGAACATCCAGCGAGGAAGGCCTCCTGTCTGGGACATAATTCTCCCTTTTGTAATCACTGGTGGCTGAACTGTCCGTGAGTGTAGAGAGACTGGCAAAGACAAACAACCCAGGCAGAGCACCTCTTTTAGCTGTGAGTCCTTGGTAAGTCCTACAGGATACAGCTAGGAGAGAATGTGCCCCTACTCTCCCTGCAGGAGAGTCAGCTTGAGCTGCTGCTGGAAGGATCTAGGGCCAACAGTCAGGTGACTGCTCATCCCCTTGGGAGGGCTGGCAAGAGAATCATGATTTGGGGCCAGATTTTCATGCCTGTCTTCACCCCATTGCCCAGCAGAGCTAATGGTGACTTCAGGTAGAGAGAGGCTCCACAGAATAGGGAATAATCAGATTTGCAGTTGGAAGAAGCTCCAGAGGTCATTCAGTCACTTATTGGATACTTTTGATGACAGGGAGCTCACGTCCAGGCTGTTTGATTGCTGGGCAACTTCATTTGTTAGAAAGCTCTTCTGTCTTCAACAAAATCTGTATTTCTGTAACTCAGGGCTGTCTCTCCTGATTCCATCTTCTCAAACTGTCCACTAGGCTATTTTATTTAGCTTTTCTAGCATCTAGAAAGAGAATCTTGAACATCTTTGTTATTCAAATGTATAATCACACATTTTGTCATGTTTCCACCAGAGAATCTGAAGCATTGTCCACCCCACTGGTAGAGGAAGGATTTGTGGGTTGTTAATAAAACTATCACTGGGCATCTCTAAATAGCTCATCTCCTTCATTCCCCATCGATTTCTATTCCTTTCCTCATCAGAGCACTCTCACCCCTACATCTTTTAGGTGATGTTTATTTGTTTATCGACATCTCTCTGTAGGCTTCCCTGGAGGCTCAGTGGTGAAGAATCCACCTGCCAGTGCAGGAGACATGGGTTTGATCCCTGGTCCAGGAAGATCCCACAGGCTGAGGAACAACTGAGCCTGTGGGCCAGAGCTGCTGAACTTGTGCTCTAGAGCCTGGAAGCCACAGCCACTGAGTCTCCATGCTGAAACTATTGCAGCCCGAGTGCCCTAGAGCCCGTGCTCTGCTACAAGAGAAGCCACCACAATGAGAAACTCAAGTGCATTGCAACTAGAGAGTAGCATCTGCTCACTGCAACTAGAGAAAAGCTCATGCAGCCCATGCAGCAAAAAAAGATCCAGTGCAGCCATAAATAAATAAATAAATAAGATTAAAAAATATATATAGACCCTGTGAGAGCATAACCTGTCCTGCTCTGTGTTATCCTGTACTGTATGCCCAGTGTTTAGAACAAGACTGGAACATAAGAAATGCTCACTTAATACTTACTGAATTAATCAAGACCCAAATTAGGATAGTGATGGCCCCAGATCCTAACAGGACTCATCTGAATACTCAGGGAAGGACCAGTTATTTCTTTAGAAGCTGACTGGTATAGCAACAATAGTCCTGATCTTGGAGTCAGGAGACCAGGCTTCCTCCCAGTTTTGTACTCATCGCCTGGATAACCCTTAAGGGGCACATTTCACTGCTCTGGGGCTTATCTTCCTCATCTGTAAAATGGGATCGACACACTCTGCCCTGTTCAATTTCAGAGTTTTTCTGAGGATAAAATGCAGCTGTATGGGAGAAAGAACAGTGCAAAATGGAAAGCACAACATGAGAGTTACAACTGCTGTTATTGTGATTGATGTTGTATAATCTCAGTACAGCAAAAGTATATTTAGCCTGAGAATGAATTTATCTTCTACTTGAGATGAATTAATTTCTGGGGCAGCGAGAGAGTATTTGTTTTCCAGAGATGCTCTTTATGAGTCTGCTTACCAATACCACCACCACCAATGCTTATCTAAATTGCCTGCTATGTGTAGGCACTAGCGCAGTTGCTGGAGGTACATCAGAGAACAAAACAGACAAAAATCCCTGCCTTCGTGGCATTTACAGCCTATAGGAGGCAGGAAGGCAATAAGTAACTGTGTAGCATGTTAGGGTTATAAGTGCCAAAAAATACGAGAGAGAGAGAGAGGGAGTTTTTGAAAAAAAAAAAAAAAAAACAAGAAAGAGGAATAGAAATTCCAAAGGTGGGGGTTGCAGTTTTAAAGGGTGTTTGGGAGAGACTTCAGTAGATGCTGACACTTGAGCAGAAACTTGAAGATGAGGACTTAGCCATATGGATGCTGTGGGGAAAGCATTCCAGACAGAGGGAATGGCAACCGCAAAAGTCCTAAACTGAGCACCTCCCTCAAAGGCCCAAGACAAAAATAAGGAAACTAGTGTGTTTGGAATAGAGGGAGAGAGGGGGAGTGACAGGTGAGGTTAGAGAGATGACGGACACAGTGTGTAGAGCCACGGAGGACACTGACTTTTACTCCAAGGAAGGAGAGGCTCTCGAAGCTCCTGAAGAGAAGTGCTACCTGATCTGACCTCCAGTGACTTACTCTGACTGCAATGATAAGAGTAGACCATTGGGACTGAGACTAGAAATAGGCAAGCCATTTAGAAGGTGGGTGCATGTAATCCAGAGGAGAAATGATGGCAGTTTGGACCAGGGAGGTAGAGGTGGCAAGAAGTGATAGGATTCTAGATATATTTTGCAGGAAGCACCAATAGGATTTGTTAATGGATCTGTGTTGGTGAAAAAGGAAAAGGAATCAAGAATGAGCCAAGGTTTTTGGCCTGAGACACTGGAAAGGTGGAATCGCTGTTTATGTGGGGTGAACAGGAGGGATTAGCAGGAGCTGAGTCTTGAGCATGTTACCTTTGGGAGGATGGTTGGACATTCAGATGGGCATGTTGACTAAGCATATACTGTTACTAAATAAAAGATAAAAATTAAAAAAAATAACTTCGGAATCATCAGCCTAGAGTAGGTGCTTAGAGCCAAGAGACTGGCTGAGAACACTGAGGAAGTGAGCGTCGATGGAGCAGAGATCAAGGACTGAACATTCGGGACACTGCAGTGTTCAGGGACTGGTAAGATGGGGGACGTAAGTCAACAGGCATTGACTGTGAAACATCAGCTGATGAGGCAGACAACAATCAGAGAGTGTGTTGGGACTTCCCTAGTGGTGCATTGGGTGGGAATCCACGTGCCAGTGTAGGAGACATGGGTTCCATCCCTGGTCCCGGAGGAATCCACATGCCTTGGAGCAACCAAGCCTACATTCTAGAGCCCATGAGCCGCAACAGCTGAGCCCACATGCTGCACTGCCGAGACCCACGTGCCTGGAGCCAATGCTCTGCAGCAAGAGAAGCCACTACAATGTGACGCCGGTGTACTGCACCCTGTTAGCCACAACTAGAGGAGGACCTCACAAGGCAACAAAGATCCAGCCCTGTCAAAAATAAGATAAAGTAAACTTTAAAAAATCAGGAGAGTATGATATGCAGGAAGACGTGTGAAGTTGGTGCTTCAAGGGGGGCAAGATCAACCACATCGCATGTTGCTGAGAGGTCACCTAAGATGAACACCACGACTGATGCTTGGTCTCACAAAGCAGAAGCCACTGGAGACTTTGACAAGAGCAGATCTGCAGCAGTGGTGGGGGCAGCAGCTGGACTGCAGTGAACATAAGCAAGAAAGAGGAGTGTAATTGGACAGAGCAAATTCAGATGCTCTTTTGAGGAGTGTTCCTCCAAAAGGGAGCAGACTAAAAGTATGTGGTTGGAGGGGAACGTGGGTCAGGAGAAGTTCTCTGTATTTTATTTGTTTCTTTTTAAGACGGGAGAAATAATACCATATTTTTAGACTGATGGGAATCAGCCAATGGATATGAAGAACTAGTGCAAGGAAGAGAAGAGAGATCTTGGAAGGATGTCCTTGAATAGGCGAGAGGGGTTGGGTCAAGGCGAAACAGGGGAGCTGGCTTTGTTTAGGAGCGCCAGAAGTCCACCCATCAGAGGAGGAGAGGAAGTGGAGGGTACTGAGTCACCGTGCCAGTGGGTGGACAGACGTGCAGGTGGAAGCATGGGAAGCTCTCTTCTGAGAACTTGTTTTCTCAGTGAAATAGGGAGAAAGGTCAGGTGGGGAAGGAAGTGCTGAGAGAAGAGAAATATGCCAAAGGAGCAGGGACAGAACGTGACTGAGGTGGTAGAGGTATTTCTCTAAGGACTCTGGTCCTGCGCTTGTGTGTGAGAGAACTTCATCAGTGCTATCTCTATGCCAAATATCAGATGTCTCTGTCCCTCCTTCGAGATTACTTAGTCAGATTTTAATGGATTCTTAGGCATAAGTTTTTAAACTTAAAACTTCCCTGTGCGTCACTTGAATGATTCCAATTGTAGGAGCTATCAGAACTGTCATGTCTCTGCAAAAACTGACTTCATAAAAAGTAAAAAGAAAAAATGTTACGCTCTGATCCAAGCTGACCTTTCAAATGTTCCAAATTATACACAGCATCACATGGTTTAATTTCTCTTTCACATCATTAGTTAGGGAGCCCATCTTGGCCTTGGAGAGGAATTCTTTATTTCTTTTGTTTTGGATAAATGTCCTCTCCTTTACATTTCTCCCTGCCAAAGTGACTTTGGTTTATCTGGCCAGGCATTCCTAGCCTGAGTTATCTTTTTTTTTTTTACAAATTCTTAAGAGCTGCCTTGAATGACTACCTTTTAGAGAGCGGCCAAGAGTCTTCAATTTTAAGTATAATTTGTATAACTACCATGAGAATCAAGCAGCTGACAAGTATTTGTGAGGCAATTATGGTGGACTAGCCGAAAATCATCCTGCGCTCTTATCACAGCTCTTATGCACTCGGCATTAACAACCTGCCAACAAAGGCAGAATGGGATGCTTTCTTAGGCTCGCTTCAGTTCAGTTCAGTCACTCAGTTGCGTCTGACTCTTTGCGACCCTATGGACTACAGCATGCCAGGCTTCCCTGTCCATCACCAACTCCCCGAACTTGCTCAAACTCATGTCCACTGAGTCCGTGATGCCATCCAACCATCTCATCCTCTTTCGTCCCCTTCTCCTCCTGCCTTCAGTCTTTCCCAGCATCAGGGTCTTTTCCAGTGAGTTAGTTCTTCACATCAGGTGGCCAAAGAATTGGAGTTTCAGCTTCAGCATCAGTCTTTCCAATGAATATTTAGGACTGATTTCCTTGAGGATGGACTGGTTGGATCTCCTTGCAGTCCAAGGGACTCTCAAGAGTCTTCTCCAGCACCACAGTTCAAAAGCATCAATTCTTTGGCGCTCAGCTTTCTTTATGGTCCAGCTCTCACATTCATACATGACTACTGGAAAAACCTTAGCTTTGACTATATGGACCTTTGTTGGCAAAGTAATGTCTCTGCTTTTTAATATGCTGTCTAGGTTTGTCATAGCTTTTCTTCTAAGGAGCAAGTGTCTTTTAATTTCATGGCTGCAGTCACCATCTGCAGTGATCTTGGAGCCCAAAAAAATAAAGTCTGACACTGTTTCCACTGTTTCTCCATCTATTTCCTATGAAGTGATGGGACCAGATGCCATGATCTTAGTTTTCTGAATGTTGAGCTTTAAACCAACTTTTTCACTCTCCACTTTCACTTTCATCAAGAGGCTTTTTAGTTCCTCTTCACTTTCTGGCATAAGAGTGGTGTCATCTGCATATCTGAGGTTATTGATATTTCTCCCAGCAATCTTGATTCCAGCTTGTGCTTCATCCAGCCCAGCGTTTCTCATGATGTACTCTGCATATAAGTTAAATAAGTAGTGTGACAACATACAGCCTTGACGTACTCCTTTTCCTATTTGGAACCAGTCTGTTTTTCCATGTCCAGTTCTAACTGTTGCTTCCTGACCTGCATATAGGTTTCTCAAGAGGCAGGTCAAGTGCTCTGGTATTCCCATCTCTTTCAGAATTTTCCACAGTTTATTGTGATCCACACAGTCAAAGGCTTTGGCATAGTCAGTAAAGCAGAAGTAGATGTTTTTCTGAAACTGTCTTGCTTTTTCGATGATCCAGCAGATGTTGGCAATTTGATCTCTGATTCCTCTGCCTTTTCTAAAACCAGCTTGAACATCTGGAAGTTCACGGTTCATGTGTTGCTGAAGCCTGGCTTGGAGAATTTTGAGCATTACTTTACTAGCGTGTGAGATGAGTGCAATTGTGCAGTAGTTTGAGCACTCTTTGGCATTGTAGCCACCTCATAATAACTGGGCTTCCCAGGTGACACAGTGGTAAAGAATCCACCTGCCAATACAGGAGACACACACATGCACAAGACATGAGTTCGATCCCTGGGTCAGGAAGATCAACCCACTCCAGTATTCTTGCCTGGAGAATCGCACAGACAGGGGAGCCTGGTGGGTTACAGTCCATGGGGCTGCCAAGAGCCAGACACGACTAAGCGACTGAGCATGCATGCACTTATAAAACGGAAAAACTTGAATTCAAATTCAGGTCTTTGTGGGTGGCAGAAAAACAATGAAGCTATTTGTAAAAGAGAAAAATTCTTTTAGTTCTCATGCTTCCTTCTAAGGATATTGGATCCTGAGGGACCACAGGTGTGAAGAGGTAAACTGGAGAGCCTGAATTTTTCAGGGCCAAGTGGCAGGGTAGAGTCTGGGAGGAAGGACACCTGGGAACCTGCAGTGATAGAGGTAGCAGCCTGAGAAGTGGCAGGATGACCAGTTGGCAGGCCTGGAGCTCCCTGTGGACAGAGATGCACAATGGAGATTTGAAAAGGGACAAAACGCTATGCTCCATGTGAGACTGTGTCTATCCTCCACCCCCAACCCACTCCAGCCATACCCTTTCTGCTCCTTGTACTTCATGGCATGTGCTCACTTTAGGGGTAATGGAATAGTATTGATACATGAAGTCAGGATTGGTTGGCAAGAAAAAAACTGCCCAACAAAGATCTGGCGAGCATTTCCAAAGTCCATTCTTTTTCAAATATTCATGAGTATTTACCAAGTTCTTTTAAAAGTGCCAAGCCTTGTTCTAGCATGCCAGAAATACAGTGATAAGCAAGAATGATGTCTCTGCCCTTGTGTAGCTTATATACTACTTGGGGAAGACAAACAATTAAAAACTAACAAAATCCAATAAAGAAAAATAATTAGGAATTATTTTTAAAGTGTTGGATATAAATCTTCCTAAAATACTTTTAACATGTGTTCACTTTATTAAAAAGAGCCAGTTGAACTGAGGACTGATGGTTTGTGATATTTAACAATATTTTATTGATTAATTACCATGTGCAAAGTATAGTTTTAGATACTATAGTAAGTGAATTGAATATGGATCCTCAAGGAGCATCTGGTTAATGGGGGAGATGTGACAGGCTTATTAGTAATTTTAAAAGTAATGAGGTACCTAAAATGCTCTGCATCTTCCAATACAGCTGGCAGCAGTATATTTCTTTAGGATCCTGAAATTAGTCCAGAGCGGGAAGAAAGCCCTGGATGGATCCCACTCTTTTCCCTCACTTGTTATCTCCCTTCATGCTTATTGTTTGTCCCTTTCTTCACCCAGCCAAATGCACGGGCCTCCATACCGCCCAGTTACCATCTGTCATCCTGCCCACAACTGATTTCTTTTTTTTCTAGTAGTCCAAAGGTGGGAAAGCATAATGGTCAAGTTCATATTTTCTCAGTTCTGTTACTCGTAGCCCAGCCAGTGTGCGTAAGTTACTTACACTGAGTTTTAGTTTCCTCATTCATAAATTATGGATGATACTGTACCTGCTTCATGAGATTCTTGTGAAGATCAAATGAATTAATCTGTGGGAAATAATTAATAGAGTGCCTAACGCATAGCAAATTTTGTATTAGAGTTAGCTATGATCGTTCTGGTGTTATCTAAGTGCTTGTTATTATTACCTGGACTGACCTCACTCACCTTCGAGACCACTCCTGCTGAGAATCTACCTCTCGACTCCCAACCAAGCAGAGAGGCCACTGGTGCAGAGCCCTTGGGATCTGGATTTGGGATTACAGAAAAGAAGCCTCCTTCTATTCAAGACGTGTAGAATGATACAGAGGTATTTGAGATGGACCTTGGAAAGGGAAAAGATGGAGACATCTGGCAATGGTGGGGAGCAGGAGGGGAAAGCCATCATAGTCAGAGAGGACAACGTGAGCAAAAGAACAGAAGCTGAACCTTTGGAACTGGCACTGAAATGCTGGGTGGTTTCATTTGTCTGGACATTGAATGGATGAGGCAAAGACTGAAAGACAGATGTGGAAACATGTAAGATCAGTTGACAAATTGTGGAGGCACGTGAATGTTAAGTTGTTGGTGTTCGATTTACCCTATAGGCAAACGGGGGAACTATTGTGGACTTTCAGGCATCCAACTTTGTCCTCTGCTATCATGTAGGCATATAGGTGTAAGAGTTGTTTACCCCAATGTTAAATGAGCCAAAGCTACTGCAAGCTTTTGAGTTTACTAATTTTTTTACTACTTGTATTTATTAGATATTCCACAGGGATTGGTCAAGAAAGCCTAAATGAATCATTTATCCCAAATCAAGGGAATTCCATATTTTCTCAATAAGAAGATACCAAAAAACAGGGTTTTCCCATCAGAGAGAGTGATATATTTACTTTTAGGGCTATAGATGACATTTAAAGTAATGTTTAATTCGTGTTATATTTACTCTTGAAGATTCAAAGTATATATTCTATGGCATAGTATATAAGTTTATAAATATTGCCTTTCCTCATGTACATTTCATCAGTTTTATTTAACTCATTGCAGATATCAGCATCAATGTCTTTGTCATTGCTGAAGTGAATTTTTGAATCATCTAATAGTTTTTCAGAGCATAATATTTTCACATTTGTTTAAGTTGTTTGATATAAAGCCCTTTTTGCTTGTGTGTATAATAAAATTTTATCCTAAGCTATGTGCGTATTTGCATAAGAACGGTTTGGATTTTTCATTTTTTCTATTGCTAGCTGTTCATGATCTCCACAAATGACTACATATTACCTGGATGTTTCTTAATTTTTAAAGAGTTTTGAATTTTGTGCAAAATATTGACACTGTAATATCAAGTGAAAAAGGCAGGATATGTAATTATGTAAATATAGTATGACTTCACCTATGAAGAAATTATATTCAAAACAACTATATTGCTTTACTTTTTAAAAATATTTATTTATTTATTTGGTTCTACTGGGTCTAGGTTGCAGCATGCAGGATCTTTTAGTTACGGCATATGAACTCTTAGTTGTAGCATGTGGGATCTAGTTCCCTGACCAGGGATTGAACCTTGACCCCTTGCACAGAGCACAAAACCTTAACCACTAGACCACCAGGGAATTCCTTTTGTCACTTTCAAAAACTGATCTTAAAAAACTTCATGTACAACATCCAACACAATTTCATCAGATGTTTTGTATAAACACCAAGATTTAGCATGAAAGTGGAGGTAAGTGAAGTCACTCAGTCATGTCTGACTCTTTGCAATCCCATGGACTGTAGCCTACCAAGCTCCTCCGTCTATGGGATTTTCCAGGCAAGAATGCTGGAGTGGGTTGCCATTTCCTTCTCCAGGAGATCTTCCCAACCCAGGGATTGAACCCAGCTCTCCCGCATTGTAGGCAGATGATTTACCATCTGAGCCGCCAGTTTGTGGTTATTTTCATGAGAAACACTGGTTTGGATGAAGCACAAGCTGGAATCAAGATTGCTGGGAGAAATATCAATAACCTCAGATATGCAGATGACACCACCCTTATGGAAGAAAACAAAGACTTAAAAAGCCTCTTGATGAAAATGAAAGAGGAGAGTGAAAAAGTTGCCTTAAAACTCAACATTCAGAAGACTAAGAGCATGGCATCTGGTCCCATCACTTCATGGCAAATAGATGGGGAAACAATGGAAACAGTGACAGACTTTATTTTTCTGGGGCTCCAAAATCACTGCAGATGGAGACTGCAGCCATGAAATTAAAAGACGCTTGCTCCTTAGAAGGAAAGTTATGACCAACTTAGACAGCATATTAAAAAGCAGAGACATTACTTTGCCAACAAAGGTCTGTCTAGTCAAGGCTATGGTTTTTCCAGTGGTCATGTATGGATGTGAGAGTTGGACTATAAAGAAAGCTGAGCACCGAAGAACTGATGCTTTTGAACTGTGGTGTTGGAGAAGACTCTTGAGAGTCCCTTGGACTGCAAGGAGATCCAACCAGTCCATCCTAAGGAGATCAGTCCTGGGTGTTCATTGGAAGGACTGATGTTGAAGCTGAAACTCCAAAACTTTGGCCACCTGATGGGAAGAACTGACTCAATGGAAGAGCTCCTGATGCTGCGAAAGATTGAAGGCAGGAGAAGATGGGGATGAAAGAGAATGAGATGATTGGATGGCATCACCAACTCAATGGACATGAGTTTGAGTAAACTCTGGGAGGTGGTGATGGACAGGGATGCCTGACATGCTGCAGTTCATGGAGTCACAAAGAGTTGAACATGACTGAGTGACTGAACTGAACTGAACCTCCCTCAAGGGCTTCCCTGGTAGCTCAGCTGGTAAAGAATCTGCCTGCAATACAGGAGAACCCGGTTTAATCCCTGGGTTGGGAAGATCCCCTGGAGGAGGGCCTGGCAACTCACCTCCAGTATTCTTGTCTGGAGAATCCCCATGGACTGTAGCCCTCCAGGCTCCTCTGTCCATGGGGTCGCAAAGAGCAGGACACAACTGAGCAACTAAGCACACAGCACAGCCTCCCTCAATAGTACAGTTTTAATGTTCAAAATACTTAAAATGGCCCCTCAAAATATTAGAGATTTTGTGAAAGTTTATACGTGGGATGGCCCTTTCTTTCCTGAGGGAATTTTTCTGGACAACGTATGTTTGCACATATGTGATTTCTTCTCTTCCATTGGCAATGTCTAGTCTTGTTATCCCTTTCCTTCCGGCCTAGCTTTTTGTTCTTTTTTTTGGCCCTGGGAGAGTATAATTTTTGCTTAAAGGATAGTCCTTTAGGTAACAAAATGTTATAGCAGAATTAAACAAACAGAAAAGAACACAAAAAGTTTAATTCCCTACTACAGTTCTCCCAGTGGGCTTCATGGGTTCTCCTAAAGTCCCTTCCTCCCCAGAGCTGCCCTGACCCAACAGCTCAGTGTCCCTCCTTCCGTGCTCTCAGCGCCCTTGGGGCCCTCTTCAGCTGGCCTCATATGCACCTGTTTACCCACACTAGGTGTCCTGAGGGCAGACTCTTAGATTATGCTTTGTTCACTCCCTCAGTTCCTGGCACAGTGCCTGCAGGAATGAATGAACAAATAACCACACAATCTTCTGTGATAAGGAATCATTCCAGTATCTTAGAGAGTTGGTATAAATTTAAAATGATGCCATATGCAGACTTTAATATTTGTTGATTCCAACTATGTGCACACATTCGGATAGTTCCCATCTGTTGCTTAAATGTATGGGTGGCCAAATCTCATACATGAGGTGATGAAAAGAGGACAGGCATTGCCTACAGCTTAAATGTGGAGGCTTTTCTGGAAAAAAAAAAAAAATCGGGGCTTAGTCTACTTTTTAAAATTGTGTGACTTTGGTTTTGTGCTGGCTCCGGGTCACCATTATGTTTTCACAGAATATGTCCAAGTCCAGCATTTCTGAAGACTGGTAATCTGCTTTGAGTTTGTTTTAGTTCAACTAGACCTTCGCCCGCTCAACTAGACCTTCAACCTTCCAAGGCTGTCTTTCAAATCATTAACTAGCTGGTGGATGGCTTTCCAGGAATTTCTGGTGTCTGTGAGTGATAGGCCATCGCTTCAGCCAATATCAGCCGTTGTCAATAACACGTTTTCCAGACACACAAGAATACATATACTCATGTATACCTATGGCCATTGATTTTAACAGTATTTTTTGTTATGTCTATTCCGTATTTTGCAATAGTCTTGGTTGCCGTTCATATATAGCATCTTGCCTAATACTCTGTGTGCTCATACCTGATGACTGATGGGGCACCAAACATACCGTAGATACTGACCTTCAATGCTTTTCCTCATATTCTTATTAATCTTTCAGCCAGGAATATCAGCAACTCCTACTGTAAGGCAGTGAGAGGCTTTCACTCTCTGGGTGACGATGTGAGTTGGGAAATTATTACAGGGTCCAGAGCAATCATGATTAGAACATAATGACACAGAGCCTGAACTTTGAAATCACATGCCTGGTTTGATTCTTGGCTCTGCCATTTACCAGCTATGCGTTTCAAGCAAGACTCTTATTTTCCTGTGCCTCAATTCTTCCATCTGTTAAATGGGTATATAAGAGTTCCTATTCATAGGAATTCTGTGGGAAGTAATGAGTTAACCTATGTGAAGTACCACACATAGACTGTTATTTTAAGTGTTAGTTATTATCGTTTTACTTTTAAAAATTGAAGTAAAGTACTGCTGAGTACCGAAGAATTGACGCTTTCAAACTATGGTGCTGGAGAAGACTCTTGAGAGTCGCCTGGACCACAAGGAAATCAAACCAGTCAATCCTAAAGGAAAGCAACCCTCAATGTTCATTGGAAGGACTGATGCTGAAGCTGAAGCTCCAATACTTTGGCCACCTGATGCAAAGAGCCAACTCATTGAAAAAGACCCTGATGCTGGGAAAGATTGAGGACAGGAGGAGAACGGGGTGACAGAGGATGAGATGGCATCACTGACTCAATGGACATGAGTTTGAGCAAACTCTGGGAGATAGTGAAGGACAGGGAAGCCTGGTGTGCTGCAGTTCATGGGGTCACAAAGAGTCAGACATGACTTAGCAACTGAACAACAACAACTAGCTATTGTTATTATATATGCTATTGGCTCTGGTTAACTGTAAAGGAACTGACTACCATGACAAGCCCCGACTGGGTTATCCCTCTTACTCCCACCAGAAAAGTAGGGGTTAGTTTGGGGCTGGGAACTTGTGCTTTCTCTGCTGGCTGAGGTTGGGAGAAGGAAGACACCAGGCCCTGGCAGTATTTCTGGAGCAGGAGTCATGCGAATGCCTGTCCCTCATTCATCGGTATAGTCAATGTCTCTCTCACTCATTCTCACAGCTAATTCTTTGACCCTTCCTAGAGATTTCCCAGTGTAGGGCACCCCATTCCATCTCTCGCTCTCATAATGATTGCTCCAGGTCCTCTCTCTCTCTCCTGGACCAAGGAAGAAGCTGCCTCCCCACTGCCCTATCTACCTCCCATCAAAGCTTCCCATCTAGTTCTCACACTGCTTCTCAAGTGATCTTTCTAAAACACTTCTCAGGGACTTCCCTAGTGGCCTACTGACGAAAACTCCACCCTCCCAATGCAGGGGACCCAGATTTGTTCCCTGGTCGGGAAGCTAGATCCCACGTGCTACAGCTCAGACCCAGTGCGGCCACAAAATAAACATATTTTAAAAATAAATGAAATAAATCTCATTGTGTTTCTTCTCTGTTGGATACCTCCAGTGGCTCCCTATCGCCTGCACAATGATGTAAGAAGACACCATGTGGCTTTCAGAACTTCCTGCCACGTGGCTAGAGGCTCCTTCCCCTTACTCCTTTCTTGCTCACTTTCCACTCCAGCCAAACTGAACCAATGCCTGTGTCTTTCACGTGATTCTTTTACTCAGACATTTTCTTATCCAAATTGCCTTTCCTGGTACTTTGATCCTTTCAATTCCATCTTTAAATTTTAAGGTGAGATACTACTTTTTAAAATGAGACTTTTTCTCTAAGATCCCTCATCCTTCACCCCACTATCCCTCCAGTCAGAATTTTTTATCCTCTCTCATGCTCCCATAATAATTTGATTATATCTCTATGATAATGCTTAGCACAGACTGCCTTGTGACATTTAGTTTTACTTTTGCTTATTTCAAAATTGCTTTCAAATGGCTAACAATAACAAGATGGTAATACTTGCCAAAACTCATTGAACAGTACACTTAAGATGGGTTTATTTTGTTACATGCAGATTACACTTCAATAAATTTGATTTTAAAAGATAAGTACAGTAAAGGCATAGCAGAAGAAAAATAAACAGATGGGAAAATTGGGATGATGGGAATATAAAATAAATTCAGGGGTAAAGTTAGTACAAAAAAGCATGCTATCAATTTCCATGGGCTTAAATTTGCCTCTGAGCAAATTTCCCAGAAGCCAAAAGAAGTAGAGAATTTTGACCAGAGAAATAGAGTTTTTCCTAGTTCTTAAACCTAAAAAAAAATCTCTTTCAGGGGACCCTATGAAGAGAATACTATGTGCTCTAAAGGATAGGTTTCTCAACAATAACCCTATGTTAAACGCAATAAGGATTTTTATAGGGCCGTTTCTTATAACATCTCTAAGTTCAAGTTGCTGGCAGAACATCAAAGTACGATTAAGAAAACAGTTCCATAAGGAACTAAAATAGTGCCTCTCAAGAGCACAACTTTCTAATGGTTTGACTAGATTAGGAAATAAAATTTAAAATAGCTATAGAAATGAGTAGGCTGCTTATCCTTCAAGAAATTCTTTGAATTGATATGAATATATCATACATATATCTTATTAATATTTGAGAGTTCAAGGCTGTAGGATGTGTGGCCAGAGCCTAGAGTGCAAGTAACTTCTGTTACCAATCAAGAACAGATCTTTGTTTTTGAAGGTCTGTTGCCAGATGCATACACATTTATACTTGTTATGTCGTTGAAATGACCCCTTTATCATTATGTCATGTCTCTCTTTATCCGACAGTATCCCTTGATCTGAAGTTTACTTTATGCGAAATTGATATAGTGACTCCAGCTTCCTTTTGGTTATGTTTGCATGTGTATCTTTCTCTATCCTTTTACTTTTAACCTGTGCTTTTATATTAAAAGTAGGATTCTGGAAGATAGTATAGAATTTGGTCTTTTTTAAAAAATCCTGTCTGATAATATCTGCCTTTTTAACTGGTGTATTTAGACCATTCGTGTTTAATGTGGTTATTTATATGGTTGGACTAAAACTTGCCATCTTCCTTCTTGATTTTTGTTGTTCCAATTATTCTTTGCTTACATTTTCTTTTTCTACCTTCTCTGTGTTTAATTAGAATTTTTTTTTTACAATTCTACTTTTATCTCCTTTATTGATGTATTATTTATTTTAGTGATTATCCTAGGGTTATAATACACATTTAAAAATAATCTGAGTCTATCTTAAAATAACATTATACCATTTCAAGTGAAATGTAAAGACCCTCGTATCACTATATTCCCAACTCCTTCTTCCCATTCTTTGTGCCATTGTAGTTATATTATTTCACTTTAACCTATGCTTCAAACATATAATACCTTGCTACTCTTTTTGCCTTAAACAGTGAGGTATCTTTTAGGAAATTAAAAATACAGAAAATTTTATTTTGCTTCTTCATTTCTTTATGTAGATTCAAATTTAAGAACTATATTATATGTCTTCTGCTTGAAGATTTAACATTTCTTTTAGAGTAGGTCTGCTGATAGTGAATTTCCCAAGTTTTTTTGTTTGTTTGTCTAAGAAATTCTCTTTTTCTCCCTCACTTTTGAAAGCTATTTCTGCTGGGTTTATTTCTGCTGTTTATGCATTTTTTGTGTGTTTCAGTTTGATAATTTCTTTTGACCTATTTTCAGGTTTACTGATTTGCTGATTCTTCCTTCAGCTATGTCAAGTCTACTGATTAGCTCATTGATAACATTCATTATCTCTGCTCCTACATTTTTGATTTTTTGTATTTTCATTAGCTCTTTCTCATACTTTGCAACCTTTTAGTGAAATTATTTATCTGATTTTCCATGTTGTTTGCTTTTTTCCAATAGAACCTTTGGCATGTTAATCATAGTTATTTTAAATTACTGATCTGATAGCTCCAACATCTATATGATTTATGAATCTGGTTCTAATGATTGCTTTTTTCCTCAGGCTCTGTTTTTCTTTGTCTTTTTGTATGCCTTATAATTTTTTTGTGGAAGGCCAGATGTATATAGTACAGTAGATAATGAGATGAGTCCAAATATTTTTTAACATTTGGAGATGACCACTCCTTTCCTTTTAGCCCTTTAGTGCTGGAAGTGCATGTTAATCTAGTTGCAGTTGGGCTGTGTTTGAAGTTTGCTGTTGCTGTGGTTACCCTCAGTGCACCAAAATCTTCAAATTCCTCTAATGATGACTTCTGTTTATGAAGTGAAGTGAGCTCGCTCAGTCGTGTCCGACTCTTTGCGACCCCATGGACTGTAGCCCACCAGGCTCTTCCATCCATGGGATTCTCCAGGCAAGAATATTGGAGTGGGTTGCCATTTCCTTCTCCAGGGGAACTTGGAGACCCAGGGATCGAACCCAGGTCTCCCGCATTGTGGGCAGGCGCTTTACCCTCTGAGCCACAGGGGAAGCCTGTTTATGGTATAGACTAATTTACAAGGTTTTGTCCAAGTCTGTTCTCTGCTGCACTTTTAATTTTTCTGATTGGATTTGCGTCTCCATTTCCACTGCTCCTCAGAGAGAATCTGCCTTTTGCAGCCTCCCAGCTGTATGCCCGTGTTGTTTTTACTTGATACTTGCTAGTATTGGAGAAGGAAATGGCAACCCACTCCAGTGTTCTTGCCTGGAGAATCCCAGGGACGGGGGAGCCTGGTGGGCTGCCGTCTATGAGGTCGCACAGAGTCGGACATGATTGAAGCGACTTAGCAGCAGCAGCAGTGTGGAGAAGATAGGTGTGGGAGAGGCCATTCTCTTATGTTCTGTCTCAGCTGTAGGCAGGCACTATCAATCTGGAACTCAGGATGTGGCTTTCTCAAGTGTTCTTAGCCTCCCTCCAAATGCAGGGTTGTAAACAGCATGCATTTCTGCCCCTTCGTTCCAGGTCGAGCTTTTCTTCTTTTTCTTCCCCCTAATCTGTTACTTCAGCTTCAGTAAGTTTCCACCAGTGCTATCAGACTATTGTTCTATTTTCTTTCCTCCTGAATATTTTCTTCCTTAGAGAGCAGAAGGGAGATGGAATTTTAACACTGGCTACTGTTCTCACCCAACTAGCACCATGAGGTGAACTTTCTCCCTGATCTTTGCCGAAAACCTTTGACGGGATTCCTGGAGGAAAAGTTTGCAAAGAGAGCCTTATTTTTGACAGTCCACTGAACAGAATCAGACTCTTCTTATGAAAGTTAAGGTTTCCAAACAGTTCTCAGCCTGAAGTTAGGACCACTGTACCCCAGCACGCAGGGGACTGACGGAGCCCCTGCAGACAGGGCCGTGATATTTCTTGGAGAATGTCTTCCATGGTTTGTCTTCAGTCTACGCACCACACAGTCAAACGCACCTGCAACTTTATGAAGTTCAGTATGTTGGATTCCTGGTATGGATTTCATGAAGCAGCAAAATTAAAACAAAAATAGTTAGGAGGATCAACATGAGGTTCTCAGCCTTTTCTTTTTCAGACCAAATAGCATCCATTTACTATCCCATTATTTCAGTGTGAAAGGATGTTTAATGTCCACTCCCTTCCCACAGAATGTATTCTTGGAGTAATGAACAGTCCTTTTATTTGGAGTAAATTTAGCCATATTAAAAAACTCAATAAAGTGAACTTAATTTTTTATCTTTATCATTATAGACCCGGGATGCTTAGTTGTGGATCAGCTCAAGCCCTCAGTCTAGCACTCATGGGTTTGCTGTGGAGTCTGGCTGCCTTGTCATGTAGTTCTGTCTTCTGTATTTCTGTTGTGACTTCCTGGAAAGCAGAGTCATGTCACAGTCACCTTTGTTTTTCTAACTTGACCCTCAAATGTAGCCCACTTAATAGGTGTTCAGCTAATAATAATGATTAATATTAATTATTAACTTAATTATTAATACCACACTATATTATTGCACATATATATATATGTAGCTAATAAATGTTAGCTGAATTGCATTGACAATCTGGCATGCACTCCCCGCCACCACTGTTTAGGTCATCTTCCAGTATCTCCCTAACCCCACCTGGAAGGATAGGAATTAACTTTTATTTTCTTTCATTTCAGTAGCATTTAGTGAGTACCCACTTTGATAAAGGAGTTTCTTTTTGGATGCTGTGGGAGATAAAAAGATAAATAAATCAAGAGATAAATAAGGCCTTCAGTGGTTTATAATTATTATGTACACAGGTATTTATAATATTAAGCAGAGTGTGATCAATGACCTAATTATGAGTATGGGGGGCGTGGGAATTGAGCAGAAATTGTTCCTGTGGCCCTTTACTCAGAATATTCTGAATGGCTGCTTGATTCTATTCTTACGGTGGAGGGAGGAGGATAAGCATGCACTTTGCTTTCGATGGACAGTAGTGAAGAAATACTGCCAAGTCAGGAAGAAAGAACAGAGGGGTGTGGAAAGAGCATGACGGTCCAGGAGCTCAGAGAGAGGAACAGCTGCTGCTTCCTGGGATGGAGGAGTGGCAGGCGGTCAGAGAAGTGATGAATGCTGCCCAGGGGGGAAATGGGAAGGTTTCTTAGAGAAAGTGGGATGAAAGAGTTGTCCTTGAGGCTGGGTAGAACTCAGACGTATAGGTGTGGGGGAGGGAACAGCCTGGACGAGGGCTTGGAGAGGGAATGTGCTGGTGTGTGGAGGGAAAGGGGCGGAGAGGACATGCCTGGAGAGCCTGTAAGAATTAGCTGGTGCTGGACTTCCCTAGTGGTGCAGTGGACAAGAAGCCACCTGCCATTGCAGGGGACAGCGGGTTCGATCCATGGTCCAGAAAGATTCCACACGCTGGCGAGTAACTAAGCCCACGCACCAGGACTGCTGAGCCTGTGCTCTAGAGCCCCTGAGCCAGAACTACTGAAGCCAGCGTCTAGAGCCTGTGCTCGGCAATAAGGGAAGCAACTTCTGTGAGAAGGATGCGCACCACAGCGAAGAGTAGCCCCCCACTCGGCAAAACTAGAGAAAGCCCGTGGAAATCAGTGAAGACCCAGCACAGCCAAAAATAGATTAAAAATTTTTTTAAAGTTTATTTTAAAGATTAGAAAAAAGAATTAGGTTATGCTGGCACAGAGCAAGTACTTAATAAATAATTGTCAAATGATTGTATAGGTAAATGGCAGCATCAGACATGGGGTATTGTTTTGTTTATTTATTTTGGTAAGAAATGGTAAAGTTTTAAAAAGAAGATGATATAATTGTATTATGATGATTGCTCTGTGGAGAACAAGGTCAACCAAGGGCAGGGGCATGATCTAAGAAACCATGGTGATTTTCCTAAATGATGGACTTTGTGCCCTGCCCCCCACTTCCCATCATCCTGGAAAGCCTGCTTCTCTGACTCTGTAAGAAGCCAGGCTCCAATGCTTCCCTCTTTTGAAATATTTGTGGGTCAGTGAATGTCAACACTCAGGTTACATGCGGAGTGTGTTTAAACACACACTGGTAACATCAACACATATCCTATGCCTAAGGAGAGGAATAAGGTCTCCTATTTGCGCTAGTGTCAAGGTTGACATGGCTCCCAGGAAGGATCTGGGGAGGAGACATATAGTGTGGCTGTCAGCCCTGAAGTTTGTCGAAGCCTCTAGAAGTCCTGGACTTGGTGATTCTGGTCCTTGCTTTGCAGAGGGAAGATGGAAAACCATCTGATATTCCTCTTTTCGTACTCCTCGTCTGTTCCATATTGACATCAATAAACAATGAAATCATAGGATCCAGATTAAGTAAATCTATTTTCCTTGCATGTGGTACAACACAGTTTGAAAATAAAAAAACAAATCAAATGCTCTGGAAACAAAATGAACGCAAATTAAGCCCCAAAGAAATCTGTCAGCATCTGAACATTTTATTTTGCTTTCTTCTCCCCTTTAAATTAAACCAACACCATTTTCCAAAGCTCAAACATGAATCACAGCCCCTTCTGGAATGAATGATTCTGGCTGTGGCCTAGTTTAAGCAGATGATTCCCGACAAGTTGGGGGAACGAGGCTCTCCTCCATGAGGTAGGAGTGTTGAGGATACATCCTCTCAAGGGCAGAGAGCCAAGCGTGCAAGTGTCCGGACGAGGATGCCTGGAGCCGGGATATGGGGACAAAAACAGAATAGAGAGTCTATTTTTCCTTTTGATGAACCCATCGTATTTTTAAAATTTTGTTAAAGCACCTTATTAAAATTATTTTTCTTTAATATTTTTTAACGTGGACCATTTTTAAAGTCTTTATTGAATTTGTTACAATATTGTTCTGTTTTATAGTTTTTGGTTTTTTGATACTAAGCCATGTGGGATCTTAGTTCCCCGGCCAGGGATTGAACCCCGCACTCTCTGCATTAGAAGGCAAAGTCTTAACCACTGGTTAAGTCCCTAAAATTCTTAAATGGTGTCATAGTATAAGATTCCGAGTGTGGCCTTAAGGTTAGAGAGAACTGGTTCAGACCCTCATCCCTATACAAATGTCCTTGGGAGGAGTTAGTTAACATATTATTGACCAGGGGATTTTTGCAGAAACTAACACTTGTAGTGTTAATATGTCTCCAGTCAATAATGTGTTAGATTCTTTGAACTGGTTTCCTTCCCTATAATTTGGGGACAGTAACATCCAACACCTGGAGTATTGCATCAGGATTATATGATATAATACATATAATGTATTTAGCAAAGGGGCACATGGTGAGCACTTAAGTTATTATTGATAAAGAGTAAAGTCCAGTTATCTCAAAGAAGTCGGAAGTCTTAGAATAAGCACAGGCACTTGAGGATACTTGTTCTTTCCACGGTGACTGTGGAATTTCATGGCTGTTCTAAAGCTTTTCCCCCAGGGGTTGCAGAAGAGGCCCAGAGGGTCAAGAGGGCCCAGGTAGGCCTGAGAGATGGCTGCCCCACGACAGTCAGACCCTGTTACCACTGTGCTCATTCTCTGACCACTGCGCTCCTGGAGGGAGGAGAGGGGAGAAGAATCTGGTGGTGGGTTGCTGCTGCTAAGTCGCTTCAGTCGTGTCTGACTCTGTGTGACCCCATACAAGGCAGCCCACCAGGCTCCCCCGTCCCTGGGATTCTCCAGGCAAGAACACTGGAGTGGGTTGCCATTTCCTTCGCCAATGCATGAAAGGAAAAAGTGTAAGTGAAGTCGCTCAGTCATGTCCGACTCTTTGCAACCCCGTGGACTGCAGCCTACCAGGCTCCTCCGTCCATGGGATTTTCCAGGCAAGAGTACTGGAGTGGGGTGCCATCGCCTTCTAAGCCCACCTGAAGAGGTCGTTTGCAATTCGGCCCCACAGATGGGACTGCAGGTGCCTTCCCCAGAGACAGTACTGATTTTTAAAGAGAGGCAGACATTTCATTTGGCAGTGTTTGAACTTTTCCTTTCAAGAGTTCCTGGAAGTGACCATTTGAAGAGCATAGTGAGATTAGCAGGGAAGCCATCTTGGCTGAAGGGGATGCCCAGGCTCCCCTCATCCAACCTAGAGCCCAGTGCCTCAGGAAGCATCCTAGGCACTTTGGCCCTGTAGCTCTGTTTAGAGCCTGTCAGCTCCAGGGATGGGACATCTGGGCCTGGACTGGGGTTCCTCCCTGGGGTTCCTCATGGAACCCAAAAAATGAAAGACATTTGTACTCCCTGGTTCACAAGGAGAATGAATCCCCGGAGGGTCTCTCCCACCTCTGGAACCTGCGGGATTAAACTCTGATACTCACTTCTGCCCCATTTCCTAGGCTGAGCTGCTCAGATGGCATCAGGGCCAGATTTTTTTAGAAGTCGTCGAGCAGGGGTCCCCAACCTCCAGGCTGCATACTGGTACCTCCTGATCAGATCAGTGGCGGCATTAGATTAGGGATAAAATGTCAGATCAGCAGCAGCATTAAATTAGAAACTAAGTGCACAATAGAAGTTGTGCCCTTGAATCATCCCGAAACCATCCCCTCCCCCGCCCCGACTCCGGGTCCATGAAGAAAGTGTCTTCCATGAAACTGGTCCCTGATGCCTAAAAGGCTGAGGACTGCTGTGACAGAGTGTCTTATCCTTATAACAACATCCCTTTAAACCCAGCTCTTCCGCTTGGTCACTTTCCAGGATCACACTTTGGGATTTTCATTTCCAAAATCTCGGAAAGTATCTAGCTGTTAAAGGATGGGGGCATTTTTACTGTTTTGTTGGCAGAAGCAAAACATTGAAGAAGAGGACAAGGGACCAAGCAATTTTGCAGCGAGTTACTGAATTTTAGTCTTACTAAAAAGTCTGTTTGGAGGCACAGGAAGAACCTGGCTTTCCATCTGCTGTTTCGCACAGGTGGCTCCACACAGACAATGTTTCATTTTCTGTAGCTGCAGGCCGAGCTTTGTCCTGTCTCCCTTTCCCAGCTGGGTCCTGGAGCCTCGTCTTCCGACCTCGCTGTTCCCTTCTCCTTGACTTTCTTCTGTGGCTTTCCCTAGTGTGGAGTTTATTTCTCTATCATCATTGTTTCCATTGCTGCCTCTTTCTTTTCTGTGTCTCTGTATTTCTGGTTTGCTAACTATCTCTCTCCTATTTTTTTTTCCCCACTAACCAATGCCTAGCAGCCAGTTCCTTGAGAAACATGCCTTTGTTTCTGGAACCCCTTAGCTGTTTAAATGTTCTCCTGAAGCCTCCCCTTGTTTCTCCAAAGAAACAGACATAGCCTGTGGAGCTCATTTTTTTTTAAGATAATTTTTTAAAAGAGCCATCTCATTGGTTCTTTTTTTAAAAAAAAAAAAAAAAACATATTTACTTATTTGGCTGCGTGGGTCCTAGTTGCGGTACGCGGGCTCTCTAGTTGTGGCACACGGGCTCAGTAGATGTGGTGCACGGACCTAGTTGTTCCATGGTTGTGGGATCCCAGTTCCCCGATCAGGGATTGAAGCTGTGTCCCCTGCATTGCAAGGCGGGCTCTCCACCACTGGACCACCAGGAAGGTCCCCATGGCTCACTTTTTGTTTCTTTAATAGCATGGATCATTGCAAAGAAGAGAAGGAATTTGGGGGGCACAGCAGCTCCCCCTTTCCTTGCCCTCCAGCTACAGGCAATCTCAGCGGAATTTAGATCACCCCAGAGTTTCAGACCTTTTAAACTAGTTAGATTTACTGTTTCAGGAAGTTTGTCTCCTGCCTCAGGTGACTGAAAGCCATCAGTCAACCCTCTCTCCAAACTTTACTTTTTTTCTTGTGCAGCGCATTGAGGAATCCACCCTGAAATATTTGTCCAGGCAGTTTGCTCTTCCTAAGTAAAAACGCACTCTAGAGTCTGTGGTCAAGTGACAGGTATTGTCTCACTCACTGATTCAGTGGGTGTTTCCTGCACACTCCTGTGTGTCTGGCCAGGGGGAGTACACTGGGCCCTGCAGGAGCTGTCCAGCCTGCCTGCTGGCCAGGGAGATGGGAGTTCAGGCAAGGATTTGGTCTTTACAGCATCAGTTTTATTGTGAGCCCACCAGTCCCATTGTTCCAACTTTCTTGCCAGTATTTGAGATGAAAGAGGCGGCACATTTTTTCTGGGGACTTCATTTCATTCCCCCCTCCAGGATGAACAAGTACCAACCTTTCCTTCCCCTCAACCACACCTCTTCCTCTTCCTCACTCTTCTCTTGCCTGTGCCCTTGGTAACTCGAACAGCCAAAGACTGGCCAGACTCCAGCGCATTCATGGAGGCTTTTCCAGTTTTCTTTTCAAGGAAGGGTGAAGTGGTAAAGAAAGGGGGACAGAAGTTACAATGACTGAGCTTCCTGTCTGTGTCAGATTCTGTGCCTGATGGTTTTCTAAATTCATTTCCTTTAACCCTTATTCTCAGTCTACCTATAAGGTAGATAATGTCATTCCCACATTAATGAAGAAGAAATGGAAATTCAGAAAACGTTGTCCAAGAGCAGATATTTAATACATCACAGAACTGTTCCTGGAACCTAGATCTGTTTGAATCCAAAAGTCAGATTCTTGCCACTACAGCTTCTGTGTGTGTGTGTGTGTGTGTGTGTGTGTGTGTGTGTGTGTACATGTATGTGTGTGTACATGCGTGCACATGTGTGTGGTAGAATGGACTGGGAGAGGATAAATCGGACGATAAGAATCATCCCAGTTTCTTTTTCTCCCACCTTGAGTCTTGAACCCGAAGAGTATCCTGCTGCTCTTCTTCTGATCAGGGTACAGCCATGTGTCATGGACGATTGGGACACTGAGAAATGAGGTATCTGGCTGTCTCTCCAGAGGGACTTCTATTCACTTTCATGTGGAGCTTAATGGGCTCCAGAGCCAGGCTGCCTGCTCTTCCGTTTGCCAGCTGTTACCTTGGGCAAGTGACTTACACTGTCTGTGCTTTAGTTTCCTTTTCTGTAAAGGGGGTAATAATAAAAATACTGTCCTCATTTCTAGAGGTGTCAAATTCATAGAGACAGAAGGTACAATAATTTTTGCCAGGGAGTGGAGGAAGGAGGGGAGTGGGGAGTTGCTGTTTACTGGATATAGAGTTTCAGTTTGGGAAGATGAAAAAGTGCTGGAGATGGGTGGTGAGGATAGTTGCACAACAATGTGAATGTATACTAAATCTCGCTGAACTGAAAATGGTTACAATGATTAAGTTTTATGTTACGTATATTTAACCATTAAAAAAAAAAAAGGTACCTTCCTCAAAGGATCTGGGGGGAAACTGAATGAGCTGGTGCTTGTTTAGCACTTAGAACAGAGCCCATATAGTAAATGCCTCATGAACGGGAGCTCTTACATGCCCCAGCCCTGGCCTTTTCCAGGGAGGTCTGCGGAGCCAAGGGCAGAACCTTGCAAGCACACGCCTGTGACCTGGCTCAGGATTGTGGTGAGAAGGGGATCTCACACCCCATGTCTGGAGCAGTTTGTGGTTCAGGACAGGGGCTGGTGACTTCACCTGTTAACGGAAGAGCCCTCACTGCCCAGGTCAAACACCAGGATTATAAATGGAACACTGCTTACTAAATTGCCCCATTTTACACAGACTCACGCCAGGAGCTGTGGGCTCTGACGCGAAGCTAAATTTGATGGTTGAGTTAGAACAAAAGAATTACGAACCCAGGGATGAAAACATTCAATTAAATGGCATCAACACAGTATGTCTGAGAAGAGAATGGTGTTTTAATGTTTTCACTGGGCTTGCCCACAAATATTTATGGAGTGTTCATAGTGAAGGGAGAATGCAGAGCGCTCAGAGCAGAGAATAGCAGAGTGGCGCGTCGTGGAGCAGAGGAGGGAGAGCAGACGCACCCTGGCCCCCGCGTCCTGCTGGATCTGGGGACGGGCATCCCTTCAGACTCCTCACCTGTGACTCTCCCCAGACATCCCAGGTCACTTCAGAACAGTAAGGTTTGTTGTGTGGTGTACAGAGGCCTCTGGGAGCGCAAGAAGGAGCAGACAACCCAGGCCAGGGCAGGGAGCCGTCAGGAGACGCGGGCCCCTTCCTAGTCAGTGCAGCCACCCTGCTCCCCAAGTTCTGAGCCCTGCACAGACAGCTCTCTGCGGAGGGCCTTCAGGGCAGGGCCCTAAGGTTTCCCATCTGTTCTAGTGCTTCCCAAGCTCTCTGTGGTGAAAGGCCAGGTTTATGTTTTGTTTTTAATTTCCAATCCATTGTTTATAAAGTACAATAAAGGTTCATTCGTAAATGTATTTAATAAGTGAATAATACATTAGACAAGCGAAATAAGAAAGAAAGAGTACACAATACAAGGCCACTTGTAAAATTTGGATGTCCAACAGACGTGAATGTCCCTAGTTAAATTGCTGTGAAGGGACTTCTCTGCTGGTTCAGTGCCTAAGACTCTGCACTTCCAGTGCAGGGGGCCCAGGTTCAATCCCTGGTCAGGGAATTAGATCCCACATGCCACAGCTAAGAATTAGCATGCCACAACTAAAAGACCTGGCACAGACAAATAAATAAATAAATGAAATTTTTAAAGAGAGGTTAACTCTGTTGGGAGTGGATGTCAGAATCCACTCAAAGGCACTGAGAAGTTTCTGGTGAATAACTGGACTTCGCATGGATCACAGGAGGAGGCAGGATATTTTGGCTAAAATTAACACACAAAAAGGCACAAAGGTCTTCATGCCTGTTCAGATGGCTATTATTTTTTAAAAAAGCAACAGAAAATAACAAGTGTTGATGAGGATATAGAGAAATTGGAACGCTTTTTGGAATTGCACTGTCGGTGGGAGTGTAAAGTGGTGCAGCCGCTACAGAAAATGGTATAATTCCACTTGTAGGTGTGTACCCAAAGGAGCTAAAGCAGGAACTCAAACAAGTATTTGTACACCCTTTTTTTTTTTAACGAGAACAAATACTAGACCCGTTGTACTAAGAGTATAAATAGCTACAATTTAAGAACATAAGAAAAATAACCGTGTGAGAAGCTTAATTTCCGGGGTTGTAAGTTCCTTCCAGGTGGCGGATCACAGGGAGAGCTATAAAAGGAAAAGAAGGAATGGTGCTCTGTACACCCATGTTTAGAGAAGCATTTTCAAGACCAAAAAGGTGGAAGCAATCAACATGCCCATTAGTGGACAAATTGTGGTGTATACATACATACAATGGAATATTATTCAGCCTTAAAAAGACATTCAGACATATGCTACAACATGGATAAACACTGAAGACATGGTGAAATAAACCAGTCACAGAAGGACAGATGTTGTATGATTCCACTCTATATGAGATGCCAAGGGATCTCCCCAACCCAGGGATGGAACCCAGGTCTCCCACATTGCAGGCAGTTCCTTTACTGTCTGAGCCACCAGAGAAGCCCATATATGAGGTGCCTAGAGTAGTCAAAACTATAGACAAATAGTAGATTGGTAGTTATCAGGGGCTGGGGCAGAGGGGAATGGGGAGTTCCTGTTTAATGGGCATGGAGTTTCAGCTGGGGAGGGTGAAAACATTCTGGAGATGAGTGGTGGTGATGGTTGCATAGTGATCTGAATGGTCTTAATGCCACTGAACTGTACACACTTAAAAATGGTCAAAATGGTAACTCTTATGTTATATATATTTTACCACAATGCTTTGAAAAATGCATGAAGTTACAAATGACACAGCATGTTCAGAGCATGGCGTTTTCTGCACTTCACTGGCTGGACCCTGAGCTGTAAGGAGGGAAGAGAGGAGAGGTGGGAGGTGAGATTCCTCTTGCCTGCCTCCCTCTCCAGCTGCTCACTCCTTTTCCTCCCTACCTGAGCTGCCAGGTTCTAGGAGAGTCGTACCTCGTTGGAGCCACTTCACCTTCATCCACATCTGGACTCATGCAGAAATGGATGTGGTCCCTCCACCTTCCCCGAAGGTGGAAGGCTCGTAGTGGCCTCTTGGTGCTAAATCCCGTGGACTTTTCAGTCTTCTTGACACTACCGATCACACGCTTCTCGTTGGAACTCCCCTCTCCAGAGATCTCTTTGCTGTCACTCTTCCAGTTTTCCTCCTACTTACTCTGTTTCATCTCAGTGTCCTCTGAACATTTCTCTTTCTCCACTTATCTTTTCATGAAGATATCCCTCCCAGGGTTCCATCTTGGGTTCTCTCCTCTTGCTGTCTCTCATTCCCTCCTGCTGTCGTTTACCTTTCAGCGACTCCCAAAGTGAGGTCTTTATTCCAGGCCTCTCAGCACAGAATCTGGGAATGCATCTGACTCGAGTGTCTCTCCATCAACTCACACTGCATGTATCAATGGCGCTCTCATCTATCCCTGCGCCCACATCAGTCTCTCCCCTCTCTCCCCTCCGACATCTCCTCTGTTACCCTCCATTCAGTTCTCTCTCCTGGTCATGTGTAGAGTACTTTTCCTTTCAATATTAATAATGATAATACTCTACAAGGCTATTATTTTGGGCCACAGCGTGCTCTTTGAAGGCACATCTTGGAGTCGCTAAAATAACACAGTGCTCAGCTAGCCTGTTGCATAGTAGTAAGATGAAAGAGTAATAACAATGATAAAATCTAATGCTTATATGGTGCTTAGTATGTGCCAAGCACTGTTCTAAGCACTGCTCATATAATAACTCACTTAATTCTAACAGCTGCAATATAGCTACCGTGATTCCATTTGCAGATGAAAAGCTGGGGGTACAGAGAGGTTAAGTGACTTGCCCAAGGTCCCCAATTTTAGAAGCTCAGTACTGAATGAATAAATGAATAAAAACTTACATGGGAGAATAAATCAATGAGGCCAGAAGGCTGGGTTAGGGCATATAATGGTACTGTGTGCCACGTGTATAGACTGGGAGGTATTTCTTGAGGCTCTCTCTGAGAGGACACCAATTGTTTTGACAGTTGGGCTTTGACCCAGGTGTGGTGATGCAGCAGAGAGAATAGGGATCTGATAGATGTGATCAAAAGAAATAAGAGGATGAAACATTCTCGGTGGAGAGGGAAAGGCTTGGCTGGCCCAAGCTGTTCTTTCAGCTGGAGATATGAGTCAGGGGTGGCTTGTCTTCAGTCTGTGCCTGCAGAGTGCTATTGGCATCCTGCCTCATCCACCCCTTGCTACACAAACATCGTGACCAGCGTCCCCCAGGGAGCTGCTTCCCGGGATTTATATAGCACATTGTCCTGGACATCTTTCGGGGGCTGCTGGCCACCTGCCATTGTCCTTTATCTTAGAAAAAACTGTTCTTGATGCCCACATCTTTTCTATCACATTAGAGCCTGGTTACTTGGTTGAACGTTTCCTAATCTAGACAAATGATGCTGCCTGGGCCCGATGGCTGTCTTCCTCAGTTCCTGGTCTTCCTGAGCTTCCTCTCTGTTTCCATCAGGCTCTGTGTCCCGGTTCTGTGGTTCTGACCCACCACCGAGGAAGAAAAGGAATGAACAGTGTCATTCTTCCTCCTTCACTGCCCTCTATGTCCAAATAAACATTAAGACACCTCCATTTTTCCTGCTATTCATATTTTCTTCCTTTCTCACAGCTAAAAATAAACCCATGAATAGACTGCCCTCTCTGATTCATAGGCTCTCAGAACCATCAGGAATTGTTAAGACCTGCTGGTTCAACCTCTTCATTTTAAATATGAGCAGAAGGAAGTCTAGAGAACTCTGAGGACCCTGTACATGGGGTTACAGGAAAACCTCTGTCAGGTTCTAGGGGACGTTGAAAATGACATTGTCCTCTCCTTGCCTAAATTTCTCCCTGCAGCTTTTACTTAAACATAATGAAACAATACCATACATTGATTGTAATACTTTCCTGTGATTTCTCCTTTTATTTTTCTATTTAGAGAAATAATATCTAAAATCTATTTTGTTTTGTTTCTTCTCTGCTGGTTCCCTTCTCCAAAGTGTGCTTTGACACAGAAAAAATGAAAAAATGTATATGTTTTTATCTTCCCTTTTAGTGGTTGTATGTAAATGAAGGGGTTGCCCAAAGGACAGCTGAACAAAGATGAAACTTTAGAGTCTACTGTTCTTGCAAACTCTACTCCCTACGCTGTGGTGATAAAAATCACTGTGTGGCCATCATTGAAACATGAAGTTATTTGTAGATATCTGTTTATACATCCAATTTATCCAACACATTGTGAGCCTTTGAAGGCACAGACTATGTCATATTCCTTTCCCAGGACACAGCACAATGTCTTACCCATAATACATGCTCAATCAATGATTACAGGATTAATAACAGAGTGCACTTATCAGCCTGACCACTCCTTCAGGGCTTATACTCCCCTAATAGAGAAGACTACTTGGAGGAAATGGCCTTTGAGCTGAGCTATAATGGGAAGAAAAACAGCACATGATAGCAAGAGGAAGAAGGTTGTTTTTATGCACATGGAACAAGCCAGACAAAGGCTTGGTGCGCGAGACTAAAATTACTAGGTTGCCTATCAGGAAATTAAACAGTCTATCCATTCATTAGCGAAAGAACAAATGACAGGCCTTGTGCATTACCAGACTGCTAATACGCAAGAGGCAGACCCGCTCTTATAAAAAGGCAGACTCTGAATGTCATGTTACCCAAAGCTCTCAAGCTGCTCATTCTTAAACTCTTACTATTCAAAGCTAGGATGATTTTACAGAATACTGGTGCTGACAGAAGGGGTTATAATCCCTTTTATAACTGTCTCTGTCTTATTTTTTAGGTTACTGAGATGGCTTATATTTGTTCAGATTATCTCATGCAGAGGTCAGCAAGGCCATGACACCGCTCACCCCAAAGTGGAGACATAGTTGGATGTGTTGAAACAACATAGGAAACTCATAGAAAACTCACTGGCCTTTTCCAGCGGGAGGCCCTGCCTTTTAGACTTCAGGCCACTCCATTGGCCATGTTGAATTTGGTCCAGTTCAGTTCAGTGCAGTTCAGTCGCTCAGTCATGCCTGACTCCTTGAGACACCATGGACTGCAGCATGCCAGGCTTCCCTTGTCCATCATCAACTCCCGGAGCTTTCTCAAACTCCGTCAGAGGCAAATACTATCTTCCAAAGGGAAAACATGTCTAAGATGCAGGTGGAGTGATAAAGGGGTCTAACAAAGTTTTGAGTGTCGATTGGGTACCCCAATCTGTGCTTGATGCTTCTACATCTCATTTGCTCCTCAAAACAGTCTTGGGAGAGAAGTGTGGACCCCTTTCTTATGGATAATTAAGCTAAGGTTGAAAGAAATGAATGGAGTAGGAAATGGCAAGCTACTCAAGTATTCTTGCCTGGGGAATTCCACGGACGGGCTACAGTCCATGGAGTTGCAAAGAGTCAGACATGACTGAGCAACTAACACATCAAAGAGATGAAATAATCTTGCTTGAGGTCACATATGCAAATGATGGAGTCAGAATCAAGTATAGGTCAGACACAGGTAAACCTGTGATCCTTGCATACATGCAAGAGCTGTTACAAAAATACCTGAGGCCAACAAATAACCCACATTTTAAAATGTTTGAATAGACATTTTCCCAAAGATATGCAAATGGCCATTTAGCTCATGAAATATGCTCAGCATTACTAGTTATTTGGAAAATGCAAGTCAAAATCACAGTGAGATCCCATTTCACACTCACTAGAATGGCTAAAATAAAAGACGCTTGCTCCTTGGAGGAAAAACTATGACAAACCTTGACAGCATATTATAAAGCAGAGATGTTACTTTGCCGACAAAGGTCCATCTAGACAAGGGTATGGTTTTTCCAGTAGTCGTGTATGGATGTGACAGTTGGACCATAAAGAAGGCTGAGTGCTGAAGAATTGATGCTTTGAACTGTGTGTTGGAGAAGACTCTAGAGAGTCCCTTGGGCTGCAAGGAGATCAAACCAGTTAATTCTAAAGGAAATCAGTCCTGAATACTCATTGGAAGGACTGATGGTGAAACTGAAGCTCCAATACTTTGGCCACCTGAGGCAAAGAACTGACTCATTAGAAAAGACCCTGATGCTGGGAAAAATTGAAGACAAGAAGAGAAGGGGACGGCAGAGGATGAGATGGTTGGATGGCATCACAGACTCAATGAACATGAGTTTGAGCAAGCTTGGGGAGTTGGTGATGGACAGGGAAGCCTGACGTGCTACAGTCCATGGGGTCGCAAAGAGTTGGACATGACTGGGCTACTGAACTGAACTGATAAATGTATAAATAAAGGTATTATGCTATATAATGGAATGTTATTCAGCCATAAAAGAAATGCCGTACTACTATATGCTGCATCGTAAAGGAACCTCAAAAACGTTATGCTGAGTGAAAGAAGCCAGTCACAAAAGGCCGCATATTGCACGAGTCCCTTCATATGAAGTGTCCAGAATGGGCAGATCCACAGAGACAGAAAGTAGATGAATGATGCCAGGGCTTAGCAGGCAGGAGGAATGGAGAGTGACTGTTTAGGAGTATGGGGTTTTTTTTTTTTTTCCAGTGATGAAAAGCTTCTAGAATTAGATAGTGGTGATGGGTGCCCAATTTTGTGAGTACACTAAACCCCCTGATTTGTACTCTTTAAAATTAAGAGTGAATTTCATGATAAGCAAGTTATATATCAATGAAGTTGTTGCAAATATATATATCCGAGGCCAGATTGGCTTAAGCAAGTGTCAGGTACCATACTTAGGAAAAACCCTAACTCATTGGGCACATGCTGCCAAGATTTAGGATTTAACAATAAAATGACCGATAGGACACTTGCTGGGAGTGTCCATATGTGACATGCTTGCAAATGAAATTCTTGATAAATAGCCAAAAAATAAAGAATGGTCACAGATGTAAACAGAAACATCTAAATGGTCACAGAATGTAAATGGTCACAGAAAACAAAATTCTGGTTGCCAGGGAGTAGGGAGGGGAGGATAAACTGGGAGAGTGGGATTGATCTGTACACACTACTAGATATAAAACAGATAACTAGTAAAGACCTACTGGATAGCACAGGGAACTCTACTCAATACTCCTTAATGGCCTATATGGGGAAAGAATCTAAAAAAAGAAGAAAAGAGTGGATATATGTATATGTATAGCTGATTCACTTTGCTATACACCTGAAACTAACACAATACTGTAAATCAACTGTATTCCAGTTAAAAAAAAAAGTAAACAGTAACTGTAACGAAAAGAACGTCTCTTTTGGCTCTGGTATGAGATACATCACTCAATACAAATAATCTTAATATCTCTCACAGAGATAAAGATGCAAGGAGTGTAGTGTCAATAGGAGACGATAGCCTATTATTTATAATATCAACACGATAGTATAATAAAAGTAAACCTAGTGAGAGGATCCGGAGAAGGCAATGGCAGCCCACTCCAGTGCTCTTGCCTGGAGATCCCAGGGACGGGGAGCCTGGTGGGCTGCAGTCCATGGGGTCACGAAGAGTCAGACACGACTGAGTGACTTCACTTTCACTTTTCACTTTCCTGCACTGGAGAAGGAAATGGCAACCCACTCGAGTTCTTGCCTGGAGAATCCCAGGGATGGGGGAGCCTGGTGGGCTGCCGTCTATGGGGTCGCACAGAGTCGGACACGACTGAAGCGACTTAGCAGCAGCAGCAGCAGTGAGAGGATCCACTATTGCCACTTTCATTTGAACAAATATCCATTAAGAAATATTTATCAAGCGGCTTCCCTGACAGCCCAGTGATTAAGACTTTGTTTTCCAGTGAAGAGGCATGGGTTCAATCCCTGGTCCAAGAGCTTAAATACCACAAGCCTAGACACCAAAAAACAAAACATAAAGCTAAAGCAATATTGTAACAAATTCAATAAAGACTTTAAAAAAAATGGTCCACATCAAAAAAATTTATTGAACATCTAGGATAGAGGAGCCTGGTAGGCTGCAGTCCATGGGGTCGCTAAGGGTAGGACACGACTGAGCGACTTCACTTTCACTTTTCACTTTCCTGCATTGGAAAAGGAAATGGCAACCCACTCCAGTGTTCTTGCCTGGAGACTCCCAGGGACGGGGGAGCCTGGTGGGCTGCCGTCTATGGGGTCGCACAGAGTCGGACACGACTGAAGCGACTTAGCAGCAGCAGAATGTAGAGTGTACAACCTCCCAGGTGGCGCTAGTGGTAAAGAACCCGCCTGCCAATGCAGGAGACATAAAAGACGCGGATTCGATCCCTGGGTTGGGAAGATCCCCTGGAGGAGGAAATGACAACCCACTCCAGTATTCTTGCCTGGAGAATCCCATGGACAGAGGAATGTTGTGGGTCCCAGTCCATGGGGTCGCAAAGAGCTGGACACAACTGAAGCAACTTGGCACACAACAAGAGAGTGTACTAGGTATTTTGTTAATGGTGTTAGCATTTCTTACCTTTCTTCCCTCACAGACAAATCTCCCTGTTTTACAGATGAGAAAACTGAGGCACGTAGAGGTTGAAAGATCTGCCCAGAGTCACAGAGCTAGTGAGTGGTAGAGACAGATGTACCAAGATTTGTCTGACTCCAAAGCTAAGGGTTGGCTTGAAGAGTCAAGACCAAGCAGTGGCTGCCTAAGCTTGGACATCACAAGGATCGATACATGCAGTGGTGGAGTGAGTTCTGTCCAGCCCAGATCCTGGATTCAGATGCCTGAGTTTGAATCTTGCCTCTGCCAGCCTGGGGAGGTGTCATGCAGATTGGATAAGCTGTGCCTGCAGAAATGCTTCCAACAGCACATGGCACAGAGTGAACTCTCAATGTGCAGAGCATATTTTATCATTATTGCCTCTTCTGCACTTGTGCAGCTGGTCATGGCTGTGAGGTTAGGGACTGTCACCAAAAGGGCAGAAAATCTTCTCCAAGATTTACAGTGGATGTGGTGATTATCTCTGGGGAGTGGGTTGTGTAAAGAAAGAGGAAGGATGTTTTCACTCTCTGTTATTTTTATGTTTGAATTCTTTACAATCATGCATTACTTTTTAAAAAATAAAAGAAAACACAGCAGATAAAAGTGCTCCCCCCAAGAAAAGAGCACTTGTACTTGGGGGAAAAACACAGATCAAAACCTGGGGCATCTGTGTTTATTTGAATTCTCCAGAAACCCAAAGTTGGTCTTCTATATGCAGCCCACAAACCGGAGTCTTTGCAGTGAGGGGCAGGCACAGCACCAGTTTTACACTCGCTCACCTTGCTCCTTCAGCCTGTTTTTCATTAGAGGCAAATTTGCTGGTAATTTGATCTTGATAGATGACCTGGAAAGCTTTTTTACACCTCAGCTCTGCTGAGGGTGCTGCTCAGATTCCTGCCTGCTGGGTATCCTTAGATTGGTGATATTTACAGGAGTCTACAAGCAGGTCTTTCCTCTAGGAGATTTAAGGGTGATGGGGGGACTTGTGGACATAGGAGTCTGAGAATTTTGATAACAGGTGGAACCTGGGGCTGAGGAAAGAAAGGAAGACGTGAGCAGCCAGCTTTCTTCCAGATGGGAAAAGACAAGGTGTCTCCACCATCTCACCCAGGGCTGGGGTGCGGCGGGGATCTGTCTGTCCCAGTTTTCCCCATCAAGTCTTACAAGGTTCGTTTCCTTAGCTGAGATTTGTTTGGCTTTCTCATCTCTGAAATGGGTTTCATATTTCCCCTGTTGCAAGGATTTGGGGAGATCTAATTAGCTTTGACCTGAAATGTATCATACAGGCTTCTGGGAAACAAAGTGTGAAATTTGATAGAGAAATAAAGACAAGGTACAGCAGGGTGACCCATCTCTGTGTGTGGAAGAACCCAGGAGTGTGTGAAGGTACTTAATTCATTTAGACTTAACAGCCCGTCAGAGAAGAGTCCAAAGTCAGCAAAAATTCAGTGTTTTACACGTAACTTTATATAAGGACAAGGGTCTGCTTGGGCCGACAACAAGGACACAAGAAGAAAGCTGCCTCAGTGTTAGCAGAACCAGTGTCTTTGGATTCTCTGGTGGTCCAGTGGCTTAAGACTTTGCACTCCCAGTACAGGGGGCCAGGGTTTGATCCCTGATCAGGAAACTAGATCCCACATGCCACAGCTAAGACTTGGCACAGCCAAATAAATAAATATATTTTAAAAACCCACTCTTTATCTTGCAGATTTCTCTGCAGGGAAGAATAACCAGGAGATGTTTGCATCTAAGCTAAAGTTGTGAGAACAAATGCCTCCCAGCGCTTCCTGCCTGTAAACCACACCCGTGTCCCACCTAAGCTGGCCTCTGGGTCACACATCTCTCCATTTCTCCTCTCCTACTGCTGAGCCAGATGTTGGCAGGGGCAGGAGGGAGGAAGTTCCCACCAGCCCTGAGCTGGCTCCATGTCACATATCCCTCACACACGGCACAGATGCCTTCTGTCTGTGCTCGCCTCTGCTTGAAAAAAGCTTCACCCAAAGCCAGCGCAGCCTCTCACAGGGGAAGGGCAGAGTTCAGAACTCACATGGTTCAAGATATAAACTGATCCAAGAAATGAAGAGACAAAGACGAGTGGCACCTGCAGGGCCTTCTTCTGTCCTCACCTCACAGCACGCAGACAGGGCAACGGGCTGAGGTGTCGCTCCTGCCGACGAACAAATCTGCTGGTTCACGCACCACTGTGTCTTCTTCTCTTTCCTGTCTGTTGGGTGGGTGATGGGGAGAAAAAGGGATTTCCAGTTCCGGAGAGTTCTGCAATTTCTTATGGAAAGGTTCTGAATGGTGGCACTGTATGTGTGTTATGAAGAAGTTCTCAGTTTACTAACATAGTGTGTTGGTAAATATGATGTTGGAGAGGCCTAGAGGGACCCAGGATATGCCCTGCCTCCCACTTCCAAAACAAAGGGCCTTCTGGGGAGATGTTATAGACTTATTAAAGTTATATAATAAAATGAACTGCATGATAAAATCAGTTTCATGTAATCTATAATTGGTATTAATAATCGTGTGTGTGTGTGTGTGTGTGTGTGTGTGTGTGTGTGTGTGTGTGAGCATGCTCAGTCATGTCCAACTCTTTGAGACCCCATGAACGGTAGCCCACCAGGCCCCTCTATCCTTGGAATTCTCCAGGCAAGAATACTGGAGTGGGTTGCCATTTCCTCCTCCAGGGGATCTTCCCAACCCAGGAATCAAACCCGTGTCTCCTGGATCACAGGCAGATTCTTTACCACCGAGCCACCTGGGAAGCCCATTAATAGTCGTACATTTTTGTTTTGTTTTTATTTTTTATTGAAGTATTGTTGATTTACAGTGTTATGCTAATTTCTGCTGTGCAGCAGTGATTCACACACAAATATACATTCTCTTTTAATATTGTTTTTCCATTTTATGGTTTATCCCAGGAGATTTGGGTATAAATCTCTGTGCTATACAGTAGGACCTTGTTGTTTATCTATTCTAAATGTAACAGTTTGCATCTACTAACCCCAAACTCCCAGTCCCCCTTCTCCCTCCTCCCCTTCCCCTTGGCAACCCCAAGACTATTCTGCAAAAGGCATAACGTTTTAAAAGAAAAATCAAGTTAGAAAGAAAATTCTATATTTGAATAACTCAACCAACAAAGCCACTTTAATCGTGCCATCTCTGCCCAGCTGTTTTCTGCCAGCCTGCTTGCACAATCTGTGTTCGTATTGACACTTGCATAGTTCCGTATTACGATGCACGTACATTCCTTCAATGATGGACTGACCCGCCACTATTATATTCAAGTCATTTGAGTTCCTCCCTTCTATTTCCAACCCTTGGGCATTTTATTTATGCTATTAATCTTGTTTTGATTATGTGATAATTCACTTCAGGAAGAAGGTATTGGTCCTCCTTAAAGAGACTGCAAATGATAAAATGGAAGGAGCCAGAAAATCTCATAATGGGAAAAGACCTCCACAATCACTTGATCTAACCCTCTTGTTACAATCGATGAAACTGAGGTTAGGTCATTTGCCCAAGGTTCCACAGAGCTAGTGGCCGAGACAGCCAATGTCACGTCCGCTCCCTTCCCGTCCCCTGCATCGTTGGATGCTGCTGCCTTTGGCTCATTCATGCCTGAGTGAGTTAGCAGGGGTTTGGCAGGGGGTATGCATGAGCTTGAGTGTGTTCCCTTAATCTTTCAATTTGCTGCCATCCAGAATGGAGGATAGGACCATGAGACAGCAGAAAAAGAAGAAAGCTTTGCATTCTTAGCATGTTGGAAGATTCTAGGAACAGTTTAGACCTAGCATGTTTAGGAAACTGAAATCTCAGACCAAGTGATGGGGGCAGGGAACGACAGGGCAGGTGCTCCCCACTGTTCTCTCTCTCTCTCCCCTCCTCTGGCTTGCTCTCCAGTTCCCTGTTCTTAGTCAGGACCCTCAGCTCAAGATCTTGCAGAGTATGTCGGCAATGTCTTCGCCTTCGTGCTTGGCTTGAGCCTTTTCCTCTTTCTTCCTTCAAAGCCCAGCTCAGAAAGTCACGTTCTTGACGAGGGCTCCCCTGCAACGTTCTATTGCACTTGATGCCTCTCCTCCCTTGGCCACCCAAGCACACGGCCTGGGCACCGAGGCTCTGGCACCTCGATTATTTCAGTGCACTTGTTCCATCCTCACCAACGTCCTCCACTCTCTGCTCTGCCCGCTGCCCCCATAAACATCATGTGTCATCAATCATAAACTTTATGAGGGCAGGTATGTGTCTTATTCATTTTTATATTATCAATAGCACGTGGCAGAGACCCAGACCACTAAAACTGAATAGAATATTGGCTATGAATTGTAACCATAGACCTGATTTTTGTTAGTGAAAAGTTGCTTGGGTTTGAGAGGCCACTTTTCAGACACGTCCAGTTTAATCTAGAAAATGCCATCTTCCACTGCCATAAATAGCCCCCTGGCAGCTTGAAGGAATTTTAGCACCATCCCAAGGTGAACATTTCTCACCTCCTTGCTGGTTAACTCTGCTTGTGTGTATACTGTGAACACAGATAGTCTTCCCCAGTTGTTTCAGGCTCAAGGTTGATCCAGCGGGTCTTGTCTCTGGCATGGGTGTAGTGGGGTCTGTAGTCTAATGGGAGTCTGGTCTGAGCACAAATTTAATCAAAATATTTGAGATCTGGGTCAAATACCCATGGTGATGATGAGACAGTTCTGTACTCTGTAATTTAGCAGGTACGTGCTAAACTACACACTGGCTGGGTGGTACCCTGGCACCCTGGGGCACTCCCTAGTATTACTAACTGGGAAGCCTTTGGAGCCAATGAAATGCACTCGACATGTCGGTTGTTCACCAGAAGTGGCTCTAAGAGTCTGTGGCTCTCTCTCTGACTGACGGGGAATTGTATAATGTAATGGGTTAAGAATGAGGAGTGTTTGGACAGAATTAGGTTAAAGTTCTGGCTCTACCACTGCTAAAGGAGTGATGTAAAACAAGGTATTTAATCTCATTAAGGTTCATTAAAAATCAGTAAAGTGGAGTAATAGCCCACTTCACGGCATCGTTCTGAGGATCGTATGGAATTGTGCATCTCTTGATAGTGTTGGACACGTAGTGAGTGCTTGGCGCATGCCAGCTCTTGGAAGTTGACTATCCCATGTGCTTCGTAATAGATACTTAGCCTCTCTGGAAGCAGTTCTTTGTTGGTTCTGCCTTTTAGGCAGGAAGCAGTGCTCTCAAAAGACTAAGCTCAACCCACTCTACCTTCAGGGGAGCTCTGAGGTTTCCAAAAGAAGGATTTAAAATGTATAGTGAATGGGAGCTGCTGCCACGTAATATTATGTGGCAGCCTGGCTGGGAGGGGAGCTTGAGGGAGCCCAGATACAAGTGTGTGTGTGGCTGAGCCCCTTTGCTCTCCACCTGCAACCATCACATTGTTAACTGGCTATATGCCAATATAAACTAAAAAAAAAATTTTTTTTTAATGTATAGAGAAAAATGTTGTCCAAAGCCTTTTCAAGTACCTGAGACCGGAAGAAGGCCAGCCGATGTGTTGTGTCTACAGCAGGGACGCCATGGGTTAGAACACTGTAACCTCGATGGGTCCCGAAACACACTCCGTGAGCCAGACATGCACTGGCTGGTGAGTTCGCCATTGAAGTCTGTGAACAGAGCAAGCTGTGGGAGCCCAGGCCAGGGCTACATTTTTGATCTGGGCTTCCTTGGCATCCCTCCCAGCCAATCCATATAACACTCATTTATGAATTCATTCATTCACCAAAGTTGTATTAAGTACCTGCTCTGTGCCAGGCACTGAGCTCATGGGGTTTTCAGTCAAGTGGGGGAGACAGATGTCAATCAGCTTGTCACGGGAATAGCAATAAGTTCTGGCCCTCAAACCTTAGTGTGCATTAGACTCCTGCAGAGGTTTGGTAGAACACAGATTCGAGGCCCACCCTCAGTTTCTGATTCAGTAGGTCTGGAGTGGGGCCCAATCATTTGCATTTTCTAATGAGTTTCCAGGTAATGCTGATACTGTCGGTCTAGAAGCTATAGTTGGTTTTTGTTTGCTTTTTATCTGGCTGTGTCTGGTTTATTCGCTAGGTCTTAGTTGTAGCACAAGCAATCTATCTTTGTTGTGGAATGTGGGATATTTTGTTGCAGCATGTGGAATCTAGTTCCCTGACTAGGGATCAAACCTGTGCCCCTGCTTTGGGAGTGTAGAATCTTAGCCATTGGACCACAAGGAAAGCCCCTAGAAACTCCATTTAGAGAACCACTAGTACATAATGACAAAGTGTGATACTTTCTCTGGGGGAGAAATATTGGGAGTTCTGGGAGAATCTAGTAGAGGGTCTTCACTCAGATTGGAAGAGTCTTAGAAGTCCTCTCTGAGAAAAGGGCATTTAAACTGAAATCTGAAGGTGAACAGGAAGGAAAGAGTTGGGGGTTGAGGAAAGGGAAGGGCCATGAGGAGGAATAGTGCATGGTAGTCGGAACAGGGAGGCCAGTGTGGCTGGGGCATGGTGGGTGGTACAAGAGCTGTTGAGGCAAAGCCAAAGGGGCAGGAGCCAAGAGAGGTTATCAGGGCCTGGTGGACGAGCAGAAAGGTTGTAGGTTATGTGCTAAGGACAGTAGCAAGCCTTTGTTGAATGGAAAAATGATACGTTCTGATTCATGGTTTTAAAATGTAACTTATTACCGCTGTGTGAAGAGGAGTAGGTATATCAGGGATATTGTTTGGAAGTAGAATCGATAGCATTTGGTGAAGGACTGGAGATGGGCGAGAGAGGAGAAGAGGAAAATGTTAAGGATGATCAGAGGTTAAGCGGGATGAAAGAGCAGTGGGATGGTTCTGATGATCTTCCTGAGAAAGGGATGCGAGTTTTGTGTTCACACCAGCGGACAGTTGTTTAACTTTACTCCCCTCAGCCTTCCTCCCCGCTTTTCCCTCTCACAACCCTGTCTTCAAGCCAGTCTACAGCCATCCATCTCTTCTAGTTAAGCTATGTGTTGGGACAGTAGGCTATTTGAAGGTGAGGGCAAGGCACAGGCAAGTTTGATCAAGCTTGGGTTCCCAGCTTGACAAACCTAGTGGGAAGAAACTGTCCACACAGCTACGTGCTCTATCCTCTCAAGCTTTAGCTGTTAAAACTCTTGAAACATTTACCAGAGAAAGCTTGACACCGTTATCCTTATTTCACTGTGACAACACTGAACGATGGAATAATGTGTCTTGCTCTCTGCTGCGGGGAGGGGAATGAAGCCAATTCCAGAGTGAGCGTTTGGGGCATCCTGACTCCAAGGTGCCTCACCAGGGCCTCTCGCTCAAGCAAGTAGAAGTAGGTCATGAGCTGCAATTAGGGACCGGAACAGGATGTTCCCAGCTGGAGGCCTGAATGCCAATGAGTGAAACTGGAAGTTCCCATAGCGATGGTAATGCCACCTCTTTTTTGAGATCAGTAACCCAGCAATATGGGGGTGAGTCAACTACTGCTTTGAAAACTTCTTGTATTCATTTTCATGTCTCCTATTGGAAATGCCTGTGATACCATGGTTCCCGGGCATTTGAGAGAGTTTCAGATGATTTTCCAGACGGTGATATGGTCTTGGAGTTGAAGCCCTGGAAGCACCATCTCATAATGTGTCTTTCCCCATTGTCCACTGCACTATTCACAGAGAATGGTGGACTTTAAGGCTGCAGTCCATGGGATTGCAGAGTCAGACACGACTGAGTGACTGAGCACACTCACACACACACCAGAGCCTCCTGCAGAACTGCAGAAGGACCAGCAGCTCTTCCAGCCCAACACTTTAGAACACAAGTTCCCACTGCCCTATCCCAGCCCTCCTTGGCTTGAATGCTGCCAAGAGTGGGGAAGTCACCAGCTTCTGGGGGCTCAATCCTTTCAACCAAGACCCTAGGCTGAAAGGGCGAAACCAAGCAGAAGATATTATCCGTGTACTTGTGTGTCTAGCACCTGACCGGTGGGTAAGGTTTTTGTTTTTTTTTTTTTCCTGGGTGCTGCAGGGGATATGAGAGAAGAAGTAAGCTCAGGAATGGGTAGCTGGGGTCTTTGCTGGTGGTCCAGTGGTTAAGAATCCACCTTCCAAAGCAGGGAATGTGGGTTCAATCCCTGGTCTGGGAACTAAGATCCCACATGCCCCAGGGCATAGAGAGTCAGTGTGTCACAGCTAGAGAAAGCCCAAGGCCGGCAACGATGACCCAGCGCAGCCAAAGAAAGAAAAAGGAATGGGTAGCTGGTTGTTTCTAAAGCTCTGCGGGGGAGGGAGGCTCAGACTTTCACAGATTCGGCCCTTTGTATCCTCAGCATCCTTGGAGCTTGTTCAGTCACCAATTTCTGTCCATCCAGGGTTCTGAGAGCTTGCTACATTGATGAAAAGAGCTGAACCGCGTGGCCTATGTGAAGAGTTGTGAGAGCAAGGCTGGGCCTATCGTGGAGAGACTAGTCTCCTAGTAGGGCTCCAACGGCACCCCACTCCAGGACTCTCGCCTGGAGAATCCCATGGACGGGGGAGCCTGGTGGGCTGCAGTCCATGGGGTCGCTAAGAGTCGGACAGGACTGAGCGACTTCACTTTCACTTTTCCCTTTCATGCATTGGAGAAGGAAATGGCAACCCACTCCAGTGTTCTTGCCTTGAGAATCCCAGGGACAGGGGAGTCTGGTGGGCTGCCGTCTATGGGGTCGCACAGAGTCTGACATGACTGAAGCGACTTAGCAGCAGGGCTCCATGGGGTTTCCCTGGTGGCGTTAGTGACAAAGAACCCACCTGCCAATGCAGGAGATGTAAGAGACACAATTTCGATCCCTGGGTCAGGAAGATCCCCTGGAGGAGAATATGGCAACCCACTCCAGTATTCTTGCCTGGAGAATCCCATGGACAGAGGGGCCTGGCGGGCTACCATAGCGTTACATAAAGTCCGACTGAAGTGACTTAGCATGCAGGGCCCCATGAGGCTGTCAGAAAGCCTGAAAACCCCACCATGTTATAGTATTGTCTCCGAAAGCTTCTATTATAATGCAAGTCATTTTTAATGAAATCTGTGGCAGATAAAGATATAAGTGGCTGAGCAAAGAGCAAGACCCAAAGCAAATGAGGCCAGGTGCTGGAGCACTGATCTGGAGTATGACACACTGTTCTAACAAGAAGAAGAGAAATTTTATGTGATGGTAGGTCAGCTGGTAATAATGATGGAACATGGCTCCCAAGAACATTCCTCTCCCCAACCCTCAGCACTGGATTCCATGGGGAGATTTCATTGCCATTTTTGCTGACACAATTCTAGAAGTGAGAAGTTTTCCCTCCTGATGCATCTTGAGCGAGCTCACTTACGGTTCAAATCCCAGCTGTACCACTTAATAGCTTTGTGATCTTAAGTAAGGTATTTAATTTCCCTAAGCCTTAGTTCACTCTGCTGTAAGAAAGAGAAGATAATACATACTATTTGTGAAGATTAAATGAAATTACATGTACTGTGTGGCATGTGGTAGACATGCAATCAATGGAAATTATCCTTTCTCCTTTCATTTCCTATAGCTGCTCCCTCTAATGTGTCCATCAAGAACTCCTTCTACTCCACTCCCAAGGGTCTTTATCTAGATTTTAAATTGTTCACTCTATTCCAGGAGCTGAATTGTGATCAAGCCTAGTAACACCAGTGAATTCTGACACGTTAGCATTGGGCTTTGAAAGTCAGACGTGCATATTTCTTTCTTCTTTCTGCTTTTAATGATTTGCTTTTTAATTTTTTTTAAAGGCCAATAGTTAAGTTTACCTAAATTGAAAAGAAAAGAAACCAGTCTTTATAACCAGTCTACAGGGTGGTTCGTTCTCAAGAATCTCTCAATAGAGCAAGTCAGACATGTATATTTCTTACTAAAGACACTTTATTAACATGTACTTCAAGTTACAAAGCTGTGGTAATAGAAAGAGGGTCCTTTTCTTTCCTTCTGTCTTCCTTCTCTTTTCCTTCCTTCCTTTATCATCAAGGCCTCCAGCCTACAGGGTATCAAGTTTATCTCAGTTTTCCCTCCCAAATTGACCAAGGCTGACCACGATAATCTCCTGGTCTCAGTTGGTGGGTGAGAACAGGGAACCCCTTGTCTTCCTGGATCCTCTGGGTCATGGCCCTTGCCTGCTGTGTGAGGGAGGGGACAAGCAGGAGGACCCCAGCTGTCTTGTTCTTCCATTTATTTCTTCATAGCACTTATCATCCTCTGTAGTTGTCCTCCTCAGAAAGCAAGCTCCATGCTGGAGTTGTGCATATTCTGTGTACCTTTATGTGCTCGGGTATTTGCACAATGCCTGGTGCCTAGGAGGAATTCAACAAATGAAGGGTAAATGAGTGCATGGATGTGTGTGATTGTGGGCTAGTGGGGTGAGGTCACAAGGCAAATCTTGAAAGAGCTGTGCTTAGGAACCTCCAACTACACTCTGCCAGGCCCAGCAAGGGGGCCTGCTGTTTTGGATTGAGTCATGCCTCTTCTGGGGCTTCCTAGGTATCACTAGTGGTTAAAAAAAACAAAAACAAACCAACCTGCTAATGCAAGAGACATAAGAGATGAGAGTTCAGTCCTTCGGTTGGAAAGATCCCCTGAAGGAGGGCATGGCAACCCACTCCAGTATCCTTGCCTGGAGAATCCTATGGACAGAGGAGCCTGATGGGCTATAGTCCACAGAGTCACAAAGAGTCGGACACAACAGAAGCGACTTAGCACACGCCTCTTCTAAGAAGGGATGGTTTCTATACCTTCTTCCCTAGAAGGATAGCCTCCCAGTTCTCTCTGCCAGGTTCCCAGGTAGCAAGGTCAAGGTAATTTTCAGCAGGAATTCAGTATGTATAAGACTGGCCCAAAAGTTTGTTTGGGTTTTGCCATAAGATGCTACAGACAAATCCAAATGAACTTTTAGGCCAACCCAATATTTGATATTTCTTTCCATCCCTGGGGTTTGCATTTGCAGTTTTGGAAATCTCATGCCCTCTTCACACCATCTAGATAGGTGATTTCTCCTTTAGCTCTTACCTTCTGGGCCCAGGCTACCCACTGCTGCAGTGGATTTGGCCATATCATTATTTTCTGCTGCTCTGAGTGTCATCAGGATCCTCAGTTATAGACACAAACATAACAACCACACCACTCTCACCCTCCCCAGAAGCTTGCTGGGTAAGTTAAACAGACAATAAAATGCAGACTTCAAACATGTCAGGGTAGAAGGCATTTAAAATTCTCAGCGGGGGCTGGAAAGAGAATGCTTTTAAAGTCTTTCCATTTCTTTCTCTTTCTTCCCTTGCCTTAAGCATCAGAGCTGCCTGAGAGTTGCCCGGCCCCTTCTCTATCTATGTGACCATTTAAGGATGACTGGTCTTTTGTGAGCAGGCCAGGAGTTTGAGATGCTGACCCTGACTGTGGACCCTTCTTCCAGGCTCCTCCCAGACTGCCCGAAGGAGCAGAGGCACCTGAACTTGGCAGCAAACATTTCCAAGCCTGCTTCCAATTCTACCATGCAGAAAGGTGTCATTGAGATGATGATTCAGGATTGCAAACCAGCAGAGCTCTGTCCTTTGGGAGAAATATAACCCATATGACAGATTTCATGTGGGCTATTTTTGAACACCAGAAACCAGCGCCCAGAACAGTGTAGGTCAGAAAGCAGGTGAGCCAGGCCCCATGGGTCAGGAGCCACTGGCAGGGGATTCATGCACATTGCTCTCACTGCCTGCCTCGGTCTTTGCAGCAGATGTACTGCGGGCAGCACGTGTCCTCACTGTGTTCACGTCAGTGTTCCTTTCTCCTGGCAAGGACCTGACCCGTGTCACAGGCTCTCCTACGCATGACGTGAGAAGAAACTCCAGCGGCTTCCACAGATTTGCTTCCTGGTGCTCTGCTGAAGCTGTCGTTTCAAGGAAAAGTTATGCTGATGAGCTGATGAAAGGATCAGGGCTCAAACAGTGAATTCAATAAGTCAAGCATCACGATCTCACCAAAATCCAAGGCATTTCAGAAAGCATATCTTCCTTAGATATATCTGCGAGCAGGAGCTATGAAGGAGAGGGATTTGGGGTTTTGTTTTTTTAAAGCAAAAGAATCTTGCTGAAATGCCCCTTATCTTACATGTGCCATGAATGACCCTTTGTTCCAGCTAATCTCCAAATCATCTGGGCTGCAAGGCTGGTGTGAGGTATTATGCAAAAACATTTACATTTTCTCTTTCACCCCTCTACTCATCTCCTTCTTTTATTTATTCTGTTATACTCATATCAATACAAAGGTCTTAGGGGCAAAGAACATAAATATCTTTGTGACTTTAATGTTTTCTGTGCTGGGCTCAGCTGCTTGTCCACAGGGGATCACGTGGATGGACATTGATGGTGAGGGAAGATGAAAATGGTTAACAGTAACTCACTCGGCATCGCCAGAATAAATTATATCCATCCCCTCTGCTGCCTGTATGTGCACTCACGTACTCATGCATGTGAGCACACGCAGATTAGGGCCAAACAAGCCATATTGCTTATTATTTCAAAGGACTGAGAAACCTCTACAGTGCCACCTTTTTGGCACCAGAGACCAATTTCATGGAAGACAATTTTTCCACGAATCGGAGTAGGGGGAGGGGATGGTTTCATGATGACTCAAGTGCATTACATTTATTGTGCACCCTATTTCTATTATTATTACATGAGCTCCACCTCAGGTCATCAGGAATTAGATCCTGGAAGTTGGGGACCCCTGCTCTAAAAGATGTCTTTGCTGGGTTGCTACTGTTTTAATGAAACAGGCTGAATTGAAGAGGAGAAAATGTATCACCCTGTTGGGAAAATGAAGGAACAGGTATTTTCTTTATAAGTCCTATCTTCAAGAAAAGCAGATGAGGACAGATGTTTCACAACAGGAGATGGAGGGAGGTGTATCAGGAATTCCCTTGGGGATGATTTTCAGTGTACACCTCCTCACTTACTCCTCCTGGTCTGAGTTTGCTGGTAAAGTGAACTATGCTGTCTCTCAGGGCACTGGCATGGGGGGAAGGAAAAGGGTTCAAGTCAACTGGTCTAAAAGGAAAGGATGTTTCAGGGTCCATCTACCATGAGGAGAATGGCAGCACTCAAGAAAAGAATCGCTTCTGTTCAAATCTGGGATGTACCTGGAGCCCCGGCTACATGCTGATCAGCTGTGCTGCATCTTCAAAGAACAGTGATATTATAGTCATTCGTATGTTCAAAAATATTTTTTAATAATTCCTGTGTCCACTAAGTGCCTCAAAGACATGAAGATAATAATAGCAAGCATTTTTAGAATGCTTAACGTGTAATACATTTCCTAAGCGTTTTCCATGTGATAATTTCTTTTATCTAATTTAATCCTTTCAACAGTTCCATGAGAGAGTTTCCATTATTATCATCCCCGTTTTACAGATTATGAATCAGGAGTTTTTCTGTGCAGTAAGGAGGGAACACTCACAGAGATAGTGATAAAATGCCAGAGGGAAAGATACAAGGGATGTATTATGGTAGTTTGTAGTATGTCATATTTGTTGTTCAGTCCCTCAGTCATGTCTGACTCTCTGTGACCCCATCGAGTGCAGCACACCAGGCTTCCCTGTCCTTCCTTACCTCCCAGAGTTTGCTGAAACTCATATCCATTGAATCGCTGATTCTACCTAACCATCTCATCCTCTGCCACCCTCTTCACCTTTTGTCTTCAGTCTTTCTGAGCATCAGGGTCTTTTGCAATGTGTCAGCTCTTTGCAGCAGGTGGCCAAAGTATTGGAACTTCAGCTTCAGCATCAGTCCTTCCAATGAATATTCAGAGTTGATTTCCTTTAGGATTGCCTGGTTTGATCTCCTTGCTGTCCAAGGAGCTCTCGAGAGTCTTCTCCAGCACCGCAACTGGAAAACATCAATATAATAGAATTATATTGTATTATATATATAATACATATATGCTACATTATATATGTATTATATATGTGTATATATATTAATAGGTAGGAAAGATCACTTCCAACTGGGAAAATCAAGGAAGGCTTCATGGAGGAGGTAGCATCTGAGCTTGGTCTTAAAGGGTAGAGAGGGTTTCCATATGTTTGACTCTGCTTTGTCACAAGAACAAAGGGAGAAAGAAATGACTATCCCAGGGGTGAGTGTGGGGTTGCAGGATTGTTCCAGACAGGACAGTAGGCAGAAACACAGAGGTTGTCGAACACTGTGGGTGACAAGATGTTCATTTGTCTGGGGAACAGTGGGACAGAGGCCGGAAAAGTAGAGGAGGGCCAAGTCAGGCACATCTGGAGTCTGGATTCAACCATGTTGACCTTGGGAGCCACTGAAGGTCAAGATCAGAGTTAGCTGCTGATGTTTAGTCTGGAGGCAGTGGGTACAGTGGGATTGAAGGTTAAAGGCCTGGAAGGGATCACAGTGAGAGGCCATTAACGGTCCAGGTAGGGAAATTCTCTGGCAGTCAGGAGGTTTGGACGCCTCAATTTCACTGCCAAAGATGCCAGTTCAGTCCCTGGTTGGGAACCAAGATTCCACAAACTGCGCAGGACAGCCCCCCAAAAGAGAAAAGTCCAGGTGAGAGGCAAAGAGAACTGAGTCTAGAGATAGGATTGGGACTGGGAATCGGGACAGGTATAAGACATGGCGAATGATTGGATGTGAGGGAGAAGGGAGTGAATGGGAAGAGTCAAAGATGATTTCAAAGGCTTAATAACTTGGTAAATTGAGAGATTTTATTGATGGAGACAAGTCAGCCAGGAGGAGGGTGGATGGTGGGGGTGGGAGTGGGGAGAGTATGAGATGGTGTATTAGGAGAGTAATTTTAATTGACCATAGGCTGTCCAACGGAGGGCTTCCCCACTCACTCAGATGGTAAATAATCTGCCTACAATGCAGGAGACACAGTTTCGATCTCTGGGTTGAGAAGCTCCCCTGGAGAAGGGAATGGCAACCCACTCCAGTATTCTTGCCTGGAGAATCCCTAGGAACAGAGGAGCCTGGTGGCTACAGTCCTTGGGGGTCACAAGAATTAGACACAACTGAGTGACACTTTCACAATTTCATTTTTATCCAGGGGAAGGTTTCCACCATATGGAATCAGGAGGTGGGCCTTGGGAGGGAGGATGGGATTAGATGACAGCTCTCACATCCTTCTCCATTCTGGGGTTCTGAACCAACTGAGAGCAGACCTGTAAGAGCTTGGGGGAGTTCCAGTGGCCCTAGGATAGAAGTGCTGCCTGGGTCAGGCCTGAGCTCAAACCTTAGCTTCGTCATTGCTAGCTAGCTCCGTGGTCCTGGGAGAGATACTTTGACTTTCTCAGCTTCAGTTTCCATATCTAGAAAATAATGTTTAAATGAGACAGCATATAAAGTGCTAAGTACAGTGCCTGGTATTTAGCGAGGAAATAGCCACCCACTCCAGTATTCTTGCCTGGAAAATCCCATGGACGGAGGAACTTGGTAGGCTACAGTCCATGGGGTCGCAAAGAGTCGGACACGACTGAGCGACATTTACTTTACTAAATATTCTGAATATTTTACTCTGTATCATCAGGAAGTGTTTCCAGAGCTTATTTATGTTTTCTCTTCTCTCAAAAGGAAGTCTGAGTAGACTAAAGGAGTTCCATCTCCAGCCCTGATGGATTCCTTCAGGAATAAGAGGGCCAGATGAAAGTGAGGTTTCGTTTTACTAATGGAGGTAGCAGTAGAATTGTAAGGGAAATGAGATCCATTCCATTTTCATTAGGACTGGCATGCAGGAGAGAATTACTTCCTAACTATGAGATCTATCATGAGAGAATGATCTCTGTTCATCTCCAAGGCAAACCATTCAATATCACAGTTCTCCAAGTCTATGCCCCAACCAGTAACGCTGAAGAAACTGAAGTTGAATGGTTTTATGAACACCTACAAGATCTTTTAGAGCTAACACCCAAAAAAGATGTCTTTTTCATTATAGGGAACTGGAATGCAAAAGTAGGAAGTCAAGAAACACCTGGAGTAACAGGCAAATTTGGCCTTGGAATGCGGAATGAAGCAGGGCAAAGACTAATAGAGTTTTGCCAAGAAAATGCACTGGTCATAGCAAACACCATCTTCCAACAACACAAGAGAAGACTCTACACATGGACATCACCAGATGGTCAACACCGAAATCAGATGGATTATATTCTTTGCAGCCAAAGATGGAGAAGCTCTATACAGTCAACAAAAACGAGACCAGGAGCTGACTGTGGCTCAGATCATGAACTCCTTATTGCCAAATTCAGACTTAAATTGAAGAAGGTAGAGAAAACCGCTAGACCATTCAGGTATGACCTAAATCAAATCCCTTATGATTATACAGTGGAAGTGAGAAATAGATTTATGGGTCTAGATCTGATAGATAGAGTGCCTGATGATCTAGGGAATGAGGTTCGTGACATTGTACAGGAGACAGGGATCAAGACCATCCCCATGGAAAAGAAATGCAAAAAAGCAAAATGGCTGTCTGGGGATGCCTTACAAATAGCTGTGAAAAGAAGAGAGGCGAAAAGCAAAGGAGAAAAGCAAAGATATAAGCATCTGAATGCAGAGTTGCAAAGAATAGCAAGAGGAGATAAGAAAGCCTTCTTCAGGGATCAATGCAAAGAAATAGAGGAAAACAACAGAAGGGAAAGACTAGAGATCTCTTCAAGAAAATGAGAGATACCAAGGGAACATTTCATGCAAAGATGGGCTCGATAAAGGACAGAAATGGTCTGGACCTAACAGAAGCAGAGGATATTAAGAAGAGGTGGCAAGAATACATGGAAGAACTGTACAAAAAAGATCTTCACGACCCAGATAATCATGATGATGTGATCACTCATCTAGAGCCAGACATCTTGGAATATGAAGTCAAGTGGGCCTTAGAAAGTATCACTACCAACAAAGCTAATGGAGGTGATGGAATTCCAGTTGAGCTGTTTCAAATCCTGAAAGATGATGCTGTGAAAGTGCTGCACTCAATATGCCAGCAAGTTTGGAAAACTCAGCCGTGGCCACAGGACTGGAAAAGGTCAGTTTTCATTCCAATCCCAAAGAAAGGCAATGCAAAAGAATGCTCAAACTACCGCACAGTTGCACTCATCTCACATGCTAGTAAAGTAATGCTCAAAATTCTCCAAGCCAGGCTTCAGCAATACGTGAACCATGAACTCCCTGATGTTCAAGCTGGTTTTAGAAAAGGCAGAGGAACCAGAGATCAAATTGCCAACATCCGCTGGATCATGGAAAAAGCAAGAGAGTTCCAGAAAAACATCTATTTCTGCTTTATTGACTGCCAAAGCCTTTGACTGTGTGGATCACAATAAACTGTGGAAAATTCTTCAAGAGATGGGAATACCAGACCACCTAACCTGCCTCTTGAGAAATCTGTATGCAGGTCAGGAAGCAACAGTTAGAAATGGACATGGAACAACAGACTGGTTCCAAATAGGAAAAGGAGTACGTCAAGGCTGTATACTGTCACCCTGCTTATTTAACTTCTATGCAGAGTACATCATGAGAAACGCTGGACTGGAAGAAACACAAGCTGGAATCAAGATTGCCGGGAGAAATATCAATAAGCTCAGATATGCAGATGACACCACCCTTATGGCAGAAAGTGAAGAGGAGCTAAAAAGCCTCTTGATGAAAGTGAAAGAGGAGAGTGAAAAAGTTGGCTTAAAGCTCCACATTCAGAAAATGAAGATCATGGCATCTGGTCCCATCTCTTCAAGGGAAATAGATGGGGAAACAGTGGAAACAGTGTCAGACTTTATTTTTTGGGCTCCAAAGTCACTGCAGATGGTGACTGCAGCCATGAAATTAAGAGGCTTACTCCTTGGAAGAAAAGTTATGACCAACCTAGATAGTATATTCAAAAGCAGAGACATTAGTTTGCCGACTAAGGTCCGTCTAGTCAAGGCTATGGTTTTTCCTGTGGTCATGTATGGATGTGAGAGTTGGACTGTGAAGAAGGCTGAGCGCCAAAGAATTGAAGCCTTTGAAGTGTGGTGTTGGAGAAGACTCTTGAGAGTCCCGTGGACTGCAAGGAGATCCAGCCAGTCCATTCTGAAGGAGATCAGCCCTGGGATTTCTTTGGAAGGAATGATGTTAAAGCTGAAGCTCCAGTACTTTGGCCACCTCATGCGAAGAGTTGACTCACTGGAAAAGACTCTGATGCTGGGAGGGATTGTGGGCAGGAGGAGAAGGGGACGACCCAGGATGAGATGGCTGGATGGCATCACTGACTCGATGGACGTGAGTCTGAGTGAACTCCGGGAGATGGTGATGGACAGGGAGGCCTGGCGTGCTGCAATTCATGGGGTCGCAAAGAGTCGGACATGACTGAGCGACTGAACTGAACTGATGAGATCTGTTTTGATCTCATGGTCACAGTCAGGAACTAGTCCTCACCTGATCCCGGGTGGCTCACAATTTGGGCTGCAGAGTCAGATGAAGTCCTGGGATTGGGCTCTCGGCTGACTTTCACTTACTACTACCCTAACTCCCTGGTTCTCAGTCTGGGTCAGTTTTCTTTTCTGGGGAACTTTTTTTTTTTTTTTAAGGCCTTGCTATGTGGCATACAAGATCTTAGTTTCCCAACCAGGGATAGCATCTGTGCTCCCCTGCAGTCTCAGCATGGAACCCTAACCACTGGGCCACCGGGGAAGGCCCACATTTGAATGGGATAGGGAGCTGCCGGCATCTAGTAATAGAGGCCAGGGATGCGGCTAAACATCTTACAACGTACAGGACAGTTCCCATCTCAAAGAACCATCTGGTCCAACGTGCCAACAGTGCCGAGGCCAAGAAAACCTACCTTAATCCAGTCTTTTCTCATTCTTAAAGCACCTACTAAGTGCCAGCTCTCAGCTGCCCATTAACTGTATGACCTTGGGCCAAGTCCCTTAGCCAGGCAGAGAACCTCAGTTTCTTTGTCGGTAAAATAAAGACATATCTTGCTTTAGCTCATAGCTTGTCATCAGGATCTAATGTAATAACCCATTTGCAGCCTTGGTGAACTCCAGCCCACCTCAGCTAAAGATAATATTCTAATAACCATGGCCCACCCTTAGGATAAATTCATGTTGTTAGGTGGGACTTCTGGGTCATGATCATTTTCCTCCCTCACCATTAGGGCACTTTCTGGGTGTGGTAATTAAACAGCAACCTGGCAGGTCATCCTTGGGTTAATCTACCTCAACCCAGCTTGGCAGGCCTGGTGGATAAATCCTGCCAGCATCCGAATGTTCACACCTAAGTCTCCAGGCGTTTGGAAAGACTCCCCAGTCCGGCTCTTCTCAAGAAGCAGCTAACCAGAGGAAACAGCGTCAGGATCCAAACAGCCATTGCACCAGCTGCTCCACCTCCTGGATACCAGTCAGTCAACTGTGTGTACTTGAGGATACGTCTCCAGTGGTAGCCATGTGAGAGGCTGGCTTGCTAGCACAGCTGTTGCTCTTCGGCACTCCCTACAGGGACACAGCACCCAGGACAGGGGAAGCCAGAGTCTGATTCACTGGGCTGAAGCCCCTTGCAAGGCTGATTGGCAGTGGACCCTAAGGAAGATGGAGGGAACGGCCAGCCTTCCTACTCACTGTAATCATTCTGTTCAGTCCAGCTGGCTCTCTTGATGTTCAAAGGACCACTCTCCTTTCATGTGTTTGTGCTTACAGGGTCTTGATTTTTAATGATAATAACGGCCTCACTTCCCAGGATGTGTCAGTGAGTTCAGGCATTAATGAATGCTTCTACCCTCTCCCTAAGGCAGGCACATCCCCTTCCCAGCCTCTCACCGGCTCCCTAGGAGACAGAGACGAAGATGCTCACTCAAAAGGAGCTTCATTTTACTTGTGAGCATGGTAGCTCCCAGGTGCCAGAAGAGTTATCAAAAACACACTGTGTGACAACTGAGATAATCCATGTTGAGAGCTTAGAACAATGCACAGCACGTAGTTCAATTAGCATTAACCATTATCATTACCTTCCTCACAATAATTCTATGAAGAAGGTATTGTTGGGACTTCCCTGGCGGTCCAGTGGGTTAAGACTCCACGCTTCCAGTGTGGGGAGAGGTGGTGGGTTTGATCCCTGGTCAGGGAATTAAGATCCCACATGCTTTGCAGCATGGCCAAAAAGATTTTTAAAATCAAATAAATAAAGAAAAATTGAACAGAAGAAGAAGGTATTGTTTTTATCCCAACTGTAAGTAAAAGGACATTAGAGTTCAGACAAGGCGAATCTGTTACCCAGGGACTTTCAGCTTGTGAATGATGGCTCAGGATTTGCATCCAGGGTTACTCTGAGCTGGGCTTCTTCCCACAGGAAAGCTGTTAACTCTAAACTCTTTTCAAAAATGCCAAAAGGGATTCAGCAATGCTCTCCAAGCACATTCTCTGGACATCAATCCCTGAAGATTTAAAGTGGCGATTTCCGGGAGCTGCTGCACCTGCCTTTCGTGGGACCTTGGCAGAGGGCTGGGGGAGAAGGGGTAACTGGCTGCTGCTGCTAAGTCACTTCCGTCGCAGGACCCTTCAAACTCAACCAGCAGGGAACAAGAGGCCCTGGAGGCCCTTGGTCCTGATCCCCACAGACATTTCCTTCTGTCTTCATAGTTCTGCCCTCCCCATTGGTCTTCTTTGCCTGAGACGGGGCAGGGCAGTCTCCAAAAGGTTGCCTGGCCAAATCCTCTGACATGGGACAGTTTCTAGTTACTTCCTTCTCTCTCCCAAGCCCACACTGTCTCACTAGCGGTCAGCTGCCACTGCTCCTCCCCCACAACCCCCTGAAGCCCGATGCTCCCTGCTAAGCCATGAGGTTAATCACACCGAGCTCCCTGAGGTCAGCTGAGGAGTTGAGGGGTGGTTTCCAGATGAATGGAGTGCACTCTGGAGACCTGACTTCTAGTTGTAATTTTCCCGTTTGCCAACTTGGGCAATAGTAGTAACAAGCATTAATACAGGCTTGACAAAACAGCTTCTCAGACCTTTTTATTTGATTCTCATATGAACAGGCGAGTAATCAGGACAGATTCTCTTATGGTCATTGTACGGAGAGAACCAGAGGTTCAATTAAGCACTTGGCCAAGATTGTGCTTCCAAGTGAAAACCAGGATGTGAAACCAAGGTTTCCTAATTGAGATTTCAATGCTATTTCCACATTGTCACCTCCTTCTCCCTCTCTCCCTTTGTCTCTCTTTTCCCCTGTCCCCACCTTCACACACACACAAAATGAACCTCATTTTTTTTTCATGTGTAAAGAGAGGGTGTTTGGAATAAATGATCTCTGAGAACGCTCTTAGCTGTCAGTTTTCTGATGAATCGTTATTCATTTGACGAACTCAGGGTTCTGATACTTGTATCAGGGTTATGAGCGTTCAGATGTATTCCTACTCTTCTGTCTGTATCCTGTAGCATTTCATTTTCTGTAGTTCACAGTATACACTTTCGTTTTACATTTTTTTATCTTATATTGGAGTATAGTTAATTAACAATGTTGCGTTAGCTTCAGGTACACAGCAAAGTGATTCGGTGATACACATACACATATTTATTCTTCCTCCAACTCTTCGCCCATTTAGGTTGTTAGGAACATTGAGCAGAATTCCCTGTGCTATACAGTAGGTCCTTGTTGGTTATCTATTTTAAATATAGCAGTATATACCCTTTCTTCAGGAGGGGGACCTAGATGAAATCAGTAGTAAGAGAACTGCCAGTTTATTCCTTAGATTTGGAGAGCAAATAAAGAATCAGTGTGTGCATGCTGCAGCCGTCCCATTCCTTGGGTGTGAAAGCTCTGAGCACAGCATAGCTGCTCTCTCGGTAGAGAAGCCTGGTTTGTGACATCTTCCAGTATCATCCACAAGGCGTTTAGATCTTTGGAGAATGGCAGTAATAGTGCAAATGGATAGAGAATATTGATGGCTTAAGGTATCTAAGTGATTAAGAATTTAAAAATGGAGCAGGAAATGATTGTTGCCAACAGAGAGGCTTCATCTGAATCCTCGGTCCATTACTCTTGAAGGGATAATTATAATAGCCCACAGACTGATGGCAGCTCTCAATTATAGATGCTTCTCAAACATATGGTATTTTTCTTGCCACAGAGGGGAGGTGGTTAAGTTTATTGGTAGTAAGAAAACCTAGATCCAGGACGTTTTTTTTTTTTTTTAGTAAATTACTTCTTTATGTCTTAGGTTTTTATTTATACCATCAATGTTGTAGTAATAACAGTAAATAATATATCAAAAAATGATATGAGGATTTAAAAATTAAAAACCTAATTTGTGTTTTTTCCCCTTATTTCCTTCCATTCATTATCTCAGTCTTTTTCTCATTGTGGAAATCTTTTTTCCCCTCATTCTTTTCACTTTTGAAAATAGACGTAAAGTTTACATAGAGTGACAAGTTTAAATGTACAATCCAGTGAATTCTGATAAATAGATACACCTGTGTAACTAACTCCCCAGTCAAGATACAGACAATTTCCATCTCCCCAGAAAGTTTCCTCATGCCCCCTTCCAGGCAATCCTTATGCTCAATACAAAGCCATCATTCTGATTTCTATCATCAGATTTTAGTTTTGCATTCCTGAACTTCATGTAAATGGAATTATACTTTGTATATAGTTTTGCATTTGGCTTTCTTTGCTCAGCATAATGTTATTGAGATTTCTCTGTGTTCTTGAGAGTAGCACAGTTTATCCTTTTTTACCACTGGAGAAGGGGGATGACAGAGGATGAGATGGCTGGATGGCATCACTGACTTGATGGACGTGAGTTTGAGTGAACTCCAGGAGTTGGTGATGGACAGGGAGGCCTGGCGTGCTGCAATTCATGGGGTCACAGAGTCAGACACGACTGAGCGACTGAACTGAACTATTCCATTATATGAATACTATATAATCTGTTGATTAACATTTGGGTTGCTTCTGGTTTGGGGCTATTGTGAAGACACTTGCTATAAACATTCTTGTAGAAGTATTTTTGTGGACACATGATTTTGTTTCTCCTTGGTAAGTACTTAAGAATAGAATTTCTGAGTTACATGATAATGTATCTATTTACTTTATAAAGAACTATCAATATTGTTTTCCAAAGTGATATAAATTTATATATAATTTATATAAATTTAATCAATCATCATGGTTAAATTTATAGTCATTTTGCAGTCTCATCAACAATTCATGAAGGTTCCAGTTTTCCCACATCACCAATATTTGGCATTGTCAATCTTTTAAATTGTAGATCTTCAAAATGTTACAAAGTGATATAAAATATAACGAATGGGGGATAGTCAGTGAAGAGTACATGGGACCTTTCTGTACTCTCTATGAAACTTCCTATGAATCTATAATTATTTTCAAAAGAAAAAATGTTTAAAAATTTGTATTCAATATATATTCAGGTTTTCATACATATTCTTTTCATTCGTCTTTTTATTATTGAGTTGTAGGAGTTCTTTATATATTTTATATAGAAGTCCTTGGTAACATATACTACAAATATTTTCTCCAGTTGGTCAGCTTACCTATTCACTTTCTTAAAAGTATCTTTTGATGAGCAGAAGTTTTAAGACCTGTCAGAAGTTCAATTTATCATCTTTTCTGTTATAGTTAGTACTTTTCCTATCCTGATAAATTTTTGACCATTGCAAAATTACAAATTTATTATCTTAAATTTTTTTCTTGAAGCTTTATGGTTTTAAGCTTGTATATTTAGGCAAATATGCTAAACTTTATGTCAGATTAACGTTTTATGAGTGTTTAGATAGGAGTTGAAGTTCTTTTTTCCCTACACATTTATCTAGTAGTTTCAGCACCAATTGTTGTTGTTGTAAAGATGTTTCTTACCCCATTCCTTTGCTTTTATTGCGAATTAGTACACTATAAATGTGTGTGTCTCTGGGAAACCTTTTAGTCAGATTGAACCTCCTAGGTTCATGTTTTACCTTCTACATTTTTTTCCCTCTCTCCTATTGCTGTTTGTCTTTATGTTTTACTTTATGTGATATCTTCAACCTGATCTTTTAACTTTTCTTAGAATTTCAAATTTTGGTCATAATATTTTTAATTGGCAAGAGTCTTTCTCATATTTGCTACCCAGCCTCCTTCATTTTTTTGTTCAAATGTCTGTCACCTCCTCCTTCAGGTCTTCCCCAATGATCATGGTTAAATGTATATAATCCCTTTCTGCTAGCTCTTCCTAACGTCTTTCCCTGCTATTTTTTTTTTCTTCCATAGTATAGATCATAGTAAGACATACTATATTTTATTTATTTTTTTTATTGTCTTTCTCACTGAAATGAAAGCTCTATGCAGGCAGGGATGTTTAAATGTTTTCTCTATTAATGCTATTTCTGTGTTTCTAGCACCTAGAATAGTGCCATGCAGAAATTAGAACAGTAAATATCTAATGAATGAATATTTGGTACAGAATTTTCCTCTCATTTCATGAAAGCAAGATCTTATATCTCTCTGAGGACATTACATCTTTAATTTTTTTTTTCCCCATTTTCTGCATTTCCTCTGTTGTTTATTTTGATCTTCTGCCTTTATATAGAATACTTTCCTCAAATAACTGGTGATCCTTGACTGCCCGTTCATAAGCCAGGGCTTGTTGAGTCCCAGTTGGAGCCTGTTGACTAGAGGGCTTTAGGAATATGCACTGGTGGTTCCATCAGTATCAATCCATGTTTCTCTTGAGCCCATCAGCTTCTCTAAAGAAGAGTTCTCAGTCTTCTGGGCTTCCCTGGTGGCTCAGTGGTAAAGAATCCACCTACCAATGCAGGAGACACAGGTTCGATCCCTGATGCAGGAAGAAGCCACATTCTGCAAGTAAACTAAGCCTGTGCTCTAGAGTCTGTGAGCTGCAACTATATAGTCCTGCTTGCCAAAACTACAGAAAGACCCATGCAGCAGGGAAGACCCAGCACAGTCAAAAATAAATAAATAAACATTAAAAGGTAATTAAAAAAAAAATTTTTTTTTAAAGAAGAGTCCTCAGTTTTCTGGTTGAGGAACATGAACCAGTACCCCAGAGTTCTGGGAGCCTCATAAGAAAGGGAACTGTGGATATCACTCTTTAGCATGGAGACTTCCTCTTAATCCCCTTGTGTTCCAGAAAGCACATTGCTTCTGCCCTTCACTGTGTCCAGTTTCCCAGAGTCTAGAACCTTTAAGATCATTTGTTCCAGAGAATAATATTCTCATTTCCCGCCAGGGTCAAGGAGGGGCAGCAAATCTGCTCCACAGAGGCCGGGGCTGTGCAGGTGTGACAGCCCGTGACATCAGTTTTCACTCATTCTCTGTTCTGCTCCACGCTTTGTAAGATAATGGCGTCTCAGGCCCTGAGTCATTCTTAGGTTCAACAGTGCAAATTAGCTCCAGATGTTTAAGCTTTGGCTTCCTCCACTCTGCCATGTCAGTTACCACTCACGCATGTATTTTGACCTTCCAAAAAATGTGTAGGCATCTTTTGTCTCCCCTCCCAGTTTCTCTGTCCTTGACGATTTTACCTTTTTATTCCTGTAACGTCATTTTAGTGGGGTTTCAAGAGAGTGGCAATAAATGCATGTATTCAGTCTGCCATGTGTAACAGAAGCCTGATGTAAGGATTCAAAGAAAAGCGGAGGAGACAATGACTCATGATGTTAACAGTTGTCAAGTTTAACCTCATCCTCCTAGCTTCGTTCCTAATCTACTCTGTTAGGCTTACATTTGATCATGGTGCTACTCTAGTGACACAATAGGGCAGATTCTGGTTAAAAACCAACAAGCTGAGTTTCGCTGTGCTGAAATAGGAAGCCATGAAAGTCTGTTGCCAGGGAATAAAGTTGGTATTAGAGGAAATCACATAAATTCAGAGAGTAATTTCTGATTTGGCTTTAGTTCTTCCCAGGAACGAATTTCATAGAGTTCAGAACTCTTGCCATTAAAGGTCTCTGCTTCCTACTCTTCTTGTAAACCTCTTCATCTCCTAAGAACATCCTGTGCACAAAGGATAGGCCAGCCTCTTACATTCAGAGATTGTCCAACAAACATTGATGAGCATCTGTAATGTGCCAGGCACTAATTAGGATGAAGATTAGAAGATAAACCTGATCCTGACTTCCAAGAGCCTACAGTCTAGTTGAAGAACCATATATAGAAACAGATGCAATTAAATAAATGACAGTACTTGGGAAAATTGCAAAAAGAGGCATGCACGTGTTAACATGTGAGCACAGAGAGAGGCTGATCTACTTCACCCTGGGTCACAGAGAAGGCGTCCAGAGGAACGGATGTGTCCCTTCTGGGAAGTTGTATTTCTCCTTAAGCTTCAGGAAGGCATCATATTAGATGGGAGAAACATTCAGCCCGAGGAAACAAAGCCAAGCTGTAACTGGAGATGACCTGAGCAGAAACAGCTTCAAGCCCACTGCCATGAAAGCCACCAGGGATCAGAAAAAGAACCCCTTCACTCCCAACCATCCGCCTCAGGGGTGGGTAGTGGATGGCCCTTTGGTGTTTCATTCTTGTTTTACATTTACGCCTGAAGGGCTGTCTCCTTCCCACCTGCATCCACAGCCAGAGATGTCGGTTTTCCAGGACTTGAAGATGGAATAGGATGAGACCCTGTGGTTTCTACCAGATATTTCTGTGTAGGTGTCTGAATGGATGTGCTGGCGTTAACAGAGACAGGATCTAAGAAGTAAGAAAGGGGAGGAAAACTCCTGGGTGGGGCTTGTTGTTATTTTGGTTGAAGCTGGTGACTTTTCACAGAAGCCCAGTAGAATCGTGGAGTAGTTGAGTGAATTGGATGAGAAGGCATCTCTAAAGTGCCTGGGAAGTTACACTGGATAATCACTATTAATCAACATGGTGAGGAATTGGAAGATGTGATAACTTAATCCCAAACTGTGTTCTCATTCCTCGATTCTCTCCACCTAATGTGTGACCTCTTTCTGACTCATTGACCAGAGACAGCAAGTGGGCCCAGAGCCGTCTCCCTAGGGCACCCTAGGAGCTTCCCACACACCAGTGCTCAGCTGGTGTGGGCATGTCCATGGGCATCTGAGTTGGGGCCAGAAAGACTGGGTAGGGTGTTCTTATGCCCACCACAGTACCTATTCAGTAAGGCCCAGACAGACTCTGGGGTGAAATAAATTCAGTTGAATGTGGCTTTCAGGGGAAGCACAGAGTGTGCTGAAATGGAACAGAATTTGCATCAAAGGTTGGCGGGGCCCTCAAGCCTGTGAGCTGCTGCCTGTGGTGTGAAAGTTGGAGCAGAAGAGAGTGGCTTGTGCCAACTGGGGCTCAGAGGATCTTGCAGTGGGCTTGTGTCTGTGCAGCAGGGAGTAGAGACAAACCCCTCTCCCTGGAGGAGGCTGTATAGAAGGCCAAGAAAGTTTTGCTTGGATATTTGTCTGAAGAGATTACCCAGATGGCAGCTGGGGTGGGGATGGGTGGGAGGGTGGGGGCGGACACATAATCTGGGGCCTTCCAGCACTCCTCTAGGGGAGGCCCAGGGCCCCGGCCATCCCCAAGGATGGCATCCTGTGACAGCTGCAGTCTACATGACACAGACATGCAGTACATCGCTCTGGGTGTGTCTGGGAGGGCAAGTGGAGAGACCTATGACTGACTCTTCTGCCAGAGGGACCCTTCCCAGTGTCTTCTTCAGTCAGCGAGGAAAAGGCACCATGCACCTTCCTCAAAGCCCGTGGACTCATGTTTCTCCTTGCAGCTTACTTACTGGGAATGATGAGATGGCACTGGTGGGTCCTTCAGATAGCTGAGGAGAACAAATTTTTTCATAGCTGGAAATGAGAGGATGAAGGGCAGCATTAATAAGTCAGGAGAGGGGGGCACCAGGCAAAGGTCATCTGGGGAGAGAGGCAAGAGGCGTGCCATGTTTCAGGCTCACCCAGAAGTGGTTTGGGTCATGGGGAAGTCAAGTAGCTTATAAGAGTATTAGTTTCCTCTCGCTGCTATAATGAATTACCACACACTTAGTGGTTTAAATCAACATACATCCATCACCTTACACTTCTGAAGGCCAGAGGTCTAAAATGGGTCGGGTGGGCTGCTTCCTCTTTTAGACGTTGTGGGGGAATATGTTTCTTTGCCCATTCCATCTTTCCTTTTAAAAAAAAATTTTTTTTTTAAATTTATGACAGAGCTGGGTCTTCATTGCTGTGTGCTGGCTTTCTCTGGTTGCAGAGAGAGGAGGCTGCTCTCTAGTTGCGGGCTTCTCACTGCGGTGGCTTCTCTTGTTGCAGAGCGTGGGCTCTAGGGAACACGGGCTTCAGCAGTTGTGGTGCACCGACTTAGTTACCCCAAGGCACGTGGAGTCTTCCCGGACCAGGAATGGAACCCGCTCGACCTTTGCTTTCCTTGTCACATCTTCTTTTTGACTCTGGCCCTCTTGTCTCCCTCTTGGAGGGACCTGGATATGACTCTGGGTCTACCGGAATAATCAAGAATAATCTCCCCATCCTGAGATCCTTAACTTAATCGCATCTGCAAAGTCCTTTTTGCCATTCAAGGTACACATGCCCAGGTTCTGGGAAATAGGATGTCAGCATTTGAGGGGGCTGATATTCTGCCTCCACAGCAGAGGTGACCTTCTCAACCCTGCAGTTTGAATTTTCCTCTGAGTTTATCTAGAAGTGTTCAGTACCACCTCTGAGTGCTGGGATAGCCAGAACTTATTTTACTGACTCTGAGTATCCCCTGGAGGGTTCTCTGGGCACTGGCCTCCTCCTGGGTTTTGTTCCTTCCTCCCAAAAGGAATTTGGACAGATGGGTGGAGCCCTTCTCTCTGGGGTCTCCACCGTGGGAGCCAGCATCCCAGCTCTGCACCGGGACAGATGGCCCTGCCTGGTGATGCTGACACCATAGGTCTGGCGGCGCCTTCCTTTGATCATCGTCTCCAAGTTTGCCACCACTTCTGGTTCCCAACAAGTGGATAGTTGTCACTGCTGCCAGCAAGATGAGGGAAAATGTGCGGAGGTTTTCAAGGCCCAGAAACCAGTGGGGAGAGAGGCAGGGCAGGGTGCCCAGACCTGGGTGAGGCTGGGAATTTTCCATGGTGAGTTTGCATCCCCAGAGAAACGGTGAGATCTGAGCAAGTTGTGGAATTTCCTTCTGGTCCAGAATAATTTAAGAGTGATCCTGGGATGGGACCTCATGGGCTTAGCTAGTACGCTGCTCCTCAGACTCAAAGGCCGTCCTTTTGCCATTTTAGAATCCCTTTTCCCCACTCAGTGCAGGGCTGGCTGGTGGCAGTATCTGCTGGCATCTCAGTTCTATTCATGTGCTCAGGCAGATCCCAAAGGTCCTTTTAAGTCTTGTCTCCATTGTAGTTGCCCTCAGTTTCCCCTCCCTTTGGTCTGGTCTGCATGACTGAGTGCTTTAATTTATTCAGCATTAGGTGCTTTTAAAGCTGAGTATTCTCAGTGATTAATATCACATCCTGCCTCTTACCATTTAAATCTGCAGTGTATCTTGGGTTATTACATCGCCAAAAGGCAGATAAGATAAAATTGTCTGAAAAAAAAAAAAATCCCATGTTGGTGAGATCAGAAAACACAGAAGTCGGTTTAACTGTGTGAACCTGGGCCCTGCATACAAATTCTAGAAAAGGCCCACTGGCCCTTTGTTTGCTAACATAAGCAATTCTCTAACAGAAAGCTGGGCCTGAGAGGTAAGTGTGGTGCCTTGGCAGAGCTCTTATCTGAGGACACTGGTTCAGTTTGGAGGATTAAAATGGGCATGCTGGGTGAGAGGGTTGCCTGGAGGGGTGGGGGTGGGGTTGGGGGGGGCGATTGTGTCCCCCCTGGGGAGGAGCCCTGAATTACCAGCTTTGTGTGTCTCACTCTCTGAAGGACTCAGGCCTGAAGCTACAGCAGGAGGGCCAACAGAGAGAGCAGCAGAGGCTTCCAGAGAGGAAGGTGGTTCTCAAAGGAAGCCTGGTGCCTTTCTATTAGAAGAAAGCAGGTGTCTACCTTCCCAGCTGGCTCCTGAATTCCCTTGGCCCACTGCTGGAGCAGGCTGCCTCTTTGCTCAGTCACTCAGCCCCTCGGTATCTCCTTTCCTTTCCTCTTGCCTGTCCAGCAGGGTCCCCTGGCTCCTCCCGTTCCAGACTCCTTCTCTTCCCTTCAGGCTTCCCCTTCAACACTCCTTCTCCTCAAGTCCCCAGCTGTGAGCTGGAAAACAGGCCTGGCAGCCTGAGGCAGCCCCCTCCTCTGGCTTCGAGGTGTATTTTATGAAAGCAGCTGTGACTGATGGCTGCCTTTTCCACCGAGAGAGCAAGTGTGCAGCGCACCACTGCCCCTCTCCCCGATTCCACCGTCCTCTGTCATCTCCCTGTAATTACTGGGAGCGGTTCAGGTTGGAGGGGACCCCAGCTGAGTCTCAGATGGTGTCTCTGCCTGAACATCAAGCCTGGACCTTGAATAAACCTGGGGAAGTGAGGGGAGAGGGAAGAAAGGAAGAAAGGGCGTGGGGAGAGAGAGAGCATGCTCAGGAAAAAAACAAGAGAAGATTTTTCCCACATTTCTGAGAGGTTGCGTGAAGATCTGAAGGGGATGTTAGGATCATGAAGCCAGGGATGAGGAGCTCCAAGCCCTGCATATTTCCCACGAGCCTCTGAGAGGACTCGAAAGGGAGAAGAACTGCCAGTTGGAATGGAATTCACCTCACTGTTCCTGTTTGAATTAACCCTTAAAGATGCAAGTTGGTAAAAACAAACCAAAAAAACCCAATAAGAAATGCCTCCTTTTTTAGGAGTTCCTTTTGGAACCCTCCCCCACACTTTAAGAGCTTTCAGCAGGTGGACCCAGACTTCTGGAAGCTCTCACCACCTCCTCAGCAGGAGTCTCTGGAACCTTCTCCTCTCCCAAGCCCAGCTGCAGGAGGTGGAGGGAACTGGCCACTCAGCAGGCAGCCTCACTGCCACCAGCAGTGCTCTTGGGGACACCACTGTCTAAGGTGTGCTTAGAAAGGACATGGAGGTTTCTGGGAGGAATGAGGATGGGGCGTCCGCTGAGGTTACCCAAGCTGCAGCACCTGCCCTATTCCTTCTTTCCTCAGCTCTGCTCCTGGCCGCTTTTGCAACACAGCCCCTCAGCCTGGGGCTGAGAGACTCTGTCCACCAGATGGCCTGGGATGGCTCTACCGCCAGACAACTCCTCAGACCCCGGGGCATCAGAGGCTGCTTGACTTTATTTAGCAAACATACATATAGAGTGTACCACGTGCCAGGCAGTGGTCAAAATGCTTTACTCATTAACTTAATAATGCTACAATGCTCTTATGCAATAGATACTGTTTTTTTCTCCATTTTACAGATAGGATGACTGAGGCATAGAGCTGTTAGGTAGCTGGGCTCAGTGCAGGCAGCTGGGGAGTGGTGGAGCTGGGATTTGAACCTGGGCACTCTGGCTCCAGCTCCATGCTCTTAATCATTTGTCAGACTCCATCTCATGTACCCATGCGGGATGCCCAGCCTCCCTACTTTGTGGGGGAAGAGGAGTGGCGGTGGTAGGGCTTGCCAGGTGGTGCTAGTGGTAAACAACCCCGCTTGCCAATGCAGGAGACATAAGAGTCGTGGGTTCGATCCCTGGGTTGGGAAGATCCTCTGGAGAAGGAAATGGCAACCCACTCCAGTATTCTTGCCTGGAGAAACCCATGGTCGGAGGAGCCTGGTGGGCTACAGTCCATGGGGTTGCACAGAGTTGGACACGACTGCAGCGACTTAGCACGCATGTATAGTGTGGTGATAAGAGTGAGTGGAGCCCAGCATGGGAGGTCGATGGACCTGGCTCTAGTCTGGGTTGTGCTGCCATCTGGCCAAGTGACCCCATGCAACTTGCTCAAACTCTCTGAGCCGCAGTTCTGCATCTGGCAGAGGAGGCAGGTGATTCGATGGCTTCCAAATCACTCTAAGATTGAGTGTTTGCAAGGCCTCCGTAGAGTGCTCAGTTATGCTTGGGCCGACCCATTCCTGCCTTCATCTGGACCTCATCTTGGGGGTCGCCAGAGGAAGTTGGAGGCAGGGAGGAAAGTGAACACAGTCAGCAGACAGGCAGTGGGTGGGCAGCCTCCCTGGAAACAATGGACAGTTTAATGTGGCTCTTTGACTGTATCCCTCCATGAGAGCGACAATAAGAGCTTGGATAATGCTCTTAACAGGGAAATCCTCTTACAATTATGACCCATAATGAGTCCCACAGTTATGGTCATGGTTGTGATTCCCACAGCAGGGCCTGTAGGAAGCTGCCTAAGGCTGTTCCTGACCAGCTAAACACTAATCCAAGTGGCTCTCGTGTAAATCATAACACATAGATTCCAGCTACTCCTTAATGACTTGGAGACATACACAATTTAATTGCATTTAAATGGACCATCTTACCTAATTAAGAGTCAGGACCAGAGACTATAAGTGAAGTGTCCTATTTCCTCAATGTTAAGATGCATGCTTTTCATGTTGAACATTTCTGAAATTGAAATAAGTCATACAGACAATATTTATTTTTAATGTTGTGTTTCTCCCCCAACACACACATACATAAATAGACAGACACACAAACATTATTCAAATTGATGGTGTGTCGTAGAATTAAAGAAATATAATAGCATTATTATTGCTTCAGTCTATGTTGGTGGGGGGGAGAGAAATCACTTTAGGAAGAAGAGGGACTTTATTTGAATAGTCATGAACCCCTGTGGGCAAGAATGAGCCTCAGGGAGGCTAGAAACCCAAATCTGGAATGCTGTGGGGAATCTTTGAAGTATTTTTCTCTCTCATCTTTGCCTCTTTCTATGTATCCGACTCATTGTTCATTCTTTCTGCTGACTTGCTGCCTCTGCATCTCAAGAGTCACAGCAGAGAAAGGCCAACCACAGCTTCACGGAAGGACAAATCTCTCTGTCTCTGTGTTTGTCTGTCTCTCTCGCCTCTAATCCTAATAACAGGGTAAAGATTCCCATTGGCCCTTCTCATCCAATCAACCGTGAGTGGAGTCAGAGCGTAGGGTCCCATTTCACAAGACAGCAGCCAGCTTCCTGTCCCTGGGGGTCCTTGGGTCAGTATGAATTGGGTAGACGTTCCGTAAGATCTCCCTTGCGGGAGGCAGACTTCTGCAGGCTACTGCAGAAGATCTTGCCAACAGCACTAAGTGTTGGGACTGGGAAGGACAGTAGGCAGGGCACCTGGAGACAAGTCACCTAGGCCAGATCTGGGAGATCGGCTAGCTCTGAAAATAAATGGAGGATTGCCCAGATCTGGCCATGCCGGCTCACTGCGAGGGCTGCCCGGGGCTTGGCACTGATCTCCTTCTTTCTGAGAAAGGCTCCAGGACAAAGGGCCATTGCCCAAGGACATCAGAGTGGCAGAGAGGCAGAGCTGGTGAATCGGAGAAGAGGACCTCCTAGAAAGGCTCGTTAGCCTTTAGGTCAGCACAGCAGAGGCTCTTTCTGGAATACTGTCGAAGGGTCCAGATTTTGCTGATATCAGCCTCAGACTATGTCCAAAGAAAGCACAGCCCCTCCAGTTTTTGGAGGGGAGTCAGGATGGGGCAGCTGGGTGGGGAGGAAGCCAGGGTCCTGTCCTGTGGTGTTTCTGGCCCCTCACCTTCTTCAGGGGCCTGCCAGCTTGGTCTGAGTGGCTGGGGTCCAGCGCAGAGCTCTGCGGTCTTCAGTTCTAGGACCAGGGGATGAGCCCTCACGTGACACCTTCCTCTCTGGCCCTGAGCACTGACTGCGGCACCCTCCCTGCTCGCCCTGGAAGCCACCGGGGCAGCTGACATCCGATGAGCCACCGACCTAGAGATTTGGCAAGAAAGTAGCTTGCTCTGCAGGAGAAGATGTCAAGTGAGAAAGGGTAGTTAGTACCACCTCCTCTGAAAGCTGGGGGAGCCAGGGAGCAGATGGTGGCAGGGAGGAGCAGCCAGGGAAAGCAGGGGCCTCCCAGGACAAGAGAAGAAAACCAACAGCCAAAAGCACTATTTTTATTTTCCACTCTTCAGGCACTACTCCCAAGAGGTCTGCCCAAGTGACTCATGAATGTCCTTGTGCACCAAGAAATCACCTGGTTTGGGGGCACAGAGAGCTCTGTGCTGCCAAATGAACATCCCTCTCTTCTTTGGCCACTAACCCTGCCACCCACTCCATGCTGAACGATTCCGGGAAATACTAGTCTCTCTGCCTCGTGCACTCATTCAACCTGGGAAGAGCTGTTGGAACACCGACCATGCGAGGCCCTGATATACTAGGAACTATCAACTCAGCCAATAAGAACTGCAGGGAAATATGGTTTATTAGGTTAGCTAGATGGGTCATTCTTGTGCCAACCCATCTTCATAATTCACGTGTGAACTGAAATCTCACTGATTTTTGTCTGTTTTCCTATTATGGAAGAGATAAAGCTATGAATACTATTGGGAAATGGTAAGGGTAACAGTCAGTTCCAGGCCATTCAATATTCCTTATTGAATATGAAAGTGAAAGTTGCTCAGTTGTGTCCAACTCTTGGCAACTTCATGGACTATATACAATCCATGGAATTCTCCAGGCCAGAATACTGGAGTGGGTAACCTTTCCCTTCTCCAGGGTATCTTCCCAACCCAGCCATCGAACCCAGGTCTCCCCCACTGCGGGCGGATTCTTTACCACTGAGCCATCAGGAAGCCCTGTTGAATACATTTGCAGACTAATTCTGTTCTCCTCCTTTTCTTGATCCTTCCGGAGTCTTTTCCCATCCACCTGGCAATCCCAGCCCTTCCCTAACCCCCAGAGCCACATTTTCAGCTAACCTGGTCATTTTTCCTCCAATGTGTACCTTGAGCCCATTGTCTCCTATCCATCTATTAATATCTCCCTTACCCACTTCCACCTCATCCATTGCAATACTGGTCCTCTAGCTTCTTAATCCTTTCTCCTCATAGCCCAGAGTGCTTTTCTGATAACATAAGTGAGATCATGTCCCTTCTTTTCTTAAATCCCATCAGTGACTTCACATTTCCCTTAGAGTACACCCAACGTGACATGCCGCCTGCTGAACAACTGCAATGACACCAGACTCCTCATGGTCTAGAGCACATTGAACTTCATCCTAGAGTCTTTGTACCTGCTGGACCTCCGCTTGGAGTGCTAAACCTCTGAGTCTCTGCCCCTGCCCCTTCTCTTCATTCATGCCTCAGAGAAAAATTGTTTTCTCCAATATACCTTCCCTGACAACCGTATCTAAGTAGCTTTGCCTGTTTCGTGTCTGCCTGATTACTACAGTCTGTTCATTATGTTCGCGACTTTTCCTCAATGTGTATTTCTTTGTGTGTTTGTGTGTATGCTTTAAAATAAAGACCTGTCTTGTCTGTCTCCCTTCTCCAGGCTCCATGCGGGCAGGGACATGTGTCTTTGGTCCACCTCTGACCCTCAGCACTCAGGCTAGGTGCCCAGGCTATAGCAGATCGTCAATAAATTTTTATTCATGTCTGTTTTGAGCACCTGCTACATGTGAAGAATTGTAATATATGCTGGGCAAATAGTGAAGAAATAAAACAGACTGCCCAGGTAGAGCTGATGTTCATAACACCCATGATTTAACTATTATTTGAGTGTGAGGGGAGTAAAGGTGATGGCTCTGTTAATATCCAAAGCATGTTGAAATTACATTAAAAAAATAAAAATAGTAACAATAGGCTTATCTATTTTGCTCTACTCAGGAAACAATATGAGGTGAAAGAAGTTTTTATTTAAAGCAGCTCTAGCCCAGGTATAATACCTTTAGGCCCATTTAGCCATTTTCTCCAGAGATTTCCGATATGCTTTCTTCAAACCATCAAAGCATTAAAGTAGTTTAAAAAAAACCTTAAAGATTTCCCTGAGTCTCTTAAAGAACATGACACTTTTCCTTTTTTTCATGCAGATAAATGTATGTATCTCTCCAGAGTATTCATGAATTTTAGTCTCTTTACAAGTTGGCCATGAAGGAGAGGGAATAAAATTCCTTTACTTACACTGAGGAAGAAATTGAATTTAGGATAAAGCTGTCTGATGTGGGAGAAACAGCGCTGACTAGGAGTCAGAGGCTCAGACACTGAGTCCAGTTCCACCATGAAGTAACTGGAGAGTCAGTCATCTCAATGGGCCTCAAGTTTCTCACTTGGAAAGTCAGTTAGGTGTTCCCTCCAGTAGATCCAGATGAATGATGGTGAGATGGGAAACCCTGAGCCAGGCGCCCCTCGTCACATACTCTGTATCCAGAGAGAGGCGTGGTATGACTTGTGATTCCTGAGTAACCTCAGGGACGGCTCGGTTGGACCACAGTCACTGAACCCACATTTACCCTGCATTACACACTCTACTGTGTGTGTTCTGGGGGCTCAGAGAGTCATTCAGTCAACAGAGATTTATTAAGTACCTACTACACGCAGCGCCAGGGGCTTTGTACAAATGATGATGGAAGGAATGTGTAAGTCTCTGACTTTGGGGAGTTCTTGTGGAGGGCGGCAGGTGCAGAGACTCTAGGCTGAGACTCCCTAGTGGGGAGAAAGGCAGCAAGCCAGAAAGAAAGACAGTGGCGCAGAAAAAAGTGTTGGTGAGGAGGTGGAGAAAAGTGAACCCTCCTACACTGTTGGTGGGCGTGTAAATTGGTGCAGTTACAATGGAAAACAGTATGGAGGAGCCTCAAAAAATTAAAAAATATAACTGCCACATGATCCAGCAATTCACTTTTGTGTATTTAGCCAAAGAAAATTTGGAAACACTAACTTGAAAAGAAATATGCACTCCTATGTGTATAGCAGCATTATTCACAATAGCCAAGATATGGAAACAATCTAAATGTCCATCAACAGATGAATTGGCAAAGAATATATATATACACATATAAATACAATATCTGGAATATTCACATTTTTCAGCCTAATGGAATCTTGCCATTTAATATAACAGGGATGGACCTGGAGGGTAGTGTGTTCAGTTCAGTTCAGTTCAGTCGCTCAGTCGTGTCTGACTCTTTGCGAACCCATGAATCGCAGCCCGCCAGGCCTCCCTGTCCATCACCAACTCCTGGAGTTCACTCAGACTCATGTCCATCGAGTCAGTGATGCCATCCAGCCATCTCATCCTCTGTCGTCCCCTTCTCCTCCTGCCCCCAATCCCTCCCAGCATCAGAAACTTTTCCGATGAGTCAGCTCTTCGCATGAGGTGGCCAAAGTACTGGAAATCCCAGGGCTGATCTCCTTCAGAGTGGACTGGTTGGATTAGGTTAATTCAGATAGAGAAAGACAAATACGATTATTTCACTTCAGTGTGGAATCCTAAAACCAAACCAAACAAAATAGAAACAGACACAGATACAGAGAACACACTGCTGGTTGCTAGAGGGGACGGGTAGGTGAAAGGGGATCAAGAGTTACAAATTTCCAGCCATAGATAAGTCATGAGGATATAATGTACAACATGGGGAATGCTGTCAATAACACTGGAGTAACATTGTATGGTGACAGGCGGTAAGTGGTCATATTATAGTAATCATTTCATAATATATAAAAATATTGAATCACTATGTTATATACTTGAAAGTAATAAAATATTGTATGTTAATTACAACTCAAGAGAGAAAGAAAGAGGGGACTTCCGTGGTGGTCCAGTGGTTAAGAATCCATCTTGCAGTGCTGGGGACGCTGGTTCTATCCCTGGTTGGGGAACTAAAATCGCACATACTGCTGGGCCACCAAGCCCACACCCATGAACTGCAGCTAGAGACGTCCAGGTGCATGGCAGCTGGAGAAGCCTGCACACTGCAACTGAAGACGCAGCACAGCCAGAATTCAAAAGCAAGAACGGAATAGACAAAGAAAGAAAGGATGAAAAGAAGCACTATGTGAGGAATGTGGAACCCAGCACAGCCAAAATTCAAAAACAAAAACGAAACAGACAAAGAAAGAAAGGATGAAAGAAGCACTATGTGAAGAATGTGGAACCCAGTGCAGAGCCAGAGAATGACATAAGGAAAATCATTTAGAAAGTAGCCAGAGATGTCCCTGAGAAGGTGCTGTCTTTTTGAAGGATCAAAAAAGAGGCGCAGCGATGGAGCACACATCCAAACGCAGGAAAAGGCTTAGACAGAGCATTGGAGGAATTCAAAGAAAGCCAGGGCAGCTGGCATTTAGTGGTCCAGGAAGAGAAGTTTGAAATAAGGCTGGAAAGAGGGTAGAAGCCAGGCCATGTAGGACCTTAGGGCTCAAAGCAAGGGGGCTGGATTATTTTAAGTAAAGGAAACTGTGATTGGACCCACATTTCACCAGTGTAAAACTTCCCACTGCAAACACTTAATTTTGTTTATTTTCCTATGATGAAATTCAGCTACTGAGAGTCCACGACCTCCTTGTGCAGGGACAGTAAGTTCTGAGACTCTCTTTAGAACACTCTTTCAGCGGTTTCAGAATTCTTCCCCTCAGATTTGCCTGGTGGTCCAGTGGTTAATTATCCACCTGCCGATGCAGGGGACACAGGTTAGATCCCTGGTCCAGGAACTAAGATCCCACATGTTACGGAGCAACTACGCTCATGAGGTGCAACAGCTGAGTCGCTGGTATATAGAGCCTGTGCTCCGCAACAAGAGAAGTCAATGAGAAGCCCCCCGACCTCAACTAGAGAGTAGCCCCCACTAGTGGAAACTAGAGACAGCCCACACACAGCAACGAAGACCCAGCACAGCCAAAAGTAAATAAAAAAGTAAATTTTAAAAAAGGAAAGAATCTTTCCCTCCTTTTCCTTCTCCCTTTCTCTCTGAATTTGCTCAAAATCCCAAGGGGCTTGTATGTTTCCCGATGTTGAAGGAGGAGCCTCTGACCCACATTGGCTGGTATCTGCTGTTTTCATGTCCCTTGTCATTTGTTCCCTTGCCCCAGGCAACAGGAAGTGGCTGCTGAGGAATCTGCCCTCATCTCAGCTCTTAACACTGTGCCCCGTCCTTCGTCCTTCGTTTCCAGTTTGGTCATCCACCCTGAAGCTTCCCACGTTGGAGCCCCTTGCCCCCTTTTTGATGATCCCCCATCAGGCCCCTAAGCTCTCGATTCCTAGATAACCTTTGTCCTACTTTGTACACAGGGGTTTATCAGATCTACTCCCCATCTTCTAGGAAGCCAAGATAACAGAGTGGGGCAGGGGGAAATCTGTGGGGAAGGTAGTATCTCAGGCCCTCTCTCTGCCTAGACCTGCTCATCTGCATTAACAGGGCACCCCTTGTCGGTGCTGGAATCTCTGTCTCCCTCCCAGGTTGCAGAGGGCAGTAGAGCCAAGTTCTTTCCATTCTCAGATTTTTCAAACTTCCAATTTTGACCTCACACACCAGTACTGAGGGGTGCGGCAGAGGGAACAAGGCTCTATAGGCTCTATCCTTGTGTTTAAAGTGCCCCCTTTCCAGTGGAGTATTACTCAGCCATAAAAAAGAAATTGGGTCATTTGTAGAGACATGGATGGACCTAGAGAATGCCATACAGAGTGAAGTAAGTCGGAAAGAGAAAAACAAATACCATATATTAATGCATGTATGTGAAATCTAGCAAAATGGTATAGAGGGTCCTTATTTACAAAGCAGAAATAGAAACATATACATAGAGAACAGATGTGTGGATACCAAGGGATGAATGTAGACTGAGATTGACACATATCCAGTATTAATACTATGTACAAAATAGATAGGGCTTACCAGGTGGCGCTAGTGGTAAAGAATCTGCCTGCCAGTGCAGGAGACACAGGTTCAATCCCTGGAAGATTCTACTCCAGGAAAATCCCCTGGAGTAGAAAATGTCACCCCACTCCAGTATTCTTGCCTGGAAAACTCCATGGCAGAGGAGCCTGGTGGGCTACAGTCCATGGGGCCACAAAGAGTCCGACATGACTGAGCAACTGAGCCCAAAATAGATAACTAATGAGAACATGATAGAGAGTACAAGGAACTCATTTAATGCACCATGGTGACCTGAATGGGGACGAAGTCCAAAAGCGAGGAGATATACGAATGACTGATTCATTTTGCTGTACAGTAGAAACAAACAAAACTTTATAAAGCAATTATATTCCAATAAAAATTAATTAAAAAAATAAAGTACCTCCTTTCAACCCCCTTCTCTGCTAAGCTCCATGCCCCAGTCATACAGACAGGAGAGAAGGGTCACTTGGAGTGTGGTGGGGGCAATGGAGATGGAAAGATCCTGGTGGGTTTTAGAGGCTGTTGATGGATCAGATATGGGAATTAAGGGAGAGGGAGGAACCAAAGTTACCTCCCTGGTTTCTGGCTTCAGCATCTAGGTCCTGGGCAGTGTCATTGTTGCAGGGAGGGAGCAGGTGGGGAGTGGTGGTGGCTCAGATTTGGGAATGGCTACGAAGAACCTACTGTTGTATGCATCTCAAGTTTGAGATTTTTGTGAGACACAGTCAAGGGAGAGATGTCAAGCAGATAATTAGATTTCTGAGATTAGAGCTCAGAGGCAAAGTCTGAAAAGTGATACATGTTTGGGAGGTGTCAGCAGACAGATGGTTCTTAAAATTGTGAGTGTGCTGGTGGTTTCGTCGCTAAGTCGTGTCCAACTCTGTGCAACCCCATGGACTGTAGCGCACCAGGCTCCTCTGTCCATGGGACTTTCCAGGCAAGAATACTGGAGTGGGTTGCCCTTGCCTTCCCCAGTGGATCTTCCCAGCCCAGGAATAGAACCCCGGTCTCCTGCATTGCAGGCGGATTCTTTACCGCTGAGCCACCAGGGAAGCGAAAATCGTGAGAATGGACACTAAATAGTCTCAAGTGCTCAGGGAGGGCTTAGACTTTGCTGTGTGGTCCTGAAATTTCATCCCGTGATTTGGATAAGAGGAGTTTCGTCTCCAGGTGGCTGCTCCGCGGCCCCAGGTGGTGGTTCCGTGATCCCCTGCCGGCTGCTGCTGCTCCTTCTGTAGACTCTCTTTAGTCTGCTGACAGGTGAGAGCTGCTGGTTAGGGACAGTACTTGGGACACATCCAGCTCATGAGGAATAAGGGCAGGAGGAGGGAATGGTCTGCCCAGCTGGAGGGAGGAGGTGGAGGGGATCTTTCTAGATGAGAAGGAGCAACCTCACCCTAGATGGTGGTGGTGGTGGAGCAGAGGTCAAGGCCCACTGGACTCAGGTCTAAGGAGACCTGAGACCGCACGCTGGGACATGTTCTTCTCTCAAAGGTCTCTCAGGCATATTTCATGTTCATACCCTGCGTAAACCCAGACAGTACAATCTCAGAGGGCCATCATATGCAGAAAACTCAGTTCCACATTTACTTATAACTTAAAAGAAATTCCATCTTTATCATCAAGGATGTTGTTGTTGTTCGGTCGCTAAGGCATGTCCGACTCTTTGCGACCCCATGGATCGCAAACCATGGCTTCCCTGTCCTTCATTATCTTCCGGAGCTTGTTCAAACTCACGTCCACTGAGTCAGTGATGCCATCCAACCATCTCATCCTCTGTCGTCACCTTCTTCTCCTTCCTTCAAGCTTTTCCAGCATCAGGGTCTTTTCCAGTGAGTGGGCTGTTCTCATCAGGTGGCCAAAGTATTGGAGTTTCAGCTTCAGCATCAGTCCTTCCAATGAACATTCAGGGTTGGTTTCTTTTAGGATTGACTGATTTGATCTCCTTGCAGTCCAGGGGACTCTCAAGAGTCTGGCATGTTAAAGGCATTCAAATGTATGGTCCCAGCAAGATTAATTCAAATTTTATATCTTTTTCTATTCAGATAGTTTTCACCCTAAAGCTGCTCTGGCACCATTTTCAAACCTCTCCCTTAGATAAACTCTTCTACCCCAGCCTCTGAACTTTGCCCTCTCTCTCAACCTTTTATTATGATTTGACCTCTCTCCTAGGAGGAAAGAATGCATCATTTTTTTAGCATGGAGAAAGAGGTTTGTGGAATTAGGCTGACATGAAAGGATTCTGTTTGGTGGGATGAAGGGATGGACATGTTTGTTTCATCACACCATGACTTGTAGCTTACAGGTCAAATTACACTTACGTGCTCTCATTCGAAATTCCCAGCTACCCTGAAGGTTAGTTGTTCTTATTAATCCAATCCAACTTCAAACTAAGGCTCAGATAGGATATGACTTTCTCAAAGCCACATAGCTTAAAAAATGGCAGAGAGAGAGGATTCGCGCTGCCTGCCAGCATGAAGGTGGCTCAGATGTGGGATGTACCAATGAAAGAAATGGAGGGAGATAGTTTCTCTCTCTCTGTTCTCCCCTTTCTTCTCTGCTTGCCACTCTCCCCTCATTTTTTTTCAATAGCAGAAGGACCGGGGCAGCTCCACTGCCTTGTTAGGAAATTAGGTGTGAAACAAGGAACTGGGATCTATCTGGCGTTTCTCTGCATCTTTATTTGTAATAAAATGAAGAGCTTAGAAGTGATGACTTCGGATTGAATTCTGTGAACACTGGTGTAAGTCACAGAAAGCAAGGCTGCCTCGTGACCCAGTCCTGACACGGTGATGTTCTCAGGGAAACAACTGTCAGATAGACAAAAAGTAATTCACAAAGAAATCTTAGTCTCAGCTGAAATCCCTCAAAGAATACTAAAACTGCATTCAGCTCAAAACAGAGCAACACTTGAAAAAAGTCTGTCTCACCATGTACATTTCAAATACAACTCATGTAAAGTAAAAAATAAATAAATAAAACAAAGGAAAAAAAACCCACAAATATAACTCTCTCTCTCTAAAGAACCATCACCTCTCTCCACACTCCTAAAATTTTCCCTAAGCCCAAATACTCGCATTTTTCTTTTCTTCTCATCTCACTCTCAGGATCTTTTTATTTCTCTTCCACCAGTAACACAGAGAGTTACTTTCCAGAGGAAATCAATCTACCCAGTCTGGCTTCTCTAAATTCCCTCCTTTGCCTTTACCCCAATTCAGCAGAGAATGCACTGTTGTCCCAGAATTCTCCATGATAGGCAGAGAAGAGGAGAGGCTGTTATTAGAGACAAGTAATGATTTTCCTATCACATTGGGACATAGCCAGGAAAATGAGAGAGCATGGGAACTCCTTCACATCGCAGACACTCAAAGACAGAGCAGATGGTGGAAAACTCCCTCTGAGGTCTTCCTAGGTTGTATATCATCCTCAGTTCCCCAGCTGAGAAGTTCCCCAATTGCTTACTCTTGTCGGATGGGTCCCTCCACCAAGGACCTCTCTGGACACGCATAGAATAGTGGAAGAACGAAGGAAAGAAAGAAGGGAAGGGAGGAAGGAGAAAAAGGGAAGAAAAGGATGGCCCTGTCACCGTCCTAGGTGGATGGAGGCACTGCTGAGAGGGAAGAACTGCCTTGAGTTTCTCTAGAAGAGTTTCCCATCCTGTTCTTGTTTCTCCTTCTGCTCGTAAGAGAGCTGGCTCAGCCTCAGGGAAATCAGGGTAACCCTTGGCTTTGCTCAACACTTGCATGTGTCATCTCATCTAAACTTTAGTGCCACCTGGGCATTGTGTAGACATTGCAGTGAGATCGTCTGTGGATGAGTCTTTCTTCCACGCTGGTATATAAACTACTCTTGGCAGGACTCGATTTTGTAGATCATTGCATTCCTGGCACTCAGCCTAGCCCACTGGCACAGAATAGTAGATGCTCCATGCTGGTGGAATGAAAGTAAGCAGAGCAAATATTTTTTAAGTGAGTCAACTAAAATCCAGAGCCACCAACCAGTTTCAGCCTGGGTCATACCATGTAGAGGTGTGTATACACCTGTGTCCCAGTGCTCAGGCTTCTGAGTCCAGACTTGGTGTGATTCCTGACTCTGACACTTAAAGCAAGTCCTTAGCTTCTCATTTGTAAACTGTGCTTAATGATACCTGTCCCAGTAGAGCAGATGTGATGATAAAATAAACAGTAACAACAAGAAGGTGCTTTTAAAAATCCTTAGCAGAGGACTTTCCTGATGGTCCGTTGGCTAAGACTGCCAATGTAAGGGGCCCCAGGTTCGATCCCTGGTCAGGGAATTAAATCCTGCATGCCACAGCTAAGAGATCCTGTGTGCTGCAACGAAAACCTGGCACAGCCAAATAAGTAAAAATAAATATTTTAAAAATCTTGGACTTCCCCTGGTGGCGCAGTAGCTAAGAATATGCCTGCCAATGCAGGGGACATGGGTTTGATCCTTGGTCTGGGAAGGTTCCATATGCCTCGGAGGAACTAAGCCCGTGCATCACAACTCCTGAGCCCACGTGCAGCTACTGAAGCCTGTGTGCCCCAGAGCCCACACACTGCAATGAAGAGCAGCCCTTGCTCACTATGACTAGAGAAAGCCGGTGCAAAGCAATGAAGACACAGTGTAGCCAAAAAAAATTATGGAAAAAAAAAAAATCCTTAGCTTTTCACTTCTTGGCCCTTCCCTCCTTCCTGCCCCGGGCACCTGGACCCCAGAACACCTGTGTTCTGTGTCTGGATCACCAACACCCTCTGTTCCTGCATCTGATTTTAGGAAGTCCAGTGAAGGTAAAAGTAGAGATCAGCAGTTTGGGGCTGGTCCGGTGCTGTGTGTATCTACATGGCCTCGGCAGATGGAGCCCGCGGCCTCTGTCTCACCCAAGGCAAGACGGACTTAGGCCTTTTCCCAGGGGGAGGAGGCTGGACTGTGTTTTGCAGCCCTCTCTTTCCCCAACCCTCCCTTCCCTGTTCAGGAGCCGCCCAGCCCTCAGAAATTCCTCCCCCTCCACCCTCTTTGAGGGATTTCCTTTCTCAAGGAAAGCAAGATGACCTCGCTCCGGTTTTGGAATTCCAAAATCAAGCGGGAATAAATCTGCCAGAGCTCACCTGTCTTCTAAACACAGAACTCAACGCAAATGCTCCTTTCCTGTGGGCATCGCCTCTGCACGCCACCCCCGACCCCCACCAAGTAAGAAGTCAGCTCCAAAGACGCCCTGACTCTCCATCTGACCCAGGCTTTTCTCTCACAGACCGGGCTAGCGTCTGCAGATAGATAGGAGAGCTTCACGATGGGGGACCAGAATGCCCAAGAAAATCAGAGTGAGGGGAGCTCTTGGGATCCAGGCCTGGGATCCCGGGGCCTGCAGGGTAGGTGAGACAGCAACGGGGTTAACCTGGGCCCAGTGCCCAGGATTAGAGGCTCAATTCCCCACTGTCAGTGAAACTCAGCTCCCATAGCTCCAGGAGCTCACCTCTGTCATTAATATAGTGATTGTAAAGCCTGTCGTGCAGCGCTGGGCACATATTCAACACTCGGAAACCTGGCCTGTTGTCTTGACTCTTACAACACTTACTGCGCTTGGCTGTTATGTATCTCTCGCCCACACTGGGTGCTCTGTGTCTCTTGCGCTTAGCAGAATATCCAGCTCACAGTTGATAGTAATTAAATTATTCTGGGACACTAGTCAAGACTCTTTGAATAACTCTCTTAGCATTGACTTGGGCAGAGGCCTGTCCCTTGACGAGTGACAAAATTTCTGGGGTTAATGAAAGTTAGGGAAACTGAGTCAACCCTAGCAGGGCTTCTCTGCTTCCAGAGACTGCCTGAAGGTGAGTTGATTGCAGGTGGTAAGGGCTGGGGAATCAGTTTTTAGAAAACCAGGGGTCAGGCTAACGCTGGGTTTGGGGATATGGGACTGAGAGATACAGGGTGAAGCTGGGAAGACTGTGTGTAGTTAAAGGGCTGACCAGCCTGGCCACACAGTCCTGTGGCTGCCACTTTTGAGACATGACCCAAAGGCCCCAGTTTCTAGAGAGAGCTGCCCCAACTTGACACAGGTTCCTGAATTTCCCATTTTAGAGTCATTTTTCTAGAGAGAGACACCTGAGGGCTCTTGTCAAAATATATTTGTTACAGATGGATTGGGTAACATTTATGAAATCCACACCTGTCTAGTGATCAGCAGTTCTAGAATCCTGGGTGACCGCTAGCCAGGGCTGGAGGGAGGCTCTGAGGTCTGGATCATGGCGCCCACCCAAGGAGGTGAATGAAATTCCAACATGCAGAGCCAGGGCCCAGCGTGAGAAGCTGGTGCTACTGTGAAAAACCTCAGTTTCCTCAAGCGGGAGGAAAGAGGATCAGAGAGGGCACTATTTCCAACAAATGCTGCCTAGTATACAATATACTGGCTTCCCAGGTAGCACAGTGGTGAGAACCCACCTGTCGATGTGGGCAAGGCAGGAGATGCAGGCTTCCTGGGTCGGGAAGAGCCTCTGGAGGAGGAAATGGCAACCCACTCCAGTATACTTGCCTGGAGAATTCCATGGATGGGGAAGCCTGGCGGGCTGCAGTCCACGGGGTCATAGAGTCAGACACGACTGAGTGTGCGTGCACACACACACACACACACACACACACAGTATACTCTATCCCCATGGAGTGCGTGCGTGCTAAGTTGCTCAGTCATATCTGACTCTTTGTGACCCCATGGACTGTAGCTCACCAGGCTCCTGTGTCCGTGGTATTCTCCTTGCCCTCCTCCAGGAGATCTTCCTGACCCAGGGACTGAACTTGCGTCTCTTTCATCTCCTGAGTTTATTCCCTCCCTCCCTACCACTTAGTGTTGGGTGTCAATACTGAAGATGATGTGCTGAGGGCTGGGGGTGGGTGGGCAAGGTGGCGAGCCCGATGAGATCCAGTCCTGCCCTCCAGAGCACAAGTGCAGTGTCAGCAGTCCTGGACAGTCCATCGGAGACCCATGGCCGACCAGCTCCAAGGCCCAGGATGCCTGGTGGAGCTGGCCTGCCCTGGGTCTGCAGCTGATATTAACAGCAGCCTGGGAAGAAATCCGGGGCTGTTGTTTGGCTCAGCACATGATCTTCACAGACACAAAAGAGAAAAATGGGTCAGGAGGAATGTGCTTGGTGTGAATCCACTCCCTTTTCAAGCTGGAGAGCCTGCAGGAGAGAAGGGGCCAGCCCCACTCCCCGCTCCCCTTGGCTCCCATTCCACAGTGGGGCTGCTGGTCTCAGGGAGGAGTCAGGGAGACAGACGCTCAGCCCGCGCCCACTGCCTCCTCGCTGTTCACATGGCTCTCCCTGACCTGTGTCATAATGAGTTCCAGATTCCAAGGGGGACGTCCCTGGGAACCCGAGCACATGGTGTCAGAGGGGACCCTGGGCCTGTGATGTCACCAACATTCCCAAGGAAAGCTGCCTCCAGCCCCCCACCTGCAGATGGTGTCAGGATGGGCGGAAAATGAGCCCAGGAAGAGAAAAACAGGCTGAATCCTCCCCCCAGAGTGGGCCTTCTTTCACTAATCACTGAATTAGAAACCTCCACGTGTCAAAGATTAAAGGCTCTCGTTACTCTGAATTTGGTGGTTCACTCAGTTCATAGGCTCCTCTCATATATTAAAAGCTGTTAGGATGTGATGTCTTTAATTTGCCTTGAGTTAAATGCACACACACCCCCACAGTAGCTGTCCTCAGTGGTATAGCACCCACTAAAGGAATGCGGGACACACATGCTGCCAAACATGCATGATGCATGTACATGGTCACATGGAGATGCTGTGTCAATGGGGAACTTGGTGCTTATCCTTTATTTTGTTAAAACAGTTGAAATAAATGCATTTCTATTAAAAAAATAAAACAGTTGAAATATAAATGGACCCTTTGAGAAGCATGTGCAAAAGCATTTTATTTCTGTCTTTCTGTCTGCCCCGAGTGATTTCAGCCAGGCGCAGATGGTCATCACAGTATGAAGGACAGTCCACTAAATATGCTCTTCTATTTTTTTAAAATCATAAGCAGCATCTTTTTGTTGAGGTAGGCGAATGTTCTAGATAACAAGAGAAAACCCTTGGATAGAATATTAAGATAGAGTGTTAATTTAAACTTTTGACCGAATTACTATAGTTTTTAATCTCTTAAAATCTGTATGAGGTGATATTAGGATCTTAAATTCTCAAAACTATCATGTACAAAGTATAGAACTTTGGTAATTTTCACTTTCAGACTGGAAATTCTAGTTTTTAGGTGCGTACACTTTTATCTATATCTGTGTTGCAGTTCAGCTCAGAGCTGTGTATATGATGAGTATCTAAGAGTATTATCAAGTGCTTCATTTGGTAAGGAGGGGCCAGGTACATAGGGATGTAAAAAGAAGTAAACCATAGCCCTAAACTACAGTTGCACCAAAGAAAATGGGATCAGACTTGTTATTGGTGATATACACAGAGCTGTGGAAAGAATGGATTTTGCTACTAAAGGCCCAGGGACATGGCGAGGTGAATTGGACTTTGAAGGGTGGGCAGGTGTTACCAGCAGGGGAAGGACATCTGAGGCAGAAGGAACACAGGGGTGAAGGGGGTGTGTTCACGGATCCACGTCGCTGGGGACGAGGGCATGCCTGAGGCTGCAGCAGAAGCGGAGGAGGAGGGTTCAGATTTAAGGGCCAGATACGCTCAACTTGGGAGTCTGGGCCTCATCCTGCAGGCAAGTTGTGAAAAGTTTGAAGGCCTACTGGAGGCTGAATGGGTGACCCTGGAGACTGTAAGAAGGTTCCACATGGGACACCCGGTAGGCAGCTTCTGACTTTCAGCCCAGATTGCTGCTGGCAGGGTCCGCCTCATAAACAGAAGGCCCAGAGCTGTAGCTCAGCACAAACCACCCGTTCCCCATAGCTACTCACCCAGCAGGGCCCTGGAGAGAAAACCCAGCCGTGGCTGGCGCCAAACCATAGCTCTCTGATTCAAGGCGTTTCTTCCAGCCTTCCCCTTTGGGGCTGCCGTTGGTAATAATTAGTGATTAATTCATATGTGATTGTTGTTGGATTTTAAGGGGTATGTTTCTCAAAAGGAGATGCTTGAAAATAGAAATATCTAAGTATCTTGTGAAAATGGCAGGAACACAGTGTTTTGAACATTGTGTGTGTGTGTGTGTGCGCGTGCGCACGTATATGTGTGTGTATGCACCCAGTCATGTCTGATTCTTTGTGACCCCATGGACTATAGCCTGCCCAGATCCTCTGTCCATGGAATTTCCCAGGCAAGAATACTGGAATGGGTTGCCATTTCCTTCTCCAGAGGATCTTCTCGACCCAAAGATTGAACCCTCCTCTCCTGCGTCTTTTGCCTTGGCAGGCGGGTTGTTTACCACTGCGCCATATGGGAAGCCCCATATTTTGAACATTAGTTTTCTTTTTTCCTTGCTAACCAAATACCCGGTTATCCATGCCTAGAGAAAGACAGTACCGCTAGTTACCCAAATATCCAGAAGCCGGGTATCTCAGTCTCTTTGGTGGTAATTGCTCAAATTGCTGTCTATTGCTCCTTAAGAGATGTGATCAAAGACATACTTGAATCTCTGTGGCTGTCCCACTTTAAAGCACAGTAATTTTATAACTTTACAAGAAACGAGTTTTGTTCTTTTCTATTCTATAGTATGCTCATAAATTTCTAAATTTGTCATGGTTAAATTGAACAGAGCACTGATGGGTGTGTGTGTGTGTGTGTGTTGGGGGAGGGTCACTGGCAGTGGAGAGGGAGAAATTAGGGTGGTTATACATTTGTTGCCAGTGTCATCCATGAAAACTGTGGGATTGGGTTTCATAGGAAAGGACCCTGGTTGGAGAAATGTTGGCAAGTAACCATCCTGAATAATTACAAGCAAAAGCACTATTGTTATTGAGCATTGTGTCACTTTAAAATAGATTATTTCTCAATAATATTTGCATGCCCAGCCTGTCCACTATAGGCCTATTTTGTGACTTAGTTCATTTCATGCTCACAGCAACCTGTGAAAGAGATGCCGGCACTGTCTCCATTTTACAGATAAAGAAACTGAGGCTTCAGAAAGTAGTCACATTCCCGGAGAGTAGTAAAGCCAGGATTTAGACCTAGATATTCCAGGAGGTCCTTGGAAAAGACTGTTTTGCAGGTTCAGTCTTTGAAACCACATTCAGCCTTCCTTCAACAGGAAAAGTAGGAGTTTAATTAATTGTCACTAAAATGTCCTATTTGTTGGGAAATAGACATCAATGTATTTAGGAAAGCAAAAAGGCAACTAACTATCAAAAAGTTTAAAAAGTAATAATACTATGCTTGCTCCTTGGAAGAAAAGCTATGACAAACCTCAACAGCATATTAAAAAGCAGAGACATCACTTTGCTGACAAAGGTCCGTACAACTAAAGTATGGTTTTTCCAGTAGTCATGTACGGATGTGAGAGTTGAACCATAAGGAGGCTGAGTGCCAAAGAATGGATGCTTTTGAACTGTGGTGCTGGAGAAGTCTCTTAAGAGTTCTTTGGATTGCAAGATTAAACGAAATAAACCCTGAATATTCATTGGAAGAACTGAAGCTGAAGCTGCACTACTTTGGCCACCTGATGCAAAGAGCCAACTCATTAGAAAAGACACTGATGCTGGGAAAGAATGAAGGCAGGAGGAGAAGGGGATGACAGAGGATGAAATGGTTGGATGGCATCATTGACTCAATGGACATGAGTTTGAGCAAACTCTGGGAGATAGTGAAGCCTGGCATGCTGTAGTCTATAGGGTTGCAAAGAGTCAGACACGACTTAGCAACTGAACAACAATACTATGAATATACAGAAAGAAAAAATGACAAAGCAAACGTGGTAAGATATTAACAAATAAGGAATCTGGGTGAATGGTGTATGGAGTTCATTGTACTATTCCTACAACTTATTTCTAAATCTGAAATTACGATTTTCAAGAACTACACCAAAACAACAAAAGCCTGTGACTAACATGCCTAGAAAAAATAATTGTGTCTTTTTCTGTTTTATAAAATGCTCGTGGATTTCTAAATGTGTTTGGTTGAACTGGGCAGAACACCAAGATGATAATGGTGATGGTGATGATGATGGTGATGATGGTGAGGTGTGCACGTAGGGGGCCTGAAATCTAAGATGCATCATACAACTGCTTACTCTGATCTGGGCAGCAGCCCACTTCTTGGGGTCCATGTGACAAAAGAAAAGTCATAACTACATTTCACAGCTGTTAGTCATCAGGTTATAAAGCAGCCCCTTCTGTCCTCCAACCTGAGAGGCAGTAAGCAGGTCCTTCCAGGGAGCCTCCCTAGGGACAGGCCTCTTTGTCCACTCCTGCCAAGAGGGTGCAAAGAGGTTCATGTCATTTGAACTTTCAAAAGAAAAATTCGTTACCAGAAGTGTGCTAGGAAATAGTGCAATTCGTTTAGCCTGATGATTATATAATATGATTTTCCATCTAGAAAATAGGTTGCTGAAAATTCCTTTCGATGCTGCTTGTCTGAACTATTCCCTCACAACTTTTCATAAAGAACCAATTAATGAATTAAGGCTTGCAAGGAGAAAGGGTCTCTCTCCCTTCATCTCTAGCCAGGAGTCCCTAAATCTTTGCTTGTTCCAAAATCCTGTGCCCTTTAACTACTGTGCACAGAAGCCATTCATCTGTCAGCTCAGGGGGATATTTGAAGCTGAGATACAGGACTCCCTAGAGGAATTCAGTTTATAAGGGCAAAGGGGATGGAGCTAATAGAGAGGAAGAAGGCAGGTAAACAGAACAAAGAGTGTCCCAGATCCCTGTCCTTCACTCTAGCAGGGACGAATCTCCATGTGCAGCCTCTCGGGGTGAGCAGGAATCTTAGGCCTAATCACACAAAACCCTCCTGAATGGCTTGGAAATCCCTTTGTCACGCAGGATTTTGTCATAATGGTATTTGACTTGGTTATTTTTTCCAGTAACAGTCCTTTGTGCTAAAACCAGCAGAAAGGCAGACTCTGAAATCCCATCGCCTGTTTTTTTTGCCTCTTGGGGTTGTAATTCTTCCACCTGGGTTACTGTTGTTAGTTTCTACTTTACCAAAACAGAGGCCTTGTTTTGTTTATCTAGAACAGGGTTTCTCAACCTTGGTACTATTGATATATTGGACCAGATCATTCTTTGTTGTAGGAGGCGATCCTGTGCGTTGAAGGATGTTTAGCAGCTCCCTTGGCCGCTACCAACTAAAAGCCAAAGGTCCCCTCTTTCCCAGTGTTGTTGTTCAGCCGCTCAGTCACGTTCAACTCTTTGCGACCCCATGGACTGCAGCACTCCAGGCTTCCCTGTCCTTCACTGTCTCCCAAAGTTTGCTCAAACTCATGTCCATTGGGTTGATGATGGCATCCAACCATCTCATCCTTTGTCACCCTGTTCTCCTCCTGCCTTCAGTCTTTCCCAGTATCAGGGTATTTTTCAGGAACCGACTCTTCATATCAGGTGGCCTAAGTGTTGGAGCTTCAGCTTCAGCATCAGTCCGTCTAATGAATATTCAAGGTGGATTTCCTTTAGGATTGACAGGTTTGATCTCCTTGCTGTCCAAGGGACTCTCAAGAGCCTTCTCCAGCACCACAGTTCAAAAGTATCAATTCTTCAGTGCTCAGCCTTCTTTACGGTGCAACTCTCACATCTGTACATGACTACTGGAAGAAACCACAGCTTTAGCTATATCACACCTTCTAGGTGTGATGATCAACAAATGTCTCCTGGGAGCAAAATCAACCCCAGTTGTGAACAACTAATCTAGAAACTTCCAGAAGAATCGGGGTCTTTCTGACCTTCTTGGGAAACCACTGGGGACAGGCAAGGGACGGGAGCAAATTGGAAGGAATCTGATTCAAGGTTGGGCTAATGTGGGGGAGAGGAATAGCTGTGACTTGGTATCAGAGGCATTCTGGAAGTCGGGGTTCACTGTATGACACTGAGTCCTGGTTCTAAAGCATTAGGGCTGCATCATATTCTGTGCTCACACAGTGTTGGAAAGAGGTCCTGGGAGCAGGGCAGTATGGGAAGCTGACTTAGACATTCTGAGATTCAGATTGCCAGGTCAAGGGTTTTGAATAATCAGAAATATGGCATCTTAAGAATGTTTGGGAGAGTCCATCTGAAACCCATCTAGGTTGATTGCAGATTTACCTGATTCTGATGGGCTCTTTCCTCTCTAATTAGAGCTGCCTTCTCTGTGGAAGGTCGCGAAACTCATCTTTTACATTCCAAGAACAGAGCTATGGGCCACCCGGGGTGAATTTCTATGATTCTTCGAGTGTCCCATTTATATTTTCAGAAAAGTGCTGAGACGGTTCATCCAAGAGAAAATATTGGCTATGCTTAAAATTAGGATTAAAAAAAAGGTCTGGCCTTCTAGGGCGTACTGTAACTTTAGCTAAAAACAGGAACAGAAGCCAGAGAAGTATGCTTAAGCTCATACAGAGTGCATGCAGTCAGGAGCATGAGTGTGGGACTTGGGAATTTTGTGCATGTTTTCCTAATTCCTGGGTCCCCTTTTGTTTTTGTTTTGTCTTTAATATTTATTTATTTGGCTTCACCAGGTCTTAGCTGCAACATGTGAGATCTAGTTCCCTGACCAGGGATCAAACCCGGGCCCCTATGTTGGGAGAATAGAGTCCTAGCCACTAGATCCCCAGGGAAGTCCCCTGGGGTCCCTTTTGACTCTTGGTTTAGGGGAACAGTCCTGCTACCCATTTCATAAACTAACAACATAATATCAGGTTGTTGACTAAATTGCTGTGTTCTAGGGAAGGGATTTGACCAGATTAAGACAGGGTCCTAACAAAATAATCCGCATAATTGATTAACAAAATTTAATTCTTCTATAATATTTTCCTATAATTATTACTGTAACTCTCCTATAATATTTCTCTCCACTTAACACAGGTCTTTTCACTTTTAAAAACACTATCATAGTTACAAACAGCCTTGTAAGGTGCAGATGAACATCTCTTCCAGAAGTACATGACAGGAACCCTGGTGATTGGCGGGCTCACGTTTGTTTCTCACCTGGACTCCTGTGGCTGTCCCTTAATTGGTCTCACTGACTCCACTCTTGCCCCCTCACTATTCATTTTCCACCCAACAGCCGATCATGAACTTTCAAAAATGTGACTCAGATTGTTCTCCTGCCCACAGGCCTCCAGCCAACAGGCCTCCAGCCAACAGGCCTCCAAGCACTTAGCATAAAAGCCCAAATGTCTTCCCAACTTACAAGGCCCTTCCCTGTGGGTCTCCCTCAGCCCTCTCTGACTTCAACGTCAGCCTGGCTGTTCCATTTCCAGGGCTTTGTACCGGCTGCTCTCTCTGCTCTGCCACACATTCCTTCCAGATCTTTGTATGGCGGATGCCTTGGCATCCACTTCTCTGCCCCATTGTTACTTCTGCAGAGAAGCTGCCCTGCACCATACGCTCTCTGTTTCGTCTTCTTCCCTTCCCTCCTATCGTTAGCTGAATTTAGTTTACACTCCTAGAGTCTAATTCAAATGTCACCATACTCTAGGGATCGTTCTGTGCCTCAGTTTCCCCACCCCCAACAATGTGTCTTAGAGGGCTTCCATGTCAGACTGGATAGGCCAACCTCATTCTTTAAATGGCTGCATAATATTCCTTTTACTGTACCCCCCCCCCCCCACCACAATTTGTCTGGCATCTTCCATACAGATTTCTGATTTTTTACTGTTGCAAATAATGCTAAAGTGGAACATCTTTTTGAACAAATCTCTGTGCACATGTGCAAGTTTTTTTCCATAGTACGGGTTCTTGGAGGTAGAATTGTCAGGTCAAAGGTTATGCCCATTTGTCCTTTTGACAGATGCTGACTGCCATAGTGCTTTCCTAAAAGGCTTTATTAAATTATCCTCCCACTAACAGTGTGTTAGAATGCATACCTCCCTTCATCCTCCCTGACACGAATTAGTATCATTTTTTTTTTAATTGCCTTGAGGGACATACAGCAATGGTGTCTTATTTCACATCAGAATCCTAACAGCCATTTTCAGATTGCTTCATGCTGGTGTCCCCTGGATTCATGCCTCCAAGTCAGCTCAGGGAGAAGCAGCAAAAATCTCTGTGAGCTCTGAACCTTTTAGAACAGTCTCATCCATCGCACCAGAACCCTCTGTCCTCCCTGCTGGCAGGGCTCAATCAATAACCTGGAGAGCAGTGGGCCAGCCTGACATTTCCTGCACGCAGCTCCCTCTCCCATCCATCATCCGAACATACCCGGCAACTCAGCTAATGCTCTACAGTGAGTGAAAATCTGCCCAAGAGAGGTGGTGAGCACCAAGAAAATCATCTAACGGGGGGCACCGACAAGCACTGCAGGTCAAAAGGAAGACTTCTTAGACTTCTTACTCCCACGTTGGCAAGCTGTGTATTTTCAGAGTTTTTGAATTTTTCTTGTCCTGGCTTCACTTTGGCTATAAGGAAAAATCTCAGTTTTCCACCTTCCTATATAGAGAAAAATCCGTTTCTTCTCTGCTGTGAGACCATTCCTTCCTTCCTTGTGTGTCTCCTTTACTCCTCATACAAAACACACTTCTGCCACTTCTGATGACCAAATGTCTGCAGGTTTTTCTCCACAACCAGCAGTTCCTGCCACACCAGCCTGGTATCTTACAATGTATCTCACTTCTGATGCTACCTGTCCTGAGAGAGCAGATCCCACAGGTGAAGGGCTCCGTCCCACCCTGCAAGCCCAGACCCTCCCCAACATCCCACATACTTCAAACACCAGTAGAAAGCTCAGGTGCTTTTGACCAAACTCTGCAGATGGGAGGTTCTAAAAACTCCCTCCTTAGTTTCGATTAATTTGCTAGAGTGGCTCAAAGAGCTCAAGGAAGCGCTTACTTAACGTTTGCCAGCTTATTAAAGAATACGACAAAGGATACAGATGAACAGCCAGGGGAAGAGATACATTGGGTGAGATCAGGGACAGTCCTGAGCGAAGGATCTTCTGTCTCCGTGGAGTTGGGGTGCGACACCCTCCCAGTGATGTGTTCTGGCTTGGAAGTTCTCCGAACCCCCTACTGTTGCGATTTTTATGGCGGCTTCTTCACTTGAAGTGAAAGTGAAAGTGAAGTTGCTCAGTCATGTCCAACTCTTTAGCGACCCCATGGACTGTAACCTACCGGGATCCTCTGTCCATGGGATTTTCCAGGCAAGAATATTGGAGTGGATTGCCATTTCCTTCTCCAGAGGACCTTCCTGAGCCAGGGATTGAACCTAGGTCTCCTGCATTGGGGGCAGATGCTTTATCGTCTGAGCCACCAGGGCACAATCAATTATTAACTCCATTTCCAGCCCCTATCCCCTCTCTGGAGGATAGGGTTGGGGTGTAACTGAACCTTCTAAGCTTTTAATCTTGGGTTGGTCTTTCTGGTAATCAGCCCCAAAGCAGGAGTCATCTGGGAACTTACCTGGACTAGAGTCACCTCATTGGAACAAAAGATGGGGACTTTCCTGGTGGTCCAGTGGCTAAGAATCTGCCTTGCAATGCAGGGCACGTGGGTTTGATCCCTAGTTAGGGAACCAAGATCTCAAGTAGGGGCAACTAAGCCCACTCACTGCAGCCACTGAGCCCCCACACTCTAGAGCCCGCACACCACAGCTAAAGAAGTCCGCGTGGGGTGGTGGTGGAGAACAGAAGATGTTACTTGTGCTCTTATTGCTTAGGAATTTACAAGGGTTTTAAGAGCCCAGTGTCAGGGACAGGGTCAAGGACAAAGAGCTTACAAAAAATGCAAACCAACTTTTTGGCCAACCCAATAGCACCATGCAAAGAGTTGACTCTTTGGAAAAGACTCTGATGCTGGGAGGGATTAGAGGCAGGAGGAGAAGGGGACGACAGAGGATGGGATGGCTGGATGGCATCACTGACTCGATGGACGTGAGTCTGAGTGAACTCTGGGAGTTGGTGATGGACAGGGAGGCCTGGCATGCTGCAATTCATGGGGTCACAAAGAGTCAGACACGACTGAGAGACTGAACTGAACTGAACTGAATAGCACCATAGATGCTCCTAGTTTTCTCATCACTTAAGAAATCTCAGGGAGAAGGCAATGGCACCCCACTCCAGTACTCTTGCCTGGAAAATCCCATGGACAGAGGAGCCTGGTGGACTGCAGTCCATGGGGTCTCTAAAAAGTCAGACACGACTGAGTGACTTCACTCTCACTTTTCACTTTCATGCATTGGAGAAGGAAATGGCAACCCACTCCAGTGTTCTTGCCTGGAGAATCCCAGGGACGGGGGAGCCTGGAGAGCTGCCGTCTATGGCATCGCACGGAGTCAGACACGACTGAAGTGACGCAGCAGCAGCAGCAGCAGCATAAGTAAAGAAATGTACAATAACTTATAAACACCCCAAAATAAAGCCTTTATACTTCCCTAAAGTAAGATACAGAGCCCACCTAGGAGGCAATAGAGCACAAGTTTATAGGCTCTAGGTTCAAATCCCACTCCAGGCATTACTAGCTGGGTGATCTTGGGTGAGTTACTCAACTGCTCTGGCTACTGACTCATCTCTAAGCTGAATATAATAGCATTATCCAGCTCATGGGGTTGTTAGATAATAGGTGCAGAGAGCTCAGGAGAGCACCAGTATCAGGAAACAGTGGCCACGCTCTTCTTGCCTGGAGAAGCCGAACAATTCCTCTGGGGAGGAAAGTGTGAGATAATAGAAAATATATATATTGGTCTGTGCCCCCCATTCCTGGCACAGAGCTCCTAAAATCCTTGTAATTTCTTGCTGCTGCTGCTGCTGCTGCTGCATCGCTTCAGTCGTGTCCGACTCCATGCGATGCCATAGACGGCAGCTCTCCAGGCTCCCCCGTCCCTGGGATTCTCCAGGCAAGAACACTGGAGTGGGTTGCCATTTCCTTCTCCAATGCATGAAAGTGAAAAGTGAAAGTGAAGTCGCTCAGTCGTGTCTGACTTTTTAGAGACCCCATGGACTGCAGTCCACCAGGCTCCTCTGTCCATGGGATTTTCCAGGCAAGAGTACTGGAGTGGGGTGCCATTGCCTTCTCCATTCTTTACTTGTAAGTGTTTTTAAAGAGAAAATTCAAAATAACAGTGGAATTGCTGTAAGAGTGTGTCCTTTCTGTGACCCTGGAAAAGTCCAACACATACATTTTTTGGAGCCAATTTCTTTTCTCTACATCTGTGGGAGCTGATATTTATTCTTTGGCCCGTGTATATAAAAGGAACAAGATGGCATGGTTCAGTGGTTCACCAGACACCCTGGTCATTGCAGGGGCAGGGTGACAACTGTACTGATTCACTGCTGTTGCTGTAATCAATTATCTTGAACTTATAGGCTTAAAGAAACACGAATTTATTACCTGATAGTCTGGAAGTCCTAAAATTAAGGTGTGTTCTTCCTGGATGCTCTGGGGGAGATCTGCTCCCTTGCCTTTTCCAGCTTCCAGAGGCTGTCTGCACTTCTGGCCCCATGGTTCCTTCCTCCATCTTCAAATCTCTTTCTGCTGTCTGCTTCTGTTGTCACATCTCCTCTGAGTCTGACCCTGCTGCCTTCCCTCTGTGATTTCACTGGACTCACTGGGATAATCCAGGATAATCTCCCTATCTCAAGATTCTTAATTCAAGTCACATCTGCAGAATCCCTTTGGCCACAATAAGGTAACATATTTTCAGGCTCTGGGGATTAGGACGTGGACATCTTTGGAAGGCCCTGATTTAGCATTGCACACCAACCATCGCAATTTGCTGGGGACCGAATGGTCTTCCCAATGATAGAAGTTTTCGTGCTAAAATCAGGAAAGTTTTGGGCACAACTGGGCAGCCAGTTGCCCTTAGCTAAGCACGCCCTTGGTTGCAGAAGGTATTTCTACTAACTCTTGGGGAAGTGGAGAGGGAAGATGAACATAGATAAGCTGTAAACATAACAGTGTTTTCGCAGTAACATTCTTTAGGACAAAAGCAACCTTTAAGAAATCTCACCCTGCCCTACAACCTCAGCAGGACCACATCCTTACAGGCAAGATGTTCTCCACTTGGTTGTTTTTTGGGCTGCACTAGATCTTAGTTGTGGTGTGTGGGATCCAGCGCCCCAGCCAGGAGTTGAATCTGGGCCCCCCGCATTGGGAGCATGGAGCCCTAGCCCCTGGATCACCAGGGAAGTCCCCTCCGGTAGTTCTACCTAATAAAGGCAAAGCTATTTCCCCAACAAACTCCACTGCAAAGCCTGGATTATCCTTAAATAGGAAGCCTGTATGGCGAACTTACATTCAAAAAGGTTAATGGTTCATACAGTGTGGAGTAACAGACTTCTAGTTAAAAATAGAGCCTGATTCCATGCGAATGACAGAGACTTGTCACCTGGGTATGAAGCCACAGAGGGTTTTCTACATCGTCTGTCCTCTTCCTGCTTTTTTTCCTTCCCCTTCACCTTCCAGTCTACTCGCCCTCCCCCGCCCCAACCCACCCACCCAGTTATATTTAGTGTTACAGTCTGTGGGTTTCTGAAATTATTCTCTCGTGTGTTTATGAGTCTCACTGAAGGGGAGGCTGCCGGTTCATGCCATATTTTTATGTATATATTTAGCTCTCTGCTTCTGAGGAAATAAATAGAAATGAGTCTTTTTCAATAATAGGTGAATTCCAAGAAGCTTGTAGCCCGAGTTGAGAAGGGTGACGGATGGCGATCTGGGAGGGGAGGGGGTGGTTTCCAGCGGAAAGGATTTGAATGGAGAGCCCTGGGGTGGCACATGGCACTTGGGGAGTATGAGAGGGTCACCCCGCATGGTCCATCGGAAGTGACAGTTGAAGAAGTGAGGATCGCAAATCATTTCCCAGCTGTGAAGACAGAGGGACAGAAATCCTCCCAAGCTACAGGCAGTGGAGCCAATCAGATGAGTGGGAATGAGAGGGTGCCTGTGCTACTCCGTTTCTCCCCAACGACAAGTTCAGGGATGCAAAAGCCAGATGAATGGATGGAAAGCCAGGGACTAGAGGAAAGCCAGGCATGCAAGGGCTTCTGGGAAGCACTGGTGGCGTTCCTTGGTCAGTTCAACCTGATGCATTCTCAGTGGGGGTGGGGGCAGCTGGTGGGAGTTGACAGATGGTCACCAGGAGACGCTTATGTCCAGGGGAGCTTCTCAAGGTTTGCAGGGCAGTGCCACACATGAGCCTGCTCAGGGAGCTCAGCTTTATCCCCATGTGCATCCAAGCTCAGACCACCCCTTCTGCTGGCCAGACACCAAGCAGAAGAATGCATTGGATCTGGCCCTCTACCATCCCCTCCTGCGGGGAGCAATTAGCTTCAGTTCAGTTCAGTTCAGTCACTCAGTCGTGTCCGACTCTTTGAGACCCCATGAATCGCAGCACGCCAGGCCTCCTTGTCCATCACCAACTCCCAGAGTTCACTCAGACTCACGTCCATCGAGTCAGTTTCCATCACGTGCCTTCCTGAGTCAGAGTGGCAGGATGAAGACACTGTCTTTCACTGTGAGGAAAAATCTATGCTCTCATGACCTCAGGACCTTCATATTTCATTGCGTCTCCTAGAGTTGCAGGTAAAGGGCATGAAGGAAGGGAGAGACCCCTGTCCTGGGAAATCCACATCCTCTCCCCTGGTTCTGCTGAGGCGTGATGGCAAGCATTTGTAGATGGCGACGAGGGCAGGGCTGATTTAAGAAGAGACAGAGGATGAGATGGCTGGATGGCATCACTGACTCGATGGACATGAGTCTGAGTGAACTCCGGGAGCTGGTGATAGACAGGGAGGCCTGGTGTGCTGCGATTCATGGGGTCGTGAAGAGTCAGACATGACTGAGTGACTGAACTGAACTAAACTGAAGCTAATTGCTCCCTGCAGGAGGTCAGTCTATAACTAGTCTGCAATTATTATAGGGGGCTCTCAACCCATTCAACTAATGATGTCCAAGGGATGGCACAGTGGGCTCCCATGGTCCCACCCATGGGTCAGCGTCAGAGACAATGCCACCCTTTCATATTCATTTCAGACTCAAGTAGGAATCTCACTTGACAGCTGTCTTATGGCTCAGAGAGGAGCTGGTATGATTGACTGTCTCACTCAGCCTGGGGAATGTGATCACCCAGCCCGTGCTTCCCAGATGGATTGAGACTGGAGGATTTGGGACTAGAGGAAGATCCAGAAAGATGCCCAGGCTGAGGGATGATCAGACACACTTAGTGTGAATGAAAGGGGTATCATGTCTTTTCAAAGAAGCCAAGCCATAGAGCCTGGAGACTCCATTCCTGGCTCAGTTCACCTGCTCACATTGCCTTGTGCCCCTGGAATGAGTGCCTTCCTTCTGTTTCAAAATGTAGGCTTCACTACTATTTAGATGTGGCAAGACCTACAGATTAGGAGATGATTGCCATTGAAAAGTGGAGAAGGCAATGGCACCCCACTCCAGTACTCTTGCCTGGAGAATCCCATGGGCGGAGGAGCCTGGTAGGCTGCAATCCATGGGGTCGTGAAGAGTTGGACATGACTGAGAGACTTCACTTTCACTTTTCACTTTCACGCATTGGAGAAGGAAATGGCAACCCACTCCAGTATTCTTGCCTGGAGAATCCCAGGGACGGGGGAGTCTGGTGGGCTGCCATCTATGGGGTCACACAGAGTCGGACACGACTAAAGTGACTTAGCAGCAGCAGCAACCATTGAAAAGATCCCAAGAGGAGTGGACATGACATGCTGAGGGGTGGGGGCCACTCAGGGAAACACCAGGGCCAGTTAGGAGGCAGAGAGATGGGGGAACACGGGTAAGAGCCTTTACTGTGGTTTCTGTAGGAAGAAATGGTGGGGGCGGGGAGCTGGGTAAGCAGGCTTAGGATTGACTGTGTGTGTGTGATAGTCACTCAGTCGTGTCTGACTCTTTGCGACCTTGTGGACTGTAGCCCACCAGGCTCCTCTGTCCATGGGATTTCGCAGGCAAGAATACTGAAGTAGGTTGCCATGTCCTTCTGCAGGGGATCTTCCTGACCCAGAGATCAAACCCACATCTCCTACATTGCAGGCAGATTCTTTACCATTGATCCCCCTGGGAAGCCCTTGGGGTGATTAGGGGAAGGGAATAGTGCCCCTGAGTGTAAGAACCAGATGGAGGAGTGGGTAGGGGATGGGCGCAATCTAGAGTTTTCTATCTCTAGGATAAGTTGTTTATTATCTCTAAGAATTAACGAACTCTTGAAGGGTGGCCCTTCCAAGGTCAGCAAGGCCACAGATGTTAAAGCATCAGAAAACAGAAAATAAACAATGAATAATCCTCTTCTCTGCTGTCAGCACCCAGCTCAAGTCTCATCTGTTCTAGGAAAGTTCCCAGGCTGTTAACTAACCAGGATTCTTGGCCTTCCCCAATCAATACAAATTGATCAGAGGCCAGACAAGAAATTCAGCCACGGCTTTTCTGGGGCCTCTGCCACAGCTGCAGGGAGCAAGAACAAACAACAGTTTCCCTTGCTGCTGTCTCTCCAAGGTGGGGGGTGAACTTCTTCCTTATATGGTATCCCATATAGGGGGGTGTGAGGGGAAAGACCAAGGGTGACTTTGGTGGTGTGCCCACTCATTAGATGGTGTTATGTGTAGGGGGCATGCATAGTACCCGGCTTTTGCTCTCAACACCATGTTTTTGCTCCAGGCTCTTCAAAAGTGCCAGTTGGGTTTTTTGATCACTTTATATCTTTTACATCCAGAAGCCTGCAGGCAGTTATTTTTAGTCCCATATAATTTCCTTGTATTTTTTTTTTTGCTCCGTGAGAAGTATAATAGTAGTAGTGTTAGTCGCTCAGTCATGTCCAACTCTTTGCGACCCCATGGGACGGTAGGTCTCCAGGCTCCTCTGTCCACAGAATTCTCCAGGCAAGAGTACTGGAGTAGGTAGCCATTCCCTTCTCCAGGGGATCTTCCCAACCCAGGGATTGAACCCAGGTCTCCTGCATTGCAGGTGGATGCTTTACCGTCTGAGCCAGGTCCAAGCATTGCAGCGCTGCAGGGAAGGGTCTGAGGTCCCAATAGGGATTCTCCCCTGCCCCGAAGTCCTATAACACTTAAGGTCTCTGCTGTTCATTTTGGTATTGATTCAGCAAAGGATGTTGTGTGTATTGGAAACCTAAGCTCCCCGGAGGTGGGGATTGTGTCTTTTTTTGGGGGGGGTGGGGGGCGGATTGTGTCTTTTACTTCTCTATGTCCTGTACAGCACCTGATACAAAGCCTTGAACATAATAAACACTTCATTACATTTTTGTTAGGGGATGCCTAAGGTTCAGTTTGCTAGGCCACAAGGATGGTTCCTTTAAAAATTACATTTTTTTAACCTCTGATCAGGAATAACTCTGCCTAAAGGGATTCACTCTTTTGGTTTCTTCCTTTATTAGCTTTCTAAGACTTAGAATGTTTACAAATCCAGACTGCCTCTGTGAAATTCACAAACAAGGCAAATGCCCGCAGCTTCAACTGTGAATACAGCTCAGAAGGGGTCATTTCTGCTTGCAGCTGAAAAGGAAAAATCAGGTTAGCGTAGATATCCTGACCACAGTGTTTCCTCCGTTAACTTCCCACAAGAGGAGAGTAGATTACACACCATCCAGGCTCTCTGAGCAGCCAGGAGGCAGGTGAGACATGTCTGTTTCATGAATTATTATTAATGGGCAAATCATCCGTGTTGTGTCTGTCCTCGTCTGGTGGGTCCAGCACAACCTGTCAGGACGGGAGATTTACTTGGTCCCGAGTGGCCTGGAATGAGTTGGGAGACACAGTGGATCCTTGGGTACCGAGGACAGGACACGACAATCCTACTAGCGGCATCGGCTCCTCCTCTGTGAGGATAGGAGCAAGAAAGGCGGATCAAATGGAGGGCGGGTCAGACTTGAGTGTAAAATCTGAGAGTGATTTGGCTGTGTCCCTGGGACAGAGCTGATAGACGAAAATAGACCACATCTTGGGAAGTTTGGCATGAAATTAAATTCCAGGGCCCTAGCTACAGCTTTGCCAGTAGGCTACCTGCCAATGTCCAAAAATGCCCTTGTCATGCAAAGTGGATGTAGCGGTGGAGTAGAAGAGGGAGGAAGGATTATAGTGGGTCCTACCACTGAAGGACTGCTCTATCTGTGTGTGTGTGTGTGTGTGTGTGTGTGTGTGTGTGTGCATGCTCAGATGTTCATTCATGTCTGACTCTTTGTGACCCCTGGACGGTAGCCTGCCAGGCTTCTCTGTCCATGGAACCCTCCAGGCAAGAATACTGAAGCAGGTTGCCATTTCCTTCTCCAGGGGATCTTCCTAACGCAGGGATCGAACCCGGGTCTCTTATGTCTTCTGCATTGGCAAGTGGATTCTTTACCCCTGCACCAGGTCCCTTGCTATTCAAAATGTAGTCCACAGATCAGCAGCATTGGTCTCATTTGGAAGCTTATTA